>NC_045603.1:123817484-128817484 GCF_009762305.2 Zalophus californianus | reverse complement strand
CCTACATTTGTATCTTTGGGGTAAATACCCAGTAGTGCAATTGCTGGATCGTATAGTAGCTCTATTTTCAACTGTTTGGGGAACCTTCATACTGTTTTCCAAAGTGGTTGCACCAGCTTGCATTCCCACCAACAGTGCAGGAGGGTTCCCCTTTCTCCGCATCCCCGCCGACATCTGTCGTTTCCTGACTTGTTCATTTTAGCCATTCTGACTGGTGTGAGGTGGTATCTCATTGAGGTTTTGATTTGGATTTCCCTGATGCCGAGCGATGTTGAGCACTTTTTCATGTGTCTGTTGGCCATTTGGATGTCTTCTTTGGAAAAATGTCTGTTCATGTCTTCTGCCCATTTCTTGATTGGATTATTTGTTCTTTGGGTGTTGAGTTTGGTAAGTTCTTTATAGATTTTGGATACTAGCCCTTTATCTGATATGTCATTTACAAATATCTTCTCCCATTCTGTCGGTTGTCTTTTGGTTTTGTGGACTGTTTCTTTTGCTGTGCAAAAGCTTTTTATCTTGATGAAACCCCAATAGTTCATTTTTGCCCTGGCTTCCCTTGCCTTTGGCGATGTTTCTAGGAAGAAGTTGCTGCGGCTGAGGTCGAAGAGGTTGCAACCTGTGTTCTCCTTTAGGATTTTGATGGACTCCTGTCTCACATTTAGGTCTTTCAACCATTTGGAGTCTATTTTTGTGTGTGGTGTAAGGAAATGGTCCAGTTTCATTCTTCTGCATGTGGCTGTCCAATTTTCCCAACACCACTTGTTGAAGAGACTGTCTTTTTTCCATTGGACATTCTTTCCTGCTTTGTCGAAGATGAGTTGACCATAGAGTTGAGGGTCCATTTCTGGGCTCTCGATTCTGGTCCATTGATCTATGTGTCTGTTTTTGTGCCAGTACCATACTGTCTTGATGATGACAGCTTTGTAATAGAGCTGGAAGTCCAGAATTGTGATGCTGCCAGCTTTGCTTTTCTTTTTCAATATTCCTCTGGCTATTCGGGGTCTCTTCTGGTTCCATACAAATTTTAGGATTATTTGTTCCATTTCTTTGAAAAAAGTGGATGCTATTTTGATGGGGATTGCATTGAATGTGTAGATTGTTCTAGGTAGCATTGACATCTTCACAATGTTTGTTCTTCCAATCCATGAGCATGGAACGTTTTTCCATTTCTTTGTGTCTTCTTCAATTTCTTTCATGAGTATTTTATAGTTTTCTGAGTACAGATCCTTTGCCTCTTTGGTTAAATTTATTCCTAGGTATCTTATGGTTTTGGGTGCCATTGTAAATGGGATCGACTCCTTGATTTGTCTCTCTTCTGTCTTGTTGTTGGTGTATAGGAATGCCACTGATTTCTGTGCATGGATTTTATATCCTGCTACTTTACTGAATTCCTGTATGAGTTCTAGCAGTTTTGGGGTGGAGTCTTTGGGGTTTTCCACATACAGTATCATATCATCTGCAAAGAGTGAGAGTTTGACTTCCTCTTTGCCGATTTGGATGCCTTCGATTTCTTTTTGTTGTCTGATTGCTGTGGCTAGGACTTCTAATACTATGTTGAATAGCAGTGGTGAGAGTGGACATCCCTGCTGCGTTCCTGACCTTAGGGGAAAAGCTCTCAGCTTTTCCCCATTGAGAATGATATTCGCTGTAGGTTTTTCATAGATGGCTTTTATGATGTTGAGGTATGTACCCTCCATCCCTATACTCTGAAGAGTTTTGATCAAGAAAGGATGCTGTACTTTGTCAAATGCTTTTTCTGCATCTATTGAGAGGATCATATGATTCTTGTTCTTTCTTTTGTTAATGTATTGTATCATGTATCACATTGATTGATTTGCGGATGTTGAACCAGCCTTGCGGCCCAGGGATAAATCCCACTTGGTCGTGGTGAATAATCCTTTTAATGTACTGTTGGATCCTATTGGCTAGTATTTTGGTGAGAATTTTTGCATCCATGTTCATCAAGGAGAGTGGTCTGTAATTCTCCTTTCTGATGGGGTCTTTGTCTGGTTTTGGGATCAAGGTAATGGTGGCCTCATAAAATGAGTTTGGAAGTTTTCCTTCCATTTCTATTTTTTGGAACAGTTTCAGGAGAATAGGTATTAATTCTTCTTTAAATGTCTGATAGGATTCCCCTGGGAAGCCATCTGGCCCTGGGCTTTTGTTTGTTGGGAGATTTTTGATGACTGCTTCAATTTCCTTAGTGGTTATAGATCTGTTCAGGTTTTCTATTTCTTCCCAGTTCAATTTTGGTAGTTGATACATCTCTAGGAATGCACCCATTTCTTCCAGGTTATCTAATTTGCTGGCATAGAGTTGCTCATAATATGTTCTTATAATTGTTTGTATTTCTTTGGTGTTGGTTGTGATCTCTCCTCTTTCATTCATGATTTTGTTGATTTGGGTTATTTCTCTTTTCTTTTTGATGAGTTGGGCCAGGGGTTTATCAATCTTGTTAATTCTTTCAAAGAACCAGCTCCTAGTTTCGTTGATCTGTTCTACTGTTCTTTTGGTTTCTATTTCATTGATTTCTGCTCTGATCTTTATTATTTCGCTTCTCCTGGTGCCTTTAGGCTTTACTTGCTGTTCTTTCTCCTGCTCCTTTAGGTGTAGGGTTAGGTTGTGTATTTGAGACCTTTCTTGTTTCTTGAGAAAGGCTTGTATTGCTATATACTTTCCTCTCAGGACTGCCTTTGCTGTATCCCAAAGATTTTGAACAGTTGTGTTTTCATTTTCATTGGTTTCCATGAATTTTTTTAATTCTTCCTTAATTTCCTGGTTGACCCATTCATTCTTTAGTAGGATGCTCTTTAGCCTCCATGTATTTGAGTTCTTTCCGACTTTCCTCTTGTGATTGAGTTCTAGTTTCAAAGCATTGTGGTCTGAAAATATGCAGGGAATAATCCCAATCTTTTGGTACCAGTTGAGGCCTGATTTGTGACCTAGGATGTGATCAATTCTGGAGAATGTTCCATGGGCACTAGAGAAGAATTTGTATTCCGTTGCTTTGGGATGGAATGTTCTGAATATGTCTGTGAAGTCCATTTGGTCCAGTGTGTCATTTAAAGTCTTTATTTCCTTGTTGATCCTTTGCTTAGATGATCTGTCCATTTCAGTCAGGGGGGTGTTAAAGTCCCCCACTATTACTGTATTGTTGTCAATGTGTTTCTTTGCTTTTGTTATTAATTGCCTTATATAATTGGCTGCTCCCATGTTAGGGGCATAGATATATACAATTGTTAGATTTCCTTGTTGGATAGACCCTTTAAGTAGGATATAGTGTCCTTCCTCATCTCTTATTACAGTCTTTGTTTTAAAATCTAATTTGTTTGATACAAGGATTGCCACCCCAGCTTTCTTTTGGTGTCCATTAGCATGGTACATGGTTTTCCACCCCCTCACTTTCAATCTGGGGGTGTCTTTGGGTCTAAAATGAGTCTCTTACAGACAGCATATGGATGGGTCTTGTTTTTTAATCCAATCTGATAGCCTGTGTCTTTTGATTGGGGCATTGAGCCCATTTACATTCAGGGTAACTATTGAAAGGTATGAATTTAGTGCCATTGTATTGCCTGTAAGGTGACTGTTACTGTATATTTTCTGTGTTCCTTTCTGATCTATGCTGCTTTTAGGCTCTCTCTTTGCTTAGAGGACCCCTTTCAATATTTCTTGGAGGGCTGGTTTCGTGTTTGCAAATTCCTTTAGTTTTTGTTTGTCCTGGAAGCTTTTTATCTCTCCTTCAATTTTCAATGAGAGCCTAGCTGGATATAGTATTCTTGGCTGCATATTTTTCTCGTTTAGTGCTCTGAAGATCTCATGCCAGTCCTTTCTGGCCTGCCAGGTCTCTGTGGATAGGTCTGTTGCCAATCTAATGTTTCTACCATTGTAGGTTACATATCTCTTCTCCCGAGCTGCTTTCAGGATTTTCTCTTTGTCTCTGAGATGCGTAAGTTTTACTATTAGATATCGGGGTGTTGACCTATTTTTATTGATTTTGAGAGGGGTTCTTTGTGCCTCCTGGATTTTGATGCCTGTTTCCTTCCTCACGTTAGGGAAATTCTCTGCTATTGTTTGCTCCAATATGCCTTCTGCCCCTCTCTCTCTTTCTTCTTCTTCTGGGATCCCAATTATTCTAATGTCGTTTCGTCTTATCGTATCGCTTATCTCTCAAATTCTGCCCTCGTGATCCTGTAGTTGTTTCTCTCTCTTTTTCTCAGCCTCTTTATTTTCCATCATTTGGTCTTCTATATCGCTGATTCTCTCTTCTGCCTCATTTATCCTAGCAGTTAGTGCCCCCATTTTTTATTTCACCTCATTAATAGCCTTTTTGATTTCGACTTGGTTAGATTTTAGTTCTTTTATTTCTCCAGAAAGGGTTTCTCTAATAACTTCCACGCTTTTTTCAAGCCCAGCTAGTATCTTTAAAGTCATGATTCTGAACTCTAGGTCCGACGTCGTACTAATGTCCGTATTGAGTAGGTCGCTGGCTGACGGTACTACCTTTTGTTCTTTTTGCTGAGGTGATTTTTTTCGTCTTCTCATTTTGTCCAGAGGAGAATAGATGAATGAGAGATCAAAATGCTAACAGGTTAAAAACATCCCCAGCAAATATACTCTATAGAAATCAGAAAAGACCTGAAACCAGGGGAAAAGAAAGGGAAAGAAAGAAAAAAGAAAGGAAAAAAACCAAAAAGATAAAAACAAAAACAGAATACAGAAGAAACAGAATATGATCCCATATGATCAGGCTAGTGCATAGATCAGTGCCACACACAAGATTTTGGGCGTATTTTGGTCTGTTAGAAAAAAGCACCTCCTAAAATTTTAAAGGGAGAAAGACTTATATATGTACAAAATAAGGGTTGATAAAATGAAGGGATGGAAAATGATTGTAAAGATGAAAATTATAAAAGATTTTATAAAAGGAATTGGTACGATAAGAAGTTGTTTGAAAAAAGAAAGAATAATATTAAAAAAAAGAAAAAAAATAGAGAATGTGATCAGGCAGGAGACTACAACAAAGCCATACACTACTGATTTAGGGTATATTTTGATCTGTTAGAAGAAACTGTATCTCAAAATTTTAAAGAGAGAACAACTTACATATATATGCCAAAAATAAGGGTAACTACTATGAAGGGATAAAATATGACTCTAAAAATGAAAAATAAAAAATGTTTTTTTTTTTTTAAAAAAGGGATTGATAAAATGTTGGTTGTAAAAGGGAAAAAGAAAAATAAAAAAAAAGTTTAAAAAATTAACTTTGAAAAACTAATGAATCATGGTAAAAAGAAGCCATGAATTCTATGTGCAGTATTCCCCTAGCGCTGGAGTTCTCCCGTTCTCCTTGATCAGTAAACTTGGTCTTGGCTTGCTGGCTGTTCGTGCTGATCTTCTGGGGGAGGGGCCTGTTGCCGTGGTTCCCAAATGTCTTTGCCGGAGGCGGAATTGTCCCACCCTTGTGGGTCCGGGCTAAGCAAGCTGCTCGGGTTTGCTCTCAGGAGCTTTTGTTCCCTGCAAGCTCTCGGTACAGCTTTGGTGGACCAGGGTGAAATGGTGGCCTCCCAATCTCCACTCGGAGGAGCTGAGAACTCGGGGCCCCGCTCCTCAGTGCGCCTCCAGAGCGAGGCAGTCAGTCACTCCCTTGTCCCCGGTCTCCGGCCGCACTCCATGCTCACCCGGCCTGTGACCGAGCGTTTCTATCTCTGGCCCCCGTCCCCGTGTGGAGTCTCCAAACCCAGCAGATCCCTGCGGTGCGTTCCCGTGCCGCTCCTCCCGGGGGAGGAAGGGGAGTCTCCCCGGATCTGCCGCTTGTTGGGTCCCTGCTGGAGGAGCAGTGGCCCGACTGGGCCGCGGATCACAGTTTATGGCCACCCCGAGCTGAGAGCCCGCGCCTCGGCTCCGTCTCTGCAGCCGGCTTCCCCGCTCCGATCCCTGGGAGCTCTGCCGCCCTCAGGCACCCCCGGTCTTTCTGTGACCCCGAGGGTCCTGAGACCACACTGTCCCGCGAGGGTTCCACCCCCCGCTTAGCCACTGGAGCGACGTCCCTCAGCGGAGCCGACTTCTAAAAGGTCCGATGTTGTGCTCCGCGGCTCTAGCACTTGCCAGAAGCGGCCGGCGGAGGCCCCCTCCCCCGCCGTCTATCCTCCCGAATATCGCCTCGGATTCACTTCTCCGCATGTCCTACCTTCCAGAAAGTGGTCGCTTCTCTGTTCAGAGAGTTGTTGCTACTCTCTTCTTCGGTCTCTTTTTGAGTTCGTAGGTGTTCAGAGTGGTTTGATCCCTATTTAGCTGAATTCCTGAGACCAGACGAAATCCAGGTCTCCTACTCCTCCGCCATCTTGCTCCGCCCCCGGCTTTATCACTGTTTGGTCTTCATTAAAGGGCTGCTCAGATAGAACCAGTGATTTCAGACAGGTGCCTGCCTCTTCCTCCTTTCCCGCTACAGCCCCTGACACATCACATGTATGTGAAAATCTATCATTTCTCCCCAAAGCAGGGGCACCCCAGAATTCATTCTTTTGTAGGAGAGTCATAGGTTGGAAGAGTGGGGAATCTAGGAGGGTTCCAGGCTCTACCACATGCCAAAGGAGTGAGGACTGGCAAGTCACTTCACTCCCCAAAACTTTATTTTCTCATCTCTATAATGGGTGTAGTATGCGTGTCTGGCTTGCTTCCGGGGGCCTATGTGAGCATCAGAAGAGATAATGTGTGAGTCAGTGTTGGGAAGCATGATTCTGTACAGACTGTGAAGGAGTAAAGGAAGGACTCAGGCTCTTTCTCTCATGCTCACCCAGTGCTTGGTACCACTGAGCACTAGGGTGGGACCCTGTCTCCTTCGGGTCACATTATATCCTTAGTTCCTAGCAACAGTGCTCATGGAATGTTTTGGGGGCAAGACAACGGTCTTTTTAATATTCCTTATACAAATGCAGAGGTGGCAACATTTTTCAAATTAACTACACTAATTAATAGAGGAGTTGATTTATTGGGTTGTTTGTCACAATGCTGAGCGCCTCACTAAAAATTTTAAGCATAGCAAAAGAATTGAAACTGGGATCTCAAAAGAGTTAGCCGCACCCCATGTTTAGCTGTGATATTCACAATAGCCAAGATGTGGAAACTATCCAAATGTCTATCAGCAGATGAAGAGGTCAAGAAAAATGTGGTAGACACATAGAATGGAATATGATTCCGTCTTAATAAAGAAGGAAATCCTGCCATTTGTGACAACCTGGATGAACCTAGAGGACATTATGCTAAGCCAGTCACAGATGGACAAATAATGGCATGATTCTACTTTGCATAAGGTATTCAAAATTGTCAAACTCACAGAATCTGAGAATAGGATGGTGGCTGCCGGGGGCTGAGGGGAGGGGGAGGTGGGAATTGTTTCTTGGTGGGCATAGAGTTTTAGTTATGCAAGATGAAGAAGTACTAGAGATCCACAGTACAACTGAGTTCCTGTAGTTCACCATATGGTACTGAACATTTTCATTATGTTTAAAGGATGGATCTCATGTGAAGTGTGCTTACAACAAAACAAAACAACCCTCCCCCCCAAAAAAGCCAACCACCCCAAAACACAAGGGGAGGAAAAGTCTTTCCATCATACCAATCTGGCCCAATAATGTGATACTAAATATGCTGCTTGTATTATTTGTAAAAAAAATTTGTTTTTTAAAAGAAAACCATTTCTGAAGGATTTTGAGAACTTTACAACTCTTGCTTGAATACACCTCACTGTCTATGAGAAGGCTACAACCTGGATTTTTCTGGCAGCCCTACTTCCCCATGATTCTTCCTTCTGATGGGTAGTGTGTGTAATCCATTCCTGAAGCTGGCAAGCACCGGAGAGAAAACAAGGAGGCTAAGAAAGCCCCAGAAGGAGTGGACCAGGGGAAATAGGGTTTCCTGGATCAGCTCAGCTGCTATCTGTCTGCTGCGGGTGGTAGCTTTGAGAATTCTGGCTTTAGCAACCAGGGATGCCCAGCCTCTGTGAGGTGCCTCTTCTCTTCTGAATTTCTATTAATCAGATGGGGAGTGCTTAAGCTCGCTGAGATAAGAGGTATCTCAACTTCCGGTTTCTGTGGCTGGAGTGATTTCCCACTAAAATCAGGAAATCTAGGAGTGACAGGGGAGCGGGCACTAGAGGAGATGGATTCAAGCCCCCCAGCTGCTTTGATTTCTGTAGCTTGCTGGCCAAGGGGCACCCATAGGAAAGGAAGCTTTTTCAAATTTATACCAAGGTATTCTGTGTAGGCTGGTGACACCCTGAGAATCCACTTTCTAGAAAATGGCTGACCAGGTCCCCTTCGACTCACGCTGTTTACTCTCAACTGGGCCCTTATTGCAATTCCTGATTCTTTTCTTTATCTCTTATTGATTCCCTCCTGCATCTCCACATAACTAATTCCTCTTTCCTGTCTCCAGTGGTGGCTCATTTTGATCCTTCCTTCCTGTGAATGTAGATGCTTAAGATTGTGTTCTAGAAGTGCACCGCCCCCCTTTATACCATCTCTGTCTTCACCTCTTCTGTTCCCTAGCGTTCCCCCATAACGTTGAGGCCGAATTGTTCTTAGGCCTCAGAATTTCCTAGAGAGCTTGCAAAATGCACAGTCCTGGGACCTGTGTCCAGCTTGTCTGATTCAGTAGGCCTGGGGTAGGATTGAGACATTTGCATTTCTAACGTGCATCCCAAGACACTTGGAGAAATAGTCCTAGGATGATGATTCCCAGACTTCAGTCTCTGGTTTGCTGCCCTCTCTCAGTGAGAAATCCTCATTTCCTGCTCTGTGGTGGCTATTGCCCTCTGTAGGTTTCTTTGATACCTCAGACTGATCCTTCCAAAAGTAAACACATCATTATTTGCAATAGCCAAAAGATGGAAACACCCCAGATGTCCCCTGACAGATGAATGGATGAGCAAAGCATGGTAATCCATACAGTAGAATATTATTCAGTATTAAAAAGGAAGGGAATTCTGATTCACGGTATGACATGGATGAACCTTGAGGATGTTATGCAGAATGAAAGAAATCAGCCAGACACGGAAGGACAAATACTGTGTGATTCTGCTTAGAGGAAGTATCTAGAGCAGTCAAATTCATGGAGACAGAAAGTACAGTGGTGGGTGTCAGGGGAGGCAGGGAGGAGGGAAGTGGGGAGTTAGTGTGTAATGGGGACAGAGTTTCAGTTTGGGGGGATGAGAAAGTTCTGCAGATGGATGGTGTTGATGGGTGCACGGCACTGTGAGTGTCCTCAATGCCATTGACCTGAACACTTAAAAATGGGTATGATGATAGATTTTATGTCATATTTATATATATTTTACCACAGTGGAAAAAAGCAAACACATCAGTCCCCTTCTCTTCTACCTTCCCTCCTCAACTCTCGTCTTGAGGTCCATATTTTGTTGATAGAACTTTAATAAAGCTGGGAGAATTGGCTTGGGGAACCCACTTGACTTAGTTTCTGCGTTTAAGCCAAAGCAATGAAAAAAAAAGGGGTGTCCTCTGTCCTTTGACTCTCTTTAAGATTGTGAAGGAAAATGAGTTTATAAGCAACATCAACACCTCTGGAAAATTGCTTCCCCTGACCTGGAGGATGGGGCAGGCAAGTTCTCATGATGTAGGAAATCATCTGTGGGGGTGGGGGTTTGGGGGGTTGGGGACACAGGCTGTGACCATCACCTCTTATTAAATCTTCTGAGATACAGGAAGGCATCTCAGAAGAGGAAGTGGCACATGCCAAAATTCAGAGGCTGGAGAAAGCCTTCATTTGGGTAATTGCACATCTTTCCTTTTAGCAGCTTCTCATGGGAAGGGCCCCAGGCCAGAGGCATCACCTGCCTTTAGTGAGTGTGCCCTCTCGACCCTGAGCTCAGGTACACCACAGCCATTTCCTGACCTGGAATCCTGCTCTTGGAGGAAAAATGATTAGAGACCAGTATTTGACCAAACCAGTGTTGTGTTGTTGTGTTTTCATCACGTGAGTGAGCCATGGATCTTCAGCTTCCTTTCGATGTGAATTTGCATGTTTTGACATGGATGGGGCGATGGGTCTTTCAGAACTTTGAGGTTTTAGAGTGTGACTTCTCAGTGATCCTTGTTTAAAAACAGGCTCTAGCAAAGGGAGGGAGGACATGCTCTTAGACTTTCAAACGGATTCCAAGTTGTGGGCAAATAAAAACCTGAAGGTAAATTCAAACTCTAGCCTGCAGCCCCCGTGTGCCCTGGGGGCCTTAGCTCAAAGGGCAGCGCTTCTCAGTTCTAGATGGTTTGGGAAGCTGTGTCGGCTTTTTGAAACCTTTTCCAAAGCTGTCTGAAGAGCTAATGTAATCATTTCTTCCCCATCCGCCCACCCCCGCCCCAAAGTACTCCTTCATTGACAAGCATGTCTGAGAATCTTGAATGTTCCATCACTAAGGTGTCCACACACAGGAGTGCAGCAGAATTGGACCCTTTGCCAAGAAGAGTGTGGTCCTGGTTCTTATGCCTGTGCAGCCTCGGGGACCACGCAGTAAATTCAGTCCTTCCCCAGAGTCACCAATGACATGAAATTTCATTCTGGTCACCCCTGAATGAATCAGAGGAGTGCCTTCCGCAGAATGCAGTGGGGACACAAATGTACAAGCGTGGCATTTTCTGGCTTTCTGTGCATCCCTTCTGCAGGGAAGATGGTGGAAATGAATGCAAATGAATGCAGACTGGTGGCCCTGATGTGTACACCACTGATTTCTCATTCTTGAAGGCACTCTTGAAGGTCCCTGCACTCCGATGAGAAATGGGGTGTGGAGGAGGGAAGGGGTCTGGCAGTTAGGCTTTGCAAAAGAGCTGGCTTCCGAAGCAGGAGGGTTTGACCTTCACTTTTCATCTCTTCAGCACTTTGAGTGGGCGTGATTTTGGCGTGCAGTTGGTGGTCTGCTTTGTCACATATAGGCTCAAGTTTCTCTTCACCGGTATCTGCCCTGTCTCCCAAATTCAGCGCTGTAGGTGGCAGTGGATCTAGGTTTTGGAATTGAGCATCTCCTTTCCTTGGGTTTTATGGATCATTGCTGCAATGCTGTATATAGGCAGCTCAGGTATTTATTACCTAGTAGGGCCTAAAGACTAGTGGTTTTCATCTGTGGATGCAAACTGGAATCTCCTGGGGGGGAACTTTTCAAAAAATACACATCCTTGGGCCCTATTCCAATCCAGCTGGATTGGAATCTCTGGGTGGTGCCTAGACATCCGTATTTTTATTTTATTTATTTTTAAATTTTTATTTATTTATTGGACAGAGAGAGAGAGAGAACACAAGCAGGGGGAGTGGCAGGCAGAGGGAGAGGGAGAAGCAGGCTTCCCGCTGAGCAGGGAGCCCAACATGGGGTTCTATCCCAGGACCCTGGGATCATGACCTGAGCCGAAGGTAGATGCTTAACTGACTGAGCCACCCAGGCACCCCAACTTTGGTATTTTTAAAAAGCAACTTTTTGGCTGATTCAAATGTGCGACAGAATCCAGAACCCTGGGGCCATACAGAAGGTTGGACACAGAGACTTGATCCCACCACACAGATCATAAGAATGGGCTGTCCATAATTTCTCACCAAGCCAGCAGCATCTCTGAGCAGTGGAGGGCAGCATATGCAACCTACAAGTGTGGAGATCCCCAGTCCGTGCTATTCACAAGCTGCAGGAGTTCACTCCAGGTATATGTGTTGTTTCTCAGTTTCCTCATCTGTGAGATGGGTATAATGATCCCTACCCTGTGTTCCTCACTGGGCTGTTGGAAAGGAGCGAAATGAAATCATTCATGTATGGGAAAGCACACTGAGAAATATAAGGAAGTACTTTGCTAGAGGAAGCAATCATTATTCCATGGCATATTTCAGTGTAATAAAAAGCCCAATACCCTGTAACTCTGTCTAAAGCCTTAGCATATGGCTTGAGTGCAAATAAGTATCAATATATGTCCACTCATCAAAATGTTTGTAACAACCCTTTCTAAAAGATGAACAGGGATGGATAGAGCCAGATACCTTTGTGGTTCAGTTGGGATCAGTCAGGTCTCAAAAAGGCAATGCCTTAACCTGTCTCTGGTTTCAGACCACCTGCTCTACCAAAAGCCCACTGTTTTGGCACCTGCCCATAGGGAGCTCTGGTGCTCATTACTGGAGGTGTAATTAAATAGAGCATGCATTTATTTTGATAGATACAGTTTCATTTTGGCTTCCTGGATTTAGACTCCTTGGTTGCCACTGTGGTTTTGTTTTTCTCATTTCCAGTTGCCCCTTTGTTGTCTTTGAGTCTGGAAGTGGGTGTGATGCAGTGGACAGACCATCTCTGTGTTTTGTTAAGCCCGGGAGAAAGGTTGTGTTTATGAAAGCTCACTAAAGCTCATCTGGGCCTTTGCTTGTTTCTGAGGGAAAATTTTTCGTGGTTCAGGTGATTTCAGTGTGCTCAAAGAGCGTAGGGGAAAAACAAGCAAACCGTGTGTGTCTGATGTTGACAATTCCCATAATAGAAGGACCAAGGTGAACACACTTTAACTGCTTCGGCTCTTTTCTTCTGAATGGAGTCAACAGCACTGACCTCAGAGCATACAGTCAGGATTGTGTTAACCCCATCACGAGTAGCAAGGGTTTGGATCTACTGCCCGGTCCAGTCCCAGACCAGAACAGGAAATTCTGATGGGGACTCATGATCATCTGTTCCCCAATCAAGTGTTTCTGGCCGCAGCTGCCTAGCTGGGGCTTTTGCTGGCTTCATTGACTGGCCTTTAATTTTTTTTTTTTGTCTCTCCAGGGTCTTTTTCCCGGCCTTTCCGAACGCTCTCTTGTATACAAGAGGTGTTAGGACAGCGAGTGGAATAACTGGACTCGGGCAGCCTCAGGGAAGTCAGTATGTCAGGCTTTGGAGTTCTTGGGATGGGACATACATAAATCATGTGAGCCTCTGCAGAAGGAGGCAACATTATTGTAAATGCAGGGGCCTTCTGGCTTTCAGCGCTAGTTAATCAAGTCATTATGAGATACAACAGGCCCAGCAAGGAATGCCTTTTAGGAAGATGTGAGCCTCTTGAAGGCAGGGCCTGGGACCTCTTCATAGAAAGTGGCTCATAAATGTTTGGTGAACTGACCACGCCTTGTTCTCTATTTAAAGTGAAATCTCAGAGTATGAAAGCCCAAGTGATGGATGGGGCCATATCTCCACATTTGTCTCTGTGTTTAAATCAAACATTTGTTCATCTCTTAGTGTACCCGACTGCAGTGCTGGGCTGTGCTTGATTCTAATAGCGTTATAAATTGCACCTTCCCCACTCAGGCGTTTGTCACGGTGCTGTCCTAGAGAGAACAGAGTTTCCCTGGCTTGTTACAGTGGCTTAAGGACATAATGGATCCCAAAGTGCTTTTTAGCTGGAGAGCGGTACAGAAATATTAGGGTTTCACTAATGCTGATACTCATTACAGTTATTTGATCAGACTGTTCTCATTAGGAGGCAAGAGGGATATAACACATTATGGTTTATTAGCACAGGGGTAACCCTACACACACATATGTTGCTTATGTTCAGCACACTGTTCATGATTATGCAAATTTTGCAATAATTTAGGTCCACCTTGGGCCACACCTGGAGCATTTGCATCAATAAAAAAATTATGAAAAAATTAATAACTTCCCTTCAGTTCTCGTCTGCCATATGCTAGATGCTGAGCTGCGGGCTCCCACTATCTCACTTAATTCCCACACTGATACAGTGAGGTAGGGGTGTCGTTTCCTTTTTACAGATAAGAAAACTGAAGCGACTTACTTCAAGTCCTGTAAGAAGTATGTGGGGCAGGCAGGATTTCGAGTCATGGGTCGGTCTTGCTTTCAAGTCTGTACTATTAGTAATTATGTTTTAATAATAATTTAGTTCAGTTGGCTCCCGACCATGGAATGAACAAAGAGTACTAGACCAAGCTGGGCTTCAGTCAAAGCAGGCTTGTAACTTGAGGGAAGAAGCTTCATTATTTATTTTTCCCACCCAATAGGAGGTGCCTAATACAGGGCCTGGTGCATAGCCAGTGCCATGCATTTATCCCTGTATGTTTATACACCCTTTTATTTTATTTTTAAAGATTTTATTTATTTATTTGAGAGAGCGAGAATGAGAGAGAGAGAGAGGGAGAGAGAGCACATGAGAGGGGGGAGGGTCAGAGGGAGAAGCAGACTCCCTGCTGAGCAGGAAGCCCGATGCGGGACTCGATCCCGGGACTCCAGGATCATGACCTGAGCCAAAGGCAGTCGCTTAACCAACTGAGCCACCCAGGCGCCCCTATACACCCTTCTAAAAAATGCTTTTTTTTAAATTTTTATATGGTAAAAATCACTGTTTTGGTGTATAGTTCTATGAATTTTGACACGTGCAGAGAATCATTTAATTAGTACCACAATCAAGATACAGAACATTTCCATAACACCCCCCCCCCCAAATTCCCTTGTGCTGCCCCTTTGTAGTCAGATACCCCACTCTGGCCCTAATCCTTGGCAACTGAGTTCTCTTTCTCTATAGATTTTCTTTGTCAAAGTGTAATATAAATGGGATCCTACAGTATGTAGCCTTCTGAGTCTGGCTTCTCTCTCTCAGCACAATGCTTTTGAGAATCATAGGGGTTGTTGCATGTATTAGTAATTTGCTCCTTTTTATTTCTGAGTATCATGCTGTTGTATGATGTCCAATAGTCTGAGCCATCCACCAGTGGAAGGACTTTTGGGTTGTTTCCAGTTTAGGCCACTATGAATATAGCTGTTATAAGCATTTGCATGTAGGTTTTTGTGTCAATATATGTTTTCATTTATCTTGGGCAAATAGCTACGAGTGGATTGCTGGGTGATAAGGTAAGTATATGTTTAACTTTATCAGAAACCGCTAAACTGTTGTCCAAAGTGTCTGTACCATTTCACAGTTCAAGTGTATGATGCTTCTAATTGCTCTGTCTTCTTGATATCTCTTGGTACTGCCAGGTTTAAAAAAAATTAGCCATCCTAATAGTCATGTAGAGATATCTTACTGTACTTTACAGTTCCCTAATAACTAATGATTTTGAGCATCTTTTTATGTGCTCATTTGCTAGCTCTCATGTTTGTAAATCTTTTACTCATTTCTAAAAAAAATGGGTTGTTTTTCTTATCATTGATCTTTAAGAGTTCTTTATATATTTTGGATACAATCTTTTTGCCAGTTTTATTTTCCAGTATTTTCTCTCAGTCTATGGGTTTTCTTTTCACCCTCTTTTTTTGTTTTAAAGATTTTATTTACTTATTTGACAGAGAGAGAGAGAGCACAAGCAAGGGGAGTGGCAGGCAGAGGGAGAGGGAGAAACAGGCTCCCTGTGGAGCAGGGAGCCCAATGTGGGGCTTGATCCCAGGACCCTGGGATCATGACCAGAGCCGAAGGCAGTTGCTTAACCAACTGAGTCACCCAGGCGCCCCATCTTTTCACCCTTTTAAGAGCAGAAGTTTTTAATTTTGATGAAGTCCAATATTCCAGTGTTTTCTTTTCTGGGATTGTGCTCCTACTGTCATAGCTAAGAACTCTTGGACTAAACGAAGATCACAAAGATTTTCTTGTACAATTTTATAGTTTTGTGGTTCACTTCAACATAGATGATCCATTTTGAATTAATGTTTTTAAAGGTACGAGTTGTGTGTTGCCGTTTTTCTTTCTGCATAGGGCTTATCCTGGTAATATTTGTTCAAAAGACTATTCTTTCTGCCTTGCACCTTCGTCGAAAGTTGACTGACCATATTTGTGTGGGTCTGTTGATAGACTAAGTACCTGTGTCACTGATTTTTGTGTTAATCCTTTTGCCAGGACCACACTGTCTTGATTATTGTGGTTTTATACTAAATCTTGAAATCAGGTAGTGTGTCCTCCAATTTTTTTTGTTTATTGTTCAGAATGTTTTTAGTTATTATATTTCCTTTACCTTTCCATATACATTTCAGAATTATTTTGTCAATTTCCACAAAAAACCCTACTGGTATTTGGATTGGGATTGCATTGAATCTGTAGATCAATTTGGGAAAAACCTAAATTCTAAATAATGTTAATCTTCCAATCTATGAACATCATCTGCCTCTGCGTCTGTTTAGATTTTCTCGATTTTTTTCATCAGTGTTTTGTATTTTTCAGTATACAGATTTTATACTATTTTGTTGTCTTTGTACCTAAGTGTTTCATTTTTTAGGCAGCTATTGTAAATGGTATTATTTTTAATTTTTTTATTGTCAATTTTTCATTGTTAATATGTAGAAATATAGTTGCTTTTTTACATATTGAGCTTGAATCCTGTGATCTTGGCTAAATTCATTTAGTAGTTCCAGATACTTTTTTTGTAATAGATTCTATGGGATTTTCTACCTGAAAATCATGTCATCTACAAATGGAGGTAGATATATTTCTTTTCAATCTGTGCCCTTTTGTCTTGCTTTATTGCACTTGCTTGGGTGTTCAGTATGATGTTTATTAGGAGATAGGAGTGGTGAGATCTGACATCCTTGACTCTCTTCTGACCTTAGGGGAAAAACTTTCAGGCTTCCACCTTTAAGTATGATATTAGCTGTAGGGTTTTTATAGATGCTCTTTATTGGGTTAAGGAAGTTCTATTTTAAGTTTGCTGAAGTTGTTGTTGTTACTGTTTTTAATCATGAATTGATATTGAATTTTGCCACTTTTTCTGCATCTATTAAAGATGATCATTAGTTTTCCTGCTTTAGTCTGTTAAAATGTAGATTAAATTGATTTTCAAAAGTTAAAACAGCTTTGTATTCTTGGAATATATACCACTTGATTATGGTATATTATGCTTACCATATTTGGCTAGATTCAATTTGCTAATAGTTTGTTTAGGATTTTTGTGTCTGTGTTCATGAAATTTATTGTTACCATTTTATGTTCCCACCAATGTTGTATAACTGGTTTTGATACCAGAGAAATCCTTGACTCATAAAATGAGTTGGAAAGTGTTTCCTTCTCTTCATTTTTCTGGAAAGGATTATGTAGAATTGGTATTATTTCTTCCTTAGGTATTTGGTAGAAATCATCAGTGAAACTGGGCCTTCAATTTTGTTTTTTGGAAGGATTTTAACTATGAATTCAGTTTTCTTATAGATATAGGAGTATGTTCAGGTTCTCTGTTTCTTCTTGAGTGATAGTTTTTATTTAAAGGAATTGGTCAATTCCATCTAAGCCAGTCATCAATAAAATAAGGCCCACAGGCCAGCCATTTATTCTTGTAAATGAAGTTCTATTAGAATATAGCCTATTTATTTACTTAATGTCCATGGCTACTTTGCCCTATAATAGCAGAGTAGAGCAATTATGACAGAGACCAAATGGCCAACAAGCTTTAAATATTTACTGACTGTCCATTTACAAAAAAGTTTGCCCACACCTAGTCTGAGTTGTCAAATACACAGGCTGGATTGTTTATAATATTCTTTTATTAGCCTGTTAATGTTTATAGGGTCTGTAGTGTTATCTCTTCATTCATTCTCGATATTAGTAATTTGTATTCTCTCTTTTTTCCCCTTGGCCAGCCTGGCTAGAGATTTATCAATTTTATAGATCTTTTTAAAGAACCAGCTTTTGGTTCAACTGATTTTTCTCTTTTCTTTTTCTGTTTTCAATTTCATCAATTCTTGCTCTTATCCTTATATATTCCTTCCTTATGCCAAATTTGGGTTTAATTTGCTCTTATTTTTCTAGTTTCTTGAAGTGAAATCTTAGATTATTGACTTGAAATCTTATTTCTTTTTAAAAAATTTTTAAGAGATTTACTTATTTATTTTAGAAAGAGAGCATGTGAGCAGGGGGAGGGACAGATGGAGAGAGAGAAGCAGACTCCCCACTGAGCGCAGAGCCTGACTTGGGTCTGATCCCATGACCTTGAGATCATGACCTGAGCCGAAACCAAAAGTTGAATGCCTAACCAATTGAACCACCCAGGCACCCTGAGATCTTTCTTATTTCTAATACAAGTGTTTAATAGTATATATTACTCTCTAATCTGTATGTCACAAATTTTTGGTATGTTGTATTTTTGTGTCAATCAGTTCATTTTCTAATTTGTCTCTTTTTGACTCCTGGGTTATTTAGAAGCATGTTCTTTACTTTCTAAGTATTTGGGAATTTTCTATATAATCTGATACTGATTTCTGATTGAATTCCTTTATAGTTAGATAATATACTTTGTATGATTTCAATTCTTTAAAAACTTTAGGGTTTGTTTCATGATCCGCAATGTAGTGTATTTTGGTGAATATTCCATGTGCACTTGAAAAGACTGTGTGTTCTGCTGTTGGTGGGTACAGTGTAAATGTCTATAAATGACAATTGGTCAAAAAATTTGATAGTATTATTCAGGACTTCTATATCCTTGCTGATTTTCTGTGTACTTGTTCTGTTGATTACTTAGAGAGGACTGTTGATGTACCTATCCTGGTATAACATTGAATTTGTTCTATTTTTTCCTTTCAGTTTTAAAATTTTTCTTCATATAGTGTGAAGCCTGTTTTTAGATACATACACATTTAATATTGTTATTTCTTCTTGGTGAGTTTATTCCTTTACCTTTATGTAACAATCCTCTTTGTTCCTTATTGTCCTTGTTCTGAAGTTTATTTTGTCTGATATTAATAAACAGCTTTCTTTTGGTTGGTGTTTCCATAGTACCTCTTTTTCCATCCCTTTAATTTGACCCTATCTATATCTTTATCTTTATATTTTTAGGTGTTTCCTGTAGACAGCATATACTTAGGTCCTGGTTTTTATACAATCTTACCATCTCTGTCTTTTAATTGGTTTGTTTGGATCATTAACATTTAATGTAATTATTCATATAGTTGGATTTGGGTCTACCATTTTATTATTTGCTTTCTGTTTGTCTTTTCTTCTTTTGGCACCCCTCATTACCACTTCTTCCCTTTTTTGGGATTATTGGATATTTTGAAGAGTCCATTAAAATCTCTCATTTAGACTTTTGGTCATATATCTTGTGTGTATGTGTGTGTGTGTGTGTGTGTGTGTGTGTGTGTAGATGAGAATGTGTGTGTGTGTGTTTGTTTGCTCGGGGGATTACAATATATATGCCTACCTTTTCATAATCTACTTTGAGATAGTATTTCATTGCTTGAATAAAATTTACAAGCTCTACAACCAAATAGATTTATTTACTGGGTCCTTTTTATAGTACAGTTGTATACATACATTAAAAACTCAATTTTTGCTTTCAGCAGCCATCCTAATTATAAAGAACTTAGGCAGAGACAAATAATCTATCATATTTACATAGATGTTTACCATTCTTTAGCTTTCCCTTTATTCTTAAAGTTCTAAGTTATTTTAATATTATTTTCCTTCAGTTTGAAGAGCTTTCTTTAGCATTTGTTTTAGGCCACATCTTTGGGTGATGATTTTTCTCTTTTTTTGAACTTCACTGAGAATGTCTTTATTTTACTTTTATTCCTAAATGGTATTTTATTGGATATTGACTTTCACTGGATATAGAATTTTAAAATCTTTAAAGATTTTTTCCATTGCCTTCTAGTTTCCATCATTTCTAATGAGATTGATATTTTCTCTGTATGTGATGTGTTGATTTTCTTTGACTGCTTTCAAGATTTTTTTCTTTATTTTTGCTTTTCAGCAATTTGATTATTGAATTTGTATTCTTTTCTTTGAATTTATTTTGTTTAGGGTTTGACAGATGTTCTCAATCTAAATTTATGTCTTTTACCATATTTAATACATCTTTAGCATTTTTTCTTCTTCTTCTTTTTTCTGTACCAATCACTTTCTTTTCATATTTTGGGACTGCAGGGACATGAATATTAGATCTTTGGATATTGCTCCACAAGTTCCTAAGGCTCTGATCACTTTTTTTCTCAATTTGTTTTTCTCTACCCTTGAGATTCAGTAATTTTTACTGTTCAATTTCAAGTTTGTTGACCCTTTCCTGCACCTGTTATTTAATGCATCTAGTGAATTTTCAAAAGAATTCAATTATTGTATTTTTCAAGTCTAAAATTTCCATTTAGTTCTTTTCAGTAGTTTTAATTTTCCCCTGAAAACTTATGTCTTTCCATTAATTTTAACAATATTCACACTTACTCCTAGAGCATAAATATAATAAGTGCTTTAAAGTTTTTGTCTGATAATTCCAATATCTTGATCATCTTGAGGTTAGCATCTCTGGATTGTATTTTTCCCTTTTTTGGCATGTTGAATGATTTTAGATTGTATCCTGGATATCTTGAATACTATGTTGTGAGACTCTGGGCCCTAATTAAAATTTGCTGGAGAATGTTGGTTTTGTTGTTTGTTGTTGTTGTTCTCCTTCTTCTTCTTTCTTCTTCTTCTCCTTTCTCCTTTCTTCTTCTTCTTCTTCTTCTTCTTCTTCTTCTTCTTCTTCTTCTTCTTCTTCTTCTTCTTCTTCTTCTTCTTTTTCGTTGTCATCTCTTCCTCCTTCTTTATTTATTTATTTTTTAAGAGAACCAACCAGATCAGGCTCACATGACAAGTCTGTCTCACCTTTCATAGTAACAATGTCCATTGAGTTTCAAAGCCCTTGCTGTATTGTTTGTATGTGTTGTTCTGGATTAGTTTGGGATTTGTGTGGTTCTTTATGTCATAATTTACTTCTCGAAGCCATTGCTTCTTTGGGTGTGTTTCACACATGCATATTTCATGAGTAGTCTGGAACTTGTTTTGATTCATACACAGTTTTTCAAGATTTCTTTCTCCAACTCTCCCCTCCCCGGGATTTTCTTCACACTCTTTCTCAGGGGTCCCTTTTCCCAGTTCTTCTTGTCAGAAAGGTGGACATGTCTCAGAGTTTTATCCTCACACCACAGACCCTTTCATGCTGCTCTGTGGACTGAGGATGTCCAGAGGGTAAAGCAGTGAGAGGAGAAAGAGAACAAAAATAACCAGCATCTCTTTCTACTCTTCAGACCACAGGATTCCCCTTTTCCAGTCCCTTTGGCCAGAGAGATGGGTTATTTCTTGGGGTCTTAGGTGCTCAGGTTGCCCAGGGCTGGCCTTACATCAGGGCAGAGAGAGGAGAAAAAATACCAGGGATATCCTATCACATTCTTTGGTTTTCAGAAGCTCTTTTTCCTAGTTCTCTGGGCAGGAAGGTGAGATTTTTCTTGGAGTTCTTCTTATGTCTTCCCACTGTACAGTTCCTTGATTTGACCCATCTTTGGATCAAAGCCAAGAATTAGAAGAGGGAAATTTAATTCAGGAAATTTACCAATCTATATTTCTTCAAGTTTCAAACTTCCCTCTAAATCTGCCTGGTACTGTTGGCTTCTCAGAGTTGTCAGGAAGTTGGTTTTTGTATTCTGTGCAGACGCTTCACTTGTAATCAGTGGGAGACATAGGCTTTTATGAGCTTACTCCAGTCCTACAAGTGTTATATCCTCCTTTTTAAAAATAAACAGTAGCACACTGTTTGGTATACCATTTAACATACTGTTTAGCACTTGCTTCTTTTTCTTTTACTTAATAATACATTTTGGAGGTTTTAATAATGCTATTAATAGTGACAGTAAAGTAACAGTTACTGAACACATTATGTTCTAGGCACTGTAAACACTATACATATATTAACTCATTAAATCCTTACAGCAACCCCATTAGATAGATAGATAGTATTATTCCCATTTTACAGATGATGATACCTCATGAGAGATATTAAGAAACTTGCCCAAGGTCACATAGGTAGTCAGTGGAGGAGCTACCTAGGTTGTCTGGTTCAAAAGTCCATACATATAATGAAAATTATGTAATGATAATGACAGTGATAATAACATTCAATACTTAACTATCACATACCAGCACATGCTAGCTAGAAAACTGCTAGAGAGATAAATGTACAAATCATCTTCAGCATGAAGTGTTTTTGTTAGCACATCACATGTATCATTCTCAGGTAGCAAGTATATTCATTCGGCATGTAGGAAATTTGAGAAAAGTCAGGTGACTTGCCAGAGAGGTGGCAGTAGGATTCTCTAGCACAGATAAGAGGTCTTTCCAATGACTATTGCTGTCCCTCTGGATGGTACAGTACATTTCTAGCCAGTGTATTTTGGAATAATAGAATCATAGATGGTTAGATTTGGAAGAGACTCACAAGGTCTAAGTTTACCTACAAATGTTATAAATCGCATACCGTGATGTATTGGAAAGCATCTTGTAAAAGGTAAAGTGATATACGACTGTTAGTTGTTATAGATAGGAAACAGTTCTAGAGAGCGAAAGTGATGAAATCCTCATCTGCATTATCATCTTCATAGCCTCATTTGTAGAACACAGATGTCCCAGGTGCTCTGCAGGACCCATCTCTGATGTTTAAAATCAACCTTCCAAATAGCTGTTATAATCCCCATGTCTTTTGTATGAGGAAGTGGATGCTCAGAGATGATAGGTAACTTGCCGAAGCACAGTGACACACTTGGGTCAAGAGTCATTCACATTTCTTTACTGAGGACTTCCTACCTGTGAGTATTTCCCATATACTAATCATACATGTAATTACCATGTATTGTTTTGTCCCAGTTGGGATACTTTTTCTGAGTGAAGGGGGGGTGGGTACTAGTAGTAATTATACTGGGACTGTCCTGGGCAAACTGAGACAAAGGATCGCCTTAGCTATGTGCCTTTGTTTCCTGATTGCATAATTTATGTTTGCCATAGTTTGTTTGATTTAGATGATATAAAATGTTCTAGAGGGCCAGTGTTCATGAGTATTTATTTTAATGGGTCTGCTGGTCTGTTTTCCAGGTTTGTGAGAGATGAACGACAGAGAGCTAGGTATTATTCCTTAATGTGGTGGACAGAGGTCACTTATAAGTTTTGCTCATTGTTGCTGAGCAAGAAAGGACATCCTTTTAGCAAATGCAATTTTAAAATATGAGTGCTGTGCAAAGTCATGAAGAAAGCCCTTAAACCAATATATATTTTATAGATTTTCCTTTAGGGTTGAGTACTCATGAGCCTTTCAGGATGAGTATGATTAAATATGGACAGGAATAGATATGTATTCCCCTCTATTACACTGAAGATGTAGGAAGATCCATCGTCATGTGCCTCATGGAGGTAGGGCTTGGGAAATGGGAACGACGTGAATGTGAATTTTCTCTTGCACACTTATGAAAAAGATATTTAGCCAACTGGTCATGATCTGTCAAGCTGGGTAGTGTACCTTAATATACATAAGCACATACTGCTGATCACAATTCCAAGGAAGGGAATCATCTCCCTATTACACAGGCTTTAAAGGACCCTAAATGTGAGGCTTCCCCTGTGGCAAATAAAATGGGTGGAAGCTACATGAAGTTGACATCAACATCAGGATTCTTGCTTTGGACATTAGTGGTGAGACCATCACGATTTGATGATGAACCGCTGGTACTTGTTTTGGTTTTGGTTTTCAGAAGTATGTACATTAGAGACCCGGTCAGGCACAAAGCAAGGCTTTACCCAGAAACCTGCCCCGGGTGCATCCATTCTCCTTTCTGCCTTGTGGTTGTCGGGGACGCATGGAAATTACCAACATCAGAAGGTTCCTCGTGCCCTGGCCCTTCCTCATCTGTATGCATCACATTTGTTTAAACATACTGTCTGCGGGCAAAGTCCAATTATTTAGAACCAAGTTACTAATGATTAACATAATGACTATAGTGTCTATCATTGTGCACTGCCATGGAATGGGGAGTTGGTGGGGGGGAGCTACAGGGAATCGTCAGAATTGAGAAAACAAAACAAAACATGTCTTGCACGGAATAGCATTGCGGGGGGGCACTCGTTCAAGATTCATCTTGCATGCTGAAGTGATAAATTAGAGAATGCAGAGTAATTATAAATGAGAAACAAGACTCAAAAATTGCTGTCACCTGACATTGCTTTCCCTTTCTCTGTTTCCTAGCAATAATATTCTCATAATGTCCTATCTGGGTCCATCACAAACTGAAAAATGGCTTTTGCTGTTTTCCTCGTGGGGTGGTTGATGCAGCAAATAACTGTTAAATGATGAATTTGGGTATTGTTACAGAGGCCAGGGGATTGCTAATCAAGTAATGGAGATTTTCCATCTCTAGTTACAAAGATTTATAATCTAGGAATCTGAGCACACTCTCAGTTCAATTCCAACAGGGACCTATTCCAACTCTTCCCAATAAAGGATATTCCAAATACTATCCGGTGGAGAGCTTTGGCCAGGCTAGCTGACGACTTCCACTTGACCATGCTTTCCTTGGGAAGGTTATTGAGCAATTAAATCATTCCTAGGATGGAAAAAAAATCTTTGTTTTCCATTCATAATTGGGTTTCCTTTTCTTAATTTGATCAGGCACCTTGCCCTTTTTCTTCTTTGTTTTTTAGGCTTTTGAAAAATACATGTCTCCGTTCATTCATTCGTTCTGTAGCTAAAGATTGATCACTTGGCACAAAGAGTCATGTTTAATTCTTCTCATTTTATTTTCATGGCTGGTCTTTTTGAATGCATCACTGTTCTGAACCATCTCCCTCTTGCATTGTTTGTCTGGTTGTGAGATAATTTGAACGGAAGGAAGTGTCTCAGGCACCGCTCCTCATGCCATCTCCTGGTCATCATTCTATAATGGCATGCACAGTGCCCTCACAGACTGACTAGTTATGAGTTTATCTTTTTAAAGCCTGATTTTCATGTCATAAACTTCCAATTGTGTTTACTCTATGACCACCATGTTCTTTTTTTGTGCTATGCTTTCTGGATATGGGTTTCCATGCTTCTTTAGTCTATGTTATCATTATTTTAATGGCTCTGGATCATTGCCGTGATCCACCTTTCCTGCCACTGACTCTTCAGTGTGACAGAGAACCTCCACTCTAACTGGGTGGTTCTTATGGCCATCTTATTAATAAGGAAGTGAATTTGGCTAATAGTAATGGAGTTTGTATTAACATGGCACGACCAGGTCATGCATTTGTTATCTCAGGTAAAAGAATTTAAAAAATAGATAATCCAGGGCTGATATGGTGGTTCTATGAAGACATGAAGAGCCTAGGTTCTTTCGATTTTTCTATTTCATAACCACAGGCAAGGAACTTCTATCCTCACAGTCACAAGCTGACCACCGGAGATTCAGCCATCATGACCTTATTCTAGAAGAAAAGAAAGAGCAAGGGAGAAATCATTTCTCCTTTAAAACAGTTCCTGTGTAAGCCTCACACAGTGACTTTGGCTTTAATCTTGTTGGCCACCTCTAGCTGAAAGGGAAGTTCAGAAATGTAACTTTGCAGTCTGGTGTATGAGAGTAAGGTTAGCTGTTGTAACAAATAAACCTCTGAATGTAGTGGCTTCCCATGATAGGCCTTCATTCTTCTCTTATTGGAGAAAAATAAAGTTGTCCCTTGTCGCCACTAGGCCTCCCACCTGGGGACTGAGAGACCCAGGCTCCCTGCCTCTCCTCTAGGACCTGAGTCCTTGCACTGAATGGACATGTGGTGAGCAAGAATGGAGGGTCGTGTGTGGGAGGTGTTTCTGGGCCAACCTGGGAGGGCCCACATCATCCGCTCATGCTCCATTGGCCAGAGCTCAGGCTACACATCCCTGAAAGGCTGATACCTAGCATCCCGTTCTGTGCCTGTGAGCTGAGGGAAACGGATTCAGGGAACAGCCAGCCGCCGGGCAGGGTGCTGCCCCATTACTGCCAGGACTCTGTTACTGGGAAAGACATTGAGACACACTGAGTCCTGTGGAATGAGGAGCAGTCTCAGCTGCAGCTCCCACTCATTTTTCCCATGGGTATTCTTCCTGTTCCTGTTCCCCCAGGTCGAGCCTCATCCCTTCCAAGTCTGTGTGGTGACACCAGCCCTCGCCATGTTCTCCATTCTCCAACTTCTTGTCCATCCTGCCAAATTTAGCTCTGGATTCTACAGTGACTTGTTTCTCTTTGTTCAGTGCTTTCTGGGTCTTGGTATTTGTTCTCTAACCACGTGAAAGCAGGGACTTTATTCTCTTCTTCCATCATTGGTAATGGTTAACTGTGCCCTAGTAAGTGATGTATCCTCAAGGGAATGGCCAAGAAGTCCTCGATGAAGTCAGTTCAAAGAAATAATGAGGCCAGGAGTTAAATAGTTCAAGCTGACACTGTCCGGCCAACATCCAGAGGCCATTCGAAGGACCGCCTGACTTCCGTGGTTGTGCGCTAACGGTGTCCATTACGTGATCTGAATCTGGACATGGCCCTCTCTTTCCTAGGTTGAAGTTCACTCTAGAAAATTCCTACTCCTATAAGGTTACTCACATGCCCTTGCTTTGCAAAGGTTCAGTGCTCGGTTTTGGCCAGGCAAGTTTTGGTCTTTTCTCCCAAGTTCTTATAATGTTTTGTGAATATTTTTGTTTTAGGGCCTGTTGCCTCATCAAAATAATTAGTATTTCCTGATCACACTAAGGACTGAGTATATAATCTTTCCATTTAATCCTTACAACAGGCCCATTGAGGTATGTGGTCTCACTTACCCCCACTGTGCTGTTCTGCCTTGGGTTAAATTTTTTAAAAATCATGAAATCTTCAAATTCACCAAGAAGTAGAGAGAAATAAATGAACAGATTACTATGTAGCCACCACCCAGATTGAGCAAATGTTGATTAACATTTTGCCGTATTTGCTTCAGATTTCTCCCTCAAAAATGTTACAGCTATAGGATCCAGTTATGGATATACATCCCATTCTCTTCCTACCCAGACTCAACCTGTACCTGAAGCTGCTGTGCATTCTTATTATGTGTCTTTAGACTTTTACTACGTATGTCTATACCGTATGTCTTAGCAGTGTAGGGCCTTAGGATTATCGGTGTGTATGTGTGTGTGTTTTATAGAGAGACCTAAGTGGAATTGATCCTGTAGGTCTCTCTTAGTAACCTGCTTTTGTTCACTTATTATTATGTTTTGGAGATTTATCCCTGTTGATTCATGTAGATCTCATCATTTAATTTAACTGCTAGAGTATTCCACTGAATGGCGATAACATAGCTTACTTTTCTCGTTTGGGATTGTTACCTCCCTCTAGATTAATTGGGATATTGCATCCCTTTAGATAAATACATGTAGCTCTAACTCTTTTCATTAGCCATGTAATATTCCATGGTATGGATGAACTATTCCACCATTACTGGCCATTCATAATGTTTTCCTTATTTTCCATTTCTCATAGCGCTGCAATAAGCATTTTTACACATACATTGTTATATCATGTGTTTATTTCTGTAGATTAGGTTTCCTAAGATGCAGGTGAACAGGCACAGCCAGATTCGTTTCCAAAAATTTTATGGTGATTTCCAGGCAGCAAATTTCTCATGTAAATTGACCTTTTTTCCCAACCTGATGGGAAGGAAGGCATCCTGTTGAGATTTTATTTAGCATTTCTGGGGCTACTAGTAAGGTTGGGCACCAGTTCATATGTTCATTGGCTGTCCTGTGAACTGTGTGATTGTATCCTTGCCCACACTGAACTGTGGGACCGGGGCATCTCTGCTGGGCACCATTTCTGTGAACAGTGCCCCCTGGAGTTGTGTGTGTGTGTGGCAGCCTCAGTGGGAAGCAAGCCCTTGTTGTCACTGGGATATTAACTCTGTGTCCTCCTGGTTGCAATTATCTCTCCATCCCCATCCCAGCCTGTTATTCATTATACTTTGCTTACAGTATCTTTTGCTATGCCCCAATTTCTTATTTGAAAGACTTGACTATTTTCTCTTTTCCAACATAATTTTTGGGCTTGGTGTCCTTAACTTAGGACATTTGCATCTTTAACTTGTGGTGTTAACTTATGCATACCTTTTAATTCTTGTCTCCTAAAACATTTCCAGCATTTTTATTATAGCTTTTCCTTGGAAATTTCAGCAACGTCTTTAGAGACCCCAGATTTTCTAGGTATGTTATTACAGCATGGCGAAGGCATCCAAACTCATTTGCCAAATATCATTTGCCTAGGTGCTGTATCAAATGCTCTGCTGAGGAACAAGGATGCGACATATGTTCTCATCTTTTCCATTTAAAAATTTCCACTTTGATCTCTTCTGTTCAAAGTACTGTGAAGCTCACAGAGAGAGAGGGTGGCCTGCTGGTGGCTGCGCACACTTGGTAGGGAGACCTGGACTGGTATTTTTGTTTAAAAACCAAATAAAGAAACAAGGCCATTGCAATTGTCCCTGATATTTACCCTCAGGAAAGATGCCAGGACTGGAGCATCCTGGAGACTGACAAATGATCTCTTCAGCTCCTGCCATTTGCGAGGGTTGAGATACAGTGATTTTTTTTTCCTTAGAGAAGAAGGCAGATTTTTTTTTCCTTAGAGGAGAAGGCAAATTTTTTTTTTCCTTAGAGGAGAAGCAATGAGAAAGGGGTTCATTTTGCTGCTGCTGGGGAGGTGGATCTGATTTAATGGTGAAGACAATTTGTGGCTCCAGTGTCTATTTTTAAGCGTACTTTTCAGAAGCATTAAAGTGTGTGGGAAATGAATAAAAGAAGTTAAATCATTTTAGTGTTATGTGTGTGTGTGTGTGTGTGTGTGTGTGTGTGTGTGTGTGTGTGGTTTCAATAAATTTCCATAGCCTCCTTTTGTTGCTAGGTATGTGAAATGACTTTTGCCATTATGAGGATGAAGTGCCGGTTCCAGGAAGGGCCCGAGGAGGTGCAGAGCAGTTGCTAGGCGTCCGGCAGATTAGTGATGAGATGCAGAATAGCATTATAATTCTCCATGCAGCCAGCGTGGAGCAGAAGACGCACACAGACGAGTGTGGGAGGCAGAGCCCCTGGGGTTCGAGCCTGTGCTCACCGTGGTTGGGAGAACCTGCCTGGCATGCTCCTTTGCAGCTCTCACCTGGGGCGGAAGGCGGGGCACCGTCTCCGTCTTGCAGGTGGCAAAACGGAGGCAAAAAGAGGGTGCATTTCAGCAGCTTCCTGAGATTACTCAGGCTAGAACAGAGGGCCTTCTCAGCTTCTCAAGGAACTTCCACTACATCGGTCTCAATTCTACTTTTTAGGGAGCATGAGAATAGGAGTTACTTTGGCTAAAATGATGCTTGGCCTGAGTCTTGGTGCTTTTTTAAAGCTCTCACAGGGAACAAAAATGTGTCCCACAACCACTGGATTGAAATCTTTCAGGAAAGATACTCCAAACCCCACCAAACCTTTGCCGTGGCCCACAGGCATGAATGCTGTTCCTGGATGTCGTGATCCCGCCTGCTCACCCCTTCACACAGTTGCGTGCAGCCTGGCCGCCTGCTCTTCTTTCATCTGGTGGGGCCCCTGGGGTGCGCTTCCCCATCCTGGAAGTCTTCTGGATGTGCCCGTGATCCCTTCCTTGTGCTGTTCCATTCTCAGCACAGAGGCCCGCCCTGGCCACCCGGTGCATGAATGCACACTCTGTCTTTTTCTCCCCCTGCTTTATCTTTGCTGCTAGCTCTTACCAAACACCTGGCATGTATATGTTTACAGGGTGCTTCCCTCTCCCCAGTGTGGGACATTCCTCGGGCAGAACATGCGTTCCATCCCCCTCCGTCTCCCCAGGACCTGCCATCTCAGAGTGCTCTATACTCCCTGCCAGCTCACGGACGTGTCACCTGCTCCCCGAGGTGGCGGCAGGGTCAGTGGACCTTGCCACCGTGCCTCACCACCTGCAGGAAGTGGTGCAAGGGGACCGTGCCACATACCGTGGTTGGCACCAGCTTGTCATTCAGGTTTCTGTGAAAGGGGAGTCCGTCTTCCAGGGGCCGGAGCTAACTAGTGGTTAAACTACAGATCATTGTCACTGTCATTAAGGCTTATTGCTGAACAGGTGCTCATGTGGCTCTCAGGAAACACACTTGGGCTTTGGCGGGAGATGTCCCTAGGCAGGTCCCTTAACCCAGAGAAGTGGCTCAAGCTCCTTAGTGGGCCAATGTGGGGAGATGTCTCCGGGCAAGGAAGCCTTTTGGAACCCCTCAAATCACCTGTCCCAGGGAATCTCATAAATCAGAGCAATGCGACCCTCAGTGGGTGCAGGGTCAAGGAAGGAGGGCCAGGGAGTTTTGAATGGGTGCCTTCACCCTGGCACGGGGAGAGAGACGGATGAGCAGCTATGCCTGCATGTTTCTCTGCCCTAACTGAAGAAGCCAAGCAGCCTGTGCCTGGGGCTGGTGGCCTCTGCAAGGGTCAGAGTATTCAGGGCACTATTCTTACCACTTGAGACTTGCCAAGGGCTGGTAGAGGTGGATCAGCCCGTGCATTCATTTCCATCATCTCTGTGATGTGTCATAACTTCCATGGCCAGGTCAGGAGAAAAGCCCAGAGAACAATATCCCTACACGTCTGGCTTCCATTTTGTGTGCAGTGGTATCTTGGGGAATGACCTTTAGTTTTTGTGGGTGGCCACTAGGCAGACTTATTCTTATTTTCATCCAGAAGTAGTGTCGTAATCTGCACCTCACAACAAATTGGTTGGTAGTTTGTGTTCTGTGGGACTGAATGGTGAATAAATCTTTGTACCAAGTCACTAATGCCTGTGGACGAATAAACTTTTCTTTCAGCTGGGACAGTGTTAATGGGATCTTGTTTTAGGACATGGGAGAACTTGTCAATTGTGCTTGAAGATTAGGTCCGCTTTAGTAATCAGGAGATGCATAATGAGATGTGTGGACAGTTTAGCAGGTGAGGAAATATAAGGGTTAATCTTGAGTCTACTGAGTTTTTGTATTTTTGAAAAGAATAAAAATTATTACGTAGCATTTTAAGATGTAAAGGCAATAAGGAGGGGGCCTCATTTTAAAACAGTGAGGAGTGGCTTAGGAACATGAACAGAAAGTTCAAACTGAAAATTCTTCCACTCTCCTTTAATGGAGAGCGTGGGTACCTGGAAACAGAGGCAAGAGAACCTTCTATCTTCAGTCCTTGGGGTTGAAATGGGCAAACACTGTCAGAAACTTAGAAAGAAGCCAAAGTTATTAGCCAGAGGGTTCTCTGGTTAAGAAAATTTCAATGATTTTACCTATCAGAGCCCAGATTGCTGTTGACATAGTGTGGGCGAGAATTGGACATTCTTTTTAGGGGCAGAATATAGCAAAAAAAAAAAAAAACCCTCTGTACCCTATTCACTCATTACTTTTGCTGAATTATGAAATTAACTATACCTGAAGAGGTGGCATGGTTTAAAAATGAAAAAGCATGATTCTCACAACAAGCCAGGGTTAGAATATCAGTTTATTATCTCATTAGTAAAATTTTTAACCTTTGAGAACTTAGGTTTTCTTAGGTGTAAAGTAAGCATAATGTTATCATGCAGGGTTATTGGTAGAATTAGAAAATTATTGGCATATTGTTTTCAAAATAGGCTTCTAATAAGGCTTTAATAAACAGCATAGATGTTGATGATGGTGGTGGTCATGGTGGTGATAATGATGATGGTGATGGTGGTGTTGATGGAGGTGATGATGGGGATGATGATGATGGTGGTGGTGGTGGTGGTTTTGATGGTGGTGGTGATGGTGGTGGTGGTGGTGATGATGGGGATGATGATGATGGTGGTGGTGGTGGTGGTGGTGGTTTTGATGGTGATGGTGATGGTGGTGGTGGTGATGATGGGGATGATGATGATGGTGGTGGTGGTGGTGGTGGTTTTGATGGTGATGGTGGTGGTGGTGGTGGTGATGATGGGGATGATGATGATGGTGGTGGTGGTGGTGGTGATGATGGGGATGATGATGATGGTGGTGGTGGTGGTGGTTTTGATGGTGGTGGTGATGGTGGTGGTGGTGGTGGTGATGATGGGGATGATGATGATGGTGGTGGTGGTGGTGGTGGTTTTGATGGTGGTGGTGATGGTGGTGGTGGTGGTGGTGATGATGAGGATGATGATGATGGTGGTGGTGGTGGTGGTGATTATCTAGATTAAGGAAACTTCATTCTTTGCACAATAACCTATCTTGCTGACAAAGGGAATTGTTCCCCATGGTACAACTCTATACATACAAGGAAAGGACAGAATAACTTGCATCTTGACCAAGTTCTGTCTACAACCTTGTTTATGGAACTGTCCAAAGTATAGCTCAGTTATGAAAAGATGTGCAGGGCATGTCATCGGTTAGTGTAGGGAGATTCAGCCAATTATGGAGTAATCACTTCCTAAAGTAAGAAGAAAGAGAAGAGAATTTTCATGTCGAAAATATAGAAGGCATGTTTTATATTACTCAGTGGAAGTAGAGACAGTGTTTGCCATTTTTGTCCCTGGTGTGTCTCAAGCTACTTTTCCAAGGGCAGCATTCCATCAACCCCTCACACCTGGGTTTGAGTCCTGGTACTTCCAGGCACTGGCTTTGAGATGGACAAGTTCTTGAACCTTGATGAGGTCAGTTTCCTCATCTGTAAAATAAGGATAAATACTAATAATACAGATATGTATTTGTATTAGTTCCTTATTGCTGCTATAACAAATTGCCACAGACCTGGTGGACTAAGACTACACAGATTTATCTTACGGTTCCAAGCAGAAGTCCAGAAGTGGGTCTTACAGGCTAAAATAAACATGTCGACAGGACTGTGTCCCTTCTAGGGGGTCTAGGGAGAACCTGTTCTTAACCTTTTTAAGCTTCTAGAAGTTGCCAGCATTCCTTCACTCACATCCTCCTTCTGCAACAGCATCACTCCGAGTACTGCTTCCAGCATCCCATCTCCTCTGATTCTGATCTTCTGGCCTCCCTCTTGTAAGGACCCTTGTGATTACTTTGGGCCACCTGGCTTATCCAGTATCATAGCCCCATTTTAAGACCCTTCATCTAATCACAGCTGCAGAGCCCCTTTTGCCATGTAAGCTAACATTCACAGACCCCAGGGATTAGAACATGGATATGTTTTAGGGGGGCCATTATTCTGTCTGAGTCTGAACAGCAATGATAAGTTTTGTAGTTTTGCACATGCACACATACAGTTTGTTCCTAGCAATATGCTCTGCACAAAAAACCATTGCTCAATCCCACAATCCCCTCGTGTGTTTATGATCTGCCCTACTGAGGGCATGGGCTCTGGATTATGTTCTCCTTCTGTCCAGCCCACCTTTCTTGAGTTCCTTCTTCTTCCCTGATGTTTTTGCCTGTTGAAACATAGGGCCCCTTCAGGGCCCGAGTCAAGTTCCCCCTTCCCCACGAATGAGTTCCCTGTTGTTATATATGAATGATCTCTATGAAGAAAAGTTCCTTGACGTATCCCCCCTTTTCAAAAAATATTTTCATTGGTGAAGGTGTTCAGGCTAATTGTGAACCAAGTATACAAGGCTGAGTCATACCAGTGAATACCAGTCCTATTTAGATATCCAGATACCACCAAGGGTAAACTTCACCATATGATGGGGACATTTCATCAGTAGGGTGTAACTAGTTGGACCTAAGAGGCTTTAATTAGCTGGATAGTCATTTTGCATAGATGATTATTGATCGCTCTCACTGTCCTTTTCCAAAGTTTTCTCTACTTCATTAAATAACTTTTAATGGAAAAATAGTGCACGTACATAGTAAAATGGATAAAAAGTAACTCTCCTCATTCTTAAGCCTCTTCCTAGAGGCAAGTATAACTTGCTTCGTCTCTTTCTAGAGATTGTGTGTGTGTGTGTCTGTGTGTGTGTGTCTGTGTGTGTGTGTGTGTGTGTGTGTGTGTGGTGTGGGTGCAAATGGGAACATAATGGATGCTTTGCTCTACACATTCATTTTTTTCACTTAACACTATATCTTAGGGATAATTCTATATCAGCACACATAAATCTACTTAATTATTTTAAATGGCTGCCTAGTACTTCATTGTCTTTTTAGATTGTAATTTACTTAACCAATCCCCTATTATAGATATTTTGAATATTTCCAATGATTTGCTATTTCAAACTTTTGATTTTTTTAAAAGATTTTATTTTATTTATTTATTATTATTATTTTTAAAGATTTTCATTTATTTATTTGACAGAGAGAGTGAGAGAGAGAGAGAGCACAAGCAGGGGGAGAGGGAGATGCAGAGTATCCACTGAGCAGGGAGCCCATTGTGGGGCTCAATCCGAGGACCCTGGGATCATGACCTGAGCTGAAGACAGATGCTTAACCAACTGAGCCACCCAGGTGCCCCTTAAGATTTTATTTTTAAGTAATCTCTGCACCCAGTATGGGGCTGGAACTCTCATGCCCCTGGGATCAAGAGTCACATGCTCCACCCAACTGAGCCAGCCAGGCGCCCCTCAAACTTTTGATTTTTTTTTTTTTACCAGATTATTGATAGACCTCCCATTTTTTGTGTAGATATAACCAAATGTCCCTTTAATGTTGTAATTGTTATTATTATTATTTTTTGGAGCCCAATGTGGGGCTTGAACTCATGACCATGAGATCAAGACCTGAGCTGAGATCAAGAGTCGGATGCTTAACCGACTGAGCCACCCAGGCGCTCCTAATGTAGTAATTATTATACGAATAAGGACTCTTTTTTTTTTTAATGTGGGATCTTGAAAAACTAATTAGAAAGGATATTGATATGTGAGTTTGGCTGGCATGGAACTTGAAAGACTTTTCCTTCAAGTTACCTGTTGATCCATCTGCCCTTAACCAGCATTAAAATAGATATAAAAGAGTGCTTAAAATCAGAGCTTTCCAGAGGGTCCCAAGGAGTAGGAATGGCCATGTGAGGGTGGGCCAGATGGGATTATCTTAAAATAGCTCCCCCAGCTTTGCTGTTAAGGTATTGCCCGCCATTTGAGGATGTCCTCTGGCCCCTATAAAGGAATATGTATTTGGCATTAGGAGGACGTTGGATTTTTTTAGCGGTCACAGGAGTTGGACATGAATGCCTTCTAGTTCTGATCTCCTTACCATAATGGATGGGAGTGAGAAAGAGGGCCACTCTGAAGAGCCACTTCTGTAGGGAGAATCTTTGTCAAATGGGAGATCCGTGGAGACACAAGGAGATGTACCACCTGACAGGTCTGCACAGTTGACAAAGAAAGATGGAGAATATAATGGGAGTTCCAGTTTCATCCAAGTCCTTACCTCGTCGAGGAAGAAGAATTCCTGTCCCCTCAAAGGCCCTTCTAGCTGGACTAAGAATCAGATTAATATGAGACAGTAATAGGAGAGAATAATATTTTTTTTCACTGCAAAAATCAAATTTAATAGGTGTACATACAGAGAATCCACATAGACATGGGAATTCCAAAGACAGGCAATATGAGGTGTGTATGTCATTCCGAACTTAGGAGAAGGGGGTAGGGGCCCGGATGCACTTCCCAGGGCAATAAGAGGAGAAGGTGTTTGGTAAGTAGATGTTTGCCCTGCCATAGAGATGGGTCACTCAGATCAAATTTATCTCTGTTAATAATCTTCATTCTGGGAAAGACCCCCAATTTAGATTCTTCCATGTGGTTAAGGGAGGGACAGAAGTTTCTCTTGAGCCTGCAGGGTGAGCCTTCAGCTCAAAATAATCCGCATGCCAAAGTGGCACATTTTGGGTGGGGTGGGGGGCCTGTCCTGAAGCCCTTTAACCTGTATCATCCAAGTGAAATATACCCTTGCAACAAATGCATATATGGCCCACACGGACACTTTCTGTGCTTTTCAGTGTTGCTAGCTTTTTAGCTGTGGCTATAGGAGACTTTGTAGTCCCAGAAGAACTGAATCTTTTGTCCCTGTCCCCGCCCACCCGAACCAGGCCTCCCATTAATGCTCCCTGTTGGTGAGCTAAGGAAAAATGACTGACATAGTCAGGCTCCATATCAGCCTTTCACAAGTGACTGGAAAAGGGCAGACATAAAATGTGAGGCCCTGTCAGAGAAGCCAAGGGGGAAAAGTTGGATTATTAAATGAAGCTGGTGCCTTCAAATATGGCAGTATGCATTCATTTGGAATTTATTTATCTTGTGCATTTGGATCAGTGAAGCAGTTAACAGTATAGATTTAGTGCCACTGAAAAAGCTCGAGAAACCAGAGATGTCACACGCAATGGCTATTGCTGGCATTTTGATGCCTTCCCCTGTGACAAGCATTGTCATAACCCCAACAGTTCCAGTGGCTTTAGACACAGGGACGTATTCAGAATGGGAATTGATCTGGGCAGAAATCAGGCTAATGGTCTGAATATTTAAGAATGTTTCATCGTGGTTCTTGAAGCTATTAGGGAAACTTGCTAGTCATTGTGAGATTTACCAAGTTGAAGAGGAAAATGGGATTTTGGAGTGAAAAAGAAGAGCTGTTTTCAGTAGGAGCCTCCCTATTTGTATGCATAACCTCCTAAAATTAAGGATAGGTCTCTAATTTGAACTGGTTGGTGAGGCACAGGTCCAAATTAATAAGGGCCTGACTTACGGATTATTTTTTTAAGAAATGGAATTTTGATACTTTTAGCTCAAGCATTAACATAAACTAACATATGGCTTTCAGTGTAATTGCCAAGTAGAGCTTTTGGAAGACACACTTTAATGACTAGATGTTCTGTCTAAATGGGATACCAATTTTCATGTGTGCATATTTATTCTTGAAGTGTGTGAAGGCAAAACTTTTCTTTTTGCCTTTTTTTTTTTTTTTTTTTTGCTTTGTTTGCTGTGTTTTTCCGCCTGGGCATGGATTTCTTGAGGTCAGTGGGCTGAATTAGCACAACAAAATGTCATCAGTGGCGTGTGAGTTAGTTGAGATTTTAGACCGAAGATCTGACCAGAAAGAGTTAATGCCATTTCTGAAACTGTGTAATTTCTGTCTGGAGAGTTGCTTAGACCATCTGACTCCACTACTCTTTTTATCTGTTTGGATCCTCTGGGGTCAGTAAGATTATTGTTAGAGTTAGCAGACAGGTTTTTTTATTTTAAGAATTGATTCTGGTCTGGAACAATAGGTCTAAAAGGCACCTGTCTATTGCTTAGATGCTCTAAAGCCACGGATCACCAACTTCATTTTTCACTGGGCAGTTTTTTTCCCCCCCATTTTTTGCCCCCTTCAGCCCTTAATATTGGCCTGGCCTGACACTGGAGAAAGAGTATGCTTAGTGGAAAAGAACATTTTAATTTATGGCCCAAGGCCTGGGGGTAACGTCTGTCTGCCCAGTTGCCTGGCAGTCATGGTCATAGGCCAGAAATGATGGTGTTAATACAGTTAATAACACAATCAATCTGATTTGTATGTAGAATGACTAAAAAGAATGAGAAGGCAATGATCCTGTAATAGCTGACTCTAAGCTAATAGGGCAAATCATTTCAGCACCATCTGATTATTTCTTGGTCTAATTTGAGATGGATATAATTTTACCAAGCGATTGGTTTCGTGTACTGATGTGAATCAAAGAGATAGCTCTGGAATTCCTGATTCTTGGTGAAAATCAGAGGCATCTGTCTCTTTAAGGTGTCACCAGTTCAATTGGATGAACGTTGGTAGAACATCTAAAATGTGCAAGTCGCTGTAGGTTGTTGGAGGCTAAATGTTTGTCCCTCTTGTGATTAAATTGCTTTTGTATGAGAAAAGGATTTATTTTGAAATTATATGCACTTAAAGCAGCCAGCACATGAAGTACCCTTTTTAAATACTATCTGGTATGTGTTCTTAACAACTTCAGGTTAAAGATCATTGGAAATTGGGAAAGCAGAATTCATAGATTCTTATTTTTACTTTTTATGGTAATAATTGGTAGTGAGTAGGTGCATTAGCCAGCATAGCCCTGGGCGTGGCTTAGCTCTGAGTTCTGGTCCCCCCTTATCCATGGAGGCCCCCAGTGGATGCCTGAAATCACAGGTAATACTGAATGTCCAAATACTGTGTTTTTTTCTATACATGCATACCTGTGATAAAGTTTAACTTATAAATTAGGCACAGTAGGGATTAGTCAACAGGAACAATAAAATAGAACCATTATAACAATATACTGTAATGAAAGTTACAAGAGTATAGTCTCTCTCAAAATATCTTCTGTGCTGTACTCAGCCTTCTTGTGATGGAGCGAGATGATAAAATGCCTCCGTAATGCGATGAAGTAGGTGAATGATGTAGGCATTGTGACACAGCATGAGGCTACATATCGTCAGGAGAATCATCTGCTTCCAGGCCTTGGTTGACTGTGGGAAGTGAACCTGGGGATAGGGGGTCTACTGTACCTAGAAGCAGATCTGGAGGCAAGGTGCTCTGAATAGCTGTAGGAATTTTTTTTTTTCTTTTAACAAAGGGCAGGTGAACGTCTATCTGTAGTTCACAAAACCGTTAAATGCTGCATTTTCAGTAAACTCAGGAATGTAAGGAATTCCCAGAGCACATCCCCCTTAATGTCATTGCCCTTCCCTTGGTTAGTTGGAGTTGGAATCATTTCCCTCCAGGAGGACTGGGTACATCCACTCAGGGGGGCACTTTCTAGCATGCATAGTCTAGGGCATGGATGATCCACCATTAAAACATTGGGATTGCCTTCTCACAGCTGACTAGATAAAGCAAAAAGAAACAGCCTTTTTCAGAGCCATCGTTTATGAAGTTAAAAGCAGAAGCAGTTGTTTAGAATTCTTTAGTCAATATAGAAAATGTGACATTTCCCCGAGTCTTAGAAATTCAGCCAGTGAAACATTGTTTATTTCCTCCTGGGTGCCTGGCTTACAATCAGAGTAAGCTGCCTCCAGGTGATGAGATTTGATTTTCTTTGAAATGTGGAAGAGAAAGGGGAAGGATTCAATTTTTGTAATTTGTACAGCTTATCTTCAGGAGCTGAAAATATGTAGCATTTCAAGAATAACTTCTTGTTTGACCTTTCAATAATTTGTCACAGAGATTTAATTTAGATGGAAATTGGTGTTTTTTTTTAATGGAATGTTAGTGTTCTTTAAAAATCAAATAAATATGTTGTTACAACTTGAAGAAATGCAATCTTTAAAACACTGGGATTTTTATTTCTCCCATGAACATGCTTTTCCAAAGTCCTTTCAACCATCTAAAAATCTGCCCTCTCCTCTTTCCTACCAAATTTGGCTTATTTAACCAGGATGAAGGTTTATGGGGAGAAATGTCATATCACAGTGTCACAAATTTAATATTTTTACTAGTCAGGACAAACCGTGATCTCAGGATTCTTCAGCTGGAGAATATTACTTATGTGTTCAGGCACACAAATGTGTGGTTTGAAATATATCCAGGAAGACTCAAAAGAGTTTTTATGCTTTAAGAGAAACCTTTGAGGTTCTTTCTGCCTACACTTGCATAGAAATGTGGAGGAACACTTTGTGAAGGAGGAAAGGGACCGTATCATTTTCTTTTTTTTTTTTTTTAAGATTTTATTTATTTATTTATTTGAGAGAGCGAGAATGAGAGAGAGAGAGAGAGAGCACATGAGAGGGGGAAGGGTCAGAGGGAGAAGCAGACTCCCTGCTGAACAGGGAGCCCGATGTGGGCCTCCATCCCGGGACTCCAGGATCATGACCTGAGCTGAAGGCAGTCGCTTAACTGACTGAGCCACCCAGGCACCCAGGGACCGTATCATTTTCTTCAACATGGAGTGGAAGGTCATTTATTTTGTGGGTCTACAGCACCGGGGAGATGTAGAAAGCTAGATGGAGAAAGAGAGTAGAGCCTCAAGTGATGGTGATCATCAGAACTGCCTTGGGCACCAGCTGGTGCCAGGATTGTTAGGTATGGAGACACAGAAAGAGAGTGGCTTGGGATGCTTGCTGTCTCGTAGGCAAGCACATAAAGGACCACAGTGGAAGGTGTCAGTGGGGTGATGAAGGTATAAGCCAAGCGTACAAGTCTCAGAATGAGGGCCTCGTTCTGTCTGGGTGGGAAGGCAATTGAGAAAGCCTTCAAAGAGAGGGAATATACCAGCTGGGGCCTTTAAAATATAAATGGAATTTTGCCAAGCAGAAAGAGAAAGGAATGGTGTTGAAGGAAGTGGGAAGGTGGGCAAGACTTGAAGCAAGGCCAGGAGTACAGCCAGTTGACTGATGTGGTGGGGTGGAGGTGATGTGTATGTGGCAGGGGTGTGTTTGTGTTGGGGAAGTTGGCTCTAGAGTGGATGAGTCCGCAGAGCTGGGGTCAGGTTGAGGAGAGCTTTGAGCACCAGAGATCCCTTGCGAAGGAGTTTCCACTTTATCTCGGAGACATGAAACCTCAGGGTTTTAGATAGGGCAGCAACATAACTAGATCTTTGCTTTAGAAAAGTAATACTGGGAGCAGGTGGGGGGCAGGCTTGCTGGGGGTGGAGGGGCCAGGACAGAGTCCTGGAAATAGTCTAGAGTGAAATGACCAGAAGTTGAGCAAGTGCAGTGGTATAGGGATGGAACAGATGGGCAGCTGGGAATCTTTAGGGGAGACCCGAGCATACTTGGTGAGGGAGATGAGACAGGGAGGAGTGAAGTAGACAGGTTTCTAGGCTGTGTTCTTGAACTGGTAGAAATGAGAGAGAGAACAGAGGAGGAGCTTTGGGGATAAAAATACTGTTTTTTACACAATTCACAGTGCTTACCACCCAGCCACCCCATCCCTCCCACCCCCCCACCACTCCAGCAACACTCAGTTTGTTTCCTGAGATTAAGAATTCCTCATATTGGTGAGATCATATGATAATTGTCTTTCTCTGGTTGACTTATTTCACTTAGCATAATACCCTCTAGTTCCATCCGCCTCGTTGCAAATGGCAAGATTTCGGGGTTTTTTTGATGGCTGCATAATATTTCATTGTGTATATATACCACATCTTCTTTATCCATGCATCTGTCGATGGACATCTTGGCTCTTTCCACAGTTTGGCTATTGTGGACACTGCTGCTATAAACATTGGGGTGCACGTACCCCTTCGGATCCCTACATTTGTATCTTTGGGGTAAATACCCAGTAGTGCAATTGCTGGGTCGTATGGTAGCTCTATTTTCCACTTTTTGAGGAACCTCCATACTGTTTTCCAGAGTGGTTGCACCGGCTTGCATTCCCACCAACAGTGTAGGAGGGTTCCCCTTTCTCCGCATCCCCGCCAACATCTGTCGTTTCCTGACTTGTTAATTTTAGCCACATAACATAATAAAATAAAATGTAAAAAAAATTAATAAAAAATACTGTTTTTTACTTGTTTATGGGGCTCTTCAGAGGCTGGTTGGGAGATTCAGCCAGAAGGCCCTCGTAAGCAGCTGGAAAGATGAGATTGCACATGAATGAGATTAAAATTTAGATTAAGGTTAGGGAGCCATGAGGAGACGGGGTTTGGAAACTGGATACAACTGATTTTCCAGGGGGCAGGTGCAGAATAGGATGAAGGGAGAGCTGAGGATGCAGCCTGGGGGAGCACTGATGTTTGATGGGGGGAAGAGGAGCAGGTGGAGGTAGAGACACAAGGGACGGGAGGTAGAAGGTGAGAACTGTGTTCTAGATCCAAGAAGAAGTGAGTTTTAGGAAGGAGGCCACACAAGAAACCAGTACGATGAGCAGCAAGAAGGAGCCATTGGATTGAGCTGTTGGGAGACGGCCCCTCCCCCAGGGCCCAGACCACCTGGTTCCAGGCAAATGGTGGTGGTTGGGGTTGGGGGAGTCAGATTGCAGAGAGCGGGGGCGGGGGGGCCCTGGGTGCCAGGCAGAAGCAGACCACATTCCAAGACGCAAGTGCGCACAGTCTGGCTGGAAGTCTCTACCGTTCCATTTTAAATGGGCAGCTGATGGAGAGCAACCTCCTTTGACCTGTGTATTTCTAAAACTCTATAACTCTCTGTCCCTGCTTGTGTTTCTAGGAATTTATTTTATTGGGTTGTCTGAAACCTTTATGGACTCTCAGATCATTGTTCTTGCCATCTTCCTTCCTGCCACCAGCCCCCTCCCAGCCTGCCTCCCCCTCTCTCCTTCCCCCTCCCCACCCCGCCCTGCTCCAGCCCAGACACACACTTCTCTTTGTTGTGTAATTACATTGAAAGTGCCCAAACTCTTCATTCATGTGTTTCTGCTTCTGATGTCTTTAATTAGCTTTCCTGCAGTGGGGGGAAGTGTCTTCAAGTGATTTCTGCTTATTGCAGGAACAATAACAATTTATGCTAATCTTGTATCGCCCAAGAAGACCAGAGAGCTTTATCTTTGGAAAGCTTGAGGAAGGTAAATGCACATTGTTTGCCTAAATAAGGAGGCGAGGAGGTGGATTTGCATGCTTGGGGAGGGTTGGCAGCTCACCCAGAGGCACAGTGACCCTCCACGCCTGTCACCTTCCGTGTTTGAGAGCCCAGGCTCCCTGCCAACAGCATGCTTCAGCCCAGCATAGTGTGTGGGAAAGGACCTCAGAGGGGTTAGGAAACCTAAACTTCCTTTTCTGAACCTTACTACCTGCATGACTGAGCCCCGGCTTCTTTATCCGCAAAACGGAGGTGACAGTCACACGCCCTGTACACTTTCTGGGGTTGCGGGAAGAATTGGATTAGTTGATAAGCACCAAAGTGCTTTGTGAGTTCCAAGTGGTATACAACCCCTGCTGTTACTCATTTCTTTTTCCTTCAGGAAGGTAGTGAGAGAAAAGGTTTATTGAATTTTTTCAGCACGTCCATCCCCAGGTAATGACAGTGAGTAGAACCAGGCAGACTTTTAATTTTTTCTTATGGTAAAACATACATAATATAAAATGTATCCCTTTAACCATTTGTAAGCATGTAGTTCAGTGGCATTAAGTCAATTCACACTCTTGTGCAACCATCACCACCAGCCATCTGCAGACGTTTATCTTCCCAAATAGAAACCCTGTCCCCATGAAACACTGACTCCCCATTCTCTGCTCCCCTAAATCTGGCAACCACCATTCCTCTTTCTACGTATGCATTTGACCACGCTGGGTACTTCGTAGTATAAGTGGAATCGTACAGTATTTGTCCTTTTGATTCTGGCCTATTTCATTTCGTGTCATGTCTTCAGGGTTCATCCATGTTGTAGCAGGTGCCAAAATTGCATTCTCTTGTATGGCTGAATAATAGTCCATTATATAGATAGGCCACATTTTGTTTATCCATTCATCCCCTGATGCATATCCGGGTCGTTCCCACCTTCCGGCTGTTGTGAATAATGCAGCTATGAGCATGGGTGCACAAATATCTGTTTGAGTCCCTGCTATCGATTCTTTTGGTAGCATGCCCAGACATGGGATTGCAGACTGAATTTCAGCCTGAGAGAATGGGACTGTAGCCTTGGCTTTGTGACTCTACAGAGGAACTGTCGGTGGAGACTCCTGGAGTCGTGGCGGGCTTCCTTGGCCATCGGGGGCCTGCCTTGTGTCCTTTCACAGGTAACTTGTGGTCAAGCTTAGCTTGTGAAGCCCCTTACGTATTTATGCCCCACTGCCCTGTCCTCACCCAGGGTTGCAGATAAGTCCATCCCTCCTGAAGTCAGGGACAAAGACAGAGAGCCCTTGATCCACGAGCATTACTGCCTCACCTTGACCTCAGCTTTCTGCAGCAGCCCACCAGCACTGACTCCCATGGGGACCTTAGTCCCCTCCTTCTGTCATGGGTCCGGGTCAATTCATACACAGAAACCTCACTTTCCACTCTGTTTTCCAGGGAGGGAATGATCCACAGAATAAGGAGGCGTTTTCTCTTACAAGCTCTTGATAGCTACTGCTAAGCAGAGTACCTTTTCCGTGTTGGCCGTAGTCTGTTACTCTCCATGCAGATTCCGAAGAGGAAGGAGCATGGTGGGTGCAGAGCTGGGCAGGGGGCAGCCGAAAAGTCTAGCAGGTCTCAGACCAGACTCTGGCAGCTTGGTCACTGCCGCTAAAGGGCTTCTCTCCTCTCTGGAAAATAGATGCACTCAGCCCAACAGACTCAGGAGAGAAACCGCTGTGGTGTCATCATCACCAAGGACTCAAATGGCACATAGGAAAACCGAAAACAAATGCATGGAATCCCTGGTGTAAGATCACCCATGGTGCTAGAATCCTGGTCTTTCCTCTCTGATTTTTCTCATCTCTATCATAGCTCTTGTTCTACCTTCTGGAGGGTAGGGAAAGGGAGCAGAGCATAGTTGTTCATGGTTTTGTCCACCTAAGAGCCCTTGCTGTAAAGTGGATCCCTGAGACAGGGGTGAGGAGGAGAGACAGCTGGGTTGAGGGGATTCCCTCAAGTTGCCAAGAATTGGTTTCATTGGGCAAAATCTGTTGGCCGTGAATGTTTGATTCCATTTATCCCTCTGTGAGAAATCTTTTGTGGGTTTTTTGTATTTATGTTTCATAATTGTTGTTCTGGTTGGTTCTAGAAGTTTTGTGTGTCTGTGAGGCACGTGGTACTGTGAGGGAGAATCCTCAAGAGGCACACGACTAGTGATTTGTGGATTTGGGCAGAAGATCTTTGTTCTGATATTTTCCATTTGGTTCTTTGGTGGAAAGCCGATCTTCTGCCCCTCAGGTTTATATAATTATATATAGACATGAAGGTAGCTGAATTTCTTCTCTCGAGTTTCTGTTCCAGAAGGAGTGCTGTCTGAAGACTCACAGTTAATTGCACTAAGCAGAGTGAATTCCGCTCACTGGAAGGGATTTTAAAATATATATATTTGTATTTTCTTTGGTCTGTGACGGAGACGTACCCTTGTCACATGGGTAAAGAGAGGAGGAGAAAAGTATGTTTTCCTTGCTTGAGCATCTCTTTGATGTTGACTGAAGAACAGAGACCCTGAGCCTCCGGTATTGGGATGATCTTGGTCCTTCTAGTGGTTTCTTTTGATGCAGGAGGGTTTGTCTCTAATTATAACTGTGTAGAAGCCATGTGTAGTGTCTCTCTGAGGAAAAAAGAGTTGCTCCTTGAAGTCTAGAGACAGGGAATGACTCAGTGGACCGTGGATTTTCCTTAGCCTGTGTGCACAGAGCCTAAGTTCCTGGGGCCTGGAGTGGGCAGTGGAGGAGCCTACTTCTGTTTCAGTCCTTAGGGACATTCTGCCCGCCAGGCCGATCATGGGACCCAGGCCCTGCCTGCTGGCAGAGAGAGGAGGTGACAGGGTTGGGGAACATGGCGGCCACTGAGGCGCTGGCTCTGGGACTTGCTGACCACAGGGGTCTTCTCTGGAGAAATGAGCTCTCTGACCCCAAATGTCCTAGTTGTATTTTCAGTGTGTTGTTCTGCCTTTGCAGAGTTCAATTCACATTTTCAGGCAGAATAGTCTCCCCCACTCAGGGCATCACGTATGCCTTTGTTTGTATTGAAAAACAGCTTGCGTGTCCCAACCAATTAATTAGCCCCATGTCGATACCACGTGTCGCACCAACTCGCATTTCAGTTACACACTTACCTGTCGGTGAGAATTAAATAACATTTGCAACAGGCTCCAAAATTTCCTTGGAATGGAGGGAACTGTGAGGAATCTAGAAATTCGAGCATTACTTTCTAGTTGACTTGGGGGTGGGTGCTGACTACCGAGATGGACGCGAGCTTTCTCTGCAGAAACCATTCTGGGAGCATCCCTGTTTGCTCCGAGGCGACTGCCACCGCGTTGTTCTGCGGGGTGGCAGGTGGTGGTGGGAGTGGCTCCAACCCAGGTGGACATCCCCATGGCCCTTTGCACGAGGGCATCTTTGCATGTGTGTACTTGTTTGCATGAAGAAGTTCAGTAGGGAGCGATGCTGGCTAAAAAAGTAACAGTCATGCTGGCCATTGTTGTTATTATTCCTTCCACCTTGGTAACAGGATTGGAGGAGCCACTGGGGAACCCTGTGGAACTCCTGAATCTAAGCCGCTTCTTTTTCTCCTTCTTTGTTCACAGAGGGGCATTTTCTGAAGTGGTCTTGGCCGAAGAGAAGGCCAGTGGAAGACTCTTTGCGGTGAAGTGCATCCCTAAGAAGGCGCTGAAGGGCAAGGAGAGCAGCATAGAGAACGAGATAGCTGTTCTGAGAAAGTAAGTGCCCCCAGGCGATGGCCTCTTTCCCCACCACCTTCGGATTGGTGGGTCCCCATCTGGGGGAAGGAGAGGCCACCAGGAGCTGGGTGCCCAGAGGTCAGCGAGGCTGATCCGAATGCTGGAAGGGACGAGCATTACCAATGACTGATGTTCTTGTGGTGCATTCAGAGCATTTTGCATATGTGTGTGTGTGTGTGTGTGTGTATCATCTCACACCTTTTGTGGCAGTCATCGGAGTCACAATCTCCAACGAACACACTGGTCAGAAAGACTTCGTTTTGGACTCACTCTAGCTCGGTGACCTTGGGCTGGTCACTGAACCCTGAGCCTTCTCCATGAACTGGAGTTAAGCATCTCCCTCGCAGGGGACCTCAGGAGTAAGGGAGATGGTGCTTAACAAGTGTTTATAGGGTGTTTCCACGGCACCTGCTACGTTGTGAGTGCTCAGTGGAGGGTAGCCGGTGTCGCCCCTGCTGCTCATACTGTTTCTGTTTTCTCGTTGTCATGGCTTTATTTTTATAAGCAGGAGATAAAGCTCAGAATAAAGTCACTTGTCCAGTGCCTTGTGGCTCCTAGATGGCAGGGTCTCGAGTGCCAACGCCACCAGGGTCCTTTACATACTCTTTAATGGGTCTTCTGCTTCCTGCCACACACATGGCTCCTGGCATCCAGCAAGTTCCGCAGAGTGCACCGTTCAAGTGCTTCACCTCTTCGTTGGTTTTAATTTCGTTCGCCATGTGTGATAGAACCGAATCAAAATCCCGCCCCCAGCATGATGGCACACACAGAGCCATTCTGATGTGGCTGGGTCCCCCCAAAAGATGTCTTAATGGTGTGCTGTCCAGCCTGCTCCCCGTGTTGACATGATCCCCCGTGTCTCACAGGGTTGGGGGAACAAACCCTTATAGGGTACCTGCTTTTGCATGTTTGGAGACTGTATCTGAGCGTTATGTTATGAAATTCTTAAGAGCTTCTATTAATAAAGGATGTTAGAAATATCCTTGAAATTTTTGGGGTTTGGAGTCAGCACACAGCAAGAATCCACGTACAGATAAGCAAAGCAGAGTGGGAACAAGCCTTCTAGGGGCTCAAAACAAAATGTTACATACTCACGTTCTTCCTGAATAACCCGCCTCTCCCACTGGTCTTTCTGGGACCTGTAGTGCCTGCTGAAGGATGCTGTGTTGCTGTTGGTACAAACCCAGGGCCACCAGCGTGGTCAGGATGGTCTGTTCTGTTCTGCGTTGTATGTGATCTGTGTTCCAGAACAAATGGGTCTCGACAGCTTTTCAGCAGAAGGGTTTTTGCTTATTTGTTTGGTGGTTTGGTTGTTTGGTAGGTTTCTAGGTTCTCTGGATTGTCTGTTAGGGACGCAAAGAGTTTCAGATTGTCCTGGGGAGGATTGCATGAAATGATCCTATGGAAGAGAACTTGGGAAAACAAATTACTCTAAGTACATTAACATCAAGCAGGAAAACACCACGTTAATGAAACATTTATTTAAATTGCTCATTTTCCAATATGAAATCAGCACTTGGGGAAGAGGGTGTTTGCTGGGTCTTGCAGCCACATTGCAGATATTTGACATTTCAGATGGAATTCTGAGTGGGCCCAGAACCTTCCAGAGCTTTGGCCGTGGGCACAGGGGCTGCCCACCGCTGAATTGAGAATGGCACCTTTATTTTTAGGTGACTCCCTCATAGGCTTAGAAGCCACAAAACCAGGGAAGTCAGTTTTTATTCTCATAGTTATTCTGCATCTACGTGGGTAGGGGGCACAGATATAGACTTCAGAAGCCAGTCTTGGTTTATGCCATGGTCATTCTGCTTTAATTAGTGTCTCAACCCAGTGCCTACGTCAATAATCACTTCCAGGAAGAGGACATTGAACTGCAGGGAGGGCAGGAATTTGGAGTAATTCATTTTGGTCATTTCTTATTATCAGCTCTTGAAGTGCCTTGAAGTGTGACCCTTCTTTCAGGAATAAAGAAAAAAGAAATGATTTCTCAAGGGGTAAGAAGGTGATAAATCTCCCGTGCTGATTTTTTTTTTTTTTTTTTTTTTGGTTCTCTGCAAATGATTTACAAGAGGCAGTTCTGCATCCTAAGCAGCCAAAAGCAAAGCGTATGAGTGGTAAAGAAATCAGTTTTGGAACTGTTAGAATGCCATCATTGCAACTTTCAAACATTTAACCAATATTTATTAAATTACTATGCGTCAGGTGGCACTGCTAGGCACCAAGGTGGGAAAGATAAGATGCAACTCTGGCCTTCCAGGAGCTTACAGCTGGATTATAAATAAGTGGGATAATGTAGATTCCTTGAGAGAAGGTCTGGCCAGGGGCTCAAGGTGCGAGCTGCCCGATTCTTCCTTTGGGGAGGGGTGCGAGCAAAGGTTTTGTGGAGGAGGTGGGTCCAGACAAAGAGTATATTTTGCTGGGGGCAGAAAGACAGGGGGCTATTCCAACCAGGAGGGAGCTGCCCCAGCAGAGGTCCGGGTATGGGAGACAGGCTGGTGTGCTGGAAAGTGGCTCATTTGACTGGGGAGGACAGTTCAAGTTGAGGCACGGAGACCTGAGGTTGGAGAGGTTGCACTGGGGGGGATCGCATACCCCACCTTGGACTTCGAACATCATTCCATAGACAGTCAGCCACTGAAGGGTTTTAATGGACGAGTGACATGATCAGGATTGTTTCATTAAGATTATTGTGGCGGAATGCAGGAGGGATTGGAGGGGGAGAGACTCAGTGCAGGGGAACTGTTAGGAGGCTGTCGGAGGGAGTCTCAGAAGCAACATGTAGAAACAGGAGCTGTGAGCTGGGATGGGAGAGACAAAGGTGACGGTGTACACAACATGGAACATCCAGGACTTAGGGATTTGGAAGAAGTAGGGAGAGGGTTGAGAAGAGATAATGTTCTAAGATAACCATCAGGTTTCTGATTGGATAACTGGGGTAGATAACAACTCCTTAACTGAGATCAGGAATGCAAGCACTGGAGGGCAGGTGCTGAGTTCTGATTTAGACACACTGAGTTTGAGGGTCTTGGGAGGGCCAGGTGGGGATGGCCAGTTGCCTAGCTGGGTCTGGAACGTGGTTGTGATCTGGGCTTGCTGGATGTTAAAACTTTCTGAAACAAGAAAGAACAAAAAAAACTTCGTGGTACTTTCCATAGCTAAATCATTGTAGATGAGGTCCCAAAGAGACCTGTTTTATTCCATATTCTGCTATATACCCCAGTCATTTGTGTATTTCTGTGCCATTTTTCATCTAAGCCGGTCCGTCTGAGGATGGCTTGTCCTCCGATGTGCTGAGCTCATTGCAGGGTGAGAGATTTATGTCTTTCATTGAATTGAAGTAATGTAGCTAATTTATCCTTAAGGATGTCTTCATACTTGCTCTGAAAATAGTTCTAAAATGAATTTTCTACTTGATAAGTCGATAGGAAACCAGGCTCCGAGGAATAACGAGTGACAAGCATCATGGTGGACAGTTGCTATGTAACAGAGAGCTGCTGGTCTGACTCTGGCATTCAGGGGGCAGGATCTCTCTGATTCCATGTGAGTTTCCCCAGCAGAATGGCTGGTTTTTGTCCCATGAATGGAGTCTTTTGTGCCTTATGGAATATCATATCATTAGTGTTACATCCCCTGATGGCATCATAGAGCTTATAGTTTTTGTGCTGTTATTTACTTAGAGGGCAGGCACTGCCCAAATCTCATTTCAAGGCAACACAAGAAGCATTTTCTGGAGAAGCAGAAAGGCAAGTATATAACCAGGGCTGCATTTAAATGAGAGATGAAGAGGGGAGGAGATGGAAAACAAATGTATCTAGAGGATCTCTTTTCCTAATGGGGGGGATCTGAGGCTCAGGCAGGTTGCAGAGGCACTGTCTAAATGAAGCGCGGCCCCAGAGTTCAACATGCTGGCCCAGTGCATACTTTGTAGGCTGCAGAGATTATCTTGCGGTGGGGGGTAGGGGTGGGCAGGGAGCAGGGATCTAGGTAGGACCGGCTTTTAAATTGGATGTTCTCCATCTGGATACACTGGGGAGTCTCGGCTGAACGTCTTTGCCATTTTCTCCCTAAATCAGGGGCTCTCCACCCACATTAAAGTCACCGGGGATGCTTTTCAGAACATCAGATGCTCAGGATCCATCCTAGACCAACTGCGTTGGAGGTTATGATGGGTGCTTCCCCCTGCTCCCCACCTAGCGATTCGGACACGCAGCCGACTCAGTGTTGAGAAGAGCTACATGGGGCCCTTGCCTCCTAGTCTCACCGCCCAGGGGGTGAAAATGCTCTTCTGTGTTTAGCAGTGTGGAGAGATGTGTCCATGCACAAACACGCCGGACAGTGCTTCCTTCAGGTGAGAGGTTCCACTTAGAGGAGGGAATTCAAATATGGTCTCTTTCAAAGGGCTGGATCTCATTATAAGCGAGGGAAATTGACTTGAGCCTGCCATCCCGTTAGTAGGGAGCAGGCACCAGCCGCTGGCTGAGTTCAAGGGAAGCAGCTGGTTCTTTGAGGGGGGCCAAAGAAGGAGGGGTAGTAACAGCCATTCCCAGACCAAAGAAGGTGGAGTCGGGGATGGTCAAGTCAGCACAGCTCAGCGACAGGTGCACTATCGGAAGGGGATCAAGGCTGCTAAAGGTGGCAGATGCCAAAGCCCAGGATTCCCTGTGGCCAAGGTCAGGATGGGTTGCAGGAAGCGTGGTGAGGTTGTGCCTTCTGGAGAGTGAATGGACACTTAGCAAGGCACCTGCAGAACTCCAGAGGCCTGAGCACTCCTTGCAGTAGCTTGATTCTCTGGTTTTCTTAGACCAGACACATTTCTCTCAGGGCAGACTAACTCAGGGGAAGGCAGCTTGAGCACCCAAAGGCAAGGACAGCTGGTTTTGTATTAAGTTATAGCCTTCAGAGAAAGGTTTCCCCATAGATGAACTCATTGAAATCTGGCTTGCTTCTGTTCCTGCAGCTTTGTTCTCATGGTAGGCTGGCCCTGTTCATGTGCTGAAATCACTGCCAAATGCCAGTTTATTGTGTGTATTAGAGAAACATACGCTTCAATAGAAATTCATTGATTCGGGGTGAACAAAACCACTTTTCCAGTGGCTAGAAATGGCTAAGCTGGTAAAGCTGATACTCAAGAGTTTCTCAGGCACCAAGATAGCTTTTTAAGGATCTATCTGATCTGTTTCAAAGATGATATTCTAACAAAGGGAGACCTTTTCTTTGGAAAAGTAGTTTTGGAATTAAGGACACAGGCAGGAAGTATGAAAAGTAATGGCAAAGGCCATGTGATAACCAGCAGAGAAAGATGTATATAGTTTATGATCCTAGAACCCTTGACTACCCCCAGAAAACCCTTAGTGCAAGTTCCTTAATGTAGAAAAAACATGTCATTCAATTAAAATAGAGGTTGAGGGAGGCGTGGTTAGTGATTTGGTGGGTGTTGTTGTTGTGTGATTGAAGTCACAATCTTGCCAAGCTTGAAGTAGGCACATGTGGGTGTGTCTGCTGAATGACCCCATGCCTGCCAGAATCTGGACACAGCCCAGGTGGGACCTGTTCAAACCAGGCTCTGTGAAAGCATCGAATCCCAAAGAAGAGCTGACTCTCTTCCCTATGGCCCTAGGAGAGACCTGACTTCAATCTTGCCTTGCCAGGCAGACAGTAAACTCAGCTTCGTTCAGACCACCATTTGGTACTCATTGTTTTATTTCAGCTTAACATTGTGTGTGTGGATAAGAAATCAATATGGTTATTGCCAGCCCAACTGTACAGTCAGAGAAGCTACATTTCATGCTTCCTAGTGGTCTTCACCTGGTACTTTGTCCATAGCAAATAATCTGAGAACATTTTTTTTATTTGATTTGAGATCCAGAATCAGTGTATTATTATTGTAATTGCATTATTATTGGGATATGTTATTTTATTATCAATTTCTTGGACATTGCTTACAGAACTCCAGTCTAGAAGAGGAGGCAAGTTTGAGGGGAAGGTGATTTTCCTATGGCAACAGAGCCAGCTTAAATCCAGTCTGGCTGCTCTTACCATGTTTTATACTATGTATATGACTCCGCAGACTGTATATATGACTCCGTAGATATTTCAAGTAGTTGAAGAAACAATGTGTTTTATGGTGCTTTTCAAGGTAGTGTCAGTTACTTGCAGGCTTGTTTCCATGTGCGATCTCCCTGCCACCTAATGTGATGCTGGGGGAGTCAACCTTGTGTGGACTGGTTGGCTGTTTCAGTTCCTTTAATAATATAGCTTGGCAAATGTTTTCCTCCTTCCTCTGTGAACTTATTTAGCTGATGATTTATACGGATTTCACTTAAATGATTCCAACAGAAATGTATATGTATTTTGTGACCTAATATTCCTAAAAATTCGGAAGAGCTTATATTGGAGGATCACACAGCACGAACAAGTAAGTACAGGAGTGCTGAGATAGAGGATGATGGCAAATGCAGAAAAAGAAATAAATATACACCAACGGTTTGCTGTTACTCTTCTGTTTAATGTTACGTTTTATAAAATCTGTTTTCTGCATGGTTTTGGCATTATTTATATGGGCAGAGAAATGGTTTTAGTGAGGTTTTGTTTATGATTGATCATCTAGTTTACACTATGCATCATTTGGTGAATAAATTTTATTCTACATACCTGAAGTCCAAGGTTATCACTGGAGTGGTTTAAACAGTCACCATCTTAAAGTTGTATGACTGACTGACTTCTCGAAGTCATCTTAAAATTGAGGCCAGAGTCTTAGGTGACTGGTCTAAAGTTTTTAGGAAGTATGTCATTAAAGAAATCATTTCTAAAATAGTAGTTGCATGGAATTTGATGAATGGGATTAATTATCCAATTTTTAGCCACTTGTACTTTCTTTTAGAAATATTTTAAAAATAGTGTTGACTATAGTGTTCAGACATGTGGTAGGTCTCACTGGGGAATCCAAACACATGCAAGGATATTTCTAAACAAATGCTGTGGTATGGTAGATGTGCTCTCTTCCTTCTTGCTGAAGGCTGCAGAATTAATGTGCTAAATGCATGCATGTGTACATGTCTCTGTGCAAATATATATATATTCACACATGTACATATGCACCTATATGCACATTTCAAATACATTTCAGTGTTTTTATATCTTTCTTCTGAAGAGCAGAAAATTCTTTTTGCCAAATTTAGTAAATATACCCCTCAAGGCTGTTAAAAATCTGCTGTCTAGGTACCTAAGTAGGATAATAAGACATATGAAAAGCTTTTTGAAACTTTGAAATGTTCAGGTGTTAGGGAGGATGCAATGTTAGGCATTACTACTCTCATTATACTCTGGTACAGTGAGAGCTCAGAATATCTCTGTGGAAGAGATGAGGGCAGAAACTGTTGTATCCAATTCACGAAAGGGGAACCTGAGGTGCAGAGTCTACAGTTTGAGCAAATGATGGAGCTGGGGAGGCAGCAGAGAGCTTCTCCCTTGTGGGGCTTCCTTCCATGTTTTAGGGTACCCAGCCCTCCCTCTGTTAGGAAACCACCATTGGAACTTTGGACGAAACAACTAGAAACAACTGGTTGGAATCCTAGTGCTTGTAAGAAAGAAATATTGATAGATTTCAATAGATGATAGATGTCAATAGATTAATTGAAATAGATGTGAATTAATTCAGTTAAGAGACTGAGAACTCTAAAATCAGAATCCAACTTTTGTCTCAACCTAGTCCACTAAAGTCTAGAGCAATTTATACTTATCCTTTGAGATTTTATTTTTTATTTTTTTATCCTTTGAGATTGAAATACAGAAATTCTCAGGGCGCCTGGGTGGCTCATTCGGTTAAATGACGGACTCTTGATTTCGGCTCAGGTCATGAGAATGAGGTCAAGTGCTGAATCAGGCTCTGTGCTCAGTGGGGAGTCTGCTTGAGATTTTCTCTCTCCCTCTCCCTCTGCCCCTCCCCCTGTTTGCACTTTCTCTCTTTCTTTCTCTCTCTCTGAAATAAATGAATAAATAAAATTTTTAAATACAGATATTCTCAGTTTGTTTGTCATAATTTATAAACTAGCTGGGACTTCTACAAGCACCATTTTATGTAATCGTATGAAGCAGACATTATTATACACATCTTACAGATGAGGAATGGGGAGTTTATGAGAAACTTCCAGAGGCCACATAAATAGTAACAGGTAGAGCAGGAAGTCAGACCCACGTCTGTCGGTCTTTCTCATTATGATTTGGTCCATCTGGTGTCTCCATGTTGTCTTTTTAAGACAGGGCCACGTATTCCTTTTTTTTTTTTTAAAGATTTTATTTATTTATTTGAGAGAGAGTGGGGAGGAGAGGTTGTGCATGAGCAGGGGGAGGGGCAGAGGGAGAAGGAGAGAGAGAATCTCAAGTAGACTCCCTGCCAAGTGCGGAGCCCAACACGGGGCTCAATCTCATGACCTGAGATCATGACCTGAGCCGAAATTAAGAGTCAGACGCTCAACTGACTGAGCCACCCAGGAGCCCCAAGACAAGGCCACATATTCTCGATGTAGGCAACAGCCCACTGCTTGTAGGGGGTGCTCATTAATGGTGAAAGAATAAATCTCTAGTTGTCTATTTTATACCGTCATCAGAGAGGTGGTATAAAATATTGGTGAGGGCCTGAGAGCAAGCCTATCTAAGTTTTCACCCAACTGCACCACTTAGGAGCTCTGTGGCCTTGGGCAGATTATATCAGCTCTGTGCTTCCATTGTCGGGAAGACGGGGTTGATACTAGTCCTTGCCTCCCATAGTCGTTGTAGAGATTAAAGAATCAAGGCTTGTAAGGCGCTTCGAGCAGTGCCTGGCACATGGCATGGGCTCTGCAAATGCTTGCTGTTTATACTATTATTACATTATTACATGGACGGGGGACATCTTGCCAGACAGTGGGAAGAGCGGGACTAGAACAGTGGGGGAAGATGCCTTTCCAGAAGTTATATCACACATGTTTTGCGTCCCTGTAAGGTGCCCTTTGGAGCCCAAGGAAGCGCTTCTGGCAGAGGAAACAGCGTCAGCAGCGTGAGGTGGCTGGGTACCCGGTGTAGTTGCAGAGTTGCTGAGACTGTATCAGCTTTGCTGTTTGTCTTGCTGGAAACAAGCATGAAAACTGATGCTCTCCTTTTCTCTCTTCTGGTCTTCTTCCACGAACATTCGTCAAGGGCATTAGAACTGGAAAAGCAGCCTAGAGAGATCTTGGTCCAGTTCTCTTGACCTCCAGGTGAGGAGGCAGGCCCAGCAAGGGTAAGTGACTGGCCCAAGGTCACAGAGCCAGCTTGAGCAGGTGTGCGAACGGTGGTTTCTGGTCTCCTAGTTCAGAACCCTTTCCACAGAACCACACTGGCTCCCTTGGAGAGCATCCCTTAGGAGAATGAAAGAAATAACTCTTCCTCGTCTTTAAAAGCCCCTTGGTATGTTTGCCACGGACTGAGGACTCTGTCCCACCAGCTTGGCCAGATGCCAGTATGGGATATTGAATCTGGTTTCAGAAAGTCCCCTGGTGATTTTGATTAGATGTGCTGTTCTTTCCACTTCCCTCTCTGTGGTGGTGCAGGGGTGCTGTGGGCAGCTATGATTGCGCTTGTGTTCTGACCCCATGCTGCCTCTGGTTTTCTGGAATTCACTAGAAAGGGGCGCAGGAGCCAGCCTCAGAGCCCATGTTAGAGATGATGTTGGTCCTTTGTGCCAGTTTTTTGTCAATGGAATGAAGATAGTACTTCTCAGAAGTGCAGTAGGAGGAAGCCAGCTGCAGACTGGGGAATAACTCGGACGGTATGGGCAGTGTTACCATGGGGTACACTTGTAATCTGGGAAACCTCCACTGTCCCCATCCGGCTCCAGGCCAGGAGGGCATGCGAAACCCCTGAGCCCACCTCCTATTCCTTCTTTGCTCTGTTCGATCCTTTGCCCTCTCTGTACCTTTCCAGGATGTTCTAGAAACAAAGGGAGAGCTGCCTTCTCCCAGGCTGTCCTGGACGTCAGAGCAGGTGTGAGGGACATTGGGTCATCTGAGGGCGGCCCAGGGTAGGTGAAGCAGGTCCAGGGAAGCCAGTGGGCAGAGTCTGAGTTAAAAGGTACCGTTTGTGGGGTAAGTCCACCTGCTCAAGAAACCACAGAATTTTCATTAATGGCAAGTTTTTATACATCAGTATGTAACGTTTTCTACGTCTAAAGGTAAACTTACAGAAAGAAGTTTTTTCACTCAAGCATGAGGTATTCTTTCTAGCAAGTCTCCTAGCTGGAGAGCAAACGGATGAGGCAGCTATTTCCTGAAAATGAAGGCTTCCCTGTGTTGAGTTCAGGTGGTTGGTGTGAACCGTATTTCCCCAATTCCAAACCCAGTTCCCTCTCTGGGAATGCCTGGTGTGTTGTTGTTGTACTGGTGTTTGTTCTTTGTTTAATCCTGGTAGGGTCCCTCCAGGACAAAGCCACTGATCGGGCCACTGGAAACTCCCACACCTGCTTCTACTCAGGTTTTCTTGAAAGATGTCGATATGGTGGTTGAAATTTTGATGGATTTGTTCTTGGGCCCAGAGTTCGTTCATTCGTTCGTTCGTTCCTTCCTTCCTTGTTTGCTCTTTCTTTCTTTTTTTTGGTGTGCTTCATTTTTTAATACCTCATAGAAGTTTAGTAGGAATAGATAAGCTGATCTGACCCACCAAGAGTATCCATGAGTAAGTTGCTGATTGTCATTTATACCACAATAAAGCTGAAAAAAAATAAGTTGCTCATTGATATAATTTCCTGGAGGAATATGGCAAATAGTTTTCCAAAACATAGTCATTTAATGAAGTGACACAGTATTTTATTATGCAGATTTGGATGCGTTAGCTCATTTAGGCACTTCGGGGACAGTCGTTATGAAGTTATTATGAAGTCTTATTATTAATATTCAGTCAATATAAGTTTTCCAAGAAGATAATATTCCTATTTAAAAAACTGTTTAGAATGAGCGTTTTTTCCTTTATAAATACAATAATGTCAAACAGTATAGCACAAGCTTCCGAATGGAAATTTTGTTTTGAAGAAATTACGTAAGCAAGAAATATGCCTGATATTTCCACAATATTGTTGCCGAGTCAGGTGACCAGATGGCAGTGAGACTTTGCAGAGCACATACTTCACACTCGTGTGTTCTCGGTACTCAAGAGTTCACCTAGTGTATACAATTTCATCTCCATTTGCAATACTGATCTGCATTCACTTATGTGCATAAACCATAATTTTGTGAGTGAACTAACCCATAATATCAATATGTCATTTAGAATGTTTTTCATTGCATCTCTTTCTGGATGGTGTTCTACGCTACATTTATCATATAAAATCTTGTTATTTGTAATTTGGTTTACCAGGATACAGATCCAGTTGAAACTTCTCTTCTGCTAAAAAGAAACCTACCTAGAAAAAATGAATATTTGTAAGATCTTGAACCCAGTGTGCTAAATGTTGGTAATTACCTTTTCACCTAAAGAGATATGGCAGTGACCCTGGGCAGCTATAGGTTCAAGAGTCTACAAGTACTTGAAATAACTCTGCTCCCTTTAGCAATTTTTTATGGCTCAGACTTTTAAATAATTTAGATGTGTCTTCTAATTACTCTGAATTAGAGAGCTCTCAGATCTACGTAAGAAGGCCACATCACCCTTCCAAGATTGCAGATACTTGCCTAGCCTTTAATTCTTTGTCTCCCTACCTTCATTTATCTCTTTAAGATAGAGAGAAAAGGGATGGTTTGCTCTGTGGTCTGGCCTGTTTTCACATCCCCTCTTCTGCTGGAATGCACTTCCTCCTTAGCGCTGGGCTGGTCTGGCCTCAGGTGGGGTCTGGTCCTCTGGTGCTTTGCTACCCCAAGTGTGTGGTCTGCTGACCACCATCTGCACCTGGGAACTTGTTCAAAATGCAGACTCACAGGCCCTGTCCCGGTGCCTCTGAATCAGAATGTACGGTGGAACCAGAAGCCCAGGTGATTGGTTTGCACATTTGTCTTTGAGACTCTCTGATCTAGGACACTTCCCTGCAGAAAGCAGATTTAGCTGTCCCTTCTGTGAGATCCAGTAGCATCTGGAATTTTTCTCCCTTGCACCAATCACCACAATGTAGAGGAATTAACCATTTCCTTGTCTTTCTTTCCCACTGTGTTGAAAGCTCCTTGAGGACAGGGGTGTTATCTGAGATCCAAAAGTATTTCTAGTACCTGGCAAAGCTCCTGCGACATCCTAGGTGCTTTGTATATTTTGTTGCATTGAATGATAGCAATTTCACATGAGGGAAGATTGAGGAACATGATGATGTATTCCCTTTCCTCTAAAAAAAATTTCAGAATGCTTTATTTCTTTGAGTGAATAGAATCTTCGGGCACTTTGAAAGCATAACTCCGTGTATCTTAACAAAATGTTTGAGAGTGACAAATTTGTATTCTTTTCGAAGATGGCAGTTGACACTAAAAAACAACAAAAAATCGTTTTGGTGTAATACATTGAATCCCCCTCAGAATTGGCATAGAATTTCCACTTTTGTTGTCAGTCCTTTTCAGAAGGGACGCATGATACTCTCTTTTAAAATGTAGTCAGAGGGAAATGTGTGAATGGCCCACCAATGACATACCCGTCCTGTTGAAAACAAGTCAGGTTGAGATTTGCCTCTCATGTTTATAGCTTGTCCAGTATTTTAAATATGAAAAAACTGTATTAATGACTCCAAAGTTCCAGCCAGAAAACTACCTTCTGGAAAGAAATTGGCATTAATGCGAGCCGAATTCCTAGATTTCATTTCTTGAACTTTATTGATCACTAGACACACACTTTCACATACAAATAAAATGCAGTCCGCATCTCAAGGAGCTGATGTGTTGAGACAGGCAGCTTTCCTGGAACACCCAACAAGCATGCATAGGGTGGCCTGAGCACACTGCAGGACGGGCAGACACTTGGCAGACAGGTTCAGAAGAGACACTGATCATAGCCACCTGGTGAGTCAGAAGAAGGTGACATTGGAGGAACCTGGAAGGAGGGTAGGCTTTTCTGGGATAGAGGCAGGGGGAAAGGAGGTCTCAGTGGATGGGACAGCTGGAACACTGTAGACAGAGAGATACAATGTGCGGGCTGAGTCTGGAAGAGGCGCTGGATTGATGGAGAAGGTGCATGTGAGCAGGTGTGGGGAGGTCAGGTCAGAGCACAGAGGTGCCACAGGTGTACCTCCTCTATGAGCAGCGGGGTGACCTCTGCAGTATTTTGCATGGCGGAAGACTGGGAGGGAATATTGGGGTGATGAAGACGGTTCCTGAGGTGGTGTGCCATATGAAGACCAATCAGAGCCGTGCAGGGTGGGGTAGAGGCTGAGAGACCACCTGGCATATGATTGGGGGAAGTCCTGGCCAAAGGATAGGGCCACATGGACCTCACCTGGGACATGAGGAGGAAGGATCAGGGGAGCTCTGCAAACATAGGGAGGCAAGACGTGAGGGAAACAGGTTCTTAAGTCTGAGTGTTTGGGAATGTGCTGGGGCATGAACAGAAATAGAGAACCCAAGCCAATGGCAGGATGCAGGGCTATACATTTGGACATTTTTCTCTCCTTCCAGTAGGATGCCTAGTGACAGAATTAATTACCATGACCCTATTGGCCTGAGAGAAATGAGGCCAACCCAGAAATCCATGAGGGCACAAACCTGCAACCCTACATAAGAACACAATGCTTCATGGGCACCTGGGTGGCTCAGTCGGTTAAGCATCTGACTTTGGCTCAGGTCATGATCTCAGGGTCTTGGGATCGAGCCCCGTGTTGGGCTCCATGCTCATCGGGAGTCTGCTTGTCCTCCCTCTGCCCGTCGCCCCCCCATGCACGCGTGTGCTCTCTCTCAAATAAATAAATAAAATCTTAAAAAAGAGAACAACACAGTGCTTGTTATGGTTGGTGGCACCAGCGGGTAGAGGTTGGCTGTGGCAGGCACATTGCTCAGGGTAGGAGACAGGGGTCATGGAGCAGTTTCCCCCATATGTGGGGCTGGTGGGCACAGACACAGATGAAGACCTTGAATATCATGGTGGCATATTACAGTTAGCACTGCCGAGATGCGTTATACTCATTAGGATGAACATTTAGGCCTATGAGGTAAGTCGTGACGATAGCCTGGATTTTTAAGATGGTCCAAATGGACAACAATAAGGCCACTTATTGTTGGCTGCATATAGTGGGAGAACTCATCTTCTGAAGTTCTGACTTTTAGTCAGTGGTTTTCATCACTGATGATTTCAGAATGTCGCTTGTATTTTCCTTCCTGCTTTTCTCTTCCCTCCGTTCCTTCCTCCGGCCTTCATTCACTACTAAACTTCTTTAGGGTTTCTACATCACCACTGTACCTCCTCACTCATCAGCTCAGTCACTAACCCCTTACAACCTGATTTCCGCCCCACCATGGTACTGCGGCTGTTTCCTCAAAGATCGCCAATAATTTCATGTTGCCAGATGTCATAGCCTTTCCAAAGGATAGATGCTCTTTGATTTTTCTGAAATGTGACACCCTGTTGACCTATGCTTGACCAGCGCCCTGTTCTTAAAACTCTCAGATTGCTTGATTATGACATTAAGTACATTTGCCTCCTGTTTTAGTCCATTCAGGCTACTGTAACCAAAGAGCAGAGACTGGGTAGCTTATAAACAACAGAAGCTTCCTTCTCACCGTTCTGGAAGCTGGGAAATCCAAGATCAAGGTACCACTTCCTGGTTCATAGATGGCATGTTTTTGCAGTGTCCTTATGTGGCTCGGGGGCTCAAAGGGGTCTCCTTTATAAGGGCACCAATCCCACATTCATGAGGGCTCTACCCTTGGGAGTTAAGCACCCTCCAAAGGCCCCACACCTAATACCTTGACACTGGGCTATAGGACTTCCACATATGAATTTTGGGGGGACACAGACATTCAGTCCATAGCACCTCCCTACTTTTCTGAGGGCTCTTTCTTCTCTCCTTGGCAGACTCTTCTTCTTCCTGTCTCCTCAATGGGGACATTTTTCAAAATCCGACACCCGGTGTGCCTTTTTCTGCACATCTTCGACTTTGAAGATTTCCAGGTTTTGTCTCTTACTTAATTTGGAGGACGGGCAAGGCTGTGCCTCCAGCCCTGATGTTGAAAGCAGTGGTCTCCACAGTGGGGGCCCACGAGATGATCCACTGGGGTGTAGAAAGAAAGTGTTAGAACATCTACTCAGGGGCGCCTGGGTGGCTCAGTGGGTTAAGCGTTTGCCTTTAGCTCAGGTCATGATCCCGGGGTCCTGGGATCAAGTCCCGCATCGGGCTCCCTGCTCAAGTGGGGAGTCTGCTTCTCCCTTTCCCACTTCCCCTGCTTGTGTTCCCTCTCTCTCAAATAAATAAAATCTTAAAAGAAAAAAAAGAACATCTACTCACAATTTTATCTTTAAAAGTAAGAAAGAAAAAAAAAAGACAAGAATTGGCCCCTGGCTTGTCAGGCAGACAAACACAGCTCCGTGAGTCATTCCAAGGGAAGAATGGGCCCGAGAGGTGCCCTTGCTCACCCACCTCCACCCGAGAAGACATAAGGCAGTTTCCATGTGTTCAGTTAAGTGGATTTCTGGATTATATGATCTAGTTTTACCTAAACTAACCCTCACAAAGTAGACCAAGAACCTAAGAAGATTCCTGAAGGAAATCATGACCTGAAGATCATACTGTGAGACAGCCAACACATGTACCCGTGGGAGCATTTTGTCCACCATGTGACAAGGGCAGAACAATGATGTGGTCAGCTTCATTGATCTCACTGAAAATGCTATTATTAATAAGGTTTTTCTGTGAAAAGCAAAAATTTATTTTAATTATTTCTTTTATCTGATTCTTAAAAGTTTTAATGTGTAAGATTTCAATGTACCTAATATGTTAGGATGGTAGTAGATCTGTTACCATATGTAAATAAGTATACCCATGTTGGGGGATGCAAAAGGATTTTGTGCCGGAAGGGGTACAGAGTGAATACAATTTGGAGACCATTATACTAGAGACTTGAAACCATGTTTCTAGGGCTTCATAGACAAATCTGTGCTCGTGTCTGGCTGGATCCTGCACATTTCAGCCAGGCAGCATGCCCACATTTCTTCTATCACCAGCCTCTACTGCTCAGAATGTAGGGCTGGAGTGTCCAGTAGGAAAGGAACCCCGTCCAGTGACACAGACAATCTCCAAATTCGGCCCAGAAGGAAGGGACAGAGTAGAGGCATGGAGACAGCTCAAGAATACTTACATGCATTTCTACTCTTTGTTCTAGAGTAGGCTGGGGAGGTCTTTGTCAATCCCTGCCAGGCATGGGGCACTTGAAGGAGGTGATGGCTACTTTGACTGTGTTCCAGTAAGCCTTCCTGCCACGCACCCCTCATGTGCCATGGTCCTCTGACTCCTAAACTCAAGCTGGAACAAGCCATAGGACACGGCTAACTGCTTCATGGTTCTTCCTACTAACCAACTCATGGACTCCATCAGGAACTTTGCCAACAAATCCCCCGGAAGCCTTGCCTTGCAGAGCCCCCCATCTGACCCCAGGAGACACCTTATCCACATTCTCCTGTCCTCCTCACCTGTGGCTGGCTCCAACACATGGTTCCACACATGGCAAAAACAAGCCTTTGCAGGTAATTAGTGAGCAAGTGCAGAAAGCCATTCTAGCTCTGGGGTTGGGAGAAGACCTTCAGACTTGAGTGTGTCAGGTCACTGTCCTGGGGAAGACAAATGGGAGGGTCTCAGCACCTAGCATAGCTCTGTGGGGTGGAGAGAATGCATATCATCTTAATTACCCCCCAAGAGGAACAAGAAGTGTGGAGGGGGTACCTCCATAGAAAAGGTTTGAGAAAATCCCAGAATCCCTAGCCAGAATGACAGATAAGGTATCTCTTTTGCGGAGCCACTCAGTAAAAACCAGAAAAAGGGACTCTTTCTTCAAATGGAAAGACACACACCAATGCAAGGCTTCAAAGGACATGAACAATCAAGGAAACCTGACTCCACCAAACAACACAATAATTTGACAGTTACTGAACCCAAAGAAATGGAGATATGTGAATTACTGGACAAGGAATTTTGAGTAATTGTTTTAAGGAAGCTCAAAGAAGTATAAGAGCACACAGAAAACTCAATGAAATCATGGAACTAGTACATGTACAAAGCAAGAGGTTCAACAGAGAAATCATAAAAAAGAACCAAACAAATTCTGGAGCTGAACAATGCAATGAATGAGATGACAGATGAAAGATCAGACAGAAGCTGAAGGTGGCCAGGTGCACATGGTAGGGTGAGGCGCCCTTGGAAAATGGAAAAAACAGCCAGAGTGGCGGGAAAAGCATGAGCAGGGAACAGCAGAAGGGCTGAAGCATGACTAGAGAGAACTGCTCTCCTGTTTCCACCTCCTGGGCCTGTGGTGATAAGTCCCCTCTGGTGTCTTCCTTTCTTTTCCTTCTGCCTTCCTGTGCTGGCTCCCGTTGCCTTAGACCTGGACAATTGCAACAGCCTTTACTCTCTACCTCTTCCAATCTCTTGTGTGTCACAAAAGCCAACCAATCTTACAGCACTCTTGCATTATCTCGCTCTCTCTCTCAATTAAAGAATGGCTCTTCTGTGCTCAAACCATTTAATCTGGCATTCAAGACCTCCATATTTGGGTGTCCGTCTGTTTCCTGCTGTGTCTTTTGTGACATGTCCCTCTCTTGCCACTGGGCAAACAAGAACGCTTGTCTGCTCTCTTGGTAGACTGTGTTTGATTCCATCCCTTCTCAATGTCTTCGTTTTGTTCCATAATCCCCTTACCGTTTCTCTCTCTGCCCATTACAAATATCAGCCGTCTTTGAAAGGCCATCTCCAAGGCTCAAATATGAAGCCTTTCCTGACCAGCTAGCCAGAATCCTGTTCCCCCCTCTCTAAGATGCTATTGCCATCACAGGGGACCCTGAGCTGCCTCCAATTTGCTTATAATCCTTAAGGCAGCGGCCAGTTCCCTGTCTCCATCCGCATAGTTCCCACCAAGGTAACCCAGAAGTTCAGGGGGTGACTTTGGGCCTGAAAACCTCCTTGTTGCTCTTACTCAGGTGGAATCATTTAAAAATGTGTCCACTCTAAGCCTTTTGTCTTGGGTGTCTCCTTGGGCATTTTTCCCTGAGTAGAGAACCCAGTGACTTGATGTCTTCTGTGGAGGCAAAGATTGCCCTATGAAACCTGAAGACCTTCAGGCAGAGGCAAATTCCCCAGTGAGGGATATCCTGAAGGTTTAGTTATCCAAACCTGGCCACATTTGCCAGACTTCTCCCATCTCTAGATAATTCTGAAGGCTACAGTTTGCTTTATCAAACATGATCTGTAAGCAGTTTGATTAACAAATTTTTGAACTGGAAATCTAGGCTGTACCCATGTAGTCAGACTAAAATATATGTTTAGATATATAGATATATGATCTCTCTCTCTCTCTCTCTCTCTCCCTCTCTCCCTGTACCTATATCTCTTCAATGGGAGATTGGAGCCTGCTGGGGCTGGCAGCTTGTCTCCTGGGTCATAGACTTAGTGTCCAAAGCTAGTGACTCTGAAGGTGTTGAACTGGCTAGAGATGAACTCCTCTGAGACTCTGTTGACAGTGGGAAATATACTTTGTATGCACAACCTCACAGTTCAAGCAGGGCTTGTTAACCAGCTCAGTCTCCACTTTGTACATGAAAAATGGAATGTAAATCACGACTAAATGACATATCATTGAAGCCCCATTAGAAAGAGAGAAAAAAAGCAGGAGTCCTGGACTACTGTGTCCTGCTGGAACCAGCCTAAGAACAGGAGAGCACTTCGAGAGGGTTCCATGAGGAGCCACAAGAATGGCCAGAGGTTGGAGATTAGGTTCTGGGAGGAGAGCCAGAAGCAACTGGCGTGATTTAACCTGGAGAAATAAGACAACTGGCATCAGTTAACATATATTTATGACTGTTTGAGTGGCCAGGATTTTGTGGGGCCACTATGCTTTTTTTTAAATCCTCGAAGATTTAGAATCATAATTTTTAACTTAAAAAAATGTTTTTAGAAGATTGATTGATTGATTGATTGAAGAGAGAGAGAGCGAGAGCGAGCGTGCGCTCATGCCTGCACAAGCTGGGGGAGAAGCAGAGGGGGAGGGAGAAGGAGAGAGATTCTGAAGCAGACTCTGCGCTGAGCACGGAGCCTGATGTGGGCTCCATCTCACAGCCCGAGACCATGACCTGAGCCAAAACCAAGAGTCAGACTCCTAACCGACCGAGCCCGCTCCCCCCCGCCGCCCAGGTGCCCCCATCTCTTATTTTAGAGTGAAGATTGTCCCAGAGAAATTTAACCATCGAGTTCACCTTTTGTCACAGGCTGGGTGAGGTTCAGGACGTGGGACTTGAGGAAAGGGAAGTGTATGGGGCAAACTTTTCCTTTACCTTCCGAAGGGGTCTTTTAGGCTGGCCCTGAGGATTGAGTTGATATAAGACGGATCAAGAGGAGAAAGACATACAAATGCATTGAACACTGGTGTTACGTGGTACAGAAGACTTTGTGAGGACTAGAGACCCAAAGAAATGGGGGAAACCAACTCGTGTTTGCCTTGGGTGCCACAGAGACAGGCTTGTGGACAAATGACTGAACTCCGGGGGGGAGTTTAAAGGTAGATGGGAATTATTTTAACAAGGTCCATTTGTGCAGAATTCTCCTGGTCTCAACTTCTCATCCTTGATGATAAGAATGTTACTTTCCTTCTGGTAGAGGAAGGACATCTTCCACATGGGAATTTCCTCTCCTGCTTTTGAGAAAAAGAAAGGTCAGTGTGTTTTGCTTATTTTTGCTGTTTTTAACTCAAAATATTCAATAGGTCAGAGCGGCAGATTTTGGGGATGGGGGCATATTTTGAACTCCCTCAGAAGTCATAGATGAAATTTAGGTTGGATAAAAACAATCTTCTGTTAGAGAAGCTTATTTAATATTGGAATGAGGGAGGCTATAGTATTTTATCTGGAGAATTTAGAAAATGCAATTTCTACAGGGATAGTTATAGTTCTGCCCGGAGGAGGAAAGAGTGAGTTGATTTCTCAGTGCCTCTTTAGTGTGATGGCTCCAATTATAGGAGTTGGCTTTTCCTTGGCACCGATGTAAGAGAAATTATCTTGGCAAACATATAGTTTGACACTTACCGTCGTTAAAATAGCATTTAAAAAAATTTTTTTTAATTCCATTATAGTTGAGTGTTATATTAGTTTCAGGTGTACAATATAGTGATTCAGCAATTCTCTGCTGAATCGTGCTAAGTGTGCTCTTCATCATCAAGTGTGTCACTCATTACCCCCACCCCCCCCGCCCCCACCTGCCCGCTGGTGACCATCTGTTCTCTATAGTTAAGAGTCTGTTTAAGAGTCTGGTTTTTGTTTGTCTCTTTTTTTCTTTGTTCGTTTGTTAAAGTAACATTTTTAATATCCCATTTTCAACCAGATATGTTTTAAGACCAACAGCAGGGATGATGCTGTTTTCCATCAGGGCCCTTAGTTTTTATGATATTGCCAGTAACTGAATCGGTTAGAGTATCTCCATGTTCATGATCTTTTCCGTGTTTCAGGCTTTCTCACTGAGGTGGCGTTTCCACTCTGAGTTCTTATCTTTTCAAGGACTGCATGAGTATGATTGTACCAAGCAGATTTAGAGTAATCAGAACATTATGATGGCCAAGTGGCTGTCAGCACTCGGGTGCTGTTTTCAGTGGAAACAATTTCTGCACTGCTGGGGACACCTGTTTTTCTTTTTGTCTTTGCATGCTTGGAGAGCAGAAAGCTGGACCTGAATCTTTCAGTTTCTGGTTAATGTGAGTATTGATTTGTGAAATGATGCCTGAACCCTAAGATTTATAAGTAAATAAAAAGCTAACAAGGCCAAGGGTCTTATACAGGTATCTTGCTCTTTTTTTTTTAAGATTTTATTTATTCATTTGACAGAGAGAGACACACTAAGAGAGGGAACACAAGCAGGGGGAGTGGGAGAGGGAGAAGCAGGCTTCCTGTGGAGCAAGGAGCCCAATGTGGGGCTCGATCCCAGGACCCCAGGATCATGACCTGAGCCACCCAAGTGCCCCCGGGTATGTTGCTCTTATTTGGCAGAGTGGCAATACATTTTAAGTGGTAAGTAAGGATGAGTCACATGTGATTCTCTGGGAAAAAAATGAAAACCACAGAGGCCACTGTCCAAGAAGTAAGCCGTGAAGATGATTTGGTAGGGGAGAGATGATGATGATGAGGGTGCTGATGCTGATTGTAGTGATGGTAGTGTCGTTGTTGTTGGTGGTGGTGGTGGTGGTGGTAACATATCTGTTGTTGAGCACACGTATTCCTGTTGCTGTGTTATTTATCTCCCGACTGTGTAACACCACCATCGGACAGGTGTTGAATCTTCATGTTACTGATGAGGAAGTTCAGGGAGGTCAGTTGCTTGCCAAAACTGAGCTTAAAATCTAGGTGTTTCTCAAATCTGAGCCTCTGGGGCGGGGTGTGTGTGTGTGTGTGTGTGTGTATCATACTGCCTCCTAATACAAACGTGTTATAATTTTGGGATTTAAAAAAGCTAACCAGCTGAAATAAGGGGGAAATCACACACAGCTTGGAAGGGCTACCAGTAAGTTGTGTGGACAATCAGGGGGTAGGCTGGGAGCTATAATCAGACCACAGGGGCTGCCCTCACTATAAAGAGGTAAAGTGAGGAGATATCCTTGCTGAGATATTTTTTACAACTTGGCCAGTCTTTCTTGCAACGAACTAGAGGATATAAGCTGGTGGTTCCCCAATTTAAGAGGTATCAGGATCACCTGGAGGGATGGTAGCACTACGGATTGCTGGGCCCAGCCCCAGATTCTGGCTCGAGATGCTGCATTTCTGCTCCCCGGTGATGCTGGTCCCGCTGGTTGGGAGACCACACTTTGAAAACCACGACCGAGCCATCTCAGCCCAAGGTCTCCACTCTGATCCTGCAGCTGTTTCTCCAAGGGGGTGACCAAGCACAAGAGCCTGTGAGGGCCCCCAGGGTCAGCCTGGACAGCTGTGGCTGGTCTTCAGTGACTTGCCATCTGGCTCATTCTGAGGCCTCCTGGAGGCTTCAGGATAGCAACATCTGCCCTGCGCAAGAGAGCATCTCCCCCCACCGCTGCCCCCCAGTGACTGGAGCGCTCTAATGCATGCCTGGCGTAAGTTTTAACTGAGGGTCAGCTGTGGCAGGGAAAGCTACTAATGCCATTGGCTTCTTTCAGCCTTTTGCAGTAGGAGGTTTGCTAGGGACAGTGCTGTGACAGGTAGTATTTTGGCTATAGCAACTTCAGAACCTGAGTATTCGTGAATATTCATACCATGAGTATTCAGACTCCAGCACTATGGAAGGCCCACTGTGGGTGCCTAACACAATGGCTCTCTCCCACCAAACCTACATGAAGTCTTTCACAAAATTTTGAAAAGTATTTTCAGTGTATTTAAATTGTTTTTTTTTTTTTTTAAATATTAGCTGCCTAACATAGACCTATAGCCTTTTCGTGTTAGAGAAAAATAATTCTGGTTAGCTCAAGCAAAAGATGTTTATTAGGAGAATACTTGTTTATTTTAGCTAATCGAAGAGAAAAATGAACAAGCAAGACCCTCCTGGAGGGTCACTCAGGTCTGTTTCTGGAATGTCATTTTAGGAATTCGTAATCCTCTTTATAGGGCATAACCATTGGTAAAACTCAACCTAATTCTCATCCCTCTCCTCTCCCCTCCTCTCCTGTCCCTCTCTCTCTTCCTCTCTCTCTCTCTCTCTCCTTTCCTAAATTCAGAATCCTGGGAGAGCATAGACCTGTCTTGGCATAAGAGTTATCCTTGAATCAGGCAGATAGGGTTGGGCTCACCTCGCATAACTGTGGCCCTTGGTTGGCCCCTCTTGGTGTTTTGGGAGCTATGCCCAGAAAAGAGTGGCATCTTGTCAACCCAACATCCCACCAAGAGTTGTCCAAAGTGTTCACGCTTAAATGAGGGTCAGGGAATTAAAACTGCATAGTTGTATTCCTCCGAAGAGGAACGTCTCTGGTACCATCGCAGAGGTGTGTGGAACTTGTCCTGCTTGCAGTAAAATGCAGTAAAAATTAACTCTCACCCTTACAGGGCGCCTTATAAGGAGAGACTCAGCCTCCAAAGAGAGGCAGAGCATCCTGTTGGTTGACTTTTAGCAAGAAAGGTTTGCTTTCATTTCTGTTTTTAATCCTATGAACGCTCAGAGAGTTTTGAATTCAACAGAGTTAAATACACCCATAAATGTGTGACAGTCTTGTGGCCTGAACTCTCTGGTACTGACATTTCCTCCTGAAGCCTGATGCTTCCAGAGTTATCTGGTGCTGTGCCTGGCAGGGGCTGAGCAAGGACTCGGGGCTCCGGATGGCTCTCTTTCTGCCCTCTCACGGAGCACTCACTTTCCAACTGGCTTCTAATTCCAAGAGCTATTCTCCGAGCAAGGGCCCTCCTTGAGGCCAGAGGCTGTCCTCAATTTGAGAAAGCCATTGTCTAGGTCCTTATGTTCCAAGGGGAGGGAACAGTGGGTCAGGGTCAGGGGAAGCTGGGAGTGCCGCCAGTGAGTGCCATCTTCTAGGACTCCACGTGGTAGAGGAAGGAGCTCAAGATGATTAAAATAAGGCCAACTATGTGTCTGAAAAGTCAGCATGTTTATGTACAATAGCAAATGGAACTTAACTAAAAAGGAAGGCAGCAAAGGTTCACTTCAGTGGTTGGATAGTCTGACTTCCTTTATTAAAAACAACACCTGTTCTTCAAAGCTGGTTCTGAGGGAAGACCACCCCCCCTGCAGAGAGAGAGCCTGGCCCACAGCCTCCCCTGAGCCCCAAGAGTAACCTCTGCTTGGTGTTTCATGCCTAGGAGCATGGCCACCCATGGTTGTCCCTTTACAGGCAGGCTCAGACACAGGCAAACAAGCTTTCTTCAGTCTCTCTTCTTCTGGTTATGTGACCCTCTGGAAGATACCCAGTGCTGGGGGATGATTACAGAGGCAAACTTAAACATGGAGAGTTCCATAAATCAAGGTATTTCTGTCCCTCGAGGGATATATTTTGCTCTCTGTGGCCTGAGGGTTCTGTCCAGTCCCTGTGGGTCTGTCTGGGAGCCAGTTTCCCTGGTTTCCAGGTTGTTTCTACCATCTCTCACCTGCCATCTGGATTTACAGATCCCTTAACATCTAGGCCAAGAGGGAGAAGGTCCAAGATGTCCCCTTCCGCCTTTCCTCATTCCCCTCTGCAATCCCACTTTCCCGTCTCTGGAGGGCCCCCTCCCATGCTCCGGGTGATGAGCACTAAAAATAACCTCACTTTTCCGGCGGCGGGATCTTGCTTTTATCTCTTGCCCTTTTCCTCCTGGTCTTCAATAGACATGCCTGTATCAGAAGGAAAAAGGAGAGCAAAGCATTGAAACAGAGATGGACACAGAGGGTGGAAAAATGCCCTTCCCCCTCACTCACCTGCAAGACTGCCTCATGGTGGTCCATTGATCGATACAACCACTGAAATACACTGTGGATGAGGCCAGGACATCTGTCTTCTGTGAAGTACTAATCAATTGCTGGCTGCCAAAGAGCATTATCTGTGCTCTTGCTGGTTAAAAAGTGTACCCAGTGCCTCTCATGGTACGTGGTCACTTACGTGTACACGAACTCTGCGTTGGGTTGTTCAGGAAACATTTATTGAGCTGCTGTTTTGTAGACACACATCCAAACCAATTGAATCTACCCTGAAAGTCATTTCGCAGAGGAAATGAACTTAACTTTATAAAAAAAATACAGGAAAGATGGAATCTCAGAATGAAGAACAATCTCTTAATGAAAAAAATGAAAAAAAACCCACCCCAAACCCCCAAACCCTCCTTTTCCTATACTGGCTTTTCCGGGGCCATGACTGACAGGTAAAGGCTTGTCTAGCCCCAGGACTGTGAGCAGCTTCGGACAAAAGTCAGTGCTCTTGTCTTTCTGCTAAGGAACGTGAGCCACAGAGGCTGCTGGCTAGCTACCTAGGGGCTGAGCCTACTCTTAAACCTCATCCCCTACAAGAAAATTTGGACCACTGTCTACTTTTCTTGGTTTCCTCTCAGTTGGGGCAACTTCCCTTTAGCAGTTTTCATCTTATTTATTCTTGGCTTCAGTGTCCTGCTCTGTGAATTGTCTAGTTAGACATGAATCTCTGAGTACCAAGCTCTGATTTTATAGCTTCCTTTCCTTTTAAAGGAAAACAGACATCCCTGCAGCGTTGAGAGAGGTAGTGGTGGTAAATAATCTAAAATTATTGAGCGACAATTTGAGGAGCCATCTCACACTCCTGTCCTAAAATACACTCTGACCTCCCAACATAAGCGGGTACAAACAACAGTTTGTAGCCCCTCTAATAATACCGTGTATACAAAATTCTGAGATATCTGGAACTTTCAGCATATTGACTTTCTAGTTGTCTACATTTATTTGGGGTGAGGTGATGGATTGCAGTGATTTATCGACTTTGATTACAGCCTGTGGTTCTGAAGTCCGGCTGCATGTTAAAATCACCAATCCCAGATCAATTAAATCAGAATCTCCGGGACTAGGGTCAAGACATGAGTATTTTTTAAAAATCCCCAGGCGGTTCTGACATGGAGCTAGGGTTGAGAATCCTTGGACCAGACTAACACAGTGGGCAGGATGAGAGCAGGGAGGGCCCCCCAGGAATCTGCAGGTGGAGTGATTTGTGTGGATTGCCATGAAATTTGTTTTCTTGTAAGAAAGCAATTCATCTTTACATATTTTAGGAAGATATTTTCACCCTCCTTTTCTTATTCAGTGCTCACAGGAGAATATTTGGGTTTGCTTTTGCACCTCTGTAGATTGCTCTGTACATGCGTGAGCCTGTCATCAATAAACGCAAGAGATGAATGAGGAATGGCTGGCTGGCTGTAAAAGGGTATACTGAGTTATCAAAGATTTTGCCTTCAAGCTTTTTGCAACAGCGACTTTCTTGTTTTTTTTTTTCTAAAGGATATATTTACATGCAGCTTTGCAGGAGAACATCAATATTAAGTAAAGGCATTCACATCTATCTACTGTTGAAATGAGTTAGTTTATAGCAACTCAAGATAAAGTAAGGGAATATTCCAAAGGGGGCAAAACCAACCAACCAACCAACCAAAAACCTGGGTAGTTCGGTACTTACCGTAATTGGCAGGGTATTTGGGGACCGCAGCTGCTTTTGTCCCTTGGTATCTCATATGGGTTCCAGCTTGCAAGGCACAGAGCTCTGCCAGATGCGTATGCTAGCGACTGGGTGGGGAGAGTCCCATAGCTGGTTTGGCCACATGAAGATGATGAACTTGTTAAGAATAATGATTAGGCGCCCTGACTGCATACTTAGCATCATCCCCATGGGCTTTTAGTCACAGAATTTAAATAGGTACACCCATGAGAGTTTGCAGGAAAACAAAGAGAAACCCTGCTGTCAAAAAGCGCCTGCTAATTGTTTGGGGATTTGTGAAAATATGCAAACACCATGAGGGACCTCCAAATCTCTTGCCAGATTTAGTAAATATTGAGTCAGTATTTGGGCGCTTGTTTTTAGTAATTGACAAGCCAGGAGCCATTGGTCTCTGAGAACTTCCTGTTTCCGGCTTGCAGGTCTTTCTACTCCCCACAGTGCACCTGCTCAACCTCTGTCTCACCCTGAAAAGGAAGTAATAGAGAAATAAAGCCTTTCCACTGAACTGGACATCCTCCCCGCCTGCGCCAAACAGGACAATCAATTTGCCATTCGCAGCAGCTGCTCAAGAAGTTACTTACAGTCCACATTAAACAAGAGACAGTGGTATCAATTTAAGGTGCCTCTTGTGTATCATTTTTGTCATAGGGAAAGCACTTTTATAAAACGTGACCCAAAGTTGTTTGTTGTTTAAGAGACGCTGACTTGCTGTCTGTGCAGCCTGAAAAGCATGCCTGCAGGGGGTGGCTGTGCTTCTTGGGCAGAGGGCACTCTGCGTTTTGTGATTTGCATGTGTTTTTCTTAAATTGGAGAAAATGGAAGCGTTTTGGGGTAGTAGCAGGAGAGCTGCAGGAGTTAAAGATCAGGCTTCCCACCCAGGGGCAGTAAGAGGCACGTGAAAAATCTCCCCTAACCCCTTTTGCTAGTGGAAATGGAAGGCTGCCTAAGTGTTAGGAAGCTACACTTTTTAAAAACCCACCCCTCCAACACCACGAGTGGCTTCAGATGGGGGTGGAGGGCAGCAGGAAATGGCAATTTTCAGCATTTACCACTTCCGAGGAACAGAGACTTTAAGGAAAAATCAGCCTCAGGGGAACATTTGAGCCCCTTCATGGCTTATTTAATAATTTCTGAGACTGGGTTTTCTCTGGCCTGAACATCCTGTCAAATGTAGAGTTGCCAATATGCTGGCATAAACTGTCTTTTTAAAATGCTCTTTGCAGTAGAGATCTGTTGTGTGACTCTGATGTGCCAAACCCCAAAGCCAGGGGTGAGGGGAGGGCGGAGGGGCTGAGGAGCAATGGGAGCAAAGGAAAATTCTTTGCAAATTACAATAGGCTAAAAAATGCAATTAGTAGCTGATTCTTTTTACCACCTTTAGGGAAGCCTCTCAGCTTGTACATAGTATTTGTCATTTTCTGTATCACTTTCTTGTATCATTTTAGGGCACCAAATACTTTGTTTCTTACTTAGAGTTAATTATGTGCATATTTAACTTCTCAACTCCAGTCCTTTGGTGCTGGGTCTTTTCTTTGTTTCTCCCATGGCACCAGGGAGAGTGTTTTATTCCTTGTTACTGTTCCATTATTATTGTTGAATGAATGCACTTTTACCAAACATGGGTGAGATTTGTTTTGTTTTTTTTCAAATGCAGCTCCTAATGAATTAATATAGCTAGCTAGGCAGACATAAAGCTGCCATTTGTAAAATAAAAGAACTCTCCAAGTGATGAGAATCACAGAACCATAAAATTTTGCAACCATAAAGGACCTGAGTGATTTTAATTCAGCCTATTTATTTTACAGTTGAGCAGTTATGGTTGATAGAGACCGAGTGACTTGCCCAAGGTCACAGAGCAAGCAGTAGGCTAATCAGCCACCTGCTTTACTTGGACATTGATGGGACCCATGTAAACCGACTTTGCTGAAGATTGTTTTAGCTACTCTTGCAGTGCATTTACATTTCATCAATCTTTATGCCCCTGATTTTCCTTGGGGAAGATATTTAATTGATTTTTAATTTTATCTCCTCTGAATTTGGGGCTAATGAATTGCTTGTTTTGTCTACTTAGGAAACTGTCTTCCTGCCACTTTCAAGGAAATCCACCCCAGTAGTCTATTATTCTCACCATGTTAGACGCAGAGCGGTGGTAGGTAGGGACATTATGCAGATAGACAGTGGCCAGGCCATATGTAACTCTAGGACACTGACCTCTAATCTGCAGCAACCAGTCCAGGGGATGAACCAATAACCCCAGTGGCAATTGGCCCTAAATGGCCCAGACTTGATTAGTTACTGGCACTTCCCTAATTTTTGTGTTTGTTCCCAGGTAGGACCAGCCTGAGGCAGCCTAATATGCTCCCCCAATCAGCCACAGAGGATCCCTGCTTCTACTTAGCCTGACTATAGCCTCCCCAGGCCAACAGGTTCTAGTCCAGAGTGGAGCCTCCCACTCCTCTGTCTGCCTTTGAGTCTCCTTCAAACTCAAGGGCTGGTGGCTCAGTCCCTTGCCCTGGCAAGCTCTGAAAAAGTAACCTTTGCTTTTCTCACTTGGGAGGGCTTCACCCACGTGAGGAAGACCAAGAAGACCAGCCCCGCCTACTTCATTGTTCTCTCTGGTTGTGATTGTGCAGCCAGTAATACATCTGCATGATAGGGTTTTTTAAAGCCCATTTGTCTCTTCCTTTATCAAAAGGAAATATGAAAAGGCTTTGGTTGATCATTTGGCTGAAATGAGCATCCGATCTACTTGTGGCATTCTTCTGACACCCACCCTGGTGACACTGCCAAGATAGGAAAGGAGGTTGGTGTGGCTCAGAGTCATCACCTCAGGGTTTCACAATGTTTCTAGAACTTCCATGTAATAATCTCTCTGGAATTTTCAAGGAGGATGATGTCAGGCATCATGGATCCTTTTCTTTTCTGGAATCTACCCTTTAATTTTGAAAATCAGGACTTTTCTTATTCTCCAGTATTTCTCAGGATAGATGTGAAGTCTGAAATCACAGATCAGGTTGATAATTTACCAGCCAGAGTTATCTTTCTTTTGCATGTCAATAATTAATTTAAGAGATAAAATCATCTTATTTAAAGGACCATCTTGGGTGTCCCCTCTAAATAGGGACATTGCAAAGGTGGTACTGGACCAGGGTTGGGGGACAGGGACTGGTCCTCCCCAGTGGCTGTCAGCCCAGCCCTACCCCCCAATCCTCTGCTGTGACCAGTTGGCATTTTGTCAACTGGCTCATTTCTTCCTTGTCTCTCAGGTGTCTCTGAAATGTCACTTCCTCTAGGAAACCTTCCTAAACCCCAGTCTAAATTAGGGCCCCATTTTGTTCTCTTAGACCGGACTTAGAGGTTCAGTAGATGTTTTCTGGAAAAAAACCCCCAACATTCAGTGTTAAACCATGCAGGCCATGCGGGCATCTGCTCAACTCTGCTGCCAGAAGGTAAGAGCTGCCTTAGAGAATACGTAAATGAGGGGGTGGGCTGAGTTCCAATAAAACTTTATTTATAGAAAAAGTAGTATACGCCTGGCCATCATTTACCAACTCACTTAAAAGCACTACATAATTTTTCTGCACAATAGGATCATGTGGACTAGTCCCTGTGGACTAGAGTTTGTTAAATACGAGGATTGACGGATGTTCATTTCTGCACCTGTAGGGCAAGCATAGTGCTGGGCACATAGCAGGTACTTAATAAGCATTTACTGAATGAATGAATGAATGAATGAATGAGGTGGAAGGGCAGTAGGCATTGAGGTGTACCTTCTGTTTCCTATCCGTCAACAGTATACCACTTTCCTCCATCTGTTTGCAACCCTTTTCTGTATCTTCTAGTTCTGATTATTTCTTAAAAATAAAATCCTTTGTGGTCTTTGGACTTGATTCGTCTTTCCCATGCCTAGATCCTTCTGGGCTTATCTGACCCGTGAAATCTATTGTCCCAGAGAGAGCCCTGGGTCCCGGGCCCCTGGGCGTGGCTACATCTGACAGCCTGCCGAAGTCAACCACTTCCTGGGACCCCCCCCCCCCCGGGCTCAGGCCACCCAACTGGTAATTACCTTTGGTCAGGCAGTTGTGGTGCCAGATGGGAATTTGCAATCCCTTCTTCTCTAATTAAAACCTGAGAGTGCAGTTATGTGTGTGTCATTATGAGAGATGAGCTCATATTGCCTGATGGCATCCATATTACAGGGAGGGACACTTGGCCATGTCAAATTGTCATTAATATGATTTGGGGAAAGGGAAAAAAATGAAAACAAAAACAAGCCACCACCTCTTAGGTCTACACCAAGTGTTTCAAGATGTAGTAATTTCTTTTATACAAAATGAGTTTGTTTTGCTCAGTCATGCTTTAGTCTATAGGTGTGATCCTTATTTTTATAGGCAACTAATTGCAAAATGACATTTTGAGATGTGCTGATCTCAGTCATATTTTTCTTGCCTTATGAATGCCTTCAGTTGAGACTGTCAACACTCCTCAGTCTCCATATAATCAAGAGTTAGAGGAACACGGAGCCACCCACCAACAGAGCCAGTGATGATGGACTTTGCCTTTTCTGCCCTTCCCATTCTCTGCAGTAAATTCGCAGGGAGTCAGTGAACTCAGGCATTTCTCAATATCTCAGATGGAGACATGTTTCCTATGATCAGGAGGTCAAAGGCTACTTTAGGTTACCCGCAGTCTGTCTACTTGGGAAATGCGTAATTTTTCAGACACTCACTTTCCTGGTAAAAAAAAAAAATTTCCAGAAGGTTGATCCTGTGGTCCTCAACTGCTCCAGCCTGCTCCGTGTTCGGGGCGGGGGGGGTCCCAGGAAGTGGTTGACTTCGGCAAGCTGCCAGATGTAGCCATGCCCAGGGGCCCGGGACCCAGGGCTCTCTCTGGGACAATAGATTTCACGGGTCAGGGTTCCGCTGCAGAAAGCAGAAACTCCTTTATATGTGCCGAGTGAGTACTACAGGGTGTCTTAGTCAGCTCGGCTGCTGTGACAGAATACTACAGGCCAGGGGGAGGGGGCTTAAACCACAGACATTTATTTCTCATAGTTCTGGAGGCTGGAAGTCCAAGATCAAGGTCAGCAGATTTGGTGTCTGGTGTCTAGGAGAGCACTCTGGCTTGCAGACCTTGCTGTGTCCTCACATGGCCAGGAGAGAGGGGGAGAGAGAGAGAAAGAGAGAAAGAACGTAAGTGTGCAAGAGAGCACTGATCTCTTCCTCTTCTTGTAAGGGCCCCAATCCCATCATGAGGACCTTACCCTGATGCCCTCACCTCCAGAAGGCCCCACCTCCAGTACCATCACACCGGGGGGCAGGGCTTCAGCATGAGAATTTTGGGGGCACAGCCAGCCTATAACAGAGAGGTTCAGGTACTGGCAGAGTTGCAAGTGTTAGAGAAGCAGAACTGCCAAGAATGATTCTCGGAATGATTCCAGGGAGAGTCCCTGTTTGCCAAGGCCAGGAGGCGGGGAAGGATCAGGAACGCAGAGAATGATCCAAATCTGGGGATTTCCTAAGATGCTGAGGCTGTGACATCAGCCCTGCCCCCTGGCTCATGAGCTAGGACCTGCTCCTCACCACCTGCAACTATGGTGGGCAAGACATCCAGGACCATCCTGAAATGTTGAAATCGCTTTATCTTTGCATTTGTGGTTTGCAAGTCAAGCCCAGTCAGCATATGCTCTGGGGGCTTAGGTTCCGTCCCTACCACCGGGGGGGGGGGGGGGGGGGGGGGGGGGGGCTCTCCAGGGTGGGTTCTGCTCCCTCTGCTCTTCCCCCCGCCCCCCGGTGCTGGTATGGGGGGGGGAGGGAGGTCACTGGCCTAGGATCTTTGTGACAATAAGAAGCAAACAACAAACACCCTGGCAGATTAAGAGACCGTGCAAGCAAGGGGAAACTTTCCTCCTTGCTTTCTGAACAAGGGACTCTGCATTTTTATTTTGCACCGGTCTCTGCACATTTCATAGCTGGCCCTGGATGAATCTAATACCTAGGCGACTGTGAGGAGCGGCCTCTGCCTCACTTCTACCTTCCTTGTTCTCTAGGACTCAGTACCGGTTGGAGAGAACCAGCCGTGGGGGAATCTGGGAAATGTAGTCTGGGTGGGGCTCCTCCTTGGCAGGCCTAAGACCACCTGTGCAGGAATGGAGCCGAGGGAGCCAGCAGTCCTGAAAAGGGGGATGACCTGGGAAAGGGGGAACAGGGAGTGGGGAGAGTGGGGAGAAATTTGGGGGAGGGGTTGAATTTATCCCCAACGCTTCCCTCTGTAATCTGTAGATGAGTGTTGCTCAAACTGACAAAGCAGTAGGGGAGTGTATTTAAAAATGAAGGTGTGTGGATCCTTACTCCTAGAGTGTGATGCTGAAATCCTGTGGTGCAGTTCAGCATTTCACCAGGGGGGTGTCTGGAGAGCCTTTCTAAGACATGGTTCACACCAATCCCCAGTACCCTGTCCTCCAGGCCTCCGGGCCACCTGCCCCACTCACATTGTCCCCCACCTGCACCTGACTTTCTTTTTTCTTTTCTACATTTTCCTCGTGGCTGTTTTATTTGCCTTTAAGAACTTCCCGGTTGGTAAAGGAAAGCAGAGTATTTTCTTTCCTATGTGTACTCCTGCAAACTTAGCATGTTGGAAATAAATGTTGAGAGGAGGCTGTGAAGCTATCTGTGGAGTCCGGGGTTGAATGCATTCAGCATTTGTTGGGCCCCTACAGTGTCCCAGTTAGTGGGGATGTTGAATTCTAAACACACAGCTCCTGCTTTGCAGGAATTTGCAGGCTTGAGGGGAAGCTTAGCACTTAATCTCCTTGCTTGGTTCAAGCAGCTGGGAGAACAGTATCTATTTGTAAAAAAAAACAAACACTTTTGCAGATCACACTTGGGCTCTGTGGTGACTGCTCTTAATTTCCTGAATACAAGGGGTTGAGCTGATTCTGTGATAACGTCCATGGTTGGGGGAACATCTGTCACCCGTCACCACTCTCCTCTCCTCCCCCCCCCCCCCCCCCCCCCCCCCCGGAGAACTGAACTCAGCTGTGATGTTCCAGCTCTTCTAGCTCAGGAGACTTCACTTCGAACTTCCAGGAATTGAGGCCAGGGCGTTCTGCTGGTGGCATCATCCTGCAGTTCACAGCTCTGCTAACTCAACGGTCGTTGGCCTTCTTGCTCCTCCGGGTTGAAAGTCTCCTCCCACAGATGCGTTTACCATCTGGAGGGAGCAGGATTTCCCTTTCTGGGAGGTACGGCAATAAATGAGGGTGTGGTTCAGAGTGACAGCCGTAGAAGGGGGCGGCTGTCACCCACACTCTGAACAGAGACAGGTGTCTTCGTGGTGACAGAGAGGCCCAGGTGTGCCCTGATGGTGTTGGAGGGAGCCAGCTCCTTGTACACTGTGGCCATTCTAACTTTAGATCCTTGATTCATTCCTATCCTGGGCCAGTTCTCTACCAACTTGCCAGTTCTCCTGGGCTGCTATAGGAGGGTGTTCACCATCTACTATCAGCGGTTCACTCTCTCTCCAGAGATGCAGGAAGCTTGATATTTGCCGATGCAAGCTGGGCTCTAACCAGATCGCTGGGAGATGTACAGGTAGACTTTGGAGATACTGCAGGTTCGGTTCCAGAGCACGACAATGAAGTGAATATCACAGTAAAGCGAGTCAAACAAATGTTTTGGTTTCCTAGTGCATAGAAAAGTGGAGTTTATAGTGTACTGTAGTCTATTAAGTGTGCAATAGCATTACATGTAAATAAACAATACACAGGGGCGCCTGGGTGGCACAGTCGGCCAAGTGTCCGACTCTTGGTATTTTGGCTCAGGTCATGATCGCAGGGTCGTGAGATCGAGCCCCAAGTCAGGCTCTGTGCTCAGCGTGGAGTCTGCTTAAGAGTCTCTCTCTCGCTCCTTCAGCCCCATCCCCCCAATGCTCTCCCTCGCTCTCAAATAAATACATCTTAGAAAAAATATACATAACTTAATTAAAAATACTTTATTGCTGAGAAAGGCTAACCATCATCTGAACTTTCAGTGGGCTGTAATCCCTGATTGCGGAGCCCCATAACAAATAGAATAATAATGAAAAAGAGTAAGATATTGTGAGAATTATTAAAATGTAACACAGAGATGTGAAGTGAGCAAATGCTTTTGGAGAAATGATGCCAACAGACTTGCTCCTTACAAGGTGGCCACAAACCTTCAATTTGTAAAATATGCGATATCTGCAAAGCATAATAAAGAGACGTGCAATAAGATGGGGTATGCCTGTATTGTACTCTCAAAACACCTGGGACAGTTACCTGGACATCACATTGGTGCTGCTGTCATTATCAAACAATAGCAACAAACGTTTGCCAGCACCAAGTGCATATGTCAGCATGCTAGATGCTGTCGAGGAGAAACACACACACAATCCAGTCGTTCAAGAGCTTGTGTCAAGGCAGACAATACTCTAGAGCACATGGATTTGTAAGTTACACAATGTTTTCCTATACGAGCACTGCAGTCACATTTCTTGGGTGAAGCATGATCGGTTATGAGCTCCAGAAGGACCTCATTCATGCCTTGATTTTCAGTGTTGCCACATGAAAGCCATAGCTGAACCTGGGTCCCTGCTGTGAAAATGAAAATACTTGAGGATATTCGATTGCTTTTCCATTATTCATGGGCATCCGTGGTAGACCATCATGGTAGCGCATCTGCTCAAAGCATGTGATTATGTGTGGGCTCCCACTTCAGCTGAGATTGTTTCATTTCCTACAGCTGTTCTCCAGCATAATAAAATTTGAATGGTGCAGATATTTTGCCCATAAAGAGCTCCCAAGATGCATCAATTTGTGCTTCATCCAAAGAGCGGGCTGAAGGCAACAAAGGACCTAGAGAACCTGAGGGGTTTTAACTAATATTTATTGAGCACCTACTATGTGCTGGGCACCCTCTTATGTATCTCAGGAAGCAAATTTGTTTTCAAAAGAAAACGGAGTATGTTTCGGGCTAGTCTACTTCCTGCAGATTTAGAACACCCCACTGAGAGGTCAAATCCCTGGGTACTCTTTCTGTCAATAAACGCTTCTGTCACAGAGCAACTCTGAAAACAAATGATCTTTGGAATCCTGGCTGGGCTGTAGGGACGAAGGCAAGGTGGAAGGACTGCAGGGAGGGGAAAGGATCTATATTGACAGGTTCCTGAACCTTCCTTTGCTTTTCAGTTGTCAGTTGAACCTCTTGCTTCTGTCCAGGGGCAGAAGCAAAATTAAACCAAGGCACGTTCATCTTTCAATGAGGGGCTTGTAGATGACATACTCTCTGCTATATGTGCATGACTGGATATAGCAAATCTATTTTTATTAGGTCTACAAAGACCAAAATACATCAATATGTGTGATGTGATGTAAGCTCTGTATTTGGGGTGGCAGTTGAGTATGGAGAGTATGGGGAAGGCAGCTACTTTGGAATCAGCAGAAGCATGTACAAATATTCATAGCACTGAGAAAGGAGATGCAACCTCCCCGTAAGTTAGAGAAGGGGATAGCTGTGTCCGGGGATTCTCTGTCTCCACATGGTCCTATGGCTGATAATAGATGTTTATCATCATGATTTATTGAGCAATCGTGGTGACTTAGTATCTTTTTTGGATTAGTTGGGCCATTCTGTTTTCTTGAGTTGTAAGATTATGGGTCAGGTTTTGCGAGAGAGTGTTGGAAATAGAAGGGCCTCCCTGTCCTTGCCCTATATTAGGAGTTGATTAGGGAAGATTCAGTCAATTCAGCAAGGCGCTGCTGCCCCTAGGTCCTTGTTTAACAGTTGTGGTCTCCTACAGCCTGGAGGGGGTAGTGTGGGGATGCAGAGAAGACACAAGGATCTGGCTCACTGGATCCTGGGAGGTTTCATGACTTCATTGTCCCCAACTGGCATTACAGGATTGGGAGAAATCCTCTGACCAAGGCATATGCAAAGTAAGAAGAAAAGCCCCAACATTTTCGCTCTGCAACGTTCCCTCCCTGCTGAGTCCCTTTCCTGACAAGCCCATTCCGGGGCAAAGAAAGGAACAGGATCAGAAGAGATGGGGCCATCCTGCCCCTTTGTCTTTGTTTCTCCAATTAGAGATGCTACTATTTTGTGAGCTCTTATGTGTAAGATATAGCTCCCCGCCCATAAATATTAACACAAGTTTCCACATGGGCTTCAGGGGGAGGCCTGCGGAGTCCCTCCAGTGAGATTCCCCCAAGTCAGCCTCTGGAGAGAAGAATGTCAAAATTTTATAAATTCCTTATCAACCAGAGGATGCTTGAATGCATGCATTAAGGCAAATAAGCCTGTTATCAACAAGTGGCCTTATTTTGTAAGAAAATAGAGAACAATGGAGGGTCATAAAAACACTCGGTCTAGAAAAAAAAAAGGAGAAATACCAAGTAGATTTGATTCTAGTTCCCAGCCACCAAAAAATTGGGTAGCTAGGAAGATTCCCCCAAGTTTGATTAAATGTTCCCTTTGAGACAAATTCAACCCAAGAGGGACTTTAGAAACAGTGGATCCTACATTTTAACTCAGATGCTTTATGTAACAAAACCTAGAGTCTCTACTCTGCAATCCATTCACATTTTGTTTTTAGTTTTTAGTTTGTTTTTTTTTAAACAAAATACAGAGGGGTCAATGAACCTGTGTTTTGATTCTGAGGAAATTCCAAGCTCCTTTGTTTAGCAAATGCTGATCTGGTGAAGTGTGGTAGCCTCTCTCTTTTAGCGACCACAGTGTCTGATAATGAAAGAATTTTCCCTCTAATTTACTGCATACAAGCCTTTTGCTCAGAAATCTTTAAGTCCTTCACATGAAAAAGTGCTCAACATCGCTCGACATCAGGGAAATCCAAATCAAAACCTCAATGAGATACCACCTCACACCTGTCAGAATGGCTAAAGTGAACAAGTCAGGAAACGACAGATGTCGGCGGGGATGCGGAGAAAGGGGAACCCTCCTACACTGTTGGTGGGAATGCAAGCTGGTGCAACCACTCTGGAAAACAGTATGGAGGGTCCTCAAACAGTTGAAAATAGAGCTACCCTACGATCCGGCAATTGCACTACCGGGTATTTACCCCAAAGATACAAATGTAGGGATCCGAAGGGGTATGTGCACCCCAATGTTTATAGCAGCAATGTCCACAATAGCCAAACTGTGGAAAGAGCCAAGATGTCCATCGACAGACGAATGGATGAAGAAGAGGTGGTATATATACACGATGGAATATTATACAGCTATCAAAAGGAATGAGATCTTGCCATTTGCAACGACATGGATGAACTGGAGGGTGTTATGCTGAGTGAAATAAGTCAATCAGAGAAAGACATGTATCATATGACCTCACTGATATGAGGAATTCTTAATCTCAGGAAACAAACTGAGGGTTGCTGGAGTGGTGGGGGGTGGGAGGGATGGGGTGGCTGGGTGATAGACATCGGGGAGGGTATGTGCTATGGTGAGTGCTGTGAATTGTGCAAGACTGTTGAATCACAGATCTATACTTCTGAAACAAATAATGCAACATATGTTAAGAAAAAAGAAGAAGAAGATAGCAGGAGGGGAAGAATGAAGGGGAGTAAGTCAGAGGGGGAGACGAACCATGAGAGACGATGGACTCTGAAAAACAAACTGAGGGTTCTAGAGGGGAGGGGGGGCGGGGGGATGGGTTAGCCTGGTGATGGGTATTAAAGAGGGCACATTCTGCGTGGAGCACTGGGTGTTATGCACAAACAATCATGGAACACTACATCAAAAACTAATAATGTAATGTATGGTGATTAACATAACAATAAAAATAAAAAAAAAGAAATCTTTAAGTCCTTTATCAGTCTTTTGCGGCATGAACTTCCACCCACAAACATTCTATGTCCTGTAAATAGTGTGAACAAGTTTTTCTTTTATGACCGATCTTGTTCGATTTTGTTCTGGCCGATCCTTATCTGAAAACACATGGGAATGCCCAGGCTCTGACGCTCTCAGAATCTCACGTGGTCCTGACCTGGCAGGTGTGTGGAGTGACGTGGCTTCTTCCGTGGGGTCTCAGTTCAGTCCTTGAAGATAGAGGTTGTGCACACGACTTGATGTTTTAGAAGGGCTTTCTTCCCACCACCTCCTTAGCTCATTTCAGCTCACCTGGCATGCATCAGGCACCTGTGGCCTGGGAGCTCAGCTCTTAGGAGAGAAGAGGAAGAAGTCCCCCTAACCCTGGGCCCTGCCAGAGGGATGCGACTGCTCCTTGGAGGTAGGACTTCAGAATCTTCCAGAACGAGGGAAATGCCTACTTACGATTTGAAAAACATCCCCCATGATTCTGTCTGCCTTCCCATACTTCCGCGCAACCCATTTCATGGGACCAGCTCTTTATCCAAAGCAGTCAGATAATAATAAAATAATTGGAAAGCTCATTTTGAGCTCCCATGCCATCATCGTTCAGTCTCTTGTTTACTTCACTTTCCAAAAGCCGTCCCAGGTAATGGGGCTCTCTTAAGCCAATTACTTTTCCAAGCCAGAGAATGTGTGAAAACAACCCCAATGACGGGAAGATCTCTGCGTGGTAGAAACTCTTTATATTATGCAAGAAAGACTGGCCTTCTGAACACAGTGTGGTCCGAATGCAGTGTGGGGCCGCGGGGTATCCTCTAAGTTAGATTGGAGCTTCACCCTCCTGGAGAGCAGGTCCATCGTAGGTGATGAATTCCTGGAACACCAGAAACACCTCTATTTTTTTTTTAATTTTTTTTATTAATTTTTTTTTATTTTTATGTTAATCACTATATATTACATAATTTGTTTTGGTGTACTGTTCCATGATTCATTGTTTGTTCATAACACCCAGTGCTCCATGCAGAACGTGCCCTCCTCAATATCCATCACCAGGCTAACCCATCCCCCCACCCTCCTCCCCTCCAGAAACCTCAGTTTGTTTTTCAGAGTCCATCATCTCTCCTGGTTCGTCTCCCCCTCTGACTTACTCCCCTTCATTCTTCCTCTCCTGCTATCTTCTTCTTTTTCTTTTTTCTTAACATATGTTGCGTTATTTGTTTCAGAAGTACAGATCTGTGATTCAACAGTCTTACACAATTCACAGCGCTCACCGTAGCACATATCTTCCCCAATGTCCATCACCCAGCCACCCCATCCCTCCCACCCCCGACCACTCCAGCAACCCTCAGTTTGTTCCCGAGATTAAGAATTCCTCATATCAGTGAGGTCATATGATACATGTCTTTCTCTGATTGACTTATTTCACTCAGCATAACACCCTCCAGTTCCATCCACGTCGTTGCAAATGGCAAGATCTCATTCCTTTTGATGGCTGCATAATATTCCATTGAGAAACACCTCTATTTAAATGGAAGTCAGAATAAAAAGCGATGCCTCTTTTTTGAACACTGAGTCAGCATTTCTTCATGGGCACCTGCATCATCTGTGTCAGGCTCTGTGACTTCGGGGCATGTGCTGGGCCTGCAGACATGCGTGGAGGGTGTCTGACACGCACACACTGCTGTGTGGAGATTTGGAAGCCCAGGACAGCTGAACACGGACTCATGCTGGAGCTCCCGCCCTGATTCTACCTGTGAACTGTACCCATGCATTTCTAACCGCTTGCTCGGTATTCCCCAATAAATGTCCCACAGTCATCTCCAGCTCAGCATGTCCAAATTCCTTGTCCCCCACCCAGACGGGCTTTTCCTGCTGTGTCCATGGCTCAGTTAGTGGGGACGCCAGTCACGCAGGTGTCAAAGCCAGAAAAACCTGGGAATCCCACTTGACACTTCCAAAGTGTCACAACTTTGCCTCCCACCCGCTGGTGCAGCCATTTACTCCATCATTAGGGCATCTTGCTTCAGTGCCTGAAACGTCTTCGGTTTGTCAGCTAACTTTCCCCATTCAGAGCCATCATCGTGTCTGACTTGAATGACTGAAGCAGGTCCCCTAGCTGGCCTTGCCTTCCTCCTCCAACTCATCCTTCACGTTTGCACCCAAGTAGAACTTCCCCTGAGAGCACAGCCGATGGGTGGGGTACACCTGTCTGAGCTCATTCTCGTGTCTTTTCTGCTTGATCCTTCTCAAACTCAGACCTGATCACACCACCCCCTTTTATACACAGTCTTTGCATGTTTGTCCTCTGTCTCCAGGATAAAGGTCAAACTCCTTACTTTTGCTCGCCAAACCAGTCATCACGTGGCCCCAAACTACCTTTCCAGTGCCGTTGTTTACCCCTGCCAGCCTTCGAATACACATTCTTGCTGTGACTCACCTGCACTTTCCATTCCCCAAACACTGTGCGCCTGGAGGCCCCTGGGACTTTGCATTACCTTCTGGTGCCTAGAATGCTCTCCCTAGCCCACAGAGTCCCTTCCTGCTTCACAACCATCCTTACGTGGCTTTGGGCACAGCTGGCCCCAAATCTGCAGGCAGCATCCCTTCCCTGGACCCCCCAGAGCGTCCGTAAGCACCTCTCATGGTGGCCTTAGCTCAGATCACTTTCCATCATAAACCATCACAAATCCCTTATCGACCTACCTGCCCACCTTCTTGGGGGTACATCATTTCTCATGCATGTTCACGTTCTTAGCACCCAGCCAAGCCAGTGTCTGGTGCAGAATCATTTCTCAGGGCAAGCAAATATAGCAAGAGAGGCAGCACAATGAGATGGGTGTGTGCAGACAAGTTGGGCAAAACTCCCGAGGCTGGTAGAAATTGGGCACAGGGAGCAGTACAAGTGCCAGCATCTTTGAAGATGATGGGCATTAATAAGTCACAAGCTGAAACCTGTACGGTAAATCTCTGACACGTTCGCAAACATGCTTGTACGGCATCGGCATGAGGGAAACTGGGGAATTTCTATCTCATCCAAGATGTAATCAGTGCACTTGGCTTCTCTGGGGAACTTTCTGGAAGCTCTCATTTGATGCAATTCAAAGGGTTTCCGGAATTTGAGGGTCAGTCTTAATTATCTCCAGTTGATTCATTCCCGAGAATAGTAATAATTTGCCGCCTGTTACTTGCGAGTGATACTTGGGGCATTTCTAGGGATTGCTTGGAATGTTTCAGGTACCCATGAAGTGTCAGAGGTGTACTGTTCATCATGTATCTCGGGGTACCGAGAGTGTACAGGTGTGAGTCCTAGTGGCAACGTGAACCTCCAAGAATGGGGGAGGGGCATCCCTGAGCTGCTGGTGCCACATGTTTCCAAACTTGCTCCATCACAGAATCCTCTTTCGTGGACACTAGTGCACCATAGAACCACCCTTTGGGATATTTTCATTTTGCAGAGAAAACAAGTAGGGCCCTGACAGATGAAGGCCATGAGACTAGGAAGCCATAGCGCTGGGACCAGAACCCAGGTCTCCCAGCTCCTAGGTCCGGGCACCTCCCTGTGAACCACATGGCTTCTAATGGAGGGTGAGAGAGGGCAGTGTTTGTGCTGGTGTCTGCTCACCCCGCCCAACTATCAATGGCATTTTGCCCCCAGCTACCCACGCTTCCCGGCACCTGGTGATTCCAACCCACTCAGGGGGTCCCCTGTGACACCCCCTCCCCCGCCATGGCTCTTCTCCATCCTTTATTCTGTGACCCAAGCGGGACTTCTGCAGTGTAATTCCTGTTCACTGCCTTCCGAGGAGCGATCCAAAAAAAGGGTGCTGTTGGGAGTGAGCTGGTGAAGGCAGGCACGAGGGAGTGCAGGCCCTTGGGGCAGATGTACCACAGCCGGCTGTGTGGCCTCCCTTCTGCCTCAGCCCTGGGCTCCCCCTGGACATGGCTGTTTGTGACCGACCCCCTCCCTCTCCAGTTGTCAGGGAGCTCTTGGAAACGGGAGTTATTGGGAAACCAAAGTAAACATCCCAGCCTCCCCCCGAGGTCCCGGGACCGGACGGGCTGTGTGAGCAGCTGTGCTCAGACAGTCCTCAGGGCTGGGGGCAGTTGCAGGGCCTGGGAGCCACAGGGCAGAATCGGGCATTGCATGGGTAACTGGTGCCCTGGCGGCCAGGGGCCACCTGAGGTCAGAGAAAGAGGCAGACCCAAGGGCTCTTCCTCTGCTTATTTCTCAGCCGCGCTACTCCAGGTGCAAAGCAGCCAGAATAGCTTTTTACTCTGAGGGAAAGCATCAACTCTATCCTCATTTCCACCTGGGCGGCGAGGTTGTGAGTGACCCGTGTCCATCAGGAGAGGGACCACAAGACCTCGGGCCCCAGGCCCTCTGCTGCATGGGCCCGCACACACAGAACCACACCCAGAGGTAGAGAATCTAGGTCTCAGAGAGGCCGAGACACCAGATAATTATGAATAGGCCAGGCTTTTCTCTACACTGATGCTCAGCTGAGCTTTCCCTGAGTTTCTCCAGTGAGCAAACATCAGTAGATAAGGGCTTCACTCTGAGATCTATTGGATAGTTGTGGGAACCGGGGGACGGCCCTCACAGGGCAGAACTCCTAGTGGAAGGCAGCGTTTTTTTTCCTTCCAAATTTTAATTTAAATTCTAGTTTACATAGCGTATAATACTGGTTTCAATTTAATGATTCATCACTTACATACAACGCCCAGTGCTCCTCCTGACAAGGAAGGCAGGGTTTTAACTCGTGGCTTCCTGATGATTTTGGGTATGGGAAACATCCTTCCTGGGCAGGTCTCTGTGCTACTCCTAGACCCGAGCCAGCCCGGGGGACATGCAGGTTATATTTCATAACTGCGATGTGTATGATAACGGCTTCCACTTATTGATTCCCTGTGGTGTCTCAAGCACCACGCCAAGCACTTCGTAGATATGAGCTTTTTGAACTACCATTAGGATGCTGGGGGTTAGATATTATCAAACTCATTTCGTAGAAGAGGAACCTGGGGCCCATCTTGCCAGGGGTCCAACAAGGAAGGAAGCAAATGGCAAATATTCAAGCCCCGTTTTGTCCCTGTAGACCAGACTCATACCCACCTTCCCACAGAGCAAATGCCCATTTACTCTTAGAATGGGCCACTTCTTTGTTCTTCCCAGTTCTATGGAGATGTAAGTGACATGTAGCAAGTTGAAGGTGTACGACATGATGGTTTGATACATGTATATCTTGTGAAATAATCACCACAGTAAGACTAATTCCTCTCTCATCTCCTATAATTACCATGTGGTGGTGGTGGTAGCAAGAACATTCAAGAATTACTCTCTAAGCAATTCTCAAGTGTACAATACAGTATTGTTAATTGTAGTCGCCCTGCTGTAGATTACATCCCCAGGACTTAGTCATCTTATAACTAGAAGTATGTACGCTCTGACCAACATCTTTACATTTTTCCCACCCACCATCCCGTGGCAATCGCCATTCTACTCTCTGTTTCTATGAATTTGGCTCTTTCAGGTTCCAGTGAGTGAGATCATCCAGTACTTGTTTTTCTGACTGACTTAAGTCACTTAGCATAATGGCCTTGAGTTTCATCCAAGTTGTTGCAAATGGCAGCATTTCTTTACCTTTTGTGTGGTTGAATAATACTCCACTGTACACATATACCACAATTTCTTTTATCCATTCACCCATCGATGGACACTTAGGTTGTTTCCATGTCTTGGCTATTGTGAATACTGCTGCAGTGAACATCGGAGTACCTCTTCAGGCTCCTGACTTCATTTTCTTTGGATATATATTTGGAAATAGGATTGCTGGGTCATATAGTAGTTCTAGTTTTAATTTTTTGAGTAACCTCCATACTGTTTTCCATAATGGCTGTCGAATTTCCATTACCATCAACAGTGCATGAGGGTTTGTTCCCCTTTCTCCACATCCTCACCAACACTTGTTATCTCTTATCTTTTTGATACTAGCCATTCTTTCAGATGTGAGGCAATATCTCACTGTGGTTTTGATTTGCATTTCCCTAATGATCAGTGATATTAAGCACCAGGTCATGTACCTGTTGGCTGGGCCAGTTCTTCATTGTCCAGCTGACCACTGATGAAGGGGAGAAGAAATACCTGAAACTCAGCAATAACATAGAGCCTTGCTGTCTGCTCTTCAACTAGCAGAAGTGAATTCGCTTGTTTTCCTTTCCTTGAAACAAAAGGGAGGAATGGTTGAGGGGGGAGGTTGTCTTCACCTTTAAAGGCTGGTGGTCAGGAGGTATAACATGGTGGTCAAGGGGAGGGTCTGAGGTCTGCCTGGATGCACAAACTGAGTGATCAGTTTAGTTCTCATCTCTGTGCCTCAGTTTCTCCATCTGTACAAAGATGCTAGTGGTAGTAATTATCTTGATGGTGAGTGTGAGATTAAATGACTTGATACCCGTGAAACACCAAGAACAGTGCTTGCCTTGTATGTGCTCATTAAATGTTATCTATTTGTGTTAGATGGCATTTTCTGTGTATTATTCTTTGTCTCCCCCCTTCCATGTTTTTATGCTCCAATACTTCTTTAAATAGTTCTAGAAAATCACTAGTTCTTCTGCTAACATCCTGTACCAATCGAGCCAGTAGTGTGCAATCTTGTGAACTGATGATCTTCGGGGAGAGGGAGTTTATTTTATTTTATTTTTTTAGAAGAAGGGAGAGAGTTCAAGTGGGGGGATGGACAAAGGGAGAGGAGAGAGAGAATCTCAAGCAGACTCCCCACTGAGTGTGGAGCTGTGGAGCTCGACACGGGGCTCAATCAAGCAACCTTGAGATCATGACTGAGCCACCCAGGTGCCCCGTTCAGGGACAGGAATTTAAAATGAGGAATCCAAAAGCTCTGTGCTAAGGTTGGACCTGTGGGAGCTCTTGCACTATTTTGCAGCCTTGACAACTCTAACCTCTGACCTCTGGGGCAGAGGATGTGTCCAGGGGTCATACACGGCTATTTGCAGTGGTCTCTAAAGTCAGCAGAATCATTTTCCAAATGAAATCTTCAGTGATATAGTCAGGGTTCATTTTTCTCCTTGAAAGACAGTGGGTTAGAGACATGAAGCTATTACTCTAGGGATGAGGTCTATGTGATTGATCAGAAAATAGCGCCCTGGTTAGTCTCTACTATCCACTCCCATGTGCGGTGCCTGGCCAAATCACTGACCTACCGGGACCCCAGTTATGTGCCGGGGCAGGGCTGACAAAAGCCTGGCGGGGTTGGTGCTCATCCTGCTGTCCTTCCTGCCTGGGTGACCTTGGGCCCTTGTCCCTACCTTGCTGAGCCTCACTTTCCTATCAGTAGTAAAGTGGAGATCTGGGAGTCCTGCCCCAGAGATGCTGTGAAACTGACATAAGAACATGCACTCAGCGTAAAACCTGCCTTCTCTTGGCTTCCGGCTTCCAACGGCTCATTCAGCAGAGGCTCCTCATTGGCCTCTCTCCACAGGGGGAGGAAAAACCATGCAGCAACAGAGAACCTGGGAGACGGACCTGAGCGCACAGCTTAGCCCCAGAGGGGCCTCTTATTTCCTTGGCGAGTGCATTCTGATCCTTCTGCAGCAGAGACCCACAGCTGTCCTTCAGGGCCAAGGGTTGTGGGTTGGGCTACAGAATTCAGGGGTCATCCAAAAAACTACTAGAGCTGATAAATGAATTCATTAAGACTGCTGGACACAAAATCAATGTACAGAAGTTTGTTGCATTTCTATACACTGATAATGATGGAGCAGAAAGAGAAATTAAGAAAACATTCTCATTTACAGTTGCACTGAAAATAATAAAATACCTAGTAGTAAACTTAACCCAGGGGGTAAAAGACCTGTACTCTGAAAACTATAAAAGATTGATGAAAGAAATTGAAGAGGACACAAAGAAATGGAAAGACATTCCATGCTCATGAACTGGAAGAACACATATTGTTAAAATGCGTATACTACCCAAAGCAATCTATACATTTAATGCAATCTCTATCAAAATACCTACAGCATTTTTCACAGAACTGGAACAAACAATCCTAAGATTTGTTTGGAACCACAAAGGACCCTCAAGAGCCAAAGCAATCTTGAAAAAGAAAAGCAAAGCTGGAGGCATCACAATTCCGATTTCAAGTTATACTATAAAGTTGTGGTAATCAAAACAGTATGGTACTGGCACAAACATAGACACATAGATCAGTGGAACACAATAGGGAGCCCAGAAATCCACAGTTATATGGTCAATTAATCTTCAACAAAGGAGGCAAGACTATGCAATAGGAAAAAGACAGTCCCTTCAACAAATGGTGTTGGGAAAACTGGACAGCTACATGGAAAAAAATGAAACTGGACCACTTTCTGACACCATACACAAAAATTAACTCAAAATGGATTAAGGACATAAATCTGAGACCTGAAATCATAAAAATCCTAGAAGAGAATACAGGCAGTAACTTCTTTGACATCGACCATAGCAACATTTTTCTAGATATGTCTCCTGAGGCAAGGAAAACAAAAGCAAAAATAAACTTGGGACTACATCAAAATAAAAAGCTTCTGCGCAGTGAAGGAAATAATCAACAAAACTAACAGACAACCTACTGAATGGGAGAAGATATTTGCAAATGATATATCTATAAGGGGTCAGTATCCAAAATATATGAAGAACTTCTACAACTCAACACCCAAAAACCAAATCATCCAATTATAAAATGGAACAGACACTTCTCCAAGCAGAGATCCAGATGGTCAACAGACACATGAAAACATGCTCATCATCACTCATCATCAGGGAAATGCAAATCAAAACCACAATGAGATATCAACCTCACACCTGTCAGAATGGCTAAAATCAACAACACAAGAAAAAACAGCTATTGGCAAAGATGTGGAGAAAAAGGAACCCTCTTACACTGTTGGTGGGAATGCAAGCTGGTGTAGCCACTATGGAAAACAGTATGGAGTGTCCCCCCAAAATTAAAAATAAAACTACTCTACAATCCAGCAGTGCGCTGGGTATTTACCCAAAGAATGTGAAAACAAAACAAAACAAAACAAAGAAAACACTGATTTGAAAGGATACATGTACCTCTATGTTTATAGCAGCATTATTTACAATAGCCAAATTATGGAAGCAGCCCAAGTATCCATCAAAGATGAATAGCTATTCATCAAAGATGAATAATACCCCAATGAAATGGGGTATTATTTGGCCATAAAAAAGAATTAAATCTTGGGGTACCTGGGTGGCTCAGTCAGTTAAGTGTCTGACTCTTGATTTGGGCTCAGGTCATGATCTCAGGTTCATGAGATCGAGCCCTGCGTTGGGCTCCATGCTAAGCATGGAGTCTGCCTGAGAGTCTCTCCCTCTCCCTTTGCCTCTCCCCCTGCTCTTTCTCTCTTTCTCTCTTTAAAATAATAAAATAAATAAATAAAATCTTTAAAAAAATTAAATCTTGCCATTTACAACAACATGGATGGATTTAGAGAGTATAAATGTTAAGTGAAATAAGCCAGTTGGAGAAAGACAAATGCCATATGATTTCACTCATGTGGAATTTAAGAAACAAAACAAATGGACAGAGGGGGGTGGAAAAAGGAGACAAACCAAGAAACAGACTCTTAACAATAGAGAACAAACTGATGGTCACCAGAGGGGAGAGGGGTGGGGGGCTGGAGGAAATAGGTGATGGGGATTAAGGAGCACACTTATCATGATGAGCACTGAGTAATATATAGAAGTGTTGAATCACTATATTGTACACCTGAAACTAATATAACACTGTATGTGAATTATAGTTGAATTAAAGAAAAATAAACAAAACCAAAGGAGTTCAGGGGTCCATATAGCCCACTCAGTGGTGTAAACCCACGTTCCCTGGTTGGCTTCTCAGGAACGAAGCTCAGATTTTCATCTCCATTCTTGGTGTGTGGCTTCTCCAACTCAATTTTCTGTTGTTTCTAAACTTAGCAGGAGAGGAAAGGGACATTATGTACTGGCACCCTAAAACCCAGGAGCACTTAGGCAGTGCTTGGCATCCAGTGGTTGACATTTGGATGGCGGTGGTGGCGAAGGACTGAACTTGGAATCAGAGCATCTGGTTCTTAGAGCTGCCATCCATACAAGATGCGTCCTCCCTCATGTCACAAACATGACACCCGAGGCCCAGTATTTCTCATCTGCCTTTGTCATTATCCCTGTGAGCTGGGTCTTCCTAATTAGATGGGGGAACAGACAAACCCTGACTCTTGGTGAATGCTCAGCCAAGCAACTGACTTCACCCAGGGAGCAGCATTGAGTGAGATAATGGGTATGTGGTCGTTCTCCTCTTAAAAGAAGGGAATGCAGTCAAATCTCTGGTGAATTATACTTTGCGGGTCATATCAGGGGCCCCATTCCTGGGCCCCCAACACCAGATTGGTGTGGGAATGTTTTCCGACTGAGCAGAACAGATTTCTAATGAACATTTCTTTTCTTGCATTTCTCTTCCTCCCTCCCTTCTTTCTTCCTTCCTTTTTTCTTTTCCTTCCCTCCCTCCCTTCCTTCCCTGTCACTTTGTCTTTCTCTCTTCCTTCCTTCCCTTCTTCCCTCCCCCCTTTTTCTTTCCTACTGGGTTTTAAAGCCAAGTACAAATTTATCCCCCGCATGTCCCATTCCCTCATTATTGTGAGAATACTCCAGGGCCGAAGGTACAAGAACTTTCTAAGAAACTATCCCACAACATCACTGTAAAGGGTAAAATGCTCTTGAGAATTGTGGGTTTTGTAACTAGAGGAATTCAGAAAACCTCCTAGGCCGTTTAGTGACATGTTAATTTTCCAGGAATATCTCCCCTGCACTGTTCATGTTCACTGAGCATCCCTGAGCACATGCCTCCACCACAGGCACAAGAGCATAAACCTTCCAGCAAATGCCTGGCATGCTCTAATTACCCTGAGGATCCGGAGCAAGTCACAGCTTTGCCGATTGCTCATATGTACCTTTGCTTTGACAATGAACAGGAGTTCAGACCGAGAGGACACTTTTTATTTTATTTTTGGAGGGAAACTGTGATTTCATAACAAAACAAAACAGATTCACTACAGGTAATACATAGATACTAGTGAATCCATGGAGCCTTTGGAACCAATAGCAGATTTATATAGTTTAAAGTGTTTTGCTATTTGTGTGGAGAGATTCAAGATCGCCAGGTTTTAAGTACGATTTTCTCTTCTTCCATGCTGCATTAATATTTTCACTAAGCCGGTGATAAGAGGGAACCATAAGTTGTGTTGTACAACAAAAATCCAGCCCCACAGGGCCTGAAAAATGGCTGTTGTAAAGAGCCAAGTCAGTCGGAGTTAGGAACTATTCCATTTATTCAACAATGTAATAAACAAATCTTGTGTTGGGATTGCAGAACCTTTACTTATACAAGATGCCCTTGGCCCTCCATCTCTCTCATTTTCCCTCAAACATAGGGTAAGTCAAGTTCTTGGGCTTTGCCAACTGGAAAAGGCATTGTGGAGCAATGATTACATGTGTTGGTTCAGCGCCTGCCCTTTGGAGTTCACATCAGTAAGTAATCTTGGGCAAGTTATTTCAGCTCTGCAAGTGTCAAGCGTCTCGTGGGAGAAATCACAGGGTTGGTGTAAAGAGTAAAATGGAATAATCTCTGCAAGGCTCTTGGGACAATGCCTGGTAGCGCATTGCACTTGCCAGTAGCAGCTGTTTATCATTATTGTTTTTATTATTGTTGCTCTCCTTCCAAGGTCTGGCATTCCAGGTCCTTGCCCTCCAACGGGGGTAGTGCACAAGTAGACAGACATTCATTTGTGTTGGAGATAAGGTCAGGAGTGTTCTAGAAATGGGCATGTCAGGGAAGACCAGACCAGAGGTGTCCAGGGAGTCTTCCTGGAGGAAGTACCCCAGCTGTGTCTTAAAGGACATATTGCAGTGATCAGGGAGAGAGGCGTGGGGTAACACCAACATTTCAGGGCCAGGTAGGAGAAGCAAATCTTGTAGAGCCTGAGTAAATGTGCTCAGAAAGAAAAGAAAAGTTAACAGAGAGTCCCAGCAGCTAGGCATGAGAAGGGGTTCAAGAAGGCGGACATGGTCACCCATCAGACGCTCTGGAGAGTTCGAGAAAAATTAAAACTAGACAGTGTCAGTTGAATTTTAGGGACAGTGACGTCATTTTGGTCCCCATAAGAGCCATTTTGGGGAAGTGGTAGGGAAGCAGCCCAATGGTGTGCTGGTGAATGCTTAACAAAGGGCTCTCTTATAGCATCTGCCTCCTTCCCTGGTGGAAAGACTTTCCAACATGGCTGAGTTAAAGCTTGAGGTCACTGGATCTAGACTGGAAAGAGACACTCACAATCTTGACCTCAGCGTCACAGCAGGTGACAAAGCGGAGATGGGCAGCAGGTGGCTTTAAGTCTCAAGTTCAGGGCGCCTGGGTGGCTCAGTTGGTTAAGCGACTGCCTTCAGCTCAGGTCATGATCCTGGAGTCCCGGGATCGAGTCCCGCATCGGGCTCCCTGCTCAGCGGGGAGTCTGCTTCTCCCTCTGACCCTCTTCCCTCTCATGCTTTCTATCTCTCATTCTCTCTCTCTCTCTCAAATAAATAAATAAAATCTTTAAAAAAAAAAGTCTCAAGTTCATAAGCTTTCTATAGAATGGATACAAACAAGGGGGTAGTATGTACGTTGCGTCAGCTCAGCTGCCTTTGGTGCATCTTGGTGCTGGCATGTGGCCCCGATCCCTTCTCTCTGGGCACACCCTGGATTCTAGGGTGTCTTCTCCCCATGTTCTCAGCAGAGCCCCTTCTGTCATCTGCCTCTCAGAAAAAGCCTGCTGTCTCTCCCAAATACTAAACATGTCACTGAAAATGGAAGAATGTGCATGTAAGAGTCGGTCCGTCGGTCTCTAACACATTCTGAGGCAGGGTGTGTCCCGATCCACAGACACCAGCCTGCAGGTCCCCTTGGCAGGGATGATCAGCAGTGGAAAGATGACTCAGTCTTTCTTTGTGTGGCAGCCCAGAAGGATGATCTGACTTTGGGCTCAGAAAGCAATCTTTTGATCTTAATCTGGTTTCTCAAGTAGACTTCTCTTACTTGAATGAAAAATACGCTGTCGAACTGACCTTACTTTTTCTATCTACTGGGTTGTTATAAGTCTCAATTCAAAATTATGCATAAACTTGCTGGCTAATACATCATTTTCCTATGAGTTTGGTTAATAGGATTCAAGACCTGAAAACCCCATGGGGCAATGAAAATAACAGCAAACACTTATAATAAAGCATTTACTACATAGAAGGCACTCTTATAAGTACTTCATATGTAAATCCAAACAAGAACCCTATGAGGTCTCCATTTTATGGATTAGGAACCTGAGACACAGATATATTTAGTAATTTGTCCAGGGTCAAACGAGTATCAGAACCAGGATGTGAATGTAGGCCCTTGGTTCCCAGCGTCCTAACCATACCATATGCTGGCTCTGAACTGGTGAGTTCTAGAACTGAGAATGAGACCCTGAACTGTTGGACCCCATCCAAATGCAGGGAACCTGGAAGATTCCATTTACAGTGCAAAACACAAGATCTCTCCCTGTCCCTGGAAGGGGTGCAGCAGAGGCCATTCCGGGGCCCATAAGAGCCTCCTTCCAACATGGAAGCTCTCTGGTCCCCACTCCAGCAGCTGCACTGACCTCGTCTGGTTCCTTTGGTTTCTGGAGACTACTCTGTGATTATTCTGGTCCCAGATATCTGCTTCCTGGTGAGAAGGCTCAACCCCAGCCCTGGATCACACCTCTAGCTACCTGCCCAACTAATGGACCCTACCCTTCCTGTGTTCCTAATTCCCTACGTACATCGGGAGAACGTCACCCAAGTTTGTCGTTGCCCACCTTATCCTGATAATGCCTTATTTCCCCACTTCCCTGGGCACTTTGTGTCTAAGGCTAGACCACTAAGAGGCTAATAAAAAGGGAACTGGGATGCAGCAATTAAAATAAAAAGTTACTCCTCCTAAGACTCTCCTGGCTCTTCAATACCTTCCAAGAAGATGAGAGGCTTTTGCCTTCCACATTCCCTCCTCCTTGGGCCTCCAACAGGTGCCCCTGTGAGTCGCTTTTAGAGAGCTTCAAAACTCTGAGCTGGAGAAGAGATGACAAGTCATCTTCAAGGGCTATGGAGCGGCCTCACTGAAGAACAAAGTAACTCTCGAGGCAGAGGGAAGGAATGTTGTCCCTTGGCACTTTCCTCTGTCTGTGGTCTCAGGTCTAGTTTTAATAATGCGACTTTAATGGTATCCTTGGCTGTATCAGGAAGTTCCGGGAGCAGAGGCAAGAGACAGATGGAGTTTCCCCCAGTCGTCCTAGTAGAGGGAGAAGATCTTTGCAGAGAGAGAAAGGTAGCCTTATCCCTTTCCTGGTGCAGCCTGGGCAGGTCCATGTCGTTCTTCGAGCATTTAGTGTCATTACCTATACAATGGAAGGCTGAAGTGCTGTGCTTCCAAAACACTAATACACTGAGAATTTTCATGATTTCGTTGACAGAGAATTCTATAGAGACTTTTATTGTGAGCATTGGTGTACTTTTAAAATTCAGATCAGTCTAGTCATGGCGCATGAGTCCTATAAGGCAAATGCATGACAGCAATTTATTGTGGAGACAGTATCTGTAGGGGCTCTGATTACCAAATGGGATGAATGTCCCCACTTCCACTCAAGACCTGACTAGATGGCGTGGCATGGTGCCTCCGTCCTTGAGGGCTGGATTAGGGGTAGGTAAAACCGGTGGTTGAACACCCACTTTCCCCCTACAGTTTATATATGATTCATCTCAGCCTTCTTAAAGGACTCAGTTTTCAGCATCTTTAAGCCCTTCCTCTAGCAACCTCAAGGCTTTGGGAAACTTTTAAAAAGCTCTTTCTGCAGACAAGGGTTGGGGAATCCATATGCAGAAAAGTCTCCCTTGCAAACTGGTCTCTAGGGGTGACAGGTGGCTCCCGAGCCTGGGCGGCTGGTACTCCTGATAGCAGCCCGCTTGGTGGGAATGTCAGGGCCATGGCCATCGTACGAGATGATGGAGAGCTGTAAAGAACTCAGGGCAGTGTTGATCAGAATCCTGATCTGCATTTCCATCAGCTGAAATGTGTGAAGTGGCCTTGGAAACCATGAACCTTTTCTGTTTTGAAACTTTAGAATCCATTTCAGCACTTTCAACCGTATGGTTGTGGAGGGTCAAAGGGAATTTTTTTCTTTTTTTCTTTTTTTAAAGATTCATTCATTTTTTTTTTTTTTTGAGAGAGAGAGAGAGCGTGCAAGCAGGGACAGAGGGAGAGGGAGAGAGACACTTAAGCAGACTCCCTGCTAAGCGGGGAGCCCAACGTGGGGCTAGATCCCAGGACCCTGAGATCATGACCTGAACCAAAACCAAGAGCTGGGACGCTTAACTGACTGCACCACCCAGGCATGATGACCACTTAGCTTTGTGAACTCTCTTTCTTCTAAAACGACTGGTTATGTCTTATTTTTTTAAAAGGATTAAAAAGTAAATAAAGTGAAAAGCCATTAGAAGCATGGTAAGATTTAAGGGCATTGACCTAAACTAAACTGAAGCTAAAGGCATATATTTTACTTATTTTATTCCTCTGTTACTTCTATTTTCGGCTTGGATATGTGACCCTACTTGTGAAGTTGTGGAATCATTGGTTCATAAAAACATCAGATGAAAAGTTCCTAGACCGCCATCTGAGTAACACCCTCCAATGTCGGGATATTATCTGTCAAGTCATGGGCAGGACGGTGGAGGGGTTACTACCTTACAAGGCAGTGCCCTTTATTGGGACAATTTAACTATTAGGAAATGGATTCTTATGTCTGAATCTCCGGCTTTGTAGACTCCTCCCATTGCTACTATGTAATAATGCTGACAGTGATGGATCATTTTATTGAGTCCTGTCTATGGGTCAAGTGCTCTGCGTAGGACTTTGTGTACCAGCTCATTTAATCTTTGTAAGACTTTTTCAAGGTAAACCATAAGATCCCTGTTTTACAGGGAAGAAAACCGAGAGGCAAAAAGGAAAATGTGTCTTGCCCAGTAAGCTCGGGAGGCTGATTCCAGAATCCGTGCTGGAACTCCGGGTTCTTCTGCCTCCTTTGGTTTCCCCCGCACCTTTCACACCACTCCCTTCGTCCCCTTCGTTCCCCCATCAAATGTATTATTCCACACCCCTGGCCCATCTCCTAATGTGTTTGGTTTAGAAATATCGCAGGAGTCAACTCCCAGTACTTCAAATGTGAGCCGATCTTTCCAGCAAACGTACGATGGGACCTCTCCTTGCCATCTCTGGAGCAAGGGTTGGAGTGGTCCAAGAATCACACTTTTTTGGCAGCCACATCGCATTTTTGTCTTATTTGAGTTTGTTTTCAACTGAAACCCACAGGATCTCCCCCACCACACACATAGGCTCTGTCCATGTACAGCTAAGGGAGGCAGTTAGGGCATGGTTGGCGGGCTGGGCTGCCTCAGTTCTCGTACCACTTAGTAGCCGTGTCCCCTTGAGCCGTGGTTTGACCTCTGTGTGTCCCAGTTCCCTCCTCTGTAAAGTGGCATCATAATAGTACTTATTAGCTCACTGGGTTGTGAAAATTGAATTAATTAATACTTGTAGGCATTTAGCACAGAGTTTGGCATGTAGCAATAAATGTCATTGTTCTTGTCATGCCCAAACTGTTGCTCTCAGATCAGTGATGAAAATATTAAACTGTGGATTTACATTATATATACACTCAATGAGAGCATATTCAATCGTATGCACCTCTCTTTCATGTGATTAAAAACACTGTAAAGTGGGGCGCCTGGGTGGCTCTGTCGGTTAAGCAGGTTAAGCATCTGCCTTCGGCTCAGATCATGATCTCAGGGTCCTGGGATCGATCCCTGCATCTGGCTCCCTGCTTTGTGAGTCAGCGGGGAGTCTGCTTCTCCTTCATCCCTGGCACCCGCCCCTGCTCATTCTCTCTCAAATAAATAAAATCTTTTAAAAAATACTGTAAAGTTATTTTTTTTAAAGATTTTATTTATTTGACAGAGAGAGAGAGAGAGAGAGAGAGAGAGAGACAGCCGGAGAGGGAACACAAGCAGGGGGAGTGGGAGAGGGAGAAGCAGGCTTCCCGCCGAGCAGGGAGCCCGATGCGGGGCTGGATCCTAAGACCCTGGGATCATGACCTGAGCTGAAGGCAGACACTTAACCGACAGAGCCACCCAGGCTCCCTGTAAAGTTATTTTTTGTATATAGTGAGTCCTCTCTATTATGCAATACCTATAGTTTTATATATTACTAAGTTCTAAATATGTATTGGTATATTGGGCTAGATATATAAAAATATGTGCACCATACTTTATGGGCAATTTAAAGAATTTCCAAGGGAAATTTTGACTACCATAAACATAATTTTTTGCCTTTCTGGCTGACTTTAGACTAATTTGAACGGAGCCTATGTGGAGAGGTCTGTGATAAACCGCTGGGACCCTCCATCCTGCCTTCCCGAAAGTGACTAGTCGCCACCCACTTGCATACTCCTCCTTCCCCATAGAGCCCATTCGCCATGCAGAAACCAACATGCAAGTGCCCCAGGGCTACATCCTGTTAAAAATACAGGAAAGCAGTTGTGTCTCATGTCCTCTGATTCTTTGAGTGGCGGCCAGACCACCATTACGTTAGAAACTGCTGACCAGGAAGAATCAGCAGAAAGTCTCCGATCTTAAAAGAAAGCCATGTGCCCAAATAATTACAACATAGCATGGTGAGAGAAACACATTCCTGACTAATCACCCATGCCACGGGCAATTGAACCTGGGTGTTCTCAGGGGAGGCAGCATTTGAGGTGAGTTTTAAGGGTTGGTAGAAGGAGCTGGGAGGGAGGACTGAGAAGGAGGGGCCTATAGAAAGCCCGAGAACCTGGAAGGGTATTAGGGGTGAGCCAGGAGTCTGTGACTGGCAGGTTGGAGGGAGGAGGCAGAATGGGACCAGGCATGAAGTTCTCAGGTGATCGAGAGCCTTGAATAGTTAGAAGCAGAAGCAGCTCAACTCACTGCTTTTGACTCTTATGGGGTTCTTCAGTTTTTATATTCCATTGCAATCTAAATATGGAAATATATTTGAGTAATTAATTCCATCAAGTGTAGTTTCTAGAAGAGAATTGTTCAAGTTCTTTGCCCCTCTTTGGAAATGGAACCGAGGAAAGGAATGTGTGTGTGTGTGTGTGTGTGTGTGTGTGTGTGTGTGTGTGTGTGTGTTTAATATATAGTTAAAAACTGGTAAGGAAATACAAAGAAATGAAATTGGTTTTCATGTTAAGGAAGTAGGATTATGGGCAAACAAATATTGTATTTCTTATAGAATGTTTTGAAATTGAGTGACTAACAGAACTTTTAATTATCTTGACAAATAATTACACAGGTAGTGATGTTTCTGGTTCTCCAGACTATTCGACATCCTTTCTATGTGTTAGCTCATTTAATTCTCAAATCAGCCCCTGTTTTTACCCACCCATCACAGAAAAACCCAGGGGACAGACAGGGCAAATATCTTGACTGAAGCTTGACGGTGAGGGAGTGGAGGAACCAGGGTGGGGACCCAGGCAAATGTGCCTCCTGAGTCCACACCCTTAGCCACTAAGTCATATGACACCCACTTCATTGTATTTTTTAAGTAAATTGCCTGTGTGTTTTGGGGGCAGGGCAGGGAGAAGGGGTGGCAGGAGATTTAGCTCTGGGATTGCTTTCTTAGTGTTTGGCCATGTCTAGTCACAGGAGCTCAAGACATCTTATAATCATCCAAGCACTTTACACCATGAGCATCTCATACACCAGGTGAGATTTTTCCCCTCAAGGACACACGTGGCCAATGGGATTTAGAATAGTTTATTAGTTGAAAATGCACTTATGCTTTGCAATACAGTTACTGGTGCACCAAAGGAAACACGATTTTTAAGCCTTCTAACTGATTAATTGGTGCTATTATTTCATTTAAAAAAAAATTTTTCCCCCCACAGTGACCAAAGCAATGTGTGTTCATAGGAGACAAATTAGGAAAAGTGTAACAGCAGAAAGGGGAAAAACATTCCGAATCCCACATTCCAGAAATCCCTGCTGTTGACATTGGCATCATCAATGTTAGGGATTACCAATCACCATTTTTCCTATTCCAGAATATATTAATTAGCCTCAGCCTTTACTTGGAGTGGGAGAATGAGCCACTGTGTGACAGGCAGGAAGGGGTGCTCTGATGTGCGGAAAAGGAGGAAGCCCATGGCATGGCAATTTGTATTTCCTGCATGTGGAAGAGCTGTTCATTAACTTCAAGGAAACAAGTAATTTTCCATCCCATCCGCCATCTAGGTTCTGACCACGGAGACCAAATGCAAAGGACCCCGAGTGGCGCACACACCCTTCCTTCAGCTTTTCCAGATGCTGAGATTCCAACCGCATTATTTTCACTCCTCCAGGTTGTGTGTCTCTGATTTACCAGCGATAAAAATATTGAAGGTTCAGGAGAAACAGAAATGAGAAGCACATACTAGGGGCACTGAGATGCTTCTTCCAATGGCGACGTTCTTGAAATCCTCCTAGTGACTTTGCAAAAAGGAAGAGGGAGCAATAGGTGTTTTACAAAATATTGATTTTGTGGTATAACATCTGTAACTGGAATAGAGTAGTTCATATTTATTTTGAAATGACAATTCACAGTGGTCTCTTTAGCTCCTGCCTCTCCCATGTGGTCTGGGGTGGAACACTATCATTATGTACATAATTCCTTATTTATTTTGGATGCAATTCGTATTTGTTTCAGACCCAAGTATTGAGGGGTGACTTAAGTATATCGTCTAAGTCTGTAGCTTGTCAGCAACAGCGGATTCCAGGCTCTTCCTTGTCTTTTTTTGTTTTTTAAAAATCTTCATCATCTTTGACCTCTGTTCTTCCTGTCCACTGGTACCCACCATAACGGATTTGATCTATCTCTTTAAAACATGAGCATCCTCCTCAAATTCGTCGTTTTGTGGGTGTAGGTGTGTGTGAGTGAATTTGTGTTTTTATTGTTTTGGTTTTTCTTAAGTTTATTTATTTATTTTTTAGTAATCTCAACTCCCAACATGGGGCTTGAACTCATGACCCCGAGATGAAGAGTCGCACGCCCTTCTGACTCAGTCAGCCAGGCGTGCCGAGTTTGTGTTTTTATTTTCATGAGTGGTATTCTTAAATAAACCCTATTCTGTGTCTTACTATTTTTAATTCACACTGTTTCTAACATCTGGCCATGTGACTGTATTTCCCTCCAGTTCATTGATTTTAGCAGCTTTCGCTCCATTCTACTCTCCATCTCCCTAGAGATGGGTGTGTGGGTTGCCCTGCCCCCCTGCCTCCATGAAGAGTATCGTAACGCTTACCCTTGTACCAGCCCCTTCTTGGACTTGGAGGGGAATTTCCTCAGGCCTTATATTCAAGAGAAGGCATTTCACTAAGGATTGCCAGATTATTCTATTTTATAGCAAGTACTTATTGAACACTATATGTGTGTATCACATTATCCTTGGTGTCAAGAGGGATTCATGAGAAAAAAACAGAGGACTATGTTCTCAAGAAGCTTAAAACTCGTGGAAAGAAAGTAACAATAAAGAGAATATATAAGTCATCATACAAATAGTTATCCTTCTTTTTTTTCTTTTTCTTTTTTTAGTAGGCTGCAATGTGGAGTGCAATGCAGGGCTTGAACTCACGACCCTGAGATCAAGACATGAGCTGAGTTCAAGAGTCAGATGTTTAGCTGACTGAGCCACCCAGGTGCCCTACAAATAGTTATCATTTATTGATGATTTGCTATGTGGCAGGTATTTACATGCATCACCTCAGTCCTCATAACTTTATGAGTGTGTAGTATTCATTCCATTTTACTGTTAAAGAAAAAGCAGTTCAGAGTGGTTAAGTAAGTTGCCCAAGGATGCACAGCAAGAATGATGGTGGTGTTGGGGTTCTAAATCCAGGTTTCTTTGCTCATGCCGAAATCTGTGCTTTCACTACTATGTAGTACTACCTCCCAAGATGAGATGCTGATTTTTAAAGAAATTATTGAGTCTTGGCCTATAGCAGGTGCTCAGTAAATACTTTTGAATTATTGATTGAAATAATAGGGGCTAGTATTTTTTGAGTAAAATCTGCTAAACTCTTTTTTTTTTAAAAGGCTTTATTTATTTATTTATTTGACAGAGAGAGACACAGTGAGAGAGGGAACACAAGCAGGAGGAGTGGGAGAGGGAGAAACAGGCTTCCCGCTGAGCAGGGAGCCCTATGTGGGTCTTGATCCCAGGACCCTGGGATCATGACCTGAGCCGAAGGCAGATGCTTAACGACTGAGCCACCCAGGCACCCCTGCTAAACTCTCTTTAAATATTTACTATATAGTAAACTCTTCAATATCACAATAATTTTATGAGGTTGGTGTTATTATTAGTATTATCTCTGTTTTACTCCTGAGGAAACTGAGGCATAGATAGGCATGGAATAACTTGACCAAATTCACACAGAGATGGATTTTTAAAAAACGCAAACATTTTATTTGAGATTATTATAGATTCAAATGCAATTGCAAGAAATAATACAGAGAGATCTCATGAATCCTTTACCCAGTTCCTACCAGTGGTAACATCTTGTAAAACTGAAGTACAATGTCACAATCAGGATATTGACAAGGATACAGTCAAGATACAGAAGGTTCCAGCATCCCTCATCTGTGGGCTTTTGTAACATACTCAAGTTTTTTCTGCTCCCAGCCCCTCCTTAACTGCTGGCAACCTGGAACTTGTTCTCTGTTTCTTTCTTTTTTTTTTTTTTTTAAGATTTTATTTATTTATTTGAGACGAGAGAGAGAGAGAGCGAGAGCGAGAGAGCATATGAGCCAGGGGAGGGGCACAAAAAGGGGGAGAAGCAGACTCCCCGCTGAGCAGGGAGCCCGACTTGGGGCTCCATCCCAGGACCCAAGGAGATCATAACCTGAGCCCAAGGCAGATGCTAAACTGACTGAGCCACCCAGGGGCCCCTGTTCTCTGTTTTTATAGTTTTATTTTTAAAATAATGTGAAATTATACATGTGCTTAACATGTATTTATATACATAAATTAACATTATAATGTTATACATACATATGTAACCTTGGGATTGTCTTTGTCCCTCAACTTTCTCTGGGAATTCTTTCAGGTTGTAGCATGTATCAATAGTTCATTCCATTTTATTGCTGAGAAGTATTACGTGGAATGGGTGGACCAGTTTATTTAACTACTCACCAGTTGAAGGACATCTGGCTTGTTTCCATTTTTTAAGCTATTAAAAATAAAGCTGCTATAAACTTCTGTGTACAGGTTTTTGAGTGAACATAAATTTTTATTTCTCTGGGATAAATGCCCAGAAGTTCAATTGCTGGGTTATATAGTGGTTACATGTTTGGTTTTTAAGAAATTGCCAAACTGTTTCCCAGAGTAGGTGTACCATTTTACATTCCCACCAGCAATGTATGAGTGATCCAGTGTCTTTGCATTGCCGGCATTTGATGATGTCACTGTTTTTTATTTTAGCCATCCTGATAGGTGTGTAATGGTATCTTATTGTGGTTTTAATTTGTATTTCTCTAATGACCAACATGTCAAGCATGTTTTCATGTGTATTTTCACCATCTTTTTACTTCTTAGGTGAAATATTGCTTTGTGCCCGTGTTCTGTTTGGATTGGTTGCTTTTTTAGTGTTGAGTTTTGGAAGTTCTTTATATAGTCCGAGTATATAGTATATAGTCTGAGTATAGTAGTCCTTTGTTGGATATGTGGTTTGCACATAGTTTCTCCACTCTGTAGCTTGTCTTTTCATCCTCCTAACAAGGTCTTTTACAAAGCAAAAGTTTTTAATTTTGATGAAGTCTAATTTATCACATTTTTTTCTAAATCTGTCATACTTTTGTCAAGCCTAAAAGTCTTTGCCTAGACTTAGATCCTAAAAATTTTCTACTGTCTTTTTTCCCCCTAAAAGTTCTATAGTTTTAACCTTTACTCTTAACCTCGTGATCCCTTTTGGGTTAATTTTTGTATAAGATGTGAGACTTAGATCAGGGTTTTTGTTGTTGTTGCCTATTGCTTCAATATTTTTGCCTTTTGCTCCAATTGCCTGAGTGCCATGTGTTAAAAAGGCTTTCTTCATTGAATTGCTTTTGCAGCTTTCCCAAAAATCAGTTGGGTATATATAGCTGGGTTTATTTCTGCATTCTCCGTACTATTCCATTGGTCTACATGTCCGCTGCCCTTTCAGTACCACACTTTTGATTACTGTAGCTAGATAGTAAGTCTTTCAAGTGACGTTACTCCTCCCACTTCTTTTTCAAAATGACTTTAGCTGTATCCTCATTTTTTTTTTGCTGTTTTACATATAGATATTAGAACAACCTTGTTTCCACTCACAAAAAATCATGCTGTGATTTTGAGAGGCATAACTTGGTATATTGATTTAGGGAGAATTGACATCTTTGCCATGTTGAACTTGCCAGTCTATGAACATGGTATGTCTCCCCATTTCTTTAATCAGGACTGTGTACTTTACATTATATCAGTCCTGCACATGTTTGGTTAGATTTTTACCAAAGTACTTTTTTTTTTTTGAGGGACTGTAGATGGTATTATATTTTAAATATTGGTGTTCATGTGTTCACTGCTAGTATGCAGAACTACAATTGACTTTTGCAGGTTTTTCTTGCATCCTGAGATCTTGCTGAACTCACTTATTAGTTCTAAAAGTTGTTGTTGTTGTTGTTACTGGGCATTTTTGTATTACCTTATGAGACTTTAGATATTATTCAAACCTCCTATTTTATTTTTTAAAATGATTGATTTATTTGAGAGAGAAAGAGAGAGCCACTAGTGGGGGTGGGAAGGGACAGAGGAAGAGGGAGAAGCAGGCTCCCCGTTGAGCAGGGAGCCCAATGCTGGGCTCAATGCAGGACCCCAAGATCATGACCTGAGCCAAAGGCAGACGCTTAACCAACTGAGGCACCCTCAAACCTTCTATTTTAGATGGCTTTGCTGACACTACTCTAGCAGGTGAAGGGGGTGAGTGCCACCTGATTACTGCCAAATGGAAGGAGATAGAGGTCCAGGTTCACCACTACGTTTCCTTCTTGGGGGTGGAGGGGTGGGGGTGAGGGTGGCTACCGTTATTGTCAGGTAAGGACAGAAGTATAGCCTACCTCTGTGGTTTCCATTGACACTGCAGGGAAGATGGGGGCAAAGGATGGATGCAGCCCTTATTACTAGCCAGTGGAGATGAAAGTCTCAGCTCCTTACCTGGCCTTCTTTGAGTACTTGGCGAAGGTGTTGGGGGACCTTGGTATAGCCTCACAAGGTTACAAGTCTAGGCTCCCCCCTTGACCTTTGCTGGTATGGGTGATGACGGGCCACAAGTTTTATCTGCACTATTTAGCTGTAGTCAAGTGGTTATGGTCTAAAAGTTTTGTCTTGCTAGCTTGCCCCCAACCTGGTCTTTTGGCTAGAGAAAAAGCAGGGTTTGTTGGGGCTTTTTTTGGTCTGCACCCATTGGTGTTTCTGGGATGCCACTTTTTCCAGCGCCAAATCTGGGATATATGAGGCATAGAGAAAAGCCAGGGAGTGCACCGCCATGCTGTGCCTCAGATCCTGAGGTGTCTAGCTAGTCTGTCTTTTCCCTTCCACCTTGCAGCATCTTTTTATGTCTAATGCCTAGGGTTTCCACTTGTATCTAGCAGGAAGAATAGGAAAAATAGGTCTATTCCTTTCTCCTGCAAGGGGGGTGGTGGACAGCTGGATTTTGAACCCCATCAGTTTGGCACCTGGGCCCTTCTGCCTAAACAGCCTACTCTAGGGAAAGGAGAGAGAAGCACGGCTTGAGTGGTCAGGGAAGTATTTGAGTTGGCCAGAAGCTTAGGTTTTGTAGAAGCTAAAGTGGAAGGCCATTTTTCTTCCTGAAATAGCCCAAGTAGAAGGGGGGGAAGGAGTAAGGTGTGTAAGCAGGAAGGAACCTGGCCCACAGCAGTGAGGGCTGTATGGGGACAGGCACCATCAGGGTGCTGCATTAGGCTGGAAAGGTCCTTGCTTTAGAGATGACAAACCCAAGATGGCAGTAGCCAAAATGTGCTTTCCCCCCTCCTTTTTAAAAGATTTTATTTGTATATTTGAGAGAGAGAGCGAGAGAGCACAAGGGAGGAGGGGCAGAGGCAGAGGGAGAAGCAGACTGGATCATGGCCTGAGCTGAAAGCAGATGCTTGACTGACCCGAGCCACCCAGGCGCCCCCTACCCCCTTCCTTCCTTTTATATAGGAGAGCCCATCTCATTTAGAAAAACAAATCTCTTGGTCCAGGTGAGGTCGGTTCAGCTGGTAGTCATTTCTGCTAAGAGGTGAGAGCGACAGATGGTTGCTCTCCATTTATCTGGAACCCCGTAAGTCTTAACTTCTTCATCATGCTCCTTTTATGGTTGTAAGAATTAAATGGCATATGAGGTAAAGTATCTGCATGACCCTGGTTGCCAGAACTTTCCTTACCTTTGCCCATGACTCCCTGCATGCTGGCATATGCTCTGCTTCAACTCTCTCTCACCTCCTGGAAATCTGTGAGGGGCTAGCTTTCTAATTGCTTGGATTCAGTTATGTCAAATTATAGTAGAATCGGTAGATGTCTTTGCTTGAGGTTTTAACGATTTGCCAAGATTACATGTGGGCATGTCTGGGATAAAAGTCACATTACAGTTAAGTCTGGACTTCTTGTAGAAATTAGGCTGGAGTCCCATATTTTTATGATATTAGATCTGTAGGAATCTGAGAGATCATCCAGTCTAATCCTTTCTACTCAATTTTTGTTGTTGGTGAGTTTTTCATAGGAAAACTAATATACATTTATTATAACACGTAAGTGACTCAGAAGTATATGTGGAAAAAGTTACTAATCTACTGCACCACCTCTGTAATCTTTAATTCCTCTCCTCTGAAGTAGCTAATGTTAACATTTTTGTTGTTCACTTTTCTTTATACTCATAAATTCCTCTACCTATATCGTTAGTTTTTGTTTTTAAATGAAAGCTATTTCATACTCATATTATACCAAAATCAGCTTTCTGCACTTAACAGTATGTCATAAACATTCTTGTGGGTCTTTACGTTATTTTAGAATTTAACTTTACTTTTGGCAAAGCAAGACACTTGTACATAGTTTTAAAAATCAATAGTAACACTAGACTTTAACTGAATAATAGCAGCCATTTGCCCCAGTGTTCCCTATTCTTGGGTGCTCTCTTCACAGACACACTTCAGACCCCTTAAACTGTTTCCTCTGGCATTTACCTCCAAATTTCTAAACAACATGTTTCTATTACTCTTCTGTGAGTCGTCTGTTTTAGAACATCATCTAGTGATGTCATACTCACAAGAGGATTTAGCGTTTTTATCTAACCACAAAAAAACAGATATGCTCACACACATATAGACACACACATATGTCTTAAATGATTAGTGCTTACATTATGTGACTGTGTAAATAATATTCACAGCAAAATCATAGAGTTGCATTAGGATTACATTTTCTTTCTTGTACTTTTTTTTTTGCTTCCCTTGGACTTAATAATTACCTTGTTTATCTTTTTCATTTTAATGACCTCTGTTAGAACTTAATTTATATACAATAAAATGCATCCCTTTAAAGCATTTAAAATTCTATGAGTTTTTGACTTGTGTGTACATCCAGATAATCACCAGCCCAATCAAAATAGAGAATATTTCCATAGCCTCAAAAAAGAACATGCCCAGTGTCCCTTCCCAGTTAATCCCCTTCACCTTCTGTCTCAGGCAACCGCTGATTTTTTTGTTTTTTTTTTTAATTTTTAGTTTTTTTCACTATAAATTATTATTATTATTTTTAAAGTAGGCTCTATGCCCTTGGGGTGCCCGGGTGGCTCAGTTGGTTAAGCATCCACCTTCGGCTCAGGTCATGATCCCACGGTCTTGGGATCGAGCCCTGCGTTGGGAATCCCTGCTCAGCGGGGAGTCTGCTTCTCCCTCTCTCTACCCCTCCTCCCCGCTTGTGCTCTCTCTCTCAAATATATAAATAAAATCTTTAAAAAACCGTAGGCTCTATGCCCAGTGTGGGGCTTGAACTCACAACCCCGAGATTAAGAGCTGCATGTTCTACCGACTGAGCCAGCCAGGCGCCTCCACTATAAATTATTTTTGCTTGTTCTAGAACTTAATGTAAATGAAATCATACAGCATGTACTCTTTTTGTTTGGTGTCTTTCCCTCAGCATAATGTTATTGAGCTTCTTTCGTGCTACTGTATTTGTTCTTTACTGCTGGCTAGTATTCTATTGTATAAACATACCACACAGTGTTTATCCATTCACTTGTTGATGAACATTTGGGTTCTTTCCAGTTTGGGGCTATTATATTAAAGCCATTATAAACATTTGTGTTCAAATCTTTGTGTAGATGTGTTTTCACTTTTCTGGGGTAAATCTTTAGGAGGGGCACAACTGGGTGACTTGGTAGGTGGTGTATTTGTTTTCCAAGGTGGTTGCACCATTTTCATTCCCTGTAGTAACAAAGAGAATTCTGGTTGCTCATTAATAGTTGGTGCTGTCAGTGTTTTTAATTTGAGCCATTTTAGTGCAAATGTAGTCATGACTCATTGTGGGTTTTTAAAAAAAATCAGTAGACTCTATTTGTTTGTTTAAGCAGTTTCCCATTTTCAGAAAAACGGAGGGCAAAGTACAGAGAGTTTCTGTAAACCCTCACCCTTAGTTTTTCCTATTTTTTAAAAATTTTTATTTGAGTATAGTTGACACACATGTTACATTAGTTTCAGGTGACAGTATCTCCTATTATTAATAGGATTGCAGGATCAGAGGTGTGTATGTTTTACATTTTAGTAGCTATTGTCTTGCATTAGTGTGATTCATTGTTACAATTGATAAGCCTTTATTGATACATTATTATTAGCTAAAGTATATAGTTCACATTGGGGTTAACTCTTTGTGTTGTATTTTATGGATTTTACCAAATGTGTGATGACATGTACCTGCTGTTACAGTATCATATAGAATAGTTTCACTGTCCTGCACCTATTCATCTCTCTCTCCCCCTTCTTCTCCTTCCCTACCCATCCCCCCAATCACTGACCTTTTTATTGCCTCCATAGTTTTACCTTTCCCAGAAAGTCATATAGTTGGAATCGGACAGTATGTAGCCTTTCCAGACTGGCTTCCTTCGCTTAGCAATAGGCAGTCAAGCCTCCTCCATGTCTTCTTTTGTGGCTTGATGGCTCATTTCTTGTTAGCGCTGAATAGTGTTACCTTGTCCGGATGGACCACAGTTGGTTTATCCATCTGCCTACTGAAGAACACTTTTGTTGCCTTCTGGTTTGGGCAGCGATGAATGAAGCTGCCATAAACATCCACGAGTCTTTGTTTGGTGGAGATGGAGGTTGGCTGCCAGCGTCTGGGAGCTGAGCGAGGTGAGGACTTTTGGTCAGTCTCCTGTCTTCCCTGAAGCGCTTCTGTCTCCCCTCAGCCACATCTCGGCCTGCCTGAGTCATCTTTCCTGGAAAGCGATCCTCCAGCTTTCCCCTCGGGCTTGCTTGAGGGTAGGGGAGACAATCTGGGGAGTCTCTATGGTCCTTCTGAAGACTGATGCATCCCCTTGTTTTTAAATCAACCTTCTGAGGGATCTGGCACCTTCAGTTTCTGAGCCTTCTGGGGCTCAGTGATGCAAACCGATCCTGATTTGGTTTACTTGCCCCCATCCCCGTCCCTCTTGGGCGTAGGTTTGGGTCTGCTGGTCTTTGTCAAGTCGTTTGCAGCTTGTCCATCTGCTTCTACTGCCGCAGTTTTGTTGACCTTGTCTTGATGAGTCATTTCTTCCCCTCTGTTTTCTGCTGTGCATAGTGAAAGCCCCAACTCGTTCTTCTTAATAAGATCCTTATTGTAGGGCGCCTGGGTGGCTCAGTTGGTTAAGCGACTGCCTTCGGCTCAGGTCATGATCCTGGAGTCCCGGGATCGAGTCCCACATCGGGCTCCCTCCTCGGCAGGGAGCCTGCTTCTCCCTCTGACCCTGTTCCCTTTCGTGCTCTCTATCTCTCATTCTCTCTCTCTCAAATAAATAAATAAAATTTAAAAAAAAAAGGATCCTTATTGTATACTGTATTATAAACATACCGTCATTTATTCAACCATCTCACCATTGATGGGCTTTTAGGTTGGTTTCTGTACTTTATTATTATTACTTTTGTTATTGCCTCTACATATAATGCTTGGATAAACATCCTCCTGCGCATATCCTTTCTTACTGGGTTCTTTTATTTCTATAGAAGATTCCTCTGCATGGGATTGTAGGGTCAGAGGTGTGTCTGTTTTACATTTTAATAGATATTGTCAGATTAATTTTCCAAAATTTGGTTGCAGTTTACACTCCCATCAGCACTGGAGTCCTTTTCACTTCCCAGGTGAGAAAATTAGGGTCCCAGGAGGCCTGAGCACACAGCATTTATTTTAAGCAGTGTATTTGCAATTAGATGATTGCTTTTTTTTTTTTTTCAACAGTAAGTTTTGGTAAATACTGCTGGATTATTTTGAAGGTAAGGGGGAAACCCAGAACAGAAGCAAAGGCTTCTCAGGTTGGCAAAGGAACATTCCCTATCTGATATTCCATGTGGCAACAGTAGCTTCGGGTGGAGCTTGAAGGCACAATCTCTGGGCCCCTTCTCCTGGAGGAGGTCATCAGTTCCTCAGTGAAGGGCTGTGGACAGCCATGCATGCCCTGCAGGAGCTCCGGCGGGGACACCACCCCTCACCCCACTGAAGACGAGGGCTTCAGGCGTTGCTCAGCTGACTGATCCCAGATGGTTTTTTCTTTCAGGAACAAAACATTCTGTTCTTGCGGCCTTTCGAGGCTCAAAGCATTTCTTCCTTCTCTGGGCCACCGAGAAAGTGCCCAGACTGGTCTTATTGGGCATTGCGACCCCCTCTACCTGCCTTTTTCACTGCTCTGGCTTTAACCTCCCTACTACTAACGAGTCCGTGTGTGTGTGGACAGTGGGAACCCTGCCTTTGTGGGTAGCGGTTGCCACCAGCCTCAGGCCCCCAGCGTGGGGTGTGGATGGGGACTGCTCCCGCGGAGAGTGTGTCCCCCAGAGTTGGAAGCTCCAGGAAGACACTGGAATGGGGCACGGCAGCCTCATTAGCCTGCTAGTGGCTGAGGAGCTGGGCGTTGGAAGAAACCGGGTTCTAGGTGCAGTGCAGAGCTTTCTGGTGTCATGGCCAAGGGCAGCCCAGCTTCTCAAGCATTGGACGGGCCATCCAGAGAGCAGTGATGACATCTCACATGTCTCCTCCACCAGGTGGGAGGGGGGACGCCAGATGATGTCTGTTAACAGTAAACCCAGAGCTCAGAGCCCTGCTCCTGCGACTTTCCTCCCTAACTCCTCCCCAGGTCGGTGATGGGGATGCCCTTCCCCCTGTAGTCAGCGGCAAGAACACCTGACTTTCATCATCATCATAACAACGACCTCAGTGTTACTGACTGTTCACTCTCTGCCAGAAACCCCTCTAAGCACTTGACGTTGCTATGCCATGGACAACAATATATGTTGTGTTATTATTATGTAATTTTATTATGTCACATATCCTGATAGTCTATATATTATTTGTGTAATCCTCATAGCAGCTCTGCAAGGCATGTCCTGAAAGTGCCCCCATTTTGACAGTGGGGGAAAGCAGAACAGAGAGAGGTTAAGGGAAGCCCAGCACGCCTCAGCTGGGATTCAAACCCAGGCCCCTGGCTGCCCAGCTGAGCCCCTCCCGCTCACCCCCGAGGGGACCTTGTTCTCTTCTTGGCCAGTGCTGCCCTCGCATCCTTTCCCTCAGTGTCACATCTCGAGATCATCGCAGTCCCCTGAGAGGCTCCGTCTGGCTAGTGTATTAGGATAATGCCAGTTGGTGTATCAATCCATTGAACAAATACAGACTCAGATTCAGCTGTATTACTATGTCCTGGATGCTTCATATAGACAAACTCACCTGGTCATCAGAGCAGCCCAGGGGGGTAGGAACCACTTTATCCCCACTTTCTAAGGGGAGAAGTCCGGGCACAGAGAGGAATTTGTAGAGCTGCGATTCACACCCCAACCGGCCTGGCCCCAGAGTCCATGTTCCTCATTTCTGTTTTGTCCCTTGATACCAAAACATCTTTGGTAGCTGTGTGCTTGTTAATTGAGAGGTGTTCAGATCCTTTGCCCCGGCCTTCAGAGCCCTTCAGAATTGCTCTCCAATTTACTTGATCCGGCCTTATATCCAGGAAACAGCCTCAATCGCTGCCCTTTTAGCTCCTCATCTGTCCCTTCAACGTTATTACAGAGAATGGGCTCCGGCAGCTCCATGTTCCTCCTGCATGTTTGATTTAGGGCATGTGCAGTGGATTTTCCAGGATGTTCTGAGGGCTGTCCTCACCACCTGCTGTTAGAGAACTAGATTAAGGCACAGCCCTGAGCTGCTTTTGTTGGAAGAAATGAACCCATCTTAGCTAGTGTGGACTTATCTAGACCTATGTGGAAAGCCCCTTCCTGTACCGGTCTCCTGTCTCCTTTCTGAGAGTCTGGGACCCTTCTTCCCTGTTGGAGTGAACTGATGGAAATTTTCTGTTCAGAAAGGAGAGCTTCCTGTACAAAAACCTATGCTGGTTTCTTTCCAGGAATACTAGAATGATTCCATATTTTGCATTTTCTTCATAGAGCTTATTAAAGGCTAAAATTCATAGTCAGAAAATAACTTCTTTGTCTTGAGGAATACTTCTTAACTGTAGGTGTAACTGAGGAAAACCTGTGGGCTCCCCTTCAGAGATTCTGACTCATTAAGCCTAGGGTGGGGTCCTGGAATTTGTATTTATAAAAGCTCTCTCCGCTTGGTTCTGATGCATTCCCCCATTTGATGTTGCTCTGAAACGCACTTAGCCTTGGAAGAGGTAAAATGTTGAGCAGCATATTCAGGGAGTCCAACAGACTTTCTTGGTCTCACAATAACTCAGTTGTTCTATCAAGTGTTATGAAACTATGGAAGAAAGATAAAACAACAGAGCAATAACAGTCTGCACTTGAAAGGGGAGATTTTTATTAGATGCTGAGTTCTTATTTGTTAGTTAACAACAACAACAACAAAACACATACAACAAGTATTACCTTTCCATTTAATGTACCAGGGGGTTTATTTCATTGTGATTTCAAAATATGTGACTTTATGCAATAAACTTTGCACCGCACTTGATGCCATGGAAACATCTTGTTCCAAGGCACTGAAAGCCCAAGATGACAATAAACACATCTATATATAAAGTAAAACCAGTAGAGAAACAGAGCTAAAGTCTTGTCCTTTCTTTCAGATCTCTTGTGTGTTATTCCCACGTCGAAGTTGTCAGAACATCACACGGAGCAAAGTTATAGGCCTTCTGTGTGGCTGTTAAGTGAAGAGCTCATTGTGTGGGAAGATCTTGATTATAGTCATTACAGATGGGGACATATTCTCTACCTCTGGTTTTCTTTCAGCCTCCACAATATCTTGCAGAATAGTGTCAAACGGTAACTCTTACAGTATCTGAACAGTGGAGTTCCTGATTTTGTTGTGATGTTCCATTTCTCTGGGCTGGAACGGGTGTTGGTTGGTAGCATCATCTAAGCAAGGAGCTCCAGGTACAGAAGGGGGTGGACACTGCCTGAGACCTTTAAGAGCTCCATGGCATGGACGGTAGAGGGAGGCAGAGAGAGCCAGGGCTACATCACTTTGTACTGATGACCTGCTCCTTCGTGAGCTCAGAGGGACCTCAGGGCAGCTCCCAAAGTGGGCTTTTATCTTGCTTGTGTGTATAGTTTGGACAAATGATCTCTGAAGTCCTTTCTTACCCTAAGGATATAGGATTTGAACAATTAAGCCCAAATTCCTCCCCTTGATACTTGGAGCCATTTATCACGTGGTTATCTCTGTTACATGACTGTCAGACCCCTCCTTCTTCCTCACATCTTTTCCTTGCCGGCAGGCTCACTTCTGCCTCTGGAACTAATGTCTTGCTTTTCCTCACAACCCCCCCACCACCACCATTCCCTGCCCCCCATCATGACCATGGGTGGGACCCTGCTTCTCTTCTTTCCTTATCTACGTTCTGCTCAGTGAGATTTCCTTTCTTCATCTTGCCAGTGAGTTTTTGCTCATGACCTCAGCATCTCTCCAAACCTCCCTTCTTTGAGACCCAATTGTATCTACTTCCTGCACAGCACAGTATCTAGCACTTTATAAATGCTGTTTTTAGGGTGAGAGTCAGTAAAGCCTTCAGTGTTTCCATGTAAGGATGGGTAGATGAGGAGGCGGGGGACCAAGAAGATGCAACACTGTGGATAAAGCAGGGTCCCTCCACCCCATGTCTCCCATCAAAGTAAACATTCCTTAAGAGCAGAAACTATGCCTTATAATCTTTAGGATCCTTCTTAGTACTTGATGATGCATCATTTTACAATACAAACCAACCAACACGAGGTAGAGGAACTGTTTTGAGGTTGCAGTCAAGACTTTATTTATTTACTTGAGATTTGATGGATTGATGGATTGATTTATTTAGTTGAGAGAGAGTGCACGAGCGGGGGGAGGGGCAGAGGGAGTCTCAAGTGGAATCAGAGCTGAGCATGGAGCCTGACTGGGGGCTCAAGGCGGGGGAGGCGGGCTCGATCTCACGACCCTGAGCCAATGATCTGAACCGAAATCACGAGTCAGTCGATTAACAGACTGAGCCACCCAGGCGCCCGCCCCAAGACTTTATTTTGAAAGTGGGGAGTAATTTAAGTCTCTAGAGGTCCGCACAGACCCCGTGAAGCTCTGTATTGCCGTTCTCACAGCAATTTTTGCATGTGCAAAATATTTGTCAGTAAAGGATCTTTGAGTAGGTACTTTTAAGGGCAGTGGTGAATCATAGAAGAAAGGGTTTCAATCTATTGAGTGTGGACAAAAAAAGTCAAGACAGTGTCCATTATTGTTCAGGGGCCATTGTTCAGAGCAGGGAATGAATCAGATCATGTGCTATGCAGAAAATACAAGGATATGAATGCAGGGAGTGGCTTGAGGATGTGCACTTGCTGGTCTCCGAAAGCTTATCCGATAGGATACAAAAGCCGTGAGAGCAGAAACTCTTTCTGTCTGTATCCTGACCCTGGCATGCGGGAGGTGCTCAGCAAGTATTCGTAGAACGAATGAGTAAATGAATAAAAACTCTAAAGCACTATGCCAAGGTTGGTTATTGCCAATCTAGCAGAACTGATCCGTCTCTGGCTGGCACGATTCCCCTGCCCGCTGGCTGATGGATGAGGTCTCTATTTGATTACGGTCACACCGAACTCTAGTTCAGGCTTCTCTGTCATTTGCAGACTTTGTAGCTAAGAATCACCTCCCCCCCCCCCCCTCCCGGGTCTCTTCCCCATTTCACATGTGACTATTTTGGATAGGGGATCAGAGAATGTCATGTTTTTGTGTGCAGACACAGTAAGTGTGAGGAGCCAGCCGTGGAGAATCTGGGGATGAGAATCCCAGGCAGGGAAATACAAATGTGAAAGCCCGGAAAGGGGGGGCTGATCTTGGAGTGTAGGCAGATCCATGTGACGGGTGACGGCGAGTTGAATGGTCAGAAGGGCTCGTGGGACCAGACCGTGGTGGCCCTTGCAGGCCATCCTGGGGAGACTGGATTGTATCCTAATGGCATGGGGAGTCTACTGCAGGCTAGTACCAGCCATAAGTGTCTTCTCCACATGTATTTGAACCTCACAGCAACCTGGAGTAAGTCCATTTGATGTAGTTATTCCCATTGTAAAGATGAAGGAAATGGGACTCCGAGAAGGTCAGAGGTGTTCTCGCTGTTTGCTGTCCCGTGCCTGGCCTAAAAGGTGGAGTGTCTTCCAGATTGTGGCCTCCCCTTTCAAGGCCCCAAGAGGCTGACCCAGGGAGTTGGTGGCGCCCTGCTCTGATAGGGACGTATGTGCTAAGCAGGAGCTGAGAGAATCCCCTCCTTTCTCTTGGTCCCAGCCCTGGAGTGGCATATTCCGTTTCGGCTGCCCCACTTTGGGAGAAAGTGGGAGCATGGGAGAGATGCCGGGGGGAACAGGAAAAGTAGACAAAAGGGTGTATTATGGGAGGAGGTTCATGGAATGGAGGGGTTTGCAGTTTTTTCTCCTCTGAGAAGCAACAGTGCAAGATGGGGCAACAATGATCTTTGAATAACTGAGGTTTCTGTCCAGTTACTTCTGTCTCCACAGAAAATTAAACTGGAGAAGGTCAACTTCAAGAGCGATGAGGCATAGTGAGCTTCTTAGCAATAAGCGTCAGTAGATACCCATGCAGCCCATGCAGGGCAGTTGTAGAAACCTGGTCCCAAGGAAATCACAGAGCTCTTCTTCTGGAAAGGTTAGGCACAGGCTTTCATCAGGGACGCTCTGACCTTTTACGATCACTTGACTCTCTGAGGCTGTGATCCCGGTAAGTTTGACATTCACACGGAAAGAAGAGTTTTCAGATTTGGCACAACCTGCCCTTGGACAGAGGATCCCCTCCGGCCTCGCGGGGATGCTGTGGGTAACAGCCGTGAGGCCGAGGCCTACTGGGGAGGGTCCCGGGTTGCACCTTACCCACTCCGAGGAGCTTTTTATTTGTCTCTTGAAGGATGACTTTAAGCCTCATCGTGGTGAAAAACAGGTGTTTTCCATGTGGCTGGAGCAATTCTTTGGCAGGTTCTCGTGCGTGAGCGCCCACCCTCCTCCTTACTTGCACCTTCCTCTTCTTAACGCCTCATAGCGTAGAAGGGGCCAGTGATTCATTTGGAAAAGAACAAATAAAATATCACAACAAAAACCCCCTTTGCTTTGTCAGGAGTCACCTCCAAACAGATGCCTGCATGGACCCCTTTGGCATGTGTTTTCAGCCATAAGACAGCCCCTAGGTGACCATCCTGTGGTTCCACCAATTGCCCTTCAGGCTCTGGTTCTACAGGGACAGAAGGGGGCTGGGGATTTTTGAGGCTCATCACAGAGCTGAGTGGCATGGGGGACCAAGGAAGTCTTCTCCCCTGTCCAGCGAGTGCAGCACATCCTTTTTCTTCTGTGTACGTTCTGTTCAGGAGACACTGTGCCCCGGTCTCTGGAGACACCTGATCTACCTTCCCCACTGTGTGTCAGCATGATTCTTGACTTTTTTTGCAATACCGATGTTCCATGTCCTTGCAACTAGAGTCTGGTGCAGCTGTTCTTCCTACTGGCTCCTTCCCCATCACCTTCCCTGCTATCAAGAGCTGGTGTCTCAGGGTTCCCAGGGGAGGGAGGGAGGGAGTCTCATCATAATGTGAGCCAGGCATTTGGAGGTCATGATGGTGACCATGTTCAGTGGGGCTTGGGTGACAGCATAAGGAGGAGATCAGGATTTGTTTTGTTCAATCTTCTATTTGTTCCTTCCTTCCTTCCTTCATTCAGCATGTGCCAGTACCGAGCTAGGAGTAACAAAACCAAGACAAAGTCTTAATTTTGATGGAGTTAATATGGCAGGGGGAGAGATGGGGGAGGTAGACAATAAGTCAGATAATTGCAGAAGTTGACGTGTGCTGTGAAGGATATAAGATAGGATGCCGTGGCGGTGAGTGGTGGAAGACCGAGGCTCGGGGGCTGGGAGGCCTCTCTGTGGATTGTGTACTGAGAGCCCCCAAACCCCAGCACCATGACTGTGCAGGCAGGGCCCAATCTGGGGGTGGGGACAGCAGCATGGAGAATAGCCATCTCCTGCGACTTCAGCCCATGAAGTGTTTGCTTCCTCCCTTTCCTGGCCACTTACAGACCCTCTCAGTTGTTGGTTTGTTCTAATGAATGTAATCACTGAAACATCTGAGTGAGTGCAAAACTGTTCCGACTTCACCATTTGGAGTAAATACAATGTCGTATTCACTCACCAGTTTACCGAGTGCCCTCTGAGCCCATGGCATCCCGCAGGCGCATGGGGAGGGGGTCCTGCCCTCAGGAGCTCCAGGCCGGGGCTGGGTGGAGGGGTTGACACACCGCTGAGAGACAGGAGGGCCCAGCGGACCTTCCCAGGGATAGAAGAGGCCTGTCTACAAATCAGGTCTATTGGTACACAGTCCTGCAAATGTCCATAGTGGGTAGAAATGAGGCCTACATGTTTTCATGCGGGAAAACTGATTTTATTTATAAGCGTTAAACCTATGTTCAGAGCAGAAGCCGTGATCCGGAGAACTAAGGCTTTTACGTTATAATGATTAATTCTTTTCTTCCCTCTCTCCTAAAATAGGTGATTCCTGATAAAACCCAGCAATTTCAGGTTGGAGTTAAATGATGCTCCATTAACCATTTTATTACTACCCATTCACTACTTAAAATGCATATTTTGGTAATGAGAAACAATCCATGAGGCTGGAAAGAAAGCCAAGAAATCTCCCCCTTGATCGCTGTGAGTTTCTCCATCCACACATTTTAAATACTTTCCAAATTGTCCTCGGAGTTTTTTTTTTTTTTTAATTGCGGTAAAATACACGTAAAATTTACCATCTTAACCATTTTTAAGTGTATGGTTCAGTGGCATGATATATATCACATTGCCAGGCACCCATCACCAGCGTCCACCCACAGACTCCTTCCATCTTGCCCAAAGGCCTTGGACTTGGTGTGGCTTCCCGTGCTAAGAGGTGTGTTTTATTTCGCCAAGGCACCAGGTATTGTATACGTTACCTGATTTAACTGTCACCCTGATCCCAGAAGGGGACGCGATATGCACTATTTTTGCCAATGAGGAAACAGGCTAAGAGGGTAACGTTAACCGGTTTAAAGTTCCCCAGCCAGTAGACGTGGGGATGGGAATTTGAACTCAGCTGCCTCCAAAGCCATGTTTTTTTTCCGCCCTTGTTCTGTGGCAATTTTCAGCTTGAAATTTTGATTCTGGCATCTTGCTTCTTTCAGTCACTGTCCTCACAGATCAGAGCATGGCTCACATTCTCTCAGAATGCTAGGCATGTTTCCTTTGTGCTCAGATTTTCCTAATCAATAAATGTGAGATGCCAACGCGACGGGCATCTGCAAAAGCACCTAAAAATTAAAACCATACTTTCATTTTAAAGCTGGCGTGGAAACATACTCCTAAAATGTGATGACTGGGTACTTCTGTTGAGAATACTAACTGCCCCCCCCCAAAAAAGCCATGCTTTGGTTTTTTTTAACTAACGCAAGGCTGTGAATGTCCTCACTGTTACATGTACCTTTCTGCCCCTTGACGGTGGCCTCTGTGTCTTTCTTTTGTGAAAAAACGTGGACATATGACATAAATTTCCTTCTGAATCTCATTATTGGCCGGGATGCATGCGGAGGTGGGTGGTGGAAATGTTAATAGTACAGAAGGTCCAGGGAAGACCCCAGTGTCGGTGTTCCTGGACTTGCTAATGTACAGGTGCCCTCATTTTGATGTGGGGGGGGGCACGCGCAAAACAGTTGCATAAAATCATGCAAATGTTAGTGATCTTTTTTATTCTTGGAAGAAAGTCCGTTAGAGAACATGGTTAGGAATTAGCAGTAAAGCAGCCTCGGCTCCTTCCCCTTTATGAGGCTGCGGTGCTATATTAAGGTATATCACTCAGATGGTAACATCAAACATATGGTAAAAGAAGGAAAGAAACATGTTCTTTCTCTAGTTGACATGCAAATAAGAGGGAAAACACTGCAAAGGCAGAAGCTGGTTTCTAATATTAGAGAGTAGGGGATGGCCACCCAACGCCCCAAGCCGGGAGCCCCATCCCCACTGCCACCCCTCCTGCTGGCTGGTGCCTCCAGGGACCACAGGCAGCAGAATGATGGGGGGGAGGGGCGGGGCTCCCGAGATCCTTGTGGCGAGAAGGCCCTCAGGGAAGGGAAGGCAGTGGTGCCTACCATGTTTGTAGGAGCCCCTCTCCTCTCTCTCTACCCCATCTCTGCCTCCCCCCACCCCCCACACACAGTAGCGCCACCCTCATTGACTGACCCGAAGGTCAGTGTGAAGGGCGAGGGATTGACAGAGACCAAGCTCCCAGCTGATTTTTCAGGTTTTTTTTTCATTTGCAGATCTATAATTTTTTGTCATATGACCCTCCTCAGGTCGACTTTTAATGGCTCTGCATTGCTGTCTGGATGAAGTCCAAACTCTTGGCCTGGCTGCCCTCCATGATCTAGCCCTTGTTCATGGCTTCATCCCTGCGCCTCCACCAGCCTTCCCCATCCTCACCCCCGGCCTCTTATAATCCAGCCACTCCACACTGTTCACCACGCACCACGCTCTCTGCCGCCTCTTGCCTTTTGCCAAGGCTCTTCCCTGCCTGGAGGACACTGTCTGCCTTATTCCCCACCCCACCCCACTTTGCTCGAGTAAAGCCTACTGGCCTTTCATCTGTCTCCTTCATTTCCATCAGGAAGTCTGCAACTGCTCAGGTCCCCCTCCTGCGTGATCCCGCAACCCCCAGGTGACGTGTAAACCCACAGCCACAGAGTAGGCTCCCCACCGGAGTCTCCCCAAGTCCCCTCAGACAACCTGGGGGGGGGGTGTTGCTCAGAGCTCTGTCCTCAGATTCAGTGCATGTCTGTTGAAGCAATGGGTGCGCTCCCTCGGGCACTGCCTTTGCAGACCTCCCTGCCCAAGCTGCATTTTGTATGGTCAAATTTGTACATGTGGGACCAGTGTGGGAGGGGAAGGTGAGACCCTCCCCTCCCTCCACCATGGTGGGGGAAGCCTCTCAGACACACATTCTGTGGCCACCCTTGTCTCCATGACTGTCCCTCTCACGGCCACTTCCCTCCCGGTGTTTAGTCCAACCAGGAAGCATCTCACCTGTCTGTCATTCTCCTCCTGGGGCGGGGCCTCACCCCCCACCTTTCTCCTGCAATACACAAGGTGTTCAGTCTCTATACGCTGAATGCATACATTCATTAATTCAGATGGCAGCGATGTACAGGACTTTCAGCACCAGAAGGAAAAAGACTGCTTTCCTTTCATTTGCCTTATAAATATGAAGAAAAAGTTTTTCAAGAAATGGGATCAGACCCAGAAAGGGCTTTTAGGGGTTAGTCCATCCAGCTCATTCCCCACTCCCGGGAGACCCCAGGAAGATGTTCGTCTCCATTTGCTCTAGGACACATTCCTGTGAAAACATGTTTTAAAGGAGATGTAATGTTTATTTACTTTTTAATTAACATTTTGTTTTTCACTGTCCATCTGTTTATTATGTGTTTAGTTACATTGATTTGCATATTATTGCATTCATTACCGGATCATTTAAGCCCCTAGGTATTTCTCATCACAGTGCTCTGTGGAAAGGGTTATTATGTAACAATCCAATGACTCGTGGTTATATATTCCTTAATTGGAGATTCTATCTGCGTCCCTGGTATTCAACTGGAGACTTCTATGCACCTGAAATTTTACATGAAAACTTCCTTGCTAGATCTCCCAGAATCATTGATGACTTCTGATAGCCCTAGTCCCTCAAACTCTGTGACTTTAATGAGAGGGAAAAAAAAAACTGTATTGGATGATAGAAACCGACAGATGTCCTTATTGTTATTCCACGGAACAGGTCCTTCCTCTCACGGAGGAGAATCTGTGTTCCTAGACCCAGAGATTTCTGCTCCTAGAAAACCCTTTCCATTCACTCTGCTCGTGAGAATGTTCCTCCTGATTTGGGATTTTGTTTGCTGTCAGCTTGCCTTCATCCCCATTCAGTTGGGCGAGGCTTTGTCTAAGTTCCAGGTTTTGCCAGCGGGGTGAGGGGTGGGGGGTTGGAAAGTAAAAGGATTTCAGATTCAGAAAGCCTGGTCCTATGGTACGCAGCAGGCTAAGGAGCCCCTCCGTTCCCAGGCCCCCTCATTGTAGAAACAGGGATCCTGCTGGCTGTCCTACAGGTGGGGCCTCCACATTCGAGCACGGAGCTTTCCACATGTTCCTTCTCGGAGAACGTATGTTCTGTCAATGGCATTGAGCCCCATTTGGGGAGCCGAGTATGGGCAAACCAGGTAGAAACATGCAGCAAGTGGTACTTTATTTTCTCTGGAAACCATGAGGATGTTAGAAAGGGACAAATTTTTTTTTGTTTCCTGAGAAAAAAATCAGGTGATTTGCATCTCTCTGTAATTGTTAAAAAGAACATTAGGCACACCTTTTCCATGTTCTCAGAGAATATTCCTGCCACAACTCCCCTGCGTGCTGTGTTATCACTGACTTTGCTGGGCGAGGAGGCCTAGCTCTGTTTTCACTGCAGTCCTCAACAAATAGGATCTATTTTCAGCCTGTGGCAACATGAAAAAACTGGGAATCTCTCTCTAAACTGCATATCCTAGGTAAAGTCTTTCTTTTGAGTTGATTTGAAAGAATGCTTTATCAGGGGCACCCGGCCAGCTTTGTCAGTAGAGCCTGTGACTCTTGATCGCAGGGGGGCGGGGGGGGGGCCGTGAGTTCGAGCCCCACGTTGGGTGTAGAGCTGACTTTAAATAATTAAAGGGCACCTGGGTGGCTCAGTCGTTAAGCGTCTGCTTTCGGCTCAGGTCATGATCTCAGGGTCCTGGGGTCGAGCCCCGCATCGGGCTCTCCGCTCAGCGGAAAGCCTGCTTCTCCCTCTCCCACTCCCCCTGCTTATGTTTCCTCTCCCGCTGTCTCTCTCTCTGTCAAATAAATAAATAAAATCTGTAAAAAATAATTAAAAATTAAAAAAAAGATAGAGTACTTTATCAGTCATCATAGATATCCTTTGCTTAAAATACAGTTTTCATAAACTATTTTGATGTAAAAATAAGTAAATATTTAAATAATAGAAACATTTAAATCCATGACTCTAAGGAATAAGTTGATTCTTTAGAGACTGTAACACACATCGTGGAAGAGATGGATCGTGAGCACCTTAAGAAAAGGAAGCAGGAATAACTTTGAGCCAGCATTGAATTTTCAGCAAAATTTTGACCTAGATGAAATTTCATGTGCCAGAGATGCTGTACCTGTCACAGGTGTGTTGTCATTATTAACTGGCCCATCAACGGATGAGACTGTGATTTCCTTGAGGCCAGGGCTGAGAGTCACCGAGGGCGGCCCGGACAGGGCCTGGAGCATTAGAAGTTTCAATAAATGGTTGTGAATGAATTAACGAATATCCTTGTAGGTGAAATAGAAAAATAATACCACACTTAAATGGATGGATGACCGGTTGAACAGTCATGCCCCAAAGCAGTTGATCAGTGGACAGTAGGACCTGAAAGGAAATTTCTAGGGATTTTCCCCAGAGCTGGCTCAGAACATATTTTTTCCCAATCCCGCAAAAAGAAATAGCTTAGAAGAAGGCATGAAAAGCATACTTATTACATTTACATATAGCCAGAAGCTAGATTCAAAAATAATTCTACCAATAATAGATGACACAATAAATTAGATTTACCCTAATAACTGGTTTCTTTTTTTTTCATGTTTTTAATTTAATTTTCCACCCACTCTCTTTAGTTTATTTTAGGGTTTCTCGTTTTGATTGGATCTTGACAATATGGAAGAATATAGAAGAATGCTCTGTAGTCATTTTCAGGGAGTGTAGGGGAATATTCTATGAAGAAAACTCCAGAGTTTTTCCTAGTATATTCGAGGTTAAAAAAAAAAAAATGATGAGTCAAAAGTAGTCTTGGAAGAGTGAGTTACATAACTTTTCCTTTTCCAAATGACTGTAAAAACTAGGGATAACTTATTTATTCTTCTTGGCAAATGACACATTCTTTTCATGTGGCCGGTGCGAGCCAGGTTTCTTTGGAGAGTAAGAGCCTCCTACACCCCCACCCCCAGGCCTCTCACCCAGTTGCCCCTTCCACTAGAGCTGCCTGAGTAAAAAAAACAGGACAGAGTTGCCTCTTGGAATGTCTCAACAAAAATAAATGCCTCTTTTTCCATTAGTGTGAGTCAACCAAATAAACACAAGCCAAACCCAAGGATCGTGCCAAGTGACTAAACATTTAACACTGAAATCCAATTCCTTTCATGTTTTGGACAAATCAGATAACTCAACATCTTAATATGCCATCAAATTTAATATTTCCTTACCTAAAGCTTTTGCCTCATCACTGGAAACCTCCATGACCCTTCTCCTCAGAAGCTGGCTTGTCTTCATTCCCCTCCTTGGTTGTTGCTCCTGCCTTCCTGCTTGGCTTGCCTGCACCTTTTCCTCAGAATTCCTGGCTCTTCTCAGCCACCTCAAATGTAGAGGCTTTCTTCTGATTCTGAAGGGGCTCTAGGCCTTTCATACTAAATTATACATTTTCCTTCCTGGCAGTGCAAGCTCTGATTCGTGTCTTGTGTAACCCCACAGAGAAGTAACTTCCTACATTATTTTTTTCATAAGCCATTACAAGTTAATGTTAACTTCATGTTAATATTCCAAAAGGCTGCATTCCGTGGATCTTTTCTTTATCTCTGAAGAAGGTGGAAATACATGTCAGATTGCTCACATAGAGCATCATATGTTAGGATGAGATTTCTGATATACAGAAATCCAAATGGGATTGTTTGAAGGTTAGATAATCTTCACAAATGGTTTAAATCTGCTTCTTTCTTCTGCAGAGCTGACTTTTCATAGCACCTGACCTCTACCATGTGTCTCAGGTCTCTCAAAAATCATTCCAAAGTTCATACCCTCTTCTGTCTTGTTCTTTTCACATGTTTAAGTGGCTGAACATTTTCTTGAAGTGTATGAGGAGCAATTAACACTTTCCCACACTTTCTGTTTGATGGGAGTAACCATTTACTCCCTACTGTTTTTAGCCTGGATCAGTAGTAATGACATATTCATTATTGCACTACCACTGTGGTTTTCAGTTGGATTTCCTTTTTAAAAAAGATTTATTTACTTATTTGAAAGAGAGTGTGTACCCTTGCGTGCAGGTGTACGTGCGTGTGCACACACACACGTGCAAGTGGGGGGAGGGGCACAGGGAGAGACAGACAGAATCTCAAGCAGATTCCCTGATGAGCACGGATCCCGACATGGGGCTCGATCTCAGAAGTCTGAGATCATGACCTAAGCCAAAATCAAGAGTCAGACAATTAACCAACTGAGCCACCCAGGTGCCCCTCAATGGGATTTCTAAACCTAGATAAGAAATATACCTCTATTTTTGTTTGCACTTAAGGAACAACTTAGAAATACACAAACTTTTTCACCTGTTGGACCATCTGTATCGGTAGGGACACATTTGATTGCAAGCGACAGGAAACAAAGCTCAAGTTGGCTGAAACCATCAAGAGGGGAAATTGGTTGATGCATCTGATCCTCCAAAGACAGGATGGGTTGCATTTGGTTTGATTCAGTAAAACAATACTGAGATCAAGTCCTTGGCTCCCGCCCATTTCTTTGCTCTTCTGTCCACAGCATCATTCTAGAGTTTCTTCTTTGCTCACAAGATGGCTGCCAGCCACTTCTAGAACAATTGTGTCCTTGCTCCAGGCCTGAGCTAGACTCCCTGGTCTTACTGTCAGGGGTAGAGGTCATTTTCCTCAAAGCACAAGTTTTGAGTCAGCAGTGTGGACCCAGTGAAAATCAAGAATTTAATGAAGGAAGGGGTTCATGGCCAGTGAGAGGCAACCTGGTATCCACCATACCATCTGTAGGCAGTTCATCCAAAAATCCTGCCTGTGTTGTAAATAGGACCAAGGAAATGTTATAGTTCATCTGTCCCATTTTCATTATGAGGCTATCTGGCTTTATTTCAATTATTTGCATATTATTTGAAGAATTTCTGTAATTTCTCACACATGCTTAGTTTTCTTTAAAGTAATTGAAACATCATAAATAGCTTCTGTTTAGAATCTTCCACTAAACAGAAAGTAAATTTCTATGAGAAAAATTACTTACTCTTCTTTTTCATTCTGTTAAGTATTTTAATGCAGAAACTGGATAAAACCTTGAATCTTAGTATGAGAGGTGATTTCTGAAGTGAAGGATTCTTGTAATCGATTTTAAAATAGTTTTTTCAAGGATGTTAGGGTAGTAATTTCCTGAAATGTCAGTGAGACTCTTTAATATTCTTTCATTGTAATAATTCATAGCTTCTCCCTGTCTGACTTGTGTAGCTTTAAAGAACCCTCTCTGACCACAATCACAGATAGAGTAGAAACATGAAAAAAAATCTTGTTACATAAATAATATTGTTATGCTATTACAGAAGTAGTAAAAACCCTATTTCTCTGGGGAAATTAACTTTTCTTAAAGAAATATGGAGAAATACATCCATATGTTCATTTCAAAGGCAATTCCTGTATAAAAAGAGGTAAAACTCAGGGTTTTGAGTCCAGGATGTGCCACATAAGTAACCTCAGGCCGATTATTAAATCCCCTAAAATCTCAGTTTCCTTCCTTGTAAAATAAGGATAATAGGCCCTTCCTAGCATTTTCTCTTGTTCCAATAAGATATTGAAATGAAGCGTGATTAACCCAGTGGCCTGCCTGGAGAAACACATGATAGTGATTTCAAAAAAATATGAGGCTGAACAAGAAAACAAATGCTACCATCTGACTGAATTGTAGGAAATTATTCTATTACTTTAAAACTTTAGAAATTCTCTATCCTTCTTCATATTGGATTCTTTTTCTTTAGAAATATAACAAGTTCCTTCAAAATGTTCTGTATGCCGATACTTAGTAGAAAAGCTATCATACATCATTACGTATGTGAATATTATATATTCACAGAGAGGGAGAGAGGCTGGCTTTCATCGGGGCAGATTCTGCCCTCACAAGCAGTTCTGTCCTGATCCCAGGCAAGAAGAGCCCTGGTTCACGGGTCCCTTCCAGCCCCGTGCCGGCCCTGCCCTTCTTCTGGGTGAGGTGTCTGCAAGGGTCAAGGACACAGGGCCAAGGAGATGTTTCCACCCAGTGCATGTGCCCTCTACTTTGACCCCAGAGATCCTACCCATCCCACCACCTTGAAAAGAATCTGAGAATCCAAAATTCAAACCTGGTAGGAGTTAGAACATATTTCACTTGATACTGTGTTGTCTCGATTTATCACTTTATCTGTACTAAAAAATCGTTCCTTCATAGAATATCAAGCAGTTATCTACTGGGACATATTGTCATTATAACTAGCTCAGAGTTTATTGGATAATCACCTAAGTTTTCCACCTGTAAATGGAGGGCTGGCCAGAACATTGGTTCTCAGATTTGGCTGATTTTCAGAATTGCTGAGGACTTTTAAAAATATACGTGGTTCCCAGGTTCCACCGGCCTAGCAATGATGTTTGAGTAGAACTGGGTAAAGAGCTGGGAATGTACATGCTTTGTATATTACAAGCAGGAACTTGGTGATCAGTTGGCTCTCACCACCACTCCACTAGACAGACTTTAGGGTTATTCTGTTTATTTATTCTCCGCTTCAAAGATTCTTTTCCAATCTATATGGAGCTCAGGGGCCATGTGTTCACTGGGAGACACTTTGTCCACTTGGTATCTCTTAAGATCTGTGCTTTGCCGGGTTTGAACACACACTCATACAGAGAGGCAGCCGAGAGGTCCACTGCCTTGACTGTTAGTCTCTGCTTTTATTAGGTACAGAGTTTGAATGACAGTTAAGAAGAAAAAGAGCAGATAGATAGACCTCTGAAAGGAAAGAGAGGCCAGACTAATAAATGGCCAGAGGTTGTGTGATAGGAGCCCAAGGAACATTAGGTGGGTTTCTGGATTATCAGAAATTCCATTAAGTAACTGGCGTTTTCTCTATTCAAAGTGTTTGTGGTTGATGGAGATTAAAAAAAAAAAAAAAGGCCTTTCCAATATATACGATGCGTTTTCTGGAGACAATAGCAGTCAATGGCATTCCAAATCTGGAGATGTAGGAAAACTCTGAAGAACAAACCCCAGATAATGACAGATAATGTTTTCTTTCTCACAGTCCCCTTTTCTTTTAGAGGGAAAAAAAGTATCAGCGAAAAGAGTCATGAACTTGACATTTCGCAAAACTGTAGTCTTTCCATCACTACCTATTAAGAGCTCCTGAATTAGCCTCAGTCCCCAAAGATACCTAGACATTTACACTATGGTCAAATTGACTTCTTATGCTTGTTCGTGATGAAAGAGAAACATACATATGAACTTTTCACTTGGGAAATTAAAAGTGGAGCGGAGTAAAGTGAATTTCATGTTTAAAGTTACGCCATTTGTAGGAGAGAATGGGGTAAGGCATCAAGCATGGTTTATAAGGAACTCTTTCACATTGCTCACTTTAAATATCCCTGCAAAACAAAACACTCTTACTTCCCGTTTTTTTCAGAGCTGGATCTCGACACTTGCAAACTGCTTCTTAGTTCCTTTAGCATAAAACTCACACTGTTGAACTTGGTACCAAAGCCCCTTGTCATGTTCCCTAGTGGACCCTCATCGACCCATCTCCCCTGACCCCCACCCACCTGAGGACTCTTATGGCCCAACATAGCACACCTCACTCTTTTATGTCTTTGCAAATGCTGTTCCCTCCCTCTGGTATGCTCTTTTCCTTGTCTTCCTCTTCCCAAACTTGCCAACACCCAGAGTACATGTTGGCTCCCGGGACTGTCTTATCAAGCAAAACTTCTCCGTGTTTATTCATCATCAAACCATCATCTAACCATGTTAGACTTCCAAATGCGACATCCACCACCAGCCCCATTCCTCGCTCCCCCAAGAAAAAAGAGAGAGAGAGAAAAAAAAAAAAAACACAGAAAAGAGGAAAAGCCACCAGATGGTTCTTTTAACTCCTCCTCCTTAACTGCAAGATCCTAGAACTGCCAGTCTTCATTCCTTCAAGTAGAGCTTGCCACCCCCTAACGCTCCTGAAATCTAGCAGCACACATCCACGCAGGGCCTTCGGCTGCCTTCTGCTTTTGCATCAGGAGACTGGGAAATAATCCTGACTCAGGCTTGTGTGTGCTTTTCAGGAGGCACACGCTTTGCTCCTTCCTCCACACACGCCCTTATTCTTTCGGTTTCTTTGCCCCTCAGATGTTCTTGGCACCCTTTCCCTGAGATAAATCATTCTGCCTGGTTCTCTGCCTGCAGAGTGGGTTACACAGGGCTGGCTGTTCCCCAGCCTCGGGTGAGGAACGCCAATGCTGTGGACCCAACACTGACTTGAGACTGGGCTTAAGGACAGTGGCCTCCAAGCTGTGTACATGTATGTATGTGTGCGTGCGTGTGTGCATGTATTTCTCTCCTTACCACACTACTGTTGCATTGTTAGTTTCTTCCTCATTTTTAAAAAACTTAAATTGTATTTATTTGTTCTTCCCTGGGGAAGCACATGGTATACTATTCATAGGGTACAAAAGGGCAGATAGTGGGCGCCTGGGTGGCTCAGTTGTTTAAGTGTCTGCCTTCAGCTCAGACCATGATTCCAGGGTCCTGGGACCTAGCTCCGCTTGGGGCTCCCTGCTCAGCGGGGAGTCTGCTTCTCCCTCTGCCGCTCCCCCTGCTTGTGCGTGCACTCTCTCTCTCTCAAATAAATAAATAATCCAAAAAAAAAAAAAAAAAAAGAAAAGGGCAGACAGTTTCTTCCTGATTTTAACCTAACTTAAAAAAAAACAAAAACAAAAACTCTAAAGAGGCCAAAGATTGCGGAAGAAGAAATACGCTAGCATCTTCGGGAATAACTTTCTGAGAGGCAGGACTTCCCATTGTATCTGAAAGTGTATTAATAGTCTTCTTCTAGGGAAGAAACGTTTCACTTCACTTCTGCGTTGTGTACTGCACTAGTTTCCTGTCTCCTTCCCTTTTCCCCCCGTTTTGTTGTTTTCTTTCCTTCTTCATTTTTTTAGTAGCAGAACCCTTTTAAAAAATAAATTCTTAACATAAACAGGTCAGAAGCGTGGCATTTTATCAGAGGGAATTTCTAAGTTTAATTTTATAAAAATGTTATTACGAATCCTGTCAACGAGGTCACAAGCGAACACATTGACCCCCTGTGCTGTGGGTTCACATCTGGTATCTGTTGCACTTGGGCCTGTGCGGTTAGTTGTGTTTCACTGCAGTTTCTAAAATATTTATTGAGAACCTGGAGGCTCTGGGGGAAACCAGATTGAAAAGCACCGGCCAAAAGTGACCTCAGTGAAGTCTAGCCATTGCACTAATATGCTCTGATGCTTAGAGGAAAAATCTCTCTATGCCTGGTTCTAAAAAAAAAAGCAGAATCACCTCAGATGCCCCCGGTGGCCTGAGGATGACCTGAGCCTGGCCCAGGCCTCCCAGCTCTGTGGCTCACACCCCGTGGCCACCAAGTGGACACATCAGCTGCTCTGCCCGGGCATGGGGGTGTGGCCACTGCCATCCTCCCCTTTCTGGCTACCTTTGTGTCATCGGCAGGGACGATCCCCGTGGCTGGATTTCTCCCATCCCCTCATCCCTCATGGTGCAATTGCTTTCCTTAATTCCCTTGCCAAACACGGGAATAGACAGCTGGGTGATCTGGCAACTGTTTTATTCACAATCGTCAATTATACTCTCATTCCTGAGAATTTGCACATAGCCCTGGAGCTCACCCTGGGAAGTTTCTTAAGAACTGACATCGCTTGGGTTATTATAATCTTTTATGAGTAGGACATAATAAAACTATAAATTCTGAACTGCCTCAGCATTTAATATCCATCTCCCATAAAACTGTAAGCTAGAAAGGTGACGTGAATATCACACACCTTTTACAAAATCATCAACAAAACAAAACATGCTGTTCTTTCTAATCATGACTCCAATCTCAGTTATGAAGAGATGGCTCTTGTTTTTTCGAGAAAGAATACAGAGTTGCCCTTACTACACACACTCACAGAGATGATCTCTGTGTTTTTAAAATGCATATATTGGGGCACCTGGGTGGCTCAGTCTCAGTCTTGGTTTTGGCTCAGGTCATGATTAAGCTCCACGTGGGGCTCTGCGCTCAGCGGGGAATCTGCTTCAAAATTCTCTCTCTCTGCCCTTTCCCCCACTTGCATGCACGCTCTCTCTAAAATAACATAAAATAAATCTAAAAAATTAAGAAATAAAACAAAACGCATATATTATACCCAACCAACCACAAACACCCTTATGAATTCCCAACGTGTGAGTACTTGAAAAAAAGTGGTCTTTTCTCTTTGAATGCACCTGATTTTGTGACGCCAGGGTCTGATATGAACAGATTATGTGACAGCATTAATTACTGATGTGAAAAAAAACTAAAGAATGCTCGATTCTGCACTATTATCTTTGAATGTGGGTACTTTCCTAGAACAGCGAAGAACGCTTTATGGTGCACATTCAACCCTCCAAAGTCTGAAAGTGGATATTAGACGGTTGTCCAAGACAGACTTCCCTCCTTTTCTATTGTGCTTCTTACTCTTTCCCACCCCATCTTTTTCTTTTACCATTTGCTTCTCACTGTATAAACAAACGGCACGGTTTGCTAGCAGGCTTAGTGAGATGCTCACCTGGCCCCAGATGTTTCATTATCTGGAGTGGGCGTAGGCCACCGTCCCATGGGTTGCACCCTTGGGTCCCTGTGTCAGCAAGAAGGCTGTGCCTGTGCCAGGCCCGTGCCGCAGAGCCTGCCGGGGAGGGCACCTTTTGGCTTGGCATGGTCTTGGGTTCAAGTGGTGAAACCTGGGATCCTCACTCTGGGGAACAGTGTGGGGAAAGCATGCGGCTTTCGTGGTAGGAAAGAAAAAAGGAAATGATGTTTTTTCCCAAGATACCAACGCATTGTTTTGGTCCCCTTTCCTTTTTGCTCACTCAAATCCAAGGGTTCAGAGCTGGACGCATCTAAGATGCCTCTTGAATTCCAGCCCAGAGTCTTCCATCTGGGGCACAGATTGTGTGTCATGAAGCTTCGGAGAGCAGTCCAGGCAAGTGGAGCTTGCTTATATGTCAGCAGTATTTCATATGGGCATGGCTTCTAAATTTGCATTATCTGCAGTGACCTTGGAACACCTTGGCATGCTGTATTTTGATATCAGCAGAGCTAGTAAATCAAAGTTACAAGGCCTCCTCTCTGTCCTGAGACAGGAGAGCCTCTTGATATCCTCCAAGACTCCAGGCATCTATTCTCATGTTGAAACATCCAGAAAATATATTTCCCTTTGACAAAAGGTCCCCAAAAAATCAGGAGAAAGAAATGACAACATTCCCTTAAATGTCTTAGTGTTGCAAGGCCTGACTGAGAATCATTAGCAGCTAATGTTACGGTTAACCAGGTGACATTTTCTTCTTTTTCATAGTCTTTTCCCGAGAGGACTACTAATGTGTTGGCCAAGTACACTTGAACCTTTCTCCTCAGGACACCTTACCTTTAAATCAGACCTATTGTGAAGTAAACGTATTCAGCCAAGAAAATTTGAAATGAACACTAAGACTGTGGCATTACCAACTCCCAAATATCTCATGGGCAATTCTTGTGCAGCACGCCAAGGTTTTTGTTGTTAACTTGGTAATTTGCCACCGGTTCTCAAACTTTGCATCCTGTCCCTTAGGAGGCTTACAAAATCCTGATCCACATCCCAGGCCAATCATATCCTAATCTTCAGGGGTGGACCTGGGGGTCAGTATGTTTTCAAACTCCTCAGGTAATTCGAACATGCAGCCGATTTTGAGACCCGACGTAACTTCTCCTGGGTGGTAATAGGAGTAGGAAAGAAGCATAAGGTCAATCCTTTTAACTTTTTTTTTTTTTTCATTCAGGTATCCGGCTTTTGAGTGTCTTTGGTGTGTAAGACTTTAGGAAGGCCAGAATTAGCTGTTCATTCATTTATTCGTTCTTCAGGACATTCATAGAATGCTGGGATATGCCAAGCTCTGGGCTTTGCACACTGATTTTGGACCTTTTTTTCTTTTGTACTAAAGGCCACCAGGCTTCAGCTGGGTCTTCTGGAGCTATTGTAGACACGAGCAAATTAGTTGGCCATTTCTCTGCCGGTCCATGGCATTGTGGAGGCTGGCTGTGGGAGCCTAGAGAGGTCTTTTCCATGTAAGTGGCTTCCTATCTTAAGGAATTCTATTCCATGTCTAACGACAAGCTTACCGATGCAGAAGAGCCTGTTAAAGCGTGCGTTGTCATCCACGCTTCCATGCAGCAAACACTATACTAGAGAACCCTATTGGTTTAAGGTCAAGCTTTGGGGGCCCCTATATACTTCAGTACACTCTGCCTCATTGTAATTTTAAATTCATTGATTATTAGAGAGGACCTCAGAGAGGATCCTGTTTAACAAGTTAATTTCTAGATGAGAAAACTGAGACCCTGGGAAGTGACATGACCAGCGTTCCATCCCCTAGAGACAGAGCCAGCCCAGTTGGTGGCCCTCCCAGGCTACCATTACAGACTCCCACCCTGTCTCCCTAGGGCTGCCAGGGTATGCTGGCCAGGCCCCCCCACCCCGTGTGTTCTACAGTGTGCTAAGGATGCCTGAGATGCCTTTTTTTTTTTTGAAAACATCATCAGCTGCTCACAAGGGTTTTAATTGTTGTTTGTTTGTTTTTAAGAATTCAAAGCAAAACTTATTTCACAATGAGAGACTTACCACATGTGGTACTTACTCCTTAACGACAACAACAAAACTGCCTTGCATTCTTAAGATGTGGTTGATTTACTTACCAGGCTTTGCTCCTTCGTCTCCCATTGATTACAGCTCCATCTGCTGGCGGCAAACGGAGATGATTTGAAGCTTTGGATTTTGAATTCCGGTCTTTCCCAAGGTGGCCTTATATTCTTTTCTTTTTCTTTCTTTCTTTCTTTTTTTTTTTTTTAAGGATGTTACTTATTTTATTTTGGAGAGAGAGAGAGAGCGCACGAGTGGGGGTAGGAGCAGTGGGAGGGAATCCCAGGGAGACTCCGCACTGAATGTGGAGCTTGACGCGGTCCTCGATCCCAGGACCTCAAGATCATGACCTGAGCCAAAACCGAGAGTCCACCACTCAGCTGACTGAGCCATCCAGGTGCCCCGACCTATATTCTTTTTTTTTTTTTAAAGATTTTATTTATTTATTTGAGAGAGAGAGCACGAGAGGGAAGAGGGTCAGAGGGAGAAGCAGACTCCCTGCTGAGCAGGGAGCCCGATGCGGGACTCGATCCCGGGACTCCAGGATCATGACCTGAGCCGAAGGCAGTCGCTTAACCAACTGAGCCACCCAGGCGCCCCCGACCTATATTCTTAATAGACAAGATCTCTCTCTATATGTAGTATGATATATACATGTGTATACATAGCATATTTTACGTCTACACAGGTGTGTGTTTCTGTAGATAGATAATGAGACCATATATTTTAATGTTCATTTAACAGATGAGGAAATCAAGTCAGAAAGTATTTAATGACCTGTCTAAAATCCTGCAGTTAGATGGTAGGAACTGAGACCCAACCCAATCTCCTGATTTCTTGAGCAGTTAGACTAATTAGTATCTATTTCTTTGTGTCCAGCATCATGGATATATTTTGGTGAACCAGATGTTAATGATTTTGATCAAGAACTTTTTAAAAAGCACCTCTTTGTAAAAATCTGGCAGTAGAACAGTCTGGCAACCCTTTCTCTACTTGAGCTCAGTGAGAGAATCGAGCCCTAATGCTCTAAGGCATTTGTTGTGTATACTGAATTAACTTTCTCTCCTATGCAACTAGAATGGTACCTTCCCTGGGAGAACTGAGAAAATAGTCCCTCAAGTCATTTTTCTCTGTTCTTTGGCTCAGATGAAGAATCCCAGTTTGGAAAAACTGCAAGGTGAAAATCCTCTCCCACCCTAGTACACTTTCTGAGGTATTAGTAGCTGGTTTGATATGTATCCTTCTAGACTTTTTTTCTCTGCATATAAAACCATCTAAATATGTACACACATGTACATGCAAACAGATGGATGCAATGTAGTGCGACAACAAAATGATAAAAGAACAGGGCTGGCCCAGAAGGGAGAGGATCCATCCTGCAAGAGGTGAGGGATAGGAAAGGGTTCTCAGTGGATGATCTAGAACAAGTCTCGGAGGATGCGTAGTTTGGTGAGAAGATACAAGACGGATGAGCACACCTATGTGGCCAGAGAAGAAGGTGTGCACAGGTGTGTAAGAGCTGTCCAGGGGCCAGTAAAGTTTTGGTGTGGGGCAATGGCGGAAAATGGGAGGGGCAGGTAAGGACCAAGCAACAGGGACCTTGTAAGTCGTGTCAAGTCATATGGGCTTTATCCTGGACTATGAGGAGCTATGGAAGGATTTCAAGCCAAAAAGTTTAATCACTTCTGTTTTGTGGAGTGATGGCTCAGGAGACAGCATGGAGAATGGTGAGAGAGCAAGAGCAAGGGAGGGAGGGGGAACAGTTAAGCTGGGAGTGATCATCTATAAAGTAGGAATAATAATGCCTGCTTCATGGAGTTGTGAGAATGAAACGAAGGAACATCTGTGAATGTGCCTGTTATAAAAAGGAAAAGTATTATTTTTTAATACCATCTGGCAAATATTTCAACTCTACCACTTTCCCTTGTGACTGACAGTATCCTGATTTCCACAGCAGTATTTCCTGTACTGCTTATAACTGGAGGAGGGGTGGAGATAATCTGACCCAGGAAAGGAGGAAATGGTTTGCTTTATTTCCAAAAAGCCTAGTGTTTACTTAGACAAACAAGAGTATTTGCCAAGACATCAGAATATTCTTCAAATGTTTTGGAGGCAATTTGCCATGCCAGAGAACCATAGCATCTATTTTGTGAACAATAATTAAATTTTCTAGGCCGTTTAGAAAAACGTTGTGGTGGATACGGAAGGACCTAGCCCTTTATGATCTTTGAAAGAGGGGCTTGCGTTTCACCTGAGAAGCGCCTTCTCCTGACTGGACAGTCAACGCGGAGGTGCCGAGAGAGGAGGACCGGAAGTCAGTCACAGCTCATTGACGTAACTTCCCTCTTGAGCCCCTGCGCGGAGATCTGGTCCTCCCATCCTCCCCTCTCTCGTCATTAATAATCACCTTGTCTCCTGTCCATCTCTTATCCTCTAGTGGGCTCTTTAATCTAAGTAGATAAGGGAACATTTCCAGTGACCACACAAAGGAAAGGTGTTTTGTTGCCTTTTCCTTCTTCTCTTGGTTCTCACAATACTCACAATTGCTGCTACAATCTCCCCTCGTCCAGATCAATGAGCCATGACAGTGAAATATGCTGAACTTTCCTTTCTCTGCTCTTCTGTGTTTTTCTAACATTCCTCGTTTTACAAGAAGTTCAAAATTTGGGGATCCTTGAACTGTGGAGAATTAACTGGCGGGAAAAATGGCGTGGCTGTTTCAAAGAGGCATGTGTATTCAATAGAGTGCCTACTCTCTGGGTTCTGATGTCCCTTCCAGCTTGGGGGTTTTGGAACGGGGCCTACTTGTGCATTTGGTATGATTTGTTGCATGAATTAACTTTAAAATGTTTTCCTGGCTCTTTCTGGGGATTTCTTGCTTGGCTGTCAGTTACCATGCATGCTGCGTCTGCATCAGTGCCCATATATGCTGTGTTCCCATTCAGCTTCTCTCTCTCTCTCCCCGCCCCCTCCCCCCCCCCCAACCTGGGCCCACTTCCCTCCATCCAGCTCATCTGTCTTTTATTGGGGATTATGGAGACTTCAGCATAGATTGTCATGTAAACCATCTACCTTCTGCAAATAGATGTATCAGCTAATGTTTACTTTGGTCCTGGTAGATGCTAAGTGATTAAAATCGAGTGAGTTTCTTTTCATCACCTAAAGTTGTTTTTAGTGACATTGTTCCTTTGAAATATGAGCATTTTAGAAAGGTTTGTTGTTTGGGGATGAACATTCCTTATGTATGAAGGTCCTCTTGGCCGTATTTTAGAAAGACTGAATGCTGAACTACAGAATTTAGCTATATGAGCTATGCAAGGTTAATGACACTTTGGTTTTATCATTTGCTTGTAGCTGACATCCTTGCCTCTTCTCTCTGTCCATTTTATTCTTCCTTTTGATGACACTGGCCGATCTGGGCTGATGAAAGCCCCTTTTTTAAAAAAAATATTTATTTATTTGAGAGAGAGAGAGAGAGAGAGAGAGAGAGAAAACAGGAGCACGTGAGCCAGGGGAGGGGCAGAAGGAGAGAATCTTTAAGCAGATTCCCCACCAAGTGCAGAGCCCGACAGGGGCTCCATCCCACGACCCATGAGATCATGACCTGAACCAAAACCAAGAGTCAGTCACTCAACGACTGAGCCACCCAGGCGCCCTAGGCCCTTTCTGACTATAATTTCTGGACTCGTAACTATTCTTTCTGCTTCTGAATATCTCTTTCTCCGGTTCATTTTGACCCACTGGGATTTCATCTGTCAGGATATTTATAACCAAGGGTCTTGAGAACTTCCACTAGATTTCAGGATAGTTCAAATCTCCGTACCTCCAGACATGGATATTATATCGTTAGTTATGAAATTTAACAGCCTGAATTTAGGTGTCATGATTTCATACAAATAATTGAACTTATATGTGCTCCTCCATATTCTCATTATAACTCAGTTAACAGAAAATTATAGCATAAGTGCTTTAACATGGACTTGGGAGTTAGACTCTCAGCAATTCCAATTCCCAGTTGTGTGACCTTGGAATATGTTCTTCATGTCTTGGAGTCTTAGTTTTCCCCTTTTACAAATGGGGGGAATGATAGACTGAACTAAGTTTTTCCATTTTACTTTCCCCTGTGTAGGGAAAACCCCCGTTCTTTCCTCTTGTGTGTTTCTTCCTTATGCATCTTCCTTTTTTACTTACACAGAGCACTGTAGAAGTTCACTTCTGGCCACTGAATGTGTGTGGGTTTCCCCTCCATCAAGCAATTCTTGGAGACCATCTGGGTGTCCTACAATTTAACTCAGTTCTAACTCTGTCTTCCCAGAGGTAGAGTCAGATCCCGCAAGTTAAGGGCTCGGTCCTGCAGGACTGCCCCCAACACACAATCACACACTTCAGATGCCAGTTGCAAGCCCAGGTTGTCATTTGTGTTTCTGACCAACAGGCCTGAGAGTGGAGGTTCCAATGACCCCTCCCTTGGGTTCAATTAATTTGCTAGAGTGGCTCACAGAACTCAGGGTAACACTGTGTTTACCAGTTTATGAAAGGATATGGTAAAGGATACAGATGAACAGCCAGATGAAGAGATACATAGGGTGAGGTCTTGGAGCGTCCCAAGCATAGAACCTTCTGTCTACATGGATTTAGGGTGTGTCACCCTCCCTGTATGGATGTGTTTGCCCACCTGGAGGCTCTCTGGACCCTGTACTTTTGAGATATCATGGAAGTTTCATCATGGAGTTATGATGGATCATTAACTCTGTTTTCAGTCCTTCTCCCCTCTCCAGAGAAGTAGGGGACAGGGTGAAAATTCCAATCATGACTTGATTTTTCCAGCGCTCACCAAGGAGCCATCCAGGAACCCACTCAGATAGTTTCATTACAACAAAAGATACTCCTATCACCCAGAAATTTGCAAGTTTTAGAAGCCCTGTGTCAGGGATGGGGTCAAAGACCAAATATTAGAACAAGAGATGCTCCTAGTGTTCTTATCACTTAGGAAATTACAAGGATTTCAGGAGCTCTGTGCCAGCAACCAGGTGCAGAGACCAATATATATTTTCTATTATCTCACAGACAGCTGATTCATAGGATTGGTGTATTAAACAACATAATGAAAAATACTTAGTATGGTCTTGATACATACAGGCATACTTCATTTTTCACGGAGCCCAACGCAGGGCTTGAACTCACAACTCTGGGATCAAGAGTGAGATGCTCAATAGACTAAGCCACCCAGGTGCCCCAGGGCATACCTCATTTTATTGTACTTTACATTTATTTTGTTTTTTGTTTGTTTTTCATTAACAAAATTAAAGGCTTGTGGCAACCATGTGTGGAGAGATTCTAACAGTACCATTTTTTCCGACAGCATTTGCTCACTTCATGTCTCTGTATCACATTTTGGTAATTCCTGCAATATTTCAATCTCTTTCATTATTATTATATTTGTTACAGTGATCTGCGATCAGTGATCTTTGATGTTACTATTGTAACTGTTTTGGGGCACCACAAATCATGCCTTATAAGATGGCAAACCTCATCCATAACTGTTGTGTGTGTTCTGACCGCCCTGTTCTTTTTTTTTTTTTTAAGATTTTATTTATTTGACAGAGCACAAGCAGGAGAGAGAGGGAGAAGCAGGCTCCTTGCTGAGCAAGGAGCCCGATGTGGGACTTGATCCCAGGACCCTGGGATCATGACCCTGGCCGAAGGCAGCCGCTTAACCGACTGAGCCACCCAGGCGCCCCTGACCGCCCTGTTCTTGACTTGCCCTTCCCCCACCTCTCTCCTTCCCCTCAGACCTTCCTATCCCATGAGACACAACAGTATTGAAGTTAGGTCAATTAATAATCATAGAATGGCCCCTAAATGTTCAAATGAATGGAAGAATCACACATCTCTCACTGTAAATCCAAAGCTAGAAATGATTAAACTCAGTCAGGAAGGCATGCCAGAAGCCAAGATAGTCTGAAAGCTAGGTCTCTTGGGCCAAACAGTTAGGCAAGTTGCAAATGCGAAGTAAAAGTTCTCAAAGGAAATTAAAGGTGCTACTCCAGTGAGCACACAAATGCTGAGAAAGCAAAAGAGCCTTATTGTTGATGTGGAGAGAGTTTTAGTGGTTTGGATAGAAGAATAAGCTGGCCACAACATTCCCTTAAGCCAAAGCCTCATCCAGAGCAAGGTCCTGACTCTCTTCAATTCTGTGAAGGCTGAGAGAGGTGATGAACCTGCAGAAGAAAAGTTTGAAGGTAGTAGAGATCATATCATGACACTTAAGGAAAGAAGCTGTCCTCACAACATCAAAGCACAAGGCGAAGCACCAAGTGCAGATGTAGAAGCTGTAGCAAGTTCTCCAGGAGATCCCACTGAGATAATTAATGAAGGTGGCTACACTAAACAACAGATTTTCAGTGTAGATGAAACAGCCTTCTGTTGGAAGAAGATGCCATCTAGGACTGTCATAGCTAGAGAGGACAAATCAGTGCCTAGCTTCAAAGGACAGGCTGACTCTCTTGTTAGTGGCCAGTGCAGCTCGTGACTTTAGCATGAAGCCAGTGTTCCCTTACCATTCCCGAAAATCTAGGGCCTTTAAGAAGTATCCTAAATCTACTCTGTGTTCTTTCAGTGGAACAACAAAGCCTGGATGACAGCACATTTGTTTACAACATGGTGTATTGAATATTTTAATCTTGCTCTTGTGACCTGCCCAAAGGATTCCTTTCAAGATATGACTGCTCATTGACAATGCACCTGGTCACCCAAGAGCTCTGATGGAGATGTTCAATGAGATGAATGGTGTTTTCATGCCTGTTAATATAACATCCATTCAGCAGCCCAGGGATCAAGGAGTCATTTTGACTTTCAAGTCTTATTATTAAGAAAAACATTTCATAAAGTTATAGTTGCCATAAATAGTGATTCCTCTGATGGACTTGGGCAAAGTAAATGGAAAACCTTCTGGAAAGGATTCACCATTCTAACTGCCATGAAGAACATTTCTGATTCTGGGAAGAGGTCAAAGTATCAACATGAACAGGAGTTTGGAAGAAGTGATTTTAACTGTCTTGAATAATTTTGAGGGGCTCAAGACATCTGTGGAGGAAGTCACTGCAGATATGGTGGAAGTAACCAGTGCACCAGAATTTGAAGTGAAACCTGAAGATGTGACTGAATCACATCAATCTTACGATAAAATTTTCATGGATGAGGAATTGCTTCTTATGGAAGAGTAAAGAAAACCATTCCTTGAGATGGAATCTAGTCCTAGTGAACATGCTGTGAAGACTGTTGAAATGACAACAAAGGATTTAGAATATTATATGAACCTAGTTGGTAAAGCAACAATAGGGTTTGAGAGGACTGACTCCACTTTTGAAAGAAGTTCTCCCGTGGGTAAAATGCTGTCAAACAGCATCACATGCTACCGAGAAATCATTCATGAAAGGAAGAGTCAATCACAGCAAACTTCAATGTTGTTTTATTTTAAGAAATTACCACAGCTAACCCAGCCTTCAGCAACCACCACCCTGATCAGTCCAGTCAGCAACCATTAACATCAAGGTGAGACCCTCGACCAGCAAAAAGCTTATGACTTGCTGAAAGCTCAGACGATGGTTAGCATTTGCTGAAATGCAGAGACCAATATATATATATATATAATTTTTTTTTTAGCAATCATGTATTCTTTTACGTAAACTCTAGGCCCAACATGGGGCTTGATCTCATGACCCCAAGATCAAGAGTTGCATGCTCTCCTGACTGAGCCAGCCAGGCACCCCAGCAATAAAGTATTTTTTTGTATGTACATTGTTTTTTTAGACATAAAGTTATGGCACACTTACTGGACTGCAATATGGTGTAAACTTAACTTTTATATGTACTGGGAAACCAAAAAAATTTATTTGACTATCTTTGTTGTGATATTCACTTTATTGTGGTGGTCTGGAACCAAACCAGTGATATCTCTGAGGTATGCCTGTAGTTAACACTCAGTAAATGGTACATATAAAACAGCTGTGTAAGTAGGGCCTAAAGAAAGTGAGAAGATTAGTTCGTCCCTAGATTTAGATGTCTCACATCCCAGGAGACTGAGGAAATTGCATTTATCACAAAAGAGTCAGGGCTGAAATGCTTGAGAAAAGAATATAAGAGATGTTGACAAATTTTCCAAACATAAAACAGGTAGGGTATGAGATGGATAGATCAGGAAGTTTGACTTCAATGCAGAGCACAATTCTGGAACAGTAAATTAAGCAGATGGTTTGTGATCATTTAGTAAAGATTGTAGTGGTTGCTAGGAACCACCATGGGTTTACTAAGAACAAATTTTCCCAAACGTTCTGTTTCCCTTTTATATAGTATTATGTGGTGTGTAAGACTGAGGAATGCCATTTCAGCAAGGAATCTAATTGTCTCCTTATGGATAAGATGGTAAAACATGGGCTAGATGATAGTCCTGCTGGGTGTACAGCTTGATAGCAGTGAAAGTCAGTTGATTCGTGTCGTGGTTATCTTGATGGGGCCAGCTCTGACGGGTAACGTTCCCATTTAAGACTTGAGGAATTTGGATCAAGACGTATGGGTTGAGAGGCACCTGGGTGGCTCAGTCGGTTAAGTCTCCGACTCCTGATTTCAGCTCAAGTCATGATCTCAGGGTTGTGAGGTTGAGCCCTGTATCGAGCTCTGTGCTGGACATGGAGTCTGCTTAAGATTCTCTCTTTCCCTCTCCCTCTGCCCCTCCCTGCTCGCACATGCGCACTCTCTTGCTCTCTCTCTCAAAAAAAAACCTGTGGGACGGATGTGTACCAACAAAATATGTAGATGGCCCAAAGTTGAGAGGGACAATAAATATAATAGATGGGAGAATAAAAATTCAGAATAGTCTTGATCATCTGAAGCACCGCATGGAGCCCCAAACGATTGAATTTAATGAAGCTAAAGGGAAGACTTGAAGCTCAAAACTCAAGACAGAAAAAGAAAGGAGATCTTGTTTAGTAGAAGTTCAGGTAAAACTGATCTGGTTATTTAATTGACCCAACACTTAATATTCATTCATTCATTCATTCATTCATTCATTCATTCATTCAACAAGTATGTATCGAAAGTACTACCCGCTGTGCACTTTTCTTGGCATTAGGGAGACGGTAGTGAACAAAATAGTTAAAAATCCCCACCTCTGTGGAGCTTATACTCTTTAGGTGCCAACAGTTGAGCAACTGCTTTAAAAAAAATGAACCTCATATTAGGCTTTATTTGCAAAAGTATAACATCCACTCACGATGGTTAATAGTTCACCTCTCTTATTTAATACCCTATTCTTGGTGCTATAATTTATACTGGGGTCACTGCTCTCAGTTTTGGGCCAGTGAGAGTGGCAGTAGTAGAGTAATATGAAACATGGTGGAGAAGGCCTGGTCGGCCAGAAGGAGAGAGCACTAAGCAGATGTTATATCCCTCCAGGATTTGCAGGAGCATGAGAAGAGGGTGTCAGCTTGTTCTCTGTCACCACTCATTACAAGGAGGCTGATTCCTGGTACATATAAGAAAGGCTGGCTGGGAGGTGTCCTTACTGCAGCTGGAAGCCCACCTGTGTGAGCTCCACGAGGGCTAACTGCCCTTGGGACTCCTGGTGCAGTGCCCGATATATGGTGGGCGCCCGTGGGGGGATTTTCCTCTGATGTTTGTAAAGACAACCTAGGTACCCAACGCTAAAACTTGAAGCTTGGTTTTTGTATATCTTAAGAGTCTGAGGGTGGAATAACGTACCTAAGAACAGCTGTTGGAGGCCAGAATGTTTTCTTCTATCACGTTCTAACATCCCCAAGTTAGTTAAGCCACTTTTCTTAAGAGACATTTCAGAGGCCATGTGAGGATTTCTTTGAAATTTCTGCAGTATGCTTATTCAAACATCACCCATCCACCACGATGCCCATCATGTTTTGAGGCCTTCGCTGTGCTTCTGGCTCATCCTGGGTCTTGCTTTTTTCTAAACTTCACGGCAATGCTACAGAGTTTAGCATTTAATTTTTTCCTAACTGCTTCGTGGGTCTCTCCATCTAGGTGATCTTATTTTATATTTTTCTCGTATTCTTCCAGAAGCAGCATAGAAACTCAGTACATGATAACTGCTTGACTGCTTGAATTATTAGTTGAGGGGGAGAGTCAGGAGCGGTATCATTCCAGCCACAGCAAGGACTCATGTAAGAATGGCAGGTTAAGTAGACTTTAATTTCCCTATCCCTTGCATCCAAAGAAGGGATTATGTTCTTAATTTATTAGAGTCTCCTACTTTGGCTGGGCAAGTGCTTTGCACAGAGTTGATTCTTTGTATATAGTTGAATCTGTGTTAATGGCTATACTCCAGGGCTCAAACAGCCTTCTTGGCTCAACCTCTGAGGGGAGGTGGGACAGCCCGTACAAATCTCTAAGCTTAGTTTAGAGGCTCATTGACTGTGATTTATGTAACCAGGGTGGCCAGATTTAGCACATGAAAATGCAGGCTGCCTAGTCACTTTTGAATGTCACATAAATAACAGTGCAATATTTGGGATGTACTTACACTGAAAAAAGTATTTGTTGTTTATCTAGAATTAAACATAACCGGGTGCCCAACATTTTATCCAGCAACCCTTCATGTAAACCCCACTATTTCATATCCCCCCGTAAGTCTAAGCTTTTCGTGAACCCCCAAATTAACCTCACTAAAAGAAAATATTTGTGCCCCTGGAAATGACTCTAATTGGAAATTTTTAAAAATTAAAAAACTGGGACCGTCCATATGCTGTATACTTTTTGTGGTCATAATTCTTTCAGGATATCCAATAATGATTATTCCATAAATGTCTAGAATCTCAGCAGTCGTAACTTAATTTGTCATGGTTTCCTTGGTAGCATAGTTTACTCGGTTCCTATGATATACTATTATTATATTATCTATATAATATTATTATATAAATTATTTATATAATTTGAGTATTATTTTGCTCAGGTAGCAAAATAACCACTGCTAACAAGGAAATATTAGGCTCTGCGCACGGGAGTCAGATGAAATGTGAATTTCATGTAATCTGTCATCTCCGCTCCCACAAACACCCGCGTTGACTAATCAGAGCTGTGGAAAACATTGCCGCCCTCCATTAGGTGTTTTGTTCTCTTCTCTCATCTGCTCGGAGGGAAGATAATATTCTGGTTTGTTCCACCTTATCAACTTCTATTTGAGGGAAAGACAGCTCACACTTAGGAAAATTGCCTCCATTTTTCCCTAAGTAAATAATGATTCTTGCTGTTGAGTAGGGACCGCCTTTAAATATCATTCATTCATTTAGCCGATATTTATTAAGCAGATGGATGCTCGGTATGAGGGGAAACAAAATAAGTAAGTAGTCCCTGCTTTCGGGTTTGGGGGAATCTGCATATGGAATGCTTGCTTTTGTATGGTTCAGCAGTCATTTCAGTGAAAGACTTGTGGTAAGAGTTCATTAGCTCGTACTTGGAGTAGTGAAATGATTCTTCTCTCAAATGCTTTAAAATAAATAGCAAGCCTTATCTTCTGAGCAAAAGCTACTCTTAATGGGTAGTTCCAGGGGCTGGCATTAGGCTGTTTCCCTCTCTCTCGTTTCTGGAGGCAGGACTTTGCTACTCGACTCAGACCAGAAGCCTCAGCATCTCCTGGGAACTTGTTAGAAATGCAGATGCTCCGGCCTGCCCCAGCCCCACTGGACCAAAATGGGCAGGGCAGCCAGAATCCGTGTTGGCTTGCGTGCACACTGAAGCTTGAAAATCACGGGGCTGACTACCGAATTTCTGCTTTGTGCCTACAGATCATCTAAGGGTCATACTGAACCAGTTCCTGGGCTCTGCCCTCAGGGATTCAGGATCTGTTTGACCAGGGTGGGGCCTGAGAATTTGCATTTCTTTTTTTCTAAATTTTATTTTATTATGTTATATTAATCACCATACATTACATCATTAGTTTTTGATGTAGTGTTCCATGATTCGTTGTTTGCGTATAGCACCCGGTGCTCCATTCAATACGTGCCCTCTTTAATACCCATCACCAGGCTAACCCATCCCCCCACCCCCCTCCCCTCTAGAACTCTCTGTTTGTTTCTCAGAGTCCATAGTCTCTCATGGTTCGTCTCCCCCTCCAATATCCCCCCCTTCGTTTTTCCCTTCCTACTATCTTTTTTTTTTAAACATATAATGTATTATTTTTTTCGGGGGTACAGGTCTGTGATTCATCAGTCTTACACAATTCACAGTGCTCACCATAGCACATACCCTCCCCAATGTCCATCACCCAGCCACCCCATCAGGAGATGCCTGCTCGTGCTGTGTCTGGGAACCACATTTTGATTGCAGTGGTCTAGTTGACCCTTGGTAGTGGTGGTGACTAGGACCCCAATGAGGGGTCAGTCTGGTTTTCCTCTGCCTGGACTGGAGTCATGGACATGACCGTGAAGCTAATGACATCTGTTTTTAAAAGTTTTCATGCCTCACTATACTCACTCTTCTGTTTGTGTGTGTCTTTTTTCTCTTTCAGGATTAAGCATGAAAACATTGTCGCCCTGGAGGACATTTACGAAAGCCCAAACCACTTGTACTTGGTCATGCAGCTGTAAGTACCTGCTTTGCCTGAGGAGTGCGGAAGGGGGTCGGGGGGCGGTGGGGACCTCCGGCCAGTAAAAGAAACTGAGGTAGCGCGCCAGGTGAGCCGTAGGAGCGGGAGTGGGGCCCTGGGGAGCTGGGGTGCCCTTCTAGACGGCGGGCCGGACACAGAGTCTGCGGGCCTGGCCGGTCTGCAGGTACTGCACCAGACTGATGATCTCTTGCCCTCATCGAGGAGCCTGCTGCGGCCGTTGCAGGGCGCCTCCCTTCGAGGGGTCTCTTTTGCTTTTTCATGTGCGAGGTCCACATGTTGCTTCCTGAAAACACTTCTGTGGGCCCACTGCGAGGGACACTCTGCTCCCGTCTCTAGGAGAAACTCCCACCTTGTCTTCATTTCGAGGGATGCTGGGGGAGGGCGGCAGATGGTAGCTGTGGGCTCCGTCCTTCCATCTACTCTGCCGGCACAGAAACGCACATGGGACTGAACTGGATCTTGTGCCAGGCGTGAGACAAGTCTAGTTGGGTTCGGACCTTGACATTGTCACCCCCTGCAGATGATTTCTGCATTCCAGTAAATGCTGGAAGTTACCAGAAGAGGGAGGAAATAAGAAAGCTGAATATTCAATTTGAACCTTGACCCGAACATGTAAGACACATGTAACATAACATATAAACCGTTAAATGAAATTAGCCTCCCCTCCCAACTAGTAGGTTGTTTCTTTCTTTCTTTCTTTCTTTTTCTTTCTTTCTTTCTTTCTTTCTTTCTTTCTTTCTTTCTTTCTTTCTTTCTTTCTTTCTTTCTTTCTTTCTTTCTTCTTTCTTTCTTTCTTTCTTTCTTTCTTTCTTTCTTTCTTTCTTTCTTTCTTTCTTTCTTTCTCTTTCTTTCTTTCTTTCTTTCTTTCTTTCTTTCTTTCTTTCTTTCTTTCTTTTCTTTCTTTCTTTCATCATGAGAGTTTTTATAGGACATTGTAGGACATTTTTATACGAACATTTTTAAAAGTATCCAGACTGGAAGCATGTGGACGATTTTTCTCTGTCAAGTGACAGTCCTAGGTGATGACTGATGTAGGAAAATGTTGGGGTTCAGAGCTGAAGGCCAAGAAGGAATTCTTCAGATGTCTTTCATGCAGAAAGGTGGTTTTATTAAAGCACCGGATAGGACCCCTGGGCAGAAAGAACTACCCTGGGGTTGTGACGGTTGACTCGTTATATACTTTCAAGTTGGGAAGGGGTTAGGGACAGCACAAGCCTCCAAGGTATTTTGGAAACAAGGTTTCCAGGATCCTGAGGGGGCTGGCTATTGTTAGGAAAAGGTCATTTATGACTGTTTAGTAAAAACTCAGTCATGAGACTCTTCAGATGTCTATCAGTGGGCCGTATGCTTGGAGAATGATTGCCAACATGTATCTTGGGAGGGTAGAGACAAAGGAAGTTTCCAAAGGAATTTTTATAATGTTAATGTAGACTTCCAGGATCTGGGGGCATTGGGCTAAGATTGCCTCTTGCCCTAAGCAAAGTATTAACATCCAGGCAGCTGAGTTCCTAGACGAATGTCACTGCCTGTTCTAAGGACTTGTCAATGGGCTGTAAGTAGTAAGGAAATATAATTTTTTTTTTTTATTTTGCCTGTGTTTCCCACATCAGTGACCAGTTTTATAGCTTTGGGTGTTAGTGTCAGCCATGAGACTGGTGGTTTAAGCAGTTTTGACTGCTGGTTCCTCATTAATTTCCGATTACCTAAATGCCGTCTTTCCTAGTTCCTTGCAATAGTTTGTTTTATAATTTGCCACATCCTGGTTCTTCCTTGAGAGCAATAGCTCTCACCAAATTTGGGATGCTCCCTAGCAGGCTCTTGTGACTTTATTTTATATAGTGTTAAAAAACAAAATTCAACCTAGTAAATATGAAGATCTAGTTGGCTTTATTAAATGATTCATAAGTTGGGCAAGCATCCCATCTAGCAAGTAGAGAGCTCCACCGAGCTAAACAAAGGAAAGGTTTTTAAAGGCAAAGAGAGAGCATTGACAAAGGGGGGATAAAGGAATTTATTAGCAAAGAATGCATTGTTTAGGCAAGGTTGCCCTCCTAAAGGGAATAGAGGGGGTCTATCAGTAAATTTCCTAGTATTGACCAGGAAATTCTATATTGACTATTTCAAAATTACATTCCTGGGGGATTGAAACTGCCATTAGGTTATGTATTAAGTCTTGGTTTATCGACTTGGGGCCTTAACCTAAGTGGTGCCATTTTGGTTTTCTTTTTAACAGTAGAGGTTCCTCTTAAAGAAGCAGGTGAACCACTTTCTCACCAAATATTGACTTCCCAGTAGGAAGAATATGACATTTTAATGACAAGAAAAAACCCCACAGTTTATACAATGTCAGTAGTATATTTAAATGTGTGTCTTTTATGGGTGATGCAAAAAATAAAAGAGAGAAAGAAAAGAAAGAAAGAAAGAAAAGAAAGAAAAGAAAGAAAGAAAGAAAGAAAGGAAAGAAAGAAAGAAAAGAAAAAAGAAAGAAAGAAAGAAAGAAAGAAAAGAAAAAAGAAAGAAAGAAAGAAAGAAAGAAGAAAGGAAAGAAAGAAAGAAAAAGCATTAGTACTAGAATCCAGTGCCATATGTATTCACTTGTTTAACTTCTCTGTTTGTGGATCTGTCACTAAATAAATCAGTTGAAAGCATCCCCCTTATGTAAATCTCAGCTCTGCCTCTTACTAGCTGGGTGAATTTGGACAAATAACTGGGCCTTTCTGAATATCAGTTTCCTTAATGGAAAGAAATAATAATATTGACATCCTCCTCCTCATCATATTTACATTAGAAGGTTATAGGGAGTACTGACTGAGAAAAATGTATAAAAAATAAAAATGTATTACAAATAAAGAGTGCCATAAATAGGTCCTCAATACAGACTGTTTCTTTATGGACATCTGTCTTGTTTCATTAGTATCTCTGCAGATGGTCTTTCGTTTTATGAGATGAAGTTCAAGTAGATTTAAATTCTAACTTTCTAAGCAACTTGATTGCATCCTAACCAGCAGCAGTTTATGTAAAGATAGGTCAGCATGAGAGCATAAGAGTGTCTGGAATGGAACAAACCTGGGGACAAAGTTTGGAAGTCTTCTTGGGGCACAGCTGTCCCCACCCCTTCACCGAGCTTTTCTATCAGGGATTTACCCTCTCTCTCGCAGTTATCCTAAAACCTCCTCAATATGGGTCATGTTCACTCAGAATTTGTAATAACCCAGAGGAGCTGGGCTAGAATTAACTCTTGGGGGTACCATGTGAGGTTTGTGAGGCGAGTTGGTGACAAAATCCAGATCTAGAGGCAAGGAATGTTTAAAGTGTTTAAGGAGAACACGATCTACGTGCACTGTTGAGAAGTTTAGAGGCGCTATTTACACAAATCTTGGATTTGCTAATTGTCAGCTGTTAACTTGTATATAAATTCTTTTTCCATTGGTTGTCATTCCTTTTTAAATTTTTTATTAGTTTTTTATTTTTTTTATTAACATATAATGTATTATTTGTTTCAGAGGTACAGATCTGTGATTCGTCAGTCTTACACAATTCACAGTGCTCACCATAGCACATACCCTCCCCAAAGTCCATCACCCAGCCACCCCATCCCTCCCACCCCCCTCCACTCCATCAACCCTCAGTTTGTTTCCCGAGATTAAGAGTCTCTTATGGTTTGTCTCCCTCTCTGGTTATGTCTTGTTTCATTTTTCCCCTCCCTACCCCTGTGATCATCTGCCTTGTTTCTCAAATTCCTCATGTCAGTGAGATCATATGATAATTGTGTTTCTCTGATTGACTTATTTCGCTCAGCATAATACCTTCTAGTTCATTCCTTTTTTAAAAAATCAACGTTGTTGAGGTATAATTTACATCCAATTAAATGCACCTATTTAAAGTGAACAATTCAGTGATGAATGTGAGAGCGAATCATATGGCCCAAACCATTGCCATAATCAAAACCAGAAAATTTCCCTCACCCCAGAGATCCCTTTGGTCCTTTGACGTGCTCCCTTCCTTACCCCTGACACTGGAAGTTACCATTTATACTCATTAGAGATGATTTTGCATTTTCTAAAATGTTATGTGAATGAAATCATATAGCAGTACATTTTGTGTCTGGCTTATTTCACTCATACTTACTGGCATTCATTCGTGTGGTAGCATGGTCCGTCGTTTGTTCTTTTTCATTGCTGAGTAGTATTCCATCCTTACAACTAGTCCACATTTTATCCATTTGCTGTTGCTGGACATTTGGATTATTTCCAGTCTGGGGGCTATTATGAACAAAGCTGCTATGAACATTCATGGACAGCCTTGGTGTGGGTCTCTGTTTGTGTGAAGACCTAGGAGCAGAATGAGGGGGCTGTAAAGTAGGGGTTAGGTTAAACTTTTTAAGAAACTGTCAGTTTTCCAAAGTGGTTTTACCATTTTACATTTTTGTCAACAGTGTATGTAAGTTCTTGTTACTGTACATTCCTATCAACACTTCATACTTTGTGTTTTCAATTTTAGCCATTTTAATGGGTGTGTAGTCATGGGCGCCTGGGTGGCTCAGTCATTTGTTAGGCGTCTGCCTTTGGCTAGGGTGTGGTCCCAGGGTCCTGGGATCGAGCCCCGCATCGGGCTCCCTGCTCCACGGGAAGCCTGCTTCTCCCTCTCCCACTCCCCCTGCTTGTGCTCCCTCTCTCGCTGTCTCTCTGTCAAATAAATAAATAAAATCTTTAAAAAAATGTATTTAATGGGTGTCTCCCGGTAGTTTTAATTTGCATTTCCCTGCTGATAAATGATGGTGATCACCTTCTTATATCCTGATGGGCCGTTTGCATATCTTCTCTGGTAAAATGTCTCTTCAGATCTTTTGCTCACTTTTTATTGGATTGTTTATCATCATATTATTGGGTTGTAAGTGTTCTTTATCATGTTTTGTCAAATATAGGTAATATGAATTTTTCTCCCATTCTGTAGCTTGCTTTTTTTGTTTTCTTAATGGAGGCTTTTTTAAAAACTAGCTTTCTTGAGATATAGTCCACATGCCATACAATTCATGCATTTAAAGTGTACAATTCAGAGGTTTTTGTTTTAGTCACAGGGTTGAACAGCCATCGCACAGTCTAATTTTAGAACACTTTATGTTCTAAAGGAGAACAACTTCAAAAGATCCATACCCATTAGCAGTGACTCTCAGTTCGTCTCTCCCCAGCCTCTTACTTTCTGTTCCCATGGGTTTACCTGTTCTAGATCAGACGATGTGTGGTCTTTGGTGACTGTCTTCTCTCATGTGGCTCCATGTTTTCAGGATTTATCCATGTTGTAGCATGTGTTGATACTTCATTCCCTTTTATGGCCAACTAATATCCCCACTGTATGGATATATCATATTTTATCTATCCATTCATTGGTTGATGGACATTTAGGTTGTTAATACTTTTCAGCTATTAATGATAATGATGCTAGACATTTCCATGTACAAATTTTTGTGTGACTGAATGTTTTCATTTCCCTTGGGTGTATACCTAGGAGTGGAACGGCTGGGTCAAATGGTAACTCTATGTTGAACATTTTGAGGAACTTCTGAACTCTGTTCCAAAGAGACTGCACCATTTTACGATCCCACAAGCAGTGCGTCAGGATTCCGGTGTCTCCACGCCCTCTCCAAGACTTGTTTATTTTTTGTCTTTCTGTTGATAGCCATCCTTGTGGGTGTGAAGTGATATCTCATTGCAGTTTTGATTTACATTTCCCTGATGACTAATGATGTTGATCATCTTTTCATGTGCTTATAGGACACTTGTGTATCTGTTTAAAGAAATATCTATTCCAATACCTTATGCATTTTTAAATTGGTTGGTTGCCTTTTGTTTTTGAGCTGTAAGACTTCTTGTTATATTCTACTATAAGTCCCTTCTTAGACATACATTAGGATATTTTCTCCTGTTCTGTGGGTTGTCCTTTTACTTTGTCAGTAATATCGCTTGTAACCCCAAAGTTTTTAATATTGACGTAGTTCAGCTTATTTTTTTCTTTTGTCACTTATGCTTTTGGCATCATATCCAAGAAACCAACACCTAATTCTTCATGGCACCTTTTGAATAGGAAATGTTTTAATTGTGATAAAGTTCAACTCATCGATTTATTTTCTCTTATGGTTTGTGCTCTTTGTGTCCTGTATGAGGAGTCTTTGCCTACCCTAAGTTTGCAAATGTTCTTTTCTTCTAGGAGTTGTATAGTTTTAGTTTTTCTACTTACATCTGTTGTAAGACCAACATCAAGTTGATTTTGATGTATGGTGTGAAGTAAAGATGATACTCTTTTTATTTTTCCATTGGAATATCCGATTTTCAGCACCATTTGTTAAAAAGACTTTTCTTTTCTCAATTCATTGCCTCGGTACCTGTCAAAAATCAATTGACCATATGAGGCTGATTTGATTTCTGGACTCATTCTATTCCATTATTCTATATATCTGTCTTTTGTCAATACCATAGCATCTCATTTACTATAGCTTTCTAGTAAGTCTTGAAATCAGGTATCATAGTCCTCTAACTTTGTTAGTATTTTCTTAAAATTGCTTTGGGTTATAGGGGTGCCTGCATGGCTCAGTCAGTTAAGCATCTGACCTGATTTCGGCTCAGGTCATGATCTCAGGGTCATGGGATCGAGGCCCGTGTTGGGTTCTGCGCTCAGTGGGGAGTCTGCTTCTCTCTCTCTGTGTCTCTCTCTCAAATAAATCAATAAATCTTTTTAAAAATTGCTCTGGGTATTCTATATTGTTTGCATTTTCATATGAATGTCAGAATCAGTTTATCTTTTTATTTCTTTATTTTGCAGAAAAGCTTGTGGGAATTTGTTTGGGATTGCATTGAATCTGTATATTAGTTTGGAACCAACTGACAACTTAAAAAAATCAAGTGTTTCAACCCATAAACATGGTCAATCCCTCATTTATTTAGATCTTTCATTTCTCTTAATGTTATATAGTTTTCAGTGTGTAAGTCTTCTATATCTTTGTTAAATTTATTCTGAAATACTTTCTTTTTTTAACTGACTTGGTTTGATTGATTTTGTTTGTAAATACTTGGGGAGTGTCTAGAAGGCAACATTTGGGGGGACTTAATTTTCACAACATTTGTGCCGGGGAGGTTTTTGGTTTCCTAGGAAACATCATCTTGGGCACTGATGCTCAGATATAACAGGGGGATGCTCAGCACCCTAATTTTGTTACTTAGCTAATTGCTATTTCGATTCTGAGTACTGTAGCATATTTGTTCCTTTGCTGCTATAGCAGAAGAGATTTGATTGTTTATAGTGGTCTATATTTACAATTTTATTTGGGTTTTTGGAGAATGATATTTTTTTCCAGAATGGTAATTTTTGGACCCTTCTTCTTGAGACTCTAGTATAAGGTCAGTGTGACATTGAGATAAGTTACAGATGAAAAGTCTGTTTGTTTAGACTTTATTCCTCATTGGTTATGGAATATCAGCCCACATATTTGGAGATGATAAAGGACACCCCTCAACTCCTCCCCTTTGATGTCTATTCTAGGGTAGGCTGTAAAATATATTTCGGGCTGGTACAAGTCAAAGGATATATCAGAATGACTTTTTTTCCCTAAAAAAATATTATATTCCCTATTGAATTATATCATATTTTCAGGAAGACTTAAATTTCTATATATGGGTCACTCCCAACTTTCTATCATCAGCCTGGACTCCTCCCCTGAAACCATGCATGTATATCCAACTTTCTGCTCAAGAGTTCCACTTGGCTGTGTAATAAGCATCACTCACTTACCAGCTCCAAAATAAACTCCTGAATTTTACACAAAATCTGCTTCTCCTGCTGTCTAGCTCGTCTTAGCAAATGGCAACTCTGTTTTTCTACGTTGCTCAGGCCAAAAGCCGCAGTCATCCTTGACTCATCTTTTGCTCTTCTGCCCCGCAGTCCTGTCCATTGGCAATTCCCGTGGTCCCAGCTTGGGACTGTTGACAATCTAACCACTGTCCCATCCCCTCCGCAGCTACCACCCCGACTCAAGCCACCAGCATCCATAAAACTTAGCCTTCTCCCCACAACCTTCCCCACCGCACTTCTTTCTTAGCAGCACAGCCGGATTTTGCTGTGCCTCTGTTTTGAAAACTCCCATTTGCTCCCCATCTCAGGGTAAAAGACCAAGTCCTTAGGGCGATCTCCAGGACACTGTGTGTCCTGCGCCCCTGGTCACCTCTGTCCTCATTTCCCCCGTCTCTCTCATGATCTCATTCACCTGCTGCCACCCTGGCCTCCTTGCTGGTCCTCAAAGGTGCGAGGCCTGCACCACCGTGGGCCTTTGTCCTTGCATTCTCTCTGCTTGGAACGCTTTCCCTTAGGGAACTTAATGCTCTCATGGAATGAAGGAAATATTCAAAATTTTGCCAGATAGCACCTTCTCCTTGAGATGTTCCCCAGATCCCCTGCATGAGATAGACACTCTCCCACCAACTCCTGCCGCGCTCACATTCATTCCCTGTCCCCTCCCCCAACTTGATTTTTCTCTGTAGCACTCGTCTCCCTCGGAAAACATCTCTCCCCTTTGTTCTCGGCTAGAACAGTGCTCACACGGTATGGTAGGCATTTAATACGTATTTGTTCAGTCAGTACAATTACATATAAAAGGGATAATGGTTAACATGTATTCACTCATTTAACCCTTACAAAAAACTTAGGAGCCACTTTTTAAAAAAATATTTTATTTATTTATTTGAGAGAGAGAAAGAGTGAGTGAGAGAGAGAGAGAGAGAGAGAGAGAGCGAGCACAAGCAGGGAGGGGGCAGAGGGAGAGGGGAAAAGCAGACTCCTCGCTGAGCAGGGAGCCCAACGCAGGGCTCCATCCCAGGACCCTGGGTTCATGACCTGAGCTGAAGGCAGACGCTTAACCAACTGAGCCCCCCAGGTGCCCCCGAGGAGCCACTTTTATCCCAATTTTACAAGAAGAACCTGAGCAGGGAGGTTGGATCATTTACCCAAGCCAGTAAGTGACCCAGGGAATGCACTTAACCAGCATAATACAACACTGGTGATATTTTCTAGGTAAAAATCTTGTAGGTAATACTAATGTGAATAGTTTGGTTTACTTGGAAAAAATTCTTATTGATTTATGATTCAATAAATTTTAAAAGCAGAGCTAAATGCTCTGTACTTTGTCATGTTTTGTGAGGGGAAAAGTTTACTAAATAATATCACAGGAAATCACTAAACTAATCTCAACATACACAGCAATGATCATGTTTCTTTCTTAAATAATTTTGTCAATCAATGAAGGAATAGATGAGCATGCTTTACCAATATAATGATATGTTGCACTATGTATATTCCACATAAGATACAAATATTTCTAATATTTCTTTCATTTCATGATAGTATTAAGATATGTAGAAGTAACCTGCTGAGCTCTAAACACTAATAATTAAATGCACTTTCTTTAAAGAATTTTAGATTCCTGCATGGTTCAGGACATGAAAATGTATGTACTTCCAAGAGAAAAATGTGGTTTATCTACTCCATTGGCATCTGCAGAAGGCTGTTTGAACCATTCCCTGTTTGTGGGGGTTGCCAGTGTTAGCTTCATGTGGATATTGTATTCGTAATTCAGGCAGTGTGTTCCCACAAACACTTGTAATTAGAACACAAATTATTACTCCCAATAGAAAGTTTTTTTTAAGTAGCCAAGCATAATAATGAAGTCAAAAGTGGTTCTGCCTATGATACCTTAATATATTTACATATAAATTTCCAAAATCTTATCTTTGTTCACAACAGACACTAATTGAGAACCTAGGGACCAGTGACTTTTGTTTAGTATTGGGTGGGTGGGAAGGGGTTGGGGGCACAGCTGGTCTCTCCAGTGGTTTTCTTTGTGGAGGAGCCATCATGACACACAACCACTGCACCCCTTGGGGATTGTGCAGGGACTCTGGGTCACAGGGAGGGCTGTGTAGAGGAGATACCCTTGGGTAGAGGGTGATGAGGACAAGCCAGATGGATGTGCTGGGTGTAGGTGTGGTGGGGTCTGTGTTCCAGGCTGAAGGGCTGATACAAGGAGTAGTAAGGAACCTGGGTGGGACATGAGGGTTTAGTCTGTGAGGGGGTCCAGTCTGTGAGGGGTCCTGTCTGTGAGGGGGTCCAGTCTGTGAGGGGTCCTGTCTGTGAGGGGGTCCAGTCTGTGAGGGGTCCTGTCTGTGAGGGGGTCCAGTCTGTGAGGGGTCCAGTCTCTGAGGGGGTCCAGTCTGTGAGGGGGTCCAGTCTATGAGGGGTCCAGTCTGTGAGGGGGTCCAGTCTATGAGGGGGTCCAGTCTGTGAGGGGGTCCAGTCTGTGAGGGGGTCCAGTCTGTGAGGGGTCCAGTCTGTGAGGGGTCCAGTCTGTGAGGGGGTCCAGTCTATGAGGGGTCCAGTCTGTGAGGGGTCCAGTCTGTGAGGGGGTCCAGTCTGTGAGGGGTCCAGTCTGTGAGGGGTCCAGTCTGTGAGGGGGTCCAGTCTGTGAGGGGGTCCAGTCTGTGAGGGGTCCAGTCTGTGAGGGGGTCCAGTCTGTGAGGGGTCCAGTCTGTGAGGGGTCCAGTCTGTGAGGGGGTCCAGTCTGTGAGGGGTCCAGTCTGTGAGGGGGTCCAGTCTGTGAGGGGGTCCAGTCTGTGAGGGGGTCCAGTCTGTGAGGGGTCCTGTCTATGAGGGGGCTCAGTCTGTGAGGAGTTCAGTCCATGGGGCTCCAAACTGTAAGGGATCCAGTCTTTTGGGGGCAGTGTCCAGTCTATGAGGGTTGTCTGTGGTGGGGTCCAGTCTGTAAGGGGTCCAGTCTTGGGGGTGGAGTTCAGCACTTTGTGCTCTGCTGCTGCTTTGTCGTCCTCCAAGCTAATAATTTAGTATGTGTTGTTATTTTTTTTCCTCCTGCCACTGGAAAACCCACTGAATATATGTAAAGGCCTTAGAGAGCTAAGAAAGTAAAGAAAAAAGAAAACCAAGGTCCATTATAAACATAAACCACTTTAACCAAGTTCAAGTCTATGAAATTTCTAATATACAATCACGTTTTCTGAGAACTTTCTTCTCTTTTAATGTAAGGATTTATGACTGAATTTTCCTCTTAGCACTGCTTTTGCTGCATCCCATAGGTTTTGATATGCTGTGTTTTCATTTTCATTTGTCTCAAGATATTTTCTCATTTCCCTGTGATTTCTTCTTTGACCCCATGGCTGTTTAAGAAAGTATTGTTTAATTTCTATGTTTTTGTGCATTTTCCAGTTTTCTTTCTGCTATTGATTTTCTAGTTTCCTTCCACTGTGCTTGGAAAAGATACTTTGTATGATTTTCAGTCTTTCAAAAATTATTAAGGCTTGTTTCTTTGCCTAGCATATGGTGAAAAATGTTCCGCGTGAACTTGGGAAAAACATGTATTTTGCTCTTGTTGGATGGCATTCTGTGTGTGTCTGTTAGGTCCAACTGGTCTTTAGTGTTGTTCATGTCCTCGATTTCCTAACTGATGTTCTGTCTGGTTGTTCTATCTGCTATTGAGATTAGAGTTTGGAAGTCTCCTACTATTTTTATAGAGCTGTCTTTTTCTCCTTGCAATTCTGTGTTTGCTCCATGTATTTTGGAGTTCTGATGTTCCCTGCATGTATGGTGCTTGTGTCTTCTTGGTGAATTGACCCTCTTATCATTGTATAATATTCTCCTTTTGTAATAGTTTTTACTTTTTTTTGAAAGAGAGAAAGAGAGCAGAGAGGGAGAGAGAGAATCTTAAGCAGGCTTCATGTTGAGCACGGAGCCTCATGAGGAGCTCGATCTCACTACTCTGAGATCATGATCTGAGCTGAAACCAAGAGTCAGACACTTAGCAACTGAGCCACCAGGCGCCCCCGGTTTTTACTTTTTATAACCATGTTTTTAATAGAATCACTTTTGACTTAAAGATTTTCACAGTACCTTTCTAAACATCATCTTGTCCATTCTCTCCAATTTGGATGAGATTTAACATCTTCTATTAAATTTCTAATGAGTTCTTTAAAGAATGCGCAATTTAAATATCCCATACATTATAGAACAATTGTAAACATTTTGTTGTTGTTGTTGTTTTGGGGTTTTTTAAATAGTTTTTTATTTTAATTCCAGTAGAGTTACCATACAGTGTTATATTAGTTTCAGGTGCACAATATAGTGATTCAGTAATTCTATACAGTACTCAGTGCTCATTGTGATAAGTGTACTCTTCATCCCCTTCACCAGTTTCACCCATTTCCCCCGCCTACCTCCCCTACAATTGTAAAAATTTTGATATGGAACAACTGGTTATTAGTACTCAAATAAGTATGAGAATCCATAAAAGTTCATAAAGAGTAGAGTCATGTGTAGAATATGAAGCATCAATTTCAGAAATTATCCATTTATTAACTTATATGTTGTACAAATATTTATTTGATTTAAGGAAACATGTAATGCTCTAAAGCCAGCAAGCTGAGGCTTGTTTTTAAAATTAAAAATCCAGAAGGTATCACCATGAACTTCATCGCTTCTAATTTCCTAAGTAGATAAAAACAGGGCTTGTAAAACCACACACACACACACACACACACACACACACACAAAACAGAACATGCCTGTGCAGGAATACATTTCTGAATATATCAGAGGACACCTTTTGGTTTGAGATGCTCCTGAACTGCCATTCTATCTGATGACTTACTAAAAGAAACAGGCTCTCCACTCTGGCTAAACCAATTTCCTCATGCCCTGTAAATAGCATGTGTACACTCCAACCTCAGGTTGGCTCTCATGTTTTCCCAGTTTCAATAATGTTCTTTTTATTTTGTCAGGTATCTAGATCCTTTCTTTTCTTTCAGAGCATCAGAGTCAACCCCTCACGGTCCCACTCAGGCTCCTTACAAGGCCTGTCTTTGTACCAGTCCTTCAACTTGGAGCACAGTCCGCCCTCACCCCCAGCCCCACCCAGGCCAGCATAGCCATCAGCTAGGTCCTAATCACCTTTTCCCCGAGGGTGTCTCCTCCACTGGGGCCCTCCCCAGGATCCAGAGCATCCTGCATAGACCTTGAAGAATGCAGTTGTGGATTTTAATCATTCCCCTCTAAAATATGAGCTGCACCCTCTGTAATCCCAGGGGCTCTTTTGCCCTTTCCTGAAATTCCGCAACATTTTTTGTCTGCAACGATCGTTATGCATCATGATAACCATTCATTCATTTACTCAACAAGTAGTTACGGAGCCCTTGCCATGTGTCTGGCATGATTAGCCAGTGGAGATACAGACATGAATAAAACGGACTCCCTTCTCTTATAGAAGAATTACACGGCAGCAGAAGGCATAGACAATGGAAAAACAATTAATAAAATAAGTATCTATTGGGTAATGACAAAGTCTACTGAGAAAAATGACAAAAGTGAGGGAGATGCGGAATGCCAAAAGTCAGGTAGGTGGCTTGCTATCTCATACAAAATGGTCAGGGGAGACTTCTCTGATAACATTTGGACATTTGAGCAGAGACCCGGTGGGAGCGGGTTGGGGGAAGCCACGTGATCGGGCCTGACTTCACTGGTGTACGACCTGTGTAGTCACACAGAGCCCCACACTCAGGAGGGTCCCACACTTGGGGATTAATGCTTTGCACTTGCCATGGTCTTAGTAATTTAATTTTTGAATCTGTGTTTTGTCAGTGAAGTCCAAGGGACTTCAGGTTCCACCTTCTGCTACCCTCCAGGAGAGGTTCTTGGCCAGCCACTCCCCTAGTTCCACCCGGTGGGGACCTGGGCACTCGTGCGGGGGGTTGGATCAGATGCGTGAACACAGCGCACAAGTGTGGGCCGGTCCCCCAGGGGCCACGGGGGTCTGCATGTAGCCTGCAGGCGAGTATCTGCATGACCAAGGGAGCGTGACCTTAAACAACAGATTAAAAAGCACCATGACAGGTTGAGTGAGAGATAGTATAAGAAAGGAAACTAATTTTTTCCTGCTTTTTGCATAAGGAGTGCACATTTTTATTCTGCGCTGGGCCCCGCAGATTATGTGGCCAGCCCTGCATGTGACTGTCAGAAGAAGCACCTCTGCATCTCTGCAGCAGGTGCAGGATGGGTGTGAGTGGCCCTGTGCTGAAAGAGATCAGGGCCCCCAGGGAGTTGGGGAGTGGGTGCAGCAGAAGGGCTCTCAGAGGAGAGGAGAGCTGCGTGAGTGGGGCCCTGAGTCAGGAGGAGAAATGGTGGTTGTTTCTTAAATTCCACATAGGAGTGAGATCATATGGTATTTGTCTTTCTCAAACTGACTTATTTCACTTAGCATTACACTCTCTAGCTCCATCCGTGTCGTTGCAAAAGGCAAGATTTCATTCTTTTTATGGCTGAGTAATATTCCATTGTGTATGTATACCACTTCTTCTTTATCCACGCATCAATCCATGGACACTTGGGCCGCTTCCATATCTTGCTATTGTAAATAATGCTGCTATAAACATCGGGGAGCATGTATCCCTTCGAATTAGTGTTTTTGTATTCCTTGGGTAAACACTCTGTAGAGCGACTGCTAGATCATAAGGTAGTTCTATTTGTAACATTTTGAGGAACCTCCATACTGTTTGCCACAATGGCTGCACCAGTTTGCGTTCCCACCAACAATATACCAGGGTTTCTTTTTCTCCACATCTTCACCAACACCTGTTGTTTCTTGTGTTGTCGATTTTAGCCATTCTGACAGGTGTGAGGTGGTATCTCGTTGTTATGATTTGCATTTCCCTGATGATGAGTGATGTTGAGCCTCTTTTCATATGTCTGTTGGTCATCTGGATGTCTGCTTTGGAGAAATGTCTGTTCACTTTTTAATTGGATTATTTGGGTTTGGGGTGTTGAGTTGCATAAGTTCTTTATATATTTTGGATACTAATCGTTTATCTGATATTTGCAAATATCTTCTCCCACTCCACAGGTTGCCTTTTAGTTTTGCCAATTGTTTCCTTCACTGTGCAGAAGCTTTTTTATTTTGATGAGTCCCAAGTTTATTTTTTGCTTTTGTTTCCCTTGCCTCAGGAGACATATCTAGAAAGAAGTTGCTACGGCTGATTTCAAAGAGCTACTGCCTGTGTTGTCTTCTAGGATTTTTATGGTTTCAGGTCTCAAACTGAGGCCTTTAATCCATTCTGAATTTATTTTTGTGTATGGTGTCAGACAATGGTCCAGTTTCATTCTTTTGCATGTGGCTGTCCAGTTCTCCCAACACCATTTGTTGAAGAGACTTTTTCCCATTGAATATTCTTTCCTGCTTTGTCAAAGATTAATTGTCCATATAGTTGTGGGCTCATTTCTGGGTTTTCTATTCTGAGCTATTGATCTGTCTATTGTTGTGCCAGTACCATACTGTTTTGATCACTACAGCTTTGTACGTCACTTGAAGTCCAGAATTCTGATGTCTCCAGCTTTGCTTTCTTTTTCAAGATTGCTTTGGCTCATCAGGGTCTTTTGTCGTTCCATACAACTTTTAGGATTCTTTGTTCTAGTTCTGTGAAAAATGCTGTTGGTATTTCGATGGGGACTGCATTAAATGTGTAGATTGCTTTGGGTAGTATACACATTTTAACAATATTTGTTTTTCCAGTCCAGGAGCTTGGAAATCATCTAATCCAACTCCAACTTCTGTCCTTTTGAGGAAATCACTGCCCCTTCATTAGAATCATGAAAATGCAAATGGTTTTCAGATTGTGTCCTGAGGAAAGGTGGGATTATTAGGTGTAAAACCCCTCATGTTCCCATGTGGGACATGGTGTCAGGCATCTGGAAGGAGGTTTGAGGGAGATCTCAAAGGGATTAGTTAAGAAATTTATTTAGGAATGCTGTGCAATGGGAAGAGCATTGGACAAGGATCCCAAGGTGTGGGTTCCAGGCTCCTTTCTGCCTCCGATGGGCGCTGTGAATGCTCAGCGTCTGGTCTCTCTGGCTCTACCTGTAACATGGAGGGGTTCTTACTCGTGTTTGTTCACTTGTTTAAGACGAGCTTGTGGCCTCTGGTCTAAAATCCCATGGTCTCGTGTTTCTTTTGCTGCTCCCCATTTTCTCAGTGTAAATCCCCATGACATAAGCACAGATGTTAGAAATCTGTTGGGTTTTCTGCATTTGCTAGCTAAGTCTCTCCATTTCCCAAGATGATGTTTCTAAAACCGTGTCTTATCTCTTTGAATCCATGGCTTTATAAATAAGACATGTTGGTGCTGAAGCTGGGTTGGCAGCCCTGATGAATGGATGCAAGTCGATATTTCACATGGTGGGAGGGGGGCTGGCACTGGAATGGCTGGGTTGGAGAGAGGGTCTCTGGTTCCTGTTTTGAAGCAGGCATTTAGAATTCTGCTGGATCCCCCGATGCCACATCCAGATGATTAATTGTACATCTGGAAGTAAAATCCCTTGCTTCCTTTGTAGCTCAGGCTCTCACGCTCTGTCCCGGCCAGTCTGCCTTGCTCCTCTCCTGCCCGTGGCCGCTCTCTAGAATGGTGTTCCTGGAGCTGCTGTGGGTCTGTCGTCTTAGTCTCCACCACTCCAGGCTGTCTTCGGCCTGGCTGACAACAACCCCTAATGTCTTTCTCTCCAGTTCTCTGACATGGTTAGGAACCCCCACCGCCCCCCTGCCTGGGCTTCCCTACCCAGCCGCACCGCATCGACGGCCACTGGCACTCCCCCACCAGCATCCTTCCCTCTGTGCCCGCTGCATCCGCCCTGCAGACATAAAACTGGACATCAGTGTAGCTGCCTGCATCTTCTGCTCCTACGCAGGGCTGCTGGGTACGGCTGGAGGGCGGCACGCAGGCCGGTGGCTTGGAGCTGCTGAAAATTAGATGGTGCTCATCCCAGAAACAGTGTCCCATTGTATTACCCCCGAGAGAACCATTTACTCTCAGTCCTCAGCACAGCTCAGCTCTCCTGTCCCATGCTTCTGGTCCGTCTTCCTCCGTTCTCTTGTATTCTGTGTATTCCAGACGTCTATTATTCTTCTTAAACTACCTGCTCCATCAGTTGTATATTAGAAGTGTCTGAGCCTTTGAGGGCCGTATTTTGCAAACCAGTTTAAGTATACTACATAGTATCAAACTTCCTGGTAAATAAATCCTCCATATTTTGATGGCATTGGTTCAAAGACAGTTGGAAATCTTTAATCAAAGTATTCAATGAGTGAAGTGCGAAAAACAGCAACTTTGGAAGCTTTTAGCAAATTGCAATTATTGAAAACAACACTTGAAACACATCCCTATGAAAGAAAGAAAGAAGCTGAACAAATTAGGCGATGAGAGCTTGATAGTGTATAACAGTTAGTTTTGAAATTCTAGAATTGTGCTTTGGAATAACTCAATCTGTGGGAAGTGTCTTGGTCGGAGCTCCTATTTTTAATCGGATAATTTTATATCTGTACCACAATGGAATAAGATTGGGAAGGCTGATTATTTTGCAGCATCCAAATTTGGAGAAGCAATTAAAAAACCATTAATAGGGACAGTTTCTCTAACAAGGTTTATCTTTTCGAAATATTTATCCAAGAAAGGTATTATTTGTTGAAAATGACAGTACCTGTAAAAAAAATCGGGGCTGAAATATTTATACATTTTGACTAAAAATCTACAGTTAGAATGTGTCCGTTTAGCAAGATCACAGGTTATTAGAGCATTGCAGTATTTTCCAAGTTAAAACATTGTGGTCATTAGAGAAGAATTCACTGAAGGTGTTGACAGGTTCAAACTTAGTGATCATAAATACAACTGTGAAGATGATTGTAAGATGATTGTAAGCCGTCTTATGAAAAAATACAAAATAATAAACCCACTTTGGAACAAAGTAAATTCTTCAGCTATGCGTGTAGAGACAGACGTGAATAAAAATTGATTAAAATCTGTGAATATGTGCCAAGAGTAATTACTATGCTGAGATTATTTTCTGTTATTCAGACAATGAACAGAAAGAAGTTAAAATTTTTTTTGTTTTAATATACATGGATATAGGTTATTTTAATTTTTTTGGAGATTTTTTTGCTTTAAAAAAATAGTTGTTAAACAGAGTTCCTTTTATGGGCCTTACCAACGTGATAAATCAGTTTGTCAGTCCTAAGTAAAAATTTCAGACATTGTATGGTTTTATTCACTTTTAAAATGGACTGGTTGGCTACTAAATTATATAGCAGTTCTGTCTGTGATGCTCTTTCCAACCTGCCTTCTCTCTGGGAGTGAAGCCCATCTTCCTGACTCTTCCACCTGGGCCCACACATGATTTTATCGTGCTCTTTCTGCTCTTATTTGCTCATTTGTGTCTCATCTAACTAAGCTCCTGGAGAACGGGATCATTGTTTTACTATTTTTGCACCCTCAATGTCCAGCCCAATGCCTGGAACATAATAGGTCTGTCATCATGATTATTAAGTAAATAAATTTAGGGATCTAGGGGCTTTTTTTTTTTTTGTAGAGCTCCCTAATAAATTAACCTATCAGTAAACATTTGTATTCAACATTACACTTTTCTTTTCATTACCCCTGGGATAACCATTTATTCAGACCCCTAGTGACTAAGCAAAGGAGAAGGAGATATCTCAGGGCAACTAAACCTGATATTTCACTCATAATGGATGCACAAGTGGGCTCTCATAGTGAGGTTGCCTTGCATACAGATGTGGTACCTAATGCCTTTAAAACAAGTGAATTAAGCCATAAGGAGCACAGGAAGTTAAGGAAGGGCAATTTCTTGTCTGTGAAGCGAGTGACGCGCGCAGATGCCCTTAGTACGCACACCGCAGAGCCCAGGGGCCTGTTGGTGTGGCATCCGGCAAGTCAGAGACCTCCTGTGCAGGGACTTAGCCACAGCAGGAAGTTTGTAACATCTTAGTGTTTTAAGAAGCCCTCGTTCCTCCTGGGAGAGTGGAATACTTTGAGTTAGCAGGTGCTTTCGATGGATCGGTGACCTCCCACTGCATCTCTGGAGGGTCAGATGGGATGGGGGGAAGCAGAGAAACTGTCTTGGGTCAGACATGGGGTCCGTACATTAGAGAAGCAAGTATCTCAGAAGCAGTCCCAGCCAGGGTATTTCCCACTGATTGATGCCAAGTTCTTTGGAAGAAAGGGCTCCAGCCATTTGAAGATACGAGTACTTGGTAAGGGTCCTTGAGGGAGTTAACTGAATTTTTAAAAGACATCTCTAAGTATAGTAGGAGATTATTGATTCATATGTCTAAATAAAAAAATTCAAATAATGGGTTTGTTCTAAAATATATATATATATTTAAGATTTTATTTATTTATTTGACAGAGAGAGAGAGACAGCAAGAGAGGGAACACAAGCAGGGGGAGTGGGAGAGGGAGAAGCGGGCTTCCCGCTGAGCAGGAGCCCGATGCAGGGCTCGATCCCAGGACCCTGGGATCATGACCTGAGCCAAAGGTAGATGCTTAACCGACTGAGTCACCCGGGTGCCCCTAAAATATTTTTTAAACGACTGCTTATTTAAAAAATCACATCACTGTGTGGATCAAACAACTTCCTATAGCCACGAAATGTAAAGATGATGTGATCTGTCAGCTTCTTGTGTAAATATATATTATACATACCTTTGGTAATCCCTATAATGAAAAAAAAAAAAAGAGAATATATCCAGAAGATGTTGGGAGTTGGGCAAAATCCCTTTCCATCATTGTGCTTTTCATTTATGTTTTTGGTGCTAAGATCTCTAAACTCAGGAAATAGAGTTAACCTGGAACAGGTTCTTTTTCCCTGTAGAAACAGACAAACCTTTATGTAGAGTGGCTCATAGGAAATGCTCCAGAGAGAAATGGGAACAGAGTAGCTGCCTCCTGAGATCCCAGCAAGGTCTGTAACTGAGGGATGTTTTCCAAGGGCTTCTAAGAGGCTAAGCCTTGTCTTCCAAAGGTTATCTAAAAATAGTCATTTCTAACTCCACAGTACCAGAACTGTCACCTTGAGTGTAGACATGTCAGAATAGAGAGACATGCCTGAGCTTTGGCATCTTTTACAGGGACTCAGTGCTGGGGGACCGTCCCTCCCACGCTGGAAGAGCCACCAGAAGCCAGTAATATGTACAGTATTGACTTCACTCAGGCACCTGCCTTCCCATGGAGTGCAGCTTGTTTCACTGATGGCAGCCTGACCAGGGTCCCTTATGAAAAGACTGCGTTGTTCATCATCTCCAGGAATAGTTCTTCAGCCACTGAATTATGCATATTTTTATTCAGAAAAGTCACTCCGGGCCCCTCTGGGCAGTGATTCACTCTCTCCCTGTTCTCAGTCATCCTGGGCTTGAGAGGGAGAGAGGGGGTGGCGGTTTCGCGTGGCGGAAAGTCATGGAGGGTTGAGGACTGGGGAGTCACTGGGGACGGAGAGACAGGCACCTGGAGAACAGGTGAGTGGGCAGGAAGGGGAACTTTAGACTCGTCCACTTTTGCAGGAGATGATGAGGCTTGGGTAGGACTCCGCCTCGCCTGCTTCTGCCCGTCAGGTGTATCTCAGGCTGTCCCATCACCCCCAACTATACCTCTGGCCAGAGAGCTGAGCAACAGACACCATTTCCCGGATTGGGTAACAGAGGCAGCCGTGAGTCCCATCGAGTGGTGACCGTGAGTTAGAACAGCAGTAACTCCCCAGGGACGGTGTGTGTCTAAGATTCTTTCGGTCTCAATTCAGCCTATTTGGAAATTAACATTATTTACACTTTGAAAGGTCCATCATTGGTGCCACGTATGTACGTGGAAATATTATGTCCTGAATGAGGTTACTTTGTATGTACTGATACGGGATGGTTGCGAAGATGAGATGTTAATGAATGACCACTATACATTAACACTCTGGAGTGTATGCTTTTATTTATGTTTTTTAAAATAAGGTAATATATGGAGCGCCTAGGTGGCTCAGTCGGTTAAGCGACTGCCTTCGGCTCAGGTCGTGATCCCGGGGTCCTGGGATCGAGCCCTGCATCGGGCTCCCTACTCGGCAGGAAGCCTGCTTCTCCCTCTCCCACTCCCCCTGCTTGTATTTCCTCTCTCGCTCTCTCTCTGTCAATTAAATAAATAAATAAAATCTTAAAAAAATGTTTAAAAATAATAAAATAAGGTAATATAGACACATATATGCTTATATACATAGGAAATGTCCAGAGACATGTTTAGAAAATTGCTAGGGGTTGATTCTTAGAGGAAAGATTGGGTGTTTAGAATGGGAAGAAAACCTGTTTTTACTCAATACCCTTCTGTACAACTAAAATTTCTTATTTTGCCATATTAAAAAATGCCTTTAAAGAGCCCCCGTCTGTACTTATTCCCAGGATATTGTGAAAATTGCTTACCAGATCTTTAAAAACCATTGGTTACTAAAGCAGACTGGACCTTTCACTGCCAGTTTTGAATAGTAATGATTTTGCTGCCACCAATAATTCTCACAATGAGAATCGGTGTTCAGGATGACAAACAATTTCATTTTGCTGGTGTAATCAGAGCCCGAGTCTTCCTGTGTAAGGATGTGATGGAGAGAGTGAGGGGTGGGGGGGATGGATGGGTCGTATCAGACTCAAAATAGGAGAAAGTCTGATGTGGTGCATTTCCAGAACAGATTCATTTTTAATATCAGCCTTTGTACTGAGCCCTTAATGATTTGGGTCTTTAATTATCTCACTGAGCAATTCATGTTGATTCAAGATCAGCCATTCTCTCTGCTTTATTGATTCTGTGCTCAGAAAAAAAAAATTTTTTTTTCACAGTATGTTTTGACAAAGAGCCTTTTAACACAATGCCTCCTGGGCTGTGCCCCGACTTTGTGCATCTGCTCTCTCCCAACTGGGTTTTACGTTTGTAATAGATTGAAGTTGCTGTTTAATTTTTATTATGACTTTATGTCTGTGGAACATTTGTGAGTTTATGAGCTTCTCATTTTGTCATGTTGTGAACTGGTAGATGGATGATCCGGGAATGGTGGCCAAATCCTAACACGATGATATTTCTCGTGACCAAATCCCTACACTAAACCAAAGGCCCCTGGGTGTGTGGCGCAGGCGTGCCTGAACCAGAGAGCACAGAGGCACCAGGCTGGGGCAGGAGGCCACATTTGCCGCAGTGCACGCAAGAGAGCCATTGGCTGGAATAAAGGCCACTTCTGCCAATTATCCTGTGTTCTTCCCTCACAATTTCTCAGGAACATCGCGGCCCCTACGCTCCAGAACACTGTGTTTCAGTTTGTGTGATCGACTGACTTTGAGAGCAGCCATAAATACGGTTGATGAAATGACCTATATACCTGTGGGTCTTTCATCTGAACTGTAAAAATTAGTTGAAAACAAGGAATCCCGCCCACCAGAAATGGATGTGACGGAAAGCAGCTGGGGAATAAGGTAAATGGAAGATGGTTTTCCTCCAGGCTCTGCTCAGAAAGTATTCCCAAGTTCTCTCTGTTTTCCAAGGTTAGAGAATACCGTCGTGATCTGAGTCCTGTCGTTTTCCAGGATAGCTCTTCAGAGCTGTCTGGTTCCTTCCAGGGCCGACATCTCTCCTGGCTACCAGGTGAACAGGTGGCTTAGGGTGATGCCCATGGGGGTCAGTTGGCAAAGCTCCATTTGGCGTGAATGACTGAATCATAGTGTCATGGCGTCTGCTTTAATCCTAAAAAAGTAAATAATCAATTGAAAGAAGAACAGATACAACCCAGTCACTAATAAATAACCTCTGTTCTCAAAGATGAATAATGAGGAGAAAGATTTAAAGAAATACAAACAACTCAATAGAATTTGGTGCCTTAATATTACAGTTTTGTGTTTGTTTGTTTTTTTTTTTATAATGTTGGCAGTTTTACCCTGCCGTGTTTGGGTAGAAAATTCATCCAGAATCCTTGAGATCCATAGGTCAGTGAAGTGGTGGAGGTCTTTCAAGGGCCTAGAATTCCTTTAATTTCCAGAATGCTCATAGCTTCAGTTTATCCTCAGGTCTCTCTGTAATGAGTTTCTTCTTTCAGGTCTTTTGGAAGGCTGTATATGCTTCTGAGAAAGGGAGCATGGAGGCCCCTTCTCAGGGGTCCCACATACGCTCCAGAAGGGGGAAGAGGGACGTTCCCCTTTGCCTTCCTACTCCATACAACTTGGAGTAAGCTGCAAGAAGATTATGACCACCCTATGTGACTGCATTTTTTTCACTTAGAAGGTCTCCCTAGCAACTAGTTGAATAACTTACTTCTCTCCTCCTACCACCCCCCCCTTTCAAACACCACTCAGTCTCTATTAACTGGTTAAATATACTCATTAACTAAACAAAGTGTACTCTCTAATACCACATTTCTCCTTTTGGCAGCTTGACAGCCTGCTTCATAAGGAGATTTTGCTTCTCTTGCCCCTCATCCAAAATTTAAAATCCATTTGAACAGAAAACCCACTTAAATGCATATGTAAAGTGGTTTTCTCACACAAGTGTGGATATTAGGAATTGGTTTGAACTGAGCTGAGCCTACTATTTATAACTTAAAAAGTTATATTCAGTTTCTACTTATATTCAGTTTAACATTAAGTAGAAAACAAAATAAGGTTAACACTTGGTCATTTCGGTTTTTTTAAAGATTTTATTTACTTATTTGACAGAGAGAGAGCGAGAGAGCATAAGCAGGGAGAGAAGCAGAAGCAAAGGGAGAAGCAGGCTCCTCGCCAAGCAGGGAGCCCGATGCAGGGCTCTATCCCAGGACCCCGGGATCATGACCTGAGCCGAGGGCAGATGCTTAACCGACTGAGCCACCCAGGCGGCCCTGGTCATTTTTTTTGATGGTTCATTCTGATTCACAATTTCATTGAAAAGTATGCTAAGTGAACAAGACATTAACATACAGAGATCTCTCCAATGTGCAGAGATCATGGATGTGATAGATATTTATATTGTTTTATGACTTGGTCTTGACTGGAGCCCTGCCCTCTCATCTAAGCACCATCCTGTGTGCTGGGGACTGATCGGTCCCCTGCCCCGCGGCCCCCCCCACCCGTGGACCTGTGAGCTTTGCTCAAGCTTTGCAATGACCTCATATGCCGCGTGACCATAGACTTGCTGAGAGTCAGGGAGAACTGGCAGAAATACAGAAGAGCTATATTTATTGAGCACTTACTGGGCCAGCCACTGTCCATGTACTGTTTGTGCCTTGACTCTTAACATTTCAGTGCCTTCTGAAGTCAACTCCAGTTGACATTGTCTACTGATAACAGGTTGATACCATTTTTTCACAATGCAAACAATCACACACGTATGGCTGAACCACTGGTCCCCGAAATAACAAAGAGGGTCTCCAGAGACTTTCTCTTCCTTCTCCCCAAAGTCTTGAAGACTATCTCTGAGGTGGTGCTTGAAATAGAAGAAGAGCCGTGGTAGGCAGGGCCTCCCAGAAATTGGACTGATGCATGATCAGCCGAGTTGGACGAAGAGCAGCTGAACAGATAGGAAGTATGAGCTGGTGCTGAGTGTGAGCATTCGAGGACTACGGACAAAAGAGGTAAGAGTCCTGGCCTGGGCCCAGTTCCTCGGTATTGTAATATGCAACATATGTAGTGCATCTATTCCGTGAAATGAAAGGAGAGGGAGGTCTTGCATAACCAAACCAACATTTACATCCTGTGGCCGGAGACGCTGAGATTGTCAGCATCAATGAGGGAAAGTCTGGCTCCTCCGTGGCTGTGGTTGACTTCAGCTCTGGCCTTCCTGCCCGGTTTACTTCAGCTCCTACAACTGACATAGTTTTCAGGAATGTCACCTTAGATTCCAAACAGAGATGATAGAGGGCTGGCAGTTCCTGTTTTGCTCATTTTGCTTTAAAGGGCCAAGTTACGTAAACCATGTGGTTGAACTATTTTCCGCTGTCACAAAGGGCTGTATTAACAAAGCAGCTGTTTTTATTTCACACGTTGTTAATTTTACTTCTTCTTCACAGGTATTTCTGTATTTTGATACAGCTTTTCAATTTAGCTGAGAAATTAGCCCATTCGATAATCTGATAATAGAGCGTGGCCTGTTTCTTACTGATACAGTAGAGGTCATTGGTACTGAGTGATTTATGTAATGTGTGATGTTGGTGCAAGACAGATAAAGGGACAGAGGAGAGAGTTCAGAAAATAGACCCCCCACAATTACACACACACACACACACACACACACACAATTTGGTAGATGTTAAAGAAAATATTTCAGACCAGTGGGAAAGGCAGGTTGTTTAATAAATCATGCTAGTAATTTAGGGAAAAAATGATCTCTACCTTACTAACTCATGCAAAATAAACTCTAGTTGTACCAAATACATAATTGTAAAATACTGAAATAATAAAATACTAAATATCATACTATTTTTTACCATGTTGGGTTGCAAGAAATTTCTAAGCTTGAGATAAAACTGAGAAGCCATAACAAATAATATTTAGAGTTTGACTACAGGAAAATAAAAATAAAAAATTCTTTACAGCTAAAAACAATTTAAGAAGTAAAAGGGAACAGGAAAAGTATTGGCAAAACATGTAACTGACTGAGCTTTAATTTTTGTGTTAAAATGCAAAAGAAAAGTACAAGCCATTTAAATAGAAAAATGGGCACTTCTGACTTATAGAGCTGTAAGATATAAATTTGTCTTGAGTCACAAATAAATAAATAGGCAAAGGACATACATAAGCAATTCCAAGAAGAGATGGTCATTCATTCTTTCAATACACGTGGATTGAGTGTCTTCTACTGCTGTAGGTTTTAGTAGGGCTGGGAATTAGCAGCGAACAGGACAATTATCCTGCACTAAGGCTCTTGCATTCTAGTGGTGCTAATAGCATACTGTACACGAATACAGTAGCAAGGAGGTAGCACCTTGGTGAAGTGTTGTGGGATAATATGACAGTGTATTAACCATGTGTCTCTGATGTTTTGACATCTCCGGGACTTGATAGCCTTGGAGAGACTGCCCCACCCTCATTAGCCAATTTCTAGAGAGAGTAAATGACTCACCTGTGATTGCACATGCACACCAACCAATCTAGAGCCCACAGCCTAACCCCCTCCTCCATGGGGCTCTTACACTCAGGAACACTGTGCCTCTCACCCTAATGCCCCAGGGACAAGTAGCAGACAATTTAAGAAGGTCCTTGCACCCTAGAAATTATTCAGACTGAAATTATTAAAACTAGACAGTCGTAAACCCTCTTGCCCTGCCTTGCCTATTTCTTCTTGGAAACCACAATAAAGGCTCTTGCCCGCATTTCTCCCACTCTTTCTGCCTCCCGACTGACCCCAGGGCTTCCTCACGCGGCCCCACATGGCATCATGTGCCTCCTTCTCTTGGAAACCCTCAGTAGCCATTTGTCTTTTCAGTGCCAATCGTCCCCTGATCTGCTGGCCTCCATTTACTGAATAAAATTAAAATGTACATTTTAAAACAAAAAGTGGCTTGGGGGCACCTGGGTGGCTCAGTAGGTTAAGCATCTGACTTTAGCTCAGGTCATGATCTCGGGGTCTTGGGATCGAGCCCCGCATCGGGCTCCCTGCTCCGCGGGGGAGTCTCCTTCTTCCTGTCCCTCTGCCCCTCCCCCTGCTCGTGCGCTCTCTCTCTCTCTCTCTCTCTCAGATAAATAGATACAATCTTTAAAAATAATAATAAATAAAATAAAACCAAGAGTGACTTGGACTTTCCTTAGGTTTGCAGAGAAGTCTTCTAGGAAGAAGTGACATTTACGTAAAGATATTTAAGACAAGGAGGGGGCTGTTGGGCAAAGAACTGGGGAAAGCATTCCAGGCAGCAGAAGTAACTTCTGCAGAGGTCCTGTGTGGGATATGCTTGATGCAAAAGATGAACAGAATAAAGGCCGTATGGCTGGAGCAGATTCAGAGTTGGAGAGAATGTAAGATAGGAAGTCGGAGAGGCCCGCAGGTGAAATCAACATGGCTTTAAAAAAAAAGAAAGAAACAGGGCACCTGGGTGGCTCAGTCATTAAGCATCTGCCTTGGGCTCAGGTCATGATCCCAGGGTCGTGGGATCGAGCCCCACATCGGGCTCCCTGCTCCGCAGGTAGCCTGCTTCTCCCTCTCCCACTCCCCCTGCTTGTGTTCCCTCTCTCGTGTCTCTGTCAAATAAATAAATAAATAAAATCTTTAAAAAAAAACAACGATCACACGGTAATGATGTTAAAGGCTGCTAATACCCACGGAGTGCAGAGTGCAGGGTAATAAGCATTCTTCGGTACTGTTTGTGCGATTGGACATTTGTACAATCTTTATGGAGGACAATGTGGCCATATTGCTCAGGATTTTATTTTATTTTTTTTAAGATTTTATTTATTTGAGAGAGAGAATGAGATAAAGAGAGCATGAGAGGGGGGAGGGTCAGAGGGAGAAGCAGACTCCCTGCTCAGCAGGGAGCCCGATGCGGAACTCGATCCAGGGACTCCAGGATCATGACCTGAGCCGAAGGCAGTCGCTTAACCAACTGAGCCACCCAGGCGCCCTCGCTCAGGATTTTAAATGCACATACTCTTCTTAAAAATCTTCTTGCTTGAGGACAGCTGACACACGCTAGTACATTAATTTCAGGTGTGCAACATAGTGATTCACCACCTCTTATGCTGTGCTCACCACAAGTGTAGCTGCCCTCTGTCCCCTTACATTGACCATATTCCCTGGGCTGTACCTAGTCATTCCATCACTAGAAGCCTGGACCTCCCTCTCTCCTTCACCCATTTGGCCCCTCCCCCTGAGCCCCCTTCCCTCTGGCAACCATCAGTTTGTTCTCTGTATTTATAGATCTGATTTCTGCTTTCTGTTCGTTCATTCGTTTTGCTTTTTAGATTCCACATAAAAGTGAAATCATGCGGTGTTTGTCTTTGTCAGTCTTATTTTACTTACCATAATACCCTCTAGGTTCATCCATCTTGTTGCAAATGGCAAGATCTCATCCTTTTTTCATATATGTATATAAAGTCAGATGTAATGTAGATAGATGTATGAGAAGATATGAGATATCTATGTTACATCTTTATCCATTCTTCTGACGGACACTTAGATCTCTTCCATATCTTGGCCATTGTAAATAATGCTGTAATAAACACAGGAGGGCATACATCTTTTCAAATTAGTGTTTTGGGATTTGGGGGGTAAATTACTGGGTCATATGGTAGTTCTATTTTTTTTTTTTTTTTTTTTGTTAAGGAAACTTCATAGTGTTTCCCACAGTGGCTGTACCAGTTTAAGTTTCCACCAACAGTGTAGGAGGTTTCCCTTTTCTCTGCATCCTCACCAACACTGGTCGTTTCTTGTCTTTTTGGTCCTACTCATTCTGACTGGTGTAAGGTGATACCTCATTGTAGTAATGATTTGCATTTCCTTGATGATGCATGATGTCAAACATCTTTGCATGTGCATGCTGGCCATCTGCACATCTTCTCTGGAGAAATGCCTGTCCAGGTCCTCTGCCCATTTTATAATTGGGTTGTTTGCTTTTTGGTGTTGAGTTGCATCAGTTCTTCATATATAAATGCACATACTCTAGACCCAGCAGTCCCAAGTCTGGAAAATTGTCCAACAAATCAATTTATTGCCTCATTTGTGATCACAAAACAAACAGAAGTGGAAACAAGCTATTAATAAGAAACTAGTTAAATAAATTATGGGACATTAATACAGTGCAGCAGTACACAGATGGATATGTGCTGATATGAAAAATTGTCTACCTTTATTATTCATATGTAATATTTATTTAAATATGTATTTATTGCTCTTTTGATACACATAGACTTACACATACATATACCCTTTTTAGGGGAAAGAGGACATATTATGTATATTTTGTATTTCACAATCAATTGTATAGGATGGATGCACAGTGAATTTTAAAACAGACCCAAGGGGTACCTGGGTGGTTCAGTTGGTTAAGTGTCTGACTCTTGGTTTTGGCTCAGGTCATGATCTCAGGGTGGTGAGATGGAGCCCCACGTCAGGCTCTGCACTCAGCAGGGAGTCTCCCTGAGATTCTCTCTTCCTCTCCTCCTCCACTTTCTCAAACAGAAAGTGTAAGGCTGGCTGAATTAAAGGCGTGGCTAGTATGTTCTGGACTTTATTCTTCTCTCCTTACCCCCCTGCCCCCAAATTTATTTGCCTTTTGTAAAATGTCAGAGAACTAGTGTTTTCATTTGAAGAAGAAAGAGAAGTTTTGTAATGACTATATATGATTCCGGGCTCATTCAGTTACAGTATTAGCAACCCAGTTCACCCTGGCTTGAGCAAAAATGTATCGCTTCAAAATTGAAAGTTCATGGGGGTAAAACCTGCTTCTGACACAGCTGGATTCCAGTCCAAATCTGTTTTCATCTTTTCGGTCTGCATCCTCTTGGGTTCTTTATTTTTACGTGGTTTTTCCAGCTGAAAGCCCCTTCACCCTGCAGAAAGAACTCTTCTTTTGTCCCCAAAAGTTCCGGCAGAAACAGGACAGGCAGTGGCTGTCTGATGGCCCCGTAGCCGCCCTCTTGAATAAGGTACTGGGACAGAGCACCTGCTATGGTTTCCATTTGTACCGTGGCCCCCAGTAGAGGCACTGAATTCATGCCCCACTCTAAAATTGAATGGTTTTACTACATAATTCATGTAACAATGTAGTCAACTGAAAAATAAAGGAATATTTTATCTCTTTGGAAATCCTGCCATATCTTTGACTTAGAAAAAGAGACATGTGGAGCTTGAATGTTCTGCAGATTTTTTTTCAATAATTGTCCTGGGGTGAAGAAGCTTGAAAATTATTGCTTTAAAATTATCCCAGGAGTCTGAATGCCTGCAGAAATATCCATCCACTTAAGTTATACATTCATATTCATGTTCAACAATAATTGTCTTAATAGATGAAAATGTCATTCCCTAAAAGCTGTCATTTACTGACTAAATTCTACTTATAAATCTTGATGTTCTTCATTATGTTTGGAAACGTAAGGATTTCCTACTCAGTAGGACAAGTAGTTCTAGTAATCAATTTTGAATTTTTTGCTTTCATAGGAAAATGGGACTTTCGAAGAAAACAGTTTATGAAGCTGTGTCAGTTTTATGTAAATACACGGGTCGGGGTTGGAAATGGCTCCATTTTGTCAGTCTTGTTTGATGTTCCAGGGTATTTATCCACCTGGATCCTTGTAAAGTAGATCACAGTTCCCAGCTAAACAGTTTGTTTGCTGTCATGCTAATCAGCACTTGTCACTGACCTTAGGAAAAAGAAATGATACCAAATTCAATATCATTTATAGTTAAAAAGCAGGCTACCTCAGGGGCAGTGTGAGGTAAAGCCCAAGTCAGGCTGTAGGAATAATTCCCGAAATCACCCAGCATTTAGAGGAAACGATGGATTGAGATTTGGGTTAAATTGTCCTAAAAACTCTCAAAATGGTTCTTACCTTTCCTATGTCTGAGAACAAGAACTAGAGTCTGGGATTCTCTAGGCACCAGAAAAGATTTCTCTACTGCGACCTCCTGGCTTGCTACTCTGTTAGTAAATGCAAAGCAGGGAAGATTAAGAATCTGGGGTTCAACTTCTGCAGTGTTGCGAAGTTTTTTGAGAATGCAATGAGGGTTTTAAAAATCAAGGACAAGGGAAAGAGCCTTGACACGGACACACTTCCTGTGTTTCCACTGCTGGTACTGAGCCTCTGGTTCCAGTCTGGATGTGGGCCAGGCATTGCTCAGGGTTTGGAATAGAGGGTGGGCTGTGTTCGTTTCAGCAGCCATGTGGCTCGAAAGGTCAGTGATCTTTGTAGGCAATCCATAGGAAGTGGCTCTGGTAGTTTCCAAAACTACTAAATCCCATGAAGTCTGTTCAGTTTACTTGGCAAGGATTGTTGATTTGGCAGGAAAGCTTATATGGCCTTGGGACGACTGCTATTTATTGAAATCGTGATACTAGTTTTCTCAAGGTATTTACTCTGTAAATACCACTCTATTGTCAGGCCCGATACAGTTTTTAAGTATGCTTAAATTGCAAAACCATGTTTATGAAAACGTTTAGCATCCTGTGTGATGCATAGTAAATGCCTCTGCAATTTACTACTGAAATTCTCAGACTTAAAAGGTCACCACGAACACTGGACTAGCAAATCCTGAGCCATTGCTCCTAGGGGAACACAAGGTTGGGTGCCTGTGAGTCTCTGGTCACAACTTTTTCATCAACCTGTCAATACATAACATTAATTTGTGTTTCTGTTTAATATGGCTTTTTTTAATTGATTCATTGCCATTGAACTCACAGCCAACGTAGCTCCACAGCTCGTGTCTGAACAAAGCTTATCTAGCACATGTGTTTTTGCCTGAAGGCACATCCCAGCCTTCTCGCAATCGGGAACATTAGGCAGCATTGCAAGACTGTGACCGGGAGCCGTTTTAAACAACAAAATCACTGACAAAAAGCATTGGCACGAAATAAATTTCAAAAAGAAACTTAGAGTATGGGAGCTGAAACAGGAAGGCAAAGCGTCTCATCTTGTTGGACGGAGGCTGGACTCCTGTGAATTGGGGTTCAAATGTCCTCCTTCCCTCTGCTCCTGTCCACCAAAGACCACAAAAGTGCCACAAGGACTGATTTTGGTGTTACAAAGAAATTTTAGCAGGTAGGGGAATCTGCAGATATGGAATCCACAAATAATGAGGACGGACTGTACTCAGTTTTAATTTAGTTTACTACATATCTTTATCTACAAATCTATAAAGCGTAAAAAAATTAGGCATTTCCCCTTCTGATACCTGCCAAAATTCAGACCAGAGCCAGAGGCTCAGTAAGGGCAGTGGAAACACAGGAAGTGCGTCTGTGTCAAGGATCTTTCCCTTGTCTTTGATTTATTAAAACCATCCCTTGCATTCTCCAAAAACTTGGCAACATTGCAGAAGTTGAACCCAGATTCCTATTCTTAATCTTCCCTGCTTTGCATTTAACAACAGAGTAGAAAGTTAGCCGGTAAAAGTAGAGAAACATTTTCTAGTGCCTAGAGACTCCTAAATTCTAGCTCTGGTTCTAGTTCTGATTCTTGAACATATGAAAGTTAGAACCATTTGGAGAGTTTTTAGGACAATTTAACCCAAATCTGATTTCAATCTGTTTTTCTAAAATCTGGGTGAATCTGTGTATTATTCCTATAGATTGCTTTGGGCTTTACCTTACACTGCCCCTACCTTAGCCTTTTTTTTTTTTTTAACTATAAATTATATTGAATTCAGTGTTGTTACCTTGTGTATGATTGAAAATGTACTATTATTTCAAAGCTGACATTTCCACTCTGTAGTGGCTATGGCTTATTCTTTAGCATGTAAAGATTTTTCACTTCTGGTGGCTTATTCACTAGAATTATAAACTAAAGTGATTTGTAAAAAAAACAAAACAAAACAAAAAACAAGACAAAATAAACAAAACCCCACCAAAAATAAAAACCTGCACAAATATTTAACTAAAAAATTAATTCATTGCAATGAATTTGCCTATTTTTTAAGTACACACTTAGCAGGCTTCAGGCTTCTTCCAGTATGAGCCGGGCTGGGGATCAGGAGAGGAACAGAAGGCTGTGTCAATTCTTTCTGGCCGGCTCAATGGCCTCTTCTGTTTCAGTTCTGTTTTGTTTAAGATAGTGTGGCTTCTTAAATGACATCTCTGTGATAAACCACACTGTGCTTTGCACTGTAAAATGTTTCTTAAATGTCCATCTTCCCATGAACCTCAGGTCATTCCCCATTATTTACTCTAGGAGCCTTGTATAAATTAAGGCAGTTTTATTTTTCTCCAAACACATGGTGCATGCTTACTTGCTCCTAGAAAGGAAATCTCGGGTTCTTTCCCGCTAGAGTGGATAAATCCCAGATCTTAGGGGCTACATAGGAGAGATGAAGGAAATGCGTAGTAGCGCTGGGAATGAATGAGAGTGACATGTTGTCCCTCTTTGGTACTTCCGGAGGGTTTCACATAGCATGCTCTGTGGTGACTGAAGGTCATTGAAGTGCATTATTTTGGATCCCTACCAGGAAGGCACTGTTGTTCCTTCCAGATCATGAGGCCAGAGACTAGGACTAAGGGGAATGTTACAGTTTTATAGTCCCTACTTTACGGACAGAGAAACTGAGGCTCAGTAAGTAAATGCCTGGCCCACAGCTACATTGTAGTTCAGAGTTGTCTCCCAAAAAGTTAATTTGATCTTTGGGGTTCCTTCTAAGCAATAGCTTATCACCATTAAGAAGATGACCAGTTGTGAAATAAACCCAAGATTTTTCCTGAAGTTTAGCCATTTTTATTTTATTTTTTATTTTATTTTAATTTTTTAGAGAGAGCGTGCACACGCATGGTGGGGGGGAGAGTCAGAGGGAGAGAGAGAGAATATTAAGCAGGCTCCCTGCTTAGCACAGAGTCAGAGGCAGGGCTTGATCTCACGACCCTGAAACCTTGACCTGAGTCGAAATCAAGAGTCTGATGCTTAACCGACAGAGCCACCCAGGAGCCCCTAGGCGTTTTTAATTAAAAAAAGTTTTTTTAACATGTAGTGTAATATGAGTTTAGGTGTACAATACAGTGATTCAACAGTTCCATACATCACCCAGTGCTCATCATGACAAGTGCACTCCTGCATCCCCAAGTTTAGCCATTTTAAGAAATAAATCTCTCATTTGGTAAATAGCCGTCTGTCTCATAAGCAATTTTAGTCAATACCAATACCTCAATCTTTCCAGACTTGGGACACAAATATGGTGCCAACCCTCTTGGACCTATGTGCTCAGTCCCAGAATCAGTCCCGGTGAGGGATGTGGTGCCTGGAGTTGATGTATACATTCCATAGATGAATCATCTAACGTTTGGTGCTTGACTCACTATTCTCAGTGAGCCAAAAATAAACCAATGTTGTTCCCTGAATTATTTCCCAGCTTTTTTGAAGAGAGAGAGAGAGAGAGAGAGAGTGTGTGTGTCTGTGTGTGTGTGTGTGTAGATGTGTTCAGGGTAAGTACTTTAACTGCCCCTCCAATTAGTGGTATTAATGAGCTCCTACTGCAGGTGTGTCCACAGCTGTGCTGTGTTCATCCCCTTTCAGTCTTTTAAATATAAGTTTAAGAAGTAGACTCATTAGGCAAGGTTAAAAAATAGAACATTATTTATGTAAAACCCCTTGCTGGTGTCAGGATTTCCTATAAATGTAGCTGACTACAGTCAGCAGTCCCCCACCATTGCTGGAATATAAACACGAGTTCATTCTCACAATTACATTATTTTTTTTAAGATTTTATTTATTTATTTGAGAGAGAAAATGAGATAGAGAGAGAGAGCATGAGACAGGGGAGGGTCAGAGGGAGAAGCAGACTCCCCGCCGAGCAGGGAGCCTGATGCAGGACTCGATCTTGGGACTCCAGGATCATGACCCGAGCCGAAGGCAGTCGCTTAACCAACTGAGCCACCCAGGCGCCCCTCACAATTACATTATTACCATCTTAGTCTTGTATGAACCACCAAGTGATAATGGCTAAGGACAGACAAAAATGTGGGCCGGGGGCCATCCGTAGACCCTGCATCCGGCCATCGGGGTGTTAAGACCTTTGTCTGCCATTGACAGAACTCCCAGCACTTAATCACATTTTCAAGAGTCTCTCATTTTCTGTGTCTAAGGTGCTAATACTCAAAAAGAAGAGAGACTTCCCCAAGAATGAGTCATCAAGTATTGAAACTCAGGTGAAGTGCATATTCTGGATGATTGTCAACTTATGAAATGACACCTGGGAATAAAATGGCTTCTGTCAAACTTTGTGAACTGGGAGTGACATAGGACATGGGGATCATTAGATGTAAGCATTGGTTGTGTCATTCCTTCCCTTTATGTTCAATGGCATTCATTCTATGCATCTCCCATGGGAAGTCTACTTGTTAGTGTATATTTATAACACGAGTTACACATCAGTTCTCTCTCTTCTTGTTCTAGTAAATTACTCCCTTGCAGTGGTGGTGTTGGTAGTAATTTGGGTTTCAGAAGCATGAAGTAAGACCTAGTAAAAGTTATTGGGCAGAATTAAAGTATAGAGGTAGTGGGTATGCTGTCTCTCAGAGCTGTTTGTCCTGACCAGTGGGGATCAGGGACAAATAAGTTAGGGCGGCTGACTTGTGCTCTGTTTGGTGGTTTTTGGATAGAGTTTAGATTTGTTTATACTCAGGGTTTGACACACCATTGGATCCTGAAACCACTTCGGTGGATTGCAACTGGCTTTGAAGAAAGAAACAGAACAGAATAGGCAATAATATATACCATACATAGTGAGGATAAGAAAATATTGTTTTTTGCAACTTTTGTTTCACTTACATGGACATGGGGGCTGTGTATAATATATGCTGGTTTAGGAAGACTAGCCTGGTCTTTGGTTGTGAGTATGGCGTTCCATTTCCATTTGGATCACGACCTCTCTTCAGCTCTCATGCCGAGGGTGGAGACATACTTCCTGTCAGTCTCACCAAAGTGTGATGTATGCTGTGTGTTGCTCTAAGAACATCCATCTTTCCCTTAGCTGGACTGCCTAGAGGACAGGAACGCTTTTATGAATTGAACAGTAGGATTAAGTAAAAGTGATTGTTAACTAGAAACTCATGCTTTCATGATTTCAGCAGTAGTTGAGCATCTTTTGAGATGCATTATCATACGTTGGCATCCTTATTTAGCACTTAGTTATACTAAAGTCATTTCATCTCTATCGATTTAAGAAATTACAGCATAATTGTTCTGAAATGAGGAACCAACAGTGCGGCAATGTAGATGCGAAGATAGAAAGTGGAAAAGATCTCTTTTTCATTCATTCCCTCATTTAATCTTTAATACAAGCATTTTGGGGGGAACACTTTTTATATACTGTGCTCTGGGAACATACAGATGATTGCCTTGGCCCTTGGTCCAGATTCAGAAACATATGTGTATATCCACAGTGGCAATTTAGGATGGTAAGTGCTAGTGTCGAGAGAGAGAAAAAGAGAGAGAGAGAGAGAGATGTGTAAAGTCACCTGGGATTTTAAAGGAAGAGCTAACTGTGCAGTTTGGGAAACATAACCCATTACAAAATCACTGAAGTAAAACCCAACAGGCAAGTAAGAATTTTCCAGCTGGAGGAAGATAGGAGTTAGAGAGGGGTGGGAGACATACTCCTACTTCAGAACACAGTCCAGAATCTGTTTTGCTTAGTTAGCACTTGATGAGCTTTGAGTGTCGATTGTCTTTCTCTTCAAAACTGAATTCAGAAAAAAAGTAATTCTAGTTATTCAGAGTACTGGTTAGTGGAAGTCTGGCTAGTTAAGATTTCACTGTAACTTTAGTGTATCAGAAAGCAGGATTATAATAATGCATTTTGGTTTTAATTGTATCTATCTAGAGTTTCTTTTTTATTGTTGTTTTTTTGTGTGTGTTTATTTTGTCTGGGGTAGAAATCAATGTGTGAAATTTTGATTTTGAGTTCTCCCTTACAAATCCAATTTGTCATCTCATATGTTCTTCTCAACAAGAATTTAGTGTTTCTTTTTCTTTTTCTTTTTTAAGATTTTATTTATTTATTTGAGCGAGCGAAAGTGAAAGAGCTCACAGAGGGAGAGGGAGAAGCGGACTCACTGCTGAGCAGTCTGCTTCTCCCTCTCCCTCTGTGAGCTCTTTCACTTTCGGGGCTTGATCCCAGGACCCTGAGATCATGACCTGAGCCGAAGGCAGATGCCCAAACGACTGAGCCACTCAGGCACCCCGAATTTAGTGTTTCTTGATAAGGGAAGAGAGCTAGAAGGCCAAACAGAGCATACGTAGCAGGGAGGGTGGCCAAAGCCCCGGAGGAAGCCGGACACGTCTGTTGGGTGTGGTCAAAAACCAGATGACAGAGGTGAGGACGGGGGGGTGGGGGGGGGTGGGGGGGGGAATTCCAGAACTGGAGGGCCAAGGTCGATCCAGTTGCGTCAGCCTTCAGTTTCCTGCTTCTGACCTCTCATGGATTCCCTGTTGTTGAAGTATGATGAGGGCAGCTAAGGTTCAGAGGAGTGTGGCCTCGCGGAAAGAGCCTGGGTTCTAGAAGACCTGCTTTCAAAGTCTGGGACTAGAACCTCTTTGAGCCTATGTCCTCAGCCGTAAAATCAGCCCTAAAAAGACCCTTCAAGTCATGGTTTGGTGGAGATTTCTAAGGATTTGTTTCTCCTTAGCACAAAGCCTGGGTCATCGGAGATGCTCCTTCGATGGTTTTCCTCCCCTCCGCCCCTCACCTCACCTGTAATCCTATGGTAGCCTCTCTAGGAATCATTGAGGTGACTTTGTCATGGCAATGACCAGGGCACATGTTGTATTTAGTTTACAAATGCAGACTGTGTTTCCACAACAGTAAATTTCAGAGTAGCGCAGAGAATAGTCATTTTAGCTTCAGCCTTCAAGACCCATCCCATAGTGGCATGTGTGACTATCTGCCCGCTGTGACTCAGGCTTGTAGGCAAGCTGATGCTGTCTGCCCCCCCCCCCCCGCCCCGCCCCAGGGAAGCCTGGAGGTTCAGGTGTAGGGGGTTTGGATGTGCTTACACGCTCTGCTGTTGAAAGGTACAGATTTGGGGGTGGGTAGGGAGGTAAGGTGTAAGAAGAAGCAATTTAACTCCATTTGGAGATTGAAAAATCATAGCAGGAATGACCAATATGCCCTATATATTTACTTCCCTTCTCTTCTGCCCGATTGCTGATCCCAGTCAGACCTCAGCTTAGCATAACAGTGATCAAGGTAGCATTGGGGCAAATTGTTTTTTTGTTAAACTCGGGGATATACTTTCATTACTTGTTTCTCTAAAATCTTTGGATGACCTCAGCAGAAGAATTGGGGATCTTTTCCTTTGCTCATAATTTAAAAATATCTTGCGTGTCTTTGTGCTCTTTAATAGCATGGATTTCCTTGAATCATTTTATGCGTATTAACTCCCAGGACAGTTCAGTCGTTACAGTCTGGCAGACAGGTAGGCTCTTTCCTTCTTTTCCTTTTTGTTATATAGTGAGACTCTGTGCAATTTTACTGATCTAGGGTATTATCGGGTATTAAATATGGGCGACTTGCTTGATGTACTAGAGCATATTTTTTTTTCCTTTTTTTAAGATGTTATTTATTTATTTCAAAGAGAGAGAGAGAACAAGCTTGAGCGGGGTAGGAACAGAGGGAGAAGCCGACTTCCCACTGAGCAGGGAGCCTGATGGTGGGACTCGATCCCAGGACCCTGGGATCACGACCCGAGCCAAAGGCAGACACTTAACCAACTGAGCCCCCCAGGCGCCCCTACTGGAGTTAGTTTAAATGACCCTCCTTAGATCTTAGAGTCCTGAAGTTCTCAGGTGCATAGTAAGAAGCTGAGCTGGAGTCCACACTTCAATATGAATTTTCACCTGTCCCTCTCCATTCCTCTGGGAGTTTCCTGGGCAGCATTAGCCCCCAGATATGTGATATGTGGAAATATATGACACAGACAGCTACATTCTTTATACAACTACGTGCAGATGCACATCCTTTCAAAACCCTGCTTTGTAAAATTAGACTTGGGCCTTGATGTCCAGTGAAGATACTGATTTGGTTGAAGCCTTATTAATTGCAGGGGGACAAGTGCAACCAATGTTCATGGCTCTAGGATTCTATGAAATATTTAAAGTGAACTCCTCTCCTCCCTTAAGTCCTGAAGCAAACCGAACTCTCCCAGGCAGAGGGTGAGTGACAATTTGTATCACATAATGAGCTCAAAATATTAAGGTCAGAAAATGTCTCTGAAAGCCAGAGCTGGCCAGGCCTCTCCCCGTGGCCTCACTGGCAGCACCCAGTGGCTGCACCCAGTGGCTGCACAAACTACAGGCTGGGAAGGACTTTGGCTAATCAGTGGCATTTCTTTTGTTGTCATTCATGAGCTTGGTGAGCTGATAAGAAAACCTGGGGGGGGGTGATTAGTTTTGACACTTAGTTGCAATTTCGAAGCCATTGCCAGAAACCCTAGACAGCATGAAAATATACAGAATTTCGGGAGTTCCAAAACCAAACTTTACTTCCTAGCTGCGGCCCCTTGTGCGGGTTACTCGGCTCCTGTGCGGAGGTTTCCACCTCTTTAAAATCCTCAGCACCTGCCTTGAGTGTCCTAAGAAGCAAAAGAAACAGCTACAGTGCCCGGGCCTCACAGTGGGACTCAAGTCAGTAAACCCTGACAGCCTCCTGTGTACCAGGCACCATGAAACAATGGGATAAGGTCAGGTGGGGATGGAGGCTGCCAGAACTGAAGGGAAGTTCGTGGTCAGAAGTGCCTAACTTAGCGTTCCGAGGGGGGGGATGCCTAAGACCTGGGTGCCCGGAGATTGGAACTAAACCCGGATTCAAATTCGGGTCTACGAGTCATTCAGAGATTTGGAAGCTGGGAGCCTTAGAGGACGAAAGGGTCTGTAAGAGAGCAGGGAAGCACTACTAGCAGTTGGCCTGATCTTAAGGGGAAAGCTGTGAGTTGGAGGTAGGGACGTGAGGGGCCGTGTCCCCTCTCAGCAGCCTCCCAGGTGCTGCATTGCCAAGGCAATGGCCCTGAGTCTCCAGGGTTGCGGGAGGGGGGGCTTGAATTGTGGTGGGGGAGGGGAGGGCTATATTGGGAGCTGGTGGCAGCCCAGCACATTGTTAGACCTTCCTCCTGGGTGAGTCACCCAGTCAAGGGGGCGGGTGAGAATCTGATTGTGGAGGCTGGGGGAAAGCCCACGTCAAGCCTGGAGCCTCCACAATGATATAAATGGAAAGTAAAACGGAAAAAAAAAAAGACAGCGAGGGTTTGTAAAGATGGAATACATTGGAGCAAAGAAAATTCTTGGCTGAGAAAATGTGGGGTGAGCACTCAGGCCTTTGTTGGAGGGTTTTTGTTGTTGCTGGCCTAGAAAAGGGCGAGCTGGCCCCACCCCTTTGCCATTGTGGAAACAAACAGGGAAATGGGAAAAAAAAAAAGACTGCAATGCAATTAAGAGTCTGGGGAGGCAAAGTGTAAGAATGGGGGAATATAAAGAGTTGAATGCATTTCTAAATCTTTTGGGGGATAAAAATATCTAGAATGGAGGCTAAGAGTCTGCTAACTCAGAAACAAGAAGCATTTTCTTCAGTAGCTGCAGGTTTGGGTCATTCCGTGTCCTCCCCAGACCAGCATCCAAGAGAGTTTATGATCCAGTCAGTTTCAAAATAATTCTGTTGAGTTTTGTCACTTTGTTTAATTTAATTTTTAATATTTTAGTAGCTGGTGGACTTTAGGCATATTTACAGGTGGGACATTTCGAAGCAAAGGTTATTTTTGATAGGACACCAATAAGAAAGAAATTAAAGACAATGAACTAGCTGCCTGGAATTTCTTGCTTTAAGTACTGTTGCCCATAATTACAATTTTGGGGGGCGGGATTTGTTTTTGTTTTTAAGCTCGTCACACATAGAGACCATTTAGGGCACTTCCGAAAAATAAAATGAAAGCACTGATGGTCTGTTGAGTAGAATTAAGGGAAGCACCTCAAAGTGACTCAGGTGTGAGGTAAGAGCTGGTTGACACCATGTGGGCTTTGCAGAGTCTGCTCATTCATTAATCATTGTGGCTACACAGATGCTTTCTCCTCATTACCTGATTTAAAAAAAAAATGCTACCCTCTCTCCCTGTCTCTGTCAAATAAATAAATAAAATCTTAAAAAAAATGCTCTCTGATGGGTACTGCTCGCATGGTGGCTAGGATTTTCATTATTTTCTAGAGCTGTTTACTTGATCATTTGTGAGGCCAGCCAAACTGTTTGGTTTTGCTGCCCCCCTGCCCCCCACCCAGGAAACCATACAGGGTCATCAGTGGTTTTGATGCAGGCAGGCCTGGTCCAAGGACCCAGAGGGGGTCTCACAGGACCAGCCAAGAGAGTAGGGTGGAAATTAGACTCGAGCCAGCAGGAGCTAAAAACAGAGTTTATTGAAGGTATAGAGACAGTGCAGGTTCAGACAAGGAAAGGACGGAGTCTCGTCTTTGCTCTGGGTCTGGGGTTTTTATTGAGGATTGTGGTCTGGTGTATGTGTCCTTTCAGGTATCCAGGAACTGGTTAGAATAAAGATGAGGGCCCAAGCCAGGGGGTCTCGGCGTTGAGATTTCTAGCGCAGGTGGTCCAGAATATGGCTTTGTCCAGTCATTCTCCCCTGGTCTTTCTTTAGATGTCACCTTTTCTAGTGAATTCACTCCTTGTCCCTTACAAGGAAGACAGACACTATTTGCATTCTGAGGCATGTGTAGATTGGGGGTTGGGGAGGGGTGGTGCAGGTCCTAGCAAGAAGAGAAGCAGGAAAAGGAGCAAAAAGCAGATTTTTGTGGAGTCCTGCAGTTTCCCTGTCTCAGTTTTGATGATTTCTGAGGTCTTGTCCCAGATGCAAAAGCAGACACCTTTATTATTTGTTTTTTTATTTTTTATTTTTTAATTTTTTATTGTTATGTTAATCACCATATATTACATCATTTGTTTTGGTGTAGTGTTCCATGATTCATTGTTTGTGCATAACACCCAGTGCTCCATGCAGAATGTGCCCTCTTTAATACCCATCACCAGGCTAACCCATCCCCCTACCCCCCTCCCCTCTAGAAACCTCAGTTTGTTTTTCAGAGTCCATCATCTCTCCTGGTTCATCTCCCCCTCTGACTTACTCCCCTTCATTCTTCCTCTCCTGCTATCTTCTTCTTTTTCTTTTTTCTTAAAATATGTTGCGTTATTTATTTCAGAAGTACAAACCTCACTGATATGAGGAATTCTTAATCTCAGGAAACAAACTGAGGGTTGCTGGAGTGGTCGGGGGTGGGAGGGATGGGGTGGCTGGGTGATAGACTTTGGGGAGGGTATGTGCTATGGTGTGTGCTGTGAATTGTGTAAGACTGTTGAATCACAGATCTGTACTTCTGAAATATTATTTGTTTTAATAAAACTTGGAACATGCGGGAGAATGCATTTTGAAAATTACTGACGAATATGTAACGGGTCCTGTCTTCTAAATTCTGAATTGACATCAGCAACACTTTGCATCTGTGGAGTCCTTGTATCTTCCCCCAATAGTTTACCCTTTTGTTATCTCACAGCCCGCTCACAGCCCCTCCCCTGCCTGCCTGCCTGCCCCCCATCCCCCTCGGTGGGAAAGACCAGGAAGTATTCTCATTTTATGATGTTGAAAATGAGGCCCAGAAGAGATGTAATTTACTCCGTCCAAACTGTAACTCTTTAGCTTTAGCAAAGAAGACAAAGTCCAATTCCAGATCTCTTGGTTCTTAATCAGGGATTTAGGCCATTAAACCAGGCCTAAGGAACCTACTGTTTGCAGGGCTTGGCTTCGCTTTCATTTTATGAATGAGTCAAGGGCAAATGATGGATGGACCTGGCTCATCGAAACCACCCATTCAAAATTCTTTGCACTGTTTCTCCTTCGGCTGAATTGATGGAGATGCACACCCTTCTTGTTGAAGATGGAACAACCTGAAGGAAGGATCTTGGGTCCTGGAGTCACTCTGGGGAGGAGAGCAGTGATCGTGAATGTATGAGCCATTGTAGGTTTTGAGGTTTGTTTGTTCCGATAGAGCTCGTCATCATCATTTCATTAGTTAATTCCATTCATCCTGATTAGAAAATAGGATCTCCGAGAAGCACTTGAAAAGTTCCAAGGACAACAGAAATTCTGAACCGATGTACTAGAAACTTCCCTTAGTGGATGACGATGTACGTTTAAGAGCAACATGGATGATCAGCTACTGATAAGGATGAGTAAGGTCGGATTTGCAAAGCCCTTCCTCCCCCCCTCTCTCCCACCTCCCAGCAAGAAGTTACTGGTATTAGTGTGGGTACTGCCTAAGACTTTCCATTAATGGAATTGGAGACACCCACGCAGTACAGGGAGGCAGGACAGATAGTGATTCAGAGAAACAGCTCTCAGGTCAGACCGCATGGGTTTGCACCCTGACTGAGCAACTTTACTGTGTGCCTTTAAGCAAATCACTCAACTTCTCCGTTCCTTGGTTTCCTCACTTAAAATGTGATAAGACCTGATCCTACAGATTGTTGTGAACATTAAATGAGATATTATATCAGTGCTTAAACAGTGTCACATCATTTTTCCAAGAAATATTGACTATTATCACCTGTAGCTAACTGATTCAAAGACACTCAGTTTCTTCCTCAGTTTTCCCACCTAGAACCCGAGGTGTATTTCTACAAATAGGTGCAGTAGCTGGGTCCAGATGGAACAACATTGGCTTATAAATAAGTTCTATGCTGCCTCCAGCAGAACCCTTTGGACAATCCGTTGACGGCCGTACCCTGTCATTGTACCTCTTTATTGAGCACCTATTCTGTAGTAGGAACAACACCAGCTATGGAAGATACCCAGATGAAAAATAAAGAGCTTGCTGATTGGTGGGCGAGACAAAAAAGCAACCAAGTACTTCTGCTGTAGTGTAACAGCTCTTGATTTTGTACATGACAGTTATTAGCACTTGGGACAACCTGGGGAGACCAGGGGCATAGACTTCTTTAGGGCTCAGGTCCTGCAAGTTGTGGGGTGGAGGATGGAATAATGTGTGGCTGGCACTGCTTGGATTAATCCATTTGCTGCAGCCCAGAACACTCTCCAACCTTAACCAGTGAATTTAAGAGACAGGACCCAGGCAGAGGGAGATTTTGTAAAGAACAAACTATATATCTCATGAAGAGCAGATAACAACCACACCTCATACTTCCAGTACAACCAAGAAACCCGGGATGAACAGACCCCTATCATGGATATGGCCCCCCAAGTGTACGCTGGGGTATCCATGAGCACCACCAGCAGACAAACAGTTACACAAATCCCTGTTGTGTTTGCCATTTGATCAGCCATAGTTGGAATTTTCATCTTGTTCAGACTGTAACATGGATTTTTGTCTGGCAGAATATGTGTTTGTGTGTTTTGCTGGTCTGATTCATTATGAAGTAAAAAATCCACCCCCCAACTTAAACCAGTTGCCTAGAACTCCCAGTCATGGTTGCCTGTTCTTTTTTCTTCTTCTCTGCCTCTTTGTATTAATTTCAGCTTAGTAAGGTCTAATGGCCCTGTGATTCCCAGAACAGTTGGTTTCTAGCTAAAAGCAAAACAGAAAACTGCCCGTTTTAGTTACATAAGTTGATGTGGCAAGTACTTGCTTCTGAGGAATCAAGATCTATTTATAGCCGGGCTTTCTGATCCTACTGGGACAGAGGCGCCACCTGCAGGGCCAACGGAGAAAAACACAGTGAAAAACTCAACAAACCCTGCTTTATGGGAAAAGGAAAAGGAAAAGGCACAGAAGCCAAAGAAAGCAGAGAGCTCAGCAGGATCACTTGCAAATAGATATGTGTGACAACATAGCCTTGCAAGAGTTCTGACAAATTCCCTTTGTTCCTGTAGTTTCATTTTTCTTCTTCAGAGTTGGGAGACACTAAATTGTCCTTCAGAGACCTTGCTGCTTCACGCTACTGCAGGCTGATGTTTTAATAAAAAGCAACGCCATGCAAAGCATTCTTTGTTTTGACAAGACAAGTGGATGTTATTGCAAACTCTGTTAGTATGTGTTAGGGGAGGACATTCAGCCTCAACCCACCGTCCCCACACCGTTTTGGTGTCTTTCCTTTCCAGCTTCTCCAAATATCTAGTTCACCTGTCCCACCCACCTGTTCTGCAGAAACAACAGTGCTAGTCTAGAATTAAGGGAACATTGGTAATGAAGATGATCAGACATTAGTTTTTTTCTGTATGCCACGAAAAGTAAGTCAGTCCAAAACAAATTTCCACCAGAATTCTTCTCTTGAAATGTATACTTCCACAAATTTCCACTAGAATTCTTCTGTTGAAATGTATCCTTCCATTAAGGGAACACATTTTTCTTGGACAGATCTAATTTCAAATATTCTGTGTACTATGCGATCTGATCGTGATTCCCATATGCTGAGCCACGTATCAGCTGTTCTTTTAGTTTTGTTTATTGCTGCTTTCAAGGGGGCAAAGTAGGGCTTATTCGCTGATTTATACATTTTGTCAGTATCTATCTGCGGAGCATCAATTGTTGTGCCAGGAACAGGGGACCCAGCAGATACAGAAGGTACTTTTAAGAGTTTCACCAAGAAGCTCAAGAGTAAGGGTTTCGGTGCTTCGTATGGAACACCCACTCTTCTTCACCTGAAACTCCTCAGAACCGTCGATAGGAAAAACAGTCAATAGGAACTGATGATTTTTTGTTTTGTATTTGAGAGGGAGAGAGGGATCGTGCACGAGTGGGGGGGCAAAGGGAGAGAGAAACTCAAACAGATTCCACACTGAGCACAGAGCCCAGCACAGGGCTCGATCTGTATAGATCATGACCGGAGCCAAAACCAAGAGTCAGACGCTTTATCCGACTGTGCCCCTCAGGCATCCAGAACTGACATTTTTTTGAAGGATCATAACATAGTGGTCATTGTGGAGAATTCAGGGATGTTAAGATGCCACCCTTGATTCCAGAGTGCTTATAGTCCAGTGGAGGATCCTAGGATAGTCATACAGCTAAATATCACTCAAAGCCAACCTCGTGAAGTGCCATGGATAGAGGTACACAGGGCCGAGGAGGGGAAGGTTCAGCTTGGGGTTATTGGGATCTGATATCCCTTCCTACCCCCAGTGCGTGTGCGCGCACACACATACACACACACCCCTTTACTGACAAGAAGACTGAAGTACAAAGGGCACAGAGCTTAGCAACAGCAGGCTACGTTGTCAATCTGACACTCCGAGGAGCTTCAAAGACCCCTCTCTGTGAAAGGAGCAAAGCATCATCATGCAGAAGAATACATTTCTGTGCAGAAAAGATCCTTTTGAGATTCCTGGAGGCATTGAACATTTCAGATCTTTTTAGGGCTTCTGCTAAGTAGGTGCCTCCTTTAAGAAATCAAACCACAGGAGACTTGTGGGAGCCCCGTCAGGTTTATTGTAGGCCTTGTTTTGGCTTTGGGGTCTCCATGAATTGCCTTTTACCCAGAGGTTGGTGGAAGGGTGGCTCTCAAGAATCCCCAGGGTACTCAGGGCTAATGAGTTTTTTGCAGCAGTGACATTGACCCCTGGATGCGCCATGTTGGCAGAGTAGATACTCACTTACCTGCTGCTTGGCCAGGCCATCCCCAAGCTTGAAAGTCATTCAGCTGCAGATGGTCATTAGGATCAGGGAAGACCTTGGAACGTCAGCCACACGCATAAGCAGCCCCCAAGGAATGGCATTTACTGGAACAATTAATTCCCCACAATCCAAGGTCTAGACCTCAGCTGACATGTCAACACATCAAGATCAGGTCTTTTGGACAGAGCAGCATCCCATTAATCAACAGTGGGAGAATGCCAGTTTTATTAAGTTCTAATGAAATATATAATTAGCCAGCAGGCTTATGTTTGCTAAAAGCAGCATATTCTTTCCCTTTAGACAAAAATACCTGGAAAGGCAGAGTACAGTCAGAAGATTGTTGGATGCATAGAATCAGCTCGAGAGGCGGGAGGGGGGTTAGTTTAATGGCTACTGCCATCGGACTGTGATAGTGTGAAATCTTCCCTTCCACTGCAGGCAAATCTTGCCGCAGTCCACGGGCAGTGGGCTGGGACTGCCTCTGCCCACAGTGCGGGGAGACACTGCTGCCCTGACCCTCTTCTGTAGGGTTCCCTTGTGGGCCGACTCCCGCCCTTACCAGAACCCCAGAGGCATGTCCCCACTTTAGAAGATTAATACAGACAACCCTCTACCTGCACGTATAGTGTATTTCCCAAGACGTGCACTAATGTGCAAAGCTTAAAGATTGAGCTGACATGTTTCTATGCCAGGAAGATTAAAAAATACATTAATATTTATACAAATGAGCATATAAAACACACAAAAGGTCCCTCGTTACCACCAGTCCTTTAGTCACAGTTTCTGATTATGTATTTCCAGCATCCCATATAGTTCTTTGTTTTTTCATAACTAAATGCAAACCGTGGGTGAGCTAGAGTCCAGTAAGCACCCGATCGGCCACTTTTGCTCCATTTAGGGAGTTCCAGCTTTGTCTCCTCTCAACTGCATTACTGCTGTAAGTTCTCCATTTCTTACTTCTAGTTGCTTCACCTGCATTTGATTATTTTCAGTTTATTTTTACAAATAATAATAGGAAATGCTAAAAAAATAATCAAACGATCAAATACAGCGCTGTCGACAAATACAGTGATTCCACTGAAACCTAATGTTTGACTAGAAGTCATTCCTGCAATGCAAACCTCAGATTATTTGTGCGAAAGTCCAATTTCTACACGCGAAAGTCAGTGTCACCACGTGCTTATGATAGTATGTTTTTTTTTTTTTAAAGTTAAATGTATACAAGTTAGGGATGTTCTTACCCTCAGCCAGATTATAATTGAATCTTGGAGGGGGGGCATTTGGCTTATTTTAGTAAATTCATTAAATAGTTATTGAATGCCTACTGTATATTGAGCACTGTGCTAGGCATCTATTTTTAAGTTACAGGTAGTGGTAGAATGAGGGGAACACCTCCCTCTTGCCCTTATGTATGCTTACACATCATCTTTTTGAAGTAGTTTTCACATTCCTTGAGAACAGAGATTCTCAACCTCCGCACTGTAGACCTTTTGAACTGGATAATTCTTTGTTGTGGGAGGATGTCCTGTGTAATGTAGGATATTTAGTAGCATCCCTGGCTTCTACCCACCACATGCTAATGGGACTCCCCAATCAGGAAATAAAAAATGTCTCCAGATATTGGCATACATTCCCTGGGGGACAAAATCGCCCCCCCCCCCCCCACTAAGTTGAGAACCACTGCATGAGACCCTCCAACTTTGTTGCCCCTGCCAGAGAAATTTGCATTGGGCCTCCCTGCTGTTCCAGTGAAGGGTTTTACTTCTCAAATCCGTTTGCTCACAAAGCTTTCAGGGCTTTGCATGCGAGACAGGAAGGCTCATGTTCGGCTTGTGACAGGGTACACGTGCCACTTAATGAGCACTCTTGTCATACACACTCACATCTGCGCAGCCAGCACCCCCACTTCCTTGGCCTGTTCTCCATTGCAAGAGATGTGGGCTATGTCTATGCAATGTCAATTTGAACAACTCAGCCACACTCGCAGTATAGTATTAGGCAGACAGCGTGCCTGGGAAGCTGGTGCGACACTCTGTGAACTCAGTTTCTGGAATTGAACTGGTGTCTTGGCCTGTTGTCTCCTCAAGCGTAAGGAATGACAGCAGTGAGCTGCAAGTCAAGACTGATTAGAGGGCAGGCCACGCCCGTCAACCCTAACCCGGCTGTTGGGACTCTCTTACTGGAGCAAGGAAGAGAGCAGAGGAAAAAGGAGAGCAGAGTGGCAGTAATCTTCAGTCTCTTCCAGATGCCCTACACAGTGCTGCTGACCACAGAGATAGTCAGAGCATAGATTCACCGGGACTACACTGATAATTTCTCATTTTAAGTGTATTGGTTAACATTTTTTTTAAAAATGCCAATCACAAAAATAGACAGATCAATGGAACAGCATAAAGAGCCCAGAAATAAACCCACAATCATATGGTCAATTAATTTATGACAAAGGAAGCAAGAACATGCAATAGGGAAAAGACAGTCTCTAAATGGTGCCAGGAAAACTGGACGGCCACATACAAAAGAATGAAACTGGACCACTTCTTACACCATACACAAAAATAAACTCAAAACAGATTAGACACCTAACTGTGAGACCTGAAACCATGAAAGTCCCAGAAAAAAACATAGGCAGTAATTTCTTTGACCATCTATAGAAACATTTTTCTAGGTATGTCTCCTAAGGCAAAGGAAACCAAAACAAAATTAAACGATTGGGATGACACTAAAATAAAAAGCTTTTGTACAGGAAAGGAAACCATCAACAAAACAACAAGGCAACCAACTGAATGGGAAGAGATATTAGCAAATGATATATTCAATAAGGGGTTAATACCGAAAATAAATAAAGAACTCATACAACTCAACACCAAAAAAACAATAATCCAATGGACAGAGGACCTGAATAGGCATTTTCCCAAAGAAGATATACAAATGCCCAATAGACACATGGAAAAATACTCAGCATCACTCATCGTCAGGGAAATGCAAATCAAAATCACAATATCACCTTACACCTGTCAGAATGGCTAAAATAAAAAAGCACAAGAAACAATTGTTGGCAAGGATGTGGAGAAAAAGGAACCATCACGCACTGTTGGTGGGAATCCAAATTGGTTCAGCCACTGTGGGAAACAGTATGGAAGTTCCTTAAAAAATTTAAAATAGAGTGACCATATAATCCAGTAATTCTGCTACTTGATATTTACACAATGAAAATGAAAACACTAATTTGAAAAGATATATGCACCTCTATGTTTATTGTAGTGTTATTTGTAATAGCGAAGACATGGAGGCAACCCAAGTGTCCATCCATAGATGGATAAAAAGCATACACACACACACACACACACACACACAGGAATATTACTCAGCCATAACAAAGAATGAGATCTTGCTGTTTGCAACAACGTGGGTGGACCTAGAGAGTATTATGCTAAGGGAAGTAAGTCAGTCAGATAAAGACAAACACCATATAATTTCACTCATGTGGAATTTAAGAAATAAAACAAAGAAAAAAAGAGACAAACCAACAAAACAAAACAAAACCCCCAGATTCTTAAATACAGAGAATAAGGGGATGGTTGCCAGAGGGGAGTTGGGGGGAATAGGTGAAGTAGATAAAGGAGACTAGGAATATACTTATCATTGTAAGCACTGAATAATGTATAGATTTATTGGGTTATTATATTGTACACCTCAAATTAACGTAATACTGTTAATGATACTTCCAGTTTTTAGAAAAGAAAATACACATATAAAAAAAAGAATGCCACTGGGGTTGGGGTAGTTGGGTTTGGCCTGAGGGTCTGGGCAGCGGGCGGCAGGGAAGGTGCTGGAGAGCCACTGGGGATGCTCAGTGTCACCGGGGCAGGGCCAGGACAGACCTCGAAGGACCATGGCTGAGCTGATTCCAAAGAGGAGAGACAGACCCAGACACATGAGGGGAGAATCCATGTGACAGCAGAGGCACAGGTGGGAGGTACTCAGCACAAGCCAGGAAACCCCAAGAATCAATGGCCGCCACCAGCAGCCAAGAGAAAGGCCTGACACAGAGGCTCCCCTCCAGCTTGCAGAGGGAGCATGGCCCTGCTGACACCTGCTGGATTTCAGACTTTTGGCCACCAGAACTGGCAGAGAACACATTTCTACTGTCTTAAACCACCCAGTTTGGGGTCCTTGTGACAGCAGCCATAGGAAACTAATATACAGACCTTTAAACCGGTGTTGGGACCATTGACTTTTCCATTTGGAAAAAAACCCATGAAGGTAGATCACTACTGTCTGCTATCAAAAAACCACGGTCTTGCTAAATTAAAAATCCAAGCATGAAAAGCAACCCTTCAGCCTTTTGGAAGAAAATGTAGAAAATCTTTGTAGCCTCAATGTAGAAAAGAATTTCTTAAAATGCAAAAAGTGAAACAACCTAAGAAAAGATTGATATATTTGCATCAAAACGGAAAACTCCTGGGACGCCTGGGTGGCTCAGTTGGTTGAGTGTCAGCCTCTTGATCTCAGCTCAGCCCTTGATCTTGGGGTGGTGGGTTCAGGCCCTGCGTTGGGCTCCACATCCATGCTGGACATGGAGCCTACTTTATTTTATTTTTTTTTTTTAAAGATTTTATTTATTTATTTGAGAGAGAGAGAATGAGAGATAGAGAGCACGAGAGGGAAGAGGGTCAGAGGGAGGAGCAGACTCCCTGCCGAGCAGGGAGCCCGATGTGGGACTCGATCCCGGGACTCCGGGATCATGAACTGAGCCGAAGGCAGTCGCTTAACCAACTGAGCCACCCAGGCACCCTGGAGCCTACTTTAAAAAAATTCAATTAAAAAAATTGAAAACTCCTATACACTATAAGACACCACAAATAAAATTAAAAGATAAACCACAGACTAGGAGAAAGTATTTGTAACCTAATGTAGTCCACAAGTAATCAATATACAAAATATATAAAGAAATCCTAGAAATGAAAAGTCAAGTGACCCAATAAAACCACAGGCAAAGGATATGATCAGGGACTTCAAAGAACTGAAAAAAAAAAAAAGGTCAGTGGATAGAATTGGGTTAAAGACTGATCTGTTCAGAGAATGGACGGCTATACAAATTTAAAATAAATCAGTTCTTTACATCTCAAAGTATACAGGTCTGAAGACGTCAAATGAAAAATGCGAGCTACAGTTTCAGAAAGGACTTGTCCATAAAAGATGCAGCAGTACCACACATTATGTGTGGATACCTACGTGTAGTAGAAAATTAAACACATGGACTGAAAAGTTACCACATTCATCATGTTTGTTTCCAGGCAAGAAGGAGAATGAGACTGAACATAAGAACAGGATTGAAGAGGGGGAACAAGGGGACTTGAGTTTCCTTTGTCATGTTCTGTTTATTTCATTAGAAGGAAATCTGAAGAAAAACGTTAAATTTGTTCAGTTGGTGGTAAATCCTAGGATGCCTGTTCGCGTGTTCTCTGTAAGATTTTGGATCTCCTGAACTTCTGGAAATGCAAGTAATAAACAGTGAAGAAAATCGAGCCTTTTTTTTTTTTTTTTGAAAACATTTGGAAAGTAAGTAAGGAATTTAATCAGAGGGGTGTGTTTAATGCAAAAACAAAGCCATGCGTTCGGTTCTGCTATAATACATCGTGTGTGTTTCTAAGACTCACAGCGTGATGCAAAATCATGCAATCAAAACCACAGAGCTTATGGGAAGAATGGTAAATTCAGTAAATTCATTGGTGATGTGTTAAAATGGAAAGATAGGAACCTAATGAAAACAGCCCGGTTTTATGCGTGTTAAATGATTAAGAAGTGAACAATTCCCTTAAAAACTATCTGAAATTTGTGGAAGTGGGTGTAAGAAGGGATGGAGCTTGTGAGTTATTGTAAAATGGTGGAAGGAAGGTTACCTGAAAGCCAGTACGTTGTGATAGCAGACTGGCTAGACAGGAGTCTATCCAAGGTGGCTCGTAGCTGCTGGAAGGGTCTGCGTGAGTGTGTTCTATATTCCTGCTCAGCTTGGTTCTCTGTGTCCACCCAGGGCAACTTTTTGCACTCTTTTCACTGCTGACATTTTGTACTGCACAATTTTGTGTTGTGGGGGTTGTCTTACACACTGTGGGATGTCCATCATTGTCCTTGGCCTCTACCCACTAGATGCTGGTAGCAAATCCCTCAGTCATGACACAGATGTCTCTAGACATTGCCAGATGGTCCTCTGAAGGGGCAAAGCCACCCCAATTTGGAACTGATCTAGTGTTTCTGACAGATAAAATTGCATATAAGCAGAAATGAAATTTTGTGTTGTATTATTCCCTAATATGTCAATCATAGTGGAACAAGTTTACATTTTCAAAGCAAGTATTATTGCAAAAATGACTGGATTTCATTAAAGTAATGAATTTGTGATTATAAATATGAAGGAATCGTTTACGTTTTAAAAACCAAACTATAAGTTTCATATTGAATACAACAGAAAGATGAATATAAGCTAAAAATAAAAGTTGAAACAACTTATACATTAATACCCATAGGAAATAAACATTGCAATAGCAATTGGAGTTAAAACTGATTTAAAGAAAACAATTCAATAGAAGGTGGAACATACAATTAATGTAATTAGAGTGTTTCGAACTAACGTATATCATTTACATACTTCTAGATATGAACCTCAGAAAATGTTTAGTTTATCCAAGACAACCACAATAATAAATAAACAAAAATGTTAAGCAATTAAAAAAGAATCCAGGATGCCATCAATTTAGGAATAGTCCAGTAACAATGTACATTTCATAGTACACTTCACAGTTTTATTATTATATTTGGTTTAACCTATAGTTTAGGGGCGCCTGGGTGGCTCAACTGGTTAAGCTTCTGACTCTTGATTTCGACTCAGGTCATGATCTCAGGGTCATGGGATCAAGCCCCACATTGGGCTCTGTGCTCAGCATGGAATCTGCTTGTCCCTCTCCCTCTGCTTCTCCCCCCACTTGTGCTCTCTCTCACCCTCTCTCTCTCAAACAAATAAAAGCTTTACAAATAAATTATAGTTTAGAAGACATATCTCTTTTTTTAAAGTAGTCTTTGTATTGGTTTTGTAAGTAATTTGGAAAATTGCATTTTGGGGTTTTTAACATTTACGCCAACTTTCTAGTACATTTTTACAGCCTTTTACAGCCAACTTATACTTTAACAATGAGGTATAAAGGCAGTAATGAGCAACTCTTAACTGCTTGTTCTTCATGGTTGCCAGTAAAATCGGTATAATTAGGCTTTCATGTAAGGAACTGCATTTCACTCATGCAAGAAGAAAATCATTTCCAATAACTTATTTGGGCCTGAGCACACTGGAGTGATAGAAGCATTAGAAGAAAAGTTTATGGAAATGTATTGTTATGGAAGAGCCATCTCTTACTCAAGGCAATTATCTGAAATTTTGAAGTCATCTTCCCTCCATAGAAAGAGTGATACATATACATTTTTCTACATGAAAAGAATGTACCATAGAGAAAGAGTATTTGAAGAAATAGACACTGCACTGAAACCATTAACAATTTTAGTGTGACATTGTAGACTCGAAAGGAAGTATGCATTAAATACTTAGGTGTTTTTATTTATTTTTAACTTATTATTATTTTTTAAAGATTTTATCTATTTGAGAGAGAGAGAGAGCGTGGGGGGGTGGAGCACGAGTAGGGAGGAGGGATAGAGGGACAAGCAGACTCCCCGCTGAGCAGGGAGCCAGACGTGGCACTCAGTCCCAGGACCCTGAGATCATGACCTGGGCCGAAGGCAGACATTTAACCAACCGAGCCACCCAGGTGCCCTTTAAGGTACTTTTAATTACAATTTGCTCAGAATCTGATTTTTTTTTTTAATTTTTCTGAGCAGGAACTGCATCTTCCCACCCTACCCTACTGCTTCTCTTACAAAAGAGGAGAAAGATGTAAAGCTAAGGAAACCTATACATCATTTCAGTGAGCCATTGCTTCATGTTTTTTTGGTTGGATTTCTAGTTTGGTAATTATTAAGTTAATTGTCTCTGTAGTCTATGTGTTACTCATAGCCATTATTTGGTCTCTTTTTCAGAGCAAGTAGGGAGAATAATATCAAATTACTCTTAATTGTATCCGTCTTTCGTTTTGGTTTGATTGTGTCTAAATTACACTGTTCCGTTTCCTCACAGCATCAGAATGCTTTCTGTCAGCTCTGGGTTGCCTTGGGCCATTTGCTCCAGGGACAGTGCTTATAGGACTGGAATCTCATGCCCAAGGGAAGAATGTCAGTTAATAGGCACGCGAGCCACCAGATGGCTCCCTTAGTTTTTTGAATCTCCACTTGGATAAATAAGTTGGCTTTCTCTGAAGAAACTACTTGAGTAAATTTTGAATAATGCCCTAATGTAGTAATGTGAGCAGATCTTCATCATTTCAAACTAAATGTATGGGTTTAGAGCTGGCAGGGTGTTACTAAACAAGATCATCAGGATGGTTTTACTACACGCATCACGACTTAACCATCTTCGTTGGCTTTTCTTTTTAATTGTTTTGTGTGTGTGTGTGTGTTTACTCAGAGTTGAAATGCCTCACATCTTGTTTCTTTTTCTTTTATCTAGCCTTTCTTTAGTGCATATGCTGTGCCTTAGAAGTCTCATCACTGGGCCTAACCCTTCCAAAGACAGGGTTGGGAGTTCACACCCAGAGCAGAACGTAGAAGTTGTGTGTTGCTCATCTGACATCAATATTCTCTGCTAATCTTGTGTACCTGCTTCTCATAGTTCTCACTATTGGGCACTTTCCCATCTGTGAAGTACTCCAAGATCCAATGGGAGAGATTCTTTAACCAAAAGGAAACAGAAGCAAAGCATTATGGGCATGTTTTCTCATTGTGGTAAGAACACAACATGAGATATATCCTCTTTAATTTTTAAGTGCGCAGTACAGTATCGCTAACTGTAGGCACAATGCTGTCAGCAGATCTTCGGCTGAAGAAGTTCTAGCTTTTTTGGTAACAACCATTCTAACAGATATGAGGTGATATCCCCTTGTGGTTTTGCTTTGCATGCATTTCCCTGAGGGTTAGTGACGTTGAGCACCATTTCATATACTTGCTGACCATTTGTATATCTTCTTGAAGAAATGTTGGTTGAAGTCCTTTTGCCCCTTTTCATAATCCGATTCTTTGATGTTTTTAATGTTGAGTTCTAAGAATTCCTTATAAATTGTGGATATCGACTCCTTATCAGATACATGATTTGCAAATGCTTTCTCCCATTCCTTAGATTGCCTTTACATTCTGTTGATTGTTTCCTTTTCCGTGCAGAAACTTTTTAGTTTGATGTCATCCCGTTTGTCTATTTTTGCTTTTGTTGCCTGTGCTTTTGGTGTCATATCTAAGAAATCATTGCCAAGACCCATGTCAAGGAGCTTACCTCTATGTGTGCTAGGAGTTTTACAGTTTCAAGTCTTATGTTTAAGCCTTATCCATTTCAAGTTGATTTTTGTGTATGGTGTAAGATAGGGGTCCAATTTCATTCTTTTACATGTGTATATCCAGTTTCCCCAGCACCATTTGTCAAAGAGACTATCCTTTCCCCATTTGGTATTCTTCCAACCTTGTGGTAGATCAGTTGACCATATATGTGTGCATTTATTTCTGGGGTCTCAACTCTGTTCCACTGGTTTATATTTCTATCTTTATGCCAGTTCCATACTGCTTTAATTACCATCACTTTTTAATATATTTTGAAATCAGGAAATGTGATGCCTCCAGCTTTATTTGTCTTTCTCAAGATTACTTTTGCTATTTGGCATCGATTGTAGAGTTCCTTATAAATTTTAGGATTGCTCTATTTCTGTTTTAAGAATGTCATTGTGATTTTGGTAGGAACTGCGTTGATTATATGGATAGCTTTGGGTAGTCCATATTACCCAATGTTTTGTAGTTTTCGGTGTACAAGCCTTTCACCTCCTTGGTTAAGTTTATTCCTAAGTTTTTTATTCTTTTTGATGCTTTGAAATGGGATTGTTTTCTTAATTTCCTTTCCGGATAGTTCACTGTTAGTGTATAAAAATGCAACTGATTTTTGTAAGTTGATTGTGTATCCTGCAACCTTAGTATATTTGTTTACTAACAGTTGTTTTGTGGAGTCTTTGGGGTTCTGTACATAGAATATTGTGTCATCTGCACGGACAGTTTTACTTCTTCCTTTTCTATTCGGATGCCTTTTATTTCTTTTTCTTGCCTGATTGCTCCTTTCTAGGACTTCTGGTACTATGTTGAATAGAAGTGATGAGGGTGGTCACTCTTGTTTTGTCCTGATCTTAGAGGAAAAGTGTTCAGTTTTTCACCACTGAGTATGGTATTAGCTGTGGGCTTGTCAGATACGGCCTTTGTTATATTGAGTAAATTCCTTCTATACCTACTTTCTTGAGGGTTTTTATCATGAAAGAATGTGAATTTTGTCAAATGATTTTTTTTCATCTATTGAAGATCCTGTGATTTTTTTTTATCCTCCATTCTGTTAATGTGGTGTATCATATAAATCATTTTACATGCGTTGAACTGTTCTTGCATCTCAGGATTCAACTGCACTTGGCCATGGTATGTGATCCCTTTAATGTGTGGTTGAATTAGGTTTGCTAATATTTTGTGAGATTTTTTCCTCTATGTTCGTCAGGGATATTGGCCTGTAGGTTTCTTTTCTTGTAGTGTCCTTATGTGGCTTCGGTATCAATGTAACGCTGGTCTTGTAGAATGAGTTTGGAAGTGTTCCCTTGTCTTCAGTTTTTTGGAAGAGCTTCAGAAGGATTGGCATAAATTCTTCTTTAACTGGTTGCTAAAATTCACAGGGGAAAGCATCTGGTCCTGGGCTTTTCTTTGTTGGGAGGTTTTTGATTGCTAATCCAATCTCCTTACTTGTTCATGGTTGGTTCAGATTTTGTATTTCTTCTTGATTCAGTCCTGGTAGGTTGTATGTTTCTAGGAATTTTTCCAATTCTTTTGGTTATTCAGTTTGTTGGTGTGTCACTGTTCATAGTAGTCTCATAATTTTTTTGTATTCCTATAGCATCATTGTAATTTCTCCTCCAAAGTTTCTCATCAAAGATTCACCTGAGGAACTGTTGAGTCTCACTCATTTCACAAATGCACCACAGTAGGTCTCGAGGTGCAGGTTATCATAATGATGAAAGAAATCTGCGAGGAGAAATTCACCCAGTGTTCTTGTGATCACCAGATATGAGGCAAGGAGGAGTAGGCGGGGTGAACTGAGCAGACCTTCACCAATAATCCTCTTCTCTTTTTAGGGTTAGAACGACTTTGTATTGACCTCACTCAATACCACTCACCAGAAAACTCTAGGAACTCAATAAGTACTAAATCCTAACAGTGAACCCTTGTCTCCCTATCAACCTTACTCCTCCTTCAGTCAGTTTTTATGTAGCAAGTTTCTTTTGCAATTATCCTAGGGAAAAACCTGTGTATAACTCTGTTAGCAGCTGTAGGGGCCCCCAAATAATTGCTCAATGCAGCCTTTAGATTCCAGTCCTCCAGGAAGTATGGCTGAGAAATCTACTGCTTTAGAGCAGTAGATCTCAAATTTTGGCACACATAAGAGTCACCTAGATATTTTGTTAAAGCAAAGATTCCTGGGCCCCACCTTCAGAGATCTGTGTGGGAAAGGGGCTATGAATTTGCATTTCAAATGAGCTCCCTGGTGATGCTGGTGATGCTGATGCTGGTGGCCCACGGACTAACCTTCAAGCAGAAAGACCTTTGAAAACATCGTTTTAATACTCAGTTTTTGTCACCTATAGGGAGGAATTCCTTTGTAGGTAAACAACAGGGTGCAGCCACGTCAAACCATTTGCAGGTCCAAAGCACACATGATTTTATGTGACTTGGGACTCAAGACTTTCATTAGGGTGTAAAGAAATCCAATTTGGTCCATCTCCAGAATTCCTAGGAAAGAGAACTTTTGGGGTAGCAATGTGAGAAGAGGAAGGATGTTGGAACATCACCCAGAGAATGTCCCTACTTGGTTTTATGTCTACAGTTACATTTAGAGGAGATGGCGATATATCTCAAGACATCATCCCATTAATAACACAGAGGAATTGATGCCTGTTGTTGAACATGAGGGAACATGACGAGTGATGAGAAACGTGGCAAGTCTGTGACCAGCCTCCTCCAACAAGTCACTGCAAGGCATTCTTGCCGATCTTTCAACCCAACCATTGCTTCCGGGCAATGGGACCCAAAGGTGACGTCTTAGATAAGATGATTGTTGATGGATTCTCTAATCTCAACTAAGGTAAACAGAGATCCATTGTCCCAAGCCAGTGGCTGGCACAAAGCCCTGATTCTCTTGACAGAGTTTAGGCATGAAATAGGAGCCTTTCCAGCATTTTTTGAGAATGATACCGCTACACTGCAGAAAAAAATTTTGTCTCTTGAATGGCCCTGCAGAATCAATAAGGATTCATATCCAAGGCTTTTCTAATCCATGGAAAGGTGGCTGCTCTTGGAGGGTGATGCCAAGGACCTATTGTGTGTACTATCATCCTTTAGCCTTTTCAGCCTTAGAATTAATTGCAACCCAATGACATATGTCAAACCATGCGTGTGAGTAGTTCTCGGAAGCCAACAATAGGGCACCTATCTTCTGGAATTTATGAATTCACTCAACAGAGACCTTTGGCAAGACTCTGTGTGGGATGATACAACACAGGCCCTGACTCATGGACTTGCTGCCATTGGGTGACGTATAGATGTACATACACAAATAATTAGACTGGTTAATTTACATCACATGCGTAGCAGACATTGAGCCATCTCTAGTGTGCTTGGGCAGCATCAGCGATGGAAGGACTGGCTTGGGGTCATGCAGGTGGGTACAGGATTGAGGAAGGAGGATTTGCCAGGCAGAACCTGGATTTCCAGGCCAAGGGACTAGAGTCTGGAAAAGCATGGACACATGGACGTAAGGACATGGAGACGGGGACCATGTTGCAACTCGTGTAGTCTCATTGCCTACCCCCAGTTCTGGGACATTCCAGTCACTCCATAAGTATTTTGAGACTGATTCCCATACATTTTTTTTACAGGGTGGACAGCCTTGATGAGAGCTAGCAGCTTTTCTACATCTGGCTCCCTCCACATTCAGCTCAATAAAACACTTTCTAGAACTCCATATAAGAAAGAATGGAATTTCTCTAGAGGAGATGTATTAGGGAGGTCATTTATCACTCGATTTTGCATTGTTGGCTGGCAGGTCAAAATCTGGGATTCTGGTGTTAGATAGCTCAGAACTTCCAAATTCCATGTTGCTTTTTCTGGCCACTATTCATTCATATATTTGTTCATTCATTCAAAAAATATTTACTGAGCATATCCTAGGTGACAGGCCCTTTTTAGGCATCAGGAATACAGCAGTGAACTGGACCCTGTACTCACAGAGCTCATCACCTAGGAGAGGGAAACCATAGTAATAGGGAAACATATAAATGATCACAGTACTTCCGGATAAGGTAGCACTGTGAAGATCTGATGGAGAGTCCTTGGTGGGAAACACTAGGTTTGGGTTGGATGGGAAATTGGTAGGAAACAGGTTTGGCTGCTTTCTACCCCACAGACAAGTACTGGTTATGGACGCAGTGCCAGTCTCTAGGGGTCCGAATTACTGGTAACCTTTGCTAACAGAAGGTTTTGCAGGAGTTGTTTAAGCCCCTTGCTGGTTTCTAAGAACAGCGGGGTCTGTAACTGGGGGACCCCCATTTTACCCGTCCCAGAAGCACCTTAGGGAGTGTGAGTGGAGACACCGCTGCAGGGTAGAATGAGTTGACCTGTACATGGAGGGAGTGAGAAATGGGAGAGATCCGGGAGAGGAATGGATCTGGACATGCTAAGAGCTGGCAGGGCTGGGGGCAAACTAAAGCCTCTGCTGAGAGCTTGGGCAAGGAAGGACTTTGGAGCAGTAACAGAGCTGTCTCGTCATGATGTGTGTCTCCACTCTGTCTGTGCAGAGCGAGAGGTGACCTTCCTCCATGTTGCCTTCAAGCCTCAGCAGGGTCTGCATTGCTCGTTAGTGCTCTTCTGTGGCTGGATCCTTTCCGGTGAATTCAAAGCAGAGCTGAGTTGGGTGTCTAGGCTGGTGTTGTGAACAATAAAGTCTAATCAGGGGACATGCGAACTGGAAGATCTACAAAAAGAATCAACACCTGGGCTGCACTTTAATTCCACAGAGGTCTGAAATTAGCACCGATTGTAAAGTCATCCCCTAGAAGTAATAGAAGCGTGTCCATCAGTAGCCTCATATGGAAGGTGGAAAAAATTATTCTTTATGGAGATATTGTGAAGAATATGTAGCCAAGTGCTTGGCATGTTGTAGTTATTATGGACTGAATGTGTGCCACCCAAATTCATGTTGAAATCCTAACCTCTAATGCACCGCTATTAGGAGGTGGGCCCTTTGGGAGACAGTTAGGTCCTGAGGGTGGAACCTCGTGATGGGATTAGTGCCCTTGTAAGAAGAGGCAAGAGCAAGCTCTTCCTCTCTGCTCTCCACTGCAGGAGGGCATAGCGGCATTTGAAAACCAGGAACCCAGCTCTCCCTAAACCCAGAGCTGTCAGCACTGTGAACTTGGACTTGAAGAATGGTGAGAAGTAAGTGTTTGTTAAAGCCACCTGGTCTATGGTAACTAAGACGATAGCCATTCCGTTCACCAAATGTGGATTTTCTCTCCCGCAGCCTACTGGGGCATTTGGACCAGGTGATCTCTAAGGGCCTTACCATTTAAATTTGATGAAAGATAAAAGCCTCCCTTCTAAAGGAGTTTCTAGTATTAGGGCAGCAACAAGAGAAACATAGTCATTGAAATGCATGTAGTGTAATTGGGACCACTTGAAACGAGTTAAAAATGAGAAAACACAGTGAACAGTTAACAGATACTATTTAATAAACAAGTAACAGGATGCTGAAAGTATTAATCAGCCCATCTCTAATGGCAGTACATGGAAAGCGGTGTGGGCTGGGAACTTGAGGAGAGTGTAGACAGGGGAAAGGGGAAGAAGGATGGTCTACAATATACACACACACGTGGAGGCAAGAATATATGCGTGTATGAAGAGACTAAAGCCTCCGGGGCATTGGGGTGGGGGTGTGCATGGGTGTGGGCCCACAGATCTTAATCAAGCAATCTCATGGAGTCACACTTAACTAATTTAGAACTCACAATTATTTGGAAAGAGACAGTCTACCGTGTGGGAGGACAGAGATTTGTTTGCTTTTTGAACGCTTGAATTCTCAAGCAGGAGAATTGGAGAATTGTAGCTCAAAAAGGAAATGGTGAGGTACCTACAGCTCAGAGAGGGTAAGTACCTTTCTTAACCTAACACAGCTGGGCAGTGACAGACCCAGAATTAAAGCAAGCCTACCTTTCCTGGCATCATTTATAGGGCATCTCATCTCAGAAAGAAGGGGAAGGTTATCTACTTAAGGAAACAAATTATTAAAAATACCACAGAGGAATCGGTTACGTAAAAGCACGCCAAACTGCAGCCTGGCACAGGTGAACGAGCGTCTTCCGCCCTTGTTATCCTCACTAATCAGCCTGTAGATTGAATGAAAACAAGGCATCCGAGAGGTGGCAGTTTCTCTATAAACCAAAAGTAATTTTTTTCCCGATTAAAATACACCGTAAATTATCATGTTCATGGGGTAGGTTTTTTTTTTTAAGATTTTATTTATTTATTTGAGAGAGAGAGAGAGAGAAAAAGCAGAGGGAGGGGCAGAGGGAGAAGCAGACTCCCTCCTGAGCAAGGAGCCCAAGGCGGGGCTCGATCCCAGGACCCTGGGATCAAGACCTAAGCCGAAGGCAGAACGCTTAACGACTGAGCCACCCAGGCGCACCACCTGCAGTAGTTTTAATATACATGAGCAGGTCTTTTAAATGTACTTCTGGATTTGTATCTTTTTTATCTCTGGTTGTCTTTTATCTTAAAAGTGTAAGGAAAATGACACTGGTACAAATGGAGAAGGTTCGATGTTAATACTCTGGGGCTTTTATTTCCCTGAGAGTGTCCTGTAGTTGACTAAGGGTAGGAGTCACCTCATTGCCCGGGCTTGTCACTTCCTGAGATTCATTACAGCTATCACTCTGTATCTTCCGGGGTGAGAATGGAATGTCACTGTTGGATAAAACCAAAATTTTGTGAATCTGCTTTAAAGAATGCAGTTGCATATATTCCTATTGTTGTGAATGTTGAGGAGTCCTCGCATCTAGGAGGCTATTTGCAGAAGTGTTCATATTTTAGAGAATTGGTAGCAGGCAGCCTGGTGCCTGGGATCTAAATGGAAGGAGATGCTCCTTCTGTCTTGAAATAGAGCCCTGCCCAACCTTACTTCTCTGGATCTTCCCCCGGGTCTAACCAGGTAGCTTAATATGTTCCATCTGTGGCCATATTTCTGCCACCAGAGATATTTGATGTCACTGTGGAAAGTGTTAAAGGCACATTTCCTTCCACCCAACTTTTTCAAAAATATAAATGTCTCAAATAATAACTAAACATGTTTGTCTAGTAGTCTGCAGCAGAAGAGAGTCCCTGCTATGTTTCTCTTTAGCCATGTGGTGGGAGGATCTGGGGAACACCCCCAGATCCATGATCCTCTGTCTCTGAAATTAGCGTGCAGACCCCTGTCCTAGCTCCCCACCAGATCACCACAGACCCGAAATAAGAAAGTGCGCGTGAAAGCACTTGTGGTCACAACTTTGGAAATCCTCACCAACATCAGGCATAATATGTTTCTACATGTGAATAGATTTCGAAGCTCCTTCATATCTAAACTCAAAAATAGGGTGTTTTTTTCCTAAACGAAAGAGATATGAAAACAGACCTTTTAAAGAGAAAGCAAAATGTAAGCTCAACTCAGAAATATTAGTCCAAACAGGATTTTAGAAAAATTCTTTCAGAGAATGCTTATTCAGCCAGAATTATTACTAATCATACAACCTTTAACAACTCCCTTGAAAAGTTCTAAGTACCCACTGGCAATGTGAAGTGATGCTTTATTTTCTCAATGTTCATCTCTCATCTTGGAATCTGGCAGGTGAGATTAATATCATGAGGCATGTCTGCACCTGTTCCCGAGAAGGAAGGAATGGAAAGGACTCCAAAGCGGGTCATGTGTTCCTGAGAGATTAGACACTGCGGAATAGTATGGTGTTGCCTTGTATAGATTGTTTCTCTTTTTAGGGAATATTCCTAGTTCATACGTTGAAGGTCAAAACAAGGTTTTTTTTTTTTTCCTGTTTTATTTAAGACCAAAACCATTTTATTTTTTTTTTAAGATTTTATTTATTTATTTGACAGAGAGAGAGAGAGCACACACAAGCAGGGGAAACAGCAGAGGGAGAGGGAGAAGCAGGCTTCCCGCAGAGCAGGGAGCCCGATGCGGGGCTCGATCCCAGGACCCCGGGATCATGACCTGAGCCGAAGGCAGACGCTTAACGACTGAGCCACCCAGGCACCCCCAAAACCATTTTAATGTACTTCTGAGTACTTTCAGTATCAGACATACACCCAAAATAACGTTTGCTGTGGACGATTTCCAATTTTGTTCTCCATCAATGACCATCACAGAATGAAATTTTTATATCGGATGTTGCATATATTTAAAATTGGTGCCCCCTGCCCCACAGAGAACGTTTTATCATTTGTTTTTCTTTAAATCCATTGTTTACATAATGGATTTATAGGCAGCACTTAAAATTTTTCAAATAAAATAAATACTAATTTCTCTTTCTCTCTCTCCACACATTACAAACACATTGGAAAAGGATCCTGTGGCAGAACTTTCCAGTATTTCATCACTATGCACACACCAAATGCTTTTTCTAGCTAATGCATACTTCATCAGGATTCTTATGGAACTTACAAAATAGAATTGATGACATTTAATATTACAAAGAGAATACTGAAGTCAAATAAAAAACAGACTTGCATCTTGTCAACTTCAATTAGATCCTTCTCTGCCACAGAACTGAGAGAGCCATGTTTCAGAAAACAGTTCTCCACGAACCATGAGAGATGATGGACTCTGAAAAACAAACTGAGGGTTCTAGAGGGGAGGGGGGTAGGGGGATGGGTTAGCCTGGTGATGGGTATTGAGGAGGGCACGTTCTGCATGGAGCACTGGGTGTTATGAACAAACAATGAATCATGGAACACTGCACCAAAAACTAATGATGTAATATATGGTGATTAACATAACAATAAAAAATTAAAAAAAAAAAAAGAAAACAGTTCTCCAGAAGCTACCATCAGAACGTGTTACTGTTAGTAATGTCAGACCTCCAGATCATAGAGCAAACCATGCTGAACACTATATTATTTATTTATTAAGTCCTCACACCCACTCTGTGCTGGCTGGGGAGCAGAGAGTTGGACAAAGAAGTGACTTGCCAAAGTGATACAGGCGGGTGTATTGTCCTGTCGTCCAGTTCCCAAGCTGTGCCTATCACAACTGTGGTTTTCAAACATAGGGCAGGGTTTTGAGTCCCCACCTTTTTTTCTGTCAAAAGAGCTCTGCTCCCTCTCTTGTGGGCTCTCTCTCTCTGTCGCTCAAATTCTTTGCACTTCTTTGTGCATCTGGGTGAATGTTCACTGGGACCAAATTTCCTCCGAGCTGTGCACGCAGGCCCGTCCCATTAAATCCATGCCTCCAGCAGCTGTGCCCGTGACCACATGGCAGACCTACCCTTGCAGCCCCGCCAGATGCTCTGCTCAGGTGCCCGGCAGCGTGCGTTGGGCTTGGGGGTGCTGGGACCAAAGAGCCAGCAGCTGAGGCTTTGCTGCTTTGTGAAAACTCATTACCCCAGTGAGGGAAGCAAAAATAAGGCTCACTTTGATTACAGTAGGCTACAACTTCAAGCCTTCTGCAGACTTTAAACAATCCCTTTCAGGTCCAGAAGTATTAGAGAGGTCATGTCTCAGAAACATCAAGCCAGGATGTATTTGTGATCCGGGGTTTAATCATCATGGGTCTGTGCCTATTCACGGTATTTCTTAATGTCTTGCTTCCAGTCTCACTCTGACTGACAGAGCGTGTGAATTCCTAAGCAATTTGTGTTTTGACGTTTGTACTGTGATTGTATCACTGTGTCAAGATGATGATAAACAAATAATTTAGGGGTATAAGTTACATACTCTGGGCTGGGGGTGTCTTTTGGGCGCTCTTCCATACCAGGTGGTGACCCCTGGCATACAGCCTTACATGCAACTCCCAACATTAAAGAAATTAGGCTCTTTAAAAAAATCTGATTATGCTCAAGGTCAGATTCTGGTGCATCACTGTATATCTTAGGATATATCTAAGAGCCACAGACTTTTTCAAACGTAGCATATGTCTAAATAGATCATGTGGCCATTTAGCCTGGAAAACGTGCTCGGATGCCTCCCTATGAGTAAAGCAGAAATGCTGCCTCCATAGGACTGAGTTACGTTTCCAGACTTGTGTTGTGCCTTGGAGGGCTGCTAGAGTCATGGCACTGCATTTCTTAATAAATGTGGCAGCAACCTTTAAAATCACAGATCTAGGGCAATACTGCATATTTTTCTAGCAACCATTTTGTGCTAACATCTTGCAGGAACAGCCCTGTTTCATGATCCCAGCTGGCTGCTTGTATGGATCATGGGGCAGGACTGGTGATGCCTGTGCAAAAATTTGAGACGTGTTACAATTTTAATCCACGAGCAGGGCTCCTGTCTGAGGGTAATGGCCACTGCAGGGCTAGGAGAGTGTGTGCGTGTGAATTGGCATCAGAGTAGTGATAAGTGGCCCGACGACAATGGCCCATGTTTTAAGAACCATAGGCTATGAGTGACAGTCTATTGGAGGAAATGCTCCAGTCCTGCATTGTTGGTGTAGTAACGAGACCGAGCCAGAGGCTTTGCTTGTATGGTCACTATAAAGGAGATACTATCTTTGTGCTCTTGATGACTGCATGAGATGAGGCAGCCTGGTCTCTCTACGTGCCCTTTCTAACCTCCCCTCATGCCCCTCCCTGACCCATGCTACAGAACCGCAAACCTTGGCTGCCAAAGTCCATGATTCCATAGAGGATGCCACTGTTGTTTGGCTTTTGGTACATGTGTCTGTGTTTCCCCCCTCATTTGCTCTTCCGTCAGGTGCCTGCTTACAGAAAAGTTTAGAAGAGTTTGTAGTCCTGAAGATGATAACTTGCAGTAGCTCTTCTGAACAGAAGTGATTGCAACTACTACAAATTCTGTACCAAGGGAAAAAAATTTAAAGATACTCCAACCCATGAAACAACTAAAAAGTAACTGAAATAATTCTTAGCTTTCTTACCGAAGTTCAGTATTTTGATGCCATCATGTCATTGTAGTTGGGTATAATAGAATTCCCAGCATAATGGAGCTTTGGAACATGGGACAGGGCAGTTCTGTGTGTATTTTTCATTCAACAAATTTTTTTTTTTTTTTTAAAGATTTACTTATTTTGAGAGAGAGAGAGCAGGGGGAGGGGCAGAGGGAGAGGGGGAGAGAGAATCTCCAGTGGCCTCCCCTGCTGAGCGCGGAGCCCGATCTCACGACGCTGAGATCGTGACCTGAACCAAAATCAAGATTTGGAAGCTTAACTGACTGAGCCACCCAGGCACCCCAATTTCTAAGTTATTTTAAAGTTTTTGAAAGGCGAGAGGTTCAAAGGTGAGATCAAATCTCGATCCCTGCCAAGACTGTGTGATTGAGCCTCCTGCGGTGGCCTCTATTCAGCCCCATATCTCTTGTGCTTCCCACGAGCAATTGGTTTGTGTTAATTTATAGACACAAACCTCTTGCACTTGGCTGTAGAAAAATCTTAGAGCACATTGTGATCTGCTTCCACCAAGGACGGAGAACGTCATGGCTCTGCATGCTTGCCTCTCCCTCACCCTATCTTAGTTTTATTCTGTTCCTTAACTTTGGTTTTCTTACAGTACATATGCTTTCTCTTTCCTTATTGCCTGCATCCTTTCCAGCCTGCTCTCTGGAATAGGGTTGGGCATAAAAAGTAGTTCCTTTGGATGGGTGGGGGCATTTGGGCAGGTTCCTCCCCACCCCTAGCAGAATGACTGTCACAAAACATGCATTTAGTAAATATTTGCTCAATCAGTGAGCATTTACTTGATCCCATTGGGGCAATAGAGATACGATCTCAACCATTTGCCTAGATTGAAGTACCTTAAAATAATAATAATAATAGCTAGTATTTACAGTGTGCTGCCTCTGTGTCTGTTTTTCATACAGTATCTTCATACTAATGGTCCTGTGAACTGAGTGCAATTTTTATGCCCATTTTACAGATGTGAGTGCTGGAGTGGAAAATATCTTGTCCAAATTCAGGGAGCTACAGGTCGAGTGAGGATTGAACCTCCAGCACCTGGTATCCTACCACTACCTTGCAATACACCATCAACGTGATAAACTGGCAGAGGCATGTCTCCCTAGAAAGAACTTGTAATACTGTCATTTATAAAGGAGACAGGAAATACATGTTTGGCTTTTGTCCCGTTCCTGGCACCGAGCTCCTAAAACCATTGAAATTTTCTAAGTGGCGCGTTGTCTTTGTTTTGTTAATGAGGCAACTTTTGGAAAGCTCTGGGGGAACCAACCAGGTGATTAGAGCTTTGGAACTTGGCAGTTATACCCACCAGACCTTCTGGGAAGGGAAGAGGGTTGGAGACGTTCAGTCACTAACAGCCAGCGATTCAGTCAATCATGCCTGTGTAGTGGAGCCTCTAGAAAACCCCCAAAGGATGAGGCTCAGAGGGTTTCCAGGTTGGTGAACATAGGGAGATTCGGGGAGAGTGGTGAGCTCCAAGAGCATAGAAGCTCCGCGCCGTTTCCCTATACCTTGCCCTACGCATCTCTTCCTTCTGGTCATTTCTGAGTCCTATTCTCTTCTAATAAACCAGTGATCTAGTAAGGAAAATATTTCTCTGAGTTCTGTGAGCCACGCTAGCGGTCATGGGACTCTGCTTTATAGCCAGTGGGTCAGCAGCACAGGTGACAATCGGGACTTGCATGCGATTGGCCTCTGAAGTAGGGGAGGGGACAGTCTTGTAGGATGGAGCCCTTCCCCTGTGGGATTGGACCCATCTCCAAGTAGACAGTGGCAGAATTGAGTTAAATTGTAGGACCTCCAGCTGGGGTCTGAGAATTGCTTGGTGGGAGGAACACATCACGGGGCTGGGCACTCACCCGTCTGTGGCACCAGCCCTCTCAAAGTGCCCTTTGATCCGGATCACCACAGTTGGCTTCGATTGCCCTGCTCTGACCTTGGAGCCAGGAGCAGCAGTCTGAGATGAGGGGCTGACAGCCTACCAAGTTCTAATCCCAGAGGAGTTATGGGGTGGCAGAGTTAATCAGTGTTTTTTTATTTTTATTTTTTTTTAAAGAAACAAAGACTTGAAAAAGCTGCATGTACTATGGAAAGACTTGGAGGAAATTTAAATGGATATTAGTAAGTGGAAGAAGCCAATCTGAGGATGCTACATGCTGTACAATTCCCACTATATGACATTCTGGAAAAGGCAAAATTATGAAGATAATAAAAGGAACAGTGGTTACCAGGGGTCACTGAGGAGGGAAGGATGAACATGTGGAGCCCAGAGAGGATTTTTAGGGCAGTGAAACTATTCTGTCTGACATGAAAATGGTGGATCCATGTCATTAGACACTTACCCAAACCCGTAGAATGTCCACCACTAAGAATGACTCTAATGTGAACTTTGAATCATGATGACGTGTCAGGGTAGGTCCATCAAATGTGACAAACGTACCACTCTGGTGAGGGACGTTGTAATGGGGATGCTCTCCATGCGTGGGGGTAAGGGGTATATGGGAAACCTCTGTACCTTCCCCTCAGTTCTGCTGTGGACCTAAAACTGCCCTAAAAAATAAAGTCTGTTAAAAAAAAAAAAAAAGCTGTCCTCCTTGTACCCTTGACCCCCCATAGTCCATTGCTGTAGGGTTGATAGATGGCTGGCAGATGCTCAAATTGCAAGGGAGAAGAAGGATAAGCTGATTTTGATTGAAATTCCACCGTAGGCACCTTGAGGAATCTTAAAGAATCTCTGAGCTAGTGAGCGCTGTGGGATCCTCTTGTTTAGATTTGGCACCGTCTAGAAGGCTGTGCTGCCGGAGGGAGCTAATGCGGAGGACAGCCAGGTCTGCAGCAAGTCCCGAACTGTGCCCTTTCTTCATCCAGAGATTTTAATCATGGCGCCAGAAGCCAAAACTTCTGTGGAGTCTGTATTGCCCCAAGCAGCGCACAAGTTTCTTCCCCGGTGGGGAGAAGAGAGGCCATGCTCTTGCTTTTCTCCTCCCCTCTCTCCCCCTTCAGTGAGAGCCCCAGCCCTGCCCCTGCACCCTGTCACCGGCCACTGCCCTCCCCCCGCATGTCCCCATGGCGCGTCCAAGAAGACACAGGCTGCCATTGGCCTCGACCCGAGAGACCCAGATCTCTAATCATTGAAGAGAGAAACATTGTGTTAGACTGAGTAGTTTTATTCATTTAGCTTCCAAACTCTTGTCAAAGTAAAACTGACAATTTAAAAAAAAAATTTTTTTTTAAACAATTCAATTTTTTAGAAACAAAGCAACTTCTATCATTAAAAGTTTCCTGGTACTTCTTAAATAAGGATTTGTATTTTATAATTTTGAAAAAATACTTCGGTACAAAACTCGGAGAATATATGACAAATGAATAATAAGGCCACGTGTATATGTAAGCACAGGCTGAATGCATTTACTTGGATATATCCACATGCTCTAATTTCAAACTTTCTGTTTCCTTCTAGTACATTTTCTGCCACCCGTATTGCTTCTCTAGATGAATGACCCCCTCGTCTACCTGGTTGCCCATGCCAGAAGTCAGCACGAAATTTGTATTTAGTTAAGACTCCTTTGGTTGGGGTGCATGGGTGGCTCAGACGGTTGGGCATCTGACTCTTGATTTCAGCTCAGGTCATGATCTCTGGGTCATGAGATCGAGCCCTGTGTTGGGCTCAGCACGAAGTCTGCTTGGGATTCTCTCTCTCTCTCCCTCTCTTTCTGCTCCTCCCCCACCTCTCTAAATACATACATAAATAAAATATTAAAAAAAAAAAAGACTCCTTTGGTTGCAAGTGACAGCAACCCCAAGTAGAACTGAGTTCCAGAATGGAGCTCCTTTAGCCAGCATTGATTCTCTCATGTTCATTCATTCTCTCTCCTGGCCATTCTCAGCCTCTCTCCTCTCATACTCCACATGTTGGTTCATTTTTGCTGCCATGGAGGAGGTTTGCCCCCCCCCCCCAAGTGGGGACCGTGGCTGCTGATCATGCTGGCTTACCAACCCAAGAGAGCAGCAAGCATCCCCAAACAAGTTCAGGAGATGCAGGTCCAGGGAGGACGTGTCCTGGCCAAGCCTAAGTCACAGGAGGACACTCACAAAGCTTCAACCTGTGTTTCATAAGTTGTGAGTTTGAACATTTAAAATGTTTATAAGCATTTCTAAGTCATCTATGTGACTCTTTGTATCTCTCGCTTACTAATTACACAAGCTTACAGTGTCCTCTTATTGGTGGAAAGGCTGCTAGACACACACCCCACGCTCTCAAACCTTCTCCCTGGCCCCGTCCTTCCCTCCCCCAAACATCAAATTAACCACTGAGTTCTGACAATTCTTTTTCCCAGCGATCTCTCAAATTCTTTTCTTCCTTCCCCTCCCTGTTGCTTCTTTTGGGCAACTGTACTCATCTTTCTGGCAGGTTGCATTAACCTTTTGACAGTATCTGTGCCTTCATTAGTTTTCCCCTGGGTGAGTCTCAGCTCTGAAATGTTCATCCTAGAGCATAACCCTACACGTGAGATTTCTGTGCTTAGAGCACTGTCTCTGTTGCCCATGGAATAAAGTCCCAAGGCCTTCTCTCCATGGTTTGGCCCCTGCACTAGTATCTGTGAGGATAGGTAATATTTCTGTCATCAGTGCTTTATATTGTGAATGTTTATTTATATGGTTACTGAGTATTGAATATAGTATATTGAAAGTTTTCCATTTTTGTCACTTATGACCACATCCTAGATTCCATAGCTTTCTACTTGCTTTTAGGAGACAAGACCGGCACAAATGAATAAGAAATACTCTTAAGAATGGGTGTTATAGTACCTAAAATAAACAAAAAACATACTGTTGCCTGAGAGTTATTGACCTCATGTGCCAGTTATATTAGACAAGACTAAGATACCACACCAAAACAAATTCTAGATGGATTAAATAATATAAAATAGCAAATCAAATCACACAATCTCTGGGAAGAAGTAGTTGTGAGATCTTTGAAAGAGGGAAGACCTTTCTTCAAAGAAAGAAATAAAAAATAAGGGCACATGCATTGCTCAGTTGGTGAGGCATCTGCTTTTGGCTCAGGTCATGATCTCAGGGTCCTGGGATGGAGCCCCACATCAGGCTCCCTGCTCAGTGGGGAGTGTGCTTCTCCTTCTCCCTCTGCCCCTTCCCCTACTCATGCTTTCTCTTCTCTCAAATAAATAAATAAAATCTTTAAAAAATAAATAAATAAAGACTATGTGTACAGATTTAATGGCCTAATAAAATTGAAAGCAACTGTAAGTGACAAAGCATGGAGGATAACATTAAAAGTCAAATATTAAACTGTGGGAAATATTTCAAAAGTCAAAAGACTCCAGGATTAGTATCCTTACCATACTAAGAGTTCATACTAATTTCTACCATCAGATGCTTAACCTAATGAAATGAGTAAACAAAGGCATAGATGTGTAAGACATGGCGAATAAACATGTAAAATGTTGCAACTCACTAGTACTTAAAGACATGCAAATTACAGCAACGTATGTGTATGACCTATAAAATGGAAAAAAAATAATTAATTTTGGCAAGGAGCCAAGCATTCTATAGGAGACTTGGTATGAGTGAAAATGAGCACTTTCTTTCCTCCCAGTGTCTTGTCTGAGGGCTATAGTTCTTTCTAGGAATGGACCCCAAAGGTATTATCCAAAATATACACAGAGATATTTACACCAAGTTCTTCTCTTTTTATTTATAATAACTAAAATATTCCCGAGGAGTATATTGTTAAATTATCTTTTTTTTTTTTTAAGATTTTATTTATTTATTTGACAGAGAGAGACACAGTGAGAGAGGGAACACAAGCAGGGGGAGTGGGAGAGGGAGAAGCAGGCTTCCCGCAGAGCAGGGAGCCCTATGCGGGGCTCGATCCCAGGACCCTGGGAACATGACCCAAGCCGAAGGCAGATGCTTAATGACTGAGCCACCGAGGCAGCCCATATCTTTAACCACACTTAGTATTGTGAAAAACCTCAAAAATTATTTTACGAAGTATCTTTGTTAAGAAACATTTGTTATATAATATTACTTAAAAAGTTCCCTACAAAATTATATATATATATGTAATTTGGTCTCAATATAACTTAGATAACAGACTGAGAGGTTAAAGGCAAAGTGTTAATTGTGGCTGCCCCTGGGGGTAGTTTTGGGTGTTATTTTAAAGTTGTGTATGCTTTGTGTGCATTCCATATTGTCTCCAACGGGCATGTATTATTTGCAATCAGAAATTTGGAAGGCCTCTAACTGTATCATATTCTCTGACTTTGTGTTCATTTCAGCTCAGCTACTAACCAGCTGAACCATTTGTCCTTTCTGTAATTCTGCTACTTCATCCTTAAAACAACACCGGCAATAGCTTGCTTGTGAGAAGCAAATGAAATTTATACATTTGCACAAATGCTTTTTTCCCCAGTTTTATTGAGATATAATGGACACATGATATTGTATAAATTTAAGGTGTACAGTGTGACTTGATACATGAATAATGAAGTGATGATAATAACACTTAACACATCCTTCACCTCACATAATTATCATTTCTTCTTGTGTGTGGTGAGAACGTTTAAGATCTACTCTCTTAGAAACTTTCAGGTATACAATACAATAGTATTAACTGTAATCACCACACTATACATTTAATCCCCAGAACTTATTCATCTTACCAATGGAAATTTGTACCCTTTGACTAACATTTGCCTGTTTCCCACACACCTCAGCACCTGAAAACCACCATTCCACTCTCTTGTTTCTGTGAGTTTGACTTTTTTAGGTGACATGTGTGAGAACATACAGTCCTTGTCTTTCTCTGTCTGACTTATTTCACTTAGCATAATGCCCTCGAGGATGATCCATAATGTCATGAATGGCAGGATTTCCTTCTTCCTTATGGTTGAATAATAGCCCATTATATATACATATATGTATATATACCACATTTTCTTCATCCACCCGTCTCTCCATGGACACTTGGGTTGTTTTCTTGCCTCGGCTATTGTGAATAATGCTGTAATGAATGGAGGGTGTTGATACCACTTTGAGAAAATGATTTCATTTCCTTCAGATCTATATCCAGAAGTGGGATTCCTGGACCATAGGGTATTTTGATTTTTAGTTTTTTGAGGAACCCTCCATACTGTTTTCCATAGTGGCTGCACCAATTTAATTTCCAGGGTCCCCTTCCCTCACATCCTCACCAATACTTGTTACATCTTATTGTTTTGATGACAGGTGATACCTCAGTGTGGTTTTGATTTCCATTTCCCTGATGATTAGTGATGTTGAACATCTTTTAATATACCTGTTGGCCATTTGTATATTTACTTTGCAAAAGTGTTTATTCAGGTCCTCTGGCTATCTATTAATTGGATTATTTATGGAGTTTTTGCTATTGAGTTGTATGAGTTCCTTATATATTTTGTATATTGACCCCTTATTAGATATACAGTTTGCAGATACTTTCCCCCATTTTGTAGGTTGCCTTTTCATTTTATTATTTCCATTGCTGTGCAGAAGCTTTTTAGTTTGATGTCCCACTTGTTTTTTTGTTTTGTTTTGTTTTGTTTTGTTTTGATTTTTGCTTTTGTCACCTGTGCTTTTGGTCTTATTCAAAAATTCAATGCCAAAACCAGTGTCTCAAAGTTTTTCCCTGCATTTTCTTCTAGAATTTTGTAGTTTCAGGGCTTTCATTTAAGTCTTTAATCCATATTCAGTGAAGTTTTGTGAGTGGTGTAAGAAAATCTAATTTCATTCTTTTACTTTGAATATCCAGTTTTCCCAGCACGATTTATTCAAAAGACTTCATTTTCCCATTGAGCATTCTTGGCTCTCTTGTCAAATATTAGTTGACCATATATTCATGGGTTTATTTCTGGGCTCTCAAGACAGTTCCATTGGTCAATGTGTCCATTTTTATGCCGGTACCATACCGTTTGGATTACTGTAACTTTGCAGTATGGTTCAAAGTCAGGAAGTGTGATGCCTCCAGCTTTGTTTTTCCTTCCCAGGATTGCTTTGGTTATATGGGGTCTTCTGTGGTTTCATTAAGAGTTTTAAGGTTGTTAAAAAAAAAAGAGTTTTAAGGTTGTTTTTTCTATTTCTGTGAAAAACTCAGTTGGAATTTTGATGGGAATTGTCTTGAATCTATTCAGTTGCTTTAGGTAGTACAGACATTTTAACAACATTAATTCTTTTGATTCATGAACATGGGATATCTTTCAATTTATTTGTGTCATCTTTAATTTCTTTTACCAATGTCTTATAGTTTTAGTGTACAGATCTTTTGCCTCCTTGGTTACATATATTCCTAAGTATTCTATTTCATTTTTTGGATATTATTTTAAATGAGAATATTTTCTTAATTTCCTTTTAGATAGCTCATTGTTAGTGTATAGAAATACAATGGACTTTTGTATGTTGATTTTTTTTATCCTGCGATTCAACTGCATTCTTTTATTAGTTGTAATAGGCTTTTTTTGTGAAGTCTTTAAGGTTTTCTTCACATAAGATCATATTATCTGCAAACAGAGACAATTTTCCTTCTCCCTTACCTATATTTTTCTTGCCCAGTTGCTCTTGCTAGGACTTCCAGTACTAGGTTGAATGCAAGTGATCCGAGTGGGCACCTTTGTCTTGATCCTCATCTTAAAGGAAAAGTTTCCAACCTTTTGCCATTTAGTATGTGATTTCTGTAAGCTTGTCAAATATGGCTTTTATTATGTTCAGGTATGTTCCTTCTAGTCTCAATTTGTTGAAAGTTTTGTCATGAAAAGATGCTGAAATTGCCAAGTGATTTTACTCCATCTATTGAGAAGATCATATGATTTTTATCTACCATTGTGTTAATGTGGTGTCACATTGACTGGTGTATGTTGAACCGTCCTTGTGTACCATGGATAAATTCTACTTGATCATGGTGTATGAGCTTTTTAATGTGCTGTTGAACTCGTTTTGCTAGTATTTTGTTGAGGATTTTTTGCATCTATGTTCATCAGGTTGACCTGTAGTTTTCTTGTTGTGTTCTTTTCTGGCTTTGGTATCAGGGTAAAGTTGGCCACATAAACTGAGTTTGGTAGTGTCCTCGTCAATTATTTTGGAAGAGCTTGAGAAGGATTGACGTTAATTCTTCTTTAAACGTTTGGTAGAATTCACCAGGGAAACCAACTGCTATGAGCTTCTCTTGGGATGTTTTTAACCACTACTTTAATCCCCTTACTTGTTATTTGTCTGTTCAGATTTTCTATTTCTTTAATCAGCCTTGGTAGGTTTTATGTTTAAGGAATTTATCCATTTCTTTTAAGTTATCCAATTAGTTGATGTATAACTGTTCATAGTAGTCTCTTATGATCTTTTTCATTTCTGTGGTAACCGTGGTAATGTCTCCTCTTTTTATTTCTGATTTTATTTGTTTCATTTTTTATAGTTAGTAGTTAAAAGGTTTATCAATATTGCTTATCTTTTCAAAAAACAGCTCATGTTTTCATTAATCTTTTCTATTGTTTTCCCAATCTCTGTTTCAGTTATTTCTGCTATCATCTTCTGTTAATTCGGCAGTTTTCTTCCTTGTTCCTTGAAGTGTAAAGTTAGCTTGTTTATTTAAGATTTTTCTTTTTTTTCCCATTCTTTCTTTTCTTTATTTTATTTTTTAAGTTTTTATTTAAATTCCAGTTAGTTAATATATTGTGGAATATTAGTTTCAGTAGTAGAATTTTGTGATTCATCACTTACATACAACATTTAATACTCATTGCAAGTACCCTCCTAATACCCATCACCCATCTAACGCATTCCCTATCCACCTCCCCTCCAGCAACCCTTAGTTTGTTCTCTGTAGTTGAGTCTGTTTTATGGTTTGCCTGTCTTCCCCCACCATCTTCATCTGTTTTGTTTCTTAAATTCCATATATGAGTGAAATCATATGGTATTTGTCTTTCTCTAACTTATTTCACTTAGCATTATACTCTCTAGCTCCATCCACGTCATTGCAAATGGCAAGATTTCATTCTTTTTTATGGCTGAGTAATAGTCCTTGTGTGTGTCTGTGTGTCTGTGTGTCTGTGTGCGTGCGTGCGTGTGTGTGTGTGTGTGTGTGTGTGTGTGTGTACCACCTCTTCTTTATCTATTCATCAGTTAATGGACATTTGGGCTCTTTCCATAATTTGGCTATTGTTGATAATGCTGCTATAAACATCAGGGTGTATGTGTCCCTTTGAATTAGTATTTTTGTATCCTTTGGCTAAATACCTAGTAGTGCAATTGATTAATTGTAGGGTAGTTCTATTTTTAACTTTTTGAGGAACTCTGTACTGTTTTTCAGAGTGGCTGCACCAGTTTGCATTCCCAGCAACAGTGTAAGAGGGTTCCCCTTTCTCCGCATCCTCGCCAACACTTGTTTCCTGGGTTGTTCTTTGTTTTTTCTTAATATAAGCATTTATCTCTGTATTTCTAAAACTTCCCTTTAGAACTGGTTTTATTGTGTTCCATAACTTTTGTTATATTTCCATTTCCGTTTGTTTCAAGATTTTTTGTTTCTATTTTGGCTTTTACTTTGACCCATTGTTTGTTCATGAGTGTTTTGTTTAATATCTAGTAATTTGTGAATATTCCAGTTTTCCTTCTGTTATTTTAATTTCATACCATTGTAATTGGAAAAGATACTTTGTGTGATTTCAGTCTTCTTCAATCTGCTAATACTTGCTTTGTGACCTAATATATGATCTATCCTGGAGAATATTTCATGTGTACTTGAGAAGAATGTGTATTCTGTTACTGTTGGATGGAACGTCTGTATATGTGTGTTAGGTCCATTTGGTCTAAAGTATAGTTTAAGTCCAATGTTTCCTTATTGATTTTCTATTTAGATGATCAGTCTGTTATTGAAAGCAGGGTATTAAAGTCCTCTACTATTATTGTACTGTTGTCTATTTCTCCCTTCAAATAAGTTAATGCTTCAATGTTGGGTGCATATATGTTTAAATTGTTATATTTTCATGATGATTTGACCCACTTATTATTATATTATAACCTTTTATGTCTCTTGTTAGTTTTTTACTTAAAGTCTATTTTCTCTGATAAGTGTGGTTACCCCTGCTCTATTTTGTTTTCCATTTGTATGGAATATCTTTTTCCATTACTTTACTCTGAGCCTATATATTTCCTTTTAGCTGAAGAGAGCCTTTTGTAGGCAGCATACTGTTGGGTCTTGTTTTTTATACACTTAGTTACTCCATGCCTTTTGAGTGGAGAATTTAATTAGTTTACATTTAAAGTAATTATTGATGGGTAAGGACTTACTATGCCACTGTATAGTAAGTCCTTTCTGGCTTGTAGTTCCTGGATTCCTTGCTTCCTCTCTTGCAGCTTTCCATTGTGAATTGATTTTCCATAGTGATATGCTTTGATTCCCTTCTTTTTATATTTTGTGTATCTACTGTAGGTTTTTTACTTTGTGGTTACCATGAAGCTTACAGAAAACATCTTATAAATATAACCATCTATTTTAAGCTGATAATTACTTAACTTCAATTGCACACAAAAACTTTACCCTTTAGTCCTCTCCCCATACAGATCGTGTATTTGATGTCACAATTTACCTCTTTTTTTATGTTTTATATCCACTGAAAAATTATCATAGCTATATTTTTATTTTTTATTTTTATTTATTTATTTTTTTATTTATTCATTCGAGACACAGAGATACAGAGAGAGAATATGAGCAAGGGGAGAAGCAGAGGGAGGGGGAGAAGCAGGCCCCCCACTGAGCAGGGAGCCCGATGTGGGGCTCGATCCCAGGACCCTGGGACCATGACCTGAGCCAAAGGCAGACACCTGAGCCACCCAGGCGCCCCTCATAGCTATATTTTTAAATACTTTTGTCCTTTAACCTTTATACTAGAGTTGATTAACACCCCAGCACAATACAGTATTAGAGTACTCTGAATTTGACTATATATTTGCCTTCACCAGTGTTTTTTATATTTTCATTTGTTTTCATGTTAAAATTAACATCCTTTCATTTCAGCTTAATTTACCTTAAATTACCTTTAAGCATTTCTTGCACGGTATCTCTAAATGGTGATTAACTTCCTCAGTTTTTGTTTGTTTGGGAAAGCTTTTATCTCACTTTCATTACTGAAGGACAACTTGGCCAGGTAAAGTATTCTTGGTTGGCTGTTTTTTTCTTTCACCACTTTAAATTTGTCATTCCACTCTCTCCTGGCCTGTAAGGTCTCTGCGGAGAAACCCCGATAGCCATATGGGAGTTTGCTTCTATGAGGATTTTTTTCCCCCTCTTGCTGCTTTTAAAATTCTCGTTTTTGTCTTTGGTTTTAGAGAGTTTTATCATAAATGTGTCTTGGAGACTGTCATTTTGGGTTGAAAGTTTTGGAAGACTTGTAAGCTTCATGAACTAGGATGCCCAAATGTCTCTCTATATTTGGGAAGGTCTCCACCATTGTTTCTTCAAATAAACTTTCTGCCCCTTTCTCCCTCTCTTCTTTCTGTGGCACTGTGATGATACATATGTTATTTCTCTTAATGCTGTTCAAAAGTTCACAGAGGCTTTCTTCACTATTTTTCATTCCTTTTTTTCCTTTGTTCTCTGACTGGATCATTTCAAATGACCTGTTGTATACTTCACAGATTCTTCTTCTGCTTGATCTAGTCTGCTGTTGATACTTTCTACTGCATTTTTAAATTTCATTCATTGTATTCCTCGGCTCCAGAATTTGTTTGTTTCTTTTTTAGGATCCCTGTCTCTCTGTTAAACTTCTCATTTTATTTGCATATAGCTTTCCTAATTTTGTTGAATCGTCCTTCTGTTTTTTCTTATAGCTCACCGAGCTTCCTTAAAACAACTATTTTGAATTCTTCATCAGGCAAGTCACAGATCTTCATCTCTTTGGGGTCACTTACTGGAAAATTATTGTGTTCTTGCGGTGGTGTCATGTTTCCTTGATTTTTCATATTCCTTGAAGTCTTGCTTTGCTGTCTTCACATTTGAAGTGAAGTCACCTTGTCCAGTCTTTACTGGCTTCAGGAGAGAAATACCTTTCATTAGCTCTGCTAGAGATTCTGAGGCTTTCTCAGACCTTTTCTATGGAACTATTGCTCCACACTTTCTGTTCCTTCTTGGGAAGAAATTCTTAAGATTGTATGCCTTCTCTCAATTCTGCCAAGTCATACCGGGTGCTAACAGCGTCCTGTTTTCTTCTTTTCCCTCAGGCAGTGCTGAAAATGCTCAAGTTTGTGTCCTCTGTCTCAGTGTCACAGGGCTTGGCCAGTTTTTTGCATGTGCTCACTAGCCATCTGCAAAGGCTCACTCTTGCCACCATTCAGGATGTTCATAGGGAGCTGGCCACAGGTTGGGGGTTTCAGGTACACAGAGCATTAGGGATGCTTGTGGGCCAGTTGTGAGGATCTGCAGGTAGGACGTCCAAAGGCTCATGGTGGGTTTCCTGGTAGAGTCAGTGAAGTAATTATTAGGGTCTGTGTCCCTTGGAGGGCATCAAAGAGACCTGGCTACTGGTCGGCCAGCATCTTCTTGTCTTGTAGCCATGCAGTATACCACAGTTTTCTGGTAGGGGGAGAAAGACATGGGTATCTTCGGCGGTGTCCTGCACATCTAGGGAAGCCAGATGCTCACTCATATGTTCTCACTTTCCCAAATGGGAGAAGTCATGGGACAAGCAGGCCTCCCTTGGCCCTGAGCTGTGGAAGAAGGATGACACAGGTAAAGCTAAACTGTTCGTCTTACCCTCTCCAATGGGTCCAATCTCGGATTCTTCTGAGGCCCCAGGGGTATGGTGAAACATCTCTGGACTGTTAAGACTTTCACAAAGGCATCCTCATTGTGGGTGATTATCAAATTATGTGTTCTTTGGAAGAAGACAACTATTTTGCCATTTTGATCTCACAGGTATTTTCAACAAGTAAAAGATTGACAACAGTTATGAGTTGAAATGTGGTACTATTTGTGTCAAATGTTTCCTAACTTGTAAAAATATTACGTAATAGCATGGTCAGAGAAAGACAAATACCATACAATCTCTCTTCTAGGTAAAATCTAAAAATAATTAATTAAAAAAAAACAAGCCCATAGATGCAGAGAATAGATTGGTAGTTTCCAGCGGCAGGGGGTGGGAGGTGGAAAAACGAGTGAAGGGGGTCAAAAGGTAAAAGTAAAATAAAATAAGATAAATACAATTTTAAAAATAGCATGGTAAAGGAGTAGTGCTATTTGCTATCCCCTGGTCCCTCCCCTGTTCTCCATTTGGGTAGTATTCCCTGAAACAAGTTTGGGGTTTTAGAAAGGTGGGCACAAAGAACAGCCTGTGGGGAAATTTACATGTAGGAGAGGACTTTGTGTTATAAGTAAATGATTCATTCATGGAAGTACTACGTCAAGGGAGAGACAAGATCAGAAGCAGGAGATGGAATCAGAAAGATGGCAGGACAGATGGATGAACATAGGCGGGCTGACAACTCGAAGCTAAGAGACTGAATAAGGCAGAAATAGGTAAACCAAGGCAGTTCTGCAGCAATTTGTAAGAATTTGGAAGGCAGTGCTGCCTCTGCAGAGAACTGTTTTCACATAGGACAACACATTCCATAGTGCTGGGGACTGAGTTGGATCTAGCATAACAACATCAATAATTTATATCTCTTTGGTTGAGAACATTTAGTATAGTACCAACATTCATGAAATGGGCCAATGGGAGTTAATGATGGTAAGATAACCAGAGATTTCTAGTAAGATTTGGGATTTTTTTTTTTAAGCAAGGCAATTTCAGATCATTGGTTCCTGGGCTCCCTAAGGAAAGGGGATTTTCCAGATCATCCTTTTGATGTAACAGACAGAATATGTGGAATGTGCTCCAAAATGTTATAGTGTCAGTGACTTTAAATAATTTAATCACCAAAATCTTATTATCCTCCTGCCTATGGGCTTACTAGCAGTGAGTGCAATTATATTAAATGTAGGAAACAAATGGACTCTAAATTCAAGTGTGTGTACAGACTTACTTGGCATCTCGTTGCCTTTCTGAAAGTCTCATTGCTCTCAGATTCCTTGTTTTCTTTTCTTCATGCTTGGCAGAGACTGCACACTCTTAAAATGATTGGAGACAGTCGGGGCAAGAGGAGACCTGAGTTCACCAACCCCGTCTACACAGATGGGTAAATGCATCTCAGTCCTTAAGAAAGAGCAGGGAAAGTGCTGATAAAGATGAGCCAGGGTTCTGATGTCGATAGAATTCATCAAATGACAAATTTAGTATTGGCTACACAGTCTGTGAAGCATCAGATATATTGTTCCTAGAGTTCGTGGTCTTTTAGTTTGGGGAATTTGGGGTTTTTTTTTTTTTTTTTTTACTTCTTTTTATGAAAAATTTTAAATGCTTGCAAACATAGAAAAAATATATAATGAGCCTTAGTCTCAGATCAGGTTCCCTGGAGACAGACTCTGAAGCAAGGGTCTGGGTGCAGGTGGTTTTCTGGGGAGAACTTTTGCAATCAGTATCTGCAGGGAGGAAAGGAAGCAGGCCAGGCCAGAGGGAGATGCTGAGCTGCAAGTCTCAACAAAAGCCTCAGCTAACTCTGGGACCTGTGGATGGGCATGGCCCTTAAAGATCTCTCCTTCCTTGAAACAAGTGTCTGGTCTTTGTCTGTGGGCTCTGCCCAGAGAGGGAGGCACAGCCTTGGACAAGCAGAGCTCTTCTGCCAAGGGAAATGCCTTTGGAGGGACTCAGCCAAGAACCATCCTCAGCCACCAGTCCCTCACCTAAGATGGCCTCAAGGGTAGCACTAGGCACTGCCCAACAGTATCCACTCCATTTACCCATCACTCAGCTTCCACGATTGTCGGTCTAGAGCCCATCTTCCTTTTGTCCATCTCCACTCATATCTCCCCCTTCCAACCCCATGGTTTACTTATTTTTTGTTTGGTTTTTTTTTTGACGATTTATTGAGATATAATTTATATACCATAAAATTCACTCATCTGAAGTGTACAACTCAATGATTTTTCAGTAAATTTCACGAAGTTATGTAACCGTACCCCTGATCCAGTTTTAGAATATCTTTGTCACTCTAACAGCATGCTCCCTTAAAAAAAAAAAAAAAATTATTCCTGATATATTTTGAAGCAAATTACTTTAGTGAAGTTTTAATGCAATTAAGTTCTTATCTGAAGGGATCTATTGATAGGGAAAAGACAAGACTCACATTTATATGAGTGAGGTGCCATTTACCAGTTATTTGAGGTCACATCATGTAAGACCTTGGGAAATGTAAGGCAGGCTCTTTCCAGAGAGAATGAGGCTCACTCCCTTTAAGTGAGTTATTCCCAGAGGTCATCTAAGAATACCGCATCTGACAGATGGCTCTGTGCATTATAGTTCTATTCCATTCCTCAAGAGAACTTATTTCAGAGGCAGGGAGCTGTTCAAGTATTAGTGTGTGCAAGACAGCAGGCAGTAAGAGAGGGCTTTCTAAAAAAGGAAATAGTAGCTCCAATGAGAGACCACCTTTGTATGGCATCAAAAGGAGGAGAAGGAACAGGTAAGGAAGAGACAGAAAGGAAATGATAAAAGACAAAGGGAGAAAATTCCATTTCTTAAGTGGCCAAGGCAAAAACAAGGCATTTTCTAAGATTTGCATAAAAGCCTTTCACATTTGTCATCCTATTGATAAAATAAGGGGTCGAAAAAAGCAAAAGAGAAGATTTTTAAGATAAAATATAATTCACTACCATAAATTCACCCTTTTAAGGTATGAAATCCAGTGTTTTTTAGTATATTCACTAGATTATGAAAACATCACCACTATATAATTCCAGAAACTTTTCATCACCCTCAAAATAAACTCTGTACCCATTATTGGTTAGCCCCCCTTCCATCCCCCGTCCCCCCGACTCCAGACTTTGGTAACCACTAATCTTTTTTCCATCTCTGTAGATTTGCCTATTCTGGACATTTCATATAAATGGAATCACACAATGTGTACCCTTATGTCTCATTTCTTTCCCTTAACATAATGTTTTCAGTATGTTTGCAGTGTTGTATGGTATGTACCAGTACTGAATTCCTTTTTATGGCTGAATAATATTCCTGTACGAATTATATGGATATACCACATATTGTTAATCCATTCATCAATTGATGCCCATTGGGTTATTTCCACTTTTTGGCTGTTATGAGTAATTTTGCAGTGAACTTCAGGTACAAATTTTTGTAAGCATCTATATGTTTAATTCACCTAGCAGTGAAATTGCTGAGTCCTATTGTAACTCTCTGTTTACATTTTGAGGAACCGCCATACTGTATTCCCCAGAGGGGCTGCACCCTTTTACATTCCCACCAGCAATATGGGAGGATTCCAGTTTAACCACATTCCCACCAACAGCTGTCATTTCCATTTTTTTCTTTTTGCTTTGTTTTTAAGTTATATCCATCCCAGTGTGCATGAAGTGGAAAGGCACATTTTAAAACACTCTGGCAGCAAAGAAAGGTGAACAATAGAACATAAGTTCTATGCTTGGGGCCCTCAGTTCTGTGCCCACAAAAAAATGAAGCTTTGTGGGCACAGTGAGTGAGTTTGGTGGCCGTGGGTGCTGAGAACCCCGTCACTTGCAGGACTGTGAGGATGTCCATTCTGGCCTCACTCATTAAACAGAACCTGCTCTGTTTTATAACAGCCCGAGTGATCAAAGCTCATGGTTATTTTCAAATAAACGTCTATGTAAACACACACCCCAGGCTAAAACACTAGAAACAGAGTGTGCTGAAGAGAATAGGAAAGGTAAATAATTCTGGTCGCACTGAAGAAAGTGTATCTCTGCCTAAGGTGGCTTTGTGAGTTTTTTAGGTATTGCTGTATATGGGTTTTTATTTGTATTTTTGTTTTTCCAAATAGAAGAGAGGGTGGTGTAAGAACTTTCTTCTAGAAAACTATGAATTAAGGACTAGCAACTTTGTTGAAAGTATGTCCTGGGGCCCCTTTGGCCCTTGGACAGCATGTTAGGGTGTAGTTGGCTTTGAAGGGTTTTTGTCATCAAAGGTGCATTTAGTATTTGGCTGGATGCCTACAATTACCTGTAAAAGTAAAAACAGAAGCTACTGAGTCCTTAGATCTGTCTGCTTGGGGTTCAAGTACCTTAGAAGAGCTTGACAGACATCGTGGGGGGATTTGGAGCAGTAGAAGAAGTATTTACAAATGTGAATTTTCCACGTCATATGCTCCCATTCCATTCCAGAGAACGTTTTGGGGGGGCCGTGGGGGGACGGTCTCTGGACGGACAGCCAGCTTCTGAAAATACTTCCTCTTTTCCTGGTCCTTGCTGCCTCTTCTGTTCCCCTCTTCTTCATCTCTTCTTTTGCTACATTGTTTTCTCTGCTCTCTGGTTTCTCTTCTAGAATAGTGACTAGGGTTGCTAGAAAAGTGTCTTTTCACAAGAGGCAACAGGATGCAATGCCAGGAGACCCCACCTTCGAGAACCATATGACCATAGGTGAGTGACACTGCAGCCAGGGTACCCCTGTCCCCATCAGCAGAATGAGGGGCTTCACCAGATGGCCTCAAAGGTACCTATGTTTTGGAGGCCAGACATTTATTTTTCTGAATACCACAGATGATGCCATTAATCGGGGTTGGGGTTGAGCCAAGGAGTTCTAGAAGCTTCAGAAACCTGGATGCTGAAAGTTCCTGGTCATGCATTAGTCAGGGTTCTCCAGAGAAACAGGGCCAATAGGGTGTGTGTACACATGATGTTTTATATGTTTTATATAAGTATATATACATATATAAAGAGATTTATTGTAAGGAACTGGCTTACAATTTTAGAGAGGCTGACAAGTCCCAAGATCAGCAGGGTGAGTCAGCAAGCTGGAGACTCAGGATTGTTGATGATGTAGTTCTCATCCAAAGACTGATAGGCTCAAGACACAGAAGGAGCTGATGTATTGGCTCAAGTTCAAAGGCAAGAAAAAAACAGATGTCTCAGCTTTAAGGCACTCAGGCAGGAGGAGTTCCCTCTTTCTCAGCCTTTTTCTTCTATCCAGGCCTTCAACTGATTGGACGGGGTCCACCCACATTGGGGAGAGCAATCTGCTTTACTCAGTCTACCTATTCATATGTTAATCTTGCAAAAAAAAAAAAAAAACCCACCCTCACAGATACACACAGAATAGGGACTCCTGTGTTCCTGTCGAGTTGAAATGCAAAATTAACCATCTTGGCGCCAGTCAGAGACACAGCAAAGAGAAGCTAAGGAGCTATCCTGGTGTCTAGTTTGGCTGGGACTACTCCACTCTTTACCCCTCATAGCTCATGATATTTAAACTTTTCTAGTTATTACTTGTTAAAATATATATTATAATTTATAATATATTTAATTTATATTACAAATTTATAAAAATATATAAATATATATATATATATATATTTAAAAATGGTTCCAAAGCAAGCATACATACGTAGTGTGCCTTTCAGAAAAATCTTGAGTAAGCAATATTTCTGCCAAAGTCCTCTTGTGGACCTGAGGGAGTACACAACCATTCTGTGCTTAGAACATCAGGAAGAAAGAAGGGGAATGATGCATGAAGCTCATGTGAGTCCCGGGCACCATGTCTTGGAGACATGCTTGGTGTTGGAAGAGGGACTAGGTGGGCAGGGCTCAGAGTTCTCCTTTGGGACAATTTCAAAACTTGAGGAGGGGAAGAAAGAGCTTTCTTTTTGGAATCTGAAAAACCACTGCAAGCCGCTTCAAGCTTCTGGTCTGGGGATCAGTGGCAGCCCAGAGTGACTCTCTGTCAGTAAGGGCAGTGGCTACTTACACAGCTCATTGAGAGGGGCTCCACTGTGCCATGTCCCCAAACTGTTGGCAGTGGGCATGGCCAGGCAAGGCCTGGAATGTTCCTTAGCAGTGACTGATAACAAGCCAAGTGTGGACTACAGAGGTTCAGATTCTTTCCATGACTTCTGTTTCTCTATTGAACTTGATTGTCACTGAAGAGGTTTTACACTCTTACTTTAATGATTTGTGTTTACAGAGAGACAGTTTCCTTGTAAAAATATGAACTAGAGGTCTTACTAGAGATCCATACCTTGACAAACAGTCTTTGCCCAAAGGCCGCCCCTAAGTTTTGGGCATGGCTGCTTCGAGGAGACAGTAATTCTAAATTGTCATTTCAAATTTCAGGATGGTGGTTTGGGGTTAGTGACCTGCCTTCTTAATGGACCTTATCAACTTGGAAGAAACTTTTGCCAGTTTTTTATGTGAAGGCTCACACTAGACACAAACATAATATGGTTTTATAGGTTGTGACATGTTGTCTTTGAGCATGTTGCCACGACCACGCTCAGTGTCACGTGGCATCTTCGTTCCCTCTATGCTAAGTGTGGAAGGTCAATGCGTGGCTGCTAGAAAAAAAAAAAGAAGAAATCCACCAGCAAGCAGTACTTCTGCCCAATATGGGGACTAGGAGACATAGGAAATATGTTCTAGAAGCACTGGCTGGATAGCCACGAGTGACGGTTTTGTTACAGCCCCAGCCTTGCAGCAGTCCGAGCTGAGTGAAGGAGCAGTAGGGCGGCTGGTTGACTCGAAACGTCTGGCCAGTGGTTCGTTTTGTTACCTTCCTCCTAAAAGAGCACATGAATTGAAGAAAACATTTCAGTGCGCATATAACACGGATGAGTACATTTACCGGGGAATGCTTTAAAATACTTAGCCCTCAAACATACAAATGGCAACAAACTCCGTGGCTTAACCTGCTTTTGTTCTGCAGCCTGTTTGGGTCTCTTGTGATCAAGCCCCATCCCGTCCACGTGGCACAGATCGGGCTGAGTCATTGCCAGCCAGTCCCTCACCCTCCGTCGCCAAGCCCTGCCCTCTAGCACTCACTAACTTAACCTTTGGCAGATCCTCTGAAAAGGGTTTTGGACGTCATTTTCTTATTTCTTTGTTTTTACTTTTGTTTTTGCACTTTTTTAAAAAAATTTTAATTCCAGTTAGTTAACATACAGTTATATTAGTTTCTGGTGTACAATATGGGGATTCAACACTTCCATATAACACCCGGTGCTCATCAGGACAGTTGCACTCCTTAATCCCCACCACCTGTTTCGCCCATCCCCCTACCCACCTCCCCTCTGGTAACCAGCACTTTGTTCTCTATAGTAAAGAGTCTGGGTTTTTTTTTTTTTTTTTTTTTTTGGTTTATCTCCCTTTTCCCCCTTTGTTTGTTTGTTTTGTTTCCTAACTTCCACATATGAGTGAGATCATGTGGTATTTGTCTTTCTCTGACTGACGTATTTCACTTAGCATTATACTCTCTAGCTCCACCCATGTTGTCACAAATGGCAAAGATTCTTTTTTATATCCGAAGAATATTCCATTGTATATGTATACACCACATCTTTACCCATTCATCTTTCGATGGACACTTGGGCTGCTTCCGTATTTTGGCTATTGTAAATACTGCTGCGATAAATATAGTGGTGCATGTATCCCTCTGAGTTTGTGTTTTTGTGTTCTTTGGGTAAATACCCAGTAGTGCCATTACTGGATCATAGGGTAGTTCTATTTTTAATTTTTCGAGGAACCTCCATATTGGTTTCCACAACGGCTGCACCAGTTTGCATTCCCACCAACAGTGCATGGGGGTTCCTTTTTCTCCACATCCTTGCCAACACCTGTTGTTTCTTGTGTTTTGTATTTTAGCCACTCTGACAGATGTGAGGTGATGTCTCATTGTGGTTTTGATTTGCGTTTCCCTGATGATGAGTGATGTGGAGCACCTTTTCATGTGTCTGTTGTTGGCATAATTTTTTAAATGAATGATTATAAAAATATGATGAAGGGCTTCTCTTAATGTAGATGCTTGTAGGTATGACCTTCTATTGAGGGGAAGCCACAAGGTCTAGTCTGCTCAGGGTCCCTGGGCAAAGCCAGGACATTCTTCAGAGTGTGGGTGCCTACTCCCAGCAAAAAATCAAGACCCAGAGCAGAGGAGGCCACGGGAAGATAAGACGGGTGAGACAGAGGTATGGCATGCAAACTAGCAGCAGGTTTAGGAGGCTGGGAGGGCAGGAATAAATGAATGAATAAGGGAGGGAATGGATGTGGTGGAGAGCGAGAGAAAATTGGCTCAGCTGCTGGTCTGCTCCATAGAATAGTCTTCAGGGCCCTTCTGTCTGGTGCTCTGTGGCACATGCTTTGAGGATGTGCATGATTGCTGAAGGATGCCATGTCCAGCAAGACCCAGACCCCGCTCACTATGCATTTCTTATGCAACATCTTTTTTTATTTGGCAAATATTTAGTTAGCATTTCATCTGTGCCAGGTACCCTGCTAGGCCCTGGGTAAAAAAGCAGCAAAGAAGCTGAAATTGCCTCTGCCTCATGGAGCTCATCACCTGGGATAGGTGGGGGCAGGGTAGGAGGACAGAGCATTACACAAATGAATATACCAATAATTAACTCTAACAGCTGAGCGTTGCATAGAAATACAGGAGTTAAGAGAATATAATTGGGGGGAACCTAATCTGGTCTGGGGGTCAGGAAAGCCTTTTCTGAAGTAATGGCATTCAAGCTAGGACCCCCACAATGAGTAGGAATCAGATTAAGAAACTATGTGAGGGTTCAACAGGTACAGGAGTGGCCTGGAGCCAGGGAACCCTGCAGTGGGTAGCTGTGACCGTGACCTTTGTCGGCGCTATTGAAAGAAAGTAAACTTGGGGAGCCTGCAGACTTTATCAACAAAGGCATTGAGCATGTCGCAAGGCTGAACAGTAGACAGGCGATTTTTATTTTGTTTTTACTTTTTTGAAGGTATCGTTAGATCTTTCTTGCATTACCTAAATACACACGCTCTCCCACACATCTGCTGTAAGATTTTCAGTAGAGATCCCCATTGGCTGAGAAACACTAGAACTCATATAAATACATATAATGAATGTCATTAAAACTGGACAAACAAAAAAGAATTTAAAATGCAGTTTTTAAGCTTGTCCTAAAATTGGAGCCTTAGCCAATTGCCTTCAGAGTCTGATTCTGAGCGTGCATGAGAGTGTGCAGTCGCTCTATCAGCTTTGAACATAGTCCCTTACCCAAGATAGACAAAGATGTGCTTACCATCCAATGGCAACTCCCTACATGGGAGTTACAATTTATGGACTATCTGTATCCAAGCCACATACCTAGACCTATTCCAGAGCCATCGCCTGCTTCTTCCAGTTGTTATCTGCTCAAGGAATGCAAGGCTATTCTAATATTAGAAAAATTCTATCAGAACAATGTGTTGCCAAGTAATATCTTCCTAATTGGAACTAATCCTGGAGAGCCAGGGTGTAATAGTCAAACAGTTCTTTGCAGAACTTTTCCCCAAACTGTATTTAAAATATCCAAGAGTGTCTGTTCCTACAGAGCCCGTGTTGTGTGTGTTCTACCAGAAGGTCACTCTGCGGGGCTTTGGCATGTCAGCTAGTGCTTGATGAACCTAGAACATCTCAGGAAATAACGCTGTGCTAGATTGATAGCATTCTGACCCTCCCCTTGCAAATCCTCATTATATAAGGTTATAGAAAGATTGCTAATTAGTGCAGAAGAAGTCACAATACTAAACTGCGAGATTATGTAATAATGCTGAAATTTTCACAAATCTCCATCCTAATCAAGGGCATGGATATTTTCCAAAATCCCCAGCCTGTCTGGGGGGAACAGAGAAGCACAGGGGCTCTCATGTCCAGAGAACCAGAGGAACTATGTCACCTTCCTCAGGTGGCAGCTCTGTTCCTAGCAGCTTCCTCACAGATGCCTTGTCTGTGCGCCTGCCGGAGATCCTCAGCGGGAGGGGAGAAGGCGCTTTTGTAGAACAGTGAGGCATGTTCTAGTCCTAGACAGACTTGCATTGTCTCACTTGATTCTTAAAGCAAGTATAATTACCCCTTTTACAGAGGAGAAAAATGAGGCTCGGAGAGCTCCGTCCTGGGTACCCGTCTCTTCTCTGTCTCCTCAGACATCTCCAGTCCCACAGTCTAGAGGCCATCTCACATGCCAGTGACTCCCGACTCTCTGCCTCCAGCCCTGGACTTCGTCTTGCCCAATACAATGGATATTTCTCTGTCCTCATGGTGCTTGACCTCTCAGACCCTCCTCCTTGGTTTCCATGGCACCACACTCTTCTCCTTTACTTCCTACCTCTCTGCCTGGTCTTTGCCGGCTCTTCTTTATCTGGTTGTTGGCATTCCCAGTGCTCAGACATCTTTCTCTTATCCAACTGCACTCTCTCAGTCATTGATCACATCTAGCATCTTGGCTTTGGGGACCATCTCCCTGTGGATGACTTGCTAATATTAAATTCTAGTCCTGATCTTTGTCCTTGAGCTTCAGGACAACAGCTGTTGCTTGATATCTTCATCCAAAAGGCACCTCAGATTCCACATATCCTACTCAAGGCTCTAGGTCTGAGCAATCCAATACGGTAGGGCCATGTGGCTATTTACATTAATTAAAGTTAAATGCAAAGGGCAGTTCTTCAGGTGTGCTGGCATGTTCCAAATGTACAATAACCTCCTGTGACTAGCAGCTACCATATTGGACATTGTAGGTAAAAAGCATTCGGTCATTGAAGGAAGTTCCGGTGGTCAGTGCTGTCCTAACCCTTCCAAACCTGTTCTTTCACCAGGTGCCCCATTTCAAATAATGGCACTACCACCTGGCTGTGTCTCAAGCCAAAAATCTAGGAGGCATTCTTGATTCTTCTCTTTCCTGCATGCCCATGTCAGCCTTATCAGTGAGTCTTGTCTACTGCTTCTCCAAAACGTACCCCACGTGTGTCCACTTCTCTCTAGTTCCAGTGTTCCCCAGGCTGAACCACCCTCCTCTCTCACCCGGATATGGCCGCGGTAGCTCCTCAGTGATCTGCCTGTAATCACTCTTGCCTCTACAACCCATTCTCCACGTAGCAGCCAGCGTGATCATGAAAAAATATAAGTTCACCTGTCCCTCAACTGAAAACCTTCTAATGATTTCTTACCAAAGGTGGAAAAAACACACCCTGTTTGAACATTCATTTGCATTGTGCCTTAGTCCATTTGGGCTGCCATTACAAAGGACCATAGACAGGTGGCTTATAAACAGTAGAAATTGATGTCTCACAGTTTGTGGAGCCTGGAAGTCCCAGCTCAGAGCACCAGCATAGTTGGGTGCCAGTGAGAGCCCTCATGGCCCCATGACCTCCCACAGACCCCACCCCCAAATACCATCACATTGGGGATTAGGTTTTCAACATATGAATCGAGGGGGGTGGGGCACAAACATTCAATCTGTCACATGTGGTGCCATGTGATCTGGGCCTTCCTCTTTCTCAACCATTCTACCCATTGCCCACAAGACTGCAGTCACTGCTGACCTTTTTTTTGATCCCCAAATACTGTTAAGACCTTTGCTGTCCTCAGGATCTTGGGACTGGCTCACCCCTTTGCCCAGAAGCTCTTCCCCTCCACAGTCCCTCGGCTGGCTCTTTCCTGTCATCCAGGGGTGAGGCAGGTCCTGGAGCCTGCTCAAAAAGGGTTACACCACTCATCTCAGGCTTGTTTCGGTTCTCTGAACCGCATTTTGGACCCTGAATGTTTTCCATTTCTTTATTTGTGGATTTCTTTCTTTTCTTTCTCTTCCTTTCCCACTGGAATACAATAGTCGTAGATCCTGGGGATTCAAGAGGAATAAGATATGCTTGGCTTTCTTGGAATACAAAAACCTAAAAATGATTTCTAATTATCTCTATTGAAACATGAACAGGTGCTTTGAGTTAGAACAGAGGAGTTATTTTCTCTCGAAACCTTGAACATGCTAATAATTTCTCAACAAATCCTCTGGTCCTTTCCTCACGAGTAATGCAGAAGTAGAATTTCTTTATCAGGGTGTCGGCAAGCAAGTTTCCCATACACAATTAAAATGCCTTTAGTTGTTTCTTTTCCATGGTTTTGGCCATAACCACACTTTCCCTGGCCCACCTCGAGGGGCAGCCGGCTGGGAACTGAAGGGGCGTAGTTGGAAACCGAGAGAGAAGAGGATTCCAAGGATTCCCTGAGGCTCCATGGAAAGCAATGAAAGTTGTTGCTTGGGTGGGTGGAAAATCAGTGCACACAGCAGAGCTGGCCAACAAGGGTTTGGAGGAATGGGTCTGCTCCTGTGAGCACCTCTGAGGGTTGGGCAGGAAGGCTACAGGGCCGAGAATCTAAAAGCTGTGGGCCTCCAGGATGACAACAACAGACCGTTGTTGGAAGACAGCATGCACACCTCAGAAAGGGCCCTTGGCCCACGACGCCCCTCACCCCAAACCCACACCCACACACAGTCACTCCTTCAGCAGCATCCCTCTCTGAAGTGGGTCACCTTAGATCCCGGGCAGCTTAGAATTTGCTGTCTTCCCCTGCAGCCCATCCGAGTCCAGGGCTCTATTTGCAGAATCCTTTATGATGTGACTTCATCCTCACCGGGTGCATTTTCCAGATAAGTCAGCCTGCTGAACATATGTTGTTCCTTCCTGCCTCCACCCTCTTCTCCCACCTGTCATGCCCTTCCTCTTAACTCGGTTCTCTCAAGTCTTCCCTGCCTTTGGGAATCCTCTCTCACTGACTGTATTCCCCCGAAGGTATTTCGTTCACCAGAGACTCCTTTCATGACAATCCAAATTACTGGGGTCTGCCTGCCCCCTGGGCTTTTCTCCACTTGACTAAATATCACGCGTCCTTTAAGACAGCTCAGACTCTCCTTCTCCTGCCCTGTCCCTGGGGCCCTTCTAGGTGTCTTTCTGGGATTTTCCAAAGCACCTTCATCGGCCCCCCCACCCCCCAGCGTCAGAACCATCTACACTGTTCTTACCTGTCTGTGTATCTTAGTCCCCACCCCACCCCTGCCATGGTAGACGATGTGTCCCTTGGAAACAGGGACAACATATTTGGCTTGATACAAGATTATTTGATGATTTGATGATTAAACAAAGCATAGAATGCAAATACAGTAGAAGAAACTGTCCCACCCAACCACCCCCAATAAATCTTGTAAAACACAAGAAGAGAATGTAATTCAAAGATCCCCTGTATGATTATGGGGTATCCTTTATATTGCCCAGTCTATTACTTTGCTAGGGATGCTTTAACAAAAATGCTACCGACTGGGGGGCTTAACGACAGAAAGTCCAAGTTCAGGGGGTTGGCAGATTTGGTTTTTCCTGAGGCCCATTTCCTTGGCTTATAGGCGGCCATCTTCTCTCTGTGTTCCCATAGTGTTATATCTGTGTGCTCACGTTCTGGTCTCTCTCTCTCTCTTTCTCTCTTATATGGACACCCATCATATTGGACCCATCTGACCTTACTGAACCATAATTACCTCTTTAAAGACCCCACCTCCAATATGGTCACATTCTGAAATGTACGAGGGGTTAGGATCTCCACATCTGAAATCAGTGGGTGGAACACCAGTCAGTCTGTAACACCCAGACATCGAGAAGGCAAAATAGCCAGAATCGAAGTATGATGGAACACCAGGAGTTACACTGATCTGGTCCATGAGGTGGAGAGGCATGCGTTTGTGTTTTGGAATTTTCTGAACCGATTGAGCCAGGAAGATATTGTGAAACTGAATTCTAAGAAAAAAAAGATGTTTTTATTATTAAAGGAGGATTTGTCGCCGCCTCTCTCAATCACATCCTGCATATTTCATCCTTCCTCTTAGGACTACATGTGAATGGGGGAGATGGTTCTGGAAAAACACATTTATAACCAGCGTTGCTCTGGGGCACACAAAGGCCACCTTGCTTCGCAGCCGTGTCCCCAGCTCTTTTCTACTCTTGCTGTCTAGTTAGGTAACAACGGTCTTTGTAAATTTCAAGGCATATTTGCTATAACACTACTTTTTATTATCTCAGCATTACTGCTAGTATTTCTCAGACTGCTCTCTAAAATTAGCAGTACAGCCTTATACTGTTTGGCCTTTGAGGGAGAGAAAAAGGTTTTCCTTGACCCTCTTCAGGTCCCTGGCTAGCTCTGAAGATGAAATAGACAAAGACAGATTAGTGGGAAGAAAACACACATGTTAATGAAGTTTGGCAGTTACTTGGGATCCTTCCCCAGAGAATGAAGACCTGGGTGGAGTGATCAGAGCTGGAAGCTTCTATACACAAACGATAAATTTGTGAAGAATTGACAACGCAGAGGGGTTTGGGCCAGGGATGGTAAATGGTGAGGAGTCTAGGGAGCTAAAAAGTTAGTTGAATGAGGTTTGTTTGTACATTCCCTGGTGCAGTCTGTGAGCTGATAGAGTCTGTCTCCAATAAAAGGAGAACTTATTTCTTGCCTTTAGACAAAAGAGGGGGAATATTTTTCTTGCATTTACTGCTTCTTAATTGCTTGCAGCTCAAAGTAAATTTTATGTCAAGGAGGCATATTTTGGGGTGACATATCCTGGTTTCCTGCAGCCTTCTTCATATTTTATTATACCTAACTTCTAGAGGAGCAGGTTTTTGGAGCCCATTTTTCAGCATTAGCACAAGTACTGTCTTTTAATGAATGTGTAGAAATTGTTGTAAGATAAAAAATTTTTTTAAGTTATAATTATCAGTGAATTTTAAAACAAGGGGATCACATCTATGGAAACTGCATGGAGAAGTTCAAGTGCATGTAAAGAATGGCTTGGTCTACCCAGTACTAACAGTGGGTACATGGTACGCTGACTCAGTTATGTCGCGGTATGCTGTGGTGGAATCAGAACTTACCGTGTACTTGATCCAGCAGCGTTGAAATTATGTTTCTTGACAATGATTCTTTAATTTGAAGAGATTTGCCCTACTTAAAATTTTACAAATAAACTGAAATTTTGTTGCAATTTCATATTTGCATATTTAAAATTCACATGCAGGTATAGCAGGACAATGTAATAGACATGGAAGATCAGAGACTGAGCAAACCCAAGTTCAAAGCAAAGACAGGTTGTTCTAAATTAATGGAAAAGTTTAAAATAAGAATAGAGAATTTTTGAATGATGTCTGTCCTCTCCTCTTTAATTGGTAGTTTCTTTCTTTCTTTTTAAGATTTAATTTAATTTATTTATTTAAGAGAGGAGGGGAGGGGCAGAGGGAGAGAATCTGAAGCAGACTTTGTACTGAGCCTGGTGTGGTGCTCGATCCCATGACCGTAAGATGACAACCTGAGCTGAAACCAAGAGTCAGATGCTTAACCCACTGAGCCTCCCAGGCACCCCAATAGCCAGTTTCTTTCTACATCTACACTCCCCCCCCCAGTGAACCTCTCTCCCATAGCCACCAGTAATTAATTTTATTTGTTGATCTGTCATGATGGTTCTACTCCTTTTTCCCCATCACCTGATCCCTGACCCTTCTAACTCCGTCCCAGTGCTTGGCATGCTCTCATTGGGGTACTCCATTTCTAACAGGGAGCTGTAAACCATGCACTTGGGAAACGTGCTGTAAAAGGATATTGATTGAAGAAGGCAACCTGTCAGTCAGCTCAGCAGCCAAACCACCCAACCTATTCATGATCTGCAGGCCTGAAAATGAGACACACCCCTCACCACAATTCTAAACTTACTTCCCCATCAGTGATTCTGGGATTCTGGTGGTTCACAGATGGTTTTCAAAATAAGTGGGTATCTTAGCTCAGGCTGCCATAACAAAATACCAGAAACAGGGCAGCTTAAATGACAGACATCACAGTTCTGGAGGCTGGCATATCCAAAATCAAGGTCCCAACTGATTTGGCTCCTTTTAAGGACTCTTCCTGACTTACAGATGGCCTTCTCCTTGCTGTGTCCTCACATGGCGGTGGGGGGCGGGGAGGAGAGGAGAGGAGAGAACTGGACTGGACTCTGGTTTCTCTTCTTATAAGGACACTAATCCCACCATGAGGGCCCCACTCTCCTGACCTCATCTAAACCTAAATACCTGCCTATGACCCCATCTCCAAATGCCATCACACTGGGGCTTAGGGCTTCACATGAATATGGGAGGGGGCATAAACAGTTATTAGTACTTAACAGTAGCCATTTGAAGTGTATGCTTAAGGAGATTTTTGAAAAGTATACAGTGATTTGCAAATTTTAAGACATTTTTATGAGTATCCTTATGGGTTTTTTTTTATTGGCAAGTTTTTTGACTTCTCCCCTCTGCCTTGGTTTCTAAAGAAACCAAATACTTTCTGAGCCCTTTCAGAAGAAAGCCCTGGTGCAATTTGAAACTTCAGAACTGAAATATCAAATGTGCGGAGCATGGAGACTGTGACAGAACGTGCTACAGTTACAATTACACTTCGACTCTGATGCTTCAGTTCTTACTGCATAGCTGCCCTATCGGAGGACAAATATTTGATTCAATAGGATCTATTAATACCTTATAGATCACATAGGAGAAGGGAGGACTTTGAGAGAATGGGAAGCAGGAGAGATCAGTTTTGAAGGAGGGAGAGAATCTGGCAAAGGTGGGTCGCAGAGTACTCAGGGTGGGAGGTGGGGGCGGTCAGGAGATGAGCATTCCTGCCTGAGCTCTTCCAGCAGCCTGCAGAACAGAGGATGTGAGCGGCAGGCAGACCAGTGGTAAGAAAGCATGGGAGCACTTGGAAGGGGTGCCATGATTGGAATGTGGGTGGACAGCAGAGGAGGAAGAGGGGCAGAATCCAAACAGACCTTTCCTCCTTCAGAGCTAATGCTGCCAGGATTGACATCCACAGGGCACGGTAGGTGGCCCCTAGCGGGCACCCAGGGAGTCTTAAATGAATGCTTGAAGAGATGATCAAATGAAGTGAACACAGACACGTTCTGTAGAAGACCCTCAAGGTCTACAGAGTTCTTCCACTGGAACTCATGGCAAGAAGGATCTGAAAACATGAAGCCTGGTGAGAGCTTGATGTCCTGCTGCTGAGAGCGGGAGCTCTTGGGATCTGGGTTTACTTAAGGGTGGACCATTTAGACAACCTGGTCATCAAAAGGTAGTTTTGCCCTGATGTCTCCATTCTGTTCACTCTCTGAATTGCTTATTGCTCCTGAAAGTCTTTCCTTTCCTTATCTTGATTTTCAGTTTGCTTTGGAAACAAGACATTATCCAAACACAACATCGCTTAGAATGACTCTTGGTAATGGGAGACACTTGAACACCTAGGCCTTTTATAGCCACAACTGGTTTTCTTTATTGGTTTTTTAAAAGGAAGGTTTTGGTGGATCAGCTATTGCCCATTAATTGCCATGACTTGCTGAAAATGAATCAGAGCTCTGTGTGTGTGTGTGTGTGTGTGTGTGTGTGTGTGTGTGTGTGTGTGTGTGTGTGTGTGTGTGTTACTGCTAGGGCATGTCTTTTACTATATCTATGAAAGCTGTAAAAGTTGTTTGGGAAACTGTTGTATGATTTTAACAGTTCAAATAAATCATCTTCATTTTGCTTTTGGAAATTCTCTTTCTTTTTATACAGGAAAATGGTGTTAATATATCCCTTGAAGCTGATTTCCAAGATGGTGTAATTATTTGAAAGAAGCACTGTGTTTCTTGGAGGAGTATATATTCTGCGGGTTGGAAGGCTAGGCTGGGAGATTGTTCCGAGTTAGATTTGTGCAGCTCTGTTACTTCGTTAAACTCAAAGCAACAGCAAATATCGGAGCTGGGGCCTGTCCACCACGGCTTGTTTGACCTTTGCCAATCTAGGCAATAAATACAATAAATAACAAACACAGTAAACACAAAGAAAACGTATAGTGCAGCATGAATTTCAAAACAAATTAAAAGTAAATATTGTCACCAAAAATCAGTGTTAAACAAGGTAATGGTGTGTTGTGCCTCTTCCTTTTTTTGTAAATCACAATTGGCTTTCAGGTTCTGATGCCTCCGAGGGCATGCCCCTACCTTCTGTTGGATATGGTTGACTAGATTAACCCCTTTATTTTACAGATAAAAAGACTGAGGTCCGAGATTCAAGGAACACCCATGCCCTCACCATATTAGGAGCAGAACTTGGTCAAGAACCCAAACATTCCTGTTGGCTATTCACTGCTTTGCCCACAGTGCTGCCCCCCATTCTCCCTACCCTCCAGACCTTTAAGGATAATTCCTTATGTGAAGGAGGCATTCTATCCACCATCTCCCTATATCTGATGATGCCAATATTCTAGAAAGTTGTTCTGACTTTACATTGTCATAGCAGGATGGAAGTAAAGGCCAGAAGAGACTTCTCAGTCCTGGCTAGTCCATGAGCCCTGGTTTATTTGTATTGCCTTTATCTCATTCTGGATACTCATACCATCACGACATAGAAACGCTTCCCTGGTATAGCTTCTGGGGAATACATGGGGCAAAACTTAAATCTGAAAAGGAATTTATTTGGAAATAAAGTTTGGTTCTTTTGTCATATTGAAATCTCTTATTGATGGCTTTCCCTGAACAATTTCACAGGTCCCCTCAAATTTCTTATTTGTTCTTTTTTTTAAATAAAAAAAAAACAACAGTGTATCCGGCGGAGAGCTGTTTGATCGGATAGTGGAGAAAGGATTTTACACAGAGAAAGATGCCAGCACTCTGATCCGCCAAGTCTTGGATGCTGTCTACTATCTCCATAGAATGGGCATTGTCCACAGGGACCTCAAGGTAAGGCCGTCACTTAGCAACATCCTCCGCGACCACTCTTCCACCCACAATGCACCTGTCCAAGAGGATCAGCTCCAGAAAATGGATGAGGTTGCCTTCATGGCGATATGGGTGGAATGAATGGTGGACATTTGTGTACTGTTAGTTGTCAGGGCCTTTGGGACCCAAAGAAAGATGATGTAGATCAATGACACTCACCATCATTTGCGAGATTTTATAACCACAATAGAGCCAAAGGGCCCCAGGGAGGTAGGTTGTGTCTTGCTTCAAGCCGACCTGAAAGGTAATTTTGTTCAGGACCTACTGGCCATGAAAACCTTTCTCCCAGTGCAGTTCTTCACAGTCTTCCCCCAGTTCTGGCCCCATTTCGGCACACCACCCTGAGTAAAAAGAAAGGAAGCGAGTACATAGAGGGCATGACGGAAGAAGACAAATGGAAGGTTATCCAGAAAAACAGGTTGAACGACCTACGATCACAGCCTTCCCCCGGTGTTCTGTAGGTTACAGTGTTATCTTTTCTTGATGAAGAGTTGGCATACTGACCCTTCACCCAATACCACTGAAGGATCGGGGCCTTCATCGGGCACCTTGGCATTTCATCCCTCCCCGGTCAGTATAGATACTGAAGGGTAGATATCAAACATACGCCAGCAAGGGTAGATAGTGAACATATTGATTGGAGGAACAGCAAAAAGCAATGAAGGCTGGACTGAGGCTTCCTTCTACAGCGTCCACGGGCCCAGGCCCTAGAGCTCACTGCACCAGTAAAGACAGAAACTCCACTCCAGCCCACATACCTGCACTCACCTCATAAACACAGGGATTTTATTGCAGTGAAGCCATGCTCTGCATGACTTTGTGAAATCTAAACCAATTTAAAGAACAAACCAGAAGCCTTTTTTAAAACAGCTCTTCAGTATCTGCCCATTATCTAGTACTGGGTGTGAATAAATGGTATAGCTTTTCTTTTCGTAAGGTCTCACTGTGAAGTTTTCTCCTCTTCTTCTCTGTGGTATTTTCCAGCAGCTAGGGGAGTGGCTCCCAAATGTTAGCCTATGTCAGAATTGTCTGGCCCCACCCCAGAGGTTCTGATGCTGTGGGTCTGCAGTGGGCCCCGGGAACTCGCATTTCTAAGGGGTTTACAGGTGATGCTGATATTACCCTGGGAATATTCTTAGAGAACTGCCAGACAAGGGTATTTGGGAATGTTGATGGAGTCCTTACAGCTTTTGCCTTTTGCAGGCTTCTTGAGAGTTGCAATGGGCTGTGAGCCCCGTTGGTTAATCTTCAGGACCTAGAGGCCCTTGAGAGGGCTAAGCCCACTTGGCCTCTCTATGCCAGGCGGTGGCGCCTGCTCGGCTGTCTGGTGCCCTCACCAAATGCTGATTCCCTGCTTCTAGAACACAGGAGGCAGCTCTCTGAACAAGTTAACGTGGTGACCGACCGCAGAGGTGTCCCGTGATGGGCATTCCTACATAGAGAACATTCCTCGAGGGGCACTGTGTATTCCCCCTTTGGAAGGCAGATGGGCTGCACAGGAGAAACTGCTTTTTCTGCCCACACAGTGCTTTCAGAGAAGGATTGGAGGCTCCCAGCCCCGGCAGCTGTGAGACCGCCAGGCTGATCACTGTGGAAAGAACAGTGCCATGTTAGGACCTTTTGTCGCTGCTTTTCAGAGGCACAAAGTAGTTTGAGCTACATGGCAGAAGTTGGGCTAGGGTTATTAAATTTTCATAAACATCTGAGAAAAATGAAAACAAAGTGTATGCTCCAGGGCCAAGAACATGATGAGGTCAGTTTAAGATTAGGGCACGATCTGGGATACCACTGCACCCTCACGTGCGAATACACCTCCTCCCCCTTCCTCCAGAAAAGTAGTCTTGTGTCTTCTTGCCCCAGGAAGCTACTAGAGACAGTCAGTTGTCCTTTTTTCAAAACAAGGGACTGAGGCAGGAAATGTCCACTGCAGCTCCCTCAGATCAGGATAGGGCTTCTCAGCCCCTGCACCGTGTTCTTTGTTGTGGGGGGCTGGCCCGTGCATTGTAGGATGCTGAGCAACATCCCTGACCTCTACCCACTAGAACCCAGGACCACTCCACTCCTATAGCCGAGACAACCAAAGACGTTGCCAAATGTCCCCTGGGGTGCTAAATTGCTCCCAGTTGGGAATCACTGAATTAGGAGAGTGATTGTGTATAACATTAACTTTGTAGGAACTGTTGATTCAGACCTTTTAAAAGCTTGTTACGTGAACTATTAAAGGGTTGGTATTGACTTTCCAACTCCAGCACTGGCCACCTGTTGTCTTGCAAGGATGTCATAAAATAAAGGACATTATTTTTGGGGGGGTGAATCCTGGGCTTCTTGGGACCCCAGGCAGAATTGCCAGATCCCCCTTGGGCCTCCTGCCTGACCGAGCCCTCCTACTGCCAACTGGGGGCCTCCATCCGGGTACCCCTGGGCCTGTCTTCTCTCCCACTTTCCTCTTCCCCACCCCCCCTCAAGAAAAAGCCCCACCATCTTTACTAAGTCAGGAGATGCTTGTGGACAAGTACTGATCTAGGCTGTGAATGACCAGTTTCTTGAACCCTCCTTGGTAATTGTCCTGCAAAAGAGTGCTTTGCTGACCCGAATGTATCCCCTGGAGGAAGAATGTATAAGGAGGGGTGTTTGGCCCCATGGCAATCTCTTGCCTAGAGGCAGCCTTGTTGAGTAGCCTGAGGTCACTGGCTTCCCACTCCTTACTTAGCTGTTCAGCCGCAGAAGTACTGGATCAGGAAGATTAAAAATCAGAAAACCTTAAAAAAAAGTCCTCTCTGCCCCATGATCAGATCCGTACTGTTCATCATGGACCATGTGCACCTTTTGATGAGATTATTTCACCCCATTTTTTAAGCACTATTCTTATTTCGATTATTGATTGGCCCATTTTATTCTCTCTTCCAACTCCTTGAGAACACCCTCAAGCATACATTTGATTTTCTTCTAACCGCATGCTTCATCCACGGAATTAATGTCACCGTGAATGTTAAGTGCCATTCCTTCTCGCGTTATGAGTTTGGATGAAGGATAGTATTTTTTTCTTTTGGGTTCTGTTAAAAAAAATTATTCTGACACTTTTTAAACTAAAGAAGACTTTATTTAAGGCTACTGCAAGTATATCACAATAAGGGAGGGCGTTGGGTTCAACTCTAAGTTCATCAAGGACACGTGGGGATTTATAGCCTTTGAGCAGAACGAGGGTCGTAGATAGAAAGTTGCTAAGAAGGGATGCCAAGGATAGCGGGTTCTTGCTAAAGGCTGGCCAAGAAACTCTTAGACATTGGTAGACTCTCTCCCTTGACCAGACTTGAGTTCAGCCCCTCCTGAGTCTTCTTTCTGACCAGGCTCCATCCTTGGGCTCTGTCCTTAGCCCATTGGCTCTGCCCATGTAGTCCAGGCTGAGCAAGAATCCCACTGAGTCGCTTTGGTGAACATCCCCCACCCTTGCGATCTGACCAGATTCCTTACCCCCCCATATCTGCCCGCCCGGGCTTGCTTTTCAACAAGGGTCCTCCGAAACTGCTGCAGCCACAGTCCCCGACCCTTGACATCCCCTCTTAGTAATTTTCCATCCACTGACCCTCCCCCTGCTCTTCGGTATAAATTTCCACTTGTCCTTATTGTGTTAGGACCTGAGTCCACTCTTCCTCTTCAACTGCAGAACCCCATGGCAGTGGTCCCCCTGAATAAAGTTTTCCTTACTGTCTTTACCGAGTGTCTGAATACATTTTTTTAAATGACATCCAAGGTGGGAGGTAAAGAACTTGGCCACATATCAAGGGTGAGGGAATTCTTCCTCTGCTGACTCAGCAGGATTCTTGCTAAGACTGGACTATGCAGTCCCAGCAAGGCAGGAAGGACACAGAAGGCCAAGGTCGAGGCCTAATCAAGAAGAGGGCTGACTACAGTTTGGTCAAGGACGGGGTCTTAGGCAGTTCTCAGAATCTCCTCACAGTAGTGGTTGTACATCAGAATCCCCCCATGGATTCTAACATCCAGAGGCCTGGGTCCATCTCAAATCCGCTGAAGAAGACATGCAGACATTTTGTGCTGTCACAGGTGATTTCTGCTGGGCAGCCAGGCCCAGAACCACTTTTTGAAATAACCCTGGTCACTCTATGAGAGAATGGCTCCTCACATTCAACACTCAGGAGCCAAAGATTCACCACAAACCACTGACAAGAGACGCTTTTGCTTCACTCTTGGGGATGAGAGAAGAGCCAGACAAGAAACAGTGAGGGGAAGTGGCTTCCCCAGTTCCGAGTCTTCCTGTTGTGTTTCCCTTAAGGTTTAATGTAAAGGAGAGAAGTGATTTGCTTATTTGCTGGGTCAATCTTCGGAATTTTCCTAGTAGGGGAACAGGAGAGGTGTCAATCCTCAACATTATCTCCCTCAGGGACAACACCATTAATTGAGACAGCCCTTCTGTGTTCAGGCTCCGTCCGGGCAGAACTGGCCCGGCCCCAGAGGCTGGAACATTTCCCTCAGTCTCCCTGAGCTCCACTCTCTCTCTCTTTTTTGCTAAGAATGATAGCCCAATTTTTCATAAAACACTACGCAATGAAGGTTTATTAGCTTCATTGTCTCCCTGCTGCACCCCTGCACTGCCTCCCCTTGGGCCCTCCTATGGAGCCGCCATGGAGGTGCCCCTGAGGTGCAGAACGTTAGTGGGGACAGGAACCGTGATCACACCTCTGCCACATGTCGAGCTAAGCTCTGTCATGTATTCTTCCGGGAAGCAAACGAAGAACCACCGCGACCCATGTTTTCCAGAAAGGCAAAGAGAAGCTCAGGGTACTTAAGGACACGTGGCTACGAAGTGCTGCGTCTTCCGTGATGACATCCCTCTATTTCCCAGGAAGCAGAGTGAGCGGGGCGGGGGGCGGGGGGGTCCGCTGGCTCAGGAGAGGGGAAAGTGGGACGCATCTGCCAGAATGGCAAGACACGGGACTTTACCAAGGGTGGGAAGAGAGACCCTTGGACTAGAGAGAGGTTGCCAACAAGGGTCAGAAAAAGGGAACAGAAGAGCCCCTGTAGAAGTCATGTCATTTCTGGGGAACCCCTCTCCCTCAGCCCAAGAAATAAACTGACAAGTCTGAGAGGTATGCGAGGCTGCCTCAGTATAAGGTACACTTTTTTAAGTAGACAAAGTACTGATAAGGGAAAGGGACTCACATTTCCTGAAAACCTCTAAGTGTCCAATACTGTGCAGGGTCCTCGACATCGCTCTTACTAAACACTGCTTTTCTTAATGCATTTACTATGTCTGAAGGTCAAGCATGTTCTTAAACTGTGATTAGATTCTATGGCTTGATCAGAAATGATGAATACTTATAATTTGCATCAATGTGGATGGAACTGGAGGGTATTATGCTAAGAACTGAAATAAATCAATCAGAGAAAGGCAATTATCATATGGTTTCACTTATATGTGGAATATAAGAAGCAGTGCAGAGGATCATAGGGGAAGGGAGGGAAAACTAAATGGAAAGAAATCAGAGAGGGAGAAAAACCATGAGAGACTCTTAACTATGGGAAACAAACTGAGGGTTGCTGGAGGGGAGATGGTTGGGGGATGGGGTAATTGGGTGATGGGCATTAAGGAGAGCACGTGATGTGATGAGCACTGGGTTTTATACGCAACAGATGAATTATTGAACACTACATCTGAAACTAATGATATACTATATGTTGGCTAATTGAATTTAAATTAAAAAAAAAAACAAGATTTCGTGGCTTGGTGAGTGTCCCACAATGAAGCCAGCTTTAAACACACTTTGTCCGTTTTTTTTCTTATTTTCCTTCCAGCCTGAGAATCTGTTGTACTACAGTCAAGATGAGGAATCCAAAATAATGATCAGTGACTTTGGATTGTCAAAAATGGAGGGCAAAGGAGATGTGATGTCCACAGCCTGTGGGACCCCGGGCTATGTTGGTAAGCACAGTGTGTGTGTCTGGGTCCAATTTGTCTGTCTTAAAGCACCTGAGCCTGGCACAGGATCACAACTGTCTTCGTTCCCCTTGAGGGGAGAATAAAAAGGCTGAGAGACATTGGAATGAGTTAGAAGAGAAGCAGTTTCCCCTGAAACCTTTTAATAGTTGGGGAGAAATCCTGTCTAATTTGGGTGTGGGCCTGAGTGGAGGCCTGGAGTTGATTTGGATGAATGCCCGGGTTCTGATGCCAGAAATATTGCATACATGTCCGTGTTTTCAAGTGATTTACAGTGAGGCGGTAAGATAATGATGAGGTGCAGACACAAGTAGAACACGTAAAATGTTGAGTTGGCAGCGACCATAAAGAGAATATCGATAGGAGGAACCTGCTTCGTACCTTGACGAAGTCACTCTTGAAGTAACCAGTCCCTATCGGTACTGGGGAAGCCAAGAACTAAAGTCTTTCCTAAAATCAGAACCCCACATTCTTTGTACCAAACATTCAGAATGCAGAAAAGGCTGTGGCAGAGGTGAACACTTGCATGCTGAGAAGCGCCTTCTGTCTTCTGGGGACCTGGAGAAAGGCCATGGGCGCTCTTGCTGGTTTTCGAGACTTTGATATACACAAATGTGTTCACTCATGTAGCAAATGTATACTAAGGTGCCTACTATGTACCAGCCGCTGTTCTAGGCACTGGGGTGAAGGCAGTGCAGGAGACACACAGGGCACCTGCCCTCATGGAGCGCACATTTTAGTTGGGAGTGACAGACACCAAAGATGTGAGGAATGGGGTTGTTTCAGGCCTTGGTAAATGGAAAATGAAGAAAATAAAAGGGGAAGAAAATGAAGAAGATAAAATGGGAGCTTGCAATGGAGTGGCAAGGCGCTGGGGGGATTACGATGGCTAAGGGCACAGGAACGAGGCTGGGGTATTTGCCTGCATGTGGAGAGGCATCCGGCCTTGGGGCTGTGAGGGGACAGAGTGTCCCAGGCGGAGGCATCAACTTGGTGCCAAAGCCCTGAGTGGGAAAAGTCTGGGGAGAGGGTACAAGCTGGGAATGTCTGAGAGCGGGGGGAAAGGGAGTTGGAAAAGACTTTGGAAAACAGAGACCAAGGCTGAATTCTCGTCATACACAACATGATGGCTTTTCCTCATGGGAACAGGCAGCCCGCCCTGAAAGAGAGGAGGGAATATTCTATGACTGGCATCATTCCTGTTTGGTTTGAGGTACAATCGTACGGCCTTCTCAGGCCAGGCTGAGGCAAGCCGGCCTCAAACCTCACCAGCCTTGGGCCCAGGGCATTGTGGGAAACTCCAAATGACCTCCGGGGCCCTTCTTGGCTCTTCGAGTGCTGGCATAACATGGGTGTTAGATCACAACCGTCTCGTATTTAAAGGTGCCCAAAGGACAGGAGAGAAGAGCTGGCCAAGGGGAACGGAGAATAACATAAAGGGAAGCAACAGACTCAGGAGGAGATAAAGGCGCTGTGAGCGTCATGGGTGGGGACCGTGTCCCTGGTTGGTGTGTGTGCTGGACAGAGAGGGGGAGATGGTTCTGCTCACAGAGAAGCCAGCACAACCCAGGCCTGGATGAGATGCATGGCGCCCTGCGCGTTCTCGGTTCTGGGCTGGTGAAGTGATGCAGCAGGACCTGGCTGGACCCCAACGTGGGGGCGGGGGGGACTTGGAATCGCTGCACCTGGGAGCTGCACGCATGTGCCCCGGGCGGAGGGGGGGTGGGGGGTAGGAGCGGGAGTGTGTGCAGTGTGTATGTGGGATTTCTCCAGTTCAGTCTAAGCCCCCAGGCAAGCGGCAAATAAAAATGAATTTTTTTGGGGGGAGGAGTGCTTCTCCTCCTTTCTCTTCAAAGACGCAGAGGAGAAAAGCCTGTTTCAGCAGGGGAATCGGGAAATGCGAAGGCCCATGAAGTCATGGTGTCCGGTCTCCTTGCCAGGATGGCTTTGCTGCCTGCAGCGCGGTCCACGGCCCTGGCCCCCACCGGGACAAGGAGCTGCTGGGACTCGCCAGCTTCCCCCTGCGAGAAGCTGACTCTCAGGCTGCAGGGCAGATGTTCTGACACAAGTGTCCATATTAACATATGCATCACACTGTTCTCCTATTGGGCTCTGACAGTGGAAAGCTCTAGCACTTTCCAAATGGGTTTTTGCTTCTTTGTGCCTTGGCAGAACCCAGGAACGGCACTTTCTCTGGGTTTCTAAGCGGCTGTCATCCCTGTGATCTGGTTCTGTTTAGATGTCAGATGCTGATGAGTCTGGGCACTGGGAACAATGTGTAGATGTGGCCCTTGATGTTGCTACCCTAAAGGGTGGCAAGTGGAGCCATCAAGTAATCCCATTGTCAGATACAGAATTTTCTTTGAGTGAGGAGGGAGAGAGGAGCTCTGTGGGCATGTAGCTGTTCCAATCATTCATATTTGTTGAGCACTGAGATGCCTGGGGAGTCCTCTTAGAGCAAGGAAGAGGCTACATTGGGGAGCTCATACCTTGTAGACCTGTACCTTGGGCAGTGAGCAGCAGAGTTTGGGCTGTTTCCTCCCCACCCCCACCCAGGCTGCATGGCAAACTCCTATTCAGCCATCAAAACTCACCTTACATGTTGCCCCCTTTGGGCTGATTTCCCAACACCCATTCTCTCTTTTGTCATTGTAGTTCTTTTCCTGACCACTTTTTCACCATGGCTCTGACTACATTGCATCAGGGTCCATATGTATCAGTGTCTCCCACTGCACTGCAGGTTTTTCTACAGGGGGAATTATCTTATTTATCTCTGCAAGACATTTGTTAAATTGATAAAAACCCAAGGTTCATGATGAAAATTAGCATTTTTCTCTCTCTTCTCTTCTTCCAGTCATTCAGCATGCACTTATTAAATTCCTCTTATGTGTCATGCTCAGTGGTTTGGTGTTAGGAATGTAGGGACAGCATTTCTGACTTCAAAATGTTAACAGCATTGTGAAAGACAGAGGGCAAACAGGCAGGTTGAATAATGTCTGGTAGCGCTACACTATTCATCACTTAAAGATTATTTATTTAGTGCCTACCTGGGAGGGTTCTGAGGCAAAGCATGGCATGATCTGACTCTTACCAGGATACTTCTAGGAGACAAGTGGGAATTAGGAGAGATGCCAGGGTGCAGGGTCAGGGTGGAAGGAGGGAGACCAGTTAGAAGACTCTGGAATTATCCAAGTGAGAAATGGTGGGGTCTGGGCTAGGTTGGCAGAGGGACATAGTGAGAAGTAGTGAGAACTTGTCAGATTCCAGATAAAATTTGAAGGTAATGTCATGCAGATTTTCTGAAAAACTAAAAGCAGGGTTTTAGAGACAGAGAAATCAATGATAATTCTAAGGTCTTTTTGGCCTGAGCCCCTGGAAGGGTACAGTTTCCCTTACTTGAGAAGTAAAAGTCTGTGGAAAGAGCAGGTTGCAGAAATATTACCAGGGGCTCGGGATTTTGATTTGTTAAAAGTTTGCAAGGTCGAGAAGGCAGTTGGAACACAGGTCTGGAGTTCTGGGGAGAGATCTGGTCTGCAACAAGATAGAGTCGATTCTCATTATGCACAGTAATGATGTTCTGTAACATCACCTTGACCCTGAACTAGTAGATACTGACCCACTGTTACCAGGGGAGATCAGGGTCAGATTCCTCATGAGCCTCTGGTCCCTGCATTTTCATCTACTCATCGATGCCTGATATTGTTTTACATGTATTTCAGTTCAGTGACACCTTATTTAATATATAGTCTCGATTCCTGAATGTTGAACTCATGGTCAACAGCCCCATAACCTCCGCCTAAAGGAAGCCTCTCTAGCCACATATTTTCTCTATAAGCACATCTCCACTTTCTTGTGCTGGGAACCCTAGACGACACTTCATCACTGCACTTGGGGGCCGTTTTAAACCGTGAATCTACAAAATGTGCAGAAAAGTCAAAAACATGACACTAACTAGACCATGAAAATGATACTTGTTTATAGCGTGAGAGTCGAAACAGGAGAGTAGAGTGTCGCCTTGTTTGACTTCAGCTGGGAAAGTGCGCCTTAGAAACTCAGCTGGAGCCTCTCTGCTCACGTCCACAAGTGACTGCAAAGGCATGGCAAGCATTGATTTGGCGGCTACAAATTTTAGCAAGGAGGCAATTTTACACAAGTATGGAACCCGTGTGTCATGAGGATGGACTGTATTTGAGGGCTGACAGCTTCCAGATGTATTTTGAAGCCGTGAACCTGGATGAAATGGCCAAGGGTGGGGGGGGGTGCAGGGAACGATGGAGGAGAAGAGAGGTCCCAGGGCTGAGTCCTGGAGACCCCGGGACTGTGAGGGGGCAGCGTGTGAAGCAGGAAGAGAACCAGGGCACTGTGGTATCTTGGGAAGTGCTTCGGGTTGGAGAAAGTTCTTGTGTCAGTTGTTGCTATTAAATCAAGTAAGATGAAGACTGGGTGTTGATCTTGGACTTTGGGGAGCTTGAATTATGGATCATTTGAATGATTAATTGATTAAGCCAGTGGGAGCCTGACAACCAGTGGGCAGAAAGTGAAGCAGGTCTTTGTAAAGAGGACCCCAGGATGCTGTCAACCCTGGGGCTAGACGCCGCCCCTCCCACCTGCCCCCCCCCCCCACCACTGGCTTATCTCTGCAAGGTCTTGGAATTTGGGATCTTGGACAAAGAAGCCACAGCCCCACCTCTACTGGTCAGTTTCAATTTGAACACAGGAGAGCCCAGCCCTGACGCCCCGTCGGCACTCCCGATTCTGGGGTCCGTGCTGTCCAGGAGCCCAAGCCAGACGCAGAGGGCTGCTCTCTGCTTTCAGCTGTAGTTCAGACTCCTTCTAGCTAGAAGTATCGGCTTCAATTTGTGAAGGCTGTTGTTTTGTTGTTGTTCTTACTGCTGTTGCCTAAATGGCTATTCAGCTGAATAGTGAATTTTGGCAATATCAAGATTACTTCAGTTTAAATGAACTCTCTAATGATGAAATAATGAAAAAAAGGGCTGTTTATCCGAAGTATCCCAGTGCACATGGTGCCTGAGAAGGCAAAGGGGTCTGAGTACCTTGAACTTCACCCTTTACCCTTAACAGCTGTCCAGATATTACACGTCCTTGATGAGGAGCCAGGGTGCTTGCAGAGCATCACCTCATTGATGGCAGGAGAGTGTGGGCATCTGTCCGTCACTGTGTCTGGGGTTCCCACTGCTGGCAGCTCCTAGAGCTCGCTCTAACACCTAGGGGCCCCTCCAATGGAGTCCGGCCGGTGGGTGATACAGACCCATATAAGGTAGCGTGTTTGCAGTATTTCAGAAGCAACATTACAAATACAGGTGAGAGAGGGATCAGCAAGGACTGGAATGACCAGGGAAACATTCGTGGGAGAGGCGTGATTTGAAGGAAGAGTAGAATTCTGGGCCAAGATGGGGAGAGTATAAGCAGGAGAACAAAGGCCCAGAGTCCCAAACTACTTCTTGTCGGCTATGGAAGAAACGAACAGACTCATTTGGCTCGGAGGGGGGCTCGCACAAACAAGTGCTTGGGGATAATTTAGAAGAAAGGATGGGGCTATCTGGTGGCAATCAGCTTCTCGGGGTAACATGGTGGCAGTCAGGACGGTATTGACCTAGATTTGGAAGCCATGTAATTGAGCCAGGTATAACATTCCCCTTGGTGTCACCAATAAGGGAAAAGTCAGAGCTAAGAAAGTTAGTAAGTTACTTACGTTGCTTGCTCTGCTATGTTAATTAAAATATCCAAATGGTCTCTCTTGAATCACTAAATAGAAGCAGGCAGTCACAGAAAGCACCCATTCTAGTCATGTCGTTGATAAACTAAAGATGACACATCAACTCCTCTTGGTAGAGGAAAGCCTGTTGTTTTATTTCTTGATGTTGCTCTTTGTGCGCTAATGTGATTTCTCCAGTTCTGTGGGTCTCGTTCTCCTGATTTCAGAAAGAAAATTAAGCAGTTTAGAAGACCTTCAAACCATGGTCTATAGATTAAGTGACAGAGTGCCTTGCCAGAGGAAGACAAGCATGTGTTCTCTTGCTGGCAGCGTGACTCAGGAATCCCAAACTTGGCTTTAGAAGGGGCAGGAAGGCAGGGTGGCAGAGACTTGAATTGCTTTGTGATGTTTCTGAGCTAAATAAGACTATCCTTTTTCATCGAGCCCTACTGAGTGATGATCCACCACAGTGCACAGTCCTTCGTCTGGAGTCCATACCAGCAACCACACTGTTTCATTGTGGGATGTTGCTCAAAAACGGGAAGGCGCGCACTTACACCTGGTCCACGGCTGTGTTTATCAGCACAACCACACCATGGTTCTTCCCGTGGTGGCTGATTGTCATGTTACTAAAGCTTTGGGAAAGGAGTCCTTCTGGTTTCCTTCCATAACTTACTTGTAGTGCTGCCCGCATAGCTCTTTGGTCTAGCTCGGGCTAAAATAGTTGAAACAAGTTTCATCGTGTCTCTTGTAAATGGAAATGAAGAAAGGTTGGTCAACATTCTCGGCATATTTTTTGACAGTTAGAGGAATGCCCTTAATTCATGAGACGGTGGCGTTCTTAGAGCTTGATTTGGGACTTGTGGCTCTGATGAGATCTTGGAAAGTAGTCCTTGCAGCCAGCGTGGTGCTGGGACGAGGACCTCTGTTCTCCATGACACCCAGCCCCTAGTTGGTGCCAGTCACAGCACTGGGACAAGTAGCCTGCACATCTCCACCATTGGTTAGACAGGTGGGAGGCCTGAGCCCTTCATTAAACTCTTGGGTTCTCAGTTTCTTGGATGGACTAACTGAGCTCTCTGATTTTTTTCTGGTTCTGCCATCATATATTTCTAGAGACACATGACTACTTTAAATCTATAAATATCCATGTGTCGAGGATACTGACACCATTTTTTCCCATCTTCCCTCAGAATAGATAAGAAAAAAAGAGAGTAAGTTACCATCACCCATTTTTGTCCTTGTCGGCAACCTGTCACGGTGATTCCTCTCATCTTTCCCTGTGGGCCCTCCACCCCTAGCACTTTGTCCTTACTCTTCTGTGTGGCCATTTGTCCCACAGAGCTTGATTTTTTTATTTGCTCCCTTAAACATCACATTTTAGTGTATGGCTGTGAGCATCATGTCATTTTCATCCCCTCAGACCGTTGGTGTTGAAACAGGGTTTATAGAACTTGTAAATGGCCATGCAGGGTGCAGACGGGTAGGCAGGGGACCCAGGTAAGAATTTTCTCTTTCCTTCTCTCTCAGCAGCTAGTCAGTGACAACCAGCAGCGAGCGTTTCGTCGCCCCGGGTGCAGCAGCCAGACCCCATCAGTTAGAGAGAACAGGGCCCCTTGAGTGGGGAGACTGCTCCTTCGATTAGCCTGACGGGGACAGAAGCTCCTTGTCAGCGGGTGGGCAGAGCTCTCCCAGCCATGCCTTGGAGGAGCCCCCACTACACGTGTCCAGTCCCCCTACCTCACTCTTCACACTGTGCCCTTCACACTCTTCACCCTTCTGTAATTTCTGGATGGCTCCTCTCTACATCACATTGGGACGGAGTGTCATAGTTTCCAAACTGGTACCACTGTGCCGTGGTGGCAAGGAGGAAAAGAAGCCTTGCGCCATTTTGGAACTTACCGGTTGGTTTTTTTTTTTTTTTTTTTTCTTTTAATGATTAAAACCCCAAACACTGGAATGCCTTTGAAGGTCCTCTCAATCTTGACACGGAACTTGTCAGATTTCAGAAGCAGCGAAGGTGCCATCCCGTTGCCATCACGAACCCCGGAGGGCAGAGCCTGGATCTTGGGACCACCTCTAAAGGAGCACAAGACAGGCTTATTTCTTGCCACGTTGCTCTGAAATGCCTCACTCAGAACACTTCCCCTCCTCCCTCCCACCGAATTCCAGGTCTCTCCCACATTTTCAAACACCAGCTGTCTTCCCATTTTCCACTCCCTTCCCAGTCCTGAGCCTCACCCCCCCCACCACCACCCACCGGCCACATTCTGGCTTTGGCAGCATTTGAATGGCAATCCAGCTCCGATTGGAACGGTAATTACAAACCGGGCCGGTGCTTTCGAGGGGACTTTTCATGCCTGTGGTAACATCCAAGAGGCTACCAGGAAAATCAGAGCAAGCTGCCGTTTTGTGAGGCATTTTTAGTCACTTGCAACTCTAAGGGAAGGATGAGAAAGTGCAAAGGAACTTGTATCAGCAGAAGGACAGAGGGGTCCCAGGAACACTCGTCTGACCTTCCGGGACTTTGGGTGGAAGGCAAACCACAGGCAAGGAATGAGTCTGTATTTCAGCTGTATTTTTATGTGCCAGCCACCCAGATGGCAGTACTCTAAACCTTGGTGAGGCAACACCATTTGTGAGGATGCTCACAGTAAAGCCCCTCGTTATCCGGGATTTTTCTTTTTTAATCCCCCTGCTGCTGGACGTTCCGCCGACAGAAAGGGTTCTGACTCAGTGCCGTTGGTCCTGCCCCTCATTGTGATCGGTTCTTCCTAAGGCCAAATTCCACCTGAAATGGATGCCTGAATTGTACTTCCCTTGATCTGTAGAATTTTATTCATCATCCCTGGACAGGCAGCCCCTGGGTAGAAATGTCCTGTTTCTCTCCCAGTGTTTGCAAGAAATCCTTCTTGCCACTTCTTGGACACATGTTGTCACTGACTCTTTGGGGCTGGATTAGACACAAATCCCTAACCGTATTCCTTGACACGAAGGGTCCCATGCAACGCTTCACTTGAGCTCAGATTCTTTACCATGAAGACATAATTTCAGGATGAAGTAGCAGATGCCCTTCAAGACAGGAAACTGAGGCATAGAAAGTTAACAAATTCTCTGAGATACATAGGAGTTTTGTAAACCCCAAAGAGTTAGGGAAAAAATGAGGATACATTCATATTTATAGGTAGTCTTCTGGAACAAATTTTTCTAACCTCCCTCTAAGAAGGAATTATAAATGGGGCCAATGAAATGAAGAATGGGCTGGAGTTGGGCATTGCACCCTTGCAGCCATGACAGACTGTTCTCACGCCCGTGGCGCTGTCAGCAATGACGAATGGGCAGTTCCTGGGATGCAGTCTCTAGAACTGTGCCTGGACCGAGAGGGAACTGTAGAAGTATGTTGGTGAATAAGTGAATAAAAGGATTTGTAACTCAACGGACAGAGGAACCAACTGGATAGGAGGTTGGTATAGGGGGTTTGAAGGCTCCCTCCAACTCAAAGATTCAAGTTCTTAGATGTGCCCTTCCATCACTTGTGGGCCCAGTTCGGACTGATTTCTGAAGGTTCTAATGCAAAGGGTGGAAATCTCCATTTACGAATCATTTCCATTATGTAAAGCTAGAATCAAGGCAAAGTACTAAACGACATCAAGGATCTGTCCATCCTTAATTCTAAAAAATAATAAACCCTCTGTTCTCTTTTTGTTCCTGTGGTTCTCTCAACCCTTCATCCTTACATAATAAACTACTATTAGCTCTCTCTGTAACTTATTATGTGTATTATTTTCATGAAGCCTCATTACGTTAGTCCTAAAGAAAGGTTGGGCTCTGTGAATGTACCCATTTTACAGATGAACAAACTGGAGGCTTAAGGAGATCAAATGACTCGCCCGAGTCCACAGGTGTAATAAGTGGGGGATCCCAGATTTCTTTTACTGAAGGACATGAACTTGGTAACAGGGTGAGCTCTTCTCCGTCTCTTCCTCTCTCTGCAGAAAGTGCTCTTCAGCACATCCCTGAGAGCGCAGGAAAAGGGAAAATTCCTTTTCTGTTTTTTTAGAGCCTGGGGATTGAGTGTCACCGCCACGCCAATAGACAGCCCCTCTTCCCGCTTCCAGTTAGACTTGGTTAGGCCCTTCTCTTCTCTTTCAGTAAGGAATATGGGCAATTTAATTGTTTTAAAAACAAGATGAAAGGTTTCTGAATTTTTTTCCTTCCTTTTTGAAATCTCTGGAGTCCTTCCCTTTACCAGGAACCCTTCTCACAACCAAAATAAAACAGCTTGGGTTGTAGGACGTTTCCCACCCAGTGGAATTTTCCAGTGGGTTGGTAGCAAGTCTCCCAGCAGTAAATTCGATTATTTTACATTTTAAACCAGCTGTTTCACTAAAGAGCATGAGAAAAGCCTCAGAAAAGAGGACCACATCTGTTGGTCCAAAGATGTCTACAGTAGCTCGGGGTTGCTTTGCTAAAGCTGCATCCTTTACGTGGTATCAGAACTTCTGTTTACTGGAGTAAACAAAACCAGCCAATGGGATGCTGTTTCTGTCAGGGATGGCTAAAAACATGGAATTGTTAACCCCAAGATCGGGCCGGAAAGGAAGTTCTGAGAGATCACTTTGTGTGTGTGTGTGTGTGTCTCTATCTTATGGATCTCTTACAAAGAAGGTTGAGGGTGTGTTTTTTTTTTTAATTTTATTATGTTATGTTAGTCACCATACAATACATCATTAGTTTTTGATGTAGTGTTCCACGATCCATTGTTTTCATATAACACCCAGTGCTCCATGCAGTACATGCCCTCCTTAATACCCATCACCAGGCTAACCCATCCCCCCACCCCCCTCCCCTCTAGAACCCTCCGTTTGTTTCTCAGAGTCCATCGTCTCTCACGGTTCATCTCTCCCTCCAATTCCCCCCCCCTTCATTTTTCCCTTCCTTCTCCTAATGTCCTCCCTGCTATTCCTTATGTTCCACAAATAAGTGAAACCATATGATAATTGACTTTCTCTGCTTGACTTACTTCACTTAGCATAATCTCCTCCCGTCCCATCCAGGTTGATGTAAAAGTTGGGTATTCATCCTTTCTGATGGCTGAGTAATATTCCATTGTATATATGGACCACATCTTCTTTATCCATTCGTCTGTCGAAGGGCATCTCGGCTCTTTCCACAGTTTGGCTATTGCATACATTGCTGCTATGAACACTGGGGTGCACATGGCCCTTCTTTTCACTACATCTGTGTCTTTGAGGTAAATACCCAGAAGTGCCATTGCTGGGTCATAGGGTAGCTCTATTTTTAAATTTTTGAGGCACCTCCACACTGTTTTCCAAAGTGGCTGTACCGACTTGCATTCCCCCCAACAGTGTAAGAGGGTTCCCCTTTCTCCACAACCTCTCCAACATTTGTTGTTTCTTTCCCTGTCCGTTTTTGCCATTCTAACTGGTGTAAGGTGGTATCTCAATGTGGTTTTGATTTGAATTTCCCTGATGGCTAATGATGATGAACATTTTTTCATGTGTCTGTTAGCTATTTCTATGTCTTCCTCAGAGAAGTGTCTTTTCACATCTTCTGCCCACTTTTTGACTTGATTATTTGTTTTTTGGGTGTTGAGTTTGACAAGTTCTTTATAGATCTTGGATACCAGCCCTTTATCTGTAGTGTCATTTGCAAATATCTTCTCCCATTCTGTGGGTTGCCTCTTTGTTTTGTTGACTGTTTCCTTTGCTCTGCAGAAGCTTTTTATCTTGATGAAGTCCCAAAAGTTCATTTTTGCTTTTGTTTCACTAGCTTTTGGAGATGTATCTTGAAAGAAGTTGCTGTGGGCGATGTCAGAGAGGTGACTGCCTATGTTCTCCTCTAGGATTTTGATGGATTCCTGTCTCACATTTAGGTCTTTCCTCCACTTTGAGTTTGTCTTTGTGAATGGTGTTAGAGAATGGTCGAGTTTCATTCTTCTGCATGTGGCTGTCCAATTTTCCCAGCACCATTTATTGAAGAGACCGTCTTTTTTCCATTGCATGTTTTTTCCTGCTTTGTCAAAGATTATTTGACCATAGAGTTGAGGGTCCATATCTGGGTTCTCTATTCTGTTCCATTGGTCTATATGTCTGTTTTTGTGCTGAGAGATCACTTAATCTTTTACTGCCCTTGAGACCGAAAAGTAGTAATTCTGAAATCCCTTTGAAGAAAAGTTTTACAAGGAGAGCAGCACGCATGACAATTGGCCACATGCAGAGACTTAGGGCTAATTCTGCCTGTTTTATCCCCCAAATTCATGTCAGGAATAGCCATTTGTTAACCACACAGAATATGCTAAGCCCTAAAAATACAGACCCGAGCGATGTGCTTGTGGTCAGGAGGCATGAAGCCTGGTATTTGACAGTGTGATTCACGTGGCGGGGAAGAGATGCAGAATGTCCCGTAGGGCGTCTGGGAGGCTGGCGTGCTATGGGATTTGGGTGAGTGGACCTGGGAACCCAGCACGTGTCACCCAGGCGGAGCTGCTCCCACTCAACCACTACCCATCTTGCGCATGTCCTTTTCAGCACCTCCGGGGGGCTCTGTTCCCCTGACAGTCCCTGACAGCCTCCAGGGACTGGGACTTACGATGCGCTGGAGGAACACAAGGGTTCTCTTGCCTCAAATCCTTTCCTTCGGTCTAGGCTGTACCAGGAGACAAAGCCCTTTCCTGCTCTACCTGGGGGCTGATGGCATCACAAACAGGCTGTGGTGTGTTTTCATGACAGCTCTTTTTGTCAAGTGTCAATAGTTCCAATTAAGTTATTTCAGTTTAGGGGCGCCTGGGTGGCTCAGTCAGTTAAGCGTCTATCTTCAGCTCAGGTCACGATCCCAGGGCCCTGGGATCGAGCCCCGCATCGGGCTCCCTGCTCGGCAGTGAGCCTGCTTCTCCCTCTCCCTCTGCCTGCCCCTCTGTCTACTTGTGCTCTCTCTATCTCTCTGTCAAATAAATAAATAAAATCTTTAAAAAAATAAGTTATTTCAGTTCAAAGCCTCCCTCGATGAGGAGGTGTGGGGGTGGTGAGAGTCACTGTCACCCTCCCACTACACGTGAAGTGCGTGAGTTGTGCTGGGTACAGTCAGAAGAGAAAATCCTTTCTCTGTCAGATGTTCTTCGGCATCTGACAGTGTTGGGGGGGTGGTGGATTTGTGGTGGGCATGACTCGGAGAGCCCTTCCCACTTTGCAAGGCCCCCGGTCGGCTCTGCTCAAGGCCTCCTCTGCCTGGAAGCTCATTTGTTGTCTTGAGAGTTTGTAAATTGGTTGCTGTGACTTTTTAGAATTACAGCCAAACTCTTGCCAAGGATTATATGGTATAAGATTAATAAAGTAATAAAAAGATTAATAACATAATATGAGGGAGCGTGGCTGGTTCTCAAAGTGACGCCTGGTCTCTCAAGTGATCAGAGCCGGAGGTGGACTCTCACAGAGCACCGGCTACAGGCTGAAAGGATCTGGGAGAGGGTAGAAGGTGGGCCAAAAACCAGGAGAATTCAACAGGTTGGCCAAACAAGGGGAGCCAACGGCAGGACCCAGAGGAGAACAGGAAAGAAAGTATCCCAGCGGATCCCAGGGGTTCAGCATGATTTGGTCACCATAGCAAATTGTCAGGAGGGTTCTGAATATTGCCTGAGAATTGATGCTTTCCAAGAATCACTACGAGATGAAAAGTAGCTAAAGGGACATAGTAGGCTTGTTCAAACAATGTCCCAGAGAACATTTGGGTTTTTTTTTTTTTTTAAGATTTTATTTATTTATCTACCCAGCGGGAGAGGGAGAGAATCTCAAGCAGACTCTGAGCTAAGCATTGAGCCCGATGCGGGGCTCGATCTCATGACCCTGAGATCATGCCCTGAGCTGAAATCCAGAGTCGGGCGCTTAACCGACTGCGCCACCCAGGTGCCCCGAGTACATTTGGTTTCAAGAATCAAATCAAAAATGGAATTAGAATTAAGGCCATTAGTGTGTGTTGCCATGATACAATTTTTAAAAATATTTTTGGTTGGTGAGAATATCCTTTCCCAGCTCAGTCCACTTTCTCTTTTTTATTGTTACATTACACGTCCAAGGACTTTACTCTCTCCATTTGTTTCAAGTGCAGTGAAGAATCTCACGAGAAGGCCAGTGGTTCACCTGTCAACAATTGGTTAAAAAATGTTTATTGTGCTATTGTTGACAGAACCTAGATAAGACACAACACCAGAAAGAACAAGAAATGTTTGGCACAAGTACATAGACTTCTACCCCCAGTATTGCTACCTCGATGTTTGCTTGTTAGTTGTTTAGAAATTTTCCCACTAACACCCAAGCTACTGATCCTGGCATCCTTATGTCAGCGGCTCCCTTTTGTCAATTGTGAGACTAGAAGCATCTGAGAAAGATCCAGATACCTTAAAAAAACAAACAAACAAACATATATTTGATGCTATAAACTTTACCACTTAAACAAAATCTAATATTTTAAAAATTATATGTGTCATCTGTGGCTTCAAGAGTCTAAACATCACAAGCAACATCCCAGTTCCACGCTGCATAAAAATCAGCCGCTTGCTTTTCAAGTGCACACAGGGCCGTGCACGTTCTCCAGAACGCAGGTCGCTCTGCCAGCCCGAAGGTGAGATGCTGAGTGTGCACGAGCCCCTGGGCATACAGACTTCTGGAGGGACCCTACATTCTTTTTTTTCCTGTTTTTTATTGTTATGTTAATCACCATATATTACACCATTAGTTTTTGATGTAGTGTTCCATGATTCATTGTTTGTGCATAACACCCAGTGCTCCACGCAGAATGTGCCCTCCCTAATACCCATCACCAGGCCAACCCATCCCCCCACCCCCTCCCCTCTAGAACCCTCAGTTTGTTTTTCAGAGTCCATCGTCTCTCATGGTCCGTCTCCCCCTCCGACTTACTCCCCTTCATTCTTCCCCTCCTGCTATCTTTTTCTTCTTCTTCTTTTTTTCTTAACATATATTGCATTATTTGTTTCAGAGGTACAGATCTGCGATTCAACAGTCTTGCACAATTCACCACTCTCACCATAGCACATACCCTCCCCAATGTCTATCACCCAGTCACCCCATCTCTCCCACCCCCCACCACTCCAGCAACCCTCCGTTTGTTTCCTGAGATTAAGAATTCCTCATATCAGTGAGGTCATATGATACATGTCTTTCTCTGATTGACTTATTTCACTCAGCATAACACCCTCCAGTTCCATCCACGTCGTTGCAAATGGCAAGATCTCATTCCTTTTGATGGCTGCATAATATTCCATTGTGTATATATACCACATCTTCTTTATCCATTCATCTGTCGATGGACATCTTGGCTCTCTCCACAGTTTGGCTATTGTGGACATTGCTGCTATAAACATCGGTATGCACGTACCCCTTCGGATCCCTACATTTGTATCTTTGGGGTAAATACCCAGTAGTGCAATTGCTGGGTCGTAGGGTAGCTCTATTTTCAACTGTTTGAGGAACCTCCATACTGTTTTCCGGAGTGGCTGCACCAGCTTACATTCCCACCAACAGTGTAGGAGGGTTCCCCTTTCTCCGCATCCTCGCCAACATCTGTCCTTTCCTGACTTGTTAATTTTAGCCATTCTGAGGGGTGTGAGGTGGTACCTCATTGAGGTTTTGATTTGGATTTCCCTGATGCCGAGCGATGTGGAGCACTTTTTCAGGTGTCTGTTGGGACCCCGCATTCTTTATTCTTTTTTTTTTTTCTGAAGGAGGGATGGTGGCCAGAATTTCCCTCTTTCTAAAAGGCAGGGAAGGAGGCAGAGGGGGAAGAGAAGGAGGAAAGGGATATTCTTTTAAGGAGCCCTCCCTCTCATGCCCACAGTGCTGGAGAGCTGGGTCTGGGGAGCTCCAGGTCACACAGTATCAGCTCCTCCTCCTCGGAGTGAAACCTGCTTTGCAGGCGCCGTGACTCTTACCCCTCTATACATCATGGCTCAGGGGATCGGCTCAATCTTTGCTTATAAACTGTGGAATCAACTGTTGGAGGTGCCGACCTCTTCCTTTTCGGGGCTCCTTCTCCATGTCACACCTGGTGCATGACATGAGCTTATGCCCCAAACGCTGCACTGAACTCTAGCTGCCCCTGCACCACTGTTTGACAATCGGTGCCCTCGCTGGCTTGCCATCTCACTAAGGAGTCCAGCAGATCCCATGACATGGAATCCAGGGCTCCTGCCCACCAGCCTGGCTCTGTGCTCAGGATATCTGCCATCTGTCCTGCTGGGAAGTGACACCGGGTCAGACGTCACCGATGAGCCTTCTGTGCCTCCTTTGAACCTTCTATCAGGGCACATGGATGGCTCTGGAGGCTCAGAAATAAGCTCCTTACAGAATGCAGTCACCTCCCACCATCTGTGCCCTTGTGGCCGCTCAGACCAGAACATCAGCTCGGAGAGAGCATACCTCCTAAGTCAGCAAGACATTTACTGTGTTAAACGGCTCCCTTTTGTCAGTTGCCATAATAGAAGTGTCTGAGAAATATGCTCTTAGCAGTTATAGGGAAATGGAAGTATTGATGTGGCCAGCTCCCAATTATCCAAGGGCCACTTCTCCAATTTGTGAGTTCCCTAGCTTTATAGTTCTGTTTCTCCTTTCACTATTGCACTGGGGGTGAACGAAGCAAAGAAAGGACATACGTATTTATTTTGCTCTTGATAAAAAAGACAAAAATAAAGTCTTAATTCAGGTGTGGAGGAATGGGGGCTGAAATTGGAAAGTAGATTTGGGGGTTATCGGTGGATTGTATTTCTTACCATCATAACCAGAAACATTCAGCAAAAGTTTGTATAGTCCCTAGTCCTACTTAGGAAAATTTATCGTAACAAACATAAGAGAGGATTTCCCTGTTAGTTTTTCTGCAACGGGACTTGTCTTACACCTTAACTGTAAATATATTTCAATGGATGGAACTGGGACAAGGGTGAGATGGACCTGGTTCAAATCCCAGCTGGTCCAGATCTACTGGGTAGCATCAGAAAGAGAACTTCTCTGAGGCTCATTTCCCTTAGATCAGGTGCAGAGAATGATCATCATGAGGGTTGCTGAAAGGGTTATAGTAGAAAACATTTATGAATGACCCAGGTCACGACAGGGAGTTGGTTTAGAGACCAGTTTCTCAGTGGATCACTTTGGGCAGGTTCCTGGACCTGTCAGTCCCTCTGGGTCCTCACCTGTGACTTGGGAGTCATCATGATAATGATAATTAAGCTCTTCCCCTCAAGGCCAGTTGGGGTAAGTGAGGGAATGCATCCCAAAGCCATAGAACACACAATGCAGCAGACAGCTAGTTTTTACTTTGTCTACTCTCTTAAGTTTTCTGGAAAGTCTATGCTAAAGACACATCTGTCAAGTATATTTGGGTGAAAAGGAGATTTTGCTTGTGAAGATGCACTCTTTTTTCTTGTATTTATTTAGTCTTTGCACAAATGTATATGGCAGCCACTGCTGGTTGGGAGACACTGGGTGTGGGTATCCAACCCGGGGCTCAAGCCACAAGGCCAGGAACAGAAAATGCAAGAACAGGACAAAATAAGCTGAGACCCCCAGGCTGGAGGATTCTTGGATTAGAACCGAGGAATTGGAATTAAGGAGTATTTTTGCTGTTTCACGGATGAGAAACACCTGCCCAAAACCTTCGAGAGTGAGCTGAGAGCACACCTAAGGCAGTTTCCCAGGGGCCAGATTTCAGGTCTCAACTCCCCTGGATTGTGAGCTCCATTAAGGTATTAGGAGGAGGCTTCACTTTCATGCCCCCACAGTACCGAGGAAGGCCCTACCCCGGGGGCCAGAAATGCTTCCCTGAGTTAATTTTAGGTGAAGTCACACCCCAGGCTCCAGGTGGAGTGTACCTGTCTCTGACTCAGTCTCTTCTGAGCTGCGGTACCTAGCACAGCACTGACATGAAATAGTCACCCTATTTCAATTCATTGATAGATTGATTAGTTGAACTTTTTTGTTAATCTCATTACACACACACACACACACAGACACACACACAAAATGCTCTCATGATTTTCTAGCTAGAAAAGCCAACACATAAAATAAGTTCTATATCTCTACCCAGTTTTTAGAATCACAGAAAGCTCAGCCTGGGGGGCAGACAGAAAAAGAGAAGAAAAATCTAAAAAATGTTTTATGTCTCAGGCATTTAAATTGTCAGGCTTGTGTCTCTCCTTTATCACTTCACAGCTCCTGAGGTCCTGGCCCAGAAACCGTACAGCAAAGCTGTTGACTGCTGGTCCATCGGGGTGATTGCCTATATCTTGTAAGTATTGCTTGCCACCTTGGTTGGTTTTTTTTCTTTCTTTTTTTCTTTTTTATTGTGGCAAACTATACATAACACAAAATTTACCACTTTAACCATTTTTTAATGTACTGCTCAGCGGCATCAGGTACATTCACAGTGTTGGGCAACTGTCACCACCAGCCATCTCCAGAACTTTCTCATCTTCCCAAAGGACAGCTCTGTCCCCATTAAACACTAACTCCCTGAGGTCCCTGGCAGCCACCCTCCTACTTTCTGTCTCTGTGCACTCGACTACTCTTGATTCCTTGTGTCAATGGGATCATCCAGTATTTGGCCTTTCGTGACTGGCCTTTTCATTTATCATAATGTCCTCAAGATTCATCCATGTTGCAGCAGGTGCCAGAATTTCCTTCTTTTTAAGGCTGAATAATTGTCCGTTATATGCATATAATACATTGTGTTTTTCCATTTATCCATCAGTGGACACTGGGTGGTTTCCACCTCATGGCTATTGTGCATAATGCTGTTACGAGCACAGGTGTACAAATGTCTGCCTTTGGGGGTATACCGGAAGTGGGGTTGCTGGATCATATGGTACTTCCGTTTAACTTTTTGAGGAATCTCCACACTGTGTTGCAAAGCAGCACTCTCACTTTACGTTCCTCACAACAATGCACAAGGGTTCCAGTTTCTCCACATCCCTCCCAACACTGATTTCCCATGTTGTTGTTGTTTTTTAAGATTTTTTATTTATTTGACAGAGAGAGACACAGCAAGAGAGGGAACACAAGCAGGGGGAGTGGGAGAGGGAGAAGCAGGCTTCCCGCTGAGCAGGGAGCCCGATGTGGGGCTTGATCCCAGGACTCCGGGATCATGACCTGAGCCGAAGGCAGACGCTTAACGACTGAGCCACCCAGGCGCCCCTGATTTCCCATGTTTTATAATAGCCATCCTAATCGCTATGAAGTGCTTTCATTGTGGGTGTGATTTGCTTTCTCGTTTTTAAAATTTATTTGTAGTGTGCTTGTTTGAGTAGAGTTGACACACAGTGTTAATATTAGTTTCAGGTGTACAACAGTGATTCGACAACTCTATACATTACACTGTGCTCAAAGTGTAGCTGCCCTCTGTCACCTTACAAGGCCATTACAGTATCATTGACCATATTCCCTGTGCTCTACCTTTCATCCCCATGACTTAGTCTTTCCATCGCTAGAAGCCTGGACCTCCCTCTCCCCTTCACCCATTTGGCTCATCCCCCAACCCCCTTCCCTCTGGCAACCATCAGTTTGTTCTCTGTGTTTATAGGTCTGATTCTGCTTTTTATTTATGTATGTATTTGGTTCATTTTTTTAGATTCTACACATGAGTGAAATCTTATGGTATTTGTCTTTCTCGGTCTGACTTAATTCACTTAGCATAATACCCTCTATGTCAATCCATGTTATTGCAAATGAAAAGATCTCATCCTTTTTTATGACTGAGTGATATTCCTGTGTGTGTGTGTGTGTGTCTGTCTGTCTGTCTGTCTATGGACACATGGGTTGCTTCCATGTTTTGGCTATTATAAATAATACTGCAATGTTTCTCTTATGGCTAATGATGTTGAGCATCTTCTCATGTGCCACCTTAAATTCCCTGGGGATACAAACCACTATGAAAGTATTAGGACATCGCCAAAAGAAATCAAAATGAGAAAAAATTTGATGAAAACCAAAATTTAGCTTTTAGATTCCTCATTTCTTCTCAGGTACCTCATTTACACAACCCAGGAAATGCTATCATAGGCATAGTGTTGTCGCAGTTAATTAAGGGTGATCAATTTTAGGTTTTATTATTATTTTCTATTTTGCTTAAGTCCACTGTCAAGTTATTTTTTAATTACAATTTCTTTTTGCAGTGATACTTTCAAATGCTTACTACGGAGCATATTCCTAGAGTGGGTTTGGGCCAACTGGTGTCTGTAATTGATGGGAAATAAATTTCTCCCCGAGGAAGGGAAGGCTTTCTAGCAGTTAGAGCCCGCTACACACAATGAAAGACCGTGGGGGATTGTGATCAGAGAAAGGTCTGACAGTATGTGGCATCCTCGGGGACTGCTGGAAACATCCCCCCCTGTGTTGGCTTTGTCTCATTATCTGGAAGGCAAGTGGTCTTTCTACAGCATACATTCAGCTGGGCAGCTTTTGTAGTTTAGTGTGGATTTAGTTGACAGCTCCTGTAAATGCCTGCCATTATGACAGGATTTATCCATTATAATGTCCTTGGCCCCTACGGCTCCCACTTACGGAAATAGGTAAAGGCCAGGTTCATCTGAGCTATAAAGCTAGCATATTGCACTTACAGAGTGCTTTCACTTTCAAAGTACGTTGACTGTCTTCTAAGGTAGTTTCATCCTTTTTCATGGGGAGGGAGGAGTTACAGACCCTTTGAGAATCTGGTGAAAGCTGTGGACCCTCTCCCCTAATAAATTCACACACATACACACACACACACACACACACACACACACACACACACACACACACACACACACACACACACACACACACACACACTTCTGCATACCTCGTTAGGGAGCTTCCTGGGTAAGCCGAAAGCAGACACAGGCTGTGTGTTCTTTACTCTGGCTCCTTAAAACCCCAGTGGAAATTCTTATCAGAGGTCCTACCTTGCCAAACTTGACATGGAAGATTTAAGGAAATGAATGACGAGCCACTGTCCTTCCTGCAGAGGACCAAAGCTGGTATCATCTAGAGAAATCTGAGGCTAGGCAAAAAGCACCCCTTCCTCTGGGCTTCTGCTTGCTTGTTCCTTCACATCTGTTCTGAATCCTGAACCACCGCTCTGGTCTACACAGATGTCAATAGATTTCCTTTGCATATATAACTGTATATGTAATTGTCTCCCTGAAGTCTTGGCACCGGGGTAGGGTATCTATCTGCACAGCTATGAGGAGGTGCAGATGGCTTTACTGAGATAAGCACTGGTATCTTAGACATTCGGCTGCTAGCACAAAATAGGGTAGACCAGATGACTCAATCACAGTTCAGAAGGCTGGGAAGTTCAAGATCTAGGTGCCTGCTGATTCAGTTCCTGGTGAGGACCTTCTCCCCACCTCACAGACTGCCACCTTCTTGTGTCCTCGCAAGGCAGAAGGGGAACATGCATGTTCTCTGGTGTCTCTTCTTATAAAGGCACTGATCCCAGTATGGAGGCCCCATCCTCATGACCTCATCTGAACCTAATTGCCTCTCAAAGGCCCATTTCCAAACACCATCACCTTGGGGGTTAGGGCTTCAACCTATGAATTTGAGGGGGATACTCTTCAGTCCATAGTAAATGGTTTGGTTGTGCTATGCTTAATAGAATTATTACAGTGGAATCCCCTTAAAACATGGACATTTCAGGATGGGCATAGCACCTACTTTGTAATAATGCCGACATCAAACATCTGTAGAACAGTGCAAAAATATAAATATGGTCACAAGTTTTATCTCCCTTCACCCTCCCTACAATCCTACAAGATAGATGCAGTTTTTATTAAACCCACTGAGAGAAGATAAAACTTAGGGAGACTACATAATATAACTTGGTATTAGAATCGACACTTGAACCCAAGCCCCACTCTGACTTCCAGTCCAGCTCTTTGTGCTAACATCTTATGCCCTCACATGCAGACATGGCCACGTCACTGAGAGAAGAGAGGACGTTTCTCTCCATGTTATATCCAGCTTGTGTTTATTTCTTTCTGCAAATGTTTACAGAATATGTACCATGCACCTGTCACTATGGTCGATACTGGGGATGAGTGCTCAACAACACATACAGAGCCCCTGTGTTTGTGACGCTGGCTCACAGTCTCGTGAAAGAGACAGGCATTCAAAGAAACCTCATAAATGAACATGGAATTTTAAAATGTGCAAAGTGCTTTGAAAGAAGAGGATGAGGGGCTCTGGCAACGTGGAACAGAGGTTACCTCTTTCTAGTGGGTGGCTGGGGAAGCCTTCTCTGAGCAGAGGACCTAATAAAACAAAACCTAAATGATAAGTAGGTTAGGCAGATAAAGCGTGAGGAGGAAATATTCCAGGCAGAGTGAATAGCTTGAGCAGAGGATGCTTTCAGCTGCAAGTAAGGGACAAACCAGGCCCAACTGGCATAAGCATTTAAAAAAAAGTCATACCTCACATAATAACAAGTGCATAGGTGGGAAAGCCCCATGAGTGCCTAGGTCACATCCTCATTCCCTGGTTACATCCACCCTTGCTCTCCGCCATCCTCAGTGCATCGGTTTTTCCTTGTACCCTCCTCAACCAAACATGATGGCCGCCATAGCTGCAGCCTCAGGGACAGACCCAGCACCAACTGGTGGAAGAAGAGGTGATGCTTAGCCCTGTGTACCTGTGAGGGCTAGACTGTCTTCCCCAGAAGTCCCTCAGCCAATGTTCCCTCATGTCTCCTTGGCCAGAAATGCCACCCACACTCATTTCTAAAGCGGTCCCTGGAAGAGAGAATGGGATGATCACAGCTGGCCGAATGAAGCAGGTGACCGTGTGGAGGAGGGGCAAATCACAGTTGTGCTGGGGAAGAAAAAGCAGGAAACAGATTTGCAGTAGGTAAAGAACGTGTCTGCCATGGCCCACAGGTAGGGCATTATGAGAAAGGCCAGCATGGTTACAGTACGGTGTCAATACAGGATATCAGAAAACTTATATTCCAAGAGGTAGGCAAGAGCCTGGGGAAGGAGAGACTTGGCAGAAAGTTTCGTTTAACAGAGGTTAATGGGAAGCCAAAGAAGGATTTGGGCCTGAGGAGTGCACTGACCTGATTTCACTCGAGGACTGTTCCGGCTACTCTGTGAACAGGGGTTGGGCAGGGCAGCAGTGGAGGGTGCAGACCCTCGAGAGGCGCTGTCAGGTGAGCAGTGCGAGTTGCTTCTACCAGGGAGGCAGTGATGAGGGTCAGGTGGTAGGTGTATTTTGGATGCAGGAGATAAAAGAGAAGTTTCAAGTGTAAAGCCAAGTCTTTGGCTTAAGCAATCATGTAAATGGCTAAGAAAAAGAATTAGGGAGTGGTGGAGGAGCAAGTTTAGGAGGGTCAGGGAGATCAAGAATTTCGTCTTGGGCATGTTAAACTTGAGACCGCTTTGAGATATCCATGGAATAGTGTATGTACCTGGGGAGGTCAGAAGTCTGTGGGAGAGATCTGGGCATATATACATCTGAGTATAGTGAACATAGTACATCCAAATCCTTATCATGTATATGACACAATACTTGGCGGGGTTAAAATACAGTATTGAGTAAAGCAATACTATATTTATTTCTGTTTTAAGTATAAACTAGTTAAGCTTAAATGTGGTAGTTCCCTGGTCACCACTAGCTTTGCTCCAGGGATTAGTCTCAGGTTGATTTAACGACTGGGTCCGACTCCAAAATGGCAGGCAGGGCCTCTGTGAGAGGCCTGTGACCTCGGTTGGTGTTCCCAGCACGAGGCTGGCTCCGGGTCGAACTAGGGTTAGAAGCTGGAACTCACGGATCTCACTCTCAGACTCTTGCTACTTCCCACTGACGCACTGTGCCCAGACGCCCCACTCCCATCCTGCACCGGGAGACTGGAGAGCCTGGCTGCTCAGCTGGCCATGACCCACAGACAGCACACAGGGGAAGCCAGCTCTGCCGCAGGGGTCCGCACTCAACTCCCATTCTTCGTGTCACCTGGGATGGAGAAGGGGTTAGCCTCTGCGGTTTTTTGGGGGTGCAGCATTATTTTCATTTGATCAAACTGTCACGCTGAGATACCTGATCACGGCAAAAGCGCCTGTGACAGACCACGTACCAAAGGTCCTCCTCTCTGCACACTAGGCAAAACATTCCACATTTTGTCAGAGCAGATACTTGATGAATTGCTTCTCTTTTGATCTCTGCACTTAGGATAAATATTTCTTTTTCTATCAGGGATACTCATTTTTTTAAAAATACATCAAATGGGTCCTTATCCTGTCAGGAATCTCTCTTTGGGGATCAGGACTTAACCAAAAAAAAAAAAAAAAGCCATCTTTGCCTGCATCACTTAAGTTACTGAGAAAGATGGAGGACAGAGTGTTCTGGAACCCCGATGAGCATGTTGGTGTCCAGGCTGGAGATGTGGCTCAGCCAAGAAAGCACAAGTTCCAAGGACATAGAATCAGCATTTCACTGACCAGACTCAATTCTGTGATCATACATACGCTGCCTTTCTTCACGAAACTTCAAGGAGATGAGTTGATGGCTTGCCTAAATTACGCTCGGGGATACAGCGCGCTCTGGAGAAACACGGGATGTTTGCCGCCTAAGAACTGGGTGGAGGTCTTAAGAAGTTTAGGCATTAGAGCCTTAGGGCAGGCTGGATGGTTCGGGCGGGTCTGCCGTGGGTGGGGAGGCCCCTACCCGTGCTGTGACCTCTGACCTCCCTGCCTACCAGAACCTCCAGGCCAAGTACTTACCGTAATCCCCTTGTTTTTGACTGGCCTCAGACATTGTTCAGTCTTTTAAAACCAGGTCACGTAAATATCGATTGGCCAACATACACAGCCTAATAGGCTTTGTTAGAGCGGCACTAAGAATGCCTCATCTGCATGGTAGGTCCATTTTCGGAGACAAAGGATGATCCTTGCCAAGGCAGTCATCATGATTTTAAACCATTGACAGCTGCTTCTTTATGGATACACATGTCCCAGGGAGAGAGCATGAACCCAAGCTCCAGTAGGAGAGAATGTAGCATAATTAGTGCCAGGGAAAGACCCAAGCATGGGGCATTATGTTGGTTGGTTACTACCATCAGTAGGAGGAGTGTTAACACTAATTGGAGTAATTAACTGGCCTTGCTAGCAGGCAGCAATCATCTTGTTATATTCCTAAGCTTTGTGGGATGGGACACATTGCCTTGTTTAGGCTGCCTTGGGTCCATGGTCTGGACTTTGGCTTTAGAAGTTCAGAAACTAAATTAACCTGCTTATTCGTCTTGCTCAGACGATCCCAGCGAATTGATTCGCACTAGCCAGACTCAAAAAAAGAGATTAAAAAAAGAAAGAAAGAAAAAACCTGGAGTGTCAGTTTACTAAATCATGAGATCTGTGCCCCACGGGGTAATTGGATATGCATGTCATCAAACTAGCATGTTCAACCCCCAGGAGGAAATGATCCGCAAGAAAGCAAATTAAAAGCAGAAGTTTCCTTTACGAACAAGAAATCAGAGCCCTAGAGCTGGATGGCCTGACGTGTTTTCACAAAGCCCATAGTCGTCTCCAGGGTTTTTCTCTACCAGGGAGTCTTTCTGTCCCGCTGTGGCCCGGCTGTTCCTGGGGGCTGGCCGGAGTGACCCCATGCTGGCCGCTACGCACGCCTCCCTCTCCTGCCTCCTGCCCTGCACAGCAGGCTCCACCCGGCTCGCTCTTTCATCCCTTAGGTATCATCACTTGTATCACGGCGGGCTTTGGTGGTTGTCATTCTCAGGCTTACTGATTTTATTCCACCGACTGCATTTCAGCGTGGCACTTTCCGAGGATTTCCAGAAAGGTGCCTCATCTCCCCTCCATGGTCTCTGCTGAGTGGATCCTGTGCGTGGCTAAATGCCTTTTGGTTAGCTTTAATCTCAGACACAGGTATCGCTTGGCCACATTTCTGCTTTGTTTGTGGGCCTGTGGCCCTCTCCCTGCTGCTTCTAGAGAAAGAGTTTATTGGTTGTCTGTTCACAGTTGGTTCAACTCTAACCCCTTAGGACATAGTCAAACAAATACTGTCTGGTTTCAAGAAAGTAGGTGGAGGGGTGTGCACAGCGATGAGGGAGGGAATTTTACAAGCAGTGCAATCGAGATAAAGCAATTCTGCACTTTAGGTGGTGGGGGCAACTTCCTGCCAGTGAATCCACCAATGTCTTTGTCTCGCAAAGGCCCTGTGGTAGAGAGGACACCTGGAGGGAGAAGCAGGAAGGGAATGTCTCACCTATATCACCTTTACACTCAATGGCCAGTGGCTTCAGGCCAGATGGAAAAATATGTCACTTCCTCTGCTCTCTTTTGTTCATGTCAGCATCGTCTCCTGGAAACTGTCATTTTAGCAGTAGCTAAACGTTTCAGGAGATGTAGCCTTGGAAAATGGAAGGCAGGGGATTGACATTCACTCACTTAACGAACATTTATTGAGCCTAATATGTGTCAGGCGATATGATGGGGTTGCAGAGATGGATTCATCACCAACTGGTCTTGGAGGTGCTTACTGTCGGCTGGAGGCGACAGACAGGAAGCAGATCTGTTCAAATCCAGTCTTGTCACCTGTCACCGAAATGAGAGGTGAGAGCTCCCAGGGCAGAGCCCTGAACCCTACCCTGGCCTTGAGGAAGTCTCCCCAGCAGAGGCGATGGTGATCTGGCTCTGGATAGGCTATCTTCAAATACAGACCATCGTGCAGGGAAATGGATGGTTTATCCTTCAACACCAATTATCTGAAGATACGATGCGCTTACTCTGAGACAAGATGTACCATTCGATCTGAAACGAGTTTTTCAAATAGAACTTGAAAAATTTGATCCAGCTTTGACCTTCTGATATCTAACACTTGGTGGTGGGGAAAAAAGTATCATCTTTGAATTATCAAGATTTTTAATTCACCTGTCACCAGAGTGTGCAAATGGAAGCATCAGAAGAGGCCCTGATGATGTTTTACCATATTTACCATATGGTATGCAGGCAGCACACCAGAGTCGGGAGGGAGGTGGTGCGTAGATGGCATGAAGAAGCAGAAAGCCCATTGGAGGTGCCGTGGCAAGTCGTGAGTTTGGACTCCTTACTCCGTGCTGGGTGTGTGACCAGGAGGTGCAGAGGATGGAGGCGGGGAGGGGAGAGGCCCTGATTTCCAGGAACAAGTCAGGAAATGCTCGCGGAGGTGGCGAGAGGACCCAGGGAAGGACAGACTGGAAGCAGGTGACTCTGCGCCCACAGTGCGGCGTGCACTGGCGAGACCCTGCTGAGGACAGCGCTCCGGCCCTGCGATCCCCTTGCCATGCACCGAGGGCTCGCTGTCTAGGCATCCTCAGAGTGCTCTGGAAGAGATTAAGCAGAGGCCAAGTGCACAGCGCGACCAAAGACCGAAGCCCGTGGTGTGGCAGTACCGAGACATTTCCCAAATGCATGTGGCTGTTCGTCTGCACCCCATCACAACCGCTTACCGATCAGAACGTGAGAGAGAGAGAGAGAGAGAGAGAGAGAGAGAGGCAGGAGAAGGAGGAGGAAGGAAGCAAGCTGGGAGGGAGGAAGCAAGAGCCCCACAACCAAGAAAAAAAAGTCTCGATGCAAAAAGTCGAAATTGGAAATCCGCCCGGGGTTCAGAATCATCAGTTAGTGCTGGTGTTAATCACCTCCAGAGGGGATGTTTGCACCCCTCGGGGCTTAGGGATGAAATCCGTGACTCGTGAGAACTAATTTTAGCGGCTGGAAGTTTCTCTGGGTTTTTCCGAACGCAACACTCCCCGACTGTTTGAAGCTCTCCCTGCTCTTCCTCCTCCCTGCCTGTTCTCCCTTCCACTGTTAGCGGGAGTGGAGTGCAAGAAAGTCTGGGCTTCCTCTGGCTGGGTTTGACCTGCAGGAGGAGGTGCAGAGCCTCTGCACAATCCCCAGACCTCCCATCTGGCTAACGCAACGATCAAAAAGTTAGACACTTGGAAGTGGGGCCATGGATCACGACGCAACAGCTATGGACCCTGCATTGTCTAGCCCACCCCTTTAAAACTGTTTTACTCCAAATGGAGGATGCTACTCATTTCTCACCCTTGGGGAAGTACTGAGTCTCCTCCCTACCCCCTCTTCCCGGCTCCCAATCTTCAGCTCCAGTTGTGTATAAACTTTCCAAGAAATGTGTTCCCTTTCTCCCCTAGATCTTTCCCTGATCTGCTTACTCATTCTCAGCTTTCAAGGCATGATCCAAATCTCCAGGGGTGACATGGGACCTTTACCCACTGTATTTTCATCAGTCGTGCTTTGCTGAAGTCAGCCTGCACATGGTTTTAATATGTGAACCATTCCTAGTTTCTCCAGCCTGATCTCTTCCAAGATTGCACAGAGAAGGTTCTGGAGCGTGCATAATCAAACATATGGTTGCTGAAATAATTGGATTACTTCTTGGTAATGATTCGGGTCTTGGTCATTCTATTTTATAAATCCGAATAATATGCTGAAACCTGTTTTGTTCACTAAGTGGGCCTTGCAGCTAAGTACAAGAGGTTTATCAGCTTAAAAAACTTTGCTTTATTTTATTAAAGTCTGTCATATTATCCAGAGTAAGATGGATAAAACTCAGATTCTTTAGCACAGGCCCCAGACGTTCCTAAATACCCACTGAGTGCCAAAACAAAAAGGTAAATGGGGCCTTCCCAGAGTTGTTGCATATCAGACAGACTCTCATTTCCAAAGGAAGAGACACCCAGATTTGATTGGCTTTGTGAATGTTTTTCAGAGACTCTTTGGGCCTGGGTTGGCCTTAGGTGGCTTACTTAGTTTGCAATAATATACCTAGAGGTTTGTTGTTTTAGTCATTTCCATGGCACCCTGGTCTAATTGCATAAAAATATTCTTTCTTCACAAATATGCCATTGAATACAGGCATATGCAGGAGATTTTGAGCTCTTCCTGGAATCAAGGGCTCCTGGGCTAAATGATTGGAAATACTGGTCTACAAAGAGCAAAGTAACAAGCTGGTCTCTGGGACACCATGTCCTCATATTCACGACACAGTGCACAACGTTAGGACCATAAAAATTCAGTCATTGCTCTTCTTCCTTTCTTGAGCAAGCTTAGAAGTTTAGGTCAGGACGGATGGGCATTTGTGGACGATTCTGAGACTTTGCACAAAGTTTAAAAATATATTGCTTCATTTCCATGTTGAGGCCATTGGACTGAGTCCCTTGGGGTTTGTCTGCTCCTCTGTCCCCCTTCTGTTGTTCTTCCTGGTGGTGAGCAGCGTTCCACTTGAGTGCTTCTGCTGAAGGACGGGAAAGGGATTACAGAACATGTGACAGCACTTTTGTATGTTCTGCCCGTTATCTGTATGTCTCCGCATCCATCTATCCATCTATGCGTGTGTTTTATATATAATGCATATTATTATATAGTATGTGTTATATATATTATCTCTCTCTATAAGGTGGGCGCTATTATCCTCATTTCACAGAAGAAACTGAGTCTTAAAGAGGATATGTCATTTCCCCAAATTCACTCAACCTGTACTTGCTGGAGGTGAGATTTGGAATCTGTGTTTTGTTTCTTGAAATCCCAGGCTGAGGAAACCACAGCAGGAAACCTCTCTGAAAACAGAGTGACAGTCGGCCCTCAGAGGACAATAGCAAGCCTTTCCTTGAAAAGTCACATCTCCATTCTCCTTCAGAGCTCTTTTATCCGATTAGACTCAACAGCAAATTCTGGGTTGCCTTTTTCTGGTGATTATTCGATTGTCAATGTGAACGATTGCACCCAAATGCTTTTTGTATAAAATATTGAAAATAATTGGGGCAACTGGGTGGCTCAGTCATTTGAGCGTTCAACTCCTGATTTCAGCTCAGGTCATGATCTCAGGGTCGTGAGATTGAGCTCTGTGTTGTGCTCCGTGCTGGGCGTAGAGCCTGCTTAAGATTCTCTCCCTCTCCATCTGCCTCTCTCCCACCTCACACGTGCTCTCTCTCTCTCAAAAAGACCCCCAAAACTCTAAAATATTGAAAATAAGTTTTGGCATTTAAGCACATTTCAGGTGCTTAGAAAATTCACTTATGTATGTTATTTGATTTCCCAATTATTCTGGGTCGGTGAGGCACATCTCCTGCCCAGTCCTGTAGAATTCCACAAAGTCTTGACAGAAGGGTTTCTTTTTTTTTTTAATTTATTTATTTTTATATTTTTATTAACATATAATGAATGCATTATTTGTTTCAGGGTATAGTTCTGTGAGTCATCGGTCTTACACGGTTCACAGCACTCCCGATAGCACATACCTTCCCCCGTGTCCATCACCCAGCCACCCCGTCCCTCCCACCCCCCACCACTCCAGCAACCCTCAGTTTGTTTCCTGAGATTGAGTTTCTTATGGTTGTCTCCCTCTCTGGTTTTGTCTTGTTTCATTTTTCCCTCCCTTCCCTTATGACCTTCTGTCTTGTTTCTCAAATTTTTCATATCAGTGAGATCATATGATACTTGTCTTTCTCTGATTGACTTATTTCACTTAGCATAATACCCTCTAGTTCCATCCATGTCGTTGCAAATGGCAAGATTTCGTGGGGTTTTTTTTGATGACTGCATAATATTCCATTGTATATATATATATATACCACATCTTCTTTATCCATTCGTCTGTTGATGGACATCTTGGCTCTTTCCTATAGTTTGGCTACTGTGGACATTGCTGTCATAAACATTGGGGTGCATGTACCCCTATCTTTGGGGTAGATACCCAGTAGTGCAATTGCTGGGTCATAGGGTAGCTCTATTTTCAACTACTTCTGTTTTCTGTTTCTATTTTGAGGAACCGCCATACTGTTTTCCAGAGTGGCTGCACCAGCTTACATTCCCACCAACAGATGTTGGCGAGGATTTCTCTACATCCCTGCCAACATCTGTTGTTTCCTGACTTGTTAATGTTAGCCATTTTGACTGGTGTGAAGTGGTATCTCATTGAGGTTTTGATTTGGATTTCCCTGATGCCGAGCGATGTTGAGCACTTTTTCATGTTTGACAGAAGGATTTCTATCCTTTACATCCTCTCAAGGTTCCACATGGGAGTTCAAGGAGGCTACTGGACGTGATCCTGTTGGAATTTGGTTCAGTATAAACTCAGGTCCATTTTTCTCCAATCCCTGTCTCCCATGGACAGGCCCTAATAGTCCCAGCCAGTCCCCTCCCCTCTGTCTTTCCAGAAGGTAGGCTGGGTTAGATGGTTAGGTGTTGACTTTGGGAGTGCAAGGACTCAGCTGGTCTTTATTTCTTTGGCAGGTCTTACAGCCTTGGTCCTGGCTCTGATTCATGTATCACACACTAAAACATGCACCCTGACTTCAGAGGCAGGTCTAGGAAGAGGGTGTGTATGCATTTCCTCATCTTTGCCATAACATACTTGACGGCAATGTTCATATTAAAGGTTAATACAACTTGGCTCTGGAATTGGATGAGTAAAGTTAAAATTCTGTTCTGCCCCTTTGGTGTGAGAAAGTTGCCTCATCTCTCATGCAGTCCCTCATCTGGAAATGGAAGATGGAAGTGCTTATGTCATAAGTACACATGTCTCATAAATGAGACAAAACCTGTTAAGTTGCATTGCCCAGTGCCTGGCACACAGTAAATACTCAACACATGGTGGCTATTATTATTAAGTTTACAGGACACACACAACTTAGTTTCTTCTTTATAGAAAAGTCAGCATCCTGCTTGTGCTATTCACATATGGCTGGACTCTGAACTCTGAGGAGCTAGGACAGGGCCTGTCTTCTTCACTACTAGATGATCAGCATTTGGCATAAACGTTGGCACTCCATAAATCTCTGTAGAATTGGGCTAAAGTGGCTTTTGTTTCTCTAAGCCAGAGCCCTGGGCTGTTAGATGCCCATGCCTGCCACTTGCTCGGGTTGAGGCCACCCCTTCATCTCACTGGGGCCCACTTTCTCAGCCTCCTAAGTGAGGGGTTGGCCAGTGCCAGAGGATGACTACTGGACCCCACAGAATAAAATTCTGTGATTCTGTGCAAATCCGCCTACGAGGCAAAGTCCTTCCTCAGGCATATATTTCAGCTGTGGGTTTGAGGATTCAAACTGGGAATGGGGTACAATATATGGGTTGTGTCATCTCATGAGCATCAACTGGTTGGAGGGAAAACAGACCAGGGAGACTGATGCATGGAGGAAACCATCAGGGCGCAGGGCAAATGTGAGCGTTGAGAATAATTGTTGACCAATGGTTGTGCTCATTCTGCTCCACTTCGGAGGACTTACAACAGAGGCTATTGGGCATGAGCAGGTTTCACTGCGAAAATAACTTAAAAATTTTAACACATGAGAAACTTTAGTTAAATTATTTCCCCCAGAGTAAATATCCATTTCAGGGTGTTCAACCCTACTTTGTAAGTCAACTTGAGTGAGTGCCGTTTTGCGCGCAAACACGCACAAGCAATTTTCGTGTAAATATTTCCCATTTATGAAAGAATAGTCAGTTGACAAATATTGATTATTGTTGAATGCTAATGAAAGATACAAAGGAAATGCAATATATGACATTGTCTCTCTCCTGTAGGAACTCACGATCCAGGTGGGAAGACACATGTAATAACCATGAAGTAATCCTTTTTAAGTGTTTTGAGGGGACCCAAGAAAGAGATGGGATTGAGGTAGAATGTTAAGAATGGGAAGTGTTCAGAGAGAGGTTGAGTGTGGTGGGGGTGTGGCAGTCCCTGAAACATTGAGGCGTTGATGGGCTCATTCATCCAGCTGATTCTTGCTGAGCATGTCCTGGGCTGGGTGTTGGGGATGGTGAAGATGAATGCGGTACTGTCACCTCCCTCAGGGAGCTCAGAATCTAACAGAAGATGGTGGGACCCAGATATCAACCCACATGTGCACCATGATGGCTGCGCCTATGAGGCTGGGGAGCTCAGAGGAAGGGTGGGGGTCAGGAAAGGCATCAGGGGATAAAAGCCAGGCACATGGGGCCCTAGGAGCAAAGAGGAGCCACAGCTCCTCCCGGTGGACACGGGAGGAAGAGCATTCCAGGCACAGGGAACAGTGTATGAAAAGGAATACTCTCAAATCAGAATGCAATACTGTGGCTTCTTGTGACCACCTTCCCATTACCTTTCCTGTCTACTTTTCTATTTCCTGTTTATTTTTTTAATTTCCTGTTTCTTTTGAAGCTTAGTGTTGAGTGTCTGTCCCCTACCCCCACCCCCCCAAATAGAATATAAAAGCCACGAGAGTAGGACTCATGGTCTCCTTCCACGCTAGATCCCCAGGCCTGGGGCACAGCCGATGCCCAGTTAGCATCTGGGGATCCTCCCATAGGACTACCTGATGGGTGGTTTTTCTTCCTCTGTCCTCAGCGGGGACCTGAGGGGACCACTCAGGGAAGGTACATGTGACTTAGGGAGGGGTAGGAACAGCTGCCGCAGGCCTGTGCTCACATCCAGGGCAGAAGGCATGAAAGCCAGGCAGCTAATAGTTGATAGAAACCTAACAGGGAAAAATCAAGTGCATTCCCCAGGAAGAGGGATCATTCGCATTCACGCTGAGCGCTTGCTGGTCTGCACAAAAAACCAAACCAGCTGTTGTTACACAGCCATCCAGTCAATGCCATGGGTCCGGTAGTCTGAATTCTGGTACCCCAGACACATACACACATGCTGTTGTCCTGTACCTGTTAGCCATATGTATGTCTTCTTTGGAGAAATCCAAAAAGGAAGAGAAAGCATTGGTGGGAAAGTGGGAAAAAGAAAACCCTCACACACAGTTGGGGGGAATACAAAATGGCACAGCCACTGTGGAGAACGGAATGGAGGTGCCTCAGAAAATTAGAAATAGGGGCGCCTGGGTGGCTCAGTTGGTTAAGCGACTGGCTCTTGATTTTGGCTCAAGTCATGATCTCAAGGTCATGGGATTGAGCCCCACATTGAGCGCTCGGTAGGGAGATTCTTTTTCTCTCCCTCTACCCCCCCACCCTCCCTCTCTCTCTATCAAATAAATAAATAAATCTTTAAAAAAATTAGAATTAGAACTTACTATATGATCCAGGAATCCCAGTTCTGGGTATCTATCCAAAAGAATTCAAATTAGGATCCCCAAGAGGTATTAGCACGCCCATGTTTGTTGCAGCATTATTCACAAGAGTGAAGACATGGTGACAATGTAAATGTCCCTCAGTAGATGGATGCATAAAGAAAACATGGTCTATGCATACAGTGGAATATTGGTAACCTTTAGGACATTACACTAAGTGAAGTAAGTCAGTCACAGGAAGACCAATACTGCATGATTCTACTCATATGAGGTATCTAAAATAGTCAAATTCATAGAATCAGAGACTGGAATGGTGGTTGGCAGGGGCTGGAGGGAGGGGGAAATGGGGAAGCAACAGGCATAACATTTCAGTTATGAAAAATGAATAAGCTCTAGAGATCTGGAAGACATTGTGCTTGGAGTCCACAGTACTATACTAGACACTTAAAATTTGTTAAAATGGTAGATCTCATATTAAGTCTTTTTTTTTTACCATAATAACACTTTTTAAAAGATTTTATTTATTTATTTGAGAGAGCGAGCGAGCATGAGCTGGGGGGAAGGGCAGAGGGAGAGGGACAAGCAGACTCCCTGCTGAGTGCAGAGCCAGAAGTGGGCTCAATCCCAGAAAACCGAGATCATGACTTGAGCCAAAGTCAGATGCTTAACCAACTAAGCCACCCAGGTGCCCCCCCATAATAACACTTTTTTAAAAAGTCACTGCCTAATGTTCAACATGGCTAGTACTTTCTCTACCATGACTTTTTTCAATAAAAACTGTATATATTTAAGGTTATAACATGATGATTTAATATACATAGTGAAATGATTACTACAGTCAAACTAATTAACATATATTCTGACATTGTTACTATATGGTGATGAAAGCACCTGAAGTCTACTGTCTTAACCAATGTGCAGTATTCGGTACGGTATTATTAACTATAGTTCTCACACCGTACCTTAGATCTCTAGACTTATTTGCCCTACATATATGTGACTTTAATCTTTGACCACTCTCTCCCCGTTTCCCTCCGCACCTCCCCACCCCTGGTAACCACTGCTCTATGCTTCTGTGTATTTGACTTTTTTTTCTTTCTGTGCCTGGCTTATTTCACTTAGCATCATACCCCCTGGTTTCATCCATGTTGTTGCAAATGGCAGGATCACCTTCCTTTTATGGCTGACTAATATTCCATTTTCTGTACATACCATAATTTCTTTTTTTTTAAGATTCATTTATTTATTTGAGAGAGAGTGGGGGAAGGGCAGAGGGAGAAGGACAGAGAGAATCCCCAGGCAGACTCCCCACTGAGTGTGGAGCCCAACGCAGGGCTCAATCCCAGGACCCTGAGATCATGACCTGAGCCGAAATCAAGAGTTAACTTGATTAACTGACCTTAACTGACTGAGCCACCCAGGGGCCCCATTTGCCATAATTTCTTTATCCATTATTTGTCAACGAACACTTGGGTTGTTTCCATGTCTTGACTATTGTGAATAACGTTGCAGTGAACATGGGAATGCATATCTCTCTTCAAGGTACTGATTTCATTTCCCTTGGGACTATATCCAGAAGAGCTATTACTGGGTAATATGGTTGTCCCATTTTTAATTTTTTGAGGCACCTCCATACTGTTTTGCCCCAGTGAGTTGAGCTGAATTATGGAAATAAAGTTACATAAAAGGGCAAAGAGGTAACGATTGATTGTTACTTGGGAATCCTGTTAGCAGGCATCCGTTTTTCAGAGGGACAGAGACACAGGGCCAAGGGCAAACAAGCAAGAAGAACATATGTAGCATAATTACCCCTGTAAACTCTAAACTCGCGAGGCCCCTCAGCAGGAGCTCTTAAGCTATTACAGCATTTCAGTTTCCAAGAAAAATTGTGCACTGCCGAATCAGCCGTGGTTGGCCATTGCCGATTTTCATACTCATTTATGTGAAAAGTCTTCTCCTTCATGGAAACTCTTCTCCTTTATGAGAAGTGTCCATGCCCAACAGGGACATTTTAGGTCATCCAAACCACATTGCATTCTCTCTACAAAGATAGGCCGGGTTGCTCCCAACACCAGGCCTTACACATTGAGTTCTTCTGGAATGTCTGTCAGTGATAACAGAGCATATTGCCTCCTGATAGGGTTATTGTACAGGAGGGTAGGTGAGATCTCTGAGGGCTCCCTGAGCTGGGGCAATGATGGACTCTTCTAAACTGTAGATCCTTATCTCTGTCTCAGAGCCCAGCCAGGGGGCTCAATAGCCAACGATGAAGCCTCTTCAAGAGCATGTTTGTTCATCCAAGCATTTACTCGGCATCTGCTATGGGCAGACCTCGGGGCTGGCCACTGAGAACTCAAAGATGAGAGGAAGACCTGAGATGTGGTCCTGCCTTAGGGAGCTCGAAGACAGCTCAGGGCAACTTGCAGTGTAGTAAGTGTCAGCAGGGAGTGCTACCCACTGCCCTAGGGGAACAGAGGAGAGCACCTACCCCACCTGGCAGAAAGGAGCTGGGTCTTGCTAGTAACAACCCCAGCTGGTCTTCAAGGGTGTGCCAGAAGCAAGTGACAGGGGAAGGACAGCCCAGGTCAAGTACATACATTTACCTTGGTCCAGAAATAAAAAGTGCCCAGTGGGGAGCGAACTCTGAGCATCTTAGCATTCAAGACCCCGAGTGTGGGAAATGGGGTTGGAAAGGTAGGGTCCAATCACCAGGTTCTGCTTACAGATGAAGGGGCAGGTGGGCAAACTAAATGACCTGCAGAGAGTATTCAAAGTCAAGGCTGAAACATAAGGTTCAATTATGTTTGATAAGCCTCCTTCCCTTGAGTGAATCAGCAAAATAGTTAAGAACACAAACCTGGAATCAGATGGGTAGGCCTCGAGTCCTGACTTTGCTCCATATTAGTTTCTTTGCCTTCAAAGTGAGAATTGTACAAGGGACTGTGACCCCGAGCTTCGTAGCAGCTGAGCCGGAAACATCCCTAGGCCCAAGGTGGTGAAGGGAGGCTGGGAGCAGTTACCAGAATCTGAGGAGGAGTGCCTGGTAGGGTCTGCTCCCTGAGAGGAGCAGTGGTCCTCAGTCAAGGGGTGCGTGCTGGATGAGAGGGGCCAGGTCAGCACATACGCTGGCCCTGAACTCCCCCTTCCTTCACCATCTCCACCAGGGGCCCCGTTAGCCAACCTCTACCAGATGTCACGGAGTTCACTCCTCATTCTGGTATCCCTATAGGTCAGCCACCCAGGGCACAGAGCGAGTGGAAAGTGGCTCTAAAGGACGAACAGAAGGTTTTGGGGACACTCACCTCCTGCAGGGAGTGAAGTTTGAGTGAGATAATACCACAAAGCTCTTAGTGGCATTTTTGACCCAAAACAAGTGCTCAGTCAAGGCTAAACTATAATCTAGCAGTACATCTACGGGAGTGGGCCACAAGTAGATAAGATGGCAAAGTGGGAAAGACTGAAGGTATAAGAGTTCTCCTTGGATGACCATCCCGAGGCTGGGATGGAGGCAGTCCTTGAGCCCCGGGGACGTGTGTTGCCTACAACTGGGCGTGACCCTCAGTCATTGGGTTGGCAAGTTATGTTATTCTGAACCACTGACTTTTAGGTCTAGAACAGTTGGGAACGGCTTTATCGTCTTTGAGTACACCTGGTGAGATAATTTGTACATTATTTAAATGGTTTGATATGTAAAATAAGAACATAGAGGTTCCACTTGCAAATAGGTCCAGACCACAAGATTCCACGTTCTGTATATGGAGATAAATAGCTCAAAGTTGGCTGTTGTTTTTTGTTTTGTTTTTTCCTATTTGGACCCTCTGCACAAGCCTACTAATGGAATAGCCTGGCCAGGGAGCTCTGTGAAATTTCTAGATCTGGGGAGGATTCCGCAACTTCTATTTGTCCTTCGCTTCTTTTCCAATCCTTATTTTAAAATCCTCTTTCCTAAGGTTAACTTAATCTCCAGGCTAGATCCACAGCCTTTTCTCCCGTGCTCCATATAGCCACATAAACGGTATCCTCTCTCCTCCAAGACAGCTTAAAAACCAGAAGAAATTGGGATATACATTAAGAAAATTGGCACAAGAAGAATACATCTTTCTTGGACTTTTCTTAAAGATTTTTTTCCCTTGAGAAGAAAGCCAAACTGTAAAGTACAACACACTCAGTTGTTAACAAACAAAAACCTCACATATCTAAAATTTAGTTATTTTCCAAGACGAACTAACATTTTGCTCTGTCTGCTTTTCCTAATATGCACATTTCATTGAGCCCAAATCCTCATTATGGGAAACATTTACATATCCATCTCCCGGCTCCACGGTTTCCTGGGCAGTAAAATACGCCCTCAGTGGTTTCAGAAGCACTGGCTCATATTCATTTTGCCAAAAGCAGCAAATCTTTCAAAAATGAAATTTTCCAGGCACTTAGCCCCTAAATCAACCTTATGGGGATAGATGATTTTGAATCTTATCGGCCCACGCAATGTCTCACAGCCTTTAAAAATGTCATCAGCCTTCCCCCTGGGCAGCGTGACAGGTGACACTCTGTGTCACAGCAGGAGTAGCTGAAGAATGAGTATACCAAGTCTGCATTTTGAACCTTTCTTCGATTTCTTATTTGCCGACAGCCTCATCCCTTACAGGCCTGTGGATTCCCGTTCATATGTTCTCATTCCACAGGTCTCTAGGCTGGAGCTGTGTTTTGAGCCAAGTTTAGCGATCTGGGGAAGTTCAGAGCTGCCACGGTGGGGGCCACCTTCTGGGCTGCCGTGGGCCCAGAACCAGGTTCTACACGATGCAGCTTTGTGCCCAGCCTTCTAGAAAATCCAACCTTGCCTCTGCTCTGCCCGTCCCTTAGAGCTACAGCCTAACTACCACCCCTTTCCGGATGCCCTGCCTCACGTGGGCTCAAGCATGTACTAGATCCCTCCCAAGGTTCCGTAGCCATGCAAACAGGTTGCAAGAGGGGGTCATAGAGGCACGGCGTCTTCAAGCCAGAAAGAATGTTAGGAATTTCCTAGTGTGGACTCCTCGTTCAAAGGAGGAAGTCTTGATCCAGAACATGCGCCAGTGGCCTACGAAGGCAACAGGTCACATCACAGCAGAAAGCAGAAGTGAAGTGAGAACACAGAGTCTCATGGAATGAATTGTACTGGGGGCGTTTAATGAAAATTTCTCCTCCTGTTTTGTTGGTCAGATGACTGTCCATACCTCTAGAACTACATGTTACTTGCACCAACATCCCAATACAGTCTTCTAAAAATCGATCTTGAAGGGGTTCAGTGGAAAAGGGGTGATAGTATTATGATTTGTGTCGATTTCTGCTTTTATTTTTATTGTATATTAATGGCCCAAACTGTAACCTTCCAAATACCCAATTTGGGCATGGTCGGTTGGTAATGTATATTTTAGGGCAACTTGTAGCAAGTTTGGTTACCCACCCATCGACTGTTGGGGACAATATTACAGACAATAAGATCAATAGCTTTTACACACAGAAGGTGTAGGGGTTGATTTGGGAGTATATGGGGCTCTGGTTAATAACATGGAAAGAAAGGTGGACTTACCTATGTGTTTACTTTAGATCATCACCTTTTTGCGATTTATCAAATCACAGCTTTAGTTCTCTGGCATCTCTGCCCCTAGAAGAGGTTTGCTCAGGTTGTATTTGCAACACACACAGTGCAGTTTTCTCCACTTGAGTGAAGACGGTTCTTCCCTCCAGGCAGAATGTCCAGTGACCACAGCGGATATACAGCCGTTACAGATCCTTACACTGTCTTGTCTTCCAGGCTCTGTGGCTACCCTCCTTTTTATGATGAAAATGATTCCAAGCTCTTTGAACAGATCCTCAAGGCAGAATATGAGTTCGACTCCCCCTACTGGGATGACATCTCTGACTCTGGTAGGTCTCTTGGCTCCCCAGGGGTGGGACCCTTACACCCAGACCACTTGACCCTGACAGACCCCGGGGGTTTCAGAGTGGTCCTGAGGCTCCCAAGGAAGCTCCATGAGCCTACAATACTTGGACTTGACTCGCAAAGCAGAAGACAGGCTTGGGACATCTGACCGGAGCCACACTGAAGGACGGGACCAACTCCTCCATCATTCTAAGCCATGCCCTGATCTGAGCACTCCAGGACTGAAACAATATTAGCTAACATTTATTGAGTGCTTACTGTGTGCCGAGCACCATAAGGTCTGCACACATGCTAACTCACTCAGTCCTCAGGACAACCTATCAGATGGGTGTTACTAGTATCCCCACTTGACAGGTAAGCAAACTGAGGCCCCAGAAGGTGATATGCCTTGATGGAAGCCACACAGCTAGTAAGTGGCCAAGCTGGGATTTCAACCCAGACCCTCACTCCAGAGCCCACATCTCAGCTACTGTGCCACACTGTCCCAGAGACATTTACTGTTTCCTCCTCAGGGATAAAGATCAAAACCAAGGCTTAGGTAGACTGACAAGTCTCTTGAGCCTCAAGGTCAGTATGGTAACAATAGTCCTCCCTACCACAGAGGGTGGTACAAGGATCAAATAAAATAATAAATGGGGCAGAGCCCTGCTCGTCCTGGTGAGCTGTTCAAATATTGCCTTTTAATATGTGTTACTTCCTCCTCACTGGAGGCACCTGCTTTGTTCCTCAGCCTTCCAGAACCTGGGACCTGAATGCAGTTCTCCAAGGCTTGCAGGGAAAAGCCGCATGGGGAATATTTTATTTCTGAGCTCAGGAGGGCACAGCCTTGCCCCCAGAAACCCAGTCTTGTGGGCAGAGAGCTGCCAGGCCCTGACATGCCACGGGTCTCTGGCCTGGCATACAGGTGTCATCCTCTGGTTCTGTAACCCAGTGCCTCGTGTTCTCAGGGTCCCACTTCCGGGTTCTACCCCGACTGGGCCTCCTAGCGCTTCGCACTTCCCCACCGGGGCATATCTTATTGCATCTCGATGTCCTGCTCATTGCAGGCAGCTGAGTGGGCTGTGGGGGGCTTCCCGAGGGCTTTGTCTCCACAGAGCCTCAGGTCCTGGTGGCCTTAGCAGAGGCTGAGGGGATTTTGTTGAATCACTGATGTCTAAATCACAGAGAGGACATCAACAAAGCAGCATCCTCAGTCAGCAGTGAGCCCAGCGAGAGGCACATGATGACAAAGGTGTTTGATCTCTGAACCAAAGATATCACTAGCTGCACCAGGGAAGGGCTGTGAGTTGGGCAGGCAGGGTCCCAGGCCTGGCGTGACTGCCTCCTCCTTCACTGTCCCCTCTCACAGTGCCAAGTCTTGGCTTCCCTTTCTCCCGAATGCCGGCTCCCGCCTGCCTTTTGTGTTCAACGTACCATAGGGTCAGGGGCGGGGCTGGGCTGTTTTTCATGCTTCACGCCATATTCCCAAAGACCCTGCGGCAGCAAGTTGTTACATCTCCAGCTGCACCCTGATTCTGCCCCTTGTGCTTTCTTTCTGAACAGCAAAAGACTTCATCCGGAATCTGATGGAGAAAGATCCAAATAAAAGATACACTTGTGAGCAAGCAGCTCGGCACCCATGGTAAGAAAAGTCACCCACGAGGAAGGACGCGCTGATGCCTTTCCAGGCTAAACCCCTTCTCAGCCGTTCCTAACTGGAGTGACTGCATCTCATTCCGACCACTGGCTTTCATCCTGTCCTCAGGGCAACACTTGAGCTCTTCCGCTCCCTCGGGACACAGCCTCCTGAATGCACGGATGACAAGTACACTGTGCAAAAGATAGCTGTAGGCTTTTCATTCTACAGGAAGTATTTTAGGATCATTTTTATTGAAGGTAGTTCTCCAGGGAGGCATTAAGACTGGAGTTTTATTCCTTGAGCTTGCCATTCAATAAGTAAGTGAATTGATGTTATATATTCTTTTGCTTTTAAAATGCTTTTTGGGGCACCTGGGGGGCTCAGGCAGTTAGGCAGCTGACTCTTAATCTTGGCTCAGGTCTTGATCTCAGGGTCGTGAGTTCAAGCCCTGTGTTGGGTTCTAGGTGGGTGTGGAGCCTACTTTAAAAAAAAAAAAAAAGAAAAAGGAAATGCCTTTCAAGTTAATGTGTCTTCAACCCCAGAGGCATTCATCGATGGCTTGTGATATTCTATACTAGGCTTTCAGCAGTGCCCATGATGCCATCTTGTTTTTGCGCCACTTACTAGGTTTGAACCCAGCTTCACTATCAATTAGCTATTACTCTGGGCTTGTACTTAACTTCTCTGAGCCTCAATTTTCTTATCTTTATTTTTTTTTAATTTCTTTAAAAGATTTATTTATTTATTTTAGAGAGAGAGAGAGTGTGGACGGGAGGGGCAGAGAAAGAGTCTTTAGCAGACTCCACACTGAGCAGCACGGTGCCCGATGTGGGGCTCCATCTCACGACCCTGAGATCATAACCTGAGCTGAAACCAAGAGTCAGACGCTTAACCGACTGAGCCACCCAGGCGCCCCCAATTTTCTTATCTTTAAAATGAGAACAAGGATATCTTGTTTACAGAGTTGATGTAAGAAATCATTGAGATCATGCCTGCAAAGGGCTTAGCTCAATGTCTGGGACATAGTAAATTCTTCATTAGACTGTTCTCATTAAACCACCAGGAGCATCCATTTGGAAACAAAGAGCAGGAATGGTAGAATATGCAGTATGATGGCAACAAACAGCCTTTGGCTTCAGGAGAAATTCCCCTAAAAAGCGCTCTAGGACACTACCCCTTGCTTGTTTCACCACTGTCTGTAGCATTTCCTCCCGAGCATCACATGCTGGTTAGTCCTCCAAAGGGCACCTGCTCAGAGGAGCGTCGTGAGCTGGTTTCATCGGACAGACAGTCCCCAACTTCATGATTTTTTTGACTTTACGATGGTGCCAAAATGGTACCCATTCAGTGGCAACTGTACTTCCAGTTTTGAATTGCGATCTTTTCTTGGGCTAGCTGCATCAGGGACAATCTTCTCTCGTGATGCCGGGCGCTGGCAGCCATGGTTCCCGTCAGCCACACGATCCCGATGGTCTCCAGCCGATACGCTGACACCCATTCTGTCCCCATACAGCCGTTCTGTTCTTCACCTTCAGTGCAGTATTCAGGAAATTCCATGAGCTACTCAACACTTGATCATACAAGGAGCCTTGTGTTAGATGATTTTGCCCAACTGTAGGCTACCGTGAGTGTTCTGAGCATGATTAGGGTAGATGAGGCTAAGCTATGTTTTGCAGGTTTGGTATATTAAATGCATTTTCAACATATGATAGTTTCCACTTACAGTGGGTTTATTGGGATGTAACTCCATCGTGAGTCAAGGAAGCTCTATATTTTAATCTATGACCACAGTTGTCACTCATTGAGCATCAATTATTTCAGGTACTGTTCTAATTGCGTTAAAATATCATCTCATGTTTTTCTTTATAATAACCCTGTAAGGTAGGTTTTGTCTCCATGTCAGAAATAAGAAAATCGATGTAGAAAGATAAAGTAACTTAGCCTGAGCCAAGACTGCGGGACCACTACCTGATGGTGAAGCCACCCTTGTTTCTGGTCAGAACTGATTCCAAAATAAGTGCTCTTCAACACCACCCTGTCAGGAGAAGTAAAAGGAAGATAGGAATGGCAGAAGGGGAGGGAAAGGTGCTTCTGAATAAGGAGGCAGATTTGGTCGTATCTATTTTTAAGAAGTTTAAAATAAATGATATTTTATTTTGTAACAAGTTACATTGGACAATAGGTCAAAGTGTGTGACAAAGTTAGTAAAGCTTTTCTTACTTCACCAACAATACCAACAATGGCCTTCAAAGCTGTAGGAGACTTTGTCTTCTTCCAGTTTTGTTGAGGTGTGGTTGACGTACACTGTCTATAAATACATGGTGTAGAGCATCATGACTTCATATTTTGCAAAAATATGCAAAAAAATCTGCATATATTGCAAAATGATTCCCGCAGGAAGTGTAATTAACATCCACCCCGTTATGTAGGTACCAGAAACAATTGTTTCCTTGGGATGAGACCTTTTAGGATTTACTCTTCAGCAACTTTGAAATATATGCGAGAGCAGGGTTGACCATAGCCATGCTGTTACATCGCAGCACGTATTTATCTCGTATGAGGACTAAAAGTATGAGACTTTGGGGATGATCTGATGGAGGAGGAAAGTGATGTCTAAAGAAGGGAAGCAGTTTTCCTCCGACATGTTCACTCATCCAGCCTCGCTCTGTGGAAGACAGGAAGGAGGCCAGCTGAAACCTAGTCCCTGCTTCACCAGACAGTTTTTTGAAAAACCAAAGAAGGGGGAGGTCATTTCACTGAGGGGCCTGGCAGAGGACTTCCCAGAGGGGCCGAGCCTCATGCCATGAGGCCTTCACCAGGCTGTTGAGGGAGGACAGGAGTTGCAGGTGGGGTGAGCGGCCTGGCCCATCATTAGGGCCTAACCGCATCTCTGTCCTGGAACCACATACTCCATATTGCTGGAGGGGCAATGGACAAAGGAGCAAGGCAGGAGGGAACCAGAAAAGAAGGCATGGCCATCGGGGTTCTGGTGCGAGCTCCAGGGTCCCCACCAGGGTAGTGCAAACTCTGAGTCCCGGTCCCCACTTCACCCTCTGTTACAGCATGGGCTGTACAGCCCTGGCCCCCCCGCCACCGCCCCCCCCATGTCGAAGTGAGATCATGAATAACGGCAGTACTTATCCTCTAGGGCTTTTCCAGGGATTGAACGAGACATGACATACAAATAAGAAGAAGAGGACCTGGTACCTAATACATCTCCCATCTGTATGAGTTGCCATTAATTTATCATCACACAAAGCAATTTGTACTTTTCCCTTTGGGCGGTGGGGGCCCTGACAGGTTTTAAGCAGGTGATCAGATTTCCATCTCAGAAAGCTCAACAAGCTGCAGGATAGGGATGAATCCCTGGTGCTGAGCCAAGGGAGGCAGCAGGGAGGTGCTGGCTGGAGGTGGAGTGGAGGCTGGCCCAGAGAAGAGGGGAGGGGGCCTGTCCGGAGCCACAGGGATGGAGCAGACAGAGAGCACGAGGGACCCGCCAGAGGCGGGGAGCCGCGGCGCTCGGCGCTCGGGGCAGGGGGCCCAGAGGTTATTGCCAGGGTTCCAGTTGAAGGGACTGGGCCGGTGAGATGCCTCCACTGGGAGGAGTAGCAGCTTGTGTGTGGAGCAGGAGGGAGGGGCCAGTCGTCTAAGTGCAGAGCTGAGCTGGGCGGAGGGCGGCGGGGGGGTTCTTTGCTGAATCTGGAGCCCAGGAAAGAGGTCGGGCTGGAGACAGAGACTTCAGGGTCATTGGCCTGGGTCTCCTCAAGATGCAGTAGCATGTGAGCTCCTGAGCAAATTGATGCCTCTTTACTTCAAAGCTTCTCTTTTACTTTGGACGCTGTATCATTTCTTACATGCGTTTCCCAAGTCCCAGGAAGTCAACCATTAGGAAATGGTAAAAATGAACACAATTTGACTCAAATATCAGGGAAATGCCCCCCGCTGCCTGCATTTCTGATATCTTTGTTTCTTTTATGTAAAATTCCCCCGGCAGCACAGATTCAACAGAGAGCTGACAGAAAGTGGAGTCATGATTCCAGGGAAGCCCAGCTCTGTCCACACCGCTGTTCTGGAAGCTGTGGTCTTGGCACATCAATTCTGTCCAGAGAACATGATCTCTTATTCTGCACTTGCTCTTCCAACTTAATCAAGGCTCCCTGGAGCCAGGAGGGCCCCTGACAGTCACAGACACCTTCCCTCGGCCCAAAACAGGCACTTCGGCTAGGACAGGGCTCCTTTCAAAGCTGTGCGTGTCAAGGGCAGTCAGCCCATCTTGCTAGATGTTTCTGTGCCTCTCCCACGTGAGGCTTTGCCTTTTCTTTTTTTTTTTTTAAAGATTTTATTTATTTATTTGAGAGAGAGAGAATGAGAGATAGAGAGCACGAGAGGGAAGAGGGTCAGAGGGAGAAGCAGACTCCCCGCTGAGCAGGGAGCCCGATGCGGGACTCGATCCCAGGACTCCAGGATCATGACCTGAGCCTAAGGCAGTCGCTTAACCAACTGAGCCACCCAGGCGCCCGAGGCTTTGCCTTTTCATGGTGGTTCATGGTAAGGAAGCACCAGCCTGCTGGCCGGGTGGGAGCCCATTCCTCCTTACAGAGAAGCACCTTGATGGGGTTTGTCTGGTTCAGGTTGTCTGGACCTCTGTCTCTAGTTATGTCGACACAGAAACCAAAATGATGATTTCTGGGCATCCATGCCCCAGGCAACGCTTGACAGTGGACCCACCTGGGGGGACATCGTGTGTCGGCCAGGCCAGGGTGGCACCTACAGCCCTCTCCTCAGTGCTCACTGAGACCCCTCCCCTCTTCTGGGCTCCAGTCTGCCAAGCTGTGGTTGACTATAGGATCAGGAAGCAGCCCAGGAGTCTGAGAAACCCCTGTCTGGGGTACACACAGGCATCACCAAGCCTGTCTTGAGCAGGTAACTAGAAAAACGCAAAATCAGAGCTGTGGAGGTAGAGTAGACTAGGTACAAAACAAAACCCCAGAAGGCAGGGAGAGATGAGTTTGATGATTTGTGTATGGAGAGCCAGACAGACCTCGCAAAGGTTGATTTGTGTGAATGCCATCTGCGTTGTTAGCAGGGCGTTAAAACCGGAAAGCAAAGTGGGGCTCCTGGCTGGCTCAGTCTGTAGAACATGCAACTCTTGATCTCGGGGTTGTGAGTTCAAGCCCCTTGTTGGGTGTAGAGATTACTTAAAAAGAAATTATTTTTAAAAACCTGGAAAGCAGAAGAGACATGAATGGAATGTGGGTGTCCATAGCTTTATATGTGTCTGTGTATACAGATTTATAAGGAAATTCCCCTGGGTCGGAGGCATTGTTTAATTCCTAGGACCATCGAGCTACAATCAGAGTCCCTTCCAATCCTAACATTCCACGCCTCCAGTGTTGTTGACGAATAATGCTGAAGCAGGTAGCGCTGAGCATGGAGAGTGGCGTACGTTGTCGCTGTAAACTCCTTGGCTCATGGTCAGCAGCAGGCATTTCCGTGATGGGGCCCATTGGAGGAAGACTGTGTGCTGTCATGGGCCAACCTCCCCAAGGAGAGGGCCTCATGGGAGCCTCTGGGCCACGTCTGCCCTGCTGGGTCTTACTCAGCTGCAGCACGCCCTGGGAGGGGGGAAGTAAGCACGGAACATTCCTGAAATAATTGGAAGTTTGCATTTTCCTTACATCTCAGCCCATGCTAACCCACAGAGAAGGGAGTCTCTCTGACCCCCTCGCTGGTCTGTTTGGTTTGGAGCACGGCTCTGCCCTGCAGTGGTACTCAGCCTGAGGCACCCTGTACTCCTACCACTTCTGCATGCTCGTTTCCACGAAGGTGCTGGCCACCGTTGAGTTGGAATTGGCCTTCTTCTCTGAGGACGTAGCTTTTATTTCTTTTTAAGATTTTATTTATTTATTTGAGAGAGAGAGAGAGAGAGAGAGAGCACCAGTGGGGTGGGGAGGAGCAGAGGGAGAGGGAGAAGCAGGCTCCTCATTGAGCAGGGAGCCTGCCTCGGGGCTCAATCCCAGGACCCCAAGATCATGACCTGAGCCAAAGGCAGACACCCAACGACTGAGCCACCCAGGCGCCCCGAGGATGTAGCTTTTAAGAAAGGTGCAGGAGGAAGAAGATAGCAGGAGGGGAAGAATGAAGGGGAGTAAGTCGGAGGGGGAGAGGAACCATGAGAGACGATGGACTCTGAAAAACAAACAGGTTTCTAGAGGGGAGGGGGGTGGGGGGATGGGTTGGCCTGGTGATGGGTATTAAAGAGGGCACGTTCTGTGTGGAGCACTGGGTGTTATGCACAGACAATGAACCATGGAACACTACATCAAAAACTAATGATGTAATGTATGGTGATTAACATAACAATAAAAATTTTTTTAAAAAGGTGCAGGAGGAAACACTCACATGAATTATCTGGAAGGAAAAGCTTGATAAAGATGTCTGCAGTCCCCTAACCTTGTTCTTCTTGTTTCGCATGGATTTGCCCAATATTCTATTTCACTGGTGTGTTCCTGGGGAAAGTGGGCAACTGGCAGTCGTTGGAAATGGAAGCCTGGTTCTCTTGAGTCCGTTTCTGAGCGTCCTCTTGGTTAAGTCTTTCCAGCCTTGCTGGGAAAAAGTTGGGAGTCTGTGCTGGGAGGGGCGGGGCTTGCTCTTAGCTGAGAATATCGGAGTGCATTCTAAACTGCATCCCAGCCTGGCACAGACTAAAGGTCCAGTCCTGCACCATGTTTCTATTCTCAAGTGAAAGGCTGGGGTGGGTGGGGACATATTTTTTACCTGGGGATGATTTCTTGTCTGAATAAGGCCGAAGCTTGTTACCTTCCTATCTTCAAATGGTTGGACATCACATGGTGTGGCATCCAGGCTGTTTTGGGGTCCAGGGCCATGTGGGTCTGGGAGATGACAGGTTTCCTCACTAACCAGTCACCTTCCAGCCAGAAAGGATGTTCCCAACATTTATCTGCCCCTTAACCTCCAAGATGCAAAAATTTATTTCATGGCGGGGGGGCGCCTGGGTGGCTCAGTTGTTAAGCGTCTGCCTTTGGCTCAGGTCATGAACCCAGCACTGGGATCAGCCCCAAGTCGGGCTCCCTGCTCGGCGAGAAGCCTGCTTCTCCCTCTCCCACTCCCCCTGCTTGTGTTCCCTCTCGCTGTCTCTCTCTCTCTGTCAAATAAATAAATAAAATCTTTAAAAAATATTATTTCATAGGTATCAGATACCAAGCTAGAATTTAATAGTTGTTAAATGAAAAGGAAGATATGGAAGGTTCTAAGCGCAGAAAAGAATGAGAGCAAAACACAGCTTCCTCTGAAACTGGGGGGAAGGCCAGGTGATTAGTTGTAGTGGAGGGACGGTGCTGAGGTTGATGCGGATGTGTGGGGGAAGAAGCGAGTGACCTCCAGGTTACCAATGAGACTGGAGATTGTGAACCGAGATGGGGGGGAGGTAGGAGACCAGGGAGAAGGGGAAGGAGGACTAGAGGGAAGGAGAGGTGGTAAAGCAGATGGAGGAAGGACTAGGGTGAAGGCCGTAATTCCTAGGTGGTTTCTAAGGACAGAGGTGAAGAGCAGACCTGCCTTCTTCCCTGCTAACAGAGGGCTGTAGAACAGCAACAACGAATGCCCAGCCGAGTGCCAAGTGGATTTGGTCCTGGCCATTCTGAGAACTTTTCCAGGAAATGCAAGGGAAGAAGATTTGCCAAGCAGGGGTGAGCTGAGGCTGGGTGCCCTCTCACTGAGCACAGAGGTGAGGGGGCACCCGGTGTGGGCAAGGACAACGTGGCCGAGCCTCATTCTGCTGGAATGGAGCCGGAAGGATGTTCTGGGCCCAGGGTGTGAGCGGGTCCACGGAGCAGCGGGCCTGGAGAGGACACAAAGACGGAGCCTCAGGCAGGGAGAAGCTGGGAAGATGGCCCTGGGTAGGGATCTGGTGGTCAGACCAGGCAGGAAACACATCAGGACCTCCTATAGGTAGAGAGCTGGTGGAGAGGGAGTCGGAGGAAGAAGGAGGGGAAACTGGGTTCAGGCTGCCTTGTGTCTTCTGCTGTTGCAGGAACTGCGGTCAAAAGGGATGAAGTGGGAACCAGGCAGAGAGGTCCACGAATGCCCCGGAGGGTGCAGTGTCTAGAAGGGGGACAGGACTTTGAGCATGGCGGTGGAGGACTGTGTGCATTCAGACAAGAGCCATGCAGCCTGGAAGGGCGCCGACGAGCAACCCTTTCAGGGAACCTCGGGATGGGCGCAGGACTGAGTCTTTCCTGGGAAAGCAGCGTGAGACCCAGTATCACAGCACACACACTCCCCCGCCCCCCGCCCAAGAAAGTCTTTTAAAGAAGCATCATTGCCTCTGTTTCAGGATCGCTGGTGACACAGCCCTCAACAAAAACATTCATGAGTCTGTCAGTGCCCAGATCCGGAAGAACTTCGCAAAAAGCAAATGGAGAGTAAGTCTCTTGCTTTATTCAATTCCTGGTGAATCGAACAAATCCCACAAAATTTGCCCTGTGGTCGGAGCATTTATTATTTCTAAATGTTACTATCACCTGAGTTGGATGAAAATCCCCAGAACCTCACCCAGAAAAATCTTGCTAATTTTAACTGATGAGGATTAAGATGCAAAGGGGGTGTCATGGTGTCGGGGGGTTAAATACACGATTTAATATTTCCCCAGCAACAGTGCTGGTTCTCACTCAGTTGCTGTTTCTTAAGACCATAATTCCTGTTGTCTGCCTTTCCATTACTGGAACTTTGAATAGTTGACTTGCATTAAAATGATACGAAAGCAGGAAGGGAAACCCAGGGAAACCCTGTTTAGGAAAGCCTAAACCCTAGGCCCTAATCAGTGTGCATAAATTAAGAGCTGGCTGTTCTGCCCCAAGAGGCTGTACAGAAACGAAATGAATTCCACTGACCTACTTTATTCAGAGGAAAGGCTATGAGTTAGGACACGAGCGCCAACAACAGGAAAATAAAAACTACCTTAAAACCTCATCGTAGAGTATCATTTCAGATACTGTCTTATTATAACATGCCTTTGATTCTAAAAGTCACTTCTCTAAAATTATGGAGAGAATTGGTTTACATTCATTCTAGATGTTTGCTATGTCAGAAGAAGAGTATTTGTTTAAATCTCCAAAATACATCTCGGGGGTGGGTAGGGGCACAATGATTTCGTGTCGTTTTAGAAGAAGAGGCAAGATGAGCTTCCTTTCTAAAGTACCGTGAGAATGTTTTAAGACGTCCGAAATGCTCGGCGTAACAGGAGAAACAACCGGACACAGCCTGAGTCTTTTTGAATGAGCCGGACTATTTTGTGCGCTTTTTCCCTTCCTTAAATTTCAGCAAGCGTTCAATGCGACGGCCGTCGTGAGGCATATGAGGAAGCTTCATCTTGGCAGCAGCCTGGACAGTTCAAATGCAAGTGTTTCCAGCGGCCTCAGCTTGGCCAGCCAAAAAGATTGTGCGTATGCAGCAAGGACAGAACTTTCCAACCGGTATTGCCGACACGTCTGGGGTGGGGAGGGGACTGGCGTCCGCGAGCACCCGGTCTTTGATACCTCATCCCATTGAACGTCCCAACAACCCGGGGACCTTATTTAATTTAGAAAGAATATTTCCTAAACAGTTCATTATCGGATATTCACACAACAGTGAGGATTGTTATTCCCAGTTTGAGATGAGAAATCCATGGCTCAAGTCCCGCACAGCCATGTCTGTCTAGACAAAAGCCCAGACACTTTTGGATCTGTGTCTCCTTCCCCCGAGGTTCACTTGCCATCGTGCGTCATTCTTAGGGGTTGAGGAAGGGATGGCAGAGACTCATGATCGCCTGATCTCATTGGCTTTTAATATCTGTTTTTGATACTGGGAGCTGAAGTATGTGACGTGCATTGGCTTTGCTGTAGGGTATTGCACAGTCCCTCATCTTTGCGTGGATGGTCGCTTGCACTCGTCAATTTCTCTCTCCCATTCCCCACCACCCTCTGGTGTACTTATCTTCATTCTATATTAGGCCATCCCAGGGGCTCCTGTCCATTTCGGAGGAGTTGCCTTGATGGTGCCCATTGGCCGTTATCTCCTTGATCATGAGGCCCTTCCATTTGGTCTCGCTCTGGGCCTCACGTTTCACCCCATTACCCTCAGAAAAGGGTTCCCTCCCCCTCTCAATAGTCTTCCCATCTCATCTGGGAAGGTGAGCCCTTACATTTTCCCCAGAAATCTCCATGAGCATCCCCTGACCCAACCGCACACCGTGGTAGACCCACATATGATAGATCTCCCTCTGTCGGAGCCCACAAAGTTCACAGGCAGATGCACTACTGGAGCTGAGCTTCAGGGGATTCATCCCACATCAGCGTTGTCTGATGCCAACACGTGGCTTGGGGAGCATGGTGGTGCAGCCTATGAGGCATTTTTCTAGGCCAGGGCTGCTGGAATAGGAGAAAGAGGTGATTTCTCATGGCGATCTCTCTGTGTCACAGACACCTCTTAGCAGGAGTAGAGACCACACACAAAACAGGGGGCGGAAGGGGGATTGTATTCTTTCTTTATTCTTCAAATCTCTACTCACGGAGCTGTGGTGACAACAGCTCTTAAAATGAGTGTGTATTCAACACCTAGCCTGAAGCCTCGTACATAGTAAGCACTCAGTAAGCAGCACCCATCCTATGAGGGTGCTAAACCCTGTCATCATCAACTACAAAGCCCTTATGATCATGATAATGAGAATGGAAGGGAAGAGTTGGGCCTAAGAAGAAAGCATTTTAAGGACCCTTTGCAAATGCTTTCCTACAGGTAGGTAAAAATTTAGAATCAAGTGTATAAAAGTTTGCTCCCCACCCCCCAAACCCTGCCGTGGGAAAGGGGAGCGAGTATTTTCTTCTGGAGCTTTGACCTCCTGTGTCCACTGTCTCCCTGCAGGTCGGGCACCCTCCACGCTCTGTAGTCTCGTTTCTTCCTCGTCGGGGGTCTCTGGAGTGGGGGCAGAGCGGAGACCGAGGCCCACCACTGTGACCACAGTGCACTCTGGAAGCAAGTGACTGGCTCTGGAGGCAGGGCCCAGGGGCGGGGCCGGGGAAGGGGGCCCCCAGCGCCACCAGCCACTCTGGAGCGATCCCACCTTGCATGGTGCACCTTCCTGCACAGGACTGGAAGACAGAAGTTTTTTATGGCCATATTTTATACTGCAATTCTGAAGCGTTCATTTCTCACAAACTGTACTGACTTAAGGGAGCTGACGTAATAGGATCTGGTGCTGTACATACGAATCTTGCAGAAGATCTGACAGAATGGACCTCCCGCGTCCTCTCCCCCAAGCCCTGTCATTTCCGCTCTTCTGGGTATGGGTAACCGTCTATGTTGTATTTTTTTCATTAATGACAAAAAAGGTTTCAACTGGATTATTTAAGTACCGGTAAATATTGCGCATTAGGGTTTTATTTTTTACCTTTTACGAAATGCGCTTTCTGATCTACACTCCTGAATCCCATGACCTGTATCTTTTGCTTGTCAGTAGTAGAGTTTTATGTTAACCTTTAAGAGATTTTTTTTTTTTCCCCACCAAGGGGAATGTAAAGGTATTTTTTAAAATTCTAATAGGAGGATCAAGCATCTGTCTCCAAGGCGAAGAGTGCACTTTACTCTCCTCCTCTTTCTTGCCCCTTCCCTGGAGGGGCAGCTCTCTACGAAAACGACTCTGCAGTTCCTCGGGGCTGTCTTGTCTCCAGGGCCACCTTGGGAGGGAATCTACAGAAAAAACCTTTTCCAGCACCCCCTCCAGCCCGCCCCTGGCCAACCAGGGACCCTAGGCACCTTCTCTGTCACTGGTCAGAAATACAGAAACCTGCTCCTTCCCTGAGACTAAGGCTAAACTTCAGAGGCTCCACGTGCTGTAAAGGGGATGCCCAGCAAAGACATAAGAGCCGCCCTTCCACAAGGAACCAGATGCCATTTTGTCCAAAGGGAGCTCCCCGCCCAGCCCCCACGTCTCCCGAGGGTAACGCAGAAAGCTCCCCTCTCAGCTATGCAGTTTTCAAGTTAATCTCTCTGTTTTTTAAAAAAATGCATTTCTAATCTTACACTTAAAATGGCCTCTGACTCACATAAGTCGTTTCTGCAGATTTTTATCCAGTCCTTCTCTGAATGTTATCCAGGCAAGGAGAGGGAAGTGGCCTTGGAAAAGAGTCCATTTATCTTGGGGGTGGTAAGGAGAGGTGGCCTGCCGAGCAAGCAGGACACTGACCACCACAGGGATGGCCAGAGACGGCTTCCGCCAGGCCCGGCCGGGGCTGGAAGGCCTCCCTCTGACCAGGGCAATCTGAAAAACCAAAGACCTGTGATGGTGGAGTCACCAAAAGGCCCAGGTTGCCTGGGAGTGAAGAATTTCTTGGGTTGGAGGACTTTCATGGTAAATCTGGCCATGTCCCAGGCAAACTGGCCGTGTTGTCGGTCCATGTGGTGCATAGGTGTGCAGGATAGAGCACGGCATGAACCTGGGGGCAAACCCTTCTCAAGGGGGCTTCCAGGACGCTCTCTTGCAGAGGCATGCATCCCTTGGCCCTCCTGCCCATGCAAGACCATGAGTCTGCATTTTGCACCATGAGCCTCAAGTCCGCCGCGTGTCCCTGTAGATCTGTAGGTCTGCCTTACTGGTAGAAAAAAATGGCATGAAGATTAGAAAGAGTATCTGAGAAAACTGAGGTCTCTCTCCAGGAGCTTTATTAGGGTGTTGCTTACTAACAGGCGTAATGGAGCATTCCATAGTATCAGAAAACATGTAATTAGATGTTGCAGGGGGTGATCATTTGCCCGGATGGGGTCCCTGTAACGGGTGACGGAGTAGTGATCGGTCCTTTGGCCTGTGGGCTCGATGCAGTCAGTTGCATTGGGAGAGCAACTTTTGAAGCCACATTCACTGATGGGTGATTAAATTATTTCCTAGAGCTGATATACGGGACGCATGTTCTATTCTATTAGTTTGAAGGTATGTCTTACCTGACATGTGCAGAGGAGGTGAAAGTTGAGGCCTGTCGCAAGCGTCCCTTCTGTGGTTTGGGCCAGCCCCTGGCCATGCTTGGCCCATAACGCTTCAGGTCTCCAAAACATTGTGCGAGGAGACGGTGACTGCTTTCAGCCCAAAAGGTAAACTCTGTTGAACTCGACATCAGGCAAATCAAGACCGTTTCAACACCACCAGACTTTGGTCATTTCCTATTGTTTCAGGAAGAGGAGAAAAAGAAATTCCATATGGAAGAACTTCTGCTCTTTGAGAGAGCCTCTGTGGCAGAAGTAGAGAGGTTCTCTTTCAACCGCATTTCGTATTATTTATGCTTTATTATCATATCACACGACGAGAGAACACAGAATGTGCCTTTTAAGACCTGCCGAGTGGGGCGGCTGAGTCCCAGGCCCCTCGCCGACGTCAGATCCCACCCGTAGGAGCTGAGCATCTCCTACGTGCCCCAGGCTTCCACTCCCCGTGGAAGCCAGTGTGTGGCCGAGGCTCAGGGCCGGCCACTGGTCCCACCGGGGGCTTCCTTTCAACCCCAAGCTCCCTGTTGGTCTCCTGAGCTTCTCAGAGCAAGTGGATAATTTTTCCTACTTGAATAGGACATGTTGAAATCGTGTCCCTGAATGGTCTCTCCCTCAGCTGCCTATCCGTCTGTCCTTCCCTCATGTCCCGCTTTTCACCTCCTCCGTGAGGCAGTAGGCAAAACTAGCACTGGTTTGAGACAGGCAGCGAGTGTGCGCCCACAAGCAGGCCCCCCAAGACCAGCAGCTGATCGCTCTTAACCAGGGTGCCCTGGAGTCCGGACGGCTCACGGCTCTCCCTCGCAAGCACACCGGGGCCTGGGGCGTTGGGTTGGATGGGGTAAAGGCCGCTGGAGCCGAGAGGGGCAGGGAGTCCCGATGGGAAGCACAGAGGACCACAGAATACCCTTGAGAAATGGAGATGCCCAGATAGATGGACCGCAGCTCTGTTGCCAGGGGCAGGTCTCCCCGTCTCCCACTGCCTCCAACCCCGTAAGAGAGCAGCAAGATTAATCTCCCCCTTCGTGTCTCCTTTGTAAAGGACTATGCATGCCAAAAAAAAAAAAAAAAAAAAGGCAGGGCTTAGTGTTCTTGACTATGGCAACAATTCTGGTCACTTCTGTAGCCCCACCTCAAGAGCAGGGAGTGGCGCCACCTCCCTGCGTGGGAGCTTGTGGCCTTGGAGAGGGTCCCGCTCTCTAACCAGCGGTTAGCATGATGTTCAAGGAACTCAGCAGGCCAGCGTGGGGCAACACGAGATGGCTTTGGCTAAACAAGCAAGGCTCTGATGCTTAGGAAGCCAGGGCCATCTGATGACAGGGATTGGGCATAGGACCCTCAGACTCAGTTTACCTGCCCGGCACTGACCTCATCTTATTCATTTGTCTGCCTTGGTGTCCAGCATATCCTGGACGGGTTCCAGGTGGGAGACAAGAATTCCCCTTTAGAGTGAAGGTCAAGAACCCCAGGGACTCCTCCTGAAAGGGCGTTGACCCTCTCTCTCTCTCTCGAGGAGTGACAGCTTCATCTGATTAACCCATGGGATGTGACATTTTATGAGCAATTTTAGACCGAAGAGACCATAAGAGAACTTGGTATTTGAAGGCTCTGTGGCCCAGCAAGAACCATGGCTCCAGGGCTGAAGACGGGGGTGGCGCTCGGGTTGCTGCAACACTCCCTACCCCGTGTGACTCATGAGGTTTCCCTCGGATACACGAAGGGAAAGCCAGGGCCGGCAAACGGCAGCTCCTCCTCCTATCTCATAAACGGAAATAAGATGTACTCTTTCCCAAGGTCACACACTCACTTCCGGCCAAAGAGATGAAGGGCCTCTGTTTCAACCAATGCACGAAACCTTTGCATGTTCTTCTCAAACAGTACTTCCACGTCCTGTCTCCCCACACTCGGCAAAAGAGTTTGCCTTTTCCTTAAACACATTCCAGACCAAACACTGTTCAGTTTGTTTCAAAAAAAAAAAAATTTGTGTATACCTGTATGTAACCCACCGCTCTTTTCCCGGGGGGGGGGGGGGGCGCCTGGTCCTTGGTTGGGGCTGCAAGTGCACCTGACATTTGCAAACAAGTGTTTCAAGCCTTTGGTTCTCAGAGTTTAAAGTGTTGAGCTAGAAAAGGTGAACTGGACAGAGTCCTCCGAGGGGGGCTTCTTTCCCGAAGACACCAGGAAACCCCCGTCTGCCGGGGAGCTGGTCAAAGGGTCCACCGCAGACAGCGGACAGAGCGGGGAAAGGAAGACAGAAGCGCGCGCCCCCTTGCGCCCGTACCCTACCTGAGGTCCCAGCGCATCACGGTCGCAGCCTGGCCGAGGGCCCGGCCCAGCCGCACTGTGAAGCCGGCCCCGCACGCTGGTCAGGGCCCGGCCTGTCCCCTGCCGCACGCGGACTCAGACCATCACTGGAAGGCACAGCAGCCCTTCCCGGCCTTCCCTGCCGCCTGCGACTGGAGCGCCTCGGCGTTGGGGCTCCGCTTCTTCGAACCCAAAGGCTGTGCATTTGGCCGCCAACCCCGCAGCATGTGGCTGCCAGGTCTGGTTTTGTGAACAAAAGCAAGGGTGGAATGGCTTCTCGGTGTCTGCCTCTCTCTCTGTGTCTCCACCAAAGGGACAAACTGTTGCATTCACCCTTTGTACCAACGCTGCTTCTGCATTTGCCGTATCTATTTTTAACCTTTTGGTCCCCAGGGAACTTCTCATACGGTGATTATTTCTTCTGATTATTTACGGAATTATTTTACTTAGAGGTGATTTTATTTTCTTATGGACAGGAAAAAAAGAAAGAAAATGAGAGGAGTGTTTGAGGCTTCGGTCTTAGAGACAAGTCATCACCAGGGACTCCAATGCCCAAACACAAAATAAATTAGTCCTCAAAGGCAAACCTTAATCTGGGCAGACGGAGATGGCCAGGCCCTCATGTCAGCCCTGCAGGGCCTGGGGCAGGGCTGGCAGCCGGGCTCTCCAGAAGGAGAAAAGAGGAACAAGAACGTCACTCGTTTGGACATCGGTCGTACACACAGAAGCCTGCCGCCCTCCCTCCGGGGCCCCAGCGTTGGAGTGTATGACAAGCCATCCGATGACAAGAGAAAGGCTGCAGAGCATTTTGTTTCCAAAGACTGGCTGCACGTTTCAGAGAACATTTAGCTTAGTGCCACTTTCAGGTTGGACGACATAAAAGGCACATTCTGTCCAGAATAAAATTGGGAACAATTTCTTAATTGGCCTTCGTCATTTCTCTGAGCCCTCCCACCAGCGAGCGAGCATGTTTTCCAAAAGCTTACAACTGGCGAATCCAGGAATGTCCCCGCGTCTATTATTATGAGGCTTGTGATTGGTTTAATTTTCCCATAAAAAACACGTTTGTCCCAAAGAAGGGAAACTGTGCATTTATTCCATGCATGTAACAAACTGCAAGAAGTTTAACCCACATAGGTTTGCGGCACTGCAAAATTGTTCATGGGCCTATGTAGCAAATGATTCTCTGCCTTGACAATCATGTACACATACCAAGATTTCTATCATAATGATAACGAGATTGATGACTTCTTGTTTTCCTCCAATAAAGACAATTAACCACCGTCAGATGTATGCGGCTTGTTTCCTCCATAAAGCGGGAGAGGGGGGTGTTCCAAGAGCTCTCTCTTTCCTCCCCTTTCCGAAGTTTGGATTTGAAGTCAGGGAGTTTGAGCCCCTGGAAACTCATGAGGTTCCCTAAACATTTCACGTCACCTGCCCAATGAGCCGGAAGTGCCAAGAGAGGAAGAGGTGGGCACATCTTGGCTTTGAGGTCTGTGGAGGGTGCCCCACTTTACCACCCTGCTGGACGGGAAAGCTCCCCTTTTTCATTGCTGCTGCAGAAAGAGGCTGGAGGTGGGCCCCTTAACTCAAATTGCACTAACTAGATATTCATGAGTTACTTAGAGGAAAAGCCGATTTTGAGGAACCCTTGTCTGAGTAGGGAGTCAGCAGGCTCACCCCCACACCCACCTGTTTGCTCTGCACAACTTTGGAGCTCTCCATGCCTAAAGGAAGATTCATTCTGAGCAGAAGGCTGCCTGCTATCTTTCTTTCTCTTGGGTGGGGGGACCAGCATTTCATAGGTCATCAAATATATTGTGGGAAGTAGCTCTGATGACCAGACGATACCTCCAATCCAAATGGTAAGTGACTATTTGCGGAGGGAAATGAACTGGACGTGTGTTAGAGAAACAGAATTAACGCTTTCCCGTGCAGTGAGGATCGATGAAAACGGCCTTTGTGGAAATAAGGGAGCCCCGAAGAAATATGGCACACACCATCTGACATGTAGTCTTTTCTGATTCAGTATGGCTTCTCTTAGTGCAGACCCTAATTATGAAGTATATCAAAGCAAATGGATCATTTGGTGGGTTCATAGGTGACAGTGTTGATGCAGATTTTAAAGAACCAAAGAACTTTGGTAACCTAACCACTTTTGAAAACTGTGTAAGGATTTATTAAAGATAGGACTCACCAAGTGTGACTGAAAATTTAGCGAAAGCGAACACACTAAAGTATAAAACATACCCTGATAGAAAGCTGGTATTTATTAGTGCCCTCAAGTCGAAATGTTTAAGGTCAAACTTTTTTTGTGCTTGGCTCCAGACACATTGAGCAGGTCAGCCCCTCTGTCCTTCCTAGATTTACCCAGCCTCCCTGGGGCTCAAGCCTCTCTGGGGACACTGAAATTCACCTCAAATTTCCTGTATTTTCCAGATAACACTTGGTCTTACACATTCTCTTGTGAATATCTATCATTGATCATAATGCACTTAGGGGCCAACAGTACAAGAAGAAAAGACTTCTCACATGGTTACAGGATTGTCCATCCAGACAAGGGCCGTGCCTGATCACAGCAAGCACAAAGCTTAACGGCAAAAGGGGGTATGAATCTTGTCCACCCACACCCTCCTGGCCCTCCGCGCCCCCAAGGAGGACGACTACAGCAAAACTATCTCATAGAGAAAGGGTCGGAAAACAGAACGTCTTCAGGTCACACTCACGCCGAGCCATTTGGCTGGGCTAGTGGTGGTCTCGGGGGTGTGTATGGGCTTGGCTGTGCCAGTACACTCTAGCGGAGAAAGACCAAGGAAGAGAAGCTGTAATGAACTCCTTTTTTTTACATATTTGGTTGCAAAACCTGTGTGGAGCCCCCAGAATATGTAATTTCCAAAAAGCACTCCTGTTACATTAGCTCATCATAACAAAAAAGAGAGGGTGTCTTGTGTGTGCACGCACATGTACTCTTGGACCCTCCGTACAGAGGGGCTTCCAGCTGAGGGAGTAAGTAGTGGGGACCGATGGCCAATCCACACCTTCCACGCCAGGCCCTGCACCCTGGCTCAGGGGAAAGGGGGCTTGTTTATCCACGAAGGTGCCATCCAGGAAGTGAGTAGGAAAAGTGTGAGCAAGAGCATGGACGCAGACGGAATAGTACGTATCTCCATAGGCATGAGCCAAGGGTGTGGGCAAACCACGGGGAGAGAAGGTAGGCTGGGAGGAGTCTTGTTGTTAGTAGTGCCAACGAGAACTCATAGTAATGATGATGTCATGTACGGATCATGTACTGAGTTCTAGATACTGTGCTAAGTGCACCCCATTCCACATCTCATTTGCCCATCAGCCTGATAAGGAAGGTGCCTTCAGTGCACAGCTGGGTTCAGAAAGTTTTGGCGATTGACCGGAGGTCAGCCAGTTTGACTCAGCTGGGACTGACACCAAAGGCCGTTCTGCCCAGTTGCCTCTCATGATTTTGTCCAGGTCACTGAATTTGAAAGCATGAAATCTGGACTCTATTTAGTAGGTAAGTGGGGACCGATGATGATTACGGAGTTGAGGATTGACACAATCAAATCAGTTAACTTTTCAGAACCGCACTGTTCCTAGGGTCCAGTCCACATCTCCAAGAGACATTTATCTTGTTTGGTAGCCCAGCCTGGCCTTACATGTCACCCAGCGATGAGGACCCACAGGGAAGGCATAGGCATCGCTATGCCAACAGCCCACGTGTTTTCTGCTGTTCTGTTGTTCCATTTCTCAAGGATGAATGTCACAGAAGCTGTGAACTTGATCTAGAATCAGAGATGCAGTTAATACTGCTGGATTTTTTAAAATTAGTCTGTTCTCTTGCTCGGATTCATATCTCAGGATAAGTTCTGTTCATACGAAGTTTTATTCCTGACATGCAGACCTCCCTGTCATCTGCTATTCTCCTGCAGATCACCTTCAAAGCTGCTGATTTATTTTCAAGAAAATGGCTCAGATCTCTTGTTTTCTTCCAGCCTCCCTTGAGAGGAACTGTATTTAGCATGAGCTCATCCACCTAGTATGTTTCCATCAGCAAGGGGACTCTTTCCAGAAAGACAGTGGGCCAGGAAAATGCAGCTCGTGGCCAATTTATTAACCCTTTTCCTCTTGCCTACCTCTTCACCCCCTCCTCCCCTCCCAATAACATTCCCTTAGCTTCAACACTATGTTTTCTTTCTCAAGTGCACCAAGATCTGTTCATGTGGGCCTTGCTGTTTATGTCAGCTCATGGAGAAATTCACTCGGGATGCTGAGCCGCCAGCCCAACCTGGCTATGAATGCGCAGATGAGCACATCGCCCCCACCCCCACCCCAGTGAGGACCAGCTGTTCCCCAGTAGGGAGCTGGCAAACAGCTGACTTCTGTACTCACCTAGCCCGAGGTGCTTGTCACATGGCACCCCTGAGGGAGAAAAGAAAGCTTACTCAGGGAGTAAGTCTTTACAAGTAATGGTCTTGTATCTGGACAGGAATCCCCACCACGAAGGAATGTCTCGAGGGCACGGCAGGTGGGGAACACTGGGCATCACTTCCGGCTCAGGTAAATGGGTCTGCCCTAGAGGAGAGCCCAGCCTCCCTGGCTATGCTCCCGGCTACAGCAGCCCCCTCGCCCCTCCCGGCCACTGCTCAGAAAGCTGCCTCCCAGTGCATCTCGCGCATTCTCCTGAGGAATTGTGCTAAGACTCAGACTCTGATTCAGCAGGTCTAGGCTGGGGCCCGGGCTTCTGCCTTCCTCACAAGCTCTCAGGTGCTGCCACTGCCCCAACGCTGGACCCCAATTTGAGACCCGAAGGAACCTCTCCCTCTGGTTCTCATGCCTGCCTGCGTGTTTGGATCATCTTGGGGACATTCTGAAAATACTAATAATGCCCAGGCCGACTGAACCAGGATCTCTGGGGGGAAAGGTGGCCTTGGTGATTCGCAAGGGCAGAACCAGGGCAGCCTAGTCATCAAGCCACCTTGCGCTTAGAAACTCCCTAGCTCGCAGCAAAACACAACTGGACCATAAGTGATCGCCCGCCTTCCTCTGAGGGCCCAGGGTCAACTCTAGCCCAGGCCTTCCAGGTCTAGCTTCAACGAGCACGGGGTGTCTCCTCTTGTCTGAACTAACCTCTGTCTTCCCATCGCTCTGAGGCGCTCCCACTGTGCTTTCTGGAACTCACCATCTCTCATCAGCAAAATCCCCTATATTCAACATGTAGGTAGAGAAGACGGGGAGGCAGCACGCAGCAGGGAGGGACCCACAGACCTGGCCCCTGAGATAGAAGAGATTAACTCATACAACAAACACGTATAGTGCTGTGTGCCTGCCACTGTTTTGACTTTTTCAGTCCTTGTAATGACTCTGTTGTAGGGGTACTACTATTTTATAGATGAGGGTACCGAGGCACAGGAAGGTTAGGTGGCTTCTCCCAACCACACCACTGGCGAGGGGCTCTTATGGGTTGAACTGTTGCCCCATAAAAATTCAAATATTGAAGTACTAACCCTCAGTACCTCAAAATGGGCCCTGATTTGGAAATAGGGTCTTTCAATTAGCAACAATCGTGCCTCAGATAAACCTCACTGGCTACAATACTGCCACTGCGCAAAGCTGGAAATAGGGTCTTTGAGGGCAGATCCTAATCCACTATGACTGGCGTCCTTATCTTTTTAAAACGGAAATTTGAACAGAGACAGACAGACACACGGGGGGAATGCCATGGGAAGATTAAGACAGAGACCTACAAGGCGAGGCTGCCAAGGATTGCCAGAAAATCACCAGAAGTTAGGGGGGAGGCATGAACAGATTGCTGACCTCACAGCCCTCAGAGGAACCAACACCTTCATCTCGGACTTCCGGTCTCCAAGAAGGTGTGAGACAATCCATCTTTGTGGTTGAAGCCACCCGGTGTGTGGAACTTTGTTACGGCAGCCCAAGGACACTCATCCGGTGACAGAGCCAGGATTTAAATGCAGGTCGCCTGGTGCCAGAACCCAGGCCCTTAGCACTTTGCTTGGCCATGGTTAGGGGCGCTCTGTCCTGCAGAGACGTATCTACTCTTCGTCTCTCTTCCTTCGCTCTTCCTTTCCTCTCCCTCAGGCAATCACAGTACAGTCTCCTTCTGCCCTTCCTGCGAAGGACCCTTGGACCCCTCTAAGTCATGTTACACAAGCATCACTATAATCCAGGTGCAAAAAGTTCCCCAAAGACCTTATTTCTCTGTAAAATAAAAGGTCAACATTTATACTTTAGCTTTTAATAAACACTTAAGTCTTTTGAAAACTCACAACTGAATACAAATACATATTTGCTCTTGATTAAGGCACTCCAGGGAGCGTGGAGCTTCAGAGCGCTTAGAGCCGTGGCCCCCCAACTCTTGAAGAATGTGGCCTCTTTTCATGGAACTGAGTACGCTAGCAAATAGAATTGGCTAAGAAAAGGTACGGTGCAAAAAACTTACAGTTACGAATTTATAAGGAAATGGTGGTATATACATACATTTGATGAAATATTACCCAGCCTTAAAAAAGAAGGGAATCCTGCCATTCGTGACAACATGGAGGACATTTTGCTAAGTGAAATGAGCCAGTCACAGAGGGACAGATACCACATGATTCCAACCATACGAGGAATCTAAAATAAAATTCTACAAATCAAATTTGTAGAAGCAGAGAACACAGTAGTGGTTGTCGGGGCTTGTGGGGAATGGAGATTTAGTTATTCAATGGGTATAAACTTCAAGTCAAGCAAGACGAATATATTCTAGAGATCTGTTGCTGTTAACAGTAAGATCTCGGGCACTTCAAAATTTGTTACTAGAGTAGATCTCATGTGAAGTCTTTTTACCAAAACAAAACTAAAATAACAACAACAACAACAAAAAACCCAAAGGGAAATAAGAAAACTCTGGGAGGTGTCAAATGCCTATTTCACTGTGGTGTAGTATCACAGGTGTTTACAGAAGTCCAGACTCATCACACCGTACACACTAAATATGTGCCATCCTTGGGGAACCTGGGGGGCTCAGTAGGTTGAACGTCCAACTCTTGGTTTCGGCTCAGGTCGTGATCTCAGGGTCATGAGATCAAACCCCACATCGGGCTCCGCCCTCAGCACAGAGTCTGCTTGGGACTCTCTCTCCCTCACCTTCTGCCCTTCCCTGCTCCAAGTAAATAAATGCCATCCTTTGTATATCAGTTATACTCCAGTAAAGCTGTAAAAAAAAATGAATTTGTATTTTATTATTCAAAGGGGCATCTATGTTTATTGAGCAATAGGAAATACCCATTTCATCAATCCACAGGCAAAGCGTGGCACGTGAAGGAATTAAGCAGCCCTTGCAACCAGTCTGCTACGCTTGACCACAGCCAAGACCCCTTGATCACTTTCCCTTTGTGGGAGGGCAAGGACTTAGGAATAAATATCCCTCCCTCTGAGTGTCTGTCTGGAAACCGCCACCCTGTTACACGGCAACAAGCCTTCTGCTGGCCAAAGGACCTTACGGTAAAGCAGCCGTTGTGCCAATTGACACTCATGACCTCGTGGAACAAGAAGTAAAATGAGAGAAAAGAGAGAGGGATACAGATAAAACACTTGCACAGAAAAAGAACCATCCCGTCCCCTCGCGCAGTGGTTTTGGAACTGAAACGGGCCTATGAGGCACCTGGCATCTTGTGGCGCTGCAGGGTTTGATGCAACAGGTCCGGGACGGGCTGAGCTTCTGCATCGCTAACAAGCTCCCGAGAGAGGCAGGTGCTGCTGGTTCAAGACCACACCAGGAGGAGCCAGGCCCTGGGGTGTGTGTTTGACAGCAAGGCCCAGGCTTTCTCGGGCCTCTCTCAACTCGCTGGCGGCGGCCAGCAGGTGGGAACCCAGTGGAGCCTGGCCCCGGGGAGCCACCTCTAAAGCACAGAAGCCATAAGTGGTAAGTCATTATCAGGAGGCTGGCCGCCCCCCTGAGTCACAACTCCTCTGTATTACCTCCGGCCAAGTTAGATGGCACCTTTGGGTTAGACCTCCTTAAATTCAAAGTCCATCTCCTCCAAAGAGCGGATGTAGCAGTGACGCCAAGGAGGAGCCCTGCGGGCTGGAGGGAACCCTAAACGGGAGGCCAGCCACGCGTTAGGGAAGAGGCAGTGGCTGAGTGGCTGAAGGTGAAGGCTAAAGGCAGGTGAAGCCCTTGGGTGTCAGCACAGAAGCCTTGCACGGCTGCTCGTCCTAGAAAGGCCCGTGGGATCTGAGCCACCAGTGGAATAAGCTGGCTCTGGAGGGCAGGGTGGGACTGATTTTGCAGCACCCTACACCTTGAAGGTAAGGCTCAGGGGCCATGGCGGGTGGGGGACAGGGGAGGACAGTGGAAACTTCTGTTGTCTTTAAAAAGAAGGAGATGAAAGATTAATCTGTGCTCGGGCAGCGTCTCCCCTCTACAGCAGCCATGAAAGCTGTTAAGACTTGGTTAAAGGGAATCAGAGCACCCCAACCATCCCCCCCCCACCCCCAGGGAAACATGCACCATCTTCTTTTTCTCAGAGGAAGAAATAGTTTTGGGAAAAGTTTCCTAAGGCGACTGTGAATTAGCTTGTATTGCTCTTAAAAACATCCGCCCACAGATTCGCACTTCGAGCAGACTTGCTTATGAATCAGTTTAGGAAGCTACTAGGTTCATCTCCGCATCTGGGGTGAGCTGCGGGAGCCCCTCGTTGCTCCTTACCTCCATTTTGTTGCACACGGGAAGAGCGGAGCATGGGTATGCGTGAACGAGGGCAAGGACCGTGACCATTTTGCTCTTCTTCTCCCCAGTACACACTGGGTGGCACTGGACAACTGTTTGTTGGATGAGTTCATGAATCACCAAATGGCCAGGCTGGTAAATGGAATGGCTTCTGTGTCTCTTAGCTGGTCAGCCCCTGCCAATTACGTGTGCCACATGAATGCATGGGATCCCCTAATGCCGCTCACCTCGGGGGCCCCCTTCCCGGAGCACACATATCTGGGCTCTGTCTCTGATTTTGTGGCTCATTTGCCCTTTGTCCACACTGCTCTCCCTCTGGCTATTTGTTAGCCTGCTAGACATACAGCCCTCTTAGGAACTGCCTGACCATTCGCTCTGCTTCCCAGCTTACAGAGGACAGGTAGGAAGAGCCTTGTCACAGATCCCTCGCCAGGCTTGTAGCACCAGCCCTGTGTCGCTGTTAACCTGCTCGTGGGAGCCATAAGAGGCAGGGTTCCTGGAAGGTAGGGCTCTGCCACATTTACCTTGAGGCCCCACTGAAATAGGGCTCAAAACCCTCCTTCTACTGCCTTATCCTGTTTCTTTCCTCTTGTGTAGGCAGAAGGGCTTTAAAACTTGACAGGTGTTGGTTCAGAGCTGGGCGTCCCAGCCTGGCTTCTGGGAAGCGGCCAGAACCCACTGGGAGCCACTAGGTACTTGAGTCCACCAGCCTACTCCGGACTTTACCCAGTGTCAGCTAATGCCATCTTCGTGCCATCCCACCACTAGAATGGACATGGACGCCATATTCAGTTTAGCCACACTTGGCCCACTGGTGATACTGATGACAGCTAGAAGGGGCCATGTTCCAAGACATTTTAATCAAATAGTCCCAGCTGTTTCCTTTCAGTTGGCCAATTGTGTGTGTGTGTGTGTGTGTGTGTGTGTGTGTGTGTGTCTGATGCATCCAGGACGCCGAGGAGAATGCCAGGAGCTTCGAGCACCTAATCAAGAACAGACCTGGCTAGGCAGTGATTACCAAGGGTTAGGTGGGAGGCAGGGATGAACAGGTGGAGAGGGGAGGATTTTGTCAGGGCAATGAAAATACTCTGTGTGCTACCCTAACAAGGGATACATGGCATTCTATATTTGTACAAACCCAGAGAGGGTACAACACCAAGGGTAACCCTAATGTTCACTATGGACTTTGGGGGATGATGATGGGTCTGTGGGGGTTCATCAATTATAACGACTGTTCCTGTCTGGTGGGGATGTTGCTAATGGGGGAGGCTGTGCGTGTGTTGGGGCGGGGGCAGATGGGAAATCTCTGCACCTTCCTCTCCATTTTGCCGTGAACCTAAAACTTCTCTAGAAAATAGTCTCGGAGAGTAAACATGATGATTTCCTCCCTCGGGGGTGGAAGGGTATGATGGGGCAGAGACTGTGTTGGGGGTGGTTGAGGAGCGCCCTCCCCAGGTGCCTTGTTGGTGATCCCGGGGCTCGGAGGAAGGTCTGTTCCTCTGAGATGAGCTACAGGAATAGAAAGGCATCAGTTAGAACCTGGAGCTGGCAGGGCTGCCCTCGGGCAGACCTATCACTGAGGGGTGGGTTGAGAGCAGGAAAGAGCGGGAAAGAAATGTTGTTCTTGGTTATCACAGAAACTCATCTAGGGCACCTTGTCCCCACCCTGCCTCGCCCGTCCCCCCCCCTCCCCTCAACTTGATAATGTGGCTTATCTTTGCTCGGGGAACATGCACTGAGGTGTGTGTAGGCATGAAACTCATAACCTCTGTCAGATGCTTTGTTTGTTCTGGAGCAGACTATAGTCAAGGATGGGCCTCCCCATCTGCTTCCCTGTGGCCCAAACACCTGCCCACCTGCCCAAACACTTGCATGGCCACGCGTGGGCAAGCCTGAAATGGGGGCCCAAGGCCCTGTGGCAGGGGTGACGCCATGCTATCCGAGCAGGGAGGCTGCATTTCAGCCAACTCCTATCTGGCGGTGACTTGCTCACTCCTGGTAGTTCCTCAGAGGGCAGGAGGGCAGCTTGAGGATGACTCTTCTCACTTATTTGAATTTTTGCAATTTGCCTGAATCTTCTTAGGGGCCTCACTCTATGCTGAAATCCCCCATGTGAGTCTTCATTGGTTCTGATGTAATTGGTCTGGGCTGTGACCCGTGCTGTGGGAATTTGTAAAGCTTCCTCAGATGATGCTCATGTAAGGGAAAGGGGGACTCACTGGCCCAGCTAAAGCATTTCTGGATCTGATGAGGATTAAATAGCCTGACCCTGAAACTCCTTATTGCCCTTGTCAGGGCAGGGATGACTTGGGAGAACAAAGAGAACAAAGATTCAATTAGGATGCTTCTGTCTGTGGCTCTTGCAGGAATGCTTCTTGTCTTCTCTCTACGGTTTTTAAGGGTAAATCCACCAGGTGACCAGTCTCTTCCCTTTTGAGCAAAGGATTTTTTTTTAAGATTTTATTTATTTATTTGAGAGAGAGAGAGAGTGAGAGAGAGAGCGCCCAAGAAGGGGTAGGGTCAGAGGGAGAAGCAGACTCCCGGCTGAGCAGGGAGCCCGATGTGGGACTCGATCCCGGGACTCCGGGATCATGACCTGAGCTAAAAGCAGTCGCTTAACCAACTGAGCCACCCAGGCGCCCTGAGCAAAGGATTTAAAACAATTTTGACACAAATTAAAAATCCCAGATAATGTTGACAGATAAAATATGGAACACTCAGTTAAATTTGAGTTTGAGAAAACAATGAAATTTTTTTAATTTAAGTATATCCTATGCAACATCAAAGATATACTTACACTAAGAAATGATTCGATTTCAACTGGGCATCCTGTATTTTTACTCGATAAATCTGGTGACTGTATTAGATAGATTAATCAGAACTTTTTGTTACAGATGACAAAACCAAACTCTAAGTAATTCAAGCAAAAAAAAAAAAAAAGTAATGGGTTCATATCACTAAGAAGTCCATGTATTTGGGCTCTATTCAGATGTATCCAGGGACCTCTCTCCATGTTTCTTAGCTCTTCTTTGCTCCATCCAGGTTTTTTTTTTTTTTTTAAACAGAAGGAAAGAAGACCCCCTAATGGCTTATGATCCCACTGGAAGACAGTCTCTCTGAGAGCTTCAGAAATAGGCAAGGCTATTCTGGCTTGAGCCACAGGTCTCTCACTGAGTCACTGTGGCCAAGGAAGTTGAGTATTTGGTTTGCTGTGGTGTTGATCACATGCCCATGCCTAGGCCCAGAGGGGTGGTCACCCTCTCCCCACCCCCCAAAATCACAGGGGATGGTGAGCTTTATGATAGCCCAGCTACGGGTGTTTTTCCAAAGAAAAGGATTTTGAACCAACACATGTGTATTCCATCCAAAGAGGAAATGCATTTCTTGATCATCCCAAACATGTGAGCATGACTGTCTAGGGAAGGGAGAACCTAAATTAGGATGGCTGTGAGGTCAGAGAGTAGGCAATTCTCTAGTAAGGGTCTCTAAATGAGACTGTGTAGATGCTCAGTAGGTCCAGCAGCAGCACACACAACACCTTGCCTCCTGCTCTGCCAACCAGCAAGACCTTCTGCATGGAGAAGAGATGAGGAAGGTCATTAGTGTATCATTTAAGGGGCTAGAGGGTCAATGCTGTGCTCAAAGGAAGCATCCTTCTTGCAGCTCTGTATAGCTCTCCAGCTACGAAAGTGGAGAGAAACCTGTCAATCTGCTATGGCTGAAGACACTCGCTTCTTCTTTTTTTTTTTTTTTTTTTGACTGGGTACAGTATACTTTATTGATGGTACATGACAAGGTAGGGCTCCCCAAGCCCCTCCCCTTCTTTAGGGGGTCTGGGATGGAATCGGTGGAGGTCGGGAGATTCTCAATGTTTTGCGGGATTAAGTTGGGGCAGGGACTCCCCAGCAGCTGAGGGCCTCTCTCTTCCTCTTGCTCTCGCTGGGGCTGGTGGTCCAGGGGGCTCTTACTCCTTGGAGGCCATGTGGACCATAAGGTCCACCACCCGGTTGCTGTAGCCGAATTCATTGTCATACCAGGAAATGAGCTTGACAAAGTGGTCGTTGAGAGCAATGCCAGCCCCGGCATCAAAGGTGGAGGAGTGCGTGTCACTGTTGAAGTCGCAGGAGACGACCTGGTCCTCAGTGTACCCCAGGATGCCCTTGAGGGGGCCCTCTGACGCCTGTTTCACCACCTTCTTGATGTCGTCGTATTTGGCAGCTTTCTCCAGGCGGCAGGTCAGATCCACGACGGACACGTTGGGGGTGGGGACACAGAAGGCCATGCCAGTGAGCTTCCCGTTCAGCTCAGGGATGACCTTGCCCACAGCCTTGGCAGCAGCAGTGGAAGCAGGGATGATGTTCTGGGCAGCCCCTCGGCCGTCGCGCCACAGCTTCCCAGAGGGACCGTCCACGGTCTTCTGGGTGGCAGTGATGGTATGGACGGTGGTCATGAGTCCCTCCACGATGCCGAAGTTGTCATGGATGACCTTGGCCAGAGGAGCCAAGCAGTTGGTGGTGCAGGAGGCATTGCTGACAATCTTGAGGGAGTTGTCATACTTCTCGTGGTTCACACCCATCACGAACATGGGGGCGTCGGCAGAGGGAGCAGAGATGATGACCCTCTTGGCCCCACCCTTCAAGTGGGCCCCAGCCTTCTCCATGGTGGTGAAGACCCCAGTGGACTCCACAACATACTCAGCACCAGCATCACCCCACTTGATGTTGGCGGGATCTCGCTCCTGGAAGATGGAGATGGACTTTCCATTGATGACAAGCTTCCCGTTCTCAGCCTTGACTGTACCGTGGCATTTGCCATGGGTGGAATCATACTGGAACATGTAGACCATGTAGTTGAGGTCAATGAAGGGATCGTTGATGGCGACAATATCCACTTTGCCAGAGTTAAAAGCAGCCCTGGTGACCAGGCGCCCAATACGGCCAAATCCGTTCACTCCGACCTTCACCATCGTGTCTCAGGGACGCGGCTGGCACTGCACCAGAATTCGCGGCTGTCTGTCGAACGGGGAGGAGCAGAGAGCTGACACCCGCTTCTAATGCTTGCATGACTCATCCATGTTCTCTTGACGCTAACCAAGGTGACACCTGAAAATTCACTGGCTCCACAGGCAGGTGGGTACTTAGGCTCCTGAGGGAGCAGGAGATCAGCAGGAATGGCCCCATTCTGCTCTGTTCCATGAGCTTTCTGTTCATGTGTCTCATGTTTGAGTTCTCAACTATTCCACCAGAGTGGATAGGCTGCTGGAAGGTAGGCATTCTTCATTCTTCTACAGAGTCCATACAGGGCTTTGTTGAACGTTTTAAGTTACTAGAAGGATGGGGAAGAGGCTCTTTTACCCTCTTGTCTCCAGTTATGTGAATCAGCATTCCCATTTAACATACCTCTCCATCAAGAGGTGCATATCAGAATCAACTTTTTCAAACGAAATTGCCTTACTCATACTTCAAGAAATTCTGACTGAGAAGATTGAGATGTAGGGTTGAATTGGGATTTTTGCTTTCGAAGAACTCCACCAGTAAGTCTGATAAACTCTCTTCTTCCCACAAACCAACTTCAATTGAAAATAGTTTGAAATTAATTCTCTTCAATTGCTTGGAATATCCGAACTAAGTCTAGAACAACGATGCCTGTGGTTTGATTTCAACACATCCTCAACACTATGGTCTACCACAATTGTGATGGAAATAATTTAACGGAAATGTGAGCCAACCTAAAGTTGCATGCTACTAACCAATTCTAGTTTTATATTTAGAACTACTTTCATGAAGACACAAAGAGATTCTAGAAAAAAAAAATTTTTTTCCCATTCCTCTTCTGATGGCGTAGGTGTAGTTCCAACACAGCTCGGTGGTAGAATTCCCATCACTTTCTCTCCTAACTCTTGGAAAACATGTTGTGACAGTAATCCTCGTGATTATTTTGGGGTGGAACTGCCATTGGCAACACAGATATTAAACATGATGAATGAATGCTCTCATTGTTTTATCTCCCGTTACAATGAATAAGAATTAGATCCTGCCCAGCGAAGCCAAAAGGAATGGGGAGCTGAGAAGCAGAAGTCTGAGTAATAGCAGTATGGATTGCTAGGCTGGTAGAAAACAGAATAGGTGAGAGCTTGGAGACCCTCCCACACCTGTGATGTAGATGCCACCTATTGAACTCCAGTGTCCTAATGACCAGCCACCATAGAAGAGCTTTCTTCAACACAAGTCTCTTGCATGCCCATCCTACTAAACTCCAGGTAAACCACTCTTCTCAAGAGCCAGTGGAAAAATAACAAAACTCTATGGCTATATTGTATAGATCCTTTGGCCCAGTCCTTAGGTCTTAAATGAAAACAAGTCAAAACTATTCACAAAGGGACCCCTCCTTCCCCAACTCTTCACATCCCAACCCCCGCCCTCAAACAAAAGCACTATTTTCCAGTCAAGCAAAGTTTCCACATTAAAGGTTTTTATATATGAGGATATTAACAGCCAGCCAAATCTATTTTCAGATTCCTATTTTAACTGAAATGATAATACTTTATAATTAAAAAAAAATCCCATTGACTCTCTTCTCCAGCAGTGGAAATTTTTCCGCTGAAATAAGGCTATATGCCTCCCTACACCTTTCAGTTCAGTGGGATCTCAACTCACTGTCTAAAGAAGCCATTCACAGGCCTAAAACTTGTCTGAAGGCTTAAGATATACCTTCAAAACAACTGAAAATTTTCTTATTCTATATCTTAATAGATCTGGGATTATTTTAATGTAAAATAATTATTGGGAAAGCTGAATTAAACATAGGTGATACCATATAGCCTTATGTTAGGGTTATAAAATGTTAAGAACATAGACTCTTACAAATAGATAGTTTTTTCACTGCCTTGCAAGTTATGACAATTAGTTACTAAGAAAGCTGCCCAGAATATTGCTGAAGAGTTGGTATGGTATGTTTGGGGTCATTTTTGGTGTAAATTTCCTGAGACCATGAAGTTGATGGTAGACTGAAAAAGTACCTGATCCACTATATCTTTTCCCATCTTGCAAAGTCTTTTATTAATTAATTATACAAGCTCCATGCCCAGTGTGGAGCTCAATGCAGGGCTTGAACTCATGACCCCAACTTCACATCAGGACCTGAGCTGAAATCAAGAGTCAGATGCTTAACTAACTGAGTCACCCAGGTGCCCCACAAAGCCTTCATTAAGAACATTTCCCACCATTTGGGAGTTTGAGTCCCCACATACATGTCCCCAGATGCCCCTCAGGTCAGACCCAAAAAACAATTAAATCCCTAAAAAAAGAAAAAAATCTGTAAGGGAAGATTTTTCCTGGGTCCTTAGATAGGGTCACTAATTTTAATATCAATGCAATGACTTTTGTTACACATCAATTAAGAATCCCAATCAATGAAGAACACTAGTTCTTTCAACCCTTTCTCTTCATCTAACTCCTAAGCCTTTCTTCATCGCAGGGATCTTGTCATGTTGAGTTCTTCCTAAATGTGGCTTTGCCTTGAAATCATTGAACATATTCTGACATGAAAACCTATCTGTCTATATAAGCCAATTTGGATATTTTTTTAAAATGTATTGTCACTTTTAAGCAGTGGCGTACTGTTAAACCTGTTCTCCGGGAAAAGAAAAACATCCTGGATTGTTGGCTGGTTATAGTGGTGTGAATATTCCCTCTAAGGCTGATTTCAAGCTACCAACGTGCCTCACTGAGTATGGAGGTGGGGAGAGCCCACACAACAGGCTCTCACACGTTGTCTCCAACACACCACTAGGTGTTAACCTACACGCATAAAGATATATACCACCTCTACACATAATTTAACAAATACCTGTAAAGAGAAGTCCTGCATAGCTCCACCAGGGTCGGAGAAGTAGATCATGGCCAGCACCTCAAAAGTCTACCACATGATCTTTCCCGCTTATGATGCCCTTATTATCCATTAGAGTTAACCATATCCTCATTTCCATGGCGTTCTGAAATTGGCCATGGTAAAAATATTTATATCCTGGAAATTAGCAAATGCTACAAATCAGGGCCTTCTCCCCCTGTTGTTAAACACCTGCCGGCATGCTACTGCATATACTATATTTATTCATTCTACAGTAAATATTTGGTTTGTTTCTAGATTTTACCTAAGAACAGTCTCTTACACACGTACTGGTAGATACATTTCCGAAGGTTAAGGTATCCCCCCGGGGGGGGAAATTAAGTCATAGGATATGTACATGTTCAATTTTAGTTAATGTCAAATAAAGTTCTACAATGTTTGTGCCAATTTACATGGAAGCCCAGCAGCTTTGTTGAGGTATGACTCAGTACCCTTGCCAGCCCCTGGTATCACCATACTTTTAAACTTTTGTCAAAATAGTGGTTGTACACTTATACATCATCATGGTTTTAAGTTGAGTTTTCCTGATTTCTGATAAAGTTGAATACCTTTCCTTAAGTTATTTGGCCCATTTGAGTGTTCTCTTTTGTAAAGTACTTGTTAAAGCCTTGACAAGTTTTTTACTCTTTCTGTTACTAATTTTCACATTTCTTTATTCTGGATATTCTAATATAAGTATCTAAGTCTATAAATTCCCCTCTTTCTTTTTTTAGGATTTTATTTATTTATTTAAGAGAGAGAGAGAGAGAGCATGAGAAGGGGGGAGGGTCAGAGGGAGAAGCAGACTTCCTGCCGAGCAGGGAGCCCGATGGGGGACTCGATCCCGGGACTCCAGGATCATGACCTGAGCCGAAGGCAGTCGCTTAACCAGCTGAGCCACCCACGCGCCCTCCCTCTTTCTTTTTGATCTCTTCCTGAAGTTTGTTAGCATAATTGCCGTGCCATTAACAAAAACACCTTGTTCATGGTTAATATGGGCACGTTAAAACAGACTTTCTATTTATTGTGATGTGTGCGTGAACTTTGCCTGACAAACTTCAACCCTCTGGAATTACCTCGTTTCTCTTGATCCTGAGCTATAATCCAAAGATGGAGTATAGAGATTCTGTTTCTCTGAGGCCCAAAGAGGCAGGGAGAAGGGAGGGAAAACTCTGCTTAGGTTGTGCATGGGATCTCGTGCTCTACTCTCCTACCTCAAATACTTTTGAACGTCTTGGGTCCAGTCTGTCTAGCCAGTGTATTTCATTCTCTTTGATTCTAGAAATGTCTGTAACTCAGCACAGTATACTGGAAGATAGCATATCCCAAATACCCTTTCTACGTCTGCTAAGGTTCCAAAAGGAAGCAAAGATTACCATGTAATCAAAAGACAAATGTCTTAGTCTGCTCAGGCTGCTATAACAAACTGCCATAGACTAAGTGGCTGAAAACAAAACAAAACCAAACATTTTTTTGCAGTTCTGGAGGCTGGGATCCAAAATCAAGGCACCAGCAGATGGTGTCCAGTGAGAGCCCATTTCATAGGTAGCTGTCTTCTTCCTGTCTCTTTATATTGCAGACAGGGCAAGAGAACTCTCTGGTGTTTATAAGGACACTAATCCCATTCTTTGGCCCACCACCCCACTAATGTTCTCCCTACCTGCATGGACAGGAGAAGCTCAGTACACCTACCTGCCCCAGCCAATGAGAAGAGAGAAGTGATGGGCAAGTGGCTCCCATTTGAGTGTCCAACCAGAATTGTATATATCGCTTCCACTCACTTAGCTGGACAGAACTTAAATATATGGTTACATCTGGGTTGCAGGGAAGGCTGGGAATTGTAGTCTTTAGCTGAGGATCCAACACTTGAGTTCTACCAATAAAAGAAAGAAGGGAAGAAGGTCTGTGGGGAGTCAAGTGTCTTTTCCACAGGTCCTCAATCAGGTTGCCTGGTGACAACATTCTGAGATCACCAGGGAAGTGACTTACTCTGGCTTCTCTCTCTGGTCTCACTTTCCCCCAATAAGTATTTTTCTCCCCTTCCTGTTTCTGCTCTTATTCCCTCCTCTGGTTCTTCTGCCCCTTTGAGATGTCAGGCCTTCATATTAGTTCAGATAAATTCAGAGCCCACAAGACTCTCTAAAGTAGGAACTCTGGAAAACCTAAGGATTGTCTTGATGCAGATCGAACCTACAGTGTTCTGTGACCTTAGTCCTTTGCCTTGGTGAGTAATAAAAATGCTCATTTTCATCTTCCCAGTATTTGGGGTCTGGCCAGGGAAAATAAAGCTGCCTGGCGGGAGGGAAGAGAGACCAGAGAATGGGGTTGGCTCACCTATAAGAGAAGGTGTTGATCACCAGTTCTTAAGGTTATGGTCACTTCAAGGGGCTTCAAGTTACCACCGCAGCTAAGAACCACTGGCCTAAGTTATATATAGGGAGAATACATTTCCATTTTGCAAATTTGACTGCTAAGCTGGTAGACAGAGATGGCAAATCCCTTTGACCCATCAGTGACTATGTCTCAACTCTGACAGCTCAGAACAATATCACCTTGCCCTAGAAGCCTTCTATAAGTGTTTGTGCACCCTAAAAGACCATTTAGGGTATGAGATAGAAACCAGAATCCTGTAATAATCCAGTTGCCTGGGGATGAAAAGCACAACAGTGAATCTGATTCTTATTTCAATTGCTACGTCTATCAGCTTACCCTCTGCCCTCTCTTCTGAGCAACTTCTCTTGTCACCCGGGCCATATTGAATGCCCTGAAATTGTTGCCAATAGTAGGGGGTAAGAGGACAGATGGAGAATTTGGTGATAGTTTACAGAGGGCCTTGAACACCCTGGAGTCGTTCCCATTTCTAAATCCTCTCTTTTGTGTGCCTCCCTTTACAGAGTGAATAATCATGCGTGAGGGCAGTCATCTTTGGAGGGATTATGGGCATATTGAGAAGAGAGGGAAACCTTCCCAGACCGTACCCCCACTGAACACCCTTACCCCCAACCTCTAGCTTTTTTTCTCCTCAACATTTTAGATTTCTCTTTGTCCTTTACATGCCAACTCTGTATCTCCTTTGACTGGTGTGACCACTAAAAATCATCTCAATGTTCGGCTTCCAAGACTCTGTTCTTATTTATCCTTCTATCATTCTGAAAGCAATTTATCTGCCTCCTTACAGTCACTTCACACCAAAGAGGCCAGTGCACGGCTCTCCTCTTGTGGCTCTTCTCCCAGTTACAATCTCTACTAAGAAGAATTTCACCTCTCCTTTGCATAACAAGGACTCTCAAATACACTACATGCAGGGCTCAAAGTGTGGTCTGAGAAGAGACCACAAGAGAAAAATACAGAAAGTGAGTGTAAGCATCTAGAAAGGTTTTAGCAAGTTGACATCGCTACAACATCTGAGTCGGTTATTTTGAGCTTTGCATGCTATTTCCCATTACCAGCCCCTTTCCAGTTGCTAAAGTGGATCCTGGAGTTGCTAAAGCAGTGTGGGGAGAATGATTATCCACATGGCATGCAAGTTCTTACTACATTATAATAGCAACACATAGGATGTAGGATGACCTGTGTCTTGGTTTGTCTGGAACAGTCCCAGTTTAAAACTAGTGTCTCAGCTGAAGTATGTTCAAGTATCCCTTTCACACTCAGCATCCCCGATTGGACAATTATACGGTCACCCTACTTGATCCCTGTCCATAAGGAATGCCCGCTCCTCGCCCCAAATCTCATAATAAGCAGCCACAGTGATTTCAGGAGAGGCTGGAGAAACTTTTCATCCAATCCAAATACATTTTTAACTCAGGAATCTAATCCAGTGTTTTTGTAAACTCCTTGTGCCTTGTGAATAATATACCAATCATCACCGAGAAATCCCCTCAATGAGCTTAAAGAGCCGGACTCAATAAGCAACTTGATGCCATGAGACTTCACAGGTTGCAAGGAGATGGAAAAGGGTGTTGCTTTCTTTTCACTCTGAATTGACTGGTGTTTTCTGTAAATGACGAATGGGTTTGTCCTGACCTGTAGTTACTGCCTACATGGTCTCACTGGGAAGGCCCTGGAAATCCAACTTGCCTACAAACATATCTACCCCTTAACCTGTTACTATGTCTAAAGCCCAGCATTTGTATCAACATGGATGGAACTGGAGATGATGCTGAGTGAAGTAAGTCAAGCAGAGAAAGACAATTATCATATGGTTTCACTTATTTGTGGAATGTAAGGAATAGCAGGGAGGACATTAGGAGAAGGAAGGGAAAAATGAAGGGGGGAGATCGGAGGGGGAGACGAACCATGAGAGACTATGGACTCTGGGAAACAGACTGAGGGCTGCAGAAAGGGAGGTGGGGGGGGAATGGGTTAGCCCGGTGATGGGTATTAAGGAGGGCACATGTTGTAATGAGCACTGGGTATTATATGCAAACAATGAATCATGGGACACTACATCAAAAACTAATGATGTACTGTATGGTGACTAACATAACATAATTTAAAAAATAAAAATAAAATTCTTACCTTCAGGACTGTCCTTTCTGTTAAATTTGGGAGCAGATCTCTGTTTAAATGCAAATACCGTAGTCTAGAGAGCTAAACCCCAAGAACACCTTAGTGCTGGGCCTCAGAGCCCTGGGAGAATGGAACACGGATATTTTAAAAGGGATGCAAGTCAAAAAACACAGCAATAGAACACTTGTTGAGGCAGACAGGACCAGGGCATCCACTAACGTGGGTGCTGATGTGGTGGAAGGCCATTGGGTATCAAGAGAGAAAGTGAGGATGCATCATCTCTACTCCATAATTTGGCCCATCATTGGCCTGAGGTCACTGAATGTAGGAGAATGCCAAGTGCAACTGTGCTGCTCTCTGAGAAATCTAGCTAGGCCCAAAGTTAAAACAAAAGGTTTTAAATAAGCACCCCTACCTTCAACAGAGAGTTGCCAAGGAAAGACGCCAATGCTTGAGGCTTTGATAGAAAATACCACTCCACCCCCTTTACCTCTGCCTTGTTACCATCAAAAGAGAAATGAAAGGGGGGAAAATGGAAGTTGTGGTTACCTTGGTGGGCCATAGGTGTTCGCAGTGGTGAGCTGTCTGTAGGGGTGAAGAGGTGTGTCTTGCCTTCACAGAGGCCAAGTGGCAAAGATTAAGCAATAAGCAAGAAAGAGACTCGCATTTCTATTTTCCAGTTGAACTTTGGTTTGGGTACCTGCCAGTTGGGCTCCCCGTCCCAGGCAGGACACATTTTAGTTAACCCTGCCAAAGAATGGCTAATCCCAATCCATGATGTCTAACCATGGCTGGCTTTTTGTAGTATGAGAAGTACCTAGCAGAGCTTTGTGCGTTTTTTTTTCTCCCAGGTTTGGCCTTTAGCTGAAATTCTGGGCCAAGAAAAGTCTCCAACAACACTTCTTGACACTGATCTTTGATCTCTCCAATCCTCCTCAATTGCCATTATTTCTAGCAACTGAACTGGGGAATTAAGGCTTTCCCCACTTGAGCAGCATGTGGGAAGCAGGGCCTGAAATGAGCCATGAGGACATTTAGAAGGCCGACACTAATGATACCCTGGCTCCAAACAGGGCAGGCAGGTGCGAGGTGGGCACAGAGCTTATAGCAAGGAAGATGGTGGATCAACAAGCCCGGGAGCATGGCAGGAATGGCTGTATGCCTGGTGGACTCTGGGGAGTAGAGAGATTTTATGGCCAGCTTGGAGCAGAGAACATGGAGAAGAGCCCCAAGCCCTTAATGTCTGCCAAACTTGGCTAGCACTCAGTGATGCTGGCAGGCCCAGCTAGAAATCTGTTTACCCAAAAGGAACGAAGCATCAGATAAGCATTGTGGTGGAAGAGAACCATGAGTCTTCATCTAAATTTTGCAATTAGAGGGAGACGCAAAGCTGATTTAATGGAACATGAGGCTGTGGTGAAACTCTGGTGAATCTGAGGCAGAAATTTGGGTCTGGGGTGAAACCTTGTTTAGTTTGTGGAGACATGATCCCAGGGGAAAGCACTCTGTGGCCAGAGTTTTAGAACAATCGGGGTTGACTTAGAATTAGGCCACAGACTTAGGAATTTGGTATTCTTTGCTTTTTTTCCTCCCTGATTTTTTAGGCTACAGACATAAGAATTTGGTATGCTTTGCTTTTTTTGTCCCCCTGATTTTTTTTCTTTTGGATTTTATTTGTGTTTGGTAGGAAAAGACTCATAAACTGGCAAATTCTTCCTTCTCTTAGCAATATGGGTTCCACTAGGGGATGAGAATGACTGAGAAGTGGGCATTGCGGTTTTTATGAAGGTATTCCTCAGAGTTCTCCAGAGAAACGGAACCAATGGGATGTATGAATAGATCTAAAAGGAGATTTACTATAAGATATTGGCTGTATCTCTGTATCTCTGTTTAGAAAGAGAGTTATTATAAGATATTGGTTCATGCTATTAAGAAAGCAGAAAAGTCCACGCTCTGTGTTGTGTAAGCTGGAGACCCGGGGGTGTAGTTCCAAGGCCAGAGAGCCGGTGGAATAGATTCCAGTCCAAACTTGCAGGTCTGGGGACCAGAAGTACTAAAGGTAAGAGGAAGACCCCTTCCTACTGCCCTCCCACTCACCCTTTTGCTTCGGTTTTTTAAAACACTAACAGCCTTGTTGCCCCCGAGAAGCAGCTGTTTCCTGTCCCCAGCCACTGAAATCAGTGCAGCTCTAACCATCTCCTAGGAATAGAATTCATATTTGTAGACCTTCGTGAGAACGGTGTTGGAAGGGGGCCTCGATGGGCGGTGTGGGGCTCCGACATTAACTTCTGCAATGGACTACAGGGGGGTGACGCTGGCATTCCCCTGTGCAAATGCCTTTTATGTGGGGACACTCCCAAGTGGAGACTAGAGCTAAGGCAGAACTAACTTTCAGTTCCATGTGGAACCCGAGCAGCAGCCTTCCTCCGTTTCAAGGCTCCCCTCTTCCCAGTACATATGGTGAAGATGTAGGTGTTAGTTTTAGTTTCTCCTGAGAGAACTGGAGGCCAAACTCCTGGAGTCTGAAAGCTCTCCCATCCCTCCAGGGTCCCCCTTTCCTGCTGCCTGTAACAGGATGCCATTCTCTGCTCCCGGGTACCGGTGGGAAGAGGGATACGGGGCCCGCCACAGTTCCCCTCCTTGTCCCTCACGTTAGGGTCCATACCAGCACCATACGAAGCTCTTCAATGGAGCTGAACATCTTTTTAATAACATCCTGCCTCCACCCAATGCCTCATCAGGTTTGACATGATGACATGGGCGAGAGCCACCAAATAAGACTTCCCTCATAGTGGACAGAAAAATGCCCCAGAATTTAATCCTCTGTGCACGATAAATTACTGCCTCAAGAATGAGGTATTTCTTCATGTACTGGTATGGAGCGATCTCTAATACAGATTTTTTTCCTTTTTTTTTTTAAATTGTTATTTTATGTTATGTTAGTCACCATACAGTACATCATTAGTTTTTGATGTAGTGTTCCATGATTCATTGTTTGTGCATAACACCCAGTGCTCCATTCAATACGTGCCCTCGTTAATACCCATCACCAGGCTAACCCCTTCCCCCACACCCCTCCCCTCTAGAACCCTCAGTTTCTCAGAGTCCATAGTCTCTCATGGTTCGTCTCCCCCTCCAATTTCCCCCCCTTCATTTTTTCCTTCCTACTTTTTTTCCTAACATATAATGTGTTATTTGTTTCAGAGGTACAGGTCTGTGATTCGTCAGTCTTACACAGTTCACAGCACTCACCTTAGCACATACCCTCCCCAACGTCCATCACCCAGCCACCCACCCCTCCCACCCCCCACCACTCGATTTTTGAGTAAAAAGTCAAAGCGCAGAATAGTATGCTGTGTGAATGTGTCTGTATGAAAGATTACACAAGAAACTGGTAATTTGGTCTGTTCCCAAGAGGAAACCAGAATGATCGGGAGATTCAGGTAAGACCTCTCCGTATACATCTTTTGCTACCTTTTGGATTTGGAATCATGTGAATGTATTACCAAATCAAAAATTAAAAATGAAGTTCTCAGTTTCTGTTTAACATACTTTGAGTTGGGTTTTCTGTCATTTGCAACCAAGGCATCCTGACTGAGATATCTTTACTGATATATATATTGATATATACATTTATATTTATATTTAGTTTGTTTCCATCTATGAGGCAAATGTCTCTTCCTCACATGTGAAATTCTCATGGTTAACTTAGTTCTTTTTGCTTCCTTAGTGAGTTCTGTATGGGTTTCTCAATGTTTCTACTGGCTCCCTGGTGCCCTTTACTAAACAGTTTGGGTACTTAAATGGAATTTCATCCTAGGGTGTAGGGATAGCATATAAATTGTATGCTAGATATGACTTTCCTCCAAGTCTAAAAGGAAAGTAGTTAAAATTGAAGCCTTCCTAGGGGATCCCTTAATAGCACATTCCATTTCCTGCCCATTTCCCAAAGTACTTCATCGCTATCATCATCCACCCTGTGGGACTCTTGGCTAACTTAGAGTGTGTATTACAATACCTTAACATCTAGCAAGGGCTCTCAACATAGAAGCTCTCATTAGCATTGCTTCTCTGCAATTAGCTTTTTGGCTAGGAGAATCCTTGGGAATGAGATAGCTCAAAGTTCACAAGCCTCGTTCCATCACCTACTAGCTATATGAGTGAGAGGAAGTTAGCCTTCCTGGGTTTTATTTTATTTTTTTATCTGTAAAATGAGGCTCCATTTTATATTTGTAAATACTTGATCCGGGATGGTTGTGTGGATTCAATGAGATAACATAGTTTGAAAATCACTTAACCCAGAACCAGCTGCAGAGTCAATAATAGCCCAACCCTCATACGATGAGGTCTCTTAATGTGGACCGTGAGCCATTAGCCATTGTTGTGTATTCAAGAACAGTTTTCGGCCAGTCAGAGGGCAGCTCTTCAATGGAGCTGAACATCTTTTTAATAACATTCTGCCCTTACTCTAGCCTTCACTCTCTCCATCTCCCAATATCTGTTTTAGGAAAGAAATACTTGGTGATATCAAATGAGGCCATCTGCCCTAAATTAAGTTTTTAAGCATTTAATTTGGCTCTACTTTGAAAAGGACTAAATGTCTCCCAAGACATCTGAGAAGTATTTTTCTTTGGGAAATATACAATTTTGTTTTCCCAGTGCCCTTAGGTTGGCTATTCAGGAAGCATTGTATTTTTGGATTCAACAATTAAAACTTAAGCTCTAGCTCAATGTTAAAACAAGAAGGGCTTCCTACACCTTCTCTTTTTTTTTTTCTTTACTGAGATGTAATTGACATTATAACACTGGGTTTAGCTGTATAACATAATTATTTGATATATGTATATACTGCAAAATGTTTGCTACAATGAGTTTTTTTTTTTTTGACCACAAGAATTACAAATATATTTAAATCTCAGACCTGGGAAATGGACTATACACAGCCTTCTAGGGGAGAAGAGAAACGCCTTAAATGTTCTGACAGCACTGCACCTTTGGCTTGTTTTCAGTGGTTGGTGGAACATGAATAGGAACCACATTGTTGCTTGGAGACATGTCATTTTCACGTCTGACATTTGCTTCTGGGAAACAATGCGGTATATCTCTGTCAGAATTGTCTGAAAAGCAGCTTCTACATTTGTAGAGTCTAGAGCGGAAGTCTCAATGAATGACAAACCATTCTTTTCTGTAAAAGCTCTTGCTTCATCTGTAGGAACTGCCCTGAGATGACGCAAATCACTCTTACTGCCCAGAAGCATGATAACAATGTTACTATCAGCGTGATCTCTCAGTTCTTTCATCCAAACCACATATAGGTATAATTTTTCATATTATGACAAGACTTTAAAGATCTACTCATTTAGTAACTTTTTTTTAAGATTTTATTTATTTGACAGAGAGAGAGATAGCAAGAGCAGGAACACAAGCAGGGGGAGTGGGAGAGGGAGAAGCAGGCTTCCCGCTGAGCAGGGAGCCCGATGTGGGGCTCGATCCCAGGACCCTGGGATCATGACCTGAGCCGAAGGCAGACGCTTAACTGGCTGAGCCACCCAGGCTCTCCACAATTACTAACTTTCAAATGTACAATACAGCATTGTTAATGATAGTCATCATGCTGTATGTTATATTCCCAGGGCTTATTTATCATATAACTGAAGATTGTACCTTTTGACCATCTTCACCCATTTGCCCACCCTCTATATCCAGCCTCTGACTACCAACAGTCTGTTCTGTATAACTGTAAGTTTGGGATTTCATAGATGTAATGTATGGTGATTAACATAACATAATAAAAAAAAGAAGTATAGTTGATACACAATGTTGCATTAGTTTCGGGTGTAAAGTACAGTGATTCAATAGGTATATATATATATATTATGCTGTGCTCACCACATGTGTAGCTACCATCTGTCACCATACAATGCTATTACAGTACCATTGACTATATTTCCTGTGCTGTACTTTTTACTCCTGTGATTTATTTATTCCATGACCAAAAATCTGTATCTCCCACTCCAATCGCCTATTTTGCCCATTCCACCAACCCCCTCCCCTCTGGCAACCATCAGATTGTTCTCTGTATTTATGCAACTGTGTTTGCATTTTGTTTGTTTATTCATTGGTTTTTTGGATTGCACATTAAGTGAAATTATATATATGGTATTTGTCTTTCTTAATCTGACTTACTTCACTTAGCATAATACCCTCTAGGTCCATCCATGTTGTTGCAAATGGCAAGATCTCATCCTTTTTTATGGGTAATACTCCATTGTGTGTGTGTGTGTGTGTGTGTGTGTGTGTGTGTGTGTGTATAAAGATGTGATATATCACATCTTTATCCATTCATCTACTGATAGACACTTAGGTTGCTCCCATATCTTGGCTTCTAAATAATGCTGCAACACGGGGGTGCATATATTTTTCAAATTAGTGTTTTTGCGTTCTTTGAGTAGATATCCACTAGTGGAATTACTTGCTGGTATGGTACTTCTGTTTTTAATTTTTTGAGGAAACTCCATACTGTTTTCACAGTGACTGCACTAATTTACATTCACACCAGCAGTGCATAAGGGTTCCCTTTCCTCCCTATCTTCGCCAACACTTGTTATTTCTTCTCTTTTTGATAATAGCATTCTAACAGGTATAAGGTGATATTTCCTATGGTTTTGATTTGCATTTACCTGATTATTAGTGATATTGAGCATTTTTTCATGTATCTGTTGGCCATCTACATGTCTTTGGAGAAATGTCTGTTCAAGTCTTCTGCCCATTTGTTAATTGGATTGGTTTTATTCGTGTTGAGTTGTATATGTTCTTTATATGTTTTGGATATTAACTGCTTGTGGGATATATCATTTGTCGATACCCTTTCCCATTCAGCTTGTTGCCTTTTCAATTTATTGATGGTTTTCTTCACTGTGCAAAAAAGCTTTTTATTTTAATGTAGTCCTGATAGTTTATTTTTGCTTTTGTTTCCCTTGTCTGAGGCTACTTATCTAGAAAAATGTTGCTATGGCTGATGTCAGTTACTGCCTATGTTTTCTTTAGGAGTTTTACAGTTTGTGGTCTTAACGTTAGATCTTTAATCCATTTTTGAGTTTATTTTTGTGTATAACGTGAGAAAATGGTCCAGTTTCATTCTTTTACATTTAGCTGTCCACTTTTCCCAGCACCACTTATTGAAGAGACTATCTTTTCCCCATTGTATATTCTTGTCTCTTATGTCACAAATGTATTGACCACATAAGCATGGATTTATTTCTAGCCTCTCAATTCTGCTCCATTGATCTATGTCTATGTTTGTGTCATGTACCATACTGTTTGGTTACTACAACTTTGTAGTATATCTTGAACTGTGGGTTTGGGATACCTCCAGCTTTGTTCTTCTTTCTCGAGATGCTTTGCCTATTCCAGGTCTTGTGTGGTTCCATACAAATTTTAGGATTATTTGTTACAGTTTGGTGAAAAATGCTATTGGTATTTCAATGGGGATTGCATGGAATCTGTAGTTTGCTTTGGGTAGTATGAACATTTTAACAATGTTAATTCCTCCAATTCATGAATATGGAGTATCTTTCCATTTGTGTGTGTCCTATTCAATTTCTTTCATCAGTGTTGTATAGTTACCAAAGTACAGGTTGTTCATCTCCTTGATTAGGTTTATTCCTAAGTATTTTATTCTTTTTCGTGCTGTTGCAAATGGAATTGTTTACTTAATTTCTATTTCTGCTACTTTGTAATTAGTGCTTAGAAATGCAACCAACTTCCGTGTATTAATATTGTATCCTACAACTTCACTGAATTCATTGATACTTCTAATGGTTTTTTTGGTGGGGTCTTTCGCGTTTTCTAAATATAGTATCATGTCATCTGCAAATAGTGACCAATTTGAATGCCATCTATTTCTTTGTTTTGTCCGATTGCAAGGCTAAGACTTTCCAATCTATGGTAATAAAATTGATGACATTGGACATCCTTGTGTTTTTCTTGACCTTAGAGGAGAAGCTCTGTTTTTCACCACTGAGTAGGATGTTATCTGTGGGATTTTCATATAAAGGCTTTATTATGTTATGTTCCCTCTAAACCCCCTTTGTTACAAGTTTTTTTAATCATAAATAGATGTTGAATCTTGTCTAATGCTTTTTCTGCATCTATTGAGATGATCATATGATTTTTGTCCTTTGTTTTGTTGACGTGGTATATCACAGTGACTTGCAAATATTGAACCATCCTTGTATCCCTGGAAGAAATCCCACTTGATCATGATGAATGATCCTCTCAATGTATCATACAGTTTACTAATATTTTGTTGAAGATTTTTGCATTTATGTTCATCATAGGTGTTGTCCTGTTTTTGTTTTTGTAGTGTCTGTCTGATTTATGTATCAGAGTAATGCTGGCCTCAGATGATGGATTTGGAAGCTTTCCTTCCTGTTCTATTTTTGGAGTAGTTTTAGGAGAATGGGCATTAACTATGCTTTAAATGTTTGGTAGAATGTACTTAAGATTCCATCTGGTCCTGGACTTTTCTTTTTGGGAGTTTTTTGATTAGCTGTTCAATTTCATTACTAATAATTTCTCTGTTCAGATTTTCTATTCCTGATTTGGTGTGGAAGATTGTATGTTTCTAGGAATTTACCCATTTCTTTCAGGTTGTCCAATTCATTGGCATAAAATTTTTCATAGTAGTCTCATAATCCTTTGTATTCTTGTGGTGTTGGTTATTACTCTTCTTTCGTTTTTTATATTATTTATGAGTTTTCTCTTTCTCTTTTTCTTTTTTTTTTTGATTAACATGTACTGTATTATTAGTTTCAGAGGTAGAATTTAGTGATTCATCAGTTGCATACAACATCCAGTGCTCATTACTTCAAGTGCCCTCCTTAATGCCCATCACCCAATTACCCCATTGCTCTGCCCACCTCCCCTCCAGCAAGCCTCAGTTTGTTCCCTATACCTAAGAATCTCTTATGCTTTGCCTCCCTCTCTGTTCTTATCTTCTTTTGTTTTCTCCCTCCCTTCCTCTGTGTTATTTGTTTTGTTTCTTAAATCACATGTGTGTGAAATCATATGGCATTTGTCTTTCTCTGACTGACTTATTTCACTTAGCATATTACCCTCTGGTTCCATCCACATCATTACAATTGGCAAGATTTCATTCTTTTAGATGACTGAGTAATATTCCACTGTGTATATATACTACATCTTCTTTATCCATTCATCTCTCAATAGACATCTGGGCTCTTTCCATATTTTGCTTACTGTGGACATTGCTCCTGTAAACATTGGGATGCATGTGCCCCTTAGAATCACTATGTTTGTATCCTCGGCATAAATACCTAGTAGTGTAATTGCTGGGTCATAGGATAGCTCTATTTTTTAACTTTTTGAGAAATCTCCATACTGTTTTCCAAAGTGGCTACCAGCTTGCATTCCCATCAACAGTGTAAGAGGGTTCCCCTTTCTCTGCATCCTAGCCAACATCTGTTGTTTCCTGGGTTAATTTTAGCCATTCTGACCAGTGTGAGGTGGTATCTCATGGTGGTTTTGATTTGTATTTCCCTGATGATGAGTGGTGTTGAGCACTTTTTCATGTATCTGTTGGCCATTTGTATGCCTTCTTTGGGAAATGTCTATTCATGTCTTCTGCCCATTTCTTGAATGGATTTTTTTTGTTTTTTGGTTGTTGCTTTTGATGAGTTCTTTGTAGATTTTGGATACTAGCCCTTCATCTGATAAGATACTTGCAAATATCTTCTCCCATTCCGTATGTTGCCTTTTAGTTCTGTTGACTGTTTCCTTTGTTGTGCAAAAGCTTTTTATCTTAATGAAGTCTCTATAGTTCATTTTTGCTATTATTTCCCTTGCCTTTGGAGACATGCGTAGCAAGAAGTTGCTGAGGCCAAGGTTGAAGAAGTTGCTGCCTGTGTTTTCCTCTAGGTTTTTGATGGATTCCTGTCTCACATTTGGGTCTTTCATCCATTTTGAGTTTATCTTTGTGGATGGTATAAGAAAATGGTACAGTTTCACTCTTCTACCTGTGACTGTCCAATTTTCCCAACACCGTTTAACAGACTATCTTTTTTCCATTGGATATTCTTTCCTGCTTTGTTGAAGACTAGTTGACATAGCGTTGAGGGTCCATTTCTGGGCTCTCTATCCTATTCCATTGATCTGTGTATCTGTTTTTGTGCCAGTACCATACTATCTTGATGATTATAGTTTTGTAATACAGCTTGAAGTCCAGAATTGTGATGCACCCAGCTTTGGTTTTCTTTTTAATATTCCTTTGGCTCTTTGGGGTCTTTTCTGGTTCCATACAAATTTTAGGATTGTTTGTTCCAGCTCTATGAAAAATGCTGATGGCATTTTGATAGGGATTGCACTGAATGTGTAGATTGCTTTGGGTTGCATAGACATTTTAACAAATTTTTGTTCTTCCAATCCATAAGTATGGAATGTTTTTCTATTTCTTTGTGTCTTCCCCAATTTATTTCATAAGTGTTCTATAGTTTTCGGATTACACATCCTTTACCTCTTTGGTTGGGTTTATTCCTAGATATCTTATGGTTTTTGGTGCAATTGTAAATGGGATTGATTCCTTGATATCTTTCTTATACCTCATTGTCAGTGTATAGAAATGCAACTGACTCCTGTGCATTGGTTTTATACCCTGCAACTTTGCTGAATTCCTTTATCAGTTCTAGCAATTTTTGGGTGAAGTCTTTTGGGTTTTCTATATAGAGTATCATGTCATCTGTGAAGAGTGAAAGTTTGGCCTCTTCTTTGCCAAATTAGGATGCCTTTTATTTATGTCTAATTGCTGAGGCTAGAATTTCTAGTACTATGTTGAACAACAGTAGTGAGAGAGGGCATCCCTCTTGTGTTCCTGACCTTTGGGGAAGAGCTCTGGTTTTCCCTGTTAAGGTTGATATTCACTGTGGGTTTTTCGTGTATGACTTTTATGTTATTGAGCTATGTTCCTTCTATCCCTACACTGCAGAGAGTTTTTATCAAGAAAAGATGCTATATTTGGTCACATGCTTTTTCTGCATCTATTGAGAGGATCATATGGTTTTTGTCCTTTCTTTTATTAATGAGGTGTATCACATTGATTGATTTGTGGATGTTGAACCACCCTTGCAGCCCAGGAATAAATTTTAATGTACTGTTGGATCCTATTAGCTAGTATCTTGGTGAGAATTTTTGCATCCATGTTCATCAGGGATATTAGTCTATAATTCTTTTCATGGGGTCTTTGTCTGATTTTGGGATCAAGGTAATGCTGGCCTCATAGAATGAGCTTGGAAGTTTTCCTTCCATTTCTATTTTTTAAAACAGTTTCAGAATAGGTATTCTTCTTTAAATGTTTGGTAGAATTCCACTGGGAGGCCATCCTGCCCTGGAGTCTTGTTTGTTGGGAGATTCTTAATTACTGCTTCAATTTCTTTGCTGATATGGGTCTGTTCAGGTTTTCTTTTTCTTCATGTTGCAGTTTTGGTAGTTTATACATCTCTAGGAATGTATCAGTTTCTTCCAGATTGCCTAATTCATTGGCATATAATTGCTCAAAATATTCTCTTATAATTGTTTGTATTTCTTGTGTTGGTTGTGATCTCTCCTCTTTCATTCATAACTTTATTAATTTGGGTCCTTTCTCTTTTCTTTTTGATAAGTCTGGCTAGGGGCTTATCCATCTTTTTAATTGTTTCAAAGAACCAGCTCCTAGTTTCATTGACCTGTTCTGTTTATTTGATTTCTATTTCATTGATTTCTGTTCAGATCTTTATTATTTCTCTTCTCCTGCTGGATTTAGGCTTTCTTTGCTGTTCTTTCTCCAGCTCCTTTAGATGTAAGGTTAGGTTGTGTATTTGAGACTTTTTTTGTTTCTTGAGAAAGGCTTGTATTGCTATATACTTTCCTCTTAGGATTGCCTTTGCTGTATCCCAAAGATTTTGAACAGTTGTGTTTTCATTTTCATTTGTTTCCATGATTTTTTTTAATTCTTTAATTCCTGGTTGACCCATTCTTTGACCTGCTCTTTAATCTCCATGTATTTGTGTTCCTTCCAAATTTTTTCCTGTGATTGAGTTCAAGTTTTAAGGCATTGTGGTCTGAAAACATGCATGGTATAATCTCAGTCTTTTTGTACTGGTTGAGACCTGATTTGTGACCCAGGATGTGATCTATTCTGGAGAATGTTCCATGTACACTCAAGAAGAATGTATTCTGTTGCTTTAGGATGAAATGCTCTGAATATATCTGTGAAGTCCATCTGGTCCAGTGTGTCATTCAAAGCCGTTGTTTCCTTGTTGATCTTCTGCTTAGATGATCTGTCCATTGCTATGAGTGGGGTGTTAAAGTCCCCTACTATTATTGCACTATTATCAATATGTTTAATTTAGTTATTAATTGGTTTATATAGGTGGCTACTCCCAAGTTAGGGGCATAAATATTTACAATTCTAAGATCTTCTTGTTGGATAGACCCTTTTATTATGATATAGTGTCCTTCATCTCTTATCACAGTCTTTGGTTTAAAATCTAGTTTGTCTTGGGACACCAGGGTGGCTCAGTCAGTTAAGCATCTGCCTTCGGCTCAGGTCATGATTCCAGGGTCCTGGGATTGAGTCCCACACTGGGCTCCTACCTCAGCGAGGAGCCTTGCTTCTCCCTCTACCTGCCACTCCCACTGCTTGTGCTCTTGCTCTCTGACAAATAAGATTTTAAAGAAAATCTAGTTTGTTTTATATAAGAATTTCTACCCCAGCTTTCTTTTGATGTCCATTAGCATCATAAATGGTTCTCAACCCCCTCACTTTCAATCTGGAGGTGGCTTTGTGTCTAAAATGAGTCTCTCTCTTTTTTTAAGATTATTTATTTATTTATTTGACAGAGACAGCGAGAGAGGGAACACAAGAGGGGGAGCGGGAGAGGGAGAAGCAGGCTTCCCTCAGAGCAGGAGCCCATTTCGGGGCTTGACCCCAGGATCCTGGGATCATGACCTGAGCTGAAGGTAGATGCCTAATGACTAAGCCACCCAGGTGCCCCAAAAGGAGTCTCTTGTAGACAGCGTAACAATGTGTCTTTTTTTTTTTTAATCTAATCTGATACCTGATGTCTTTTGATTGGAGCATTTAGTCTATTTACATTCAGAGTAATTATTGAAAGATATGAATTTAGTGCCATTGTATTACCTGTAAAGCCACTGTTTCTACATATTGTCTCTGTTCCTTTCTGGTCTTTGTTAATTCCGGGCTCTCTCTTTGCTCAAAGGATCCCCTTTAATATTTCTTGCAGGGCCCATTTAGTGTTCATAAATTCCTTTAGTTTTTGTTTGTCCTGGAAACTCTTTATCTCTCTTTCTATTCTGAATGACAGCCTTGCTGGATAAAGTATTCTTGGCTGCATATTTTTACCATTTAGCACATTGAATATCTCATGCCAGTTCTTTCTGGCTTGCCAGGTCTCTGTAGACAGGTCTGCTGCCAGCCTTATGTTTCTACCCTTGTAGGGTAAGGACCTCTTGTCCTGAGCTCCTTTCAAGATTTTCTCTTTATCTCTGAAATTTGCAAGCTTCACTATTATATGTCATGGAGTTGACCTATTTTTATTGATGTTTACAGGGGTTCTCTGTGCCTCCTGGATTTGAATGACTCTTTCCTTCCCCAGATTAGGGAAGTTATCAGCTATAATTTGTTCAAATATACCTTCTGCCCCCCCCTTCATCTTCTGGGACCCCTATTATCTAGACATTATTTCACTTGAAGGTATAGCTGATTTCTCTTTGTGATCCAGTAGTTGTTTACTCTCTTTTTGTCAGGTTCCTTATTTTCCATCATTTTGTCTTCTATATCACTGACTCTTTTGCCTCATTTATCCTTGCTGTTAGAGCCTCCATTTGTGACTGCATCTAAGTAAAGGCGTTTTTAATTTTGGCCTGATTAGATTTTAGTTATTTTATTTCTCCAGTAAGGGATTCTCTAGTGTCTTCTATGATTTTTTTCAAGCCCAGCTAGGATCTCTATAGTCCTTGTTTTGAATTCTAGTTCTGAATTCTTACCTGTATCCGTATTGATTAAATCCCTAGCAGTGAGAAAGAACCCTTTGTTCTTTCTTTTGGGGTGAGTTTCTCCATCTTGTTGTCATGTCCAGAAAGAATAAAAGAAAGAGACAAAAGATAAAATAACAACACCAGAAAAAAAAAAAAACCCAGAAGAAAATAAAAACAAAACAAAATAAGAAAAAAAATCAAGCAAAAGGTAATACAGAACAGGGGGGTACCTGGGTAGCTCAGTCTGTTAAGCATCTGCCTTCAGCTCAGGTCATGATCCCAGAGTCCTGGGATCAAGCCCTGCATCAGTCTCCGTGACAGTGGGGAGTCTGCTTCTCCCTCCCCCCGCTCATGTTCTCTCTCTCTCGCTATCTCTCTCAAATAAAAAAATCTTAAAAACAAACAAACAAACAAAAAACAGAACAAAACCCACTAAACTAGATCCTGGGTGTATTTTGGTCTTTTTGTTAGAAGAAACTAGATCCCAAAATAGGAAAGAAAGAAAAACTTACATACAAAAAGGAAAGGAAAGGAAAGGAAACCAAAAATAAAAATATACATATGTAACATATATATGAAAAAAATTTAGGGGTGCCTGGGTGACTCGGTTAAGTGTCTGCCTTCAGCTCTGATTGTGATCCCAGAATTCTGGGATTGAGCCCCATGTCAGGTTCCTTGCTCAGCCAGGAGTCTGCTTGTCCCTCTCCCTCTGCCCTGTTCCTGCTGTCTCTCTCTCAAATAAATAAATAAAATACTTTTAAAAAATAAAAAAAATTAAAAATAATTGAAAAATAAAATAGCTGATAAAAAATAAAACTGAAAGACTAAAGAATAATAATAAAAAAAGTACTATATACTGTTTTCCCCAAGAGCTGAAGTTTTGCTGTTCTCTGTGATCAGTAAACTTGGTGCTAGCTAGTTGTTCCTACTGGTCTTCTGGGGGAGAGGCCTGTTGCGCTGATTCTCAGGTGTCTTTGCTCAGGTGGAAATGTACCACCCTTGCCAGGGGTCCAGGCTCAGTGTAAGCGGCTCTGGATTTCCACTATGTGGCACTGTTTTGCTCCCTGAAGGCCTTTCAACACTGATTGGGTAATGAAAATGGTTGCCCCCTGATCTCTAGCCCCAGAGCTGAAAGTTTGCACCCCGCGCTCATCAATGAGCCCTCACAGAAAAGCAGTCAGTCACTCTTGTCTCCCTGGTTTCTGTCCGAACTCTGTGTTCACCCAGCCTGTGACCGAGTACTTTTGTCTCAGGTACATGATCCAGTTTTGAATCTCCAAACTTTATGGATTCCCAGGGCACGGACCCACTCTGCTCCTCCTCCCTGGGGAGGGTGGGGAGGCTCTCCCTTTGCTTCTGCCTTTTGCTGGGCCCCCACACAGCAGTTGACAATTTATAGCACCAATGAGCAGAATGCCCACACCTAGACTTGTGTTTGGCGGGCTTCCCCCCTCCAATGCCTGGAAATTCTGCCACACTCAAGCACCCCCATTCTTCTTGTGACCCCGGGGATCCTGAGGCCATTCCATTCTACCTGGGATTCTGACCCCCCCTCTGCCACCTGAGCACCTTTAAGCCGGGGAAGTCCCCCACTGTTGCAGATTTCTTTAAGTTCCGATTTTGTGCTCCACTACTTAATAATACTTTGCAGTAGCCTTTTTTTTTTTAAGATTTTATTTATTTATTTGACAGAGAGAGAGAGAGAGACAGCGAGAGCAGGAACACAAGCAGGGGAGAGGGTCAGAGGGAGAAGCAGGCTTCCTGCCGAGCAGGGAGCCCGATGTGGGACTCGATCCCAGGAGCCTGGGATCATGACCTGAGCCGAAGGCAGACGCTTAACCGACTGAGCCACCCAGGCGCCCTCTTTTAAGTAGGCTCCCTCCCCTCCGGTGTATCCTCTATCACCCCAGATTCACATCTCTGCACCTCCTAACATTCCCAAAACTGGTAACTTTTCTATATGTAGAATTGCTGCAATTCTTCTCTGAAGCATCCGATTGATTTCACAGGTGTTCAGAATGGTTTAACTATCTAGCTGAATTCCAAGGACCAGATAAACTTAGGGTCCCCTCTTCCTCTGCCATCTGACTCCTCTCCCCCAAGCTTTCTCTTTTTCTTCATAAATCTTATTGAAGGTTTATTAATTTTGTTTATCTTCTCAAAGAATCAGCTCTTGGTTTTATTGAGCTTTTACATTTTTTTAGTCTCTATTTCTTTTATTTCTGCTCTGATCTTTATTTCCTTCTAATCTTGGGCTTTGTTCGTTCTCCTTTTTCTAGTTCCTCTAGGTGTAGGGTTAGATTGAAATTTTTCTTGTTTCTTGAGTTAGACCTGTGTCACTATAAATTTCCCACTTAGAACTGCTTTTGCTGTGTCCCAAAGATTTTAGACCATTGTGTTTTCATTTTCATTTTTCTCCATGTATTTTTTTTTGTTTCTTTTTTGATTTCTTCATTGACCCACAGGTTGTTTAGTAGCACATTGCTTAGCTACCACGTATTTGTGTGGTTTTCATTGTTTTTTGTGATGGCTTTGTAATTTCATACCATTGTGGTCACAAAAGATGCATGATGTGATTTCAATCTTAAATGTATTGGGACTTATTTTGCGGCCTAATGTGTGATCTCTCCTGGAGAATGTTCCACGTGCCCTTGAAAAGAATGTGCCTTCTGCCTTTGGATGGAATGTTCTATATATATCTGGTCTAATTGGTCATTCAAAGACACACCTTGTTGATTTTCTGCCTGAATTATTTATCTAAAAAATTGAGAGGTGTTATAGTCCCCTACTATGATGGTATTATGTCAATTTCTCCCTTTATATTTGTTAATATTTACTTTATGTATTGAGGTGCATCAGAATTGGGTACATAGATATTTGTAATTGTTATGTCTTCTTGTTGAATTGAACCCTTTATCACTATTTAATGTCCTTTGTCTTTGTTTTAAAGTCAGTTTTGTTTGATATGAGTATTGGTACCTCAGCTCTTTTTTCACTTGCATTTGCATGGAATATCTTTTTCTATTCTTTTACTTTCAGTCTTATGTGTGTTTAGGTCAGAGGTGAGGGTCTTGTAACAGCATATAGATGGGCCCTGTTTATTCTTCCATTTTACCACTGTATACGTTTAGGATTTTTTTTTAAGATTCTGTATATAAGTTGGATCTTACAGTATTTGTCTTTCTCTGTCTGACTTATGGACTTTGAGATTATGCTAGGTGAAATCCCTGTTGTCACAAATGGCAGGATTTCCTTTTTTATGGCTAGATGATATTCCATGTGTACACATAGCACATTTCTGTTATGCATTTGACCACAAATGGACACATATCTTAGCTACTGTCAATAAAGCTGCAATGATCACAGTGGGGGGGGGGGATACAGACATCTTTTTGAGACAGTGATTTCACTTCCTTTGGATAAATACCCAAAAGTATAATTGCTTAATCATATGGTAGCTTTATTTTTACTTTTTGAGGAGCCTCCATAGTCTTTTTCATAGTAGCTGTACCAATTTATATCCCTCACTCACATGTCACAATTTGTAAAGATTTTCTCCATTTCAGTAGGTTGCCTTTTTGTTTTGTTATGATAACCTATGCTTTATAGAGGCTTTTTAGTTTGATGTAATGGTGTATTTACTTTTGCTGTGTTTGTTTTTGGTGTCAAATACAAAAAAAAAAAAATCATTGCCAAAACTGATGTCAAGGAGCTTACACCCTATATTTTCTTCTAGAAGTTTTATAATTTCAGGTCTTATGTTCAAGTCTTTAATTTTATTTTGAGTTGATTTTTATCTATGGTATAAAATAGTGATCCAGTTTCATTTTTTGCATTTGGCTATTGAGTTTTCCCAGCACCTTTTATTGAAGGGGCTGTCTTTTACCTATTCTGTATTCTTGTCTCTTTTGTTGTAAATTAATTGTGTGTGTGTGTGTGTGTGTGTGTGGTTAGTTCTGAGATCTTTATTCTGTTCCATTGATCTACATATCTGTTTTATGTCAGTACCAAACTGTTTTGATTACTGTAGATTTGTAATATGGTTTGAAACCAGGAAGTTTGAAGCCTCTAGCTTTGTTCTTAAGATTTCTTTTTATTATTTGGAATTTTTTGTAGATCCATACGGATTGTATGATTGCTTTTTATTACTGTGAGAAGTGCCATTGAATTTTTTATGGGGATTGCATTGAATCTGGAGGTCACTGTGGCTAGAATGGACATTTTAACAATATTAATTTTTCCAGTCCATAAACACAGATTATCATTTCATGTATTTGAGTCTTCAATTTCTTTGATCAGTGTTTTGTAGTTTTCAGTGTACAGGTCTTCCACCTCCTTGATTAAATTTATTCCTAAATATTTAATTGGTTTTGATGCTATTGCAAATGGGATTATTTTTTATTTTAATTTCCCCTTTAGATAGTTTGTTAGTGTATAGAAACACAACTGATTTTTAATGTTGATTAAATTTTTACAACTTCATTGAATTTTTAAAATTTTATTTAAGAGAGAGCATGAACAAGGTGGGGAGAGGCAGAGGGAGAGGAGAAGCAGACTCCCCACTGAGCAGGGAGCCCAATGTGGGGATCGGTCTCAGGGCCCTGAGATCATGACCTGAGCCAAAGGCAGATGCTTAACTGACTGAGCCAGCCAGGTGCCCCAACTTTACTGAATTTATTTAATATTTTTTTGTAGAGTTTTTAGGGTTTTATATATGATTATATCATCTGCAAATGGAGACCATTTTACTTCATCTTTTCCTATTTGAATGCCTTGTATCTTTTCCTGCCTGGTTGCTCTGGTTGACTCAGTACCATTTTGAATAAAAGTGGCAAGAATAAAGGTGTTCCTGATCTTGTAGGAAACTTTCAGCTTTTTACTATTGACTTGATGTTACTTGACATATACAGCTTTTATTATATGAAGTACATTCTCTCTTGTTATAAGGTAGCAAAGAATTTGGCTGAATTGTGTTCTAGTGTTTCATAGAAGGTGGAACTTGTGAGTGATGAAATTGGATATTTACCTGAGGAGATTTTAAAATTTCAGCTTTATTGAGGTGTAATGGACACAGCTGAGGAGGTTTTTAAGCAAAGTGTTAAAGGGGTGGGTAGCTTAGCCTCTCATCACTTATAGGAAAACGTGAGAGGAGAGAGATAAACCGCAGGAATTATTAAGCAAAAAGGAACCAGAACTTGAAGATTTGGAAAATTCCCCGCCTATCTTTATTGCAAAAAATGAGAATGTATGCTCTGAAGAGAACACCCAGGATGTGAGTGGGAAATCATTTGATAAAGAGGTCATGGAGGTGAGCCCTGCATTTAATCAGCAATCTCCGCAGAAGCAGACCTAGAAATGGGATTATACCAGCAGACACTGCCAGCTTAGACCACGGGGAAGAGGACAGTAGAGCTATTTGGCTGTGAACATTTTTTTATGCTACAGAAAAAGAGAAGAAGGACCCCTAAAGTGATCCGGAGATCATCATGGATGTCATTCCCACCACAGGCACAGGGTGCAAGGCAGTTTCCTCCTTACTAGTCTCAAAGATTTCAGAAGATAGGGCTTCCCTCCTCAGTTTCTGCATGTCAGGCTGCCCCACCCAGGATCTCAGGGGTAGGACAATCACAAAGAGCTGGGGGCAGGGCTGCTGCCTACAGCCATGGGGGTGATGCGACCCCCCTAAGTGGGCACAGCATCCAGCAAAAGAAGATTATTCTCCATTCTTAAGATTCAGTGGAATTTATCTTGCTAGATTTTGGACTGTTTGCAGCCTGTCTCCCCTTCCTTTTTTATAAGTTCTCCCTTTTAGAATAGAAATGTCCCTATACCTGTCCCACTGTTGTATTTTGGAAGCATATCACTTGTTTGGTTTCGTAAATTTGTAACTGGAGAAGAATTGTGCTTCAGGATGAATCCTACCTCAAGTCTCCTCCGTAACTGATTTAGATGATACTTTGGTGAAACTTCGGACTTGGAGTGAGTGCTGGAATGCGTTAAGACTTTGGGGGCTGTTGGGATGAAATAAATGCATTTTGCATGTGATAAAGATATCAATTGTGGGGACCCGGGGGCAGAATGTTACGAGCTGAATTCTATCACCCTCAAATTTGTATTTTGAAGCCCTAACTCCCAACATGATCATATTTGTACACGGGGTCTTTGGGAGGTAATTAGAATCAAACGAGGTCATAGGATGGGCCTGGATCCAATGGAATGGGTGTCCTTAGAAGGGGAGGAGGAGACACTTGGAGAGTTCCCTCTCTTCTCCGTACATGCCCAGAGAAAAGGCTGTATGAAGACATAGTGAGAAGGTGGCCTTCTACAAGCCAAGAAGAAAGCCTCACCAGAAAATGAATCTTTTCGTGCCTTAGTTTGAGACTTCAAGCATCCAGAACTGTAAGAAAATCAATTTCTGTGGTTTAAGCCACCCAGTCTGTGGTATTTTGTCATGTCAGCCCAAGCAGACCAATGCAGTGGCTGACAACATTAGAAGCACTTCTTGTACATCAACTATCCTGATGTATAGGCTGGTTCTTGAGAAATGTAGGGGTTAGGGGTGGCACCTCCCTCACACAGTCAAAAATCCATGTATAACTTTGGACTCCCTGAGAACTTAACTACCAATAGCCTACCATTGACCGAAGTCTTACCAACAACATAAACTCAATTAACACATATTTCGTGTGATATATGAATTATATGCTGTGTTCTTATCATAAGCTAGGGAAGAGAATGTTTTATTAAGAAAATCATAAGAGAAACTGTATCGACAGTCCTCTATGTATAGTTACTGAAAACTATGTATAGGCCAGCTGGGCTGGTGGGACAGGGGTGACACCAGTGGCAGGGGTCTGGCTCTGTGATGGTGATGTCCCATATCCTGGCGGCCTCAGCTAAACCATGGCAGCTGCTGGGTGGGCCTACCAACTGTGACAGCAGCCTGGAGGCACAGTACAGCTGCTCCCTGGGCCTGAAGGTGTACTACGGGGCTGTGGCCATCGGCAACTGTGACCACATGTGAGTGTGCTGGCCTCTGGGAGACCACAGGGCTGGGGGGGGGGTCTGTGGTGGGGAAGAGTGTGTCTGGGCCAGTAGAGGCCTGAGGCAGTTGGCTGGCCCTGTGCAGCCCCAGAGCTCAGTACACAGAATTCTGGGTACAAGGGAGCAGAATTTGCCATACAGCACTGTCCCTGTCCTTTGGATACATCCCTCCACTCCGGCTAGCCACCTGGCTGCCAGCCCCAGGCCATCCACCCAATTACCCTGTCAGCACTTGGGGCATCGTGCAGTTCTGCTGGTCCCAGGACTCCGGGGGCTTGTGACTGCCCTACTGGCCTTCCTCAGGTACTCAGCAGGGAGCAGGTGCATCCTCTGTGACAGTCACCCTCCATTTGGTCCTGTGAAGATGGGTTAGCAATTGTAAATAAATGCCATGTGTCTTTTGCTTTCAACCCTTAAATGTGTGTAAATCAAACCTGTGTTATTCAAGGATTAGCTGTATACCTATGAGGAAGATAATATACTATCACCATCTACATAATACAAATAAGAAGCCTGAAGCTTAGAAAGGTCATATACCTCAGTGCTGAAAAATAGTTCAGGCATACACACACACACACACACGCACGCACGCACGCACGCACGCACAAATATAGTAAAATACAGGCACTGATGAAAAGAAGATCAGTAGTTGCCTGATGACAAGTCAGTGGGGATTGGCTGCAAAGGGGCACAGGGAAACTTTGTGGGGTGATAGAAATATCCTATATCTTATTTTATATCATGGTAGCAGTTTCATGGGTGAGTATAGTCTTTGAAACTCCTAACTATATGCTTAAAATGGGTATACTTTATTACAGGTAATTCATAATTCAATCAAAATGACTAAAATTTTTAAAAGAAAAATCAGATTCTTGCTATTAAAAAAGAAAAAAGATAACTAGAATCAGACCACTTGGGTCTGAATCCCAGCTTCATTATAAATTGTGTTATTTGGATCAAGTTACTTAATCTCTCTAGTTCCCTTCATCTCCAGTTCCTCATCTATAAAATGGGGATGAGAATGTTTTCTTAATATATATTTTAAGACTGTTATTCAAGTATTTATACTATATTTTATTCATTTATGCATTTGTCCCACATATATGTGTATATATATAACAAATATGTACTGTGTGCCAGGATCCATTCTAGGTAGGAAGAAGGAACCCACCATTCTGGGCAGTGTAGCAGTAAACAAAACAGTATTTCTATGTCCATGGTGTTAATTTTCTAATGTGGGAAGGGGGAAGCCATAGACTAGTAAAAATTTTTTATTTTTTTTTGCAGATAGAAATAAATGCTACAAATGAGATTAAACAAAGTAATGGTATTAGCTAGAGAATGTATTAGAGAGTGTGCTCAAGGAAAGGTCTCCTAATGGGGTGACCATCTTAAAGGAGGGACGAGACCTTGCAAAGATCTGAAGGATGAGGGCTCCAGGCAGAAGGAATAGTGTGTGCAAAGGCCCTAGGTTGTATGGAACATGGACAGTCAAGGAATGAATAGCCCACTATGGCTGGAGTGGAGTGAGCAAAACTGCAAGTCGGGAGGAAGGGGAATGGTCTGAAATAGGTCTACAAGACCAGTGCTCTAACCCCTGAGCTATGGAGCCAACCACATGGTCTGAAATAGGTCTAAAGGGAGCGTGGAGTAATGGCTTTTCAGGCCATGAGAAGGCCTTGGAAGGTTTACCAAGGGGATGAAGAAGATCTAATGTAACATTGAAAGAAATTAGTTGTAGAGGAGACAGTTACAGAAGCCAGGAAGTTTGTAGGAAGTTTGGTAGCACTATAGGCACCAGGCCTTGGGCCATGGTGGTGGCCTTGGACAAGGAAAGAAGTGGGTGGATTCTGGATATAAGTCTTGCTTACAGATTACATAAGGAGTAAATACCCAGTAGTGTGATTACTGGATCATATGCCATTTCTCTTTTTAACTTTCTGAGGGACCTCCATACTGTTTTCCAGAGTGGCTTCACCAGTTTGCATTCCCACCAACAGTGTAGGAGGGCTCCCCTTTCTCCGCATCCTCGCCAACACTTGTTGCTCCTTGTCTTTTTGATTTTAGCCATTCTGACAGTTGTAAGACAATATCTCATTGTGGTTTTTTTTTGTTGTTGTTTTTTGGGTGTGCGTTTTTGTTTTGTTTTGTTTTTGCCCAAAGCCAGTTTTATTTGAACATGTACATCTCTTACTGCTCCAAATACTGATTCTGTTTCTTTTTTTATTATTATGTTCAGTTAGCCACTGTATAGTACATCATTAGTTTTTGATGTAATGTTCAATGATTCATTAGTTACATACAACACCCAGTGCACATCACAACACGTGCCCTCCTTAATACCCATCACCCTGTTACTCCCTCCCCCCTCCCTTCTGAGACCCTCAGTTTGTTTCCATAAAAGGGGATGAAAAAAAGAAAATCAAGAATTACTCTTGGGTATTTTTAGCTTGGGCAACTAGATAGATGTTGGTGCCATTTGCTGGGGTAACAGAGTCTCAGGCAGAAAATCAAGGGTTCTGTTTTAGACCTGCTAAATTTGAAATGTGTATTAGACAACCATATGGAGGTGATGAGCATGCAACCTAATATGAGAGTCTGGAGCTCAGGGGCAAGATTGAGGCTAAAAATATAAGGAAATGTCCATAGCAATGTAAAGTGTATTGTTACTACTTTTTGGTGTTGCAGGGGCCATCATTTCTCCTGTCTCCCTCTAAGGTATAGCTCAGTCTCCATGGATGCCTACCGGGAGCAGAAGCGTGGGGCAGGAAGGGGAGGTAAGCACAGAAGTGGCTCTCAATAGGCACTGATAACCAGTTACCACATTCTTTTTTTAAAAAAGATTTTATTTAATTATTTGACAGAGAAAGAGAACAAGTAGGCAGAGCGGCAGGCAGAGAGAGAGGGAGAAACGGGTTCCCCGCTTAGCAGAGAGCCCAATGCAGGGCTTGATCCCAGGACCCTGGTATCATGACCTGAGCTGAAGGCAGTCACTTAACTGACCGAGCCACCCAGGTGCCCCCAGTTACCACATTCTAATGAATATTTACCTTTCCTGAGGGATCATATATATTGGCAGACTCCTAACTCCATCAAGTCTTCTGTTCAAGGTCACCTTCTCAGAAAGACCTTTCCAAACCATCCTATGTAAAATATGTCTCTTTTCTTGGTTTCTACCCCCACTGCAGCATTTCTTCATTCAGCATATGATGTCATTCATACCATTCATTTACAATGATCAGTTTACAGTTTTTTGTTTCTCATCTCCATTGGAGAGAGAATTAAATTAAACTGCATGATGGAAGGGAGCCTGCCAGTCTTGGTCACCATTGTCAGCCAGAACTAGCACAGTGCCTGGCACATAGTAGGTGCTCAATATATATTTGTTGATGAAGTGAATGAACTTCCCTTGACTGAGATAGCATGAGTGAATTAACTAGGTCTCAAAGCATGTGCTGGAGTAGCCTTCTTTCAGAACAGGGAGCCCTCAGCCCAAGATAAGGAATGGATTTTGTTTTGTTTATTGTGGTAACATTTAACATGTTATTTGCCCTCTTAAAAAATAGTCAGACTTATAGAAGCAGAGAGTAGAATAGTAGTCACCAGGGGCTAAAGAAAGTGTGGAAGGAGGAGATGGTTTTCAGTGGCTACAAATTTGAGTTATATAAGATGAATACAGTCTAGCAAACTGGGTTTTAAGGATGGCACAGGGAATAATAATGAGGGAATGGAGAGGCAAACAATATGGCAGATTTCCAAGACCCTTGGGTGCTGGGCACCATTTACATCAGTTACTAAGTACCATGGCATATGCATCCTTTTTAGCAGGATCGTGGTCCAGAGATGGATGGATCTATTCCAATTCCCTGCTAAACTTCTCAAACAAAAGAGTTTTAAATGTACTTTGTGTTGTTCTCATGAGATGTCAGGGCCAGCAAGCTGAAAAAGCATGTGGCTATTTGCCAACTGCCTGGTTTAAAATCTAGTCCCCTCTGTGGAAAATGAATTTGAGAAAATATTTCAAGATTTCTAATCAGGATCTATCCCCTGCAGGGAAGAGGGCTATTTTTATGTTCCAAGCCAACACACTGGAGAGTTCTGGGAATGCAGCATGTATCCAACTTCTTTGAGAAGAGACTGGAATGAGAAGTGAAGGGCTAGGTCTCCTCCCAAAGAAGAAGCTGAAAATATCACAGAGGTCTCTGTTTCTTAGCAAGGTCTGTTTTCCAGATCTATTGCAAGATAACAAAAAGGAACACAGTCCAGTTAAGAAAGTAGACCATGAAGTGACAGAAAAATTATAAAGGGATATTGAAATGGTGAAGACTTTTGTTAATCTGAGCAAAGGGACTCCCACGATTCTGAAGAGTATTTATTTATGCATGTCAGTTAGCCAGTAGGGAGGCATAAAGGCAAAGAGCAAACCTGGCAAAACTTCCATCATTCTAGAGGAGGTCAGAGTTCATGAGTTGAGAGAAATCATGATGCATGCGGGAAGTTGTTAGCATTTGTTTTTCTTTTGAAATATTGTTTATGTCTCTCTTTGATGAAAAGCTGTCTCTTTCTCACTAAACACAGTTAGTATGATAAAGTGTGGAAACATCCGTATGTATCCATCACAGTATTTTGTAAGGAGAAAGCAGAAAAGGGAGAACTTAAATCTTTGCAGCCTGGGTTTCCAGGAAGGAGGAACTAATAACTCTACCAGCCAAAACCTTGCTGATAGTGGATTGAGAGCCAGAAAATGGAAAGTGCTTGATTTGTACAACCTGCTGGTTTGTTGGTACATGACACCAAAATGGTGAAAACAAGTTGAGAGTAGAGGCTTTTCTTCAGACATGTGAGAATAGCCCTTTGTGAGATGCTGTGTATTTACTTTTTGGGTCCTCTGCTTTGTGTGTGTGTGTTTTTAAGATTCATTTATTTTAGAGAGCATGCGAGTGCATGAGAGCAGCGGGAGAGGGAGAGGGAGAGAATCTCAAGCAGACTCCCTGCCAAGTATGGAGCCTGTCACGGGGCTAGATCCCAGGACCCTGAGGTCATGACCTGAGCCAAAGTCAAGAATTGGGAGCTTAACCAACTGAGCCACTCAGGAGCCCCTGTCTTGTGGGGTTTAATGTTTCTTTTTACCCCTACCACCCTCCACAATGCAAATCTTTGAAATGAAAGTCCCAGTGCAAAAGTAAAATGAAAAAATAACCCAAGAGCATGTGTTGAAAACATGTATAACCATGACCACCGTATGATTTTTAAGCAGAAATAGGTTCTATGTGATAGGAATTAGGACTTTGGGAGAATCCTCCCCTTCTTTTCTGCTCTTCCTGAGCTGAAAGCCAGTTTAACTTCCCCATCCTCATTGGCTCCCACCCCCCATCAGTGACTCCAGTGCATGTCACTGGTAGGCCATTGGTTATGGTATGCAGAAGGAGGGAGGGCTGCTAGAGGCCCAGCCTCATACTGCTTGCTGGGGTGGAAGGTGCCTGGGATGAAAATTCTGTAGTGATAGCAGGACAGATACTTTACCATCATCACTGATGCTCATGACCAAAAAAAAAAAAAAAAAAAGGGAAACTTTTTAAAAATCGTGTCTCTCAAACTGATGTGTTGACTTGCTCTCAGAATTCTCCATGGTGTGTAATTCTTGGCAATCAGGCAAACTGGGTGGATGTGAAAGGCTTATGCCTCTGGGACATTGACAGGGGTTACCTGGAGGAGAGCCATGGAAGGACTCGGTTAGCTTTTTCCCTCCAGTTGGTGCTTAGAAAAACTTTCCACTTGGCCTTGGATTGGGTAATCCAGAGATTAGCTACAACTTCCATCTTCCAAACTAAGCATTTGGGTCTGAGTTATTAACTCCAAGTAAGAAACTGCCTTGGGGAATCCAAAGCAAAATCAAATACAGAGAAAGCCAGCTTTAAACACTGCCTACAAACAACAAGGTGTAGTCAGAACTGCTCTTTGGAAGAGATCCATGTACTTGAACAAGTGTAAAACAATTCAATCCTCTTCATCTACTTTTAGGGGCTAGCTTGGAAAGCAAATATAGATATAGAGGTTATAGATAAATTGATTTTTTAAAATTTATTGATGGGAAAAATAGTACAGAGAAGCTAAATAACCTCCACAACATCATTGAAAAAACATTTACAAGGAACAAGAATAAAACTCAACACTGTGGGTTTGCCTTTCATAATGATGGCATTCTGCTTGGGAAGCATTCTCTTTATCCTTGAAAGTTTCCCCATGGGCCCTGAACAGCCAGCAGAGAGAATGTCGTAGACTGAATGTTTGTGACCCCCCAAAAAATTCATAGGTTAAAATTCTAATCCTCAATATGATGGTATTTGAATATGGGGCCTTGGGGAAGTGATTAGGTCATAAGGGTAGAACCCTCGTGATGCAATTAGTGCCCTAAGAAGAAGTTAAACAGAGAGCTTGCTTCTTCTCCCTTTGTTCTCCACCATGTGTGGATAGAAGAAGACAGCCAGCTGAAAAATGAGGAAAAGGGCCCTCACCAGATACCAAATCTGCAGGCGACTTGATTTTGGACTTTTTAACTTAAAGTAATGTTTAAAAAAAAAAAGTTTGCTGTTTAAGCTACCCAATCTATGGTATTCTATTCTAATAGCCCAAACTAAGTTGGAGGGCTAAAGAAGGAATTTGACTATAAAGCTGACCTATAGAGTCTTTCATTCCTTTTCACCCTGGATTTTTATGTGCTTTTTTTTTTTCAAGAAAGCTTAATTTATTTAATCAGGATTTCTCCAACTTATCTTTATTGTATTTTATTTATTTTTTATTATGTTCAGTTAGCCAGCATATAGTACATCATAAGTTTTTGTTGTAGTGTTCAACGACTAATTAGATGCATATAACACCCAGTGCTCATCTATGTGCTTTTATTTGACTCTTGCAGTTGTTTTTTTGCTTTTGTTTTTGAATGTTGGAATACATCAAGGAGACAATAGGTGATTTATCAGTGCTTCTGATAAACCTGGCAACTTCCAAGGTTGCTAGTTATCCTTCATAAAAATATCTAGCCACGGAAATGGTAGAGACAGTGATTAAAAAAAAATGTTTTTTTAGGAACCCTCAGCCAACATTGTACTCAACGGTGAAAAGCTAAGGATTTTTCCTTTGACATCAGGAATAAGATAAGGATTCCCCCTCTCACTACCTGTATCCAACATTGTATTAGAAGTCCTAACCAGAGCAGTTAGGAAAAATAAATAAAAGTTATACAAATAGGAAAAGATGAAGCAAAATACTGTCTTTTGTAGATGACACAATCCTATATAGAGAAAACCCTAATGACTCCACCAAATTAGTTGTATTTCTATATAGTAACAAATTATCCAAAAAAGAAACTAAAATAAAACCCTTTACATTAGAATCAAAAACTATTAAATAGTTAATAAATTTAACCAAGGAGGTAAAAGATTAATATACTGAGAATTATAAAACATTGAAGAAAAAAATTGATGAAGGCACAAGTAAATGGAAAAATATCTCATGTTCATGGATTAAAAGAAATAATATTGTTAAAATGTCCATATTCCCCAAAGCCATTTACAGAATCTGTATAATCCCTATCAAAATTTCAATGTCCTTTTTCACAGAAATAGAAAAAAAAATCCTGAAATTCTTATGGACCCACAAGGAACCCCAAATAACCGAAGTAATCTTGAACAAGAACAAAGCTGGAAACATCACACTGCCTGATTTCAAAATAAAGTACAAAGATACAGTAATCCAAACAGTGTGGTACTGGCATAAAAACAGACATTTAGACCAATGGAATAGAATCAAGAGCCCAGGAATATATCCACATATTTATGGTTACAGAGCTTTGACAAAGATGCCAAGAACACGCAATGGGGAAAGGATAGTCTCTTTGATAAATAGTGTTATGTAAACTAGATTTATATGCAGAAGAATGACCCTTACCTCACACCATATTCAGGAATTAACTCGAGGCTCACCTGGGTGGCTCAGTTGGTTAGGTATCTAACTTCTGGTTTCAGCTCAGGTCATGATCTCAGGGTCGTGAAATCAAGCCCTGTGCTGGGCTCCACACTCAGAATGGAGTCCGCTTCTCCCTCTTCCTGCCCCCACTCACTTGGACTCACACATTCTCTCTCTCTCAAATAAAATCTTTTAAAAAATTAACTCAAAATAGATTAAAGACTTAAATGTAAGACCTGAAACTGTAAAACTACTAGAAAACAGGGGAAAGTCTTCTTGACATTGGTCTGGGCAATAATTTTTTGGATATAACCCCAAAAGCACAGGTAACAGAAGCAAAATGGGCAATGGGGTTGCATCAAAATAAAAGGCTTCTGCACAGTAAAAGAAACAATGAATTGAGTGAAGGACCAAACTATGAAATGGGAGAAAATATTTGAAAATCATATGTCTATAAGGGGCTAATATGCAAAATGCGTAAGGAATTCAAATCATTCAAAAAGATATAAGGAATTCAAATAACTCAAAAATAACTCGAGACCAACCCAATTTAAAAAGAGGCAAAAGATCTGAATTAGATATTTCTCAAAAGAAGTCAAATGACAAACAGCTATATGAAAAGACATTCAACATCACTAGTCATCAGGAAATGCAAGTGAAAATCACAATGAGGTATCACCTCACACCTAGTAGAATGACTATTATCAAACAGAAAATAACACGTGTTGGCAAGGATGTGGAGAAAAAGGGAATCCTTAACACTGTTGGTGGGAGTGTAAACTCGTATGACCACTATGGAAAAACTCTATGGAAGATCCTCAAAAAATTAAAAATAGGAGTTGGGATCAAAGTGGTGGCATAGCATGATCCTAAACTCACCACCTCCTATAGACAAAACAAATCTATGAATACATATGTAATAATTGTCTCTGAAATGGACCTGAAAATTGAATAAACTGAGCCTCCACAGCAAAGGAAAAAAAAAAGAATAGCATCAAAAAGGGAAAGAGCAGCAGATACACAGCACCACCGACCACCGCATTGCAGTAGTATCTGCCACATCCCACAGCCAAAGGACCAACCCATCCAACAATGTGCCACATTTGTGTTCCTGCCACATTTTATATATTATATAAAATAAAATAAATTTTATATAATATATAAAATATATTTTTATATAATATATAAAATTAAATTTAAAAAATTAAGGATAAAGAGAGAATCCTAAAAGCAGCAAGAGAAAAACAACTTGCTACATACAAGAAAAACCCCATAAGGCTATCAGGTTTTTCAGCAGAAACCTTACAGGCCAGAGGGAGTGGCATGATATATTCAGAGCTAGAAGGAGAATCTTCCAACCAAGGAATTCTCTGCTCAGCAGGGTTAATAAGAATTGAAGGAGATTGAGCTTTCCAGGTGCGTCAAAGCTAAAGGAGTTCATCACCACTAAAACTGTACAAGAAATGCTAAAAAGACTCCTTGAAGCCAAAGAGAAATGGCACTTACGAGAAGAACACATACAAACATAAAAATCTGCTGAAGAAAACATACAGAAGTAAAAATCTACTGGAAAATGTAAATATGTAATGAAGATAATTGATGAATCACATATAAACCAAGCATAAAGATTAAAAGACAAAAGTAGTAAAATTAACTGAAGTTAGACTACTTAGATAAAGGAACATAATATAAAAACATGTAAAATGTGTCATCAAAAATATAAAATGTTGGGTGGGAGTAGAAAGGAAAAGTCGGAAATGTGTTTAAAATTAAATTGTTATCAACTTAAGACAAATTGGTATTTACATAAGGATATTGTATATGATGTCAACCTCATGGTAACCACAAGGAAAATATTTATAGGGAAATCACAAATGAGAAAGAAATGTAAACATAACACTAAAGGAAGTCATCAAACCACAAAGGAAGAGAGAAAAAGAAGGGACAAAGAGGAACTAGAAAAACAGCCAAAACATTTTAACAACACGGCATAAGTATATATCATCAATAATTACTTTAAATGTAAATGGACTGAATTTACCAATGTAAAGACATTGAGTGGCAAAATGGATAAAAAAAAAGCAAGACCGCATCTATATGCTGCCTACAGGACACTCCCATCAGAAGGCAGGACACACGCAGACTGAAAGTGAAGGGATGAAAAAAAATATTCCATACAAATGGAAATGAAAAGAAGGCTGGAGTGGCTGTACTCATATCAGACAAAATACACTTTAAAGCAGAGAATGTAATAAAAGTCAAAGAAGGGCATTATGTAAGGATAAAGGGATCAGTCAAGCAAGAAGATACAACATTTACAAATATGTATGCACCCAACATAGGAGCACCAAGATATATACAGCAAATATTAACAGACCATAGGGGAGAAATTGATAGCAATACAGTAATAGAGGACACTTTTAATACCCTACTTTCATCAATGGAGGGATCAACCAAACAAAAAAATTTAATAAGTAAACATTGGCTTTAAACCACACATTAAACCAGACGGACTTAAAAGACATATATGAAACATTCCATCCAAAGACAGCAGAATACACATTCTTTTCAAGTGCACATGGAACATTTTCTGGGATAGATCACATGCTGGGCCGCAAAATGAGTCTCAGTAAATTTAAGAATATTGAAGTCCTATCAAGCATCCTTTCTGACTATGACGTCTGAAACTAGAAATTAATTATAAGAAGAAAATGGGAGAAACAACAAAAATGTGAAGATAAGACAACATGCTACTGAACAACTTACGGGTCATCAAAGAAATCAAAGGAGAAATAAATACCTAGAGAGAAATGGAAATGGAAATATATACTAAAATATATGGGAGGCAACAAAAGTGGGCTTAAGAGGCAAGTTCGTAGCCATACAGGCCTACCTTAAGAAAAGGCCTACCTCAAGGAAACCATCGTCAAAATGAAAAGGCAACCTACTAAATGGGAGAAGATTGCAAACTATATATCCAATAAGGTATTAATATCCAAAATACATAAAGAACTCCTATAATTCAACAACAAATAAAACAAACAATCTAACTTACAAAAGGGCAGGGAATCTGAATAGACATTTCTCCAAAGAAAACAGAGAGATGGCCAATGGGCATGTGAAAAGATGCTAAACGTCAGTAATTATTAGGGAAATGGAAATCAAAACCACAATGAGATATCACCTAACACCTGTTAGAATGGTTATCAAAAGACAAGAAATAAGTGTGGAGAGGATGTGGAGAAAAGAGAACATTTGTACACTGTTAGGGGGATCATAAATTGGTGCAGCCCCTGTGGAAATTAGTATGGGGGGGTTCCTCAAAAAATTACACATTAGAACTACCATATGACACAGCTATTCCACTTCTGGGTACTTATCTGATGAATACAAAACACTAATTCAAAAAGATATGTGCACCTGTATGTTGATTGCAGCATTATTTATAATAGCTAAGATGTGGAAACAATCTAAAAGTCCATCAACAGATGAATGGATAAAGATGTGGTATATTTATACAATGCGATATTACTCCGCCATGAAAAAATGAAACTATACCATTTGCAACAACATGGATGCACCTTGAGGATATTACGGTAAGCAAAATAAGTCAGACCGTGAAAGACAAATACCATATGATGTCACTCATATGTGAAATGGGATGATTGAATGAATGAACAAACGAACGAACGCGTGAATAAATAAACTCCTAGATACAGAGGGCAGACTAGTAGTTACCAGAGGGGAAAGGGGCTGGGGAGCGTGGGAAGTAAGTGAATGAGATGGAAAGTATGGTGATGGGTGATAACTAGTCTTGTGGTGATTATCTCTTTGTAGCTTACACAAATGTTAAGTTATAAAGCTGTACACCTGAAACTCACATAATAAAAAAAATTAAAAATAGAACTACCATACGATCCACCAATCCCACTCCTGGGAAGTGAAGGCAGTGTCTCAAAAAAATCCCGGCTTTCCTACATTCATGGCAGCATTTACAGTAGCCAAGATATGCAAGCAACCTAAGTGTCCACTGGTGGGTGAATGAATAAAGAAGATGTGGTACATAAGTACACTGGAATATTATTCAGCCTTAAAGAAAAGGAAATCTTGTCATTTGGGACAACATGGTTCACCCTGGAGGTGAAATGAGCCAGACACAGAAAGTCAAATACTTCATGATAACACTTACACATAGAATCTAAAGGAGTCAATCTCTGAGAAGCGGACAGTAGAATGGTGTAGAATGGTGGTTCCCAGGGCTGGAGGGGAAGGGAAATGGGGAAATGCTGATTGATGTGTACAAAGTTTAATATATGCAGGATGAGTAAGTTCTGGATATCCAACGTAGAGGAGGTTGACTATAGTTAACTATACTGTGTACATACTTGAGATTTGCTGAGAGTATACATTGTTCTTGCCAAACAAAAAAGGTAACTATGTGAGGCGATGAATATGTTAATTAGCTTGACTGTGGTAAACATTTCTCACTAAACATATATCAAAACATCATGTTGTACACTTTAAATATATACAATCTTTGTCAATTGTACCCCCCCCAAATATCAGTAGGGATATACCCTCCTCACCAAAGGACATGTTTTTATACCATTAAATTATTAAAGCCAAAGTGTGGCAGGCAAACTCTCAGATGGCTCTCACAGATCCCCAACTCCTGGTATTCATGTCCTTGTGTATTGTCTTCCCTTTGGGTGTGTTGGGATCTGTGACTTGCTTCTAAGCAGTAGAGTATTACCAAGATGATTGGATGTTACTGTAATTTACATCTTGCTTACAGACTTTCTATGTTGCCCTCTTGGCTTGTACACTTTGATGAAGCAAACAGCCTTGCTAGGGGAAGCCCATGTGGGTCTGAGGGCAGCCTCTGGCCAACAGCCAGCTAGGAACTAAGGGCATCAGTTGAGCCATGCAAGGAGCCAAGCCTGCTGACAACCATGGGAGCTTGGATATCAAGTAAAGCCCTCAGATAAGACCCCAGCCCTAACCAACTCTTCCACTGCAGCCTTGTGACAGACCCTGAAGCAGAGAACCCAGCTAAGCTGAGAAACTGTGATATAATAAATGTGGGTGGTTTTAAGCCACTAAAACATACATATTATTATCTCACATCTTCACTAGTTATTACTAATGACACGGTTATTACTCACCTTGTGGTATTTTGTTACGTAGCAATATATACCAGTCTAAAGTATTTGCATTTGGATCAGTTTACCAATATTCAGAGGTCCTGCACCAGTGCTCCAAGTACCTGAACTTTTATCTTCTTACCAAGAAGCCTCCCCAAAATAATCCATCCTAGAATAAAGTGTTTAGTCTAAAGATACATAACCTATTTTACCCACAGAGGGACTTCTCAATCCCTGCTGCATATTATCATTATGTGGGAGGTATTTTGTTTTGGTTTTTTATTTGATTAGTTTTGTTTTTAAATGCCCTGATGCTAGAGCCCCGTGCAGGTGGGACATGGGGTGGATTAGCAGGCATCCTTTTATTTACAGTTCCTCTATTGTTCCTAAGGGCTGCCGGGGTTGAGAGCCACCAGTTTAGAGTCACATTATGTAATTGTCTGGCACTATTAGAATGACAGTTTTATCTCTGTTTCCAGCATTCAAAGATTTAGAAATGTTGAGGTTCACTCAGAGTACCCGACTACCCAATTAAGACATGTTTTTAATAAAAGAAAAGAACATTTCAGGGTCTGGTTTGAATTTTCTGATTTTACCGGACAGGAAGAAATGAAATGCCAGGCCATCCAGTTCATGCCCAGCCATCTGGTAAATGGGGATTCATCTCAGAGGGATCGAGTGATGCAGCCAACTCATGATCCTTTAATGGGGAGCAGGATCAATTGGAAAAACCCAGGTCATCAAAGTTTCATTTTAGTTCCTTTGTTCAGCCTCTTTTGTGAGCCTTCAGCAAAAGCTGAAGAAAAGCAGCAAACTTATAGTTTTACACCTTCCCTCTGTTCAGCCTTTAGTGTCAAAGACAACAAGCTCTGTAGACCCCAAAGAGGTGGCAGCCAGGGGTGAAGAAGGAAGAGAAGAGCAAGGGGCTTTTTAATTCCCTCCCTGGAGAGATAATGTCTAAATAACCAGAGTGATTTTGCCACGTGGTTATTTTCTTGCATGTTGGTTGTATAAGGTAGCAAGCAAACGGGACCACTTAAGGTGGTTTCCTCCGGTCCTATAGTCCAGGAGAGTTGGAAACTAGAAAGAGGATAGATATTTTACACAAAACAGCTTTGGATAATGGTAGTTCACCTGCTCTAGGACATTAGCCGTGGAAGAAACTGCTCTGGAGGTAGGATTTTCCTTGAGGCTAGCAGCTGACAGGACTCTGGAAACCATGGAGTAATCCCCATGGCCCCTGTGGTTGGCCAAGGCTAAGGCAACATGTCAGGCCAAGACAGAGGGAGAGGAGAAAGCCTGAATGGTAAAGTCGTATTTGCTTCTCTCCCTTCGTGTTCCCAGTTGTCACACTTCTGGGAAGCTCAGTATATGATGGAAGGCATCCTTTGCCCCTTTATTTTTACCTTGATGAGCATTCAGTTAGTGTTGCTCAGTTGTGCTCTCCACTAGAATTCAGAACAGGATTAGCCACAAGTCCTGCCCTGAAGGAGCCCACAAATTAGTTAGGGAAACAAAACGAGCCAGAAAGAAATTTAGTCAACACCAGAATGGAAGTATGCCCCAAATGCTATGAGATCACAGAGGAGAGAGTAATTGATTCCAATTAGTGGGTTAGGGAAAGCTTTACAAGTCAGGGTTTAAATGAGTCTTAGTCGTTGTGCAGTGTAATATAACTAACACTACTGAACTGTACACTTAAAAGTGGCTAAGGCAGGAAATTTTATGTAGGTGTTTTTTATTGAATTAAAAAGAATAATCCTTAGTAAAGCTTTACAATTTAGACAGTCTCCCAAGGCTTCTCAATAGTTACCCACTTGTAAACTATAAAGTGTTAAAGAATCAAAAGTGTTGCTATGGGGAATGAGAATCATGGTAGACTTGGAGCAGATTTTGAAACTTGAATAAGCTTTTCTGAGATAGAGGGAACAAAGAGCAAGACAAAAGGCAGGGCAATAGTATAAACAAAGACACTGGGGGCAGACTGAATTTCATCCAGTGTGGCTTAGGATGGGGGGTATAATAAGGGAGGGAAGGCAGAAGGAACTGAAATGATGTTCTTTTTATTGAGATAAACTTTGTATGACAAAAAATCATAGGTATATAATTAAGCAGTACATTCACCATGTTGTGCAAACATCATTGTTAACTGCAGATCATTTTTATCACTCCAGAAGAAACCCTGTACCCACTCCCCATTCACCCCATTGCCTGGCAACCACTAATCTATTTTCTGCTTCCCTTTTTTCCCCTCTTTTCTTGCTGGGATTCCCGTTACTGTGTGTTGGCAAGCTTGGTGTTTCCTATAAGCTCCTTAGTCTCTGTTCATTTTTCTTCATTCTTTTTTATTTCTGTTCATCAGAGCAGATAATTTCAACCTATCTTTAAGTTCAGTGATTGTATATTCTGTCTGTTCAAATCAGCTGTTGAGCCTCTTTAGTGGACTCTAGAATTTCTATTTCATTCCTTTTTATAATTTTTATCTCTTACTGATATTCTCTACTTGATAAGAGTGTTCTCACTGATTCTATTTTGTTTACTATTTGTATACTTCTGCATTACTGAAGAGAAGAAACGTCAGGGTTTCCCCCTTGAAACCTTCCCTGCCCTAATATCCTTAACCCCATGGTTCAGGGATCCAATCTGGGCATCTACCAAATGTTGGGAATGTCTACCCCAGTCACATACTCAGAAGCTCGGTGTAAGTAACCACAACATGGGTCCACGAATCCATGAGATTTACTGTAAGATGGACTTGGGCCAAAACACCATTTACTATATGACCCCCTTAAACGTCCCCTCTGTTGGCTCAGGCATAGCTCAGCACCATTACTGAAACCCAAAAAGGTTTTAGGATTTCCTTTTCTCTGGTGCTCATATTTTTCTGGTGAGCACCTGCAGGTCCCTGGTAGACAACTAGGAAGATTTATAGCATCCTGTAATGTTATCCCAGGGTCTTTCTTCAAGGGTTTCTGATCTTTCATTTCATCAAGGGGCTCTGTGAACTATCTCAGGTCTTGGAATTCATTGAAAAACTATGACTAACCCACAGGTAGAGACTTAGGGTGGGCCCCTTTTTGAGATATATATATCATATATCATTTTATATATGTGCGTGTGTGTGTGTGTGTGTGTGTGTGTGTGTGTGTTTCATCAAATTTTCAGTCCTGGGAATTCCATGATCAATCATTTGGATGGCTTCCTTGGTCATGCTTTCTGTTAACTAAACACCTACTCTGTCTCTGGAAGGTGAGCATGGCTACATGGTTTCTGTATGCTAGGATTCCATTTCACATTGAAATCAGGGACCCATTTCAAGGCAGCATCTCCCACATTCATCAGACTTTCAGAAGACAGCCACTTCCACTTTCAAGCATAGTAACACTCAGTACTTTTATTTTTCATCTTTTTTGGCTTTAGTGAGATATAATTGACATATAACATTAAGTTGAAGATATACAGTGTGTTGACTTGATACATTTATATATTGCAAAAATGATTACCACCTTAGTGTTACCTCACATACACACCATTGCTTTTTGGTGCTAAAAACATTTAAGATCTACTCTGTTAGGGTATGATGCTGAGTGAAATAAGTCAAACAGAGAAGAACAAATAGCATATGACTTCACTTAGTGTGGAATCTAAAAACAAATACCAAAATACCAGCAGAATCAGACCTATAAATAGAGAGAACAAACTGATGGTTGTCATAGAAAAGGGGGCTGGGGGATGAGCTAGATGAATGAAGGGAGGTCGGAGATACAAGCTTCCACTTATGGAATGAAAAGTCACAGAGATGAAATGTACAGCACAGGTAGTATGTCAGTGGTATTGTAATAGTGTCATATGGTGACAAATGGTAGCTACACTGGTGGGGAGTATAGTGTGGCCAACAGAGTTGTCAAAGCACTATGTTGTACACCTGAAACAAATGTAATGTTGTATGTCTACTACAATTAAAAAAAATGTAAATGTTAATTGATAAATCTAAGTAAAGGGTATATGGTAGTTCACTGTAAAAAATATATACTCTTAGCAGCTCTGATGTATATATTACACTAGTATTATCTACAATCACCATGCCAAATATCAGAACCCCAAGTTAGTCATTTTACAACGGTAAATTTGTAATCTTTGACCAACATTTCCCCATTTCTTCCCCTTCTTTTTTGTGGCTGAATAACCATCCTACACACACACACACACACACACACACACACACATATACATACATACCATATCTTCTTTATTCATTCATTCCAGATACTTAGGTTGTTTCCATATCTTGGCTATTGTGGATATTGAATACGGGAGGGCAGATGTCTCTCTGAATCCTGTTTTCTTTTCCTTTAAATATATACCCAGAAGTGGGATTGCTGGATCATATGGTAGTTCTATTTTTAATTTTTAAAGATTTTGTTTGTTTATTTGAGAGAGAGAGAGAGAGGTCACAGACAGGCATAGAGGGAGAGGGAGAAGCAGACTCCCCACGGAGCAGGGAGCCTGATGCAGCGTTCAATCCCAGGACCCCGGGATCATGACCTGAGCCAAAGGCAGATGCTTAACCAACTGAGCTACTCAGCAGCCGTAGTTTTAATTTTTCAAGGAACTGTCACACTGCTTTCCATAGTGCCTACACCAATTTACATTCCTATCAACAAATACACAAAGGTAGCCTTCTCTTCACATCTTTGCCAACCCTTGTTATCTCTTGTCTTTTTGATGATAGCCATTCTTACAGGTGTGAGGTAATATTTTGTTGTGGTTTTGATTTGTATTTCCTCATGGTCAGTGATGCTCAGCATCTTTTCATATACCCGTTGGTCCTTTGTATGTCGTCTTTGGAGATATGTCTATTCAGATCCTCTGCTCATTTTTAAATCTGACTTTTTTAACTATTGAATTGTCTGAGTTACTTATATAGTTTGGATATTAGCTTCTTATCAGAAGCATGATTCACAAATATTTTCTCCCATCTAATAGATTGGCTCCTTATTCTATTGATTGTACTATATTTTGAAATCAGAGTGTGATCTCTCTTGCTTTATGTTCTTGCTCTAGATTGCTTTGGCTGTTTGGGTCTTCTGTGAGTCAGCACAAGTTTTAGCATTGTTCTATTGCTGTGAAAAAAGGCTATTAGAATGCTTATGGGGATTGCATTGAATCTGTAGATCACTTTGGGTAGGGCAGACATCTAAACAATATTCTTCCAATCCAAAAGCATAGAATATCTTTCCATTTATTTCTTTTTTATTTCCCTTTATCAATGTCTTATAATTTTCAGTGTACAGATCTTTTATCTCTTATTCCAAGTATTTCACTGTTTTTGATGCAAATGTGAATGGGATTGTTTTCTTAATCTCTATTTTTTATCATATGACCTCACTGATATGAGGAATTCTTTTTTTTATATATTTTTATTGTTAATAACCATACATTACATCATTAGTTTTTGATGTAGTGTTCCATGATTCATTGTTTACATATAACACCCAGTGCTCCATGCAGAACGCACCCTCTTTAATACGCATCACCAGGCTAACCCACCTACCCCTCCCCTCTAGAACCCTCCGTTTGTTTCTCAGAGTCCATCGTCTCTCATGGTTCATCTCCCACTCCGATTTCCCCCCCTTCATTCTTCCCCTCCTGCTATCTTCTTCTTCTTCTTTTTTTAACATATATTGTATTATTTGTTTCAGAGGTACAGATCTGTGACTCAACAGTCTTGCACAATTCACAGTGCTCACCATAGCACATACCCTCCCCAGTGTCTATCACCCAGCCACCCCATCCCTCCCACCCCCCACCACTCCAGCAACACTCAGTTTGTTTCCTGAGATTAAGAATTCCTCATATCAGTGAGGTCATATGATACATGTCTTTCTCTGATTGACTTATTTCACTCAGCATAACACCCTCCAGTTCCAGCCACGTCGTTGCAAATGGCAAGATCTCATCCCTTTTGATGGCTGCATAATATTCCATTGTGTATATATACCACCTCTTCTTTAGCCATTCATCTGTTGATGGACATCATGCCTCTCTCCACAGTTTGGCTATTGTGGACATTGCTGCTGTAAACAGTGGGGTGCACGTACCCCTTCGGATCCCTACATTTGTATCTTTGGGGTAAATACCCAGTAGTGCAATTGCTGGATCATATGGTAGCTCTATTTTCAACTTTTTGAGGAATCTCCAGACTGTTTTCCAGAGTGGTTGCACCAGCTTGCATTCCCACCAACAGTGTAGGAGGGTTCCCCTTTCTCCGCATCCCTGCCAACATCTGTCATTTCCTGACTTGTTAATTTTAGCCATTCTGACTGCTGTGAGGTGGTATCTCATTGAGGTTTTGATTTGGATTTCCCTGATGCCGAGCGATGTTGAGCACTTTTTCATGTGCCTGTTGGCCATTTGGATGTCTTCTTTGGAAAAATGTCTGTTCATGTCTTCTGCCCATTTCTTGATTGGATCATTTGTTCTTTGGGTGTTGAGTTTAAGAAGTTCTTTAGAGATTTTGGATACTAGCCCTTTATCTGATTTGTCATTTGCAAATATCTTCTCTCATTGTCATCCTTTAGTTTTGTTGTCAGTTGTCTTTTGGTTTTGTGGACTCTTTCTTTTGCTGTGCAAAAGCTTTTTATCTTGACAAAGTCCCAATAGTTCATTTTTGCCCTTGTTTCCCTTGCCTTTGGTGATGTGTCTAGGAAGAAGTTGCTGTGGCTGAGGTTGAAGAGGTTGCTGCCTGTGTTCTCCTTAAGGATTTTGATGGACTCCTGTCTCACACTGAGGTCTTTCAACCATTTTGAGTCTATTTTTGTGTGGTGTAAGGAAATGGTCCAGTTCCATTCTTCTGCATGTGGCTGTCCAATTTTCCCAACACCATTTGTTGAAGAGACTGTCTTTTTTCCATTGGACATTCTTTCCTGCTTTGTCAAAGATTAGTTGACCATAGAGTTAAGGGTCCATTTCTGGGCTCTCTGTTCCATTGATCTATGTGTCTGCTTTTGTGCCAGTACCATACTGTCTTGATGACAGCTTTGTAATAGAGCTGGAAGTCTGGAATTGTGTTGCCGCCAGCTTTGTTTTTCTTTTTCAACATTCCTCTGGCTATTTGGGGTCTTTTCTGGTTCCATACACATTTTAGAATTATTTGTTCCATTTCTTTGAAAAAAGTAGATGGTATTTTGATGGGGATTGCATTGAACGTGTAGATTGCTCTAGGTAGCATTGACATCTTCACAATATTCTTCCAATCCATGAGCATGGAATATTTTTCCATTTCTTTGTGTCTTCTTCAATTTCTTTCATGAGTATTTTATAGTTTGCTGAGTACAGATCCTTTGCCTCTTTGGTTAGATTTATTCCTAGGTATCTTATGGTTTTAGGTGCAATTGTAAATGGGATCGACTCCTTAATTTCTCTTTCTTCTGTCCTGTTGGTGTACAGGAATGCCACTGATTTCTGTGCATTGATTTTATATCCTGCCACTTTACTGAATTCCTGTATGAGTTCTAGCAGTTATGGGGTGGAGTCTTTTGGGTTTTCCACATAAAGTATCATATCATCTGCAAAAAAGTGAGAGTTTGACTTCTTCTTTGCCAATTTGGATGCCTTTTATTTCTTTTTGTTGTCTGATTGCTGTGGCTAGGACTTCTAATACTATGTTGAATAGCAGTGGTGATAGTGGACATCCCTGCCACATTCCTGACCTTAGGGGGAAAGTTTCTAGTTTTTCCCCATTGAGAATGATATTTGCTGTAGGTTTTCCATAGATGGCTTTTATGATATTGAGGTATGTACCCTCTATCCCTATACTCTGATGAGTTTTGATCAAGAAAGGATGCTGTACTTTGTCAAATGCTTTTTCTGCATCTATTGAGAGGATCATATGATTCTTGTTCTTTCTTTTGTTAATGTATTGTATCACGTTGATTGATTTGCGGATGTTGAACCAAACTTGCGGCCCAGGGATAAATCCCACTTGGTCGTGGTGAATAATCCTTTTAATGTACTGTTGGATCCTATTGGCTAGTATTTTGGTGAGAATTTTTGCATCCATGTTCATCAAGGATATTGGTCTGTAATTCTCCTTTTTGATGGGGTCTTTGTCTGGTTTTGAGATCAAGGTAATGGTGGCCTCATAAAACAAGTTTGGAAGTTTTCCTTCCATTTCTATTTTTTGGAACAGTTTCAGGAGAGTAGGTATTAAATCTTCTTTAAATGTTTGGTAGAATTCCCCTGGGAAGCCATCTGGCCCTGGGCTTTTGTTTGTTGGGAGATTTTTTGATGACCGTTTCAATTTCCTTAGTGGTTATAGGTCTGTTCAGGTTTTCTATTTCTTCCTGGTTCAGTTTTGGTAGTTGATATATCTCTAGGAATGCACCCATTTCTTCCAGGTTATCTAATTTGCTGGCATAAAGTTGCTCATAATATGTTCTTATAATTGTTTGTATTTCTTTGGTGTTCGTTGTGATCTCTCCTCTTTCATTCATGATTTTGTTGATTTGGGTCATTTCTCTTTTCTTTTTGATAAGTCTGCCCAGGGGTTTATCAATCTTGTTAATTCTTTCAAAGAACCGGCTCCTAGTTTCGTTGATCTGTTCTACTGTTCTTTTGGTTTCTATTTCATTGATTTCTGCTCTGATCTTTATTATTTCTCTTCTCCTGCTGGGTTTAGGCTTTCTTTGCTGTTCTTTCTCCAGCTCCTTTAGGTGTAGGGTTAGGTTGTGTATTTGAGACCTTTCTTGTTTCTTGAGAAAGGCTTGTATTGCTATACACTTTCCTCTTAGGACTGCCTTTGCTGTATCCCAAAGATTTTGAACAGTTGTGTTTTCATTTTCATTGGTTTCCATGAATTTTTTAAATTCTTCCTTAATTTCCTGGTTGACCCATTCATTCTTTAGTAGGATGCTCTTTAGCCTCCATGTATTTCAGTTCTTTCCGACTTTCCTCTTGTGATTGAGTTCTAGTTTCAAAGCATTGTGGTCTGAAAATATGTAGGGAATGATCCCAGTCTTTTGGTACCAGTTGAGACCTGATTTGTGACCTAGGATGTGATCTATTCTGGAGAATATTTCATGGGCACTAGAGAAAGATGTGTATTCTGTTGCTTTGGGATAGAATGTTCTGAATAGATCTGTGAAGTCCGTTTGGTCCAGTATGTCATTTAAAGTCTTTATTTCCTTGTTGATCTTTTGCTTAGATGATCTGTCCATTTCAGTTAGGGGGGTGTTAAAGTCCCCCACTATTATTGTATTGTTGTCAATGTGTTTCTTTGCTTTTGCTATTAATTGGCTTATATAATTGGCTGCTCCCATGTTAGGGGCATAGATATTTACAATTGTTAGATCTTCTTGTTGGATAGACCCTTTAAGTAGGATATAGTGTCCTTCCTCATCTCTTATTACAGTCTTTGGTTTAAAATCTATTTTGTCTGATATAGGGATTGCCACCCTAGCTTTCTTTTGGTGTCCATTAGCATGGTAAATGGTTTTCCACCCCCTCACGTTCAATCTGGTGGTGTCTTTGGGCCTAAAATGAGTCTCTTGCAGACAGCATATCGATGGGTCTTGTTTTTTTATCCAATCTGATAGCCTGTGATTGGGGCATTTAGCCCATTTGCATTCAGGGTAACTATTGAAAGATATGAATTTAGTGCCATTGTATTGCCTGTAAAGTGACTGTTACTGTATATTGTCTGTGTTCCTTTCTGGTCTATGTTGCTTTTAGGCTCTCTCTTTGCTTAGAGAACCCCTTTCAATATTTCTTGTAGGTCTGGTTTCGTGTTTGCAAATTCCTTTAGTTTTTGTTTGTCCTGGAAGCTTTTTATCTCTCCTTCTATTTTCAGTGACAGCCTAGCTGGATGTGGTATTCCTGGCTGCATATTTTTCTCGTTTAGTGCTCTGAAGATATCATGCCAGTCTTTCTGGCCTGCCAGGTCTCTGTGGATAAGTCTGTTGCCAATCTAATGTTGCTACCATTGTAGGTTACAGATCTCTTCTCCCAAGTGCTTTCAGGATTTTCTCTTTGTCTCTGAGACTCGTAAGTTTTACTATTAGATGTCGGGGTGTTGACCTATTATTATTGATTTTGAGAGGGGTTCTCTGTGCCTCCTGGATTTTGATGCCTGTTTCCTTCCCCAAATTAGGGACGTTCTCTGCTGTAATTTGCTCCAATATACCTTCTGCCCCTCTCTCTGTTTCTTCTTCTTCTCAATTATTCTAATGTTGTTTCAGGATCCCAGTTATTCTAATGTTGTTTCGTCTTATCATATTGCTTATCTCTCGAATTCTGCCCTCGTGAACCAGTAGTTATTTCTCTTTTTCTCAGCTTCTTTATTTTCCATCATTTGGTCTTCTATGTCACTAATTCTCTCTTCTGCCTCATTTATCCTAGCAGTTAGAGCCTCCATTTTTTATTGCACCTCATGAATAGCCTTTTTGATTTCGACTTGGTTAGATTTTAGTTCTTTTATTTCTCCAAAAAGGGTTTCTCTAATAACTTCCATGCTTTTTTCAAGCCCAGCTAGTATCTTTAAAATCGTCATCCTGAACTCTAGTTCCAACATCTTACTAATGTCCGTATTGATTAGGTCCCTGGCAGTCAGTACTGGCTCCTGTTCTTTTTTTTTTTTTTTTTTTGATGTGATTTTTTCCATCTTGTCATTTTGTCCAGAGGAGAACAGATGAATGAGAGAACAAAATGCTAACAGGGTAACAATGACCCCAGAAAAATATACACTAAACAAATCAGAAGAGACCTGAAACCAGGGGAAAAGAAAGGGAAAGAAAGAAGAAAGAAAGAAAAAGAAAAAGATTAAAAAAAAATAATATGATCAAATATGATCAGGCTGGTGCATAGATCATTGCCACACACTAGATTTTGGGCGTATTTTGGTCTGTTAGAAGAAAGTGCCTCCCAAAATTTTAAAGAAAGAAAAACTTATATATGTACAAAAATAAGGGTAAATATGAAGAAGGGATGGAATATGACTGTAAAGATGAAAATTATAAAAGATTTTATAAAAGGAATTGATAAGTTGGTTGAAAAAAGAAAGAAGAGGATTTTAAAAAAAGGAAAAAAAAGGGAGAGAATGTGACCAGGCACGAGACTAGAACAAAGCCATACACTAGAGATTTAGGGTATATTTTGATCTGTTACTAGAAACTGTATCTCAAAATTTTAAAGAGAGAACAACATATATATATATATATATATATATATATATATATATATATATATATGCGCCAAAAATAAGGGCAACTACTATGAAGGGATAGAATATGACTCTAAAATGAAAAATAAAAAATGTTTTTTTAAAAAAAGGATTGATAAGATGTTGGTTGAAAAAGGGAAAAAGAAAAATTAAAAAAAAAACATTAAAAAAATTAACTTTGAAAGACTAATGAATCATGGTAAAAAAGCCATGAATTCTATGTGCAGTATTCCCCTAGCGCTGGAGTTCTGCATTCTCACTGATCAGTAAACTTGGTCTTGGCTGGCTGGCTGTTGGTGCTGATCTTCTGGGGAGGGGCCTGTTGCCGTGGTTCCCAAATGTCTTTGCTGGAGGCGGAATTGCCCCGCCCTTGCCAGTCTGGGCTAAGCAAGCTGCTCGGGTTTGTTCTCGGGAGCTTTTGTTCCCTGCAAGCTTTCCGTTCGGCTTTGGAGGAGGAGAGTGAAAATGGTGGCCTCCCAATCTCCGCCCGAGGAGCCGAGAACTCGGGACCCCACTCCTCAGTGCGCCCCCAGAGAAAAGCAGTCACTCCCATCTCCCCGGTCTCCGGCCGCACTCCGCGCTCACCCAGCCTGTGACCGAGCATTTCTATCGCTGGCACCCGACCCCGTGTGGAGTCTCCAAATCCAGCAGATCCCTGCGGTGCACTCCACGCCGCTCCTCCCGGGGGAGGAAGGGGAGTCTCCCCGGCTCTGCTGCTTGTTGGGTCCCTGCTGGAGGAGCAGTGGCCCGACTGGGCCGCGGATCACAGTCTATGGCCACCCCGAGCTGAGAGCCCGCGCCTCGGCTCCGTCTCTGCAGCCGGCTTCCCCGCTCTGATCCCTGGGAGCTCTGCCGCCCTCAGGCACCCCCGGTCTTTCTGTGACCCCGAGGGTCCTGAGACCACACTGTCCCGTGAGGGTTCCACCCCCCGCTTAGCCACTAGAGCGACGTCCCTCAGCGGAGCCGACTTCTAAAAGTTCCGATTTTGTGCTCCGCGGCTCTAGCACTTGCCAGAAGCGGCCGATGGAGGCCCCCTCCCCCGCCATCTATCCTCCCGAATATCGCCTCGGAATCACTTCTCCGCACGTCCTACCTTCCAGAAAGTGGTCGCTTCTCTGTTCAGAGTTGTTGCTAGGCTTTTCTTCAATCTCCTGTTGGGTCCGTAGGTGTTCAGAATGGTTTGATCCCTACCCAGCTGAATTCCTGGGACCAGAGGAAACCCAGGTCTCCTCCTCCTCCGCCATCTTGCTCCGCCCCCCCTTAATCTCTATTTTTGATAGGTCATTGTTAGTGCATAGAAAGGCAACTGATTTTGGGGGGATGTATTTGACATATAGCATTGTATTAGGTTTAGGTTACAACATAACAATTTGATATGTGTATTTATTGCAAAATGATTACCACAATAAGTTTAGTTAACATCTAACACCAAAAAAAAAGTTAAAATTTTTGTGTGTATGATAAGGACTTTTAAGAAATACTCTCTTAGCAACTTAAAAAAAGTACAGTACATTATTGTTAATTACAGTCACTATGCTGTACATTACATCCCCAGGATTTATTTATCTTATTAACTGGAAGCTTGAGTCTTTCTGCCACCTTCACCCATTTAACCAACTCCCTGCTTCTGGTAGCCACCAACTTCTTCACTGTATGAGTTTGTTTGTTGTTAGATTCCACATATAAGTGATACCATATGGTATTTGTCATTTTCTGTCTGACTTATTTCACTTAACATTATGCCTGCAAGGTACATCTATGTTGTCCCAGGTGGCAAGATTTCCTTCTTTTTATGGCTGAATAATATTCCATTGTAATTATATACACAGCCTATTTCCTTTCTCTATCTCTATGTATGAACTCTGGTTGTTTCCATGTCTTTGCTATTGTCAATAATGCCAAAATGAACATGGAGATGGAGATATCTTTTTGAGATAGTGATTTTTTTTTTTTTTTTTGGATAAGTAGCCAGGGGTGAAATGGCTGAATCATAGGATAGTTCTATTTTTAATTTTTTGTGGAGCCTCCATACTGTTTTCCACAGTGGATGCACCAATTTAAATTCCAACCAACAATGTATAAGGGTTCCTTTTTCTCCACATCCTTGCAACACTTATATCTTGTCTTTTTTATTCTAGTCATTCTGACATGTACAAAGTGATATCTCATAGTGGTTTTGATTTGCATTTCCCTGATGATTAGTGATGTTGAACATCTTTTCATGTGTCTATTGGCGTTCTCTATATCTTCTTTGGGAAAATGTATATTCAGGCTCTCTGTACATTTTTTAATCAGATTGCTTGGGGAGGTTCATTTTTAGCATTGAGTTGTATAAGTTCTTTATATATTTTAGGTATTAACCCCTTATTGGATTTATCATTTGCCAATATTTTCTCCCATTCAGCAGGTTGCCTTTCAATTTGTGTTTGTTTCCTTTGCTGTGCAAAAGCTTTTTATTTTGGTATCATCCCAATAGTTTATTTTTTGCTTTTGTTTTCCTTGCCTGAGGAGACATTTCTAGAAAAATGTTGCTACAGCCAAATCTGAATGCTGCCTACATTTTATTTTAGGAGTTTTTATGATTTCAGGTCTCACATTTAGGTCTTTAATCCCTTTTGAGTTTATCTTTATGTATGATGTAAGAAAGTGGTCCAGTTTCATTCTTTTGCATGTAGCTGTCCTGTTTTCCCAGCACAATTTATTGAGGAGACTGTCTTTTCCCACATTGTATATTTTTGCCTCCTATGTTATAGATTGACAATATAAGGGTGGGTTTATTTCTGGACTCTCTGTTCTCTTCCACTGATATATGTCTATTCCTGTGCCAGAGCCATACTGTTTAGATTACTGCAACTTTGTAGTATATCTTGAAATCTGGAATCGTGATACCTCCAGCTTTGTTCTTCTTTCTCAAGATTGCTTTGGCTATTCAGGGTCATCTGTGGTTATATACAAATTTTAGTATTATTTGTTATAGATTTGTGAAAAATGCTGTTGGCATTTTGATAGGAATTGTACCGAGTTTATAGATTGGTTTGAGTGACATGGACATTTGACAGTATGAATTCTTTCAATCCATGAGCATGAAATATCTTTCTGTTTGTGTCATTTTCAGTTTCTTTCATCAGTGTTTTATAGTTTTCAGAGTACAGGTCTTTCACTTCCTTGGTTGTTTTTGTAGTTCCTCTTTGTTCTTCTTTTGCTCTTTGTGATCAATGAGTATCTATAGTGTTTCGTTTGGCTTTCTTTCTCTAGGTATTGTATTCTTTTTGGTGCCATGGTAAATGGTGGTGTTTTTTTAATTTCTCTTTCTGCAACTTCGTTGTTAGTGCTTAGAAACTCTACCAATTTCTGGATATTAATTTTGTATCCTATGACTTTACTAAATGCATTTATTACTTCTAATCACATTTTGTAGAGTCTTTAGGATTTTCTGTGTATAGTAACATGTCATCTGCAAATAGTGACAGTTTAACTTCTTTTTACCAATATGGATGCCTCATTTCTTCTTCTTATCTGAATCCTGTGGCTAGAATTTGCAGTACTATGTTGAATAAAGTAGCAAGAGTAGACATCGTTGTTTTATTCCTGACCTTAGAGGGAAATTATCCATTTTTCACCACCAAATGTGATGTTAGCTGTAGGTTTGTCACATATGGCCTTTATTATGTTGAGGTATGTTCCCTCTAACTCCATTATCTTGAGAATTTTTATTATGAATGGATGATGAATCTTGTCAAATGCCTTTTCTGCATCTGTTGAAATCATGTAATTTTTAATCATTTTGTTGATGTGGTGTGTGAAGTTGATTGATTTGTGAATATTGGATCATTCTTGCATCCCAGGGATAAATTATATAGCCATATAATTTTTCATAGTATTCTCTTGTAATCCTTTGTACTTCTGTGGTGTAGTTGTACTTCTCTCTTGTTTCTGATTTTTTTTATTTGGATCATTTCTCTTTTTTTCTTAATGAGTCTGGCTAAGGGTTTGTCAATTTTGTTTATCTTTTCAAAGAACCAGCTCTTGTTTTCACTGATTTTTTTCTATTGTTTCTTTAGTTTCTGTGTCATTTATTTCTGCTCTGATCTTTATTATTTCCTTTCTTCTACTCACCTTGGGCTTTGTTTGTTCTTTTTCTTGTTCCTTCTGGCATAATGTTAAATTGTTTATTTGAGCTATTTCTTATTTCTTGAGGTAAGCCTGAATTGCTATATATTTTCCTCTTAGAACTGCTTTCACTGTGTCCCAGACATTTTGGACCATTGTGTTTTCATTTTAATTTGTCTCTACTTCTTAACTGTTTTTTTGATTGTTTCATTGACCCATTGGTTGTTTTGTATCATGTTGTTTTAGTCTCCACGTGTTTGTACTTTTTCCAGTTTTTTTCTTGTGACTTATTTCTAGTTTCATACCATTGAGGTCAGAAAAGATGCATGGTATGATTTCAATCTTCTTAAATAAATTTATTAAGGTTTATTTTATGGCCTAATATGTGATCTGTTCTGGAGAATATGAAATGTAGCACTTGAAAAGATGTGTATTCTGTTGTTTTCAGACAGAATGTTCTGTACGTATATGTTGTGTCCATTTGGTCCAATGTGTCATTCAAAGACATTGTTTTCTTGTCGATTTTCTGTCTAATGTGATTGGAGTGTTAAAGTCCCCTACTATTATTGTATTACCATCAACTTCTCTCTTTTTATTGTTTATATTTCCTTATGTATTTAGGTACTCGGGTGGGTAGATGTTTACAAGTGTTACATCTTCTTGTTGGATTGATCCCTTTATCATTATGTAATGCCTTTCTTTGTCTCTTGTTACAATCTGTTTAAGAGTCTCTTTTGTCTGATATAAGTGTTGGTACCTGGCCTTTTTTTTTTTTCTCTTCCATTTACATGATGAATCTTTTTCATTCAATTTACTTTACTTTCAGTTCAATCTGCAGGTGTCTTTAGGTCTAAGGTGAGTCCCTTGAACACAGCATATGGGTCTTGTTATTTTTAACCATTCTGCAACTATATGTCTTTTGATTGGAGCATTAAACCATTTACATTTAAAGTATTGACAGGTGTGTTTTTATTGCCATTTAAAAATTGTTTCTGGTTGTTTTTGTAGTTCCTCTTTGTTCTTCTTTTGCTCTTTGTGATCAATGAGTATCTATAGTGTTTTGTTTGGGTTTCTTTCTCTTTATTTTTGTGTATCTATCATAGGTTTTGGGTTTGTGGTTATCATGAGGTTCATATATAACATCCTAAGTAAAAAGCAGTACATATAAATTTTTTTCAGCAGTTTATTTTTTTATTTAAATTCAATTAGCCAAGTTATAGTACATCATTAGTTTTTGATATAATGTTCAATGATTCATTAGTTGAGTATATCACCCAGTGCTCATCATATCACGTGTCTTCTTTAATGCCCATCACTCAGTTACCCCATCCCCCCCACCTCCCTTTCCACAACCCTCAGTTTTCTTTCCAGGGTCAAGAGTCTCATACGGTTTGTCTCCCTCTCCCTCTCTGATTTATTCCCATTCAGGTCCCCCCACCCCTATTGTCCTCTGCACTATTCCTTAGGTTCCACATGTGAGTGAAACCATATAATTGTTTCTCTGACTGACTTATTTCACTTAGCATAATACCCTCCAGTTCCATCCGTGTCAATGTAAATGGTACATATTCATCTTTTCTGATGGTTGAGTAAATTCCATTGTATATATGAACCACATCTTCTTTATCCATTCATCCTTCCACAGTTTGGCTATTGTGGACATTGCTGCTCTGAACACTGGAGTGCATATGCTCCTTCTTTTCACTACATATAAATTTGATGGTCATTTAAGTTCAACTACATTCTAAAAAAAAAAAATAAATAACAGGGAACCTGAGTGGCTCAGTCATTCAGCATCTGCCTTCGGCTCAGGTCATGATCCCAGGGTCCTGGGATCGAGCCCCACATCAGATTCCCTGCTCCACGGGAAGCCTGCTTCTCCCTCTCCCACTCTCCTGCTTGTGTTCCCTCTCTTGCTGTGTCTCTCTCTGTCAAATACATAAATAAAATCTTTAAAAAAAAAACATAAAAAATCTTTTCCCCCTTCTCTTCCCTCTGACTCCCTTCTTCAGATTTTATGTATATGTTGTCATATTTTACATCTTCTTATTCATAGTTTTCTTGTGTTGAATTATGGCCATTTCTTTTCCACTTAAAGAACTCCCTTTAACATTTTTTGTAAGGCTGGTGTAGTGGTGATAAGCTCATTTATCTTTTGTTATTCTGGGAAACTCTATCTTTCCTTCAAATCTCAGTGATAACCTTGCATGGTAGAATATTCTTGGGTGTAGTTTTTTCCTCTCAGTAGTTTGAAAATATCGTGCCACTCTCTTCTGGCCTGCAAAGTTTCTGCTGAAAAATCAGCTAATAGCCTTATGCATTTTCCCTTGTTAGGTAACATTTTATTTCTCTCTTGCTGCTTAAAAGTTTCTTTCTTTATTTTTAATCTTTGACATTTTAATTATTATGTGCCATGGAGTGGGCCTCCTTGGGTTCCTCTTGTTTGGAACTCTGTGCTTCTTGGACTTGGATGTCTGTTTCCCTCCCAAGGATAGGGAAGTTTTTAGTTATTGTTTCTTCAAATAAGTTTTCTACGCTTTTCTCTTCTTCTTCTTCAGGAGCCCCTATTAGGCAAATATTCATTTGCTTCATGTTGTCAAAGACATCTCTTAATCTATATTCATTTTTATAAGTTCTTTTCTCTTTTTGGTGTTCAACTTGTGTGTTTTCCATTACCTTGTCTTCCAGATTGCTGATACATTCTGCATCCTCTAATCTACTTTTGATTCCCTCTGTATGTTTTTTTATTTCTGTCTTCATTTCTGATTGGTTCCTTTGAATATTTCCTATCTCCTTATTGAAGGTCTCACTGAATCCTTCCATTCTTTTCTCCAGCCCTGTGTGTATCAGTATGATCATTACTGTAAAGTCTATCAGGCTTTATCTGTGTTTCATTTATCTTACTGAGGTTTATTTCTTGTTCTCTTGTTTAGAGCATATTTCTCTTTCTCCCCATTTTCCTTGACTTTCTGTGTTTTTTTCTATGGATTAGGCAAAATGGCTATTTCTTTTTTTTTAATTTTTATTTATTTTTTTGACAGAGAGAAAGACAGCGAGAGAGGGAACACAAGCCAGGGGAGTAGGAGAGGGAGAAGCAGGCTTTCCCGCCGGAGTAGGGAGCCTGATGCAGGGCTCGATCCCAGGACGCTGGGATCACAACCTGAGCTGAAGGCAGACGCTTAATGACTGAGCCACCCAGGTGCCCCAAAATGGCTATTTCTAAACTAAGAGTGGTCCTGTGTATAGTGACCCATATGAGACTGTGTGTGCTTGGTGACTTGCTGGTTGTGGCTGGAGCTTTGGCTGTATATGCTAGTTACTAATTTAAACTGTGGCTTTTTATAGAATAAAGAGAAAAGAAAAAGAAAATTTAAAAAGAGAGTAATAAAAGAAAAAAGAAAAAAAAAGGACAAGAAAGAAAAGAACAAAACCAAAAAGAAAAAATAAAAACAAGATGAGACAATTTTAAAAAGTAAAAAAAAAATTAAATTGAAAAAGAAACACACACACACACACACACACACACACACACACACACGCACGCACACACACACACAACTGTGGCTTGTTTTCTTTGCCCCAGCACCATAGGCAACTGGTGTGAGCTTGTGGTCCCTGGGCTTGCTCAGGTCACCAGGTCACTGTGAGCGAGATCCTGCTCCTGTCTGGTCTTTGAAGGTGGGAGTTGGGAAAAGTGCAGCCCTTTTAAGCTCTGGCTTCTTTTTCTGTGCCCCAGCATGACTAGAGCTGTTGTGGGCTTGTGGACCTTGGACTTGCTGAAGTCACAAGCTCATTAAGATGACCATACCTGCCTGTTACAGTGTCCGGACTCTGCTCTGGTGTAGGTGTTTAAGGTGGGGAGGGAATGTAAACCCTGTCATTCTCCAGTCCCACTGACCTGCAGAGCTTTCCTGCTGCTTCTCCACTGCTTGGCAAAGTTCTAGTTTTGTCTCTTTTATATTCTAGTTCCTCTTTTAAACTACAGCTTTGTTTCTGTGCCCAAGGACAGAGGGATCTCTTCCTAGCCCCTCAGTACTATCCCTCCCTACTGCTGTTTGCAGTGTCAGGGGCAGTGGTTCCCTTTGTTACCATGTCTCTGTCTTTCTTGCTGTTCTTTGCCGTTCTTTCTATCTTTGGTTGTTCAGTAGCTGTTCAGATAGCTCTCATTTCTTCAGGAGGAATTGTTCTATTAATAGATGTAATTAGAGTGTTCCATGGAGGAGGTGAGTTCAGAGTCTTCCTATGTCACCATCTTTTTTTGGTTTTTTGTTTTTGTCCTGTGTCATCATCTTGAAGAGGAACTCTTCCAGGTCTTATATTTTTATCCATTCGGCCAACCTATGACTTTTGATTAGAGCATTTAAACCATATACATTTAAACTAATTATTGATAGTACTTATTGCCATTTTGTTAATTCTTTTCTGGTTGCTTTTGCCTTCATTTTCTGTTTCTTCTTCTCTTGCTCTCTTTCCTTGTGAGTTATGACTTTCTGTAGTGTTATGCTTGGCTTTCTTGTTTTTTTGTTTTTTTGTTTTTTAATCTATTATAGGTTTTGGGTTTGTGGTTACCATGAAGTTCATGTATAACACCCTAAATAAATAGCAGTCTAAATTAAGTTGATGGTTGTTTGGACACATTCTAAGTTTGAACACATTCTAAAAAGTTTTCTTTTTTACTCCCACCTCCACAGTTTATGCATATGTTGTCATATTTTACATATGTTATTCATAATTTTCTTACATCTAGTTATGGCCTTTTCCTTTCCACTTAAAGAAGTCCCTTTAAAATTTATTTTAAGGTTGGTGATAAAGTCTTTTCACTATGTCTGGGAAATTATTTCCTTCAATTCTGAATAAGCTTTCCAGGTATAATGTTCTTTGCTGTAGGTTTTTTTTCCTTTTAGCATTTTGAATATATCATGCCACATCTTTCTGTCATGCAAAGTGTCTACTGAAAAATTAGCTTACAGCCTTATTGGCTTTTCCCTGTATGTTACTATTTCCTTCTCTCTTGCTGTCTTAAAATTCTCTTTTTATCTTTAACATTTGACAATTTAATTATTATAATTTGTGATACGGACTTCCTTGGGTTCATCTTGTTTGGAACTCTGTGCTTCCTGAACCTGGATGTGTATTTCCTTCCTTGGGTTAGGGAAGTTTTCAGCTTCAGATTATTTCTTGAGATAAGTTTTATGCTCCTTTCTTTTGGGTATCTCTATAAGGTGAATATATGTTCTTGTGATGTTATCCAAGAGATCCCTCAGCCTTTCCTTGTTTCTTTTTTTCTTTCTTTCTTTTTTTCTGCTGTTCAGCTTGCGAGCTTTTCATTACCATCTTCCAGATTGCTGATCCATAAATCTGCATCCACTAATCTATTATTAATTTCCTCTAGTGTATTTTTCACTTCAGTTATTGTCTTCTTCCACTTGGATTGGCTCACTTTTACATTTTCTATCTCTTCGTTGAAGGTCTCACTGAGTTCTTCCACTTTTCTCTCCAGCCCAGTGAGCATCTTTATAATCATTACTTTAAACTCATCATCAGGCATATTGCTTATGTCCATTTCACTTAGTTCTTTTTTCTGTTTTTTTTTCCCCTTATTCTTTGGTTTGAAGCATATTCCTCTGTCTCCCCATTTTGCTTAACTTTCTTTGTTTCTAAGAATTAGGTGGGACTGCTACTTCTGAACTTGAAGAAATGGTCTTATATATGGTCATCCCTTGGGTAGACTGTGTGTGTCTGCTGAATTTCACTGGCTGAATGGAGGTGTGGCTGGTGTGGGCTGGGGGTCACGAGGCACTCCATGCTAAGGCTTCCCTGGGAGGATGGCCAAAGCTAAAGTGAGTGCAGGCCAGGGCAGTCCTGAGGCTCTCTACACAGTTGAAGCTGACATGGGTGCAGGCCCTGGGGGTCCCAGGATTATACACATAGAGGATACGCTGGCAGGACAGCTGAAGTGGATGCAAGCCCTCATGGCCCCAGGGCTCTACATACAAAGGACACCCTGGCAGGACAGCTGAGGCTAGGTGGGTGCAGGCCAGGTGGATCCTGGAGCTCTATGCACAGAGGTAGGGCAGCTAGAGCCAAAGCAGGCTGTGGCTGGGAGGTACTAGGGCTCTCCATGCAAAGGGTACCCTGGCAGGACAACTAAAGCTGAAGTAGATGTAGACCAGGGGTGACCTGGGACCCTACATGCAGAGAGTAGCCTAGCAGGACAGCTGAAGTTGAGGTGGGTACAGGCCAGAGGGGTCCCTGCCTCTGTGCACAGAGGCCATTCTGACAAGACAGCTGAAGTTGAGGTGGATGCAAGTTGGGGCATCCTAGGGCCCTATGTGTAGAGGTCACCTTGGCAGGATAGCTGAAGTTGAAGTGTGTGAGCTGGGGGGTCCTGGAGCTTTCCACACAAGTGGTCCCATGGCAGGACACCTGAAACTGAAATAGGTGCAGGCTGGGATGTTCCAGGGAACACCACATGGGGAGTGCCCTGGCAGGGTGGCTAAAGCCAAGGCAGGAATCAGCCAGAAGGCCCCAGAGTACTCTGTGCAAGGAGTTCTCTACCAAGCCATCTGAAGCTGAAGTGGTGCAGACCTGGCATGTTCCAGGGTTCTTTGCACCTGTACTACCTTGGAATACCAGCTAGAGTTGTACTGAATGCTGACCAGGGGTATCCCAGTATACACCATCCTAGAGGCTGTCATCATTGGACAAACTGGAGCTGGTGCAGGCCAGGGGCCCAGGACTCACTGAGACAGCAGTCCGCATAGGGCAAAGAGACCCTTCTCACATTCATGCTATCAAGGTGATGCCCACCAGCCTAGAGAGAATTCCAGCAGCTCTTCCACCATTTGGTAAAGTGCAAGGGCTGGCTCTTTTATGTACTAGTTGCTCTTTTAAATCATAGCTTTTGTATGTGTGTGATCCAGAGTAGACAAATCTCCCCATCCCTCAGTATTATCCCTCTCCACTGTGGTTTGCAGCATCAGGGAGGGTGTCTTCATTACTGTGCCTTTGTCTCTCTTTCCGTTCTATCTTGTGTTGTGCAGAAACTGTTCAATCAGCCCTTAGTTTTTCCTCAGGAGGAACTGCTCTATAAATAGGTGTAGATTTGGTGTGTCTGTGGAGGAGGTGAGTTAAGGATCTTCCTACATTGCCTATCTTAGGATTTTCTCTATTTCTTGTCTGTCCAATACTAATCATTCTAATGGGTGTGAGATATCATACATTGTGGCTTTGATTTGTATTTCCCTAATGATTAGTGATATTGAGCACCTTTTCATGTACCTGTTAGCCATTTGTATGTCTTCTTGGGAAAAAATTTTCTATTCAGTTTCTCTGCCTACATGTTAATCCAATTGTTTACTTATTTTTTTCTATTGAGTTGTGCGACTTCTTAGTGTGTTTTGGATATTAACCCCTTATTATTTATATGATTTGCAAATATCTTCTCCCATTCCATAGGTTACCTTTTCATTTCATTGATGGTTTTCTTTGCTGTACAAAAGATTTTTAGTTTGATGTAGTCTCACTTGTTTATATTTGCTTTTGTTGCCCTTGTTTTGTGGGCAAATCCAAAAAATCTTTGCCAAGATCAATGTCAAGGAGCTTACCCCTTATTTTTTTTCTAGGAGTTTCATGGTTTCAGGTTACATTCAAGTCTTTATTCAATTTTGAGCAATGTTTGTGTATGGTGTAAGATAGTGATCCCATTTCATTCTTTATACGTGGCTGTCCACTTTTCCTCTCACCACTTATTGAAGAGACTCTGCTTTGCCTTGTTGTATATGCTTGGTCCCTTCGTCATAAATTAATTGACCATAAATATGTTGGTTTATTTCTGCGTTCTTTATTCTGTTCCGTTGTTCTTTGTGTCTGTTTTTATGCCAATGCATACTGTTTTAATAAGTAGAGCTTTGTGATATAGCTTGTAATCAGACAGCATGATGCCTCCAGCTTTGTTCTTTTTAATCCAGATCACTTAAGCTAGTTGGGGTCTTTCATGGTTCCATACAAATTTTACAATTATTTGTTCTATTTATGTGAAAAATGCTATTGGAATTTTGATGGGACTTGCATAGAACCTGTAAATCCCTTTGAGTAGTAAGGACATTTAACAGTATTCTTCCAATATAAGAATATAGAATATCTTTCTATTTATTTGTGTCTTTTTCAATTTCTTTCATCAATGTCTTACAGGATTAGCACACATCTTTCACCTCCGTGGTGAAATATATCCCTAGGTATTTTATTCCTCTTAATGCAGATATCAGTATGATTGTTTTCCTTATTTTTATTTCTGATAGTTCAATATTAGTGCATAGAAATACAACTGCTGTATGTATATTGATTTTGTATCCTGCTATTTTACTTATTAGTTCTAGCATTTGTGGTGGTGTCTTTAGGGTTTTCTATATATAATAGGATGTCATCTGCACATAGTTTTATGTCTTCCAATCTAATTTGGATGCCTTTTATTTCCTTTTCTTGCCTAATTGTCAGGTTAGGATTTCTAGTACTTTGTGGAGTAAAAGTGTCCATAATGTTTCTAACCCTGGAGGAAAAGCTTTTAGATTTTCACCACTATGATGTCAGCTGTGCATTTTCACATAAGGCTTTTATTATGTTGAGGTTGGTCCCTCCAAAACCACTTTGTTGAGAGATTTTTACAATTAACGGTTAAATTTTGTTAAATACCTTTTTCTCTCTATGGAGATGATCATATGATTTTTATCTTTCATTTTGTTACGTGGCGTATCTCATTTATATATTTATGGATACTGAACCATTTTTACATCCCTGGAATAAATCCCACTTTATCATGATATATAAATTTTTTAAAGATTTTATTCATTCATTTAAGAGAGAGAAGCACAAACGGAGGGGAGAGCAGAGGGAGAGGGAGAAGCAGACTCTCCACTGAGTAGGGAGCCCGATGTGGGGCTTGATCCCAGGACCCTGAGATCATGACCTGAGCCGAAGGCAGATGCTTAACCATCTGAGCCACCCAGGCACCCCAATAATCTTTTTAATGTATGTTTGAATTTGATTTAACATATTTTTTAAAGATTTTATTTATTTATTAGAGAGAGAGAGAGAATGAGATATAGAGAGCAGGAGAGGGAAGAGGGTCAGAGGGAGAAGCAGACTTCCTGCTGAGCAGGGAGCCCGATGTGGGACTCGATCCCGGGACTCCAGGATCATGATCTGAGCCAAAGGCAGTCGCTTAACCGACTGAGCCACCCAGGCGCCCCCTGATTTAATATTTTGTTGAGGATTTCTTTTATTTGAGATATTGGCCTGTAGTTTTCCATTCCTGTTGTGTCCTTGTTTAGTTTTGGTATCAGGGTAATTCTGGCCTCATAAAATGAGTTTAGAAGTATTCCCTTCTATTTTTGGAAGAGTTTCAGAAGGATTGGTATTAGTTCTTAAATTCTTTGAAAGAATAAACCAAGCAGAACTGTCTAGTCCTGGGCTTTTTTTTTTTTTTAAGATTTTATTTATTTATTAGCAAAAGCATGAGCAGGGGGGAGGGGTGGAGGAGAGGGAGAAGTAGACTCTCTGCTGAGCAGAGAGCCCGACATGGGGCTCAATCCCAGGACCCTGAGATCATGACCTGAGTCAAAGGCAGCCACCTAACTGACTGAGCCACCCAGGTACCCCCGTGGGCTTTTTTTTTTTTAAAATAACAAAGTCGGGTTTATTGCTCTGGGTTAAACCAGTTGATATGGGACCTGAAGAGGGTGAAGGGAATACACGGAGTTTGTGAACATTTCCTTCTGCACTGGAGTTCTCAGCATCTTAAAAAGCTGACCAGCATACTACAGATAGTCCCAGAATTTTTGGGAAAGTTTTTGATTACCGATGGAATCTCCTTACTATTAATTGGTCTGTTCAGATTTTCTATTTCTTCATAATTCCGTCTTGGTAGGTGTTATGTTTCTAGCATTTTCACATTTATTCTACATTGGGTGGAACGTTAGGTTGTTTGAGATAAACATTTATTATCTTGTTTTTAATATGGGCATTTGCCATTTAAACTTCCCTTTTAAAAGTATTTTTGCTGCATCCCATAATTTTTGGTATGTCGTGTTTCCATTTTCATTTGTCTCAAGATATTTTAAAATTTCTCTTATGATTTCTTCTTAGACCCATTGATGGTTTAGTACGTTTTATCTCTACATATTTGTGATTTTTCCAGTTTTCTTCTTGTAATTGATTTCTAGCCATATCATTGTGGCCTGAAAAGATGAGATGATCTCATTTATTATTAAGACTTGTTTTGTGGCCTAACATGTGGTCTATCTTGGAGAATGTTCCATGTGTGCTTGAGAAGAATGGGTATTCTGATGCTGTTGAATGGAATATTCTTTAAATGTCCAGGAAGTCCATCTAGCCAAATATGTCATTTAAAGTCCAATATTTCCCTCTTGATTTTCTCCTGGATAACGCATACATTGGTGAAGATTGAGTATGAAGCCCCCTATTGTTATTATATTGCTGTATATTTCTCTCTTTAGGTTTATTAATATTGGTTGGTTTTATATATTTAGATGCTTCTATGCTGAATGCATTAATATTTACAAACATTATAACCTTTTGTTGAATTGATACCTTTATGATTATATAATGACCTTCTCTGTCTCTAACTAGTCTTTGTCTTAAGGCCTATTTTATCTAACGCAAGTATGGCTACCTGAGCTTTCTTTTGGTTTCTATATGCATGGAATATCTTTTTGCATCCCTTCATTTTTAGCCTCTGTGTGTTCTTAAAGCCAAAGTGACTCTCTTGGCAAAGTGAGTCAGCATAGAGATGGGTCTTGTTTTTTTATTCACTCAGCCACTCTCTGTCCTTTGGTTCAAGAATTTAGTCTATTTACATTTAATGTAATTATTAATAGATTTGAACTTATTGCCATATGTTAATTGTTTTCTGGCTGTTTTGTAATTCTTTTGTTCCTTTCTTCTCTTGTTCTCTGTGAATTGATTATTCTTCTGTAGTGTTAAGCTTAGATTCCTTTATCTTTTGTGTATCTACTGTAGGGTTTTGCTTTATGGTTAGCATGAGGCTTATCTAAAACTCCTAAAAGTTATAAAAGTCAGTTTTAAGCTGGTAACAACTTAAAGTTGATTGTATTCTAAGGTTTCTTTTGCTTCCCCCCTTCACATTTTTGTTTTTGACGTCGAAATTTACATCTTTTTATCTTGATTCTCCATTAACAAGTCATTGTAGTTTTAGTTATTTTTAGCATTTTTGCCTTGTAATCTTCATACTGGCTTTTCAAGTAATGAACCCAACACTAAAATCCCATTAGACTATTCTGAATTTAACTACATATTTATCTTTATCAGTGTCATTTATCCTTTCATATGTGTTTCCTGTTACTAATTCATGCCCTTATGTTTCAGCTTAAAGTCTTTTTAGCATTTCTTATAAGGTCAGTCTAGTGTGCTGAACTCTTTCAGTTTTTGCTTGTCTGGCAAACTCTCTTGCAATTATGAAGGAAAACTTAAGCTCAACTAACTTTTATATATAGATTTTATATCTTGCAACTTTACTGATTTTGTCTATAACTCTCTGTGTGTGTGTGTGTGTGTGTGTGTGTAGTCTTTAGGGTTTTTAATATGTAATACTATGCTCTCCTTCAATTCTAAAAGACAAGCTTGCTGGGTGTTCTTGGCTAGTAGTTTTTTTTTTTTTCCTTTCAGCACTTTGAATACATCATCTCAATCCCTTCTGGCCTGTGAAGTTTCTGCTAATAAATCTGCTGAAAGTTGTATGTGGGCTCCCTTGTACATAACAAGTTGTTTTTCTCTTGATGCTTTTAAGATTCCTTGTCTTTAACTTTCGACAATTTAATTATAATGTGTTTTATTCTGTATTCATCCTCTAAAAAAAAAAACCCTGCGTTTCTTGAATCTACAAGTCTGTTTCTTTCTCAGGTTAAGGAAGTGTTCAGCCATTATTTCTTTGAATTAACTTTCTGCCCCTTCTCTCTCTCTTTGCTTCCTGGGGCCCACATAAATATGCATATTGGTCTGTTTGATGATGTCCCCCAAGTCCCTTAAGCTATCTTTAATCATTTGTCTTTTGCTCCTATGATTGGATGAGTTCTACTTCCCTGTCTCAAGTTCACTGATTTTTTTCTTATGATTGATCTAGTCTGCTGTTCAATGCCTCTATTAAATTTTTAAGTTCAGTAATTATATCCTTCAGCCTTGTAATCTGTTAGGTACTTTATTATACTTCCTTTCTCTATGTTGAAATTCTCACTTTGTTTATGAATTGCCTTCCTGATTTCAGTGAGCATCTTTGTTAATTGAACTATCAGTTAATTCACTTATCTCTGTTTCATTAAGATCTGTTTCTGGAGATTTATCTTGTTCTTTAGTTGGGAATATAGTTTGTTTCTTCATTTTCCTTGACTCTGTGTTTCTCTGCATTAGATAAAACAGTCACCTAAACTAGTCTTAACAGTGGTCTCATTGTAGGAGATGAAACTCATCTATCAACCTAGTCCATGTTCCTAGTTGTCTCTTTAACCTTTGTGATTGTCCCAGACACTATCTCTGTTACTGGCTCCCAGTAGTTGAGGGTCACCAAGACTTGTCAGGGTCCCAAAGGGAAAGATCACCATCAGCACCTACATGCAAGCAAGTTGGAAGCTGGATCCTTAGGCAGTACCTGGGAAAGTATGTACTTAGGCTCTATTTAGGGAGAAATGGAAGGTGGGTGTTTTTGCTTCCTCTACTCTGCATTGGGCCCAGGAATATAGCTGTGTAGGGGTGCTCCTGAGCCTGTTAAGAACTGCTTTGTATGCTACAGTTCTGTAGGACTCATGAATGCAAACCTCATTCTCTATGAGACCCTGGCAATTGAGAAGCCCATCTGTTAGGTGGCAAACACAAAAGCTGGACCACAGTCATGTACAAGTTCATTCTAGGGAGATCTTAGAGCGGCCTAGAGGAAGAGGGCAAGATACCAGATGTCTGCTGGCATCCCTGGTCTTCAAGGAGGTTCTAGTCAGCCTCTAGGTGCATGATAAATTAGAAGGCTGGCCCCCAGCCAGCAGCTTTTGAAGTACGCAAATAGACCCCTTTCAGGGAAAGACTGGGAGATGGGCATTTGTGTTTACTGCCTCTATACTGAGTTTGGGGAGAAGGGGTTAAAAACTGCCTCTTTGTTTTCTACAGTCCTGTTGGGGGTGGGGGGAGACTGTAGATTCCTGAATGGAAGCCCCATTGGCTATCAGAGTCAGGCGACTTAGAGACCTGTCCCTCAGCAGTAGCCACGGAAGCTGGGGCACAGATGTATATAGTTCTTTCCATAGAGATACTGGTAACTTGGAGAGAGCGAGTGAGAGAGTGCAGAGTTTGTGTGCACTGCTTTCCTTGGTCTTTGAGGAGGATCACAGCTCCTATATGGATGCTAAACTAAAAGCTGATTCTCAGGCCACAGTTTTTTTTAAATGGAGTAATTGACATACAATATTGTATTAGTTTCAAGTATACAACATAGTGATTTGATATTTATATACTTTAGTAATGCACTACAATACATCTTTACCATCTGTCACCATATCACTGTTTTATGTATTTTAGAATTGGAGTATTATACTTGTTAATCCCCTTCACCTATTTAATCCATCCTTTCATACCTCTCCCTTTTGGCATTCATCAGTTTGTTCTCTGTATGAGTCTCTTTGTTTTGCTTTGTTTGTTCATGTGTTTGGTTTTGTAGATTCCACATCTAAGGGAAATCATACAATATTTGAATTTCTCTGACATTTCCCTTAGCACAATACCCTCTAGGCCCATCCATGTATTTTGCAAATGGGAAGATTTCATTCTTTAATATTATTTAACATTCCTGTGTGTGTGTGTGTGTGTGCGCGCGCGTGCGTGTGCATGCACACACCCACACATCTTCTTTATCCATTCATCTGTTGATGAACATTTAGTTTGCTTCCATATATTAGCTATTATAAGTAATGCTGCAATGAACATAAGGGTGCATATAATTTTTTGAATTAGTGTTTTCTTCAGATAAATGTCCAGAAGTGGAACTGGTTGATTGTACAGTATTTCTGTTTTTAATTTTTTTGAGGAACCTCTATACTGTTTTCCATAGCAGCTGTCCCAATTTATATTCCCACCAACGATGCATGAATCTTTCCTTCAGTAGGTTTTATACTTTTCAGATTATGGGTCTTCCCTCTCTTGGTTAGATTTATTTCTAAGTATTATTTTTGAGGCAGTTGTAAGTGGAATTGTTTTAATTTCTCTGATAGTTATTAGTGTGTATAAATGCCACAGAATTTACTATATTGATTTTATATCTGGCATCTTTAATTCACTTCTTAGTTGTGATAGTTTTTTTGGTGCAGGATTTAAGGTCTTCTATATTTAGTGTCATGTCATCTGCAAGTAGTGAGTTTTACTTTTTCCTTTCCAATTTAGATGCCTTTAAAAAAATTGAAGTATATTGACATACAACAGAGTTATTGTCGTATGTGTCATAGTGGTTGATATTTTTATATACTACAAAATCCCCGCAATAAGTCTAATTACCATCTGTCACCATAAGTGTATTACGATATTGTTGACTATTTCCTAGGCTGTATATTACATCCCCATGATTTATTTTATAACTGGACATTTGGATGTATTAAGCCACTTCACCTCTTTCACTCAACTTCATTCTCTTCCCCCTTAAATAACCAACTATTTATTTTCTGTATTTTTGGGTCTGTTTCTGGTCTTTTGTTCATTTTTTTTAGAGTCTACATATGTGAAATCATATGCTATTTGTCTTTTCTGTCTGCCTTATTTCTTAGCATAATGTACTCATCTTCAGTTTCTTTCACCACTGTCTTCACAGTGTCCGGGTACAGATCTTTTATCTCTGCTTAAATATATTTCTAGGTATTCTTTTTCATGCAAACATAAAAGGCATTATTTTCTTAATTTTTCTCATAGTTCTGTATTATATAAAAATTAAACAGATTTTTATAAATTCTGTATCCTGCTATTCTAAAATTTTTTGGTGGTGTCTTTAGGGTTTTCTGTATATAACAGCAGGTCATTTGTAAGTATTGACAGTTTTGCATCTTCCAATCTGATTTGGATTCCTTTCATTTCATTTTCTTATCTAATGGCCCCAGCTAGGACTTCCAGTACTATATTGAATGAAAGTGGTGAGAGTGGACCGCCCTGTCTTATTAATGATCTTAGAGGAAAAGCTCTCCATTTTTCACCATTGAGTATGATGTTAGCTTTGGGTTTTTCATTTATGGCCTTCATTGTGTTGAGGTACATTCCCTCCAGACCCACCTTTTTTTTTTTAATCATAAATGGACGTTTATTTTGCCACTTTTTCAGTAATGAGATGATCAAATAGTTTTTATCCTTCCTCTTGCTAATAGGAAAACTATGTGGAATCCCACCAAATAAGCTCTCATTTCTGATAGGCATTGGGCCTTTGTGGTGAATATTAAGAAACAACAGTTATTCTTTTATCTATTGAGTGCTTGCAGGGTGTCAAGAACCAAGCTAAGCATTTAAAGGAACGATTTTATTCAATCTTCTGAACAGCCTTTGAGGTAGAAGTGTTTCTTATCCTCGTTTTACAGGAGCAAGTATAAAGAGTGAAATCAAGATGGAGTTGAATCCTTGATTGGCCGCTTACACTACGTGTGCACTGAGCAACTTAATCTCTTGAAATTCCAGATTCCTCCTTAAGCATGGGGAATAGGATCACTATTTTATAAAATTATTAGAAACAGCAAATGAGAATATGGTAAAAGAGCCTAATACACACAAAAATCAAATACTTAATTTTTGAAACCACTTTAGAATATGGACTATTGCTGAATCAACAATTTAGGTTCTCCCTCCCCTAAGAGCGATGGGGCCCTGCACCACAGATGTGAGAATCACTGTTAATTTCTGTTACCAGGCAGGCACCAGGAAAAGTGTGACATAGCCTGGCATCAAAAAAAAAAAAAAAAGAAAAGAAAAGAAAAAATCAGTAGGAACCGTGGTCTGGAGTCCAACAAGGGCATTCACATTGAAACACACCGTGGAGGCCTAAGGAACTACCCCACACTAGCTGCGGCTTACATGCTGACAGCTATGACTCCTGGGTCTGTAGCTGAAAGATTCTAGATTCTGTCTGCCTCTCATTTATTTTGTGACTTTGGGGTTTGAGGAGGCCAAGTGATTTTCCAAAGTAGAACTCAACAGTGGTCTGCATCTCAGAGAGAATGCTACAACAGGTTGGTTAAGCATATCAATTTTGAAGGACTTCTTGGATGCTTCTTGCATAAAAAATTCCTACGAGTACAATAAACAGGTTGCAAGGGCTCCAGTAAGATGACAGTGCAGCAGATGATAACAGGCACCTGGGGAATTCCCTTTGGCAACAGATTCAAATGTATTTTTGCAGACATTGATTAATGAAGCTTCTTTTCCCCTGTGAGGAGCAGACCCAGATACCACTGCTTTTCTGCAGGTGTGTTGAAAGGTGGGAACCCTGGGAAAGAGGGTCAAGTCATATCCCCAGGGGAACATCAAAAGAGATCTGAGCTCAGTCTCCTACATGCCCCAGCTGTTACTTACAGATGCTCCCCCAAAAGGATCGAAAGTGCTTTTCCAGGCCAAAGCTGGAATCTCCCTGACCCAAAAGAAACACACATCACCTTACCATTGTGGCTGAAATACCGCTATTTATTAAAAAGGCAGAACATAATGCAGCTGTAGTGATCCAGGTTCCACAGTTCTCAAAACACTAGCTGTAAATCACCCTGAGGCTTGTCATTCCCTTGGGTGGAAGCAAAAGTGCTTTCATGGACCCAGAAAGACTAAACTGTTGTACCGTACTATGAAGGATACAGCTAATAAAGGAGCAGAAGCAGCTGGGAAAAGTAAAGCTCCCATTCTATCCTGTCCAGAGTGCAGACATCTCCCTCTGAGCAGTAGCCTCAAGTGACGCAGGTCTGTCCTCCCAACCAGCTGCCAGAGCAAGAAGAATGTGGTTTTCCTAAAGGCAGTGGAAGGGAAATCTGATAGTATAACTGCCATTTCCAACAGACAGGACAACATAATCAGGTGCTGCAGTGTCTGGAGTGGTCTTGGGGGGGGGGGGGATTTCCTGACGAGGAACCTGAAGGTTCTATCTGGAACACGGAAAAGAGACTTGTAGATTTGGAGGTCCATCAGAAGACAATCACAAGACGCTCACTCAGTTGCCTTCTTAAGAACAAAACTGCAACTGGATCAAATGTACCTAAATTAAGGGCTCAGATGTTCTATATAGTGGATACTCTTTTTACTTGTAGTACTGTCTTTAAATGTTTCTTTCCAAACAGGGTGAAGTGCTCTGAGATCATGTACAAAACTTGACACACTGTCAAGTGGGCTCATGTGCAAACATTACTCCCAGGGTTGGACAGCCCTGGTGTGTGGGAAGTGTGTGCATACAGAAGCAGAGACTGGAATGCCTGGAACCCTGTCTGGTATTTCCACCATAGGCATCTTCGCCACAAGCATTTTCACTGCATAATTGGCCAGAAGGCAATTTGGCCATAAAAGATAAAATAACAAAAAACAAAAGAGGGACCTTACTAATTTCTTCATTATGTCCTTTTTAAGAGAAGTATCCATTCTCCAAATCCTAGGATGCACATTTGTAACTGAAATTTGTATTACATTATGAAAGCCTTCTACATTTCTGTTCATTCCTAGCATAATGATGCATGTCTATCAAGAGATGTTCAAAAGTTCTATGGGACATACAGAAGAAAAGCTGTAAGGCATTTCTGAGTTATTATAACTGATAAACTCCCATTCTGTATTACAGTATGGTATGCAATCTGGCCTTGTAGTCTTATTTCACACTTCCAGTTAGTTACTGTATTTTCTATCAAGTTGCTATATGGAGTTATCATCCACTGTTTCAAGACCACCATGTATACTGGTCGTAGACCATTAGGAGGGCTAAGATTCATGTAATAGAAAAATGAGAACGTAGTTTGGTTTCATTTCTCTATTGACAATCAGTTATTTTCTCTCTGACAGCAAAATTGCCTTACGGCCAATTTACTTAGGTGGTGAAAATGCTTGCATCAAGGCTCTGCAGAACTGCCTGGAACAGGCTCTTTGGGTGCCTGGATGGGAATGAGGCACGGTCACTTGATTCCAATAGGTAAGGAGGTATCTTTGCAGAACAGAAGTTAATAGTGTACTGGGTCAATTCACCTCAAATTCCGAGCAGCTGGAAGGAGTTAATGAGCAAGCAGTAAATTTGCATTCAGTAGGGGCTGAGATATTGCTCAGGCTCTTCCCAACTCAGGAACATGGTTTGGTAAAACATGACCCATCCACAAAGGCAATTCTCCTTTAGACTAAAGTGACCCATAGGTGTCCTCTTTAACTCTGGGTAACTCGTGTTGGAAATTGGGTATAATTCATCTTGTTCAATTACCTGCTCCCACGCACCCGCCCCCCCCCCCCCCAGTGCTTCAGCTGTGAGGAAATGCTGGCTGGAGTAAGGACACCATGCACATGCATATTTGCAGGCATCCTTGGGTGCTTTGCAAGCCTGCCCTCCTCCTTCCAAAACTGGCAAAGGAGACACCAGAAGGTTCCAAGACTTGCTGCAGATCCCTTCTCAAAACTAATGATGGTCCTGGAGCTCAGACCTGGAGATTCCACTGCCTCTCTTCTAAATAAGGTTGAAACCCTTGATTCTTGTACACCTAGAGATTCTAAAATATTCTTTCCACAGTCAGTACACTTTCCAGTGTGCTCCTGAAAGCTGGAGACAGGCCCTAGGCAAGCACATGATATTCCAGGATCGTGCTGCCTCTGGACTTGCAAGCCCTGGGTCTGGGAGCGAGGCAGAGAGGGGAAGAAGCCCAGCAACTAAGAAAATTAGCAAGACTTGCCCCTTCAAGTAACTAGGCACTACCAAATGCGTATTAAAAACATCATCTACAAGATTTTTTGACCTATGTGCACATTGAAACCTACCATCACTTTACATTCCCTGGCAAGAGGCAACATGTTCCAGCAGAGCCAGGCTAGGCCACTACCCAGTCCCTGCTACCCCTGCAGGTACGTGGCACCTGGTGGCTCCTGCCCCAGGGCATTAATGTGTGGGAGGGCACCTGCTGCAGCTGCTAATTTCTCGCTGAGCTTCTGGTTCACCAGCTCCAGGCGGCGACCATTCTTCCGTGTCTGCCTCAGTGCCCTCTTGACCTTCTTCACCCGATCCCGAAGCTGTTTGTTCCGCTTCTCCAGAGTGGCCACCTTCTGCTGCAGTTTCTTGACGTGGTCCTCCTCCTCAAACAGAGCCTTCTGCACGGACGAACACATGAGCTGGGGGGGGGAGGGGGGGAAGAAATGCCATGGGAGAGGCAGGCGAGTTTCATAAAACCTCCCTAGAGCAGTGTCCCTGGGTGCTGTCACGTACCCAACAACACAGACTCTGACAGCCAATGGCTCCAACCCCAGGCTGAGGACAACCCTCAAGGCCCCTTCTTGGTTTCACCCTGTGAACCCTGCCCTAACAGCAAATATAAAGTACCCTCTCTGGGGTATCTTCCATAGCTTAATTTTTAAAAGCTATTGCATATTTTGTCTTTTTAAATGCTTACCAACTTGTATACTATTGATTCCCTGAGGGGATTGGTGACTTTTCACTTTTTGCTCTGATTCAGCAATTTTGCCTATTCTAACCTGGCTTTAAAACATTTTCCAGGAAAGCCTAAGTGTGAGGATCTGCCATAGAGGACATTCAAAGTATTTTTACTTAAAGGGCTTTGCTGCACTATGCATCAAATACTCCTACTCTGGGAATCATTCTGGTCATGGCAGGATGGGCTTGAAGGAAGGGGCACTTTTAAAACCTCAGTTTTTGCTTCTTACCAAAACCCCCCTGGTTCTTTTGGTTGTTGTGGTTTGGTGTAACAAAATTTAGAATATTTTTTCTGTAAAAAAAAAAAAAAACACACAAAAGAAACACAACACAAATCAATTAAAAAAAAAGCTCCAATAAATCAATGAGTAAAAGACCAAAACCCAAAACAAAAAAATATACAAAGTGGGGCACCTGGCTAGCTCAGTCAGTAGAGCATGTGACTCTTGATCTCAGGGTTGTAGGCTCGAACCCCACATGGGTGTAGAGATTACTTAAAAAATCTTTATTAAAAAAAATACACAAAGAATAGGGATAGTTCACTGGAAAGGACATATAAAGATACATGCCAATTAGGGCTTTAATGAACTGCTCTTTTTCAGACTGGCAAAATAAAGTCAATAGTTGGAGAAATAGGCACTCTTATCCTGTGGATAGAGTGTAAACCTCTATAAAAAGTGATTTGGCTATATCTACCAAAATGAAAACTGCATATTCCCTGTGACTTAGTCATTTTGGAACTTGATCTCATTGAAATACTCCCACGTGTACAAACATATATATACAACAAATAATATTGTCCTAAGATTGAAGAGTGACATTAGCATCATGGCAGCCTAAGACATCCCTCGTTTTTGTCCCCCAGCCCCACAGTAAAAATTGCGCATCCATCCCTAAATATTAGTGCCTTTGAGAGAGCTATGGGATCCAGGAGGAGTCTGGGCCACCCATGTATCAGGTAACAGGCAGAGAGACTTCATTCCTACCTAGGAACCCTGCAGTCATCTGCGTACCACCAGTTCCAGGGTCTCTCAGTCAGAGGACCTCAACAGATTTCTCCAAAGAAGATATAAATACAGCCAACAGGTATATGCAATGGTGCTAGACATCACTGCTCATTGGAGAAATGAAAATCCATACCACAATATCATCACCTCCTACCTATTAGAATGGCTTTTATCAAAAAGACAAGAGATTCCAGTTCAAGATGGTGACATAAGAGGATCCTGAACACCTCTCCTTCCATGGACACACCAAATATACAGCTACCTAAAGAACAATTTCCTCTGAAAAATAAATTAGTTGAGTGACTCCTATATATTATACAAACAAGCAAAAAACCCACATTGCAATATGTAGAAGAGGCCAAGACACATACCATCAACCCCAACCCCAGTGCCACAACTCAGAATTGGGAGGGAACTCACAATTCTGAGCTTCTCCTTGAGGAGCAAAGAATTTGAACCCCAACTGTTAAGATGTGTATCTGAGACAGGAGCCCCTGTGCAACAGGTAGCTTCAAAAGCCACCAGACTTATGTCCATGAGATTCACAGGCTATGCAAAACTAAAAACCTCATGGCAACCATCCCTCAGGACCCAGTGTAGAAGCAGCAGACTGAAAAGCACCCCATCTTTCTGTGAAAGAAGTCTATTTGCTTATCTTAGAGTTTTGGCCTGATAAGCAGGTTTCTAATTTAACAAACTGATAAGACTCTCCAAAGACTGTGGAGGGCTGTGGGAGTCCTCTTCATGCTCCCCCTCTGTTCCAGGTTAACCTCAAGAAAGGAGCTTGTCTACACATCTGGCACCCTGGCTTTTGTGTCTGATGCTCAGAGGACCCATCCCTTGAGAACATGGCACATGTTTATGAGTTCATTAGGACAGTAGCAACCAAAGAAACACTTACTAACTGTCTAGCACCACAGACCTCAGCACACAGGGAGCATATACAGAAATGCCCATCTTCCTATCTTCCCCTGAAAGAGAAATCTGCAAACTTTAAAAGTTACTACCTCAAGTTCTGCTTTCCAATCAGCCTGAATCCAGATGCTGACTGAGATCCTCCCCTTTGAGACACTGAAAGGTCTTGGCACAACCTCCACTTCTGGGAGCCACTAAGAATAAAGCAGGCTGCTTGGACAGTCACAGAGGTTGAGAGACAGCCAAGAGCTAATAAGCCAGAGGCGAATGGGAGACTTGGCTCTTTTATCTAATGCATAGAAACCAATACAGAGAATAGATCAAAAGGAAGAAACAGAGGAATATGTTCCAGACAAAAGAACAGGATAAAACCCCAGAAAAAAACCTTAATGAAATGGAGATAAGTGATTTGCCTGACAATGAGTTCAAAATAACAGTGATAAAGATGTCCACTGAATTCAAGAGAATAACACATGAATCAAGTGAAAATTTCAACAAGAGTAAAGCAAAGTACCTAATAGAAGTGACAGAGCTGAAGAATACAATAACTGAACAGAAAAATACTACAGAGGAGTTGCACAGCACACTTGAAGACACAGAAAAAAGGATCCATGAATTCAAAGGGCAGTGGAAATTATCCAATCAGAGCAGCAAAAAGAAAAAAGATTGGGGACTCCGTAATGTGAATGTTGGTCTGCTTGGTGTTGTCCCCTAAGAGAAATAGAGAAAGAGGCAGAAAATGTATTTAAATAATAATGGCTGAAAACTTCCCTAACCTGGGAAAGGAAAACAGGCATGCAGATCCAGGATGCCCAGAATATTAAGTAAGATGAACCCAAAGAGATTAGCACTGAGATACACTGTGATTAAATTGTCAAATTTAAAGATAAGGAGAGAATCTTAAAAAGAGGGAAAAAAAAAAAAAAACTTGTTATGTACAAGGGGACCCGGCACACACGAGACTATCAGCAGATTTTTCAGCAGAAATCTTCCAGGCCCATAGAGACTTGCATGACATATACAGGCATACCTCATTTCGCTGTGCTTCACAAATACTGCATTTTCTACCAACTGAAGATTTGTGGCAATTTGCTGAACAAGTCTATTGGTGCCATTTTTCCAACATTCATTTTGTGTCACATTTTGGTAACTCTTGAAACATTCAAACTTTTTCCTTATTAAATGTCATGGTGACCTAGGATCTTTGATGTTACTCTCATACTTGTTCTAGGGTGTCACTAACCACACCCCCATAAGAAGGTAACTTAAATGTGTGTTTTCTGACTGCTCCACCAACTGGACATTTCCCCAATCTCTTTCCTTCACCCTTGGGCCTCCCTGTGCCCTGACACACAACAATAGTGACATTAGGCCAGTTTATAACCCTACAATGGCTTCTAAGTGTTCCAGAGAAAGGAAGAGTTGCCTATCTCTCACTTAAATTCAAAAGCTAGAAATAATTAAGCTTAGTGAGGAAGGCATGGCAAAATCTGAAACAGGGCTGAAAGCTAGACCCCTTACACCCAATAGTTAGCCAAGCTGTGAATGCAAAGGAAAAGTTCTTCAAGGAAATTAAAGGTGCTATTCCATTGAACACACAAATGATAAAAAAGCAAAACAGCTTTTTGGCTGAAGTGAAGAAAGTTTTAGTGGTCTGGAGAGAAGATCAAACCAGCCACAGAATTAAGCCAAAGCCTCACCCAGAACAAGGTCCCAGCTCTCTTCAATTCCATGAAGTCTAAGAGAGGTGAGGAAGCTACAGAAGAAAACTATGAAGCTAGCAGAAGTTGGTTCATGAGGTTTAAGGAAGACACCATCTCCGTAACATCCAAGTGCAAGGTGAAGCACCAAGTACAGATGAAGAAGCTGCAGCAAGTTATCCAGGAGATCTACCTGAGATAATTAATGAAGGTGGCTGCACTAAACAATAGATTTTCAATGTAGTTGAAACAGCCTTCTATTGGAAAAAGATGCCATCTAGGGCTTTCATAGCTAGAGAGAAGAAGTTAATGCCTGGCTTCAAAACTTCAAAGGACTGGCTCTTTTGTTAAAGGCCAATGCAGCTGGTGACCTTAAGTTGAAGCCAATGCTCATTTACCATTCTGAAAATCTTAGGGCCCTTAAGTATTATGATAAATCTACTCTGTGTTCTATAAATAGAACCAAAAAGCAGGCTGAATATGGTTCAGGTTAAAAAACAAAACCAACATGGTTTACTGAATATTTTAAGCCCACTGTTCAGATTTGCTCAGAAAAAAAGATCTCTTTCAAAATATTACTGCTCATTGACAATGTAGCTGGTCACCCAAGAGCCCTGATGGAGATGTGCAATGAGATTACTGTTTTCATGCCTGCTAACACAATAGCCAGCTGCAGCCCATGGACCAAGGAGTCACTTCATATTTCAAGTCTAATTATCTAAAAAAATACACTTTAAAGGCTATAGCTGCCATAGATAGTGATTCCTCTGATGATCTGGGCAAAATAAAAACGATTCTAGCTGCCAGTAAGAACATTCATAATTCATAGGAAAATGTCATACATCAACATTAACAGGAGTTTGGAAAAAGTTTATTCCAGCCCTCATAGATGACTTTAAAGGGTTCAAAACTTTAGTGGAGGAAGTCACTGCAGATGAGGTGGAAGTAGAAAAGAACCAGAATTAGAAGTGGAGCCTGAAGATGGGACTGAATTATTGCAATCTCATGATAAAACTTGAACAAATGAGGAGTCGCTTCTTCTGGATGAACAAAGAAAGTGGTTTCTTGAGACGGAATCTACTCCTGTTGAAGATACTATCAAGATTGTTGAAATGAAAACAAAGGATTTAGAATATTACATAAACTAAGTTGATAAAGCAACAGGGTTTGAGAGGATTGACTCCAGTTTTGAAAAGGAAGTTCTATGGGTGAAATACTATGAAACAGCATCACATGCTATAGAGAAATCCTTCATGAAAGGAAGAGTCAATCACTCTGGTAAACTTCATTGTTGTCTTAAAGAAATTGCCCCAGTCTCTTCAACCCCCACCCTGATCAGTCAACAGCTATCAATGATAACTACTCTGACCTGAAAGTTCAGATGATGTTTAGCATTTTTTATAAAGTATTTTTAAATTAAGGTATGTATATGTATTTTTTAAGATATAATACTATTGTGCACTTAACTTTTATATATACTGGGAAAACAAAAAACTCATTTTACTTGCTTTATTGCAATAGTCACTTTATCGTGGTGGTCTGGAACTGAACCCACAATATCTCAGAGGTATGCCTATAGATATAAAGAGTGGAAAGAAAAAACTGCCCACCCAGAATACCCTACCCAGTAAAACTATCCTTCAGAACTGAGCGTTTTCCAGAGAAGCAAAAGCAAAAGGAATTCATCAGCACTAGACCCACCTTTCAAGAAATATTAAAGCTGAAAAAAAAAAAAGCATAACAACATATGCAGGTATAAATCTCACCAGTAAAGGTAAATATATACTAAAATTCAAAATAATGTAATGTTATAAAGGCAGTGGGTTAATCACTTATAATGCCAGTGTGAAGGTTAAAAAACAAAAGTAGTAAAAATAATTATACACATATATGTTAATGGATAAAAAGATGTTGCAAATTGTGACATCAAAAACAAAATGGAAGGGGAGAGTTAAAATGTGGAGCTTTAGAATGCTTTCAAAAATAAGTTCTATGATCTTTAAGTTACCGTTTAATAAGTTGTTTTATATAGATTTCATGGTAACTACAAAGCAAAAACCTATAGTAGATATACAAGATAAAGGTTTCTAAGCATACTACTACAGAAAATCATCAAATAACAAAGAGAGCACTAGGAAAAGCAAGGGATAAAGGAATTACAAAACAACCAGCAAACCATTAACAAAATCGCAATAAGTACATATCTATCAATTATTAAATGTAAATAGTCTAAATGATCCAATAAGAAGGAATGGTTTAATGGATCAAACACATGACCCATCTATATGCTGCCTACAAAAGACTCACTTCAGCTTTGAAAACACAAAGACTGAGGGTGAAAGGATGGAAAAGAACATCCATGCAAATAGAAACTAAAGGAGAGCCAGGGTAGCTACACGGTTATCAGAAAAATAGACTAAGAGAAGGGCTATAATAAACACAGATCATGATATAATGATAAGGGAATCAATTCATCAAAGGGATATGACATTTGCAAATATTTGGGTACCCTATAGAGGAGCACCTAAATATATAAAGGAAATATTAATAGACCTAAAGAGAGAAATAGACAGTCATACAATAAGGGACTTTACTACCCCTCCATCAAAAATTAATAGATTGTACTTAAACTACATGTTAAGCCAGATGGACTTAATGGATACATACAGACTCTTTCATCCAGAAACAGCAGAATACACATTCTTCTGAAATGCACATAGAACACTCTCCATGATCAATCCTATATTAGGCATCACATCACATATCTTAATTAGAAAACTGAAATCCAGGGGCGCCTGGGTGGCTCAGTTGGTTAGGCGACTGCCTTCGGCTCAGGTCATGATCCTGGAGTCCCGGGATCGAGTCCCACATGGGGCTCCCTGCTCAGCGGGGAGTCTGCTTCTCCCTCTGACCCTCCCCCCTCTCATGTGCTCTCTCTCTCTCTCTCTCATTCTCGCTCTCTCAGATAAATAAATAAAATATTAAAAAGAAAAAAGAAACCTTTAAAAAAAAAAAAAGAAAACTGAAATCCACATATCAAGCTGTTTTTCTGACCAAAATGGTACTAATTACAAGAAGAAAATTGGAAAATTTACAAATATGTGGAGACTAAACATGCTCCTGACCAGTGGATCAAACAAGTAATCAAAACAGCAGAAAAAGCATTTGACAAAGTACAGCATCCTTTCTTGACTCAAACTCTTCACAGTGTAGGGATAGACGGTACATACCTCAATATCATAAAAGCCATCTATGAAAAACCCACAGCGAATATCATTCTCAATGGGGAAAAACTGAGAGCTTTCCCCCTAAGGTCAGGAACACGGCAGGGATATCCACTATCACCACTTGCTATTCAACATAGTAGAAGTCTTAGCCACAGCAATCAGACAACAAAAAGAAATAAAAGGCATGAGAATCGGCAAAGAAGAAGTCAAACTCTCAGTCTTTGCAGATGATATGATACTGTATGTGGAAAACCCAAAAGACTCCACCCCAAAACTGCTAGACCTCATACAGGAATGCAGTAAATTGGCAGGATATAAAATCAATGCACAGAAATCAGGTGCATTTCTATAGAGCAACAACAAGACAGAAGAAAGAGAAATTAAGGAGTCAATCCCATTTACAATTGCACCCAAATCCATGAGATACCTAGGAATAAATCTAACCAAAGAGGCAAAGAATCTATACTCAGAAAACTATAGAATACTCATGAAAGAAATTGAGGAAGACACAAAGAAATGGAAAACGTTCCATGCTCATGGATTGGAAGAACAAATATTGTGAAAATGTCTATGCTACCTAGAGCAATCTACACATTCAATGCAATCCCCATCAAAATACCATCAACTTTTTTTCAAAGAAATGGAACAATCCTAAAATTTGTATGGAACCAGAAAAGAATAGCCAGAGGAATGCTGAAAAAGAAAACAAACCAGGTGGCATCACAATTCCGGACTTCAGGCTCTATTACAAAGTTGTCTTCATCAAGACAGTATGGTACTGGCACAAAACAGACACATAGATCAATGGAACAGAATCGAGAGCCCAGAAATGGACCCTCAACTCTATGGTCAACTAATCTTCGACAAAGCAGGAAAGAATGTCCAATGGCAAAAAGACAGTCCCTTCAACAAATGATGTTGGGAAAATTGGACAGCCACATGCAGAAGAATGAAACTGGACCATTTCCTTCCACCACACACAAAAATAGACTCCAAATGGATGCAAGACCTAAATGTGAGACAGAAAAATCCATCAAAATCCTTGAGGAGAACACCACAGGCAGCAACCTCTTCGACCTCAGCTGCAGCAACTTCTTCCTAGAAACATCGCCAAAGGCAAGGGAAGCAAGGGCAAAAATGAACTATTGGGACTTCATCAAGATAAAAAGCTTTTGTACAGCAAAGGAAACAGTCCACAAAATCAAAAGACAACTGACAGAATGGGAGAAGATATTTGCAAATGACATAGCAGATAAAGGGCTAGTATCCAAAATCTATAAAGAACTTATCAAACTCAACACCCAAAGAACAAACAATCCAATCAAGAAATGGGCAGAAGACATGAACAGACATTTCTGCAAAGAAGACATCCAAATGGCCAACAGACATGTAAAAAGTGCTCAACATCGCTCGGCATCAGGGAAATCCAAATCAAAACCTCAATGAGATACCACCTCACACCCGTCAGAATGGCTAAAATTAACAAGTCAGGAAACGACAGATGTTGGCGAGGATGCGGAGAAAGGGGAACGCCCCTACACTGTTGGTGGGAACGCAAGCTGGTGCAGCCACTCTGGAAAACAGTATGGAGGTTCCTCAAAATTTGAAAATAGAGCTACCCTATGACCCAGCAATTGCACTACCGAGTATTTACCCCAACGATACAAATGTAATGATCTGAAGGGGCATGTGCACCCCAATGTTTAGAGCAGCAATGTTCACAATAGCCAAACTATGGAAAGAGCCAAGATGTCCATCAACAGATGAATGAATAAAGATGTGATACACACACACACACACACACACACACACACACAATGGAATATTATGCAGCCACCAAAAAAAAAATGAACTCCTGCCAATTGCCACGATGTGGAAGGAAATAGAGGGTATTATGCTAAGCAAAATAAGTCAATCAGAGGAAGACAAGTATCCTATGATCTCACTGATATGAGGAATTTGAGACACAAGACAGAGGATCATAGGGGAAGGGAGGGAAAAATGAAACAAGATGAAACCGGAGAGGGGGATAAACCATAAGAGACACTTAACTCAGGAAACAAACTGAGGGTTGCTGGAGTGGAGGGGGGTGGGAGGGATGGGGTGGCTGGGTGATAGACACTGGGGAGGGTATGTGCTATGGTGAGCGCTGTGAATTGTGTAAGACTGACGAATCACAGACCTGTACCCTTGAAACAAATAATACTTCATATGTTAATTAAAAAAATTAAAACAAAAAAATACAACATACCAAAACTTACAGAATGCAGTACAATCTGAGAAACAAGAAATTCAAATAAACAACCTTTACACTTCAAGCAACTAGGAAAGGAAGAAAATACAAAGTGCAAAGTTAGTGAAAGGAAGGAAATAATACAGATCAGACCAGAAATAAAAGGAGAATAAAAAGACAACAAAAAAGATTAGTGAAACAAACAGACTAGACCAGAAATCAAAGAGAAGTTACAACTTTTACCACAGAAACTGGACAATTAAAAAAAAATGGATAAATTCCCAGAAACATAAAACCTACCAAGAGTGATTCAAGAATAAATAGAGAATCTGAACAGATTACTAGTAAAGAGATTGAATCAGTCCTCTGTAAATCAAAAACCTGCCCAAAAAAAGTCCAGAAGCAGAATGCTTCAGTGATGAATTCTACCAAACATTTAAAGAAATATTAATACCACTCCTTGTGCAAACCTTGCAAATTCATTTTATAAGACTATCAATTATCTTGATATCAAAATCTGACAAGGTCACTACAGAAAACAAATTATAGGTCAATATCCCTGATAAACATATAGGAAAAAAACCCTCGACAAATTATTAGCAAATGAAATTAAACATAAGATCATACACCACAATCAAATAGGATTTATTTAAAGGATGCAAAGGCAGTTCAACATCTGTAAATCCATCAGTGTGATACACCACATTAACAAAATGAAGGATAAAAACCATATGATCATCTCAATCAATGCAGAACAAGAAATTGACAAAATTTAACATCCCTTCATGATGAAAACTCTCAGTGTTATAGAAGGACTGTACCTTAACATAATAAAGGCCATACATGAGAAGCTTACGGCTAACATCACACTCAGTGGTGAAATGCTAAAAGATTTCCCCCTAAGATGAATAACAAGATAGGGTTGCCTACTCTACTCTCACCACTTTTAAATCCTAGCTACAGCAATTAGACAAAAAGAAAAGGTATTCCAATTGGAGTAGAAAAAGTAAAACTGTCTCTATTTACAAAGGATATGGTATTACATTTAGAAAATCCTAAAACTCCACAAAAAAACTGGTAGAGTAAAATAGTTCTGTAAAATTGCAAGAGACAAATATATTAAAATCAGCTGTGTTTCCCTACTCTAATAAACTATCAGAAATAGAAATTAAGAAAACCCATTTACAACTGCACCAGAGCATATAAAATCTAGGAATAAATTTAGCCAAAAAGGTAAAAGACCTGTACACCAAAAAACTAAAATTAAATACAATCCCTACCTAAATTCTAATGGAATTTTTCACAGAAATGGAATAATCATAAAGTCTGTATGTAGCCACAAAAGTCCCTGAATAACCAAAGCAATTCTGAGCAACAAAGATGAGACAACACACTTCCTAATTTCATACTATATCACAAAACTACAGTAATCAAATAGTATGATACTTGCATAAAATCAGACAGATCAATAAAACAGAGTCCAGAAACAAACCCCTCCATATACAATCAATTAATTTACAACAGGGAGAAAAGAATATACAATGGGGAGAAGACAGTTTCCTTGATAAAGGGTGCTGAGAAAACTGGACCCCCATCTTACACCATACACAAAATTCACTCAAAATGAATTAAAATATTTGAATGGAAGACCTGAAAAACCTAAAACTCCTAAAAGAACACATAAAGGCTAAGCTCCTAGGCACTGGTCTTGGCAATGAATTTTCAGATTTAACACCAAAACAAAAAAGCAACAAAACCAAAAGTAAATAAGTGGGACTCCATCAAACCAAAAAGCTTCTGCACAGAAGAACCATGAACAAAATGAACAAACCACCTAGGGTAGACTGGGTAGATGGTGGAGTATGAGGATCCTGAGCTCAACTTGTCCCACAGACACAACTACATGTATTGTAACTCTCCCTGAAAACAGGCAAAGCAGATCCTCCACAGCTAGTTGTAGAGAGAAGGCCACATGGAAAAGGTTAAGAAGGGGTAGGAATGCAGTCAGGAACTAAACCTCTGGTGCTACCAACCACAACAGTAAGGAATATCACAAACATAGAAAAGAGAGGGGATCACACCCCACACGGGGCACTAACCACCTGGCCTAGGGACTCACACTAGGAAAACAAGTCCCCATAAGGTCTGGCATTGAAAGTCAGTGGTTCTTAACTCTAAGAGCACCTAAGGGTGATAGGAAACCGAGTTCCCACCCTTAAACAGCCAGCATTCCCACTAATTCTGCCCAAACACAGTTTGAAAAGCACCTAGGATATACGTGGAAAGGATTTGTTGACTAATCGGATGCCAGAAGTGCAGCCATCTGCAGGAGATTTCTCCAGGAACAAAAGTGCTGACAGGTACTGTTTTTCTTGCCCTCCCCCAGCCTAGACAGCCTGACACTTGGAGAGTGTTAACACTGGCTGTCACTGCAAACCCCACCCCAGCAGTCAGTCCTCCAAAATGACTCCTGCCCCACCACACCCAGCAGGCAGCCCAGCATGGGACTGGCACCTCTCCAGGCCAGTGACTCTGGCCCTGAGGTGGGGGGTAGCTAACACCACACACCACTACACCCACAGCTCCCGCAGCCAAGCCTCTCATTGACTGTGCAGGGAGCAAGCCCTACTCATCAGTACACTCACAGCCATCCTAGTGGTAAGTGCAGACACCCAGGCTGGTTAAGTGCGAACCCCCTCCCCCGACCAGTCAGCCCAGCCTCTACTTTGCACATAGGAAGTGAGACGTGTACACCAGTGGACCCATGGCATACAAAGTGGGTCAGTGCAGTGAGCTGAGCTGAGGGCCAGCTCCACTTATGAGCATGCTCACATCAATCATGCTTCAGCCACAACCAGAGAGCATACACAGCCCACACAGGGGACATCCCTGGAGTACCTGGCTCTAGTGACCAGAGGGACCTGGACCACAGGGCACTATAGGATCCCATACACATAAAGCCACTACTTTCAAAAACTTAGTTGGCCTACCTAATACATAAAAACAAACAAAGAGAGTTAGACAAAATGAGACAGAGGCAAATATCTGAAATGAAAAAAAAAAAAAGACAAAATCACAGTAAAAGAGCTAAAAGAAACAAACAATCTGGTTGATAAAAAGTTCAAAGTGATGGTCATAAAGATACTCACTGGACTTGAGGGAAGAGTGGATAAACTCAGTGAGCACTTCAACAGAGACAATATAAAACAGAGCCAAAGAATACACTAACGGAAATGAAAAGTACACTAGAGGGAATCAACAACAGATTAGAGGATGCAGAAGAATGGATCAGCTTGCTGGAAGACAGAGTAATGGAAAGCAATCAAGCTGAGCAGCGAAAAGATAAAAGTGTATTAAAGGAGAAGGGAAGATGGCAGCAGAATAAGAGGACCCTAAGCTTTGCCCAACCCAAGAATACAACTATGTAACTATATCAAATCATCCTACATACCCCAGAAACCAACCTGAAAACTGGCAGAACAAACTCCACAACTACAGGTGGAGAAGAGGCCACATCGAAGAAGGTGGAAAGGGCAGAAACACGGTTTGGGAGAGAAACAGATTGTGGTCACTGCAGTCATGGAGAAGGGTAAAAGACAGGAGCGCATAGGGGAAAGTAAGCCCCACAGCAAGTGGCTTAGAAAGTGCGAGAGGCCACGTTTTCTGACTTTTGGCAACCAGTGGGGCTTAAAGTCTGGAGTTTTAAAGGTCAGTGGGCTTTGCTTGGGGAGAGCCCAGAGTGCGCTGGGGCTGCTCTGGGAGAGAAGGAAGGGCAAACAGCCCACAGCATACAGCATGGAAACTGATCTGAAGACCATCTGGGAACACAGTGGGAAGGTTATTTGTGCATCTCTGAGTATGTCCCAGAGAAGCAGCATTCATGGGGAGACCCCTCCCAAGGAACAAAGGAACCGGCAGGTGCCATTTCCTTCCCCAGCCCCTCAGCATAACCACAGGACCACCTGCAGGAATCAGTGTAGAGCAGACATTAGCTGCCTAATTTGCTTACACCAAGCCTCCCCCCAACCCACTCCAGTGGAAGTGCCCTTCCCAGTCATGACTGCTTTAGTCCCAGCATGGCAGGCCCTATCTTCCAGAAGATCAACCCAAACCCTTACCCCACACCATGTCTCCTGACCTAGGAGCTTTGCAGGACCTCAGTTCTGGAAGTGGTGGGGACAGATTTCATTTCACAAGCAGACCAGAACACAGCTAGTTAAAAATTGCCACATTCAGGCCAGGGACCGAACACTGCCCACAAATAGAGCCTCTGAAGATGGCCGGCCTGAAAGATAAAGGAACAAGGACTAAATAGAGTGCACACAGCACACACTGGAGATACTCCCTGAAGTGCCAGGCTGTGAGGAACAAGGGATACTATACAGCAGGGCACTACAGGATTCCTTCTTCATAAAGCCATTACTCTCAGGAGAGGTAGCTGACTTTGCTGACAAAGAAGCAGGCACGAAGACTTAGACAAAATGAGAAGACAGAGGAATTTGTCCCAAATGAAAGACCAGGATAGAACCACAACCAGAGACCTATGTGAAACAGATCTAAGCAATATGCCTGATAGAGACTTTAAAGTAATGATCAAGAAGATACTCACTGGGCTTGAGAAAAGAGTGGAAGGCATCACTGAGACCAGTTAACACAGAGACAAGAAATAAGAGCAGAGATAAAAGAGTTAATCAACAAAATGAGAAACATGCTTGGCGGAAAGAATAGCAGACTGGAAGAAGCAGAGAAATAAATTAATGACCAAGGAAACAGAATAATGGAAAGTAATCAAGATGAACAAAAGAGAAAAAAAGAATTATGCAAAATGAGAATACTTAGGCAACTCAGTGACTGACTCCATCAAATGTAATAACATCCTCATTATAGGAGTCCCCAAAGAAGAGGGAGAAAAGGAGCTGGAGAATGTCTTTGAAGAAATAATAGCTGAAAACTTCCCTTATCTGGGGAAGGAATCAGATATCCAGATCTAGAGGCACACAGAACGCCCCCCCGACAAAATGAACAAAAGCAGTTCCATACCAAAACATACTGTAATTAAAATGGCAAAATATACCGACAAAAAATATTAAAAGCAGCAAAAGATGAAGTAACACACAAGAGAAACCCCCTAAGGCTAGCAGGGGATTTTGCACAAGAAGCTTTCAAAGTACAAGGGAGTGGCATGATATATTCAATGTGCTGAAAGGGAAAAATCTGAATACCCTATCCAGCAAGGATATAACACAGAATAGAAGGAGAGATTAAGAGCTTTCCAGACAAAAACTAAAGGAGTTCATGACCACTAAATCAATCCTGCAAGAAATATTAAGGGGGATTCTTTGAGTGGAAAGGAAAACCAAAAGTGATAGTATAAATTTAGGAAACACAAAAGTTGGGGGAGGGGGGGATGAGTATTTATGTAAAAAAAAAATCAAGGTACTCACAAAATAAAAGGTGGTAAAATATGAAGCCACATACCAAAAACATGGAGAGGAATAAACAATGGGTTCAAACTTAACCCTCACCTTAATATAGATTGCTACGTACAGAAATATAAAAACCTAATGGCAACCACAAACCAAAAACCACTAATAAGGGGCACCTGGGTGGCTCAGTCAGTTGAGCATGTGAATCTTGGTTTTGGCTCAGGTCATGAACTCGGAGTTGTGAGATCAAACCTCTAATCAGGCTCCTCATTCAGCCGGGAATCCACTTGAAATTCTCTCTCACCCTCTCTCTCTCTAAAATAAGTGAATCTTTTTTTAAACACTAATTAATATGCAAAGAATAAAGAAAAAATCCTGCTCTATAACTAATGAAAACACGAAAGGATGAGAAAAAATCTTCAGAAACAACCACAAAACAAGTAATGGTCATAAATACGTATCTATCAATAATTACTTTGAATGTAAAAGGACTAAATGCTCCAATTAAAAGACAAAGGGTGACAGAATGGATTAAAAAAATAAAAGACCCATCTACATGCTGTCTACAAGGGACTCATTTTAGACCTAAAGCTACCTGCATATTGAAAATGAGCGGATGGAGAAATATTTATCAGGCAAATGGATGTCAAAAGAAAGCCAGGCTAGCAGATCTTGTATCAGACAAAATAGACTATTTTGTGTAATTTTTTTTTAATTTAAATTCAATTAGCCAACATACAGTACATCATTAGTTTCAGATGACAAAACAGACTTTAAAACAATGACTGTAATAAGAAACAAAGAAGGACATTATATAATAATAAAGGGGACAATCCAACAAGAAATGATAATTGTAAATATTTATGCACCAAACATGGGAGCACTCAAATACGTAAAAACAGTTAATAACAAAGGCACCAATTGATAATAACACAATAATAGTAAGGGACCTTAACATCCCCACTTAAATCAATAGATCATCTAAACAGTAGATCAATAAGAAAACAATGGCTTTTCCTTTCCCTTAAGATCAGGAACACGTCAAGGATGCCCACTCTCGCCACTATTGGTCAACATAGTACTAGAAGTCCTAGCAAGAGCAATCAGACAACAAAAAGAAATAAAATGTATTCAATTTGGCAAAGAAGAAGTCAAACTCTCTCTCTTCGCAGATAACATGACACTTTATGTGGAAAACCCAAAAGACTCTACCCCCAAATTACTAGAACTCATACAGCAATTCAGTAATGTGGCAAGATACAAAATCAATGCACAGAAACCAGTTGCTTTCTTATACACTAACAATGCAACTGTAGAAAGAGAAATTAGAGAATCGATTCCATTTACAATAGCACCAAAAACCATAAGATCCCTCGGAATAAACCTAACCAAAGGGGTAAATGATCTATACTCTAGGAACATACAGAATACTCATGAAAGAAATTGAAGACGACACAAAAAGATGGAAAAACATCCATGCTCATGGGTCAGAAGAATAAACATTGTTAAAATGTCTATGCTACCCAGAGCAATCTATACTTTCAATGCCATCCTGATCAAAATTCCAACGATATTTTTCAAAGTGCTGGAACAAACAATCCTAAAAATTTGTATGGAATCAGAAAAGACCCCGAATCGCCAAGGAAATGCTGAAAGAGAAAAACAAAGCTGGGGGCATCATGTTGCCTGATTTCAAGCTATATTACAAAGCAGTGATCACCAAGACAGCATCGTACTGGCACAAAAACAGACGTATAGACCAATGGAACGGAATAGAGAGCCCAAATATGGACCCTCAACTCTATGGTCAAATAATCTTCGACAAAGCAGGAAAAAACATGCAATAGAAAAAAGACAGTCTCTTCAATAAATGGTGCTGGGAAAATTGGACAGCTATATACAGAAGAATGAAACTCGACCATTCTCTAACACCATACACAAAGATAAACTCAAAATGGATGGAAGTCCTCAATGTGAGACAGGAGTCCATCAAAATCCTAGAGGAGAACACAGGCAGTAAGCTCTTTGACACTGGCCACGGCAATTTCTTTCAAGATACATCTCCAAAGGCTACAGAAACAAAAGCAAAAATGAACTTTTGGGACTTCATCAAGACAAAAAGCTTCTGCACAACAAAGGAAACAGTCAACAAAACAAAGAGGCAACCCACAGAATGGGTGAAGATATTTGCAAATGACACTACAGACAAAGCACTGATTCCCACGATCTATAAAGAACTTCTCAAACTCAACACCCAAAAAACAGTCAAGTCAAAAAATGGGCAGAAGACATGAACAGGGCACCTGGGTGGCTCAGTTGGTTAAGCGACTGCCTTCGGCTCAGGTCATGATCCTGGAGTCCTGGGATCGAGTCCCACATCGGGCTCCCTGCTCAGCAGGGAGTCTGCTTCTCCCTCTGACCCTCTTCCCTCTCGTGCTCTCTATCTCTCATCCTTTCTCTCTCAAATAAATAAATAAAATCTTTAAAAGAAAAAAAGACATGAACAGACACTTCTCCAAAGAAGACATACAAATGGCTAACAGACACATGAAAAAATGTTCATCCTCATTAGCCATCAGGGAAATTCAATTCAAAACCACATTGAGATACTACCTTACACCAGTTAGAATGGCAAAAATTGACAAGGCAAAAAACAACCAATGTTGGAGAAGTTGTGGAGAAAGGGGAACCCTCTTACACTGTTGGTGGGAATGCAAGTTGGTACAGCCACTTTGGAAAACAGTGTGGAGGTGCCTCAAAAAATTAAAAATAGAGCTACCCTATGACCCGGCAATGGCACTCCTGGGTATTTACCCCCAAAGACATAGATGTAGTGAAAAGAAGGGCCACGTGCACCCCAATGTTCATAGCAGCAATGGCCGCAATAGCCAAACTGTGGAAAGAGCTGAGATGCTCCTCAACAGACGAATGGATAAAGAAGATGTGGTCCATATATACAATGAAATATTACTCAGCCCTCAGAAAGGATGAATACCCAACTTTTACATCAACATGGATGGGACTGGAGGAGATGATGCTAAGTGAAGTAAGTCAAGCAGAGAAAGTCAATTATCATATGGTTTCACTTATTTGTGGAACATAAGGAATAGCAGGGAGGACATTAGGAGAAGGAAGGGGAAAATGAAGGTGGGGGGATCGGAGGGAGATATGAACCGTGAGAGACGATGGACTCTGAGAAACAAACGGAGGGTTCTAGAGGGGAGGGGGGTGGGGGGATGGGTTAGCCTGGTGATGGGTATTAAGGAGGGCACGTACTGCATGGAGCACTGGGTGTTATACAAAAACAATGAATCGTGCATCACTACATCAAAAACTAATGATGTATGGTGACTAACAAAACAAAATAAAATAAAATAAAAATAAGAAAACAATGGCTTTGAATGACACACTGGACCAGATGGACTTAACAGATATATTCAGAACACTCCAACCTAAAACAGAATACACTTTTTCAAGTACACAGGGAACATTCTCCAGAAGAGATCACATATTAGCCCACAAAACCACCCTCAACAAATTCAAGAATACTGAAGTTATAGGAAGCATCTTTTCTGGCCACAATGCTATGAAACTAGAATTCAACCACAGGAAAAAACCCAGAAAGACCACAAATACATGCTACTAAACAATGAATGGGTCAACGAGGAAATAACAGAAGACAAGGTACATGGAAACAAATGAAAATAAAAACAAATGGTTCAAAACCCTTGGGATGCAGCAAAAGTTGTGCAAAGAGGGAAGTTTATAGCATCAAGAAGCAAGAAAAATCTCAAACAACCTAACCATACACTTAAAGGAACTAGGAAAAGAACAACAAAGCCTAAACTGAACAGAAGAGAGGAAATAATAAAGATTAGAGCAGAAATAAATTTTACAGAAACTAACAAAACAATAGAACAGACCAATAAAATTGATAAACTTCTAGTCAGACTTATCAGGAAAAAAAAATAGAAAGGACTCAATAAAATCACAAATGAGAGGAGTAATAACCAACACCACAGAAATACAATTATAAGAGGTTATTATAAAAAAACACATGTCAACAAATTGGACAACCTGGAAGAAATAGATAAATTCCTGGAAACAAACTACCAAAACTGAAACAGGAAGAAATAGAAAGTTTGAAAAGACCAATAACCAGCAAAGAAATTCAATCAGTAATCAAAAAACTTCCAGGGGTGCCTGGGTGGCTCAGTCATTAAGCATCTGCCTTTGGCTCCAGTCATGATCCCAGGGTCCTGGGATCGAGCCCCACATTGGGCTCCCTGCTCGGCGGGCGGCCTGCTTCTCCCTCTCTTACTCCCTCTGCTTGTGTTCCCTCTCTCGCTGTGCCTCTATCAAATAAATAAATAAAATCTTAAAAGCAAAAACAAAACAAAACAAAAAAACTTCTAAACAAAAGTCCAGGACCAGATGGCTTCAAAGGCGAATTCTACCAAACATTTAAAGAAGATTTAATACCTATCCTTCTCAAACTATTCCTAAAAATAGAAAAGGAGGGGAAACTTCCAAATTCATTCTATGAGGCCAGCATTACCCTGATATCAAAACCAGATAAAGACACCACTCAAAAGGAGAAGTATAGGCCAGTATCTCTGATGAACATAAATGCAAAAGTCCTCAACAAGGGACACGAGGGTGGTTCAGTCAGTTAAGTGTCCGACTCTTGGTTTCAGCTTAGGTCACGTTCTCAGGGTCAGGAGATTGAGCCCCGCATCCATGCTCAGCAGAGTCTGCTTGAGATTCTTTCTCCCTCTGCCCCTACCCCTCACCTCAAATAAATAAATATATTTTTAAAAATCCTCAACAAAATATTAGCAAACCGAACACATACATTAAAAAAAAAAAAATCATTCACCATGATCAAGTGTGATTCATGCCTGGGTTGCAAGCATGGCTCAATATTTGCAAATCAATGTGATACTTCACATCAGTAAGAGAAAGGATAAGAACCATATGATCATTTCAATAGATGTGGAAAAACATTTGGCAAAGTACAACATCCATTCATGGTAAAAACCCTCAACAAAGTAGGTTTAGAGGGAACATACCTCAAGATCATAAAGGCCCTATATGAACAACCCACAGCGAATACCATCCTCAAGGGGGAAAAAGTGACCTACCCTAAGGTCAGGAACGCGGCAGGGACGTCCACTCTCACCACTTTCATTCAACATAGTATTGGAAGTCCTAGCCCCAGCAATCAGACAACAGAAAGGAGTAAGAGGTGTCCAAATCAGCAGGGAAGTAGTAAAGCTTTAACTATTGGCAGCAGACGACATGATACTATATATAGAAAACCCGAGACGTCACCAAAAAACTGCTAGAACTGATACACAAATTCACTGAAGTCACAGGATACAAAATCAACGTACAGAAATCTGTTGCATTTCCATACACCAAAAATGAAGCAGCAGGAAGAGAAATCAAGCAATCATGCCATTTTCAAGCATACCAAAAACACTAGGACACCTAGGAATAAACCTAACCAAACCTATAGTCTGAAAACTATAAAATACTGATGAAAGAAATTGAAGATAACACAAATAAATGGAAAGACATTCTGTGCTCATGGACCGAAAGAACAAATATTATTAAAATGTCTATGCTACCCAAAGCAATCTACACATTTAATGCAATCCCTATTGAAATGCCAACATATTTCACAGAGCTAGAACAAACAATCCTAAAATGTGTGTGGAACCACAAAAGTTTCCCCGAATAGCCAAAGCAACCTTGAGAAAGAAAAGCAAAGCTGGAGAGATCACAATTCCAGACTTCCAGTTCTGTTGCAAAGTTGTAGTAATCAAAACAGTTTGGCACTGGCACAAAAACATAGGTCAACGGAACAGAATAGAGACTCCAGAAATGGACCCTCAACTCTATGGTCAACTAATCTTTGACAAAGCAGGAAAGAATATCCAATGGGCAAAATACTGTCTCTTCAACAAATGGTGCTGGGAAAACTAGACAACCACATGAAAACGAATGAACTGGACCAGTTTCTTACACCATCCTAAAAAATAAATTCAAAATGGATTAAAGATCTAAATGCAAGGCTGAAACAACAAAATCCTAGAAGAGAGCACAGGCAGTAACTTCTCTGATATTGGCCAGAGCAACTTTTTCCTAGATAGGTCTCCTGAGGCAAGGGAAACAAAAGCAAAAATAAACTACTGGGACTACATCAAAATAAGAAGCTTCTGCACAACAAAGGAAACAACAAAACTAAAAGGTAACCTATGGAATGGGTGAAGATATTTGTTGCAAATGACATATCTGATAAAGGGTTAGTATCCAAAATATATAAAAAACTGATAAAAATCTAACACCTCAAAAGCAAATAATCCAGTTAAAAAATGGGCAGGAGACATGGTTAGACATTTATCCAAAGATGACATCCAGATGGCCAACAGATACATGAAAAACTGCTCAACATCACTCATCATCTGGGAAATACAAATCAAAACCATGATATCACCCCACAGCTGTCAGAATGGCTAAAGTCAACAACACAGGAAATAGCAGCTGTTGGCAAGGATGTGGAGAAAAAGGAACCCTCTTGCACTGTTGGTGGGAATGCAAACTGGTGTAGCTACTTTGGAAAAAGTATGAAGGTTCCCCAAAATGTTAAAAATAGAACTACATTATGATCCAGCCATCACACTACTCACACCCAAAGCATACAAGAACACTAATTCAAGGGGATACATGTTTTTAGCAGCATTATTTATAGTAGCCAGAGATATGGAAACAGCCCAAGTGTCCACCAATTGATGAATGGATAAAGATGTGAGATAGATACATATATATTTATACATGTATATATATAAATATATGTATTATATATATAATATATATAATTTAATATTATTCAGTCATGAAAAGGAATGAGATCTTACCATTTGCAACATGGATGGCGCTAGAAAGCGTTAAGTGAAATAATCAGAGAAGGACAAATACCATATGATTTTACTGGTGTGCAATTTAAGAAAAGAAACAACCAAAGGGAAGAAAAAGATTCAAACTAATAAGCAAACTGTTAACTATAAAGAACAAACTGATGGTTACCAGAAGGGAGGTGGGGGGGAGGGGGCAGGAAATGTGTTAAACAGGTGATGTGGATTAAGGAGTGTACTTGTTGTGAGAAGCACCTGGTGATGTATGCGATTGTTTAAGCACTCTATGTACACTTGAAAATAATAAAACACTATGTTAATTGGAATTAAAATAAAAGCTCAAGAGAATATGAAAAATGGATAGGTTAAAGAGACCTCTGTGACCTCATTAAGCATAATAACATTCCCATTCTAGGGGTACCAGGAGGAGAAGAGTGAGACAAAGGAGCAGAAAACCTTTTTTGGAAATGATAGCTACTGGGTGCCTGGGTGGCTCAGTTGGTTAAGCGACTGCCTTCGGCTCAGATCATGATCCTGGAGTTCCCAGGATCGAGTCCCGCATCGGGCTCCCTGCTTAGCAGGGAGTCTGCTTCTCCCTCTGACCTTCTTCCCTCTCATGCTCTCTCTCTACCGTTCTCTCTCTCTCTCAATAAATAAAAAAACCTTTATAAAAAAATAAAAATTAAAAAAAGAAACAACAAAATAATAGCTACCTTCTTCCCTAATCTGGGGAAGGAAACAGAAATCCAGATCCAGGAAACAGACCACCCCTAATAAGATGAATTCAGTGAGGTCCACACCAAGACACATAGTATTTCAAATTACTAAGATTAAATGTAAAGACAGAAACTTAAAAGTAATAAAAGAAAAATAGTTATATACAAGGGAAACTCCCTGAGGCTATCATGTGATTTATCAGCAGAAACTTTGCAGGCCAGAAGACAGTGGCACAACATATTCAAAGTGCTGAAAGCAAAATACCGACAGCAAAGAATACTCTGACAAGTTTATTTAATTGGGGAAGAAAAGGCCATAACTAGAAGAAATTTACAAAGGGAAAAAATTTCACAGGTAAAAGCAAACACATAGAAAAAATAATAATTACTTATAAAGGCAGTATGGACATGAACTAGGATATTTTATCTACAAAAATTACTCAAGAGATACACAAAGTAAAAAGATGTAAAGTGTGACATATACATAAAATGTGGAGGTGGCAGTAAAAATTGGGTGCTTTTAGAATGGGTTCAAACTTAAGCGACCAGCAGCTTAACAGAGACTGCTATACACATGTTATATATGAACCAGAGGGTAGCCACAAACCAAAAACCTGTAACAGATACAAAAAAAATAAATAAAGAGAAAGGAAATACAGGAGCCAACCACTACTGTAAAGGAAACCATCAACCCACAAAGTAGGAGACCAAAAGAAAAAGAAATGGAAGATTTACAAAACCACCAGAAAACAATGAACAAAATGGCAATCAGTATATATTTATAATTACTTTAAATATAAATGGACTCAAGACACACGTGACCAAATGGATTTAAAAAACAAGACCCATCTATATGCTGCCTATGTGAAACCTCACCCCACACCTAAAGATACAAACAGACTGAAAGTAAAGGGATGAAAAAAGAGCTGCCTGTCGTCCACAAGGTTCTCTGAGTTCACTCCCAAGCACATCTGCAATTAAAAATGTCGCACCCATCCCCCCAAACTAAGCCCTCCAACCCCAGTAACCCCAGAGTCTTCTTTGATGTGGACATTGGAGGGGAGCGAGTTGGCTGAATTGTCTCACAACTGTTTGCAGATCTTGCACCCAAAACTGCAGAAAATTTTCATGCATTCTGTACAGGAGAAAAAGGCATTGGACCCACCACTGGGAAACCTCTCCATTTCCAAGGATGCCCTTTCCATCAAATTATTAAGAAATTTATGATTCAGGGTGAAGACTTTTCAAATCAAAATGGGACAGGTGGAGAAAGTATGGTAAAAAATTTGAAAATTTCTATTATAAGCATGATCAGGAAGTTTTATTGAGCATGGCAAATGCAGGCTGCGATACAGATGGTTCTCAGTTCTTTATCACAACCATGCTGACTTGTCACGTGGATGGGAAACATGTGGTATTTGGCCAAGTAATTAAAGGAATGGGTGTGGCAAGAATACTGGAAAATGTAAAAGTAAAAGGTGAAAAATCTGCAAAAGTAAATAAAATTTTATTAACAACAGAAGCCATAAAAATTATTGGAAATACTTTTTTTTTTTCAGATCTCAGAACTGGGAGATGTCCATTAAAAAATACACCAAAGTTTTAAGATATGTGGAAGGTTCAAAGGTCGTTATCAAGCCAGTGGATAGATTGAAGCTACAACCTTTAACTTTAAGCTGCGTGCTGAATATTGGTTCTTATAAATTGAACATGTCAAATTGGCACGGAGGAATCAACGGTTGTTTGGAGGCTCTTGAATAGACCCATCCAATACCAAAGCATTGTACCATAGAGCTCAACAATGGCAAGGATTAAAAGAATACGATCAAGCATTGGCTGATCTTAAGAAAGCTCAGGAGATAGCACCAAAAGATAAAGCTCTCCAGGCAGAACTGCTGGAAGTCAAACAAAAGATAAAGGCACAAAAAGAGAAGGCAACATATGCAAAAATGTTTGCCTAATAAGAAATTCAGTTTTCCTTAAATATGCATTGATTCTTGGATAAGAATATTTACAGGTCTTTGTCTGTTATATATGCTCACTGATGTGTTTCCTTTGATACTTTACTTTCCTATTGTTTACAGTTTAGAAATAGTGAGAAGAGTTCACTCAATAAAACAATGTTACAAAATACAGTGAAATTTATTTTTAAATGGCTATCTGCATTAATCACAAAGAACAATGGTGTCCAACCTGTTTCTAAACTCCTAAAGACACATCTTGCTTAATAAACAGATTAAAGCTTAAAAAATATATAAAGGGATAAAAAAAAGTATTTCATGTAAATGGAAGCAAAAAGAAAAAACAGGTAACAATATTTATGTCAGAAAAAAATTGACTTTAAAACAAATACTGAAAAGAGACAGAAAAGGTCATTACATAATGATAAAGGGATCAGTCCAATAAGAAGATATAACCATTGTAAATATCTAAGGATCCAACATAGGAGCACCTAAATATATAAAGTAAATACTAACAGACATGAAGGGAGAAATTGACAGTAATGCAATGATAGGACATTTTAACATCCAACTTAACATCAGTGGATAGATCATCCAGACAGACTATCAGTAAGGAATCAGTGGCTTTGAATGACACATTAGACCAGATGGATTTAACAGATATATACAGAATGTTCCACCCCCAAACAGCAGAAACACATTCTTTCAAGTGCCGACGGCAGATTCTCCAGGATAGATTACACGTTAGGGCCACAATACAAGTCTCAATAAAACTTAAGATTGAAATCATAGCAAACATTTTTTCTGACCACAATGGGATGAAACTAGAAATCAATTATATAGGAAAGAAAAACTGGAAGAAACAAACACATGGAGACTAAACAACATGTTACTAAACAATCAGTGGGTCAATAAAGAAATTAAAGGTTTAATCAAGAAATATCTGGAGACAAAATGGAAACCAATGGCCCAAAACCTCTAGGATGCAACAAAAGCAGTTCTAAGAAAGAAGTTTATAATGATACAGGCTTACCTCAAGAAATGAGAAAAATCTTTAAAAAAAAAACAAACTGACCTTACACCTAAAGGAACTAGAAAAAAAAAAAAAAAAAAGAACAGAGCCAAAGTTACGAAGAAGAAAATAACAACAATTAGAGTAGAAATAAATGAAAGAGACAAACAACAACAACAACAGCAACAACAACTGGGGCGCCTGGGTGGCTCAGTTGGTTAAGCATCTGCCTTCTGCTCAGGTCATGATCCCAGAGTCTCGGGATCAGGATTGAGCCCCGCATCATGCTCCCTGCTCAGTGGGGAGTCTGCTTCTCCCTCTGCCCCTCACATTGCTTGTGCTCTCTCTCTCTCTCTCTCTCTCTCTCTCAAATAAAATCTTTAAAACAACAACAATATAAAAGATCAATGAGATTAAGACCTGGTTCTGTGCAAAGATAAATTTGATAAACCTTTAGCCAGACTAATCAAGAAAAAAAAGACTGGACTCAAAATCAAAAATGAAACAGTAGTTAAAATTGGTATCATAAAATACAAAAGATTCTAAGAGATTAGTATAAAAATTATATGCCAACAAACTGGACAACCTAGGATAAATGGATACATTCCTAGAAACATAAAATCTTCCAAGACTGAATCAGGAAGAAACAGAAAATCTGAACAGACTAAATTACTAATAACAGAATTCAATGGGTAATCCAAAAGTTCCAGACCCGATGACTTCACATGTGAATTCTATGAACATTTAAAGGATAGTTAATACCTATCTTTCTCAAACTGTTCCAAAAAGTATAAAAAATAGAAAAGCTGTCCACAAGTCCAGCATTCCCCAAGGCCAGCATTACCCTGATACAATCCATAAGGCCAGCATTACCCTGATACCAACAGAAGACCAAGATACTCCATAAAGAGAAAAACCACATAATAATTAGACCAATATCCCTGATGAGCATAGACGCAAAAATCCTCAACAAAATATTAGCAAACCACATTCAACAATATATTAAAAGGTTCATTCACTATAATCAAGTGAGATTTATTCCAGGGATATAAGGATGGTTCAAAAAATCCAAATCAACCAATGTGATAGATCACATTAACAACATGCAGGATAAAAACCATATGATCATTTCAATACATGCAGAAAAAGTGATGGACAAAATTCACTATCTCTTCATAATAAAAACCCTCAGGAAAATACAGAAAAAACACACCTCAACACAATAAAGGCTATATATGACAAACACACAGCTAACATCAAACTGAATGGTGAAAGCTGAAAGGTTTTTCCCTAAGATCACAAACAAGACAAGGATGTCCACTCTTAACATAGTAATGGAACTTTAATTCAACATAGTACAGGAAATCCTAACCATTACAGTCAGACAAGAAAAACAAAAGGTATCCAGATTGGTAAGGAAGAAGTGTTTATCTCTGTTTGCAGAGGACATGATACTATAAATAGAAAACCTTAAAATTCCATCAAAAAATGATTAGATCTTATAAATCCATAAAGTTGCAGGATACAAAACCAACACATGAAATCTGTTGTGTTCTGGTACACTAATAATGAAATAGCAGAAAGGGAAATAAAGAAAACAATCCCATTTTCAACTGCATCAAAGAAAATAAAATACCTAGAAATAAATTTAACCAATTAGGTGGGAGGATGCTTTATTCTGAAAACTATGACACTGATAAAAGAAATCAAAAGTAACACAAAGACATATACTATACTCATGGACTGGAAGAATATTATTGAAATGCCCATACTATCCAGAGTAATCGTTAGGTTCAATGCAATCCCTATCAAAATACAAATAGTGTTGGGGCGCCTGGGTGGCTCAGTCAGTTAGGCATCCAACTCTTGATTTCTGCTCAGGTCATGATCTCAGGGTGTTGGGATTGAGCCCCGAGTCAGGACCTGCATTCACCACAGAGTGTGCTTGAGACTCTCTCTTCCTCTCCCTTGGCCACCCCTCTCAAATAAATAAATAAATCTTAAAAAAAAAAAAATACAAGTAGTAGTTTTCACAGAACTAGAACCAAGAAAAAAATCTTAAGATTTGTATGGAACCAGAGAAGACCCCCAACTAGGCGAAGCAATCTTGAGAAAAAACAAACCTGGAGGTTTCATAATACCAGATTTCAGGAAATACTACAAAGCTATAGTAATCAAAACAGTATGGTACTGGCACAAAAAGAGATCAACAGAACAGAATTGAGAGCCCAGAAATAAATTAATTGACCATATATGTCTAGGTTTGTGACAAAAGAAACAAGACTATACAACTGGGGAAAAACAATCTTTTAATGGTGCTAGGAAAACTGGACAGCTATGTGTGTAAGGAAAACTCTAAATGAATTACATTACTCGAAATGAGTAATGAATTTCATACCTAAATATGAGACCTGAAACTTTAAAAATCCTAAAAAAAAAACAACTGCATAGGCAGTAATCTCTTGGACCTTGGCAATTATTTTCTTGGATCTGTCTTCTCAGCCAAGGGAAACAAAAGCAGAAACAAACAATATTGTGTTATTGTGATTACAACAAACTCAGAAGCTTTTGCACAGTGAAGGAAACCATGAACAAGATAAAAAGGCGATCTACCACATGGATGAAAATGTTTGCAAATGATGTTATCTGATGAGGGGTTAATATCCAAAATATATCAAGAACTTATTCAACTCAACACCAAAAAAAAAAAAAAAAATCCAACTTAAAAATGGGTAGAGGATTTGAATAAATATAGAGAACTGGTGGTTGCCAGAGGGGAGGTGGTGGAGGATGGGCAAAATTGGTGGAGGATTAAGTGGTACAAACTTCCAATTACAAAATAAGTCACAGGGATTAAAAGTACAGCATAGGAAATATAGTCAATAATATTGTAATACACCTATCATGGTATTTCATAATATATGTAATCGTTGAAACACTACATTGTATGCATGAAATATTATACATCAACTATACTTCAATTAAAACTTTTATAAATTTAAAAAAAGCAAAGCCAACCTATGGAATAGGAGAAAATATTTGGAAATTATTTATCCAATAAGGGGTTAATAACCAAAATATATAAAGAACTCCTACAACTCACTAGCAAAAAGGCAATTTGATTACAAAATGGACAGAGGATCTGAATAGACATTTTTCCAAAGAAGATGGCCAACAGGTACATGAAAAGGTGCTCAACATCACTATTCATCAGGGAAATGCAAATCAAAACCACAAGGATATCCCCTCACACCTGTTAGAATGGTTATTATCCAAAGGACGAAAGATAACAACTGTTGGTGAGGATGTGGAGAGAAGGGAACCCTTGTGCCCTTATGGTGGGAATATAAATTGGTACAGCCACCATGGAAAACAGTACAGAGGTTACTCAAAAAATTAAAAATAGAACTACTATAAGACCCAGTAATTCCCCTTCTGTGTATATATAGATAAGAAATAAAAACAGTCTTAAAGAGGTATCTTCATTCACATGTTTATTGCACCATTAGTCAAAATAGTCAACATATGAAAACTACCTAAGTGTCCATCAAAGGACGAATGGATAAAGAAGATGTGGTATACATACACAATGGACTATTATTCTCGCCGTGAGAAAGGAAATCCAGCAATCTGTGACAATATGGATGGACCTTGAAGGCACTATGCTAAGTGAAATACATCAGAGAAAGACAAGTCCTGTATGATATAACTTAAATGTGGAATATAAAAAAGCTAAATTGCGAAACAGAATAGAATAGTGGTTACCAGGGGCTGGGAGGATGGGGAAATGGGGAGGTGTTGTCAAAAGTTACAAACTTCCAGTCATTAGATAATAAGTTATAGGAATCTAATGTAAAGATGGTAATTTTAGTTAATGATACTGTATTATATACTTGAAAGTTGCTAAGAGGGTAGATCTTTTTTTTTTTTTTTTTTTAAGATTTTACTTATTTGACACAGAGAGAGTGAGAGCGAGAGAGAGACAGAGAGCAAGCACAAGCAGGGGGAATGGCAGGCAGGGGAGAAGGAGACTCCCCGCTGAGCAAGGAGCCTGATGTGGGAGCTTGATCCCCGGACCCTGGGATCATGACCTGAGCCAAATGCAGCCGCTTAACCAACTGAGCCACCCAGGCGCCCCAAGAGGATAGATCTTAAATGATCTCACTGCAAAAGAGAAGGGGTCATTACTAACGCTCAGGTGGTAATCATTTTGCAACATAAAGGTGTCAAATCAACATACCGTACACCTTAAACTTATATAATGTTCAATGCCAATTATATCTCGATAAAGCTGGCGGGGGCGGGGGGGAGAAAATTGAAAGCAATCTAAAAATGCCCATCAGGAGAAGATGGTTCAGTAAGTTACAGTAAATCCATACAACAGAAACCTCTGCCATCTAAAAAGAAAAAGGCAGCTGTATATGATTGGTACTACAGCAATATCAAGGTTATGTTCTTATTATAAAATCAAGGCCCAGGGGCACCTGGGCGGCTCAGTTGGTTAAGCGACTGCCTTCGGCTCAGGTCATGATCCTGGAGTCCCGGGATCGAGTCCCGCATCGGGCTCCCTGCTCAGCGGGGAGTCTGCTTCTCCCTCTGACCCTCCCCCCTCTCGTGTGCTCTCTCTCATTCTCTCTCTCTAATAAATAAATAAAATCTTTAAAAAAAAAAATCAAGGCCCAGAACAGTGTGGATCTTGTGATACAAGAGTATAAAAAATACGGTATCCACATCTGTCTATACTGAAGTATACATATACTGTGTCTGGAAGAAGACGGAAGAAACTCTTAAGGATGGCTGTGTCCAAGAAGCAGGAGGACAGGGGTGAGGAGGAGATCTTCACTGTGTATTCTTTCGTACTTTCAGAATTTTGTACTTTTAGTATTCCCTTTATTGTTAAAAAAAAAAAAAAACAACTTACCTCCAAATCACTCTTCTCCCACCTATTCTACATGTCACCATTAAGACTTATGCCACCAAAGTAAGGCTTGAGCCGCAGTTCACTTCTACTTCGAAATCTCCCGTCGAGCCCCCTGTATACACTGCAGTATAGGGCAGTGGTGAACTGGCCAGCCTCTGAGGCCAGGCTGCTCTAGTGAAAGTTCTGCCTCTTCCACTGATGAGTGGTGTGACCTTGAGCAAGCTTCTTAAACTCAAGGTGGTGGGATCTGTGCTAAACCAGCCAGACCCTGCTGACCCTACAGCCCTCCACTGAGTCTCTCCAGAAGTTGCCCCTGCCTTCAGAGAGCCACCACCCCTGAGGTCGCACCTCCTTCCCGGACACCCACATACCATGACTGGGTGACACAAGGGAACGAAGGGCAGGACCCTTGGAACATGGGACCTGGAACACGTCTGAAGGGAACTCAGCCTTAGAGCTCCCCACTGGGCAGGATTTGGCCTTTGCTAGACTGCACCGCAGTCCAGCTTCCTCTGCCCAATCCTGCTCATCCCTCTCCTTCCCACCCCTTCTCCAGAAGCAACCTAAAAAAATCTTCTCTTAAAAACAAACAACAAAAAACAAACAAACAAAAAAACTTCTTGCATACGACTCTCAGCTCAGAGTCAGCTTGCCAGGGAACCCAACCGGCCATACTTAGTTTCCTCATGTGTACAGTGGGATAGTGGCAGTACCCGGCTCATAGGGCTGTTTCAAGGCGTTAATGAGTTTCACTTGTAAAGTGCTTAGAACCATACTCCCATGCTCTGGTTTGAATGTTTGTATCCCCTCCAAAATTCCTATACTGAAATCCTAATGCCCAATGTGATAGTACTGGGAGGCGGGGCCTTTGGGGGTGATTAGGTCTTCGCGACAGAACCCTCACGAATGGGAGTGATATCCTTATAAAAGTGGCCTGAGAACTCCCTTGCCCCTCCCGCCATGTGAGGCTATGACTAGAAATCTGTGACCCAGAAGAGGCTCCTCACCCACCCGGGCTGGTACCTTGATCTCAGACTTCCAGCCTCCAGAACCGAGAGAGATACATTTCTGTTGCTTATACGCCACCCAGTCTGTGGAGTTTTGTTATGGCACTTCCAACAGACAAAGAACCCCTGGTACGGAGTAGATGCTTACTAGATGTTAGCCGTTATTTTGAGATCAAGTTCAATCTCTTTAAATCCTCAGCCTTTGCGACTGGACTCAGCCTACAGCTCCCGTCTTACTTTTCATTCTTCTGTTCACACACTTTACGCCCAAAGCAACCTGGCTCCTGGTTGTCTTGCTTTTTTCTCATCTCCTCCATGTTCCTCCTTCCTCCTAGAGGGCTGGACTCGCCCAGCCGTGGCTGGCAATCCTATAACCATTCTCCAGACCATCTCCATGCTGCTTTGCACAGAGCCTCCAACCATGCGTAACGTCTGCATAGCACTCTCGAGGTATCCCACACAGCACATGCCAAGTATCACATGGCACTGGCAGGATACTTAACTGCCCTGTCACATGACGAACTCAAGACCTGCTTCACCTTTGCCTTTGTAGCCTCGTCATGCTGGCCATTTTAGGCAGATACTGAAAAATCTGAATCCAGTTCAGCATTCCCCAAATAGCTGTCATTTAATAAAAGTCTTTGGCCCCCTGGAGCTGCCAGTTAGCAAGGGGAAGACCACACATTCAACAGTGCCCTCTTCTGGCCAAAATGAGCCCCTTGAAGACAAAAGAAGGTGGGCACAGGTGATGTCAGAGGACTTATTATTTATGTTGTATATGACCAGACAGTTATCCGTATAACTTACTGAGGGTTTCCTATGGCCACATACCAGGCTAAGCACTTTATATCCACGCTCTCATTAAATCATGTTCTTTCTCTAAGGTACAGCAGATGCTTCAACCAAGAATAGGATCAAAGAGTCCAAGCAAATTCCATTAAAACAAGAGCACTGGCTTTTAACATGTTTGTTCAAATTCTAGAAGGACAGAATCCAATATTGTGTTGGAACATCACATCAAAGAGAAGGTTAAGTTCTATTTTATGACATTCTTCAAAAGCTGCATTTTAAAACAATAAATAAAAGCAGACATAGTGGGATGGAACAAGATCTGTCCTCTTGGTAGAACTTCAGTGATTACCGCTAAGACATCAATATTCTCCAAGGGGCCAGGTGTTCCTTACTCTAGAGAGTTAGAGCAAGAGGAAGACCACGTTGACAATGGCCTGAAGAAACCAAGATGGAATAAGGGGTCACTTGTGTGACAGGGGTAGTTAAGATGGGATGGACAGGATGGCTGGAGTTCCCTAGTGAATACGTCAGTCTTGCTCCCCGCAGCCTCTCCTTGATCTGGAGAGGGTTTGAGTTGGAGCAGAAAGACAAAGGAGGACTCTTGGTAACTTGTCCAATGTCACCAGTCCAGGCTGTGACCCAGGACCCCCTCCCAGGCGGAAGGTCTTTCTCTCTGTGGAAACTGGGCTCTGCCTGCAAGTAGAGACTAGACTCCCTACCCTGAGAATAGAGGCTAATCCTATAAAATAAGGAAGCCGCCCGAATCCTGCCCATCACCTCTTAAGGAAGCAAGAATTTCTACACAAGAGCTATGTTTTCACAAACATGTGTTTCTTTAAGAAACTGTCCTTTCTCTGGGATGCCTTCCAAATGAAATTAATTTCTTTATAAATCTGTTTTTTAAAATATATAAAAAGATACATCATTTGCTCACTTAGCTTTGTGGTAGTTTTTGGTAAGCTGAGGAGGGAAAAGAACAAGTCAAGCTGAATTAGGTATTGCCACATTTTCTTTGAAAAAGAACCAAAGAGAAACAAATGAGTCTACCAGGTGACCCCAAAACAATAGACTCCTAATCACCAGTGCTGATTGGCTGAGAATGGAGAAAGCCCTGGCCCAGCAGAGGTCTGAGCACCCCCAGCATTAGCCTATGGCAGGGATGTCTTTCTCTGGAAAACTCTACATGGCCAGTGGGGTGCCTGCTCCAGGGTGGATGAGCAGACTGTCGTAGGCAGACCTACACTCTTATTCTCAGTGAGACCAAAGTTTGGCTAAAATATCTCTTCTTCATCTTTTCAAAATAACACCTTTTGAACTATAAAAGCAACACTTGTTTATTATAAAAAAAACTTTTTAAAACTATGGGACAAAAAAAAGAAAAAATCATCTGTCATTCTATTGTACAGAGATAGCCACTGTTGACATTTTAATGTATTTCTTCCCAGGATTGTTTGTGTGAGTATAGATAAATATTTAAACAGAGTTGGGATCACGCCACGTTAGACTTAGATCAAGCCATTGGGATCCTACCATCAGTTCTAATTGTTTCCCTTTGGCATTTTCTCATAACTAGTTTCGGGACATTCATTTGCGCACTGCCATTGAGCATTTCAATGGGAGCTGGGGGAGGGTGAGTCAGGTGGTTGTGCCTAGCTACCATGAACTGCAAGACTGCTCAGTAGTTGCTCATCCTCCTCTACCCTTAGGACCACAGGCCGACAGGGAAGGATGCCAAAATGGGCCTCTCTGCATCTGTAAGGCTGAGTGATCTTAGCGTGGTCTTTTGGGTGGTCACCTATCTCCAATGACAGGACAAACCCGGGGAGTTTCTCATCTGTGCTTCTACCTATAATCTTCCTATGTGTCCTCTGCTTTCCCTAGGAATATCAGGTGCTATGGCGAAGCTTCACAAGACTATGAAAGATTAAGGAACTATATCTATGTTACCATCTAGATTAACCACATAGAATCACCGCAGAGAATCCATATACCATCAAGTCACTTCTAAATGAACTTCTAAATGATTTTTAAATTTATTTCTAAACAGTTTCAGCTTCTTTATGTGTGCTCATTCCAACAAGAAGCATTTATTATACCATGCCTGGCACTCTACGGTGTAAAGTTTTCCTGAATTATTCTGCAGTATACCAATAAATTCTGTATGTAACTAAACAAAAAGTCCATTAAAAATTATTATTTTATGGCAGCAGACATACCAAATACTCAGAGGATTCTTGCCTTCCACAGCTGCTTTCAATTTAAATAACCACCTATAAAGACAAGACAAAGTGTACTTTCTGAAATGTTAAAAATGAGGAAAGGCCAGTCCAAGAGAAACAACACAGACCCACAGCTTGCCTTTTTAACACTTTGTTCCTGTTTTGGGGGTTCAGAAAAGAGAGTGAGAAAAAGAAGGAGACAATTAAAATCTCAACCAGGGGTCAGCAAACTACGGGCCAGTGGACCAAATCAGGCCCCCTGCCTACTTTTGCAAATAAAGTTTTATTGGAACACAGCCACGTTCATTTGTTTACATACTGTCTGCAGCTACTTCTGTGCCACAGTAGCAGAGCTGAGTCATTGCAACACAGCCTATATGGTGCAAAAAGCCTAAGATATTTATTATCTGGCCCTTTGCAGGAAAAGTTCCCCAGCCTTAATCTCCAGAGGGGGCCCTGGGCAAATGGAGATGCAAAGGAAACAGCTGACAACCCCATGGGTTTGGAGGGGAAACAGCCAGCAACTGAAGAATGAAGGGAGAGCCAAGGGACAGGAAAAACACCCGGTACCCAAGTCCCCCCCCCCTCCAAGATCTCCCTGCTCATACTCACCCTTCTCACATTACTTTCGGATCACTGATTTGTGATTACTACTCTGTCAAGGATCCCTTTTCACTCCATCTACTGGACTGCTGCCAATTTCAAACCTCCAGGCAGAAATGAACAGGAGAGCTCTTTGCAGAATGATTAGCCAACTCTTTCCAAAATGCTTCCCTGGCGACCCTGGAAAGCTAAGCTCTCTAGAACCTACCAATGTGCACTGATCAGGAATGTTCACTATCGGTATGGAGATCTGGGGATCAGATGGTCATGCAATTTGTCAGTTCTGGAAGTTTACATTGTGCTGTGTTTTCTGAACTAGTCAAGGGCAGAAGGAGGGATTCTTTCATTCTCTGGGTGATTCAGGAACTCTTGGGGGGCGGGGCGGGTGGGTGAGCCTCAGCCCAAGTTCTCCAAGGTCTCTTTGCCCTTGTCTTTGTTCCATCACTGTTTTAAACCCCTGAGAGACAGATGTGTGAGGAAGTGGGCAGCAGGGCCAAGTCCATGCAGAATGGCTTCCTGAATGATTCAGCACCAAAAGGCTGGATGATACCCAGAGCTACTGAAAAAAAAAAAAAAAAAAAACAAAACCTCCCAAGCTACGGAAATGACAACATGGCAGTTCTTCTGAGGACTCTCTGGAGAAACAACCTGAGATTCCTATGACCGTATTTGACTTGGCGTCTGGTTCTTTGCTCCACCCAAAGTCCAAAGAGTCGTCTCCCTGTGCCAGGAGCCCAACAGATGAGAAAGCCAATGCCCCTGACAGGCTGTGGCTGGAAGATGAGGGAGTGAGGATATGCAAGCGGGGTGCCCCTCCACCTTCCTCTCCCCACCCCCCCTCTCCTCCCACCACTCTGCCCAGGCAAGCAGGAGGTGGCTAGTATCCTGGGTAGGAATGTGGGGATATGAATGCCTCCACCATAGACTTACTTGGAAGATGAAATCAGGTAATATGTATAACACATTTGACATAGCACCTAGCATAAAATGAACAATAGAACTTTTACTAGTATTATTCACCTATACTTGAGCTTTCTTCATCAAACTACCGCTCCTCCCTGGCCAGCCTGGGCTCCCTTCCACAGCTATGCCTTTGCACGTGTAGTTCCTTCTGCATGGAAAATCTCCACCAACCCACTCCTCACACTTTTATCCTACTGATAGAATTCTTCTGCTTCTCCAAGTCTCAGTTCAAGAGTCCTCGGTGAAGCCTTCCCCGATTCCTTCAGGCAGAGCCCTATCACCACTCCTTGATTCCATTGTCAACTTTATCCCATTGTGCCCCTCTGGGCAAGTCCAACTTTCTCCTCAGACCATGAGCCCCTCAAGTACAATGGTTCTAGCTTTTCATCCTTGTTATCCAGCACCCCAGCACACAGCAAGCACTTAATAAAGGAAGGGAAGGATGCAGACTGAAATAGAAGCAAGTTCAATGACTTAAAGGGAGAAACAGAGAAGCAGAAGCTACCTTTTGAAAGTGGGTGCTGAGTTCACCTCGATCCTTCCTAAGTCCTGATTCTTAAGAAGTCGGTTTGGACTACCTGTTCCGGGATGATCAGGAACTGGCTTTGGGGATTGCTGAAATCTGTGCATTTCACTTTTCTGATGCTCTCCCCATCCACCCAGGTGGCTGGGTTGTTTTCTATATCCCCATACCAAATCCCACAAAAGTTGAAGAACAGGAAGGAGAAAAGACCGGGAGTTTTAAGGAGCGATGCTGAGTTCCAGGAAACCCAGGTTAATGCAGGAGATGGGATCCCATTTCAGAAGCTGGCTCCAGGGAACAGCCATGGCTGGGTGGGGACCGGAGGGGCACAGGGTCTTAGAGAGCCAGGGCTTAAATCCTCCACTGACCCTAATTAAAACCAGGAACATCTGTGCTACCTTGGGTCACTAGCTGCCATCATGAAAGGGCAACTTTATAGGTTCAGTTCAGTTACAGAGAAGTAAAATTCTAGCTTGAGATAAACTCACTACAAATGGTTGCCCCAAGTAAGGTTTACAAAGGGCTTCTCAACTCATGAAATGCTTGCATGGGGACAAAGGGATTTTTTTTTTTTTTTTTTTTTTTGCCAAATAAAGTTCAGAAATGCTGCATATGTTGTCTCTCTCTTTGATGTAATACTCACTAACCTATCAGCCATGCAAAAGGGTCCTGCATTAAATAAGCCTCCTGTAACTCTGTTTTACCAAATCTCAGCTGACTATGGCAGAGCCCGCCAACAGGCACCAAGAACAGGCTACAAGGGTGTGGATACTTTGATCCTCTTGGTCAGGGAGGCCTCCCGGAACTGCCGGCCGGTCCCCCGCAGCATTTCCCCCAGGGAACTGTTGTTCAGTGTCAACTACAAAAATCCTTTGCTATGATTGAAAATGGCATGAGTCTAGGAGTTTAGTAACTTTTAAAATTATTTTTGAAGACATTTTTACTACCACTCATTCCTAAGATGAATGAATTTCCTCATTAAATTCCCATTGTTCTTTCTCTAAATATTACTTAATTGTATGCAAGTGGACCTCACCGATGGAAACCGAACTTGTCCCATTCTGAGACATTTCAATCTGGTTGCTAAGTTTCTTGTGGGTGAATCTGCAACCCTCCAGAAAGCTTGGCAGGTAACATTTTCCATTGTCTAGGACATAAAGAAGACTGGAGAGTGCTAGACCATGGAGTACAGACTCCAACTCCCAATGCTTTTCTAGACCTACTAAGGGGAGAAAAAAGTGACCTCACAGATCTCTGGGTTAGAAGGCTGCTAGCAGCTCTTGGCGAATGCCGCACACTTTCCAAGGTGCAGTGGAGACAAGACTCCCAGGTAAAGTAGGCCCACTACAGACTTGCTGATGCCAGGATTCCCTTGGGAGGGATGGGTGCTCTTCGTGGTCACTGGAATCTCAGGTTTTTGTAAATATCTGACCACTTGTTTTCTGATGTGTATGTGCTCAGCCTCCACGGTATCTCAGACCCTGGGAGAGGAAAGGAAAGGGTCTGATAATGCAACCTCCTCCCCCAAACCTAGCAGATGACAGATACGCTGCTATTGGGGGTGGGGGCCAAGTTCACTCCTGCCTCAGCCCTGGGGGTGCTGACTCTGAGTGAGGTGCATTGAGCCACTTAATCTCCAGGCCTTGGGTCCCTGTTGTTGCCCAAGGGAACAGTAGGTTATTAACCAAGTCAAAGCTTCCACCTTGCTCTGTGAGCCTCTGAACTTGATCCAGGGTGATCTAAAGACAGTCCCCTCTGATCTCAGTGCATGCCCTTGAGGATGCTCAGAGTGAGAAGGCTGGGCCATGACCCCCGCAGCCTACTGAGAAGAGGAACCCAGAGCCAGCCTGCTCCGCCCCTGCTCTTTCCCCAGCTGCACCATTGGCCTGACTCCCCTCTGATCAGATGCTCATTTCACTGAGGTCTTGCAAGGTCTTGGGTTCTGAGTACTTGGGGTTCAGTCTCCAAGCTCTTCCCCCGAGAAGGGCAGCTAAGGACCAGGCTCTCCTTTTCCTCCCAATGGCTAGTGTGTTTTCTTGGCATCATCACCGGCTGAAAACGCCAAAGAGCTCCTGCCACCCGCCCTACTGGGGAATATGATGGAGATTTATGAGCTCTGAATGTGCTCCTGTTTACTTCTCAGCAACCGAGGACTTGTCCACACGGCCACATCCAAGGCCTGACTCAGCCTAAAATCTGTCTGGGAGAGTTTAATCAAACTCAGAAACAGGTTTTTCTGCTACTGAATCAAGGCAGGTGGCCCTGGGGCCATCTCTTCTTTGAGTAGAAAGAGCTGGGTGTGGGATTTGGTGGGACCTGGTTTCAAACCTGGTTCTGCCATTGATTAGCTATGTAGAGGTTTTCCTTCTTTTGTCAAGTAGAGGTACTGAGGATATTGGTGAGGATATCCATAGAAGTAGTAAGCCTTAAAGCCAGTAAATGTCGATTGTCATCCCTACATATTGCCAGGCTCAGTCAATCAGCTCATGTCCCAGAATCAATTCACAGTTAATATTAGGTAAAAATATTATTGGAAAACCTTTAAAGAACAGATGACAAATGGATACTAAAGCATAGTGATGGGTATCGGCCAACTTTCAAGGGCTGTCCTTTCTGATGCGGTATCTGGCACAAGTCCTTGTGAGCTTGAAAGTTTCAACAACAGGCTAAATTTACACGTGAATGGCATGACATTACAGAATTCTACCCAGTGCACAGTTACAGCCAGACTCTGTGACAAATGAAAAATGGATACTAGCTTCGAGGAGAAATTTTAAATATGCCTTCGTGAGAATTCTATTATATAAACAAGCTATGTTATTCCTAGCCACCGCCTTCAACAACTTGTTGTTCCGTCTTTCTAGAATGTGGTTCCATGACTCTGCATGGCAAGCTTGTCTGCAGCATTCTGGTTCCTGTGTCACCTCCTCTGATGTCTTCCCTTACGACCCTGTGACCTCCCTGAATGTCTACCTCAGCACCCTGCCTGTGCCCCAAACAGCACTATCAAGCCCACTCATCAGTGGTTAAAGGTTTCTTTCTTCCACGACACCAGAAAACAAGGACTTGGTCTCCCATTTTTGCTGCTAGAGCACTGGTGCCTAATACAGAGCCTGGCACACAATAAGTATCCAAAAGAGTAACTCTTGACTGACATAACAAGTTATAAAACTATTACATGCTAATTCATTTAAAAATTGTAAACTACTGGAAAACAGAAAAAAATTAAAAGTTACCCTCAAAGACAACTTTTTCATTGGCATGATTTTTTTTAACCTGGTTATAAACTTGCTGTATTTTATTTTGCTTGTAAGACTTACATTAAAAAAATTATAATCTAAGAATGTCATTATTCTATTCCATTAACCTTTTTTATAATTCTTTTAATTTCATAGAGTGCACACACATGCGCGCACGCACGCACACACACACCTACACGCACGCACGTGTGCTTCCCTGTGAGCGAGGGGGGGCAGAGGGAGAGAGAGACAATCTTAAGAGGCTCCATGCCCAGCACAGAGCCCGATGAAGGACTGATCTCATGACCCTGACTGAGATCACGACCTGAGCCGAAATCAAGAGTCAGATGCTTGGGGTGCCTGGGTGGCTCAGTCGGTTAAGCATCTGACTTTGGCTTAGGTCATGATCCCAGGGTCCTGGGATCGAGCCCCGCATCGGGCTCCCTGCTCAGAGGGGAGCCTGCTTCTCCCTCTCCCTCTGCCTCTTCCATGGCCTGTGCTCTCTCTCGCTCAAATAAATAAAATATTTAAAAAAGAGTTAGATGCTTAACCAACTGAGCCACTCAGGTGCTCCTCCGTTAACTATTTTTAATAAGGTTATTTTTATTTACTCATCCATACTCCTTTTACTGGGTATACACGCTATCTAAATGCTGTACTATTTTAAATAATGTTAAAGAGAATAACACCACATTTTTCTTTATTGGGATTATTTCTTTCGGGTTGATGTTTGGAAGGGAAATATTAGATTTGAAGTAAATAAACATTTCTAAGAATTTTGCTTTATGTTACCAAATTGTTTTCTAAAAACATTGTGCTTGTTTAAGGTTTAATTCTTCACATGTATTTCCTGAGTTTACCTAGAATTTATGTAGGTATATGTGATGTGACTATATAAATTGGGGGGGCCAAATTTTTTAAATCCAGAAGGATGCTCAAAAAACCTTAAAATGGACCTATGCATCTCTATACATATTTTGAATAGATCAAACACTATAGAGTAATACCTAATTATCACATACCTTTAAAAATTAGTTCCAAGTTTACCCATTCTGACTGGTGTGAGGTGCTATGTTGCTGGAGGGGAGGTGGGTTGGGGGTGGGGTAACTGGGTGATGGGCATGAAGGAGGGCACGTGATGGAATGAGCACTGTGTGTTCTGTGCAACTGATGAGTCACTAAACTCTACCTCTGAAGCTAATAATACACTACATGTTAATTAATTGAAGTTTTAAAAAATTAAAAATTAAAATTAGTTTCAAGTATATTCTTTTCTGATCCATCTCCCTGCCCATTATTTTTCTTTAAGTATACTCTTGATTCTATCTCTTTCTTGTTCCTGTGGAGGTAATAAAGCCAGGAAATTTTGTGTTTCATACCGGATTTAACCTATCAGAGTTGCATTATCCCCTCTTCTCATGCTCTAGCTAGAAAAATATGCACAGTTGTTCCTAATGACACCTACAAGGATGGTCACTACAGAATTCTTTATAAGACTGAAAAATTGGGAACTTTCACACCCATCACTTTATAAAGGAACAGCTGACTAAACTATATCCCATCTGCCCTATGAAATACTACAGGAAATTAAAACATGAAAGGGGATGGAGCGCCAACATATATTATCAAGTTATCAAAAAACCATCAAGTTTTAGAACCATTCATGTTGTAAGATACCATTTATCGGGGAGGGGAAGCCCACAAAATTATTTTATTTTTAAGGTCCATGTATTTGAATATAAAGCCCTGCTCAGAGATCTAGAAGGATCTTTACCATTAGCATGGTTGCCTCTGGGAGGGGCTTGGGTCTGAGTGTATAAAGGAAGCTGTGCTTTTATTTGTAACACATTTTTTACACAGATAATATATTCAAACTGTTTCACACGGGCAATTAGAACTTATTAAATAGGGGCGCCTGGGTGGCTCTGTCGGTTAAGCGTCTGCCTTCGGCTCAGGTCACGGTCCTTGGGTGCTGGGATCGAGCCCCGCATCGGGCTCCCTGCTCAGCAGAGAGCCTGCTTCTCCCTCTCCTCTCTGCTCATGCTGTCTCTCCCTATCTCTGTCTCTCTCTCTCTCTCAAATAAATAAAATCGTTTAAAAAAAAGAGGAATTATTAAATATTTAGAGGTCATACTCTGAAGGGATTATCAGCTCTTGGGTTGCAGTCTCTCACACACACCTGGATGCCATCACACCATGCAGGTCCTTCTGTGGGTGCTCAGCACAAACTCCGCTCCAGTGAGCATCCAGGGCATGAACACTCTACAGAGCAGGTGGACATTCAGCCCCCAGGGAGATGCGCTATGACAGAGTGCTCACCCTGCACGAATCACAAAGACTCTGCCAGTTCAGGTAAGAAAATCATGCTCAGGAAAGAAAAGGGCCTGCCCAGGGACTGGCAGTGACTCAGAGCCCGGCACAAGTGGCATCTAGGCTTACCAACAGATGGGTCACTGTCCCAGCCCATCAATGACTGGTCAGAGCTGGTTAATGGCTCTTGGAGGGTGTCCCTGGGAATGGGGGTAGCTACTTATCCAAAGCACTAAGATCCCCAGACTTGAGACTTCATCTTCACTATATTCCAGTGTTAGACAAAGAATGACAATAACTGCTATTTACTGAGCATCTACTATTTGTCAGGCACTGTACTGGGGGTCTGGGATACATTCTCTTACTAAATTCTGACATCCAACCCCTACAGCAGGTTGCACTCTTTCCCCCGTTTTAGAGATTGTAAAAATGATACTCAGGGAGCTGAAGTAACTTGCCTAGGGCCCCATGGGATGGGATGGAGCTTGAACTTGAAATCAGACCATCTGTCTTAAAAGGCATGCTCTGGAGCTCTCCAATATAGACTACTGAGGTTTTCAAAGAAGGAGATTTTATTTGCAAACCTGAAGCTCAAGTGGAGTTTCCAGGGGGCTTAGCTTTCCCGTCTCGGCTTTCCCCGACCCCCAACCCTCCACAGCACACACAAGGGCACTCTTCTTGCACAATCCCCACCTCCCAGCTGCTCCCCTGAAAACAGAAACTACATAGGATACTCGCCTGGGAGACGGTGGTTCTAATTACCAAAAAATAAAACTTGAAACCACCATTCCAGAGGACCGCATTCTCCTCCTCTTCCATAATCCCACTTGCGAGTAGTCTGGATATTCAATTTAAAACGAATTAGGACGGCAACCTGAGTGAGGAAGGACGTCAGCCCCAGCTTTAAAAAACTCAGTTAAGGGAACACGGAATTCCACTCCCAAGAAAGGTGACCTCTTGACTCATCAACTTTATACATCCTCTGTGGCCAGAGCCGCCCCTGTGCCTTGATGTGGTCTGTTGCGAGGGCAGCCCAGAGCAGGCAGCAGCCCCCCATGCACCCCAACACCGCCACTCACTGAACGGGGAGCCAGGAAGCCCCACCCGCTGACAGAGTTCACCGCCCAGTGGAAAAGTCAGGCCTTACTTTTTTTTAATGATCTTTTTTTTTCTATTGCGGTAAAACACAGAGAACGTAAAACGTACCACTTGGACCCTCCATATGTATGCGGTTCATGGGCGTTCAGAACATTCACACTGCTCCGCAGCTGCCGTCACCGTCCATCCCCAGGCCGTACCTTCGGACTCCCTAAGTGTTTCCACCACCCCCAACCCCCCCGCCCCCACCGAACCGCTCTCATTTGGTCCACTTCTCCAGATGGTTCTCTGGTTTGCACGGAGGCTCTGTGTTTGTGAGTGAAGCCTGCAGCGTGACCAGTCCACACTGCACAGGCTCCTGCGTGGCCCCCGCTCTGCCAGCAGAGCCGGCTAGGACCCCTCTCCCCGCTGCCCAGAGGGCTCAGGGGCTGCCACCTGTGCCTCCTCCTGGCCAGGCCCCACACCCCCCCTCCCCCCCTTCTTCCTCTTCCTCCTCCTCCTCCTCCCAGGTTACTATCCGGCACCTCCTTGAGCAGCTGCGTGGTCCTGGGCAGTTGACTGAACCTTGTAGAGCCTATTCACCTCTCCCCAGAATGAGGCCACCGTATCTAGCTCGGGGGGAGGGCTAGGCATGCAGGCAGCCGTGTGCTAGACACTGATGTCCTGCCCCGTCTGTCCAATGGCCCCGACCTGCTGCTCCCACTCTGGTCCATTACTTTCCTCCCCGTTCTCATCTTCCTCCTTCCCTGCTCTTCTTCCCCTGACCGCCCCCCCTCACTCCCCTTTGGAGGGACCCCCCCCCCCCCATGCTCAAGTTATCCCAGAAGGTGTAGAAAGTAAGAGTCTCTCCGTTATCTGAACCCGAATGAGCTTGCCTTTCCCACCTCTTCCCTCTGGCAGAATCTGGTAAAGAAAAAAAAAAAAAAGCCCACTTAGATGTCACAACTCATAGCGCAGAATGTGCCAAAAGAGCCAATTCCCCAAAAGCCAATTTACAGCCTAGAAAGGGAGCTTTCGGGGCTCTGGAAAATACACTCATGTCCTGATTCTTGCCAAATCATTGATATTGAGACTTATGACATCCTTTCTTTGCCTCCTCCCTTTGTGAGACAAGAAAGACAATCCCTTGACAGGTTTGAAGAATAAATCATTTATTTTTAAAAGTCAACAGGGGGAAGGAGATGATCCGGAGTCTTTGAAAGCCTCAGAACACAGGAAAGAAAACGAGTAGACAAAACCAGGTTGGAAAGGCCTTCTGTAGACGTCCCATGGGCCCACTGTCTGTAACTTTAATCTTCTAGAAGGGAAAGTAATCTCTGGATGATGTTCCCCTGCTTGGAGAACAGATGCTGGTCACTGGCATTATGTCATTTCTCTGCTCAGAAACCTTCAAAGGCAATGAGAGCTGTCAGGAGAGGGTCCCCACTTAGCTTCCTGACTTAAAATTCCTCTTTTGCAAGCTAAATTTACAGGCACACTGAACTATTCTCACTGTCCCTTAAACATGGCCCAAAGATCACTCCTGAGTCTATACCTGATGCTTCTTCTGCCCAGCATGTCTCTCCACCACCATCAGCTTAGTCAGCACCCTCCCCGCGGCCAGTCTCGGATGCTACCTTCAGTCTTTCCTGGACCCCTCCACAGCATGCAATCCACCTGCTTTGTACTCCATGGCACTTGGAGCCTCTCTGCATCTGTCTTGCAGAGGCAACAGTGAAAACCAGTTATGTTCTATTATGTTATCAAATACATAGGTCTACTTTCGGGATATACATCATAGTCACACACACCTCGTCCTCGCCTCTACACTCAATGATCAGCTCTTTAAAAGCAACATGTGAAAACCACATTGAGATACCACCTTACACCAGTTAGAATGGCAAAAATTGCCAGTGCAAGAAACAACAAATGTTGGCGAGGTTGTGGAGAAAGGGGAACCCTCTTACACTGTTGGTGGGAATGCAGGTTGGTACAGCCACTCTGGAAAACAGTGTGGAGGTTCCTCAAAAAGTTGAAAATAGAGCTACCCTATGACCCGGCAATGGCACTCCTGGGTATTTACCCCAAAGACACAGATGTAGTGAAAGAAGGGCCATATGCACCCCATTGTTCATAGCAGCAACGTCCGCAATAGCCAAACTGTGGAAAGAGCCGAGATGCCCTTCAACAGATGAATGGATAAAGAAGATGTGGTCCATATATACAATGGAATATTACTCAGCCGTCAGGAAGGATGAATACCCAACTTTTACATCCACATGGATGGGACTGGAGGAGATGATGCTGAGTGAAACAAGTCAAGCAGAGAAAGTCAATTATCATATGGTTTCACTTATTTGTGGAACATAAGGAATAGCAGGGAGGACATTAGAAGGAAGGGAAAAATTAAGGGGGGAAATCGGAGAGGGAGACAAACCATGAGAGACTATGGACTCTGAGAAACAAACTGAGGGTTTTAGAGGGGAGGGGGGTGCGGGGATGGGTTAGCCCGGTGATGGGTATTAAAGAGGGCACGTACTGCATGGAGCAACTGGGTGTTATATGAAAACAATGAATCATGGATCACCACATCAAAAACTAATAATGTACTGTATGGTGACTAACATAATAAAATTAAATTAAAAAAATAAAAAATAAAAGCAACATGTGTGTCTGCTCCAGTCTTCACCACTCACCACCTCACTCCATGCCTGGAACTTACTGGATGCTCAATAAACGTTAGTCTATCAAGCTTTGCAACTCATAGCCCTACTCTTAGCCTACAGCCTGTGGACACAAACTCCCCTGCCACATGTAACTTTGCCAACACTGATAAGGACGCCTGAACTCGGCAAGGCACACATCCCCAAGGAATGGCTGCACTTTGCAGGGAAACCAAGAGGGATTAGAATTTCCTCCCTTTGGTGAGCTGATGAAACACTAGTTCTGGTGTGAGATTGATTTGTGAGCTCAGTTTTGTGCCTTGGAAGAGATTGGTTTCAGATGCTAGAGAATGGTCATGGCCTCAATTTCTGCTTTAAATATCTGGCATCATTAGCTAAGGCTATACAACCTCCGAGATGAAGCTCTGAGTTTTTAGACCCCCTTCTCAATCTCCCAGAAAGCTGCAAAAAAGTCAAAGAGCTGCACATTCCTCGTTTCCAATTTATCTTTAAACCACTTTGCCATACACTGTGGCTTAAGACACAAAACACATTGTACCAGGAGCCTGCAAAGACTTTTGAGCAGAAAGAAGCTTGTTATATGTTTTAGGAAATCCTATGCCTGTGGGTTGAAGTAGAAATCCTAGAATGCCTTCCGAAGTAGAAATTCGTTGCCAAAACAGAATTTATAAATCAGTTGTCATGGCAGCCAATCTGTCACGTTTCACTCAGCCTAAGAATATCTAAAACCTGATGATTCTGAGAATAGGCTAAGCGCAAGAGCCAGGTGTGATCACCGTACGAGGTGATCACCGTACGAGGCCCAGGTTAACATCCATTTTCCTGCTCCTAATCCACTGCCTTTCTATGGATCTCAAAAAATCCCTGACTTCTTCCTCCTAATGTCATTGTTTGGACACAGGCTTTCAAAGTATCCAGGCTTTAACTCCTACTTTTCTGTCACATTTTCTGTGTGTATGCCTGTGTGTGAGACTCTCCACAATATGCGGGAAACTTGGGTCTCAAGAGCATGGGGGACCATGGACAAGAATGGAAGAGAATAAAATGAGAGTGGCTACAGATTTTCAAGGAAGACTTACAGTTCTGGAAAGGCCTGCATAGGACAGTGGAAACACTGTCACAGGTGTAGAGGGTGGGGTTAGCCTAAAGTTCTAGAAGCTTCTGTGTGCTGAAAGAGAGGCAGCCACCCATACTGTTCAGGGGGAAAGGCAGGTTTGGGAGGCCGAGATGGTCTAAATAAGACACATGATCTCAGGAGAGTCCAACAGGGGAGCAACAACCCAGTGGGTCTCCATCAGGAAGCAGGCTGGTATGGAGGGGGATCCCAGCAAGGGTATAAGAAGCAAAGCGTGCAGAGATGGCTTAAGGTGCTGAGAAATACATCCAGTGGGAGGGCTGTTCATGTCCCCAAACTGGGCTGTACTCTAACTCTCTGGCTTATATTCAACAGGTAACCATTCCTAGTCAAAAGATCATCAAGACTTCATTTCCCCTCTTCAAAATCCTTTGTGGCCCACAGTTAATCAAAAATAATTTCAATATCCAGACCCACTGATTCACACGTTTCAAGGTCCCATAGGCAACCTCTTACCAGTGAAGGCAAACCCTCAGTATCTCCTCCAACAAGTAGTCGGTCAGCCCCCGGTGGCAAGACAATCCAGCCACACCTGGTATCCATCCCACCATTTTTTTCTAGCACAACAACCTAACCCAAAGGTAAATATACCCACATACTTTATAACAATATGTAATATAAATGTTTTTACCTCTTGCTTCTGGAATCACACGGACTAAAGCCATTTCCTTTTTACAAGGTAGCATGTCCAAGGTTTGAACACACATCCTACTTTCTCCATGTCCTCTCTATCCTGTGGTAGACATCCCTGGGTGCCTGGACCGTTTCTCACAGTACAGTTTTCCAGACCCCTCAATGGTCTGACTATACATCTCAAGAAATTCTCCAAGCCATCCTGATAAGGTGCCCAGAGCTGAGCACTGTGCTGAAAGATAGTCCGACAAGGGCTGTCAAAGCACAAACATTATACTTGAGGCAAGAAGGAGCAGGGAGGGAAAAGCTGGGAAAGCCTGGGACTAAATGCTACTTAAAAGGACAGAGATGATCAAAGTGGACACAAAAGCAAAACCCAACTATATATGCTATTTACAAGAAATGAGCTGTAAATACACAGACATGAATAGGTTCAAAGTAAAACAATGGAAAATGTATACATGTGTATCATGGAAACTCTCTGCATAAGAAAGCTGGTGTGGCGGGGTGCCTGGGTGGCTCAGTCGGTTAAGCATCTGACTCTTGATTTCAGCTCAGGTCATGATCTCATGGGTTGTGAGATCGAGCCCTCCATCGGGCTCTGCACTGGGCATGGAGGCTGCTTCAGATTTTCCCTCACTCTCTCTCCCCCTCCCCCCCCCCACATGCTCGCTCTTCTCTTGAAAGAGGGAAGGGAAGGGAAGGGAGAAGGAAAGGGAGAAGAGAAGGGAAGGGAAGGGAAGGGGGAGGAGAAGGAGGAGGGGAAGGGAGAAGGGAAGGGAGAAGGGAAGGGAAGAAGGAAACAAAGCTAGTTAGCTGGTGTGGCTATATTGTTATCAGGAAAGTAGACTCCAGCACCGTGGAGTTATTACCCAAGATAATAGGAGATATTTCATCGGGCGCCTGGGTGGCTCAGTTGGTTAAGTGACTGCCTTCGGCTCAGGTCATGATCCTGGAGTCCCGGGATCGAGTCCCACATCGGGCTCCCTGCTCAGCAGGGAGTCTACTTCTCCCTCTGACCCTCCCCCCTTTCATGCTCTCTCTCTCTCTTTCTCTCTCTCAAATAAATAAATAAAATCTTTAAAAAAAATAGGAGATATTTCATCAAGGGTCAACTCAACGTGAAGACACTATAATCATAGATGTTCATCCTCTTAAAAACAAAAAATAGTATGTCAAGTAAAGTCAGGAAACACTGATTTAGCATTGAGGGCATTAGAAGATTAGTAAAACAGTCACTTCCCCAGAGCTACTTCCATCTTGTAAAACAAAAAACAAAAAACAAAAAAACCAAGTATGTAAAGATTTTCAGAGTAGATATGAGCAGCAAAAAAAAAAAAAAAAGACCCTCTAATATCCCAGTCTTCTTCCTATCAGCTGATGTGATATTTGCCAGCTCCTATTTTCCGTCTCCACCCAGAAAAGGAATCTTCTTTTAAAAAATCTTTTTATTATAGAAATTTCCAGGCACACATTAAAGTAGAGAGATTGTACCTATCACCATTCACCTTCAACACTTCCCAGAATTTACCTCTTCTGTCTCATCTACTCAACGGCCCTTACTATTTTCGGAAAAAGTATTTTAAAGGAAATCCCAGATATCACATTATCTAACCTGCAATTACTACTGTAGCCTTCTCTAGCTGATAAAGGCAATTTTTAAAAAAGCATAACCCCTCCAGGACCTGGGTGGCTCAGTTGGTTGAGCCTCCTACTCTTGGTCTCAGCTCAGGTCTTAATCTCAGGGTCCTGAGTTCGGGACCTTCCACCCCCAGCATGGAGCCTACTTAAAAAAAAAAAAAAAAAAAAAGCATAACCCCCATAATTTAACAGAATAACAACTCCTTACTATTAGCTAATACTCAGTAAAATCACCTCACAGATGTCTTTTTTTTCTTTTGGTTTGCTCAAATTATGATCCAAATAAAGCCCCTATATTGCATTTGGTTGTTAGAGTTCCTGAGTCTTTTTTTATGCTATAGTAATCCTTTTTTTTTTTTTAATGCCATTGATTTAAGAGAACCTGGGTTGTTTATGCCAAAAAGTGGCAAAAAAAAAAAAGCCCTTTTTGATTTAAAGATCTCATCTAGAGATGATTACTACCACCACATAAATAAAGAGCAGTAATATGAAAGTTTAAGAATGAATTCTTTAATAGATACTCTTTGTTCCAAAACACTCCAAAGATTGCTTTTTGCCCAAGGAAGTCACTGAAACTGTTTAACTCAATTTGAACCACCTTACAATCCCTTAGACCCCACTACAATCATCAAGGGCAGAGACATTTTTTCAATTCAATCTCAAGTGAAATTCCACCTGCATTTCAAAAGCACGAATGAGATGTGTTAGGTTCTATCCATCTCAAACTACAAGCAAATTCCAGAAAATCAAGATGGAGCAAGGTCTTCAGAGAGCCCCCGAAATCTGAAGGAGATGAACATTGCCAAGTCATAAGTAAGTTTCTTCTAACCCTCAAGGCCTGTTGCGGCATATGGGAGCCTTCAAGGAATGCAGGTGTGCACACCCAGGATTTCAGCGTGTTCAAACACAGTCAAGCAAATGGCATCTCAACGCTTTTCAAACACAGCTTAATATGGACATACTCAGAGCTTGGAAGAGGTACCTATGAAAACCATGGCCCAAGGCATGGGGTGTTAGCCAGCCAGTACAACAGGAACTATTTCCGACACTTGCCCACAGCAAACCCAAACTTTATTCTTAGAGTTCTCGGAAAGCCAAAATCTTGGGAAGAAAACGTTCAGAAGGCCCCAGGCCCAGAGGAGAAAAATACAAGAAAGAAAACAACAAAAGGAAAAACAAAGCACGAAATGATTGCCTTTTCTTGGCTGTTTCCTGCTAAGTCTCTCTCTGTTTTTTTTTCAGAAATTGTAACGCTTGATAGCCTCAGTAGGACCCATCAGTGAACCAATAGCCGTGTGTCATGCATCCTCCTGCCCATTGGCAGGACTGCATTCAGTCCCCAAACAGAAGGTTGTCTCTTAAATAAGGGAGGTTGCATAGCCTCAGTAAGCTCCCCCTGGAACTCCTTTTAGGGGTGTATAATTTATACCAACTGTCAAGTCTTAATTTGGACCCGCATCGCCTGATCTGCCAGTCTGCCTGCACTGCCTCCCTGTAGGAGGCGATTCTGCACCCAGGAGCCCCTGCTGGAATCGAGCGTGAGTCATCTAGGTAATCTGTTCTCTGATCCCCATTCCATTTCCAGAGCAGCAACTGTGAAGCATCAGCCCTCCCTGCAGAGCTGGTTCTGATGTGGTGAAGAGCTCCTGCTCCACTGAGGACATTCCTAGTCCTCCAACATCCAAGAGAGGGGACATGAAGGTCTCTCACTGCAGCACTGTTGTTAAAGGAGCCTCTTTGGCACACGCCCCGAAGGGAACAGCAACAGCTTTATGGGCACCAGGTTGACCTCAGCTGGAGGTAAGCGTGATGGGTAACTTTATGTGTCAACTTGGCTGGGCTGAAGGACACCCAGAGTTGGTAAAACATTTTGGCTGGGTGTGACTTTCAGGGAGTTTCTGGAAAAGATTAACATTTGAATTGGTAGACTGAGTAAAGATCACCCTCCTCAACGTGGGTGGGCATCATCCAATCCTTTGAGGGCCTGACTGGAACAAAAGGGCAGAGGAAGGGCAAATTCTTGTCTTCTGCTTGAGCGGAGATGTCCACCTTCTCCTGCCCCTGACACCAGCACTCAGACCGGGGCTTACGCCACTGGTCTCCTGGTTCTCAGGTCTTTGGGTTCGGACTAGAATTATACCATTGGCTCTTCTGGGCCCTCAGCATCCAGAAGGCAGATCATATGAGCCAATCCCTTCTAAGAAGTCTTCCCCTATTCCTCTGGGTTCAGTTTTTCTGGAAAACTCTGATTACCACATTGAGGATCCAGCCAACTGGGGCGGTCAGACTAAGAGAGAACTCTGAAGTTCTATAGGGGGAATGTTGCCCAAACAGGACCCCTGCCCAACTCTGAGTTTTATTTTGGCACCATGTCATTTTAGACAAACTACTCAACCTGCCTCCGCCTTTTCTTAAGGTCACGAGCTTTGATGTGCCAAGGCCACCAGGGGCTCTGCCGAGGCCCCTGCACAAAAGCAGAGCTTGGGAGCGCTGGGTGAGACAGCTGCTCCGCTTCAGCGGCTCGATGGTTTCCCCGTGCTGACACCCATGTACACAGATGCTGGTTAGAGCCCACTCTGCCCCTTTCTGCCAAAGTTTCTCTCCACCACTATCAGCCATATGACACTGACCCCCCACAGTGATGCCCTCAGCCTTCGTGGTGCCCCAGTACTGATTCACCCCTTCTCCACGGGTGCATAAGACCAATATGCCTCAAGAATGACCCCATTTAGACAATCCAACACCATCGTCCGGAGCTGGTAAGCTCTACCTCTCCTTTTTTTTTTTTTAAGATTTTATTTATATGAGAGAGAGAGAGAGAGAGAGAGAGAGAGAAAGCACGAGTAGAGGGGAAGGGCAGAGAGGGCAAGGGATAGGGAGAAGCAGACTCCTCGCTGAGTGGGGAGCCCAATGCGGAGCTCCAGCCCAGTACCCTGAGATCATGACCTGAGCTGAAGGCAGACGCCTAACCAACTGAGTCACCCAGGTGCCCCTAAGCTCTACCTCTTGAGGCTGTTTCTTTATATTTAAAATGGGAGTAATGATGCCAGTCTAATAGAATTTGGGGGAGTACCCAACATAGAAATGTGTATGGAAGGTCTCTGAAAACTGTAATAATGCTATACAAAAGCAGGCTAAGAAATCAAAGTGGGAGGGGTAACATAATCCTCTGCAGGGCACAATAGGAGAAAAGCTAGAATGAGAAAGAATGTTCCGTTTTTTTACCCAGCCCCCGAAATGTCTTTTAGTAATGAGTACATGGAAAGGTAAAAGTGGTAGAAAATGGTTTGCAAACATAAAATGAGAAATGATGATTAACAGTTACATTTCCAAATAAAAATCACTGTTTGCGCATGTGTATATATAACGATGAGAGATGCTAATTTAGGAGAAAGTTACAGTGATGATTTTCTTAGTGTTCCGTAACTGCACAGTTAGAACAGAATTCCAGATGTCATCGAGCTCCTTCCTGCTCCAGGCAGAAACTCAGCCAAATCATTCTCATCACATAGGTCTCTGATCTTTTTTTAAAAAGCTGTCCAGGAAAGGAGAGTGTAAAGTTTGTCTACGAGATGGCTCAACATTTCTGTCTCTCTGCTACTCAGGGACAATAGGCCATCTACTTGCAACACACCCTCAAAACATGTGTCCAAAAGCAGTTTGCAAACATTTAACAGTGAAAAGTATAATCATGTATTATTTGGAGGGAAAGCGTTACCTAATTTCTGGTGACGAACACTGGGAACAGTGGAAAACATGCTCTGCTCACGATCCCAGTAACAGCCCCCCTCGATTTGTGAATGTTGCCTTGTGTTATTAGTAACAGGTTAACTTGACATAAAGGGTATGAATGTCATTCCGATATATGCAGAACTGTCTTCCTGGGCAAGGGACAACTGCCAAAGCAAATAGGGGCTGTGACCATTGGGCTAACAGCTGAAACCATGTCCTAGAGCAACAGCTCTCCATCAGGGAGGATTTGAGCCCCTAAGGGACATTTGGCAGCATTTGGAGACAATTTTGGTTGTCATGAATTGCGGAATAATGCTACTGCCCATTAGTGATCAGGGATACTGCCAAACATCCCCAATGCGCACGACAGCCCCACGACAAAGAATTTTCTATCACCAAATGTCACTAGTGCTAAGGTTGAGAACCCCCATCCTAGAAAGAGATCTGGAGCATAGAGCAAAAGAGGGGCTTGGAAGGAGGGGGCTTCAGTGAGAACTCCAATGACCTGTGTTTGTCCCACGCTCTGGTCCCACTCTGATTCTACACAGTGAGAGGCACAAATCGCTCCAAAGCTCTGATAATTATACTGTATAACAGAACTTTATGAATGAGGTCCACCCATAAATGTAACAATTATCAACTATATTAGTTTCTAGTTAGTTATTTACAATGTACGGCAGATGTAGTGGAATGGGAAAAGCCAGAAATCTTCAAACGTCTGCATTTCAAGAATATGGTCCTACGAGCTTCCTCCACACCGGGTCCTTAATCTGGGGTCCTCACCACCCAAAGGGTCTGTGAGTAGAATTCAGAGGCTCTGCGGATTTGGGTGGGAAAACATTACAGATGTTTTTCAGTAATCTCCAACTAAAATATCGCATTTCGCTCTATTATGCGTGTAGTGAAGAGACCACAGCAGTATTAGCAGTACCTGACATTTTGCGAGCAATAGAAATCATCGGAATCTTGAGGCACCTTGTTGGCTCGGTCACTGAAGCCTCTGACTCATGATTTTCGCTCAGGTCATGATCTCAGGGTCACGAGATTGAGCCCCACATCAGGCTCCATCCACAGCTTGGAGCCTGCTTAAGGTTCTCTCCCCCCCTATCTCCCTCAGTCCCTCCCCCTGCTTTCGCACTCACGGGCTCTCGCTCTCAGAAAAAGAGCCCTCTCAAAAAAAAAAAAAAAAAAAAAAAAAAAAAAGATCACAGGAATCTTCACCTCAATGTTCTATCTTATTTATATTCATCATTACTTTGAAATTATAATTGTTATTAGACCTGCTGTTGGTTCTTAGCTTGTAGTGTTAGTAGTAGAACATGTGCCTTTCTATGTCGCAAATTTGTTTTTCATAATCTGATAACCTATGTACATTTAGTTGGTTGCCTCTGTAATCCTGGGCCTCTTATTTGATACATTTAAAAATGGTTGTCTGAAAAGGGGTCCAGTAGCAGACTGTCAAGAGCTAGACGGTCAAGGAGCTCAATGGCACAGGAAAGTTTAAAAACCCTGTTGCATAGAGATAGAGTATGACTCAGAATAAGCCCACTTCGCAGCTTGTTGCTGTGGCTAAAGGGAGAGCTGACAGTCCTGTGGAAAGTGTGTGCATTGGTCTGGTTCAGATGGAAGGCCTACCTGGTCCCCTTGGACGAAAGCCGGTATGGGGCCCCTGGCCTGCACTGAGGCCCACACAAACTTATGCACGTCCCGATATGGAACCTCAAAGGCAAACAGTCCGCCATGTCAATCATTACCCAGAAGGTGAGCCCCTTTAATCTCCCACCCTTTGCCCTACTTCCATTCCAACTTTCTATATTCTTATGCCCCTGACCCAGGCTCCCCAAATGCTCTTCCTTCCCCAGTCCCTGGAACCTTGTAGTGGAGAAAATAAATCCCCAAACATCTTCAACTCCTGCAGAGTACACTCCTTCCATCTGGCTGCTTAGCTGAAGCCTGGCTCCTTGCCAAGAATACAACTTCCCAATCCCTCAGACTCAGGGTCGGGAGGAGGCTTGGCTTAGCTTCTTCCTTCCCCAACAATGGTATTTCCAAACTGTTCCTTCCCCACTCACAGGTCATCTGATTTTATCACCATCTCCACCTCTTCATTTTGTCATCTACTGCCTTCTAATCCCCAGCCACACTTGTGAATGCTTTTAGCCTCAAGCCCCTAACCCTGTCAGTATTCCAGGGGACATCAGTAAAGCCATGGAGAAGACACCCAGCCATCTTGCCTCCAGGGACCTTCGCCCACACTCGGCCTTAGCCTCTTTATCCTCCTGCGTAATCACCTGGCACACCCCGCATCCCATTCTGACCACAAGCTCCTAGAGGCAGTAGAGTATAGGGTGGAAAGATTGAGTTTTGATGCCAAACTCCTTGGGTTCAAATCCCAGCTCTACCGCATGCACTAACTGGGAGGCCTTGGACAAATTACTTGATCTTTCCATGCTTATAAAAGGTGAGTAAGTATAGTTCTACCTCATAGGGTTGCTGAGAGATTCAAGTGAGTTAATGTGTACAAAGCATCCATAATAGGGCCTGGCACAAAAACAGAACTACTGAAACACTGGCTTCCATTTTCATACTTTCAGATTTCTCATGGTTGTTCCTCAAACCTCCTGAGGCTTCTAATCTTCCGACCCTCCACTTCTACAATAGTACCCTTTTACTCCCATCTTTACCTCCTTCCCTAGCCAGCCACATTGCCTCCCATGGTTGCTTAAAAAATATTTAATGGTTGAATGAATCAATGATCCATAACTCACCTCAACTATACTCTTATCCATACCGTCAATTCCCTTTGTCCTTTCTAATAAACACCCTCGACAATACACCAGCCCTAGATCTACAAAAACATCTATATTCTCTCCTCCTACACCCATTGACTGCACCCACCACAACTTCAGCTCTGCCCATCATTCCTTTGTGTGTATCTAGCCAACTCTCTTTCCTGGTCCTGACAACACTGATGTCTAACCTTTAACACCTTCTCAAACTCCTCTTCCCCACTGCTTCTTTCTTCACTCTTGGCAGATAACTTTGCTTCCTACTTTATAGAGAAATAAAGGCCGACACATACACAAACACATACAGAAGTAAAGGCCCCTCAACTTTCTTCCCCATTCTTTAAGTGTATCTGCATCCTTTAATCTTCCCATTCTAGTAGGAAAAAAAATGTCCTCTTTTTGAGTAAGGTCACTTTCTACTCCAGCACTCAACTCCTGTCCAACCCATTGGCTCTGTAGCTTTCTCTTTTAATTCATTTTATGGTTTTTTAATTCCAGTATAGTTAACCTACAGTGTTACATTAGTTTCAGATGTATAATATAGTGATTCAACAATTCTATACAGTACTCAGTGCTCATCATAAGTTTGTTCTCTATAATTAAGAGTCTGTTTCTTGGTTTGTCTCTCTTTTCCCTCTGCGCTTTTGTTTCTTAAATTCCACATGAGTGAAATCATATGGTATTTGTCTTTCTCTGACTCACTTATTTCACTTAGCATTATGTATTCCATCCATGTCATTGCAAACGGCAAGATTTCAATCTTTTTTATGGCTGAATAATATTCCATTATATATACCATCTCTTCTTTATCCATTCATCTATCAAACACTTGGGCTACTTCCATAATTTGGTTATCATAAATAATGCTGCAATAAATGTAGGGGTGCACGTGTCCCTTTGGATTAGCATTTTTGGGGGTAAATACCCAGTAGTAAAATTACTAAATTGTAGGGTAGTTCCATTTTTAACTTCAGAAACCTCCATATTATTTTCCACAGTGGCTGCCCCAGTTTGCACTCCCACCAACAGTGCAAGAGGGTTCCCCTTTCTCCACATCCTTGCCAACACCTGTTTCTTGTGTAGTTGATTTTAGCCATTGTGACAGGTGTGAGGTGATATCTCATTGTGGTTTGGATTTGCATTGCCCTGATGATGAGTGATACTGAGCATCTTTTCATGCCTGTTGGTCATCTATGTCTTCTTTGGAGAAATGTCTGTCCATGCCTTCTGCCCATTTTTAATAGGATTATTTGTTTTTTAGGTGTTGAGTTTCATAAGGTCTTTATTTTTGATACTAACCCTTACTGGGTACGTCATTTGTAAATATCTTCTTCCATTCAGTGGGTTGTCTTTTAGTTTTGTTGGTTGCTCCTTTTGCTATGCAGAAGCTTTTTATTTTGATGTAGTCCCAATAGTTTATTTTTGCTCTTGCTTCCCTTGAGACCTGTAGCTTTGAAGCTCCTTGAGAAGGAAGCTTTATATTTTATAACGAAGATTATTAGTAGGTAATAAATGGCAGGAGTGGATAAATTCTGCCAAGATATCAGCTGGCCTCTAAGAATAAATTAGACCCTCTGTGAAGGTCCATCTCTCACATGGAGGCCCCGCAAAAAAAAAAAAATATTGCATGACTTCACAGAGATTCTGACCAAATCATAATGTTTAGAAGAGTAACAAAATTAAGGCTGGTCAGTCGCATTGAGACTGACCAAAACACAACTCTTCTTACAGAGAATGATTTAATAAAAATATTAACTAATTGGCTAATCCTACGAATTTCCAGAACATCAAAATTGTTTGGTACCAGCACAGTTCATCAAAGGAGGTTGGAGACCTTTAAAAGTAGGACAGACCTGGCCAGGGCGGATTAAATGCCCATCCTAGGACCCTCACCATCTCTGATTTTTCTTCTGCATGAATACACCAGACCGAAATGTCTAAAAACATGCAGATTTTTCTGAAAAGCACAGGACCCTGCTGGCAGATGTTTTACACAGAAAAGAAAACAGCCTCAAAATACACCAGACTATTTCAGTTACAGAAGCAACAATGCAAAAAAGAAAACTAAGGCATCTGGAAAAAGAGCCATTGAAATAGTTTTTTCCCTAAGCCACGGCCCTGTTCACTGTGTCTCCCGGGAGTGAGACTGTACCACTGGGACATGTGACATGGACAGAGCTGCCACCTTTCAGGTATATATGGCTGGCATATAGGAGACCGCAACAGACAGGGTCTATAGGACCTTCCCCCCACACGACCCTCGAGGGCTTCAAGTCTGCAGAAGTATCCGGAGGGTCAGAGTGAACATTCCACAGCCCCAGGGGGAAAGTGTAGCAGAAATAACCCAGGGTCTGCAGTCAGACACATCCAAATTTAAATCCTGCCCAACCACTAACTAGTTGCCTGACTACCACGCACTTAACCTCTCGGATCCTTATCTGAACACATAGGCACATTTCCTTCCTACACTGGTGGTGAGGATTAAGCTAATGACATAAGTGTACACAGAAGGTACATAATTGATCCCTCTCCTTTGTCTCCTGCCCCTCAATCTAAACAAGGCAGAACTGAACAAGAAAGCCTGTAGCCTGACTCATTGTGTTACTCGTTCTGAAGAAAGAACTGAACAACAGGGAATGGCCTGGGGGAAGTCTGGAAGTCACTACAGACCTTTCTCCACATGAATAAGGGAGGTCAGAAGCCAAAGGAAGGAATCAAGTCCTAGAAAACCAAACAAAAAAGAAAGTAGGGGGCAGCCCTCTTATTACTGGTTTTCCTTCCTGTTTCTATCCCCAGATAGAAAATATAGAGAATAGAAATATCTTCTTTTTCTGCCAAAAACTATACTCCTTCCCCCACCTCTGAGTCAGCCTCCTGCCCAGATTCAGGTATGCCTGATGTAGCCTTAGAGCAACTGCCATCTTCCTGCTCTGAGGACACCTCAGAAAGAGGCATCAGGTGGCAAAGGGGCTCCTGACTAGGGGTTTAGCTTGCCAAGGGCCTTGCATATCAAGCATTTGGTAAACATGATTTCGACTTGAGTTTCCAGGAAGTCAAAGGATATGACACTCTTCCTAAAGCAAGTTTATGCCAGAAATGGCCAAAGATTCCACACTCACTATTTTCTGCTTAGTTCTCTGCAACAAACATTTCTTGAGCATCTACCCTATGCCTGGGTGCTGGGTGCCCAAAATACATTAAGGAACCACAGCTGAGTTTACTTTCCCCCTCCACAGTGTGGCACACTGTCACCTCAGCTATAAGCTACCATATCACCTACGATGTCCACATTCTCAAATAGATTATAACCTCCCTGCGGGCAAGAACCCGGTCTTCTATTAGTGTGTGTGTGTGTGTGTGTGTGTGTGTGTGTGTGTGTGTGTGTGTGTGTGTGTGTGTACACACAACAGAAGGAGGCAAATGGAAGGTGCTCAGGACTTGACTGAGAATACGTTATAATGAATTAATAAAGAAAGTACCTCTTACCTGAAGACAGGAGTGGCTTGTAGATTTCCTTGAGGACAACATTAATAATGGCTGAAATTTGTGGAGGCCTTACCGAGGGCGAGACACTATGCTAAGCTCCACTTCCTGACAATCCTGGGGGATGCCTTCTATGATTAGCGTCATCCCCAGTTTCTAGATGAGGAAGTTGGACCTACAGGACAGACCTGAGATGTCCCGGTCATTCAGCAGTAGAGCCAGGCTTGGAACCCATGCAGTCTGACTTCCAGAGCCCAGCTCTTCACCACGCTATACTGACTCTCAGGGAACAGGGGGAGCATGGCCTCACAGGCGTCGATGTCAGTGATAAGAATCTGATGTGGCTGAAGGAAGGCAGGTAGCGCTCATGCATCACCCAGGAGAAGGTCTACCTTCACCTTGGACCCCTCTTCTTTTTCCTTCTTGCTCTCTACTTGCAGGACTTTTCCTATGGTAGCTGATCTCTCACTTCAACTCTAATGTGAAGGTCACTGTCAGATAGGATTTGGCCTTCTTAGACCCAGTCTGATGCCTCTAGTCACTAACGGCACTGAAAAAAAGATCTGGGGACCAACTGAAGACCAACCAGTCTGGTCACAATTCAAGTGTGCTCATAAACCAGTTCACTTTACCTGGCGACATTATGAGGATCCCAGGACAGCATCCAGGCTGCGAGTGGATTGCAACATCCCAGGAGATTTTAGGGTTCCTGGGGTGGAGGACTCCTGGTTAGGTAAATGGCAAAAGAGCCAGAAACCACTGCCAGTGGTCCCCCAATGCTGGTTCTCCCTTTTCCTCAGTATCAGAGAGCTCCTACAGGAACTATATAATTGGGCACACAGCTGCCCAGAATAAAGCCCACATATTTCCATCTGCCTTGAACCAAATGTGGTCATGTAATTAAGTTTTGGCATGGGATGTTAGTGGAAGGACTATACACACCTACCGGGAAGTGCTTCATAAAGGGAAAAAGCATGCTTATACCCTTTCCTCTTTCCCTCTGGCTGGAATGCAGACGTGATGGCTGGAGCTGGAGTGGACACCTTGGACGGTGAGGTGAACTCCACAGTAGAGGTTACACACAGTGCAGCAACTAGATAGAAGGCCTTAACCCCACAGAGTTCCATTCCAGAACGGACGGTCTAATGACTGTCGCATGAGAGAGGGACAAACTTCTCCCTCAGCCTCCTGGGTTTTCTGGTCCTTGAGCTGAACCTCTTCCTCCACAATACATGCCTATTAACCCAACATGACACGACTGGCTTGCTCACTGGGAGAGAAGTTACCACAGGCTCACTATTCTAAGTCAATGGAAGTAATAGCCTGGCCTGCCTCTTTGAGGTCATAGTAGATTCTTAGACAAAAGAGCATTCTGTTAATACCACTATGCCTGGGTTTTCTGACCAGACAAGAGTAACCATGGACTGCTCTGAAAGCAGAGCACAATGAGTGCAGAGACTGTTGAGAAATGAAACACTTACACCAGGTTGAGGTTATGAATGTTTGGAAATTGTGTAGGCCCAGAAACCTATGCATCAAAATGGGGGCAAGAATGGACTGGGGATACGCACTGTACCAGTCTGAGCATGCTTCAGGTGCACACACTTGACTTCTCCCCTAGCGTATCAGCACTTCCTGTGTCCCCTGGCTGTCTCCCCCCCAGAGCCAGCACCCTTTGACTTCCCCTTCCTGCATCTGCTGTTTTAAGACACGGATCCAGCCCCATCACCTCCTGGAAGCAGGTCCATTTCTCATCCATCCTTCCAGAAGCTCTCATCTGTGCACTGACCAACCCAAGGGCTCCCTCTGACAAGCAAAAGCTCAACAAATACTTATCAAAATAAACTAAATATGATCAATAGGGCTTCAGACCTGATAAGTTCAAGCTAACAGAAAATTCTTTTCAAAGCACCCCCCACCCTGCAGAAGCCTGCAAGTATGTATATTTGAGAGAGAGAATCAATCCAAGGAGTCACCAGGCTAGTCTGCCCAAGCGATTGTTTCCATTGAAAATAAAGGACACTGCAGAAATGCTAAGCAAGAACCCAAAGGAAGGAATTCATCCATCAACCTCTCAGATTCTAGCAATTACCACTGAGATTGTTTCAGGAGCAAACAGCAGAATGAGGTGAAGTATTCTCTATTAAGACCACATGAAATGCTTGGACATGCCAGGGTTGGTGAACCCCAGAAAAATGTGTATTTGTCATTTTTCCCCCTTATCCTAGATTTTCTGGCTAAATCTCCTGCACACCATTAGAATAGAGAAGACAAACATTTCTAAATTTCCCACCTCCTCACCCTTATCAGCAACCCTTAAAAGAGCCTATGTGCTCCAACCAGAGCTGAGTGCACAAGCTCAGACCTGCAGTTTTCTCTGGGGAAAGGTGTACCGTCAGAATCATTTATTTATTCAGACCTAATAGGGAGGCCCTCTGTAAGGAGGGGAGTGTGGAGAGGCCACTACTTTCCCACCACATCTGACTCTGTTTAATGCCCAAAGTAATGACCACAGGGCAGCCTGGGGTTACTCTACCAAGGGCAGAGTATGCAGTAGGGCACAGACGACCAGTTTCCTCTGGTGACACAAAGACTAAATGATCTATAGCTCAGTTTGTATACAGTTGCTTGGGTTCTAAAAGGCCAAGTGGAAGCTGAAACAATTCATCAACAGCTGCTTAGTGAGAACTGAGAGAAATAAAGTTTAAAACTCCATGTCAGCCAGCAAGGAATGTTCAACTTCATGCAGTGCCTCTTAGCTTGGAGGCAGTGACCCAGTCACGGTGGGTTGTGAAATCAATTTAGCAGGTCCCTGCCAGCATTTGTAAGTAAAGAAGGATAAAACAGTAAGCATCAGGGCATCGCTTTCATGATTCTGTGAAACTTCCTTTTTGGTTCTAAGATGTTGTTCTTTGAGCCACAGCCAAAAAAATGCTGGGAAACCATAGATGGAACAAATAACGGATAAGCTCATGTTCTCCTGGGAACTCCTCATTTTATGTCTCATGTGCATTCACATTCCAGGGCATTCAGCCCCCACCTGTAGAGTGATGGATATTCTTCTGGTGTTTGCACTAAAATGGCCACGTGGATACCCTTTTGACCAAAAAGGGATAAAAGTGCAAAACAGAAAATTACTTCCTGTGGCCACACAGAGAAGAGAACCAAAATGGTTGGGCCAAAACAGATAAAACCAAAAAACAGGGCTTGTGTGGTTCTCCCCAAACCTTCTATGTAGCCAAACAATGAGGGAACACAGATGGCTTGTGGGCACCATTTGGAACATGAGCTCCACAAGGGAAAAGTTTGTTCAGCTCACTGCTCTATCCTTAGTTCCTGCCACAGTCCCTGGCACAAAGTAGGTCTTCAATAAATATTACTCAAATGAATAATTTAATAAAGAAATTAGGATAATCCCCAAACCCAAAAATTACTTACCAATGTAAACATTTACCTAAACCTACAAAGACATCATGTTTCACTGAGGTGCAACAAATATGCTCGGCTAGATTTAGAGAACTAGTTAGAAACAACAAGGATTAGCTGCCTCCAGCTTGAAATGTTTGGTTGGAATCCTCTAGACTCAACACTAAACTGACCCATGACACTCTTCCGACCTTCTGAGTTCCCATCTACCTGTCTAGTGACACATTTTTCCCCCTCTCGCTCCATCTTAAAACTTATTCTTAAGCAATAATGAACTAGTTTGAATTCTCCAAGCACATGGGTTTATTATAAGACTTGATGCCATTGCATATTCGTTGTCTTTTGCCTGAAACAGTGGCCTCCTTTGAGAGCTCAGACAAATAGAACCATCCTCCCTGAAGTCCCAGGCCAAGTAGGACCTCTTCAAAGCCTTTCCTGACCATGTGCCCTTAACTCCAGCCTCTAGAGAATAAACTAAGTTCTCCGCCATGTTATCTCTGCACTGTGTGCATATCCATTGTTTTTCGTATATCCTGTTGCACTTTACCTGGTTATGGTTTTATTTCCCCATGGGATTTTGAACTCCCTGAGGGTTACAGTGGATCTTCTTCATTAAGCATTTACAAGAGGTATGAATGAATGAATGAATGATCCAGTCAGTCCTCCTGGACCCCTCTCTGCCCACTCTTACTTAGCCCACCTCAGCATATCCCCATAACTTATATATGTGGGGGAATACAGAAGGAATTAAATGATTAAAATACACACATGCAAATAAAATACTGATATGCCCTGAGGCAAAAGGAAAATAGGAAGTAAATGATTAATCATGTTTTCATATGAATACCATGGAGATGTTATTCATCTGCTACTCAGGCATCAACTATTTAAATGTGGACAGGGAAAATTCTTCCCCTGATCTCCCACTTCATTTGCTGAGGGACAAGGAGCTAAGAGGAGGGCTCACTCAGGTTTTAATCCTGTGTGGTTGTAATTTAGGAGGAGCCCCAGGGAGCTCATGGGCACTCAGCCCAAGGGAATGCTCAGATAGGAGGTCCTTTCTCTTGCAGCCAAGCTATGTGGGAAGAAGAGAACAACAGAAGTCATTGGCAGGCTCTAGTGCAGGGATAGGCACACTTTTTTGGTAAAGGGCCAGTTAATATTTTCAGCTTTGAAGGCCATGTGGCCTGTGACCATTACTCATCTAGGCCATTGTAACATAGAAGCAGCCATATACAATATGTATGTAAACAATTGATCAGAGCTGTGAACCAATAAAACTTTATTTAAACACACTAAATTTTGAATTTCATGCAGTTCTCATGTGTCACAAAATATTTTTTTACATTAAAAATTGTAAAAACCATACTTAACTGAGGGGTCATACACAAATAGGCAGTGGGCTGGATGTAACCAGCTGACCAGGTATGGCCTATGGGCTGAAGTTTGCCAATCTCTGGTCTAGTGTGATACACAATATTATCAGAAAACCTTCAGTCAGAAAATAAACACTGTAGTAGTTTACCCAGAATGCCCATTATCTGACCTATTCTAAATTATCGGTATTGGTAATTGGATATTTTAAATCCAAATGAATGTGATGTTCATGAAAGACTTCATGCAACCCAAATGTTTATTTTGAATGGTCTTATGTTTCCTTCAGTGATACAGATTATTGGATAGGATATATAATACATATTTGCCCAATTATAATCCAACACTCCAAAATGACTGTTATCCATGAAAACTTAAGGGACCTCCACAGTCACGATGCATTTGTCACCTGTGAGACTGCCATGCTAGCCCTGCCAACATCCATTACCATCTGCCTCTCCATTTTTAGCCTGTGGACTAGCCCACCTAGACATCACCAGTTGTCACTCACAGCCCAGTACTTCACACAATCACCACACACCACCCACGACAGCAGACTGTTTTTCAATTTTGGGGGATGAATTATCACTGATTTTTAAAAGGTTTGGAATAATTCTATTATTGTTCGGATGTGTCTGGCCTTTAGACTTTTTGATATACCCAACAGTTATGAGTCAACAAAATTGTTTACTTCTATTTCCATAAAGAGTCACTATAAGAACCCTTTAAATACTTTCTCCTGATTCAAAATCTAATTAACTTTTCAAGGACATATTTGTTAGGCAACCTGTAGTCTTTTGCTTAAGAAAATCCTACTACCTGTTTTCCAATTAGGATCCCACTTCTCATGACTACTTCATCCTTGTCTCAGTGACTTATGGTCACTAAGTCGCTGTCCTGCCAAGCCACCATCTCCATGGTCAAAAAGAGGAAAACATTCTTACCCCATCATTCTATGCCTTTCAAGATATATTGGGCTGTCCCTGAGGGAGTAAAACAAATTAAGCTCTTCAGACCATTTTCCTCCCTCTAGAATTTTTGTGGAGCAGGAATATGGTTAAGATAGACAGTAACAGGCCCTCTGCCCATCATAGCTGGGGAGTCAGCATAGAGACCCACTGGGAGACCCAAAAGCCACATTCATCCCCTTCTTCCTGCCCATGTAACCCTGATTTTGTTCACCAGCTCAGAGAAAAGGTCCTTCTCCCAGCTCCAAGAAAGAATCCTGAGGAGTCTAAGGTTAGACTCTATGCTAATAACAGAAATCACCTTTCTTTTGTCACAATATAAGCCTAGAACTTCTTATGGCCTCATCTATCAGGGGCTGATAATTCTGGCCAAGGAAATGACAAAGACCTCTCCTTGACCAAGCTTTTGGTCATGCACCTTGGAGCCCCTACCCCTAAAGTCCTCCACCTTGTGCCGAAAGAACAGCGACTTTTGGCACAAAGGACTTGGTTCACTCCACCACACTAGGAAACTCGAGCAAACCAACATGGCTTCCAGCTGCCTTCAGTCATGTCCCTCGCTTGACCCAGTCCCCTTTGAGTTCCTGTCTGAAAAAACTCAAGGCTCTCAGAAGAATTTACCATTTGTTCCAGCCAACAACCTCAAAGGCCTCTGATCTTGCTTTTCATAATGTATTTTAAAACGTACAATTGTGAATCCTTCCCCTGGTCCCTTTGAGATATGTATCTCATATCTTCCTCAACAACCTGAAAGCCTTATTCCCTTGAAATGTTATCATCAGGAAGGACAGGACCCCTGTCTCTGTGCGGAGGTAGGTGCGTAACTTCAATAAGTACCTGTTAGCAAACCCAGATGGCCTATCACACTGAGCAACCTACCTGCTTTTTGTTATTTTCTACTTGTCTGTCTCTGCTCAAGCCCCCTTCGTCCGCCTTATTCTCCCTTTAAAACGCCCAGTCACCTCTGCACAGATCAGACATGCTCTTGTGTCTCTTTCTCCAATTGCAAAGGCACTGAATGAAATCTTCCTTTACCTACCTTTAACTAGGATTGGGGTTTGCTTTTCTTTAACAGAATATAAAAGTAAGTCTGCTAAAGGGTGCTAGAATTTCTCTCTGATCTAAGCAAAAATGGGACCAAAACAGCAAACAAACCCAATAAACCAACAACCCAAGACTATGAAGGAATTTGGGGAGAAACTTCCATTTAAAATAAAGCAGCCACGTGAGAAGGCAAATTCTAGAGCTGCAACCTTGCTCCATGAGGGGGACAACCTTAAGGGCCAAGCCAGAGCTGCAGATGACAACCTAAGCATCTAATGACCCTAAATACCAATCCTGAACCCATGTTGCCTGGGGCTTCTTATTATAGAACACTGATAAATACCCTACCTGTATATACTGCTGTGGGTACAGTCTTGAAGTCAAATACATCCTGATTCAACCCATTCAGTAAAAAGCTACCCAGAGGACATGACAGAAGGACAATAGTGCCTGAAGAGTAGTACTGAGAATTATAGGTGACACTCAGTCCAAAACTTGAGCAGGTAAAAGAAATATATTGGCCAATATAACTGCCAAGTCCAGGCCTCGTTTTATGTTCTGGCAGAGCTAGATTCAAACGCTAATGATGCCTTCAGAAGCCCCCTCTCCTCTGCTCTGCTTCCCCCAGCGTCAACCTCACCCTTAGTAGGGCCATCCCATATTGAGATGAAGATGACCACCAGCAGCATCAGGGGTACATTCCTCCCACCTTGCAACCCCAGTGGGAACAGAGAGCCTCTGTCCCTGTAGTTCCAACAAATCTCATTGGCATGGCTTAGGTTTCTACCCATGGCCAGGGACTATGGATTCTAAATGGTCAGACCTAGATCGGAGAGGTTATCAACCCAATGGGAAAGGACAACCAAGGAAAGTCGGGTGCCATTACCCAAAACAAGGCAGACAGAAGCAGCAGCTGTCCACAAGTGGTATATGAAGAATTCAATCTTCAATTCTGATAGACAACCACAACTGCCCCAATTTATCAGCAACTAGAGCAGGCCACCCCTCCCATTGCATCCATCCTCATTATTTTTTTAAATTTTTTATTGTTATGTTAATCACCATACATTACATCATTAGTTCTTGATGTAGTGTTCCATGATTCATTGTTTGTGCATAACACCCAGTGCTCCACGCAGAACGTGCCCTCTTTAATACCCATCACCAGGCTAACCCATGCCCCCACCCTCCTCCCCTCTAGAACCCCCAGTTCGTTTTTCAGAGTCCATCGTCTCTCATGATTCGTCTCCCCCTCCGACTTACTCCCCTTCATTCTTCCCCTCCTCCTATCTTCTTTTCTTTTTTCTTAACATATGTTGCATTACCTGTTTCAGAGGTACAGATCTGTGATGGAACAGTCTGCACAATTCACAGCGCTCACCATAGCACATACCCTCCCCAATGTCTATCACCCAGCCACCCCATCCCTCCCACCCCCCACCACTCCAGCAACCCTCAGTTTGTGTCCTGAGATTAAGAATTCCTCATATCAGTGAGGTCATATGATACGTGTCTTTCTCTGATTATTTCACTCAGCATAACACCCTACAGTTCCAGCCACATCGTTGCAAATGGCAAAAATCTCATTCCTTTTGATGGCTGCATAATATTCCATTGTGTATATATACCACCTCTTCTTTATCCATTCATCTGTCGATGGACATCTTGGCTCTCTCCACAGTTTGGCTATTGTGGACATTGCTGCTATAAACATGGGGGTGCACGTACCCCTTCGGATCCCTACATTTGTATCTTTGGGGTAAATACCCAGTAGTGCAATTGCTGGATCGTAGGGTAGCTCTATTTTCAACTGTTTGAGGACCCTCCATACTGTTTTCCAGAGTGGCTGCACCAGCTTGCATTCCCACCAACAGTGTAGGAGGGTTCCCCTTTCTCCGCATCCCCGCCAACATCTGTCGTTTCCTGACTTGTTCATTTTAGCCATTCTGACTGCTGTGAGGTGGTATCTCATTGAGGTTTTGATTTGGATTTCCCTGATGCCGAGCGATGTTGAGCACTTTTTCATGTGTCTGTTGGCGATTTGGATGTCTTCTTTGGAAAAATGTCTGTTCATGTCTTCTGCCCATGTCTTGATTGGATCATTTGTTCTTTGGGTGTTGAGTTTGGTAAGTTCTTTATAGATTTTGGATACTAGCCCTTTATCTGATATGTCATTTGCAAATATCTTCTCCCATTCTGTCGGTTGTCTTTTGGTTTTGTGGACTGTTTCTTTTGCTGTGCAAAAGCTTTTTATCTTGATGAAATCCCAATAGTTCATTTTTGCCCTTGTTTCCCTTGCCTTTGGCGATGTTTCTAGGAAGAAGTTGCTGCGGCTGAGGTCGAAGAGGTTGCTACCTGTGTTCTCCTTGAGGATTCTGATGGACTCCTGTCTCACGTTTAGGTCTTTCAACCATTTGGAGTCTATTTTTGTGTGTGGTGTAAGGAAATGGTCCAATTTCATTCTTCTGCATGTGGCTGTCCAATTTTCCCAACACCATTTGTTGCAAGAGACTGTCTTTTTGCCATTGGACATTCTTTCCTGCTTTGTCAAAGATGAGTTGACCACAGAGTTGAGGGTCCATTTCTGGGCTCTCGATTCTGTTCCATTGATCTATGTGTCTGTTTTTGTGCCAGTACCATACTGTCTTGATGATGACAGCTTTGTAATAGAGCTGGAAGTCCGGAATTGTGATGCCGCCAGCTTTGCTTTTCTTTTTCAATATTCCTCTGGCTATTCGGGGTCTCTTCTGGTTCCATAACAAATTTTAGGATTATTTGTTCCATTTCTTTGAAAAAAGTGGATGGTATTTTGATGGGGATTGCATTGAATGTGTCGATTGCTCTAGGCGGCATTGACATCTTCACAATGTTGGTTCTCCCAATCCATGAGCATGGAACGTTTTTCCATTCCTTTGTGTCTTCTTCAATTTCTTTCATGAGTATTTTATAGTTTTCTGAGTACAGATCCTCTGCCTCTTTGGTTATATTTATTCCTAGGTACCTTAAGGTTTTGGGTGCAATTGTAAATGGGATCGACTCCTTGATTTGTCTCTCTTCTGTCTTGTTGGTGTATAGGAATGCCACTGATTCTGTGCATTGATTTTATATCCTGCCACTTTACTGAATTCCTGTATGAGTTCTAGCAGTTTTGGGGTGGAGTCTTTTGGGTTTTCCACATACAGTATCATACATACACCGGGGTGAGGGTGAGCCAAGGATCAGCCCATGGGAAATCATCTTTATGGACACAGTTTCTCCTTCACGCAAACAACAGAATGTTGGAGCTGAAAGACACCTCAAAATCATCTAAAGCAAACCCCTTGGTTTACAACAAACAAACAAATATACAAACACCAGAGCCTCAGAGAGGGTAAGTGCTGTGGCCTGAATCTCAAGGCTGGTCAGGGCAAAAGCCAGGGATGGGGCCTTTTCCAGCCCAATGCTTACCATTGTGTCACATGGCACCCAGAACACGTACATGTGAGACTCCAGGAAAACTAGAATTTCCTTTGCTTTCTTAAAAGTTTTCTCAGTATAACGGTACTGTCCTTGGGGGGAAAAGCAATAAAAAGAACAGACATAAGACTTTTGAGTAACTGTTGTGTTTTTATCCTTTAGATCTACAGAACTTTGGCATTGTTGTATGGTTTCTTCCTGTTTCCGTTGCGTTTGGGAAGATGTGGGGAGAAAAGCCAGAATGGAGGAAGGCTGGGCAAGATAGATCACGGGGAGCCAAACCACACGTCTGAGTCCTGGTGTCTCAGAGCATGGAAATTCCCCATCCTTTGGTTCAAGGCTTATCTGTTTATTGACTCAGGGAAGGCAGCTGCCAGGCACGGGAGATTTATACTAGGTCATTCCAACCCTGACCTATATGGAACAAATGGAAGCCCACAACACTCAATGTGTGTCCAGTGCTTTTGTACGAGGCTCAAGAACTTTCCCACCACAATGACAAGCTATACAGAATCAAAATAGAAGGTGGGGCAAGGGAACCCAGCAGCGGGGGTGCGGGGGGGGGGTGGGCAAAATATGTGGGAAATGGCTGGGAAGCCCCACAAGCGGTCAAGGTTGCACAACCCTGCCCTAGAGCCAAGGGTCTGGAAAAGTCAACACTGATCACAAGTAACTCTGTTGCCCAAACTCCAAACGCCATATCACAAGCTGGGGATTTCTGCCCTGACCCGCAGAATGAGTCCTACTGACCAAACCAAGCAGGATAGTAAATGGAAAAGCATTCTATAGGATAAAAAGTGTTCTGCACAAATAACAAGGGCGTTTTTGCTAACAATTAGACTTCCCTACCCTTTACAGTTTGGGTTGGTATTCTTAGAATATAGTATCTCAGTGGGAGAAAAGTAGGTAGGAGGGGGAACAGAAGTGCATAACAGCAGGGGAGGAGCCTAGAAATACATCAACCACTTAGCAACATGGATATTCTTTGAGGTGTTGGCAGAGAGCACCACCACCAGGAAATAGCTCTATGTCGTGCTGTGAATGAGCACAGCTTTAGAATCCCACAGACCCAAGCCCCAGGCAAGATTCTGCCCTCACCAGCTCAGTGGCTTCAGCAAGTGGCTTAACCCTACCATGCCTCTGTTTATACATCTACAACATGAGGGTAATAACAGTATACACATCACAGGGCTGTCGTGAAAACCTAGCATCACCAGAGCCCTACAAGTGACTACTACCCACACAATGCCCTGTCCCAAGAACGTGTTAGGAAAGAATAGAGCAGGTGGGTCAACTCGTTTCTTAAGACCAGTATTTCCTTTAAAGCCAAATAGCATGTAGAGAAAGGGGAAAAGCTTTCATCTGTCTTAAATTATCCTAGCTACAGTCTATGTAGCAAAACTATTAATAGAAAAGGTCACTATGAGCCTTTGCAAAGATGTTGGCATATATAATTTCGGGTGCTTTTCCTGTGGCTTCTTCCCAAAGACTCTGGGACCACGGCATACATGTATCCTAGCTCTCCAACCATGTTTGCTCTTAAGCCTACAACAACTTAGCACAGCTGGTGAAGTCCATTACCTTGATTTCCAAAGGAGGGCTTTGCATTAGGAAGTTATTGGATTTTATGCTCATAGAACAGTAGACGTATAGGGGCGCCTGGGTGGCTCAATTGGTTAAGCGTCTGCCTTCGGCTCAGGTCATGATCCTGGAGTCCCGGGATCGAGCCCCACATCTGTCTCCCTGCTCAGCAGGGAGCCTGCTTCTCCCTCTCTCTCTGCCACTCCCCCTGCTTATATTCTCTCTTTCTCAAACAAATAAAACCTTTTAAAAAAAAAAAAAAACAGTAGACGCACAAATGCTCTCCCACCCCCAAGTACTCAGCTGAAATCAGTACAGTTCCCATTTCAGCCCTTTCCTGGTGATCCAGGTTTGCTCTAACTACCCTCTTACAAAGCTTCCGAATAGCTAGCTGCTGTCTCAACTTCAAAGAGACTATTCCAGAAACACAGAGAAACATCCCTGATCCCTTTTTGAGGGGTCTAAGTGGCAGGAAATGTAAGCCTCTGATAAAGGATGATTATTTGGACTCATAGATGTTAAGTACCAAACCAGATAGACTGGCAAACATCAGATTTCCTGCAGTTGATTATAAATAATGGGGCATTACTTTCTGACAAGATTTAAAGTAAAATTTGATAAAAGCCCAAAAAGCATGAAAACAGAAACTGCCGTTTTCACACCAGAGTAAGAGCTCCAAAATTTCTCCCTGCCTTCTTTGGCTTCTCTGGAGTAGAAGGATTTGATATGACACGTTCTACTGTCAGGTGGACACCTTTCCTTTAAAGTCATTTGCTTTGCATTTAAGAAAAACACAACGGTCAGAAAACACCCAAAAATCTCTTCAAGGCTGTGAGAACAAAACTCAATGCGTTAGTGTGAAATGGGCTTTTACATTTAGAACTGCCGCTTCCTGTCTTCTAAAGAAATGAAGAGTAGTTTTACAGTTGTCACCTGTCACATTTAAAATGCCATATCAAGTAGCCAGGACAAAAACCTAAGTTCCACATGGCATCAAATACCAGCAGATACAACAGGGACCCTCTCTAAGTCACACAGCATGAAAATGAACTCTAAAATTCAAGATACAGAGGCGACTTCTCAAGTAATGTATCAAACGTGGACCAGAAAGATTGTTTTTAGTTATAGCTAAAAAGCTTCAAGAGCCAATTTTTTTCTTTTCCTTTTTCTTGGCTAAGACAGCTATAGTTTTCACATGGTTTCTTACAAGTGAATGTGTGTACATCTCATAAAAAGATATTTAAATTTACATACGTAGACACACAACACACAATTTTCTACCTCCAATCTTCCCCCACCCCCCATGAAAAGCAATAAAGTCTAAAGTTTTTATTTGGTTAAGAAACCTCTGGCTGTTTTAAAAGACTTCTGCTGTTAAATACCACTTTCAACCAGTGAAAGAAAATAGCGGTGGGAAAGAGACTGGTGGGGCTGGAACTCATTAACACTTTGGGCAATTGCATTTTTCCTTTATTTAGAAGGCTGTTCTAGCTCCTCCCAATGGAAAGAGCATGACCAAATATGGGCCAACTGCTTACTTGGTCTCCTCTTTGCCTCCAAGTATCAACTAAATTTCCTCCTTTGTTTACCTTTACCATCTACTTCTTTTATCTGTAATAAAACACCACCACTATTGGTGTTTTTATTTGGTATTTTTATTGGTAAGGCCCTCAGTTATCCAACACATAAATTGATGACAATAAACACACACATATAAAGCACATCCCATGTCCCAAGCAGTGTTTGAAGAGTTTTGTATGTGTTCACCCAATAAGCCATAGGTTATGCCACATATTCTTCAAAACAATCCTCTGGGTTTATTATATTGGTTGGTTCAATCCTTTACCCCATCCTAATTAACCCTAATGTTGTTATAGTTCCGCCCTTTTTCTCATGGCCATTTCTTCTGGAGGGGCTGTCCCAGGAGGTGGGTCTTCATTGTCCTAAGCTAATTAAGGAGACCCCACTAGGTATAGGTATGTGACACACTTCTGGCCAATGACACGAGAGAAAGCCTGCTGCTTGTGGGGAAGGGGGACTGTTTGTGAGAATAATTTTTGTTTTAATAAAAGCCACACAGGAGGAGAGAAGGTCTCCCTCTTTTGGATCGTGTTGCATCTGGAGTTGATGCTTGGAACGGCTGCAGCCTTCTTGCAATGATGAGGGAAGCTAATCTGAGGACAAAGGCACAAGAGACAGAATACCAAGCCAAGAGAGTCACCCGGGGGGGGGGGAGGGTACCCAGAGCCCTGATTATACTGTGTCTGGAGCTGCCATAGCTTTTGCTCTTGCCTCATGTGGTAATACATTTCCCCATTGTTTTTACATTGGTTGTTTTCTCTTTTACATGCAGCCAAAGGCATCTTTAATGACATAGTTAATTCTACAGATGAAGAAAGAAAAACTAAGAGGGTGAGTGACTTGCTGAAAATTACACTGCTAATAAGTGTGCTAGGAACACATGGGCTTTCAGGACTAAAGTGTGTATAAAAAATTATTCTAAAGGGTGATAAGAGAAGGATTCTCAAATCCCAACATTTTACAAATTGTATGTATGCACGCATGCATAATTTCACAATCACACACATTCACATACACACTGATCTTGAAATTATGGTTAGCAAGTTCATCACCCAGGGCTCAATATATATTTGATCCCTACTTCTAAATATTGTTAGATTTTGATTGTGTGTGTGTGTGTGTGTGTGTGTGTGTGTGTGTGTGTGTGTGTGTGTGTGTGTTTGGGGGGGGAGAGAGAGAGAGAGAAAATAGGTATAAGTCACTAAAGGTCTCATAAGGCACATGGAAAGATAAATATATTGTCATTTGTTATTAAACTAATGCTTTTGACTCTAACAGTTCATCTTAACAAGTGATTAGCCATGATAAGCAAAGTATACACATGGGCAGTAATCTTCTATTATTAATGCTTCTTTTCTCCTGCAATCATGAGTCATTAACTTCTGGATGTTCATCTTTATTTTTTTTTTTAAGATTTATTTATTTATTTGAGAGAGTGAGAATGAGAGAGAGAGTACGTGAGAGGGGTGAGGGCCAGAGGGAGAAGCAGGCTCCTCGCCGAGCAGGGAGCCCGACGTGGGACTCGATCCCGGGACTCCAGGATCATGACCTGAGCTGAAGGCAGTTGCCTAACCAACTGAGCCACCCAGGCGCCCTGGATGTTCATCTTTAAAGAAAAGACTTCATTACTATATACTAACTAGAAAATAACATGTAGAAAAAGGAGGTCTGACTCAAGTGGGCAGCAAATGGGATGCAGAATACCATTCACTTTGGATCATCAATCACTGAGTTCTAGGAAAATGAATAAAGAGTTCATTTTAGCTACTACGTATCATTAAGAGTCTCCGGCATATAAAGTGCATCTCCCACTCAGGCATTTTACTTATATGTCCTCTTTGCAAGCCTTTTCCCAGATGTTCCTAAAGTCATGTCTCAATATACCTGTCATGGTCTATAGACAAGAAGCATCTGGAAGTGATTTAAATAGGCTGCACTGAATTCAGAGCCCACAGCATCCATTCTTGAGCAATGAATTACTTCTAAATGGTACTATATATGGGAGGAATCGCCTCTCTCCTGACGTCTAGTTTCTCTGTAGAGGATCTTTCGTTAAACGTAGTTCCTGGTCTCCATTGGCACCCTCACTCACACTGCCCTAGGCACGGGGAGTGAATTCTCACTGGTATGTTCTTGAACAGGAAGTGAGCATGCATCACTCCCTCCTACCCTCACCCCTTATCCTCTTGAGAGCTGTTTGACTGCAGGGAGCTGCCAGTCCAGTCTTCTCATCAAAGCTGAAACTGTTAAGAGTATCAGGGCCCACAGACATGGGCTGCTTGTGCCCACCTGGGTGGGCCAGTCCATAGAGTCCTGAGTTTGGGAATCAGCCCACTCACCTACAGAGAGGAAACCACATTTTCCAATAGCATCTTGATCATTTAAAAAAAAAGTTTTTTTAAAACCAATCTTCCACACATTTAAATCAGAGCATGGGTGAGGAAGCCAAGGATGACTTATTGAGCTCATTCAAACCCCAACGTTTTCCAAAAATGGAGAGGCTTCACCACACCATGTTTTGTATAATGCTTGATGGCAGTCAAAGCAATCTCCAGTATTTTATCTCTTTGGACCATCTCAACAAACCTGGAAGGCAGGTCTTATTATCCCAATTGGACACCAGTGCGGAAACAGAGACGCAGAAATTTTAAGTGATCTATCCAGGGTACACAGTTCCACACAATGTTCCAGATCTCAACCTCCTGCGCTTCTGTTTTTTCTGGAATACCTTTCCCTCCCAGCTTCCTCTTGCACCACAAGAGTCTAATGAGCTGAGTGACTTACCCAAGATGGGGCAGGATGTGGACATAGGCTCTTTTCACCTCCCTCTCAAAATGACAGTTCTGCTTTTTAAAGGCTACTTCAATACATAACACAATGCATGGACTTTGGTGCCATTTCATAAATAACCTAATTTACCAGAAGCCCCAACTTTAAGTTTTACAAGCTTCAGAGGCTTCTACCAGGCATAGAAGATAATTACATAAATTCTTTTGTCATTTTAAGTGACCTATTTTTCATTCGTAATCAGTATGTCTCTACACAAATTAGAGACTTACAAAGTTCTTTAAAAGTCACTCTATAAATTGACTAATAAACTAAGCAATTATAAAGCACTTTGCAAAGCCAGGCACATCATTAAATCCTGACTTCTCAGTGCCGTAATTTAAATTGGGAATCTATCTACTTACAGGTGTAGTGTCAAGGCTAATCTTTCTAATACAGAAATAGACCAAGTTAGCATAATTTTGAAGGGAAGTCCTTGGACTGCCATTACATGGCATCAGACCCTAAGTTATCTACTGCCTCCCCGCCATCCCTGGGTGAGGCCTTGTAGACTCTATTTACACCATGGAGTAAAACTACCTTGCTAAATAAGTAGGAAAGGGGCCATTGTGATCAGTTGCACCAATGCTGGGACAGAAAAAACAAGTGGCTAGTATCCTTTCTAAAATGAACTAGGATATTTTCTTGTCTTAACAGGTCCTGCACAGTGAACAGAACTCACTCTTTGAGGACCTCAGACCACTCTCTCAGAGCACAACCTCTCATTGTAGACCACTGTAGGCAGAGCTTTGGAAAAGTGGGAAATTGCTCCCTGGGGTCCTACATGACTTCCTTCTTGCCAAATCCATTGTCCTTTCCGTGCCTTGAATTTCAGCTTTTGGTACCACTGCCCTCTTTCTCCTCTCTCCACGTGTGCATCCCGCCCCACTGTGGTCTTCTGCTCTTCCACCCATGGCTCTCATGGGTCGCAATCTGTCTGCCGAGCCTTATTCCCTGTTTCCAGCCCCAGTTGCAGCCAAACACCAAGGCTGGACTCTCAAACCTGGTTCTCCCCTGTCTCCTCCGAGATGGACTCACTCTTCCTCGTGGCTCCAACCAGCTCACTCCCAGGCTTGGAATGTATCTTCTCCTCACCTCTCATCCCCACTGCCCATAGGACAGCAACCCTCAATGTCAAAGCATCACCTCAAACCATCCACAACCTGGACCACGCTCACTATTTCCACCCCAAGCCGTCCAAGGCAGCCCCTCTCCCCAGCTTCACTTGGGGTATTTTTTGTCATTATACTCAGAGCCATGCAGGCTTACAGTCCAAGAAAGCACAGTGTATTCAGGATTCATTCACACCTCGCCCCCAATTTCCAAACCTGAAACTTCAAATGCCCTCCAGTTTCTGCCATAGGTCCAGGCCATTTATTTGAGCTTCTCCCTTATTCTCCAGCCTGGCATTCTAGATGCCCTGCTGGACCTACCTCCCTACCCTGAACCACATCCCATTCTTTGCCAGAGCCCTGTCTTAGTTCTTGCCAAGTCCCCACCCACCAGGGTGAGAAACCTGTCCCATCGCCACTTAGAAACCCCAGGTTCCTTTAAAATGAGGAACCCCAGAAATCAGCCTAGTCTGGGGTGAACAGCACCATAGAGGGAAATAGGGTGGTACAGAAGAACCCCAGCTACGGATCTGGACTGACCTGGGTTTGAATCGCACTGCTGCAACTCACTTACAAATGTGATTGGGCAGACTTCTCCAAGCCTGGTTCTTCATCTGTGAAACAGGGACAACATCATCCTTGATTTCAGAATTGTGAGTAAAGGAAATCCTAAGAACAATGATAGCAACTACTATTTATGGAGCCCTTACTAGGTGCTCAGCTAGGGACCCAGAGAAGACAACGAAAGCAAAGCCTACAACTTGTTTTATTTCTTGAAGACCTGAGGTCTCTAGTGCTCATAAACAGTCAGCTGGATCACAGTGGGAGTAAGAGGTTAGCTGAGACTTGCCCTTAGGTGTGTAAGAAACAGAATACCATAGCAAAGCACAAACCCTTAACCCAGCATAGATCCTGGTACGGGGCCCACTACAGCAGCCCAACCCACAAGGTGATTTACAAAGTTGAAGAGAGGAGGCTCAACAAAGAGTCAAATCAAGGTGGGAGACCCAAGCAATGGAAAAAGGCAGGACAGCAAGCAACACAGCTTGGCCTCAACCCTAAGTCCTGAAGGAGATCCTTTGGGGAAGGCCACTGGTCCTTGCCTGTCTAGACTGGCACTGCTCAGGGAAGGTAGGGGGAGCCAAGCATACTCTTCCAATATGGAAGTCTCCTCCAAAAGGTCAGAGGCAGTGATTATCTAGCGGGCTCCCAGTGCCACCTGAAAGCTTTGCTGTCTCCATGTCAGTGAGGAGGCATCCTCTCACTCATGGCACATGTTTCCCAACTTGTACTGGACTTTGGACTTCCAGATTAACCTGACCCAGGTCTCGTATGCCCAAGGCCTCTTATGAATGACACCCTAGTTCTTCTCCAAGCAGCATGATGTAGAAAAAAGGGGGAAAAGTGCCAAACAAAACATTAAAGAACCTGCATTTTTTTTTCCTACCTGTTACCAACCTCTACGACCTAGAGTAGGTCACTTACCTCCAGGTTCTCACCTATAAGATCATCTGTGGTTGTGAAGGTCCAAAGAGAAGTGAAAACACCCAAGAACTAGGCAGACACCCAGAAAGGTCCAAGATGGTCAAAGGACACAGCCAGTAGCCCTTCTAATGGTAGGGGAGAAGGAATGATGGCCAGAGCAACCCAAATCTGAAATAACCTCAGCCACTACAATGAAATTTTTTGGACAGGAAAGGCCTGTTGGGTACAGTGAAAAAAGTAATAATCGTATCCATGCAGAAATCAGGGCCAGGTTCTCAAACTTCCTGTCTGGAGTTTCCATTTATTAGATGGGCTGCTTTCTGAAGCTGGCCAAGCCAGTCGGCATGTTCCATGAAAAGCGTCATCAACAGAACACAAGAACAGGACAGTTCAGGGCAGGACACAGTTTCCACTACCACCAAAATGACCATCCTGCTGGCAGGGACTGGCCACATTCCTCTCCTCCTATTTTTCTGTGAAATTGTTTTTACAGTTGTTATCTCTACCAGCAGAAGGGATGGAGCTGATTGATAGTAGATTGATATATTTAAGTGATAGCAATCATATGAAATATGGAAAACATACATATGACCATTGTATCCACTGAAACTTGGCCTCATAATATCCTTAAAAAGGCAGAGGGGTGTGGAGGGCAGGGAAGGAGGAAAGGAATGGTGACCCAGCCAGAACAGGAGGTAATGGCGAGTAGAGGGCATGGGGCAAAGACTGAGTAAACTCGGACTGTGAGTCAACAAGTGAGACTGAGACCCGAGCTCTTAGTTAGGGAGCCCCAAACTGAGCTGCACCCCCAAGCCAACAGGATATCCCCAGCTTTCGAGAAGAAAGGAAGGTAGACCAGAGGGTCAACAAGAGGACTAGTTTTTGATAGTAATAGGATCTCCCCCTTAACCCCCCCCCCCAAAAAAACTGGCATATTGTTTTAGGAGAGTTCTTCCCACAGCCCAGAACAAGCCAATGGTCTGCTCGTTTCCTCCTTGCCCTAGAAGCCCATCCCTCAAGGTCTCATAAGGACACACTCTTGCCAGCTCATGCGATGGTAGCAACCAACCTTAGGGATAGCAAGATCTGATTTCTTCCAGGCACATGGGAAGAAAACTGGGCTAACTCAATGCAACAGAGACGGATGCGTGGGAGATGGGGGGTAGGATAAATACAGCTTCCACAAAGACAGCTGGTCCCAACATTCCACACCCCTTCCTGGAAACTTCTTGAAACCCAAACTGAAAGTAGAGTATGGAAGGAGAAGATGGAGCTATGGGGGAGAAGACAGAAGATAATCACAGTAATAAAAATAGAGCCATTATTCATTGAGCCCTTACTGTAAGTGCATTAAGAATATAAGCAGGAGTTAGTACAAAGTAGGTTGTATTACCCCATCTTTAGACATGAGTAGACTGGTCTCAGAGCTCCTACTGACATTCACATTCATGGTTCACACTCACAGGTCTTTAAAAAAAATACCCCCGAGACTTCCAAGACATGATTTAACTGTCACTTTGAGTACCCAAATAGAAAAGGGCAGCATGTCTGGGAAATGTCATTCTGCGTGGCAAAATGGGAGCACGGCATGCTGTCGTTGAAAGCTTCTGTAAGACTGTAGGAGAGAGAAGGAGATGCAGCCCTGAACAGCCCTGGGGCACCCTCTGGTACTGACCCACCAGTAGAGGCACATACGCTTCTGAGCACCTGGGTCATTGCTGCCCACTACCTGGGTGGGTTCCCATCAACTTCGATCACTGCCCAACTGAGGGGCTTTCTGTGGGCTTTTGGTGTCTTGATATCTAGGAGTCCTCAATGAGTGTTAGTAGAGCACAAAGCACAGCCAAATTCTTGAATCCTATCAGGGACAATGATTGATGACCAGATTTGGATCTTCTTGGGATTTCACTAGAGCTACAGCATGGTGTCCTCAGTAACAGGTCTGCTAACAGTCCTCCCCCGTTTAATAGTTGATAGTAGGTGTTTGAAAAATGGTAATTGTATCAGAGATTTGTGGTACTTAGTGTTTTATATACACTGGCTCATGAAATCATAACCCATCAAGGTAGGTATTATTATACCTACCTTGTAGGTCTCCTGACAAATGAAAAATCTGAGGCTCCGATGGTTAAGAGATTCTCAAAGTTCAAAAAGCTAGCAAGGCCAGGAGTTAAGTCCACACTAAATGATTATCATTATGTGGGCTTCTCTGGTCAGTCCCTCCTACAGGTTGAAATTGTTTAGTGCTGGGGCACCTGGGTTGCGCAGTTAAGTATCCGATTCCTGGTTTCAGCTCAGGTCATGATCTCAGGGTCATGAGATTGAACCCCACTTTGGGCTCCACACTCAGCAGGGAGTCTGCTTGAGATTCTCTCCCTCTCCCCCTCCCCCTGCTCGCATGCTCTGTAAAATAAATTAAAAATTTTTTAATTGTCTAGTGCTGTGGGTTTCAACCCCATCCACATCTTCTTCCCAAGCCCCTGACTCAGCAGACAGCAGGGACCACCACCCCCCCCCCGCCCCACATAAATGTCCTCCACCCTGGGTCTTTTTGTCCTTGGCCCATCTCAGAGGGCTGAGTGAGGAAGGTCCTCACATGCCCTCCCAACGACCCCTTACACACACATGCACATCCCAGTCCTCTGCAAACCCTCCAAAAGAAACAAACCAAGGCTGTTTGGGGCCTAGCCACCAGCCCAAGTTCTAAACAGACAAGAACCTTCCCATGTTCTGCTCAGCTCCCACTCTCCCTGCTGGGTGGGTATTAGTTCAGCCTTATAAAGGAACAGGAACACGATGGGTTTCACGAGGAAGAGAAAGGCTGAAAGAGAAAACAAATCCACCAAACCAATCTGCCCCTCGTTGCTTTTCAGTTAGAGGAAGGAGAGGCATATCAATACTGAACCACCCCTCCCCTGGTCTTGGGACTCAAAAGTCTTCCTTTGTGTAAACGGCCAAACCAGCAGCAGGAGGCTCTGAAGGCAGGTGCCCACCGCCAAGCCTCAGGTGGGCAAGTCCTCCTAACAGTTCTTCTGTTGCCAGCACCCTCTGCCATTCAAAGGGGTGCCCCTACCAGGTGACAGAAAAAAAAAAATGGACACATGGTACATTTAACCTGAACTTTCCCATAACTACCTCAAGGCATTTCACTCTTGACACCCTTTAACCATGTTACTGAGGGTGATAGTTAACCCAGTCCCAGTTTGCATATGCAAAATTTAATTTCCCCAGGTTTCAGTGAGATAGGCTAGAAATTCAGGACATGGTGTCGTCATGGGACCTTGATCCCTAAGACATACCCTTCCACACTGCTTCCTACTGCCTTAAAGACAAATGAGAATTCCCCAGGGCTAAGATTGCTATTATTTGCACCTAAGCCCCATGTCTCCCCAGATGGGGTCCAGACAGTGGAGCAATGCCATCCCAACCAACTCACACCCTTGCTCTCTCTGCTCAAAGCCATGTGCCTTGGCTGGGTGAGAAGAAACCTTTTCATGTCTCTGGAAACCCAGGCCTCTGCCCTATTTGCCCTAGATGGAATGATAGAAAAGTGAGCAAGGGCAGCAGCATAAGTGAGGGAAGGGCAGCCTGTGGTCAGAAGATTATGGAAAAGCTTGAATGAAAGCAAGTGACATTTTAGGAGCTGGTAGGTGAGCATTCACTCACTCATTCACCGAGCATTTGCTGACCAATTGCTGTGTTAAGCTCCAGGAGACAAAGATGAGGAAGACATGGTCCCTACCCCTCGCCTATCTATTATAATGGAGAAGTGAAAGATAAGGAAGGGCAGGGATGGGGAGAAGTGACTATGAATTCTAAGACAGAATTCTACCACATGAAGTTGAATTATCAAGGCAAGAATCCACAGCTGCAAAGAAACAGGTTATAGAATTTTCTTCATCTGATCCATGAACCTACTTTTATTCATTATCTCATGATGCAAATAGATAAAAAGATACATAGATCTCTAAATATGCCCTGTCCAATATGCAAAATCATTTAATTCTTGCTAAAAATCCAGTAAGACTAAGGAGGAGAGAGGAATGAATTGATAGAGCATAGGAGAATCTTAGGACAGTGAAACTACTCAGTTTGCTACTATAATGGTAGATACATGTCATTATATATTTGTCCAGACCCATGGAATGTACAACACCAAAACTGAACCCTAATGTAAACTATGGACTTCAGGTGATGATGATGAGTCAATGTGGGTTCAACAACTGCAACATACATACAAGTCTGATAGGGATGTTGATAATGGAGGAGGCTATGCTTATTTGGGGGCAGAAGTTATATGGGAAATATCTGTCCCTTCTATTTGATTTTGCAGTGAATCTAAAACTGCTCTAAAAAAATGAAGACAAAAAAAAATTCAGTAAGACCACTGGATCATAATATTGACAGGTAGCTTAGTCTATTCAGCCTACTTTAAAAATTACAAGACAGGGTATATCTAATAATTACTTGGAATGTAAATGGACTAAACAATCAAAAGACATAGGATGACAGAATGGATAAAAAAAAAAAACAAGACCCATCCACAAGCTGCCTACAGGAGATTCATTTTCGACCTAAAGACATCCACAGATTGAAACAAAGGGATGGAGAAACATCTATCATGCAAATGGGTGTCCAAAGAAAGCTAGAGTAGCAATACTTATAGACAAAATAGACATTAAAACAAAGACTGTAACAAGAGACAGAGAAGGACTCTATATAATAATAAAGGGGACAATCCAACAAGAAGATGTAACAATTGTAAATATTTATGCACCCAACATAAGAGCACCCAAATACATAAAATCTAACATAAAAGAACTAATCAATAACAATACAATAAGAATAGGGGACTTTAACACCCCACTTACATCAGTGGGCAGATCAGAAAATCAGCAATGCAACAATGGCTTTGAATGACACACTGGAACAGATGGATTTAACAGATATATGCAGAACATTCCATTCTGAAACAGAATACACATTCCTTTCGAGTGCACAGAATATTCTCCAGACTAGATCACATATTAGCCCACAAAACCAGCCTGAACAAATTCAAGAAGAGAGAAGTCATACGAAGCATCTTTTCTGACCACAACGTTATGAAACTACAAGCCAACCACAAGAAACCATCCGGAAAAACCACAAATAACATGAAGGTTGAATAACATGCTACTAAACAATGAATGGGCCAATCAGGAAATGAAAGGAAGAAATAAAAAGTACCTGGAAACAAATGAAAAGGAAAACACAACAGTCCAAAACCTTTGGGATGCAGCAAAAGCAGTGCTAAGAGGAAAGTTTATAGCAATACAGGCCTACCTCAAGAAGAGCAATCACAAATAAACAATCTAACCTTACACCTAAAGGATCTAGAAAAAGAACAAATAAAACCTAAAACCAGCAAAGGAAGAAAATAGGATTAGAGCAGAAACAAATGATATAGAAACTTAAACAAGAGAACAGATTAATGAAACCCAGAGCTAATTCTTTGAAAAAAATTAATAGAAGTGTTAAGACCTCTAGTCAGACTTATCAAGAAAAAAAGATAAAGGACCCAAACAAATAAAATCACAAATCAGAGAAGAGAAATAACCAACACCACAGAAATACAAGCAGTCATAAGACAGTATTACGAAAAACCATATGCCAGCAAATTGGATGACCTAAAGGAAATGGGTAGATTCCTAGAAACATAAGCTACCAAAACTGAAAAGGAGTAGAAAATTTTAACAGACTGATAACCAGCAAAGAAATCAAGTCAATAATCAAAAAAATTCCAACAAAAGTCCAGAACCACATGACTTCACAGGCAAATTCTAGAAAACATTTAAAGAAAAGTTAATACCTATTCTTCTCAAACTCTTCCAAAAAAAAAATTAAATTAAATTAAAAAGTCAAACTTTCAGATTTCTTCTATGAGGCCAGTATCATCCTGATACCAAATCAACTAAAGACACCACTCAAAAAGAGAACTACAGGCCAATATCCCCGATGAACATAGATGCAAAAGTTCTCAACATAATATCAACAAACTGAATTTAATATTAAAAAAAACCATTCACCACAGTCAAGTGGGATTTATTCCTGAGTTGCAAGAGTGATTTGATATTCACAAAATCAATCAATATGATATATCACAATAAAGGATCAGAACCATATAATCATTTCAACAGATGCAGAAAAAGCACTTGACAAAGTACAACATACAGTCATGATAAAAACCCGCAACAAAGTGGGTTTAGAGGGAACATACCTCAACCTAATAAAGGCCATATGTGAAAAAGCCACAGCTAACACCATCCGTAATGGGGGAAAACAGAGCTTTCCCCCTGAAGTCAGGACCAAGACAGGGATGTGATGTCTACTCTCACCACTTTCATTCAACATAATTACTGGAAGTCCTAGCCACAGCCATCAGACAACAAAAAAGAAATCAAAGGCATCCAAATCAGTAAGGAAGAAGTAAAACTTTCACTATTGCAGATGACATGATACTCTGTATAGAAAACCCAAAAGACTCCACTAAACTGCTAGAATGGATACATGAATTCAGTAAAGTCATAGGATACAAAATCAACATACATAAATCTGTTGCACTTTTATACACCAATAATGAAGCAGCAGAAAATTAAGAAAACCATCCCATTTTCAATTGTACCAAAAATAAGATACCTAGGAATAAGCCTAACCAAAGAGGAGAAAGACCTGTACTCTGAAAACTACCCAACACTGATGGAAAAAAAAAAGAGGACACAAAGAAATGGGAAAACATTCCATGCTCATGGATTTGAAGGATATTGTTAAAATGTCTATACTACCCAAAGCAATCTACACATTTACTACAATCCCTATTGAAATACCAACCGCGGGCACCTGGGTGGCTCAGTTGGTTAAGCAACTGCCTTTGGCTCAGGTCATGATCCTGGAGTCCCGGGATCGAGTCCCACATCGGGCTCCCTGCTCAGCGGGGAGTCTGCTTCTCCCTCTGACCCTCTTCCCTCTCGTGCTATCTCTCATTCTCTCCCTCTCAAATAAATAAATAAAATCTTAAAAAAAAAAAAAAAAGAAATACCAATCGCATTTTCCGCAGAACTAAAACAATCTTCAAATGTGTATGGAAGCACAAAAGACCCTGAATAGCCAAAGCAGTCTTGAAAAAGAAAAGGCAAAGCTGGAGACATCACAATTCCAGACTTCAAGTTGTATTACAAAGCTGGAGTAATCAAAACAGTATGGTACTGGCACAAAAGCAGACACATAGATCAATGGAACAGAATAGAAAACCCAGAAATAAATCCACAACTATATGGTCACTTAATCTTCAACAAAGTAGGAAAAAGTATCCAATGGGGAAAAGGCTCTCTTCAATAAATGGTGCAGGAAAAACTGGACAGCCACATGCAGAAGAATGAAAACGGACCACCATCTTTCACCATATTCAAAAATAAATTCAAAATGGGTGAAAGATCTAATGGAAGACCTGAAACCATAAAAATCCTAGAAGAGAACACTGGCAGTAACCTCTCTGACATCAGCAATAGCAACTGCTTTCTTATCTTGTCTCCTGAGGCAAGGGAAACCAAGGAAAAATAAACTATTGGGACTACATCAAAATAAAAAGCTTCTATACATTAAAGGAAACCATCAACAAAACTATGGAATGGGAGAAGATATTTGCAAATGACATATCTGATAAAGGATTAGTATCCAAAATATAGAGAAAAACCTTTAAAAACTCAACACCCAAAAAACAAACAGTCCAATTTAAAAATGGTCAGAAGACACAAATAGACATGAAAAGCTGTTCATCATCACTAATCGTCAGGGAAATGCAAATCAAACCACAATGCGATATCACCTCACACCTGTCAAGATGGCTAAAATCAACCCAAGAGCAAATGTTGGTGAGGATGCGGCGAAAACAGAACCCTCTCACACTGTTGGTGAGAATACAAACTGGTGCAGCCACTCTGGCATACAGTATGGAAGTTCCTCAAAAAGTTAAAAATAGAACTACCCTATGATCCAGCAATTGCCCTACTGGGTATTTACCCAAAGAATACAAGAACACTAATTCAAAGGAATACATGCATTCCTATGCTTACAGCAGCCGTATTTACAATAGCCAAGATAGGGAAGTGACCCAAGTGTCCATTGATTGATGAACGGATAAAGAAGATGTGGTGTTTATATATACAATGGGATATTATTCAGCCATAAAAAATGAAAGCTTGCCATTTACAACATGGATAAAGCTAGAGTATAATGCTAAGCAAAATTAGCCAAAGACAAATACATGATTTCACTCATACATGGAATTTAATGAGTGAGCAAATAAAGACAAAGATAAATCAAGAAATAGATTTTTTCTTTACATTTTTTCATTGTTATGTTAATCACCATACATTACATCATTAGTTTTTGATGTAGTGTTCCATGATTCATTGTTTGTGTATAACACCCAGTGCTCCACGCAGAACGTGCCCTCTTTAATACCCATCACCAGGCTAACCCCTCCCCCCACCCCCCAAGAAACAGATTCTTAATTATAGAGAACTGATGGTTACCAGAGGGAAAGGGGTGGGGGATGGGTTCAATCAGTGATGGGGATTAAGAAGTGCACTTGCAATGAGCTCCACGGGATGTATGGAATTGTTCAATCACTATATTGTACACCTGAAACCTATATAACACTATGTTCACTAACTGGAATTCAAATAAAAACTTAAAAAAAATGACTAAATAGGTGGCTTATAAACAATAAAAATTTACTTCTCACAGTTGTGAAGGCTAAGAATTCCACGTTAAATGTACCAGCAGAATTGCTGTCTGCATAGGACCGTTTACTGGTTCATAGACAGCCCTCTTCTGAGGTAGAAGTGACAAGGGAGCTTGTTGAGGTCGCTCTTAAAAGGGCACTAATCCCATCACATAGGTTCCACCACTGCAATTAAATCACCTCCCAACCATCACACTGGGGATGAGGATTTTGGAGACACATGCAGTCTACAATGATAGGAGTCCTGGGCATCTAGCCAGGCTACTTGCCTCAAGTACTCTCTTTGCCCAGAACCGCCCCCCATGCTGGCACTGCCCCGCATGGCAGGCATCAAACACACACTGTCCCCAGAGGGAGAATCCCACATGCCAAAACAGGAGACATTTCACAGCATGCCAGGCTTTTGGGTCTCCTTGCGTACCCTCTGGGGTCTAAGATTTAAACAGAAGAGATGTACCCTCAGAAGTCCAAAGTTTCTTGATCTGCAAGCTCTACATGCACACATGCACCACATTCTAAGATGGTGGTTAAATGGGCCAAAATGCATGTAGACCCTGGGGATTTACCAAATTATAGATCCCCCATTCACCAGCTAGACACTTCTTACTCTGTGCAGAGTGTGCTGCATAAGTAGCTCATTTAAATCTCCAAATAATCCTGTGAAAAGCAATCATGATCCCAATTTTGCAGATAGAGCAGCTGAGGTTCAGAGAAGCTGAATGACCTGCCTACAGTCACAGAAATTAGTTTGGAGCAGTACTAAGATTTAACCACTGGGTCTGCCCTCGTCCATCATTCAAGATAGTATCCATCACTTGTAGTGTGCACAAAAAAAGCCTAAGCAGCACGTTCTGTATTTTTCCTTGGCATCCCTACATGCCTGTTGAGGAGAGCAAACCCACTGCCCCACGTAGCAGCTGATCAAAATGCTGACAAAAGCATCTAAAACTAATTTCCTCAGGTCTCCAGAAAGCAGAAAATTCTAGCCGTGAAAGAAACCTATTTGCAACATCAATTGGCTAGAAGGAAAAGAAATGACCTTCACTAGAAGATTTCAATTAGTGTTTCTTTTAACGCAAAATCCAAGCCTTTGCGGGGCCTTTCCAATACGGCTTTATAAGCAGTTTGCAAACATTAGGAAAGACTCCTAGTGACTCCTTCAATCATATTACTATTTCATCATTAGTAGATACATATTAAGTTCCTACTGCCCACAAGAAGAATCAGGTTTAAAAGATAGGATTCCTGTTCATTAGTAGCTTATAACCTAACTATACACAGATACGTATAAAAGACACACCTCGCATAAATGTGGCTTAATCTTCCTTAGGAACAATCAGAGAGAAGAAAAGACTCAGGCCTGGGCTGTGCATCACTGGATCAGCCATGTGGCTTGAGTGATCCACTGTAGCATCAAGAAAACCTCTTTTCCCCCTCTTGCTTGAAAGGCATGTTCCACTTACCTTAATTCAAAAAAAAAAAAAAAAAAAAGGATCAAAAGCTCTCAAATGTACAAGTTTACAGAAAACAAATAATGTATGTCATTCCTATTGTTTTATCACTTTACCTTGACTTATTCTATGGGATCAGCTTCAACTGTCCAGCAAAGCCTTGGAGTTACACAGCATGGACCAGCCAAGTATCGGTGGGGCCTGGACAATGATACACTGAGACCAGGCAGGAAGCTGTGGGCATCCAGCAGGCAAGCCAACTTGGGTCTGCAGGGAGAACCCCAGAGAGGAAAACCAGACAGAGAGACAGCAGAGAGAGACCAGCCTTGTCTCCACACACAACTACAACCATCGCCAAGAAAACAGAGACATCAACCCTTCGATCCAGCCAGAGAACAAGGAAGTGGAAAAGGACCCTCTCCTCTGAGGAAATAAACAGACATAACTCAGAAAGCACGTAGAGGGTTACCATCTGATACTGTGCAAAAGTGCCCTTCCTTTTACTTTTTGCATGCATGTGGGTGGCTGTGTGCACACTTGTGATTTCACATGCGTGTGCATTCACCTCCCCCTTTGCTATGACCATTTGGCTTTACCACAAAGCTGTGACAAAGGCTAGCACACTTTTAGAACCCTATGCTAGTTTCTAATTTGTTAATAGTTGTATCATTCAAATTATGATTACTGTTTTTAAAGTCACAACAGCATCACCAGGCCCCATGCTAAGAGTTGTAGCTGTGGGTAGGTCTTTGTTTTCTTAAATTCTTTGGTCTTCTTTCAAGATACATCTCCAAAAGCTAGTGAAACAAAAGCAAAAAGGAACTTTTGGGACTTCATCAAGATAAAAAGCTTCTGCACAGCAAAGGAAACAGTCAACAAAACAAGGAGGCAACCCACAGAATGGGAGAAGATTTTTGCAAATGACACTACAGATAAAGGGCTGGTATGCAAGATTTATGAAGAACTTCTCAAAATCAACACCCAAAAAAACAAATAATCAAGCCAAAAAATGGGCAGAAGACATGAACAGACACCTCTCTGAAGAAGACATACAAATGGCTAACAGACACATGAAAAAAATGTTCATCATCATTAGCCATCAGGGAAATTCAAATTAAAACCAAACTGAGGGTTGCTGGAGTGGTGGGGGGTGGGAGGGATGGGGTGGCTGGGTGATGGACATTGGGGAGGGTATGTGCTATGGTGAGCGCTGTGAATTGTGCCAGACCGTTGAATCACAGCTCTGTACCCTCTGAAACAAATAATCAATATATGTTAAAAAAAAAAAAAAAGATAGCAGGAGGGGAAGAATGAAGGGGGGGGAATTGGAGGGGGAGACGAACCATGAGAGAGGATAGACTCTGAGAAACAAACGGAGGGTTCTAGAGGGGAGGGGGGTGGGGGATGGGTTAGCCCGGTGATGGGTATTAAGGAGGGCACGTACTGCATGGAGCACTGGGTGTTATACGAAAACAGTGAGTCGTGGATCACTACATCAAAAACTAATGATGAAATGTATGGTGACTAACATAAGAAAATTTAAAAAAAAATTCTTTGGTGATGTTGCATTAGGAGATTGGATTAGGTGCCTTCTCAGCTCCTTCTAGCCTGACATTTCTTCATTCTGTATTGGACAGAAAAAGAAAAAAAAAAAAAAAAAGGACTGACCCTTAGTGCACTCCAGGGACAGTGACCCTCAGAACATGCTGGTAGCATCCGGGTCTGCCTAAGCCCTGGGTGGGGGGGAGAGGGGGTAAAGCATGGTTCTGCCAGGTGTCACAGCTGATTTAACTAAAAGAAGAGAACCAGCCAGGGGAACTGAAGCTTGACAATGTCTCTGAGGGTCTGTCCAGTGACAGCCAGAGCAGTATGGGGGAGACAGGGGAGACCTCCTACGGCCCAAGATTCACAAGCAGCGTTTGTTCTAACCACTGAGATCAACTCCGAGAAATGTCCCCTCCTGTCTGCAAAACCAGTGTGTACTGAGACAGGCGAGAGCTGAAGCTGCTGATGGATTGCTGGGCAGGATAATGCAGAAGCAAAGGGCCAAAGGGGGTGGGGAGGTGGGTATTAAGGCGAGGAGATTTTTCGCCTTTGCAAGAAAAGCTTGCATGAGCTAAGATGTCTACAGGGAGAGAGCTCAGATGGTGGCAGATTTTCCACTTCCAAGACAGAAGGGGGGAAAAATGATCACCATGTCTTCTTGAAAAAATCACATCCCCATGGCCAGAAAGCTTACAAAACTCTTGTTCCTCTTTGCAGAACTGCTGCGCAGTCAACACATTCAGCCACCGTGTCCACATGGGGACAATGAAACATTAAGAAAGAATTTAATGAACAAAGGAACTGCAGGAGACTATGGGAACAGAAGTCAGAACTTCTATTTCCCAGCCCACAAGACTCTAGGAATGCTTTATTTCCTTCACTTCCTGTCCTGGAGCACATTTCCATAGTAACTCCCCAGGACTGAGGTGCCTCCTGTGGCCAGGTGGAGGCTGGCTAGAGGATCCTCCTCCTAAAGGGTGCAGCAGACCCTGGATGAAGAACCACACTCCCACAGGATTCCCTCTCTTTCCATCTCAGCGTACAGAGACGGAGGTACTCTGGAAAGGCTTTGAGATTGAAGTGTGAACTTCACTATGCAAGAAACTAAAAATTAAGGAAGAAAGGAGGCCAGTGAAGCTTCTTAACAAACCAGGATGAGCACTTTGTCCTGCTGACTTCTGGCTTTCTGGAATGGGTGCTTTAACCACAGGCATCTGTGGGGCAGTCCGTAGGACAAGAGTACTAATTATCTACAAAGCTCTGAGTTTAATTGCTCCTACGTTGCATGCCATAATGACCTACCGTGACCCATTCTGCTGATGGAGAAACAGAGGCATGTTGAGATCGTGTGCTTATCAGCGAGTTAAACCTGAGAACTGACCTAGCATGGGTCAAAATCTACAGCTAATAGTTACACACTACAACATGGATCAAGCTTGAGGACATTGTGCTACATAAAATAAGCCAAGTACAGAAGGACAAATATGGAATGACTCCACTTATAGGAGGTATCTAAAGTAGTCAAACTCCTAGAAGCTAAAAGGAGAATGGCGGTTGCCAAGGGCTGGGAGGGAGGGACGGAGATGGGGAGCTGCTATTCAGTGGGTCTAGAGTTTCAGTCATGCAAAAGGAAAAAATTTCGGAGATCTGTTATAAGGCAATGTACATATAGTTAACAAATTTAGGTGTACAGTGCAGTCTTAACAGAGCAGATTTCATGGCATATATCTTGTACCACTATAAAAAAAAACCTATAACTGCGACTGGCTTCACAGTTGTGTCTCTGATCCACTTTAAGGGTTGCTTCAAGAAGTGTGAGGACGTTTAATTTATAAAGGGAAATGTCTACATCCATAGGTCCAGTAGGAAGAAAGGACAAACACAGACCAAAGACCTGAACAGTCATTTCACCCAAGAGGTCATATGGATGATAAACACGCAGATGAAAAGATGTTCAACATCATTAGTCATTAGGGAAATACAAGTTAAGACCTCAGTGAAAAGACAGCCCACAGATTGAGAGAAAATGTGTGTAAATCGTAGGTCTGGTAAGGGTCTACATGGTGGAAATGCTTGACGTTAAGTTTTTTATTATCATGTAAGTTTCTGACATTTAACTTTTGATTGTCAAGGCATTCATTTCAAAGACCTCCATCTTGAAAAAATACTCTGCCAGCTGGCTGACCCAGTGACTAGTTGAACAACTAGATAAGAAACCAGGCTGCCCACCTACCGTGAAGTTCCCCTTTTATAAAGCCCTAGATAACTGGCCACGTGAGTGACCCCACTTTCCCCTTCCTGTGCCCCAATTCCTGCTTTTATGTTTTCAATTGCCCAATGAAGAGTAAACCTTTAAAACCCTAGCCACTTTGCCCTTGGATCCTAATAAAGGTAGAGCCCCAGGTCCGTGCTCCCCTCTCTCTCTCCCCCTCTCTCCCTGTGACCTTGCTGTGTAGCCAGCAGTGTGTTTGTGTCCTCCAGAACCTGCAATAAATCCCGGGGCTCCCTCCTCCCCTGCAAAGTCGCCTGATGGTTGCTGCTGAGGTGCATCTTGCAATCATAATAGCCACACGGGCTCCAGCAGGTAACAGGTCTGTGGCGGCTTCAGCACAAGGAGTACATGGGCCTGAGCAAGCACCTCAGACATCCCTAGCCAACAGCATTATTATCAATAGGCGGTGATTCGAGGCATCGGTCTAGTATATGGAACATATAAGGAACTATATTACAAGCCAATGATGAAAAGACAACCCAATTAAAAACGGGGCAAAATACTTGAATAGGCATTTCTCCAAAGCAGTTACATACAAATAGCCAGTAAGCACATGAGAAGGTGCTCAACCTTAGTTATTAGGGAAATACAAATCAAACCCATGAGATACCACTTCACTCCCAGGATGGCTAGAATCAGTAAGAAATACTAACAAGTATTTGGTGAAGATGTGGGGAAACAATCCTTCATACACTGCTGCGGATGTAAAATGGTGTAGCTGCTTTGGGCAACAGTTTGGCCGTTCCTCCAAAGGCTAACTAACCATAGAGTTACCATATAACCCAGAAATTCCAGTCCTAGGTATAGACCCCAGAGAAATGAAAACGTACATCCACACAAAAACTTATATATGAATGTTCACAGTAGCATTATTCCTAGCAGGCAAAAGTGGAAATGATTCAAATGTCCATCCACTGATGAATGAACAGAATGTGACCCAACCACAGTGGAGTATTATTCAGCCTCATAAAGGAATGAAGTAATGAGGGATATTACAACATGGATCTATGCTGAAAACATTATGCTAAGTTAAAGTAACAAGACACAAAAGGTCACATACCATAACACTCCATTCATATGAAGTGTCCAAAAATAGGTAAAACCAGAGGCCCTGCAGATTAGTGGTTGCCAGAGGCTAGGAAAAGGGCAAAATTGAGAGGGACTAGTAGTGGGTACCGGGTTTCTCTTCAGAGGAATGGAAAGGTTTTGGAAACGGATGATGGTGATGGTTGCACACACGTGTGAATGTACTAAAAAGCCACTGAGCTGTATATTTTAAAAAGGTGAGTTTTAAGGCCTGTGTATTATAGCTCAATAAGTAAGAAATGGGTGAGGAATACCAATCACCTCTCTCCCTTTCTTTGCAACCACCTCTCAACCTAATTTTTCTAAATTAAGGGTTGTTTTTTTTTTTAAGTAACTATACAGTGATGGCATCAGTCGATGTTTAAGAGTAATGGTTGTGTTTCGGTAACTTGTATTTGATGGCAAAGAAAATGATCGCCTGCGTAGTACAGCCACAAGCCATCACCTCTGCATGTCAGAGGGAATCCTCCTCTTAGTGTGAGGGGCCCACACTCAAAAATGAGTGAAGACGGGGCACCTGGGTGGCTCAGTTGGTTAAGCGACTGCCTTCGGCTCAGGTCATGATCCTGGAGTCCCGGGATCGAGTCCCGCATCGGGCTCCCTGCTCTGCAGGGCGTCTGCTTCTCCCTCTGACCCTCCTCCCTCTCGTGCTCTCTCTCATTCTCTCTCTCTCAAATAAATAAATAAAATCTTTAAAAAAAAAAAAAAGAGTGAAGAACTTCCAGTGTGGACTCACTCACTTATGTATCCTCATTTGCCCTCAGTTGCCCTGCATGCAACTGTACGGAGCTCTGACACACGTTCAGTCTGAACTCGTTCACACTCTTCCTCCTCACCTAACCAAACCCCTCCCATCACATAAGGCTGAGCAGCAGTATCCAGCCTGCCATGTGGGTTAACAGTATCTAACTGGATACTGGAGTTCGGAGTCCAGGTTTTCTTCTATATTCTCCATAATACACGACACAGTGCCAAGAATGCAGGGGGTACTCAAAAATCATCATTGATGGAATCAAGGTCTGTTGGCCTCAAGATCTTTTATTCTTACGCTTGTTCTCTATGTGATGAAGGAGACCGGGCACGTACATAGGGGGCATGAGAGCCATGACAGAACATTTCACACATACCTGGTACTTTGCATGTTTAAATAGGTCCTTTCACTTACTACAGTGCCATGAATGGAGCCTAGTAGGTATGATCAGGCCCATTTTGTAGATAAGGGAACAGAGTTCGTGGTTGTGATACGCAATGTCACAGTTGGTACTGACTCAGGTTAGTACCCAAGACTCATTCGAAAGCCCAATCACGATGCAAATTGCCACCCTAAAATTTTTTTTAATTAAGATACAGTGTTATATTCGTTAAGTGTACAATATAATGATACAACAATTCTATACATTTCTCAGTGCTCATCATGTTAAGTGTGCTTTTAATCCCCCATCTTCCCCACCCCCCACCCACCTCCCCTCTGGCAACCACCAGTTTTTTCTCTGTATTTAAGAGTCTGGGTTTTTTGTCTTGTTTTGTTTTGTTCCTTAAATTCCACATATAAGTGAAATCATATGGTATTGGTCTTAAAGCTTTATTTTTAAGGAGGCAAAGTACTAGTTAATAGATGCAGATCTTAAAGCAAGTGTAACATTTTGCTGCACAAAATAGTACATTTGGCCAACACCTCAGGGATGGCCAAGGCCCTGCAGGAATACGACACAGAGTAGAGGTCTTAAAAAATAGGGACAGAAGAGTGGACCAATCAAGGACAAATCGGAAGAACACAGGAAAGGCACCATTTCCGAAGTATACCCTGAATCCAGCCATTTCTCTCCAGTGCCACCGCTGTCCCTAATCAAGCTTGTATCACTCAGATCAGATTGCTCCATTCAGTGGCTCCCCAGAGCCCAAAGGGCTACGCTTCTTACCCTTGCTTAGACAACTCTCAATAGTCTGGCTCCTGCTGACCTCTCCTAATTCACTTTGTTCCATTCTTCCCCCAAGAGCAATGCTCCCTTCTCCTTTTCCCATCCCGCATGTATGCCAGGCCATTTCAGTCTTGGCTAATGACACTGGCTTTCTCTTCTACCTGCAATGCTCTTCTGCCTGATCTTTATATGGCTGGCCCTCTGGGATTCAGATTTCAGCTCGTTATCTCCTCAACCTAAAGTACCTACCTGGTTCCTCTCTATCATACCATCCTCTTAAGTCTTTGCCAAACACCTATGATTAGCTGACATTTTTCTTGTTGACCCAGGTATCAATGGATGTATTGACTGTCCCTCCCTCACTCCATTGCAATGTAAGCCTCAAAAGGGCAGGGAGCTGTTTTTCTCTTGTTCTTTTGAATTCTCAGCACCTCACACAGGGTATGTGTTTAATAAATATGCATCAAACAAAGGTATGAATGAGTGAAAAAGACCACTGCCCTACATACTTGTTTTGGCTCTCTCTGGCCAAAGGAACAGTCTAGTAATGACAATCTGAGAGCAAGGTAATAGTTTTCACCTAAAAGGTAAGTGAATAGCACGATGCTACATACCTCAAAAGCACTTTGAAAACAGTCTATTATAGGTCATTTTACAACATCCAGATCAAGCCCCCTCTCTTCTCTGAACTCTTCCTAGACCCCAAGGCCTTACTGATCCCTTTTACTGTCTTCAATCGTGTAAATTTGGAGATTATTATATATCACAATAGTAGGAGGGCCTATCATGTGAGTGAACTGTGCTAGGTCCTGGAAATACAATGAGTTAGTAGTTTATGTGGAATTTATACTCTGGATGGGGGACATAGATATTAAACCAATATTTGCACTAATGATTACTTAATTATATTTGTAATAAGTACCACAAAGAAAATTCAATTTGTGCTAATGGCATATTTGGAGGACAAAACCAGACCAGCTGGATAAAGGAAGCAAAGCAGGTACACAGTGGGTCAGAGAAGTAATAGTTACTCTGTAGGCTGGTTTGGGAGGCAAGAGACCACCGAGCAGGAAGGATGAAGATCATAAGTAGCATGGACTTGAAGTAAGGAGATCACAGTCTCCCTTCCAGCTCTGTCACCACCTCCCCACATTCCACTTGACTTGTCCGGGCTCATCTGAAGCAACAGTGTTATTAAGAACAAAAATAAAAATGTTTAGTGTTTGCAAAACTCTACTAAAAAGAATAAAACCCCTTCATTTTCTAGAGATGAAATAATTCCAAAGAATATTAAGCATATATTATGTCCTGGGCACAAAGATCCATAAAGGTGAATGGATTTGCCCAAGATTAACATTAGTTAGTGGGTAGGGTCTCAATTAGAATCCTTAGCTCCTGAATCCCAGCCATGGATTCTTTCCAAAGGCATCCATGGCCTTCCACAATGTGGTTTAACCCTTACTAGGCATTTTTCCACTATTCTCAATGCTGGATGTCCAACTGCTGAAATCATCCCCAGATCAACGCTTACTCTGGGTCTTCTGAAATTCTGGTCCCGAACGTGAGGTCACACAGTTTCACAGTTCTGACTGTGAAATGTCCCCCACCCTTGAGCACTCAAGTACCACTTCCTCTTCTATTGTCTCATCACCAAGTTGATCCATAGCAGTGGTTCTCAAAGTGTGAGGATTCTTGGGGGATCTCAAGATCCTTTCAGTGCATCCAAGAGATCAAACTATTTTTAGAATAATACTGAGAGGTCTTTGTCACTGTATTGACATTTGCACCGTTGGTAGAGAAGGAAAGGTAACTAAAACTACTGGCACCTGGTGCAAATCAAGGCCAGAACTAGCATCAAATTAATAGTCACTGTATTCTTCAGTGCTGTGTTGGCAAAAAAAGAAAAGGCACTTGGGGTGCCTGGGTGGCTCAGTCGTTAAGCGTCCGCCTTCGGCTCAGGTCATGATCCCAGGGTACTGGGATCGAGCCCCGCATCGGGCTCCCTGCTCAGCGGGAAGCCTGCTTCTCCCTCCTCTACTCCCCCTGCTTGTGTTCCCTCTCTTGCTGTCTCTCTCTGTCAAATAAAATCTTAAAAAAAAAAGAAAAGAAAAGGCATGCTAACAATATTTTTGATAAAGCAGTAAAAATCATTAATTAAATCTTGACCCTTGAATACACATTTTTAACACTGTGTGTGAAGAAATCAGAAGCACACATAAAGCACCACTGCTGCTTATCAAAGTACAATGGTGATCTCAAGCAAAAACACTCAGGTGATTGAGTTCTGAGCTGATCTAGTGGCTTTCTTCCTGAAACACTATTTTCACTTAAAAAAATTACAAACTATACTCATTCAGATTTGAGTATTCAATAGACATTTTCTTCAAAATGGATAAAGTAAGCCTGTCCCTTCAAAGAAAAACACGCTCAGTATTTGTTGCCAGTGATAAAATTCAAGATTTCAAGCAAAAATTGAAATTTTAAGAAATCTGCCTCTGTGTGCTTGACATTTTCCCAATGCTAACAAGACTTTCTTGATGAGATTGATGATGATAATAGGATTTTTTAATACTGCATAATTAAAAGTCTCAACATTTACAAGATCTGTGTAATTCTGTGAACTAATTTTCCATATAATCAATTCACCATGTTACAAAATCATGCATGGGTTTAAAAAAAATCCATTTAGAGTGCAAGACAGACTAAAGATGGATTTTCCTGTAGGAATGCAAGAAGTTCATTGATAAGGTTTCAGTTTCTGCGCTGCAACTAGCTTTTAGGAGACTCACTTTTTGAGTTCTGATGTGGTATTTTCATAAAAAATCATTTTATGATTTTTTTTAAAGATCTTATTTATTTGACAGAGAGAGACACAGCAAGAGAGGGAACACAAGCAGGGGGAGTGGGAGAGGGAGAAGCAGGCTTCCTGCGGAGCAGGGAGCCCAGTGCAGGGCTCGATCCCAGGACCCTGGGATCATGACCTGAACCAAAGGCAGATGCTTAACCAACTGAGCCACCTAGGCACTTGATTTTATGATTTTCTTGATTAACTGCGGGCTCAAACCTCACTTTAAAAACTACAGATCCTCTTTCCCATTTCTATTTGCTTTAGATCATGGCAGGGGGGATGTCAAGTAAATGCTGTTCTTTCCTTCCCTTCAATATTCTGCTCAAGTTTGTTCAGATGTTCTTAATGGGCCCAATCAAATAAAGGTCGACTTCCAGTGCCGTTCAAGATAAAATAAGTCAAACACAGCCTATGGCTCCTACTGATTATAATTAAAATCTCTGCACAGAATACAAAAGGCAACCACCTGAGGACTCTGAAAACTAAACAATTAGAGACAATGAAACCTGAACCAACAGAGACTGAATCATTGTACTCTACAGCACCAATTGCAGGACAAATCCCTCACTCCTATCCAAAAGACCCAGGAAAAGGGTCCCCGTGTACTAGAGAGTATGGAGTAAGTCTCTGGATTTCTTCTCTTTTTCTGATCTTTTTTTCTCATCCGCCTTGTCCTAAGGCCAACCCTGCCTCAGGTCTGCAGGGTCATCATGATATAGAGAAGTAGAAATAGGTAACCCGAATATACTCATCTATTAAAGAAATTTAATGAGTAGTTTAAAACCTTCCAACAAAAGAAAACTCCAGGACCAGGTAACTCACTGAAAAATTCTACCAAACTATGGACCTAATTGTGTCCCTCCAAAATTCATAATTTGAAGCTCTGACCCCCCCCCCCACTACCTCAGAATGTGACTATTTGGAGACAAGGCCTTTAAAGAAGTCATTAAGTTAAAACAAAGCCATTTGGGTGTGCCCCAATCCCACATGACTAGTATCTTTGTAAGTAGAGGAGATGACGACGCCTGGAGAGACACTAGGGATGCTCACACACAAAGGCATAACACGTGAAGATGCAGCAAGAGGGCAGCCATCTGCAAGCCAAGAAGGGAAGATTCAGAGAAACCCAACGCTCCTAGCACCTTGATCTTGACTTCTCGCCTCCAGACTGAGAGAAAAAAATTGTTTAAACCACCAATTGTATGGTATTTTGTTATGGTATCCCTAGTAAGGTAATACACAAATATTTAACAACAACAACAACAACAAATAATACCAATTCTACACAATCTCATCCAAAAAAATCTTAACTAAAAATCTCATCCAAGAAGAGGGAACAAAACTCATTTTATGAAGTTACTACTCTGATACCCTTTTTTGATTACAAGAAGATTACAAATATTCCTCATGAACAGAGGTATAAAAAAATCCTCAACAAAATATTAGCAAAGTAAGTCCATCAATATATAAATAGTAGGGCTTATCCTGAGAACATAAGTGTGGTTCAGTGTTTGAGTATCAGTGTAGTTTCACTTTATTAACAAACTAAAGAAAAATCTCATGATCGTCTCAGATGCAAAAAGAGCATTAAACAAAATTCAACTTCAACTCATGGTTAAAATTCTTAGCTAACTAGAAATAAAAGCAAACATCCTTAACCTGATAAAAGTTATCTTCAAAAAAACTATAGCTAGCATACTTAAAATAGGCAGTCCATTCTCACCACTACTAGGCAGATCATATGGTAAGTCCTAGCCAATGCAGTAAGAACAAAAGACACATAGACTTGAAAGGAAGAAATAAAACTCTATTCATTGGAAAAATGATCATTTACATAGAAAATGCAATCTATAAAAAGCTCTTAGAATAAGTGAGATTACCAAGACTGTGGGTTACAAGGTTACTATTAAAAATGTATCATTGTATTTCCATAGACAAGCAATAGACTATTAAAAATAAGAACATTAAAAGGAATACCATCGATCGTAATACCAAAAAAGGAAATAATGAGGTATAAATCTAACAAAATATGTGCAGGATCTGTATGCTGCAATCTTAAGCATGTAAAAGTACCAAACAGGAATCCTAGAGCTAAAGAATACAGTAACTAAACTGAAAACGTCAAAAAAGCAGCTCACTAGCATACCATAACAAGCGCCAGAAAGGGTTGGTAAGCTTGAATAGAGGTCAGTGGAAATCATCAAAGGAACAAAAAGAAAAAATGAAAAAGACCAAAGATAGCTTAAGAGACCATCAGGAAGACCAACTGATATACATTATGGGAGCCCCAAAAGGACGAGAGGGAGAGGAACGGGCAGAAAGGTTACTCAAAGAAATAATGGCTGAGAATTTCCCAAACCTGGGGAAACAGACAGACATCCAGATCCAGGACACCTAAAGAACACCAATAAGATAAACCTCAAGAGGCCCACACCAAGACACATTATCATCAAACTGTCAGAAGTTAAAGATAAAGGTAGAATTTTGAAAGCAGCAAGAGAAAGGGAACTTGTGACACCCCCTCCCCAAAAAGACTATCAGAGGATTTTTCAGCAGAAAACTTGCAGGCGAAAAACGAGTGGGGTGATATATGCAAAGTACTGAAAAAAAAAAAATACCAACTAAGAATAACCTTCAAAACTGAGAGGGAGATAAAGACTTCCTGAGACAAACAAATGCTTAGAGAGTTCACCACATGCCTTACAAAAAAAATGCTAAAGAGAATTCTTCAAGTTGAAATAAAAGACATTTAACAGAAACCTAAGAGGTTAAGTATGAAACTCATTAAAGTAAATATATAGACAAAAATAGAACACTGCAGCAATATAACAGTGGTAGGCAAATTACTCTTACTATATAAAAGCTAAAAAACAGAAGTATTAGAAACCAAAACTAAATTTTGTTAATAAATATATTTATCAACATAAACTGTGACATTAAGAACACAGCATGTGGGATTAGGATCAAGATAGCAGAAGAGAAGGATCCTGAGCTCACCTCATTCAACAACACACTAGGTCTGCAACTACATATAGACAAATCTCTTGAATAACCTAAATACTAGCAGAACAGCTCTTCCACAGCCAAAGATATAAAGACTGCAATGTAAAGGGTAGGAATGGCAGACACAGTCTAGTCAGGACCCACACCCCAGCATGATAACCCACAAGCAGGAGGGTTATCACAGGGATTGAAGGCCTCCATGAGAAGGGAGGGGTTAAACCCCATAGGGCACCCTAGGGACCTGCATCAAGATGAGCCACTATAATGTCTGGCTTTAAAAAAAAAAAAAAAGAGGTGGGGGGCACCTGGGGGGCTCAGTCAGTTAAGCATCTGCCTTCAGCTCAGGTCATGATCCCAGGGTCCTGGGATCAAGCCCCACATCGGGCTCCCTGCTCAGTGGGGAGCCTGCTTCTCCCTCTCCCACTCCCCCCTGCTTGTGCTCTCTCTCCCTCTATGTCAAATAAATAAATAAAATCTTAAAAAAAAAAAAAAAATCAGTGGCGCTTAACTCCAGGAGAGCAAAAGGGCTATAGAACACGAAGACTCCACTCTTAATGGGCCCAGATACAAACTCACTTGCTCCAAAACCCAGCACAGAGTAAACAATTTGATAAGCATCTGGACCACACATGAAGGACATTAGTTGACCAATTCTATGGCATGTGCCAGAGGGGCACGGATCTGTAGGAATTTTATCCAGGAATGTAACTGCTGGCAGGTGCCATTTTTCTTACTCTCCTTCTGCCTAGCTAGCCTGACCTGGATGAGTAACAGTTCTGACACTTCCCATCTACCTTGCTAGCACCATTTGCCCTACCCCTGCATTCCACTGCAGACATGCCCTGCCCCACCCACCCACCCCAGCAGGTACTTGTCTAATGTGGCTCCTGTCACACCACACCTGGCATGTGGCCTTGGCAGAATGCCCCCCCCCCCAAAAGCAGCTCCTACCCAGCACACATCCTCAGCCAAAACCAGTACCCCCCCCATCAGCTCCTGCTGTGCCAGACATACCCCCGCAATCAGTTCCTACCCTGCCACACCCAGCAGGTGTCTCAGCTGGGACCAGCACCCCTACAAAGTGGCTCCTGTCCCCCCACACCTAGCTAATGGCCTTAGAACCAGTGTTCCACCAAAGCGGCTCCTGCCCAGGGGTAGGGAATAAAGCCCTATGCAACAGTGCACACAGCAACCGCAGGTAGGACCCTCAGCCAGCTACTCCACTCATCAATTCTACCTACCAGCATGCCCACATGTCTCAGCCCAGCCACAACATGTACCTACTCAGGCGATGCCCCTGAAACACCTGGTTCTGGTGACCAGTTGGACCGCACTTCTGGGCTCCACAGGACTCCTTCAAGACCAGGAAATGTCTACCTGATCTACCTAATACACAGAGAGCTAGGCAAAATGAAGAGAGAGGAGAATGTTCCAAATGAAAGAACAAAACAAAACCTCAGAAAAAGAACTAAATGAAATGAAGATAAACAATGTACCTGATAGGGAATTCCAAGTAATTTCCATAAAGATGCTCACCAAACTTGGGAGAAGAATGGATGAACACAGTGAGAACTTCAACAAAGAGAAAATATTCAAAAACAGTAAGAGCTGAAGAATACAACTGGAGGATATTATGCTAAGTGAAGTAAGTCAATCAGAGAAAGACAATTATCATATGGTTTTACTCATATGTGGAACATTAGTGCAGAGAACAATAGGGGAAGGGAGGGAAGACTGAATGGGAAGAAACCAGAGAGGGAGACAAACCATATGAGACTCTTGACTCCGGAAAACAAACCGAGGGTCGTGGAAAAGGAGGTGGGTGGGGGATGGGGAAACTGGGTGATGGGCATTAAGGAGGGAATCTGATGTGATGAGCACTGGGTGTTATACGCAACTAATGAATCACTGAACATTATACCAAAAACTAATGATGTACTATATGTTGGGTAATTGAATTTAAATTAAAAAAAAAAGATACAATAACTGAAATGAAAAATCCACTAGGAGGAATAAACAGCATATTCAAGGACACAGAAGAACTGAGCAGTGATCTGGCAGAGAGGGTAGTGGAAATCCTCCAAGATGAACAGCAAAAAGGAAAACAAATTTTTAATAAGGAGAATAATTTAAGGGAATTCTGGGACAACATCAAGCAAATTATCTTTCTCATTATGTATATCTTTCTCCCAGAAAGAGAAGAGAAAGGGGCAGAAAACTTGTTTGAAGAAATAATAGCTGAGAGCTTTCCTAACCTGGTGAAGGAAACAGACGTCCAGGCCCAAGAATTAGAGAACCCCAAACAAGATGAACCTGAAGACGTTCACACCAAGACACATAATAATTATAAAGTCAAGAGTGAAAGATAAAAGGAGAATCTTAAAGGCAACAACAACAAAAAGCAACCAGATATGTACAGAGGAACACCCCTAAGACCATGAGCAGATTTTTCAGCCGAAACTTTATAGGTCAGAAGGGAGTACACCAAAGTATAATCTACATGCTAAAAGGAAAAAACCTAGGGCACCTGAGTGGCTCAGTTGGTTAGGCGACTGCCTTCAGCTCAGGTCATGATCCTGGAGTCCTGGGATCGAGTCCCACATCGGGCTCCCTGCTCAGCGGGGAGTCTGCTTCTCCCTCTGACCCTCCCTCCTCTCATGCTCTATCTCATTCTCTCTCTCAAATAAATAAATAAAATCTTTAAAAGGAAAAAACCCATAACCAAGAGTACTCTACCTGGCAAAATGTATCATTCAGAAATGAAAGAGAAAGAGTTTCCCAGACAGGCCGAAGCTAAAAGGAGCTCATCACCAATGAAGTGGCCTTACAAGAAGTGTTAAAGTACTTCTTGAAGCAGAAAAGAAAAGGCCATAAATAAACTTAAGAAAACTGTGAAAGGAAAAAATCTCATTGACAAAAGCAAACATAAAGATAGTGTATTGACTATTTATAAAGCTATTATGAAAATTAAAAGACAGAAATAGCAAAATCAACTAGATCTACAGTAATTATTTAAGGGATACACAAAATAAAAATATAATATACGGCATAAATTACATAAAATGCTGGGGGATGTTAATGTAGTGCTCTTAGAATGTGTTAGGCCCTAAGCAACTGACAACTTAAAATAGACTGTTATGCATAGGAGGTTTTATATAAACCTCATGGTGACCACAAACCAAAAACCTTTACTCGATACACAAATAACAAAGAGAAAGGAATCCAAGCATAACAATAAAGTCATCAAAGCACAAGAAAGCAAAAGAAAAACTATAAAAACACTATATACAAAAATAAACTCAAAATGGATTACAGACCTAAATGTGAAACCTGAAACCATAAAATCCCTAGAAAATATAGGCAATAATTTCTCTGACATTGACCATAGAAAATTTTTCTAGATACATCTCCTCTGGCAAGGGGAACAAAAGCAAAATTAAACCATTGGGACTATATCAACATAAAAAGCTTTTACACAGCAAAGGAAACAACAAAACAAAATGGCAACCTACTGAAAGTAGATATTTGCAAATGATACATCTGATAAGGGGGTAGTATCCAAAATATATGAAAGAGCTTATACAATTCACCACCAAAAAAACAAATAATCCAATTTAAAAATGGGCAAAGGATCTGAATAGACTTTTTTCCAAAGACATACAAACGGCCAACAGACACATGAAAAGATGTTCAACATCACTCATCATCAGCATAATGCAAATCAAAACCACAATAAAGGTATCACTTTACACCTGTCAGAATGGCTAAAATAAAAAAGAAATGACAAGTATTGGCAAGGATATGGAGAAAAAGGAACCCTGGTGCACTGTTAGCAGGACTGCAAATTGATAACTGTGGAAAACAGTAAGAAGGGTTCTTCAAAACTTAAAAATGGAATTACCATATGATTCAGTAATTCGACTACCAGGTATCTACCCAAGGAATATAAAAATGCTAATTCAAAAAGATATATGCACCCCTATGTTTACTGCAGCACTATTTCTAATAGTCAAGATATGGAAGCAACGCAAGTGCCCATCCACAGGTTAACAGATAAAGAAGATGTGGGGTATATATACACAATGGAATATTACTCAGCCATAAAAAGTTCTTGCCATTTATAACAACATGGGTGGATTTAGAAGGTATGATGCTAAGTGAAATCAGTCAGAGAAAAACAAATACCATATGATTTCACTCATCTGTGGAATTTAAGAAAACAAGCAAACAAAAAAATCTGTTTTTTTAAAGATTTTATTTGAGAGAGAGCGAAAGTGAGCAAGTGAGAGAGAGAGAGAGAGAGAACAAGGAGGGAGAGGGGGAGAGGGAGAAGCAGACATTCACCCCACCCCACCCCCTGCTGAGCAGGGAGCCTGATGTGGGGCTCGATCCCAGGACCCTGGGATCACGACCTGAACCGAAGGCAGACACTTAACCAACTGAGCCATTCCAGATGCCCCAAAACAGACTCTTAAATACATAGAACTGGTTGCTGCTAAAGAAGAGGAGAGTGAGGGACTAGGTGAAATAGATAAAGAGAATTACGGGTGCACCTCTCATGAGCCACTGAGAAGTGTACAGAATTACTGAACAAATATAACAGGATTATTTGTACCTCTATAAAATAAAAGTACATAGTTATCAATGATTACTTTAAATGTAAATGACCTAAATGCTCCAATCAAAAGATACAGGGTGACAGGCTAGATCAAAAAAATAAGACCCTCTATATGCTGCCTACAAGAGATTCACCTCAGACCTAAAGACACATACAGACTGAAAGTGAAGGGCTGGCAAAAGATATTCCACGCAAATGGAAAAAAAAAAAAAAAGCTGGGGTGGCAATACTTACTAGGCAAAACAGACTTGAAACAAAGACTGTCACAAGAGACAAAGAAGGGCATTACAGAACAATAAAGAAATCAATCCAACAAAAGGACGTAACAATTATAAATACCTATGCAACTAACATAGGAGCGTATGAATAGATCAAGCAAATATTAACAGACATAAAAGAAACTGACAGTTAATACATTAAGAGTGCGACTTTAACACCCCACTTATGGCACTGATACATCATCCAGACAGAAAATCAATACGGAAACAGTGGCTTTAAAGGACAGGTTAAACCAGATGGGCTCAACAAACATATATGGAACATTTCATCCAACAGCAGAATACACATTCTCTTCAAGTGCACATGGAACATTCTCCAGGATAGATCACAAGTTAGGCTACAAAACAAGTCTCAAATTTAAGAGGACTAAATTCATATCAAGCATCTTTTCTGACCACAAAAGGCATGAAACTAGAAGTTACAAGAAAAAAAAACTGGAAAAAATACAAACACTAATAGGCTAAACAACATGTCATTAACCCAGGGAAGAGATCAATAAGGAAATCAAAAAACACCTTGATACAAATGAAAATAGAAACACAGTGTTCAAAAATCTGAGACACAGCAAAGGCAGTTCTAAGGGGGACGTTTATAGTGATGCAGGAGGCCTAGGTCAAAAGAAAACAAAACAAAAACCTCAAACAATCTAAATGTACACCTACAGCAACCAGAAAAAGAAGAACAAAGCCCCAAGTTAGTAGATGGAAGGAAATAAAGATCAGAGGGGCAATAAATGATATAGAGACTAAAATTACTATAGAAAAGATCAATCTAAAAATGGGTTTTTTGAAAAGATAAAACTGATAAACCTTTAACCAGCTCATCAAGAAAAAAAAAAAGAGGACTCACACTCAGAAATGAAAGAGAAGCTACAACACCACAGAAATGCAAGGGATAAGAGACAACTACTAACAATTACATACCAACAAACTGGAAAACCTAGAAGAAACAGATCAATTCCTAAAAACATATCAACTTCCAAGACTGAATCAGGAAGAAATGTAAAATCTGAATAGACTATTAGCAATGAAACTGAATCAGTTATCAAAAATACCCAAAACTCCAGGAGCAGAAAATTTCACAGGTGAATTTTACTAAACATTTAAAGTAGAGTTAATACCTATCCTTCTTAAGCTATTCACACAAATTAAAGCAGTGTTTCCAAATTCATTCTACAAGGCCAGCATTACTCTGTTAGCAAAACCAGAAACACTACAAAAAAATTATAGGCCCATATTCCTGATGAGCAGAGATGCAAAAATCCTCAACCACGTATTAGCAAACCCAATTCAAAAACTTATTAGAAGGATCATTCACCACAATCAAGTGGGAAACCAACATTACAGCACATTAACAAAATGAAGGATAAAAATCAGATTATCATGATAGATGCAGAAAAAGCACTTGACAAAAATCAAACATCCATTTATGATAAAGATTCTCAACAAAGTGAGTACAAAAGGAACATACCTCAACATAATAAACACCATGTATGGAAAGCCACAGGTAACATCATACTCAACAATGTAAAGCTGAAAACGTATCCCCTACAACCAGGAACAAGACAAGGCTATGTTCACGCCCATCACTTTTATTCAACATAGTACTGGAAGTCCTAGCCAGAGAAATTAGACAAGAAAGAAACGGCATCCAAATCGGAATGGAAGAAGTAAAACTGTCTCTATGTGCAAATGCTATGACATTAAATACAGGAAACCCTAATTTACAAAATTAATATACAGACATCTGTTGCATTTCTACACAATAATGAATTATCAGTAAGAGAAATTAAGAAAACAATTCCATTTACAATTGCATCAAAAATAGTAAAATGCCTAAGAATAATTTTAACCAAGAAGGTGAAACATCTGTACTGTGAAAATTATAAGGCACTGGTGAAATAAGTTGAAGACACAAATGGAAAGACATACCATGCTCATGGATTGGAAGAATTAGTATTGTTAAAATGTCCATACCACCCAAAGCAATTTACACATTCAGTGTAATCCCTATCAAAATACCAAGAGCATTTTTTCACAGAAATAGAACAATCGTAAAATTTGTACGGAACCACAAAAGACCACGAATAGCCAAAGCCATCTTGATAAAGAACAACAAAGCTGGAGGGATCATCCTCCCACATCTCAAGCTACACTTCTAGTCAACAGTAAATCAAAACAGTATGGTACTGGCACAATAACAGACACACAGATCAAAGGAACAGAACAGACAGCCCAGAAATAAATCCACACATATATGGTAAATTCATCTACAAAGGAGGCGGCAAGAATATACCACAGAGAAAAGACAGTCTCTTCAATAAATAGTGTTGGAAAAAGTGAACAGCTACATGAAGAAAAGAATGAAACTGAACCACTTTCTTACACCACACACAAAAAGAAACTCTAAATGTAAGACCTGAAACTATAAAACTCCTAAAAGAAAACATAGGCAGTAAACTCTTGGGTATTGGTCTGAGCAGATTTTTGTGTAAGTCTCCTCAGGCAAAAGCAACAAAAGCAGAAATAAAAAATTGAGACTGCATTGAACTAAAGCCTTTTGCACAGTGAAGGAAACCATCAACAAAATGAAGCAACCTACTGAATGAGAGAAAGTATTTGCAAAGGGTGCACCCAATAAGGGGTTAATATCCAAACATACAAAGATACATCCCTACAATGGAATATTCAGCAATTAAAAATAAAGTGTACTAATAAACACAACACAAATTTTAAATGTATTATGCTAAGAAAAAGCAGCCAAACTAAAAAAAAAAAAAAAAAAAAAAGGTAACATACTGTACGATTGCATTCATAGGACACTCTGGAAGGGCACAACTAGTGTTGGAGAACATATCAGTCGTTCCCGTGAGTTCAGGTAAGGGTAGAGTCTGACCAAAAAGAGCGCAGAAGGGAGGTTCTGTTCAGTGATGGTGCTTTTCCACACTGTGGTTGTAGTTGTGATTATACAGTATAGCAATGTGCATTTATCAAAACTCTTAACATATGCAAGAGAGTGATTTTTACTGTATATGGATTTTTGATCTTAATGTAGAAAATGAGACCGAAAGAGACAGAGGCTTCTGCTTCCTTTGACATCAGCTCTCTCTGGATGAGAGACAGGATTCATTTAACAAATGTGTAAGACCCATAAAAAAATACACCAAGTATACAACAGTAAACAAAATAGATATCCCTGCCCTTGGGTCGTTCAGTCGACTTGAATAGACAGTGTCTGAGGAGTAGGAAAACAGAGACCAAGTGGTGTGAACAGGCTGCCATCTCTAAATACAACAAAACCCCTCCCCTCAACTATTCTACCCCCTTCACCTGCAGCCTTATTATATGTATTAAACCATCCACAGGCAAACTTCATCAAAGAGTTGCCTACCCTCACTCATGCCCCACCACCTTACTCCCTCATATTATGGAAACTGTCCTCATTTGGGTCACCAAAGAGAGGTTACTCCTCAGTCATCGTTTTACTTGACTTCTCAACAGCTTTTGACTCTGATGATCACTCCTTCTTCTAGAAACGCTCTGTACCCTTGACTCTTCTAGCTTTCTTTGACTCTTCTACCTCTCTCTGACTGTTCCTTCTCAACCAGTGTTCTCATTCCACAAGGCTCAGTCCTACCCTTGGGCCCATACTTTGCTCCATGTGCTCTCCCTTGAAACTCTCATTCACATCTAGCCTCAACTGACACCTAATGATTGTTAAGTCCCAAGGTCTCTCTGCCACTTAGACCTCTTCTCAAAGCTCTGAACAGATAGATCCAACCACTATTCAAGATCTCACTTGGCACAAAATGGCTCAGATGGCTCAAAAACACCTCAACTCTGTACCTTCAGCATCTGACATATGAATTCCCCTACCAAACCTTTCCTATGCACATTTCTCCGTGTCTGTCCTGGCATGCAGTTCCCATGCAGAAACCCAGGAGTTATCTTTGACCTTCCTCCACCTACTTTGCAAGGAACACCTACTTATTTCTTAAATCTCTTCCAAATTTTTCCACTTTACTCCACCCCTACTGCCTCTACCATAGTCCAGCAACTACCCGGTAGCTTTATAACTACTACCTGTTCTCACCACATCACTTGAATTCCTTCCAACCCAGTTGGTTTTTCAAAATGTAAATTTGATCCCCATCGCCCCTTCCTTTCACAACATAAAAGGTTTCCCATTACAGTTAGGACAAAGCCCAAATCCTCACTAGGTCTGGCCCCACCTCCAGCTCTTGTCCCATCCTTCTCACTCACTCCCTTTGCTCCAGACAAGTAGCTTCCTTTCATACCATGCACTCTGCCACCACAGGGACTTTGCACAGACTGTCCTTCTTTGGGCTGCACTCCTCTCTCCTTGATCCCAACATTAACTAGGATGCCTCTTCATCAGATCTTCGCTCCAGTAACAAGTCAACAGAGAAGGCTTTCTTTACCCTTAAGTCTAGGTCAGATTCCCGGATTTTTTTTTTTTTTTTTTTTTTTTTTGGAGCATAGGTTTCCATTTAAAATTATGCAATCATTAATGGGGTCTTTTGATTCTGTCAATCACCAACACTAGTACCACAAGCTCCAGGAGAACAGGTACTTTGTATTTTGCTCAACATTGAAAAACTAGCATCTAACACCGTAGCTGCTTTATAGTAGGCACACAATAATGGCTAAAGATTGGACTCTGCAGTCCCACAAAATGAGGTATGTATAATATCCTACATGTCCACACTCTTTGTAATAGTAAAGTACTGGAAACCAACCTAACCACCTATTAACAGAGGACCTGATCAAATATATTGTGACACATGCACACAATGGAACACACTAGGCAGCCTTTAAGGCAACTTTATCTGTATTGATATAGAAAGATCTTCAAGATGTACTTGTGAATAAAAGCAATGTACAGCAAAGTGTGCATAGTGGGCTACCATTTGTGTCAAAGACAACAGTAAATAATACAAGTTTGAATTATTTGTTGGATGGAAATACCCCAACATTTAGAAGAAACTAGTAACAGTAGCTACTTGTCTGTAGAGTAGGTGGGAACCAGGTTGGGCGGGCATCAGAGGTGGGAGAGAAACCCCATTGACCACCATTTTACATTTCTAGATTCGGGGACTCATGCGAGCCACCTACCACGGGCAAAGTAATTCATCAACCCATAAAAATAGCCCTTGTCCCCATGGGATACCTCAAACCCCACATCAGAATGCTCCCAGCAGTCTGTCACACTGTCCTAAAAACATCTCGGATGGGAGACTGGGACTGGGGCCACCTCCTCTACTGACACAGTCCTACGTCATCCCAGCTCCAGGACGGCAATGCCATTTGGGAAAGGGACAGTCTTCAAAATCTCCCTCCAACTCTGGCATCTGTCCCGGATGGGCAGACCCTTTTTATATCTTCAGACCCCAAATTATCTTAACCCTTACAATTCCACAACCACTTTAGCCACCCTGTACCTCTAGGTCTTCACAACTAGAGTTAACAATCATGAAAGTGTTAGCTAGGACAACCATTTCTTTGAGGACTTTTTCTTCTCCCTTAGAAGAGTCCCTAGAGCCTTATGCAATCAATAACAGTAATGATAGAATAGTCCGAACAGCTCTCATGTACTGAGTACTTTGCCAGGCACTAGGGTAAAGGCTTTAATATTTTTTTTACATAGTTAAATCATATTGCATCAACCCTATGATGTAGATTGTTTCCATTTCACAGGAAAGGGAACTGAGGCCATATGCCAACCTTCATTCCATCTGTTCTCTCACTTTATGAGGAACCCCAAACCGAGTAAAGCCTCAGGAATCCAGTTTATGAGCAGTGTTTGGGGTTTGTTTGGTTTTTGGTTTGGGGTTTTTTTGTTTTTTTTTTTTTTTTAACTGCCAGGGTAACAGGAGGGATAATACTCTGGTCTGGGCTTCTGGAAGAGCACTCTTGACTCCTCTGGTCACAGAATTCAGACAAGATGTAGTTGGTCTATTATTTTGCTGTGACCCAGGGAACAGCCAGTTCTTACCCTATTGTCTTCCTGGATCTCCCAGTCACTGGAAAAAGTTGCCAGTTGCTGCCCTTGAGAACAGTTCGAAAACTGGAAAAGGCTGGAAAACATCCTTCTGTTCTCTTGAGTGTCTGGAAAGATGGCATCTTGGAAATTGACTCCGTGCGGCAAGAGATTATAATTCTCATCCATCCTAATGGGGAAAAAAAGAAAAAAGCAGAACTGTAGACTGGACAGCCATAGGGTATAGCAGCCTTAATCAAGAGTTGTAAAGACTGACAGTCTTGCCCTTACACAACTAGGTCTCACATGGCTCTCATTAGAGGACTTAACTATTTCTAAATGTTTCTCTGCCTCACACTACAGGAGTCTGTCCTTATCTTTTCCCAGAGGGGAGTTTAGGTGAAGGGTTGTGGGGCGGGGCGGGGGGGGGGGGGGGGGGAAGAGATGCATATGTGTCTACTTGTAGATCTCCCAAGTGGCCTTCTTTCTCACCGAGTGTTCCTTGTTTCTTGACCAAAGGAAAGCCAGTTCTAAGGACCCAGGTTTGAATCCTGCCATTGCTACTGATCTATCCGAAGAGAGATGAATTTCCTCGATTATCTAAGCTTCACTATTCCAGACAAAGATGAGGAGAATAGCACTTTCTTGCTGGTAGTGGAAGGACTGCATTAGATAAAGTGGCATACAGTGAGTGCGGTACGGATTTTAACATTTTTCAGTATATTTTTTTTTAATTTTTTTTATTGTTATGTTAATCACCATATATTACATCATTAGTTTTTGGTGCAGTGTTCCATGATTCATTGTTTGTTCATAACACCCAGTGCTCCATGCAGAACGTGCCCTCCTCAATACCCATCACCAGGCTAACCCATCCCCCTACCCCCCTCCCCTCTAGAACCCTCAGTTTGTTTTTCAGAGTCCATCATCTCTCATGGTTCCTATCCCCCTCTGACATAACGGATTTTAACATTTTTATAGAGCTAAGAATAAATCACCTGTTGGAAAGATAAAGAAATCACATAGAGAGAGAAGTCGAAGTTACCCTCCAGCACAAAGAGGGGATGTAGGGCTCACCAGGGAGCCTCCACTGCCACTTTCCCCTGTGACACTGCCCAGAATCTGTTCTTGTCTCATTGGGTCCCAGAATAACAGGGGAGGAATGATTTGTATGCAGTTGTTAACTTCAGGGCAACACAGCCCTGTGAAATGGAAATCTGTCAGACTACCAGTTGACTCTATTTCTGCCCTAACTTTTTGTAAATATGTCAGAGGGAAAGATTAAAGAGTTGGCTGACCACCACAGAGCCACTGGACAAAGCTCTTTCACGATAAAAATCAGGAAAAAATAATGTCTGCTCAAGTCCTCCAGCTCTTTTTGCTTTGGAAAATAAAGTTTCAGTGATTAATAGCTTTATAGCTGGGGTCTCAGTGTCCTTCCTAAAGAGAAACATGAAAAATCTGAGTTAAGTTTCTCTGTATCAAGAAGGATACTAGTTCACTCCTTGCTGACTTTATTTAGAAACTATACTTCCCCAGCAATTAAAAAGAAAGAAAAGAAAAACAACTCAATCTCACTAAACCACTCAAGCCAACACAAAGCACGCCATGTATTCTAAACTTAGAGGTTCTGGCTTCAATACGGGAAACATGGGTTGCCATGAGCTTATGAACGCCCCTCGGTGGGTCTTACGGTTTCCTTAGAGGGATGTGAAATCTCAAGAGGTTAAAAGTGAATCCGCAGACTGGGGTCAGAGCCATTCCAAAAGTCCTTGTTGCCTCTTCAGGGACTGGGAAGACCGGAATCATTACCAGTCTCAACTGTGGATTAATTCACTCACTAGCTTGATATGTAGGTTACATTCCAGTTCAAGGCTTCTCTCAGCTGCTCTACATCACTCTAATTCAGCGGGAGACAGCCAATGCATTTAGGGTTCCACCTGCTTCAGACCCATTGACTGAATTCTTATACACGCGAATTCTGTCTTGACTGCGGGCCAACTTTCATGGAACTTGACAGGATTCCAGGAGCCTCCAGTCAGAGAGAACCTCCTGCCTGCTTCATGGATCCTCTTCAAAGCACTACAAGCCAGGTCTTCCCCTCCTCCCCCAGCAGGCCCCCACATAAACCTTTGCTATTTTGAAAAGCCCAACGCTGAGGTCTGCTGGTGGTGGATAAGGGGGTGAAACAAAGGGACAGCTGCGCTGCATTCCACACCATGCCTATCTTGGCATTTCAGCAGGTGGGGAAAAGAGTGACTCTTCCTTCTGCAGCTAACCTGCACCAGGTGTTCTGCATAACTGTGCGTTGGTCTCACCAACCTGGTTTCTCACATTATGGAACTGAGGATCCAGAGGTTCTTCAAAAGACAATTTGCTCAAAAATCACAGGAAGAGCAGAGCCAAAATTCCAACGAGAATCTGATTTCAAAGTCTGGTGTTTTCCCCCCCTCACCATCCCAAGCTACTCCCAGGGAATCCAATTAAAAGTATAAATTTTAAGAAGAGTCAGATGGATTTTTGGAAACTATCTTGGGCTTTTGCCTGAAACACTCCAACGCTTTAAGCACTGAAATCATCCCTGTTTGGGGGTTTGGTTTGGTTTGGTTTTTTAACAGCCTTAGCCAAATACACCCCAGGACCTTTGTCGAGACGTCCCCCGGAGCAGGAGAGAACAAAGAGTAAGGAAAGGAGCCCAAGGCGTATTCCAAAATGGTACGGGCAGGATTCCCTGTTGTTCCTGACCTGGCTCCGGATAACGGTGCCCTCGGGAGGTCGCGCGGATAGCTGGAGGAGAAGGAGTGGGCGGGAGGCGCCGCGCTCACCTGAGGAAGAAGAAATACGAGTAGTCCTGGACCACGGTGTGGGAGTGACACGAGAAGTAGCCCAGGCCAGTGAGGTTGAGTCTGGAGCCCGCGGGCACCTCGAGCATGCTGCCCCACGCCTGGTCGCACAGCATCTCGATCTCGGCGGAGTAGAAGAGCCCCGCGTCGCTGGCCTCGTACTGCCACGGCAGGTAGTTGTACAGGCCGTGCACCTCCTGGTGCAGCGCCAGCACCTTGGCGTACACGATGATCTCCGCCAGCTCGGCGCGGCAGCCCTCGCTCAGGGGTCTCCACTCGGAGGGCAGCTGACAGCCGCGGGCGGTTGCAAGCCGGCCGGCCAGGCAGAGCGCTGCGAGCAGCAGCGGGCGCAGCATGCCGGCGGCGGGAGCGGGCGGCCGACGCGGCCGGGGTCGGCGCTGCGCCCTGGGCGCACTAGCCTGGGCGCATGGCGGGGGCTCCCGGGACTGGCAGCACAGAGCGGGGTGGCGCGCGGCCGCCGCGAGCGAGAGGCGTCGGCGAGCCGGGAGCGCCCGCCCCGGGGCCGACAGCGCCGCCCCGCCGGCCGGCGAAGGGCAGCCCTGGGCGCTGGGCTTGGAGCGCCGCTCTCCCAGCCGCCGAGCTTACGGCGCCCGGCCCTCGCCCGCGGCGCTTTAAAAGGTCTCGGGGCGGGCCAGCCGCCCGCCTCCTGCCCTGCCCCCCGCGACGGGGCGTGGGCGGCGGCGGGACAGGGCGGGGAGGCGGCCGCGGCGGAGGTGGGCCCCCGGCCAGGGGCGCTCGGCAGCCGCTGCGCGCCGCGTCCGTCCCGGCCCGCACCCCTCCCCAGGCCCCCGCGCGGAGTTGGGGGGAGTGCGCGGGCTGCGCGGGAAGGTCACTCGCTGCCCGGAGCGGCGGCGCAGCCCTTGTCCCGCGCGCCCCACGGATGCGCTGGGTTAAAGCTTTCCAGGCGGAAAGCCTGTTCCAAACGCGTGGCCTCCTGACAATGATCGTTGTTGCTTTGCATGATTCCTCCGTAGAGGCGTTTAAGTTTTCTGCGTAGTTCTTTTAGGGTCGAAATGCGTAGAAATCAAATCTGACTTCTGCTTCGCGGAGGTGAGTTAGGAAGTTCAGCGAGGGCTAATAAACTTTTTTGGAGAGCTCTCTCTCTTTCGCTCTCTTTCGCGTTGCTTATTATTTCATGATAATCCTAGGAAAGCCCTAATAAAAGATTTGAGGAGCCGTTTTGTCCTGATTTTCCTAAAGCTGCATGATTTATATAATTCCTACTTCCAGATTCTGCTACACCTGTGGAACAAATGAGGAAGTAAATTCCAACCAGCTTTTCACAAGTCAATGCGTGAGTCTGATGAGACTCAGGCTCAACAGTCTCTCTCTCTCTAAACTCAGCAGCTCCTTTTATCTCCAGATTGCCCTGAGTGTTCTAATGTACTAAGAAGAAGAAAAAACACGATGTTTATAACTGTATCTATAATATGTTTATATGTATTACATCTTACATATAATCATGCATGTAATATGCATTCCATGGTACATGTCATATATAGTATGTAATATATACTTATAATAAACGTATAAGCAGAACTGCATTAAAATGGAAGACTCTTTGTCCTGTAAGCATCTTATTTACTAGGGTTTCTGCAAGTCTGCGTCTTGGAACCCAGCTAAATCCTTCCATGCACTGAGGGGAAAGTTCTTAGGGAATTCTGGAAGGAAAGGTAAGGAGAAAAGATCATAAAGAAGCAGGAGAGGAAGTTTCAAGGCTGGGCCTCGCCTCCCTGTGACCCCCAAATCTTCTTCCTGTGATCCCTAAATCTTCCGGTAGGGCAATTTAATTCATGAATGCTCATTGTGACCGTAGTCTGAAAGGCAACTCTGTGGTCCAGATCCCACCCCTGCAGGACAGGGACTCCAGAGGAAAAAGCCGTGAGAAGGGCAGCCTCAGGCAATAGGGGGACAACCAAGGGAGGCCTTTGGGCATCCCCAGAACTGGAATGATCAGTACTCCAGCCAGCACTGCCCAGCTGGTGAGGGTCTGGGAGGCTCCAGCTGACATGCAATCTCATTAGCCCAGAATCTGATCAGTGACTCAGTCAACCAAGTTCTTATTCCTACAAAGTCCGCTGTGATGAGCCTAAAAGCAGACAGAAGTAAGAGTGAGGGCTTCTCACAGATAATAACTAATACCTGCATATCTCTAGTAGTCAGCCTAGGGCTTTGATGAATTTTGCAGAAAAAAACAGTTATCATTAGAAGGAATCAAGTGAACAGTGGTCCTGATGGTGTATATGACCCCCTCACACATATACACATGCCCCATGGTAGATACCAGACTTTCACATGATAGGTAAATGGTGTTCAAGGATGACCTTCGACACCATGTGTCAGCACTGCTCACTTGTCTCTCACTGAACATGTAAATTAGGAAACTTTATCATGTCATGGTCTTAGCCAGGGCTGCCATGACAAAATACACAGACTAGGTGGCTTAAACAACGGACATTTCTCTTGTTACAGTTCTAGAGGCCAGAAGTCCAAGATCAAGACGTCATCAGGGTTGGTTTCTGGGGAGGGCTCTCTTCCAGGCTTGTAGACAGCTGCCTCCCCTCTGTGTCTTCACATGGCCTTTCCTTTCCTGCATGCAGAGAGAGAGAGATCTCTGACGTCTCTTCCTCCTATAAGGACACCAGTCCTATCAGATTAGAGGCCCACACCCATGTGACCTAAGGAAGTAATTACTTCCCTAAAGTATTCATCTCCAAATACAGTCTCAGTGGGGGTTAGGGATTCAACTTGTGAATTTGGGCGGGGGAGGGAAGGAGATAGAATTTGGCCCATTACAGATGTTAACAGGCATTCTGCAGGTTTGCCACAGAGAGAGGGGATATAAAATGGTTTGTATTCCCGGCAAGCAGACTTTGAGCAAGCATTGCCAAATTATATTAACAATTGCTAGCATGTATTCATTGCTTACTGTGGGCCAAGCACTACTGTAAGGACTTTGAATGTGTTACCTTAATTAATCCTTCAAACAACACTCTGAAGTACATATGCCATCATCCTCATTTTGTAGATAAGGAAACTTAGTCACAGAGAGATTAATTGACGTACCCCAGATCACAGAGCTGGAACGTGACTGAGCGGGGATTCAAACCCCAGCATCAGACTCTGGAGTATGTGCGTTTAACTACAACATGAGAATATGGACAAAATAGGCAATGTTTTAAAGGTGCAAGTGGACCGTTCATCTAGAAGTGAATATATGCATAGTAATAACCTTAGCATAATCACCAAGGATCGCTAAAGCAGTATGTCATTGGACTAACATTAATTTTGTATTAACCAGCAACCCTGCTCCGTGTTAGTCTTATGCTGTAACTTATACAGACAAGATGGTAAGCAAGCTTTTCATTTGCATCTTCAAGCATCTCAGAAGGCTGGGAAAGATTTGTCCGCTCAACAGATCATAAAACCCTGACTTTTCTTTCCAATCAGACAAGCAAATAAAAAAAATCTGTATGCATGGCTGATTTCTCTCTTTTATAAACTTGACAGAATCCAAACTCTTCCAGTCCTACCCAGAATGTATTTTCCAGAAACGAGCACTTTTGAGAGATTATCTTTCTCCTGTATTCTTCACAGAAACGTCAGTCATGCTTCTCTTCTCCTCTGTCAGGTCAGGCAGAGTGCCACACTGATTGGGGTGATTTACCTCGGGCCATGAAGGTGTCCTCTGGTGGGCATCTTCTCTTTGGGGACTAAGAATTCCATACAAGCAGAGCGCAAGGTAGCCAGGGTGGGTAGCAAAAATTCTATCAATGAATGATTGGACTTACCAGTGAATGAGCCACTTCCACTCCTTGATTCCAAGACCCGTATGTTCTGACTGTGGGGAAACAGCATCCTGGATTATTCTCTGTTTCAAAGCACACCTGGTATTCTTTTTTTTTTTTTTTTTAAGATTTTATTTACTTATTTGAGAGAGAGAGAGAGCACAGAGGGAGAGTGAGAGGGAGAAGCAGACTCCCCGCTGAGCAGGGAGCCCAACACAGGACTCGATCCCAGGACCCTGAGATCGTGACCCGAGCCAAAGGCAGAGACACTTAACTGACTGAGCCACCCAGGCACCCCCTGGTATTCTTTAATATAGCACCCATTCCTTTCAGGATATGACTCTCAACTGACACAAAAGAGTGTTCAGTGAGCCATTCTATCACATTAGTGAGCTTTCAAAATTTGTCCAGTTGATTCTAGTTGATGCAGTATAAGAGAAGACCAGTTAATTCCATGGCCAAGAGCCCACTGCTGCATTCCCTTTGCTATAAAAGAAGCAATGCTATGGAAATCACTGATCAGAAACCGTGCTGTGGGAGATACCATGATGGGGTATAAGGGGTTCTATGAGTCCATAGATAGTGCTACTGGCAGAGGCATTGTGGGGCAGGGAAGGTGTGTCCAGGTCCAGAATGTGCCAATTCCAATGAGGACAAATCTCTGTCCTCTCCAAGATGGAAGAGGTCCAGTGTAATCGGCCTGCCACCAGGTGGCTGGTTGGTTCCCCCAGTGAATGGGACCATATTAGGGGATCAGTATTGGTCTCTGTTGCTAACACAGTAGGCTCTCAGCAGCGGTGTTTGCCAGGTCAGCCTTGGTAAGAGCAAATCCATGCTGTCAGACCAATGCATAGCCTCTAATCCTACCATGGCCACTCTTCTCATGGGTCCATTGAGCAAGCACTGGAGTGGCTAGGAAGAGAGAATGATATCCACAGAGTACATGATTTGTCCACCTAATTACTGAGAGCTTCTCTTCAGTGAATGCCTTTGGTCCTCATTTACATGGGACACAAACATCTTTGTAATCTGACCATTCCAAGAGGTCCATCACAGACCTCTTCCCCAGACATCCTTGTCGCCCATTTCCCAAATCTATTTCTTTCAAGGCCGTGGCAATCTGTGATGGTTAATTTTATGTATCAACTTAAATGGGCCACAGGGCACCCGGATTAAACATTATTTCTGAGTGTGTCTGTGAAGATGTTTCCAGATGAGATTAGCATTTGAATCAGTGGACTCAGCAAAGTAGGCAGCCCTCCCCAATACGGGCCAGCCTCATCCAAACCACTGAGGGCCTGAAGAGAACAAAAAGTGGAGGAAGGAGGAATTTGCAACCCCATCTTTTTCCTCCTTGCATCACTCCTTTAGCTGGGACATCTCATCTCATCTTCTCCTACCCTCGGAATTTACACCCTTAGGTTCCCTGCTTCTCAGGTCTCAGTCTTGGACTCAGACTGGTACATACCACTATTTTTTGAAAGGAAAATAGTCACATCCAGCACAAGGCATAGATTTGCTACAAAATCCTAGAGCTCGGTGCTGGGACTATCCTGTCAGTGCTTGCCCAGAGGCTCCTGACAGCATGCCCATTTGCCACAGACACTTTAAGTATCATTGGACCTGATGGGTAAAAAGCCCCAAGTGATAAAGTGGCTTATACTACAGCCTGAACTTGTGGCACGATATTCTTTTGCTTGTTTCCACTTAAAACTGGTAGCCTTATCGTTGATTCTGTAGATGATCCAAGTAGCACATTCAAATGCTGTGTATACTGTCTATATTGCTCCGCAAATACAAAAAGGCTCACCAAGCATTTTTCCTTTTTTTTATTGTAGGTGGTCCAAAGAACAGCAACTTTACTTTCCCTTGGGAAAAGTGACATTTAAACTTCCAGAAACTTCACTGAGGTCACAGGCCCCTGGATTTTTGTGGGATCTATCTCCCACCTTCTAGTTCCCATTAGGAAGGCCTCTCGGGTATCTTCTACTTTATGAACATCGGAGCCAATCATCATAATGTCATCAGAGGGGTAGAGTATGATGTTTTGCAGAATGTCAAGACAATCAGGATCTCTGCAGAATACATGTAGCAAAGAGCAGAATTGGCCTAGCCTGAGGCAAGACTGGAAAAGTGTACTGTTAGCCCTGACAAGTAAAGCCAAACTATTTCTGGTGGTCTTTACAAACTGGTATAGAGAAAAAGACATACCAGGTCAGCAGCTGCAAAGCAAACACCAAGGAATATGTCAGTTTGCTCCAGGAAAGATAACACCCCTGGGGCAACATCTGAAATTTTAGTTACCACCTCATTAGTTTGCAGCGGACGTTGCTCCTTTTTCAAGATCCATGTGACTTTTGCCCAGGCCAAACTGATGAGTTCAAGGGAGATGTGATAAGCATCATGTTTTACATGGTCTCAGCTGGGGTCTGGACCAGCCCTTGTAGTTCTCGTGATGATTGCAAGATGCCCTCAGCAATAACCATCAGGACAATTTGAGAAAAAGTTTCTTACAAGTCCTTGAAATTACACAGCACACCTGAGGCCACACGGCAAGGACACGGGTAGAAAAAGAGAGCAGGGGTCTGGAGTTCTGCTTTTATTGGGGTTGAGGGTGGGATGCCTAGGATTTAGCAGACTCCTTCTTCACTGGTGACTTTAAAACATAAGAGCAGAAATTTACAGCCTGGAACTAGAAAAACCAGCAGCTCAAATGCTCAGTTATCAAAATCAACTGAGATCTCTAAAAGAAAGGAGCCTGGGGGCAGCTTGACTCTTCATCTAGTCCTGTGGCTGGCACTGTGTTTATTCAAGATAGCTGTCTTTGAAGTGCAGGCCTCTTTGAAGTGCATGCCTCAGCCATCAAAGCTTCAATCAGACATTTGCATCACAAAAAAAGAAAAAAGAAAAAAGAAAAAAACAACTAACTGTCAGGGCTTCCACCACCTGCACTTCTTTCATGCCTTCCAGCCTCAGTATTAGTTTTTACAATCCCCGCGCCCCGCCCCGAGGTGCAGTATTACTTCTGACTTCCTTTCTCGGTATGAATGGAAATCCTAGGGGCTTCCACGTAGCCCTTCCTACCTTAGCTGTCGTCACCCATGGGTTAGGGAGCACATGTGGGGGACTCTGCCATTTGCCAACTATGTCTAGTCCATGTACCCCTCCAGAAACGGGGAAAATAACCACTAGCTGAGTCTCTGAACCAAACTGGCCCAATAGGGGTCTGATTTGAGCTACACTTCATCTATAATCTGAGCACTGTAAAATTTTACTTTGGTGGTGGGGCCCTCTGGGATCAAGATCGTTTCAGAGCCAGTGTCTAAAAATCCCCAAAAGGTCTTGGTATTTCCTTTTTCCAAAAGACAAGTCATTCCAGTAAATTGCCTCTGGTCCTTTTAAAGAAGTCCTAGAAGAATAATTACAATGTATACTTGTGGCAATGATGCAGAGTCCTTCCTCAAGGGTACCTGGTCTACCCTTCAATCAAAGGGCTCTGTCTCTGTCAATTTACCTATGTCTGGAGACTGGGTAAGAGGCCTCAACTCTCCTCGGTGGCAACTTTCTGCTATGAGGCTTACAGTTTTTCCTGTTATACAGATCAAGCAATATTCTAGTAGACTCCATATATTTACTTCTGAGGTACACCATGATCAACTAGCCACTGCCAAAGATCTCGGACATTCAAAACATTTACTAGTATGTCCTTCCTGTCCTTACAGTAGATGGGCTTGTCTTAGGCAGTTAAATGTCACCGCTTGGCCCCCGCTACTTCAAAATCCCATCATCCTCTTTCCAATCATGGAACCCAGCTAAATTGTGGCATCCTCTACAGTCATGCTTGCCTAGAAAGGAGAGCAACCACAGAGATTTTTAAGGATGCAGGTGCTCCTCTCACTAATATATATCTCATTGCTTTGTGAAGGGAGTGTCTTTGGGCCTTCTTGTGGAATGTGGTTGGGGGCTGGCTGTGCAGGTCACACATAAAACACTCAGTTCAATATTCCTAACTTCTTAAGCCTTTGGATTCCCTCCTCCACATTATGCCATGGAAGCCCTGACATCTCAACCTCATTAAATGTATGCTATCACTGAATCTAAATTTTCACCAACCAACCAAGGAAACTCTTAGAGCCACCTCTAGCAGTACATTGAATCTACACCCTCTGGTAAATGCATCAATATCAATAAATTTGGACAGAACTAGTGTTATACTCTGCCCCCTTTAGTTCTTTCCCAGATTCTGTCAATATATATTGGCAGAGTCTTGCAAGTCCTTTAGCATGTAGGCTATTTCCTCCTGGGTCATAGTTGTACCTGTCCCCTGGAGCATACTGAGCTTTGACCTTAATTACAGCTCTAGCTGACCTTAATTGTGACTATAGTTGCCCTATGGGATACTCTTCTGCAGTAATCGAGCAGGCATCCAAAGACGGAGAGACCCAGTGCTGCCAATATGTCATTTCCTTCTAAAATAAGTTTAACAAAATCCCAATCAAAAGCACAATGGAAGTTTTTTAAGTTTGATTTAAAAAAATTATTCTAAGTTAATCACGATAAGTAAATGAGTGAATTCTTCTATTCTTTCTCCTCTTCATATCATTTCCCAAAAAAAACTCAGTCCTAAACGCCATGGGACCAAATATGTTATATGTCCAAGCTGGGGTGAGAAGAGGGATATAGGAGACCAAACAAAATAAGTAGTTTCCATAGCAGGAATGAGCCACAAAGGGTAAGGACAGCTCCATGCAAAGGAGTGGCCCAGCAAAGGATATCAGAGCTCCAGCAGGGTTAGGAGGGAGTCTCTGCATATGAACTGTATGTCATGGGACTTTAGAGCCCAAGAAGCTGAGGAAGATAACCACAGAGGGAATCAAGTAGGGCAAAGAGGGGGCCTTATAGCCGCCGTACAGCCCATCATGGGTTTCGGAAGCCAAGCCGGGTGAGGACATTCACATAGATGTCCAGTACAGGATGTCAGTGCATAAGCTAGTGGGAAGAGCTTCCATGTGGAAGGTGATAGCAAGTGCAGAGTGTCAAAGCACGGTCAGAGTAAGGTGGTGTCCATGCAGAAGGGCAGCTCGGGGCATGGAGTCAGAGGCTTAGCAGGGTAAAGAGAGTGTCCATATCAGGGAAGGCACCGGCAGTCCAGTGAGTGTGAGAGCCCAAGTGCATCTGCGGGAGGTATGGGATGGTGGCAGCGATGGGAGAATGGATACACAGGAAGTTGACCAAATAAGCAAATATATTAAGGGTAATGGAAGCCAGGTTTCTACTGTCAGAGAAAGGAGTTACAAGTATGAAAAGGGAGAAAAACAGAATAAACCATGTGGTTCATGGTTTTCAATATAATATGAAGTGTTTTTAAATAATGTAGAAATCTAATGGTGTGTGACTGTGCATGTATGTATACATCTTTGTCTCAAAGTCTTAGTGCCATTTCAAGCTTTGATAAACTCAGAAATATACATGTTACATGCTTACAAAAGAGAGAGAGAGAGAGAATTCTTGGTTAAAAACTCTCAGCCTGAGTGGCTCCGTAGGTTAAGAATCCAACTCTTGACTTCAGCTCAGGTCATGATCTTGAGGTTGCAGGATCGAGCCCCACATCGGGCTTTGTGCTCAGTGCAGAGTGTGCTTCAGATTCCCTCTTCCTCTCCCTCCTCCCCTCCTCTCTCACTCTCTCTCTCAAATAAATAAACTCTTTTAAAAAAAACTCAGTAAACTAGCAATAGAAGGGAATTTCCTCAACCCAATACAGAGCATCTGTGAAAAATCTATTGCTAACATTAATGTGAGAGACTGAATATTTCCACCTAAATCTACTCTTACCACTTCTATTCAACACATTACTGGAGACTCTAGACAGTAGTAAGCAATAAAAAGAAATAAAAAGCATTGTGAAAAGAAATATGTAAAATTCCATTTATTTACAGCTGACATAATCATCTATCTAGATAATACAAGTGAATCTAGAGAAAAGCTACTAGGACTAATAAGCAAGTTTAACAAGGTGCAGAATGTATGATCAATATATGAAAGTCAGTTGTTTTCTATACACTAACAATGAACAATTGGAAATTGAAATTTAAAAAATAATACAGTAGCATCAAAATACATAAAATACCTAGAAATAAATGTGGAAAATACGTGAAAGACTGTACACTGAAAACTACAAAACATTTACTGAGAGAAATTGAAGAAGACTTTGAAAAATGGTGATACATATCTTGCTAACAGGTCAGGAAACTCAATATTTTTAAGATGTCAATTTTAACCAAACTGATCTGCAAATTCAATGCAATCCTGATCAAAATCCCAGCGGACTGTTCAGTAGAAATTAACAAGCAGATTCCAAAGTTTATACAGAATGCAAAGATCTCAGGGTGCCTGGGTGGCTCAGTCAATTAAGCATCTGCCTTCAGGTTGGGTCATGATCCCAGGGTCCTAGAATCAAGCCCCATGTCAGGCTCCCTGCTCAGCAGGGAGTCTGCTTCTCCCTCTCCCTCTGACTGCCTCTCCACCTGCTTGTGCTCTCTGTCTCTCTGTCAAATAAATAAATAAAATCGTTTAGAAAAAAGAATGCAAAGATCTTAGAATAGCCAAAATTACTTAAAGAAAAAAGAGCAAAGTTAGAAGGCTATCATTACCTGGTTTTAAGACATAATAAAGTTAGTGAAATCAATCAAGTGTGCTTTGTTGTGAACACAGACACATAGGTCAATGGAACAAAATAAGGAATGCAGAAATAAACTCATATATATGATTTTCTATAACTGATTTTCTGCAAAGATACAGAGGCAATCACTGAAGGGTAGTGTTTTGAATGATGCTAGAACAATCGGATATCTGTATGCCAAAAAAACAAATCAAAACAAAACAGAAAAAAGCCTTCAATCCATACCTTGCATCATGTGAAAAAATGACCTCTAAAGTTTTAAGAGAAAGCCTCTGCTAACTTGAGTTAGACAAAAATTGGGCTTTATCAAAATTTAAAACATCTGCTTTTCAAAAGACACTGCTAAGAGAATGAAACATCAAGCTATAGACCAAAAGGAAATATTTGCAAAGCATATATCTTATAAAGGATGCATATCCAGATACAAAAAAGAACTCTCAAACCCAATAAAAAGAAAGACAGATGACCCGAGATAAAAATGGGCAAAATACAGGAACAGACATTTCACCAAAGAAGATATAAGGTTGGCAACTAACTGCATGGAAAAATACTTAACAATGTTAGTCATTACAGAAATGCAAATTAAAACCATTGCAAGATACCCTACCAACGTAGTATGGCAAAAATTAAAGAGACTGGCCCTACCAAGTATTGCTGAGAATGTGAAGGAATTGGAACTCTCATGCACTGCTGGTGGGAATGTAAACAATACAACCACTTTGGGAAACAATGTGATAGTTTCTTAAAAAGCTAAACATATGATCAAGCCATTCCACTCCTAGGTATTTACCCAAAAGAATTAAAGCATATTCCATACAAGGATCTGTATATCAATGTCCATAGCAGCTTTATTTGAAATAGTCAAAAACTGGAAACGCCCCAAATGTCCATCCACAGGCAAATGAGTAAACTGATACACAATGAAATATTATTCAGCAGTAAAAAGGAATGAACTATTAATACACACAAAACATGGCAGAATCTCAAAATAATTATGCCAACTGAAAGACACCAGATTCTTAAAAAGGGAATATATATGGTTTCTTTTATGTAAAATTCTAAGAAATGCAAATTAGTATATAATATCAGAAATAAGATTAGGGGTTACCTAGGGCCCAGGGAGATGTGAGAATTATAGAGAGATATAAAGAAACCTTTTGGGATGATGATGAATAGGCTTTTTATTTTTATTGTGGTTATGTTCTCATGAGTATATTCATATGTCAAAATTTACCAAATTGTACATTTTAATATGTGCAGTTAGTTTAGTGTATGTCAGTGGTAATAAAGAAACCTATGTTTTAAATTCACATGATTACTACATTATGCTATACACAATTCTAGTCAATTTTCAAATTTTGTAAAACTTTCATCAGCTATTCCTCAATAACATAAAAGATTTCCTTTATAATTCTAGCTTTCAGATCATACAAAAAATGAGGGTTTTAGTCTCTTATTGGTTTTGCTTTATTGAGACATAACTGACATTCCATAAAATTCACCCCCTTAAAGTATACAATTCAGTGGTTTTTAGTATATTCACAAGGTTGCATAACCATTGCTGTGTAATTTCAGAACATTTTCATCACCCCAAAATGAGACCCCAGACCCACTACCAGTCACCACCAATTTCCTCTCCCTTCAATTTTTGACAACTACTAACCTACATTCTATATCTATAAATTTTCTTATCTGGACACCTCTTATAAATGGACTAAAACAGTATGTGGCCTTTTGTGTTAGGCTATTTTGACTTTGCATAATACTTTCAAGGTTTATGCATGTTTAATATGAATTAGTGCTTCATTCCTTTTTATGGCTGAATAATATTCTATTGTATGGATATACCATCTTTTGTTTATCCATTCATTAATTACTGAACATTTAGGTTGTTTCCACTTTTTGTCTATTATGGTCAATGCTCCTGTGAACATTCATTTACAAGTTTTTGTATGAATATATGTTTTCAATTCTCTCAGGTAAATACCTAAGAGTGGAATTGCTGGGTCGTAAGATACATATGTGTTAACATTTGAGGAAACTGTTTTCCAAAGCAATGACACCATTTTACAACCCCACCATCAATCTATGAGGGTTCATATTTCTCCACATCCTCGGCAACATTGGTCTTTGTTTTTTATTCTAGCAATTGTGTGTTAAACCAATGTGGCATTCCTGGGATGACTCTGTAGATCACTTTGGGGGGTATTATCATCTTTATTCAATGAATGTGGGATGTCCTTCCATTTATTTAGGCCTTCTTTAATTTCTTTCAATGGTGTTTTGTAGTTTTCAGTGTACAAGTCATGCACTTGTTTGATCTAATTTATTCCTATGCATTTTATTCTTTTTGATATTATTTGTAAATGGAATTGCTTTTCTAATTTCATGCTTTGTTTTTTTGTTGCTAGTGTGTAGAAATACAACTGGCTTTCGTATATTGATTTTGCATCCTGCAACCTTGATGATCTCATATATCTGCTCCAATTTTTTTGTCAATCTCTTAGGATTTCTCTATAAAATATCACATCATTAGCATATAGAGGTGGTTTCACTTCTTTGCCAATCTTAATGCCTTTTTATTTCTTTTTCTTACCTAATTAGCCTGGCTAGAACTTCCAATACAATGTTGAATAGTAGTAGCAAGAACAAAATCCTTGTCTTTTTCCTGATTGTGGACTGAAAGCCCTCAGTCTTTTATCATTAAATATGATGTTAGCTAGGAGCTTTTCACAGATGCCCTTTATCACATTAAGGATGCTCCCTCCTATCTGTAATTTCTAATTTGTTGTATGTTTTCTTTAAGAGTGTTGGGTTTTACCAAATGTTTTTTCTTTGTCTATTGATTTGATTATGTGTTGTCTTTTATTTCTGTTAATATGGTGCATTGATTTTCATGTGTTGAACCAACCTTGCATTCCTGGGACAAATCCTACTTGGTCATGGTGTACAATCCTTTTTATATGATGCTGGATTCAATTTGCTAGTATTTTTTTGATTTTTGCATCTATATTCACAAGAGATATTGGTCTGTATTTTTCATTTCTTGTGGTAATGGGGGTTTTTTCATTTGTTTTGTTTTGTTTTGTTTTGGTATCAAAATGTGACTGGTCTCATAGAATGAGTGAGAGAGCGTTCTCCCATCTTTTTTTTTTTTTATTTTGGAAGATTTTGTGATTTATTGGTATTAGTTTTTCTTTAAATGTTTGATAGAGGGGTGCCCGGGTGGCTCAGCTGTTAAGCATCTGCCTTCAGCTCAGGTCATGATCCCAGGGTCCTGGGATCAAACCCCGTATCAGGCTCCCTGCTCAGCAGGAAGCCTGTTCTCCCTCTCACACTCCCCCTGCTTGTGTTCCCTCTCTCACTGTCTCTCTCTCTCTCTCTCTCTGTCAAATAAATAAATAAAATCTTTTTTTAAAAAATTAAAAAAACAAGGGCGCCTGGGTGGCTCAGATGGTTAAGCGTCTGCCTTCGGCTCAGGTCATGATCCCAGGGTCCTGGGATCAAGTCCCGCATCGGGCTCCCTGCTCCTTGGGAGCCTGCTTCTCCCTCTGCTTCTCTCTCTCTCTCTCTCTCTCTCTGTCTGTCATGAATAAATAAATAAAATCTTTTAAAAAAATTAAAAAGATTAAAAATTAAAAAAACAAAAAGAAAAATAAATGTTTGATAGAGTATACCAGGGAAATCATGGCTACCTGAGCTTTTCTTTGTGAGAAGAGTTTTGATTACTCACTCAATCTCTTTACCTGATATAAACCCATTCAGATTTTCTAATTCCTTTTGAGTCAGTTTTGGCAATTTGTGCCTTTCTAGGAATGTGTCCATTTCACCTAGGTTATCTAGTATGTTGGAAGAATGTTGTTTTGATGAGTACATGACAGTTTTGATGTGATCCCACAAGAAAAAAAATCTAATGGAGATACATCAGGTTGACAGAGGTGGCCAAGCAAGGGAACCCCCACTACTGGGAACCAATCCACTGGTCTTAGAAATTCTCATCCATAAAACTATCACAAATAAAGCCTTACGATAAAAATTTGTTATTTAAAATTCAAAAAACTAAATGTAAAGAAGTATAAATAACTAAACTTCCCAGTGATTTTTGTTTATTTATAGCATTTGTACTTCTGAAGTTATTAAAAACCTAAGACTACACTAAGACTTAGGGACACCCTGACATACACACACACACACACACACACACACACACACACACACACACACACACACTCCCCAGTTCTGCCTACTGAGAGGGCCAGGAGCAATAAAACACAGAAGAAATAAGAGCACCTAGTCCTCAGATTTACGTTTCTAAATATCATTCTCCAATAAAGGAACCAGGGCTTTGTGGAGAAATGGCTGATTCCACAGAGTAGTTGTGGGATGAGCCAGGAATAGTGCTGTGCCAAAAAAGTAAAAAAGTAAGGGAGTATTCAGTGAACAACAGGGACATGTCAACACACACACACACACACACACACACACACACACACACACACACACACACAAAATCTAGCCTGAAGGAGCTCCCAGTATCAATTAAAATTAATAATGATAATAATGGATTATAACCTATAGTTTACTATTTATGACAATTGTAATTATAAATAGCTTACTATTTACAGTGTAAATGCATGAATGAATAAACAGAACATTTTAGGGATATTTACCTAGTTACAAATAGCTCCCAACAACATATTTATTTATTACAAAGGAAAAAAAGAATAACACTATGGTTGGAGAAGCCTGACAGATACCACCTTCATCAAAATAAACATCCTGAGTAATGGGACACATTGAAATCACATGCTACTCGGTAAAATGCAATGACAACATCATTTCCATGATGTTCCTGAGGAAGGTATGTAACACAAATATAACAGTGAAGAAGTATCAAACAAAACTGAGCAATATTCTACTGAATAACTGGCCAATAGTCTTTGGAAGTGTCAAGTTCACAAAAATAAGTAAAAGACCCTGTAGTTATTCCAGATTGAAGGAGATGGAAAAGACATGCAAAAGCATAAATGCAAAGCATGATTCTGCACTGGGTCCTTCTGCTGTAAAGGATATTATTGGGACAAGTGGCAAAACTTGAGTAGAACCTGACATTTCAATGATGGTAATATATCAGAGCTAATTTTCGATTTCTACAGCCTTGATTATAGGAAACGCACACTAATATATTTGCAGGTAATGGGGCATCATGGACCAGCTTATTCTCAAAGAGTTCCAGAGAAAAATTTGTTGGTACTGAATCTGCACCTTTTCTGTTAGTTTGAGGATGTTTCAAACTAAAAAAGGCAGGAAAATTAATAAGTAGAATAGCTAAGACATGTTTAAAAGAGGACTGGCAGGAGGGGCGCCTGGGTGGCAGAGTCAGCTGAGCATCCAACTCTTCATTTCGGCTCAGGTCATGATCTCAGGGTCCTGGGTTTGAGCCCTAGCTTGGGCTCTGCACTCAGCACAGAGTCTGCTTATCTCTCTCTCTGCCTCTCCCTCAGCGCCTTCCCCTGCTTGCACATACACATACTTTCTCTAAATAAATCTTATAAATAAACCTAATACATAAATAAGTAAGGACTGGCAGGGGTAATTTGCCCTTCCAGATATTAAAATATATTGTACAGGGGCGCCTGGGTGGCTCAGTCGTTAAGCGTCTGCCTTCAGCTCAGGTCATGGTCCCAGGGTCCTGGGATCGAGCCCCGCATCGGGCTCCCTGCTCAGCAGGAAGCCTGCTTCCCTTTCTCCCACTCCCCCGCTTGTGTTCCTGCTCTTGCTAACTCTCTCTCTCTCTCTGTCAAATAAATAAATAAAAATCTTAAAAAATAAATAAATAAATAAAATAAAATATATTGTACAGCTACAATGCTTGAAATGGTGGTAACTACGCAAGGAGCAACTGGTATATCAGGAGAACAAAAGAGAACTGTGTTTATAAGAACTTAATACAGTATGTGGGAACAACCCAAACTGCCAACAATCAGGGACTGCTTTATAAATAGGCACACATTTATAGATTTGAATAGTTTGTCGCAACTAAACATATTTTAACAAATTCCAAATGACATGAACATGACGTAATGTTAAGTGAGAGAAGAGTAGAAATGCTCTATGTGCACATGATGGATTCCTGAGGGTACTGACAACATTCCATTTCTTGACTGTGGTGGTAGCCATATGGTCATTAACTTTGTTTCATAAATCTGTTCTACATATTGTCCTGATTTATGTTATAACAGAAGATCTTTAAAGGACATCAAGGCCCTTTATCACACTGGACTATATTTCAAATATTGACCTGCTGAGGAGATCAAATTTTAGCACCCTCTTATACAGATGAGGAACCATGTTCCAAAAAAGTCAAACCATTGCTCTCTGGGAGCTGATAGATACTATGGCCAGAATGTGGACTCCTCTGTGCTTTGGCCACAGCACTATCCTGTGTTGCCAACATTAGTGGTGAGAAAGACAACAGGTACTGTGTTATAGCACAACAGTTACAGAGATTATGTGCCCCCCAAAATGCGTCAGACAGTGAGCTGAGCACTTTATGCATAGCACTCATCTAGCCCTCACGGTAGCCTGAAAAGAGAGTATGTTACTCCCAATTTACAATTAAGGAAAAGGGGCACAATATGGGTGAATGAAGCTACAATACAGATCCTAGTGCACTCACTAGATAAACACTAATTTGCAGCTCTGTGTCAGGCTCTGGAAAGATACTGGAGACATCAGGACATTAAGACACAATTCCTACCCTCCAGGAGCTTACCATCTTGATGAACTCCAAACTTAGGCTACTCCGTCTATGCCTACAGCTGTTCTCCAACAGAAGTGCCTATTTGTTTTACCTAAATACAGTCCAGAGGCGAATACTTCTCCCAATCGCAATCCAGTTACCTCACCACAAAGTTAACAAAGCAACAAAAACCCCCAGCAGCTATGGTTCAGAGTCATCCTATCTGAATTAGGTTCAGAACTTTCTTTTATGTTTGCCTATTCTTTTACTACTGTACGTAGGGAACAGACCCAGAAAGACTAACCAGAGACCAACTTAAAAATAGAAGACGTTCTTCCTATTATATCATATGTCCTACCCATGCAGTGCCTGTCTTGGAGGCTCCCAATGCAGCTATGTAAATGTTAACTCGTTCTTCCTTCTGGTAGCCTTGGGAGGCAGGAAGCCAATGTTATTTCACAGATAAAGAAGCTGGAATCCCAAGAGGTGAAATGCCTTACCCGGGGTCACATAGCTATTGGCAGTCGGGGGTGCTGGGAATGGGGCATGGGGTTAGGAATCCCTGCCTGGGGTCCCCTGGCTCCCAAATGGGGCCTCCTCCTTATGAGATAACTTCGTATGTTAAACCTCTGTTGGAATCTTGCTTTATCGCAGGAATGTTATGGGACTGCTGAGAAAAAACATTAATGCATGGTACATTTTCAGGAGGTGGGTTTAGAACATGTAGCCACTGTCTACCTAGTTGAAAATACATCCAATGTAGAGACAAATATTTAGCCCAAATGACCTTCCAGTGACCATGAGCCTATGACAATTCTGTCTTGTCAGGAAAGGACAGAAACAGGAGCCTAAACTCTTGATAGACATCTTAATCTATGCCATTTTGGCGTCTGCATTTTGAGGTGGGGGGATGAGCTAAGTTTGGGGTCGACAAGCACCCCATAACAATGCGCTATGCTTCCTTCCTCACTCTGCTGCCTTCATGAAGACACTGCCAACAGCCCTTTTCACATTTGGCAAAACAGAAACAGGGAGACCAGTTCATTTTTCAAGTAATCAAGATGAGACTCTAAGATTCCTGTGATATTTTTAAGTCCATCAAATCAAGCTCCCAACATCCTCTTGTGTAAATTTTTAGACACTAAATGGAAATACAAGGAAGGCATGGGTTGAGCATTTTATGCTCTGTAATCAGCACTCAGTATTTGTTTCCATAAATAACTTTCAACATTTACCTTTCAACTACTATGTGTCAGGCACTATTCAAGTCCCTGAGGGAATAAAAATGAATAAAACAGACCATGTCCTCAAAGTCACATTGTTACCATTGATAAATTGGGGAGAGAAAAAATTACCTTTGAAGGCATAGCCTTTATCTAAGAAAGAACACCTTGAAAATCTCGTTCAACATCCTCTGAAACACCTTCATTTAAACGTCTGTGTAACTGACTAGGTTAAGGTTAAGCATGCCAGATGTCAGGTGAATCTCTAAGAAGAGAAGCTTCCCTTTTTTATGTTAGAGTACAACTAACCCTCAGACATAAAGCAAGATGGTTTTCACTGATCTTCTTTTCACATCAATGTCCTTGGAATGAAATGAGGGGGGAAAAAAACAAGCTAAAGTTAAGAAAGGGTGGAAAGAGGGTATATGTGTGATTATCATAAAGCTGCCCTGAGTTTCCCTGAGATATTGTCAACAAGTGGCTCTTTCCCATAGGAAGTGAAGTCTCCTGGGGAGGTGGTAGAAGCCATGGAGGCTGGAGTGGAACAAAGTTCTTAAAAGGGAAGAGCCCTCCTGCTGAAGGGAAGGCCCACAGCTGGGCCCACTCAATAGACTGTAAATCCACAAACTGTGCATACTAGACCAATTTTCACCTCTGAGCACTTGCATGATATCTCAGCTCATCAGTATCTGCTCCGGGAATGTGCAAAGCTGATGGACTAGCATGCATGGGAAAGTTTACAAAGACTCCAAACATACATACCACTGTGTGTTTTCAATCTGCTGGCGCAATGTTTTTGCCAGCTGACAGAAGAGTTAAAATCCTGTTGAAATTCTTGCTGGAGAAATGGTCTCTTACTCTGGAGGAAGGATCTCACAGGATTTTTGGCTTGGTGGGACATTGTGATGACTTAAGAAATGAATAGAAAGTGTGGAAGAAATTTGTGTATTATGTTTACTATGAAAGCACTGTATTAAAGGGCTTAACAAATATTGCTCTGAAACATAAATGAAAGTAGATAGTGCTGATTACAGCCCTTTTTTTGGCATCCCGTTGATTCATTTATAACAACACCCTGAAGGCATCACAAGTAGTGTTTTTTCCTTAAGTGATTTTTCACTTGCACTCTGCGTTTCTAACCTAGCTGTGCTCTCATTGCAAAGGCATAATTGTGGTATTTCAGCAACTTCTATGCCTAAGGTAAAGTACTTTGTAGAAGCATATCTGCTCTTTTCAAATTTCCCATTACTGACTTTGTTCCATTTAAAAACATTTTGACTTAGCGCCAGTGACCCCACTTTATACATTACAGCTTTTAAAAATAAGTTTTCCGAATCTGCTTTAATAATACGAACTCTAGGTATAGTGACTGGCACTCATCAGGCGCTCAATATATGTTGCATGAATTAATGGATATGTATGTTCCATAGCTATAAACATACGACTTCACCTTTCTGAAAGTTTGTTCCACACTAAAACTGTTTATTCAGTTTAAATGTTGTCTTGCGTATTGAATTTGTATGTTTAAACTCAGAAGGGTGGACTTTGAGGGGCACATTATAGCTATGCTATAAATATTCTGCTAATTATTTACAAAAATGAGTTATGTGCATATAACTAAGCTTAACGTTTACCAAGAGAAAGTAGCTCTAACTCTCCTGGAACAACCTTTTAAAAGAAACCAATTCAAAGTACATCCGTTCCTTCCCATCTTTGTACTCTTCTCAATCACAGCTTTATCATGTCCCCATCTCCAGATCTTCACTCAAGACCTGCTCCCTCCATTTCAAGCCTCCCTTCGAGTCAATGCCCTCCTGGGTGTAGTGCCAGACTTTAGGAAAACTTGGCTTCATAAGTCAATCAGAGAAAGACATGTATCATAGGACCTCACTGATATGAGGAATTCTTAATCTCAGGAAACAAACGGAGGGTTGCTGGAGTGGTGGGGGGTGGGAGGGAGGGGGTGGCTGGGTGATGGACATTGGGGAGGGTATGTGCTATGGTGAGCGCTGTGAATTGTGTAAGACTGTTGAATCACAGACCTGTACCTCTGAAGCAAATAATACATTATAGGTTTTAAAAAAAAAAAGAAGAAGAAGAAGAAGATAGCAGGAGGGGAAGAATGAAGGGAGGTGGAGATGAACCACGAGAGACGATGGACTCTGAGAAACAAACTGAGGGTTCTAGAGGGGAGGGGGGTGGGGGGATGGGTTAGCCTGGTGATGGGTATTAAGGAGGGCACGTACTGCATGGAGCACTGGGTGTTATACGCAAACAATGAGTCATGGATCAAAACTAATGATGTAATGTATGGTGATTAACATAATAAAATAAAGGTAAAAAAACAAAAACAGAAACCTAAATAAAAAGAAAGAAAGAAAAAAGAAAAAAAAATCTTGCAGTTTTTTTCAACACTAAGTTACGAGAACTTCAATCCAGACAAGCTCATGTCCTATGACTGCCTTCTCTTAGTCCGTTGCTAAAGTGGTTCTGCCCAGAGGAGCAATTCCTTTGCTTAGTTCTCTCTCCTCTTTTCCATGGCGGAGAATGAGGGGAGAAATACAGAGTGATCTGCCCTCAGAATGTAACACCTCCCTTGCTCCTCAACTGGTGACTTCCCCACATCTCATCACCTAATGGGTAGATTCTCCCCCAGTAAGATGGATATTGCAGAGGGATGGGATTCTTCAGTCCTCTCTGTCTACTCTTCTATTTCTCTACCCCCTCCTTCCTCCACCCTCCCACAAGAGATGACGGTTTACTAATTTTATTGATGAGAGTCCAGGACATTCACTAGGTCCCATCTACTAGGTTCTTGGTGCCTTTAAAGGCCACACAGGTCAGCAGACCTCTTTCTCTTCAGCCTCCCCCCATGCACACTGTGAAAAAGCTGAATTCTCAGAGAATTCATCTGTCCGTTTCCCACCTCTTCCATAACCTATAATGGCATGCTAAAACAGGCTTGGGGATCCAGGTTTCTCTCTAGTTCTCCCCTCCCCAGAGTTTAACCTGAGTGGGTTGTGCCAAGATTTAGATTCACAGTGAAAAGTAGGAAACTCCTCTTAGACCATAAGCCTAACACACAGGCTTCAACTCAGCTTTTACCAGAAAGCCCAGCACTGATTTGTAACAGGGCCTGCTCAGCTATAAATAGAGCAGTACAGGGGACCTCTCATTATATGAGCATACATTATCTGATCTGTTGACGAGAAGCAAAGTCATCATAAAGCAAAACTATATATTAATAAACTGACTTCTTATAAAATTAATCTCTAACCAAATCCCCTCAAGACATCAGTATCTACCTCACCATTATAGCAGATAATAAATTCAAACGCAGTAGAGGTCTCCTGGGAAAGGAAATTATAAATAATGCAAAAGATGCAGAATTTCAGGAAGTTGATGAAAGAAATATTGCAGAACTATTTGAAATCTATGATGTTATAATACAATTTGCCAGTTAAAGAGAAAATAAACAAGAATGATAACATAAAAGATACTTTAAAAATAAAGATATTCAACTATCAAAGGATTAACAAAGCACTTGGGAAAAACTGAATACAACTTTTGAATATTTTTACAAAAATAACCCTTTTGTGATTATATGGAAAAAGTCAAATGTGAAGTAGAAGACATTTTATCCTACCTTTACACAATTTTATCTAAAACTTATTAACTTCCTGTTTGGTTTATTTATTGCCATGTAACAAACCAGCCATACATGTAATAATTTAAAAGAATGACAGTGTAACATTTCTCACAGTTCTATTAGTTAATCTGGTAGTTGTTCTACTTCACATGTTATTGACTGGATTGACAAGAAAATCCAACATGACATCATTCACATGGCTGCAAGTTGGTGCTAGCCATTGGCTGGGAGTTTAGCTTCAAGTGTTTTCTGAGGTCTCAGTTCTCCTCCACATGGTTGCTTGGGCTTTTTCATAGCTTAGTGTCTAGCTTTCAAGAAGTACTGTCCCAAGAGAGCAACACCCAATGTACAAATGCTCATCAAGGCTCCTATTGCACCAAACTTGCCAAATTCCCATTTTCCAAAGCTAGTCACATAGCCAAGCCCAAAGTCAGTGAAAAGAGGGAATACCAGGAGGTAAAGTTCACTGAGGGCCACCAAAGTACAGTCTACCACAAAGAACCCTCTGGCCTCTAATGGGTCATGTCCATTCCACATTCAAAATACACATGCCCTCTCCAAAGCTCCCAAGACCTCATCCCATTATGGCATCAAATACAGACTCTCATCATCCAAGTCAGATCTAGAAGCAACCAAATTCTCCTGAGTGGAGCTTTTTTTTATCTGAAGAAGTGTGAACTAAAGAGACAAGTTTTCTGGTCCTCACACAGTCAACATGCAATGAAGAGTCAAGGCAAAGAAAACTGTAATAGGTACTTCTACTCAAAAAGGTTAAAAATGGGAGGCACACAGTAGTTACTGGTCCATGGCAATTTTGAAATCCAGCCAGGCACACATAGCCGGTTTCTTGATAATGACCCCATTCTATTCCCTGAGAGTAACTTCCTGTGGCTCTTACCTCCACCCTCTGTGCTCCAGACTCTGTTCTGAGTTCTAAGAGAAATGACCCAGGTGTACAGCTGAGTTTTCTTCTCAGCTTGCTTCCTCCAAGGAGTTTGAGGATCTTGAAGCATTTTCTCATTTTGAATTGCCCCTGTCCTTTTAATCCAGGCTCGTATAATTTCATTACATACTTTGTATTTTTTATGTATCAAATTATGTTCACCTTTTCTTTAAGACAATCTTCTCTCTGTTTGGGGCTGCAGATCAGAATCTTATGGGAAAATACCTGTTAGATTCTTAGAAGTCTTCTTGTCTAGCTGAGAGGATCTTTGAAATACTCCTCACACCTTTCAGATACCTTAACACAGACCTTGACCCTGAGGGCGTATTTCACTACTAGCACCCTGGATTTCATCTTCAAACAAAGGCCATTTCTTACTTTGAGAAAATTGTTCTTGTAGAGACTGGGGATGAAAAACAATTTTACTATCAAACCCATACATTCTAGGTCCTCTTTAGCTCAAATTTGGCTTGAAATCTGAGGAGTTCTTCCTTTGCCTCAGCATGTTCCTCCCATACTTTAGCATAGGCAGCTAAAAGAAGCCAGATGGCACTTTCCACATCCTTCCCAGAAATCTCCTTAGCTAGACTCACAAGTTCATTAGGTACCCTTTCTATTTCCCATCATACCACAAGCCATTTTGATCACTGTTCTGCCAACACATAACTCAGGTTCCCTGTTCTTCAGCTTCCGACGGGCATTTCCTCATTAACTTCCAGGTGCCACTAACAGTCTGCATGTAATTCCTCCAAATTTCTCCCTTCCTTCTACCAGACTCAAAATCAATGCCTCATGTTTTGGCAAGACCCTACTTTCAGGTAATAGTTTCTGTTTTAGTTATCTGTTGTTGTATAACAAATCACCCCAAAATTTAACTACTTATCACAATTTATTGCTTCTTACAACTCTCTGGGTTGACTTAGAGGTTATTATGCTCCACACGTTGTTGGCTTGGAGTCGGGATGTCTAGACGATCTAAAATGGTCTCACATTTGTGGCTGGAAATTGGTACTGGCTACAGGCTGGGAACTCAGCTGGAGTTGGCTAGAGGGCCTCAATTCTTCTCTATGTGGGCTTCTTCACATGGTTGCTTATGCTTTCTGATAGCATGGTAGATGGGTTCCTAGAAGCATCCCAAGACAATAAGGCCCAATGTGCAAGGATTTACCAGCCCTTCACTTGCATCACTCTTGTTGATGTTCCATTGGCCAAAGCTGGTAACATGGTCAAGCCCAAAACCGATACGTAAAAGGACTCATAAGAGTACAAATATAAAGAAGCATGCTTCATTGAGGGCCACCAAAGTTAACAGTGTATCACACCCCTCAAACCAACACTTGATTTATTTTTGGTTGAGCCAAGGATTAGTGCATAATTGTCATTATAAAATTATTTTGTTAATTATAAGACAAAATAAACTTGTTTTTTATAAATTTTCATTTTCTTTTTCAAAAATCATACCTATCAAACCTGTTTTACATTGTCTACTATGACACTTCGGTCCCCACTTTAAGTGGATTCCATTTGAGCAGTCTTTTTCTGGTTTTTTCTCTTTCCCACTTAGTTTTTGTGCCTTGCTTTCAATCTTAGGTCAAGAGCGCTTTGCAGAGGAGGAGTGAGTGACAAAACAGAATTTGGGGGGGCATCACTGGTCCTTAAATAATACCATCATAATAGCACCCACGTATCAGCCCTCATCCTGACATGGTTTCCTAACTTCACTCATAAAGAATTAAATGGTCACTCTCCCAGCAGCTACCTAGGCACTGATAACCAGATATGGCTTGAAAATATATACCATAGTACCTTCCTCATCAAGCCTCAATAACCTACAGCTTTTACAAACTTTCTGCATGAGAGTGCTACACCAGTTTGTTCTGAAAGGCCTATAGTCTATACAAAGAACGTTTGAACAGAGGTGTCCTTTTTAAATAGAGGTTTGATTTTCTTCTCTGCTACATGTGTAAGTTTTAAATGAAACTTTAAAGAATAAGAGCACTTTGGTTTTTATAAGACTCCGCAGTCTACAGTTGGCATTGGATAGCTGGGCCATGTCTTCTTTACATAATAGAAAAAATCTGAAGTGTTTGAATTCACTGAGACTTAGGAAGCACTCTCCATTCTTATTTAATTGTTGATGAAATTACAGGTAATCTGTAAAAAAGGGATTTAAAATCCAACCAAAAAGTATATATGTTGACCATTTTGTTTTTCTCTCATGAGATTCTCAGTTTAAATCATATACTAGTCAATGTAACATAAGCTTTCTTTTTTTTTTTTTTTACCCCAGCATAAATCTGACAGGTAGTGTAACTGAAACTAATCAAAATGCTTCCACAGAGCCAATGATTTCAACAGTGCTGTTTTGGGCCTCCCCAGGGGTGTTGTTACCTATTTTTTCATTTCCTTTTCTCGAACAGATCTATCATTTTACAAGGCCCAAACTTTCCGTTCCTTTCACATATCTTCATAAGCAATTAACAAAGGATGCCTCCCCCATTGGTGTTTTGTCATTTTGACTTCAGTTTCCGTGGTGATCTCAGTCATTTTTAAAGGACCTGTAAATGCTGCTTCAATATGAGCTCTGTTTCTGTCACACTTGTAAACAAAACTGCCAAAGGCAAACCAGCTTGTCTGTCACCAAGCAAGAATGTAGGACCTTTATTAGGGATGGGTTTATGAGAAGCATCAGTGTCTGCGTTCATAGGTTGAATCTCAAGAGCAATTCCTCTGCTAACAGCATTTCCCAGAGCCCAAAGTGCACCTCAGGAGGTAGTCCACTCTACAGCAAACTCTCAACAAATGGATATTGTCTTACATTGAAGAATCTAACAAGAAAGAAATTCAGTATCTTCCTTCAGAAATAGTTTCCATTAGTCATGATTTATCAGGAATTTCTTCACATCCCTTAATATTATGAAGTCTTCCCCTTTGTCTCCTTTCTCTCTGAATTCTCACTGCAGTAAAACACTAATCATTCATTCATTCACAAACACCATTCATTGAGCAGTCACCATGTGCCTATATTATAACATCAACACTCTACTAGGTACTTTATCATTTCATCACTGTGACCTTACACAATAAATATTATTAGCCCCATTTCAATGATAATGAATTAAAGCAATAGCTCAGAAAGGTTTTATTATCTTGCCGAAGTTCTCATGGTCATACAGTGAGTGAATGTTGAGGCCAGAATTTAAACCTCAAATTCTATCTTCTCAATTAGTGATGGAAGCCAAGGTCAACACTCCTCTTAGGGAGATATCATTATTCTGCAGTAGAATGCTTACCACATGTTCGACTAGGACCCCTTGGCTTACATGGCCAGGTTGATGCAATAGGCAGTGTCATAATGCCAATAGCTCAGAACAGAATTTAGAACACATGTGACCCAGACCACCCAGACACTTGAACGACCTTATTGGGATTTCAAGTTTATTTTTTTCTAATGTGAATACTCAATTCTGAGTTCATAGAGCACCCACAGATGACAGAGAAGAACCAAACCTCTAGGAATGCAAGTGGGTTGTCCTGTTTCACTCACACACACACAAACACACACACACACACAAAGAGTAGTAGAGTGAATTTATAGGCGACTACTAGTCCCTCGGCCTCATCTACTAAATAAGTGGTTTGGGCGAAAGTCCTGGGAAGATGAACTGATGGCGTACAAATACACACAAATAGGAAATAGGACAGTAAAATCTAAAGGGCACTATCTCTCTAATTGTTAAATTTACCAAAACCAAGTTCTACCCCCTTAAAAAGAAGGTATTTTCCCATCAAGACAAGAACAATAAATGACCTAAGGACAGGAAGCACAGTGTTTCAGTCCCTACCACACCATAGCACCCTACAAAATGACAGCTATATTATCAACACTCAACAGATATTGACTGGAATTTCCCTCTGATTCAGAGTAACCTGTTCTACAACTAAACCAAGTGTGTGGGTATGTGATCAAGGATGAAAGTGGACTCAGATGAGTTACCGGACTCTCTCCCTGTACTGCTGTGGTGTACTCTGATACCACTGTCTTCACCACAGATTTCACCTCCGACTTTTTTTTAAAGATTTTATTTATTCATTTGCGAGAGAGACAGAGAACAAGCAGGGGGAGAGGCAGAGGGAGAGGGAGAAGCAGACTCCCCGCTGAGCAAGGAGCCCGATGCGGGACTCGATCCCAGGACCCTGGGATCATGACCTGAGCCGAAGGCAGACGCTTAACCATCTGAGCCACCCAGGCGCCCTCACCTCCAACTTTTAAACTTCTGGAAATTTCCATGGCATAAGAAAAGCTGTTTTGACATTGCTTCAAAAATCAGTTTTATTTTGTTCATTTGAATTCAAACCACGAATGACTAAAAGAAATACTACAAAACCCAGTCCTAGCATCATTTCAGGGTGCCCAAATAGAGAGCACCATTGTTCTCTCTATTTCTGGGTAGCAATCTTACAGATGGAGCCTTTGCTAGGAGGAAGTAGGCTCTGCATGGCTTCAGTGAATTTTGCTCCTGTTCCTGCTCTAGCGTGTCTTACGTTATTTTTTTCTGCTAACTTCCTGAAAGCTAGACAGAAGAAAAACTTTTTGGCATGACTGCTCTCATGGTCTGGTAACTGTTCTGGAATGAATGACCATATCCTCCAAAAACACTTTGTCAGGACAGGCCTCCTATCCTATGGGACCCTTTCAAAAAGTTTCAATTTTCCTGTGGTTCCACATTTGTCATTTTGGCTAGACCTGCGAGCTTCTCAAGGACAAGAAACATATCATGTTTATATATGTTCCACTGACCCAAGATTATTCTGCTTGTTTGAGTCATACTAAGAAAGGGCCATATTATCCAAAGGTATTTGTTAAAATATTAAGAATACCAAGGAGCTCCTAAATATATAAAGCAAATATTAACATACCTAAAGTGAGAAGTAGACAGCAATATAATAATAGTAGAGGACTTCAATACCCCCCTTCCATCAATAGATAGATCATCCAGACAAAATGAATAGGAAACATTAGACGTCAATGACACATTGAACCAGATGGACTTAACAGACATTTACAGAACCTTTCATCCAACAGTAGCAGAATATACACTCTCCTCAAGTGCATTGGAAACATTCTCCAGGATCAATGTAAAGCCACAAAAAAAGTCTTAACATTAAGTTGAGATTGAAATTACGTCAAACATCTTTTCCAACCACAATGGTATGAAACTACAAATCAATTAAAGGAAGAAAACTAGAAAAGTCACAAATATATGGAGATTAAACAACATGCTATTGAGAAACCAATGGGTCAAACAAGAAATCAAAAGAGAAATTTAAAAATACCTGGAGACAAATGAAAACACAAAGTCAACACACCAAAAGTTATGGGATGCAACAAAAGCAGTTCTAAGAGGGAATTTTATAGCAATAAACACCTACATCAAGAAAAAATAGCCTAACAAGGAACTAGAATAAATTAGAAGAAACCAAGCCTAAAGCTAGTAGAAGAAAAGAAATAAAGACTAGAGTGGAAATAAATGAAATAGAAATGAAAAAGACAATAGAAAAATATAAATGAAATTAAAAGCAGGTTTTTTTAAACTGTAAACAAAATAGACAAGTCTAGCTAGACTAACCAAGAAAAAGAGAAGATTCAAGTAAAGAAAATTATAAATGAAGGGGGAGACATTTTAGTAATACCATACAAAAACAAAGGATTGTATGAAACTACTATAAACACTGTATGCCAATGAATTTGACAACCTAGAAGAAATTAATAAATTCCTGTAAATGTACAATCAACCAAGAATGAATCATGAAGAGATAGAAAATTAGAGCTAGGACAAATTCCCCAGTAAAAGACTGAATCAGCAATCATAAATCTCCAAAGAAGAAAAGTCCAAAATAATATGGCTTTGTGAGTGAATTCTTTAATTCACCCACAAAGGATTCATTTAAAGAATTCATTTAAATAAAAATTAGTATTGATTCTTCTCAAATTCTTCTAAAAAATAGAAGGGAATACTTCCAAATTCATTTTATGAGGCCAGCATTACCTTGATACCAAAAGCATACAAGGACACTTCAAGAAAATTATAGGCCAATATCCCTGATGAACATAGATGCAAAAAAATACTCAACAAAATATTATCAAACCAAAATCAGCAATATATTAACAAGATTATACACCACAATCAAGTGGTATTTATTCCATGGATGTAAGGATGGTTTGACATCCACAAATTAATCAATATGATATACCACTTTAACAAAATGAAAGTTAAAAATTTTATGATCATCTCCTTAGATGTAGAAAATGCATTTGATAAAATTCAACATTGATTCATGATAAAAACTCTCATTGAAGTGAGTATAGAAGGAATGTACCTCAACATATTATAGGCCATATATGACAAACCCATAGCTTGTACTCATACTCAATATCATATTCAATGATGAAAATGGAAAGCTTTTTTTCTAAGATCAGGAACAAGACAAGGATGTCCACTATCACCATTTTTATTCAACATACTACTGGAACTCCTGGCCATAGCAACCAGACAAGAGAAAGAAACGAAAGGCATCCAAATTGGAAAGGAAGAAGTAAAACTGTCTCTATTGAAGAAAACACAAATAAATGGAAAGATATTTAGCAATCATGGATTGGAAAAATTAATATTGCTAAAATGTCCAACTATCCAAAGCAATCTACAGATCCAATGCCATCCCTACAATGGCATTTTTCATGGAAATAGAACAAACAATCCTAACATTTGTATGGCAGAGAATTACATGGAATACAATAGCCAAAGCAATTTTGAGCAAGAAGAACAAACTGGAGGCATTACACTTCCTCATTTCAAACTATATTACAAAACTATAGTAATCAAAACAGTATTGTGCTGGCATAAAAACAGACACATAGATGAATGGAACAGAACAGAGAGCCCCCCCCAAAAACCCATCCATATGTGGTCAATTAATTTATGACACAGGAGCTAAGCAAATGCAACAGGAAAAGGACCATTTCTTCAATAAATGGTGTCAGGAAAACAACAGCCACATGCAAAAGAGTGAAACTGGACCACTTTCTTATACCATACACAAAAATGAACTCAAAATGGACTAAATATTTGTATGTAAGACCTGAAACCATAAAACTCCTAAAAGAAAACATAGGGGTAAGCTCCTTGACATCAGGGTTAGCAATGATATTTTTAATTTGACACCAAAAGCATAAGCAACAAAAGCAAAAACTAAACAAGTGGGACAACATCAAAGTAAAAAACTTTGTACAGCAAAGGAAACTATCAACAAAATGAAAAGGCAACCTGCCAAATGGTAGAAAATATTTCCAAATCATATAAATGATTAAGAGGTTACTACCCAAAATAAAGAAGTCATACAATTCAATAGAAAAAGAAAAACAATCTAATTAAAAAATGGGCAGAGAATATGAATAGACATTTTCCCAAAGACATACAAACGGCCCATAGATATATGAGAGGGTGTTCAGCATCACTAATCATCAGGGAAATGCAAATCAAAACACAATGAAATATCACCTCACACCTGTTAGAATGGCTATTATCAAAAAGATAAGAAATCAGTATTACTGAAGACAGAGAGAAAATGAAACCCATATGTACTGGTGGTGGAAATGTAAATTGGGGCAGCCACTATAGAAAACAATATGGAGGTTTCTCAAAAAATTAAAAATAGTACTACCATGTGATCCAGCAATTTCAAAATATAACCAAAGGAAGTGAAATTACTATCTCAAGGGGCACCTGGGTGGCTCAGATGGTTAAGCGTCTGCCTTCGGCTCAGGTCATGATCCCAGGGTCCTAGGATCGAGTCCCGCATCAGGCTCCCTGCTAGGTGGGAGCCTGCTTCTCCCTCTGCCTCTGCCTCTCTCTCTCTCTCTCTGACTCTCATGAATAAATAAATAAAACATTTAAAAAAAAAAGAAATTACTATCTCAAAAACATATATGCACTCCCATGTTCATTGTAGCATTATTAACAATAGACAAAATATGGAAATCACCCGAGGGTTCACTGATGGATGAATAAAGACAATGTGACGTATAGATATAGACAGACAATGTGATATATATATTTCCAAAATATTTTATATATGGATATACATAATACATGGAATATTCCATATATTATTCATATAATGTTCCCTGTAATATATGGAATAATGGAATATTATTAAGCCATAAAAAAGAAGGAAATCTTGCCATTTGGGACAACATGGATGGACCTCAAGGATATGCTAAGTGAAGTCAGAGAAAGATAATATTGTTATGATCTTTACTTATATACCAAATCAGAAAGCAAAAACCAAACTCATAGAGAACCGATTGCAGTTACCCAATGGCAAGGGGTAAAGGGGTTGGCGAAATGGGTGAAGGTCATCAAAAACAACAAACTGCCAGTTATAAGGTACATAAGTCCTGGGGATGTAATGAGAACATGGTGACTCCAGGTCACAATACTGTATCATCTATATGAAAGGTACTGAGAGCGTAGATCTTAAAAATTCTCATCACAAGAGAAAAACTTTTGAAACTATGTGTGATGATGGGTGTTAACTTCCTGCAGTGATCACAGTCAGATCATTACTGGCACAGCTAAAAAGAACACAGTGTTATGGGCCACTTATATCTCAATACATATTATTTAAAAAAAAAAAGAGCAACAATGTCTTACGGTCACCACTCACATACAATCCATTGTTCCTTGACCTCAGGTGCCCTGGAGTTGGAACCACTTGGGAAGACATTTCAGAAAATGGACCTTAATGTAAATGTTTGGAAAAACAAAACCTTTTCCCCAAAGGAGAAAAGCAAAAAGGAGCTGAAGTGTCTAATCCTACCCAGAAGTGCCCATCCGCCAATGTGAATAAGGAGAATGTGGTAAACAGATTGCTTTGGGGAATAGAGGTGTTACTATGAATCCTGCTTTATCTCTTTGGAACTGCGGACATCCATGAGTTTAGCAGTATTTCCAAAACATTAAAAAAATCCATAAAATAAAATATATAGATTTTAAATTTCAGGTAAACCGTACTCAACTTTGCAAACAGAAACTTCTTTCCCAAAGGCCTTATGTAGTTCTAAAAAAGTATGCTCTCTCAAAGCTCGACAGAAGGCAAAGCCTTACATATGTTGAGTACCTTTATCACACAACAAATGTCCATATTTTTATATAAGATATTTAATGTTTTCTGTGTTAAATTATTTTGATAAAAATTTCCAAATGTACCCCAAATAGAACAAAGCCCAGCTACCAGTTATCCAGCTTCAATAATCATCAACATTTTGTCATACTTTTTTATCAATAATAACTTTTTTTAAAGCTTGAATAGATTAAAGCAAGACCAAGTTTTCAAGTCATTTTGCTTCAGTAGGCATGCAAAAAGAAAAGAATATTCTGGCACATAACTGTATGCCATTAGCACACCCAACAAATCAATCATCTGATACTCAATTTCATAAAAGTTCCTCAAATGTCTAAAACAATCTTTTTTTACCATAAATTTGGTTGAAACATTGTATAAGGTATTATGTATCTTAAGTCGCTTTAATATTTCTTTCACACTAAAACATTGCCGTCCCTCTTCCCTTTTTATCCCCATGCTGTTGGGTAGTTGAAGAAACTGGATCTGTAGTCTTGAAGAAATTGCCACACTCTGAATTTGGTTGCAAAACCATTTCTTAAGCTCTGAACACTGTGCTCAGCTGAGATTTCCCAGAGGAATGCCCTTTGGTCTGGTGGGCACTCTGTGTTGCCTCGTTTAGTGAAACTGGCAGGTGTATAACCTGAGGGTCCACGACCCTGTTCGCCTAGATCCAGGTGGAGGGATGAAACTGATCACTGAGAACCCTAAGACACAGCTTTTCCAGAGACGTCTCTAATAGATTGAAAGCTGGAGGACCACAGTAGGGTCCCTACAATTCAGTTACAAGAAAGAGGAGCCCAGGGCTGTGTAAGAGCTCTTCTGGGAAGGAACAAAAGTTAATTGTTGAAGGGGGGGAAAAAAAACAGTATTTATTTCCAGAAGAGGAAGCTCATATCACAGACAAATATATAGGACTTGCTAAGGCTTAGAAGTAGGAGCTTAACGTCTCTTGTTGGAAAGGCACATAGCAAGCAGCAGCCTGGGGTGCTCAGATGTATTTGTTTCTGTCCACCCAGCCCCATTCCTTTCTTTATCTTTGCAGACACAGAGCCCAGGATCTGCAGATTAGAAACAATCAGGATGATGTTTGTACAGCACCTTGTTCCCCGCAGTTCGGAGCACTTGGCGGGCAGCATGTTGCTCAAGCCGCGAGAACTCCCGGGTGGGAGGGATTTATGGGCTGGCCAGGAGGCCTGCTCTGTGCACCCCATCCAGCAACCCCCAGTGGCTTTGTCTTGGCCACCTCCTGCACACCTGCTCTCCAGGTGACACCTTCAGTTCCCACTCCATCTGGACTTCTCTTCAGGGTCCCGTTTCCTTACCACAATCCAAGCAAGCCCAAACCAGAGCCCCTGGAGTAATTAGAAATGAAACCCCAAAGAGATACCTATTGATAAACTGCAAGAACAGCTCAAAGGCAAAGGTGCCTTTGCCTCAGGTCCAATGAACAAACATTGGCTGGCTGGCAGCTTCATGCCACGCTTAGAGCTTAGCCCGGGGGTGTAAAGAGCATGTTCCAGACCTGTCCTCCGGCAGCTGTCACTCTGGGCACAGCTGTGTTCTTCTACCCATCTCTGATCTGTTTCTAAAAAGTACTTCCCTAGGGCGCCTGGGTGGCTCAGTTGGTTAAGCGACAGCCTTCGGCTCAGGTCATGATCCTGGAGTCCCGGGATCGAGTCCCGCATCGGGCTCCCTGCTCAGCGGGGAGTCTGCTTCTCCCTTTGACCCTCTTCCCTCTCGTGCTCTCTATCTTTCATTCTCTCTCTCTCGAATAAATAAATAAAATCTTAAAAAAATAAAAATAAAAAGTACTTCCCTAAAGAATTACAATGTAAATTTTTCTTCTGTAATGTATACTCTTGTTCATAGTGCCTTGTGCTACAAATAGATAAAAAAAATAATAATTGGGGATAGTTATTTAGTATCTTTTGCCTAGGACTTTAAAGCATTTCACAAACACTGCCCACAAATAGTAAATTAACTAACATGTTACCTCCCTATTTTACAGATGGATAGTAGCAATACGGGGATTAGAGTCAACAGATGTCAGAGTAAGAATCTGACTCCACTACTAATTTGCATCATGACCTCAGGCAAGCCACTCCCCCTCCCTGAACCCTGGTGTCCTCCCTGTACACAGCATTGTCACCTGAAAGTCTTAGGACCCTCTCCTCCTCTTCCCTGGTATTTGGAAATGCTATCACAGTAACTGTGGCAGATGCATTATTAGTACGTAGCGACAGAGGCAGGGTGCTGTTCCTCCTGCACAAGAATGTTTGGCAGAAAAACATTTTCCTGCCCCAAATGCCAATAGCCCCAAATGACCCTTGGGTGGTCATTGACACCCAGGTAAATGACCTCTAACCTCCTTCCCAGTGTGACAGACTATGTACATCCATCTCTGAAAGTTCAGCCACAACCGGATTCAGCTCTACGTTCAAGTAGTCTGTGCCATGCTCAGGGACATTTCAGAGGACCGATCGGAACCAGAGGTGAGCACAGAGAACCAGCAAGGTGACTACCAACTGCAAGTTTTTCGGGTCCCCCAGATTTTGCTTCGGGAAAGGCCCCACCCACTGTTTCACCCAGATTTGCTTTTAAGTTCCATGCAGGAATTTAATATCTGTGACCCTGCCAACTTGTGTTAACACGTTCACCAGCCCTAGATCAACTCTGACAAAAGCAAGCAGGTCCCAGCCATCAACGGAGGCTGAGTAACTATCATGTAAAACTGCACTCAGAAGTAAACAGCAGGAGCCAACCAGTGAGAACGGGTTTAATAAGTTCCAGGTGGCTAACCTCCTACTCATCTGCACACTTGAACTTCCAGGTGGTCTTTGAGGCTGATCCCCGACTGTTTACAATGCTGAAGTCCTTTTGTTAGTAAATTATTTCTGTGTGTGCTAAGAGGCCGTTAATTATTTACCATATATCTTGACAGCATATTTACCCCTTTACGACCTAGAGAATCCATCACTTTCAGAAATCCCAATTATAATGTTCTTGAAAGGTCAGCTTCAAGAAACACCTCACACTGAGGAATCAAAAATCAAGGCCCAAAAATGGAGTATTTTTCTAAGATATGTCCAGCAGCCTGAAAGCACTTTAAAAAAAAAAAATTCTCCTCAAAAGTTTGCAAAATAACACTTAAAGCATAGAGCAAGTCAACTTATTCAGCCAGCTATACCTATTAACTTGGGCTTTTTGAGGTAAGTTGAAACAGATTTAGCACTTCTCTTGGTTTCTAAAAGTCTTTTGTCTTCAATTAAAAAAAATAAAAACTGAAGCTAGATGATTGGTATTTTGACATCCAACCAAGTGTTATTTCTGGTACAACTATACAGACTAAAATACCGCTCGTGGCAAATCTGGTGCATTTTTATGTGAATGTTTGTTTATACTCATCTCATCTTGGCTCCGCACCATCATATCTCGTTCCACATCAAGCATGCATATGTCTTGATTTCCCTTCTCGCTGTCTGCAAGTCTATTCCAAGTTTCTGGCAAAGAATCTCGATGGAGACCCCAGGGAGGAGCCGACAGACCAGGACACTGCGCTAACACCCCCCACCATCTCCAGCGGGTGGGCCACTCCAGACCGGGGAGATCCCAATTGGTTTCCTTCGACCTTGGACTGAAACCCACCCCCCCCCCCAGGTGGCAGTGAGACATCGTGGATAAAGCATGGATTTCAAAGACAGATGACCCAGATCCAAATGTGAACTCCACTGTTTCTTGCAAATCGCTTGAATCCTCTGAGCCCCAGCTTCTTCACCTAATGCGGCAGGTTGTGGTGAAGAGTAAATGAGAGAACATAAAAAGGGAAACACTTTGAAGACTGCAAACCTACACGTTAGGGCTGATGGGTGGACCGGGGCCCAGGGGCCAGGACCGACTGTGGGCTTCCTACCATCTGAGGGTTTCTGGGATGGGGGCAAGAATGAGGTGGGGAGTGTGAGGCAGCGGACCAGGAAGTGTCCGGAGGCCAAGTTAACACGGTGAGTTATCAAGTCTAAAGGGAAAGAGCACTGGGTCCGGGGGCAGGAGGAGGCTAGGGGTAAGGTGGGACATTAGCTTGGGAGTGAAGGACCCAGAGCTGGATGGATGGATGTAGATGCCAGGCCAGAGCGAGGGCTCCGTAGAGGGAGGAAGTATGAAATGGGCACGGGGCAGGAGGGACAACCCGAAGCTGACTCAGGCCGAACATTGCCATCTTTGGACCCACACCTTCTTCTCCTTATGTGCTATCGGACACAGAGCCTTCAACTTCCTGCTCAGTTACCCCTGAAAATAATTTTTAAAAACAACACATCTTCTCACACCCTTTGAGGTTAACATCTAAAATATATCTCTATCAGTTTAAATAGTTACAGAGGATATAACTCTTGGTGAATGGATATACTGGACACTAAAAGATAAAACTCCTCTGACCTTCAAAAAAGGTTTCCTGTGCAATCTAATACCATAGCAATTTGATATCCACCATAATTCATTTTAAATATACACCAACAAGCAAAAAATTATTTCATCCACTTCCCCCACATAAATGTATGATGTGACATTTTCTGCCTGAAACCCTTTTATTGATCACCCAGAATTATCTGCAGCAAAAACATGTATATAATTTGAAATTAATCTTGTATATTTTAATTAATTTGAAATTAATGTTTAAAATTTCCTGTGACTATGTAGGTCTAGGTATCAAAGAAATATTTCTGGACTGAATTGTCATTATAGGTATTATTAATACACAATTTATGAAAATAAATACAATTTTTATAAATAATTATTCAACATAAGTCATAAAATTTTATTGGAAAAACTACTCTTCATCAGACTTTTTAGTAAAATTGATGGGGTTTCTTATTAACATTACTCCCATCTTGCAATTACGGTTGTTACAGTTATTGTAAGCACTATGAGGCCATTTTCATAAAAATAAGTTTAGAATGGAAGGGTTTTATCACAGCCATGTCAATTACCAAGCCCCTTCTGATATGGTGAACTATCATCAAAATTATTATGATGATGATCTGATTCTCTGACAACTCAATTAGGTCTTCCCTCAATTTGCATGAAAGCAAAGAATTAGAAATCATTTGAGTTGCAAAAAGATGACTCAGTCAATAGACACATTCACTTTTCAAAAAAACAGCATTTGTCAGGCACCCCAGGGATTTGCCTACCCTGGGGCAATGCAGCGTTGCAAGAAGGGCTGCCAGTGTGCAAGAACAGAAAGGGGCTACTGCATCCTGCAGGCATGGCTCCCTGCCATTCAGCTCTCCGAAGAGCCGGTGGAGGAGAGTGTGCCCATGGAAGTGGTGGACCTAGAATTTTTTTTTAAATCCATGTATATTTATGTACTCTTAGCAAGCCTTTGTGTGCCCCCACAATGTAGGTACCCAAATGCGAAGCCCACTGGGCTAGGACCTGAGTGTTAGTGGAGCTGGTGACCCTGGGCAGCTGGGGCTTCCCTGACTTCTCCAAATGGCATTCTCCAAACTGGGTTTTGTGGAATTTTAGTGCCCTTCAGAATGTTAGAGATTCCCAAGGAAGAGGAATTCCCAGGTCCAAAGAGTTTGGGAAAAGCTTCCTATTATTTCCCCCTCTTAAGAGATTCACAGTGAAATCTGAACATTAATGGCTGAAGAAACCTGTTTCACTTTATTTAATGCAGAATTTCCCAAACAAACCTGATCCAGTCCCATTTTCTCCCCCAAAGAATATCTAGTTATATATAAAGGCACCTTAGTAGTCTGCTCTGGTCTTGACAGCTCCAAGCTGAATCTCCTGTGTCTTGCCTACATGGCCTGACTTACCCATGACAACTACAGATCTCTTTAAAACACTCTAGAGGGACTGAGACCTCGGACTGCTTTGTTCCATGGACTCCAGTACCTAGTAAGGAGATAATACCTTTTGCTGTAGCTTTCCTATTGAGTTCAACCATTTTTAGTTTTTAAAATTTTTTAAAGATTTATTTATTTATTTAAAGATTGCAATCACAGGTGGGAGGGGGTGGGAGGGGGTGGGGGGGGGAGAGAGAGAGAGAGAGAGAGAGAGAGAGAGAGAGAGAATCCTCAAGCAGACTCCCCACTGAGCACAGAGCCTGACGCAGGGCTCAGTCCTGAGACCCTGAGATCATGAACCGAGCTGAAACCAAGAGTCGGACGCTTAACCAACTGAACCACCAAGTTCATCTATTTTTAGATAGAGACCCTGATATAACAGGAAGTTTTCTGTGCTGTTGACTTTGGGTGGCAGCCAATAGGGCCATGAACTTGAAAGTGCTTCCCAAAGAGCCACACGTGGATGGTCAGCTTGGTGCTTTCCCAGCTGTCTTTCTGGGTTCCCTGGTTATTGGCAGTATGGAACAAGCCAAAAGAAGATTATAATGAGATGCAAAGTAAAAACCCAAACATACATAAGCGGGATGTGTGTTGTGAGTGAGACATTGTGTCTCCGTATAGGACTGTTTTTCATTACATCCACAGCCACGTGGGTTTTAACCATCTAATTTGAATTTTCCATCTTTTCATTGCAAAACATGAAAAGTCGGCTATATAATCATGATGATTATGAGGAAACCAAGTTCATGCATCCCAGCTGAAGAGAGCAGCCTGGGAATGAGGGCCAGGTCACCTGACCTGGCTCCTGGTCTGGGACATCTTGGGCATTTGACCTCTGTAAGACATCACTACTGAAGAGAAACAAAACTAAACCCCTGCCACCGTTTCCCTTTATTCACCAGAAAGACTACATACAAGACTACAAGTTAGAAATTACTCAGTATTCTGTACACAAGCCCTGAACATTTTGGTTAGCGTGGGGGGGGGATCCAATTAGACTCTCCATTCTTGACTGGAGCTCAAAACTCAAACAAATCAGTCAGGGACCTGTGGAAAAGGAGGTTGGAGAGTGAGCCTCCAGAGCCCCTTTCTTCTTGGAATATGGGAACCACGAAGCATTTCTGTGTCTCCATTCACACTACACACCTCCTGAGAGCAAGCAAGGTGGACAGAGCCAAAGGCCAACAAAGCTGATTACTGACTCAGCCTCAGCCAGAACCCACTTTGCTCTTTGGAAACCTCTCCCCTCACCTGTGAAGCTGAAAACTAATGCATTTTTATAAGCTTCTGCAAACCAAGGAGAACAAAACTCAAAATAGCTGCAAGAAAAGAGATGAAGAATCAAAACTAGTTTTTGATTGAAACCACTTGAGATTTCTTGGAGAATTATCCCCCGAAATCCCTTTTGTGGGAAGACAAAGGCAGCAGAAACCAAACGACTGGCCTGCCGTTGAAGAGGGAGTGAGCAGTGCAATAGGATCGAAATAAGAGCCCTCCACCCTCCAGGTCTTGGGTTCTAGGAGCTAAGGTTCAGAGAAAGCCGCCCCTGAAGGGCCTGGAAATAAACAACAGCAGCAGGACCATCTGCTGGATACTCACTTGAGGGAAAGAACATATTCTAAAACCCTTAGTCACCAAGCCATCCCCATCTGTGTGAGGGAAATGTCCAGGCAGCCAGGGGCTGTTACCTTGCCTTTGGCAAGGAAGGGACTCCCACCCTGTTTCAGGACAGCTGATGCATTAGGTCTTGATTGGATGTATCCCAGGTGTGTAGAACAGCTGTAGCAGGTTTTCAGCACGCCTTTGCCTATTTCCCAAGAAACGATGTTCTCCTCTCCATCAGCTCAGCTCTTCGGGTAGTAGCTAAGGGTGGGAGGAAGCATAGAAGAAACGTGTTGCTCAAGGACACTGTCTAGTCCACAGCGTTGTGTAAATCTGTGGTTTTGATTCCACAGGAGGGAGAACTGCAAACCTGAAAGGTGGAAAAGTGAAATCGGCCCAGGTGTTAACCGGGGTGTGAGGCGGAGTGGAAGGAAACACTGTCATAGCCCCCAGATGCGCATGGCAGGGAGGGTCTGTTTTCAGCCCACGGACTTGGCTGTGGCTGAGCCGCTGGCGGGGGCAGCAGGGGTGGGCTGAGCTGCTGAGCCCACTATCTGGAGGAGAGAAGAACCCATGCATCCTGTGGACTACCCAAAGCTCTAAACGTCTGAATTCCTTTGAATTATTATTCTGACTCCACTCCAGATGAACCTCAAGTATTTCCAGCCAACGTAATTACGTATCTATTTTGATCACAGCCTGCAAATTAGATCGTTTGCTTAGAGAGGAAGGGGACACTTCTCTTTCAGCACTGATTTGACATAACTAATCCCCATTAGGCTGGGTACTGGTGAGAAAAGCCCCGGGGTGTGGCAGAAAAATCCAGACTTTGGTAGCAGATGGGTCTTTTGTGTACAAATCCCAGCTCAGGTATTACGGTCTCAGCCTCAATTGTGTCATCCCAAAAGTGGGAATGACAGCCCTCCCCTTAAAGAGTTGTTGTCAGCATTGGAGATTATCATAAAGCACAGGGCATTGGCGGCATACAGATGCCAGTCGTTACTACTGTTATTATTGTATTATTACTATTATTTCAAAATCAGGGAAACACTCACTAGGAGGGGCACTAGTCCCTTAAGGACAGAGTGTAGATCTTACCAAGGCAGGGCTGGGGTAGAAGCCAACAGCCGGCTGCTGGAGATGGTGGGCAGGAGGTCCGGAGGTGGTGTGCCTGAGACAGGTAAGGATCGGCGCCCCTCCCCAGGGGAGAGGGAGGGTTGGGGAGGGTGGCAGAAAGGTAAAGATGAAGTCATCAGACAGGAGGAAAAGTACTTGACTGGGCAGGAGCAGACTTCAGAACCAAAAGTTCTGCCAGAACAAGATAAGCCGACATGGACCAGAGCCAAGGAATGGGCTGCTGGGAAGGAGACAGGAGGGGCTCACTTCTCTAGGTTCCTCCTGCAGAAGGTGAGCAGCTGCTCATCAGAGGGTAAGGAGAGGTTGGCCCCTCCTGCGGGACTTTAGGAGGAACCTGGAACATGCAGACAATTAGGGTGTATGTTCTTCAAACTTTGTTGATTGCTTACCTGATGAAATCAGTTACCTTCCATATACATATTTTTATTTGCACATTTTTCATCTGCATTGATTATATATTAAGTATGGCTTAGATTAAAAACACACACACACAAAGATGGGGCACCTAGGTGGGTTAGTCGGTTGAATGGCCAGCTCTTGATTTCGGCTGGGGTCATTGTCTCAGGGTCCTGGGACTGAGCCCTGAGTCAGGCTCCACGCAGAGCAGGAAGTCTGCTCCAGCAGTTTCTGTCTCCCTCTTCTTCTGCCCCTCCCCCCGCTTGCTCATGCATGCTCTCTAAAATACATAAATCTTTAAAAAACACACATAAAGAGATCTTCTGTACAACACTCTATCATAGGTAAACAATACTGTATTGTGCACTTCAAAATTTGTCAAGAGGAGAAATCTCATGTTAACTGTTCTTACATAATTTTTTTTTTAAATGGAAGTTTCAGTGTTGTGTTTTTTTTTTTGTCCTGCCCCTCAGTGGATCTTTTTTTTTTTAAGATTTTTTATTTATTTGTTTGACAGAGAGAGACACAACGAGAGAGGGAACACAAGCAAGGGGAGTGGGAGAGGGAGAAGCAGAAGCAGGCTTCCCGCCGAGCAGGGAGCCCGATGTGGGACTCGATCCCAGGACGCTGGGACCATGACCTGAGCCGAAGGCAGATGCTTAACAACTGAGCCACCCAGGTGCCCTCAGTGGATCTTCTTGCACACCCAGTTTTGGATACTCCTCGCCCCCAAAACAGGAGGTGGAGTCAGAGGAAAGGGCATTCACCTCCATTCTCAGAAAGATAACTCATTTTTCTTTCTCCAATACCAGTGGTCTGAAAGTGGAGTTACTTGTTGGCATTTTTGTTTCTGTTTCTGTAGGTTGGAGGGTTAAAATCAGACAGAGAAAAACATTTGACTTGTGGAATAAAGGCCCACAGAGCCCATATTAATGCTCTTTAGAAAAACACAAGGTGATAGAAACAGAAAGATTACACTTTCTACAGGTGAAGGATGTTGACTCATTATTCTTGTGTCACTCAAAAACCGAGCCTGATACTTCATTTGTACACCACTCAGACCAAAACAAGGAGCTGCCTCATTTGTTCCTAGTAAGGTGTATATGCAGGCTCTAGATCACACAACTCACCATGTCATCTGGCACAGTATGGCACCCAGCACAGCCAGGTAACCATGTTAAGAACAAGGGGACTCAGCAAAATGAGCCTCACCTAGTTTGCTGGCTCTCAGCCCAGCTATGGCAGAGTACTTGTGTTCCTCCTATTTACAGCCCTGATTCACCCCTCCTTGTCTTTGTACTCTCCCCCTGCCTAGAATGCTTTGGTTCCTCCCCTGCAATCCCCTCCAGCTACTCATTAAATCTCCTTGGCCTAAAAATGCAGTTTAAGCTTTTAAAAATGGATTGCTTCCACTGTTTTGCCCCCCACTCAATATCAATTCCAATAACTAGTTGTGTGCATTTCTGTCTCTCTCTGCTGTGAGCTCTGGGAGGGCAGGGAGTGGGTCCCCCTGGCCTAAGAGACTCAAGTATAGGGGACTTCAGTAATTCATACTCATGTAACACCCCAATGTGGGTCCAAATTGGGGAGGGTCCTCAGCTCCATGCAGTCATTCAGGGACCCAGGGTGGTGCCAACACTGCCACCTTCATTCTATGATTTCCAAGGTCATCCTGGGCATTGATACCCAGCTAGAGGAGGGGGCGGAAAGCCCAGGAGACTTTCATCGGCCAAGTCTGGAAATGGGGAAGATCACTTTCTCCCACACGACACTGGCCACAGCTCTGTCACTACAACAGAAACCAAGAAATATAGTCATTCGTGTGCCCAGGAGGTGAGGAAGCAAGTTCAGTGATGAACCGGCAGCCTCTGTCACACCGTCCTGGACCAGCTCACACTCGCTGTGAGCCCTCGAAACCCAGAAGTGGAGGGTGAGTCGGCTTGTGCAGTCAAGGCAGGGTTTTGCAGGGAGCTTGAGCGCATTTTTTCTCAGTTATCTTCCCAGACTTGTGCACAGTGCCATCTGCTGCTCAGAATTAGAAGCTGGAAGGAAGGTGACCCTGGGTTTGGGGATCCAAGGAACCAGGTTAAGAAGAACTGGAATTTAGACATCGACCGCCTAAGAGTCGCGCTGTAAGAAGCAACAACCTCTCCTCTTCCTCTCCGCCATCTCCTCCGCAGACGCAAAGCAGCAACCATGCGTGAGTGCATCTCCATCCACGTGGGCCAGGCTGGTGTCCAGATCGGCAATGCCTGCTGGGAGCTCTATTGCCTGGAACACGGCATCCAGCCCGATGGCCAGATGCCAAGTGACAAGACCATCGGGGGAGGAGATGACCCCTTCAACACCTTCTTCAGTGAGAAGGGCGCCGGCAAGCATGTGCCCAGGGCCGTGTTTGTAGACCTGGAACCCACGGTCATTGATGAAGTTCGCACCGGCACCTACCGGCAGCTCTCCCACCCTGAGCAGCTCATCACCGGCAAGAAGGACGCTGCCAACAATTACGCCGGAGGGCACTACACCATCGGCAAGGAGATCATTGACCTTGTCTTGGACCCCATTCGGAAGCTGGCTGACCAGGGCACAGGCCTTCAGGGCTTCTTGGTTTTCCACAGCTTTGGAGGGGGAACCGGTTCCGGGTTCACCTCCCTGCTGATGGAACGTCTCTCTGTCGATTATGGCAAGAAGTCCAAGCTGGAGTTCTCCATTTACCCAGCCCCCCAGGTTTCCACAGCTGTAGTTGAGCCCTACAACTCCATCCTCACTACCCACACCACCCTGGAGCACTCTGATTGTGCCTTCATGGTAGACAATGAGGCCATCTATGACATCTGTCGTAGAAACCTCGATATTGAACGCCCAACCTACACTAATCTAAATAGGTTGATAGGTCAAACTGTGTCCTCCATCACTGCTTCCCTCCGATTTGATGGAGCCCTGAATGTCGATCTGACAGAATTCCAGACCAACCTGGTGCCCTATCCCCGCATCCACTTCCCTCTGACCACCTATGCCCCCGTCATCTCTGCTGAGAAAGCCTACCATGAACAGCTTTCTGTAGCAGAGATCACCAACGCATGCTTTGAGCCGGCCAACCAGATGGTGAAATGTGACCCCCGGCATGGTAAATACATGGCCTGCTGCCTGTTGTACTGTGGCAACGTGGTTCCCAAAGATGTCAATGCTGCCATTGCCACCATCAAGACTAAGCGTACCATCCAGTTTGTGGACTGGTGCCCCACTGGCTTCAAAGTGGGCATTAATTACCAGCCTCCCACTGTGGTGGCCGGTGGAGACCTGGCCAAGGTGCAGCGGGCCGTGTGCATGCTGAGCAACAGCACAGCCATCGCTGAGGCCTGGGCTCGCCTGGACCACAAGTTCGACCTGATGTATGCCAAGCGTGCCTTTGTTCACTGGCATGCGGGGGAGGGCATGGAGGAAGGAGAGTTTTCTGACGCCTGTGAGGACATGGCTGCCCTGGAGAAGGATTATGAGGAGGTTGGTGTGGATTCTGTTGAAGGAGAGGGTGAAGAAGAAGGAGAGGAATACTAAAGTAAAAAATGTCACAAAGGTGCTGCTTTTACAGGGAAGCTTATTCTGTTTTGAACATTGAAAAGTTGTGCTCTGATCAGTTAATTTGTATGTAGCAGTGTATACTCACATACAGTTACTGACCTATGCTTTAAAACACAATGCTTTGTTACAGACCCAAGCTATCCATTTCTCTGATGGGTTTGAATAAAGTATTCCCTGTCTTAAATGAAAAAAAGAAGAAGAAGAAGAAGAAGAAGAAGAAGAAGAAGAAGAAGAAGAAGAGCTGGAATTTAGTGCTCTGGAATCTTCACTGGCTTGGTAACCAGAGGAGATTAGAGGACATTCATAACGCGGTCATTTTCATCTAACGGACACCAGCCAATAACTATGAGCACAAGAGAGAGGAGTTGCCTGGGTGGCTTTGCTGACTTAATTTTTCTGTGACATTACTAGGAGGTAAACAGGATGAGAATCAAGAAGAATATATGAACATTCTTATGTAGGAAGGAGCTAAGTCCAATGGAGCAGTTGATTGGAGTCAAAAGACCTAGATTTGAGTGCCAACTTTGTCATTAGCAGGCTATAGTTTCCTTAGTTTTAAAATGAGGGAACAAGAAGACTTTTGTAGATCCTTTCCAGCTGCGAGTTCTAATCCAGTCATATAAGACCCCTTTTGTAAAGTTTTTATTTAAATTCCAGTTAGTTAACACACAATGTAATATTAGTTTCAAATGGAGAACGTAGTGATTCAATACCTCCATACATCACCCGATGCTCATCACAACAAGCACGCTCCTTAATCCCCAACACCTGTTTCACCCATACCCCCCCACCTCCCGTCTGGTAACCATCCATTTATTCTTTATAGTTAAGAGTCTGTTTCTTCATTTCTCTCTTTTTCCCCCCTTTTTTGCTCATTTGTTTTGTTTCTTAAATTCCACATATGAGTGACTTTATATGGTATTTGTCTTTCTCTGACTTATTTCACTTAGTGTTATACTCCCTAGCTCCATCCATGTTGTTGCAAATGGCCAGAAACAACTTTTGTACCAGTGCCATCCTGTCTTGATTACCATAGCTTTGTAATAGAACTTGAAGTCTGAATTGTGGTGCCTCCAGCTTTGCTTCTCTTTTTCAGGATTGGTTTGGCTATTCGGGGTTTTTTGTGCATTTTAGAATTGTTTGTTCTAGCTCTTTGGAAAATGCTGTTGGTATTTCAATAGGGATTGTAGTAAATGTGTAGATTGCTTTGGATAATATAAACATTTTAACAATATTTGTTCTTCCAATCCATGAGCATGGAATGTCTTTCCATTTCTTTGCGTTATCTTCAATTTCTTTCATTAGTGTTTTGTAGTTTTCAGAGTACAGGTCTTTTACCTCTTTGGTTAAGGTTTATTCCTAGGTTTCTTATGGATTTTGGTGCAATCATAAATGGGATCGATTCCTTAATTTCTCTTTCTGCTGCCTCATTATTGGTGTATAGAAATGCAACAGATTTATGTATATTGATTTTGTGTCCTGTGACTTTACTGAATTTGTGTACCAGTTCTAGCAGTTTTTTAGTGGAGTTTTTTGGGTTTTCTATATGTAGTATGTTATCTGCAAATAGTTAAAGTTTTACTTCTTCCTTGCTAATTGGATGTCTTTGATTTCTTTTTGTTGTCTGATTGCTGAGACTAGTTCAGTAATTATGTTGAATAAAAGTGGTGAGAGTGGACATCCCTGTCTTGTTCCTAACCTCAGGGGGAAAGCTCTCAGTTTTTCCCCATTTAGAATGATATTAGCTGTGGGTTTCTCATACATGGGCTTTAAAATCTTGAGGTATGTTCCCTTTAAACCTACTTTGTTAAGGGTTTTTATCACAAATGGATGTTGTACTTTGTGAAATGCTTTTTCTGCATCTATTGAAATAATCATATGGTTCTTATCCTTTCTTTTATTAATGTGATGTATTGCATTGATTGATTTGCAAATATTGAGCCACCTTTGCAAGCCAGGAATGAATCCCACTTGATTGTGGTGAATGATTTTTTTTTTTATTATATTATGTTAGTCACCATACAGTACATCATTAGTCTTTGATGTAGTGTTCCATGATTCATTGTTTGCATATAACACCCAGTTCTCCATGCAATATGTGCCCTCCTTAATACCCATCACAGGGTTAACCCATACCCCTACCCTCCTCCCCTCTAAAACCCTCAGTTTGATTTCTGGAGTCCAGAGTCTCTCATGGTTCGTCTCCCCCTCCAATTCCCCCCCTCTTCATTTTCCCCTTCCTTCTCCTAATGTCCTCCATGGTATTCCCTATGTTCCACAAGTAAATGAAACCATATAATTGTCTTTCTCTGTTTGACTTATTTCACTTAGCATAATCTCCTCCAGTTCCATCCATGTTGATGCAAATGTTGGGTATTCATCCTTCCTGACGGCTGAGTAATATTCCATTGTATATATGGACCGCATCTTCTTTATCCATTCATCTGTTGAAGGGCATCTTGGCTCTTTCCACAGTTTGGCTATTGCGGACATTGCTGCTATGAACATTGGGGTGCATGTGGCCCTGCTTTTCACTACATCTATGTCTTTGGGGTAAATACCCAATAGTGCAATTCCTGGGTCATAGGGTAGCTCTATTTTTAACTTTTTGAGACCTCCACACTGTTTTCCAAAGTGGCTATACCAACTTGCATTCCCACCAACAGTGTAAGAGGGTTCCCCTTTCTCCACAATGTCTCCAACATTTGTTGTTTCTTGCACTGTCAATTTTTGCCATTCTAACTGGTGTAAGGTGATATCTCAATGTGGTTTTGATTTGAATTTCCCTGATGGTTAATGATGATGAACATTTTTTCATGTGTCTGTTAGCCATTTGTATGTCTTCTTTGGAGAAGTGTCTGTTCATGTCTTCTGCCCATTTTTTGACTTGATTATTTGTTTTTTGGGTGTTGAGTTTGAGAAGTTCTTTATAGATCTTGCATACCAGCCCTTTATCTATAGTGTCAAATATCTTCTCCCATTCCGTGTGTTGCCTCATTGTTGGATTCAGTTTGCTAGTATTTTGTTGAGAATTTTTGCATCTATGTTCATCAGGGATATTGACCTCTAGTTCTCTTTTTGAGTGGTGTCTTTCTCTGGTTTGGTATCAGGATAATGCTGGCCTCATAGAATGAATTTGGAATTTTTCCTTCATTTTTTGAAATAGTTTGAGAAGAATAGATATTAACTCTTCTCTAAATGTTCAGTAGAATTTGCCCGTGAAACCATGTGGTCCTGGACTTTTGTTTGTTGGGAGTTTTTTGACTACTGATTCTATTTCTTTGCTGGTTATCAGTCTGTTCAAATCTTCTATTTCTTCCTGTTTCACTTTTGGTAGTTTATGTTTCTAGGAATTTATGTATCTCTTCCAGATTGTCCAATTTGTTGGCCTATAATTTTTCATAATATTCTCTTATAACTGTTTGTATTTCTGTGGTGTTGGTTGTTATTTCCCCTCTCTCATTTGTAATTTTATTTCTTCAGGTCCTTTCTCTTTTCTTTTTGATTAAGTCTGGATAGAGGTTTATCAATTTTATTGATTTTTTCAAAGAACCAACTCCTGGTTCCATTGATCTGTTCTACTGATTTTTAGTTTCTATATCATTTATTTCTGCTCTAATCGTTATTTCCTTCCTTCTGCTGGCTTTAGGCTCCATTTGTTGTTCTTCTAGCTCCTTTAGGTGTAAGGTTCGGTTGTTTATTTGTGGTTGTTCTTGCTTCTTGAGGTACATCTGTATTGTTATAAACTTCCCTCTTAGCACAGCTTTTGCTGCCTCCCTAAGGTTTTGGACTGCTGTGTTTTCATTTTCATTTGTTTCCATGTGTTTTTTTAATTTCTTCTTTATTTCCTTGCTGACCCATTCATTGTTTAGTAGCATGTTATATAACCTCCATGTGTTTGTGCTCTCTCAAGATTTTTTACTTCAGGTTTCATAGCACTGTGGTCAGAAAAGGTGCATGGTATGGCTTCAATCTTCTTGAATGTGCTGAGGGCTGTTTTGTGGCCTAATATGTGATCTATTCCGGAGAATGTTCCATATACACCTGAAAAGAATGTGTCTTCTGTTTTAGGATGAAATGTTCTGAATATATCTGTTAAGTCCATCTGGCATACAGGGCCCATTTTAAAGATGACAGTTGAAGCCATATAAATACATTGGATTCCCCCAGGGAGTGTGGCTTTTGTTTCCTTTTTAAAAAAAAGTATCCAAATCCATATGTTTTGATTTTCATATCACAAACATCTGTTTTTTGCATTTAAAGACACATAAATGTGTATTTTTTTTTTAACTAGGTAAGTAGGACTCACTGACTGATTGGCAGTTGGTGATGAGGTTAAGAGAGTTTCTAGGTTGGTATAGCAGGGCAGGTGATGAAGTCCTGCAACTAACTAATAACAATAATAGTTAACCTACTCGTGACATCAACGGTAAGTCAGGCACATGCTCATTGCTCTACACAGGTTTTCTCACTTTTCACAACAACCCCTGCACAATTGTTGGCCCTTTTTACAAAAGAGAAAACTGAGACTCAGAATTGGGGCACCTGGGTGGCTCAGTCGTTAAGCGTCTGCCTTCGGCTCAGGTCATGATCCCAGGGAGCCCCACATCGAGCCCTGCATCGGGCTCCCTGCTCAGCGGGAAGCCTGCTTCTCCCTCTCGCACTCCCCCAGCTTGTGTTTCCTCTCTCACTGTGTCTCTCTCTCTCTCAAATAAATAAAGTCTTTAAAAAAAAAAAAACAGACTAAGAAAATACTGGTGGAAGAACAAATTAGGAATGGGAAGGGAAGAGAATGACAGATGGCGACCTCTCCATGGACATGCAGTGCCACGCTCCCTCATATGGTGCAGACTTAGTGCTGGAATGGCAACTCTTCCCCTGGCATCTAGCTGGCCCGGTGGGGTGGGAATGGAAGTGGTGTGATGCTAACACATAGACGTGCCCTTGCCATGCTCTCCTCTGCCCCTTCTCCCGACTGCACGTTGACACCAAGGCAACCTTGGAAGCTACCTATGGAAGATCTTAGAACCTTCTTGAGTCTGGATCCCTGAATGACCTTGTAGAGTGGGCCTCCTGTGCCACATTGCACCCTCTACCTCCTGGCCTACCTTGCAATATGACACAGATGAGAAATACATTTTTATTGTTTAAGCCCCTGAAATTTGGGAGTATCTTTATAACAGCAATAATAGAGAGTGGTTTTCTTGCTATAGCCCGGTAGAACTGCGGGGGAAGTAAAGCTGAGAAATAGTGGGCATGTGAAGTTTGAAATCTTGTGGGAAAACCAAATGAAAATGTCCGGGGGAAAGACAGCAGAGACTCAGGGAGTCATGGTTAATGCACGCAAATTCACCTGTGTGCTTGGTCTTAACAGAGGGGAAGAATTTTCTTTTTCCCATTTCATCCCATAGTGGTAGGCTCTAAGCAGGCAGTGGAATGGGGGGTATGAACCTGCTCCTCCTCCAAATGGTCTCACTTCCCTCATATGTCCTCATGATATGAACACCTCACCCTTCCAGGTATAATTCCAGTCTGTAACGAAACAGTTTTTTTTCTACATAATGGCTCCAAATTTGAGCCAGCTGTTTCATCTTATTCAACTGAAAAAAAACAACGAACAAGTCTCATGTTGAAGAAATGTTGTTTTTCCTCAGACCCTGATCTTAGAGCTCAACCTCATACAGGATGTGACTCGACTCTGTAAGTTTGGCAATCACTGTTTTCAGGACAGCAGCTGATTCGTGCAAGAGGATTGGCTCTCTTGGGGAGCATGAAGAGAGGGCCAAAGATGGAGCCCTGGGGACCCCAACATTTAGGAGGCAGGTGAAGGAGCTGCTCATAAGGGCTAAGGAGCAGAAGTGGTAGGGAAAGTAGGAGGAGGACCCAGAGTATTTAGTGCTCGCCAAACCAAAGGAGAACAGAATGCCACAGAATGAATAACTGGTTGTTTCAAATTAAAAAAAAAAAAAAAGGCAAGCTGAGGAAACGGTCCCTGGATTTGACAATGAAATAGGATTTGTGACTTTTGCCAGAGTGATTTCAATGGGGTTGCAGACATAAAAGTCAGATGTTGATGGTTAAGAGAGCGACTAAGCAGTGAGATGGAGGGAGCATAGCTCAGAGGCGTCTTGTACTGGGTCAGGGCCGAAGGTCCAGGTGAGCTCCGGGAGCCAGCCCCCCAATCCTCCCCCACCATTTCCTCGCTGTCCAAGGACTCTTGGACTCAGTTTCTTTATCTGTAAAATGGGTTTAATGATCCCTGTCTCAGAGGTTTCTGAGGATTAAATGAGAAAACAGTTGTGATTGGCTTTTAAGAAACCAAACAACTTGGAATGAGAGAGAAGTTTTGGGCATCCCAGGCACCGTAAAATCTTCCTCTCGATGAGGCAAGATGGCCAGGCAGCCAAGCACCTGTCCACAGGTGCCATACAATCCATCTCCTCCTAGAACTGCGTTGCGGAAGTGCCCTGGGGTGATGGTTTGAGGAAGGTTATCAGAGCAGCCTCGTGAAACCCTGGAGTTCCATTGCTGAAAAGATGCTGAAGATGTTGTGTATTGCGTTACAAATTCTCGGCCTAAGCTGAGCTGGTGAGTTTCCCCTCGGGCCACAACAGTGCAAGTAATTGTGTTTCTCCCGAACAACTCGTGCCTTTTTATCTTGCAGCTGATCACGTTCCCCCTTTCTGCAGTGATGACCAGAAAGCTTAGAGACAAATGTGTGCCCCCCCCATTGCGTGTACATAAGACACCACATATGCGTTTTTGTACCTAGACTCCTCTCCACCACTTTTATGTCCCTAGTCTTGTTATTCTCATGTTTAAAATGTGTGTTATATGATTTTATATTATGCACTCTTAAAGTCTAAATGGTTTCTTTTACAAGAGAAGATACAATTTTCTTGGGGGGCTGAATAATTTTTAGCCCCATATTATAGCTGATTTTCAAAATATATTAATACCGCTCCAGTCTACCTACAGACCCTACGAAACTTAACCTTCTGTACCTTCCTTAACACCAGAACTCGTGACAATAGCTGACAATGACTGAGCCCTTGCTATGGGCTGTTCAAAGTGCTTTTATGTGTATGGATTCATAAATCATCATAAGAATCCTATTTATGTCTGCTTTACAGATAAGGAGACTGAGGCCCATAAAAGTTAAATAACTTCACCAAAGCTAGGATACTGGCAAAACGGGCTGGGGCAGGGGAACAAAGTAGCTGGATTAAAATTTCTTTCACGTAATGAAATAGGCAAAATACAGCTAAGAAAAATACCACATCTAACCATTAGTGTCGGGAATGCAGATCTCTTTGTTAAATAAGTGACGTTTGATTTGACGAATCTCCCTCCCCTGGCTTCGAACAGTCCTAAACCTCTTCTTAGGTGCTAATTGCCCATACCTGTCATGTGTCTTATCATAATTTTAACTTTTTGAAGGCAGCTGGATGAAAGAGATACCGGTCTATGAGAAAAACAGGTTATACATAATAAGCATGTCATATCGAGTGTTTCTACTGTTTATCAACTTAGTAGAGAATGGTCCAACTGACATCAGAATATTGAAAAAACAAGGAGATGATGTTGCTGATTCAGGAACTTTTGGCTTCTCATCCTTTGTTTTTCCTCTGAAGGCAGTTAACAAGATTATACTTTTAATCCCTGGCCGTGCTTTGCCACTCTGCTATCTTTAGTATAGGCTTATGGATGATAATAACATTCTTGCGTAATAAATAGGATATCTGAGATGTTCCTGCATCTCAAATATCCTGCTCACTTCTCATCATTCAGGCCCCAGGCAATGGCCCACCCCTCCCACAGAGCGGTTCTTCCTTTCCTGAGCACGCCAGCTCACACGGACAAGACTTCCTTCTCAATCCTCCAGATACTCTTGACACCTACATCATTTCTACAAACACAATACTGAACACCTGACATTGTCATTCATATACATATGAATATCTGTATCAGGCATTAGATAGACGTTCCTTCAAGCAGGAACTGAATCTCCTTGTATCGACTATGTCCCGCACCACAAGTTCAAAGGTAGGGCTGTGTCTCTCTCTGTCAAATAAATGAAATCTTAAAAAAATAAAAGAGTTTTTTAACTTCCATAATCCCCAAGAGAAGCCATATTCCCCTGGGCAAACTGTGGTAGGGTCTTTGTGTAGTCCTCAGCGGTCGTCTGTGTAAGATCATTGGAATATCTCACGGATGCTCTCTTTGTGTCTTCCCTTTTGAAATGTCTCCAGGTAGGGACCCCAGGACACAGACAGAGAACCCTTTTCCAAACTAGGGTCCTGCTCTGGAAGCAGCTTCTAACCTAAGCGGCAGATGCTCCAACAAGAGTAGGAATTCTTCATATCCTCCACCTTATCCAATGCAGACTTTTTATTTCAACGGGAGATTTTTTTTTTTAATTTATTTTAGGTCATTTTATTTTAGAGATAGAAAGAGAGAGGCACAGGGGGAGGAGCAGAGGGAGGGGGACAAGCAGACTCTGCGCTGAGCCCAGAGTCCAACACAGGGCTCGATCCCAAGACCCTGAGATCATGACCTGAGCCGAAATCGAGTTGAATGCCCAGCCAACCACACACACACACACATGTGTCCACTCCTTATTTGGATGCCACTTTACAAGGTTATCTCTTATGTTTCACCTACCTTTCCATTATTCCACAGTATTACCACATTCCAGGACAGGTAACCATTTTCTTGTCCACTTCTTATTTTGATCCACAGGTCACACTGAAAGAGGGCAAAGTAGGTGCCTGGCTGGCTCAGTCGGTAGCGCATATGACTCTTGATCTCTGGGTTGTAAGTTTGAGCCCCATGTTGGGTGTGTAGAGATTATTTAAAAATAAAATACTTTCTTAAAAAAAGAAAAAGGGTCTGAGACAGACAATTTGAGCGCCCTAAGATGCCGGTTTATCGAAATACATTTCATGTTTTCCAGAGGGACCCGTGCATCCCAGCTATAACCAGTCGTTTGGGGCCATCTGCTGGACACAAACAGTCACAGGTTGGGGAAAATCAGATCCCGGCTTAATGAGCATCAGGTGCCCACTTCATACCGGGAGCTGTTCCTGTTGGAACGAGGCTCTCCATTCCTTTATGACAAATCTCTCCAACTTTTAATAAATATATCAAAAGCTAAGGGTCTTTCCTACTACTTCCTATTTCCTCTGCAGTTTCATAAAGCCCCTCTCTTTTAGTTTAGCAAGTCATGAGAACTAAGGAGCCCCATGACAACCTACAACAATTAGAGAGTGGAAGTCACGTTTCCTTTGTCACTGTATCCCCAGAAGCCAGCCTAGCAACTGGCACATGGTAGCAGCTTGGGGCCTTGATTTTGTTTTGTTTTTGTGGCTTTCTGAATGCAACAGTAAGCAAGTATTATCTGAGGTGGGTGAATATGACACACGGAGGTCTTTATTTGGAGAGTTTTCTAGGCTTCTCTGCCTGAGTAGGTCCTAAAAAGCTCCTAACCATGAACCCTCTCCCCACCTCTTATGTACTGAATCTTTAACAAGGGAAGAAACACTAAATATTTAAAAAAATCAGGAACACACTCCTGGGTGGGGAGGAGGAGGGACTAGGGTTTTACATTCCAGAGTACTCCATGAGACCTAGCCTAAAACTGGAGAAATATTAAATGCTCAATATATTTTTTAAAACTGATAATTAAAATATTTGCTCAATGTGACAGTTAATTTTGTGTGTCAACTTGGCGAGGCCTTCAGTTCCAATTGTTTGATCAAACGCCAGTCTAGATGATTCTGTGAAATTATATTTTAGGTGTCATTAATATTTAAATCAGTAACTTTGAGTAAAGCTGATTACCCTCCATCATGTGGGTGGGCCTCATCCAATCAGTTGAGGGCCTTAAGAGTAAAGACTAAAGTTCCCCAAAGTGGGAAAGGTTTCTGGCCAAGGCTGCAGCATAGAAACACTTCCTGAATTTCTAGCCCACTGGCCCACCCTGTGGATCCTAGACCTCTCGCATCTTGCTCTTTCTCTCCATATATATAAAATCTCTTTTTTTTTTTTCATCTGGAGAACCTTAATACACCCATATACTTCAATGTATATTCTACATCACTGGTTCTCAAATTGATGGGCATCAGGATACACACCATTTGGATCACTGTCCCTGGACAGTGATCTGGACTGTCTCAGCCCAGGCGCCTATATATGTAATAAGTTCTACAGTTGGTATACTAAGTTTAGCAACGTGTATTACACCAGATTTGATGGACCTTTTTGATGCACATTATGTGCTTATTCTTTATAGCCCACGTATGTTCTTTATGTGCTTAAAGGATATATTCCTTATAACCTGTATAGCTTATTCTTTTATTCTTTATAGGAATGGTAACTACCACTATGTACCTACTATGTGCCAGGTCCTGGACTAGGCTTTTCTCCATGTATTATCTCAAATCTCACCCAATTCTCTTGTTACGGAGTAGACTGAGTTATCTCAAGGTTAGTAACCTGCTCAGGACACACATTCATGTGTTCGTCAGATCATTGCTGAGCAGCTGCTATGGATCAGGCACTTTGCATGGCCCTGGGGCTAGAAAGGTGAACGAGAGCCACGGTCCCCTCATGGAGCTGATTTTCTAGAAAGGATAACCAATAATAGTCAAGTTAACAAGAAAGGAGTACTGCCATAGGGCGTGTGGACTGTGCTACACGGTGAGTAGAGGGGAGGTGAGAGTTAGTCACAGATGGTGAACTTCAAGCTCACGGAGATATGGAGGAGGCCACATGAAGAACGCAGGTGGGGGGGGATGGATTGGGGGCTACATCCCGGGCATTGCTGGATAGGACACAATCAGAACTGCTCCGTCCGGTTATACTGGAGCTGCGTGTGCAGCTCCCCAGTGGGGGCATCTCCGGGAGGCAGGTGGACAGACCACCGTGGAACACAAAAAAGAGGTCTGACAGGGGGATATACACTTGGGAGTCACCGCGGAGAGATGGGATTTAAGGACATGGCAATGATGAGGTCCCCTGGAAAGAGCTCACGAACAGAGGACAGAGCCCAGGAGCAAGACCTGAGGATTTCAGCCATCAGACATCAACGGGAGGAGTACCTGCTGAGGAGCAACGACCTCCAAACAGACACAGGAGAACCAGGAGAGAGGAGTGTCACAGAAGTCCACCTAGTGCACAACAGGGTCCAGAATTCAGATCTGAGGACTGCGTCCATTGCCCTTGCTCTGCTCACTGCGTTCACCTGGTGCATTTGGAGATTGGAGCATTGCATGTGTATCCCGCTCTGGCGTGTATCAGCACAGCTGACCCTTAGGGCTTTAGAAGGCGAGCAAGGCAGGTGTTACCATTTACAGATGAGGACACTGATGTTCAGAGAGGTAACTATTGAATGGTGGAGCCAGGCTCTAGCCTGAGTCTTCAGATGGCTGGCCGAGCATCTTGCCTGCTTAGTTCACAACCTCGAAGATCATTTTTATGGCTTCTTTATCATCGTCAAAAAGCTTGCCTTTTTAAAAAAAATATCTATTGCACGAAATAGGGTGCAAAAAGTATTCACTTGTTGTAAATTGCTGGTGAAGAGGTTATCTGTGTCAAATGGAGGGAAGGGAAAAGTACCCATTCCAGGGTCAGAGATCAGGACCTAGAGGGACGCGGAAGGAAAATATGGATTGTGGGTTTTAAAAATAAAAACTTACGTATTTTTTTGGACCTAAAATCTGCCAATCAGAGCTCCCAGGGCTTTCTCTCAACAACTTGGCTTCCAATGTCACCATTTTAGTGACTTTCAGGAGACAAATGGTTAGCTGCTGAAAGACCCAGGAGAGTTTTCAGCCAGGAACTGAAGGAAAAACATGGAGCTTCTGACCTGAAACTTAGTCCGTCATCAGTGAGAGTGGGAAAAGCACATCTCAAAGCCATCTTGTAGTGTTGGGGACCGTACCCTCCAAACATGGGGACAGATGGCAGTCATCATGGCAGGACAGGTGGGAGCGGGGGCCCAGGAAGTCCACTTTCAACCACCTGGAAGAAGTCCAGTTACTGAGGCAGCCATGTGCAGGATGGAGTCCTGAGGAACCCCGACCGTTTGAGTCGTCCCAGACGTGGAGGTAAAGACCTCTTTGAGAGGTTTCCGCTCCAGCTCCCATTGGACTGCAGCTGCATCTGCAGAAGGAACCAGGGCCTCAGGCTGCCCCACAGACCCACTAAACCCCGGTCCCTGAGCAAAACAACTGCTACTGTTCTAAGCCACAATGGAGGGAGGGGCAGTTTTTACACAGCAACAGGTAAATAGACGATAGTTAAACTCCCACCTCATCCCCAATACACACACGTACGCACACATGTGCAGAACTTTGATAATCTTACTTCAGTAATTAAGTTTGTTGATTGATTTCAGGGGCACCTGGGTGGCTCAGCTGGTTCAGCATCTGCCTTCCACTCAGGTCATGATCCCAGGTCCTAGGATCCAACGGAGCCCCAAGTCGAGTCAGGCTCCCTGCTCAGCAGAAAGTCTGCTTCTCCCACTCCCACTACCCTCCACCCCCGCCCCCGCTCATGCTCTCTCATGCGTATGCACTCTCTAAGAGAGATTTATTTATATATAAATAAAATCTTTTTAAAAAGAATCCTTATTTTTTTTAAAGTGTTTATTGATCAATTTCAATGAGAAAGCCACTGTTCCATATATACAAAGCTAGGGGAAAAAAACAAACACATGATTTCTCCTTCAAGAAGCTTCTAGACTCATAAGAAAGACCACAAATAAAACCCCACAAATACAAGGTTGTAAGTGCCGTAATCAAAGCCTGCTGATATGGGGCAGCTGACCCAACCTGAAAAATGGTGGGAGGGGGTTTCAGCTGAGCCAAGCCTCAAAGAAAAAAAAAAAGATGGGAGCCAAGAAATGACACTGGAGAGGCAGACAGGGTTGTGTGTCCAAGAGCTCAGTGCACTGGTCAGTGGCGTGGATTGAATCACCCAAGAAGCCATCAGCGTCATTTCTGCGGGGGGGCGGGGGTGGGGGGCTGGCATGTTCAGAACTGAGTTTAGCCGCTGGATACAGAATGGCTTAAGGGGAGAGAAGTTTGAAGAGGGAGAGGCTGAGAAGCACCAAGGAGGGTTGGGGCCAATGTGCACTGGAGCTGGCTTGTACCATCTTGCAAAACCCAATGCAGTTTCTAGAAATTTGGGGGAGACACTGTTAAACTTTGGATGCCTTGAATCAGCTATGGTGGGAGTATTTATGCCATGGACATCGGGCAAATGCTACAAATCAAGGCTTCCCCTCAGAGCTGTTTGTTAATCAGGGAGCAGGGATGCTAATAGATTCCAGAAAAGCTTAAGAAGTTGTTGTTGTTTTTTTTTAAGGGTCAGGTCTTGATGACTAACTCAATGTGGGGGGAAGAGTCAGAGGTGCCCCTAAATTTCTAACTCATTCAACTGTCTGAATGGCATGACATGAATCGAGATGGAGAATAGAGCAAGGAAGCCAATTTGGCCAAGATTATGAATTCGAGATGGTGACATGTTGATTTTGAGATGCTTCAAGAGTTCCAGGGAGTGATTGGTTACAGAAGGTCTGATGATTGGAGGAGAGCAGGTGCAGGACCAGAAGAGGGAGAGAGACTTTCCAGGGCGAGGAGGGAGAGCGTTGAGCATTAAGCATTGAGGCATGCTGAGGAGGAATATTAGGAAAACGTTTCAGCTGTGAGGGAGGCCAGACGGAGCACTCAGGGCAGCGTAAAGAGAACCCAGGAGCTACTTGTACGATCAGGTGTTAAACGCAGCAGAGGCATCAATAAAATAACACAAGGGAAGGAGCTAGAAATCATGCATCCATCGCACCATCCTGAGGTACAAAAAGCAGCATTTCTTTAGTATTCAAACCACAAGGACAGAAGGGTGGCCCCAGTGAGCTCCTTCCTACCTCCCTTGGTAGGTAAGCTCCCAGCTATAAGTGCCAACAGCCCATTCTAACATTCCCATGAAAGCTATCCATCCCAAGAAGTGTCACTTTACCAAGAAGGGGCAGGAGAGGTGGCCAGTCCAGTGGCGTCTCTGCTAAAAGCCACCAGGTCTACATCAGAGACTTGAAGCCAAGGATTTGAGGCTGCTGCCAGCCCAACAATGTGGGACACAGGAGGCAAGATGCCTGTGTCCTCAGTATTACCTTGAGCCAAGGTACCACTCCATGTAACACACACACACACACACACACACACACCCCACAGCCATTTTCCCCAAGAACCCCTATGATTCTGGTGTGTTTGGGAACAGAAGCAGTGACAGCATCAGTTACCCGCTGTGCATGGAAAGCCCCCCCAATCAGGTACCCCAGGATACCTTCCCACCAGCTGACTTTGTTTTAGTTCTCTCTGTTCCATTAGTCATGCTAATACATGTCAAGGAGACACATCTTCCCTATTTCAGGGGTTTCCTCCAGGAAGGGAGGTAGGAAGGAGCTCACTGGGGCCACCCTTCTGGATCTTTCTGCCCATTTATTTACTTCAACCCAGGGGAGGCAGGGTGACTTATCTGAGTGGTAAATTTGGGAGGAATCACCGTGCATATTTATTCCCTCCCCTTCAGAGGGAGTTGCCCACAAGAGCGTGAGTTCTGCTTTGCTTTTCCAGGGCCCCCAGGGTGTGGTAGCTGGGGCTGGCCTGGGTGGATGCGTCTATAAAAACTTAGCGAGCCAAGTTCCCCAGTAGATAAGCCATGACCTCCAGCCAAGCCTTAATCAGTCATAAAGGAAAATGTTAATTTTCCCATCTGCCCTTCTCTCTTATGTCTCAGTTTGTTCAGAAGCCAGGCAGGGAGGAAGATCTTAGACATCCCAAAAGGGTTCTCAGTCAAAAGCATTCAGGAGGGACACATGCACCCCGATGTTCATAGCAGCAATGTCCGCACCAGCCAAACTGTGGAAGGAGCCGAGATGCCCTTCAACAGATGAACGGATAAAGAAGATGTGGTTCATATATACAATGGAATATTACTCAGCCATCAGAAAGGATGAATACCCACCATTTGCATCGACATGGATGGGACTGGAGGGGATTATGCTGAGTGAAACAAGTCAAGCAGAGAAAGTCAATTATCATATGGTTTCACTCATGTGTGGAACATAAGGAATAGCAGAGAGGACATTAGGAGAAGGAAGGGAAAACTGAAGCGGGGGGAAATCAGAGGGGGAGATGGACCATGAGAGACTATGGACTCTGGGAAACAATCTGAGGGTTTCAGAGGGGAGGGGGTGGGGGATGGGGTAGCCCGGTGATGGGTATTAAGGAGGGCACATGTTGTAATGAGCACTGGGTATTATATGCAATTAATGAATCACTGAACACTACATCAAAAATTAATGATGTACCCTGATAAAACAACAAAGAGAAAAGTTTCTGGTGTCAGCATCCTTCCCCCTGAAAGCTCTTTCCCCCTGAAACCTTTAGCTATGGTCAAGGCGTGGGGTCTACCTCAGGCCAGGGACCCAGTCCCTGCCTAAGGAAAAATTAAGTAAGCATGCTAGTGCACACTCCCCCCGAAAACGTTGCAGCTCAGGAACTAAAAGGGGCAACTCCCATGACTCTTTCCAGAACAAAGAAGGTCTGCTCCAAGATGACCGGGGTGTCCCAAGCCAGAAATAGAAAGGGTTAACCATTGCTGCTATAAACATTGGGGTGCAGGTGCCCCTTCAGATCCCTACATTTGTATCTTTGGGGTAAATACCTAGTAGTGGAATTGCTGGGTCATAGGGCAGCTCTATTTTTAACTTCTTGAGGAACCTGTTTTACAGAGCAGGTGCACCAGCTTGCATTCCCACCAACAGTGTAGGAGGGTTCCCCTTTCTCCGCATCCTTGCCAACATCTGTCGTTTCCTGACTTGTTAATTTTAGCCGCTCTGACTGGTGTGAGGTGATATCTCACTGAGGTTTTGATTTGGATTTCCCTGATGCCAAGTGATGTGGAGCACGTTTTCATGTGTCTGTTGGCCATTTATATGTCTTCTTTGGAGAAATGTCTGTTCATGTCCTCTGCCCATTTCTTGACTGGATTATTTATTTTTTGGGTGTTGAGTTTGATAAGTTCTTTATAGATCTTGGCTACTAGCCCTTTATTTGATATGCCATTTGCAAAGTCTTACTGATATTAAATATCACTCTTACTGATATTTAAAATGTAAGGCAGTTGTTCTTAATATTTGGGAGTTATGGATAAAACTCTAATTCCCTACAAAGTCTCCTACAATGAGCATTAGGGGTTCACCCCTCATTTCCAGGTTTGTCCCCAGAGCTGTGGTCCAGAAGTCAGGAAGTTGCGGCTGCCCCCCAGAGGTCAGCAAAATACAGAAAACCACTGTCAGTGGTCACCGATGTCCACAACCTGGGGACTGAGAACCATCAAAGGAATGTGAAAGGGACTGCAAATCCATCTGTTGAAGCCCCTGCATTTGGTGCATCCACAACTTTGCCAGCCCGGCACAGACGCACCTTCTAAGCCCCCTCCTGAAGCCTCGTGACAAGGGAGTCTCAGAAATAGAGTTCCCAGACCTCTAGCCTCTCTGACACAGGGGAGAACATAAGAGACAATCGGGACACTGCTGCTCCCATCCCTTCTCTATGCTCACCCCTGCTCCTTTCCCCGTGAAGAATCAACAAGAGGGCATGCAGTGACAAGACCAGATGGAATCCCTGCAAACCAACACGAGGGGAGTCAGAACCCTGGACGTGGGGTGGGTGAGAGAAAAGGACAGAAGGGTTATGGGTGATGGGAGGAGAAAATAGGAGGTCTGACAGGGAAGGGGCTTTCCTCCTGACCATAAGACGTTGGCCATATTGGAGCAAGTACGGTCTGGCACCAGGGGAGAATGGGAGCAGGGTGCTAATTGCATAGCTGAGCCGCCATGGTTGCACACGCCCTGTGAACTCTGTAATTGCTGGAATGTATAGCTGGAAACTGAAGGCAAGATTTATTTATTCTTCCAGACTTTCTGTGTGTGCTTGCATGAAGACAAGGTCTGTACTTCTCCCCCCTCTTTGGTGATAGTATCATAGGCTGAGAAGCTATAGAAAATGATCAAGTCCAATCCAGGACTTCACTAATCAATGCAGGGCCTTTGTGTAAGTTAGAAAAAGGAATTGCTTCCCCGGGGAGATGCATGGCTTGGAGCTTACGGTACCAGCTGCCCAGCAGCCTGCATTCATCCCCATGGCCAAGTGCCACTGTGCCATGAGTAGCCTGCACAATCGTGCAGAGCAGCTTCAATCAAATCCTAGCAAGACTAAACCATGGTAAATTCATGTTAGCAAATTTATATACAGAAAGTGTGGGCAGGCTTACTCACCATTTAGTCTTTTATTTAAAGATTGATTGATTGATTGATTTCAGAGAGAGAGCGAGCTGTGGGGGAGGAGAAGAGGGAGAGGGAGAGAGAAACTCAAGCAGACTCCACGCTGAGTGCAGAGCCTGACGTGGGGCTGGATCTCAAGACCCATGAGATCATGCCCTGAGCCAAAACCAAAAGTCGGGCACTTACCTGACGGAACTACCCAGGCGCCCCACCATCTCGTCATATTTTATTGGCATTTTTTAATTGGTTCTTAGTTATCATAAAAAGATTCGACAGTTTAGAAATAGTGTTGAGAAGGATCAAATGGCTTTACATGCCATACCAAAGAGAGAAGGATTCCAGTTCCATAGCAGAGATATAAATCTTGGAATAAATGAAGGGGAAATATGAAATGAGCAAACCAGTATTTACAAATACAAGAAAGGAACATGATGAGAAGACATCCCTTAAAATGCAATGGAGTCAATATCGACTATAATTAGCACAAGCCACTAAGTAGGATGAATCATGTTGAAAAATAAGTTTTTGATCTTGAGAGGTAACATGAGCACCAGGGATGAAAGCTAAGCTGCAGATCTCCCATGGATGACATTCTAGAAATAACCGAAGCCACCAAGCAAATACAATGAGACAGGTTGTCTCTCACCTGCCTGCTCTTGTCTCCAAAAAATTAGGCAAAAGAAGTAAATGAGGCATTAAGCAGCATCAAGGAGCCAGGATGAGAAGGAGGAAAGCATTTTTTTATTAACTGAATATTGAGATAGATGTAGAATTAGCTTTAGAATAAATTTTCTCCTCAAATTCTCTAGGGTCTAAGATCCAAGAAATACATAGCCAACCATATAAACTATATCTTGCAGCTTACATATAATGGCCAAATTATAGAGAGTCATTTTTACATAATGAGTTTATTATTTAGCATGTATGAGCATATTTAATCAAATAAAGAATACAGCCAGTTTAGTATTATTGCTTTATTCTTTTGAACTCGATGGGAATCGATTGACTAAAGTCTCCAAGTTCCAAACTTACTTTTCTGCTCCCATCCTTCTGATGGCTCTACGGCTTTTGACACTAATCTCTCTCCTGAGGTTCATTTTCCCAGATAGTTGTGTACATCCCTCACCTGTCCCACAGGTACTTCACACACCTATTTATAGGTACTTCACTTACCTGTCCCGCAGGTTCTTCAGATTCCGCAGACAGGACTAATCAACTTCCCACTAATGCTGCTGCCCATCTATCTGGTCACCCAGGGCAGAAATTTTTCATTGTCCTCAACGGCTCTCTTCTCACGCATCACATCTCATCACCCTGAAATTCGGTCCACTCCATCTATGTAAAAACTCCCAAATGTATCCCCCTTTTTATGACAGAGTCAAAAATGTGACGTTTTTGTAGCTGAGATGGAGGTCCCCACCCAATATGTCCAATTTCAAGCTTACTGGGAAGGGCCCAACCCTAAAAAAAAATTCTCCCCTCCCCCTACCGGTGGATCTCTGGAGCTCCTCTAAGAGACAAAGTTTTTATTACAATGTTAGAAATGATCTTAAATGCAAAGGTCTCTAGAAAGGTAGCAACCTGCATTGAAAGCACACCCAGGTGTCACTGCTATATCACACAGCCTTCTAGAGGGAAAGGGTGATGGCACGAACAGAGGGTGAGGGCGGGAAACCAGAGGGTGGGAGACAAGAGCAGGAAGAAAGGGTGCCCGGGGCAGAGAGGAGTCACTGAGTGACATTTCATGAACACGTAGACAAACAAGGTACGCTTGAGCCAACCAAGCCAGAATCAACTAAAATATACTTTTGCACTGAAGGTGAATAAAAAAATTCATAAGGATGTGAGCCAAGGTAGACAGGGAATTGTTTTATAAAAAGATCCACAGAGACACTTCCCTTTTTTCTAGAATAAACAGAATGAAGCAGTTTCCCAGAATTTCAATAAGACCCAGTGAATGGGAAAGCTCTACATTTATGTAAGATCTCTGAAATCATGGCAATGGGAAATAATACCTTAGCACTTCCAAGCTCACAAATAGACCGTCCTCTTAGAGTTTTCACAGCCAGCTTTGCAAAGCTTGGCCACCACTGCCATAGTAGTCCATGAATATCCAATTGTCTCTGCAAGAAGTGCATTTTGGCTGGGACTTTTTCCCGCCTCCCTGGGGTTGGATCACATTAACTTGGGGAGAACTGGTTTATGTGAATTGCTTGATGTGACTTCCACATTGGAACGACTGCTGTGTAATCCAAGTCATTTTTTCCCTCAGTTTCCAATGGAACCAGAAAGAGGAAGGGATGAGGGCTGGAATATCAATGGAGTAATTTGTTGCAAAATTTAAAGGTCTATTAGCTGGAGAAATGACCCATGGAGCTTAGGAAAGAAATGTGCTCCTGGCAACCAGTTGTGAAGATCTGAGGAGACCAACCCCAGAAAAAGCTGATTTCCTGTTCAGCAGGCTATCATGTCTATGAATTTAATAACTGTCTATTGGCCTATAACAAGGGGAACAGGACCTCTGTCCACAAAACCAGAAAGGGGTTAATGTAGTCTGCTGAGGGGGAACAGTGAGGTTTTATGGGTACAAAAGGTCATGGGCAATCCAGCTAAGATTTTGCATCCAGGTTTATCACAGTCTATTTGGAATCCATGCATGAATACATTTTCTCAGGGGGGACTTATGACTTTTTAAATTGCAGCATCATTTATGATCATTTAACTAACCAAGCATTAAGCCAGCCTCTATAGAAATATGACAGTTAATTTTATGTGTCAACCTGACTGGGCAGTGGGGTACCCAGATATTTGGAAAAACACTATTCTGGATATTTCCATAAGGGAATTTGGGGAAGAGTTTAACATTTAGATGGATAAGACAGAATAAAGCAGATTGCTCTCCCCAGTGTGGGTGGGTCTCAACCAATCAGTTGAAGGTCTGAATAGACCTGGATGCTGACCCTTCCCCAAATAAGAAGGAATTCTTCCTGCTTGACTGCCTTGAGCTGTGACATCAGTTTTTTCCTGCCTTCAGGCTCTAACTGAAACAACAACTTCATGGGTCTCAAACCTGCCAGCCTTTGGAATAGAATTATACCAACAGTTCTCCTGGGCCTCAGCTTGCCGAACGCAGATTGGCATGAGTCAATTCCTCATAATAAATGTTTTATCATACATATACAGTTCAAATTGCAAAATCAAAATAAAATTGTATAGACACATACACACATGTATCCTATTGGTTGTTTCTCCAGAGAACCGCGATTAACATAAGAAAAAAGAAGTCTGAACTGAAATTAAGTTAATTTGGCGTCTGTTAAGACAGGATACCAAATATAAAGAACCAAAAGGAATGCCGCTTTCTAAGGGTTGGAAGGAAGCTAAGAGATCACCTGTCCCGGCCTCTCTAACTCACTGATACAGAGGCCAAGGTCCAAGGAACTCTGCCCCTTCGTGCGTTCTCAGGTCAGACCCAGGTAGCCTGATGCCCAAGACTGTGTTCCCTATGCCACCCTGCACTCTGAGAAGTGAGAAATTTCATTCTGGGAAAGAATAAGTGAGATGGAAAAAAGACAAATCACATGGACTTCAACAGTGACAGATGAATTATTTAATCAGAAGCAAGGAATGAGACACCCAGGCCATTTCCCACTCACCAGGCATACGAGGAAGACAATGGCAGTGCTTTTCAGACCACGACGGAGAACTGTGGTGTCTTGGAGTGATTATGCTCCCGAATCACTGGCTCTGACTCATAAGTACTTCAACAGAACATTTTGCTCCAGGAATTTTTAACAGTTCTATAGCAAAACAAGGAAACAAGAATTTAACGTGTAAATCTATGCTCCGCTTTGACTCGTGCAGGAGTCTAGGACAGCTTCTGTGTGTACATAATGGACAGGAGCAGGAAGTAACTGATAAGCTGTCATATTACTAGGCTGTTCTTTTTTTAATATTCACAGAGGACTGATGATCACCTAAAAGATAAACACTGAGTCCTCCCCAACAAGTTTACTGTTTCAAGATTTACAACTGTGAGGCAAAGGAGAGGAATTACACACAGAGCACACACACAGTGCTCTGGCTTTTCATAAAGCAGGGTCATTGTTCCTGGCACTCAAGATACTTGGCGTGCAAACTAGTGGCAGGTTAGACCCTCATCCCAGAGCCTTGTTCTGATGGAAGCCTCGACTACACACCCCACTCCTCCTACGGGCAGATGCCACAGTGCCAGATATTGCTAAGGGGAAATACACACACTCGTTTGAGTCCCTGTTTTTAATCCATTGGGATGTATGCCTAGGAGAGGAATTGCAGGGTCATGTGGTAATGCCGTTGAACTTTTCCGAGGAACCCATCCTCAGAAGAAGGGATGTACCCTTCATCAGACCTCATGATTATTGACGTCAGTCTCCAGGGTGCTTTTTGGTGTTGTTTTTGCAACTCTATTGAGGTATCATTAGCACCTTACAAATTTCACCCATTGTAAGCTTGATGATTTTAATTATGCCGGTAAGAGTTTACAATGACAATGACAGCCCCGTTTTAGAATATTTTCATCACCCCCTCCATAATTTCCTTGAACTCACTTGCAGTCGAAGCCACTCCCAACCCCAGGTAACCACAGGTCTGCTGTCTCTCTGTTTCCTTTTTCCAGACATCTCATATATATGGAATCATAGTACAGATAGATCTACTATATATTTTTTCATAGACTTTCTTTATTGTTAAGATGCAACATACATGGTTTAATACAACAAAAAAAGCATTTAATCAAGTAAAAAATAATAAACTGAACAATAAACAAACACTCAAAACAAAATATTTTCCACTGGAAACGTATTAAGATTGCACAGGGTTTTGGGACCACCTTACTGCCATGTTCTTATTGGTTACTAGCCTACATACTCCTTGTTTTCCACAATCATGCAGACATGAATGGAAGTATGAATGATTAAATAAATAAAAAGTTTGTTTACTGCAGAGAATCATTTCACAAGGAAGCCAAAGTCGGTTTAAGGAACAAAATTATTTAAGAAATTCTTCGTGTTGTTAGGTTCACTTTAGAATCCATGAACTTTAAGCTATTCCTCCTTGTCAATACCAACCTCCAAGAGACACGGACAAATGTTTTTTCTTTGGCCACCCTGACTCTCAGTCACAGTATCATTATAGGCAGAGGGGCTGAGGCTCAACTCTTTGATGCTCATGAGACCACCAACCTCTACCCCTCTCCCACTTTGTAGGTGTCATGCTTCCTTCCCTCCTACTGCTGTGAGAGCCCTCCACCTAATAAAGAAAATGTCAACTTTTAATGCTGTGGGCTCTGCTCCAGGGATCTCAGGAAAGCTATATATATTTTTAAAGATTTTATTTATTTATTCATAAGAGACAGAGAGAGAGAGAGGCAGAGGGAGAAGCAGGCTCCCAAGGAGCAGGGAGCCCAATGCGGGACTCGATCCCAGGACCCTGGGACCATGACCTGAGCCGAAGGCAGACGCCTAACCATCTGAGCCACCCAGGCGCCCAGGAAAGCTATATTTTCAACTTTTACCAAGGTCAGAATGATTTAACCAAACTTCAGAGCATGGGCACTATTTCTGCCGTGAGCACACTTTTTACATCTGCTTCATTAGCAAATACCCCAAAAGAAACATTCGTAGAGATAAGAGTAAGAATCTCCCTAAGCCCCCATACGTCTGGAGCCCACAACCTTGTACATACTAAAACCTAAGATAAAGTTTGTAATTTTCTGAAATGTCTTATGTCATGGTGGAACTGTAACCTTTGATGTAAAACAAAAAACAAAAAACAAAAACAAACAAACAAACAAAAACATATAATAACCCTGTATCAAACCTTCTTTCTCCAGAGCACTCTCCTCTTTGCCAAGATTGTGTATCCAGGGAAGTTGTCCTCATTTGGACTCAACTAAAACTTTCTTCCCTTTTTTTTTTTTTTAAGAAACTAAAAGTCTTGTTCATTTTGCTTTGACACACCCCCCCTGGCCTCTCTCCCCTTCCCTCCAGGACACCTGGGGTAGAGTGCCTTTAGAAAAGTTGTTTGTCCCAGAGTCCTGCAAATGCCCTTAAGGTAGGAACCACAAAAGGATGAACTGCCTTCTCCACGCAGAGGGGGTGAGGGGAGTGGGGAGGAGCACAGAAAGCATGAAATAAATTAATATCTCACTGAATATGCTGCCACGCTGCTTTGCAGTCACCTACCACAAACCCGCATCAGTGAACAGCTAAAAGCGAGTTATAATTTTAGTCTTTTTATCCACACGTAGATTCCATCTACGTGGAAGTATGAGAGGAAAAGGCACCACCCCACCAGTCAGGCTAAGAAGCAGAGCGACAACAAGGACACTGTGCCCCTTGGTTACTTTTACTAATCTCAGCCCTACATCCTCACAATGGCCTTAGGCAGTAGGGGCTGAAGATCCAGATCCCTTATTTAAAAGCCTGTGGAGCAAGCTCCCGTTTCAGAATTCAGAATTATTTTTGGATTTTAGAAAGGTGAGACAGTAATGTATTACAAAGTATGTAATTTATATAACAGAACTCCCCAAGAGTGTCCGACGCGGATCTCATACAAACTAATTAATGTGTCTTCAATGAAATAAATAATCCCATGAAGTGGTCTAAAGAATGTCAATACCTCTTCATCGGTTGAGATCAGGTTTTGCCGCCAAATGAACTAAGAAAGGCTTTTGGTTCTCAGAAATTTTGGATTTTGCAGAGAAAGAGAATGAGGCACGGAGCTAAGAAGTGGTAGGGTTGCGCAAGGCTTCAGAGGCCCCTCCCAAGACTGCTGAGAAAACTCCCTCGACCACTTTCTCTACCAGAAGTTCACCTCCAACCTTACTACTCCCAGGCTGAGGGCAGCCTGTGTACGACCTTCCTCCCGCATCTCCCCGCCCGCAAATCCTCTTATACTCATTTTATCTTACCTTAATATGTTTTAAAATAGAAGGAAACCCAGTGGGAGTGGGACTCACCCTAGCCACCCCGGGCAGGCTCAGGAGGGACCCTCGGGAATTTGGTGTGGGGCCAGGGACTGACTTGCTACCCCTCTGCCCAATTTTAGAGATTAATTCAAGGGTGGTGTAAAAGACCAGGCAGGGGGAAACTGACTGGAGCAGGCGGTCTTGAAAGTGAAACTGAATCCTTCCGAGAAGCCAGGAGAGGGCGCCTTCGCCTTTTCCCATTTAGATTTCGGATTTTTTTTCCCCCCTTGCCTTCCAACCACTGGGCAGTTTGGACGCACAACCACGTGCTGCGTATTCCTGCTGAGCAGCGTCAGCGTCTTCATACTAAATCAAGTTCTTCCCGCACATGAAGACCTTTTTTTTCCCTCCCTTGGTTAGGGGTTAGGGTTTGGGTATTTTGCAGAGACTCCAGAGAATAAAACCCCAGATTTCTTCTGGGCTTGGGGTTAGGGGTTAGGGTCAGGGTTAGGGTATATGCCTGGTTTTGAAAGTCCTTTTCGATCTTTGGCACAAACTTACGCTCAGACCCTCTCCCCTCCGCCCCTTCTCCCTCTTCCATTTCTGTTTTCTTGTCTTGCATAGGGTCCTGGTGCCAGGCACAGGCTGCACCACCTTGGTCCAGACCCTGCCCAGACCTTGACCTCACTATCAGTTCCCTTCTGTGTCCTGTGTCTGCGTCCTTGCTCAACCCTTCTCGCTGTGCTTAGGACGCAAATTATTGTGCTTCTTCCTCGTCTTGTTTCCTCCCTTTTAATTCTATCTAATCCGGAGACATCTTCCCTCCTCCGGTTACAGGTAGATCAATACTTCTGCTTCCCAAAACAACCCAAATCAATCCAGTAATCCCACGGGCCTGGGGCCCTTGAACTATCCAGGCGTCCACCATTGGCCTCCTCCGTGGGAACAAAGAACCCAAGAAGCATCCTGCAGGCTTTATGGGGTTTTTTTTGTTTTCTTTTTTTTTTTTAAGATTTTACTTATTTGACAGAGAGACACAGCGAGAGAGGGAACACAAGCAGGGGGAGAGGGAGAGGGAGAAGCAGGCTTCCCGACGAGCTGGGAGCCCGATGTGGGGCTCGATCCCAGGACCCTGCGATCACGACCTGAGCCACAGGCAGACGCTTAACGACTGAGCCACCCAGGGGCCCGCGGCTTTATGTAATCAAAGGTCTATTTTAAGGGCAAAGTCGGATGGAAAGCCATGCACGCTCAGTTAACTATATCTAGACGTAAGACTTTACAGAGATCGAGGGTTGGGTCAAAGGATGCCTCCGACCGTACTCCTCTTTCCGTGGGCTCAGCGAACCCCTGCGGCTCCGGCCTTCTAAAGGGACCCCCGCAGAGGAGACCGACTCCGCACACTCCTTTGATTAAGAATGTATTTAAGTGAGCGCCGCCGGTCACGGCCGTTCACAGACCCACGTAGCCCTCATTTTCCAGGCTGGGGCCTCTGCCAGCGCGAGCTACGCGGCGGGACTGCGGGACTGCCGGCTGGAGGCGCGCGCTCGGGGAGGGGGCGGGGCCTGTGGGGGCGCGGTTGCGGGGCGGGGCCCGGGAAATTCCCGGCGGGGGCGGGGAGGCCGGCGCTGCGGTCAGCTGAGCGGCGCTGGGCGGGGTCGTGAGGCCGCAAGCCTGCCGGAGGCTCCCCGAGCCCGCGCAGCTACCCCCGGGCGGTCCCCTGGTCAGTGTCTGCATCCGGGTCCGGAGCCCTCCCCCAGCGGGCACGATGCGGAGGAAGCAGTGACCCCGAGAGAGGCCGGAGCGCGGGCGCGGGGTGAGCGGGGGCAGGGGATGGGCAGGGGCTCGGCGAGGCGGCGGCTCCCTTTCCGCCTTGGAAGCTGTTCCCGCGGCCGCCTTCCCCCCGACCCGGAGCCTGTCGAGGTGTGGGTGGCGAGGGATGGGGCGTCCTCTCCTCCGCGAGGGTTTCCAGGCCTGGGCAGAGCCTGATCTGGTGGGAAAGGGGAGCGGGGCGGCCATCCCAAAGCGCCCTCCCCCCTTTTTTACCAGCCCGACTGGCCGCAGCTGACTTCCTCTGTAGGTCACGGAGGTGGTTTGAGGGTGACATCTTCCTGCAGGTTGGGAATGATTATACAGCCAGTTCCTCATTATATGGGAAGTGGTCACGGGTATACCTTTAAGAAACAAAAACTACTCCAGCTTTATGAGGTGGCCCAGGAACACTGAGGAACAGGTGACCTCTCTCTAAGGAGCTGGGACTCCTGAACAGCTGAAAGGAATCTTCATAAACCGTTGGGTCCGGAAAAGCATGTGTGTATGTGTTTGTGTGTATATACATACATAGATGGCGAATACTCGATGAGGCTGAGAACCCCAGAGGAGTTGTCTTTACTGTCGGAAATGTGTAAGCTGGATGCAGAATCAGCATCTCTAAGAGAAAACGAAACCCAGATTCTGGTCTAGCCTCCTCCTCCAGGTAAACTGTCGTATGGAAATGTATGCCCCAGAACTGTTGGAGGATGAAATGGAAAACAGAACCTGTAGACCAGTGAGGTGGTGGTGGGACCTCAAAAGCCTCAGATCTGGTTAAGCAGGGCAGCACTAGTAACACAAGAACCAACCCCTCCCCCTGCTCTTTGCCTGGGGAGAAAAGAGCTAGGGAACCCTGGCTACCTCCCAGGATGTGCCCAGTTTGCACTGGGCTGGAGAGATCCTGGAACAGAGGCTAAGGCCAGGATCTGCCCTGGAATGGACAAGGTAAGTGAAATTTAAATGTGGCCTAGAGAGAGAGGACAGGGACTGGAATCTTCCAAGTCACTGATCTGTTTTTCTACTGGGCCACTTCTAGTGGTTCTTTGTATATTTTGTACAACATTATAAAAGTAGTGTCTTTTCTTGTAACTGAGCTCAGGTTGCATATTATGCTATGGAATCCAACTAAACCCTACAAAAAACAAAAACAAACTTTGTTCTTGAAAGGAATTGACCATTGTATCATCTTCCTACAGAACCCTCTCCCTTACATGAGGATGTATGGGTATTTTCTTCTCCAAGCCCTGCTTTTTCTGAATTTTATAGAGACTTAGACTATTTGATATGTTCTTTGGAATCAGTGGGATTAGTAAATCCAAATGAAAAGGAGAAATTAAACTCTGTTCTTGAGAAGTAAAGTCTATTTCATTCAGAGGAAAATACTATTTTGAAAGTTTTCATTTTGACATGTATATGAGGATGAAATAATAGAATGTGTGTTATGAAACGATACCCAGATACCTTTGGGGATGATAGAAGAAACAGTACTAATTTTCAAAGCAGGTTTTAAAAGTTGAGCTCAAGAATCTGGGAATGAGTGCAATAGCGCTGTAGAAAAACTCGTAATACTAGCATGCTGGGTTTGTCACTACAGAGCAGAAAGTGTTCTACAAGTGCTAGACCTTAAAATACCTTGTGACACTGTATTTTCATTTCATTTCAATGAACATTTACTGAGAGCCTGCTGTGTGCCGCTTACAAGAATAAAATAGAGACCTTCACTGAAGTTTGTTGGAAGATAGACTGGAATGGGGTTCTAGGACTTTGCCGAGAGTGGGTACAGAGAGGAAAGAACAGTTTGTTTTACACAGGCCGTCTGTCTCAGCCGGACGTGGAGCTGTCTGGTGGGTATTTGACAGGGCAAACGTGGGGCCAGACATTTTGTGCAGAGGGGGAGAAGAGAGATAAGAGCAGAGAAGCAGAAGAAAGTGGGGAACCGTGAGCTCTTTGATGTGCCCTTCGTGCGAGTGGCGTGGCGAGAGGAGGTGATACAGGTGGGTAAGTGGGGGCCGGACTCTGAAAGTCCACGTTTTTCTCATTTGGGAGCTGGAACTCTGCCTCGTATGGGAAGGGTTTTCAGCAGGAGGGTGACCTCATGCCAGGAAAGAGACCGTAGTGGTAGGAGGACCGCAGTAGAAAGAGGCGAGCCAGACCGCGTAGGAGACTCTTCAGCAAGCATTCTTGGTGCCAGGGACACAGTGGTGCACAGAACAGACAAAAATCCTGTACTCCGGGGCGGGCATCACTGCTGTAATTGAGACAAGACAAGGAGGGCCTGACCTAAGCCGGCAGGGATGGGGAGGAGGGAGAAGTACCAGCAACTTAGTGACTTTTCAGACTCAATAGAGAGAATCCAGACGCTCCCAGGCTCTTGCCTTACGTGGTAAGGGTAAATCCATTTCCATTTCCTGTAGGTTAGCAAATTACAAAATCAGAATACCATTTCTGGCATTAAAAGCAAAGCTTCTTTTTCCCCCTTCATAGGATACAGACTTTGAGTTCTTTTTGCAGGATGATGATGGTTTTAGTTGCTATAATCTTGGATTCATACTCAGCGCCCCCTCGTGATCCCAAACCAGAATTTGCCAGTAGCCACCTATGGTCTCTGATCAAGAAATAGGTCTTTACTGTTTAAAATTAATTTATTCATGTGGGGATTGAACCTGTGAATGCTTATTAAGCCAGTTTGGAACATACCAGGGTAAGGGCCCGGACTTACTCTGCGTGATGCTCATTGGTCCAATGTCTAGTGGGTGGAAGTCAGTATAAGGCAGATTTCTGTTCAATACAGAATGACTTTCTAATGATGGGAATGGCCCCGGAACAGAATGGGCTGTGTTGCCTGCTAAAGTTATTGCTCATATTTTCTGTCATTGAAGCCTTTCAAGCCTGGTGGGGATGACCATCTTCCATGGAAACCAGATAAGATATTCTTGCATTGAATAAGAAGTTGGACTGGATCATTTGTAAAGCCAATTCAGGAATGAGATTTAAGCTCATGCCCACACCCACAACGTCAAGTCATTGATATAATTACTTGACCTCTGGAATTAAAAATGATAATATATTTAAGAATTCAAATAGATCTGGGAATAAAATCGAGGCGATTCTTCCAGGTAGTTTGCCTTCTTCCTCACTGGTGAAGTCTTGATAAATCCTGTGCTAAATTAATTCACCCTCTGTAGTTAAATATCACCTTTGCTTAGAAATGACATGTTTCAAGGGTGCCTGGCTGGCTCAGTTGGTAGAGTATGTGACTCTTGATCTTGGGGCGATGAGTTCAAGCCCCATGTTGGACATAGAGCTTACATTTAAAAAAGAAAAAGAAAAAAAATGACATGTTTCAGATCCAGGTTATGAGAAATTCTGTTAGTTAAAAAAGAAAAAGAAAAAAAGAAATTATGTTACCAGACAGAACCTTGGAATAAATGGCTTAGTTCCAGTTTCTATAACCTTTGAAGATATGTGCAAGGATTTATAATGCATCTCTGTGTTTGTTCATTTGAAAGTAGCTTAAGGTGATGTTAAAGATTTAGAAAATTCAGCTTTCCCTAATGGGTACTCTACCAGTAGACATTTCACATAAGCACTGTACTCATAACTCATACTGATGCCCCCCAAAATACCTAAAATCACAGGCTGCTCTGTGGGTCACCAAAAATCAATTAAATTGCCTTTGGTAAAAAGTTGGTAATAAGTATTTACGTTACATTACATTATGTTTGGCATGCACACTAACTTCTTATTTCCTATGACATTTGAATTACCAAATAATTTTTCCTAACAATGCTAGATAATGAAGTGTTTGCTATAATTAAGACAGGCATGTAATACATGCGGGGGCATGGCCATGGTGGTGCTGGGCTGTGTGTGTTGGATGGTGGGGTTGGATCTTCCTAGAAACTCAGGAATACTTTTCATGGGTTTTTGAGCCGAAAGCGAATGTAATGATCATCATTTGCTAGACAAGTCAGTAAATTATCATAAGAGTCACACAGCTGGTTAAGGTCCCCAGTGTTTTGTCTACTGTCCCCCTTAGCATAACCTTGCGTTTCCCCCGCATGTCCTCCTAAAATCTGGGCAACCTGAAAAAGTTAGAAGCTCTGATATAACAGCTAGAACCAGTTTTAACTTTACTGTGGCTGTGTCTAAAGGGGGTGTAAAGGAAGGTTGAAGAGGAAAAATACCTGAATAATTTTCAAGAGAAAATCTTTCTTTTCTCCCCTCCCCTCCCTTCTCCTTGCCTGCCCTCCCCTGCGCTTTCCTCTTCTCTCCCCTTTCCTCTCTCTTGGAAAAACCACTAAGGAGAAATGTGTACATAATAAAATGAAACTAAGCACATCTCTAGAGAACGGCTTAGGAACTTTTTTAAAAAAACATCTGTTGAATGTTTCCATTTACTTTTGCAAAGTCTATTATAATCACTGAATGCCTCAGCAGATTGAACGTTGACAAGTAAATGATACATATTGCGAGGATTTTTAAAATTTTTTATTTAAATTTAATTTAGTTAACATATAGTGTATTATTAGTTTCAGGGATAGAATTTAGTGATTCATCAGTTGCATAGAACACCCAGTGTTGGGGCGCCTGGGTGGCTCAGTCGTTAAGCGTCTGCCTTCGGCTCAGGTCATGATCTCAGGGTCCTGGGATCAAGCCCCATGTCGGGCTCCCTGCTCAGCGGGGAGCCTGCTTCTCCTTTTCCCTCTGCCCCTCCACTTGTGCTCTATCTCAGATAAATAAAATTTTTAAAAAAGAACACCCAGTGCTCATTCTATCAAGTGCCCTCCTTCAAGCCCATCACCCAATTACCCCATCCCCCACCCACCCCCCCTCCAGCAACGCTCAGTTTGTTCCCTAGAGTTAAGAGTCTCTTATGGTTTGCCTCCCTCTCTGTTTTTATTTTATTTTTTCTTCCCTTCCCCTGTGTTCATCTGTTTTGTTTCTGAAATTCCACGTATGAGTGAAATCATGTGGTATTTGTCTTTCTGTGACTGATTTGTTTCGCTTAGCTTAATACCCTCTAGTTCTATCCACGTCATTGCAAATGGCAAGATTTCTCTTTTTTTCATGGCTGAGTAATATTCCATCGCATATAAACCACATCTTCTTTATCTATTCATCTGTCGATGGACATCTGGGCTCTTTCCATATTTTGGTTATTGTGGACATTGCTGCTATAAACTTTGGGGCACATTGCAAGGATTTTATCTTTGGGTCTCTTTAGTATTCCTGTTATTTGGTAAAAACCCATGTTTAGGAAATGTTAACTCCAACATCATACTGTGTGAAAATGAATGTTATGGAAAACCAGAAACTGGATTTCTCCAAATTGTTCTTGTCTAAATTATTTTATCCAGATTATTTTATTGGGGAAAGCAAAAGCAGTCTCTTCTAGTCACTGAATACTGAGAGCATTATACCTCTTTTCTAAATGCATTAGGATATGTAAAACGTAGATACCTTCCAAAGGCTCCCAGTTGGATGGTATGCCTCGTCAGTGTTTTTCACTTCATAAATTGCCATCCTCATTAAAGCGTTCCATGAGACTGCCTCTCCTTAAGGTGGCTGCTCAGGGGAGAAGCCGGAGCCTGCTGTCCTGTCGTGGTACTATCTCTCGTGGCCTACAGGTTCCTTGAGACCAAAAGCAGGTCACCAGGCTCTTGGGTCCAGGGCACCTCCACAGAACCCCCAAGCTTTGCTTCCAGTTGGGGGTGGGGAAGAAGCACTGCACCACACCCTGTGTGTTTGGTCGCATTTTAATATATGGTCACCAAGAGCACTCCTAGGTGTTAATGATACGGTGATGTATCAGAGAGAGTGCACTTACCCTTCTTCATCTTCCATGACAAGGCTTGTCATCATCTTCACGAAGTGCAAAAAAGAAAATGTTTGCCTGTAGCATGTTGCCAGTTGTTACAAGAGAGTCCTATGTTTGCCCAGGTGGTAGGGCATATATAGATGGATTTGGGGTACACTTGTCTATCTTATTTATGTCCACATTGACCCCTTACAAAATAAAGTGGTGGTCTGCTTAAAATATTCTCAGAATATGCAAGAAGTGAGCAAGATCTCTTAGTCTTTTTAGGATGCCTTACAGAATTATTGGATATTGAAGCCTAAATATTCAGTAGCATCTTTATTGTATTACAGGGCTGGGTTTTGGTGTTGTTAATACTCGGTTGCACCTCTTATGAAGTGACCTTGGCCAAGCTGTAGCACTGCTGCGAACTCAGCTCCGTCTCCTGTAAAGTAGCCATCCATTTGGGTTTTAGCGAGGATTAGAAACTGACATTCTGGTGCAGTGATTCAGCACATAGTAAGCGTCCAAAATATGTTCGTTCTCCCTTTCCTCGTAGCCAAAAATTCAAGAGATAAAATATGGAGATTTTTTTAACAGCTTTTTGTGCAATTCACCCAAAACAAAAAGATTTGAGCTTGAAAGATTTGCATAGGAAAACCAATTTAATGATACTTTACCCATGTCTACAAATATATTTTTGGGAACTTGGAATTCCTGTTAGGATTCCCGATTCTCATGATCTCATGCTCTTCTCTTCCTCTTCCGTCCTGCAGGTCCTCACCGCACCCACATACACAGACGCACGCGCACACACATACACGCTGAAGCTAGCATATACCTTTTTTGTTTAAAGGGAAGAACCAAAAATATCCAAAATAGAATTGGAGAGGAAGGAGGCAACTTTTGGAATACTCACTAGCAGTTGCCCATGGATTTGTGGGACTCATGGGGACCCATCGCAGCGGGAAGACCTCTCTCTCTTCAGTTTGTGATGTTTCCCTAGGTCCTGCTGCCATGTCCCACCAACCGCTTAGCTGCCTGACTGAAAAGGGGGACAGCCCCAGTGAAACCACAGGAAATGGACCCCCCAACCTGGCTCACCCAAACCTGGACACATTCACTCCAGAGGAGCTGCTGCAGCAGATGAAGGAGCTCTTGATTGAGAACCATCAGCTCAAAGGTGAGCAGCCCCTGGCCGCCATATTTCTTCTTTCACGCTGGGCCTTCATGAATGGCATCTCTTTGTCAAAAGACTTGTTGGCATTCCCTTCTCTCTGTTTCACTAGCAGGAGAAAGAGCACAGAGTTTAGCTTGTGGTGAGGCTAACATTGTTTCCATTGTTTACTTTGGGGACACAGGTAAGAATAAAAGGTACTTACGTACCCCAGGGAAATGGCATAATGACATGTGGTCCCTTTAGAAAGAAACAGGAAGAATTACGGAGTTAGTCCTCAATATGACCTTGCTCACAGAAAGCATCCTGGGGTCTCAGGCCATGGCTTCTGGCAGGACCGGTGTTTGAATTAGTCCTCTAGCTTGTGTGCCTTAGTGGAGGGACCCAAACTAGTTTTATTTTCTGGAGTCTTTGGAGGACTAGAAATGACATTAGGCCCCCGAGTCCTGTCTGGAAGCAAAAACCACTCACCTTGCTACATTTCCTGCCAACCCTGGGGCCCAGGCCAAGCATGGCTTCTTTGGGTTTGGAGCCACGTGGTGAGGGTGGTCTTGGAGGTTGGATTCATCAGATCGAGTCTGATGCGTGACACTCTCACTCTGAACCCCGTACAGAAGCCATGAAGCTAAATAATCAGGCGATGAAAGGGCGATTTGAAGAGCTTTCAGCCTGGACAGAGAAACAGAAGGAAGAACGCCTTTTTTTTGAGATACAGAGCAAAGAAGCCAAGGAGCGCCTCATGGCTTTGAGTCATGAAAATGAAAAATTGAAGGAAGAACTTGAAAAACTAAAAGGGAAAACAGAAAAGTCCCTTGAGGTGAGCAGACTGATAAGCTGTGATTTTATTTTATTAATGTTTAGAGTGGACTCTTCCTTGTCTAGACTTCTAGGTCAAAACCTTTCACGGTTCTGGCTAGATGAGTATTTTGCATCATCTTGGAAGAACTGTTCTTGCTGAGGAGATTGGTTGCAATTTCAAGGGTCATGTACAGTCTCTGTTGGGGGAAGGAAATTTGTACAGTTTGGACCATATTGATTATAGTCAAAAGAAGGTTGCAGTTATAAATCAGTATTTTGTATTATAGATGGTGCAGCAGAACCTCTGCCTAGAACCATCCAAGTGTTAGTTTTTAGTTTATGTCTTTGATATAAAATTACATTAAAAAATCTATTACTCCAAAGTTTTACTTACTGATCAGTAGTCTTTTCCTAAGTCTAAAATAGAACTACCTCGCTTTACATTTTATATCTACTTTTGAAAAATGGCACAATACATGTCATGTTGTGATAGGAGGCTGTCAAGTTGCCACATTTTCATTGACCCAAAGAACCTGAGAAATGTGCTCATGGCCAAGAGTGGGTGCCAAAGATGTTAGTGAGAAAATATGTATCAAAACACATTTGAAGCATCCGTCCATATTCTGAGGCTCACTGGATATTGTTCGTTAGGATGGACATCTGCTGTTCATTGTCTTCCCAACCTGGAACTTAGCAGCCCCGTGAAGGGTGGAGCACTGGTTCGATTCAGGGAGGATAGAATCCCAGACATCAGAGATGCTTCTTGAGATAGATACCTTGAACCCTGCTGTCTCTGATTTCTTGGGTAAAGTATGCAAAGAAAGAAAGATAAGGGAAAGAAAATAACAAAAAGGGGACGATATGGAATAACCTAAAGAATGAAAAGTTGTTTAGAGAACTGTATTGTGGTTTATGTCAGTGCTTTACTCATCAATCCCTGCTCATGGGACAGCGTGAACATTCTGCTTTAATAAACTTACATTTGTGTGGGAAATAATTTATTGTTGATTAGATTTATCACATCTGATGCTTCAATTTGTCTTACAGTTCAAAGAACATTAAGTCACTTCTTTGAGGGAAATCTCTCAGTATCTAAATATTTGCAAGGTAGAATACTCTGAAGAAATTATCACCTAGGATATATGAATAAGTTTCTACTCTCTGTAAGAAAATGTCTTTTTTTTTTTTTTTTAAAGATTTTATTTATCTGAGAGAGAGAGAGTGTGCAAGCTGGGGGGAGGGGCAGAGGGATAAGCAGACTCCCCGCTGAGCATAGAGCCCAACGTGGGGCTCGATCCCAGAACCCCAAGATCATGACCAGAGCCGAAGTCAGGGGCTTAACAGACTGGGCCACTCAGGTGCCCCAGAAAATATCTCACGCTGTCTTCCTCCTATGGCTTTTGGGATGTGAGCTGACAGTTGGCATCAGCCTGTTGGGGCCTATCACATTGAAGCCTAGAAAGAAGCTTCCAGAAGCAGTTTGTCTGCTTGAAATAGTCTATGTATACGTTTTCCTAAAAAGTATTAGAAGAAATTGAGAACAGAAGTTGGAGTTCTGGGCAGCTTCTTTCAACGCAGAAACAGGCTGTAAGCCAGACTCAGAAGAGAGTCCTTGGGACAGAGGACGTGGGTAGTGGGACAAAGAGACATTTATGGCTCTTTAAAACCCTTGGTCATCAGCTTTCTCCCCCAAAAATGTGCCTCCCAGGCCTCCCTATTCCCTCCCTGCCTCTTCTTTCATTTTTATTCTGTGGACCGGTTGAGGTGATTTGTAAAACTTAGGCTGTCATCTTCCTGACTTGAAGCTCTCCCAGCTTCGGACTTTCCTCACTCTTGCTGACCCATCCTTGCTGCAGTCTCTCCAGGGAATCCCTCCAGCCACCAGGGCCTCTCATGTGTTCTGTGCCACACAGCGAAAGAGAATAGGGAATTTCTTTTGGAGATCTGCCTTCTGATCTTCGGGGTGAGGCTGAGGCATTCATGGCTCTGTCCAATTTCACAGAATTATACATTATTATCTGTAGAGAGAACTTTTTAACTTTTAATGGTACAGATTGCTAGGCAGAGATCATTAGCTGGATGTTTCTTCTAGGATTATAAAATGCATGGTAGTCTGGGTGGATTTCCGGGACAGCAAGATGGAGACATACAAGTACACAAGGAGAGCCGTTGTGTTGCATGACGGTCAATGGCGGGCCCTTGAAAGGGATGAAAGACAGTAACAAATCACGGAGTTGAGCTTGATCATAAATAAAACGTGTGAGTTCTAGTCCAGGAAGCGAATGGAAAGAGTCGGTAGTAAAATGAAGAGATATTTAAAACGTTATCTTGTGAGGTGTTTTATGGCCAAATAAGTCGATTCGGAATTTCCCAAGGATAGTGAAGAGATCCTCACCCTTGCAAAAGAGAAAATTAACCTGACAAGTCTGAGATTCTAGGATCGTGGCCTTATATCCCTCATGCTCAGACACTTGCTTAAAACTCTGTTTCCTACTCTTACGCCAAGGTGGTTTTAAAAATCCATTCTGGGGTGCCCGAGTGGTCAGTCAGTTGGGCGTCTGACTCTTGATTTCCGCTCAGGTCATGATCTCGAGGTCGTGAGATCGAGCCCCACATCGGCTCTGCAGTGGGTGTGGAGCCTACTTAGGATTCTCTCCCTCCCTCTGCCCCTCCCCGTCCCCCCTAACATGCTCACTCTCTCTTAAAAAAAAAAAAACAACAAAAACAGCAATTCTATAAAATGTCCTCAGAGGGGTCCAGCAGGAAAATGTGAAGATTCCTGATAGAGCGTGGCCTTGCCCTTACCTGCTTGCTTCCTAGTTCCAGGCTAAGCAGTGCCTCTCCTTTCACTGTTTCCACCCCTTTCACAGTTACGTTTCTTTGGGATGAGTCATCACCAAGAGAGGATGCCCAGGCTGATAACCTTTCCCTACACACCTAACTCCTCAGCTTCACAATGAGTTCTTTTCTCTCAGGCCTGTGGTCGTTTTCTGGCAAGGGAACGCTCCCAAGTGAAGGAAGAGCATGATCTCACTGGTGTGAGAGACACTCCCATGCTGCATGTTAATACCTTTCCCTCCAGGTTTTAATATTTCGTGATGGACAAGCTAGTTTATGCGTGTCCTTTCCGATGCTTTTTGGTTCTACTAACAGCCTTTGGGTCTGTTTCTGGTTCCTTAGGAAATCTATCACAGAGATGGGTGTGCATGTGTGCATGTTTGTGTGTGTGTGAGAGAGAGGGGGGGGGGGGGGAATTGTGTTGTAATTCTCTGAAAATCTCAAGTATATATTTCTGGTGGCACCAGGCCCGTAAAAGCAATGAAGTTTTCCTGAGGAGGAAATCGAAGAGGCCTCGTAGGTCATGGCTGGAAGGCACCACAGAGACCACGAGGGACCACATTTCCCTTTCTAACCTGAGAAAACCGAGGCCAAGACGTTAAGCGAAATCTGCTCAGGGCATCGTAACCAGGGATTAGCAGGGTGTGGACTGGAATCTATTTTCTCTGCTCCCAAATGAAAGCACCGCATCTTAACAGGTCCTTTCTCCTACAACTTTGTCATGTGCGGTAATTGTAACAAGAGGAACGCAACACGTACTTGGTATTAGTGAAATAGAAATATTTATTCTTCGTGTTTATATAGGCTGAAATTTAATTTTTTTTACCTTTAGTAGCAGCCTCTGAATTTTCAGTTTTCTTATTTCTCCCTGGGCTTACTTTTAGCAAACCTAAAAAGACCAACATAGATTTTAACAGCCACCAGCCTGCATGCCTGAGAGAATTTTGGACTTTCCATTGTCCTTTGCCATTCACATATCAAGTAATGAAATGTCTTGGTGCTTTGGCTTCAGATAGTACATGACAAGTATGGGGAGAGTAAGGGTACGTCTGCCTTTGTGGGAGGGGAAAAAAAAGGCGAGCTTTTTGTCCCTATTTTCTGAGGTTTTGGATGACAGTTTACCAGTCTACCACTGTCAAAGTCTGATTGGTTATATTCATATCAGATTATCCCATGTGCTGAGGAAGCCTTTCTTTCTTGTCATGAGGTTATTTTAAGTTTCTATGGTTTGAATATAATAAAATAATGTAAAATCTTCCATTTGAAGTGGTACATCAAAATATATCTCCAAGAGAAACCTAGATTTTTCTACCATAAAGCGTAGCTGCCTTGCGTGGGTGTGGGGACACTTGGGTTTGATGACCAGGTGTTAGTTTGGCTCACTGATTCACCTTGTTTCTCGTCAGTTCCAGGACCCCACTGGGGACCCCAAAGTCCCCAGGGCAGAAGCAGACCAGGAACTGGAACAGCTGAAGACCCAGGTGGCCTATCTCCAAGCTGAAAAGGCAGATCTGCTGGGGATTGTGTCAGAACTCCAGCTCAAGCTGAACTCAGGCGGCCCCTCTGAAGACTCCTTTGTTGAAATCAGGATAGCTGTGAGTGTCCTGGTTTTGATTTAGTTTTAAGCAAATTACAAAACCTCACCTAGACACCTAGATTACCACGTCTTTTCAACACACGGAAGCCAAACTGGGGGGTGGGGGGGGAGGGGAGTTTCAGCATCAATATCATCAAGATAAATTGGCTCTTGTTTTTAAGTATGACGTGATCCTAGGGGCGCTTGAGTGTCTGACTCTTGATTTCAGCTCAGGTCACGATCTCAGGGTCGTGAGATCCTGCTTGGAGCATGGAGCCTGCTTGGGATTCTCTCTCTCCCTCTGCTCCTACCCCTGCTCGCACACGCGCTCTTCTCTCTGTCTCGCTCTCAAAAAAAAAAAAAAAAAAAAATTTATATGTATATATGTATAATACTCATGAGGGTTGTCATGGCTGAAATGGAAGACTATTGATTACCTTTTATGACAAAAGAGATAGGGTTTTTTTTTCCCCCCTTCCCATAGGTACTGACAAAACAGACATTTTGTGATCTAAAAAACCAAAACAGAAACATAAACTTTTTCAGACCAGGTCCTTAGCTGTGTCCAGCACTGCACTTAGGTGAGCAGACTCATGAGCAGATGAGGTAAACTGATGGCTTTAAAACACTTTTTAATAATAGAACCCTCTTTTCAGACAAGCCTTACAAGGAACCTTGGTTGGGCAGTGAAGAAAAGAAAGGGCAGAGACGCTGGGGTTGTGGTTGAGGGTTGACCTTGGCTTTGCCCCCACGTCTAACAGCAGCTGCCTGGGCACCTCCAGGAGCTGAGTGTGAAGCCCCCGGTGTCTGACACGTTTATGTGGAACTGAAAATGAAGTGAGCTCAGTGAAGGAGCGTGTGCCGGCCCGTTCCTGAGCACATGAGGAGCATCTGTTGGGGCCATATCTGGGTGTGCGGGCGGTCCTGCTCAAGAGCAGGGCAGGTAGATGAGCCCAGAGGGACCTCTCCTTCGTCGCTGCTAAAAGACACTGAATAGTGAGGGAGAAAAACACACAAGGATAAGATCCTCTGTGATACACACTGGCATTTTAGCTTTGTCAGACCGTACATCTGACACAGGAAAAGAGATAGTGTTTCTGAGAGAGGAAAATGGACCTTATAGACAATGCGTGGGGAGCTTGTAAAAAGCTGAACTCCTGGGCATGTTGGAATTATTTGCGTGTGACTTTTCAGTACGTTTGCCGCACTGAAGAGAGTAGTAGGATGGGGAAATGGCAAAGTAATAACTTTGCCATCCATCCTCCCTAATAAATCTTTGGGTGCATTCATAGCCAGCCGAAATCAGGAGAATTAAAATACCAAATGGAAAGCACAATTTGCCAGAGTACCCTTTCTGCAGATGACCAAAGATCATGAAACGCAGGTTTGATCAAACAGCTTTCACCTTCTGCAAATACCTGGCAAAATTCAGGAAGGCCAAGGAGCGTATGAGAAGTTTCCAAAAGAGGCTTCTTCCTTTGGGGCGAATGGTTAACATAATCCGCTCCTTCACTGATCCAGTGAGTGACAGTTATTTTTAGTGTAAACATGCTTTTCTTGCCTTGCTTCTGTGAACTGGAAAACACTGCCCAAGATTTAGGAAAAATGTACATCATCAGAATTATCTAGAACCATCTTTGTCCATGCATTTTTGGAAGATTTTCCCGCTAGCTCATTGGAATATTAATGTCTTTCATATCATTTAACTGGTTTTGGACTTCTTGTTCCCTTAAATGGCCCATGATGTGTACAAATTTCTGCTAGGAGCCAACTTTGTGCTTTGTGAGCTCTACAGAAAGCAGCCTCTTTTTCAACATTGCTTCAGCAAGTTCTGACGTTTTGCATTTTAAAGGCCTGTGCAGGGAAGGTGTGTGGAGGTGTCATTAGCTCCATGTGACCTTAACTTGGGAGAGAAGGGAGTGAGCTGCCAAGGAGAAGGAGGAGATAAGTTTTCATGTGTTCGGGGTCAGGTTGGCTGATGAGAGACCAATCTTCACGCCTTGGCCTAGATATTTATAATCCTGACAGGGTACGCAGGGTGAGGGAAGGCTAAATTCCCATTCCATTTCAGTGACCTCATTGAAACATCTCACATTTAAATGTCAGTAGCTTCCTTGGGTTGCAGGTCATCCAGATTCTGGATCTTAACTGCCTTTTTCTTTCTCTCTTTTTTAAAGATTTTATTTATTTATTTGACAGAGAGAGACACAGCAAGAGAGGGAACACACGCGGGGGGCGTGGGAGAGGGAGAAGCAGACTCCCCGCTGAGCAGGAACCTGATGCGGGGCTCGATCCCAGGACCCTGGGACCATGAACTGAGCTGAAGGCAGACACTCAACGACTGAGCCACTCAGGCGCCCCTTTTTCTCTTTTGATAAAGAATTTGTCTTGCGGACATTATCATGGTAAAGCCCTTTCATTTCTGCCTATACAGGAAGGAGAAGCAGATGTGGCGGTGAGAGAAATCAGGACGAGTCCTGGGCCCGCAAGAATTGATTCCATTGACACGTATGTGAAGACGGGCTAGGGCTGGCGGGGGACACCCCCCGGGCAGTCTTGTCACTTGCAGCTCGCTGCGGGGAGGTCAAACATCCTGTGCTGCAAAAGTCAATTCTTATTAACTTAAGCCAGAACCTTTTAAGAATGTCCGGTTTGAATGGGATTTAGTGTTGTAGCCCAGGCTAGCAGAGAATAAAAACAGCATGTGGCGCCTCTGTAGGCAAACTCAACCCTCCCCACTCTGTTTAGAGGTGTCTCGTCTCCCATAAGATGAGAAGTGAAGACAAACTGGTTCCTAATCAAAAGACTCAGGCTTGCTAATTTGTTTACCGGTAGAGTTTGACCTGGCCCGGGCTGTCCGGCCCGATAAGTGGGATGTTATCATTTTGTCTTCCCTGCTCATTCCCAAGGATAAGCCCAGGTGACTGATCCTGAGTAATCTCCTCTAGTGAGGACTGGGAGTGCTCTGAGTCACTGTCTTACCCAGGGGCCAGAAGTCTTACCGGTGGAGTCTCAAGTTGACCTGTTCCAAGTAGACATTAGGAAGCAGACATCTTAAATGGCGGTTTGTGGGGCAGGGGGACAGGGGGCGTGGCGGAAGAGATGGCAGAGGAGCTGGGCATTCGAGACTCTCACCCAGAACCCTGTACGCAGGTTACTGCTGGGTCAGTCTATTTGAAAGAGATCGTTACCGGAAAATTTCTCTAGGAATCTCTTCTGTCATAGGCTTTAAATACCTTTTTTTCTCTAACATGACGAATGTACTTAATAAAACATGAAAATGGGCAGTTTCTTTTTTCCCAGTTATGCTCCCAAGCCCTTGCATCAGGGAGAAAATAAGTGTTAGATAATATTCTTCCATCAAACAGGGCAGTTGGCATAAGTGAAAGTTGCACCCTTGCTTAGTTAGCAGTTCCTCAGCTTTCCCCCCCCCTACTGTTTTTATTAATATTGAAAGACTTTTCTGGAAGTGGTGGGAAGGAAGAAAGCCCTGTTTGAAATTTCCAAGCCACTTTCTCCTCATTTATATCCACCTGCTAAAACCACTTCCTCTTTTAAGCCACAGGTTGGTTGGTGGTTGTTTTTTTTTAAGATTTTATTTTTAAGTAATCTCTACACCTGACATGGGGCTCGAACTCATGACCCCGAGATGGAGAGACACACACTCTTCTGACTGAGCCAGGCAGGCGCCCCGAGCCACAATTAATGCTTTAATAACAGCTTCCTTACCTCGTTTGAAGGTATATTAAGGAGTCAGAGATTGATTTCTGGGTGGGTGCAGAGCTCGGAGTCAGGAACTGGGATTTAATCCCGGCTGTTGTTGAGACGTGTGACCTTGAACATGAGCATCAGTGTGGTCACCCGGGAAGTGTAGCTGCCGTACCGGTGGTCCTGGTTTTGTTTGCCATCCCACCGCTTCTTGGTATAATCACATTTCAAAATCAAGGAAAATATTTCGCATACCAACAGTGCCTACATTTCTCTGCTGTAATGATTTGAAATCAAAAACAAAAAATGCTTTCTTCTCTTGACTTGAGAATATCAAGTTGAAGAAAGGCCGGCGGTCCACATGTTGCCAGGCAGCACGCGTGTTCGTGTACTTTGTATGACTGGTCCTCTTTGAGACTAGTTCTCTGGGAAGGCCGGGCACTGGAAACCAGGGCCACGTCTGTTCCCGGGGGCCTGGGGTCTGATGTTGTGGGCACACTGGCTGTTCGGACGAAGCACGTACAGTGCAAGGTGAGCCTACCGGAGAGCCCCCTCCCCTCTCCCCGGAGAGCGTGGAGGAGTGTGAGCCTGGTGGTCGCATGACCAGCTGCGTTTGGCCTATAAATGAGAATTATTTGGAGAGTGTTCTGGGAAGCAGTTCCTTTATGTTGGTTCCAGTTACATTTGTAGACCCTTTGACATTTGTGTTTCCTGATGAAAACCTTTTAATCTTTATTCTGTTCTTGATGTAGGAACAAAGCTACAGAAAGCTCCAGGAATTATTTGGAATTTGAGAAATTAACTGTGAGCCAGCTCCTTCTTTGTCTAAGGGAAGAAAGCCAGAAGGCAGAGAAGCTTGAAACTGCACTCAAGGAAGCCAACGAAAGGTACGGAATTGGTAACTTGAAATATGCATTCATTGCTTTTTTTTTAAACAGCTTTATTGAGATAAAACCAAGACACCCGATAATCCATCCATTTAAGGTATACATTTCAGTACTGTTTAGAATATTCACAGTCCTGTAGCCATTACCACGTTATAATTTCGGAACATTGTTTTCACCAGATAAGAAACCCAGTACCTGTCAACACTGATTGCTCATCCCTCCCAGCAGTCTGTCCTCTGTCTCCACAGATTTGCCTCTTCTGGACATTTCATATAAATGGGACCATATAATATGTGGCCCTTTGTGGTTGACTAATTTTATGTAGCGTCATGTTTTCAGAGTTCATCCATGTTGTGGCACATCCCAGTCCTTCACTTCCTTTTTGTTGCCAAATAATAGTCCGTTGTGTGACTAGTCAGCATTTTACTTGTATTCATCAGTTGGTGAACATTTTGGTTCCCACTTTTTGCCTACTGTGAATAATGTTTGCTGTAAACCTTCTTGCACAACTTTTTCGGTGGACATATTTTTTTTTAACTCTCTGGCGGTGTATACCGAGCAGTGGGATTGCTGGGTCATTGGCTCTGTGTGTCTAATAGTTTGAGGAACTACCAAACCGTTTTCTGCGGTGGCTGCGCCGTTTTACATTTCTGCCAGCAAGGTATAGGGGTTCTCCGTTTCCCCACGCGCTCCTCCACGCTTGCCGTTGTCTGTCTTCGTGATTATAGCCATCCTCCTGGGTGTAAAGTGGTGTCTCATGGTGATTTTGATTTGATTTTCCTAATGACTGATAATGTTGAGCACCTTGTCATGTTGACCATTCGTATATCTTCTTTGAAGAAATATCTGTTGAAATCCTTTACCCATTTAAAAAAAATTGGATTGCCTTTTTTTTTACTGAGTTATAAGAGTTCAGTATATATTCCAGATGCAAATCCTCTATGAGGTGTATGACTTGCAAATATGTTCTCCCATTCCGTGAATCACCTCTTTACCTCCTGGGCGCTACCATGGACAGCACAAAATTTTATTTTGAGGTAGTCCACTTTATTTATTTTTCTTTTGTCGCTTGTGCTTTTGGTGTTGTATCTAATGAACCGTTGACTCATCCAGGGTCACAATGATTCACTGTGTTTTCTTCTAAAAGCTTTATAGTTTTAGCCCTTACATTTAGGTCTCTAAATGTATTTAGAGTCCGTATGTATGTATGGTGTGAGGTTGGGGTCCAACTTCATTCTTCCGTGTGTGGATATCCAGTCATCCTAACACCATTTGTTGAAAAGACCATTCTTTCCCTCAGTGAACTGCCTTGGCACCCTTGGTGTAAATCAGTTGGTCATGCATGTAAAGATTAATTTCTAAAGCTTCAATTTTATTCCTTTGATCTATATGTTTATCCTTTGCTAATGCTACACTGTCTTGATTGGTACAGTGTTGTAGTAAATTTTGAAATCAGGAAGTCTGGGTTCTCCAACTTTGAAAGATTGTTTTGGCTATCCTGGGTTTCTTATTTTTCTGTACAAATCTTGGGATAAGTTTGTTAACTTCTGGAAAAAAAAAAAAAAAGCCAGCTGGGATTTTGTTAGGGATTGCATTGAATCTGGAGTTCAGTTAATATTGTTCTTAACTATGTTAAATCTTCTGATCCATGAAGGATAACCCATAGATTTAGTTAGGTCATCTGTAATGTATTTCAGTGATGTTTTGTCATTTTTAATATACAGGCCTTAAACTACTTTTCAAAATTTGTTAGCACTGTTGTATATGAAGTTGTTTTCTTAATTTCATGTTTGGAGTATTCTTTGCTAGTGTATAGAAATACTCCTGACTTTTTTGTATATTGTACATTGATCTTGTAGCCTGAAACCTTGCTAGAACTCATGTATTAGCACTAATAGTTTTTTAGTGGATTGCTTAGGATTTTCTTTATACAAGATCATGTCGTCTGCAAAGGGATAGTGTTACTTCTTCCTTACCAACAAGGGTACCTTGTATTTCTTTTTCTTGCACAATTTCCCTGGCTAGAATCTCTAGCACAGTGTTAAGTACAAGTGGAGAAAGCAGACATGCTTTACTTAGGGGGGAGAGCCTTCAGCCTTTTACCATCAAGTATGATGTTAGCTGCAAGTTTTCATAGATGCTTTTGTCAGGTTGAGAAGCTGCCTTCTATTTCTAGTTTGTTGTACTTTCTATCGTGAAGGGTTTGGGATTTTGTGAAGTGCTTTTTCCATGTCTATGGGGATGATTAATGGTTTTTTAAACTTCTGTTAATATGATGTATTATAGTCATTGATTTTCAAGTGTTAAACCAACCTTTGTAAATCCCACTTGGTCATGATGTGTAATCCTTTCTATATGTGCTAGTTTAGATTACTAAAATTTTGTTAAGGACTTTTTGCATCTTTATTCGTAAGGGGTATCAGCCCATAGTTTTCTTTCCTTGTAATGTCGTTGTCTGGTTTTGGTGTAAGGGAAATACTGGCCTCATAGAATATGGTATACGTGTAAACACACACACACACTTTGGGGTAAAATTCACCTATATTACAGAGTTGTGAAGTCAAGGAATTTGTGTGCAAATGCACTTTTTAGAAATGCAAAGTCCACGGGCACCTGGGTGGCTCAGTTGGTTGAGCAACTGCCTTCGGCTCAGGTCATGATCCTGGAGTCCCGGGATCGAGTCCCACATCGGGCTCCCTGCTCAGTGGGGAGTCTGCTTCTCCCTCTGACCCTCCCCCCTCTCATGCTCTCTCTCTCTTTCATTCTCTCTCTCAAATAAATAAATAAAATCTTTAAAAAAATGCAAAGTTCTAAACCATGTAGGAAATGGGAGAGGTTATGCATTAGTTTTAGGGCTCCAGCAATTGCAACATTTAATCATAAGTATACTATGACCTAATTAATTCTCTCAGACACTGTAACTGGCTCATTAATCTTAAAATTATAGCACTGTGAGAAGTACTTTCTAACTGAAGCAGTTTAAATTTTAAGATTTATTCACTTTAGGGGCACCGGGGTGGCTCAGTCGTTAAGCGTCTGCCTTCGGCTCAGGTCATGATCCCGGGGTGCAGGGATCGAGCCCCGCATCGGGCTCCCTGCTCCGCGGGAAGCCCGCTTCTCCCTCTCCCGCTCCCCCTGCTTGTGTTCCCTCTCTCGCCGTCTCCCTCTGTCAAATAAATACATAAAATCTTATTAAAAAAAAAAAGAGTGATTTATTTTAGTGAGGAAGGGGGAGAGGGGCTAAGGGAGGGTGAGAGGAAGAGTCTCAAGCAGACTCCACCCCGAGCAGGGGGCCCAGTGCGGGGCTCGATCTCACAGTCCTGAGATCAGGACCTGAGCTGAAACCAAGAGTAGGACGCGTAACCAACTGCACCGCCCAGGCGCCCCTGAAACAGTTTAAATTTTTAATTACAGAAAGAGCTTTTTCTCAAATATGAAACCTAAGTTACTTATTCAGATGAGGTTAACCTGGAAGACGCATCGGCATTGGTCCAATGACTTATTTCATAGCTCATTTCAAAAGGTGCTGGCTCTGCATCCTAGGGGTTTACACACCATATCCTACTGTTGTCGCTTAGAAAATTTCAAAGGTTGACTTCTAGGAGACTAGCACCATGTATTCTAATGGAGAAAAATATTTGTCCTATCTTTCAGACAAATCCTAAAACATAGTAACAATGCATGGATAGATAGATAAAAGCATTCTTTTTACACCTTAATTACCACAGCTGGTTTTTAAAGGGAAGATGTTGTTACTCTTTGAAGGAGACCTTTACTAGCCATGCATAATCACCATGTGTTTATATTTTGTAGGCACCTTTACCCCTCCTGTGTTCTGTACACCGTTCTCAGAAGTCGAGTTTAGCCAGTAATTCATCCGTACTTAGACAACATGATTAGCTTTCATGATGAAAGTGGTGTCCGCTTAGGAATTTGCTAATTGTATCTCCTCATCATTCAGATGATATACGTGATTCCTGCTTTCAGAATAATTACAGCCTTCTGCTTGCAGCTGTAGCTCTTCGGATGGCACTAGGAAGTCAGGCGTGCCTTTGAGATGGCTGTGTTTAGTCTCCCACCTTGAGCACCTGCAAAGGGTCCATTTCTCAATAGCATTAAATCTCCACTCTGTGAGCCAGCCTTCTCTCAGTATTTAACAACTGGCAAGTCAACAGTGGTTGCCAAGACTCGTTCTCTGGGTGGGTATCAGGATGATGATTTCCCCCTCACTATGGCAGAACCGAAACCAAGAAATAAAATCCCTAATACCTGGATAGCGTGGCTTGGTTTACATGCTGTGTAGGATACAGTGAAAACACATCCCAAGACCTAACATATCTCTTTCTCAAACAAGTGAGTCTTCAGCTATTTTCATTAATCATGACAAACAGGGGCATTGACAGTGTGAAATTTATTCTGAAAACTTTTAGGAGATTTGTGGGGAAGGGGGATCATAGGTTTGTCTCTTTTTTTTCTCATTGTTTTCCAGGACTTGTTTTTCATGTAATTTGTGTTTTCTAAACAAATTTAAACTGACAACAAGAGGGGTAAGTGTGTAGGAAGTGTGGCTCAAGAGAATCGAGAAGTAGCAGGGAAAGTCAGTCCAAGATGAAAATTTGCCCTAGAAAAGTAAGACAAGCGATTATTCAAATGTAGATCAGAACCCTGGGTCATACATGAGTGGCGTGAAAAAGGCCCATCCATCAACCCCGCACCAGCTGGCTCTTAACCCATTTATCTGGCTTAGCCCGAAGTAGTGCCTTTGCACCAGTCAGGTTTGGCAGTTTGCAATGGTTGTGACCGTTTTGATATCTCCCTCCACGCACCAGGCTTAAATGGCTACCGAGTTGTCCCCCTATTGTGAACGCATTCTGTTGCCCTCCCATTGCACACACACGTGCTTCTGGACCCAGCTTACCTGCTCCACCTCCGAAATTGGCTCTACTGAAATTTAGTTAGGTAACTGCTCGGTGTTTACGTTATTAGGCGCACACAGGGAGTACTCACTTGAGCTCTGCTCTGTGCCTTGAATATTCTTCCTTTTTTTTTTAACTTCTGTGCATAATTACATCTTTAAAATTTGCTTAGTTTCCCCATACTCTTCCCCAATGAGGAAATCTCTCAGATACATTCAGACATGTTAGTAGTCTAGTGGTATTCTCTCTGGAGTCTACCCTACTTGCTTTCTAGGTCCTGCCTCATGGCACTCATCTTGGCATCTCACTTTGCCTTCACCCTGAGGAACTCCTTCAACTTTCCTGTTTTCCATCACCTGTTTCCTGAATCCAATGCCTTTCCTACTCTTTTTAAATGTTGTTGTTTTGTTTTGTTGCAAACAGAGCTCACCACATTGCCACTAACTTACCGAGAAACAATACATGGGCAGTATATTTTCTGAGACCCGCATATCTGAAAACCTCTCCTTCTGCCTTTATACCTCATGGGTAGTTTGGCTAGATATAGAATTCTGTAATCGGATTTAATTTTCCCTCCACGTTTCAAAAAATTTGCTTCATTATGTCCTAGCTTCTGTCGTTAACGCTGAAAGACCCACTGCCATTCTGGTTCTTCATCTTTGGGGATGAGACTTCTCACATGCTTTGGTGTGAGCCTGTTTTTCATCTGTTTGTTCCGGACACTCTTGGGCTCTTTCATTTTGCAAACTCATGTCCTTCAGTCCTTGAAAGATGATCTTGAATTAATTTAGCGATAGTCTCTTACCCTCAATTTTCTTTGTTCTCTCTCTCTAGCATTACTATTATTTTGAATTGGATCTCCTCTAATTTTCTTAACTCCTTGTTCCCTTTTTCTGTCTCTCCCTTTTTCTCCTTTCTGATAAATTTGATCAACTTTCATCTTCCCTTTTTTGTGGGGGAGAACCTTTGAATGTTCCTTTTTTATTGTGTTCCATTTTTTTGTGGTTGTAATGTTTCCTCATATCTCTAAGGATATTAATGATATTTTTGACGTTTTTTTTTTTCCCCTGCTGGCATATTCTATTTTCAGTAAGTTACTTTTTTCTGTTTCATATTAAGATTTTCCTTAAATGTCTAGCAGTCTTGGCTGTTTGATCAGATTTAGCAGGATTACAGGGTGTTAGAAGCTGATTGAAGCTCTGGGTGCACCTGTAGGGAGATCTGGCTGGGAGGTTTCCTTGGGGAAGCCCCATATCAGAAACTTTAAATCTTTTCCCTTATCCTGGTTACATACTCCAGAGGAGACTCTTCCAGCCTCCTGCCTGGAGGGTATTTTTCAAATGCTGAAGTTCTTAAGATGAGGAGAAAAAGGTGGCTGAGGGTCTTAATGTTCTGTGTGTAAGTTCTCCTTATAGAAGAACCCACGTCTCATCTCTAACGTCTGAACCCAGAAACCCTTTACTTTGTGATATTTTAGACCCTCTTTTTTTTTTTTAAGTAGGCTCCACGCCCGGCATGGGGCCCAACGTGGGGCCCAAACTCACGACCCTGAGATCAAGAGTCAGACGCCCAACTAAATGACCCACCCGGGCACCGCTTCTAGTCCCTCTTAAACAGGCCCCACCTTTGTCCCCACATCCAGAGATACCTGGTGTCACTGACTCCGGAGCCTTCTGCTTTCCACAGTGTCAGTCAGGTTACGTCTTGGCTTTCCCTACTGTTGGCTTCAGACCCAGCCTTGGTGGGCTGCCAAGTCAGTTCCCACTCATAGCTGTGCCCCCCAAATCTTCTTGCTGTTATTTCCTTTCCCTTTCTCTTTGTTCTTGTACGTATATGGCTTTTTAAAAGTCATTTTGGTGGGGTATAGGGTGGGAGAAAATTTACATGCATATATTCAGTTCGATATCTTTAACCAGAAATCTCTTCTTGTTTCATTTGCCTTAGGCTGGCTTTCGTGTGGTTATGATTCAGTGAGAATATCGGTAAATTTGTTTGTTTTTAAGGGACTTGTGAACTTAGATGGGTCCAAAAAGGTCCCAAAAGGCTCTGTTCTCTGCCGAATCCTTACAAAGGGACACACACTCATGTAACACACATGCATGCATGTATGTACACACACACACAGATTTTAAAAATATTTCTGTGTGTTACTGTTACATGAAAAGAGGCAGTGTTTTTCAGTGTTTGGGATGATTTATGCCCACCTTTTACCTCTGCATGAATTCATATCTTAAATCACATCTAGCCAATTTTAGGATGAGAGCTAAACCCCAAAAGGTTAATGTATAATATAGCAAATGCAGAGAGATTTTGAAACCCCTGATCCTTTATCCAAATTTTGGACAGTGTTCTTTTTAGTGCTTCTGCAGTTGTTATTCCTCTTGAACCCAAAGAGAAAGTAACTTTTCCATACTCTGTATTTTTCAGAGTTTCCTGTTTTGAAAAGAAAGCCCGTGATCATTCTGAGGTTGAGACCCAGACGGAGGGTAGCACAGAAAAGGAGAAAGAAGAGGAGAAAGGCCCAGAAACTGTGGGTACTCAGGTTCTAAGGCTGCTGTCACACCCCCAGTGGACCTAAGAGTCGTATCTGAAGTCAGGTCTTGTGCTGTGTTATTAGCTTTAGAAATAGAAATAATTTTAATGTTGCATATATTCTGTTTCTCTCATATTTCCTTGTCCTGATTTGAATTTCATCCATAGTAAATTGTAGTGAGATGTGTTCCTATCCCAGTGATTCTAAGGAATCACACTTCTATCTCTTCTTTTTTTTTTTTTTAAGATTTATTTATTTTAAGAGAGCAAGAGGGTGCATGAGTGGGGGGAGGGCCAGAGGGAGAGGGAGAAAGAGAATCCCAAGCCGACTGCCTGTGGAGGGCGGAGCCCAGGGCTCCATCTCACAACCCTGAGATCAGGACCCCAGCTGAAATCAAGAGTCAGATGCCCAACCGACTGAGCCACCCAGGCGCCCCCACCTCTCTCTCTTCTTGACTAATTTTCTCTCCTAACTTTGTGAGTGAACAGGCCGTCTAGTGGAGAAAGGAATTTTACCCACTTTATAATGAGATGTTTTAAGAATATGACCCAGGGCGCCTGGGTGGCTCAGATGGTTAGGCATCTGCCTTTGGCTCAGGTCATGATCCCAGGGTCCTGGGATCGAGTCCCGCATCGGGCTCCTTGCTCAGCGGGGAGTCTGCTTCTCCCTCTCCCTCTGCCTCTCCCCCTGCTTGTTCTCTCTCTGTCTCTCTCGCAAATGACTAAATAAAATCTTAAAAAAACAAAAAAAAGAATATGACCCAAAAACTTGAGATAGAATTGAAAGATCTCGATTATCCCCTACTACTGGTTTGAGTGAAATAGTTTGAATGCAGAGTTTCATGTTTCTTTAGCCAGTGTTCTGTGGCACCTCAGAGCTGTGCCTTGGAGCCCGTCACTCGGTCGTAAGCTCAGGGAAGGTGGATGAAGGCAGGAATTTGTAAGAGCTGCAGTTTTCCACGTGAAAGACATTTTTTGTCAGATGCTCACTTTAGCCAATTCATTTATTCAACAAATACATGTTGAATGCCTACTGTTTGCCATATGCTGGGCTGAGTCTCCTACTTCAAGAGACTGGAGAACATTTAGAATACAGATGAAGAGAAGACCCGGGAGTCATAGTGCATTGTTGACTGAAGCCAATCTGATGACCAGTAATAGAGGAGTACTGAGATTTCCAAGGCACCAAAAAGCTCACTGGCAGCCATTCTGGAGCTGCCAGGGAAAATGCAGTTCAGTAAAAAGAGTAGAGTTAACTAGAAACATAAATCGGCAAAGGACTATGGGCAAAAGCTGCTCTCTGGGTAAATTAGATTGTGCTTTCACACCGCTGTGCTCTGTGATCCCCTGAGCCATGATCAGGATTAACTGAGGTGATGATAAAGGGTGAGCAGAAACTAGCAAAACCTAAAACCTTAACATCTGGGAATGTTTGTGTGAATTTTGGCCCCTATAAGTCTTAAGAGGGGATGTTCTTGGGTTGCCAGAATCAAAAAAGAGACAGTTCTTCTTCCCTTTAAATAAACTCCACACATGTCTACAAGGAAAAAAAAATTATGATAAAGTCATTATCACAGTGTATCCAAATTGATCAGTTATGTAAGAAAAACAGTTTTATATATAAATATTGCCATATGAATTAGTGATTATACATATAAATTACATATCATGAATATAAAATGTTATATATAATTAGTAAATGTAGACATACAAGGAAACAGTTGTATCTGAAACATTTCTTTTCTTGGAAGATATTTACGGCATTGTCAAAAGTTTAATCAGCTCACCAGTCTTAGTGGGACACTGATGGTTCGCACTGTTTTCTCACAAAGAAGTTCATTTAATCTCTGATCCGAATCACATGTGCGTGTTTGGGATTTCCTGAATGACAGGTTGGAAGTGAAGTGGAGACGTTGAACCTTCAGGTGACAACTCTATTTAAGGAGCTTCAAGAGGCTCATACAAAACTCAGTGAGGCTGAGCTGATGAAGAAGAGACTTCAAGAGAAGTAAGAATGAGAGATGAATTCTATTTTCCCTTAGAAAATGGACATTTTTAAGAAATATATTACTATGTAAAAACATAGTTTTGTTATCTTACTAGAAGAAAAATAGAAACCTAATTAAAGGATGAACTCAGCAAACATTAACATCGACATTAATGTACATGTTCATATATAAATATACTTGTAATATGGGGGAATGGGGCCCGGGAAAATCTGATTCTGCTGTTCAGGGATGTTTGTTACACATACTGTAGCCTATGTGAGGACCTGTAAAAAAGCAGTAAGCCAGATTTCCTGGGACTTAACCTGAACTGACAGTATCGATGTAAGCAAACATAAATGAAAGCTGCAAGGAGAAGGAACTTGAGTGAGCTTTATTGAGGAAAAAAACTCATTTTCAATCAATTGTGAAGGCTAATATTTAAATTGAGAACTTTGCATTTGCTTGTTTTTCTTGGTGTAGCAAGTTACCCGAAATTTAAAAATGTTATTCTTTTGGATTAGTTGGCAAACATATATCCAGCACAACACATGAGTGTATGTTACCTTAGAGTTCACACTTACCAAGGCTATACGATGATATGGTAGTCTGGCACAGCACAGCAGCTTAAAGCTAAGGACTCTGGACAAACAGACTTAGTTGAACTATGGACCTGAATTTATTTGTGGTATTGCCTTGGGCAAGTTATCTATTTAACCTCTCTGAGCCCTACTTTTATCATTTGTACAATGTGTGTCATTATCCCTACTTCATAACGTTGTATTGAGATGTTTACCATGCTTGGTGTTAATGCCTTGCATATAGCAACCGTTGGTTCATATTTGCTATTATCATGTTGAAATTCTTTTTGATATTTAAGAAAACTTAGGACACTTTATTTTTCCCTTATTAAATCTTTGTCAGAAGTCATATTCTTTATGCTTAACAGAACCCAAACTTTTTAAAATATTGAAGATATCCATGGATCACTATATGGAAAGCACCTTTAGCCAATTACTATTTTGGTCTGTGTCTAAAGAACAAAGATGTACTTGCATGACTGCTTAAGACAGTTTTTCCATAGCTTGTGTGGTCTTAGATCTGTAGTTTTTTTACATTAGGCATAAGGGTTCAGAAATACGTAAATTTCTTTTCCAGAAAAAAAGATCTGTATTTTTTTAGTGTTTAGTCATGAGAGTTTAGAAATATTACTTGCTTCTAGTGAAGAAGCCAGAAGGATAAAATATTTTATTTTGCATTATTAAATCCTTGAAAAATGCAATCCAAAATTTCTTTGTATTTACTACATAATCTTGGGATTGGTTTAAAAGCCACTGAGAAATGAAGGAGCGTGGTTTATCCTCATGAAATTTTGATCTTTCCTAGATGTCAGGCTCTTGAAAGGAAAAATTCTGCAGCCCCATCAGAGCTGAATGAAAAGCAAGAGCTTGTTTATAACAACAAAAAGTTGGAGCTACAAGTGGAAAGCATGCGATCAGAAATCAAAATGGAGCAAGCTAAAACCGAAGAGGAAAAGTGAGTATGCCACAACTGAATGACCACTTGCTAGAAGAAGGTGGAAGAGCACTTTTATAAGATCGGAATTAGGATTTAAGAATAAATTTAAAATTTTTCTCTTTTATGTATTTGAAGGAGTACCAGGAGACTTCTCCGAGGAGATAAAATTTGTTCTGTTATAACAAAATGATTAAAGTTCCTTGTAATCTATCTTGATTTTTTTTTTTTTTTGGAAAGATTGTTTTCTTTGAGAGTAAGAAAATGCTAGCAGGTGGTGGGCTGGTAAAGGCAGGAGAGAAGATTTTGCTAGTCGAGTATTCAGAGGATGTGGGAAGGCAAGACTAAGTTTTTATATTTTTCCCCCAAGATTCCATTTCTTAATTTCTTTTTAAATAGGTCCAAGTTAGCCACTCTCCAGTTGACACATAACAAGCTTCTTCAAGAATACAATAATTCATTGAAAACACTCGAGGAACTGAAAAGGAAAGAGGTATTCATAGGAAAAAAATGACTTTCGTAGCCTCATAGCGAATAGAAACTATAAACATTTTTTATAGGTAAGGTAGTTGTGTTAATCCATAACTAAGTATGGTTTCAAAGGTTGTTCTTCAGTTTATAATTGATTTCTTGTATCTAAGTGGGTAGAACTTCTGATGTTCTGTGTATAATGTTCCCTGTGTGCAAAGATGGTGCTGACGTCCTATGGTTGGGGAGTAAGCATTTAGCATTTCTTTTTTTGTTTTGTTTTTTTTTAAGATTTATTTATTTATTATTTGAGAGAGAAAGAGGGCAGGGTGGGGCGGAGCAGAGGGAGAGGGGGAGAGAGAATCTCAGGCAGACTCCCTGATGAGCATGGAGCCTAACTCGGGGCTCAATCCTACGACTCTGAGATCATGACCTGAGCTGAAACCAAGAGTCAGACGCTTAAGCGACTGAGCCACCCAGGCGCCCCAGCTTTTAGCGTTTCTAGCAGCGAGTGGGTTTATAGGAGAGCTACCAGCATGGGCTCCCACATGAGCAGGGCACAGCGAGATGGTGGGCGTCCACTGGTGGGGTTGTCTCCAGGGAGCTGTTACAGGGCTAGCTGGCTCCTGTCAGTGACCTTGAGACCCTGGACTCCCGGACTGCAGCTTACACTAGTATAACACCAGCATGGTGTGGCAGTTTAAAAATGGGTAGATGTGTGAGGTGATAGGCGTGTTCATTAACCTGGTTGGGGGGAGCCCTGTCCCGCTGTATACCCATATCAAATTGTCACATTGTTCACTTTAAATAGCTTACAATTTAATTTGTCAGTTTCACTTGGATAAAGCTGGGATCAGTAAGTAAAGATCATGGAAGCTTTGAATTAGAAGGGGTCTTTGAGTTTATATACTTATAAATGTACTCTTTGTTCTTTTCTTTTTTTTTTTTAAGTTTTATTTGAGAGAGAGAAGGTGCACACAAGCGGGGGGAGGGTCAGAGGGAGAGAATCTTTCAAGCAGACTCCCCGCTGAGTGTGGAGCCTGAGGACACAGGGCTTGCTCCCACAACCATGAGATCATTAACTGAGTCAGATGCTTAACTGACTGAGCCGCCCAGATACCCCTGTTTTTCTTTCTTTTTTTTTTAATAGAATATTGTTCCTCTCTAGGATTTGTAAATTTTTTTCATTATTTACTTATTTATTTTTAATTGAAGTAGAGTTGACATACCATGTCATATTAGTTTTCTGTGTCCAACGTAGTGATCCGATATTTATATACATTATGAAATGCTCATAACTGTAGTTACTATCTGTCACCATACAAAGTCATTACAATAGTATTGACTGTAGAGTTGACCCTTGAACAAAAAGGGTTTGCACGGGTCCACCTAATATTGCAGATTTTTTAAAATACAGGACTATATGTGTTTTTTCTTTCTTATGATTTTAATAACATTTTTTCTAGCTTACTTTATTGTAAGAGTACAGTATATAATACATATAACATACAAAATATGTGTTAATCCACTAAGTTATCGGTAAGGCTTCCAGTCAACCATAGGCTGTTACTAGTTAAGTTTCTGGGGAGTCAAAAGTTACATGTGGATTTGCGACTCTGCGGGGACTCAGTGCCTCTGACCCCTGCATTGTTCGAGGGTCAGCTCTATTCCCTGTGCCGTACTGTACATCCCTTGACTTGTTTATTTTATAACAAGAAGTTTATACCTCTTGATTCCCTTCATCTCCCTATGTCCCTCTCCTCTGGCAACCACCGGTTCATTCTCTGTATTTATAAGCTTGTTTCTGTTTGTTCATTTGTTTTGTTTTTTAGATTCCACATAAGTGAAATCATATGGTATTTGTTTGTTTCTCTGACTTATTTCACTTAGCATAGTACCTTCTAGTTCCACGCATATTGTCACAAATGGCAAGATTTCAGTCTTTTATGGCTGAGTCATATTCTTGTCTGTGTGTGTGTTGTGTGTTTGTACAAATACAGATCACATCTTCTTTATCCATTCAGCTATTTGATGGATATTTAGGTTGCTTCCTAAATACGTAGCTATTGTAAATACTGCTGTAATAAACATAGGAGTGAATATATCTTTTTGAATTAGTATTTTTATTTTCTCTGGATAAATACTGGGAAGTGGGATTGCCGGATCATAGGGTAGTTCTATTTTTAACTTTTTGAGGAACCTCCATACTGTTCTCTTTTTTTTCTTTTTTTCTTTTTTTTTGAGTAAAGTGATAGAAGTTTATTAAGTGAAGATACAGAAAAAGCTCTCAAGAGTGAGAGCATTCCCAACAGCGTTGCCCCTTCCATAGTGTTTTCCAGAGTGGCTGCCCCAGTTTTGCATTCCCACCAAGAGTGCACGAGGGTTCCTTTTTCTCATGCACATCCTCGCCAACACTTGTTGTTGTCTTTTTGATACTAGTCATTCTGACAGGTGTGAGGTGATCAATTTTTAATTTAAACATGTTTCTTCTTTTCCACTGACTTCACCATATAAGAGTAATATCAGTGGGAAAAATAACGGTATCAGCAAGTTACAACCGCGCTGAGATCATGGTTTGTCATTATTTCCCTTATTTTAATGTGTTCTTTTTAAAATTGTTTTAAATTAAGAAATTATAATTTGCAAACTCTAAGTTAAATGAATAAACCTTTCTGAGTTTAAGTTATCATTGCTAATTAACAGAACAGTTTAGAGCCATGGATTTAAAAAAATAAAACATCGTTTAATGTTTTACTAAAATAGGTTGAATTAGGGGTGCTGGGGGGGGCATCGTCGGTTAGGCCTGCTTGAGACTCTCCCTCTCCCTCTGCCCCTCCCCACCCCTGCTCATTCACGCTCTCTCGCTTAAATAAATCTTAAAAAAAAAAATAAATTAGGTTGAGTTATTTCACAGCCATTTCTAGAATGATCTTGTCTCTTTCAGTCAGAAAAAGTAGATAAGGTGGTAGTGCAAGAACTAAGTGAAAAGCTGGAACTGGCAGAGAAGGCCCTGGCTTCCAAGCAGCTTCAGATGGATGAGATGAAGCAGACCATCGCCAAGCAGGAGGAGGACCTGGAAACCATGACTGTTCTTCGGGCTCAGGTAAGCTACGTTCTGAAACATGAACTGGGTGAGGCCAACCCTGATTATGTTCTCCTATGGGAAAGTGATGGTGTTCAAAATATATTTTTGGATTTTATATAATTTCCACCAGTATATTTAAAAACATTTTTTATTGAAGCATATCATGTGTGGAAAGTGCACCAAACTTTTAAGGGTAGAGCTCAATGAATGTATCCATCCTACAGTTGATAGGTAGTTGGATTATTTTCAGTTTGGGGCATTATGATTGAGGTTGTTCTGACATTCTTGTGGATGTCTCTCTCCGTTGGCCTGTGCGTTCCTTTCTGTTGGGTGCATACCCAGTTAGCAGTGGAATTGCTGGTTCCTAGAGTACACGTGTTACTCAGTGTTAGTGGATGTTGCCAACACTTTTCCAAAGTGATTGTACCAGTTTTCACTCCCATCAACAGAGTCCCTGTTGCTCGACATCCTTACCCATCCTTGTATTATCAGTATTTTTACTTTCGTTTGTAAGCATTCTGGTGGGCATATAATGGTATCTCATTTAATGTGCATTTCCCTGATGACTAATGAGACTGAGTACTTTCTCAAGTGTTAACTAGTCTTCTTGGTGCTCCCTTTTGTGAAGTGCCTGAAGACGTCTTTGCCCATTTTTCTTCTGGTTTGGTGTCTTGATTTTATGAGTTTTTTATACACGCCAGACACAAGCCCTTGACAGTTATATTTGTTGCAGATTTCTTGGCTCCGTGATTTGTCTTTTCACGCCCGTAAAGGTGTCTTTTGATGAACAGAAGTTCTTTATTTTAATGTAGTCTACATTGTCAGTCTTTACACTTAAAATTAGTACTTTTTGTGGCCTGTTGAAAAACTTTCACTACCTCAAGGCCATGAAGATACTGTCCCGAGTTGTCTTCTAAAAATTTTACTGTTTTGCCTTTTACATTAATATCTAGAAACCACCTGGAATTAGTTTTTCTTTATAGAGTGAGGTAAGAGTGAAGATTTATTTTTTTGTCGTGTTGCCTTGGCACCATTTATGTAAAATGTCATCTTAAGTAATGTGCTGCCTTCTTTGTTGTATCTTGTGTTCAGGTGTCCATGGGTCTATTTCTGGACTCTCTACTGTTCCATTGAGCTATTTTTGTATCCTTGCTCTGGTACCGTACTGTCTTGACTTAGTATGAAGCTCCAAAATTTTGATACCTGGTAGAGTAAGTCTTCCTACCTCATTGATACTTGTCAAGAGGACCTTAGATTTTCTTTCCCTTTTTCATTGTCATTTTAATTTTAGCATCCGCTTGGTATTTTACACACATACAGACACACACACACACACACACACACACACACACACACACACACACACAGAAAAACCTCCTGGAGCTTTGACTTGAATTATATTAAATAGATAAAAATCAATTTGGAGGTAACCGACATCTTTACAACAGTGACTTTTCCCATGCATGAACATGGCGTATCTTCTTTATTTCTTCTAAGTAATATTTTTAATCTTCTTAGTAAGGATTTTGCTCATCTTTTAATAGGTTACTCATAGATACTCTATTTTTACGATACTGTTGTAAATAGCACCTTTTTTAAATTTTCATTTTTTAACACCTGCTGTTATATAGAAATACAATTGATTTTTATATATTGATTTTGTATGCAGTAGACTTGCTCAATTCACATTTTAATTTTAATAATATCTCTGAATATTCTTTTGACCTCTTTACAATCATAATCATATCATTTAAATAATGACAGTTTTGGGTTTTTTCCTTTCTGGTTCTTCCTACGTTTTATTTCTTTTTCTTGCCTTATTACACTGACTGGGTCCCTCATACAGTGTTGTGTAACAGTGCAGATGGCAAGACAGCCTTGCCTTGCTCCCAGTCTCAGAGGCAGTGATTTTTAACATTTTACTGCTAAGTGTATGGTGTTTGCTACGGGCTTTGTAGATATCACTTATCAAATCAAGGAAATTCCCTTTTCTTCCTTGTGTGCCACAATTTCAAGTGGATGTTGAATTTTATTTAGGGAAAGTTTTTTTCTTCCGGTAATGATATAACTGGATAATTACATTCCTTTTCCCTTTAATTTGTTAAAGTGGTGAATCATATTGATTTTTAAATATTAAACAAACTTTACATTTCTTGAATTATCCTTTGTACATATTGCTGGATTTGGTTTGTTCATCTTTTACTTAGGGCTTTTGTATCTATATTCTTGAATAAGATTGGCCTAGAATTTTCCCTTTGCTAATGTCGTTGTGAGGTTTTGAGATCAAGGTTTTACTGGCCTCATGAAAACAAGTTGAGGCACATTCCTTCTTTTACTCTGGAAGAATTTGTGTACCGTGGCTTATTGTTACTGGTTGGCCCCACTCTTGCTCCTGGTGGGTGGAGGACTTGCAGAAAGTTTATCAGCGGCAATGCATCCTGCCTGAGATGTAAAACCACAGAAAAAGGGGGGAAAACCTTTGTCTCTTGTTGTTATTTTGTTTGCTTAATTAAAAGTGGGATTGCAGTATACCTTTTATACTACAACTTTTCAGTCATGATGTACCTTGGACTTCTCTCCGTACTAGTACTCATAGCCATTTGTTATTTTTTGAACAGTTGTATGGTATTCCAGAGTGTGCATTACCATGATAGATTTAACCAGCCCTCTATCAATGGATGTATAGGTTGTACCAATATTTTTGCTATTATCAGCAATGCTGAAGTGAACATTCTTGTATGTGTGTCTCTGTGCACTTGTGGAATCTATAGTGAGATGTAGACTTGGAATGATTGGGTTATTGGGTGTGCCTGTCTTTAAGTTAAATAAATATTAACAAGTTGTCTTCCAAGAATGCATGACCAAAATTATCCTCTCACCGAAGGAGATGAGAACGTCTATTTCCCCACCTCCTTGTAGCATTCTTTTAAATGTTTGCCAGTCTGGTAAAGATAAATTATTTTTAACATAACAAAGTCAACAGTTTATTATTTCTCAATGACCACATACATACTCATTACTCAAATATGAAATCCAGAGGTGGTTGACTGGACTTAGAGTCTTGAGTTTTACTTCTATAGGAAGAGAATTTCAAACCAAGCTCTTTATAGCATTCGTTTGTTCGGGTACCTCATGATACTGCTGTCATGTCCTTTGTCCTTCTGTACGTGGACATTTGTTGAGTTTTGGTAGATACTCTGGTTTATTCATTCGGCCACTTCTTTTTGAGCCTGAAACATGAGCCACTGGTGTCACAGGGCAGGTAGGAATGGACAGAACGACCCGGGTCTGACTGGCTCAAAGCTGATCAGTGATCGAAGTAAGACTGTAACTCAAATTGGGATCTGACTCAAAAATTCCCATGATGCATCAGTGGTCACATAAAATGTTCACAAATGGCAGGAAGTCCCTTAAAATGACCTTTTTATCACAGAGTTGTGTGATTTGTTTGTTTGTTTTGGGGGGGTAACTAAAACTGTGATAGAATATTTAAGTTTTTATTTAATTTTACTTTCAAAAGTGAGAAAGATAAATATTTGTATTCTAGAACCACGAAATTTAGGGGGAAAACCCTAATTTTAAATATAGAAAGTTAAAAACTGGTCTTAGAGTAATGTTCATTTCACTATTAAGGCGTTCATCTTTACTTTAGAATTTTGTAACAGTGAAGAAATCGCTCTCACGGCATAATATTTATATATTTCTAGGTAAGAAATTATCCTCCATTCTAGCAGCTGCAGCCACAAGCATCTGTCATCTTCAGGTTTCTGTGGGTCAGGCATTCAGGAGCAGCTTAGCAGGGTGCTTCTGGCTCAGGGCCCCTCGTGAGGCTGCGCTCCAGATGGACTGGAAGATCCACTTCCAAGCCGGCTCACTCACGTGGCTGTGGGCAGGAGGCCTGAGTTCCTCACCCTGTGGGGCTCCCCACATGGCAGCTTGCGTACCTTCACGACATGGCAGTGAGCTTCCCCCACAGCAGGTGACCCAGGAGAGAACGAGGCAGAAGCCACACACCATCATTTCTGTAGTACCCTAGCGGCTCCACAGGTTGGCTCTCTTCTTTGTGGAAGGGGACCACATAAGGGTTTGAATACGAAGAGGTCAGCATCCCTGGAGCTGTCTTGGAGGCTGGCTACCACCGTGAGGAGTGGCATAGAATATGGGCTTCTGTCTTGGTTCAAGAGCTGGCTTGACCACTTACCTAAATTACCCCAGACTGAGAGCTGTTAAACTTGTGAATGTAAAATGAGCGTAGCAATTCTACATTCCCAGGATTTTTTTTTTATTATGTTAGCCACCATACATTACATCATTAGTCTTTGATGTAGTGTTCCATGATTCAGTGTTTGCGTATAACACCCAGTGCTCATTGCAACACGTGCATTAAGGTAGGAATATAGGCGTCCAACGTAGGACCTTGTACATGTTTGGAATTCAGTGAATAGCATCTATTTATTATTATTATTTAAAACTTAAGGCCAGCCCTCGTAAATATACCTGACAGAATAAATAAACCATTTACTATATTAAGCTAATGCTGAATAAAAAGACCGGAGAATTTTACTGAACGAATATTACGTGCAGTGTTTAAACCACCTATATCAATGTCATTGTTGGGTTCTGATTGTCTAAAGTGTGTGTGTGTACACACACACACACACACACACACAACTTGTCTTCTGTCTGAAGGTGGTTGGAAGTTACGGTCGCCATTGGTTTCCAGCAGGACTGTGCACCCCTGTTCCTTACGAGGGAATCACAGGAGGGAGCACTCCCCCGCGCCCTGTCACCCATTGGGCCGTAAAGAATCCACGTACATCTGTGTAGTAACTTCTGTCTCTCTTCCCTTCTACCAGATGGAGGTTTACTGTTCGGACTTTCATGCTGAAAGAGCAGCAAGAGAGAAGATACATGAAGAAAAGGAGCAACTGGCCCTGCAGCTGGCAATCCTGCTGAAAGAGAATAATGCTTTTGAAGATGGAGGCAGGTGAGGCTTAGGGAGGCTCGGGAAGGCTCAGAGCACACACCTGGAGCCCTGGGCACAGGCCAAGCACAGGGCGCCTGTCAGAGGTGCTCCCTAAGTTGAGCTGTAGGAATCACGCTGAGCACACTTCGCTTGATTGTGTCCCTGACACTCAGCGTGACTTACCACGAGGCTTGGCCACATCTTGTGGGAACGTGATGAGTTCTTTGCTCTTGGACATGCCATAAAAACTTTGACCTTCTGTGTTCCAAAGTCCGGTCCTGCTGTTGTCGGGGGTATGTAGTCTTAAACACTTTAAACAATTCTGTAATGTGTTTTAAAAGAAAATATGGCTAAAATTACTTCTGTCTTCTAAATTTCCATTTTGAGAAAAGTTTGAAACATAGAGAAATAGAAATAGAAAAATACAGGGAATAAAATAGCACATACCACGATGTACTCCACACAGAATTGACAGTGGCATACATTTATTTGCATCATGGATATTTTTTCAAAAGGAAAAAGGGCGAAGTTGGAGCCTCCACTGTTCCCCACCCCTCATTATGTTTCCCTCTCTCTCTTTGCGTGGAGTTTGGAGGGGGTAACATCCCCATCTGTTCTATACTTTTACAGAGTATTGATATAATATCTATGTCATATCTTGAAACAGCATAATATTAGTTTCTCTGTGTGTAAGTTACAAAACGGTCGCTAGGTATTGTTCTGCAGCTGACTTTAACACTGTGATTTTGAACTCTGGGGGTGTGTGTGTGTGTATATATATATATATATATGCAGTTTTATTTCATTCTCCTTAATTGCTCCATAATGTTTTGTTCTAGAAATATGCCACTTTTTTCTAATCCATTCCCTTATCAGTTGACAGTGTGGTTATTTACCAATTGATTTTTTTAATCCTAATTGTTAGTTTCTTTCACTACTCTGTAATATTTAAAATTCAAGTTAATCCTTAAGTTCTGGTTTTTATGAACCTTGCATTTTTTCAGCTCTTTTTTCCCCATCCTGCTGTTGAATGTCTGCTAAATGTTGTCGTATTCAGAGCATTAGAACATCACTATCGTGTTGCTTTTCATCCCAGCAGGCAGTCCTTGATGGAGATGCAGAGCCGTCATGGGGCGAGAACCAGTGACCCCGACCAGCAGGCCTGCCTCGTTCAGAGAGGTGAGTCACGTGTGATTGTAGGTGTTCAGGGTTCCAGGGAATAACTATCCTGTGAAGAAAATGCTTGAAGACAAATTTCACTACATGCTACACAATGAATTCCAGATCAAACTGCGAAAAATATGGCACCCCTCAGTTATTTCCAGTGTACCCCATTCTTCATCCATTACCAACTGAATCCAGACACCAGACTCTTCATGCTGACAGTGAAGGCCTGGTGTAGCTAAACTTTTAACCTTTCCCCCTCTAATTCTCTACAGCTATTAGCCAGCTGAGTCACTCCCTGTTCCTTAAACTTCCCCTAGGCCTGTATACCTGCATGTACTTACTTACGAGGCATCCTTCCCTCACTCACCTCCCTGCCTCCCTTCCGTCTCTTTCCAGTGAACTCCTACCCCATCTGTAAAACCCATTTCAAATACCATCTCCATGATTCCAGCAGAATATGACCTCTCCCTCCTGAATTTCTGAAGTACTCTCTTACTCTTGTGGTACTCATCTGCTATTTTATTTTATAATTACTTATGTGTTCTAAATATGCATCTAAGTACTATATTAATGAAGCTGTCCATTACCTGGTGTTACGCACATAACAGCGTTAGCCTTTACTGAGTTTACTGTGGACTGACATGAACATTGGCCTCAGGCATGTTTAGCGTCACAGGGTAAAGCTGTGCTCTTCCCCAAAAGCTGTGTCTACCCACTTGAACACCACCAGACATTTTCTCTAATCTGATTTTAAGTATCCCAGAAACACCCATTTACCTCTGTTATCAAAAGTGCCTGCAACAGTGTTTTGGGTCCAAAAGGACAATCTCTTGCACCTGAATGTCTTTTTTTTTTTTTTGAAGATTTTATTTTATTTTATTAAGATTTATTTATTTATCAGAGAGAATGAGAGAGTGAGAGAGAGAGAGCACACAAGCAGAGGGGGTGGCAGGTAGAGGGAGAAGCAGGCCCTCACTAAGCAAGGAGCCTGATTCGGGACTCGATCCCAGGACCCTGGGACCACGACCTGAGCCGAAGGCAGATGCTAAATGACTGAGCCACCCAAGCACCCCAAAGATTTTATTTATTTATTTATTTGACAGAGAGAGAGAGAGAGATAGCGAGAGCAGGAACACAAGCAGGGGGAGTGGGAGAGGGAGAAGCAGGCTTCCCGCTGAGCAGGGAGCCCAATGCGGGGCTTGGTCCCAGGACCCTGGGATCATGACCTGAGCCGAAGGCAGATGCTTAACGACTGAGCCACCCAGGCGCCCCTGCACCTGAATTTCTTAGAGGAAGATTTCCTTTAACATAATTAAAGAAGGCAAATGCCTATTTATGTTAAAAAAAACAACAACAGTCACATACTCTTCTACTTATATTTATAATCTAAAAATCATCACAAAGTACACATTTATTCATGATTATCCCAATAAGCTTTTTGTCTTGTAAATAGCAGTATTCCAAACAGAGACTGTCTTAAGATTCTTATTTTATTTTATTTTTATTATTACAATTTTTTTAGCTTCATAACAAAGCTGCCTTAAACAGTACCTCCTCTTGACCGTATTTCATCATTATGGTCACCTGTGGCCATCAATGCACCTGCCCTGGTCCGTGACACTCAGCTGAGCACAAGGCATGGTCAGGTCTGTGGTGGCGTGTGGCCTGGTTGGAGAGACAGGAGGGGCACATAAAAGGATGGGTTCATAAAACAAGATAATATTTAAGTAATAGAAATAATGGTGCTGAAGGTCAGTGGACAGGTTGATCACTGAGGGCCAGGGGAGTTGAGAAAGGCCTTGAAAAGGTGTGACTTTAAGCTTGACCTTGAAGCTAGGATTTACATAAGTATGGTATGAGAATAAAGGGCCCAGGGTGGAGAGGAGTGTGCTATGTTAACAATGAAAACTGACTAAGCTTATTTTATACCAGAGAGCCAGAAGGTAGAGGGAACCCATTAACCGACTAACAGAACAGCCCAAGTCTCGAAACCTAGACCAGGACCAAAAAAAAAAAAAAGGCACAGATGGATGCAAGAAGGTCTCAGATGAAGAATCAGCAGTCCCTGGTAGTGCCTGGTTGTCATCTAGAGCAGAAAAAGCTCACTGACTCCTGACCTAGGACCATGGGACCATTAGAAAGTCCCCCACTTTCAGAACTCACACCTTGTCGGTATTTCTGTTCAAGGGTGCTTCTGGAGTTTGCTGAACACAAACTATCTGCAATAGTCTCACATATTATTCAATTAAAATAATATGCTCAGAAGCCAAAAGCCATGTTAACTGTTGCCTCCGCTGTCAGCCTCCAAAAACAAACATTCTGGAGGCTGACAGAAAGTCTTGAGATCAAAATGATTTGTGTTGATCCAGAAAGGTCAGACCAAGGAGATGTCCCGGGAGCCAGAAGTCATTTCCAGCATTGATCACAGTTTGCACATGTGGGACCTACTTAGAGTCAAGGCTTATTTTGGGCATTCTTTAATTTAGACTTGACCCTCGGTGCAGTTCCAGAATTGGACGAAACGACATGACCCATTCTTCCATTCTTTCTCATCACTTACTTTGCCTGGGCAGCCCTTACCTATGCCTAAAACTACTCTCAAGTGCAATGGGTCTCATCAGGGCGCCCTTCTTTGTCCTCCCACTAACGTGCCTTGTGCATGACACAGGATAGCCCGTCCCTCATTCATTCCTGATGTTGCTTTTCTCGCCTGAAGTCCCCACCATCTCTGTACCCCTCTCATCCACCTCCCGGGTGCTCGGACACATAGGCCAAGTGAATGTAGTTATTGCCTCTGCTTCTGAGAAGGTTCACACTGTTCTTAGGATATCGCTCTGTTGCTGCTCACTGTTTTCTCCCCCTCCTCATCCTCTGTAGCTCATATCTTCATCTGTCTGGTTCCTTCTCTCAAATATTCTTGTTTTTATTAGAGCACGTGTTGTCCTGTACCTAGAACTGAAACCACTCTATTTTCATGCACCTACAACCCGGACTGGAGCCCAAATCCCAAAGTAATAGGAAAGCGGGTACCATTTTGGAAGGTTTTCTCTGTGTGTGTAGATTTCTTAAGTTAAAGACCCCCTCCCTCCCAAACAAACCCTGTATTCACTCCCCTTTAGGTATCTGTTGCAAAGTTGAGCAGGTGTTAATATTAATCGTTTGTTATTAAAATCAAACAAACGAAGCCACTTGCAACTTGGAAGAAATGGGATAGTGTTTCATTTAATGCTTATTCCCAGGAGCTGAGGACAGAAACTGGCGGCAGCAGCAACAGCGGAATATTCCAATTCATTCCTGCCCCAAATGTGGAGAAGTTCTGCCCGACATAGACACACTCCAGATCCATGTTATGGACTGCATCATTTAAGTGTTCACATCTCACTTCCCCCCAAACTGTTGGTAAATATCAGATTTTTTTCCTCCAAGAGTTGTGCTTTTGTGGTGTTTGTTTTCATGCAAACATTTTGCCTCATTATGTTCGTTTTAGGAGAAAGAAAATATGTCCTAAGTGGGACATTTTCTGTGGCTTTCCTTAGAATCCTGAACATACTGCTTTTCTGATAATAGAGTCTTTCTTTTTTTTTTTTTTAATGTTCCATGTATGTGAGCTGAACCGTTCATGCAGTTAATGAGCATGTAACATCATGGGACAGAGTAAATAAAACCGAAGGAAGAGGCCTCACAGATCAACTCTGAGAATCTTTTAAGGAGGCAGGAAAAATGAAGTGGTCACAGATTTAATCAAGAAAAGTATCTTTGGAGTTCTTTTAAAATAAATTATATTGTTATTTTTCTTCATCCATTTAAGGCACATCTGTATGAGGTTGTGTATATGTTATAGTTTTATTGCTGCTGCAGTAATTGTACCAAAGTTATAATGGGCCTGTTTTCATATGAGTGCTGTGGGCTTTTACTTAATCATTTGGACAAGTGAAAACATATTGGCATACATGAAGAACATACATTAGGTTCGCTGGTTTCATTGTAGCCCCAGGTATATGGGTTTGTACAGTAGATAGTTTATTAATTTCTAAAAAAGAACAGCTGTCGATGAGGCCATATATTCATAATCACAAAAATAGGTGTATTGCAAAATAAAATTTTGCTTTTGAGTTCACATTGTTCATATATGGTTGGCCACGTTCATGGGATTTTTGCCATATTCAGCTTCATATAAGCTTAATACTTATTCAAATCTGTTTTGTGAATTCTATGAATATAAGCAAACCCCCCTACTAGAGACTAGTGTGTGTTGTTTGGATTAGAAATTAATCTTGCTAAGGAGGTGAAAAGATAGGGATTTGCTATATTTTGTAAACCCACAGTTTACTGAGATTAGCTAATACTGGGCCCGTCATAAAAGTAAACAGTGTCTTTGTGTGTCTATATCCTAAAGCATTTAGAAGAAAATTAAAAGATATACTCTGTTTGGGTTTGTCATAATAATCTCTCTTGGGCAACTTGATTTAATACACACACACGTGTGTGTATATCCATATATGTTTTTTAAAACCAGGAATCAAGACAGTTAATTCTGTCTTCATGCCAAGAGAACACACTGCACAGATTCGCAGTAACTTAGATTCTCCCACCTCACTCCAGGGAGAATGCTTATTAAAGACATGTCAAAAATAACCATGAAATTTTCATTTTAACTTCTTGTTTATAGTTTCTAGTTTAAATTTTTTTCCCTTACTATTTTGTATTCGAGGAAATAGATTTCTCTAGTGTCTTAAATAGCAAAGCAACCCAAATGGTTTCACATTTAAGTTAAGGGACGATCCTTTTATGCTGTTCAAGTAAAAATACTAAGCTGATCCCAACTCTGAAGTAACAATGTGAGTGGGCTTATTAAAGCTGTGATCAAATTGTTGGCTGGATAATTCAAAGGATTGCAAATGAAGGCAAGTTCATACGGTCAGTTTAAATTAAAGCCATTGTATTGAGGGAAGCAAACATTTTGGTAAACAGCTTGTAAACTCTGTGCATGTCTTCTCTAACTAGTCTCTTCGGAGGCCTTGCTGCCATGTTACCAGGTAATGACACTTCATTGGAATGTCAGCCTCTCTTCTGGACCCTGCCGCTCTCCTGTGTTCTTGAAGTGTGGCTAAATGGGAGCAATAGAGAGATGAGAACTGGGAAGAAATAGGAATGAACAATGAAAATTTTACAACTAAATAAGATTATTATAATAAGTCTTCAAGTGTTGTATTTTAAAATGATTTTGATCTAGCCTGGCGTGTAAGGAGTTTGAAAGTCATCACTCCCATCCTCCTAACGAGGAAAAGGCCGAACAGACTCAAAGTCATCAACTCTTTTTAAATCCCTCAGAGAACTGAAGTCACAAAGCAAACCGCTGCCCACAAACTGGAGACAGACAGGTACAGAGAGTCACAGATTACCAGATCAGGGTCTCAGGAGTAGAAACCACAGTAGGAGCCAATACCAGAGTAGGAGAACTTAAACTATAATTGAAGATTTGCCAAAGGCTCAGTGTGGACAAACCTGAGAATTAAAAACTCGAATAGGAGCCCATTCTTAAGAGGACCCCACACTTGTGTGAATTTTACCTCCAGGAGCCCTAGAAGAACCTCACCGTGAAGATTTCTAAAAATTCTCCCATACTTTTAGCAGGGGGAGGGGAAAGTGGCCATTTTGAAATACACTGACACACTCTGTTCTTCCGAGGAATGCCATCCCTCAAGGGAAATTGTTTTACCAGACCCTAAACTGCTGGATTATTATCAGAGCCTGACTGACCAGGGGGAAAGCAAATACCCAACTCCAGGCCCCGCCCCCCCCCCCCCCCCCACCCAGCTTTACTCCTCTCACCTGAGGAGGAGAAAAAAGTGTGAGAAGGTCACAGCACAGAGGGAGAAGCTCAGTAAAAGACCAAGACCTTATCATAGGACTGTGGAACTCTTCTCGCCCACACCTACCTTACCACCACGTCAACAAGGTGCCCATATAATAATGGGCTTACAATTGGAAGAAATGCTCATCTTTGGGTTTATTAAGGAAGAGGTATATAGGGAATCCCAAAGACAACAAAGGGAGACAAAACAAGGACACCAGAGGAGATTTTAGCCTGTGACACCCACAGCTGCAGCAGACAGTAAACATAGTCCAGCTCGTAGCCAGGTAAACATAAAGCCTCACACTATTTACCTCGGTTCCTTTTACCCACTACATCATTTCCATTTTTCAACAAGAAATTATACTGCATATTAAAAAAAAAAAGCACAGTTTGAAAAGATAGAGCAAGCATCAGATGTGATGAATATAAGACTGGAAATTTAAAACAACTATGGTTAGTATCCTAAGGGCTATAATGGGAAAAGTGACAACATGCAGGAAATGGGGGGTAATATAAGCAGACAGATGGAAACGCTAAGAAAAAAATCAAAAGGAAGTACTAGAAATCAGAGACAGTGTAACAGAAATGAAGAATGCCTTTCATGGGCTCATGAAAAGACTGAACATAGCCAAGAAAAGAATCTGTGTGCTTGAAACAATGTCAATAGGAACTCCTAAAACTGAAATGCAGAGGGAAAAAAGAATGAAAACAGAATATCCAAGAACTGTGGGACAATTTTTTTTAATGTAATAGATGTGCAATGAGAATATCAGCATGAAAAGAAAGAGATTGTGTTAAGTAATTATGGCTGAAAATTTCCAAAAATTAACGACAGACACCAAACTACAGATCAGGAAGGTCAGAGATCACCAAGCAGATTAAATATCAAAAAATCTTCACCTAGGTATATTGTATTCAAACTGCAGAAAATCAAGGGCAAAGAGAAAATCTTGAAAGAAGCCAGAAAGAAAAAAATCTTACGTGTAGAGGAACAAGGATGAGAAATATATCAGACCTCTCTTCAGAAATCATGCAAGCAGGAAGAAGGGAGTGAAATATTTAAAAACCTATATGCAGTCTATAAGAAACCCATTTTAAATATAAAGAGACGGAGAAAGAAACGGCAAGCTAACACTAATTAAAAGAAAGCTAGAGTAACCAAATTAATTTAAAGAAGACTTCAAGGCAAGAATTGTCAGGGATAAAAAGGGACATTACAAAATGATGAAAAGGTCAATTGTTCAAGAAAGATAACAGTCCTAAATGCATGTGCACCTAACAAGAGAGCATCAACATGCATTCGGCAAAAACTGATAGAATTGCAGGAAAAATAGATGAATCCACTAATACAGTTAGAAAATTTAAAATCTATCAGTAATTAACAGACCCAGGAGTCAAAAAATTAGTAAGGACATAGTTGAACTGCGTAACACTATCAACAAGATTCAATTGGTATCTATAGAATACTTCATATTCTAAATATAGCAGAATACGCATTTTTCTCAAGTTCATGGAGAACATTCACTATGATAGGACACATTCTGAGCCATAAAAAACACCTTACCAAATTTAAAAAAAGATAAGCCATACACAATATGCTCTCAGACCACAATGGGATTAAACTAGAAATCAAAAACAGAAAGATACCTGGAAACCCTAAAAAAAACATTTGGAGATTTAACACACTTGTAAATAATACATGGGCTAAAGAAGAATTCTCAAGAGAGATTTAAATAAATTTTAAACTAAATGAAATGAAAATATAACACAAAGTTTGTGGGCTGAAGTGGAAGCCATGCTTAGCAAGAAGTGTACAGCATTGAATGAAAGATCTAAAATTGGTAATTGAAGCTTCCACTTTAAGAAACTAGAAAAGGAATGGCAAATAAAACACAAAATAAGCAGAAGAAAATAATAAAAATTAGAACACAAATCAGTGAAATTCAAACCAGGAAATCAATAGAGAAAATCAATGAAACTGAAAGCTGGTTCTTTGAAATGATCAACAAAATTGATAAACCTCTAACTAGGTTAAAGAAATAGAAGACACAAATTACCAATATCAGTATACCAGCAATGAATGGTTAGAACTTTAAAAACACAATAACACATTAGTACCAAAAAATTAAATACTTAGGTATATATCTAATAAAACATAAGATCTGATGAAAGAAATCATAGAACTAAATATAAATAAATGAAGTGATATTTTATGTTCATATATAGGGAGACTCAGTATTGTCAAGGTTTTGGTTTTTCCCAACTTGATCTACAGAGTCAATACAATCCCGAGAAGTTATTTTGTGGTTATTGACAAAGTGATTCTAACAGTTTATATGGAGACACAAAAAACCCAGAATAGCCAACATAATATTGAAGGAGAAGAAACAAAGTTGGAGGACAGACACTACCTGCCTACAAGACTTACTGTCAAGCTACGGGAATCAAGATTGTGGTATTGGTGAAAGAATGGACAAGTAGACAAACAAATCAGTGGAGCAGAACAGAGAGCCCAGAAATAGACCCAGAGAGTCAACTCGTCTTTGATAAAGGAGAAAAGGCAATTCAATGGAGAAAGGATAGTATTTTTAATAAGTGATGCTGGAACAAACAATGGATATCCACATGTAAAAAAATGAATCTAGACACAGGCCTTATACCTTTCACAAAAATAAAACTCAAGCCACAGAGTGGGAGTAAATCTTTACAAAACACATTATCTAATGAAGGACTGGTTTCAAAATATACAAAGAATTCTTAAAACTCAGCAACAAGAAAGCAACTCAATTTAAAAATGGACAAAAGATAATAAATACCTCACCAAAGAAGATGTACACTTGGTAAATAAACACATTTTAAAAGATACTCAACAACATGTTATTAGGGAACTGCAAATTTAAACAATGAGATATCACCACACACTTATTAAAGTGGCTAAAATCCAAAACACTGACAGCACCAAAGCTGAGGAGGATGTGAGATAGCAGAAACGTTCATTCATTGCTGGTGGAAATGCAGAATGGTAGTTTGGAAGACAGTCCAGTGGTTTCTTGCAAAATTAAGTGTGCAATCCTTTGTATCTATCCAAATGAATTGAAAACTATGTCCGCACAAAACCTGCACATGAATGTTTACAGTAGCTTTATTCGTAATTGCCCAAACTTGGAAGCCACCAAGATGTCCATCAATAGGCAAATGCATAAGTGGTACATCCATACAATGGAATATGATTCAGCGCTAAAAGGAAATAAGCTATCAAACTGCAAAAAGACATGGAGGAACTTTAAATGCATATTGCTAAGTGAAAGAAGCCCATCTGAAGAGCCTACATGCTGTATGATTTGAACTGTATGACACTCTGGAAAAGTCAGTATATGGAGACAAGATCATTGATTGCCAGGGGTTAGGTGGAGGGAGGGATGAATAGGTGAGAGCGCCGAGGATTTTTAGGGCAGTGAAACTATTCTGCATGATACTGTGATGGTGGCTACATTTGTCAAAATCCATTGAATGTAAAACATAAGAGTGAATCCCGGGATCGAGTCCCACATCGGGCTCCCTGCTCAGCGGGGAGTCTGCTTCTCCCTCTGACCCTCCTCCCTCTCATGCTCTCTGTCTCTCATTCTCTCTCTCGCAAATAAATAAAAAATAAAATCTTAAAAAAAAAAAAAGAGTGAATCCTAATGTAAACTGTGGACTTCGGTTAAAAATAATGTATCAAAAAAATGTATCGATATTGGCTCATCCATTATAACAAATGTCCCATACTAGTGCAAGTTGTTAATAATAGAAGAAACTGTGTGTGGAAGGAGATTTGTGGGAACTTTATTCTTTACACTCAATTTTTCTGTAATCCTAAAACTGTTCTAAAAAATAAAGTTCGGGGCCCCTGGGTGGCTCAGTTGGTTAAGCATCTGCCTTTGGCTCAGGTCATGATCCCAGGGTCCTAGGACTAAGCCCTGCATCAGGCTCTCCGCTTCAGCAGAGTCTGCTTTCTCCCTCTGTGATCTCTCTCGCTTTTGCTCTCTTTCAAATAAATAAATAAAATCTTTTTGAAAAACAATAAAAAAGTTAAAAAATGAAGTCCATTATTTTCTAAAAAATGAAAAACATTTTGAACCACAAGATTATTTAATATGAACATAAAATGTGTTGTGTGTGTCAGAAAATCACAATTCTTGTGAAGATTGGCTAACACTTCCATTTGACCCATAATGAAAGAAGGGGCCAACTTAGAATTGCTTTAATGAAATTAATTTATTATGCCATCATTAATTCAATGGAGGAAAGTTGATACGAGAGCTAGTTGCAGCTTTTCAGTATAACAGGAATCAAGTCTATGAACCAACATTCAAATGTCCTAGTGGAACAATGAAAGGTACCAAAACTGCTTTGCTCTGAGAAGCAAATAAAAAGTAGAAATAATTTTACAGTCTTTTGAATCCTTTGATTTACAGAGTTCATCATTTTAAAAATTACTTAAATAACATTATGTACTCTTGTTGCAAAAAATGTTAGTCATCACTGAGTAATTTGTTATTTTTTCTAGCTAAGTACTTGCAAAGATGGGAAATATACAAAAAGTATTCATTCGGAAACTCTCATAAGTTGATAGATTTGTGTAGAAGTTTTGGTTTTTAAATACACAGAACCAAAATTATCGGTAAAATTTATTTTACATATATGTGTATCATATTTTATTATTATTTCCTGTGCTATAAACCCAGCAAAACCAAGGAAGAAATGTGTTGAACAGTCTTATGGATTAATTAAAACCAGCAAAGCTGGTGGTTTTATTGGCTTCCCTTTGGAAAACATCAGTTGAGGTAAGTAGATGGAGGAACATACCCCATTGTTTAAAGTAACTTCTAGGTTGATTGAAAAGCAATAGACTTATTTGCACAATAGAGACAATATTCTGTTAGCAAAATCAAGGAGGTGGGATTTCCCTCTTTCTCTAGGTAGAGGGTTGCCTCTGAGCAAGGATAACATTTTTCTCAGTGCAGGATCTTTGTCCAGTCAGACAAACTCAAGTTTGGGATAAGACCTGAGAGAGTTCTGCACATTGAGCAAGGAAGATACGAATGCGGATGTAAACAGACATCTTCAGGGAGGAGATGGTGGTGGAGGAGCTTTGGAAACTGGTCTGATTTTCTGATTTTGAATAGCATTGCCTGTCAGGCCCAAAGATGGAGGAAGTGTTGTAATCACCTGGTGCATTAACCAGGTAGACATACTGAAGAGTATTCTGCTTCTACAGTCTCTGCTTTGGAGAATGCAAGTACACTCACTAAACCTCCCCGCAGACCTGCACATGAAGGTCTGCCACATCCCCCTGGCTTTGGTCACGTAGCTAAAAGTACAGGCTGAAATCCGCACCTTCACCTCAGACTGAACTTGCCATCTTCCCCCTGTCCACGGCAAGCTCCTGCTGGACACTCCAGTCCATTTCCGCACCTCTGCCAGGCGTCCAGGTGTGGCCAACCTGGCCGTCTTCCTCTCCTTTTCCTGCCAGAAGTAACTTTCTTCAGCCAGTGACCAAAGCAGACGGGGTTTCCTTCATAATGCCTTTCACGGGTCCCTTCCCTTGAACTCTGGCAGTCTGAAACTGTCACGATCTTTAACTGGGCTTCTGTGCCTCCAGTTTCTGGTATGTTCAGTTCCAGGGCACCTGTCTTCGTTAGCTCACTGTCCCTAAGCAACACCTTACAAAAGTAGCAAGAATAGAAGTTAATACACGCTTATCCTGACCTGTGCTGGGCACACTGCGTATTTTCAAGTTTTTCTCATTAATCCTCACAATGCCCTATGAAATAAGTATCACTAGCCCTGTCTTGCAGATGAGTGAGTGGAGGCACTGAGAGGTTAAGTACTGGACCCAAGGTTGCGCAGTTAGTATGTGGCCGGCATTTAACAACCACGCAGTCTTAATTAATTTGAGTCTAAGCACTTAGCCGCTCCTTTCCTCTTCACATCGATCTTCGTCCCCAACCTGCTCAAACCCTTTCACTGCTTACAGAATATAATTCTTGGCCTGGTGTTCATCTTCCGTACGGTCTTTCAATTCTGTTCTACCTCATCTGCCTGTTCCCTTCTCCCCAGCAAGATTGGTGCCCATTGGTTGTCACCTTATGTTATTTATATTTTATGTATATGTCCCATCTCCCAAATTGGACTGTAAGTTCCTAGAATATGGACCACGTCTTTGTCCAACCCCGTGTGCACCTGAGGCAGGAAGAGATTATGGCTGATAACTGGTGTGTGAAGATGTCCTGGAAATTCTCCTTTGAGCCTTCTTCCTAAAATACCCTCTAATCCACATCCTGCTGATATCAGCACTTTCCAGAGGAAGAAAACTGAGCCCCCAGATGCTGAAGGACTTGCTAAGGAGCAGATACTCTATTTGGGTTTTTTTTTTTCTTTCTGGAACATTTATTGTGTGCCAGCCACCAGCGGCAGGAGGGAAGACATAAAAGAGATAGAAAGATGAACAAGAGCAGTTCCTTCGCCTCCAGATGAGGACACCATAGTGAGAAGCAGAAGACGCCCATGATCAGGATGCAGTGTGAAAGTTCTATGTGCCCTTCCAGTCTCGAGTTCTGCGAAGCACGATACTTGGTGAACTGCTTAGTCCGAAGGGTCAGAGGGACTTCACAAAGGAGGTGATGCCTCCACTGAGCGTGGGTGGATGAGTAGGAGGCGATCCAGTGGTTGAGGCTCTCCAAGCAGAGGGGTCTGCATGTGCAAAGGCTCTGAGGCATGCCAGAGCCGGGAATATTTCGGAAGAGGAAAATCCCAGCTCAGCTGTGGCTGGGAGAAAGGCTGATTCCATGGGGAAAGAGAAGAGCTGAGGTTCGTGGAAAAGTAGGCAGGACTCAAGTCTGTAAGTCAAGTTCTTGAGTGGCAAGAAGTTTGGGATTACAGGAACTGAGGAGCCGTTGACAAATTTTGTTCAGGGAAAATCCAAGCCAGGATTTTGTCATAATCGGGAGCAATAAGAGAAATGGATTGGAGTGAGTGAGATCAGCTATAGATCAATTAGAAGTAAAAAGGAGAGAGGTGCCCAGAGGTCAAGGAGGGTCACAAAAGTGAGGATGTAGTAGAGGGGGTGAGCTCAGGAGATGCAAGAGATTATCTGTAAGATTGGGCGGGGGAGTGGACACGGACGTGGAGAGTGAGCACCTCTAGCAGGGGTGATGAGGGAGGTACTGAGCCCTAGGGCCCAGTGACATTTGGGGGAAGGAGGCTGGAGCCCGCTCACTTCTCCCTTTCTTGTTTTGTGATCTGTTTTAGAGGCCCTCCCGAGACTCTGGTGCCCTCTACAGTTTTAGAACCACTGCTATAGAAAGATGCAGCGATCACAAGGCTGAACACGGAATGTTGGGTCCCACCCTCAGTTTCTGATTCAGCAGGTCTGGTGTGGGGCGTGAGCATTTGGTTTCTCTCAAGTTCCAGGGGCTGCTGCACCTGCTGCCCCAGCGACCAGACTTGGAGAAGCCCTGCTATATCACATTGCCATTTGCCATTTCCTTAACACTCTCCTCCCTTGGCATCCTAGGCCATCTCTTTCCTGCAGGCCCACCCTTTACACCAGAAAACTCTGGGGCCAGAATACAAACAGAGATCCTATGTGTAAAGTTTTAAAGTTTAGAGATAAAGCTCATAGTCTCCTTGGAGTCTCACACAGAAATGTGGCTCCAGCCCTGCAAACCCTCCTTCTCCTCCCACCTGGACTCAGTTCTGTGTAGCACTTGGCAGCCTTTCTCCAAGTGTGGGGACACTGCTGCCTGCTATTCAAGCTCCCTTTAACTCCCATTCTACCCGCAACCCACCCACCACCAAATAGCCACCCCTTCGGCAGACGGATCTGCCCTCAAAGGACAACCAGGGGGAGAAGACTTGCCAGGCCTCAGAGCAGACCCAGAGCCATAGGGTAAAAAAAAGTCCCAGGGTCCCAGGACGAGAGCTTTGGCTACAAGGGGTTGCCCAGGATTTGGATGAGTGCATCCCTTAGCTCCGGGACGCCTCACCCTGTGGGGAGGGACACAGCCAGATGAAGACCAGCATAAGGCCACATGAAGGTCAGGCCCAGGCCTAGGGCTAAGCGTGGGACTGCTTTCCTAACCACTCCGGCTTCTCCTGTTAGCTTCTGTTGCTGGCTCACATGCCTCGGGTTCTGGCCTTCTACACCAGAGGTTCTTAATTTGAAGAGTGTCTTTAGGAAAATACGTGAATCCCCTTAGAAGGTATACAAAATCTGAATGTATGAAGGTACATTTTTCTTGGGGGAGAAAAACCCATTTTCATTCTGTTCTCAAAGGGGTCAGTGATCACTCCGTGGCAAAAAGATCAGAATCACTGCAATGCAGACCTCTCCTCTGAATCTCAGATCTGGAGATGAAGCTTTTCTAAATCCTAAGTATCTCATTCTGAAAGCTGAAACAAGGTCTGTCTTCTACCCTAACGTATTCTGTGTTTCCTGTGTTACCTACTTGGGTGCATTGCCTCAAAAAACACCCTAAACTCCTTTCTGTGTTTCCTACCTCCCTCCCTTCCATCGGTGGGTCCTGAATCTACTCTGCTAATTCTTTCTCAAAATCACCACTGTACTCATTCTAACAATAATTTCTGGATCCCTCACTGGAGGAAAGTTTGAGAGCTTAAATCAGTACAGTTTTCTACTTCTTGCATGGATTTGGGTGCAAAGTGGACCTGGAAAGTCAAGTTGAAGAAAAGAACCTTGGAAAACAAATCAGATTGTTCCAGGAATGTCTACATCATAGCCAGTAAGTCTATGATGAACCTTTATAATTAGATGTAGTGACGCTTTTAATTTCCTTCAATTTGATTACACTAGTTCCTCCATTACTGTGAATTTTTCAACACTAGCAGTTCTCAAAAGTGGTATTATTCCCATTCCTGGGTCAATATAATAATTTCAGATAATAAGGAGCATTAATACTCCATTAGGACCCCCCAAAAAAATCAATGTAGATGGTATCCGGACTGTTTATTTTCATCATCATGAAGCTGATTTTAGTTTTTCTGAAAATGAAGGCAAACACCATGGGTAGAGATACAATCTTACATGAAATAATTAGCGGGGGGATGCAGGGCCTGAATAGAGCCTGTGAGAGGGGGATTAAAAAAGACTTAAAATGGTTATTTGAAAGTCAGAGAAAGACAAATACTATATGATCTCATTTTATGTGGAATTTAAGAAGACAGATGAACATAAAGGAAGGGGGAAAAGAAAAAAAAGGAGAGGGGGAAACAAACCTAAGAGACTCTTAAAGACAGAGAACAAAAGAGGGTTGATGGAGGGAGGTGGTTGGGGGATGGGCTAGATGGGGGATGGGCCTTAAGGAGGGCACTTGTTATGATGAGCACTCTGTGTTGTATGTAAGTGATGAATCGCTGAGTTTTACTCCAGAAACCAATATTGCACTGTATGTTAACTGACTGAAATTTTAATTTAAAAAGTTAATTAAAAAATCATCACTTGCTCCACCAAAAACCCTTTGAATTCTTTTAAATTCTATAGAAGCTAAATATAATCCTGCACTTAGGGTAGTTCTCAGAATTATGTACAAGCACCATTTTTAGCATGTAAATACCTTTAAAAAAAGTCCGAATTTTACTAAAAAAATATCCTGTGAAAAATATGGCCCTCTAACAAGTCAGTCTGACACCAGTTACAATTCTCCAAGTCTGTGGACCACAAATTCCTCTGTAAAGAAATGGTTTCTACTGCGTCAAAGAATGTCGTCTAGACCTCAAGGCTCATTTTACAGACGGGGAAGCAGAACCCCAAGGGGTTAAGTTAGTTCCCCAGGGTCATACAGTATTAAAGGTGAATCAGATTTTTGTTTTTGAGTCCAGTCATCTCAGTTGAACACAAGAGGTTGTGAAATAATCAACCAGCTTATTTAGACCTCTCAAGGATCAATCCAACCACAGGACATTGGTGAGGGCAGGAGAAAAGTCTAGAATGTGCTCCCTGTTTAAGTGTGTATGCGCAGGCTTCTTGGCCTCAGGCGTTACCCTTCCACCTCACAGAAAGAAAATGCTCAGAAGGATTGGATGACACAGTCCCAGAGTGTCAGGAATTCCGACCTTCTGTAAAAATACCCTACAGGACGACCTAAACTTTCCGCCCGGCGAGGCGCCAGAACACTTCATTTTGTTTAAAAGAGCCCAAGGCTTCACCGACCGGAAGTTTCATTGCCCCCAACAAAGAGGGCGCCCCGTTACGAGGGCCAATCAGATTGCTCTACGCAAGGTCGGCATTTCGCGACGTAGCCAATCAGCGCGGCCTTAGGCCGGCGTGCGTCTGGCGTCAGAGGCAGGGTGGAACCAAGTTGGAATTTTGGCGGGTCTGGCTGGAGGACGGGAACGGGCTCCGAGTAGGGTAAGAAGCCGGGGTCTGGGTGTGTGGCTGGCCCTCGGGCGGCAAGGGAGAGGGGCTGCCACGAAGGTCTGCGGGAGAGTTTGGAGAGCTCCGAGGGCGAGAGGCGCGGAGCCCGTGGAGGTCAGGCGGGCGAGACAGGGCGAGCGCGGTGTCGGAGCTGCCGGGTGGGCGCCGGGTGAGGAGCGGCCGAAAGGTAGGGGCGCCTCTCAGATGCACCGGGGAGGTGCCAGGCGTCGGGCGGTCCTCTCAACTTAAGGGGCCGGGCTTGGTTTTTTTCCTAAAGGAACCTTTTAAGATGCCCGCGTGCCGTGTAGACTTTTATTTGTTCATTTTTTTTTTAAATTCATGATTTGCTAATCATTGAATGTGTGCCATGTGCAGGCCTCCAAACCTAAATTATTTATGAATTATTTGTGCCCTCATGAAGCGTGGAATCTAAAGAGAGTAACATAACAAACAAGGACACCACAGTGGAAAGTGCAGTAAAGTCGCGAAAAGGATGAGGTGTGAGAGTGTGCCAGCGGGGCCACTCAGATAGGGTGGTATGGAAGGCTCAGAAAAATCGATGCCTGCGGGGAGCCCGAAGGGTGAGAAGGAGCTAGGGGAGCGCTTTCTAAAGAGCCTGAGGCCTGAGAGCCCTCGGTGTGCTCAGGAGGTTGAAGGCAGCCTAGTGTGACTGAGGAGAAGTAGGCAAGGGAGGGAGTATCCATTTCCTCACAGACTTTTAAATTTGGCTCAAGCAATGAAAAATCACTAAAGAGTTTTTTTTTTTTTTAAGATTTTATTTATTTATTTGAGAGATTGAGAGCAGGAGTGGGAGAGGGAAAAGCAGACTCCCCACTGAGCAGGGAGCCCCACATGGGGCTCCATCCCAGGACCCCGAGATCATGACCTGAGCCAAGGCAGACGCTTCACCAACTGAGCCACCCAGGTGCCCCCATTAAAGATTTTTTATTAAGGGAATACCACGATCTGATTTACATTCCTAGCAGATTATTAAGGAAGGAAAAGATTACAGTGGCTGCTGTCTAACGAAGACATAAAAGAGACCAATACCGGACGCTCGTGCAGTCGTTCAGGCAAAAGATTGAGCAATATTTTGGAGACAGACCCAGTAGCAGTTGTTGGGTGATACTGAATGTGAGAGTGAGGTAGAGTACACAGCTTTGGGGCGGGGAAAGGTGGTTGGTTATAGAGATGAATACAACAGTTGGCTAACCCTCAGGAAGCTTACAACCCAGCAGGTTACCCAGGAGACAACACAGTGTGGTGCACACGGTAGTTCCATGGAAATATTTGTTGAATAAATAAAAAGAAAGCATCATAATTAATACTTGACATTAGACATACCAAGGTTAGCTATAAAGCTCATATTAGTTAAATAATAGTGTAGAAAAATTTATACTTTTTTCTTGCAGTTGTTAAAATCAGTTAAATGGGGGCACTTGGGTCGCTCAATCAGTTAAGGGTCTGCCTTGGGCTCAGGTCATTGATCAGGGTCCTGGGATGGAGCCTTTTTTTGGAGACCGCTCAGCGGGGATCGTGCTTCTTCTCCCTCTGCCGGTCCCCTCCCCCCGGCTTGTGCGCACTCTCTCTCTCTCAAGTAAATAACATCTTTTTAAAGAAATCAATTAAATGAAAAAAGGAAAGTGCGTAGAATAATACGAATTTACCCTACTTAGCTCTGCCAGCTCTTTTGAGTTTTGCTGAGTAGTATTGAATCAAAATACTGATGTGACTAAGGCTGCAACTGAGTAGAAAGAACCACACACTAGACTGCTATGAATAAGGAAGCCAGCACATGTGTCACAGTAAATAAAATGGGATAATAGCCCTAATATTTAGGCCATCCTCAGTAATACTTGTTCACAGTCTGTCCCATCCATGTAATCTATACCTCAACCGAGTTTCTATAACCATAGTTTGGAGTCATGATAAAGGGAGATGGTGTTGGTAGGTGGGGATAAGAAGTGGTCAGATTCTGGATGAATTCTTAGCTTCAAGCCCATAGGATTTGTGTGATCCTAGATTTGTTACATATGCGATGTGAGAGACGGAACGATCAAGGGTGACTTTTCCCATGTTGATTTCATAGCGTAGCCAAGATTCGACATTACTGCCATCTCCTGGGCGCCTGATTCTTGGAAGTTCTTGATCACAACTGTTCCCTGGACAGCATGGATGGTAAGTTCTCTTTCATGCAAAACCACCGTTTTGTCCATTTATTCTACTTGCAAAATCGTGAAAATAGGTATTACCCCTCCCTCAAGTATTGTCTGAGTGGTTCAGAGAAGATCTCACTTCAGTCAATGAATGTTACTTGTTTTAATCAGGTGGGATTGTATCTCCTGGCAGCAGTGATTGTCTTTCATAATAACGATAGTTGGCATGTACTTACAATGTGCCAAGCACTGTTCTAAGGTCCCTACTTATATTAACTGCCTTAGTCCTCTGAGCAACTGTATTTTTTATTTTTTTTAATTTTTTTAATTTTTTTATTGTTATGTTAATCACCATATATTACATCATTAGTTTTTGGTGCAGTGTTCCATGATTCATTGTTTGTTCATAACACCCAGTGCTCCATGCAGAGCAACTGTATTTTTTAGAGTGGAAGATAGATGTTTAGTAATTTGTCACAGGTGAGACTTCCAGAGCAGGGATTTGAACCCAGGCAGTTTGACTTCAGAGTTCACGATTAATATTGAAGTCTGTTGAAATGGTTTTAGTCTAGCTCTAGGTTAAACTCTTATAGTCCTTTCTAATTTTATACCCTGCCCTTTTCAAAAAAGTTGAAACTTTTTGGTTTCAACATTTGGTTGAAACCAAATGTTGAAACTCTTCACACTATAATAACATGTGACGGTGATTGTACCTTTGGTAAATTAATAGTGTCCTGTTTCCGAAAATCATCAAATTACCTTCAGGGCGGTTAATGTAATATAAAGTATAAATATTTGCTAGGAGACAGTTATGAAAGTAAGTGGTGAATGGTATGTGTTCTCTAAGAGATTGTATCTAATAAACATTCATTTGATTGGCACGGTGTTAACAATTTGGTCCAGTATAGACAAAATCAGAGCATTTACTGGTGCTGGGGATACATGGTTGAACAACATTCCTGCTTCAGTTCTAGTACAGAGAGCAAGATAATAACAAATAAGTAGGAAAATATCAGGTAGTTGGTACATTGGAAGACACTAGAATGAATTTGTATGCTGAGAGAAATGCTCCCGAAGACAGAGAATAATGGGTGATGTGGGGAAGAGAGCTGGTGCTTACAGGCTTAAGTCCTTGAGGAGCTGAGAGGAAGAGGGTCCAGTGTATATAAATGGAGTGAGGAAGCAGGGAGATTGGGTCGGCATAACATGGAGAAGACAGGATTTTCAGTGGTGACTGAGTTAAACCAGGATGGGAGGTATCACGGGATTAGACCTGGTGCTCTCATGAAAGAAACTGGGTTCGAGGAAGGGTATGGAGCCACTTGGCCACATTTGTCACCTGGGGCTCCCAGTGGTGTGAGCCAAGGCCTCTTCTTGGAGTGTGCTCTCTTCCAGAGCTGGGAACAAGACAGGGGAGGGCCTCTTGGCTCTCTTGAGGGAATGTGGCAGTCTCACCCAGAGCACAGGGAGCCAGATTGCCTCTTCTCTCTTGCTGTGTCCTGTAGTTTTGTAGTGTTTGTTGACTAAGCAATTCGGACAAATTATTATGCAACCTCTGACTTTAAGATTTAGACCCTTTTATCAGATTCTAGGCCATGAGTTTGGCTACTGGCTGTTTTCCATCTGCTAAGAGTGCAGAGTGGTGGAAAGAATATTGGATCTAGAGATCTCCATCCTAAGCCAGACTCCCTCGCTGACCTCTTTCACCAAATGGTCCTGAACAGGCCTTTGACCTCTCTGGACTTCAGCCCTTATCTTTGAGGTGAAGGGGGTGCATGAAATATCCTTAATGTCTTTGCTTTAAAATGGCTCAGATTTATAAAGGATTAATGCCCAAATAGAAAAAAATGGGCACAGAAAATAAATCAAGAAAGAAGAAATCCAAGGGGCCAATAAACAGAAACAATTCTTTGCCTTATGAGAATGCTGGAAATGCAAATCAGAACAATGAGGTGCCTTTTAAAATCATCAGACTAGCAAAAAATTTTAAGTGACATATCAGATATTGGTGAGGTAGTAAGAAGAAATGGTACTTACATGCAGTGCAAGTGAGGATGTAACCACTTTGGGAGCAGTTTGGCAGTATCTGGGAAAGTTGGAAAATGTGCATACCCAACAGTCCAGCAATTCCACTTCTGATAGGTATTTCCAGGAAACACACATATTGCAAGACGCATTCATGGTTGCTGCATAGTTTGTGGTGGGAAAGAATTGGATATAGCTCATATGTCCTTTATTGAATTAAAAATATGGGTTAATAAAATGTGATAGTCTTACTATGGAATGCCATCTAGCAACTGAAAGAAGTAAACTAGAACTATATGTTTTGATTTAGATCAATCATACATGCAATGTTGAATGAAAAAATATGATAAATAGACTAGAATGATATACCAAAATTATGATACTTATTGCAATGGGGCATGGAGGCAGTGGAAGGAATTGAGCTAAGATTTGGCACAATAAACTTAATAAACTTTTTTTTTAAGTTATCTAACATAAAGGCAAGAAGCAAACATGACAAATGGCTAATTCTGGGTGATGATATATAAGCACATTTTATGTAATTCTTTGTACCTTTTCTACACTTGAAATTTTTTTCCCTCAAACAATTAAAAAGAGCCTAAATGTATGTTTAGTGTGTTTTTGGATTATTCCCTTTATGGGTTGGGTTTCTTGGAAGTCGGCATGCAGGCAGTTGCTCATCAGCTGAAGTAGCACGGCTAAAAAGATGCAGCCCCGTGCATGGCCCACTAGGTTCACTAAGCAGATACTAGCCCCTTCCTCCTTAGCCCAGTGCCTCTAAGCACCTGGAAAGAGGAAAGATGGACACAAGAACAACAGTTTTACCAGGCAAAATGGTGAATCAGCAGAGTCGTTTCAGTTGCCTTATTAATGGTGAATGTTTTAATTCACTGTGCTTGTCAATGTTGGTTTTTCTCAGGTAGGTTTACTTTCTGCCCTTCCTTCTTTCTCCCCAGGGGAAGAAGATGATTTGTCTCTGCTGACTGCACTGCTAGAGGAGAATGAGTCCGCCTTGGATTGTAGTCCAGAAGAGAGTCACCCCTTGACCCAGGAGGATGGTGAACCTGACGCATATGACGAGCTCTTTGATGCAGATGGTGACGGTGAATCTTATTCAGAGGAGGCTGCTGATGGAGAACTGGGAGACACTGAAGACCGAAAGGAAAATTTGGCCACTCTTTTTGGAGATATGGGGGACTTAACAGATGAAGAAGTTCCCACGCAGCAATCACCTAAAAATAGAGTCCTCCCCACTTCTGCTCCCAGTCAGGGGAAAACTAATCAAGAGTTGCAAGGTGCCCTAACTACTTGCTTTTCTAATTTCTTCAAGATAGAATGGATGGAGTGGACAGTTTTCATCAAAATAGTTGCTGAGTCAGGATGGAGATAAATGACTTGGCCAAAAAAAAGGGTGGGAATTAGTAGATGAGACATTTAGGGCCAGCATTTCAGCATGTAGAGGCCCCCTGTCCCAGTGTCAGCCAGCTGTAATTGGTCCTTCCCAGAATGGCTCCACCATCTTTTGTGCCTGTTACAGAAAAATCTTACTTAAGAGATTTATATGCATGTGGAGCCAGGGGCAGCACTGCAGCCTTCTCCTCATTCTGTTTGGGCGGGAGACCATTTCTGAACAGAAGCTTTCAGGAGTGCCCTTTTATTTGTGAGATTGTCTTACATATTTTGAAATTCTAACCAAATTCAGTGGTTGGCTGTTTCTTCTAATAGAGGAGTCAGCATTTATTGTATTAATTATGGTATTCAGTTTATGAGATAATAATCATTCCCTGACACCTAAAAACTTGTTAACTGCGGATATATATCTGATATTTGTCAGTAGTACCGGTTCATAACTAGCTTAGGTATTAGAGGCTTGATTACTGAAAATACAAAGTTTATTTCTCTGAGGGGCCTCTTTGAAGTGCAAAAGTTAATGGTAGCTCTCAGTATGTGATTATATTGTGGGTCTCAGGGTTTCAAGGTGGGGGAGTAGACACCAAAAATAATTCCAGCATTTTTGTCATGTATAATATTTCTTCTGCTGTGGATCTTAAATCAACATATTTTTCTTTCCTAGATGAATTAAAGAAGTTGCAAGAGCAGATGAAATCCTTACAAGAGCAGCTAAAAATGGCAACAATTAAGCAGCCTACAAGTCCACCCCTTCTGCCTAAATCTGGTAATGAGACTGTAATTCTAGGAATAGTATGCAATTCCATTATTAAGAAATTATAGCATTATTTCTGCATCCAGCTACTGGTAAAATTACCTTTGAGCCCCTTTCTAAATTTTGTTTATTTTTTTTTCTTTTAATAAAGTAGAGAAGTCTCCACGCCCCCCTCTTAAAGAGAAGAAAGTTCAGAGAATTCAGGAGTCGATGTGCTTTTCTGCAGAGCTTGATGTCCCTACTCTACCAAAAACCAAGCGGGTGGCTCGGACACCAAAGGTTTCACCTGCAGGTGTAGTACTCAAGGCCTCCCTGGTTTTTCACTACTCTTGCTCTATTTAAAATTCAGTTTGGCACTATCATATCTGTCTGCGGGGGAGGGCCAGGGGTCCATCTTATCTGCCCTTTGAGAAAAGTAAGTTTGCTGGGAATGAGAGCCATATGCTATATTTTGTAATCTTTCTCTATATCTCAGAGTGCTTGGAAAATCCTTAGATACAGATTAGCTGTATTTACTAAAACAATGAATTGAATTTTTTTTAAGCTCTAGAGTCTTATAGTTGACTTGAATTGTAAGTGTAAAGTAACCACTGGATTGAGTTCTAATGAAATCCAGAGATTGAGTCTTTGGGCCTCTGGGTTCAAGGCACAGATTTCTTTTAAAGTGGCCAAGTTTTATTTGAAGCCAGGTTGTATTAAAGCAGAGGGTCCATTCTTTAGAAAAGACTTCTTTGCCCGGAGTAGAGATGTATATACTCAAATATATTTCTGGTTCAGCCCACATGTAAGAGCACACAGTTAGAATGAAAAACATATATGAGCCATATGTATTGATTTTGATGCACTGCCTCAGTTTGTATATGTGCTGCCGAAGCGAGCACTGCACTGCCTCAGTTTGCACATGGTAATAATTCTTTGGAATATCTCAGACAAAATGGTCTGGTTACTCAGAGTAAGCAGCATATTACTGACCACTCCTGTTCAAAAAGGCCGTTTTGAATAGCAGTGGCATACAACACAATAGCAGAGAATAACAGCCTCTCCGTGTTCACATTTGACATAAACTATATATTCCACGTATCCACTTATGAATGGCATCCTTTTTTAGGACCTTTGACATTACTAAGGTATTTCATCAGGTAGTGTCCAAAGTTTAGTTTTGAAGGGTGAGGCATGGGCAGGCTTTCTAGAGATTCTAAAGTTCTAGGTTCGTCCTGACCCCTAGCTTGGGAGCCACTAGTGACCCAAAGTTTCTTTGAGGGTAAACAACACAGTGTTATTTCAGAGAAAGTGATATATATTAAGGAAAATATCCAAGTTTTCTGACCTTCAGGAACATTATCAAACACTTCGGAAGTAAGAAAACTAACCACACTGAGGATATTTAATGCAAGCAAGACAGTAGAATACCCTGGTCCCCCCTAGTTCCCTACCACCACCACCACCAATAAAATGAAACGGAGCAGAATGGGATGAGATGAAACCAGAAACAAACAAAGAAAAGGAAGTTAACTTTGGGTTTTCTTCAGGTAGAAGTTGATCTGCACACAAATCACTAATCATTGATCCCTGAAGGAGGGCTCTTAACTCCCTTGTGGAGTCTACCACAGCGCTCTGTATGGGGCATACTCAGTAAATGTCATTGCACATGGGAACTGTGTTTGAGAACAGCACTGTAATACAGCTGCCACCGGCTACATGTGGCTTTTTAAGTTTAAATTAGATTAAATAAAATTAGACATTCATTTCTTTGGAAACACTAATCCATTTTAAGTGCTTGGTGGCCACCATATCAGACAGCATCAGTGTATAACCTTTCCATTGTCACAGGAAGTTCTTTCGGACTACACTGAAAAGGTTTGGAGGGTAGTACAGAAATGGTCTTGTGGGCTTCCTTCGTTCTCAAGATTTGGTTATTGCATATGTTGATTTAAAAAGAAACAATTCTATAAAAACAAATTTTGTAAGGATCAGTGTGATTTTTCCTTTCACTTAACTTCTATGTTAATTTTCTAGAGCCCAGAAGCTCATCTTTGAGGATGACAAGTACACCTCTCCAACCACTCCAAACTACTCCTGGAAACAAACCTAGTGGGTTGACCAGAGATCAGAGCTCAGGGACCCTCAGGAGTTCTGCAGAACCGGCTCAGACAGTGGTTTCTGTGGAAGCCTTCTCGGGTCTGAGGCTCAGGTCAGTAAGTGTAAAGGTCTCTCACTCTGTTCTCATGGCCCACCTGTCCTCCTTCCCAAGGATTGAGCCTTCTAGAAATAATGTGTTTGTACAGCAAATCCACTTAACACCACCAGCTCTTGAATTTGGCATTAAGACGAGCCATAGCATTCAGAACAGTTTGCATGTGAAATGTTTAAAGAAGACTTTTTCTTGTTTACGAAAACATAATTTAAAAAAAGGAAATGGACAAATAAATAATAGTATATTTAATCAGAAACAGTGATAGAGACTATTTTTAAATCCATGAGGGTATATGCAGTTTAACCAGGATAGTAGTATCTTCTTATAACTAATGTTAAGAAAAGTACCGGTGCTCTTTTTCCTCCTCAGAACTTTTAAGGCAAATTTACGTCCTTTGCTTCAGTTACAACTGTGGGGAAATTAAGGTACTTGGTTAAAATAGGCATACATCCCAGGATCAGTTCATTTAAAAGCCTTTTAAATCTTCTGTGCTCCATACCCCTACTCCATTGTATCTCTCTTATTCTGTCAAAGCCCCAGGCAGAGCAGGGATCCTTACTCTGAGACCACATTGCTTTTTGTACAGTCCCTCTGAGTAGCTAAGTACAGTCCCTCTAGAACATCTAACCCTTGTCAATCTAAACTAAAACTGCTAAGGTCTTAGATTATATATTGAGCAGGAGGAGAATGTAGCTGTTAAAAGTGTATTGTAAAGACTCTGTACTCTGCAAAATCGGAAGAAAGTACCCAATTACATCTGAGGCAGCCTGTGGGGTGGGATGCGGTAAAAGCTGTGGTTCCCACTGAGGGCACCGCAGGGTTTTTTTTCCCCAAAGTAAACACCCCCCTACCAAGATGATCCTGCCTGCCCCAATGAGTTCTCAGTTGAAATTCCCCACAGAGAAAGATGGTGCTAATGGTAGTGCACTGCACACGTGGATTGACTGGAGGTAGACAAAGTCAAAACTCAGCCAGAGCTGCTGAGCAGCCTACAGATTTAGGAGACTGCACAATTGTTTGAGTCTCTTTGTAATTGTTATACCTGCACCTCAGGCCCTGAAAATACTCCAAAGGGCAGTAACGTAAGAGTAACCGATTCACTCACAGAAATCAGGCCACGAGAAGGATTTCTCCACCTGCATCAGTGTTTTTCTCCTGATTATTCTTAATTGCTTCAGAGTTAGCTCTATGACTTTCTATTCCTAAAGACTTTTGAAATAGTCAAAAGGCATGGGTTTGTTTGTTTTCTTTTGTCCTTGAATATATAATACGATCAAGTACAGAATAGGTATTAATATTCTCCTAGAGAAAAACAACTTTTACAAATCCACAAGTGTTTGGCCAGTCATGAGGAGTAAGAATATATTAACTGAAGCTAGATTCCAAGTCTCTATTGTTATATGAAAATGTTGGGTTTAAAAAATCCAATTAGAAATTAGAGACCGTGTGAAATTCTTACAGAACTGATGAAATTTAACTCTTATTCTTAGTATCAATTCATGATTTTGTATTAAAGTCAGAAGAGATTACTTTTAAAAGACAATTGTAACATACTTTATAATTTATAAGAACTTAAAGAGTGTGCGATCGTTCTTGTTTTCTGTATAAGCTCCAGTTCTCTATCCAAGGAATCATAAACTAGCTTTAAAAATTCTTATTTTTATTTTTTATTTATCTGCCATAAAAATCTTTGCCTTGTCCATACTACATAACCAAACCTCCCTGAGAACAGGTACTTCAGAGAAGAGTTGTGCCCAAAACATCTCTTCTAACCAACCTGCTATGGTGCCAGGTAATCTCTTATTAGGATAATAAGAGATTAGAATATTAATCTAATCATTGCTGGTTTCTTGACTCAGGCGGCCTCGAGTGTCCTCCACAGAGATGAACAAGAAAATGGTCGGCCGAAAACTGATCAGACTGTCTCAGCTCAAGGAAAAGATGGCAAGTGAGAAGCTAGAAGAAGTAGACTGGGTGACTTTTGGGGTTATATTGAAGAAAATCACTCCACAGAGTTGTAATAGTGTAAGCCATCTTACTGATTTCTTAGCTGCTCCATCACAAGCTGACTGTGGGTGCTCGTGTCCTTGATTTCTCTACCTTAAGCCCATCAGTATTTTATTTTGAGAGAGCTGCTAGTAAATTCGTAGATTGCCTCGCCATCGTTGGATTGCTCTCTGAAGTTTAAATTTGTAAAGAACGCTCTACTTACAGAAGACCTGGTTGTACAGAGTCCTTGGGCTTTTCACTGTATTATGCCTGCTGCATTTCACTTGTCATTGTTTTGGGGGTACATGTGGTGGCCCCTGTGACACTGTCATCCCGACTGTGGGGGAGAGGCCGAGTTCCCAGTCCCTCAGGAGAGCGTGCCTAGAAGGAAGAGGTCGTCAATCTCAGAAGTTCTGAAATTGCAGACCTGTCCAGCACAGTGGATCTTAAAAAAGATTTAACAGGTTTTAAAATCGCACTTGACCAAGGTGACAGGAAGATGATTTGGTGGCCTGGCAAGTCAGAAAACCTGGGTCCTGAGCCTCATTCTCCTTAGCTATGTGAGCTTAGGTTGACCTTTAATCTTTAAGGATGTCCATTTCCTTCTTTGTAAAGGGAAGAAATTGGCTTTTGGTTATATCAGAATTCTCTCCCAGCAAATACTATGCTTAATCATGCTCAATCCTGATTTCTTTCTCTATATGAGATCTTGGTCAACCTGAGATTGTTCTGTGGGTCCTGATCTGGCCCTCTGACCGTCAAGGTGAACATGAACATGTCTGGTTCATTTGATTAAGTTCTTAATTGTGTCACAAGGGGCTATAATGACATTGAAATAATAGGTGTGAAATTTTATCTGAACCCTTCCAAGAAAGGCTTTGAACAAGTGCATGGAAGCATAATTATAACACTTGAATCCAGTCAATAATTCACCATAACCTAAAACCACACCTGTCCTGGTATGCCTGTGTGAAATAGCTTGATTCAATATTCAAATTATTTTGTTTAAAAACAAAAAGTGTGAAAGTGGAAGTTTTTATATAAATGGTTAGCATTTTGAGTTGCATTTCTTCAGATTATATAATACTTCTGAAATTTTACAGTTAAACATAACCTGTTGTCTTTAAATGATGCTTTTGTTTTTCTTCTAAGCTAGGCAAAGATTGAATAGCACAAAGGTGACACCTTTTTATTAATATTAATAATATAATTACTTAGTGATAAACAATAGATCCACTAAATTTATATCCACTAAATTATTAAATGGTAGTGCCACAACTTCCACTGGTCCTTTTAATATTCTGTGTGTGTGTGTAGTTAGAAAGGCCATGCCATCCCATTGACTCTTTCGACCTGAGAATTAGAGACTTCACTAACGTTTTTGCTACTGGTTTGCCTTACTTCACCTTCATTTCTAAAATGAGAAAGGTAATAAATACTAAAGCCTAGAGAGAGAATTAATTTATAATGAACAAACCACATTCTCAAGATTATATAGTCAAGGTGGTTTTTATATATGTTTCCGCAGTAGAGCACTTGAACCATAAATGGAGATAGTATAGCGCATTGTGCAAAATTTATTAAAAATAAGAATAAATATTTGTTCCAGGGAAAAACATTTAGTATCTGGCGACTGAATGATCTCCGTGACCTGACACGGTATGTGTCATTGTTCTTGTTTGGAGAAGTTCACAAAGAACTCTGGAAGACTGAACAGGGTACTGTCATAGGGCTGCTCAATGCTAACCCCATGAAGCCCAAGGATGGTTCAGAGGAGGTAAGAATCTGTTTCCGTGGCTGGTTGGTTTGTTTCTTTCTTTCCTTCTTTTCCGTCTTTCCGTCTTCCTTTCTTTCCTTCTTTCTTTCCTTCTGTCTTTCTTTCTTTCTTTCCTTCTCCCTCTTTTCCTCCTTTCCCTCCATTCTTTTTTTTTTTTTTAAGATTTTATTTATTTATTTGAGAGAGAGAAGAGAGAGAGAGAGCACGAGAGCGAAGAGGGTCAGAGGGAGAAGCAGACTCCCTGCCAAGCAGGGAGCCCGATGTGGGACTCGATCCTGGGACTCCAGGATCATGACCTGAGCCGAAGGCAGTCGCTTAACCGACTGAGCCACCCAGGCGCCCCCCTCCACTCTTGTCTTTACAGCTTAGCCAAGTTCTAGCAAAAACTGGTCTACCTCCAGATACTGAATCATGTTTTTAATCTTCACTAATCTGATTTTTTGTTTGTTTCTCACCCACCAATATTCTGAATTTCCACCTACTCTTAAATGTTTCATAACAACTTCTTTCATTACAACTTCTTTCATTAAATCTTTCCACATTAGTTCCAAGTTTCCTAAAGTGTTTTGAACTATTCTGCTTAGGTCTCCTTAAATCTCTTTCATCAGTCTCCGTTGGCGGCATCAAGCAGGCAGGATTTTCTAGTTGACGGGATTTTGCTCCGTTAGTTAGTTGTACAGCGATAGCTGCAACTTAAGAGTGATTTCATCTTCTCAAGCAGCAGTAGAGTTTTCCCTGCTGTTGCAGACTGAGATCTGTGAGAGGCAAAGTTATTTCTTTTCTTCTTTCACCAGAGAATGGCAACAGATCTTCCATCTGTTGGTTCAAATGTGTTTGGCTACAAGTAACAGAAAAACCTCTACAGGTTGTTTTTTGTTTTGTTTTGTTTTAAGATTTATTTATTTATTTTAGGGGGGGCACTAACAGGAGGGGCAGAGGGAGATGGAGAGAGAGAATCTTAACTGGAGATGGATGTGGGGCTCAAGCTCATGACCCTGAGATCACAACCTGAGCTGAAACCAAGAGTCGGGTGCTTAACCAACTGCACCACCGAGGTGCCCCACACTACAGTTTGTTTTAATGGTAAACATTGGGGTTTGTTTTTCTTCCATAATAAATAATCCCAACATAGGCAGTGTTGTGATGTCAGGGCCAGTGTCTGTGAGCCTCTCAGCCTTCTCCTCTTCCTCACTGGATGGCTTTGAAGCTCTTGCCCTCACATCACCATTCAAGGCAGGAGTGAGCCAGCCCCACCCTGTCTGCTTTTGTTGGGAACTCCTGTGTCAGTTTCCTTGGCCAGAACACAGTCCCATGACCATTGCTAGCTTTAAGGGATGCTGGAAAAATGAACAGTATTCGTCACCTGAGGCTGAGCGTTGGCCAGCCCGAATAAAACTCAGATTCTACAGCAGAGATGCAGGAGAGAATTGAACATGTCTTCTGTGCCTCCCATTCCTAAAGCTGTTTTGTAGGGTCCTGGCTTCTAATTCCTATAGACTGCTAAAGCCTTGCTAACTCCCACCAACCAGCCTCTTACTCATTCTTGCTGCTGAAAGGCCACACCTTTGTCAGCTTTTAAGTCCCACACTGTGTCTTCTCTGCAGGTATGTTTGTCTATTGATCATCCTCAGAAGATTTTAATCATGGGTGAAGCTCTTGACCTGGGAACCTGTAAAGCAAAGAAGAAGAATGGACAGCCGTGTACACAGACTATTAATTTGGTTGGTTTCCGTTCTGTTGGGATAATTTCTGCTGAGGATGGGATCTAATGGGAATAGATTATAGATAGCCTAGCGGTAACAATCAATTTGGAACAGTTTCCTACCTAACAGGAAGCACCAAAGTAAGAAAATCCAGTGTGTGGTTAGTAACTGCCAGTTTGAAAAACTGAGGACAAGGGAATGATTTAACCTCTCAGGAAGGTGATCTTTTATTGCCAACTGACTAGGAGGTATAAGGAAGAGGGAATTTTAGTTGCCCTCAATTCTGAGCAATGCCAGAGATCAAACACTATGATGAAATGCACTGAAAACTTTTATTTTAGTCTCTGAACTCCAACATGTATTTTCTTAGAGCTTTTTAAAATAATAATCATGATAACTTGAGCTATAATTCACATACCATACACTTCACCCTTTTAAAGTGTACAGTTCAGGAGTTTTAATACTGAGGTGTGCAACCATCAATGACTAATTTCAGACTCCCCCCACCCCCAAAAAAAACCCCATACTCACTAGCAGTCCCCCTCCATCACCCTCTCCCCTCAGCCCTTGGTAAGGACTACTCTGCTTTTTGCCTGTATGGATTTGCCTCCTCTGGACATTTCATATAATGGAAATCGTGTCTGGCTTTCACTTAGCATGATGTTTTCGAGATCCATTGACGTTGTTGTGTGCATCAGTACTTCATTCCTTTTTGTGGCTGAAGAATATTCCATCGTATGGCTAGACCCGTTTTGTTCATTCATTAGTCAGTGGGCATGTTATGAGTACTGCTGCTACAAGCATTCTTGTACAGGTTATTATATGGATGGATGGATGTTTCCACTTTCCTTGGGTATATAACCTGGAATTTCTGGGTTGCACGGTAACCCTGTGTTTCAGCTTCTGAGGAGCAACCAGCCTGGCTTCCAAAGTGGCTTTTACATTCTCACCAGCAGAGAGGAGGGAGGGTTCCATTTTCCACATCTCAGGCCAGCACTTGTTTTTGTCTCTTGCCGATGACAGCCATCCTAGTGGGTGTGAAGTGGTGCTACTTAGAGCTCTTTGAACAGATTAAATGGCAAGTTTTGGTTTCCTCTCCTTTCAGTTCCCTCATTCCTGCCTAACAGATGAGCTAGTGATCAGGAAATAGCAGGAGGGAAATAGCTGGGAAAAGAGGTCTCCGCAGGAAGTGCCTGACAGATCTCCACATAGCAGTGCTGTCATTAAAACCCCACTGTTGCTGCATCTAAGGGAATTTCAGGGTAGTCACTGCATAGCTGTGCTTGAGGAATGGCCTTGGAGCTCAACAAGGGGGCTCTATACGCAATAGCACCCCTGAAGCGGGGAGAAAGGAACAGTGTTTATTGACATTGTCGCCCTAGTCCTGATGCAACTGCTCTTACTTTTGCAGAACGACTGTGAGTACTGTCAGTACCACATCCAGGCCCAGTACAAGAAGCTCAGCGCCAGGCGATCCGACCTGCAGTCCACCTTCTCTGGAGGACGAATTCCAAAGAGGTTTGCCCGCAAAGGCACCAGCCTAAGAGAACGGCTGTGTCAGGATGGTTTTTACTACGGAGGGGTTTCTTCTGCATCCTATGCAGCCTCAATGTAAGACATTCTCCGGGGCTTCTTTTGGGACAGGGATCTTGCTTCCCGCCTTATGAGAATAAACCCAATGGTTGTACTTTTCCGTAGTGGCCCTAACAGACTTGTACAGGTTTTATCTTTCATAAACTCACAGCCTGGGACAAGGTTGACAAGGACCTCCTTTATTCCCAGGTAGAGAGGAAAGCACAGGAGGGAGGAACATTAAGTTAACTTGTGTCGTGATGGTCTTTAACACAGAGCCCGCACTTCTTCTTTGGCTTCCTTCTATTGTAAATAGTGCAACTTTGTCAGGACTGATTGTATGGCCGTTAAAAGTATGTTAATCCCAGTGTTGGCACCCTTTAAGTCATTTTCTTCATGACTATTACAGTGAGGTGGCAGACCTCTTGGAACCCACATTCGACTCAGTGAATTAATAGCAGCGAAGCCTTAAATAGGAGTGGGATGCTGCTGAGGATCTCAGGCCCTCTGTAGAGCCCTGAAGTAGGTGATCGATGCCCTTGTCACTGGAGGGAAGAAAGCACATCTGAGGACGTGGCTGGGTCGGGACCTGTTATAAAGGAGCTACCACTGGTCCAAGAACAACACATTTCTTTCCCAGGCTAACAAATTGGGCAAGAGGACTTTCACCTCCTGCCTAACTTGTCATATTGAACACATTTTTAAGATTTAGAATAATGCCTATATTTTTCCAGACTGCAAAAAGCAATACTCCTGCCTTATAAAAACGTATCTGTATATATACAGTTCAGTCAAAAGGAGACTGTAAAAACTAGGTGTGATCCCACTACCAAGATAATCGTTAGTTCCTTCCTATCTATTGAAAACACACACACACACACACACACACACACACACACACACACACACACACACACACACACACACACACACAGCTGTATATGCTTTTAGTTGTTTTTTTCTCATGTATAAATTTCCAGTAAGATAAAATGAGATCATACTAGATCTATACTTTGCAACTCCCCCCGCCCCATAAAATAATTAGTACTTTCCTTATCGAATATGGACTTATGGCATTATTTTTAGTGGCCACGTAGTCTTTTTTTACATGGTTCTGTGATAAAACCATTCCCTATGGATAAACATTAATGGTGTTTCTAACTTTTAACATTGCAAACAATATTTTAGCCCGTTAATACCCTAAGTTTTTGCCTAGTCCTTAATTTCTTTAAGATAAATTCCTAGACTACTTGATCAAAGTGGGGCATATTTTTTATTTCTTTTGCCATATTGCTTTTCCAGAATGGCTTCCACCAAATTTGCAGGTTGCCTGACATAATGCATTCATCAGCTATGCTGTAGGATCGTGGTATTAAGAGAGTTTCCTTATACAGTGCTTTGAGAAACTTTGACAGATTGTAATAAATGAATACTTCTGTGCCTTTCCTCATCAGAGCATTGAATTTTAGTGACTTTCCCTTTGGGGGGTGACTCTTGTCATTTCAGTGCAGCCGCTGTTGCTCCTAAAAAGAAGATTCAAACCACTCTGACTAATCTGGTTGTTAAGGGGACAGACTTGATCATTCAGGAAACCCAACAAAAACTTGGTAATTTTGTTTCTTGATACCATATTTCTTTCTGCAGCTTAAATATGTAGTCTTTTGGATTGAAAATGGTCACAGTTGTTCATGCCCTAAGTTGTAACTATCCACTCTTCACTATAGTTAGTGAGTGATGTGGCCTAAGCACATCAGCCTGCTTGGCAGCATCTTAAGGAAAAACAGCGTATTAATCATGGCTGAGTCTTTGCGTCAATACTTTGTAAATTTTCTTGATGTATCTAGTCTAATTCTTAATGTCCAGCATTAGAATCGGTAGTATCAAGTTCCTGGTCAAACCCATGAGTTACCTTCTCGTTAAAACAGGTCTAAGTCAGGGGCGCCTGGGTGGCTCAGTTGGTTAAGCGACTGCCTTCGACTCAGGTCATGATCCTGGAGTCCCGGGATCAAGTCCTGCATTGGGCTCCCTGCTGAGCAGGGAGTCTGCTTCTCCCTCTCACCATTTCATGCTCTCTTTCTCTATCTCATTCTCTCTCAAATAAATACATAAAATCTTAAAAAAAAAAAAAAAAAAAAAAAAAAGGTCTAAGTCAAAGAATGGCACCTCTGCCTTTCTCACCTGGGGCTTTGTTCATACCAGTGGTGAGGGCCTAGCACAGACCCTACCCATAGCGAACATTCCAGACATAGTGTGGGAAATGACCCTACAGACACTGGTGTTCTAATCATCACGTGAAACAAGATCTTTGTCGTGCCTTTGCAGTCCTACTAATCTACTAGAGGCTAAGGATTCTTTTTTTCTCTTGGCATTCCACCTACTTCATTTACAAATGACTAAGTTGTGAATGCAGAGTTTTAAAAGTGACGTCACATAATCTCAAACTGCCAGAACTTTGAGTCCTCTAAAGCTGATGTTTGTATATTCCAGGAATACCCCAGAAGAGCTTGTCTTGCTCTGAGGAATTTAGGGAACTGATGGACTTACCTACGTTTGGAGCCAGAAACTTAAAACAACATTTAGCCAAAGCCAGGTTATCAGGTAGAGTCAGCCTGCCCCTGCTCTAGCCCCATGTCTGTGTTCCCACGGCCCCTTGGAGCCCCTCAGTCTGTGGTTTGTGTTTCAGGGGTGATGGGGAGCCCGAAACCTACTTTCCAGTCTGTCTCAGCATCAGCCCTCTTGAGGCAGCAGAAGCAGCATGTGCTGGAGATGAGGAGGAAGAGGTCAGAAGAAATACAGAAACGGTAAGAATAACGGTTTAAAATACCCTATTTAGATAGCTCATCTCAGGGGTCCTCCTGTCTTAATGGATTTAAGGAATCAGAATGTCTTAATGGATTTCCAAAATGTGGCTTTAGTATTTGGATGGTTGGCTAACTTTTTAACTTTGAAAGTTCAAAAGTGATTTTAACATAACCTAAGAAGATAGCCTTTCGAGTTCTGTATTTCTGACGCATGGTAGTGAATCTGAGACTAGGTGGGACAGGTTACAGTAATTAGCACTCCAAGGAAGAAGAGAAAGAAGGGACACTTTAAGAGGGGTTTGTGAAAGGGGAAAGTGCGTGTTGACCTGTTACCTCTCATTTCTTATTTCTACACCACAATTTGCTTTTCAATTACTGGCTAGGCCAGTGAGTAGATTTTGCAGTTTTTCAGGTAAATGGTAGAAATGAGGCAGTGAAAGTGGAGTCATTGTAGAGGCAGAAACAAGTGGAAAATGGTGCAGAAGGTAGATGAATCAAAGATTCATAACTCGAGTTATTGGAATAGTGATAAGAGTAACAGTTTACAGATGCTTAACATGTACGGAGCATGCTATGCACTGCATACATACAGTGTCTCGTTTGGGCCTTACCATTATCTGTGAGGTGCTGTTATCCTTGTTATATGAGTCATGTAACTGAGCGCCAGAGAGCTGGTTGGTGATGGGGCCCAGGTTTGGACTCATACCTGTTCTGCCCTTGTTAAAACAGTTACGCCGTCCCAAATCTGGGCCACTGAAAGGTAGATGGCTCAATAAACAGAAGAGTCAACTTTAAGCCACCAGGAAATTCTTTGGAAAAATCCAGAGCATAGATTTGGCCTCAGGCAGGTGAGTTTGAGGTGCTGATGGAATATCTCTGGAGGCGTTCTTCACGTGGCTACAGAAAATGTAAATAGATAGATGGAGTTGTGGCCTTGTGTGAAATAGAGGGCACCTGCCCATTGAAAGGTATTACAGTTGGAAGTTTTTCATAATTTTGCTGACCAAATAAAACATCTCTTTTGTTGGGCAGGTCTCACAGGCAGGTTGCAGAAGTGGGCATGTGGTAGTGAAAAGAATCCTGGCCTGGGGTTACCTGGTACTAATCCTCAGCCTGTCACTTACAAGCAGTAGGGCTTGGGGTCTCAATTTCTTCATCTATAAGATGAAAGTTCTGGGCTAAATAGTTCGTGGCGACTGTTGTTTTTCAATAGCCCTTAAGACTATTTACAAAATAAATCTCCATGTGAATTATAGTGTCTTTCTGTGAAGGACTTTCAGACGTATCGTGTGTGTTATCTCTCCCCAGTAAACTAAAATACAGAGAAATTCCGTGAGTTCCTGAAGGTCCTAGCTAACCAGAGAGCTAAGAATACAGCGCACATCTCACCTTCGGGGCTGTGTTCCGTAGAGAGGCACCGCTAGAAACCCAGTTGGCAAAAATAGTAATCATGTTCTGAATTGGTAAAATGGTGAGAGCTTATCAATGAATGATCAGTTACCCGGAGTTAGCAAAGCCAGCATGTTCTCAGTGTGTGCTAATCTGAATTCTTGACCAAGAAGGGGCTACTACTTTACTAACCACTACTTACCAGCTGGTGGTCTTGCCTGCAGTGTCCCAGTCTGCGTATTTTGTGACTGCATATTTCTTTAAAGATTTCTCCAAAGCTCAAATGGGGTTGAGAGCCCAGTTGTGCCACCCTCTTCTCAACGGGCCCCTTCTCAGTCTCTGCAAATGGGGGCTGCGTTGCCCAGCCTAGAAGGAACGCCAGCCACACAGATACCCAAGCTTGGGCGAGGCATCTCAGAAGGAGATGATGTTCTCTTTTTTGATGAGTCACCACCACCAAGACCAAAACTGAGTGCTTTAGCAGAAGCCAAAAAGGTAAGTGGTGTCTATTTTCAACATTTGAATTTGCATTCTGTAGGACATACCTGGAGTTGCAAACTTTATATGTCTATGATCAGGAAAGACCGTAATAACTATTTATTGATCATGATAATTAGAGTCAAAGGAATTTCAAATGATAATGGTATCAACATAATGCCATTGATTTAATCCAAGAACGTTACCCATTCTCAACACTGTTCCTTGTGAGGCTGAGGGAGATGGCCTAAACGCTGGTCGGCCTGAGGGAAACAAATTCTGGGAATTGTTGTTTTCTTTTTTTATTTTTATTTTTTAAGATTTTATTTATTTATTTGACAGAGAGATAGACAGAAGAGCACAAGCAGAGGGAATGGCAGAGGGAGAGGGAGAAGCAGGCTCTGCACTGAGCAGGGAGCCTGATGCGGGACTCGATCCCAGGACCCTGGGATCATGACCTGAGCTGAAGGCAGATGCTTAACCATCTGAGCCACCCAGGTGCCCTCTGGGAATTGTTAAGGCGAGACTATAAAATGGTGGTTTAAAGAATCCTTCTTTTGGGGCGCCTGGGTGGCTCAGTCACTGGGTGTCTGCCTTTGGCTCAGGTCATGGTCCCGGGGTCCTGGGATCGAGCCCTGCATCAGGCTCCCTGCTCCACAGGAAGCCTGCTTCTGCCTCTCCCCCTCCCCCTCCCCCTCCCCCTGCTTGTGTTCCCTCTCTCACTGGCTCTCTCTCTCTGTCAAATAAATAAATAAAATCTTAAAAAAAAAAAAAAATCTTTCTTTAAAAGAAATCTTACACAGGAGCTAAGTTGCTCTGATTGACGTAGGAGTTGGGAGTGCTCAGAACCCCACCCCACCCCTTCCTGAGTCACCCTGAGCCCGGACGAGAGCCTGTCTTCTCTTTGTTCTCATTAGCCGCTATCACCACATGAAGGGCAAAGGCTAGTCATAAGACAAAGCTGCACCTGCTGTAATGATAGTGATAACAGTTGCACATGTGATCTCGGGGTCATGTGTTCGAGCACCACGTCAGGTGTAGAGATTACTGAAAAAATAAACTGTAAAACAAAACAATTGCACATGTACCCGTGATATATACACACGTTGTTTACTCCATATAGGTTTGTGCTTTGCACGCATTCTCTCTTTGCATCCGCACAACCTAGTAAACAGTATCATCTCCATTTTATAAATGTAGAACCTGAAGCTGAAAAATTAAGTAATTTGTGTAAGGTTACAAACTAGTAAGTGGCAGAGCTAGAATCCTATCCTCATTCTGTCTGATTGTAAAACAAACTTCCACAATGTTTATGTGGTTTCTCTGTGGGTCCTAAAGCCCACAGTGTAACTGATGTTGAACTTGGTATTTAAATAAGCTGAAACTTTATTAGCTTATAGACCTGCCTCCATGCTTTAAAATTTTAACAACTGGGTTAATAATGCTAAGCAGAGAGAAGATATGTTTTGCTGATTTATATTTGAGAACAGAATTCACTGGTTAAAAACTAGAAAAGGGACATAGGGCTACAGATAACTGTCTCATCTTTGACATCTCCTCTTTTTCTAGTTAGCTGCTATAACCAAATTAAGGGCAAAAGGCCAGATTCTTACAAAAACAGACCCAAACAGCATTAAAAAGAAGCAAAAGGACCCCCAGGATGTCCTGGAAGTGAAGGAACGCGTAGAGAACAACACCTTTTCTCCTCAAGGTACTGTGGAGTTAGCAGTGGAGTTAGCAGTGGGAAGTCCGCCATCTGTGAGGAGATGTTCTAAACTATAACCACCATCCCTGATGCCAGAAGTCATTGTTTTACTTAAACTGGCCTCTTTGTACAATACCTAAATAGAATCTCTACAACTGGAACTGTTTTCTATAAGCACATTAAATTGAAATGAAATTAGGCACAATCTAAAAACTTCAGACAAAGATTACTCATGGATCTTTATATAGATATATTAGTATAAAGATTTACTTTGAAAGAAGTAGAATTTCTTTGTTTGCAAATTACCATTTTTACTTTGAAAACTCTGAAGTTGGCAGTGACTTTTTACCATCAATTTATAAAAAGGATTTTTGTTGATGTTACCTATCATCATAGTCCGCTTCTGTCTTAAGGTAGAAGAGATTCTCATCCAGCGGTCAAATCTGCCATCCCACGTATTGTAGGCCCTACTTCTCCGCTCACTCCTGAGGTGTTTTCCTCCGTTGGTACCTAGTGGGGTAAATGAAATTTGAAGGGCCTGGTGGGCAGAGACAGAAAAACCTGGGGGAAGCTGAGGCCTTGAGGCTCCCTGGCTTCCTGAAATTCCTCTGTGACAGCTGCTGTGTTTCCTTTCTGCTCTAGCTGAAGATGACTTGGAGCCTGCCAGGAAAAGAAGGAGAGAACAACTTGCCTACCTGGAATCTGAGGAATTTCAGAAAATTCTAAAAGCAAAATCGAAGCACACAGGAATACTAAAAGAGGTAAGGGCTCAAAAGGTCAGAAATGTTAGAGATGCCCTCCAGACGTGAGGCACTTTGTCGTGGGACTAAGAATCTATTTCTTCGGCCTCAACCAAGATGTACTTATGTGTCTGAGTTAACTTTGAAGAACAGGAATATTTCTGATAGAATTTAGCTTTGCCTCTGTCCTGGAATTGAAGAATATCATTTATCATTATTTTAATGGACCTCAGTGTTATAATAATGTTCCTCGTAGTTATGGCTTTGAATTGATGTTTACGCGGTTCATCGCTATAGCTTGCTTTTCTGTCCTGCTATATGGGAAGGGATTTTTTTTTTCCATTCAATTTTTATATTGGTATTTCAAATACTGTAAATCAGTAGTCACCAACCCATTGGGGGGTAGTTGCTCCCAATGCCGTGTATTTTGGATTACTCCCTTATTATCCTGAAATAAAATTCCTGGATAACATAAATTACCTAACTACAAATTTCAAGAATATCAATATTCTTGATGTAATATTCTCCGTGTAATGTAAAGAAGAAAAGAAAATGTTTATTAAAAATATATATTTGATTATGTAAATATGTAGGTACAACTATCCCAGAAGAAATAATGAAGTTGTCAGAGGGTTGGATTAGTAACATAAATGAGGCAAGTAGAAATGAATTCTCCTTAGGTGTGTTTGATTGGTGACTTAAGTACCATGGGTTTGTTTCTTTGACAGTATGATTTTTTTTTTTTAAACAGTGAATAATCCTGGGGCGCCTGGGTGGCTCAGTCGTTAAGCGTCTGCCTTCGGCTCAGGTCACGATCCCAGGGTCCTGGGATCGAGCCCCGCATCGGGCTCCCCGCTCTGCGGGAAGCCTGCTTCTCCCTCTCCCACTCCCCCTGCTTGTGTTCCCTCTCTCGCTGTCAAATAAAAATTAAAAAATCTTTAAACAGTGAATAATCCAGGGAACCATTGAAGACACCAAACTACAGTTGTCCCTCTATATATACAGGAGTTGCCTGGTTATACTCTTGATATAGTCAATGTATATTTGAACTATACACAAATACTGTAGGGTTGTATATAAAGCAGTTAGGTTTGAGGGTTATAATTGGGTTTTTCATCCACATGGGTGCCTTCTAGAACAGTCAGAAGAATCCTTTCATACGGAGGGACTGTTCCATGCATTGTGGGTGCAGCCTACCCGGTCCCTGTGAGTAGCAATCACTGGGATGACCAAAAAAAGTGCTCCCACCGGTTTTCACAATGTCTCCATGGGGCAGTGCTCTGAGTGCTCTGCTCTCTGGTAAACTACTGACTAATGAGACAGTTGTATATCCCACCATTCTACCAGATTGAAACTTGGCCGAGAGAGAAGCCGGGGCCAACCCTGAGAGGCTGTAGAGCCGAGCTCCTGGCGTCTGTGGCCACCAGAGGCCCCGGGCCTTGTGCAGCTGCAGTAACTCCCGAGCTGTGACCACCTTCTGCTCTCTCTCTGCCCTCACACCTACTGTCTGTTGTCCCAGACAACCAGGGATTGCTCCTGCCAAGTGCTTGGTCTGACAGATAGACTGGGCTGTTGTAAGCAGGGTGGCCCTGAATGCCTTCCATAGCTTGAGTCTGTATTGGCACAGGAGACATAATTCCCTTCTGGTGCACAAACTTGATGCGATGACGCTGTTAATAATGTTAGCATTTTCAGTTTGTATTTGGTGTTTTAAAATTTACATCACCAGATGCTTTCATACTAGTTTTTGGAAAAATAAGAGCTTATGTCTACTTCTGATCATCTTTTGGTTTACAGTTCCTTGAGCTCTTATCAGGTGTCCTCATAACAACTTGTCTCTTCAGTTGTTTTTATTATTATTAAATTGGTGCCTTAATACATGTTGGATTTGGTGCAAGGTCTCTTGTATGCCTTGTCATTCCAGGCTGAGGCTGAGCTGCAGGAACGTTATTTTGAGCCACTGGTGAAAAAGGAACAAATGGAAGAAAAGATGAGAAGCATCAGAGAAGTGAAATGTCGAGTAGTGACATGCAAGACGGTGAGTATAGGAGATGCTTCTAACCCTAGGCCCAGTTTGGAGCTGTCGTGACCTCCTGTGACTCAGTGGGACATGGAGATATATGGGATATGGGGCCATGTCTTGTGATTGGAGTCCTGCCCAGGTCATTTAATTAGGCTGGAAAGCAAGCTGCTCACAACAGCCAAGGACCTGGCTGCCTGCCCACTTGGCCTCCGAGCTCTGGTGGCAGAGCGTTGGAGGTGAGATTCTCCTCTCATTTGACCACAGCTCCTGGTTCTGCAGGCAAGCCTTGTCCAGTGGACCCAAGTTATTCTTACCAGTCCTTCTCAAGTTTCTAGCACACCCTCAGGCCACGGTTCACAGTCCTGGGACATAGGTTGAATGATTTCCTTTGGCGTCACATGTTAGGACCAACTACTGTTGTCCCTTTCTACTCAGGGCTTGACCTGCTAAATTGAATCGCAAGGCAAAGTGTAAATTACATTATTTTCTATATTTGCAGAATTTTACACTAAGTCTATTAGAAAATGATAAACCCCCTGTCCATCAACATTGATAAAATAGGACCAAAAAATAGTTCTTGCAGAACTGTATCCTTCCATTACCACTCATTTTATCCTCCCTCGCTAATCCCCCTCATAAGCACGTATAAGAGGAGGAAGAGCCTTAGCTTACCAAGTACAATTTTCTGTCTTTATTCCTTTTCAAACCTTAACACTCCTTTACGTTTAGGGGGCGGCCCTAAATTAGCTGTCACCAGAAGGCCGGGCTTCCTTGAGAAAGTTCAGAATAAGTAAAGGTTTTACCTCAGACGACAGCTTTTACTCCCAACAGAACAGCAAACCTAAGGACATAGCTGGTGTGTTAGTTTCCCATTGCTGTTCAGAAAACCACCACCTTGACAGTCTAAGGACAGAACTTTATTATCTTGCACTTCTGTAGGCCGGAAGTCTCCCGTCGGTCTCACGGGGCTAAAATCCAGGTCTGGCAGGACTGCGTTCCTTCTGGAGGCTCTAGGGAAGAATCCGTTTCCTTGCCTTTCCCGGCTTCTCGAGCCCACCCATATTCTTTGGCTTGCAGCCCTTTCCTCCGTCTTCAGAGCCAGCCATGGCAGGCGGGGTCCTCTTCTCACATCCTCCGGCCGCCTCCCTGTGGAGTCCCACTTCCACTTTTAAGGACCCTTATGATTCCATTGGGCCTACCTGATAATCTAGGATCATTTCCTAATTTTAAGATCAACTAACAACCCTGGTCCCCCTTTGCCATGTAACCTAATGTGCTCATGGGTTCTAGGGAGTAGGTGTGTGTGTCTTGGGCAGGGGGTGGCTGTTCTGCCTACCACAGCTGGCGTACCATTCTGCTCTGTATTTCTGAGGCTGCCAAAACCAAAAGTCACTTCTCTGGCTAGACTCTGATTACCGGAAACCACGGTGCTTTGTCCCAGCCGCTATTTCAGTGTTCACCCATCATTTCCTTCTTTCTCTTTCTTTCTCTCTCTCTCTTTCTTTCTTCCTTTTCTTTCTTTTATTCTTTCTTCCTTTTCTTTCTTTCTTTCTTTCTTTCTTTCTTTCTTTCTTTCTTTCTTTCTTTCTTTCTCCCCTCCTTTCCCCTCCCCTCCCCCCCCTTTTAAAAATGTATCATACAATTACATTTATGCAAAATTCAAAACCAGGCAAATAAATCTCTGCTGCCAGAAAGCAGGGTGGTGATTACCCTGGCGGTGCAGGGGAGCAGTGCCTGGAAGGGGGCACGGGGAGGGCTTCAGGAGTGCTGGGGAGGTTCTCTTTCTTAGTCTGGATGCTGCTAATTGTTTCCTATTCTATTCAGTCCTTGTGAGGATCAAAATTACAAGTGAATTATTAATATCTTTGCTTGATTTTGCTGCTTATGAAATAAGAGTAGTAATAAGCTTACATCCTTTTCTGAGGCTTTTTAAGAGGAAATAAAAGGGCTACTGAATAGGCCCCAGTGTCAGTGTCCTATCACCAAGCAATGGCAGTAAATTTAGGACAGACCTGATGAAGCTATCGGGAGGTTTCCAGTGTTTTTGTCTTGATGTTACAGAAGGTTGTTGTGTACTTCATGCCTGACCAAAAATTGTGGCAAACACAAGAAAAAGTGGCATCAGTCCGTGGGACTCAAGAAATCAGCGCAGCTGATAGATAAGGTGGTTGCTCTGCTCTCAGCTACCTGGGTGGTGGTGAGGAAACAAAAGTTCTCATGGAACAGATTGCCATCTCAGCAGCTAGCCAGTTTCTCTTTCAAAGCTCTTGAGAGATGTGTGCTCTCCTTTTGGTTTTATGCAGTGTGCCTACACCCACTTCAAGCCTTTGGAGAACTGCATCAGTGAGCAGCATGACTACCAGTGGCATGATGGCCTAAAGAGGTTTTTCAAGTGTCCCTGTGGAAACAGAAGCATCTCCCTGGATAGGCTCCCCAAAAAGCACTGCAGGTAGGAGAATTACCTGACGTTCTTAAACCCTCTTTCCGGTTCCCATGTGATGCCGTTCTACTGGAACATTGGACAGTCCATTTTGAGGATCAGGCCTTATTTCCGTGCCTCTTACAGCTTCGGGCCATCCCTAAAAGCTCACAGAGGGAAGGGACCCTGCCCTCTTCACTGCTTTACCCCCAGTACTTAGTATAGTGCCCAGCCCATAGCGGGTCCTCACAAATGTTTGTTGAATGAAAGACAGAAGTCATTTCTCTGAAGGTCCTGGAGTTGCTGGGACAAGAACTAGGGAACCAGAACCAGGGTATACCTTAGAGCAATGAGCTAACTTATGTGGCATTTTTGCCCTGGGAGCATTGGCCGACTCTAGGCCAGGCGGGAAGCTGAGAGTCTGGGGCTTATCCTGGAGGAGGACCACCCACAGAACTGTTGATGGAGATTGGGATTCTCCTACAGTGGTTGATACTCCCTTTAGGATATTTATTTCGTTCAGGTTTTCTAGATGTTCTCAGAGCACTAGTTTAAAGACCATCCCACTCAGAAGTAGAATTAGGATCACATTAAATGAATAAACCAATTTTGTGGGGACTAATGTCTTCTATATATGAAATCATCCCTTTTTAAGATCATGGAGTATCTTCCCATTTATTCATTCCATCCTCTATGGCTTTTATTAATTTTTAAAATTATCTCCACTGAAGTGTTGAGTATTCTTAATTCTTAGATGTGTCATTGTTTTTGTTGATACTGTGAACGGCAACTTTCTAGTATATTTTAAAAAATATACTAGATGCTTATTGTTGGTGTAGAGAAATGTTATTAATTTTTTTATATGGTGATCTTGCCTCTGGCAAGCTTATTAGGCTCTTATGCCAATAACTTGTTGATTTCTCTATGTAGTTGATCATCTGCAAATAAAGAAAATTTTACCTGTTTTGTTCCCATCCTTACACCCTCTATTTCTTTGTCTTTCCTGATAGGATTGGCCAGACCTCCAATACTATGTTAAATAATAGTGATGATAGTGGGCTTCCATTTCTTGGTCTTTATCTTAAAGTGAATGTATCCTTCACAAATTTCTCCTCCAAGTGTAACCTTTACCAACTTAAGAAAAGTTCCTTTTTATTTCCAGTTTACTATGATTGTGAGTAGATATCTTTTCTTCATTGTACGATCTTACCATTTAGCCTATCCCTGGGTTGTTTTTAAGTTGACTGACTTCTTTGTATATTTTGGATATTAACCCCTTGTCTGATAGATGGCTGGCAAACATTTTTCTCCTGTTCTGTAGGTTTTCATTTTGTTACTTGTTAATTTTGATGTGCAGAAGCTTTTGAGTTGAAGTGGTCCCATTTGTTGATTTTTGCTTTTGTTGCCTGAGCTTTTGGCGTCGTGTTCAAAAAGTCAGTGCCAAGACCAGTATCGATCAACTTTTTCCCTACATTTCCTTCTAGGGGTTTTATCGTTTCAGGTCTTAGTTTTAAGTGTTTCATCCATTTCAAGTTAATTTTTGTGAGGGATGTGAGATAATGGTCCACTTTCCTTTTTCTGCGTGTGTTTCTCCAGTTTTCCCAGCACTGTTTGTTGAAGAGACTGTCCTTTCCCCATTGGGTATTCTTGACCATATATACTGGGATTTGAGTCTAGGCCTTCTATTCTGTTTTACTGGTCGCTGTATCTATTTTTGTGCCAGATCATCCTGCTTTTATTACTATGGCTTTGTAGTATAGTTTGAAACCTGGAAGCATGATGCCTCCAGCTTTATTCTTTTTTCTCAGCATTGCTCTGGCTATTCACGGTCTTCTTTGGGTCCACACAAATTTTAGGGTTGTTTTTTCTTTTTTTCTTTTCTTTTCTTTTCTTTTCTTTCTTTCTTTCTTTCTTTTTTCTTTTTTGAAGAATGCCTTTGGTATTTTAATGGAGATTGCATTGAATCTCTGCAGATTGCTTTGGGTAGTTTGGCCATTATAACAATATTAATTTTTTCAGATCCATGAACTGGGGTGTCTTTCCATTCATTTGTGTCTTCAGTTTCTTTCAGGAAAGTCTCGTAGATTTCCATTCACTTCCTTGGTTAAATTTATTACTAAGTACTTTATTGTTATTGAGTGCATCCTGAGTGTAAAGGAATGTAACTGATTTCTGTTTGTTGATTTTTTTTTTTAAAGCATTCTTTTTTTTTTTAAGATTTTATTTATTTATTTATTAGAGAATGAGAGATACAGAGCATGAGAGGGAAGAGGGTCAGAGGGAGAAGCAGACTCCCTGCCGAGCAGGGAGCCCGATGTGGGACTCAATCCCGGGACTCCAGGATTATGACCTGAGCCGAAGGCAGTCGCTTAACCAACTGAGCCCCCCAGGCGCCCTCTGTTTGTTGATTTTATATCCGGCTGCTCTACTGAAATTGTTGATCACTGCAATGGTTAATGCATATGTATAAGATATGTCATCAGCAAATAGCAACAATTTTACTTTTTCCTTTCCAATTTGGATGCTTTTTATTTCTTTGTCTTGCCTAATTGCTGCAGCTAAGACTTCCAGTACTATACTGAATAGGAGTGGTGAGAGTGGGCATCCTTGTCTTGCTCCTAATTTTAGAGGAAATGCTTTCATTTTATCTCTTTTGAGTATAATGTTAGCTGTGAATTTGTCATATGTGACTTTTATTATGTTGAGGTATGTTCCTTCTATACCCAATCTATTAAGGGTTTTTATCAGGAAAAGGTGTTGTATTTTGTGAAGTGATTTTTCTGTATCTATTGAGATGATTATGTGATTTTTATTTGATGTAATGTCTTAAATTTATTGATTTGTGTATGTTGAACCATCCTCACATCCCATGGGTAAATCCCACTTGGTCATGGTGTATAATCCTTTTAATGTGTTCTTGAATTTGATTCACTAATGTTTTGTTGAGAATTTTTGCATCTATATTCTCCAGAGATATTGACTACCTTTTTCTTTTTTGTGGTATCCTTCTCTGGTTTTGGCATCAAAGTGATGCTGGTTTATTCATTATTGGTCTGTTCAAAGTTTTGGTTTCTTTTTGATTCAGTCTTAGGTTGTAGGTTTCTAGAAATGTATCCATTTCTTCTAGGTTATGTAATTTGTTGGCATATAATCTTTCACAGTCATCTCTTATGATTCTGTGTATTTCTGTAGTATCAGTTGTCTCCTCTTTGATTTCTAATTTTGTGTCTTTTTTTCTTAGCCTAAGATTTGTCAATTTTTTTTATCTTTTCAAAGAATCAGCTCTTAGTCTCGATCTTTTCTGTTGTTTTTCTGGTCTCTATTTTTTTTTCTGATCTTTATTATTTCCTCCTTTCTGCTAAATTTGGGCTTAGTTCTTTTTTTTCTAGTTCCTTGAGGTGTAAAATTAGATTGAAATGTGTCCAATTTATTAACATATATTCCATCCCTTCACTTTGAGCCTGTGTGTGTCCTTAGAGCTGAGACATGACCCCTGCAGGCAGCATATGGTTGGGTCTTTTTTTGTCCATCCAGCCACTCTGTGCCTTTTGACTGATGTATTCAGTCCATTTAAATTTAGGGTGATTATTGATGGGTTAGGATTTACTACTGCCATTTTATCTTTTGTCTTCTGGTGGTTTGGTCTCCACATTGTTTGTTTTTCCTTGTTTCTGCCTACTTTTTAAGTTGGTGGTTTTCCATGGTGATTTGCTTAGTCTCCCCCCACCTTTTATGTTTAGTGTCTCTGCTCTAGATCTTTGCCTTGTGGTGACCATGAGGTTTGCATAAAACATCTCTTTGGTAAAATAATCCTTTCTCTGCTATCAGCAATTTATCTTCACCTATAAAGGGTCCATCCTTTTCTCTTCCCTTTTTATATTTTATGTCACAAATTATTTCCTTTGTGCTGCGATGTCATCACCAAGTAGTAACCATAGTTACTCTTCTTTTCCTTGAACTTTTATATTATATTTTTTTATCTTGTTTTTTTAAAGATTTTATTTATTTGACAGAGCACAAGCAGGGGGAGTGGCAGGCAGAGGGAGAGGGAGAAGTAGGCTCCCTGCAGAGCAGGGGGGAGCACGATGCGGGGCTCGATCCCAGGAGCCCAGGATCATGACCTGAGCTGAAGGCAGTCGCTTAACCAGCTGAGCCACCCAGGCGCCCGAACCTTTATACTATAATTAAGAGTTTAAAATACTATTCTAGAAAAGAGTTAACAATTTTCTAATTCTGACTGTTTATCACCTTAATCAGAGTTTTGTGTATTTCTGTCTTTTTGTTTCAGCTCTAAGAGCTTTCAGCATTTCTTTTTTTATTATTTTTTTTAAGATTTTATTTGTTTATTTGACAGAGACATAGCGAGAGCAGGAACACAAGCAGGGGGAGTGGGAGAGGGAGAAGCAGGCTTCCCACCGAGCAGGGAGCCTGATGCGGGGCTCGATCCCAGGACCCTGGGATCGTAACCCGAGCCGAAGGCAGACGCTTAACGACTGAGCCACCCAGGTGCCCCAGCATTTCTTATTATAAAGAATAAGATGGTAAACGCCAGCTTTTGTTTGTCTGGGAAAGTCTTTATTTCCTCTTCCCATCTAAGGATAACTTTGCAGAATATTGTTGGCTGGCAGCTTTTAATCTTCAAATATTTTTCATATGCCATTCTCCTCTCTCCTGGCCTATAGAGTTTCTGCTGAGAAATCTGATAGCCTGATCCTTTGTAGGTTGCTATCCCCCCTACCCCGGTTGCCTTTCAAATTTTTTCTTTTTTTTTTTTAAGATTTTATTTATTTATTTGAGAGAGAGAGAATGAGAGATAGAGAACACAAGAGGGAGGAGGGTCAGAGGGAGAAGCAGACTCCCCGCTGAGCAGGGAGCCCGATGTGGGACTCGATCCCAGGACTCCAGGATCATGACCCGAGCCGAAGGCAGTCGCTTAACCAACTGAGCCGCCCAGGCGCCCTCAAATTTTTTCTTTATCATTGACTTTTGACAGCTTTGATATAATTGTGTCTTGGAGAGGTCTTCTTGCATCGAGATAAGAAGGTATTCTACTAGCTTCATAGACTTGTGTATCCAGTTCCTTCCCCAGGTTTGGGAAGTTCTCAGCTATTACTTTTTGTTGTTGTTGTTGTTATGTTAATCACCATACATTACATCATTAGTTTTTGATGTATGTTCCATGATTCATTGTTTGTGCATAACACCCAGTGCTCCACGCAGAACGTGCCCTCCTTAATACCCATCACCAGGCTAACCCATCCCCCCAGCCCCCTCCCCTCTAGAACCCTCAGTTTGTTTCTCAAGAGTCCATCGTCTCTCATGGTTCGTCTCCCCGTCCGATTTTCCCCCCTTCATTTTTCCCTTCCTACTATCTTCTTTTTTTATTTTTTTTTAACATATAATGTATTATTTGTTTCAGAGGTACAGGTCTGTGATTCATCAGTCTTACACAATTCACAGCGCTATTACTTCTTAAATAAACACTCTGTTCTTGTCCTCCTGTCTTCCCTTCTGGAATACCCTTCTTTCTTATATTGGCTTTTCCAATGGAATCTGTTTCTGTGTGGAATCTCAGAGGACTTCTTTTCTTTTTTAAAATCTTCATTCTCTCACTTCTTCCACTTGAATCATTTTTAGGTTCCTGTCTTCCATCTTGAAGATGGAATATTGCTGTATTTCCAATGCATTCTGTTGCATTCTTCATCTCATTTAGTGAGTTTCCTCTGCTCCCAAATTTGTTTGGCTCTTTTTAGAATTTCTTCTGTGGGGGCGCCTGGGTGGCTCAGTCGTTAAGTGTCTGCCTTCAGCTCAGGTCATCATTCCAGGGCCCTGGGATCAAGTCCTGCATCGGGCTCCTTGCTCAGTGGGGAGCCTGCTTCTCCCTCTCTCACTCCCCCTGCTTGTGCTTTCTCTGTCTCTCTGACAAATAAATGAAATCTTAAAAAAAAAAAAAAAAAGTATTTCTTCTGTAAAGTTCTTCTGTTTATTAATCCTGAGGCCATTGTGTTGCCTTTCTAAGTTTTCTTGTAGCTCACTGAATTTCTTCATAAAAGCTGTTTTAAAATCTTTATCAGTTAGATCGTAATACTCTTAGGGCTCCTTTGCTGGAAAATTGTCAGGTTGTTTTTATTTTTATTTTTAATGCTGTATTACCGTGATTTTTCATGGTGTCTGATAAAAAGTGTCTCTGCCATCACATTTGAAGTAATGAGCACCTTTCTTAACTTAGGCAAGGTTTTGTTCACTTTGATTCTGACAGTTCAACCTGTAATTAATTAGGAGCCTTTCTTTTGTTTTCCAGAAGGTGGCACTATAGCACATGTTATTGATTTCTCTAGGCAAGGTGCACTTAAAAAGGGGGGGTGGTGGCCAACTCAGGGAGGTGTGTACCTAGCATTTGTGGCTTTGGGTGAACCTAGAAGTCCGCGGGCCGAATCCCTGGGCAGGTAGGAGGAGGCACTTTCCTGCGGTCCCTCCAGCTGTGGAAGCTGCAGAATGGGTGGCTGACACTCACTCGACACCTTCACCCTCCACCTCCTGCCAGAAGGATGTTGCTGACCCACCATTTCCATGACCGCTCCCCTCCTTCGTTGCCCTCCCTGCTCCCATCCACCGTTGGTGATTTGGATGCTGTGCACAGGTGCTTTTGTTTGTTTGTTTTTTGGTTATAGATGTCCAGTTACTTGTAAATCAAAGGGGAGAGGAAAAAGGAACGGCTCACCTTGTGATGGTGACATCACTCTCAGAAGTTTCCTTTCATTCTTTGAGTAGACCCTACTTGTTGATTTTATTTTTTTTTTTTTTTTAATCTGAAATCCCCTTTATCCATTCCACCCATCTCCCCACAAACTTCCCCTCTGGCAACCACCAGTTCTCTGTATTTAAGAGTCTGTTTTTTTTTTTTTTTGTCTCTTTTTTTCTTTGTCCATTTGTTTTGTTTCTTAAATTCTGCATATGGTATTTGCCTTTCTCCGACTGACTTATTTCACTTATCATTATACCCTCTAGATCCATCCATGTTGTTGCAAATGGCACGGTCTTACTCCTTTTTTTATGGCTGAGTAATATTCTAGTGTGCGTGTGTGTGTGTTGAGCACGCACACTTCCATACTTTGGTTATTGTAAATAAATGGTGCAGTAAACGGGTAAATACCCAGTAGTGGGATTACTACATCTTAGGATAGTTCTTTTTTTGTGTGTTTTTGAGGAACCTCCATACTGTTTTCCACAGTGGCTGCACCAGTTTGCATTCCCACCAACAGTGCACGAGGGTTCTTCTTTCTCCACATCCTTGCCAACACTTGTTATTTCTTGTCTTTTTGATTTTAGCCATTCTGGGAGATGTGAAGTGATGTCTCATTGTGGTTTTGACTTATATTTCCCTGATGATCAGTGATGTAGAGCATCTTTTCGTGTATCTGTTGGCCATCTGTGTATCATTGCAAAAATGTCTATTTATGTCTTTTTTAATTGGATTATTAGTGGTTTTGATGTTGTGTCGAGGATTTTTTTAGTATACAGTTATATTGAATTAGCTAGTATTTTATATAGGATTTTTTTTTTTAAGATTTTTATTTATTTTTTGACAGAGAGACAGTGAGAGAGGGAACACAAACAGGGGGAGTGGGAGAGGGAGAAGCAGGCTTCCCGTGGAGCAAGGAGCCCAGTGCGGGGCTCAATCCCAGGACCCTGGGATCGTGACCTGAGCCGAAGGCGGACACCCAACGACTGAGCCACCCAGGCGCCCCTTTATATAGGATTTTTATATCTACAGTTGACCCTTCAACTGCACAGCTCCACTTATATGCAGATTTTTTTCAATAAACACAGTACAGTACCTAAATGTATTTTCTCTTTCTCATGATTTTCTTAATAATATTTTCTTTTTTCTAGTTTACTTTATTGTAGGAATACAATATGTAATACATATACAAAATATGTGTTAATTGACTGTTATCAATAAGGTTTTGGTCAGCAGTAGGCTATTAGTAGTTAAGTTATGGGGGAATCAGAAGTTAAATTGCGGATTTTCAAGTGCACAGGGGGCAGCACCCCATCCCCATCTTGTTCAAGTGTCCACTGTATATTCATAAGTGAATTAGACCTGTTTGTTTTTTAGCCTTACCTGGTTTTAGAACGAAGATTATATGAGCCTCATAAAATGAACTGAGCAGCTTCTGGAAATAATTTATATTAAATAGCAATTAATTATTTCTTAAGCTTCTAATAAATCTCAGCTGTAAAATTATTTAGGCCCAGGTTTTAGGGCCTGAGGTGGCTTGATAACCATTTCAATTTCATGGTCTCTTCTGCAATTTCAGCTTTTTTTTTTTCTTTTAATTCACTTCATTTAGGTTTTCAAATGTATTGACATATGGTTGTTCCTAATAAACTTTCATTGTTTTTAATCTGTTACTTGCTATTTTTTATTAGTAGGCATTTACTGTATTTTGTGCTGTTATTTTTCTTTTCTTTTCAGAAAACCATCTTTTAGCTTTCTTAATATTTATTGATTTTCTTTCTGTTTTACTGGTTTCTGTCCTTATCTTTCTGCCCTTCTGGTTTCTTTGGGTTTGCTCTGTATCCTTTTGCCAATGTCAGTTAATTGCTTACACTCAACTTACTCCGTTTTTAAATTTTCTCGTTCCCACATCAATGTGTTTAAAGCTACATGTTTCCTTCTAAGCAGTCTTGCTTTAGTGTCTCCACAACATTTGGCCTGTAGTTAAAAGTATTTCTTGGGGGGTGCCTGGCTGGCTCAGTCGGAGGAGCATGCAACCTCGGGGTTGTGAATTTGGGCCCCACATTGGGTATAGAGATTACTAAAATAAATAAATCTTTTTTTAAAAGAAAGATTTGATTTCCTAATGCCTTTGATGACTTCCTGTTTGACCCAAGGGTTAGTAATGTTGTTTAATTTTCAAATTTGAAAATAATTTTCAAGTAAAAATCAAATCCCAAAAATGGATTGATTTTTTTACCCTTTTTTTTTTTTTTTTAAATTTCTGACTTTATTGACTTAGAGGACAAAAATTTGTATGATAATAAGTCTTCGGAATTTGAGGCAATTTCAAGATCTCCTTCAGTCTTCCCAAGAATGTCCCACCAGGATAGTCTCGCCACCTATTTGCTTGCTATTTGTTTTTTGGGTTTTGTTTACTTCCTGGAACCCATACTTCACTCCAAGTTTCTCCAGGGTTGATTGGGGTTGGGGAGGGGACCCAGACCCCATACTAGTTCATTACCTAGTCGGGAGCTGGTTTGTGAAATTGCTATGATCTGGATTATAATTTTTTAAAGTATCTATCTGTATGTTGATACTTGACTTCCCCAAAATATTTTAACAGCAAGAGCATATGTAAAACATTTGAGTATCAGAAAAATTCCATTATTAAGCAGTAAGTACAACTCACAAATGAAAGAGCAAGATGCTTTTTCATCCTCCAGGTGGTGCTGTTACTTTTGTTAACAACTGCTTTTCTAGACTTTTTCTTGTCAAATTTTTTTTTTTTTAAAGATTTTATTTATTTGACGGAGAGAGATAGCGAGAGCAGGAACACAAGCAGGGGGAGTGGGAGAGGGAGAAGCAGGCCTCCCGCTGAACAAGGAGCCCGCTATGGGGCTCGATCCCAGGATCCTGGGACCATGACCTGAGCTGAAGGCAGACGCCTAATGACTGAGCCACCCAGGCACCCCTTTTTCTTGTCAGTTCTTGTTCTAGAGCAGAACGGGGCAAACTTCTTCTGTCAAAGCCCAGATGGTAAATACATTATGCTTCATGAACCAGGTGATCTGTTTCATAACTACTCTGCTTTGGTGTTATAGCCCAAAAGCAGCCATAGGTAATACAGAAACAAGTGGACATGGCTGTGTTTAAATGAAACTTTATTTACAAAAGCAGGTGGCAGGCTGGATTTGGCTCATGGGTAATAATTTGTTGACCCCTGACTAGAATTTTTGTTATATATAATTTAATCATTGATCTACTAGTAGTCTAGAAAATTTCTCTCACGAGATATTCAGCTAGTTTCTAGACAGGGAAGGTGGTGAAGAGGCTTAGGGCCAAGGCCACTGGTATGCTGATTCTCAGGGCAGGAGTAGTCTAGACTTTGAGGAGGAAGGATGAGTCAGGTAGGGCAATCCCCTGTGCCCTAGAGCCTCTCAAGTCCAAGAGTGCCGGCAGCCATGGAAATGAGTTGATTGTGTTTCTTTTATTTGTTTCGGCGGAGTGAACTTTGTGGAAAATAAGCTTTCTCTGTAGTAGTCACATCTCTGCTCAGGGTTGGACTCACATACCATGTTAAAAAATGAGAATAAGAGTCTCTATGCCCTTTGAACCATAAGAGAGTAAACATCTTTAGGTTTGAAGATGGAAGAATTGGGCAGACCAGGAGGAAGACTAATCCTCTCATCACAAGCTTTTAGTTCCAGAAAAGGGGAAAGGGGGAAGCCATCGACTGCATGGCATCAGAGGGCTAGCTTCCTCTTCTGAGTCTCTTCTCAATGCCCAGCAGTAGAAACCAAGCTTGTGTTCATCACCTGCCGTTGGCATACCCTGTTATACCATCATTGGGTATTTCATCTCTGAAGTATCTAGCTTTTTACAAATTTGAAGACCATTTCTCAAATCACTGGAGTGTGTATTTTCAGTAGCATTAGAGCGTAGCCTGTAATATGAGTGTTACCTTGATCATCTTCTGTTTGAATGGCGGATACTCTTGCTGCAAGTGCAGTGAACCCAGTTGACTTTATGTGTGTCAGCCCATACCTCACCACTGAGTAAAGCCCCACTTTTCTGTTTCAGTAACTGTGGCCTCTTCAAATGGGAACGAGATGGAATGCTAAAGGTAGGTCATTTGCAAAGTGACCAATTTTAGTGATCCATGCAAATAATGTTGACCCCTCTCTCACTAAACTAATTTCATTTTTCTAGGAAAAAACAGGCCCAAAGATAGGAGGAGAAACCCTGTTACCACGAGGAGAAGAACATGCCAAATTTCTGAATAGCCTTAAATAGCCCTGACTTCAAACAGGTACCCACGACCTACATTGCTTCTTATGGCTCTGGAAAAGCAAGGGTGTTGCTCTGTTTGCTCATGTTCCTGGTTGACACAGTCCAAACAGACACTTCTTAAGCCTAAACATTTTACCTGCTTATTTTCTGTTGTGTTGGTTTGATACCAAATTTAACATTGACCTTTAAGTGGTGAATCAAAATACCATCGTCTTCCGTGTTCTTGCTACTGATGGCTGCATTCATGTGGATTTTTTGCTCAGAAACGGGAAGGTAAATTGAGAGTGTGTTTCTGTATGTTTTGGGTAATAGAGCGTGCAGTGTTGCTTCTTGATCAGAGTAAAGTTCTGTTATTTATATGGGAACACAGAGGCAAAAGGATTAATTTAGCTCACCCTGGGTAGGTTGCATAACTTCTGGGCTTTGGTTTTCTTACCTAGAAAATGAGGAGGCTAGGAGTAAATGATGTTGAAGTGTATCTTTCAGCACTCAAATTCTACAAATAATACAACTTCTCCCATATAAATAATTATGCTCATTAACCTTGACACAATCTTGATATATTGACATCAAAGCCAGTTTCCTTCTTTCATTTCTATTCTTATCTCTCTTTTGTTTTGCAAGTTGATTAATGCACTCACTCATGTGGCATTTAATTCATATCTATATGGTTCTCTGTGCCCTTAAAATATTGTGGAGCGCTTTAATAGAACCACTAAAATCTCATCATTTTAAAATATAGCTTTGTTTAAATATGGCTTAAAGAAACTTCGAAACCTCTAACTAAAACAAATACGGAGTTTAAGAAGCTATGAACAATGATTGAAAAACAGAAACATCTCAGAAAGACAGAACTCCGGGAGTTTGAGATTTGCAGATATACTCTTTCATACACATCAAGAATTAGAGGGCAAACCCTGTGCAAATTAGCACCCCAAAAATGCAGTTTAGGAGATTCCTCTTTTAGGCAACCTGATTTTCCAAAGTGAATGCTGATATCATCCTAAGAGTGAATAAATTGGCAGGATTATTATTACATTGGGATTTAAACTCTAGCTAGAAATAGATCAGGTTTCCCCCAAGATGGTATTATGGTAGATGGACATAATGCTTACATGAGCTGGTTGTGGGAGATGTTTGATATAGCTTTTCAAGAGCTAGAAAAAACATGTACATGCCTTAGATTTCATCGAACTCTGCTCAATATGAGTGTTTCTCCTAAGGTTATATTGCAAAAGCTATATTTTTAGGAGGATTTCACTTCCCAGGAGGTGTTTGTTTTAATTTTTAACTAATGAAGAAAAGAATAAAGTGTTTAATTCTTAATAGGGACTGAAGGCACTCAACGGTGGTATTTTTAATGGCTCATTTAGAGTAGATTTGTTTATCCCATAAACTTAAAATAGAGCTGTGTATTTGAAGAAGATCACAACTAAGCGGCTGCCAAGGACTTGAGCTCCAGGCTGCTCCTCAGGCAATCCCCTTCCCATGAAAGAAACACATTCCTGTTTGAACCAAGGGCACCATTAGAGTTCCCATTCATTTGTGTATCATATATAAGTATTGTACTGTAATAATTTAAAAATCATTGAATTACTTCTCAGTTACTCTAGATTTCAGGGGGCTTTCGTTTGAGGTCTTTTGTATTTAGGCTTTCATAGATCAGTGTTGAGAAGCGGTAGGTGGGCCAGAAGGGGGACTTGTTTGCATTGAAATTACGATTCATCAGTGAGATCAGTCTTTTAATATTGTTCTCTTTATCAGTGTATTAAATGCTTTTATATAAATCCAAAATGTGTGTTTAATTTTTCCTTACCCTGTCATTAGCAATGTAGGGCTTATTGTGTAATCATGTAATCATAGGCCATCCAAACAAGGTAGGTACACAGTTGATCTAAATTAGCACACAGAAACTTTGTATTTCAGGGGGAGGTCATTGATCTGGATGTTCTGATTGTCATTTTGTTTCTGCTGTGCCTTTTTTTTTTTTTTAAAGAGAGAGTGCACGAGCTGGGAGGGAGGTGCAGAGGGAGGGGGAAGAATCTAAACCAGATCCCCCCCACTGAGCACCGAGCCTGATGCAGATCTCGATCTCATGACCCTGAGATCATGACCTGAGCCGAAAGCAAGAGTCAGATGCTTAACCCACTGAGTCACCCAGGTGCCCCTGCCTTTTTTTATTTAGAGGCAACGTGTGGCTTGTGTTTTTTGTTTCTTTTTTAATCACCTTTCTCTTGAGTTTTGTTTAAATATATTTTCTCTTCCAAACAAGAGAGGGAAGACTGAAGTAATTTAGATAACAGTGATGCAGAGTAGCAAATAAGGAGCTTCTGAGTGATTGGTGTGGAATGTTCCTCAGAGGCAACTTAGAAAGCTTAAAAATTTTAGTTTTCAACTTTTAAAAACATTACAAGTTGACCCATCCGTAGCAAAGTTGACAGGAAGAGATTTCATGAATTGGGTTGTATAAAAGCTGATGAGGACACAAGTGAAGCTTGATGTTTATAGTGGATTAAATGTGTCTGAGAATATGGATTTTTAAAAGTCAGGAGAGTAAATCTCTTTGCCTCAGTATGTCACTCATAGCAGCCCATCAGCACTCTATTTGACAAGTAAAATAGACATCTCTGATCCCATGTGTAGAGATTTGGAAACAATACAGCTCTCAAGGAGGGATGGCTCAAAAAATGAAATTCTATATTCACCAATATTGAGGAAAGAAATGGTGATATATCTAAAGAAAATAATAGGCACAAAATAGAAATCAGTTGACTTAATAGCAGTTTGTGGAAAAGCTGTGAAATTTTTGAAAATTAAAATAAGCCAAGGGGTGCCTGGGTGACTCAGTTGGTTAAGACACCGGCTTTTGATTTCAGCTCAGGTCATGATCTCAGGGTCCTGGAAATTGACTAAGGGATTTGAAAATGTGAGTTGAAACTCAGATTGGAACAAAGGCTGTGGTAATTTTGCTTGAGCAAAGACTTCTCCTTTGGTATTTTTCTTTCCAGTTTTAGTATATATGCTGCCAAAGCAAGCAAATATTGGTCTCTTTCTTAATCAACTTTATTAAGGCCTAAATTTCACACAGTAAAAGGCACACATTTTATGTGTGATACAATAAATTTTGATGAACACAGACACCCACGTAAGCACCACCACAAACAAAATTTGGACATTTCCATCCTGTCAGTGGCTTGTGCGATTTCCCTGTCCTACCCGACCCATCACAGATCCGTTTTTCTCTCCCTGTAATTTCCGCCTGTCTTTTGAGTCTCACTTAGATAGAATCAGGCAGAATACACTTTTGTGTCTGGCTTCCTTCATTCACCATATTTTGAAATGCATCTGTGTTGTTGCATATATCAGTAGTTCATTGTTTTTTATTGTTGAGTATTTTGCTGGATGGATATGCCCCACAATTTAGTTATTCACCTGTTGATGGACATTTGAGTTGGATTATTTCCAGTGTGGGGCTGTTATGAATCATGCCTCTACCAATATTCAGGTAGATGTCTTTCTGTGGATATGTGTTTTTGTTTCTCAGGTAAATATCTAGAAATGGGATTTCCAGGTCAAATGGTAAGTGTATGTTTAGCTTTTAAGAAACTGCTAAACTAGGGGTGCCTGGATGTCTCAGTTGGTTAAGTCCTGGGATCAAGCCCTGTGTCGGGCTCCCTGCTCATCAGGGAGTCTGCTTCTCCCTTTCCATCTGCCTCTTCCCCCCACCCCTCACGCATGCTCTTTCTCTCAAATGAATAAATAAAATCTTAAAAAAAAAAAAAAAAAAGAAAGAAAGAAACTGCCAAAATATTTTCTAAAGGGGTTTGCCCTGGGGCGCCTCGGTGGCTTAGTCAGTTACGTGTCCCACTCTTGATTTCGGCTCAGGTCATGATCTCAGGGTTGTGAGATCAAGCCCCGTGTGGGGCTCCATGCTCAGTGGGGAATCTGCTTGGAATTCTCTCTCCCTCTGCCACTCCCCCGGCTCATGCACGTGCACTCTCTCTAAATAAATCTTCAAAAAAAATAAAGGGGATGCACCATTTTACACACCCACTAATAATATGTGAGAATTCCATTTGATCCACATTCTCACCAGTATTTGATACCGTCGGTCTTTTTAAGTTTTAACCGTTTTAATAGGTGTGTGGTGGTATCTCATTGCAGTTTGAATTTGCATTTTTCTCATGACTGCTGACATTGGGCATCTTTTCATGTCCTGTTGGCATTCCTGTATCTTCTTTGGTGAAATATCTGTTTACTGGTTGATCGAGTTGAATAAGAATTCTTCCATGCATTCATATGTGGAATTTAAGAAACAAAACAGATTAACATAGAGGAAGGGAAGGAAAAATAAAATAAGATGAAAATTGAGAGGGAGGCAAACCATGAGATGCTGAACTCTAGGAAACTGAGGGTTGCTGGAGGGGAGGTGGGTAGGGGGATGGAGTAATTGGGTGATGGGCATTAAGGAGGGCAGTTGATGGAATTGAGCACTGGGTTTTGTATGCAACTGATGAATCACTGAATTCTACCTCTGATACTAATAAAAAATAAGTAAATTTTTTAAAAAAGAGTTCTTCCTATATTCTGTATACAAGTGTTTTGCAGATATATGTGTGATGAATATTTACTCCCAGTGTGAGACTTGCCTTTTCATTTTTTCTTAACAATGTCTTAAAGAGCAGGTTTCTACTTTCTTGTGCATTTTATCAGCTGATTCACTTTTGGTTCATGCATTTTGTCTAAGAAATTTTTACCTGCCTTAAAAGTCAAAAAGATGTTCTTATAGAATATTTTTATATAGTTCTAGCTTTTACTCTTTCATCTGTGGTCCATTTCAAGTTAATGTTATATAAGCCATGAGGTGTAAGGGTTGAGGTTCATTGTTCTCCAAATGGACACTCATTTACAGCATCACTCAGTGAAAAGATGAGCACTTCCCCCATTAGATTAGTTTGCCTTCTTTGTCAAAAATCAGTTGATCATGTATTTGGGGGTCTACTTCTGGACTCAGTTTTGTTATAGTAATGACATATTCATACAGTATATGTAAATCCTTATGCCAGTACCATGCTGTCTTAATGATTATAGATATAACAAGTGTGGGAATCAGCTAGTGTTAGTCCTCCACCTTTGTTCTTTTTTAAAATTTGTTTTGGCCGTTCTAGGTCCTTTGCATTTCAGTGTAAATTTTAGAAGCAGCATGTTGATTTCTACCGGGGGTGGGGGGAAAAAAACCCTACTGGAATTTTTATTAAGATTGTGTTTAAGGAGCATCTGGGTGGCTCAGTCAGTTAAGCGTCTGACTCTTGGTTTCACCTCAGGTCAAGATCTCAGGGTCATGAGATTGAGCCCTGTGTCAGGCTCCATGCTCAGCATGGAGTCTGCTTGAGATTCTCTCCTCATGTATACACACCTTTTCTCTCTTAAATAAATAAATAAAATATTAAATAAAAAAAGATTGTGTTTAATCTTTGGATCAATTTGGGGGGATTGACATCTTAAGACTTCCTATCTGTGAATATAATACATCTCTCCATTTATTTAGGTCTTTAATTTTTCTCAGCAACATTTAGTAGTATTTGTGCCTGTCTCAGCATATGACTAGCCAGTGTTGTGGATGTTCTGGCCCTTGTGATTCCTATTAAGATTGCAAGATGCCTCCAACAATAACCATCAGCAAACTTTGAAAAAATAAGGTTTATTAATTATAGGGCCTGGAAATAACATAGCACACCAAATAGCAAGGTCTTGGGCCAAACAGCAAGGTCTTAGGTAGGAGTACACATGGGCCTGGGGCTCTGCTTTCATTGGGGTTAAGGGTGGGGGCCTAGTATGTCTTGGGTTCACGCTTTATTGGTGAATTTAAAACATAAGAATGGGATTTTAAAGTCCCTGAAGAGGAAAAACAAGTGGTCAGTTATAGAAATCAACTGAAATCTCAAAAGACTGTCAGGAGGAAGAGGGGGGCCTGGCTCTTTAATCTAGTGATGTACCTGTCAATGTGTATGTCCGAGAGGTGTAGAGATTGTATATATATCTTGTCATGTTTATTTCTAAATGTCTTACAGTTTTGATGATATTGTAAAGGGTACTTTTTGCATTGCAATTCCCAATTATTACTTGCTCGTTTATAGAAACAAAGTGCATTTTTGTCATTTGACCTTGTATCCTGGGACCATGTTAAGCTTACATATTAGTTTAGCAGCTTTTTTTATAGATTTCTTAGGATTTTCTACATGTTGGATTATGTTGCCTGGAAGTTTTTCACAGTGCAGTTCTTATCTATGACTGATGTTGTTCCCATTCTAACGAGGAAAGCATTTTCTTTCACTGTTAATTATCAAGAAAATATTCTGAGTAAGGTTGAACAAGAGGATCTATAAATAATAGTGTGGGTTTTATTGGTCTTCTCATACATTCCCTAGTGATGGTATCAGTTGAGCACCAGTGGGCTTGACCTTGAGAGGGGGAAGTCATGTCAAGTCCTGCGTTGAGTATGAGTACATTTTCAGATTGTGCTGAATTTTATCTTCGTGTAATCATCAATCTTGCCAAAACAACAATGGTGTATATGTCATTCGGGCACTTAGGGTTAAAGGTACAGGAAGAGTATCCTCAGTGATTTAATAAGGGAATGAACTGTTTTTTGTTTTTGTTTTTTTTTTTGAACAGTGGTTTCAGGATGCCAATCTAAGAGTATTTTAGGGTTTTCATCTTACAAAATATAAAATGTCTTGCCCCTCGGTACCACAGTTCTATGCTGGGTGTGTAATAAACAACGAAACATGAGCTAATAAAATCATAAGCTAGTGCACCGTGACCTCACTGCCTCATATTAATGAGGCGACCATTTTTATTTAGGAAAGTTTTACATTTGGGGGCCTATTCCCTAAATGATTCACACTCACCAGTGTGTCATTTGAGATTCATTATTACTGCTCTAAATGAGAAATTATATGGAAAACAATTTTTTCCCCTTTGTGTTACATATTAAGTGAATATTCTTTTCAGGCATGTCTCGTCAAACATCGTCATTCCCACAGGAAGCCTTTTTTTTTTTTAAGATTTTATTTACTTATTTGACAGATACAACGAGAGGGAACACAAGCAGGGGGAGTGGGAGAGGGAGAAGCAGGCTTCCCGCCCACAGCGAGCCTGATGCGGGGCTCGATCCCAGGACCCCGTGATGATGACCTGAGCCGAAGGCAGACACTTAATGACTGAGCCTCCCAGGCACCCAGGAAGCTTTCTTTTAATGAAGCTTTCTCTTCAAAAAAGCTTTATGAAAGCTTCTCAACTCTAACTATGCAGATTTTTTTAATAGTAGAAAATTGCCTTAATGAATAAAGTGAGCATCATTGGTCAAAAATGAATTTTAAAGTTTAAAACATAAACATGGAAGAAAATAAAACATAAAAATGAAAAAAATATAGTTAGATACTTAAATGTGCCCAAATCACTTGAAGGATACTCAAGACTTGGGAATAATGGTTTTCTTTGGGAGACAGAAGAACGCTATATTTTTTTCTGCCCTTTAAAATTTTTTAAACGTATGTATATATTACCTAGTCAAAGTGTTCTTGATTTAAAAAATCAAAATGTGTAATCTCCCTCTGTGATCTCTCTCGCTGTTTCTCATGAATAAATAAATATATTTTTTAAAGTGTTAATACATTGTAAGATCACAGGGTATACCAAAGTTACCAATTAGGAATTAGAATATCCATATATTTTTTTAAGATTTTATTTATTTGTCAGAGAGCACAAGCAGGGGGAGCGGCCAGCAGAGAGAAAAGCAGCCTCCCCCACTGAGCAGGGAGCCTGAAGCAGGACTCGATCCCAGGACCCCAGCCAAAGGCAGATGCTTAACTGAACCACCTAGGCATCCCTGGAATATCCGTATTTTTAACCAATTTGCTTTTGGACAAATCCCTTAAGAACTTTTAAATTATGAAAAATTTGTCAAAAAAATTGGAAGATAATTGGTTGGAAATGAAATTAGAAATGAGCTACCCAACCAAATTAAACTGATAAAAAGCATGTACCACGTTTTTTAAATTTTAAAAAATCATTCTGAGGCTCACAAAAATGACCACTTCCTCCCCCCAAAAAATCCTAAGTAAACAAAGACACATGATAATAATTTGTAAAATCTCCCCTGGAGCGCATTCCCACATTCCCACCCTGATCCTCCCACCAGAACAAAAAGAAGCAGGAAAAAGAAAATGGCAACATAAAAAACCAATGAATTAAAAATAACGAGTTTTTGGGGTGCCTGGCTGGCTAAGTAGGTTAAGTGGCCGACTCTTCATTTCTATTCAGGTCATGATCTCAGAGACTTGGGATGGAGCCCTGCCTCAGGCTCCGAGTTGGTCATGGAACCTACTTAGGATACTTCCTCTTCCTCTGCCCCTACCCCCACCCCGTTTGCTCTTGCTGTCTTTCTCTTAAAACAAAATAAAAAATTTAAAAAAATAATGTTTTCAGGGTACCAGGCTGGCTCAGTCAGTGGAGCATGCAACTCTTGGTCTTGGGGTTGTGAGTTTGAGCCCCATGTTGGGTATAAAGATTACTTAAAAATAAATAAAATCTTAAAAAAATAAATAAAAATAATATATTTTCATCAATTCATCCTGTGACAAATTTGTTGCTGGAATCCCTAAAGGACTAGGAGAGAGTAATGAAAGAACAGAGAAGAGTCCGAAAGTCCACACTTTTGACAAGGCCAGTCTCTAAAAATACAGATTGCTCCATTCCTAGTAAATGTTGCTGCCCAGAGTCCTGCTCGTGTTACCCTTGGCATGTTTCTCCCTGCCCAGATAAAATGACTGTGAATGGTTTTCAGTGAAGGAATTCTGGGCAGAATTTGAAAATGCTGAGGTATGATGGGACCCTTGTTAAGGATGGAGATAAAATGAGGTAATAGATTTCTTTTTTTCTGCTAGAGCTCTATCTGGAGCGAGCATGCCAAGCGCATAGTCATTGAAGAGGCAAGGACAGGCTGTTTTATTGTTTTAAACTGGCTATTCAGTCACATCATTCTTGATTCTTGACATCTGTCTGGCCTCAGTGTCCCTTCCTGCGGGTGTGGATGGCTGTGGGTTTGAATCCATCAGCTGCCCTCTACCTGGTTGCTGGCCCTCTTACCAGAAGGCATTTGGGTGTGTTATGACCAAGATGACCCAAAATATGGCTCCTCCATTTTTATGGCCTAAGGTGGAGAGCAATGCTTTGCTTTTTTTCCCATTGCACATCTAGATGTGTAACTACACACGTTCCCCCTTGTAAATTGGGGTTACCATGGTAACCAAAAGGCTCAAGGACTGGATCTGGCCAACCAAGAGGGCAGTTTCATGTGGGTAAAGTGCCAGCTCACCTGTCCTCCTGGGCCAGCAGCCTGCAGTCCTGCCTCAGGTTCGGAGCTAGCAGTCAGCCAAGCCTGCACTGCTGTGCCCAACTAAAAACCGCAGCTGGTTGGCTCACCATGTCTTCTCTCACTTAGTAACCCAGCTAAGGTCAGGAATGTAATGCTCCTACGCGCCTCTCAGCGAGAAATCGTCATCTAGGTGTGGGATGAGGTGCTGTGAGGAGCCCCACCCACAAGAGCAAGACTGAGGCAGGGGTATATCTGGCCAGTTCGCTAAGGTTCCCTGTTCTGCCACTTTCAGGGGTGCAGTAGGAAGCGGATGGGGCCCATGCATGCGTCTCCTGCCCAGTAATCCAGAGAGGAACACCTCTGACCTTCGTTCTGCTCAAGCTGACTGATTTCTCCAGTTAAGATCAGAGATGGGAGATAGCAGGCAAACAGCAGAACTCCATTCCTTTCTGTTGAGATTTATGTTTTAAAACTTTGAAATATTCATTCTCAATTTGTCTCATCATAAAAAGTAAAAATAGTAATGAAATTTTGAGGCATCTGTAAAGTGTTTCCTTAATGCTAGTTTCTTCCAGTGCAATCACGTTCTCATTTAAAGCTGCTGGTCCTTTCAGTGAAGGCTGCGGAGAAGAGCAGATTTCCTAAAGAGCCTTTCTGTTGAAAACAGGCCCAAAGGCTGTGGGGTAGCTGGTGGAAATGTGTGGCTCCTGCAGACAGGGTGTGATTTGGAGACTAGAGCTGAAGGTGACATTTTCTGTCTGAGGAAACACCATGGACAGTGTATCCTGAAAGAGTTCCCCCTTTCCGACCTTTCTGCCAATATTCTGTTTGCTTGGTTTAAGAAAGGATTGGCAGAGGTGTCCAATAACAGAAAGCACATACAACCTCTTCAAAGAGAAATCTGATTTATCCAGTTTCACATGTAAGTTATGACCCCATCATTTAATTTCCAGAAACCTGTCTTACTAATAGAGGAATGGGTAAGTAAAGTCTAGCATATTCACTGACATGCAAAGGGAGCAAAGACACACATAAACCACCCCCCACTAGGACCATGTGAGGTAAATACAAAATAGGGCTTATTGAGGGAAAACTTGGGAGCGCAGAGTGTTCCTTGAGCACCCATTACCTCACAGAGAAGTGTGCTTCAGCTGGGGAGAGCTGCATCAGCTCCACCGTGAAAAGGATTACAGTAAAAGGACCCAATTCCATGATGCTCTCCTTGCTTATGGAAGGAACATGCCTGTGACAATCTAATAATGAGCTACTTGGTCGAGGCAAATACTCTTGTTAGACCTTGTTAGAAAGAGGGAGCTTTCAGAGCTCTACTTTGGTATCAGCCAGTTCCATGTGGCCAACTCAGATCTGCTAAGTAGTTCCTTTCTGCACTGGCTGTGGGGCTATCTGGATTTGCATAATTATGTGTTATTTTGCCTTTATAAAGAATGAAGTGTGTGTGAAGATAGACAGGAAAAGTGGAAGGATACATACTAAACCACTGACAGGGCTTACCTCAGAGTAGAATTGAATTAAAGAAGCAAAAAGGAAAAACTCTCCTTGTGTGTCATTACACACATTTCCTTTTTTTTTTTTTTTTTTTTAAGATTTTATTTTTAAGTAATCTCTAAACCCGACATGGGGCTTGAACTCACAACCCCAAGATCAAGAGTCACACACACTACCGACTGAGCCAGTCGGGCACAGCCAGGTGCCTCGTGTGTAATGGATTTCCATGTTGCTTGAATTTGCTACATTGAGCATATATTGTAAATGAAATAATTTTACAGTGGAAATGTTAAGAAAGAAAGATTGGGTAAGGATGAGTAAACGTGTAAAGAACATTTTAAGTGATGAAATAGCAGTTTTCCATTAAATATTCCTGTGCATGTTTTTCCAATTCTGAGGAAAGTGTTCATTACTTTACTGGTTTCCTTTTGGAAGCATTCTGGTTTGATCAGTTTAGACACCCACAGACAGTGAAGGTGTAGGTCGGTAGCATGATTGCAGAGTACACTCTCATTTTTAAATGCCTCTCCCCAAGTTGTTCACCAAGGTAAACAAATGTCCAACAGAAATATTTTGCCTCTGAGTTACAGTGGCCTGCCCACCCCCCAGATGTTCCCAGAGAGCTTGATTTGGTGGGATCCAAGCCCAACACCTGTTTGCAGGGCTCAGGTGCCACCTGTGAGGCAGTGGGCACGACCTGCAGCCCTTGGGTACCTGGTGATTGTATCCTGTTTCTAAGAGATGCCCTCAGAGTGTTACCTCCCAAATCCACCAGAACATACAAGCCAGGAGGCTCATGACTTCAGAACCAAAACCACAGACTTTCTCTAGCAAAGGTCACCTAAACTGGGGCCCTTTGTCCAAGCTCATGTACATTTCAGGAGCTTGCTGGGGAGCATTTCCATCTTGAAGTGTAGGGGAAAGACCAAAACAAAAATAAACATAAATACACACTCTGGCCTGCTAGCCTCAGCCCTGATCAGTGTTTCTACAGGGTTTTGCTCAGGGTGACACTTGAGGACACTTAATAGATGATAAGTCCCATCCCACGCCATGGGAGGCTGGTCTGAAAACAGGACCTCCCTCTGCCCATGCCTATGCCCACACCCAGCTGCCACCACTAAGGCCTTTGTGAAATCAGCATTGCCTAAGGGAGGCAGGAGTCCTGAGGCAGGGAAAAAAGTGTGCCGTTTGCCTAGCAAGAGACTCTGACACAAATGCCAAGGCTTAGAAAAGATAAGAACAGTTGCATAAGGGCACAAGCAAAGCGTATAAAACTTAGCATGTGCCTAACACTATGGGTGAGTTGCTTTCTGAGGTCAGGTTTCCTGGTTTGGTTACACCGGTTAGACAAGATACGGATTATAGGGGCGCCTGGGTGGCTCAGTCGTTAAATGTCTGCCTTCGGCTCAGGTCATCATCCCAGGGTCCTGGGATCGAGCCCCGTGTCAGGCTCTCTGATCAGCGGGGAGCTTGCTTCCCCCTCTCCCTCTGCTGCTCCCCCTGCTTGTGCTCTCTCTCTGTCAAATAAATAAATATCCTTAAAAAAAAAAAAAAAGATACTGATTATAGTGAATAGGTGAACAAAGGCCAGAATGAGTAGTTCCTAGAGCCATTCTGTTGATGTGAATCCAGGGGATTTGAAAGTGAGTTTGAAACCTTTCCAACTTACCTGTAACCAGAGCTAAGCCGCCAGCATAGGGGCTAAGACAGGGAACACGGGCCACCACCGTAATCCCCAAGCAGGAGGAGAAAATACGATCAGCCAAAATTTCCCCAAGCCAGTGGAAATATAGGTGTTGTGTTCTCTTCTGTGCCTTCTCAAGTTCTGTCGCCATTTGTGTGACTTTTCTCCTTCAGGACTCCAATAGATGTGAACTGAGGAAAGAGCCTCTCTTACCCCTCCCTCCTCTAATTAAAATTTAGGGAGAAGTGGAAGCAACTTTTGATTTTCCCCCAAAGGCCCACTTCCCCGAAGACACTGGCTGAAGAGCTCTTACCGTCATTTTGCTCCTCCACGAAGTTCTCAAACTCGTTCCTTTGTTCCTCGTAATACTCTCTCTGCAGCTCATCAGCCCGCAGCTTCTGCCTCTTCTCCACTGGGAAAGGGCAAGAAGTGAGAGTTGCCTCCAAGAATGGGGACAGTGGCACACTTTCAGGGGAACACTGATCATTTTGCCTGAGAAACTTGAACCTGGCGGGGAAGGGTTGTTTGGGAGGGGGACGGATGGGGGCTTCACGAAGATGGTTTACTCCTGACACAGACTTTAAAACTTGAAGGACCCAGGAACTCATCCTGTCCAGGCACCATATTTTGCAAATGAGAAAATCAGTTTAGCTTCACTCATAAAATTAGTGGTGCATCTGAGTATGCTGGGCCAGTTAGAATCTAGAAATCCAATGATTAGAAATGAATTCTAGGAGGGAATAATCAACTTAAAGTTAATTTCAAAGTCCCATGTCAGGCTCTGAGCTCAGCAGGAGCTCTCTCAGGCTCTCTCAAATTAATAAAATCTTTTTTAAAAAAAGCTAATTTCACATTAATACCTCCAAGTCCGTCTTTGAGCCGTGTCACAGCCAAAATGTGTGCCAGGCACAGATTAAAAAGGCAAGTAAGAAAGATTCTGTCCCTCTGTTTTAGAGGCCTGTAGTCCATATAAGGAGAAAGATACAAAAATAAGTCATGCCCAGCAGTATGGCTGTTGTGATAGAAATGTATACAGGGCACAATGATGGTAGGGATGATAAAATGAGGTAGGGAGATCTGAGAGGATCCTTGATATCCGTGCTCTTAGGCAGTTCCCTCCCTTTGTGTGGACTGGCTTTAACTGACTCTTCTAGTGAGCAGAAGATGGAAGCCATGATGGAATGTGGCTTCCTTCTTGGGCATCTCTTGTTCTGAGGGAAGCCAGCTGCCGTGTTGTAAGCGGTCTTATGGAGAGGCCCACTCATGGCAAGGAACCGGTGGCTTTGACAGAGAGTCGGCAAGGCACTGAGGCTTGTTTGAAGGCAGATCTTGCCGTCAGGCCTTGAGATGACTGCAGCCTGGGAGAGGTGCTGAGCCTGAGGCCCCCAGCTAAGGCATATCTGGACTGCTGAGCAACTAGACCGTAAATGTGGTTTTAAGCTGCTGAATCCGGGGTCCATTGGTACACAGCAATAGGTAACTGGTACAGAATATGAGGTGATCAGGTCAACTTCCTGAAGTTACTGACTGCAGGTATCCCTTATTTTGTAAGACAATGCATTCTAGTGAAGTTGGCTGTAAACTTTTTTTTTTTTAAGATTTTATTTATTTGAGAGAGAGAACAGGGAGAGGACCAGAGGGAAAGGGAGAGAGAATCTCAAGCGGAGTCTACACTGAGCATGGTGCCTGACGTGGGGCTTGATCTCACGACCCTGATCATGACCTGAGCTGAAACCAAGAGTCGGACGCTTCACCAACTGAGCCACCTAGGTGCCTCAGCTGTAAACTTTTTTATGAGAAATCTGAGTTCCACATGATAACATTGGGGGGTACACCTCTGTGGTCAGAAGAAATACCCCCAGTGATAAGTGAAAACTGTCACCAAGAACATATAAATATGGGAACCATTCCTTGGCAGTTGAACCGTGCAGCCCCCCAGCAGCGCCTTGAGCCCCAGCGGGAATCCCTGCCTGAAATACCACATCACACCTTCACCAGCAGGTGAGCTGTTCCTCACCTGCTTTATTTCAGCCTGGAAAAATCTTTCTAGATTGGAGATCTTTTGGTGTAAAATAGTTCCCCGGTTCACCCATTTCTACCCTTAAATCTTGACCTCTTCTTGACCAGGGCTCTGGTTGTCTGAAAGAAATTATTGAAAGTTCTCTTAGTATCAAGATAATTGCATTTAACTGGGCTTCAGCTGGACAAATCCACAACAGCAGGAAGGCCATATCTGGTGCAGGAGGAACTGGTCCCTCTAGGACACCTCACACTCCTCTGGTATGATCACATCAAAGAGGGGAGACTCAGGCGCCGTTGTCCCCCCCCAGCTTGGCTGTGCAGGAGGAAGTCGGGGACAGTGATGATGGAAGAAGAGAAACTGAGGAAGCCATTGGGTTCTTGCCCTACCCCACATTACAGGGGTGCTGGGACAAACAACAAAGGATTTCTTTGTGCAGTAATAATACCATAAACCATCTGAAATGTTTGAAAGTTAAGTGGCCTACAATAAGTCAATTAATTAAGTACTTGTTATTTATATTACATTATTTTATGTAACTGAGAGTAAAAGTCCAATTATCTGTGAATTGGTCTCAGTGCAGATTCCTTAGGTAAATCCCATGTTTTTCCCACACTTATGCCTTTACCCACATAGCTGTGGGACTCTGGAGTCTGGCAGAAGGAATTGGTACTCCCGTCCTTCCCCCACACTTACCCCTTGCCCCACATCCACACATTTCTTAAGAGGGAATTGAGGCTCAGAGAGGTACAGTGACGTAATCAAAGTCACACAGTTGGTCAGGGCATAGCTTGGGATGAGCCGGAGCCCCAGGTGCCCACACTCCACTCCTTGGCCCAGAACACACCTTTCGTGGCCCCATCCCCCTTATGATGCACCCTGAGCCCCAGTGTTGCTCCAAGTCCTAGAAACCCACTGGGGATAGGAGGCAAAGGGGTTTGGAGTGTAGGAAGCAAGTGCTTAAATAAGCCATCACCAGTTCCTAAAGAAGCATTTTCCACTCCTATGTACTTCAAAAAAGAAGCAGTCTTTCCAAATTGCCTTTCTGGAGATGCGACAAATGGGACCCTTGACTCAGCAACAGCTAAGAACAATTTAAGTCTTGGGACAAAATGCCACGTTGACACTGTGCATCCTGTGCATTGTGTACATCCCTTCTGAGGTTCTGCATTTCATTCTTAGTGCCTCCTCTCGTCCTAAAGGAACCTCTTGCATCTTTCTTTACCCAGAAGCTTAGAGATGTCAGGTGCCTGTTTCCTGGTTCCAGATTCCAGTCTGTCGATGTCACTTGCCTTTTACCCAGCCTGAGACATAACTGGGCATTGTTCTCCTGCCCATACAAGGGAGTCACCCAGATGACAGCAGGTGAACTCAGGTGCAGGTGCATCCTATGTCTTCACCAGGCTGTCCTGGCCGCCCGCCCCCCCCACCCCGCGACTTCTGTTTGAGATGAGGGACTTCTGACTTCATCATGCTCCTCGTGGTTCTGAATCAGCTTACGAGGATGGAAACTATTCGCCTCTCCTAAATTCACGCCAGTTCCCCGCTGGAAGTCTGCCAGGAGGCCGCTTCTCTGATTCCCATCAAGAACTGCCCAACCTTCATCACAGCCCTTCCCATGTTTCTGGATGTTTGCTACCTTCTAAATCTCAAGTTGGGTGAGGCCTGGAGATTTTCCCAGTGTGGTTCATACTTAATCCAGTTGGTTGGGGGTGGGGGAAAGGAATTTCATCTCCAAGCATTTTCATCATTTGAAAACAGTCCTGTTATTTTTACTGAGCAAGTTAGCCTCGCAGAGCGTGCCGAGGTACACAAAGAGTTTATTCAGACATACGCGCAAGTAATGAATCAAGCCACAGACTCAGAGACAGAGCTCAGAGTCCTTGGAAGAATCTAGTTCAAGGGCAGAAAACTTAGATGCCTTCAAGGGTCGGCAGGTCATGGAAATGAGGGTCCCTGCCAGGCAGGGGCAGCAGGGCCTACTTCGGACTAAGGAGGAGACACGCTTCCAAGCTCAAAAGCCTTCCAAATGCATTGAAAATGAAAATTTAAAAAACAAAACAAACACACAGAAAAACACTGCTGGCTGAATACCACAGTTTCAGGGGCTTATGAGTAAGGAAACTTGGGGCCAGGGTAGGAAGAGGCCAAGGCCACTTAGCACAGCTGTCACCAAGCCCACTGCCCCAGCTCCTAGTCCCAGGTGCCCTCTCCCTGCCTGTAGTGCCGGTGAGTGCTCTTGCACGTGAGGCACTGTCTGATACCCCCAGAAGCCACACACCCAGATACTGTGTTCCCTCCTGACTAGAACATATTTGTCCTTAACGTTGTAAACTTTCTGAAATTGGGATGCCTCTCATCTCTATTAAGTGCGTTCGATGTAGCCCTGCCCCTTTTCGTTCCTTACCCTGGTGGTGTAGTCAAAGATGTGACCGGCAGTTGAGGAAATGTGGAGTTTCTAATTCAGAACCGCCGTCACTTTGGTACCCGATGGCCTAGGGGGAGCCTTCCTCGATCCCCCAGCAGTCCCCACAGCCCAGCTGACTGTGGGAAAGGAATGGGAGGGGCAGGCCTCCAGCGTCCTTACCGTTGGCCTTGTCTCGGGATTTGGGGGACCGCTTGCCGCGCTTCCTGAGGAAATTTGAGGCATCTGATTCTTGCATGAAAATCTTCTGTTCCACATCTAAAACCCGAGAGAGGCCCGTCACGCCCAGCCCAGGTGCGCCAGGGCTACCGCAGTAGCTCTCCCGTCCACCTTGCACCCCTGGGTGGCCCTCGCACTCCCCTTCCTGGGCCTCTTGTCCTGCCACCTGCCGGGTACCCATCGATGCACCAGTCCCCTCCTGCAGCACTGTGGGAGAACACAGGGTGAGGGCTGTGGCACCTCAAGGGGAGCCCTCGCCCCGAGCTGAGCTGGGACAGCCCTTCCCAGACAGTGGCTTGCCAGGCCCCAGGGTGGGGCCCTGGGGTCTGCAAATCCCAGCCACAGAGCAGTCCACCCAGGAAACCACCAAGTAAGCTGTTCTTCCTGTGTTGTGTTATACACACACTCACACACAAACACACACACACCCCAGGCACAACTGTCTTAACAGTAAACACGCCCCCTTCCTACCTAGGCCAGCTAAGCAGCCTCGCCTAACGCTAGTCCGTCCTGGAGCCTCCCCATACTCACTGGTCAGGAGCACAGCAGCTGAGAGACAGGAGGCCATGAGCAGCCGTCTCCAGGCCATTTTTGGAGGGGCTGAGGCTCCATTTGGGAACCACAGGGCAGAGAGGGTTCTGCCGTCCCTGAAGCCAGCCGCCAGGTCCTCAGGTCTGTGCCAGGCTTGCCAGGAGGGAGGGAGGCAGGAGACATGGATGCCCCTGGGGGGGGGGGGGGGGGGCGTGGGAGGGGTCTCAGCGGTGGTTTCCATTGGCTGCTTCCTGGAGCACTGGAGATGTTTTTGACGTCCTGCAGACCTTCACAGAAGCAGAGCCTGTCGTCGTCGGGTCCCAGCTGAGACTGTTCTGAAGTGGCCTTTCCAAGATTCTGCACCCAAGGAGTTGCTGTTGGAATGCCCACCCCAAGAGTCAGGATTCCAAAGACTTTCAAAGAGACCCTGGCATCTGCTTCATGGGAGGTGGGGGACTCTAGTCCTGGAGGCTGAAGCCTGTCGGGGGGAAGGGAGTGGGCCTCAGTGGGAGACTTTGAGATGTCAGGCAAGGAGGGACCAGAAAGCCTGGAAGACCCCCTCAGGTGACCCTCGCATGGACACATAGACTGTTACAACAGTAACCAGAGTACCCCTCACTTTGACAGATCCCCCAGCTGAGGTTCACTGTCAAGCAAAACACAGACCCCTGTGCTGGGGTCGCAGCGCCCTTTCAAGACTTTGAGGAAGAGAGGCAGTCCGCCTTTCACTGCAGAGGGGGAACAGCACACAGGGTGTGAAGAGCCCACAGCGGAGCATGCACCTCTAGAAGGAGACAAAGGCACACCCCACGTAGGGCAGGAAGTGAGTTCCTAGAAGTGGGGACACTAACAGGATCAGAGCTCTTCGGGGCCATCAGAGTGCAGTCCCTTTGGAGATACGTTCCTCACCTTGTCATTTATTATGAACGATCCTCAATTCTTTGTTACTAGCTGAAGAGTGGCACTTTGGACATCGTTTAGAGTTTTCTTAATGGCAACCATCACTAAACCTAGAGCACAGCCCACACCTACCTGAAGGCATGGGGAGAGGGAGGACCCCATGGAAGTCATGTCCCCCAGTTGTCTCATCAGTGACCTTCTTGGCCATACCTGGGACGGCAAAGCTAAGTGAGGCCATTTTGAGGAAATGCAGACAGTTTGGTAATACCAGAGCCCAGGAGCATGTGGAGGGCGGGAGGTAGGCAGGGCCGAGGTCACAGGAAGGAGTTTGGTCTCCATCTTTGTGAGGCAGTCTAGCATGTGGGCTATAAGCACAGACCCTGACCAGGCACCTTGGATTCAACCCCAGCTCCAGCCTTGGCCAGCTGCATGGCCTTGGGCAAGTCATTTACCTCTCCATGCCTAATCCCTTCCTCTGCCACATAGACTGACGTCAGGATTGGAGTTAATACATCCAAAGTCAGAATGGTGCTTAGCACGCATGGAGCATTGGATATGTGTTTGCTGTCATGACACAATCATGAACCATTGAATGATTTTGAGCAGAGAAGTGACAGGAGGGTGTTTTTTTTTTTTTTTTTTAGGAACACTACCATCCCAGTGATGTGGAGGGTGGGAGGGACTAAGCACTAGGACTTAGAGAAGGCTTTTGCAGTAATCCAGGTGAGAGATGGGTGCCAGCAAAAGGCAGGAAGAGCAGGCATGGAGAAGACAGAGCATTTCAAAAGACTGAAGAAAGAATCAGTAGGGCTAGACTGATTAGCTAGGGGTAGTGAGAGGCTGGGAAGTGTGCATTCAGATGGCTCCCCTGTTTCTGGTTTGGGGAACTGGGTAGATGGATGGCGAGACCATTCAATGAGGTGGAGAACACAGGAGAAAGTTCGAAGGACATGCATTGGACAAATCAAGTGTCTGACCCTTGTGGGATTCAAACCAGATCTTCTAATGTCAAGTCCAGTGCTCTTCTCATTTTCCCACAACAGTAATTTTGTGAATATACTAAACCATCACCACGATCAACTTTAGGACACTTTCAGCACCCCAAAAAGAAATCCCAAACCCATTAGCCATCACTCCCCACTTTTTCCAACCCCCAAAGCCCTAGGCAACCAGTAATCTGCTTTCTGTCTGGATTTCCCTGTACTGGGCATTCCATCTAAATGGAATCATACAATGTGTGATCCATTGTGACTGGTTTCTTTCACTGCAGATACTGTGTTCAAGGTTCGTTTATGTTGTAGCACACATCAGTACTTCATTTCTCCCTGCTATGAAATAGTATTCTTTTGTACGGATATGCCATATTTTATTTATCCATTCACTTAATGGACTTTGGGTTGTTTCTACCTTTTGACTATCATAAATAAGGCTGTTACAAACATTCTTCTGCACAGTTTTGGGTGGGCATACGTTTTTATTTCTGTTGGGTAAATACCTAGGAGCGGAATTGTTAGGTCACATGGTACCTTTGTATTTTACTTTTGAGGAACTCTCACATTATATTTTACATATACTCATCTTCATATACTCATCTTTCTTCTCAAGTGCTGTGAGGTCTCTTTGAAGAGACATTTCCATCTTGCTCTACTAAAATGCCCAGCATAGAATAGGTACTTCATATATGTTTATTGAATTAATGAAAATACTCTTGGGTGAGGGCATTAAAAGGGAACATTTATAAGCTTATTTCAATGGGCTATTCATAGGAAGGTACCCACACAGGGACCCAAAATTTCCAATTTAATGTATCACTGGGTTCAGGATTGTTCTCAAGCAGCAGGAACAAATTTTGTGGTGCACTTAGGGATTGCATTAGAGGGTGGCCAAGTTGGCTTTATCATTCTCCTCAGCTTGACCCAAGTTTAGACAATTTTCTTCCTGATGATAGGCCCCTGACCTCCCTTTTCTTAGAGCATTTACTTTAGAAAACTTGCAACTGTAAATTCTTTCTCTGCCCCTTTGAAATCTATGCAGATCTTCTCCCAGTCTCTTGCTGGTCTTACAGTCCAGGAATGTCTTTCTCAGGGACCTGGGGACCTTCTTTTTGAAATGAAAATATCAAACGAGAGAGCACCCCTATCTCCCAATCTCTATGGGAGGGTAGACACTTGGCTTTGGTGGGCACCTTGCTCCAATTGTGAAGGGCAGTTAACAAATGCAGGTGGCCTGAGATTCCCCCCACCCCACCTCTTAAAAACCCTCTAGGTCCTTGCTTCCGTGGACTTGAGTTTAGCGTCACTCTTCTGTTGCAGTAGTCCTGAATAATGTCTTCCTTACCTATTTAATTTTGTCTTTTACAATTTTAATCCTGACACGGTCATGGATTCAACATATCACCTGATCCACCAGGGCCTGTGGGCATGACTCATGTAAGTGGAAATGGCCCTTTGGGACAGTGTGTCCAGGCAAATGAGATCACTAGATGCTATGTCCCATGGTAAGTGTTCTTCCAAAACAAATATGTAAAAGCCCATTTTCTGCACCTAATATTAAGAATATATTATGCTCTGGGGTGCCTGGGTGGTGGCTCAGTTGATTGGGCTTCCGACTCTTGATTTAGGCTCAGGTCATGATCTCAGATTCATGAGATCGAGCCCTGAGTCAGGCTCCACACTCAGTGGGGAGTTTTCTTCTCCCTCTCCCTCTGCCTCTCCCCCTGCTTGTGCACTCTCGCTCACTCTCAAAATAAATAAGTGGGTCTTTGAGGAAAAAAAAAGAATATATTATGTTCTTTCATGTTACTTCATTTTCAATGGACTGGTTATGTTCCTGAGCCTGTTTCCCCTGCCCATTTGATAGGGTGAATTAAGGATTATACCAAAAGAGGGACTCATGACCCTGCGAACCAGGGGATCCCCAGAACTCAACTTCCTCAGGAGTCCCCGTAGCGAGTATAGATGAACGTTTTTCCTGCCACCTCCTCAGGTTTCAGGATCAGGGAGAATAAAACATCTTAGATATGAATGTGAGGGCTTGTTTGTTGAGTAAGAGGGTGACAGTTTGTGAAAAATGTTTCAGCTTATTTGATGTGCCCCTGGAGCTGACTGTGTTGACACAGTTGGGTGTGAAAAATGAGAGCTTGGTGAGTCAGGACAACATGACTGAAACCTTTCTTGTTTCTTGTTTTCCTGTAAAAGACATGCATTTCTCTAAGTGCCTAGCCAGAGTGTCATGGAGCTTCTTTATAGCTTTTCCCCTCATAGACTACAGAGTATTATTAGTCCCTATGAAAATGGTTTCTAGAGGTCTCCCTGGGGAATTAAGTCTGAGGGAAGATGCCCCCATTCAGAAAAAGGCACAGAACATTCTACAGCTGCATGGAGTACTGCTGAGAGATCACCCATATCCGTGTTGACATTCAGCAGGCAAGCACTGTGATGGCTACAGTATTACTAAAATATTAAAATACTTTCCTGTTAATGGATAAATAGCCACTTTCCTGAGCCATCTTCCCAAAGCACTCTACTGCCCCCAGTGCTCCAGGCGCTCCCCCAGAACCCATGCTTTCCACAATCCCTTCTCGAAAGGGGTGATGTTTGGCGCAGCAGGGAGCCTGCAGAGCCCTGCTCTGCTCCCACGGCTAGCCTTGCTTCTGGTTTGATCAGTGCCTGTCCTGTGCCAGCTAAACATATTTCCTATCACTCTGAACTCAGGGCTTTCTGATTACTCACTGTTCCTCTGAACAGTGTCCACCTCTTCTCTTTGTCACTTCTGTTCTGTTTTCCATATGAAGTACTACCCCCAACCGCTGTCAGAAATTCCATACCAGGGGCGCCTGGGTGGCTCGGTCTGTTAAGTGCCTGACTTCAGCTCAAGTCATGATCTCAGGGTCCTGGGATCAAGCCCCGCGTCCAGCTCTGTGCTCACTCGGGAGTCTGCTTCTCCCTCTCCCTCTGCCCCTCCCCTTGCTCATTCTTTCTCTCTCTCAAATAAATGAAATCTTTTTAAAAAAATCCCATACCCACTACAAAGCAGGGCACATGTTGGGGTATATGTGTGAGAGAAGGGTATGTATCAATTGGAAATGTTTTCAAACACTTGGCAATGTGGTGTCATAACGGTTGTTGGCAAGAGGAAGCCGTAACAGTGTAGGCAACCAGATGCTCTACCGGAGGTGTTACACTACAATAGGTTCTCCTGGTTTGCTGATTCTTCTAGAATAGGGTAGGATAGAGTCAGTTATTGGTGTAAGGGAAGGATGAATTGACCCTATTTTTCTGGAAGATGAACTTGAATGGATAGATCATAACTGTTCTGAAAATTAATCACTTGGCTGGTCTCAGCAAAGTGTGTAAAAAGATCTTTAGTGCTCTGAATGACAAAAACTGGCCTTACCCTTTGTGGGAGGGGAAAGAAAGGAAGAAGACAGGGTGGAGAGGTGGTTTGGGTCAGTGAAGGGGAACCTTGGGCAGGTCCTGACTGCGTTCCTTGGGCTTCTTGTTCGTGGATCCAGAAAGAGCTGATCACTAAGATTGCTGAAATTCATTACACCTTGGGCTTAACGCCCTAGACTGAGTCTCCTGGGGCTCATCTCTCTCCCAGAGATATGAAGTAAAGGACCTTTTTTCTACTACCTGTGACAGCAGCTAAAGCCGAGTACCCAGCCACTCCCATCTAGCCTCCATCATGGCAGCCTTTGCCCCTCCCAATCTCCGGGAGCCTGAGCCTTCTGGCCGAGACCCGCTTGCTCCCACCTTCATCAGCAGCCTCTTGCCTCCTGACCTAAGAGACTGAACCACTGCCCATTTCCTGCGCTGCCCATGCTTTGGGAGTGACACTTTGGTGTCCGGGGTCATTGGTGTATCACAGCCCAGGTCTTCACTGCTCAGAAGTTGACCTGTCAGGAATTTAAAGAGCATCCTAGTCAGAGTGGCTCGAAGCCCCTCTCCTAAAAATGACACTTGAGGGGAAGAAGTCTACCACTAAGGATTTATTGCTCTAGGATGTGATAACAGCTTAGCAAGTACAGCTACTTTAGGTACTGAAGACGACCCAGCTAGCAAGACTTGGGTACATCTCACCAAGGCCAGGTTCCAGCACAAACTGCAGTCTCCCCAGGCCACTGTCCCAAGACCAACTCCCAAGATGCAGCCAAGGCAGATCCCCAACGTACAGCGGGGGAGAGACTGAATTTCTGGACTCTTCCATTGTCATCAGATGGGGGGCACTCAAATGTTCTCACTCTTGGGATGGATGGAGGTGCATTCACTTTGCTCTGAAGGGTCTAGAGATGTGGACCTCACACTTGACTGAACATCCAGATCTCCCTGGTGCTGTAAAAATAAACAGTGCCTGGGCGTCAGCCCGTGCGTGCATGTGTGCACGTGCATACGCGCATGCGTGTGTAATCAGTAAGTGCTGAATACCTGAATATTTTTTGCCAGCTTTATTTAGGTATAATTGACAAATGGAGGTTGTATGTATTTAAACTGTACAACTGATGTTTTGATGTATACATTGTGGAATAATCATCATAATCAGGCTAATTAACATATCCATCACCCCAACCTTTAAGGTTCTTGTTCAGTTTATGTGAGGTCTGAGCATCAATCTCTTTTACAAACATTTGAGGTGGTTATAATGAATAGCTAAGGTTGAGAACCACTAGTACATGTATATGTATATATATATTGATACATGTGTACAGATGCACGTGCTTATACACACACACACATTCAGAGACTCATCCAATTTTTTTAAAGATTTTATTTATTTAGGGGCGCCTGGGTGGCTCAGCAGATTGGCCGTCTGCCTTCGGCTCAGGTCATGACCCCAGGGTCCTGGGATCGAGCCCTGCATTGGGCTCCCTGCTCAGGGGGGAGTCTGCTTCTCCCTCTCCCTCTGCCTGCAGCTCTGCCTACTTGTGCTTTTTCTCTCTCTCTCTTTTAAAATAAATAAATCTTTAAAAAAAAGGATTTTATTATTTTTACTTGAGAGAGAGAGAGCACAAGCAGGGAGAGGAAACAGATTCCCTGCTGAGCGGGGAGCCTGATGGGGGGCTCCATCCCAGGACCCTGAGATCATGATCTGAGCTGAAGTCAGATGCTCAGCTGAGCCATCCAAGTGCCCCTCCAATTTTTTATTTTAAAAAAATATATATGTGTGTGTGTTAGAAAAAACTTGTAGTGGGAGTGGCTTTGATTTTCTTCCTTTAGTATTTTGGGGGTTCTTTTTTTCAAGTTTTGTACAGTGTTCTTGCAATCATTTATAAACCCAGGGAAAGAAGCCAAAGTGCTATTTTTAAAATAACTTTACTGATCTTTCTAGATCCAGCTCAGCTCTCTGTATGAGCCACTTCAACACCCATCTGACTTCCCTCCCCTGAATTCCTCCCGGCCTCTGACCACTACAGTGCACCCAGCACTTCATGGAGACCACAGAAGCTTGCTCTCTGTTCCGTGTTGGTATCGTGCCTCCCCCTAGCCATGGAGTGCCCGGAGGCAGGGTCTGGTGCGTCTTTACAGGGACAGAGGTACTATTGATAACCTGGGCCTGAGCTGGCACTGGGAGTCGCTCAGTTCCCTGAACAAAGACGCTCTCTCTGTCTCTGGAGATGAAGCTTTCTGGTCTCCAGGTAGGCTGTCTAGGAGAACGGAAGGGAAAGGATCCATTGGCAAGGTCTGTGGAAGAACATACAAGTGACGTCTGTGGGACAAGAAGTATGCGCCAAGCTGGCTAGGGTCCCTGTCTGTCCAGGAATCTGGTGAATGTATGGCTTATATTCTGAGCTCTCCACAGTTCTGGCGGCTCGCCACATCTTAAGGCAGACCCAGGGAGGAGGGGAACTGAGCCACATCAGGAAGCCTGGGCAGGGGTGACCCGTGCCAAAGGAAGACAGACACAGAGACCCCTGTCTTGCCATCCTCATGGGGTTGGCTTTGAAGCAAGCCTCTGGGGGGGCTCTTGCTAGGTTAAGTCCTGCATGGCAGGCCTGGGAAACCAAAGGGACTGGAAAATGGAGGTAAGAGCCCTGGCCTTCTTCGTCCTAGTAGATGTCAAAATGCATCTTACTTGGAAGAAAAAAGCATCATCCTGTGTGACTTCCCAGTTGTACCCCAGCACTGGGGAATATATTAGGATGTAGCTTCCCTAAAGTTTGGACACACTAGCACTACAAAATGCTCGAAGATGAAAGGGTTCCAGAGTCAAATAAATTTGGGAACTACTAGACTGTCACCCTCCTCTCTGCCAGATTCACAATGCAGAAGTGTATTAAAGACTCTGGCGAGTCCTGCAGCTGGAAAATCCTAGCATCCCTCCAAATTTAATTGACAGTACCATCTTTATTCATGGAGCACCTGTTAATAGCCAAGGCCTGTTTTGGGAAGATCTGAATTGGTTACTTTATGGCAAGAGAGTCCATAGCTAGAATGGTATTTGTCAATAATTCAATTCCATTTCTAAGAAGAAGTATAAATTGGGGCGCTTGTCTGGCTCAGTCACTAGAGCATGTGACTCTCGCTCTCAGGATTGTGAGTTCAAGCATCATGTTGGGTGTAGAGCTCACTTAAAAATAAAATCTTAAAAAAGAAGAAAAAAAATCATAATTTAATAAGTATTACATATTTGGACCACTAACCTCAAATAATATACTGGCCAATTGACAGATTATTAACTGGAAACAGTTGCGTTTTTTTAATGACAAAATAATAAGCTGTGAGCACCAAAGTCATTGACAGAATTGTCCAGGAAAGAGAGTGGTCAGTGTAAGCAGGAAAGCTTTTAACAGCACTGGTGTAGAGGAAGATGCAAGTTTCTGAAGGATGAACACAGTATGCCTCAGGAGGGAGAACCAGGGGAAGCATTCTAAACTGGGGTTATTGGTCTTACCTTTTGATAAAGCAAAAAATCCAACACAGGAAGGATAAATACAGATATGGACACACGAAAGAAGGAAAATCATGTCCCTCATATGTCCAACTCTGGACCAGATTGGAAAGAGTGTAAATTCAGGGTCATCTGTTCTGACCAGTGAGAATATCAGGAAAAATGGCATCTCATCCTATGACCTAGTTAGACTCTGATTAGCACCCTTTTGAAAAACAGCCCAACTTAGGGCATGGAAGCTCAAAAACCATTTGCATATAAACAAAGCCTTTAAGCATGTAATAAATCTGTCCTAGAAACAGTAGCTGTTGACATCTCATTACATGTACATTATCCTTCATGTCATCAGTTCTTCTGACATCTCTGGGAACTCAGGGCAAGTGGCAAGCCGTGGCCATTATTGCCAGGGCAAGCTCCTGCCCTAGCTGTCTGCTGCTGGACAGCCCCCAAGGAAGGCTGGCTACCCTGCTGGCTACCTAGCTCAGGAGCTTGGCTCTTATTTTGTTTTGATTTGTTTTTTGTTTTCACTGAAGTAAAGCAAGGGAAGTGGCTACTCTTAAGATCTTACGGTGTCTTAATGGTATGAATTGTCAGTGCTGGCAAAATTGTTAAAATTAAAGAAAACAAAGTCCCCTGGCCCCAAATCTTGGCCACTTGCATTTTTTGGCACAGCTGATTCCAGGGAGGGCAGCTAGAGATGGACAGGTAGAGATGTGGCTGCTGGAAGCGTAGGCAGGAAGGAGGCTGATCCTTGAGGCTCACATCCTTATAGAAATAGCTGGGGAGTGAGAAGGGCAGAGACTGGCTGTCATGTGGCACAAAGAGGGTGGGAACAGAGTGTTCCAAGCATAGGAATAGCTGTTCAAGGAAAAGATGAGAGCAAGCGTATGTATGATTGTGTAGGGTATCTGTGTTGTCCCAAGGCCAGAATACCACATTTGATTCTCAGAACAACCCTCAACCCCATGGTGGGGGGATTATCACCGTTTCAGAGATAAGATCCCTGAGGGCCCCCTTTATCTCACTGAGGTCCTAGACAAATTAAAGAACAAGGCAGAGCAGTAGGTGAAGGTTAAAATGTCACCTTTATGGCTCAAAATCTAGAGTGTGAGGAGCCAGCAATGTATATGAGTTCCAGTTGCTCCACATCTTCACCAACATCTGGTGATGTTACTATTTTTAATTTAACCGGTTGAGTGAGTGTTAGCAAAACCATATCACATTATGGTTTCTGTTTGCATTTCCCAGATGTTGAGCACTTTCTCATGTTCTTATTGGCCATTTATTTGTATGTATTCCTTTGTAGAGTTTCTGTTCGAGTCTTCTCATTTTTTTATTGGTCTTTTTATTATTAGATGTTTATGTTCTTGATACAATATTTTGTCAGATATAAATTTTTTAATATATTTTTAAATGCTTTGTCCAAGGTTTCAAAGATCTTCTGTATTTTCTTATACAAGTGTTATATAATCCACCTGGAACTGATTTTTGTGTATCGTATGAGATAGGAGTCAATATTCGTTTCTTCTCCTTATGGATATCCAGTTGTTCCAGCATCATTTGATGAAAATTTTTTCCTTTCTCCATAGAATTGCTTTGCTGCATCTGTCAAAATTCAGCTGTATCTGTGTGATTATTTTGTTCCATTGATCCATTTGTCTCCCCTTATGTCGATACCATTTGTCTTGATTTCTATAGCTTTTTACGTCTTAAAAGCACGTGGCATAAGACCTCCAACTGTGTTCCTTCTTTTGCTATTCTGCATGCTTCTCTACTTCCATATACATTTTAGAAGCACTTTAGGGAGATTAATTCGGGGAGAATTGCAATCTTAACAATATTGGGTCTTCCAGTCAAGGGGTCTAATGTTTCTTTCCATTTATCTTGATCTTCTTTAATGCCTCACAGCAATGTTTTATACTGTTCTGTAGAGAGGCCCTGCACAGCTTTTGTTGAATTTATCCCTAAGTATTTTATGGTTGTTTTTTTTTAGATAGAATTTAAATTTTTTATTTTCTATTTACTGGTAATATATGCAAATGCTATATACTTTTGTGTATTGACCTTTTATCTGGCAATCTTGCTCAATTCCCTTTTTATAGTAGACTTTTGTAGATCCTTAAGGATTTTCTGTGTACACAGTCATGTTTGTGAATGAGAGTTTTCCCTTCTCTCTAATCTGTATGCTTTATGTTCCCTTAGCACAGCAGCTGAAGTCTATGATGAGAGGTTGCTTAGAAGTGGAAGATCACCGTCTTAGGGGGAAAGTATAGTCTCTCCTCACTAAGTGTGGTGTCAGCAGTTGGTTTTCTGTAGGTGTCCTTTATTAGAAGGAGATCATATCCTTCTACTTCTGACCTGCTCACGGGCTTGTCATTGTTACTGGATTTTGTCAAATGCTTTTACTGCCTCTACTGAGATAATCCTACAATTTTTCTTTTATTCTGTTAATGTGCTGGATTACCTTGATTGACTTTCAAATGCGAAACCCACACTTTGTATTCCTGGGGTAAACCCTACTTTGATGATACTGGATTATCCTTATTATTTACTGCTGAATTCTATGGCTCCTATTTTATTTAGAGTTCTTGGGTCTGTGTTCAGGCGACTTGTCTATAGTTACTTTGTAATATCTTTTACTGGTTTTGGTGTCAAGGTAATGCTGGCCTCCTAGAATGAGTTGGGGATTATTCTCTCCTCCTCTCCTTTCTCAAAGATTGTGTATAAGAGTCATATTATCTCTTCCTTAAATGTTGGATAAAATTCACTAGTGAAGCCATCGGAACTTAGAGTTTTCTCTGAGCCTGGAGTTTTGTGGGAAGTTTTAAATTACAGCTCCAGTTTCTTTAACAGATGGATAATAGATATATAGGTACATGGCTATTCAGATCTTTTATTTGATGCAAGCTGCCAAATTTATTGGCAGAAAGCTGTACGTAATATCCTGTTCTTAACCTATTCCTGTTTCTGTACTGTGTATTCATGTCCCCTCTTTCATTCCTAATATTGGAAACTCACATTTTCTCTTTTTCTCTTTATCAGTCTTGCTTGGTGTTTATTGATTTTATTAATCTTTTCAAAGAACCAACTTTTGTTTTCATTGATTCCCCCCCATTGCTTGTCCATTTTCTATTTAATTGACTTACACTCTTTATTATTTCTTTTCTCTTATTTGTCTTATTTTTTCCTAGCTTCTTAAGAGGGAAGTTTAAATCTAATAAGCTTATTTATTTTCTTCTTTCTTCTTTTCTAATATAAACATTTAAAGTCATGGATTCCTGTGTCAGCACCACTCTAGTCACGTATCACAAATTTTTATATGTTGTGTTATTGGTTTCTAAATGTTTTCTGAGCTCCCCTGTGACTGTTTGACCCGTGCATTATTTAGAAGTATGTTGTTTAATTCCCAAGTAGTTGGGGATTTTCCAGGTAACTCTTCCGATTGATTGTATGGTCACAGAGTCTGTTTTGCATGATTTCAGTCCTTTGAAATTTATGGAGACTTGTTTTATGGCCAGTATTTGGTGTGTGTCAATAAAAATTTGGATTCAGTTTGATTTCTGCAATTGTTGACTGTCATGTTTTTTCAACATCAAGGTCTAAAAAAAACTTTTGAGGAAAGTTTTTGACTGGCTCGGTCAGTTGCGTGTGACCTTTTGATCTCAGGGTTGTGAGTTGGAGCCCTATGTTGGACATTGAGCCTACTTAAATTTGTTTTTTAAAAACTGGGATTCTCCTTACATCTCTTGAGGTGGTAGGTGCAGTTTGCTTATAAGTTTAAATAATTACAAGTGACTTTAGGCATATTATAGGCATTCACATTTTTAAGTAGAGTTACCATATTGCTCTTTTAAATGTTTTGAAGGGAATCCAAACACAGTAGTGATTTCGTAGCTACAATCACTCATTTTCTTAAAAAAAAAAATGCATGAACAGGCTCTTCTTTAACAGTTGGAAATTTGACATACTTTCCCCTTCCTCCTTGAACCCTTATTTGCAATCTATTGGGCTGAAATGGCAAGTGGCAAGACCCTAGAGCCTTTTCATTCCACTTCTTCACAAAATATTTTCCAAATGCAATGTATCTTTAAGCTTATAAGTCATTCATTTATCACCCTATCATACTTCTCTGTCAGTGTTTTGTGGGGTTTTTTTTCCTGAAACCATAATCCCTGGTGTTAGAATTTTTTCTTCTGGACTGAGTTGTCATTATACTTAATATTAGTGCATAACTGATCAAACAACATAATTACTACTTATTAAATTAGAAACAAAGGATGATGACTTGGTAGGTGTTAGTCATTAAACACTTCTTTGTGAAATGAGTGTCATTGTATGCAGATTATATATGTGTGCGTGACTATTCTTGCTAGATTGGGACAAGATTCAGCAACAGTATAATTTCTATTTTTTTCATTTTTATTGATAGAAGAACTGGTGAAACTTTTTCTTGTAAATACATAGATGAGGCAAGGATTTTTAGTATGGTAGCTGTCACCCAATTCTTTTAAAGTCTTCTGAGTTATAGGCCAAAAATCACATAGTGATCTATCATCAAATATTATTTATAAAGACCTATCAGCTGACAGGTCTATTAGACCTTCTTTCAATTTTGATGAAAACAAAGAATTGGAAACCACTAGAGTTGGAAAAGGATTCGTTACCTGTCATTAAAGTCATTTGCTCTCCCAGCTTCTGGAAAATAGAATAAGGATTTTATCAAGACTTCTAAAATTATTTATTATTAAATTACTATTTGCTAATAAAATATTTCAACAAAAATTTCATCACAAGCATACCTTCTGTTAATTTTAATCAAATACTGGGAGCTGTATATTTTGTTCATTGTTTCAGGGGACATGCTACCTAACCAGACTGCAGAGAACGTTATAAAGTCAAACCAGCCCCTGCAGACTTGATGTCATCAGAAGTCTGACTTTTATTTTTCAGATTAAATAAATCTGCTAATACACTTCCTGGGAATACCATCTTCTGAATTCTGCTTCTAAGATAAATAGGTAAGGCACAGAGCCTCACCTTGAGTTTGCCTCTGTGATGAAATCAATCTCCCTGGCCTATGGCTTTTCTCTCTGATATTCTATTGGTTTTATTCTCACCAGAAGTTCCTCAGAAGCAGACAGTTCTGAAGGGTTTTACTCCCTGGAGAAATGAATCTCATTAAGGTTCAGAACGATTTTGGAAGGTCTTTTGTTAGATGTGGAAGGGAGAACCTACACCTCCATCCGGGCACATTCTGGGGCAGAACAGCTTCGGGAAGAGAATGTACGGAAATTGAGGACCTAGGCCTTGATTTCTCAAAATGGTCTGTGGCCCATACACCTGGCAAGATCCCAGGCATCCCCGTCTGAAGTTGTCTGGCCTAAGAAGCCTGAGGCAGGTGCAGATTTAGAGATGAGGGACAGGAAGAGGGACCAGCAGGGGAGGCTGAGAAGAAGGCACAGCCAGTGGGTTAAAAGATTCCAAAAGAGGAAGATGAGTTCTTGGCAGAAGGAACCCCATGTGTCTGGTCATCGGCACTCATTCTCAGAGGGATCTCTAAGGGTTTGGAGAGCGCTTCTTTTGGAGAGTCCCAAAGTGGCTGTGCTGAGGTCTCTTAGGTGAATTTGGCACAGGAAAGTGTGAGTGCCCTGGGCTCCTCCTCCTCCCTCGCCGTCTGTCAGACTTCCGTCTCTTCCACGTCTTAAATACCGTCCACTGTAGTCCCTTTTTCCCTGAATGCATTTGCCCTGATAAAGGCTGTCATTTCACACCAACGCTGCTTTTCCTGCCTCTACTCTCTTTCCTCTCTCTTATCCTGCAAACTGTTGTCGGAGTCACTGTTCCGCATTGCAGATTTGATTGCATCACACCACCACCCTCACCCCTCCGGGGGACTACCACACCCTCTGCCAACAGAGCCAAGATTTTGTCCAGTTCTCTGCCAGTCATGGGCTTCCTGGACTCCTGGACTCCATCTCCGGACCCAGGGGACAGGTCTTGATTGGCCAGGCCAATTGAGTAAATCCTCTTGCTAATCATTGATTTGGGAGAGGACATATGAACTTGAGGGGTGAAAGGAAGCTCGCAGGAATGGAGGAGATTCTGGAACAGGATTCTTAGGTTTTTAAAAAGAGACACAGAGAGGGGCGCCTGGCTGGCTCAGTCAGAAGAGCATGCGACTCTTGATCTTGGGGTCATGAGTTTGAGCCCCACATTATACGGTGTAGAGATTACTTAAGTAAAAACAAAACAAAACAAAACAAAACAAAAAACCTTAAAAAAAAAAGACACAAAGAAAGGATGAAAAGGAGGCCACTGCAGCCATTTTGTGATCATGAGCAACGTGATGACGACAGAATAGGAAACAGGTGAGAATAACCCGGGTCTTTGATGACACAGTATATTGTGCCCTTACTTTGGGTTTCCAGTTATATGAGTTAATCCAAATGGATTAAATTGTTACTGGTTGCCTCCAGAATCAACTTTTTCTGTTACTTGCCACCAAAAGCACCTTGAATGACTCGCCACTGAATATTGAATAAATTCCAAATTCCTTTGCACAGCAAAAAAGTATTTTCATCATCTGCCCTGTTTTACGCCCCCGTCCTGACCACCCCCCCAGCCCCGTCTCCCCCGTGGTGCTCGGGCATATCACACCCTGGCCGTGCCATGCAGGATTCTCCCTTCCTTCACAGCCTCCGGTGAGCAACCTCTCCTCCTTCCTCACCTGGCAAACTTTTTAATTTTTCAAGATTATTCTCAAGCACCCCCTTCTCTTCAACACCTGGCTTTCCTGACCTTTCCAGGTTAAAGACACTTTCTCTTCCTTGCGGCCCCACTTCCCCCTCTCTGCCCTTTGCCTTGTCCCTACCTCAGTTTTAGGACCAGCCTCACCCCAAGCATTTAGATTTTTACACGGTTTCCCTCCCCCTCCCCCTTCTCCAGTAGACTCGGAGTTCCCTGAGAGCCAAGACCCCCTCTTCCTCAGTTCTGTTGCTCCCAGACGTCACGATAGTGCCCAGCTCGGCATGGTCACCCGATACATGTTTGTGGTAGGGGACTTATGTGGAAAACTTGGAAGAAACTCAGAAAAACAGCCAGGGATAGTCTTGCCTTCTCCGGTTTCCAGTTGGACCTGACCTTAAATAGGGTGTCCTCACAAAGAAACCGACAAAAACAGTGAATCTCGATTTAGGGAAAACTTGTGCCTAGCAGATTGACAAGAAAGGGACTCTGTGTTAACTTCTTACCAAATTATATTTTTTTCAAAAGATCAGGACTACGTCTCTTTGCTGCCCCCAGCTGGTGTAGAAATACAGCACTGAAAAAAAGAAATTCCCCCGAAACAAATAATGCAATATATGTTAAGGAAAAGAAAAAAAAAAAAGCAGCAGCAGCAGATAGCAGGAGGGGAAGAATGAAGGGGGGGAAATCGGAGGGAGAGATGAACCACGAGAGATGATGGACTCTGAAAAACAAACTGAGGGTTCTGGAGGGGGGCGGGGTGGGGGATGGGTTGGCCTGGTGATGGGTATTAAAGAGGGCACGTTCTGCGTGGAGCACTGGGTGTTCTGCACAAACAGTGAATCAAGGAACACTACATCAAAAGCTAATGATGTAATGTATGGTGATTAACATAACAATAAAAAATTAAAAAAATAAAATAAATTCCCCCATGGGGTGCCTGGGTGGCTCAGTGGATTAAGCCTCTGCCTTAGGCTCAGGTCAGGATCAACAGTGTCCTGGGATTGAGCCCCTTGTAGGGCTCCCTGCTCAGAGGGCTATCTGCCTCTCCCTCTGCCCCTCCCCGCTGCTCATGCGTGTGTGTGTGTGTGTGTGTGTGTGTGTGTGTGTGTGTCTCAAGTAAGTAAACAAAATCTTTAAAATAAAATAAATTCCCCCAGTTCGTGCCCATCAGAAATCCAGACTATCTAAAAAATTCCCTTTAGTTTAAAAGAGTTTAGGTTTCATTCCTAAACACTGAGGGTTTTCAGCTGCCTTACTCAATAAAAAATAGCAGATGAAGCCACCGTTGTCTTCCTTTGTCAGGAACAGAGAAAAATGACTTGGAAAGATCTGGTCTATTTTTTTAAGGCCGCTGCTTGGGTTGGAGAAGTCATGCAAGGAATCCTGTGTCAGAGCATGAGCATCCGCCCTTACTTTTACTCCACAATGCCCTTCATTACACGTGCCTGTGTTAGTGTTCTAGATCTGAGAAGTCTCTCATGCCATGAAGTCAGTGGGTGGTGGGTTTTCCAGAAGAGGGATGCAAAAGTCCCTATACCCTGAGTTTCAAAGGATTCCATTCGGGCCCCTGGGTGGCTCAGGCGGTTGAGCATCTGCCTTCAGCTCAGGTCATGATCCCAGGGTCCTAGAAACCGGTCCCACATTGGGCTCCCTGCTCAGTGGGGAATCTGCTTCTCCCTCTACTCCTCCCCCCTGCTCGTGCTCTCTCTCTCTCTCATGCTCTCTCTTTCTCCCAAATAAATAAAATCTTTAAAAAACAACAACAACAAAGGATTCCTTTCTGCTGGGGCAAAGAGCTAACTGAATGAAAGAAACTGATTGAACACACTTAAATGAGACATCAAACACTTTTATTAGGTGCAGCCCTCACTTAGTTCTCCTGAAAACGGTAATCGGCCACTGTTACATGTATTCATCCATGAAAGCAACAGCTCTGCACACAGAACTAATCACGTGCCAGGAGTTACCAGGTCTGCACGTGCAGTGATTTGGATAACAAGTGATAGAAAAGATTAAGGCAGCTTGTTAAGAAAACATTCTCCCTAGGCACCTTGATTCCTTGTGGTTTTCTCTCAGAGAGCTCCAGCAGAGGGCTACCTCACAGGTTGATCCTCTTTCCTTTCACCAGCCGCCCTCGAAATCTACACAAATCCTGGAAATAAAGCCAAACACAGTGAGTTGATGGAACACTGGGAATCTGTTCAGCATAAGACAAAGGAGATTTCTAGCATCTGCCAACAGTTAAATGGAAAAACTCCGCACAGGAGTCCTGTCAGTTAGTAAATAAACCATATTCCAGGACTCCAAATGATGTACTTGCCCACATCTAGAATAGTGTCGAACAAACTAAGAGAGCCAGTCCCCAGGAGGTCAGCCTGTCTTATTTGGCTCTGCTGTTGACCACAGGTATCTTCAACCGGCTGAGCACGGTGTTTGGTCACAACTGCCCACACTGCCGCCCTCCCCTTGTCCTGCTTTCCTTTAGACACTGCCCCATTTTGAGTGATCTGCTCCTAAGTGAAAATGATGTCATGAGTTTTGGGTTCATTTGTTTTTTCCCTTTGTTCTCAACAAAACAATTCAGACTTTTTTTGTTCCTTGTTTATTTTTGAGCAGACAGCAAGGTCAGGTGGAAAAAACAGGTTTCGAAATTCGACCTCATTCCGAAATGTAGCTCTTTCGCTTACGTCACTTTGGCCAACCTCTTGGACTTTTCACTTTCTCCTTAAGAGCGTGGAGTGAGGGGAACCTGGGTGGCTCAGTGAGATAAGTGTCCGACTCAGGTCATGATCTCAGGGTGGTGGGATCCAGCCCCACGTCTGGCCCCTCGCTTAGTCGGGAGTCTGCTAGAGATTCCCTCCCTCACTCTCTCCTCTCCCCTGGCTTGTGTGCACTCTCTCTCTCTCAAACAAATAAATAGATCTTAAAAAAAAAAAAAAACAGTGAGAATGATTGTTCCACTGGGTTTTGGTGAAGAAAGTAAGAATAGGGCTATGAAAGTGCTCTTGTACCTCACAAAGAACTTTATCGCAGAAGTTAACATCATCATTCCAAGTAAAGCTGAGAAACTATATCTGCGAGACAAACATTTTATTTTTTTTAAAGATTTTATTTATTTATTTGAGAGAGAGAGAATGAGAGAGAGAGAGCACATGAGAGGGGGGAGGATCAGAGGGAGAAGCAGACTCCCGGCCGAGCAGGGAGCCCGATATGGGACTCTCGATCCTGGGACTCCAGGATCATGACCTGAGCCGAAGGCAGTCGCTTAACCAACTGAGCCACCCAGGCTCCCGAGACTAACATTTTAAAATAAATACAGGAGGGGCACCTGGGTGGCTCAGTCCGTTAAGTATCGGACTTTGGCTCAGGTCATGATCTCAGGGTCCTAGGATTGAGCCCCGTGTCAGGCTCCCCACTCAGCAGGGAGTCTGCTTGTCCCTCTCCCTCTGCCGCCCCTTCTCCTCCCCACCTCTGTGTGCCTCTCTCTCTCTCAGATAAACAAAAGATTTTATTTATCAGAGAGAGAGAGAGAGAGAGGCACGGCAAGAGAAGGAGCACAAGCAGGGGGAGTGGGAGAGGGAGAAGCAGGCTTCCCGCTTCCCATTCGAGCCGGATGCCAGGCTCGATCCCAGGACCCCGGGATCATGACCCGAGCCAAAGTCCGACGCTTTTAAAAGATTTAAAATCTTTTTAAAAATAGGATGAAATAAATACAGGAGGCAATTCATTTATCACGACCTGAAAAGCCTCAAACATAATGTATGCCTGCTTTAAAATTCAGAGTGTTGCACAGAAGCCCCACTTGACAAGATACGGTGCCTTCATAAGGCATTTTAAGTACTGGACCAAGGAAGGAGGACAAGACTTTCTACCATCTGCAAATGTGAAACGAGAGCCTTTTCAGACGTGGGATAGATTCACAGGTTCAAAAGGGAGAAGTGAGGTTCTTAAGCTGGGAAGGAGTTTCAGAAGATGACTCCCAGTGGCACGGTAGCTTAGTGTTGGTGTATGGTACTCTTCCCAGGACCGGAAGGCCCAGAGTTATCACGACAGTCGGTCTCCTTGGGGGTCCTGTCACCCCCGTAGGAAACGCATGCATTTATGATTAATGCACATTAAAACATAGGATCAGCTTCTTGGTTCAGAGGCTAAAATGGACTTCACCTACAAAGTAAATACGTTTATTTGCCTTGACTACAGTTTGTCTGCTAATCATCATCAGCGTTGAATGTCCACTAGTTACGAAGAATTTACAAGTGATGTGTGTTAAGTAGAAAGGGATATGAAATAATGTCTCATGCCCCCTATTGATAAGCATCAGTGGTTTCTGAAGTCTGCTCCATGACACTCCAGATGTGAACTGACCCAAGCAAAAACCTGCTTAAGAATTGCTTTCTGGGAGTCTTATTGGATTTACATATATGTAAATACTCTGCTGTATACACATAAAGGAGGCCTGTGAGTGAAAGCCCAAACCTTTAACTTCCTTCTGTGCATTCAGAAGGTAGCCTTTGTGCTTCACTTGCTCTCCTCTAGACCTGTGTTCTGTTTCCACCTGTCTGTCCTTGAACAGGACAGCCTGCATACCACAGGGCGGCCGAAGACATGAAGCCTGGGGTGCTCAGGTGCCCCCCGCCTGGGAAGCAAGTACAAGCTGAAATCCCACTGTCATTCTTAGTGGGTCTCAGCAAAGCTTCTGCAAGGCGCTCTAAACAAAGCATGCTATACTTCCAAAGTACATCAGGTATGAGAGTTAAGCAGCTGAAGGAAAGAAGAAAAAATAGTCTTAACCTATCATCTCAGACAGACGTACCCTCAGCGTGCTGTCTTTTGGAATTCCATGTAATTTGTTTGCTATCTCCATAACCTCTCTCTCAAAGATTTCTTGACTGGTGCCTTTGACATCGATGTAGTGGCAGTCCGAACTGGCGAAATGGCAGGAAATTGCCTGTGCAGTGTGACAGGATTAATATTGGGGGAAAAAAAACCATTCCATTAACACCAGCAACCAAACAGGGAGACTTCTTTTAGAAAGTCAGCTATTTCACTCAGCGTTTGATTTCTAGAATGTTCCGTGGTGTCCTGTGTTAGTCTCTTCAGGGTTCAGTGACCCCCACCCCCACGCCCCAGGGACAGTTAAAGGCTGACTGAGAAATGACAAGAGGTTTTGAGCTCCCTGTGATACTTGTTTTCAAAATGGGCAGGGAACATAACGACACGAGTAAGAGGACTTTAACTTTTGAACATGTGATTTGTCTAGTGTGTGGATGTCCTCAAGTCCTAAACAGGAATGTGTTCCGGGGTTCTTCATCATCTTCCTAGAGAAGTTAAGTTACTCAGTTGAGTTTGTGGTGGGTTGTTATTTCAATGGCTACAGATGGTGAAAAAAAAAAAAAAAACAACCCACAAAAATACCTTGCAGAAGAAAATAATATACACGCCCACCCCTCTCAAATCAAACAGACATTTGAAGTCCGATAGCATTCACGTACAGTCCCCATCTTGTTTCCTTCTGAAGGTAAGATGGAGGTTACTTGGTTCTCCCCATTGTTGAAAAAGTTATAAGCTGATCTAAACTTAAACCCCGCTTTCCTAGTTGCAAGTTAGTTCTCTTGAGGTGACCATGTCTACTGGAAGGACTGCCTGCTTTGCCCAGAACATCAGACTTCTAGGCGGTAGAGTCACAGACTCCATTTCCCACAGAAGCCCCCACACCACGCCAAGGAGGAGTGACACCTGAGGCCAAAGGGGGAAAGTGCATACCCATATACATGGGTTTATGTATTTCTTTTAAGGGTTCATATTTTCCCAAACATTAAAGTAGTTGAAAAACTACTGAAAAATTGCAAAGTCAGTACGTTAAATCTCAGATTACTTACGTTTTTTATTCTGTAACTTTTTTTTCAAAGAGTAATCATTCTATACTCTCTCTCAACTTTTTAACATGGACCGTTTCAATATGTAGTGATCCTACCTCAGTTTATGATCCTGATCATATAGCAAGTAATATAATTTTCTGACTCATACAACTTTCAGATCTTTGGTCTCAGCTTCCTGTTTTTATACACACACAGACACATACATTTCCATTTTTCATTTCAAGTTGAATTTTGAGGCTAAGGATCCCTGATTAAAGGCCCGAAGTGGTGAAACTCAGGAACACTCACATCATTTGTGTCACTGGGGCCGTACCCTCTGCTTGAAGAGTTCCGAGGGTCCTGCTGGTGGAGAGTCTGATCTAGTCTTTATTTAAAATGTTGGCATTGTGTTCCTCATGGATAGTTTTTGCATTAATTTTGATTTTCTAAATACTGCCCTAAAATATCATTTAACTTGATTGCTGAGGGGGTTTTTTTTGGCATCTTCCCCCCGCCCCTGTTAAATTTTGCCCCAGAAAAGAGTGCCTTCTTGCCTCTCTCTCATCCCGGCCCCATCAACCTGATGGAAATATGAATGAAGGAATGGAAGGTGAAACCTGGTAGCTAAGTCTTCACTTCAGGGAGACAACGGGGGTTGGTGTGACAAACTGGAAGGCTTCACTCAGCCCCAAAGAAGCCCCCAATATTTAGTATCAAGAGCCATGTTATATGGGGAAATGAGAGTCCATAGTACTGTCAGATCTGCTGAATTTTTGAGAAGCGAAAAATCTGGGAGTATGAGAAATGTCAATTTTTTTTAATGTAAGCGATGAAATCATTAGGTTTGTAAAACATTCTAGGGCTAAAACAAATTCTGGGACTAAGAGGTGAAAAATATGGCTGCCTGTGAAATCTGAGGTCTGGGCAGCCAATTCAGAACCTTTGTTTAGAATCAATAATGGTTTTCCCAATAACAAAGCTATTATAAACTGTCCTCCTATGTGATTACTGTGAGCTATATACATTCCAAATCTTATGATTTTAGTATGTCAGCCATTGTGTCTGCCTCCAAAAGCACCGGCTGTGGGCTCCCAAGTATGTTCTTTCTCTGAAGCAATTCTATGAATGTTCGTAAATCAGTATCAGTAGGATTGGGATCCTGAGGTCACCCGGCTTCTTACTGATAAGAGCAAAAAAGCATGAGGTAGCAAATAGATTTCCTGGTAAATATAAACCCCGCTAAAGGCCAGTTTAGTTCAATGTCCAAATCTCATAAAGTTTCACATATCTTGACATTTTTGTTTCTAACCTCTTCATCTTTGGAAGGTACAGTGATGTGAGTGCATACCTTCCGGTATCCTTGAGTTTTGTTCCAGCCAGATCCATGGATGAGCAAAGGATGAAAGAAAACAGTGTCTCCCTTCTCCATCACAAGGTGCACTCGGGGGCTGTTTTCATCATAGTCCTGGATCCCGTAGAACATTATGTTAACTCCCCCCTAGAACACACAAGAAAACCAAAGTCTGTATTAGAGGAACCCGTGATTCAGAATTTTATCAATGACTCATTAGGAAAAGCAAAGGTTTCCTAAGTTCTGCCAAGAGAAAGAGATAAATAGACTCTTAAGCTGTAATATATACAAAAACTTCTCAGATATCTGGTTGTAAAAATCATGGATTTGGGGGACCAAAGGAAGAATCTGAAATTTCCACTTAGCCTTCATTACTGAATTGTAAGTGAAGATCTAGACCATCTTTGCATTTTGCGGTTAACACGGGAGATCCCCTTTCCAGCCTGAATCTTAACCTCTCTTTCCCAACATGATGTTCTCTTCACCTGGAACTTTGCCTAAATAATTCTTCTTTGGCTAAGGAGTTCCTCTGAGAAGCAAACTGTTCTTCCAAGCCAACAGAGAGAAAATGCTCAAGTTTCCTCAGCTCAGAAAGCACTCATGTCACATCCAGAGTAAAGAAAGAAGAATAGTCAATTAAAACATTGTGTTTTTTTATAACTACTTCCAAAGTTACTGCTTCAGTAATGGTTATGGGGGGGGGCACGGTATCCCATTCTCCTCCCTAAGGCTCTCCCACATTCTTCTGGGGGGAAGGGCCGCTTTCCTGCTGGACTGTGTTGGGACTTTGACCCAGTACCCTTCTCTCCTGGCCAGGGTGGATTTGTGACCTAAGCTTGGTCAATCAGACCTCCCACTGTTGTCCTCACTTTGAATCTGAACAGAGGATTGATCAAAGACCCTGGTCATGGTCAAGATTCAACTGTCCCCACCAGGTGTCCCAACCTGACTGTTCCCAGGGAACGGTGACTCCCACTTTCCCTCTCCCCAGAGCCAGCCAGGCTTTCCATGGACTCAGCACGTGCCTGCGTCCCTCCAAGACACTCCCTTTGGCTTACGTCAGCCACAGCCCGCTTCTGTTGCCTGCACCAAACTTTCCCTAAACCTCAACTCAGTTTATGAATCTTACCGTTTCAGATTTTATATCCGAATCCAGACTCAAAGATTTTCACTTGGCACTAATCCCCAGTGCAAGAGTTCTAACTAATTGAGGCAGAAGTCCTGAAACCCATATTCTTTACTTCCTACAAAACCACATTCATTCTTCCTGCCTTAACAACACGTGCTCTCTCATTCTGACCATCATTATGGGGTTTGCAGGCCTTATTGTCTGATACCTAAAACACTCATAATCTCCTCTCTGGTTTCTCTGCCTCTGGACTCCTGACCTCCAGTACATCCTGCTCTAGACCTCAAGATTATCATTCCTGAAGAGCCAATTGAGCTCACCATTCATGGGCTCAAAAGCATTTGATAGTTTTCTCACACCAACAGTTCAGTCAATAAACCATTCAATGGGCACACAATGGCATGCTACTCCTCCTTCCCCAGAGCCTTCCTTGGTCTCTCTAGCCGGGAAGAGATGATTCCCCCCTCTTCTTTATCCTAAGGGCCAGCGATCAGTGCATAAGAATTACTTGGCATTTGAGACATGCATCTGGTGTTGTGAGTGTTTATGTCTGACCTCTGCCATGAGGCTTAATCATCTCAGATCCTATACAGCGCCTACCAGAGTTTCCCACGCTGGTCAGCTTTCCAAAACTTGTTGAAAGAAAAATGATTATCTTACCTGACATCCTTGAATTTTCTCTGATCCTAATTCCAAAACCTAAAACAATGTTTTGCTAGGAAAGGAAATGCCATCTCATCGTTAAAGTTCTTTATGGATACTGATAGGAAATCAAAACAATAAATCTTCTGGTTGAGATATATCCACTAGGGGCTCCTGGGTGGCTCAGGGAGTCGGGTGTCCGACTCTGGATTTTGGGCTCAGGATATGATCTCGGGGTCATAAGATCAAGCTGCATGTGGGGCCAGTGCTCAGCAGAGTCTGCATGTCCCTCTTCCTCCCCCGCTGCCTCTCTCTGCTCCCGCCACCTCTCACATGTGCAAATATCGTGAGCTCTCTCCCTTTACCTCCCTCTCTCTCTCTGTGTCTCTGACTCACATAAATAAATAAAATCTTAAAAGAGAAAGAAAGAAAGAAAGAAAAAAGAAAGAAAGAAAGATTTATCCTGTATGCAGACATACCTCCCACTTAGGATAACCATGTGGCTTCAGGTGGCCTTTGTGTGTGCCTGGGAGCACACACAGGCAGCCATTGTTCTCGTCGATGTGCTCCATGGCTGTCCAAGCACAAACTATGTTATTGCTGGGCCGGAAGGGGAAATAGTACAGATCCTGGTGCAAGGGATGACGGGATGTCTTCTTGCCTGAAACAGAACCTGCTGTTAAAACACACCTGAACCTCAGAATTCGTCGCCTTTGCCCGCAAAACCAGAACAATGACTATCGCTACAAAACCCAGACGACGGAAACGGCACTATAGAAAATCAGCATGCCCAGAGAAGCACCACACTGGAATATCAAATCCACAGGGTGACTCCAGATCCTACACTTTTTTTCTGGGTTTCTGGTAGCCGAGGACTCACACCATTCTCTAGCAACTCATAACATATCATGATCTGTGTTGTGCTTTATTCCTTTGTAACTCTGGTTTGAGCACAGAGCATAGTATTCAAAACAAAGTTTGATTAGTTGAAGAGAGTAGACAAATTTGAAGTTCCCTGTTAGCCTTCAAAGTGGCTGATACAAACACTATCAATGAACTAAATTAATAAAAGGCCGCCAAGAAGTTCCTTGTGAAACTAGAGGCACTTGGTGCACAGTCATTGTGTAGAATCAGAGGTCACAGAACCACATTTCCGTGGTTCCCTGTTTGCACTCTGAACTTGGTGTTCCCCAATCCCCAACCCCGACCTCTCTAAGCAAGACATCCAGGGTGGGAGAGATTTCGTGGTGCTACGCTACAGGCCAGTCACATAAAGCTCTCCTGGCCTCTTTTCTCCAGAAAAAGTGGAAAAGGATAAAGAATCTTGAAGGACCCATTTATTACTCCTGGTAGAATACATTTTCTCAGCATGGCCCAAGAGCTGGGGCTAGCTTAAAAATGCAGATTCCTGGGGGCGCCTGGGTGGCTCACTCAGTCAAGCATCTGACTCTTGATTTCAGCTCAGGTCTTGAGCTCAGTTTCATGAGTTCAAGCCCCGCTTTGGGCTCCATGCGGGGCATGGAGCCTACTTTTAAAAAAAAATTTTTTTTTGGACGCCTGGGTGGCTCAGTTGGTTAACCGACTGCCTTTGGCTCAGGTCATGATCCTGGAGTCCCTGGATCGAGTCCCGCATCGGGCTCCCTGCTCAGCAGGGAGTCTGCTTCTCCCTCTGACCCTCCCCCCATCTCATGTGCTTTCTCTCTCATTCTCTCTGTCTCTCAAATAAATAAATAAAATCTTTAAAAAAAAAAATTTTTTTTTAAATACGGATTCCTGGGTTCTAGCTTCCAAACCAGTTTCTCTGGGAGTGAGATCTTAGGAGCTACATTTTAGCAAGCACAAGAGCAACTGTATTTTGTGATTTTAAGAGCAACTGTAGTATGTGATTTTTTAAATTTATTTTTATTTTTTGAGAGAGCGAGAATGAGAGAGAGAGAGTGTGTACATGGGGCGGGAGGGTCAGAGGTAGAAGCAGACTCCTTGCTGAGCAGGGAGCCCGATGCGGGACTCGATCCCGGGACTCCAGGATCATGACCTGAGCCGAAGGCAGTCGCCCAACCAATGAGCCACCCAGGTACCCTAGTATGTGATTTATAAGAATAGTTTTAATTTTGTTAGGAATAATAATGTCTTCAATCAGGAAGGCCAAATTCACACTATCATAGGTGAGAATGGTTAACAAAGCTTAGAGGTGATGATTGTAATCATAGGAGCCTATGGTATATGAACAGTCATGTTTATTAAACCAAACTTTTGAGTAGCAAGCCAGTCGTCTGAAAATCCAACAATAACCCTACAGTTAACATCTGAGATCACTACTGTACTTCACCATTGTTATGACGTATGCTATTTTAAGACTTAAATAAAAGGACATATATATTTATTTATCAAAGTTTAACATTTATACACACAGGTATAGTTAGAACACCTTAAATTATTTTTTTCTCTTTTCTTTTTTTATTTTTTTGGCTTCTCCATAACAAGTAAGAGGCCTTTACCAGAATCTGGAGGTTTGTTTATTAGCATTGTATGCATGGCCATAATATTGGGTCCAGTGAAGCACTCCACATATTTCAGAATCTAAGAGAAAAGAGGAGAAAACGTTTCACGAGAAATGCAATGCACAAAAGTGGCACAAAGTACAATTATCTGTACAAGAGCCAAGATGCCAAGAATTAAACACTTGGTAGGAGCGCCTTGGTGGCTCAGGCAGTGAAGCCTCTAACCCTTGATTTCAGCTCTGGTCATGATCTCAGAGTCAGGATCGAGCCCTGTGTTGGGCTCCTTGCTCAGTGGGGAGTCTACCTGAGATTCGCTCCCTCTGCCCCTCCCCTCCAAATAAATAAATAACTATATTTTTTTAAGAAACCACTTGGTATTTCACGACACTGCAAACAAAGAATGAAAAAGTTGGAACAGGAAATCTTCAACATTGAATTAAACAGGCTTTTCCGAGCCAGTTGGAAGCCCAACCGCTTTTTCTACAAGAGAGACAAGTGTTTCTCTGAGGTATCACCTGGGAAGGACAGAAATACTCTTCTCTCAACTGGAACTGTCCACAGCTGCCCAGGGAGAAGGCAGCTTCCTCTTTCCCCCACCGAGACTCCTCATAAGAAGGGACCATGAGGGGCCCCTGGCTGGCTCAGTCGGTAGAGCATGCAGCTCTTGACCTCAGGTCGTGAGTTCAGGCCCCACGTTGGGCGCAGAGCCTACTTAAGAAAACAAGGAGGGACCATGAGAGGCCCCAGCACACATGCAGCGGCCATGCATACCCCAGAAGAAAACAGAAGAGCATCTGGGGCCACTTCACAATCAGAGCACCTCCCATTCCCCAGCTCTTCACCGAGGCCCTCCAAAGCAGACAGAGTGAAAGGAAACGGGGGTACGGTGGGGAATGAGATGAGCAGGTCCCTGTCCCCATGGAGTCGATATTCTGGTGGAAGAAGGGTCTTCAATAATGACATGGGCACGGAGGCTTGAGACCAAGTTAGCAATGAGCATGGGACCCGGGCTCTGGCAGCTGGGGTGCTACCTCCTTGCGTCTAACCCACCAAGGGAGGGGTACGTGCAGAAAAGACTGGGCATTGTATGCCTACTACCTGCCAGGGGCTTTATGCATCAGCCCACCTAAACCTCACAGCGGTCCCTGAAAAGTAATGCGTCCATGCATTAATAATCCTTTAAAGAGAACACCCCACACAAATGAGGCTAAAGCTAATAAACTGCCCAAGTTGGCAGAACCAATTAAATGAACAAGATGGTATTCAATCTCCAATTCTGTCTGACTCCAAAAACAAGCATATTCTGCTTTCTACTTGATGCCCTATAAGGAATATTGGCAACTTGGGAATGAAATGCTTGAAATGGTACCAAAATCCTAGGAGTCAGAACTCATACTTCTTGTTTTTATAAAGCGTGTCAACTTTTGGGATTCCCTCAGGCCAGTGTTTTCTTTCTTTCTTTCTTTCTTTTTTAAACTAATCTCTAATCCCACTGTGGGGCTCGAATTCACAACCTCGAGATCAAGAGTCTCATACTCCCACGACTAAACCAGCCAGGCGCCTCCGACCAGTATTTTCTAAATCTCAGTGATACTCAAGAGCCATTTTACCATTTCTATCATACTTTACAGAGCTGCCCGATACAGTTAGCCAATAATTTCCCTAAATCGACTCACGTCTTTTCCTGATTTATTCCTGAGGTCATAGGATGGATGTGCTGGTTATTTTTTCCAATACACATCAAAATAAATACCCAACTACTAAAGTCATACCCTCCTCCTAAAAATCATTTCATGAACCAGCAGATGCATGCATGAGTCACACTTTAGAGAGGTGGGAAACCTGGACGTCCTGGTCGTGCTTACTCTACCACATGTTGCCTCTAACTTCAAGCTTTTCCTCCTTGATCAATGCTCACAAGTTCCATTTCCATAGCAGGACTTGAGTTTGGGAAGAATGGATAGTTCAGAGGGGCCACGTCCCCTCTTGTCCCCAACCTTAGGGGCTGGACATCAGAGGTGGCTTACCTGTACCGTCTTTTTCAGGAGGCAGATTTTCTTTTCTTAAAATATTTTTTAACTTTTTTTTAAAGATTTTATTTCTTTGTCAGAGAAAGACCGAGAGAGAGAGAGCAGCAGGCAGAGGGAGAAGCACGATCCCTCCCCACTGAGCAGGGAGCCCAATCAGGACTCGATCCCAGGACCCTGGGATCAAGACCTGACCCGAAGGCTGACGCTTAACCGACTGAGCCACCCAGGTGTCCCATTTTTTTTTTTTTAGACTTTCGTTATTTATTTAACAGAGGACAGAGAGAGAGGGAACACAAGCAGGGGGACTGGGAGAGGGTGAAACAGGCTTCCCGCTGAGCAGGGAGCCCGACGCGGGGCTCGATCCTAGGACTCTGGGACCACCCCTGAGCCGAACGCAGATGCCTAATGACAGAGCCACCCGGGCACCCCAGGTGTCCTAGTTTTTAACTTTTTTTTTTTTCTAGGTTTAAGTAACATCCACACGCAACCTGGGGTTTGAACTCACACGCCAGAGATCAAGAGCCACATGCTCGGGACACTTGGGTGGCCCAGGCGGTTAAGCAGCCGAGTCTTCATTTCGGCTCAGGCCGTGATTTCAGGATCCAGAGATCCAGCCCCATGTCAGGCTCTGTGCTCACTGGGGAGTCTGCTTGAGATTTTCTCTCTTCCTCTCCCTCTGCCCCTCCACCTGCTCGCGCCTCACTCTCTCTCTAAAATAAATACATAAATCTTAAAATAAAAAAAAAGTCGCGTGCTCTACCAACTGAGCCAGGCAGGTGCCCACGTGAGGCAAATTCTCTAATCACCCTTGGGGTTATAATTTCTAACATGTACTATATGCAATGTGTCCTTTAAACCATTCTCCGTAAATGGTTCATAAACTGTGATACATTTATGCAGTGGGATGCTACGCAGTAGTTTAAAAGTATGATATAGAGTAATATATAAGTGATACGGAAAGATGTCTAAGATCTATTATAAGTGGAGAAAACATGGCGACAACCAGTATGTTCCCACGTGACACAAAAGGTGTGGGTAGATAGGTGCACCTGCATAGCCATGAAAAAATTCTAGCTGAATGCACCAGAAAGCTCAGCAGTGAATGGGGCTGGCGGGTGGGAGACTTCCTTTCTCCTGTTATGCCCTGCTGTGCTATGTGGATATCTTCATAACTATGAATTACTCTTAAATAATAATAATTTTTTAAAACCGACTTTAAACCTGAACACAACCTTGGGCACCTGGGTGGCTCAGTTGGTTAAGCGACTGCCTTCGGCTCAGGTCATCGAGGACTCGGGATCGAGTCCCACATCGGGCTCCCTGCTCAGCAGGGAGTCTGCTTCTCCCTCTGACCCTCCCCCCTCTCATGTGCTCTCTCTCTCTCTCTCATTCTCGCTCTCTCAAATAAATAAAATCTTTAACAAAAATAAATAAATAAAAAATAAATCTGAACAAAACCTTAAACCTCTACTGACCAGATTCATGAGAAAAAAAGAAACAAAGGGATGTCCAGTGATGAGACCTGCAATGCCCCTCCTGTTGATATGCCATATCCAGAGTCGGAGAGGCTCTGTCTCTCTCTAAGGCAGAATTCCTAACCTTCTCAACCAAGGATAATGACCAAACTCCAGACAGGGTTTCTCCGTCTGGACACTACTGACATTGGGGGCTGGATAATTCATTATCTGGGGGAGGGGGCTATTCTGTGCACTGTAGGATCCCTGGGCTCCATTAGCAGCATGTCCGGCCTCTACCCCGAGAGAAGCCGGTAGTACAGGGTCCCCACCACGTGACAACCCAGCATGGCTCCAGGCACCGCCAACTGTCCACCTCCAGTTGAAAACCACTGCTCACCAGCCACAAGACAAGGGGGCCAGAGAAAGTGTAAGCAGCAATTCCGGAGGCAAGCATGCAGGTGGGCTGTTGGATTAGAGGGAAAGAAAATGCAGGAAGGCTCTCGAACCTCAGGGAGAGCACAGTATCTGAAGAGTTCCTTGTCTTCTTGGAAATCTTGGACCTTTGAAACTGTCTTTTCACTTGGCACATATTCTGATTTTGCAATGGACACATCTCTCATTATCATCATTTGCTCTGGTTTCACCTCCCCCTGGCAGATCCTTTCAAACTCGCTCCTAGAAAATTAAATTGGCAGATGATGTCATTAGTGCAGGCTCCAGACACCTGGCCTGGCCAGTTCTGTGGAAAGATTCTCGAAGATGGAGGGGGTGGTGTCTCTGCACCAGGCTGACCTCCGGGCCAGGCTCAGGAGTTCTGAGGACGGGGAAGAGAAACCGGCCAGCTCAGAAGCCCCCTCTCCTCACCGTGAGGCTGGAATTCACTGCGGGAACTCACATATCCTTTAGCCTCCCAGAACAGTGGGGAAATGTCTGTGATTTGGTTGCACCTGAGTAATCAGGGCAACTACTTCTCTCATACTTACCACGGGCCAGGCCCCCTTCGAAGGACTCTTGTGTACTTCACCTTATTCAGTCCTCACAACAACGCTAGGGCATAAGACACACAACAGGAAGTAGCGGGGCTAAGATTAAAGCCAGCTGGTCTGGCTCCAGAGCTCATGTTCCTAACCACTTCCCAGTGAGCCAATCACTGAAAAATATCTGAACACACACACGCTCATCTTACTCACATTCCTACTGCAAACATACAACATTTCTGTAAAACAACGAAGGGTTACTGTACCTAAAGCGTTCAATATCAGCCTCAGATACCAAATTTTTAATGACAAGAAACCCATTTTCTTCATAAAATTGTCTCTGTCCTAGGCTTAGATCATTATTATCCCGAGTATACCTAAAGGAGAAAAAAAAATTTCAAATAAGTCCAAATGAAAAATCACAACCCAACAATACGTATCGAGAGCCTGACAAATGTTCATACTCTTCCACCCAGCATTTCTATTTTTTATTTACTCTAAGAAAATAACCTGAACAGTGTTTTAAAACAAGTCTTTGGGATTTAAGTTTATTGATTTTTTTTTTTTTTTTTAGTAATCTCTATCCCCAACATGCAGCTCGACCTCACGAACCAGAGATCAAGAGTCACATGCTCTTCCGACTGAGCCAGCCAGGCGCCCCCAGTCTGACCATTTTTTAAAACGTTTAGATCCAAAACGTTAACTACTGCTATCACTAAAAAAATAGAAGAATAATTAATTAATTATATCCACTCAATATGACAGGACTCAGGCATTAAAAATGAAGAGCATGGGGCCCCTGGGTGGCTCAGTTAAGTGTGGACTGGTTGTTAGGACTCAGGTCATGATCTCATGGGTCCTGAGATCAAGCCCCAAAATGGTCTATGGGCTCAGCGGGGAGTCTGCTTGAGATTCTCTCCCTCGGCCCCTCCCCCCACTTGCAATGTGTGCACTTTCTCTCTTAAATAAAGAAATCTTTTTAAAAAAATGAAGAGCATATGATAGTACGGACAGTGCTTACTATAATAAAATGTATTTAGATTTGTTTATAACCAAGACACTACTTGAAAACAAATGCAAAGAAATACAAGAAAACATTTTTTAAGTGATTATCTTTACATCATGGAATTTTGGATGACATTTTTAAATTCCTTTTATTTCTCTGATTTTCCTATTTGTTCTGTAATGAATATGCATGGTTTTTCAGGTGGGGAAACAAATTCAATAGACTTTATGTTTTAAATTGTCTAGATCATACATTCTCAGAAGAAATCAAAGTCACAAAATCCAAGTAAGTGCATGGCAAATGCACAGTCTCAGATCACCCAGTCCTTTCTTCTGGATTGGAACTGTGGCTCTACGAGAATATTCTATGGAGATCAATGTCTTCCCCTACAAAGGTAATTTAAGATAAACCAAAGATACTAGCTAATATAGCAATAGGACCACAAACTACAGGCTAACTTAAATGAGGTATAACATGCCTAAATTTGAAAAAATCAGATTATACACTTCTGATACTTTTCCCCTAATTTTTAAAATACATATAAAAAATAAAGTTTTTTAAGGTCTTCACATTTTCCCCTAGCTCTAATTAGAACAAGTCCTGGCAACAGCCAATTTGTAGAATGAATTTTTTAAAGAATTTATTTATTCACTGTAGGGAGAGAGAGCACAGGCAGGGGCAGGAGCAGAGGGAGAAGGAGGAGCAGACTCCTTGCTATGCACAGACCCTAACCCGGGGACTCCTTCCCATGACCCATGAGATCATGACCCGGGCCAAAATCAAGAGTCGGACGCTAACCCAATGAGCCATCCCAGGCGCCCCTGTGTAATGAATTTTCACCAGACAACATGAGATGTATTTTATATCTTAGTTACCACTAGAAAAAGCTTTATATACATTGTATGGTTAAAAATGACAATTCGATCTACTTACTGGAATTGTGGAGGCTGGAAACCGTTAGGAGAAACAGCCCCTGAAGTGGGGTGAGCTACCTAGGATGTGAATTAAGGCAAATAAAATGAAATTTAGGAATCGATCTTTTCTAGAAACAACAGTCTGCCCAGGATTCCCTGGCATCAGGGAAGACTGGGTTGCACACATAGCCGCTGACAGGTACGCACGGTTGCTTACATCATTTCATTTCAGGAAGTCCAGACAAGGGACTAGAAGACCCAAGACCTTTATCGCCATGCCTGCAGCCCAGTGCAGGAGGCCTAGACCCGTAGGGCTCACTAACCGGGTCCAAGGTTACCCAGCAAAAAGGTGCCTCAGCGCAGATTTGATCCATTCGCTTTACTTCATAGCGTCCACTAGTTTATTCCACATGACTATTTCTTCCACTAAACTGCTGAACAAATAAAAAGTGTAAGGTTAAAATCTAGAAGTGAGGAGAACTGTGCTCTTCCAAAGATGGGTACTGAATGCAGTGGGAGTCCAGTCCAAAATACAAGAAACTTTTGGCTTCTTCTTCTTAAAAAAAAAAAAAAAAAAAAGCACTGGGTGGTGTATGCAAACTGAACCATGGAACACTACATCAAAAACTACTGGTGTAATGTATGGTGATTAACATAATAAAATAAAATTTTTTAAAAAGTCTATTAAATAAACAGTGGCTCTAGGAAAAGTATGGTCCACATAGTTCAGTATAATTTTAAATATCTTAAAGAGCTAGAAATTATGGAAATTCTTTCTGGTTTTCTATCCAGGGAACCACAGATCATTTACTTAGCCTCTCCTTCTTCTTGTCCTCTTAATTTTTTTTCATTGTTTCTTTAGCTTAAGGAGTGACGGTCTGAATGTCACCACTCATACACGTTATTTTCTGTCATGTCTTTATGTAACTGGGGGCAGTATAATCCTCTGTTCTCCCTGAGGCAGAGAGGTTAATGACCTTTGTCAGCTACGAGCAAGATGTGGTAGACAGAAAGCAATATTTCAGTCCAAAATCCTTCTCCCTACCATTGTGGATTCTGGTGGTGGTGGTTGCCCAAGTTGGAGCCCAATTCAGGGCTTGAAGTACAACCCTGAGATCAAGAGCTGAGCTAGAATCAGGAGGCAGGTGTTTCAGGGACTGAGCCACCCAGGCTCATTTTCACAGTAGTCACAGACTGGACCTGGAAACCTTCATTCTGGTTCCAGTTTCCCCAGTGCCCGTGGGTTGGTGGTTCTCACCTTTGGGCATGTATCAGAAACAAGTGAAAACAGACGGCTGGGCCCCACTCCCAGGTATGTGGAATCCATGGGTCTGAGATGGGCCTAGGAATCTGCATGTCTAACAAGCTCGCCTGTGCCGGGCTCTGGGCGGTCGGCTCACGCGCGGCCAAGTGCAGAAAATGCCAAAGGAGCTGAGCGCAGGCCCCTCCGTCAGGACTTCCACTCTCCCCTCGCAAGGCAGGGAAACAGGCCCTAGGAGGGCCCGGAGGGCTGGGGCGGAGCCACATCAGCCCCTGAGGTCGGCCCCGTCACGACCCCGCTGGGAGCTTGGGGCCACCCGCGCCGGGCCCCCCCCGCCCCCGCTGCCCTGGCCCCCGAGCCCCGCTCCGTCCCGGGTGCCCGGGACACCTGACACCAGCACGGGGACGCGGGCGCGGAGGAAGGGGAAGAGCTCGCTGGGCGGCTGTGCCAGGAACCCTGGAGGCCACCGCACTTGCAGCCCGAGCCCCGCGCAGCCCAAAGGATACGCGCGCCCCGGCCATACCCCGGCCGAGGTGTCCCAGCACAGTGCGCAGGCGGGCGCCAGCACGGGACTGGTTCATGGCTCCGGCGAGGAGTCGAGTCGACCAGGCCTCGGTCCTGTGTCCGGGCGGCGGGCGGGGCGCGAGCACAAGGAGCCCTGGCCGAGCGCTCAGACTCCTGGGATTCCGCCTTGTGCGGAGATGCACTGAGCCTCCGGGCCACCGTACAGTGAGGACGTCCTGCCCACAGCCCCAGCGCCTCAGTGATCACAGAGGTCGTCCCAAACGCACGCAGCTGGGGAACTGTTGTAGGGCTTAGCGACCGGGTTCAGGTCGCCCAATGAGAATTGAGCCAAAACATGACCCATATTGCCAAGGCCTAGTTTCAATTTAGTTTATTCCACGTGACTGTACCTCTGGCTCAGCTGCTGAAGTAACAGTTCAGATATCAGCCCTAGAAGTAACACGTGCTGTTCAAGACATGCAGCTTAATTGCTTGGGAATCCAGTCTGAAATATTAGAAACACACTGGATGTTCCTTAAAAAAGAAAAAAGGCACATGAAGTAAATGACTCCCTGAAGCTTGTCTCATCCACACAGTCTAGTATTATTTTAAAATTTCCTAAAGAACTAGAAATTGTTTTTATTTTATTTTAGTTTTTTTAGTTTAATCTCTACACCCAAACGTGGGGGTGGAATTCACAACCCCAACATCAAGAGTCACACATTCCACCAAGCCAGCCAAGCATCCTTCCTCCTCCTTCTTTCTTTTTTTCTCTTTCTTTTTTTTTCTTTCTTTCTCTTTCTTTCTTTCTTTCTTTCTTTCTTTCTTTCTTTCTTTCTTTCTTTCTTTCTTTTTTCTTTCTTTCTTTCTTTTTCTTTCTTTCTTTCTTTCTTTTCTTTCTCTTTCTTTCTTTCTTTCTTTCTTTCTTTCTTCTTTCTTTCTTTTTTCTTCCTTCCTTCCTTCCTTCCTTCCTTTCTTTCTTTATTCTTTCTTTCAGTTACTTCGGGGACAAGTACACAGGATTTGGCCACCATCATCTAGGTCATAAACATCCATTACCTCTCAAACTTCCCTCCTACACTCTTTTCCTCATTATTTTGTGTGTATGTGGTAAGAACACAACGTAAGATCTACTCTCTGAGCAAAGTTTAAGTAGATAATGCTAGCTATTGACACAACCATGCTGTATGTAATCTCCAAACTATTCACCTAGCATAACTGACACTCTGTAGCCTTAAACCAGCCCCTCTCCAGTCTCCCCTCCCTCAACCCCTGGGAACCCCCATTCTCTCTGCTTCCATGAGTTTGACTCTTAAATTCCTCCTGTCAGTGGTAGCAGGTACTTGTAGCCCTGTCACTGGCTTCTTTCACTTAGCATAGTGCCCTCAAGGTCCATCCATGTTGTCACAAATGGCAAGAGCTCCTTCCTTACTAGGGTTGAATCATATTCCATTATGTGTCTACCCTATTTTCTTTACCCTTTCACTTGGTGACAGACACTTAGGTGGTTGCCGTATCTTGGCCCTTGTGAAAAGTGTTGCAGTGAATGAGGGAATGCAGATATCTCTTGGAGATCTAATTTCAGTTCCTTTGGATATATACCCAGAAGTGGGATTGCCGGATCATGTGGTACTTCTATTTTTAGTTTTTGAGGTCCTTCCATACTGTTTTCCATAATGGTTATGAGAACCAGAAATTCTTTCTGGATTATCTTTCTCATGCAGTCTCGGCAGATGATTGACCTAGCATCTCGCTGATTCTTTTCTCTCCCTCGTTTTTCTCATTGTTTCTTTGTCTTAGAGTTACTTCCAGAGAGTCTCACCTTATAAACATGTTATCAGTTTTTTTTTAAGATTTTATTTATTTATTTGAGAGAGAGAGCAGGGGGAGGGGCAGAGGGAGAGGGACAAGCAGACTCTGTGCTGAGAGCTGAGCCCAAGGAGGGGCTCCATCTCGAGACCCTGAGATCACGACCTGAGCTGAAATCAAGAGCCAGACGCTTCACCCACTGAGCCACCTGGGTGCCCCTAAACATCTTATCATTTCTTAAGGGATGTCTTTATGTAATGTGGTGAAACTGCCATACTCACGGAGAAAAGCAGGCCGGGACTCAGAATTTAGTTTATTAGCTGCTGCCTATTTCCTCTGAGGGAGGGTGGAGATTTCTCAGCATCCAGAGCAAGGCTTGCCCTTTGGCCTTCATCTTTGGGTTCTCTCTCCTTTGTCCACGATTACTCCTTACCCAGACTCTCAGGTTATTTTAGGTTGACAGAAATGTCCTGGGCCTTCCCTCATGAGCTCCTAACCTCCTTGCCCACAAATTGATCATCACCTGGCGGCAGCTGATCCTGATCTCGTTGACTTGACTGCCAGGGGTTTTCAGGAGAGGCCCTTATGTTTATCCTAGTTAAAAGTGAAGCATCTGGCCTTTGGCAGGTACTGGAAAGAGAATCTGCGTGTTTCTGCTTCTGAGAATACAGCTCCTGCACCCGGCTCTCCGGGGGAATAGCTGAATCCTTACTGCCTTCTCCTGGTGGAAAGCAGGCACTGCTAGGAAGAGGCCAATGTAAATTAAGTTCAGGCCAACCCAGATGATTTAAAAGACAAGACCTTTAGCCACACAGGCCCTGAAAGTTATTGGCTTTCCTGACCAATGGGAAAGACAGTGAGATGAAACTCCATACACCTGTAGGTTTAATGTTCCGCCCGAAGACCTTGTTTTCCAAGTGTGTGAAAATCCCTGCCCGCTCTGCCGTGAGCTGGTTTAAGTGGAGGGTTGTTGAAAGAGATGAAGGAAATCTTTGAATGTTTCCAGTTATTGTCTGTCTTTTTAAAATTAGAGGATGCTGGGTTTAAGATGTCTCACTGAAGAGCCCTTGGGGAATTAAAACAATAATTTCTCCGTGGGTAATTTGATGAATGTCACTAGCTTTTAAAAACAGTGATTTGGATTATTTGGAGGTTCCCCAAGTGCGCATCTTTAACAACTGTGTTATTAAAATAAAAATATTTGATATTTTGGCCAGCCACCTGCAGCCCTGCCCATCTGGGCTTTCTCAGCTACTGTGGGGCAGGTCAGCGCTCCCAGCAAAAGCCAGCCGACCCCTTGTGCAGTAACCCCTATCTCCGGTCTTGACTGTTCCAGAACCTCGTTCAGGCGATTCTCCTCCTCTTCCCCCTCTGTTGGATCTCCCCCTTCATCAGCATAGAAGCCTTCCGCCAGCGCCGCACTGGTGATAACCTCTTCCTCCACCGCTCATGCATTTCTCCGCTCCTTCTGCGGCAAAACTTGAAAACATTGTGTAAATTTCCCGTCTCCGGTTTTTCTCCAATTTCCTTTGGAAGCTGATCAACCTTTTACCCTCCCCATTCCACCAAAAGTGGTGGTCAAAGTTGAGCAGCCATCACCAAGTGGGGTGGTCAACGGTTGATTCTCATTTTGAAGCTTATTAGACCCCAAACATCACAGGACCCAGGGAAACACGGATGCAACTTGCGTCCCTGCTCCTTCTCCGTCTCCTTTGCTGCGGTCTCCCTCATCCCCCAGGCTCCTTGGACATCTCTTTTCTATACACACAGGTTTCCCTAGTTATCTCTGTCTCATGACTTTAAGTTCCTTCTGTAAACTGTCAACCCCCAAATTTTTATCTCTGGCCTCAACTCTCCAGCGAATTCCAGACTCTGTGTATCCAACTGCCTGTTTCCACATCATCACCAGGATTTGTAACAGACATCTCAAAACAGAATTCCTGCCCTTCCCCCCTCAAAAATCATGCCCCCCACCAAAGAAAAAAGTATGTCTATGTCCTAAGCCCCGGAAAGGGTGAAAGTGACCTTGTTTGGATAAAGGGTCTTAGCCGATATGATTAAGGATCTGAAGCCGAGTTCATCCTGGATTATTTGGGTGAGCCCTGAATCCCAAGGAAAAATCTCTCTGGGTGGCTGACATCGCACTACGCCCACTTCCATCCTGTTGAGCACCACTGATCTCTGGTATTTTGTGACGAAGGTGGGACAGGGAGGAAGGAAACAAAAAATCACACACACACGGGTACACACACCTCACTGCACTCATTCCCGTGCTTTAGACCTGACTTACGATTTCAGAATCTGTCCCATAAAGATCATGGTCTTTTCACATGAAAATTATTTAAGGAAGACAGGATAAAGATACTTCTAAGAGCACAAATATAATTAAGCTATGTGCTGTATTCTTTTTTTTATGGTTTTATTTATTTGACAGAGACACAGCGAGAGCAGGAACACAAGCAGGGGGAGTGGGAGAGGGAGAAGCAGGCTCCCCGCCGAGCAGGGAGCCCGATGCGGGGCTCCATCCCAGGACCCTGGGATCACGACCTGAGCTGAAGGCAGACACTTAACGACTGAGCCACCCCGGCACTCCTAGGTGCTGTATTCTAAGACAAGCTTTCTATAAATCATGTCCACACAAAGAGATGCAAGCATATTTTCTCCAAGCCTGTTTCTGATAGAAGCCATAAGTAAAACTAGTTTGAAGAACTGACACGGTGTGCAGTGCTGAGATTTGTAATCTTTCAGCACGAACTCGAAATTCAAAGATACAGATGTATAAATCCAGCAGAAGATGAAAGGATAAAATTATCACTTATGGAACTGTTTGGGTTGAGAAATGTCCAGAGGACGGGTATATTATCTAGCATGAAATGCCGAAAAATCAACCAACAAACCTTTCCACACTTCTTGAGCACCTCACTTGTGCAGGGCTGTCTGCAAAGTAGAGAGGAAAACAGGGGACAGCAACCCTCAGCAAGAACCTACCTAGCAAGGGCGGACAAGCTGCTGGAGGCATTTCTCCAGAGAAGAGGGAGAGAGGGTGGAACGAGACACTGCTGGGGGGAAGTGGGGTTTTGGGCGTGATGCCAAATTGCTCAAGAATGAAGAAAGGGACCTGTCAGTCCTGCTGGAACATTTCAGCCTTCCATGGCCCCTTTGTATATAGCCCAGCTTGACATTTATCATTTTATATATATATATATGTTTATATATATATAAACATATATATATGTTTGGGGTGCCTGGGTGGGTGAGTCGGTCAAGCATCTGCCTTCGGCTCAGGGCGTGATCCCAGGTTCCTGGGATGGAGCCCCACGTCATCGTCATCGGGCTCCCTTCTCAGCAGGGAGTCTGCTTCTCCCTCTGCCTCTCCCCCTGCTCCTGCTCGCTCTCTCTCTCAAATACATAAATAAAATCTTCAAGTATACATTATTATTAATGTAGTCACTATATTGTATGTTAAATTCCCAGAACCTATTTATCTTCCAAATAGAGGTTGGTACTCTTTCACCAACAACTGCCCACTGCCTTTACTTCTAGCCCCTGGCAACCACCATTCTACTCTCTGGAGTCATTACAGATAATTTTTAAATTGTGTGTTTGTGTGCCCGCGTCTATGTTTCAACCGTTTGGCAGTAGTCATGAGCATTGTTAAGAAAACTCTAGACTTTATCCATTTTAAAATCCCTGCCAAGTATGGAAGTTAAAAAAAAACCAACAATTTCATATTATTGTCTTAATTTGGCTGCCTAGGGAGACTGACAAGCTTTTATAAATACATTGGTATGTGTAATTTTGTGAATCGCCTGTAGATGTCTGTATTGGGAGGTGAAGCTCTACTACTGTAGTAACAAGTAAACCCCGAAATCTTAGTGGCGCAACAAAATACCGTTTCCTTCTCGGTCACGTCACAGTCACACGGGAGTCAGCAACTCTCCTTAGTGCAGCGATTCAGGGGTCCCCACATCGCTTTGTGATGCTGCCCCCTAAAACCTGTGCCCCTTGAGGACACCAGTGAGAGCCAAGCGACCGTCATGGTGGCCGCTGAGAACTCTAGAGACTGGGGCAAGCTCCAACCTCTGAGAACCAGGAGTCCAGTGGAGGGTAAAACCATGACTCTGGAAGCCAGTGAGCCAAAGAGAAATGCTATCAAGCCCGCGGGGTGGGGGGTGGGGGGGGGGCGGGAGAGATCCCCGAGAGGATGCGTCATGTCCAGAGCTGCCCTGCTGTTTGACGATTCAGGTATTTGGGGATTGGATGTTTCTCTAAACTCCTGGCCCCAAACTGCTAGCTTTGCCGGTACTACAGGAAAGCAAATTATGCCACAGTCTGCCCGCAGGCCCCGGGGATGGGGCTTGGCAGCAGGGGCTCGTGAGATCTTCCTCCCTGCTGGCCCCTGCAGGGCCCGGGAAGCAATTCTTGTGAATAGATTTATTTACAGAGTACACTGTTTGAGCCACCACTTGTTTCCTCGAACAGAAATGAACACTGGCAGAGGGCTCTGGAGGGCTGTGTAAATAGCTACTTTTATTTTCATTTAAGATGTTTATTCATTTTCTCAAAGAGAGAGAGGAGAGAGGAGAGAGAGAGAGCGCCCACAAGCAGGGGGAGCAGCGGGGAGGGGGAGAAGCCGACTCCCAGCTGAGCAGGGAGCCTGATGTATGCGGGACTCTCCCCCCAGCAGTGTCTCGTTCCAGCCTCTTTGGTGAGTCCATGGTTCACTGGGGCTTTGGTTCCAGGGCTTTGGTGAGACCATGGCTCACTTCGTTGAGCCATGTTTAGGTTCAAGACATGGAGACTCAACCAGAAGCAAAATGCTATTCCCATGCTCTACTTTAAGAATTGGTGTTTGAATCTGTTGGTTTTCCGTTTGCACCCTGGCATGTTCAAAAACTGCATTGTTAATATGCAGAATTTTAATGAGAAAAAGTACAAATTGCTGTGGAAAGTAAATTACATTGTCTATGCCACCAATACCTCATCTAGAGAAAAAGGGTGCTCTGAGCTTGCGAAGGTAGGTAGGGAGAAATCTAGATCTCTTTGTACACACACACATGCACACACAAGACCGTTCAGTATCTGAGGCATCATTATCTATGCTCGCTTTATTCCTTCTGAAAATAAAGTATAGTAACAGTAGTATAGTATAGCTATTCTGGTCTCTCTTTACACAGTAAGATTGTAAAACTTAGAATTCAGATTTAACTCTTTTAAAGGCAACGTTAAATTCAGACCGAAACTGCTGGCTCATACATCTAAAATCAGAACAACTTAAACACTTGCATTTATTCATCATAACGCATGCAGAACTTGGGAGACTACTACAGTGTACTAAGTCATTTAAAAAATATTTAGCCCAAAAGTGCATATTGCTTATGTCATATTTGTTTCTCTTCCTGGACAGAGTTACAGTCAATGTTTCCACACAGCCTGTGCAAATAACAAGCTAAGCTTGATATTCCTTGGCGAGTCACTTGTGTGGCCCGAAGGATAATTGAGCTTACCAGGGCCCAGCCTTTTCAGGCTGTATGTAAAAATCCTGTGCATTTTAACAAGCTGTATTTTTGGATGCGACTACATCATAGGACTTGAAGAAAAGAAAGCACTATACCAGGAAGCCAAATAATGAACTCCCCACCAATCGTGTGATACGCTAAACAGATTTTGCTAAGAAGTCAAACTGCACTGTCCTGTCTTCGCCTCTCCTAGCCCCCTGCTCCGTCCTTCCGTCTGCGGTCCCAAACCTCAGTGCACTTGGCCCCGTGGGGTGCTCGTCGAAGACGGATTCCCTAGAGCACCCGACCCTGGACTCCGCGGGACCGTGCGGGACCCGAGAATGTGCCTGTGACAAGCACCCGCCAGGTGATCCTAATGCAGGCGATCTGAATGCTCTCTGGAAACCACGCTTTAAAGACCCGTTTCTTCCCCTCGGAATCACATGAATTACCCAGACCTCTAGGTACCCACCATTTATTATCCGAATCTTCCCGAAGATGGTTTCCTCGGGTGCAGAATCCGCTTAGCTCTCTTCCTCTCAGCACGCCTGCCACCGAGGAAATCACCAGCATTCAAGGCATGATCAACATTAAAAAGAATTCGGTTAGTCATCACTAGTGAATCCAAAAAAAAAAAGCCCAACAGTACGTTCACCTTACTCAGAGGTTTCCAACACATTTTATTTGTAGACCACTGGTCTGTAGCTTTCTTTTGAGGACCAACATCTGTATAAATCCCTAGAAAACGTCCAAGGAATGTCATTTCCGAAGCAGCCTTTCGGGGTCCCGCACACCGTACTATGGCTTGAGTTCCAGCTACACTTGCGAAAAGGCTGCCTCCTGGCTTCTGATGGAGGACGGGCGCATCCAAAGGAAAGCCTCTAGGGGCTGTCCTTTCCGGAGGGGTGGCTCCCTTTGGCAAGAAGAGGATCTGTCGCCAGGGCTTTGGTGCCCGTAAACATCAGAGACTCGCAGGGCCGGCTGCTTTCTCTCTCAGGTGGACACTCGAAGAGTCAGCGCGCTGGTGCTTAGTGACTGCGATCCGTCCTTATGGTTTAGTGGGTTAAAATAGAAGGAAGCCTCTGTTTTTAAGTAACACAGATAAACACCTTTTTAGATTGCCTATTTGTTCTAGCACTACAAAATTTAATTCAAGAAAATATAGGCCCCATGAAAGACTTAAAAGTTTATAAAACTAAAATCTAGTTTTCCCCAATAAATTGTACTTTTAGCCAAAACCCTCCCAACGCTTCTAAATGATACTAAAGGGGGCATCTGATTATACAAGAGCAATAAAAAAAAATTAATATTTATTGAATAACAAGTTTCAGTTTGAGCTGCGACGTTGGCAATGCAGATTTTTTAACACAGATCACAAAAAGCGTGCACAAAAAAGTACTGGCACCAAGGACAAAATAATGCTAAGAATTCGGCTAAAGAACTGCTGAGTTTAGGAAACCAAAAATCCTGAAATCACTATACAAAATAGAAAATGTAGTAACCACTACCATCCAGAGAACAGTCTTTATTATTGATTATATTTCAAAATTATTTGTGTAGTTAATTATAGATTGGGTTGTAAATGAGTATTATACATGAACGCCCTTCCAGAAGGCCAATTCCCTGTGCACTAGAGAACATCTAATTACATTGCAAAAAGGATCCTTGCTTGCTGTCCGTAAAGAAAACAGTTAATGGTATTACTGTAAATATTAGGAAAGCTACAAAAAAAGAAATTAACTTTCTTTTTTTGTCCCCAAAGTGCTTTCCATGCAGAGTTAAGCACTTGCCTTGTTGAACTGAACACACTACGGGGAAAATGTTCTGGGTCAAAAGAGACGCTCTTGAATGAGAACGCTGGGCTTTACAAAGCAAGGACTGGAAGGAACCATGCAACCCTCTCGCTCTTGGGATACCACTGTGTCACTGACCAATTCCATCTTTCCAGAATACCATCCAAGACACTTACAAAAGACCAGACTGATAATGATAAATACGCACAAACTGAACAGACACCAAGTGCTATCTGACACCACGACGGGTATGTCTGTGCTATGGGAAAGCACCTTTAAAAAGAGCCTATGCGGCAAGAGATAAGTGTCTAAAGATTCAAAATGAATCAACAGTATTGGATAACAATATAATTCTCAACTCAGAAGCTGCCTCAAGATTAGGTGCATCTTCAGTTAATGTAACAGGAAAAAAAGGCAATGGATTTTATTTTATTAATTGCATCCACTCACAAATCGACCTAAGGTCACCAGATGTGTAGACACAATGAGATTTTTGTGGTCGTTTATAGTCTTTAATTGAAATGATGAAAAAGGAAATAGATCTATTTAAAAACAAAACCAAAGAGCTACTTGGGTCGAGATTAAGAGGTGGCCCCCGGGGTGGGGTTCACGTTCTGAGTGGCCACCTGCGGTGCGACTTCGATGATCCGGGGCTTGTCTATGATTCTGGCCGTGCGATTGCCCTTCTCCACGATCCCAATAATCCATGCTTGGTGGCCTTCCCCGTATTTGGGAGACTTGATCTCTGCACAGAACCGGGCGGCTTGCTCTCTCGGTAAACAGATTAGGAGGCCTCCTGGCAAAGGGAAAAAGAGAGAGAAAGGATCATCGTCCGTTGGGACGCCGGGCCGGCAGTTTCTCCAGACGGCCCTCCAGCCACCAACCCGTTTCTAAGTGAGCTGCCCTTTCTAGTCAACTGACTTCCCGCAGAGGACACGCTACAGCAACGCGCGGCTTCTTGGTGAACCACTATATTAAAGGGACACACACATAGTGAAGCTTCAACTGTGACAATAACCTCGTATGAATCACTGAACGCCGTGCAGGAGGGAGGTTTTTTTGAAGGCGCAGGAACATACATCGTAGCTACTTTCTTCTTCCCACACTGAGAGAAGTATTTCAAACCAAAAGAGAACTTTTCTTTTTTGACTTGATTTTCTACGTGGATTCCTCCTTTTATAAAAAAGACTTTCTGTATTTTTTTTTTTAACTTAAAAGTTAAGATCATGAAGAGGTGTATGCCTCAAAGTATCGCGGTCCTGTCACTGGCTCTGTCATCTTCAAAACAGAGAAAGCATAAATATTTTTACGAGAGCCTCCCTCACGACGTTGGTAGCTAGGACAGAAAATTTTATGTATTCCTAAGTAGAAATAACAGAGTCAAGAAAAAAATATGTATCTATACTTTTAACAAAAAGTAAAAACTTCTCACTTTTGAGTAAAGGAAACAGACGGAATCTGACGGTAATCTCTGCGGACTCCAGGCCCACCAGGCGGTGGGTGCCATTCCAGCCCGATGAAGGACCAACAGTTCCGTGCCTGCTTGGAACTTTCTTACTAGAAACTGGATTGTAGTTTGTTGTTGTTGTTTTAAGGACAGGAAATTGAAGGGTCCTGTACAGAGGCCGTGGGAGGCCTACTGGACAACCGCAGGCCCTCCCAGAGAGCTGGTGGGTGGGCAGGGCTCTGTGGCCCTCGCCTCTGCTGCACCCCCAGAAGCCCACTGAGGCACTGCTGGCATTCCTGCGGGCCAGGCCCACCCCAGACCGCCGCAGTCAGGCTTCCTGGGAGTCAGGTCTAGGCACCGGTATTTTTACATCCCCAGATGATTTCACTCTTTTGTCAGGGAAGGGAAACTACAAAGTTAGAAAGAAAAGAGAAATATGAAAAACTGAAAGGAGCAGGAGGATATCCAGGGTGAAACACAAGAGTCCAGGTAAGGGGCACTCTGGAGACATCATATATCATCTCATTCTTAAAATAGCAATTTTGGACATTTTCTTCAAGGAAAACATATACCATGTTCAATGTAACGGAGAGGGATCACAGTTCATTCAAATGCTAAGTTTCCCATGAAGGCCGAGGAAGGACCCATTTCCCCATATTCTCCCTCCCTCCAGTCCTGTCACCAAACAAAACACTGATTTCACGCTGTTGGATCACACACAGACGGGCAGGAGTCAGGTGACCTGCAGCACCCGGGGGGAGCTGACAACATTCATGCTAAGGCGGCCAAGGTTATCTACCAGCACTGACCTCACACACAGTGGGGTCGTGCTCACGTACTTGGCTTCTTCCTTGTCAGAGGACTTTCCGTTAGCCTCGCTAGTTTAATCCTCAGATCTGGGCCCAGGATCCTTGTACCTGATGTCTCCGGGCAGGTCCCGTGCATGAGGCCAAACATGTTTCCACAGGCCTTGCTCACAGCAGCCATCTTGGCCAGGACAGGAAGGTTGTGGATCACGAAGGACACCTCGTTCCTCTGCTGCTTGGCCAGGTTCTGCGCGTGACCCAAAATTCCAAAGCCCGTGATGTCAGTGGCGGCGTGGGCATTGAACGTGTGCATGAGCCCCGCAGCTAAGAGAACACAGAGGAGCCGTTTATTATCTGGTGACATAAATGAAGATGGAGGAGAAAGCCACCCTTCTTCAACTCAAAATTTTAAACACACTTTGATGTCAAAATTCCTAATTTGTCAGGGAGGTGGCACATTGGAATAATGAAAATGTAATTTCTAAAAAAAAACCCAACCAACAAAACAACAAAAACCAGAGTGAATTTTTGAAAGCTGATTTTTTTTTTAAAGGTTTTATTTATTTGGGATAGAGTGAGAATGAAGAGAGATTGAGAGAGAGCACAAGCATGGGAAGAGGGAGAAGCAGGCTCTCCAATGAGCAGGCAGCCTGAAGTGCGGCTCAATCCCAGAACCCTGAGATCATGACCTGAGCTGAAGGCAGACACTTAACCAAGTCTGAGCCACCCAGGCGCTCCTGAAAGCTATTCTACAAGAACCATTTAGAACTATCAGCAGCTTCAATCAACAGTAATTTTCCAGTGAACTAAAAAAAAAAAAATCTGTCCAGAAGAATCAGATCTAAGCCATCCTAAAATCAAAGAACAAGACCTTTTAAGACGGACCTAAATTCAAAGCATTCTTACTACAAGTGAATTGCCTAAAAGGTTAATTTTCTAATAAAAAAATAGTTCTTGGGGTGCCTGGGTGGCTCAGTTGGTTAAGCGACTGCCTTCGGCTCAGGTCATGATCCCAGGGTCCTGGGATCGAGCCCCGCATCAGGCTCCCTGCTGGGCAGGAAGCCTGCTTCTCCCTTTCCCACTCCCCCTGCTTGTGTTCCTGCTCTCACTGTCTCTCTCTGTCAAATAAATAAAATCTTCAAAAAAAAAAAAGTTCTCGAAGTAGTTTCAAGGTTTAAAGAAAATTGAGCAGGAAGTACAGGAGGTTCCCGTATAGTCCCCGCCCCCTTCTCCCATTATTAACATCTAGCATTAGTGAACTACCTTTGTTAAAAGTGATAAGCCATTACTGATGCATTATTAGTAAATGAAGTTCATAGTTTACATAGGCGCTTACTCTTGATGTTGTACAGTCTCTGGGCGTTGACGAATGTGTGACAACCATCAGAGGATATACAGACAATTTTCACTACCCTAAAAATCCTATGCTCCGTCTATTCTTTCCAGCCCCCCCGCCCCAACTCCTGGTAACCACTGCTCTTTTGACTGTCTCCATAGTAGTGCCTTTTCCAGAACATCAGAATTGGAATCGTAGAGTGCTCTTTTCAGATTGGCTTCTTTCACTCAGAAATATGTTTTTAAGTTTCCTCCATGTCTTTTTATGGCTTGATGGCTCACTTCTTCTTAGAACTGAGTAATATTCCACTGTCTGGATGGACCAGTTTACTTATCCATTCACCTACTGAAGGACTTCTTGGTTGCTTCCAAGTCTTGGCAAATATGAATAAAGCTGCGACAAACATCCGTGTGCAGGTTTTTGGGTGGACAGAAGTTTCAGTTCAGTATGATAAATACCAAGGAGCACAACTGTTGGATCATATTAGTGTTTATTGTATTACTATGTGTGCTATAAGGACTTTCTCCCGGTCTGTGGCTGGCCTCTTTTATTCTTCATGTCTTTCATGGAGCAGAAGTTTTTTATAAAGTCCAATTTGTCAATTTTTTCTTTAATGGATTGTGCTTTCAGTGCTGTATCATTAACAGTCATCACCAAACCTAAGGTCACCTACATCTTCTCTCAGGTTATCTTCTAGGAATTTAACATTTAGGTCTATGATCCATTTTGAGTTAATTTTTAGGAGAAGTGTAAGGTCTGTGTCTAGATTTGAATTTCTGCCTGTGAACGTCCAGTTGTTCCTGAGCCCTTTGTTGAAAGGATGATCCTTTCTCCATCGAACTGTCTTTCCTCCTTTGTCAAAGATCAAACTCTGTTTTTGTGGGTCCATTTCTGGATTGTGTATTCTGTTCCACTATTATTCTTTGACCAGTATCACACTGTGGCAATGACTGTACCTTACACCGTCGTCAAACTGGGGTGGTGTCTGTCCCCCAAATGCTCTTCTTCAACACTGTGTTGGCTGTTCTGGGTCTTGCCTCTCCATATATAAACTCAGAACCAGTATGTCAATATTCACAAAATAACTGGCTAGGATTCTGAACAGGACTGCACTGAATCCATACATCAATTTGGGAAGAACGGACATCTTGACGATATTCTTTCTATCCCTGTACCTGGAATACTTCTCCATTTATTTACATCTCTTTGACTTCTGTCATCAGTTTTACAGTTTCCCTCATATGGAGCATGCACATACTTTGTTAGATTCATACTGAAGTATTTCATTTTGGGGGGAGTAACAAAGTCTAATTTTTAAAAAATTAAGTACCTCTTTCTCATGAAATGAAATACACCCTATGTTTACAGGAGTACCCTGGGAGGGAATGTGTGTTTTTTTTTGGCACATTTTCTCTTTTTAGACCAACATTTCTTACTTAAGTGCATTCTCAGCAACAGAGGTGGAGAGAAGAATCGACATTTCTGGTCCATCACGGCGGCCGAGCAACCAGACATCCCATTCTATTAACGCGCCCAGGGCAGGAGGGCAGCTGATGACATTTAATAGAAGCCAAGACGTGCACTTCAGAAGCTCTTCCCAGTGCCATCTTGGGGGAACTTAGAAGACCAGAGAATACAAGAGGACACGCCAAATCCTAGTCAGTAATAGGTATCAATCACCACCTCCTCCCTGCATAGGGATTACTATTGCTAATGTTTCCTACAGGAATTTTAATGGAACACAAGCAGCAGAGAAGGGTAGTACACTACGTCGAACTCCTGTGTGCGCAACGAAACCCAGCTCCAACCACTACCACCTTTCTGAAGGGGTCTTGTCTATCCCAGCCTACTTGTTGGGGAGTGGGGTGGGGTGGATCACGTTAAGGCAAACCCTAGTCCTACTACTTCGCCTGTAAATATTTTGATATGTAACTCTTAAAGATAAAAACTTGTTAGGGACAGGCGCCTGGGTGGCTCAGTTGGTTAAGCGACTGCCTTCGGCTCAGGTCATGATCCTGGAGTGCCGGGATCGAGTCCTGCATCGGGCTCCCTGCTCGGCGGGGAGTCTGCTTCTCCTTCTGACCCTCTTCCCTCTCGGGCTCTCTGTCTCTCATTCTCTCTCTCTCAAATAAATAAATAAAATCTTTAAAAAAAAAAAAAACTTGTTAGGGACACCTGGGTGGCTCAGTCGGTTAAGCGTCTGCCTTCAGCTCAGGTCATGATCTCAGGGTCCTGGGATCGAGTTCCACATCGGGCTCCTTGCTCGCTTGTACTGTCACTCTCTCTCTCTCTAGCAAATAAACAAAATCTTAAAAAAAAATAACTTGTTAACCACAATACCACTGTCATTCCAATGCAATTAATATTGTATGTAACAGATCTCTCTTAAACCTCTGAATTTTTAACAGTTTCCCCTTTTTCTCCCCCATGCCGTTTGTTGTGCAAATGGATTCACCTGTTCTGTAGAGGCTCCTGCTTTCTGGATTTGGCTGTCTTCCCTGATGGTGACATGTTCTACTACCTTACATAAAGCCCATCCTGGCAGACAGGTCCAAGGCTCGATGAGATAGATTCAAGTTCATTTTTTTCTGGCAAGAGTATACTTCATTGGCAGGGGTCAGGGGCACTTACCACCTTCACCTGAACCTTTCACCTAACAGTTTTTGCAGCTGCTGATGACTGTTGTTGAGTTTCCTTAAATCAAGGGGGCAGCAAGAGTGGCAAGTGTGTGATTCAATCATTTTTCCTGCATTTATGAGAAGTGACTATTCTAAAGAATTTGCATTTCCCAAAGTACAGTCCACACAAGAAAGGTGAAATATGTGATTGATTCATTTATTTTCAGAATGTGTTGGTGGCTCTAGCAACTTCCAAAGGTGGCCCAAAATGTTAATTATCGTTAGGGTCTCACTGGTGTTCAGACAGTCGCTATGCTACAGCTGGCTTCAGCCACTCTTCTTCTTGATGTTCACATCGCTCCTCTCCCCGTTTGACTGGTGGGAGCCTCCTCAAGATACAGTGTGGTGACACGACCCCCTTGGTTGATACCTCCATTACTTTCAGGCACAGGAGGTCCCAGGCTTATCTTCTGTACTTCCTTTCCCAGAGTTGGAATCAGCCGTTTCCCCAAGGAGTCCTGGCACTTTTTCATGGGAAATGTTAACTTTCAGATCAGAATCTGGGCACTAGGAGTTCATTACCACTAGCTTATCGCTGCTTCTAGGCCTTCTCGACAGACGCGGTAATAAACATTTTTAGGGAAAAAAAAAAATCCTGAGTTCATACTGATAATTCCAAAGTAAAGATTACAGTTATTAACTTAGCTTCTTCGGTCTTACTTCTTTTTATTCTTGAAATCTTTGTTCCAAACTGTATTAATTTATCTGTTTTATCATATTATCCCAATATTCTCACAAACAGAAGCCCACTGAACAATGATACATCTTTGTGGGGTTTTGTCCCGAGGATACATATTGAAAATATCAGGCTCAAAGTGATTTGAAATAATTCTTCCCCATGTGGTTTTGCCACTAACTTGATATATGTTAGGCAGCTTTTTAAAAAATTTGGTTTAGGGCGCCTGGGTGGCTCAGTTGGTTGGGCGACTGCCTTCGGCTCAGGTCATGATCCTGGAGTCCCGCGTCGGGCTCCCTGCTCAGCGGGGAGTCTGCTTTTCCCTCGGACCCTCCCCCCTCTTGTGCTCGCTCTCTCTTTCTCTCTTAATCTACCTATCTCTCTCAAATAAATAAATAAAATCTTTTTAAAAAGCAAATAAATAAAAAATTTAGTTTAGAATTGTAAGCAATGCTATTTTTTATATAGTTTTTTTAGCCAGAGAAAACATTCATTTTGAAGGCAAACTTCAGAGGTCTACTTCCTCCCTATTCCCTCTTAGATCGAACTATTTTTATTAGTGATTTATTTTCCCCTTGTTCCTTTTTGAAAGTATAAAATACATATTACTCACATATGAACATACAAAATGTAGCACACCACATACGTCCTTCTGTCCCTTTCTCGTTCGTTATCTTAGAGCGTCCAGGAATAGAGATCTTGCATTCCTTTCAATGGCTGTCTAGTATTCCACTGTATGCACGTCGACTAGACAACTCTGTGACCTACTGTGGACGTGTGGACTGTTTCCCTCTTTTGCAATTATAATCAGTGCTTCACTGCATAGTCTTACAGACATGCCATTTCATATTCTGGCCACTGCAGCTCTGCGGCAGAGTCACAGAAGTGGGACCATTAGTTCAAAATACATGCACACATAATTTGGTAGGTATGATCACATACTCCTCCATAAGCTTCTGCCATATGGTCACCACCAGCAGTGTACAAAAGTAAGGATGTGGAATCTGAAATGCTCAAATACGAGGAAACTGAAAATTCATACAAATAAGAATCAATCCATTACAAATCCCTTACTGTTAAACGACTTAATTTGAAGAACCAGAAAAGGGAAAAAGACTACTTGTACATTGTAAGTGGCACAGGAATAGAGAGGAAAAGCCTTGGTGGTAAGTGATGAGAGCCTCTCCTCTGATGAGTTAAATTATTACAGTTAGGAATTAAATAACTGAAATAAGAATTAAATAATTACAATTTCACTTTGGAATACAGCCAAAGAAATATTCCTGGAATGCAGAAAACAAACTATGAAAAAATCTGATCCCCCAAAAAACTATTCAGGAGTCAGCAAGAGGTAAATTAATTATGATGTATCTCTGGTGGATCATCTAGGCATTAAAAATTATGTGTTCTAGGGTATATAATGTGAAAAAAAAAGAATTCAGTAATATTAAGTGAATAAAAGCAGATTCCAAATACAAATAAAATGTATGATAACCATTAGTTGAAGACATGAACAATAAAACAATAAAACAGTAAGCCACCAACCAACCACAGGAAAAAATCCTGGAAGAAGACATAAATATACAATAACAGAAGCTGTTCTGGGTGATGAGACTATGGATAAAGTTTCTTCTCTCCTTTTTCATTTTTTAAGAACTTCTATAATCTAAATCTATCGAGATTCTCCCAAAATCTAAATATTTTTACAGTAAAAAAAAAATATATATATATATATAAATAAATGGGAAGAGAAAACACATTACAGAAATTTTTTGAATGTAGCAGATCACTGTATGTCGTGGCATGAAGGCCCCCTGGGAAATTAGTGAGCACCGTCCAGAAAATCCACAGCACTGACCTCTTACACGTTGTAACCAGAAGCCCGGGCCTAGAAAGTTCTCAGCAGGAACAGTAGACCAGACAAGTCAGTCATGGCATAGAAAAGTACATAGTGGTGAAAATGAATTAAATGTAAGTACATACACCAGGAGTAACGCTCAGGAACATTAAGTGTGAACCAAAACAGCAGGAAAAACACATAGGTAGGATTCAAATAAGCAAAAACAAAAAATAACTAACTGCTTAAAGATAGAAGTCTCTGTGATAAAAAGACTTTACAGTGATGACAATGAACGTGAGCTTCAGAGCCATAGCTGCTCCTACACAGGAATTCAGGGGCGGACTGTGGGAGGGGCACCTCTGGGCTTCCAAGGCCGGGCTCTGTTTCTCATACCAGACGGTGTTGCACTGCTGATCCTTAAGCCCTGCACAGATTTTATAAAATTCTTTTGTATCAACTTGGGATCTCATTAAAAAAAAAAAAAAAAACTGTTTTCACGTTTTTAAGTAACTTTATTTTTTCTTAAAGATTTTATTTATTTATTTGAGAGAGAGAGAATGAGAGATAGAGAGCAGGAGAGGAAAGAGGGTCGGAGGGAGAAGCAGACTCCCTGCTGAGCAGGGGGCCCGATGTGGGACTCGATCCCGGGACTCCAGGATCATGACCTGAGCCGAAGGCAGTCGCCCAACCGACTGAGCCACCCAGGCGCCTTTTAAGTAACTTTTAAATCACAGTGTCAGGCAAGATCTTTTAAGATCCGCTGGTCAACCCTAATATTTCTTCTTTTAAATAACTGAAGTGTTACAAATATTTGGCTCAAAGTCATTTGGAGAAAGGTGAAGAATAGAGGGGATAAGACAAAGAAAGTGCATTCAAATCCATTTCTTTTTTTTAGAGAGGGAGAGGGAGATGGAGAAGCTCAAGCATGGAGCCCAGCTCGGGGATCGATCCACAACCCTGCGATCATGATCTGAGCCAAAATTAAGAGTCGGACGCTTAACCAAGTCAGTCACCCAGGCGCTCCCCACATTCAAATCCATTTGATTGTCGGCTCAAGGAATCCTGAAAAACTAAATGAGTGATTTTTTTTTTTTTTTTTAATTTAAGTAGGCTCCATGCCCAGCATGGAGCTCAGTGCAGGGCTCGAACTCACAACCCTGAGATCAAGACCTGAGCGGAGATTGAGAGGCAGACGCTCAACCAAGTGAGCCACCCAGGCACCCCAAAGAGTGACTTTTTTTTAAGGAAAAGATTTTTGAACTTCATCTTCCAAGTTACGAAACAGAAAGCCACACAACCCACGTCCTTAAATATAACATGCCATTAATGATGAGAAAGAAAACTGGTATTTCCAGAAAAAAATCGTAAAAGTTTCCATCACTAAGCTTATCAAAGTTGATGAAATGTGTGGTACTGGAGAAAGAGCAGTTTTTATAGTCAAACAGTTTTGGGTCTGAGAACAGGATCTGCCTGTATTAATGCATTTCCTCTTGGCCAGAGGGGAGAAACAGGGTCCAATTCACACGATTATGGGAAAAAAAAAAAAAAATCCATGAAGTACCAAAAAGAAAGCTAGCATGTTGTATGCAAAGTCAACTCACCCGGTCCATATTTAACGAGGACCTACAGTGAGAACGAGTCCCTCCTTCTGAGTGCCGGGGCGACCGACCGCAGTGAACCAAACCAACGGAAATACCCGCCCTCTGGGAGCTGACATTCTACACGCTGGTTCGCTTCCAAATCATCTGCACAGATGGTTTTCTAGAAACAGTTCCTCTGGCATGTCAGAGGTCAGGACTTCAAAGACCCAGGAGAAGAGCTTCCTTCTTAATTACACAATATGCCTGGTATGTTCTACATCCATATGAAAGCCAAAAAAAGGGGGGGAGGAAGTGTAAGATACTTGAACTATACCAAGTAATTCCCCTGGCAAGCCTTGCTGCTTTCTAGAAGACGAACTGTGGTTCCTGAACTTTCCTGTTTCATTTTAATCTGCTTTTGAAACTTAGTGTAGTACCAAAGTATTTGCTCAATTCCTGGGCATAAAGACTGTGGAATAGCTTCAATCTCTTACTTAACTGTTCAGAAGGAATAGATGATAATACTTAAAAGCGGTACAGGCAGTAGTTGCAAATCCCGGGTCCCCACTGGTGCGCTGTGGGGCCTTGAGCGAGTTACTTCTCTGTAAACAGAGGACACCAGCAGCTACCTACTAAGGCTGTCCTAAGAATGAAGTAGGAAACTAGGTCAAGTTCCTGAGACTGATTACCAGATAACTGGTAGCCACTATTTATCATTATCATTACTTTCTACCCGTATTGAGAAGCTAGACAAGAAACGAAATGTAAAGAAAAAAGTGACAACACGAATGTCATTACTTGTTTATACACACAAACATGGGAATTCAAAGTAACAACGTGAACACCTCGAATTGATAAGTCAAATGCTTCTGAAAACATGCTACATAAGTTTCCTTTCCATTTTTATTGGGGCACAGAGGAATTCGATACTGCCCATCATCCCAGAAATTTAGGACTGGAAGGAACAGAGAGAAAACAGAACCTCAACTCTGCTTCATCAGTTCGGCAACTGAATTCACGAATCCATTCCCTATTCTTTGCTTCTCCTCTACACTCGGCACCGCTGTCACTGTGAGGGCATCTACGCCGGGGGGCAGGGGGGGGACAGAGGTGCTGGCAGAGCCACAGCGCCCTGGGACCCCAGGGACACAGCTGAAAGCGTGCTGCTGCAGGAGGAGGAGCTGCCGTGACCCCACGACCCCATCTAACGTAGTGTTTCCCCCCTAGTCCTCAGTCTTTCCTTGTCTCTCCTGCAAGTCAACATTTAAAATGCATTTCTGCCAGGAACACACGGGACCTCGACTGGTGATCTAGGACCCCAAACCAGGTACCAGCAGAAGGGGGTCTGCAGTACCGGCCCGATCTGGCTCCTGGCCTGTTCTTCCAGCCAAGACTGTGATTTTTCACATGTTTAAGGAATTGGCGCCAAGGGAGGAGGGGCAATGCAGCCGAGACTGAACGTGGCCCGCAAAGCCTAAAATGTTTCCCGGCTGCCCGACCCCTGCCAGAGACAAGCCCTCCCGCCCCAGTACCTGTTCTGTTCAGCCTCGCCATGTTCATCATTGCCTCCTGGTACGCCAACTCAACGTCTTCTTGAGTGACCACTAGTTTGATCTTATTCCATTTTTCAGGCTAGTACCAGGAACAGAGGTTAGGAGGAAAAGGGGAAAAATGTGATTAATCTAACCACTAGAAGAAAAAGGGTGTATTTTGGGGGGGTCACCTTCTGGGGGTTTCGTTTATCTAATTTTGTACACAAAGTTACGTTTTCTTTCGCTTCCTGTGACTTGTGTTTTGGGTGCCCCGTCAGATGCTGAATCATGCCATCTGTTCTGTTCCTGACCACCCCCTCTCCTGTGGTCCAGTCGTGCAGTTTCCTGGCCACGTAAACCTGGCAGGACACTGGGCCACCGTGCGGCTCCCCCCACGGCTGGACGCGGCTCACACGGGGAATGGCTGCCGACATACTCTGCTGCTCCTCCCCATCTCCTCTAACAAGCTGAAAGCTTGCGCTGTCATACAATCACATTTTTACCGACGTGACCTAAATTCTGCCTCAAGCCATCTCGATGGACACACGAGGGTGAAAACAGCTTTGACTGCACGCACCCTGAGGACAGCCTGGGGTGACCACAGAGGTGGTCACAAAAGTCAGGAGAAAAGAAGCTTCCCTTTTTCCGCAGTCTGATTTTCCAAGACTCTAGCATCGTGATACTATCATCCTGCTCCATGAGTGGCCACCATCCAGGCATTCTTTTTCTTTTTCTTTTTTAATAATACCCAACAATCTACCACCCAATGCAGTAACTGAAGTCCAGCCATGTGCTCTTCCCTTAACCCACAGCTCCCCATATCTCCCCCAGAGCCAGTAACTATTCCAAAGTTTATATTCATTCTTCTCCTGCCGTACAAAATACATATTCTTGTACATACAGATGCCAAAATAATTTACTCTCTGGTTGCCTCTGACCTTTATGAAAGGGTATTATGCAGTTACATAATCTTTGGATCTTCCTTTTCTCAATTCTGAGCATTAAAAAAAAAAAGTAAGGGTAGTGTCAGGTTGTGAGTAGGGAGAAGGATCCCAAACCCCTCATCTTTGAGGACCCTCTGCCTCACCTGCCTTCTTTCAGCAACCTTGCTAAGTTACTCAGACCTGGCCCTTTGCATGAAGAGGCACCGTGGATTCCTGGCCAGTCGTGGCCTTCCAATGTGACTTACAGGTCATCATACCTGATGGGAGGTCTCCCCTCGTCACTGGATGGAAGGGAAAAGTAACTCAAGGATGTGGCTTAGAGATTTTCTCTACTCTGCCGTATCGAGGAAGATATATCTGGTTGATCAATAACATAAAAATTTTTATTCTTTTTCAACTCTTTCTCAAGAATGGTAGTTCAGATGACAGTGGCAGAAATTAAAAGCACCAAGATACGTAAGAGTATGCCATAACCGTATTAATTTTTGAATTGTTATGGCAAGGAGAAGAACCCTAAATGAAGTGTGATCATAGCTCAGCGGAAAAGTGACTCAGGATAAATATCTTCATATTCTAGAGGCTTTCTGCACAAGGTAATTACTTCTCAAAATGTTGGAGTTACTAATTAGTTTAAAAAGACAACACAACCAAACAAAACAACTGAAAACCTCATGAATAGAATAATTTAAATTGTCAACAACCCTGCCTGTATTTATACCCCCAAACACTACACTTTCCATACATTCTCCTATGATTTCTTTTAGTGATGCTTAAGATACGAAAGATAAAGCACTCCATACATGGTACTGATTTAATAAAAGAAAACAGACAGTCCCTAAAATTTGTGAAGGACATAGCTGATACTCCACTCCGGGGTAGTGGAAATGAAGGAGCTCAGTTCTGGAAGACAGGGTGAAGCCACGGGGACGACCTAGATGTGAAACGTGCAAACAAGTCTGAGGGGCAGGGCTTGCTTACGGATGAGGAGCGGCGCTCACTCCAAAGCAGACACATCTTCTCGAGAAAGCGTACTCCACAACAAGCACACCAAGGAGACACTCACAGGACCCCGTGTGCAGAGTGAACGCCCCGATCTCCACACCCACCAACAAAAACGACCCCAGTCCCGCCAACGTGCTATCCACCCCGCCCCCATGGCAGGCGGCGCTCCACTCACAATGTCCAGCCACTGGTGCACAGCCACGGCCACCTGTGTCCCCAGGGGCTTCGTCAGCACAAGCACGTCCCCCGGCACTGCGTTATCTGGCCTGAAGAAAAGAACAAGGCAGTTGAGTGTAATCAAAGACATAAACTCACTACCAATAGAACAGGAGAAAGAAAAGGCTGGTCCAAGTGCACGTGTGTTTGCAAAACACTTAAAATTTAAGCCAACCACCACCAGGGCAGTAGAACCTTCCTTGGAATTGTTACTGAGGCCATTGCTGGAGCAGAAACACTGAAAGAAGTGAAGGGTCTGCCAGTTACCTTCAGGATCGCCCACACCCCCAAGGAGTGGACAAAGAAGGAGACCACAGCCTTCAAAGGCAAAGGCCTCATCGGGCCACGCTCGTGTGTAATTCTCAGTACAGACCCACCATGGTTCAGGGGCAACAAGACTCCTGACACCAAGACCGTTTCTCACCATCACTCATGAGATAGAGACCCGTGGGATGTGGCTCCAACCTGCGGGTTTAATGTTTTGGTGATTTCATCAAAGTTCTCAAATTCAAACTGACCAACACTAAGTTCCCTACTTGGCACCCAGATAGACTCCTTGGTTGTTCCCTGTCTTAAAGACAGAAGGCCAACACTAAAAACACAAAGGCCGACCCCCCAAGCGAAACCCCTATCACACTGCGCCCTCACTGCGGGGCATGGCCAGCCCTCGTGTCTTTCTTGCGTCGGTTCACGCTGTCCACCCAGCCGCTCTGCCCTCCAACAGTAGAGGACTATGTCACCCATGCCGATCACCAAGCCAGGGGCACAGACTTAAAATCAACCACTAGCTCCCCAGTTCATCCCGTGATCTCTGTATCCACTGTTCGCTTTGAAAAATGTTCATGTGGTAACGGTATGTAAGAAACTTTCCTTTTCCAAAAAGTAAGCCTTGAGACATGAATGTCTTTCAGGTGTGACTCAGCCGCACCTTGGCGCTGGTATGTTCTTGGACAGCACTGGTTATGTGCCAGCCACAAGCATTACGACTCACAACTACCGGGTGATGTTCAAGTTCATAGGCACTACTGGATGAAATATAACGACATGTGCACGCTCATTCCTGTTTTACAAACCAAACATACATGCTGTTGACCAAAAAATCCACTGAAGCTTGTTTTATTATGTTTTCCTAATTTTTGCAATTGCTTAAGTTCTTTTTCTACTGAAAAGCTGAAATGCGGGAGGCAGATGGACCCACGATCCTCTGTGCAGAAGCCTGAGAACGAAAAACATAAAACACAGGAAAACAAAACTCTGGTGTAAGTAAAATGCAAGACCCTTCACATGAAAGCTATCAGACAATGTCTCTAAAAGGAGCTCCCATCAATTAAAAAAATGGGCAAAAGACAAGAATATATAAAAATATGCTCAACTTTCCTCACAAAGGAGTAAGGTTTAAGCCACCAAACAGACTGGCAAAGAACTGAGAGGCTTGTGTGCGCACTGTGTTGGTGGGGGGGGGGGGGGGGGGGGGCGTGGCAGTCTTGTTCACTGCTGGCCAAGCCTCTACGCAGGGCAATCTGGAGAAATCTATCATGACTCTGCACATATATTTGACCTAGCCATTCTATTTTGAAAAATTTCTTACCAAGAGTTACGCATATACAAAATCATCTACGTGTAATGGTTACACGATGAAGTACTATTTGTAATGTCAAAATAATGGAATAACCTAAATGTGAATAGTAAATTGGCTCAAACTTGGTAAAAGTAGTTCCCTTGTCCAGGAAAGGAAACTGGTGACAAGGACGGGGGGACTCTGCACTGTAGATTTTTCTCTAACGTTTGAACACCGAATCATGTGAGCACACTGCCTGTTAGCACCTGCTCACTGAAAAAAGCCAAACAGGGATGCCCGGGTGGCTTGGTCGGCCCCACGTCAGGCTCCCTGCTCTGCTTCTCCCTCTGCCCCTCCCCGCCCCACTCGTGTGCAGGCTCTCATGAATAAATAAAATCTTTTTTTTTTTAAAGGTAAACAAATGGAGCTTCTACTTCCTTCAGAAAATAGGACATTTTCTTTTCTTAAAAAGACATCAAACATGTAAAGTTAACTTCTTTAAGACAGAATCTTTCAAAGAAAAAAAGAGAGAGAGAGACAGAGAGACTCTTTCCCAAAGATCTAGAAATGGCCAGAAAGCACATGAACAGAGGCTCGTACGATTAGCTACCAGAGAAATGCCAATTTCACACCGGGACATGGATCACCTCACACCTGCTAGGCTGGCTATACCAAACGTGCACACAAGTCTCGAGGACTAGTGAGGATGCGGACACTGGCGTTCTCCTATGTTGCTGTTTTGGATGTGAAATGGAGGCACTGTTGGAAACCAGGGTGATGGTGGCTCAAGCTACAGTTACCATGTGACCCGGTAATTCTTAGGTACATCACACCATGGGAAATGCAATGTATGTTCACAAAAACTTGCACACAAAAGTTCACAGCAGCATCATCTGTTAACAGGTGGAAACAACCCAAAGGTCCATCAACTGTGAACACGTGAACACACGCTGGTCTCTCACACCACGGACTGTCAGTCAGCCGTAAAAAGGCACGAAGCAGGGACAACATGCCACAACACGGAGTCTGAAAACGTCACACCAACTGAAAGAAGCCAGACACAAAATACTGATGTATCCTAGGATTCCATTTATCAGAAATGTTGAAAATGGGCAACTTCACAAGATGGAAAGTAGATTAGCGGTTTCCAGGACGCAGGGAGAAGGGAGTTGGGAGTGACTGCTTACAGATACAGGGTTTCTTTTTGGAGTGATCGAAATGTTCTGGAATTGGACAATGGTGATGGCTGCACAACCTTGTTAATACTAAAAACCAGTGAAGCGTATACTTTAAAAAGCTGAATTTCATGGGGTGCCAGGCACAGTCAGTTAAGCGTCTGACTCTGGTTTGGGCTCAGGCCCCACGTCGGGCTCTGGGCTCGGCATGAGTCTGCTTGTCCCCCTCCCTCCCCCTCTGCCTCTGCCTCTGCTCTAATAAATAGATAATTATTTTTTTAAAAAGTTGAATTTAATGTGATGTGAAATTTTGTTATATGAATTGTACTTCAATAAAAAAACCCCAAAATTAAAAAAAATTAGGAATAAAGTACTGTTTTGTTCCACAAAATGATGAACCTTAAAAATATCATGCTACTATTGGGTGCAGTGAAAGGCAGAATGGGAGCCAGGGGAACACGGAGTGACAGTGAGGGGGATAGGTTTCCAGCTGGGGTGACAGAATGTTCTACAATCATCTCTGGAGATGGCTACATAACTCTGTGCAACACCACCAATGGGATGTGAATTCCTATTTCAATACATCTTTACTAAAAAACGAAAAAGAAAGTGAGAACCAGGCCAGGCGATGGGAAACAAAATCCACTTACATGATAAATTCATTGGGCTGGCAGACAGTCGTGGCCACTCCTCCCAGAACAATCCAGGGGTTTAACACCGTCTGGCCACCAGTCACAGACGTCCCTGCCTCCTCTGCTGCGTCCTTAAAACCCTGTATAATTAAGGGCATCACTTTGTCCCTTTCCTAGGGTTGAAATGAACACAAATGAAAAGTCACATAAAATTCAGTTCAGAACCCAGAAAAGAGAATCTACGCTTAGTGTCATAAAGAAGATCATAAAACCCTGGAAGGGCTCCTGCGGTTTACAGCCAGGGTTGGGGATCAGAGGAAGGAGGCGGCAAGGGCTGACACTGCAGCCATTTTATCAGGAGTCGGAAGGCGCTCTAGGTTACAATGTGAACGGAGCCCAGACAACACAGAATTAAAAACTGGAATTTGACTGGCTCCATAGATCTGCCCTCCAGCATCTGAGGGGCCAGCTCTTTCAGGGGTCCTTAAGAGTTCCAGCGCCCTCCTCCAGATGCTGTGTGGAAGCCATGACCAGCTAATTTCTACGAGGCGCAGCAAACCTCTTTCGGGGGCACAGAAACAGGTACCTTTCAAAAAGAATCTAATGGAAATCATCCCTGAGTCAAAGGACAGGGGCTGGTGGCAAGGCCATGGACACGGCTGTGTGAGCACGTGCCTGCACGGGGCACCCCGCTGCGTCACTTCCCCGCGGTGTCACCCCCAACAGCAGTGGCGTGCGCCCGGGGTCTGTAAGGCTAGGCCTGGGCCACAGGCCTGGTGCGGAGCTGCTAGGACTGAGGCCTCAACTTTAGTAAAGCAAACAAACATGCCTGTCTTGGCTTCGGTCTACCTGGAAGAGAGAAGGGGAAGCAGGTGGTGGAAATGAGAACAAGAATAGGTCAGAGTCTCTATTTTAATTCACGGATAGTTGCCAAAAAATAAACGGGGAGCCCGACAGAAGAGGAGAGCCGTGCAGCCTGGGTGCCTCCTGTTACGGACGGGGTGGGGGGACAAAGGGCAAATCAGTCAAGTGACGCCAGCAAGAAAGCAGACTACTTACCCTGTCGGTCATTTTATTACTGATTCCGAGGAGCATCAGCATATTGTCGCATTCCGTGACCCCCATGGCATAGAGGTCACTGAGGACGTTGGCACATGCTATCCTGCCCTGGAAGAGAGGGGGGACGTGAGAGAGGACAATGGGGGACTTTCCGTGTGTGCCTACAGAGCACCTCCCAGGACAACTCGGGGACTTTCCAGGGACGTGGTCCCCGCTTTCTGTGTCCTTTACTTCATCACACAACCACGAGGCCATTCCTTCACTGTTTCTCAGACACTCCTGTGACCACCTCTTCTTTCTTGTGCAGAACACAGAATTTCTGTGTTCTTTCCCATTCTGAATATCGGGAGAAGCCTGCAATGTATTTAGATGGGGGAACCGGGGTTGGGAGCAGATGCTGAGCCGAGCAAGGCTGGAGCTAATGGGTCTGGGAGGAGAGCTTATGGAATGAAGAAGTTGGAAGACAACGGTCTTCTAAAGCAAACTTGGGAAACAGCCACGTATTCTAAACAGATTCTAAAAATATGTTCACTTTATTGGTTATAGAGAAGATGATTTTTATAACACAGGGAGGGAGAAATTTTGGTAGCTTCTTTTCAAGGCTGTAGAAGATAAACAGGAAAAACATTTTGCTTGAGAAATCAAAAAAATAGAAGAGAGAAAAAACATCTAGGCCTGAAGTCAGACTGTTTTCTAAAGCACGTAAAAAGCATTTCCAGTGAACTATATTATTTTGTAAGAAACTTTTTAACTCAACAGAAATATGATAAAGATTTTTTTTTTTTAATATCCACTGGAGATTTTTTAAATATTAAGTTGTCGGGGGTACCTGGCTGGCTCAGTTGGTGCAGCTAGTGACTCTTGATCTCGGGGTTGTAAGTTCAAGCCCCATGTTGGGTGTAGAGATTACTTAAAATAAAATCTTAAAAACAAAACAAAACAGGGGCGGGTGCCTAGGTGGCTCAGTTGTTAAGCATCTGCCTTCCGCTCGGGTCATGATCTCAGGGTCCTGGGATCGAGCCCCGCATCGGGCTCCCTGCTCTGCGGGGAGCCTGCTTCTCCCTCTCCCGCTCCCCCTGCTTGTGTTCCCTCTCTCGCTGTGTCTCTCTGTCAAATAAATAAATAAATAAAATCTTTAAAACAACAACAACAAAAAAAAACAATGGGCGCCTAGGTGGCTTAGTGGTTGAGCATCAGACTCTTCATTTTAGCTCAGGTCGTGATCTGAGGGTCGTGAGATCAAGCCCCATGTCGGGCTCCATCCGCGCTGGGCACAGAGCCTGCTTGAGATTCTCTCTCTCTCCCCCTGCTCCCCAACCCCCGCTCTGAAAAATAAATAAAAAATAAATATAAGTTGTCATTTCTAGATAGTAAAGGAGAAAATGACAAATTGTTCTTCTGACATATTCTAATCAACTCCCAAGTATGATCATTTCAGCAGCTGGCTCAGTACTCGCTAAGGTTTTCTTAGGACTTCCTGGCAGAATGGCAGTGAGCTCGGAAGTGACAACAGCAGGGGCAACAGGGCTTTTGCAATTCGGAGGTGCCTGCCACTTGGGGCTGTAGCCATGTTCTGTCCCCTCTCTGATGCTTTTAAGAGATGCTGGCTAGAGGCACCTGGTTGGCTACGTCGTGATCCCGGGGTCTGGGATGGAGTCCTGCATCGGGCTCCTTGTTCAGCAGGGAGCCTGCTTCTCCCTCTATCTGCTGTCCCCCTGGCTTGTGCTCTATGTCAAATAAATAAATAAAATCTTAAAAAAAAAGAGAGAGAGAGAGATGCTGGCTAAAGGCTAAATTCTGGTCCTAGCCGCCTCTGCCACCTGGTCAGATGGGGCACCTGTGGTCTCTCAGGAGTATTGCTCCAGAGGAGAGAACAGAAGTGCAGGGGCCAGTCAGGTTTCTAGTCAACTATCTGCTTGTCACTGGCACCTGAGAGGTGACCTTCCACCTCCCCGCACTAAGCTGTCTCGGGGCCCAAGTCCCTATGCGTGTGGCTTGAGTTCAGTGCCCTGGCACACAGGGAGGCCCATTTCTTAACAGCATGATGCTCCCCGTTTCTCCATCGGCTCCTCGTCTGGGAGGGGGTTAAAGTCGGGCAGACCAGGAGGTTGCTGGCGTAGCCATGCACTGGGCAATTTGGAAGTAGATCTAGGCAGGGCCGTGATCAGTAGCCAGGAACTTAACACCGCAGATCAGATATGCATTCTACATGGTGACACATGACACACTGAGGTGCCTAGTGACCAGAGTTGGAATCGACAGTCAAGTAGCTTAACTGTGGTGAGACGCTAAGCTGTTTATTTCTGGAAGGAAACACCTAGCATCAGTCCTGCTACCGAGTGTGGTAACACCTCGTAGCCTCAAACACAGGAATGTGGAGTTTACAAATGTCAGAGGAAGAAGGAAAGAAGAAAACTAAGCACGTCCGTCAACAGATGTGCTGAGGACACAACAGGCGCTTGCGCCCAGACACACCCGCAGGTACAGGAGCAGCAGAGGGGCTCCCCGTGCCTGCCCCCACTGCCTTCCGTCCGGTACCGAGCCTGAGCAGGGCAGACCCAATGGCTGCGAGTGCAGAAGGCAGGGCAGCGCTGGCGGGATGCTGACAACTGGCGTGTCAGGAAAGCCAAGTCCCCAGCCCCAAACCCAACCAACAAGCAGTTCCGGATGTAAACACACACCCGGGTCAAACTCACCATCATGTAAGGGTCATCGACGATAGGATAGATGTAATCCGTGGTTTGAACCAGAGAGAGACCGCCATGCCTCAAAGGAATGACGCAAGTATCCATTCCAATGCCTATAAAGATGAAAGTCGTCAGCGTCCAAAAACCAAAAGGAAAAGCCATTTCATTTTATACCATCAGTGTTGCGAATAGGAGCGGTTTCGTGCACGATGCTTATGGAGCACTGAGCCCTGCCAACAAAGCAATGTGTTTCCTATCAAGGCCGTAAGTGAAATAAACGTGAAACATAACTGGCTTAAGATGGAAAGTGAGAATAAAATTTGTTAGTCATGAAGACTCAACTTCAATACCGTACAATTTTTAGACTTTAATGATGCCTCCAAAGGAAATTTTTCCTTTGTATTACTGTATCATGTGGCTGGCACCACAGAAAATTCCTTTAAAGATGAGAAAGCGTTAACGGAACTTGGGTTGTCTTAGCTACAGTTACTTTTCGAGTAGATCTTTAGGCGTTATTCTGTTTTCCCCAATAAAAGTCTGTAAGATCTTTTATACATATAAGTGTTATTATTACTTCTCCATTTTAGTCAAAAATGAAAATGAAAATGGGGAGGGCGCCTGGCTGGCTCAGTCAGTGGAGCGTGCGACTCTTGATCTGGGGGTCGTGAGTTCAATCCCCATGTTGGGTGTAGAGATTACTTAAAAATAAATAAATAAGCTTAAGTGAGAGTGAGAAAGGGCGGGAGGGAGGGAGAGAGAGAGGAAGGAAAGAAGGACAAAGTTGGAACAAGTATTCGTTTCCACTCAAGCTTGGACAGACACCGTGGCATCTGTGGGATCTGGTATGTAGGTTACCAAAAGTGTTTTTTAAGAGGAAACTTTAAAATTCCATGTTATTTCTCTTGCGGAAAACTTGTAAATGTCACCTATACTGGCACGCTATCAAGCCTGCAGGCAATAGTTCAATTTATTAAAAATCGTTTCTAAACATTTAGAAAGATAATATGGACAACGGATGGTCTAATTAGAAATAATTCCCTTTTCCTGAAATTGGTTTAGAAACAGTCAAAACTAAGCTACTATAGACAACATTTCTTTGGAAATCACCTGTAATGGGGACATATTCAAATTCAGACTGGCCCTCCCACCAAGCAAGCTGAATAGAGTGCTTTCCCTCATCTCTCTCGAAAGGATACCCACCTGCCCCCTTATGAGGATTTCAACTGGGCAGCACAAGAGCTGAAGGTGGAGAAAAAAAATCAGGATAAAATACCAAAGGAAGCAAGTGGATGGCACCCTCGTAATTCAGAATTGCAAACGGAACAAGAATAAATCATATTTGCGTCACACTGAGGCGAATGTCTGAGCACCTTTCATATTCTGCTTGAGTAAAACTGCTGCAGTGTAACGATCTCAGCACCACAACGGCAAAATACCCACGAGAGGCCGCATCACAGAGGCACCTTATTTTCCCAGGCCTTGATCCATTATTACTAAAGCAAAAATAAAAATCGAGGTTAATAAAAAGTCACAGACTTTGTGAAGGCGGGCTGATTTTCCACCACACAAGATGGCAAGGCAGTGTCCGGATGGCAAGTCTCACGGGTGTGTGACAATGAAGCACACTGCCCAGGTCATGAGGGTCCATGTGCATCAGGTGGGAACACGTGTGATAATTCATCTAAATGACATATGTGCACACCTCCCAGAAACTTCACCTGACAACTGCTTTTGAGCACTTAAGTGGAAATGGCAAGAACCACAACTTTACTCATCCTGAGTCTCCCTAAATTGACCCAACAGGTCATTCTGAGGATATTACTGTTTGCTTCAAGAAAGAGTGAAATACAGTTTTCTTTGGGGTTTTCATGTATAAACCACAGGACTCCTGAAGGAAACCAGACATAGCTGCTGAATGTTAGCTTTAAATGTTTCTCATCAGGGCGCCTGGGTGGCTCAGTCGGTTAAGCATCTGCCTTTGGCTCAGGTCATAATCCCAGGGTTCTGGGATGGAGTCCCGCTTCAGGCTCCTTGCTCAGTGGGGAGCCTGCTTTTCCCTCTCCCTGTGCCCCTCCCTCTGTTCATGCTCTGTCTCTCTCTCAACCAAATAAATAAATCTTTTTGTTAAAAAAATGTTTCTATTCTGGTTAATCCAAATTTGAATTAAATAAATTTGATTTGTGAAGGATTTAATTTCTATTTATATGTATTATCAGAGCATTTTAACTGATGACTCTTGAGCATGTTTACCAAAAAACCCAACATTTCATTAGCAATATTTTATATCAATTATGTGTTTAAATGAGGTTTTTAGGATTAAGTAAAATATGTTAGAATTAATTTCACCCAATGCTCTAGGAAATTTGAAATTACACGTGTGGCTCACATGGTATTTCTCTCGTACAGCATTGGTCCATAGTGACTGGGGGAGAGAGGGCCTATCTGAGATGAGCCACTGGCCTTAAAAAACCAGAGGATCAAGTTGAGAGCGAGGGACAGTCCAGGGAGAGGACAGGTGGTAACAGACGAAAATACCACGGCGGGGGGGCGGGGGGAGCCTCAAATACCAGACCAAGCAGTGTTATATTTAATTACCAGTGGGTGGTGGGGAATTCTGGGTTTTCAGCAAGACTGAAACCATCCATCAAGCAGAAGAACCCAATGATCATACTACCACCACTTGCTGGCAGTGATCAATACTTGATATAGCTCTTATGTCTCAGGCAAGAAACACTTATTTTAACATTTCTTTAGTGAGAATACATCTAATCAACACATGTACATTTAACAACTGTCACCATCTTAGGATCCAGGAAATGCCACTCGTTTAGAGTTTAAACACACTGGTGTGTATATATCATGTGTCTATCTGGGTAAAGATACACACCCGTAATTTCTGATACTTCCAACACTTAGAAATAGTAAGTATGATTATCTCATTCCCAAGATTGGGACACTGTCGCTCAGATTAACATTAGTGACTCGTTAATGACTGTGTCCAGACAAGAATCTAGATCTGATTCCAAAGCGAAGTTTTGGCTATCTAGATGTTACCACTTCGGGACGAGGTTTAATACTATGCTTCCTTCAGCACCCACTTGCTTGTAACCTGGGGTCCTTCTGCCCCTGGAGAATGCCAGGAATGCTCAATTTTATGAGTGGGTCTTTTTCTGGGAAAGGTTCACGGCTTCCAAATGCTTCCCCAAAGCCCTAGGTGACTATACTCCTTTGCACTAGTATTCTTCTAACAGCTTTTTTCTGCCTCTCCACTTACTGTCCCCATCTGTCTCTCCCCTTTGCCACTGCTAGGTTGTACCTTGCAGCCCCTATTCTCACTGCAAACATGTTGGACTTAGAAACCGGGTGACAAACGGTATGGTGCGGGGAGGAATCAGAAAACATGGACTCCAGGTCCTGACCCTCGCCAAGTGACACGGGATGGGTTACCCGGCCTTCCTGTGCATCATGGGGCAGAGGGAAGAGCAATGAACTGACATTTTCAAAGTGCTTAACAGTGCATGGCATGCTCATAAGGTCAACAGGGGAAGTTATAAAGAGGAATTACTACTATATCCACGAGGCTTTTATTGCATTTGGTTTTGCCCATTTGGCAGCTTATTTCTCTTGACATAGTTATAGGACAGCTTTCTCAGTACATTCTTATTTCTTGACAAGACAACATCTAATCCAACCCATTCACGTGGCATTTCTCCATGCTCAGACATCAGCTAGATGAAGCTGGTTTTCGAACTGAGCTCCTGGGAGCCAGCCCAGCGGCCCTTAGAGTGTGGGGTGTGAAGTTTCCTCTCCTCCAACCAAAGCAGCTCTGCTTTTATATCTCCTTTACATATCAGGGAAGAAAGGAGCATCCTGGGTTGTGAGACAGAATGTTTTAAGACAGAACTGCACAAACAATGGGTGAAAATGAACAGAATGAAAACCTTATGTAAGAAAGCTGATCGGGTCACACACCGTAACTACCAAACATTCAAACTCCTAGAATACACACCAAACACTCAGAAGGCCAAGTGAGCACAGTCTTATGCCACGTCCTTAACGCACCAGACAATAAAAGCTAACAAACAATATCCCAATAGGCTAGAATTTCTTTCTGAGCTCTGTGCTTGGGAAGAGGCAAACCACTAAAACATCAGGAATTTAGTAAAGAAAAAAAAAAAACAACACACTCTCTGTGCCAGATGACGCCCTAGGGTCAGGCACACATTCAGTCCGGTCTTCTCCCCCCTCCCTAGCAAAGCTCATCCAACAGTGCATACTGCATAGGAACCCAGGGGCCCCCCCCACCCCATCACTGCCCTCAACGTGCTGCTCAATGACACGTAAGCACTAGCTTTCCTAAGGCAAAGAAGAGAATGCAAGCGTTTTAAGGAAAATTTTAGAACAGATGCATAAAGGAGTTTCTGCTTAATCCTCAGCTAACTACAAAATTCAATTTAGTAAAAAATTCTCTTACCGTAACAGAATTGTCTCAACTGCACACTTAATAGTTTAAAAATGGCTAGAGCACATTTCTTGATGCTTTTCAAGTACTTCCTCCAAATAAGTTACAATATTAGAATAGTTATCATTGCTTTGCTTTTTGAAAAAGGCACCATGGGAGGACAGAAGTTTGGCTTTTGACTCATTGACTTCAATTGCAGCCAAGATGCTCTACTTTGGGGAAGTATAAAAGAAGTAATGGTTCACATACCAAGCCTTGGCATAACTGCTCCCAGAAATTGCTCATCTTCTTGGAAGTGGTTCTCTTGTAAGGATTCCAGCAATTTCTGCAGGACATCTTGGGGCACTTTGCAGCCAGTGCCCTTCAGTTCAGTGAATCTGGTTAGCCGGAAGCTCTTGTCCAATTCATAACTTTCGGGGTTAAAGGACTCCCGCGTAGACATGGTTCTGGGGCGCACACACCTCACAGCTGGGCTCCTCCCCTCCCTCTCCTAGCGGTTGGTTTCTTTACAGATCCACCTAGGTAGCGCCAAAACACAAAAGACACCATTAAAAGAATTCTCACCAGTACTTGCTAAGAATCAAGTGAATACAGGACAGTGACAAGTGTGAGAAAAGCTGCAATCATCCAGACTGCATAGGGTGATCGGAGGCCATAACAGTTCATTACAGTGAGGCATAATCCAGATCGAATCATTTTTAAAAAGTGACTGTACCATCACAGACATCTTCTACTGAAGAAGACCTGACGTCTGTGTTCCCATAACTGTGGCTCTGAGGGGCAGCCAGGACACCTCCCCTGAAGAAAGCACTATGGGCCAGCTGACACATGACACAAGGCCATCTTGAGCAGTAGGTCCCAAAGGTTCTTCTGGCGGCCAGCATTATGAGAAAACTTCTGGTCACTTCATCTGTCAACCTAGAAGCACTACGGTTGAGAAATTAGAAGGCCTGGCTAAAGGGACTTTTCTGGAAAGCCTCTTAGTATCTTCTGCTATCTCACACAGAAAAATAAAATGCCCATTAGACAGACACTCTGCAGGAAAAGGATGCTGACGGAAATGCACTTGATGAAATTCTTCACGATGCTCAATTCAATTTTAGAAAAGCGTGTTTTCACTCTGGGCCAAAAGTACAACATGATCCAAAACTAAGGAAGCCTCACTAAAGAACACAACTCGAAAAGTGGAATGGCTGTTTAACACAGCAAGATTAATTTTCTCCAAGAGAGCAGTGGAAAGTTCTCTAATGTTTTAATGCAGTGCTCTTTCCTAGAAAGCAAACATCCCGCCCAACAAACCAGTACACACACATCATTGACAAAATAAATATGCTTGCCCCTGCTCATTACGGTTTCATTGCAGAACTAAAATGAGAAATTAAACTGTACTAAATCACTGGCATTTATGGTACTTGGTACCACTGGAAGTTTCTAGGGCAAACCCTTCTAAATCTCAAGTCTCAGAGGTTAAACCAGAATCTTCTATGTGGTCCCAGGGTTTACAAACCTCCAGATTGGTATTTTATTGGGCATAGAATTACAAACACCCCAAGTTTCAGAGTCAGTTTCCCCTATAAAATTTATGATTAAGAACATAATTCCCATTTATAGAGTTTCTGATCTCCTGGGAAGCACATCACTCATTTAAAATAAATCTCTCTCTCTCACACACACACACTCACAAAATAACTAAATAAAATAAATCTCACAAAGCCCGAGTTTGGGCAGTAATCCAAACTGTCCTTACAAAAACATGTTTGGGGTAAGCAATCATTTCGGTTTGAAACCTACAACTGTGCAGGAACAAACCTTCCAAGATTCCAAGAAATCAACCTGTCCAAAAGGAGGGTTGGCAGGGGAGCAAAGCAAAATACCAGAGGGGAATTCTGAAGCCATTTTAGAGTTAGGAAAAGTCCAATAGCACTTTGACTTGGAAGAGTTTGGAACAAAACAAGTCCTTTGCTCACAAAACGCCTCGCACTTAACATCGCCTCACTCCTACCAGGGGGAAAAAAAAAAATCCAACTCACGAGGCATCCAGTTATTTTCCTACCTCCAACCCTACCCTCCCCCCCCAAAAAGAGGCGGGGAATTTGAGGGACTAACTTCCTTTTAAACATAATTTATATTTTCCCAGATTTTTAAGAGGAAAAAAGTTTAAAACACCTGAAGTCCACAAAGCACTCAGGAGTTTTAAAATTCGAAATGGAACGAGGGACACACATCCCACACTCACATCCGAACCTTGAAAACTTAGTTTTTGGAGGGTGGGTGAGCGAAAATGGGGGGGGTGCTTGGGGAAATCGTAATTAATGGGGGGGAGTACATTTGCATAATAAGAGATAGTCCGCTCCAACCCAGAATCCGCATGTTTACACCTTTAAAACAATGATATGAATATTTAAAGACAACGGTTAACCCTTTCCTTCTCGGCCACCTTAATTTTTTTTTTTTTTTTTTTAACCGCGTGCGTCAGGCGGGCCGCACAGCTCGGGAAGCACGGTAAGCGGGGACGGAAGAGGGTACAGCCGCAGCCCCGTACCTACCTCCCTACCCCCAAGCCCCTAAGCCCAGGAAATAAACAAAGGGGTGGACTCCGGGCCCGGCGCGCGGGGGCCGGGCGCTCTCCATGCAGCACGCGTCCAGGCGGCAGCCGGAGCGCGGAGCCCCGCACGCCGGGGACACCTTAAGTCTCAGGCTGCCGCCTTTAAAGGCAGACCGGGCCTCGGCTCTTTGTGCGGCGCGGCGCTGCGGGCTGGCCGCGGCCGGGCGGAGGCAGCGCGGCACCGCCGCCGGCTGGGCCATGCCCGCCCGCTCTCCCGGCGGCGGCGGCGGGAACGGCAGGGAGGGCGCGAGGCGCGCACGGCCAACCGGCCGCGGCGGGGCGGGCGCGAGCGCGGTGGGACCCCGGCCCTCGGGGCCGGCCCGGCCCGGGCGCCCAGGGTCAGGCGGCGCCCGCGGGCCGGAGGGCGCGCGCGTGGGGGCGGGGAGGGCCCCGGAGACGCCGCGCGCCGCGCCCGGAGCCCGGCCTGGGTTGTCCCCGCCGCGCGCGCGGGCCGCCGCCGCCGCCGCACAAAAATGTCGGCGGGCGAAAAAATTAACCCTTGCGTCGCCGCCGCCGCCCTCCCCCTCCACTCCTCCCCCGCCCTTTCCTCCCTCCCTCCTTCCCCGGCTCCGCGCGGCGGCGGCGGCGGCGGCGGCGCGGGCGGTGCTTCTTTTTTAAAGCGGCCCCACCAAGCCCTGGCTCTGCCCCTCTCCAGGCAGCGCTGGAGAGCGCCGGCCGTGCACGGCTCCCGGCGGGCCCGGGCGGCCCGGAGGGGGATCTGCACGGCCGCCATGGGCCTGCGGACGAATATTCCCCTTTAAGCCTGGCGTCGCGCCCCCCCCTCCCCAAGCCAGGCGCTTACCGGTTCGCTTTGCGCCCTCCTCCTCCTCCCGAAAACGGGACTCCGGCGCTCCCACAATGCACCGGGCGCGGCCGGGCTCCCTTAAGCGTCGCCTGAATAAAAATGCCGCTCCCGGCGGCGGCGGCGCGGAGGGCGGGAGGGCCCGGGCCGCGCCTGGGCGCCGCAGGGGCTCGGCCTGGCTCGGCTGGCCCCTGCCGGGAACCGGGCCGCCGCGCTCCGCCGTGCGCCGCGCGCGAGGGGCCTTTAAGGGCCGGCTACCGCCCTTTAAGAGGCGGCGGGCCGCGGCCGGAGCGGCTCGGTGGCTGCGTGCGGCCCGGGAAGGGGGCGGGGGCGATGTGCAGGCCCGAGCGCGGCAATGATTGGTCTCGGGGGAGGGGTGGGGGGTTGCAAACCCGAGGAGCGGTGGCATCCGTTGCATGATGCAAAAAGGATTGATTTCAAAAGTTGCGAGTTGCACTGGCAGCAGCCTTTGGCGCCCGGGCCACCACCTACTTTTCCTCGACCCGCCGGAAGGGCCGGGAATGTTTTCCAAAACCTGGCCGGGCTCCACCGCGCTACACCCCTGCGGGACGCTGTACCTGCTCCCCGAGCGCCGCCGTCGTTTCGTGCTGGGAGACAATGACCGTGGAAACACTTTGAAAAAGAGTAGGAGCAGAGGAAAAGCCGCCTCTGACACGAGGAAAGATTTTTTTAAAACATAAACGGCGCGTCTGATTAGTAGTGACTTCTGTCCTCTCTCCTTTCTATTGTTTAGCCTGGGCTCGGGACCTAACGTGCGGCTTAGTGGATGTGCCGCCATCCCGCAAAGTTTCTTGAATGTTCAACGTGCTTGGTAGGGAGTCCGAGCTCAAGGTTCCTCGGTTACATTGTTTGCTCTTCACATGTCCAAGTAAACATGGCAGCCTAATACTGTGTGTGTTTGAATTAACACTGATAGAAGAGCTTCCGCATGTGAAAGTGCTTTCTTCAGGTTTTCGACTCTCCAATACATTGCTGATTAAAATAAAGCAAAAACGCTTTCCCAATACTACGTCTTTTAGGGCTTCCCTCAAAACCAAGGAGTGTGGAGGAACGCCGACCAAACTTTTCTAGGGTGGTTCAGCATTTTCTAAATGGATTTGGGGGCAGGAATGTTTTTGTCACCGAAAGGGGCTTTATGTTTGGCATCAGGTTTGCAGGCTATGCAGATGCCCTTTTCATTCTTAAAATTTCTGCTTGACGAGTCCTCAGGGTCTTATTCTCGGTGAGGATACAGAAGTGATGTAACCTAGCAGACCGCCTGATGCAGGCTTTTCCGCTCTGTGGTTTTTTTTTTTGTTTGTTTTGTTTTTTTTCTCGGTACCTCTACAGTAAGTTAGGAAAGCATAGAGTAGCCTGGATTCTCTGATGTGAGTGGTTGGACTTCTGTAAGAATGGCACAACCCTGTGTTTGACAAAGCTGGATCTGCCTCTGAATCACCTGGGAAGATGCCTGTATACACAATCCCCAGGCAACTCTCCAGACCTCCTGAATCAGGCAAAGGGGATGCAGTATCTTTATTCCTCCCATCCTCTCCCTTTTGACATTAATTTTGTGAGTTCTTGTGGGGTTTTGGTTTTGTTTGTGAGGGTTTTTTTAGCAAGAAAAGTCACAACTTGAAAAAAAAAGGTTGGGGGGATTAGGGGCAAGGTGTACCTGAAGATGATGTGTCATGCTGGGGAGTTTGGTATTTATGGTAGTCAGCAGAGTTTGGCAGATTTGTTTTTTAAAAGTTGAGCTCTAAAAAAAGGCTGTACCACATCTGGGAGGATGCCCTCCCCCAGAGGGGAAAACGGGGCCATATCTCTAGGAGGTAATTGTAATAGTCAAGACTGAAGTTGAGGGGATTCGAAAGGAAGCGGCAGGACTGTAGACAAAAGAGTTGAGGGGATTTAACATGGGGTTGGAGGAAGGAGCATAAGATGACCCCCAGATTTCTAGTTTTGCGGGACTGGGTGGGTAGTAATCCTAACTGAAAGAGCAACTATGGGAAGGCAAACAAGTTTAGGGGTGAGTTCAGCTTTGGAAATGTTCAATTTCAGGCACCTGCCAGATATTCTAGACTGAATGCAATTGGTCAAACTAGGGCTTGGCACTTGGGGTGGGGTGTGGGCTCTTGAGTCTGAGATGCAAATGTGGGATCCATCAGCATGTAAATGGGGTTTAAAGCCTCGGAAAGAGGTGGGATTAACCAGGAAGGGGAGTTCAGGATGAAAGTGAAGGAGACCTTGGACAGAGCCCGGCGGGGCTTCCTAATGGAATGGCTGGGCGAGCTGGAGGCTGATCCCTGTGGACTCTGTGGGAGGCCAGCATCCTCAAAACCTACGCCTTCCCGCAGCACTCCCCACCCCCGGGTGTGGAGGTCTTAGCAGCTCCACGACAACTGGAGTCAAATTCTTCTGGGCAGAGGCTGAAGACTCTTCACTAAGCTAGGGATGCCTTCATTCCATATGGAGTCCGTCTCCATCCTTGGGGCCCGATAACCTACTGGATCTCTCCACCCCCCTTCTTTGCTCTAAATGCATGGCTCTCTGTGCTTCCCCCCAGTTGGCTTTTCTCCCCCCAGCCTTTTTCTGAGTCCTCCCCCGTGGAGCCATCAAAGCCCCATTCCACTGGGAGCCTTCTTCCCTGAGTTTTCAGGTCCTATGGGCTCCAACTAAAAGATGGTTCTCCTGGATTGCTTTACCTGGTGGACCCTTGTTAAAAAATACACATTTACCAGCCCTGCCCCAAAGATTGTATCTAGCTGGCATAATGGGTTGAGTCGGGAGAAAGAGTCTTTGACCAAACTTTAGTCAGGCTCCTGAAACTTCTAGCTAAGCCCATCTACCTGCTCCCTTGCAAAATCCCATTTTAGCAAGATCCCCTCCCCCACCCTCAATATCTAATTGGGTTCCCCACCCCCCACCATCCCCCAGGTGACCGTCTGATCACCTCCCCCCCCACCACCTGCCTTTAGCAAGAATCTTGTTAGGTCAGTTTAGCCAGAATCCCCCCCACCCCTGTTATTTCCTCTTAGTAATTTTCCACCCACGGGTCCTCACCCTGCTCCTTGACTATAAATTCCTCCTGCCCATGCTGTTCGGAGTTGAGCCCAGTCTCTTCCCCCACTGCAAAATTCTCTTTCGATGGTCCTGAGTAAAGTCTGCCTTACCATGTTCAACACATGTCATAAACTGTTTTCTTTAATAGTAATTGTGTCCCCCACCGGAGATGTGTTGAAGTATTAACCCCTGGTACCAGTGAATGTGGCCTTATTTGGAAGGGTCTTTGCAAGTGTGATCAAGTTAAGATGAGGTCATGGTAGATTATTGTGGGCCTAAATCCAATGACTTACAAGAACAGGGTGATTTGGGGACAGAGACACACGGGAAAAGCCCATGTGAAGACTGGGGCAGAGATTGGAGTGAGGCACCTTCAAGCCAAGGAACGCCAAGGATTGCTTCTGGTCCCCAGAGGCGAGGAAGACCCTTCACTAGAGCCATCAGAGGGAGCACAGCCCTGCCAACACCTTGACTTGGGACTTCTGGTCTCCAGAACTGAGGGAGAATACATTTCTGTGTTCTGCATTAAGCCGCCCAGTGTTGCCATATTTGTCACGCAGCCCCAGGAAACTAATAGGGCTGGTTGGGGGCATATGTCGGGGGAAGGAGTACTAAGAATCCATGCTTTTAATGGGCTCCCCTGCTGATGCTGGGGGGGGGCAGTGGGCGTGGGGGGGCACTACTCTAAAGAATTCTGCTTTCTCAGACACTCAGAGGGACAGGAGATTGCCTGTTCTGCCTCCCACATTCTACGAGCTCCAAAGCAGTCTTGGGGACATGACTTGCCTCCTGTGCTGACTTTCTCACTTCGGGTGTTTACTATCCAGCATTACCACCATCTGTTGCCAGGACAGTCACTCCCCTACACTGCTTGCGTTGTGCCCGTTCAAAAGTGGCCCCTGATGTGTCATCATGGGGGGTAGGAGGACTCTCTGGTCATGACTAAGACCTGGTAGGTGATGGACACCCCAAATCGAATAACTTTTACCTTCAGTTCAGCTGCCCGTTCTCGTGTGTGCGCTCTAAACTGTCTCTTCTCTGGGAATATTAAACATCAGCATCCTATCTCTGGTCCTATACTCCTCTCACTTCTTTACAGCCGGCCACCTGCACTGCCCCCATATGAGAATCACCGGTCTCTCAAGATGGTCCCTTTTCCTTCCATCCAGCCTGGAGCCTTCAGTACACTCCACGGTCTTATCTCCTGCACTGTCCTTTGACCACATCTGCCCTCAGACATCCAGCCTTACGTCCCTTCCCTCCACCCTCTTCCCTACCACTTTACCAGGCGGAGAAACTCAGAGCTTAGAGATTGTGCTCTGACAGATGTATGATATCCAGTGCCCACTGGCCTTTCCCAACAGCTCAGAAATCCTTAAGTATGCTCTTCCAAATGTTCATTATTATCTCCAAAGTCTGTACCACACTGTACTGCCCTCAGGAGCAGATGCAGCTCAAGGAGAAAATGGCTGCGCTCAGAGGAAACCCTCCAGTTTTCCCACTCTGTCCCCACCCCACACCTCTGACCGTCAGTGTCTCAGAGGGAGAACCATCTCTGTCTGTCTGAGTCTGGCCCCTCCCTGGGCACCAGCTGTCCCCCTCCAACAATAGCTAACTCAGGTTGAGGACTTACTCTACCCCCCACTGTATAGATTCTTTTATGAACATTGACTCTTAGAATTCTCCCAACAACCTTGTGAGCTAGGTACTGTGATATATTTTGCTTTCATGGTGGAGGAAACTAGGGCTCAGATTGATTGAGTAACTTGCCCAAGATCACTGTCTTCCATAAGGTTCCTCTGAGGCAGATCTTGAGATGAGGATTTAGAGGAAGGGAGCTTATTTGGGAGGTGATCTCAGGAAGTACAAAGGCAAGAAGTGGGCAACACAAGTCAGGGAAGGAAGAAAGTCCAAAAGAATGTAAGTGAGTGGGTCACCACCATGGGCTCAGCCCTGTTGGCAGCTATCTGGGAACCTGTAAGCCCCTTTGAGAGGCAGACTAATGCCCCCGACCCCAAAGATGTCTGTGTCCCAATCCCTGGGGCGTGTGAACGTGTTATGTAACAGGGTAAAGAGGAATTCAGGTTGCAGATGGAACTAAGTTTGATCTTAAGGAGGTTATCCTGGATTACCTGGGTGGGCACAGTGTAATTACAGGGTCCTTAACGTGGCAGAACCAAAAGAGAGACCCAGAGACATGGCAGCGTGACAAGGATTCAGCCCAGTGTTGTCAGCTATGATGGAGGAAGGGGCCACAAATCAGGGGAAACAGGAGCCTCTGGAAGCTGGAAAAGGCGAGGAAACAGAGTCTCCTCTAGAGCCTCCAGAAAGGACTGCCCCCTGCAGATACTTTGATCTTCGCCCGTGATGTCCCCGTCCAACTTCTGCCCCACAGAACTGCCCGATCACAAATGCGCCTGTGTTCACAGAGTTAGTGGTCATGTGTCACCACAGCAATAGAAAACAAATACGCCCTCTTGGAATCACAGCACTGGCAGACAGGGAGGCTGAGACATTTCTCCAGTGAGTCCCCTGGGCCTCCCTCCCCCGGGACAGGAGCCTCAGAACTTCCTCCTGGAGGAAGGAGCCCTGCTGTCCGGGACAGGAAGGTGACCGAGGGGGGCATGCTGTCCGTGGGCTGGACGCTATCCTTGAAACTCGGGCGAACTCCGAGGTGGGCCGGGCATCGATGGCATCGCCAGCTTCTGCCACAGTGCCCCGTGATAAGCAGTCAAACCAGGACTCACACTGGGGCTGAGTCTGGAGTCCGTGTGCCTGGTCCTGAGGGCCTCCCTGCAGCATTTGAGGCCACGGAGAAGCACATTCCTCTCCTCCTCTCGAAGTTCTCGGCAGGTTCATGTTAGCGCTTCTCTCATTCTCCTCCTAACCTCTTTGGCTGCTTCATCTTTTTTTTTTTTTTTTTTTTTTTTAAGATTAGCCATCAGGGAAATTCCAATCAAATCCACACTGAGATACCACCTTACACCAGTCAGAATGGGGAAAATTGACAAGGCAAGAAACAACAAATGTTGGAGAGGTTGTGGAGAAAGGGGAACCCTCTTACACTGTTAGTGGGAATGTAAGCTGGTGCAACCACTCTGGAAAACAGTGTGGAGGTGCCCCAAAAAATTAAAAATAGAGCTACCCTATGACCCAGCAATTGCACTACTGGGTATTTACCCCAAAGATACAGATGTAGTGAAAAGAAGGGCCATATGCACCCCAATGTTCATAGCAGCAATGTCCACAATAGCCAAACTGTGAAAAGAGCTGAGATGCCCTTCAACAGACGAATGGATAAAGAAGATGTGGTCCATATATACAATGGAATATTACTCAGCCATCAGAAAGGATGAATACCCAACTTTTTTTTTTTTTTTGGTCATCATATTCTTCCATGTTTATTGTGAAAATACACAGGAATAACATTGCTGGGTCATAAAATAAGCATTTTTTAGTTTGATAAGAAACTGTCAGAAATTTTTTCAAAGTATTTGAACCATTTTATACCTCCACCAACAATGAATGAAGTTTAAAGTGCTCTACATCTGTACCAACATTTGGTTTTAACATTCTTTTTTTATTTAAGATTTCCAGGTCAGCATGAGGTTTTTTTAAAAATTTTTTATTGTTATGTTAATCACCATACATTACATCATTAGTTTTTAATATAGTGTCACATGATTCATTGTTTGTGCATAATACCCAGTGTTCCACGCAGAACGTGCCCTCTTTAATACCCATCACCAGGCTAACCCATCGCCCCACCCCCCTCCCCTCTAGAATCCTCAGTTTGTTTTTCAGAGTCCATCGTCTCTCATGGTTGGTCTCCCCCTCCGATTTCCCCCCCTTCATTTTTCCCCTCCTGCTATCTTCTTCTATTTTTCCTTAACATATATTCCTCATGTTACTTCTTTATCCTTACTGGAAAGTGGCAATGTGTGGTGGTAGGGTATAGGATCATTTCATAAATGTGGGAAGATTGATTTGTAACAAATAATAAGAAAGACAAAAGAAATGTAAACTTGATTGAACCATTCTTTGATGCACGTCCCATCGCCCATCGCCCCACCCCCCTCCCCTCTAGAACCCTCAGTTTGTTTTTCAGAGTCCATCATCTCTCATGGTTCGTCTCCCCCTCTGATTTCCCCCCTTCGATGAATACCCAACTTTTACATCAGCATGGATGGGACTGGAGGAGATTATGCTAAGTGAAATAAGTCAGGCAGAGAAAGTCAATTATCATATGGTTTTACTTATTTGTGGAACATAAGGAATGCCATGGAGGACATTAGGAGAAGGAAGGGAAAATGAAGGGGGGGAAAATCGGAGGGGGAGACGAACCATGAGAGACTATGGACCCCAAGAAACAAACTGAGGGTTTTAGAGGGGATGGGGGTGGGGGGGTGGGTTAGACTGGTGATGGGTATTAAGGAGCACACCTACTGCATGGAGGACTGGGTGTTATACGAAAACAATGAATCCTGGAACACTACATCAAAAACTAAAGATGTATTGTGTGTGACTTAACATAACATAACATAACAAAATAAAGTAAAAAATAAAATAAAATAATAAAATAAAATAAAATAAAATAAAATAAAATAAAAAGATTTTTTTACTTAGGGCACCTGGATTGCTCAGTTTTTTAAGCATCTGCCTTCAGCTCAGGTCATGATCCCAGGATCCTGGGATTGAGTCCCGCATTGGGCTCCTCACTCAGTGGGGAGTCTGCTTCTCCCTTTACCCTTACCCCCTGCTCATGATCTCTCTCTCTCTCTCTTTCAAATAAATAAATAAAATCTTTAAAACAAAACAAAACAAAAGTTTCTTTAAATTTATTTAAGTAATCGCTACACCCAGTGCGGGATTCGATCCCAGGACCCTGGGATCATGACTTGAGTCAAAGGCAGAGGCTTAACGGACTGAAGCACCCAGATGCCCCTTGCATGCACTTCTGACTGAGCTAGATATTTTCATTATTCTTTTTTGATGCCTCTAGCCGTCTTTCCCTCCCATTCACACCCCACGTTCGTCAGGGTTGTCCTGAGGTCCTCTTGCTCTTTTGTTGCACATGGCTCCTAAGCCGTGTCGTCAATACAGTGGCCACGCTTCGTGGTGGAATACTGAGCACTTGGCATCTCTGGGGTGAGATGTGCTCTCAGTGTAAAAAAAATGCACTGGAGCTTGAAGACTTAAAACGAGAAAAAATGTAAACTATCTCAATAGTTTTTATATCGATCCATTTTGAAATATAATGATTCGAATAGTTGGGTTCTATAAAATAGATTATTCATTTCATATGTTGCTTTTTACATGTTTTAATGTGGTCACTTGACCGCTGAAAAGGGCATGGCGGGCTGACAGCGTATTTCTGCTGGGCGGCGCTGCTCTGAAACCTGCCCCAAACACAGGCATTCACGTGCATCCGCCAGCGGCTCTCAGCACCTCACATTCAGCAGATGTGAGGACCGAAGGAATCGTTTCCTTCCAACCCTGACCCCCCCACCCCACCCCCGCACTCTGCCATCGACTGTACCCCTTATTGACTATCCTGGTGAATGGACAGTTATCCGTGGTGTTGTACATGCTGGGACCTCAGCAGCTCTCCCCAGTCCCCCTTTTTCCTTTTCCAGTCTTCACTATCATCCAGCTCTTCTACCACCTCAGTACTGTGGGTATCCAGCCCTCCCCTCCCCTTCTCTCCTCCCTCCCTCCGCCCCCCGGCCTCCCCCCCTCGCGTCTTGATTCATTTTCTCATCTCTCACCTTGAGGATTGTGAAAGTATGCTAATTTATGGTCTTTTTGTTATAATGTTCATTGATTCCATTCAGTCCAAAGAGATTAATGCTGCCAGAACGGTATTTATCAAAGGCAAACCTGACCGTGTTCTTTTCCCTGCCTGAAACCTTCAGGTGGTTTGCGCTGCCTCTGGCTCTGTTTCTCCAAGTACAGAGCTCATTCATGGGTGTGCGCGGATGATTTTAGGTGGTAGATGCAAGAACATTTTTACTCTGATAGTTGTGTATTTGTCTTAACACGCATTGGAAAGATAGAACTAACATATAAAACCTGTGATTTTGGGGACATTAATCTTAAGGACAAAAAAAATGAGTCAAGAAAATTTTAAAATTTTTAAATTGTTATTTATTTTAGATAAATATTTAAAATAAGTAAATATTTTAAATATTTAATTGAATATTTTGCCACATTTATTTAAATATTTAATATTAATTAATTAATCGAATATTTAAATAAATACATAAAATATTTAAAATAAATATTTTAAAATATTACTTTAAATTTTATTTATTTTTTATTTTAGAGAGAGAGAGATAGGATCTCCGGCAGACTCCACGCTGAGTGCATTGCCCAATGCAGGGCTCGATCTCACAACCCTGAGATCATGACCTGAGCCGAAACCAAGAGTCGGATGCTCAACCAACTGAGCCACCCAGGCGGCCCTTTATCTGTTTATTTATTTGAGAGAGAGCATGGGGAGGAGGGGCAGAGGGAGAGAGAGTCTCAAGTAGACACTGCTCTGAGCATGGAGCCCCGTGGGGCTCGATCCCATGACCCTGAGATCATGACCCAGCCGAAATCCCATTCAACCAACTGTGCCACCTAGGCGCCCCGGGTCAAGAAAATTTTAAGAAACAGTGACCCACGTTAAAGTAATAGCATTGTTCAAGTGAATTTCAGATACGTTTCAGACTCTTTACTATGGTTTTAAAAAAACCAAAACCTTGTAATCCAGCTTCTGCTTTTTCTCCCTTAATCCGTTCTCCAGAGGCACTTTCTTCCGATTCATCAGCTATACAGCCAGACTGAGTGGGTGCAGATCTCCAGGCTCACCTCCTCTCTTCCTCTGCTTAGCGTCTCAGCAAGCACTATTCCTTTGCTCATACCTACCGTGTCCCCCCTTCTGGCAAATGAGAACTAAACCTGTAAGATTCTGCCCCAGGAGGCTTCTCTCGAGAGTTCTCTGGCAACTCCACGGGGAGAGACTGTGCCATCTGCGGTAGGCAGAATCGTGGCCCCCAGCGTTGGCCACATCCTATTACCTGTGAATATGTTACTGTATGTGGCAAAAATGACTTTGCAGATATAATTTAGTTAAGGATTTTTTGGATGAGGAGATTATCCTGGATTATCTGGATGGACCAATGCAACCACCAGGAGTAGAGTGATTGGGAGCCACAAGCCAAGGAATGTGGTCGGCTTCTAGAAGCTGCAAAAGGCAAGGAAATTGATTCTTCCCTACAGCCGCCAGAAGGAACACAGCCCTGCCACCCCATTCTGGTCCTCATCTTGGAACCAATCCTGATGATTTGTAATTGTGCCATATACCTAATCTCCCTTCTCTCCCCCAAACCCCTGAGTTCCTTGTAGAGACTGTCTCGAGTATCTTTGCCTCCCAGTGCCTAGCGCATTCCCTGGCATCGGTAGGAACAGCAGGAGAGTGTCATTCTGGAACTGGGGGGACAAGGAATTTTAAGAAGGTGGGAGGGGCCGACATTGTCAGGTGCTAGAGAAAATCAAGGTAAGATCAGAATTGAAAATAGGTCATTGGGTTTAAGTGGTCCCTGATGGCCTTGGGGGGAAGTACTTATGTGCAGGGGCTAGGGTGGAAGGCAGGGTGTAGTGTGCTGGCGAGACAATGAGTGTAGACGCCTCTTTTAAGAAGCATGCCACAGGGGGCAACTGGGTGGCTCAGTCGGATAAGTCTCTGCCTTCTGCTCAGGTCATGATCCCAGGGTCGAGTCCCACATCAGGCTCCCTGCTCTGTGGGGAGCCTGCTTATCCCTCGCCCTCTGCCCCTCCCCCTGCTCACATGCGCACATGCACGCGCGCGCGCACGCGCTCTCTCTCTCAAATAGATAAATAAAATCTTTTAAAACAAAACAAACAAAAAACCCCACAATTGCTTGCTGTGTGCTGGCCCTCTTCTTGGAGCTCTACATATATTCATTCATTCAGTCCCCATAACAACCCTATGCAGTAGGTACCATCATCATTTCCATTTTAGAGATGAGGAAATCAAGGCACAGAGAAGATAAGTAACTTGCCCAAGGTCACAAAGGCAGAAAATAGAGGACTTGGATTTGAACTCAGGCCCTCTGTCCCCGATCCGCAACCACGGATGGAGGCACTCAGTAAGCAGTGGTCAAGTGAATGAGGACTGGCGCCAGCTTCTCGCTCTCCCCGGTAAATACCAGGATGAGTCTGCTCTCCTGCATCTCTCTTCCTTGTCCCTCCCAAGGGGCACCCTCAGCATTGTCCTCTCATAGGCGAGGCGTTGGTGAAAGGTCCAGCCGTCTACTGGACCAGGTTGAGGCCGCAGAGATGCCTGACATCTTATCCTTTAACCTCCATCTGGAGGCAGGACCCCCAAAACTCGGTTCCATTAGCATGACACCTTCCCAGACGCCCCCCCTTCCTTCCCCCTACATCTTGGCGGCGGCCAGAAGGAGGATTCACCAGGCCAGCCCTCGCTTCTCAGCAGGTTGCCGGAATAGTCTTTCCACATCTCCCCCTGCGGGCTTGGCTTCACCGCCTAGAATTGTCTGATAGCGGGGCTTAGCAACTTGAAAGCAAGTGTCCAAACCCTACTGAAGGTAGGTTTCTGTGGGGGAGACAGAAATTCAGACGCAGAACCAGGAGGGCCAGAGAACCGAGGAAGGCAAGATGGAGACTGAACAGGTCAGGCAGGAAAGCGACGTGGAATCACTCGTTGTGGATACGCTTGCAGGCAGCGTTGTCCTGGCAGGTGGATTCTGGAAAGGAACAAGTCCCCTAAGACACATTTTAGGCTGCATCTTGATCTTTGGGAGGGGAGGTCCTCTCTGTTTTCTCCTAGGCCCCTGTTGAGGCTTATTTGTATAACTGCACATTTTTCCAGATCAATTCTCCCAAGGGCTTAGGTTCTGGATCCCTGCCTGGATAAGAGAAATTGGTTCTGTTTCTTCATGCGATAAATTTTCCAAAGGATCCAAATCCTAATAAAAATGGAAATAGCTGAAAGACCAATAAAATATGTTTTCTTGCACAACATAAATATGTGTTCTCCCTACATCTAAATACCTTTTCTCTCATTCCGTCTTGCTTGCCTTAAAAAGTCGGGTTAACAGTGAGTCTTACCTTTGAGCAACTACTGGTTTGTAGGCACTTGTGCTCAGTATGGGGACCCTAAAAACAGGTCAAAATCCCGATCAATGAAAGGATTGCTGTAATACCAAGTGCTAGGTGGAGGTCTCAGAATTTTTTTTTTTGCGTTTGGAGGGGAATCTATGAACCTTCTGATATTATGTGCAAAATTGTGTCTGCTTGTGCATTTCTGGGAAGAGTGTTCCTAGCTTTCACCAGCTCCTCAGAGGGGTCTCTGACCCCAAAACTGAGTAATATGGTGGCAAGTGCTATGGGAGAACAATTTGAATTTGGAGGAGAAAGTTGAAATATAGGGAGTACATTATTTTTCCATTAACTCATTAATGCTACAGTAATTTCAGTAATCATCATTCACTTTCATCAGTGGTCTTTTACAATCTGCAGTAAAAACCATAGGTGTTTTGGCAAGACATAAAAGGTCACGAGAAATTTAAGTCATGGCATTGGCACTTCTGTGTTTGGTTTCAGAAACAGTGACTTGATTACTTCTAAACGAAGGACACTTTAAATAGTCAATCCCAGTTAAGAATTCCCCCCCCCAGGCCTCCCCCAGGGTCTCCTGAGTGACACCCCTCCCCCCCCCCCCCCCCCCGAGCTGGGGGCTCCCTCTGAGACCTCCTCCCCACAACGCCCTCCCCCGCATTGTGCATGGCTCTGTGGTTGGGCTCAGGAAGGCTCACTGAACCATCTGAGGTGGCAGACTGGTGGCAGGATGAAGGATTCTGACTGTGTATGCACTAACACAAGGGGACATCTATCTGATGAAGACAGACAGAAACACGATCCACAGTGTGGTCGGTCGGGGGGTGCTCGCCACTCGAATGCAATTAACAATGAGGCAGTTTCCGAAATTCTGGCTCTGCACCTCCCAAAATGAAGCCACATTCCGTAAGATCCCACCATGCCATGGTGTTTTCCCCAGCAAATCCTGTTTCTCTTGAGCACAAAGGTGATTACTTTGGTACTGTAAAGTGTAGATGTCATTGTTTGCACCCAGAGAGTATCTAATGCTACAAAATTATTAAGTTTTCCCTTTGTCTTTCTCATGCATGAGGGATAACATTGGGGGGGTATTTTTTTTTATTGCATGTTCCGTCCCTCTCCCTTCCTGTCTCCGCCGATTAAAATGAGTCAAGTTTTGCATCTAATGTCCAAAAATGCACAGACTACCCCCTTCTAAATCCGGAGACCCTGATAGCCGCCGCCTCTTGATTATTTACACAGTTCTTCACTCAACCATTCAATTCTCTTCAATTCTGTCTTTTTTTTTTTAAACTTATACATTTTTTTATTTTTTATTTATTTTTTTAAAAGATTTTATTTATTTATTTGACAGAGAGACACAGCGAGAGCAGGAACACGAGCAGGGGGAGTGGGAGAGGGAGAAGCAGGCCTCCCGCGGAGCAGGGAGCCCGGTGCGGGGCTCGATCCCAGGACCCTGGGATCATGACCTGAGCCGAAGGCAGACGCTTAACGACTGAGCCACCCAGGCGCCCCCAATTCTGTCTTTTAAGAAAAGCTGCTCTGGGGGCACCTGGCTGGCTCAGTTGGTGGAATGTGCGACTCTTGATCTCAGGGTTGTGAGTTCGAGCCCCACGTTGGGTGTAGAGATTACTTAAGGAGAAAAAATAAACACAGCTCCTGCCTTCTTATCATGTAGCCTATCCCAACCGTTTCTGTCACCCCCAGCCTCCTGTACTGCAGGGATTCTGCAGCGTAGGAAGAGAAGAGTCTTGATGACCTGGGTTTGAGCACATCTCTTCCCATTTTTCTGCATCACAGGTAACTGGCTCTCTTCTCTCCTCCACTCATGGTTATACTGTAATGAATGGTGGTTGTTAGAAGCCAGATTCTCCTGCGTATTTGGCAGGGACAAGAGAGGAGGGCAGAGAGGTAGAAGAGTTAAGTGGAGAAGCTATGTGTATGTGGATGCACGTCTCAGGCTTCCTGTCTATTTCCTGTTCTCAGAATTGGTTGAATTAAAAATTGGCCCCAGAGCTAAGTCCTAAGTTAACTAGAAGTCACTGTTCTCCAAGCAGAGGAGCAAGCTATTCATTCACAGTCTTTGTTCCCAATGCTCAATCCATGACAGACTTTACCCTTTCCCCCCCACATGCACAATCCTCCTTAATTATCTCCTCTGGCCAGAGGTCACTTGGGGAAAATACTTACAAATCAAGTTCCTCCTACCCAACGGTGACTGTCCTTACCTGGCACTCTGTGTTGGCGCCGTGCTGGGCCTATGCTCAGGAGTGGACGTGGCCTTGGGGCCTCCAGACTCGAAATTAGACAGACATGATGCAAGACGAAGAAGAAGGGTAAATAAATAATGGCAGGGGCGAAAGTTGTTTTTATTTGAACTCCCTTCAGAGCACACGCATCTGGAACACGGGGTCCATGTCTGGTTTTGGACGTTGTTCAGGTTTGGCCCTCCTCGGCTCGAATTTCTCTGTGCAGAGCCAATCCTCTGTCCTTCGAGGCATTCCATTTTGATGCTTGGCAAGCAGACGCAGCACATGGATGGTTGTACTGGATGCGCACTGAGAAACTTTTTGGCCTGGGGACTCTGTGATTCCTTTGAGGGAGAGGCACACCGCTGATGGTTTGCTGGTGGTGATTTTCTCTGCTCAGTCTGGCTTCCAGGTGATCCTACTTCTCTGAATATCACTCAAATCCATTCACTTTCATCCTTCCCCACTGATTCTTCATAAATTCATGTTTCACTTGCCTGAACAACTTGCAGTGGTCTCTGGCTAGGGACTGGATCTTTGTTACCTTCCAAGGTTCACCCTCGGGTGCTGGTAGTGGGAGGTGGGGCCTTTGGGAGGGCCTCAGTGTGGCTGAGATGAAGGTCATGAGGGTGGGGCCCCATGATGGGATTAGTGCCCTCTTACTCTCTGCCCTGTGAAGAAGACACAGCAAATGTCAACACTTGACAAGTGACATCTGCAAGTAGGAAAGGGCAGCTTCACCAGGCACAAATCTGCTGGCATCTTGATGTTGGACTTCCCAGCCTCCAGAACCGAGAGAGAATGTTTGCTGTTTCAGCCTCCCATCTGTGGTGTTTTGTGAGAGCCGGGCGAGCTAAGTCTCTAACTGCTTCCACGCTCTTGTCCCAACCCTCTAACACATCTCCCCGCTTTCATCCAGAAGCACAGCACAGAGAATGCCTGAAAACCTAGAGCCCCATTGTTTCTCACTCAATGTCAAGATGCTGACACCCCACTCAGCTGCTGAAGGAAGGCCTGCCTTGTGTAGCGAGTGCCTCCCTCTCTGAAATTCCTGGAGATGTCCCAGGTGCTTGTATGTCCCACAAAGCAAGCCCAGTTCCTATGGCTCATCACACAGTGCCAGATACTCTTGTCCTCGCTCTTGAAATGTGGAAGGTGAATACCAGAGGCCCGCAGAAGTCAAGTGCGTGGAGGCCAGTGTGTCTTCCATTGCTTGAGCTTTGACCTAAAAAATTAAAAATGCCAAAAATTGTGAGTGGGAGTGGTATAACTGAAATGTATGTATTTCACAAATTAATGCTTTTCACATCCATACACAAAAATCAATGCATTATAATTGTGCAAGTTGCAAGGTAATTATAAGGTTTATTGAGGAAAAGTAAATCTTTACACTTAGAAAAGGAAGTATCTGAGTTTATGTCCTCTGAGCAAGAAGGATTTCTTTCCCTTTTTTTTTTAATTTTATTTTTAAGTAATCTCTATACCCAGTGTGGAACTTGAGCTCACAACTCAGAGATCAAGGGTTGCATGCCCTACCGACTGAGCCAGCCAGGCACCCCGAGAAGGATTTCTTAAACAAGACAAAAAACACCTATCAGGAAGAAATATATGGGTAAGTTTGGCTGTATTAATACTTAAAACTTCTGTATAATAAAAAAATTCTTAAACCAAATTAAAGGACTAGGAGTAGATATTTGTAACTTGTAATCAACAAAGGAATACTTTCTAGAATATGTAAAGAACTCATACAAATCAATAAGGAAAGGAAATCCAACGGAAAAGAAATGGTAAAAATATGAATGGGGAATTCACAGAAGAGGCCGTCAGAGTTGCGAATACATGAGAAGACATTCAACTTCCCCAGTAATCAGCAGAATGCAAATTAAAACAAGGAGCATTTTATGGCCACTAGATTAGCAAAAATTAGCATGACCACATGTGGTCAGGAATGTGGGGGAATTGGGGCTGTCTGATGCTGATGGCAGGAACAGAAATTAGTAAAGCCATTTTGGAGAGCAATTGGACGCTCTGCAGTGAAGTTGAAAGGTGCATATATCTTTGGACTCATTAATTCCTCTAGTAGGTGGGTGAATGGACAAAGAGACATACACAAGGGTATTTGTAAGAGCCAAAAATTGGAAATAATTTAAATTTCCATCAGAAAGGGGGGCGCCTGGTGGCCCAGTCAGTTGAGCATCGGCGGACCCTTGGTTTCGGCTCTACACTTACCATTTCCCTCCTAGAGATGTTCTTGGACAATGGTTTGCAAAGGCTGGTCTCACCTGGGAAGTTATTGGAAATGCAAATTTGGGGGCCGCCCCCAGACCTGTTAACTCAGATGCTTCCAGGGTGGGGCCCAGCAGTCTGTGTTGTGATGAGCCTTCCCCGTGATTGTGGTGCTGGGGCAAACTTGGGGAACCCTTGCTCTTCTGTAATGACGAGATTGCTGCCTGCTTTCAACGCCCTATCTGAGGGGGGGAAGTGTCCATCCAGAAATTTCCCAGAAGTGCTACAGCTCCCATGGAAAAGTGGAATATTGCTATATACCTGGGTATGGCCAGGCGGGGAGGGGGGAGTTCTGTGCTCCACCAGCCCACAGACACTCCCCCCCCCCCCCCCCCCCCCCCCCGCCCCCTAGCCCTCACTCCCAGCCCCTGTCTGGTCAAAATATCCTTCTATCCTCCTTAGCTTGGCTTTTAAGTCCCTCAGGAACCTGACCCCATCTGCCCTTGTCTCTCACCTGAAAGCACCTTAGGTTCTGGAAAAACAGCAGTACTTGCTCATAGAAGATACTCCTGCTTTCCTGTCTCTGAGGCTTGTATTTTATTTTATTTGTATTTCTTCTGTCTGGAAGAGTTTCCGTATATGACAACTCCATTCCCCTCCCCCACCCCATCCCCACAGACATAGCTTATCATTTCAGATCAGTCTCAAATGCCTTTTCCTCCTTCTCTAGCTAGAGGCAATTGCTTCTTCCTTTGTGTTTGCTTGGTAGAGGGTTTTATCAGCCTCTGTAACCTGCCATTTATCTCTTACATTCCATCTGGCATTCCAGTTTATGCATATGTCTTATTAGGTCATAAAACCTTTTATTCAAACATCTTAGTCAAGTTGAAGGCTTTAATAATGCTGAGCATATTTTCAAATTCAAGTGATACAAATATGTGTATTATTCAAAAATACCTAAGACATGCTCTGTCCTCAAATTTCTGGAGGTCTAGAGGGTGACAGAGACACCTATAAACAAGGCGACAGAGCTAAGGACAGGGCGATGGGTTGCCGGGAGGACAGACAGACTGAGTCAGCTTGGGAAGAGGTGCAGGGGTGGAGGTGGGCAGAGGTCGGGGAGAAGATGATACTAGATGCTGTCAATGAGGAGATGCTGAGACCAGGCACAGACCTCCTCCCCTATTTTGGGGGTTTGGGTGTTGGGCAGAAAGGTATATGGGGCAAAGAAGAGAAGTAAGTTCAGTTTCACAGAAGCCAGGGCAAGAGTATGGAGCTATAAACAGAGCGAAGGATAGGGTGATGTGTTTTTTGTTTTTTTTGTTTTTTTTTTTTTTAGCACAGAGATGCCATAGCAAAAGGACATCATTACTGCAAGACTTAGTGTGGGAAGTATGCAAGGTGCATAATCCCGAGTACAAAGATCACGTCTGTGCCTTGCAGTTTCCCTGGAAACTGAAGGCACCTCTTAGAATGTAAGTCTTGGTTGCTGTTTGAACTTCTTCATTTGCATGATTTAGAATGGTATTTTTCAATCTGGGGACTGCAGATATATTTAAAAGAGATTTTTTCCCCCTTTAAAAAGCGTCTATTACCGAAGCACTGAATTAACAGTTTTCTTACCTGTGGGTTTTGTGCAGTCTCATTGTGGCCAGTAGGAGGCAGCACAACCTAATGTTCTGTGTCAGGATCCTCCTTGCCGGAGTCAGCTCTGGCCCTGGGAAGGAGGAACTGCCCACCAGTTCTGTGCTTGTATTCTTTTCTCTATATCCTGGGAAAGGTAGGAATTAACTAATAGCCAGACATCTTCAAACGTTCAATGATGTGGTGGTGCTGTGCCTTGTTCTCATTTCTGCAAATGGAAACTGGCATGTAATTCACAGCAGCCCTATAAAATGTAAAGTTCCAGGAAGAGACCTGGTGGATCTCCCGTGTGCAGATGTAACTGAATTAAAATAAACACCTCACCAAACTTCCACCTACAGGTATGAAAAAGTGGAAAAGCGTGAAGGAGAATAAACATATAGCTATAATAAGATATTATGTGAAAAATGGTCATGTGATCATGTATGTGTTTGGACTCCCTGCCTGCTACAGTCTCTTACAGATTCATAATGCGCTTTAGTGTACCGGAAGCTCAGAGTAGCTCTGTCCCATAGAAATAGAATACAAGCCCCAGGTGCAGTTTTAAATTTTCTAGCAAGCCACATTAAAAAAGTTAAAAAGGTGGGGGGGGGTGCCTGGATGGCTCAGTCAGTTGAACATCCAACTTTTTTTTTTTTAAAGATTTTATTTATTTATTTGAGAGAGAGAATGAGAGAGAGCACATGGGGGGGGGAGGGTCAGAGGGCGAAGCGGACTCCCTGCTGAGCAGGGAGTCCGATGCGGGACTCGATCCAGGGACTCCAGGATCATGACCTGAGCTGAAGGCAGTCACTTAACCAACTGAGCCACCCAGGCGCCCAGAACATCCAACTCTTGATTTCCGTTCACGTCATGATCTCGGGGTTGTGGGATCGAGCCCTGCATCTGGCTCTACGCTCAGCATGGAGTCTGCTTGAGATTCCCCTTCTTCCCCTCTCTGCCCCTCCCCCAGCACCCCCATCCCCGCTCCTGCTCTCGCTAAATAAATAAGTCTTTAAAAAAGTAAAACATAAAAACGTAAAAAGGAACAGATAAAATTAATTTTAATAATATATTTTATTGAACCCAGTATACTCAAAATAGTATCATTTCAATGTGTAACCAATATTTTAAAAAACCGAAGCCTCTCAGTCTTTGAGATGGGGTGTGTATTTTACACCTCGAGCACATCTCAGTTTGGATTAGCCACGTCCCGGTCTCAAAGGCTCAGTGGCTAACACGTGGCCAGTGCTACTGTATTGGACAGCCCGGGCTCAGAGGACCCGTGCCTAGAGGGAGTCCCAAGGAAAATCTGAAACATCACCAAGAAGGTACAGGGAAAATAATGGAAAAGAATCGAAGGTGCATTTAGGTTCACTTAAAGGCCAACATCTTAGAAGAGAGCCTGTCCAGGAAACGTGTTAAATGAAAATGATTTAAATTAAGATGAAAAACTCTTCCTTGCAACTGCATTTCTCCTAATACTGGCGGGCAGAGATCAGGCTGGGCGCTTGTGGTCGAGGCCAGGAGGTGGTATAGCCTTGTGTTTATTTGCTGCTTTGGCTTCTAGTTTAATCTTACGTTAGGTGCTTCTGGGTGTCTACAGGTTGAGGCTATGAAGTATTGGGCGATTTTTTGTTTTGTTTTTTTTAAGATTTTATTTATTTATTTGAGAGAGAGAGAGAATAAGAGATAGAAAGCACGAGAGGGAAGAGGGTCAGAGGGAGAAGCAGACTCCCCGCTGAGCAGGGAGCCCGATGCGGGACTCGATCCCGGGACTCCAGGATCATGACCTGAGCCGAAGGCAGTCGCTTAACCAACTGAGCCACCCAGGCGCCCTTTTGGTTTGTTTTAATCTGCAAATCATGTACAGTAACAGCAACTACTTCTCAAACTTTTTGGCAACAGATAAGTTTAACTCCCCATCTCATCCCAGCTTTCTGGTTCCCAAACTTTCCACTGTGTCTGCGTGCTGGCATTCTCCTCCCTCCCCCTCCTGACTGCCCCCCTCCCTTTGTCTCATCTTTGGGCCAGGTTCCCCCAGACAGAAAAAGTGACAAACCTGAAGTTTTCGGTCCCCTCCTGACCTGCTCTGATTCGTCCCCCCCACTCGTGCCTCTGTAAAAACGTTGTACGATCCACCATGTTAATCGGAGTGGTTCTTTATCAGTGCTGCATAATTGCGCCAGGGACCGCGATCATAAGTCAGAAGACCTTCTGTAAACCTTTCTGCGAGGGCTCTGGATATTGTTGTGTGGGAAGAAGATGGCAGTGGAATTAGACACTGAGTCTTTGTGGAGAATGTCCCACCTACCTCGAAACTCATCCAAAGGCTATTTGCTTTTCCCTCTCAAGTACTTCACTTGTTCCACGGTCTGTTAACAATTTAAGAGCCAAATCCTCCTCTAGGGTTACTGAACGGGTATCTCCTTTTGTTATGAAAGAAGGTGTGTAATTATTCTGCCCGGGTTCGGACACCCGATCCAAGCCAGCAGATCTCCCGAGGATGCTCTTTAAGGGCTCACTTCCCCAGTTACATTCTCCAGCGGGCAGTGCCATGAAACTAAACCTGCTATTGGTTTGCCCCTCTTGGAAACCAGCAAACATCTGCCCGGCTCAGAGGAGCCTACGTAAACATGCACAGCTTAACTCTGTCATCTTGTGACTTGTGCGTAGATCCAGGCAATGGAGTTGGGACCACATGCTTTCGATAATTTTTTTGGCAAGTGAGCACTTCCTGAAGCCAGGATTTCTCATTATCCTTTCCCTTCCTTAGCTGTTGAGAAAAATACGTACATATTTTGTTGATTGCACTTTTTGAAAGTCACTTGTCTGTTTTTTGGTGTCTAAAACAACTTTTATAGCCAAGAGTGTTGGTTTTGCGTTACTTTCCCTCCTGTGGGTGAAGTGACTTTCCTTCTACCGTGGGAGCAGAAAGAAGTGGGCAGGGAAAAATGACCCGCAGAGGAAGAGGGAGGGTGGGTTAGGGCAAGGTGCCCCCATGCACCTGTCTGGGGCTCCGGTGACTCCCTCCTCCCAGTTCAGGTTTGCTCTCAGGAGCTGATAAAAGTCATTTATAACTTAGGTGTTTATTGGTTTTTGTTTTGTTTGTTTTAGATATAATACACGGATCATAACATTCAATTCTTTAAAGTGCTTTTTTATTTTTAAAAAATATTTCTTTGAAAGATTTTCTTATTTATTTATTTGAGAGAGTGAGAGATCATGAGCACGGGGGAAGTGTAGAGGGAGAAGCTGACTCTGCATGAGCAGGGAGCCCAATGTGGGACTCGATCCCAGGACCCTGGGATCATGACCAGAGCCGAAGGCAGACGCCCAACCTACTGAGCCATCCAGGCGCCCTACCGTGCTTTTTCAGTATATTCCAAGATCTTACCACCATCACCCCTATGTAGTTCCAGAATAATTTCATCACCCTAGAAAGAAACTCTGTACCCATTAGCTGTCACTCTCCTTGCTGCTGTGAACATTTCTTTCTGTACAGGTTGCTGTGTGGACATGTTTTCATTTCTCTTGGTTATATACTTCGGGGTGGAATTTCTGGGTCAATTGGTAACGCCATGTTGAACTTTTTGAGGAACTATTCTCCAAAGAAAGAGACTGCTCCATTTTCGCCAACAACGCAGGAGAGCACCAGTTTCTCCAGGTCCTCGCAAACACTGGGTATGCTCTGTCTTTGGGTTATGGGCGTCCTCATGGGTTGGAAGTCGTTATCTCCTGGTTGTCATTTGCATTTCCATAGTAACTGATGATGTTGAATGTCTTTTTCTGTGTTTATTTCATTGCATATCTTCTTGGGAAAAATGTCTCTTCAAATCTGTTGCTCATCTCTCAGTTGGGTTATTTGCCTGCTCATTGTTGAGTGGTTAAGAGTTATTTGTGTATTCTGGATACTAAAGATTTGCAAACACTTTTTCCCATTCTGTGAATTATCTTTTCCCTTTCCTGACGCCATCCTTTGAAGCACAAACGTTTTTAATTTTGAGGTAGCCTGAATTATCTATATTTTATTTGGTTGCCTGTGTTTAGGATATTTTTAAGGTATGACAACCTCCTTCAGTGTACTGACGTTTTATTTATTTATTTTTTTAAAGATTTTATTTATTTATTTGACAGAGAGAGACACAGCGGGAGAGGGAACACAAGCAGGGGGAGTGGGAGAGGGAGAAGCAGGCTTCCCGCGGAGCAGGGAGCCCGATGTGGGCCTCGATCCCAGGATCCTGGGATCATGACCTGAGCCGAAGGCAGATGCTTAACCAACTGAGCCACCCAGGCGCCCTGCATATCACTTTTGACTCGCTGGAAACTTAACTACTAACAGCCTCCTGTTGAGCGGAAGCCTTACTGATATCATAAACAGTCGATCAACACATATTTTGTATCTTGTATGTATTATAGACCGTATTCTTACAATAAAGTAAGCTAGAGAAAAGTAGACATTAGGAAAATCACAAGGCCGAGAAAATTTATAGTAGTGCACTGCCTTTATTTATTTATTTATAAAGATTTTATTTATTTATTTGAGAGAGAGAGAGTGCACACGCACAAGGGGGTGAGGGGCAGAGGGAGATGCTGACTCCCCGCTGAGCAGGAAGACAGACTCAGGGCTCCATCCCAGGAGCCAAAGGCAGATGCTTAACAGACTGAGCCGCCCAGGTGCCCCAAATATGTGTTTACTCTTAATAGTCTCCTGATTATTTTAAACACACACACACACACAGGGGCGCCTGGGTGGCTCAGGCAGTTAAGCGGCTGCCTTCAGCTCAGATCGTGATCCCCGGGTCCTGGGATCTAGCCCCGCATTCGGGCTCCCTGCTCAGCGGGAAGCCTGCTTCTCCCTCCCCTCTGCTGCTCCCCCTGCTTGTGTGCTCGCTCTCTCTGTCAAATAAATAAAATCTTAAAAAAAATAAAATGCTCCCCACTATTAAAAATAAACAGACTCCAGGGGCGCCTGGTGGCTCAGTTGGTTAAGCGACTGCCTTCGGCTCAGGTCATGATCCTGGAGTCCCAGGATCGAGCCCCGCATCGGGCTCCCTGCTCAGCGGGGAGTCTGCTTCTCCCTCTGACCCTCCCCCCTCTCGTGTTCTCTCTCTCATTCTCTCTCTCTCTCAAATAAATAAAATCTTAAAAAAAATAAAAAACTTTAAAAAAAAATAAATAAACAGACTCCATAATTTAAAAAAATAAACACACACAGAACGCTTTTAAGTCAGATGGCAACAGTTTCAAAATTTAAGCCACTTGCACCTATTAAAGAACTAACACAAAAATTACAGATCACAATTAGAACAGGTCGTTCCCGGGGGACCAATGTGATAGGTCTGTGCTGGGGAGACAAGAGCTGGGTAAGCTAATGGCAATCTTGAGCGAACAGGGTGAACAGGGTGGCAGGGTCCGGCGGGTAGCAGGCACTCAGTAAGTAGTTACCGAAGCCATGACCTCCAGGACCGAAACAATTTTTCCCTTGGTTAACATAGTGGAAAGGGGACCAGCCCTGAAATAGGGAAGCCAGGGTTCTAAGCTCGATTGTATGACCCTGGCTGGGATGTATGCTCTCCAGACCGCACCCCCCTCATCAATAACGGCGTATGGGTGTAGACCCCTAACTTTGGACATGTGGATTGCCAGCCAAATGTGATCCGTGGAACCTGGAGATTGGTTCTTGCTCCCTCTCTCTGGATCTGTGTCTCTCGATGTATTTTTTTTTAAAGATTTTATTTTATTTTATTTTGAAGATTTTATTTATTTATTTGACAGAGAGAGACACACCGAGAGAGGGAACACAAGCAGGGGGAGAGAGAGAGGGAGAAGCAGGCTCCCCACGGAGCAGGGAGCCTGATGCGGGGCTCCATTCCAGGACCCTGGGATCATGACCTGAGCCGAAGGCAGACGCTTAACGACTGAGCCACCCAGGCGCCCGTAAAGATTTTATTTTTAAGTAATCTCTACACCCAGTGTGGGGCTCACACTCATGACTGAGATCAAGAGCTCCGCTGACTCAACAAGCCAGGTGCCCCCTCTCTGTGTATTTTAATGCAAGCAAAATTCATGTAACATAAAGCTAACCATTTTAAAGTAAACAATTCAGTGGCATGCAGTACATTCTCAGTGTTGTACAAGCACTACCTCTGTCTAATTCCAAAACATTTTCACCACCTCAGAAAAGAAACTCCACACCCATTAAGCAGTCACTCCCCACTCCCCGTGCCCTCCCCCCGCCCCCGGGCCCAGCCCCTGGCAACTACCCATCAGCTGGACCTCTCTGTGGAGTCCCCTATTCTGAACATTTCCTATAAACGGTCATACAGTATGTGACCTTTTGTATCTGACTTCTCTTCACTTGGTATAATGTTTTGAGGTTCATCCATGTGGTAGGATGTATCAGTTCTCCATTCCTTTTCTTGGCTGAATAATATTCTGTTGAGTTGCCCTGCTAATATTTTTTAAGCAAAATTAATTCCTTACTATCCAGAAGCAGATAGACCAACGGTCTCTCCCAGCCCTTTGCCGTGTTATGTAACCACAGCCCGCCGAGCAGAATGTTGCACTAACTGGATTGGACCTCTCAGTCACTGTAGTCAAAGCCGACTCTAATTAATCAGATAATGTGAGCCATTCCAATTTAATTCCACTCGAATAACATCATGACATCTGGGCACTATCAGGGATTATTGGCAGGAGAAAATAGATAAATATGATTAAAACCTCTGAATGGATTTGATTCCTTTTTTTTAAGATTTTATTTATTTATTTGAGAGAGAGAATGAGAGAGAGAGAGCATGAGAGGGATGAGGGGCAGAGGGAGAAGCAGACTCCCTGCTGAGCAGGGAGCCTGACATGGGACTCGATCCCAGGACGCCAGGATCATGACCTGAGCCGAAGGCAGTCGCTCAACCAACTGAGCCACCCAGGCGCCCTGGATTTGATTCCTGTCTGAGGCATGTCATGCACCGCTGTTGTGAACGGTCAACCTACCTCCTGTTCTCATCAGTAAAAACACCCCCACAGCCTGCAGTCACGGTGGGAAAAAATGCTCTGCCCTGGGGCTATTCCAACTCTTAAAAATATGTGATTCCGTGGGTCCTTAGTTTACTTCTGCCCAGAAGGGCTCAAATTTCTGCATCTGGAGACATCTGGGGGAAACCTCCAGTGTGTATGAGGTCATCAGGAGCACCCACCTCAGGGCAGTGAGGATGGGGTTTAGATTTGGGGGGACACTTGAGCTCTCACATAGGAGGTGGTCACAAAAGCTAGCCGGACACGGGCATCTGGAGAGCCAAGGGTATGGGTTCTAGTATGCCGGCTGAAAGAGTTGAGTTACCTTTGCGTTTCTTGTTTGGCTTCTTTCTTTTTTTCTCTTTCTTTCTTTCTTTTCCTTCCTTTTAAATACTTTTTTTATTTATTTGAGAGTGAGCGAGCGAGCATGAGTGGTAGGGAGGGGCAAAGGGAGAGGGAGAAGCAGGCTCCCTGCTGAGCCGGGAGCCCAACCCGGGACTCGATCCCAGGACCCTGAGATCATGACCTGAGCCGAAGGCAGACGCTTCACCGACTGAGCCACCTGGGTGTCCCTCTTCTTCGGTGTCTTTTATTCTTTCTCAGGGATAGTGGGAGAAACCAAGGGGCCCTCACTAAGAAGGGAAGGAGCAGAGCCGGTTTTTTTAAAGCAGTGGCCACCCCATGAATGAAGTGGGTAGGGAAGAAAGTTGCGATTTAGAACTGCATGAGGTGGTCACGTTGAGTCCTTGGGAGGCGGGATCAGAGATGGAAAAGGATGAACCTCTCAAAGCCAAAGAAACCGAAAATGCTAATTTTCGGTAATAACCGAAAAATCTCAACCGAAAAATGCTAATGATAATCAAAAAGCGCTTCCGACTTATAAGTGAAATCAAAGGCTATATTATTTGTCTTTCTTTGGCTTATTTCATGTAGGATGATACCCTATAGGTCCATCCATGTTGTTGCAAATGGCAAGATTTTATTCTTTCTTATGGCTGAGTGATCCTCCATTATATATATGTACCACATCTTCTTTATCCATTCACGTCTTGATGGACGCTTGGGTTGCTTCCATATCTTGGCTATTGTAAATAATGCCGCAATAAACCAAGGGGTGCATATATCTTTTGTACTTTTCTTTTTTTTTTAAGATTTTATTTATTTGTCAGAGAGAGAGAGAGAGAGAGAGCATGAGCAGGAGGAGCAGAGGGAGAGGGAGAAGCAGGCTCCCCGCAGAGCAAGGAGCCTGATATGGGGCTCAATCCCAGGACCCCGGGATCATGACCTGAGCTGAAGGCAGACGCTTAACCAACTGAGCCACCCAGGCGCCCTGCGTGTATCTTTCTGAATTAGTGTTTTCATTTTCTTGAAGTAGACGCCTGTCGATGAAATTACTGGATAGGATGGTACTTCTATTTTTAGGATTTTTTCCCTTCATGCTCCCTTTATTTATTTATTATTTATTATTTATTTATTACTTAGTACTAACTCTACCCCCAATGTGGGGCTTGAGTTCACAACCCCAAGATCAAGAGTCCCACGTGCTACTGACGGAGCCAGCGAGGCACCCACGCTGTCTTTTGTTTTTTGAGGAAACTTCCTACCGTTGATCATCACGGTGGCTGCACCAAATTTACATTCTCACCAACAGTGCACGAGGGCTCCCTTGTCTCGACATCCTCTCCGACACTTGTTATTTCTTGTCTTTTTGATACTAACCATGTGGATCGCCGGCATACTATTGTGGTGAGCATTTTATCATGTTTAATTGTTGGGCCACTAGGTTGTACACTTGAAACTAATTTAATATTACATGTTAATTATACTTCTTCAGTTAAAAAAAAAAAAAAAAACTAGGGGCGCCTGGGTGGCTCAGTTGGTTGAGCGACTGCCTTCGGCTCAGGTCATGATCCTGGAGTCCCGGGATCGAGCCCCACATCGGGCTCCCTGCTCAGCGGGGACTCTGCTTCTCCCTCTGACCCTCCTCCCTCTAATGCTCTCTCTCTATCTCATTCTCTCTCGAATAAATAAATAAAATCTTAAAAAAAAAAAAACAACACTTCCCACTGTGAGGTATCGTAGAAATTGTCAGCATTGGTTGCACATTCTGGTGATGCCACTGAAGGTCAGGATGTGCCACTCCAAAAAATCCTACCTTGGTGCAAGGATTATTTTGAGCTGAAGGCAATTGAGGATCAACAGATGCAGGAAGAGTTCTCTGGCCTCCCCTTATCTGCCTAGAAGCAGGGCATCAATTTCCTTTTGTGACAGTGTCCTGTCTTGTACCAGGAAAAGCAGAGCAACTTATCACTGGAGACAGAATCAGCACTGAGACGAGTCTGCGTAAACAGATGTTACTAAAATAACTCTTACCTTCCATTTGTTCCCCCATATATATCCTAGTCACTTCCCTACAATTTTTCATCCCTTGAAGCCCAAACCCCCTTTCCTTTGTTAAAATGGTATATAATGGGGCACCTGGGTGGCTCAGTCAGTTAATTATGTGTCTGACTTCGGCTCTAGTCATGATCCCAGGGTGCTGGGATCGAGCCCTGCATCGGGCTCCCTGCTCAGCGAGGAGTCTGCTTCTCCCTCTCCCACTGCTGCTCCCCCTGCTTGTGCTCTCTTGCTCTCTCTGTCAAATAAACAAATAAAATCTTTAAAAATAAATAAATAATGAAATGGTATATAAGCCCCCAAGTCTAACTGCTTCTTTGAGTTTCACTTCTTCCTGTGAATATTAATAAACATTATGTGCCTTTTCTCCTGTTAGTATGTCCTTTGTTAGTTAAATTTGCAGGCCCTTGCTAATAGAACTTAAGAGTGTAGAAGAAAAGGTTTTTTCCCTCATACCATGCACCCTACAACATGTGTGGATGACCCTGAGGGGTTCTCTGCCTTTTGCCACTGGAGGTGAGGGTGCCTCCTCACAGCTTGATTCCATGCCTCGGCATTGTAGGAATTTGCCAAAGCTATTTTTGTGATGGCTGTCTATTAGAATTGTTTAGTAAATACCTGTTGACTGATTGGCTGAGGACATGTTAACAGGAATTAGCAGAGAACAACTTTCTTTAAGGAGTTGTAGTCAGACTCAGAATGGAAAAGGGAGTAGAAATAGTCAGATGGTAAGATGGGGCTTGGAAGAAGAATTGAAAACGTGTTTGCTGAGAAGTTTGCTGAAAAGTGTCAGAGGTACGAAGTGGTAATGTTGTTAGTTTCTTTCATTTTGCATAAGAAAAAAGGAAGCTCACCAAAGGTAAAAGGGACTTAATACAAACTGTTGGCTGATTTGAAAAGAATTGACCACCCAGTCATCTAGAAAGGATGTTTCTCATCAGAAAAATATTCCAAGGCAGGAATTTTGTTTAGAGAATGTAGATTACAAAGTCTCTTGACCGTAATCCCCAAAGACATGTTGGTAAAATCTAGTTTCCTAGAATAAGTATGTTATTAAGCTGCTGGAGAAAGACAATACATGACACATCTTAAAAAAAAAAAATTGGGGTATCGTATAGAGAAGATGAATCACTATGTTGTTCACCCGAAATGAATGTAACATCATGTGTCAACTCCACTCAAATAAGAAAACTTTAAAGAAATATTTAGGGATCACAATGGGAGCCTCTGATTCAATTTTTCAATTGAGCCACGCCAGGCAGGACAAGAAACAAACTGCTTTTAAGTCTTAAATGAGAAATAACATGGTTACAAAAGGTTACTGTTTCAGTGTGTGGTTCACAAGCCGTTACAATGCCAGCCAAGGAAAGTAGGAGCCAAACCCGGGCTGTGGACCGAAGACCGGACAGCCCCATCTGGCAGGGGGATGGTGGAGACATCCTTCCACGTTTGAAGGCAGAGCAAGGTGACCCGTTACTGGAGAGCCTGAAGCGGACCAGTCTGGCTGTGCAGGCTTCGGGAGGTCCTTCGGCCAGGTGGTGAGATACCATCTCTGAGATGGGGCCGTTTACCGCCTCCCCCCCTCCCCCGTCAGCCTAGAAGAGGCTGGGGTAGGGGTCTCCCCCCCAACCCACCGCCACCCCGGGGTGGCTCACATCGTGGAGACCACAGGGCAGAGGAAAACAAAGAGGGGGAAAAAAAGAACCCTGGATCGGGGGTATACACACACGAATAGGAAAAGTCTGGTCAGCTGAAAAGGAAGGAGAAAAAAAGGGAAAAGAAAAATGCAGCGTGGCTAGTCCTTGTGGTCAGAAGTGAGAATCCGTGAAAACTGGTCGTTCTTACTCTCTGTGGGCAGAAGTTTCAGCCGGGCCAAGGGCAGATAAAGGAATCCAAGGCTGATTGCCAAAGACCGGAGGTAAAAGACTCCGGAGGAGTTCAGAAGTTCAGGGAAATAAAAGAGGATTATCGCTGAAGGGTTCTGTGAACCAGAGAGAAGGTGAAATGACAGGAAGCCCTGGGAGTGGCCAGGGGGCGGGCGTGGGGGGTGGGAAGAAGGACAGGCACCGAGCGCCGCCCCGCAGGAGGTGTGCGTGCGGGGGGGGGCTGCTGGAAGGCGGGCAAGCTCAGGTAAGCCGATTGAGGTGGGCTAGCCTTGCTTCTCTCAAAGCGCTTCATCAACCGAATGAGCTCCTAAAAAAACAGACGAGGCCGGAGGGGACAGTGGAGGACTGTTTTCCAGGCAGGCTCCGTTTTCCCAGTCTTGGAGAGCAAATTCCTTCTGCCATGGCCTTTCCTTTTTCGTGTGTGTTCAAAACGTGTCAGTGCTATCTGTGTACGTGCATACGTGTAGACATGTGCACCTGTACATAAATGTGCACACACGCACACACGCACTTCCGTTTTACATAAAACCACGCCTGATGAGCGAAGGCATTCTGAGAGCAGCATGAACAAAGGAAGACAGAGAAGCAGCACTGCGCTCGGGGCAGCCCCCCCGCCCCGGGGGACCCCCCCACCCCCCTCCACGGAGTCTAGGCGGTAGGAGATAATGAAAAATATGGAGAGGTAGTTAAGTGGGGTGTCGGCAGGGCAAATCAGAGCGCTGAGTTACTGCACAGAAAAGGAGGCAAATCAACAGGAAAATATTGACAGCAAAGGAAGAAAGAGGGAAATCTATGTAGATGATGGGTGTGCAGGATCAAATGGAGATCGACACACCCGAAAGAATGACATCTGAAGCGGAAGGCAAGGCAGGTCGTAATCAAAACCTGAAGCAGGAAGGCCCATTGAGGAGAGGGAAGGGCGTCACAATGTGGATAAAAATTAAGATAAAGAAAGACCTTTGAAAAGAATTTTGTAAAGATACAATTTTTAGTATGCTCAAGTTTCGAGGCTTTCTTAAGAGGAAGCAGATGGAACAGAATATTTAGATTTTAAAGGCCGAAATTAGAGCTTGAAAGGTAAGAAAGCAGATAAAGAATGTGTTTTGTTGTTGTTGTTCCGCTAGACTTACTGTTGATTTAAAAAATAATAATTTCCAATATTTGGTCATAGGGTTTTGATGCATTCTTAGAAATTTGAAATGATAGCCAAAAAAGGAATTCAGAGATAATTTTTTTAAAAAGATTTTATTTATCTACGAGAGAGAGAGAGAGAGAGAGAGAGGGAGCATGAGCTGGGGGAGGGGCAGAGGCAGAGGGAGAAGCAGGCTCCCAAGGAGCAGGGAGCCCGATGCGGGGCGCGATCCCAGGACCCTGGGATCATGACCTGAGCTGAAGGCAGATGCTTAACCAACTGAGCCACCCAGGCGCCCCCAGAGATAATTTTTTTTTTAAAACACAATCTATTTGCTCTATTTCTTTCAATCTCTCTGGGTATACACACAGGGGCATACACACACATTCAGATATTCTTTTTCTGAAACATTTGCAGACATCATGATACTTCAGTGTGTATTTCCTATGAGTAACAGCTTTCCCCTACGTGCCCACAAAACCACCATCCTACCTAAGAAAACCAGTAATAATTCCACAGGCTCTAATGAGCCGTCCTACCAGCAATGCCAAGAATCGTTTTAGCTGTTTGTTTTTAAACAAAGAATCCAATCAAGGTCACCCATCGCATGTGCTTATTTTGTCTCTTGGGAGTCTGTACACTTTCTAGCCCAACCTCATCATTTGGGGCATGAGAAAAATTCTGTTGGGACAAGGTGATTTTGGCTCAAGGCCATTGCTCTGAGCACCTGCTCCATTTTACCTAGGCGAGATTTTATGGTTAAGATAGCTTTAAGTTTTAAAATAACTTAAAAATGATCAGTATCACAACTGTCATCATAGCACAAGAATTACCACCGCTCCCAGCAGTACTGAGCCCTCTCCGTGTGTCAGATGGTACCCGGGACATCTGCAAGCCGGAGCTCAGTTAGGTAAGGCTTCCGAACACCCCGGGCTGCCGGCGTGGAGAGCCCTCTAAGGTCCCCGTTGGTCCCCTTCGCACAGGAGAGACTCCCGAGGGCTGGCGGAGGACCCGGATGTCCCTTTACGGAGCCTTTTTACCACTCTCCTGCCCCGACCCTTCACAGCGCCAACGCATGCTGCCGCTTCTGAGTGTATTTCAAAACGTTATCTGTAAAGTGCACGCGACTCTAGAGAAAAATGGCAAGACGAGGTAAAATCTTCAGCCTTTGCCGCTTCGCCCCATGCAGACTAATGGGAGCTGTAGGCCACGTTTTGACAATAAAGGGAGACTGTAGCACACTTAACACTAAGAGGAAGGACAGATTATGCAAATGAGAAGTGCTGTTTGTGTTGCCAAGTGAACCTGCATTCAGAGGCGAATTAATAGAAGTGGATCTTTCTCTTTCTTCTTTTCTTTTTTTTTTCCTTGTAAATGAAATGAAGATGCCAGGAAGTTTAGGGTAGATATTATGCTTTATTTGCCTTTCCATTCCCAGGATTTAGTGCATCATCCAGAATATATGTAGGTATTCAGATAATCCGTTGTTTCAGCAAATAGTTCCTGGACACAGTCTGTGTGGCTGGTCCCGTGCGGGCCCCTGCCCGGAGGTAAGAAACAGACACACAGGCTACTTCCAGGCTGTTCAGTACACAGGATGGACGATGGGGCAAGTGCCTGGTGTCCTGGGTACCAAGGGGGATCACCTGATACAGGTTAGGGAGGGACAGGAAAGGCGTCCAGGAAGAAGTGTCATTTCAGTGGAGACTGAGGGTAGAGTAGCAATGCAGGTTTGCTGAGCTGAATGGGTGGATTTTAAGGAGCTTGAAGCCACGGGGCAAAGTAAACCATTTACACAGACCTTTCGTGTTTGAATTGGCAAATGATAACTACGGTCCATGAGCTGCAAGAAACAGGTGACAGGGGTAGCCTGTGTGTAGGAAACCAAGTCACCAGGGCAGGAAGGTACACCCTTTTGCACCTCTTGAATTATTTACTGATTTTTTTGAATTATTAAAAATGAATGTATGTTCTCTCTCTCTTTTTTTAAGATTTTATTTACTTATTTGTCAGAGAGAGGGAGAGCACAAGCAGGGGGAGTGACAGGCAGAGGGAGAAGCAGGCTCCTCACTGAGCAGGGAGCCCGATGCTGGGCTCGATCCCAGGACCCTGGGATCATGACCTGAGCTGAAGACAGATGCTTAACCGACTGAGCCACCCAGGCGCCCCATGAATCTATGTTCTCGATGTAAGGTCACTGCAGGGAACAGACAGGGAAGGACGTAAACATATCCTCCTTCGGTTTAGTAAAACTTGAGGATGCCGTGGAATTGACAGTAGTCGGAGGTAAGGAGCCATACTTTCCAGTCTGCAACCACTCTGTGGGCTTCTTCAGGGTCCAAAGATGGAAGACCGTGTTAGTGAAGCTGTTGGAGGGAAAGAATGAGAGTGAATGGGTTCGTTAAAAATCTTGGCAGTGTTGGGGCGCCTGGGTGGCTCAGTCGTTAAGCGTCTGCCTTCGGCTCAGGTCATGATCCCAGGGTCCTGGGATCGAGTCCCGCATCGGGCTCCCTGCTCCTTGGGAGCCTGCTTCTCCCTCTGCCTCTCTCTCTCTCTCTCTGTCTCTCATGAATAAATAAATAAAATCTTTAAAAAAAAAAAAGAAACAAATGGAGAGAAAATCTGGGAACAGAGGAGGAGAAAAGAAGACTCTTGGGAATATGGCAAATGCATCCCTGAAGCAATCAATCAATATTTTGCCATCCTTAGTTTTTTTTCTTAAGATTTATTTATTCATTTGAGAGAGAAAGAGCATGAGTTGGGGGCAGAGCAGAGGGAGAGGGAGACACTCCTCAAGCAGGCTCCCCGCTGAGCTCGGAGCCTGACGTGGGGCTCCAACCCACAACCCTGAGATCACGACCTGGGCTGAAATCAAGAGTCGGACGCTCAGCTGCCTAAGTCACCCAGGCGCCCCTCCATCTTCAGGGGGTGCTTCACAATATGAATCAGGGAAAGAGGAGTTTTGATGAGGAAGTTTGGAAAGGCGACGTGCCTCATGTTAGCATTACTGTGTTAGAGTGTTCAAGTGTGATTTTTTTTTTAATGGAGTGATTTATTTTTTTAAAAATTTGCATAGGGGCAGCACTTTAAAGAAAACATAAGACTTCTGATAGTCCTGGGGCGAAATAAGAAGAATGCTCTGTAGTCTGCAGGAAGGGTGTACATGTTAAGTCAGAAGGGCTAGAGTTTGAAACCTGGCTCCACACTCACTAGCTTTGGGACCTTGGGGATACTATTCCGTGTCTCTACATTGTCATGGCTTTGTCAGTGTCACGGGGGCATAGCCCACGTGACAGGATTGTTTCTGTAGGCGACAATGGAGTGGCAGCTCACAGCATCTTCCTCGGGCTGCTTCCACAGGGCGGGTTGGCCAGAGTCCTAGGACGCTGCCCATCTCATGGGTGGTGAACATGCTGCCACTGGTCCTGGAAAAGAGCTGTGAAAAGTGTGATCAACCCACCGATCGACAGTTAATTCCCAGTTGCTTCCTGGGTAGGTCAGTTTTTTCAGCAGGGACCGAGCCCCGCTTCGGGCTCCCTGCTTCTCCCTCTCTCTGTAATCCCTGTCCCTCTCGTGTGTGCGCTCTCTCAAATAAATAAATAAAATCTTAAAAAAAAAAAAGACTATCAGGGGAGAATCATGTCGGGAAGTCACTTTCCTAGTCAAGAATCAATATCCTCTTTTTTTTTTTTTTTTTACGTTTATTTATTCATTCCAGAGAGAGAGAGAGACAGCAGTGGGGGGGAACAGGGGTCAAGAGGGAGGGGGAGATAGAGAAACCCAGGCAGAGTCCATGCCGAGTGTGCGGTCCGATGCGGGGCTCCATCGCACAGCCCGAGACAGACCTGAGCCAAAACCGAGAGTCAGACACTTCACGGACTGCGCCACCCAGGCGCCCCATAAGTGTCCCTCTTGCCTGGGTGTTTGAAGGCCTACTGTAATCCTGCCAGTGTGCGGCAAGAGGCAAATAAAGTGCTCTTTTAGGGAGGGAGAGGGTCAGAGAGGAAGGAAAGAATATACTAGAATGACTTTGGGGAGGTGGTAGCAGGAGAAGTATAGAGGTTGGGGAGTTGATTATAAGAGTTGGTTGAGCAAGTGCCTTGCACTTTGGGATGTTCGGTGAGACTGGTGGCGGTGGTAGTCTCTGGGTCACCAACCTGGAGAGCGTACTTTGGGCCATCCTGTGAAAAGCCTTTGTTGGCAGGCTGAGAAATTTCTACTTAATTGGGTAGCCGGCCAATAGGATTCCCTGAAGGTCTTCGAACAGCAGAATGACGCGGAATCATGTAACCTCAGAGCTGAAAGAAGAGGTAAAGGCCTTTGGTTTCACCCAAGGTTTCGCATCTCTGTCTGCCAAGTGCAGGCTTGGGCGCTGCTTCCTCCCCGCCATGAGCTTTAAATGAGATGATACTTATAAAGCACTCAGCTCAGGGTTTGCCGTGGAGTCAAGCTCAATAGACATTGATATGGTCATTGCCATCCTACATGTGGTTCCTGTTAGGAAGGTTCTCCTTAAGCCTTCTTCCACATTTGTCCTATTTGAAAACAGTTATCCCGTTCCTATGGGAGCCTTCTCTTGTCCATACTGATTACTCCTGGTTTTGTCCACCTGCTCCCACTCTTGTACCTTTCTATCTCCTCCTTGTAAAATGTGGCACACAGAATCCAGTTGTTTGATCTCAGCTGACCAGAGCAGGCCCTTCCTTTCTCATTCTACAGACCCTGCCTGAATTGGAAGAAAAAGAACAAACACAAGGAACAAACTCTGATCTTTGCCAGCAGCATCATCAACCTGAATATAATACTGATTCGAACTCCCGCGCCCTTCCCACATGCACTCCTGCTAAGCTGCAACCTTTTCTACTGTCTCCTGGCACTTGGGCCCTGCACGCAACTTCAGATTGCTTGATGACAGTTGTGTTTCCCTTTAGTTTCGGGGATAATCGTGAAAGGCCTTGAAACAGGCAAAATGATCACTGAGGCTCTTTCAGAGGACTGCTGGCTATCAGCTAGCAGGTGCCGCCGGGTTGCCTGATTTTACAGAGCTCTGTGTCTTCCACTGTTTCGGATTGAACTGTGTTGCAACTGGAATTTGTAGAAAACCCATCGTAATGCAAGTAACTCTTGTCCACAGAGATAAGAATGAATTTTGTCTGGTGGACGTGCCACTGATTTCCACCCTGTGAAACAGGCCACTGGTCTTTTTTTTTTTTTAAAGAATTTTTTTATCTATTTATTATTTGAGAGAGAGAGAATGAGAGCTAGAGAGCACATGAGAGGGAAGAGGGTCAGAGGGAGAAGCAGACTCCCTGCTGAGCAGGGAGCCCGATGCGGGACTCGATCCCGGGACTCCAGGATCATGACCTGAGCCGAAGGCAGTCGCTTAACCAACTGAGCCACCCAGGCGCCCAGGCCACTGGTCTTGAATCTATTCTATTAGCAAATTTTTTTCAGCATTTCCAATGGTTTTCATGTGTGTCTGTTCTTCAGCTACTGCTTTGAACCTGTTGTAATATTTTACTGCTTCCATCATTAATTAATGAATAGTTAACTGGTGGACATATGTTTATTTTATATTTGTATGAGAAACCTGATTTTTTTTTTTAAAGATCTTATTTATTTGAGAGAGAACACATGAGCATGCATGAGTGCGGTGGGGGGAGGGGGAACAGAGGCAGAGGGAGAAGCAGGCTCCCCGCTGAGCAGGGAGCCCGATGAGGGACTCGATCCCAGGACCCCAAGATCATGACCTGAGCCGAAGGCAGATACTTAACCAGCTGAGTCACCCCGGTGCCCCAGAACCTGATTCTTAAAAACAATCTTTGACACAGATTTTCTCATCCCTTCACAATTGGAGAGGTACAAAGAGGGCAGAAGTGGAGACTAATCAATCAAACACTAAAGACCTTGTTTTAGATTGGCGTGGGTCTGTTACGGAACCTGGACTGGATCGCCCGACGGAAGAACCAAGCGGCGCTCGGAGATCTTGGAGGATAGGAGGTTTATTTAACGCCCGCGGGCTCAGAGGAGAGTGGTCTCCAAAGGTCTGAGCCCTGAGCACAAAGGGGGCAATTTATGCGCATCTACTTCTGCATACTTGGCACTTTTGGCACGTGCGCGAAGCGGGGCAGGGAGAAGGACCGCATTGGTGCGCGCGGGAAGCAGAGCAGGGAGAAGACCCCGGAAGAGCCCCGGGGCACGGACTGGGACTCTCCCGCTGGCTCGGTCAGCCATCTTAGGACACAGATTTTCCTTATCATTCCCCACTTTGATGCCCCTTTAAACACCTAGTTTAGAGGGCATCATCTTCATCTTCTAAGGGGCGACAGTGAGTAAGGAGTAACTGGAGCCTGATTTTAGCATTTTGAGTAGTGATAAACCTAGTAAGGGCATTAAGAATACAAGGACCAAATGCTACTATGAGGAGGAGCATTAGGAGGGGGCCGACGAGGGGGGCAAACCAAGGGAACCATCGTGAGAGGGTGTCCCACCAAGTTGTCTGCTGGAGTGATTCCCACCGGCGATGTCCTCATTCCTGTAACTGGGTCAGAGTTTCTTGGACCACTCCCGACTCATTGGCATAGAAACATCATTCCTCCTGTAGAAAGAGGCAGAGCCCCGTCTGTGCGGCTGTAAGTTGAGCCCACACCTGATTTGGAGGACCACTGAGGCCAGTGAATTGAGTTGGCACTGCAGGGCCAGGGCCGATTGAGTGAGGGCAGAAAAGTCCGCCGTGAGTTGTTGAGTTAGCCCCTGGTACTGAACCGGAGACATCCTGATGCCAGTGGCACCGAGGGTAACACCTGATGCGGCTGGCAAGCTCACGCTAAGAGGGATGGCCGCAGGGGAGCGTCGAGGGCGGCTAGGAGGTCTCCATATGAGTGAGGCATCGCTCCCGGGGAGCACTGAAAGATCGGGTAAGAGACTGACAAGCGCGCGTGATTGATCGCGCGGGGTGATGCAGGTGTATACACCTTGATCACAAGCCAGAAAAGTGTTGTTAGGCGCACAGACCCGACTGTGGCCTGTGACGGGAGAGGAAGAGTTGCCATACAGCGGTACAGGAGCCAGAAAGGGATAATCTGAGGTTCCCGGTGCCGAGGCGGGATGTGACATGGTAGATTGGTTGAGGATGATACCTAGGTATTGGACAGGACTGGGCTTTATACAGATCCAGCAGTCAGACGCTAGGGTGGATTCGAGCGGTTAAGCGCTTGGTGGGAGGCGTTAATCATACCTAACAGTTGTGCTATAGATGCTTGCTGCGTGTGGATGGGGGACCCAGGGATGCGCCAGGGCGAGTTATTTTCTGTCTGACTCTGGGGGTTGGCTGTAAGGCTTGGAGTGAACGTGGACTTCATCATAAATTTGGCCGTGGGGTCGGTTCCCAGAGGGTGATACTGGCCCAACAGGAGAATGATTCCTGCAGCCCATGATGTGGCACTGGGTTCTAAGACTGACAGGGTGACCTGTATACAGTGATCGTTAGAGGCAAGAGGATGGGGTGGCGTTGCGTGACAAGGAAATGCGGATGTCACTGTGCTGTTTGAGGCGCCACCTGGTGGACCATCGTTCCATTCCCGGCCAAGGCGCCGCCCATGACTCACATCCCCAGGCTTGTGAGCAGAACTGAGGGCAGGTGTTTGGCTGTTGAGGCGTAGGACCCCCACAGATGTAGATATCTACCAGCCGGTAACCTGAGTGAGGGCCGTGGTAGGAACGCTGTCTATGAGGTTCCCAGGAGGTGTCAAGAAGCTGGCATCCATCAAAACGGAGGTTAACCTTCGGTGTGTGCACATCCCAGGTGGAAGAAGTCAGTGGGGGCGCTGGTGCGGGATTGAGGGGGATAAGCTGGAAAGTCCATTTGCCAGTAACGGTGATACAAGAGTTTGCCCCCCCTGCCTGACCGGGCAAGCTAGAGGCAGTGCGGAGGAACGGCACACCAGGTAGCAGAAGACCGGGACTGACTCGGGCCAGGAAAACCATGGTGAAATGTGCTCAGGAGTAGACAGCAGAGGGCCATGAAAGTAGGATCTGTGACCTTAGGTAGGGGGAGCCATCGTGGTTAACCTGTCAGCAGATGAAACCCGTGGACAAGTAAGTGCAGTAATACACCCTAGGGACACCCAATAAGCAATGACAATAGTAAGCCTCTGGGGGAAAGTCCAGTGAGGAGGGGTAACAGTGTAGAGTCCAACTCCCAAGATGAGGGAAATCACGCCGATGAGAGCCAGGGACCACGGTGAGCAGGTGTCTATCAGCCGGTGGGGTCTTGTCAAAGGTGAAGCCGGATTGGGTTCGTGAAGTCTGGCTGGACTCTCCACTGGCGCGGCTCCTCGTCCGAATGATGAGCTTTCTTCACTCTGGAGTGGTGGACCCACGGGGTGACACGTGAGACCTTGAGGGCAGTAGGTGTGGTTAGAACAACAGTGTGGGGCCCTGTCCACTGAGGTTTGAGGGGGTCTTTCTTCCAATCTTTGACCCAAACTGAGTCCCCTGTCTGGAAGGAGTGTACCTGAGATCCTAAGGAGGTTGGGGCCCTCCCGATGGTGTACTTTTGTAATTTACTTAGGGTGGCCCCCAGGGCCTGAAGCTGCTCCTTTATCTCTTTATCTCCAACCTGATGCAAGTTTCCTGGAAGGCTTCCCAAGCACAGGGGAGGCCATCCATATATTAATTTGAATGGAGAGAAACCTGATGTCCCGGGCGTGCAGCGAGCCTGCAGGAGAGCTAGGGGTAGCAGATCCGGCCACGGGAGGTTAGTCTCCTGAAAAAACTTTGCTAAGGTTCCTTTGAGGGTGCGATTCATTCACTCTACTTTCCCTGAACTTTGGGGATGGTAAACAGTGTGGAGTCTCCAGGTGATATTGAGAGATTTGGTCAAGACCTGCACAATGTCTGCCACAAATGCGGGTCCGTTGTCGCTATGGATTGTTAATGGCAGGCCGAACCAGGGCATGATCTCCCGCAAGAGGACTTTAGCTACTTCCCAGCTTTGCTCTGTCCTTGTCAGGAAGGCTTCGACCCGCCCAGAGTATGTGCATACTCTTAACTAGGAGATACCTGAACCCCCTGCTCGGCCGCACATCAGTGAAATCTACCTCTAGATCTTCGAAGGGGGTTGCTCCCACCCTCTGGACACCTGGCGGGGGCCGTGGTGCAGACCGAGCATTATTTTTAGCACATGTTATGCATCGTTCACTCGTTGCTCGGCATAGTGCCGGCAGCTGACTGATGTAGTAGTGCTTCTTGAGAAGAGGCTCTAATGCAGTTTTCCCCAGATGAGTGAGTCGGTGGTGTTCCTTGACCAGATGCCCTCCCGTTGCTGTTGGAACAAAGATGCACCCGTCTGGCATCATCCACCGTCCCTTTTCAGTCAGGGTGGCTCCCTCAGCCATGGCCCATCCATTTTCCTTTTTAGTATAACTGGGCGGAGGGACTTCTTCCGGGGGTGTCAGGGCCATGGTGAGGGAAGGGGCTCTGTCCACGTCCTCACTGGCTGCGGTCTTGGTTGCCTCATCTGCCAGATGATTTCCCCGCGCTATGGGGTCGTCTCCTTTCTGGTGTCCCTTACAGTGCAGGATTGCTACTTCCTTTGGAAGCCAGACGGCTTCGAGGAGTCTCAGTATCTCCTCCTTGTTCTTGATAGCTTTTCCTGCGGTGGTTAGGAGGCCCCTTTCCTTGTAGATGGCTCCATGTATATGTGCAGTAGCAAAGGCGTACTGAGAGTCAGTATGGATGTTGACTCGCTTGCCTTCACCAAGGGTGAGGGCTCGGACTAAGGCATATCATTTGGCCCATTCAGCTGACCATCCAGCTGGTAATTCCTTAGCTTCTAGGACTTCAGTGGTTGTGGTTACTGTATAACCCGCTTTCCGGGCACCCTCCTGTAGGTAACTGCTGCCATCACTGAACAGCGTGAGCTCTGGATTCTTTATGGCTTGATCCCGCAGATCTGGACAGCTCTCATAGACTTCATCAGTCACCTTGGAGCAGTCATGGTCTGGTTCCTCCTCTTCTGTGGGGAGAAAGGTTGCTGGATTTAATGTCCTGTTTTGAGGGTGACCCGCGGGTTTTCACAGAGGAGCCTTGGTATTGTGCTAGCCGAGAGTCGGAAAGGAAGCCGTGTCCCTGTGCATTCATGAGGGACACAACTGCATGAGGGACCTTGACCTTAAGTTCTCGCCCAGGGTACGTTTGTCCACCTCCTTGATGAGTAGGACTGTGGCTGCCAGCGCCCTGAGGCACGGTGGCCATCCCGCTGCCATGGGGTCCAGCTTCTTTGACAGGTAAGTGACTGGCCACTGCCAGGGCCCAACAGTCTGGGTGAGTACCCCGAGCACTATTTTTCCCTTTTCATGCACAAAAAGATTGAAGGGTTTTTCTACATCTGGTGGGCCCAGGGCTGGAGCCTGCCCCAGGGTGGTCTTTATCTCTGTGAAAGCGGCTTCTGCTTCCTCAGTCCAGGCAGGGGGTTTTCGATCTGGTCCCCCTAAGAGATCATAAAGGGGTCTTGCTATGGCTGAGAGCCCAGGGATCCAGATGCAGCAGAATCCTGCAGCCCCCGGGAGTTCTCGAAGGCCCCTTTCGTCTGGGGCTGTGGCAGGGAGGTGATGACCCTTTTCCTCTCCGGCCCTAGTTCTCTTTTCCCTTGGGTGAGGAGGACACCAAGGTGTCAGACCTGTAGTTGGCAGATTTGTGCCTTCTTCCATGAGGCTCGGTACCCCGAGTCTGACGGGAGCTGTAGGAGGGCCTTGGTGCCTTTTGTGCAGTCTTCTTGTGTGTCACTGGTGAGGAGGAGGTCATCCACATACCAGAGGAGGGTGCCTCGTGTGGCCTCTCTTGGGAAGCTGGCGAGGTCTGCGGCCAGTGCTTCCCCAAAGAGGGTTGGTGAGTTTTCAAACCGCTGCGGGAGGCGCATCCAAGGCAGTTGCATCTGGCGCCCCTGTATCAGGCTCAGACCATTCAAAGGCAAACAGTGGCTGGCTCTGGGGGAGCTAAGCGGAGGCAGAAGAAGGCATCCTTCAAATCTAGGCAAGTGAACCATCTGGGGGGAGGGGCAGAGAGGGAGGGAGAGGGACAAGCAACTCCACGCTGAGTGTGGTGGAGGCCGGTGCGGGGCTCCATCCCAGGACCCTGAGATCATGACCTGAGCTGAAGGCAGACATTTAACCGACTGAGCCACCCAGGTGCCCTGACGGCAAATTTTTTAAGGCAAGGCAAACCGGAGGATGAGGAATGGAGTGAGCTGGAGAGTCAATTAACCACCCACTCAGATGCCTTAATTTTGCACTTGACTCCATCATGCCCTCATGCCCTTGACTTTCTATTGTGCCCAGTCTGCCCAGCCCTACCTCGGAGAGCTGAATTCCCTGTCTTTATGGATGTTACATTCAACTGAGGTAGCCAGACAATAAGTAGTGGTAGTAATAGTAATAGTAGTAATAATAATAATAATGATAATGATATAACAGGGCTGTGAACGAAGACAAGGCAGGGTAAGAGTTTAGAGGGCGCTGGGGAAGGGGTAGCAATTATCTCAAGATGGCTGGATTACAGATGGTTTGCGTTTTGTTTTCTTTGTATTTTTCTCTGGTTTCCAAAGTATTTTCAGTAAACACGCGCCCCTTTTGTAATTAGACAAAAAATAAAAGTGATCTGGAGATGTGTTCTAGTGTCCCACCTGGTTTCCACTCCTCCTCGGTTATTATGTGTCTATCCCCACAATGAAAAAGAGCACCTCTGGGGTCGTCCGAATCCATAGCCTCCACCACGGACCACTGTGGTCCAGCCTCAAGACTCAGTAGGGATCATGGCTGATCCCTACTGAGCCCCCACCAGCAGAGCCCTTGTCCCCACCCAGTGCCACCCCAGGAAGGACGTCTGCAGCCCCTGGCTTGGCGCTCAGGGAACTGAGCCCACGGCACCTGTCTGTAACTTGCTTAGCGGTCATAGAGTTCATAGAGCAGAGTCATGTACAGATGGTAAATGGATAAGAAGCAGCTTTGGAATTCAGCATAGAGAATCTGAGGAATTGAAACCAGCTGTAGGCCGGTGTTTTAAGAGAAACAGCATAATATGAGATGTCGGACAGAGATGCTGGAGCCAGATAGTAAAGTTCTGTAGGTTCTTGGAAGTTCATGCTGTTAGGTCTCTACGTGTCACTTGTTGGGATGTAGACGTCCTCCGGACGTCCTGGTTTCTTCGATTTTTCAAGGTACTCTTCAGCACGTTATCGCCCCACCTAGGAGATTCTCAGATAGAAAGTCTTTTCTTCCATGATTGGGTACAAGAATGAAAATGTAAATTCTGTGCTATGGATGCCAAGCTTGCTAAGACCTGGTTCTGGCCCTCGGGGGAACAGTGTGGTGGGAGGTGGGGCCTCGTGCCAGGAGAAGGACAAGATGTGGGAGGCAGTGGACACAGGAATTGGACCCTACGTGCAGGCATAATTTCCATAAATTATACAGCTCAAACGTGAATGAATTTTCAGGGTTGTATTTGTAGGGAGAATTATTTTTCGTTGGGATATCATTAACTGAATCCATTCCACAGCCTACCTTTTCACGAGAGAACACCACTGACTGATCACATGCTGGTTAAGCACAGAGTGGCCCCTCCTTCTGGCTGCTGGCACTGGACCCAACGCTAGTGCTCTTTGCTGAGGAACTTTAAAAGTCACGTGGACAGGGGCGCCTGGGTGGCTCAGTCGGTTAAGCATCTGCCTTTGGCTCAGGGCATGATCCCAGGATCCTGGGATCGAGCCCCACGTTGGTGTCTCTCCTCAGCGGGGAGTCTGCTTCTCCCTCTCCCTCGGCCCCCCCAACCCCCTGCTCACGCTCTCTCTCAAATAAATAAATAAATAAATAAAATCGCTTTTAAAAAAAGTCACGTGGGTCAACTACAAAGTGAATTAGTGTACTGTGGTTCGTGAACGATAATACAGGGATGAGGTTTTACGTCCGTGCATTTTTTCTTTCTTCTTCTTTTTTTTTTTTTAGACTATTTATTTATTTATTTGACAGAGAGAGACGCAGCGAGAGAGGGAGCAGAAGCAGGGGGAGTAGGAGAGGGAGAAGCAGGCTTCCCATGGAGCAGGGAGCCCGATGTGGGCCTCGATCCCAGGTCCCCGGGATCATGACCTGAGCTGAAGGCAGACGCTTAACGACTGAGCCACCCAGGTGCCCTTGTGCATTTTTTTCTTATTGCTGCTGTGAAAAATCATCACAAACCTGGCGGCTTAAAACAACACAGATTTATTATCTTATGGTCCTGGAGGTCTGAGTCCAAAAGGAGTCTTAGGGGGCTGAAATCCAGACGTCTAGGCAGGCCTGCTTTCCTTCTGGAAGCTCCAGAGGAGAGTCTGTTTTCTTAGCTCTTCGAGGCTGCCCACATTCCTTGGCTCCTGGCCCCTTCCTCCGTCACGAAGCACATTCACTGTTCCAGTCTCGGCTTCTGTCCTCACGTCTCTTTTTTCTGACCTTGGCCCTCTTGCCTCCATCTCCATCTCCATTATCATTTAATATATATAACACAAAACTGGCCATTTAACCAATTTTTAAAGTGTACAATTCAGCGACATGAATTACATTCACAAGGTAGTGCGGCCATCTCGATTTGTAAAACCCTTCACTGCCCAAGTAGAAACTCTGTACCCGTTAGGCAGTAACCCCCACTCCCTCCTCCCCTGGCTGATGGTGACTGCAAATCCGCTTGTAACATCTATGAATTTGCCATTCTAAACATTCCATGTAGATGGAGTCCTGCAGTATTTGTCCTTTGTGTTTGGTAATTTTACCTAGCATAAGGTCTTCAAGGGTCATCCAATTTGTAGCGTGTTCTAGAACCTCATTCCTTTTATCGCTGAGTGATATTCCATTATGTATACATATTTGCACATATATTCATACCATATTTGTTTATCTGTTCATCTGTTGATGGACTTTGGGCTATTTCCGTCTTTGGTTATTGTGAATAATGCTGCTGTGAATACTGGAGTACAAGTATCTATTTAAGTTCCTGTTTTTCATTCTTTGGGGTATATACCTAGGAGTGGAATTCTGGGATAATGTGAAAATTCTATGTTTACTTTTTTTTTTTTTCTTAAGTAAGCTCCACATCCAACATGGGGCTTGAACTCAGGATGCTGAGATCAACAGCCGCATGCCCTATAGGCTGAACCAGCCAGGCACCCCTATGTTTAGATCTTTGAGGAGCTGCCAAGCTGTTTTCCCTAAGTAGCTACATCACTTTACCGGCAGTGTACGGGGGTTCCAGTTGCTCCACACCCTTGCTAACGCTTGGTTGTCTGTCTTTTTGATTCCAGTTATCCTAGTGGGCGTGAAATGGTATCTCCTTGTGGTCGTGTATTTCCCTAATGACGAGGGATCAGATGCATCCTTTCATGTGCTTGTTGGACATCTGTCTATCTCCTTTGGAGAACTGTCTATTCAGGTCCTTTGCCCATGCACTCACTGAGTGGTTTGTCTTTTTGTTGTTGAGTTGTAAGAGTTCTTTACATATTCTGGATATTAATCCCTTATCAGACATTTGATTTGCAGATATTTTCTCTCATTCTCGGGTTGTCTTTTCACTCTCTTGGTGGTATCCTTTGCCTCCTTCTTCTAGGGATCCTTGTGATTATACCTAATAATCCATCTCAAGATCCCTAATGTAGGCCTCCACCTAGTGCCCTCTGACGCTAGAGTGGAAGGTCCCTGTCAGCTCCTTGAAGGCCACGTGCGAGGCTATTCTTGTGCTTGTGCGGGTGCTGTTGTGGGGCAGAGACGAGAGCAATGGCAGGGAGCCTCTTTTTGGGGGCAGGAAGGGTCCTATGGGGCCGGGTGCCCTTGGCCTGCAGAAGCTTCTCTTTGGGTATTCCTAGAATGTTCCACGTAAGGCTCACCCTCCCTCCTCCCAAAGTGGTTGATCGTTGGAACGAGAAGAGGGCCATGTTCGGGGTGTATGATAATATCGGGATCCTGGGAGACTTCAAAATGCACCCCAAAGAACTGATCAAGGGCCCCAGATGGCTTCGAGGCTGGAAGGGGAATGAGTTACAACGTTGTATCCGAAAGAAGAAAATGGTTGGAAATAGGATGTTCCTTGATGACCTGCACAACCTTAAACGCATCAACTACCTCTGTAAACACTTTAACCGACATGGGAAGTATCGGTAGAAGAGAGAGCTGGGAGCTGTGGAAGAGGCACATCTGTCACCCCGGAGAAGGGGAACAGTACTTTTCCTTATAAGGAAAGGAACGTGTATGCTCCTTGTAATAAAATGGGGCTTCTTTGGAATCTGTTATCCACACGCTTTATTTTACACTAGATGCTACTTTTACTCATTCCTGTAGACTATGAAGTCTGACTCATCCATAAGTCCTATAGTCTTAGGTTTGGACTTAACCACTTCCCCTTTGCAGACGAGCCATACCTATAGCTTTTAAAAAAGAAAAATTATTGTTGGCACTTTTTGACATTTAGCCTTTCATATATTGAAAATGGTATTTTTAATTGCCTCATAATTCTGTTAAATGTATTTTTAAAAACACTTTCACATTAGTTGAAATATAGCAGGTGAGTGGAATTATGCTTCTGCATTATTCTCATCAAAAATATTGGGTACCTTTTCTGAGCTGAGAACTGTAGGAATAACAAAATGTAATAGATAAGATGCTTTTCTAGTTAGGGAGTAAAGATATATTCACACATGTACACTTTAATAGGAGGCATTGAGTACCATATGAATGGTTTACATCCTAAGCCTGACTGATCATCAGAATCATCTTGGTAGTTTCGTAATTTCAAAAGCCTGCTCCCTGCCTCCAAAGATTTGTGACCTGTAGGGCCGAGCTGTTTTGCACATCTATGTGTTGTTGTTTTTTTAAACACATTTAAAAAATGTATCCATACATGCAATCCAAAATTTAAAATTACTAGAGGGTAATCAGGTAAAACAAACAAACAAACCCTAATGTAATCATATCAGCAAGGTCTATCCCTTTTGTGAGGTCATTTCCTGATAGGTTTTGACGAAAGGATGTGAGCATCTTTGGGGGAACCATTACTCTATCACAATTCCTTTCAAAAAAATGTCTACAAGGTCAGAAATTGTGAATGTATTTTTGCAAAAAGGTGAAACCAAGCAACTTTGAAGGAAAGAAAGCTGCCTGGTGTGCAGCTTTCACTTAGGGCTTCTGCCCTGAACCACCACTTTGGTGGGGACACCCTGTGCTGGGTTACTTAGCGTCTCTGTTCATTCTTAAAATGTGACTAATTGTCCTTCCTCCTGTCCTCCCGTGAGTTTGAAGGGTAAGAGATAAATAGACTCGGTTTGGGACTTTTTGTCCTCTGCACAAATCAGAAGTCCCAAATATAAAAGCCATTTTAGGGAACATCCAGAAAGCAGGAGCATAGCGAATGCACAAATACACACCAACAAATACAGTTTCTGTTTGGGTCTCTATCAGAAAGAAAAATCACAGACCCGTGAAGATTAATGAGACCACATCTCTGGAAACCTTTGAGCCCTTTGGAGGAAAAGCGCTTGGTCAATGCCAGCATTTCTGTGCCCCCCCCCTCACCTTTTCTCTACTAGCAGCTGTTTTGCCTTTTGATGCCCTGTATCTGTCTCAGCACCCTGTAATTACGGGGAGTCTAATTGTGCTTGGGTGGAAAGGAGGGCAGAGGGTGAAGGTACCCCTGGTCGGAACGTGGGACCAAATATTGGATTAGCATCAGGGGAAGGCCCAACGAGTTCTTCCCTGACCCATGAAGTCACAGGCTTGGAAAGACAGCGGTTCTCCTGTGCTCCAAAAGCCTTGAAGGCAAACGTGTCCATGTTGTAGGAATGTAGCCGAGAGAAATTATCAGAAATGCAGGCAAGGGTGTATGCCGAAGATGTTTGTGAGCATTATTTGTAATTGTTAAAAACTAGAAACAACCTAAATGTCCAATGACTGGAGATGGTTGAGTCAACTGTCGCCTGAAACACCGTGCAATATTATGCAATCATTCAACATGTCAACAGATCCTTTATTATTATTATTAAATTTTTTAAATTTTTATTTATTTACGTGAGAGAGAGCATGCGCGAGCACGAGCAGAAGGAGGGGCAAAAGGAGAGGGAGAAGCAGACTCCCTGCTGAGTGGGGAGCCCGACGTGGGGCTTGAACCCAGGACTCCGGGATTGACCTGAGCCAAAGGCAGACGCTTAACTGACTGAGCCACCCAGGCGCCCCTAAAAATTTTTTTAAGTAGGCTCCACACCCAGCACAGAGCCCAGTGTGGGGCTTGAACTCACAACCATGAGATTAAGACCTTAGCTGAGATCAAGAGTCAGACGCCTCAGCCCCTAAGCCACCCCGGTGCCCCATCAATGGATCCTTTTTAATGATGTTTGGAAAAGTGTATGATAAAATGTAACAGAAAAAGGCAAGACTCTGATTTCAATATAAACGATGCTCTCAACATTGTGAAATACTGGTGGATGGAACAACAGCAAGAAGGGTAACAGCACTTGTTTGTTACCATGAGTCGTTCCTTCGTGGTGGGATTCTGGATGATGGCGGTCAGCCATGCCCATGGCGGCCCTTGCTTACCATCTCACTCCTTACTGTAGGTGATGGTAACCTGCGAGGTTGTTTTTTGATATCTGCCTTGCTTTGGAGACAGATCATAGAGCCAAAGTATTAAAAAAAAAATCTAGGAGAAAACCATAGCTAACAAATTCTGAGATTTGAACTACCGTAGGTGTTGTTTTCATTTACAAGCAGTGAGAGTAGAAATGAAGGTAACAAAACAATGCAGTTTCTCTACCTCCCTTGCTGAAAACTGAGCTATTTCCAATAAGTGAAACAAAGCATTATTGGTCGGACTTGTACTAATGCCGTGTGCAGCAGAGCCTCCTGCGTCCTTACCTACTGTTATGGGCTGGATTGTGTCCCTTACCCCCAGATTCATATGGTGATGCCCTAACCCCCAGTCCCTCAGGATGCGATTGTCATTGGAGATAGACTTTTAAAGAAGTGATTTAGGGGCGCCTGGGTGGCTCAGTTGGTTAAGCGTCATACTCTTGATTTTGGCTCAGGTCATGATCTCAGGGTCCTGGGATTGAGCCCCGCGTGGGGCTCCGTGCTCAGTGGGGAGTCTGCTTGAGAATTCTCTCTCTCCCCCTTCCTCTGCCCCGGCTTCCCCCGCCCCCTGCCCCATGCTCCTTTGTGTGCGGGTGTGTGCATGTGTGTGTGCCTGCTCTCACCCTCTGTCTCAAATGAACAAATAGGGCGCGTGGGTGGCTCAGTTGGTTAAACATCTGCCTTTAGCTCAGGTCATGATCTCAGGGTCCTAGGATTGAGTCCCGACTCAGGCTCCCAGTTCCTGCAGGAGTCTGCTTCTCTCTCTGCCCCTCCCCCAATTTGTTCTCTCTCTCTCTTTCTTTCTCAAATGAATAAATAAAATCTTTAATAAAATAAAGTAAAATCAATAAATAAATCTTTAAAAAAACTAAAGAGGTGATCTAGGTAAAATCAGGTCATATGGGTTAGACTGGTATCTTCATAAGAGATTAGGACACAGACACTGCTATGGATTGAATGTCTGTGGCCCCCCAGAATAGGTTAAATCCTAACCCCTAAGGTGTTGCTGTTAGGAGGTCGGGCCTTTGGGAAGTGATTAGGTCACGGAACCGTCATGAACAGGATTGGTGCCCTTATGAGAGAGACCCCAGAGAGCTCCCTCACTGCTTCCACCGTGTGAGGACATGGAGAACCAGGAGGTGGGCCCTCACCAGGCACCAGATCTGCTGGTGTCTTGATCTGGGACTTCCGGCCTCCAGCACTGTGAGCACTGCAGGTCTGCTATTTACAAGCTGCCTGGTTTCTGATCTTTCGTTGTAGCGACGCAAACAGACTCCCACGGACACGCACAGAGGGAAGATCCCAGGAGGACACGATGAGACGCAGCCGTCTGCAAGTCCAGGAGGGAGAACCCCGCACGGCTGGCTCCACAGTCTTGGGCTTCCAGCTTCCAGAACTGTGAGAAAATACATCGCTGTTGTATAGGCCGCCCAGCCTATGCTATGTTGTGATGGCAGATCTAGCAAACTATGCAACACACACACACACACACACACACATACACACACACACACACACACTAAAATGTGTTTGTGTCCTTTTTTTGAGGATCCCAAACACCTCAGGGCAGAGATAGTTAACAGAGTAGTTCGAGGTAGGAAGAAGAATGGGCGGGGGGTGAAGCGTACATGCCTTAGGTAAGGGCCCCCTGCTTCGGGACAGTGAAGCAAGAAGATGTGGATTGTTTTTTGTTTTGTTTTGTTTTTAAGATTTTATTTATTTATTTGACAGAGAGAGACGCACACACACAGAGAGAGGGAACACAAGCAGGGGGAGTGGCAGGGGGAGAAGCAGGCTTCCCGCGGAGCAGGGAGCCCGATGCGGGGCTCGATCCCAGGACCCTGGGATCATGACCTGAGCCGAAGGCAGACGCTTAAGGACCGAGCCACCCAGGCGCCCCATGGATTGTTTTTTAAACTAGAACTTAAACTGCCCTCCTCGGATTTCCTCCTGCAGGGCTCCGCATACCCGTTCCCGTGCTCCTCCTGTGAGCTGGGTCCCTCACCTCACTCACGGCGAGGGGCTGCACACTTGCCCACAAGGACCATCCCACCCAGCCCCTGTCCCTGGCGCCAAAGGCCTTCCCACCGCAAGAAGGGGCCTGAAAGGTAAGGTCAATGTCCATGTCAAAAGCAGCGGTGATTGATCCGGTTAAATTTGGACTTGGGGACAAGGCAGGTGGGGTTCATACCCAAAGGAGGTTGAGGAAAGGGTCTGCCGTTTCAGTGCTATGGGGCCTGGCCCTGCCTGGGCCTTTCTGTTCCCCTCCACCACCCCTGGTCCTTCAGATTGTGAGGTTCTGCTGCCTTCTGATCTCTTGCCACCTCTCGGGCTGCTTGGCTCTTTCCCCTGACAAGGGCCTGAGCGAGGGAGGCATTTTGCATCCCTGTCATCGAGCCGTTTCTCATCCACTTCAGTGACCCGGCCTGCCCGGAGCCCCAGCGGGCCTGTGGATTCCTGACAGATTGGGATGTGCTTCTGAGCGAGGGAAATCTGGTCTATAAATGGAATCTACATGAGTGCTTTGCACCTTCCCTTCCGCCAGCCGGCTCTAACTTGGCTTCGACAGTAGGAACTTCTGACTTCCTTGGTCCAACCATGGCATCTTCCCAGCTGTAGGCCTGGAGTTTCCATGGCTTTGGCGTGGCTTCTGTCTGAGATGTTCGATTGATAACACCACAGAGCAACCTACAAATAGCACAGTAACCCCCATCTCTTGAAGACCGAGGAACTGCAGACTTGGCCCCCGGGTCCACCCGGCCTGGGATTGGGGCACTGCCCCTCCTGGCCCTGTGGGCTGGCTGAGGGCCATCCTGACCTTCGCTCGCACAGCAGGATGCCCTCCTGGCAGCACATTCATGGGACGTCTCTTGTCATAGAGTAATTTTTCCAAAGGCAATGAAACGATTTGTCACCCATAATTGTACCCCCCGCTTCCTTTGCTGGCTGACTTCTCATCCCTCTGCAGCCCAGCCCTGTGCTGGGAAGCCACGTCCAAATATGGTGAAAGGCCAGCACCTAGCTGCTTGTGAGCTATCAAGTCAGCCTTCAATTGGAAACATTTCTTTTTTGTTTTTGTTGTTGTTGTTGTTTATTGTGAAATGTGTTCTAGTACATGACATAATCTCTGTTGATAGGTAATACCGTTGGTTTTTTAAAAAAAATATTTGGGAGGCACCTGGGTGGCTCAGTCGATTAAGGGACCGACTCTTGATTTCAGCTCAGGTCATGGTCTCGGGGTCCTGGGATGGAGTCCCATGTCAGGCTCCCTGCTCAGCAGGGAATCTGCTTGAGGTTTCCCCCTCTCCCTCTCCCCTCACCGTACTCACACGCACGTGCTTGGGCTTTCTTTCTGTAAAATAAATAAATAAATCTTTAAAAAAAAAAAAAAGAAAAGAAATGTTTGGGCTCTGGTACCAGGCTGCCTGAATCCAAATCTGAGCCCGGCCGTTTGGAAGCTGCGTGAGCTTCGGCCCATTACTTCACGACTCTGGTCATTGGTTTTCTTGTTTGTAAAATGGGGTTGATGATATTGTACCTACTTCCTCTTCTTTTCTTTTCTTTTTTTTTTTTACTGTTCTCTGTGTTTATGAGTCTGCTTCTGGTTTGTTGTTGTCATTGTTGTTTGTTTGTTTTGCTTCTAGATTCCACATATAAGTGAAATCAAATAGTATTTATTTGTTTTTCTTTGACATATTTCACTCAGCGTAATACCCTCTAGGTCCACCCATGTTGTCAAAAATGGCAAGATTCTTTTTTATGACTGAGTAATATTCCACTGAGTGTGTACACCACATCTTCTCTATCCATGTATCTATGGATGGACACTTGGGCTGCTTCCATATCTTTTTTTTTTTAAAGATTTTATTTATTGATTGTTTTGAGAGAGAGCAAAAGCGAGAGAGATCACAGAGGGAGAGGGAGAAGCAGACTCCCTGCCGAGTGGAGAGCCCGATGCAGGGCTCCATCCCAGGCCCCCGGGATCATGACCTGAGCCAAAGGCAGACACTTAAGGACTTAGCCACCCTGGTGCCTGGGTTGCTTCCGTATCTTGGCTATTGTAAATAATACTGCAACAATTATATGCTCACCCAAAGTGCACGAGGGTTCCCTTTTCTCTACATCCTTGCCAGCACTTGTTATTCCTTGTCTTTTTGGTACTACTCATTCAGACAGGTGTGAGGAGATACTTCACTGTGGTTCTCATTTGCATTTCCCTGATGATGAGTGATATTGAGCATCTTTTCATGTATCTGCTGGCCATCTGGATGGGATGTCTTCTTTGGAAAAATGTCTATTCAAGTCCACTGCCCATTTTAAATTTTTATTTATTTATTTATTTTTAAAGATGTATTTATTTATTTTAGGGAGAAAGAGAGAGGGGGTAGGGGCAAAGGGAGAAAGTCTCAAGCAGACTCCTCACTGTGTGCGGAGGCTGATGCAGGGTTCGATCTCATGATCCTGAGATCATGACCTGCGCTGAAACCAAGAGTCGGGTGCTTAACCAGCTGAGCCACCCAGGTGCCCCCATTGCCCATTTTTTAATCAGTTGTTTGGTTTTTGGTGTTGAGTTGTGTAAGTTTTTTATATAGTTTAAATGCTAACCCCTTATCAGATATGTCATTTGCAAATATCTTCACCCATTCACTAGGTTGCCTTTTTGTTTTGTTAATCATTTCCTTTGCTGTGCAAAGCTTTTTTATTTCAGTGTAATCCCAGTGGTGTATTTTTTGCTTTTGTTTCCCTTGCCTGAGGAGACAGATCCATAAATATGTTGCTAAGGCTGATGTCCAAGAGATGACTGCCTATATGTGGCATCTAGTTTAACCAACTGAGCCACCCAGGCGCTCCTGTGGTATCTACTTTAAAGATTATTATGAGGGTTGGGGCGCCTGGGTGGCTCAGTCAGTTATGCATCTGCCTTCGGCTCAGGTTATGATCTCGGGGTCCTGGGGTCAAGCCCCATGTGGGGCTCCGAGCTCCATGCTCAGTGGAGAGTCTGCCTCTCCCTCTCCCCCACCCCTCCCCCTGCTTGTGCTCTCTCTCTCTCAAATGGATGAATAAAATTGCTTAAAAAAAACTTTTATGAGGGTTATGTGAGTTTTAAACAATGAAAGGACTTAGAATAGTGCTGGGCATATAGGAAGCACTCAATAAATAATAATGAATAAGTCCTTTTTTATTGTGACGAAATATACAGAACATAAAATTTACCAGTTTAACCATTTTTAAATGCACAGGTCAGTGACATTAGAGTACGTTCACATTGTTGTGCAACCATCACCACCGTCCATCTCCAGAACTTTTTCATCTTCCTGAACAGAAACTCTGTCCCGTTAAATACTAACTCCCCATTCCTCCTTCTTCCCAGCCTCTGGTAACCATTCTATGAATTTGACTGCTCTAGGTTCCTTATATAAATGGAATCACACAATACTTGTCCTGTTGTGACTGGCTCATCTCACTTAGCATAATGTCTTCGAAGTTCACCTATGTTATAGCAGGTGCCAGAATTTCCTTCCTTTCCTTCCTTCCTTTTTTTTTTAACAATTTATTTACTTATTTGAGAGAGAAAGACTGTGTGCGAGAGAGCATGAGCAGGGGGCGGGGCAGAGGGGCAGGAGAAGCAGGCTCCCCGCTGAGCAGGGAGCCCCACCTGGCGCTCACCCCGGTGCCCCAATATCCTTCCTTTTCAAGGCCAAGTAATATCCCATTGTATGTGTATAGACCACATTTTTTTTTTTTTATCCATTCATCTATTGATGGACATTTGGGTTGTTTCTACCTTTTGGCTGCTGTGAATAATACTGCTGTGTACACAGGTGTACAAATATCTGTGTGAGTTCCTACTTTCACTTCTCTGGGGTGTATACCCAGAAATGGAATGGCTGAATCATGGGGTAAGTCTGTGTTTAATTTTTTTTGAGAGACCTCCATACTGTTTTTCATAGCAGCCGCACCATCATTCTCGTGTTTTATATACCACAGGCTGACAAATTCGAGCTCTATGCCTACAACGTTAGGTCTTTTCTGAGCTGTAGAAAGATACACACAATTGCCTACTCAGTCTTGTCAGTGAGATGTCTCACAGGCATCTTGAGATTAAACAAGTCCCAGATGGAACCTTTTACCCCACCTCCTACTCTTCCCCATTTTGGTAAATGGCAGTAATGAAGCATCTAGTTGCTCAAGCCGGAAACCTTCAAGCAGGGCCAGCTTCATAATTTGCCAGACTCAGTGCCCCAGCCGGGCAGGGAAGTCCGTTCCTTCTTTCCCCCGGTCTGTTGCCCCATCCCGCAGTGGATGAGCCACCTGCAGGGGCTAGCTGGCAGCCTGCAGGCTGGGATGTGCTCAGTCCCCTGGATGCAGGGTGGCAGAGAGCCCTCCACTGAGGTCACTGCCAGCCCGAGGTGGGGACGGCTCTTGCATTCGTCATGCGCCCATGTAGCTGGCCCCACCTTCGATGAATCATTGATTCCTGTTTCCCTCACCCTCTGAATTCACTTTGTCACCAGGACCTGTAAGTTCTACCTGTAAAATAAATCTCAGCCCTCTGCTACTCTGTCTCTACTGTCATGACCCACCTCCAAGCCACCACCTCCTCCTTCTGTCAAACCACCCAGCAGCTCTTCTTTCCTCACATTGGCCCCTCCCGCCACATTCCACGTAAGAGCCGGGGTCATTGTTTCCACAAATAAATTAGTCCATGTTTACTGCCCATTTTTAGAACATGGGCTCCTTGCCATACGTAGAACAAGATGGCAGCTTCTTGCCATGGCACACAAGGGCGCATACCATCCGCTTCCACCTACTTCCTCTCTTCTGTTCTCCAGGAGTGGTGCCCTGCTTTCTACACCTTGAAGGTGCCAAGCCTGTGATGGCCTCAGGGCAGGGTTTCTCAACCCCGGCACCATTGACTTTTTGGATAATTCTCTGCATAAAGGTTTGTCCTGTGCAAACCGTAGGATGTTTATTTGCATCCCTGGCCTGTAACCATTAGATGCCAGTAGCATTGTTCTCTACCACCACGTTGTGACTACCAAAAAGTCTAGACATGGCCAAATGTTCCCTGGGGGGCAAACTTTCCATATTCTTGAGAACCCTTCCTTGCAGCCTTGGGCACTGATTCGTCCCTCTGTCTAGATCATCGCCCCCATATCCTACAGCACCTTCCCGCTTCTAGTGCTTTCTTGCCCTTCAGACTTCAATTTAATGTTGCCTTCTTAAAGAGGCCTCGCCTGACCAACCAATATAAAACAGCCGCTCCGTCATTCTCTTTCTCTAGTTTCAGTTGCTGTGTAAACCCCCACCAGTCTCTGATCGCTCTTCTGGGCAGTAATTTCCATCATTTTGTTGGGTGCTGTATTCCTAACACCAAGAATGGAACCTGCCACAGAGTGGGGGCTCAGTACATATTTGCTGAATGAATGAATTCATGACCCTTGGAGTCTGTGATCTTGCTCGTTCCTGTACACTTGTTAGGTCATTTTCATGTATTTCTAGTTCTTCCTCTGCTTTCCATTTTTTTACATCGAAGGTTCGGGGCGCCTGGGTGGCTCAGATGGTTAAGCATCTGCTTTTGGCTCAGGTCATGATCTCCAGGTCCTGGGATCGAGCCCCACGTCCAGCTCCCAGCTCAGCGGGGAGTCTGCTTCTCCCTCTCCCTCCCTCTGCCTCTCCCCCTGCTTGTGCTCTCTCTGTCTCTCTGTCTCAAATGAATAAATAAAATCTTTAAAAATAAATAAATAAATAAACTACAGTGTTATCTTAGTTTCAGAGGTACAATATAGTGATTGAACAATTCCATACATTACTCTGTGCGCATCACGATGAGTGTGCTCTTCATCCCCATCACCTACTCACCCCTCCCTCCCCTCTGGTAACCACGTTTGTCTCTTTTTTTCCTTCGTTTGTTTGTTTTGTTTCCTAAATTCCACGTAAGAGTGAAATTGCATGGTGTTTGTCTTTCTCTGCCTGATTTATTTCACTTAGCATAATACTCTCTAGATCCATCCACATCACTGCAAACGTCAAGATTTTATTCTTTTTTAATGGCTGAATAATATTCCATTGTGTGTGTGTGTGTGTGTGTGTGTGTGTGTGTGTGTGTGTGTGTGTGTCTACCTACACACAGCCCATCTTTATCCATTTATCAATCAGTGGGCACTTGGGCTGCTTCTATATCTTGGCTATTGTAAAGAATCAGCTTTTTATAGCTTCCACTTCCACTTTCTTATCCCCATTTATGCTTCCTGTTGTCTTTTTCTCTCTCTTCATCATACCGCAGGTGATATTTCCCTCCATTACTCTGATTCAACATCTTTCACAACAGAAACTCAGACTAGGAAAACAGGATACGGATAAGGTTTCGGAGCAGTTATCCCTAAGGAGCAAGGTCTGATGGTAAGGGCTTGTTGAACTGTACACAGCAGGAGGGTCTCCCGGGACACACAGTCCCAGCAATTGACTGGAACTGGAGAAGACAGCCCTGGTGCGAACCTAGGTGGACCTCTCGCCCTGTCCCTTGTCTTTCCTTTCCTCTTAGTCTTGGCTTGATTCTTTAAAGACCAATCCCCTAAGCCTCTGTTCATCTGACAACCCAATCAAATGGTGCTGCCGTCCACACCTCAATAAGCTGTATTAAGGAATCATGCAGACTGAGCTCAAATATCTTTTTTTGTTTTTAAAGATTTTATTTTTTATTTATTTTTGCAAGAGAGAGAAAGAGAACACGAGAAGGGGGAGGGGCAGAGGAAGAAGCAGACTCCCCCACTGGGCAGGGAGCCCGATGCCGGATTCAATCCCAGGACCCTGGGATCAAGACCTGAGCTGAAGGCAGACGCCCAACCGACTGAGCCACCCAGGCGCCCCTGAGCTAAAATATCTTTATCCCAAGCTCAAACCACTGGGGAGAAGATTCCTTGGCTCCAGCTAGGGTGGAAGTTTTTCTGCCGTGGGCTAGGTGCTCTCCAGGTGATGAGCATCCAGTAGGGAACAGAACAGACAAAATCCTATTGCCATGGAACTTACATTCTTATGTTACTTACTCTAATTTATGACTAAGCACCTATCAAGTTGTGCAAAATGCACAGCCATAGTGGCATATGGTGATAAATTCGTTCATTCATTTAGTTAGCTTTCCAGATTGCTATATGGACATACAGTAAGGGGACTTGATCTGCTGAGGGGCGGGGCTGGGAAATTAAGCTTAAGCTTAACTGACTGAGCCACCCAGGCGCCCCTCTCTGTATTGTCTTTACAATTTCCCTATACATCTAAAACTGTTCTAAAAAAACTTCCCCTATTATTTACATCTTCCATCACCGTGGTACATTTGTCACATGTGGTGAACCAATAGTGATATATTATTATTAACTAAAGTCCATACTTAATTCACATTTCCTTAGTTTGTACCTAATATTCTTTTTCTCTCTCAGGAGCCCATCCAGGGTATCACATCACATTTATTTATTATTTATTTATTTATTTTGTAAGATTTTATTTATTTGTCAGAGAGAGCGCACAAACAGGGGAAGAGGCAGAGGGAGAGGGAGGAAACAGACTCCCCGCTGAGCAGGGAGCCCGATGCAGGATTTGATCCCAGGACCCTGGGATCATGACCTGAGCTGAAGGCAGATGCTTAGCTGACTGGGCCACCCAGGCGCCCCTCATATCACATTTAGTTGTCGTGTCTCCTTTAGGCTCCTCTTGGATGTGAAAACTTCTTAGACTCTTCTTGTTTTTGATAAACCAGACAGTTTTGAGGACTACTGGTGAGTTACATTGAAGGATGCACCTCTTTTGGAATTTTTCTCGTGGTTAGACTGGGGTTATGGTGTCTGGAAGGAAGCCCATAGGGGTAAAGTGCCATATTCAACACATCGAATCGAGGGTACAGACTTTTAACTTGACTTATCATTGTTGATATTGACCTTGATCACTTGGCTGTTACCGTTCTTGTCAGGTTTCTCCATTATGGACATACTTCCCTTCCCTCTTTCCCTTTCCATGCTATCATCTTTGGAAGGAAGTCACTATATGCAGCCCACATTTAAGGGGGGAGGGTGCTCTACCTCCTGGATGGTGTTGTTAGCCATTTAAAAATAGCTTTAGTGGGGTGCCTGGGTGGCTCAGTCCTGAGCATCTGCCTTCGGCTAGGTCACAATCCCAGGGTCGTGGGATCGGGCCCCGCATCGGGCTCCCGGGAAGCCTGCTTCTCCCTCTCCCACTCCCCCTGCTTGTGTTCCCTCTCTCACTGTGCCTCTCTCTGTGTCAAATAAATAAATAAAATCTTTAAAAAAAATAGCTTTAGTGAGGTCTAATTTACATACCACAAAATTCACCTGTTTCAAGTGAACAGTTTGATGAATTTTCGGAAATTTATACAGTTATGCCTGAGGGGATTGGTCTTTGAGCTGGCATCTGAAAGATGAGGAGAAGTTAAGTAGGTAAAGGAAGGGAGAGACTATTCCAGGCAGAGGTAACAGCACGTTCAAGCCCCTCAAGGGAGCGTGGAGCATTCCAGGAACTTGGGTTAACCCTGAATCACCCAGAAAAGGTAGAACATGTCACCATCCTTCATTTAATATGCTTCTTAAATATTTTCTTCAAAACATTTAAAAGTCAACAGCATTTTATTGCCTAAATGTATAAACTTTAGTTCTTTGAAACACTTGTCTGGAACTGCTCAGCCTCTGATGGTTTATCTAAGGTTTTACTATAACAATAAGTAAATATTAGGGTAGTAAAATGCAGAATGGTCCCCAAGGAGAAGAAAATGTCATAAAATTTCCTTCCCTTTCAGGCCTTGTTTAAACAAGAATGCAAAGTGCATGTACTATTTCCTTTCTGATAAGCCCTTGATTTATTTCCCTTTGGAACAAACACACCACAGCAAAGTGAGAATGGGGAAGGTAATTCAGAGGTAGAGGGAGGGAAAGGAACTATGCTCTGAAATATGTCCCCATATAAACTTAGGATTGAAAAAATCCAGTTAGCAAAAACACTGCAAGGCTTTTTCCATGTGTGAAGTGGACAAGAGGTTCCCTCAGAACTTCTGTGGGTCACTGGAAAGTCTTGGCGCCTACGGGCACCCTATTAGTCTGGATAGGCAGGGAGTGCTGCAGTAACAAACAGACCGCATGTTCTTAGTGGCTTCATCAGATAGGTCCTTGTTTGTTGGAGTAATTGATTCAGGAGTCTAGGCTCTGTTTTATTTTGCCATAGTGTCATCTTAATCCTATGTCCTCAAAGTTTGCCAAGGAGGAGGAAGAGTGAGTGTGGATGATGCCATAGGGGCTATTATGATGCGGAAATGGTATATGTCACTTCTGCCCACATCCCTTCGGTGAGAACCCGGTGACATAACCAGAATCTAAGCGCGCGGGAGATTGGGAAGTATAGTTACTTCATATATGCAGGAAGAAGAAAATAGAGTGGGATTTGATGAATGTGTTTGCCACAAGCTCCTAAACTTTTTTTATTTGATGTTTTTCACATGATAAAATAATATGTGCTTGTTATAACAAGGGAAACACAGGTGTGTAAAAGTGAAACTAATTATCTGCCTACTTCCTGTCAACTCTCGCTTCTCGCTGTGTATCCTGCCACACCTTCTTCCTTGTTCATATGACTCTATTCCACATATATGTGTGACTCAGGGGAAATGAACTCTGGCAGACACTTCCGAACTGGAGGTTTTCATGATAATGCTTCTGGTTGCTAAGAAACACTTGAATGAATTCTTCATCCAAGAGGTACCTCATGCTGACAGAGGAGAGAGAGAATTTTGCTGGAATTTAAAATTGCGAGCTTTTGTTTATGTTAGTCTTGGCTTTTCTACAGTTTTTTGGCAGTCACGCCTCCTCTGGGAAGGCTCTCCCGGCTCCCTTTGTCACTAGGGGAGGCTCCACCTGTGAATGATACCAGCAGCAGCCATGGCATCAGAAAGATCTGGGTTCAAATCCTGGCTCTGCCTGCCGCCTACAATCTCTGTGGCTCTGGACAAGTAATAAACTCCTCCAAGCATTATGGAAGGATAACCACCTCATATCTGAGACAAATCTAGGACCTATCACTTGGGGGTAGTTTCAGTACTACGAGATAAAGTCTACTCTTAAATCTTCCGGGTTACTGGACATCTGTGACGTCTTAATGTCCACAACTAGAGACCAAGGCAACTGGTATTTAGAATGTGTACACGGGCGCCCGGGTGGCTCAGTCGGTTAGGCATCTGCCTTCAGCTCAGGTCATGATCTCAGGGTCCTGGGATCGAGCCCCGCATCGGGCTCCCTGTTCAGCAGAGAGCCTGCTTCTCCGTCTCCCTCTGCTGCTACCCCCTCTCATGTTCTCTCTCTTTCGAATAAATAAATAAGATCTTTAAAAATATAAAAAAGAAAATGTGTACAATGTGACCAAGAAACTGAAGTAATCCTCTACAAAACAAAATACCATAAGATGGGGAAGAAAGGGAGAGAAAATCGAGACTGGAAGACGTTAGTGGGCTGAAGAGGATTTGGAGTATTCATTTCGGAAGGAAAGAAGACGTATAGGGAAATGAAGATCGGAAGATGTAGAAGTTATTAGGAACATGTTGAGACTGATCAGGCCGGGTTGCTCCCAATTTTCCTCTTCATTAGTTATGCATAGCTCCCATCAACAGGGGCAGAGTCCTGCTGTGGCAGACCTTTTTTGTTAATGACCCAGTAGAGCAAAAGTTTCACTGGAACCTGGAGGTGTTCCCAGAGAAAGGGATTGGGTCTGCTCGGTGTTTTCAGGTTGTTTTGCAGTTGAATATAACAGGGGTCTAAAAGCAGAGAAGCCCAGTTAGGGGCAAGCATCCAATTTTGCCAGTGTTGAGAGGGTGGTAGGAAGAAACATAATGGCAACCACAAAATTAACAACAGGAAGATCCTGTCGAAGAACTCCAAGGACAAAGGACAAGGAGCCAAACACGAAAACTTGGGTGTCAACACAAATATCCAAAAGAAAAAAAATGTAGAAAAGAAAAAAAATACCGATGGTTCATCAGTAAGGGTCTGGTCAAGAAAACCAGAAATCACTTTAGCTATTTCAAAGGAAGAGGGATTTCATACAAAGAATTAAGTCTTAAAGCTGTTGGGGGGGTGGGAGGGCTGGGAGAGAAAAAGGCAGAAGGTATTTGTTACCCAGAGATTGGAAATTCAGGAAGCTGGGATCTATCCCATGCCGTTCAATTCTGGATGTGGAACGCGCTTTATCACCCAGTGTTTTAGGAACAGCTCTGTAGCTTTCTGGTCTTTGCACCTTCTATCAGTGTGGATTAGCTTGGAATCTCAAGCCTTAATTTTGCGCAGTTTCCTGTAGGTGCTCAAGGCTCTGACAATGATAATGTAGTAACAGACAGGCTGTGAAGACTAGTCCGTGGTGTCTCAAAACTTTGGCTTGCTCATGGCCATTTACACAGATGGGCTGCTAAGAACGGCTCGCTTGGTTTTGCCTTTCTCTGATGCAGGCCAGGGGTGTGTTTGTTCTGTAACTGGCTGACATTTGTGTAAATGAAGAGATGTTGCTAACTAACTACCTTTTTCTCTTAGGTGCCTTTCAGAGGGAGAGTGGTTCTGGGTTCCAGGGCCTGAGTCTAACGTACTTCACGGCCAGTCGGGCGGCTGGGTTGGTGAACATTTTCACGGAGTGTTTGGGTTCCTGAATCTTTGAAAGGAAGCCATTTGGGAGAAGCATCATGGTGACTTTGTGGCAAGGTATGGTGTGCGGAGACCTTTGGTGGTTCTAGGTAGTTCCCCTGTGAGCATCTTTGTTGCAAGCATCTTTGTTGCAATTAGTTATCCATTTTGCTGGATAACTAATTGACTGTAAGGCGACTTTCCTGTAAAAGATTAAAAAAAAAAATAGCTGGTTGACTGTTTGGTTTGACAGTTTGTTGGTCTCATCAACGGGTTATATTTCTCCATTGACGCAGTACTCCCATTTTTATTGTATATAAATCTTAGCCCTCATAATGGTCTATACAGTGCTGTGAAGTTTTGAATCCACATTTCCCATAGAACTTTGGACCATTTATCAATGGACATCTGACAACATGCCAAGAACAAACAACAGGGCAGAGGCTTTCAAAATGCTGAGGCGTCCACGGTGCAATACAAAACTGAGGTACAAACATGCGTTGTCTTATTTGGAAACTGATACTTCTCTTAATGAAGAGAGACATCTTAGCAAAAAAAGAAAAAGTGCGCTGTCAAGCCAGGAAATGAATCAACATACAGAAAAGAGAGAGAAAGCAAAGTACTATGGAGGAGAGATTTCGAAGACAAGTGGTTAGGTACAACCCACAAAATAAAATCAGTTATTTGTGCCGGATTGGCGTCAGTCTACACACACGTTCAACGTATTCAAATATTTTGTATTTTGCAATACACTCTTTTTAATTTTGTTATATGCTTTTCATGTTTCCCTATGTGCTGTTTCATGAAGGTCACTCTTTGATTTTTTTTTTTTGCGAGTTTGTCTTTTATGCAACGTTGTTGGCCGGCCGAGTAGGTGCGGAAGATGTTTATGGGGAAGTTGCTAGCAGCAATGATGGTGGATGCAGGAACGGCGCAGGGTTCCCTCGCAGCCTCTTCCCGCCCCCCCGGCGCGTTCTGTTCTCTCTTGCACCCTTGGGCCTGTCCTGCCAGTGCCATCCCTCCCGCACAGGCTGGGAGAGCTGGTCTTGCTTCCCCACTTCTCTCTGCCCCTGTCTTGTTAACACGTGTTAACACGGAGCCCCAGCATCCCAGATGATTGGCGGTGGCGGCTCTGTGGGCAGAGTCTGTGGGGCCTGTGAGGAAGTGCTAAGTGATGGGTTTCTCTGCTCTGAGCGCCTTGCTTGCTACTCTGGAGCAGGCTTATTGGGGCATTTTCACAGCAATGTGTGTTTCGTCTTTGGCCCTGACCCTTCACCCAAGATGGGAGATTATGCATCAAGAAGCAAATGTTGCCTCTGAGTCCTCTCCTGAAAAGCTTTCCAGTCTCTAAAGTAGGGGTCAAGTTCCCCAGCCTGAGAAGTTTGTTTCGGACTTGGTGTGGTACCCAACTTGTTCTGGAATCTACCCCCTCTGCCGTGTGCCCTGGGCTCTTCCGAACCAGTCACTGAGTAGGGTTCTCCCCCCAGCCCCATCCTCTCCGATCCCACATTTAGTTCCCTCCTTCACACGGTGCCTCTGCTAAAAGCTTGCGCAGCAGGGTGCGCCTGACTGCAAGTGTCTCCCAACACCTCCCCCAAGCCCAGCCCGCCCCAGGAGGGGGGCCTTCTAGGCAGCTTCTTAGGGGATATGTTCGGGCTGCCCAAACACCTCATACCTCTCCCGAGTGTGATCGCTGGGAAGGCCAAGACCCAAGAGTTCCTGCCAGCTGACGGAAGGCACGCAACTTCTCCCATGCAGTGTGATGTACGGTTTGCAATGCATCTTACATCCTAACACATTATTAATTTGATCCTCATGTTTGTGATTTTTCACAGATGACAAAATTGGAGCTCAGGGATTAGCATTACTTATTCCTGCTCACACAGTGGAGAGTTCGGGGAGAAATCCACTCCAGATCTTCACACTTTGACTTCTAGACCCTTCTCTCCATACCAAACAAGGAACTAACCTGTGAAGCCGTATGAGTGGGAGTGTTTACAGCGAATTTGTCCTTCCAAGGTCAAAAAGATGAATCTGGGGCACCTGGGTGGCTCAGTTGGTTGAGAATCGGACTCTTGATTTTGGCTCCGGTGGTGATCTTGGGGTCGTCAGATCAAGCCCCAGGTCTGCTTTGCGCTCAGCGCAGAGTCTGCTGGAGATTCTCTCTCGCCTGCCCCTCCCCCCAACTTGTGCACTCTATAAATAAGGAAAATCTTAAAAAAAATGCATTTTCCCTTCTGAGCCTGCTGACAAAGGAAAGGAAGAAGATGGGGTAGGAAAAGGAGAGGTTTAAATATACATTATATTCACCATGAGCCTTGTTTCTCTCGGGTCTTCATTTCGTGGGCTTTACTGGCCTGAGAATTTTCAAGGAGAACTGTGTAATAGATGAGTTTGAACAGTTGTTCTCTTCCTTTATCTAAGCATTTTGCATCATTGCTATAATAGAATCTTGCTTATTTTAGTGTGTAATGTGTTCCTATCTCTCAGGGAAGATTGGGAGATAGAACAGTCTAGTGGGGGGAAAAAAACATGAGCCCTGGAGTAATAATCATAGCTCGCCTTTGCTGACTTCTGACTTTGTTGTAGACGTGGTTCTAAGCACCTGACATGTATTGACTTGTCATAATCCTATGAGGTAAGCACTATTGATGTTTTATTGTGCAGAGGGGGAAATGAGGGTTTAGAGAGATGAAGTAACTTGTCTGAGGTCACGCAGCTAGTAAATAGGAGGGTTAAGATTTGAACCCAGGCTGTGGGACTCCAGATCCCAAATTGTCCATGCCTCCCCCATAAGATCAGGATAGGGCTCAAAGTCCCTGAGCCTTGGGATCCTCATCTGTAAAATGGCAATAAATACATATCATACCCAGTGGTCAAATGAAAGAATAGACATAAAGCACCTGGCGTGCAGTAGGTACTTAGATATTAGCTGTTATTATTACCACATTTGAAATCTTCCCAATGGTTCTTCTGAATTAAAACCAGGGTGTGAGGGGCGCCTGGGTGGCTCAGTCAGTTAAGTGTCTGCCTTTGACTCAAATCATGATCCCAGGGCCCTGGGATCGCGCCCCGCATCGGGCTCCTTGGTCAGTGCGGAGCCTGCTTCTCCCTCTCCCACTCCCCCTGCTCGTGCTCCCTCTCCTCTGTCAAATAAATAAATAAATAAAATCTTTAAAAAAGAAAAAAACGGGGTGTGGACCCTGACAGCGTGTGGAGAAATAAGCATCTGGGTCCCCCTCTAACAAGCTCTGTGATTTGGGGAAGTCGCTTCATTTCCCTGAACATGTGCGTCTGTTAGGGTTGTTGTGAGGATCAGATGAGATCATGTGAGCTTACCAGGCACGTGGAACATGTTCAGTGCATGGGAGCTCTTACTGTTATTTATTAAGGGTACGTTTTTGTAAAGGAAGGCTCTTGTGAATGGCGGTGGGGTGGGGATATGAAAGCAGGGTATGGCGGTAGGAGGACCCCCCCTCTATTGGGGGGGTTATTTCAGAACATTTTCCAGGGACGCCTGGGTGGCTCAGTAGGTTAAGCATCTGCCTTCAGCTCAGGTCATGATCCCAGCGTCCTGGGATTGAATCCCGCATCCGGCTCCCCGCTCAGCAGCAAGTCTGCTTCTCCCTCTGCCCCTCCTCCTGCTTGTGCTCTCTGTCTCTTTTTCTCTCTGACAGATAAATGAATAAAATCTTAAAAAAAAATAAATTATAAAAAACCCCATTTTCCAAAGGTAGTGTCTTTTGATTTAAAAAAAATATATATATATATATTAGAAAAAGCAGCTGTGTTTGATATATGGTTGAGAGAAGAGGGGTTTCACTCTAAAATCCCCAACGAATGTAGTGGAACGTGGTGTAGTTTTATGCTTCAGCCTCCCAACCAGGTGCATCCCTCTGATGCTAAATCTTAGGTATTCTCTCAGAGGAGAAGGAGAAGAGGGCTCGAAATATACTGATTTTTCCCTGCTGTGACACCCGTGGGCCCTACACCTCTAGTATGTCGAGAGTTGCCGACCAAACTTTAAATCTCCAGGATTCAGGCCTCATCTGGGGTTGCCTGTGGGGCTGGTGGGGCAGATCCTAGTCCCAGCCCCAACCCTGAAGGGCAGTACTTATTTATTTATTTTTAAGATTTTATTTATTCATTTTTAGAGAGAGAGAGAGGGAGAGCGAGGGGAGGGCAGAGGGGGAGGGAGAGGGCCAAGCCGACCTGGCACTGAGTGCAGAGCCTGGCGGCGGGGCTCGATCTCCCGACCCTGAGGTCATGACCTGAGCCACAATCAAAAGTCAGATGCTTAACCGACTGAGCCACCCAGGCGCCCCCAAAGGGCAGTGTCTGGCACAGCAAGGCCACCCATCATCCCCGTGGACATTCCTCAAGGAATTTAGGGTGTTTGGAAACCTACACAGGGGCCCAGCATGGGAGGGGGGGAGGTGGTGATGATCCAGGGTTCTCGTTCCTGGAGGGAGAAGGTGTACCAGCAGGTGGGCGGCATCATTGTCCCGGGCGTTGCCGAGCAGCCCCTGCTTGACCATAGACACGTGAACAGGAGGCAGGACGCGGGTGAGGCCCCTTGCTGGGGGTTGGGATAGCACCTCTCCTTGTAGTTGGAGAAGGTAGGGCATGCTGCCTGGCTGTGAGAGGGCACAGAAATCCCCAGATGTGAGAGGTCTTGTGGTGGCCGAGTTACTCTACGGTGGCAGGCGGGGGCAGAGCCAGAGAACTATGTATGACTTCAATGTGAAATGTCTTGTTTGGGGTCTGTCCCCTGCCAGGAAGCAGAGTCGCCACCCTTCTGTCGAGCAGGTATTACAGGAGATGGCTGCAGGGCTCAGAAGGTTCACCTTGTTAGTGCCCAGGTTTGGTTTGGCTCAAAAGAAGGGCATTCTTTCTGCTCAGGAAACCCCAGATCAAGGGCTTGTAATCTAAGGTTTGTGTGGCAAAGGTGGCAAGGCATCTGTCTTTCATTAGGTTTCCCGTGGCCCAGCTGTAGGCCCTTAGCCTCTAGAATGTGACATGCCCCCGAAATCTGAGGGTCTCTGTCCTCTTAGGGTCAGGGCTGGCTTCACATAGAACCCCAGGCACAGAAGGGACCTGCCCTTGATTAATGCTCTGTTGCTGCCATGTTGAAATTCTGTTTTTTCTTATTTAGTGTGTGTGTGTGTGTGTGTGTGTGTGTGTGTATTTAAGATTTTATTTTTGAGTTATCTCTACCCCCAATGTGAGTCTCGAACTCATGATCCCAAGATCAAGAGTTGCACGCTCCCCCAGCTGAGCCAGCCAGGTGCCCCACTAAATTTTCTATTGTGGTAAAATATATATAACAGTATTGTACCATAATTAAAAATAAAACGTATCATAAAATTTGCCATTTTTAAACATTCCAGTAATTAACATACGGTGTTATGTTAGTTTCAGGTGTATAATACAGTGATTCGACCCTTCCATACATCACCGGTGCCCATCACAACAAGCGCGCTCCTTCACCCCCATCATCTATTTCACCCATCCCCCCATCCCTGGCAACCACCAATTTGTTCTCTATAGTTAAGGGTCCGGTTTTTTGTTTGTCTCTTTTTCTCTTTGTTCATCTGTTTTGGTTTTAAAATTCCACATACGAGTGAAATCATACGGTATTATTTCACTTAGCCTAATACTTAGCTCCATCCGTGTTGTCACAAATGGCAAGATTTCATTCTTCGTGGCTGAGCAATATTCCATTGTGTGTGTGTATGTGTACACCATATCTTTATCCATTCGTCTAACGATGGACATTTGGGTAGTAAAATTTGCTTTTTTTTTTTTTTTTTTTTTTTTTTAGAGACAGAGCGTACATGCGAGCTGGGGTAGGGAGAGGCAGAGGGAAAGACAGAATCTTAAGCAACCTCCACGCTCAGTGTGGAGCCCAATGCTGGACTCATTCTCAGGACCCTGAGATCATGACCTTAGCTGAAATCAAGAGTTGGACTCTCAACTGACTGAGCCACCCAGGTGCCCCAAAAATTTGCCATTTTAAAGTGTACAATTCAATGACATTAATTACATTCACAAGATTGTGCAACTATCACCACTATCTGTTGTCAAAACTTTTTCTTCATCCCAAATAGCCACTCTAAACCCATTAAGCGGTAACCCTTCATTCCCGGCTCCCCTCCTCCGCTCAGCCCCCGATTACCTCTAATGCAGTTTCTGTCTCTATGAATTTGCCTATTCTGGACATTTCATGTAAGTGGAATCATACAATATTTGTCCTTTTGTGTTGGGTTGATTTCTCTTAGTATAATGTTTTAAGGGTTTATCCATGTTATAGCATGCGTCAGATCTTTATTCCTTTTGGGGCTCCTGGCTGCTTCAGTCAGTAGAGCCTGTGACTCTTGATCTTAGGGATGTGAGTTTGAGCCCCACATTGGGTGTAGAGATTACATAAAAATAAAAAATCTTAAAAAAATAACTTTATTCCTTTTTATGGATGAATAATATTGCATTGTATGTATAGACCATATTTTGTTTATCCATTCCTCTGTTGACAGACACTTAGGTTGTTTCCACCTTTAGGCTATTGTGAATAATGCCACATTGAGCATGGGTGTGCAAATATGTGTTCGAGTCCCTGCTTTCAGTTCTTTGGGTATACACCCAGGAGTAGTATTGCTGGGTCATGGAAATTCTGTGTTTAGCTTTTTGAGGAACGGCCAAACTCTTTGACATTCTTAGTTTTTGAACAAGGGGCCCTGCATTTTCATTTTGCATTAGGCTCTTCAAGTTATACACCTGGTCCTCTCTCAGGGCTATTTTCAGAGGATATCACAGTCTAAGACATAACCCGAATTACCTCTCCACCCTGGGTGGTTCAATATGTTATCAGCCCACTATAGCCAGAAATAAGCCACCACACCTATCCTAGGGCCTGTGGACAAACACGGTCTACTTGTCTGTTTATGTCGTGCTTGAGAAGGAGAATGGTTAACGTAAGCTCTTTAGCTTGAGGACGGAAACCACCAACTCCCACCTAGCTCACATACGTCTACAGCGATGTGGCTGCTCACTAAAAACGTGACTTAATTCCACTATCTTTACCAATATAATTTTATTATTACAGAAACACTTGCCAAAGATAAAAGATGCAAATAGCTGTTGTTTTAGGAACTTGCCCAAACCCACTTGAAACTGCTTAACGCCGCCTGGGTGGCTCAGATGGTTAGGCGTCTGCCTTCGGCTCAGGTCGTGATCCCAGGGTCCTGGGATCGAGTCCCGCATCGGGCTCCCTGCTCCTTGGGAGCCTGCTTCTCCCTCTGCTTCTCTCTCTCTCTCTCTCTCTCCTCCTCTGTCTCTCATGAATAAATAATTAAATAAATCTTAAAAAAAAAAAAAAAAGAAACTGCTTAACTTCAAAAGATAGCAGTAAATGACTCTTAACTCACCTTGCTGTGCCCACAATCCTGAACTTCTATATCGTGAGCCTTAGTCAATCCTAATCCACCCCACACCGGAACACCCACCATAAGTGATTAATGTCCGGACTTCAGCAGCCCCACTTGGAGACACTGTTACAACTGCTAAAAAGAAGGCACCTGCCTGGCTCAGCCAGGGGAGTGTGTGACTCTTGACCTTGGGGTTGTAAGTTTGAGCCCCACGTTGGGTGTAGAGATTACTTAAAAATAAAATGTAAAAAAAACAAAAAAAAACCAAAAAAACAGCCAAGAGGTGACCTCTCTTCACGCCAAGAGCTGTGCCTTATCGACAGGTTGTCTTGGTATTATTTTACGGGAGCCCGTATTCAGCAAACTGCAGTTTTACCCGCTACACTATGCATTTGCTCCAGTCGTATTTTGGATCTTTCATCCGATATCCATTCATCCGTTGATATGGTGCATGCTTGCCATGTGTTAAGCACCCTTAGACACTAACTCCGTGATGACGAGGACAGCTACCTCTTTCATTTTTGTAGAGCTCACCCTCTCCTCCATCCTTACATCCCATTCCTGCTGCTAGGGAAGGTAGAGACCAAGGACCCCTCTCAACTTGAATTTATTTGAAAATGGAGCTTCTCCAGCAAACGAGCTAGATCTCTGCTTTTTCAATCTGGATGTCTTGATATCGTTGGGGAGGAAAAACTTTTCTTCTGTCCTCTTAGGTTCAGTGCCTGGGGGCCTGCCAATTTAACCAACAAAGACAAACAAACAGAAGAAAAGGAATACAAATTTTATGAACATTTTTCTTGCACAGGAGTTCACAGAAAAGAGGTGGTTAGACTGTTTTGGGGGCTTATATGCCATCTTTATCAAAGGAAGGGAGATTTGGGCTTTAAGGAGCCATACACTGTGAAGTGATGAGGATATGTGTGGGAAAATGAAGGGGCTTTTTTTAGTAAGGTCTGTTAATGCAGACTCATCTCCGTGATGACTCTCTTGGTGGTAAGAGTCACTCTCTTCCTAGTATGGGAGATGGGGATACCTTCACAAAAGGAAATTTATGTCCTGCTTTAGGCAAAAAAGAGGAGGGAGGAGAATTCTTCCTGCATTTTGTTGATTCCCAGATGCCTTCAGCTTAAAATAATCCTTATGCCAAGGTAGCATATATTGGGGTGGTATATCTTGATCCCCTTCACCTTGATCTTCATTTTTTTTTAAAGACTTATTAATTTACTGGGCGCCTGGGTGGCTCAGTCAGTTAAACGTCTGCCTTCGGCTCGGGTCCTGATCCCAGGGTCCTGGGATCGAGCCCTGCATCGGGCTCCCTGCTCAACAGGGAGCCTGCTTCTCCCTCTCCCTCTGCCAGCGGCTCCCCCTGCTTGTGCTCATTCTCTCTCTCTGTCAAATAAATAAATAAATAAATCTTTTTAAAAAAAGATTTGATCTGAAGAGACACAGAGAGAGAGAGAGAGCATGCATGTGAGTTTGGGGGAGTGGCAGAGGGAGAGAATCTTCAAGCAGACTCCCCGGCGAGCACGGAGCCCCAGGTGGGGCTTGATCCCACAAGCCATGAGATCATGACCTGAGCCGAAAGCAAGAGTCCAACACTCAACCAACTGAGCCACCCAGGCGTCCCCAACTTGATCTTTAGAAGGCGAGGCAGCAAGATGTTTTTAGAATGAGTCTGTCGCTCATAATGATTACTTGTCACTGCCGTGCTGCCTTTCCTCCAGGGTACTCCTTGCGTCCTGGTGCTAATCCGCGCCACTATTGCTGGGATAGAGCCCAGGCTTGGACATCGTGAAGTGGCCCAAGCCTCCCCAACATAGCCGCTTTGAAGCCCCGTGTCCAGTTGGTGAAATGACCCCCCGGAGGCACAGGGGAGCCCCCAGAGGGTTATTCCCGGGATATGCGATCAGTCTGGTAAGTAAGGGGCCCGATCAGAGGCTTCACCAAGACATATGACCTGCCAGACTGGTTTGTCAACCAGCTCCAGCCACTTTGGGGTGACTGTGGTGCGTCTGGATGAACGCAGATCTGGATGCTCAAACAGTTCTCTCAATGTCTGGTTTTCTTTTAACTGAAGAGGGGCTTTCATTTGTCTTCCCATTTTATCTATTTTGCAGCTGGTTCTTAGAGATGCTCTAGCCCAGTCTGTTGGTCTTGTGAGTTTCAGAAGGCGCACCCACCCCAACTCCCATGGCTCCCTCCCCATGTGATTACATCTTTCCTTGGTAATGGGGTTTTTTGACTGGCCTTTTGTAGCATGCGAAGCCACAATGGGACAAGAATATTCTCTCCTTATTTTTATCAGGCGCTTTTATTTCCTGAGCTGTTTTTGTAAGTGTGCTTGTTTCTGGTTCTGCTTCTCATCTGGAAGGGGGCCCGGGATTCAGGGATAAGATTAGATGCCCTGCTGTGTCAATTGGTCTTTTAAAAGAAAGAAGCAAAAGTTGATCACATGCTGAAGCTCAGGGCCGATGCAGAGCTACCTCCCAAGAGGCCAATCAATTTCAATTAAGGAGATTAAAAGCCCCGAGCACAGAGAGGCCTGGTCACGGGTTTCTGAATGCCTTGCTCCTCCAGCAGCCTAAAAGCAGGCCGCAGACCCCAGAAGCGCTGGATCTTGTCCTCTGGGCCAATGTCAAGACAGTGAGGGAGCGCATGCAAAAGAAGAAGCTAGCTGAAGGGGCTCAGTGATCCCTCATGGCATCTGGGGCAGGACCGACGGACGAGTCACCGTCCTCACCCCCACTAAGTATCCAGACCCAAATTACTGGGCCAACCCAACCCAGTGCAAACTAACACCCCACCATACTTCCCAGCGGACAGAACTACCCCAGGTTCTCATGATCTGTCCCCTCCCCTTCCGAGGCGGCGGCCTTCCCCGCCAGATTCCAGGTCCCCCCCTTCCCTAACTGCTCGGGCATCCTAGAGCCTACACCACTGAGAGGCGAGGGCAGGGGCCAGAGCAGGGGTGCCCGGTGGAGGAGAGGGGCCTTAGCACCACACAGGGTCTGCCTCTTACCGGCTCTGCATTTGCTCTGAGTCAGCACGTGACCGAGTTTCTTTTTAAGGCCGGTTGGCACACCAGGGCATCCCCTTAGCACCCAGGTATCTCAGCGAGCCTCACTTCCCATGTGCATCAAAACGGAACCACCACCTGCCGCACCGGGTTGGCCAGGCTCCCAGGAGGTCACGCACGTTTACATCAAGTGCCTGACACCCCCTCGCCACCCTCCGGAGGCAGCCTTTCCGATTACAGTGGCCCTGGGCAGACAGGGGAGGTGTGTGGGGGGGGGATTACATTCAGGCCCCCCCACCCATGATCTGGTGGTTTTTGTTCAGAAGCCAGTGAATCAGCAGTCCTGTTAGTGCCGGAAGATCATGCTTTGTCTGCCGTGAATGCTGTGTAAATATCGACGCTGTGTCACCGGCCGGGGCGGGAGAACCAGGGCCGACGGAGGGGTGTGCAGGGATGCAGGGGAGGGGGCTGAGCCCGCTGCAGCCCGGGGGCAGGGCAGGAAGGAAGGAGGGCTCTCCGGGAGGGGAGTAGCAGGAGGCTGACGGAAAGCAGTTACTTGCTGGGCAGGAAAGAGAAGTGGCCAGGAACTCAGCTTCATGCCCGGGAGTAGTAACAAAGACAAGATCTAGCAAACTCCAGGAGCCCGAAGCCACCGTTCCCCCTGGCTTCTCTTCTCTGCTCCTTCTCCTTGGCTGCTATCCCATTTTCAGGCCGGCCTGGAGAGGGAAGGTGGCCGAGGAGGAGGCTCGGTCCAGGCACGTGGTGGCGCGTCTGTCATCTAAAGGGCAGGAGGAGCCGCTCTGGAACAGCACGCATCAGGAAGCACGGGGTCACAGTTCTCCCAGCCCTGTGGGGTGCCAGGTGCCGGGCGGCTCATGCACTTGCCCAAGGTCACTCTAGTCCATGGCAGGGCCATTTCCCGGGGCCCTTCTCCCACACCTCCCTGCCTCCTGCGCCTGCTTCCATCTCTGACCTACTTTTCCCAAGACAATTGAGAAACGAATGACCGAAGCTGCAGGCCTAGGCTTGTGAAGGCTTGTGAAGGCTTGTGAAGGCTTGGGATGGCTGTTCAACGTGAGAGCATCTGGACCTTTTTTTTTTTTTTTTAAGCAACGAGAAAAGTAAGTCTTGTGCAGATTGCATTATATACAAATGGCATTTTTCTGGATACAGATTTATTTTACAAATGTAGAAAAATGGAACTTACCATTCATATTGAAGAGGAGGAAACTCTTGCTGTGTGGAGTTTTAAGGAAGCTTTAAGTTGCTAAGGAAGGAGTAGACGAGCTTCCCAAAGGAAGCCTTGCCTCGAGGTGGGACCAGCTTTGTGGGAGGGAAGGTATCGCCAGCCACCAGCCCTTCCTTTAGAAACCTGTGGGGTGGCCGCCCCATCAGGCAACAGGAAGGGACTGGGGTGTGATGTGCCCTGGGACCTGCCTTCATTTTTTTTTTAAGATTTTATTTATTTATTTGACACACAGAGAGAGAGAGAGAGAGAGAGAGAGAGCACAAGCAGGGGGAGTGAGGGAGGAGTGCTGAGCAGGGAGCCCGACATGGGGCTCGATCCCAGAACCCTGAGATCATGACCTGAGCCGAAGGCTGACATTTAACCGACTGAGCCCCCCAGGCGCCCCTGGGACCTGCCTTCCAATAGAGCACCTGTATGGGCAGGTTTGCATCCCAGGGAATTGGCTTGGTGGTGCCAGGGCATGGGAACCCAGGCCAAGTTTGATAAAGACCCCGGGGAAACCACACCACCAGTGGAGGCAGCACCAGCCAGCGGGAGCCTGCCTGAACCACGGCTCCTCGCTTTGTCGGTGGCGGAGCCTGGGTCACGGTCTGTTCGGGCTGGCACAGCAGACCCCAGAGACTGGCTGGTTAAACGACAGACGTTGACCGCTCACGGTCCTGGAGGCTGGAAGCGTCAGGTCAAGCAGGTGCCGGCCGATGCAGTTCCTGCTGAGGATCTCCCCCGCTGGCAGACGGCCACCTCCTTCCTGCGTCCTCCCATGGCTGAGACCGCAAGAGCTCTGGTCTCTTTTCCTCCTCTAGGAACGCTAATCCCATCATGGGAACCCCCACCCTCACGACTTCATCTAAACCTCATTTCCTCCCAAAGGCCCCGTCTCCAAGTACCATCGAGGTGAAGGGTCGGGCGTGGGTCTTTAACACCTGGTCTCTGTGCTTCTCTGTGATGATCTTTGTGCCTCCTCCGTCGGTCATGCTGACCTCTGGGCTGAGCTTCTCCAACTACCCTTGGCGAAGTTTTCTTATTTGCAGTAGGGCATGATGTGTGATGAGAAAGATGACATTATTGCATAAAAAAGACATGAAATACGAGCTCATTTCTTCTTTTATTCTGAGATTCCACTGACAGAGCCTTGCTGTTAAATTGGTGTGGATGCTGCTGAAGGCTCGCTGTCCCCTCTGTGTTCATCTCCCTGTGGAGCCATCACCGAGCCTCTCAGGAACCAGGCTTCCTGCGTGGGCCACTTTCTGAGGGCCGCTGCCTTGAGCCCCATGAGATACACCCCGTCAGCCCCCACATCAGTGGGACGCCGCCACTTCCAGAGACAAAGACTCGCATTGGGGTCCCAGTGAAGATGCAAGACTCCTCCCCAGAGGACAGAGCAGCCTGCTTGACAAGAACAGAGGGGTCCTCTTTCCCAAAAGCACTGGATGTCAAAACAGAGGGGTCTTGGGTGGGGGCGGAAGCCTCTGGGAATCCGGACAGGAGTGAACATTTCCCAGCAGAAACTTTTCCTGGCAAGAGAACTGGAGAGGAAGAGGTAGGATTTCAAGTCAACCTCCAACCAGTTGACCAAATTGCAAATCTCTCATTAAGATTTGCTGACCAGGGGCGCCTGGCTGGCTTAGTCCGTGGAGCATGTGACTCTTGATCTCGGGGTTGTGAGTTTGAGTCCCTGTGTAGAAATTACTTAAAAATAAAAATCTTTTGGGGCGCCTGGGTGGCTCAGTCGTTAAGCATCTGCCTTCGGCTCAGGTCATGGTCCCAGGGTCCTGGGATCGAGCCCCACATCGGGCTCCCTGCTCGGCGGGAAGCCTGCTTCTCCCTCTCCCTCTCCCTCTCCCTCTGCCTCTGCCTCCTGCTCTGCCTATCTGTGCTCTCTCTGTCTCTGTCAAATCAATAAATAAAATCTTAAAAAAAAATAAAAATCTTTTAAAAAAATAATTGCTGGGGCGCCTGGGTGGCTCAGTTGGTCAAGCGACTGCCTTCGGCTCAGGTCATGATCCCGGGGTCCTGGGATCGAGCCCCGCATCGGGCTCCCTGCTCGGCGGGGAGTCTGCTTCTCCCTCTGACCCTCCCCCACCATGTACTCCCTCTCTCTCTCATTCTCGCTTTCTCAAATAAATAAATAAATCTTAAAAAAAAAAAAAATTGCTGACCAAAGAAGAGAGTGGAGCTGTGGATTTACTCCATGTCTAAGCTAAACATGGAGCTTGTGAGCACCAAATGGCTCGTATGGCTGTGCTTTCTGGGCTCCGGTATGGTAAAGCCCCACAGGCATGATCCTGGGGCACTAGGCTGACTGTCAGGAGACCAGGCGTCTCTCTGTTATCATCAGTAAAGTGGTAGCAACAGCCCCAGTATTAGTTGGCTGGGGATGCCCTAACCAAGCCCCACGGGATGAGTGGTTTAAACAACAGAAATGTATTTTCTTACAGACCCTTCCCTCACAGCTTCAGGAGGAACCAGCCCTGCCCACGTCTTGATGTCAGATTTCTAACCACCGGAACTGTGAGAAAATAAATTTTGCCAGCAGTGAAATAAGGGGCGAGCCTGCGATCCCCAAGACTCAGCCTGATTGTAAGCAGATTACGTCTCCGGGCAGAACTGTGCCCCAGCCTTCCCACGCCGCTGAATGTGTGACTTAGGCCATGTAATCTCTCCATGTTAAAATGTATAAAGCACAGATAATAAAAATAACATCTATTTCTCTCCCCAGGTGTTCTGAGCCTTCAGTATGGTTGCAGGGATGATGCATCACAAAACGAAACAAATTAGTCCTTGGGACAGATGACCCAGGGGCAAATCAGCCACCACAACAAAAAAGACAAGCGTTCAAACCAACAAGAGAAGATTGTAATGCCTTCCTAGCAACGTTGCTTTATTGATGCAATGCAAGGAAAACTACATTAGATTCTATTGATTCTCCTTGAGATCTAATAATATGCTTTACTCAGATCTTATTCACGTACCACTTCCTCCACGGTCTTTCTCAGGAGCTGAAATTGGCCAGTTACAAACAGAATTTGTTCTCCTGTCCTTTGAAATCACAGAAGTGGACGTGTTTTAGAACACAAAAGATACTAAGCTTTCTCAGGGAAACAAAGCAGAGCTGGAAGAAAAAAAAAAAATCTCCCTCTAAACAAAATTGAAAGCATGCCTTACTTTAGATTTATTTGATTACAAAGTCTTTCTCGGAGCTAATCAGTTTTAGAACCGGTTCCTATTGGCACCAATGAGCCAATAAAAAATCCAGGAGAGAAGAAGTATCACAACAACTCAAGGAAACAAGGTTGTTCATTTTTTTAAAAATGAATTTTTTAAAAAAATTGAATTAATGCCTATGCCGCTGAGTCAAATTATTTATACATATGCTATAGGTTTTGCATCCCCAGAATTTGTTAGCATTCAGAGTATGATAAATTGTCCCTGACTGACTTGTGAAAAATCGTCTCAAGAAGGATTTTTTTTCCCCCACAGCGGGAAAATATGTAGATGACACACGGTGGTTTATTGAAACTGTTCTTCAGATGAACAGCCTGAAGGGAGAGGCAGGTTTTTAGAGGTCACAACAATGGTTAAGAATTTCGGCTGTGGGGCAGTGTTATAATGCTCATGAAGTCACTTCACTCCTGTACCTCGTGTTCTTCATCTCTCCAGTAGGTTCCAAACTCAGGGCTTTCTGCAAAATTCAGAGGGATCATACGTGAGCCCTCCCAGGATTAAGAACCTAATAAATCTCAGTTTTTGTATCATTATTATTATAGAGAATCTTTTCCTGTTTATATTTCATCTGCAGAAAAGCTACAAAAAGGATTGAATTTGTTGGAAAAAAAACAAAGGTCTTGCGGCTCTTTAATGCACGTGCTATGTCAGTTCTAAGAAGGGATGTTAACAAGTGTTAGTAAGCCTGTGTGTTGCTGGTGGGGTGTTAAACGGTCAGACCCTTTGGAAAACTGGTCGTTCCTTAAAAAGTTAAATACAGAGTTACTATATAGCCCAGCAGTTCCACTCCTATCTGTATATATATATACACCCAAGGGAATCAACAATATACATCCGTACAAAATTTGTCCACAGATGTTCATTGCAGCATTACTCACAATAGCCAAAAGGTGGAAACAGCTTAGGTATCTATCAGCTAATGAGTAGATAAGCAAAATGTGGTAGAATATTATCCTGGCAAAACGTAGCAATGATACACTGGTAGATGGTACAATGGGAATAAACCATAAATACATTGTACTAAGTCAAAGAAGCCAGGTGTCACAAAAAAAACACCTCTTGTGTGATTCCATTTTTTAAAAAAATTTTTTGATTTAGAAGTTTTATTTTTATCACTTGCAAATTGTATTTTCTGATTTTTTAAAAAAATCATTTATTTATTTTTTAAGTAATCTCTACACCCAACGTGGGGCTTGAACTCACAACCCCGAGATCCAGAGTCGCATGCTCTTAACGGCTGAGCCAGCCAGGTGCCCCTCTTGTGATTATTTTAATACAACATTGTTAGTTTCAGGTGTATAACAGTGACTCACCCTGTGCGTGCATTCTGAAATGATCACTTCGATAAGTGTAGTCACTGTGGATGATTCCATTTATGTGAAATACCCAGAACAGGCAAATCCAGAGAGACCAGAAAGTAATTAGCGGTTGCCTAGGTTGGGTCAGGGAGCAGTGATGGGTGTGAGTGCTAACAGGTGTAGGGTTTCTGGAATTAGGTAGTGGTGATGGTTGTACAACCTTGTGAATATACTAAGAACTACTGAATTGTACACTTTAATATAGTTAGTTTTATGGTCTATGAGTTATCTCTGGGAAAAAAATTTTGAATTCTTAATGTGGAAGATAAAAAGGAAACAAAAAAATTGCAGCATCCAGAGATAATCACTGCAAGTGTTTTGATGTAGATCCTTCAGACTCATGCAAATATACACATTTAAAAAAAAATAAAATGGGATCATACAGTGCATACTGCTGAGTGGAAGTTTTATTTTAATATTACTATTCTATATTAGGAAATTGCCTCTACACTTCAGTGACTTCTACCTCTGAATCTTCCTGAATGTCTGGCCTTTCCACATTTCTTACCACGTTCTTCTCTTTCCAAAGCTCTTCAGGAGGACTTTTCACACTATTTTGCACTCCTTGGATCGTCAGGACGCTTCGGTCCTTGCTGTCACAACTTGCCCTGTGTTACAAGATATTTCATTAACACCTATGATTTCAGTAGACTTGATTCATAAATCCACACTTCTACCTTGACTTTTATCCCCTCTACTGGTCCTCCATCTCCAAAAGCCCACTGGAAATTCCCACTCGGGTATCATCACTGACCTTGTCATAGTGACTGAAATAGATCTCATTATACTTTTCAATGCCACAGCCTGGCACGGCCGAAGATGTGCTGAATGTTGAATCTTGAAAGGAGAGTTCATGCCCACACTTAACCTTTCTGATTCAAATCAGGCTTCTTGGAAGTGATGGAGACCTACTCTGGCTAATTTAGACAGAAAAGGGATGCAGGGAGGGAACTGTGGTCGCTCCCGCCCCAGGCAGGAAGGCTGGATATGGGACAGGGCAATGAAAACCGGCACCTGTCCACTTTGCTTAGCCTTGATTTCCCTAAACCAAGAAAGGTGGAGATAATCTTAGCAGCGGCCTCCTGGGATTTGTAAGGAAGACAGAGCTGGTATTTTGGAAGATACTTTGTAAACCAGGAGCCCCTGCACAGGTGTGAGGTTGTTTATACTCTAAAGTGAGGTTTTCTTGCCACTCTCGGACCATTTGTACCTCTGTGGTCCCTCAGCGTCCTCGCTTACCCATTAGCAGCCCCTCCTCCCCCCGGGACCTCCTCCCCCTCGGCCCCTCCGTATCCAAGCCACAGGGTTTTGTTCATTATTCCTTCCCTTTCCTCCCAACTTACTCAGCTGCAACAATGGAAACCAGTCTTTCCCAAGCTTGATTACACATTGCACTCACCTGGGGCAGTGATTCGGCCTCTGAGGGCCTGTCAAGACCTCCCAGGAGGTCTGCATTCTTAAACGAGCTCCTAAGGAGGGCACAACAGGAACGGGGTCCACCCACGCTCGGGAATCTTTGAACCGAGTTTCTCACCTGGAGCACTCATCCCCAGAAAGGGGTTCTATGTGGAAGTAAGTTTGGAAAACACCGCATCCATCTCCCTCTTCAAGATTCACAATTTCAAGAGGTCCTGCCGGTAACATACCTGGGAGACTGTGCAAAGGTGTCAGGCCTAGGAGACTGCAAAACTGTTCTGTCCCGGGGTACTACGGTTTATAGGAAGAAATACATATTTGGGCTTGCTTCTGGCGGAAAATTCCCCAAACCCTTGGAATTTCCTCAATGATGAAAGCAACAAGGGTGTTGTTTGTTACGTTAAGGAGGTGACTTTTGGACTCCAGCTAAGGTTAGGGCTGGTTGGCAGGAGAACCAGACCTGCCCCCCACTCCCCCCAGACCCCCCCACCCAACTTTCGGTGAAGGGAGAGGAGCTGGGGATTGGCGAGTGATTGAATCAGTCGTGCTGTGGCATGAAACGTCCATGAAAACCCAAAAGGAGACGATTCTGAGAGCTTCCAGGTTGGTGGACATGGGGAGGTTCGGGGAGAGTGGTGCGCCCAGAGAGCGTGGAAACTCCTCACCCTTTCCCCCCACCTGGCCGTTCCTGAGCCCTACCCTTTTAGATAATAAATTGATCATCTAGTAAGTAAAATGCTTCTGAGTTCTGTGAGCCACTCAAGCCAATTAATTGAACTTGAGGAGGGAGTCATGAGACCCTCTGATTTATGGCCGGGCAGTCAGAAGTACGGGTGACAACGTGTGTCTGCGACTGGCGTCTGAAGTGGGGGGGGGGAGGGGGGCGCGGGGAGCAGTCCTGCCGGACGGAGCTCTTCCTCTGTGGGATCTGATGTGGTCTCTGGATACATGGTATCAGGACTGATGAATTCTAGGACATGCAGCTGGTGTCCCCAGAATTGCTTGTGGGTGTGGGAAAGCTCCCCACACTGGAATTGGTACCAGACCCCATTTAGTCACGGAACATCTATTAACATTCCACAAAGAGAATATTCTGAGAAACACACACATTGGGAAACCATGGCCTATAGTATACATTTTTTAATTCCAAGGTTTGTGACCACTTGGCTCTAAGCTTCACCCCCCACGTCTCTACATATACTTGCAACGTTTGCCAGACTTCCTGCCTTCCAACAAAACGGACTATGAGCTCCGTGTATGCGGCCCTTTCTCACGCTGAGCCTTCTGGTACTGGCCCCTTTGCGGGTGTGACTGTCACCGCCCCCACCCCCGACCAACGCCCCTGGGACTCAGCTCAGGTCCCTTTTCCTCCATAAAGCCTTCCAACAGCACCCTCACCCTTGGAACTCCTCATTTTGTTGATTGGTACCTTCTTTAGCCTCGTGACCTTCTACTGTCGGGAGCCCCTATGGCCTCTGTGGTTGTGGTGGGTTGACGTTCTGTCTCCTCGCCGACCCTCAGCAAGCAGTGACCACGTATATGGCTTTAGTCTCGTTTCCGGGTGCAGGGCCCTCTGTACAGCAGGTGTGCTGTAAACGGCTGTTGGTTCGCTTCCTGTCTTTTGGAACTCGGTGGTTTTGATGTCTTCTCAAGCTGGTGCCGCTGGACCTCCTGGGACGTGATGTTGGTGGTGTCGGGGTCATTCTGGAGGGCAGGGTGCTCGGGCAACCATGCGCGGTGAGGGAAGGGAGGTCTGGGAGGGACCTGCTGGACGACAGGGACGTCATCCCGGACTTCGGGACGGGAGTGACGGGCTGAGCCTGCGCCCAAGGAGGTGAGGTCTGCTGTTAGACCCCGCTCTAACTCTCCCCTGCCCTCTGGGGGGGGGGGGGGCCCGATCCCAGCCGCCAAAACAGAAGGGGCTGGGTTTCAGCTTTTCCCCACCGCAGCACCCTACTGTCCATGTTCCCACCCTTGGCCCCGCCTCCGCGGGGGTCCCTGGAGATTTGGGCACGTCCAGTTGCTTCTGTCATGCCGCCCACTTCTCTCCAGTCAGAAGGTAAAGGGCAGTGATGCTATCTCAGGGAAAGCTTTGAATCTGCTCTACTTCATTGAGGGAGCGAATTCACACCTTGTTCTCGTTGGTCACAAGTTACTGGTAATCTCCTTCCCGGCTCCGAGGGGGGGGGGGCCCTGCCTACCTCCCAGGTGTTCTGGGGCTGTGGCCCCCAAACTTCAGTGTGTGCCTGGAGGAGCTACAGGGTGTTAACCGCCCCCGCGCCCCACCCCAGAGCTTCTGGGTCAGCTCTGGGAGAGTTGCAGCTCCACCAAGTTCCCAGATGACATCAGCGCTGTCTGTCTGGGGAATCCCAGGTTGAGGGCCACTGACTTCTGGCATCACGTGCAGGAAATGTCTCCCTCCTAAAGTAGGGGGTTCTCAGTGATTTCCGTGGCTTTCTTCATTCTGGAGATAGCCTGCCTTCCATTTAGTCTCCCCGATTCCTGTGTGGACAGATGGACAGCGGAGCGTGGGAGGAAATCAAGGATAAAAAGATGCCAGAGCTAAGTAAATGGCAGATCCAGTATTTAAACCCTGGTCATTCTGGTTGCAAAACTCCTTCTTTTAACCACTCTGCTGTGTTCTCTTGGAAACTTTTTTTTAATAAAGAATCTGTCGTCAAGTTAAAGACACGAGCTACTTCTCGGCAGTATGTTGGGGATATTTCAAACGAAAATGATTCAAGTAAAACACTTCAGGACTGATATAGACCAGATATCCAACACCTTTACGGAGAAAGACATCCTGAAGCATAGGGATTAGAAGCACAGCCTCTGGGTCAGAATGCCTGGGCTTGCCTCCTGGCTCGGTCACGTGCTAGCTGTGTGACGCGGGGCAAGTTAGTTCAGCTCTTTGTGACTCAGTCTCCTCATCTGTAAAATGGGCACGACCGTAGCACTTCCGGACTTGTAATGGAGATTAACCGAGTTAGTATGGGTAAGCTACCGAGGACAGCTCTAGCTCCGAAGGAGCCTCAATTAACACGTGCTGTATCATTCCGGGCTCCGTGCTTTTGCGCAAACTAAGGTATAAAGAGCAGCAGAAAGGTACATCATATAAGCCCATCTCACCGGGATTCTTCTGAAGGCTTCTCTCACGGGAACGTGGGGGAGTCGGAGTCCCATTCCCCGGTTTCAAATCTTGACTAAAGTCAGTGCTCAGTTCTGGGAGCCGGAAGAGGTTCCCTCCCTCTTTTCCACCTGTGAAACGGGGATAATAATCGTATCTGCTATGGCTATACCGCATGCGGGCTCGACGCCCACAAGTCTGTCAGGTCAGTGCAAAACTGCACGGATGAGCAAGAGGCCAGCGAGCGAACAGACTCTCACTGCCCAAACTGCTTAAATTCTTGGCCCCATTTGCCACAGCAACCCACCCCGTGTTTTATTTTTCTTAGGCAGTCATTCTCCAAATCCCAAAGGCCCTGACGGTGTTGGTTTCTGAACTGATGTGTCAAATGCACTTCTCCCTCAGAAGGGCTTCTTCTTGTCTTGCAGCTAATACATTTTTAATACGGCATCATCTCCAGTTTCCTTTCAAACTATGGAGAGCGTATCCTTTTTCCTGTTAGGCTGAGCAATGGTTTTTTGGTTTGGTTTGGTTTGGTTTGGTTTTCCTTTCAGAGTAAAGCATTAACCTCCAGACTCCTGTAAGTAGCCTCAGTGGACATACGATTGGAGTAGCAAGTTGAGGTTTTCACTGGAGCTTATGTGACATTTCAGAAGCCTGTATTACAAGAGGTTATGCTGATATTTCAGACATTCCTAACAGCATCCAAACGGCAAGCGTGACATAGTCACAGGTCTATAGACCACTGAGCCCTTTCTTCCTACACGGATTTCTTTTACAAAATGTGACCAGGCTGATGGTAAAACATCATCTGTACCTTTTGAAAGCTGTAGATGGCTGTTGGTATACATTCTGGGGACCTGTGGCAATTTGTCTGTTTGTAGTTACAATTACCGTGACTTCTAACTGAACAAAAAGAAATGTGTTTCTGAACTTAAGAAGTACGATCAGGCTGAACATACTATTTAACAGTAAATATATCACGAACATTTCTCCACGCCATTCAATTTTCTACATTACTAAAAAATCTCTAATTTCCCTTCTCATTGCAAAAGCAGCATGTTTTTTACCGAAGTATTAACTCAGGTAAACAACAGGAAGAACCTTTTAAAGTACCTATAATCTCACCATCCAGAGATAACTGTCATCAACATTTGGGTGTATGTTCTCTCAGACTTTTTTTTCTATGATTTCGTGCATTCAAAAAAAAAAAAAAATCCTACAGTACCTGTTTTTGTGTGACCTGCTTTTTTTTCAATTAATTAATTGTGGATCTCTGTGTACATTACTTAGGAGGGCTGCATAGTATCCCATTTTAAGGAGGATTGGAATTTAAGCTATTGTTGGACGTTGTAAATTGTCTTGGTTGGCTGGTTGGTTTTATTATTTTAACTACGTGTGATGAACAAAGCTGTGGCTTTGTGGCTTAATCTTTGGGTAAATCTTTATTGCTTTCAGAAAAATTCCTCCAGGCACAATTGCGGGGTCAAAGGTTTTAAACAAATTTGATTTATGTTGCCAAACCGCCCCCAGAAATACCGTACTAATTAACCTGCCTATCAGTCGTGTCTAAGTTCCTTTCATTACAAGAAACACTGGTGCTGCCTTTCTTTCAACTTCTGCCAGTTGGATGAATAACCAAAATATTTCCTGCTACTATTTAAATTTGTATTTCTTGGTTTCATTTTAGCATTTTAGTATTTATTGGCCATTTGATTTCTGAGTTGGGCACGTAATAAGTATACTCTTAACAACCATATACTCTGCAAATATTTTTCTCATTTTGTCATTTGCTGTTAAATTTTGGGGCACCTGACTGGCTCAGTTGGTGGGGCATGTGACTCTTGATCTTGGGGTTGTAATTTCGAGCCCTGTGTGTAGAGATGACTTAAAAATAACATCTTTAAGGGGTGCCTGGGTGGTTCACTTGTTTGGGCGTCTGACTTTGGCTTAGGTCATGATCTCAGGGTCCTGGGGTCAAGCCCAGTCTCTAGCTCTGCACTCAGTGGGGAGTCTACTTCTCCCCCTCCCTCTGCCCCTCCCCCTGCTTGTTTGTGTGTGCTCTCTCTCTCTCAAATGGATGAGTAAAATCTTAAAAATCTTAAAAAAAACAAAAAAATTTTTTGGTAAAGTTTTTGAAAGTATGATTTAAACATTTTTAGTTAATGAAATCATTTTTACTTGATAATTTCTTCATGTTTGGGAAATCCTTTCTCTCCTCAAGCTTATGAAAATATGAATTTAAAATTTCCTAGTATTTTTATTATCTGTTTTGCTTGAATCCTTGAAATACCTGAGATCAACTGCCACATCCAGGGTCAGGTAGGAGGGTCTAACTTTATTAGTTTTTATGACCTCTTCATTGGGATAGAATTCACATCCATAAAATTCACATACTGGATACTGAACGTTCATGTAGAAGTCTTCTGTGTACACGTTTTCGGTTGTCTTGGGTCTATTCCTAGGAGTGTAACTGCTAGGTCTTACGGTGAGTCTATGTTTAACTTGTTGAGGAATTGCCAATCTGTTTTCCAAAGAGCCTGCACCATTCTACATTCCCACCAGCAATGTTTGAGGGCTCCAATTTCTCCACATTCGTACAACACTCTGTTGTCTGTCATTTGGTTCCAGCTTTCTTTGTGGGTGTGAAGTGGTATCTGGCGGTTTTGATTTGCATTTCCCTAATGACTGTGATGTTGAGCATCTTTTCATATGCTTATCAGCTTATTGGCCATTTAGATATCTTTGGAGAGAAGTCTGTTGGAATCTTTTGCCCATTTTTTAAATTGGGTTATCTTTTTATTTTTGAGTTGTAAAAGTTCTTTATATATCCTAGATACAAATTCTTTATCAGATATATGCTTTGCAAATCTGTTCATCCCTTCTGTGAGTTGTCTTTTGACTTTCTGTGAAGCACAAAAGTGTTTCATTTCTATGATGTCCCGTTTATCTATTTTTCTTTGGTCACTTGTGCTTTTGGTGTCCTATCTAAGAAACCATTGCCTGCCCCAAGAGTGTGAAGACTCACCTCTCTGTCTTCTTCGACAGGTTTTATAGTGTTAGCTTTTACATTTAGGTCTATGATCCATTTGAGTCTATTTTGTTCTTACAAAGGTCTGGCCAGTTGTCCTCAAGGCTATTCACCGAATCATTTGGCCTTTCCTGCCATTTAAAATGGCACTTAGGGAGCCAAGAGCTCATTGTCCCCAGTATCCATTCTTCCACTCCTCCTGGTAGTAACAGAATCCACATTTTAGCTGGGCACATAGCCACCCGGCTAGAGATGTATTTCCTCGCTCTTCCTTTGCTGTAGCAGAAGTGATCTGTGCAACACCAAGATCATGTTTTCATAAGGAAATTGTGCCCCTCCACTGACTTTTCCCCACCTGCCCATAGGCTCAAATGTAGACTTTCCGCTCGTGAGCCAGCTTTGACCACATGGACGTGGACATCTCTTCGGGGGTGAGAGAACAATAAGATACGAATGGGTTTCTAGATGAACTCATGGAACAGAGTTACCTACCAACACTAGGGACCACCCACCCACTTCTGGGCTATTCTGAATTGGAGGAAAAAAAAAATCTGTATTTCATTTGAGCCCCTTTATATTTAGGCCTCTCGTTATTATAATCCTTCAATGTATGCTGTATGTCTCTATAGGCAAGGTTTTCCTTAAATTCCCATTCTATTTTATTGATCTATTCTTATACCAAAACCACAGCTTCAATTTCTGTAGTTTTATAATATGTTTAAGTGAGGAAATGAAGGGAGGGGAGCAAGTCCCTGCCACAGTTTCTGAAGCCTTTCTTGGCTCTTCTCCTGCGTTCAATCTGTCCAATGAATTCAGACTAATTTTGTCAACTTCTACCACCTCCTCCTTCCCACCTCCAAAGTCACTGGGTACTTTCCAATCAAAAGTCATTTCTTGGTCTTTGCGAGTGTGTCTGTTTTCTAAAGTTATATGTTCTAATGCTAGCTGAGGCATGATCGAGGGCCATTTTGGCTCCTCTCCCTTCATAGGGCCAGCAGCCTGTGTCCCGGAGTCAGCCCGGTGTTGAAATACGCCCACTCCACCATGACTGGTGAGCCAGTCCCATAAGGACAAAGTCCCATGAGCTGTGGTTCTCACTCCCAAGGCACACTGACACGATGGAGGTGGCAGGACAGACATACTTGAACAGTGCATGACACGAACCACAGAAACAGAATCTTCACGACGAGAGTCAAGGCCGTAGGTCTGTGTTACAGGGAGAATCGGCGAGAGGAGTGAGTGGAAGAAGGTAGGATTGCTTCACGCAGTGAAATAGCTCCCCTAACCGGGCGCTGTTACAGTCTTCCTCACGAGAGGGGGGGATGGGCTGAGCATGAGTCGCTTAGCATGAGTCACTTCTGGTTTCCAGTGGTTAGAAATACATCACTTTTGGAGGATGCTTAATTCAGTAATATACAGAGCAAGTGCCATCTATTATAATGTATTCTCTTTTTCTCCCCGTTGCTAGAGTAGAGAGTTGTTTTTCCTACCAGAATATGCAATTGGTCCACCACTTAATTGAACCAATTTAGGACGCTCAATTTCCTTTGTAAAATTGATTTTTCACTCCATATTCACATCGAGGGCCCTCCACGTTTTGAATCTGTTACAGAGTCATGGTGGAGAGTGTGAACAACTGGAAGTCAAGAGAGCTAGTTTCTGGTCACCTCCTCCATCTCTTATGCTCACATCAGCTGCATTCTGGGAAAGCATTTTAAAGGAATTATCTAAAGTAGCTTAGTTTCAAACTTTAGGTTTAAAATGTCCCTCAGTTTCTCAGCATTAACAGATAAAAATGGCAAAAAAACAAAAACAAAAACCCCACACAATTAAAAAGGTCCCTTAAGTATCAAGTCTGTTTGGAACATCAGTATGTGTAACGCACAGGATACTGCAGATTATCCCACCTGGGCTTCGTTTCCAGACTGTTCTTTGGCTTTTTCATGTACAGGGGGATGATCAGTTGCAAGCCGTTGAGGTTACAAAGTACGGACGGAGTTGATTTGTGTAAATTCAAAGCGTTGCTCTGAATCATTTGAGTTACCACATTCTCATGGGCCACACCCTGCACGTCCTGTGTGGGACTACTGACACAGTTTCTCCGCTGTTGATGAAGAGGGTCCATACAGGGACAGAGGAAGGGCATGGGGTCTAAGACTACGGAACAGAAGAAGGGAGAGTGCAGTACCCAACATCCCTCATCTGTCACAGCCCACCCTTTCTCGGGGAGAGGGATGTCCTGAAAATGTCTTCACCAGGGACTGAAACCTTCATGGCCTTACAGGTAAGGTCTCTGACCTCATGAGCCTTAGATACCGGTGGAAAGCAGGCCGTAAACAACCACGTCGTTAAGCAAGACAGTGTCGGAGAGTGGTAAGTGACAGCAAGGGACTGAGCCTGTGAGCTGATGGGGACCAGTGGCTGCTTATAAGCCGCCGGTCGGGACTCGCTCTGTGCTGATGTTTAGTTGAGACTCGAATTACGCGGAAGGATGCTTCAAATCTTGATTGCTTCCAGTCTGGGCCTGAGCTCCAAGTTCAAGCTCCTTCTCCGGTTCAGGAGCACACCGTGTCTTATCTGCTGGTGTTTCCTCCCGGCTCACACTTTGTGATGGCCCTGGTGGGCCCCATGCCCACGGGGACTTTGGCTCCCTGCTCTACTGGCCTCTAGAACAGCCCCAGGCCCATCCTAAGCGTTCCGTACAAACGTGCTGAATGAATGAATGGAGGGAGTGACCTCGCACCTGAATGCGTCTGTCACTCTTCTCCCAATGGCTCCTCCCCATGCTCCGTACCTTGGGGAGCACAAGGGACCCTGAGATTCCCCAGCCAGAGCGCCTTCTCCTCCCTAGAGCTGCACTTCCCTCTCCACCCCAAGCTAGTGAGTCACCGAATCCCGTTGGTTCTCTTCCTTCTGCTTGGGCATCTGGGGCTGCGTCCTCACGGCAGCTCCGTCTACCCCTGGCTATTCCCACAGCTTCTTAATGGGACTCCCTGCTTGAGGCTTGCCCCTGCCCCGTCAATGTACCGTATTTCAGCCAGACAGGTCAATGCCTCACATGAATCTGATCAAGAGCTCTTCGGGGGCCTCAGTGGTCCCCGCCCTGCGTCTTCCCAGTCTCTTGGGATGGTCTGCGCGGCCTGGCCATGTTTGGCACCTGGCCAACCTCGCCAGCCTCGGCTCTCACTGCTCTTCCCCTTGCTTCCGAGCCCCTGCCGGACTGATCCAACCCAGCCCTCGCCCTCGGTGGGTTTCAGTAAACGGCTGAGCGGGACTCGAGGTGCAGCTGGGGAACGCGCCAGCCGCTGCTCCCAGTCACTCCGTGAGGCGGGGGGCAACTGAGGCAGCGTGTGAGCTTTCCGTCCACGGGGAGAGGACACAGTCCCCTTCCCAGTGGCGCCTCCTGTGGTGCACCTGGGCCCCTCACACTGCAGCCCTCAAGGGCTGTCAGTCGGTCGGGTGACACATAAATGTGTGGGAGCGAGGGCATCCTAGGGCCTTGGGCCAAATAACACGACGTGGGCCCCCTCACAGATTGTTCCTCGGCCCAAAGGGCTGCACGGACGTCTAGGACCATAGTGGGGCAAGCTGGTGTCAGGCTCCCAGCTTCCAGGAGGTGTGGGTACGTGAGACACTCCAGCTGGCTCTAGTTTGGGTTTTCTTGTTTTTGCAAGCCCCTTGCCCTGCTGCCTTCTCACCAGCAACCCAGCTGCTTTCTTCTGTGGTCACTCTTGCCCACCCCCCCACCCCACGCCCACCTCGCTGGCAGCTGCAGAATAGCTCCGGGCCCTCCCAAGCCAGGCCCCAGACCCCGAAGGGAGGCCTGGAGAGAACGGACAGAGCGGCCTGGGGGTGCTCCAGACCGGGGCGGGGGGGGGGGGAGGGGGCGGGCATGAGGAGCAGCGCCCTCCTGTGTTCAGGGAGGAGCATAAAGGAATTAGGTTTCACCAGCCGCTTTGCACTAAAGACGACGGATTTGTCCCTCTGATGTGTTGTTTCCATAGAAGCAGGGCTTAACCTTTTAAGTGAAGATTATAAAGCTACCTCATTCATTTAAAATTAGGCTTCGAGCCTATCCGTACTTAATGCTCAAGTGGTACAGGGGGACCGGCCACAGCCGTTCACCGGACTGCCAGGCACAGCCTGCGACTTTCTGGGTCTGAAGACACTCTTTCTGGTGGCAATCCAGTTTGTTTGTTTATTTTTTAAAAATTAGCTTCCTAAGGAGATGTAACTCTCTGTGTAAGATCACCTGAGTATTAATAAATACCTTTTAATTAATGATTAGCCCTGACTCCTCTTCATACATACACGGAGGACTGGCACACGGGCACGAAACAGCACGTTCAATTAAAGTAATTTATTGTATTCTTCTGGAACGGACATAAAGAGCATCTTGGGAATTGATATCACAACACAATGTTATACACCATTTCACATCTAGCCTTGTGTTGAAATTCTTTTTAAAGAACATAGTAATTTTAAAAAATCTAAATATTTACATATTAATAAAACATATATACAGAAGATTGAGACGTCATCCATAGATATGGAATTTTTTTTTTACTAAGAAAGCCTATAAAAAGGATTTCTGAATAAAGTCTGAACAGTAGTCACAGTAAGTAAACACAAATACAATTTTAATGTACAAAATATGATTTCACTGCTGCAGTTTTGTGATACGTATTTCCAATTTGTGGATGCATTGCACGTACTTGTGAGTTGAGCAATCCCCACCCCTCCTCAAGTATTGGAAAATCCAAGCTGTCACCCAGTCTTGGAAGGAAGTGCCTTCAAAGGTTCGTGATGCATATTTAACAGATCCCACAGTGGTAAGGTAAATGTTTCTACCTTTATTAGCAACAGACTCATCTCACTGTAATAGAGTTGAAAGGTCACTAATTAATCTTTTCAATTCCCTTGAGAAATATTTCCTGCTGGGGGGCAGAAGACAAATTTTAAAACATACGTTGCAGAAAAACAAAAGCCCTGGATGTAGGACTTCATCAGGGCCACTTGATGACCAATGGGACCAGTTTCAGGGAAGGGATTCCTAACAGGCATAGAAACGTAAAACGCTAATAACTATAGGACGTGACAGAAACCATTTCTCTGAACCTTCCTTGTAACTTCAGAAATAAGACAAAAGACACACGGATATGAGATGGCGCTCTCTAGCTGTGAGACTGATTCTATAAGCCACACCTGGGACCAGCTTTGTCACATTTCAGGGATGCCTCCTATCTCTCGTCTTCGGCTGATGAGCTGGCCTTCAGTGGACCCCAGCATCGCCCCCGAGCTCCCCTCTGAGCTCAGGTGGAGCGGTTCCGTGTGCTACGGCACGAGTCCCTTGGATAGAGTGCCTCTACAAGAACTCTGAGCTCTAATGCTCTAGGACCTCATAAAACAGGTGCTAGGGAAATAGCAACAATTCTTTCCCCCTCTGGCTCGGCATGTCTACAGCCCAAATTTCTTTCCGGCTGATTTTTGGCTTTTGGGTCAAGTGCCAAAGATTCTATGGTAATTTGCTTTATACAGTGAATGAGGTCTACATGCAATGTTTCTAAGTAAAACGGTATTTTTAAATTCACCATCTTTTTGGAGAAGAGAATCTGGAGGTAAGTATTTCTATAAAACAAATACCCACATGGCAAGCTATCTCTTTAGTATAAACCCTTATTTTCATATGTTGGTTTCATACGAAGTGGAGGGCGCGTGTACTAGCAGCCAAATGAAACATATAATATTAAGTCCATTTGTGGCTGGTTGCCACACGGTGCCAAGACCCTGGACCCCGCAGTTTAAAATCCTCTGTGAAAATAGTTGTTAGGTATCGTGTGGGTCACTGGTTACTTTGAGTTTCTCGCCTTTTAATTAGTCATTTTGTCACTGTGTTGACACAATCTTTGTGAAAGGTCTTTCTTCCCTAAGAGTTCATAAATCGTTTGTACTTACTCAGTTACAAATGGCTATCTTTGGAGGAACTGATGTCACAAATGATTTCATTTAATAGGTCAGAGCTATCCTGTCTCCCAAAACAACTTTTTCATCTTCTAAGCCGCTGAAGGCCTAATTAATGTTGGCCTTCCCAACTGCTCCCTCAGTGCTGGAAAGAGTTGTTCTCCTTTATTCTGCATCTAAGGCGTGCACATTAAAATAAATATGCTTCAAAACTCTATATATTCACACTGAGCTTATGGAAAAAAAAAAGAACTGCTTTTTAGTGAACAATAAACTCACTGGTCATATGCTGGACTTTTAAAAGGTAACAAACGAGTCAACTCTCAAAATGATTTCTAAAGCTCTTAACACCAAATTGGAGGCTTGATTATCACATACGACAAAGAAAGTATATGAAAACTATTCAGATATGATGGGAAAACTTCACAGAACGCCCACACTTTGCAGGAACCTGAAATGCTACGTGGATCTTTGAGGGAATTCAACGGAAGGAGTTACGTGTGCTAATGAACAGTGTCTCTAAAAGGAAAGTCTAGGCAGTGAAATCTGGCTCTGTGTCTTCCGTGTTTTCTCTCCTGGTGTCAAATATATGACCTACAACAGAGACAAGACAATGAAGGGGGGCCGCTTCTCTAAAGGAGAGTTGTACACCTTCTGTGACGGGGCTAGAGGCAAGGAGGCTGGCTTGGTGGAGACCCTCGCTGATGAAGTATATGTTTCACATTTAAGTTACTAATTTTTCAGCCAAGGCTTTAGTTGTGAGCACTTTTAGCCACTGGAAATTTGTACTGGTTATTTTTACAGGAAAGTCCATGACTGCGTGCTACTATTGGAGTATGTCCACATACTGTCCAGGAATACAATATGGCTAAATAAAATACGGTTTACCTGTAAGAGAGAACATGATGCAGCTATTAAAATAATGTGTATGAAGATTTGTGAAAAGTGGAAAATGCTTGTGAGGTTAAAAAAAAAGGAAAAAAAAACCCTCAGGAAAACAAAAATTTTATGTATTTGGGTGTCCATTGTGTAAATAGAAAAGTCTGGGGAAAAATACCCAATAATGGTTGTCTGAGTGGTAAAATTATATTTTCTTCCTTTAACTGTTTAGAAGTATGTCAAAGATGGCCAATTTATGACAAAAATTGCTAGGCCCAGGTGAGCTCTGCGCTACCCTCTTTCAAATGAAGAAGTCTCCTTTGTAAATTTTAGAAAGCACTGTTTCAATTTTACTTTCTCTGTACTTTTTTTTCCTCCCCAACAGAGCGTGTCCCCCAGTCGTGGGCGGTTTCTGGGGCTATCAGAGCGCGCTGCCCACACCGCCTGCCTCACGCAGGGCCGGGGCTCCCTGAGGGCGGGTATTTGTTTCCAGAACCTAACCATGAGGATTCCTGGGAGCTGCTCCGACACGCTTACTGACAGGGTTGTGAGGGAAAAGGAATGAAGAAAACCCGCTCTTATTCTTGTTAAAACTAGAGCTGCAGAAGGTTGCTTAAGTGTAGCGACTGTATCAAACATCCGCGGCCTGGCTGACCGCACCCCTGACCTGCTCAGTCCCGGGTCGTAGACGCACTTAAGGGTTTCCCCCCCGCCCCCGCCCCTCGCCAACACACACGAATTTGGAAGGAGGAAAAAGACCGTAAACAGGTAATAAAAAAGGTGTTGCTACATCTTTCAAAGGGACCCAATGTCACCAGCTGAGATCAACCAGAGAAGGAAGGTCTGACCAGTGAGTCTCAAATGCAAGGGTGAAGCCACCGGAGCAGGAGAGGTGCACTTCGCCTCTTCGGGGGCCTCCTGGGGGCACAGGTGAGGAGGGAGGGCCAGCAGTGGTGCTATTTGCAGAGACGCTGCCCAGACCGGGGATTTTACTTTAGACGCGATCCAGACACGCTACTCTAACCAAGATGATCTAATTCCAATACTGTGACATTTGAGCACCAATCTGCGACTTCTTTTCCCCTTTTCTAAATGATAAACGGTATGATTTGTCATGCTGTGCAGTAATCTGCATCAAACGCCAAGAGTCTAGGGAAGAGACCTGGCCTACTACTGTGTCCGTCAGGACCTCAGGACCTTGGGCAGGAATTGAGAAAGAACTGCAGTAAGTGAGTTTCAACTGCAGAGGACTTCAGGTAGGCTTACGACAGACATTCTAATCGTGAAGACAGACAGTGGAATGGAATCCTAAAGGGATTAGTACATCCATCGACTCTTAGGATCTTTAGGAAACATGCAGAGAAAAGCTGGCTTTGGCTTAGGTATGAGAAAGCTATGCGGTAGAAGGGCCGGAAGTCGAGAAGCCGGGGCTCCGGCCAGGCCACCAACCAGCTGTGAGACCTTGAGAGAGTCATTTAGGGTTTCTGGGCCTCAGGCTTTTTTACCTGTAAAATAAAAGGACTGGATAAAAAGAAGGGAGGGGACTAGATGATCTCTAATGTTCCTTCTTTCTCAGATTCCTGGAAATTCTTTTCAGTTCCATGAGGTGGTTCTACCATCCCGGGTTCAATTTCCTCATCTGAAACATCTCTCTGCCTCCATCTTCAGACAGGAAAATGCAAAGGTATTATTTCAAGGGGAATGGCTTTCAAATAATAATAGCAGTACCACTAATGATAACAAAGCCCACAGTGTCAGGAATATCGTGAGGAAGGGCAGTACCCGGCCCTGGGTTCCTCCAGACCGCCTCCTGAAATGCACGGTACCATTACTGGTGGTAGGATTTCATGGGTCCTACTGGGAGTGGGCCCGGAGTGATCGGAACAAGGCTAATGCGAGCTGTCCTGCCGGACAAGGACACTAGGGGAAGGAACAGTAGAGATCATGCGTTTCCGTTATCTTAATTCATAAATGTGGAAACATAGCCAAACACGCAGAGTTTTAGATTCCCTTTCATGTGATGGCCGCATCTGGTAAGGACTGGATGTAAGCAGGCCTTTTTTGTACTAGGGGCCGCAGTTCATTTATGTGACCATCGATCTGTTGCTTAGCTACGGAGTGACCGAGAAAGCCGGGCGTCATTTACACGGCCGGGGCTTTCTCGCTGTCCTGACCTGTGCCTGTCCCACCGCTGGGAACTCTGCTCTCCTTGCCATCCTGGGACAGGTGCTCCAGCGAACACGCGACCCAGCAGCTCAGCAGCGCTCCTACAAAGACTAGCTCTTTCACTCCTGTTTGCCGGATTTTACTTAAAACTTATCACCCTAAATCTGGAGTTGGGCTTTTTCCCTTAGAGGGTTTTTTGGGGTGTCTGCGTTTTGTGGGCAGAAAATCGTCAGGTTGACTTTGGAGGGCGGTCAATAAAGAGTCCTGCCAGCAACTGAGGGAGTAAATTGTCGCATGGCCCAGGGATCGGGCCCCGTCCCTCGGGCTCTCAGGTATGAGCCAACACAGAGCCAGGAGGCTGGGGTCGGAGTCACATACTATGAAGTCAGAATTATGTCTGTGGCTTCCCGCTGTAGCAGAGGTTGCAGGCTGATCTGCTTCTAGGACGGGGAATACAGAGCCATGCTAGAGGGACTGGCTTATCCGGTCACTCACACGCATGAGGAACCAGCCTTTCTTCATATAATGTGTGTCCATTATATGAAGAGCCATGACTGCCTCTCAAAACCCCCTCGGGGGGAGGCAGACGAGGACAGACCAGACATGAATTTTATCATGAAGCTGGTGATCCTTGTTCTAGACAGCAATATCATTTCACGTTAAAGTCCTCTTAATGTCCACAGGTTTTGGGAGGCATGATGTTGCGACACTAAGTTCTTAGGACTTGCTGTTCTGAGGCTCTTGAGAATATGAGACAGTGTGAGAAAAACGGAGCTTTTCAGACTCACTGTAAAAATATCTCTTAACACAGGGCACTGAGGACCTCTGATTACTAGGGTCTGGGCCAGAAGCCGCTCGCTCAAGCATCTGGATCTCTGATGTCACAAACATTTTCAATGCAAATGTTTTCATGTGCTGTATTTTCCAGCGGGTGATGAAAATGTAAATGTGTTTTACCTGTTGGTGGTAGGGAAATGCTGTCCAGTCTTTCATCACCGTCAGCTACCTCTGCTGGTTACAAACATAAAACACAAATCTCATTAATTTCAGGGAACACATTCATTTTCCTGAATCCAGTAATACAATTTAAAAACTCCAGTAATGCATGATTGTTTCAACTTTCTTCCCCCTCTGCAGCTTTAGTTGGTTCACATTACAGATTTTAGTACCAGTAGTTAAAGTGTTTTTTTTAAGATAATGATATAAAATCTTTTTTCCTGCAATAAATTTCTTTTTGGTATCTTATGAACCTAATTCTGTCAATCACTGATGATTTCAGTTCATTTCCCCATGTTTGCCTAGGCTTAAATATCCACCCAGAATCTGGGGGGAATTGCTTAAGTATGATCATGGAAGGACAGAGGTCAGTGAATCCCTGCGGTAGAATTTTCCCTTGTCATCCCCAGAACCATCCCTGTGGGGGAGGCTTAGGAAATCCTGAGAACCAGCCTTTCTTTGGAGAAGACTGGAAACTCAGATCCTGGAGCTGCCCATCTAAAATGGGCATCAGTTCAGCCATAAAGAAAATCAGAAGGAATAAGTGTATCTTCAAAAGATTCGTCACGTCTCTGTTTCATAATGCACACGGTTTTGCTCATGCCTGATATGTTTTAATCTCCTTAAGAGTTTTCCAAAGGTAGCTCCTTCAGTCACAGAAAACCTTCCGCTAAGTACAAAAAAGAAAGTGCTCCTACGTCTCCCGATAACTGATGGGCTCATCAGTCTCCCCAGCATGCCGGGAACAGGTCAAAACATTTCATCAGGGCTATTTGGATAATTTTGCTAGTTGCTCTGTGCGTCCTGGGGCTGGTTCCCTTGGCAGGTGTGTGTGAGGCCAGTCACATGGGGGCTGCCATTTGCCATCACGTTGGGATGCTGAGCCGGTGGGAAGCCAAAGTAATACTCCGCTCCTGTTTTTATTGCTGTGGCTTTAAACACAATCGGGGAGGGGAGGGCAGACATAGCTAGAAACATTCAAAGGCTTCCACTCCGGTTCATTCTCTGACACCTTGTCCTCAGATCGCTACATGCTGGCATCAGTGAAGGGCCCATTGTCTGCGGACCCGCTAAATCCACCGCAGAGAAAACGCCGAGAGGAGACACAAGAGTCAAGACCAGTTTGGGCTGGAGAAGAGTTTCTGCTCTTCTCCTCTAAAATGATGTTGTAGGTGACTATTTGATAACATAAAACATTTGATTCAAGTGTGAGGATAAATGATAAGACTAAAAATTTTAAAAATAGGCTTACAGACAAAATACAGGACATACTAAAATGTTAACAGTGTTTCAATCTGGATGAAAGGCTTACAGGCATTTAAAATTTTGTTGAGTTTTTAAAATCATTGTATATATCTATGAAATAATGAACATATGTTATCTTTATACTGAGAAGACACTATTTTCTTCTAATTGGCCTGAGTGAATTTGATTAGGGAGATGAGCTACACAGTAGTCCTATCACTGTCTAGGATTTAAAAAATTTTTCAGTAATAATAATACTAGCAATGAAAGCCACCACCATTTATTAAATGTTTACCATTTACTGAGCACTTTACATACGTCATGTCATCTAACCCTGAGGAAATCCTACAAGGTAGGTCGGTTATTATGCCCGTTTTAACAAAGGAAACAACCGAGACAGAGGTTGAGAGACTAAGGTAATACGGGACGCCTGGCTCGCTCAGTCGGAAGAGTGTGTGGCTCTTGATCTCGGGGTCGTGGGTTCGAACCCCACACTGGGTACAGAGATTATGAAAAAATAATAATAATAAACTTAAAAAGAGAGAGATTAAGGGAATGCAGCTAGTAAGTAGCCAAGGCCGTGAGCCAGGTTCATGCCTGCGCTCTTAATCTCTTCGCTATTAACAGTCCAGACATATACTGCATGCATCACTGTGAGCAATTTTTAAAATCTTCAACTTCTAGTTCATTTTATACTTTAGTAACTTTCTCTACATGTATAATTACTTTCTCTTTAATTATAACAAAACCCCTCCCTTTGTAATTTAGCCATCCTCACTTTTAAAAACCAGGCCTATGCAATCCTGTGCTCTAGTAAAAACGGAATGTACACGTCTGAAAAATACACAAATTATCGTATGCAAATTAGTGCATGCTGGCTGCACGAACGGGGCCAAGTGTCACGGGTGAAGAACACAGCTGTGTTCCTTAAATTTAATTGTAACATCTGTTTGTAACAACAAGCTCGTAGTCTTCTCAGGTGACAGTCAAGTTGTGAAATTTATTTATTTATTTATTTTTAAAAGATTTTATTTATTTGACAGAGAGAGACACAGCGAAAGAGGGAACACAAGCAGGGGAAGTGGGAGAGGGAGAAGCAGGCTTCCCGCCGAGCAGGGAGCCCGATGCGGGGCTCGATCCCAGGACCCTGGGATCATGACCTGAGCCGAAGGCAGACGCCTAACGACTGAGCCACCCAGGTGCCCCGCAAGTTGTGAAATTTAGAAAAGATTGAGCAAGTCCGATAAAAATTTAATAGCAGTGAAAGCTTTGCTCTTGGATCTAACACAAATAAAAAGCTGTGGTTTCAAGCTCTGAGGAAATAACCTAATGAAAATGATTAAAAATCCACACCGGGAAAGGAATCATTCCAGTTACAGGAGGAAATGATGAGAGCCCCAAGTGAATTTCTACTTGAACTCGCAGAACCCCCTTTCAGCTCTGTGTGGGGCACCTCTCTTTCCTAGAGGCAGGGTGGGCTTCCTGCCACAGCGAGCTGATGAGCTCACCCAGTTAGAGTCTGTACCTAATTACAGGAATGGCGCCCAATATGATAAGTAAGGTTGAAGATGTGTAGAACATCTACGAGACACTGTTCGTATTATCACTTGGACTGGGAATAATCAAGACAAAAGAACATGAGCAGGAGCAACATATGGATCCAGGCCTCTCAGTTCCTATCAGCCTCAGGAAGGAAAGGCAAGAGTCCCACTTTGGTGCCGCTTGAGGAGAATGAAGTGTAACAGTATTTGACAAAATTGGCAGAGAAAGCCTATCTGGCAAGTCGCCGCTGATGTGCTGTCTCTTGGTCTACCCTGGAGCCACCTCCCCCTTCTCAGATGCAGAAGGGACTTGCCAAGAAGGCAGAGAAGTGTCAAGGCGCCCATCACAAACAGGTGGATCGTCTAAACCCAGTGGTCAGACGTGAAGATGTCCTGAGTCGAATATGATGCTGACTAGGGAACAGGGCAGACAACATCTGAGCCTGTGAAAGGCTCCCACGGGAAGGGAAGGAGAGGGGAGTTGTCCACAGTTTGGATCCCACTCTGCAGAAGCAGGCGTGTCTGTGTGAAATGTGTGTGTCCTGTGATTTACTAATACAGATGCTGGGATGGTTAAGAAATGTGCTCACTGGCCAGTCTGTGGGAAACAGAAGCAGGAACGTGGAGGAAAGTGCCCACCTTGTGCATGTGTGTTTGCTGGGGGGAAGCAGGGAAGGGAGCTCACCATAATTGGTCTCAGCACCTGACACTAGGGGAAAAAAAAAAAGTGTGCTTATGTATAAAAGATACAGCATGAGGAAACAAATTTTTTTTATCAAATATAAATTTATATCAAGATCAACTTTTTTCCCAACCAGCTTACAAATGAATTTTCCCCTTGTTAAAAAATGAATGGTACGAAAACTATACGTTGAAGATGTTTCCACACTACCTTACAACGAGGAAACGAAATTTAAACCAAACTCCCTATTTTAGTCATGTAGGCCGTTTCCAGGGTTAAAAATAACACAACTGAGTAAATGTGAAGATCTAGTTGGCTTTATGAAGTGATCAGGAATCAGGCAGCATCCCATTGAGCAAACGGGGGGCTCCAAAGGGTTCCAGCAAAGCATGAAGGTTTTAAAAGACAGGACAAGAAGGTCATAAACAGAAAAAGGATTATTGTGGGTAAGGCCACCTTCCTTTGGTGACAAAAGGGTCTTATTAGGTGGATTACCTCATCTTGCTCTGGGAGATGGAGAGGGTCCACATGACCGATTACTTTATTGGTGCTGACCAGAAAATTCCTGACTGACCAGTTAAGAGCACATTCCCGGGGGGAGGTTGAAAGCGCAGTCAGGTTAGGTACTACGCGCCCCAGTCTGGTGAAGTGGCCCTAGTACAAGAGACTCCATTTTGGGCCTGTGGTTTTCCTTTTAACACCAGAAAGGCTGTTTCTGTGTCTCTGAAAATAGCCTTCCGCAATACACTCGATATACACTCGATATTCTCCCTCCTTTTCATGTCTTCTACCTTCAAAGGTTCCTCTTCAAACTTAAACTTTTCAGGTCCCCCAGGGACTTGTAATCCTTCTCCTCAGCTGGAGGCACATGCTCTGGAACACAAAGCCCTCTTCTTCCTTCCTCTTGAGTTGGCTCTGTCGTTCCCGAATTAGTAGCACCGGTACTCTGGATTCATACAGTTCTTTTCCCTCAAGCTCCCAAGTTGCTCCAGGTATTTCTCACATTTTCCCATTTCCTCCGTCCACCCGCTGTGGAGCAGGCAGAGACCAGGCAGCTTCTGTGGGTTCTAAGCAGAGGAACTGAAGCGCACGAACATACTAACCCACCTCCGGCTAGAAGCTGGTGTCATTCTTGGGAGCAGTGCGTGGAAGAACCAAAAGGTGGCCAAGTGGCCAGTTCTTGGGGTACTTTGGCCCTTCCCCTCTCTTTTGGGCTTACAGAGTATTAAATTCAGGTCTCTTCGCTCTGGCAAATTTTAGATTTCTCTCAGGCCTGACGGCTCTCCTTAGCGTCTCTGTTTTTTGGGCCTCAACAATTTCCCCAATAGGCAAATGAAGTTCCTACATACCCAAACAGTCAAGATCGCCAAGGTAGAATTTCAGCAACACAAGACCAACTTAATCCTTATTAGCAAAGACACCATTCAGGCTTAATAAATGAAATTTCACTTGGGATATAAAAGAGGAGACACAGCACCCAACAGGGCATCAGAGCTCAAGGAGAGGTGATTTTTTTGTGTACTCTATTGGCCAGTTGTCATCGCTAACACCCGTCATGCAACTGTGACCCTTTTCCCCCCAACCCTTTCCTGGAGCCTGAAGTCTAAGGAGGCTGAAGTAATAAAAGGGGGCCTTTGTGAGGCAAGTAAGGCTGAGGCAGAAGACCTTTAGCAAAAGAAGGCGTGAGAGACCCACTAGGGGAGTTATTCTTCCTAAGTATTACTCAGTGAATCTACCCTGAGTGAGGTCAGGCCACTGTGACTCAAGACCCTGATCCCTTGGGGGAGGAAGGGAGAAGAGAGGAAATCAGAAGGGGCCTGAGGAGGTAGCGGGCAGAGAAGGAAAGGAGAGAAGGCGCTGGAGGAGGAGGAAAGAAGGGGCACTCAAGGACAACCACGTGAGCACCACGGGGGGCCCCAGGAACCCTAGGGACCTTGTCTCCAGGGACAGAGCTCAGGGATATTGCCATCCCGTGGATTCTGGGGGCCACGGAATAAGTATTTGAATGTCAGGTAAGGAACTCTGAGAATATTATCCAGGATCTCATGTGACCAGGATGAGCTGAACAATCAGACCTTTCCGTTGTGGATTACTGACTCTTTTTCCACTGACTGATTTGTTCGTTCGCTCACCACATAGTCTGTGTGTCCACGATGTGCCACACGCCTGGGAGAGAAACACGACTCAGATGCAGACCCTGCTCCTGGGGGTCTCAGGGTTGGTGGAGGAGACAGGAATGCCATTATTCTGGTGGCAGAAGACCAAAGAGCTGGGCCACCGATGAAGGCTCCAGGAGCAAGTGTCCTTTGAGATCTGTGACAAGAGGAGGTGCTGTTTCCCAGGCAGAGAGCCCAGCCCGGTTAAGAACAGGGCGGCGTCCGGTGAGGCGGGGGCAGGAGAAGGGCCGGGCCACCTCCAGGCCCATGGCAGGGGAGGAAGTGGGCGAGGAGGGTGGGGCTGGCTGTCAAGGAGCCCGCCTGCCATGCTGAAGGGGGTGTGCAGAAGGGGTCGTAGCTGGGGAAGACCGGAAGCTAGAGGAAGTATCTAATTCTCAGAGAATGAAGTCTAGGGTCCTGGGACACGGACACGTCTGGAGCTGCACACTGGTGAGCCATCGATGGTGGGATGGTTCAAGTCCTGGGTGAGGTGTTAGAGTAACAACAGCACCAAGAATGGAAAGCAAGCCGCTGGGTTTCGGAGGCGGGCCCAGGAGGCGGGGGCTGTGGACTAACCCGAAGGCAGTGCGGGAGAACGGGGAGGAGAAGCAAAGACAGGGAGGCCCCCAGAGCCCAAGGGAAGAGATCCCATGGAGTCAAAATCAACAAGCAGGTCAAGTGGAGTGTTAATGTAACAGAACGGGAATCTGATCATCCCGCGCAAAGGCAGCAGGAGTTTCTGTACGGGGGTGGGGCCAGAGGGCAAAAGGTAATGGGTTCTGAAGTGAACAGGGACAGGGAAGCCAACTCCGGCAAGGCAAACCCTTTGGGAGGAAATCTGACCAACTCCGTCCAGGAGAAAGAGACAGTGGTGGTTTTAAGAAATGGCAGGGATAAAGGAATAGTTCTGCTTTGTTTGGGGCTGGCCACGGAAAGGAGGGTAAGGGCATGAACATTTTTTGAGCATTATGTGTCGGCTCTATATTAGTGGCAATACTTACATTGTCTGATTCTAACTCTGAAAACAGTCCTGAGGCAAGTATTAGCCTTGTTATACGAATGGAGAGCCTGAGGCTCAGAGAAGGTCCCAGGAATTTGGAAATGGCAGATCGGAGCCGGGAAGTCAGACCTGTTCTTTGCAGCGTGCCCCCGCTACGTTCATTTGCGGTGATTTGTCGATGAAGAAAGAGAAGACAGAGGAAAAGGAGAGCCCTGGGGGAAGGGCAAGTGTATGATTCATTTATTATCCAAGCCCGAAAACCTGCTCAGGCGCAAAGGGGCGTAACTAACAGTTACGCGGGGCAGCAGGAGCGGGGGCGGGGGGGGCTGTTGGGGACACACTAGCTTTGTTTATGGAGACATTTACGTAGGACATACGTCTGGAACCTCGTGACAACTGTGAAGCAGGCTTCATCTTTCTGTCCCTTCGTGATAGAGACACTGAGGACCGGGCAGCTGCAGCGACTTGCCCGAGGTGCAGGGCTGCTGAGGAGCAGGGACCTGAAAGCCAGGTCTGGGCTCCACTACAACTTACTGCCTGGTGCGACACTACATTTCTACCGCCCACAAATGTCGGTAGTCCACCGCTCTTTATGAAGAGCGTCAATGCGTGTAAAAGGGAGCAAATGGGGGGAAAAAAGAGGAAGGGAAGATTTTAATTAAAATAATAAATCATCTGCGGCTAAATACTTTGGAGTCCTGAGAGCTGCTTTACAGAGGAAGACAGCTGTAAGGTTTTTCACCCGAAGATGCACTTGGTCGTCCCTTGCTGCTTGCGTCTCGCCGCACTGAGGGCGTTCCCAGCCTGTGCCGGGAGCTCTCCCGGGGGCCGGTCACTGTTCCCGGGACCCTGGGAGCGCATGTGCGGGGGTCTGGCGGAGACCCAGGCCCCCGCACGTGCGCTGCTATTCTGCTCTTCTCTGGGCCTCCGTACCAGCCAGCTGGTGGCAGGCAGCATCTGGAAGCCGCCCCGAAACCCGCAATCCCCACTACAGACGCACGGAGGCTCTGAGCAGGCCAGGCGTCCGGACGTTTGATCGGAATCATTTGTTGGTTTAAAAAATAACCTCTAGAGGTTTGTGGCCTCCTAGAGATGATTATTCTTACATGATGGCAGAAAACTGACCTCAAAGGAATGCTTCACTGGTAAATCGGCCTACCGTCATTTGAGACGTCAAATGACCAAATCTAAATAGTCATAATTCAACTGGTATTCACGTTCCTGGGTAAAACCATCTCAGAACTGCCAAAGCCAGATTTGAAAAATATCTATGTGACTTAAAACCCCTTTGTCTATTTCATGTGGTATCGCTGGTAGGAGGATTATTGTTTGTTTTGTTTTTTTACCTCAAGCAACTGGTGCTTTTTATAAAGTCATGCAGCTCCAAACAAACAAAACTCAACAGCAAATAGAAGCGGATCACAAAAGAGAGAGCCAGCCTCACAGGGAAGACACACCAGGCCACGAACGAGATGAGCAGTCTTCTTCATTTGTACTAGTAAAACGTAAATGGCCTGACATAATAATGTTTACTACTTAATCTTCAGGTGGATTTCAAAACTCACTGGAGTAAGACTTTAAAATGCAAAACCACGGCACATTCTATAGAACTTTTCCTTCAAAAGACAAAAGACCTAAAAGTGCCCTAAAGCAGAGAATTGTACTTTGCCACGTCTGAGAATTCAGGAAAGGGCTGCTGGTGATTCTCTTCTAGCAGCTGATTCATACCTGAGCCTCTTTTTAACCTTCTTCTGGCCAGTTTGATTTGATCCTGCAGAATCTGCACCCAGTCTCTCGGGCCAGGAAGTTTATCCACGTGATTAGCCGTGCAGTACTTTTCTGTGAAGACTGAGAGAAAATATGAAATATTGTTAAACACTTTCACAAATAAAACCACGCAGATCTGAAATAGGAATATATCCCAAGAAGAAAAAAAAAAGTGTATTTCTAAAAATGGGTATCTTCAACGTCTATATTATGACGTTCCCTTGGTAAAGATGGAGGCTGGCAGGACCCCGCTCACTGGATGGTGCCTCGGAATGCAACTGGCTATATGGAACCGCTCTATCTGTTCCGCATCCGTGTATATATGTCTTACGGGTAGAGACGAAAATGCTTCCTCGGGGTCCGCTGACACCATGACAAAATTCAGCCAATGGATTATTGCTGTTGGTAAACTGAATCTCAGGCAAGATCACACACAATGCAAGATGACACAAAAAGATGGCATTCCCATGGTGCTTCCCACGAACTCAGTCAGTACTCGAATAATAATGCAGATGTGTCTTAGAGTCCCAGCTGGACTGGGAGCCAGTCTCTGGCCTGTTGTGCCAGCACCCAGGGGAATGCTGCCTGGTGAGCACGTGGGGGACCATGGAGGGGGTCGTGACAGGACACGAGGGAGACAGGACGGTGGCCTTCTTGAAAGGCGCGCAGTGTGTGGCTGCCCATCCCGGCGCTGCTGTGGACAGTTCCGCTTCCCTCCGTCTTGGGCGCTTTCACACCCCATCTGTGCAATCGCTCCCTGCAAGCAAGAGACCTAGCATGCGGTCAGCTCACCCTGCCTTCATGGTATTTAAAATACTGGCAGTTTTAATGTTTTAAAGGTTTCTTTTAAAAAGAAAGGGCAAGGGAAAATGTTGACAGATTTGACTCTATAAAACTGTAAAACTTCTACTGAATGAAAAAGAAGCATTTCATCAGAATGAGAAAAGCTGGTTGCGCTACATACGACCGAAGAGGTTCAATATCTACCACCAAAATGAAAAAAAAAAAAAGTTCATTCAAATAAAAGAACAACTTCAAAAGTCTCTATAGATAAATGGACAAAGTGTATCTAGGAGAAATGGTCAGCCAATATATAAACCAAAGAACTGCAAAACACACTTTATATCTACTAAACCAGAAAAACAATGTTAAAAAGCTAATACTTAATATGGATAAAATAGTGGGGACCAGGCCCATTCAAACATTAGAGTGAAGGTGGTGGGGGTGACTGGCCCGGTACCCTGTGACCTGGTGAATACGGGAGAAAGGGCCCGTTTGAGGGGAAAGGGGGGCTGTACTGGGTTTGGTTGGGGACGTGCCGATTTGGGGTGTTTGCGAAGCACCCACGCGGGGATGGCTAGCAGCTATCTCGGCACAGAAGCCGGCAGGTCAGGGAAGGGGTCCAGGCAGAAGATACGGGCCCGAGAGGCACATACCCATATGTGGCAGTTAGAGCAACAAGAAAAAAATGTTGGCCAGGGAGAGCATATGGAGTGAAGAGAGTGCAGGGCCAAGCACAGAGCCAGAGGGAACCCCAGCCGGAAGGTGATGAAGACACAGGGCTGGCGAAATCAGGAGAACCGGGAAGCGCGGTCTCGTAAGGACCAGTAAGTGGCCTAATGAAGACAAGGGCCAACAGTCTGAAGCGCAGAAGAGAGGGTCAGGCACAGCCGTTTGCCAAGTGTCACTGGAGCTCCTCAAGGGGGAAGTGGGGCGGCCACAGACGACATTCCAGAAAAACCAGGTTCAGTTGGGGGAAGGAAGAGAAGTGGGGCCCGTGGGGGGCGCTGCAGGCTGGGGAGACGTGAGCATGGTTTACATTCTGGAGAAGGCAGGATCCAGGAGAAGGAAGGAGACAGTCATAGGAACCACGCTGGAAGAACTGAGGTGGTAGGATCCGGAAATGGGGGCTGCCCTTGAACAGGATGAAGACTTACCCCCCTGCGCCCAGCGGGAATGGGAGCTGGGGTGGATTTAGAAGTGGCCTAGGTTGGAGCAATCACTCCTGGGACCTCAGTGACAAGGGGTAGGGAGAGTACGGGCAATGTCTGGGATTGCCTCTGAGAAGAGGAAGAGGAGAGCAGCCGACTGAGGACGTGAGGATGCCGAGCGGAGGAGAAGCCGACGCGCCTGGGGTGGCGACAGTCCCGTGGCGCCTTGCAGCTCCGAGCTGGGAGTGGCGCCCCTGGATGGTAGGACTGGTCCAGGTCAGGATTCTGCTGGACAGTCCTGGAAGGAGGACAGGGACATAAAGCGCTTGCAGATGCCAGCTGGCCTTCATTACCTCTGCTTTCTTCACTCCCCCTGTCCCTTCCCAAATCTGGGAAGGAAGCAAAGCCAGAAAAAGGCCCAGACGCTTGGAAAAACCTATGGGGATCAGGGAATGGAGTATCAGTGGGGTTGGCAAGGAGGGGTCATAGCGTGAGGGCAACTGAGAGTATCATGCTGGAGCAGAAGGCATCAGCGGGGCAGCAGCTCTGTATGAGGATGCTGAGGTGTGGTCACTGTGCACGAGGTCTGGACGTGATGCGGCTAGGGGGTCAGGATCTTTCCTGAGGACAGTGAAGTCACTCAAGGTGCCAGCAGGACCTGGGAGGAAGAGGAAAGCGTGTAGCTGTGATAAGAGCCTTGGTGGAAAGGGTCCACCCCGGCCCCAGCCGAGCAGAGGAAGGGAGATGGTTAGGAAGCCGAACTGAGGATCGGGGAGAATGTCAACCTGGCTGTCCCATATGTGGCCTGTGGGCATGAGCAAGCCGGCGGTCTCTACTCGGGAGGGAGGCGGACGAAGTGATATCCCTGGGGGCAGGTGTGCTCTTGAATCTCCTACACCAGATCGGAGACCACTTCACGGGCCCTCATTTATCTTGTCTCCCTCAAAGCACCGACCACAGTGCCCTGTACTGAGCAAGAAGTCAATAAATATTTGATGAACACACATATTTTCCAGTTTTGTTTCTAATGGCAGCCGATACAACAGCTCATGAATTTAGACTACTTAGAAAGTTTTAATTCATGGAATATAGTTTAAAAAGGCTATATATTACATCCAAATGCCCACAATAACATTTGCTGATCAGAGAATTGCCAAAAGGTTCTCGAAGTTCTATTTTAACAAGAAGAAAATAATTGTATTTAGCACACTGTTAGTTTATATGAAAATGTGTACCACAAAAATGACTGAATATATCATCTTAGCAGGTAAACATTTCCCTCCCTGTGACATTATTTGTATAATTAATTTCCATAGCAACCCCTCTTTTCTTAGATTGTGAAACGCATGTGTCTAAATTAGCACACACTAGAAAACAGTAGTCCCAAATTACAAAGTCACTGTGGGTTATGCCAACATCAAAATGACTCCCAAGCGACCACGCATGTCAATGACCAAGCTTTAGGAGAACCAGAGGGAAGGCTCTGGAATGTTTTCTCCCACTCTGTGAGGGACTTGCAAGCAGATCCTTCTAAGCTTATCTTGGGCTCAAATATTCTGTTACCCACTAAAAAGGCAATAATTTCTATTTCTTTTTTCTCCTTTCAGTTAAAATTTATCCGGTTACAATATAAAGAAGCCAGGGAAATCTTTGTCTTCTGGGTCTGTGTCTAAGACCCTTGAAGGCACAGCATTAGGCTTCTCGGAAAATACCTATACCAGCAAATATTTCCACTGGGCGTATTACTGACATTCTATTTCATGGATTACATTCAAATTTAAAAGAGACTTTTAACTTGGATCTATCTACTGAAGATGAAATCCTATTCTCTGTTACATGCGCAGATGAGGCCTTAGAACAAGGCCAAAAGATTGTCATTGTATTGATCCAAAAATGCTCAATATGCTATGTGAATAGAGGTATCGAGTAAGCAGAATATATTTTGCTGTCTGAATCTATAGCTAAAGGTCAAGCTATTATCCTGGTAACAGTTCCATTAGGAGTAATGATGTGAAAAGAGGCATTGCATTAATGCACTGGGCTTCCTACTATGTTAATGGTGGGTCATTAAGAATCATAGAACAATTTGCATTCATCCTTAGAATGCAATAGGTACTAAAAAGAAATTTCCCTCTTTTTCTATTTTCATATATTAAGGAGAAGCAAGGACTAATTTTAAACAAGTCCGAATAATCCGAGCAAGCGGATTAAAGCCAACAATTAGACTAAATAAAAGAGTTAAAGCATCTCTTGTGCTTAATATAATTTGAGGTCCCAAGGTACAAAGAGTATGTTAAGTCACTAGGGAAATGACAAATGTTCAATTTGATCTGTACATGAATAATGACTTTTCTCATATGCTTGTGTTCATGTGAGCCGTGCCCTTTAATTGTATATAAATAATGAATAAGCTGGTGGTGGCTGAGCAGATCCTTCCCTGGGAAACGCAGCATTTAATGTAATCACCAATGAACAAGCGGTGGATGGCGTGTCTGAATATGCCATGCTGAGAACACAGTATTTGGCCGCGTTCCCCAAACAGCTATCTGTTCACGCGGTGGTTCCTAGAGGACCCTTCCTTTGGATTTTTCTGGCTCCCTATGCTGGGAAAAGCAGAACATGGGGTGGACTTTTAAAGGAAGTCACTGGATCACACAGACACTTGGAGAAGCAGGAGGAGGGAGACCTGCAGAGCTTCAGTTTCTCTGTGGCACCTTCAGACGAGGCTACAGCTGCCCAGCAGAGAGAGCCCAAGTTCTGATCTGATGACGCAGTTTTAAGTTATGGTCAAACAGACACGTGGTCAGCGAGGTGGCTGTCAGGCCAAACTGAAGGCGCCAGGTCCTTCCGGCCCCCGCCCATCTCCCAGAGCACGAGCGGGGCCAGGGACGAGTGGAAAGAGCTCTCTCTGTGGTCGGGTCTTGGGGCTGTGCCAAGGAGAGGAACCCTGGGGCCAGCCTGCAGGGGGAGAGGATGAGGTTTCCCTGCAGGCTGCCCACGTCCCCCCTCCTCACATGTGAGCAACCTGAAGACCACCAGCACCCTCCCACGGCTCCCTCTTCCCTTTCCTCTTTTAAAACTATTATGTGGAGCTTCCCATGAGCTAAGCACGTTATAGATCTATTTCATTTAATGGTCGCCGTAACCTGATGGTGCAGGTGTTGGGATCCTGCCTTAGAGACAAAATCAAAGTACAGGCGGGTTAAGTAACCGGTCCCAGACCACACGGCTGATCGGGATTATTTTCCACATACGTTATTTAATTTTTTTAAAGTTACCTATGAGCACATAGATTTTGTAGAAGAATAATGACTGAATTCTAAATATAAGCAAATCAATAGCTAAGTTAATGTTGTGAACATTGGTCTTACTTTCATCTACACAAAACAGAAGCACAGGGGGCAAGGAGGGAGAGGACAAGACAGGTCTGTGAGGTCACCCCCCTCTAGATGAAAGGGGTCGGTCGGCCTGAGGCAATGAAGGGAGAAGGAGAGTGGGCCTTGGGGAGGATGGGTCTACAGGTATTTTCAACTCTGAGACTGAGGACTTTGGTCCATATTTTATATGGATCTAATAGAGAATATATTTTCTTTGATGATAATACGGTGCTTCATTTCCCAAATTCCTGGGGACAGCTGAAATCCACAAGTCATGGGCTTGATACCCATTGCATTAATTTATTAAAGTCACAAGAAATGGGAAAGTTAAGGTACTAGGAGAGAAAGGGAAAGAGCTAGAAGAAGGGCTGGCGGATGGTGCACGGTGTGTTCTGAGGCTCCAGATCTTGGGCAAGTTCTACTGGTCTAGGGATGGGCTCTCGGCTGTGTAGCTTCTAAACTCTGTATCAGACCACCCAGGGGTTCATGCCTGAGACACCTGCTCATAATAACTAAACCTACAAGGGACTGATCAATAAGCTACAGTGCAATTAAGTAATGTGTAAAGGGGGATTATCTTTCTAGTATCTGAAACATCCGATGTCATAACTCAGTACTCTCACTTTTTGGAATCAAGGTGCTAGAATGAAAAACTCAACAGAAGGTTTGAGTTGAAGCAAAGGCACCTGGATGGTGTGGGGCTGGCCAAGCTCAAGGATGCCTCTGGGAAACTGCCCCCCCCGACCCAGCCCCTACTGCCAAAGCAGGCAGGAATGTTTCATACCTTTGCCCTCAGCTCGGCCACAGCAGTGATGGGCACTTGACCTAAGGGAAGCCAGGCCACAGACTACACAAAAGGATGAGCTTCTCAGAAGAGCAAGCAATGAGAGGATGAGGGCTTGAGCAGTAGTAGGCAAAGCTGAGACCTCAGGGCATGAGTGGACCCGACACACCTTGCAAGCCAGAATTGCAAGGGGCAGAACGGGGCAGAAACCAAGTGGAGGAAGCCAGCTGGTAAGGAGATGGAGCAGATGCGTAGAGAGAAGGGTGTCGGAGGGACTGGCAAGTGTCGCTTGGGAGGAAGGGAGGCAGAGCAGGCAAGTCAAGAGCGTTTCTGAGTGGCTCAGTCGGTTAAGCGGCTGCCTTCGGCTCAGGTCCTGATTCGGGCCCCGCATTGGGCTCCCTGCTTGGCGGAGAGCCTGCTTCTCCCTCTCCCTCTGTCTGCCGCTCTGCCTACTTGTGCTCTCTCTCTATCTCTGTTAAATAAATAAATAAAAATCTTTAAAAAAAAAAAAAAGAGCGTTTCTATTTTGCAGCCTCGCAAAACAGCTTCTTCCTAAAGGAGTGTTAGAGACACTGTGTTTTGAGACCAAAAGAGCCTTCTTGAAGAGAACATTTTATACACACTGGAATAAAACCTGTTTCTTCTTCTTCTTCTTTTTTAAGTAAGCTCCATCGTGGAGCCCAATGCAGAGCTTGATCTCACGACCCTGAGAATACCAAAGGCAAAGAGATCTTAAAAGCAACTAGCCAGAAAAGACAGGTTATCTACATGAGAACAACCGACTGACAATAGCAACAAAATCTCAAAGACGGTGGGATGTTTTCAAATTGCTCTGCAAAAACAACCCTCAGTCTAGAACACAGTACCCCACTGGACTCCTCATCATTCATCAGTGAGGGTGAAATGGAGAAATGATCAGAACAGAGACTGAAATAACACACCACACAGACCCTCAGTCAAAGAATTACTATAGGTCGTAGCTAAGGAAGACGAGCACTGAGCACAGAGGGGAGGAGATACTAGGAACTCCTGCAATGCCAAACTAATGAAAACCGTAGCACTGGCGAAGAGGGCGACAAAAAACCGAGTGTGAACAGGGAACGTGCGAGCTCAATATAGGGCCGAGGGGGAGTTACAATTCATGTAAAAAAAAGAGGATGGTGTTAAAATGATTGAATCCCCAGAGAGAAAAACAAATTAAATCCTTCCCTCACATTTTAGGCAAAAGGAAATTCCAAGGGGATGAAAGATCTGCATATAAAAGATAAAACTTTAAAACTTTGTGGGGGAAAAAAAAATCAGGAATGCCATTATATATCATCATGGTGGGGAGAATTTCTTAAAACATGCACACACACAAAAAAGCATAAGGTAGTCCATCTGGTTGTTAAATCTAAACTTTGGTGTGATAAAAGAGGTCATACACAGTTTTCACAGGTGAGAAAATAAAACGTTTGTAACAGATGCAACTGACAAAAGAATTCATAGATTTCAACAAGACTACAGCAGCCTATCTGAGAGACGGGAGAGGGATGGAAATCCACAGGACAATAACCAAATAGTAGTAAATACGAAATGATGGTCAACCTTCTTAACAATCAGCGAATCTGCCACTGCGGCGCCGCTTGAGGCCAATCAGACGTGCAAAAATTGAAGTTTGTTAACACCGATCACGTGTTGGCAAGAATAAGGAAAAACAGGATTTCTTATTCGTTGCTGGTGGCTGGGTGAGTGATGTGTCACATGAGAGAGCCATTTGGCAAAATGCTGAATAAAGCTGAAGACGCTCACATCCTCAGCTCCGTTCCCCGGTGCGTCCCCCAGAGAAACTCCTACATGAGCCGCAGGAAACACAAAAGTGACTGTCGCCATTGATAACCGTGCACAAGAACCACCTAACTGTCGCTTAACAGAAGACTGCAGAAAGAAATCGCTGTGTTTATAGGGTGGTTAGCAGTTAAAGTGCATAAACAAGATTTATAATGTATTGATATGGATAAATCTTGAAAAAAAGGTCGCAAAGTTGCAAAAGTACAGTATGAGGCTGTGCGTGTAGATTCATAAATTCACAGTAGTAGTACAGGTGATTTATGGACACACACTTAAGCAGTAATGTAGAAAAACGTAAAGGAGAAAGATTCACACCAACTTCAGGTTACTCTTCAGGAGTGGGAGGGAGAAAGAAAGGAGATGGTAGAAGAACATTTTTATTTATTTTTTTAAGGAGGGGCAGGAGCAGAGGGAGAGGGAGGGAAGGCAGCAAGAGGATCTTAACAGGCTCCACGCCCAAAGCGGAGCCCGACACAGGGCCGGGTCTCACGACCCCGAGATCATGACCTAAGCCAGAATCAAGATTTGGACATTTCACCGACTGAGCCCCCAGGTGCCCCAAATATTTTGATTCTCAAAAAATAAAATAAAAGGGGGGTATGAAATAAATATAACATCTGTTTTAAACCTTGGTGGTAAGGTGGAGAGAAAATGAATCTTGGAAAATGTCTTCAACGCATTCAAGATGGAGAGGAATTCTATGTCCCCTTCTGGCCTAACAACCACTGCTAATGGGGATGAATGCTGTTCTTCTGTCAGCCTGTGAACCGATCAGAGAGTTTCTCCTAGAACAATGCTGGGACAACGTCAATTCTGACTGATCTCAAGTCTGCTGCTTACATCCACTCTCTCGGGGGTTGGGGGGGGAGCCCCGAGAAAACGCAGTCCTTTGCCTTCCAGGAGCAGCAGGGGGAAGGCGTCAGTCCATCACCTGCCCCCCTCCCTGGCTCTCAGCTGAAATAAACGTGACCTTCTCAGGCAAGGCCCCCACGAACTCCTCAACCAGTGGTTTTCAAAATAACAACATGTAGTGATCACTAAGACTGCACTTGGCAAGGCCAGAGGTGGTGGCTCCCTCCCGCACGGTGGCTGGCCCATGTCAGGCAGCAGTTCGTGAAAGAATAAACCTGACAAACAGTTTTCTCTGGTCTGTGACTTCACTTGAAAGAACTAGAGAATTTCTTCAGTAAATAGCCACAGGTCTTGAGATCACACCAAGCCCTCGAGTTCATTTGGGATTTCATTTAACCAAAAGATTCAGCACAGTTCATCGACTAATGCACCTAAAGATGAAATCTTTAAAGTTAACAAGAAAATACAGTAATGCAAACAATAATGCATTCATTGATGAAATGAGAAGATCCTCCCGAATTATCTATGAAGGAGACTGTAGGGCAGTCAGCTGGTCAAGTGGAGTGAAGGGTTACCATAATGACCAACGAATTCTTTGTCCCCTAGTGCTGATCCCTGTGCAGGGCTGTAATTTTCAGTTGGTTGTTGTATGGAAAAGGGCCTTAGGTATCCATAAAATTGATTCCCAGTCATATTTATTTAATTCTCTAGGATTATTTCTGAGAATCTGGACTAAAATTACTGAACCATAGACTTTCTGAACTGGCAGATTAGCCAACCCACACCTCCCCTCCACCCCACAAGAGAAGGTAGTGTTTCAAGATCTTAATGGCACTGTCAGGAGTGAGTCTACACCCACAATGCTCCTTTCATGATCCCCAAACTGGTGGGACTTTGAGGTCTGAGCAATCTTGTTTAATCACAGTGATCCTCAAAGATTTGAGGCCAGAGCAGTCTGGGGGGAAAAGAACAATATCCCTTGTCTTCCTTTTGCTACAATGGCATCTCTGTCTAAAAGAAAGTGCCTTTAGTGGTTTCTCAAATTAAACAAAGTTAATTTTAAATTTACTTCGATTCAAGAGAACCCTCAGCAGAGCTCATTTATAATACAACTTAGTGGGAGATATGATTAACACTTTCCTTTGGCTCGCTGCTACAACACATGTTTGTTTAACATGTTTGGTATATTTCAAGGGAATAAATTATATCTGCGAAATATTAAGGTCTGGATAATAACCAGTTTTGATGTCATGGTGTTTTACTATTTACTCCCTTTTTTGGGCAAAGAAAAATGTTTCAAAAATCACAGATTTATAGAAATTCTACTTGGAAGGCATCTTGGAAATAGTATAACTCACTTAAGTATTTTCTATGTTTTTTTTTAAGATTTTATTTATTTGACAGAGAGAGACATAGCGAAAGAGGGAACACAAGCAGGGGGAGTGGGAGAGGGAGAAGCAGGCTTCCCGCGGAGCAGGGAGCCCGATGCGGGGCTCGATCCCAGGACCCTGGGATCATGACCTGAGCCGAAGGCAGTCGCTTTATGACTGAGCCACCCAGGCGCCCCTCACTTAAGTATTTTCTAGATCAGACCTGAGAGAACCATCGGTTCAAGAAGTCAGGCAAGTGGCATCAGATTCTCCTACCCAAGCTCTGCTGCACGGGGCGCTGCGGTGTTTGTTTGCCCTGCATATAAGTGATGAGGACAACGTACTGTGTTTTTCTCTCAGTTTTTAAAGCTAGGGTTTCTGGGGCGCCGGCGTGGCTCAGTCGGTTAAGCATCTGACTTCGTCTCAGGTCATGATCCCAGGATCCTGGGATATCGAGTCCTGCATCGGGCTCCCTGCTCGGTGGGGAGTCTGCTTCTCCTGCTCTGTCTGCCTCTGCCCCAGCTCATGTTCTCTCACTCGCTTTCTCTCAAATAAATAAAATCTTAAAAAAAAAAAAAAGCTAAGGTTTCATGCAATATGAACTTTCAAAGTCATTCCATGAGGTGCTGAGTTCACACCCTGGCCAGTAAATTCAGAAGCTGTATCCACAGTACCAGAGTAAGTTAGGGAACATTCTGGAAGTTCAGGTACCATCCTGTTCCTCACAACCACCTATACTCAGAGATGGCTAAGGTCGGAAGAAGAAGAGCGATGAGCTAGGAGGGCAGTGGTAGTGACAGGGCCTCGCCTACGAGGCTCAGGTCATTGGGTCAGTACCTTCGCCACCATCCCTGTCGCTACTGGCCTGTGAGCATTGTGTGGTGGTGTGACGTCAGCGTGATGACCCCGGGTGCCAGGACAGACTGATGCCTCAGAGGCTTTTGTTTCCCGTTCTTTCTTAATGGTGACAACCCCCTCTAATTGAGATCGGCTCCAGTATAAATATATATAAAAGTGACAATATAAAAGTGCTCTTCTCTTTGATACTGTCTTTGAGGCACCATGTCGCCATGATGATGAGTGCTAAAAAGACACATGGTTGGATAAGCATACTGAGGTTCCGAGAAGCTTTGAGATGGCAAAAACAGGAACCGGAATCTTCAGCCTGCTGATGGGTTCCATTGTGGGGTTTGTTTAAATCACGGTCCCACAACACCATTATTACACGTAACATTGGAAGAGGATTGCTCTCCGGTATGAATGAAAGTACAACATGCTTCCACGCTGCGGACTGAGGAGGCTGCTCTGTGACACAAGTCAGAGCTTTCTGGGCCTCCACTAGACAAAGCGTGTTTGATATTTGGGATCACCGTGATGCTTCTGACTGACGAGATTTCTACCAGCCTCAACTGTTGTGCACCATCTGACTTGTCTGTTGGTGGTGTTTCTTCTCATCTTCAGTCTTATATTCTGCCTTCTGGAATTTCAGCTGCCCTCCTCCGAGGTGTCATGGAGAAGTTGTGTAGTTATCCCATTATTTGTGCTCTGTGTGCAACCAATGTAGCAGAGCTGTGTTGGCATTTTTAAGAAACCACCTTTTTCCACGAAGATATGTTGACCTCCTTGTTCCTTCCATTCCTCTCTTCTTCCTTCCTGTATTTATTCATCACTGATTATGCGAGTGGCACCATGTCACACGCCGAGGACCATGCAAAGCAAATCTAGAAGGTGGTCTCCATCCCACGGGGGCTTGCAGTCTTGTTGAGAAGATAAGACGTCCAACTGTAAATAGGATGACCACATATCTTGATTTGTCCAGGACGGTTCAAAATGCCTGTTTTCCTGGGGAAATGATCAAGAGCACCATCTTCACTCTCCAAAGCATCATGGTTTGGGAAATAAATGATACTGTCATCTTCCCCATAAACCATGAGTAGCAAAGCAAAAGGTTATTTATCGGTAAACTACACAGAGGTAATGTGTGCTATAGGAATGCAGAGAAAGGAGAAATCAGGGCAGGCTGGGACACTGGGGAAAGTCTCATAGTAGAGGTCACGAGATGTGGCCGGACCATGAAGAGTTGGATTTGTTTAGAGAGAAGAGTGTCGCAGCTCCGGAATACAGCATAACTCAGAGTCCATGATGAGAATGTGACGCCCGAGGAACACTGCCAACGCTGGGCTGGCTCACCTGGTAGGAAGCAGCACTGGGACATGTAGTCACGAGGAGAGAGAAATCCAGTAACGGCGGGTCTGGAAGAGGCCAGAGTTTGGACTTGATTTAGTGGGCAAAGACGGGTCAGGTGGGGAAATGGCAGGAAATTTTGGTTTACAGGTAAGTGTTACTTGGCCACATGCTAAAACAGCAGAAACTCGAGGGGAAAACGCAGGGCAGGGAGGATATTCACAGAGATTTTTCCAGACCATCAAGGACAAGGTGATGCACGGCTGGATTAGGCTGCTGTCAGAGAAGCTAGAGATCGGTGACGAGGGAACCAGGACAAAAAGAAATCACAGGGCTGGATGCGGAGGCAGGACTAGGGCCAGAGGCAAAAAGGCATCAAGGAGGATTCTGAGCGTGCAAACCTAAAAAGCAGAGTGTTGATACCTCTGCCAGCAACGTGGCTGTGAGCGGGTTAGGTCAGAAGCCCCATGCCACCGTTCAGGGGGAGTGCTGTGTGGGTAAGAAGGACACACCTGACTCCTTCAAGAGAGGCCAGGCCAGGCCCCAAGTCCTGTGAGTAAGCTGGAACGTTCTGCATGTCTTCGTCCTCACTCTCAACTATCTACCTGCTTCTGGCTTCTGTGCACATTTCTAATTAGGACTGGCCCCCACTTAGCTGCACATGGCTAACCTGATGGTCTGGGTGGTGATGAAGAGGAGTGGGAAGGATGTACTTAAAATAACGAATACTGGATTTGTTCTGTGATCAAAGGCACACGGTTGATGAGGGGAGGTGAAGGTTCTGAGAAATACCAGGAGCTGGCCATGGAGAGGCGTCGAAACCCCACCAAGAGCCGGATGTAAGAAAGAAGAACCTGGAAACACAGTGTAACAGGAGACTCGAGTGTCGGGAGCAGCCCGTGGGAAGACTGGACTAGTCCAAGAGCCAGCCTCTCCCTCTTCTAAGGGTGCTTTTAACAGGATAGACATAGCAAGCCATGCTTGCTTTTAGACAAAGATGTCTTAAAGGCGGCCAAAATCGATGACAGCTTTCCGTTCAATTTTAAATGAAAGTCTATGGATTTTCAAGGGGTTCTCTTAATGGAAGCTGACATGCACCCTTAGTTTTTTTGTGTGGTACTACAGGGACCAGAAGTGCTCCATGATCATTTGCATACATACCTTTGGGGCAGAAATTCAAGCGAGTCTCAATTCCTGCATCTCTCAGATTTTTGAGGTATAGCTTATATGAGATGGTCAATAACTGTTTATGGAACGGAATTGAAACTCATGTCAGATTACTGGCACCCACGACAGGTCCGGGAGGAAAGCTACAAGGGATGTAATTTGACCAACTGTGGGCTTCTTGTACAAGTCTGCTCCCCTACAGTAGGAAAGAAAACAGAGATGTGGCATTATTGCCTCATGATGCTGGTGAGCATCGTGGATCAGCCACGCTATTGAGGAATCCACACAAAAAGGTGATGGGCCATGCAGAAAACACCGCTTTCTATTTCCGGGGCCGCCGTGCAAACCAGGAAGGTGCCCCTTCCTCGGGACATTTCACTTGCGCCTGCCAGAAAACTTTCATAATAAAGAGACAAATCAGCAATGTCAACAACGAGAAGGGTGCCCGTAACATTGTGCAATGCACAGTCAAGCTGGAGTGGCCCTGTTTGGGCTACAGAAACTTATCTCTTTTGACGGGAGGCTGGTTTTGTCAACCCAGGCAGCGATGTTAAAATGCAGGTTTTTAAGAATCCAGTGACTGGGAGTTAGAGTTGAATCCTCGCAGGTTAGCCCACAACTGGTTCCTGTCCATTCTGTGACAGGCTGAATAGAAGCCATGAGAAGCCACAACCTTCTTAGCTAATCTCTCCCCATTTCCACTTGCTCCGCATGTAGCAAGCAGATGGATCTGGAATTTTGAGGAAGGAGAGATTCCTTTTTGAGCTTATGGAAGACTGGTGACAAAGTAAGGACAGACTTCTGACTTGCCGTGGCCCCAGCCCCCCAAATTCTGATTCATCAGGCCTGGGGTGAGGCCTTCAGAAGCTCAGGAAGAAACTTCAAGAAGCGCAGGTCTGGCTGAAAACCCCCGGGGTGTGTTTCCCTGGCATCTACATTTACGGAGTTAAACACTTTAAGGAAAACACGTAGGTGAGGACTCAAGGCCCATCAACGCAGAACAGACTTCAAACAGTTCTGGGGGCAGAAGGCTTCCACCCAATGTTTTATTTAATTTCAGCCTCATTAAACTCATCCTGTAGTTAACCCTTCCCATCCCCTTCGCATTTGATACACTGCTCATCCTTCACGGTCTAGTTCAGAGTCACCTATTTGGCGAGGCCTTCTCTTCTAGGGCTGTCCCTCTGTGCTTTCTCCCTCCATTCAGTAGTGGGTGCTGTGACATTTATTTTGTTCTGTCCCGGGGCATGGTTGTGTGCTACGGCTCACCGTTGACGTGTCTGAAGCTCCAGTGCACGTTTTTTAGGGTCCGAGGCCATGCCCTACCCCTCTCCAAGTCACAGGTTCCTGGCGCCTGACGCTGGTGCTGTTAACGGAAATGTCATGCCTGCTGATGATTTCTGTGTTTGTGAGGCCAATGATACTGCGGAGGTTCTGGTGTCCTCGTGACTTATGCGGTGCTGGAGAAGCAGCAAGGACCACGGTGTCACACACGGTAAAGAAGCTGGCTACCCAAGTGCACCAAACCTGCGATCGAGGAGATGGGCCACGAGCTTGCCAAGAACAGAGACCACGCTTTCTTCAAGCCCTTCACGAGAAGGCCATCTGGAAAACTATACAGCATTTGTTTAGTGATCCAGATGTGAGAGTCGTGCTGACGTCCGGAAAGGCCTCTCTGCCAGCTTGGTAAACGGGGCTGTTATTCGGGGAAGTCCTGCGGAGGCATTGCAGGCATGTCTGAAACCGGGACCCTTGCGTCACACAACAGATAGGAATAGTTCCCAGCCCCAGAAGTTCAAAGGATGAGAGCCTTTGACACATGCTATCTTCCTCTCATTTGTTCCAAGAGAGAAGTAGGGCAACCTTCAGAAAAAGGAACAGAGGAAGGAGGCAGAGTTTCACGGAAAGGCTGTCGTACCTTAGAATCAGCCATCAGCATCAGAAGCTCCGTGCCGTGGCTTCCCAAGGGTGGTATGAGACCATCTACGTCAGAGTCACCTGCTGTTGCTTGTCCAAAGTCAGATTTCTGGGACTACCCTACACCTACTGAATCAGTCCCTGAGGATGGGACCCAGAAATCCGAATTTTGAACCAATACCTCAGGTAATCCTGATGCATACTGAAATATGAGACTCGCCATAGAAGGGGTTGAACATACAGGGCTCTACACATCGAATGGCCAAGATTCAATATAGCCCATCTGTCACTGGGCCTCCATAAAAAGTGGGAAAATACACACAACAACACAACCACAACCACAACTACGTAAGAGTTCCCGAGCCGAGAGATAGCTCTGTATATGATATAATTATAGAGTTGTTACACATTATTTTGCTGTTATATATTATGCAGTTTATCCTGTTTTAAGCTGATCTGTTATGTAAAAATATGAACAGATAAATTAACAAATGATTATGCATCTTCCAAAAGGATTCTTGAATTAAAGCATTTATCAATTGGTTTCAATTGCCAAACAGTTCCGCTAGAATTTAACTTACAGACAACTTTGAAAAATTACTTACATGCAGTGTGACTTCCCAAGCTCCATGTATTGGAAGAGTCTCAGAAGTGTCTCTTTTCCTTGGGGAGGGGATCACACTTCTATTCTCCCTAGCACGATGGAACCGATTCTCACTAGCTTCAGGGGAGGACCTGCCCTTGAAGTTGCTGAGTAAACTGAGCAATAGCTACCCTTTACCCAGAAATTCACTTTGAATATGCTTTGCATACACAGTAACTGGCCATTTTAAATAATTAGTAGAGCCACCTTCCTAGTAGAATTTATAAAGAATCCAAAAATGCTAAATTTTCAGACAGAAATTTAAAATTGGGACACCTTCCTTCTTTCCCTTCAGATATTCCTCAGAGAAGGAAAGAACTGTGCTAGACAGTGGCTTTGGAGCCAGACAGGCCTAGGGCCAAATCCTGGCTCTACCACCTACCACAGGTTTATCCTTAAGTTACTCAATTTCTCAGAGCTTCAGTTTCCTCTCCTGTAAGTGAAGATAAAATCACCGACACAGTGAGGGTGTTCAAACCCAAGCTGATGGCCCATCCTTGATCTTACATAGAGTTCTCAGGATACACAAAAGTATCAAGAAATAAATAACAAATTGGAGGTAAATCCCACCCCAACCATATTATTTTACGTCTCTGTGAGGTCAAATCGAAAGCAGAATGATGTGCAAAAAAATGGAAAATCAAAGTATTTTGAAAGGATTCCTACAGACCCTACAAGTCTCCAGAGTTGCTGGGATAACATGTGAGGTTTTGGTGATCAGCTCGGCAGAGTCTCTGAGAGGGCGATGCTGACTCTGGTCAGGCTTTCTAGTCTTGCTAAGGACATAGTTAAGTTTTTGGAGGACCACCAGCCAAGGAGAGTTCCCTCACAGGCAGGCTGTGATCCCCACGGCTACCATCAGCACTGACTGCCCACCGGGGAGCCGCAGTTTGGGTTTACGTGTGTTCGTGTTTTGCATGGAGTAAACTGAGAGCAGTCGGTCGGGTCTTTCACTTGACAGGCGTACAGAATTTCCATGGAATGCAAGAAGATTTGAGAATCTGGTATAGTTTGATAGTAATAAAACTTTCCCAACTAATCACCATGAAGCTGAATTAAAAACCAGAACCCAGGTTCTAAAAATTGCTTTATAGCAACTCCATTTTCTGAGAAGCGTCGGAGATCCGAGGATTACATCAATATTTAGATAACTCTCACTGAGGCAAACTGTACGGTCTCCTGGCTTATGATATCAAGAATTAGCTGGTCTTCAGCAGGTATGGCATGATGCGAGGAGAGCGTACCTGGGTACTGACCTCCACTCTGTTCTGGCCATGAAATCAATTCTGAATTCAATCCAAGATACTAAACTCTCCTCAGCCCTAAAATCTAAGGCTCCGCTTAATAAGATCGTTAAGTTGCTTCTTTCCAGAATTAAACTCAAAGTGCTCAGGTGACTGCTTCTAATTAAAGATCCTTTCATCATCAATACTTCATGTCGTATTTATAAATGAATTTTTAATGAATTATTACCAATAAGTGTTAACCACCATAAAACAGATGAAAATACGTGAAAAGTGTGATCTCTACAAAGAGACTTATATTTTAGTTTCAAGATACTTTCATGGGGAATATTAATTATCACTACAAAGAGCCTTGTTAATAATCGCACAATAAACTCTTCTTCAGTCCATGTCTGTTCTTATTTATAAGCATTCTACAGACTTTTGTTCATCTCCTCCCCGACTCCTGTTTTAACCAACCTAATTACTTCATTTGAAACAAAATTCAGACCTTACTGTTACTTTTAGTTTTAATATTTTATAAAATTGACCAGTCTTTGTAAATTCCTAGGTTGTAGGACTTTTGAAATTAATGCAGTATTTGGTGTATTATCACTGAAAGGATAGAGGAAGAAAATATTTAATATTTGTAAAATCTTGTCAAAGTATGTGGCAGACACCAGCAATGACATGGGTGGTTCTTCCTCCATTATGTACAAGAAGCCATTTTATCACTTTCCCAGATGACTCCGATTCAAAAGACTTGGGTTAGGGAAGTAAACTTCCCTTTTTATCTCTACCAATAAACAGCATGAAAAACTGGGAGAGTTCTATTATAAGACCTTCAATTACTAGCTACTTTCAAAGACCACTTTATATGGTAATGTGTGGGTTAATGAACTTTTAGCTGGTGGAAGTATGGTTATGTATGTAAAGGAAAAAAGTTTTAGGGAATTAAGAGAGTTGTACCCAAATTTATACCGAATTTTGGCTTTTTTTTTTTTTTTTTGCTTTCATTGGCATTTTATTAACTGGTAGAAATTCACAACATTATTTCAAATTGGTTGGGAAAAGACATAAGGATGGGTATTTAGTATAAGAACCATTATGTCAATAAATGAAGGCCAAAGTCAAAGATAAAAAATAAAAACCCAGGGGGCACCTGGGTGGCTCGGTCATTAAGCGTCTGCCTTCGGCTTGGGTCATGATCCCAGGGTCCTGGGATCGAGCCCCACATCGGGCTCCCTGCTCGGCGGGAAGCCTGCTTCTCCCTCTCCCACTCCCCCTGTTTGTGTTCCCTCTCTCGCTGTGTCTCTGTCAAATAAATAAATCTTAAACAAATAAAAAAATAAAAACCCATGGCTGTTCACTCACCCAACATGTACTGATGGGAAACCCTACTATATGTAAAGCTCTTAGTGAAGCACAAAAGGTAATAAAAAATATTTAAAACAGAGCTTGTCCTCAGGGTGCTTATGAGAAATTATCAGAATAAATCAGGTAAAAATGTTGGCTGACCATTACAAACAGAACGCCCTTGTAAGAAAGACAAATCTGATACCAAAGTCAAACTTTGAATAAAGATTTCAGGGGGGAAAAATATAGGAATGTAGATAGTAACTGCTGAAGAGTGTGATTATGGAGGCCTTTTAGCTTTCTATACATTTCTATGGCTTGGAATTTTTATAAGCATGTACTAGTTTTGTAACTAGAGGAAAAATCTAGATCAAAATATACACGTTTATGAGCAAATACTGCAAGGAAACAAGTGAATATATGATATTTGTTGACTTAAGTTGGTGGCTCATGGTTGGCTTTCCCTCCGTTTTAAAGTGTTTTTGTTGTTTTAACAGAATTTTAATACTAGATTTAATTCAACAATAAAAAAGTATATGGAAAATTTAATTTCTTTGATTTGAATAATCTGCTTTATTGTGTATTAGGAGCAGAAGCCTTGTTACCATTTTTACTTCTAGCTAAAGAGGAGGGCCGTGAAGGAAATGAAGGCATATTCTTTATTTCTCCGTGTAATATACTTTTTCAAACTATTGTATGATGACCAGTCTCAACTGAAAATGGTAGAATAAATCCCTATCACTCTACTTGTAATGACATATTTCATTACCATCTATTATTAGAGTAACTCCTCTACTGTCATTAAAATGGAACATGGATTTCCTAATTTCCAAATACTTTCATACTGTTAATACACTTGTCCTGAAAAAAGAAAATTAAAACAATTCCTGGCGACATTTCAATGTGTTTAAAAGCTTCAGCATGAAAAGCGCCATCAACCTTGACCTTTGTGTTTCTAGAAGGCTCTAGCCACATTAAATCGAAATGGGACCCTTCCTGACTTTAGAGGGTCTCAGTTACATCACTGACCATTTTTCAAATTCAGTAATCTAGTTTTTAGTGTCACTTCAGGGTGAATCATTCTTTTCAGAAATGGCACAGACTGTAGTATCTCTGTAGCTTTTCCTATTTAATACAACTCAACTGTCACTTTAAGTGAAAAAATTCTGTTGGAGAATGAGAAATGTTCTGTTAGTGAAGGCTTATGTCCTCCTGGCCATGAACAAAGGCTGTTTGGCACTTGCTAACTCCATTTAAAAGTCACACTATTTTGTATAGTTAATTGTGGGTTTCCAAGTATCCTTTAAGCGCTATTAAATTCATTTACTCATTTTGCAAGATAACGGGGAGCAGGAGTCGGGAGCGAAGGCTCTCTGCGTCTAGTCCCAGGCCGCAACCCCAGCAAGGCAGGGACTGAGGCAGTGAAGAACGTCCTATCAGCAATTCGAGTGTAAATTAAGGCCTGATCTCAAATTCCATTTTCATGGTAGTTGTGTCTATATTTGAGAATTCATTTACGTTCTTTTTGAAAATAACATAAGGACTTCTATTACCTGAAATTATGTTTATCAGAGTTCTACATAAGGACATTTTAAAGTGAAGAGATAGGTTAAGGATGTGGAACTGGATATAAATGAACAGCTACTCATACGTGCACCTACACAGCTACCGTAGTGCAGTGGAGCTCGGGTATGTGTTCACAGTGCTACCGCAGGGCAGCGCAGCTCGGGTATGTGTTCACAGTGCTACTGTACTGCAGTGGAGCTCGGGTACGTGTTCACAGTGCTACCATAGTGCAGTGGAGCTCGGGTACGTGTTCACAGTGCTACCATAGTGCAGTGGAGCGCGGGTATGTGTTCACAGTGCTACCGTAGTGCAGCGGAGCTCAGGTATGTGTTCACAGTGCTACCGCAGGGCAGCGCAGCTCGGGTATGTGTTCACAGTGCTACTGTACTGCAGTGGAGCTCGGGTACGTGTTCACAGTGCTACCATAGTGCAGTGGAGCTCGGGTACGTGTTCACAGTGCTACCATAGTGCAGTGGAGCTCGGGTATGTGTTCACAGTGCTACCATAGTGCAGCGGAGCTCGGGTATGTGTTCACAGTGCTACTATAGTGCAGTGGAGCGCGGGTATGTGTTCACAGTGCTACCATAGTGCAGTGGAGCTCGGGTATGTGTTCACAGTGCTACTGTACTGCAGTGGAGCTCGGGTACGTGTTCACAGTGCTACCATAGTGCAGTGGAGCTCGGGTATGTGTTCACAGTGCTACCATAGTGCAGTGGAGCTCGGGTATGTGTTCACAGTGCTACCGTAGTGCAGCGGAGCTCAGGTATGTGTTCACAGTGCTACCGTAGCGCGGCGGAGCTCAGGTATGTGTTCACAGTGCTACCGTAGCGCGGCGGAGCTCGGGTATGTGTTCACAGTGCTACCGCAGGGCAGCGGACCTCGGGTATCTGTTCACAGTGCTACCGCAGGGCAGCGGAGCTCGGGTATGTGTTCACAGTGCTACTGTAGTGCAGCGGAGTTTGGGTATGTGTTCACAGTGCTACTGCAGGGCAGCGGAGCTCGGGTATGTGTTCACAGTGCTACTGTAGTGCAGTGGAGCTCAGGTATGTGTTCACAGTGCTACCGTAGTGCAGTGGAGCCCGGGTATGTGTTCACAGTGCTACTGTAGTGCAGTGGAGCTCGGGTATGTGTTCACAGTGCTACTGTAGTGCAGGGGAGCGCGGGTATGTGTTCACAGTGCTACCGCAGGGCAGCGGAGCTCGGGTATGTGTTCACAGTGCTGAGTGGGAGAGACTCACGGTCTTCTCTGCATGTACTTCGCATGACCCCACACACAGAACCAGAGGGAGCAGAACAGGTCAGGAATGGGTGGAGATGCGTAGGGTTTGGCTTCACAGTGGGCTCACTGACATTTAAAATGTCTTTAGAAGCCATGACCTATGTACAGCAGCTTCCAAACTTTGGAGAGAACTGTTTTCCTTTATTTTCCAAAAAGCATCATAGCTTTATTCTTATTGACAACTAAAAATTTAAGATCATATTTTGCTGAAGTTCTTAGTTAGAAATTACTAAGAGGAAAGATACTTTTCTTCTTAAGAGACAATTAAGGAAAGACTTTTTGGCTCCGCAGAACAAACTGGCTCTGAAATCATGATTTTAACAAGCCAATGTCACCTTGAAATACCAAATTCTAGTGATATTTGGGGTGCTGAGTTACAGAGCTCATACCCCAAAGCCACACCAGTGGGTAAACTACCAAGGGCAAATTCAATTAGCCTCTCGTTAGGTGACCACAGTTTCAGCTGCATCTTTATGCAATGAAGGCAAAGCTCAACAAAGAACCCATAAAATGAAATGATGCAGACCAACCTTTTATTGCACCCACAATATTTTGGTCTAGTCCTTTTCGGTTGTCATTGAGTCCTCTTTTCCTCTTCCCATTGGGTAAGGAGTTAGCCAAAGTCTTGTCATCAAAAAATGCACACACCAGCTTTCTAAACAGAAGGCTTCCTGAGCGAGTATAGTTTGACAGTATGGAGTCCAGCTGTGATTTAGGCATGAACACATCAAAGCCTTCAGCAAGTTGCACTTCTGGCTACCAAAAGAACATAAATATTTCATTAAAAGCAACATCTGAAGCATTTGACTTTTGGGCATATCACTAGCTACTGCAATGTCCATACCCTACAAACGATGTGGTTTCGGCTTTGCGCGCCAGTATTTGCAATTTAGAAAACCAGTGACTGGTTCTTACAAAATAAGACGCTCTAATTCCAGCATTAAGTCTCTTCAAAAGCAAAGCACGCTGCAAATGCATTCTTGTCCTCACAAACAGTCAAGAGAAGGCAGATCATCACAAACTCAGGTAACTGTGGAGCTACAGGGAACTTGAGATTTCTGGGTGAAAATACCCTCATTTTTTTTTTTTTTGAAGTGAAGGAACTAAGGTCCAAAGAGATCATAACAAAATGATTTACAAATAATCTGAATGTACTCAGTGCGTTACACTTGACAGATTACTTTCTCGTACATGAAATAATTTCACTTCATTTGCCTAAGCACACGAATATGGGGCTACCCAGAGGCCCATGGCTCTTTTTACTCTGCCTGTGGTTTTCAGCTGTGGGACTGCATTTTTTTTTCCTCCAGTGGAAACTTACGGAAACTAAGTAGTGCAGTGGAGCTCAGGTATGTGTTCACAGTGCTACTGTAGTGCACAGTGCTACTGTAGTTCACAGTGCTACTGTAGTGCATAAAATAAGCAGAAAGGATGAGCAGGTACCCCAGGCAGTTTAATTCTGCCTCTTGCCCCTATTTTGGGGAGGAGAATCTGAAGCCATGTCCCAGAGCACCCGAAAACCAACACACTCGTCACCCTGCTTCCCCATCAGGGATTTTCTGCCTGGGAGGCTGGAGCAGAAGACCTGGAAGGTACCTTTCAACTTGGACTCTACGTAGTAGAATATGAGCTCAGACGGTAATAATAGACTGTTAGCACTCCATGGACACTTAGCTTGTCTTTTCCTCCGGCAACCCAGTGAACACTTGCATTTCCAAGCTTTTGCGAACTCCTTCCTTCCCGTGGAGGTGGCCACGCACTCTGTCACTGCTCTTAACGTGACATACTCATATGGCTGCATTTATTATACCGTATAATTATTTATTAGATTGTGGCCCTTCCTGATGCCCGCAACTCAGACTTTGTATCTCTCAGGCTTGGCACATAGTAAGTACTCAATAAATTCTTGAATAGATAGAAGTTCATTAGTCATAATCTAAACTATTAAGTCATTTACTGTTGATTATAACATAACTCTAAAATAGTAACTTTAATATGAAGAAACGCAGTCGGTATACTTTCATTAGGAAAAAAAGAAAATCTCTCTTAAGTAAGATGTGTTATAAAAGTTGATTCTTGGATAATCATACTTACCACTTTGCAAACCCGGTGCTACTTTAGATTTTTAAAACCATATTAGAAAAGAGGATCTGGGATTAGTTTTTCTCCTGGAGAATAGGAATTATTACTTTCGTTTGTCCTAGTGCTTCTAGCACACTGTGGTCAGAGTAAAGAGGGCGGAAATGATCAGATGACGCAGGAAGTTTGGGCCCTGCCCTTGCCAAATGCTATTCTCGACTTGGATTATCCACGAAGTCATCACATTTCTCTGCTTCACTTTACCTTTCAACTTTTGGTCCCTGGATGCTTGGTAAACATCGCTCTCCGAAGAGTGCTGTCCGATTGGTTGCTGAGTTTTGGGTCATGCTGCTGGTAAAGGGTGTGTGGGGGTATTGCTGGGAGCCAGAGGCTGTGCCCTCGTCTCCTGTCCCACACGGGGTGCTCAATGCATATTTGTTGAATGATTTGATGTGGAAATATTAGATGGAGGGAATTTTACCATCATCATCTAAGATGAAGTTTCATTCATAACCAGAATTTTGCTATGCATGTCAATGGCTGCATTCAGACCTTATTCTAAATCTTTTGATCTCAGATTTTTGATAAGTGTTCCTATATCACTTAAAAAGCCATTAAAAAAGGAATCTCAACTTACAGAAGCAGCTGCTTGTAGCTGTATGAGGGGCTAAGGGGGTATAGAAGCTTTTAAATGTTCAGGAGTCAAAAGGGGAAGACACCAACTGCTCTCGTTCACATAACCCTGCTGAATTCTGGTACCATCAACCGGGTGCTTCAGACTCAGCCACCTGACCTGAGACTCCCAGAACCTGCCCAGGACCCACCCTGGAGGACTTGACCCTGGTTGGAGGACTACGGACCTCATCTAGCTATCAGGCAAAAACGAGCCCCTCCTTTCTTCACAGACTCAGTCTTTTCTACCGACTATACTTCCAGCACTTTCCGCACTGCATTTATTTGGTTGGGAGTTTGTGTTTCTCGTGAGAATATGCGCTCTTTTGTACTCAGACAGCCAAATGCCCAGTCACTGCCCAATAGGTATTTGTCAGAATAAGCAAAACACTATGTAAGAATTGGTTCAAAATTCATTCATTCAAAGATAATATTGATTTAGAGACCCTTTGGCCCAATGTAAAGGAAGCGTGTTTGAGAGTCTGCCATGCGGTGGCTCAGCGTGCCAGTCCTCCTGGGGGCAGCACTCATGCTCACTCAAGGAGCAGACCACTTGGGGAGCACTGAACTGACTGAGTCCAGACGTATTTACTGTGCGTGTAACTCCATCCGCAAGGAGTTTCAGGTCGGGCTCCCTAGATGAGATATAGACACAAATATCTATTATATAAAGTACAAAGCGATAAATGCTACAAGAGAGGTTCAGGGCACTAAGCAGCATTTGGCGGGTGAGGGGTGAGCAGGGTTGGGGAGGGGTCAGGACAGCATTTTATGAGGGCCTTACGGCAGAATTTAGGAGACAAGAGAGGCAGTTGGTGTTTCTAGCATTTGCTGCAACTCCTAAAGCTAAATATTGGGAGGTTTCTGTGGAGCCAGGAGACTCCCTATGGGATCGTAGAGTGTCTTGATTTCTGAGACGCTCTCCTAATGCAGAAAGTGTCAGTACTTCCTGGCCCACTTTCTACCAACGGACAAATACTGTTGTTTTGAAGTGTTCTTACCAGATCAATGAACATGAACTCGCCCAGTTATGAGCCTCTTACAGAGGAGTCGGTTTTAGGACTTGAGGCAATAGCAGCAAGAGCAAAGGTGACTCATATTTGCCCCCTTCCTGCTCTCCAGGCCCTTTCTCTTACGCAGATTTCTTAGCTCCTCCTAGCGCAGCGCTAATGCTCTGTCTACAAGGTGCCACAAAGCAACAAGCTAATTCCTTAAAAACAAAAAGAGGGTCACTTTATTTTCTGAAACACAGAGAAAACTAATCTCAGATTTTCACTATGAAACCTTCAGATTTCCTCCATTCTGCAAATAAAATCACCGTGCATCACTACCATGTAATGAGCTATAATCTGCACGTATATTTAAAAACAGGTTAAAACTCCAATTGTATCATTGAATCTTTTTGTTTACTAGTGCTAGTTTAAATGAGCTCTCTCTGCTTACTAAGGATACCTGTGATAGAAACCACACTATTCCAAATGAACATCATTTTACAAACCAGACTTTGACAGCATCACTCTCAGCTCTTCAAGCAAAGACAGATCGCTAATACACTGACAGATTCTATTGTTTACTGAGGTAGTTCAATTTTAAAGGACGACAGCCAAAGTGTGGGGCAGAATTTACGACACTTAGAGTCCTCATCTTACGAGTTAAGAGTCTGAATTTGTGCTATAAATTTGGATTTTCATGAATGTCTTGCCCATTTTCGGAACTGCAGCTACTTAGCACCAGAGTATATCAAAAGTTGAATTTTCCTTATGCAGTGGCATCATGTCTTATACCCAGGGAAGTTCTGGAGGCAAAAACCACGTGTAGCCATATGACCCTTAAAAATGTTCATGGACTCAGGCCTGTGGGCATTAACTCTCCTGTTCCCCTTTGCATTTCAGTCAAGGCCTTCCTTTGCTTAGTAGAAGCTGGGGTCAAGATCTAGTATGGGTGGGGAAATCCCCTAACCAAGTGAATTAAAAGATTTGCCCCTCAGTCCCTATGAGCAAGTGTATCATTTGATTCCCTGTATAATCTAAAGAAAAACATGTAAAACAATTTTAAAGAGATCATATTAATCACAGAGGGAACAAATCTGATAGAGGCTATTTTCCAGAAGGTACTATCAATGCCAAATTATAGTAAAACATGTAAATAGCTAAATGTGGTCCCTGGTTAAAAGAGTAAAAAAAACCTGCATGAATATTTATGCTGGAATTAACCTCAGATTTTCAATTGCAAATTAATAAATTACACACCATAGTTGGTATACTCCACTGGCTAGCTAGTTGGCTCAAGAAAAAAACCATGGATGAAGAGGCAGGATTCTGTGGAATAAGACTAACTGATTTGGGGCTGAAAACACATAACAGAATTTTAAAGATTGTTTAAAGACTATGAATTTAGTCTTTCTGCTCCTAATACTTTCATATACAGTGATACTTTATTTTCATTTAGTATTTATTTTGCAGTATGTCAGATGTGTTTCTAGGAAAATGAGCTTTAGTTTATGAAAAGAAATTTAAAAAAACCACAAACCCCCTCACAATGGATTTTATTTTGCTCACAAATGTGCTCTTGGTTCTGTTTGGGAAGAACTGAAATCATTTCCTATAACTCAACTCTGTTCCAGGTAAATATAGCAAGAACCACTATTACTATTTATTAAATGCAATGCCATAATCATGCCCAGGGATGTGGGTACTCATAAGAATATACCAGATCGCAAGGCAGGCCTGCTGTAGCAGGTCTTGCTGGGAGCTGAGAATCTCAGTGTCGATGGGGCAGAGTCTCCACCTTGGATGTACTATATCAAGACTCGATTGTTTTGTTTTTGTTTTTGTTTTTAAGATTTTATTTATTTATTTGAGATAGAGAGCATGAGCAGGGGGAGCAGTAGAGGGAGAGGGGAGAAGCAGCGTCCCCCCTGAGCAGGGAGCCCAATGTGGGGCTCGATCCTGGGACCCGGAGATCATGACTGGAAGCCGAAGGCAGACGCTTAACCGACTGAGCCACCCAGGCGCCCCCATCAAGACTCGATTATAAGGTGGATGTTCTGTAGTAAGTAAAAAATGCTTGGGCAAAAGTTCTATCACAGTCTATATACTAGCATATATTTAAGGTTGAATTGGATAAACATGACAAGAAGTCATTAAAGGGCCAAGCATTTACAGATTTTTTATTTGACAAAATTTTGGTAGAACTAAGCATTTAACTAGAAAATACAATACAACTCAGCCCCTTGAAACTTCTCCATGCACTTGCATAATGAGACACTCCAAAGTCATTTAGAGATGTTTTTAGCTTTTTCCTTCCTCAGGTGGTAAATTAATGGCTTTAAGCACTATGGCTTGATTTATACTAAAGATATTTGAGCCCAAATGTTGAAGACATAAGATTTTAGCCACGGCCATCTAGCTTTTTCCATCCTAACTCCGATGCACCTGCTCCTTGGAGAGCCTGTCTTTGACCCTCCTGGCAGAGGGCCAGTCCTGCTCTTCCAGGCTCCCCTGCCATCTCCTGACTGCCACAACTAGAGCTAACGTCCTATCCTACCATTACTATTGCTTATGTGTTTTCCTCCTATGCTCCTTGCAGGGCAAGGACTGTTTTGTTCATTTAGGTACACCCCGGAAAATGGTGATGTCATTAACATTTACTCGCTACTCCATATTCCAGGCTCTAGGCTAACCCAGGTGAAGTGGGTTTTTCTAACTTCACCCTCACCCTGCGAAGTGACTATTTTATTATCCCCAGTTTGCAGATGCAAAAACTAAGGCATGCAAAGGTCAGGTAACTTGTTTAAGATTATCCAGCTACTTAGAGATGAAGCAAAGATTTGAACCCAAGCAGTCTGCACTGGAACCTCCTCTCTCAAGCATATACTGCCTTAAGTTCAGCAGGTCAGCGAATAAAGAGTCGCCTGCTCCGCTGATTTGCTTTACTAGTTCCCAGTGGATGATGTATTTATTGGGCTAAGAAGGTGTTAAGAAAACAGATTCTGATTTCAGAAGTTACTTATGTTGAGAGCAATACATTTTAAATTATTTATTTTTAGAAGAATGACTTAGTATAAACATTAATGAAATTATCTTCAGTTGATGGGTAGCCAGAGATTTATCTTCTGATAACTTTTAAATCTGGATAATCTAGGATTACTAGAAAATATTCACAATAATTCCAATAAAGAGAAAAAAGTGTCCTACTATTAATAATTATCATACATCTCATATATATATATATATATATATATATTTGTTTTTTTAAGTAGGCTCCATACCCAGCTTGGAGCCCAAAGCAGGGCTCAAACTCACGACCCTGAGATCAAGACCTGAGCGGAGATCAGAGTTGGACGCTCAGCTGACTGAGCCACCCAGGTGCCCCTCACAAATATATTTTTGAAAATTGCTCTAAGTGTTTAACCAAAGCCAAAAAACAAGCCAAATCCAAAAGCAACAACAATGAAACAAGCTTAAGCCACATATATCTACCCTGAAAACCACAACTTAGTATGTCCTACTAAGTAGGAAAAAAGCAGCAACTGCAAAAAATTCATGGCTGCCTTGTCTGAGTACTGGCAGAGCATGGAGTTGTGAAAGAAAGAAGGAAACATTGCATTTAAATTTGAAATTCGGTTTTGGGTTTTGGGATCCTGGTTTGGCTTCTGTGGAACTTAGGCTTGAATTTTATTTAATGTGCTAATTTAAAGTGGGTCAAATAATCTTGCCCCAAAGTAGAAATATTTCTGGCCACTCTATTTTTATAAACACTATTTATTCATGTGTATTTGTTCATTCATATGTACACTTCAGTTTATTTAACAAGCATTTAGATTTGTCCCTATAAGGTACTTAGTTAGGACTGCTACAGTTTAAAAAAGAACCGGTATTTATTGAGTGTTTAAAATGTACCGGGGGGGGCGCCTGGGTGGCTCAGTCCTGAGCGTCTGCCTTCGGCTCAGGTCATGATCCCGGGGTCCTGGGATCGAGCCCCGCCTCGGGCTCCCTGCTCCGCGGGAAGCCTGCTTCTCCCTCTCCCGCTCCCCCTGCTTGTGTTCCCTCTCTCGCTGTGTCTCTGTCAAATAAATAAGTAAAATCTTTAAAAAATAGATAAATAAATAAAATGCACCAGGAACTATTCTAAGTGCTTCATGTAGATTACTTCATCTAATTCTTCCGCAGGCGAGTTCTAGGAGGTCAGCATTACTGTTATTCCCATTTTATAGACAGAAAACTGAGGCAAGGGGTTACCCCGCTGAGCTTCTTGCCCAGGCAGCCTGATTTCAGAGCCTGCACATTTAACCATTCACTTCTCTCCTAGAACCTTCCAAATAAACAGAGTAAACTGCCTTAGTCCAACCTTTCGGTTCTCCTCATACAACGATCATCCTGTGACTGGTTACTGAGTGTGGGTCATGTACAGGAATGGACCCAGAACGGATGCCCAAGTGTGTCACTCGGTGGATAAGGGCAGCTGCAGACTTGGGTGTGAGAATCAGCTCTACCTTTCTGGCTGTGAACCTGAGCGGGCTACGTAAGCCCTTTGTGCCACAGTGTCCTCATCTACGAGGACAGTAATGACACCTCAGAGAGTGAGCATGAAAGCGATATAAAATTATTGAGCAGAGTGTGGCACACAAATACCACTATTTTCATATAGCCCCTGCTCTGGAGAAACTGGCATTCCTTCCTGGAAGGAAGAAAATCATATAAATGATTACAGACGAGTATAGAAAGTTCTATAAAAGAGAATTAGGGTGGGAGCACCTTGGGCGCTCAGTCGGTTGAGCGTCCGACCCTTGGTCTCGGCTCAGGTCATGATCTCAGGGTTGTGAGATCGAGCCCGACGTTGGGCTCCATGCTCAGTGGGGAGTCTGCTTGGGATTCTCTCCCTCCCTCTTGCTGTGCCCCGCCCCCCGCTCCCATGCAAGCACATGTGTGTTCTCTCTCTCAAATAAATAAATAAATCTTAAAAAAAAAAAAAGAATTACGTTGGAGCCCGGGGGGCAGGGGTACTGAGAGGGGTAATGAGGAGAGAATGAGGGAATGGGGAGTTAAGGTGAAGAGAGGTTTCTAATTAAAGCTGAGCCCTAGACCTAAAGTTTCAAAAGTTTATTTTGTATATCGTGCTTCACGCAAATGAAGACACTTTGTCATGTGCAGACTAAATTACATTTATTGAGTACCTTTTATGTGCCAGGCACTGCAGGAGGACAGTCTCACCTGCTCTCTATCATTTAGTGTTTACAACACTCTGAGGGGCAGTGCAGTTGGTTTTGACGAGAGTGCAGTAGTTTTCCACATCTGAGTAGGGGTAACCATTGTCGCTCAGATGACGGGTGGTCTCCCTGCAAGGCCCTGCGTGGCCCCTAGACAAGTCTGTATTCGGGTGACCCTAAAAGTCACGGTGCAAAACAGAGGACTTAATACACTGTAAATTAGAAGAAATTAATGTGAATTTTTACACCTGACAAAGCGTAGGTTTTACGTGTCTTTTTCTTGTTGCTTCTAGCTCTAATCTCTCTCCTGCCGTCCAAACATCGAAGGACCATTTTGCGATACTAAACTTACTGGTGCTTCCCATCCAGAACTGAAGGCCTGCTTCTGCCCTTGCTTCCCCTACCGCAGTTAACCCAGTGCCTAACCTGGTTTCCAAGAGAGAAATGTGGGGGTTGCTTTTGACTGAGCCACCAAGTTCTGTGTGTGGGCACGTCCTACATGCCTCCTTTCTCTCTCTGCAGGCTCGCTGCTCGTGTAGACCCCCCACGCCCGACCGACTGTAACTGTCTTCCTCCCGGCTCTTTGTCTCTACTCTCTTCTCTCCATCTCTCCACCATCCACAAGCCAGTGCTACTTGCCAATCTTTTAAGACACAAGTATGATCATTCCTCTACTTGAAACTTGCAATGGCTCCCTAGTGTCCACAGATGAAGGTCAAGGGCATCAGCACGGCATATTTGGGCTTTCACTACCTGGCCCCATCCTACCTTTTTATCATCATCCACTACCAATGCTGGCCAGACGGCCGTTCCAGCGGCCTTGGACCACTCGCCCAGTCCCACAGCTTTGGACCTAATCCTCCCAATGCTGGTACTTCCCAGGGCCCATCTTCAAATACACAAGTGCAGAATTCCCATCCACTTATATGTATCCAATTATATTACGATTTCTCAGATCCATTTTATAGAACAATTCCTATAAGATTATTGTAATATTTCCTGTTTTCTCCTCTGGACTTCCACCAAATTTTAAAAGGACTGTGGCTAAGAAATAATAAAGAATAGAAGGGCACCTAAATTTGGATGCCTTTGCACTGACGTTTCCATCACCTAAGGGAGTCAATCCATACACCCCTCCTGATCCCTGCCCAGGGACCTTGGAAGCAGGCTCATTAATGCCAGTGAGCACTATGTGTGGACACAACGGCCTCACCCGATGAAGGGGTTCATTGCACAGCCCTCCAGGTGCGGTTACAGTTTCTGCTGAACAGGTGAATCAAATGGCATATCAGCTGGATAATGTAAAGATAATTATCTCTATTTTTTGCTTTTAGAAGCACGTTATTCTTCGGTCAAAGATAATCAACACCTAACTGAGTTTTCATGGACAATTCTGAATGCGCTTTGTTACATTTAACAGCTCTTGTTAGCAAAAATAATCATGAATAAAAAGCAATTTATTTTTATTTGGCATGTAAACAAATTATAATGCTGATATTGGTAAAATTCTATTCTGTTTTTATTAATGTACATAAGGCCTTTATCAGATCTTCCTCCGTTTATCTCTGAAGTATATTTGGAGCTTAAAAATAAAGGAGAAAGTTCAGTTATTAGCACTAGAGCGACCCATTTAGGAGATGATTTACACAATTCAAATGATTGCTCCTGATACATTAATGTCTATCAGAAAAGAACCCTTAGAAAGTTCAAGAAAAATATAAATGTATTATGAAAACTGCTTAAGACTGAATGTACTTTGTGTTGTGGAATAATTCATCTCTGTTTCCAAATATGTGATCTACCTGGATTTTGAAACCGGGGCCTTAGTTGCAATAAGCGTATGATATAATCAAGTCAGCAGACTGGCCTGGGGTAGAACATTATCATCATTAATGATTTTTTTTAAAATTAAGTTTTGAGTCGAGAAGAACTGCTTCATAATTTTAGCATGTGTTCAAAGGTAAAAAACAAAAACAAGAAAACCCTTTCACACTAAGGACTGGATAATAGTTCAAATGCCTTTCTAGCCTAAGAAAGTCGCCTCCCTTTAGTAAAGACCCAACGTGGACACATGCTAGCAAACTGCCTTTCTGCAAGTTGAAAGGGAACACTTTTTTTAAAAAATAGCAATTATTTTTTATTTAAAGTTTAAAAGGTAGGTCCGAACTCCAATCCCATATAGGCTTGTGGGTGTTCTCAGCAGGATTCTCATCCTATGCAAACTGATAATGATAGATCACTCACTCTTGTTTATTTTAAGAACTCCCCCAACAAAACGGGGTTTGCATCAATGTACTTAAAGATATTGTAAATAGAGTACGTAGTTACAAAGATGGCATATTCTTAAAGACATCAGTTTATGGTCAGATGGCTATAAAATGGCTAGTTGGATGGATATCTTCGATGTCATCCAACATCTGGGACTGCAACAACTTTCTAGCTATGATATTAAAATAGAAAAACCGTTGCAGAGCATTAACCTATCATTACACAGAGTAAATGGCATGGCACTGCAACCTAATTGCAGTGTGGCTTGCATCTATAAAATAGAATTAGCACTACTGCTCTTTTTTTATTATTAGTTTGTATTTCTAGAAAGGTGTGACCTTATCTGTAAGGTTCTGTTCATTTATGCCCATTTACAAAGGATTTAATTATATTCTTTAAGCTCTCTACGCTGAGGAAATTGAAAACGGCCACTTCAGAATTAAAACTGTTAAAGAAATTAGTGAGCAGATTATTTACTCCATCACCCTTCTTCGTGCAGGGATAAAGAATGGAGGCACATTCAAATAAAGAAGGTAGAAGATTTTGGGAAGAGAAAATTCTAGGCAAGAAAATTATTAGTGGTCTTCCTTTCCTCATTCTCACATGTCTTTTGCAAGTTCCCCTAGTGTTCTTGGGAGGAACCAGCTAGGGGAAAGTGTATTAGTGCTATAAAAGTCCTGCAAGTGACATCAGTTTCGCGTCAGTAGCCAGAGAACATGGACTTACATCGGAGGCAGGCGACTCCAGGACAATGCCGAATCCCAGCACACGGTTCTCCCCTGCCGAGGGAGGCTCGGCCGCCTGGGGGCCAGGCTGCTCCGAGGCCCCGGCTGTCTTCTTCTCCGTTTCTAACACGCCAGGCTTCTGCCTCACACTCAGAGGTTCAACGGTCTTTGAGGGCACTTTTTTCTTTTTATTTCTCTTGCGTGAGACAGCAGTTCGCTGGGAGCATATAAGGGAAATCGGGGGTTGTTGTCTGTTTGGGGTTCCAACTGTGAAGAATGAACAAAAATAGGGTACAGGCACCTGAGTCTCACTTGGGAGAAGTTATCACCCGTCAATCTACATGTTCCACAAGCTGAGACCGAAATGGGATTCAGTCAAGGAAGCAGACCAAAATCAATCTCCTGTGGGACCTGTAGGACACCAAATGTCTTCTCTGGAGCACTTTCGAGTTCTACATGCAGAAGAGCAACCCAGAGAAAACTCTGTCCCCGATGCTGGTAAATCATCACACTTACTGCTACCACTGGGTTCTGTGGAAGAAAGGGATTTTGAGCCACAGAAAAACATCTGAGGGTGATCTTACAAGTCGCAGGACATTTTTATATAAATGGGAACTCAGAACTTACGTTCAGGTGTAGCTGTCCGTGCTTCCTGGTAAGCCAAACTCAGGAATATTCTAATCATCCTTTGAGGGTAAACTGATCAGCTGCTAGCAAGCTACAGGCAACAAAATGGACTAAGACTGAGCAATGATGACCATTTTTTAAAGAATGAGTCTGGAATGACTAGCACACCCGTGGGCAAAGCCTGCTGCCCATTTATCAGGGCCAGTTACTCCTTCCTCACAAACCCATACTGTCCACACACAAACCATCTCCACAGCACTGCACTCAGTACTGCATTCTGACCAGGCTGTCCTCCGTACCTTGGTTTTAGGTAGCTGAAAAATAGGAATGACATAGTTCTGTGCAAGTTAAGAAGACCAGCAAAATCCGGAAACAGGTGGAGTTCCAAAGATGAAAAGCACTGAACAAAGACCAAGTATCAGTACTGAATCTACACTTAAGGAAACCAAGGATAGTAAGTATAGTTTTCACAGATGTACTTTGGCAAGTCATGTTTGTTAACCATTCAGAAATATTCTGATGGAAAGTGTTAGAGAAAAATATGGCATCATTATTTAAATCTTCATGTATCAATATGGCTTACTAAATATGATCATAGGATATGCCTGCTTTTTTACACAAAGAAGCCAAATGAAAACTAAAGATCTTTAAATGCATATAAATATGGATCATTTCCTATCAGTTTGCAAATAAAGGATATTTATACTTTGAACTTGGTATTTGCATCTCTACACTGGCAAGAAATTTACAAGTATTAGAAACGAACTACTTGGGGCGCCTGGCTGGCTCAGCTGGAGGAGCATGTGACTCTTGATCTTGGGGTTGTAAATTCAAGCCCCACGTTGGGTGCAGAGATTACTTAAAAAAAAAAAGAAAGGAAACAACTACTTGCACTGCATAGGAGCACTGAAAAGGTTTTTAACCACCTGAGCAGTTATTAGTCTAGTTTATTGGTGCTTGACCTTGGCGGCACGTTAGAATCACCCGGGAGCTTTTTAAAAAAGAAGTCTGTGCCTCAGCCTTGCCCCACACTAACTGAATTGGAATTTGTAGGGGTGGCGCCCAGGCACTGAGATCTTTTTCAAAGCTCCTCAAGTGATTCCAGTGTATAAGCCTGAGTGGAGAATTTTTCTTCTTCTCTGGACTTTCACACAAGGCCAGGTCTCCACGCCCAAAGTCAAACAGACAAGGGAAGCAGTTTTCAATGGTCTAGAACTCACACCTCTCCAAGCTTTGCTATTTTAAAGTAAAAGTGAAAATGCTTTGGGTTTAAAGAACACAGGGACTATGTGAGTTTTTCTCCTCCACTGGCAAGTCTAGGCACACCAGTCCTCTCTTGCTTCCAGATCTTATGCCTTCATCGTATTCCTTGTCTTCTTCCTCAAGAAAAGGTGAAACTTTCTAAATATAATTTAAATCTACGTGTTACAGGCAATAAGCCTTAAGTCAGTCTACCCACATAACACAGATTCTTAAGTTTAAGGAAATTAAAGAAGAGTAATTTTTTCGGTTTATCCTTTCTGCTCTCCTACAAACTCTGGAATCATTTACTGGCCTAATCTGTAAAGGTTCAGAAAAGAAAACACGGTGACAAAGTGGCATTTACTTAATAGATTCCAAAAGGGCTTCAGTCAAGGATTTAAATGGTTGCAATTTGTAGTTTGCCATTTCGGTAGTAAGGAGCTTAAGTAACAAAATAAATCATCAGAATTTCATATGTGTATTTTCTTAAGTGCTAACAAATTCTTCCTGCAAGAAAAGAATCTGTACATCATGAAGGAGACTTTCTTTCTGTGCTCCTCATTTAAGAGATGTTAACTTTTGCCAGGTCAATAAGAACATGGGTTGCTGTGGTGGAACAAGATGAGTGAACACTTACTGGCCTCACCAAAATGCTTATTGTTTCCTTGGGCTAAAACCAAATTCAGCACATACAATTAGATGTTGCTTTTCAGAGGGCCTTTTGTTCACCTTCCTTTCCTGCGCTCTTGGGTGGTGGTGTGTTTACGTATTAAGCTTTTTATATCAAAACCACATCACTGAACATTACAATTTTGCTAGAATTCACTAAATGGCACCAAGTATGATTTCTGAACGATGACCTTCCTGAATCTCTTTACAGTGCAGGGTGGGCCACATTTGACTGTGCTATTTCCTGCTCAAGGAGCAGTCTTCCCTCACCAGAGGAGGCCTTATTGAAATGATTTATTATTTTCTGGACCTGTGACCAAAAAATTGCATTTCTGAGTTGAGATTAGACACCACACCCGCTGTGGTGGTGACCCAGACTTCTATGAACCTGCTCCTGGTCTTTAGAAGAACACTAAGGAAATAGTTTCTGCCTATATCATGCTTTACAGAGTTCGTTTACACTGACTAACTCATTCTGTTTTGAAAACCATCCTGTGAGTTAGATCTTAATGCTCCAGCTCCAGATGAGAAATCTGAGCGCAGAGAAGTCACACAGCCTCATGAGGAGAACAGGGACTCTGACACCAACCTGCAGACTCACCGCTCTTCCACCCTTCCATTTGACTAACACGAGTGAGAACAAAAGAGGCGTCATGTAACTAAGGAAGACAAGACACGCGGTGTCCTCAGGCTTCTATATGCTATTAGGGAGACAAGCCGCAAACAGGGCCTAAGAGGCAGCACCTCATGTGCTTACGCTCTTGAAAGTCTTCGCCAGGACAGCCCATGCTCCCGAGACGGCCCTGCAGCACCTGTACGACAATGCGCGGCTTCCCTACTGTCACGCTGTGCCCCACAAGGGGCAGGGACGGGAGTAGGGGTTGTTGACGTGCACGGAGCCCCCAAACGGAGCACCTCGGGAGGTAAGAGGAGTCAGCCACACTTCTGTCCTGAAGTGACCTTCCCTGTCCACTCACATTGGGAAAGTGAGCTGAAGAACTATGCCCACCTTCCCGTATGACTGTTCCAAAATTCAGTTAACTGACACGCGTCAAGGACTCAGAGATGAGGGGGTGAACTTTGTGGAGCATTCGCACGCGAGTGTATGGGTAGTAGTATCAGCAATGAGAAACCTGTTAGATTTGCTGAAGGAAAAACGTGTTGAAAATGCACAGCGAGACAGCAAGGTGAGAAGAACCAGATACTAAGAGCACAATAAACGTCCCAACTGAAGAGGCCAAAGGCATTAAAAGTCAGGGGCCTGGTGTCACTACCTGCTTGAATTTGCATTAATTTCCGCATGGTCCTGAGTTCTTGGAGGATGGCTTGCAACGTTGACTGGCAGTTGCAAGTACAGCAGTTGGATCCAACGGACGAATTCACGGCAGGAATTTCTCCTAAGCATCAAAGAAAAGAATGGCACACTCCAAACGTCAACAACAAAATTATAAAGGGGGTGGGGGGGGGGGGACAGGAAGGTATCTTGACAGCATGTGCGGTTATTATGACACAGTGCCTAAGGAAAATGTACCCGATACCTGTTACCACCTGAATGTCGGGGGCCGACTTGATCTAATTATCCAGGCTTCTGCGCCGTAAGGTGCGTGCGTCTCGCGGGGCGCTGGAGGCCGCACGGACGTGTGCCCGCGCTCGCGGTCACAGCAGGCCTCCCTAGTGTCACACCAGTGCATCTCAGGTGACAGCACCATAAAAATTCACTAGAAACACACACTCTGTTGCAGAAAAACACGAACTCTGAGAACAGCCTTCCAGAAAAACCCCGTGGCCGCATGTTCTAAAATCTCACGTTAAAAATCAAATGTGTCTAACTATTAAAAAAAAATAGTTTTTCTAGTATTTCCCCAAATTAAGAACTGTCAAGACATTAAAACTTTTAGAACACTCTGGGGGTGGGATGTCTGGGGCGGGGAAGAGCCCGGTGGGGGCAGAGTACATGGGAGGCTATATTCGGTGTGCTGGCTTTTCTCCACCTTAGTCAAGGAGACCCTCACACCTCTTTTCTCCCTCCCTATGTCTTACATTTCCCTCGCTTTAGCCTCCTTATCTGTTTCAATTTAGTATCTTTTCCTTAGTAAAACCATCATATTAAAGTAAACATAGGTTGTCCCCTTGTCCTCGGGATCCAGTGGAACATTTGGAAAATCCCTCTTCCTGCAGCGTTCCCTCCAACCCGACACTGGGAACTGGAATATGCTGTCACTTAGGTTGTCCCCAGGCACAAGGAGAAGGTTCGAAGGCATGGATCCAACTGCATCTTTTGTTATACATTAAGTGTAATTTTAATTCCACAGTATGCATTGTTTGTGGATACTATAAAAAATTTCACCACGGCAGAATCATAAAATACGTACGGACAACTTAATGCTTGGAGTAGCGTAATTATTTACACTCAAAGTTGCAGCAAACTGAGATGTTACAACTTTTAAAACTGCAAATAATTTCAATGAAATTCAAAGTAGTCACAGTTGTATATGATGAATTTCTACTGAAAATAAGCAAACAATAATCACAAAAAATCTGTTTCCAAACCAATATGGGGGAATTTATGTTTGTAACTTTGAACGTTAATAACATTTCCCCAAGTAAATCCACCATCCTTGTTGCATACTGGAAAACAGAATGCTCTTCACCCAAAACTTACTGATGTGGGGTGAACTAACTTCATACACACCTGGGGGTGTCCTAATTCTCTTGCCGTTTCTTCCATGGTAGTCGAATTAGGAGGGCCTTAAAGAATATTCCTCGTCACTAAGTACTGTCTTTGTCGTTTTTAGAGGACAAAACCAACCCTTTCCAACTGGTTATAAATCATTTTCTAATTTTAAGGGGAACTGACTTCTCATTTTTATGGAGGAGTCTTTAAAGAGCCAAGTCCCCCTAACCTGGAAGCATGCCAGCACATGAATGTGATCTGGCTTATGCAATACTGAGAGAAAGAGAAGACTCCCATACGTCTCTTGGGGTCCCTCCTGTCTCATCAGCAGTGTCTCGGGATGGCTTTTCATGCTTCTGAACTGGTTACTGCAAATTGTGTTTTAAAAAAAATCAAAACAGTTCTCTTCTTCTTGAAGGAATAATGGATGGAAAAAGAAAATCCTTAACTTTTCAAGGAAAGCAGTCTTGCTTTTTCTTGTTCTCTTTCTGAAAACTAAAGATCTGCACACCCATATATAATTTGTGGGACAACTAACATCCAAGGTTACTAGATAGGTAAGTTAACATGTCCAGAAAACAAATTATCCAATTTTTTTAAGCTTTGAAAAAAAAATTGCCTTTTAATTTTTTTTTCTGAACAGTTAGGAATTTAAATTAAGGAAACTTTACTCTAAAGGGATAATTTTCAGCCCTAATGAAGCAAGCCCTACCACAAGGATCATCTGCTGCAGTTACTGGAATGTGCCATAAAAGCAAAGGTGTCACTAGGATTCTGGGATATGTGTCCCCCCCACCCCGCCCCCCATTCACCACAACCCTTGTGATCATGAAGAAAAGCAAAAAAGGAAGCAAGAGGATGTATTAATGATACACATATGACCAGAAGCTCCCTTTGATGACAAAGGGGAGCTCCTTCTGCCCTAATGTTCAGTCTCTTGTGACAAAAGTATCGGTGTGTTGGCAAATGATAGCTTTCACTTTCTAAAGGGCTAAAATCTCTACTAAGAAATCGTTATTTCTAATATAGAGCCTTAGTCTTGCTTCTCAATTCTGGTTTTTATACTCTTTGTGTTACTCAGCCAAGGCAGGGGACTAGGGGAGGGTTTAGTGTTTGCGTTTGGACTCAAAACCATGGTGAACACTTAGAAGTAAAACACATTTGGACACCGCCCCCCACCGCCCCCACGAGCATTCTCAATGTCGCATTGTGACCATACCGTTGGAGCTCCCAGTGCTGTGGGGCTGACTCTGGAAGGTTCTAGAGCGGGTGCCGTACTGCCCTGAGAACTGCCCGCTGGGGGGCGCTAACTCAGTCCACGCACCACGTGAAGAAGGGTGGAGGCTCTGTGGGGCCTCAGCAGAGGAGTTCAAACGCGGAGGCCAGACTGAATCCGAATCCTGGGGTTCTTCTTTTAATTTTTCTCCTTCTTTGCCCACGCGCTGATAGATCCTCCCAGTGCTGTCATTCAGTAATCTCCTCATTCCTGTGATTTGTTTTTTAATTTCCATGCTTTCATCTCCTAATGGAAACGGGCCAAAGAGATCACTGTGCATGAGCAGAAGAAAAAATAATCCACCGCCAGAAAACACACCCCTTCCTTGGAAATGGGTAAGATTCCTGAGTCCACATGCAGAAACTTAAGTAATCTATAAAAATTAAAGGCAAGAAAACTGGCTATGGTCTGAAGAAACCCATCATATTCCTGGTGCATCTCATTTTAACTTTCTGGCTAAATTCTCTTAGGATAAAAGAACTTTTCTGAGCGGGTTTCATCTCTTAAGGTGTGAAGAACACACCTTAAATTCCATCTGAGTGAGGGTGTCATAAGAAAAGGAGCTGAGGCAAAAGACCCCCCATGATGGGACTACAGGGCTGAAAGCCTGGGCTTGGATCTGCCGCAGACGTTCACTTGGGATGGACGTGGAGGCCGGCCGGCCTGCTTACCAACCTGGCCGGCAGGTCCAAGTACCAGGAAGAATATGTGGCACAGGCTGGGATATAGAGCTTTCTGAGGATGGGCTGCTGGTACAGGAAGCACCTTAGCACGACACTGTTGGTGGAGGCATCAACTTCAGAAATGACAGTGTAGGAGCAGAGAGACATCCAAGGCAGTGGAGGAGAGGGCTTTGTCTTTCTCCAGCCTTGACTCACGGGGGAGATGTCCCTGCAACTACGCATCCCTGGAACTGCCCAGACCAAAGCCACTGCCATCTCCACCTTGTAACTACGTGCCTTCTTTTTTTTTTTTTTCAATTATGGTTAAAAAACACATAACATAAAATTTACCATCTTAATCATTTTTTTAAAAAGGTTTATTTGAGAGAGTGCGTGCACACACACACCTGAGCAAGTGGGGGGAGGGGCAGAGGGAGAGAATCTTCAAGCAGACTCCCCACTGAGCGGGGAGCGCGATGAGGGGCTTGATCTCATGACCTGAACCAAAACCAAGAGTTAGACGCTTAACCAACTGAGCCACTAGGCACCTCACCATCTTAATCATTTTTAAGTGCACAGTTCAGTTAATGATATTTGCATTGTTGTGCAACAGATCTCCAGAACCTTTACAATGACTTTAAGATTCCTTTTCCCTAAGGGGATTTTGTTTTTGAACTAAAGTATCTCTGTACTGCACTGGGAGTACTTAATAAATATCACTTAAAGAAAACTCTAAAATTATACAGATATAAAATATTTTCCATAAATAATAACATTAGAGGATGCTATTAGGAGCTATTTTTGAACATCCTAACTTTTTACACTGTGCATCAGCAGGTGTCTTCCCAAAGACTGAGAGAAGTGGATTTTTTTCCCTCTAATCTGGGTGAAAAGTGAAAGTCTTATGCCAGGATTGTTTTCTCTCTAATCTGGGTGTTAAAATAAAAGACTCACGCAGTCATGCCATTAAATGCTTGAAATTTAAACTATGATAAAAAGAAAAGGCCTACAGAAAGTATCTACCAGGAAAAGCACAGCCCCTGCAGATAAATGCAGCACATTTAATATAATGATGTTTTAATGCACTTAGCATCGTTTAAAGCCAGATTTCTCTGTAGAACTGGTAACTGTATAATGAATCCAGGTATTTTGTGTTGCCCAGCTAGATATTTAGCTAATTAATACATGGATATATTACTGAAGATAAGGAAAATTTACATACTGCTTTGAAATAAGTATCTCCAATTTTTAAAAGGTAATAAAAATATTAGTTCTGCCTTTAATATCTCACACGGGTGAACACAAATGACACAGATTTCCAACTTTACAATATTGTTATGTGTTGGTATCTGCCTGAGAGGAGAAATATTTTCATTCGTAATGAAACTATTTTTACATCAAACACCTGTGAAAATGACAACACAGAAACAGTAAGTGATAGTCCAGATTTTATGAGAATGAATGACTAAGCACGATTTAAAAAATGCAGAGCCAGCAAAATCAACGACCTCCTCAGGAGGTCTAGGGCAGGGGCTGTGTCTGGAAGCGCTCCGGGAGAGATCCCGAAGGCAAGCTGCACGCAAACGTGCTGTCAGTTCAGCACCCAAACACACACTTTTCCGGCTGGTGAACAGCCCAGTCTGGGCAAGAAGCTTCTTTCCTGTGGGGTTTTCATCCTCCATGTTCTCCATGCAGGAAGCTGTGCACGCATCAGAGGCTGCAGCGCGCTGATCTCAGCGGGCACGGCTGGTGGCTGCCATGCCCCCTTCTCCGGGCGCCCGCTTGGCCGCCTTCAGCCTGCTTCTCCAGCCAGTGCCAACCCACTTCTCCACACGGACCCTGACACCTCCAGCTAAAGGGATGCTCTCTCTTCAGAGGCTCCCCGTCTGCTCTGGAGATTGAGCTCTACGATAAAGGGCTGTTTTCAGGGGGAGAGAAAGAAAGTCACAGGATTCGGGAACCTGCTAAAAGCAAATGTGCTTTGTCACGACCTGAGTCTCTTAGTTCTGAAAATTACCAGAATGAACAGGCCACTTGAGTTTCACATGCTCTCTATGTTTGTGTGGAGGACCAGCATCCGACCTGAGTCCAGAAGAGGAGGTGAGGGTATAAAGGGAGCCTCTGGTTGGGGGCCGTCCCGGCAATGTTTAGAAACATTTCTTCCAAAGTCAAAACAAAAACCCACCAAACTACAACAAATGAGGACCCGATGGGGCCCGAGGAAGGAGGACAGCTGGGGCCACGGCAGCCCCGACGGGCTTCATTGAGGAGACCGTGCACAGTCTATCTGCCTGTGAGGGATCTCAAAGGACAGAAGACGGAGAACTGCAGAAGTCAGAGCTGTAGGAGTCAACGAGGGGAAATCCATGGGCAAGGCTGAGGAAGGCTGACCTCAGAAAGCTCCTCAGAACAGACAGGCCGGGTGTCCCTAGATGACAACCAGATGGATGTGGGCAAATGGTGTCAGGGTAACTGAACTGTCCTTGCTTTGGCCAGAGAAGCCAGGAGCAGCCCTGAAAATGCCACCTGGGAAGAGGTCCTGGAGCCCCGCTACACATGCAGGCGACGGGGGTCTTGGGCAGAGGGAGGGGAAATGCGGCCTTGCCCAGGGCGGGCAGAGGGGACAGAGCATCAGAAATGAGAGCTGGACACCAAAAGCAGGGATGACAGAAGCATCCGAGTGAACTGACATAAACTGGGATGGAGTGGGTGCCGAACGCAGCAAGCAGGGTGAGTGGCGGAGGGTGGGCGGAGGCTCAGCCAGCAGGTGCTGGTGTGGTTCAGTGGACAGGCCCGCACTGGACTCCCTTCCCAACTGTGCTGACGTCCAACTCCCAGACTTCAGCTTCCTGAGTCATACATTGAAGGTCTGAGCCAGGGGCACACAGACGCAGCTGCAGAGGGATGCTGGTTACAAGAGGTTAACAGAGTGACAGTCACAGGTATCCTTCTCGGAGAAAGTGGGCTTAATCTGTCGTCCCAGAGGAGCCCATTGTTTTTTGTTCTTTTGTTTTTTTTAATTGAGGGGACACAAGTTCTTTGACTTAAAAAGAAATGGTGAAAAGTGTATAAGAGATTGAGATGGGAAGCGTTAGTTGACTTCTACTTGTCTTTCCAGTTGGGATCATTGTCTTTGCCATGTTTAATGCCAGGAAGAGGAAGCTCCACAAACATGATTCTATATGGAAATGTTTGCACTTTCTTCCTTTCTTTCCAAATCTATCTACGTCTTTACTTACACTTAACTCCAAGAGGCTGAATCTTTTTAGGAAAGACAAAAGGAAATCTTACTAAAAGGTAAAACAACCTTAACTGAAATCCTTTTGAGAGTCTGGACAAGGTCTAAAAAAAAAAACTGCAGAATGAAATCTAACTTTGGCTAAATCTCCAGACTCTACCAGATCACTTTTTTTTACATAAACAATATACAGGTGTATAATAACTATTATACATACGATGGTTATGCATAATAATACATACAAAGTCTTGCAACACAGAAGTAAGTCATCACACACGATCTCTCTTAACTTGGCCCAGGAGAGAAGACTATGCTACACAGACCATGATTACTCACAGTCTGGGATGATAAAAGAAAAAGATGGTAACGTACAAACATATAGGGAGAGATCATACGTAAACATCTTATGTCTATCTCTAAATGTCTTACTATGAAGATTCGTGAAGAACACTCATCATATCTTTGCCCTACAAATGTTCTAATGTAGATGTATGGTAGGTATTCCATAAAACTTTCCTAAGTGAATGAAAGAAATGGCTTTTTGAAACCTGAATGAATCCAGGAGAATTAAATGTAATATTAATGTTATAAGCAAATAATATATTAATAGAGTGGAGTGAAAAAGTAGCAGAAATAAATTGCTCAACAAACGTTATCAAGCACTTTCTGGGTCTCATCCAGTACAAATTAAAAGAGAGCCCCTCTCCAAATCTCTTGACATTTTTTACCCAGATTGCTTTATACTGATTGTTGTTCTGAAAAATGGTCCTGATTTTTCCTGGCCTGTTGCCCCCAACTCTGTTGGCTGTGTGCCCCAGAACTTCACTGAGCAAACTGTCCTACTATTTGCCGATGATTCTGCTTCCTGTTAGAGCTAAAGACCTTCCCTGACAGTCCTGCTTTCCTGAAGCCCCAGCATGAAAGTTGTTCACCTCCCACTGGGGCTGGGGATGGTGGCTCCCCAAAACATTGCACTTCCGGCCCCAGGAGAAAGCTCACTCTTGACTGAATTGATGCCCCAGGGCACCTCTTCCCCCTTCTTCCTCAGTGGCAGTTCTGTGTGCCAGGGGCGCAAGCTCTCTGAGGGGAAGGATAGGTGATGAAGTTGAAATGTAGAGCGAGGTCATCCCATTAAGGGCCATACATGCCAGGCGAAGGAAGAATAATTTTACACTGGAGATACTGGGTTATTACTCTGGGTAATTTTAGATTCTTATCTCTTTCAGTAGAAGGATAGTAAATAATCAGGTCTTTCCTGTAGAAAATATAATTCTGGCAAAACTATGGGGAACATGGCGTGGGGAGAGAAAACTAGTTACAGTGTCATTGCTGAAGGCTGAGTGAAGGACCTGACAGTCTGTGCCAGGACTGGGGGGGGGTGCGGCTGGAGAGAGACCCTGAAGAAGCTTCATCAGACATACCTGGTGCTGGGCTGGACATGGGGACGGTGGGGCTGGTGAAGGATGGGAACCCGGGAAAGAGAATGCCAAGGTTTCTAGCTTGGGTGACTGATGGATACTAACACCAGGCAGGGAATTAGAAAAAAAAGGTTGCTGTGGAGTGAAGTTATAATGAGCCTAGTTCTAACAAAGAAAATTCTTTTCCTTTTTTTTTTTTAGATTTTTTATTTATTTATTTAACAGAGCGAGACACATCGAGAGCAGGAACACAAGCAGGGGGAGTGGCAGACGGAGAAGCAGGCTTCCCGCGGAGCAGGGAGCCCGATGCGGGGTTCAATCCCAGGACCCCGGGATCATGACCTGAGCTGAAGGCAGACGCTTAACGACTGGGTCACCCAGGCGCCCTAACAAAGAAAATTCTGATAATAAGCAGGTGACTGGGAATGCAGCCGCATTCATGGCTGGGACATAGAGCTGACTCCAGAGCCATCCTGCTAGTAGTTGCTACCACTACCAGTAGTCGCGGGCCCGCTGGACTGAGTAAGCCCCTGGGGTTCACTAACAATTCCAGGGGCGGAAGGGCACCTCATACAGAGATGCCAGGTTTCCCATCAATCTAGTGTGAAGACAGTGCAAAACCCCCATCTCAACAGGAAAAGAGCCATGAGCTCATCTGTTTCCAAGCTGGCAAAGTGGGTCACCCCGTTCCTCCTGGGCTCCTGACCCCTAGGGCGAGCAGCGGTCACCTTGGCCAGAGGTGAGTCATCTGTAAGCCCTCGATCCCCCCACCCCCTACATCAAGCCCACTGCAGGGGTGCCACCACCCGCGGCAACACGCCTCAACTGGAGGACTGACAGAATCTTAAGGAACCGAGGGACACTTCCCCCAGATTCGGTGTTGGTCGACCCTTGTTATACTATCATGTCCAGTTCTGTACTATTTTAAAGAGGTTGTTGAGAGTCTTCAAGAGGTCACGAAAAGCCAACAGGAAAGGTTAAAGGGAGAAGGACAGGCTCCAGGAGCTGGGTGTCTCACTGAGAAATAAATGGTTACCAAGTGACTTGTCTTCGAGTACACTATGGGTTGTTATGGGTAGGACGTTGTTCTTTATCGCCAAAGGAGAAATGGATTGAACCGTAGCCTCCAGGCAGGAGGCTGGGCAACATATGGTCTTCAAGAGCTGACCCCTCCAGCTCATACGCACCAACCACACAGCAGAGACGCATCTGAGAACACGTGCAGAAGGAGGGACAAGAATGATTTTTGGTTTGGGATGATGAAAAAGTTCTGGAAACGGATAGTGGTGGTGGTTGCACGACACTGAATATACTTAAAAAATAAAGAATGCTTTAAAACTCTTTGCATTTTTCAGGTAATGACATGTTAAAAGAGAAAAGAGTTGAGAGCGTCAGTAAGAAATACTAAGATGACCCGGGCTGATACTAAATGGTCCGACTATCTCTTCTCAAACACCAGTAGAAGCAGCATAGAGCCATGCCGTAGGAAAGACTCACCCACAGTCAGTCAAATGACAGTGAGAGAGAGAACAGGAAAAGGGGACAGGGTCCCTCCTGCCAATGCTACAGCTTTCTTCAGCACAGATCTCAACAAACGGGTCTCAAGGCAGAGGAATGGGAAGCAGCCTCCGTGCTGTGGGGGGGCCTGAGGTCAACACCCTCAGTCCAAGCCCATCCTGACATGCAGATGCTATCAAGGTCCCCAACTGGCCACCCTCAGGGCTGAGAGCCATTTACAAGGGACAGGCAAGGCTGGGATGCTACCTCAGCAAAAATGGTCTGGAAAGCATTAGTTTGTAGAGCAATGGTTTCCAAGTGAGCCCTTTTCTCTGATGCAACCTCCAGTGGAACCCCAATAAAGCAGAGTAAAGCCTGCTGAAGAGAGCATGTCAGAACCCACATTCCTGGACCAGTCCCTGGAGTGCATTCAGGAACTCTGCGGGCGCCACACAAGAGTCTACATGCCACTGAGATGGAAGGAGGCAAAGAGCATCTACAGAATCATTTAATTGTTTGAATCAAACACTATGGTAAGGAGTACCCAACTGCGTGTGTGTTGGCACATGTGCGAGGACCCTCTTAAACTGAAACTTAGAAGTGCAAATAATGAAGCAGCTCAGTATATACATGGCATTTTCATTTAAAGGGCAACTAAGTTCCTTTCCAATCTATTTAGAGAATATCAGGTTCATTCATCCATTCAATAAATATTTACTGTACTACTACTAAATATGAGATACCATGCGACTAAAAAAAGGAAAAGAAAAGAGATAGAAGCTCCAGTGTCTCCCCGTCAGGAGTGTGCAGTCCAGCAGGGGAGACACGTGAATGTACAAACGGTTTTAAAAACACGATGCCCCTCTTCTAAAGAATGGCAGGCTTACCCAGGATAAGCCACCGGAAGCCAGGGTGGGAGGCTGGAGCTCTTTTTACCTAAGGCTGAACATATGAAGCCAGGACGGGTACCGAGAAAGAATGCCATGGATCCTAGATGGAAAACAGGCCTTCAAAGCAAAAAGAGCTTGAGGTGTCTATTAAGGGCCAGAAGAGCCAAGACGTACCAGGAAATGAAGCAAGGACTAGCGATTCAAAATGGGCCATCACCATTACTGCTCGGCTATAAAAAAAGAATGAGATCTTGCCATTCACAACATGGATGGACCCGGGGGGTATCATGTTAAGTGAAATAAATCAGACGAAGAAAGATAGATGTCATAGGTGTTCACTTACCTGTGGAATCTAAAAAACAAGACACCCAAACAAAACTGAAACATACTCTTAAATACGGAGAACCGGGGGTTGCCCGAGGAGAGTAGAAGGAGGATGAGCAAAACAGGTAAAGGGGATTAAGCGGTACAAATGTCTAGTTGTAAAATAAGTCACGGGGATGAAAAGTATAGCATAGGGAATCTAGTCAATCATATTGTAATCACGTTGTACGGTGACAGGTGGTGACTAGCTACCACGGTGAGCACCGTGTAATGTAGAGAATTGTCTGTTCGCGATGCTGCACACCTGAATCTACTGTAATGCTGTATGTCAACTGTACTTCAAAAAAAAATAAATAAACCAATTGGACAGCTATAAAAAATGGGCTGTCACGCTGCTTCTCAAATGTGTCCCTCAAAGAACACCTACAAAGGAGAATAAACACCTATATGAAGTTTGGGGGCAAAGTCCTAAAAGGGGAGTAAGGAATAATTTTATTTGGGGCGCCTGGGTGGCTCAGTCGTTAAGCGTCTGCCTTCGGCTCAGGTCATGATCCCGGGGTCCTGGGATCGAGCCCCGCGTCGGGCTCCCTGCTCCGCGGGAAGCCTGCTTCTCCCTCTGCCACTCCCCCTGCTTGTGTTCCCTCTCTCGCTGTGTCTCTCTCTCTGTCAAATAAATAAATAAAATCTTTAAAAAAAAAAGAATAATTTTATTTGATGTCTTCATATTTTACCTTAAAAAATAAATGCCATTACTATACTTTGCTCTCTACCCACCAAGATGTACAGGTTCCTGTAGTCCGTGGAACAACACTGGGCACCAGTTACAAGCCTGCAGTTTAAGATGCACTGGCCAGAGGGAGGAGAGCTGGACAGTTACAGAAGGCCAACGGCTCAGCTTTTTAAGTCAGGCTTTTGAATGCCCCCAGCGACTTTCTAGGAGTACACATCTGGTGTCCATGACCGAACAGACAAAACCAAAAGATTATATGGGAAGTGCCTTGGACATTGCATGAATTGCAAGTGTTCAGGAACCGAGAGAAAGAGACCATTTTAAACTGGGAGGACTATGGCCAGTGTCACGAAGACGGTGAGATGTGAGCTGGTGAACAAAGATGGCTGGCATTTCCACGGGCCCTTCTGGGGGAAGAGAAAGGAGGAAATGAGCAAAGACTGAACACAGAGAAAAACAAAACGGGTACTGGTAAATAAGCTAGCTTCGCTGGAGTTGCGGCACTGGGTGGGTAAAATGAACAGAAGGACCTTGATGCGTTTACTTCATCCTGCAAATGATAGGACGTCAACAGAGGTTTTCCATGAGACCAGGATATATAAAGAGTCGCTGGAATTCCCCAACCAATTCCAAGAGAGGGCCTGCTTATCTCTCCCTCAAATGTTCTTGTATGATGGAAAATGAACTTTTGTTTTATAATAAACATAACATGGCTGCCCAACTGAATGCTCCTTGGCTGTGTAATTCCAGCCATCATTAACTGAGTAGGTCAGAAGCCATCACTTTAATCAATGTTCAAGAATAATTGAGCCGAAGAGTTAAAATCCCAAATACGAGAGATAGGTCTTGCAAATCAATGAGGAAGACAAAGACCAAAAATAGAAAACTGGGCAAAGGACATAAACAAGTAATTCACAAGAGAAAGAGTTTAAATCCCTTAATCTCCATAATTATTAATGTAATGAAAATTAAATAACGTGAAATTCTTTGTCTATTAATTTGGCAAAGACTGTAGATTCATAAAACCCATTTTTGGTGAAGGTGTAGGGTTACAGTCACTCTCATATGCTGTTGGTAGGGAACCTTTCTGGAGGGAAATTCAGCAATTCCACTTCCAGGAACTGATCCTATAGAAATATCACAATGAGCACCCATGACATATATACAAATATTCACAAGGGCATCATTGTACTCGTGAGACTCTGGGAACCATCCAAACATTTATCAGTGGAGCATTATATAAGTGAATCATGGCATGTCGGTGTAATGAAATTATGGTGTATGTTTACATATCCTGTAAAGTACGAAATAGCCCTTTTTATAGGCATTTGGAGGTATGCACAAGACAAACTGTAAACTCGTCAGAGTTGATATCACGGTGACGTCATTCATTACTTTATAACCAGGGCCGACTGCCTGTCTCAAACTAGCCACTCAATTCTTGTGGAATAAATGGAGACTCGGTTAAGCAAAAAAGTTACAAAACATTATACACCATGATCCCCTTTTCCTTGCATTGTAACGCTTGCAAAAACAACTCTACTGTTAACAGTGGTTGTTACTGGAGAGTGTGACGGGGATGGGACGTTTTCCTTTTTACTTGATACCTTTCTTTTCACCTTTCTCAATTTTAACTTTAAAGATGGTTTTGAAATTAATATGTATTATTTCTTTGTCAGAAAAAAATGACCTAGGAGAATTATGTATAATCTTCTCCCTATGATATGCTGAAGCTCGGTATAGTGGCAGCTTTGGATGTGAAAGCTTACGGTGTCACCCAGGAAAGATGAAGTTGGACAAGAACGAGTAATAGGTGGCCAGCAAGTCAAGGAAAGAGGGTGCTGGGGTGCGGTCTGTTTTGCAACTCTTGGTGTACAGGCCTAAGATTACTTTTCCTTGAAGCTCATACAAGCCATGTGTTCTTCATTTGTTTTCAAGTTTGTTTATGTATGTGTGTATGTACATAAGTAATCTCTATACCCAAGGTGGGGCTCGAACTCACGACCCTGAGATCAAGAGTCACACGCTCTTCCAACTGAGCCAGCCAGGCACCCCAACCCATGTACTTTTTAAAAGTGATTTGGCAGTATATGGGGGGAAAATGTTACAGCCACGATTCATGGAGCTCGCACTATGTACCACCAGGCCCTCTGGCAAACTCTGCCAACTTTCAATCCTGATGACAAGCTAAGAGGTTTGAATGTTGATGAATACATTTTACCCAGGAAATAACAGAGACTTTGAGATTAGAGTTTTAAACTGGGTAGGTCAGGTGCCAAGGTCCATGAGCTACCCTACTAAAGTGCTCAAGGAACTGGCTGACTGGCAGGAAGGAGGCCATTCACAAAATAATCCAGCCGCATGGTATCCAGGAAGCTGTCAGACACACACTGGGTGCTGTTTGAACTAGTTAGCACCTTAACCACCCAGTTAGGTTAACAAACATATGGTAGAAACAATGGATTTCAACTTAGTTTCTAACAAAGGAGAATAAGGTTCAGATATTTCCTTTTAAATTGGCAGCACGGTTCCTGTGAATCCTGTGAGTTCTACAGAAGCCAAATATTAATACTTAGAAGACATGCAATCAGAATTTATTTATGTTCATGATTCTGTGAAACACAGCAAAAGTCTTTGAATGTGGCAATACACATAGGTTAAATAAGACTGTAGATTAAGAGCTGCTTCCACATTCCTATAGTAGCATAACCAAAATCTTGCCTTCATTCAATAAGGGATAAAATGTTCATAATTTACTGTCTGGAAAGAGACAGTCCTTTTCGATAGAATTTGAAATGCTGATCCTCTGCCTTCCTGTACAGAAAACTTCTAAAAGAATGCTAATACAGACGTGCAAATCTCCCCTCACTGAGCCGTCAATTTACACATCCACATCGCGGATCAGTTAAATATGAACGTGATTAAGTACTGGCCATACTGTATTTCTTCAGCCATTTAAAATTTTAAAATATTCCAAGTTAAATATACATGCTGTTGTATAGTCTCATCTTCAAAGTAAATAGTGTTACTGATGATGAGAAATGGATCCTATTCACAGCACCTTTTTCTTCCAAGGATTTCAGGGAACTCTGCAAAGTCTGGGTCCAAAAGCACCTGGAGAGTGGTAGTCTTTCCCGAGTGAGACTAATGACAAATCTCCAGAGGTAAGGCCATCATGGCTTAAGTCAGTGGGTTCCAAACTTTTATGACCATAGTTCATAGCAAGAAATACATTTTTCATGATTTCACATACTTTCATACACACGCACACAAACACACACGCACACTACATACATAACTAAAAAAAGATTCATGAATTTATCCTTCCTGCGTGCAATGCACTCTGACATTTTCTATTCTACTCTATCTTTGTTATTATTATTACTGTTATTGTTGTTAGCTCATGTGGGTGACAATCTGCTAAATTGATTTCATGACCCACTTACAGGTCACAACCACTGGTGTGAAAAGCCCTGCCTTAAATGTCGAAGGTTTTCAGGATGTTGCCTGGGCAACCTTCTCACTCCCCACACCCTTTCTGGACCCTCGATCCTCTCTCTGGCTCCAGTGACCATCTGTATGTGAGGATTCCAGCCCTGATCCTCCTTCGGGGCTCCAGACCCACACACCCAATTGCCCACTGGACAGCCCCACTTGCAACAGCAACCTTAAATCCACGTCCAAAACTGTATTTAATGCTGACTCTCCGTGAGCACCAACCCAGCCATCCAAGCCAGAAACCTGGGACTTCTCTCTCTCCCTGCCCTCCCACAGCCAATTAATCACAGAGTCCTGCTGACTGTGACTTCTGAATCCTTCCACTTCTCTCCATCCCCCAGTTCCCATGATCTCTTGATGGGGCTACTGCCAAAAGCCTCCAGTGTCGCGCCCCTCCCTCCAATCCCTCTTCCAGCCCGAAGCCAGTGTGATCTCTCAAACACGCAAACCTCATTATGTGACACACCTCACTGGAATGCCAACCACCTCAGGATGGAGCCCGGCTCTGCATCTCCTGGCTTATTTCTCCAGTCTAGCTCTTGCCACGGTCCCCTCCCCGACCCCCACCTCCCTTATTCTAAACCGGTGGCTCTCAGGTCTCGGCTGCACATTAGGATCACCTAGACAACTTTGTAAAAATACCGGCGCCCAGGCCTCACTTCAGGACAATTAAATACCAATCCAATTAGTGGCTGTAATGGATAGCCGGAGGGCTCTCTGCTTTCCTTTAGAAGGAAGGTCTCTCAGTGGTCTGGAAGTGCTCTCACTTCCTGGCCTTCACACAGCCTCAGCTCCAGCCCCACCCCACACTTACCCTTCAGGTCTCAGCGGAAGGGAATGTCATCGTCTCAAAGCCCATATCCCCTAACCCCCCAGGCCTGGCCAGGGCCTCCCCATTCTGTGTTCCCGCAGAATCCTGCATCCCCCTATCGCAACCTAGGGAGCTTCAAAATCTCTTAGCTTGGCACTAATGGCTACTCACCAAATACCCACAAAGTGAATACAAGAATAAGGCAATTCTAGGATCAGATATGCCGAGAAGCTGCCGTTGAGGAGAGCTGAGAAAGAAAACACCACTGACACGTCAAGACGTAGATCAACATCTGTGTTGTCTTTGATTCTCATTTCCCACGGAGTGTGCAGGGCTGGAAGCAGAGGCCACTTGGTGCCTAAATTCAATCATGTCTTCTTATGAAAGCTTTCCCAAAGGAACATAGCTCATCCTCATCATGTTCCTAGTTCATCAGAGGTGACAGACAGGGACTCATGTGCCCCACTTAATGAAGGATGAGACTAAGTTGCTTGCCCAGAATGACCAAAGCAGACCAGAGGAAGGCAAGTCAGATCTGGGCCGCACATGTCCGTTTTGCGCAAGGCAGCAGGCTCTAACTTCCAGAGTAGAGCTAAACAGCAGAACAACGAACGTACAGAGAAAGCTCAGGCTAACATTCCTGCAGCAACTCCTTTTCAACTGGATTTCACACAATGCTTATTACAGTACCCATTAAAGTCTTGCTCGTAATTGAAAAAATTATATATGTGCAATGAGCATGAGTTAATGTTAACAGAAGAACCTTAACTTTTGCATCTCCTGATTTTTTACTTTTAGCTTGTACCTTAACCTTGCATTTTTGTGGGGTTCTTTACATTTTATATGGAGGTGTAAAGTCACATTTGAGATATAATTCTATTAGCCATACAAGCAACTTCATAAGGCTATTATGTTGCATCAACTTTTTCTGTAAAAATAAATTGTTAAGGATATTATTCCTGGAACAGAATAAATTCTTGGAATTACTGAGTAACTTATGTACTGTACCACTGTTCCAAGAACACATTACTTATTTTATCATGACAAAGTAAAGTTATTAATCTTCTGGCCTCCATTTCAACAATGAGAAATGCTGTGAGATGCAGAGACACCTGCATTACATTTCAGTTCAACTTTATATCATCCATAAACATCTCTGTTTTGGACACCTCATCCAAACAAATGCTCACAGAATACTTCTATGTAGCATTCGATTTTATGAAACTATAAAAGTTCCTTGCTGTTAATTACAGAGACAAATGTCTCATCACACATTTGGTTACCAGATAGCATAATTAGTTTTCTCCATTAACCTTTCAGATATAAAATTTGATTTTGAAGTAAAAAAACATTGTAAAACTCTTGCAGTTCAAATGATACAGTATATTTGGACATGTTTGAAAAAAATGCAATACGAAGAAAACAATTTTATGGATTCTTATTTACAAGGATACTGATTGTCTGGAATACTGAAAGGAAATCTGTCTAAACTTCTTAATGATTTTAAAATATATGATCGAATATGCATGTAATAAGCTGTCCTTTGTATAGAGAGGAGGCTCAGTAACCTGACCATGAATGGAATGTGCCCTTTGATTTCGCCCTGGGTATGGTGATGCGGCTGAGTGCGTCCACCTCAGCCCCTTGTTTCTGCCCCCTTCACATGGGCATCTGGGAGAGAGCCAGGTGAAGGGGTGTCTAGTCTAGAGCAAAGCAATAGCGCTTCTCTGCTCAAAGCTAACTAACCCCACAGCCTTGGCCTGCAGAGGACCACGTGCCAGCTGACATGTGTAGGGAGCGGGTGCTCCTGACGTTTACATACTTTGATGCTGCCAATATTCAGTCCTCTTGTAACACGTGGGACAGTGCTGCACAAGAAAACCCGTCTCGCCACAATAGACGGTCCCACTCAGATCAGCTGATAATTGGCAGCAAGTTGCATTTTTAACATGTTTTAAACATGGTACTCATTTGTTTGTTCAAAAATAGTTATCGAGAATTGACTGTGTCAAGTATCATGTACCAGAAACACGGTCAACGGAGTCCTGCCCTGCAGGAATTCAAGCTGAGACTGGAGAAATGAAGGCTCAGAGAGACAGGGCGGTAGAGGTCATACCAGGCAGAGCCCAGCAAGGCAGACGCCAGGCCCACGGGACTGCAGGTCCCGGAGGTGCCCGCACAGCATGGTCTATCGGCAGGGCGCTGGGGGCAGGGGGCTGGTATATGCCCACAGGCACAGAAGTGCGTCCTCTTTCAGGGTTAAACTTTAAGAGGGGGCCCTGCCATTAACCTAATAAAAAAAGGAACAAAAATAGGAAATGAAAAATAAAGCTTCTATGGTCAGTCAGTGTTGACAAATTTTACTCTTGGTATGTGAGGTCCAGTTAGCTACTAAGAAGGAAGTGTAAATTTTCACCCCTTAAAGCCAGCGCGGAACTTAGAGGTGAGAGTTGAATAATAAAGTTTCCAAGTGGCTGATTCCACCACTTTACTTTGAATTTAAAAGTGGACATCTCACTCATTCCCTGAGCATGTACTGATGATTATTACGTGACCAGCGTGGTGCCGGGCAGTGGGGACACAGGGATGATTCTCAGGGAGTTTACACCCCGGTGGGGAGAGAGAGAAGTAAACCAGCAATGCCTTTGCTGTGATGGCACCACGCCGGAGGCTGCGGAGGGAGAGGTGAGGGGAATCAGAGAAGACTGCCTGGAGGAAGTTACATCAAACTTGGAGTCCTTAGGGAAAAGAGAAAGCCAAGCAAAGAAGAGGGAGGATGATGCAAGTGTGAAATTCCAAGCAGAGGAATTTCTGTGGCTTCCGTGCAGCCACCAGGGTGAGAAAGTGCCTGGCTTCAAAGGCAAGGACGGATTCTTGTTACAGGAATGAAAGCGGTCTGGTATGGCTGACGCCTGGGAGCTGGAAGGACAGCGTCAGCAATAAGCTCCAAGGATACAGGTGGCAGTTCATGCAGAGTCTTATCTGTCAGGCTGAGGGGTCTCAGTCCTAACCTGAAAGCCGCAGACAGTGAAGACGTTCAGGCAAGGAGCAACCCAAGTGGCCCAGCCCCTGGATAAATCTCTGCAGATTTGGGCATCTGCTCCTTGTGGGGTCCACACCCCCTACTACTGTGGACGCACATTTGGGCACATTCGATTCCAGGTAGCGTTCTCTCCAGTAATCTGTGACTTATGAGAATAACAGAGTTGCTTTGTAAATGTCCTAGATCTATTTTTAACTTGGAGATGCAAAACATACTGTTCCAAAATCTTTATTTTATCTTATAGATGGCCATGTTATTTTCTTCCAAAAGTAAAAATCCATATTCCCATGGGAACCAAAGAGGCTAAATTGTTAATACATCTCCTTTGAGCCTGTCCTTCTTGGAGGGTTTTTTTTTTTTTTTTTTCCTAATGATTTGGTCATGATCAGAGTAGAAACAGCAAATGATCACAACGTATGGTACATTTTACCCCGAGGGTGGTTCCTGAACCACACCAGGTCTTGAAGAGAAACAGAAAGAAGCAACTTTTTCTTGGGACACGGAAGGGCGTTGGTAAGCGGGCACAGCGTGTGCGCTCCCTCACGGTGTGACACGCACCAAGGCCTGTTGAATGCTTGGCTTTTGGTTTTCCTGAAATTTAGGAAGGGAAAATCGCTTCCTCTGGAACCTGAGAACCAGACAATGCCAAAAAGCAGTTGATAAACAGGTCAGTCCTCTCTTAAGCACCCTTAAGAGGGTGCACCAATGTTACAGCACAATACGGAGCCAGGAGAGCACAGACCATTTTTGTTTTGATTTTCAACATGTCGCTGGCTTTTGTACGTGAGGGCCTCTCCTTTTTGGTCTTTTCTAGACTTGAAGGGAAAAAAAAAGATTTCAAGTTGTATCTCACAAATCAACATCAGAAATCCCAAATTTCTGTGCTAGTTGAATATATTACAAAAGATTCTTCCAGTTAAATGTGGCATATTTTAGTTTGGCTCACTAAATGTCTCCAAAATCTTAACAGAGTGGTATATTTGAAAGCAACTGTTCAGGGGGCGCCTGGGTGGCTCCAGTTGGTTAAGCATCTGCCTTCGGCTCAAGTCATGATCTCAGGGTCCTGGGATCGAGTCCTGAGTCAGGCTCCCTGCTCAATGGGAGCCTGCTTCTCCCTCTCCCTCTGCCTCTCCCCCCACTTGTGCGCTCTCTCTCTCTCTCAAATAAATAAATAAAATCTTTAAAAAAATAAATTAAAGCAACTCTTCATTGGTCTGTATGACGGTGTCCAACATATTCACGCACTTAGGTATTTGAGTACCTATCATCTGGGTACCTATTATGAACACAACACTGTGCTGTGTGCTTCAAAGGATATGAAAAAGAATCCAGGTCACACTCACTCTGTGATCTTACAATTTACATGAGGAGAGATGGTGCAAATAAACAACCACAATTCAATGCGGTGATTGTTCAGGTTTGGGGGCGAATGGGGGTGTCTCCAGGGTAACTTGGAGGGCAATAAAGCCGTGTACAAAATAAGTAGGTATTAGGTAGTACGTGGTAAGTGCCATAAAAGAATGATGTTATTATTTAGTGCTAAGATATTCAGAAGAACATTTAAATTCTATTTCCAGAAGGAGAAGGCACAAAGCGATAATAAAAATAAGAATACAGCATTTCCTACTTTGAAAAAGTGTTTTGTCATTTGGGGTTCCTATATGCTGTAGGGGAACCTGCTGGGGAGGTCCGGGCCAACATTACTTTTCTATTACAGAAGATAAAGAAAACCCCTCAAGAGTTTTGGGCAAGGTATTATTAACTGTTAACCTGAGATTCAAACCAAGGTTTTCTGACTTTAAACCTGACTTCTCTCTAATGTGCTAGACAAACTGAGAAGGCCTCCAGGCCTAGGTAATGTTTGAATTGGGCTTTAGAAACCAATAGGAGATAGGACTCTAATAGATGGAGTCTGGAAAAGGGCGAAGACATGGGAGTGCCTGGAGAGAGCAGGCTGGTGAGAGGCACACACGTGGGCAGGGCAAGGTGCTCCCAGAAGGAATGCTAAGAGACCAGGCTGACATAAGCACACGTTTTTAGTAGGAAGAAGAAGGAGGTAAGACTAGGAAGGTGAACTAGGAGCAGACAAAGTACAGCAAAAGGAGGAGGAGAGGGGGCCTGGCTGTCTCAGAGGCCGCATGGCAGAGCAGAAACACCAGGCTCTCCTCTGCGCGCTCTCTGACCCTGGGCAAACTGACATTTCCAAAGACCCCTCTTTTTCACTTAAAAATGGAAATAACACTACTCCTCCAGTACAGGAAGTGCCCCATGCACAGCACATGTTCAACCCGTGTTACTTCCTTTCTTCCCAAGTGGGTCCTAGGCTCTGCCCAGTCGAAGCTTCTGCCCGCCCCCCCCTTCTACCGCCAGACGGTGCCCCCTCTCACATTCGGAGCCCCACTCTGCCGCGGAGAGGCTGAGGAGTCACACACCCCGCTCAGCCCGTGTGGCCAGAAGGGCAGAGGAAGGCAGGACAGCAAGCAGCCCTGACACAGTGAGAGAGGGCAGAACCGGACATCGAGGGACCTGGTTTTAAAGCATGCTCAACTACTAATTACCGTGAGCCCTTGCGCAAATCACTTTCACCTCCGAGCTCAGCTTCCTGTCTCCATAACAGATGTAACAGCTGCCTCACAGTGTAGTTGAGATATTAGCTAAATGATTAATCCAAGTACGCGACGGCCTAACTGCAAATACCTCCCGAACTTTAGGCAGTGAGTGATATCTAAGAGCGTCTAAGTCTGCATCTACGGCTACAGAAGCATATTTACACGTGCGCTTCTATTCAAGGAAGCCCTCAGTGTTCAAGAGTCTCTCTCAACCTTGACTTTGCTTGCAATTGTTTTGGAAGCCATCTGTGGACCTAGAGGATGAGCAGGCCTACTTTTAGTGCTGTAGGAAACCCGAGAAACCATTCAGACCAGAGGTTTTTCCATGGTGACAAGGACACCCTAAAAGCTGCAAGACGCCCGCAGAGGTGGGGAGGCAAGGTGGGATGTGTCACCTGGGGTAACATGCAAAGTTCTTACCATAGTGCCTGACACACAGCCAGCTCTCCCAAAATGACACCTACCATTATTGGCCATGTTTCTAACCCCAAGAAACACTCAGGCCCACTTGGACCTTCATGTTATTTGAGGGTGCTTCTCACTCATGGAACTTCAGCCACATGTAAGGTGACACACTGGGGCCCCTTCCCTCTTGGGAGGAGACAGGAAGCAGGCAGGACCCAGGCCGCCTGACTCTAGGTAAAGAGCACCCCCATTTAACACATGCACCTGCCCACTTCTCCGGGAAGGAGACTTACATTGCCGTGAGAGGCTGACTCCCTAGCCTGGAAAAGTGGGTAGGGATTATCTGAGTGTGTTGTCTTTGAGGAGACTCTGGGGACCCTGGTGGGGGCAGCTGGCAGCAGCAAAGCCACTGTAAAAGATTTCAAAATTCAGACATCTCGACCCCACTCAACTGGCATGGCTACAGCACACTGTGCTTTGTCTTCTGAAAGCTGTGTAACAGAACTAAGGATCAAAAGGAACTAGAACAGGGCCAGAGCCTGGCATATAATTGGAGCTCAACAAATATTTGTCAAGTGAATAAATGAGTGAGACTGAACACCTGAAAATCCGACATGTTCCAAATTTATATATTATGACAGTAAATCTAAAACAAAATCCAATGTCTCAAAAGAGATTTTATCAAATGTTTGTGTTATTGTTACAAGTAATAAACTCACCATCTCACTAAAATATTCTCCAAAAGTGCCTTGCTATACCAGGTAAGGTCTCCTGATGATCCTTGAACTGTCTGGCCTGACATAGAGGGGAAAGATTTCTGGACAGGAGCCGTGGGTCTACTCCAGGTTCCACTATTTATGAGCAAGTTGCTTTACTCTGAGCCTCAGTTCCGTCCTCTAGGTAATGGGAATAAGAACATCTGCCCCAGTGACCTTACAGGAATACAGTAAAAACCACAGGATGACAGGCGTGGAAGCAGTTTTTAAACGGGCGACCCTCACTTAACGTCTGATTCTAAGGCCCCTTCCCTCTCTGCTGTAGCTCCTGGCACCCTTCCCACCCGGATCTCCTCCAGCTCCCCTCTGCCTATCCAAAGCATCCCCAAGTTCGAGGTCTAGCCCTTCCAGAGCTTTCCACTTGACCCTACATTTGCTCCTTCCCTTCCAACGCTACTTTTGCTCATTGCCCTAGTGGTTCCTATTTGTCAGTTAATTATCGTTCACACAGAGGGGCGAGCAGTGGGGTGTTTCCAGCACAGGCGATGTGCACTGGGATCCCAGCTATGGCACTTGCTACTTGAGAGGCCCTGGCAGGCTACCAAACATCCAAGTCTCATGTACAAAATGGGGATGATAATGACTTACAGATTTGCCCCGAGAGGTAAATGAGATAATTCATGTGAGGTGCTCCAGTCAACACCGTGCACGCAGAGAGTGCCCAACGACTGGAGCTGTATGATTATTGAATGTTGCTCCTTAATTGTGTTCTGAACTTGTCCCATCTCCCCAACTGGACTTAATCTTTGAGAACAAGGTCTCTGTCCTTTCCATTTCTTTGGTTACCCCAACCCCACTCCCATTCCAGAAAAGCGCTGAGTGCATAGTCTTTTCTCAGAAAACATCTGTTAAATTGATTAAAACAAATTTTTGTTTTTCTCCAAACAGGGCTCAAATTTTTATGGTAGCCCGTCATAGCCAGCCTGACAATGTCAATGTCCACAGGGCAAAGTAACCTCCTCTGGCCCTATTATCACCTTAAAAATGTGTGAGTAACTCCCAAAGCACTCAGCCAAGCCATTCACACTATTGGGCTATCCTACCATGTTGGATGTGCTACATTAGTCAACAACCTAAAAATATTCCAGAGAAATAGATTTCATGTGGAAACTCTGCCAAAACCCAGAGCACTCACTCTCTTTTCCCGAGACATGAACTTTAATCTTATAGGTGCAGATAATATTAAAAATAATACATATGTCTGAACACAGAAAATCTTATACAACACCCTAGGGGCCATGTTTTAGGACTTAGATTATAGTTGAAACAGTTCTTCTGGCGTTTTGCTAACAAACTCCCTTGGATGTCATAAACCTCACACTGAATTCTACACCCGAGCAAGTAACATTATGGATAGATTCTAGCAATTTATAAAACAAACATGCTTTAAATCTATGTTTTGGGAAGAGTACCTATAAACTAAAAAGGCCTGTTTTAGAACATCGTCAACAACCAAATTTTTATTTTGCTATGTTTTCAGTAACTATTCCCAACTGCTCTAGAAATTATGTTAGCATAATCATTTGCTCTTCCAGTTTTTAAAAAAATTGACCTGGAAATCACAAAACACAAATGTTCTCTGGGAATCATATCCCACTTCCCCCAGAATGGGCAAGACTGTTCAGTCTTTGGTCTCTTGATGTCTGAGGCCGTCTTAACCAGCAACTTGAAAAGCTTATCCTGACCCTGGTCTTTGGCTAATGTTCTCTATCTTCCCGGACTCGAGCTGGGAAAACTGAAAGCAGCAGTGTGTGCCCTTCAAGAGTTTGCATTTTACTGAATTCTGAGCACCAGCATCTTCCTGTTCTTCATCCCCCTACTCTGTCGTACCCAGAATTGCCTCACTGTATAGCATCCTTACTGTTTTCCAAATACACAGCAGAACGGGGTGGGGGGAGGAAAAGCCTGCTTTGTTGAAGAATAACTCAACCAAGGACATGATGTTCCATTTTTATGATAAATGTACATTTTCTACTAATAGGCAAATTCCTCATTTCCAATGACTAAGACAAGGGGTACTTAGATACAGAATTCCAACCAATCAAGTTTAGGGAACTGAAACTACAGAATTCCAATTGATTCAGTTTAAGGAACTGAAGAGAATACAATCCAAGAATATTCTCTTTCTGGGTTGTAGCATTTCACTTGGTGATTTACTTTTTGGTTTTTAGTTCTCTTAACCGTAAACAGGTGCTGAGCATAGTTGCCGGCCTCAGTGACAGTCTCTGCTAGGATGCAAAGATCTACGTGCCTTCAGTGGTCACTTATGTAAGAAATGCTGAGCCTTCCCTCCTGTTTCACCTCTATCAAGTATCCGTTTTGATTTCTGAGTCCTTCGCTACCCACCGTTTCTCTCCCTCAAAGCCAAAAAGAGAGATCCTGGTGACAGAGTACTCCACCATCTGGCTTTCACGTTGTTGGGATTTGCAGTACTACACACACTGGGTCTGAGCAGCAACCCTACTTCCTTCAGCCCTCGATACTCCCAGCTGGCAAAGCTGGCCCTTGCTTTTCATCCCTCCTGCCCTTTCTCCCACTTTCTGCTCCCTTGCCGTGCAGCACCCAGCTCTCACCCTACTACTGGGGGTGGGGAGGTGCGCAGGATGGGCAAGGTGGAAGCCACATGCCACCGTTTACTCTCTACTCCTACTTCTCCTACTTTATGGGTACTTCAGTCTTAGTGGCAAAATCGCAAGTTGTTTGATTTTGGGTTCATGGTCTACAAATAACAAACTGCACATGCAAGATCCCTCACGTACGGCATTTGTACCAAAAGCTGCACTTGGAGAGACCGGCAATGCTCCTGACTACCTCCTTATTCATCATGCAGCTACCCTTGTCGGATGGTCTCCCAGATGCTGCTTTTGCTCAGCCCGTCCCTGAGGTGAGCTGGGAATGAGGGAGGGTAAGAGCAAAGCATGGCTAGTCTCTCTGCCCACAGATATCGGGGGGAGATGCACACAAGGCCAGGAAAATGACAGCTCGTACTCTCAAGAGGTGGTTGGGCGGACAATCACACTTTGATTTTCCTTACGCTTTTTGACTGTAGATTTAATTTAATTTTGTCATGGCAGGATTAGCAACCAGGCCACAGAGGTGAAGGGACATTGTAATAAGACAGCATATTAATCCTCTGTCCCACCCAAGGCAGAAGCAAAACCAAACAAATAGCAGCTTCCTGGAAATTGAATTTCTGTTATCCAGATGTCAAAGATGTAATACCCCAATTACACAGACTATTGCTAGTGAAGCATGCCAGCGAATATGCAATGTAAATGGGGTGAGCACAGAGCGACAAACCTGCACTGTCAGCAGCTGGCTCTGGGAGTGAGTGATAATTAGTACTGTGTGTAGACACTAATAAACATTTATGTCTGAAATTACAACTTTTAGCAATGTTAATAAGGGATATATTGGCAATCTGTAAAATAAAAGGTCTTGAAAAGAATGTCATACATTAAGCAATGGCAGACATTTCCCGTTCTGGCACAATCTTTTTTTTTTTTCCCCTTCCCCCTAATTGCAAATGGCCACACTGTTTTGCTGAGAAATTAATTGACATAGGAACCTACCTAAATAAATGGGTTGGGTCTCTTTGGCCTCCCCATTAACATCGTTGCTGAATTCTGAGATCTTATATACCTCATGGTGATAATCTGGGATGAGAAAACAACCAAAAATTAAAATTCTAATGACCTGCAAGTTATGAATAAACAATAAAAACTAGACTCTCATTATATATAAGATGTAGAATCTATAAATTATAAATATAATTTCCAATAACTCGATTAACCACCGAATTTGTAGTCACTAATAATCCCTAAAACTTTGCTTACTCTGAAGAAGTACACAAACTTGAAATATTACTTTGACTTTAGAAAACAGCTTTGCTGATCACATGGTTTTCACAGTAAATTTGGCCCAGAGATGCCAATTACTAGGCCTTTTTGCTTTCAAATGACAAGTATGTTTATAAGGGAAAGAAAAACCTTGCCCAATCATAGGCCAGCGGGTGATTCCAAAATTATCTCCCCAACTCATTTCCATGAGTACCGTATATCAATAGCATGCTTTAGGGCAACCCAACACTCAGTTTTCTCAGTTTACCCAGCAAAATCCCAGCCTCTAAGCAGCTTACCGGAAAGCACACACGAAAAATACTGATTTGTTATTTCAAATATAGTCTAGTCTAGATAAGAAAGCAAGATTCTTGTCTTTCACACAATCTTTTGCATTCAGCTACTGCACTCTAATATACGACAGTTTATTTGCGAAAAATGCACCTGCAGAGCAGAGAGAATAATCAGACCCATAATTTAAAGAAAAGGAAAATGAAAAACTTGCTATGTCAGTCAAACTTTTTAAAAATACAGTACTTTATGAGCCTCCTTATTCTCTACGGAGGCTGCTGGGCTTGCCAATGGTCTAGTTCTAAAAAGTAGGATCGTCTAGGTAAGAAAATAGAGGTTCCTTCTTAACAGCCATTCCCTTTTTTGTGGCAGGAGACCTGACAGGACAAGGTCTACAAAACTACTCTCACTTTTCAGATAAAGTAGTTAAGTTCCCTGAGGTCATAAATAAGAAAGCAGCCTACATTCCTGAATGAATCAATAGACCAACAGGCCAGTCACATATGGAAGATTTTTAAAGTACAAATGACTGAGTAATCCACACAGAGAAAGAGGGAAGAGCCATATATTTTGAATACGGAAAACTATTTCAGGCCTCTTTCATTAAACAGCCTCCAAACTAAATCAGGGGAAACAGATATGCGCAGATCTTCAAAATGTCTATAGTCAAACCATTTTCAGGCTAGCCAAAAGCAGGCTTTATGGAATCTACATCATAGTTAGCTCAGCTTAGTTTGAAAAGCTCTATTACTTGGAATCCCCCTCTAATTTTCATCACCTCACATGTGACTTCCCCAGGTTGTTCAAACAATCGCCTTGCTCTCTGATGCCAGTGCTAGATAAAACAGAAGAGAAGGGACAGGTTCTGTGGTTTGGTTTTGACCTCAAGTTGACTCAAAGAAGATATTTAAACAAGGTGATTCCAAACTCAGTATCAGGACTTGTGACATTAGGACGAAAAAAGTCACCTGCCTCTCATTTAAGGTGACACAATGCATTTTAAGGCATATTTTAATGTCTGCTCTTAAGTTCTCATCGTCTCTGACAAAGTCCAGTAAGGAAAATAAAGCCTCTGACAAGTAACTGAACACAGGCAAGGCGATTCAACTTTCCCCTCCCCTGATAAAATAGACCCAAGCCAGAAAACCGCGGTGTACACCTGTTAAATCGTCAGGAACCGGCTGGATTTTTTTTTTTTTTAAATAGGGATACTTTTCTGACCGATAAGGGATCTATTCCAAAATACCTTTCCAACCCAAATAACGTCTCTAGAAAAGATGCCGGAGGTCAACAATTCTCATTTGGCCTCGTCCACCTAATGAGCTTCTTTCTGGTTCTTAAAAGAACCACCACCTTTTTTGCTACTGTTTGGGGGGGGGGAAAAAAGCAAACCCACAACCATTGGTCGGGGATCCGTGTGTGCACGGCCTGACGGAGAGGCAGTTCTCCCCCAACCCCCAACCTAGCCACAGGAGTGGAATACCAAAGAAGGCTCTCGGCTCCCCAAGTGTCATTGTTTGCTAATTTCCTGATGTGCCTTCCGACTTGTTTACGCTGAATAACATCCTGCCTCCCCCCCGCACAACTTTCCCCGCCGCGCGGCGTGTGCGGCCGCGGCCCCCGCGGGAGGAGATTCGGGGGTCCCGGAAGCCCGGACCCCCGGCGTGGGACGCGCGGCCGCGGCGCGGGGCGAGGGGCGGCGGGCCGGGCGCGGGGATGTTTACGCGGCGCCAAGTCCTCCCTCCGCCGCCCGCACGCCCCCCGCCCGGCCCGGCGCGGCCCGCCGCTTACCTCGGCTCACCAGTTTGAAGCTCTGGGATTTCCTGCTCCTTTTCCTCTCGGAGAACTCCATGGTGCTGGCAGGAGGCAGGGGCTGCGGCCAGGGGGCGGCCGGCGGGCGGAGGGAGCGGCGGCCGAGGCGGCGGCGGCGGCGGCGGTGGCGGCGGCAGCGCTGGCTCCTGCCACCCGGCAGCGGGAGCACCAGGACCAAGGTCCGTGTCTTGAATCCGCAGGGGGAGGCAAAGGCAAGGGAAAAACCACCTCGAGCCCACTCGGGGGCTGCGGCTCGCGGGGTCGGCAGGAGGCGCTTTCCCGGGAGAAGTTGCCCCCGCCTCGCCGCCGCCGCCCGGTCCCCTCAGCACGCCCCCCGACCCCTTCTCATTCCCGGTCTCTGTGCCACACGCAGCCGGAGCCGAACTTTCCGTTGGGGAGCGAGTTGGGGGCGGGGAGGGCGCGGCGCGGCGGGCCGGGTGCTGCCGGCGCCCTGCGCGCTGGCCGCGGGCCGGCCTGGGCGCTGCTCCGGACGCGGCGGCGGCGGCGGCGGCGGCGGCGAGCGCGGCCCCGGGGACGCGGCGGGCGGGCCGAGGGCGGCGGCGGCGGGGTGCGAGCCGGGTCGGGGCGCTGACCGCCCCCGCGGGAGGAGGGGCGCCGGGGAGGAGGCGGCGCCGCCGGGACCCCGGGGCCACCTGCTGGCGGAGCGCGGCCGCCGCCATCCCCGGGGGCCCGGACCGCCGCCACCCACCGGCCTGGACGCGCGGCGCCCTGAGGAGGAGCCGGAGGCCGCGGCGCAGCGCCCTCGGCCGGGCCAGCCGGCCTTCCCGCGGGGACTGCGGGCCCGGCCGGACGCGGGGGTCGGGGGGTCGGGGCGCTGCTGCTCGGGGCCCGGCTCTCCGCCCCGAGCTCGCCAGCCTGTCGCCGCCGCTCCCCGGGGCCGAGCTCGTTATACGTAGTGTTGGGTGTCGGGGATCCCCCGGCCAGCCCACTCCTTGCCTTGAGATCCAGGATGTCGGAGGGCCACACTCACGGGCTTATGCAAGTTTTAGGAAACACACACACACACACACACACACAACTTACCCCATGCAAGTTTTAGGAAACACACACACACACACACACAACTTACCCCATGCAAGTTTTAGGAAACACACACACACAACTTACCCCTATGCAAGTTTTAGGAAACAAACACACACACACACAACTTACCCCATGCAAGTTTTAGGAAACACACACACACACACAACTTACCCCTATGCAAGTTTTAGGAAACACACACACACACACACACACACACACACACACAACTTACCCCATGCAAGTTTTAGGAAACACACACACACAACTTACCCCTATGCAAGTTTTAGGAAACACACACACACACACACACAACTTACCCCTATGCAAGTTTTAGGAAACACACACACACACACACACACACACAACTTACCCCTATGCAAGTTTTAGGAAACACACACACACACACACACACACACACACACAACTTACCCTTCTGCGCTCTGCAAGGAAACTAAGAGATTTGAGAATTTACTGGTGAGAAGAGTACAGAAAAGAGTGAGCTTCAATTCTTTACCTCAATACAAAGAGGGTTGTAGGAAGACCTGGAGTTATACTCAAGGAGACAACTTGGAATGTGGGGCCTGGAGAGGGTGGAAGGAGTGAGGGGTCCCGTGTCAGTGGGTGCTCGATGACAGTTCTGCTGACTCTTAGGGAAGAAATGGCGAAGGCAGGTGCGGGGGACTCTGCCACTTGGTGTAATAGTGCCAAAATAATTGACAGCAACAGGATGCTTTTATTACTTTTATATAATGTTCTTCTCTGGGGAGCTAGGAGCACGCCGTTTCCTTCTCACAACCTCTTTAGGGTGGGAATGGAAGAGAATTTTACACCGCCTGGGAACGGCAGTACTGGACTATGATCGGACATGCTTGAAAGTACCTCACCAAACTGACCGTTCCTAGACCTAAATACAAAGAGAGCAAAGAGGTGGACAACCCATTCAGCACGGTAGCAAACTCAGGTGGCCCCCAAAAGAGTGACGAGGAATAAGGGAAAAGGGTATGTTGGTAAATGTGATACATTTGACCATGGGTCACCCTCGGAGGAGGAGAGAGCCACTCTGTTTCCCTGTGATACACAGAATAGGACAATTTAGGAAGGGGGAAGTTGGAGGCAGCTAGCATACACACACACCAGGAAACAAAACCGAGGAACAAGGTAATCAAATAGTGGAAGCAGGACCTGGTATGCTTTCTGAGGTCTTAGGGGGTAGGCGGCAAGTGAGGAGGCTGGTTATACCTGGCCAGGTGTGAGGAGAAATGTCCATTCACTTCCCTGAAGCAAACCTTAACCAAGAGGGTCTTAACCTTTTTTGGGTCACTGTTTCCGTGGAGATTATGCTCAAAGCTCAGGGTCACTTTCCCAGAAAATATGTGTAGGACACACAAAATTTTGTATCGTTTTCTTGGAGTCACTTAGACCCCTTGGAGCTCTAAATGGCAAAAGAGACTAAAGTGATAAAAAGGGATTTAATCCACTATGTTATTTGGTTCTCTTCCATCCCTCCCCCTTTCTTTCTTAAAAACCAGGCAGTAAACATCTGATGATGTCTTGAACGTTTCTAAAGAAACAAGCATACTATTTTATTCCCTAGGCTGGGACCCTTTCTTTTTTGTGACGTTTCCTTAAATGCTATCCCCAAAGCCACAAGGTTATGCACTATACTGGTTGAGGAACATTTAGGATCCTTCCTGCCTTGGAGCATAAAATGAGATTTTATTATGCTTAAACTCTGGTGAAATCATTGAAGGCGTCACACCAAGAAGCAAATCCCTAGGGGAGAGATGAACAATTTTGCTTTTTCAGTTAGAATAGAAATAGGAGTTCCACATACTGAAGAAAATATTTTTTATATAATAAAGAATGAAATATTGTGAAGTAACAATGTTTTTAGATACTAATAATTTTCCTCAACCCTTTTACCTGGCTGAAACGTAGATGGTCTGTGAGTGAGTTGGTCTGCAGAGGCCATAGGTCAGACCTGTCCTATTAACACATAGAGAAAATCAACAAATATTTTTTATTTTTCACATTGCACAAATCACTATGTCTTTATTTTTTTATTTTTCATATGTGTAGAACATCTTTTTTTTTAAGATTTTATTTATTTGACAGAGAGAGAGCGAGCGAGCACACAAGCAGGGGGAGCAGCAGAGGGAGAGGGAGAAGCAGGCTCCCCGCTGAGCAGAGAGCCCGATGCGGGGCTCGATCCCAGGACCCTGGGATCATGACCTGAGCCAAAGGCAGACGCTTAACTGACTGAGCCACCCAGATGCCCCTCACTATGTCTTTATATAACAAAAAGTATGTATTCATAAATAGCCTTAGGTGAAGATTAATTATGGTATTTAATAAAAAAGATTGCTTTAAGCAGTGGGTGTCTGTATTTGTTGCTTGAGCTGCCATAACAAAATACATACAGTAGACTGGGTGGTTTAAACAATTGAAATTTATTTTCTCCCAGTTCCGAAGACTAGAAGTCCCAGATGAAGGTCTGGCAGGCTCAGTTCCTGGTGAGAGCTCTCTTTCTGGTTTGTAGATGGCTCCCTTTTCACGGTGTCCTCACATCACAGAGACAAAGAGAGTTCTGATCTTTTCCTCTTCTTTAAGGACACTAATCCCATCGTCAGCACCGCATCCTCATGACCTCATCTACATCTAATTACCTCCCCAAACCCCCACCTCTAAATACCATCATATTGGGGGTTAGGGCTTCAACATATGAATTTGGGAGAACACAATTCAGCTCATAGCAGTATCATTTTTGGTGAATTGAATGTAGCTTTTGTGTTGGGATATCCTGGAAACTTATGTGGGAGATCTCTTAAGGTCATTTCTTTGCCTCAGCAGTATAAAGCCCTGAAAAGTTTTAGAACTACAGGTTTACATATTATTAAAATTCAGGGAAAACTGGTTAAATATTCTGTGACTTCATGGGGCAAATATCCTACACCATTCTAAAACTCAGTTGATTATAAAGATTCATCATAGATTTTAAATGTTGACAAAGACAGGTAATTTGGCCAGAAAACATTTAAGCAATCTTCACCCTAATTCTTAAAACTCTTTTGAAAATTCTGTCTTGAGAGAAAGAGCATTATGAAAATTTCCATCTTTATTTAGCTCTCTGGTGTCCAATAGAAATATAATGCAAGCCATATATAGAATTGAAAGTTTTCTATTAGCCACATTAAAAAAACTAAAAATAAACCAGTTAAATTCATTGTAATATACCTTATTTAACCCAGTGTATTAAAAATGTTATCATTTTGACATGTAATCAATATAAAAATATTAGTAAGATATGTTGTGTTCTTTTTTGTATGAAATTTTGAAAATGGTGTGTATATTATGCTTAGAGGACAGATCAATTCAGATTAGCCAAATTGCAAGTGCTCAGTAGCCACATATGGCTAGTGGCTACCACACTGGACAGCTCTGATTTAGAGGAACTATATGATTTGAACCGTGCTATTTATGTATAAAGAGAGATGATTGCAACCTTGTTTGTTTTATTAATAACTCTCAAAAAGGAGATGAGCAGGATGGTACTATTGGGCTTGAAACTTTATAAATCTTTGATTAGAGTCTCTGGAATTGAGTACCCTGTCCTAGGTAGATTCTAGAATCCTTCAGGAAGATTTAACATTAGGATAAACATTAACTTTTCAGTTGAATGATAATTGCCCATCAGAAGGGTCATGGAAAGAATGGGCAGCTCTACTTTAGTACCAATTATCAATTTATCAATTTGTTGCTGGCCTAACTCAAGGTTCCTCTTTCATTTACTTTATGGGTTTTAGTTATTGTATTTTAAAAGAATGGAAGTACTATATCTAAGAGATTACTTAAGTGAAAATGGTATCTTGGACTGCTCCACAAATATTACCTTATATTGACATAGGACTTCTCTTATAGGAGTGCAAAGATATTTATACATTATCTAATTCTCTTAGTTGCTGTATGAGGTTGGTAAGATATTACCAGTCCAATTTTGCAAATGAGGAGAATCCAAAACTTTTTTAAGTGAAACTTGGGAATGGTATACTGGTTTTCTGATGATTTTAAATGTGATGCATTAGCCTTGCTACATTTCTGTCATTTCTTTAAAATAAATATTTAATGTTCTTTTTTTATTAAGATCTAACTTATATATGGTAAAGAATATAAATCTGACATGTACACTTCAATTCCTTTTACTTAGGTATACATCCATGTAAATTCCCTACCCCCAGATTAAGATATAAAACATTTCCAGCCCACCAGCAGGCTCCCCTGTGGTTCCCCCCCACAGAGCCCCCCAGGGAAACCACCGTTCTAACTTCTGTCACCATACCTCAATATGTGCCTGTTCTTGAACTTCATATAAATGGAATCATAGCGTATGCTGTTTTGTGTCAGGCTTCTTTTGGTCAGTGTTCTGTGTGCGAGATTCATTCATGTTGGGTATAGATTCATTCATCATGGGTATATTCATTCATGTTGGGTATATACAGTTCACTCTTTTCCATTGTGATGTGTTATTTCATCATCTAAATCTACGACAGTTTTTTTTTAAATCTATTGTTGATGGATATTCTTGTACATACGCTTTTTTTCTATTTTAATTGAGTATATTAATGTACCATGTTACATTTGCTTCAGGTGTACAGTGTAATGATTTAACAATTCTATACATTACTCAGCGCTCATCAAGATAAGTGTGCTCTTAATCCCCTTCTATCTGTTTCATCCATCCCCACCCCCCCACCTCTCCTCAGGCAACCACCAGTTTGTTTTCTGTTTTGAAGAGTCTGTTCTTTTGTCTTTTTTTTTTTCTGTTTGTTTGGTTTGTTTTTTAAATTCCACATGTGAGTGAAATCATATGCTATTTGTCTTTCTCTGACTTATTTCACGCAGCGTTATACACTCTAGGTCCATGCATGTTGTACGTGGCAAGGTATCTCTTTTTTATGGCTGAGTAATATGCCATGGTATATCTATACCACATCTTCTTTATCCTTTCATCTATGGATGGACACTTGGGTTGCTTCCATATCTTGGCTATTGTAAATAATGCTGCGATAAACATTGGAGTGCATATGTCTTTTCAAATTAATATTTTCATTTTCTTTCGATGAATAACCAGTAGTGGAATTACTGCATCATATGGTAATTCTATTTTCCATTTTTTGAGGCACCTCCATACTGTTTTCCATACTGCACCAATTTGCATTGACACCAACAGTGCACGGGGGTTCCTTTTTTTCCACATCCTCACCAACACTTGTTGTTTCTCATGTTTTTGATTTCAGCCCTTCTGACAGGTGTGAGGTGGTATCTCATTGTGATTTTGATTTGCATTTCCCTGACCATCTTTTCATGTGTCTGTTGGTTATCTGGATGTCTTCTTTGCAAGAATGTCTATTCAGTTCCTCCGCCCATTTTTAAATTGGATTATTTGGGTTTTTGGTGTTGAGTTGTATACTTTATGTATTCTGGATATTAATCCCTTATTGGATGTATCATTTGCAGATATTTTCTCCCATTCAGTAGGTTGCTTTTTCATTTTGTAGATGGTTTCCTTTGCTGTGCAAAAGATTTTTGTCTTAGTATGGTACCAATAGTTTAATTTTGTTTTTGTTTTCCTTGCCTGAGGAGCTATATCTAGAAAAATGTTGCTAAGGCCAATGGCAGAAAGATTACTGCTTATGTTTTCTTCTGAGTTTATGGTCTCAGGTCTTACATTTAGGTCTTTAATCCATTTTGAGTTTATTTTGTGGATGGTGTGGAAAAGTGGTCCAGTTTCATTCTTTTGTATGTAGCTGTCCAGTTTTCCCAACACCATTTGTTGAAGAGACTTTTCCTTATTGTATATTTTTGCCTCCTTTGTCAGATTAATTGACCATCTAAGTGTGGGTTTATTTCTGGGCTTTCTATTCTGTTCTATTGATCTATGTGTTTATTTTTAGGCCAGTATCATACTGTTTTGATTACTATAGCTTTGTGTAGTATATCTTGAAGTCTGGGACTGTGATACCTCCAGCTTTGTCCTTAAGATTGCTTTGGCTATTTGGAATCTTTTGTGGTTCCATATAAATTTTAGCATTATCTCTTCTAGTTCTGTGAAACTGCTATTGGTATTTTGATAGGGATTGCACTGAATCTGTAGATTGCTTTTGGTTAAATGGACATTTTAACAATATTAATTCTTCCAATCCATAAACGTGGAATATCTTTCCATTTATTTGTGTCGACTTTAGTTTCTTTCATCAGTGTTCTGTAGTTTTCAGAGTATAGGTCTTGGTTAACCCTCCTTGGTTAAGTTTATTCCCAGGCATTTTATTCTTTCTGATGTAATTGTAAATGGAATTATTTTCTTAATTTCTTTTCTGCTACTTTGTTATTAGTGTATAGAAACACAACATATTTTTATATTTATTTTTTAAAAATTTTTTTATTGTTATGTTAATCACCATACATTACATCATTAATTCTTGATGTAGTGTTCCATGATTCATTGTTTGTGCATAACACCTCTCACTCTCGCTCTCTCTCTCAAAAAATAAATAAAATGAAGGATGTTAAGAACATCTTCTTTTAAACTTGAAGCAGAATGTGCCCTCTTTAATACCCATCACCAGACCTACCCAGAACCCCACCCTCCTCCACTCTAGAACCCTCAGTTTGTTTTTCAGAGTCTATTGTCTCTCATGGTTCGTCTCCCCCTCTGACTTACTCCCCTTCATTCTTCCCCTCCTGCTATCTTCTTCTTTTTCTTTTTTCTTAACATGTGTAACACAACATATTTTTGTATATTGGTTTTGTATCCTGCAACTTTATTGAATTTTTGATGAATTCTGTAAGTTCTATAACTATTTTTGATAGTTTTTTGGTGGGGTCTTCAGGGTTTTATATGTACAGTGTCATGTCATCTGCAAATAGTGACAGTTTAACTTCTTCCTTATCAATTCAGATGCCTTTTTATTTCTTTTCCCTATCTAATTGCTGGTTAGGACTATGTTGAATAGACAGTACTATGTTCGGTAAAAGTGAAGGGAATGGACATTCTTGTCTTGTTCTTGATCTTAAACAAAAAGCTTTCAGCTTTTAATGTTGAGTATGATATTAGCTGTGGGTTTTTCACATATGGCCTTTATTATGTTGAGGTATGTTCCCTTGAAACCCACTTTTTTGAGAGTTAGCGTAAATGGATGGTGAATTTTGTCAAATGTTTTTTCCACATCTATTATGATGATTGTATTGTTTTTATCCTTCATTTTCTTAATGTGGTATGTCACATTGATTGACTTGCAGATATTGAACCATCCTTGCATTCCCAGAATAAATTCCACTTGAACATGGTAAATGATCCTTTATTGTATTGTTGAATGTGGTTTGCTAATATTTTGTTGAGGATTTTTGCATCTGTGTTCATCAGGGGTATTGGCCTATAGTTTTCTTTCTTTTTCTTTTTTTGTAGTTTCTTTGTCTGGGTTTTGTTACCAGGGTAATGCTGGCCTTGTAGAATGTATTTGTAAGCTTTCCTTCCTCTCTGTTTTTTGGAATAGTTTGAAGAGAATAGATATTAACTCTTCTGTAAATGTTTGGTTGAATTTACCTGTGAAAACATCTCATCCTGGACTTTTGTTTGTTGGGAGTTTTTTGATTACCAATTCAATTTTGTGACTAGTAATTGGGCTATTCAGATTTTCTATTTCTCCCTGATTCAATTTTGGAATATTTTATTTTCTATGTAGCTTGTGTTTTCATTCTCAATGTTCCTTTTTTTTTTTCCTTAAGATTTATTTATTTATTTGAGAGAGAATGAGCAAGAGGGAACACCAACGTGGGGGCAGAGAGGTGGAGGGAGAGGGAGAAGCAGACTCCACACTGAGCAGGGAGCCTGATGCAGGGCTTGATCCTAGGACCCTGGGATCATGACCTGAGCCGAAGGCAGATGCTTAACCACCTGAGCCACCCAGGCACCCCCATTCTGCGTGTTCTTAACATCCTTCATTTTATTTATTTTTTGAGAGAGAGAGCGAGAGTGAGAGCAAATGTGCATGTGAGCACATGGGAGGTGGGGCAAAGGGAGAGGAAGAGAGAATATCAAGCAGGCTCCATGCTCAGTACGAGCCTGGCGCAGGGCTTGATCTCACGACCCTGAGATCCTGACCTGAGTCAAGATCAAGAGTTGGAGGCTTAACCGACTGAGCCACCCAGGTGCTCAGCATCTTCATTTTCATGACTCTAATTTTGTAAAAGTATTTATGTCATATTTAGAAATTATTTTCTATCTGTATAAACTTTTCTTTTAAACTTGAATTTGTCAGTATATTAGTTTCTTCCTGAAGCTGTTATAAGACATTACCACAAACTTGGTGATTTAAAATGATAGAAATTTGGTCTCTCACATTCTGGATGCCAGAAGTTGGAAATCAGTATTGCTGGGCTATTGTCAAGGTGTTAGCAGGGCTGTGTTCCCTACAGAGGCTCTAGAGGAGAATCTGTTCCTTGTCTTTTTCTGTGCATTTTCTCTTCCAGCTTCTGGAGGCTACTTGCATTCCTTGGCCTGTGGCCACATCATTCCCATCTTTGCCTCTGTCTTCACAACATCTTTTCCTCTGCGTGTGTGAAGTCTCTGTCTGCCCCTCTCTTATGAGGACTCTTATGATCGCATTTAGGGGCCACCCTGATTATCTAGGATCATTCCCTCTCTCCCCTTAACTTAATCACATCTGCAAAGTTGTGAAGCCTGCAAAGCACAGGCTTCAAGGATTATGACATGGATCTTTTGGGGATCCATTATTCAATCTCATAGTCCAATTCACTCCAGAGTAACTAAAACTCAAGGCAAGATGGCAATATTATAGACAAAGTTCTGGCTGGGAGTTGGAAGACTTGAGTGTAACTACTTGTGTAATTTTAACATCTGTGGGCTTCAGTTTCTTTATAGGAATAGTAATATACGCCTTATCAATTCCATACTTGTTTGGTGGTGAAATTCTGCATGTAAAAGGGATTTGAGGGGCACCTGGGTGGCTCAGTCAGTTAAGTGTCTGCCTTCAGCTCAGGTCATGATCATGATCCCAGGACCCTGAAATCAAGTTCCGCATCAGGCTCCTAGCTCGGCGGGGAGCCTTCTTCTCCCTCTGCCTGCCGCTCCCCCTGCTGTGCTTTCTCTCTCTCTCTCTCTGACAAATAAATAAATAAATAAAATCTTAAAAAAAAGGGATTTGAAATATTAAGATTAGGGTCGTGTAGTATTAATCCATGTTATACTTGAGGAGATGCAATTCAATACTTTACTCCTGGATTGCGATTCTCATTTTTGCGGCCTCAGTGGGTCCAGGCTGGGGGGGGAGTTAACGTGGATTCTATCCCAAACATTGGAGACAGTGTAGCATCATAGTTTGGAGTGTCCCTCTGGTATCAGACTTTTTGGGTTTGAAGCCCAGCTTGATTGTTTCCTAGTGGTATGTTCTTGGACTACTTGGGGTCTGAAATAATAGAGTACCCTTCCAGCACTCTATCCAGAGACAATTTAATAAAGAATTGTTAACTAGTAGAAAGGGCTAGCTACTTACAGGAGTAAAAAGTGTGTGCCAACCACTACCTCTTGGCTGAGGAGAGGAGACAATAAAGGAACTAAGGGCCAGGCTGGGAGTCAGTCCTCTTCAGAGAAGCTGTGGGTACCTCAGGAACATGCAGCCTGCTGGTGGGAAAAGACTTTCCAGAAGGTAGGGCCAAAGCTTTGCTGCAGAAGCAGCCAGGGAGGACAGCGTGGCCCAAGGTACAGCTGGGACTCCTCCAAGTGGCCTTCTGGTTTCTCCTGCCGAAGAACAAACATGGAGGGCTGGGGCCTGCAGGGGAGGGTCTTCCTGGGGCTGCAGCCTTGCAGTGTCCCTCTGGTGCCCTCTGTTGACGCAATATTTGGCCGGTCCCAGCTCACAAAACCGGGCAAAGGAGGGTGGGTTTGGAGCTGAGAAACAGTACATTGATAACCGGCAGTTACTTATTCTCTTACGCTTTATGTTCTTTGAGAACCTGCGGATAATAATTGTGTCCTCAGGTAGAACTATTGTAAAAAGTAAATGAATTAATGCATGTGACTGCTTAGACCAGTGGCTAGCATAGTCTGTATCAACTATTCCAACCGATCTTATTTATTCCTCGTTCCAGGTCTGTGTCGGAAGCTGATACAGAGAGAACAATGTGGCACTGCGTCTGCCCTCATGGAGCCTCATCTTTTGCACCTTGGATTACATGGTCAGATCTGAGACACTTCCTAGTTTATATTTTAAGGAATAATACTATCTCAAAGCCTACCCTCAAGAATTTAAAAAACTTCTTCCCATAGGAGAAGAGTTTTTTTTTGATCTAGTTCTTTTTAGCCAAGACATATGCATGCTATTTTTCTGTCTGACTCTGTAAACGGAGAAATCAGTGCCAAATAAGTGACTTCCTTTAACCAATCCTTAACTGCCTGCTGTGGGTCAGACAGTGTTCTAGGCACTGGGAATACAGAAGTGAACAAGACAAAAACATACAATTTCTGTCCTCATGGAGCTTAGATTCTAGGTAAGGGCCAGAGGAGACAGACAAGAAACAAACTAAAAAATAATGTAAATGTGGTAAATACTACGGTGAAAATTAAAACTGAGAGCGGGGATAAACTTGATTCTTCTCAAGTCTCACTACTTCAAAGGGACTGTGTGCGTATGTTTTGGTGCCAGATCCTTGTCCATTCAGTGATTCTGTATCAGTTCTGGAAACCAGAGACCCTAGGATCCCAGGAGAGCCTGTGCTCTCACAGAGGAATTTTGGTTAAATTGGAGTTAGGTTCTCTCTTTTTTTTTAATCTGCATACTATAAACACATGCACTTATTCAGTCAATTCAGATTCATTGTACCCAGTTTCACATATACTCTGTGGGCAATAATGCCCTCTTCCTTAATTCTCTCTTAACTGCCAGATTGTTGGTGACGATGTCTAGGGAGTTTGCTAAACCTAATCTTTTTCACCTGTATGTCTGAATGGTACATCTCCTTAAATCTGACTAGGACCTTTGTGTTAAATTCTTTAAAAAAAAAATTCTTTCTCTCTTAAATATTCATGGGAATGGCTGATCTCCAACCCTATGAAATGAAAGGAGAAGTTTTAGACTAATCTCTTCCATTTAATTCCCCCCTGCAGAGACTTTAGAAGCAGGTCTGAAAATTATAGGAACCACAAATTTAAAAAGTGTTAGTTTGATATGTCTGAAATTAATGCTTTAATTTATTCACCACAGAATGTCTTCACACATCGCTGTTTTGTGTAATTTATACCATATACTGTCTACCCAAGTTAATGTGTGAAGAATGGTTAAATTATGCCTAAAAAGGAATATGAAAACTATCTACAATATGGTGACGGGAAAAGGGTCTAAGTAGGAGTAATGGGGCAAAATTTAAATAAGACAAATTGAAATAGAAGCTTCAGAAAAACTGTCAGGTGTCTAAGATGAGCCTAACTGGAACACGCTCCCCAGAAAAGACTTTAAGACATTCAGAGAAGTCTACTGGGAAAGGGGCAGACAAAGTTCTAGAAAATATTTCTATAGGGAACACGTAATTGTACATGTGGCCTAAAAAATGGACTAGATAATCTAATAAGCTTTTGTGTATCTCATATCTTCAGTTTTCAGTCTTTGGTTAATCATGTTAAAGAAGCTTTGGGATAAAGATCAAATGAACAATTCTAGAGAAAAAGGAGACGTATTTTGTCAATATGATTTCATTTGTTCTTTTCCCCAAAGTGTATAGCATGCTGACAGGACTGTCATTCATTTTTCTTATGGCTAATTTAATGCTGGTAAAGGGTGCCAAACCCACAGCTCGGGAGAATGCAGTCTGCCCTTCACGCCCCCTGACCTTGTGCTCTGTCTCCTTCTCAAGGAGTCTGGGGGAGAGCCGTAAAGGTAGGATGCTCTCTGGGTGGTCTGGTTTGGTTTTGTTTTTGAGATTAATAATACAATACTAGTTAGTGTTTTTAAATGTTAGCCATTTGGAGATTGCATTCATTAATTCACTGAAACTCCTACCTATGTGCAAAACCCTTGCTTCTAGGTTTTAGGCCATGTGGGAAATACAGGCCTCTGGGAAACTGCGCCTGCCTTCAGTGAGTGTACAGTTTGGAAAGCTGCTAAAAGGAGAAAGAGCCGCTGTCTTTACATGGGCCATCACTTCTAAAACACCGAAGGCACACTGGGAAATGGAATTCAAATTAGGGGCTGGGGCGAGGAGATGTGCAGGAAGAGGTCGCTAGGTTGGGTGGGTCTAAGTTTATTTCCCTCCGTGATGTTCAATGGCCTTGTTTTTACTCTTATATTAATCAGGGCTCTCCAGAGAAACAGAATCAATAGGGGACATAGATAAAGACACAGATAGAGAGATTCCTTTGAGGAATTAACCCAGGGGCTAAGGAGTCCCACAGTCTGATTCTGGAAGCTGGAGACCCAGGCAGGACAGTGGTGTAGCTCAGTCCGAGTCTGAAAGCCAAAGAACCAGAGGGGCCGAGGCTGTAACTCTCAGTCCAAGGGCAGGAGAGGACTCAGTCAGTCCCAGCTCAAGCAGGCAGGGAGGAAGCCAAAGGGGCGAATTCCTCCTTCCTCTGCCTTATTGTTTTCTTCAGACCCTCAAGGGTTTGGATAATGCCCACCCACTTGGGGAGGGCGATCTACTTTACCGGGGCCCCTAGTCAAGTGCTCATTTCATTTGGGAACACCTTCACAGGCACACCCAGAAACGACATTTGATTTGAGCGCCTATGTCCCAGTCAGTTTGATGCATAAAAATAACCATCACAGCTCTCAAGTCGTATTTCAGCAAAATAGCCTAAGTTTTGGACTTTGTTAGAGGAGACCTTGCAGGACAGTCTCTTACCTGTTGTCTGAGCCTTCACTTAAACCTTACCCTCTTTCACTCATACCCTGAGTGCCTCTCCTTGATCCGCTGCTGTGTTCTCCGGGCGGGGGCGGGGGGGAGGGGGGCTGGCGGGGGAGGCTTGCTCTGTTTTCATGTGGGCTGAATCACCTCATTGAGCCCAACCTCCTATGAGCCCCCAGTTGTCCCCAGAACTAGTGCAGCCCCAGTCCACTCCGAGGACGGGGTCAACCAAGGGCCTCTCATTGTCTCTGCAGCATCCTGAGTATTTGAATCTTTGCTTAAGAACGTTTGAATGAGATCTGTGTCTTTGCGGGGACATGTAGTTTTTAAAGAAGCAAAGCAAAACAAGTAAACTGGATGTCTGCTATAGAACTTAAGTGATCTGGTACATCTGGTTTCATAAATTGATTATTAGTAATTAATAATCCATGTAAATACGTTATACCATTCTAGTAAATTTTGCTAATTTCATTGAAGTAATTTATAATTACGTTTTAAATAAGATGTAAATGTATTCCGTATTTGCTTTGAAAGTAATGATCAACCCCCGTGAAGCTATAAGACACTAGTTTCAATCTCTGAAGAATTAAGCTGAGACTGCTTTTTCTTTTCTTATGGGGATGAGCAAGTGAGAATAAACCAGATTAGACTGTGTTTATCTCTGAAAGTTTTCACTTTTGGACTCAATCTGTATTAGCGTTTTTTAAGACAAAAACATCATGAGCTTTTGAGCACTTTGGCCGATGCCTACCCTTCACGCCTAAGTTTTCCAGGTGATCATGGTTACATTTTACTGTAGTGTCTTTGATCTCTTTGTCTTCTCAGTTGGGCAATGCAGATTTCCTCTAGATTTTTATATGTTCCTACAAGCAGTTTGCTTTGCAATTCCCATCTCCCTTTCCAGAAACTGAGAGGAGACTTTGAGCTCATCCCTACAAGTTGTGCTGACAAGTAAATTATCACATGGCTACAGCATCATATGCTTTAAGGACAAACTGACTTAGTCTCTAACTCTAGTACACCAATAAAACATTTCTAGCTACTTAAGCATCTTACTACTCCAGACTATATCTGATCCTTTTGTTTTCAGAGACAGCTTTTTTTTTTGATATTATGATGTTTTAGGTACTTTTTAAAAAAGATTATGTATGTATGTATGTATGTATTTTTGTTGGGGGGGGGAGGGAGAGTATGCATGAGCAGGGGGGAGGGGCAGAGGGAGAAGCAGACTCCCTGCTGAGCAGAGAGACTGATGTGGGACTCCATCCCAAGACCCTGGGATCATGACCTGAGCCAAAGGCAGCTGCTTAACCGACTGAGCCACCCAGGCGCCCTTCTAGGTATATTTTTAATGGGCAAGTCAAGAGAAAGTATCTACCTAAGAATACCCATTTTTAAGCCTAACGTATTCATTCCTGGTTGATATTCTTTTCATTGATTGTCCTGAATTTGGGTTACCAGATCTCCAGGGATAATTGAAACAGGAATGCTCAGTTAAATTTGAACTTCACATAAAGAATGAATGCTTTTCTTTAAAGTATAAGTATACCCCATGCCATATTTGGGACCTACTCATACTAAGAAATTATTCATTCTCTATGTGAAATTCAGTGTACTGTGTTTTATTTCGTAATCATAAATGGGAATTTCTGCTTTGCAGCATCTCCACCCTTCAAGCCCCAGAATTTCTGGGGTTCAGAGTCCAAAGGTGGGGGAAGGGGAAATAGGAGTGGATACTTGGCTTTTATTATCAGGTCTTTGGTAATTTCTGGGTCTTTAAACTCTCTTGGAAGCCTAGAAAAGTGATACCTGACATATTCGGTGAAAGGAGAGGGACCCCAGCAATAAGGTAGCCCCAGGGATGAGATAGTTCCTCATGACACTGTTTACACATCCATTTAAATCAATATCAATTTATCCAGACCCCAGCAGGTCTGCAGCAATATATGCTGGTGAAGATGTGGTCCTTGAACTGCTCATCTAGAGTCCATAGGTGGGTTATGCTGTACTTTATGCTGTCCTCACAGTGTATCTGGCTGAGGTTACTCATCATACTATTTCTGTTTAGTGAAATGGAATTCTGCCTGTACGATGTCGGTATGACAAGGGAAAAGATTCATATTTCAGGATTCACAGCCTCTCCCCCTCCTCACCTTGAAAAAGAGAGTTTCTTTTCATCTGCGCTCTGTCCCTGGTCCCAGGATTGCATTGGGACCAGGTTAATGCATGAGGAAGGGTATTAATACAGCCAAGGCCAGTCCAATTGATCTCAGGAAGCAGCACGATGAGAAAATAACAGATGGAGAAGGTGAGAGGAGTAGGCTGAAGAAGAATAGGGTGCCCTGTGTGTGGAAGGGGGCATGGGAGAGAGAGTGAGAAAGGGGGATTTTAGAGGAATATGACAGGAAAGAAGGAGGTCTGCAGGCAGTGTTCCTGCCGGACTCCATGAAACACCAGAGAGGAGAAAGCAAAGATTGGAAGTTGTGCCGTAGGTTGTAAGATTCGTCCCCCTCTTGGCATTTTTTGAGAGACTGCGGTTAATATTATTTTTGTCTAATGGCTCTTGCTTTCACAGAGATTTCCTCTGAACGGGAATGGTCCTGAAATACACCTGCATGTACCCCAGCTTCTGCCATTTACACAACATGGGGAGGGAGGACAAAGCAGGGCAGTAAGGATCCAGTAAATTCTGATCAGACAGTTGTTGGGCAGCAAAACTGTAAAACTCGTACCTCATGATTTCATCATTATACCATTACCTGGGAGGGGCTGAAACCGTTATTCCCGACAGGAACATTAAAAAATAAATCAATGCTATCTATTCATGTCTTTATGACATTATGGATTTTCTCTCTACCTTTATCACCTTTCCTCGTGTAGTTAAGTACATGTGTGACATGATGTATATGTGACATATGAGCAGGAGAGAAATAAACTTATACTTTGGTAATGCAAGATAGAACTTACACTCCAAATTAATGTATTTTTCTTCCATAGTTGTCAACATGGATGCAGCAATCCTTGCATCTGTGCATCATTTCCACACATTGCATTGCGTTTGAACACTGCATTGTTCAAAAACATTGGGATCTCCTGTTTTGGCATAACCTTCAGAGTCTATGTCAAATAAAGTAATTTGATATTGATAATAAAGATATCAAAGTAAATTATCTTCAGTAATGCGAAATCTTCATCCTTAAGGATGCATTTGACTTTTGGAAACAGCCAAGGCTAATTTGGAACACACTTTGATGGATAAAGTACATAATCATAATAGATAACACTTCTGGGGACGCCTGAGTTGCTCAGTGGGTTAAGCGTCTGACTCTTGGTTTCAGTCATGATCTCAGGGTCGTGGGATTGAGCCCTGTATTGGGTTCTGCATTCAGCAGGGAGTCTGCTTGAGATTCTCTCTCCCTCTCCTCCTCCCCCTGGCCCTGCTCACGTGCATGCTCGCTCGCTCTCTCTCTAAAATAAATCTTAAAAAAAAAAGAACTTTAAAAAAAAGATAACACTTATGGATAAAAACAACATAGGAAAATTGATGAAACTTTTTGTATAGTTCATAAACTGAAAAAAATTATAAAAATAAGGTAATCTAAGTTATTTTTGAGGAATGGATTGAGTTGAATAAAAGTATAATCTACTGAAAAACTATTTCAAAATAACTGTTTGGACCTGTGTTTATTTTTTCATTCACCTATACATTCAACATTAATTCAATAGACAGGCCTTGAGAACCTACCCAATCTTAAATGGTAGCTCTGAGAATACCAAGAAAAAAAAAAAAAAAGGAAAACTAAGTTCTTGTCCTCAAAGAACTTGTAATTCTATAGAAAAGTAGATATACAAACATGATTTTAGTATGCAGATCTTATCTGAAACCTTTGATGGGTTTTAGAATTCAGAATATTTCACATTTTTATAAGGCAATAGGAGGAGATTCCAATCACTGTGGCTGCAGAACATTACCTAAAATTTTGTGCCTTAAAACAAAAACATTTGTCTTTCTCATAAATCTATGTTTGGGGCAAGGCTTGGCATCAGCTTGTCCTTGCTTCACTCAGCCAACAAGTGGGGGCACTTGAGTGCCAAGACTGGGTATCATCTGCAGTTTATCAACTCATTCTCATTACTGGTAGTTGATACTGGTTGGTCATTGATGAATACTGGGAATTGAGATCTTGACTGGGGTTGTGGTCTGGAACAGCTACAGGTGGCCTCACTATGTGGCTGAGCTTCCTCACAACATGGTGGCTGAGTTCCAAGGGCAAGCATTTTGAGAGAGGAAAGGAAAATAGGCAGAAGCCATATCACCTTTTATGACCTAGCCTTGGAAGTCAAGCAGTATCACCTCCACTACTTTTAGTCATAAAATCACTCCCATTTTCAAGGGGAGGAGAGGAAATAGACCTCTCCTCTTGATAAGTGGTAAAAGTTCTAGAAGAACTTGTGGGACGAGACATGTCGAAGTGCCATTTTCGGAATGGTGCCAGTGGGGTCTGAGGCTTCACTCTGCAATGAAACCCATTAATATTTCTGCAGCAAAATTAGTGAATATTAATACAAATTGGAATACATTGAGACTATAAATGTAAGTAGTTCCATTCAGGTTTTGTCACCAAATGAGTTACCAAAAAATATTTCAGTTTTAAGAGATTTTCTGGATTTCAAACTTACTAGTAGGTGGTTTTTGAGCTGCAATATAATTTGTGCTGATGGAGGCTATAGGTATCTACAATGCATCTGGAAGAAGAGACTATAGGAGAACTGCAGGAGTAAGAAATCTTCACAGACAGGGAGCTGAAAGTGGATTATTTAGGAAGGATGTTCCAAACGAAAGAAACTTCAAAAGAATGGATGTCTGAGTGTGGAGAAAAGCAAGATTTTCAAAATAGCTGGAGTATATACATTAGAGAATGTGAGGGCCCAGATCATGAAGAGTCTTGGATGCCGTATTATGGAATTTGCATTTTATCCTGTAGAGGCAAAATGAAGCCAATTAGGGGTTTTAAGCAGGAGAGAGATGTGATCATATTTGCCCTTTGGAATGATAATTTTAGTGGGAGACAGTAGATTGAGGGGGATGAGGATGGGATTCTTCAATAGGCAACTAGAAGTGATGATCACCTGAAATAAAAGCAGGGAAGAACTGTTGTGTTTCGCTGCCATTTCCTTTTGTGCTAAAATCAGAGTTAATCATGAAAACTGTGATGTGGAGAGGGAGAGGAGTTGTCAGATTGTCTCTTTTCTAATTAATTTTTTTTTATCCAAGTAGTGCATGTATCTTCTTCACAATGTTAAATAGCATAAGACATAGAATAAAAGCCAATGTGCACTGTACCACATCCCATTACCCCAGTCTTACTCCTTAAAGGCTACCACTTTCACCCCTTTAAATGTTTCTTCTGGGATTTACCTCTATGATCTAAATAAGGGGCCACATCTGCTGCAAGTAACAAAATAAACCAATTTGAAAATATCTTAAATAATAACACTTATTCTCACAACAGGAAGTCCAGGCTGGACAGGCTTCAGACACCATATTTGCTTCCATCTCAGCTGGCTCCTCATCACGATCATAAGATCAATGCCTCTGTTCCAAGAATCACATGAAAAAACTCCATTGTAAGAAGAAGGACCATTGTTCTTGTGAGTCTTTGGGTTTGTTTTGTTTTGTTTCGTTTCGTTTTTAGTTTATCAGCAAATAATTTTTTTCCAGAAGCTCTGCAGCTCCCTTTCCCTCCTGTGCCTTTGGCTAATTTGGGTCACATGCCCTGTTTGAATTACCTGTGATCAACTTGGCATCACCACCACTGCTTCTAAAGTCTCCTTTGCTTTGAAGAGAAGCCAGGAGCTACATTTGCTAGATTCCCCTTTGTTGTATGGTCCCAGGCTGGAGTGTACTGATGAGAGGCATCCTTGAACCAAAGTAACGGAGAGTTCATTATTCTCCAGTCATTTGCAGCCAGAATTGTGGAAACTTCAAGGCGAGTTTTGAAAACCACCTGCTTGAGCACTCCAAGTTGAGGTCAGTAGCGGTTTCTCTAACCATCGCTCCCTTAAGGCTTTTTTTGGGATAAGCCACCAATTCCCTGTATTAAAGCCCTTTATAGCTAGACAGCAAAGAGTAGCTTCGGGTTTCCAGACTGATCTATGACCCTTCCTAAACATAGCACCAATGCAAAGCAAATGAATTACAACACTGACATAGACAAATCAGGATTTAGGTATGATTCCAGTATGGAGAACAATAGTAATATGGGGAAATTTGACTTCAAGTAATGGTAGTGTAGCTCGGTCAGGCTATCTGTGCTTCCCACAGATAACAATGATAGAGTCTGGATGGGAATATTAAAAACCAACTATTTGAAGATATTTGACAGAGACTAGATGCAGGCAGGTATTGGAGAGGAGTCTACCTTTAAAAGATTGGAATTACACCATTGTGATTTTTGATTTGGAGTTTTCCTCACAGTTGTTCGCCAATCCATTATGTGGCTCAGAATGAAGCCTCCTGAATACTGGTATCAGAGTATAGAGTTCAGGACTGGAAGAGCAACTGGGGAGCTGGGAGGGCGTATCCGAGGAGGGAGGGGGTCATAGAGATGGTGAACCCCAAATCTGCATATAAACTGCTCAAATTCTTGTCCAGCCGCTGAAATAAGAATCAGTAGGAGAGACCACATAGAATACAGAGAAAAAGTGACCGCTAGAAACTGAAAGAATTGAGCAGATATTTCAGCTGTCACCCAAAAACAGAGGAGACAGACTTAGGAATTTGAGTCCAGCCAATTTAATTCCCTATTAGAACAAAAATTGCACTCTTCTGAGCAATATAATAGAATCCAGAATTTCTACAATGTATAATTCCTAATGTCTAGTATACAATAAAAATGACCAAATGTGTAAAGAAACGGGAAAATATGACCCATATGCAAGAAGGAGAAAACAATCAAGGAAAACCAAACCTTACGTGGTACATAGTAGACAGAGACTTTAAAGCAGCTATTATAAATATGCATAAGGACTTACAGGAAAATGTAGTCTTGGTGAATGAACAGATGGAGAAACAGCCCCAAAATAGAATGAAAAGTCCATTTTCATGTGTTTGCGCTGCTCTAACAAAAACCCCATAGCCTGGGTGGCTTAAATAACAAACATTTATTTCTCACAGTTCTGGAAGCCGGGCAGTCCAGGATCAAGGCACCAACAGATCTGGTCTCTGGTGACGTCCTGCTTCCTGGTTCATAGATGGTCACCTTCTCCTGTGTCCTTGCGTGACAGAAAGAGTAAGGGAGCTCCCTGGGGCTTCTTGTAGGAGGGCACTAATACCATTCACGAAGACTCCACCTCATGACCTCATTACCTCTCAGGGGCCCCACGCCCTAATGCCATCACACTGGGGGTTAGGATTTCAACATGTGAATGGCAGGGAGAGACACATTCAGTCTATAGCAGACTCAAATGAAAATTCTAGGTGAAAAATACAGCAACTAAAAATGAAAAAGTTACTAGATCTGCTTAATGGCAGATTGGAGAATGCACAAGAATCGGTGAATTTGAAAGCAGATAAATGGGAATTGTTCAGATTCAAGAAAAGGGAGAAAAGATAGAAGAAATATGAATAGATTTTCAGAGAGCTATGGTTTCTGAAATCCAAGCAGTCTAATACATGTGATTGGAATACTAGAAGGAGCCAAGAGAGTAGGGAAGAAAAAATATTTGAAGAAATAATGGCTGAAAACTTAGCCATTTGGTAAAAACACTAATGGATCCAAGGTCAGTGAAGCACACGCAGAGTAAATACGAAGAAAACAATACTAGGCACGTGACCGACTGTTGGCATCTAAAGACAAAGAAGAAGGAGCCAGGAGAATATACAAATAAGGCAGACTTCTCCTGAGAAACAGGGGAGACCAGAAGTCTGTGATACACACCCAGCTCACATTAGTGGGAAACCCATTGCCCCAGCTAGGAGGAGTGCCATCAGCAGACAGCCTTCTGTTTTCAGCCCCTTTCGGGGGGATTGCCTCAGCTGTAGAGCACTGACTCACTTAAGATCAAGCCTCTTCCTGGGATACCTACAGCCAGGGGTTGATCGGGACCTGACCTTCTTGGCCCGATGCAAGACAAATCTGAAGGGCCGTTCTTGCTCCAGATCTCCCCCAGGCATTGGCTGAGGCTACTATAGGACATGCATCAGAGCTCAGTTTTTCCTTCTGACTACTCTTGCTTCTGTCTCCTTTCCACAGGTTTTGATACCAAAGAGACTCCTTAATAAACGTTCTGCTGGCTAAATTTCTACCTCCTAGGAAACCCAACCCATGATGACGATTGAATAACACCTTTAAGTACTGAAAGAAGTAAAGCTGTCAACCCAGCTTCTATATGCTACCGGATTATCTTTCAAAAATGAAGAAAAATAAAGATGTTTTCAGAAGGACTAAAGCTAAGAATCGGTGTGTTGTGCTGTAAGAAATACTTAAGGGACTTCTTCAAGTGGGAGATGAATGACACCAGATGATAACTTGGATTCAATGGAAGGAATAAAGAGCACAGGAAATGGTAAGTATTTGGGTAAACATGAGAAAATGTACACATTTTCTTTTCTTTTTTTTTAAGATTTTATTTTTAAGTAATCTCTGTACCCAAAGTGGGGCTTGAAATCATAACCCTGAGATCAAGAGTTACATGCTCCACCAACTGAGCCAGCCAGGCGCCGCATGTACACACTTTCTTAATTTCTTGAAAAAGCATATGATTGCATAATGCAGCTTATAACACAGTATTGTGGGGTTTATAACATAAGTACATATAATACATATGACAAAAATCTCACCAAGTTGAAAGAGTGGTAAATAAAACTATGATATTCAAAGGTTGCTATATTTTATGTGAAGCAGTACAGAATAAACTCTAAGTAGATTGTGGTAATATAAAGATGTAAATTGAAATCCTTGGAGTAACTGCTAAAAATAATGCAAGATATGTAGCTAAAAAGCTAACAGAGAAATCAAAATGGAATACTATGAAGTATTCAAGTAACCCAAAAGAAGGAAAGAAGAGAGGAAAAAAGAATGAAGTGAACAACCAGAAAACAAATTGAGTGTATTATTAATGTATATTAATGATCATGGGAGCTAGGTTTCTTACTGTCAGAGAAGGGAGTTATACATGTAGAAAGTAGAATGAACTAGTCATGTTGGAATTCACTTATGTAAGTAAATACGTAAGTATGGATATAATATGTGTATGTATATGCATATATACCTGTGTTTATGTCCATGAATATGTATGTATATGTGGGTATCTGTAGATATACACAACGATATTATTGCTAGCTGCGACCGCTGACAAGGTTTGAAAACATCAACTATGAGTGTATTTAGAGGCCCAGTCTTGATTCCTGAAAATGCTTCTCAATGTAAAAGAACCAAGGCTTTTTGCTGAGAAATGACTGATTTGAGGACTGGAGTAGGGAATGTACAAAATGAGCCTGGAACATTTTGTGCCCTAAAGTAAGGAAGTCTTGAGGAATGATGGTGATCTGTCAAAGGCCATAGAATCCAGCTTGACTGGGCTTCCCACTGGTGAAATCTGGAACACTATGACTTCAAAATAAATAATAGTAACAAATTGTAAGCTGTTGAATAAAACAAGAATCCATGAGTCCACACTTGCTCTGAGTAAATATGTGAATAAATTGAAAGTTAGGTGAAGGAATAGATATCTATATAGTCTTAAATTACCTCCTCGTGAAGCACTTATTGATTACAAAGGGAAAAAGTAACTTGATAGTGGGAGAAGCCTGGCAGACACCATCTTAATCAAATGAACCAAGGCAACATCCCTAGTAATGGGACAAACTGAAATCAGAACCACCGCTAGAACGTAACAAGAAGAACACACAAAACATCACTTCTGCGATAACTCCTGTTGAAGATTCATAAGCTGAATCTAATAGTGAGGAAACAGCAGAGAAACCCAAATTGAAGGACATTATACAAAATAACTGTTCTGTAATCTTCAGAAAATTGTCAAGGTCATGAAAATCAAGAAAAGACCAAGGAGCTATTCCAGATAGAAAGAAACAAAAGAAACGTGACAAGTAAATGCAGTGTATTATCCTGGACCGGCTCCTTTTGCTATTAAGATCGTTACTGGAACAATTGGTGAAACTTAAATGTGGTAGAAGAATTAAATAGTACTGTATTAATGTTAATTTCCTCACTTTGTTGATGGTGTTGTGATTATGCAGGAGACTATCCTTGTCTTTAGGAAATATACACTAAAGTATTTGAGAGTAAGGAACATGATATTAGCAACTTCTCTCAACTGGTTTAGGAGGAAAAGTACTTTGCACTGTACCTGTAACTTTTCTGAAAGTTTGAGATTGTTTCCAAAATAAACAAATACCCACGTAGGAACAAAACCCACGAGACACCATTAGAATGGTTAAAATAAATTAGAAAGGATGATAGAAATGTTGAGAGGAGGGTGAAAAGCAGTCTCATAAATTGCTGGTGTAATGTAAAATTATAAAATCACATTGGAAAGGTTTGGTAGTTTCTTATAAAGTTATCCCTTCCTTTGAGCCAGCAATCCCACTGCTAGATATATACCCAAGAGAAATGAAAATGTATGCCAACACAGATAGTTGGACAGGAATACTTGTCGCAGCTTTCTTCCTAATAGCTAAAATCTGGAACAAAAGATCTATCGGTAGGAAAATGGATTTTAAAATTTTGATATAATCATACAGTGTAATATTACTCAGTGATCAAAATGTACTATTTATACATGTAACAGTATGGGTGAATTTCATAGACATTATGCTGAGTGAACAAAACTGGAGTACATACTGTATGATTCCATTTATGCAAAGCTTTAGAGGAGGCAGAACTACTTCATGATGGAAAAAACTCAGAACAATTACTGCCTCTGGTGGGATTAACTAGGAAGGGACACAAGGGATATTTGCGGGGTAGGTAGATGTTCTGTATCTTGATGGAGTGTGGATTACACAGGTGTATCAATTAGTCTAAATCGTGGACTGTTGACGTAGACAATCCTAAGGAATCCACAAAAAAAGATGAGAATTTAGCAAGGTTGCAATATACGAATTTACAATTCAAAAATCAATTTTAACTTTATATACTAGCAGCAAACAATTGGAAATGAAAATAAATTTTTTTGAGGGAGAGAGCGCATGCACAAGCAGTGGGGGAAGGGCAGAGAAAGAGGGAGAGAATCCTAAGCAGACTCTGAGCTGAGCAAGGAGCTGAGATATGGGGCTCGATCCCATGACCCTGAGATCATGACCTGAGCTAAAATCAAGAGTCAGACGCTTAACCAACTGAGCCACCAGGCACCTTGGAAATGACAATTTTAAATTCCATTTACAGAAATGTCAAATTTAACAACATTTAGGAAGAATTTAGCAAAAGATATACAAGACCCCTCTCCTGGAAACTACAAAATACCTTTGAGAAAAAAATAAAAAATATCTCCAGAAATGGAGAGATACATGTTGAAGAGTTGGAGGACCCAATATTGCCAGTGTGTCACTTCTCCCCAAATCGATTTCCATCCAACCAGGCGTTTTTGTAGAAATTAACTAGCCAATTGTATTTTGGTAGAATTGCAAGGGACTTAAAATATTCAAAGCATTCTTGAAAAAGAACAACATTAAAGGTGTTCCTCAATTGTTTAGTGCTCATGGGCTGTCCTTTTACCTACAGAAATAGATATTAAAAAATAATAATTAGAAGCTTAATGTGTATGAATAGGGCTGTTGTCTGGTGGGCTTCACTGTGGGGTAATTGTCAGACACATAGTTGTTTTATTGGAATAACACCAAATGCAAATGTCTCTGCACATTTTCTCCAGGAGGATAGGGGTAGATGAAGGGTGGTGGTGTGGTGCAGTGGTGGTTCGTGGTATACGCTTGGGAGATGATAGTGGGAAAAGGGACCTTGGATGGTATCATTCACTATGCAGACTTCCATGTAAAAATGTTTCAGGGACATTTCTTTATTGCCTTCCTCTACAATGACTAGTGTCCATGGCCAGAGTGTAGGGTTAAACTTCTCCAAAAATACAGTGACCCTCTTACCCCTTCTGTGGGTTGATAGAGGAGTTTATGGATTATGGGAGAGATTTTTTTATACACTTTAATCCCATTCTCACACCCACCTTCTGTCTTATTTGGTGCCTCTAATGTCCAGGCCTTCCCAGGGTTCTTTTAGGTGAATTGGATTGCTTCTTGTTGGTATGCTATTGCCAACAAGTCTGGTTGTGGTTTTTTTTTTAGCTTTCTCCTGTCTTGCTAAGAAAATTTCCACTCTACCATCTGTTTTCCATTTTCCAAAATTTCATTGATAATACTTATCTGTTGTTTCTTTCCCTTCTCTCTCTCTCTCTCTCTCTCTCTCTCTTTTGTGGCTTTGCATTTTTTTATTTCTTTACTATCATTTTTGTTTGGTTTCAGGAGTGAGCAGGTAAAAATACTTCTTTAATTTGATCTTTAGTTTAATCTACCCTGAAAAATTGGAAATCCTTCTGAGCTTTCCTAAAAGGTAGTGTGATTTGGAGCGGTAGAGAGTGAAGGGGAGGGTATCACAATTTGGTGAGAGATGCTGCAGATGGAGAGAGGGGACAAATAGAAAAAATATGTAGATATCATTTTTTAACCCAATCCTATTACTTTATATTCTTGACTATATAGCCCCAATTAACCTTTGCAAATTCTACTATACAAAGAATGTAAAAAAATTTTCTTTCTGCACAAAACCATGTGGATTATTGTAAAATAATATATGTTTTACTGCTGCTCAAAAATCAATTCTTCCTCAACAGAATAGTAGCAAATCAAATCAAACAATGAATAAAAAATGATACACCACAACCAAGTGGGATTTATTCCAGTTACACAAGGCTAGTTCAACATTTGAAATCAATTAATGTAATCCATCACATCAACAGGCTAAAGAAGAAAAATCATCTGCATATTGATAGATGCAGAAAATCTGACACTTATTCATGGTAAAAACTCTCAAAAACTAGGAATGGAGGGGAACTTCCTTAACTTTATAAAGAATATCTATTAAAAAACCTACTCAACATTATACTTAATGTTGAGAAACGAGATACTTTCCTAATTGATTGGGAACATGACAAAAATGTACTCTCTCACCACACCTATTCAACCTCATACTTGAAGTCATAACTAATGGAATAAGACAAGAAAAGGGGGGAAAGATAAACAGGTTGAGAAGGAAGTTATAAAACAGTCTTTGTTTGCAGATGACATGACTGTCTATGTAGAAAATCTCAAAGAATCAACAACAAAAAAATACCTGAAACTAAGTGGTCATAGCAAGGTTGCGAGATACAAGGTTAATATATAAAAGTCAATTGACTCTTTAGGAACTAGCAATAAGCAAGGGGAATTTGAAATTAAAAACATAATACTATGTACGTTAGCACCAAAATTGAAATAGAGATCAAAGAAAATCTAAGTGAATGGAGAGACAGTCCATGCATATGGGTAGGAATACACAGTATGTCAAGAAGTCAGTTCTTTCCAACTTGATCTATAGATTTAATGCAATCCTAACCGAAGAATAGAGAGCCCAGAAGTAAATCCACACAAATATAGTCAAGTCATCTTAGACAAAGTAGCAAAAGGCAACTTAATGGATAAATAATAGTCTTTTCACCAAATGGTGCTTAAACAACTGGATACTCAAATGCAAAAAATGAACCTATACACTTTTCACAAAAAGTAACTCAAAATGAATTATAAACTTAGATATACAGAACTCATAGGAGATAAAATAGAAAATCTAAGTGACTGGTTTTGGTGATGACTTTTCAGATAAAGGACCAAAAGCATGGTCCATGAAAGAAAAAATTGATATATTGGACTTCATTAAAATTAAAAAAACTTTCTGCAGTGGACACTGTTCAGAGAATGAAGTAAGGCAAAAATTGAGAGGAAAATCTTTGCAAAATACATATTTGATAAAGGACTGGCATCCAAATATGTAAAGAACTCTTAAAACTCAATAAGAAAACAAACAGCTCAATTTTTTTAATGGACAAAAGATCTGAACAGTCATGTCACCAAAGAAGATACACAAGTGGCCAATAATTATATGAAGAGGTGTTCAACATCGTATATCAAAAAGGAATTGCAAGTTAAAACAACAAGAGGGGCGCCTGGGTGACTCAAGTCGTTAAGCGTCTGCCTTCGGCTCAGGTCCATGATCCCAGGGTGCTGGGATCGAGCCCCGCATCGGGCTCCCTGCTCCACGGGAAGCCTGCTTCTCCCTCTCCCACTCCCACTGCTTGTGTTCCCTCTCTCGCTGTCTCTCTCTCTGTCAAATAAATAAATAAAATCTTTAAAAACAACAACAGGATACCACTATACATCGCTATTCATCTATTAGAGTGGCCAAAATCCAAAACACTGAAAACACGAAATGCTACTGAGTATGTGGAGCAACAGGAACTTGGTGGTGGGAATACAAAATAATACAGTGAGTTTGGAAGACAATTTAGCAGGGTTTTTTTTGCGTTTTGTTTTTGTCTGGTTTGTATTTTTTATAAAGCCTAAACATACTCTTACCATACGATCCAGCAATCATGCTCCTTGGTATTAACTCAAATGAGCTGAAAATTTAACATTCACACAAAAATCTGCACATTGTTTATAGCAGCTTTACTTATGATTGCCAAAACTTGGAAACAAACAAGATGTCTTTCAGTAAGTGAAGGGATAAATGGACTGTGGTACATCCAGACCGTAGAATATTATTCAGTGATGAAAAAGTAATGAGCTATTAAGCCACAAAAAGACATGGAGGAGACTTAACTGCATATTGCAAAATGAAAGAAGCCAATCTGAAACAGCTACATAGTGTGTGATTCCAACTATGTGACATTCTTGGAAAGGCAAAACTATGGAGAAAATAATACCAGTTGTTTCTAGGGATCAGAAGGTGGGAGGAAAGAATGACTAGATGAAGCACAGGGACAATGAAACTATGATACTGTAATGGTATATATATGTCATTATACATTCGTCAAAACCCATAGACCATACAACACAAAGTGTGAACCCTTCTGTAAATTTGGACTTTAGATAATCATAATCTATCAATATTGGCTCATCAGTTCTGACGAATGCACTATACAAGGTGTTAACAATGGAGGAAACGGGGCAGAGGGGAGAGGGGTATCTGGGAACTCTGTATGTTCTGCTCATTTTTCTATAAACCTAAAACTGCCCTAAAAAAGAAAGTCTATTATTTTACATATGTATACATATTTTTTTTACGTAAACTACACCCAGCGTGGGGCTTGAACTCACGACCCCAAGATCAAGAGTCTCATGGTCTACGGACTGAGCCAGCCAGCCGCCCTAATCTATTATTTAAAAACAAATAAAGAAAAAATAGAGAAGAGGCTATTTAATAAAAAGCCAAGTCCATGAGGAGGGAGTCGTAGTGAAGGAAGTGGTGTTTACACGTGTATATGTTAATCAAAACTCATTTAACCATACACTTAAGATCTATACATTTAACTGCATGTAAATTTTATCTCAATAAAAAATCAACTCTATATTATCATCTGTGCTTAATTTGGCTGTCGTCAACTAAATATATGATGCAACACTGAAAAATTTAAAGGAAGCAGGACTCAGCTATAAATAAGTGTTCTTGACCTTGAAGAGATGCTGCAGTGTTCTTGAGTGTCACGAATAGGTGGAGAATGGCTCTCTCAAATGTATTTCCTTGTGTAGCTAGTCTTCTTTCAGGTTAGTGAATATGTTGAGGGGAAAATTTTAGCTCCAGCTCTCATTCCTCTGTGGCTTTTTTCTGATGCCTCATTATATCTTTTCTTTTGGATTTAGTCAGAAGGGAATTGCCACCTCAGGTTTGAGCCCACACATGGCAGAAGACTTGGTAGAGAAGCATTGGTGTGAACTTGAACTCTTGAAGGAAGTGAGAGGTCTGCTTAGGCAGAGAAATTGGTATTCACAGCAGCAGCAGTGGCCATGATTTACTGGTGAATGCTAGTGAACAAGAAAGAGGCAGAGCTGACCTGACTCAACAAGGGAAGGGTTGTATTCAGGATCCATGAGAGATAAGTACTTAAACATAAGAATGAGAAATGGATTCGTTTCAGTGGCTGTGATGGTTAATTTTATATTGGCCAGGCTATGGCGCCCAGTTGTTTGGTCAAACATGTTTAGAGTTTGTTTGTTCAATGACACTAGCAGTTAAATTAGTAGAGTTTTGAGTCAAACAGTTACTCTCTGTAATAATGTGGGCCTTGCCCAATCAGATGAGGGTCTTAAGAGAAAATGGCTGAGATTCCCCAAAGAGGAAGAAATTCTACCTCCAGGCTGCCTTTGCATCAAGACTGCAATATCGGGGTGCCTGGGTGGCTCATTCAGTTGAATGTCTGACTCTTGATTTTGGCTCAGCTTGTAATTGCACTGTTGTGGGATCGAGCCCTGCATTGGACTCTGCGCTCAGCATGGAGTCTGCCTGAGATTCTCTCTCTCCCTCTGGCTTTGCCCCTCCCTCCACTCGTGTTCTCTCTCTCTCTCAAAATTAATAAAATCTTAAAAAAAACAAAACTGCAACATCAACTCTTGTTGGGCGCCATCCTGCTGGCCTGGCCCTGCGGATTTTGGACCTGTCAGCCTCCACAATTGCATGAGCCAATTCTTTAAAACCAATCTCTCTGTATATTCATATAGACGGTTGGTTCTGTTTCTCTGGAGAACCCAGACTAATACAATGTCTAATAGTCTGCTGCCAGCTCTGAATTCCTCTTGCCTTCTTCTGCCCTCAACCCGAATCCACTTCTAGCTAATTCTCAATTTGTGGAAAAATAGAAAATTTACATTGAGATACTGTTTATGTGAAGTTGATAGGGCATTATATATCTTTTTAACAATGATAATGCCTTCGGGCTAAAAGGTTGGTGGATTGTACCATACGTAGGCATCTCATTATCCATACATCAGTATGTGTTTTCACTTAATTTGAGTTTTGGTTGGAGTCTCTTTCTGGATGTCAGTGTCTGCCTGCTGCAGATAGGGGGCGCTGACACCAGCAGGCTAAGTCTTTGTGGCCTTGTAATAAATAGATCTTCTCAGTCCCTGGGTAGTACATTAAGAACCCAGGTCCGCTAGCTCCAGACATAGTCCACTGCTCTCAACCAGACATATCATGTGGTGATTCCCCCAAAACCCAAATACATACAAGCCTGCTTGCTGCTTGCAGGCACAGACTTCCCTACTGTCTCTTACACGGGCCTACTTTATACAACTGGGCTTCTCCCCTGGTTCCTTGTTTGCACTCTAGTATAATCTGGTAGTTCTGGAACCATGCCACAAACCAAGACCAATTTGGCTGGGCTCTGATCCCCTGTCTAGTTTATGTTGGCTCCTATACCCCTGGGTATCTGACACCGCTCACCCCACTCTAAGTCTCGTTCAACCTGGATAAACTTCTCTCGAACTTTGATTTCTGGTTCTGCTTGACTGTGTCTGTTACCACCCCTCAGTGACCATCAATGCCGTGTCCTTACTGGATAAGACCTCCCGGTGGATCCAACTTGAACTGGACCCAAGTTTTTCTTGCTTCAGTGGACACTGTGACAAGCATTTAGGGACCCACTATTGTTCCTGGGTTAGTGTATTGTGAATCTAGTCTCATTGGCTACAGTTTTTTCCCTGGTTCCTACCGGTTAGCCTTTGGGGGCCCAACACACTTTACGTTTTGGCCTGTAAGGGTTATAATAGAGTAGTCCAATCATACCACGTGGAAGACAGGCAAATAAGGATATCTTAAGTAGAAAAGGAATATGATGAAAGTGGTATTTTGGGATAATTAATCTCTTAGTGTTATGCAGGACAGATTGGAAGCAAGGGAGACTGGCTAGCATGTTAATCTATTAATTCGGAGATATGATGTTTAAGATTAGGCCTAGAGTAGTGAATATAAGAAGAAGTACAGAATCTTAACACTTTATGCCAATAAAATGCTATTTGCATAAAGATGTTCACTGCAGAATAATTTAAAACAGCAAAAACTTGCAATGACCTAAATATCCAATAGCAGGGGAATGATTTAAGTAAATTTTGGTTGTAGCACACTTCATGAAATGCTATATAGCTAACTAAATAAACTGTTAAGAAGGCTGTTAATCAAAATGTAAAAGTGCCTATGTTGTAATAGGAAAAAAAAGCAGGATACTGGAAATGCAAACTGGTGCAGCCACTGTGAGAAACAGTATGGAGGTTCCTCAAAAAATTAATAGAATTACCATATGGTCCAGTAATTCCACTAGTAAGTATTTACCCAAAGAATACCAAAACACTAATTTGAAAAGATATTTGTACCCCTGTGTTTATTGCAGTATTATTTACAATAGTCAAATTACAGAAGCTGCCCAAGTGTCCACTGATAGATGAACCGATAAACATGTGGTATATATATGCAATGGAATATTACTCGGCCATAAAAAAGAATGAGATCTTGCCATTTGCAACGACATGGATGGATCTAGAGGATATAATGCTAAGTGAAATAAGTCAGAGGAAGACAGATACCATATCATTTTAATCATATGTGGAATTTAAGAAACAAAACAGACAAACCAAAAAACAGACTCTTAAATGTAGTAGAGCAAACTGATGGTTACCAGAGGGGAGGTGTCGGGGGGATGAAGGAAATAGGTGAAGGAAATTAAAGAGTACCCTTATCTTAATGAGTAATGTACAGAAGTGTTGAATCACTATATTGTATACCTGAAACTAATAGAACACTGTATGTTAATTATACTGGAGTTAAAATTTTTAAAAGAGTACAAAATATGCACACAATTATTACAAAGTCTGTAAATATGCATAGAAAATATATACATAAGTTCTATGAAATGGTAACAATGATGGTGGTAGAGTTGGAATTATGTATGCTTTCATTTCTCTGTTTTCCAAATTTCTATAACATGGTTATACTAGTTTTAAAGATTCTATAATTTCAGCTTCCTGTTGAGACTAATTCTTTCTCTCATTTAAAGGATTATTTTAACAAATCTATTGGTGTTCTCATGTCTCCTAGGTCCTGGAAGGAGCCTTGAGTGAGTATAAGCCTAGCCATTTTGAGAAAGTCATTTCATTATCAAAAGCAGGTTGGGCCATTGATGAAAAATAAAAATAAAGAAGCAACAACAACAAAAATATCTTTTTCCAGACACTCCAAGGTAGACCTACTTACTGAAAATCTCTGCATTTATATTGATTATATTGATTTCTAGCATAGCTGGGCTCTGGTGCTCTTCTGGACGAACAGGTGGCCACAATTTGCTCACTTTCTCTTCCTCTTTGGCCGTGATGGGAATTAGTGTTGAAATCAGTAAGCCTTAATGATTGTCTCACTGACATGGGGTTCAGCTGTGCTTTTTTGTCCTCCAATACTGTTCATTTTTACGTTGAGGCAGTGGTTGGTAAGATCATAGACTTTGAACTAAGGCAAATATGGGTTCAGATTCTAGGTCTTCTGCTCATAGCTGTATGACTGTGGGCAAGTTATGTAATCATGCCAGGTCTTTGTTTGCTCAGGGGTGATATTACTTACCTTTAGGGATTGGAAGGTAGTTGAAGCAAGGCAAAGGAAGAGCTCTCCATAGAGCCATCACTCAGTTTTACCAAGTTGCTGCTGAGGGAGAAGGGCTCTGGCCCCTGAGTGGATCCTGTAACTTCCACTCCCCCCTTTCAGGGGAGGTCAGGGCAGGGCTGTGCTTAAAGACCTTATGTCTTTTGACTCAATGGATTCTGAAATATCATCTGCATTAATGACTCTCCTGGGACATTTGGAAATCACTATGATCTAGTGCCCAGATACTCTTAGGCAGCTACAGAATTTATTGAGGATAATAATTTCCAGAGGAGGCTGGGAAGGTGGCACTCTTTGTACACCTTAATGGTGGCAAAGATGAACAGATAAGTGAGTAATCCAGAAATAACCTCTGAATTTATATATAATAGCTCTCTGAACTCCCCTCCTCTGAATGCTCCCTTTTGTGGTATTTATTGCTTTACCACCACCTCTTCCTTCTATGATCCTGAACCTCTATGAGCCCAGCTCCTGGTCAAATCTATGTAGGAGCTCAGGCTGTTCAAAACACCTATAGGACACCCTGTAGCATGACAAGAGACATTATAATACAAGGCCATAGTCAATAAATACCAAATAGCGAGGGAAATGAGTCGGATGGGAGATGTCCCAGCTGTCCTTCTACCACTGTCCTCATCTGTCCTTGTCAGAGAGTCTGGGCCCTTTGTAATGACAAAGTCCGTAATTCTGGGTATCTCCCATATTCAGTACCTCTGTTCATACGTTTCTACCTCAAATTTTAGCACCTGTTCTCTATTACACACCCCAAAGACTCACCCCAGCAATCTTATATAAAGCCCCAAACAAGTGATTGGTGAGTTGATGTAGCCACAGCCTCTAAGAATAGTTCTAACTCTGGCCCAATGGGTGGGGCCCAGACTGAAAGATGGTTAAAGGATACTCATATACAACCCAGAGGGCAACTCCATTTCTTAGTCAAGAATACCCAGATGGGTAACTCTAGGTCTATCCTGTCTGATAGGAGGGACATTTTGGAAGAGATTAACCTGTCTGTATCCTTAAACTGGCCAGCTACTCCTAGCACATGAGTCCAATTCTCAATGTAGATGAATTCCTGCTCTGATACGTTGTGCACAGCTTAGAATGCCAAATATTTATTTCAGGATTGCACTCTGCTTTGGGTAGATATTTCTAATGCCTTTGGCTCTTGATTCCTTGCTCCACCTCCTGTTTGTGGGCATATACTTGTCCCTGTGATCTCATGCTTAATGTTGTCCTTGGGCATGGACTTTTAATTTCTCTTTACAATGACTTTGATTTACCCTTAGGATTACCTCTGCTTCTACCTCTTTGAATCAACATTTATGCCTGGTTGAACCCTTCCCTCATAACACCTGACATTACTTTCTCATGGCAGGTATTTTCACCCTAGCCCTGTTAATAGGAACCACATATAAGAAACTAACATATCAGTCTACCATCTACTATAAGGACTATAAATCTCTAGCAATTTTCACCTCTTTTACCCCACAAAACCCCAGTCTAGTAACACTCAGGGGAAAGATTTATGGAGAACAGAGTCAGAAACCATCCAGGTATGAACACTTGAAGACTGACAGGGTACTGGGGCGCCTGGGTGGCTCAGTCGTTAAGCGTTTGCCTTTGGCTCAGGTCATGATCCCAGGGTCCTGGGATCGAGCCCCGCATTGGGCTCCCTGCTCAGCAGAGAGCCTGCTTCTCCCCCTCCCACTCCCCCTGCTTGTGTTCCCTCTCTTGCTGTCTCTCTCTCTCTCTGTCAAATAAATAAAATCTTTAAAAAAAAATACTGACAGGGTACAGCAAAAAGAGGTGTGGCACGCAATTAGGAAGCTGTAAATAATACATTCATCTAACTATCTTGCTCATGGACTCTGATCTCTGCACTTTGTTACCTATGTTTCTTCTCTGTCTGTCTGTTCCTGACTCTAACCTGTTTCCTCTTGGCTGGATCCATTAACTTCTTGGCTGTTCTTCTTGATTTACCTCTTCCACGTTTCATTTTGACAATAGCCCTTATTCTCTGTCCCTTACCTGTCCTCCATCCTGTCTCTCCAGTGTGGAATGATCAGGTCCTCCTCCACCAACTGCTACTCTTTTCCTTGTTTCAGGATCTAGTTCTAATTGAACACCTCACCAGAACTGACCAGAGCACCCCACTCCTGAGCACCCCAGCTCCATCCCATTGGCAATAGATCCTTTGAATAGGACTAATACCCCCTATGGGGAATTTAGAAGAAAAGTGGTTAAGTTATAGGAGGAGGGGATGAGGCAAAGAGGTAGTAGGAAGTGGGAAAGGGTGAAACCAGGAAGAGCCATGGAGGGAGAGGAAGAATTGTAAGGTTATTCAGGTAACACTTGGGGGATAAAACATTTGAAAGAATGAAGACAAATGGTAAATGGAATTCTCTGAGAACAAAAGTAAAGTATGTGGAGGTGAGAGCTGAACATAGGAAAAGAAAATGGGTGTAATATTCAGAGGGGAGGTGTGTGGCAGGAGTGAGCACCGGGAAGGTGAGATACAGGGCCATTCCAAGATGAAATGATAAGGGTGGGCAACTAAAACATTAAGCAGATGGCTCCCATTAAAGGGCACGGTCATAGTTCTTATCTTGAAGAAAGGGATATTCTAAAGTTTATTTATTTTAGTAATTTCTACACCCAATGTGGGGCTCAAACTCACAACCCTGAGATCAAAAGTCACATGCTCTTCTGACTGAACTAGGCAGGTGCCCCAAGAAAGAGATATTCTAAAAGATGGCTTAAGTAAGTACAAAAATAACTATACAGCAAGGCAGACTGTTAACGACAACGAGAAAAGTACAAATAAAAGGTAAGGGGGTATAGAGGAAAGGATGCCATGGCAGTCAACACTTAGTGCTGTGCCTTGTATGGAATATATACTCAACAACACCATTTCAGGAGAAAAGCTGACATTGGAAGGGGTACACACGTGCTTTTGAAATTGCGTAGCTGATGTTTAATTTTCTACTAGTGTTTCTCAACAATGGATGCACATAAGAATCCCCTGGGAAACTTTTAGAATGACTGATATCCAGACTCCACATTCAGAGATTCTGAGTTAATGGATCTGGAGTAAGGCCTGGGCATTAGTATTTTTTTAAAGCTCCCAGATGATTCTAATGGTCAGCCAGGATGAGAAACCTCTGGTCTATGTGTATATATTTTTTTCTTTTGAAAGATTAAGGGGCTTAGAATCAAAGGGTAGAGACACAAATTTGGGAAAGAGGAGGCACAGATTCTAGATTTAGCACTAATGCCCATTAATACATCTTGGGTAATTTCCTGTCAGGAGCGCCTGAGAGGCTCAGTTAGTTGAGTGTCTGACTCTTGATTTTGGCTCAGGTCATGATCTCAGGGTCATGAGATTGAGAACCCAGCATTGGGCTCAGGTGCTGCTCAGTACGGAGTCTGCTTGTCCCTCTCCCTCCCCCTCTGCCCCCACCTCGGACTTGCTCATACATACCCTCTAGCTCTCTAAAATAAATAAATAAATCTTTAAAAAAAATGTTTTTCATCAATACAATTAAAAAGTGGTATATAAACTCAGGATAATATATTGTTTCTGTCCCTTGTCTTTCTCAGGAGTTTGGAGAATTAAACTTGGGGATTTTTCAGTAGGAAGTTACTATGTAAATACATTTAAATACTATAATCAAAGGAAAATCATGTTTGGTTTTTTTGTTTGTTTGTTTGTTTGTTTTTTACTTTTTAAAAATTGAGGTTGGGGCACCTGGGTGGCTCAGTTGGTTAAGCATCTGCCTTCGGTTCAGGTCATGATCCCAGGCTCCTGGGATCGAGTCCCACGTCAGGCTCCCTGCTCAGTGGGGAGTCTGCTTCTCCCTCTGCCCCTAACCCATGCTCGTGCTCTCTCTCTCTCTCACTTTGCCTCTCTCTCAAGTAAATAAATCTTTTGAAAAATGAGGTATAATTAGTTTCAGGTGTATCATGTTATTTTTGGTAACAAAAGTCTATTATGATTAAGAGTCCATTTATCATATTAATTTGTGCATTTTGACATCCATCATCTCATTTGTTTCTCTCAAAGTCTTTGCCGGTTAAGTATTATCTTTATTTTGCAAATGACTGACCTACAGTCACACCTCCTTATGTGACACAGCCACTCTCTATTTTTCTTTCTTCAGTCTTAGGTATCTTTCTAAATCTTTGTTGACATGGTATATTTTACAATGAGTCAGTAGCATTGGTTTTAATGTGAAGAGTAAAAACTATAGCCCTATTCAACCAATTGCCTAACTGACAGGATGATGGAATGGAAATAAAATATATTGTGGATAATTAAGTCAGGAGAAATTGGCATTTGCCATTGGCTGTTGCTAAGCAGATTAAAAAGACAAAAAACAGTAACAAACTACAATAAACTATTCAGGTTTTAGCATCATAACTGCTAAATAAATGTTGAAAGAATGAATAAGTGAATGGGTGAATTTTAAAATATTTATGGAAATGACCATAACGATACATAAAATCATCGAATACTTACATATGCCATGCACTATGTTTAGCCCTTTACATGAATTATCTCTCCCTCTCTCTCTCTTTTTTTAAGATTTTAAGTAATATCTACACCCAGTGTGGGACTTGAACCCACAAGTCCAAGATCCAGAGTTGCATGCTCCACTGACTGAGCCAGCCAGGTGCCCCTGTGTTATCTCTTTTTAATCAACACTAATTCTTTTAGGTTGTTATTATTATTATTCCTCATTTGACAGATGAAGAAACTGAAGTCCAGAAAGATTAATTATAGTGCTCACGCTCTGCCCCTTAGCTAAGGTCCCCAACGTCCTTAGCTACTGAATTTCATATTGCAATTGCCTGACCCTACTGTTCCGTGAGCAAGCCAGGCCCAAGCGCATCTATTTGTCTTTTCTGTTTGTGGTGCCACCTGCTGGAGATGGGACCTGCCCTTGTTACATTTCCCAACCACTATCTCTTCCAGCCATTTCTAGTAGTGACTTCCTGTTCCTGTCCGCACTGCTTGCCGGGGTACCTCTTCAGCCTTGAGTGGGGACAGGAATACGTGGCCACAGGGCTGATAATTTCATACATAACATGGAGACTCTGGCCCAGGGCATGGATTCCAGTCCTCTGGATTCTGCCTTTTGGCTCTCATCTCTTTGGTCTTACCCTTGTCAGCCACAACAAAAACCTGTGCATCCTCTGTCCAGACATTCTGCAGTTTATTGATTCTGTGGAAGCCATCAATTCTAAGGTGCACCATTAAGAGAAATTTACTATTAAGAAAAATAAACACACCCAAATATTATTTTATTTTTATTTATTTATTTTTTTAGAGCAGGGGTGGGGGGGTGTGCAGAGGGAGAGGGAGAGAGAGAATCTTAAGCAGCTTGCCACATCCAGGGCACAGCTGGATGCAGGGCTCGATCTCACGACCCTGAGATCATGACCTGAGACCAAATCAAAATTCGGACACTTAAGTGACCAAGCCACCCAGGCGCCCCATAAACACACCCAGTTATAATGACATGATGTCACCAATTGAGAGATGCATCCCTGTTTCAGAGAAGTTAAAATGTGTAAAAAAAAAAAAAGCATCTTAAAATTGATGAAATATAGTACATAAATGTGTTCTGAATGATTTTTCTGACACTTAGAGGCTGTTCATAACCAGCTTTTCTCATGACCACTGCTATTGCCAACTTGCAATGTTTGTCCCTTGTTTTAGATGCTGTGAACTGTAGCAGCTTTTGTCACAAATAGGGCTTTCTTCGAAAAATTGGTGAAGTGTGTATATTTTGGCATGTGGTGGTTCATACAGGAGAAGAGAATGGTAGAGCGCACTAAGGAATGGATACAATCAGTATGTGGGATATACCAGGTGATAGGGAGTTCAGGGAGGTTCTAGAAGTATCTCTTTTACCACTTCATGATGTGTAATATTTCCATCCCCCCCAAAAAAGTTCCTTCCTGCCCCTTTGTAGTCAGTTGTCAGTCCAAACCCTAGCTCCTGGCAGTCACTAATCTGCTATAACTATAGTTTTAACTTTTTAAGAATTCCTGTGCATGGAGGGGCACCTGGGTGGCTCAGTTGGTTAAGCATCTGACTCTTGTTCTCAGCTCAGGTCTTGATATCAGGATGACTTGATCTCAGGGTCGTGACTTCAAGCCCCACATTGGTGTCCATGCTGGGCGTGGAGGCTACTTAAAAAAAAAAAAATCCACGTGCATGGAATCATGCAGTGTATGGTATTTTGTGTCCGAGATATTTCACTTAGCATAATGTTTTGAAACTTTTTCATGTCATTGCATGTCTCAGCTGTTAATTCCCTTTTATTGCAGAATAGGACTCCTTTGAATGGATTGTACCGCAATTTATTTATCCATTTATCAGTTGGTGTACATTTGGGTCGTGCCCCAACCCACCAGGGGCACAATTCAGTCTTTAACCATTTAATATGATATTAGCTATAGGTTTTTTGTAAATGCTCTTTTTCCGAGTTTGCTGTCTTCTGCTGTGGGTGTTGGATTTTGTAAAATGCTTTTTTCCTCTGTCACTTAATATAGTCACATGCTTTTTCTTCTTTAGCCTATTGATATGGTGGATGACATGGATTGATTTCTGGATGTTGAACCACACCCTTGCATACCACTTCATTAAGGTATGTAATTCTTTTTATACACGGTTGGATTGAATTTGCTAATGTTTTGTTAAGGAATTTTGCGTCTTAGGTTTATGAGACATGTTGGTTTGTTGTTTACTTTTTCTGTACTGTCCTTGGTTTTGGTATCAGGGGAATGCTGGCCTCATAAAATGAGTTGGGAAGTGTCACCTCCTTTTCCATTCTCTGAAAGAAACTGTCCAAAATTTGTGTTAATGCTTCTTTAAATATTTGGTAGCTTCTCCCGTGAATCTATCAGGGCCTGAAGATTTCTGTTTATATCCCACAGATTTTTATACCCTGTGCTCTGTTTTTCATTCAGTTCAACATACTTTCTAATTTCCCTTGTGATTTCTTCTTTGATTCTATGGGTTATTTATAAGGGTGTTTAATTTCCAGTATTGGGGGATTTTTCTAGATGTCTTTCTGTTATTGATTACTAGTTTAGTTTGTTATCAGAAAACATGCAGTACATGGTTTTAATATTTTTAAATTTATTGAGACTTGTTTAATGTCCCAGAATATGATCTGTTTTAGTGCGTATTCCAAATGGACTTTAAAAGAACATGTATGTAGGGGCACCTGGCTGGCTCACTTGGTAGAGCATGTGACTCTTGATCTTGGGGTTGTGAGTTCAACCTCCATGTTGTGTGTAGAGCTCACTTTAAAAAAATAAATAGGGGTACCTGGGTGGCTCAGTCGTTAAGCATCTGCCTTTGGCTCAAGTCATGATCCCAGGGTCCTGGGATCGAGCCCCATATTGGGCTCCCTTCTCTTCGGGAAGCCTGCTTCTCTCTCTCCCACTCTCCCTGCTTGTGTTCACTCTCTCGCTGTGTCTCTCTCTGTCAAATAAATAAATAAAATCTTAAAAAAAATAATAAAAATAAAAAATAAATAAAAGAGCACATATGCATTCTGAAGTTCAGGGTAGATTGTTCTATAAATTTTAACTAGCTCATGTTAGTTTTGATAGTGTCCAAGCCTACTGTATTCTTACTGATTTTCTGTCCATTTATTCTATCAATTCCTGGTAGTAATGTATGGAAATCTCTACCTCTAATTTTGGACTTGTTTACTTCTTTCAATTCTAACAGTTTTTGCTTCATGTATTTTGATGCTATGTCATTAAATACATACACATTTAGGATTGCCTGTCCTCTTGTTATGTCAACATCTTTATCATTATAAAATCTCTCTTGCTCCTTAATAATATTCCTTATTCCAAAGTTTACTTTGTCTGATATTAGCCACTCCCAATTCTTTTTATTAATGGCAGCATGCATATATCCTTTCCCATCCTTTTATCTTTAACTTATTTGTGCTTTTATATTTAAATTAGGATTCTTGTGGATATCATATAGTTGGGTCTTGTTTTTTGTTTTAAGTCCACCTGATAATCTCTGCTTTTCAGTTATACTGTTTAGGCAATTTATATTTAATGCAATTATTGATTTAAATAGTTTGTTACCTTTCTTTTATTTTTTAAATTTTATTTATTTTTTAAAGATTTTATTTATTTATTTGACAGAGAGAGACACAGCAAAAGAGGGAACACAAGCAGGGGGAGTGGTAGATGGAGAAGCAGGCTTCCTGCTGAGCAGGGCGCACAATGAGGGGCTTGATCCCAGGACCTTGGGATCATGACCTGAGCCGAAGGCAGGTGCTTAACAACTGAGCCACCCAGGCAGCCGTTTGTTACCTTTCTTTTAAAGAGATTAAACAATTAGGAAAAATCTTTTATATTTTATCCACATATTTAGCATTTCCATACTACTTTTTAGTCCTTTTGCAACATTTTTATTCCATATGAAGAACCTCAACATCTTTTTTTCATTTTTTATTTATTTATATATTCAGTTTTTTTAAAGTTTTTATTTATTTATTCATAAGAGACACACAGAGAGAGAGGCAGAGGGAGAAGCAGGCTCCTCGCTGAGCAGGGATCCTGATACGGGACTCGATCCCAGGACCCTGGGATCATGACCTGAGCCAAAGGCCGACGCTTAACCATCTGAGCCACCCAGGCGCCCAACATTTCTTTTTCTTTAAAAGATTTATTTGTTGTAGAGAGGGTGGAAGGGGTGGAGGGGGAGGGAGAGGGACAAACAGACTTGGCCCTGAGCACTGAGCCCCATGTGGGGCTCTATCGCAGGACCCTGAGATCATGACCTGAGCCGAAACCAAGAGTCGGATGCTTAACCAACTGCGCCACTCAGGTGCCCCAAGAAATGCCCAACATTTCTTGTAGCACAGACTTGCTGATGAATCCTCTCAACATTTTTTGTCTAAAAAATTTTTTTTAGTTCATTTCCATTTTTAATGGATATTTTTGCTGAGTGTAGAATTCTAGGTTGGCAGTTTTTTCTTTCAGTACTTTAAAAATGTCACTCCTTTGTCTTCTAGCTTGTGTCATTTCTTTTTTTAAAGATTTTATTTATTTGAGAGAGAGAGAGAGGGAGAGCACAAACAGGGGGGAGGGGTAGAGGGAGAGGGAGAAGCAGACTACCCACTGGACAGGGAGCCTGATGTGGGGCTCAATCCCAGGACCCTGGGATCATGACCTGAGCTGAAGGCAGATGCTTAACAGACTGAGCCACATAGGCACCCCTAGTTTGTGTCATTTCTAATAGGAACTCTAGTCATTCTTTCCTTTGTTCCTCTTTACAAAATGACTTTTGGGGGGCAGCTTTAAACATATTCCTTTATCACTGTGTCTCACAAATTTGATTATGGTGTGCTTTGGTGTAGTTTTCTGTTGGGTTCATGAGCTTTTCGGATCTGTGTGTTTTCTAGTTTTCATCATATTTGGAAAAATTTTGGCCATTGCTTCTTGAAATATCAACCCCCCTGTGTGTCCCCCCCCCCCCCGTGCAACCTCTGACTTCCTGGGGCTCCAATTACAGACACCTTAGATTGCTTGATATTGTCCCATTGGTCACTCATGCTATATATATATTTTTTTCATTTCATTTCAGATATTGTGTTTTTCATCTCTAGAAGTTCTATTTGGTCTTGTTTTCTTCCCTTTCCCTCTTCATTATGTTTATGTTTTCCTTTGCATTCCTGAGTATCTGGAGCATATTTATAGTAGCTGGTTTAGAAGCTTTCCTAGTTCATCATCTCTGTCATTTCTAGGTTTATTTATATTGATTGACTTTTCTCCTGGTTATGGATTATATTTTCTGCATGTCTGGTAATTCTGTTTGGATCTCAGGACACTGGATTTTTATGTTTTGGGGTGTGGGATTTTGTTGTATTCCTTCAAAAATATTGGCCTTTTATCTGACAGGCAGTTAGGTTAGTTGGAATCAGTTTGATCCTTTTGAGGCTTGCTTTTCTGCTTTGTTAGGGTGAATCAAAGCAGTCTTCAGACTAGGATAATTTAGCACCACTACTTGGGTGATTCCCTTCTGAAGACTTCATCTTATGTCTGAAAAATGCCCATCCCTACATGAGCTCTGGGCATTGTATGTCCCACTGCTTTATGTTGGTTCTTTACTCAGTCTTGGGAATTTCATCCAAATATATGCAGATCAGAGGGCGCTAGGGTGCCTCAGTTGGTTAAGTGTCTGCTTTCAGCTCAGGTCATGATCCCAGGGTCCTGGGATCGAGTCCTGCATCAGGCTCCCTGCTCAGTGGGAAGCCTGCTTCTTCCTCTCCCTCTACCTGCTACTCCACTGGCTTGTGCTCTCTCTCTGTCAAATAAATAAATAAAAATTCTTTAAAAAACAAAAAACAATAAACAAATATATGCAGATCAGGATTCAGCCAATTTTTTTGAAGGGTCTCCTCTGCAGATTTCTCTAGAGCTGCCCCTGGACACCTTTTTCCTCTCTAGTACTCTGCCCCCAAAAGTAGCTTCCTCAATCTGCCAGCACTTTTTCCTCAACTCAGTGAGACAACTGGGTGATATTTTGATTTCCTATATCTGCGTTGTATCCTGGAAACTGCCTCCATGTGGTAATTTTGGGCTAAGGCTCACCTCATTTGTTTTCCTTCTCTTAGGAATTGTAGCCCTTTGTTGTGTGTTGTCCAATGTCTGAAAAATAGTTAAGTTTCATATACCTTGCCTGTTTTTCTAGTTGTTTGTGGTGGGACAGCAGTTCCTATAGCAGTTAGTCCTTCAGGCCAAAAGCAACTGTCCACTATACTTTTCCACCACTTTTGTGACTATTATTGGAAACGTATGCTTCTCTATGATCTTCAAGGTCATTATCTCCTGTTACGAAAACCCTGCTCCATATTATAAGTGAAACAGGAACTTATATATTACCTTTCAAAAGTTGACATTTGCGCCGAATGTACAAAAGCAATAGCAAGTTTGCTGATGCATTGGCAGGAACCAAAGCAGTATCACTGAATTGCACAGGGAGTCCTATTCATCATCCACCTGCAATCACACACACAAAAGCCAGTTTCACTCAAGAAATGTTCTTTTTTTTTAAGATTTTATTTATTTATTTGACAGAGAGAGACACAGCAAGAGAGGGAACCCAAGCAGGGGCAGAGGGAGAGGGAGAGCAGGCTTCCCACCAAGCAGGGAACCCAGTGCAGGGCTTGATCCCAGGACCCTGGAATCATGACCTGAGCCGAAGGCAGACACTTAACGATTGAGCCACCCAGGCGCCCCACTCAAGAAATGTTCTTAAACAAAGTAAAAATTAATTTTACCCACTCTTGACACATGAGTAGGCATCTTTTTAATACTCTGTGTGATGGAACGGGAAGTACACATAAGCAGTTCTGCTGCATACTGAAGTATGATGGTTGGCTTCAGGGAAAGCGCTGTGTAATTGTTTGAATTGCAAGCTGAACTAACCCTTTTCTTCATGGGGCACTACTTTTACTTAAAAGAACAACCAGTGGACAAACACAGTTATTCAGATTTGGGTATTTGGCGGATGTTTTCTTGCAAATAAACGAAGTGAGCCTGTCTCTTAGAGAAAACAACTGACAATATTTGTTGCTGGTGATAAAATATGAGCTTTCAGTGAAAATTAGCATTTTACAATTATAAATTATGTCTGCCACCATGAGCTTAATAGCTTCCCAATAATTAAAAGACTTTTCTGATGAGATTCAGGGGGTGATATTAACGGATGTGATTTTATTTTATTTTATTTTATTAAAGATTTTATTTATTTATTTGACAGAGACACAGCAAGAGAGGGAACACAAGCTGGGGCTGTGAGCCAGAAAGTTTGAATTATCTGTTATTTATTTATTTTATTTTTTTATATTGTTTATTTATTTGACAGAGAGAGAGCAAGAGGAGGGACACAGGCAGGGGGAGTCGGAGAGGGAGAAGCAGGCTCCCTGCCAAGCAGGGAACCTGATGCAGGACTCGAACCCAGGATCCTGAGTTGAAGGCAGACGCTTAACTGACTGAGCCACCAAGGCGCCCGTGAATAATCTGTTCTTTTAAAGATTGCATGCAGTGAAAACTTCGGGATCTGGTGCTTTTTAAATGGGGGGTGTATAATCACCTTTTCTTTCCACTGTAATTGCTTATTTCAGTTTTATACTTTTAGTTGAACAATTCTCATAAGTTTTTGTTAGGAAATCATATATTTTACGTTTTTTATTCTATTGCCATTGTGTTGCAGGTAGTATTTCTCACATTTCCTTTAATGCTTTTTGTACTCTAGGTTATTTCTCCTTTCTTATTCCTAATCTTGAATTTTTTTTCTCCTGAACCCACTCTTTATTTCATTCAGTGCCCACATCCCACTAATAAAACAGTACAAAAGCTTTGGGATGAAGGGAATACAAGGCGAGAACACAGCAGACAAGCACTGTCCAGGAAGACAGAAAGGGCCTGATGGGTGTGTGGGCTGTCCCTCTCGTTTGATCGCTGCGAAAGTTCCAGACAAAGAGACACCAGTGGAGATTGCCAGCTGGTCTCTCAGCCTAGGCTTCACAGGGCTGTTGTTTGTAGATCCACCAGGATCCAAGCCTTTCTTCTCAAATTTTAACACCCTTAACTTCAGTTGTGCATGTGTTACCAGATTTGGATCAGCCTTTGCCGTAACTGGCTAACCCTATTCACAGAAATGGCTGATGTGAAAGCTAGAATGCCAATTTAATAGTTTCCTAACAAATGAACCTGAACACCTGTGTCTGCTGATCAATGTATTGCTTTCTTTTGCATGCAAGTGTTTATGGTCTCCTAGATACTGCTCCTGGAGATGCATCTGTAAGGGAATGAGGAAGGAGGCAGGGTTTGGCAGAGAGCCTTGCAACTCATACCTCCTGTGACCCCATGGAGAGCTCTGCAGTGAGAATGACCCTTTGAGATGCTCAAAGTTGAGGCAATGAGCTGGGCTTTGGAATCCCCACATCACTCGGTCATTGGTCATGGACACCGCCTGGGAGAGCCTGTAACCATGGAGGACACAGGTCCGTGCAGCCTGGGGCTTCACCCAGTGAGGGATGTGCGCCTCCTACTCCCAGCTGATGGGGGATGGGTGCCTGGGTCCTAAAGAGAGGTCCTAGGCAGAACAACACCACAGCATTCACTACAAACACATTGGTTGTAAGATACATCCTGAATTCCGAAACATTAACTATGAAGAAAGTGCACCTTAAAATAAGGGTGGAAATATGTTGTAAAGATTCAGTAGTGTTTTTTGGTATAGAGATGCAAGCTGGACTCCAGGAAGAATCCAAGTAGAGAATTGGAAATCTAGAGGGTCTCAGGGATTATTCTCCGTTGTCTGTCATTTATGATTTTTTTTTGAAAATCTATTTTTCTCTTCCTTCTTGATATTCCAACTTTCTTCACTGAAGAGTTTAACGGAGCCCACATAGGAGGTGGATGATGGCCAGCACTGTGCTGGTGAATATATAAACTGGCTCTCTGGTGGAAAAGAAGTGTGCATATATATTCATGTAATTACTTACTGATATCCTTACTGATATAAAGGATATGAAGGACACAACATTAGGTAATAATGAATAATAATAGTTATTAGGTAATAATGAATACAATTTTTTTTTTGCTGTGAGTTCCATATAGCCAGTTGATTCTCACAGAATGCTTTAATTGTTTTTTGCAGAACTCTTGTATCCCCAGCTAACCTGTGGTTATAAAGGATGAATGAGTCTAGCTCTGACATGAATGCTAGTTAATATTTTTGCCTAAATTAATGAATAAGGCAAAAGTGAAACAACAAAGGTACACGTTAGAACTTCATTTGTTTGTCATGTGAGATGACTTCTTTATTGAATCAGATAATAGTTCTTGAATCCTGGAAGAATATCTCCTTCAGTCTTTTTCCTCTTTACTTACTAGGCAACAGCTGCAGACACAACACTTTTAAATTTCACTTGTTATCAGTTGTTTTTGACAGGTGAGAGATTTTGCTCCTCAGGGGATGTTTGGCAATGTCCAGAGACATTTTTGCTTGTCATAACTATAGATGGAGGGTGTTACTGGCATCTAATAGATAAATAGATGCCAAACATCTCTCTCCCCAAAAAGAATTATCTGCTCCAAAGTTGAGAAACCCTGATTTGTATTAGTAACATTTTCTCCATAACTCTTTAAAGTTTAGACAATCAACAAAATCATAAATCAAGTCCAGATTTGTAGCGATTGCCAATTTCGGTGGTGTAAATATTCCCACTGTGGCTGATTGAATCTACCAATATGACATTTCACAAGTGTGGAGTTGTTGAAAAATGTGCGGTAGCACGTCACGTGGAGTTTCCACCACAAAGAGGCAATAGTTATAACTAACTGCAAGAGTATAAATTATAGTAAAATGTCGTAATATGATTGTATGTAATAGGTTCTGTGTATTTATTACCTGTGTTTATAAAGTACTTGTGTAAATAAACATTTAACTTTTAATAATGGCGTGCTTAACAGCTGACTCATAAAATTCTTAAAGATTTAGCAGTTTGCTCTTGCAGGTCAATAAAGACTGGTCTGGCTCCAGCTTGCTACTGAAATGGCTATCCACCACTTGAATTCACATTTATATTTCCTGCATCTTAAAAAGATCGACCTGGGGTGCCTGGGTGGCTCAGTCGTTGGGCATCTGCCTTCGGCTCGGGTCATGATCCCGGGGTCCTGGGATCGAGCCCCACATAGGGCTCCTTGCTCAGCAGGAAGCCTGCTTCTCCCTCTCCTGCTCCCCCTGCTTGTGTTCCCTCTTTCGCTGTGTCTGTCTCTGTCAAATAAATAAATAAAATCTTAAAAAAAAAGAAAAGGAAGATCGACCCAATTCCAACGCCAGTTTTTTAGGGAATGGTCTCTGGTTGGCCCAGATTGGGTCAGGTACCTGTCCATGGTATAGCCACACAAAGCAGGTATGTGCATGTGGCTGAATCCAAAGGCAGCCTATCCCCTCCCATTAGGAAATTTCTGGAAGCATCACCGTGCGTGGGAGGGCACCCTTGGAGGAGTCCATGACTGTTACAGATACACAGGCACTTGCTTCCTCCTCCACTCCTGTTTATCAAGACTCCATGCAGACTGAGTTTCTGACTCATCCACTTTTTCCTCCCCAGAGAGATTTCAAAATAATGTATTAGATCAGTGGTTCTCAAAGTGTGCTCCCTGGATCAACAGCAGCTGCTTCATTTGGGAGCTTGTTCAAAAAGCAAATTATTGGGCACGACTCCAGACCTCCTGACTGAGCTGTTCTGGGGATGGGGACCAGTAGTCTGGGTTTCAAAAGGTCCTCCAGGTTATTCTAAGGCAAACTGAAGAATGAGGGCCACTGTACTAAATTATCTAGCTTTAAAAAAGTTACATTCTATTCTTTAGGACAGCAACAAAACAAACCCAGGTCATCCTGATTAAATTTGGTATTTCTTCCAGTCTTCAGAAATGACAATCTCCCTTTGGATGAATTACTTGAGCAGAACAATAATCTCATCAATCTTATATTGATTTTTACTCTTTCTTCTTTTAGAAAATGACTGGTCTTTTATTTCTGTGAATACTTTATTATAACCTCACCTATGCTATTAAATCATGTTTGTCTTACATAAGTTAACTTTTCAGGATCTATTTCTTGATTCCCAAGGTAGCTGGTAATATCCCCAAGAGTAGGGGCGACATTTTGTATTTGGTTTAGGCCATAGAAACTAAAGTAGTATAGAGCTCACAGAAGACACCTAAATATTGGTTGAATAATTATGAAGATTTACACAAATATTTATTGTCAATCCCTTGCTTTCTTTTATTGGCATTATTTAAAGTTTATCACATAATTTCTAAAGTAGTTACCCTGGAAAACTTTATAAAGAATTTCAATAATTAAAACAGAAAATGACTGCTCTCTGGATATTTTCTCCAAATTATGGGACTTGTATCAAGTTATGCTGTGGAGAAGAAAAGAATCACCAGTGGTTACTATTGACAGATAACAAGCCGATATTTTGATGTGTTTCCTTGCAATAATTTTTTTCTAAGTCTATATGCTTTTCTAATCAAAAAGTGACCATATACTAGATTTCTAGTTTCATTAGTTTACTTTTTCATTAAGCACTGTATCATGAGCATTCTCACATAATTGAATATTTTCTGAAACATGGTTTTTAATGTTCTAGATTATTCTGTTCTATGTATGAACTGTAAGTTATTTAACCATTATCCCATTTAGGATATTTGGGTTGCTAACAATATTTCACTTTTTAAATAACTACTGTGATGGAATGGGATGCAGTTTTTTTTTAAGGTTTTGTTTATTTGTTTATTTAGAGTGCATGAGCAGGGGGAGGGGCAGAGGGAGAAGGAGAAAGAACCTGAAGCCGACTTCCAGCTGAGTCTGGAGGGAGGGGCGGGCCTTAATCTAATGACGCTGAGATCTTGCCCAGAGCCGAAATCAAGAGCCGGATGTTCCACCGACTGAGCCACCCGGTGGCTCCAGGATGCATAGTTTGAAAATGAACACATTCTCCCTTAGAGTTAGGATGGGTTGGTTCTCTCCTGGTCGTCTTTTTTCCCTTCTGTATTGAAAAGCTTACTCATCACTTTGCTTGTTCAAGTACACATCTTTCTTCCATCTCAAGCCTTTGTCAAGATTTAATGCACATGTTTCCATAAACACCGAAATCAGTGAGAGTCTGAAATTTAAAAGGAGCCTGTTTTTGGTAGCTAGTTGTTTCTCTGGTTTGCACTTACTGTCTCCCATTGGCCACTTGTTCCTTTGTTGGAAACTTCCATTATTGTACTATCATCCCTGTCAGTCCTTCATTCAGGGTTTTTTGTTGTTTTTTTTTTTAAGATTTTATTTATTTATTTGAGAGAGAACATGAGAGGGGTAAGGGTCAGAGGAGGAGCAGACTCCCCGCTTAGCAGGGAGCCAATGTGGGACTCGATCCTGGGACTCCAGGATCATGACCTGAGCCGAAGGCAGTCGCTTAACCAACTGAGCCACCCAGGCGCCCCTCGTTCGTGTTTCTGTGTAATAATCTCTTAACCCTAAAACAGGCAAATGCTAATAAATTCTTTGCTTAGGGAATTATAAATGACTCGGGACACCAATAGCCATATAAGAGTGCTGCCATGTTTATTAATTCAAGGACCTTTTCTTTGTAAAATATTTTAAGCTTTCCAAAGCCCTAAAAATTAGCACAGCATCTTAGGTCAGAGAATGAGTTAACTTCCTATGTTGATTTATTTCTGGTAAAAGTCAGCTATCTTTTGGATGAAATGTAACCAACACACACACACACACACACACACACACACACACGTACAAAACTTTGTAAATTGATCGAACAGTTCTCTACTGTCTTTTATTTTGATAAATCATCTTACTCAGTATCAGTCGACTGAACTGAATGATATTTCTTTCCTTTTTGAGTGGGAAAAACTAACCTGTCAAATATTCTTCAGTTACGATTTATCTGGAATTTCAAAAACATCTTCAATGGCATAGAACCAAAGATAAATGCTTTGTAAACAGTTCTTAGGGTCTTTTTAAAATTAAAATCTTAGACATAATTTTTCTCCACGATTTAATTTTTCATCTTGGGTTGGACTTAGACACACACACACACACACACACACACACACACACACACACACACACACACTCTTTCTGATTACATCTCCAATCATGTCACTGAAAATCTTGATTGCTGAACAAATGACCATAACAATTATCTCAGTTAGCTTGGGGTAAGTGTTCAGTTATCACCAAGATTTGTAAGCAGTTTAGAACTGGGAAATGAGAGACATTTACTTTTGAAGCCACTTAAATGGATGTAGTTGCTTAACATTACAGGAAATTTAACGGGGTGGCAATGAACACTGCCCCTTTATTCTGTACTAAGGAACTAATAGTATTGCTCAGGGTTTTCCCACTTTATTTTTTTCAAGAACTGTTTTTTTTTTTGTTTTTTAAGATTTTATTTATTTGACAAAGAGAGAGACAGTGAGAGAGGGAACACAAGCAGGGGGAGTGGGAGAGGGAGAAGCAGGCTTCCCATGGAGCAGGGAGCCCGATGTGGGCCTCGATCTCATGATCCTGGGATCATGACCTGAGCTGAAGGCAGATGCTTCTCGACTGAGCTACCCGGGTGCCCCAAGGGTTTTCCCACTTTAGTGCATTCATTTTGGCAGGCAGGTAACTTAAGGAACTCTGGTGTGAACTGGTTTAATGAGTAAGGATCTGGCCCTAATTAATATAATTGAAGTGTTCTATGAGGAGGCTTTTGCTTCTGAACTAGCAAATACAAGGAGGTGTAATAACTTCTCTTTAAAAATATGGCATGTCGACCTCCACAGTCTTCCAGAAGACTCCTGTTTCAGCCTACTTTTCCATTGTTATCTCCCCTAGCATAAACGACAGGCGCGCTGCCGGAGGGCGCCGCCAGGGGGCGCAAGTCTACAGCGGCTTCGTCAACAATAGGGGCCCTGGAGCACTCCCTCCCCTCCTCTCGCTTGCTTCAGCTTCCGCCGGAAGCGGTTATTGTCAGTCGTTGTCAGGTATTTGAGCTTGTTTGTGGTGGGCTCGCGTGCCTGACTGGGTGAGGCTTGGTTCCGGGACCCCGAGAGGGAAGCTCGAGCGTAAACCCGGGCAGCGGGATGGACGTTCTGAAATCGGAGATCCTCCGGAAGCGGCAGCTGGTGGAGGACAGGAACCTGTTGGTGGTGAGGATCCTTGGGGGTGGTGGGGCTTTGGCGGTCGAAGACGTGTGTGGGTGGGTGGCACTGGGGGTGAGAGGAGGGGTGAAGGGGTTTGGGCAGAGATGAGGCTTGGTGGGAGCTCCGCAGCTACCCGGAGCGGCCCCTCTAGACCCACCCTTTGACACCTCCCTCGGGAGTCTTAGAGAGGTGGGGAATTTCAGCAAACCCCAAGATTTTGGCAAATTTCTCCCCAGCTGCCCCTTTTCCCTCGAAGTTTCCCCTTCTGCCCCTTACACCCACTTCCATCTGTCCGTATTCTGCGAACGTGCCCCGGTTCTGGTGGTTCACGTCTGTCGTTTTACTAAGGGTTTGTGCCCGGCTGAAAGGAGAGTAAGGGCAGGCCCAGAATTATTTAAAATTTGTAACTCCGTCCTACTGTTGAAACCTGAGTTTTTATTACATCCCCCCCAACACATAACAGAAGTCTCTTGGCCAGCCCTTCGCTTGATAGGACGGCTAAAACTGTTGTAGACAAACAGTGGAGAAAAAGGAGAATTGCATGATTTAGAAACTTCCTTAACTAGATGTTCATGACTTTGTTGCTAACAATAACTGAGACCAGGGGTTCTCAAAGCCTTGGGCCTCCGGAGCCCTTTACACTTTTCCAAACTGAGGATCACAAAGGGCTTTTGTTTATGTATTTATCGATATTTACCGCATTAGAAGTTAAAGCTGAGAAGTTTTTCTTATTGAAGTTTAGTTGACATAGAAAATTGTATTAGTTGCAGGTGTATAACATAGTGATCGACAATTACAAACATTAGGAAATGCTGACCACAGTGTAGTTTAACATCTGCCACCCACAAAGGTATTAAAATGTTAGAGTGTATTCTCAATGCTGCACTTTTAATCCCAGTGACTTAATTTTATAACCGTAAGTTTGTATCTTTTAGTCCCCTTTACCTGTTTTGCTCGAGCCCCACCCCCATCACCATTTGTCTGTATTTGTTAGTTTTGGTTTTTTTCTTTTTGATTCCATATGTAAGTGAGATCATATGGTATTTCTTTCTCTGACGTCACTTAGAGTAATACCCTCTAGCTCCATCTGCATTGTCTCAAATGGCAAGATTTCATTTTTTATATGCAACTATATAATTTTATATAGACTCGACGATTTATAGTCTTTATCTTTCTGCTTCGAAGCATCCAACAGTAGTTTTCAAATTTTTTACTGCCCCAGTCACTTTAAGAAATTTTTATATTTTGCTCTGATATGTATATGGAAAAAGTTTCATGAAACAGTTCTTAACTACATGTGATTCTATCATGTTTTAATCAGTTGTTTGATTTAAAAATGCTGGTTGGGAATCACTGAATTGTTTTCATTACCTTATCTGTAGCTGGAAAACACCTGTCTATGTTACGTTGTTCTGGAAGAGCTGCCTCAACTTGGTCATTTCAAATGATGTCGCAGCTTTTTATTGTTAGTTCGAGAGTTGAAATAGTAAGTACTTACTGTGAGTGCCTCTTTGTTAAATTGGAGAAGCTCTTAAAATAGCCTCCTGTCACCTGTCCTAAATGATCTGCCTGGTGTAACTACTCAGAGGTAAGTGTATTCTCTGCGGTGCTCTCATTCCAGTGCTTTGGGGCCTTGGTGTTGGTGAATCTTGAGTTAACACAGAGCATCATTATGTGGAAAACCCAGGGGGCTTAAGAAACAGCAGAGCATAATTAGCAGTTTTCGTTGTCATTATGAGGATGGGCTTTGTGTAGAATTCTAGCTTTTTCTCCCCGGTATTTATTGAATGTTTTCTATATATGTTACTCTGTGCCGCAGAGGATTAAAAAAAAGTCATGTTTGATCCTTTAAGGAATATGCATTCTGTTTCACAGAAAATAGAGAAGCCAACATGCAAGATATTCCTTGCTTTTTCTCCCGTTAAAACAGGATGAGGTATCAGTTAAAGCTTGGGTCAAGCCTTCCACCTCCACGCTGGATCCCAGCTCATCCTAGCACCACCAGGAACCTGAATGTCACGGATCTCATTTCTTCCTGTGCCTTCAGTTTACTGGTCTACCCCCATCAACCCTGAAACATACTGATGTCTCTTCCATCTTTAACAAGGTGTTTTTGTTTTTTATAACTAGGCTTCTTAAAATAAGTTTTAATCCCTACACCTTAACATGATGCACAAAGGTTCCTGCCCCACAGCGGTACTGAATTGGTTCTAATCAGGGACAGCAGTGACCTCCATGTTTTCTAGCTGACCTCAGCAGCATTTGACACTCTTGACCAGTCTTATTTCTACATGTACCCCTTCACCTATCCTCCTTTATGATAGTACTAAAAGAATTTTGGACTTAAAAAGGTCAAGAGTTAGTAATTTCTGTGCCGGTGAAAATCTGTGCCCATTAAACCCCAGCAACAGAGTTCTGGCTCTTTTGAACCTTTTTTCATTTTTTCAGTTATTTGAACTTGCCTTTCTTACTCATCCTTTTCTTTATAATAGTCTTCTATAATTTTTTTTTTTTTTTTAGATTTTATTTATGTATTTGACAGACACAGTGAGAGAGAGAACACAAGCAGGGGGAGTGGGAGAGGGAGAAGCAGGCTTCCCGTGGAGCAGGAATCCTAATGGGGCTCGATCCCAGGACCCTGAGATCATGACCTGAGCCGAAGGCAGACGCTTAACAACTGAGCCACCCAGGCGCTCCAGTAGTCTTCTATAATTTTCTTCAGCTCCTTACTTCATGGTCAGTGAGTAGCCTTTGAAAGGTCCTTCCCCCCTCCCCCCCCCCCCCCCCCCCCCCCCGTGTAGGCAAAAAACATTTACTGTCCTGTTGATAGCGTATTTTGATATCTGCAGAGTAGATTTTTTCTTCATTTTACTGTAAAAATTTTCATTTGTGCAGAAGACTTAAAATTGTACAGTTAGAGGGGTGCCTGGATGGCTCAGTTAAACATCTGCCTTAGGCTCAGGTCATGACCTCGGGGTCTTGGGATCGAGCTGTGGGTAAGGTTCCCTGCTCAGCAGAGAATCTGCTTCTCCCTCTCCCTTTGCCCCTCCCCACCACTTGTGACTTCTCTTTCTCTCTCAAATCTTAAAAACTTTAAAAAATTGTACAGTTTGAAATTCATATGCCACAACCTAGATTCTGTAGTTAAACCTGCATTAACATTTTGCTCTATTTGCTTTATCATGTACCTGTCCAGAAACTACTTCAGAGTAGTTATAGCAGTCAGAACTTTTTAGGATCGGTGATAGGCTATTTTAGTAGCTTCTCCACAGTTTGAGGAAGGGGGGACTCACAAGGTTAAGTATTTCAACTCTCACAGCTTAACAATAAAAAGCTGGGACACCACTTGAAATGACCAAAGATGAGGGAGCTCTTTGGGAACCATACAGACAGGTGTTACTCAGCTGCAGGTGGGGTAATGAAAACAATTTAATGATCTTAATATATTTCAAGTTAAGTTACAGACATTGGTACACTTTACCCCTAAACAATTTGGTGTGCATATCATTAATGATCGTTCAGTGTTTATTTATATGTATTTTTATGTGTATACACAAATTTATATATTAAGAAATACATCAGTGAATTTTGACAAATGCATATGCCTATATGCCTGTGTAATCCCATCTGTATCAAAATATAGAATATTACCTCATTCCATCTTCCAGTTATTCCCTTTGCCTACCACCCTCAGAAGCCACCACTGTTCAGATTTCTTTGCACCAGTGGTTGGTTTTGCCTGCTCTAAAACTTCACAGGAGTGGAATCATCAGACTGTGCTCTCCTGTGTTCCACTATGTTTCATCATAATGGTTTGAGTTTTATTCATGTTGGATAGATGAGTTGTTCCTTTTTTTTTTTTTTGCAGAGTAGTATTCCATTGTATAAATAGAGCCGGTTTGTGAATCCATTCTTCTGATGGGCTCTTGCCAGGATTTGGCTCTGAAGATGAAAGCTGCTGTGGAACTTGCTTTATAAGTCTGATGTTTGCATTTCTCTGAGGAAAATGCCGGGGAGTGGAATTGCTAGGTCAGAGTACATATATGTTTTTATAAAAAGCCACCAGACGTTTTTCCAGTGTGCATGGACCACGTTACACATCTACCAGCAAGGAGGGTTCAGAGGTCCTCCAGTCGTGCGAGCAGTTTGTGTTGTCAGTCTTCTTAATTTCAGCCATTTGGAGGATTCTAGTGATACTGCATTGTGGTTTTAATTTGTATCTGCCTGATGATGATGATGATGATAGTGCTTTCCATGTGGTTATTTTTTTTTTTGACCATTTGTAGCTCTTTTGTAAAGTGTTAAAATTGCTTGCATTATTTTTTAATTGGGTTGGTTTTTTCCTTATTGTGTTGAAGGAATTCTTCATATATCATGGATTCCAGGCTTTGTCAGATATGTCAGATATGTTTTGTGAATATTTTCTCCCAGACTATGGGTCTTCTTTTAATTTTCTCCTTCCTTCCTTCTTTCCTCTCTCCTTCTTTCTCTCATTCTTTCCTTCCTTTCTTCCCTTCCTTTCTTCCCTCTTCACAGGGAGAGGGAGAGAAGCAGACTCCGCTAAATGGGGAGCCTGACACGGGTCTTGATCTCACCACCCTGAGAGCATGACCTGAGCCAAAATCAAGAGTCTGACGCTTAACTGACTGAGCCATCCAGGTGCCCCTCTATTCATTTTCTCAGTCATGTTTTTTGAAGAGCAAAAACTTTGATTTTTGATCAAGCTAATTTATCAGTTGGTAATGGTTATTCTGTGTGTGTCCTGTCTGGGAATATGAGGTACAGCTAGCTGGAAAAAAGTTGGCAGTTCTTAAAAATTAAACATACCCGTACTATATACGATCCAGTCCCTCCATTCCTAGGCGATAATTCAAGAGACTAAGGTATTCTCTTATACTCTAAAAGCTATTTGTTTTTATTTAATAAACAGAATTCTAAACAATTTTGCATCAGTTTTTTTGTATGATGTGTGGTAGTGGTGTGGTTTATTGCATTCCATGTGGATATCCAGTGGTTCCAGCACCATTTACTGAAAATAATTATCCCTTTGGATGGTTTTGGTGTCTTGAAAAATCAAATAATTGTGTAAGTGTGGCTGCGTTTTGGGTGCTCACTTCTGTTCTTGTAAGCTGTTGTTGATCTTTCTGCCGATACCACACTGTCTCTTGATTCCTGTAGCATTATGGTGAGTCTCCAGGTCAGGGAAGGTCAATACTACCACCACCACTACTACTAGTTTTTTTTCTTTTCTTTTTTTTTGTCCTCCTCTTCCCCTTTCTCCTTTTTATTCTCTTGCTGTGATTTTATTTTTAAGCAACATTATTGAGGTATGATTGACATACAATAAACTACACATTTTTAAAATGTGCAGTCGGGTGCATTTTGACATATGTATATACCTGTGAAACTCACCACAGTAAGAGCGTGAACATGTCCATCTCACCCCACAGTTTCCTTTTGCCCTTTTGTAATCCCACCTTCCTGCCCCTCCCTGCCCCCCCCACCCTGTCCACAGGCAACCACTGATCTGCTTTCTCTTACTTTGAATTAGTTTGCATTTTCTAGAGTTATTTGAGAAATTGTTCAGTATGTTTTCTGTCTTGTCTGCCTCCTTTCATTCAGCCTGATAATCTTGAGATTGATTCATGGGCTTGTATATATCAGTACTGCATTATTTTTGTTACTGAACAATATTCCACCATTGTACGGGGAAATCCCAATTTGTTAAACTGTTGAAAGGCATTTGGGTTGTTTGCAGTTTTTGGCTGTTATGATAGAGCTGCTATGAACATTCATGTACAGGTTTTTATATGGACTTAGGCTTTCATTTCCCTTGACTAAATGCCAAGGAGTGAGATGGTTGGGTCATATAGTGGTTATGTTTAACTTCATTTTCTAAAAGAGTTTGTGTAAGGTGGGGTGTTATTTCTTGCATACAATTTTACATAATTTTATGTTTTATAGCATATGTAATTACAAAATAGATTTCATTTGTGCAAAGTAAATTTTCACGTAGTTCTCCTTTGGTGATATCAGTGATAAAATACAGCCAGCAGGATTCATTGGCACTTAATAGTTCTTTCATTTTGAAAAGCACTGTCTTTTTTTTTTTCCTCTACTGAGGACGTTTAAGTTTTACTCTCAGGATTTTCATTTTTCAGTTTTCAAATGTATAACAATAGTCACCATGCTATACACTATATCTCCATCAGTAATTATTTTATACCTGAAAGTTTGTACCTTTTGATCATCACCCATTCCCCCACTCCCAACTCCTGCCTCTGGCAACCACTAACCTGTTCTGTGTATCTGTGAGCTTGGTTTGTTGTTAAAATTCCTCGTGTAAGTGGGATCATACATTGTCTTTCTCTCTTCTAATTTACTTCACTTAGAGTAATGCCCTCAAGGTCCGTCCATGTTGTAAATGGCAAGATTTCATTTTTTTATGGCTGAATAATACTCCATTCTGTGTGTGTGTGTGTTTGTGTGTGAGAGAGAGAGACCTTTTTTAATCGATTCATTCATTGATGGACAAGTTGTTTCCGTATCTTGGCTATTGAAAATAATGCAGTGAACATGAGGGTGCAGACATCTTTTCAGATTAGTGTTTTCATTTTCTTTGGATAAATACCCAGAAGTGCAGTTGCTGAACAATATGGTGCTTCTGTTTTTAAGTCTTTGAGGAACCTCCACATCATTTTCCACAGAGCCTCCACCAATTTACATTCCCACCAAGAGTGCACAAGTCTTCCCTTTTCTCCACATCTTGGTAATGCTTGTTATTTCTTGTCTTTTTTTTCTGTTTATTTTTTTTAATGTAGTGTTCCATGATTCATTGTTTGTGTATAACACCCAGTGCTCCATTCAATACGTGCCCTCTTCAATACCAATCACCAGGCTAACCCGTCCTCCCAGCCCCCTCCCCTCTAGAACCCTCAGTTTGTTTCTCAGAGTCCATAGTCTCTCATGGTTTGTCTCCCTCTCCCCTCCAATTTCCCCCCCCTTCATTTTTCCCTTCCTACTATCTTCTATTTTTTTTTTTTTTTTACATATGTATTATTTGTTTCAGAGGTACAGGTCTGTGATTCATCAGTCTTAGCACAATTCACAGCGCTCACCATAGCACATACCCTCCCCAATGTCCATCACCCAGCCACCCCATCCCTCCCACCCCCCACCACTCCAGCAACCCTCAGTTTGTTTCCTGAGATTAAGAATTCTTGATAATAGCATTCTGACAGGTGTGAGGTGATAGCTCCTGGTTTTGGTTTGTGTTTCCCTGATTAGTGATGTTGATTAGCATTTTTTCATGTGTCTGTTGGCCATCTCTGCATCTTCTTTGGAAAAATGTCTATTCAGACCCTCTACTTATTTTTAAATTGGATTGTTTTTATGCTATTTAGTTGTATGAGTTCTTTATATATTTTGGATATTAACCCTTTATCAGTTGTGTGATTTACAAATATCTTTTATTGAGTAGGTTGCCTTTTCATTTTGTTGATGGTTTTATTTGCTTAGCAGAAACTTTCTAGTTTGATGTAGTTTCACTTCTCTTTTGTTGGCTTTGCTTTTGGAGTCAGACCTAAAAACTCCTTAAGACAGATGTCACAGAGCTTACTGCCTATGTTTTCTTCTAGGAGTTTCATGGTTTCAGGTCTTACATTCAAATCTTTAGTCAATTTTGAGTTAATTTTTATGTATTGTTTAAGATAGTAGGGTAGTTCAATTCTTTTGCATGTGGCAGTCCAGCCCCATTTTTTGAACAGACTACCTTTTCCTTGTATATTCTTGGCCCCCTTGTTGTAAAGTAATGGATTATATGTACATAGGTTTATTTCTGGGCTATTTTTTTTTAAAGATTTATTTATTTATAGTACAGGGAGAGGGAGAGAAACGAAAGCAGATTCACTGCTGAGCGCAGAGCCTGACTCCGGGCTTGCTGTAAAGACCCTGAGATCATGACCTGAGCCGAAATCAAGAGTTGGACGTTTGAGCCACCCCAGTCACTCCTCTGGGCTTTCTGTTCTGTTGCATTCACCTGTCTGTTCTTATGCCATTACCTTACTGTTTGGATTACTTTAGCTTTGTATTATAGTTCGAGATGAGGAAGTGTGATGCCTCCAGCTTTGTTCTTCTTTCTCAAAATTACTTTGTCTATTGAGATCTTTTGTGGTTCCATATAAAACTTTAGATTGTTCGTTCTATTTTTGTAATAAATGCTATTGTAATTTTGATAGGGATGGGGTTGAATTTATAGATTGCTTTGAGTAGTGTGGACATTTTCACAGTATAGGCATACGTTGGAGATACTGCGGTTTTGGTTCCAGACCACTGCAGTGAAACAGATATTGCAGTAAAGCAAGTCACGTGAGTGTTTTGGTTTCCCAGTGCATATCAAAGTTAAGTTTACACTATATTAAGTGTGTAGTAACCTCATGTCTATAAAAATATAACTTAATTTACACATATGGCTAAAATATTGCTAAAATATGCTAACCATCATCTATGCTTCCAGTGAGTTGTAATCACTGATCAGATACCATAGCAAAAATAAAGAATAATAAAAGTGAAAAAGTTTGAAATATTGCTCGAATTAACAAAATAGGGCACAAAGTACACAAATGCTGTTGGAAAAATGGCGCTGATAGACTTGCTCAGGTCAGGGTTGCTACAAATCTTCAATTTATAAAAGACTTAATATCTGTGAAGTGCAATAAAACAATATAAGCCTGTACTAATTCTTCCATTCCACAAGCACAGAAAATCTTTCCATTTATTTGTGTCTTCAGTTTCTTTCATCACTGTCTTAGAGTTTTCAGTGTATAGGTCTTTTACCTCCTTGGCTAAATTTAGTCTTAGGTAGTTTATTCATTTTTATGCAATTGTAAATGGAATTGTTTTCTTAATTTCTTTGATACTTTATTAGTGCATAAAAACAACAGATTTGTAGGTTGATTTTTGTATCCTGCAGTTTTACTGAATTCATTTATTCTTACAGTTTTTTGGTGGAGTCTTTAGGGCTTTCTGTATATAATAAGTCTTCTGCAAATAGTGACAGTTTTACCTTTTCATTTTGGGTTTTTCTTGCGTATTTGTGGCGAGGACTTCCAATACTGTGTTGAATAAAATTGGTGAGAATTGATACCCTTGTCTTGTTCCTGATCTTAGAGGAAAAGCTTTCAACTTTTCATTATTATTGAGTATGATGTTATCTGTGGACTTGTCCTACTTGGCCTTTATTATGTTAGTATGTTTCCTCTCTACCGCTTTTTTGAGAGTTTTTATCACAAATGGATGTTGAATTTTGTCAAATGCTTTCTCTGCATCTATTGAAATCATAAGATTTTTTTCCCCTCCGTTTTGTTAATGTGGTATATCACATTGATTTGCCGGCATTGAATGATCCTTGCATCCCTAGAATAAATCCCACTTGGTTATGATGTATGGTTCTCCAAATATATTGTTGAATTTGGTTTAGTATTTTGTTGAGGATTTTTGCATCTATATTCATCAGGAATATTGGCCAGTAATTTTCTTTCCTTGTGGAATCCTTGTGTGGTTTTGGAATTGGGGTAATGTTGGTCTAATAAGATGAGTTTGTAAGTATTCCCTCCTCTCTTTTGGAAGCAGTTGTGAAGGATTTAGTATCAATTCTTTGAATGTTTAGTAGAATTAAACAGTAAATCCATCTGGTCCTGAACTTTTGTTTTTTGGGAGGTCTTTGATTACTGATTCAATCTCCTTACTAGTAATCAGTCTGTTCAGATTTTGTATTTCTTGATGATTCAGTCTTGGAAGGTTGTAGGTTTCTAGTAATTTATCCATTTCTTCTAGGTTGTCCAATTTGTTGGCATATGATTGTTCATAGTAGTTTCTTAAGATCTTTTGTATTTCTGTGGTATCAGTTGTAACATCTTTCATTTATGATTTTATTTGTGGACTGTCTCTTTTTACTTGATAAATGTAGCTGAAGGTTTGTTGATGTTCATCTTCTCAAAAAAACCAACTCTTAATTTCATTGATCTCTTATCTTTTTAGTCTCAATTTTGTTTATTTTTTCCTCTGATATTTGTTAGTTCCTTCCCTCTACAAACTTTGGTATTCATTTATCATTTGTTCTTTTCCTAGTTCCTAGAGGTGTGAAGTTAGGTTGTTTGAGATTTTTCTTGTTTCCTGAGGTAAGCTTCCCCCTTAGAACTGCTTTTACTGCATCCCATAAATTTTAGTAAGTAGTACTTCCATTTTCACTTGTTTGAAGGTATTTTTCAATTTCTTCTTTGATTTCATTGGCTCTTTGGTTTTTTAGTAACGTGTTGTTTACTCTCCACATATGTGTGAAATTTCCAGTTTGCTTCCTGTAATTGACGTCTGCTTTCATACCATTGTGGTTTGAAAAGATGGTGGTTGATGTGATTTCATTCTTCTTAAATTGATTAAGATTTTCTTTGTGGCCTAATGATCTGTCCTGGAGAATGTTCCATGTGCACTTGAGAAGAACGTCTATTCTGCTTTTGGATGGGATGTTCATATGTATGTGTTACATCCAGCTGGTTTTAAGGCATCGTTTCTTTATTTTTTTTCTATCTGGATGACCTGTCCATTGATGTAGCATTGTGTCTCTTCAGATTGTGTTTGTGTGTCCTCCCATTTGGTATATTACTTTAGGGATTTTAAGGCTTATTTTCATATTTCAGCAAGATGTTGACCCTGCTACATCATTGGTGAACTCATGTATAGTGTCTTTTTTTTTTTTTTTTTTTTTTAAAGAGAATGCATCGAGAGAGGGTCTGAGCAGGGGAGGGGCAGATGGAGAGGATCTTAAGCAGGCTCAGCTCGAAGCCCCACATGGGGCTTGATCACAGGACCCTGAGATCTTGGCCTGAACCACAATCAAGAGTCGGATGCTGGGGCGCCTGGGTGGCTCAGTTGGTTAAGTGACTGCCTTCGGCTCAGGTCATGATCCTGGAGTCCCGGGATCGAGTCCCGCATCGGGCTCCCTGCTCGGCAGGGAGTCGGCTTCTCTCTCTGACCCTCTTCCCTCTTGTGCTCTCTCTCATTCTCTCTCTCTCAGGTAAATAAATAAAATCTTAAAAAAAAAAAAAAAAAAGAGTCGGATGCTTGGGGTGCCTGGGTGGCCCAATCGTTAAGCCTCTGCCTTCAGCTCAGGTCATGATCCCAGGGTCCTGGGATCAAGCCCTGCATTGGGCTCCCTGCTCCGCGGGAAGCCCCTTCTCCCTCTCCCACTCCCCCTGCTTGTGTTCCCTCTCGCTGTGTGTCTCTGTCAAAAAAAATAAATAAAATCTTAAAAAAAAAAAAAAAAAAGTTGGCTTTTTAACTTTTGAAAGTTTAACTTAACTTACTGACTGAGCTTAACTGACTTAACTGACTGAGCCACCCAGGCGTTCCTATAGTGGCTTGGTTTGCATATTCAGGCTGTATATTTGTTGTTTTCCGGTGTGTTTTTGTAGAGCTCTTGATGTTTGTATCTGATATATATAAACACTAAAAACCTTAACATGATTGAGGAAGGCTGATTTTAAATTAATGAAATGTTGACAGTCATGATTAAATGTTTTAAATTTTGATTTTCCTTTATTGGTGTAGGCAGACATTTCAGGTGATATGGTAGATAGGTTTCTGTACTTCGGACCTATGAATCTCAGTTTTATAATCTAGAAAGCACAACTTGGATAGAGTCTGAGAATAACATTTGTGAAGCAGCATGTAGGAATTAGGTTCTGTCTTAAAAAGGAGAAGCACTTTTATATATACCCTTTTCACATTGTTTTTAAAATCTGTCAGGGTGAGGCGCCTGGGTGGCTCAGTTGGTTGAGCGACTGCCTTCGGCTCAGGTCATGATCTCAGGGTCCTGGGATCGAGCCCCACATCAGGCTCCCTGCTCCGTGGGAATCCTGCTTCTCCCTCTCCCACTCCCCCTGCTTGTGTTCCCTCTCTCGCTGTCTCTGTCAAATAAATAAATAAAATCTTTAAAAAAAAATACAATCTGTCAGGGTGACAGGGCCAATAGAAATGTTAGGTGCTTTAGGAGAGAATCCAAAGAAATTTAAACCATCCGTTCATATGCTATCTTAAAATGTATACCAGCCACTTTTAGATTTCTTTGTTTGTAGGTCTTTATTATGCATTCTGTAGTTAATGCAACAAACTTTGAATATTTTGAATATAGTTAGAAAGGAAATTTGTAAAATGAATAAACAAGTCATAAAATCTAATTGTGGCTGCATCCCTAGATAGCTCTGTAACTTTGGGCAAGTTATCTAACCTGCTTGAGTTACTTTTAAAGGTGCTGTTTTGCTGATATTTAAGTTTTAATACTCTACAATTTTAATTCTATCATAAATGTGTCCCCAGCACTTCATATTTCAAAGTGTATTTTCAGCGTACTTTGTAAAATAACGTTTTACAGTTAGAGAACCTTTAGTTGCTCTTTCAAACTGTTCTTTTTTTCTAAATAGAAGGTATATAAAGAGTAACATATGAAACATGGGTAACCTTTTGTTTTAGACATCCTTTGTTGTCATAAAATGGTCACTTAGTGTAAAGCAAAATATTTTTATCTTTCTAATTCCAAAATGAAAAGCGAATTTTATTGTTAATAATTCATTCAGGGGCAGCTGGGTGGCTCATTTGGTTAAACATCTGCCTCAGCTCAGGTCATGATCTCAGGGTCCTAGGATCCAGCCCTGCATTGGGCTCCCTGCTCAGCAGGGAGATCTTGAGATCTGGAATGCCCCTGGAAGGGATTGGCCTTAGGCAGGAGGAGGGTTTCCTTTTCCATTCCGAAATGAAGAAAGAATTGGTGCAGAGCCAGTAAGGATTGGTACCGGGAGGACTTCTCTTTCAGTGGCTTTCCTTTTCTCTGTAACAGAGTGGCTTAGTCATTTGCTGAGAACGGGGGGAAATGAAGGGATAAGTGGTCTAAGAGCATGGAGACCGTGTACTGGTCATTGTAGAGAATAGGAGGGCAAGCTAAATGGATACACACACCAGGATCGGCGGGCAGCATTGAGGCCCAAGTGGTTTCAGTATTGCTTGGCACACTGGGTGAAGGCATGGGGAGGGCCAACGAGGGGATTCTACTAGGACCTTGGTTCTCACTTCGTGATTTCAGAACCCCTTTACATGTATAACTGATGGCTCCAGAGAGCTTTTGTTTATATAGGATGTATTTATTGATAATTACTCAATCAGAAAATAAAACTGGGAAATTTAGGGGCGCCTGGGTGGCTCAGTTAAGCATCTGACTCTTGATTTGGCTCAGGTCAGGATCTCAGGGTATTGAGATCGAGGCCTGTGTCAGGCTCTGTGCTGGACGTGGAGCCTGCTTGAGATTCTTTTTCTCTCTCTGCCCTCCCCCACCCGCCTTACTGGCACATGTGTGCACTCTGTCTCTCAAAAAAATAATAATTAAAAAATTAAAACTGGGAAATTTAAAAATACTTATATTCCATGTTGACTTCTATTTCATACTATAATAAACCTGTGTGTGTTAACATAATGCTTTTATGAAAACTATTTTCCAAGACGAAATTAGCAAGAAGAATGACGGTTTACAAGTTTGCAAATCTTTTTAATTCCTTTCATGTTAGAAGACAGTTGGATTCTCCTATTGATCCATTTAACCTGTTGCGATACATTGTTTTTGTTCAAGTATATGAGGAAACCTCATCTTCATACACCTAGGTAGTTGGAAAGGGTAGTATTTTAATAGCCTTTTCAGATAATTGTGGATATCCTTCTTTGATACTATATTAAAACTACACAATGGTAAATTTTTTAAAGATGAGAGTATGGATTCTGACCGTTATCAATTAACTTTTTTTTTTTTAAGATTTTATTTTTAAGTAATCTCTATACCCAGTGTGGGGCTCGAACTTAAAACCCCTTGATCAAGAGTCACATTCTCCGCTGGCTGAACCAGCCAGGTGTCCCATCAGTGAACTTTTTGTATATTACAATCTATTGATCTATTATGCTCCAGATCTGTTCTGATCTATTCTGCTCATAAGTCTTTTGCTGATGCATAATTTTGGAATTGTTTCCTTTGTACTGTTATAGTTTGCTGAGTTACATAGATCTTTTACATGGTGATATGTTTCATTAGATGATATAAAAAATGGCATTCATTAATATCACCACTGATTCATCAGAAAAGTTTTTAAGTATTGGGAAGCCATCAAGTTCATAGTGATGGTTGCAAGTTTGCCACCATCTGATTTTTGCTTGAAAGATGGAATTTTATCATAGGCAACAAATAGTATCATTGTCCTTTCAGTGACAGGCTTGCTTTGTTCAGTTTTGAGAAAACGTCTGCCAAACAGGAGAGAACTGTCCTACTCTATTATGGAGCAAAACTGCTTTAGATGTTTGATTTCATCATACCAAATATTAAAAGACAAAGAATACAATGAACTCTGAGACATAAAGATCAGTACTTACCTTTATTTGTGCTGAGGTTCCAATGGTTTTCCTCACCACCGCTTTTGTACCATCAGTGCAAGTGTGATTGCAGGGAAAAGGGGGGTGCATAACCTCTCAGTATTATTATGATAATATGTCTGACCTTGCAGAAACTCTGAAAAGGTCTTAGGGACCCCCCAGAGGTCCATGAGCCACATTTTGAGAATCAGTGTTCTGGGCTAAGATTTTCTTAGGTGTATTCCATGGAATTGGGGCATGCTAGTAAAAGATGCTACCACAGACTGCACCACAGACTCTGGCCTGGAGAGTCCTTTACTTTTTTCCTACCTCTCCGCTCTTTCTGAGAGGATACCAGTGTGTGCTTATCAGCTTATTTATATGAAATGGGACAGCTAGGGGCTCCTGGGTGACTCAGTTAAGCGTCTGCCTTCGGCTCAGGTCAGGATCTGGGGTCCTGCTCAGCGGGAGTCTGCTTCTCCCTCCTTCTCTGCCCCTCCTCCCACTTGTGCTTCTCTCTGTCTCACTCTCTCTGTCTCTAAAATAAAAAAATAAGCTTTAAAAAAAAATACAACAGCTACATCCTGTGTAGTCAAAAGAAACAGTTGATGCTGGGATAAGATATTGGGAGTGAAGAACTGCAGCTTGCAATACTGGATCAGTTCAAAGGATTTAAGGACCAGAGTTCTAGTTATGCGTATTACTCATGAGGCTCAGTAAGTTGTGAAAATGTCCCCTGCCCTTTCTCTCAGGTCTCTCATGTCTAAACTGGGGTTAATAGCATGCTTTCTCAGGTAGTATTGCCATTGGGATGATGCCATCAGTTCCTTATTCCAGACAATACCTTCAACTTTACATCTGTAAAGCTGTGCTTAGTGTGTGGTAGATGAATTAGTGAATGTTCATTGAATAGACTAAAACAAAACTGTTTATCATGAGAAATTTAAACATATACAAAAAGAATTACATAATGAACCTCTGTCTAAACTCTTGTAACTCTAGAAAATAAGAACATGTTCTTTAATAAACAAGATGTGATCCTACCCAACAAAATTACAGTTAGGTCCTTAATATCATTAAATACTCCTCTCATGTTCCAATGTCCTCAATTGAATTAAAATATATACATACATGTTTTTACAGTTGGTTTGTTCAAATCCGATCCACTCAGTCCAATCATTGCATTTGTTTACTATGACTCTTGGTTTCTTTTGATCAAGAACATTTTCATTCACCCCCCCTCTTTTTAAGATTTTTTATTTATTTATTTGACAGAGAGAAGCACTAGTAGGCAGAGAGGCAGGCAGAGGGAGAAGCAGGCTCTCCACTGAGCAGGGAGCCCAATGCGGGACTCGATCCCAGGACCCTGGGATCCTGGCCTGAGCCGAAGGCTGCCGCTTAACTGACTGAGCAGGTGCACCCCCCCCTTTTATGCCATTAACTTGTTGGAGAAACTTGCTAGTTTGGTAAATGTCCCAGTGTTTGCTTCCCAGCAGTGGTGTTTAGCTTATTTCCCTATTCCCTAGATTTCTAATAAACTAGAGATGAGACCTACCATCAACAGATGAATGGATAAAATGTGTGTATATATGTACACACACACACACACACACACACACACACACACACACACACACAATGGAATATTACTCAGCCATCAAAAAGAAAAATCTTGCCATTTGTGGTGACATGGACGGAACTAGAGGGTATTATGCTAAGTGAAATAAGTCAGAGAAAGACAAATGCCATACGATTTCACTCATGTGGAATTTAAGAAACAAAACAGATGAACATGGAAGGGAAAGAAAAATAAAAACAAGAGAGGGGGGATGGGTTAGCCTGATGATGGGTATTAAAGAGGGCACATTCTGCGTGGAGCACTGGGTGTTATGCACAAACAATCATGGAACACTGCATCAAAAACTAATGATGTAATGTATGGTGATTAACATAACAATAAAAAATTAAAAAGAGGGAGGCAAACCATAAGAGACTCTTAGCTTATAGAGAGCAAACTGAGGGTTGCTGGAGGGGAGGTGAGTTGGGGGCACTTGATCTAATGAGCACTAGGTGTTATATGGAACTCAGAAATCACTGAATTCTACCCCTGAAACTAATAATACACTATATGTTAACTAAATTGAATTTAAAATGAGACTTAAATGTGTGATTAGATGGACATGCGGTTTTTGGGCAAGAATACTTTGTAGATGCTATGTGTATCACATAGGGGACACATAATGTTTTCCTGATACCAGGCTTGACCGGTGCCTTCAAGTGTGGCAGCCTGAGCTGTCCAGTGTTCACCATCAACCCTTGTCATGAACTTAGCATCCATGATTATTGCCAGAGTGAATGAGCTTGGGTACTGTGAGTTGCTAAATACATGTGTGGAGGTATTTCTTAGGTACTGTTACAGTTACTACTAATAAAGTAGGGCAGTAGCTTTATTTGGGCTAAATCATTAGTGGAATAATATCCAAGAGGAATAGCAGTAGATGGTAACAATGTCCAAATTAGGGACTATAGGTTTAACAATGAGAATAATGTATGTAGTAGAGAATTACTGTTTTTTTCTCCTACAGATTTAGAGCTTGTCTCATAACATTGAATCTTATAAAACAAATAGCTTTAAACGATTTTAATACTTTCAAACGATTTCATGTCGAGATTCAGAATTAATACAATTTTAAGACTTGATTAATACAAATACAATTAACTGATAAAGATTCCAAGTGACAAGAAGAATTTGGACACGCCCTTGGAGCTCTCTGGGTAATGGGAGTTAAGATGTCAGATATAGTTAACCCTAAATTTTGTTCAGTTGTTTCTGTTGGGAGAAAATAAAGCATCCTATTTTATGTGGTTCGTAATGAATTCATTTGTAGAAATTATCATTGAAACCAAACACTGGGAAATCAAATCAAAACAATGTGAACATTTGGAAAATATTGTTGGTTTCTTCTCTTTGCTGTTGGATATGCCTATTAAACTGATGCTGTAAGAAAAATACTTCTTATTTAGAGCAGGGTAGAGAACAGGTGCCATGTTCAAGAAATCACTATATTCTCTATAGAATCAAACTTGACCATGCTCTTGAAAAACTGAAGAATGTTTTTAGGTTGACTATGGAACATGAAATTTTACCCAGGGACCTATTAATGTACTTCTTTCTTCAATAGGAAAATAAAAAGTATTTCAAGCGTAGTGAACTTGCAAAAAAAGAAGAGGAAGCATATTTTGAAAGATGTGGCTACAAGGTATGACTGCCTGCTTTTATGTTATTGTATATTTCTGAGTTTAAATTTTTATAGCTGTTGTTAAAGTGACAAAATTATTGATCTCTGTTCACTTTATCAATGTTATACATTAGCCAATAAATGAGAAGCCATCTGGAGAGGTATGAGCTTTTTTCTTTTCTTTTCTTCTTTTTTAATCTTGAATTCAGGAAAATGGAAATTACATGCATGACTTTTGGCTTGGAATGGTTTGGCTTTTTGTGGACAGCATGAAGTGGCTTGAGACCAGAGCTTGAATTTTTTTTTTCTTTTAGTTCCTGGATCTGATACTGCCTCATCTTCATCTCCACCACCACTCCTTTTCCCCACCTCTCCCAATTAAAGTCTATTTTAAAGGGTTTCAAAACATTTCATTCAATCACAGTGGTATTACCAGTGGTATTTTCCCCACTTTCACTTGAATATTTTAAGCCATTGTTTTTTGTTTGCATTGTTAATAATTCCTTTTGGCCCTGAGTACCTCTGCCTGAGATAGAATGCCATACAACATTTATATGCTTTTGTGTAATAAGGTACCACATTTCAAACACTGCTTGTCTATTGTATAGAAAATATGTAGAAATATTAGAAACAAATGAGTGTCTGGAAGACTGTATATTTTTGAAGCATGACTAAAAGTATCAAGGTTACCCTATTATTCTGTTCAGCTGTTATCCTAGTTGAATAATATTTTGGGGTTTTTATTGGGAGGGGTTAAATATTATGAGGTGAAATTCTGTTTAAATTACTTTAAAAGAAGACAGTAGTTTGATAATTTTTTAAACAAAATTTAGAGGTTCTGTTGAAATATTTTTGCCAGATCCTAAATTTGACATCAACTTTTTGCTTGTGAAATGTGTATAATATATTCTTGTGCATGTGATGGGGAAAGTTCTAGAAATTAATTTATCTGGCATAGCATTTCTAGAAGGAAGCATGAGGAACGCAAATTTGGTTTTGTAGTGTTGGCAGAGGGCAAGTGTTAAAAATGTAGTTTTACGTTTCTGATAGATTTCTAAAATACGAAAGTTTGCATTTGTATTTTGATATTTTCCATAAATATATTGGTTTCATTTGCTTCCAGTTTAGGAAGTTAAAACAATTTATGTAAATAGCTATCGAATAGATACTCAGAAGAATTCTCATCTTTTGCTTGCCCATCGTTGTCTAATGGACACTTGATCTGGAGAGAGAATCATTGACCATGGGTTTAGTGTGCTGACTTGTTGCTTTCCCAGATCCCTAAGTTTGAACCTTTTCAACTTTTTGGTAAGGTAGGAAAATAATTTAAAACAGGGGCAGTTTTGTGTTGTTTAGGTTGCTTCAGTGATACATTCGTACTTTCTTGTTTAGAGAGAAGCACTGAAGCAAAATAACTAAAGGTACCTCTTGTAACATTGAGTCCTGCTGACAATATGTCTTCGATTTTTTTTTTCCTACAAGCAATGAACTGGCATCCTATAATTAAAAAATGCTTTTCATCCTGAGATTTTGGGAGAACTACCTGTTTTTATGCTTAAAAAGAAAGCACGGGGTTTTCTCTCTAAAACATGTTTAATATTTCCTTCTTGGTAGTGATGAAAATACAGCATTTATTACTTGTATTCCTTTATGAAAACTAGTTACCATTTATGAGGCGTGGTGCCCATTTGGTTTGTGAAAATACGGAAGTTTAGTTTTTTACTTCAATTTCCTGTCAGCACCGATTAACATAACCTTTAGCTATTAACTACAGAATCAGAAATGATAGAATTTTAACCATATAGCCTTTCTTAATTGAATGCTTTTTCCTTAATGTTGACCTTTTATGGTTTTTTTGATCTTCTTTTGGCATTTTAGATTAGTCTCATGATCAGATGGGAAACCATGTTCCAGTATGTTTTTACAGACCACACACACCATGGGGCTTATAAATTGGCTGAGCTTAATTGTCCTAAACTGTGAGCTGGGCAGCAGACTCAAAGCATGTGAAGAGATTTTCCCCTGAGGGTCGCTATGCACAAGAATGCCCGCTCTGGGTAGGGTGGGGGCCGAGGGGCTGTAGCTGTCGTTCATGCCGTGCTGCTCCTCTTTCCCTGGCATTCGTCACTTCGTTTGGGGGCAGACTCTGTAGCTTTGGGAGTGTTCGTACATGTCCAGCAGTGATTTTGGTACACTTGGAATCCTATCTTTCAAAAAGGAGGGTAGGAAAAAGCAGGAGCTTGAGGCTTCACAGGTTTCTTAGAAAGCAGTTCTTTTTTTTTTTTTTTTGAGTCTTCACTTAAAACCCAGAGCAAGGGTCACATAACTCTGTAGGATGATTTCTCAAGCAAGTTGATTGTTTTTAAGAAAAGAGTAAAATTCTTTAGGGAGAAAGGAGTCTAAATTTCTGCCCTTTTAAAAGGTTTTGATTTTGGAAACCATTATATTTCTGTCCCTTTTCAGTAGCAAGAATGCTGTCTCCTGTGTGCATGTTTGCTACTTGTGTCTCTAAGGTGGAGGAGTTTGAGGAGTTTTCAAAAGCATGTACCTTTATGAGGAGCTTTTTCCTCGGTAGAACATTTAGAAAACCTTCAATATTTAAAACGTTTAATTTCCATGACCAGTTAATGCAAAGAATGGTAAATATTAGCTGTATTATAATTTTACAAAACTGAATTTTATTTCTTTTGGCTATTAATACAGATACAGCCGAAAGAGGAGGACCAGAAACCATTAACTTCTTCCAACCCAGTGCTAGAACTTGAACTGGCAGAGGAAAAGTTACCCATGACTCTTTCTAGGCAAGAGGTAAGTTTATGTAGGGTGTTTGATTGGGGGAGGGGTGGATCTTCAGAGCATTTGCATTTATCTCCAGTTCTTTCCAGTAAGCTCTGTGTCATTAGTGCCTATATAACATGTCTGACTGAACTAAAATAATGTGCAGCTAGCCAGTTTTTCTTTTTGAGGTTCTCCATTAATCTCCGTTCTTGTTTTTTTTTAAGATTTATTTATTTTAGAGATCACACATGCATGAGCACAGGGGTAGGGACAGAGATAAAGGGAGAGGGGAGAAGCAGATGCCCCGCTGAGCAGGGAGCCAGACATGGGGGCTCAACATGGGGCCTGAGAGGCTTGGGGGCTCAATCTCAGGACCCTGAGATCATGACCTGAGCCAAAGGCAGATGCTTAACTGAGCCACCCAGATGCCCCAGTCTCTGCTTTTCTTGATACTCTCAAACTTTTAAAAGAATATATTTTTCCAAACTTTAAAAATTAAACACATTGTTCTAAATATATATATATTAAGTAATGATACATAAATTATTTTAAACATACATTTTGTAACTTAATACATCTTTCTATGTCAAAACACATCTATATAATTTTTTATGATTATATAATTTCCCATAATTTAGAAACCTATTATTTTAAAAATCAAACAGTAATGGTCATTGAGATTGCTTCAGCATTTCCTGATTATAAATCAAACTAAGATGAACATCTTTATACAGATGTCATTGCATGATGCTAATGTATGATTCTTCCCTTTGGAAAATTTGCTAGAAGCATGGTTTCTGGAGTCTGTTGACTAAAGCCTGTGCATTTCTGTGACTTGGGTTACATATCACCGCAGGGCTCTATAGAACTGTTGTCCCAGTTTGTACTCTTTAACTACAGTGCTCGTCTATACTCTGGTCAGTATCAACTACTACTTTTCTGAAAAAGCCAAAAACAACAAAAATTTTAAGATAACTCCTGTGACGTGAAGAATGCAAACTATACAGAGGGGTACCAAACAAAAAAGGAACAGAAGGAAAGGGAGGAAAGGACAGCTGACTCTAAATGCTGTCATGGGAAAATTAGATGAAGGAATTTGGAATACCTAGCCCAAAGAGAAGAATATTGGAGACCTAAAAAAAAAAAAACAAAAAACAAAACCATTGATAGCAGCTGTAATTTTGAAAAAGAATTTCGTATTCTCTGTGGTTTCATAAAGTAGAACTAAGATAAGTGGGTAGAAGTTTGAGGGAGGGAGGTTTTAGTTTATTGTGAGAAATAAAACCTGTCTGTCCAAAACTGGGATGAAGCGATGTGGTCCCTGTCATTTGTCAGTCACGGACCTGGTAGAGGTGTGTTTGAGGTCATTTCTGCATTGATGGACGATAGCACCGGATGGCCTCTTAAACTCCTTTTGAATATCAAACTTTGGTTAACTCAGTGGAGCTCGACCAGTAGTTTCTGTGCTACTCTTTACATTTTCAGGTAAGTTCTTGATACTTAAAAAATATTTTGGATCAACCTTTATTTTTCTGTTATTTTTTTCTTGTTATGAAATGGAACATGTATACGAATAACATACTAAACGTGCATGTGCAATATAATGAAGGATTATAAAACAAACACCAATTAACCATCACCCAAGTCAAGACACAGTATTATCAGCCCCTCAAAGCCTGACCTGTGCCCTGCCCTGAGCATTACTCACTTCTCTTCTGGGAGATAAGTGTTTGGTTTTAATGTAGTCTTGGAATGCTGACACCAGGCTATGGTCCGTGAGTTATCAACTGACTCCGGACTTATTTTCCTTCTATATTAAAAAAAAAAGTATATAAAAGTTACCACTCCCTTCCATCTTAATGTTTTTCTTAGGTATTCTGTGATACAGATGGAGCCTTTGCTGAAACGGTCAGGAAAGGACCTTAAACATGGTAGGGTTTTTTAAGGTGTGACAGTAACTCATTATATCCATTCATGGAAAATGAAAGAGAAAACAAACACAACTGACTTTTTCTATCTACATTTCAAAATAAGTATTTGGTCACCTAAAGGAGGAATTACTGTTACTCAAAACATTGGAATTACTTTTATTGTTATTCTTACAGGTTATCAGAAGATTGAGAGAAAGAGGAGAACCAATCAGACTGTTTGGAGAAACTGATTATGATGCTTTTCAGCGTTTAAGAAAAATAGAGATCCTCACACCAGAAGTTAACAAGGTAAGAAGTCAGAACAAAACTTGAGAAAGATTACTGTACCACATAAACAAGAATAGTATGGAGTTTGAATAATTGCATTATTACAGGCAAAGATGGAAAAATAAAGTTGCCAGGTTACTGCTACTGAATGTAAGCTTTCTTTAATTTTTTTAAAAAGCACCTATCTTAAGCCTACAGTTCAGTGCATTTTGACAAATCCACTCCGAGCATGTAACCACCACCCTTAGGAAGATACAGAAAGTTTTCATCACACAAAAACATGCCCAGTGCCCCTTCTTAGCCAGTCCTGTTCTTCTGCTCAGTGCTGGCACAAACACCTTGTAAAGTTCTATCCCTGTAGATTAATTTTGCTTGTTCTGCATTTCATATAGATGGAGTCATGAGAGTATGTCTGGGTTCTTATGCTGAGCATATTTTTAAAATTACTGTTTCTGCAGAAATCAGTAGTTTGTCCCTTTTCATTGCTGATGATAGTTATCTGAATATCCCACCATTTGTTTTCAGCTTCAGGCTGTTAGGAATAATACTGCTATGAACATTCTTAAACAGGTCTGTTTTTGACCTGTGTTACTTCTCTTTGGTAAATATGTTCTATCTCTTAGTAAGTCTCTGAAGTAGAATTGCTGAATAATAAGAGTAAATGTGTGCTTTAGTTTTTAAGAAATGCCAAGTATTTCTAAATGTTATCAGTATTTGTTATTTTAAGTCTTTTAAATTGTAACCATTCTCTTGTATGTGTAGTAGTATTTCATTGCAATTCTATTTACAGCCTCCTGTTAAACTAAAGGTAATGAGTATCTTATCACATCTTAAGAATCTTATAGCCCATATATTTCTCTGGTTAGTGCGTGTTAAAATCTTTTGTTCATGTTTTAATTGGGTTATTTGCCCTTTTATTTTTGAATTGTAGTTCTTTGTATGTTCTGAATACAGGTCCTTTGTCAGATGTACTGATACATGGTTTGTGACTATTTGCTGCTAGTCTTTGGCTTACCTGCTCTTTTCATGGTGTCTTTTGATGGGCAGCAGTTTTGCATTTTGATGAAGTCCACTTTTTTATGGTTATTGCTTTTGGTGTTTTACTTAAGAAATACTTGCCTATCCCAAGGTTTTGAAGAGATGCTCTTTATTTTCTCTAAAAGCTTAACAGTTGCAGCTTTTAGGGCTTTTTTCTTGTTTTATAGCTCAGCAGATGGTCTGTCTTGGTGAATATTCCATAGGCTCCTGAAAAAAATGTCTTTTATACACTGGGTAAATGTCATTTACAGTAGTGTTGTTCAGATCTTCTGTGGCCTTAATAACTTACCCATTTGCTCTCTCAGTTACTGAGAGGTCTGGTGATCTGTGGCTGTGTAACAAACCACCCCAAAACTGAAGAGTTCAAACAATTTATAAAATCTTTTTCAGGGGCGCCTGGGTGGCTCAGTCATTAAGTGTCTGCCTTCAGCTCAGGTCATGATCCCGGGGTCCTGGGATTGAGCCCCACATCGGGCTCCCTATTCCGCGGGGGGCCTGCTTCTCCCTCTCCCACTCCCCCTGCTTGTGTTCCCTCTCTTGCTGTCTCTCTCTCTAATAAATAAATAAAATCTTAAAAAAAAAAATCTTTTTCAGTCCTCTATGTCTATAACAAACCACCCTGAAGCTTAGTAACTTAATTTATTATTATCTTTTACGGTTCTGTGGTTTGATTGGGGGTAAACTGGACAGTTTTTTTGCTTGGAGTCTCGCATGTGATTGCAGTTAGATGTGGACTGTGGCCAAGGTCATCAAAGGCTCCCTTGGACTGGCCTTCCAACTGCATAATATCTTAGAGGTTCATCTATGTGATAGTGTAGGTCAGAATTTCCTTCCTTCCTAAGGCTGAATAGTTCTCTCTTACATGTATGGAGAGAATTTGTTTATCCATTCAGCTTCGATGGGCATTTGAGTTGTTGCTACCTTACAGCTATTGTGAATAATGCTGCTTTGAACATAGGTTTACAAATACCTGTTTGAGTCCCTGCTTTCACTTCTTTTGTGTACACCCCAGATGTAGACTTGGTGGATCATGAAGTCAACTTCTTTTAAGCATAAATGAATAAGAATATTCTTCCATAGTAATGTTCACAGCAGTTTTACAAAAAATTTTCAGTCCTGTTTAAAACCTTAAATTCTTAGAGTTAGTGGTTTTTGTAATGCTTCATTTTTACCAACATTAATTTCTTTTCTGTATCCTGAGTTCCTTTCTTAACCAAAGATAGTATTAAAATACTAATGTGAACTATTAGTATGTGATTTAATTTTTCTACTAATCATGTTTCATTCCTTGAATTTTCTAGTTATTAATATTAATTTATTACAACCTGCTGTATATTAATCTTGCTCAAGCTTGTCCCAGATACTAAAAAGAGTTTCTCATTTGTAAAAATTTTTTTTTTTTTTAAGATTTTATTTATTTGACAGAGACACAGCGAGAGAGGGAACACAAGCAGGGGGAGTGGGAGAGGGAGGAGAAGCAGGCTTCCCGCCGAGCAGGGAGCCCCATGTGGGGCTCGATCCCACGACCCTGGGATCAGGATCTGAGCTGAAGACAGACGCTCAATGACTGAGCCACCCAGGCGCCCCTCTCATTTGTAAATTTTTTCAAAAATGAGGTATAATTGACATATTAGTTTCAGATGTACACAACTTAGTGATTTAATATTTATGTATGTTGTGAAATGATCCCCACAATAAGTGTAGTTAATACCTGTCCCCATACATAGTTACACATTTTTTTTTCTTGTGGTGAGGACTTTTAAGATCTATTCTTACCACCTTTTAAGTAGGCATTCACTGTGGTCACCATGCTGTGCATTACATCCCTGTGCCTTATTTTATAATTGGAGCTGTTTGAAGATGATAACATAAGTGTGAATGCATTCTAAAGCTCTCCATGTTTACTCCTCCCAGCCACATCTTAGGTTTTTGATGTCACATTTTACATGTTTTTCTTGTGCATCCTTTAACTAAATGGTTGTAGTTATTTTTACTACCTTTGTCTTTATAAGTGATTAATCTGCTACCTTTACTGTATATGTACCTATTCCAGTGAGATTTATACTTTCATATGTTGTAGTATTACTAATTAATCCTCTGAGCTTGAAGAAGGCCCCTTAACATTCCTTTTGAGGCTGGTTTAGTGGCGATGAACTCACTTAGTTTTGCTTGTCTGGGAGACTATTTCTCTTCCAATTCTGAATGATGACTTTGTGAGGTAGAGTATTCTTGGTTTGAAGTTTTTTTTTTTGCAGCAGTTTGAATATATTATACTCTACCCCCTTTGTCCTGCAGAATTTCTGCTGAAAAATCTGCTAATAGTCTTATGTACACAACAAATGGTTTTTATTTTGCTGCTTTTAATAGTCTCTCCTTTACCTTTTGATATTTTAATTAGAATGTGTCTTAGTGTGAGTACGTGTAAGTTTTTGAGGTGATCGCCATACATTTTCCACAGCAGCTGCACCATTTTACATTTCCAGCAATGAAGGGTTCCATTTTTCCACATCCTAGCCAACACTTACTACTACTATCTTTGATCATAGCCATCCTGATGGATTTGAAGTGGTATCTTATTGTGTGTATTTTTTTTAAGGTTTTATTTATTTGAGAGAGCACGAGAGATAGAGCGTGCACAAGCAGCGGGAAGGGGCAGAGGGAGAGGGAAAAGCAGACTTCCCGCTAAGCAGGGAGCCCGACGCGGAGCTCAGTCATGACCTGAGTCAAAGGCAGATGCTTAACTTACTGAGCCACCCAGGCGCCCCCTTACTGTAGTTTTGATTTACATTTCCCTGATGACTAGTGATGTTAAGCATCTTTTTGTTTGCTTATTGGCCTTTTATGTGTGGTCTTCTCTTCAAGACCTTTGCCCATTTTTAGTTGAGTGGTTTTTTGTTGTTGTTACATGTAGCAGTTCTTTATATATTCTGGATATCAGTCATTATCAGATTAGTGACTTGCAAATATTTCTCCCATTGCACAGGTTATCTTTTCATTCTATTGATAGTATCTTTGCAGAAAAGTTTTTAATTTTGATGAAGCCCAATTTTGTTCTTTTGTATTTTGGGTTTTTTTTGCCTGTGCCTTTGGTGTTGTATCCAAGAAATGATTGCCAAATCCAATATCATGAAGCTTTTCCCATGGGTTGTCTTCTGGGAATTTTCTAGTTTTAGCTATTAAATGTACATCTTTGATTCATTTTGAGTTAGTTTTTGTATGTGGTGTAAGGTATGGGTCCAGCTTTAAGGCTTCTTCTTTTATCAAATGGTCACAAACTGGATGTGAATAGATGGTGGAATTTGCTGGTTTATCAGAAACCTAGTGAAGGCCTAGGATATAGATGAGAAACTAGTTTCATATTGTTGACATTGCTGAATGGTAGGGGATTCAGAGTAGTTACAGTGAGGTTAGACGTTTTAAATAAACTGGGAAAATGGGTTGAAGGCTCTAGTGGAGACCTGGTCACTTGCACTAGACCTCATTAGAAAATTTCAGCATTATGAATATTCTCATTTGGATTTGTCAACACATAAGTTTGAATTTTCTGACCAGAGTAGCTATTGTGCATACATTCTTTAAAATTTAAATGTGTTCATTATAATTAACTTTGGACAATGATGATAGCTGCATAATAAATTGAAATCTTGGAGTCTCTAGTTTTACTAAGCTCTTAACTCTTGTGGAGGAAAAAAAATGAATTATACTTACTAGTAGTGAAAAATCAAAAGGGAAACATCAGTGAAATTCCACAATGTGTGTATTTTTTCACCTTTCTCAGGGATTGAGGAATGATCTGAAAGCAGCTTTGGATAAGATCGACCAGCAGTACCTCAATGAGCTTGTGGGTGGTCAGGAACCTGGAGAGGAAGACACACAGAATGATTTGAAAGTTCATGAGGAAAACACCACAATTGAAGAGTTAGAGGTAATCTCTACACCCACCTGATCTCATTACCCCATCATATCCCTTCATTCTCTGGGGCAGATCTTGAGTTCATCAGATTGTTCAGCTCAGAGCACACTACATGGTCTGTGGTCATTACAAAGGCCCCCTTTTTTTTTTTTCATTTCGTGCTTTTATTTATTCACTCCCTTTTTTTTTTAATGATTTTATTTATTTATTTATTTGACAGAGACACAGAGAAGGAACACAAGCAGGGGGAGTGGGAGAGGGAGAAGCAGGCTTCCCATGGAGCAGGAAGCCCGATGCGGGGCTCGATCCCAGGACCCCGGGATCATGACCTGAGCCGAAGGCAGACGCTTAATGACTGAGCCACCCAGGCGCCCCTATTCACTCCCTCTTTACTCATTCTCCACTCACATTCTGATATATTTGATGTGCATCCTCTTATTTGTTGGTGGTCTTGTAAAACCAGTAGTATTTTGTATGCTTGTGTTTTTAATGTACATAAATGATACTATACTGTGAATTTTTTTTACATTTCTTTTTTCCACTTGGAACTGTATTTAATATCCGTCCTTGATGCTTTATGTTTATCTGAACCATTGATTTTTAACTGCTGCATAGCATTTCATATTTTGTGGCATTCACTGCCTTTTACTTTTGTTGCCTTGTAATGAGAGCTGGATCTCTCCCAGCTCCCTATTACTACAGACAGCTTTGTGATGAATAGTCTTGTATGTAACCCCTGTGGACTCAGCAGGATGGCTGGATTTATATATGTGTAACTTGTCCAGGTTCTGTCACGTTGCTGTCTGGAATGGCTGTACCAGTCTACACCCCCATCAGGAGGGTGGGCGAGACTTTTACTCCCACAGCCCTGCCAACACTTGGCCGTATCTTGCTTTTTAATTTTTGCCAACGTGTTGAATATGGAGTGATACATGTAATCCTAATTAAAAAGCTAGCTCAAGCAGAAATTATGGCTTAGTTGAAAGCTTCTGCTTAATAAACAAACTGTTATTTTTCTTTTCATTCCTGGCTGCACTCTTCGTGAGATCATAGTTGTTTTAATTGTGCCTCTTCTCCTACCACCCCCAGCACCTTTCTTTGAACCCTAAATTTGACAGAAATAGTGTGAGCAACCATTTCTGGGCTTTCTTTTTTCTTAAATAGCTTTATTGAGATATTTACAAACTTTACAGCTTACCCATTTAAAATATACAATTCACTGGTTTTTAGTATATTCGCAGGTTGATGCAGCCATCATCACGACCTAATTCTAGAAAGTTTCTGTTCCCTTACAAAGAAGTCTACCCGTTAGTTCCCTAAGCCCCCTTTTTTTGTCTTTTAATTTATAAACGATACCTTGCTCTCTAAATTTCACTGACAAATCATTGTTTTCTTGTTTTTTAACTTACCTAGAAATTCCTTTAGGTTTTTTAAAAATAGAAATTAGTATATGTAATAAAGGTCCCTGTTCAGACTGGTATTGAGAACGTCTATTCAGCTGTTGGTCTTTACTAATGAACAGAAGCATTGTTTTTCTGCAGGCATTGGGAGAATCTTTAGGAAAAGGCGATGATCATAAGGACATGGATATCATTACCAAGTTCCTTAAGGTACGTGCTTTTAGTCTAGGAAAGGACATTTGGGTTGGTTAAAAACTGTTGTTGAATTTTTGGATGATTTAAGGGTTAAGGACTGGAAAGGGAATCCCTCAATAAACACGTTTTGCACATATACAGTTTATGATATTGCTGTGCACTGGGATATAGAAGTTAATCAGAGGAGACGTATATTTACTTCACTGCTGCACTTTAAAACTGACTTGTTAATGTAAACACGCAGAATCAAAGCAGTGGAATGAACAAGAAGTTGGGGGAGTTAAAAATTTTTTTTAAAAACACTCCAGGAGGGAGTGCAGTGAGGCGAGTGTTCCAGAAGCTTTTATGAGTGGTGATGACAGTAAAGAGAGGAAGGAGGTGGGAAGACCTTGGCAGTGAAAAAAAGCAAACCCATCAGCAACCTTTCAGAGACTGTTCATTTTTTCAGTCCTACAGATAGCTGCATATTCCTGCTCTGATGAGCTCAATCCATCTTGCTCCTCAGCATTTCTTACTTTACTGGTTTAGGTAGAGTGTGTGCAAATGCCAGATTCATTTTAGCACTTATTCACAAACTATTTGTGTTCAGGCCAAGAGATTAAAATGCAAGAAGTGCTTTTACCTGTATTAACAATACAACATATTAGTCGTCAAGATTCTCAGTCTATTGAGGATATGGCATGGAATTAGATAGGCGTGGGAACTAGTGTGAACTAGAATTTTCCTTTCTGAGTGACAGCCTATCTTTATAGAGGCTACCCATAGGTAATGCCACTAGGGGGGGTATGTCCTCCGCCACCTTCCCTGTGTACCTGCCTCTAGAAACCATGCTCTTGATGCATTTAAACCCAAGGGGCACTAGGGTGGCTTTCCAGGGCTGGATGGAGGGGTTATAGTTTATTTCTGTTCTTTGTTTTCCTTCTTTCTCCTTTGGTCAGGTGTTTTATTGGGAATATTTAATTAAATCATCATCTCTACTACAAAAGCAGAAAGTCCAAATAGAGGCGTACCCTGTTTTATAGTGCTTGGTTTTATTGTGCTTTGCAGATAATGCTGTTTTCTTCGGTGGTTTTTTGTTGTTGTTTTGGGGTTTTTTGTTGTTATAGTTTTTACAAATGGATGGTTTGTGGCGGCCACGTGTGGAGCAAGTGTATCAGCACTGTTTTTCCAATAGAATTTGTGACACTTTGTGTCTCTGTCACATTTTGGTGATTCTTGCAATATTTCAAACTTTTTCTTTGTTACTGTATTTGTCATGGTTAATTGTGATCAGTGATTAGGACATGAGAGCTCAGATGATGATGAGCCTGTTTTAGCAATAATGTATTTAAATTTTAAGGGGGGAGGGGGAGAGGAAGAGAGAGAATCTCAAGTAGGCTCCATGCCCAGCGCAGAGCCCGACGCGGGGGCTCACTCTCATGACCCTGAGAACAGACCTGAGCTGAAATCAAGAGTCGGATGCTTAACCGACTGAGCCACCCAGGCACCCCAGCAATAAAGTATTTTTTAATTAAGGTATATATATATGGTTTTTTTTTAGATGTAATGTATCCTATACTTAATAGACTACATTATAGTGTAAACATAACTTTATGTGCATTAGGAAACTAAAAAATTCACTTGACTTTATTGTGAACTCGCTTTATTAATGCGGTGGTGTGGAACCAATCCCGCAGTGTCCATGGGGTATGCCTGTATTACAGCATCATACTTGGAGGATTAATTATCACAGCACATATGGTATTATGGCAAATAAGTCTAGGTGGGTTGAATTTTAGTAGAAATACGAGTAAAAGTTTATTTCTGTCAAAGTTACCTATGAAATATGAAATTTGATAGTTCTTGTTAGGGGGAAATTGATTATCTTTGAACTAGGAATACATACATATATAGAATAGGGAAGTTTGTGACTTGCCAAAAGCACTACAAAATATACATGTTGTGTATGACAAAATAAGCAGAAATAGTTCATTAGATATTGATGCTATTTTAATTAGAAAAAAATTTAATCTAAATATAATATATTGTTTGTGAGTTAGAGAACTTTTAAACCTTTTGAACCACTGGGTGGCATCGTAGTCTAAATTTACCCATTCTTTCAACAGTTTCTTCTTGGTGTTTGGGCTAAAGAACTGAATGCCAGAGAAGATTATGTGAAGCGCAGTGTGCAGGGCAAACTGAACAGTGCTACTCAAAAACAGACTGAGTCCTATCTCAGACCCCTTTTCAGAAAGCTACGGAAAAGGGTAAGGTTCCTCAAAAAATGCTGTTACATAACTGATTAAAAAAAAGAATATATAAAGTTTGAATAAATGGCAGTCTGTAATTATACACAGTAGCTTCCAAAAATAGTTAATGCTTTTTTTTTTCTTTTCCAGAATCTTCCTGCTGATATTAAAGAATCCATAACAGATATTATTAAATTCATGTTGCAGAGAGAATATGTAAAGGTACATTACCATGTTGGGCATCAGTATCATGGTTATGAGCTTATCTAGGTTGTATGTGCATAATACCTTCATTTGGTGTGGGAGTATTTTACATAGGAGCTTGAAGCATAAATGTGAAATGAATTAGTAGTAAAAAAAAAAAAAAAAAAAAAACAAAAACCCAAAACCTTTTATCTAATTCATTGTCAGCTTTCTTATTAGGCATTGATAATAAACTTTTCTGACCACATTGGTTTTTTAGTCATTTTTAAGGTAGGTGTGAAGATTCTTCAGAGTATGAACTGGCTATAGGCAATGTTCATTTCATGAATGGGATTGGATTTCAAAGATTGTTCAAGATTATGGCTTGGAACAAATTTTCCCATAGAAACGATGTTATGTAGATTAGTTTCCCACTCCAGCTATAAAAGCCTACCTAATCTGTAATATAGTTAAATTATTGTACTAACGATACAATGGAATTTAACCACCCTTTATACTTGTATAAGAAAATGTTCCAAGTAAGGCCGCCAGAATTCATCCCTCCGATTTCAGAACAGCAATAGCAGACCCCTTGTTAGGGAAGACTTTTCCCCTTGCCCCAGTGTCTTTGATCCTGAATGGGCTCGAGGCTGCGGCAGGAGGAGAGAGCTTCCCGTGGCCCAGCGCTCCTGGAGTGGAGTTCAGAAAGGGGAGTGGGAGGCTGTCAGTTGGTGCAGGGAACGTAAAAAGAATGCCTGCTGTACCAGTAGTGGGGATTGGAAATGTGCCCCTGCGTCTGGCCCATCATCAGAGTCTCAAGAGGGAAGCTTCTTGTGGCAGTGCCTCTCAGGAGTAAGGAGGAGGGAGTTTCAGCCAACAGTTCTACTGACCATTCCAGAGTAGTAGGTGGGCCTCTGGCAGAAAAGTGGGGGTGCCAGTGCTTACTCCTGCGGTTGGAGTTTCTGTACTCAAGCAGAGGGTGGGCTAGCACATGTGGGGGCTGGAGCCTCGTGCTCATGAGGCGAATGTAGTGATTTTACTCCCTCTGTTGGAGAGCCAGTTTGTTTTATCAAAGGGAATGTTTTTGTTTTGTGCCTATAAATTTCATGCCTTTATAGTTTCTAGTAGATGCATGGTACTTAGTAAGGACAGTTGCCTTGGAATGGATGGATAAGATCACTGTTACTGCAGAAAGAAAGCAAATCACTTGCCAACTAGTGAGCATGCCTTCCCTTTTGTTACTTTTGCATTTTCATATTTGAGAGGCATGTGAAAGTTTATTTTATGTAAACTGCTGAAGAACCAAGAAACTTTAATAACCTGTTTGGACAGCTTTCCTTATAAACTTGGGGGAAGTAAATATTGGACATTTTATCAGTTAATATCCAGTGTGAAGAGTGATACAAGTCAGAATCTGTGATAAAAGTGTGTAACATGTTCTTTAAAATTAAACTTTATAAAACTGAGTAGGGCAAATTCAAATTTGTGTTCAGGGTAGAAATGATCTTCCAGTTAGCCTATTTGTAGTACCTGATTTTTAAAATCAACTCTGCATATCAATCACATAGGTCTTTGGTTTTGAAAACTAAAATCTCCTCGAGACCTGACTATATGAACCTCCCTGAAACCCTAGGGGTCTTTCAGAATTTACTTGATTTCTATTTTATTCTCCTTTTTTTCCTTCTAGGTAGCCAGACTTGGTTTAGAAAAAAAGCCATTTCTTCATCGGGTTCTCTCCTTACATTCTGTAGCTTTTCTTTTAACGTTCTTGGCAGGTGGGAGGTGTAGAGGGGCCAAAGTGAAACGATCTCATCCTGTAACTATTCGGCTCGAGGGTTAGTATTTAATCTCTGTTTACACCTCTGCTGTGGACCCTGTATGATAGTCCCAGCTCACAGAGCCCCCACTGCTTTCAGAGGCCTGCAGGGCTGTGCACACAGTAGACATAGTTGCAGGTTGGATTCTGAAGAACCAGTTAGCCTCCATCTTCAGTGTGTGACCACCTGCGGAGAAGACTGGGTCTAGAGGAGACCCAAACTAGAGTTTCTGTCAGTGCATCAAATTACCTGCCTGGTAATTCCAGATCTGAAATGTGTTAGTTGCCAGTGCACAAAGGCTACAAAGGAATGTTTGTCTTTTTACTCACAGGATTAGCTTTGGTTTCTGGTTTTCCATGGACTTGGGCAGGGCAGTCCATCACCTCATATTTTAATTTCTTTTGTTTGAATAATGGGAATGGTAATACTTTCAACATGCTCAAGAGATGGATGAAAATTATGTCATAAAGGGCTGTGAAATACTTCACAAATTGGGACCAACCCAGTATTTCCTTTTCTAATCTCTTAAACTTTTCTTTTTAGGCTAATGATGCTTATCTTCAGATGGCCATTGGAAATGCCCCTTGGCCCATAGGTGTCACCATGGTTGGTATCCATGCCAGAACTGGCAGAGAAAAGATTTTTTCTAAGCATGTTGCACATGTTTTAAATGATGAGACACAGCGGAAATATATTCAGGTAAGCAATTGGGAGGGAAAGAAATTGCTCTGGAGGTTAACATTCTACAATTCCCAAACTGTCAATTTTGAGAGCAGGAGAAGAATTATAGCAAATTGGATATATGATAGAACACAGGTCCACTTTTAAGTACTTATGTTTAAGACCTCTCCACGGAATAAAATAGAAACCTTGTAAGTTTCATATATGACACCAGACAGGGTGAGGTGTTGTGCTTTAATTACGTCAGCATTGAAATAATGCTATTTCAGTTGGCTTTGGAAGTTTGGTGAAGAAGGACAAATTTAGACTATTTAGCAGTAAATCTCATTTTGTTATTTTCCAGATAGATTTAACATCTGGGTTAAAAAGAAGGTATGAGTAGTAAAAATCTGGCTTTAATGAATAAAATTATTTTTCAGTAACATTTAATGACCCTTCTTGACACAAACAGGGCTAAAGGTTTAAGTTTATTTTCTTATGGTTCTCTGTGCCTCACATAAACTTGTTTCTGTTGGGTAAAACTTTTCTCCTTAGTTGGGGGGAAAAACGTCAACTGTTAATGCCACTTTTGCCAAATTGTCAAAAATCCCGGATTGTGTCCAATGACTTGTGCCAGATGTTAATTCTAAAGTTTGAAGATGATACTCAGGAAGTTTACTTAAAATGTAAAATTTGCTTAGAATGCATAACGTGCTTTCAGGTTTTGTGCCAGAGAGCGATTATTACCATATTCATGAATTATCTTGTTATGTGATTTCAATCCCAAGTGCTGAAGATTAACTTGTGCTTCATGCTTTATGCCTTATTCATATATATTAGCATTTTCAAATAGTTCAGCTTGACTCCCTAATATGAATTGTAGAATTTATAGAGTTCAGATATACTTGTTGAAATTCAAAGACCTTTCCGTTTTTTTAATAACCAGCAGTGACTGTATTGAAGGCAAAAAGTTTATTTCAGCAGGGGGTTGGGGTGGTGGGGAAAGTCGTTTGGCTTTAACAATAGAAAACAGTTTCCAAAGATTAAATTCGCTAATTGTGTTCAACTGTACCATGGCCAAAGCCAGTGTGTCTGTAAAGTCCATATAACAACATAAATTGTCTCAAAAACAGGTTTTTGCTTTTCAGGAATGGCACGATTTCCACTTCCGCTCAAACTGATTTTCTTCTTAAAAATATATCTAACATTTTTAAAGATTTCTGATTTATTTTTAGAAGCTGTATAATGACCTATTCTTCCATTGGTCTTCCTTTTTAACTGTTCCCTTCCCATTTAAAAAAAAAATCCTCCTTTTTCCCCCAAGATGATGAGGGAAAATTGGTAAGTAACTAACCTTTAGGAGGGTGTTTGACTTGAACCCAGTAATTTTCTTGTGGACAGATGTTAATATGATACTGCAGTCAGGTGGACTCATAGCAGGTTGAGTGCGGGATGCCGCAGGGGACTGAATAATGGATCCATGTCTAGGTGGATGCTAGTGAGATGTCATGGGGTTCTTAGTTACCTCAGTATTGTCCTGTTAAACATTTTAATGACTGATTTGGATGACTCTACAGAGAGGTTTATTTATCAGATTTACGGACAAGGGTAGGGTGTGTGTTAAGGTAGAAAAGACATTGGCATTCCAAAAGTTCTTGACAGACTGACGGAAAGAACAGATTCTAAAAAAATAATATTTAGCAAGGATGACCATAAAAAACATTTGGATCCAGTGACCTGCTTGCTTGACTATACAGTCTGAGCAGTGTATATATGAGAAAGGATTAGGGAATTTAGTAAGCTATACATGCAATAAAATTGATATTATGATATGGCTGCTACAGAGTCTAATGGTAGCTTATGCTACATTATTAGACATAATAATTTAATTGTAGGTTCCACAAGGCAAGAACATAGTTCACTGTTACATACCCAGAGTCTAGAACAGTCAGTACCTTACTCAAAAGTGGGTGCTCCATAAATATTTGCTGATTGAATGAATATTGTATAGGACAAGAAATGTGAAAGTCTTGTTACTTTTGTAGTTCTTTGAGAAAGGAGACTGTTGGGGATCTGGGCAAGAGAGCTGTAGATAATGGTGGAACTTTCTGGCAGAAAAGGGAGTCAATTTGTCCTGTAGTTAAGGATCAGTTAAGGTATGGGAAGGAAGGCATGTTTTTAATCAGTGTAAGGAAACAATAGTTTTCTTTTTATTAAACGTTTATTTTTAGAATAATTACAGATAGCCTCACAAGAGGTTGCAAAAATAGGACAAAGCTTTTTAACAGAAGTGCCCTGAGACAGGAGTAGGGCCACTGGGAAGATGTGAGGGGAGATCCCTGCCACTTGATGTTTGCAAGCATCACGTTAACTATTGCCCTTTTTGCTCCTCGGTATCTTTCATTCTGCTCTGCCATTTTCCCTTGGGGCCATTGCTTAAACCTAAGGTTGCAAACTCACATGCCCATGACAGTAGTAAGTGAGCTGAGCGGTAAGAAACACTTGACCCTCTGTCTTTTGTTTTCCTACTTTTCATATAGGCAGAATCGAAGCAGTATCTCATTTTGTCTCAACTCTGTCGTAACAGGGGATGATGAAGGCTAGTGGGAGGGGTCAGCTGATGTTTAACCCTCACTGGTGCTGCTGGAGTCACTTCAACTCGTTGTTCCCTTGGAGGGATAGGGGTCAGTGTTGCTCCATCTTCCACCTTTTTTTTTTTTTTTTTTAATATGCCAACTATCTTAATTTTTTCTAAAAAAAAAAAAAAAGTATGATTTTATTTTTAAAACAGTGACACCAAATTAAATTAGCATTGTATAAGGACAAATAAAATGCTGGGTTTTTTTTATGTCTTAACATAAACCTGTGGTGCTGATCAGCTCAAGGCCAAAGAACACTGCCATCCCCACGTGAGAGTTTTATGAAATTCTTGATGGCGATGAACGGAGTAATTTGTCTTTTGAGTTCTTCGCCTGTTAAATATATTATTTGAAGATTAAGTCAGGGGTTGACAAACTTGTCTTAAAGGGTAAGATAGAAAATACTTGAGGCTTTGCGTTTCCCAGGTGTCTTTTGCACCTCTTGGACCCCACAGCTGGGGTGTGAAAGCAGCTGGTGGCTGCGTTCCAGGAAAGCTCCACTTAGGAAAGAAGTGTGTGGCCTGTGGACCCTAGTTTGCTGACCTCTGGTAACTGCCTGACCCACACATTTTCTTCCTTAAGATATTGGCTGAGTAGGTAATCATGGAAGTCCTTCAATAGGGTAACTGTCTTACTAAATTGAGATAACAGTAGACCTCTAAAAGGCAGTGGGTGTGTGAGGTGTGCTCCTCTTCATTGTACAGCCCAGTGATTCTTGGTATGCGTCATAATTTACCAAGACAGAAAACAACATCTAGATACAGAATGCTCCTAACAGCACTGCAGAAGTTTGTTCATGCCTCTTCCCAGCCCAAGTCCTCTTGCCATCAGAAATAACCTATAGGTTAATTTTGCCTCTTTTTGGACATCATTTACTGGAATCTTGGATGTATGGAATAATTATTTAAAGATCCTGGTGAGAAATGTCTGTGTTAGGAAATATGGTTGAAAACAATCCAAGAGGCTATTTTATTGTACCATGATTTCATCTTCGGGTTTTATGCAAACCTCTATAGAATTTAAACTGTGAAAGTTATTTGAAGTGTTCTCTCGCTCACAAAAATTAAACACACCACAGGGAGGGTTTTTTCACCATGCAGATCAAAGAAAAGTTGTATAGTTTATTAGCTAGCCTCAAATCTGGGGTTAGATTTAAAATGGTGTTAGTAACTTCAAGAACTTTGTTTGCCAAATACAGATTGTAACCTTTGGCCCAGATTTGGGTAAAGTTTCTTTTATACAGATTATAGTAAGCTCTTGGTTATTGATGAGACTTTATAATTGAGTCATTTAAAGACCTCTCTTGAAAAGGTTCACGTCTTGGGCATTCTTGTCTGTAAAGATGAGAAGGAGGAAAAGCTGAAATGCACCTCAGGTGGCTGTTTGCTTGGCAGGTCCACTCTCCACTCTTCCTCACCTTGTCCTGTGCCCCCAAAACCTGGCTTTTATGAACACTATTGACAGGCTCCCTTGCCTTTTGGTTCCGATTGGGGTAGGCAGTGAGAGGGACGGGAAGGCGTTGTGTAGGTTTGGGGTACTTATTTCCTTACCTTCCTCCCTGTGAGGTCACTAAGGGTTGATGGCACCTCCTGTCGGAGGCCATAGCTTCTCCCAGATGGCTGTCTGCATACAGTTACCATCTCTGGGCTTCGGTTAGCTACCCCTCCCCCCTTCCTTGCCCCTCAGAGCACAGGCTGGGTACTGCTTCCCAGTATTGCTAGCTCTGGGGCACTAGACTGTCTCCTGTTGGTCCCAGGTCCCGCCCATCCCATGTCTTCGTGAAGTTCTTGGAATTACTACCATCAAGTTTTTGAGTTTGAGTATGCTCTTTGTTTCCTGCTGAAACGTCCCTCATATATCTAGGTTAATCTGTGTACTGTGTTACAACAGATTTTGGGGGGGATTAGATGATTAAGGAGTAATACTCATTCTGAATAATTTTTCTTAGAGTTGCACTATTATAAAAGGCAAATGTCCCATAACAGTCTGCTCTGACAAGTTGTTGTTTTCAGTAATCTAAGTTACTAAATTCTCTAGTAAATCCCAACATTTTTTCTTAGTTATTTCAATCTGTATTTCAGGTTTTGGCATATATACTAGCATTTGCCAAATTTATTTGTTCATGGAACATTTGTAAATTTATAATATATTCATGTATTGCCCCAAATGGTAAAACAGACACTTTAGTCACTGCACTGAGTGGTCACAACTTGATCCATATATTGAATATACGGTCTCATGGTTAGCTGGTAAACATTCCCTAAGCATCGAAGTATATGTCACATTTGTGGGTCATGTGGCTTCATGCTACCTCCTGGCATTCTTGGCTATGATCCACCCTTTCTTAAAGGCAGGTTATTGCTTGATAACATACTGTTTACCCATTTAATACTTTCTGCCATATTAAATTTTTAGAGAAAAATACTGCTAGCATTTATCGATCATATACATCACCTTTTAATATCACAGAATACCAGTGTTCAGTAGAAACACATTTTGGGGAATGCTGATTTAAGCAGTGCATGTTTCTTTTTCAGCTGACAGCTGAACTGATAGTAAACAGACATTTAAGTTGGGGTACTAAATCTATTCCTCAACTACATGCTTGAAAAAAAGGTCACCCTGCACTGGGAAAGCCTGGTAATCAAATAAAGGAAATCTCCCAGATGGGTCATTTAGTATAAATCCTAACTTAGCTAATTAGCCCTAAGCAGGCAAGTGCTGTTTTCAAAATGTAATCCTCGCTTGTGATTGTGCTTTGTTACTTTCTGTGAAACAACGAGCCTATGAGCTAGAAATACGTTCTTTTCTTTCTTTTTTTAAAGATTGTATTTATTTGACAGAGACACAGAGAACATAAGCGGGGGCGGGGGGGGGGGCAGAGGGAAAGGGAGAAGCAGGCTTCCCACTGAGCAGGGAGCCAGATGCGGGACTCGATCCCAGGACCCAGGGATCATGACCTGAGCAGAAGGCAGACACTTAACGACTGAGCCACCCAGGCGCCCTTAGAAATACATTCTCTTGAAGCATTCAGACAAGTGGAAAAATGAATGCAGCTCTGTTTCTTACCATAAACAAGGCAGACTGAGTTAGTCCCGAGTTACCGGTTTTGCTTAAGTGTCCATTAAGTTCTACAGATACTGAAAATTCTTATACTTTTGAGATACTTGCAGTGGGACTTTTCATCATCCCAAGTAGCAAGATCCAGATAAGTTATTTAAAAGGCTAGAATGAGTTATTTAGATGAATGCAATTTTAATGGTCTTGGGTGAAAAGAATTCCTGTAGACAGTTTTTGAAGGAATGGGCCTTTTATTTTATGCCTAACTGTGGGTGTTAGTTGAAATTGTGGAAATTAACTTTGCATTATTAAGCACACGGTTTTTGAATATTCTGTTTCAGGTCAGCTGAGTATTCCTTCAGTCCAAAGTCAGGATTAATTCTTGTGTCATGTTAATTCATTTCTTTATTAGAACTTTGGCAGCTCACTGACAGAATTTTAAATAGCTAGGTAGAAAATGTCACTCATAGAACACTACATCAAAAACTAATGATGTACGTATGGTGACTAACATAACATAATAAAATTAAAAAAAAGATGTCACTCAGCTAATCTCTTACTCTTCACATTCTTGGGCTGTATCACTAGACAGATCTGTACTTTCATTTTCAAGACTTTGTTCTTAGAGTGTAGACTAGTGACAGGGACAGAAGTAATTGATGTGATGAAATGTCTTCTTTATATTTCAATACAAAGATTACTTAAGAACAACAAAATCATCTTCAAGTCCTAGTAACTAATGAGAGTTTATAAAAGGCAAGTCTAGTGAAAGAATTGTGATTGTAGTTTAGTTCGGTTTTAAAAAGTTACTCTTTTCTGCAATAATAATTGGTAGTTTTTTAGTGGATGCAAGTTGACGTTATGGTTCATTGATTTATCTGGGTATAAGCAACGTTCATTATGTAGAATTTGTATTCTGTATCACATGCTATAATACACCAAACTGTGTCTGTATTTGCTATTTTTATACTTTATCTAAAATATTCTGTAACGCTTTCAATTAGATTTTTGGAAAGTTGTGAAATACACAGAATTTACTGTGTTCATCACTTTTAAGTGTACAGCTCATCAATTAGACTTTTATTTAAATGCATATATTTTTCTAGAAACATACTGATGAAAAAAATAATCAGTTTGGTTAAATTTGTGTGGGGAGGAGTCCTTAAGGAGCCATTAATGTAAACTGGGTAGAATCTGGAAGGATCAAGATGTGGGGCTGTTAGGCACCTCTTCTAAAAGGCCAGACTATAGGATGGGGCTGAAAACAAGGGAGTGGTTGAGAATTTAGGGTAAGTACCCTAGAGGTTCCTTCTCCCTTACCCAAGTGGGCCTTTCTCTAGCAAAAAGCTAGTTAACTTCCTGAGGGATTTGTACTGTTCAGGAAGGGTGGCATGCTGTAGTGAAAACAGTATACTTAGCTGAGAGCCTATGTATTGACAAATGAGCCCTGTAGGTCCTGTTCTGCCCTGGTTCCTGTGATGCTGGAACCCGGGTTTTTACCTTCCCACTCAGGAATTGAGAGGATTCTTCTCTTTGAACTGACTCAAAAGAGGCAGTTATTGACACTCAGTAGTCCTCCAATGAGAAAAAAAAACAAAAAAAACCTAGCTTTCTGCCATATTGTCCCCAGATGAAGCTCCATTGACAAACCCTTTCCATTCAGGGAGTTTCCCTTAACTCTTCAGTGCCTTATGCATAAATATGAATGTTCACCTAGGATCATCAGACCTTTAGAGAAAGTTTACAATGTGAAAGCGACACAATAAACCATAGAAAAAAAGGAATTCAGAGAAAGAAGGAACGGGGGGAAAAAAAAACAAACCTTCAATTAAAAGCTTGCTTAATATCCTTAGCTAAGGCTGTACCCTTGAAATAGCAGTATGCCACAAAGAACAGAGAATCAAAATTAGCTCCTACAAATTAAACATTATAGCGGAAATTCAAAAGTGAAAAGAGTTAGAAGGATAAGAGAATGAAGGAGTCCATCTAGAAAGATCTGCACTATTCAGATTCCAGGAAAAAGCGAACAGAGAAATTGGAGGGTAGGAAGTAAAGATGAATGCAGAAAAACTTCCCAGAGCTGAAGGATATGAGTGTCTAGAATGAAAAGCATTCTAGCACTGAATACATAGCAAATGAACAGGAAAGCTCTCACGTCAAGATCTGATATAATGAAATGTTGGAAGGCCAAAGATCAAAAAAAAAAAAAAGACCTTAAATGCTTTGGGAGAAAAGAAATAGGTCATTTACAGGGACTCAGGAATTCAGATGCCATCGTACTTCTCATTAACAGTTCTGGAAGCTGGGAGACTGGAAGAGTACCTGTGTCATAGCAAGGAAAATAATTTTCAACTCAACACTCTTCTCTGAACTATCAGTTAAGTGTGAATATAGGCTAAAGATATTTTCAGACGAGTCTCAGAATGTCTTCAGACTGTGACCTCTCACATATCCTCTGGAATCATTACTATAGCTAACATTTACATAGTGCTCACCCTGTGCTTCACTTTATTTAGCACTTTAGAGCAACAATATGAGGTTGATGGTACAATTTCTCTGTTTTCCAAGTAGAGAAACTGAGCCATGGAGAAGTTAGTTCCCAAGGTTCCACAGCTAGGAAGTGGTGGAATGAGGACTTGAACCTGGGTACTCCGAAGTCCACTGTGTTAGGTCGCCTCTACCAGAGGACGGAAATGAAAAAGATCCAGGAAACGAGATCCAGCACAGGAGTGGATCAAAAGGAACTGCCAGGTTGGAGGTGAAGGGATGCTCTAGGGTAGTAGCAGCACAAAGAGATCTGGAGTTCGTTTGTTCTGGAACACATGGAGGGCTCCAGGAGAAAAATGGAACAGATAAATTACCTGTTACATTCGGTCATATGGAGCGTAGTCTGCTGGTGGAGAATGAATTGGTGGTATCTCCATAAACAGATAAATATGAAAGGGGATATCATAATATACCATGTGGCTCTGCTTTGGATAATATTTGTGTAGACAGTCTGCAGTAAATCCTGAATGTTGCCTTCACCAGGAATTGTGATTGGGGAGGGTGGGGAAGAGAACCGCCTTTACGTGTGTGAGCCTGTGAAGGGCCAGTGGGTGTGGTGTAAGAGGATTAAATGTCCGCTTTCACAGTAGGAAGTCAGTACAGACTATTCTTTTGAGACAGAAGGAAAATCAAGCACTGTCTCAATATTTAGAAAGATGGCAGTAAATACCAGAAGAAACACGAGATTTAAAGTGGTTGCCTCTGGGGTGCTAGAATTAGGGATTGGAAAGGCTGAGGCAGAGGACTGCCATTATTTAATATATGACTTCAAAAAATAATTATACACAAAACATGGCATAGTTTCCCTGTCTTAGCCCATAACCTGTGTGTCGGCAAACCTTGAAGGTTCTATATGCAGAGTATATCTGCGGTCTGGCCCCTTCTCAACACTGTCACTGCTGCCACCTGGGCTCAACCACCAGCCTCTTTCACCTGAGTTACTGCAGCGTCTCCTGTCTGGACTCTGAGCTTTTATCCTTGCTCTTTTTTTTTTTTTTAAAGATTTTATTTATTTTAAGATTTTATTTATTTATTTGACAGAGACACAGAGAGGGAACACAAGCAGGGGGAGTGGGAGAGGGAGAAGCAGGCTTCCCGCCGAGCAGGGAGCCCGATGCGGGGCTCGATCCCAGGACCCTGGGATCATGACCTGAGCCGAAGGCAGACACTTAACGACTGAGCCACCCAGGCGCCCCTTAAGATTTTATTTTTAAGTAATCTCTACACCCAACGTGGGGCTTGAACTTAGAACCCTGAGATCAAGAGTCGCATGCTCTACTGACTGAGCCAGCCAGGCGCCCCCTGTCCTTGCCCCTCTTCGGTATCTGCACAGCACCCAGAGCGATGCAGTTAAAATATGAATCCGATTATGATGCTCTCTTGCTCAGAGCTCTGCTGGCCACCCCCTGTGTCCACACACACCCCTTCCCTGCTGTATTTTTCGCCATAGCATTTATCATCTAACATTAGGTGTTTTACATACTCCTTTTGTTTCTTGACTGTGTTCTCTCATTAGAAGATAATCTCAATGAGTGTGGGGATTTTTGTCTGCTCTGTTCCCTGTATTCTCAGCCTAGAGCAGTGCTTGGCACACTGTAGCCCCTGAATAAAGATTTCTTAAATAAATGTACTGCTTTCATGGCAATAAAAATTACATTTAAAAGCACCAGTTTTTAAGAAGCTGTTTGCAGTAAGCTAAGCCAAGCAGTTCATTGTCTTACTGGCTTAAGCATCCTCAAGCAATCTGAAACAGCAATCCCGGGAGATCTAATTGAAAAGATTTGTTTCCATTTGGAAAATAACCATATGCTGCCCTGACATTACGCCCCTTGAAAAACTTGTGCTGCGTACTAGGAGTCCTTACTGCAAAAATGAATTGTAGTGTTTCATGGTAACTATTTATGACTCAGACTGTTGAATTTCACAACCTTTTGGCAACTGAGATTTCAGACAGGATACTGGTATTTATTTTTAAATCCTAGAATCTGCTTAGTGAGGTTAAGTAAGCATCACAAATATCTCCTATGAGGATCCAACAGCCAAGATTCCATTTCTTACAGGGAAAACCACCTCCAGCAGTCTGAACACCAGTTGGCCTTGTATTCGCTCATAATCATTCTTGCTGTGTTGCAGCCAACTAAGGCTGCTTGCATTTCGTCGGGGCGGGCTTTCTCAAGCCCTCTTCCTTCTCACCTCTTTGTTCAGAAAATGTCAGGTGCCAGGCCAGTGCCATCACATATATCCCCATGGCTACAGATCACATGTCTGCATACACATGGTTAGAACCCCCAGCGGGAGAAGTGGCACTGTGAGAGGGAAGGGTCTTCATCCTCAGGCCGGCGCCGAGAAGAGGAGCGGGGCGAAGGGAACGGTCTCTGCACTGCCTGCAGAGGTCTTCTTGGAAATCAGCTGAAACCTAACCTTCCTCCACACTCCTACTTCTTAAGTAGCAGAATGGACACTCTTCACATCTATGAAGGACTTTAAGATGTTTGAAAATCATGACCCTCGGATGTCGAATGTGTTAGATTATAGTTCAGTTTATATTGGAAGGGATGTGTATTTGTGTTTAGTTAACTGTGACACCAAAGAGGTTTTGCAGGGACTTCTTTGGTGGTTGTTTTGCTTTTGGTGATTTCCCTGAGTGTAAGTAAGCATTGTTTGCATACTTAGGTGATTACGCAGTAAGAGTTCTAAATGCTTGACGATGATTTAGGTCCCCGTTATATCAGTGTGCCTTTTCAGGCTGCGTTCTGCCCTTCCTCAAACTTCCAGATACGCCCTTCTGTTACTGCCTTGTGTAATGATAGCCACACACTGCTTTTCCTGCTAGGTCCTGAAGCTCTTGTTTAAAGAGCCGATGCTATTTCATTGTATCATTTTGAGGAAAGATAATGAATCCTGAGAGAATCCTAGTTAAGTAGCAGGCAGTGTGCTGTATACTATTTCATATTCCGTATCCAGTAGAGCTCTGACCATAGTCAGCCTTTGGCCTGTGTTAGGATTTCATTTGTTACTATGATAGGGACTGGGTGGCTTCAGGTTTTGCAAACCCAAGGTGAGAAACCTTAAACTAATTTGTGCCAAATAATGCCTTGCGGGTCATTAAAATTAAGTGCCACTGTGCTTGGTGGTGGTGGTTTATATATAGATTGCAATAAAACACTGGGCAGAGTGTCTCCTTGTAAACAAAGAAGTTTGTAGACTGGTAGACGAAAGAGTTAATAGGATTCACTGCTGCTGGAGAGCTTTTTCCAGAATTGTTCTGGAGAGATCTGTAGTGGCATGCTGCAGGTTTCTACTCTTGTCCCTCTCTTGTTGGTGAATTTGGATAATGACTTAAGAGGTATGTTTGCCCAGTGGTGGATGAGAAAGCCAAGAGGGATAACTAAAAGCCAAATGCCAACTAAGGATGTTGAAAGATCACAGAAGGATCTGTGAAGGGTGAGCTGAAAGAGACCGGATGAGTTCTAATAGTGACAGTTCTTGTCATCAATTTAAAAAGTTGCTACAAAGTTACAGATTGGCCAAGAACTGGGCAAGCTGCAGAAGAGATAAAAGCACTTGAAATTTGTAAGGTCCGAATTTGTGTGTGTCGTAGTTGCCTGAAAAGAATCAGAGCCTGGTGACAGATGCCAAAGGTACAGAAGAGAAGCAGTACAGGGATCCTTCGACTAAATTCTGAAGGATTAGCCAGGTCAGGTTTGGGATGTTGTTTTGTGTTCTTATGATTACATTAGAATGATTTTATCATGTAATATTTGGTAATAGAAAAGAATATATGTAATATGTAAGTTAGGAAAGAAACAAAAAACCTATCTAGAGACCTGTTCCCAGCTTAAGAACTAGAACATTCTGAAGATCCTTGACTGTTTCCTCCTCTACCCCAGAAGTAACTGTTAGTCTGAATTTGTCATTGCCTTGCTTTTTCAAAAGTAATTCTACCACATTATGTGTGTATTTATAAGACATATATTCTCTTTAAAGTTGATTTTCCCTTTTCTTAAAATGACATTATACTTAATGTGGCCTTTGCCACTTGCTTTTTACATTCAACATTGTTTCTAAGATGCATGTATATCAGTTCTCAACCAGAATCGCTCATCAGCAGAATTCCCCCATGAACACAGAAGATGATTTGAGTGGCTCTTTTCTCAGTTCTCGCAAGGATGGTACATATGCAGCACTTGCTAGATACGCAGGAGAGCAGCTGTCTGGGTACCTAACGTGGGTGCTCAAGCTGGGCACTTGGGGCTTCACTCTCTGTTGGAACCTGCTGGAGTTCTAGTTAATTCATGTTTACTGCTGTAAAATGTTCCACTGGTGAGCATATTAAAGCTTATTCATATATTCTCCTCTCGTGGACATTTGGGTTGTTGCCAGGACTTTTGTTGTTACTGTGGACAGTTTCGCTCTATGTTGTATGTACCTTGGGTGCATGTGAATAAACATTTCTCTCCATGTACATCTGAGTGGTGTTGCTGGTGACTGCTACATCCTCATGGGGACATTGGTGAACCCGGGAGGAAAGCGAAGGGCGATTCAGAATAGTTCAGCTATATCATAACCAGGCTTTATTCTTATTTTCTTAGGGATTGAAGAGGTTAATGACCATTTGCCAGAAGCATTTTCCTACAGATCCATCAAAATGTGTGGAGTACAATGCACTGTGAAATCTGTGTATGGTGTCTAAGTAACGAGAAACAAGTGGACGTGCTATATGGACTTCTGGAATTCCCAACAGGAATGAGGGAAGAATAATGCGGTTTCCTCTGTTTGAGTTCTACCTAACGCTACTCTCTCGGTTTTAAGAAACGGTGTTGGCTCTCCTGTCACATCTGGCTGCAAACTGATTTTTGTGTCATTTACTTTAAATAGTCAAAAAATTAAGTTCTGAAGACTTTTCCTTGAATTTAAATGTGGAGACAACTGTCCCAGAAGGGGGTCTAAAATGACATCTTCTCTCTGGACCTACAAGCTGGCAGTTAGAGGATTGAAAAGGAACATTTGAGGATGGACTTAATTTCTTTCTGTAAAATATGGTAATTTTCACATTGTCTTTTATGTAGCATTTATAAAAAATATTTTTATATATTTCAACAAAAATATGGAACCGTTTAATGAAACTTTATAGTCCTTAAATGTTGCTGAACTTTTGCCATCTTGCAGTAGAATTGGAATGTAAATGTTAATTACTGTTAACTCAAGTGTTGTTTTTCTTGCATTTCAAGGCTTGCTTTTACCTTCTAAGGAGTGTAAATTTTAGTATTTGTCATCTCTTTGGGACAGAAGAATTAACAGGAAATCGCAGTTCAAAAAAGATGGTATATTATACCAACAGAAGTTTAAATTAAGGAAGCCGAGTGCCTCAAGGTTCAAGGTGGGGCAGTGGATTGTCAAGCCAGCCAAGGATGGGGACGTTGTGACACCAGTGGTTCTTCCCAGACTAGGACTGCCTGTGAGTCTCCCTGTCGCAGGGCCCGCGGTGGACCGCCGCTCCCGGCCCTGTGCCACAGCGCGTAGGAGCAAGGCGCCGGGACTCTGGTCACTGCCTGACACAGTAGGCCATGGGTCTGAGTTGGCCCAGATGAGGACTTGTGAATCTCACACAGTGTCCTGTGCAGCTAATAGTATAATGGTGACGAATCGCTGCGCTCTGCAAGTTGAGAAGCCTCAGTTAATAGAGGAAGGTGGGTGAATGGAACCGACCTGCCCAGGTGGAGTGACAGTGTCGGGTAGCAGTAAGGGGGTGCTCCTGAGTCAGCACTGCCAAGCTGGAGGACCCAGCTCTCCCCCCACAAGTGCGAGACCCTGGGCGTCACTCAGCCTTCTCTGCCTCCTTTTTGCCCCGTCTGCAAACGGTCGCGAGGCCCGGGGGTGTACACCTCAGCGTGCCGCCGTGGTGGTCAAGTCAAATAAAATGCTTAGCGTGCTGCCTGGTAAATGAGAGCTCAGTGGATACTGGTTCTTGTGTCCTCGTTCCTAGAGTGTTACCGCAGTAGCGTTCCTGAGCCCTGTGCCGAGGGGCGGTGTGTGCTCAAGTCAGGGTAACACCAACGATGGAGGGGGCGGTGGCAGCAACAGCCATAGGGGTAGGAGTGGTTACCAAGCAGGGACTGTGTCTGGGCTCAGTGACTGCTCCCGATTTCAGCCAGTTTGGAGTTGAAAGGGCGAGAGGATGTGGTGGGAGCTAGAGTCCTCTGAGTCGTAGGTGAGGGTAGCTTCTCATGGTTTCACGGTCACCTGTTCTGGCTCCTTTGGGAAGGCTCGGGAGCCTCTTGTGGTCACCTGTGTATGGCCATGCCTGTCGGATCATTTCTGTGGGGTTTCTGCACAAGGTGGCTGGAGCCCGCCGTCCTGAATTGAATCAGGCTTACGCCCTACTTTGGTAGGGCGTAGTTTCCCCACTTTGGAAACCATTTCTTATGATTAAATTAGTTAGGACTTAGGAGAGCTTACTCTAGGGCAAATGAGAGAGAGACTTTCGTAAAATAGGATGCTAGCCTAGAATGTAGTTTTGTGTCAGACTTGTTGATAAATACTGTTGAATGAATACTCCCCAAATTACTTTTCTTTATTCACAATCAGACCACAGCATAGCAGTCTGTTGTTTTCATGTTGTCTTTCCATTTGCTGTTAGTTAATACTCCACATAAAGAAGAAACTGTATCAAGTGACACCAATACCTTCTAAAATTGATCCGTATGGGTAGAAGGTTTGAAAAAAGGTAACCTTCTATGGTCCTGTGAATGTTAACCATTGGGGCATAGGTAGAGGGAAGCAGGTTCATAGAAAAGCTTTCCATTTCCCTGAAATTAAAGGTCTTCTGTTAAGTGCAAATAATCACGTGGCTATATAGAACAGTGACCTCCCGCATTCTCCACATCATGAAAATTTTAGTTCAGCAGATACGACATACCTCTGGTTTTAGCTATTTTTAAAATAATAAAGGCATCCTTTAAAAATCATTAAGAGCCCTGAAATAACCATTCTTCCCTTTCTTCATTACTGCCGGCCCAGACTCCTGTCCAAAGGAGTTCTTCCTGGAGTCAAATTTAATTAAATGCTGGTATTGTCTCACAAGTAATCCTGTATTTTCTGGGAGTGTTCTTGCCAAGTGCGAAGACCAAGCAGTAGATTTTAGCATTACAGCACAGAGCCTGGGCAGCCTGGAAGCCAGGGCCGTGCTCTCAGTCTTTGGGGAAAATTAGGAAAATAAAGTTGAGGCCAAAGACAATTGCGGGAGAGAGGACGAGAGTGGTCCCAGTCTCCTGAGGAGAAGGGGGGGCGTCCCAAGAGACCCGAGCGGGGAAGGCAGCCGTCCGGAGCCACAGAACTGAGGGATCTGTTCTGAGCTCAGTGAGAATTGGGAAGAATGGGAAATAGGGTTGACAGCAGAAGGGCTTCTTGGTTTTAAGTCCTTCCGTATGGTGATTTCCTGACCTACTCTCACTTCCGGTTGCCCTGGGTTCTGAGCCCCGTAAATACTTGAGAACCCCAACTGTCTTTTCACTTGAAAGTCGTTTCTTCTGCGAGCAGACAGTTTAGAAAAGACAACAGAAAAGTACACCAGAGTCTTTGGTAGATTTGAATTTGGGGATTCCTTATCACTGGCTCCTTTTCAGCCACACAGTCACCCCCTTTTAAGGATTAACACAGGAGATGGTAGAACTTGGGGCAGTTTCAGTGAAAGGGGGGCGTTAAGTTGCAGTGTCACAATGGCCTTTGTCAGAGTGTCTTGGAGATGTGCCTCCCCAGTACGCTCCCATGAAGCCCCTCGCTGACCAACCTGACCCCGTAGAAATGTATGGTATGGGACATTTTGGGAGTCCTGAGCTGCAAGCCCTTCCTCACAGCTTTTGATGTGAGAGTTTCCAGCTGTGTGAGGAGCCGGCACCAGCCCCCCGAGGGTCACCACGGGACTGCGTTACGGCAACTGGTTTTCATCACAGAGCCTGTAGCTCCGTTGGCTGAATTCTAACCACACGCTAGTACTTTAATGGTTAACAGTCTCCTGAACATCTTTTGAAACTTAAAAACAGGTTCTGGGGGTGCAGAGTAACTGGACGGGGGGAGGGCGGCGTGGCTGGTGGCGGCTGTGGCGTGAGCCGACCCCATTCAAGATTTGGGAGCTGTGCTCGTTTAAAAATAGGTTTTGTACATTTACCAAAAGAACTTACTATGAAACTTTGATTACTTACTCAGCTGTGCCCGTAGTAAACCCCGGGGGGTCCTTGGTACAGCTTTGCTGCAGCTGACTGTCCTCGTGGTGCCCCGCGGGGCTGCTCTGCTGAAGTGGGCGGCTTGGTTTTGTGGGGTCCCGCCTCCCCGCCTTTAAGCACCGGCTTTGAAAATACTGTCATCTTTCCCTCACAGCATTCAGGCTGGACACATGCTTTCACCGGGGAGAGCAGCTAAGAAGTTTCAGGCTTCCCTTTGAGTATGATCGGTGACCTCAGAAGTGTTCACTGAGCTTCCTCCCACGACGGGCAAGAGTCATTTGGGCAGTCTGCTCTCTGTGCCCTTCTGAACTCCCAGTTTGTCATTGCCAAATTGCCTTTCCTGTCCAACTGCTCTGCCTTTGAGACTTAGGAACAATCGGGAACCTTTAGTGTTGTAGTCGGAGCTTGGCTTGGAGGTTCTGCCCTCCTGGGAAGCAGGAGAGTTAAAGCTGTGGCTTTGGAAACTTTCTGACCACAACTCAAAGTGTAACAGTAACAAATGCATGCATACATAAATGCACATATAACTGAAACAAAAGCACTCACATACTCTTCTGTTTCTTCGAAGAATATGCTGGCTGTGACTCCAGACAGGCTTACGACGCATTAACGCACTGGGACCAGTAGTTTGAAAACCACCCATTAAGGCCACCAATTATCAGTGGAGTTAAGGATGGAAATGACCTGGTAGATGAATTCAGGGCAGAAGGACTCTACTTTACTTTTTTTAAATTTTTTAAAGCCACCTAGGCGCCCCTAAATTGTTGATTTTGTAAAGGCAAACAGGTATTGGCTTTCAGGGTCACTGCAAAGGTCTATTACAGAGAAGGTTGTGCTTTCTGGAGATAGGGCTGAAAGTGGGGTATGAGGATTTGGCACAGCTGGGTGCTGGGGAATAACTATATTGTTGATAACTCTAAGCCCTGAACAAACCTCCATCCTCCTCCATGTTTTTTTTTTAAATTTTTTTAAAATAACATAATTATTGTTTCAGGGGTACAAGTCTGTGATTCAACAGTCTTACACAATTCACAGCACTCACCATAGCACATACCCTCCCCAGTGTCCATCACCCAGCCACCCCATCCCTCCCACCCCCTCCACCCAGCAACCCTCAGTTTGTTTCCTGAGATTAAGAGTCTCTTACGGTTTGTCTCCCTCTCTGGTTTCGTCTTGTTTCATTTTTCCCTCCCTTCCCCTGTGATCCTCTCAGAGGATAAATGTCTTTCTCTGACTGACTGATTTCACTTAGCATAATACCTTCTAGTTCCATCCATGTCGTTGTAAATGGCAAGATTTCATTTCTTGATGGCTGCATAATATTCCAGTGTGTGTGTGTGTGTGTGTGTGTGTGTGAGATATATATATATATATGTATATGTATCACACATACACACACATCAATCACGTCTTTATCCATCTGTCCATGGACATCTAGGCTCTTTCCATAGTTTAGCTATTGTGGACATTGCTGCTCTAAACATTGGGGTGCAGGTGCCCAGAAGGACTCTACTTTTAAAAAGTTTTTTAAATACAGAGCTACAGAGATCACACTCAGCGTTCAAGGTTAGTGTGAGGTTTAGCAGATTACAAAACCTTTCCAGGGCTAAGTACTTGCGAAGCAGCCGTTCTTATATTGCAGATGACGAGACTGTCCCCCAAGGGGAGGGTAACCATAACACACAACATACGGTTGGCACCGTGGTTAGGTGACCACGTCATGCTGGCTGTCAGTTGTATAAAGGGAGATGGACCAAGAGATAAAATAGAGGGGAGCTCAGAGGTAGGGTTGAGGCAGAGAAGGATACATAGAGGCCAGTATCGTGCATCAAATCTACTGAGGGTTGGCTCATGCCTTTAAAGATTACTTCCCAAGGCTCAGGCAGGGCTGGATTACATTCCTTTTAATGTAAATTTTTAAGCAATTGTATAATATAGAAAAATGTACAAATACGAAGAGTACCATATCCTGATACATTTTTCAAAGTGAGTATCTCCCAAGGTCTCCAGCACCCGAGTCAGGAAAGAATGTTGTTAATGCCCCAGAAGTCTCCTCATGCCTCCTTCTGGTCACAACCATGGTCCTAATGTCTGACATCATTACTGCTCCATAATGTACATACCCTACAATTCACCCATTTAAAGTATATATAGTAGATTTAGAATATTCAGAGTTGTACCACCATTGCCACTATCTAAGTTCAAAACATTTCGTCACCCCTAAAAGAAACCCTGTACCCATTAGCAGTCACTAATAGCTTAGTTTTGCCTGACTTTTCATCTGCTCGTTTGTAAATGGACTCAGTGGTCTTGACTTGTTTTATGTTTGATTTCTTCTGGTTTCTGCTCCTCCTCATCACGTGTTGTGATTCGTTCATTCTCATTGCCACATCCCATAATTTGTCTTACCGTTGATAGACTTTTGAGTTGGTTCCAGTTTTTGTATGGATGTTGTGTGTGCGTTTTTTGGTGAATACGAATCTCTGTAGGGTACACACCATGTTGTGAAATGTCTGGGACATAGGGTATGTGCATACTCAGCTATATTAGATACTGTCAAGGAATTTTACAAACGACCTGTACAGTGGACACTTCCCCAGGCAGGATTTGAAGTTCCAGCTACTCTACATCCGGCCACACATGGCATACTGTCATTTTCATTTTAGCCCTCCTGGTGGGTAAAATGGTATGCTGTGGCCTTAATTTGCATTTCCCTGCTGACACATAAAGGTGTGCACCTTTATGTGCTTGCTGGCCATTTGGATATTCTCTTTTGTGAAGTTCCCATTCAGGATTTTATTTTTGCCCATGTCTTCTGTTTAATTGCCTGCCTTTTTCTTACTGATCGTAGTTTGTTCTTCTGGCTAGGAGTCCTTTGTTGGACATGTTTATTGCAAATACTTCTCCCACTCTGTGGCTTGCCCCTCTGTGAGGTTCCTTTTTATGCAAAGGGGAAGTAACCTTTTAACGAGCTCAGATATTGACATAGTCTTTGGTACCTGTGCCAGGTTGTACAAAAATCAAATTGTGTGTTAGTCTTACAGTAACTTTTTCTCTTGATTAATGATGTCATCGTCTTGGTGTGCCTTTAAGGGTATAGGATTTGAGAGAGAGGAAATCATGTGACTTTTATTTTTTTTAAGAGTTTATTTATTAGAGACAGCATGAGAGGGGAGAGGGTCAGAGGGAGAAGCAGGCTCCCCGCTGAGCAGGGAGCTCGATGCGGGACTCCATCCCAGGACTCCGGGATCATGACCTGAGCCGAAGGCAGTCGCTTAACCAACTGAGCCACCCAGGCGCCCATCGTGTGACTTTTAAAAATTTTTTGCTATACTTTGGTTTTATTAGATTATTATTTTAAGACCTGGTGATTTTTCTCTTCCTTTGGTGTGCAAGTATGTACACCATACATGTGTGGTGTAGACAGCGCTTGCTGGTGGCTTACCCTGTTTTCCTTCTCCTCCTCTGTGCTAACAGAAGCTTAATATGTTCAGAGCTGCAGTGTGCACAGTTAAAACTGCTTGCTCTCCCAGGACCCTTGAAGTTAGGATAGGTTATGTGACATGTTCTGCCAGTAATCTGTGGAGAGAGTCTATTGGGTGGGACTTCCCGAAAGCTATTGCTTTTCCAAGAGAAAGAAATAGACTTAGCTGACAGACATCTTTTGCCCCTTCTCTGTTCTTTTCTGGAAGGTGGTTCTCAGACGCTTTGCTGCTGTCCTGTAGTCACTGATGCTGAGAGAGACCTGCTAAAGGTGGCAGAGCTGGGTCTTGGGTGGTACCATGGAGTCCCTGTATAAACCTTGAGCTGCCTTCTTAGGGTTCTCCGGAGAGAGACCAATAGGAGATGTATGTATGTATGTATCTGTATCTCTCTCTCTCAAAAAAAAGGAAATTTATAAATATATATATTAAAATACAGAAACTATATGTAATTACATAAATGCATATGTATTATAAGGAATTGGCTCCTGTGATTATGGAGGCTGAGAAGCCCCATGTAAGTCTTACTCTGAGGGACGGAGAAGACTAATACCCTAGTTCAACAATCAGGCAGAGAGAGAGCGTGCGCGAGCATGCGCGGCTCCCTTACCCTCAACTGATTGGACAGGGCCCACCCACGCTGGGAGGGGCCATCTGCTTTCCTCAGTCCACTGATTCAGATGTTCATCTCCTCCAGAATAATGTTTAACTGGACATCTGGCACCCCGTGTCCCAGTCATGTTGACACACAAAATTAACCATCACAGCTGCCTTCCTCTGGGCCTCCTGTTTTATGAGAACAGTATGGGGTCATTTCCCAGGACTGTGTTCCCGTATATGGATTCAGTCCCTTAGCAATATGTACGTTACTCAGATATTTCTTGGCTTTCAACATCACTGAGACTTGTGGCAGGTATGGGATGGTGCTCTACGGGTGCCTCTGTCTCTGCTGGACTAAGATCGGACTTCGCCACATTCTGCAAAGGTGAAAGTACCTGTAACCGCGTTCGTCTGAGCAGGCGTGGGTGCTGGCACCAACTCACCAGCTGCAGAAAAGCCCTTAATTAGGCTGATGGTAAAGGCAGTTCAAAGACAACCAGGTGTTCGAGACCCAGAGGAGTGCTTCCGGCGGGTCGTGGCGATTCTGTCACCCAGCTTACTAGACGGAAGCATCTCGCTCTTGTCCCTCTCAGGGGTTTTCCCCAGATCTTCATTAGAGTAAGAAATGACCTTGAGAGGACAAACTCCTAAATACTTGTTACGAATGTGAGACATACTTGAGAAAATCAACGATTGGGACTTTGTTATTTTGGGGGAAAATAGGGTTTGGCTTGCTCTTCCTTCTGAGACCGTGACTCACTTTACACTCCCATGGGCCAAAAAGATACTTGTGTATCTAACATTTTTTTAATCTAAAAATGGAAGATTGGCTTGCTCCTAATGTGGCGGTAGCTTTCACGAGTCTCTCCGCCTGTAGAGCCTTGGGGTCCGTGCGTTGACGAGGCGGCGGGGGGCGCGGGGGGCGAGGTGGTTCTTTCCCCGCTCCCACCACCCCTTCCGTGGCGGCTGTGACGCGTTTCTCCTTGGTGGCCGGCCTGTTGGGTTCCCCCGACAGCAGGCACACGGGAGACGGGAAGCTGGAGGAGGGAGAGGGACCTGCTCCTCTCTCTCTGTTGGCTTTCTGTCCCTCACAGCCCAGCAGGACCCTCGGTTCCTGAAGAAGGAGCTGCTTCCCGGGGGCAGTTTTCCACACTCAGAGAAGCAGCTTCAGTCTGCCCCTCGGAGATGTGCGGGTCCTGCCACCTTCCTGGGGCACTCGGCAGCCGGCCACCACGCTGAGTAGCACCCCTCAGTCTGCTCCTCAGAGGGCTGACTTCCGGCTCCGCGGGCACCTCTTCATGCTTCTGGGTTTTCCCATCCCCTCCCCTTTGCTTCCCTGCCCTGAGCGCTGGCCGCTTCCCTGGGGTCCTCTTCGAGATCTAGTGTCCCGTTTTGCTGTCCCCTCTTCACCATCCGGGTGACAGTCCAGCCCTTCATAGGAGATCATCTCTGTTGGGATCATGGCCGTGGTCTTGGACTCCCAATCCAAAAGGCAGCACCTGCACAAAGGGCAGGGGCCCCCCACCTGGCACCCCCAAGCTCGGATGGGTTTCCCACTAGCGTGCATCAACATACATCGAGACTTTCCTCCTGGATGGCAGCAGTCACCCCCAGGGGCTGACCGAGGTCATGGGGGAACCTGTATTTTCTCCGCTGTCTGGCCCCGAGGGCCCGTCCTTGCTGCCTCCCTCCCTGCTCCCCGCTCTGCTCTGCTCGGGCTCTTCAAGACGTCCTGCCCATTCCTGCGGGGGCCTCGACTTCCTCAGGACCTTCTTGGCTTGGCTTTCCCGAGGCTCCCCTTGTCATCATCGCCCAGGACTCTCCCAGGACCTTCTCCTGTTGTCTTACCCCCCCCCTTTTTTTTTTTTTAAAGATTTTATTTATTTATTTGACAGAGAGAGAGACAGTGAGAGAGGGAACACAAGCAGGGGGAGTGGGAGAGGGAGAAGCAGGCTTCCCGCCGAGCAGGGAGCCCGATGCGGGGCTCGATCCCAGGACCCCGGGACCACGACCCGAGCCGAAGGCAGACACCTAACGACTGAGCCACCCAGGCGCCCCTGGTCTCCTTCTGTGCCGCCCCGTGGCACTACAAAAACCAAGCTGCGTCATCCCGTCAGTGTCCTCCAGAGCCGCCGGAGGGGGCTAAGTGTCCGGTGTCCCCTGGATCCCGATACCAGGACATTCTCCATCTTCTCTCCTCTTGGGGGCCGTTCTCCGCTGACTGCTGTCTGCTGACCCGGCCCCGCTGTCTCTTGCCCCTCCCGCTTAGCGGTGGCCTCACCGGGCTTTGCGTGGGCCAGGCTGACTGGGGCGGGGCGGGGCGGGGTGTCAGCGCCCCATCTGCCTCCACACTCACCAGCAACGTTTCTTACCTTACTGGGAGGAAAAGCTGTTCTTCCACCTGTCCTAAGGCTGACCCTGCTTTCTGAGCACCTCGTACTGTGTTCTGTAACTGACTTTCTCCCCCTCCCTGCACTCCTGATCTCCCAGAAGTCTCTTCAGGACACGGATGCTGCATCTCTCTGGTTTGCGGCGGGAGGTGAGAAAGAATGATTAGGTGATCATCCAGTGGGGTTGGCAAGATGGTGGGACGATCCCAGGACTTCTGGCCTGACCCTGGACGGCTGTAGGGCCTGCAGCTGAGCTGAGGAAGGTGGTGAGGGAGCAGATTCCGAGGGGAGGCTCAGAACCTCCACTCTGGCCATGTTAGCATGTTAGACCTGCGGGGGACAGGTTGCCAGGTGGGAAGAGGTACAAGCTCAGGAATGCAGGGATCAAGACAGGTGTCTTCAGCCCCTAGATGACACTGAAAACCCTGAGGCCAAGGGAGAGCTACCGGAGGCGTGGTGGACGATAGAGGGGGGGAGCTCGAGCACAGAGCTGGGACACGCCGATGCCCGGGCGCCGGGGAGAGGAGAACCGCCAAGGAGGCTGGAAAGAAGGGCCCCAACCGTCGTGAGCAGCAAACCCTGGAGGGCGTCGCATCCTGGCCTTCCGGTGCAGGACCCGAGGGGGTCCATGGGGCTGTGTTGCTGGTAAGTCACATGAGCTGAGAACAGAGAGTTAACCACTGTGGCGCTGTGCGAGTCCTTCACCTTGACAGCAGCGGTTTTGGAAGAGTAGGGGAACAAAAGCAGGCCTGGAGTGGGTTTGACAGAAAACGAATGAATGAAAAACAAAAGGAACCTACTCGTATGTAGGGACAGCAGTTGATGGGGAGAAAAATGGGTTTCTGATAAAAGAAATCTTGTACAATTGTAAATGTGTGGGCTCTGTCTGCTCGCTGTTTAGACCCCTGCACTGCAGGCCCCTCAGCTCCTGTCTGAGGGGACAGTGGCTGTGCCCCGGGGGAGACTTTGTGCACAGCAAAGAGGGTGTAATGCAGGAGGTTCTTGCCCTCTTGGCGGCCGTGACTCCCAGCGTCTGGCTCCGTGGACAAGCTTAGCAGTGAGATCCCGTTTAAGACACTTGGGGATTTCGTCCCCTTTGGACTCCTTTGGAATCTTTTCCTTCTGTTTAATGTTGGCGACTTTGTTTGCCCTTACGCTGTGGTTGTGGGTCCGTGTCTAATCTGTGTGCGTGTAGGCTTCTGGAGCCTGGGCTCCTCCCCAGACGTGCAGTGCATGACTGCTCGCCAGCCCCTGCCAGTGGCTATCTGGCGCTCGCCTTATGGAGGGTCTTACGGATGGGCTGTTTGGAACTGGTACTCTGGGAGAAAGCAGCAAGAGGCCTGGGCTCTGTTTACTACTTTCTGCTGGACTTCTGGGTGTTTGTGTTCTCTGGTAACAGAAATAACAGCTGTGTAGAACTGCTTTGTCAGCGCTGTGTGTGCGCGCGTCTACGCGCGCCGTAAAAGGTGGAGAGAAGTGGGAAAGCAGTGTCTTCCTGTGTTGCCTTCATGAGATCGTCAGAGCTTAATGAGCAGATCCTGGATTTATCTCCTGAGCTGTGACATGTTTACACTGAAAAGACAAAAGATCTCTGTTTGACATGAGCGCTGATTATTTTGAGATACAGAGCCACTGGTGGCTTTCAAGGGCTTAGAAGTGTAAAATGTCCTAACGAGCTCACTTCCGACATGCTTCGTGTTCTCTTGTGGATTGTTTTCATTTTGGGCAGGGGTTAGCTCGCTCTAGTGGCAGATGCTTCAGCAAGGGCTTTCCATCCGGGGGATGTTCTTGGCTTCCGGGCTTCTGGGCTCCCGCTAGCGAAGAGATGCCTGTTGGGCCAGGGGGCCGGGGACGCAGCTCCAGCGCAGTCTCTGCAAAAGTAGGCCAGTCGCCGTCTTGTCGTTAAGTGGGGGCTTTGGTGCCCGCGGGCCTCGCCGGCTGCTGTGTGGGTGATGTGATTCAGGTGGTGGGGGACAGGGTTTGAGTGGTAGGGTGAGCACAGGGCTGCTGAGGAGCATGAGCATCCTGCCGTCTCCCTGATGGGCCTTTGGCCTCCTGCACAGACCCCGGGGGACCTCATGGGGGCGGAGAGCCCAAGGATGGCCTCCGAAGCCCCCATTCCCTCAGTGTCTCTTCCACCACGTTCCGCTGTGTGGGAACGGGACCCACGCCTGGCATGGACTGCATACAGGTAACTATTTGTAACCACCAGTGTCCCGACAAAGACTGACCTCTAACCTCAGATCCCTTTTTGTGGCAGGAATACATAGTAGAGAATGTGTTCTCTTTGTATAATTAACAAGGCAATTAGAGTAAGGGAGAATTAGCCTTGACTACACAAACTGAGCTTATCTGTATCTGGCAAGCCAGTAAGATCAGCTTTCGATGGACTTTAAAAAAGGAGTCCAGCAAGGCCGCCGGCGCCCGAATTAGAGATTTCCAGAGCCGATGAAACAAAATCTCCAAGAGGCAGCTGAGATCTTTTCATTTTGAAAATGCTTTAATAAGTGTTGACAACACTGTTTTGCAAAATGTAAAGGTACTATACAAATTCTTAATACAAAAAGAATAAATTAAAAGCAGATTTCTTTTTAATTCTGCAACTTTGTCTACAACATACATCCTTTTCATTGATTACAGTTGAACAGAATCCAGTAAAATCATTTTCCATGCTCTACAGTCAGTTTCAGGAGCAACCTAATCCTTTCTCCCCATTATTAAACTAGAGTCCATTTTACACAACGTGTGATAACTATTGACATGAATGTATATGTAAAACTTTACACCTAGTTAACTAAGCAGTAACTGGTCATCTGATAGCACCTGGAGGGGGTCTGCTCTATTTAGAACTAACACTGAATGAAAACGAATTGGGATTTTAACAGTTTCAACACTCACCTGCGTATAATAAAAAAAATCCACCTGTCTCACAACAAAGTCTGATGTAAGGGTCCCCACCAGTCTTCAGGCTAAACAGGCAACTTCTTACATGTATCCAAAGAATCCAGTAGGGGCTTTTTATCAGACCAGGGGCTTCATATTCCGTCTTATTTTGCTTGAAAGAAAGACGGATCTGTGAAGAGCTTGCAAGCGCTTGTTTACAGTTAACTGCTGTTCCCCACCACACTGATCCTTAATCCCGTGGCTCTCAAAGGACTAACGTTATGTACATTTGTAGTAACCGAACTCAGCAGCTCAACAGTAAAACCTGTTTTACTTCATCTCTTTCCTACCAGACTATCGTGGCCTTTGTCTGAACTGCAATTCCCCTCCCTCTCCGTTCTTTTCTGCCTCCTGAATTCAAAACCCAAGTGTTGAGAAAGATTTTTCGTCTCACATTCCCTGTCACCCAGCTGGGCTAAAAGCGTGATCCGGGGTGGTGGTGGTGGGGGGGGGGGGGACTGCAGCCTCGACTTGAAACTACGGGACATGCTGTGTAACCTGCAGCCACGTGACCTCGTCCCCTCCTCTTGTTTCTCTGCACTTTTCCTGTCGCACACGGTTCAGTCTGATTAGCCAGTGTGTCTTTGGGGTGAAAGAAAAATGGCCCAGGGTATAACGTTCTGAATGGGGAAGGGAAAAAAAACCTGTTGGCCGTAGCTCTGATCGTCAAAATACCAGCAACAAAAATACCACCCCTCCGTCCCCAGGATCGGGTAATAACATTAGAACCAGTTTTGTCTATCCTGCAGGGTTTACCCAAGTGTTCTGTGAATGTTCGCCCCTTCCCCCAAGCTGTGTCACCAATCCAGTGCCCACAGGCCTGGGGAAAGCAGGCCCTGAATTGTCCGGAGTGGCCCCAGCAGGCCGTGAGCCCACAGCGCTTCCCAAGCTGCAATAGAGGGAGCGTTGTTAAACTTACTTTAGGGTCCATCTTCCCTCCTGGTCTGGTAGAGTCTTGTTCTTGGATTACGCATACGTAAAAAAACCGAAGATTTTTCTTTTTACGCTAAAGCTAACTGTGGTTCTGCTTTCCCCCAAAACTACCCCACCCCAGCTCCTGTCCCTGGCTGTCAAATGCCTTTCCAATAGGAAGTCGTTACAAGTGAGAAAAACTGTCCCTCCCCCCGCCCACCCCCCACTTGCGCCAATAAGCACAGCGTCCCACCTCCGTGGAGACCGTGTTTGTGCCATTTTGAATAACCCAACTAAGAGTGTGCGCTTGTTAGGATTATAAAAGTATTTTTGAGGCCTTTGAAGATAGATGGCTTTCCAGTTGTGTCTTAAGCATAGCTCAAGACACATGTAAACGTGCGGCTCTTTCCTCCCCTCTGGGTTTCTGCGGACGACTGTGGTACGTCAAGGTAGCTGCCGACGCCGGAGGCATCCGGGCCCTCTGGGAGCTGGCGTGCCCTTCAGCCCCGCTCCGCCTGCTAGCTAGTAGACACGGGAGTCAACTCTTCCTACCTAAGGGCATAGTTGGGTTCTTGGAATAAGTGACACATTGGTAACCGGGTGCCGAGAGAAGTCGGGTCTGAGCTCTTTGTCACACAAGTGCTAACAAGTATAAAATGAGCCACAACAGTTAAACACTCGAATGGATCGTGATGTGCTTTTTCCCTTGGTTTCCCATGAAAAATAAAATCAAACACCTTGTGCAAAACAAGAGGACACGCTTTTACTGCTTGTTTTAATGAGAGAGAAGCGCTTTTGGCAATCCCCACCTTCCGTTTCCTCCAGATCCCAGCAGGAAGGCGGTGAGCTTGGACCCGACCCCCGTGCAGACCGGGCTGACGGCGCCCCCCTGCTCCCTGCCCGCAGGCCTGTCCTCCGTGTGCACACCCCCGGGGACCCGAGCCCGCGGCGCTGCTCTGGCTCCCTCCACTTGACCATCATACCGGGTTAGTTTTCCAGGCTCTGGCCTGAGAGAGAAGGTGGGCCGTTAAGGGTGAGGGATAAAGAGGGGAAACAATTTACAAATGGTTGACTTTTCACTGTGATGAGTTAGTAGCAGTTAAGAATTTAAAAGATTTCATTGCAGAAAGAATGTCTTCCTCTTGGCCCCTCTTTTTTTATTTTAATTTTTTTTTTTTTTTTAATCTTTGGCAGCGTAGAACTGATTGTGATCCTCGGATGCATCTTGGACACGTGAAGCTTCCTTTTTCAATCTCCTTCCCCTCCCCCGATAGCCACGCCCCCAGGGAACATGTCAAGTGTCAACTGAGTGTTCTCCGCGCGCGCACGAGGCGTCCTCCTCACCGAGCACGCGGTGGGCCCGCGAGGGGGGGCGCAGGCCGGCCACAGCGGACAGTCCTTCGGGATCACCCTGTACGTAAGTCCCCTTTCCTGTTCTCCTGCCGCTTGTCCACGGGAACTGGATGTCCGCCACCTTCCCTGATGGGTCCTGGCCTGGGGGCTGTCACGGCAGGGGGAAGCCACCAAGGTGCCGCTGAGGATTGGTGCCTGGCTCTCCGTGGGCGAGAGCGCCAGGGGGACACACAGTGGGACCGGAACCTTCCAGAATGTCTCCTCAGTCAGGTTTTTGAGGGTGAAGGGGATGCGGAGACGGGAGGAAAAAAAGTGCTGAGGGCCGAAGCTGGTGCGGGGTGACAGTGCGTCTGGGTAAGGCAAATGAGAGGCAGTGAGGTGATCTCTGAATGGCGTTGAGGCGGTCAGATCGAGGCCGGCTGGCTCACACGAGGGTGCCGGGCTTGGCTTGCTCCTGCCCGTACCACTGGACGTCGGCTAGTTCGGGATAGAGGGAGGAGTCCAGGAAACAGCTGTCGGTGTAGCTCCTGCAGGGAGGGCGAGGAGAGCAGCAGGTTAGCGGCGCAGAGCGCCCAGCAGGGCAAGCTGCTCCCCGACGCGGCAAAATCCACCTGTAGGGGCCCTGCCGCGGGAGCCCCCTCGGGGGGCGAGCAGGACGGAGGCGGGGCTGCCCACGCCTGGCGGAGACCTCTCCGAGGTCCTGTCTGGGCCCTACCCTTGGCGCGCCGCGGGAGCTTCCAGAGCTCCGGGCTTCCACGGGATTCCGCTTTTCGGAGAACAGCTGCTTGGGCTGCCCTCCAGGAGACCCCAGGCACCGCCAGCTTTGCCTACATACTGTTCTGTCCCAGAAGCACGTTCAAAACATCAAGCGAAACGGGGAGGATATGTGGACGGGAGTCTAAACAATTTTTTGAATGCGTGCTATTTATTTTAAATAACATGCATTGTTTTCTGATTCTAGAAACTGTATGGAAGACATACCACAAACTAGAATGAAAACAAAAGACTTAAAAAGTCTTTGAGGTACGTGTCACCATGGAGGCCAGGGAGAAGCCAAGAGGTAATTACACAGACACACCGAAGCCCATAGTCGGTACTCAGAAAAATAGCCCCTTGCTGATCCCAAACTGGCTCTTTCGGGGCAAGAGTAAAGGTCAGGAGCAGCCCCTGCAGCCTGAGGAGATGGGGCCCCCCGCCCCCGCCCCGTGGCTGGCTGCCTGAGCTCTGCGCTCTGTTCCTAAACTGCGGGTCCAGCTTGGAGCCCCTTGGGTGCTGCTGCCTTTGTTCCCAGCGCAGCTCCTAGCTCCCTCTGAGTGTCGATTTGTACTGATTCCTACAGGGATGAAACTGGGGGCCTTGAGCCTCCAAGTGTTGAAGCGACATGTCCCTTGGGTGACGCTGGTCTGTGATTCCGGGTTATTAGGTCTGTGTCCTTAACGCCTGGCACTAGGGTTTGCGACGGGACGGGTGAGGGAACGTGATCCTAATCCAGCGTGGTGCGGAGAACAGCGAGCTGAACGAGCACCTTCCTCCCAGCCCCGTGAGTGAGAAGCTGCAGTCATGCCCATCTTTCTGATTGGCTGACCTCTCCAGGAACGAATGGATGAAGGCATTGTGGATTTTGTAAATGTTTCTCAGCTGGCTTTACAAAAACCCACGGAAGCTGGAAAACCCAAGGCATCAGTGCCATCGGTGGCCTTTGCCGAGAGCCCTGGCCCTGGAACCTCCTGATCTAGTGGGAGTGAATGCTGCGTGCAAAAGCAAAATGACATACAGGCCCTTCCTTCTGATGCCGGCCGCGGGTCCCCGTTACGGTCCGTAAGCGCTGAAGGGCTAACTCCCACGCACCCACCCTGACAGAAGTGCCTTTTGCCACGTGCCTGAGGGACTGAGAACGTTTTTCCGGCAGAAGGTAGTTGGATCCACAGGGACGTACGCTGTATTTTGGGAGACAGTCCCTCTCTGACTCCTTGTGGTCTGGTGGTGCCCTTCCCTCTCCCCCAGGTGAACAGGTGACCCAGGTGGGCCAGTCAGAATCCTCCAGCCACAGCCCCTGACTGCTTCAAAGAAGGGCGGAGGCCCCAGCACGGCCAAGCGGCCTTCACCTCAGGAGTATGTGGGAACAGGAAGCAGAGGCCGAGATGAAAGAGAACTAGCCACGACCGGCTCTACAGGCCCTAAACCACGAGCCAGGCACAATAGTGCGAAACCCATTCATGTATAAAAGAACAGTTGGATCCAAATTGTTTCTGGAAGTTGGAAGAAATTCAGGTTACCTGCTCAGACGGCTAAAGCATCTGTGGAGAAGACACTCAGGATTTTCAGTCACCTGAGTTCCAAATAGCCTCCCCCCTCTTTTTTCCTTCTGGTAGGAATGACCTCCCTGAAGTTTGCACTTCAAAGAAATGGGCTACAGGATAGGTCCTGGCGGAGACCAGAGAGAGCATTTACGTCTCAAAAGACACAGGGAATGAAGGCCAGCTCCTCCCAGAAGAATTTCGTTTCTTAAATCTAAATATTTTGAAATATCTGCAAGGCCTTTTGAGGTGAATAGGGGAGGTTTTGGAATTGGTAAAAATAAAAAACGACGGGTGGGCTTTGAATTGCTTCCAGAGCTGCGTGACTGTGGCCGTAAAGACTGAACTTATAAGACAGGGACACTTGTTTTTGTTCCTCAAGCACTGGGGTTGCAACTTGATTGAGTAAAGGCCAGTAAGATCTTTAAAATTTACTCAGCTGAATTGTTTTCTAACAGTTTGGTGACAGCAGTGGGATCCCAAGGAGACCTCAGATGGCTTCAGGGACAAGAAACACAGGCAGCTGTACCTGTGAACCCCCTGAGGTCCCTTTGTCACCATTTCCGAGGGCCATGGCTAAGTTCCTCTTGCTTCTGAGCTCCGCTCTCTCTGCGTTAAGCTCCGCATCGAGTTGGCTTCCCGGTCCAGCATTAACAGTGTCTGGACTGACAGGAGGCTCTCAGAGAGTCCCTGGCCCTCGCTTAGTCTGCAGTCCCAGGCCAGGGCTTGGCACCTGGAACCTCAGTCCTGAGCCTGTGGTTAGTCCCCAGTGCCCATGTGTTGGGGGTTGCTGGTTCAGTCCATAGTTCCGTGCTGGGAACTGCCGGTGGTGTGCACCTACGGTCTCGACCTCTTGGCCAGTCCACAGTATCATCTCTTTGGCTACTACAGGTCTGTTAATGTGCCTGTGAGGTAAAGCAGTAAGAGACCTGTTGTGAGAACCTCAGAAGCCAAAGCTGCAAAATTGGTGGGCACAGGTCAAGCACTTTAAAAGCCGTTAGGGCGCTTGCCCCCTAACTCGAAGACCCCCGTGCCAGGGTAAGTTGGTTACAGAATGGGTTAGATGGCCACCAGGTCACCCACTGACCTCAAAAAAACTTCCATGCCACGAGGTACACTGTGAAATGTCCCAAGATCCCCAACCAGGGGCATGTCCATATTCATTTGTCTCTATGAGACCGAAGGCTCAGCTGAAGAACGGGCATCCCCAGGTTCTAAAGAATGGAGTGCGCCACCTGCCAGCACAGTTGCTTACTTTGTGTCTAAGAACTGGGGTAGTACAAGCTAGAACTACGGTGGCCACTGGGAAGCGATTTCACTCCACAGTGAAACTGAAGGCTCTTAGGCCCTTGCCCTCAGAAGACCGGAACCTAAGAGCTGAGAGACTGATGTCCCGTTAAGTGCCTGACCTGCAGAAGAATGAGACTTCTCTCCTGAGCAGCGAACACCTGCCCAGGATATCTCCCCATTCTCAAGCCAGTGAACTGGGACTATGGACACTACTAGACCACTCGCCCCGTTTCTATGAGACCACCTTCTGCAAAGCACAAGACTCCTGTGTAAGGATAAGGGCTTATGGACAGGCAGGTTTCACACCAGATCACCTGTCACCCCCTCCAAGACAATCCCGTGCAATGAGGGGGACACCTGGTCTTGGACAAGCAAGGGCTGTCCCCCAGGAAAAGGAAATACCCCCTCAAAGGCACACTGTCAGACCTCTCGGGAAAACTCCAAAAATGGGATCCCAGTCTTGTCAAGGCTCTACAGGTGCCCCCCCAAAACCCCAGGGGTTTTACACTAAAAATAGTTACAGTCTCTCATGCACATGGACCAGCAGTACTGAAGACAACCTAGAATCCCAGCGGTCATTACGAGGAATGTTCCAGTTAGACAAGTTCGTTCATTTTGAAGTGCATGTGAATGCAAGGATTCCTAGACAGAATGGGACACCTGTTATAATTGGCAATGCAGAAGCCTCCAGAAGGCTTCAGGATTCTGAAACCGCTTCACTGAGATTCACTGCAAAAGGGTAATGAAAAGCTCAAGACAGAAGCAGCACCTGAGACAAAAGCCCGTCCAACTGCTGGGACGCCTGCCACTCTCCTCCTTTACACCCAAGTGCTCCTGGTATTCGTCCTGTATCTGGATGGTCTTCCACCCCCACGAGCCCACATGACCACACACACAGACTGTCTGTCAGAGTAGGCTCCCCATATGGGGCTTGAAGAGTTGCCAGGACTCGGGGGGATGCTCTTGTAACTAAGTGCCACCAGTTATTCCTGAAACAGCCAAGGGGAAACTAAACCTGGGACACCTTGGCAAGTCCTGGTAGTGCAGCGGTTACACTCGTGCTTTAAACCCCACCTGCTGCGGAGCCCACAGATGGGAATCCTGGAAGAACTCGGAAGAATCCTTACCAGAGTCCTCTCTCCCAAATCTCGGTAGCCCACTCGAGAGAGGAAGGTAGAGTTTGGCGTCCCTTCCCTTCCAGACCCACGGGTTGCTGAACCTTTCTCTCCCAGCGACAGCTTTGCCCTCCTGTGTCCTGTGAGCTTGGCTTGGCAACCATCACATTGGGGCTCCCAGTATACGGCCAGGCAGAGAAGTGGGTTGAACTCCATGTACGGCTGGGGTCCTGTGCTTACTGCCAGCCCTTGGGAAGTGTCTCAGCCTCTGTTTTTGGTCATCTTTTAGTGGCTCTGGCTCTGGGACAGTGGTGTTCTCTGTACCCTCATTGAGGACACCTTTTGTGTCCACGGTGGTGCTCAGTACTAGCCAGGAATATTTACTGTTGAGCTCAAGCCTGACAAGAGAGCCGAAAGGAGTTTTGGTAGCTCTGTGGTCAGCAGTTGGCCAGATTGGAAGTACAGAGTCCTCATCAGAGCCTGACAGCAACTTTTTGGGGGGCTTTCTCCCCTAAGCCAAGAGGAAACCATGTGCTCAGAGGGAAAGAAAAACATTTTGCAGCCATCTGCGGAGGGATTTACTAGAACAAGCCAGAGACTAAGCTCTAAAATCTGGAACACAAGAATCTTTTGATTTCCATCCTAACTGAAGATCTTGATAGAAAGCAGCAAACTGAAGATAACGTAGTGGGATGGGTGGGTCAGCCTGTGATGTCACTCGGGTCACAACCCAATTTCTTGAGGAATCAAAAACGGGGGTCCTTGTCTTAGAACAAATCACATCTTTATCAGAACAAATACAGCTCTAGTAGCAAAGTCAAGTCCCACCTGTCATTTTTACCAATCCCCAAACCTTCCCAATTCGTCCCAAAAGGCTTGATCTGGATTTAAGCAACAAAGTCCTTCTCCGAGGAATGATGGGAAGGTTCTACTTGCAGGAACTTGTCTTGTAGGCCATCCCTTTCAAGTGCAAACTTCAGGGAGGTCATTCTTACCAGAAGGAAAAAAAGCGGGGGAAGGCTGTCTGGAATGTAGGCAAATGAAAATCTTAAATGTCTTCTCCCCAGATGCTTTAGCCTCCTGAGCAGGTAACCTGAATTTGTTCCAACTGTTCTTTTGTAAACTAGTCAGTTTTGCATTCTCACCCTGGTCTCATGGCTAAAATTTAAAACGAAAGCTGTAAGATCTCTTTATGACTGTGGATGGATGTTGCAGATGGGTGACATTTTCCTACCTCTGGCTGGTACTGCCAAAATTAATTTGTAGAAGTTTTTTTTTTTTTTTTTAAAGATTTTATTTATTTATTTGAGAGAGAGAGAATGAGAGAGAAAGCACATGAGATGCGGGGAGGGTCAGAGGGAGAAGCAGACTCCCTGCCAAGCAGGGAGCCCGATGCGGGACTCGATCCAGGGACTCCAGGATCATGACCTGAGCCGAAGGCAGTCGCTTAACCAACTGAGCCACCCAGGTGCCCAATTTGTAGACGTTTTAATTAATTGGCTTAAAAAGAAGCACTTACTAAATGAGGTATTCTAAAACTGTCACAAATAGAGGAATAAGCCTCGTATTTTTCAAGTTCACGTGATCTAGGATGAATCTTCAGTATATAAAAGCTAGTTCAAGTTTGTGGGTTTAATTAAAATGGGAATGTCTCCAGAGACCTATACCTTTCATTTTACCCGTGTTTGCTAGTGATTTGAATTCTTGTTATCTCTGTTAACAAAACTCGTTCACAAGGAAGAGAACTTTAATGTCTTGAGAAGTTTTCATGACTAACATGAACATAACTGCTGCTGATCCCAGAGCACGCACAGTCCTTCCTACGCCTCAGAGGCTGTACCGCCCTGTCCCCCTCCATCTCCAGGACTAGTAGAAAGGACTAAAGGCATCATTAAAACCCCATTAGGAAACTTCTTGGCAACTCTCGGATTTCTCTGGACCAAGATGCTGTTTCTGCATCTAAAGTCCTTACCTTTTGAAAAAATAGTAACTGGCAGACCCATGCATTTGCCTCCTTCAGTACTCTGACCCTCAGATCGCCCAACAAGACCTATTAAAATATTGCCACAATTTCCAGAAACCTCTCTCTCAAATTCAAGAAGCTTATGCTGAACAAGAATACGACCTGACTTCTGACTCCCCTTCAGGAGCCACATCCTGGAGAATACCGGTACGGGGAGAGACTCCCTCTTCCCTGGGGTGAAAGGACCTTTCTGGTACTGCTGCCCAGTTCCTGCACAGCTAAACCTGGAGGTGTCTGCCCCTGGATTCATCTTTCCCGACTTCCAGGAGTCACGGGACCGAAAAGGAACAAAGGCAAGAGCTCCAGCCGTCAGCAGCAGACGGCTAGCCCGAAGTCGGACCAGGCCTCTCTCACCGTCCGCCTTTACTGTGGAAATTGTGATGGGCAAAAATGAGTCAGACTCCTCCACCTAAGTGTTTTCTTCCTCCCGTTTGCTCTTTTCTGTTGCTCCTTGACTTGGAAAGACCGTACCTTCCTCTGCCAAGGGAGACAGCCTCTCAGGCTGCTGGATCTGCCTTCGCAAACTCTGATCTGCCCATGATTTGGGGGACCCCCTGGGCTTTCCTGTGGCCACTTTTCCTTCATAAACCACATCCAAATTCCCTTCGATGTCAGCTTATACAGTTAAACTTCCGCAGCCACGCTTTCCCAGTGCTACCTCTACCTGACCAGTGAGATACAGATACCTCTGTGCACCGTAGCTGGCATCACGAGGCTCTTATGATTATCTAAATCAGATCTGCCCCCATCACAAAGAACTCTCATCAGAAGCATGTGCTTTTGCAAGGAATTTAGAACAACTCTATTTCAGGCTAGGAGACGGACTTCCTGAATATGCCAAAAACCTAACTGACCCCTGGCTTGAACGAGCAAATGTGACAATGAATCCATGAACAATGCTGCTTTAGCAGGAGTGGTCTGTACCCCGACAGGATTTATCTTTGTCCAGGGTGGTGACCGTTCTCCTGGGGCCTACAAGTGCCCAGACTGGCACATAAGCAGGCAACCTCTTTGGTTCTTCTCTGTACCCCAACTGTCCACAGCCAAACTGAGACACCTTACCGGTCAGCTCCCCTGAATTTACATTATCAGGTTAGAGGAGACCAGGAAGCATTCGTAATTCAGGAGTTGCTTCCTTTGCCCCATCTCTACTTCCCTGGTTAGGAGGGGGTGCAAATGAGGCTAGGGTCCCAAACTCTGCTTTAACCCATCAAACAACTTCCGACTCTAGTGCTAAGGCCATAGCCACCCAGCAGAACTCCCCAGATTCTCTGCCTAAAATTGTCCTTGCCAGTAGGCCAGCCCTCGATTATCTCTCGGCTGCGCCATAGTCAATCAACATGCAGACTTGGCTTAACACTTCTGGGGAAGTCGAGGTTCAGTTACATCAAGTCTGAGAACAAGCCCATTGGTTACAAGCCCGTTGGTTACAAGTCCAATCCGACTCATCTTGGAATTTTGATTTATTCAGCTGGTTCGCAACAAGACTGGGCTTATGGTTTAAATCTATACTACAACTGGGTCTTTCTATCTTATTTGTCATTTTGTTTTGTGATTTTTTTTTTAAAGTACTGAGTTACCCATCCAGCTTTTGTGAAAATAACAAACCTGACAGCATTTCAAAGCCTTGGGCAACCAAATGTCTGACCCCTCTACCCTGACAAAGTCTCCTTGCCTTGACCCAATATAATAAGCTGCTCAAGTGTGGCCTTTTTGCTTGCTACTATTCCTGAAGCTGTTCTCCCCCTGAACAAGACATGGTAAAGAAAAAAGATCCAAGTATGATAAAAGAAAAAGACACAACGAAGAAACAACGTGGATCATCAAAAGGTGAAGTCCATGCAAAAAACACTTAGCAATATATTGGGTGATTGCTGCCCCTCATGGGGGCTTGATCAAAAAGGGCAAATGCAGAACCCAACCAAAAGGGAATCACTTAATGTCGGACAAAATGGAGACAACCACTGCAGGCTCATAAAGGAAAATGAACCTATCCTTACACAAATTACAGCTCTTCCCAGAAATCAGCAGAGGACACCAGCCAATCCCCCAAAGCCAATTCTGTTCAGGCCCTTTCTGAACTTCCCTGTCGCCTGCAAACATGCATAGTGTGGTTTTTGGCATTGCTACTTTTCAAATGGGGCCAATGAAATCCACTTTCCAGTTCCCTCCTCTGTGGCACAAGACACCTGAGGATGGTTTTCCTCTGCTCCAAGGGACTTGTGTTCCATCTAACAACATCTTTGATCAAGGAAGGAAAAAAAGGGAAAACAATGCCTAAACAACATGGTTGATCAGTGATGCTTTCTTGAGCAAGAGTGGGGAATGTGAAAGGATTCCAATCTAAAATGAAACCAGAGGAGATGAAGTGAAGAATCTCACGCATGTCCCTTCAGAACAACAGAACTTAAGAACTCAGAGACTGATTTCCCATAAATGCTTGACTTGCAGAAAACTGAGACTTATTGCTTCACCAGCGAACATATCCCAAGGATCTCTTCCTGTTCTCCAGCCAATGAATTTGTCTAGTCTCTGGCCAGACTTTTCCCTCTTTGCAAATCCAGCCTGCCCCAAGCCCTCAACGCTCACCTGTAGCTTGCTACAGCCTGCATTTCCCAAAGTGCAGTTCTTCTGCCACTCCCAAATAAACTCCATTTCTGGTCATTTGAGCCTACCTCAGTTGACCTCCTTATTGAGGTTGTTAGCCATTATTGGGAACATTCCAGTTGGATGAGATCATTTAAGTGAACCTGAAAGCAAGGTTTGCCAAATGCAACAGAATGGGTTACCCATTTTCATGGGCATGCAGAAGCTTCCAGAAGGTTTCATGATTCCAAAGTAGCTTCATTAAAAGAGTCATTGCAAAAGGAAAATGAAAAGTGACAGGTACCTAAAACCAAAGACCGTAACACTGACTTGACTTACTACTTCCCTTTATCCTCTCTTAACCTCTGAGTACTCATGATCCGCTCGCTCATCCTCTTGAGTGCCTTTCCACTCTGCAGAGACTACATACTGTCAGTAGAAGTGCCCCGTTACTGGCCTCAAAGGTGGGCCCCCGTATGAACCCTTCTCCTAGTTGACGGGACTCTGAGGGGTTTCCTGGTAACCTGTGACCAGTTGTGCCATTAAACAGCCAGTGGGAGACTGAAATGGAAATTAATGGAAAGCTTTGCCCAATTCTGGTAGATTCCAGGGCTATATGCTCTACTTTAAGCCCTGTTGCTTGGGACCCTGCAGGTGAGGTCCTGGGAAAAGTGGCAGAAGGTGGTAAAGGTGGGAATCCTGACCAGAGTCCGTTTCCTTGATTTATTACGACTCGAGTCTTTACAAGAACAGAAGTGCAGCAATTCACATGGAAGTAATTCAAAGCCCACCTAGCATTTTTAGCAACGCCCAGACATGCCCCCTTCATCTCAAAAAGGCTTGTAGTTACTGTAAAATTCTGGCCTCGGGATAACAGAATTCTGTCTTCGAGAACTTCTGCTCTTTCTCTGTGCCGTTGGGATGTAAGTGTTCTATCTGGTCTTCTCTAGGAACCCAGGTTATTCTTATCAGAAGGGAGAAGGAGCAGGGGGAACAGGTTATTCAGAAACTAGGCAAATGAAAAATCTTGTCTTCATAAATATCAGTGAAAAGTTTAACCCATGTCAGCATGTCACCTTAACCTTTTACCAGGAGCGCGATTTGGATCCAACTATTCTTTTATAAACTGATGGGTTTTGTATTATTTCACCTGCCTCATGGCTAAAAATTTAAAACAAAAGCTGTGAGATCTCTGCATGTTTCTGTGATTTTATATGTCCATGCATGCATATTACACACACGTGGTCTTCTCTGCCTCAGGATGGTATTGCCAAAATTAATGTGTCAAGAGCTCAATTTAATTGGCTTAAAGACACACAAGGGCTACACAAATTATGTGTACTCTCAACAAGAATAATAAAAACCCAAATGTTTTTCAAGTTCATGTGATCTAGGGTAATCTTAAAGCTAGTTTAAGTTGGTTAGTTTAATTAAAATAGGCATGTCTTTAGAGTTAACAGCATGAAATATAAGGAATATTTCCTTCCTAGGTTAACTAAAAGTCAAATAAGCTTATTTTCGGTTACAGAATTTGTCACCAGAAAGGTAATTTGACAGCTGTCTAAATGCCCATGAGACTTTGAATCATCTAAAAATTGTTAACAAGAAAATTAATAGGTATAGTAAGTATGATAAAAGTTTATAAATGAACTTTTCAACAATCATTATGCTTATGTTAGGTCTACTTAGAAAATAGTTTCCAAAACCTTTTTGTTAACTTGAAACCTTAAAGCTATAGTGAGGTAAGTTAAAGGATGGACTTTCAGTGGTATCAGATAATTTCCAAATAAAGTACTGAAATTGTTACTTACTGGACACAGATTTATCCACTTCTCACTTCCTTTTACAGAGGATGTAAAGATATTCGGGTCTGTTAGTAAACATGCTCTGTGCCATACAGAAAAATTTACTGTGAGGAAGAATATACTTCTAGAAGTCATGAAGCGTCTTTATAGGTTTGCTAATCCATAGACTGTTCATGTAACAGACAATCCACAGGTGCTTTTTAGTTTTTACTAGGATTTAAGAATTCTTATCAATATATGTAATTAAAATTACTTAGAAATAATAGGAGACTGTGGATAAAAAGTAGGCAAGGGAAGTAAAAACGGCTATTCCAGAATGAGGGAAAAAATAGATAAATGGAACAAAATCTGAAAGAATCTAAAAACATTGTAGGTGGTTTGTGGGAAAGGAATCTTGGGAAGGGAATTTGAGGTGTGGTCAAGCTGGTTAAGATGGGAATGGACTTAAGATTTTTAATGAGTTTTAAAGCAGACGGGTGCAAAAATAGAATTTGGTTCTGTTAAAAGGACAAAGTTTTCTTGGACTTTTGGGCTGCTTTTGATAAGCAATTGTGAAGGATTCTTTACCTGTTAAGTCCTCTGCCTGGTCAGCAAAGATTTTGTGTCTTAGCAAAATAATTTCCCATGCTTCATGCGGTCTTTTATCAAGTCTTCGGCTGCATAAGAAAGCTCCATCTTCTCAATATTAAAAGACCCAAGTTTTGTTCACAACTACTCTTTGCCTTTGTCGCTTTGGTTAGATAGATAATTCTTTCATAATGATCTGTGATCCTGTTTAGTCCTGTGTTCAAACCTGTTGATGCTCTAACAACTTCCCATAACCAGATTCTTAATGGTGTCTTCCTGACCTGAAAGTAACTTTGCGATTTCCCTAGAGTGTCCCTGGAAAATCTCAAAGGATTTGTCTCTCCCCTTATAAAAGATATTACACTAATTAGGTTTATTTGCAATGTTAAATTACATGGGAAGCTTTGTCACATAATAAAAACCTTAAGTTTTTTGTACAAACCACGTTATTAGTATAAATGGTCTTGAAACTGTATGAAGTTTCTAGAAATCTGATATGTCCTGGTATACTGTTATTCTTAATTTCAGCTGTTATCTTTCAATGTTGTATATCACAGAAGTAACCAAATTTCCTTGTCAATTTCATTATAATGAACTCTAATCAGATCTGAGCATCTTAAAGTGTTTTGTCATTTACAGCCACTTCATTGTTCTACTCTGATGATTTTGCAAAACTGGGACTCACGGAAAGGAACCCTACCGAGAACTCTTGACCCCTGACACCACTGCCAATTTATAAGGTGCTGAATCCTGGGTGCGTATTTTATGACTGAGGAAGGCTCCGCCTGATGTCTGGTCCAGTGCAAAAGCTGGAGACCTCAGAATCAAATCGACGAAGAAGAGAGCTTGTGGACGTCAAGGTTGACAGCTTCCTCCCGGGATGTGGGATAAGAAAGTTTCTGTTCCCCCCTCCCTCTCTGACCATCCTTCCCCTAATTCTTCCTCCATGGAGGTCTTCGTGACCCTTCTGCCCACCTTTTTCCTGGCCCTGGCCTGCAGAGACAATGCCACTGTTCACCCGTCTCAGGCCACTGCAAAGGGAGAGGTCATCTAGCCTCCAAAAGACAGCTGGCTGTCCCCCGATCCTCGTGCCCCTGCAGCTCTGTCCGCCCCAAACTTTGCTTCAGCCCCTCTCCCCATCATGTCACAGTCCCTGGTTAAGAACTCCAGGCCCAGGGAACTTTGCATCCAGGCTCTGTGCAAAGAAGGGGACACCAGGCAAGGGTAACCAAATAAAACCACAGACCTTCGAGTTGTACTGGCCCCCGTGCTGTCCTCCTCTGAGTCCCAAGCCACAGACTCAAATGGGAATGACCAGGAAGCATTCATGAATCAGAGTTCGTTTCCCTGGGCAGATCCTACGCCTCCCAGACAGGAGTAAGCACAAGCGAGGCTGCACTTGGGGACCTCTCCTTCACTCTCGCAGATGTGGCAGAATCAGCTGCGAGAACACGAGCTGCCTCACAAATTCCTAGGCTCTCTGCCGAACTTGTTCCATAACTATCTTTTAGCTGAGGTGGTGCTGTGGCCAACCCCACTCGCTGTGCTCGGACAGACGCTTCTGGGAAAGTTGAGACTCACCTACACAAGACCACTACACACGGCAGCTGGCTTAAGAAAGGGACTCCTTCACCGGGGTCTTTCTTGGACATACTTGGTTCTAATTGGTTTGGGCCCTGGGGACCATGGCTCCGAAGGACACGCTAGACACTGGGCCTTCTCCTGCTCTAATGACAGCAGTCCCAATGGTGCACGCTTTAGATACATGTTTGCAGCCATTCACCACCCAGCAAAGGATCTCCCTAAGAACAGAACTTCAGAAGAGGAGGAAAGAGAATGACCACTGTAAAGAACGAACCCGATCGCAGGACCTGTGAATACCCTACAGAGATTCAGCCAAAACCTGTGATAACTCCCGAGCATTACGTTTTGATCACATCTCTTGGTGAGGCCGAGAGTCTGATCAAAAGGAGGGACGTGTTAAAAACAAGAAACCAGGCCCAAAATAGAGTCACTGATGCTAAGACCCATGTCACCACGCTGAGGACCTCAACTCAGTGTATCAGTTCTCCCAGAAATGAAGTCAAACTAGTCAATCAGGCATCACCTGATCAGCCCAAGTGAGGTCATGTGTCTGATAAGACCCCCTACCATTTCCTAAAGGAAAGCGACCTTGCAATAACCGACTTTCTGCCTAGTGTAAATCCGTGCTCCTGCTCCCTTCTGCTTACAGAAGGCTCATCTTGTACAGCTCCTTTCATTTAGCAGAGGAAATGCTGCCCGATTCATGAGTTGTTGAACAAAGCCAATAAAGTCCGACTTCCTCAGTTGAGGTTTGTTTTTTGAGCACCATCCTCCTTTTAAAGGCTAAGCCCCTGTTTTCCTAATCTCCCATCTGCCAACGTGGGAGAATTCCAATAAAAACTCTTCCATGTCTCCTCCTAATTCGTTCGGGACCTTGTCCCACCCTGCTTTTGAGGGCGAAGTCTGGCTCGCTCTCTACAACAAAATGAGGCTCTTTGCTGTTTACCGAACACCCTTACCTGTTGCTGCATCTGTGTTTTTGCCCATGGAGTGGCCCCTCTCCACGTCCCTAACCGCCCCAGCCCCAGCCCCAGCCCCAAGCCGTGGAAGCCAGATTCAAGAGGTATCTCCATGAAGCCAAAGTCCTCCCACTCTCCTTGGAATGCTCTGAAGTCTCCGAGGAGTTAACACCTAAGTCCTGCTCTTCCTTCCTCTCGTCTGGCTCCTGTTAGATTTTTCAAGCTGTGGATTTGACCGTGAACTCCTGGAACTCTGGTCTCAAGCATGGTTCCTGGAACAGAGGTTTCTATTTTTTGGTTGGATAAGCTTACAACTTTTTATCTGCTTCTGAATGGTATCCTTATCTTTTTTAGTTGACCCTTGAAATACTATTTAGATCTCAACGTTTTGTCTGCCAGATAGATTCTGGTCCCCTGGAAGCAGAACCAGACCAGGTGTTACTGGTTTTCTGCCCACTGGAGCAGTGCTTCGCAAATATGAACGTGCATTTGATTGACCCAGGGGACCTCGTTAAAATGCAGATTCCAATTCGGTAGGCCCAGGAGTCTAGTTTTCCAGCAAGCTCCCAAGTAATAATGATGGACCACATTTTGGAAAGGGGCACCTGTCCCTCAGGAATGCTGGATGAAATCATGGGTGCGCTTCAGGAGACTAGGTCAACTCAGTCTGCTTTAGGTGCTTTGAAATGTCAACTTGCAGGATGCTCTTCTCTCCATGGATTAAACCATGGTCACTAAACCAGTATGTACACGGAATCTGGAAAGGGCTAAGACATACTCTGAGGTCTTTTCTGGGAAGTAGCATGGGGAATATCTAACATCCGATACACAAACATACATATAAGCAGAGCTCCACGTTTCCAGAAATAAGACATAAAAATAACAGCTTCCACACCATTCAGAAGTTGCCTTCTGGAAATGGCGATATGGGCAGGGGGGACACATGCAGCACATCTGAGACCACAGACTCGAGAGCGGTGAAAGGGGGGAGGGCTAGGAAAACCAAACATTCCCTTACGGTACCTCTATTCATCAGTGCTTTGGTGAGTTGGAGACTCAGACCCATCCATAATGGGTGAGTTTTCTGTTGCTTCTCTGAACAAAGGAAAGCAGAAGGAGGAAGAGAAGAGAGGTCATGTTAAAGAGAGGAACTGACACAGACATGATTAGTAGCTTATTAATACACTGGAGAGATCAGCTGACTCCACACCCCAGCGTTAGTGACAGATCATCCCAGCATGCAGAACTTTCAGCCCCCAGGAGTGTGAGTCAAAGACCTCTTCAGTTCTGTGAGGCAGGCAGCTTTGGTACTTTTAACCCATTTCTCATCTGGTCACATCGCGGAGAATAGTTACTGGTCGTTAATGAGCATTCACCTCAACCTGATAAAGGTTTACGTCAAGGACCAAAGTTGTTCCCAATTTGTCCTGAATCCTCACCAGCTCTCTGTGTTGAGACCCAGGTTTCAAGGCCAGCTCAAGCACGTGGGCATTTGAGGTTGTGCTCACCCATTTCAGGCCTGCCGTCGGTCATACATTCAGATCAGGGGAGACTGGGCATGACCCAGAAAATGTGGAGGACCCAGCCAGAGAGGCCGCAACCTGAAGTTCTTATTTGGATGGAAGGGTTGGGCCCCTGGGGGTGCCATCTGGACAGCAGACCTGACACACTCGTGTGAGTTCATCTCGGTGCATGACTGGGGCCCGAGGCCTTGCAGTAGCTCCTGACCACACCAGATTGCGCTGGCGTGGAGCTGGTAGGCGCCAGAGGGTCCCAACGACCTGGGGTAAGGTGGGGGGGGGGGGGCAGCTGCTGCTCCAAAGGCTGACCAGGAAGTGGGAGCGGGATGCAAGATCCCCTCACTTGGGGCTGTGGGTTCTCCTGATGCAAATGGACGCGGCAGCAAGGGGCACAGCTCAGGGCCGCTCCAACTCGGGCAGGTGTCAGAATCTTGCTCAAACCCAACTGCCTTGGCCCCACCCCTGAGCTTCTAATTTGGGAGGTCAGTAGGTCATGGATGGTCCCGGACTCGGCATTTCTCGCAAGATCCCAGGCCACAGGTGCTCGGGCTGCTGGTCTGAGGACGGCACTGTAAGAACCACCGGCCCGGTGGGGAAAGACAAGACCCCCGAGGCCAGAGAACGCAGCTTCGTTCCGCCGCGTGACCCTGGACAGAGCACGGATTTTCTCCGGGCCTCATCTTGTCAAACCAAAAGATCTGCGTGTTGCCCCTGCGAGGCCGCAGTGAGGGATATACGGACTCCTCCGTGTCAGGAATGCTCCCAGCCTCTGAGCACACAGCAAGCACTCAGTGAACAACAGCTTCCCTTCCGTCAAATCCTGAGGCCCCATGAAACCTGCCTTAAAATCACCACAGATAAATGAACCGAAAGAAAAGCACGGCTGCCAAGCGCGGGAGCCGGACAGGCCGTGGAGCCAGTCCGGGTCCCGCTGTTTCCCGATGACTCCGCTCACACACAGCTGTCGCACAAGGGGTCCCTGGCTCCTTTACCCACCCCCGTCACTGACAGAGCGGCCCATCCGGTTGGAGGCGACGTCTGGGGAGCAACAGAAGAGGCAGGAATTGTGAGGACAGCAGCTTACGTGTATCCGCTGCGCTTCGGGAGTCACGACACCCCACCGTCCCCACCGTCAGAGCGCTCGACGCCAACACTGAAAGCTGGGGCAGGGCCTGAGTGCCGGTTTCGGGACTTTTCCTGGGGGCCACGTCGTACGGTTTTCAGGGTCCGCGCCCCCGGTCCCCGGTGTTGGTTACCAGCAAGCAGCCGGCCAGGGCCGAGGCGGGCGCGGAGCCCCCTGCCCTTTGCCCTCACAAGCATCCTGGTTCCGGGGGGGCGCCCTGAGGAGCGTGTGAGGCCGGCGCCCAGCGCGGGGTGCGCAGAGCCTCTCTCCCCTCTCTCCCTCTCACCTGGCCCAGCAAGTCGGGCCTGAGAGAGGCTGAACCCGAATCAAATGCCGCCGGGGGCTGTGAGCAAAGAAGTGCAGTCTGCCTTCGGGCCCCTACCTTCCCCACGTTCCCGGGACCAGCGTCGGGAGCGAGCGAGCCGGGACCCCTGGCCCGTCTAAAGGGACAGCCATGGAGAGGAGCCAGGTCAGAGGGAACGGTGGTCGTGAGGCTTCTTCGGGAAGGAAGAGGTTTCCCAGGAACACACCCGCACCCTGTGTTTGCTGACAAACCCCTCTGTCACTGGCGCCTTACACCTGTTACTACGTCCTTCCCGCCTGACGAGGCGGGCTGAGGGTCACTCTAGAGCCTGGGGGAGGTCTGAAAGGGGGACTCACCCAGTCTGCCAGGTTAGGATGTGGTGGGGGCTGCTTGGGGGCGTCGCTCCAATTTCACTTGATGGCGTTGAGCTTCTCTGGCTTTGAGGTAAGGCAGCTGCAGAGAGGGGACGCAGGAGAGACCGGGGTCAGACACGGGTCAGGTGAAGGAGCCTCCGTCCAGAGATGCCGGAGGGGACCCCGCAGCGGGCTCACGGTGGGGGGCTGGCTACCCCTCGCCCCGCGTTCGGCCAATTCCATTTCCCCCCCAAAGCACGCGCTCCGAGTCGAGCTGACCTGGGGGTCCCAGACCCCGGCCGTGCGCTGGCACGTGGCCCCGGGGATGGCGCCGGCCCCCACTGCGGCAGAATCCGAAGCCCCCCAGAGCTCGGAGGGAGGCCTGGGCGGCCTAGTCGGGGAGAGCCCCTGCCTCTAGGCACCGGGGAGAGAGGCCTCCGGGCATCTTCAGATGTGGCCCCGGTGTTAAAACGGTGCAATGAACAGAGAACTTCCAGAAAGGTGCTCAGCACTTGCTCCTTGTTTCAGGCTTGTGACTGACCACTTGAGGACACGGCCAAGGGCGCAGGGCTTTTACGGGAAAGCTCATCCAAATCTGGCTATGAGGACTTTTTCGATGTGGGCAGGGTTTTTCTAGCTGGGGAAGTTCACTAACAAGTAAACCCTCCTTGAACGCATCTCCTCTGCCTTCCTGGGAATGGAATCTTTCTCATCAGTAAACCTCAGATACAGCCGCTTAGAACTTGGCATCGAAAATATGCTTGCCTAGAGTTACCGAATCGGTCAGGGAAGCGAATCTACTAGGCAAGCGCTACAGTTTTGACCGAACAGAAACGCTCGTGTTCCCGTCAGCCGGCTGCTAACGCGGTCAGAGAGGCTTGTGGTAATTTTTTTTTTTTAAGATTTTATTTATTTAGACAGAGACACAGCAAGAGAGGGAACACCAGCAGGGGGAGCGGGAGAGGGAGAAGCAGGCTTCCCCGCGGAGCAGGGAGCCCGACGCGGGGCTCGATCCCAGGACCCCGGGATCACGACCCGAGCCGAAGGCAGACGCCGAACGCCTGAGCCCCCCAGGCGCCCCGAGGCTCGTGTTCTTTAAATGGTAATATATGTAATGCATCCATTCGTTCCTTCTCAAAATCTGCCTGGGGAGTCCAGGGCACATTTCCCTGAGCTTATGTAACAGATGAAGGAGGAACGTGGAGAAGGGTCCGAGGACCTCAAGTCCATGGCTGTCTCGTGACGGCCTGAATCACTTCTAGTCTCGTCTTTAGCCAGTGGGGACAGAAGGCGGGCGCAGGAGGCCTGTGCCTCCTCTGTCCCGCTCTCGCTCCAGCTCCCAAGAATGCCCTCTGGTTCCCGAAAGGTGAGCCCCCTTTTCTGTCCTCCCCCTGACCTTTACCCTCCCCTAACTCCCTCCTGTCACAAGTCGGATCCTGACTCAGGGTTCCTTCTGTTTGCTACTCACTCTTACTTCATTCTTCCCTTTTTAGAAACCACTTTATCATGTCTCAACACCCTCCCCTCTCTTTCCCTCATGCTCAGTCTGAGCGGAGCCCCCTGGCCGAGCCGCCCCCCCTCCGTGCGTGCTGAGAGCCCTGCCCGGCACCGCTGCGCACTGACGGCCACTGTCGGCACCGTTCTTTCCCAGGGAGGGACGGGGAAGGGAGAGTAGCTTCTGAAGCCAAGGGTGGCGCGTCCCTTCTGGCCCTGCTCAGTGCTCTTAGTCCAAGAATAAGAAGTAACCCTTCCATGATGAAATTATCAAGTACTGAAAGCCCTTTACCAAAATTCCTCTGGTCACCTTCCTAACATCACGGAGATGAGGACTCCGGAGCAGTAGGACTCAGCTCTCAGAGCTGATCTCCGTGCGCTACTCCACCCCGCCGCTGCCGAGCCCCACCCCAGGGGACACCGCCGAAAACCGGGTACGCGGCGCCCAAGCCGCCGGCGTCCCTCCGCACAGGGGCCACTCGGGTCCGTGACTAGCGTCTCTGGACAAAGGCTGAGAGCCGTCTGCACGGAGCGTCTCTGACTGTCCCTACAAGAAGTGGCTGGACGGAGGGTTTGCGCCCCAACCTCCTCGGAAGCTGAAGCGGGGGCCAGTAAGCCCAGCGCTGCCCCACCCCATCCGAGGACTTCGCCCCGGGTGAAACCCGGGCTGGAACCGAGGCCCTGAAGGAGGGGGACTGCCCGAAGGCCTCCAGCCCCAGCTGCCTGACGCCAAGGTTTCTAGAACTGCCGATACTCTGAGCAAACCTGGAAGCCCCGGAAACGGAGCCGCCAGTTCCCACCCCGGGCCCGGTCCCTCCCCGCCGCTCACCTGACGTGGCCTTGCACATCTGGGGCATCCTGGTGACCCTGCTGTGCGCCACGAAGGTGCTCTGGGAGGAGGTGCTGTACTGGGAGCCGCTGTCCGAGGAGGTGGAGCTGGTGTGCGACAGGCGGCTGTGCTCCTTGTGCGAGGCCGTGGAGCGCTGGTACCACTGGCGCAGCTCGTCCGAGACGGCGGCGCGGCCCGCGCCCTTGTCGTGGGCGCCCTCTCGGCCCAGCGACGGAGTCCGCAGGATCTGCGAGCGCGACGGCGTCAGGCGGCCCGCGTCGCCCTCGTCGCCACCGCGCCAGCTCTCCCTGAACAGGCCGCCCGCCGTGTACGAGTTGGAGGTCTTGAACTGCGCCTTGACGCTGTAGTGGCCCTCCTGGTCGCTCTCCAGGCTGCGCACCACCACGGGCGTGGCGCTGCCCTCGATGTACAGCGGGTACTCCTTGATGCGGTACTGCGAGCTCGGCTGGCTCTGGCTGTGCAGGTAGACGCCGTGCGCGCCGCCGCCGCCGCCGTGCGCGCCGCCGCCGCGCGCCGCCAGGTTGGGCATGCTGCCCGAGTTCGCCGCGCCCAGCGCGCCCGCCGCCCGCTGCCGCTGCCGCTGCCGCGCGCGCGCCTTCGACGGCGAGTCCTCGGCCAGCGTGGAGTAGTTGGCGTTCATCTGCGCCGGGTAGTAGTGCTCCGAGCTCGAGTGGCTGGTGCAGGAGGAGCAGTCGTCCATGGGGTCGGAGCCGTTGCTGCTACGAGTCCGTGGGGTGTAGAAGTCGGGGCTCCCCGTGTCGTTCTCCGAGCCCAGGAGCTTGCCCTGGGACTCCAAGCTAGAGCTCCGGTGCCTAAAGTGCAGGGCGAGGCTGTGCAGCCGCGTGGGGCTGAGGTCCACCGACCTGCAGTGGGGGGAGACGGCGGGTGGGTCGGGGGGGGGGGGAGGGGGACGGATGGGGGCCCCGGGGGGGTGGCGGGGAGCGGGCTCTGCCATCCTCGGACCCGGGACAGGGCACAATTGTCATTTGGTCGGAGCCGCCAGCGAACGCGCGTCTAGGAGACCGGGTAGAAGCAGGACTGCCCCAGGAGTCAGGGTGGTCCCTGCTGACGCCAGGTGAACACAGCGGCCGGAGGGGACCGCAGATGCCTGGAGGCCAGCTGGGCCTCGCCTGCGATGCCTGATTCCGAGTGGGCGTGGGACAGGAGCGGGCACCCACGGAAGAGCGTCCCCTGAAAAAATACGCCAGTAGCCTGGCTTTTTTTTTTTTTTTTTTTTTTAATGGGGAAAAGGGCTTCTATAGATACAAAGATCCAAGAGAATCCCTATTCTAGCATTATGTTAAATCAGATGAAATGCCCCCTTTTTGTAGCTCAAAAAAAAGTCCAACAGAGGGCACTTCACAGGGTTCAACCAAATACTATTATGAAACCCACAACATTGGATTTCCATTCCCCTGAAACTCTAAAATGGAAGGTTGCTGGACCACAGAGCACTTAGAAATGACCCGTGCAAATACTTACCATATGACTACCTTGTCTACAACCCCGTCTTTTTTTGAGTCCACACTATAAACATCCATCTCTGCTGCTGGCGTGGACAATGCTATAGGACAGGTGTGGCATCCAGGGTGGTCCCACTGGCCAATACAGGAAGAGGTGAGTTCCCGTTCTGACGGTCACTCAGGGTAGAGTGTGAAGTCCCCGGTGAGGGGCCCTCCAAGACTCGGTCCTCAGTTTCTTCTCTGGTCCCACCCTCTCCCATCACCGGCTCTGGTCATACTGGCCTCTTGGGAACATGCCAAGTGTGGGCCTGCCTCTGGGGCGTGGGCCCTGCTGTTCCCCGAGGCAGCCTCAGAACCTGCTACCCCGTCCACTCAGCTCTCTGCTCAAATGTCACCTTATGAAAGAGAACTTCCCTGTCCCTGATGCTCTTACTTCACACACAGTCTGTCTTTCCACTGTGTAGGGCTCCTCTCCTGTTCCTTTTTCTTCTTTGTGCTTATCACCACTTGACATCTTTCTTTCTTGTGACTCCCCACTGCTAAAATGTCACCCCAGTGAAAGCTGGAGTGTGGTCTGTTTTGTTCACTGCTCTATCCCCTGTGGGGGTCCCTGGTACGTAAAGGCACTTGATAAAAATTTGTTGCATGAAAGAATGAAGGAGACGATCTTGCCTGGGGAGCTCAATCTTACCCTATGTAAATCCATCCTTTGAGCCACAGTCCTGGGCAATCAGTTTTTGATAAAATGGAATGATGGCTTTGGTTTTGCCTCATTTCAGAAAAAGAAGGTGTGATTCACAGCTTCGCTTTTGCCTGTTCTTTTTGCTTTTCAATGAATTTATACCTTGAGGCATTAAAAAGTCCAGGATAAACGAGGCATCAGTCAGAAGCTATGTGAAGGCTACAGAATAGAGGTCACCCGCATCTGTGCAACGCTGTTGTGTGTGCAGCATGCTTCCCTGCTAATCTGGCTAGCCCGTCCTGCCTCCATGTGGATTAGCAAAGCTCCCTCCATGGGGCGCCCAGCTGGCTCAGTCAGCAGGGCACGCGGCTCTTCCATTCAGGACTGCGAGTTCGAGCCCCACGTCTGGTGTAGAGATTGCTTAAATAAACAAACTTTAAACAAATCTTAAAAAAAAAAAAAAAAAAAAAAAGGAAAGCTCCCTCATGCCCACTGCTTCCAGAAGCCCGGAGATTCTCCAGGCGACTCCTGGGCGCCCACTGGACGTAGCCACTGGGATAAGAACAGGTCTCATGGCTAACGTGGGCTGCCCGCTGCCTGCTGGGGTTTCATCCTGCTTTGCTTTAACAGGAACCTACCCCGCTGGTTCAGGCCTGACCCAAGTTCACCAATTCTCTGGGCCAGTTTGGGGCCAGCCATGCCAAGGCTCACAAAGGCAGGTCCACTCGAGGGAGGGAAGTGGCCCAAAGGCCTGGTACACTCACCTTGTGGAATGAACGTAGTGGGGACTCCGGACCCGGAGGTCTGGGGTGGACGGCATGCTGGACTGTGAGTTCCAGTGGGGCAGGCTGCGGATGGGGCTGTTCTGCAGGGAGCTGCTGCCCCCTCCAGCTTCGGCACAGCTCCCGGTACTGGGAAAGCGCTTGTGGGTGCTGCAAGCCAGAGGACACCAGGCTGGTCACCGCCAGACACAACTGTCCCTCTTCCCAGGGGGCCACCCAGCCGCGGACATCAGCCCTGGTGTCGGGAAAGCTTGCCCAGGACCGCCCCACCTCTCCCTTGGATTCCTACTGTGGTACTCAGCCGTCCCCCCCAGAAGTGGGTGGGGGGTCCCCATTCCCGATCCCCACGGCAGTGTGAGACAAACACCCTCATCAGCCTTGTTCTGCGTAGTCCCTGCCCTCAACCACAGTTTCTGGTTTCCAACCGACAGATATTTACCTGTCTGGACGGCCACTGGGAGCTCTAAAGGGCGTAATTAAAAGCAACGAGAAAAACAGAGAAACGGACCAAAAATGCCTTCCAAACATCCCTCTCTGCAATCTCAGCCCAGTAATGAGCTGATAAGGCACAGCTAGCAGGACAGCTGTCTGGCTCCAGAATCTTGGCGGAGGACGCTGCAGGGTTCTGAGCCACTCTGGGATTCTTACGAGTGGCCTCTCACTTGCGGTGCAGAGTAGTGCTGCCCCCGACTTGCTCGTTGACTCCCGTGTCATTGCACAACATCCTAGCCCTGTGCCCACACGCCCACTGTGAGCCCCAACCCCCTCTCCTTGTGCACGACCGAGCTGCACCTCGACAGGGTCAGCAGCAGAGGGCGCTGTGAGCGCAGCACGGCGGACCCGCCACCCCGGGAGGAAAGGCATCAGCCTAGACGCGATTCTGCAACTTGTGGATGCTATTTGGGACAGCCTTTGTTTTTTGGTTTTTGTGTCTTTTCTGTGGCCTCCCTGACCCGGCTCACCTGGAATGGCCGTGGGAGGAGCGTTTCTTGACCTTCTCGTAAGGCTCATCCAAAGAGGACTCGCTCCACATTTTGGGCTTTATAGGGGACTTGTCATAGTCGTTGCGGTGATAGTGCATCTGCCGGAGTCCCTCCAGGGACTGGGGAGGGGGGGGCCTGTTGTGTGACGGTGGCCGAGGAGGGAGTCCCTTGTGAGGAGACTGTAAGGGGGACAGTGTGCTGGTGACCTGAGAGTCTTCTGCGCAGAGATGGAGAGAGACGAACTGAGCAAGGGCCCCTCCCACCGGCCCAGACAGCCCCGCCCAGCCCCACCCACCCCCACCCCTGCCAGGCTCAGTGAGAGCACCCCGCGGCTTCCCCACTTGCCCAGACAGGTCAAACCAGAACAAACCAAACCGACACTTCAAGCAGCACTCAGTGGGGAGAGGAGTTTCCCTTTGGATTAGCTACAGACCAAGGGAAGCCCGAATGCCATTAAAGACCCACAGCGCATGATGGCTTCATACCAAACAGCAGAATGGGGTCCTGATTATACTGTCAAGTTGTCTTTCCGTGGACCCTAAGCGTCTAATTTGCTCTGGAGCAGTTTTAGCTCTGTGAGGGTTCTGTTTTGTTCACTTCTGCCACCTCAGTGCCCAGAATGATGGCACACAGCAGGGGCTCAATAAATACTTGTTAGAAGAAATGAAAGAAAGTATGCATGTTGAGTGTCATTATCTGTTGGTGGCTCTGGGTGCCCACCCTCTCTGCTTTCCTCAGATCTCTATTGTCTTTTAATATGTTCCTGGAGGTTTTCCTCTTGGACCTGCCTTTGGTTCCTCAGGAAGGAGATAGGCCACAGATATTAAACTCCATGGAAGATTATTCCTTGCCTTCAAGGGAGTCACGATCTATCCCACCCGATGTGCTGAGGGGAATTCAGCAGTGGATGGGCAGTGAAGAGGAAGGGCCCAGGGCCACGTCCAGCCGGGGTGGCGGCTGGTGAGGGCGAGGAGGAGAGAGCGGGGAGCTCCTGGCAGGGGCTGGTGCAGCTGACCTGCTGTGCCCCCCAGAGATGAGCTCACGGGGGGCCTTCGATTCCAGCTGAGGAATGGGGATTTGGTCTGAAAGCCATTAGAAGACTTAGCAACTTTGTAAGCATGCATGTGTCAGGATGAAAATCCTGTTTGAGAGCCAGTCAGCTGTCCGGGTTCAAAACGGGCAAGGCCGGGAGAGGGCCAAGGCAGGGGTTAAGGGAGAGCGAGACATCCAGTGTGTCCACCCCTCAAATCAGTGAAGGCAAGAGCCCCTAGACGGGGCCAGCCTGCAGCGGGAGTGGGGGTCCTGGTGAGGCAGTAATGCCCCTCAGGACACCAGGGGCTCCAGAGACTAACTGCCAATGAGGCGACCACGTTAGCTCACAACCACGGGCTCCTTCCTCCCCAACTTTTCTCTCACAACGGAATCTCAGCAACCATCCGTGCTCCCTCCTTTGGAGAGACTGCAGTCCACAGAGGCCAGAACCAGGGCTGGATCTCCCATGCTCTGAACGCCGCTCCCTGCTCACCTGCAGCCTGGCCTCAGCCCCACCCGTGTAAGGAAGCGGATAATAAAAATATTACGACCTGACTGCCAAGAGCAGGGCCAAGACCTCCGGGTAAATAACCTGTTAGCCTCTCCCCACATCAATAGCACTATTATTAGCCTCGCAATGATCATCATGACTCTGCGCTGGGTAGACCGTTTTATATTTTCTGTCTGAATAGCCTCTTAGCACTGCCCACATGAGGTTTCCCTAAAGTGCAAAAAAAATTAACTGCCGCTTAATATATTTCCATATCATTAATGTCCTGGCCTTCCAAGTTTTGGCTTAAACCCACAGAACATTCTCAGAGATGGTCCCGTGCCTGGAACTCCTCCTTCGTGTGTGTGTGTGTGTGTGTGTCTGTGTGTGTCTGTGTGTGTGTGTGTCTGTGTGTGTGTGTCTGTGTGTGTGTGTGTGGTGGGCGGCTGGGGGGTAGGTATGCGGGATTGGTTCTAAGAACTTCCCAAGAAAATATCCTGATAACCTCTGGGTTTTCAGAGGTTAATGGAAAATAGCAAGACAGTTTCAAGGCCTGACCAGCAATCTAAAGGGACATCTTCCCCTTCATCTTTACGATTTCTCAGGATGATGTGGAGGGCTGGTTTTCTTCTTGCCACCCCCAGGCTTTCCTAGTAGGCTTCCATCTTTGATTTGTGATCCAACCAAAGTCCACCTCTCTCCTCCAGAAATGATGAACAGTCAAGAGGCAACTGCACCCGGTGTTTAGATACAAAAGTGGTTTTGGCAAATACAACGCAGAACACCATTCACAGTCTATCACCTTAACCGCTACCTCTGGGCCACAGGAGATACTCAAGTTCCAACAGATATGAGTTGACCTTGAACCCACCCACTCCCAACCACTAGGGTGAGTGCTGGGGACGAGGGACTCGCGGAGCACCCAGCTGCCACCTGGGCCCGGCTCCTGCCTTTCCACCAAGCTGTGCCCGACGACGCACCGCTTAATGCCCGGCTGATCTGGGCCCGAGGTCTGAAGCAGGAAACGAACAACCTACCATCCTCTAGCACAAGGGCATCTGAGAGGGAACTGTCTTCACTGGCAATATTTCCATCTGAGAAGACAAAAAGCAAAAGTCCATGAGTTTCGCCCATCCCCCAGACAAAGCCCAATCTGTAAAAATCCTGCATTTAAGACCATAATGTCCTCCTCCTTCTGATCAGAAAGATCGCATGAAACACAATCAAAATGCTGGCTGGCATTTCTTTGGACAGTCCCTGGGCGGGGGGGGAGGGGTCACTGGCACAGCTCCCACACCTGACGCTTGCGCTGTGCCCCAGGGTCTCTGTCTGTGCTCTTGTTTCCCGGGACCTGGCAGTGCTGAGTAACTTGGTATCCAGGATAAAGGCCGCCTGGCCTGGTGAAGCCGCACCATTGTCCCGGCCCAATCTCAGGGCATGTTCCAACTGAACCAAAGGGAGTGAACTGCTCTTTATTCTACACACTCGAAACCAGGGTGAGGAACTTGGCTTTGCTCTTATGGCCATAAATGTCTTCTCCATAAACTTCTCAAGTCATTAGTAGTGAAAACAAGCTGCTAAGTACAGCTTCTCTCTCCAAGGTTTATTTTTATAGACACTAGTTAACCATGAGGATGCGCCCAAGAGGGAGCCAAATGATCCTCCCTCTTTAACATCTGGGGAAACTGAGGCCCGCCTAGGGAGGAGTGGTCTCTAGGCAGTTGGTCTGCTCTCCTGGCAAAAGGAGCCAAAGGTCCCAGGTCTGCAGTTCCACGTTTGGTGTTTTAGCTCTTGAAATAAAACACCAGGCTAAGGAACTACGGAGAACTGCAATTATTCCTCTAATTCGGGCGCAGCAGAAACATTATGTCAAGGATGCAGCAAAATAAAGAAGGTATATTCTTGAACAGTTAAAAAAAAAAAAAAAGGCTGCAAACCTGGATGGGACCCTGTGTTGGGGGGACAGACACAGATTTGAACACAGAGCCTAGTGGCAGGGCTCACAGAATAGCCCTCGCCGGGCAGGCCTGGGAAGTTGGCTCTTCTGTGGCCAGCCAGGGACAGGTGCCCCTCCCAAGCTTGGCTCTGGTGACCATGCTGGAGGCTCCCGCAGAGCCGCGACTCCCCGAGGGCCTTCAAGGGCCACAAAGATGTCCCCAAAGAGGCATCACACAGACAAGGGCTTGCTGCAGCTCTGTTCGGAAGTGGGCGACAAAAGGACAAAGTCTTGGCCAAGGACGATGGGGCACGATGGGGAAAAATGGTTATTCCAAATTTCCCAGAGGGGAAGGATTTGTTTATGGCCTCTCTCTTGTTCTCCTCAACTAGGGAGTCACTTTAATTGTATTGCTCGGTGGACTGTGAGCAACTACGGGGCAGAGAACCTTGACTTTGGCGTCTTGGGAGTTTCCGGTATAGGGTGGCTTCCCTAGTAAGCCCACATTCTAAGGTTGCACAATTATATTTTATATGTTATATATCACTTATACATATATAATATATATAATTGTGGTAAAATATACACAACGTGAAATCTAGCGTTTTAACCACTGCGAGCTGTACCCTTCCGCTGCATTAAGTGTATTCGCATTGTTTGTGCAACCATCATCTGTCTCCAGAACGTTTTCATTTTCCCAGACAAAAACCTGTACCCATCAAATACTAACTCCCCATTCCGCCTCCCCTGGCCCCTGGGAACCTCTATGCCACTTTTGGTCTTCCTAGAGCAAAAGTGTTTTAAACGAGTAAACCATGAAAGAATACTTGACATATATTCTAAAGAGTTTGCTAAACACAGAAAAAAAGGATTGTAACCGTTGGAGGACTTGATGGTGTTGGTGGATTTGGGGATATTTCCTCCTAGTGTTTACCAAATAGAATCACCCAGATTCCTAACCCCCGCTGACCTGAGCTCAGGGGTCTGGACAGCAGAGCGGGGCGGCCCCATCCTCCCCAGCTTCAGCTCTGGGACAGGAACCCTTGGAGCTGGTCTGTCTGAAGACAGAGGCTCTGCGGGGGTGCTGGCTTGCCGTGTACCCCGGCCACCCAGAGGTAGGGTGAGCAGGTCCCTGAGGAGGTCAGAGCCTGGGCAACTCCAGCAAGGCTGACCTGGCACGGTGAGCTCAGCCCAGCTCCTGGTGAGGGCAGGGAAGAGCCTGTAGCTCAGGGCTGCAGGTCTCCCAAGGGGGCACTAAGTAGCGATCAGGACAGGTTGACTTGTATAATCTCCCTCTGTGGACCTGAGCACCCTTTATTGCTCTCATTTGGTATCAGGCCTTATTAGCTTCGCTTTACAGATTAAAAAAAAAAAAAAATAATAAGGCCCAGGGTAGTTAAAGGGCTTGCTCAGGTCCCGCAGGGAGCCAGCTTTGCACCCGCTCCCCGGGGTGGGCCTGGGTCGCGAGGCCCCACGGGGGAGCGGGCTTAGCACTCACCGGCGATGATCAGGGAAGCCCTCTGCGTGGGTTTCTTCCCGGACTTAATGCGGTTCTCGTTGATGGCATTTTCAATCTCCTGCAGCTTCTTCAGTGCATTCAGATAAGAGGTTTTCCTTTGTTTCTTCAGTTTTTTGCTGACATTGGGGTCACTGGCGAGGCGGCGGGCAGCCTCCGTAATCTGGGATTGAATGGCGAACTCTCGTTCCAGGCGTTCCAGCTCGGCTTCCTGTGGGAGGGAGAGATGGGGCTTGCTGACACTTCGGGGACACGAAGCCAAGGGTTAAGGGAGGCACTGTCCTCCCTGCCCCCGCCCCCAGGCCAGCGCGCCCTACTCTTTGGGAGACTCTCCTACTAGGAAGCCAGCACTCCCAGTACCTAGCCCCAACCCTGCCTGGCCCCGCAATGGCCCCTTTCCCGAAATCTCTCCCCGCCAGGCCCTGGGCACTCCCACTTTTGAGACCCTTGGCCCGTTAGGGTCAGGAGACGAGTGTGGGTCACTACCCGGGCAAGCATCTCCGGGAAGCTGCAGGCCAGAGGCAGGGGGTCACTTGGCTTCATCTCCTTGGTCTCAAGGCTCACGAAGACCAGACCCTCGCGGAAATCAGAGCCTCTTTGGTTGGCGACTCCTTGCCATCTTGGGCTGAGGATGCACCATTACTTCCAGAGCGGGCTTCTATGAGTTTGCAGCAGGGAGCTCCCATGGGCCCTCTGTCTCTCGTATTTTGAGCCCTTCGTGATGGGATGTACCCCGCCCCCAGGACCTCTTTCAGAAGCGCTTTCTATAAGCTCCTGCTGTCCTCACACCTGCCCACTGGCAGCCGTGCTGGGCAGCGAGGCACAGCCGGGAGGGCGGAGGAGCCCGGCCCCACTCCTGGGACTGCTTTAGGGCATTCTCCGTCCTCCCCTTGGGCACCTCCCTGCGGCCTCCACCCTTGCCTTTGGCCAGAAGGAGCAGATGGGTGGATGTGCCCTCAAACAGTTTTGGTGCCAGGAGAAATGTGGCTGTGGCCGTCGGGGCTGGGCGGGGTGAACGGGGACGGCCTGCGGGCTGCCCACCTCTTCAACAATCTGACAGGAACAGACCAAACCAGGAGGGAACCCATCACCGTGTTTGGGGGAACGGGCAGATCTTCCTGGTTACCGGCCGCATAAAAAAAGACTTGCCTCTGGGCAGCACGTACCAGGCTGGGAGCCTCCATCGAGCCCAGCACCTTAGCCGGATTCATTTGTTTGAGCACCTTAAGCCAGAGGGGAGCAGGGACCAGGAAGGAGAGGGGAGCATGGAGATTACACAGAACTGCTTCGGAGATGATAAACTCCTTCCAGATCCTTCGAACGGTGGTTGCGCTCGCTCTCCGGAGGGAGAGGAACATGGGGATGGATTCCCGCCCGGGGTCTTGAGACCAACAAGGCACCCGGGACGAAGGCTGGTCTGTGAGGCTTCAGTGCTAGAAGCAGCTGTTCTCGGGCAGTGAGGGGGGCCCTGGCCCGGGACCTGACCCGGCGTGGGAGCCCAGGACCAGTTCAAGCTCCCGGCACAGACACGCACAAGGCCGCCGGCCCTGGCTGTCCAAATGGCTGCCTGCGGTGTGGACCGGGAAGCCAAGTGCGTTCCCAGGAGAAACAGAGGCAGCGATGGAGTTGGGGGTGGGGAGCCCTTCCTTCCTACAGGCGCTCGGCACACGCTCGTGCCGACTCGGGGGTGCTTCCTGTCACCAACTCTGGACCAGTACATGCGGGGACAGGTAAGGGAGACAGGGGTGCACACGGACTTCTCGGGGATGGCGAGGCCTCGCTTACTGGAGAGTGGCAAGAAGCCGCTGGTGGGAAGGCACTCGGGGCTGTGGGCACTTGATAAGGTGGGGTCTGCTCTTCAAAGTTTAGTCCAGCTGTCTGTCCAGCAGAAGAGAGTGGAAGTTCCTCAGGCAATCCCGGTGACAGCCGGATTTGAAAAGTGCTTGACCTGATGGTCTCCTAAATCCTAGCCCCGCTCACCCCTGCTTCTGCTGTCTCCTCTCTGCTCGCAGCAACCCATGCTCACTGAGCGCGAGGCAGGTGTCAGGTAGCAAGCTAAGTGCTTCCCCCACGCCAGCGCACGTAATCCCAGCAACCGCGCCAAGATGTAAGGATTATGAAGTTCCTCTTCCGGAAGAGGAAAACTGCAGAGCGCGACGTGTGGCTGAAGCCTCTGGTGAGTCCGCCTGTCCCCCGGGGCCCTGCGAGGGCCCATCTCAGACTGGTCCCCAGCTGTAGGCTGCAGGGCACGTGCGTCCCCCACCCCAAATTCACCCACGGCGGCTGTGACACAAGAACATCAGCTCCTCTCAATCCCTTCTGTGAGACTGTACATTTCAACATGGCCACAGCATTCCCCCACCCTTCCCCCTTGGCTTTGATTCCTGTTCTTGTAAGCCTTCTGGCCAAGAGCATTTTAATTAGTAACTTCATTCAGAATAAATCCAGGAAGACTTTTCCTGGACGTGACCTTGAGGCCTAAAGGTTTGCCTGGCCTCGAATCTCTCTTGATCTGAGGCTGGAGAGCTTGTTAACCAGATGGAGACCTAAGTGCCCGCACCTCCCCAGATCTGGACTCTCCTGCCCCAGCCCCCAGCCACATTTAGGGTCAAAGAGGACAAATGAGCAATGCTTCAGTGGCTCCTCCAAATGCAGACAAATGACATCGGGACAGCCCAGCATCTTGCTCATCCTCTGGCGGCAAAGTTAGCAGCAAGGTGAAGGGAAGGCCCCTGAGGGCAGGCCCTACGGTCTTTCCCCAGCCAGTGGCATCCTTGCGCCCACTGGCATGACCTGAGTTTCCTTTCTCCTTTGGTTGTTTCCTCCCACAAGAGGCTGGGCTCTGAGGAACAAAGAGCTGGAGGCCATTAATAAGACAGGTACACCTCAGTGTCTCTGGGATGGTCTCCCAAGCTTCACTTAGTCACTTGTGACAGGCCTATCATGTTGGACAAACAACTTGCCCAGAAATCAAAACGCCTACTCATGCAAGCTAACGAATCCTACCCAGGGGAGCCCCACACTGACTGAGCAGCCAACTTAAAAGGGAAAAGGGAAGATACTGGGGAGGAAAGGGGAAATGGCCTTTGGCATTAGGGTAGAATGAAGACCTTGTTACAGAAAACCCGGACGCCCCAACACTTGGGACAAATATGGCTAAGGTGAGAGAATCCAACAACATCACGAAGGACACACCTCTCCTTTGGGCAGAATTTTCTGTTCATCCAGCTTGAAGGCTGTCCCGATTCTTCTTCGAACAATGGGTGGTTCCTCCCCTGGATCCAAGGGATATTCAACCGGCAGCTTGCCTGTCAGCTCCTGCATATGTGCAACAGCACGAGAACAGAAATCAGAAGAGGGCACGTGCTCGGTTTCTAGGACGCATGCGTGCTCATGCACGTGCTTCAAAGCATAGATTCAGTGCAGAGACCTGAAATTGTCACCTTTGGCGATACGTCTAAGGGCTCCTGAAATGCAATTTCATTTCTAAGATTTATTTGAGAGCGAGGGAGTGCATGCATGAGTTGGGGGAGGGGAGGAGAGGGAGAAGCAGGCTCCCGGCTGAGCAGGGAGCCCGACGTGGGACTCGATCCCAGGACCCTGGGATCACCACTTGAGCCGAAGGCAGACGCTTAACTGACTGAGCCACCCAGGCGCCCCTCATTTCTCTAAAATAAAGAGTGAGAGCAGTCCTTTCTTTACAGAGCAGATGTGCTTCGAAAAGTTTCTCCCAAAGTAAATTTCTTTTGGGTAAATAAAATCACCATTGGCTTTCATCATAAAACCCGAATCTCACCCATTTGTTAATTTCCCAAGTGTTCCCCTGTGCCTGCTACATGCCCGGTGGGACCCCACAGCCAGGAGGGGGCACAGCCAACACAACAGCTCTGGTCTTTCCAGTTTCTGTGCTCTTTCTACTTCATCAAATATTCCCTCGCAAATATCTAAGTTCAAAATGTCCTTCAAGAGAGCGTTCTTAGGAGGAGTGGTATCTAAATAGCAAAGCCAGGAAAGGAGCATATTACATAAATTAGAAACCGAACATAAATAATAATTATTCCACTCAGGCTAGGCGCTCAAGGAGCAGACTGAGCTTAAAAAACATTACATGTATACAAATAAGAGTTTCAGTAGAAACTGAAAAGATAATCCATTTTACTGACAAGGCCATTAAAAAAGATCTGTTGTGCATTGTCAGCTCTTAGAAATCTAATTGTGTGAACATGACGACAGTGAACTTCGTTGATGGATCACCACAGTGACTATGGCCCCAGCAGTCGCCGGTCTGTGGAGTGATTCTGGATTAGAACGAGGCTCCATATTAGGGGTCATGTCTGGAAATAAAGATCAAATTTGAGTCAGTGGCTAATCCGTGTGGTGGAGCCAAGGCATCAAGTTCACAGAGTCACTTCTGGGGGCAGGAGGCATGTGGGAGAGCCATGGGCAAAGCCCAGCCCTGGGTTTCCAGGCCCCAGTCAATGCCTACAGGGCCACTCCGACACGGAAGAGCTCCCTGTCCGTCTGCACAAATACCTTCTGTGCCGGGCAGCCCAGGGCAAGTGTGCAACGGGTGAAGAAGCCCCAAACACCAGACTCGAGGTGTTCACTTACCTTCTAATAGGAGGAGGGATCTGGCCTTTCCCCACTGCTGTGTCTGTGCACACTGGAGTGTTTGTGGGATGGGTCCATACACTGCATGTGTGTGTGTGTGCACAAGTGTCCACAAGGCTGTGTATGTGTATGCATTGGCGTGTGTGTGCATGCATGCACTGGGTGTGAGATGGGTGTATGTGTGTGCGCTGGGGTGGGTCCATACACTGCGTGTGTGTGTGTGCACAAGTGTGCAACAGGCTGTGTATGTGTATGCACTGGTGTGTGTGTGCATGCATGCACTGGGTGTGAGACTAGGGTGTATGTGTGTGCACTTGGGTGGGTGTATTGGTAGGGTATCTGTGCACTGAGGTGTGTGTAAGTGCAATAGGGTGTGTGTACTGGGGTATATGTGTACATACACTGGGCAGTGTGTGTATATGTGTGTGCAGTGTGTGTGTGAGTGTGAGACTAGGCTGTGTGTGTGCATGCACTGGGGTGTGCATATGTGCATGTGTGTGTGTGAGAGAGAGCAACTGGCATGCACAAACACACCCACCGCTCACTCTCCTGAGCCTCTCTTGTTCTGTGTTCAGGCCACCAGGAAATGAACTCTTGGGCTTTTCACTCCCTAGGGTAAGCATTTCAGAACATAATGGCCAACTATTGAGTATGAAATGCTCTGCAATTTTCTTCACTGTTTTTTTAAAAAATGTGGTTCAAATGTCTCCAGAGTAGTTATGTGTTTATTCTGCAACATTTTTATCTACTGCCCTAGAAGCCGGTCTATAAATAACACAACACACTGAGGATTTTATATTGTCAAGACTTTTCCTTTCTACTTTGAGACTTACAAAAAGGAGGGGACCATTGATTTATAACTCTAAAGTGTCTGTGGTTTTGAAACCGACTGCTTTAAAAACACGAGGCTCCTGATTTTCCACCATCCGCTGGAAGGTCCTGGAGTCAAGCCCTTGATTCTCCATATTTAATCCGATTGCACATGTAAGAGGCGCAGGGGGAAGGAGCACTCTCACGCGCTCTTGCCTTGAGGAGGGGCGGCTTGCTCCCTTCTGTTCTGATACTGCTTACATCCAGCCACACGCTCAGCTCACTCCCCAGCGGACAAACAGCACTTCTCCATACTGAGCTGAGGATGCATGGTGTGACCCAGAGAAAGAACGCAACACTTACTGAGACACTTACTGAGAAAGTTGTCCCACCCCTTCACTCCGGGGGCGTCAGGAGCTGGGCTGAGCAAGCACAGAAGCCATCTGCCCCCAGGGCCCCTTTCCCCAGAGAGGCGCCTCCTTCCACTCAAGTTCTGTTTTCTGGTGTCTGACACCCTAAGAAGTGGGAACTTTGTTTTCCTTATTTTGCTTTTATTTCAAGAGAGACAGGGAGGCCTTTATAATGCATGCTAACCCTGCCTTGACATGGTCCTCCAACTTTCTGATGCAGATTCCCTGCTGGGTTTAGGGACATTTCCTTTATTAAAAACAAAACAAGGCTTTACAAATTATTAAATGCAGACACCCAAGCCCATATTTTCTCAATGCTTTCTGCATATTCCCTATGAAAAGGTGACTAATATTGAGAGTATCTCAGAGCACATCTCCCGGCCAGGCCAGCTGCTTTCCAAAGCTTTGCAGTGGAGTGGACTAATGCTCAAGTGGGTCTGCTTTGTGCAGGCTCCGGTTTAAATCAACCCAGAGCCTAATATTAAGCCAAGTTGAAATGTAATGTGATCTAATTCTATAGCCCCTTGTTTCATTCTTCCTGGGGCAAGGCCTGGGATTTGGGGGGAGGGGATTACACACTTCAACTCCGCTCAGGAACCTCTTTTGCTTCCCAGTCTGAACTGTTGACCTGCGGAGCTCTCTGTAACGTTATGCAGAGCATAGCTGCTCTCCCAAGCGCCCCCACCCCATCGTATCCGTGTGCAAGCGCATGCTCATGCGTGTGCGTACATCCCCCCAGTCACCTGTCTTGCATTAATAAATCAACTTTTCAAACATGCTAACAGTCATGGAATGAAGATAGAAGTGGATGTTCCAGAACATACAGACAGTGGCAGGCCACAGTGTCTAAATCCCAAGGCAACATGAGACCAGTGTATACACGGGCTGGAAGAAGCCTTGCTTTGCGTAAAATTTAAAAATATCACTAGGCTGAGACTTCATTTAAAAAAAAAAAAAAAAAGCGAAGCACCAGATCATGAGTTTTAAAGGGCATTATATATCAAGCAAAATCTTGGTTTCCTTGTTGATCCCCATTGAGGCTTCTCCAGAGGATTTCCAAAGACCAATCCATGTGAAATATCCTCAAGATATCCTCAAGAGAAACAAAAGCCACCATGACAATAAACTTGGGCACAAATTTTAGGAAGATGGTGGCAAGCCAGTATTTCCAAGAAGGTAACAACACAGGAGGAGACGCTTTATAAACTATGGTGCACCGCGCACACGGAAGGGACCGCCAATTACACTAGTCATTTGGTCTCCAGTGGGGCCGCACCGAGGATTCGGGCAGAGCCGCTCCACCTGCTGTTCCCGTGTTTCATGAAGGTCCACCCCTATGTTAATGACAGGGCCATAAGACGGGTTGGGAGTCCCACATTCGTGCTTCAGAAGCCGTCCTGCCTCCTGCTGATGTGCTCTGTGCGATCCCCACCTTTGCTTTTTGTAACTATGTGAAGACAGAGGACCACACACACACACACACACACACACACACACACGAAATGTGAACTACTTACAGCTTCTCGAAGACAGAGTTTCTTCAGTTCCTCTAGGCGCTGGCGGAGCGTTTCCTCCAGCGCTTCCTGCCTGGATTTCAAGGCGGCCAGCATGTCTTTCTTGGCCGACTGAGAGCTATCGGATTCCTGAGAACCTGTCAATAAACAGTGGGGTTACTCGAGCAGCGGACAGGGGATAGACACACATCCGGAAGTGGCATCGACCCAGGAGTCAGGGGAGGGGACACAAAGCAAGGTGCTGCAGAGTCCCAGGCAAGAGGAGCGCATTCTTGGCACTTAGTGGAATTTATAGCTACTCAGAGGACTGGCAGGAAAATTGACATGCCTGAAAAAGAAGTTTCTCTTTCCCGATTATCTGAAGGTACGTGGCATACCTGTTTGACTTTCACTAGCGCATCTTAATAGGCTTTACGCAATGAACGGGAAAGGTAAAATTCAGGCCAGTAATTTTAATATAAATATAAAAATACAAATAATTTTTTTCAAGAATGCTTATTTTTGGCTTAGTTCAAAGATGATGCATGTTTGTCATAAAAATTTTGAGAATGGAGACCTGTATAAAAATAGTCGATAAATAAGTCCCCCAGAGATAACCACTGCTATGTATTTTCTTTTGATCTTTTTATGTAAGCACATATATTTTAAAATAAAATTTGATTTTCATTATATATATATATATTTTTTTTTAACTTAATACTGTATCATGAGCAAATTCCCTCCTGATGAAAGTTATACATATTTTACCACTCAGGGGGGAAATATCTGCATGATGATTCAAGCAGCAGACTGCTAGATATGAAATCTTGGTGGAAGGCAAACTGTGCACCAAACGCGAAAGGAAAATATGCTAGAATGCCAACTGGAGGAATTTAGGTTGGATCAAAAGAACGCTTTCCGGGCTGCAGCGTTTGGATCCTGAAGTGGGTTTCCAGCAGTGAAGCTGTTATACATGTTTACCCTGATGGGTTCTGACAAGGCCCACTGATGCCTTGGGAAAGGAGAAGCTGATTATTACTTTGCTTCTCATACCCACGGAAGTGGACGGGTGTTACTGGGTGTGCATTCAAGGGGTTTGGATGATGATGCCACTTACAACAGCATCAAAGAACACCAAATACCTAGGGATAAATCTAGAGAAAGATGTTTACGATCTCTACAGTGAAAACTATAATACCCTGCTGAGAAACATTAAAAAACCCTAAAAAAAATAGGTATACCATGGTCATGGATAGGAAGCTTGATGCTGTAGAGGTGTCCATTCTCCAGGAATTAAACAAGAGAATTGTTGCAATCCCAGGAAAAATTCCAGTGGGATTTTTTTGGGAGAGGCAGGTAGGAACTGTATTTCCATATGAAACCTTTTGGGACAAGTCAGTGATCAGATGACAGACTTGAGAACAATGCAGTCAGAATTGCCAGACCCAAATGTTCTGTCTCTTCCAATGGTGAAGAAAGCATCCTAGAATCCTCAGATAGGCTAGAAAGGTCTTCTATGCCTTTGCATCAAAAGGCTCTGCTATACTCAAATCATCCCCCTAAATACACTATTCTTCTCTCTTAGTCTTTGAGCAGTCTCTTACCACGCAACTAGGTTCCTAGAACCCTAATACTCAATAAGTCTCAATGGCTATGTACATTTTGACTCCAACTTGGGCTTTTTACTTTTTCTCCCCCAGACCATCTTAGCTGGAAATAGAGAATATCTATCACTGCAGGAATGTACCATTTTTATGCCTTCACAGTAGCTAATAAATATCACCTTGAATAAACACACACATAAATGTCATCAGTCATACTCTTGGGTGCTATTTGATTAAGCTGTAGCTCATCTTGGTAAAGAAATCTAGTACCTGTGAGTACCTATAAGTTATAGAGCCTGCCTTCCAAACTTTTATTAATTTTTGTAGCTCTTCCCTGGATTTTGTCATGCTCAGTTGCAGGACTCCAACTTCAATAGCAAACCGAAACAAAAGCTTGAATCTTACTAAGGCTCCCATCACCTCATGGTTGTCAGACATGAAGCCTGCATGCAACACATCAATGGACAATACTGCAGGCCCCCCTCCTGATATGGTTCAGATTTCCCACCTCTGTAAGTCAATTACCCTGTGCCTATCAGTCCTCAACCATCTCTAGTTTACACCCATCCAAGGTCCCACAGCTCAATCACTGTGCATCTTAATCTGGTTCTCTGAGCCACAGTCACCAATCAAAATGGCAGACACAAAAGCACTTACTGGGGTTGTCTCTGTTCCACCATCTAAAGCGTTAATAACAATGTGACATAATGTGGAGAAGTCAGACTTTAGGTCTAAAAAACAGGCCTGGAGAAAACTGGACCCAAGAAGATTAAAGGATTTCTAGCTCAAGTGAAAAATTCATTGCTTTCCCTTTCACCCCTGCCTAACCTCTCAATAGGAAATGGTGATCTATTAAGTCTAAGGATTCACTATGTTCAAGAATGGCAGAAATCACAAGAACATTCAACTCCAGGAGGCAAAGCACAACATTTTCGGATGATCTGGTCTCTAAGCTTTGATGTTGAATTACAGGGCTCATTAGTTCTACTTTAAGTATTATTATTTATAATAATTAGTCTAAGTACCAAACCCACATAAGACAGAGTGGATGGCTCAAGAAGCCCTTTTTGTATCTGAAACCATGAATACTGGCGGGCTCTGGTTCATATCTCTATTCTGGAAATTGCCTCATGAGGAATGTAGTGCTGGGTACCAAGTTAAATTTTTACCAAGTAACTGAGCTGGCCTGGCCTGGCCACGCAGATGTTTTTTTAGTGGTAACTGGATGGCGAGCAGAGGTCAAACAGACCTGGTTTTGAAGCACTCTACACCACTCACTAGTTGTGTGACCTTGGGCACATGACCTGCCCTCCTTATTCTGGTCCTAAAGACTAAATGAGATAATGCACATACAACACTTATCACAGTGCCTGGAACAGATCCTCAGATCCAGGGTAGATTTAATAGGAGTGAAACACACACACAGCAGAATTAGAAAGAAAGAAACCATTGATGCTACCCCTCCTTGTTGCTGAAGAAAAGACCTCACTATGCAATTCTGCACACAAAGGCAGTATTTTCAAACTCTTTCTTGAATGCCTGAGTTTGCAGTTATGCTTTTGGAGCTGCTGTGCATGAGGATGAGAACAGGGTCATGGAGATTCAGTGATTCAGGGGCCCCCCTCCATGCTCCTCAAGCTAGGGCAGCTCTACCTTCACCTGTTTATACATTTGAAACACTGCATTTGAAAAGAGGTTCCCAGTGCCTTTGTTTCTTAAAAGGAAATCCAGGGCACTGGGGGAAGGGTTCTCAGCCTGGGGGGCTGTTCCCTGCAACCAGGCAAACATGGCGACCACAAGAAGAGGTGACTGAGTGTGATGCCCAGGCAGCTTCCTATTGCCTCCACTGGTGCCCTCAGGCATCCCTGGACCATCATGGCGGACACATACAAGGGAGGCCAGCAAGCACCCTGGAATCAGGAGGCACTGATTCACTGCTACTCTCAGCTGACCAAGGGGGACTCCAGGAAGAAACCCAATCAGGGAAGGGCCTCAGGTCAATAGGAGTCTCACAAACTAAAGATGTGTGAATAAGAAATGATGCAGGATGGAGAAATCATTTCCCATCAGCACTTGGACTTGGTGAAAAGTATATAAGTTCTCTGTTGCTCTGGTTTATCCATTTCTGGTTATTTGAACACACGTGGGCCTTGGCACACACAAGACCATGCTGAGGTTGTAAGTTTCACCTCTTGGAAATCAAGAAAAGATGTCAATCTGCTACCTTTGAGAAGAGCAGTGATGGACAGGGAAGGGACCTGGGGTTCCATCATATATCTGCTATTGACTGATGTAAGCCCTTCCTTCGGTCATTGAACTCTTGGAGCCATGATGTCCCCATCCAGAAAATGACCAATTAACCAACCTCCAAGATGCTCCCGAACTTGGAGACTGTATTGCTTAATAAGCAGCTTGCGTAGGTAGCTCCCTCTTGGCTCCAGCAATCCTTGCTGCAAATGCTACAATTGTTACATAACAGTGTCAACTTCCCTCTTCTTTACCATTCTCGCTTCCAGAAAAGACAAGCACTCTGCCAACTCTGGTCCTACCCCCAGTTACTGGGAGAGTTTCCCTGGAACTGGAAGGGAATGTCTAATTATCAAGCAGGGCTGAAAGGATTTACCCCTCCATCTCATCAAGAGACCAAAGCACATGGGTCTAAGTCTGGATGCTAAAAAAGAGGTTAATCTGAGCTGTCTTTGGGATTAATGAAGCAGGAAGACGGATGGAACCTCTCCACTGCAGAGAGAAGAGCAAAACTGCAAAAACAGTAGCCAAGTGCTACTTGGAAAGGGCTGTCCACATGTGACAGATTCGTGCAGGAGCCAAAGAGAAAACAGAGGTGATGTGAGCATTTTTGAAAGATATAATTGTTGTTCAAAGTTTTAAAGCAGCACCCCATTTACAGAAGGAGTGAAGTGAATATTCTTTGGAAAACACACAGGCCCAGAACCTCCTGAGGCAGAAGTCTCCAAGCCAGTGAGTGGTTTGGAGTCTGCAGGTCTGGGCTTGTGTCCCAGCTCCGCGATGCGCTAGCTGCAGGGACTTGGCAACAGGGCACCACCTCCCTCAGCCTCGGATTCCTCCCCCTACAGTACAAGAATGAACCCATGATTTCTTCAGAAGTTGGGGAGATGATGCCACAGAGATGCCCGAAGAGAATCAGAGCCTAGTAAGTACTATGTGGACATCAGTAGTTTTTGTATTAAATGGTGTGCCTGGCCTTTAGGGGCAGTTGGCACCCCGATTCCAGGGAGCCCCGTAATGTAAAAAGACGTGTTAGTGGGCAGGCAAGATGCGGGCAGGCTGGTGGAAGGCACTGACCACCAAGGCCCTGTGCCCTCAGGACGCTCGGGAGGAAACGGAGAGGGAGGGGGTTTTCCCAGACTCCTGACAGGAGCTGCCACATCACAGTTCACGTCATCTTCACGAAAACATTGCCCTGTTTTCACAGAAGACATCCCTGGGACACAGGGAGGCAGAGCAGGGATTCCAGCTGGGCGGCTCTGTCTGGTCTGTTTTGCACCCAGAATGGAAAGGGCATGGGAGCTGGAACTTTCTGTCTCAGTCACTGCTGGGTGGCCACAGTAAAAAACCATGCTGCGTGCAATCGTATCTGCCTTTCATGCCTGGACTCTTTCCACATCCCGAGTGGATTGCACTGTAATGCAGGCCGAGGGAAGGAGAAGGAGCCGAGGGGTTCCCCAGATGAACCAATGAAGACCAAGTCCTTGTGAGCAAGGTGGGGTGGAGGGCACAGGTAACCAGATGTGGGCCCAGCCCTGAGAGAGCCTGGTGCGGGTGGGGGACGGGGGACATGCAAAGCTGCCTGCCAGGAAGAGGTGGGAGATGAGCGATGCCACCTGAATGAGAGAGGGAACAGCATACGGGAGGGACCCCTCACCTGGGGGCCAACGAGGTAATTCACCTGGAGAGCTGATGGTCCCCTCCAGGCCGAGCAGCTGAGGTGCCCCCCGTGTTTCTCACTGCCAGGAAGCAGCGCGTCACATTAGCACTCTAGGAAACCTTCCCGGTTATTGCTCAGTAACCATCTGTTTGCCTGACACCAGGTTGAAAATACCATCTTTTGGTTTTGGTGATTTTCTTATGTTTCAATCTGAATCCAAAGAATTTTCCAGAAATAGGTCACTAATAATTTAGCAATTAATTTAGGAGGGGGGAAGAGGAAAAAAACCTGACCTCAAAGAAGACAATTCCTATCCATCCAGCCACAGCCAGAGAGTTTCTGACCGATGTGTTCAATGGTCTGAAAAAGTCACTTTCAGGGCCTATCTGGACATCTTCTGAGAGAACCACTGATCCTATGGTACGGATGCTTGTAGAGGCTACTGGCAGAGATATGGTGAAAACCTGCCTGGCTACCTCCGAGAAAAAGCCTCCATGACTTTCTTACTTCCCAGCTGGGGAACTCCACACTTCAGCCCGTGGGCAGCCGGTTGCTGGGGGCAGGATGTGGGTGGGTGGGGGCGTTGGGGGGGACAGCAGCTCCCCTCCAGCTGGCAAACACATGGAAGGATATCCTCATTCAGCTGTGAGGGAGAATTTGCTCCAATCTTTCCAAAGACCCTCGGCCACTCAGCACCGGATATGAACACGCATCCTATGAAGAGCATGTTGTCAGGAACTGTGGCTCATCTGTTTTTACACAGATGCCATACTGGTGACTAGCCCGCTGATCTCAGAAGACAGAAGGGGTGCTTCCCTCTTTGAAAAGAGGGGAAATTTGAAACAAACAGTACCCCAAAGAAGAAAGAAATCTGTTGTCCTGAAAGTAAGGGAAGGAAATGACTATCTGTTTCAGCCTTCAGGGGGAAAAAAAAAGAAGAGGAGGAAGAAGAAGAAGAAGCACATTCCCAGCAGATCTGTAAAAGCTGTAAGGAAAGTTCTGGCGGACACCTCAGGAATAAATAGGAGGGAAAGGTTTGAACTCTTCCTTATGACGAAGAGATACTTATTTCCCTTACAAATCCTCAATGATGAGTTCCTTACATAAAAGATGTCCTAAGAGACCCCGCAAAATAAGGTCACAAGGCAGATTTTGAGATAAATGTATGATCTCTGGAGACCGTCTCCGAGAATTAAATGTGATTTTTAACATGAAAAAAAAAAAAAACACGTGCTTGGACGACTCCTCGTCAGGCTCAGAAATTATAAAAATAAAGTAGTTCACTTCAAAGAGTAGTGAAGTGAAAGCTCTGTGGAAAAGCAGCACCTCTGACAGAAACTAGGCATTTCTGGAACAGCCTCACTGTGTGGTTGTTTCCTTGCCCAGCAGCACTTTTGCCCATGGGTGAAGTGGACAAATATAGTTGGGGGGAAAGGGACTGAACAGCTGCTTATAAAAATTCACAGCAGCATCTAGTAAAAATATACTAAGTACGATCTCTAGTTGAAACTACTGTTTATGAGTAACTTGTATGATTTCCCTTTCCTATATTGTGGAAGGAGGAGGCTTACCTTTCTAGCTCCCAGACTCTGTTAGTTCCCTTGCAACATCGGGAGGGCTGGCCCAAATGGGAACAGAGCCGTGCCTAGCAGAGGTCACAGTGATACTTATTTTTCAAAGTTTAAAATCTCACCGTTGGAGAGGCGTTCACTTAGGTTATCCATGGTTATTCTGTGCTGGTTCTGTATCAGCCAGAGTTATTCCTTTAGCACTAACACCCAAGGGCAGAAATGTATCACTATAAATGACTTAATGAGGCTGCCCCCACCCACCCAATATGCGATCAGAAAGGGAAACCGTTCTCCCTTCTCCGTCTCGATGCTGGCCCATCCCTACTCCAGCAAGCCCAGAGATAGCCATTCCACAGAAGGGGAGCTCTCAGCACCCCCTAGTCATGCAGTCCAGCAGGAGCACGGCCTGCCAGAGCCTGCAGGGCTGTGCCTGCCTGCAGAGCACAGAGGTTATGAGCAAAGTTAAAGCCCCTGGAATCCTGCTCACCCCTAGACCCAAAAGCAGAGGGGGCAGGGAGCTGGTAATAGAGACCTTTAAGAGGCTGGAGAGAGACACAGGGAGAGGAGAGAGTGAGGGCAAGAAAGAAAGGAAGAAGACAAAAGAACCCAAATAAACCAAAAGACAATGTGATTTGTGGCAGCGCGAGGCAGTGCGTTGTGAGCTGAATATAGCCATGACCGTAAAGTTGGCTGATGCCAATCAGATCACCTCTCCGTAGGGAACGAGGTCAGATCCTGGCATCCTCATTGTTATATTAGTTATTAATAAACTTCCTAACAATGAAAGGAAGTACCAGCCCTCAGAGAAGGGGAATGTGTAAAAGGGTGAGTAATGAATGCAGACAGATCCCAGGCGGTGTGAGGGTCCAGGTCGGCACATGTTTCCCCCAGAACGGAAAGTGTCGATCACACACGCACGATCACACACGCACACAGGCACGATCACACACCACAGGGTGTGTGTGTGTGTGTGTGTGTGTGTGTGTGTGTGTGTGTGTGTGTGTGTGTGTGTGTGTGTGTGTGTGTGTGTGTGTGTGTGTGTGTGTGTGTGTGTGTGTGTGTGTGTGTGTGTGTGTGTGTGTGTGTGTGTGTGTGTGTTTTAAACCAAAGATCCCTCGCCACATTCTTCACAATCCTGATCACAATGATGACTCAACTGCCATCTTGTTAATCACACAGCCTATTTATAGACACAACATGGCCCTTTGTTTTGTAGTAAATGGGTGGCTGGGGCCAGCAGCAGTCCTATGGTTTCATCCCTCTTAGAGAGGACACACAGTACCGTGTATTTATTTATTTATTTTTTGGTCTGGGAGGCTCCTGCGACAAGCCACAGGGGCCTCAGAACACTGTTGTTTCCTAAGTAAGTTTCCACCATTTTCTTTAAATAGGCGGAGAGCAAAACCATGTCTCGCTTGGCCCCCTGTGCTCCCACGGGCATCAGCCCTGCTCCACGACGGCGAAGCCTTCAAACAATGCTCAGGACAGCCCTAAGCTGCCTCCCACTTTCACATGAGCTACGGAGAGGCCGTGCACGGCCAGCTACCAGGACAAGCGCCGTTGCTGGTTTGGTTTTTGTTTTGTGACTACATTTTTTTCTCCTCTCCCACCTTTTTTTTTGAGATTTCAAGAGATGGGGGAAGGGAAGAGAGGTGCAAACCCTTGGAAGTCCCACAAAAAAAGATTTTGGATTTTTTTTTTTTTTTTGAACTTGGAGGAGAACATCAACACTGAATGGTTTGAATTCATAGGTGTCCTCTCTGCCTCTGTCTGAACTTCCACAAATTTGTTACCTGAAGTACAGATGACCCAGAGACACAAGAGGGGTGTGGACAAATTGGGAGGAACCGGGCAGGCTCTCCCAGGATGGAGTAGAGAGGGCCCTGCTTCCTCCCCCTGCAGCAGTCAGCGGGTTCAAGGGGCACCCAGCCAGGCAGAGCTTGTGAGGAGGTCCACACAGCATCAGGCTTGTGGAGGGCAGGGTGTGTGGCTCTGTCGGCCTGCCTTGGCACCTGAGCTGCCTCGACGTCCCTTCTTCCAGGGGATTCTGGGAAGACCACACCATCTCTCAGCTGATGTGTTCTGGGCACAAGGGTCCTCACATCCTTTCAAGCCTGACCACCAGGCCCCTCTACAGATGGATTCGGGATACGGGTTCCATAGCCTTCTTGTGGTCTGAATCACACTCAGTGCCTTTTAGTCCAACACCGGCCTTGCATCTTGGGCTCAGACATCTCAGCGCCTCTCAGGGTGTCTACTAGGGCAGGGGCCTACAGGTCTGACACGGGAGGGCCCTATGCATCACCATTGAAGAATTTAGGGGGCCTAGCCCTAAGCCTCAATAAATGGTTTCAACTATGTGGACCCTTTCTTTCTGAAATGCTAGCCCCTGGCTCAGGGCATTAGTGAGTGTAGACTTCTGACTTCTTCTTTCATATGTAGCAATGACCCTGCTTTGTTTCTCTAGCAACTCATACCTCAGATGCCAAGTACGGGACATCAGTAATTTTAAAGGTATTTACACGCCTTTAGTTAAATAGGAAAATCACCCTCATAGTTACTAAGAGCTTGGAAATATTTTATCTCTGTTAACATCAATAAACAGTAAGAAGCACTCTGAAGAGAGGGACTCTAACTTTGTAAAATGTTGTGTATGGTACCAGGCAAGATCTGGGAGCTAGGCAAAGGGCTTACACCATTGTGATACTACGTTGTTGTTACGTGGCTCGGCCACACCACAACCCGGGGATAGACCAGGGGGGAAAGTAGATGGAAGACAGCCAGGATGCACACTACTTGCAAAAGGAGCCTGATCGGACAAGATGAACTTTTCTTTTCTTTTCTTTTTTTTTTTAAGATTTTATTTATTCATTTGAGAGAGAATGAGAGATAGAGAGCATGAGAGGGGGGAGGGTCAGAGGGAGAAGCAGACTCCCTGCTGAGCAGGGAGCCCGATGTGGGACTCGATCCCGGGACTCCAGGATCATGACCCGAGCCGAAGGCAGTCGCCCAACCAACTGAGCCACCCAGGCGCCCCAAGATGAACTTTTCAAGGTCTGATGCCAGTGTACACAGTGATACAGGACAATCCGAAAGAGAGTATCAGTGGCGGGTACCTGAGTTCTAGGCAAGGCCCAACATGCCATACACTTCAGGAACACAGAAGGTCCTTAAAATGCAGCACATGCAGGATTCTTACTACTAGTCTTCCAATTCCGACTTCAATAACCCTATACCATGGACATTGGTTTTGGCAACGATTTTTTGGATTTGACACCAAAATCAAAGGCACCTAAAGTAAAAATGAACAAGCAGAACAACATCAAACTAAAAGCTTCTGCACAGTAAAGGAAACCGTAGACAGACCAATGGTGGAAGAGATTTGCAAATCATATATCTGATTAAATAGTATCCAAAATATATAAAGAACGCATACAACTCAATAGCAAAAAACCAAACAGTCCAAATAAAAAAATGGGCAGAGGATCTTACTAGACGTTTTTCCAAAGACATGCAAACGGCCAACAGGCACACAAAGCTGTTCAACATCGCTCGTCATCAGGGACGTGCAAATCAGAACCACAAGAAGCTATCACCTCACACCTGTCACGATGGCTAGAATCAAAAAGACAAGAAATAAGTGTTGGCCAAGATGTAGAGAAAAAGGGAGCCCCCGTGCACTGTTGGTGGGAATGCAAACTGGTGCAGCCACTGTGGAAACAGTATGGCAGTTCCTCAAAAAAATTAAGAACAAAACTGCTATATGATCTAGCATTCCACTTCTGGGTATTCATCCGGAGAGAATGAAAACACGAATTCAAAAAGATACACGTACCCCTCCGTTCACTGCAGCATTATTTATAACAGCCAAGGTATGGAGACACCCCACCAATGAATGGATGAAAAAGCTGTAGCATATACATGTAATGGAGTATTATTCAGCCATAAAAAAGGATGAAATCTTGCTGTTTGGGACAACACAGATGGACCCTGAGGGCACTGTGTTAAGTGAAGTCAGTCAGATGGAGAGAAACAAATACCATACTTATATGTGGAACTTAAAAAACACAAACCCAAAAAACTGAAGCTCATAGATACATAGAACCGATCGGTGGCTGCCAGAGACAGGGGCTGGGGGAGACAGGTGAAGGGGTTCAAAAGGTACTATTTTCCAGTTATAAATAAGTCATGGAAATGTAATGTTAAAAAGCATTTTTAAAATCATGTTTGCAGTATCTACTGGATTTCAGGCACTGGCCTAGAAGCAGAAAAAAGAATTTTCTTTTTTCTTTTAAGTAGGCTTCATGCCCAAAGCAGAGCCCAACACAGGGCTCGAACTCATGACCCTGAGATCAGGACCTGAGCTGAGTCCAAGAGTCAGACGCACAACTGACTGAGCCACCCAGGCGCCCCTGAAAAAGGGATTTTAAAATGAGAATTCACATCTCAAAATATGTTTAAGGAGTATTTATTAGACACCTTTTTTGTCTTTCCTTCTCTTTTTCTTTCTTAGCATGAGGCAACAGGTGAAGGAGAGAGACCATGTGACCAAATAGGATACTGAATTAGATGCATCGTTATTTTCTAAATGAAAAGCAGAACATGGGGTCTGGCAAGTGTAATAAAAAGAGTGTTTAAAATCAGGGCTTTCCTGGAAGAGCAATGCCTCGTCCATCTGTGGGAGGACATCACTAAGGAATTCTCAAGAAACAGGCAAGAGGACACCAAAGGACAAAAAGAACGGAGTGGGACACCAGCCAGCTGTGGAGCCATTTAAGCCAGCTAGATGTCCTCACTGCGGGGGGACAGGAAACCCTCCCTTCCAGGTGGGGCTGCAGAGGGCGTGCCCCAGGTGAGGGCAGAAGACAGAGGGCCAGATCTGTGGACACTTGAAATTCCCTTTGTTAACTGATGGCCTCTATGAATTTCCCTTTGTTAACTGATGGCCTCTATTCTTTCCTGTTTGGGATCTCTCCCTGCATGGTCTTCCTAAGTCACTGGAGGGAGGCCACCCCATGGACCCTCAGCCTTAGCCTCAGGCTCTGGCTGGCAGGACTGGGCAGGGTTTGAGGTGCTGCCTGGTCTGGTCATGGGGCATGGCTCATACTTTCTGGGCTTCTCATCTCGCACAGTGGTGCAGTAGAAGATGGGCAAGGAAAGAACCCGGGGTTCAGGGGCCATGGATGTTGCCCCTCTGAAAGTGTGGCAGGAAGGTCTTTAGTTGCTTCCAGCAACTCCCAAACAGCTCAGCCTGGGGCCCCTGAAGCAAAATTATCACCCATCTGAAAATCACTTTAATATCTTGGTATAAAGATGCCTTATTTGATGATATTCTATTATTCTGTTCTATCAGGCTGGCGGCAGTCACACAGATGAACTGCTTTCTAATCCTGAAGATGCCTAGATCTCACCTGCGGATGACTGAGTGATGTCCGTTCTAGGTCAGGAGGTTTGGGGTTCCCATGCACAACCGGGTCCGTGGCTCTGTTAGGTTACTGGCATGGTGCCCCCAGAGGCTGACAGATAGGAGTGGCCAGAAGAGACAACCCAAGACACAGGTCTGGAAGACACTGAGCAACCCTGTCACCTCAGGCTTTTATCTCTCCCTCAGGGGGAAGAGTGGCTCAAGGTGTGGTCCCCAGACCAGCTGCATCAGCATCTCTCAGGAACTTGTTACAAATGCTAATTCTCAGGCTCATCCCCAGACCCGGAGAGTTAGACACCCTGGGGCTGGAGCTCAACTCTGTGTTTGAACTGCCCTCCAAGTGATTCTGATGTGCCTAGAAGTTTGAGAAGCCCTGGGCTGCAAGAATCCATTCTCCTTTGGGGTAGAACCCAGAACTCCTTTGGGAAAGTACCCAGATTCCCAAATGGATATGAAACCACAGCAGGGATGCACACCTCGCCAAGCCTGAAGGATGAGCTGGGCTCATGTGTGGCTGGAGGAGGAGAACCGTTGGCAGATAAATCCAGACTCGAATCTCAGACTCCGGGCTTTAACAAGGGTCAGAAGTGTCTAGACTACAAACACAGGGGTTGGTGCTGGCTCTGCCCTCTGCCACTCAGCAGGGGGTTGAGAGTGGCTGTAATTTGAGGCAGGGATCTGGGGCTTTGTATGACATCCTCTTCAATACAAGACAGCAACATTCTCTACAACTTTCACTGTAAACCTCAAGGTCTCAGAAATAACGATCGTTTGGTTCACTGTGCTAAAGAAAACATTCTGAAGAATCTGAGGCAGGGAGGGGTTTATGGTAAACTCTAAGGTGACCTGGCAGAGGGAGATCCAGGTTTTGTGGGGCATGAAGCTTATATTAGTGGCTTCATTTAAGGAAAAGAATGCAATTATTACAATAGCCAAGATATGGAATCACCTTAAGTGTCCACTGATGGATGAATGGATAAAGATGGTGTATATATCCACAATGGAGTATCAGCCACAAAAAAGAATGAGCTCTTGCCACTTATGACAACATGGATGGACTTAGGGGGTCCTATGCTAAATGAAAGAAGTCCGAAAAACAAATACCGTATGATTTCGCTTATATGTGGAAGCTAAAAATCAAACGAATAAACAAAAAGCAGAAACAGATCAAAAAATAGTAGAGCTGGTGGTCACCAGAGGGGAGGGGGCCAGAGAGAGGGGCAAATCGGGTGGAGGGGAGTGGGAGGTCCAGGCTCCCAGTGACGGAATGAGTAAGTCCCAGGGATGCAAGAGACAGCACAGGGAATATAGTGGATGATCTGGTATTAGTGACAGACGGGACCTACACCTGCAGGGAGCAGAGCATGCCACAGACGAATCACCGTGTTGTACGCCCGAAACTCATGTAACGTGTGTCAACTGCACTTCAAGGTAAAAAAGAAAAGAATGCAAAATGTGTCATGTTCACAGAAACACATGGGCCCTCCCAGGGCCTCTGCACGGCCTGCACGGTGTGGGCCCCTGAGCTGAAGCTCCATTAGCCCCCCAGTAAACGGGCCTCCTGGTCCTGGACGGGCACGTCCTCCCCTCGTCCTTGGGGTCTATGTTTTCTCCTGGCTCTGACTGCATTCGGGCCGCCTAGGGGCTACCTAGACGCTTCAGCCTCTCTCCTCTGCAGGCTCTTCCCCTTCTCCCTCTCCTCCCACTGCTGCTGTGTGCAGTCACTAGACGTGGTTCTAGGAAAGACCCCGGGGACCGATGAGATTTTATTGCTATGAAGACATCACTTTCCACTGCTCATGTTTGCTTACTTGTTTCTCTTTGGTGATATTTTCACTTCCATCCTTTTACAACCACGGAAGCGCCAGGGGAAAAGAAAAACAATGAAAAACTAGGAGAGAAACACAATAGGGAAGGTGCAACAAAGAGGAAGGGCAGGGAGGGGTAGAAGAATCTAGACCAAGCCGATGGAGGCAGGAGGCAAAATCCGGGCAGGCAGGATGCCTCCGTGAATGAAGGTGTGTTGGCTCCCCTGTCAGCAGCGGGTGGAAGAAAGGGCAGCAGAGAAGGCAAGGCTGGGTGTGAAGGGCGGGGGGCAGCCTCCGTGGACCGCATGGGGCGGGGCCTCCGTGGACCGCATGGGGCGGGGCCTCCGTGGACCGCATGGGGCGGGGCCATCACAGCCGGAGGGATGCCCCAACAGGGGTGGAACAAAGGTGACGCTAAGGACGTCATATTCAGAGACAGCTCCTAGAATGCTAGGGCAGGAAGGAAAATTTACAAATAAAAAAAAAAAAAAAAGGAAGAAAGAGCAAGCACTCTGGAAGATGAGGGAGGGCAAACGGAGACTTTTTGCTTCCCTTTCATGGCTCGGAGGCAAGGGTACACCGTCCCCAGGAACAATCAGCTTTTGATAGTGTGGCCTGGGGAGTGACCTGCATTATTATACTTTCTAACATGTCCGAACAATGATCGCCTCCCTCCCTCTTCCTGCGCTCCCCAAACCTCCCCCTCTTCCTGTCACTGCAGCAAATGGCCTCCCTATTCTGGACATCAGCCTCCTCTGAATCCTCAGAGCTTGTCCGCCCCTCCCGCATGCAGCGACAAAATGACTTGCCCATGGCTCTTAGAAACAGAAACAAGCTTGGAATCAGAGTCTTGGACTCAGTTGCAAAAGGCGCTTAACTGCTACACCGCATTCCGTGACCAAGACTCTCCTTGCCGAAGGCCAAGAGTTTCTGTACCTTCTAAAGTCCTGAAGAGTTCCCCTGCGAATAGGATGCAGTGTTGCTCAACACCATGAGCCTGCCTTCAGCCCCTCCTTAGTTTAATTCTTGTTGAAGGACACACAAGTGAACCAACTCCACCTCGTCCTTGGACTTGACATTCCTGACAGCCGGCCTTCAGCATTCAGAAGGCTCTGGAGGGTGCCTGAGGAGAGGTATATGGGGCCAACAGTCCTTCCCACACGGCATGGTTCTGCTGCTTCTTATTCCCCGCCCCCCTTTGGCACTTCTGGCAGTTTTCTCAGATTCCTATTTGGCTCAAAACCTTGGTCTCACAACCAGAGCCAGCTCCTTGTGAGCCTGCCAAGCTGCGTCCTCAGCGGCTGCCACTCTCGGACCTTCCCCGGAGCCACTGTGGGATGGAAGCCACCCTCAGCCACAGCCTCTTCCCCGCTCCCCGCACGGCGGCTCTCCAACAAAAGTCCGCTTACCTGACGACAGGAGGCTCCCGCTGCTGCCACTGATGATCTTCCCCTTGCTCCCCATGTTGGCCAACTTGGAGGTCTTCAGTGTGCCCGTCTCGGTCAGGTCAATGGCGATCTCACTCAGGCTTCGTGCGGCATGGATTTTAGACTAGAATGGAAAAGACAGCCGGGTTATAAAGAGGTGTTCGGAGAGAGAACGCTTATCACCCACGGGCTCTGGGTCCTGAGATTTAAGCAAATGGACTGCTGTCCTGGCTTGCAGCATCGTTAGGTTTGCATTCCCTGGCTCCATCCCTAATCACTGAAGCTCCCTGCAGGAGGTACGGCTCTAGAGCAGACACGAGTGATGCGTTTTCCGAACTATTCTACGGGCTCTACCGTGCCGTGCCTAGAGCAGGGACTTTGGCATCAGATGGACCTAGTCAGCATCCTGGTTTGGGGAAAGTCCCTTGATCTCACGGAGCCTCGTTATTCCCAACTATAAGATGGGGAAAAACACCATCTACCACTGAAGGTTCTGTTAGGGTCAAAGGAAGTAAGGCATGTGAAGGGCTCCCCTATGCCGCTCCCTCGTACACAGCTCTCAATAAACAGCAGTGATTATATTTTGTGTTTAAAGAAGGGGGAAAAATAATTTTCAGCTTTGTGAATGACAAAAGAAGTATATGAAACAGATTTATGAAGTCCCAATAGATTCTGAGGGAATTTAAATGCCTTCCAGTGTTAACCACGCGGCCATGGAACGTTTAGAGGCTTGGCATGTGATGGTGCTCTAGACATACAAGGAGCATGTCTACATGTGTAGAAGCCACTGGAACACCTGCTCATTTGGACACTCAGGCCCCACCAATAAGCACCCGACACCGTGCTCTGCTTCTATTTTGATACCTGTGTGCTCCAAAGTCTTCAGATTATAGTTAACGCTCCATTGCATTTATCCTGCATATTAATTGGCCCGCCTCGGCTAACAGTAACACCGGGCTGGATTAATTAGAGAAGTACTCTGTTATCACAATCATATTCCTAAAAGTGTTTGTTTTTCACAAAGCTACCTTTTTTAGTTACTGCCCTCAGCAGATGAAAATGGGTTTGCATTGCCTACACGTGTTTGATGTTTGCTCTTTTTTCCCCCCCTTCTTCAGGAAATCAATTTTTGTGATCGTGCTTAAGGCAACAGGCTTTACCCACAGCATGAACTTAATGAAAATCACTATAAATGCTAGTAGAACCCATACATTTGCTGAGGTTTCCTTCCGTGGCCATTGGCTATAGCCCATACAACGATGGAACTAGGTGATGTCCTAAACCGAGATTTTCAGTCCTTTCATGTGTGTCCGCCCCCACACCCTTGTGTGTGAGACCAAGTCTGTCCCCCCACACAGGAGAAGCTGGCAGAGGGCAGATACGGGGGCCACAGTGGGTGGGTAGACGCTGCCCATTCTCTTCCTGACAGTCTCTGCCCAGGTGCCCTGTGCTGTCCAGCAGAGGCTCTCTGAGCCCCCATGGCCTTGCCCTTCCTCTGGCCTCCACACTGATGCATACACTGAGGAAGGACCATGTCTTCCAACAGCTGAGCACTTTCCTCTTATTATAAGAGAGTCTAGGATTGAGGATACATGGAGTGTTTTGCTTGTTTTGTTCTCTGGGTATGAACAATCACCTCATTGGTCCTTCCTTGACTGATGTCTCCTTTCTGACCTCAACTCTGAATGTCCCTGCACTCAGATCCAGGTCACCTTCCTCAGGTCAGGGCCTCCTTGCTCAGGACATAACCCCGGCCACCAGGGCCCCCCGCAGCACTCTGGCTGGGGGTGGGGGTGGGGGGGCAGAAGCAAGAAGTGCCTTTTGTTTCGCATGGACAGCGCATGTCCACAGGGCCCATCTGGTTGAGCTTTACCCTCTGAGCAAGCAGAGGGAGCACACCCATTACTTTCTGCAGCACTCTTTTTTTACCAACACCCACGCTCGAATAAAAAGAGCTGTCGCTTGCAGCTACTTAATGACTCATGGAGACACAGAACAACTCAGCGTGGTGGGGAGGCACCCAGGCTTTGAAGTCAGAAAGATCTGGACTGGAATCTTGGCTCTGGCCAGTTCACCACTGTTTGGCCATGACCTTCAACCTGTCTGATACTCAGATCCCTGCTTGTAAAATGGAGCTCTTAAAACCCACATGGCAGAGTTGTGATAAGGACTAAATTAGATAATATAATGTCGAGGTCACTGGAATTGAAATAGGAACAGGATCCAAATCAGGTCCTGGAAGTAATTTGCTAAAGGAGGTGAGACTGATGACTCAACCTGGTACTTGGGGGAATCTCAATCACACGGAAGACCTGTCCCTACACCACCTCCATTCCTGCCACACATCGGTCTGAGAGGCAAAACCCAAAATATGGGAAAAGGGACCAACAGCTATCCTTCCCAAGGGAGACGAGATTTTTTGAAGTTTTAGGAAATAACTAGCTTCTCTCCAAATGGAAATAGGACAATGACCAAAAAGACCCAGTGCTGAGAGAGATGCTAAGAGGAATGAGTACAGACAGGGAGATTCTTTTCTTTCAAAAAGTCGAGTCTTTGGGACAACCGAAAAGAGCCTCCAACATTCTGAACATTGCGCTTTGAGGGTCTTGCCCTACTGAGTTTTATTACTGTTATCTCACAAGCAAGGTTGCGTTGTCCCCTACCATGCCGTCACTCTGCTTCTGAACTAGATGGAATGAAGAACAGAAGATAGATTGGAAAAAAGAAAAAGAAAAAAAAAAAAACCAAGAAGGAGGAAATGTCTGGACTGGAGGCCAACTTGAGAAGTCCCCACTCTGAGTTCAGAGGAGAGGTGTCTAATGTTTACTCTCAACAATTTGAGCTTTCAGCTATTTTCCTCCCAAGTCCACAAGACATTCCTTAGCTCTGGGTTCTGGGCTCCAGAGGTTGCTGGGATCCTTGGGGTCAGCAAACATAAGTTACCAGTTGTAATTAGTGCCTGTACAGCCTCTCATTCTGCATGAGCCGCAGGAAACCAACCAGTAGGGGCTCCTTCTGTTGTCTTTGGTGATGGAAGGTGTTGGTGTGTGAGAGAGAGAGATGCTGTTCTTACAGGATTGGCACAAGGATCCTGAAAGAGGAAAATGCCTGAGTGCCAGGGAAGAGCCGGAGACTGCTTGGCCCACCCACTCCTGCTGACTCAGACCACTAGACCGCACTTGTCTCTGGGGCTGATAAGCATCACTTGGGAGGCCTGGGCTTTGCCGAAGCACTTCAGAGAAAGCAATGGATGGCATGGCCCGGTGCAGCAGGGTGTGGGGCAACGGCCCCTATGCTAGCCAACACCGGCGACTCAGAAATATTTTGCAGCCCGTCCCAGGCCTCTCAGCCGTCACTCACCAGAGGTCATTCTGCCCCTCAGAGACGGATCACATCACCCTTGTATAGAGAACGACATTCCAGAAGCGAAAGGTGTCGTAACGTAATTCCTAAGGGGAATTTTATCATCTCTGACTTCATCTGGGAAACTTTGAGAGAACTTAACCTTTACACAAGTGTTGGCTGGGGAACAGTATGTTGGATTAATGATGATGATAAAAGATAGCACATATCTCCTAAAGCAATTTCACACACACTGTGTCATTGGGCCAATCAATAATTTCCGTATTTTCTTTCTTGTTCTCTAATTGGAGAAGCAAAGCAGGAGCAATGGAAGACTTGCCCAGGGTCATGGAACTGGAAATGGAGTCCCTGGACTTCCACGTGGGAGAGTTTGTTGCTCACCTGCCACTGTGGGTTGAGGAATGGGTCCCTACGAGAAACGGAAGGGCTCTGGAGCATCCGTGAGCATTCAGAGCTTACTGGGGGAAAGTTCTCCTGCTCCTGGGTGGATGTGTATTTCCTTCCATCCCCCAGGGGTCACCGAGAAGGATGGCTGAAATTTCCCTATTGCTGTGGGCACCTGCTTTGGCCTTTTAAAAGACACTTCCTGTTAATAAATGATCTTTGATAATTACTTTTTGAAGTTGACTTGTTGCATCAGCGGGCTGACCTGTAAACCTGGCCAATAAGGCTTCTCCAACTGCAGAGTAAGACCACCTTCGAGAACGGGGAAGAAGGCCCTGCTAAACGGCCTCTTGCATTGCCCAAGAGACCCTCAATGCAAAGAACGAGCATGGGGGTTGGGGATGGGAGGGGAAGATCTCAAACCGCTAATGTACTAACCTAAGGGTGAGATACACTTTGTCTCTTTTCCTTTCAAAACTGTGCTGTCAATGTGTGTGGGGTCTGCCCACAAGAGGAACTGGCAGTGGGGTTCAGGAGGGCTGCCAAGGTCTCTACCCCTTACCACCCATTCCCAAACAATGCAGAGCATGGAATCGATATTTTAAGGTTTGGACCTCCAACTCCCGAGACCCGAGGGCAAAATGCTGACACCCACCTACTGTCTCAATCTAAAGCATGACTCAAAACGCTTTGGCCCCGTTTCTTTTGATCTAATCGGGCTTCAAATCCCTGTGCCAATGTCCATCATCACCAGGAAAGCTGTGGAATGCTCCCATTATGCCTAACAACAACAAAAAAGAACCCTCCACTCTGTGCCCATTCACCCCAGAAAATGACCAAAAAAGGGTCATGAAGAAGACTTAGCAGAGGAGAAAAACGTGTTACAGAGAAGAAAGCGACAGCTACCCAGGAAGGGCTCAGATTTGCAACTGAATTATGAGTTGAGAGATTGTTTCCTTTTCTCCTATTCTCGTTCAATCTTTCTCCTTCCTCCCACTAGACCCCAGGTCACTCCTTCCACTCCCCTTCCCAAGCCAGGGAAAGAGCAACCCCATCCAGACGGAAAGTAAGACAGAAGCAGCAGCTGTAAGGATCCAAGAGGGCACTGATCTGATGAATCTTGGGTCCGGCCTCCTCCTCGCCTCCCGAGAACCCACATGATGGGACGAAACCTCCCAGGGGCCAACGCCCGGCTCCCTCCATAGCTCTGCAGCCCCTCCTCCCCAAGCCAGCAGGATCCTGGGAAAGGTGCAAGACGCATCCTGATGGGGCTCTTCAGCAGAGACCTAATGAATGAGAATGGCTTGTGGCAAGGGGGGGGGGCCGGGGGGGGCGGGGGGGGGATGCAAGGCAGCACAGAAGACAGGGCTGGAGGGAGAGGGGGCCGAGTGTTGATATAAGCTGTGTGTGAACCAAGGAGACGTCATTCTCCCACCCGCCAGAAAATGCACCTGCGTGTCTGCATTGGGGCTGGGGCAAATCTCCCTTGGAGGATGACTGTTCACCAAGGCCTGAGGCTCCAGGCCTACCTTAGGGAAACAGGGTTGGGTGCTGTTGCTTTTTTTTAATGTTTCCAGTTCTGACTTTTCAAAAAAAAATGGAGGTGGCAGTTGGAAAAGCCTGAAGCGCTTTCACAGCAATTATCCTAAACAGTTAGATGGTGTCTGTTAATTGCAAACGGTTGTTTTTTTTTTTTTTTTTCCCTCTCTCAAAAAGCAAACAATATGCCACTGTTTAAACACCATACAGGGCTTGACGGCTTGTTCCAGGGAGAGGTTCCTGAGGTTCAGAAGCATGTTCTGAATTCCTCAAAAGGGCCCTACCTGGCTACAGTAAATGGTTTGAGAGCCGCAACCGTGGTCGGGCCCGAGCCCCTTAACCAAGTCGTGTGGAACGTGCCCTTTGGAAGAGCCCATCTCCTTCCTCCCTCCCATAATTCTGAAAAGTCCGTACCTGCGCACATCTCGGGGTAAGGGACACGGGGCCGCCCCCACCCACCCGATTCCCAATCCCTCAGCTAGGAGACACGGGCCCTCACGTGCCCTCAGGTAAGGCTGTGGTGTGGCCAAAGGGCTGGTCATTGTGGAGTCCCAGCCCTGGAGAAGGACTTACCTTACTCTGCTTTCTGTCCAGATAGAACTGGTGTTGGCTAATGGCCATAGCCCAAATGGACTTGATCAAAGCCGGACACGCATACCACGTATGCACTGCAATGCCGCTGTGTCCAAATGTCCTCCTTGTCACTGAAGCCCTAGGATGGCAGGAATCACAAGGTTCAACCATGGTGATGATGCGGGACTCCAGTGACTGACCGCTTTTACTGAGATGCCCCTGGGGTCTGAAAGCCGTTGCATAAATGGGACAGATGAGTGTACACACACACACACACACACACACACACACACACACACACACACACACACACACACACACACACACACACACACACACACACACTTAGGGAAACTAGCTAGCGAAGGCCATCTTTTTAACTGTTTAATAAAAATCGTATATATTTTCTTTAACCATTCATCAGTCAATAGACTTTTGGGCTTTTTCCACAATTTGGCTGTTGTGGACACTGCTGCTGTAAACATTGGGGTGCATGGGCCCTTCAAATCAGCATTTTTGTGTCCTTTGGATAAATACCTAGTAGTGTAATTGCTGGGTCATAGCATAGCTCTATTTTTAACTTTTTGAGGAACCTCCACACTGTTTTCCAGAGCGGCTGCACCAGCTTGCCTTCCCACCAACAGTGCACGAGGGTTCCCCTTTCGCCGCAAACTTGCCAACACCTTTGGTTCCTGAGTTGTTAATTTTAGCTATTCTGACAGGTATGAGGTAGGTATCTCATTGTGGTTTTGATTTGTATTTCCCTGATGATGAGTGATGTTGAACATTTTTCATGTGTCTGTTGGCCATCTGGATGTCTGCTTTGGAAAAGTATCTATTCATGTCTTCTGCCCATTTCTTAATTGGATTATTTGTTTATATTTCTTTGTATATTTCAGAAACTAACCCTTTATCTGACATGTCATTTGCAAATATCTTCTCCCATTCCCTCAGTTGCCTTTTACTTTCGTTATTTCCTTCACTGTGCAGAAGTTTTTTATTTTGATGAGGTCCCAATAGTTCATTTTTGCTTTTGTTTCCCTTGTCTCCTTAGACAATGGAGTATTACCTGGTGATCAAAAAAAGTGAAATCTTGCCATTTGCAACAATGTGGATGGAACGAGAGTATATTATGCTAAGTGAAGTAAGTCAGGGAAAGACAAATATATGATTTCACTCACATGTGGAATTTAAGAAACAAAATAGATGAACATAGGGGAAGGGAAGGAAAAATAAGATGAAATCAGAGAGGGAGGCAAACCATAAGAGACTCTTAAAATAGAGAACAAGCTGAGGGTTGCTGGAGGGGAGGTGGGTGGGGGGTGGGCTAAATGGGTGATGGGCCTTTAAGGAGGGCACTTTGGATGAGTCCTGGGTGTTGCACGTGGGTGATGAATCACTGGATTCTGCTCCTGAAACCAGTGCTAAACTCAATGTTAACGTGAATTTAAATTGAAAAAATTCTACAAATTTCAGGTGTGCAACAGGATTTGATATATATATATAGTGAAATGATTATTAGTCAAGCTAATGAGCAGAGATCATGTTTTCACGTATCTGTCATGAGAGCCCCTGAGATCTACTCTCTTAGCTCATTCCCACTACCCAGTACGGCATTAACTACAGCCCTCACACTGTACCTCAGATCCGTAGGCTTATTGTTCCTATATAACTGCAACTTTGTACCTCTGACCAACATCCCCCCCACTTCCTCTCTTCCCTGGCCCAGGTAACTACCTTTCTACTTTCTGCTTCTACATATTTGACTTCTGAGGATCCACATATTCATGAGATCATGCAGTTCTTCCCCCTCTCCCGCCGGCCCGCATCTGGCTTATTTCACTCAGCGTAATTGTCCTCCATGCTCATCCACATCGCTGCCAGTGGCAGGACCGCCTTCTTTCTTATGGCTGAATAATACTCCATTGTACATACACACATCACCGTTTCCTTATCTTTTCATCCCTCCATGAACACTTGGGTTGTTTCCATATTTTGGCTATCATGAATAATGCTATTTTTTCTTTTTTTTTTTTACTGGCTCCTTAGGGTTCAGAATATGTCCAAGCCTCTGCCTCGTCTGGGATAGGATGGGTCATTCTAGGTCACTGGATGGTCCTTTCTGAGCTTCAGCTCCTGGCACTGGGCCAAGACAAACTTCAGAAACAGGAAAAGCCTTGGACAATGTCCTTTATTAAGCAGGCAATGTTGCCTCTGGTGAAGGATAAGTAAATTCTGTTCTAATCACCAGCATAGGCCACAGCCTATGGGATGTCCCGAGGCAGTCCGGACTTCTCACACTGCTCTAACTCAGTGCTCCTTGAAAGAGCTGGTTATCAATCTCAAATTTAGTCGCCGGCAGGCAGGGTATAAGAAATGAAAAAAGGGACGACAGAAAGCAGTGCAGCCAATCTTCCGCACTACCCCACTGACACACGTTTATGGAGCAGCTAGGGCATATTATCTATCTGGGGTACACAGAGGCAATCAATGAAAATCAATGAAAAGTGGGAAATGTGGGTTCCAACATAATTCACCACATCCATGATGTTGGGGGAAAAAAAAAAGAGTGACAGGATCATGCTTTCCATGAAGTATATTCCATAGGCTAGGCAGATGATTTTGCAAATGAAATCTGAGAACATGTGTTTGCATGCACACGCGTGTGTGTGTCTGAGTGTGTGTGCGTGTGCGTGCGTGCACGGCAAGGTACTGGGGTGGGGCCCAGGGTATCTGATATGAGCATCAGGAGAGAAGAGTATGTTCTCAGGTTTAAGATACCTAATCTAGAAGAAACCTGGGTCATCAGGACTCATGAATAACCGTTTTTTTTAATGACACATTTTCCCTGGAAGAAAATCTAGAGCTGTTCCCATCAGTTTACCTTGGGGGCTAAAGACTGAACAGAGGGTCTTCTTCAGACCCACCTTTAGGGAGAAATTCAAATCTGGTGGCTCATTAATGCTACTGATTCTAGGCACAGTAATTCCTCGTTTAGTTAAGTGAGGAGAAAACGTCAGCTCATGGGAGAGAGCACGGTTGAAAATAATGGGGAAGGAGCCAGCAAAAGAGTTAGGAGGAGCACCCCACCGATCTCTGTAGAAGTAAAAAGAAACCGATCAGAACTCCCACGTTGGCTTCTATACCCGTGGCTGCTCCTGGGAATAAGAGCAATCTTTTCTCCCAGAAAAGCTGAATTAGAAAGGAGAAGTAACTGGGCGTGTGTCTGAGTGAAAGCATGAGTGGGTAGGGGCCAGCTGCTTGTGTTTGTAAGGAAGGCGAGGGAGGAAGGGTTCAGGAGGTTGGCCAGGTCTAGGAGGTTCTGCAGGAACACCACATCAGACACTGGGAGTTTTCTCCTGCTCCATTATTCATTTATCTCTTCTCGGCATCTTTCCCTTCAGGCTCTTCCCACCCCACCGACTTCTGTTTTGCTTAAACCTTAGAAACGGAGTATTTGCCAAGCCCGGAGAACCACAGAACCCATGTGGCTATCAAGTTGGGGGGTCCATGTACAGAAACACAGATCCAAAGCTACCTTCTATGGTCCCACGCGGGACCAGGCAACCCAGGACACACCGCACCCTCTGCCTGGGCTCATGCCCAGTCCCCGCCATGGCCCACCGGTGGCCTCTTCAGGACATGATTCTCTTCCTCACTTGCCCTCCCATCACTTCGGTTCTGACCCCCTTTTCCTGGCTGGGACCACCCCAACGTAGAGTCAACCAGACTGGTCTTCCCTGCTCCAAATAACACGGCGACAGCTATGGGTGTGGCGGGTAATGGAAGGAGCGCCCTGCGGCCGTTGGAAGGGAAGAGGTTTCGGGGCAGAGCAAAGGCACTGTGCCAGATAGCTAACCTGCAGCAATCCCCTTTGCTTGCCTCAGTGCACACACGGAAAAGGTGTCTTTAAAGCATCAGGGCAGACACCCCCCCCCCCCCGGCTTTCCTCCCCCACCCCCTCTCCACCTGCCTGCCTGCCTCTAGGCTGGTAGAGGGCTGTTTTCCCCGGGGAGATGTGATCACACTCTGTGCTCCACCTGCCTCTAGCACCTCCCTTCCCTCTTTCTGACACCCACCCGACGAAGTCTTCATCCCTCCCCGCCCCCCCCCCCACCCAAGGACTGACCTTCAGCTCGAAATCCTAGTCATGCTTTGAGGTTCAGCTCAGAATCCCTCCTTCTCAGGAACCTGTCCCAACCAGCCTGGCTTCTGGCCACTTTCAGTATTTATGGCCACGCCATCCGGCACTCGTGCCCCAGTGTGTTGCATGGAGCGTAGCGGGGACACCTGTGAGCTGTGGAGTCAAGCTCCCTGGGTTCAAATCCTTCCTGGACCACCTGCCAGCTTTTTATAACCTAGAGCAGGTGACTTTGTTTCTTGGGTGCCTCAGTTTCCCCCCACGTAGAACAGGAAGCTAGCTGGACCTCTTTCTGGTCCTGAGGCACAGCCCCTTAGATGATCCAATCCCCAGTTTTCATTCTGTCAGGCAGCCCCTTTCTGCATCTGACTCACTGTGGCAATATGCATTTCACTCTTCACACACAGATTTCCCTCCCCTCATGCTTCTAAGACTGGTCTGGTTCGGTTCACCTGGAAAAGCTCGGCTGGAGTATTATTCTCAGCATCTGGCTCTCCCTCACCGGGCCCCGCACACATGGGTTCCCACTCTGCAGAGGCAGGGTCTCCAGACCGACACCCTCCGCAGGACCCCGAGAAATGCTGGCCAAGTCATTCCTCCGCCAACGTCACCGCCTTCATCTGACTGCACACTGGGTCTCCACAATGTTCTCCACCTGTTGGTCGTGTGGGGGCTGTGGGGTGTGGGCCGAGCTCTTCCCCTCCGCGGAGTGGCTGTCTCACGCAGATTACACGGCGGGGCAGAGTGGCCTGTCACCCCTGCTGGGTTATCGCTGGTGGCAGGAGCAGGGACACTGCCCAAGCTCGGCCCTCCGACTGGGGGGCCAGCGTCCTGGTCTCTGAGAGCTCCCTGGGAGGCAGAGAGGCTTGTTTTGGCTGCTCAGAGGCCATGTGTGAGGGGGGCTGGGGCATCAACGGTGCCTAACTGTCCCGTTGGCTCCTCTATAGGGTCTGACCTTTTCACTGTCTTCCTAGGACTACCTTCTTGTAAATCTACTTTGGACCTACTGAAAGCAATTTATCCTTAGGTGTCAGGCCTGTTTTCAGGGAGTTTTGCTGCTGTTTCTGAGCTGCCTCTAAGTCCAGGACCTGCCGGCAGACAAAGAGAGGAAAAGCAGCCGGGATGTGCTGCCTGAGAACCTTCCAGAACCTTCCACGCAGGGCTTGCTGCATTCCAAACAGGGACCCTATTGTTGGGCATGTGACTTAGCCCTGGTTTTCACACTAGTGCTCCCCGGGACACAACGTGAGATGGAGAGAAAAAACTCTCTTGCTTTCGACATCCACCCACAACACTAACACCTGAAAATTACAGCTCCTGGAATCAAACAACTTCACACAACTGCTTTAGGTCTAGATTCCTTTCGGAGCCGACTGTCCTCCCTGAAACATTCTCAGAAGCTCTGGCAAGCCATCCTTCAGACTCATCTCTGGCACAAGCTCCCGGAAAGGACTCGGACCACTACCCAGTCTAGTGTGGGGTTTGTCACCAGGTGCCATCCATCTGCCCTCGAATGCCCCGGCATGCGAAGACAACACCACACACGAACACCGAACACATGTAGCCAGAGGAGAGAATCACGGAATTGCCAATTCCTCTCGCGCACGCACACACAAAGCACGCTTGAACCCTCCGCATCTATCAACATATTTAGTAGAAAACAAAGCTTCACCGTCAGATTGGAGTATGCTCCCCACGGGCAACTACCCTCCTCCCGCTCCCCAAAACGAACAACACAAAAATAGTCATATAACTAACATGCCAGCTGGGCCATGCACTCCCAGAAGGAAAGGACTTTTCTAGCTTACCTGCGGGGGTCATGAACTTCCACGGAAAACTTCTTCTCTCTGAAATACAGGTTTTCCAACTGTCTCCATTGGAATATCTGGACAGAAAACAATGCGGTTTACGTTCAGGAGTGGTTGGCTCAGGGCTCCCGTCCTCTTTGCTGCTTAACTCCTCCAGCTAGCCGCTTCCTTATCAGAGGCTGCACAGTTGTTTGCACGCCCTCCGCCTCTTGCTGGAGACACACACACACACACACACACACACACACACACACACACACACACACACACACACACACACACACACACACACACACACACACACACACACACACACACACACACACACACACACACACACACACACACACGCCGCTCTCCACTGTGGGTGTGGATTTTCCTGCAGGTTTCTTAACGGGAACAAAACAAATTCTTTTCAAGTTGGTCCCCTCCGCTTTGCCTTTGTTGCATTATCCGAGACCGAGACAGTTCCCAGCTCCGCGGACTTTTCCCTCCAAAGAGAGGGGGTGAGCGGGGGCGAGCGGGGGCGCTAGGAGGGCGGGCCGCCGGGCGGGGAGCAGGGCCGCTCTAGGAGGGAAGCAGGAGCCGTCTGCGCAGCGCTCAACTGAGCTTCCTCCCTCCAGTGCTGAAATGGGAAGGCGGTCAAATTCCCAGCCTCCCATCGGGACTCCACTTCCTGCCCACTAATGTGGAAGAGCTCGGACTCGCCCTGGCGATCCGGCTCGGGAAGCTTCCCCACGAAGGGCGGGAGCTGCTGGAACCTTATTTCGGGGCAGGCAACTCGAGATAACAATATGAGCTTGTCAAGCCCCGGCTTCTTTCTGCAGCACAAAGCAAATCCAGAGTCCGGCTGGCGGGATGCTGCCGCCAGGGGCTGGCTGCCATCAGAGAGGGGGGAGGTAGAAATGAGGCAGTTCTGTGAAGGGGGGGTGACGAGTTCCTGCCGCTGCCCCATGCATGCCCTCAGGCTCTGGTGGGCACCCCTCCTTGCAGGAGGGAGTCTGTTAACGAAGAAACTGACTGCAGGGTCTGGGAGTGATTAGGGCAGCCGTTCCCGGCGGGGGGAGGGGGGGTCCTTTCATCGGAAGAAAGTTACTGAACCCTCTGGAAAATGTCAAAAGAGGTTAAAGTTGTATGCACACACGCCTGTATTTCTATTATTTATGCTTACATTTGATACATTCCACAGCCCCTTCTAGACACCTAGAACTTGAGTTGATTTTGCCCAAAGTAGGGTAAAATGGGAATCCTGCATTCCTCTTCATCCTGGGAGTGGCTGATGCCTCTCTGGGGTCTTCCCGTTCTCTGCGCACCACATTGAGGCATATGCTTTTCAGGGTCTCCTCCTAGCCCCAGAATTCTCTCAGCTGGGGCTCCTGACACTCCCTGACCTCCCCAGTTTTTGTCTCCTTAAAAGATGTGACAGCGATTTCCCTGTGCCCCCATCAACCCTGCCCTTCCAGACCCAGACACGCCAGCTAGTCAGGGCTTGGCCAAAGGACTCCACCCCTTTGTCAAACTGGGCTGGAAGAAAAACTCTTTCAAGAATGGCTGCATTCTTTTCTTTTCACGACCTGCTCTGCCGAATGGTACAATTATTTTGTCTGCATAATAGGGAGCAGGACATCTACCCCTATGACTCTTTGGCCCACCGTTCAAAGACCATTTTGCTCTGAAGCCCAAGGAAAACTGTGCTTTTCTTTTTCTTTGAGCGTTGGTTCCAAGTGGGGGAGAGAGAGACATTTCAAGGCAAGCAAGTGACCCACAGCCCTACCTTGGCTCAGACAGCTTTGTGAGGTCACGGATGAAATGCCCCCTGAGTAGAGATCAAGTCACAGATCTGAGTCTCCCGCTCCTGTCGGATGCTCTGCTAAGCTCAATCCTTCAATGAAATACCTTAAGTTCCTCTCTGACTAACCCTCTCCCCTGTTGTTACTTATAGACATTTATAGACATAGATATTTATAGACATATAGACACCTGAACTTAGCCACAGACACAAAAACACCAGAACGAACAGACCCCAGACACTGACCTCCTAAACGGGAGGGAGTAAATATGTAGGACACAGTGGCCAGGCACACACGCCGGGGAGTCTGACTGCATCTGTGTGAATACAGGGTCCCCTACATCCAGGCTGTTTGACCTTAGGCAAGTGACCATACCCCTCAAGCCTCAGTTTCCCCATCTATACAATGGCAATAATGCCCCTCCAAGGTAGGAGCAACAGATCCCCCACACGGTGTCAGCACAAAGTAAGTGCTCCATGAGCTTCATCCTAATGTGATTCCTAACTGTTCTCCTTTCTTCCAAGTCTTGGCAAATAACAGAGAATAACCAAAATCATGTTTTCCTTAAATTTCCGAACTCAAGAGCTGACATCAGGGTTTAAGAAAAATAAAATTTGATTATTCGCATGCCGGAAACCCTGGACTGAAGTGTACAGAATTACTCCCCTGCCCCCCCTCCTGTTCCTCTCTGAAAAACGGGGTGGAGGGCAGGTGGCTGTTCCCTCAGGGGGACCCTCGGCCCCTGTGCCGCACCCATCTTGGCCATGACCGCTTCATGTGTGTGTGATGATACGTGCTCAGAAGAGCCCAGTGCTTGGTTTGATGTTCTGCTGTCTCCAGCCCACTAAGTTTTGATCAAGCGGCCCCGCAAGTCGTACTGCTGGTCCCAGTCTTTGGTCCTGGCTGGTGCTGGGGCCCCAGACTCAGTCCTGGGCTGGGCAGCACTTCGGGTAAGGGGCCTTCTTGGAATCTGATGGGGGGACTTCCAGGGGCTTTCTCCTCCCGGTCATGAGGAAAGAAGACAAACCTGCGCTTCTGAACACCTCACCTGGGCTTTTCGTGTGGTGCCCCCTCCCACTGGGCGGAGAAACCCAGAGCCCATGCTCAGAGGGCTTGGTGCCCTGGCACCTCCTCTCTCCCTCTCCTTGTAGAGCAGAAGGCAAGCCGAGCCTCCCCTGAGGGGCTCCCAGCTGCTGGTGCTGTGGAGAGCCTCACCCCTGCCCACTCTGCCAATGGGCCCCAACATAAGCAGCAGTATTTTTGATCACGTTCAGCAAAACAGGAAAGAAAAGCCACCATATAGGACTAAAAAGATTTGGTTTTATACTTCCTCCTTACAGTCACATTGTTGCTCATTTGTAAAAATAATTCCGGGCTCAGCTGTGGTCCTGCTCCCGGCACGGACCCTGGTGGCCTGGCTCCTGGCATCTCTCTGGGATGCTATATGCTTGCAGACATTTTCTAACAAGGGGCAGAGCGGGAGCTATCCTTCAGGTCTATTCTAAGCAGGGAGTCTGTTTGCAAATCAAACACTGGGAAGGGAGGGTGGGAGCGAGGTGAATGAATGGACAGGTGTTTTTGGACAGAATTGCACTGGGGCATTAACGGGGTTCCAGGAACAGAAGAGGAGGTGCTCATGTGGGAACACTAGCCTGATCCTTTTCGCCTCACGCAGGGGGGAATGGGAAGGGCTAAGGACCAGGGTACGATGGCCGCTAAACATCTCTCCACCTCCCCCGACCTCCCTGTGCAGCCAGGCAGCTGTTGGCCACTAGGGCCTTCACCCCTTGCTGTAAATGCACTGTCCCTTCCTGGAGGGCTAGGCTCTTCTGTCCCCAGGTCCCTGTGCCCCACAGCTCAGAGGTCCAGCCTGCTAAACCCTCCACTCTGAAGCTGACAGAGTACAAGCAGCGAACAGATGTTCGACCTTGCCTCCTCTTTGTAAACAGGGTCCACTGAGCTCTGATGTGCCGGTGTTGGAGGCGGCTCCCGATCATCTGTGTCATTTCAGAGAGCCTCCCTGGCTTGCTGCAGCTGTCCTAACCCAGCTACCAGTTAAAGCCATTGATGTGCTTTGTGAATCCACATGAAGACACATCACACACACACACACACACACACACACAATCATTATGGCTCAGCTAATTCCTTTATGATTTTGCATGACCTTTGTGACCACTGAAGCCCATGGAGCTAATTAAAAGCTAACATACTGGTTTATCAATAATCAAAGGATTTATTAATTAATGCCTATGAAATCAAGGCCTTTCTAACGCACCTGGGCGTCTTTAAAGCTCTGCAAACATCACTTCTTTGATCTTTCAGCATCCTCCCAAGAAGAACGAGTGGGAAATTTTCCTCCTGGGGAAAGTGAGGCCCAGAGAGATTAAGGGGCACTGCCTAAGGCCACACAGCAAGTCAGTGAAGGAACCAGAAGCAGGAGTCAAAGGCACCTGGCCCATTACTCTATGTTCCTTTCCACATGGGCCCCCCAATTAGTGGGAACAGCTCTGACTCACTAATGGCTGGGTAACTTTATGAGTGGAATTATTTTTACAAATAAGCAGCAATGTGACTGTAAGGAGGAAGCATAAAACCAAATCTTTTTAGTCCTATATGGTGGCTTTTCTTTCCTGTTTTGCTGTACACGATCACAAGTACTGCTTCTTTCTCCTCGTATAGAGACCTGGATTTCTCTGGTTTCCTGTACAGCGAAGCCTCGGTAAATTGCAGCAGTTCATCAAGGACTAACAAACAACAAGAACGAGGAGTAAGAACAGCCTTTAGTAATTTGGGCCTGCCCTGAAAACAAAACCTTAGAGAAACTGTCCAGGGGTGGTTTCACTGAGACAGTGTCTGTCACCCTTGTGGGGACCACAGCTGGTACCAGATGTGATTTGTAGTTTTTGACCCTGACACGTGATTCCCAAGTGATCACGGGCTCTCCACCTCTACTTTCTAATGTAGAAAACAGGGAGATGGGAGAAGTTTATCCACAGAGAGCAAACAAGAGTGGCTAATAAATACCGCCTTTGAGCCCTGAATGCAACAGGGTCCACTATAAACACTTACTGAGCAGACCTGGGTACTGGATCCTATTAGCTAGTCTGCTGGATTCCCACATCCTGTGTGTCGCTGAAGGTCAGGGCAGAAAACAGCTAATGTCCACTGCCCACCCCTGCCCTTCCCCCAAGCCCTGTTCCTTCTGGGTGTGAGAAGGCACGGCAGGGCCAAGTGTTTACGGAGTGCCGGAACAGCACGTGGGGTGGTGGACAAGCTCTCGCAATGATGCGGACATAAAGTCCTGACAGGAAGCTTGCTTTAATGGCTCCGACTCTTGAGCAGGACTTCAGGGAGCCTGTCTTCCTCCTGTCCCTGAGGCTGAGTCACCAAGCTTCTTAATGACCTCTGAGTAACTTCCTGCTTCTACTGGGGGCGGCGGGGGGAGGGGGACTCTACAGAACCCCAGCAGCCATCTGCTCTGGCGTCCTCCTTCCACAGATAAAGCAAGCCCAGTGGAGAGAGGTTAGGGGCCGGGCAGAGGTTAAATAAGCAACTGATGTCAGGACTCATCCTGGGACTGGGTCGTCCTGGGCTCTAACACACCAGGAAGACCCGACGATGAGCGAGAACCAAATTGTTGCAAGCTGATGGGTAAGGACATGATCGGAAATAATCCCTTCTTCAAAGGCAGTGTCAAGATCCCGCATGCTTTCCAAGCATCAGCAAAGAGTTCTCTCTTAAAAAGAATTAGCCTCATGGCCAGGAATAATCTCCGAGCTCAGAATGAAACATACAAACTAGAAAACTCACTTCCTTGTTTCATTTCTGCTCTGTTCGCCTTCTAGAAGCAGGGCTGTCACTCACAACACGGTGGGCTCACACCATCTATCAGGGTTGTTGGTGTTTTTAACAGCAGTTGCACAAGGATTCAATATAGTTTACTTTATACATAAAGAAGAGAGCTGAGGCCCTGGGCTTTTAGGCCACATCTAATCCCTACCCCTCTCCAATCTTTCGAGAAGTGGGTGTCTACTTTGTGCCAACCCACGCTAATAGGAAAGAGGACGGACATGATGCCTAATGCCTGTTTATATTTGTCAAGAGCTCACAATCTCATTGGGAAGACAAGCCAGACAAAAAGTAGACTGTAGAGCAGTGATACAGCAATTTAACCTTGTGATGGTGCTCAAAATTATCTAGTTTCTAGGTGAGACTTTTAAAACTCTACAGAGGCACCACACTACCTTATTCAGATAGGTTTCATGCTTCTGCCTCAGATAATCAATATTCATGACCATCGCTTATTCTCTACTGTTTCAGTTTATCATTTTTAGAGGCAAGAACTCTGGCTTGGAAGTCAAGAGGCCTCGTGATAGTCCTGACTATGTCCCTCTACATCTTAGATGCCTTTACCATAAAACGGGGAGTGTGTGTGCACGCACATAGGCATTCCTAGATCCTATGCACGGGTTGAAGGTCAGCACTGTAAATCCAGGGAGTATCACAGTGCTACTCCTTGGAATTTAAAAATAAAGTTGGTCTTAAACACTTCCTACTTCTGAAACCGCACAGAGCAATACTGATTAAAAGCATGGTTTTCAAAGCCATACGGTCCACCACTCACTGGCTGTGTATTCCGGCAATGTCATTTCTTTGCATCTTAAATTTCTCATCTTTGAAATACTACGACTAACAACAAGTTTTTTTTTTTCCATAGAGTTGTTGTATTAATGACTAGATATAAAGTGCTTAACATGGTGTCCAGTACACAGCAAAAAGTACTAGTTATCATGTGCTCTCTCTTCATCATCTACAAACCAGTAGCAGTCTTCACGTCAAAATACAGTTCTGAACACACATTAGCCCAAAGTACAGGTCATGTTTAAAGAGATGGCCAAAATGGTGTCATTAGCCTTCTAAAAACTGTTTTCTGTTACTTGGATTTTTCACAATGCAAGCATCAGCCTAACCTGGGCTCTTGTTCATTGCCTTCCAGTTGGCGTTTGCTATCTTCTCTTCGGGCTCTTTGGTTCCAGTTATCCAGCCAATTCCCAGGTCCACTGCAATTTTGACCAGAGTCAGTATTGACCATTTACCTACTATAACTTATTAGCTCAAGACATTAACCCTGGGAAGAAAGCATCCTACCATAATCCGGCTGAGTATTACATGGAATGGGGCTATACTGGGAACCAAATCAGGCCCTCCAACATGGGCAAACTAGGTCCACAGATAATGAGCTTAGGAAGTGAACAGGAGTATGGCCTTCGTTACCTGCACTGAAGGAGGGCTCCTTGGCCTCTATCTTCTTCTGGGAGGGCCACATAGCCAGCAAGGAAAACAGTGGCTAATTTTTCTCAGCAGCCAGACGTAATGGAATCAAGATGTCCCCCCAGCTGGCTGCCTACTCCTGTCAGACTCCATAAGCTCGAAACTGATTTGGTTAATTCAGTGACAGATGCCCAGAGCGCCAGGCCTTGACCCTTTAATGGATGACCTCTTTTTAACCCATCAGAAACCCCTTAGCTTCCTTTGGCTTAAGCGTCATTACTCGGGGCAGAGAGAGAAAGAGGGTCAACAAGTACTTAACAGGCCCAGAGAAACAGGTCACTTTCTTTTCCCCATTGGACTACATTGCCTTTTATTGTTCTCCCGGGGGGGGGGGGGGCACCTCTATTATCTTGTGTGTACTTTGGTCTTTCTTAAAGAAGAGACCTTACCAGAAAGCTTTGGCAAACGTAAAAACCTTAAAGAGAAGCTGAAAGTGTTTTTCCCTTATCCTTGGCCTCCTGATGTAATTTCTTCCCTCCCCAGAGTGTGTTTCTGGGGGATGCTTCAGGGTTAGTGTTGAATGGAGAAGTTGCCCAGTGATTCTTTTTTTTTTTTAAGATTTTATTTATTTATTCATGAGAGAGAGAGAAGCAGAGGGAGAAGCAGACTCCCGCAGAGCAGGGAGCCCGATGCGGAACTCGATCCCAGGACCCTGGGATCATGACCTGAGCCAAAGGCAGACGCTTAACCATCTGAGCCACTCAGGCGCCCTGCCCAGTGATTCTTGATATCTAGATCTAGCTTTGCTTTCTCTTTCTTTCTAAGCAATGAGCGCTGTGGCCCGGTTTTGTGTAGCTCACCTCTCTGAGCTCACGGCTTTCCTTTAAGAAACACTCAAAGCTCAGGGGCGGGGGTGGGGGGGGTGGGGGTGGAGGGATGGGTTAAATAGGAGATGGGGACTAAGGAGTGCGCTTGTCGCAACGAGCACAGGGTGATGTAGGGAAGTGTTGGCTTGCTATGCCGTACACCTGAAACTGGTATTACACTGCATGTTAACCGAAATGGAAGTAAAAACTTAAAAAAACACACCTTCAAGGCTAATCACACCTGCCCTGACTTCTGTCAATGGGATGCTTCATACAGGGAATTAATGAGACATCTGGCACATCTGGAGGGAAAATGATGAGCATTTTCACCTGCAATGGCAAAGACCTCTGGATTGCTGTGAAGGGTTTTTGGTTGCTTTGGGGGAAAACCTGTATTTTTCTATTGTGGGGGGAGAGGGGCTGGTTGTCATGAGTCCTCTTATGCCTGGTGGCTCTGTCCGGAGGTGTGGCCTTACAGTAACACCTGATTTCTCAGGTGGAGGCCTCTGACTCCATGAAGATGGAGACAGGATGGAGAAGAGCGGGTTGGCAAGCAGTTCTACCATGGAAAGGTAGACTCTCACAACTAAAACGGTTTCATCAAGCTAAAGAAAAAAAAAAGCCAAAATGACAGTCCTCTACCTTAAAAAAAGATTAGTAAGGCAGCAGGGGCTCTTTGGGAGGAACTAGGAGCAGCTTATGTGCACTTTAACACACCTTGTGCTTCCAGAGTTGGCCTACCCCTTAGGAGGGGGAAGGTCTTGCAGACCGTGGTTTTTGCGGGTTCCAGGAGGGAGGCAGCTGGCCGGCTGCTGGCTGGCTGCTGGGAGCTCAGGGGGTGAGCTCCGGGTTCTCCTGGCTGGAAGCGTCTTACAGCTTCGGCTGAGTGGGCACCGGACCAGGGCTTGGCAGCCTGCTTTTCGAGGCAGCCTGCAGCAGAGAACACTTGTGGTCTCACAGTGGGGACTGCAGCCCGCAGAGGCGGGGAGGCCGGCGACTGCCCCACTTCAGCCGGACCGGCTGCTGGAGGGTCTGGGCCCTCCCGGGGACAGAGGCACGGAGGGCCCGGGGCTGAGCCGCCAGCCCTACGGGGTGCGGGTGGGGGCCCTGCTGGACTGTGGGGATTTCTCCCTCCAGATCTTGCTGGAGTTTTGTTCCTGCACCACCGTGTTCCTTCCCAGAAAGGGGGAGGGCAGGAGGCTTCCTAGAGGTGAGGACTTGGACTCTAGATTTTCTGTCTTTCCAGAAGGGCTGGTCCTGTTTAAAAAAAATTTTTTTATCCCCTCTTCCTTAGATTCTGAAGTGCGCAGGTCAGCTTGGGGGAACTGTGCATTTAGGGGAGGTGGGGGGAGCCGAGGAGGAAATGGATACTTGGACGCAGCAGCCTGCTCCTACCTGGGCTTTCTTACCATGCTCTCCCCACCCCCAGCCTGTTCTGGATATTCACGTGTGTCCTTCTGCCAAAGCAATGACCATCCTGTATCGAAAGGGTCTTTTCTTCTCCTCAAATGTCTTCTCTACTAGACTGTAAGCCTCCTGAAGGTACTTTCCTGGCACCTAGCACAGTGCCTGGGGGCTTATCAGGCACTCCAACAATGGTCTGTTGGGGCAGTGAAGAGCTTAGGAGTATTATGGCAACCGAAGCTCAGAGAGGTTAAGACACTTTCTCAAAGTCACACAGGTGATAAGGGCCCAGATCCCAGCTCCCATCACTTATCCGTGTGCTCAACATCCAGGCAATGTCCACACTATGAAGAACCTCAGGGGCTGGACCTAGACAACTGGTTACAAATAGATCTCTCAACTGGGAAGGCATGTGGCAACAGGGAAGTGGCAGTGAGGGCCAGCCCAAGAGCCGCAACCTAGGAACCACAGCCCTTCCCCCTCCTGGCAGCCCTGTCTGAGCTAAACTCTAGTCCACGGTCAACCAGGGAAGTCTACGGTTGCATGCTGGAATTCACCAGACCTGGAGTGACTCCCACAACTCATTCTGCCCACAAACTGCCTGAAGTCGGCTCTTTGTGAGGCCCGACGTGGGGCCCCCTGCCGTAGGGTCTTCTACCCCACCTGCAGGCGCCCATGTGGAGCCCCAGGGAGCCGGGCCTGAGGGCCTCATGACCCTCTTCTGGTCATGCCAGCATTTGGGGTTCAACAGGCTCACACTTTCAGGAAGGTGAGGTTAGCCTGGGTTTCCCCTCAGAATCATGCACATTAAAAAACCCCCCAAATCTCACAGAGCTCCCTATCGCATGGCTCAGCAAAAACAAGCTCCTAAGTTCTCCCCAAGACAAAGAGAAAGTTACTGGAGTCAACAGGCAAAGTTTCCCAGCAGAGGGTTTCCTGCTTGAGAAGGAAAAGGCCTCCAGCCTCGCCAGCGTGACTCCACAGCCCGCAGTATTTCAGCGATGCACCCCTGATGTCCAAGGACTGTTAGCTTTTTGGGTCCTTTTGGTCCAAGAGGCAGAAAAAATAAAATCGAGGGATGGTCCAGATGGAACTCCTTATGCTTTTCATCTTCCCATCAACAAACCTAAGCTGTGAAAAGCTCCAGTACCTCCCTCTGCCCTCTCACCAAGGGCTTCACTCTCACTGGAACCCTCAAACCCTTCCTTGCAGGAGCGACGTGCTTGTCCTGATGTCCACGAGGCCAGTGCACGCACGCACGTGGACACGTCCCCGCAACCGGCAGTGGGACGCAACACGCTATACTCGGCTCTGCTTTTACTCACTGAGCGGCTATTTATGGAGTATCTCCCATGAGTCAGGCACTGTGCTAGGCAGCACACACATGGTACAGGGAAAAAAAATAAAGACAAAAATCTCTGCATTTTTCTGAGGGGGTAGGCGGGCAAATAAATAAAACTACACAGTATGGAAGTCCGAGGAAAATAGGTTCCAAGGACAGACAGACCATAGGATGGGGCTGCCACGGTTAGTAAGGTGGTCGGGGAAGGCATCACCGGCGCGCCATTGCAGTGCGTTCAGAAGGAAACTGGGGGCAAAGCCATATACCTTATGAGAGGATATGGCGAGCGCAAAGGCCCAAGGCACCCCTTGTGGGCGTGTGTTTGCCACGCTAATGCAGAAAACACGGAAGGAAACATTAGAAGACAATGGAATACTCTTTAGCCATGAAGAGGAAAGAAGTCCTAATTCATGCTACAACATGGATGACCCTTGGAAACATTCTTCCAAGAGGAAGAAGCCAGACTCAAAGGACGCGGATTCTAGGATTCTACTCACATGAAATGTCTGGAAGAGGCGAATCCACAGAGACAAAGTAGGTTCAGGGTGCCTAGGGCTTGCAGGGGGTGACGTGGGGAGTGACCAAGAGCTCCCTGTGGCTTTTCTACACGTTTGACGGGTCCATCCTAGTCTGGATTGATCACGAATCACGGGATGCTCTTTGGTTAAAACTTCACAAAGCTAACTACTTAAAAGGAGCCAGCAGTCCAAGATAGAGGCCCCCTAAGGCCCGGTGGTGCCCCTTCTCCGTAAGAGGCACTCCCAAGCGGTCGGAAGATTCCCCTACCAGGGTCCGCCTCTTGGAGTTCCTGTGTGGCCTCTGCAAATGACAAGGGACCTCCCCCAGCTCTGGCATCTTGCGGGGGAGAGTGTGAGGGGTGTTCTCCTCAGCGGCTGCAGGACCTGTAGTCCTTCCCGGAGTGGGCTGGTGAAAAAGCTGGTCAGGGAGCTGGTTTCCCAGCCCCACAGCTGCAAGCATAAAGTCAATGATGTGCCTAAACATATTCATGTGTGCAGCCACGCAGAGGCAACTCCCTCAGCTGGGGCTCCTAAGGCCTCCGCAGCCAGGGCTGGGTTTTGGTTTCCAGTCAAACAAGAGGCCTGGAAAGACGGGAATTCAGAGCTCCCCTGGCTCTTTGTGCTCCCGATAAAAGGCCGGAACAGAATATCCAGCCCAAGGAGGCTCAGTCTGCTCTGGTCAGGGGGAGTCCATGGACCACATCTGATGGTAGCTTATGTTTTCTAGAATGATTATAGGGATTGGTGAGGGGGCTTGCAAAGCCCCACGGAGCCATCAGAAACACCTGCTGGCGATGCTGGAAAGAACTGGGTGGCGGATGGTCCAGGATTTCACCGGCCAGGGCTCTCTGGAGTCGCCCCAGGTGTTGGCTCAACACAGGCTTGTGACGAGCTATGCTGTGTGGGGGTGACAATGCTCCAGCAGAGCCATAATGCGGGATATGGAAATGGAGGCAACAGCTGAGGCTTTAAGATGATCTTTCTTCTTAGAGGGACCAGTGAGCAGACCGCCCAGTAGTGGAGGCCAAAAAAGGGTCAAGAGCAGGCTCGACAGGCCAGCACGAGCCTGGGTCTGCTGGGACAGCCCTGGTTGGTCTGATGTCGTGGTGTGATTGCTCACTGGTGCCGTCAGTCACCATCTAAAGTGTCCTGGTTTTGATATGAAAACCCTGTGGCCACAAAAATACGAACAGTCTATGATTCCACTCAGATGAAGTGCCCAGAGTCGTCAAACTCACAAAGTGGAACGGTGGGTCCGGGGGCTGGGGGGAGGAGGGGCGGGTGGTTGTTTAAGGGGGACAGAGTTTCCGTCTTGCACCATGAAGGAGTTCTGGAGACTGGCTGCACGACAACGTGGATATACTTAATACCAAGGAACTGGACAAGTAGGAAGGTTCCAATGGTAAATTCTATGTGCATTTTATCACAATTAAAAAATTTAAAAAAATTTTTTTAAGCCTTACAGTTTAGATGACTTGAAACTCCTCACTCTCAATTGGGGTATAAAACGTTTGAGGGGCGCCTGGGTGGCTCAGTCGGTGAAGTGTCTGCCTTCGGCTGAGGTTGTGGTCTCGGGGTCCTGGATGGAGTCCTGCATTGGGCTCCCTGCTCAGGGGGAGTCGGCTTCTCCCTATGCCCCTCCCCCTGCTGTTTTTGTGCAAATAAATAAATAAATAAATAAAATAAAATCTTTAAGAAAAGAAGCTTTAGAAAGGTGGAATCTGAGGGACAATGTCAGGGGGAGAGAGGTGTGCTGTGAGCCTCCCCTGCCCGGGGAGGGAAGTGAAGGATGCTTTCTGCAAACCTACTGAGAGAGAGCTCACTAGGGGCACCGGGAGAGCTTGAGGGGTGCCTCCTGAAGTTAGGGGAACCAAAAACCACTGCCTGACTCCTTCCTGCTCCAGAAATCGAAACAATGAGAAGTAGGCTTGGCCAGGTGAACAGGAGAAGGGAGAAGATTTAACTTTAAGCCAAGCTTGGAGCTTTGGTTGTTAGAAAGGACTAGACACTCTAATTACTTAATGAAATTAATTTTGCTGCTCAAAGTGACCGTGAGGCTTTGTATTTAACACTTGGAAGTGATCCAACAAGTCACAGGACTGCCCCTGTTTTTAATCTAGGGAAGAACCCATTTTTAACAGTGTGAGATAAAAGAGATTTGCCCCTTGAGAGTCCCAGGTGATCAGTGTTCTTGTTAGACTAGCAAAGTCTTTGGATTTTCACAAGCCAGAGATAACGAATCTGTTGCTAAGTCCCTGCTGGCTCATGGTTCCTCTGGAGTGGGTGAGATTACTGGATGCTCCTTAGCAGAGGTCTGGGATCCAACAATAGTGTTTGGTTTTGATTTGCTTCTTCACCTTGCATCCCAGGTCAGTGGGGCTCCCTGAGTAGCGGGAATCTGTTTCTGTGACTTATTTAGAAGACAGACAGTCTCCAGGGGGCTGCTGCCCTGTCTGGCTGGGTGTTTCTTTGCGTGCTACGAATACCTAGGCTTGTGTTTGACCCCTACTCTCCACACCATCACTGTGGATGTTTATACGGCCTCCCTCATGCTGTCGCATGCGCCTGTCCTCGTTGGGAGGAAAAGAAGCCTGAGACCAGGCATTGCTCTGGGAAGCGGATGAGCCCTGGGAGACCTCAGGCTTCACAAAAGGGACAGGCGTGTCACTCAGGGAGAACAGCTGCCTCTGCTCATCAGGTCTCCCTTGGGCTCTGTCGCAACTGGGCAACCATCAAAGACAGGGGTTCGCCTACTTAGATATGGGCATTTTCTCCCTCTACCACTTTCTTCTGAGAGAATATTGCCTTTCATTCTTCCTTTTGTTAACTGCTCCCTTCTAGCTTTATGACAAGCTCGCCCCTTGCTTCATTCTCTTTAACTGTTTCTAATCTCTTGATTCTCCCCCACCTCAAGAGTCTCGACTGTCTATATTAGCCGCCTTGCTGATGAGGAATCCGCGGCCTGGAGAAGTGACTCGTCTTGCAACCCTAGGGCTAGGACTTAGTTGTCTTGACTATCCTACTAAAATTAACGGTAGGAGGTGGGAACAGGAATGTGGTATACCCCCAAAGGGTTATGCCAGGCCTGGAGGTTAACCCCCACAAACAGTTCCCTTGGGGACCATCTGGGTGGCATCCTCAGGGCAGAGTGCACCCACCTCCAAGAGGTGCCTTCCAGCAGATGACCCCAGGAGAGATTTGGAGCCGCCTCTCCTAAAGGAATAATTACATTCCTCTCCTTCTGTAGCGCTGCCGAGAAACTGCTCTCCCATGACAGTTTCTTTCTAAGGATGACTCATCTGGATGGGGCAATGCTTTTATTTTCTGCTTACAGACATCATCTTCTGCAAAAGTGACAGTCTGACACCAGCATGTTGGGACAGTTCCAACAAGAATGCAACAAGATACAAGCGGTTGTCCTTGGAGATTTGGATAACTCAGGACTAGGTTCCAACATGGCCTTCATGGGGACTGGTGAGAACAGAGGGACCTTGGGTTCCCATATCCAGTGACCAAGAAAAAAATTCAGCCCTCTTAACGAAGAGAGATTGTTTGCTCTTTGTGGCAATTCTGCTGCTCAGGCCCCGTATAAAAGAGGCCACCGATATTTGCAATGTCAAGGGCAACAGCATTTTTAGAGAGAAGATACAGCTCAGAAGTAAACATTCAAGATGGAGGAAATCAGACTCTTATCTCATGGCTTAGTCTCCATTTCACAAATACAAGAAGAGAGGCCCACAGAGTGACTGGGTTATCACAACTTTTCTGAATATGCCGGAAGGACTTGTGGACACAGAGTGCGGAGTCCCACCCTCTGAGCGTCTGAGCGCATGGCTCAGGCAGGGACGTGGAGTGTGCACTTCTCACGGGTTCCCGGGGTGGATGCTGCTGGTCCACGGCCACGCTCTGAGAACCACGGCTATAAAAGCTACCATGCCCTACTGTCTAGCCTCTCCCTTCCGGACTGAAGGACTCATCCCCCCTTTGGGAATCGCCCTCCACGGTAGGGAGCCACCTTGCCCAAGGCCATGACCCCTTCCCTGTGGGTCCCTTGCCTCTGGTGATAGGGGATTAGGCTCGGCCCACCCGTCTCAGGGTGATGCTTGGTCCAAGACTGCATCATAGCTCAGCCTCCCTCTCTGCGTAGACCTGCTTCCTTCCCCTTCCCACCGGCATTGACCAGAGTATTTCCTGCGTGAGAATCCGCCTCTGACGCTGCTTCCCAGGGAGCTGGATGTGCCCCTTCTCAGAGGGAGGGTCACTTCAATGTCACCTGCTTGGAGAGACCACTCCTCACCATCCGCCACTCCGCCGCTCTTCTTACTGACTTGTTGTCTTCCTGGAACTGAAGACTCTGACACCGTGTGTTGCAGACTGCCTTCATGTCATCGTCGGACCATCGTCCCCACTGGGCCGTACACGCTGGGAGAGCAGGGGCCTCTTTCGTGCCCTAGAGCAGCACCTGGCCCACGAGAGACAGTTCTCAAATGGGGACCGTTTTATTGGAGAGGATTTCAAATCCGACGCCCTCGACGGAAGTTCCGAAGCTCCAGTGACTTCGGTTCTCGTGCAGGAGGAGAAACCGTGATTCCCATTCCAGACAGAGAATTCAGCCATGCCTCGTGTTGGTGCTTTGAGAACAGGAGGTCTCGTATTGATATTCTGGGAAGGGTATCTCAACTTCCTTAGAAGACCATTGCTTTTTCCCCACTTTCTCTTGGGGAGTTCAGATGGCAGGCTCTGGTAACGCTCTATGCCCCTCACCCCCACCCCCATTACCCTCCCGGCAGCCCTGCTCTGCGGCTTTGAAGCAGGCCCCTCTTGATGACCCATGGCCAGGGCCCGTTGCCTACACTCCCTGCACCCTTCTGGGTTGGCTCCGCACCAAGGGAGATCTCTGAACTGATAGGGGGCAACCAGAGGAGGTCCTCTGATCCAATACTGGGAAGGAGCAAAGGCTGAAGAATGCAAAATGCATGATGTGGGGGTTCTTCTCCCACACAGTGCACAGGCTGTGGTGTCCAAGAGGGATACAGAGAGTGGAATTGAGGGAGGCACCCACCCAGGGCCCGCCAAGGCAGAGGGCTCAGCAACCCGAAAATGAGTCAAGTACATCCAAACAGAAGCTGAAAAAGAAGTCGGCAGTGCACTTAATGGAGCGCTTATGGCTGAATAATGGAAGCAGGCTAGCTCCACTGGGAGTCAATTCACAGTTAATGGAATATTTCCTGTAAATATTATTTTCTCTTCCTGTCTCATCATCAAAAATCTTTACTAATCTGGGGAGGTGACAGTAATGCATCAATTCCCCGAGCTAATGCCCCTGCTTCTGAATTACTCTCGGGAACCCTAGTAAGCCCCACTGGCTGCTCGGGACAGGGGGCAGACCATTTACTGCGGTTCCTTCTCCTAATGTCTCAGAGGGGCCCCCCCAGGGCTCCTAATTGTGCATCTAAGTGTACATAAAAGCGCCCCTAATTGCATATCAAATAAATAAGTAAATGCTGTCTGCTGACCATGTAACAAAGAGCGCGCTGCCATTCCTCCCCAGTGGGCAGATTTCATCAGATGCAGGCTGGTCTGTGGGTCGCAGCCATAAGTGATGAGGCGCAGATATTGAACATCCCTTCTGGGGAGGGCTCTGGAGCCATGTGTCTCGTGCTGTTTGTTCTCTAATGCCTCAGACACAGCCCGCAGGAAGGATAACTCGCACCCTCCCGGCGCCCCACTCGGAAAGCCTTTTCTCTTGTAATTTATGATGGCTTCTGAAGGTTCCGTGGCTGGGGTGTCCACGGGTTTGAGGAGCGCCAACTACAGCAGCATGGCAAAGAAGCAGCTCAGCGTGGCACCGGGTGGGAGCAGAGTCCTGAGCACGGGACAGCCTGGTGTCGCAACACCTCTGGTCCTCGCGCTCCCAAGAAGGGACAGATTGTCCCAGAGATCCGGCTTTCAGACTTTCTCAGCTTTGCTCTAAGGAATGCAAGGTCCTCCTCAAAAAGAGAGAAACCGATGGGACAGATTTCATCCAGCCTATTCATCTCTGCCCGTGTGACCCAGTTCCTTGAGAGTTAATAACCAACACCTCCTCAAGATCTATCATGTAATTTTCATTCAAATGTTCATTCAAATGATGTCCGCGGCACATCACCACTTAGAGTCCCTTTACATAGCGGGCACTCAGTCTTTTTTTGATGCATTAGATCTCTGTTTGGCCATAAATGCAAACTAAGACGAAGCTCAAGATCGACTTCAACTGCCCAAACGCCAATCTGACCGTGTTTCATTCTCCCCTGAGGCCACGAGGACGGAGGGTAACTTGTCAAATCAAGAACCTCTTCCTTAGGCAGCGCCCCCTTGCTACACAGGCGTGCACATGCAAAAATGAAACGTAGCTAGGAGAAATGGGGTAAGATAATCTCTGCAGCTGCAAGATTTTATTTTCTGACTACTGTGACCCTCCTCCCCCTTCTCTTAAAGGTGCCAAAGCCACATTGGCAGATGCGTGGACACTGCGGTTCCTATACGCGCAACCCACGTTCTTGACTGTACATACAAACTGTCAAACCATAATGTGGAAAGAGAGGCGAGCTGAGGCAACCTGGGGGATGTTTCCAAGCGTCACACAGTATTTTAGTATGAACATCTTGGAGTTCAGGAGTGGGAGGCGGGCACAGGGTGGGAGCGAACACATCACTGGGGAAAGGGGAGAAGCAGAAGGATTTGCTGAGAGGTTGTGGCGGGATATTTAAGAGCATGTCACAAATTTGGATCCCTTAACTTTGGATACTGTTTGGGGTACTCCCCGAGGTTTTCAAAAGAATTCATAAATGCAAGCAAGGGCTCGTGTTCTGGGATATGTGAATGTATTGTAGATTTCTATTTTGATTTTGTTCTATTTGTGGATTCTTTAATTTTTGGTGGGCTATTCTTCTGCACATGCAGTTCTAAAATACTTCTGGGAGCAACCTGGGTGGCGCAGGTGGTTGAGCCTCTGACTCTTGGCTTTGGCTTAGGCCATGACCTCGGGGTCCTAGGATCAAGCCCCGTGTGTCATATCGGGGGTGGGGGTGGGGGTCCATGCTCAGCAGGAGAGTCTGCTCTCTCCCTCTGCACCACCTCCCCCCACCCACTCATGTGCGTGCTTTCTCTCTCTCTCAAAATAAATAACATCTTAAAAAATTAAAAAAAAAATACTTCTGAAGTTGGCCTTGAGCTTCTGAACATACACAAAAGCCAAAACACCCTTTTCAGGTGTCCCGTGTCTAGCTGCTCCTGACATGTGTGCCCTGAGGACAAAGAAGCTGGTTTTCTCCTGATGAACAGCAACGGCTTGTATTTGGGGCTGTGCTTCTGCAAGCCGGAGCCCATTTGTGTAGAAGGTTCAGGTAGCAGGTAGGAGCGTGTGATTAGGAAAGGACTTCCATGTTCTCTCTACTCCACCCGTGAGGGACTCTATGTTTTACTCCATGTCACCCAAAGCCATCAGGGGCTCAGAGTGATGATTAAGCAATTTAGGGGAGACTCTGTGACCACAATGGCAAAGTGCACCCAACTAGAGACACTGGAAAGAGCCAGGGTCCCACCCATTTCTGGACAGACAGCGATCAGCTACCCACCCCCCCTTTTTCAGTGGATCATATGGAAACACTTGAGTGGGTTCTCACGGGCGGCTTCTGAGTTCCTCTGGCTGTGTGGATGGTTTGCTGATGCATACCAGAGGATGCCTCCAGGCCGTCGGAAGGAAAGGCAGCAGGCTCAGCCTGTCGCTGCCTCTACTTGAATGTTGGCTCTCAGGATGGCGCTGTGTGTGACTGAGCTGCAGTAACTGGGTCAGAGTGTCAGGCAGGGCCTCTGCCGGGGCTGGAGGTGCAGCTGTTGCTACAGAAGGGCCTCCAGGCACAGAACTGGGCGCCACTCCCAGTCTCCTGAGCCGCGCTGGGGGCCTACCGTGGTGGAGCTCCGTCAGCCTGGGCCCTGAGTAGGGGTCGTGGTGTTGCTGGAAGGCCGCCCTCCCAGGAGCCGGCTGCCTCGCACCCTGGGTTCTGGGGCCCTGCGGCTCTCCCCGTGCGCAGAGGCGCTGCCAGACATACCTGCAGAGCCGGGCTGACCTTCCGCGAGTTTGCAAGGGAAGCACAGATGGCTTCCAGTTCGAACTCCGGCAGCACTGGGGAACTGGCTGGGCCAGAGACAGGGGAGAGTGGAGCCGGGCGGCTGTGGCACCTGCAGAAGGCCGGCCTGGAGCAGTGCAGACTGACTTCGGGCACTTTCTGTGTGACTCCGCATCAGCCCGCAGTAGCGTGCCCACACAGATCCGTGGGCGCGCAGCTCAGGTGCCAGGAGTGCAGCCTGCGTCCCCAGAGACTCACGGGTGCCTTCCACGTAACAGACAGACTCTTCCCGACGACGGTGGTGTTGATGTTGGGGGTGAGAAGGAAGAGGCTCCCTGCCACATTCCTGCCGCTGTGCCTCAACCCTGGCTCCAGTTTAGGTCTGGTTTTCCTGCAGGTCCCACCCTGCGTCTTTGCAGACAAGGACACTCCTCGGGCTAATGAAACTCAGGCATCTCTTCGTCTTCCAGCCCTTGCAAAGGACTATTCTTATTTCCTGTGCAATCTGTCCATTAATGTCTTAAAGAGGGCTCCCCAAATGTCATCGGGTTCAGGGCTGCGCCACCTGGTCCCGCCTCTGTCACACAGTGAATGTCATGGTGGGGAACCCAGCCCAAGTCTGCTCACAGCTACTGGAAATTTCTCTGGTGTGCCAAGTGTCACTCCCTCTCCATCTCCTCTCCACTGCCCGTTCAGTCTCTGGTTCAGTTATGCTTTGCAAATTCTGCACACTCTGGAGCTCCCACTGAATACCCCAACTGCTTACCTGTCACAGCAAACCCAGATGTCCCATCACGCCTCAAACTCTGCATGTCCTAAACTGCCCTTATATCCCGTACTCTGGCTGGGAAGCATCTTCTGACTGCCACCTTCTGGCCCCATACAACCGATCAATCTCGCCTACCTTCTAAACATCACCCTATTACTGACACCCTGCGCCCCTGCCACTTCTGGCCTATGCCACTGTAATTACGTCCCAGTTTGCAAGTTCTGCTGTGTATTTCTCCAGCTCATCCTCCACTCGCTGCCAGAGCAATGCTTCTAGGACAGTGAGACTCCAATATGGCCCCTCCTCTGCGTCAAATATTTGGTGGCTCTCACTGCCTCGAAGATGAAACCCCCTTCACAGACCCTTCAGGGCTCCCCCAGCTACCCTCTGGGGCCTCGTCAGTCTCCTCTCTGGCTGGCCTCCTCTGCCCCTTGCTTCCAGCCCAGTGGGGCTGTGTGCTTCTCCACTGGCCCGCTGCTCCCCTTCAGGGGCTTCCATGCACGCCTACACGCCCGCCTGCCCCATGCTTCCTGCTCCCACTCTACCGCCTGTGAACACTTTTCTTTCCTCCTTAAACCCAGTGACTCTCCTTTAATTCCACACCGACCCTCACGCAGAGCTCTCCTGGAGCACTTGGGGACACCAAAGCAATTATCATACGCTTCACTGCCTGAGGGCCTGGCTGGGCCTTGGGTTGTATCTTCTGTACCTCTACACCTTCCGCTCGGCTTGGCACATAACAAGTATGCAATAAACGTTTTTCTGAATGAGCAAATGAACAGCGACTTTGCTGGTTTGGTTGCTCCTCGATTAGTAACAGACTCAAGAATCTCAACTACTGGGGCGCCTGGGTGGCTCAGTTGTTTGGGCCTTTGCCTTTGGCTTGGGTCATGATCTGAGTCCTGGGGTCAGGTTCCCTGCTCAGCGGGGAGTCTGCTTCTTCCTCTCCCTCTGCTCCACCCCCTTCTCCCTCTCCCTCTGCCCCATCCCCACCTCGTAACTACTTCCTCAGAGGCCACAGAAACATCAGTTATTTTACATAACAACTCGGTTTGAGTACAGCCAATGGCCTGAATAAATACCCTGACCTTTTAACATTTTTATTTTGCTGACCTGGATAAACTCAACAAATGACAGTAAATCCTCTCAGTCAATGGCTGATTATCCACACCTTTGGCTTCGTACTTTTCCAGATCCTGAAGCCTGTCACAGAGTCCTACAGAACAGCGACAATTGATGGAGTCCCTGCAATGTGCCCGCCCTGAGTTTCCTGTCTATTGGGTGCTCATTAATTCTGTAATCTTCATTAGTACCTCAATTAGAGAAATGAAGCCAGCTTACACTTATTAGTAAATGAAACCAAATGCCAAAGAATACATGTTAGCATGTCTTTTCCACCCCCAGAGGGAGAGCAGAATTCTGCTGCATTTGAACAAACTCTGCTCACTGGCAGCTATGCGCATCGGCCTTGGTCTTCCACCAAGTGTGGGTGATTGGGAGCTGGAGGGATTGGAACCAGGGTTTCCTGAGAGGATCTAGGAGGGTTCTCAGCTCTTGCAAGCAGGAAAAAAGGCCAGGCAAGTTGCAAAGAGAGGAGAGTGGATGTCCAAAGAAGGAGGGAAGAGACCATGCAAGAAAAAAAAAAAAAAAAAGCACAGAAACATACAAAGGCCATGTGGGAAAGAGGCAGAGGGGAAACCGGAAGAAAAGAGACAGTGTGGAAGAAGCACAGACCCTGCGACTGAGAAAAACACAGAAGGAACAAATCACACAGGGCCCAATGCACGTCTGGCAGCATAGAGTGGCAACTGGAGAGCTCTGGGATTTAGCCATCGAACAACGTGCCCCTGGACAGCCAGGTCCCTACTGCACTCTTCCCAAGGGAGAGCACCCCCCTCACTTGCTCCGGATCTTTTCTTTGAACTTAACTGACTTACTGATCAACAGAGTAAAAATCCTCCCCAGCCAAGGGCCATTTTTTCCCCCTATCATTTTAATAAAGAAGCTGGCTAAGGCAGATGCTAAGCAGACAGCCTACGATAAGCTCAGATATGTAGCATGGATTTCCATCCCGTTTGTGGATAAAGAAGCTTGGAAAGCAATCCAGAATGACATAATGGACCAATATTGCTTTCTCTCTCCCACAGCAAGTGTGCTTTTGATAGACTTTTCATATGTATTTCGGGGCTTGAACTGCATACCGTCTTCTCCATTATTCTCTGCCAGAGGATCTGAATGACAGCGCTAGCCCAGAGATATTTTTCCATTATAACTTTTCAATTTGTTCTGGTCTGAAAAATGTGTGTAAATGAAAACAGAGAAAAGTCAAGCACCATGTCCCCTTCAAACATTCTGTTTTGTGTTTATGATGGCCTTGCAGACCCCACTCTGCTTCCCTTTTTTGTTTTTTGGCAAATGACCTTATTTTTTCCAGATTTCTGATCACTTCTAATATGCCATAAAATATTTATGCCATAAAATATGCCATAAAATATTTATAGGAATATCAAAATTCCTGCATACTTGCAGGAACGCCTCTGACACTTCTTTATTTTTCACCCTGTTTTGACCTACAATTTCTTCTTTTAGCTCCCAGCCACCAAACCCCCACCCCAAAAACAAAACAAAACAAAACAAAACAAAACAAAAAACCAACAAAGCGCACTGACAAGCTTTGGGAAAGCTCAGATTGGCCTCAGGACTGAAAAGAGATGTTCCCTCCGTTTCTCAAGTGCAGGGAGCCTCCACTCTCCCCGGCCAGGAAACGAAGTTAGAGGACAGTCCCTCAAAGCCCTTTTGCCCATCTGCTTTGGGAGAGCTGGGCCCGTCTCCTTACCTTAAATAATTGTAACAGCTCAGGTTTCCCTAGTGACCAGGAGAAAAAATATTTACCCGGGAACTCAGACTGGAGGACTGTGGAGTAATTTGTATACACTCAAATTAGCAGGGGCTTGGTGAGCCCGGAGGCCCTGAGGCTGCACGGTGTAATATTTTTACTCCCTTTTCTCTGTGAGCCGTCCGCCCACAGAGGAGAGAATGCTTACCTTCCGCGGCTTCACTTTATCGTGGTAGTCATACTGGAAGATTCCTTTGTAGCTCAGTCCCAGCCACCACGGTATCCCCTGCTTGTCCTAGGGCACCGAAAGGAGGGCGGGTAAATACAGGGCCGGAGAACACACACAGGAACCAAGGGAAGGCCTCCTGGCTCATGCGATAACAGAGGAAAATACAAATCCCTTGATACGGGTGGAGCCCACCTCTCTCCTTTTCACCTTAACAGATGCGCCACATCATCAGGTGATGCTTAGTTACATGAACAGGTGCCGTGCAACATGCCCTGGGGTGGGGACCCAGCTCTGTTCCTAACCAGCAGCACACCGTGATCCTCCCCGCCCCCCTTTATGAGTAAGTGACCAATGCCTTGTTCTTGGTCCTCCTTCTAAGACTCCAGGTTTCACCACAACAGAAAATCTGAGAGCATTCTAATAAAATGACCTTCTGAGCCGAGAAACTGTCATTGACTATCAGAGCTAGAAGGGACCGTGGAGAAGTTGACTCCTCTAATTTTTTAGAGACTTTCTTTATTCTTTTTTTTTTTTTTAGAGAAGTCTGAGGTTCATAGCAGAATGGAGAGGAAAGTACAGAGATGTCCCATACACCCCTGCCCCCATACCTGCAGAGTCTCCCCCACTATCAACATCCCCACCAGAGGGGAACACTTCTTATAACTTGATGAACCTACATTGATACATCATGGTCACCCAAAGTCCAGAGTTTACATTAGGGTTCATTCTTGGTGTGGAATCCTCTATGAGTTTGGACAAATGTATAATGATGTGTATCCACCATTATAATATCATTTGGAGTAGCTTCACTGTCCTAAAAATCCTGTGTTCTCCCAACTCGCCCCCTCTCCCCCTCCCAGGTTCTGGCAACCAGTTTTGCCTCGTCCAGAATGTCATATCCCAGAATGTCATATCGTTGGAATCACACAGTATGTAGCCTTTTCACCTTGGCTTCCTTCACTCAGTAATATGCATTTAAGATCCTCCAATTTTAAAGACAAAGAAGTCAAAGCAAAGGGTTGGTCCCGCTCCATTCAGGATCCACCCCATCTCTCCAGCAGGCCAATGGCAGGGGCCACCAGGTGGTCCTGCTCATCTTAAGGGATCCGCTGGACTGAGTGACTCATGCTGTCAGACAAAAGTAGCAAAATCGAAGACTAGATCTTCCAAGACCTGAATTAGAAACACCAAGTCCCTCTCTTTACTCCTTTAACAGAGACCTCTTGCCACCAGATCGTAAACGGTGATCCTACATTCAGGTAGGGATGACTCTGAGCTGTTAATTACAGCACCCAAATGCTAGGAGCCGAATGGGCATAGGAAGCAGCCTTCCCCCTACATTTGTCCTAATTGCCACACCATGAATAATCTAGTTCACCCCGTTGTAAATGTCTTAGCAACTCAAAATGGGCTTCATGCTTTTCAAATACCCATGAGTTATCTTAAGGTAGGCGCAAAGGTAAAAAAGGGCAAGGAAATACATTTGGAATTTGTAGAAAAGTTTCAGGGTACGTGATTTCCTACACATTTTTTTTTTAAGGTATAAAATGTTTGTCTCTGGGAAGTGCCTGTGTGTCTTGCAACAGTTCCAGAAAGCAGCACAAGGGGCGGGGGGGGGGGGGTTCAAGGCCACCGCAGCTCCAGGGTGACCAGGTACAGTGGTCACCACGCCATAGAACACGGCATCTGTGACATCATGGGGCCACCAACTGGCAAGGCTGGAGACGGTTGGTGTGGGCTTGCTCTTTCTCCGAATAAGCGCAGTTGCTTAAGCCCGGAGATTCCGAGGGCCAAACATGCATGCACTTCTGGTGCTCTGCACATCACAAGGTCTGCTCTGCTCTCACAGATTGTAAAAGAGCCTGTTTCTCAAGTTTTATTGTAAGGCAGAGAGCACATACATCAGAAGCTACCTTTTGTCAGGCACCGGGGCTGACAAAGAGATGGGACACACATTTACACAAGTAAAAGACCGGATGAAGTCTCTGCTCCAAGATTTCCACTCTGTCTATAGCCGAACATCTACCCTACCAAGGCTACGCAAAGTGTTGTGCAGGCTGCCACGAGTAACACAAAGATACATGAAACACGGAGCACGTTCTGGCCCAAAGGAATTAAAAATACAGCTGGATGGAAACAGGGGGAAAAAAACTGGCCAACGAGCAAGAGACTCAGTGTGGATTGGGGGGAACCATCTTGCATTCAGAAGTATTTTCTGCTCTTTGTGGCTGGACTTTGGGCAAGGACTTGTACTTTTCATGTTGGGGTAAGTGGAGGGAGGAAAATTATCCTTTCTCATCATAGATAAGGGCGCACCAGGACATCGTTATCTATTATTTCGAATATAGTTATTCTATCCAACGATAAGGAATCCCAGGCAGGGGCATTGTGGATAAAATTAAAGTGAGTTTGGAATAGGGTCCATGTTCCACTGGACTTCCACACCCAGAAGCTCTGCAGTCCCGACCTCCCAGGATTCTTCTGAGTCTAAAAGGAAGTCGTGATTTATTATACCCACTTCATAGGAGGGAACGTGAGTTTTGAAGAGAAACTGCATCAAGTCTTCCTACACAGGGGAAAGTTCCAGTGCCCCTGCTCCCCCCACACACAATCCTCCGGACCCAGTCCTCCGCCACGCCCACCTCCAGCCCCCCACCACATCTTCAGTCAGATTAAAAAGGAAAAAAGTGAGGAGTTGCTTGTGTTTTTTTTTAAGGGCAGGCTTGTCACTTACCTTCACTGCATAATAGTGAACCCCGTAGGTCGGGAGAGACTCCACGATGCTCATGTAGCTGGGAAGACAGACAGACAGACAGACAGACACACACACACACACACACGAGGGTGGTTATTCGGCAGAAATGGAATCATATACGTGTGTGTGTGTGTGTGTGTGTGTGTGTGTGTGCGCGCGCGTGCACGCATGACAAAGCTCTCGGAGTGATGATTTACTTGAAAATGACCCTGAACCATTCATTGCCCCCCGGAGATTGGTCTTTGCGAGCAGAACCAAACAGCCGTGACACATGCTGTGTGAACACACACAAACACAACCTCACAGGCACCGGGACGGGCCACTTACTTTACAATTGCTTGACCTCTGGTCTGGCCGTTCAGTTTCTTGTAGTGTTCAATTACTCGATCCTCGCTAGAATTACAAGACAAAGATTCTGTTATATATGGTCCCTAGGTCACCAGCCAGCACCCACCTAATGGAGATACTTCTTCCGAGCCTGAGCAATCTCCAGAGAAGCTCCACGGAGCCAACAGCTCCTGGAGAAGTGATTTGTCCTGCATGGCATTTCTGAACTCAGTCTAAGTGAGGTGGCTCGGGCTACAGATTTCCTTGGGGTCAGCTCCCTGTAAGAAATGCTACCATGTGAGGTGAGGAAGCAGCAGTGAGCATGCATGTCACTGAGAGGGATGTAGAACGGGGCACGGGAGGGAGACTGGGGATCAGGGAGGATGTTCTGAGTGCCCACATGTCTTCCTTGCCCTCCTCATCTCCCGAATCCTGTGTGCACAGGGCCTCACGGTGGCGGGGCGGGGGGGGGGGGGGGTGGGCCGGCAGATGTTGACCTCAACAGAACGTCCACGGCTTCCCTATTATGAATTAGTGATCAGGGTTGAGGGCTTCCAAGGAGGATGGGAAAGTTCTGGAATCTGGGTCTGGCTAACACAAACCACAAGACAATAAAAGGCCCAGAGAAGCACTGGGAAACAAACCAGCTATGAAAAGTGAGCTGGGAACTCCTTGATCTCCTAAAATCTTACTTCTAAAACAACAAGAGACCAGCTCGTGCCTTGGGAGACACTGGCCAGCCAAATGGCTCTTTGACAGGGCAGAGGGCATAAAGGGACTCTCTGAGAAGTGACTTTGGTGCCCAGGAAGCGATGGCTGCTGGCTTTGGAAGCACAGAACCCACCTGGGGAGTCAAAGGGGAAGCACATCCCACCTGCTGAGAAGTCAAGTCCAAAACACTGGGCCTCTGTGACCGGCCACACCACCAGGAGCCCCATTTTTCTACCTTCTGCCTTCTGCCTCCCTCACGTCAGGCTAGTAGGCTCCTGGTGGTGTGGCAGGACGCAGCCCTAGGGATGAACCCTCCAGATCCCTGGTTGGCCTTCATTACCTATTATTTAGTATCCCAGAGTTGATCTAAAGCCTTTTCTCGCCATTTTTTTTAAGGAAAAAAAAAAAAAAAGGCCATTTCTGGGGGGTAATGTGTCCTATGTGTTCACTAACTACTACTCAGGGGTCATTTATTGATTTGCCAATTATTATCTTAATCTTTAATGGCTGACTCTTCATTTTAGTATTCTGAAATCTGGTGTGTGTACGATCATCTGACTCTTCACAAGCAAGTGTCCTTACAAACACCCAGAACAGGAACTGGCTAGCTACAAGGAGTCCTTTTCTCATTGGAGAGTCATTTGGATGGGGTCTGGACCCCCTCTGTTCGCAAAGGGGCAGGTGCAGCTCTGTTTCTCCTTGGCTCCCTGGCAACCCTGGACTCTCTACTCGGAGTGTGAGAAAGCCCCCTCCCGAGAGAATTCTCCAGCAGCGTCCTGCCTGGGGAGAACCCCACCTCACCAGACCTTCGGGGTCATGTCAAGACATTCGGGGGTTGCTCTCCTAGCTTGCTCTCCTCCCACGCACTGAGTCAACGGCTGCGTTGGCATGTGTCCTACCATAGGATCTAGCATTTTATGAGGTCAACTCTTGGATCTAGGCTCAAGCAACTCAGTGTAGATCTGAGCCGATTCCCTTCAGAGCTCTGGGAGGGAAGATCCCCGGGCTGGGCCAGGGAGATCGAAATCAGCGTAGTGCTGCAGCTTCCCAGCTACACGGTCGAGGCTCAGACCAACACCAGGGAAAGTCAGAAACACCAGCAGGCAGCTGTTTAGCTGCTTCCCGACTAAATGTCTTCTCAGTGCCCGACAGCTGCAGGCTCCGCCACCCCCACTGCTCCCTGGAGCTCCTCCATCGGTGAGGCCACAATATCTAGCTTCTCCTTCCTCAGCTCTTCCCACTTCTTTGGGCCCAATCGAAACACCATGGGCCCATCCTGTGCATACACAGGCCAGGCTGACTGAGAACCCATTCTGCCCCCAGTCCCGCCCCTACTTCCTCTGGAATTTACAGATGGCTCAAGGGCGCTGAGCTTTGCAGTTTCCCAGCGACCCCAGAGCTGTGGTAGGGACTCAGTGGAACAACTATAAAAAAATGCACCAGCCGGAGTAAAGAGAATCCCAAAACACTAATTGGAGGACACTGTGCTGCATGAAGGAAAAAGACAGGTGATTAAGGCTGACTATGCCTCGCCATAGCCATAGTCTTTCAGTGAGATCATCTCTCCACAGGCAAGGGGCCCAGGAAATGCATGGGGGATTAGGAGGAAACATGGGGATGGCGATATGGTTTCCTGTCTTGGGGGAGCCACTGCCTGCAGTGGGCAGTGATTTTTGGAGTAAAGGCTGGTGCCCCTGCATAGCCGGTATGGGTGGTGTGTGGGAGGGGGGCGTTCGGCATTTGCAAACTTGGCCCTGGAGAGTAATCCAGGTCAGGGCCCTCATACAGCTCTGTTCTGTGGCGCTGGGCACATAATTCTTTTTTTTTTTTTTAATTTTATTATGTTATGTTAATCACCATGTATTACATCATTAGTTTTTGATGTAGTGTTCCATGATTCATTGTTTGCATATAACACCCGGTGCTCCATTCAATATGCAGGGCACATAATTCTAACCTCTGCCTCAGATGCCTCCCAATAGGGAAATCCCGTGGAGTAGAAGTCCAAGCTTGTTACATGCTTGGGGAAAATTAGCAGAAAGGATTACGGCACGATTACTCAACATTATTATGTACCTTTCACTATTCGCTAATTGCATCATATGACTTCTTACTTCCGCTCTTAATTACAGTCTGGATTGGGTTGGTATGGCTAATTCTGTTTTACAGCTGGGAAACTTAGGCAGCGGAGAAGTAACTCAAGCTTCCCTGAGCTGTCATTACCCCACTGTTCAGAAACGTGGCTGGGATTCTAAAACCCATGGCTTCGCTCTCTAGGCTGTAATGCCTTTCCTGGCTAGTGTGGATGGGCTCCCTATGGCTTATTCTGGCCTGACGGTTGTCTGCCACATCCAAGAAGGCCAGCAAGAGCAGGAGGGCCTGGAAGAACTGCAAATCTGAGTCCTCCATTCGGGGATGATCAGAGCTGCAGGCAGCTGGGTAGAGATTGTGATGTCAGGGCAAGTGAAGGTCTCCTTCACCAACAAGGGGTCATGGTTACTCATAGAGATGCATGATGCTGAGGCCAGGGGACGCCTTTGAACATGCTTGGCTGCCAGCTCTACGAAGCACGAACATCACTCATCCCTTCCTGAAATCTCTGCTTTTTTAAAAGTCCAGATAAGTAGGCTGGAATATGAAGGCCAACTACAACTAGCCAACCACAGTGAAATAAGATTTTTTTTAGCAATGAATGAACGGGATGGTCTATGCTGCTGGCTTGTCTGTATACAGCCGGGCTGTGGAGCCTGGGGGCACCCGCTTCAAAAATGGCCCCCCCTCAGTTCTGCATCCTCTCTGTGAGGGTGCCCCTGGGTCTACCTGAGGCCCAGGGAAAGCCCCGGCCAGGTCACAGAGATGGAGGGAAGCTCTGGCAAGTTAGGTATGGATGTGGGTGAAGACGAAGATGTTCATGTTGACACAAGAGAAGACAGGAACATGAAGGAAGGCATTTCTGTATTAGTAATAACGTGTGAGCGTGGAGCCGAATGTGGAGATGATTAAAGAGAAATCCACAGAGAGATGGAGAGGGAGCGAGAGGGAAGGAGGGAGGGAGAAAGAGAGAGAGAATGAGTTGGTAAGCACGGGGTGTAAAAAATGTCTGGGAACAACTGAATGAGGAGATGGTTGAGGGCTGGTTTAGGCTAGAAGCAACTTTAACCCCAGACAACCCAGCAACGTCACAGCCCCCAGCTGGCGAATACATCCCCTTGGTGGAGGAACTATTGGTCTTCAGAGTTATAGTCTTGTGTCTCTAGCTCCTTCGCTATTGGTTCCCTAAACGTGATCAGCTGGGGGGCGGGGTGGGGGGGAGACACAGAAGATGAGGCCCAGGGAGCGTAGGGGACCGGGAGAGGGCAACAGGGCTCCAGGAACAAGGGAACAGGAGTGTCATCTGTTGGTGTTCCCACGTGCAGAGAGCCAAGCCGGAAGAAGGCACAGTGGCAGGCTAAACACACTGTGTTGTGGGGGGGCAGACTATAATTCTATAAAACCACAGCATATTGACACCTATGTTAGCAAAGGACGAATGGCAAAAAACAGCTCAGAGAGATGAGACTGGGGCGGGCCAGCAGCCTGGAGGGAGCTCTCTGCCCCAGGACTCGGCTTCTCATTTCTGCTCCCACTGCCCCATCACGTGGTCTCTTGAGGCGAACTGACTTCTGCACTGGAGTTTCATCCGGCTAATGCCCTCGAAGCATGCCCTCCCCCAGCCAAAGGGGTCTCTCAGAGCCACCTGCATGGCTGAGCCACGAGTGTGCTGACCGCAAACGTGTCCAGAGGCGATGACATGTTAGCAATCCATACGTTTCATAAAGCAGAGTAAAGAAGTGCTTAGGAGAGCCACATGATAACAACTGATCAGGATTGATCTGTTCTGCGATTTTTATTATTATTGTTGTTGTTTTATTATTTATTTATTCTTATTATTTTATTATTGTTGTTTATAAAAGCAGTCAACGCTCACAGCAAGTCAGAAGGGACATGAGGGACACGGCATGCTGCCTGTCGGGGTGCGGGCAGCAACCAGGGCCCATGCACACAGCACAGTTTGCGCACATCACCCAGGAACGCAGGCCCCGCTCCACTGTGACCAGAACCGTAATCCGGGACACTTTCACATGCCCGTTTTGTTCAGAATCAGTAATTCAGGGCCTGACAGATGAACTAGGGCGGAATGTTACATGGCAGCCAAATCAGGAGATATGAAACATTGTAGGAAAATCAAAGAATCAATCTCTCTCTTCTGCGAAGAAAAAAAACAACAACCCCGTAGTCCTTCCACATCTCAAAACCTCACACATCCTGTCATCAAATGACAAGGATTCCAGTACGAAACTCGAGCCGCACATGAAAGGGTCTCCAAGGAGTTTGCAAAGCATCTAAAGTGAAATTTTAGAAGGTTTCTTTTTTCCTCTTGTTAAAGAAAATAGAAAAGGGAGGTCTCACGCAAACCATGGCATCTAAATACATGCGGGAAATGGTCTGACCAAGGCCCAAGCCGCTCAGACAAGATGGGAGTCGGTCGGGCTGGGGTCCAGCCTGACCCTCGGCCATCCCGAGCCCCCGGCGCCCCGGGGCAGGCTTGCTCCTGAGGGGTGTGTGGAGGGGGCGCAGCTTACCAGTAGGCCAGGGAAGGGTGCTCCTTCAGGGCTTGAGTGGGAAGCGCAGGCAACTTCTTCAAGTCACTCCTCACCACCTCATTGCTGGAAGAGAGGGAGAGGACAGAGAATGCCAAGGAATGGCTCACCCTCCGTCCAAGAAAGCCACTGCGCACTCCGGGATCTGACCCGACCCAGGAGCCTTGGCTGAGAGACCCCACATCTGTTCCCTCTGAATGAAAAGTGCAGGGGGAGGAAGGGGCGCTCCGTTTTAATTTAATAAAGAGGGAAGAGAACACACAGGGTGCAGGGCCCAGTGGCCCTCTCCCCTGGGGTGCAGAACAGGGCAGAGCAGACTGTTCACAGGAGGCCGCTACATGGAGCGGGGCACAGACCCAGTGCCCCCCGAGTGGCAAACGAATCTGAGAGAAGAAGGGTCACCAGAGAGGCTCCCAGGGATCTGGCAGGGGCTCAAGGGCCTCCGAGAAGGGACTGCTTCCCCTTGAGAGCTGTTTCCCTTGCTGACACCCAATGCTGGTTTTCTTGGCTTGGATCGACCACATGCTGGAAACTGTTGTCCAAAATATGACAAATAAATAACTTTTGCTTTTGACAAGGCCTGGAAATGACTCTGAGAGTGGGAAGTGGATTATCTGATACTCATAGGAGGTCCTGGCACCAGAAATCCTTTTCCCCACAGACTCACATGTTCTCAGGTTTGAAGGACACTTAAAACTCTTCTGGGTTTTACCCAGTGCTCCTCAGAGCCTTCACTCCAGTCCGCACACTCAACAGCCCTGCAGCCCCACTGGGCCAGTGCATTTGCCGTTTGTACCCACTCTACCTCCAAAGGCAATCCCTGGCCTCGGCCCTGGGGTGGTTTTGGTATTGAGAGGTCCAGCAAGCGTCTCATGGCCCCTGCGGGGCTGGCAGGGGCTCACCCCACGGAGCCTGCCTTGGTCCTCAGTTCTAACTTTTGTGCTGCTCACACAAAGCAAGGCAGATTTTGGTCACTGGGACGCTGGGCAATAACATCAGAAGAGCAATGAGTTAGGAGTTCGGTAAGTAGATATGGAGGAAGGAAAAGCACAGTCACAGACGGGGAACCCCTGCGGCATCTGCACAGCAAACACCCCAACACCCATGCTGCTCACCGGAGGACGCGCCCTCCATGAGATCCCACCCAGAGGGGAATGCCGTCCTCGGCAATGGATCAGCAGCTCCCCTTTGGATACCCCGTGCCACTGGGCAAAACCACGCCAATACTTTCAGTTCATCGATGTGGTGACAAACACATGGATGTTGGCTGGGGACACAGCCGCTCGCAGAAAGGGCGTTTCCCAAGTGGAGTGAGAAACGGTGCGGGCGATGTTTATGAGTCCTTGGCTTTGAACCAACCAACGGGAAGGCTCAACTTGCTACTGTTTGAATCAATAAATCCAAGTATTTCAACTGTTGTCACCTAAGAGGTAAGGCAAGGATTTATCAATTAATCACGAAGAAGAGGAAGGTATTTGGGGAGCCCCTGCTGTAGGGAAGGTAGTGCAGGGGATGCAAAAATGATAAGCCACAGTCCTCACCCAAGAGGTGCTCCCAAGTTAGTGGGCAGGCATGACATGCGAAAAGAAAGGTAACTGAATGTAAGTGAGGGTAGCGTTTGATCATGTTGACTCAACGAATTCAACAGCTCAGAGGAAAGAGAGCCCCCTGGGCTCCTGGGGAAGAGCAAGCTTTGGGGCAGGGTCTGTATTCCTAGGAACATCCTCTTCTCCTTGGGGGGACACAGTGGAGCGTGGCAGCAGGTACGCTGAGACAGGAAGACAGACTGGAGTGTGTGTGGGGGTGGTGGTGAGGGGAAATAAGGCCAACCGCTAGGCAGATTAGGCACAGAATTGTGAGGACCTTCAATACCAGGCTCAGGGAGTTCAAATGCATCCAGTAGGTAATGGTTAGTCCCTGGAGGTTTTCAAACAGCGAAGCTCCCCGTTTCAGGACAATTCAATTCCCAAGCAGGGTTTGAAATTTTTACTCCCACGCTATGAAGGCATAGTGTGAAATATTCAGTTCACCAAACACTGGAGAGCCCAAATGATGAATTTCTGGAGCTTACCTCTCCCCTGTTTAAGTATAAGCACACCGAGAACAGGGATTTGAGTCTCTGTAAATATCGAAAAGCACTCTTTGGGGATGAACTTTTACTCCCAAAGCTGTGGGAGAAGCAGTGAAGCTGAAGCTGGAGTTTGGGTTTACTCACACTCATCCCATTTAGAGTATATTTGGGGAAGGAAGGAGCTCAAGGAGGAAGGGATTGTCTTACCCACCAAACACTAGTTTGTTGGCAAACAGGTTTCCCCGATGACAATCACAGGCTTGACTTCCTCGCTGGAGACTGCAGGGGCTTCTCCAGCTCTCCCCCAGGGCAAGGTTACACAGACAAATATAACAAGAAATCACTAAGGCGTGAAGCCCGTCCAAATCCATTACATTCTGGAAGGGATCCATGGCTCTTAATCCTTCCCAAAGGACAACTATGTAGAAATGTTCTATTTGCCTTTCTGCTGTCCGTAAACATCTGCACTAACTTAGAGGTAGTCAGCCCTGTGGAATGATCTGGCCCCGCTCTGTGGCCATGTATCACACAACTGCCCCTTCGGGAGACCTGGTCACCCCATCTCCAGAGGTGTGAGAAGCTAAAACCTAATGAATATGCTAGAAGTTCCCAGCTTCCTCTCTCAGGATCTTCCACTGACTTGGACATCTCCCCCAGAGTTCAGTGCACCCGATAAATGCCAACTTAGAAGACACCTGAAAACAGTTCATGTTTCATTTTTAGAAAAAGAAAAATGGTCTCTTGGAGAGTCATTTGCTAAACTGAGAATAAAACCAAAGTTTTTCTTATTTTAAACATTAACCAGATTCTTTTTCTTTTTTTTTTTAAAGATTTTATTTATTTCAGAGTGAGAATGAGAGAGAGAGAGAGAGAGAGAGAGAGAGAGCACATGAGAGGGGGGAGGGTCAGAGGGAGAAGCAGACTCCCTGCTGAGCAGGGAGACCGATGCGGGACTCGCTCCCGGGACTCCCTCCCGGGACTCCAGGATCATGACCTGAGCCGAAGGCAGTCGCTTAACCAACTGAGCCACCCAGGTGCCCAGATTCTTTTTCTTAAAAGATTTATTTATTTGAAAGAGAGAGAGAGAGCTAGAGAGAGCGAGCGCACGAGCAGGGGGAGGGGCAGAAAGAGGGACAAGCAGACTTCTCGCTGAGCAGGGAGCCCAATGCGGGACTCGATCCCGGGACCCTGGCATCATGACCCAAGCTGAAGGCAGACGCTTAAATGACTGAGCCACCCAGGTGCTCTGTTAACCAGATTCTATTAAAAACTTTTAGGTAGTTATTAATGTTGCCAGCAAAAAAGGGGACTCCCGATGCTGTGCCAGTCTTTGGTTTAGGGGGCCTTTTGAGATGATGGGTCTCTCTTCTACCACTTACACTGCTCATCAAACATAGGAAGTTTGAGTGATCTACTAAAAAACTTTCTAAGATTTCTAGGAATACATCAAACGGGGAATTTGCCTGAATAACAGCAACAACAAATTTAACTACGACACCATAAAGTCAAGGAAGCAAAAATCAAATTTGAGAGCAAATTAGCAAAATCCACCTGGGTTTGTTTTCCTTTAAAAAAACGAGGAAATACTTTTTCAGGAGATTCTCCTTGGGTGAAATGAGATGTCCATAATTTGCGGGACAAATCTGGGGCAAAGAGAACGTGCTTAGTGCGGCAGAATTCTTCCTGCATCCAGGAGTTTTGATGCACATGGTACTAAAACACTAAAGAGCACTAACTAGGGAGCATTGCCCTGAAATTCAGAAAAGGCAACACGATGCTCGTGTCACACTAATGTCTCCATGCCTCCCATCATGAAGCTCAAGTTCCCCAGGGGGAGGGACTTCATAAGTAAAGGAGTCCTTATGACCCACAATTCCCAAGTCTGAAAAGCTCTAAGAAACGGACATTTCTTAACCCAATTGGTGGCAAACCTAAACTTTTCACACAAGGCAATGTTTGACCTTTCTCTGTTCCACTTGGTGCACATATCCATGTTCTGGCACAGGCATAGTCAGAGACGGGGCTCCCGGAGGCCCCTCAGACCCTGACATGGTGTGCAGGAATACCCCGAATCACTGTCTAAAACCTGCAAATTTCTGAATTTGGAATCACGGGGACTGAAGTTTCAAACATGCACTGTGCGTCTCTACAACTTTATTCGATGGTACAATGAATCTAGAAACCTCTGAGATAGATTAATAAGGGAAGCTGTGTATTTTTTCTTCTTTGCTGCTTCTTTTTTTAAAGATTTTATTTATTTATTTGACAGAGAGAGAGAGAGAGCAGATGGCGAGAGCAGGAACACAAGCAGGGAGAGTGGGAGAGGGAGAAGCAGGCTTCCTGCGAGCAGGGAGCCCGACACGGGCTCCAACCCAGGACCTCGGGATCATGACCCAAGCTGAAGGCAGACGCCCAACGACTGAGCCACCCAGGCGCCCCTTCTTTGCTGATCTTTAAAAGCCATGCAGGAGGGGCGTCTGGGTGGCTCAGTCTGTTAAGCATCTGCCTTTGGATTTCCCTGATGCCGAGCGATGGTGAGCACTTTTTCACGTGTCTGTTGGCCATTTGGATGTCTTCTTTGGAAAAACGTCTGTTCACGTCTTCCGCCCATTTCTTGATTGGATTATTTGTTTTTTAAGTTAATCAGAGAAAGACATGTATCATATGATCTCACTGATATGAGGAATTCTTAATCTCAGGAAACAAACTGAGGGTTGCTGGAGTGGTGGGGGGTTGGGAGGGATGGGGTGGCCGGGTGATAGACATTGGGGAGGGTATGTGCTATGGGGAGCGCTGTGAATTGTGTAAGACTGTTGAATCACAGACCTGTACCCCTGAAACAAATGATACATTATATGTTAAAAAAAAAAAAAAAGAGAAGCTAGTAGGAAGGGAAAAATGAAGGGGTGGGGAATTGGAGGGGGAGACGAACCATGAGAGACTGTGGACTCCGAGAAACAGACTGACCATTCTAGAGGGGAGGGGGGTGGGGGGATGGGTTAGCCTGGTGATGGGTATTGAGGAGGGCACATATTGAATGGAGCACTGGGTGTTATATGCAAACAATGAATCATGGAACACTACATCAAAAACTAATGATGTAATATATGGTGATTAACATAACATAATAAAATAAAATTAAACAAACCAAAAAAAAGCATCTGCCTTTGGCTCAGGTCATGATCACATGGTCCTGGGATCGAGCCTCACATCAGGCTCCATGCTCAGCGGGGAGTCTGCCTCTCCCTCTACTCATGCTCTCCCTCTCTCTCAAATAAATAAATAAATAAAATCTTAAAAAAAATGCAGGGAACTGTTTCTTTCTCCTTCTTCTTTGTGAACCAAGTTCAAGTCCACGTTATAACAAAGAAAATAAGACACTTGCCGATCTCCTCCCTATCACCTACTTTTTTTAGGTGCGTAGGGAGGGCTCGAAAAGCTGGTAGCTGGGATGTTGTCTGTAAAGGTTCTCCTGGCAATTGTGTGACCATCTGCGGACAAACGGAAGCCGCCCGCACCGCCCCCCCCCCCCCCCCCCCCCCCCCCCGCCTCGAGACTTCTCTAGCATGGGATTCTAGATTCTAGATTCCAGATTCTAGATCCATGGGCATGGATCATGGATAAACAGGCCACACTGTACGGAGGGGCAAAATTACAAACATTTATGAATTATGTACCTTTATTTCTGATGCTAAGTACTAATATATCTAAGTGAAGATTTTTTTTTTTCTTCACTAGTGAGTTTGGCTTCCTAGGGTGATGCAAAACATTTTGTGAGTTCCTAACATAGTTGTAAACTTGTAACATTCAAAACCAGTTTTTAAAAATTTTTTGTAAGTCTACAATTGAAGACAATAATCTTACTCAAATAGCACAAGAAGAAGCAACTGATGAATTTGCTACATCACCCTTTAGAGTGGGAATCTTAATTTTGAAAAACTGACGTCGTGTTAAAGCCATGAGCCACTGTGCTATACAAAACTCGGAAAAAAGATACTGACATCACATAAAGGCTTCACAAAAGAGACAGTTATCATAATACAAAACCTCCTCCTTTATGTATTTATTTTTTTAAAGATTTTATTTACTTATCTGACAGAGAGAGACACAGCGAGAGAGGGAACACAAGCAGCGGGAGTGGGAGAGGGAGAAGCAGGCTTCCCGCCGAGCAGGGAGCCCGATGTGGGACTCGATCCCAGGACCCTGGGATCATGACCTGAGCCGAAGGCAGACGCTTAACGGCTGAGCCACCCAGGCGCCCCCTCCTCCTTACTTTAGATCTAAACCATTCCCATAGGATTTGAAGACTAACATCCTGCAAAATACCCTCTCTGAATACTTTTCTATGCTCAGAAAATGTGAATTACACACTTGAGAATCTCAGTAAAATGGACTTTTGTGCATAAAACAAAGATTTCTGTAACAATTTATAACTTTTCCACTTGAACATTTTGTTTCAAATTTTCACAGATTCTCTTCCTTTCAAAAGGCCTTGCCGGCGTGAAAGATTCCGGCTGTTTCTCGCTTAAATCATGGGAAAAACATCATACACCCCTTTCTCTCTCTCTCCGTCTCTCTCCCTTTCTGTGAAATAATATAGGAGAATTGCATAAACTTAAATTCTTCCCACAGAAACTCTTCTTTGGGCTGACAGATGTGTTTCAAGCTTAACAGATGAATTTTCTAGTAAGTTTCCAATAGGGACATTTGCAAATTTGGGGTATTAAAGATACTATGAGGTTATATCAGTTATATTCCAAATGTTGACTATTCCAAACACCACTGTCTGAGTATTTCTTACTAATTATCTAAGAGTCTCAGCAACTCTAGTTTGCTCACTATATGATTACTACCAGTCTGTTTCTTTCAAGAGGCCAATTAAAAAATTGCTGGAAAACATATGCCAAATGATCAAATGCCCTAATAATGATTTAAAGCCAAGCTTGCTTTAGTAGTTGTAAAACCATTTATGTAAATGCAAAGTAATGATATCAGTGGACTCGGAACTGTGATTTACAGACTGGTGCCTTAGATTAATCAACTTTCAACACCCGGCTAGAAAATAACATTGTCATCTTTGTAAAGATAGCAATCTACACTTACTAATGTTTATGTTACTAAAAAGGTCTTTCCGAAGAAAACTAGCTCTTTGTCTTCTTTTCCTGTGGATCTTCTAAAATTCTGCCTTTAACTTACGACTGCCTAAAAGGTCTCGTTCTGGTCTGACAAAAAGGCCCACAAACCTGGAGTTTTCAGACATCAGAGAGCCAAGCTTCATTTACATTAATTCAGAAATGCTCGTTGAAAAGGCAGAAAAGATTTCAAACAAAGGACAAAAAAATCAAGAGGGTATACTTTTTTTGTCACAGAAATTTCATTTTGTCTTTCCAGACTAGTGAACACATGGTCCCGCAGTTTACAGAAGATAAAATATTAAAAGGTCATTACTTTTTTTTTTTTTTTTTGCTTCTAATTGTACCTCCAGAGACCTGAGAACATGCAGCCTGTGAAAGTTAAAGGGAATTTTCCAGCACATATAAATACTCCAACTCCTCTCCTGAAAGGGAGGGAAAAATCAATTTCCCCCGTGATGGAGGACTGCTCACTCCTTAGTACTGACTGAGTAATGCAATGCTCTGTTTTAGAAAACATTATTATTTCTATTATTAATATATTATTATTATTATTTTAAGAAATGGAATTAGAAGCCTGTAGGTTGCTGAACGGGACACGGTGAAATTTCTTACCCTACTCCTGAACTCTTGCTGAGCTAATAGTTGGACCTGCGTTTCACTTTGTACAGATGTCATATAAACTGACCCCAAGTACTTGATCACTGTTTCACTTCTTTTCCTGTGGTTGCTGTGTTTATTTTGGAACAGAGAGAGCCTGCAGATGTAGGTTTCCCTTCTCCTGCCCCTTAGGCACATGACAGGCTCGGGAGAACAGGTAAGCAAAATGTGGCCCACAGACCTTTACGTTAAATGTTAATATCAGTCTTTTCCAGGTGCTGTTTGCTTACTGGTCCTGATAAATCTTATACTGGTAGAATCCTGTTTTAATGATTAGCATCAGTACATCTGGTCCTCTATAACAAAGATATTTCCAGGTCCCAACAGACGGCCCAGTGTAACAGAGCTTTTACTGATCTGGTTTCAATAAATCTTAACAAAAATTCTATATAACAGATGTTTTTTCACTAGTCCCTGTTAATGTTTGCATGGTTCTTTATATCAAAGGTAGTGTGATTTGGGCATTTAGTTGTGCTGTTCAGCATAAGCTATTTTTTAATCAACGGACTGATTTGACAAAATGTTTAAGATGATTTTTCTTTCCTTTTCTCAGGGCGCCCTTTTGGAAGTATCAAAAGGGCTGACAGAAAGTAAAATGTGAGGTGATTTCCCAAATCAAGATAAGAGACTGGCCACAAGGCTTTTCAGTAAAGGTCCCCTTAGAGAAAAAAAAAAATCAAGTTTTTACATACAATGTAGCAAGAAGTCTTCTGTTAAATTACATTAGAATGTAACTATACAATCTGGACGTCCTGTTCAGTTGATTCAATGAGGTGTTCCGGCACTGACCTTTTTAAGGAAGAGATTATTATTTTCCTATAATAACTCAAGGTTTTTTCTTTAATTTTTTAAATAGGAAATGTCAGTGTTCAGCGCTCAAACCACTGCAGCATTTGTGATGCATAAAGTATGTATAAATCACGGGGAGTGTGTGTTAGCTGACCAATGTCCAGGAGCGATTATCAAATGAGAACTTTCTGTTTTTAAACAGCGTTCATCCTTCTCAACCTAACATCTGCCTACAGAGCCGCCATGCTTAGCAATTCTTAGGCTATTCAATGGTTTTTAAACAGAAATGCCAACTCTTGATTTCCGGATTGTTGACGGACACTCATTTTTGTACACAAACAGACACCAGGAAGAGAAGTACGATTATCATGCTGTGCTAAGGAAAATAATACAAGTGAGAAAATATTATTTTTAGATAAGACCACTTCCTAAACCTTTAATGCTATCTCACAAATCTGTCCACATTATGTTAGAATATGAACATGTATGACACAGATTTCTTCCTACCAGGGACAATGCTTCGTGTCTATCTAGACCCCAGTCATTTTCTTTCAGCAATGCTCAACCCAACATTTCAGGGCCAAGCCCAGGAAGACAGGACGGTGAGCATTTCCACTCACTGGAAAGAAAAGGGAGTTATGTAAGAATAAGGCTTCAGGGGTCTGCTGGGCAAAATGAGTCCAAAAGAAGAAACAGACAGCCTGTGAGGATTTTGATTCTGGGCTGTCCGTACACAGTTCTCCTTCTATTAAAGTATGTCAGCACTTTTGACTTCTCCTTTTTGTAAAAATAACCCCTTTCTTCTTATATTTCAAGGAAACTGCTCCTATAATTTGTAAATGTTTAATATTCATTCCCCTTAAATGTAATTCGTATATATTCACCGACACATAAATATATAGAATAATAGCACCCCCAGGTGCAAAACAGCCTTCTAGGAAGTTAGATTCAGGACCCTCTGGTTATGAAAGTGTTACTTTGTCTTTCGTGTGTGACTATTAGTTAAAAAAGGTTCTTTAAAGCCTCTAGAGTCTAGAATATCCTAGACTTAAGCCCTGGACCATGCCTAATTCAAAAGCCCTCTGCAGGGGCACCCAAGTGGCTCAGTCAGGTAAGCGTCTGATTCTTGATTTCGGCTCAGGTCATGATCTCAGGGTCCAGGGATCAAGTCCCGCGTGGGGCTCCACACTCAGTGGGGTGTCTGCTTGGGATTCTCTCTCTCCCCTTCACCCTCTGCTCACACTCTCTTTCTCTCTCTCTAAAATAAATAAATCAATCTTGGGGTGCCTGGGTGGCTCAGCTGTTAGGCGTCTGCCTTTGGCTCGGGTTGTGATCCCAGGGTCCTGGGATCGAGCCCTGTGTCGGGCTCCCTGCTCTGCGGGAAGCCTGCTTCTCCCCCTCTCTGCTGTTCCCCCTGCTTGTGCTCTTGCTCTCTCTCTGTCAAATAAACAAACTAAAACAAACAAATGAATTAATGAATAAATAAATCTTAAAAAAATTAAAAGCCTTCTGTGGTCTCTGTATTCTAAACCGACATCTCATTTTATTGACACTGTTCAGGAAGACGAATTATATTTATAGGGTATGTATACAAATCGAAGCCTTCCAGTTAAATACAACTAAGGTGGCACAGTCCTGCATTAATTATTAATAGAGCAAAAGATAACTCTAAAATTCTCAGTTATGAGAATGGGACATCTAACATGCCTAATGTTCAGCCACCAAACCAAATATGCTCAACGTCAATGTTCTGGGGCTTTCCCTGGGCATAGGTGGGAAGAGGCCCAAACAAGGAATTTAGAATTACTTTTCTTCTTCCCAAACTCCAGACCCTGGGAGCCTCCAAACACTGGGCCTGGTGCAGACACTGGGTGTTTATCAGGGCACCCCACATAATGGATCACCTCCACCTTCCATGATGGGAGTGCTAGGCTGGCAGATAAACTGACCTTTGCGCTAAGGTGTCTGACCTCTCCCTCCCCTGGAGGCTAGTTCTCTCGCCAGACAGCTGGGGACAAACAAACCCGAGAGGCAGCGCTTTGACAAATGAAGCTAAAGCAGGATGCTTTGTTTCTCTGAGGCCCACAAGCTGGCATTCCACAAGCTCATTAGGGGGCCATGAATTACTGGGAGGCCAGGCCTACACATCCTCCTCCTTGGCAATCCCTGTGGCCACACGTTCCCATGAGCTGGGGGGCCAGACTCCGCTGGTCCCAGTTCACATTCCATCCTGTCAGGGGACTCTCGAAAATAAATAATATTTACAGCAGAGTTCAGAGCTCGTGAATGCCAAGGGGAGAAAAGTACCTTCAGAGAATCCACTGGACCTGTGGTTGTTAAAACGATTTTTCATGAGACCAGAAACCTTTGTAAGTATAATGACCCTGCACTTATCAAACCCCCCAAATTCCAATGCTAAATGAAGGGCATAAAAAAGTAACAACTATAAAAAACAGGATATCTGCAGGATATAGAAAATGTTTCATTCAACAAATGTGGTCAATGGTCATTGGCCACCTACAATGCTTAAGGTCTCCAGTTCAGGCTGTAAAACAGCCTTAGTTTAAAAAAAAAAAAAAGACTATCTCTGCTTTATAGCAAGAACTTGGGAAGTCTAAATAAAAGGGGCTTGGAGGTCTCCTTATGCAAATATTCAAACTGAACTGAAGGGACTAATTTTAGAATCCGGGGTAAGCACACTGCAACTCACCAGCTAGATCCAGCCCTCTGCCTGTTTTTATATGTCCCACGAGCTAAGAATGGCTTTTACATTTTTTAAATGGTTAGGGGAAAAAAAAAATCAAAAGAATAGTATTTCATGATACAAGAAAATGTATACAGAATTCAGATTTCCAAGTTTATAAATAAAGTTTTATTGGAACACTGCTACGTTCATTTATTTACCTACTGTCTATGGCTGCTTTTACATTTGCAAAGGGAGAGCTGAGTAATGACAACAGAGATTGTAGGGCCTGTGAAACCCAAGATATTTACATTACAGATCAAATCCACCAAAGCATGAGAACACACACAAGTTCCTTCAAGGAGTAGAGGCAGGATTTGTTTTTCTTTTTAATGCCAATTTTGCTACTTTCCTATTGATAAGCCAGAATGCTATGCCCTGACACTCTGTTTTCTTGGACCTTTAGACCCTGATTCTAACACACAGGCTATCCCAGACATCTCTCAGGGAGTTCAGTAACACAGAATACCAGGAGTCACGTCTGTCTTTGAGCAGACAATCCTGTTGGTGGGTGGCTACCCCTCCCTACTCTGTACAGGCTCCAGGAATGATCATGAGAAGCTGAGAGGCAATGCAACCACGTGGGGTGGCAGGCGACGCCTCAGGGAATGAACAGCAAGACTGGAGCTGGCACTTCTACAGGGTTAAGCGTTGACATTCTCTCCAATGTACTATCTGGAGAAGGAAGAAAAGTAGAAGCGGAGGACTGTAATACTTTTAGGAAGGAAATCTCCCTATGGGACAGCATTCGTCCTCTGGAGGGTCAGGGGACTAAAAATGAGAGAGGGAGAAAAAGAGATATCCACATCCCAGGGTTATCTGAAGCCCTAGTCACACCAGAGTGGTGATTCCCGACTCCATGGACACACTTGGGCAACCTGACAACCCTCTAGACAACGGCCATGGGTGACGCTGGGTGCGACTCTCAGCTTTTAGTCACCTCTAGGCTTTTCATTTAGTACAGAAGATCCTCCTTGCCATTATTACATTTCCTCTGCCTGAGGTAGTTGGATCTCATCATTAATATATAATATGAAAGCACTGTCCTCCTACAAAGGATCCAAAGAATAATTTCTTTTAATAGAGATGTAACAGAGCACATGACCCCCCCAAAATAACAAAACCAAAAAAACCCCCCAACCTTTTGTAAACTCACCTAGAAAAATCTCCCTTTGCCTCCTGTAGAAGAAAAAAAGTCAACGTCAGTGAAACGTTCCAGTTCAGTGTGCCAGACTTTCAAACACATTCCCTGGTCACGACAGCTTCTCTACTGAGGAAGCTCAGCTTACTACTTCTGTTGTCCTATCTGCTACAGGAAGCCGACAAGGAAAGGACCAGGCATTTGCCACCTGAATCCAAGACACTAAATTACACTTTAGAAAGTTATATACAAAGAAAGCGATTCATAATGACAAAACGCACGTTTCGCCTTCTTAGACCCTGGTTTACCTTTTTCTAGTTTAAAGATTCGGAATCGGAAGGTGTGTCTGGGTAGAGCTGTCTCTGTCCCGAGTTAATTGTGTTGTCTTGTACTGTGGGCTCCTTCCCGATTATACTACAGAGGAACCATGGAACCTTTAATGAATCTAGCACTATGCCTTGAATATAGTAGTCGTTCAATAAAGCTTTGTGGAAGGAATAAATTAATGACCTTCTTTCAATTCATCTTGCCAGTGTGACTAATGTTGTCACTGTTGCTAATTTTCATTAATAACTCTTTTACGCATAAGCTAACGGTCTCTCCTTGCCTTTCCATGGGGTGTGAAGTGACTCTCTTGGCAATTAATTCTGCTATTGACTTGGCTTTCTCCAGAGTGGGGAGGGCACCAAACCTGAAGAAAATGGAGTCACTGAATGATCTCAGTTTCCCCCAGACTCAAATGATATAGAGACAGTTTTCCTTTGCAGACAGACACCGTCATGAAACTTGGGAATACCAGAATCTCCTATTTACTGCTACGGCGTAGCTCCTTCCCGTTAGTGCTATAAATAAATAAGATGACGAGTAGGGAGAAGATATGGCAGCTAGCTGTGGATGCTAAATCTTATTCCTGTCTCTTCTGGGTCTGGCTCTGGGATGCACAGATGAGGGCAGAACAACCTACCTGTAAAATATAGGAGGCCAATTCAAATACCACTTCACTGTCAACGTCGATCAGCTCCTGAAAGGAAAAATCAACAAGGAAGGTAAGTTTGGTACTTTTACTGATTTCTTTACAACACCTCCTTTAAAAAAGGCCCGGTCTTCCTTTTCTGAGCGATCCCACAGAATCTCAAACACTCAGAATATCTGTGGTCTGAGTGACTTGACCCCAAATGCTCCCTGACATCCCATTCACGGCTTTTAGCCAGAAGGGACCCAGTGGTCCTGGGCCTTCTCAGTCACCTCAAAGGCCTTATCTTTTAAATCTTGAGAAATTAGGTGGTGGGCCAGTCCTGAGTGTTTTACAAATTTGTTAATCTGGTTCATCAATGGAGTAAGGTTACTTGATATCCAACTGTGTTTTCTTTGTAAACTCTACCCTAGAACCAGGAGTAAGGCTTTATTGAAGAAAAAAAAAAGTCGTAACAGGATTGTAACTCTTCAAATTAAAAGGAAATGAAATTAAAAATACAGTTTCTCATCACAGTGGCCTCACTGCTTTCAAGCACTCAACAGGTGGATGTTGCTGTTGGCTACCACGGGGTCGGAGCAGATACAGGGCACTTCTGTCATTGCAGAAAGTTCTTTAGACCAGCACTGCCACAGAATCTAAGTTTATTTATTTTTTATCTTTTTAAAGACTTAATTTATTTATTTGTCAGAGAGAGAGAGAGAGCACAAGCAGGGGGAGCGGCAGGCAGAGGGAGAGGGTCCCCGCTGAGCAGGGAGCCTGATGCAGGCCTCCATCCCAGGACCCTGGGATCTGACTGAGCCACTCAGGTGCCCCACAGAGTCTAAGTTTAAAAATGCTTCTTTCCTATTCCTTCTTTCCCTAAATATTTAATCATGGGGCACCTGGGTGGCTCAGTCGTTAAGCGTCTGCCTTCAGCTCAGGTCATGACCCCAGGGTCCTGGGATCGGGCCCCACGTCGGGCTCCCTGCTCCGCGGGAAGCCGGCTTCTCCCTCTCCCACTCCCCCTGACTCCCCCTCTCTTGCTGTGTGTCTCTCTGTCAAATAAATAAAATCTTTTTAAAAAAAATATTTAATCATGATCTATGGATATGGTCTTAAAAGGACATAAACCTCTCCGTGGTTTTTGAAAAAAAATCTAATACATATATATTTCAATATGTATATAGTTCATAACTGTTTTCTAAACACCTATCTAAGGTGTAATTGAAACACAAAAACCCTGCATGTTTCATATGCACAATTTGAGGAGTTAGGCCGTGTGCAAAATCTGTGACACCATCACCACATTGAAGGTAATAAACATCCATCACCTCCAAAAGTGTCTTCGTGCCCCTTTATGTGTGTGTGTGTTTACCACATGGTACAAAACACTTAACACGAGATCTTCCCTCTTCACAGATTTTAAGTGCATGGCACTGTACTGCCGTATATAGTTTAGATCTTAAAAACAGAGGGAACTCTGGGGCTCCTGGGTGGCTCAGTTGATTAAGTGTCTGCCTTCCGCTCGGGTCATGATCCCAGGGTCCTGGGATCGAGCCCAGAGTGGGACTCCCTGCTCAGCGGGGAGCCTGCTTCTCCCTCCCCCTTTCCTTCTGCTGCTCCCCCTTCTTGTGCTCTCTCTGTCAAATAAATAAAATCTTAAAAAAAACAAACAGAGGGAACTCTGGAGTCCATCAGCACAGAAAAATAATAAACAAACGAACTAATGTTGTACTTCTGTTTTGAAACTTCAGTAGAAATGTCCATTTTTCCTTTTTCTCTCTCTCATATCACTAGATGCTACAGCAGATGACGGGACCACAGCACGTAGAGCTAAGCCAGGCTTCGCCGACACCAGCCAGCCCAGCCCTCTGCTTTTATTGAGATCAGAAATCCAGAAATGTCAAAGGACTCTCCCAAAGCTATAAGGCCTTAAGAGGAGGCTGGAAACAATCCTGCAACCTCTTGTCTAGCAGGTGACCTCCCGGAGTGCATGCATTCGCCTAAGTCAGTAAGGATTCAGGGGTTATCACCTGACACTTGTTAGAATGGCTAGTATCAAAAAGACAAGAAATTGCATGTGTTGGCGAGCACGTGGAGAAAAAGGAACCCTTGTGCACTCTTGGTGGGGGTGTAAAGTGGGGCAGCCTCTACAGAAAACAGAATGGATGTTCCTCAAAAAATTAAAAATAGAAATAGCCTATGACCCAGCAAGTCCACTTCTGGGTACTTGTCCAAAGGAAATGAAAACACCAACTCGAAAAAAAATCTTCATCCCCCCCCCCCCCCCCCCCCCGCCGTTCACTGCAGCATTATTTAAACATGGAAATAACCTAAGTGTCCATCAACTGATGGAATGGATCAAGAAAATGTGGGAAAGACACACTATGGGATATTACTCAGTCATAAAAAAGGATGAAATCTTGCCATTGGAACACCATGGATGGAGCTTGAAGGCATTATGCTAAGTGAAATAAGCCAGACAGAGAAAGACAAGTATTATATGATATCACTTACATGTGGAATCCAAAAGAAAGAAAGAAAATTCAAATTCATAGATACAGAGAACAGGTTGGTGGTTGCCAGAGGCTGGGGGGTGGCAGTGGGGGAAGTGGTAAAGGGGGCCAAAGGGTTAAATAAAATAAGTAAGTCCCGAGGATGTAATATACAGCACAGTAACTATAGTTGTTATTATACTGTATATTTGAAGGCTGCAAAGAGAGGCAGATCTTGAAAGTTCTCATTGCAAGAAAAAAAATGTGTATGTGGGGTGCTGGATACTAACCAGACCTACTACGGGAGTCATTTCACAAGGTACACAAATATTGGATCATTATGTTGTACACCTGAAACCACTATAATGTTATACGTCAATTATATTTCTAGTAAAAAAAATAAGGACTTGGTCTCAGTCAACACGTTCTCAGAACTGTATCATCAAAGTTAGCTAAAAGTAGAGTTACTTTTCCCTCGCATTATAAACCAAACTCATGGCTCTTCTGATTAATTTCTTTTTGTGGTCCACAACTGGATCATGGAATTCAAAACAACACACTCAAGCAAGCCTGTATCTTTTGAGGGAGGGATCTCATTTGGGCTCTTTCAGGCTCAGTAATTACAAAGATGGATAATCATATTTGCTACCAAACCACCTTAGACGCGTGGGCTAGGAGAACCAAGGAGGGAGCAGATGGAGGAATCGGGCACAATAATTCTTTATGCGTAACCAGCGGAGAGCTTTACGGCCACCGTAACTGATATAGATCGTTAGGGTTGGGAGACAGAGGAATGCGTGCAATTGCCCTTCGGGGATTACCAGATCCCATCAGAATGTAAATCATTTAACCGTGTACAAGTGACTTAACAGGAACACTGTCCAGGGTTTCCACAATGGCCCATTTCTACTCACACGCCGTTCCTTTCCATTCCCACCAAGGCCATGCTGAGCGCTCACGTGCACGGCCCCGTACGGGGATGTGTGCTCTCCTGTCAAACATTTACACCCATAGTGCAGCTAATGGTCGATGGTGGGCTAATCGTTAACCTTCGAGGAGAGGCTTGTAAGTAGCATGCAACTCAAAACCAGCCATCAGGAACAACCCTTTTAAGTGTGAACATAGCTTTTAGTTCATTATTTGACTCATCTGCTAAATGAAAAAGTACCAGGGAGGGGCGGCAGATTAGCAAAGGCAGAGGAAGGTCTTTGAAAATTTCATTTTATTTCATGCAGCCTGTTAAACAGTTCCAGGAGAGTCTGTCAGAAATGAACCTGGTGGTGAACGTGAACTGGAATGTGCCATTATTCCGAGTCAAAGCTACCAAAAATGCATGATTCAAGGCCTGCCCCGATTTACCCAAGTTCTTCCTCACCACACCCGTCCTCAGGGTAACTGGGCACCTTCACCCTTCAACTGGGGTGAGTTTTCACCTTCTCTGACCTTGACCGTCTCCCAGGGAAGATATTAAAAAAACAGGGCGAGTCAAAATGTGTCCAGGAAGAGGGAAAAGGAATTAAAGACTGAAGTGGCTCAGATAGCGTGCACGCTTGCACAACCCGATGGAAAAGAGCTGCTTCATTCCTTCTTCCCATCTCTAGTTAATACTGACTGAGCTCAAGAATCGTCTTGTTGTCTGTCCTCAGAGGAGTCAGCCCAGACACCTAAATGGTGTGTGGAAGAACCAATGCAGGAATGTGGGAGGACACATTCCGAACCGTGAAGAACATTCGTTCCTACCGTGCAGCCTCTACCCCCTTCCCCAACGTCTCCTGCTCACAATGTGCTCCCCCCTCCTTTGACACCTGGCCCTCCCGGGGGGGTTTAATCTTTAAAATCCACTGCGATGCAACAGCGTTTGAGACTTTCTGCCCACACCACACGTTTCCTCTTGTGCCTCAAAACCTACAAGCTGGGGGCGCCTGGGTGGCTCAGATGGTTAAGCGTCTGCCTTTGGCTCACGTCATGATCCCAGGACCAGAGCCCTGCATCGGCCTCCTCGCTGGGCAGGGAGCCTGCTTCTCCCTCTGCTTATGCTTGCTCTCTCTCTCTGACAAATAAGTAAAATCTTAAGATAAAAAATAAAACCCTACAAGTTGAGTTTCCCGAGTGGAGGGGTGGATAGATGTTTCCATCTATCCCTCCCCTCCAGTCACACACGATGTTGCCACCTAACCATCCAAAAGACAACTCTGCCTTATTTTCACATGACTTCTCTGGTAATACCCAGAGGTGGTATCTTTCACGAGTCTCTGCCCCAGCAGAGACAATAAGCTGCACGAGACGACAAAGAGGGCATGCCAAGTTGGCGCTGGGTTTTCCCTAGCTGAGGACAGCATGGGACAGGGGGAGTGGGAAAAGACCCGTCAAGGAAGAGCTGTAGGTGCTGCCCAGCTGGCCTGACCCAGAGGCCGGGGTACAACCCTCCTCTGTGCCCCTGAGGCTTTCAGAGCCACTGGAGAGGCATATCTTCGGGGCGTGTGCTGAGCTCCAATCTTGCCTAGGGATCCAGGGTGGTCTGATGGGCACGTAAGAACTTTACCTTAGATGCACGGGCACAAGGAAGGTGCTGGTAGAAGGGAATGTGATGCTTTCCGGTTATTACGGCCATTCGGGGTGTACTCTGGGCATCCAGAGTTTTACTTACTACTGAGTAACGTGTTTGGCTTTCTTTGATCTTTTGAAAAATGCCACGGAAAGACAAAACGTGGCTATCTGCAGGTGTGCGCTTGGACGCTCAGAGTGGGGTTGGGGAGGATGGCCCCACTTCCTCCCACTCAGCATTGCTTGATCCCAGATGATTCACTAGCTGAGGGAAGAGGCCTGAGGTCATTTATCAGCAGTGTAACCGTGAACAGTATCCTCAGAAAGATTTCCATCTGTGGGGCTCCAAAAGTTCCAAATAAATGGCCCCAGGAGACCTGCGAGCGGCAGGTGTTACGGACTCTCTCCAAAAGTACTGAGCGCTGGAGGTCCCCTTCACGATCCCCTCGCTCTGAGGGGCTTGGTGGTGGTCTTCACACAGCTCAGGGATCTTAATGAAGAGCATTCCTCCGTCGTCGGATTTGAACGACAGAAATTCCAATTTTCCACATAAGATGTATAAGATAATTGTAACAGAAAACGTGATTAACCACCATACGATAGGTTGACAAGATTTCAGTGAGGATGATCTCTACCAAGTCCATCCCGAACCATTTGCAGAGCCAGCCCAAGGGTTTTCTCAGTCAACCCTCGCCAACTGCTACCACTCCTCTTCTTACCACAAAATGCCGAAAGATTACAGGTTCTCGCCATCCTCCTTAAGATCATTTCTACCCTCGCTGGAAAGTTCCAGGTTCTAGTTCCCATCCCCCAACAGCTCTGGGACATTGAATGCATCACCGGATCTCCTCGAGTTTCATTTTCCTCATCAGGAGAAGGGGGATACATGATTTCTTTTCCAATTATTTTACTGAGTTTGGTGAGGACACGGAGGGGTGATCTGGAAACCCGAAGACACACTACAAATATCCTGGTTGTAGTATTTATTTAGGCACACGGGGGTTTGTAATCTGACCTCCCCAGTGTTGCCTCTGTTCTTGAGCACTGTTGAGCATTTACAGGAATCGTTGGGAAGACATATTTTTTTTAAAGAGGAGGACAGCGTTGTGTCTACGAGTGTGAGTGTATCATCCAAGTGGCCCTGATGCCCAGAGTTGGCCTCCCTGCGCCCGTATAGGTACCCCAGGTCATTGCACAACCCATAATGGCAGCATGAAGATGCCTCGAGCAAACCAGGGTTGCAGTGCGGGACAGGACCGACATGGTCTTGCACAACCGTCTTCCTTAGCCCTTTTGCCAGTTTTTCATCAGTCAAGTTACTTCATGTTTGGCTGATGAGCCACTGGGGTACAGGCCACTCAGGCTGGGCCACCATGCTCTCACTTTGTGGCACAGCGGTTCCTCCTGCTGTCTCCTGTTTACAGCCCGTGCCGTGACCCCGGGGAGTCTCTCTGGTAGAGGTCACAGGCACCACCAAGATGATGAGCCCAAGTGAATTTATTTCTAGAATTGAAAACAAAAGTCCCTCTCTGTCCCCCCCCCGCCCCGTGTCACATGAGCACACACGCTAACCCTGTAACAATCAAACTACGCCATAAGGACTAGGAATCTGAGGGTCTGAGACGAAGATTTATGTTGGGTCCTTTGTCCTGTGGGGCCTGATTTGCGGGCTTTGTCTCTCTCTTTAGATGGGATGATACAATTTGCTCATTAGCAAAGCTCTCTGAAGATCTCGGATAAAGACCACTTACTGCAACTTCAACAAGAGCGATGGATGGTGTTTAGCCCTATATGGCAAATGTGGCCCAAGGATGCTTATTTAAAATTTCAGCAACGTGGGAAGCTCCCAGACCAATGTGGACATCTCAGAAAAGAAGGTGGGGCAAGACCCCCAGCCCACATAAAGCAGGAATTTTAAGCTTTTTCTTTTCTGACATGATCTGCTCTCAGTGGGTACACGCAGGCACCAGACTTGCTAATTTCATAGGAAATACACAAATCCTTGCTCCCTGGGACTGGAAAGCAATCTATTAACAACAATTTCCTAAGCATTGTCTATATGCCTAGTTCAGTGATAGGTCATGGAAGGTGATCATAAAAATTCACTCCGAAGAACACTCATGCCAACTTTCCCTCCAACCCAAAGAGGGACACTACAGTCCACCTTTCGACGGTGATCATGTGTTCTGTTTCTTTGGATATCATTGTTGGACAGGATAAGCGTTGAGATCAAGCATTTAAGTGTGACATATATATATTTAAGAGTGGATGGTCAATCCCTTATCATCTTTGGAATTCCTTCTTCTTAAAAATTTTTAAATTTAAAATTTAAAATTGTTAAATTTTAACATTTTATGACCTAGCACTTGTGGTGTGCAAGACTTCTGAAAATCACTGTGGTGACTAATTTTTGACAGCAATTTCCCTTTATCAGTGGAGAGAGGGCAGGATTCAGTCCAGTAGCCCAAAGGTGGGGCAAGAGCTGAGATCAGAATCCACATCCACCCAATTACTCCCATCGGGTGGGACAAGCCCACTGCCTCCTGTGGGGCTGGCCTATGGGCTTCTTCAGTTTGGCGTGGGAATCCACTTCTAGACAGAAGCCTTGGCAAGAGTGCTCTGCTTTCTTGTGTGATTTTCCAGGGAACACACAACATCAAGGGTAGACTTCCCATGGGAGTTTCCCACGGAACAAGACGTACATTTCTAAATGAGTTCTATCCATCCCCTGGTCATTAATGTTCTTTCCTCGGTGAGTTAAAACACATCAGAGGGGCGCCTGGGTGGCTCAGTTGGTTAAGCATCTGCCTTCGGCTCAGGTCATGATCTCAGGGTTCCTGGACTGAGCCCCGCATCAGGCTCCCTGCTCAAGGAGGAGTCTGTTTCTCCCTCTCCCTCTGCCCCTCCCCGTGGCCCATGCTCTCTCCCTCTCTTTCGCTCTCTCTGTCAAATAAATAAATAAAATCTTAAAAAAAAAAACAAAAATCACATCAGAAATGCTGTTGAGCATGCAGCTGTGTGAGGTGTCAGGGACCCCCATTCTGTACCTCATCCTGCTCCACTTAAAGTTCACGCTTAGAACCCTGTTCTCTCGTGACCATATTCTAATCCTCAGCAACTTGGTTTGATCATGACTATATTTTCCTGCTCTTTTTGCACAAAACACGGGAGTGTAAAGTATAAAGCAAGGGGATATGAGGGAGAAACCCACTGGGTCATGGGTTCTGCCTCCTGGTGAAGAAAGAGTGGAAGCCAGGAAGGTGGTGCTCCTAGTCTGGGGAAAATGACAAACAGAACGAAACACAATGGAACATATTTCCTCACTTCTCTGCTGTTGAAAAGGTCAGAGGTTTGGTCTCTGGGGAAGATGAACAGGAAGCTGGAAGGAGGCCCCCATCAAAAGCACCAGGATTAGAAAGGGAGTCTATACCCCAAGGGGAGGGGTTCCCTCCCCTAGCCTGGAAGGGGAGGACCGGCCCAGACAGGAAGTGGGAAGATTCTCCTCTGGAGAGAATGAAGAGCCACGACAAAGGACACCCAAACACTGCCATCTGGGCTTCCTACTGAAAGAACCAGCTTGCCAGTGGATCGGCCCCCAGGGATACCCACCAGGAGACCACTGGCTCCCAGGCGCCTCACTCTTCCACATGGATGGAGAGACCGAGACCAACAGATGATTGAGGCAAGTCTCCTATACGAAAGGCAAAGACTAAACCAGGAAATACATAGGCGGGGGTGGGGTGGGGGTGGGGGTGGGGGTGGGGAAGAACTGAAAGGAAACAGAAAGGACACAGAACGTGCATAATTAATATTGAAACAATAAGAGAATGTTAAATTTAAAGGCAGTAACAGGATAAGAGACAATACAATGTACACATGTAATGCAAAGGTTAAAAAGCCAATAGAGATTAAACATCATATTGATGAAATCTTCCAGGAAGTAGAATAAAAAGACGGAGATGGAAAATAGGAGATACAAGGTATCAAAGCAAGAGGCTGTGCCCAGCATCTCATTAACAGGAGTTCCACAGGGAGAGCCCGGAGAAAACAGAGGAGACATCATCAAACTAATAGTACAGAAAAATCTCCCAGAGCTGAAGAATACCAATATCCAGCCTAAAGTTCCCATTAAATACACAGCCTAGCGGATTTACAAAGACCCATTTCAAGGCATACCGCCCTAAAATCTCAGATGAAGAGGAATGAAGAGGAAATCCTAAAAGATACCATGGGTAAGGGGCAAGAGAGGGGGAGAGGGTCCACATACAATGTACAGCACAGCAAACTCCTCCGGAGCAAACTCTGAAGCAACACCTTGGATATTCTGAGAGATGTCTTCATTCGGTATTTCCATGTCTACTCAAACTATCGATCAGATACAAAGGTAGCAGAAAGACTTTTTCAGATACGCAAGGACCCAAACTGTACTTCCCATATGCACTTTCCCTGGATTTATTGGAGGATGCTCTCCAGTGAAACGATGGCATAAAACAAAACACAGGGAGACTCGGGATCCAGGAGAGAGGACACCCTCCAGAGCTGGGTGAGGGACTGATGGGATGGGGGAGGGGGTCCGGGGCTGAGGGCTGCGGACAAGGCCAGGTCCAGACTGGAGTGAGAGATGGAAGGTGGCTACAGGGAGGTCCCAGAACAAACTACAAAGGAGTCAAAAATAAAAACCAAACCAAAGAGAGGAACGGATGAATTACCCGATGCATTTGGAAATTAACGTGGGCATTCATTTGGAAGTCTGTAGGAGGTCTTGGGAAAAAAATGATGGGCCTGTAGAAACTAAACAAGTAACAGCAAGGCAATTGTTACCTTTAGGTAAAACGAGGGGTTGTCTAAAATGGGAATCACAACCAGAGGATGCTGCTTGGATTAGTCATACTAATGTAATGCTGTCAGCTGCGGCTTTTACCCAGAATTGGGCTTACCACCATTTTGGGAAAATGGGAAACGGGAAAGTGTGGGTGGTTGTATTGGAGACTTTAATCTTCACCCATCTCAGTTGGAATTCAATAAATCTAAAATGGATATAACCAAGGAATAATTCCTTGTGCCAACCTATTTGGATATAGAGAGGCAAAACCCAGAAGAAAACAGCTAAAATTGTTGAGGGTGGTGGGACTTGGTGGTAGGCTTTTTTTCATAATAAGCCTCTTAGAACCATCTGACTTTATTTTATTTTTTTAATTTTATTTATTTATTTGAGAGAAAGAGAATGAGAGAGAGAGAGAGAGAGAGAGAGGGAGAGCCCATGAGAGGGGGGAGCGTCAGAGGGAGAAGCAGACTCCCCGCCAAACAGGGAGCCCGATGCGGGACTCGATCCAGGGACTCCAGGATCATGACCTGAGCCGAAGGCAGTCGCTTAACCAACCGAGGCACCCAGGCGCCCTGAACCATCTGACTTTAAACTGCATCACATATTACTTTGATAAAAGTATTAATTTGGGGTGCCTGGGCTCAGTCGGGTTAAGTGACCAACTTGGTTTCGGCTCAGGTCATGATCTCAGGGTCGTGAGATCAAGCCCCACACTGGGCTCCGTGCTAAGCATGGAGCCTGCTTGGGATTCTCTTTCTCCCTCTGCCCCTCACCTCACCACTCCCCCGCTCATGCACTCGTGCACTCTTTCTTTCTTAAAAAAAAAAAAAAAAAGTATCAATGCTTTAAAAAGTGAATGAAACAGTGCTTGGAGGAAGCAGGAACAAAGAGCTCATTTATCTGAACAATTCAGATTCTGGTACACTGCAGGGATCGGGATCGTTCCCAGAGAAACAGGGAGGGAGCTGATATATGAATCCTGCGCTGGGTATGCGGAAGCCCCCATCTACTAGCATCATGTCCAGGCTGTGTGTCTGGCGCTGCCCTCTGGGCTCCTCCAGGCCCCTGAAGTGCTGGGGGTGGTGTGGGGGGCACACAGAAACCCTTAGCCGAGACGAACAACTTGGGTCTGGATCCAAGTGAGCAGTATGTCCACAGCAGGAGCCCATAATGTCCCTGGCACAGGGTTAACCAACGACACTCATGCTTCATCTTGCTTCATCTTCCTAAGAAGGATGTGGGTCGGATCCTTTAAAGACGTATTCATATATTTAGAGAGAGAGAGAGAGAGAGAGAGAGAGAGAGAGCACGCGTGCCAGTGAGTTGGGCGTGGGGGGGCAAAATGGGAGCATCTCAAGCTGACTGAGCACAGAGCTGGACGCAGGGCTCGATCTCACAACCCTGAGATCATGACCTGAGCCGAAACCAAGAGTTGGATGCTTAACTGAGTGTGCCCCCAAGCGCCCTGGGTTGGGTCCTTTAATGTCCTTGTTCAACCAAAGAGGAAAATTAAGCTTGGAGACATCAAAGAAGGCGTCCACGTTGATTGCATTGACTATGAAGCACAGCTAGGACAGGAACCCAGGTGTGCGGGGCTCCAAACAGAGCCGCGCTGCCTGTTCAACCACTTCCGGTCCTTGGTCCTTGAGCAAGTCCCTAACCTCTCTGACCCCAGTTTCTTTCTCGGTAAAGCTAATGATTCTGGCTCTACTTCCCTGTTGGGCTCAAATAAGATAATATATGTGACAATTCTAAAGAAGCTTCAAGTGCCAATGTATGCAAATGCAAATATTATTTTTGATGACAGGAGGGAGACAGGCAAGTCTTGTGACCCTACATGGTCTCTTACAGAAACTTCAGGGAGGCCAGCTTTAGTGCGGATCCTGAGAAGAGCCAGACAGCAGCTGGGTCAGTAGGCAGGATGATGTGGCAGGCCACCTCCCCCTGGAGGACCCGTAATATTAAATTCTGAGGATTTCTTCTCCTTCTTCATTTTCCACGAATCCCGGAGTCTTCTGCGAGCATGGTGTTCAGAAACACCGCAGCCTTCAGCTCCGGGTAAGCATTTGTGACTGGACTGAATTGAACAACTCTGAGTGAAAAACTGTTTCTTTCCTTTTCCCCAGGCGTCTGGACAAGCACGATTTGGGGCCACCTTTAACTTGGTTGAGCTGATTTCATCAGTTCGGTAACTGGAATTTCCAGACATTTACTGCCCCAGTATGCCCCCTGGTGGACAGTCTCGCATTTTATTCCCGAACTTTCTCAATGTGTCTTCACATTCTTAAACAAAAGCCCTCAGGGACTCTTGCAATGTGCAAGCTGGTCTTATTTCCACGCTAGAATGAGAAAACACGTTTAGAGAGAGGAAGGAATTTGCAAGTTCCTGGAACTGCATTTAGTGTCTTTTTCCCCCATTCAGCAAAAACCCAAAATACTGCAGTCTGCACGGTCTGGGTTTGAGCCCAGTTTAAGTCCTGGCTCAGCAACTGTCACCAAGTGAGGTCCTTTCACAGAATTAAATTTGATCCCTACCAGGCCTTCTATTATTATGGACATTTGCATTTGGAGGGACTATTCTGTGCAATGAATGTGCTGAAGAACTTGCAGAAGAAAAACTGACGGCTGATGTACCAATCCAACTCATGCGTGTGTTTTAATGTTTGGTGGGTTTGTGGTAATCCCCTAAAATAGGGTTTAAACTTGAAAATATAGGCGGTGGGATCTCTTCAGACTTCTTCCTCAGCCACTGACCACTTTACCATGAGTGTGCTTAGCTTTGAAGTCCTCTGTGGCTGTGGGGGGCCATTCTCCATTCTGGGGGAAAGCCTGCCCTCTGGGGCTCAGAGCAGCCCCGTGGCTGAGCTCCGTAACCTGGAGTCGGGTTGCCAGCTTCAGCCCCCACTGACACTGCCATTCAGTAGATCTGTGACTTCAGGCGAATCTCCTAACTTCCCTGTGCCTCATCTTCCTCCCAGGGGAAACAGGGATAAAAAGTAATATTCACCTCTTAAGTGTGGGGAAGATTCAGCCACACAACTTACAGAAAGCACTCAGCACCTAGCCTGCCACAGGTGATAGGCTGTCCTTCTCTGTGGCTGTTAATGAGCTGACCTGAGGTGGTGCCTTGAAGCTTGCAGTCATGACACACAAGGGAAGCAGTGTGGGTGTTTCCTTCAAATACCTTCTCTCATGCTATTGCTTTTGTTCCACATATGAGTGAAACCATATGCTAACTGTCTGTCTCTGCTTGACTTATTTCACTTAGCATAATCCCCTCCAGTACTATCCAGGTTGATGCAAATGCTGGGTATTCATCTTCTGGATGGCTGAGCAATATTCCATTGTGTATATGAACCACATCTTCTTTATCCATTCATCTGTTGAAGGGCATCTCGGCTCCTTCCACAGTTTGGCTATTGTGGACATTGCTGCTATAAACATTGGGGTGCATGTGCCCCTTCTTTTCACTACATCTGTGTCTTTGGGGTAAATACCTAGGAGTGAAATTGCTGGGTGTTATATGCAACTAATGAAACACTGAACACTACATCAAAGACTAATGATGTACTATACAGTGGCTAACTGAACATAATAAAACAAACAAACAAACAAATACCTTCTCCCAGTAGAGGATCTCAGCCCCGGTGGTGTCTGCAAGCCCCTCTCCCCAGGCAGGGGTGTGTGCTGGAAACGTATGTGGGCGTTTTGGGTTGGCCAATGAAAGGAAACACTGCAAGCAGATGGGGGAACTGGATGCAGTGCAAGGGACTGTCCCACTCAATTGAGAATTGTCCCTGAACAGACATGTCTCTAAAGAAGATGTACAAATAGCCAATGAGCATATGAAAAGATGCTCAGCAACACTAATCATTAGGGAAATGCAAATCAAAATCACAATGAGATACTGCCCAACACCCATCAGGATGGCTATTTTAAAAAAAAAAAAAATACAACCCACAAAATAACAACTGTTGGAGAGGATGTTGAGAAATTGGAACTTTTACTCACTGTTGGTGGGAATATTATGTGGTGCAGTCCCTGTGGAAAACAATATGGCAGCTCCCCAAAGATTTAAATATACAATTACCATATTTTTGGGTATACACCCCAAAAAAACTGAAAGCAGGGTGTTGAAGAGATATTTACAGATCCATGTTCGTAGGGGCATTATTCACAATAGCCAAAAGGTGCAAGAAACCCAAGTTTTCACTGATAGATGAATGGATGAAAAAATGTGGTCTCTATATACAATGGAATATTATTCAGTCTTAGAAAGGAAGGGAATTCTGACACACACTACAACGTGGATGAACCCTGAGGTCATAATGCTAAGTGAGCTATGCCAGTCAGAAAAGGATGAACACTATAGGATCCACTGATATAAAGCCCCTAGGGTAGTCTAATTCATAGAGACAGAAAGTAGGATGGTGGTGGCCAGGGGCTGGGGGGGGGGTAGAACGGGGAGTTAGCGTTTAGTGGGTACAGAGTTTCAGTTTTGCAAGAGGAAGAGAGTTCTGGAGATGGATGGAGACATGAACACTGCGAATGCACTTAAAATCACTGAACTGGATACTTACAAGTAATTATAATGATAAATTTTATGTGTATTTTAGTATAATTAAAAAATTTTGCCCACCTAAAGTGCCAATAGCATCCCTTTGAGAGATATTGCCAGAATATCTAAAAATAGTCAGATAATGCATGCATTTGGTTGTAAGAAGTCCACTTACCCTTTGCATACAACACCCAGAGCTCATTATATCACGTGCCCTCCTTAATGCCCATCACAGTTACCCCATCCCCCACCCCCCTCCGCTCCAGCAACTCTCAGTTTGTTCCCTAGAGTTAAGAGTCTCTTATGGTTTGTCTCCATCTCTGTTTTCACTAAATTCTACCCCTGAAACTAATAATACACTATATGTTAACTAAATTGAATTTAAATAAAAAATTAAAATAAATTAAAAAGAAAGAACTATACAAACTATAGAACCTAACTAAGGGACATAAAAACAATTTACTAAATGGAGAAACATTTCATACTTATGAATGGGAAGAGTTACTGTTTTAAAGTTATATATTCTCCCTCCCTGTCCAAACTTCTCTCCATCATTTGATACAATTCCAATGAAGTTTTTTTGTGTGTGTTTTTGTTTGGCCACATATGACGATGTATTTCTAACATTTACCTGGAAGAATAAACCAAAAAGACTTCTGCAAAAAAAAAAAAAGTCCACTCATCCTTAGGGGTAACTATCTGCATGGACTAGTGCATCTGCCCTCCCTGTCCATGTTTCCTCTTTGTCTCAGCTGCCAGGGGAAGGGGACCCCTAAAATCAGGTAAAGGCGCACTTCCAAGGAGCCAAAACTTAGTGATGGGATTAGGAGGAATCCTGTAGTTAAATGAATAGTATTATTTTAGGACGTTCTCATTTATTTATAGCAATCCACTTATAAATTATGTTTACTAATCAATAAAATCACATTGGGGCAACAACTTGGGATTTCTGGCTTCAAATGATACTTTTGGCTTTCAGTGGAAAGCTGAATGGGAGGAGAGTTCTTACCTTGTAGATACAGGACTTAGCATTCAGAAAGAAGAGCTCGATGGTAGCATTGTCCTTCAGGTATGAGATGCTTTCTATATAGAACCTGAAAGAGAAAAACTGCTAATGAGCCACAGAAGCAGCAACTGATCAAGCTGAAAATCAGCTGTTTTCTGAGCTACAGGATTTGACATGAGGACCAGAACTCCCCATCCTAAATGAAAAAGAAAAAGATGTGGTCAGTTGTTTTCATATGGTTCTTTTTTGAAAGAAAGCAGAGTTTTTCAAGCCCCTTTCTAGCACATGAGGACTGCCATGCTTGACAACCTTGACCAGAGCCAGGGAGCTGGGACTCCCACCAGAGGGGGGGTTAAACTCAACCATCTCCTTTCTTTCTCTTGAGCCGCTTTCCAATTTTTAAATTATACACATATATATATATATATTTTAAAGATTTTACTTATTTATTTGACAAAGATAGAGAGAGCACAAGTAGGCAGAGAGGCAGGCAGAGGGAGAGGGAGAAGCAGGCTTCCCGCCGAGCAGGGAGCCCGATGTGGGACTCGATCCCAGGACCCTGGGGTCATGACCTGAGCCGAAGGCAGTCGCTTAACCAACTGAGCCACCCAGGTCCCCCAATTTTTAAATAATATTATTGGACTTTCATACATTGTTTTGGTCCTAATCACTGTTGAGTTGGATTTCCTGAAGATAATTTCTTCTGCTCAATTGAAAAAGGAGGCCCTATTTCTCTTTCAAATGGTTACGACGTTATCTTCCCAAAGGCGGTGAGGTGCGATTTGATTTCTGCGAATCCAGAGAGCTGTGGTAAGTGCTCTTAATGCTGTGGTATTAATGCATATTAAGCCAAATGAGAATTGGATTTTTATCCAGATGGAGCTTATAGATTTCTTTCATGATGAAACATGCTGAAATTATTTACGTTTACGTTTAATGCACCTTTTTATGCATCGACTTTGGCGTTTATTAAATCACGTAATCAGATTAGGCACTTGTACTTGTCTAGGGACCAGTCGCGTGCAGGGAGGGGGTGATGGAAGGCAGAGCCTTGCCAGGGAACAGGCCCTGAGTGGGGCCACTGGATACCTGCCTCCTGGAAACTGGGGCTACCCCGAGGTGGCGGTGGCAGTAGCAGGTGTAATGGGAAGGTAAGGGCTAGGTCCTTCTAGAACAGCGTTACAGTATGATGGAAAGAATCCTGGGGAGGAAGTCAAGAGACCAGTGATCTGGTCCCAGCTCTGTATGATTTAGGGCAAATCACTTCATCTCTCTGGGCTTCTGTTTTCCAGACTGTAAAAGAAGACTGAGGGAGCCGGTCAGTGGTTCTCCACCTAAGAAGTCTACGGCTGTCAAATATTGGAAACTCATTTGGATGAAGACAACAATAACAGCAACAAAAACAACAAACCAACATTGCACGAGGCTAACAAAACACACCCCTAGGCAAGGACAAGCCCACAGCCCACCCGTTTGTAACCTCTTGTCCGCAGATGGATTATGTTTTCTGTCATTTTTCCGGTGTGGGTGTGCAGAGGCTGCTGTGATTAATATCATACAGACTCGTTTCAACTTGTGAGTGAATCCAGAGTAACTTCAGATACTAGCAGATATTTTCAATAAACAGGTATTAATACAATTTCCCCTAGGTGAGAGTCTACAAAATATTTGGAGATTAGAGTATGGAGCTCATTCTTACAAAGTTTGGGAATGAGTAGGATCCTTGGGGGACCTCTGCCACCCGGTCTCTCCCTGCAAGAAAAAAAAAAAAGAAGCACCTGCCTCTTGCTTTTTGGAGGAGGTATTTTAGGTCATGGAGGCTCCATAAAGGGTCTTCAGTGGTCCCAAAGGAACGCCCGGGTGGCTCAGTTGGTGAGCAACTGCTTTCGGCTCAGGTCATGATCCTGGAGTCCCAGGATCCAGTCCTGTACGCATCAGCGGGCTTCTGCTTCTCCCTTTGACCCTCCCCCCTCTCATGCTCTCTCTCTCTCTCTCTCTCATTCTCTCTCTCTCAAAAAAAAAAAAAATCTTAAAAAAAAAAGAAATGTAGTAAACTCTAGGTCTTAAAGCAAAATAAGTTAAATTGGATTTAATAACAAAAAATCCACATTTGTTGTGAAGGATTTTTGACTGGGGGTAGTCAGAATAGCAAAATCGGAAGGAAGGCAGGCAGGCAGGCAGGCAGGCAGGCAGGCAGGAGGGAAAGAAGGAAAAGGGAAGGAGGGAAGGGATCGAGGGAGGCCGACTTGCAAGCGTGGCCCATTACAGATGAATCTTGCTTCGGGCCTTTGTTCAAGCTATTGCTCTCGACCCAGAAACCACCATCCTCCACACCCCAAACCACTCCTGCTCCCGTCTGCCCTCACTCAGGAACACCATGTTTTCCTGGGCTCTGCTGATGGCCCCCAGGGAAGAGCTCCTCCCCCGGGCTCCTCCTCCGCTCTCCGTGCTCCCCCAGGGTCCTGTACTTTTCTGCTCCCTAGGGCATCTTCTTTCTCAGCTGTGCACGGCCTCCTGGAGGGCGAAGCCAAATCCCATTCATTTTTGTTTATCTCCAGCACTGACACAGCGCCTGGCACACACGTGGGCTTAGTAAGTGTCTGGGAGTGAAAGACTCTGCTGGTCAGCTTGCCTCCTCCCCGCGGGCTGCTAGGTGCGGCTCTCAGGAGGGACAGCGAGAGGGGCAGTGAAGGCACTGCAGGAGGGGGAGGAGCTAAGTGACCTCCCACCCATGTCCCCGAAATCCCCAGTCAGCGGGGCTCGTATTCTGCATCCGGGCCCTGCCCCCCTGCCCTTCGCTCACTGTCAACGTGGGAAGTTGCACAAGCAAGCCACTGCTCCCCTCGATTCTTAAAGCCAGGACAACAGCAGAAATTTCTGGAGTTTGAGCTCAGTTCTGCAATAATCACTCTGAGTCTAAACCTGTTTGGTCCGAAATCATATAATTTTCAAAGCAACGCCTTGTGTCTTTCCTGCATTTGTTTCAATTCTTGAGAATTAAGGAGTGAGGACATTTGCTACCCCTACCATCCATTTTCTCCTCAATAGTATAAGAAGGAAACATAACACCCCATCCACGCCCAGCAACGGAAACTGGAAAGGACAGGGCAGGTTCTGTTCTCTGCGACAGCATTCATATCCCCGGAGTTCTACGGGTCTGGCTGGACACGAGGCAGGAAGGCAGAGAAAATAACCTATTCTGAGATGAGGAAAAATAAACCACCAACTCTTGACAGAAACTGAGAACCAGTTTCCCGTTAACCTTTATCACCGAGAAGCAGCCTGGAAAACTTATGAGCTCCAGGCCTGTCATATTATTATTCTGTAACCCTGGATATTTAACTCATCCTGAACTTTCCATCCGCACTAGGGAACTTGTTGAGTCAAAATGCCCAGAGAGAAACAGACCTCAGACATCTCAATCCACACACCGAGGCTCAGGGCAAGCTACGGGAGCACCAGGGAGCAGAAACTTCTGGGGGAAGTGGGAAACACTGATGGTTTGGGTACAAAATCTGGATTTTTTTTTTTTTTTTAAACCAGTTCTGTTCTTTTTGATTTCATGAGAGCTCCTAGTTTTTGCCAGTAGGTGGCGATGTTGCATTTCCTTAACTACCACTGTGCCGGTTGCGGTTGGGGGAGCGCTTCCTCAAAGACCTGGTTCACAAAGAAAATTCCGGGTCTCTGGGTAAAGCCAAGGAGCTGAATGCTTTCTTGTAGATTCACAGGGTCTGCAAGGACAGTTCCAAGTCTGGCTCTGTATTAACCGTGGGTTTCTGGTGCTTTGACATCTGGGGCCTTGGTGGCTGTGGAGGGAAGGCCCCTCCCAGTGCTGACCAGTCCCTTAGAGGTGTGAGCTCGCCTTTCATATGCAGACCAGCCAATCAAGAGCTCACACACCCTTCCTGCTCCTTTGTGGGGCTCTCACCCTCCAGGCTGTGACCCCAGGGCCCTTGCCAGGGCCAGACAACTCTGGACAGCCCCGGTGCCCCCAAGCCTGATGAAATGATTCAAAGTAGCCAAGCCTAAACCTGATTACCCTGCCTCACCCATTCCTTCCTGCAGAAACCACAAAACAAAGGCTCTTCCCCACATTTCCCCACACTCCCTCTGCCTCCTGACCAACGTCCCTGCCCCTGGGCAGCCCTGCCTGGTGTGGCGTGCCCCCTCCTCCTAGGAACCGTGAGCAGCAAGCTGTCTTTTCTATGGCCACCATCTCCTGATGTGTTGGGAGTACCTGAGTACCTGGTCCCTGAGTACCTCTACCGGAGTAATAATAAAACCTACACTTTAAAACAGGCTCTTTGGGCACATTTAGCAGGACTGAATCTGATGGCTTTTTTTTTTTTTTTTGAGTCAAAGGGCCAATCTTTGTCCTGGGCCAAGGGCAAAACCTGGCTAAGTCTGTTCCCTGAAAACCATCAGCAATGTCACACCCAACCTGGCCCAGATGATGTCAGCCTGAGACACTGTATCTGCCGCTCTGAAGCAGGAATAAATATGCTCTATGTTCTTACGTGTTTGGGCACATAAAAAAATCAAGAGGCTCTGAGGCCTTGGGTAGTCTCGTCCCCTGTAACCCACGAACGCCTCCGACAGCAGCAATCAGCCTTCCTCCTCTGAACGGCTCGCTCCTCCTCTTCCCTCCCACATCCACCCCGTGGCACTGGGGAATCACCAAATCTTTCCAGCAAGTGTTAATTAAATGGACCGCTGATTTCATTTTGTCACGAACACAAGGGTCACATTTGGAATGCTGACTTTTAGCAGCAAAAAGGAGCAACAGGAATGAAAAGGGTATTTGGTGCTGCTGTGAGTTTCTGGGGCCGAATATCTCTGATCTTTAGAATTTCACCAGCTCGAAAAAAATCTTCAGTGGGGCACCCAGTTGAGATCTAGCAAGTTCTGGTTAGCAGGCCCCTCACTTTAGGATCCCTGCCTTCATTGTTACTGTGGTGACAGGAAAGAGCAACTGCTTGTCTCGACCAGCCAGGAAAGACCCCAACAGTCAGGCCATAAACTCGGCTATCAAATCCCCACTCCCGGAATAAAGCTTCCTGGGATCGCCTCTCTCCCTCTTTCTTTCTCTCGTGCTCACTTCAGTTTACTGTTGGTGAACCTCAGTTTGCGGAGACAAATCTAATCTCTATTTATCTTCCTACAAACAGTGGAGATGATCAGCGCTGCAGGGCCACTTGGCTGAAGACGAAACGACTGAAGGACCAGCCCAGGCAGGGAGGGAACCATTCTGAGCACAAACGTGTTCCTACAGAAATACCCAGAGATTTCCTTGGGTGTGTAGGGAAATTTTTCCTATAAATTTTCTTGACCTATTTCTTAAGCTTGCCTGGTGAATACGGTCAGAGGGTCACTGTTCTCAGATTTGGGGAGCTTGTCTCGTAGTTCCAAGCGGTGGTCTGCAGATGGATGTGACCTTGTTCACACACGGATCGCTGGGCTGGTCATAGAGTCGGGTGTGTGTGTGTGTGTGTGTGTGTGTGTGTGTGTGTGTGTGTGTGTGTGTGTGTCGGGGGGGCGGGTAAGGGAGCAGCAGGAGGAGAGGCAATCAGGTCAGACGGGACATGCAAAGCATAACTGCAGCGTGATAATGTGACCTTGTTCACACACGGATCGCTGGGCTGGTCATAGAGTCGGGTGTGTGTGTGTGTGTGTGTGTGTGTGTGTGTGTGTGTGTGTGTGTGTGTGTGTGTGTGTGTGTGTGTGTGTGTGTGTGTGTGTGTGTGTGTGTGTGTGTGTGTGTGTGTGTGTGTGTGTGTGTGTGTGTCGGGGGGGCGGGTAAGGGAGCAGCAGGAGGAGAGGCAATCAGGTCAGACGGGACATGCAAAGCATAACTGCAGCGTGATAATGGGAAGCCAGGAACATTTTGAGGAGGGGAGCAGATGAGAGTTCTGGAAAGCTACTTGGTGGTAACCTAGAGGAGAACGGAAGGAGCCACAACAAGGAGAGTCTCTCGTTCAGGAAGGGGGTGTTCGTGGGGAGTCAGCAGTGGGTCTAAGACCTAATTCAGGCCATAAACTCGGCTATCAAAGACACAGAGGTAACAGGAGTTAGTGAGTGAAGAAGGCAAGGTGCAGGAGAGTCCAGGTTGATGCCCCAGTTTCTGGCTGGGTGTGTGGTGGGGCCAATCACAGAGATAAGGAGGTGCCACAGGAAGAGGAGGAAGTCTGGGGGGCAGAGAGATGAAGACGCCATTGATTCAGGCAGAGGGGGCAGATAAGTGCCCGTGAAGTTTGGGGCCTAGAGACGGCCAGTGCCCATGGTCGTGATGGGACAGCCACAAGCTGAGGAGCCGGTGGGATGGCGAGAAAGGAGACAAGGGCAGACCTCTCCTTCCAGACGTGTGATGTGGACAGCGGTGGGAGCAAGGGGGCAGCAGCGGATGGAAGATACAGTCAGAGAGGGTATTTTCTTTTGTCAGGGTAGAATAGTCATGGTCATGGGGGGAAGAATCCATGGAGAAGGGGCAGCGTAAGACAGAGAAAGATGGGAGACTGGAAGCAGGGAGTTCTCGGAGGTGCTGGAAGGGGCTGGAACATGTGGACCTGGCCAGCCTCGGACGCTGGGCTAAGGGTCAGTCTCCCTCTGAGGGGTGTGCGTGGGAGTGCACGGGCACGCATGCAGCGGGTGGGCAAGGAGGCCACAGGATGGGCGGGTACAATTAAGTAAGTGAGCAGGAAGCTGAAGCTCCCTTGGGCCAGCTTTCCTTTTCTCCACAAAATCATAAGCAATGTCACCTTCTTGCAGCAAAGGAGTGAGCTTCTGGTTTGGAGTCTGTGGGAGGGAGCAAAAGCCACCATGGGCAACGCAGAGGACCCCGAGCAGGTGCAATGGACAGAAGTGGCTAGTAACACTGATGAGCTGTGTGAGATTGGTCATAAGCAATCGTGTACCAACTTGCGGCTGTGTGACCCCCTTCCCCCGGCCCTGACCACACTCGGAGGCTCAGAGGCAGAAATAAAAGAAATATGTGACTGGACGGATCCCACCCTACCTGTGTGTACAAGCGCACAAAGGGGGCATGCACGCATGTGACCGGCAGCAAAGGCGGGGGGGGGTGGTCCTGGGGAAGGGGTGGTTGCAATGGTAGTAACATGGATTGGACTGAATCAGCAGAGATGAGGACGGGCAGGCTGAGAGGGCCCAAGAATTCAGGGAAATGGATGCAGAGGTGCACGCGGGTAGGGGTTCGCCTGCTCTGCTCCCCGCTCTACCCTTAGCTCCTAAACCAATGCCCACAACACGGTCAGTGCCTGGTGGCTATTTGTGCATCGGTAACTGAACCTACTGCCAACAGTGAGTGTGCAGCTCAGTGTCCCCAAGGGAGGAAACTCACTCTCCACAGCTTGAATGAGAGTGGGTCTTGGCTCTCCAGGCCCTGTAGTGATGCGGCTCAGGGTGCCAACGGGACCGTGGAGTCTTCCTACGTGAGAGGAAAGAGCACGGTGCGGGGAGAATGCCTTCCCACTGGCGTTCAGCAGATGGCAAGAAGTTCTCAAGTGGGGCTAACAACACATACCTCGGCTCTGAAAACTCCTGCTTTACCATGTGCGAGGCCCCTTCCTCTGCCCCTATGGAGGTTCCAACCTGCCTCCAAGTTTTGCGACTGCAGGATGTTCCCCCGCCAATGGGGCGCTCTCCGCCAAGGCCACTCGGAGTTGAGTAGTGCCAGACCTGGAATGGCAGGCCTGGGAGGGCGACCGCTCTCCGCACCCTCTCTCCCAGTGGGGGTGCATCCGCGCCTGACGCCATCTCTGCGGGTGGACCCTGGTCCTGTAGCTGCGGCCAAGTGTGGAACATGAGACGGCCCAAAGTCACTGATCCTGACTTGGTGGCCTGTGGCCCGGCCAGAGTCTCTGAGAAGCAATCATGGGGTCGCATTTCACTTGTGGAAAGAGACGTAGCGTGGTGCAGCGGGGAGGGCCCAAAGTTTGGACTCAGATCTAACTGAACAGAGGTGGCAATTTACTAGTGGTATTGGGAGGAGAATCAGCATGTTGGGCCTTCATCTCCCTCTCTTTTTATTTTTTTTGAGATTTTATTTGACAGAGAGAGAGAGAGACACAGAGAGAGCATAAGCAGGGGCAGAGGGAGAAGGAGAAGCAGGCTCCCCACTGATCAGGGAGCCCGATGCAGGACTCGGTCCCAGGACACTGGGATCACGACCTGAGCCGATGGCAGACGCTTAACCGAATGAGCCACCCAGGTGCCCCTCACACCTCCCTCTCTTTACCTAGGAATAATAATACCTGATTCAAGGGCTGTGAAGATTTACAATCATCCTGAATAATGGACGGACGTTTAATAACGGATAGTTCCCTTTCCTCAGACCTTGTCCCTTTTTAGGTCATTATTAAGACTCTGAAGGCTCTGTGATCACTCCTGGTGATCTGGCTCAGAAGGAGGAAAGGGGAGGTCGTTTTAGGCTAAATCATGGGTCAGTGAAGACGGATTTTCAGTCCCCTGTCCAGCCATGCTGAGAATGCCCAGCAGCACGACACCAGCCTCAGGCCCTTTAGGATATGCTCAGAGGAGAAAGCAGAATTTCCTGATTTCAAATTCAAATTATTTAATATATTGGGGTCTTGTTTTTCATCATCGGTTGAATGGAGGTGGTAATTCTGCCCCCACTCTCACAGATGTTTCGAATATGCATTACAGCAAGAGAATATATAATTGCCAAATAGTAAGCCATGCTGGGATGGCAGCCCAAATTTAGATCCCCAGTGATACGGGGTTAATATTTCCACTGGATGAATTCCCAAATCTTGACTTAAGGCAGTCAGCCTTTTCCACGGTCTTTTATTGGGTGCTTTTATTCTCCGTTTCCACGAAGGCTAACGGTGCACGTGTTACAGGGATGAATCTACAGATGTTTAAACAAAAGGAGAGAGGCTAGGGGCGGCTAGAGAGACCACTTGCAGGCACGCACGTGTGCCGCTGGCTGGGCTGGGGCTGCTCCGGCCGTCGCACTCTTGTTGAGAAATGAGAAAGGTCAGTGTGCACATGGGGAAATCGCCCAGCCAGACGGGGGGGCTCCTTTATGGACCCCCGGCATTGTCCAAGGTCTGAGTTCTTCATGAAGATAATTCATCCTGCCATTCCTTTGGAGAAAATAGCCTGCGGGCACCCCTGGAAAGGCACCGAGGTATAAGCTGGAAATTCTACCCAGGCACCAAGGTAAAAATGCACAATTCACCTACATGAGAGCATCTGTCTCCTCTCTTGGAGAAAACAGACTCTTGGTGTTTTGCTTCTGTGTTGCTCAGCTGGCTGCAAAGTGGGGTCTGGGAGCCAGGATCCTCTGTGATGGGTGCCAAGGTGACACCCACCCTGGGAGGCGGTAATAGTTCAAGTGACAGATGATGGGGAGAGGGGAGGATAGGGCAGAAGGTGGAAGTAGCTGGAGAGAATTAACGCACCTGAGAATCTAGACTTCAAGGTTCAAGTCTACAGGACTGAATGGATAACGACATCACAGACTTGAGGGACCCCAGGAGGCCTGGGGAGGTCAAGATGAGTTTGGCTTTGGAGCTGCTGAGTTAGAAGCACTCAGGTGGCCAAGGCTGGACACAGAAAGCCGAGCCTCTGCAGAAAGAGCAGCTTTTGCAATGAGCTACAGAAGGAGCTCCACCTTGTGACAATATTCTGCTAGGGGTCTGTCTCCAAATGTGGCCCGGGAGAGTTTTTCCCTGGGCGTGTTCTCCGCGATGCCTACTGCAGCCACCTAGGAAAACAGGTGGCAAATGGCAGAAGCATTCATTCCTGCTTCTCCGTATTGTAAGCCCGGGCCCTACCTCTGCAGCTCTCCTCTGTGTATCTGGTGTCACAGACAGAAGTCACGAGTGACTTGGATCGGCCGGCATATCCTCAGTGACAATTTCATGGCGCCCCAAGCTTTCCTCCAAGGCTCGGTTCCCAAAACCCACCAATAACTCAGCTCATAACAGACCCTTGCAAAAAGCAGCTAATATACAACCAGCCCAGTATTTTCTCTTCTTGATTAATGTTGGTGAAAAGCAGCAGGAAGGAGGGGAGATCCTGATGTATTATGGCAAGTGGACTCATCCACCTTTGATTACAGGTTAATGAAACTCTTAAATTCAACTGAGCCTTGCCCGATGTTGCCGCACCCCCATACCCCCCCAACCCCCGGTGGAATTGTGAACTCTCCTTTATGTGGTTACCTTTCCATTTATCTGAGAAAATGGAGCCACCATTAAAGAGACTGTGACATCAAGATCACGCGCATCAGTAATGGAAATGGCTAAGATTAGCTCTGATAGGTTTGCAGCTCTTAAACAAATAAGAAGGGCATTAAAAGCAAGTTTAATTTTGCTCCGCCAGCAGAGGTGAAGATATATATGCTCGTCTGGGACATGGACCCTTTAACTCTTACTTAGGCTCTCTGATGCCTTCCATGGTATCAAAAGGGCTATGATTAAAACTGCATTCCTGACCATGCTCTTTAGGAAGAACTGAACTGTGAGTTGTTTGTGGTCCTGCTCTTGAACTTGTTAACATATACATATTTTTAAAGATCTTATTTATTTATGTATTTGAGAGAGAGAGTGTGAGTGCACGCATGACCCAGGGTTGGGGGGCAGAGGGAGAGGGAGAAGTAGACTTCCTGCTGAGCGGGGAACCCGACACAGGACTCGATCCCAGGACCCTGGGATCATGACCTGAGCCCAAGGCAGCCGCTTAACTCACTGAGCCACCCAGGCGCCCCATTGAACTTTAACATATTTTAAAAGGACAGGGTGCATGTATTGGGTAAGAGTGCTGGTGTTCGTTGGAAGATGGAGGCATTCGGGCCTAAATGCCCCTGCAGCTGTGCACAATGAAGGTTCTGCACAAAAACTGCCTGGTGGCTCCAAGGACGGGGTGCTCCGGGAGGTGCTGGATCTGGACGCTCAGATCCTGGCTTTGGCCCTGAACCCAAGACACGAGCCCCCTCTCTGACTTGCCAAAACCTTCTGCAAATGAGGGAAAGTGGTAAGTCCGGCTGACTTCATGTTTGCAAATGTGAGCCGTGAGCAGCAAATTACATTCTCTGCAGTCACAGAATAAAACTTCTTATAATAGATTAGTGAACAGAAAATGCCCATCGTTTCTGGTATTTTATTAAGCTGTATCCTCCCTTCCTGGGGAATGCATTGAACTATGGTTTACTGCTGCATTTCAACTATTCCTATTTGGGATAAGATAAAATAGGCAAGTTTCAAGAGGCCAAGTGTCAGTTGTGAGAAAAGGAAAGAAGACTCAGGGGTGCCTGGGTGGCTCAGTCTGTTAAACATCTGCCTTCGGCTCAGGTCATGATCCCAGGGTCCTGGGATCGAGTCCTGCATCGGGCTCCCTGCTCAGCCGGCAGCCTGCTTCTCCCTCTGCCTCTCCCCCTGCTTGTGCTCTGTCTCTCAAATAAATAAATAAAATCTTAAAAAAAAAAAAAAGGAAAAAAGACACAGACATTTGTGATGTAGCTCCAAATGACCGCCACCAAAAATAATACTAATAACCCCAGGATTTGTGTTACTATAAGAGACTCAGTTTAGTTTGAGACAGATGGACCACAACGAACTTGATTCCCCTTTCCTGTAATCATGCTGCCCTCCCAGACTTCTTGACAAAGAAAAAACAACGAAGCAAAAGGATGGACACGAGGTGTACGTACCTGACACAAAAGTATAAAACAACCGGTCCGGACTTTTTGGGGAACTCATGTTCCAATACTCTTCGGTCTAGTTGAAGCCAGTTTAAGTGTCCCCTGAGGAGAAGAGAGACAAATGGGTTAGGACTCTGGAGTTTGTGGAAGCTTCTGTGATGAAAGCATGTGTGCAGCAGAACATGCTGGATCACAGATCAATGTGGACCTCTACCCCACTCCTAAGTTCTCAGTACTTGAAGAACTTCAAGGAGTTATCTGGGGGGATACTGAATCAGCGGCAGATACCATGTGACGTGAAGGAGAGGAATGACAATCAGAAAGTCTGGGGTTTGCGACCTGCTATCCATTTCCTCGATTGTGCTAAAATTAAAATGGAATCCTACCCTCTCTCTCGTCCTGAATTCCCTTACCACCACCCTCCTGAGTGCCTTTTTTCCCGAAGGACTCAAAACCCACTTTAGAAATGTTAGCAATCTTCACAACGCCTTGCTGGAAGCAGACAGGGTGAAAAGTGAATCACAAATAGTTTCTTAAAAAATGAAACTCACACCCACCATATGACCCAGACATTCTACGCCGAGGTATTTACCTGAGAGAAATGAAATCTTTGTCCATGCCAAGACTTTTTTACACGCAGATGTGCAGAGACACTTTACTTGTAACAGCTCAAAACTTGGAACAACCCAAATGTTTATCAGTAGGGGAATGAGCATGATATAGTTGTAGAATGGAATACTATTGCCCCAATAAAGACACTGAGCTATTGATATATAACATCAACATGGATCAATCTCAGAGTGATTATGCTGAGTAAAAGATGCCAGACAAAAGAGTACAGACTATAGGATTTCATCCATATGAAACTCCAGAAGGTGCAAACTGATCTGTCCTGACAGAGGACACATCGGCGGTTGTCTGGGGGGTGGGTGCGAGGGAGGGCTTTCAGTGGGGCAAGAGGAAACTTTTGGGAGTGATGGATATGTTCATTATCTCGATGGTAGTGATGGGTTTCATGGGTGTAGACACAAGTCAAAACGCATCAAACTGTACTCTTTACCGAGTATTTATAGTATGTCAATTTTACCTCGTCAAAGCTATTTTAAACAGTGAACCACAGAGACCTTTGATGATACACAAATGGAGTGGCTTGTGCATTTCTTCCTGCCCTCTCTTCTTTCCTTTTGTAAATATTAATTAATCGCCTTCTCTGAGAAAGGGTCTGGAGATGCAGCAGTGTACAAAATAGACACGATTCCGGTTCCCCTGAGCTTCTAGTCTTGTAGGTAGACAGGACACTCAACCCACAATTCCCACAATTAATGGCAGAATTACTAATCAGGGGGCACCTGGGTGGCTCAGTCGGTTAATCATCTGCCTTCAGCTCAGGTCGTGATCCCGGGGTCCTGGGATTGAGCCCCGCATTGGGCTCCCCGCTCAGCAGTAGGCCTGCTTCTCCCTCTCCCACTCCCCCTGCTTGTGTTCCCTCTCTTGCCTGTGTCTCTCTGTCAAGTAAATAAATAAATCTTTAAAAAAAAAAAAGAATTACTAATCAGAATGGTATTAGGACCTAACACTTATGGTATAAGGACCATGAGTAATGAGAACATGTAAGGACCTGATTGAGTTTGGGGCTCAGAAGTACTGCCTGGTGTTTGAGATTTGAAGAACAGTGAGAGTTAACTTAGCAAAGAGAAGGGGGACTATGTTCTAAGCAGTGCGGCCAGCATGTGCAAAGGCCCCGAGGCAGGGAGAAGTATGGCATGCTGGTGTCGTGTGAGTAGAAAGAGATGAAGCTACAGAGGGCAGGGACCAGCTGCTAGGGTCTGGGAGGCCACGTTGAGGAGATGGTCTTTGCCGAGTGGGGCAAAGCCACGGGGCAGGTATGAGCAGAGGAGTCTGCCTTTTCCTCTCCTCTCCTGACCCAATCTCAGTCCAGCAGCCTGGAGGGCCAAGCCCTATAATCACCTTTACTCAGGAAGCTCATGTTGAACAGACACAACTGATACACGAAGCCTCCTCGGGTGCCTGATGCTGTGTAACACGTTCATAACGTATACGCACGTGTGAAATGCTGGCATTGGTCTGTGGATAATGGGAGACAAAACTTGTCTGACTCACTGCATTAGAATGTTTGCTCCTCCAAGCACATGCTTGCCTCCAACAAATGCAAGACAGTAAACATGCTAGAGGTTTTCATCTCCACTTTAAGGCTCATTCAAGCTGCACCTTTTGCAGAAAATCCCTCTTTCAATGTGGCTCTAGAGATGGCATTTGGATCTGCTTCTGGAGAGTGTCCATCTGAGGAGCTCGGGCTCTTTTTCCTCCTCCTATGAATCTCCAACTAGAAAAACATTTTTTTTTCTACTAACTTTACCTTTCATGTTTGGTTATTCTTCTCTGAATATAGTAAGGATAAAAAATAATGGGAAAAAAGGTTTTCTAAATAAACGACTGGATCACTTTCCTCCAGAAAGGTGGGATAAATTCCTGTCCAACTAGAACACGGGATCTGGAAGCAGAAGGTGCCAACTTGGTCTCTGGTTGTACTGGAAATGCCGAGAATGCCCCACAGGGTCATACTTTTTCAGACCTCTGTGCCTGAGCTCATGTTGCTCTCTCTGCCTAGAATGCCCTTCCCCTCCTTCATCACCGAGCGAAGCCTGACCCATCCTTCAAGACCTGGCTCTCTTGTGTCTCTTCCAGAAAGTGCTCCTTGACCCACCTTCCCACACACCAGCCTGGGCTGGGCTCCTCTCTGGACCCTCACGGCACCCACCCCAGGCACACTGCTCCCACGCTCCCCACCATCCGTGGAACGTCCCCTGCGTATGCTTTCTGTCTCCCCAGTAGACCCTGTACATCTGAAAAACAGAGACCTACTTCATAAGGTAAAAGTGTGTGCTTGATCAAATGGAAGGTATTAACACAAATGTTAGCCCTAATTATTGGATAATAAATTACAGCCACTCTCTTCCTGCCTCTGAAAAGGTCCAAAATCTTCCAGAGCCTTCTCTTTAGGCTCAGCCTCTTGCACACATGCCCCATGCATGCTCTATGCTGTGCCTCTGATCATGCTGTTTCTCCTAATTGGAGTAGTCTCTCTTCCTCATTATCCGAACGCTAGCCATTGTTCAAGGCTGAGTTCCAGTCTTTCAGAGAAGTCATCCTTCATTGTTTCCATCTGGGGTTCCTTTCAAACTTCTCCAGGCTTCTGTGTGTGTCATCTACAGAGCATTTAGCATATTTTGGACAATTTGTTATTTAAAGAATATAACCCATCTCTCTAAGTTGTTACGTTTTCAACACTTAAAAAAAAAAAATGTCATCCCTGAACCTCGCACAGTGCCTGACGAGTGTTAGGTGCTCAAAAGGACTTGCTCATTGATTGGATGACTACCACCAAAAGCAATAAGTGTATGCCTGCATCTCAATTTGCGAAAGTGACTGAGTGCCAACACAGAGGTTAATGCTATTGAAAGAAAAGTTGAATGTTATCCAGAGCTTCCCTGGTGATGAGAGGTGCACCACACCACACAGGGCCATGGTGGAAACACCAGTGTTGGTTATGAGGCTAAGAAGGAATAAGGAGAAGGCAAAGGTCAGAGCCTTTACTGGGGTTTCCACAGGAAAGACAAGACAAGGCAGGGGAAACAGCATAGGGTTGGCTAGTTTTAACGACTCTGGCAGGCTCTGAGGCATAAGTAGGCTGCCCCCAGCTGTCCGGTACCTGGCCCTGAACTGATTAAGGGCCGGGGCAGCCCTATAGAGAAGGTGGCTCAGAGGATGGGCTCTGGGTCACAGGGGAGATGCAAACAGCTTCAGCTGTTCGTCTGGCTTTGGAATTAATGGATGCCAAGTAAGCAGAGAATCTGAGAAAACTCTGAACAGCAATCCATCCAATGACCATGCAGATTTAAATTTTAATCTCTTGCCTGATGATAATTTGTGATAAAGGGTCTGGCGGGAAGACCTTTTTTATGATTATCACAAGAGAAAGCCACAGCCCAGTCCAATGGCCCAACATTACTGACCACACGGACTGCTGGGGATTCGACCTGGGACTTGGGGGGCATGATTCACTTGGTGAAGAACCTCCAGGTGGGGACACTGTGCATGAAGGGACACAGACATAGGTGTCCCTTGGATGCCACTCTGTTTGGGGTGCTCACTGCTCTTCTTCATCCACGTGAACAGAAGACAAGAATAGATTCCCTCTCTAGAGAATTTCATTCCCCACATTAAAATTTTTTTAAAGATGGGCACTTGGGTGGTGCAGTCAGTTAAGTGTCTGACTCTTGGCTTTGGCTCAGGTCATGATCTCAGGGTCATGAGATTGAGCCCCGTGTCAGGCTGTGCTCAGTGTGGAGTCTGCTTGAGTTTCTCTCTCTCCCTCTCCCTCTGCCCCCCCTCAAATCAATCAATAAATCTTTAAAAAATTAAAAAAATTTTTTAAAGAATGACAGTTTCATAATAAATTTATTTAACTGGAAATTCCTTTGTTTGCAGCCATATATTGGTTTAGCATTTACCAAACACTGAAATATTTAGACAGTGAGAACATGATCAGGAAGCAGAGAGAACCAGGAGGCCAGAATCACCCCAAAACAGCTAGCCTCCCAGGAAAAATGAATTTCCTTTCTCCACTTCCTCTGCTTGAACTCCTCAACCCCCAGCTGAGGGCTGTGAGGGACGGCATGACGCACACATGCATGCAGGGTTCTGACAACCATGGACAGGGAGACTCCCCACACCCGGAGTCCTGAGACCCTCGGGTGGGAGGAAGTGGCCCCCTCCGTTTTGCACACCTGCAAAAATCTCTTCACCGCAGGCTGCTCACAAAGGCAAAGACCAAAGGGACAAGTAACTCATCCAAGGTCTCTTATGAGAACTGCCTGATATCTGGGCAAAGGCTAAGAGATGGACTGAAATGTCAACTGGAAGCTCCAGTACTTTGGGATTGTTAAAATATTGTCTGCTCCTTGTATGTGGCTCCAAGTCACATCTGCTACAGCCAACAGTATCAAGGGTCCCTCACCGCACAGGACGCTTCCTTCCCTGCGTCACACCCCACGGTCCCAGCACCAAGTCCCTTCCTCAAATACTTTTTTTTTTTTTTTTTTTTACGTTCAGGTGGGATGGGAAAGGAACAAGTCAAAGGAGTATCTTCTCTATTCAGTTTAACTAAGAGATGCCTGATAGCTTGGTTTTCATTATTCTCATTGATTTTTCATTTGAGAATTCACCTCGGTGCATTTACCAGTAACAAAGCAAAAAATAAAAAAATGCCCCAGCTGACACTCAGAGTATTTGTGCTACTGCTTGACTGATAACTATCTTTAAAGCTGGTTTATGGTGGCGATAGGTCAAACTGTGGGCCAGTAATAAATATGCAATTGCTTCCAGGCAACAGAAATTGGATGCATTTATTTAACAGATTGCTTTTAGCTTCTACATATAACACAAACAGATTTTTGTTTTGAGCGTTGGCACCTTCAATAGAGATGGCCCTAAGGAGAGCTTTGTTTATAGGGAGCTACCGGAGGGTGGAGGTATGTGATAAGTCTGTCTGAGCTGATCGCCTCTTGGACCCCCAAGGGGGAACAAAACGTGCCTTTTAGAGGTTTCTATTGTAGATAGGTTATTTCCTATGGAATGAGTTTCCAAAGAAAGCCAAAGCAAGAGTGTGAAAATTCTTACGGATGTCACTGGATGGGGGGTAGGGGGGTGGGCAGAGTGCTCTTCAAAGGGAAGAATGTTTAGCTAGTTCATGTCCTTACTTAGAGATACATGGGCTCATTGAGAACAGCTCAGGGAGAGTGATTTAGCTAGAAACTCTCAAATAGTGACCTTCAATTATGTGAGTGAGCATGTGTGTGTGTGTGAGAGAGAGACAGGGAGACAGACAGACAGAGATGAGTATCGCGGAAAACAGATGGCTGTTTGGTCCCAATGACTTTATGGCTTTAATTTTTTATTTATGGAGGAACTGTTTCCTCCACTATGTTCTCTTAAGGCTGTTCTGAATTTTCTTTTGTAACACCTCCTACACTATATCTGATTATTTACCTCCTGAACTAAAAATACAAGTCTTACGGGGGGTCAAAGCTAGTCATTTCTCTATTTCCAGGGCTTAACAGCAGATGCTAAGTAAACCTTGGCTAAAGAACAAATACATCAGCTTCAAATATGCTCCATCGATCAATGCTGCCGGGGTGATGAGAGCCATCCACGTAGAGACACGGCTCCTGCCCTAAACGGTCTCCATACTCGGGGAAAATTCACTGCTCACTGACTCCAGGATCTGAGCTCCACCATCTCGCTCACACTGGGAACGAAAAGGTCAGAAGACATGGATCCCTCCGGCCTCCTCAGACGGCCGCATTCTTTATTTATCTCAGCTGCACACAGGAAGAGTTCTAGACCCCTTCTCTGGTCACTAAATAGAAGGTACTGTGGTTTGCCAGACATCTGGATGTCTACATGGGCTGTCTCCGGGGTAGCGCTGAGCTCTGAATGCCATGTTCCCAGGAGCAGCAGTTATGACCCAGGCACGGAGGTCTTGGCATCGATTTCCCCGCCCAGTCTCCTGGTACAGAGCATTTCATGAATGAAAATCCCAAACCTATTTCTAAAATTACTTTCCCAGCGCCGTGTATTCCTGTTGTTTCTCCTGCAAGGGGAAAACTGCTTTTCTACGTTATTTTCAAATTGTAGATAAGCTTGAGACTGGGAATGCTCACCACCCAAACCCTTCTCAGATGCCTCCGCCATTGCTCGTCATGCTTCTCCTCGAGGAGAGCAAGGACTCAGAAGGTTCTCCCCCCTGTCCCGGCAGTGGACTACGGATGCACTTCCAGTACAACAAGGCGTTCGGGACCTAAGTTATTTGGGTAAATCAGACTGCAAATAGTACCAATCAATGATGCGATCAATGGAAACACAGCATGTTGTTAAAAAAAAAAAAAAATCCTTAATTGGTTCTTATGCTAGGATTCTGGCTTCACAGTGTCTGTGAACCCTCTAAAATTTGAGCATAAATTATTATGTGTGAAAATTTTGGTGGAGGCGATGGAATGTAACCTGTTAACAAATTTCAAAGGGTTCTATGATTGAATAAGTGGTTAAGAACTAGTCATTTTCTTAATTGGTATATTGTACCTGGCTTTTAAAATATGCAATGATGGCTAAACAAGTTTCTTTCTCCCTCAGCTTTCTGAATACGTCTTCAAGGTTTTCATTACATGAATACTCATTTACAGCATCTGACACACAATTCTTCACATTTTTAATAGGAGATTCAAATTAAAATCTAAATATACTATGAAAATCATTACTTCAACTTGGCAGTGTGTTTGACTAATTCTGTTAAATAGACTAAAAGTTATTTTAAAAAATTATTATTATTTTTAGAGATTATTTATTTTAGAGATAGAGAGAGAGCATGAGCGGGAGGGGCAGAGGGAGAGGGAGAAAGAATCTCAAGTGGGCTCCACGCCGGCTGACATGGAGCTCGATCCCGCAACTATGAGATCATGACCTGAGCTGAAACCAAGAGGCAGATGCTCAACCGACTGTGCCACCCAGGTGCCCCAATTTTTATTATTACTATTATTTTAAAGATTTATTTATTTATTTGAGAGAGAGCGCGCACGCGTGCGTGCAGGGAGGAGGGGCAGAGGGAAAGGGAGAGAGACTCTTAAGCAGATTCCACCCTGAGCACGGAGCCTGACAAGGGGCTCGATCTCAGGACTCTGGGATCACAACCTGAGCCAAAACCAAGAGTCGGATGCTTAACTGACTGTGCTACCCAGACACCCCTATTATTACTTTTATAAGTAGGCTCTACACCCAACGTGGGGTTTGAATTCTCGAACCTGAGATCAGGAGTCACAGGCTCTACCTACTGAGCCAGCCAGGCACCCCTAGGATAAAAGTTATTTAGAGCTTTGGATGATGGGATCCTCTGTCGACAGTTAAAAACTTAACTAAAAAATTATACAACTGGCTATGAAGAGTGTTTGCATATGTCCAAACTCATAGAATTGCACACATGAGATATGCATGGTTCTTTGTGTATCAACAATTATACCTCAATAAAGCATTTTCCTTTAAAAAGAAACCGAAACAGGGGCGCCTGGGTGGCTCAGTCCGTTAAGTGTCTGCCTTCGGCTCAGGTCATGATCCCGGGGTCCTGGGATCGAGCCCCACATCGGGCTCCCTGCTCGGCAGAGAGCCTGCTTCTCCCTCTCCCTCTGCTGTTCCCCCTGCTTGTGCACGTGTGCATGTGCGCTCTCTCTCTCTCTGTCAAATAAATAAATAAAATCTTTAAAAAAAAAAAAGAAACCCAAACAGAGGAAACAAAATGATGATGGAGAATAGATCAGATTAACTACAAACAGGGCTCTACTGATTTAAATTATGCAACCAGAACCACGGGCTCTGAAAACAAAACAAAACAAAACTTGGGTGTTAAAACCAAATAGTCCATGGAAATATTTCAAAAATAAAATGTACTAATAACTTTCCTTCAATGATGGGAGCCAATGATTGATAAGTGAAATTTTCAGTTATACCTTATGTGCTCATGGAAACACTAAATCTGAGCTAGTTCTCAAAACATTAGGTTTCCTGACTCTCCCCGAAATGGAGAGAGTTTGTAACTGCGCAGGTCCCCGGCGTGTCTCATGACATAATTGGTCATGTCTGGCCCCAAATACTCAAAGTTTGAGTGAACTCAACTTCTCTTCTTGGATCTTAGGGAGGAGGCAGAAGAAATTCCCTCCAACTTTCCCCTGTCCCTCTAGAACAGGGCTTTTCAAACTTGGCTACTCATTACAATCCGTCAGGGAGCTTTGAAAGATCTTGATGTTCAGGCCACAGCCAGACCAAATAAATCAGAATTTGGGGGGTAGGTCCCAGGCACTGGTATTTTATAAAATGTCTTGGTGACGCCAATGTGCGGTCAAGGCTGAGAACCGCGACTCTAGCAAAACATAATTATTTTAAGATCAAATTTATACTGGGCTCTTACTTTGCTTCAGAATGTTTTAAAGGCTGCCAAAATGTCATTGTTTGCAGGGACCACCAGCATTCAGACCATCTACAGATGACCACTGATGTCTCTTTGTATTAGTTATTAAAAATAAGAGGGGGCTAAATGCAATTGGATCTTGGAACAGAAAAAAAAAGGGGGCATTCGTGGAAAAACCGGTAAAGCTCAAATGAAGTCTATAGTTTAGTACCAATAATATCAGAGTTTACTAGTTCCCATGCTAATCTCTCAGTTTTGGAAAAATGTCATACACTTGGTAAACTATAACAATTGGGGAAGCTGGGTGCAGGGTCTATGGGGAACTCTGCTCTTTTTGCCAACTCTTGTGAGTTTAATTATTTCAAAATAAAAAGTTAAAAAGTGAAACTAAAACAGGCAAAGCTAGTACTAATGCTGCAAAACTGCGGATTAGCCAATGATATTAAATATCCTGGGGCCCAAAGTCGTGCCTGGTGGATTTAGGCACTTTATTAAAGAATATAACCTGATGGTGTGAGAGAAGCTTAGAGAACCTTCCAATTTCCTGTCTTCCTTCTGCTTTTATAGACCTCGTCTCCAGGCCCATCCAGATCCTACAAAATGTCATCAACAGCAGTTAGAATGAAAGGCCTTGCTGGCCATCGAGGACCCTGAAGTCATCTAGTCTACTCTAAGGAATCTAATACTGCTGGTGGATCGTACACTTGTTCGGTGTTCTACAGCTCACAAGCCCTTTCCAAATGTTAGTCTTGAATAGGCAAATCCACAAGGTACACCATGGGCTATAATAAAAGATGGAGCTTCGATTTCATTTCGTTATAGGAGGTACAGGGTCGCACCTGCATGAACCCCTCACCCACACACACTCCACATCAGAGTACACACGCACAATTCGGATACACGGTTATTAAAAGATTCTATGTTGGGGGCGCCTGGATGGCTCAGTCGGTGAAGCGTCTGCCTTCGGCTCAGGTCGTGATCCCGGGGTCCTGGGCTCGAGTCCCAACATCGGGCTCCCTGCTCCGCGGGAGGCCTGCTTCTCCCTCTGCCTCCGCCCCCTCCCACCACTACTGCTTGCTTTCTCTCTCTCAAATAAATAAATAAAATAAAAGATTCTATGTGAGTCTGGCAGCGCCCAGAGTGAGGGCCAGAGGTGCCTATCGCAAGGCTAAGTGCTCACTGACCCGTGACTACCAACCTAGGCTGGGGCGCAGCCGCACGCACAACTTCATGGTGGCAACTGTCCTCCTCCCTCCTACCAGGAAAAGGAGGAAAGTTCAGATGACCCACAAGGCCATCAGCCAACACCTGTTGGCCCCAGGGGTTGTCAGGCCACAACTGACTGGGCCCTGAGTCACGGCCACCCCTTTGTTTCTGTCTCCTTGGCTAGTCCCTCGGGGGCCCTGGTTCTTGATTTCTGCGGTGCCCCTGACACTAGCTGGGGCCCCGTGAGTCGGGCCCACCGGGCAGCTGCAGCCCTTGCCCACTGAGCTGCCATCAGCTTCTACCACTCTGACGCTTGCTGGACGGATCCTCCTGCCCGGCCTGGGGTGAAGGGGACGGGGGTGGCCACACTCTCCCCGGACCCTGCCAGAAGATGGCTCCCATCCTCCTCATGACTTCCCCCCCAGAGCCCTCCACGCCTCCAGTTCCATCACTCAAGGGAGTGGCAGCTTGGCCTCACACTCACGTGCTCAGGGGCACACTCACACTCCTGGCCAGCCCAGAGAACCGGGAGCACGAAGACCGAAGGCACACAGGCTGGGTTTTTTTTGTTGTTGTTGTTGTTGTTGTTGTTTTTAAGTAGGATCCATGCCAGCATGGAGCCCAACATGGGGCTTGAACTCACAACCCTGAGGTCAAGACCTGAGCTGAGATCAAGAGTCGGACGCCTCACCGACTGAGCCACCCAGGTGCCCCGGAGGGTGACTTTCTACCTTACAGCCGATTCATTCTGGCCTGTGCTGTTCAGGCAGAGATGTGAAACATTTAGCAGGCGTATTTCTTCTTCGCTGGCCTGGGACAACATGCTCATTCTTTGATTCTTGTTTATTCAAAAGGGAAGTCTAACTGGGGCTCATGCAGGGTGCACGGACCTTTTACAAGAGTAAACATACTTGGGCAATGTGAACAATGGGATATGATTAATTGAAACTTCTGGTTTCCTTCTAATTAGTGAAATGTATGACTAGCAATTTAGGGGGTTTAACCGTGATTCTCAGGGAAAGGGGTAGAAAACATCTGCATCTGTGAAGGTAGTTGCGATGTATATTTGTTTTAAAGCATTTATTTTCTTACTATGCCAGCTCCTTCCCACCAGGTTCCCCCAGCTCCCAGCCGTGCTCACCGGTCCTACTTGTAGGCATAGCGATCGTTCTAGACAAGGGCAACTCTCCTGCTTCCCTTCCTGCCCAGTTCCCGAGGCCGACCTGGCCCCTCCTGGCTTTCCTGAGGAAGCCAGAGCTCTGCTCCCCACGCCTGCAACCCGATCACACCAGCATGTGAAACGTTGCTAATTAAGAGAGCGAATGTTCCAGTTCATCCAAGACAGTCCTCATTTACGTGCCCTTTCACTCACACCGTCCCAGTGCAGACAATCAATCAGATGGCCACCCTGCCCACTTGCAGCTCCTGAGGCTAAGTGCACCTGTGTGCAGGTGCATCTGATGATCCTTCCAACTGCCCAAAGTGGGCCCCTCCTGTCCTTGTGTCTGAGCCTGTCCTGCCTCGATGGCACCATCTTGATGGAGGAGGCACGCGCCCCGCCCCCCGTACTGTCTTGTCCAGCCACTAACCTACCATTCTCTTTAATATTCTAGGAAATCATCTCTGTAATTCTAAGCATTTGGAAAGAGAGAGAGGAGGAGTGAGTGTACACGAAGGAAAAAAATTGTGAAACATTTCCTTTTTGCATCTTATCTAGGAATCTGTGCAGGTATTCAATGTACTCTTTGGTAACAGTACATTAAGAAGGAAATTGAAATTTTAGCAAAGATATTCCTTGCCTGGGTCGCAAAATGCCACTTTATAGAGGCAGATTGAAAACCACGGAAAACAAATGTACTTTTCGTCAGAGGAATGATACGAATTTTCGATTGCTATATTCGATTTCAGCCGAGACAGTGACGCTGCACAGATACTTTTCATTTTGAGTTTATCATCAAATTCATTTCCTGTTATTGTTACTCTAACATTGGAGAGAAGTATTTAATTTCCAGGAGTTTTCATTTAACTCTAATGGGAAACAAACCCATACAAAATCGACTTTAAAGAAAAAAACAAAAACATTTCAGTTCTGAACATGGACCTGCTTGATTATAAGAACCAGTTTACCTAATAATTTTATATGAGCATTGCCCTAATAATATCCTTTGGCTGTTCCGGGCATGATCACAAGGTCTTTGAAATTCGGACGATGAGCTTGGACTGACCCCGTAGCACAGGACCCAAGCGGCCCGCGGGCTGCACTGTTGACAGATGGGGACAGCGCAATGTCAGGGTCTCACTCTCCCTGCAGGTCTGGAGGGCCCGTGGCGGCACTTACGTCTCATCTGTGAAGGCTATTCCAAAGTATTCCTTTTCCTTCAGATTGAAGTGAGAGGCCACGAGGTCCAGCAGCTCCTTGGCCAAAAGCTTGGGCTGGAGGCAAAATAAAGGGGAAAAAAGGACAAGTGAGTAGAGGTGACTTTTCCCAAGACACGCAATCTCAGGTTGATAGAATATTTTAAATGGGATGTCTCAAAGCTCAAGTACATCAACACAAATGATTTTTGGAAAACCCACAGGAGTAGGCAACGAGGATGCCACCAAGCAAAAAGCCAAGCACGGGGCCACGAGGTGGTCCAACTGGTTTTATAAAATGAGGTGTGACTATTAGGTAATTGTGGGTTCTTGGGGTTTATGGTGAGGTTTCTGGCCCCAAACTGAAAATGACAGAAACCAGATTTCCTTCCCTTTAAGATTAAATGTTAAAGCCAACATCTCAACGGAATTGATCAGAGACACATAAACTCACCCAGGAAGGGCAAGTACAGAACTCACTCTCAGGGTTAGTACAGTTTTTCTGTAATGTGATTCAGTATAGTAATCACTCTGTGGAAGGGGTGGGGGTGAATGGAAGGTGTGTGGGGGGAGAGGGATAGAAGGGGAAGCAAATGGGGTCTTAGCCAAGAGGGCTTGGGTACCAGGGCCCCAGTGGTAAGGCCTCTTACAGGCCAGACATGGAGGCAGGGGGCTACTTTAGCTGATCATAGGAAATGCTCATCCATGTAACTCTCCTTCTAACGTCGTGTCTTCTAAAGAACTCACCGAGGCCTCCCTATGTCTTAGACATGGTGCTGAGCACTATCCCATACGATCAACTTACCATCTAGAATAAGATCCTGCCATTCCTTTGCCAGTGGAGATTTTGAGACTTGGAGATGGCAGGCAGGCAGGCAGTCCTCGCTCTCACAGCAAAGCCAGGATTCCAGACAAAGTCAGGCCAGACTCAAGGGCCACGCACATCACCCCCTGCCATCCTGCCCCTGCTGACTCTCCTTCCTGGGGGGGAGGGCAAGGAGCATGTGCCCCGAGGGCCCCATCTGGGTGGGGGCTGTGCCGCTCACCAGAAGCCAGTACACTCAGTATGGATTTACACATCGGTACTTTGAACCTGGGGGATGTGGGTCTTCCCCCGAGGATGAAAAGTCATGTTTCTGAGTCTGCAGAGCTTAAGAACTGACTCGACATGCTGAAGAAATCACCAGAATAATGGATGCCACTCCAGGAGCCTCGTGGAGACAGACTTCTGGCTTCTCTGTGGTGACAGAGCCCTATGATTTAGCCTGAACCACAACCTTGTCTACAGTGGGAAAACGAAATTTCTTGGTGACTCCTCAACTGAGCAACAGCACCACCACTGGATAAATTATCATCTCAAACTAACCCTTTTAAAGGACTGTACCTATCTGAATGCTCATCTTCAGTTAAAAAATGAAAAAGGTCAGTCCTGTTGCTTTACATGACAGTTATGATGGATCACATGCACCACTCTCAGTGAAGAAAAGCCTAAATTTATTACACACAATTTACAAAGAGGCAAATAAAGGCACTGAAGGGAAAGAGAGCGGATGCAGAAGATGCTGAGGTTACAACTCCTGAATCTCATGCCCTTTGAAAAGCCACACTCTTCCTTCTACTGTCACGGTGAGTGGTGACAGCCCGGCGGGCGGCCGCTGATCGCTGGCAGGGAGGGCTCCGCTCCCACAAGCCTGACGGGTGTGTAGTGTGAGCAGTTAAGCCACTGTGATGTTTGGGGTGGTTTGTCCTCACAGCACAACCTCGCCTATCCTGATTGATTCAGGCACCATATCAATGATTCTTTAATTCTCTGTATGGTTGGTTTAAAAACTACTTAAGGCATCAGCTCTGTGATTTCCCGATCTTGCAAACGGAGACAATATCCCACCTTGACATGCTAGTGATTAATGAACAACATTGTTCTGAACATTTCTTCAACTCATTTAGAGAGATAAAGTTGCTGGGTAAGCAGAAAGCTTTATGCCATTATGTACTTCCAAGGCATGTTTACAGAACCCTGCTGATTACAGTTTGCTGGTTACTTGTGCTATAAACATTTGTGGGGCTTTGCAGGGACCAGGCTGGGAGCGAGACCAGAAAGGCAGCCGGTGGCCCAATCAAGTTCTACTGGACACACTGGGCAGGCTAAGTGTGTCTCAGGTTAGAAGCAGCCTGTTCTGGGTCACGGGTGCTGTCCTCGCCCCACGAGGTCAGTACATTTCAGACTGACTTTCTCCCAGCCTGTAATTAACTACGCTTGCTCAATAGCCTCTCCCTTTTCATTTTCCTTTCTCTTCTCAGATTCTTTTTCCATTTGTCCTTCTAAGTTTTTATTCCTCTTTATATTTGACAACTAGAATCTCTTTGTAAATGTCCCACTTGAAATGTGCTGCCTGATAGGAGCTGCTCAAGACGCTAGCAGGATGGCCTTTCTGGGGCTAACAGAACTTAGAAACCTGGGTTTTGGTCACATTCTTCAGGGAAAAGGGCAGAGTAGCTCTTTGGCATTGCAATGTGGCCCTACCACCCAGATTTGAGTTCCCCAGGGCTCTGGACTATTCCAGGGGGAAATGTGCTCATTCCCAGCACACACAGGCTTCCAGAATAGACCCTGTTTCATGCCTGGTCTGCCTTCCAAGATGGGACATGATCAAAAGAACACTTCACACAGAGGGGGGAGCTATGAACTGTTCCAGGTGTGTCCCCAGGTGATGATCCTTCCAGATGATCCCCGTGAGCCGCCTTGGCAGAGCCCAGAGAGAGGAAATGGATGACCAATGGCACCCTGGCTCCTCTCTAGTTTCCCAGACGATATTCTACCATCACTATGAACTTAACACGGCTACATCCCAGACAGATGCTCTTGGACAAAATGTACCACCTCTCTGAGCCTCAGAGTGCCCATTTCTAAAATGGCTAACTAGGTCCATGAACTGGATTCCTGCCTTAAAACAACCACCTTTATTTTATGCATCACTACATGTAGTTTCTTCCTTCCCTAGAAAGTATCCAACCTTCTCAAGGTCTATCCACCTATTCTCAAAGGCTTTACAAGCATTCTGTATCCCCCACCCCCACCCCCACCCCTTGATCTCTTAAATCTAGTCAGTTTCTTACATAATTTTGGGCAAGTTACCTAACCTCTCTGGGCCTCAGTCTCCTTAGCTGCAAAATGGGGGTGATGACTATACCCACACCCCAGGGCTGTTTTGAGGATTAAATGAATTAATATTGACCTGCACAAGGTGCTTAGACAGTTAACTGGCACAAAGCAAGTGTCTTCTGTTATTTTTCCAGACCCCTGTGATCTCACCTATGAATTATAAGAATCTTCTAAAATGGTGGCAGTTTATAAATGCCAGCCTGAATTTGAATTCGGGCTCTTTGAATCTGAATATAATTCTTTGAACCTAGGTCCAGTTTATCTATGCAACCTCACCCCGCCCAGTTCCTATAAGTACTCAATCCTGTTCAATCTTTTGTACCAGCATAAAGGAAACACCAATCTCATTTTTACTTCCGAACTTCTGCCCACAGCATGCTCTCCCCTCCCCTTTCCCATTTAAATTTATCCTGTTCAAGGCCCACTTCTTCCAGGAAGCCCTCCCTGACCACGCCACTTCCAAATGGTCTCTTTTAACTCCGAATCTCTATAACATTTGCCACGTGTACCCCAGTCACCGTTAGCATGCTCTTGTGTTGTGGCAAATTTATTTTAATTGAAACAATTTTAAATAGAGGGGTACCTGGGTGGCTCCACTGGTTAAGTGTCAGACTCTTGGTTTTGGCTCAGGTCGTGATCTCATGGATGGTAAGACTGAGCCCCACACTGGGCTCTGCACTCAGCAAGGAGTCTGCTTGAAGATTCTCTCCCTCTGCACCCCCACCCCCGCTCACTCTACCTCAAATAAATAAATCTTTAAAAAATTGTAAACTCTGGTAAAATGCTCATAACATAAAATCTACCATCTTAGCAACTTTAAGTATACGGTTCAATATTGTTAAGCATATTCATATTGTTGTGCAACCAATCTCCAGAACATTTCCTCTTACAATAAACAACCTCTGTACCCATTAAACAACTCCCTCTTCTCCCTCTCCTAGCCCCTGGCAACCACCATTCTGCTTTCTGTCCCTGTGTGTCTGACTACTCTAGGTACCTCCTATAAGTCCCCCACAGTGCCTGACATAGAGTTCCTAACAGCAGGCAACTCCACACTGGTGGGTTGGTTGGTTGAGGCGTGAGTAACCTGGGATCTCAGGTCAAAGCCTTGCATTAATATTTGAATTCTCTCTTTACAGTACCTGGGAACTTTCGGGGCAAGGAAGCCATACAGGAACGTCCAGGTGGAGAAGCCTCTGTCTCAGAGCTGACCCTGGGTCAGTCAATGGCACAGTGGGTTTCAATGCGGGGGTGGGGGGAGGACTCTCTCCTCAAACCCTTTCCGGTCATCCACTGTCCCCTTGGGGCATCTCACAGATTCTAAATCAAGGGAATTGCCACCCCTGAATTAACTGCATTAAAAAGAATTAAAACATCAAATGGCTCCCATCTGTGCTTCTGGAGGAACCAAGGTCCCAGGGCCCAAAGACTGGTCCCTCCGCTCCCCTCCCCTTCTCTCCCTCCTCCCCAAGGCCATTTTGGACAAGTCACTTCTCCTGAAGTGCATGCGCACAGGGACCACTGGGCCACCAGGCATGGCTCCGCCCCACTGGCTGGCACCACCCCCCACGGCACCGCCGCCCCTTGAAATGGTGACTCCCTGCCCTGCAGGAGTAGCCTCCACCGGGCGGGTGTCAGAAGAGTGCAAAGAAACGCGGTCAGTCGGCCCTTTCTGTCCAAGTCCAATGGAAATCTAGAGGGAGAGAGGGGTGCAGAAGGGCAGCTCCGAATACATGACGTCTGAGCTCATCGCCCCTTTGAAGCCCCTGCCTGTTATTGTGTTCCCGAGCAGCTGGGAGCCTGTCTCCTGCCCTCCCCTTGCCGCCGGGGGCTCTGCAATAAGCAGGCGAGCGCTTGTTGGCTGCCCATTATTCCTGGGGAGGGGGTGCCCGTGATGGAGAGAAAGTATGAGGTCATTCTGTACGGGTACAAGGGTCCGGTGGCACTCCCCTCCCCAGTCACCCTCTTGATGCTCTGGCTGATTAGCCTGGGTGGGAGGCTGGCTTCCTTCCTGCGCTCGGAGCACAGCCCTGGGCTCTGGGACAGGGGCGAAGGGAGGCCAGGTCCTTTAGGCAGGCTGATGTGAAGAACAGTGGGGCCTGGGGGCTTCCAGCCCCCACCCCCATAGGTAGCAGGGGTCCTGAAGTTAAGTTGGTCCTGCCAGGGAGAGCATGTCTCTATTCAGAGGTCCCCATCAAGCCTGAACCCCAATCCACGAGAGGACACGAGACAAATGCTGTATCTTCTGCTTAGGAGTGGCCAGCGACGCAACTTGTCTGCAAAGCTGGCGTGGACACGGCTGACTAACAGCTTCTGTCTACGGGTACGGCTTCGGTCCCATCACTGCCCGAGGTGCTTTACACAAATCAATGGGTCAGTCCTCACCAGCAGCCCAGGAGTAGATGCCGCTATCACCCCCACCTGGTGGGAGGAGGAAGCTGAGGCACAGAGAGAGGTAACTGGCCACCCCCCCACTCTAGTAACCGGCATATCTTAACCCTACAGCAAGTGAGTGCAGCTCACTCTGGAAGGCTGCGTTATATAAAAAGCCCAGGAGACCATTTACCCAACCCACTCATCTTAGAGGGGAGGAGACGAAGGGTCACGGGGTGGAGAAGCCTGTCCAAGGATGAGGGAGGTCACCTTAGCTGCTGGCTTCCTGGCCTCTCCCCCACAACACTGTCCTTCTCGGCAGGCTTCCCCCCGCTGGGTTCTGGGCTGCAAGCTTCATTTATATCATCTAATTTAATCTTCAAAACAATCCTGCAGTAGTTTCTGGAGGAGGACACGGGGGCTTACAAGGGCTAGTGTGCCCAAGGTCACAACCCCCCAAGGGCACAGAGTATATGCAGAGCTTACGTTTGTGAGTGGCTCCAAAGCTTTGGCTTTAACGACTGGGTACGGATCCAGCAAGTAACCAACAGTGCATTCAGAAGGGGACTGAGCTGCTTTTTCCAAATGCAATAGAATTTTGCCAGACAATAAGTTCCTGAAGGGCAGGGATCAGGTTTTTATGAAATAGTGTAGCCCTGCACCCCAGCACAGGGCCCGACACACAGCAGGTGCCTAATACAGGTTTCTCATTGGTGGATTGGGATAGACTGAAGGGTCACGTGGCTGACTGTTACAGCAGCCTGGCAGGGAAGCAGACCACGGGAGAGGAGGACACCCACACACTCTCAAGCATAGATCTGCCAGGCAGAGATTGCGTTGCTGCACCAAGAAGAATCCAAGAAGGGATGCATCACATCCGTGTTCCTAACCTCTATTTCAATGCACCTCTTCCTCCTACCCTGACTTCTCCCTGATGCCCACTAGCCCACTAGGTCACAACCGGCTCCTTTAATGGCTTCCCTCCCACCCCCTCTTCCCCGTTCCCTCTCCTGCCAACAGCCTCTGCCACTAGCCCAGAGCACTTCCCGGAGAGCATTCTTTCCACAATACTATTTTATCCCCTTGTTCTCTTATTTCCACATGGTTTCTTCCGCATTTCGCTGAGAGACAGCCTGGTCTCAGGCTCAGAAAAGTTGGGGCTGCTATCCGTCTGGGAAGCTGCGTCCTTCTCATCCCTGCATTTGAATGATGCCCAATGGGAAGGCTTTGACAGGCGTACATAATTACCGCTCCTCCAGAAATGCAAAGTGCTTCTGCCAGGCGGCTGGGGAGCCTGCTTTAGTCAGGCTCTGCCCCCCTTGGGACTCTGGGCGGGCGGGCAGGTGTTCATTAGGGAGCGCCTGCTGATTCACATAGTAACCCCCAGACTCCAGCCCGCTCGCGGCAATGTCACAAGGACTGTTCTTCCAGGGTGGCTCTCCTCGGCAGCCTCTTTGCAGTAATGAAATAACTGTTTCACTGAGGCGAAAACACAAAAAGACACACAGTTGTCAACTTGGCTCTTCCGGGGAGGGCCGTCAAGTCTGCAGTCCTAACTCTGAGATATTTCTAGCAAAGAGGGGGATGCCGAGGTTCCTGGGCTTCAAGCTTCATCCTCCACAGGCATCACGTTTACTGCTTGTATTTCTTTTTCCTTTAAACAGAAGCCGGCTCTACAATCCGTCATGACCCCATCTTGTCCGAGAGTGAGTAATAAATCACGAGTTTGGGGTGTAAACTGCCCATACATTCACTGGGAGGTGAAGTGAGTTTTCTCCAGGACCAAATGGGCAGATTACTTTTCCAGTCGGCCAAAAGGTACCAGGACCCAATTCGAATTTGAGGTCTTTCTGACATTGCACGCTGACCTATTCTCTTTGCTTGATGCTCAGGGAAGTGTGGAGAAGAGCGATGCGCGAAACTGCATCTTTGAAGTTGGCTCTCTGTGGTACATACAGAGGCCACGAAGCCTCAGGCCAGCTTTAATCATTCCAACCATCACTTTTATGGTCTGCAATAGCTAGGAGCTCTTAGGAGTGTCCTTAGCCAAGGCACTGTATGGCCATAGGGTAGAGAGGAACAGGAGAGGAGGAGCCATTTGCTGGGGTAGGTAACTACTGATCTGCTACATTTCCAACGTCATGGAGAGAAGAAGTGGAGCCAGTCCTCTGCCCTGGGGGTGGCTGGTGTTCAAACAAGGTGACCCGCATTCTAGTAGGACAGTGATGGGAGAGGGGAGGCTGTGGTGGCTGGGGGTGGGGAGTGTAAGTGTCCCTTCATGATATCTGGGCAGTGGGCTTGTAGTCAGACCACAGGGCTTGGAAACACAGTTGTACCCTACGTGTATGCTGCTCGGCCTTTACTTTCGCTTTCAAACATGGGGACAGTGTTGTGAGGATCAAGACAGGATCGTTTATAAAGCACCTGGTGCATGAAAGGAGCTCTAGAAAAGCAAGTTCCCCTTTTCTCCTCTGACCAGGAGGAGATGTGAATCCCCGCACGAATCACTGAACCGCTCTCACTTCGCCCAGAAACCCACTCTGATCAGAATCTCAATCCTCTTTTTGATTGAACCGAACCACGAATCAATGTCATACGAAGTAAGGAGGACAGAAAGCAGACCTCCGCCTGTGGAGTGCAACTTATCCGGGGAGACTTACCCTAAACGGCACAGCTTCTCCGCTCCCCGTGTCCGCACAGTTAAGACCTGCCTCCATTCCCTGAGTACTTTACCTCCTCCCATCTGTCCCGGCCTCCCACTTCTCCAGGGTTAAGATGACACTTATCGGCTAGAAGAGAAAGAAGTGTCTCTCCGGCTCCAGGGAGATGCCTGGAGACAGGGCACCAGCTTTCCATTGTTTGTTAGCGTTTCATCTGGAAGTTCCCCAAGCCTCCTCCCTGTGGATCGTTCCCCCGTTGCTCCTGCAAACTGCTGGCAGGTACATGCCGGAGAGACAGTCCATGCTCTGCTGCTGATGTCATTTTCAATACGATTAAAACTGTACTCCCTCAGGGGTGGGAGCGATGAAAAAGTGCAGGTACGGGTGTCCCAGGAGGTGAAGATCAACTTGGCTGAAAAATATTTATTCCTGAAAAGCAGTCTCATTAAAGTCAGACAAGCAGCAATGCCAAAGGCACCACAGGCCCCCCCAAAATGCTAATTAAGTGGATGAGAACAGATGATCCGCCGCAGGGTCCAGAGAAAAACTGCGTTCGTAATATCCTTGTTCTCAGACGAAAAATATTATTTTATTATTTACCAACCCCCGCCCCCCCCCCACCACTTCCAGGTTTGGAGAAGGCTTACAACATTTTAAATGGTATAAAAGAGGGGCGATTAAGGATATATAGAAGACAGAGGCCACGGCAGAGGATCGGGCACAGGAGATAAACTAACTCCGGCCACCAGCAGACCTGACGAGGTCACACGGGCAAGTTCATCAGCAGGCTAAAGAGGCTGGCGAAGGTCCCACACACTTCCTTCCCTGGAAGTGCACCAGAGAAGGAATTCCCCGTACAGCCCTGCACGGAAGGGTCAGCAGAGAGCATGTCTTCCACCTAGTTTCTGGGACTGAAAGAAATGCAGCTCACATTTGCTAATTTAGCTCCCGACGAAGCCCAGGACAAGGCACTGTGCACCGTTTCTGCTGCTTGGAGCGGACTTTAGAGCCATTTCTCGAAACCGGATGCTACATTCTGGGAGAGGCCTTAGATATTGTCGTAAGGGAATCTGGCCAGAAATTTTGGAGGCAATATTTTATTAGGTCTTAAACACATGCTAATGTCAGACATTAGCAGTTTGGCATAGACGGTCTGTCTTGATTTGAAAGCCAAGCCGCCTAAGAAATGCAAAGTCAGTCCCCATCCAGGCTAAGAGAAACAGCCTCCTGCAGACCGTAAGACGAGAGGAAGGAATCGTGTTTAAAAAAACCACGCTCAAAAAAGTGAAAGCAGGTGAACTGAGCCAAGGGCTCTTGGATCCCAGCGGGAAGGATGGGAGCCCTGTTCGTGGGCCAGGAGGCAGGGAATGGCCTGGGTCGGCCCTTCCCCTAGAGCAGGTCTACAGGCACACACCTAAGAGATGGCCAGGAGGGCAGGTGGGAGAGTGGGGAGGGAGAAGGGGGTCTCTCTGCCCCCACCTGCTTCTGCTCAGCTCTGCACATCTGCTCCCACGGCCTCCAGGCCCCTTGCTCTTTGTCTACTGCCCAGACCACCTCTCGTTGGGGACCCTGCGTGCTGACCCCCGTGCAGACAGCTGTCTCCATCTCACACCACACTCCCTCCGGCGCCCTCCCTGCCGCCCCAGCGCTCCACGGCTGGCTCCGCTCCCAGGGAGATACCCTTGCCTCTCCTGATGCACTTGCCCCCCGACACTTTCATCTTTGTTCACATCTGTGTCTTTCCAAGAATAACGACCTCCTGGGAGCAGGAATGGTGTTGCATGCTCCTTTCTGTTAAGCTCGGTCTACACGGCCAGGGGTAAAGGGCTCCATGGATGGATGGAAGAATCCATGGATGAGTGAGCAGGGAGGCAGGGAGACGGGAAATGTTCCCCTGGGTTCCATTCCCAGGTCAAGGCCCCCTCAATTCTCACACGGGCCCTGGGTGAGCTCATCTCTTCTCCTGGTTCGAACGCCCACCCAATTCAAGCGTGTCCCAACATCAGAGGTACCATCAACTGCTGGGATCTCCACTAGTTCAGCAGGACTCTTCCAGAGAAGGGCCGGCTTAGGGGCCTCCCAGCCCCCAGCACCCTTACGAAGTGCAGCTGAGCAAACGGGGACGGTCTGGCAATGGGAATAAAGAAAAGTCAGGACGCGGGTGCTCATCCCAGCCTGCTTTTGCCACCTGCCTGTCTCTCCGTGTCAAAATCTTTTCATCAAACTGAATCAGAGGCCTGGCCGGGCCACCTGCAACATCTCACTTGAAGACTTTCAGCAAGATGATGAGTGTGCAGTGTGGGGGACCCTCTGACCCCGCTTGTTGCTGGTGTCTGCGTCCAGCAACGGCTCGGCCGGGGAGCTGCCCATGCGCTCCTCCAGCTCGCCCTTGCATTCTCCTTCCCAGCGCACCGTCAAATCGCTTTATATTCATAATAGCATGTCAATCTGGAGAGAGAGAGAAATCATCCTGGGTTGTGACCCCGCGGTGGCAAGTGTCACTGGTTGCTAGGCAGGGTGTCCTTTGGGCAGGGAGCTGTCACTCCTGGACCCTCCTTCCTTCACTTCTAGGAGGGAAGGGTCAGACGATGGCCCCAGTCCCCAGCACAAAGGAGACTTTGTTGTCTGGGCTGCTGTCTTTCAAAGCCCCTCTGAAAGTCTCCATCAAAGAAATTAAGGATTCAACTTGGCCGTAGCGTTAGAACGAGGAGGTGGAAAAAAAGCAATGCAAATATAACACGTCTTCGTCCCAGAGCTTCTCTAAAGTCCTCGCTGCGGTAGGATGAGTCCCAGGCCCAGCTCAGAGTTCCAGGCGCCTGTCCGGACTCTGCTGATCCCAGAGTTCTGTGCTTCTAAGAGCAGAGGGGTTAGGATATGCAGTCGATATCCCACTGCCTGATTTCACCGACTCTCATCCCCTGCAGAACCAGAGCGAGGCTCCAGAGAAACTTAACTCCAGCGTTGCCCAAACTGAACACTTCATAAGATGCCAAAAGGAAAGTCTCACCCTGCGAGTTCATGGTCAGGGCCATACAGAGTGTGAGCATGTGCACGTGCACACACAGGCGTGCACAGCTGCCCTCAATATCATGACTCCTGATTTTTACTTACTTTTATTTTTTTAAAGACTTATTTATTTGAGAGAGTGCACGCACGCATGATGTGAGTTGGGGGAGGGGCGGAGGGAAAGAATCTTCAAACAGGCTCCCCGCTGAGTGCGGAGCCTGACTCCCACAACCCTGAGATCATGCCCTGAGCGGAAACCAAGAGCTGGCTGCCCAACCGACTGAGCCAACCAGGCGCCCCAATGACTTTTGATTTTTTAAAAATTACTCCAGACCTATGTCCTTCCACACGATGCTTCTCAGATGAACACAGAGGCGTGAGAGTGGTAGGACCCTCGCTTTCAGTCTGCCAGGTTTTTAGACCAAACACGTCTTCTCTGATCCCCTAGTAGAGCTTCCCTGGATGAAACTGACCCCGTGAGCTGCCAGCTGGCGTCCTGGTCATTGATCAGGGCCTTCAGGACCCAGGATCTCCCAGGTTAAGAAACAGGAGCAGCCTGGGGTCAGACACCTGGATTGGCATCGGGGCTCATGAACTGTTGTGGGATCATGGCCAAGTAGCTTCACTGCTCAGAGCTTTAGCTGCCTTTCTGTGAAATGGGCTTAATATCGCTGACCTTACAAATGTTGTGAAGATGACATAAGACCGTATGCGAAAAATGTAACTCAGTTCTTGACACATGCTTACGAAGGAATGCCTATTAATTCCCTTCACACTTTCTCTTTGCGCTTCCCCTGCCGCACCGACTTCTGTCAACACCCTCATCCCAGGCTGCCTTCCTTGCCTAGGAGCTCCCCGAGACCGTCATGACGAGGGAACACGACGGCATTCGCTGGGGCTGAGGTACACTGGACGGGCCTTGTGTGTGGGTGGGCGCACACCTTTATCAGAATTCATTACCCCCAGACCTTCTTAGCTGAGCCCAAGAAAAGTCTCCTCTTGGTGCATACCCTTCAAGACTTTCGCTTCCTCAGTCAGAGAGCAGAGGGAAGAATGAAACAGAGCGAAAGCAAAAACAAAGCCCTGCCCTGACTTCCATTCTAGTGCATGTGGGGTGACAAATTAGACCACGAGAACCAATTCTCCCATGTGGCTGCCCAGAGAGCGAGCCTGGACGCTGATTCCCTCCCTGCACACCTCTTTGGAGATATATTCCAGGCTGGCCTTTCCAACTACATGATTTAAAATGCCCTCCAAAAAAAAAAAATAATAATAAATAAATAAATAAAACGCCCTCAAGGACGAACCACCATACGCCCCAAATTTGTTCCTCAAACAGAACCTGGTGCTTTGTTCAGAGCTGGAGGTTCTAGAACGGGAAGCAGGAAATGTGGGCAGAAAGGTCACCTGGGATGTTGTTCTAAATTGGTGATTTCCAGCCTCGGCTGCACAGGAGGATGGCCTGGGAAGTTTGAAAAGCCAGAGCCACCTGAGCCCCAGTTTAGAGAGTCTGACTGAATGGGTCTCGGAGAGGCCCAGGAACCGGCTGATTCTAATGTATAACTGGGATTGAGATTCTAAAGGAAGAAACACTGAGTTGGGGGGACATTTACCTGTGGTGTTACCAGAATCCTGATACCTTTCAGTTTATAGACTGTCTTCACATATATGGTCCCCTAAAGTGGCGCGGCGTTTGTGGCGCACGCACTCTGTGCTGGGCCGTGTGGTGGGCACAGGGCTATGCGACAGGAACTCACAGGGAAGCAAAGCAGCCCCAACTCCCAACACATGGGGCCCCTGCCACAGGCTGCGTGGCTGAGAGCCCCGATTCCAGGGCTACGTGGCCTCAGCAAGTTAAATGAACCTCTGGATAAATAACAGCACTTAACTCATCCTCACGTTGTGAGGGTTAAAAGCCTGGCAGCAGGTAAAGACCTCAGAACAGCATCTGGCATCTCAGAAGGCCGTCAGAAGTGCTCAGGGATATACACGTTACCGCAGTTCATCTCCACAAGCCCATGAGACAAGTACTATTGTCACTGTTATTGCTACAGCAAAGGTCCCACAACTGTCATGGGGTACCCGGGGCTTCAAACTCAGGCAGGCAGACTCTAGATCTCGTGCCTTCATGCGAGGAGGCCTGAGTCGGTGCTTCCAGTGCTGTTTGCAGGGAAGAAACAATTAAGCAAAAAACCAACAGACTGCCCACCAAATGTGACCCGATGTGTGAGGGGTGTCCTAGAAGCAGGCCGGCCATGATTCAATAAAGCCTCGTTGGGTGAATGATAACACACCAAAGATGGGTGGGGCCCACACAGGAGGGGCCTATTAGGGAAGAGAACGGGCCTCTGAGCCTTGTCACAGGTTGGGATCTGAATCTATAGGTTTAGATGGGCGGATGACATGACCAGATGCTATCATGACAATTATGAGGAACTCGAGAAAACGGAATTGCTCCAGAGACTGAGGCACCATGGTCAGACGGATCACCCCAGATCACAGAGCCAGCAAGCGGCAGACTCGGAGTTCAACCCGGGGCAGAAAGACTGCTGAGCCACGTCTCAAGCACAGTATGATACTGCTTCCTGTCAGCAGGGGAAAGTTTAAGACACCTCTACTCCCATTCCAAAGAGAAGCTGTAATTTAATGCCCTGTAGGGTACCCTAAATACCTTAGCATTCCATCTGGGCGACCAGTAGGTTAGGTGGTATCCCATGGCCAAGGTCTGAGCTTTCAGCTGTGAGCAGAACGTTCCAGAAAGTCAGAGGGCACCACCCTAAGCAGGACCCATCAGGAATCTTCTGTGCTTTCTGGAGGAACAATGAGTGGAGGAAACAGAGGAGGCAGCGGTCTCTGACCATGACCTTCCCTGACATCCCCTGTTCCAGAAGCATCTCCTGGCCACTCTCCTTTCCTGGGAGTTGGTTCAATCACGGGAGAGGCAGAGTTCTCCTCGGGATTTCCCACCTTTCTCCAGGGAGCAACCTCTGGGCAGCAGGCAAATCTGGCCAGTTTCGGGGGCTTTGTCTGGAGGAAAGATGGTCGGAACTCCAACAAGGGGGACTCAGAGCCTCTGGGGAGCCGCCCCCCCTCCTCTCTTTCTGAGCATCAAGTGGTCAGAGAACACTAAGCAGGGTTACTCTTTAAGCCTATTAGTGCTTATGAAAGCACACTGTACAGGTGGTGTTAAATACCTCTTTCTTTCCCCAAAAGAGGGGATGAGATGAAATTCTGAGAAAATTAACACGGGCACGAAGAAATCCCTCACTAAAAAGGTTTTGACTACCCAAATGCTTTCTAAGAAAGAAGGCTGTGGCTTTTTCGGGTGTCGTAAGACACACCACCAAATTTACAATCTCAACCATCTGTTAAATGTATAGCTCGGGAGTGTTGAGAGCATTCACACTGGGGTGCAACCAACCTCCAGAGCTCTTCTCATTCGGTGACACTGAAACTCTGTACCTACTAAACAAGGAATCAAGTCTATTATATTTGAAGGAAAATTAAATCAGCGTGGTTTTAAAAATTGAGGGGTAACATCTAAAGAAAACATGGAGGTAAAGTACACAGGCCTACAGGTCTTTTTCCATATACCACAAATTGAGAATTCTATCATCTGTTCCTTTCCTACTGCCTCATCCTTCACTCCAGTGTTTCACACACACAGCGTATTAAATATGTAAGAAGTAAAGATTCTCAATAAATATGAAAGTCCAGTTGTGGAGAAAACACACCAGTTCCCCTAAGAATCTGACCTTTGCAGCTCACTGACACTTTAGGAACCAAGGGCTTCCCTTATTTCATGCTGTTAAAACTGAATCTGAAAATGGTGGAATTTTTATAAAATTCTTTTTTTTATCAGAGCAACCCTTAGTGACTTGAGACACCAGGTCACATTTCCTCCTGGGCTAAACTGGGGACCAAGCAACATGTATGTGTCACTCAAAGCAGCACCCCTGTTCCTCATGCATCCTAGATTCTATGTGTCTTTCAATTTTAATTGACACAGGACTGGGCAAAAGGTCTGACCCTCAGTTTACCTTTACCTGTTTCTTTCTGAATAAATCATAACTCTGACAATTGAAGAGCAAGCCACAGGAACAAACTTAGAATCTTCATGGAGCGAGATGCCATGATACATAACAGATGGGGTACATGGTACATGGTAATTCCAACAGGTTATGTACATGCCTTGGATTAAGTCTGTTAACAAAACTATGGGATGCAGACAAAGCCCTAAGGATGCTGGTGTGTTGCACTCAGTCTGTGAAGGATGTCCATGCTCTTCAACGTGGGGTATATAACCTTTTATGCTTGGACTTCTTTTCTTAAAAAAAAAATTTATTTATTTATTTATTTGAGAGAGAGAGAGAGAGCACGAGTCGGGGGGCAGAAGGAGAGGGAGAGAGAGAATCTCAAGCAGACTCTCGACTGAGCAGGGAGCCCAATGTGGGGCTCGATCCCAGGACCCTGGGACCATGACCTGAGCCGAAAGTGGACGCTGAACCGACTGAGCCACCCAGGCGCCCCTATGCTTGGATTTCAAATAACCGCCTTTGTGTGTCAGAGGCACGAATAAAGTGGGTATGTTTGAAATAAAGGTTTCATAACTCAACATTTTAAAAGTAACAGAACCTTGGTAATTTTTACCTTTTTTTTGTTTTTGTCTATACACCTGGATGACACGAGGGAGGAAAGGCGGAGGAATCCATGGGGCAGTCTGGGAAACACAGCAGGTCGAATTCTCGCACCGACACGTGCTCTGGTGTCCACCCCCCAACGCCCACCCGCCCTCACCATCTGTGCCCTCCCTCCAGCACTTATTTTGGGTTTGGTTCCTGTTGCAATGCCTCAATCCTAGGACTCTTCCTGCCTGTCTTCTGACTTGGTGCCAGTGAGGAAGTGAAACGCTCCCCCGTGCTGAGTGTGCTCTAGAACCCAGACTACAAGTGGCCAACGGTTCACTCCTCACCCTCACAGTCCCCATAAGCTTTTCAAGGCCAGGACACCCCGGCTTCAAGTCTGGGGGTAGAGGCATAGAAAAGTAAAAAATGCTTGCCTTTCCTTCACGGAGCCCCTAAAAATTTCTACTGTGGTTTCCAGAGAGCCCCTGAGCATGCTGTGATAATCTGCTGGCCCAGCCATCCATGGACTGCAAGGTGGGGTATGGCGTCCATCAGCTTCATCAAGCAGGGCTACTGAGTGCTGGGGGGGGGGAGGTCGGGGTGCTGGGTGGCCCCGGGGGAGACGTGCTTGTTGGTTGTGGTTGCAGAATGAGGGGTTTTTGATGGCTCCCAGGGTGTATACACACGTCAAAACAATGAGATTACACATTTTAAATATGTACATCCTGATATATGTCAATTATGCCTCAATAAAGCTGTTAAAGATTACTTACAGATTTTGCTTTTTCAACAGAAAGATGGACATGATTCACACTAAAAGGTATGCACAGCTAAGAGTCAGTCCCTCCCCACTACCCCGACCTCCAAGCCCCCGATTCTAGGGATTTTTCAGACAGATGCTCAGACACAAAAAAGCAGGTGCTGGGTGCTTACACGTCAAACCCAAAGTGGGAAGTTCTCCTCCCTGAGGATGTGGAAGCTGCTTCGAAAAATACCAAGTGTTGAGGCAGCAGAGCGGGTTCTCTTAAGAAACCAGTGTCTGGACACAAATTCGTTTAGTCTTCCTTAAAATATAACTCTGCCTGCAGACATGAGCTCAACCCTCTGTGCTCTTCTCCAGGAAGAAAAATGGGGAGTTACCGAAACTTTTACCCCTGAGGCTCCTTTCAGCTCCTCCAAGTATTAATTTTTGAATAGTCAAAGGGTACCGGAATTTGAAAGCTTGACGTTAAAAAGAAAACTTTTGAAAAGCCTGACTTCATCCCCCAGGGCATAAAGAAGGCTACATTGATGTGCCTGAAATTTCTGGTCTGGAGAACAGTCTTCAGGGTTACAAAGAACATCAACAGAGAAAGGAATGGGGGGCCACGGGAGGGGAATAGGGAATAGAGACGGGCCCAAGCTAACATATGACATACTTCCAGGAAGGTCATTAAGACAGGGTGATTTACATGAGCTCGAGGGAGCAGCAAATGGCTTTTTAAGCCGACAGGGTTAACATTTCTCTTCTTGACTACATAGATAGACCTCACTCTCACCTCTCAAATTCTTCTCTGCTCAGCTTTTTTCCTTAGTTCCACTTTTGCAAAGGGACTCGCAGACAATCAGATCATCTCTGTGATGGCTGTGTGCACAGAACATCGTCTCAGACCAAGGAGCTGGGCTGCTGAGGGGGCCTGAGATGGAGGGCACCAGAACCAATTCGAAAGAAACATACGGTCTCTTTCTTTTCAAAATGCACTCATTCGGCATGGCAGCAAATATAATGCCTGAGAGCAGGGCTCTGAGACCAGACAAACTTGGGTTTGAGCCCTGTTCCTTCACTCCTGGAGCTGTGTGACCTTCAGCAATTGACTTAACTCTTTGTGACTCAGTTTCCTCAACACCAGAAGGGACATAGGAACAGTTGTACCCAGAGTTGTCATAAAAAATCAGTAAAAACATACAACTGTATTTAATAGTGTGCCTGGCATGTAAATATTCTCAATTTTAATATGCTGTTATATGCTTTTATATACAGCTACATACTCTTTATATATCATTATTTTTATTCAATGATTCAGTGAACATCTAGAGAGTACCTCTGGTGGGCTGGCACTACGGGGCTCAGTAGAGAATTCAGTACATAATTTTTCTTTAAGGAATGGATGTCAGTTTTTCTTGGAGGGAACTCTTAAGACATTTATTGGACATTTTGGTGGCACCATCTTCCTAAAAGTTTCAAAACATTTTTTGTGTTTGGTCATTTCCTTGATCTTGATAGTTTCTGGGGAAGGAAAAAGAGGTAGTATAGGAATCAACATTTTTCGTGGGGGGAAAGTGAGGCACAGGAAGGCCAAGTGGCTTGTCCAGAGCATCACATTTGGGACTGGAAGCGCTGAGAGAGGACAGGTGTCTTGGAATGGAGTCAGATGGAGCATTTCTCAGAGTGTTAGACACAGAGTCCTGGGAAGACTGACTAACCAAGTACCTCCACAGCAAGCCTCCTGAATGACTTTCAGAGCAAATGTGCCCATATATCAGATGGGAATACACTGTAAGGCAGTTCTCAAACTTACTTGACACAGAACCCTCTCCTCATGGAGAACCTTCTGGGCCTCACGTTCCATGGAGCACATCTTAGGGAACGCTAGTTCAGGGAATGGTTTCCTCAAGGGGGGTGGGCTTTTGAAGGGACCACCCAAAATTAGAAATACAAGTTTAAACCAACCAAACTGCCTCCTTTCTCTTTCCTTTAATATGGTCACTGAACTGGAAAGAAACTTCTCCTGAAGCACTGTGGGCTGAGCCCAGCAAGGATCAAGGGCCCTGACACTGGGATTCTGGAGTCCCAACTGGGCTCTGAATCACCACTTCCCCGTATCACACACCAAGAATCCAAGAATTCCCGCCAAGATTCTTGACCCTGTTTAACAGAACTGTTCAGAGATTTCCATAAATCAGAATGCCAGCAGTGGGGAACGCGGATAATTGCAAAGGATCAGAGGGTCACGTTTGCAGCCACTGTGCTTTTTCCAACAGTTGGTCAAAATGGGCAGCTTCTGCTTTTTTTATATCCTTGGGTAATATTATTCTTTAATTTCACCCCTATGTTGGCCTAACACACATGTTCAGCTGGTGCTCCCACTCTGACCATGTAACCCTGCATTCACCGGTAAGAAATGTTGAGTGTGGTGCGATCTTAACTTCCTGCTTTCTTCCCTTCAAATCCCCATACCACCCTCTGCTAGGTGTTCCGACAACCGACATGACTCTGGTCACACAGAACCGCCGGGCACCTCCTGTCCACTTCCTCACTTTCCGATCTGCTTCATGTTCTGACCACAGCAGAGCAGTCAGGAATTTGTCTCTGGCCTCTACGGTAACCCATCCAGGGAGCGCCTTTAAAGAGGATGGAAGAGGAAAGCACGCTTAATGCCACCGGAAATCATCCTTTCTGGGAAGGACAGAGAGTAACCTGTTCTCTGCTCATCCCGCTCACCAAAACATCATGGGAAACATCTCTGACTTCCCAGGTACCATCGTGGTCTGCTTCTGTAAGCTCATCTCTTTGTGCTGTGCTTCTTGGTTAGTCCTGTTGCTTCTTCTCTGAATTGTTTTCTATGTATCTGACTGTTCTTTACACTGTAAGCTCCCAGGGGGATGGAGACAGTGCCGATTTTCCTTATGATACCATCCAAAATATGGACCATGACCATGACATTGAATAAAGCCATCCACTGATGAAACAGATAAACACAATGATTAACATAACTTCAGGGCCCAGCTGGAAGAACCATTTCTCAAGACATTTTGAGGAGGTCACCGTGTATTTAGTTATCCATCTGGACAGAAGACTAAGGGAATTTTACTTCTGAGGAAATACTTTCTAAATCAGCCTCCTCGGTGGTCATCTCAGCCAACAGGCTTCCTGCCCTAAAATGCCCACTGAGATAAACCTGAGCCTGTAGATATAGTTGTAAAGTTCTAAGGTTTTCAGTGAGGTCCCAGATAATTTGGCTTTGGACACAATTAACCTTCTCCTCTTTTCTTTCTCCTTTTAAGTTTATAGAACACGAGGGTTTAAGATTAAGATGGTGTGCTTTTCCAGATGGCTATGTCAAAGACAGCTCGTTCATGTGCATCAAACCCAGGCCATCACAGCTCATGGCATACAGTTTCCTGGCTCACCTGGGGAAGGAGGGGCAGGGAGCCTGAGGAGTGGTCACCCATGCTTTATGGTGACTGAGATCAGGAAGTAGCAGACACCACCACCAGAGCAACGGCTCGGGTCCCAGCTGGGCATGTGTTGAGTCACCCAGCATCTGACTCCCTCTGGGAAACACCCTGTCGGAGAGTGACCGCCTCCTTCAGAGCCAGCAACAGAGAACCGGCCTCGTGACACGTTCACTTCCCAGGTGAGAAGCCAGGGTCTCATCCCAGGCAGCACCCCAGGGTGTCCCTATACAGATGACGGCAGGAGGCCTGCTGCATTCCCTCAGGACGCCTGTGGTGGGCAGCTCTACACACTCTATTGCTTTTATGCTTCACAACTGCCCTTTGAAGAAAGAAAGAATCATTATCTACTTCCATTTTCTTTTACTTACTTTCCTAACAAAAAAAAAAAAAAGATTTCGAATCCCAGGCTTAAAGAGGTCAAAATCACTGTTATGAACTGAATTGTGTCTCCCAAATTCCTCTGTTCAAACCCTCACACTCAATGTGACTGCCTTTAAAAAGATAGTTAAGGTTAGGGGCGCCTGGGTGGCTCAGTCGTTAAGCGTCTGCCTTCGGCTCAGGTCATGATCCCGGGGTCCTGGGATCGAGCCCCACATGGGGCTCCCTGCTCCGCGGGAGGCCTGCTTCTCCCTCTCCCACTCCCCCTGCTTGTGTTCCCTCTCTCGCTGTGCCTCTCTCTGTCAACTAAATAAATAAAATCTTTTAAAAAAAGGAATTGAAAAAAAGATAGTTAAGGTTAAATGTGATCCTAAGGGAGGGCCTTCATGTAGTAGGACTGGGATCCTTATAAAAGGAAGGGACACCAAGGATGCTCTCACACAGAAAAGGCCATGGGAGGAAACACAAAGATGGCCACCTGCAAGCCAAGGAGAGAGACCTCAGGGGAAACCAACCCCACCTCCAGAGCTGTGAAGAAATAAATTCCTGTTGTTTAAACCACCCAGTATGTGGGTCTTTCATTATGGCAGCCTCAGCAACCAATAGAGTCACACCGTTAAAGAGTGGTCTGATGTCCAAGTTCATGCTTGGGGGCAGTAGAGACTTCACACGTTAACTCCGGTCTTGTTTCAACAATCTCAAAACAAACCTTCAGATTCTGGATGGCTGCCTCATCGACTATTACTGTATATTCGTTTTTATCCCCGATTCCTCTAGATCCTTGGCATTTCCCCAGTAAGGGAGTGTCTTGGATATTCACAAGCCCCTGGATCACTGACTTCATGCTAATGGGATGACTCAGATTGTGGTGGGTCACCCCCAATAGTGTGATTAGAGGGCTGGGGCTCTGAGCTGCGTACTATCAGCCCAACCTACAACCTCTGGAGACCAGGTCCAATCACACGGCCAATGATTCAGTCAATTACATTTATGTAACTGTTGGTGGGAATGTAAAGTTGCTGGGAAAAACAGCACCCAGGTGCCTCAAAAAATTAAAAAGTGAATTTACCATCTGATCCAGCAATCCCATTCCTGAGTACATATCCAAAGGAAATGAGAGCAGGGTATTAAAGAGATATCTGCACTCCCATGTTTATGGCAGCAGTATTCTCAACAACTAAGACATGGAAACGGCCTAAGTATTGGTCAACGGAAAAATGGATAAAGCAGATGTGGTATACACACACACACACACACACACACACACACACACACACACACACACACACACACACACACACACACACACACACATACATAATGGAATACTATTCAGTTGTGAAGATGAAGGAAATCCTGCCATTTGCAACAGTGTGGGTGGATCTTGAGGGCATTATGCTAAGTGAGATAAGCCAGACAGAGAAAGACAAATTTGTATGTTCTCACTTTCATGGAGAGTCTAAAAATGCCAAATTCATAGAAACAGGAAGTAGAATAGTGGTTAATAGAAGCTGGAGGGTCGGAGAACTGGAGAGATGTTGTTAAGGGATACTAACTTGCAACTAAAAGATGAGTAAGTTCTGGGGATCTAATGTACAGCAGGGAACTACAGTAAATAAAGACATGGTAATTATGCCATATGACGGAAGTGTTAGGAAACACTACAGTGGTAACCATATTGCAATATATAAATGTACCAAATCAACATCTTGTATACCTTAGACTTACACAATACTATATGTCAATTATATTTCAGTAAAAGAAAAAAAAAAAGGCTATATAATGAAACCCTAATAAAATCTCTGTACACTGAGGCTTATTGGAGCTTCCTGGTTGGTGAACACATTGATGCACCAAGAGGGTGGTGCATCTCTGGGGAGAGGGCAAGGAAGCTCTGCATTTGGGACCCTTCCAGACCTTACCCTTTGTGTCTATTCATTGGTGGGTCTGGGTTTATATTCTTTATGATAAAACTGTATAACCATAAATATCATGCTTTCCTGAGTTTTGTGCGTCATTCTAGTGAATTATCAAACTGGGGGTCACAACAACTCCCAAAGTTATAGCCAGTTGGTCAGAAGTGCAGGTGACGTGGGGGTCCTTGAACTTGCAGCTGGCCTCTGGAGGGAGGGTCATCTGATTGGGAACGTGTGCAGTCTGCACTGAGCCCCCCCGTGCTGAGCGCCAGAACCGCAATCCAGTGTGTAGCACCCATCCACTCACCCGCTCGCTTGTCATGGGGCGCTGTATCACCTTGTGATTTGTCAGTTACAGATCAGCTATAATTATGCAGCTGAGCATGTGAAGACAGAGGTGTTGGGAGGCCAAGGAACAACCAGCCCCAAGGCTGGCTGAGTTTTAGGAAATTAAATGATTATCCCAAGAATAATCACTGGTGAGTCTGTGCCCCATTCTTACGTTCCTCTTTCTCTTTTGAGTATCCCCCAGTTCATACATTTGGATTCACTGAAAAATAGTTTGGTTGCTCCTTCTGTCCAAATAAATGAGGACAGAGGCCACAAACTGAAGAAAGGAGAAGTTTTCATTTGTTATCTATTCATACATTTGTTCATCTGTTCAACATTGGTCAACTTCACAAACTGAAGAAAGGGGAAGTTTTCATTTGTTATCTATTCATACATTTGTTCATCTGTTCAGCATTGGTCAACTTTTTGGTGACAGCAGTTACCATTCACTGGGCAACCATGGCTAGGGTACTTGGCTCTGTTATCTGTACTTCTCCTCACAGTCCTGCAAGGTAGATACTATAATTCCCATTTTAGCAACGAGAAAGCTGAGGTTCATAAAGGTAAATATTTCCCAAGGCCACATACTGTCTGCATGGGAAAAGAGAGCCAGGATTCAAACCTGGATCTGATTTTAGCCTAGCATGAGCTTTATCACATCAATGGTTCCTAAGCCCCAGTATATCTGTTCATAGGTCAGTGGTATGACAAGAAAAATAAGATTAATATATGTAAGTTTTTTATACATTTAATGTATCCTATTTAAAGACAGTTTTTTACTGTTTTCTATTCTTCTGGTATGTTTCTCTTTTTTATTATGCAAATGAAGATAAAAGCAGTCTGCAATATTTTTTAATACACTTACTCGGCACAAAACAAACCTTCCAGTCCTACTTTCCCTTTATCTTTAAATTTTCTGGTTGCTTAAATGCCAAAGTCTGGGAACCACTGCATCACAGTGGCCCTAGCTGTGGGCCACAGAGGAAAGCTCCAGAAAGGTGAGCCTCAATACTACTGCCTAAATATCCAGGGTTCTGGGAAAACACACAAGCTCCAGAGGCTGACTCTATTGGATCACATTCTGGCTCTGTTCGGGGTGGAGCCTGAAAAGTTGCATTAATAGCATGTTCTTGACTGATGCTGATGCTGTCCATCCAGGACCACACCCTGAGAATCACTGAGTTAAGCCAATCCCATGAATCCTACCTCCCTTGTCAGTGACTGGTCCAGACAGGGCACTATGAACCAATTATGGTCTGGGGTGGAGCAGGCACATGAGGGACAGGGAAGGCCATATGGAAAGGCTTTTTCCCCCATGAGAAAAAGAGTTAATGAGAGGAGCAACTCCCTTTCCCGCTTTCCAACACTGCTGTGTGAAGATGTGGTGGCAGCCAGGCCATGACCATTCTAACTATGGCTGGGAAGGACACAAGTCAAGGAGCCCACAGATTTTCCTTAGAATTAAGAGCATTTGATTTCACTGTGCTCAAACAAAGTGAAGCTGAATGGAAAAATTAGTATTTCTCTTCATGCTTCTGAGTACAATCTGGTGAGGACACTGCTGTCGAATGTAGGGTTCCACGGCAGAGCTCCTCCCCAAGATTTACGTGTTGTGTGGGTATATGTATGCATGTGTTTGACAGAGCCAACTGAATGCTGAAGGCATTCTGATATCACAGTATTCACTAGTACAAACATCATCTTATTAATCCCCAGAAGGCGGGTGAGAAGGCGGTGGCTTCCCCATACCTCTCTGGTTCTTATGGATCTGTGGTAAAATGATGCAGAGACCTGAGGTCAGATGCAGGATCAGTGCGGTTCATACAGACCTTTGTAGGAGTGCAATGATACCTTCTGTTATTTTATAAATCACGAACCCTATTATAAGTAAGGAAGGAAGGCTAACTAACGTAAAGAAAGGCTGACAAAGGATTTTTGTAAGGCTGACATACGGCCCACTTTGATGTAATATATCCTAGGCTCTGTCAACAATTTAAAATGTAAGAATCATTGTCTGGATCTATTGCCACCCTCAAAGGGCTCTGCATGGGATGTTATAATCTTCTTCTCTTAAAGAATAAAATTTTGACCGGTTTTGAACGGGCAGTCAGGCCTTTCGGGAGCCATGAGGTTCTCCCGGGTTTCATCAAAGGCTGCTAGGATCCAGCAGTCTTGGGGAGGCACGTGTTCTTCTGAGCCTCGCAAAGTTGCACTGAACACATCTAAATGCCCCAAATTGTCCACTCTGCTGTGCACTACAAAATCTGGCTAGCAGGCCGCAACCTCTGTAAAGGATACAATCCCAAATGGGAAACAAGAGTTCATAGGTGAACTTGAGAGTAGCTGAGTTCATGAGTAATGGGCTGGGAAACCAATCATGAACTTGTGTACGAGGGGAAGAATGTGCCTTCGGTCCTACCTTCCCACATATCACAGCTGATATGCTCCATCTGTATATAATTATGCACCAGCGTCACTTTAAGGTAAAGCAGTAAGGATAGGGTCACTCATTAGATTCCGGGCCGCAACCATCAAAAACTTTTTTTTTTCTATTTTTATCTCCAAGAATGGTAAGTGATTAACATGCTTTGACATACTTGGAGGTCAAAACCAAATTCACTGATGTAGGTGGTTATCAGTACTCTGCACGAGCGCACGTCCGTGCGACACGAATGCCTGTCCTCGGGTGACCTTGTCATGAGTTATGGATGACACTGGGAGGATGAGCACTGCTAACCAGTGTTTATGAAAACATTAGGGGATGATGATGTGTAGGAAAGCCCGGACGGTAAAGCAGTGAAGACATTTGAGAGTCAACCCATCACAGTCGCGTGAACTTACATGAAATCCACAAATACACCATAAACCCTTGCACAGAGTCATAGTGAAGGCCAAATTATTAGAGGAGTGATAGCACAGGAAATTATGCAGCATGTCCCCCAAAAGGCAGAGGTAGTTTATGTCCCCATTCTACAGATGAGGTGGCAAAGGCACCTGGCTTGTCTAGATTACCATAGCTACTAAGTGGTCTAGCCTGGGCCCCCGATGCCTGGTTAAGACAGTGCCTATGAGGTGCCAGGAAGTCTGCTGAGCACTTTCCATGTTCTAATCTATGAATCCTAATCAGAACACTAGTATGCTAGTAGTGTCCATTTACAGATAAAATTATAGCAGGAAGACTGGAGGCCGTTAGCCTTCCCAGATTACAGATAAAGAAACCGAAGGTCAAAGAGGTTGCATGGCCAAGGTGATGGAGCTACTGAGATTTGGACTTAGGAACCCCAGGGCTTTGGCTGATTTTGACTTTTGGTCTGGTTTCAAAGCCAGGCCATCTGGCTCCAATGCCTGTGTTCTCAGCACGCTGAAGTCGCTCTTACTCTGGAGTCACATGGCCTGACTTTGAATCGGGTCTCTACTCTTCACTAGCTGGGCCACTCTGAGTAAGTTACTTAACTTCTCTGTGCCTAAATTTCTTCATCTGCAAAATGAGAACAGTGACAGTTACCCAGCTTCTAGAGTTGTGGAGGTGACTGATTATCAGCTGATTATTTAGCATCTGGGAAGCACTTAGAACAGAGTCTGGGACAGAAAGAAGTGCTCAATTAGCTAATGTGATGATTAATCACTAAGCTATAAAGTTTCTCAAAGCATTTAAAAGATGGCTTATGTAATTAAAATTCGATTTACACTTAGCTGTTCTGGAATGCATGCATTTGCATAGAGCAAGGAATACTTGTATTTTGTTATCTGCTTTCTTTCTAGAATAGTGAGTTCCAAGCCCTGAGGGGTCTGCGGAGACCCCCTCAGGGGAATCGCTGTAAGAGGCAGCGGACGGCGGGTGGGACGCAGACCTCCTCCACTTACGTGTACCGGACAGAGGATTCTACACGTAAGAGAAGCTGGAGAACCACCGGTTTCAAGGACTACTGTGGGGTCACGTGGCTGCTTCTGTCCGGGACCACGGATATAAGCCCATGGATATAAATTCCCTGTAAAACGCAGGACGCCAGCTCTGCTGGGCTGAGGCTGGTGACTACGACCCCCGAGGGCACACCCAGGGAGGGGACAGTGAGGGACAACACTACACTCTTCTTGGCTTCAGTATACTGCTCTTGTAAGCAGGACGAGTCAGATTATGGAGGGACGTGAGAGTCCAACAGAGGAACTCAAACAGAGTGAACTGACAGCTTCTGAGCAGAGACATGTCACAGAGCAGTCCTTTCAGAAGAATCATCTGGTTGTGTCGCGTAGGACCAACTGGAACGGCCAAAGTGTGGCATTACGGGGGTCAGTGAGGAGGCTGCTGTAGGACTCCAAGCCAACGGCGGTGACGATGTCAAAGCCGGGTGGTGGTGACTGTCTATCTAAGGGTCATGGGAACTGGAGAAAGAAAGAGACCTGGCCACACTTCAAGATAGGGATGGAGTGAGGAATAAGTCAAAAGAGGAGCTTGGTTACCTTGAGAGAGTGGTGGGCTCGCGTTCAAAGAAGGTGCGAGAAGAACATGACGTGGGCTTGATAACGGGGTGGTGTGTGGGCTGGGGGTGTGGCACACGAACTGCCCCCTAACTGGCCACTTACATACACCCAGCTGGCAGCTTGGGCGAGGTCTGGAAATCTTCCACGTTGCCTGGACGGCGAAATTGTTAGTTCTGTGCTGGGCTTAGCGAGGGACCAGGAAAGCAGAGAGCATGAAGGGCTCCGGGGAAGGCCCACAGGGGTGGAAGGGTCCGAGAAAAATATACAGCGGCTGAGCTTGCCCCCGGCCTTTTTGATTCCTTGCTCCGCCGCCCCTGGCTGCCCGACAGCTCTGTATTTCTCAGGAGAGCCGTTGCCCTCCTTCCTTTGGTCTGCGGGTGCAGTGGGACAAGGAGCCGCAGGGCTGTGAGAATGGAAAGACCTACCCTCCTCACGAGGGAGGCCAGGGTGCGGGGGGCACAGGCGTACCCAGGAGGCGGCCAGCCCAACCACAGGGGGGAGGTAAGAGAACACGCAGCCCGTCGCGGGAAGAGGAACCACCCCAGCCCTGGATCTGCAAAAAGCCTTACGACCTGAATAATTTCTCCCCTCTAGACAGAACCTCTTGCCCCAAAAGGAGGCTCTCAGGTCTGCAGCGCCCACTGGTAGACGAAGAAAAGAGATTTACCAAGTGAGCAAGTATCCGAATTGAGCAGTGTGCCAAACACCAATCTGTGAGTTATGGATGAAAAACCAAAAACACCCAGATTTGCTAATTCCCAGATTCCTGTGATGCCATCCCTCCCAGATGGCCCCTTTTCTCTCCAGAGCCGTACTCTTCCTAGGGGTATGTGCACGTATGCGTGTCTTTCCCCTGGAAACACAGCTATTCCCATTTTGCTGAACTGCACTGTGTATTAAATCTGTTCTAATCCCTCTACCCGCCCCCCATTCCACCCTTCTCATCCCCCTTGAGCAGAGAGACGAAAAACTAGGAGCCCGTGGTTTACAGCCATCTCCCAAGATTCCTTATCTGCCAATACTCCTACTGGGCTACTACGGAGAGTATGTGGAAACGATTTTGTAAAGGGATCAAAGAAAAAAAATAACTCCGTGAAAACACAACATCGGCTTTCTGGAGGGTCGTTCCTGGAAGGCCAGGAGCTGCACTGTCTCCCTCTCTCTTTCCCCATTCTCCATCCCATGTGGTGTGTGAGCCATATGGAACTGTCCCCTCCATAGGACAAAGTTGGCCTCTAATTGGCCATTTCCAATGGTTCCAGCTAATACATTTTCAAACTGGTTAAAATTAGCATCCAGGGAGAATGGGGGTGGGGGGGTGTTTGGAGGGAGGGTCAGGTGGGGGAGGGGAGCAGAGAAGGGGTTGTTGCTCAGCAACCAGAGCCTGGACGCCCCAACCCCCCATAGCCCCAGACGGCCTCTTCCCCTTGCCCCGTGCCCGGATGAGCTGTCTGGTCCAGGAGCTGCGTGTGCTTGTGCGTTGGGGGGGGCGGGGGTCCCTGGATGATTGCATCAATCTGCTAGATCCTGACACTCCTCCCTCCATCACTGCCCCACAGGGAGACTGAGAGTCTCTTTTGTTCTCGTCCAGAGCACAGCTCACCAATTTCTCCGTCACAGCCCTCGCTGGCGCGAAGGGAGACGTACGGGTCCCTCCGTCCTTGCCAAGAGGGAGACTCATTAGCTGCTTGTGTCACCCAAGGCTGTGCGTTATGGACTATTTCTCATTCTGCCATGCCACTAAATGAACGTTGGACTACATGTAGAGTTAGCCTTGTGTTATCTGCCTCTAATCTATATCTTAGCATTGATTTGCTTCGTCCTGTGCATTTAAAATGTTAAATATGACCGGCCACCCACAGGGGCCGGAAAGACATCTGTCTGGCTCATTTGGGGGAGGACCCGGCTTTTCAAAGAGCCAGAGAAATGATGATAGCAATCGTGGTGAAGTCAGGTCAGCCCAAAGCAGTGCTGCCCGACACCTTTCTGGCTCTCGTTTCATGAGGCAGCTGGGTGGCCTGGGAGGTCCCAGCAGAAGGTTCCTCCCACCAAGGCCCTCAGTCTGCTTCCAGCCCCTGCACAAGGCTCCCCACTCGTGGCTGACACCGTCCCTCCTGCTGAAGTCAGACCAGACAGGAGCAGATGGTAGACCCGGCTCATGCTTCAGCGGCTGGGCCAGCAAGCAGGGCAGGCTACCCTTCCCAGTCGCGCAGATAGGGAATCAGCTCTGCTTGTTTCTTTTTTCTTGGCCACACGTGCTTTGGGGGAATCCCTGGTTTACTTGGTAGAAAACAGTCCCTTGTATTTTTTTTTTTTTTTTAACAGAACATCCTTAACCACGGAAGCAGCGGAGGATGGTGTGAGGGTGAGCGTGCACACGTAGAGAGAACCCGAGTCTGTTTATTTATTCTAGTAGCACTATTAGAGTACCAGATTTTTTATCATTGTTTTTTTTTTTTTTTTTAAAGCCCATTTTAGGCCAGTTGATTTACTCTGCCCTCCATGCTGCTTGACTCAGGGACCAGAGTATCTTACTGAACCTCTAAGCAGGAATATCACCAGCACGGCCATCAGACAGAGAAAAATGATCAGAAGGTCCCATCTGTTGTGGCTTGTTTCTTCCACACCTGATGCCCTGAGGCGGACACCTGATGTGGAAATCCTTCACCACGTGTGCCCGTGTTCAGATCTTCACCAGACCGATGAGGAACTTAGTTGAGAGACGTGAAATGACCTGGGTAAGCCCATCTTCGGTTCTAGACTTGAGATGGGGGTCGAAGCCTTTAATTCCTGTTGTTTCTGATGGTGGTGCTGGGGGCCAGCACAGTGGCCACATTACAGGCGAACTCTCCCATGTCCCGGGTCTTTATTATACGTATTACAGTGCAGAGCAAAAAGGTCAGGATGTACCCTGTGTTCAAGCTGTATATACCACTACTACTACGTGACCTCAAGCGAGTTATTTGACCTTCCTCAATTTCTGTTTCCTCATCTGAATTAGCGCCGGCTTTACAGAGTCAACATAAAAATTAGATAAGATACGCCCCAGTGACACTCTATGAGGACCTATAAAATGTGGTCCTTCTTGCAGACGACATCCAGCATTAAAGCTGGGTAATTTGACTGTATCCACACTGTATCCACAATCTTTTCTCTTGTTTAAATGATCTTCTCTCTACCCTTTAGAGACAGCTGTCCAACAGAAATACAGTATCAGCCACAAATGTGAACCCCACATGAAATAAAAATGTTTTAGTAGTCCTATTAAACAAGGTGTGATTAATTTCAAGGATGTATTTTCTTTAACCTAATTATTATAGCCCAAAATATTTCATTTTCAACATGGAATCATCAGTATAAAAATGGTTAATAAAATGTTTTACTTTTTGTTTTCACAGGAGACCTTCGGAACTGGGTGTGTATTTTATACTTCGGGTCGGTGTGGACTGCCCACGTTTTGAACACTGCCACCGCATGACACAGTCCAGCTCCAGATCCTTCCTGGTGTTTCTGTCCCACCGGCTTTCTCAGAATTAGGGACACCGTGTCATGTACAACAATACCCCAGCTACGATCTCTCATTCTCCTGGAAAAAAGCTGAGGTTTGCGCCACTTCTCATAATCACAGGACACTCTGTTCCTCTATTTTAACAGAAGTGGATGGTGATAAAAGGGCTGCCAATGGCCACTGAGAGACTGGGTCAGAGCCGGCAGGCCGAGGATGCTGGTGACATCACAGGGCAGCTTCCCAAACAAAACAAAAAGTGGGGTTCGTTGAGGCAGTTGGGGGGGTGGACAGGATTCTGATTTGCAAAACTCTATCATCCAAGGGAAGAATTCCTGCCAACAGAGCATAACATCTACTCATCTATGGGGTTGGGGCAAAGCCCCGAAACAAGGAGAAGGCACACATCTGTTTTTCACGTGCTAGCTTTTCTTCCTGTGAGAAAGGGTGCCACGTAATGTCATAAGCCTCAAGAGAACCTAACAAGGAAGGGCCACACCTCAGCCATTCCAATCAAGTGAAAATTTATTCTATTTTTAAGAGATTCAAGAGAAAGAGCCCGGGATCTTCCTTATTAACTGCTTCCAGGATTCCATCTACTGTCCCTCACTGTCAGGAAATTCTTCTTGGTCTTATTTAAATTATTCTCACTAAGGCTAATGCACATTTCCCTTTCTTGGCCTCCAAAATGCTCGCCTAAGTATGCAGGGGGAAAAAAAATGGAGAAACTTATTTTAAAGAAATAGCCATAGGAAGATAAGATTTGAGAATTTTACTTTACTACAAAACATTCACGACACCCTCTTAGCTGGCTACAGAAGCATCAGGAAGAGACTGACAGAGAGATATGCATGACAGCAGCCTCTCTCACTCTGATGCAGGCTTTTTTGAATACATTTCTGATGGGCTGAAACAATTTTGGGCCACAGGGCAAATGACACTGTCTCAGGTTGGATGGGAGGGTGATGTGGCTGGAACCTGCCGCACACAGGTGACCGAGGTTGGAGGCTTGGTTTTGTTGCTAAAAGCTCCCATCATCGTTCCTGCTGTCCTTAAGTGGAATTTAAGGATTTATGGAGTCACATGATAATATTGTGGGTACCAGGGACCTGGCTGTGGATTTTGAGATGAACCTTTCAAATATCAAATCCCAGTATGTGCACGCTTGACCTTTTCCCTTTTCCCTGTAAGGGTAATGTGGGATTTACTGAGGGCAGTCAGGGATCTGGAAGCATAGATTCTGCTCAGTAATCTCAAAGGGCTTTATAAGAAGCATTAAATGTTGGGATCATGGCCATTTTGCTCTATAACCCGAAGAAGGGAAATGCTAGTCACAGGGACCAGGTCTACACCACCACAGGAAATGATCTGTATGGGTGTCTGATTACCAGAATCCTTCTGGGGGGAGGGAATCCTTAGTAGGTGTTGATTACAAGTCACCTTGCTCTTCTTTCAGGCTGTTGGAGTTTTGCCAGGTGTAGCCTCCGATGCATCTCTTACCCTAATGGTGGCTGAAAAACTTGACCTGCCACCTCTGCCACTATTTCTAACGTCAGCCACTCTTGTGTAAACCCGCTTGCCCCTCTGTGGGAGAGAAACACTTCCCCTAAACCTGCCTCTCCATCTTACAAACCTTGTCGGGTCAACACCCACCCCGCCCCATCTCCACAACTCCAGATCACAAGACTGAGAAGGGTGTTTCTTCATCTAAGGCTTGTTACAAGTATTCTGAAATTATTCTTCAGAGCAACAACAGTAAAACCTTCCACACCTAATATACTTTGGTGACTAAAGTATAAATGAATCTGCAAGGCTGTCACTCTGTGGACTTATGGTATCAAAAAAAGAGAGGTATGGGATCCAAATGATTTGTTCTATGAAAAACCTAGCATGGGTCCAAATGAACTCGAGAAGAGGGATTCCCTTTAGAAAGGATTTTGTCAAGAGAACATAATCCGGGACAAGGGAACTTTGTAGAGGAGAAAGAAAAGTCATATTTAACTTGGTGTTTGTCCAGTAGTTTTAACCTTGCTCCTCTATGTTCTGCTGAAGTCCGCTTTGTAATCATGCCGAAAGTTTAGAAGTGTTCTTTTTTTTTTTTTTGTCTATAGTTTTTTTGTGTGAAACTAAATCCCCTGCCAAGCAATTGGTTCTACGACAAAAAGTCCTTTGGGGAAATAATACCAAGGCATTTTAGGATTAGCCCATTCTTTCATTCCATAAGGATTTATTTAGTGACATTTGTGCCAGGCACTGGGCTGGGTGCTGGGGATACACAGGGATCACGACGCAGACCCTGCCCTCAAACCGTTGGCGGCTCTGGGCAACAGAATAAACAGGCAGGGACAATGAGCTGTGACACTGAGTTGTGACAGCGCAGTCAGTGAAAGGGAACCATGGGGGAGGGGGTGCAGTGTCTTCTGAGCTGTGAATTGGAGGCTTAACAGAAACCAGCCAGGCACAGGGGTGTAGGTACGGGAAGCAGAGTTCTAGAAAGAGGAAGTAACATGTGACTTGTGTGGGCAGAGTAGGACTTCTCTTGCTTGGCCTAATTCAACATCTTCTGGATTGTGAAAGGCTGAGAATGAGCCTTCCAAAGTTGTGCACAGCAGTAACTAAGTATCTTTTCTGTGATTCAAGTTCACTTCCAATGCCCTGGGTTCACATCTTCCCGGGGCAGGCTGGCCGACGCACTATAACTTCACTGCCACTTGAGGTCCCATTTCCTGTTTCAGAGAGTGGCTACTTTCTAAACCTCTAAGTGTTGATATATATTTTTTAAAAAAAGCATCTTAAAAACACTGGACCACTCAACTATAAACTTCATGCTGATTCTTAACAACTGAAAGCTCCAAATGCTTTGTCAGTGATTTTGCTAACGGAAGAGATCTTGCTCACTTTACAGTTCCTGTCTCCTGCCTCACCTCACCCCCCAAATCCAAACCACAAGTTAGACTCTTAATAAGACTGTAAGTCTTGGAATCTAGCCTAATAAGGACGTAATCCAAAACATGGAAGAACTCTGTACCCATGGGTAAGTTAATGACAGTGTTTACTGATAATAGCAGAAAAACCGTAAAACAAACAAACAAAAGCCTTAAATGTGCCCAAATGAGTAAACAATTAGATAATAATGGTATATCCATTTTTGGACTTGATGCTGATATTAACAAAGACGAACTTATAGTAACTTGGAAAATGCCAATGAAAGACAATGTTAGGTGGAAAAATAAAATAGAATTACACGCATTATGATTATAACCACGTAAGAAATAGAAATCTGAAAAATGCTGGAAAGAAATTTGCTGAAATGAGACTAGTAGGTAAATGAGTGGGCTCTGATTATGAGCTTTTTCCTACTTTGTTTCCTACGTTGCCTTTATAATTTAAATCTAATTTAAAGTATTAACTCCTTCAGGTTAGCAATTCGAACATTTTCCAAATCCAAGCAGTATATACAAGGGGACGTGAGATAAGAGTATTTCTACGCATATCTTCCCATTGTGGCAGCATCATCCCCCCCCTCCAGTGAATGCACATGCAAGGTGTCATTTCAGCCTACCGATGAACTACAGATTCTCTGGCAAAATATTCTGGATAACAAGGAACACTGCTCTAAGAGTCTGACAGACATTTGAGGATTTCAAGCAAATACGGTTCTGAAAGTTGGAGTCGAACAACAGATTTGGAATTAAGTTCTTTAAATCAAGTTGGGCAACTCTGCGATTCTTTAGGGCTCTAGGTATAATGATGATTTCTTTCGAGAGTAAGCTGAAAGAGGCCAGGATCTATGATTCTAATACAGCTCTGACTTCTTTGACTCTGATGGGTGGGTGCAAAATTTATAGATGGACTGACTGATTTCCCGCGCGTCCACGGACACGTAGATGTTCAAGAGTGATGCAACGCAGACACACGGGATGGGGGTTACTCGGCCCCTGGAGGGGAGACAAAGCCAAGAGATTGCCTCTCTTTCCCCACACCTACGAAAGATTCACTTGGAAACAGCAACTGGTTTTCCACCCCTCTCTGAGCAGGAAAGATGACCACGTCAGTTCTAGTTGCAGCAAGAGTTACTTACTTATATTATATTCTAGTTAACTCCAGCAAGTAGAAATTGCTAATGGCAGTTGCGGAATTTCCTTTTCTAGAGATTTGCAACAATAGGTTAGATATACATCTGGCCTTGAATGCCTTAGGCGTGGCGTACAAAGAAACAGAATGAACAAATATAGCACTCACACACACAAAAATCCCATGGTGTGCCGCCCTTCTCTCCTAGATTCTACCAGATACCGATTTAAAAACTGTTTATATCGTCCCCCACCCATCAGCTGAATCGAAGTCCAAACCACATAAGACTTGGAAGAAACTTAGAACGTTGGCCACAAGTCAGTTACCTGTACTAGCAGTTCCAGCTTCCTGTCATCAAGAAGATGTACTTGACATCGACGGCCCTCCGTCATCTAGGAAGAAAGACAAACGATGGTCACTGAGAGTCTGATAGCCTGACGCATCTTCCATTCAATAATTTCATCACACACGTTAGGGACAGATTTCAGTATCCGGGCTCTGCCACCGTGTCCCCCTTCCTGAGCACCTGGGAGCAGCTGAGCACGTCTCTGGCAATTGCATCTGATTTCTGTGAAGCTTCTTTCTCCACAGGATTTCTGTGTTAATCGTTTATTACCTAGTCCCGACAGCGCTTTCCCCGGTGATAGAGAAACCCGGGAGCTAAACGCTCACGGCTAAACCTGACCCCTCACCCTTGCACCTTCTGCTACACACACTGCTGGCAGTATAAGGGAGAGAGGGCACCCGGATAGTCACCGTTGGGTCGTGGCCCCACCGGGTCTTGGGTGTGTTCATCTCTGCAGCCCCGTCTCATATGCAAAAGCGAGTGGGCTGAGCCCAGGGAAATGCAACTGAAATGTTTAATTGCCGGCTTTCTAGAAGGAAGAAGCCTTCATTTGTAGCATTTGCTGGAGCCCTGGCGACACTCTCAGAGGAAATCCTTTGAAGAATGAGGCTTCCCTTCGATGTCAGCTGGCCATCACTCTAACCAAAACTTGTCTTGCTGCACCCCAGATAGCTTCCCTGGGTCTGATTTCAAGCTAGTGTCCTGACAACATAACTCCTACACATACGGTAACCTTAAATAGACCCAGGGGGCAAGGTGATAGTAGAGTTAAATAATCAGGAAATTTTCCATCTGTGAGTGATGGGTTTTGAGTATTTATTACCTTTGTTTTTAATGTAAGGTACTTACCTCTAAATTTATAGAATTTAATTTTAATAATGGTTCTGTTTTTACCACTGGCACACAGAATTCCCAAAAAACATACCAACAGGCTCTCACAACAGGTAAGAGCTGGCTGCAACACCACTGTCTGGACCAGAAGACCCAGAAGTTTCCGTCCAGCCCTCGTATTTTTCTATACTCCATACCCCCACTGAAACAACCTTCTTTTGGCCCAGTTAGCAGCCACTTCATGCAGATTAAGGAGAGGGAAATAGGTGGGCAGATCCTGGCCTCATCTGCATGCCCAGCCATCACGGTCCCTTCTCTTGAGTGCTTTCTCCAGGAACGATGCAATAGAGAGCATCTTCTCTTCCTATACCACAGGGATTATCCTCTAACCATCAGCATGTCCAAAACTGGCATGGACTCTGGTGGGAAAATTCTCTTATTTCTTCCTCAGAAGAAGCCAACCCCTCCAACTACCATCAAGTCAAATTTCCCTAGTTATGGGATCTTAACCAAAATGGCACACCCTGCGTGGATGGGGCCAAAAGAAAGTCTCTTGAATCTGAGTTAGAAGAATGACTCAGCAGTCCCCAGCTCTGAGACAAAGCACCAAGAGAAGTTTTACATGCCCAGAGGCACTCCAACAGAGGTTAAAATAGAGTTAAAAACCACAGGAAGACTTCAGTCCAAAGGTCTGTCATTTTGCACATATAAGCCGAAGCCGGCGGCCATGGATGTGAGACGGGTCTATGACAAGTCCTTATTCATTCTTTGGACTCTTAACTGTCAGTGTTAACTGCCTTAAAAGGAGAGAGGGCTCAAATCCCATTAGAATCTACCAAGTGTGCACACAGGAGGCATCCTAGCTGACTGACTTCATTTAAAAAATCCGTCAGCTTTAAAAAATAACCAAGTGGGACAACATCATAAAAAGCTCCTGCACAGCAAAGGAAACCATCAACAAAATGGAAAGCAACCTACTAAATAGAAGAAAATACTTGCCAATTATATATCTGATAAAGGGCTAAGACCTAAAATATATAAGGAACTCAGATGACTCAATAGCAAAACCCCACACAATCCTAGTATAATGGGCAGAGAATCTAAATAGACATTTCTCCAAAGAAGATGTCCAGACGGCCAAGAGACACACGAGAAGACGCTCGACATCACTCATCATCAGGGAAATGCAAATCAAAACTAGAATGAGCTATCAACCTCGTATGTGTTAGAATGGCTATTATCAAAAAGACAAGAAATAACAAGTGTTGAGGAGGATGTGGAGAAGAGGGGAGCCTCGCACAGATGGACGGTCCTTTAAAAATTAAAAATGGAGCCACCATATGATCCAGTAATTCCACTTCCGGGTATTTATCCAAAGAAGAGGAGAATACTCATTCAAAAGATGAATGTACCCCCATTTTCAAGGCAGCATTCTGTATGAGAGATAAGACACAGAAGCAACCTAAGTGTCCATGGGTGGATACATGGATAAAAAATATGTGGTGTATATATGCAGTGGAATATTATTCAGCTATAAGAAAGAAGGAAATCTCGCCATTTGTGACAACATGGATGGACCCTGAGGGCATTATGCTAAGTGAAATTAAGTCAGAGAAAGACAAATGATCTCATGTGTGGAATCTAAACAAATAAACAAAACACCAAATTCGTGGATACAGAGCACAGATTGGTAGTTGCCAGACCTAGGGGGTCAGGGGGTTGAGGGAAATCGGTGAAGTGGGTCCAAAGTTCAAAAGGTACAAATATCCAGCAGCTCAGTTCTTAATGGAAAGAACCCAAGGTTAACATAGTGGAAGTTCAAGGAAGAAAAGTGCTACAACCATCCAGCTTATTACTTTGAAATTCCTTTAAAGACATTTATTATGGGTTTCAGAAAATTCTCTGAAGGGTGGGGACAGAGGAGAATTCAAAAAAAAAAATGCTGCTGGTCCCTAGCATCTTTAGAACACAAAGTTTTGAGCTTCCTTTTATTGTAAAAGACTAAGCATATAAAAACATTCTTGACTTCCTTATCCACATTCTAATAAATTTGACAAAAATAAAGGGAAATTGGTATCACCAAGATAGTACTGTATCAAATGAAGTTTTAACTGCAATAATAAAGAGGTAGTATATCATTTTCCCAAAATATTTCAGAGCACGCAATGCTCGACGTGACACTGAGTTCATGCCTGTACCTAGGAGTTTACTGTGAGGCTCTCATTTTCATCTGAAAAATAAAATACTCATTCCATTAAATAATCTCACCTTATCTGCTCAGCAGTTGAAGGCATTAACTATCAAGATGTTAAGATCTACTCAAAGTTTTCCAAGTTCATTCTTCTCTTCCAAAAAGCCTCAATTTTCAGTCCTGGGGAATTTATTTCTAAGCACGCTCCCTATTTGAACAGGGAATTTCTAAGCTGCCTCCCTCTGGGAAGGCAAAATGTCCCTGGGGAAAAAAAAAAAAAGGCAGCCCAGAGAAGTGCGTCCAAACAGAAACTCAACTTTGAATCATCATGTTTTTGGAAAGTACGCCTTTCTTTGGGCAGCACTGCCGTGGTTTTTTTCTCCAAGGGGGGATGGTCGGTCCTTCCTGACTGAAGGAAGACTGGAGTATCCTGTCTTGATACTGGAGTATCAGTTCAGAAAAGGTTTACCCTTCTGGGTGTGTACCGGGAAAGAATGGACATCTGTAGCTTTGTCTGGCTTTCCAGGCATATTGAAATTTTCTTTTGAATGCTAACAACTGTAAAATAATACAGCTTTGCTTGTTTTCATTTTCAACTGCTGAGGCACAATTGCAGCGTTGGCATCCCCCTCAGAGGAAATCCTTTTGGAGAGCAAGGCTTCTGGTACATGTCAGCTGGCGAACACTCCAACATAAATCGTCTCGCTACAATACAATTCCATACCAAGCAGAGGCCTGCCGAAGGCACTGTGATTCTAAAGGAATATATAGCGAAGTGTTATTTTGGAAGTTAGGTGTCCACCCCATCGCTCCAACTTTGCCACTAAGACACACACTGAATCGGGAAGACTATTCATAAACAGAGAAATGCATTTATGATACTAGCTTAAGGGAGCATAGCAGAATATGAAATGCTATGTGTGTCCTCTCAAGATAGCCAATAAAATTATCGTGCACTTGGACAGGAATCGGGAGGCAAAAAAATAAAATAGTTGATATGCTAGGGTAGTAGGCTTATGGGTAGTTTCCTCCCATCCCATCCAATTATGACTTAACTTTTTTTTTTCAGTTAAAAAAGTGTATAAAAAGAAACTTTATCTAGAAAAATGAATGACAGTGTTTGAGGTCAGCCATAGGAAATGGATCCTGAGAAGCTTCATTCCCACCGATTTTGTTTTAGATTGCCTACGTTTTTAACGCATCAAATCAAGTTAATTAGTTTACAACTGAGAATTACAATTGTCACATAGGTCAGAATACTGGAGACGGAAGGTCTGACACATTCTCTCCCGGCAGGTGGAATTAATGGGAAGCCAAACTGTGATCAGAAGTTGCTCAGGGAGCACAGAATCTGAAAAGGAGGGGCATTTACAAATATCTATGTCTGAGGGCATCTTTTCTCCACTATCCTGATATATTCCTGTTGGTGGAAGGAACCGCTGTCCAAATGTGGCGGGGGAGTCCCCCCTCATTGGTAAAAAACAAATAATAACTAACTAGCAATGACAAATGCCCCCTCCATGGGGATTTTCAGATGCTTTACATGGACAAGGGCAGGCTACCGAGTTCAGCCTGTGCAAACACATTTTATTAGGAACATTTTGTCTTCAAATTCAAAACTAAGTAAACCCCATTTTAATATGTTTTGTATTATGACCCTTTTCTCTACATACCGCCTCTCCCTCCCTCTCTCTCCCTCTCTCCCTCCTGCTCTCTTAGTCACCGCGTGTCCTTTGCCAAGTAAGTTACACACTATGGTATACGTACCTAGTTCCACTGTGGACGACATTTTTGTTGAAATCTAATGCAGTTGTACAAATGACTATAGGGTTACTGATTCCGAGCTTAGCAACGCACATGGCTTTCAAAAATAAAAACTAAAAAATATCTCATCAGCACATTACGATTGCATTTCCTGAGGCACATTCCTACGGAGACGGTTATCCCTGAGGCACCGGGGAATAGGGTGAGGGCAGGGTGGACACCGGGAGGGGAGGCCGTGTTCACAGACCACAAACACAGCTTTGAACACGCCCACTTGGTTTGTCTCTGCACACAGTAAGTTACTGTCTCGTGACTCATACTCATTTTAGAGACGGTAACTTTCTGAGACAACAAAGTAAGAAATATTAAAGCCTCACTAGGATTCTATAAAGGGAAGAATTAAAATTTCCAAAACATGCTTTATTTAGAAAAGTTATTAATACTCCCCCCTCCAAAACCTGAAATCCTATCCTTTAAAATTCCACCATCAAATAGAAAATTCAGATTTCAAAAGCATCCAAGCCAAGGTCCCTGTGAACACAGAGAGAAGCCTCCCCTGCTGGCCTGGTCCGTTAAACCACGGAGCATCCCAAGGCAGCCGGATGGGCGGATGTGCTATGGCAGCACCTCGCAATCCGCCCTCTGACCTGGGCCGTTCGGCGGCTCAGAAGGAAATTCCAGAAACATGACTACAACTTCCCAGTGCAGCTCACTGTTGGAGCCTCTGCTCTCGGGGTCACTGCAAAATGTGACTGACATTCCTCTCTCTCTCCACTTCGGTTTCCTCTAAGACTAATGAAGGCCCAACGACCCAGCGAAGGTACCAGAAGGTCACAGGGTCACAAAATCTCAATCATCATAAAGCTATCACATCCAGGAGATGAATGAATGCGGTATATTCACAGGGGTCTCAAGAAATGCAACTCACAGTAAATACACAGAAAGGACTTTGGGCAAATTAAAATTTACTGAAAATATGCATCCATTTGTTGCTGCTCATGCTTAACTTGTACCATGGAGAAGCCAGACAGAATAAATTATTATAATGTAATATTATAACATCGTATGAGCCTCTGCCCATAATCTTTAAAGGTTAAAGTTATTTTGCCCACTTTTATTATAATTTCCCCCCTATTCAAGCCTACTTTTGTCTTTCAGTGACATCATATTAAAATAACACGACAGGGGAAGGAGACACATGGTGCTAGACACCAGAAGTCTGATTCAGAGAGAATGACCTTGTCCCTATTTCGCCCTATGTCCTCCGGCAGATTGTTTCACCTCCGTCGTCGTGACCACGAGTCTCCTGGATGTAAAGGAAGGACACAGACAGGCATGTCCTTGAGGCTCTTGGCTGCTGAATACAGTTGTAACTCATCAAACCCAGATGAAAATGATTACATTCACGCGGCGATCCGACAGATTATAAAAGTTGAAAAAGCCTTGCATTCTCCCAAGCTCAACCTTCCACAAGTTTGCATCTGATGAGGTCACGAGCGGGGCCGGTGCTTTACCAGAGAGGATCTTGGGAAAGCATGTGTTGGGGCCACGGTTGCTCAGATCCGCTCCTGCCTTCAGTACAAGGAACCGGAGCGTTCTCCGATAATGCAGGGAGAGAACGCATGCTGTCATGGGTGCACTCGGGGCGTGGGGGCTGCACAGGGCCGCTGCTCTGGGGCGGACCCGCTGCCCGGAGGACCGCCGCCGCGTGTGATCAAGCCACAGGTCCTGGAGGACAATCCATCTCAATCTCTCCAGATGGTACTGCAGGGCAGAGGGTCAAACTAACAGTCTCTGGGCTTCAAGTTTAGAAGATGAGGAACAGACCCAGACAGGTAAGCGGTGAGGACAGCCAGGGAGCCCCAGGGATGGGCTTTGTGATCCCAGTGCAGTGGAGCTGTGAGCCCGCGCTAAGCTGTGGCCTGCGGAGGAGGAAGGGAGGAAGGGAATTCTTCCCACCTTCCAACAAGACATTGCAATTTGAGGATAAGCTATTGATGTGGAGGTGGGACAGGTCTGTTGCAGATGTGGAAAGACAAGGTGGAGTGGGTGCCACCCAGGGCCACCGTGGGACAGGCCATCACTGCCCTCTGTCTGAGGCCAACCCCTCTGAGTATGCCTGCAGGAGGACACGGGCGCCGGGAGACCCGCTGTTCATCAGGGACACCAAGCCGGTGAGCAGAGCAGTGAGCTCACTTCCATGATCTCATGTGCAAGAAGCGCCCGGGGTTCTGGAAGACCCAGAGCTTTCTGCCTTTCCTTCCAACTAGCTGGATGCCTAGAGAGCAGTAACTGGATGGTTCCACTTGGGTTCTACTGGAGCATCTTCTGCAGACAGGCTCCCTTTTATCTCCTTTTTGCTATGTGGCAGGGTGGGTGGGGAGGGTGGTGTGGACAGGCTTCATTTGGGTGCCAGTCTCCTGCCCTGAGCAAGCGTCAGGCCTTTATGGAGCAGGGCTCTGTGGGGACCTGGCCATCCCTAGAGGGGGCACTTCATCCAGATAGGGGGCCTGGACAGCCAGTCCTTCTCCCCAGCCGCAGCAGCTCCCAGAGTCATCCTGTGCGAGCCGGCCATCACCAACAGAGAGCCGATATAGGGAACGTGGAATAGGCCAAAGAAAGGAGGTTGAGGAAAGTCAGTGCATGACCTGTGGGTTAATGCTGGCTGGACAGTAGGCACTGCCCAACCACAGTCAGCAACACGAGTAGAAGAGATCAAAGCTCTTGCACCTGTTCCTCTGGGCAGGTTCAGGGTGTTATTCTGTTAATCGTCACTGTTCACAGTACAGGTGTCCGTGCAGACAACCTTTAAAGGTGGCTGAGTGAGGTATAAACCCTGATAAAACATAACAGGCAAAGAAACAGCAAGAACCTACATACCCAGCTAACATTCCACTGTGCTCCTTGAAGTAAGGACAGATGCAAGAAAATGACATAGGTTCTCGGTCATGTGGAGTTCTGGACCTAGTATCCTAGCGGCAGAGTCTTGGGGTGGAACAAAGATGCTTCTTCCAAAGGAAAAGGCAAATAAATATCTCTTTGGCTTTGATGACTGTACCTGAATTTGTTTTTAAAAAGATTTTATTCATTTATTTGACAGAGAGAGACATCAAGAGGGGGAACACAAGCAGGGGGAGTGGGAGAGGGAGAAGCAGGCCTCCTGCTCAGCAGGGAGCCCGATGCGGGACTCGATCCCAGGACCCTGGGATCATGACCTGAGCCGAAGGCAGACGCTTAACAACGGAGCCACCCAGGCGCCCCAGGACTTGGAATTTTTATAGCAGGAAAGGAGGACGGTGTTGTCAGACAAGGACCCCAGACACAGGGGAAACAGTTTTTAAAAGTCTAGGAAAAGAAATAAAAAGGTTGACTCTATGGACCTAAGAGAATATTGTTTTTATGAGACAGAGACTTTACAGGTAAAATTTTCATAACCTAACAAAAAGAAAACTGAATGAGTGAAGAGTGATATATCCAAAGCACACAGAGTGATTTGCACAGAAACTCCCAAAGGAGACGAGATTTTGGTATAATATACGCAACGTGTCAAGGGTGCACAGCACGTTGTATGTATTCTGTACAAATATGAGGAATGTTTTCAGTGCGTCACAGACTGACAGGGATGGAGCTGGAAAACCAAAGCTGACATGCGACATAAGGAAAGTTTAAGAATAATCAAAGAACTTTAAAGATAGGTTCAAGCAAGAGGAGAGAGGAAAGGAGTATTTTAATTGTTTGGGGCTGATCAATTTTTGTTAAAAGATGAACTGAGCTACTCAGCTCTGGGTTGGTTTCAATCTTCTGAAGCAAGAAGGGAAATGGTGGAGCTAGCTACTACAGTATAAACTGCACCTCCTTCCCCCAAATAAATTCCTCCCAGGGTTCATAAAGTGATTATTAAAAATAGGTGATTATTGGGGCGCCTGGGTGGCTCAGTTGGTTAAGCATCTGCCTTCGGCTTCGGTCATGATCCCAGGGTCTTGAGATAGAATCCCACATGGGGCTCCTTGCTCAGCAGGGAGCCTGCTTCTCCCTCTCCCTCTGCTCCTCCCCCTGCTTGTGATCGTGCGTGCGCTCTCTCGGTCAAATGAATAAATAAAATCTTTAAAAAATATAGGTAATTATTTATGAAGGCCTTCTAAGCACGAAAGCAATGGGTGAGCCCAAAGGGGAAAATATACGCTGGACTACCTTAAAAATACTTCTATTTAAAAAAAAAGTAATTTTAATTCACGAACACCCTGAGCAAAAACAAAAAGCAACTGCAAATTTTGGGGGAGGGTGATATCAACTACAGTGAGGGGTTAATGTATTAAAGATAAAGTTATTTAATTAGTAGATAATTACAAATTAATTTGCAGGTTACTAACACCCTACAGGAAATAAAATTACACAGCAAGTGGCTAAAAAGTTCCTCTGGCTGGGTAATTTCTCTTCTAGAGAAGACGTGTATGCATGTCTCCAGTACTCTAGAGAGTACGTAATCCAGTGACCAACCCATCCTAATGGAATAGGTGGGGGGAGAGGTTGGAGGGTGATATATAATAATGTATCCGCCATAGTGTGTGTCCAGCAAGTGTTTATGGTATAGTGTTATATGCAGGGCATCTTATTAGATATACGATGATGAACATGATTTTGTTTCTATATTTAATGAGCTTGCATATCCCAGAGAGGAGATACTGAAGTTAACAGGCCATTACAGGGTATCCTGTGTGACAACAGGGAGGGTATAAAATGTTCTGGGCAGAGGGTGGGAGGGACCTTAACTCACACCTGGGGGACCGGTCAATACTCAGGTGAGGAAGTGGGACGTGAACAGGACATCTGGCAGAGGGAGCCTGATGTAAGAAGGTCTGGGATGGGAGGGAACAGGGCATGCTCTGGAAACATCAATTGTGCAGAAGAGGTGGGGGCAGAGAGTGGTGGGCGGACCAGGAGCCGTGAGAAAACCAGCTAGAGGATCCTATTTATGATGACAAGAGGACCATATACTCCACGGCCTGAGGGTGCTACACTCACTGGTGAAATAGTAAGGAGCCACGGAACATCACTTTCTTTTTTTTTTTTTTTTAAGATTTTATGTATTTATTTGAGAGGAGACAGAGAGAGCATGAGTGGGGGAGGGGCAGAAGGAGAGGGAGAAGCAGACTCCCTGCTGGGCATAGAGATGGAGCCCCCTCCATCCCAGGGTCCTGGGATCATGACCTGAGCCACAGTTAGACACTTAACCAACTGAGCCAACCAGGCGCCCCTGAACGCCATTTTCAAATCAATTTCACTCTAACTGATGCAGAAATGAGGGGAGTCTGGAAAGAGGGTTCTAACTGCAAGTGTTGAAACTCAGTGTCTAAGAAGATACAGATGCACTTGGAAAACCATAAGGAAATACTAAATATGAGCTGTCTTTCTCAGTATCTGCATGACCCCCAATGACTTATAACTAAACGAAGAACGTGTGCTGACCAAATGTACAGTTGACAGGGAGGTTTAGATGGTAGCTTCAAAATTTAACAGCTGGGATCCTATTATTTATAGTTTGGGGTCCTATTCTTAGTTCACATGCTAGAAGCGTAACTTCCTGAATAACAGAATTAAGAAGCCTCCCACACTCCACCACGGTTAAACCATTTCTGGAAATCTGTGTTCATTCTGGGCACCATATTTTACACAGGAAATGAAAGAGGGTGGAGCAAGGCAAAGAAGAGTAATCAGATTGGGTGAAGATCTGGACACCATGTCTTCTCAGGACTGCCAGGAAAACCACATACCAGCTGAAACAGCAAAGGCTCTTGTGGTAGGGTAACCCTATATCATCTATTGTCCATGTCAAGACACGTGAGGGAGGGAGAAGGGAAGCAATTATTGATTTCATGGAGATAACAGATATAAATCCAACGGGGCATGCCTGGATGTGGGGACTGGCCAATTTAATAACTGTATGCTAATCTGATGATTACATTTAATAATTTAATGAAGAGGGAGAAGAACTTTGCTTCGGTGGGCAGAAATGGAATCAACGAGCAGAAGTTCCAGAAGACACATCCGAATTCAACAGAGGGAAGAACTTTCAAACAAGCATCGTTGTTCAAAACGGAATGTGTTGCCCCATCATCACTGCATGTGATCAGGAAGGGGCCAGAAGACCTTTAGCCAGGGACAGTGTAAGAAAGGACTGTTGAACTCCGGGGGACGCGGGGACAAACACACTGTAAGATATGTTATGGATATATGTGCACACCCACCGACAAGAATTCAAAAAAAATTCATCAATAACTTATGTGTTTACTTATAATGCTTCTGTTACAATATTACATTTGATGAACCAAATGTTTGCAACATCCATATCCTGCTTCAGAAGAGTTTTTTAAAAAAATCGCATTACAGACTGGTAGGCATGAACACATCATTCTACTTTTTTCCCTACCAATTTCCTTTGTATAAATATGCAAGCAGCACCTGAGTGTCTCAGTCGGTTAAGCGTCTGCCTTCGGCTCAGGTCATGATCCCAGGGTCCTGGGATCGAGTCCTGCATCGGGCTCCCTGCTCAGCAGGCAGCCTGCTGCTCACTCTCCCTCTGCCTGCTGCTCTCTCTGTGTCAAAGAAATAAATAAAATCTTTAAAAAAATATGCAAGCAAATGTCCTCTTTTTAAAATATAATGCTGTGGAGTGGTTGGTTACATGCATCTGTTACTGGTTTGGTATTCATGTATTTGATAACCAAGAACCTCAATGACATTTTCTTGGTAACACGAATTTGCCGCTTTTGCCCCAATGTCTAATTCGATCTGTCATTTTAAATGAAATTTTTTTCAATTTTTGCTTACATTGTTATTAGTGGGATGAGATCACACTGTTACAACTATGGGTCTTATGAAGCAATAGGTTAACCCATTTTTACTGAAAATATTTTGTTGACATTAAAATGATATTTTATATGTGTGATCGAAACAGAATGACTCGACTGTGATAACAGGCACTCAATACGTATTTTTACATGAATTAATATATATATATCCAAATAACATACATCCTTATATACCATTTCAAGGACAACTCCAAAATCTAGGTACTATACAACTTAATTTGCATTCAGTGAGATGTTTTTAATTTGCCTATTCCATAGGCACATACCCCCACACCCAGGCTTCAGAACACGTGCATTCATTGCAGCTAGAGGACCACGTGTGAAATGAGTAGCACTGCAGTCAATCTTCCATCACTGGTAGCTGGGGCATCTTGCCACATAGTTTGGGAATGGGTTCTCCTTCACGTAAACAATCGCCTTTGTGTATAACTACAGGCAAACTCTCCATTATCCCTGGGGATGTGGAGGGGGGGCAGAAAAGACCGTCAGCAAGCTAGTGCAATTCTGTTCTTAGGTGACTCTTGAAGCACAGGGGGAGGCGGCCGCCTAAGACAGTGGCACGGCCCACCTGCCTTCACAGAACCTACACGGGATACGAAGGTGCCACTTGTGCCTGTCAGGCCTGAGTCCAGGGGCCCTGTGCTCAGATGCCAAGTCCTCCAGGTGTGGAAGGAGGCACTCTAGTCCGACAGCTGACCCTTTTGAGATTCATGCTTAAATCAGACCAAACCCAGTGGCATCCCAGCAAAGCGCATCTGAAGGCCATGCATGGCTCCATCTGGAAAGCTACAGTCCCGCAGGGTGGCTCCCAGCTCCTGGACACGGTCCTAAGCCCTCGCCCTCCCTGGCCAAATGCCCCAATAAAGAGGTGTAGGGGGAGCTTAGGAAACGGAAGTGCTTGCACTGAGGGCAGTTTTTCCAGCTACCTTTGACATCTGCATGGGGTGCTCCATCTGGGCTGGAGGCCGCTGCCTGGATATTTACATACCCAGAGTTCTCTGGAAAAGGCTCTGCTGGAGAGGCCTAGCAGGGACCCCTGCCCCCACTTGCCCGAGGTGCGTCGGTAGCTCCTTGCCTCTGTTCACCTTGTCGGAGGTTTCCACGCTGGCTGGCCACCCGTGACCACCCCAGGCCCTTCTGGAGACCTCCTCATGGGGCTCCTGCTGATGCACCACGCACAGGACGAGTTTCTAGAGCTGTTCCGCTTCTTCTTGAATTCCACTTAAAAATGGGGGTGGGCATGAGGCCGGGAAAGGAAGGGAAATGGAGAGGGGCAGGCAGAGGAGGAAGGGAGAGGATTCTGAAACCAAAGAGGGTCCTCCCCCTCCTTTTCACCCACTGTCCATAAGCCTCTCAGTGGAAAAGCTGTTGCAGGAAATAATGCAGTGCCTTGAAATGCAGTGGCCGTTTGGCAAATGGTAGATCTAAAAATATCTGGGGTGCTTATCATCAGTGAGCAGTTACAGAAGTAGAGACGTTCCGTTGTATCTGCGAGTCAAATCAAAAATTCTAATTGGACACAGAACAATTTCTCAAAGCTTTCGGCAGGAGGTAATTATTGTGTGGATGACACACAGAAATCAGGATGAAGCTGAGCCTGCTGTTTGGGCTGTCTCCATGGAAGGAGGAACGAGGGATGGGTTTTTGCCTGTATCAGCACTGATTAAAGGATGGCAGGGTTCCTGATCTTTCCTCTTTCCTGATTTCACCAGGAGCGCCAGTGTGAAAGGGTTTACACATGGCATTCCAAACCCTGTGGACACCAAACTTCAGCATACTTCCAGCAGAGGCTTTAGGAGAGAGAACTGTGTAGAAGAAGTCAGGATGTTGCATCAGAAATAAAGGGGGCAAGGGTAGTGTCTGCAGTTTAGATCCTTCCTACCGCCTGGCACAGAGCTTTAAATACACGAGAGTCTCAGGAAGTATCACTGATTGAAAGGATGGAGTTACGGTTCTTGATTGTGGTGATGGCTTCACGGCATACACATGTGTCAAAACTGATCAAATTCGATCCTTAAATATGTGCAGTTTATCGAATGTCAATGACCCATCAACAAATCTGATTCAAGTATGAAGGTTAGAGATATTCTTTTCACATAACAAAAAAGAGACAGACCCTCAGAGGATATGGAGAGCTCCACCTGCAGTGGGACATCTCAACAGAGTTCTTCACACTTCAAGGAATTATTTCATTTCTTTTTTTTTTATTTTTTTAAAGATTTTATTTATTTGAGAGAGAGAGAGAGAGAGAGAAAGAGTGAGCACAAGCAGAGGAGAGGTGGAGAGAGGGAGAAGCAGACTCCCCACTGAGCAGGGAGCCCAACGCAGGACTCAATCCCAGGATCCAGAGACTATGACCTGAGCAGAAGGCAGACGCTTAACTCACTGAGCCACCCAGGCGCCCCACTTCATTTCTTTGTATCTTATATATTTATTTTTTTAAAGATTTATTTGAGACAGAGAGAATGAGAGAGAGAGAGAGAGAGAGAGAGAGAGAGAGAGAGAGAGAGCACATGAGAGGGGGGAGGGTCAGAGGGAGAAGCAGACTCCCTGCCAAGCAGGGAGCCCGATGCAGGATTTGATCCAGGGACTCCAGGATCATGACCTGAGCCGAAGGCAGTCGCCCTCTTATATTCTTTTTATTTGACGTTTGGTGCTTGCGGTTCCCCCCAGATGTTGTCATATACAGGACTGAGGCCTGGCATCGTTATGCATCGTCTCTAGGTGGCTAAGCCCCACTTTGCACCTCCACCCGGAATTCCTCCTTTCCCAGGCTCGTATGTGATTCTGCCTAAACCTGCCTGCCCGACATCTGCATTTGGCTATCTGTTAGGATCTCAGGCTCAGCGTGTGCCTAACAGAGCTGTGGACCTGTCTTCTTCCCCAAACCAACTCCACCCACAGCTTTCCCCTCTTGGGTAATGGCCACTCCATCACCACGTTCTCTTTAGGCCCCAGTTGGGGGACTTCTCCCTTCATCTCATAGCCCACACCCACCACACCGGAAAACCTCCTTGATTCTAAAATATCCAGACCCTGAACACTTCATCATCACTTTCTCACTTGCCCAATTCTTGCAATGGCCACCCCCCTGGCACCTCCTGGCCTCACAGTCTAATCCCCACACAGCATCCAAGGGGGGCCACAATGCTCCCCAGATCCGTACTCTCCAACAGCCTCCCTCCCCCAGTCGATGCCTTCATGGCCCCGCACGATTCCCACCACTACACCCCTCCGCCCCAGTCTGCTCTTCCACCCTCCTTACTGTTCTCTCTGAGTCACTCTTCCCTCCCAGCCAGAGCCTCTGATGAGCTCCTTCATCTGCCCGGAATGTCTCCCCACACAACCCCATGGCTCATCTCTTCACATCCTTCAAAGCTCCACTCAAATATCGCCTTTCCACAGTATCCCTTCTGATTCTGTATTTAAGATGGCAACCTGGCTAGACTGTCTGATCTCTGCTTTCGTTTTCCTCAGCACATGTGCCACCTTCTAGTGCACCATATAATTTACTACATTTGCTGCCTGCCTCTTCCTCTTGGACTGCAAGTTCCCTGAGGGCAAGACTTTTTTTTTATCAGTTTTGTTCATAGACACATTGCTGGGACATAATAGGCACACCATTAAGTGTGTGTTGAATGACTGACCGACTGACTGAATGACTGAATGAATTGGGGTGCTCAGGTACTTCCTGCCAGCTGGGGTTTGCAAGACCAGCCCTCATATAGAGGATGACAGTTGTCCTGTACCATCTTTACCCTCTGGCCCTCTGACATGGACACATCCAGAGAGAGAAATCCCGGCTGAAAAGCAGAGAGAGAAGAGCTGACAGATGGGGTAAGGACACCAGGCTTACGCAGGGGAAAACTCATTCTAGCTAACTGCAAACAAGCAAAGAAATGGGAAACCACAAGATGTGACAAATAATTACTCAGTTATATTTCTGAGCACCCACCAAATGCCAGACATAATATTAGGTGCTGCAGAATCAAAGATTAATAAAGACACGGTCCTTTCTTAGAGCCGGAAATCTTACAGAAACAGGTCATGCCAATTCAGGAGATCAAACCCGGGGCTGGGCGCTGTGAGGACGCTTCAGGGCGAATAAAGGAGGAAGAGCCGCTCTGCTTGGAGGACGGTGAGAAGGTAGCATCGGAGGTTTGAATTCAACAATGAGCAGGGGTGTCGCTGGCACAGGAGGGATGGGAGGGGCCACTCAATCCCCAGGATGAGCGTTTGCAAGAGGATGACATCCAGAAAAGGCCAAATGTGCTTGGGGAAAGGCAAGGGGGGTGTGGCTGTGTACAAGAGACTACACGTTTGTGCTGGTTCCCCAAGCACTGCCCACCCCACCCCCCGCCCGCCAAGAAAGTCTTGTGTTAAGTCCTAACCTGCAAGTGGTGGTTTCTTGAGGTGGGGCCTCTAGGAGGCGATGAGGTCATGGCGTGGAGCCCTTGGGATGGGATTCGTACCCTTATGAGAGAGAGTCCGGAGAGCTCCCTCCTCCCTTCTGCCTTGTGAGGACAAGTGTGAAGACAGCCATCTATGAACCAGGACGCAGGCCCTCACCGGATACTTCCTAGCCTCCAGAACTATGAGAAGTAAATGTCTGTCGTTTATTAAGTCCCCCAGCCTACGCTGTTTTGTAGCAATCCAAACAGACTGACACAGTGCGTCAGAGTTAGTGTAAGAAAAGAAGTTTAAGAAATGAGGAGCTGCCAGGTCATGGTGGGTCCCTCTAGTCCATATTAAGTCCTGTGGGTTATAGGAAACGAAGGCGGGAGGGGAGCAACGAGGCTGCGGAGGGGATGTGCGTGCACTGCACGTACGTGTGTGTGTGTGTGTGTGTGTGTGTGTGTGTGTGTGTGTGTGTGTGTGTGTGTGTGTCAGGAAGGCAGTAAGGGGGTAAGCTGTGATGATCTTATGATCACCCAGGAAAGAACGGGGAGGTGCTGAACTATGAATGGGCACCTCACCCCAAAGGAATTTGGGAAGGAAACATAGAAGCAAGGTGTTAGAGAAATTCATTGTAAAGGCTTGAAGAGCTTAATCCCAGTCATGCAACCAAGAGGAAGAGTGACTCGCTGACCACAGGACAATGGTTGTTGCGCCTGGGAGGAGGAGGAACAGAGGTCCCCAGACCACCACCGGTCAGAGTAGTCAGAGGTAGGAAGCGGCACCACCTTCGCTCATGCGGGAATACTGTTGGGGGTGCTCCTTTGAGGGGTCCCATTGTGAGAAAATTGATAAATAGCCAAATGGAGAACGGGCCAGTTCAAAGCCCATCTGACAGGCAGCCTCCCTCCCTCGGTGAGGGTCTGAAGAGAAGGGCAAGAGCGAAGGCTATGCACGGTTCTCACGCTCGCCTCCTTGTCACTGTCATGGGGGAAGCTGCAGGAACCCGAGCGTCCTCGCCCCCACCTGTCCTCCATGCTAATAAGCACGTGCGCTCACAGACTGACTTTTTTCCATTTCCAATGGAAAACCGAAAACAAGATAAAACTCAGAGTTTATGGGATTTTTCCATTGGGTTTTGTCAGTTCCCTAAAAGTGTGGTCAGTCCTGTTGGCAAGAGGAAAAAAAGAAGAATCTAGCTGTATAAGAAACAAACAAACAAAAAAAAAAACCCTGTGGTTTTGGATATTCTTTGAGCGTCTGGGTATCTTTCCAAGTTGGAAGTTCTAGATCTCTGTATCCAAAGAGTGTAAAATCTCTATTGGCTAAGTCTCAACCTTAGCAACAGGGCGGCAGACAAACCACATTGTGCAGGGACAAAGAAACCATAGTTTCCACAAGAAAGAAAGAAGGAACCACAAACAAATGTCAGTTTATATCTTCTCCAGAAAATGACTGGCTTACTCCACCCTGTCCAGGCAAACTATTGCTATAAGCTGTCCCTGGGGGTTCACCTAAAATAGATCCTTGTCCTGCATATGGCTATTCTGTGCCTGCTTAATCTGTCTCCAGAAGATGGACCATCTCTCATTCTGATTTATTTTATCTAACACCAAGAAGGTTATTAAGTGCTTAAATAATTTCTGATGAATATTCTGCAAATCGGTATGTTGACTGCTCATGCTACAGAGAAACTCAGTATTTCCAGAGTTGTCAGGTGGTGGGTGCAATGAGAAAAAACTCCCACAAGCATCTCAGACACTCAGCTTCTAGGCTTGTTTCTGCTACTAACTCTCTGCAGTAATTACTTGAGTGAAACATAAATAAATGAATAGAAGCTGAAAATCTTCCTAATAATGGCAACGAATGGGAAGTAATCAAAGAACGTTACCCAGCGACTGGATTTTTGCCTCTGTTGTGAAGAAGGAGATGGCATTACCATGGATTGGCATAACCTTCGTAACTCTTGTTTTGATTCTAGCATTCTTCTCCAAGAGAAAAGCCCTTCCTTACCATTTTTCAAAACTGAAGAATTCAAATTCTCTCTCTGCTTTTCAGTGCAAAAGCAAAATCATCTCTTCTTCTCTTCCTCCCCCTCCCCCAACCAACCCTCCCCATATTACCGTTCCAGGACGCACTGGAGTCTCAGGGATGCGGACGCACGCGGAAGGATGCTGACAAGTCTTTTCCAACCGAATAGAAGAGGACTGCTTGGGGGGGGGGGCCTTTACCTGCCGAAGTCTTTCTGGGAGACCACATGACACAGAGTATCAGAGCGAACAGTTGTTTCCCTTATGCTACTTTCTCTTTATAAAATGCGTCTCAGGATTGGAGGTGAGGGGGTACCATTTCCTTGGGTTGTGTCTCCACGGCCAGTGGCCTTCTCTCACGCTCCACTGCATGTCCCTGCAGTTAGCCGAGCTGAGCCTTCCGGGGACATAAGCAAGTCACACTGGAAGGTGGGGGGGGGGGGGGGGCGACGCAAAGACAACATCACTTGTTCTAAGAGTCTCTCATATTTTCGTGCTAGGTGTTTCACAGATAGTGTCTCACTGGCTCTTCTGAATGTCGCTTTTCTTGTCAATGAAAAAAACTGAAGCTCTGAGAGATTCAGTGATGCAGTCATTCGCCCGAGGCCTCGGGAGCTAGCAGGAGGCAGAACCGGGAATCCAAGCCACATGAGATGATGCTACGATTCCACTCTGTGTCCACCACACTTGCATGCCCCATCTAAGTCCTTGTCAGGCGATGGGGACTCCAGTCTCAGTGCTCTAACTGAGGCCTCAGCAAGGTCCCTGAGCATCTGTAAGCCTCTCTTCATCTGTTAAAATGACCCATATGCCCCTTCTCATTCCTAGAACTCCATCCATCTGCAATCTTTGACTTGACCGGTAATCCCCAAATCCCGTCTGTGCATGGTTCACAGCCTGCACGGAACATTCAGTGTGGTGTCAGCCCCCACTACCCGACTGGGTTCGAGGCCTCTGCCCTCCAGCCGAGACCTGCAGGCTACATCTGTGCTACTAGTCAATCTGCAGTTACTCTGTTACAAAACACTCGACCATCCCAATAAAAGGGGATTGAGAAGGCAGAACACTGCTCTCCATTGTGTCCGGCTCCAATCTGGTTCTTGTCCTCATCCTTCCTCTCTTCTGCTCTCTCTGGCTCTCTCTCTCTGAGACAGAGGAATGAGTATCTGATATTTATTGGGGCCAGTGGGAGCAGAGGAATGGGTAAGCCAGCACTGTATTCCCCAGCTCAGCGTGTAAGTACACTGCCCAGCTCCAGATGGCTCCACACTCTTCGGTTTCCTAGTTTGGGTTGATCACATCTATACACTTGTTCACAGGCGTGTGGTGAGAGCATAATTGTGCATCTTATGGTTATGAATGGCACAGCCTGGCAACTCTCCGATCATCATTTCCATTCGCTGTCATGCATTATCAATCTAATCCCCATTACACACCTTTTTTTTTTTTCATGCATTCTTCATACAGCAAGGACAAAGAAAGGCAAAGCCCTGCAAAGAAGACTGAATCATGAGACGAACAGGCTGGTCTTGATGGAAACTGTGGAGCTATCGCCTTAAGTTTGGGAGGGATAGCTTTTGGCTAATTTGAGGTGAAAATTATTATTAGAAGGTTTAGAGTTTTTCAGCCATACCGAGACTGCTGGCCCTGAGGTCGGCAACGCCGCACCACAGTATAGATTAACACAAGGTAGACACAGGATGACTTCACAGGGTACATTTCACTTTGGGCCATGGGGTGTTCTAAAGATGCTTAGCTACATCCATGCAGGAGCATGGTATGATAAAGTCACTCAGTGACTGACTTATTCCAGTAGGATACTGTGTGCCCATCACGATCAGGGAGTTCAATGCAGTAAACATTAAGTGAACACAAAGTATGTAGTAACCATGGGCTGGCAAGGAATTGCTAGTAAGAGGGAGACCAGAAGACCCAAGTGGATGTAGTCAGAGTTTAGGGGGCGGGAGTGTGTATGTGCAGATACTCTCGACCACTGACAACTCGTTTCTTCTTGTATTGCATCATAGAATGGCCAGGGTTCCAAGTTTAAAACAAAAAACCAGAAGCCACCACAGATGACGGAGATCTAGCCTAACAAGCTAGATCGCAGATTCTCCATGTCTGCATGAGAGTCAGCTATGCCTGTGTGTACTCACTCAGGTCCGACCGAGGCTACCAGCCTTGATTCTTATTTGGCAGTAATAAGGCCCCCGAGCTGAATCAGATCCCTTACATCCTTCCTATTCCTTCCAATAATCATAGTCTTTATTCTTGGCAGTAATTTCCATCTTCAAAGGGAAAAGCACTTCTCTTTGGGGGAAAATGCCTAACTTCCACTGATATAAGAACTGAACACACAGACACACACTCACACACACACTCACTAGCACCCCAAATAAGCACGAATGTGATTCACTACATAGGAGCAACACCTCTGATCATCTTCTGTGAGAGGAAGAGAGGCATAATGATCGATACTTTTAGGATGACGCTTCTAGGGGTGGAACTGACTGCCATAAATGTAAGGGTGTGTCTAAATTATTCCTTATAAGACATGCTGACCCCTTGGGACACAGGAAAGGGTGGGAGCTGATGGATTTGGGGAACCAGAGGAAACTGCTGTGGAGAGAATTTCTGATAAGCTGGATTTATGCTGATTCAGAAAACTTCTTGCAGGACGCGGTAGTGAAACCAGCAGGCCTGTGTGTGCAGTGGGGACCCTGAAGCCCAGAGCTCCAAGAGCTACTGTTTCAGCTTTTCAGATGAGACATCTTGGGGAAAACAACAAAGGGAAATACTACAGACGTACTAGAGTCTGATTCGGGCTCAAATGAACACAACGTAAAATACTCAAATCCCACCATTCCTCAACAGTGGCCACTTTGCCCCAGATTCTTTATGGTCCTGCTTTTGCTTACTGTAGGACAAGTTCAAGTATCTGTGTATCCTATGCAACTGATGGAATGGTCCCTGTTACTCCTTTTCTCACTTCAACTCCAATATTGCCTTTTGTTGCTTTCATCACATTTCAGAGAGAGATGGACAGCAAAGAAATCAGAAGTGGGAAGGTGGAGTACACATACCCCATGTCCTGGGGGGGGGGGTCATGAGGGGATGTGAGCCTGAGGCACCTTTGCTCAAGGGGACTACACTTTTGGGGAATTTAGATCAGAAGAACCACTGGAAGATCTTTATCCCAAGGCTTATGCTTCTGTGAGGTCTCAGAAATCATCTCTAATGGAGGTGCTGGGATTTTCAGCTATGAGTAAATCTAAACGGAGAACTGCCACACATTTTATTGACACATCAGGTGGCACTAGAAAATAAAATACGTGAAAGGAAGTCATCACTGGATCTGGACTTATCCATTCTGCTACTGTGTGGAGAGTGGATGAAATAACTTAAAGAGCTCTTAACCGTGATCATGGCTACTTCTCATTTTGACATATTAAACTAGAAATTCTCCAGAAGCTGCCCTGTTCCTTCTTTTTTAAAAAAGAAGAATTTACATATGCAAAATTATCTAAGAACAAAGCTTTAGATTTGGAATCACTTCTTCTTTGAGTATCAGGCTAAACACAACCCTTCTAACAGAGAAATGTATGGCACGGGAGTAGAAATGTAAGTATCTTACACATGCACGCACACACGCACCAATAATGTGAACACAAGTGGTACACATATGCAGTAAAGTCGGTAGTGATCTCCTGCAGTGGGGGTCTCACTCCCCCCCACACTTACTGAAGCACCCAGGTACCCAGCAGATCCCCTCATACGAGATTTCCCGCATCTTCATCTCTTCACTGCCTTTCCCATCACAAACCCATCACACTTTTCCCTCGACTCATCAAAGTTGATTCTAGAGCCGCTTCCTGCACAAATGCTGGCATAACCACTAGTCTACAGAGCCTTCTCCCAAGTTCCAGAACCCAAGCAAGGACTCATTGCTCTTGGCTTGTTCTCTGACCTCAGCCTGTGACTTTGCCTTTCCAATAAAACGGAGCACTGTACACATCTGGGGTGCACTTCTCATGGATCATGAAATCGGTGACTCACCGAACCTCAAGCGGTCTCAGTTTCCCCAATGACAAGATAATGCTAATGGCACTAGCTACCTGCCAGGCTATCCGGGGACTTGGCAACAGCGTCTACAAATCACCAAGAGGCCCTATGCCATAAATAACAAGTCTTATTAATAAAATTAGTTCAAGACAAGTGCCAAAGAGAATATAGCTCTGGCAGTGGCAGATCACACTTGGTCAGAACAAAAGAGGGTGGAGGGATTGTCTGATCCTCATTTCTCTTTTAACAGTGCCTCCCTTTAATACAAGAAGACTTTAATCTTTTTTTTTCTTTTTAAAAGGTTACTTCTACCCATGCAACTTTGCACATCAGGCAAAACTTCATTCCAAGTTATCAGGAGGCAACATTCTATTCACTGGCAGGACAATATAGTATTGATTTCAAAACACGTCCAAATATTGCTTCCAATTACATTAACCGCGGCTACTTAACCACTCAGGACCAGATGGATTCCAATCTATTTGCTGCATGACCCTCACTCCTGTTGTGCCTTAAAGAAATCCAGATTTCATTTCCAGCAGCATGATTCCCTCAGCCAACAGAGGTGGCTCAGCCTCTGATACTCTGGGTTGCAGGAGCTAAGGGACACTTTGAGAATCGAAATCAGGTTTCTGCTGATCTGAGGGTTTGTCCTTCTCGCCTTGTCCAAGTCAGACTCCAAAGAAATGGGGTCAAATGCTCTGAATGAACATGAAACAACGAAAAGACCAGAAACAAAACAGTGAAATGTGTCCTCCCTCGTCTCCTTAACCCCCACACTTTTGTCGCATATTTTCAAGATGGCACACATAGCTAAGTTCCAGGAAGTGTACGGTAGAGATTTTTGCATCCAGTTCCTGAGGTATTTCCCCAGGGCTGGCAGTGGCTTCCCTGGATGAAGTCAGAAGTTGGCTCCTGGCTCTCTGGCTGGTGCTTTCCCACACCTGGCAGTCACGCTTTTGGAAAAGGAGGAGACTTAGGGGATGCTGAGCCGGAAGGGGTGTCTAAGCAGCTGCTCAAAACCCAATCAGGTAAACGCAGATCAAGTCACCCTGACCAGGTGTCTAAAAATACACTGGTTAGCTACTCCCATACTGAAGAGGCCGTCAGCACTGGAGAGCTCAGATCTAGAAATGTGCCTGCCTTAGATGTTCTGAGAATCCCTTTCATGCGAGGCGGTGCGGATTCAAACTGCAAGACGCAGGCCAGAAGAGAGGAGCGGCGGCAGCCTCTATCGGGATGTTCCATTCATAGGGGAGAGAGAGAGCCTCATCCATTCGTGGTGGGGTCAGGGAGTCCTTCGCTGGCATTGGATGGCCCGGCTCAGCAAGCGGAGCTGCCGGCAGCCAGGCATGGCTGCATCATTCAGAATGAGCATGTCTATTAGGAAACCACCGCCAGGGCTATTATTAGAACGGCCACCCCTCGGAAATTTTGCAGAATTTGCTTGAATCTACTGAGCGGTTTACTCTGCTCACAAGGTATTGGAGAAAGGCACCGGGCTCCTGATTACACAGGGGCGGCCCACATGGCTTTCAAAGTGCAGGACTGGTTAATCTTCTCTAAAGGCCACAGGCACAAACGTGTGGGCATCTGTCTGCAACACAGAAGCAACGCGTTTGGTCATTTTTAAACGACCACGTACTAAAGGTTTCCTGCTGTTCTCCTCCTCCTCCTTTCTCTATGCATCAAACTTGCTGCAGCCATTTGGAGTGTACAAGAGCAGTGTATTTTAGCAGGATCATCTGCCTGCTTCCTGCCACCCTCGGGCACCCAAACGACAGGACTCCCCGTCACTTCCATAAAAATGGTTTTTCTCAAACAACAACAACAACAACAACAACAACAACAACAAATCCCACCCAGGGCTGCTTTCTGTGATGTCCTTTCCTTTCTCCCTGGGTAAATTCAGACAGTGTGAGGTTGAAATGCCAGAGAAAGTGTAGGGGGGGAGGGGGTGGGGAGCAGAGGGAGTGTAGTAGGTGCCGCACGTGGGGTTTGCATTGAAAAAATGTCACATCCACGACATTAAATACTCTACGCTTCCAGTAAAGAAGTGTCATGTCCCTTTTACCGGCCCAGCATTTAAAAATGGACACACAAGTGCGGCACAATCAACCGCCTCCTCGCAGTCGCGGCTGCGAAACAAAGACACATTACCTTTTATTTGTTGCGCTTCGCTAGGAGCCGAGGAACTTCAGGTTTGCAGCGGCGGATCCACCGAAACGGGCGTCCCATTCGCCCCGGGGTGCGCAGGCCCGTGGCCTAGCAGGCGGCATCCGCGCCCGGCGCCTCCGCCTCCTCCGCGGCGCCCGCAGCCGCCCCGCCGGGTTCCGGCGCGCCCCCGCCGCTGCCGCCGCCGCCGCCCCGGCCCCGCCGCCCCGCCGCCCCGCCGCCGCACGCCGCGGGTCCGCCGTCAGCCCATCGCCCGCTCGCGCCTCTCACGCCGAGCCTGGCCGCGAGCCAGAGCGCCCCGCCGCCGGCCCGTCCCCCGCCCCCCGCCCGCGCCCGGCCCGCCGCATGCTGCGGGGCGCCCTGCCCGCCTCCCCGCCCCGCCCCCCGGCGCCCCCCCCCGCCCCGCCGCACCCCTCGCACCCCCTGCGCGCTGCCCCCGGCGCGGCTGGAGAGGGCAGGCGGGCCGCGGGAGGCCGGGCGGCTGCGGGGTGGTGCGGAAGGCGGGCTCCGGCGGGTCCCGCGCGACCCGGCGCGCCGCCCGCGCCCGGACAACAATGAGCGCCCGCGCCCCGCGGCCGCAGCGCCGCGGCCCGTTCCACGCCGCGGGAGCCGGGGGCGGCCCGAGCTGGCCAAGCCGCGCGTTCCCTCGCCGCTGCACGCGCGGCCAGGACGAAGTTAGGTCGCGATGCGCCTGCTAACCCGGAGAGGCTGTGCGGAGTCAGGCGTGCGAGAGGACCCGCAGGGATTCTGAAACGGAGGATCGCACCCCGCCCCCCATACCCCACCAAATCCACCGCGGGAGGCCCTCTCCTACCCTGTGGGCCGCCCAGAGAGGCCACCTGGGCTGAACTGGCCTGAAGATGCAGCTCTTAGCCCTCGACGTCGTCCAATTGTTTTGAGTCTTTATCTCCCTCAACTCTTTGGAAATGGAAGTTCCTGCGAGATAACCTAGTCTTGGGGCTATTGTCAAGGATTCGCAACAACTACGGGGAAAGGAGACTTCCATTTCAAGAGACCCGGGGGAGGGAAACAGGCTGACACTTTCTCTTTCCAAAAAAGAGAAACTCAGAGAATATCCCTACCAAGAACAATAACTCAATTCACATTATGTGTCTAAATGTTTATTGCTTCAGCAGCTCAATTTGCCCTAGACAGACTTTTTTTTTTTTTTTTTCCACGAATTGTCAAAACATGGCTTGCTAAAATAAAGAGAGAAGCAGACAGGAGCACCCGCTTATTGTGGGTGGGAAAGCCGGCTTGTCTCAGAGGTAAAATCTTTCTTTAAAACTCACTCATCGCTTGAAATCCCAGCGTCTCTCCATCGATCCATCTATCCATCCATCCTTCAAGGGAGAGATGGCTTCCCCTTTCACCATAGTTGAAGGATCTGTTAGATGTAGCGCAATTATTTCCCTGACACTGGCAGGAGTGAAGACTTAAAAAATTCATAATAAAAAAGAAACATTGTATATTCTTTCTTCCCAATGGTTGAAGATTAACTCCAGACACATTTCGTGTATTCTTCTCTAAAGATCTCCGGTGAAAATTTCTGGCAGTTCAGGAGGTCTTGTCACAGTCAACAGAAGGGAATCTGTATACATTATAGCCTTGGAGAAAAAGGTGAACGAATCCCCATCTGTGATAAGGATGATATATCTTATTTCAACCTGTTGTCATCACAGACTCGTGACTGAGGGACTTGACTTGATTATCTGAATCTGGGTCATGGGAAGCCGTGTTTAAATGGGAGGTTTCTGTACCTTGGGAGTCGCTGAAGGCCGTTTTCACGCAAAGCCCCATTCTTTCATGATATAGTTGGGGGAGCACTCAGAGGGAGCGCTATTTCTTTGGAAGAGCATTTCCAGTGCTGATCTGTTTTGACTGCACCAGCTAGTAAAGGGGTGATAGTGTTCAGACCTTTCTCTTGGGGTATTTAGTTCCCATCCTTCGAAGAGTCACTGGATTGCGTCTACATCTACCTGCTGCTTTTCCACCTGGGCCGATGGAATTGTTAATTTGTCCCGAACTGAACTTGTCCCATCCGCAAATTCTCTTTCCCGATTCCCCATCTTCCTGCACAGCTTCCCCCCCCCCACCAAATGCCAGAAACAGGGATAGAAGGGTCTTTTATCTCCTTCCTTTCTCTCATCCCTTACACTCAGGTTATCATCAAGCCTGTCCTCATAAATGGCTCTGGAAAGTTCCTTGAGAGCAGCCCCTTGTCTGACTTGGTCCAACAGTGCCCTGGTAATGTTAGTCTTTGCCCCGGGCCTCGTGAGTCCCTCTCACCTTTCCCTGGGAGGTCTCCGGCAGCCTCCTTACTGGACTGCAGTCTTGTCCCTCCAATATATTGCCCACACCAGCTCCACTCATTCTCCTAGAACTCAGATCGGGTCACAGGACTCCTTTGCTTCCACCTGCTCAGGGCTTCTCTGGCTCTTAGGACTAAAGGCCACACTTCTTCAGATGGCCGGAATGTCCTGAGCACCAGGCGCTCCTGCTCCATCCAGCCTTATCTCTTGCCACCCGACCCCACCATGGTCCATGTCACCCTCTACCCTCAGCTACATAACCCCCTTCCAAGTCCCCTCTGTTCCACTTCTCACCCATCCCCTTGTCACCTAGCAGCCAGTGACTTCAGAAACAACTCACATCGTGTCATAATCTCTGTGACTAAGCATGTCAGCGGCTTCCCATTGCTCTCGAAAGCATCTTCTCCGTGCCCATCCCATGTTCCTCTCCCTGTCCCCCCGCTATGCTTTGCCCCATGGGCCACATTTCTGCCCTTGGGAGACTCTTTCCTCGGTTGGCTTTTTGTTTGCATTTCTTTTTCCTCCTGCCGGGAATACTCATCCACCCTCCTGGCTCCTTGTCATCCTTCAGGATTCAGCTCAACACTGCTGCCTCCTCCATAACCTTTCCTGATCAACACAATGAGAGTAACCCCCCAACCTTGCCCCACAGGTAGTCTTTGTGTCATTATCCTGTTTATTTCCTTGTTAACAGTTAACCACAATCTCTATTCATAGCCATGTGCTATGACTGCCTGGGCTTGAATCTTGCCTTGGCCACCGGCGAGCTGTGTAGCCTTAGACAAGTTTCTTAACCTCTCTGTGTCTCAGGTTTCTCATCTAGGAAGTGAGGATAATAAGGTTGTTATGAAGATGAAATGAATCAATGTATGTAAAACATTTAGGACAGGGCCTCACTGTATAAGCATAAGCCCCGTGAGGCTGTCCTCATGGCCTGGGCTAGTCCTGACACAGGATCTCTGTACCCCCTATACCTTATATGTTTGGGGCCCAGACTAAGAATGGATAAAAATTTAGGGAAGAAAAATTTCATCTGAAGAATTTAAGTACCAAGAGACATAGGCCATGGTAAAACTTGATGAATGAGATAAAATTCAAACTTAAATTATCTGGAAGTTAATGGACATATGAAGGAAATATATCCTCTGTTTCACCAGTGGCGATCCTGGGAGTTGATGGATGGCAAGCTTTGCCGGTTGGAATTCTGTAATGGTTTGTTTTCCGAAGAGCAGCTGATTCCGCCACCAAGAATTCAGGCAGTTACTTGCAAAGGCACAGAGAATCAAAGGATCTTTGCAAAGTGTTGGTCCATCAGCCAGTCCTAACATGCGGTCTTGATGAAAGAATACAGTGTTTCCATTTTCAGCCTGAGTTTAATACTTTTTGAAGAGTCTTAGCTCGGAAAAAAGGAAAAGAAACGTGGCAGGCTGGTTTGTGGACATTTGCCTTTGTGTTTCCTTCAGCTGCTGGAGAAGATTCAGAAAGAAGGAGAAATACTTTTCCTTTTGCCCTTCCACAGGGCAAACGGGATTTTGAAACTTGAATGTCTGGGGTTCCCCTTGCCGCTTACACAGAGTTGGGGAGCTTTATTTTGAAAAGAGCTGAACTCTCAAAGGGCGGAGAGGTGCTCTGAGGCTTGGAAATGGGGGATGGAGACAGATAGCAGCACCCCCAGAAGGAAAGGAGTGGCATCTGCAATTAGAGAGGCCCATACTTGGTCTCTGCCTCAAGAAGGCGCCAGACATCTGACGGGGCAACTTGTGGACACTGGGTGGGGGTACTAGGTTCTAAGAGATGTATCTTTGGCACAGCAAAGGATCTTGGGGTTTGGCCTCTGAGGGATGGAGTCTTTGACTTTCAAATGGACCTCGAGTTCTTGGGTGCTGAGCATCTCAGTGGTGACTAGGCTGGACTGATAAACAAGAGACCACTTTCTGGTCTTAAGGTACAGTGTGAGCTGGGGGAGAGGAAAGAATGAGTACGTTCCTACAACCTTCGTGAGTGAGGATGTAGTTAGATTTCACTGGGTGTAGAGAAGTAAATTAGCATGATGTTTGTTATGCCCAGAGTTGCAGAGCAGAAATTATCCCTGCTATACGAGTGAGAAAAGTACTAGGTTCTTAATTCCGGGATCTGAAGTCACAGCTTTCCTAAACAAGTTCTGGGGGGTAAAGGGGCCATTAGCAGAAGGTTCCTCAGCTCAGATCTTGGCCAGGCTACCACGCCTGGTGAAGAAAGATGGCCCCCACTCCTGCCTTTGTGTAGCTGCCTCGCTGAGGACAGATGCCAGTGTGGGAGTGGGTCTGAGTCTGTGCTTCATAATCCTTTCTAGTAACTTCAGATAGCCCTGGACTCCCACCTGGAAGGTCCAGTGTGACCTTGAAGGAGTCTCTTAACTCTTTGGTGCCCATTTCTTCACCTTTAAAATAACAGACCTGATGATAATATCTATTATCTTCAGCCCTAAGAAGACTATGGGTTCAACACATACTAAGGATTTTCACAACCATACAACTGATATCTAACATTATTAGGAATATGTACTCTGTACCAGGCACAGTGCTAACTGTCAAAACATTCATTAATTTCATCATCCCAAGATTCCTGAGATGGAAACTATTTTTGTTTCCCTTCTACAGATGGGGCGCTTGGGGGTTTAAAGAGGTTAAGTAACTTGCTGAGGCCACTATGTTAATTGGACTTGAACCCAAAGTCATCCTTTTGTGACTTAGAGCCCTCATCTTTCACGCTTGACTCATATATATATATATATATATATATATATACACACACACATATATAGGCAATCACAGTGAACAAGGGGAGGTGACCGTAACTTGTCCCGATACATTAGTTCCTAACTATGGGACACTGGCGTCTTTTCCTTTCATACTCCAACCAGATTTTGAGGACAGGGCGAGACCCCTCTGCAGCAGGTTGAAGTGCTTGATGGATTTTAAGTGAACCCCATTATATTTTTATACCCAATCCTTTTTTCTCCTCACTCCCAGATCAATTCAAGGCCAATTCTGAACCACTTCAATCAAAAAGAAAGAATTCCATCTCCTCTCATGGCTTGACAGCAAGTACTTAAAACCACGTTCCCTGGGGTCCATGAAGAAATCATGTAATAACTGTGTTTTATTTCATTATTTTTTTATATAGCAATATCATTTTTAATAGCTTATGCTTTATAATCTTGTTATGTTCTCGTTACATTAGATTATTGCTTATTATTTTTTCCTGGTTGGGATCATGGTTTTGACTGCCTCAACTCATAGCAACAAAAACCCAGGGCAAGGCTTTCTGAAACACAGACAAGAATCAATCAAAACATCACAAGCTAATTAATGTAATTTGGAGCCCCCGGGAGCAGCTGTATTACAGTGAGTACCACAGTATGAAACTGGTGTACATTAGAAGCATGCTCAAATACGCAGGTTAGCTCTCTCACCAAACCCTTTCTGTTTATTTACACCCAGAAATAGGCATTAATAACCATAGTCAACACTCAGTTGGCACTTACCAAGCACCCGAACTGATTATGTGCTTTACACAGAACTCATTTAATCTTCTCACAAGCCCTGTGAGGTTGGTACTATTATTAACCCCATTTCGGAAAAAGGGAATTAAGGCACAGAGAGGCTGTATTTATTTATTTAAGATTTTACGTATTTGAGAGAGAGAGGAGAGAGCATGAGCAGGTGGAGAGGTGGGGAGTTGGGGGGAGAAGAAGGTTCCCCACTGAGTGCAAAGCCCAAAGACTTCGAGCTCGATCCCAGGACCCTAGATCATGACCTGAGCCAAAATCAGACATTTAATTAACTGAGCCACCCAGGCGCCTTGGCACAGAGAGGTTTTATAACCCACCTCAGGTCCTATACCTGATAAGTCGGCAAGAGCCAATTAGCAAACTCTGGGCACCTGGCTTCAGAGTTGGTGTTAGCAACATTCACTCATACCTGCCAAATTCAGGGTTATGTAGAGGCTTGCATTCCTTACAGTGCCTAGCACAGTGCTTGTCAGCTGAAACTCAATACCTGTTATTTGTTTGTCAGCCCACTGCCTCATTACAAAAGGGAGTTAGGACAGAAATATTTGTGAGATTGAATGGGAAAAAAATTCAGCAAGTATTCTGTTTTCAGTTGTAACTTTTAATAGTGTGGGAGCTTATGCGCAGGTGACATCAATCAATCAATCTCGCAGGCAAGCAGTAAGAAGATATTGAAATGATGAGTCGGTGTGGGAGGAAGAGCCCCCAGGATTTATGAGAACACAGACCCTGGAGCCCCAGGGAGAAAAAGGCAAGTCAGTTTCTTGGAGTTGAGACGGGGCTGGAAGCTGTCATGCTTGTGAAATGATGATTTCTTCAAAATCAAATCCCCCAAAACCAAATCCGACCTACCCCAAGTTATTATGGCAAAGAATGGTCATAATACACATTATACATTTGGTGAGTTCAGTGTAGCAAATTTCTAGAGTTCTCACTCACCAAATAGGAAGCTGGTTTAGCTATTTGTTGAGATGGGGATTGGATATACACAATTAGAACTCACAAAGAGGGGCGCCTGGGTGGCGCAATCAGCCAAACGTCCAACTTTTGGTTTTGGCTCAGGTCCTGATCTCAGGGTTGTGAGATCGAGCACCGCATCAGGCTCTGAGCTCAGCACAGAGTCTGCTGGAGATTCTGTCCCCCGCTCTCTCTACCCCTCCTGCTGGTGCTCTCTCTCTCTCTCTCTCTCTCTCTCTCTCTCTCAAATAAATAAATAAATCTTTTAAAAAAACTCAAAAAGAGATACCTGGCTGGAAAATTTTAAAAAAAGCTGACAATGCCTATAACATAAAGAACATTGAAACCTAGAGAAATTGATGGAATCATCTAAGAAGATTTTCCGGGAAAGTAGGGAAAGAGGAGAGCTCTGGACTCAGCTCTGAGATAGTGGTTCTCAGACAAGCCTGCATCAGGAGCACCTGGAAGGCTGTCAAAGGATGCTAGGTTTCACCTCCCCCCACACCCCTGGAGTTTCTGATTCATAGTCTGAGTAGGGGGTTGGGAGTGTAAGAATTTGCATTTCTAACAAGTTCCTGGGTTATTGATTCTGCTGGTCAGCTGAGTGGATGCTACTCTTCCACTTTGACCTTGACTTTGCTCCAGGCACCCTGGCCTCCCTGCTGTAGTCTCTACTCTTCAGGCTCTCTAGCCCCAGGGCCTTTGCACTTCCCTCTGCTTGGAATGTACTTCTCCAGATATCAGGAGGAATCAAGCCAGCATCTTTTTCAGATCCCTGCTCAAATGTTACCTTATTAGTGAGATCTTTTTTTCCCCCCTTTTTAGTAGAGAGGAATGGAAGGAAGTTTTTTTTCCCCATAATTATATCACTCAATTCTTTACATGCTCCAAATCACAGTGATCTATGACCATCTTCCTTAAAAATGGCCATTCCTCCCACTTGCCCTCCTGCTACTGCCCCTCTCCCTAATCCTTTCCCTGTTTTTTTCTCTATTGTCCTAATCACCTTCTAACAGACTGTATACAACTTACTCACGTATGTGCTTTATTACCTGTCTCTCCTGGGAGAGCAGGGATTTATGTCTGTTTTGTTTATTGCTGACTCTCCTGAGCCTAGAACAGTCCCTGGCACATATTAAACGTTCAATAAATACTCATTGAAGGGATGAATAAAATGAATGAATGAACATTCTCAGATGAAGAACTGTGGTTTTAAGAATCCTAATTCTGATGGAGGCACCTGGGTGGCTCAGTGGGTTAAGCATCTGCCTTCTGCTCAGGTCAAGATCCCGGGGTCCTGGGATCGAGTCCTGAGTTGGGCTCCCTGCTCATCGTGGAGTCTGCTTCACCCTCTCCCTCTGCCCTTCCCCCTCCCCCAACTTGTGCTTGGCACACGCTTTCTCTCTCTCTCTCTCTCTCAAAAAAAAAAATCTAATTCTGATGGACACCCTTCCTAACTGGTTGCCTCCCTATCAAAAATGAAATACAAACATGTTGCTCCATCCTGAAAACACCTGCTCTTGGACCAGGGGTAAAGCGCTTGCCTGGGTATAAATTCATCAGTAGGTACTGGGTAGGGCTGGGACACGGCAGGGCATGTCCCTATCTTCTTTTGCTGACCACCCTCTCCTGCCTGTGCAGCCTCTTGCCTGCTTGCCACCTCCCAGTGGGCGAGAAGCACATGCAGGTCTCCGACTTGCTCACACTGCGCTTCTACCCAGGAGGCCTCCCTCCCCTCCCTTCACCCATCACCCCTCACTCTTCACACTCACTTTCTGGGAAGCCTTCCCAGAGGCCCCCCCTCCAGCAGAGCCCACGTGTATCTGTATGCGTAGAACTTTATCATCTGTATTTGCGCATGTGCCTGTATTCATCACTTTACGGGCAATTCCTCACAGGTAGAAATCATGGCAATGCTTTGTGTCTTTTTGTTTTCAGAACTGTGTTTTGTTCCAAGTCCTCCAGATGTATTAATCTGTACATGGTGTATTTAATTTTGCTTTATCACTTTCTTTTGGCCAAGCATTGTGATAATTGCCCCATAGATTTTTATAATTGAATCCATCTTGCTAATAAAAAACAGGAGAAGAGCCTGTGGTGGTCGAGAACAGCGTTTGACCAGTGTTTATAAGCAATTCCATATAATTGTCTTAATAAAGGCGGCCCAAATTATGGCCACTCTGAAACTGTCTCTCATAAATGAGCTTGGGCCTTTTGCGATGCTACATGCCAACATCAAAGCCCAGCTTTTCTGGAATACCTGCAGTATGTTCTAAAGATTCCTGTGCTTGTGGAGGCCTAATCAAAACACTTAATAACCCAGCAGCTGTAATTTCTATCTTAAAATGGTTGTCCTTCCATCTCTCCTTTTAGTGTCTACCTAGTGACTCTTAATTTTTCTGGTGTTGGCTGGCAGAAGCCTAAGGATTTCCCTTTGTTTATCTTCTTTCACCTTCTCAAGTATGTTTTTGAGAAGATCCCCCCTGGGTTTTTGTCCTATCCTACCACTTTCAGTGCCCCCCCAAAGCCAAAACAAAGCAAATAAACATTAAGGTCAGAACAGCTGATCCTAGGTAGAGGCCAGGAGGCCTGGGGGTAATTTTGGTCTTGAGTATATCTTGAGGGGATATACAGTGGAGAGAGAGGAAAGTATCTTCCAAATCTTCAGAGAATGGCCCCCTGTGCCCTTTACAAAGAAAATTCCCTTGCAGATGGTTCTCACCTAAACTAGGACTAGCTACTCATCATCATCATCACTATCTTCATCGCTCTTCTTTACCAAGTGGTGCTGGGCACATCCCGTGTGCCCTCTACAATCCTCACAACGACACAGCACAGTGGGTATGATTCATTCCCGGTGTGCAGAATCAGAAACTGAGGCTCAGAAACATTAAGGAACTTGCCAAAGGTCCACACCCAGAAAGAGGCAGATTTGAATTGGAGTCTGTCTTCCAAGTCTCCAGCGTGTTCTGTCCACTGAGGCTTAATTTTGAGCAAAAGCAGAAATTGGTCAATGAAGGACTCTTAGACGAGATCGGGTGCGTTCAGGGTGGTATGGCCATAGACAATGAAGGACTCTTAGGAAGAAGCGTCTTGGGATGGTTTCTAGTGGAGTGGAGTGGATGCGTGGAGGGGGAGCTCGAGGAAGGAAAGGGAAGCAGGAAGCACCAAAGATAATATTCAGCTATGGGATGTTTTTGCTGATCACTGCCCCTTGCTGACCCTGGCCAACAAAATCATCCCCACCCTAAGCAGAGCTCTGCAGACACACGGGGGTATTTTCCGGTGGGACCAAATCCAATGATGGGCACAAGTGAGTCACTGCTGGCCCCCAGTTTGCTAACCCGACATAATTCTTGGTATATACTATTACAGCAGTTATTGAAGAATTCCGTTTTCACCATGATCCTTGTGGTTAGCACAGTCACATCTCTGATTCTGCTCCTCATCCCTGTAGGGCTTTGAACGGGTCAGCTGAGTCTTGGGGCAGGGCCTTCCTTATCCGTCTACCTAGCAGGCTGGGACTGGGATTAGAGTCCACTTTCCTGCCCAAAGATGCCGAGAGCAACAGTGTTGTGGTTAGGGGTGCAGACCAGAAAAACTAGACTGCCTGGTTTTGAACCACAAGTCAACAACTTACTGTTGGGTCACTTTGGGCGAACGAGTTCTAAACTTCTCCCCGGTTCCCACGTATAGGTTTCCTCTGAGGATTGCACTGCGTAATGTATGTGAAGTTTTTGGCACGGAGCATGTGTTTAATAAAACATACGCTGTTAATATTCTTACTTGCGTTATCTGCGTCATCCAAAAGCATGAAATCTGTCAGCTTTTGTGTCTGCATAATGCCCCTTTGCCCACTATGTTAGATATTGATTCTTGGTTGAAGCCCTATACCTAAGTGTCATGAGCTTTAATGAGTTCCCAGGTGAGCTAAGCCCCTGTAAATAAATCATAGGAAATATCCTTGCCCTAAATAATTGTGTCCTGAATTCCGTTCCTTTCCTCTGAGTACATTGCATGCCCTCTCCCTGTAGAGAGTGTTCAACCCTGCTCATCTGTGACTCACTTAAGAGGGATTCAAGTCCATTTACGGAGCCCATGACTTTGCTCACCTGTTTAGGGTACAACGTTTGCTTTAAATGGATGCCCCTAGGAATGACGATCAGTCACAGCATTTACTCCTAAAGGGTCACTCCATCTCATCCTCAGATGTGGGGTATAGCATATCCACACCCACATATGGACTTCTGGTTCCTTCTGCCGGCTCAGACCCTTATAGCCCCAGGTCACTCAGCAAGTTAGTGACAGCAGCGGTGAAGTGAGGCAGAGCCTCCAAAATCGTATCCCATTTCTTAGGAATCGAAATTCAATTTCATTTTATGTAAGACAAATTCTGTAGTGGGAAGGAGGAAATGAGCCTGATTTTCATAAGTTTGTTCAATCTCCAGTTCAGTGGGAAAGCCAATGGGGGTTCCAGACTAGACAAAACCAAATGCCCTGACTGGTCCCTTCTGGGACACTTACAGTGCCTGCCCAGCTATGGTCCTGTTCATTATTCACAGCCACGAGCTGAGGGTCCTAGGCTTCGATCAGCGCCTCTGCTGGACAGATGAGGAAACAGGTGCTGAGGAGTTCCTAGCCATCGCCAGGGCTCCCAGTGAATTTGTGGGACATCCCGAATTAGAATAGACAGCTTCTCACACTAGGTCATGAGCACTGCACACCGATATTTGTCACCTAGCGACCCATATCTGCATGGGGCTGTTGCTAGATCAAATATTTATACACTCATAAGTTACTTCCTATTGTACTGAGTTCCTCATAATACAAAGGTATCTAAGATTCTTTTTCTTTAACTTTTGCTGTCCTTCTTCAAAAAGTATTTTAAATAATAAACCAAATAAGCATTCAGAAAAGTACAGAAAATAAAGTCATGACTAACCACCATTAAGATGGAACATTCGGCCTTATTGGCTTTAGACTGCCTTTTTTTTTTATTGAGATATAATTGATGGAGAATATTGTGTAGGTTTGTGGTGTCCATCAGGTTGATTTGATACATTTATATTTTGCAATTTGATTACCGCTATAACACCTCTATCATGTCACCTAAGTATTATTTCTTTTTTGTGACGAAAATAATTAGAATCTAGTCTCTTAGCAACTTTGAAGTTTATAATACAATATTGATGACTGTAATCACTATGCTGTGCATTAGATCTCCAGAACTTACTTATTAACCAGTTGTAAGTTTGTGCCCTTAAACAACATTTCCCCCCTTCTCCCACCTGTCAGACTCTGGTAACCATCAGTCTACTGAAAGAAGACAAACTTCTTTAGATTCCACATATAAGAGGCATCATACAGTATCTGTCTTTCTTAGTCCAATTTATCTCACTTAGCTTAATGCCCTCAAGGTCCATCCATGTTGTTCCAAATGTAGACTGACTTTCTTACTGAGAGAGAGGGAGAGAAAGAGAGAACCAGAACCACACCTCTCAATTTTTCTCTTTCCTCCTTAGGCTGAGGTTCTCCTAAAGTTCCTATATATCATTCCCATGATTGTTTTGTGCTTTGATTACATATGGATGTACAGCATGAACAGCACACACTGTTTTGTGTGTTTTTAAACCCTACAGAAATACAACCAAACAGATTTATCTTTTCACCAAAGATAAATCATGTTTTTGAGATTTATCAATATTGGCACATGTAGATTTTGTCCATCCAGTTGACTCCATTGTACAAATAGACCACAAATTATTTATCCCTCTCTTCCTACGGAGCAAGTTTCTTCTAAGTTTTCACTATTACAGTTGGCCAGAACCTTTGCTCCTACTGTTTCCTCTGCCTGACATGCTCGCCTCGTAGTTACTCGTTCATTCAACAACATTCTCACAATGTTCACTTGATTTGCTCCCTTATTCCTGCGGAGTGTTACTCAACTGTCACTAGGATTGCCAGATAAAATACAGGACACCCAGTTATATTTGAATTTCAGGTCAACAAGGAGTAAGTGTGTAGTCGAAGAATGTCCCAAATATTGTATGGGGCATGCTTATTCTTTTTTTGTTTGCTTTTGCTTTTGTTTTTTGAGAGGGAGGGGAGGGACAGAGGGAGGGGGAGAATCTCAAGCAAGCTCCACACCCAGCACGGAACCCGATGCGGGGCTTGTTCTCACAACCCTGAGATCATGGCCTGAGCTGAAATCAAGAGTCGGATGCTTAACCGACTGTGCCACCCAGGTGCCCCTGGGACATACTTATTCTTAAAGAAAATTCACTGATAATCTGAAATTCAAGTTTAGGGGGGTGTCCTATATTTTTATTTGCTAGCTCCAGCAGCCCTAATTGTCATGTTGTCAGTGAAGCTCTCCCTGTCCATCCTATTGAAGTTTTTAATCCCCTCCCAACATTTCCTATTCTCTTTATTTTTCTCCATAACACTTATCACTCAATTTACCTGCCATATATTTTCATTTCTTAGTTTGCTTATTTTGTGTCATCCTCCCCTAGAACATAAGCTCCCTGAAGGTGGAATTTTTGTTTCTTTTGTCATCTGCTATATCCGTAAAGATACATGGGACACAGTATGTGCTCAATAAATATTTGCTAGATGAATGGATAAATGAATAAAAGCATGCAGAGATCATAGATGTCACCTTAGCACATGTCTGAGAACTTCTGCAGGATAAACTCTCAGAAATGGAATTGTGTTTTGCAGGCCATGTGTCTTCACCAGGGCTTGCGAATCTGCTCTTCAAAGTGATTGAACCAATTTTCATTCCCATCAGTCATGTCTAAATGTCCCCATTTCCCCATATTTGCACGCTTGCTTCTCTCTCTCTCTTTCCCCTTCTCTTTGAAAATACAATAACTTTAATTTTGTAGCAATAGTTAAAACCAGCGTGAAAACATAAATTTCCCAGTAGTGATTTACAGTTTGTGAATTCATAATTAATGGTAATCGTTAATCCAAAAGGTTTCAGATGTCCTTAGGTGCTTATTTAAAAGACAGCTTAGTTCTTATGGATGTGAAAACAATCCTAAGCCATGGTATCTCTCATGTAAGAAAACAAACAAAAATTACACAAACCCATCACTACTGCAGGGACACTGAAAATGCCATTATACACATTTTGAAGGAAAACCACCTTACCATTATTATTTTTCAACTAAAAAGAAGGAAGTCTTGGCCAATAACCAGTACTAAGCAAAGCTATGAATGTTTTTTCCTGCACATGGTTCAGAGCCCTTCTATAAAAAGGAAGTTCTACAAATGAATGCAAAGAGTTGATGGGGAACAATAAGCCTTTTGTAATCCTAAATTCATTTCATGTTATGAAAACGATCGCCATGAGGGTCAAATAAGAATATTCTCAGTCATCTTCACTGAAAGCCTTAGATAGCCAGGAATTTAAGAGACTGACTACTGGACCATGTTGTCAGTGAAGCTCTCCCTGTCCATCCTATTGAAGTTTTTAATCCCCTCCCAACATTTCCTATTCTCTTTATTTTAGAGAATAAATGTCTTTATTGGACCAGAGATGCTCTCAGTCCCCCAAATGCAAGAAGATGTATTTTTTAACATCTCCATATGCAGAAGCCTCAAAATGCTCCATAGTTTGGTAGCATCCCAGGGAATCTTTAGGGATTATGCTGGCATAGTATGTAAAGCAGGGTGAGAAATGTTGCTCTTTCTGCTCACATATGTAGGGGCATCCGCGTCCTCAAAATGCGAAGGCACCAAAACAAAGAAGGGAAACTCTCTGGACACTGAAACTGACAGCTTTCATTTTCTTCACTCTTCTTTCACACAGCTCAGCTTTCCAAGATGAAGAGGCACCATTTAAATACTTCCCATTTTTGGTTTTCCTTGATTTTTCTTGATGGTAAGTAATTTCAATTCTGGAAATGAACCTTTATATCATGGAAAGGAATGCAACATTTAAAAGGAATGCAAGATAAATAATGAGACTAAAAAGAAGCTCCTTCCATAACCATGGTTGGTGAGGAGAAATTGGAACGCTTATGCACTGCTGGTGGGCACGTAAAATGGCGCCGCTGCTGTGGAAAACAGTCTGACGTATCCTCAAAATGTTCAACATAGAGTGACTATATGAGCCACTCCTAGGTCTAGATCCGAGAGAAATGAAAACATACATCACACAAACACTTGTGCGTGAGTGTTCATAGCACCATTAGTCACCACAGGCAAAAGTGAAAACAACCTAAATGTCCCTCAACTGATGAATGGATAAACAACGCATGTTTCCATCTGTACGCTGGAATATTAGTCAGCCAGCCAAAGGAATTAAGAACTGGACAGCTACACGTAAAGGAATGAAACTGGACCAGTTTCTACACCATACACAAAATAATTCAAAATGGATTAAAGACCTAATGTGAGACCCAAGACCATAAAACTCCTAAAAGAAAACATAGGCAGTCATCTCTTGGACATCAAACTTAGCAACATATTTCTAGATCTCTGTCCTCAGACAAGGGAAGCAAAAGCACAAATAAAACACTGGGACTACACCAGATAAAGTTCTTGCACAATGAAGGAAACTATCAACAAAACAAAAAGGTAACCTTACTGAATGGGAGAAGGTATTTGCAAATGGTAGATCTGATAGGGGGTTAACATCCAAAATACATAAAGAACTTATACAACTCCACACCACAAAAACAAACAATATGACTATAAGATGGGCAGAGGATCTGAATACACATTTTTTTTTCAAAGAGGACATACAGATGGCCAATAGACACAGGAAACAATGCCCAACATCACTAAGTTATCAGGGAAATGCAAATTAGAACCACAATGAGATATCACCTCACACCCATCAGAATGGCTAGTATCAAAAAGACAAGAAACAAAAGTGTTGGCGAGGATGTAGACAAAAAGGAACCGTCGGCCGCTGTTGTAAATTGGTGCAGCCACTATGGAAAACAGGTTCCTCAAAAAACTAAAAACAAAAAGACAGTACTATCCAGTAATTCCATTACTGAGTATTTACTCAAAGAAAATGAAAACAATTCGAAAAGATACATGCCCTCTTGTGTTTATTGCAGCATTTACAATAGCCAAGCTATGGAAAAACTGAAGTATCCATCCATAGATGAACGAATAAAGAAGATGTGGTGTGTGTACGCAATGGAATATTACTCATGCATAAAAAAAAGAATGAGATCTTGGCATTTGCGGCAACAGGGATGGACCTAGAGGGTATTATGCTACGTGAAATAAGTCAGACAGAGAAAGACAAATACCGTATGTTTCCACTTATATATGGGATTTAAAAAAACCAATGAACAAATAAACAAACATATACACACACAAACTAAGCAGACTCTCAAATATAGAGAACAAAGTGGCAGTTGTCAGAGGGGAAGTGGGTGTGGGGGGAATGGGCAAAACAGATAAAGGGATTAAGGATTACAAACTTTCGGTTATAAAATAAATAAGCCACGGGGGTGAAAAGTACAGCCTAGGGCAAAGAGTCAATAATATTGTAATAACAGTGTGTGGTGACAGATGGTGACTACACTTGTCACGGTGAGCACTGAGCCCTATATAGAATTGTCGAACCTATATGTCATACACTTGAAACTAATATAACATTGTATGTTAATTATACTTTAATAAAAAAATAAAGTGAGGACAAAGGGGCAAAAAAAGACGTTAAGGACCGAAACATGATACAACATGGATGAATCTTGAACACATAATGCTAAATGAAGGAAGTCGGTTACCAAAGAATTTTTTATGGTTCCATTTATATGAAAAGTTCAAAATAGACATATCTACCTATAAAGATAATAAATTGGTGGTTGCCTAGGGTTAAGGGGCTGGGGTGGGGGTGGCAAAAATTAATGGGTACACAGTTTCTTTTTGGGAATGACAAAAATGTTCTAAAATTGATGATGGTGATTGGTTGCATTATTCTGTGAATATACTAAAAATCCCTGAATTGTACACTTTCATGGGTGAATCACAAGGCATGTGACTTGTTAGCATCCAGCTTTCATTACGGCCACTATACCCGGGTTCTAGTGAATGTCTTTGGTCTTCTCTGCTATTGGTACTGGAGGATTCTATTGTCCTAAACAAAAAGTCTGGAGACAATCTTCTCAAGTACACAAGTCCCATTTATTTATCTAACAAACATTTATTGAGATCCTACCAGTCAGACACTATTTTTAGTATTAAGGATATAGTTAGTGAACAAAATATATTCCCCCCCCCCCCCAAATTCTCTGTCTCTGTATACATGCAGCTGAATTTTTACACTTAGTGGGGGCCTAAAATGTCATGTGGTGGACCCAACAGTTAGCACCATATTAGTATACAAAATAAATCACAGTGTTCTTGACAAGGGTGTTCACAGGACCAATGGATTCAGAACATAAATGATTTGCTGTGTCCAGTTTCATGGGCTACGTTTTAAGATGAATGCTTGCAAATTTAACAATGTCAACAATTAGTATGAACAACGAAGACGGGGAAGCTCTCAGCGCCAACTTCACTGGCGGAAGAGATGGCGAAGGTGGAAGGTGGAGAGCTGTTCCCAGGGAGGGCAGGTGTGTTGCGCACTGGTGCCCGCAACCAGGACCACTACGTGGGGAGGGGCCGGACTTTACCCTTGGGAGGACTCAGAGCTGCTAATCCAGGGGAAGGCTTTCTTGTGAGGTGGTGGGCAGGGGTCCTGTCACCGAGAGTGTCCCTGCAGAGGCTGCACACCACCTGTGAACGTGAGTGGTAGGAACCCCTGCTACCTGGAGGGGCATCGCTGGACTCCTGACGTCCCTCTGGCTCTCAGAATCTGGGAGCAAACCGCACCAATCAAGAGCTCCAGCTGGCTGGTTGGCTCAGGCATGGGGGTTCCCAGCACTAGTAGTTCCTATTTAGAGAACAAACACAACATTGCCAGATTTTAAGCACCACTGAAGCCTGGGCTTTAAGAAGTAAACATTATCTGGAATGGTGTTGGCTGCAAGTAAATTAGAAATGCAAATCTCTCCAAAATAGAAGCGTGCTGGCACCCTCTCTGGCTGCCTAGCCCGGCTTGACCCATCCATACGTGAGCCCTGGCGTCCTTAACGAAGTTTCATCCCGTTCTCCGGCTCCAGTGGACTATTTCAGGAAGCCCCTCTCCCAGCTCTGCCATCTGAGCCTCCTACGCCAATCTGCCCGGTCACCGCCATAGACTGTTCGCTCTGGTTCTGCTTTTTGCCTTCTCTCTGTGGTACAGCCTCACTTCCTGAGGCTGCCTTCATCCAGCCCCTATGCTTCACTGCTCCTTTGGCTCTTGGGGTTCAGCCCTGTCTACCCGCCTCTGGATTTTGTGGATCATAGCCCAAGCCAAGGTCTTTACGCCCTGGAGGGAAGGTCCAACGGGTGTGTGGTTGGCACTCATTAGCCCCATAATAGTGTCATTTATTATCTACTATGTGCTAGACACAAACAGTGTATAATTCATTTAGTCCCGGTAATGACATTTCAGAGCAGATGTTATGCCCATTTTATAGAAGAGGAACCTGAAGGTCGGAGGCTGAGTAACATGCTCACTTCCTCCATGAGTATAGAATTAGAATCTCATCTTCTGTCTGCCTCCCAGATTCACAGTTTTTCCCTAGTTTTGAGTCAGCACCGCACGAAAACTATACCAGATTTTCAGTAACTATTTGTTGATTATTTCTTTTTTGGCCATTTGCTTATTTTTAGGGGATGAAGAAAAATATTCCACTCATTAAAAAAAAACAAAAACAAAAACAGGCCATGATCTTACGACTTTTACATAAACAGTGGCTGAGCACATTTCACATGAAAGCTTTCTGCTTGAAAGATTTACTTTGAGGTTTTTATACTTGGATAATTCTAAGTAGGAAAAAAAATTGTCTCTGTGGGTTTACAGAAGTTTTGGTTCTCAAAGCCTAATTTATGAATGAAAGTAACGAAGTTTTCAGGATAGCAGGGATGACTCGTACTTCCTGACACAGACTCTCATCACCAGGAATTGGCTTTCCTTTGATGACTAACAAGTCAGGTGATGGCCACAAACGTACGCAGTACCAAACGTGGTAGGGAGAGCAGCTCCTAGCTGTGCCTCGCTCAAGATGTGTAAGTTCAGGATGGGTGAGGGGGTTTAGGCGCAGATTGTTGGGAGAGTCTTCAGTTTTACCCGATTCCTTTCTCTTGCTATATATTAATACTCTTTACAGATTTCATTTAATAATAAACACACACTGCACTTTTGTTCCCCCTAGGGAGAAAACAAACAAGCAGACACCAAACCCAGAAACGAAAGGTCAAACTCCATGAAACAGCAGCTCTGAGCGGAACGCAGATGCACCATGGCGGGCTTCCCCATTCCACCACTGGCAGGGGGGATGCAGATGGACGCTCTCTCCACATCACCAGGCAGTGAGGACGGGAGATCCCGGCCAGTGCCAGACAGCACCACTCACTGGGCAGACGGCTTAAGCTGTGTAATCCCTCAGTTTTATCATCAGTAACATGGGGACTCTGGAGACCTCACAGGGCCGCGGAGAGGATCAAATGAGGTCCACGTGTGGGAGTCCATAGTGAACTCTATAGCATTGCAAAAAATGGTTACCCTTACTTTAGTCAACAGACTCTTTCCAGTGGGGGGAATTCAACTGACATGCTCTTAAAATAAAATTGCCCACAACAGGTTCTCTTCCCCATCACTGGTTTGTTTTTCTCCTTTGTACTTATCACTTCCTAAAATGACCCATGTTTTCTTTATTCGCCCATTGTCTGTTTCCCCATATTAGGTGATTTCCCCGAAGACATGGTTTTCATCTGTTTTGTTCTCTGTTGTGTCCCCGAGCCTTGAACAGTGCCTGGTATGTACTGGGCTCAATACATTCACACTGAATGTACGAAGGTCAAGTAATATTTCTAGTCTAAATAATCCCCATGCTAGCCCCCAGCTCTGATATCATGAATAAAATGTCACAAGACCATAGTTTTAGGAACTTGAGCTTTGGAAGAAGGATTTAATAATGGTTTATTCATCTATGCATAAATTTTTCTGAGCATCTACTATGTACAAAGCTTTGGGCTAGGCAGTGAAGGAACTCTGCTGAGTGTAGGTCATAATCAAGAATATTATAAAATATGGGACACCTGGGTGGCTCAGCCAGTTCAATGGCTGCCTTCAGCCCAGGTCACAATCCCAAGGTCCTGGGATCAAGCCCCACATCCAGGCTCCTTGCTCAGCAGGGAGCCTGCTTCTCCCTCGGCCTGCCACTCCCCCTGCTTGTGCTCACTCTCTCTCTGATTAAAAAAAAATACATTATAAAATAAAGCAAGATGGGCTTTGTAAAAAAAAAAAAAATGATGTCAAATACATATTGAAATGACAAGTACCCCTAATTCCCAGGGATCATTCTATTTGATGTCTTCACAGCCCATTTACAGACATCTTTGCTTTTAGTGGCTTCTTTTTAGATTTAAGAGGTTTGTTTTAATTCCCAGAGTGACATCTGGTTGGATGCTGAGGGGAAGATACTATATTCTCTGGTCTCTTCCACACCCACTTCTAAAATAGTTGCAATTACTGGAGCTCTGTGGGTTTAAATGATAACCCTAGTGAGTGTGGTTGATGCGCAAAAAAGTTCCTCAGCAGAGAAGGTTAAAAAGAAAATCCCTGTTCTCATGTGATGACTTTTAAATGAGCCAGTTGTCTGTGACTTTGTTTATCCTGCAGTTGGGTATCGTTTTACTCAGGAAGCTGTTCATTCATCATTCTCCTAATGAGTTAATAAGTAACCAGACACCCGTATTTTCCAATTATGTGCCCCACTTTATTTCTGGGCAGTGACAGAAAGAACGGTTTGAAAGGAAGGCCCAAGAGGGAAAGAAAACTTAGAAACAGTTCAGAACTTTTAGAAATACGTTTGCGCTACACAGATTTCAAAGAATAACACATTATCACTGGATTGAGGGTATAGAAAATGCTTCACATGCAAAGAATAACACATTATCACTGGATTGAGGGTATACAAAATACTTCACAATGGCATATATATACAAAAAAACACCAATACATTTTAAAAGTCACAATTCAGTGGAAGAATACCCATTTTGGAACCCAAGTAATTTTTTAAAATTTTGGATTGAAACTATGCTCCTACATGAACATCTGACCTGACGTATGAAACACAATAGGGACCGTGAAGGAAGCCAATGAAAACTCTAGAAACTACCCCTCCCCGCCAAGGTCCCACATCTGTCCTATCTCTCAGAAGAGGAGCAGGATCTGCAAAGCAGTAAAGAGTTCACATCAACAGAAGAGGAGCAGGATCTGCAAAGCAGTAAAGAGTTCACATCAACTCTTCACTTCAAGAGTGAAGAGATTATAGAATCGCACCAAATCTTTATGAAACCAGTTAGATGAAGAAAATCAGGCCTGTTAGCACTTCTCTAACACTCGGGCATTTTTGTGGCAGAAGCAAAACTATGTAGCTACTGACTGAATGCTATCCTTTCCATCCAAATGTGTAGGCTTTGTTAGGACAATACTGCAATGCTGTCCTCAAACTATGGTGAAGCTCTTTTTTATCAAACATCTGCAATGGCTCCTTCGCATCTCGCCTGTCCTCACACACTCCTGCCCGATTATTTAGCCAACATTAAACTCTTTCATCCAGGAGGCAGACATTTAAGGTGATTATAGGATTTCTTTCCAGGGCATAAGAACCTACAATACAATCTATCCTTTGGTGGCATCCTAATTTGAGCACATTCTCAGAACACGAATTTTAATAATTTAGATATGTATTGAAAAACCACCATACCTAAGTATTTCCTTGACATTAGCAGGAAGTCAGAAATTCAACACTGGGTTCGCCTACGGGAGCATTCTATTTGAGGCAAGTGCCCTTCATTATTATTCCAAAGTTTTTTTACACCCATTGTTTGTCTGGGCCTGGGAGCCAACTTTTATATTCAATGCATAGTGTTCTTTTTATCTTTTTAATCCCTCTGGAGCTTTTAGAATGGGACCAGGTATGTCCAGGTGCTCCCATAGCAGAGCAATAAAGAACATTTGAGAAATTCTTCCTGTGTGTCAGACACTGGGCCAAGCACTCTATCTACCTCAATTCACTTAATCTTTGTTCCATTTTCTAGATAAAGAATACAGTCACAGAGCTTGTGAGAGCCAGAAGTGAAATTCAAACTCAGACAGTGTGGCTCTAGGGCCCTTACTTTATTCCGTATTGTTTCTCATAGCAACCTCTGCCTCCTTATATGTGAAGAATTTAGGAATTTTATATGGTGACTGCTATGAATTTGTGTTCCCACTGCCCCCATTCATATGTTAACGTTCTGACCCTCAAGGTGTTGGTATTAGGAGGTGGGGCCTTTGGGAGCAGATTAGGTTTGGATGAGGTCATAAAGGCGGGACCCCCATGATGGGATTAGTGTCCTTACAAGAGGAGACTCCAGAGACCAGAGCGCTCTCTGCCACATGAGGCTCTAGGAAGAAGGCGGCCATCTGCAAACCAGGAAGAGAGTCCTTACCGCGTACGAACAAAATCCACTAGCACCTTGATCTCTGACTTCCCAGACTCCAGAACTGTGAGAATAAATGTGTGTTGTTTAATCCACCCAGTCTATGGCATTTTGTTATATAGTAGCCCCTCCTGCCTAAGACAGTGACAATTCATCTGTCTACCTCTGATACTGATGATGTGCAGAGAAGAATAAATAATCAAGGTACCATGAAAGTAAGTAGGTAGACAATGGTCTTTAAGATCAATGTGAATACGTGTATTACAACAAATATTAAAGAATTGTGCAGAGCCAGAAAATTTGCTTGAGACAATGGAGTCCAACCCTTTTATTGAATAGAAGAAAGTAAATCCCAGAGAGCTTAAGTGACTTGCCCCATGTCACAAAGAGGTTAGTACAAGGAGTAGACAGATGGTTGTCTATTTTGTGGGGTTAGAGAAGATTATTTTCTCTCTATAAGGTAAGTGGACTCTGCTTTGAAAATAAAAAGCTCTCATTCTCATCCTACCTAGACTCAGAGTAGTAAGTACGATTCCTGTTTCATTATTCTAATGACAAGATCCCACCACTTCTGACTAGAAAAAGCCAAAATATGAGATGCAGTTGGAATCATACGATGCTAGTTAAAAATTATTTAGAAACCAACAAGTTCAGTGCTTTTTAATTTTTTTCCCTTTCTCTAGAACATAGTTAGTGGAAGTGAATCATTACAATGAGAGCTGTGACAGAAATGTTGACTATTTCTGCCATGTCTGTCTATTTATGACTTCTTCAAACTACAGTAATTGTCAGTAATAAATAGACTGTATTCAAACAGCAGGACTGATTTGTTATTCAGTATTATAACTGACTGTGAGTAGTTCATTCTTTGGTTAAATTATGCTCATCAAAAGTGAGAAAATGGGAGGAAATAAAATGCACTCCATCTATAATGATAACCTAGGGTAATCACATATTTTCTCAAGAGAAATAACAGGGAATAAACACCTTGGACACAGAATAAATAGTATGGTGTAAGACTAGAGCGGGAAGTCGTGAGTGAAGATTTCCAGGGACAATCTTATCAAAAATGTCCACCTGTTTGAATTTTAGAAGCATCCACACACGGTTCCTTGAAGGCGATATTTAACTAACTCAGGCTTTCCCTTTCACCTCAGGGGAGATGAGACGTCCACGTAAACCCATGTACGTGGGCATAAATACAGTGTACATGTAAATACATGGCTTCCTTCTTCAGGTATCTGCAAAACCTGAGGCCAAGCTAAAATGTGAAGGAACACAGCATACCCAGCCACCGGACAGGTGTTCCTGAGCGTGGACCTTTCTGCTTCCAAACTACCAGTATCACAGCTTCAGATCTAGGTCCGGCAGGCTGGCCAGGGACTTATTCTGATGAAAGAGAAGAAGTTCCTGCTCACACATGCACACTCATGCACACACACAATACAGACACACACATACATGCAAATCCAAACCAGGAGTTGTTAGCACCACACCATGTACCCCACACCGGGCTTTGGTGTGGGGTAAATGTAAATGTGCCAACCTGCTTAGACCATAAGTATATACTTTTTATTTTTTAGAGAGTTTTATTTTTTAATTTATTTGAGAGAGCAAGCGAGCGAGTGAGAGAGAGTGCGCACGCATGAGAGCGGGGTGGAGAGGAAGGGGAGAGGAGCGGAGGGAGAGGGACAAGCAGACTCCATGCTGATCTCAGGACCCTGAGATCAGGACCTGAGCCGAAACCTAGAGTCAGACGCTTAACCGACGGAGCCACCCAGGAGTCCTAAGAATGTACTTTTTTTAGAAGCAGCTATATCCCATGTATGCCTCACACGGAGTTCAAGGTCTGCTAAAAATCAGACTTTTTTCCACCTGACCTGTAGTAAAGGTAGACCTTATCTATCTTATATATAAGCAGCTGATTTTGAATATATTTCATCTTATTGGTGCTAATCAGTCCTGAACAATTACTAAAGAACGCCCTGATTACAAAGAAATTTTGTTGAATCCCTACCGTGCACCAGCACTGAGGAATGGGGAGGCGAATGAGCACTACTATCCTGCTTTCAAGGGTGGCTCAGTGCTGAGGAAGAGAGAGAGGACGGAACTCACAGGTCATAGAGGAAGGTGATGGTAGAAGCGGGCAGCCACGTTAACGGAGCATCACCTGGGAGGCCTAACCCCGGGGAGAGGGTGAGTCTGCGGCTGAGTCTGGGGCGAGCAGGGAGGGCTTCACAGCGGAGGCTGCTATTTAGCTGGGTTGTAAGAGTTAAGAAGACATGTTTTTAAGATCTTGATTCTGTTAACGTTCCTGCTTTGTATTATTTGCAAGGCTCACGAACACACTTTCTGTTTTGGCCAGTCAGGAAATGACTGAAGGCCACTTGGGCTACAGGGCCTGACCTCCGATAGCTTTTCCTCCAGGCAGCTGTGTGAGCAGCCCTTTAAAATGACAAACCAGGATCACATTATGCCACAGTTCAAATCCCTCCAAGACTTCCCAACTAATCCAGCTTAAATGTGACTAACAGCATCTGGAATGCCTTCTCCCAGCTCGGATGCATCTCCTCCACTCTCCTCTCTCCCCCTCCCTTCGTTCCAGTCAACAGACGGGCCATGCTCCCACCTCCAGGCCATCGCCCCCCATTCCCTCTGCCTGGAACTCTCTTCCCCAAACGTAGTCTCTTGGTTAATACAGGACTTCTCTCAGAGAGATGCTTCTTGATGACCCAGTCTAATTAACACCCCTGCCCCAGCCTCTACTCTCTATCCTCTTCGACTGCCTGCTTTTTTCTTCATGGCCTCGCCCAGCATCTGGCACAGTCCTGACTTATTTTCTGTCTACCCTGGGCCCCCACAAAATGGAACTTCGTGAGAGCGGCAAGGGTATGTTCTGTTCTCCGATTTCTCCCCCGTGTTTGGAACGGGAGCATCTGGAACATAGTGGGTTGTCAATAGCCACTTGTCGAAAGAATGACCTAATAGACAATGCAATTGGAGCATTTCTTCATTGAACATAAGCTGCCTGGTGACGCAACTAGTGAGACTCTGCAGCCACTTGGAGAGATTGCTGGGCTGGCCGCGACTGACCTCATCCCTGGTCAGGATTGAGAGTCAGTCAGCGCACCAATGGATTTGACCACGGGGTTGAGAGAGAGAGAGAGAAGTACAGACATCCCATGAAGAATTTCTTCGAATGGCAATTGTTACAGGCAGTCAGAAGCAGTTGCATGTTTATTTTTGTATAAAAATTCAATCTCACTGATCGGATCACTTCCCGCTCCTGTTTATTCAGACCATTTTCCTGGGAAAGTTAATTTGAACCAGAGGAAGGGTATCAGTGCTTTTCAGTTTCTAGCTTCTCTCTATTAAAACACACTTTCAGTATAACACAATGAAAGGGTCCATTGTCGTGAAATTTATTTATTTATTTATTTACTTGCAGGTTTCCTTTTACTTCATGCTACAAAGATTTAAAAACCATAGTGAAGGAATACATTCAATTTTGACCTGTCTCTGCTTTTGCGTCTTGGGCATTAACTGGGAATTATATGAAGACATAGAACAGAGGAGAAAGTGAGGCTGTATATTGGGAAACATTTCTCAACCTGCCCAGGCAGATCCTGAGCACAGATCCCCAGGGAGCCAGTGAAAACCTCCTTCTTGAGGTCATGTGCATCCAGACTGCTCCAGATACTTGAGATTTTACTGGAGGGAATAATGCTGTCTGGGCCCCTGAAGGCACAGGGATGGGGAGGGGTGAGTATGATCTAACAGGCTGTTCCCTTTCGTAATGGGTATTGATTAATACCAAGATAATACCCAAAGCAAGTCCAGTCCACGGGAAAAAAACCCTACACAATAAACAGCCAACAATTTAGAAGCCAAAGGCAAAGATCGGAAGCCTGAATATCTGCAGGCTTCTTCTTCTTCCTTTTTTTTTTTTTAGATTTTTATTTATTTATTTGAGAAAGAGAGAGAGAGAGCGTGAGACAGTATGAGCAGTGGGGAGGGGCAGAGGGAAAGGGAGAGGGAGAAGCACATTCCCCGCGGAGCAGGGAGCCTGACGCGGGGCTCGATCCTGGGACCCTGAGATCAGGACCTGAGCCGAAGGCAGACTCTTAGCCGACTGAGCCCCCCAGGTGCCCCTATTTGTAGGCTTCTTAATGTCATCTCTTTCTATCTATCATAAAGCACAATATTTCTCTTGTGACCCACCAGTTGCTGTTGACGCAATTTTGCCTGCAGCAGTAAGGGCGGCGGGCGGGGGGGCTGTGTCACTCCGTGCCCACTGAGCATGCCTACCTTCACGTGTCCTCTTCTATGTACGCCAGTTCCTTACAGGGACAAATAAGCAAAATGTGCTCGGTGTCCGAATGCACAGGGATACACAAAATGAAGGGAATGAAGACACCCAGAAGCACCACCAAGCCGTGGATGCCTTTAGAAGAGAGAAACAGGTAGCTGCCATAGGGTCACTCCAGGAATCCCCATCTTTATTCCTACTTATTGGATCTCCCACCTTTCCAAAGAAGGTGGCAGCATGGTCAAATGATCCCAAGTCCAGAGTTCCACATAAATCTCTAAGATTTCTATTTAGACGTAAGCCCAACATCATTGTTCGCCCTCCAGCACAGAAAACCATCTAGTCAGAAAGACCAATTCTATGAGAGTGGAAAGTCTCCTAGAACCTGGTGGTCTTAGAGCATTCGGGCTGCTATAACAGAATACCACAGACTGGGTGGCTTACGAACAAAAGAAATTTAGTCTTCACAGTTCTGGAGGCTGGCAGTCCAAGATCAAGGTGCCGGCATGGTTGGGTCCTGGTGAGACCCCTCTTCTGGGCTGAAGACAGCCAACTTCACGCTATGTCCTCACATGGCAGAAAGGGCAAGGGAACTTTCTGGTGTCTCTTTTATGAGGGCACTAATCCCACTCACAAGGGCTCCCCCCCTTCATGACCTAACACCTCCCAAAGGCCCCGCCTCCTACTACCATCACTTTGGGGACTAGGTTTCAACATATGAATTCTGGGGTGCAGTGGGGGGGGAGATGCAAACATTCAGACCATAACACTAGCCTTACCCTAAATTCATGTCTGCCCGTGAATTTCCGCCTGAATTTTTACAGCATAGTAAATCATATACTGGTAGCTATTTTTTTCTCATACCACTCAAAAAGTAAAAATTTTGAATGTCAGTGGGGTTCAGTTGGGTTCTTCTGTTTACCTGGACACAAGTATCACAAGGAGCAGCAAAATATTTTAAAAAGAGCCAAGAAATATCCTCTGCAGCAGGAAAGGATCAGGAAAAGTTATTTCCATTCGGCTGTCTTCTTTTACAAGTGGAGCTAACATGATCATGACGCAGAGACTATAAATTCTATACATGTGGACAGACTGTCAGTACAAAAAAGAAGGCTGTAATCTCATAACAACATATGGAAAGTGAACACAATTTGATCTTTAAATTTTAAAATAGTTGGCAGTGCTTGAAATTCCAGAAACTTAAGTTCTTTGGGAACATGTAAGTTAAGCCGGAGATTCTAAGAAGTGAAATTCATTTTTTTCTCTAGTATCATTTTTAGAGTCCATTTTAAGAGTTTGGCTGAATTTATATTCAGGATTTAAAATTATAGCTCAATGATCTATTTTTAAAAGTAGAAGTTCAGCTGGAAGAAAAAGGATGGTTATACTTAATGTATCTTTAGCTGCTTTCACAACTGAGTTTTTCTCTTCTACTTAAAAACAAAACAAAACCCTGAACTCTGGATTCTAATCAATGAAAATTGAATTCTTTGCACAAGTATTTGAATTGGCATTTATATCTTGGGCTTGAGGCAAATGATCTAAATGCCCAGTTTTTGAAAAAAACTTGTGGAATTAAAAAAATAAAGACTCTTTCTAGAGGACAAGCAGCAGTTCGGTTTTTGTTCTCTTGGGTTTGTTTGTTTGTTTGTTTGTTTGTTTTAGTGGCTCCAATTCATTTCTTTTTACATTCAGTGATAAATAGGGATTAGATAGTCTCCTGAATAGCCTGCTCCGTGATTTCCGCAGCAGCAAGGCTGGCTAAGTGTTGGGGCACAGGGGGTCCCGCGGGGATGATGCCCCATCCCCGTTCGTCCACCCAGGGCTGAAGGACCCGCTGGACACTCAGCCAGCACCCGGGAGGATACAAGTCATGGAGGACTTTCTCCACTTTCCCTTTTCCTCTTCTACCTTCTCAGAGACGTGCGACAGAATAACGAGAAGCAGGAGGGCCTGCTTGGAATAATGGTCCGTGGAATTTTTAATTTAGCCTCCGGTTTGTTCCAAACATGATTGAGCATTTGGTGGCATGTTAGAGTTAGTCTGAAAGCAACCGGACATGCTCGGGATCCTTTCCTTCCCGTGCCAAGCCATCCTGCTATTCTCACATTTTCTTTCCTTATTATTTGTAGACATGTTTGGCTGCCCAGCAAGCTACAAATTATTGGTGGGGAGGCAGCCCGCAGCAATTTTTTATTTTTAAATGAGGTTACCGCTTGACGTACAAAATGTAAATTTTCCGTAATCATACAGAGACAGTGGCAGCCCATGCTTCACAATTTGTGCAGATGGACGATCAGCAGACGGGCTGACAGACTCCCTCATGCGTTCTCCATGACGGGCTCTTGCCTAAGACCATCCTCAGTGATGGGGACAGGTGCTTCCCTGGAGGCCCTTGGGGGAGGGCTGGGGCTGGGCCTGGAGGCCCCTTGGCATCAAGCCCACCCATATCTATGGTCACCTGTTCATGGGAGTGATGCTCCTTCAAGGTTTTCAATGGCCCAGTCTGGTGGGAAGAAGTGTTGGGCACTTCCAGAGTGAAGACCAATATAGGAACATGAGAACTGCAGTCTTTGGAAGGGGAACTTGGATCACATGATGTAACTGGCCCATAGCCTGATCCTGCTACCTGAACTAAAGAGGGGAGAGGAGCAGAGCTCCCCAAAGCTGGAGGATATGGGCACGAAGGCATTCATTCCCAAGTGGGAACTTACACACACTTTTTATAATTTCCATATTTATATTCTCTGTAGGGCAAAAATGGCGGGAAGTTCTAGGAAAGAGGCAGGATCTGGGGTCAGCCTCTGTGGGTGTGAGTCTTGGCCCCATGCTGCTTACTGGCTGTACGATGGGGCAAATTAAGTTACCTGTTCTGTGCCTCAGTTTGCTCATCTATTAAAGGGGGACAACATCTGCTCATAAGGCTGTCATGAGGATTAAATGAGATCTTCCATGAGAACCGTACAGACCAGAGCCTGGTACATAAAAAGCATGCAATACATATACACGTTAGCTGAAATGACTATAAGTGTTATTATTCCATGCCAACACATACAGTGAGAATTCATCCTTTTTTTCTCGAGCAAAATCCTTGGAATATCAGGGAAGAAGAGTTATATCAGATAATACAGCATCTCCAAATCAGTAAGAAGACAGAGAGGACTTCACTGGTGCCCAGAGCTATGTGTGTGTGGAGTGTTTCCAGTGAAAATTCCAGGAGGCTAAGTCAGGTAAGGCGCTACCTCCCTTACTCATCATAGCCTCCTTCGAGCAGAGACAGTCCTCTGGATTTGGTGGCTTGTGCAGCTCTGGGTGAGAACTGTAATAAAGAGGTGATGAGTGACAAGAGTGTAGGCTCCTGCCACTATCTGACTGCTCGGGTAAGAGTCTGATAATCCTGGTCTAATGCTAGATAAGCCACAGGGGTTTCTTGTCTGTGTGAGGCCTTCCCAAGGAATGAGAAAGGAAGCCGGTTGGTGCCTGTGGAGGCTGGCAAATGGCCTGTGGATGGTTTTTCAACGAGGGACGGTTTTGTTACTATGGTGTACAAGACGATTCTCTCTAAATCTACTAGAAAATCCAGTCACAAGCAAAGAGAGTCACTACCTAGACAGTTCCAAAAGTGCTGGGGGAAAGAGGCAGATAAGGGGATATCCAGCTTTAGGAATAATGCCGTTTAAGCAAAAGAAGACTTAAATAGAAACGTACGCGCAGAGTTAATAATAAGTTAAGGTGGGCCTTTAATTGCCACAAAATCCCAGAGCAGATATTCTCACCTAGAAAATACATTCCTGGGGAAGCTTTCTCACATTTTAACCTTTGACCCCAGGTGTGATGGAGGCCTAGTAGAGGGTCGGCGAGGAGAAGGGGATGGGAGTAATACAGTCATTGATTTGTTGGCAGGAAAGGGGCTAACTCTGGACAGACTGGCGAGTTGCTCAGGCGGCAGAGCTAAATCACAGCCAAGGCAGGACTAGAATCCAGAGCACTTGGCCTCTCACTCTGGGCCTTCTATACAACCCCTTGTCTCCACATGACCCTTCAGGACCGGCATAGATCCAGCCAAGGGGGAGCTTCATCCCAGGACTAACCAAATCCATTTTTCCTCCCCACTTTTGTGCATTGTTGCACCCTTAGGATCCTTTACGATGGCTCTGGTTACTGATGAATTCCTCGGCATCCCTCACATTTCAGAGCTCAGACTTCACCACATCGTTCCCTGGGAGTGTTGGTGGGGTGCTCCCCTCCCCTGCGCTCCTGAAACCCCCATCATCCCTCCATCACGACATATCTCACACCTGTTAGGACTGCCTGTGCCTGAGGGAGAAAATTGAAAAAAAGCAGCTACACAGAAACATAAAGATCCAGAATTAAGAAACAATAAGGCAAACCTTGTGCACTGCTGGTGGGAATGTAATTGGTGCAGCCGCTATGGAAAACAGTACGGAGATTCCTCAAAAAATTAAAAATAGAACTACCCTATGATCCAGCAATTCCACTTCTAGGTATTTATTCCAAGGAAAGGAAAACACAGGCTGGGACAGATATCTGCACCGCCCCCCCCCCCCCCCCCCCGCTATGTTCCCTGAAGCATTATTTACAATAGCCAAGATGTGGAAATGACCTAAATGTGCATCAATGCATGAACGGATAAAGGAAAGGTGGCACACACACACACACACACACACACACAATGGAATATTATTCAGCCATAAAAAGAAGGAAGTCTTGCCATTACAACTACGCGGATGGAACTTGAGGGCATTGTGCTTAAGTGAAATGAGAAGGACAAATGCTGTATGATCTCACGGATATGTGGCATCTAAAGAAAGATACGTAAATAAATAACCCAACTCACAGGTCCAGGTTGTCCGAGGCAGGGGGGTGGGGGGGGGGGCGAATGAGTGGAGGCGGTCACATGTCCACACTTCCAGTTATAAGGTACGTAAGTCCCGAGGGCTGGTGACCACAGTCAGTAATACTGTATTGAATATTTGAAAGTTGCTGCAGGCACAAATCACAAAAGTTCTCATCCCAAACAAAAAATTTTTGAAATTATATGTGGTGAGGCTGTTAACCAGACTTGATGCAGTGATTATTTTGCAATAGGTACAGATTAGAATCATTATATTGTACCCCAGAAATGAACATTGTTATATGTCAATTATATCTCAGTTTATTAAACAAATTTAAAAAAATTATATCTCAATGTAAAAAGATGAGGTAAATGGCCTCTTTTCCCCATAGAATTGTAGAGAGGTGGTTCCTAAGTCAAACTCAAACTAGTGTTTCCCCTTTGGAAAACCTTTTTGTTGGGGTTTCCCCCACAAACCCTAAGTTTTATAAAAGCAGCAACCTGGTTCCTCTCCTGTTGCCCTGGGTTTCCTTCCTGGGCACACAGAAGATGCTCGACAAAGGTTTGCTTAATGGAAGATGAATGAATGCATTCATTTTTTTTTTTAAAGATTTTATTCATTTATTTGAGAGAATGAGAGAGAGAGAGCACGAGAGGGAAGAGGGTCAGAGGGAGAGGCAGACTCCCCGCTGAGGCAGGGAGCCCGACGCGGGACTCGATCCCGGGACTTCCAGGATCATGGACCGGAGCCGAAGGCAGTCGCTTAACCAACTGAGCCACCCAGGCGCCCTGAATGAATGCATTCATTATAATTAATAAGAATCAGTCCTGTCATCCCCGTAGCTTCTCTTCTTCATGCTAAACATCTCCGTTTTTTTGTTTCTCATGGTTTCCAGAATCTTCATCCCCTGAATGCCTCTTCTGTGCCAATTACAGGTTCTTCAAGCTCTGCTGAGCTGGAGGCTCTGTAAGGCGACACCATGCTCCAAACAGAGCAGGCTGGCCAGTCCGATTCATTCCTCCCGTGAGCTGGTCCTGTGTTTCTATGACAAGACTGAAGCTCGCATTGGCTCCCTTAACCGCGGGGCACCACTTTCGGATCATCTGAACATAGACTCATCTAAGCCCACCATGTATTTTTAGAAAGAGCTGCTCTAAAGAACTTACAGTCTATCCGGAGAAGTTAAGAACAACAATAAAGTGACAGTGGAATATACATTGCAATAGACACGTGTGTGAATGCGGAAAAAGGAATTGATTTTATTCACTGTAATTACAAAACCATTTTGACTACATTTAGAAGAGTGAAGGGCTTCTAAATTATGTACGTACTAGAAGTCATACTCGAAACTTAACTGGGAGGTACTAAGGCTGAGTATAGGAACCAGATATTCCCTTACTTTTTTAAAGTCAGATTTGTCCACATTAAATTTTTCCCTCCCAGTTTTTCATTGTAAGGAGACGTTTGGTTGTTTTGCTGGTATTTTCATTAATCACTGCCAATGACTGCCTGTCTCCTGTATCTCTTTCCCTGGTGGTCCTTGGGGCACAGACAGAGAAGACCTGGCATCCCCAGGGACCTGGGCAACAGATGAGGTGGTCAGGGAGGGGGAGGCAGGTGGTGAAACAGATGGAGAGGAGAGGCTCATTTCTGTGACCATCAGGCAAGCCCAACCCTGGGAGTAACTGAGCTAAATATAGAAACATCACCAGTGTAACTGTGTGGGGAAATATAGCATCCTTGACAGCTCGATAACTATTATGCAGAAAATAGCAACACCCAGAATCATCCAAGGTTGTAAAGAAACATTAAAACCATTATGAATGAAGATCTAAAAAGATGTGATCAAAAAAAGTACTACAGGATTTGGCAAGCACCTGGATGCGAGGTTAATTAAATTTTCACACTTTGGAAAAATATATGAGTTCTACGCCTAAAAACCACTGACGATGACAGCTTTGAGGGTGGTGAGAAATATCGAAGGGGGGCTGAGGAGGGTTGGAAAGAGCTTAGTTTATGACGCATTTATTTTATTATATCTAAATCAAATGATTGCTAGAACAAGGAGCAGATTCTAGCAAGGTGTCGCGATCTAGTTTCTAATCACGCTAGTCAGCAGAACAGAGAAAACCATTCGTTCAACATCTGGACATAGGAATTTGGAGAAAAGTCTGAATTCTTTCCCTCAAAGATCTAGGGATCTACTTGAATATATTCACTTAATTGCTGGATACATAGGCTTGATTTTATAGCTGGAAAAACAGGGTTCTAAAAGTGTCCTTGCCATCCACTTAAATTTTTTTTTTTTTAATTGGAGAAGTTGACTGTTCTTTAATGTTCATTGACCAAAGGGCAGAGGGAAACCGGTTTTGCAGGGCATCCCACTTGGTCTGTGTTGGTAAATATGGAAGCTTCCTCAGAGTCTGTGCTCTTTCACTACACACTAGCTGAAATAAAATGCTCAAGTCGCTTTGCTCTCAGTGACTGCAGAACATTTTTACATCGCATTAGCTTACAATGTTAAATAGTAGTGTTTTCTTCCAGATAAACTAGAAATGGACCAAGGGCCAATTACCTTTTTAAAAAATTCGTTATCAGGTTATGAGGAGGACCGTGTAAACTCAAGGCTAGAAGAGCAGCCCTCATTCCGGAAGTGATATCAAATCGTTGATGATATTCAAGAAAATCCCAGGATGATCTCCATGCAGTGCGCTGAGTAGAATAGTTTTATATAAAGTGTGCCATATTTTCTAGAGACGGGGCAAAAGCAAGTTTCTCGTCTCTGATATTTATTTTCAGTGGTGAAGTCCAGCGAAGCCCAGTCATTAGACAAGAGCCCTGGGAGCCCTTTCGTGAGCGCCCCCTACTGCCAGGAGCTGTGTCCCATGGATCTTCCCACAGAGCGCCCGATTGTTGATTCTCACACCAACTAGGCCCACTCCGCTACTGCTATACTCCTTCTTACAGACCTGAAACTGAGGCTTAGGGAGGTCCACAGAGTCCCTAAAGATATGTGTCTTTTCAGTGGAAAAAACATGACTCAAACCCAAGTCCGTCTGCCTCTGGGATCCATGTACTTCCCATTATAAACAGGTTGTCCTGACAACGATGTTTGCCTTTTCTCTGCCCCCGTGACCTGCCACAGAAGATTTGTGTAATAAGGGGAAATGTGTTTGCACAAGAAGCAGTTCTTCACATTCTCCTTTGTTCAAGCTGCTGGGTTAGACACTGTGAACAAAATATGAGGAAATAGGTATCATTCCTATCCTGAAGGGGCTAGTACACAGATGTACACATCCAGGAAAGCGTCACAGAAGGATCAGCGTAGGAGCTTAGTGAAAATCAAGAGCTTCTGGACTCCTTTATTTCTGGCGGGACAGTAGTCACTGGTTGAAGTCACCGAGGGGGGTGCTGACATGGCAAGAATGGCCCAGAGCTAGAAAGTCTGAGGACCCACTGGGGCTCCTTGGCCCAGGCTCTGACTCACTTTGGTGGACTGAGATGGCTCTTCATTGTAAATGCTGAGATGAGCCAAAGATGCGTGGGTTGCTTTGAGTCCCAAAGATCTAAGCGTCTACGTTCTACTTTGATTAAGAAAAATCTTTCTCATTTTGTTATGCTCTCATCACTTACGCAGCCACACTCATGTGTTAACTAAGGCTTTTCCCTTAAATGATTGTTTTGACGTTTCTTTGTGCTGCATCTGATCCATTTAATAAACACTGCAGAGGTCTCTGTCACCAGTGACTAACAGGCACCGATGGCATTTTGGATGGGCTAGCCACAGGATGCCTTTGGTTCTCAGCCAGAAGGGGAAGACTCCTGATGGCAAAAGGGAGGTTGAAAAAGTCCTCCAGGGTGACATTTTGCAAACCTTTTGGCGAGTAACCTCTTTCCTCTCTGGAAAGCATCAAATGCTTGCCATCCCCAGAAGCGATGTGTCTTTGGAGAGAGGAAAGAATAACTCCCATTTTGATAACAGCAAATCTCAGTTGGGTGTAAAGGAGCCTCCTCCTGTGATTACAGAGGTGCTTCCAGCAAGATCTGAGATAATTGACCCCATGGAGAATGCACGTAGGGAAGCAGAAAGGGGGAGAGAGCTTTAGGGTCACTCTCTGAACAATGAAAGCCAACACTACAACCCTTCCCCCCACAACCCAGTGCCAAGCCTTTCAACGTCCTACTTATAGTTAGGGTGCTGTTCCTTTACTTGTGGTCATGGATGAGGAGGGGTGTCTTTCAGGTTTAGACCTGCTTCGAATTGAATAGCAAATTATCAGGCTCTCTTATGTTCAGGATGCTTTTTGGTTAACTGTGGTAGTGACATTCATTATCTTCTGTGAGCCATACTCCAAGGCCCTTGGGCATCGGTGCTTATAAATTAATATTTATGATGAAGATTAATAAAACTGAAATAAAAAAGGGGACTTAAATTAAAATTTAAAAAGCTCTTCAATCTGTAACTCCATTTCCAGCAACAGGATGGAAGAGCAGTTAGTATCATGCGTGTTCTGAAACATTTATCGGGAGGCAAATCTCTTATTTGTAACCATTATATTCTGTTATGAATGATCCACTAATCTCTCAATTTCATTCTCCAGTGTTTCTCATTAAGCATATTCTTTCTTCCCTTGTATGCCTACTTCATCATTAAAGAAGGAAAAAAGCCTCTCGTGAAATAATTTACTTTTCTCTCATCCTCTTGTGTTCTCGCATGCTTTTCTGTTTATGCTTTTGTTCAATGTGAAAGAAACCAAACGAGAAGTTTGAAAAAAAGACTTGAAGGAAATTCCATTCTATTTATCCACCCCTCCCTAAACCACCCACTACAGATAGCCTTGTAATTTAATTTTTAAAGATTTTCGGAGGGGCACTGATATCTGTCATCAATAACTATTCTCAATATTTGAAAGTTTTTTTTTTTTCTTGTGTTCAGAAATCACTCCTGGGGTGGTTTTAATGTACTACCTTTTGCTCTGTTCTTAGAAAGTCTCAATAAATCATGATGACATATTCAGACAGCACACATTGGGTTAAGTCTTGGCAAAGCTTTGTAGCGGCCACAGAGGAGTTACAGTGATTCTCAGCAAGCGGTGCTGGGGGGGGAGAATTTGCCCTCCCTCCCCTCCCCCCTCGCCCCCCTCCCCTACACCAGGGGACATTTGTCAACACCTGGAGACATTTTTAATCCTACAACCTGAGAAGGGCTGCTGGCATCTGGCGGGTAGGAGCCAGGGGTGCTGCTAAACATCCTCCAGTGCTCGGGACAGCCCCTGTGACAAAGAATGATCTAGAATGACATGCCAGTATTGCCCAGGTTGAGAAGGCCCCGGTTAGGAGGAAATGGGGGCCACATGAGAAAGCAAGGCCCCCGAAACAGCTGTGGGGAATTAGACCCCAGTATCGACTTCGTGGTTCCAATTGTCCAGAGTCTCATGGGATTAATCAATGTGGAGGGAGATTAGGGAGCGCAACCGCCCTGGAGATCGCTTGAGGTTTTGAAAATTATTAACCACATGATTTTAGTTATATTTTGATTTTATTTCCCATTTTTATCATGAGATTACCAACTCAATTTGCCTTTATTTTTCATCAGGTAAAAAGCTGTAATTCATTATCTGGGAATTCTAATTTTTCAGGAAACATTTTGGCTTGCAAGCTTCACTGTCAGCCTCTTGATAGGCTTCCCCGGCATAATAAGTGTGATTTATTTGTCATATAAACTTCTGGCTGGTTAGTTCCTGGCATTGACTTGAGAAACTGCCACATTCTGGGGGAGCTGTACTTTCCAACATTAACGTGAGAGCTTGAATGTTTTCTTCTCCTCCAGAAAAATGCCTATGTGTCAAATGTCAACAATATAAAAGTATTCCTAATTTCATAGCAGGCATGACTAAATATAGAATGGAACAAACTCCAATGACTTTGTGGAGCCAAAAACAACAAGATTAATCTACAGGGCTGCAAAGTGACTGTCTTGCCTGACAACTTCCAAATGTGCAACATGTCTTTTCAACAGGATGGCCACATGGGAAGTCGATATAGAGCCCACGTTCAAGCAGATTTCCCACCTTAGCAGCAAAAAGTGTTTCCCATCTTATCACCTGGGTTGGAAACAAAGGTCCAATGTCCTGACAGCCAGCGGAAGGTACTTTGTAAACTGTAGAGGGATACACACTTGTTAGACTCATCCATGCGTTCATTTCCAACGTGTTAAAAAGCAAACAATGTAGCCCTGTGACGGAAATAAATAGGGGAAAGCTACTTGATACTTGCTCAAGTCCTGTCCACCACAAGGCTTTTGGCCCCATGAGTTAGAAAGAGAGAAATGTTGCTACCACTCCCATTTACTTGGTGAAACTGAAGGAGTTTGTGCAATATCCTTTCTTCCCTGGAGGGTCTGACACTGTTTCGTTCAGAGCAGTGTCAACTCAGGCCAAGGTCCTGGGTTGACTCCTCGGATGGGCAGTCAGCTTCTTCAAGTCCTATGACCAAAGCCCGCCCTCTTAGCCTTCCCTAGATGTCCATTTCAGAATATGCAAACTGCCATAATTGGAAGGCACAAGATGTGGGATCATTCCTACTGGTCCACTTCCAAGAAAGGCCATCCTACAGTGTAACATTGATTTCATAGTCAAAAGATAGGAGCCTTTAAATTTAATGTGGTGCCATATATGTCATCATTTCTTGTTCTGTTAAAAAAAAATGTGTCCTTGTGTTAAAATTAGATTTCTGTGAAATGTCCATTTATTGGCCTGGGAACATTTCTCTTTCTCAACCCGATACTGTGAGTCTGGAGGAGGAAAGGCTCCATCTCTCCTTTTTTGCACTGTGTTGGAGAACAGCATCCAGATGGGGCCTATCCATCTTGCCTCTCCAAGAGCCTGACCTTGTTACCTTATCCATAGACTCGTGGAAGGTTACCGCTCAGGAAGACTGTGGGCCAGAGTGGGTAAGTGTGTCAGTGATTACATAGGCAGCCAGTGGCCAAGTTGCCATCGGCCTTCTACTCTACACTGCCACTGATTACAAAGCAAGGGAGCAGGATGGACCTGCAGGAAGGATGGAGAAGGAGACCAAAAACCTGAAATTCCAGTGTCTAAGAACCATGGGACTCTTAAGAACCCAATTTTGTTGAATATGAAGTGTGGCTGGAAAAGGAAACATATAGCTCGGCTTTCTCAAAAAAAAAAAAAAAAAAAGGCACACTAAAGAATATGAAGACTCAAAAAACAAAATTAAAGTAAAACATGAGGGGAGAATTTCAGGTGGTAGACCCCTGACAGGTTACCCAGGGGAGGCTTTCTACTACCTAGAAGCTCAGGCTGGTAGAATTATAGCAAGGATGTGTGCTTGTCCTTTGGGGAAGGTCACCACAAGCTCATAACTGCCCCTGGAATAGAATGAGCCCTCTCCTACTATACTGATAGAATTAGTGTTTCCCTGGCCTGGAACCTCCCTGTTTCGGGAGGCTCCCACATGAGGGGAATCAAGTGGTAGACAAAGGGTGATGCCAGAAAAGGTTTGAGGTGTTCCAGAACCATGACCCAAACTTGACGTGGGTCCCTGGAGACGCCAGATCCTGTTCCAGGGCCATCAGAACGCGTGCACTCAGGATGAAGACCAGAGATGTGACAGGAAGGGGCAGAGAGGGGCCCGGCATGCCCATGCACCCTTAGCTTGTTCAGGTGAGCTGCCAGTGAAGCCTGCAGAGCTAAAGGCAGGGGCCTGGGATCTCCAGGTCAGCAATGGGACCTCCGTTCTGGGTCGTATTAAATTTTCATCACTGTATCTCTGTGATGGAGGAACTCTGTCCTTTCTGATGGGGGTAACCCTCTCTCAAAACTGTTCTGTGACAGGGTAAATGAGTCAGAAAGTTTCTGATTCAGCCACAATGAAACTGGGAAAGGCTCATAAAAAGGCACTGATGAGTTGCCCCTTTCATCCGGGGCTGTCTTGACTTCTCCAACACTGTGGCGGCAGCGCTGGGCCCCTGTGCTCTTTTTGGGAGAGCAGACTCACTCAGGTGGAACTCTACGAACAAAGGCAGCATTCTCGTCTGAAAGACAAGTCCATCCTGAAGGCATCTGAAAAAGTCACGGAGCTATGGCTACCAAGGCTTCCCAGGGCTGGCTGAGGGCTGGCCTGGATTTCTGCTCTTAGAACAGTATTCAGGACATACAGTGCTACAGAGGGATGCTGTGCCCCACACCCCACATCGTATGTTAAAAACTTGCCCCCCAGTTGATGGAGTTTGGAGGTGATTAGGTCCTGGGGCAGGCACCCTCCAGAATGGGATTAGTGCTCTTCCACCCTTGGGATGACGCAGAAGGAAGTGTTCCATGAGCCAGGAAAGGGCTCTCACCACACATGGCATCTGCAGACACCTTGATCTTGGACTTCCTAGCTGCCAGAAGTGTGAGAAGTAAACTTCTGCTGTTAGTAAGCTACCCAGGCTGTGGTATTTTGTTATAGCAGCCCGAACGGACGAAGACATACAGCTTGAATTTTTCTGACCAAGATGCCTAGAAAAGGTGTGAATGAATTGTTTCACACCTGTTTTACAAAGATCTCTGAATTTTGTGCAAAAACAGAGAGCTTCTTCCCAGATGGCCAAGAAATGGTTAAGAAAGTTCTCTTCTGCTTTTATCTTCCTTGAGAGAAACAAGATGTGGTGTGGCTTATGTCATAAAATGTCTGATCATTTGGGGGTCGTGGATTTCATGAATTATAAAATGCTTTTAAGTCATTCTAAAACTATGGGTTATATGTTTCATATGGAAAATTTCTATGACATTTGCAAATAACTGTGCTTTTTCACATGGCAAAATGTCCAGGAGACCACAAAAGCCCACCCTAACTTTAAAAAAAAATATATAGAATATAATATATATTAAATTATATTTAAATATATAATTTAAATTTATATAAACATAAATTTATATCCATTATTTAAATTTAAATATATATATATTTTTAAAGATTTTATTTATTTATTTGACAGAGAGACAGTGAGAGAGGGAGCACAAGCAGGGTGAGTGGGAGAGGGAGAAGCAGGCTTCCCGAGCAGGGAGCCCGATGCGGGGCTCGATCCCAGGACTCCGGGATCATGACCTGAGCCGAAATCAAGAGTCAGACGCTCAACCGACTTGAGCCACTCAGGCGCCCTGAAGCCAACGCTAATTTTTTATCAAAATAGTTAATTTGGTGAAAATAGAACTAAATCAAAAGTAATGTTTTATGTATAACCATAAGCCAATAATTTTTATTCTTTTCAGATAATACAGAAGCCAATGATCTGTCTTTAAAAGTGCCTGACATGGAAGACGAAGGTTGGCATTTATGGGTTAAACTGCTGTTGAAAGTCTGATTCAGAAGAGGCTTGAGCAGGGGGTCCTGGTATGGTGGGAAGAAAAGCACACTCCATATGGCAGTGAGAGGATATGGTCATAAATAACTTGAGCATACGTGAGAACACTCAAATCTCAAATGTTCCTTCCACCTAGAGACAACAGAATTAAAGAGCTGGAGAAACCAGAAGAGGCCATCTGGCCAGGACCTCCCTTCAGACAGGTGAACACTGAAACCATCAGGGTGGTCTGTTTATTCTTGGGGATCTTTTATGAGATGGGGACCACACACCCGTTAGGGTCTGACAGAGCATGACACTATTTGGTCTGCTTCATGTTCAAGGTGTTTTCCCTGGTTAGACAGAAAACCCCTGTTGCTGTGTTTGTAGCTGTTTCTGGAGACCAACGCTGCCTCGGTTGCTGACTAATGGCTTCTCTGTAAGACGGGAAGGGTTAATAAATGCACGCTGATGATGTGCTTTCTCTGCCTGTGCATGCAGCAACCACAGGAAGCCACCCCTATCCTTCCAATGAAGACCATTGACTCTCTTGAGTCTTTGTGAGACCCAGTCTGATGAGGACAGTCCTGGGGTATGCATCTCATTGTGGGAAGGTCAGCATTATCGGGGGGGCCATGATTATGTGATGTCATGTGAGTGGGATCGGCACTGGCCTTACCCTGTGTCCCCCTCCATGCCTCTTCACCAGCAATGGTGCAGTGGGAATAACGGAGAAATACACCTGAGCTGGCGGGGAGTTTGGAAGGCACCAGGCTGCCCTAACCCCAAACCTAGAACCAACAGACCAGATGTAGAGTGAAGTAGACGACGGAGCAGAAAGAAAAGCATTTCTCGAGTGGGTCTGGTGAAAACTGCCAAGTCCGTGTCTTAAATACTTTCTCTTCAGTAAAATTTTTATCTGTTACCTCAGGATGATGAGGTCTGTGTGGTTAGTCTCCTTCTAAACATGACGCGTCCAGCTGCTTGGTTTGGTCATAAGACTTTTTTTTAAGGCAACGGTGAATTTTTAATAGGTTCCTTTCTTCTCTTTCCCTCCTACAGCAGACCTGGGAAAGGAACTTAAAACCAGAACACTATCAAATCCTTTATGAAACATTTGGGGCTAATTACCCTTGCTGGAAGTCTCAGGATTTTTTTCTTTGCTCCCCCTCCCCCTTTCATTTTAACGGAACACAGTTCAAGTCTCATAAATGCTTAAATATGTAGTCGTAAAGTTTGAGATGTCCTCACGGGCACCGCTGTCTGCAAATCTGCCAGGCGGGGCTCTGCGGAGGTTCAAATCTGAACTGGTTTCCGCCTCTCAAACTGAGCGTTATATAAACTGAGCCGGGAGACTTGACATGCTCCGCGTGACAAGTCATTCCGTAAAGCTTTCTCGATTCTACACCCAGGGTCTCCCCTGGAAATCTGGACCCCCATCCCGCATTTAAACAAGGAAGAGAACTGTTCATTTGTCTGTTGTTTCTCCTTCTTATCCAGTTATCACCAGCAACTAGATCTTTCATTTCCTTGCTCATTAGTCCAGGTTTTGAGAAAGAAGCCAGACCAGGCCAGGGGGCAGATACTCCAGTTTCCCTTTTATCTGGCTGCAACTGAAGCCATAAATCACACATCCTCTAGGATTTGCCTGCCCCTCTCCCAGAGCAACATGCCAAGGGGTTAGGGAGGTAAAAAAAACAGGATCCCGGTGCAGATAATTTGGGGCCCCACAACTATGAGTTGGGATGGAACACCGCAGAGGAAGGGATCCCGTATACCCCTAACTGTTTGCTTCTAACCCTGCCAAAGCCAGCGTGCCTGGCCGTGGCAGTGAGAATGGAGGAGGGGCGGCCGGGGAAATGAGAGGCCCACGAATCCTTCCTGAACTTCACAGCTACCAGAACAAACTTTCCAGACAGGCCCTTCCCTGAACACAAAGGACTGTATCTGACGGTGTGAGGATCTGAGCCTGGAGTCGGGGGAGCTGAGATGGCTGGTTACCCAGAATCCCCTGCTCCCCTCAGGAGTCAGGGGGTTTCTCAGGAGAAGTAAGCATTTTTCTCATCACAGCGAAGACTTCCAGGTGCTCCTGTATAACAGTCACTTGTTTGTGTACCTCATATCATTTTCCTAATCACACAGATGTGTCTTTCACTCACTGAGTACATTTTCATTTCTTTTTTTTTTAAGATTTTATTTATTTATTTGAGAGAGAGAGAGAGAGACAGAGCATGAGCAGGGGGAGGAGGAAAGGGAAAAGCAGCCTCCCCGCACAGCAGGGAGCCCGATGCGGGGTTCGATCCCAGGACCCTGAGATTATGACCTGAGCCGAAGGCAGATGCTTAACTGACTGAGCCCCCCAGGAGCTTCTCGTCTTTTGTTTTACATCCTCCAACTTGCACTTCTTTTCTCTTACACCCTTTTCCCAGTTGAGCTGTAAAAGTAATCGACTGGTTAAAAATCAACATCGCAGCCTGTCTCCGTCATATGTCATGAGCCACACAAAGCACAACTATGGGGATGATAAATAGAACGTATGATGCCAAGTGTGAACCCTGAGGTAAACTGTGGACTTTGGGTGACTGATGTGTCACGTGGCTTGATCTCTGGTAACAACCGTACCATCTGGCGGGGATGCTGATGATGGGAAAGGCTATGCATGTGTGGAGGTGGAGGATGAGGAATATCGCTGTACCTTCCTCTCAATTTTGTGGTAAACCTAAAGTGCTCTAAAAAAATAAAGCCTTTCAAAAAATTGCATAGCAAAGAACCGGCCAAGTAGATTACTTGCCAAATGAGTGGTGTGTTTAGTCAGTCAGTTGGTGTGTCTATCTTGACACGTTGGGTCTGTTTAGAATTTTCGTAAATGTCTTGCTGGGTGAGGTGACTCTTCATGCCATCAAGAGCCAACAAGACAAACCCAGTATTGGCCTTTTCATCAGGCCTGTGCGTGTCCACAAAGGACTTATCAAAGTGTTGCAGGGCTCTTTCTTTCTTGTGCAACCAAATATCTTTCCCATTGAATGGCCTTGTCATAGCCTGATGCTATATGGTTATGCTGTTAAAATGTCCTCCTTCAAACCTGCTTTATACACTGGGAGTTGAGCAGATAATTCCACATAAAAAAAGTGTTTTGCTGCTGCAGTTCTTGGCCCTGGAAAGAGGCAAACAGGAACCACTAAAGGTACAAATACTTTAGCAGGCAAGGGACGTACCCCGTGATGGGTGAAACAAACAAGGTGAAGACAGTAGGATAAGGTTGGGGAAGGAGTTCAGGGCAGTGAGTGGGCAGCTCAGAGGTACAGGCTTGGGGGGAAAAGGGTCAAACAAGATGGCAGGTGGTAGAGATGGGGAGACAGTACCAGCAGAATTGATAAGCCAGTGGAAAGAGAGGATTTTTAAAAGGTAAAATATGAATAATTTGATAGTTCAAACACCTTCTGACATTTGCAATTAGATGCCTCCCCTAAAGGATGGCCAATCGCTGTGGTGTGGGAACTGGAACTTGCTCATTTTTAGGACTCATTCGATCTTTCACTGAATTAAATATAATCCCAAACCTGGAATCGAACAATCTTCCATCACTATGTAGCCACTGTTAAAGGCCTCTCACTTTCCAGATCAGTTAACTCAGTAAAAGCAGGTCTGCCATGGTGCCCAGGGTACAAATTGTTCGTCCTAGTATGGGGCAGTTTATGAGAGGGGCTCTTGTATGTTCTAAATGAGAGGTTTTCTGCTTGTATTTTCTAAAGCTTAGGTACAGCCTTGCTTACTTACACAGCAATTTCGCTCATGTGGAAATTAGTGTGTGACTTCAAGTTGAGTTTTCTTGGTGTGCTCATCTGCGTGATTTGGAAGATATAGCATGGGTCCTAGGAGCTCACATCTAGGGCAAGACTTAATCAAAAGGAACTCTGGGAATATTTCGTTCTTGTAGCTCCATATAATGAAGACCAGAATGGATACTGCCAGGACTCTCAAAAGCTTCAAACATACTTAAATTTTCTAGGCCCTTTCAGGACCTAACAAAGCAATTTCACAAACTTGTGATCTTCACACCAACCATATTAACTAGATTTTATAAATCCCTATTTTGTAGATAAGGACACTGAAGCCCAGGGTGGGTAAGTGACAGTTAATAAAGGCTACCAAGCTGATAACGAAACCTAGGTGTGATATTGTGATTTATAATTTGGCTTTCATCCCTGTTCCCGGCATAGAGCACCCAAAACGCTAGGCGTTTCCTAAGTGGAAAGAGTGGTAAAGGTGTCTTTTGTTATTCCTAACAAACCCCTTTCAATCACGTCTGAGTTTATGTTAACAGAGTGACTTGTGGAAAGCCCCAAAGGTTGGGGCAGTTGCTAAGAGATCCAACCGTGTGGAACTTCCCAATCACAGGGACGGAAGAGAGGCTGGAGGTTGAAATCAGTCTCCAATGGCCAACGATTTAATCATCATGCCTACATAATGAAAGCTCCATAAAAAAACCAAAATGGTGACGTTTTGAGAGCTTTGCGTTGGTAAACATGTAGGGAATCAGGGAGGGTGGTGCGCTCAGAGAGCATGGAAACTTGCACCCCCTTCCCACCTAACTCGCCGTATCCTCTCTTCCATCTGGCCGTTCCCTGAGTCCTATCCTTTTATAATAAGCCAGTGATCTAGTAAGTAAAATGTTTCCCTGAGTTCTGTGAGCTGCTCTAGCAAATCCATCGAACGTGAGGAGGGCTTCTGGGGACCCCCTGAGCTATAGCCGGTTGGTCAAAAGCACGGTGGTGACAACTTGGGCTTTGCAGGTGGCGTCTGAATTGGAGGGGGTGTGGTCTCGTAGGACCGGGTCTTCAACCTGTGGGATCTGACACAATCTCCTGGTGGGACAATTCAGAATGAGTTAAACTGTAACTCAGCTGGTGGTGCAGAATGGCTTGACCTGTCACACATCGGGTGTCAGAGGTGCAGCAGCGTTGGGACGACTACCGAGGGTGGGGGGGGGAGCCTGAGTGCTTTCCTTTCACACTAGATTTTCCGACGCCAGGCTGCACCCTGAACTGCCAAGACTTCTCGGTGTTTTGTTCTAGAGGTGATGGTTACGGAGAGCAGACAACCACATCTGTGTGTGTGTCTCCGTGGAATGCATGAAATAAGACGCTAGTCATTCTCCATATCATCGCGAGTCAACCCTCCTCCTGACAGACTGCAACGTCGCAGAGAACGTTTAATGAGCAGGCGGTTGGTTACTGGTTTTGCAACGTGCAGACTGCTTCCCCAGGAAAACCTTCTGGGTCAATTCAGTGCGGACCTTATCCTGTGTTAGGAATTCTCCTCCACCCACCAGCTGGTCCTGCGGAGATGAAAAACAGGCACACGCCCTAAAGTCCTTGTCCCAGATGAGTGGCTTTGGGGGATGCTTAAATTCCCAGGCAGGCGGAGACAAAAGAGAAAGGGACCCTTGCCACAGTTGTTCTGGCTACATTTCACTGATGTTTCAGTGTTATGTTATTTCTGGCATCATTTTGATGAGTGATTCAAAGACTGGTTTTTAACTCGGGGAGAGTCTGTCTCTTAACAGATTTCATGTCTGTCTTATCTCCTTCGCTAAATAATGCAGCTAATTTTGATACTGTGTTTATCTAGTGCTGGAGGGGATAGAAAAACAAGTGGGATCTGATCTTTCCACTTGAGAGGTCTACAGTAGGAGACGTAAGACATTATGTGAATATGCCATGACAAGGTAGAATGATAACAATGATAGAATTGCCAAATGATGTAGGAATTTAACATTTCATGGAAGAATCTACCTTTCTAACATTCTGTCTTCCACTGTCACCTTTGCTCACCGCCCCCTAGCCATGCTGTTTTCCTTCTCGTCCTAGAGCATACTGTATTTTTTTCTGCCTCAGGACCTTTGCACCTGCTCTTTCCTCTGCCCTCCGTTCTTCCCCTACAACTTTGCTTGCCTCATTCTTCTTCATCGTTTGGGTCTCAGCTCAGATGTCATATGTCAGAAAGCCCCTCCTGATGACCTTTGTCTTGCTTGTTTAGTTTATTGTCCTCTTTATCCAACAGAATTTAAGCTTCCCCTATATATTTGGGAGTTGTGAATAGTTATGTTGGTGAACATGCTCAAAACATACCGGAATTCAAAGGGAGTACGGTGGGCCCTTGAACAATGCAAAGGTTAGGGGTGCCGACCTCCCACACAGTCAAAAATCCTTATATAACTTCTAACTCCCCCAAAACTCAACTAGTAACAGCCTACTGTTGACCGGAGGCCTTACCGATAACATGAACAGTTGATTAACACAGATTTTGTGTGTTACATGTATTATATGCTGTATTCTGATAACAAAGTAAGCTAGAGAAATGAAAATGTTATTAAGAAAATCATAAGAAAGAGAAAATACATTTATAATACTATACTGTATTTAGGGAAAAAAAAAATCCACATTTAAGTGGACCCGTGCAGTTCAACCTCATGTTATTCAAGGGTTAACTGTATACAGAGAGAAGAGAACAAGACTGGCAGTTGACCTTCAGCTTCATCCATTTAGGCGGAATGAAGAACAAAAGACACCAGCAATGGAAGCTGAGAAGGAAGTGAGGAGGGTAGCACAGGGAGAGAGAAGTCAAGGGTACTGGGCGCCACAAGTGAGAAGCTGATCCCATTGAAGAGGTCGGAGACTGGCATTGGATGTGACGAGTGAATGGTCACTGGTGGCTTCTGAGGAAAGCAGGGGCGGTGGGGGGCGGGGGTCAAGATCACGAGGGCTTATGGAGGGGGTGGTGAGATGTGGGGTCTCCAGGAACAGCACACTCCACCTGCTCGTTGGTAGGCAAGGAAGGAAAGTTAGTGCGCCATCCTGGGAACACAGCCACTTAAGAGAACTTGCTTCGGGGATAGACGGGAAGGTCTGAGTTTGAATGCAGACCAAGAAAAAAACCACAGAGGGGAAACAGGATGAAAGAAGCAGGGGGCGTTTTTTACAGGAAAAGCTGCTGGAAGACTCAGGAGGAGGAGAGCCAGAGGGTACAGAGGAAGGCTGGGGCCAGGCTTGGAGCCCGGAGTGTCATCCTAACCTACAGGAAGAACGCTGAGGATGGCCACGAATTAGGACCTCAAACTTTGCAGAGAAGTGGTAGGTGAGACTCTCTGTTCGCTTTGGGTTTCCAAGTTTTGGAGTTCTTTTCTTAAGATGTTCTTTCAGATTTTCCATCTTAAATTAGAAGCGCCTTGTTTTAGAGCCAATTAAATCTGGTTTTAAAGAACATCTCTGAGATGAAGGATTTTTTTCCCACAATTGTACATGGTTTTTCACCCCCTCTTTATGCTTTCTATTTTTTTAATTTTTCAGGTAATACATGCTCATTGTCAGAAGCAAAATTGGAAAACACAGAAAAGTGAAAGGATGTTAACATGTCTCTGTATTTCTACTACCCAGAAATAACTGCTCTAATACAGCATGGTGGCAAAGAGCATGAGTTCTAGAAGCACCCTGCCATGGTTTCAAATCTGGCTCCATCACTTCCTACCGAGGGATAGTTGCAAATTACATAAAGTGTAAAGTTTCAGCGTCTTCCTGCATAAGATAGAGACAGTGGAAACAGTCATTGCCCAGCAGGGCTGTGGTGAGGATTAGATTGTATAATGTCTCCAGAACATACACCTGGTACCTCAAAAGTGTCCGCTGGTACGATAATGGAACGTCTTCCACTTGACTCTTTGAACATATATATGTTCTGCCCCTTACAAAACGGGGATTGCTTTGTCTGAATACTATGTATCCTGTTTTTGTTCCCACATACCATTAACTTGTGAACACCCTCCCATAACATCTACAACATTTCCTGTTATCCTAAGGTGAGCAACAGCACGATTCCCCCAGCTCGAAAGAACTGCTTGTTGTCATGACCTGGCGGGATCGACCGTCTCCACCCTCTGGAAAGTAGCAGAACTCTGCCCGTCATATTCAAACGAGGAGTTCACTTTACAAAGAATCGTCATAGGGCAGAAGCCGGTCCTTATTCCTTCTTTACGTAAACAAATGAGAAGCGAAAATGAAGGATCCGGCACTGTGCTAGGATGTCAGTGAAGAAACAGACTGAAATGTGCCCCGTTTCCAGTTCTCCGCCTGGTCTTTGCTGCTTCTCTTTTTGGTTGGGCTGTGTTTGCAGAAACACAGGAGAGTCCCCTTTCTAATCAGGGTTTCCTACATGCTCAGTGGCGCTGGTGGTTCAAGGAATAGGAAAGGGAGGCAGCATGAGCAACAGGGCCCCAGCCCTACGGCAGCCCTTGCAGATGGCGGCTTCACGGGCCCAGGGTGGCATTTCCCCATCCCCACCTGCTGGCAGCCTACGTGATTGTTTGGGGTCATGGCAAACTCCTCCAAGGCAGCACCTGGAGGATATCACAGACATGAGGCCCTGGGTCCAAAACCCTGCACTAATGCCCCACCCTCAGAGTGCCCATGGCGAAATGCAGCGTCTGCACACAAACCTGACTGGTCGTTACCCTTTTAATTTGTGATACTTTAGATCATTGGTAGGCTAGGAATAATCAGCAATTGTCTTTAAAAGTGATGTGAGTTTTCTTCTCATGAAGGACATTGACTTTAATTCTTTGAGCCACAGACACAATTTTCTTTCTCAGACAGGCCCCATTTATCAAATGTTACAGGATCTTAACAAAGCATACATCATATTCAATTGGGTGAGGTAGTCTTCCAACCTGGTTTTAATAACTCTGCTCTTAAATGCCATTTAATGGGTCATCGATCCATCGTACTCTTAACCCAAGTTACTGAAGTGTAAATGCACAAAGAAGGATCTGGAGGCTGGTGAGGCTGACAACTCAGCAGGGGTGGAGAAGGTTCTCACTGGCTCAGGGTCTCTCCATTCTGTCCATGAGTGGTATTACCAGCCCATGGGCTTTTGCACAGGGCTAGGAGCTAACTCTTGAAGTCTGGGATTGCAGTTTCCTCCTTAATTCAAAACACATGGTAATACCAGAGACGGTGCCTGATGGCAGGCTGATTTGCCACCGTGGAGCCAGTGCCCTACTGGGGTCTACTTTGTTTTGGAATTTCTGGTGTACTAAAGGCCCTACAGAGAAACTATGCTGGAGATACCCAGCCCTCCAGAAAAGCAGAGGCGAAGGGAAGGAGGGGGTTTATTCAGTAGTCAGTGCTGGGAGGGGGAAGAAGGACATTGTTCTAATACATAAAATGGTATATGTGAAGAACATTTCTATATTTTCCAGGCTCTCCCACTCTTGGTTTGAAATTGGTAATGCATATGAAAAATATCAAGGTGGTTTTTATTGTAAGCCCTTTCAAATTCCTCCCTAAAGCTGCTGCCAAGGGCCCTCCAAGTGAGGCTAGACTTCCAGGAGTGCTTAAATGGTGAATGAATAATTGATAATGAAACTACTACTATTTACTGAGCACCTTGTGTGCCCTAGACAATATCCTAAGTGCTTTAGGTAGGATATCTTCTTCTCAAAACAATCATATAAGAAATTGATTTTCATCCCCCCATTTTGTAGATGAGGAAACTGAGGCTCGGAACAACTAAAGAGCTTGCCAGAGTCGTGCAACAGGTATACGATGGACCTACATTTGGTGGACACAGGTAAGGTGAACATGTATCGGTCCAACCCCAAAGTCTGCTCGTTTTAGGTACAGCATGATGCTAAGCTAAAATCACAAGCTGCACCCCCATGTTCCTTGCAGCATCCTTTTTAAAAAAAGATTTATTTATCTGTTTTAAAGAGACAGTAGGGTGCCTGGGTGGCTCGGTCGTTAAGCGTCTGCCTTCGGCTCGGGTCATGATCCCAGGGTCCTGGGATCGAGCCCCACATCGGGCTCCCTGCTCGGCGGGAAGCCTGCTTCTCCCTCTCCCGCTCCCCCCTGCTTGTGTTCCCTCTCTCACTGTGTCTCTCTCTGTCAAATAAATAAAATCTTAAAAAAAATAAAATAAAATAGAGAGAGTAAGCACAGGTGGGGGGGGGGGCAGAGAGGGGAGGAAAGAGAGAGAAACAGACTCCCTGCTCAGCGTGGAGCCTGACACAGGGCTTGATCTCACGGCCCCGAGATGATGACCTGAACCAAAATCAAGAGTCGGACGCTCGACCGACTGAGCCACCCAGGCGCCCCTCCTTGCAGCATTATTTACAATAGCCAAGGCATGGAAATAACCAGATTGTCTGTCAATGGATAAATGAATAAGGAAGTTGTAGTATATATACACAACTGAATATTATTCGACCATAAAAAAGAAGAAAATCTTGTCTTTTTGACAACATGGATGGACGCTGAGAGCATCATGCTAAGTGACATAAGTCAGACACAGAAAGACAAATACTATATGATCTCGCTTCTATGTGGAATCTAAAAACAAAACAAAAGCAAACTCATAGCAAAAGAGATCAGACTTACGGTTATCGGGGCAGAGGATAGGGGGGTGGGGGAATTGGAGGAAGGAGGTCAAAAGGTATAAACTTCCAGTGATAAGATAAAAAGTCCTGGGGATTTAGTGTACGGCCTAGTGACTACAGCAAACATTGCTGTCCGGCATACAGAAACGTCGCTAAGAGAATAAATCCCAAGAGTTCTCATCAAGGGACAAAACCTTTCTTTCTTTCCTTCTTCCTCCCGCCCTCCCTTCCTTCCTTCCTTCTCTCTTCTTTTCTTTCTTTTCTTTTCTTTCTTTCTTTCCTTCCTTCTTTCTTCTTTCCTTCCTTCTTCTTTCTTCTTTTCTTTCTTCTTCTTTCTTTCTTTCTTTCTTTCTTTCTTTCTTTCTTTCTTTCTTTCTTTCTTTCTTTCTTTCTTCTTTCTTCCTTCCTTCCTTCCTTCCTTCCTTCCTTCCTTCCTTCCTTCCTTCATTCCGTCCTTCCTTCCTTCCTTCCTTCCTTCCTTCCTTCCTTCCTTTCTTTCTTTCTTTCTTTCTTTCTTTCTTTCTTTCTTTCTTTCTTTCTTTCTTTCTTTCTTTCTTTCTTTCTTATGAGATGAAGTATGTTAACCAAACTTATTGTAGGAATCATCTCATGATAGACGTAAGTCAATCACAGAGCTGTACACCTTACACTTATATAGTACTTAGGGCAATTATATCTCAGTGCAACTGGGAAAAAAAATAAAATCACTAGCTAGGAAAAAGAAGATAATTGTGAGTGTATGGCTGTGTGTTTTTCCCAGTGGCACAGAAAACTGTGAATTGATTTGGCAGTGAGTTTTAAGATGCAAATGAATTGACATGAATTTCTGACCAGCATGAGCAATTTGGAGAACAGCACAAAGCTGGATGAGAAAACAAAGCAAATGAACTACTCCCAAGTCTTGGCCCTCAGCAAACGCCTGGGAGGGGCAGAAAGCAGGAGATTTGGAGCATTTTTGAAAACTGAGATTCACCAGGAACTCCACATTCGGTTCTGATCCTCCCTCCCGCCTCCACACTGGGCACTTCCTCCAGGCCTGAGAACTGAGTGTCTGCTTGTCCAGAACATTCTTGTTAAATCACTGGTTTGGAAAGTTGTGAAAAGAGTCAGTAGACCCTGAACCAGAGGGTAACCCAAACAGTTTATAAATGACAAGACCAGCCCTCTCTAGCGGATGGCTTTGATTCCACCCAGATGTGTGTGTGCAAAGGCAAGTCTGTCGTGAAGCTGAAAGATTAAACAAACAGGCAGGTACCTCTGACAGGCTATACCGTCCGACTGTTGATGTTTATGGATCTTACCCCTTCTTTTTGGTTTGTACTTTATCACAAGCAGAACCCAGAGAAAAAGGAGGTAGTGTAAACCCCTCCTTTGCTGGGAAGGCACAGTGTCTTCTAGGGAGAATCTAGCTGGGAACTGGGAATCCTTGGTGTTATTTCTGGCTGCAATAGTAATTCATAGGGTTGAGTAAACCATAGGCTTTTTTCTGCCTTCTGTTCCTCGTTCCATTCATTCCAGTTTGTGTCCTTGTATCTCCACCCCCCGCCCCTACCGTAAGCCACTTAAGAGGTTGATCATATATGGTAACGTGGATATGTTGTATGCTTCTTCCCCTTCGCTTGCACTGTTCTTCTATGTGGAAACCCTCCCCTGAACTACAGCCTGGACAAATCCTGTCTCTTCTTCTTCTTGAATCCTGCTCTGAGCTCCCCGGAAACCCAGCAATGTTTGTCGTCTGACCTTCTCCTGGCCTCCTTTGACTCCTACCAGGCATGGCCATTACCTCTCCCCCACTTGCCTGACTGATTTCCCCAGCTGCTTTGGAAGTTGCAGCAAATATCTTGTTCTCTTCTTTTGTGTCTCTCCCTCAGTATCAGCACACTGACTGGCGTGGAACTCAATAAATGTTGGTTGACTGAAAGGTAAAACAGTAATGTCAACACAGCGGCTACCTTTTTTTTTTTTTTTTTAATTGAATGCTTACTGTCTCCCAGAACCATGCTAAGAGCTTTGCAATGCAATATCTCACTCACGACAACAACATTTTGGGGTGTCGTTTATGCTCATTTTACAGTGGAGGGAACCGAAGTTCATTAACAAGATAATGGTCATACAACTAGCAGGTGGTAAAACTGAGATGTAGCCCTAGAGCTCTAGGCTTCCCTTACGGTTCCACTCCCATGTCCCCCTGCCCCATTCAAGAAATATTTGATTGATTAAAACAACAATGATACAAGGCGGGGACATTTGCATTTGGGATTCGTGGGGCCATAGGAATGGTAAGTAGACAACTAAAACAGGAGAAGGGAGATAATGTGAGGGCTCCATGCCTCAGCAAGAGCTTTGCAGGCAGCAGATTCTCATGTTGGATCCCCATGTGGGCCTCACTGCTGAGTGCTTCAAACCCTGAATCCTGAACTCAAACAGACTGCGGTTTGAATCTTGGCCCTACAACTCACTAGCTGTTTGATCTTGCGTGACTGACTTAAAGCTTCCTTATGCATAGCATTGGACAATAATGGTACCTCCTTCATTTGTTTGCCTTGAGGATTCAATATATACATGAAAAGGGCTCATATAAATTAATGTCAGCTATTATCATCCAGAACCTCTTGGGGCACCTGGGTGGCTCAGTCGGTTAAGCATCTGCCTTCGGCTCAGGTCATGATCCCAGAGTCCTGGGATTGAGCCCCGCATTGGGCTCCCTGATCAGCGAGGAGTCTGCTTCTTCCTCTGCACCCCCACCCCCGCCACATGCTTGCACACTCAATCTCTCTCTCTCTCTGAAATAAATAAAATCTAACTTAGACCAAAGCGATCGAATCTAGGCTTAGAGGCAGAAGTTGGGTATTTCACAGGGATTTTTTTTGGGAAAGAGCTCTATTTTTACCCTTCAATTCCTAACACAACAAAGAAAGTGAAGACAAGTAGTTTCAGAAGAGGAGAAAGGCAACCCAAAGACCATGTCTTAAGGATTACTGAATACACCACTGCCATGTTCACCCGAAACTTGTCATGACCAAGGTCAGGGCCAGGGTGGACATCAGGAATGTCCTCCTGCCGGTAAACGGTTGATATTGCAGTATATTTATTGGCGTTTTCTACAATTTCTAAACCCAGTGATGAAGAGCCGATGCAAATCTGGCCTGAGATTGTTTCTTAGTCACTAGGTGACCTTGGGTCTAGGTGACCTAACCTCCATGTCTTCTCTGTAAACTGCGGTAATCATAGGAGCTACCTCAGAGGATCCTTGGGAGAATTAATGTATATGTAAAGGACTTGGAACCAAAGAAACACCTTTAATTTATTTTAGTTTTTATAGTTATAACCAGTCTAGACAAGTATTTCCCTTGGGTGGTTGTGATGCAGCCTTGACAGAACAGAAGGGCTCACTCTAGACTAACAAGATTCCCCAGCACCCCAGGTATTTTATTCTATAAAGTGGATTAAATACGGGAATTTTATTAGACAGCTTTGGCTGGAATTCTCAGAATCCTCTCTCAGCGATTCCCTCCCCGCCATGGTTATTTGATAATGTCGATCCAGATTCAGAAGCTGCGAATTTTTTTTTTTCCTTTAAGGTTTGCTATCATCAGGTGATACGCTCTGAATATCCTGCAGAGAGCTTTTAGAGGAAGGCCAGGCCGTGTTGCAACGGCTGAGCCAATTCTTTCCAAGGGTTTACCTAAGGCTTCATGGGCGTGGGAGGCAAACTAAATATAACATCGGTTGCTAAAAGGAGGCCACGCCAAACTCATCCGTGTCCCCGATTCCGACCCCGAGCACACAGTGAAAGCTGGCATTTCATCCCCTGTCTGCTACCATGCCTGGATCAGAGCCCTCAGCTGCAATTTGCCCCCCAGGGCAGAATATCAACAAGCACTTCCTCTTGCTCAGAAAATGCTTGGGGGTGCCCTGAGCTCTTGGCCAAGAGAGAAAACAAACGGCAGGTTATTTGGCCCAGACCCGGAGACGCTGTGGAAAAGCCACAGCGGCCTCCCCAGAACAGGGAAATCACAAACAGAATGCTCCCTTAGGGAAACAGCAACAAAGCCACATGGTGTGGGAGACGGGGCCCCGAGCTTGGATCCAGGCTCCTTGGGGAGGAGAGAACAGAGGGCCCTTCAGATTCCTAGAACCCACTTCCCTGTGGCTTGCATTCGGTTCTGACTCCCCAGGGCATCTGCTACCTAAAATACCCAAATCTCCTGCTTATAAGCGTGGGTCACAACTTGTTTATTTTCCGACAGAATTGTCCGTCAAGAGACTTCCTCAAATTTCCCCTGGAAACTTAAAAGGAAGCTCACGAATCACAATCCTATGCCCATTTTGGAAATTGAGGATTTTTTTTTCTTTCTTTGAGAAATTAAGAAATATTGTTTTGTATCCCTGCTCACTTCTCAGATGAGCTGATACAACATGACTGGATATCTGCAAGCTTGCTTTTATTTTGTAGCAAAGGAATACACTGACAATAATGGTTTAATATTTACTGAGCCCTTACTATTTATCAGGCATGGTCTAAGTATTTTATTTATAATGTCTCATTCCAGAGTTTTTATTTCCATTTTATAGAAGAGGTTTGGTCTAAAAATTGGGACTTAGACTGACTCCAGGGGACATGCCCTTTAACCCAGGCTAAGCTGATGCTCTGCAGTAGGTGGGCCAGCTGCCCATGCACCTGCTCTTCCCAGCGTCCCTGTTGGGGGTGGTCATGTGACTGTTCAGGCCAATGGGATGTGAACAGAAGGGAAGACCACCACTCCTAGGTCTGACACCTAAAAAAGTCTGATGGGTGCTTCCCTTCTGTCTTCTTTTGGTAAATGAATAGGTCACTGGGCCCCTAGAGGAGGGCAAAGTCCCAAGATTACCCTGAGTGACCCCACGGAAGACTGTCTACCAACCAGGGTATTGTTGGACTTACTATGAGTGAGAACTAAATTTCTGCAATGCCAAGTTGCTTAGATTTCCAAGCTACCTGCTGCAGAAGCCCAAGTTACTTTAACTGATGTGCCCTACGATAAAAACGAATCAATTGTCCACAGTTAAACATTTACTATTGGTGGAGATATGGCAGAATGACCATATAGTTCTAAAGTGCATGCTTTCTCTCAATCTGCAGGGTGTGCAGCCCCGATGAGGAAATTCTCCTCTCACTTGGAAAGATGATAGGGACCACGTACCCTGCTTCCATCTTCCAAAGGGAGTCAGCGTGACATGAAAATAATCAGATTGCACAACCATCATTTATTGGGAACCCATCTGTGTGGGGATGAGCTCATAGCCTTGACAAAGAAGAAAATTTCCAGCTGAGGTTGGTTGGTGGGGCTTCCCAAATAGTCCAGCTCATTTTCAGAAGGTCCAGCAGTGGGTCAGGACAACACTAAGTGAAGAGCATCCAGTGACCACACTGGTCAAGCTGTATGGTCACTGTTATTGTAAATGATATAAAACACATTGCACTTATTAAAGAAGGGCATGTGATTGATGGGCCTAACAAATTCAGTATTCTTGTTCTGCCTACTGCAGCAACTTTGGGTCAGTAGCTAGTGTTACTCCTGGCCGTCTCCCTCCTGCCCCTTTGCCTTGTTCACTCCCACTTGCTCATATATAACCGCCTCAGGAATACTTCCCTGAACATATCTAAGAACAGGCAAGTTCACCAGGTACCTTGTCCTCAGAGCATTGACCACAAGTGTAATTTCACCTGAGTTTCTATAATTAATTACACTAGCGCTACTGAGTGAATGAATGATTGTCAGATCTCCACCACTGGCATACAACCTCTATAAGAGTATGGACTCATGTTTGGTTTTGTTCACCACCCCATCTCCAGAACATAGCCAATACCTCACACATAGGAGGTGTTTGCTCATTATTTGTTAGATGGATGGACAAACACATGAATGAATGAGTGAATCTGCATTTAATTCGTGGAGAAACTGAGGCAGACATAGGCCATACCCAGATTCACTGCAAAAGCTAGAAATGTAACTTAGAAGACTTGGCTCTACAGCTGCTGCTGATCATCGTTTTCCAAATGACTCTTGAAGGGGCTATTCAGAATCAGCTCGAATATGCATAGCTGGGCATTGCCCCAGAGCAAATGTCCAGCACTGCTCCTGAGGTCCTTCCCCAAAAGAGGCCAGCCCCAAGCTTCCCTGAGCCTTGATGTGATCCCCTTTACTTATAACACCTCCCAGTGGTGTGGAGAACCTAAAAGAGGGGAAAGCATTTGAAAGCACTGGGTAAACTATAAAAAAGATATGCCTGTGTAGTTCTCTTAAAAGTAAAAAGGGTGAAAAATTGTCTCTCAAAGGATGGGATTTTGAAAAGACATGAGTTTGTGAAGAATAAGACATTTTGAGGATGTTAGGCAAAAAATCTGTTTAGTTAAATATCATATTTTCATGGCAATGGCAGAGAAACAAGGGCCCCCCTGGACTCCATCAGCCCCAACCCAGAGATGCCCAAACATACAATTTAAGTGAAAAATTGGCTACTCCCCTTCTAATGGGATTACTATCCGCAGGCCCCACCTAGGTAGAATTTAGAAGCTCTCGTCGTCCAAAGGGTAGTCTGATATTGGTCCAATGCTAAAATTCTGAGTTGATTTGCACAGTGCTTTGAAAGTAGATTAGCATGTGTTGGGAGGGACTGAACCAAAGTGAGAGATGGTTGAAGTAATAACTGATGGCTTTTTAAACCTCCAAAGTATTACTTTCTTACTGGAACCAAGGAAAATGCCTTCCTGGAGGATGAAAACGTATCCCATGTCAGACTCAAGAACTATTTTATGAACAAAGTAAAAATCGAGTTCTTACATTGTTTGCAAATTCTGTCCACATCAAAGAATTAGAAAAGCCAAGAATGGGAGTTTTGCTCCCGGTCTGATTGCAGAGACGTGCTTCCGTGTCAATGTAAGAACATACTGTTGCAAACGACAGGGTGTGTGACATTCAAGCCCTGGTGGAAATGCAAACACATCATCCTTTACTGACAGGCGCCAACCAGTGAGTGGTAGAAAACGTTAAAACACACAAATGGGCAGACTTGACAAAACTTAGAAAGACATAGGATAAATTAGCTAATTGTTCTTCTTGGTGAAAACCTTCCTTTTTTTCCCTCCTTTACCCATAACACATGGTATAGATCACTGGAGAAAAGGCTAAGCCCCACGCCATATGTAGGCATTAAATAATACAAAGGGCACAGCCCTTTGAAAACATACATTGCCATAACACAATGATGAAAGGGGAACAGCAAAAATAGCAAATTGAGAATCAAAGCCTAACTTTCCACATGTGGAAACGTTTGCTGGAATCACGACAAAACCCACTGGTCCCAGATTGGCTGAGTTAGTTGTTTCAGAAGATACGGATGAATCACTGAAAACCCAATCTCATTTGAGAGGACTTGCGCGTCGTTAGGAGAATGTAGCACTGTCCTCACTATAATCATGAGGACAGCTGACAACATTGCACTTTCAAAATAGTTCAATTTCTAGAACCTCTCAGTTTCAGAAACATGTTTTCTACTAGGAGGAAGACACACGAAGCTTTCTCGCTGACGATGAACCCCATGCCAGGATGGTAGGGCCCGCTTGTGGATTAGCTGATGGTGTGTGTGTGTGTATATCCAGGTCATTGCAGGCCTGGGCCACAAAGAGCTAGGGGTAGAGACCTGGGATGAAACTGGTACATATAATTTAAAAAGGACTCTTTCCCGATTCCTGACACTTGGGTGGTCACGAGAGCCACTGGTCCATATTTCCTCCCAGAAGCAGCCGTGGTGGGTGAATACAGATAATTTGAAAACCATGGAACAGAACACACTTCTTCGAGGAAGGTGGGAATGTGCCCTGGGACATTTTTGTACTCCTACTTTCTCTGATACAGCTTCTATCCTAAAATCAGGAGGACCAAGTATGTGGCCTCTTTTGTGCTTTGTTCAGCAGGCATCAGAAAATAAAGAGCAGAAACAAAGTTGACAACTCTCATGGAGGGTGCAGTTTCTAGAAATAGACCAAAAATAAAAAGATAAAAAACAATTTTAAAAACTGATGACATCCAACTTAAAAAAGATCACAATCTAAAGCAGGCTCACATATGCCATACATATGTGATCCCCATCTTTAAGGCCAGAGGCAATTTATGGCATGGCAATAATTCAGGTTGTTGGTCTTATTTATTTTATTTTTCCTATAATTCATACTGCACAACCGGGGGGTTGGGAGGGTGGCTGGGAGGGTACAGGGGTGCATTCATCATGAAGCTTAAACTCCAGGGTTCCTCACTTCTTGGTCTTTCCTAGGTCTCCGGGACAATTCCTAGCAATATGCGCACATACTCATATTTGCGTAAGTGAGCTATTTTAATTGTCATCAGTTATGACTCATGGCTCTTTCCTCACTGACTTCCCTTCTGTTAAACCTCCCCTCTTGATCAGGTAGCATCCTACTGGCTGTGGGCATTTTTGGAATAAAGCTAAGGGTAAAGTTGAGCTGAGGTACTCGTAGTTTGAGTTTAGTGGGATGTATGTATGAGGTTCACAGTCATTTCCAGCTATGAAAAGATGGAAGTGAGCTGCACCAGTGTGGAAATGGATTCCAGCCAGGTTCCTCACCGCTAGGTGCCGATACCTTGTGTCGTTCACGACAGTCCAGAGAGAGACCTTATGCAGATATTACTCCATGTTACAGCACCTGGCTGTGGACAGGTATATGACCTTCACCCACACAGGAGAAATAAGGTTTAAAATGCTAGGAGCAGGGGCCACCTGGGTGGCTCAGTCAGTTAAGCATCTGCCTTGGCTCAGGTCACGATCTCAGAGTCCTGGGATCAAGCCCCACATGGCGGCGGGGCGGGGCGGGGGGTGCTCCCTGCTCAGTGGGAAGTCTGCTTCTCCTTCTCCTTTTGCCCCTCTCCCTGCCTGTGCTCTCTCTCAAATAAATGAATAAAATCTCTTTAAAAATAAATAAAATAAAATGCTAGGAGCCAGAAGCTAGTCTGTGGAGAAACCTTCCAACCAGTAGACCGGTAAAATTATAAGTAAAGAGTTTGTTTCTCATAACACCTAGTCGAAAGTGGAAGTTTTTCCCCCTGCAAGGAGTTTATATAATATACAACATACACAATTACAAAAGCACCCTATGATTTTTTTTCTTATCAAAGGGAATAGAATGTAATCAAATTTTCCCAGAATTCCTGTGTTTAGAGGGCACACACCTGTGCTCTTACTGTAAACAAGTCTGTTTGGTAAAAGACATTATGGAAACGAAGCTTGGCAGAGGGCTTTCCAAATTTGACAGCAATTCTAAAAATTTGCACACTATTTCCAACAACGAGTGTGCCTGAAACATTTCTAAAGTAACAGTAATGGGGGGGGGCACATTACGCTCCGTTGTGCGAGAGGAAGACAGAGCGATTGCCTTGTGAAGAAGAGATCAAAGAGTAAGGCAGTCGGGACACCTGGGTGGCTCAGTTGGTTAAGTGTCAGCCCCCGGTTCGGGTTATGATCCCAGGGTCCTGGGATCGAGTCCCGCATCAGGCTCCTTGCTCAGCGGGGAGTCTGCTTCTCCTTCTGCCTGACTCTCTCTCTCTGTCTCTGACAAATAAATAAATAAAATCTTTAAAAAAAAAAAAGTAAGGCAGTCAAAAGATGCAGGACAAAGAAGGGTAACATCGATGTGTCAGGCAGTTAATTAATGGACACGTCATTTCTCTGGATTTTGCGATGCTTACAGTATTTGTCCGCTGCCTTCCATTTGAGTGTGCTGTGATTTTCCATTCACACCTAAGTTTGCATAATTTTTAAGTCATTTTTCTTTCAAAACTCCCCCCCCCCGGATTATAGAATTATAGATTCTGTATCGATTGTAGGCTCCACGATGAACCCTTGTCCGAGAGAGGGATGTGGGAAAGAAGTGCTGGGAGCCAACCACTGCAGAAAGGCAGAGGTCCCTGTGGGGAAGAGTCCGGTGCTCCCAGCAGTGTGACCTCGAGCTGGAGCATGATGGGGATCTGGGAATGAGGGGCGTTCCCCCAGGGGCTGCAGTCAAGTCCTGTTCTAGAAGGGGTCACTACGTGCTGACTAACATCATACCCTCCGCGTGATCTCACGCGATCACGTTCGTTCTTGGAATAATAAAAGCGGCTAACGTTTACTGAGTGCTTTGCATGTGCCAAGCAATGGGCTTAATTTGAACTGAGTTCATCCTCATGATGATCTCGTCCTTAATTATAACCCTCACTCTTTAGGGGTCGCAGTGCTTTTTGTCTTGCATTAGTGGTTCCTACTAATACCGTGGATCATATACAGAGTGCCAGCCCCTGTGCTTAGATATTCTGAATCATTAAGTCTAAGGTGGGTCTCATGAAATTAATGTATGTGTGTGTATATTTTAGAGTGCCCCCCCCTGTGACTCTGTTGCTGCTTATTGAGGTTTTGCAAGTATCTGCTTACTCCCTGACAGTAGAATGAGGCTCTCTGCTCAAGGACCCTCTAGCACATTAGAATCACCTAGAAAGCTTTAAAAACATACCAGTGCCCAGACCCCACATCAATTAAATCAGAATCTCTCGGAGTCAGGCTTGGGTATGGGGGGTTTCTAAATCTTCCTAATTGAATCTAAAGTTCTGCCAGGATTGATAGCTATCACTCTAGGCCACAGAGAGACTGTAAACCATGAAACCATTGCTATGAACTAATTGAAAAAAATATATATTGGTCTCTGCGCCTGCTTCCTGGCTCAGAGCTCCTAAAACCCTTGTAGTTTTCCTAAGTGATAAGGGCACGGGGAGCATCTTCTGTTCCAATATTTGGTCTTTGACCCTGGTTCCTGACACAGAGCTCCTAAATCCCTTGGAATTTCCTGGGTGGTAGCAGTGTCTTTTGTTGTGATGAGGTGACTCTGGGTGGGATCCTGATGGGGGCTGCTCACCAGAAACCCAAGCCATAATGGGAAGCCTGGAATGTTCAGCCCCACCTCTCCATCTTCTAGGAAGGGGAGAGGGGCTAGAAACGCACTTAATGATTGATCAAGCCTTCTTGAAAAAGCCTCCATTAAAATCCCAAAAGTACTGGGGCTCAGACAGCTCCCAGGGTGGTAAGCACAGCTACCTGCCAGGAGGTGGCACAACCCAAACTGTCCAAGGGGACAGGAGCCCAGGATCCCCCCAGATACCCCTGTGTATCTCTTCGTCATCTTTGTCACGTCCTTTATCACATCATCAACTGGTAAACATAAGAAGTGTCTCCCTGAGTTCTGTGAGCTGTCCTAGCAATGATGGAATCCAGGAAGGGGGTCCAGGGAACCTCTGATTTGTGGCCAAGTCTTGGGGAATCTGGGACCTACTACTTGTGACTGGCATCTCATGTGGGGACGGTTTTGTGGGTCTGAGCTCCTCACCTGGGGAGTCTGTGTCCAGATTGCTCAGTGCAAAACACCTCCACCCCTGGTACCAGAGTGTCATGAGGATGGTAGCAGGGTGTGAATAAGGGAGAACACACAGACTTTTCCCCAATTGACTAAAAATATATAGGAATGGCCACTAATCACCTCATCACCAATAAAGACACTCTTGATGAATTTTTTCCCAAGATAGAAAACAGTAAGAGGACAGTTTGTTAAAAAAACAGCATATCCCACTTGAATATGCTTTTGTATGCGAAACACACTCTCACGAACGTGCCCTTACTCAATCCGCACACCACTTTGAACTATCACCCCCGCTCTAGAAGGGAGAAAGCAAAGGCCATGAGAGAATAAAAGATATTCTGGTAAAGTCTTCCCTGAGCAAAGTTAGTTTCTCTCTGCTCTTTCCTTGAAGACTCTATTAGTCAAAAACAAAATTTGGTTCTCGGCTCTTCCCCAGGAGGCTGTGACCTTTTGAGGATGAGCCTGTATTTTATTTTAAATGTCCTTTTAAACCAACCCTGCTTGCCTGCGTGAGTGGGGGCTGGGAACAGGGGGATGGTAAGTCCTGTCTGGAAGGCATTCGGGCCGGGTGCTTTCGGCTTTGGGCTCCCCTCCCTTCTCCCTACTCCTCAGCTTGGCTCTGCAGACTGCTGACTGGCCACCCTGGACCTCTGGGTTAGTGAACTGTTTAGACTTGCCATCCTGGCCCTCCCGTCAGGGACTGGTTTCCGCTTGTACGTGGGGGCATTACCTGCCGGCTGTGGACAAGGCTGTGCGGGTTACAGGCATCTGCCCCTGGGCTGACCAGCCCGGCTCAGCCAGAGACAGGCGGTGAATGAGCCTGAGATGCGATTAGCTAGCTTCTCACAGGGCTGGTGAACTGAGCAGCGACAATTTAGTTTTTCCCAGGCCTGGTGGCCAATAATCCAATGTTCTCTTCAGGACACTCACGATGTTAAAGGAAGTTCTGTAAAAGCCCCCTGGGTGGGGGCTAGCCCACCCTGCTTCCTGGATGTAGAGTCTTGGTTTTTATATAACTTGATGAGATAGGAGAGGAGACAAACAGGAGGTAAAGTGGGAGACTGAGGTAAGGTCACAGTAACAACTGAGAAGACAGAATTTTCCTGACTAAGGAATTATATATACCAAACGCCAACCAGGGGTTCAGGAAAAGCTTCACATGGACAAACCAGCCACATGACTACTTGAATCTCCCATCTGGGAGATTTTTTTCCAGAATTCTTTCAGATTCACAACTCATCATTTCGAAATACCGTATACATTTTTCAGACTGCTGTCCAATTTGGGAAGACTGCTCTCAAGTTTCTTTTATGATCTATCACAGAGAGATTTGCTATTTGTAGTAAAACTCCAGGTATGTGCCCTTCAAACACAAGAATTCTGGAAAAAGATCTCATTCCCAGAAACCACTTGAACTATGTTCACCCCATCTGCCAACAAGGTGATGAAGAAGCAGGACTGGGAGTCCTGGAGGGTTATGTCCCTCTGTGAAGTCAACACAGGGCTTTTGGGCGTGTCTTCCAAGGAAACGTCCCTTTCCAAGGAAAGTCCAGACATTCCAGGAGGTGGGGTTAGGGGAGGGGTGGCCACATGGCCCTGTACTGTTTAGCCATTACAGTTCATTAAGGGATTATATGCTGCCAAATTACGCCTAAAAATACAAAGGCCAGCTGTATGTCCTTGGTTCCAAGCAGTGGGGTGAGCCAGCTAACCGAGAGCAAAACCACTCAAGTTGATTTAATGAGGGAAACTAGGTTGCAAAAAGCACCAGCGGAGGAAGAGCTAGGGACATTCCCTTCGAGAAGCAGTCAGGGGAAGAGCTGCCCATCACTACTCTGCCTTCACAACCCCCAGTAAGGTCGGAGTCCTTTCTCTCAGTTTGGGCTGGGGAAGTCCCCGTGGCAAGCAGGACCTGGCTTCATGCCACCAGTCCGGATGGATGACGGGGAAACCAGACCCTCTCGTCTCCCCCGTGTGAAGGGCTCTGCACCCCCAGCCAGGGGACTCAGAAGGGCCACCCTCCTGCAGAAAATGTTCTCTCTTGAGAAAAAGAGGCTGCGTGTGGAGGTCTGACTTCAGAGGCTGCTGAGGAAGCCACCAAAGGGCAGGAAGGTGAGGCCAGAGACTCAGTATTGTTTCTCAGTGTTCTTCCCTCCTTGTCTCCTGTCCCATGGCCACCCGCTGCTTACCAGCTGGTCACCACCCCCAACACACGGACACACACACGCACACGCACATCTTTTGAGAAAACCGCATTTCTTCTGTGAGAGGAACATGAACCCATCAAAAGGATGTCCTTGTCTTTTTAGCCAGAAAAACCTTGCTTTAAATCACAGGGCTCTGTCATTTCCTAACAGTGTGACTTTGAATGAACAATAAACCTTCCCTGAGTTTCAATAACCCCATCTCAAGACGGTGACGAAAGCACCTACTCTACCCATTTGTTCGGAGGATTGAATTGCGTCCTATTTACGAAGCACCTCTCATGGTGCCCGGTACCTAGAAGATGATGCTCAGGTAATGTTAGCCCCTTCCCCACTATCACAACACGCTTCGTAGCACTAAACAAGTGATAGCAGCTTCCGCTCCTTCCCCACCATCTCCCGCTGATTTCTCATGCTGCAAAGAAACGTAAGAGGAGCTTCAGGTCCCACCTGGTAGACAGCCGTGGAGTTGCACCATGGTTTCAGCATCAGCTGCAGGATCCGAAGGTGTCCCCCTCGACACGTCCTCAGGACCTGGGAAGTCAGGCCCCAGACGAGACGGTCCCAGCTACATAGCAGGTCTTCTGAGCCCAGCGGCCCTGCAGCCATGCCAGCTCCAGGCCCCGCCTTTACCCCTCTGGTCCCAGGCCCCACATACAGGGCTGTGTTCTTTTAGTAACACAAAGTTCAAATGTCACCAAGATCTAATCGGGTAAGGAAAAAATGCAGTCAAAATAACTCTGTTTCCTCTGTCCCACTCTCCTCTCCTCCTACCTTCCCTCTACCCTCACTAATCTGCAGGGACTGTTTTCCCTCAAGGATTAGCAAATAGCTCCTAAATCACAATGTTTTCTCCCTGTCTCTGGGAACTAACCAGGGACAAGGTAAAAATAAGCCTCTCACCCTGCAGATAATCGCACATCCCTCCCTGTCGGGGGACTGCTGCGGACACAGAGCTGACTTTGGGGGCAGGTCAACCCAAAATCGAGGGAAGAGCATCAGCCCCGAGTCATCACTGGGTTCCTGTGGTTTCGAGATTCCATCCAGGGTGAGAAGCAAAGGGGAAGGAGCTCTGGCTTGCCCTGCCAAAATTCCCAAGGCATTCCATCTCTTCTCTTAACTCTTTAAAACTTAGAGAACCAAAGATTTTCTGCATGGTGAAGCAAGAAGTCCAACTTTGTATCAACACTGGAGAGATTACTATTTCTGGGGGCACTTTACAGAAACGCCCACATTTTCTTTGGACATTTCCCAAGTTTACATTAGGATTAAAAGGGCTGTAAGAAAACCTATCTATTAGATTTAGTATCAACATCTGTGATTTTGGAGGAAAGCAGATAAAAGAAGGAAAGGCAATGTATCTCATTTCTCCCCATAACGGGGCATTTTCTGCAAAAGCTCTTGCAACTCTATTATGTGTTGGATAAGCCCTATGAAGACCTTAACCCAAGGAAAGACATCCAGTTAAACAGGGTACAGCTATTTGCCATGTCTATTAAGTTTTTTTGAGTTTTGGTCATTTTTTTAAGATTTTTTTTTTTTTTTTTTATTTACTTGAGAGAGAGAGCGAGCGCCAGCGAGTGTGGGGGGAGGGAGAGAGGGAGAGGGAGAAGGGGATATCCAGCGACTCTGCGTTGAGCGCGGAGCCCGACGCGGGGCTTGCTGTCAGGACCCTGAGATCATGACCTGAACCGAAACCAAGAGTCGGATGCTCAACCAACTGAATCACCCAGGTGCCCCAAGTTTTGATCACTTTTAACCTTGTTTCAGAAGGGCATCTGCATCCGAATTCAATAGGTTATATGCCAAAAGATGAGGTCCCAAAGTGGGAAGGGCAGGAAAGGTGTAGGGGAAGATTCGGTCACAACACAAGCTGTCCAGTTAAGAGGAGAGGCGTGTTTAGTCTTAAATTTTGATTCCATGGTCCTGAAGAACCATAGTAGTTACTGAGGCATATCTGCTTTCTGCACATCCTTCCCATGGATTAATTGATTATCTTGTCTCTTTAATTCAAAACTTTCATGTCATCAGAAAAATAGTCAAGCCTAACTCACTAACCTATTGGAGTGTCCGGGAGTCAGACGTACCTGAGTTTGAATTTGGCCCTACCACTTACCTGTGTGACCTTAGACAAATTAATTGACTTCTCTCACTCATTTCTTTGTCTGTAAGAGGAAAATCATAATGACCTCACAGGGTTGTTGTGAGGATCAAAGGAGTGATATACTTAAAGTGGGTAACACAGGGTACGGCATGTAGCTGACTTTAATTTTTTTTTTTTTTTGAGCACTTAACCATGATCAGGCAAGTCAAGGACATGCCTACCACTGATGACACAAAACTCTTGTGATGATTTAAAATTCCGTGTTTCTCTAAATCATCTTAACTCCTTTTCTCTTTTTGCTATGGATAAATGAATTCATTAATTAATATGTGAAGACCATTTTCATTTAAACTCTTCTTTGATGAATTTTATCACCATGAGTAATAGCTCTAGGGTAAAACATTATGCATGATTTCATTCCTGTATATTATTCCTTTATTTCCACACAGTCTGTCGTAAGAGGTGAGGGGATACTAAGGAATCTTGCCTTTCTACAAACACGCCATCAGCAGAGATTGTTTTATTAAAACAGAAAGAAGGAAAGAGGAAGGAGGAAGGGAAGAAGGAAGGAAGGAAGGAAAGAAAAAGCAAAGCTAAAAAACAAACAGTATGTGGAAAATGATTGCTCCATTAACATTAGTTAACCACCTTGGAATTCTCAAGAAAAAACAAAGGCAAGCTACATCATAGTTAGCTTTTGCCTGTGTCCCCGAGCTCATGCTCTCCATCCTCCGGGGATTTTGGCTGTGAACCAGGCTCTTATCCAAAGCATGTAATTATGGAATAGATAGGGACAGTTTTAAAGGCGCTGTTTTACTCTAAGATTAAACAATGTGACTTAAAAAATTTTTTTAAGTTAAATATATATATTTAGCTTATGGTCTAGGAATCTTTTAAGTATAAAGGTGCCATAATAAGCTTTTAAAAACATGCCTGAATATAAACATATTAGTTCCTGAGAATAGCAAGACTTATTACTCAAACTGCCCTGAAATCTTTACCACTCATGGGGACAGACACGTCCTCTGAGGAGTCTGGTAACTTTAGCAGATGGGCTGGTGGAGGACACTGCCCAGTGTCTTCAACTGTCTCTGATTCTGCCTTAGATTTGAGGTCGATCATTCAGACTTTGACAGGGCAGCTTCCCCAACAGCAGATGGGAGGTTGTGCATGCAAACAGCACTATTACCATTGACCCTGAAGCCCTGTGCTTTGAAAGGGATTTAGAATGCTCAGAGCAATGGGACACAGATGTGTGTGTGTGTCTGTGTGCATGTCTGTGTGTCTGTACATGTGTTTCTATGTACGGATGTATATCTGTGTGTCTGTCTGAGTTCGTGGGTCTGCGTGTGCATCTGGGGGAGGAGATTACAGTGCAGAGGGTGGCAGCAGCCCGAGCAGACCCCATGCCTATTGTGATGGAATGGGGACGGGACCTCAGGGCTCACTGGGCAAAAGAAGGACCTGCGTTTGCCTTACTCCTACCTCTTTCTAACCACGTTCTTTACTCTTTCCTGGGAAATAATAGAAAATCGGGGTTTTCTGGACAGTGTAGCACTTAGACAGTTGCTCACAAAACTTTAAAGAATGATGAATCAGTGGCCTCGTGGGTGCCAAGGGGTGACGAACAGCATTTGAGATACCAGGAAGGCGTCAGAAAGAGCGATTACAGAATCACCTCTCCTTTCAGGAGACTTTTTGCTCATGTTTGGGGTGAAGAGAGTCTGAGGACTGAGTCAGTTGGCAGCACTGGCTCAGTTGCTGGGTGCTGGCCTCCCGTCTGCCCTGGGGGAACATCACAAGGAGAAGCAGAAGTCTCGATCCTGTGGTTCCATATTTGGGAAGGGACTGAGACTGGAAACTCTAAATCAGGTGCTGACCGTGGGAAGGAGGCGGGGTGGCGAAGCCAAGAGTTTCTGCCCAGGGCAACGGCAGGAGAGGCAGGTGGGGCATTGAACGGGACACAGGGCCACCGAGGGGCACTGGCCGTACTGCCCCCTGCCCCCGCCCCCCCCCCCCCCCCCCCCCCGCACATCGTCTTCCTTGTGTCCACCTCCGCCTCTGGGTTTTCTGTCCCTGCGAGTAGAGACTCTCGTTCACTGTATTTGTAAAGACAGAGGAATTATTTTCAAAGCAATGAATGCCTTTGCCTGACCCTAGGGATGTTTTCAGACATAATTACCGCCTTGAGAAGGACTTGGAAAAACTCTAAGTTGAAAGTAATATGCGGCGCCATTAGGAACAAAATTTGCAAATACATAAAGATACCGGAAATTGCGTGCACACAGAGAAGTCTATTTATAGCAGCCCAAGAAATATATTCAGAAATGCATTCTACTGTAACCCATCGTAATTATTCAGTGATTATTTATTGCCATCTATTTTAGAAAATGTCAGCCCTAAGACGGATGGAGAACTCCTATGCTCTCTGTCAGGTGAAAGTCAGCTGATGGGAGGCACAAATACCTTTTAAAAAGATTCTCTGTGATGCGTTTTGTTATCTTTTACTAACAGAATCTGAAGGTCAAGAGCAGTTGCTCCCACATCAAAGCCCAGTCCAGTGGAGCTCCAACACCAAGACGTTTCAACCAGAATGAAGGCCTTACTCCAACCAGATCTGTTCTCTTGGAAGGAGAGGGATCAATGAGCAATGTACTCCAAAGTGAGCCCAACAAGGTGCAGGAAAAGAAACGAATCCACAACAGTGAGGGGAAAGCAGGGGCATTTTCAAAAACACCCGTCAACCCTATTTCCAGGTTTTGTAGAAAGCAGATTCCTTTTGGTTTTGCAGTTACCATTTCTGTGCCACATGTGGACCTTTTCAGTTCTCAGCTACTAACTCACATTTTAATTCTACATTCGCCTCCTGACTTCCAACAGGACTCCAACTTGGGCTTAAATGTATTGCACATTTTGTTCTTTCCCTCCACTGAATGCTTGTTATTAAATCCCCATGTGCAACCAAAATGCTGGTCTGGGGCAGGGCTGGAAGCTTTATTCTTTAAGTGAAGGTGGCCCATACTTCTTTGTTAGTATTCTTTTTGTTTTTTTTTAAGATTTTATTTATTTATTTGACAGAGAGAGCGAGAGAGCACAAGCAGGGAGAACAGTAGAAGGAGAGGGAGAAGCAGGCTTCCCGCCAAGCAGGGAACCCGATGTGGGGCTCGATCCCAGGACCCCAGGATCACGAGCCGAGCCGAAGGCAGATGCCCAACCGACTGAGCCACCCAGGCACCCCCTTTGTTAGTATTCTTAAAAAAAAAAAAAAGAACCCAACAACTGAGATATAATTTACGGACCATACACTCCATCCATTTAAACTGTGCAACTCAACCGTTTTGTGGTATATTCACAGGGCTCTACAATAATCACCACAATCTAAATTTAGAGCATTTTCATCACCCCAAAAAGACAGCCTGTACTTATTAGCTGGCATCAGCACTCCAAATTTTCTCAGCCCCTCCCCAGCCTCCGGCAACTACATATCTACCACCTGTCTCCATAGATGTGCCTCTTCTGAAAATGTTATGTAAATGTGATCTTTGCGGCCGGCTTCATTCACTTAGCATAATGTTTTCAAGGTTCATGCATGTCGTGGCATGTCCCACACCTCATTTCTTTGTCGTGGTGAATACCATTTCATCGTATGGATGGATCACATTTTCTTTATCTGTTCACCCACTGATGGGCGTTTGGGTCGTTCCCACTTCTGGGCTATCAGCCATAATGCTGCTATGGACCCTTAGGGACGAGGTTTTGTGTAGGTGTATGCTTTTTGGTTCTCTTGGGTAGACCCCTAGGAGTGCAGCTGCAGGATCATGTGGTAACTCTCCGTGTAACCTTTTGAGGAACTGCCATGGTGTTGTCAAGACGGCCACGCCAGCAGCGTGTGAGGGCCCTAATTTCTCTACATCCTCACCAACGATCTTAGTGTCTGTCTTTCTGATTAGAGCCATCCTAGTGGGTGTGAAGTGGTCGTGTTCTTGCTTTCCTAATCAAAGTCTGTGACATGCCTTTGAGTCGAGGGGATGTGGCAGCACGCGGAAAGGGTGCCTCTCAGGGGCTACCTGCTGTCCCCACCCCACCCCCCCGACTGAGCCCCGTGCTTGCTGCTGCAGATGGACTCTGGGGAAACAGGATGGAAGGTGCCGGAAAGCCCAGCATTTCCTCTTCCGTCCTCGACTGCTCCCTCCACCACCTCCACATGTCTTCCTTCCTCTCCCGACCCTCTCACACCCACCATCAGGGGCAAGAAGTCCAAACACTTTTCATCCTCATTTGTCTCTTTATCGTCCCAGCGCCAGCTCTTTGGGAAAAGGGTATTTAGAAAGAGCATTGGTGTGGTTAAGTGAGTGGGCGACGTGCAAAACCCAAACCCAAACAATCTTTTGAAATCCAGAGGCGTTTCAGGGCCGCCCACTAGCATATTTAATCCCATATTTGGGTCTGGAAGATATCCCAGATCTGACAAAGAGTCATCGCTGCATCATCGTTCCTCAACCTGAGAACCCAAGGGGCCCATTTATATAAAAGCGAGGGAGCTCACTCTGTCCATTTGGGAGCATGATTAAAAAAAAAAAAAAAAAAGCTTGGCTGTGTATATAAAAATATTTTGGGTCCCTGGGAAAGTAGAAGAGAGGCAGGAACTGCCCTCTGGCTTAAGCGCTTCCAGAAAAGCACGCCAAGAGCTATGTTTAGAAATATCTCCCCCACGCTCCACAAACCATTCTACAGTGGTCCTATGGCCTTAAAAGTGATGTCATCCTATCAATTACTGTGGTTACGAAAGTAAGTTCTCATATATATGCCAGGCCCCAACAGAAATACAATCAGGGCCGTCTGAATTCAATCAATCCAGGCCCTGAACGAGAAATTAAATGCTCTCGGCTCCTCTTTTCTTGATCTCTTATTATTTGGTTTCCATGGAACTTAGTGGCCAAGGGTAATTTTTGAGCATCTATTTTGCAAGCGTGTGTTTATGAGATCATGGCCTTCCGTGAAAAAACATATGCTTTGTTTTGTTTAGAACTCCCAGGACAATGGTCTGGGGCCTGTCGGGAGTGAAGGTTTAAGGTTGGGGGTCCTATTCACAAAACAGGAGGTCTGCCTGTTTGAGAATCCCTTCCATCTGCTCTTACACAGGAAGATGCGCTAATTCTCATAGGAGAGTTGTTGACAGATCATCAACACTAGCCCTCCATGTGGGAATTGAGAAGATGTTAGAAAACTCGTATCTAGAAGCCGTGAAAAGGTTTGAGGATAACTCAGTGAGGAGGAAGTTAAGGTTTCTCCTCCAGATGTAAGGGGAAGCAAGTAGAACTGAGTAAGACATAAACCAGGATAAGAACACTCAGTTTTTACCTATCGCTTAAATTCCTTTTAGCCCTTCACTCAGCTGTGGGTATTACACTGTTTATAATATTGCATTACTTATAATAGGAAGTTTTTAAGATAATGTGTTATTCATTTCCATGAAAGTCTACTTCCTCTCTAAAGCTCCTTCCAATTTAGCAATCCTATTTTTTAAAAAAATCCTTAGTGTTTGAACTTAATAGAAATGCAATGACTATGGAATGAATAAAAACGCGCATTTTATGTAAAAGCCTAGGCTTGTGGCTTTTCTTCCTGCTCTTGGGTGACCTGCCTTCATAAAATCTACTCTGGAGTAGCTTAAGTCTCCTAACAGGAAGTTCTGTTGTTCTTGTTTTGGCTTCTCAAGGAGCAGGCATATTAGGGTTAACCCTCCATCTCCATCTCTTATTCAGTAATGAAGACATGACACACTACGACACAGACAATGCAGGAGGCTTGACGAATGGGAATGGAATGTCTTCCTAATGTACGTAGGGTCAATGCAGCTCTGTGGGTCAGAGGCAATTTTGGCGAGCTAATGACTTTGGGAAGCCATTTTCAAGGTTACATTTTTCTCTTGCTTCCTTAGAATGCTTTTCTCAAGGGGGAAAAAGAAAGCAGAGATGTAAAAGAGGTCTGGCCATCCCAAGAACCCAGCTGGGAGACTATCCGCTGACCACCACATTGTCCCACCCCAGGGCTCCATATCATTAGTATCACGGAGTCCAGAGGTCAGGACTTCAACAGGCCAAGAGCGACGCCTGATTCTAGAGACCATATTCCAACAGGACCGTGGCAGAAAATCTATTCTATTCTAGTCCATCCCATTTTCTGAAGTTTACAAAAGTTTTCTCATGAAAAAGCATCCCTAACAATGACAGAAAACTGCCAAACGCACAAAACTAAACAAAAAGCAAGCATGAGTTCTTTACTCTAGTTGGTCAGCGGGGATTTGATTAGTCCATCAGCTGGACTTTGGTATAACAAATTCCAAGTGAGCCAAAAAGCAAATCCTTTGATATATATACAAAGTTAGGCCTGTTTTAGGATAAGTTTATTGACGTGGTGAGTTGCCTAGACTACCATGGAAGAACTTAATACTATACTTTTCTCATTAAGACCTCTCTCTCTCTCTCTCTCTTTTTTTAAGATTTATTTGTTTGAGAGAGAGAGAGAAAGAGAAAGAGCGAGCATGCGAGAGCAGGTGGAGGGGCAGAGGGAAAGAGAGAGAATCTCAAGCAGACTCCCCGCTGAGCACGGAACTGGATGTGGGGCTCGATCTCATGACCCTGAGATCATGACCTGAGCTGAAATCCAGAGTCATACGCTTACCTGACGAACCATCCAGGCGCCCCTTTCTCATTAAGATCCTTTATAGATAAAAGTATTATTTGGAGTGCTGCCTTTTGGAACCATATAGCCAGACTATAAGTAGCAAGATCTTTTCTGCATCCAGGCTGATCGAGGATTGTAGGGGTGGCTTAGGATTTAGCAACAGAGCTTGGAAAACCAAGAACTCTGTTGGGGCTGGTGGGAGGTCTGGGCAAATTATGGTTAGGAAATCAGGACAGTGGTCATAGACATCCAGAAGGGGGGCCATGCCTGGATGGAAGACTGAAGGAGAGCCAAGCAGGCTGAACCCAAAATGCAGGTGTGCAAGTCAGGAAGAGGCGAGGTGTGCAGGTGTGCAAATGAGGAAGAGGGGAGGCCCTGCCAGGTACTTCTGTCAACTGCTTCAAATTCCCCGTTTGGATTTCTCCTGTGTTCTGCCAATCTCGGAGCGGCTAAGTGAAATATTTATTGAACCCAAGGCTTTGTATGTCCCCAAAATTGCAGGAGGCCCCTTTCGTCCTTCAGCAACCCTGCAGTCAGTGAACCAGGGAAACCACCGATGAAACGAAATATAATGTCTTTTAACGATTCAAGAGAAAAAATGTAATTACACCTGTGCCGGCCATGAAAGCATCTGAAAATCTATAAGGAAAACTAGCTTAGACTTTACTGTTGGATTTGTCACGAAAAACAGAATATAATGAATTTTTTCGCTTTAAAAAGAAAAGTCTCTGTGCGTTATAATTTGAGGTAAATTTCCAGGAGTGAAGAAGGAAATTGGATCCGGGTATTGGTTATTTCCCCCTTGTTGCAGAAACAAAGGTGATGATTTAAGATTCAGCTGGGAGGAGATGCAGAGGAGCTAAGCGCCTTCTGCGTGTGTCTCTTAATAAACCCAGGACAACAGCCTCATTGTACCGCAGCTGGGACCAGGCTCCTCGTTAATTAAGTGCTAGTAATAGGTCTGAGCTCTCCTCGGTGAGTCTGACCACAATTAAGCGGCCTGGGGCCCTCTCTCGAGGGAGCACTCCACCTCCTCCACCAAAACTCAGGACGGATTTCAAAATGCGAAAACCAGAGCAGCCTGCACGGCAGAGGTTTTGTGACATCGAGCCTGTGTTCAGAGCCCAGACCCAGGTCGATAATAACCCCTTCCTCATTTCCAGTGGGACGCGTGGAAGCATTCCCCTGTCGGCTTTCACACCCCAATCCTCCAGGTTTCAGATATTTATTGGTTTTTTTTTTAATTATGGTAAGATATATATAACATAACATTTACCATTTTGACCATTTTTAAGTGTACATTAAGTACATTAAGTACATCACAGTGTTGTGCAAACATCACCACCAGCCGTCTCCAGGACCCTTTTCATCTTGCAAAACAAAACCCTTGTACTCATTAAATGCTAACTCCCCATTCCTCGCAGCCTCTGGCACCCAGCATTCTACTTTCTGTCCCCGTGAATTTGACTGCTCTCGTCTTGTGAGAGGGAGCGTACCGCGGAAGCATGCAGTATCTGTCCTTCTGTGTTGGGTTTATTTTGCTTAGCATTGCGTCTTCAAGGTTCATCCATGTTGCAGCAGGTGGCAGAGTTCGAGTCCTCTTTAACACTGAATAATATTCCACTGTATGAGGCTAGACCGCATTTCATTTACCCGTTCATCTGTCAATGGACATTATGGTTGTTTCTGCCTTTCGGTTGTTACGAATAGTGCTGCTATGAACATGGGTGTACAAATACCTGGTTGAGTCTCTGCTTTCATTTCTCTGGGTATTTATCTGGAAGTGGAATTGCTGGATCATACGGTGAGTCTATATTTAATTTTTTGAGGAACTGCCATTCCATTCCGTACTCATCGTTTCCATCTCCTGCCGCTACCCTGTCCAGTTCCTAGACCTTTCCAGAGGCAGAACAGGACTTTGCCCACCGACGGGCACACAGCTGCTGACATCTAGATGTTTGTCCCAGTGAGGCCTGTTCATTAGGTGGCCCCGAGGTAGACCTATGCTTCTTTGCATGCAGGAGCCTCCGCTAGCCCTAACCTTTACCATGTCTGCTGGATTTGCATCCTTTTTCCTAGGCTGGACCTGGGGTCCAGCTCTGAAGTCTAGCTCAGGTATTTGGTGCCAAGCACTCTGCATGGCCCTCACAGTTCTCTTCTCCGGGACACGCTGTGCTGGCCACTCTCCTCATCATGCCCCATAGGGCCTTAGTGGTCAGGTAGGCAGGGTCCTCTGCTGAGGGCTGGAGAAAGGGAAGGAAGTCAGGAATGGCTGGTGCCCACTGAATAAATCACACTGGTCTAGGGTGTCTGGGGGCTGATTGAGGCTGTGGCCCCACATAAATTACCCTGAACATAGGCTAGTGGTGGTGAGTGGGGGTCAGGCATTGGGATGTGAGAAACTACCAGACAGGGATGAGGACCCTTTCTGATTTGAAGAAGGGCCCCCAACTGGGAGCAGAGTTAGGAAGAGCAAAGCAGGGCATCAGAACTATAGGCCTAGCAGGTTCTAACCTCTGTGGGAAAGCAGACGCAAGTCAGGGTCAAGGACCTGAACCCACCAGTTTGGCCTGGGTTTAGGAAGAAACATGTCCAACCTGGGTACATGTGGGTCCCTGGCACACCCTAAGCCATTGGATGTCAGACTTCAAGGCCAAGAGAGCCTCTCTGCCAGTGCAGGGCATCTCCCAGAACTCTGCCAGCCTTGCTCAGTGCCACCTGAGGAGCTGACAGTTTTCATACCTGCAGCCGGGAAGGGCTAGCGAGGTGGCCTCTGACACGATGCTGCCACCTGGCTCTCCATGAAGCCCCTCCCCACCCCCACGCTGCCCACTGATGACAGGAAAGCCACCTGTGGCTTTGGACATCTCTGTTGCCTGGCATGGCAAGTGTGCAGGTCCTGCCCGGACCCTGACCCATGGACTGCAGGCTCCCTGTCCCAGGCATCAGCACTCTCTCCTACCTGGACCCTCCTTTCCTGCAGACTCAACGGCGGTCTACCCCAGCAGCTCGCTGGAGTCACCAGGGAAGTTTTCATGAAATGTTTTGACTTGAGCTCCCCTGCTTAGGGATGGATGCCAATTTTATCCGCCTGGGGGAAGGATTTGGTATCGATATTTTTAAAAAGCATGCCAGGGGTTCTAACGGGCAGCCAAGGAAAAGAAGCAGCATGGAGGTCTCTGTCCTGCAGACAAGTTCCTTTGAGTTGTGTGGTTACCAGGTCTCACACTGTAGCCTGCATTAGAATCCCCAGGAGGGTTTCTTAAAACATGGATCTCTGGGTGGGGGTGGGTGCTGGGTGGCTCAGTCAGTTGAGCATCCGACTCTAGGTTTCCACTCAGGTCATGATCTCATGGATCATGAGATTGAGCCCTGTGTTGGGCTTAGTGGGGAGTCTGCTTGAGGAGTCTCTCCCCTTGCCCTTCCCCCACTTGCTTGCTCTCTCTCTCAAATAAATAAATAAATCTTAAAAAAAAAAAAACCCCACAGATATCTGGGCCTCACCCCAGAGTTTCTGACTCAGTAGACTGCGTATACGGCCTGGGCATCTGCATGTCTAACACAGTCCCTGCTAAGGCTGAATCTCTGGCCCTGAGACCACACGCTTTGAGAGCCACTGATCTAGGCCTGCCATAGCCCTTAATTCTCACAGTCAGGGTGATTGAGAGCAATGCAACTGAGGTGTGCAAGTCAGTTTACTGTGTATGGGTTGCATTCTTCAACAGCCTCTTCAAAAGCCCTGCGTTCGCCTCTGAGTATCATGGGAACGAGCGCCCCGGTGGAGTAGCGGGTCCGGGGTAGAGGCTCATAAATGACCTTTTCCCCATACACAAGATGGAAAATCAACACTTAAAGACCTTCCACCCAACTATTCCTTTAATTATTCCTAGAGAATAATTAAAGAGTTAAAAGAAATGTTTTGGTAAAAGAAATGGAAGTTTCCTCCCATCACAAGGATCGCGTACTGACTTGAAAAGCCTGAGTATTAGTAACACGTATTTATTTCTAAATTAAAATGGTTTCTTAATGACGAGATATTTCAGTCCTTGGGTTCCCCAAAGGCAGGAATGAAGCAGTCAAACTGAGACCCTGAATCACTCACTCCTTTGTCCTTGCGGCTGGGAGACCAGAACGTTCAGAGGTTACAAGCCGCCGTCAACAAAGAGCATTTAGACTCTTGTTTTAGAAACAAGTGACTCATCTTTGGGTCATTTTCTTGTCTATCTGCCCTCTCTCTCCACTCTCCCCTAACCGTGAGGAAACTGCAGGCGACACCCTTGCTCTTCTTTATCTCGATGCACAAAGAACACAAATGTTGCTGATCGCAGAACCTGACTTCCTGTTAAGGAGGATATCCTACAATTTAATGGAGCAAGATTTCTAAGTAAAGCAGAAAGTCAAATGATTTCAGAGCTTGCTTCCCACCTACAATTAACGAGGCTACAGCTGTAAAGGAAGGGGGAAAAAAATCACTCCAAGGCAGGAGTACTCGCTATCATCTGTGGCTGAAAAATAAATACTTCATTTTTTTTTTCTTAAAGAAGGAGCTCTAAATTTAACAGAAACAAAACATTTGAGATATGATAGAAAATGAAAAATATCTGATCAGACAATAGACAAAGGCTGGTGTTTCAGGCCTACATATTTTATTTCCGACTTGTACAAAACAGAGCGAGAGATGCAATGATCTCTTTCCTGCCTAAAGGGCATGATCTGCCTTCCATCTGTGCAGAGGACTTTTTTTAAAAGGATGATGCACAACCTACACACATTCCCTTTTGTTCATGCAAGGGTTACAGATTTTTTGAAGACCCAGGACTGTTTCAGGTGTGTAGGAGTTCCAAATTCGGCAAATGTAAAAGTCTCATAGCGGACTCTTTGACCTTGGGAGGATGTCAAAGAGGGAGAGGCTATTTCTGAGGCGATTATATTTTAAGTGTCCACAATATGTAAGGAAGGAATGCTTTTCAGAAAGGGACAACTCAATGTGCTGTGTTCCTTCCTTTCTCTCTTATAACCTCCTGCACCAGGAGGATTTCATTTCTTGTCAAGTGCATTGGACACTCACGCTGATCTTGCCCATATGTCTGCATAATATGGTCAGGGTAAAGATAATAGACAGGTATAGGGACATTCAAAGAGACGGATGATAGATGATATCTGAAATAAAGAAGAGAAAGAAAAATAATCTATGTCCGTGTGCATCAGTTAAGATACATCAGAGTCTTGTTACTCAAAGTGTCTCGCGCGGACCCTGGTTTCAGCACTACCTGGGAGCTGGTTAGAAATGCAGATTCTCGGGCCCTGCCCAACACCCCAGACCTAAAGAACCAGCATCTGCATTTGACCAGATTCCCAGGTGATCCCTTGTCCACTGAGGTTTGAGAAGCCCTGCTTTTGAACTTAACAGCCTAGAACGGAGAATGGTGATTTTTGGTGACTTGTAAGTTACAGAAACCTTGGCCCACATGAAATCTTAGGTGGAAACACAAGAACGATGGCAGAAGTGTTCTGATGAGGCAGGGCTCGGGGAATCGAAGTCTCCCCGGTGCCCTCGTGGCACCTCCCACCCTGGCACCTCTGGGCAGCACCTGCTTCTTCTCCTCTGGGGGCAGGGGGGATTCCCAGCGCACGTAACCTAACACCTATGGCTTAGAGAATGCAGGCCACCACTTGGAGTCTTCTGAACAACAGCGAAGCCCTGGCATCTTATGGGCCTTCAAACAATACTAGATGATCATTAACAACTGATTTTCAAGCAAGATGATGCACCAAAGTCGAGCTCAGAAATTGCACAGAAGGACCTAGGAGGAGAAATCAAGGAAAGCAGGGGGATAGCATACTGAATACAAGAGGAAAACAAGAAAGACAGAAGAAGAAATGGAACAGGCCCCAATTGTCAGGGCTGCCAGATAAAATATGGGGCACCCAGTTAAATTTGAATTTCGGAGGCATCCTTACACTAAACAGCTATTTGCCGAAATTCAAACGTAACCGAGCGTCCTGTATTTTCATTTGCCGAAGCTGGCCATCCTGGTTCCTCCCTCAAGGACACTTTTTCTCAGCAGCTTGGGCCCTAAGAGTTTCACTCTAATTTAGACCCTAGTCAGATCCCTGGAGTCAAACTGCCTGGATTCAATCCCAGACCTGCCACTGGGGCTATATGACCCTGGGCCCATGATTTCATCTCTCTGGGTGTTTTCCTCTGCTATACAGTGCAGATGCACACCCACACCTGCTCATTGCATGACCGTACTTTACATTGTTGGCTATCAGGTCAAAGTCTCCTGGGTCTCGGCAACGTTCTGTCTGACTTTGCTCCCGGTCATTTTCTCGGAGACCTGAGATCACGGTGGAGAGGTTGGGGAGGGAGAGGAAGACGAGGTGCCTGAAAACCCGTAGGAGGTGCTCTCCCCTCCGTCCCCAGGGGCCTGGCCGGCGCGTCTATCCGATCAGTGCATTTCCTTCCTCCTGTTCCCAGAGGGCTGTGTCTGGGGATGTGCTTGGGAAGGAGGGAGGAAAATGTGTCACTTGATATTTGCTCCTTGACCCTGGCTGACCCAGCTAATTCACTGCAGGACGGAAGGAAGCACACTGCGGAGGACTTCCTTTGCCAGAACTTCTTGGCCTGATGTCTCAGCCATCAGGGAGCGAGATCTAGCTTCCTCGACACTTTAGCTGAGCCATGGGAGAGCCAATTGCCTGGCAGAGTGGACAAGTCCTAGCACAGTGACATCTTCTATCTCAAGGTAAAAAATTCTCAGAAAGCTGCTAAATCCCAGAGCCAGCGTTTGGGGATGTGTTATTTCTTCCTCTCGGAGTAAACCTGACCCACCAGTGAAGCCTCGTTGTCTTGAAGCTTTTCTTACCGTCTTTCTTCCCCGTGAACTGCAAGATGTGAGACTATGTTCCAGTAATGGACTGTTTCTAAACATTAAAACAAGAAAGCCAAGGTATCTGGAAGCATGTGGGGCTCAAAGTCCCCCTCACCCCCCCGGAGGAGATCCTGGAGCCAGGTTCCGAGGTAGACGCTGACTCAGAATCCCTAATGGAATTGAACAATGATCCCGAAACTGCTATCTGAATGCTGTGGTTTCCCTAAAACAGCGTTCTTGGCTTTACTCCTCTTCTTGGCACTGACCCATCGCCTGCGGCAGCAAATCTTTCCCAGGAACCTGTTGTTACTTGTGTATCTGATAGTTTACAGCAGAGCACACTGACAGCAACATTTAGAAAGAAAAGGAAAAAAGAAGTGTAGGGTGAAAGGGACAAAACGGAGGCTTCCAACATCCTGGAAGAGGCAGAAACTGCCTCTTTTTTGGCCCTCTGCACCGCAGGTTGGGACGCTATAGAAAAGTCATTGTCAGTCATAGCTGCAGCCTGTATGGAAGGTGGGCGTCAGACTCGGAGATTCCAAACAGGAGTACGCATTTTCTGACCCTCCACTGGGGATACCCATCTCTGGTGTATTCTCTGTTCTCCCCAGGAACACCCCTTCAACTGCCACCAAGGGGCTGTGCTCAGTCACCAGGTACGCACAACGCACAATGGGGTGAAATGAAGTAGCTCTGTTTTGTTGGGACTAAACACTCCGAATGCATTCATTCCCTCCTGGGAAAAAGAACTGCCTTGTTCAGAGCGCAATGTTCCCATGTCTCAGCTTACCTTTAAACATTTCTGATACACCTGTTGGGATCATTAGTTCTGCCAAGAGAAGGGAAGTAGAATACTTTGTTCTATTTTTTACTCTCAATGGTCTGTGTTGCCATTATGTTGGTTTCCCTTTCAGAAAGGAACACAAACAGGAGGGAAACTTACAGGATTCCATGCTGCTTGGCAGGGGTGGAAAATATAAGCATATAAATAAATACATGGAAAATAAGAGTAAACTAGGAAATGAAGGATGATAGAAATAGACAAAAGAGCTACTTAAAAGGGTGGGATAAACGTGAAAAGGCTTCTGGAATGAGCTGCCCCATTTGTTAGCTGGCGACAAAGGTAAAAAAGGTAAGCAAATCTTATCATCTCCTAAAAGGAATGAACAGGGTGGAATTTATGTAAGGGATACTGAAAAAAAAAAAACGTAAGGAACAATATCTTTTTTAAAAAAAGATTTATTTGAGAGAGAGAATGCAAGCTGGGGGCAGGGAAGGGGCAGAGAGAGAGTCTGAAGCAGACTCAGCACCAAGCGCAGAGCCCAATGTGGGGCTCCATCTCAGGACCTGAGATCGCGACCTGAGCCGAAACCATGAGTCAGACGCTTAAGCGACTGCGTCACCCAGGTGCCCCAAGGAGCAATATCTTTAACTGTCATTTTGAAAAAGGCTCAGAAGCATTTTCGTATGTTTCTTTTTTTTTTTTTAAGATTTTATTTATTTATTTGACAGAGAGAGACACAGCGAGAGAGGGAACATGAGCAGGGGGAGTGGGAGAGGGAGAAGCAGGCTTCCCGCCGAGCAGGGAGCCCGATGCGGGGCTCGATCCCAGGACTCTGGGATCATGACCTGAGCCGAAGGCAGACGCTTAACGACCGAGCCACCCAGGCGCCCCTGTTTTGTTGGCTTTCTGATCGAGGTGGTCCATTCTCCACCTGCTCCCTGGGCTCAGACACACCCCAGCTGTGTAAGGGTTTCACGCAGGTGGTCCACTCTTCCTCCCACCTTCTGCTTTGAATCTACTTCTCTAATTTTTCCGGTCTCTGTCTGACTGTTTCATTGCAAATGCTTCCAGCTCTAACACTTTCAGACTCATGCCCCATTGACCTGTCTGGGGGGCTTGTTTCAGAGATCATGGGAACCAGCAAACCCTGTTATCTGGCCTTGGTTTTCTCTTCTGAAACTCCTGCCCCCCTCCACTCCGTGTCCTGCCCAGGACCTAGGTCTGTGGCCGGGTTCAGGCCCAGACTGACCTGCTGCTTGTCGAAAAAAAGGAGGCTAAACATCGAGCCTCAATAAAGATGAATAAAATCTTAACTCAAAATATTCCCTGCAGGGTGTTGAGAAAATATGGCCCAGGTATGTTGATATTTGATTTTTTAACTTCCTAAAGATATAGCACAAAGGAGTTAAAGTAATGAATAGCTAACAGTTCCATCGATCTGCTTCTCCTGGGGACGAATATCCTTCGGAACCCTTGGGTTAAGTGCTAGAAGGCAGTCAGTTCACGGGGGCCGTATCTAGGAAGAGGCAGAAATAAAGCTATCCTGAGATGAAAATGAAAGAGACACGTCTCTGCTGCGAATATGACAAGTGAGCGTTGGTATTCAGAAGGGACAGTTAGGAAGCGAGACTGGCATTGTCTTCCAGCCTGGAGCACCCTTCCACCTGGTTAGGATCAGGAGTTCCGATGGGAAGAGCCAACGAGTTCCTCAGAAAGGGAGCTGTGAATCCGTTCAAGTTCTTGCCCGGGGACTTGGCTGAGACCCCAGAATTCCCTTCCATCTAGCATGAAAGAAGTGATTTAGAACTAAAAGATTTTAGTTCAGCTGTTACCAGTCAACCACCTTGATCATAAAAGAACCTCATTTTGGTTCTCATGTGGCCTCCGGTTTTGAGTTGGACCACAAAATGCTGGTCTGTAAATATGGTTTAGCGGCAAACTATAGACCTCTGGGGGGTGGGGCGATGGCTTCATTGGCTGAAACTGTTCAATACGGTTTCCTTTAACACTGGGAACATCTGCTAAAAGCAGAAGAATGTGGCTGATGCTAAGCTGTCCTATCAGGCAGTAATTAGACTGTAGGTTCAGTTGTTCCCCAGTTCTGTTCTCCTGGCTAGGTGATAAAACTATGCTCTCAGCGAAGAGGATGCTGTCTTACTATTTCCTATAGCTGGAGGACATGCATTCAATTTATTTAAATATATCTTAAAATTTGCATTTAACCTGTCAAAAGAGTTTTTTTTAATAAATTCTGATTTAGCAGTAGGATTATGATGCCAGCTGGAAGGCCTGAGGCTCTATTCCAGGATTAAGTTTTTTTTTTTTTTTTTAATTGAGATGTCTCCTTTTTATGAAATTCAAGACTAGGGAGAGAGAATACATAGATATTTAGGTTGGGTGGCAGTCTTTTTATTGTAGAGGTTGAAAACTGGCATCTTGTGGGCCAAATGTAGCCCACAAATGTGCTTTGTTGGCATGCAGTGCTCTTCTTTGAGCTTGGATTGGTTGCCAGCATAAAAAAATTGAGATATTTCTCTCTCTCTCTCTCTCTCTCTCTCTCTCTCACACACACACACACACACACACACACAGACATTTTCCCTTAACGCAGAAAAAAATTGCACAAAGATTTTTTTGGAAAAGTCAGAAGTGCAGGACCAGCAACCCCTGTCTCCCCGGTGGCAGAGCTGAGTAGTACTGGCCCCATTTGCTAGGGCCCCTTTCCTTGCTGTCCTAACTATCTGACTGCCTGGCTCATATAGGGTTTGAGTTATAATGCCTGGATGGGGCCTTATTTTACAGGACACTGAATGTGAACAGAGGCATTCCAGGATTAACATGTAGGATTAGGTCCCAAGGGTACCAGAGGAAATACATATAAGCTCTTGAAAATAACCATTTTCTGATTGGTGAGTCTCCGAAGGGACAAGAAAGTCTTTGCCTGCACATTATACGTGTTTCTCTCATGCCACCTTAAGGCCATTTGATTGAAGGGAAAAGGAAGTCACAAAGTCTCAAAGATACTTTTATCTGCTGTTGGGCATGTTGGTTCACTACTGTCCAGAGGGGACCACAGAACACACACATCTAAGGAAGAGTACTAGAAATAAGGGACAATGAAGATGTTCTGAGCACGGACTCTGACTGAACAGAATGCCACAGGATATCGGTATTATCGCACTGAGGGGACGTTGAACGGGATGGCACGGGGCCGAGGGAGCCTGGCTCCTGCTTTTTGGACACTGGTCCTTGGGAGAGAGTGCAGTTGCCACTGGAGGCGATCACGTGAGTGTATCGCTCTGTGCTGCTGAGTTCAAATCAGTTAAGTGTTTCTGGAGGATTATATTTTTCTTTTGTAGCTCCTCTCCCTAAAAGCTCTGCTGCTTGAAAACTCAGAGCTGGAGGCCAGCAGGATGAGGGGTGCCCTCCCCTCTCCCTCTCCTTAAATAGTGGATTGACGTTTTCACAACAGGGGTTCTAGGACCTGGCACCCGCATTGCTGCCTATACGCACGGACTTGGCCATGCAACACAGCCCTGCAAAAGCAAGGGTGTTACTGCTCGTGTGCAGAAGAGTGTGCTCCGAGCACTGACAAATGAACTCCTCTGCGCCCAGGCCCACCAGTTCTGCTCCACAAACAAAATAGTCTTATTCCCCATCATCAGCTCAGAATCGTGGGAGGGACCCACAACACGTCTGCTATTAAAACTGTTCCCACACTAGTTCAGGTGTGATGTGCCAGAGGCACCTCCTTACCTAGAAGGGGAACATGGGCGGGGATGGGGAAGGGAAATCTGCATGCTGTAACTGGGTGAACACTCTGATGGGATCTACCTCAAGGACTGTGTTCAAATCGCTAATGGCTGTTATTTTCCTTCAACCCAACCGGCAGTTAAGAGCACGATTATTTTCTACAAGAATGCCACGAAGACCCAGTAAAACAGAACCTGATGTCAAAGACATAACTTCTTCCATTTCAATTCAAAACCATTTGCTTTTGCAGGCCAACTCCGAGGCCTTAAATCCAGAGTTCAAGTTAGGACTTGCTCATTTCAGTCCCTCAGTGGCTGGCTCAACCCTAAACTATACTTTCTAAATATATTCTGGGACTTGGCTGGGTTCTGAAGCCCTGACACATGATTACATCAATCCATTTTTTTAAAAAATTTTAGAGGCCAAACAAAACAAAAGAGGTCTTCTTCAGATAGATCTTAGGAAAGCTAAAACTTCGAGGGGGAATGTTCGCTTTTGATATAGGTGACCAACAAAAGATATTGAAATTTTTCGTCTTCTTGCTTGTGGGTTTTTTTTTTTTTTTTGGCTGGACAATCTGTAAGGGACAATGCAGTTCTACTTTTCTGCTACAGTGGTTTAAATGTGTGTGTGTGTTGGGGGGGAGATGTCAAATAGGAACACTGTGTTTCTAGGGTGCCACCAGGAGGAAGACTCACTCCTGGCCTTGGTTGTCATAAGCTTCCTTCCCCTTGTTACCCCCATCATAGCCTCTACTTGCTGTGTCCGAGATTGACTTTGGTGGCGTAAAAATTGGCCCTAGACTCGCTCTTTTCCTGGCTGCATTATTTCCCCCTTCCTAGGCTGTGCTCTCTTCTCTACCTCACTGGTGCTTCTGTTTCTGGAAAACTATACTTCAGGTACTGTTTCTCAAACTTGAGTCCATGTTGTATGTATGGCCCAGAGGTTCAGATTCAGTATGTCTGGGTTGGAGACTAGGCCTCTGTGATTTAGAAAATGCCCAGCAATTTTGATGCATGCCATCTGCACACAAGCTTTTTGATAACAGTGTAATGAGGTGATTTCCTAGTCCCTACCTTCCATGGCTAGCAGCAGCATTGGATAGCCTGATGGTCCCTTCTGAGAATTTCTCTCCAATTCTATTTCTACCTCACCGGCTGCTCCTTACTAGTCTTTGTTGCTGGTTCCTCCTCATGGAACTGACCTCTCAACTTTATTATTTTTTTTTAAAGATTTTATTCATTTATTTGAGAGAGAGAGAGAATGAGAGAGAAAGCACATGAGATGGGGGGAGGGTCAGAGGGAGAAGCAGACTCCCTGCCGACCAGGGAGCCCGATGCGGGACTCGATCCAGGGACTCCAGGATCATGACCTGAGCCGAAGGCAGTCGCTTAACCAACTGAGCCACCCAGGCGCCCTGACCTCTCAACTTTAGAGTGGCCTCGGGTCCAGTCCTCAGACATCTCCTTGTCCCCATCCACATACATTCCCCAGGTGACATCTCCTGGTCCTGCGGCTTTAAACACCATCTGCTGGCAGTATCCTAGTTTAACTATTAACTCGCTAGAAGAAAAAAAAGGCCTGATTTGTAAATTTTGCTAATTTGTATGGTGCATTTCTCCCACCATGACCCATCTCAAGCTGCCAACCTGTCACCGCCGAATGGGGAATTGGGAAGAGATGCGCACAATCAGCTCTTGAGAGCCTGGACAGGCCAGCTTCAGGGCGCCCATGACAATGTCCACGTTTACCTCCATAGCCCAGAACTCTCACCTGCACATGAAACTTACATTCTTCATATCCTCCATTTGAATTTTAATCATCTCAAGTTCACTCCATCCAGAGAGAGCTCTCAGTCTCCCCCTGACTCTGCCGTCACTCCCACCAGCCTCTCGGCAGTGTCTCCAATCTTAGTGTCAATCCCAGGTTACAGCTGCCCGGGGGTCAGTCTTGACCCTTCTCTTATCTCCTCACTTGCCACCCGATCCATCATCCTATCCTGTCAACTCTACCTTCTAGATAAATCCAGAATCCATTCATTTCTCATTTCTCAGCACCACCAGAATATGCTCTGATCTAAACCATCATCATCCCTCACAGGATTATTACACTGATGACCTAGTGAGTCGCCCTGCTTCCGTCCATTTTCCTATCAGCCTTGTAGCCACAGGGATTCTTTCAAAACACGTCAGCTGATGTCACCCTTCTGTCCCCAGGCCACTGGTCGTCTTCTGTCTCACTCAGAGGAAAACCCCCAGGTCCTTAGCACGGCCCACACAGCCCTCTGTCACCGGGGCTCCTAGCACTTCCCTGATGGCTGCTCTGTTCCATGTACCCCATCCCCTCACTGGGCTCCAGCTCCCCGTCCCCCCCCACCCCAACTAGTTTCCAAGCCCATCCAGGATGTTCTGGCATCGCATCTCTTATATACTGGTGGTTTCTTCTCCTGGGCACAGTCCTTCCCCAGAGGGCTCTGTGGCTCGTCCCCTAACTCCTGTATGTCTCTTCTCAAACATCTTTACCGAGAGCCACATCATCTAAAATTGCAGCACCTCCCTGCTCTATTTTTCCGTAGTGGCCTTAGCATCACTTAAGAGACTTGGCTACATCCCCTGGGTCTTGAGCACTGCCTGGCATGTAGTAGGTATTAAATAAAAATCTGTGGAATTAATAACTAATGTATTGGGTCCTAAGTATTACATTCCCTGCAGTATTTGTATTTTGAGACTGATTTGATTGAACTCAGACCACATTTTCCAGAAATGATCAATATACATCTAAGCCTTACTGGTTTTCCCGATTAATGTTCCATTAGAGGTATCAGAGGACTATGTGGAAGCATTATCCATGTGGAAATGTGACCCTGGCATTTTTGAGAGAAGTTAGGAAGCAGTAGAGGAAAAAGATCAGAGACATATTTATTGACTCTCTCAAAATACTCAAATACAGATTCTGACCAGGAAGGAGGAGAACAGCCCACACACTCAAAATGTTAATTGTGTAGAGGAATTTCAGTAAGTTTTTCATGAGCAAGTTCTCTACCAAGAAGAGCTAGCATCCTAAGTCACCTCTTAGGACTAACAATGACACAAATATTCATCTGCATAAGAAAGGCAGGCACTTTGCAACCCTATCCTTTGGGTGACAACTCTATTTGATTAAAGGACTGAGTTTATGACCATGAAGACATTCTTTTTATTCATCTATGCACATTCATTCAATAAATATTTATTTGCCCAATATACATGCCAGGAACTGTTCTAGGTTCTGGAGCTTAGGAAAATGACTGACCAAGTCCTTTGAAGCAGTTATCTATTGAGCGACCAGAAAGGAAAAGAAAGAATGAAAAATCCACAGATGTGGTGTATCCACTCCCAGATTAGAAGACAAAGGTCCATAAAAAAAAAAAAAGAAGAAGAAGACAAAGGTCCATGGCCATAGTTGCTTCCATATTGTTTTATACACGTAAGATAATATTGTTCTCAGAGGTGCATTAATGAATCAATACAAACAAAAGTGTACTGTTTTTAATTGTGTGCCCAAAGAAACTCTAATGTTACACAGGTGGATAGTATTCACTCTGCTAGAGCAATTTGTAAGAGATCTGTTTTCAAAACATCCACAGAAAGTGTTCAGAGATTACATGATCGAGCAGGTTGAAAAGCTCATGCTGGCCAAGATGGGAAGTCATTGGTTTACCTTGACATAAGCTACTGTAAGAAATAAAATCAATGTTAGTTCACCAAGTTTGGGTCACTTAGAATTGCACAGGACTAGCCAATATGGGGGAAAAGGGCCTTCCACTCGGCCTGTGAACCAGAGAATCGGAGTCCCTGCTAGGCCGTGTTCTTCTCCAGAGAGCGCTATATTTATAGAAGGAACAAAACCTTATGCAGGATGAGGGGGTTGGATAATAATATGTGTGAATACACTGATCTGTCTGAACAGTTTCTTGGCTGTCTGCTTTCAATGGTAATAAATATCCACTAAAAGCCGTCTGCTGTATGTGTTTCTGGTAAAGTCTCACACTTCCCTGCATGAATACATTCAGAATATAAGCACCACACACTCGACTATAGAGACTCTGTTGTATTCTGAATTCTTAAGTTATGCAGCTTAGCAGCTGTGATAATGTAATGGTTTGCAAAATAATAGACTGGCAATATGTCAACCTGAAATAACACATCAAAAAATGAATAATGTGGGTGCAAAAAGGTTTAATTTATACTGCGTTAAAAATACTGCTCCAGAAATATCACACCATTTCAGTCTTTCCAAGACCAAAAAAAAAAAAAAAAAAAAAAAAAATCCTTTCACTTAAATAGTCAAATAATTGTGGTAAAAGAGAATGCTTTCTTGTTTCTTTTTTTTTTTCCTCCACCCAATAAAAATGTCAAATTTACATTACTCTGTGAAGAGACATATAAGCTGAGTCTGAGTCTGGTCAGTTGTTCACACACACGCTTCCTTCTACTTTAAGACACATGGTATGATCTAAGAGTTTAGAGCATTTGTCTCCTCAGCTTGTATGAACACGTAAGAGCAAACACATTTCCCGTCAGCAATAATTGGGCGTGGGGTAATTTAATGTAAAAAAAAAAAATGAGGCTGTTTCTGTTTATGTCTTAATTCTGCTCTTCTTCCCAAATTTTCTCACTGAGGGAAGTTTATAAAAAACTTTCAGATTTCATTTATTTTTCTCATCTAGTGAATATTTATCACACTCCTGTTATGAGCCAGAGACCAAGATGTGTTTCCTGCCCTCAAGGAGCTTGTCATCATGTGGAGATTTTACATGACAAATAGGATGGAAACGGGGGGATTCAGTGCAGTGTGATCTGTGCTGCTGTGGGTAGGGGAAAATGCAGTGGGTAGGGGAGCCCAAAGGAAGAGCACTCATTCAGACTTGGGGAGGGGGCAGGGTTCTGGAAAGCCTTCCCAAGGGTGTTAATTTTAGGCTGAAAGGATGTGACTAAGAAGTTAAGGAGGTAGAGGGAGGAGGCAGTGTGTCTCAGGCCGACCAAAGCACATGCAAAAGCCCTGAGGCAAGGGAGAGCATAGTGGTTTGGAGGAGCCTCAGACGTGTGCAGTGTGGTTGGAGTCCAGCACTCTCAGGGCAAAGTAGGGGGAGAGCTGAGGCTGGAGAGGGTAGCAAGGTCCTGATCACGAAGGCCTTGTAATTATATTTAGGCATTTACCTAAGTACTTATCTTGAAGCAGGAACCACTTAAGGGTTTTAAGTAGATGAGTGGACACGACCATGCCTCTGTTTTACAAAGATCACACGGCTGCAACACAGAGCATGGACTTGGCGGAGCACAAATGGCAACTGTTTGAAAGTGAAAGATGATGGTGGCCTGAGCCAAGGGGGAGGAGGGGGCAGGGAGGGCGCCTGGGTTCTGCTCGGGGCGTTCAGGTAGCTGGTGGACTGAAGGAGGAGCAGGATTGTGGACGAGATGACCAATGCCATCCCGGACATGTGGAATTTGAGGCATCCTAGCATTCAGGAGAACAGAGAGGTCCAGCCCTTCCTGGGGATATGTGGGTCTGGAGGCTAGAGAGGATAAATCAGCAGGAAGAGGAGCATCGTTCATAAACACCCATCTGAAACAGCTCAGGCTGGGCCACAGGAAGCTTTGCCTACTTATTCTCGGGCTTTGGAACCCTAAAGAAAGGTAATTTCCAACATGATGCCATTTCCTCATGGTGTAGGGTCATAGTAGTTTCATAAAAACATTTCCCCCGCTCCAAGGCAAACTCCCAGGAAAAAGGTCCACATTTGCTCTTTCCTTAATTCATTTACATGTTGTGCTCTTAGATTCATGAGAATTTCCCATGAAGTTCATTTTTACCTCTGGAATAACATCTGGCTTTGGAAGGAAGGGACCCTATAGAAGCATATGGGCTTGAGAGGTTTAGTTAGTTGGCATTTTCGTGCAATGAATTTGAAACATTTTGTTTTCTAAGTGTCTTACATAAAATTGGGAGTCCAAGGCAAATTATCACCAGGAAATCCTGTCTGTCTTGGCTTTACTTGGTAAAGATCCCCAAAGGACCTCTCCAGGTGACAGTGAAGTGTGACCAAGAGTGTGAGGACCAAGGCCATCAGCTATGAAAAATATAAGCCGAGTGTTCCTCCACTCAAAGGTAGGCAAGCTTTAAAAACACTCTGTCATTAATGATTGTTTTCCATATGTGAGGTATTGTGTTAGGTCCTTATATACCTTCCCTCTAATCCTTAACAAACGCCCTCAACAGGGGCTGGTGCAGACGTAGAAACTAAGAACACTGAGTAAGTCTGGTGACTCTGGTCAAGAACACACAATTAGTAAAGGGTGAGGCGCTCAGTTTTGGGGACCCGGGGACTGCAAGCCCTACCCTTTCTACCCCACCTGGCTGCTTTCGGTAGCACCTAAATTGTCTTCATTTCTTGTTTTGTAGCTAAATTCTTGCCCTGTTATGTCAATACTGTTTTGTTCATGTAAACCTGTATCCCTAATCTCTCTTGTCTTACCAAGCAAAGTATTTATATTTCTGCTGTTCTTCCCACCTCACCTAGTTCCGTGATGGGCTCGTGGCAGTCGGTGAAACTATGAACAAAAACTGAGCCTGGTCTCGCGGCCCGAGTGAGTGTTTCTGAATCAGGATTTGATAGAGTCTAGACAGCATTGTTAAAAAGGTGTGCTTCTTTTCTTTCAACTCAACTGGCAGTTGGAAAACAGGAACAACTATGCACTCCTGGGTGCTTGAGGGCACATGACCAGCCCTGGAAATAGTTTTCTCCTCGGTCTCCTCGGTCGTGAGTCTTCTGTATTCCCTTTCATGAGACGTTCTGGTGACAAGTTGCTTACGATCCTTTGCTTGGGGGCAGGCTGCCATGTTGATGTTCCCCCAGGAAGCAAAGGTGATGAAACAGGGACAGAAGATACTCGGTCCTTAGACATGGGTCCTGCTCTGTGGTCGACTCTATGTCCCTGGACAGATGATTAAACCCCTCCGTGCCTTGGCTTCCCTGTTCCTACAGGACAAGAGTGATAACCCCTATTCGCTGTGTCTCGCCAACTCAGGATCGTAATACGAAGTAACGAATATAAAAGTGCATTGGAGTAATTACAGGCGGTACAGACGCGAGAGCTTAAGATCATCACATATCGCGAGACAACGGAAAGCAGCCCGGATGTCTGTCACCCTCTAGGCTGCTGATGTAACTGGAAAAGGGCCACTGCTTTTAAGTCAGGGAGTCCAAAGAAAAGAGTGCGGGTTCTCGGTATCTGCCCTTAAAGCAGATTCCGTGTCTCCCCTTTCCTGCCCTCCTTTTACACAAATGTTTGACTCTGATTCTGAAAATCGTCATCAAGTCGGCAACAGTATAAAAGGCCCAGTTGGAATTGACACATTCATCCTAGGTTCCAGTTAGTGTCAGCCTCCCTTAGAGTGGAAGGGGAGATGGGCAGCTCATAAGGAATGCAGGGACACTCTTCCTGTGAGCCACGGAGTCCCAGCCCCATCGCTTCACCTCCAGCAACTGAGATGAATAGGATGTCTGACGCTCCGGTGATGTGTGTGCTTTCTCCTAAGGGCCCAGCAGCTTGCAGATCTAAGACGCAGGTAACACGGGTGTGTGCCCACGGGCAGAAAATAGGTCTGTGTGTTTTGAACGTAAGTAGATGCCAACACATGTGACAATGTTTTATGTATGACGCTGTGTTCGTAGGCTGTCCATTTTTCTTAAATTGGTTAACAATGAATAACAGAAATAGTAACTGCATACATCTGGATTTATTAAAAATCCACGATCTAGCAAACATCCATCTGGAGATTCTAATGGTTAAATAAAGGTTCCTATGGAATTTTTTTGTGCCTATGCCCAGATAACTCTCTCCTAAGTATTGCCACGTTCTGGAACTCCAGCGTGTACAATTCATGTTTCTAAATGACTAGTTGTGCACAGAACACATGATATAAACTTAGTTACCGCAAAGGTCAGGACATTCTCAAGAAAACCTAAAATCATATCCAATATAAGCCTGATATACTTTTAACATTTGCTGTAACTGTTAGTCCTACGCTCTAAAGCTATTGGTATAGAAGGGAGCATTCGATAGACACTTACTATATATTAGTTGATGACTCTGATATTGAGCACAAGACATATGTCTCAAAATAAAGACCTATAGACAAACAGAATAGGAAGTGAAGCTTTTTTTTTTTTCATCAGTATTCAAGTGGCAGAAAGAACGTCACTCACTACAAGTCAGGAAATCAAGCCCACCTGCATTCTAAATAGACCCTCATATTTTAAACTTTTCAACTGTGCTTTCCTTACATTTAAAAATCAGAGTAGTAAGTATACCAGCCAGAAAAAGTGACTCGAATTCAACCCTGTTCCCCTTTATAAGATGCAGCAGGTTGCTTATCTATCAAGAGAGCTTTTTATGAAGCTATGTGCCTTATGGCTGTTAGATCCCACCTTAAACCAGGATGTCTGAGTAGACTCTACAGCCCACAGAGGGGACTGCCATGATTCAAACAGGAGCTTCGGGGTTTCTGAGACCCACAAAGCATTCCACCCCTGCGGGGGTGTAGGCATTTTGTCCCTCCATGAACGAGCCCAACATACCAAGGACAGCTAGCTTTGTATCAACTTCAGTCATCCCCAAAAGTGAATTTAGTACTCCGAAGAAGGACAAATCCTTATTATTTTACAGGATCATCACTGCCAGGGGTTACCATAAAGTAAGCACGTTTCAGAAAATTAACAGAGTCATTTCGAGCCTAAATCCGTAGTATTAAAAATAAATCCAAAATGATAGCAAGTTATGTGAAACAGCGACAACACAACAGAGGGAATTCTCTTCAATGGGGGCATAATTTAAACCCTCCAGGCATCAAAGCCTCCTTTGAAGACACGGTCACCCCACAGAGGAAATTTGCAGCTGTGTCGCACTAATGCATCTGCTTGCAGCCCCTGCTTTTCTCCCCAGGCACTCACATCTTCCCATCCCGATTCCAAAGGGAAGTCCCCACCCCAGTCTCTACCCTCCTATCTCATCTCTCACAGCACCCCCACATGCACAGCTGGCAAAAATTTGTTTCAAATTTCTCATCATTCTCTGTTAAGAATAAAATTTTACCCACGACCTAGTATTCTACCGTCCCAGGAATTCAAATTTTTCAGGAAAACAGGGCCACCAGAAGGGATGCTATGTACAATGAAAACAAACATCTCCTTTTCTTTGGAGCAATTGCTCCACGCAAAACAAACAGCCCGCCACGTCTCTTACCCTCTCCACGCTGCGTCTTCTCAGAGATCCATAAGGAATTTTCAGTAAAAGTCTTTGAGATCTATTCGGAGCCACTGCAGCCTGAACCACCATGGTGTAGAGCCGCGTGTGTGCGTTCCTGTGTGTGAGTGAGTGAGTGAGTGTGTGTGTGTGTGTGTGTGTGTGTTCCCAGCAAAGTGAGAGACAAGGCTTCCTCCAAACTAAGTTATGGTCTCCTGGAGGTTTCCCAAATATCAAATAACCGAAAGAGTTTTTTCTTTCGACCATATGAGTCAAGATGTGGTTCGTCGGGAGGCGGGGGGATGGGGAAGCAGAAAAATAGCCCAAGTTCTCCAACTTCAGCCTGCCTTCAGCAACAGCGTTAGCTGCCCCTTGTCTGTCCCTGCCTGTCAGTCCTTCGGTGAGACTGCGTGTCCCAGAAGTTGGCAAGCGATGCCTCTGGGGAGAGTGATCCAGAAATGGCAACTTTGCTTCTCGTGGCTACAGATGGTAACCAGGTCAGTTGTCTAATCGAAGCGCTATCACTCGTATTATTCATTCCATCACGTGACTCCAAAGCCCCTCGGCCATACAGTAGGTCACATGCTCACCTTAAAAAGACTATTTGGAATATCACCATCTGGTGCGGAGATTAATGTGAAATCCTGCATTCTGATTTCACTCTTTTCCAAACACAGGAAAAATATTTGCAGACCTGTGACATAACGCACTGGGGACTTGGAGGGATCCCTGCTTGCGGTCATAAATTACATGTATGACCCTGAGCATCAGATGCGCCTCTCTGGTTTTTCTCTCCTGCTTTCCAGTGCACGGAAAAATAAATGTAGGAGTGCAATTAATTATATATGTGAATGTAGTCTGCAAAGATAAAGTGTGAGAGAAGGGGAAAAAAAAATGTTGGGGTATCACGTGGTCTAGATGAATCGACTATACGAGACAGACTCGCATTTGGCATCTCTTCGTTTAAATGTTTGTGTTATAGAACATTTATTTTTATGTGTGTCAGTAAATGTGAAGAAGTTCTGTTTGATTTTACAAGGCTCTGAAAAGGACTAAGTTCAGATTCATCCATCACGTTTGCCTGTTCTTTTCTAATAATAGCGTGTAATTCCAGATCAGAAAATCCTCTGAAGGATGGTACACATGGCCTAAAATTTTAACTTTTCTGTAATATTTTGTAATTGATATATTCTTCATCTATGGTCCCCTCTCTCTGCTCCCCCCTCCAAATACGCTCATCTATAGCAGAGAAAATTACAGTAAAGAGAAACAAGTAAGGGGCTTCCAGAATTGGAGGGTTTTTTTTTTTTGTTTGTTTGTAATGTATCTCTACATCCGCTGCTCCTCTCCATTCTGGGATTTATGAAAGGGATGCCATTTCCTTTGTAGTAATTCATGCTTTTTGGTGTTAGCCTGATATCACTTATATGCTTTGGGATCCGGCTTTTATTTACTCTCTGCAGACCAGTTTATTGCCAACCATGGAAAAGAAAGTTCTGTTTATTCAAAGATTCTAATAGGAAGTGGGGCGGGGTGCAAGGGGGAAGAAGTGGAGGTTTACACTGCTGGAAAATGAACCAGGAAAGACTCTCAGAAGGGGGGTGCTGGTGGGGGTGGGGTGGGAAGGATGGAAACGTGGGTCTGGTCACCCAGTGCAGACACACATTAAGAGGCAGTTAAAGAAAGCATCAAGTTGATGTGGGAAATTCCAAATATACAACAATCGGGCTTTGTTCGTAATGGGTTCCATATGTGCATGGGGGAGCCAGTGAGGGGGTGAGAGAGAAGGCCAGCAACAAGGAGAGTCTTGCGGAGCGTCTCTGGCTAGGTGGTTGAGGTTTATATACCTTTTTTCCTCTTTTCTCGCTTCCTTCCTGCACTGCCTGGTTTCAGACTATTTTGGGGTGGCAATAGATCTGGAATGATACCCAATGATTGGGCCAAATGCATCGAATTTCCTTGATAAAACCCCACTCAACTATGTAACGGTTTTGAACAAAGGACAGGCACAATTTCAAAACACTTATCTGTCGCGAATCCTGGGACTGCTTCCTTCCAGAGCGGTTTGAGAGGGGGCGCGGGACCACATCAGCTGAGAAGTCACTGTCTCTCTCCCCTGACCCAGACCAGGGCAAAGCCCCTGGGAACTGAATTTATTTATATTTGACTAAATGCAATTTCCTGTTTCCCAGGGGTATTAATGAGTGTTTCACTGAAGAGCTTAAGGCCTCATGGCATAGTTCAGATCATAAAGGACACTTTGATGAACTAAGTGCAAATAAAACAAAAACATATGCATTTGATTAAGGTTAAAATACATATAGAAGAGAATGTTAATGGAAACAAAAATAACCCTGAGCCAGGCTCGCACACATTTGAGCCCCATTTACTCTACCCCCCGGGGGGGTGAGGAGCAGGATCATTTCTCTATCAGCACCAGTGTCTTCTCCCAGCTAACGGGGAGGAGGAGGTTGGCTCTGGAGCTTTCCACAGTCCCCACAGAGTAGCCAGCCACCTCCTCAGACAGATTGAAGGCTCTCAAAGGTCAGCTTGTCCAAAACTATCTTCTTGATGGTTTTGCTGTAGGTGTTTAAGGTTTACACATTTAAAATTAGTTATTGAGACAAAAGCATTTAATTTCAGAAGGCCACTGTTATAATACAGATCTGTTTCCCAGGAAGGGATATGCATTCACACCTTTGCAGATCTGACCACTTTCCGAGAGGTGAGGGGGATTAACGTTTACTGCGTACCTAGCAGTTGCCCGCAGCGTGCTAGAAGGTGACCCAAGGCTATCTCAACGCAGAAATGAGCTTCGGGGTCCATATTTTACAGCTGATGAAACTGGGGCTCAGAGAGGTTAATAATTTGACCAAGGTAACACAGCTAGAACTGTCAGATCTAAGATGAAGCCAAAGTCAAGATGTTTGATTTCAGGGCCTGACTTGGCCCATTATATACTGTCACGTGGCACAGAGGACTTCATCAGATTACAGCAGGTTAGAAATCCAGGAAGGACAGATATCCATGGGACCTAACAGAGAAAGGGAAAAACCCCTGGCTTTGAAAAAGAGAGAATTTAAGCCAGGAAATGGCATTAGAAGGAGCCGTTCTAGAGTCTCTGGAACTGCTGTTCTGCTGTCCCTTGGTGAGGAGCACGGGTGACAGGAAGAGCAAAGAAGCCCACAGGAGCTGGGGAGACAGGACAGCCCCTGGCCGGAGGGGTAGAGGGAGGAACCTAGGGCCAGGGTTACCTTGTAGAGGCTGGAACCCTGGGGACCCATGGGTGAGACCTGATCACTGCTGAAGCCGTGGGCCAAGGCCAAGAGGGGGCCAGGGGGAAGGGGGAGGAAGGCCCTGCTCCTTCCTCCTACTCCCCTCCAGCCTCCCCCCTGCATCCTCCGTGCACTGACGCCAGCCAGTTGACCGGGAGCCCTGGAGGCAGCCATTGGGGCAGGGGAGGGAGAGAGGAGGAAGAGCTCTGAGGGTAAATACCCACGCTCAGCACTGAGACCAGAGACTTGGGAGCAAAGGACTGGGAGAGGGTGAAAAAAGAGTAGCTACAAGACAACAGAAAAGCAAGGGGGAACCATCTGGAACAGAGTATTAGTTAGAGAAAGCATGTTTTTGCCAGGATGGTGGGCACGGAGTTCCCCTGCGCACCCAGGGCACAGTGTAATGGTGCACGGGACAGATGGGGAGCCTGCTGCGGGGATGCAGTGAGCGAACCCCCAGGAGATGGGACGGAGAAGACCCACCTCTGCTCTAGAGCCCCTGAAGCTGCTGTGTTTGATGCCTCTTAGAGCAGAGCACCCAAGCCTGGTGGAATTTTTTTGTTTATTTTGAACATTTCCTTCCCATCTCAGTGAAAATGTTTACATTCAAACTCTGGAATGAAAATGCATAGGGATCGATTGAACCATATTTCAGGAAAATCAATGGTCTCGATACACCAAAGCAAGAGGTATCAAATCCAGTGGGTGTTCTTGGTCACAGATAGCAGGAGGTAGAAGGGGGGGCTTGGGGGATAATGGCCTGTCAGAGGGAAAGCACGTGACAACACCAGGGCTGTGGGGGGGCGGCCGCAGGAGAGGGGAGACCCGCCGCTGAGTGTGTGGACAGGGGCATGGCAGCTGACCCAGATCGGGCCAGCGACTGAGCTGGCACGTGCTGAGAAGCCGCGGGAAGGCTGGGGGGGGGGGGGGGCGGTTCTTGATAGGATACTGAGAACTGACACAGAAACGGGGACACTGGTCACTGCAGCCTCTTGTCTAGACTGCCTGGCCTACCGGCCTCCAGCGTTCATCCCAACTGTGGCCCAGGGCCTGAAATGACCATTCATGCGGCTCGTCCCTTTGGCCGCCTGAGGTCTCCCGTGCATGCATATCTTACCTCAGACTTGTCATCACTGGTGCCAGGTGAACTCGTCCGCACCGCTTTGTTTTGTTCACTTGCCAGAATCCGGAAAGAAGGGATAACGGGGCAGAGACATTTGGGCCAGGTTTTTGGGGTGGGAGGAAGGAGGCGACAGGTCACACAGTGGGTACAGTGGGGGGCCATGATGAAGCTCCTGGCCCGAGGGCAGCCTGGGGCCACGGTGGGGCGCGGGGGCGGGGGCAAAGGGCCGTGACCTGAGCAGTGTTGGCAAAGTGGGTTGAAGCGCCCTTCTGGAAAATAAGGACGGAAGCATTTCACGAAATGCTACCCCTGTCTTCTTTCATTCTCTCTGGTAGAAGGTGAAATAGCGCTTACACTAAGGACAGAGATACAAAGCTGACAGTGTAAGTGCCTCTTCTAATGTTCATCTCCAGCCATTCTTTGTTGTAAATTTAGCAGCATGTCGAAAGGGGACTGACTCTCTCGGTTTCGTATGTCTGAGGACCACAGGTGCCAACCATTCCCTCCTTCTCCACGTCCTCTCGAAGCATGCAAAGGAAAGCCTGAGACCAGATTTGAGGTCCCATGTTGACCTGGCTCTGCAGGCTGTCGGCAAAGGAGTCAGAAGAACGAGGAGGCGAGGAGCCTGCTGCCCCCTCACCTCAGCCCAGCGAGGGGCTCCGAGGAGAAGCCCACTGGGAGGGGTACAGCAAGTTTTTTAGGTGATAGGGACTGGCTGAGCATGGGTGGCAGCCAAGAGAAGAGAAGAATGGTGCAGGGGAAGTCACTTCAATCCCATCATCTTGGGCCAGCTACGAGTGCCTAAGAGAGCTGGTCTTGGTCCATCTCGGGTGCTCAGGGTGTTGTATGAAGGGCTACAGAACTCCAGGAGAAAGGGGCTGGGGCTGTGGGGCCAGAAGGGATCTTAAATGACTAAGCAGCAGAAAAGCCATCACTTGTGCCAGGGAACTGTGGTGGGAAGGGGGCAGGTTGTTCAAAGAACCCACAGGGCACTCCACTCCACAAGAACAACAGCTGGGTTTAGACGTCCATCAGCCCCACAGAGAGAGCCTAGACGTGCTAGAGGCAGCTCAGGGAGCAGGGCCCACGGGGAGGGACATGGAGGAGGAAGCCAGGAGCCGCATGCCGGCCTTTCCCACTGCAGCCCTGAGCTGAGCGAGGGAAGACAGGCTTTGAATGAAGTTTGGGGTATACACTCCCTGTCCTATAAAACAGGTGAGAAGATAAACAGGATGAGACTGAACCAAAGACACACACGAAGAACGCCTCAGCAATTTGGAACATTCCCGGAGTAGGGGTGAGGGGAGTTGGGAAGGGAAGTTCTGTCCTTCTTTAAAAGCCCCATCACCCTTCCCATTAGCTTCCAACTCAGCTAACCTGGGTCATTCATGTCACCTTTTATTAGAGTAAGCTCTGACTGAGGTTATGCAAACAAAAATGCTGCCTGTATCCATAATTTTATATTTGAAAAGTGGCTGGAATTTAGGCCAAACACGAAACCCAATATCCCCAAGAGTAGGAGGGAAGATACCAAGCAACACAGTTATCACCAGACTTCACATGCCCAAGGCCTGTGAGATTATTCACAGTCCCCACCGGGGCAGGATAGTTGAGGGTTCTCTTGGTTTTAACGCAGGTTTGCATTGACGAAGTACATTGTTGGCATCGTCCACCTTTGGACAGATTTTTCTCCTCTTATGGCATTTGGAAGAAACTGTAGGTATAATTACAGCTAGGGTGGGTAGGCAGATAAAATTTTCCTTCCTTTCCCTGCCTTTCCGTTCATTCTTCCTTCCTTCCCCTTTTCCTTCCTTCCTTCCTCTCTCAATCTCCCCTTGTCTACTTGGTCTACATTCTGGGCTTTATTTAATAGTTCTCCTCCATGACCAGCCAGACAAAGAAAATAAAAGAAGTTTGAACTGAATTGTTCAGTTTGACTCCCAATTATTGTTGCTGGTAGAGGTCTGGTGAGCTGGGATGAGTCTACTACTCGTTTCTGATATTACATTGGCTGTGCTCTTCTTGTATTCCATACCAAGCTCTAGGCTATTGGCCTTGCCCTTGTCTAAACCAATTTTTAAAATATCCTTTTATTGCTTACGTTGCATGATTCATTCAACAGTTACTTTATTGAGCGTCTAACAGAATAATGGCAACCCCCTTACATGGCAAAGTCTATTGCAGGCCCTATTCTAAAGGCTTTTAGATATATTGATTCTTTAATTTTCATAACACCTCACCAAGAAGGCACTTTCCTTTTCCCTAGAGGAAGATGGGGACACTGAGGCACAGAGAAATGGAGAAACCTGCCCAGGGTCACACTGCAGGAGGTTTTGGGGTCCATTAACTGCTAGATAACTACTATGTATCAGGTGCTGGGCCAGGAATTGAGGATACAAGGGAGCTTCTGCTTTTTGGAAGAGTTTGCTCTTGTTCCTCACACTTAGATCCCCCTGTGATGAGGTATCTGGAAAGAAGTAAAACAACCTTTTACCTGATTTACACCTGGAAGTTTACTGAACAGCTACCCAACAGGATGAAATGAGATTTGTCAAAGTTTTTTGTAAATGGGACACACACACAGACACACACACACTTTCCACTCTGACTTCTGCACACTGTTTTCCTGTTGCCTCAATATAACAGCTTTCGTGGATCTCACCATCCACCTCTCTGCCTCTTCATACATATTCCCCTATGACATCCATGTTTCATCCTTCTGCATTGCTTAAAGGTCATGCAAATTAGCCACATACATTGGGTGGTAAAGAGGCTTCTTTTTGGACCTTTGAGAACACCCTGTTCAGTAGTTTCATTGGAGGAACAAGGAGTAGAGAATTAATTAGCCCAGAATAAGACCCCCATCCCCATCAACTCAACAATACACATTCCATCACAAAGGAAAGCACACTACATTCTTCCGAGGTAGGGAAGAAAATACAGCATTTGCTGCATGGAAACCTCACGTGCTAACTGGGCATCCCAGAACCTCATTTCAATCTTTCTGGCAATGATCACGCTGTAGAGAATGTCAAGTGGAAAATATTCATGGCCTGTGTGGAGGATTAGTCCATATTGTCTTAGCATCCCTTGCTTCAGAGACATCAAATTCCAGGTCATCGACATGCTGGCAGGATTATTCAACTATTCACCCAGAGAAGGAGGGGCAGGGAGGGATCCTGCTTGCAAGTGGCAGACAGATTCTATTCCTCCATATGAAAGTCCTTCACATCTGCCCTGGATATGATTTGCCCCCATCAGAGCTCCACTTGTCCTTCCCAGCATGAGGCTAAATCAGGCAATCAACGGCTACAGCCCGGGATAATGGCTATTCTGCATGGTGGTAATGGATTATTGCATGTGCTATTAGAAGTGATGTCATGTCCAGGTTCTGAGGAATCGATAAGATTGCCAGGATGCCTGTGTGATTAATCAGGTAATAAGCTGACCGGTGTGGGGCTGGCTGTGTAGGTTGGCTTTCAAGACCCATTTTGCAAAGCTCTTTTTCATGGGCTATCCATCCATGTGGATGGATTTTGATAACTAGCATTGATTTGCCATTTTTATGAAGTGCAGTTTGCACAGGGTAAACTGTGTAATTGCACCCAGAATGGCAAAATAAATAATGTTCTTATCTATGGTATTGACTACCCAGGATTAGCTGAATATATATAGTACAGTACACCTCCAAACAGAGTCAATGGATGTTGACTTTTGATTTTTACTAGGCTCAGCTCTCAAATTTCAGGTGTCTTAGATAAGCATTGGGTGGCTAATGATCAACTTTTAGTATATGTGCTGCCGAAGCGAGCACTAATGATCAACTTTTAAATCTGCTTCTAATTTCCAGGCTTCCTTTTTCCAGGAGGAGAAGTTTAATGTAATTTCCTTCAATAGGAGAATGGTTGTCTTGGTTCAAGTAATCCCTCTGGTGCTGCAAAGGAGGGTGGCTTTCTTTGGGGCCATCAGATTGCTTTCCGTACTATGCCCAGGACCATGTCACTCCTAAGGGCAAGTGCCCATTTGCCCAGGGGTCTCTGGGATAAGCCACATGACCTGTATTTTCCCAAGGTGAGGAAGGAAAGCACTTGATCTGATAAAAAGATAGGTACTGGGAAATCTCACATCATGAGAATAGGGTTTATCTTGAGTGTGCCCTAGAAGGCTGCCAACATCCCAGAAGTCAAAATGAGAAAGGTTACCCAGTAGAAGATCAAGGCAAAATACATACAATGGACACCTGCTGAGATGTAAATGAGGATGCCTAGGGGATGCTCACTGTTACTGTCTCATGGGGTACTCCACTCCATTTGTTTTTTAATTTTTTAATTTTTTAAATTTTATTTTATCACGTTTTGTTAGTTGCCATACAATACATTATAAGTTTTTGATGTAGTGTTCCACGATTCATTGTTTTCGTATAACACCCAGTGCTCCATGCAGTACGTGCCCTCCTTAATACCCATCACCGGGCTAACCCACCCCCCCACCTGCCTCCCCCCTAAAACCCTCATTTTGTTTCTCAGAGTCCATCGTCTCTCATGGTTCATCTCTCCCTCCGATTTCCCCTCTTCACTTTTCTCTTCTTACTCCATTTGAATTTTAAACCTTGATAGCACGAATGCAGATAATAGACTTGTTGAGAAAATTAGGTGAGGCAGTAGAATCGCATATGCGGGAACAAAAGTGGTAAGAAATGCCATCAGAGCCAGGTTCTGACATACATCCTATAGAAAAATATATTTTAGACTTTATTCTGTGAGCAACAGGGAGTCATTACAAGTAACTTTTTGCAAGGAAGTGATACCCATCTAACTTGAATTTTTTGGGCTTGAGTGGTAAAGGCTGAGTGGTAGAATGGAGAGCTCAGATATATCTGAAGCCAGGAGAGAGGTTGCAAGATTACTGCAATTGTCCAAATGAGAGGCGATTAAGCCCAGAACTAGGACAGTGGTGACAGGCTGAATATAAGATGTTGGGGAACAATAAATGGTAGAGGGAGGTATATGGTGATCCTCTACCATGAGGGAGTAGAGGAAGGATGGTCCTATTAGCTAGGTACCCAAGAGAAGGGGCAGGTTTGGGGAGATGATAATGAGTAGCTCTGGACATACAGAGCTCCTTGTGCCCAAACATTTTGACCTGTAACATAAGAGGGGAGTAAAGCCTGGAAATGCAGCTTTGGATTTCAAACTCAGACAAGGAACTACTAGTCAAGTTATTAATTAAGTGTTAAGGGAAGACATTCAAGAACACAAACATTGACTTCTCATGCACCTCGTCTCAGGAGTTTACTGGAAGAAAGTCTCCAGTAAAAGAAAGTTAAACCTACAAAGAAGGGATTTGAATTCTAAGAAAAAGAGAATGAATCCCAGGAGAGCTGAAAAGGAAGTTCTTGGAATAATGACAAGAGGAGCCCCAAAGGACCCAGTCACACAAGGGACTCAGAGAGGAGCTAGCCCAGGTGGTACAGGAACTTGGGAGAGGCCCAGGAAGGAGGGGTCTCAAAAAAAGAAAAAAAAAAAATGTATGGATTGAGTATCTAATGAGTGTGCCAAATTGAAAGGAGATACAAAGCTCTATTAAAGTTCTCAAAGAAAAATGATTGATAGGTATACAGAATATCAAGGCCCCAATGAAACCAGGCAACTAGTACCACCTAGAAAAACATGAAGTTGTAAAATCCAGGATATGTAATCATGATATACACTGTTTCCCCACTGTAAACAATGGATTGGTAGTCATAATAAGATTGAATTTTGATTTAAACTGTGATATTGATATATTGGTAAAGATCAAGGGAAAGAGATACATGGGTATTTTTAGGGATGTGGAGCAAGGCTTTAAGCAAGTCAAAGCCTCATCGTTCAAGGGATGTCCCTGGGGAGAAGACTCAGAGATTGGGAGAAAGGGCTGGAAGCCTGGTATTTTTCTTTATAAGTCTTTTTAGTACTCTTCAACTTTAAAATGTTACAAACATTGCCATGCACATGTATTATTTTGCTAAAAACAAGTTGAATTGTAAACAGAGGAGGAATTTTCCAGGCAGTGTGCGCAGATGAGGCCTGGGAGCAGTGTGTGGCATTCAAGGGTCACTGATGGCCTTGAGAAAGTGTGCACAGAGGGCTGACAACAGAAGCCAGGCTGCAGGACAGAGAGCTAGAGCCGCCTGGCCTCATTCTGAATGGACAGATTTGAGTCTACATCCTGGGTTATTGAATCTGACAAGTAATGTTTCAGGAGCCCTGCTCGATCTCCTCCGTTTTCCTTTCCTTCAGTGTATGTTTCAGGGCTCTTAGTCTATGGATCTGCTATTGAAATGGCTGCTGAACGAGAAGCCTCCAAGCTATACCTGGAAAGGAAGAACCTTAAATCCTCTGAAACTAGTTGAGGACACACGGACAAAAGGAAGCAGGCCAAATATGTCACCAAGGGCATTGCGGACAATTCTGGCGATAGTTCTGAAGAGTCATCTGTGCACTCTGACTGGGCCTTCTGTGTGCTTTACTTTGGTGTGATATTATGTGTGTGTTTGCATGAATACATTCGTGCACACGCACATGTGTGTTATTTCCTCTCGTGAGCCCAGTGGCATTGCAGCAGCTACAGGAGCCCCAGACTGGTGACAACTAATTATGAAACACCAGGTCTGATATGTCCCTCTTATCGCATCTTGCAGAAGCCTTGCATTCCCACAAAATCCCCCAGTGGCCCTTTGTAATCCTGGAAAGGAAGTGCCAATCTGCAAACAGCTGTTCTTGAGATAGTGGGATGACATCCTAATGAGCATGCCATGAGCAACAGAGGAAACCCAAGGCTAATGGGACTGTGAGGCAAATATTTTTTTCTAGACAATTAGACTCACACGAGAAAACCTATATTCCCTAGCAAGGCTGAGAGGAGAGTCACTGACCTATAGATGTCAAGTCCCCAAGCCCTGTGGCATGTTGAACACGGTCTCTGGCTCTCTCCCAGGAGAGGGCTCTGGCAAGACAGTCCAAAGTCACCTTGCTCAGAAGCTCCACTAGGGAAACCCAGCCTGGAGAGCAGAAGAAGCCAAGTACAGGCCTGTCCCCAGGGCTCCATGCCCCTGTTGGCTGCAGAGCTCAGGACCAGGTAGCTCCTGCATTTTGGGAGCAGGCAGGCAGAACGGCCACAGATTGATGAAGTCGAGGCCAGGAGTAAATGTTTTTGCTTCCACAGAACCAAAACTCCTGCTAATTCCAGGGAGAAGTTTGAGTGGGAGTAGGGAGAGAGAACTTAGGGGTAGAGAAACAGAAAATGACTTACTGCAGTTCAGGGTTTGAAACAGATGCCTTTTCTAGGGGAAGGCAAAGGGAAAATGAAGACTAACTCATGACTACCTCCTTTGCATCAGGCATGCCCCTCGGCACTTGCACTAAATTACCTCTTTTAGATCTTCACTATGATCCTGTAAGCTGGGTAGCATTAGCTACACTTTATTGATAAGGAAATCAAAGCTCAGAAAGATTAAATGCTTGCCAACAGTCATGCGAGTAGGACATGGTGCTGAGCTGCTCATGTGACTTTAAAGCTCATTTTCAATATTCTTTAGGGATGCGTACATGGAAATGGGTCAAAGCATTCTGTCCTTCTTAACAAGGCCTGCCCTCAGGAGAAACTATTTTATGAAAGCCTAAACAATGGGGAAGGGAAGCCTTTCTGGGGAGCCTCCCTGGGGAAGTGAAATACTCAACTCTAGCTGGCTCTAGCTTTCCATATGGGGGAGGGGAAATGCCCAATTCCAGCCCACCCACCCATCCTGTCTATCAGGGAGAAAAGCACCCTGAGAAACTTTGGTGTAGTTCACAACCCAAGGCAGAGGCTCACTAAAAGACCAAGAGAACTAGCATGGGACTATACAATGCCTCTCCTCCTCCCATACCTTACCACCACATCACTAAAGGCCTATTTCCCACAGTTCCTTTCACACAGTACATCATGTCCCCTTTGAAGGTAACAAGACATACTAGGAGGCAAAAAAACACAGTCTAAAGAGACTGAACAAGCATCAGAAAGAATGAGATACAGCAGGAAAGTTGGATTTATTAGACGAGGAACTAAAAAATTAAGATTTATATCCTAAGGGCTTTAATGGAAAAAGTTGACAATATGGAAGAACAGATAGATGGACAATATAAACAGAGAGATGGAAATTCTAAGGATCAAAATGAAATTCTAGAGATCAAGAACTGTAAGAGAAGAGAGTGACTTGATAGATTTATTAGTAGACTGGACACAGATGAAGAAAGAATCTCTGAGCTTGATGACATGCCAAGAGAAACTTCTAAAATTGAAAAGCAAAAGGAAAAAAAAAAGACTGGAAAAAAAAAAACCCACAACAGAATAGAATACCCAAGAAATGCAAGACAACTATAATGTGTATAACATATGCATACTGGGAATAGAAGGAGAAGTAAGAAAGGAACAGAAGCAATATTTGAAGAAATAATGACTGGAAATTTCCCCAAATTTAATGTCAAGCACAAAACCACAGATCCAGAGAGCTCAGAGAACACCAAACCAGATAAATGCCCCTCTCAAAACAAAAACAAACAAAAACAATCCACAAAAGCCCCAGATAGAAAAACCCTCCAAAGTACTTCTGGCATATCATAGTCAAACTTCAGAAGATGGAAGATAAAGAAAAAGTTTTGAAAGAAACCAGAGGAAAAAAACTTCTTACCTATTATAAAGCAAAGGTAAGAATTATATTCAACTTTCCCTCAGAAACCATGCAAGCAAGTAGAAGTGGAGTGAAATATTTCAAGTGTTGAGAGAAAAAAAGTCCACCAACTTAGGATTCCATACCCTGGGAAATTATCCTTCAAAGTTGAAGGAAAAGCAAAGATTTTCTCAGATAAATAAAAATTGAGGAAATCTGTTGCCAGGAGAACTGCCATGTGAGAAATGTTAAAACAAGTTCAGCAGAGAGAAGGAAAATTATGTAGATTAGAATTTTGGACCTATGTAAAGAAAGGAAGAGCATCAGAGAATGAATAAATGACAGTAAAATAAAATTTTACTCATTCTTTTTGTTGTTGTCAATTTATTTATTTTATTTTTTTATTATGTTAATCACCATACATTACATCATTAGTTTTTGATGTAGCATTCTGTGATTCATTGTTTGCGTATAACACCCAGTGCTCCATTCAGTACATGCCCTCTTGAATACCCATCACCAGGCTAACCCCCCCACCCCCCTCCCCTCTAGAACCCTCAGTTTGTTTCTCAGAGTCCATAATCTCTCATGGTTCATCTCAAAATTAGGAACAAAGAACAAGGAAAACAAATAGAACATAGTAACAAATATAGGAAATGTTAATCTAACAATATCAATGATCACATTAAATGTCAATGGTCTAAATACATAATTAAGAGACAGATTGTCAGAGTGGATCAAAACACAGGACCCAACTATAGGTTTTCTATAAGAAATCCATGGACACATATAGACAGAAAACAAAGAGATGGAGAAAGATATACTATGCTAACACTAATCGAAAGAAAGTGGGAGTAGCTGTATTAATTTCAGAATCAGAAGACTTCAAGTAAAACTATCAGGAATAAAGGGAGTATTAGATAATGATAAATGGGTCAATTCTCCAAGAAGACATAACAATTCTTAACATATATGCCCCTAATAACAGAGTGTCAAAATATGTGAAGCAAAAACTGATAGAACTGCAAGAAGAAAAAGATAAATCCACTATTATAGTTGGACATGTCAATACCCCCTATCAGAAATGGACAGATACAGCAGGCATAAATTTGGTTAAGCACATAGTTGAACTCAACAACACCATCAATCAACTGGATATGATGGACGTCTATAGACTATTTCACCCAACAACAGCAGAATACACATTCTTCTGAAGCTCACATGGACCATTCACCAAGATAAACCATTTTCTGGGACGTAAAACACACCTTAACAAGTGTAAAAGATTAAAAATCTTACAGTGTCTTCTCCCAGACCACAGTGTAATTATACTAGAAATCAATAACAAAAAAGATAGTTAGATAATACTTGGATATTAAACACCATAGTTCTAGAATAACACATGGATCAAAAAAAAATCTAAAGAAATAATTAAACATTTTTTGAACTAAATGAAACTGAAAACACAACTTATCAAAATTTGTGGAGTGCAGTGAAAGAAGTGCCTAGTGGGAAATTTATAGCATTGAATGCACAAATTAGAAGAGAAAACAAGGAAGATCTAAAAATGAGTAATATAATAGCTTCCCATTAGTGAAAGTAGAAAAAAGAAGAGCAAATTAAATCTAAAGTAAGCAGAAGAATAAAATAATAAAAATTAGAGCAAAAATCAATGAAATTAAAAATAGGAGATGAATAGAGAAAATCAATAAAACCAAAAGCTGGTTCCTTGAAAGGATCAATAAAAGCAATAAGTGCTTAGCCAGGATAAGTTAAAAAAGAGAGAAGACATAAATTACTAACATCAGAAGTGAAAGAGGAGACATCCTTTGGACATTAAAAGGATAACAAAGGAACACTATGAACAACTCTGTGCCCACAAATTTGATAACCTAGATGAAATGGATCCATTCCTTGAAAGACAATCTGCCAAAACTCACACAAGAAGAAACAGAATCAATAACTGATAACCTTACAAAAGAGAAAGCACTAGCCCCAGATAGGTACACTGATAAATTCTGTCAAACATTTATGGAAGAAATTATACCAACCTTCTACAATATTTTCCAGAAGACAGAAGCAAATACTTTCTAATTCATTTTATGAGGCCAGCATTGCTCTAATATCAAAACTAGAAAAACACATTACTAGAAAACTACAGACTGATATATGTCATGAACACAGAGGCAAAAATTCTCAAAAAAATATTAGCAAATTCAGTAAAACAATGCATAAAAAAATTATATACCATGATCAAGTGGGATTTATCCCAGGTATACAAGGCTGCTTCAACATTAAAAAATTAAATAATGTAACAAAAATGCAATGAATAAAATGCTAAAGAAGAAAAATCACATAATCATATCAATTGATTCACATCACATCAAAAATGCTAAAAAAGAAAGATCACATAACCATATCAATAGGTGCAGAGAACTATTTGACAAAATCCAACACCTGTTCATAACAAAAGCTTTCAATAAAGTAGGAATAGAGAGGAACTTTCCCAACTTGAGAAAAAATATTCTCAAAAGCCTTCAGCCAACACCACACTTAATGGTGAAAAACTTGAAGTTTTCCCACTAAGATAAGGAGCAAGGGAATGATGTCTTTCTCACCATTGCTTATCAATATCCTATTGGAAGTCCTAGCTAGTGCAATAAGACAAGAAGAAGAAATAAAATATATGCAGATTAGGAAAGAATATATATAAAACTGTCTTTGTTCCCAGATGACATGATTATTCATGTAGGAAATCTGAAAGAATTGACAAAAATACTCCTGGAACTAATAAGTGATTATAGAAAGGTTACAGAATACAAGGTTAATATACAAAACTCAACTGCTTTCTTATATACTGGCAATGAACAAGTAGAACTGGAAATTAAAAATATGTTACCATTTACATTAGCACTTCCTAAAGTGAAACATTTACGTATAGTTCTAACAAAATATGTACAAAATCTATGTGAGGAAAATGAAAAAACTCTGATGAAAGAAACCAAAGAAGAACTAAATAATTAGAGAAATATTCAATGTCCATGGATAAGAAGACCTGATATTGTCAAAATGTCAGGTTTTCCCAAATTGATCTATAGATTAACACAATCTCAATCAAAATCCCAGCAAGTTATTTTGGGGATATCAACAAACTGATACTGAAGTTTATATGGAAAGGCAAAATATCCAGAATAATTGATTTAATATTGATGGGAAAAAACCCAGAGAGCTGACACCAGCCAACTTCAAGACTTACTATAAAGCTACTTTAAGTAAGACAGTATGGTATTTGTGCAAGAATAGACAAATAGATCACTGAAACAGAATAGAGAGCCCAGAAATAGATCTACATAAATATAGTCCAGTGATCTTTGGCAAAGGAGCAAAGGAAGTACAACGGAGCAAAGGCAGTCTTTTCAAAAAATGGTGCTGGAACAACTGAATATTCATGTACAAAAAAAAAAGAATCTAGACACAGACTTTATACCCTTTACAAATATTAACTAAGAATGGATTGCAGACTTAAGTGTAAAACCCAAACTATAAAACTCCTAGAAGATAGCATAGGAGAAACTGCAGATGACCTTGGATATGGTGATACCTTTTTAGATATAACACCAAGGCAAGATCCATGGAAGAAATAATTGATAAGCTGGGCTTCATTAAAAGGAAAAAACTCCTCTGCAAAAAACTTCCAAGTGAATAAGAAGAGCCAAAGACTGGGAGAAAATACTTGTAAAAGATGTATCTGACAAATGGCTGATAGCCCAGGTATACAACGAACTCTTAAAACTCAACAATAAGGAAATAAACAACCAGATTAAAAAGTGGCCAAAAGACCTTAACAGACACCTCACCAAAGAAGAGTGTATATACAGATAGAAAGTAAGCATATGAAAAGATGTTGAACATCATATATCATTAAGGAATTACAAAATAAGAATAATGAGCTACCACTACACACCTATTAGAATGGCCCAATTCCAAAACACTGACACCACCAATCCAAGTTGGCAAGGATGTGGAGCAACAGGAGTTCTTGTTCACTGCTGGTGGGAATGCAAAATGGCACAACCACTTTGGAAGAGAGTTTGGTGGTATCTTGCAAAACTAACCATTTACCACACAATCCAGCAGTTGACCTCCTTGGTATTTAGCTCAAATGTATGGAAACCTATGTCTACACAAAAACCTGCACACAGATGTTTATAGCCGAACTGCTAAAACTTGCAAGCAACCCATATATTTTCAGTAGGTTAATGAATAAATAAACTTTGGCACATCCAAACAACAGCCTATTATTAAGCGCTAAGAAGAAATGAGCTATCAAGCCATGAAAAGACATGGAGGAAACATACATGCATATCATTAAAGGAAAGAAACCAATCCGAAAAGTCTACATATTATATGAGTCTAATTATATGGTATTCTGGAAAAGACAAAATAGTAAAGGCAATAGTAAAAATATTCGTGGTTGCCAGACATTAAGGAGGAGGAATGATGAATAGGTAGAGCACAGTGGATTTTTAGGGCAGTGAATCTATCTTACATTATTCTACAATGGTGGATACATGCCATTATATGTCAGTCACCCACAGTCAACCCATAGAGTGTATAACACCAAGAGTGAACCTTAATGTAAACTACTGACTTTGAGTGATAATGATGTGTCAGTATAGGCTCAGTGATTACAATAAATGTATCATTCTCCTGTGGGATGTCCATGGTCGGAGAGGTGAGTATGTGGGAACAGGAGTATAGAGGAAATTTCTGTCCTCTCTGCTCAGTTTTGCTGTGAACCTCAAACTCATCTAAAAAATATTTTTTAGCGATTAATAGAGTGTAAAGAGGTTGATCTGGAGATGTTAATCTAGGAGGAACTGGAGGAGAAATAGTGGATACAGGAGAATAATTAGATGGTTAGTCCAAGTGAGGGGTAGTAAGGACTTAACTGAGGCCATGAAATTATGGGTTGTATTTACAGAAAAGGAGGGAGTATGTTACTGCACTCTCCCCCAGGGGAGAGTGTATCTGGAAGTTCCCAAACAAGATAATAGTGGTGGGAGTATTAGAAAATAGTGTGTGTGGGGGAGGGGCAGTTAAGGAGAGAAGGGGACTACATTAACAACTTTGTGGTATTTAAATAAAACAACTTCCTGATTAATTTTTCCCTGACGTGACCAAGCTCACACCAACCCCTTGGTAAGCCACAGACTGCCCCCACATAAGACCCTACAGCCACCCACCACCAGCCACCACCATGGCGGACCGTGGTGGTTGGGCAGAGGGTATCAGCTGTCAAAGAAACTTCCCATCCTGCTGCTCAATCTCTATTTATACTTCAGGAAAGAGCGATGCTGTCCATGAACCTCCCATCACTGGAAATCCAGGTCGCTCTCCCTTCTTGACGCATAACTTCCTGACCCTCCGGTCAGAATGAATGTGAGGTACTGGGAATCCCGGTATCCAGCCTGGAAAGGGCGATTCCATCTGGGAATCCTGCCAGTGTAATGTTGCCTCAATTAGACGACAGATTATAAATTAATAAAGAAAAAAAAAAAAAGCCCCAGACTCTAATGTCTGCCAAAACACACCATTCCCTGTAAGGTTCCTGAAAGGGACTTAGTGATGTATAGTGAAAAAGCCAAAAAGAAAAGAAAAGAAAAGAAAAGAAAAACCCAACCCCCCGCAGCCTTTTTCAGATTCAAGACGCAGACTGGCTGGTCCTCAAAATGTACCACCGCCGCCTTTCCCAGGGGAGTGCCAGTGTTGTTCTTGGAAAGAGAGCACCTTTCTTTCAGCTATATTACCCCCGGCGTGCTTCACACAGTCTGTAGCTCCCTAAACCCCCATCAATAATACAAAACAGACCTATCACCAACAGAAAACCTTGAGAAAAGAGTAAAAATGACTGTGGCTGGTTTGGGGCAGAAACGATGTTTAGGTTGCTATGGATGCCAGGGGTTTTTCAAAGATTGTGTTTCTAAAATCACAGGAATAAAAGTATCCTTATCAGCTGCCCCTTCTTTAAAAAACAGTCACTCAAACAGCCTTATCCCATAAAATCCATTCCTGAGGAAGCAATGGTGACCTAATCCCTAGGAAAGTGGCCAGGATCCAGGGGCTGGTGCTCTGCACAGAGTGATGTGCTCTCTCTACCCTTACCCTCAGCATTCCCCGTGGGAAAAATACAGTATGTCGAGTCCACCCTCTCCCTTGTTTTCTGGAATGATCACTTCACTTCACCAACAGATCCGAGTCTCCCAGGGAATACCTACTGAAGCTGCTTTTGTCTCTTTGGGCAAATGTGTTCTATTTCTTCATCCCATTCATTCAGACTCCTGGACATTACTTGTTCTCAGAAGCCATTTCCCTGCTAGGTCATCTGTACAGACAATTCCGCACCGCTCAGGCATTTAGCGATTTTACAGTTTTGCCCACCCCCCCACCCCCCGCCGAGGCACATAAGCATACATAAAGCCACTGTGTGAGCACTGGACCGTCGTGGAATAGAATCCTTGTCGGGAATGGGGACAGAGTCGTGAAGACTCTGGGGCTGCAGAAGGGGATCTATTGTGCAGAATAAGGGAAAGCCTTTACTTACAAACACATCCATGAGCAGATGTTCCAGTGTCACTTCAAAGTCTTCCAGTTTGGCAGCTAAGGTCATAATGAACGCTCCAATGTGCAATGAGGCCCTGCTGACGGTCCACGCCTGCGAGCTCCTCAGCTCAGAGAACACAGCAGGTGTCAGATGGAACCACAGGTAGGAACAGCGCTAGCGGGGCGTGGACTAGAACATCGCAGACGGCACTGATGGAGCCCTGTAGCCAGAAATCTCCAAGGGCTAAAGGAGAAAGCTAGATTAATGGCACGAGGGGATCAGACCGGATGCAAAGAGACGTCACCAGGTGAAGAATGCAGCCACGGCCTGCTCTTGACAGCAACCTGGTCTGAGGTGCCGTGCAAAATGCGGGAAACGCCAACAGTGGGCGAGGGAGAAGGCACTGGGGAGATGGTGAGGGGCGGCAGGGAGAGAATGGAAGAAGCCGTCTGACTCTGATATTTATAGGGCCACATGTTTTTGACTCTAGCCCATTTCTCAGTTCATTTCTGACCTTTCATAAATGGCCAAGCACACTGGGATGTATTGTAGAGCGGGGGCAGTGGGTCCCACAGAAGTTGGCTGTGACCAAGGCTAGGGCAATTCACACAGACATGCCATCAATAGTTCTTTGTCAAAAACCCATCAGACCTTGTTCTGTACACGATGACAGAAAAGCACATAGTCTTGTGAAAAACAAGGAAACGAAAGTCGTGGGGGTACTAAATTTTTCCTTGGAATATTATTAGATCCTTACACTCTCCCCCATTCTCTGTCTTCCCCACCCCCTCCTCTTGCAAGAGTAGATAAACATCAAGGAAAAAATTTAATCTCTTGTGTCAACTCCTCAAGCTTCTGCCAGTAAAGAATATCCACTATATCTTGCAAATGTCATTTTTCCTTTTTTGGTCTTCAAAATTTGACCTTTTTTTTCTTGCCTAAAATATTGTAAAATTGTGGTAAATACACTTCACATAAAATTTACCATCTTCACTGCATTTTATGTGTCAAATTCAGTAGTGTTAAGTACATTCACGTTGTTGTAGGACTCATCCCTAATCTCATCTTGCAAAACGGAAACTCTGTACCCATTAAACAAATTGCCATCCCCCCTTCTTCCTAGTCCCTGGCATCCACCATTCCATCTTCTGTCTCTGTGGATTTGACTAGTCTCGGCACCTCATATAAGTGAAATTATATAGAATTTTGTACCAAGTCCTTTTGTGTCTGGCTTATTTCACTTCGTGTGTCTTCAAGGTTCATCTATGTTATAGGATATGTCAGAATTGCTTTCCCTTATAAGGCTGAAATCTCATATCCTAAGAAAGACCCCCACTTTGGACAATTTTTCAGGCCTGAGAAAATCTCTCAGGAACACTTAGCCATCAAGTCTTTAGTGGCCATTCTTGCCGTGACTGTCCTAACAAAAACAGCCTTGCTCTACAAGTGAGTGCTGTCCTGTTCCCTAAACAATTTCCAAGCCAAATGATCCATGAAAAGTCTAGTCTCTGACTCCAAACAGGGCGTGACCACTTAACAGTCAATACTGATGCCAAAGAAGAGGGGGTCCCATGTGAAGTTGAGGAAATATAACAAGTCTCTGCTCTACGATAAAACTTCTCTCCTTCTTGTCAGAGCTCTTGAAACTGGGAACAGCTGTAACTGTCCAATTTAGTATCTTCCCATGAATTTTCATTTTCCCAAAGGAGATCCAGACCCACTTAATTCAGCATTTAACATTTAAACAAAGCAACCATAAAGTAAAGGACAAGGAAAAAATTGATAAAAGCATCATATTGTTTCTAAAGCAGATTTGGAGTCTGTCAGAGTAGTTTCAGCTTGACAGTTGGTCATAAATTGCCCGTAAATGTTCTTTGAGTTATGGTTTTGATTCTGTTTTGGGGCCTCTCGTAGAGGAATTACAGTGGCTTCATGACAAGCATCTCTGTTTAGGCAAAGGCACCAGGGAGGGGGCGGCGATGATGTGATGAATGGCTCCAATAGCCAAGAATGTACAGAAAATACATTTCCCGGACAGCACTTCCTATCAGTGAATGCATTTGCCGTGTCCACGGCTGGTACAATGACTAGAGCAAACAATGTCAACAAAGACTCAGTACAAGTCAACTTCTTGCCATGTAGTTGCCATGTTTTGTTAAAACTAGGGCTGTCCAGCAGAGACTCAAAAACCCAGGTGCCTTCTCTCACCAGGAAAGAGAGCGCTGGGTGAACAATTGGCCATATGATCAGGAAAATTACTGAGGAAGGCAGGTGTGCCATCTCAGGAGAGCTTTCAAAATCAGGTTTTGAAACCTGCTCTCTTTATGAATTAAATTTGGATGAGGTATTTCGAATGTCTGGAATTTTGTAAAAAGGATACTTGATTCTTTCATTAATTTTCTTCCTGGGATGGACAAGGCATGAGCCAGTGGAGAACGTGAATATTTTTCATTTAAAGCAGTTAGTCTCCCAGCCCCAGCAATGAGTTTACATGGTCTGAGGGAATAGGCAGTGGCTTCTCTAGAATATAAACAGCAAACTTCAGGGACAAGAAACTGTGCATAATTTGAGCCATGTGAGTAGTTAGTATTCTGGAACTAGGGTTCTGGGGAGGATGTGTTGAGAATATCCTCCTTTTAGGAACAAAATAGCTTTAATAGTCTCCATAGGGGAGGAATCCACCAGAAGGGAGCCAGCATGAAGAGAAGACGTAAACTGGTAGTGAGCTGTGGATGTCACCCATAAGAGACATTTGTTATGAGTTCCGGTCTTAGTGGATGATGATATGAGGCATGTGGAGTTAAGTGGGTACCCTTGAGGCAGCAGGACCACACCAGCCTTAAGGCAGGGAAACTGTTGATACTTAAGGCAAGTTCACTGGCATCAGTGCTTATGAGAATCTGGTGAAGGATGGCTTTGGTAAATTGAAGGTGGAAGTTTTTTTAGTAACTCTGTTCTGTCTAATTAATATATAGTTTTGTTAATGACAGAGAAGTCTTCTTGATGCTAATGTCAACTCTGAACATTTATTTGTTCATTCATTCAGGCATCCTTTCCACAAAACCTTATTCAGCACCTGGCCCAGAGAGTGGGACGATGGGTGCCGGTGCTGCTAAGATGAAGCACAGCTCTTGCTTCAAGACCTTACAATCTTGAGAATACATGGCAAGATGTGCTGGCGTAATTCTATACTCTCCTTTTTTGAGGTTATGGAAAAAGAGTATATTTCCCTGTCAGGGGCACTTACTCTGGGACTTGGGGGTTGAGGGAGGGCTCACTGATAAAGGGGGAAGGGAGAACATCATTCCCACCTTATGGGAAAGGCATGCAAGAATAAGTGAGAGGCAGAGTCCACCCCCGGATGGATTTATAGCAATAAGTGGCAGGGGCATGGCTGGGGGCAGTGATGGAGACTAGGGGTCCAAGCCCAAAGACCACTATATTTGAGAAGGTGGCAACCAAGGTCTCAAGATTCACAACACAGGATCCTGATACCATCCCACAGACATGACTTTGATGGTATAATCTCATTTGAGAAAAAGAAAATACACTTTACGGGGTGCCTGGGTGGCTCAGTCGTTAAGCGTCTGCCTTCGGCTCAGGTCATGATCCCAGGGTCCTGGGATCGAGCCCCTCATCGGGCTCCCTGCTTGGCGGGAAGCCTGCTTCTCCCTCTCCCACTCCCCCTGCTTGTGTTCCCTCTCTCGCTGTGTCTCTCTCTGTCAAATAAATAGATAAAATCTTAAAAAAAAAAAAAAAGAAAATACACTTTAACCATCGATCAAAGCTTCTGGGCCATCTGAGAAGGATCTGACATGCACCACCGTGCTGGGGCTCCCCATTGAGAACAATGAGTCAGCAACACACCTGATATAGGAGGTAAATGCTAGAATTTGTTCTTCAACTTGAATAATAACATTGGAGTGTATGGTTTTAAATCTCAAGTTTCTTCCCATTTAAATCTTGGGTGACCATCTTCTTCTCCCTTGTCTATGAAAAATCCCCCCAGTAGGCTCAACATTTTGGTGATAGAACTCAATAAAAGGAAAATCTTTGGAAAGTGGGGATTTGACTGAATTCCCTGTACAGTCTCCCTCAGTCTCCCCAGGGGACCTATGGGCAAACCATCCTTCTAGAGAGTACCGTGTTTTCTGCAACCCTGAAAATGAATGTCTACTTCAAAAGCCTGAGTCTTGATGGAGGTAAGGTCTGTGGCTCAACTAGATCACAGTCCAATTCATATCAAACAATTTCTATTAAGTACAATGACGAGCAAGCCCAAGGCAATAGGCAATTGGATAAGCAAAAATGTTTTCCTGGAAAGGTCTTTCTCTTTCCACCCTAGAGCAGTGATTTTCTATTTAGTAAAACCATTTATTTAAAGGTCAGGTACAAAGCACCTGACGAATCAGGCCACTGTCAGGTCAATCAGAATTGGTCATTTAGATAACTTAGTAACCATTTTAGTGCCTTGACTGGTGAATCTAAGCAGAAATTTGATCCAATGATGAAATAATCACTGAGATTTTTTTAAAGCAAAATCACTGACTTTTATTTTGATCACTCAATTATGTCCCACAGACCCAGTTTATAATACAAAACACCTCCAACAATATGTGTAAAAGTAACTAATATTAATGTCCTATTGATGACCTTCTCTGTCAAGCTTCTGCCTCACCTTAAAACCAGAAAGGGAGGGTTTTTTAAGTACTCACGCTTGTTTAAGTAAACCAGACTCTTCTGATGGCCCTAACAGACAGCTGCCTGTCTGGGTCTAGTCATAAAGACTTGCCTGTCTGCCTCTTGGACGACAGACATGGTAATTTAAAGGTTTGTCTCTATAGGGCCCCTGGCAGGCTGGCACAGCAGTGGGTCAGGGCTTGGCTATCAGCAGACCACGCTCTCAGTGTCTGCCCATCCTTCCCGTATTGGTGTCAGATGGTTAACACAACCAACCTTGTCTTCCCTGCTCACAATGCATTTTCAATTTCGACAGTCTCTCTGACAAGTACAAAGGCTCTATTCCTCTGTATCTGTCCCCCACCCCACTCTGCCTGTCTCTCCCACCCGCATCCCCCGTCCAGTCACAAGGAAGAATTTCAAGACTTCCAAAGCCAACAGGCGGTGAAATTCGTGTCAGGCACATTCAGTAATGCCCTGGGCTCATGATGGACAGAAACACATAATAACTCGCCTGATCTCTCAGTCTTGCCACCTGTCATGTGCTCTACCACTTGGAGTAAAGGAGGCTTGTGGGGGTTCTGAAGCCAGCACCAGCGGGGCACAGTGGGGATGTGCCAAGAACAGTCCCCTCAGCTCTGCCACCTGTGTTTTCTAAAGACACCTCGCTTTGCAGAGTTCAAATGCAGGTTTTGGAAACACAGATCCTTACCACATTCTCCCAAATCTTTTACGGATGTTTTTGATGACTCTTTCTCATCTATAAAAGTTGTGTGGGGATTTAAAAGATTTCCATGCCTTCCAGGGTTGCTTTGAGAACAAACACGATAAAGGTAAAGCACTTAGAGCTAGTCTGAAATGAGAAGCTATGCACACAGGAACTATACGATGATTACTAGTTGCTGGGGACTGAACGTTTAGGTTCCCCCAAAACTCATAGGCAGAAAACCTAACCCCCAATGTGATGGTATTTTTTTTCTTTAACTTTTTTATTGTTATGTTAATCACCATACATTACATCATTAGTGTTTGATGTAGTGTTCCATGATTCGTTGTTTGTGTATCACACCCAGTGCTCCACGCAGAACGTGCCCTCTTTAATACCCATCACCAGGCTAACCCATCCCCCACCCGCTCCCCTCTAGAACCCTCAGTTTGTTTTTCAGAGTCCATCATCTCTCATGGTTCATCTCCCCCTCCAATTTCCCCCCCTTCATTCTTCCCTTCCTGCTATCTTCTTCTTTTTTTCTTTCTTAACATATATTGAATTATTTGTTTCAGAGGTACAGATCTGTCATTCAACAGTCTTGCACAATTCACAGCGCTCACCATAGCACACACCCTCCCCAATGTCCATCACCCAGCCACCCCGTCCCTCCCACCCCACCCCCACTCCAGCAACCCTCAGTTTGTTTCCTGAGATTAAGAATTCCTCATATCAGTGAGGTCATATGATACATGTCTTTCTCTGATCGAATTATTTCACTCAGCATAACACCCTCCAGTTCCATCCACGTCGTCGCAAATGGCAAGATCTCATTCCTTTTGATGGCTGCATAATATTCCATCGTGTATATATACCACCTCTTCTTTATCCATTCATCTGTCGACGGACATCTTGGCTCTTTCCACAGTTTGGCTATCATGGATATTGCTGCTACAAACAATGGGGTGCACGTACCCCTTCGGATCCCTACATTTGTATCTTTGGGGTAAATCCCCAGTAGTGCAATTGCTCGATCGTATGGTAGTTCTATTTTCAACTTTTTGAGGAACCTCCATACTGTTTTCCAGAGTGGTTGCACCAGCTTGCATTCCCACCAACAGTGTAGGCAATGTGTTGGTATTTTGAGGTGGGGCCTCTGGGAGGTGATTAGGTCATGAAGAGGGGAGCCCTCATGAATGGAATTAGTGTCCTTATAAAAGAGGCCCCAGAGAGCTCCCTTGCCCCTTCCTACTGCCATGTGAAGTCATAGCTAGAAGACAGTTATCTACAAACCAAGAAGTGATAGGACAATGAAGCCAGAAGTGGGTCCTCACCAGACACTGGCCTGGCCAGCGCTTGATCTTGGACTTCCCAGCCTCCAGAACTATGAGAAGTAAATTTCTGTTGCTTGTGAGGCACTGGTCTATGGTATATTGTTATAACAGCCTGAGGAGACTAAGACATTACTGTTACATATGTTCCTCTTTGGGGACCTATGAGTGACAAGTTGGCTCAGTTATGTCATTGCCCAAATGAGTGAGTCTGCTGGTGGTAAGAGAACCACCATCCATCTTGAGTAACTGACTTGGATTGGGTTTTCTCTCTCCAAAAGCCTTCCTCATGTTGCCTTAGAATGATCAATGACTCTTAATCCTTTCAGAGTCAATGGTCTTTTGTTATAAAGAATCTTTTATAATGTTCCTTACTGTCCTCAAGTGAAATCATAGGTAATGTAACCTGCCTACACATAATCTTTAAAAAATATCAACCCAACTCTCTGCTACATAAAGAAGCAATAAAACAAAAGTAATCTATAATGAAATAACACATACCAGTATACATAAAAGTCTTTGTATAATGTAACTACACAGAAAACATGGTGAACTGATCACTTAATCACTGTGAACGCAACAGGTCCAAATACAAACTGACATCAGCCTGCTCTCCATGGTATCAGTGTGGTGGTCAGCCTCCCCCGACCCCTCCTCTCTCATCTGTTGTTGGGGGACAGCCTCCCTGGGCTTGACCAGTGGTAACACAAGAGAGGAGAATCTGGATGGAAGGAAATATGGCTATGCGCATCTGGGCAGAAGAGAATGGTGTTTGGGACTCAGGCATATCCTGACCAGTCTTGGTAACTTGGTAGCCTATTGCTCCAGACCAACTAAAGAGTGATTTGAGAGGCTGTAATAATTACCAGACAGGCCTGGAATGGAGCTAAATATCTACTCATCTCCAGTATATTCTTGAGATACTATGTCCTTGAATAGCAAGAGTGATCTAGTGTAACTTGAACATTTTTCCATTTGGACCTTAGGGTCCTCCACTAAGGACAGGCCAGGAGGCTATGGCACTTGATCTTGACTTTTCATTTTGACTTTTCCCAGGGGCTGATCAAAATGCATGTGTTGTATCTTGCATGTCCTGGCCTTACTCCTCAAGCTGCAGGGGAGATGGCCGGGCCCAGTGAGTTGACTGTGGCAGGCGAGCATCACATGAACAAGGTTCTCTAAGAGCTCATAGGTGATTGGAATCCCAAGACACTGGCTCCTAACTGTTGCTCTGTCCTTCCTTGGTCACGGCCTTGTGTTTTCCACATGAGATCTTCAGAACTTGGAAGAGCATTCTGGGTATAGCCGGCTACATAATTGCAGTGGGAAGATCGCTCTTGACCTTTAACCCTTGTGCAACTACCATCACTGAGAAAAACGAAGCTTCCACAAAACAACAAGATAAATATTTTTGTTAGAGGTACTCTGAAGGGGTATGGATCTTGGGCTTTGGGTGGCCTCTACCCACACCTCACGGCCCTAATCAATGAGAAGAACCTAAGCTTCAGCTGCAATTGACAACACCCTGGCCAAGGTTAGCTAGAGCATGAACCCGGATGAGAGAAGGACTTGAAATGACATGAATGTATCTCGCCACGGCAATACTGCTCCAGAGACCAGGCCCTAACATCCTCACTCGGGCCATCTTTGAGGGGAGGAGGGCTCATTGCATCATAGGTTCTCTGACATTTCCACAACAACTACAGTTCTTGGGGTGATTTCATAGTAGGAACATGAGCCTGCTAAGGCAGGGGCACAGAGGAGTTCTTCACTGATCTTCCTCAGCCTTAAATTGGAGTCCAAAGCATTCAGGTGTCTTAGAGTTCTGCTTCTCTTCTGAATCTGTGCAACAGAGTAGAGTGAATCTTTTTCAAAATATGGTAAGATGAAAGACCCACTGGTCACATCAAGACAACAAGGCATTAAAGTGTGAAAACCTTAGTAACAGATGCTTTATTGAGTATATTATTAATTATGATACATAAAGATGAAAGTTTCTACTTGCTTTGTGACTTGTCCCAAGTTATTAGGGCTGTCTCCATAATTAATATTGCTTCTCTCATTTTTTACATAGGACCTTTGGCTTAATATGGAGAGTGAATGACCCAAGAGCTAATTCCATGGGATTGCTTCACAAACAGCCAGGATCTGCTGTAACTTGCTTTCCACGTGGCTACCGGTGGGCTGGCTGGTTGGAACTGGAAGTCACAGGCCCAGTGAGGACAGGGCAGTGTGTACTTCTCCCTGCACAGGGAGGCTGTCCCAGGGCAGCCGAGGCAGGAGCAACGCTGGGCTCCCCAGTCTGTGACTGTAGAATCTCAGCCTCTTTGACTCAGTTTCCTCCTGGGTCTAATTCTGGGCAGAGATTAGACAAAGGTTTCTAGATGTTGGGCATTATGGCACAGTACAATTTGCACATCAAGTTAAATACTGGGGAGACCAAGCTGGGATTGCCAATATGCTAAGTTGGGGCATTAAAAAAAATAACAAAAACAAGCCAATTATCATCTGCCATCACCATGATTTTATTAAAGAAAAGACAGTTCAACACACAGCAAAAATGGAAGAGATATAATCTCAAATTCTAAAGTGGAAGGAAGTCAGCTGGATGGCCAAGTCCCTCTGTTGTCTGTGTATATTTTCTGCCACGCTCCAAGGACTTTATTTCAGGCCTGTGTGGATCAGGGACTGGGCCCTGGAACCGGAGGATGAGAGGGTCCTCAGCTGCAATTCAGCCCTGACGCCTGTGGCTTCATCTCTAGTTTTCAGTACATCCTCACTGCTACTAAAACAGACTGAGACACGCAGGAGTGAGCTGATGGGCGAATCACTGGAGATAGATCCATGTGATTTAACCCCTCACCAGCTCTCTTAGCATTGAGAACAACCTCAGCAAGGCAGAGAGGAAAGCCTAAATAAACACTCTGCCTTCACCCTGAGAGGTGTGGAGAAGGGACAAAAGCCGACCAAGGGAGAGTGGAGTGAGGCTTATTTCACTTCTCAATCAACGCACATCCTTGCGGGCTTGTACTGGAACGGGCAGCGCTCTCTGGGAGCTACAGGCCTCACCATGATGACGACTCTTCTCTAAGCAAGCGCCTGGGAGGGAGCAACCTGAATTCTGTCCACAAGACCGAGGTCCTCTTTTCTGAAACTTGTTTTGTTAATGGTTTAGAATAGGTAGTATATGCAGATGATACAAAATTAAAAATTAATAAGAGAGTACAGCTAAAAAGTTAGTCTCTTTTATACCTCTGACTTATAGCCACCTAGTTCCCCTTAGAGGCAACCCTTTACTATTTCTGGGAATGTTCCAATCAGATTCAGGCATAAAATATTACCATTTGTGTATGTGATATGTATATGTAATATATATATTGTAATTATTTACAACTGTAAATAGTATTTCATTGTCTGGAAGATTTCATGTAACCTATCCCCTATTAATGGTTGCTAAGGCAACATGAAAATGCATTTTGCCCAGGTATGAAAATATTTTTAAGGTAGAATTCTAGAAGTGGAATTGTTGGCTCAAAGATCGTGTACATTTAAAAAAAAATGATATTGTAATTTTTACTCTCTGTAGCGTTTGTACCAGTTTATACTCCCATAAAATGGACAGCGCCTGATTCCTGACACCCTCAGCCACAGGGTGCAATAGCTAACTTCTGAACCTTGGGCGATGTGATGTGAAAAACAGCATCATATTAAAATTCAATTTAAAATTTAAAATTAAACTTCAATTTAAAATCTCCTCTAATAAGTGAAAATATTGTTCACAAAAATTCCTTAATACTAATTCCCTTTTTTAAACCAAGGCTTCATTGATCCAAACGGGTCCAGCTGTGTCTCATAAACATTCCAATGACGGGCATACACTAATGATCAACAACAAGATGACCCATTTACCCACTGAAGTCCACATTTAAAGGCAATTTAAGAGAATCTTTATTAATGGCTCCCTTATGCATGTCTGTATTACATACCCCCAAACACACCTGTTAGGATGAATGAAAATTAAAACCACCCTGAGCAAGAACGAAGGGTAATTCATCCAAATAGTCCCCTTTGTAAAATTTCCCTTCGGCCTTGAGAAGAGATATCAAAACAACGAAAAGGTTGAATCTTTTTTTTTTTTAAAGATTTTATTTATTTATTTGAGAGAGAGAGAACGAGAGAGAGCATGAGAGGGAAGAGGGTCAGAGGGAGAAGCAGACTCCCTGCTGAGCAGGAAGCCCGATGTGGGACTCGATCCCGGGACTCCAGGATCATGACCCGAGCCGAAGGCAGTCGCTTAACCAACTGAGCCACCCAGGCGCCCCATGAAAAGGTTGAATCTTGACAGACTTTGGACCATGACACCTGGTCAAATGTGGACTGGACGAAATTGGTCACACTTGTCAGCTACTCAATTGCGAATCTCCCAAACTCAGAAGCTAATCTCATGGAGGATCAGTAGGGTAGGCAATAAAGGTCCTCAGCATTTCCACGGTGTGCCAGGATATATGAGCGTCAACACTTCTAAATACAGTTGCAGTTTCCCTGTGGCTTTGTTGAGCAGACCTGTTAGCCACGGCTTGTATCGGCAAGGATGAGCCTCCTGCCTCACTAACCTCATGGTGGGCCTCTATTTTATTCCTTGACTAATATCTGCTTAGGTTTCCACTTATTCTCCAGGTCACACGAGCTGTGTTTGGAAAAATGATCAACACTGACCTTCAGGATACCACTTCTTGGGCATTTTTGAAAGGGACAGTGTAGACACCATGGATTTCTTGGGCGTGTAAGAAATCATTACAGAACAGCAGTCGACACATGAAATAATTCATTTAATTCATTTAACTTAATTTTAACATATTAAATATTCACCGAGCTTGTTTTCTATCGAGTTTGCATTGAGGTTGTAGAGATTTTGTCACATACTGCCAGCCCTAAGCTATTAATCCTGTGCCTGGAAATGCTTAGACTCCTGAATTGTTAGACTATTTTATAGAACATGACCTGTACTTAGGCCATTTACCTCTACTGTTGTTTAATAATATCCTTTTTGCTCACAATGGGGTAGATGTTGTATATACTACTGGTGAAGCAGGTCTTTCACATCTAAAGATTTGCATTTCTAATTTCTAAGTAAGATGTTATTGCTTGCTCCCTTGCTCATCTATCATCTATTATTTACCTACCTACCTATCACCCATCTAATCTTTGCTCTGCACCAGGCACTATTTTAAGTGCCTTACAAATATGAACTTATTTAATTCTCACAGTGGCCCAATTAAGTGGTTATCCCATTCCATCCCATTTCACAGATGGGGAAACTCAGGAACAGAAAGGTTAAGTCACTCGGTCACAGTCACACAGCCGGTTCAATGCTGCAGTCTGAACACGAGCTCAAGTCTCCTGGCCACGGAATCTGATAACAACCACACACTGGGCCTGTGTGTATAGAGCCTTCTAGTTTTGTGAGCAATCACTTGTCCCCTGTCATTGAGGGAAAATCATTCCTCTGTTGAACGAAACAGAGAGAGCTCTCGTGAGGAAGCAGAGCTGGTTAAAAAGTGTGGTTGGTGGAGGGCTCTGCTGGCAAATATCTGGTATCCATTTACAAGACACTCTTAATAGCTTCTCCATTGTGTCATGGAGAGATTCAATAATGGTACCAAAGGAATTTAGTTGAAGTGAATGTTGGAGCAAAGAACATACAGTGATGTAATTCTTGAAGTGGGGGGAGGAGTATAATGTTCATCTGGGACTAGAGATGAGGGAACAGGCCCTTGGGGCCTTTGGCCTTTGTTGGCCTGTCTGCCCAAGGCCAGCATGGAACCAGTGGCCCAGGTCCAGATTTTCTATCTATTATCTACCTCCTGTGCTCTTGCCTCCACCCCTGGTTAAGAGGACTGTGGATTCCTCAGACACCACAGATTAATTCAGGCGTCTTCTTTTTGCTCTCTGCAAATGCGTCCTTCACAGGCACTGAGGTGAGCAAGAGATGGGGTTCAGCCGTGTGCTGGGTACGGCGGGCTCTGCCTTCCTCATGCAGGTGTTTTCTTTAACGAGGTCTTGATGGGAAGGTGGTGGAGACAGAAATGCGTGGAGTGTGAGAAGAGGGAATGGTGAGGTGTCTCACCAACAAGCCTATATAAATACACTTCTCTGGGCTTCGAAGAAGCACGTACCAGGCTTTCAGAGTGGAATAACTGTTTTGCTTCCTCTTAATTAAAGGAATTATATGACTCCCTTGCGAGAAAGCAAAATGAGTTATTTTATCATAATTAAGCTTTTAAAACAGCAACTTGCAGTACTTTGAAAAAGTCATGGAGTATATGGAGTTACACTCGATTCCTTTTTTGTTTTGTTTTGTTTTGATGCTGAAATTGGGCAATTAGAACACTTCTTCTTTCTCCAAATGGAACAGAGCTCTTTCTGTCCTTCCAGTTTTTCAGAGCTGCTTCTTAAGGAAGCCTACCAGCTTCCTTATGATATTTCTCAAAAAGCCTTGCTTTGCTGCAGTGTTTCCAAAATTTCAACATTTTATGTACAGATTAACTTTCCATCCTTAAAATTCCAACTAATTGGAAGTTCTTTTGTCTGTTTGTTGATTAGTTTTCTGCACCCAAAGGGAAACACATCATCATCTTCATACCTGAGCTATTGTGTTAAACAAAACTTAAAATTAGGAACATTTGCAAATAAGTCCCATATCTAGGCATATTCCCAAAAGAAATGTATCTATATGAGCACCAAAAGATATGCCAGGGATTTTCATAGCAGCATTATTCCTAAGTGCTCCAAAATGAAAACAACTCAAATGCCCATCAGAAATAGAAGAGAAAAATACACGGTATATTCATATTGAATAATCATGTAATGGGATAAAATATATCAATAAAGATGAATGAACCTCTGTGATAGTCAAGAACATGGGTAAATCTTATGAATATATTTTTGATTGATGGAAGCTAGACATAAAACATAGAGTGTGTTTATATTTACATATAAGTTCAAAAACACTGAAAATCTTAAAGGCATAGAGGTGGGATAAGACTTAGAAAACTTTTTTAAAAAGGATACTTTTACTTGCAATATGTTACCATGTCTTCTGTCCGCATATTGAAAAGAATGTTTTCTTAATCAAAAACCTTGAATGTATAATATTGAAGTTGCTGAGGACAGAATACAAATCTATTTCTGACAGATTTTCTTTTTATGGGTCATTTCCGCCATATATTCTATGTTATTTTGTGAAGAAATTCTCAAATTTGTTGTGCTGTGTGGATACAAAGGTAATACTCAAAGGAATTGTCCGAGAATATAAGTTTATGTTTTAGCAGAGGCTTAAATCACAAGCTTTAGTCACAGAACTATTTTTCCCTTCCCTTTGCCACCTCACTTCTTGCCCACTGGCCTCTTAAATTCCCCCACTGCCCTTTCGAAACTTCCCCCATCCTTCTTCTCTGATGTGCAGTTAAGCTGTTCTCCCCAGTCCGATCGTCTGCCTTCCCCCTGCATCCCCTTGTCATCTGGAACTTTATCCACTCTGATGATAATTCCTCTACCTCCTTCGGCTGCATTATTCCTAAATCCCCACTACCTGCCCTAGCTCCTGTCCAGCACTCTGGCCTTGAATGCCCAGCTGCCTGGTCAGCCACATAGGGCTACATCTTTTGCCAAAATTATGCCATAAACATAAAATCAAACTCATTTCTCACTAAACTAGCTGTGGCTTTCTACTTGGTGATCTGGGTTGGTGGCACCACCACTCACCCAGGTGCCCGGCCCCCCATCTCTGGGTTACCTTTAACTCCCCTCCTCACCATTTCCAACTAGTCACCCAAGGACACCGACTCTGCCTTTTACACTCTCTCTCCTCTCTGTCACAGGGTTGTTACCATCTTGGACCTTCGTCATTTTATCTCTCTGTTGCAAGGTTCTCATGCTAATTCTTCCTATGTTTGGCTACTTGGCTGGGTTGAATAGTGTCCCCCCTCAAATTCATGCCCACCAGGAACCAACAGATGTGACCTCATTTGGAAACAGTCATTGCAGACATTAGTCAAGTTAAGAAGAGATCAAAGTATAGTAGGGCTTGCCCCAAATCCAGTACCATTGGTGTCCTTATTAGAAGAGGCAAATCTGATGGGGAGACATTATCACACGGAAGGCATGCATGGCAGAGACAGAGAATGGAGTGGAGCGTCTACAAGCAAAGGAATGCCAAAGATTGCCTACAACCAGCAGAAGCTACAAGAGAGCCACACAATGGATTCTCCCCGATAGCCTTCAGAGGGAGCACGGCCCCGCCAATGCCTTGATTTCACACTTCCAGCCTCCACAACTGTGACAGAATAAATTTGTGTTGTTTTAAGCCACCCAGTTACGTACTTTGTTCTGGCAGTCTTCATAAAGAAATAAAGCTACCACCACAGTCTTCACAAAACACTGCTTTTTAGCATAATACTTCTCTCTTCCAGAACTTTCAATGCCTCCCTCTTGTCTACCAGCTTAATCTCAGTGATGCCTTTACCAGTCAGGTGGCATGCTCTGCTCCTTCTGCTGTTATAAGTTCATGTGAGTTCCGCTACAGCCTAACAAATCCACATGCTTCATCCCTTCCCAGCATCCACCTGCCTTTTCCACCCCATGTGCACAATGTCTGACGGGACTTCTCCCCTTGACTTCTTTCTGCTGAAATTGTGCTACTTTTTCAAGGTGTTCAAAGGCTCGATCTTGAGACCCTGAGATCATGACCTGAGCCAAAGTCAAGAGTCGGATGCTCAACTGACCATGCCCCTTAGACATATTATTAAAAAGACACAGGGCAACATGTAAAGCTGTTCTGTAACTTTTTTTGAAAAAGTCTTTTCCCAGATCAACTGAGTCCAAAGGGCTTAATTTGACCATATTTTAAGAAAATGAAAGGCAGAATTATTCTAATACTTGTTAATGCCAAGGTGGAGGTCATTTTCAGCTTTACTGGTGTCTCTGGTGATCTTACTCCTGGCTCCAGGCTTTCTGATACCTGACTCAAGAGAGGAAATCATTTCTGTTTGCTCAGGGCAATGATCAAGGCCCTGACCTTGGAGCACACAGCTAGAATACTTTGATGAGCAAGGTTTCAGTATCCTGCCGGGCTTTGGCCTAGAGCAGCCTAAACACTGGGGAAGGGAATGATTTTGTGTCTGCGCTAATGAGGAAAATCCAAACTGATCCACATGTGGAGATATCACATCCCACTAAGTGGTAACTGCCACTATTTGGAAGCATGTTTATCAGGGCTAGTTGCTGGAGATACCTAGAGAAGGGAAAGAGTGAGGTCGTTATGAACTGTCGACCAGGCTATCCATATTCCTTCTGATTTGTTAAGAGATGCATTGGGCTTCCATCTCCAACATCACTCTCAGACTGTTGTGGAATAACCCTCTGTGAGGCACAGTGATGTCTTGATCTGAACAGAATTTTGACGACTTGTGTCAAAATTTTAATTCCATTAAATAGATCCATTGAGTAAGGAATAGATTCTTCGTGGTGGAAATATGTTATTGCAAATTGCTTTGTTTCCATTTCTTTATCCTTTGCAATTTTGTTTTTACTGTTGTCCTTGCCTGGTGGAAATGATGTGAAGAACAGCTCCCTGGTTCCTTAGGAGTGAAGGTTGCCCACAGATTCTATATGGTTTGGTTGTAGTAGACCAGTATCTCATAGCAAAGCTCCCATACAATACCAACTGTCTTGGCTGTCCAGGTAAAAAAGTTCTTCATATGTCTGCCTACCAGCATGTAGTCTATGGGCATTCTCTGCTCTCTTCTTGTCCCCTGATGGGAATGGAGTGTTTACCCTCAAGGAGCTCTGTATGAATTGGCCTAGGTGGAGACATCTGGAGTGGCAGCTAAATGGGTCTCCAGGAGGCAAAAGGTCCAGGCCTTGAGCACTGCAGACCACACTGGAAGGTGGCCCAGAGTTAGACATCCCAACTGTCTAGGACAAAGTAGAAGGTAGTCTTCTGGAGCCCAAGGCTGAGGTGACTAATCGTGTTGGCTTTGCAAATTGCTGGGAGAGAAAGAGGGTCTTAAAGCTAGAGTCCACCGTAACCACTGCCTGTGTCTAAGATTGACCACTTGATGGCTTTTGGAGCCTCTCCTTTTAAAAAACTGCCAATTCAGTGTTGATCATCTTTACAGGAATTTTTACCTCAAGAACCCTTGGCTTCAAGAGGACTGGGAAGCCTCAAAGACTGTAAATAAAATGTGTGTAAATACATGTATAAGAAAGAAAGAGAAGCCATTGTGTTCATTTCAGTTTTTCAAACTGGGGCATAGTTAGTTTTGGTTATTTCAGAAACCAGACAGTCAAGGGGGTTGATGGGAGCTCTGTACCATCTTTAACCTCTGCAGTCTTTAATCAGCTGATTATCAGTGGATGGGAAAGCTAATTTCAACAGTCCTGTCTATGTCTCTCCTGGCTACGCTCTGAACACCTAAAGAAGAACCCCATTGTACTAGTGCTGAATAACACAGAAAGCAAAACTGACTATAACATGAAACATGAAACTTTAGGTATGGAAAGTACTTCCCATCTTAGAAATTTCTCCTTTGAGGAATTTCCATGTCCAAGAAGTACGGGAGAATGTGACTCTGGGGTTTTAATACCAGTGAGTGGCAAGGTAGCAGCATGAAATAGAAAGAGACTTTGGAGGTACGCAGAGCAGAGCTAGAATCATGGTACTGCTCCTTCCCCACTGTGGGGCCTGTGGCAGACCATTGAAATCAACTCTCAGCTTCCTTCTCCACCAGGGGCGACAATGGTACCCACCTCATAGAGCTGTTCTGACCACTTAATGGAAAATGTATAAGGCATTTAGCGCACAGCCTACCACATTGTTGCTCTATAAACGACAGACATCATTTCTGTGTTCTTTCTCAGTAGGATCCCGAGATAATGCAAGAGGGAAGTAGAGACCTCATGGAAGAGGAGGAAGTTAGGGGAAATCAAGGAAGGATGTATGTGTGTTGGGGGGGGGGGTGTTGGGCACGAGGCAGTAGCCAATGGCCTTGGATCAGGATGAAGAATGAACCAGCCTACGAAGATCCTACTAGGATGGCTGCCACTGCCCTGAAAGTCCGAGCCAGCTGCGGACTTGGAAAGGTCCCTGTGCACATTCAAGCTGGAGCCAGGAGACTGGAATGGATTTGGATGGTGAATCACGAACTTAGGAAAGTGTTGCGAGACTGCCTTATTCATGGCATTTGCCTCTTAATAGCACAGTTCCCCCCATTTTGCACAACTGATTTTTTTTTTTGGTAAACTCCCCACTTATTACCATTATGGCAGAGTTTTACAGTAATAAAAACAGTAGTAATTTTTGTTAGCAGAATGGGACTCTCCCCGGTTGTTACTAAAACAAAGCTGTTTCTTTCCTTCTGGCCTTGCGTCACCAGCTAGACCCCAAGACCTGACCTTTACTGTCTACCTGCTTGGACCCACCGACCTTTGTCCCGCAATTTTCCTTAAGCTCTTCTTTCCAGCTTATCTCTTAACTCAGGCAAAGGCCAGAATGGACACAACATCCCATGATGGGAATGGGAACTACCCCACCAGCCATCATGACTGCCCAACTTTAGTGGCCCAGACCATCCAGACTGGCTTGAGTTAAAGCTCCAACTCGCCCTGGCTTTAGATGGACCATGGAGTGACCTCTGGAATGACTAAGAATCACCTTTATCTCATTAAAACACTAAAATCTCCACCCAAGGAGGAGCACAAGCCTCATTTACATAACATAGCATGTATGTATAGGCATGTCTCCTTAAGGCATATGCGTGACCTCAGGCCCTCCTCTACATACCAGGCACATCGTCCCTATCTAAATATTCACCCTAACCCTAAATAGAAGGACCCCATTCACTCTTGGTCAAGGAATCATGGCTTTGGAAGTCATTCCCCATGATCTCTTTATTTGCTGCCAATAAGCTTCCTTTGTGACAACTCGCCCGATACAGTGTCTATCTCCGACTCACTAAAGAGTGAACTCACCTTAATTCTGTGACGCCTGGAGATTTCCACTCACGGACCGTACCTCCATTTCCTAAAGTTCGCTCGGAAATGCGGTAAAAGCTGACCTGAACAACAAACTCTCCTCCTGGCAGAACGTGGAGAACCACCTTGTAGTTCAAAAAGCAGGATAGTCACGCTACCAGGGTTTGTGTCAAACAACAATCTGGGACGCACAGAATCATGTGAAAAGAAGGTGAGAAGTAGTCCCTCTGGGAAAAAAGTGTTGGTTTTGCCCTGTGCTGCATTCCTGATTCACGGATGTGCTGGTTTAATTTGTACCTGAGACCTTTCTCATACCTTTTTCAAGTAAAGAAGGTTAAAGCTAGTAAACAGAGCAATTAAGCTCATTAGAATTACAAATGTGCAATGGGGGAATTTGGGGTGAGGAGATAATTGTCCCTATAAATAAGCAATTTATGGTGAAGTGTAGAGTTTCACACTAGATAGAGTCTTTAAAATAAGGACAGGAAGTTAAAGACACATGCTGGCAAGCATTCTAGAACTTTAAGAACCATAAGTGGATGCTGGCTTTTTTTTTTTTTTAATTTTATTTATTCACTTGACAGAGAGAGACACAGCGAGAGAGGGAACACAAGCAGGGGGAGTGGAAGGAGGAGAAGCAGGCTTCCCGCCAATCAGGGAGCCCAACGTGGGGCTCGATCCCAGGACCCTGGGACCATGACCTGAGCGGAAGGCAGACGCTTAGCCACTGAGCCACCCAGGAGCCCCGGACACTGGCCTTTTAAAACTAGGATCCCCCAGTGTGGTTGTTGGTGCATAAGGAAAGAGGTCAGCCAAAACTGTGTCCTTCCACTCATAAATCATAGTGCTCTAATTTTTTTTTCCTCTCAAATTTCCTTAGGGGCTGTTGGATTTATCTTTTCGTTCTTTCTTTCTTTTTTTTTTTTTTTTTGAGGTTGGGCCTCATTGGGTAATGATTTTGTTAAACATGAGGAAGTATTTTGCTTTTGTCTGTTGGCTGCGTTTTCATAGTTGTCCTTCTGCGTGCTTAGCACATCTCTGGGTAGCCTAGACCCTCATGCCAACAAGGGTTTACCGAGCACCTACTATGTGGAGACAAAAGAGTCACGGTTTTGAGCAGAGGCTTTGTCTTTACTGCCTACAAACTGCCTTGTGTCAGGCACTTCTTTAATTTCTCAGTTTTCTCATCTGTAAAATGGGACTAAGGGTATTCGTCCCACAGAATTGTGAAGATTAAATGAGTTAATACATGTAAAGCACTCAGAACATATATCAAAGGCACATTCAGCAGAAACTGCTCTCAGGTACTGAACCATTCCCTGGTGCCAGGCACCGCCATCTTGAGAGCTTTGCATGAATTAACTTACTTAATTCCCACGAGGACCCTGTGAGGTAGGTACTATTATTATCCTCTTTTGTGGATGATGAAACTAAGGCTTACAGAAGTTAAGTGATGCCCTAGTTATTCGAAAGACTAGCAGAAGTCATCAAAGAGTAATCAGTAACATAAGAAAATATAAAATAGTATTGTGGCATAATTAAAAAATAAATATTAGGTCTTAGTCCTTGCTTCCTGGCACAGAGCTTCTAAAACCTTTGGAATTGGGGTGCATGGGTGGCTCATCCAGTTAAGCATCTGCCTTCGGCTCAGGTCACGATCCCAGAGTTCTGGATCGAGCCCCATGTCAGGTTCCCTGCTTAGTGGAGATCCTGCTTCTCCCTCTGCCTCTGCCCCTGTGCCTCCCCCGCTGTGCTCTCGCTCGCTCTCTCTCACTCCTGCACTCTCTCTCAAATAAATAAATAAAATCTTTAAAAAAAATAAAAAAATAAAACCTTTCGAATTTATTCTTTTGTATGCTAATGAGATGATTTATTGGGGAGTGGGGGCTACATAGCTAAAGGATGGGGCTGGTCCCCAGAAAGATCAAGCCATGGTTAAAGGGATGGAACCTTAAGCTCCGCCCTCTGACCTTTGGGGATGTCAGAATGGCTGGAGATTGAGTTCAGTCACCAAGGTCAATGATTTAATTAACGATGCTTACATACTGAAACCTTGCTAAACCACTAAACAACAGGTTCAGTGAGCTTCTGGGTTGGCGAACACGTCAAGGTGCTGGGAGGGTGCTCTGAGAGAGGGAGTAGAAGCTGTGAAGCTGTACGCTCTCTCCTCCCCAAACCTCACCCTATGCATCTCTTCCGTTTGGCTGTTCTTGAGTTATAACCTTCATAATAATCCCGTAAACATAGCAAAGTGTTTTTCTTGAGTTCTGTCAGTCTTATGAATTACTGAACTTGAGGAGGGTGTCATATGACCCGCTGATTTACAGCCAGTTGGATGAAGTATGGGAGGCCTGGGACCTGTGACTGGCAGCTGAAGTGAGGGCCATCTGTGGGACTGAGGACTTCAACTTGTGGGATCTGACACTAACTCCGGTAGATAGTGATAGAATTGAATTGGAACTGCTGGACACCTGGCTGGTGTTTGAGCATCGAGAATTGAGAAGTATTGGTCTGACCTAAATCTCTTGCCTCTAGGCGTCTTCTCTTTTTCTCTTTTTGAACGGAAGCTTCATCTCTTCCACTTTGGAAGGATTCTCCTTGCTGAACATCTCACCCCCATCCTTATCTCGGCATTTCCGTGACCAGGTCCTGTGTGCCTGCTCAATGGTCACATTATTTCAACTATGTCTCCATGTTCATGTGAGGACTTAGACCCATCCGAGCATGTTTGGGAGGATCCACGGTGTAGCCATGCCTGGTGTCCCTGAGCGGGTACGTGTAGCCTCCTGTAAATAACTCTAGAGGAGGAAAGCATCATGTCGTGCAAGAGAAGACATCGTGTCCTGCTTTGGGAGGGTGGGCGGAGTGTGAGGATAGCAAGGCTGCTGCTCAGCTTGCCCTAGTGCCCCTATCCCAAGGACTCCCGCTTGGGTCCCAGAGAGGGGAGCTGGAAATGAAACAGAGTCAGAACTCAAAGGGCAGTTTCCCTCAAACCTCCCCGGTTGACATCAGCCGGGGGAGCAGCCCAACAGGCTCTGTCACGGGAGGGTGGGGTGGCAGGGGGAAGGGGCACTGTGGGAGGGGGGTGGCATCGCAGCTTTCAGTGGATGCACTGGTGGTGTGGGTTTGCACAGGGCAACGGCAGCTTAGTGGAGCCTCAGTGGCCTTGGCAATAAGAATTTTTCCAGGGAGAGGGCCCAGAGCAGGGCTGGAAGGAAACCAACACCAGTGAGTTGCTGGGAGGAACGTTTCACTTGCATGCAGTGCTGGCTGAGCAGTGGCCCTGCACCAACTTCATGTCCTTGGGACCTCAGAACAAGAGCTTATTTGGAAATAGGATTGTTACAGATATAAGATGAGGTCATGCTAGGGTGGTCCCTTAACACAGCTGGTATCCTTGTAAAAAGAGAAGCAGCAGCTCAGAGACAGACACACAGAGAGGAACAGGCCATGTGATGATGGCAGTTGAGACTGGAGAGATGTATCTACAAGCCAAGGAGCACCAACGGTTGCGGGCAACCACGAGGGGCTCGGAGGGAGGCATGGGACAGACTCTCCCTAAGAGCCTTCAGAAGGAAACAACCCTGCTGACACCTCAGATTTGGACTTCCAGCCCCAGAATTGTGAGAGAAACAGTTTTGTTGTTTCAAACCACCCACTCCGTGGTGATCTGTCATGACCACTTTTGGAAACTAATATGCACAACTTAGACCTCTTCCTGAGCACTCCCAAAGTACATGGGGAAACATTTTGAAGGATTCCTACTGAGAGTGTGGAGCCGGAACCACGTAAACATTGTTTTTTTATTCTTTGATTTCTGTTTTCTCTTTCAAGCTAATAAGCGCTATGAGGGAAACGAGGTCATGGAACTGCGTCTCTCACCACGGTGACTCGTGACCACTGATCCATGATGGCAGAGTATGGCTGATTAGCTGCACTGAAGGAGGACCAGGTCCCAGTGAGTAATTCTGGACCTGCATAAGGGACATCTTGTAAAATATGAGGGTCTTGGGGTGGGAGTATGCAGGAAGCACCCTGCACGGCCTGAAAATCATGTAAATCATATGGCTTTGTTATCCGCAGAACCCAGCCCTGCACATCTCCCCTGGCTGGAAATAGGAATGCTCTTCTTTTCCACGTCCCTTAGGTCCCTAGAATTCTACTAGTTTCCCATGATCCTTAGCTTACTATCCTCATCCAACACCGGCAACTCCTTTCTTCTACGTTCTCTGAGTGTTTTAGTCTCTTCCAGTTGCTATAACAAAAATACCATAGACTGAGTGTCTTAAAACAACAGGGAAATTATTTCTCACAGTTCTGAAGGTGGGGAAGTCTGAGATCAGGGTGCCAGGATTAGTGAGTTCCGGTGACGGCTCTCTTCCAGAGTGCAGACCTAGCCTTATCCCCTCACCCAGCAGAGAGCTGAGAGGCCAGTGCTCTTGTGACTCAAGAGGGCACCAACCCCGTTCATAAGGGCCACACCCTCATGACTTCATTTAATCCCAATTCCCTCCCAAAGTACCTCCTAATACCATCACATTGAGGGGTAGAGTTTCAGCATATGGATTTGGGGGGACACAGCATTCAGTGTATGACACTGAATACTTACTTTTAGTTGTCGATTTTTGACCCTCACAGCTTAGGACTCACCCTCCTTTCAATTCTAAGCAAGGTTACACTTGCTTTTTATACCCAGATTATTATGGTGTCAGTCTGCCTCCAACAAAAATACCCCTGCTGTTTCTGAGCACTTCCTGAAGCTCTGTCTTCAGTTTGTTCTGGGACAAACAGCTCTGGTCCCTTGGATTGGGCCTTTCCATCAACTGCTTATGCCCCTATCATCTCATCTGTGCCTGGTGGCCTTGGAGAAATTATCTTTCCTGGTCTGGCTGCTGCTACCCCAATTCTAGTTTTAAGACACGGGATATTGCTTTTTCTTCCTGTAAAACCCTGTCTTAAGAATGGACACAAGCCTTGTCCTAATTTCCCAAACTACCCTGAGACAAAGCTGAAACTTTTATAAGGTTTTATTGAAGATTCAGCAATAACTGAAAGAAAAATTAAAATTGCTCTACAAGTATAGACCCATCCTAGAGTTTGCTACACAACCAGTATCCCACCTAATGCCTGGACAGTCTTCCATGGATGAGGGAGGCTGTCTAAGTCTCTCCAGGCTTCATTTTCAGGAAAAACTGCCTTCTTGGATCCCATGAGAGGGAGTTAATTCCCTCTACCACCATCTCAAGTCCACTTGGCTGGGTCTTCAATTTCTGCCTCTTCCCAGGAAGACAGTGAAAGTATGGATTCACTCCAGAGAAAAACTCACCTCCAGCCACATAGCATCATCTGGTCCTTTGTCCCCAGCAACTCAACCACACTCACATTGTTAATAAATTAATTAATGTATCAGTGTTCCATTTTCTTCTAAGGAAGATGCAAGAAGCTTAAGTTATCAGGTTGCATCATGAATATGCATTAGTAGACCTGTTCTTTTCAGATGCAATGTTCATGTTCATGTCTGTATGACATCTGTGCTCCTATCTAGACAACAAGATTCTCAGTAAATAGAGAATAAGGGTTGTATTCCCTTTCTTCTGACTTTCCTGTACCCTCCATCCCTATGCTACACACACACACACACACACACACACACTCACTCACTCACTCAAGACCTAAAATCATGGATCCTGTATACACAGCAGGCACTCAATGATCACCAGATTGTTTGTTTTGTCACAAAGCTTCTGAAACAACTGAAGGATTAAAAAGACTGTAAATAATGCCTACTTCCATTCTGAAGATATTTGCTTTTTTCAGTTTTTACATGCTAAATTCACTAGCTTTTTCAAATTGAAAAAAAATTAAAAGTATTTCTTTCCAGTATTTCTACAGTACCAGTCTCTGTCCCAATTACCATTTCTCTGGACCCCCACTGTGTGCATGGTGTCACTAATTTGCTATTGGCTTTCTAAGCTGCTACTCACACATCCTCCATCCTATCCAAACCCACATTCCCTGGGAGACGTCCCCACCATCTGCTCCCGTTCATTCACGCACAAATACTTAGTCATTTCAAATGCAAGCTAAGCTCTTTGCTGCTTCTTTGTCTCTTCTAGGGAGAGAAAAGAGCTTGTATTCTTGCTTTCTTGAGTTCTTGCTTTCTGTGCCTCATACAATCAAAAGAGAAAGAAAAGGTATTGCTTATGGGATATTTTGAAAAACAGTCAACTGTTCCCAACATTTCCCCAAATAGCAAGTGAGTTTTTCATATTCAGCCCTGCCACGTCTGGCAGATGATGTTTTGTCATAAAACCTTGAAGCCATAAGTGGACTGACACGTCTGTATCTCTTTGGCCTTGTCATATTTAAGAGGCAGCAGACAATAGAAATGCAAGAATCTTCTTCAGTCAGGCTTAGGGGAAGAGGCCTCAAAGAGCTTTGCAATTAAGGCATTTTGCTTTTAGGTCAGTGGAAGTTAGGCAATGTAATATTGTCAATACAGACCCTAGATTCTTTTTTTTTTTTTTTAGCTTTATTTATTTTTTGAGAGAGAAAGAGAGTGCGCACACATTGGGGGCAGGGAGGGGGGCAGAGGGAGAGGGAAAATCCCAAGCAGACTCCCTGCGCAGCACAGAGTGAGATGCGGGGCTCAATCTCCGACCCTGAGACCATGACCTGAGACGAAATCAAGAGTTGGAGCTTAACCGACAACTTAACCAACTGAGCCATCCAGGTGCCCCAAGACCCTAGACTCTTAAGTTATTTTTTTCTTGGATAAGGCAACACAAGCGGAGAACACACTGGTGCTTCACTTTTCAAATTCCAATAAGTACAGCGAAGTTCTTAATTAAATGAAAGCAATAAAACAGAGGGTTTTTTATTTTTTTCCTACTCAGCACCATCTGAATATAGTATTTTCTTCACACATCATCTTCACCCTCGAGCTGGATTTATGAGGATATGTCATGTTGACAAATACAAGAAAATAATAAATACCAGGCCCTGTGGCTGTTTCATATTATTGCTTTAATTCGAGAAGTTTCAAGGAAAGAGAGGCATGAATCAAACAAGACAAAAGGCAATGTATGTTGCAGCCAAGTTTGAAACCAAAGGACTCCTTTCCCATCCACTGGGTTTATTTATGCTCTCATTTGATATATCAGTCTCTTAGAACCAAACTCAGTTTGCTTGACTGTGTTGGCGGATGTTATTAAAAAAATAAACTCACCCAGAAATAAAAGAGTAATTTTCATCACAGAAGTAATATCTAGTTACAGATAAAATAATCCATTCACCTTCACCTAGGTCTTAAGTTGAGCTCAGCGTAAATGGGAGCATGTTCAGGTTCCATCGGTAGGTGAAAGCGAGAACAAATGGGCTTGGTTGAGGGAGGTGGTGGAGGGTAGGCTAGGTTCCTCTTTCCAAATACACTCCCTCCCCAAATGCTAGCTTCCTCTCCTTCTTTTCTCAGTCCTCAGTGATGAGAAAGCACGGGGATTTGGCTACTTTCATACTGAATTCATAGAATTCATCAGCTTAGGGTCAATCTGAAGTTTGAACTTACATACCTTTTGCCTTTTTTATTTTTTTTTAAGATTTTATTTATTTATTTGAGAGAGAGAATGAGATAGAGCATGAGAGGGGGGAGGGTCCGAGGGAGAAGCAGACTCCCTGCTGAGCAGGGAGCCCGATGCGGGACTCGATCCCAGGACCCTGGGATCATGACCTGAGCCGAAGGCAGTCGTTTAACCAACTGAGCCACCCAGGCGTCCCCCTTTTGCCTTTTTTAAAGGACAAACTGTAGCTAGCTAAATGCAGTTTGAAATACACACTTTCAAAATCTTCACTTTTCATCTTAAGAATCTTTTCCCCATTTCTCCATTAGGAACACTGTCTAATCTGGATCAATAAAAACACTGGCAGAAAATAGAAGAGTCTGAGAAAGAAAAAAAATGTAAAGAGTATTTTTTTTAACATCTATGTTACTATTCATATCCAGGACTTGCCATTTTCTATAGTACAGTTGAAATTGGAGGAAAAAAACTGATTTCATTTCACAAAAAAGGACAAATACAGACATTCACTGTTGACCAAGGACCTAATCCCTGTGAGCACAGAGTGGATTCTTGTGGCCCTCTCTCCACGCCTTGCAGGACCAGAAGGGGATGGGCTGATTACAGTGCTATGGACCCCCCAGCATGGCAGTCTTCAAGGGCAGCATGCGACCCTTTGGTGAAGTAACATTCCACAGAGCTCCCTGCAATTGCAGAGACTCCAGAGAGTGGACTGGCTGTGCCTGTTGACACACACCCACCGGCTAAACCACAGGTCCAAATGCAACGTGCGGCGCCCAGAGGCCACATGTGGAGTTTTAGATTGCCATAATCATGTATAATGCCTACCCTTGGTTTAGAAGGTGGGTGGGAGCAGGAGAAAAATGCCCTGGTCAAACTAAAAATGTTTCCTGTAGTCAAGGCAGTAATAATGGATTTGGATATAATTGAGGAGAAAGCAAAAACCAAAATTCAATGCATGCCTACTTTCTGATAATTTCAAATCATATCAGGATTGAAAGAGAGAGCAAACCTGGTCTAAATCTAATTATGTTTTGTGAAAGTCATTGTGCAGTCTAATGTTTGTGTGGAGATGAAACCATGTGGTTAGCATTAGCTAGCGTTTCTGCTAGAGTTCCAATGCTATTACTCCAAAACACAGAAAAATGTAGAAGCTAGAGGTGGAATTTCTTGGAAACTATCCCTCTGCTTATTCAGTTGGGTGGTTCAAGAAGGCAAGGTCCCCATGAGCACCCCAAAATCATTTTCCATCTTCCTTTAGTTCTATTGTCAGGATCTGAAATTGTCTGGAATCAAGTGAAGATATCCCCAGGATAATAAAAATAGCTTTTACGTATTTTGCGCTTCCTACGTGTCAGGTGTTACTCTAAGCACTTTACATTTATCAATTTATTTAATAACTACAGTAACCTTATGAAGTCGGTACTATCATTACTATCCCCATTTTACAGATGAGAAAACTGAGGCACGGTGAGGTTAAGTAACTAACCCAACTGGTAAGTGTTGGGAGGATTCCAACCCATGCACTATGAGTCCAGAGTGTGTGCCTTTAACGTTATGATGCCCTACCTCCAAGTTTAAGCAATAGCTAGCATTTGTTATGCCCTCCCTCTGTGCCAGACTCTGAGCATTTTACATGAACTCACTCATTTAATTAATACATCAATTCTATGAAATAGGTACTATTATTTTTATCCTGTTTCGTACAAGAGAAAACTGAAGCACAGTGGGGCAAAGTATTGTGCTCAAGGTCATATGAAGTTACAACTTTTTGTAAGTGGACAACTTGGGAATCAAACCAATCACTCTTGGTCCAGTACCTGTACTTTTTAATAACAGGCATGTGTATGATCAAAGACAAACACTGGGTCTGATTCATCTCTGTTTCTACTTTCATCCAAAAGCATGGTGCTTTCAACATTGAAAAAAAAAACCAGTAAATATCTGTTGAATGCCTCAGTTTGAAAACTGGTGTACAAAAATAATTTACATATAAGGGAATTAGTATCTTATAAAGATGGCATTCTCCAGTTACTGGGGAGAAGATGAATTATTTAATGTTTGCTGGGACAGATGGCTAACCACTTAAAAGAAGAAATATTAAAAAAAAAACACAGGTGAATGTGTTTTGATCTTTGAGTTGGTGTGGACTTCTAAACTTAATAATGAAGCCAGAAACCATAAAGGGAAGCGTGATAAATTGGACTACATGAAAATTAAAAATCCTGCATGGCAAAATTCACCATAAAGAATGTTAATAGACAGATAGCCAATTAGCGGAAAAATTAGCAGCATCTAGGATCCTAATACACAGGACTTACTTTTCCTAACGTACCCAGAGCACTTACAAACGAATAAGAAAAAAAATTTTGAACAAAGGGCAAAGGATATAATCAGGCAGTTTTACAAAACAGCCAATACATATTTGAAAAGATATTCAATAAGTAGATAAATTAAAAAAAAAACAAGGTATCTTTTTTATGTATTATCAGATTGACAAAAGGCAGAAAAACAGGTATTGATGGTGAAAACAGAGTGGACACAATCTTTCCGAGAACACCTTGTCAGTATTGTCCTCATCCCTAAACTTTTCTTCGCTATCACATTAGGTGTCCAGCCAATTCTGGCTAAGGGATACAAGAGGGAATTTTCTAGGAGCTTCTGGGAAACATTGTTCTTGGATAAAAAGAGATGCATGGGAGGAAATGCCCCTCTTCTTACAGGTGTTGTCATGTGATGCCTGGAATTCTGACGTCGTTTTGTAACCGTGAGGGATAAGCTTGAAAACTGGACCAGGACACTGAAGATACCAGATGAACGGGACGGAAAAAATCTTGTATTTGGTGACATTACTGAGTTGCTGACTTAACCCTAGAATGTCCCAACTTCCAAAGTTCTTGTTATGTAATATACTCAAATCCTTATGTTTTTATTTCTTTAATCGGAACTCCTATTCTTTGTAACTGAAGGAATCCTGACAAAATGAATCAAATGTGTATATGCTTTGAATCTAACATGTAATTTCCAGAGCTTCACCTCAAGGAGATAACTAGACAAGTACAAAGAGAGTATATACAACATACTATACGCAGTGAAAAACTCAGAAACCATTTAGATGCCCTTCAAAGAGAAATTGGTTAAATACACCATGTATTTATGCAACAAAAAAACGATGAGGCACATTTATATTTACAGACAAAAAATGTTATTCGAGACATATTATTCAGGGGAAAAATCGGGTTACAAAAGAGTATACATCAGTAAGATGTCATTTGTGTAAGATTATGTGTATCTGATTTAAGAGATGTGTAGAAGGATATTCACCAAATTGAGGGTTAAGGGTAGGGTTGTTAAGCCATAGATGCATAGAGAAAGACCCTTCCAGAGACAAACACAGGCAGAGTCTGATAGGCCATTGCTCCTGGGAAAGTGAGTGTTGGTCATTGGACTTCAAGTCTTTTTTACCAATGGCAAAGCTATCTTTAAGATGGGGATAAGAATAAGGCATTGTAGTGGCGCCTGGGTGGCTCAGTCAGTTAGGCGTCTGCCTTCGGCTCAGGTCATGATCCTGGCGTCCTGGGATCGAGCCCCACATCAGGCTCCCTGCTCAGTAGGGAGCCTGCTTCTCCCTCTCCCTCTGCTGTTCCCCCTCTGTGTGCTTCCTCTTGCTCTGTCAAATAAATAAATAAAATCTTAAAAAAAAAAAAAAGAAGATATTATAGCCAAGGAACTTCACATTTCTGGTCTCATTGGCAAGGCTTCCTCTTGTGAGATGGTGTATCCATCGGAGCTGGTGTCCTCTGTTTCTGTCTGGATGCCTTCAGTGGCAGGTTACAGAATCCTCAACTTTAACCAGCGAGGAAATGATTACCTTGCCTAACTCAAGTCCTGAGTTAGAGTGGACTTGCGGTGTGATTGGTTCATCAAAGACCATCAGTCACATTCCTACTGCTGCACTTGAATTAACTGCTTGGGATAAGGATAGCACTGCTCTTGCCCAACTAGGTTTTCCAACAGAACTGAGGTGGGGTTGCCTTTCCCTGAGTGGTCGGTACCTGACCAAAGCGTTAAGAAAAAAGTGGGGGAGGTATTTGAGCTGTGGGTGGGCACTCCACAGCAGCCACTAATTCACTGCACTGGTCCTTATTTTCTTACTCCAACTTCCCTGTGTTAATCCCCAGTGGTTTTGCCTACAGGGACATAATGTGTTGATCTTTCAGACATTGCATGTTTCCTGTTTAAAAGCACTTCTGATAATAACTTACATCTAGTTATTATTTAATGAAGCACTTACCATGTGCCAAACACTATTTTAAGAGCCTTGCACATAGGAAGGAGAGAATATACTTATTTTGCAGATGTACTTATTTTTTAACTTATTTTTCCATTCTAAGTAATCAGTCTAAAACTATAAAAATGCATTCCAATTAATAGCACCTTAGGGCCCACCTCAGTCTCCTGAGCGCTGTGATTACTGTGTGTCTATCTCTCCAGCCTGAATTACTCTGGAAATTGACAAGAGTTGATCTCTGACTCTTCAAAGCAGAGGCAAGATCCAGATGCTTCTTCTAGCTTTAGTCCTGATGTGCCTCATCAAAATGAGCCAGACATTCGCGATGCTATTTACACTTATTAAGTTATCATTCTCTCAACAACACTATTAGGTTTATTTTATTATCTTGGGAGATTTTACAGATATGGAAACAGGCTCAGAAAGTTCAAATAACATATCCGAAATTTAAAGATAAAAGCCAAAGTTCTTTCCATCATACTCCCTTTTCTCTTAAAAAAAAAAAAAAAAAGTCTTACATTATAAGCTTTAGTTGCATATCCTTAATTTAGTGATGCACTCCTTATTGTTCTTTTGAAACTCACCAGGTTTCAACCAAATGCTGAGCATGTAGTTCTAGCTTAATAACTATCTGGCCATTATCCAGTCAAATTAGGAGAGACTGGATATCACTGCTTTAAAGCACACAATCTTGTATGTGAATTTAGCTGCCTCCCAGCTGGTCTGCGTTCTCCTGATGGTGCCTTCCGAGCTACTTAGAATTTCCTATCTGCGTCTGTATAAAAGACACTGTAGTCAAAACATGAGCATTAAGTTGACTTGCTATATATGTGCCATTGAAAAATTGCCCCACAGGTTTTTAGCTCACTAAAAAATCAAGAAACAGAAAGAGAAATTTTACAGCTTCTCCAAGACTTTGGCGTGGGGGTGGGGTGGGGGAATGAATGGTTCAAAAGCTAAATAACAGCAGCCTATCAAACAGGGATTTGAAAAATCAAGTCATGTTCTTCCTGCTACTTAAGTCAATACCAAGGGTAAAGATTTTGCAATCAGAAGCTCACTAGCAATTTTGCTGGGAAGCGCTCAACAATGGAATGCCACTTAATCCCCCCAGCTGGATGGGAGCTGTGGCCCAACAGTACCAAGTGTGTCGTCTTCTTAAAATATGACTCAGAAGCATTCACGGAGCTGAGATATTGAGGTCCTAAAAATAGCTTATTTTTATATTGGTGTTTTCCCTAACTACAGCCTCGCTGAAAGAATGCATGTGTTCACAGTTCCACTTTCCCTTTCATAGTGCTTTTAAATTACATGCCCTTATGGCCACTTCCAGGCCTCCCAGAAATACTTCTTATTGTAAAACAGGACCCTGTGGAAGGCTGCCATCCGAGTATCCAATTCCTGCGCCCGACATTGCCATGGCCACCAGAGGGGAAGACTTCTCTTTAGCCTTTGGAAAACAAGAAATGCTTATTCTCAGGAAAGTATTTCTTCTGCCCCTGAACTTTTAAAGGTACTTTGCTGGTGCCCATGACTGTTGTGCTCTGATGAGCTTTAGGAATCAGAATATTTTGCTTATTTTTAACATTGACGAAATGGATCATTCTTTGACATAGCAGGAGACGCAATTTTAGAAGGCAAAACTGCAGTGATAATAACATTATAATAAAGCCACCACATATTTACTGGATGTCATACTGTTTTTAAGCATTTTCATAGCACTACCTAATTTGAGTGGGAGAATAGGCTGACCATGTTGTAAACCCGTGTCGTTGGCTTACTGGATCCTTATTCACACCCATCACTGCTGTTTTAGTCTACCAGTAACAGAAGGATGCAGATGGAGAAGAGTGGCCTTGCCTCATTCAGCTGAACTTTGTTTTTCTGGTTCACATTTGAAGTAGCATCAGAGTGAAGGCCTCAGTGCAGCCTCTCCAATTTCCCCCTGAGATACCTAAGTCACAGAGAATAAGAACTCACTCAAGCGCCTCAAACTGGAACCTCAAGAAACAGAATGTGGGAGAAATTTCCACTATTAGAAAGGCTGTTGGAATTAAAATAAAATAAACAGTAACCTAGCCATGCTTAATTTTATAAAACAAAGAAGCCCTATCCCCATGAAAAAAGATAAGGACACATCATTCCCTCTTCTTTACATGTCCCCCTGGCTCAGACTCAGGGACTGAATAAAGCATGAAAAGGGTTATAGTACTCTCTCTCTCTCTTTTAAAGATTTTATTTATTTATTTATTTCCTTCCTTCCTTACTTACTTAGAGTTCGTGTGTACATGAGCAGGGGGAGTGGGAGAGGGAGAGAGAGAGTCTCAAGCAGACTCTGTTCTGAACATGGAGCCTGACGTGGAGCTCGATCTCATGACCCCATAGTGTTATTTGATTTTATGTATTCGATCAGTCATAGAGATCATGACCTGAACCAAAATCAAGAGTTGGCTGCTTAATTGATTGAGCCAGCCAGGTGCCACTCTAGTACTCTCTGCTACATGGTTTAATTTAGAGGTGACCAGGTTCCTAGCCCCTAACTGACCCTAACATAATTATACTGGCGTAAGCATTCTGTGACTTCCAGGAAACAACAAAGGAGGAAATGTGAAGTGGGAGGAATGTAGGACATGTGTGTATGTGTTGGGGGAGGTTGGGGTGGGGTAAGAGACTGGTGGTAGCTCAGTGTCATCTGGAAGGTACAGCCTTTGGACGTGAAGTATAAAGGGTGTGGGCTGGTAGAGAAACATGACGGGGAGAGAGTATGCAGAAATACTGCACTGATGCAGAGTCGCAGAAACCCGGCCAGCTGAGGAGGAGACACATCTTCGTACAGGAGAGCCACACTAGGAATCGGATGGGATGTCTTGCACTTCAAACTGCTGCTCTTACTTAAGATCCAAATGGGGGACTGACCTCCCCACAAGGACAGTTGAGCCAATGCCTCTTCTGATGAAGATGACTGGGGAGCCCACCTGTGTGCTCAGGGTATGGGTATGTCTATTTCCTCAGTGCCTTAAGATCAGGAATCCGGCTGATTGTAGTTCAGGTAGGCACTTGATATTTGTTAAAGAAACAAGGCAAGGCTGAGTCTGGATAGAGAGGATGAGTAAGGAGGATAAAAATTACATATATGTGTGTTAGAAATGGAGAGAGAACTATACAAAAAGCACAAAGAAGTACAATAGGGAGCAACCACCATTTGAGGGATTCAGAGGCAGAGATTGTATCTTGTGTGCTATACACTGAATTCATGGCAAAAAGGCTGACAAAAAACTAAGAAGGTCAAAGTATATTGATGAAGGACACAGAATCCACAATGACATCAAAAGTTATGAAACTCTATGTAGTAAATAACCTAACATAAAAATACATAAGGCAAAACTATTAAAAAATATAAAGAGAAATTGGGAGAAACAGGACTGTTATTGTTATGAGACTGAAATGCACATCTTTCAGCCTACGACTGATGGAATACATAAAATCAAATAACACTATGGAAGAATGTTAACGATCATAGAGCTGTACCAACAGATATACATCTAACTTTGTGTCCTTCAAAGAATACACCTCCTTCTCAGGAATCCATACAAAAACTTGTGATATAGTAAGTCACATAGAAAATCTCAGTAAATCTCTCATGGAAGTTAATAAATTTTTAAACATTAAAACCAGTATAGGGTAGAAAAAGAAAAAACTCTATAAAACAAAACTGAAAGAAAAAAAGTTAAACTAGGGAAAATCAGCCTTATTTATAATAGCAGAAATAGGAAATAACACAAATGTATCAGTCCCCTGGCTTGCTGCCTTATTACCAACACCGGTATAAACACACACCCATACATATATGCATAAACAGAGTCATCTCATTACTAGCAATAGTAGTAGCAAGGCCAAGGCCAATTCTAGATATCAAAAAATAATATAGCGAGATTTAACTTGTGCTGGGAAAGTTGCCTTCCACTGCAAGTATGTTCTCTAACCAGGTGTTTTCCATCCGAGATTCTACCATTAGAAATTGACTTTATATTGAGGAGGGCACGTTCTGCATGGAGCACTGGGTGTTATGAACAAACAATGAATCATGGAACACTGCACCAAAAACTAATGATGTAATATATGGTGATTAACATAACAATAAAAAAATAAAAAAAAAAAGAAATTGACTTTAATACATTAAGCAATGTACTTTCAAGGCACATCTTTCGGCGGCTAAAGATGCCCGAGAGGAGTACTGAATGAAGTCATTAACACCTCAGCAGGAATTCCAGGTATTATAAAGTGCACCTTTTCCAGGTTCAGGCCCCAGGGAGGAGTGAAGGTTTTGCTGGTGTCAATGGAAGGAACAGTGTGTCATTTCACTGATGGCTTCTCTAGATTGTGATTATATCAAATATCTGAGGGGAATGCTTGGGAGAGTGAACCAGTTATGATGAAAAACAAATAATACATAACAGATCTCCAATATTTATTTGTTTTCCTGTGATTGTACCATTCAAGTGTGGTACAGAAAAATTTAGTTCAATAAAGCTTTGATTCTATACACATTTATATATAATCTGGTACATTTACTGTATTTTGTTCATTATATTTATATTTAAATCTGACTTTGGACTGTGCTAAGTAGCTATACTCGGAGTTCTCAATCTTGGGAGCTAAAAAAGGTTAGGGTATTAAGGAGGGCATGTGTTGTGATGAGCACTGGGTGTTATACCCAACTAATGAATCGCTGAGCTCTACATCAAAAACTAATGGTTTTGGCTAACTGAACATAATAAAAAATAAATTAATTTAAAAAATAAAAAAAATTAAAAAGGTTAGGGAGGGTGGGAGGGGAATTGTCTTTTCCTTAGCACTGAAAATGATTACATGGTACAGAAATAATAATACCTTACATTTGATATCACTTCCATATGTGTGAGCTCAAAATTCTCACACAGGCATTATCATAGCCTGCTGGGTAACAGCTGAACTCAAGATTTTCGCATATTAGGATGTTCATTTTGTTAGGGTTATTTGGAATTGTTTCCTGGATCCCCCTCTACACCCCCAGGCAAAGCGAATTGAAGGAAGCTATCTTATTTACTCAGTTTTCTCTCTTAAAAACATCCTGAATGATTTGTGGTTTTATTATTCTCTCATGTCAAAGTGCTAGGCTTTTGTTCTCTGTCTATTGTCACTGTTTCCAATTACCTTCTCCCCCCCCCCCCCCATCCCTCACTCCCAATCCCTATTCCTGCCTCCAGGGTAGTAAGAAAGTAGATTTGCTGATTTACTTTTCTGCATTGTCGGGGAAATGTCATTTGCTCATTATGTTATATTCTGTGTTACGTAGTTTGGCTAAGTCAATGTTGAACTTAGGTCATGTGAATTTTATTCCTTGGTCTGCCACTAATTCACATGGTAATAGACTGTAAGTTATTGAACTGTCATGCCTTAGTATGCACAGCTATAAAATTAAGATAAGATTGCAAAAACTACTGGCAATGGTACGTTTAATTCAAATGACAGATCTCTATTAGAGCAGTGGGTTCTCTGGGGCACAAGTACTTAGTTTAGAGATGACTCCCTGAAGTTCGCTGCAAAAGCTTGTGTGTGTATATGTGTTTTTGGGGGAGAGGGTTCTTAAGTTTCCTTGGGGTCAGAGGAACCTGTGTGCCCTGCAGCCTCTGGGGCGACTGTTCATAAACACTGGTCTGGGGACCCATGAAGAATTTTCATTGGTCCATGATGAAATGTGAAAAAAAAAAAAAAAAAAAGGACAGTTGTAAAGGAGTTTCCATAGAGCTAAATATATTTAGTTTTAAAAACTGCATTTCATTTTAAAAGTATATATTTTCCAATTTGTTGGTGTTTAACTTAATGTTATGATATTGTTAATGTAGGGTAGATCCCCATCCCCCTGCCCCAGTGGCTTCCCTTGGCAAAATTTAAGTTAGTTTCAAAAAATTTATTAATATTTTCATGGCTCATGAAACTGAGTATTTGGGAATTACAGCTTTTCTAGAGGATTCTCTTGGCCTTTATTTTCCCTTCTAACTTTTGCTATCTGTCTTTGGCTATTTTGAGAAAAATATTAATCAAGTATCATTGGTTTGCCTCTAGAGCCAGCCTATTCAATACCAATCAATAGTCATCAGCCTTGAAGAACAAACAGGTCTTCACCTTAGGTGTTATTCAAGGGATGGCTCACACACAAATCACAGTGCATTTAGACTTTTCTTCCCCTCAGATCTCATGTTGAGCAGAACTGCTCAGCTTCTTTCCCTTAGCCCTTGCACTGCCAACTTCCCCCTGCCTTCTCTACCCCCTTCTGAGCATGGTGCCATGCCCCATCCCTTGCTTCTCCCTGGAGACCCTCCAACTTGGGCAGATCCCCATGGGGTGTGATCCAGCAGCTAACCTACCTTCCTTTCCACTGCCTCCTCCTTCCTCAAGCAGTCTTCCTAGAAGTTTTGGAAGATAAAATACTTGCAACAGAAGTTGCAGTTCAAAGAACTGAGACTTGAAAATGATAACTAGGGACGCCTGCATGGCTCAGATGGTTAAGCATCTGCCTTTGGCTCAGGTCATGATCTCCAGGTCCTGGGATCAAGCCTGTGTCGGGCTCCCAGCTCAGCAGGGAGTCTTCTCCCTCTCCCTCTGCCTCTCCCCCTGCTTGTGCTCTGTCTCTCTCTCTCTCTCTTAAATGAATAAATAAAATCTTTAAAAAAAGAAAAAGAAAAGAAAATGGCAACTATAAACTACATTCTTCATCCTTAATCTGGATGGATGTTTATACCTGATATCCTTAATCCTTAATCAAGTGGATGTTTACACTTGATATCTTTAATCTTTCATTTCATTTGTTTTTTCCCCTAGCCTCCTTCTTCTACCAACATTTTATTAGCAGTCTAGAAGGGCAGCTCAGTGGAGAAGAACTGGATGAAGGTAAAACATCTGGTCAAAGAGGGTAAGCTATGAAGAGAGGTAGAGAAGTGAAGAGCTGGTCTTCAGTCGTAGCAAGAATGGACCTGATAAGAGAGCGCTGTTGGTTTGGGGCTTCAGGAGTACTGGACAACTCATCTACTCCGGGTCTTTGAAGCGCCTTGAGACTGTTATCCATGCTTAGTGCTATATCTGGGTTCATTCATTCATTCAACAACTATCTATTGAATGCGTGTTGTGCACTAGACACTGTACTAGGCACTGCGCGAGCCACAACGAACAAATGCAGACATGGTTTCTGCAAAGGTGGGCAGCTCAGACTGACACTGAATCAGCAGGATTAGGGAGAAGGGTATGTTTCAGATCAATGAGTTGACAGATGCATTGCCCAAGGAAGTTTCTTTAGCTTCTTAAAAGGAAATACAAGGATTTCAGACCAAGATTGATGCATCTAATCAAAGGGAACTGAAGGGTTGCAAGACAAGATCCATACCAGTGAGTCTTTAGTAATTATTCTCTAGCAAAAGGCATAAACTGAAGTCACTGATGTACCAGAGCACGTACTCCTTTCTACGAAAAAAGCCCAGATCCCTGAATACTTGTGTCTTCCTCATTTTCTTGATTTGCCTTTCTGCTGCTCCATGTGGCCATTCCACCTGTGAGAGCATTGAGACCTCAGTTTCTCAGAGGCCAGTCAAGAGCAAATATAACTCCAGGGCTGACTTAGTGCCCCCTGAAACAGATGTCCTCCATGCCATATTCACAGAGACCAAAATTAAATCAAGCTGGCATCTGAGTTGGCTGGGGTGGAAGTCTATTTAATGCAACATAACCTTTGAACAAAGTTCATATCAACACTGGCCACTGTGTGAATCCTGGTTTTTTAGCTGAAAGGTAAGTACACCCTTTATACCTCATGCCTATGTTACCAAAACACAGGAGAAAAGTTTGGTTTTAGGATGCATTACATTAGAAATTTTTAAATGGAAAATTTTTCTTTGTAAATGATCCAGTGGTTTTCTACCATCAGATGGAAACAAAATGTAACATCCAAATTATTATTGTCCCTAAACTCTGTTGTTAGGAGGTGAGTCAACTGGAACTTGGGTTCTCTTGGTGCCTTAGGATATGGGTGATAATGGGGCAGAGGGGATGCCCAAACACATGTGTGGGAAGATCAGCACTTCTCCAAGGGAAGCACCGGGTGACGGAGGCTAAGACTGGGTGAGAACACCAGGAGACGGTGGACACGGGATGAGTGGGAGCTGGTGGCTGGGGTGAGAGGAAGAGGGTAAAAAGAAGTGTTGGGAAGGACTTCTTTCCCTGTGTTACAAGGCCGCTTCTCTTAGTTTTGTGGCTTTGACACAAAGCACAAAGGACTGTGACCAACATCTAATAAGCTTTCAATAAATGTGGGTGTTTATACCTGATATTCTACCCATTAGACACTGATATATACTAACAACTTCCTCCATAAAATAAAAATTCTCTTGGGAAGGTTTGAGTCCATTGACCATTCATTCTCTACCAGGAATGTTTAATAAGACTGCTTTCTTCGGGGTATCTAGTGGAGATCAGCTGAACAACGAGAGTTTGATGGCCAAGTAGATAAGAAGAAGCAAGGCGATTTGGGGTCAAGGAGATACTGGGCTGAGTTTGGGCACAAGTGGGGCCTTGGGAAGTCAGAAGTTTTTCTTTCTCCACGATAATGTCCAGTGAAGGAGATACCAAGAAGCCAAATACAATAACTGTGGCTATGCAATTTTTGGCATAATATAGGATTCACGTAACCCTAACTCTTCTAAGTTGTTAAGCATTCTTTGGGGAAAAAAAAATTCTAAAATATTTTTAAGATTTAAATTCTGTGAGTTGAAGTCAACTGGTCTTCTAAAGTCTAGTGTATTCTGAGCCTTAGTGGCCTTACCCCATCCTGCCATCATCCACATTTGCTGTCCGGATCTGCGAAGCTCTAATTTCCAGCAAGATGTGAAGTAGGCATTTCATAGCAGTAAAAGTAGCACCACAACCATCACCACAAAGGATCATTTATCAGTTATTTTGGGAAAGGGGAGGATTTTATTTTTTTTAGAAGAGAGGAAACTATGCTAATAAGTTTTTTGTCTGCATTCATTTCTCACTGAGATCCCATATCAGTGTGTCTCAGTTTGCTACATATTTACCCTTAAAGGAAAATGAGGTGAGATAAGAGATGTTTGAGCCACAGAAGTAATAAAACATGCTTCTGGAAAATTGCTTTTCTACCCTTCCCTAATGCTGCACCTCCCAGTTATGAGACTTGTTTCTTCAGTGCAGTCTTCGGAAAGTATAGCTAGGGGTACTGATTACTAGGAAAATATATACGTATGTTTATAATTTATATGAAGGGAAAGAGAGAAAGAGCCAAAGAAAAATAGCATAGTATTAGAAAAAGAGAAGAGAAAGAAGAACAAGGCTTACTCCTTGAGGATACTCTGTTACCAGCACGCATACCAACTTCCCAGGCTAAAACTTAGGGTGTCCCCATCACTTAGCTCAAGATGTTGGTGCTAGGCATTATCTTCTATTCATATGCTTTTCCTGGGGATCTTGCTGATTGGTATACTTCTTATAATTCCTTTAGCAGGCTGGGAATGGGAATGACATGAATGTTGGCTGCAAGGAGATAGAGGAGATAAAGTTTGAAAGTATCTTGGTATAAAAAGAGGTGTTCTAAATCCACTGGGTTCTCTGCAAGAAATGTAACATTCTTCAGGTTCCCAGGTGATTCACTTGACTTGCCTATCATCTTTGCATGGTTGGTTTTGTGGTTGTGTGATTGAAACTAAGCACAGGGGCGCCTGGGTGGCTCAGTTGGTTAAGCGACTGCCTTCGGCTCAGGTCATGATCCTGGAGTCCCAGGATCGAGTCCCACATCGGGCTCCCTGCTCAGCAGGGAGTCTGCTTCTCCCTCTGACCCTCCCCCCTCTCATGCTCTCTCTCTCTCTATCTCATTCTCTCTCTCAAATAAATAAATAAAATCTTTAAAAAAAAAAAAAAAAGAAACTAAGCACAAAAGACTGTGAGTGTACCCTCCAAAACGAATATATAACTGGGACTCGAGGTGAGATATTACATGGTTGGTATCCATGATGGGAAAGATCTTGCATGAAGGCTAATGTGGTGATGTCTTAGCTTGCGCGAGGGCTGTTATAAGGGGAGGGGATGGAGTGAGGGGCAGTTCAGGGAAAAGAGTAAGCTATCTTCATGGGTTTTTCATGATGTTGTTAGGACCACCCAAATGGTCAAGTTGAAGTCCCTGAAAACTCAGGTGTTGGGAGACTGAAAGTTGCCCTGTACAAGTTGGGTCATCAAAAGTTCCTTTTACATTTTGTGTAGTTAGTACCATGACAACAGCAAAGTACTCAGACGGTTAGCAGAATGTAGTCAAGGTGAGTTTTGAGGGTGCAGGTTATAGAATAGGGTCTCAGTGGACAGAGTAAAACAGGGAGCAGTGAAAGGGGTGGGGCGGGCATATGCCTCAAGGTTATACCAGCTGCCCCTAGATTTAGGCTCTGTGCTCCAATCTTCCATTCGTCCAGAAACTGAGGATCAGATTCAGGCAGTACAAATGTTTAAGACCTGATCTTCAACAAAATGAATTATTAGCTGTCTCATGGCTGAAATGTTGGACATACACAGATGAGAAAAAACAACAGCAACCAAAACCAATAGTTGAGAAGACATCACAGCCATTGTGAAAGCTATGAAGTGCTATGCGGAACAACAGCATTTCTGTGCCCCTGGAAAGTAATGCTTTCAGAGTCCATGTCTAATGAACACATAGAAGAGGAAATGCTCAGCCAGCAGGGTGCTGGATTAATCTGCACACGGGTTTGGTTGTAAAACTAGTTCCTTCCCCTTAAAAATTTATTGAGTCCCTATAGATTCTGGGAAGTGTCCAAGAATCAGTCCATCTGCTTACACACAGTTGCACACAGCTGGTATGGAGGTGACTCCAACCGGGAGAGAGGAAGAGACCCACACAGGGTAGGAGGGGATTTTATGAAGAAAACACGGGTAAGCCCTGGCTAACCACAGGGGATGGGGTGATGGAAGGCTGTGTAAGAGAAAAGCCTGCAGGTCTTGACTTCAAAGGACTTAGATGGTTTAATCTCGATCCTGTAGAAGCCTATAATATAACAAATCCTGCAGAAAGGTAGAGGAGATTACCCAGAATTAGGTGACAGTCTACTATTCCATAGAATATAGTCAGAGAAAGATGCCCTTAATAATTGGTTACCAGAGCCAACTTCTGGCTAATAGACTTGCCAGGAAAAGTTTCTGCAAGGTCATCTGTGGTGACTAGATACGGCTTATTTTAAATTATACTCGCATTTGCATGCAAATAATAAATGGTCTGCATCTTTCAAACAATGGTTTCTCCTCTCCAGTAAGTACTTTATGTCCTCATGAAATCTTGATCATGGGATTATTTTACTACACTGGGAAGAGGAGTGGCAAAAACGGGAAGAAACATTATTTCCTTTGTATCTAATCAATCCAACACCTATTAAATACATTACTTCCATTATCAGATTGAACAACACTATGCATTACTTATTATCAATTCTATTTTCCTAATTGAGAAACTGAGGCCTAAAGAGTTTATGTAGTTTTCCCGGCCCCTAAGAACAGAGACAGTTCTGGAACCCATGTCTATCTGCTTCCAGTACCATGCCTCCTCTCAGGATACTGTGTTGCTTCTCTAAACCAACAGTGGAAAAGTGTGTTTTAGCCCAACTTGGGCTGAAATATTTTATCTATTAATGAGTGAAGTTTTACTGGGTATGTATGATGCAAAATTCTTAAATATCGGCTATATATATGTGTGTCTGTGTGCATGTGTGTGTATGTAGTATGTGTATTCACATTTGATTAAACGTTAATGTATATTGTATATGATATATATTACATTAAATAAATTATATAAATGTATGTTCCATTAAATAACAAGCCTGCATTAGCGATGTTCTCATATTGTTGTAAAGACAGAGTGGGACTTCCCCAAGTTATAGGAAAAAGCTCTGTTCTGTGTCTATGCCTGTTTACTGATAAATGTATGTTGGGCAGAATTTGGCCCAAGACTTGTTTTCCTTGTTGTACACCCCCTATCTTTAACCACAGGAGGGTACTCATACTTATTAGAAGAATCTGACCTTAACTGGATGGCTACCTGGTCTTAAGTCCATCTGCCACTCCTGAGCCCCATGATTATGAGGCCAGCCCACCATGTACCCCTTTACCTAGTCACCCACCCAGTGTGGGTCAAGCCCAGCAGCTGTGTCATGAAGACTTGTGGTATGAATCCCTACCAGTCTCTACCAGGTTACCTGCATGCTTACTAAGGACCTGGAACTTTTTGAGGATGGCCAAGGAATGAAATGTGCTTGGGTTTGCTTTGTTATTTGCACAGATGAGTTAAAACCATCATTTTCAGAAGCTAAAAGTGAATGATTGTTAAAACACATCACTATTTGTTTTGTGGGGACAAAGTATCAACATGGATAAAATCCGCTAACTTGCCTTTCCCTACACTTGTCTGTATTTTCCCCCTAATAATTAATTATTTAATTGATTTCTTCATACGTCCATTCTACACATATCCCCTGAACGTGACAACTTGCCCTGGAATGCAAAGCTGAATGGGGTGTGGGCCTTGTCCTCCCTGAGCACTCAAGTAAGGGAGCAGAGGGGAGACTCAGTGATGGAGAGATGCAGGGGCTGGGTGAGGAGGTGGGCACCATGCAGCCAGCGCAGAGGGGAGGGCAGTGTCCGGGGCTTTCGGGGAAGGCAGCCCTTGGAGTTCCCCACTTGGACCCTCTTACCACAGAGCCTGAATCTAGGAGAACCTTGCAGTTTTCATGAGGGCCAGCTTAGGGTCACTCAAACACTCAGAGAAGCAAGGAGATACCAGGGATCCAGGGATCTACCATGCATGGTACCGAGGTAGGTACTGTAATGGACTGAAAATGCTATGGGACTGAGGATGATCCATGAGACAAGAAATACATGCTGGAAGAGTCATCCTCTGGGCCCCAAACTGTTGTTCCTATTCAAAACTCTTCTTGCTTACTGGGATGTAAGATCTGAGCCTGGTCAGCTGGAGGGCAGGCCTTTCCTCTGCAGCAGCATGACTATGCAACCTCTGAGCTTTGGCCTTCTCATTCGTCATGTGAGGGTAAGAACAGTAATCATAGTAATAATAATGTCTAGTCCACCGACCTCTCCCGGTTGTTATGAGGCTCAAAGTGGTTAATGCACGTGAAGGTGCTTCGTAAACTCTAAAGTGTGCCCTCAGTATTTGCAGTGATGATGATTCGTATTGGCAAAATGTCAATTTCTGCATCCCCTTCCATCTGAATGGAAAGCCTTTTCCTAGCCCTGCCATTAGGAGGTCACGCATGTCAGTGCACAGAGGTCCTTTGCAACATGGGAGTTTAATATTGCACCTTGTGGGTTGCATCCTCATAAAGTTTGATGAATGCATTAATTTTCAGAAGCAAACACAAGGTGAAGCAGACCTGTTTGCACTGAGGTTTCATGTCTAATGTTCAGAGGATTTTAAAATTACATAATAGATTTCATCTTCTGAAATACTCAGAAATAGTCCCATTCTCATAGAAGCTTGATATCTCACATATTCCTGTTGCTTGTTATTAGGTGACACACGTGTCACCTGGCGTGGGGATGGGCCTGCTCCTGCGCACTCAACCACATGTGTCTAGGGCATAGGGTAGGGAAAGGAAAAGATGGAAGGGAAGAGATTATATAAAATGAACCCAGTTGTGCAAAACAGAACACGACGGTGAAAGCCCCAATCCACCTGACGATCACTGTGGCTTCAAGGATTGAGCCTTGTCATTAGATTTCAGAGGCAGACAGCATCTCATTGCAGGAGACCATTTCCTTGACTGGATAATTCTATTTTTTTTTTAAGATTTTATTTATTTATTTGAGAGAGAGAGAACGAGAGATAGAGAGCATGAGAGGGAAGAGGGTCAGAGGGAGAAGCAGACTCTCTGCCGAGCAGGGAGCCCGATGTGGGACTCGATCCCGGGACTCCAGGATCATGACCTGAGCCGAAGGCAGTCGCTTAACCGACTGAGCCCCCCAGGCGCCCGACTGGATAATTCTAATAAATAGCAGCCAGAGGTTCATCTTCTCTCTGCTTCGCCGGACCCTGAGGGGACAACAGTCCTGCCTGTAGCATTCTTGGGGTTTTTATTTTGAATCCCAAGGGTGGAAAGGACCCGGAGGATCACTCTGCTTTGTCCCTTGTCTCCCAGCAAGACTGCCCCAAACCAAACCAAATGGGGTGGGAAAAACCTTGATATGGCTATGAGACCAAGGTCAAGGCTTTAAAACCCTGGCTATGAGGAAGTCCTCTGACTGTGTGTCGCATCTTACATGTAGCTTACATTTAATCAGGGCCAGAGGCAATGCGACTCCTTACCAGTGGCACACTTTAGTAAGCTGCCTTTTCTCCCTGCCCTCCCTCCCAGAGGATACACAGGCTGTGCCTTGGCTGACCTGAGGCCAGAGTGGAGACTGCCTCACTCAACATTCATTGAGCTCTTATAATGTGCAAGGTGCTCTTTGAGACATGCTGCATTTTATAGTGCCTGACATCTGTTTTCTCATGTGCTGGGGGTTGGGTCCCCTATCTTATGGATGAAGAAATAAATGCTCAAAGAAGTTCTGTGAGTTACCCACAGTCCAAAGACAGTGAAAGTCAAACTCAGGTCTTCTGGCTCCAAACCCATGTCTCCTGTTCCACCACATCAACCTCTTGCCACCCTGGGCTGTCATCCCTCTCTGTGGAGATGGACACGTCCGCATTCAGCCTCTCCCTGCTGACTGCTTGAATTAAGGCTCCACACTCTGGATGAGTCCTAAGAATTCCTCACAGGAACAAGGAAACAAGACTACCTCTAGGTCTTGAAGAATTTCCCTTAGAGACTGGAACAGTCCAGGGTTTGATCATCGTGGAGTGCCAAGGCAGGGCACCAAGATGCCTCGTCTTCCTTCTCATTGACCCCAGTCGTCAGGCACCACAGTGTAGGAGGGGCCCAGCCCCTGCCCCTCGTGTGGCAGAGAGGTTAAGAGCAGATCCTCGCAGGTAGTTCAAATCCCATCTCTACTACTCGTCGCCCGTGTACGTACTTGGGGTGCTGCACTTGCCCCATCTACATATCGGTGGTAATAACAGCAAACACCTTATGAGGTCCACACGAAGATTAAGCATACAATGCCACAGAAAGCACTTAAAACAGGGGCTGGTATCAAATAAACATTCAATAAATGTTAGGCATATTTATATCTCAAAAATGTAAGGAAAGGTGATGAGATAAAAATGAAAGTATTTGCTAATATTTCCATGAACGGAAATTATGGTTCTTGATTCCACCTTTTTTTTTTTTTAACATCCAGCACTAATTTTCAGGTAATCAAGCCTCAACAGTAATGGTATTTAATGACATGGGTGAAATAACACAGTGCTTTTTAGAACAACATGTTTACTGGCCAGAGACTAACGAGCTGTGTAGACTTGCTTTTGTGCATCCTTCAACACCCAAACACCTCTACACTCGGTAAGACTGTGGCCTTGGTGCTGGGCAGCTCGAGTACTCCCTCCATCTCCTGCACCTGCAGTGTCCTAGAGAGAGACATTTATATCCAAAGTATCTGCTCTCTCTGCTACTTTCGCACTTTTTAATTTGTTCCTTAGGTACCAACTGAAGGCTTTTTTGATGTTCTATATCCCCTTCTCTTTTCTGTATTTTTCCAGCCTGTGGACACTGAAACTGGCACCTATGCATGGATTAGTCCAGAAAGGCACCCCCCACACCCACAATGTCTTAAGCACCCCAGCACCTCACACCCTCTTTGGTCTTACTGGACTCATGGGGAGTAGCGATTTGATGAGCAGGGAGTGTCCTTTGTTGCTGCTTTCCTCTTTCCTCATGCCATGTTGGTTCCAGGGCCAAGACAATGAGTCCCACCTGGGCTGGGGGTTGTTTGCCAACACTCCGCTGGACCAGATAACCTTTCGGATCCTGGGCATGGCTTGCAATTATTAAAGGATACCGGGAGCCAGTTATGCAAGCCCTCATTTTACAGGTAAAGGAACAGAAGCTTGAGAGGGGGCAGGTCCTGCCAGCAAAAGGCTGAACTGGGGAAAGGACCTGGGGTGGTCAGTACCCAGTCGGAATCCCTTCTTGCCTCTTCTGCTGTCTTCTTGCTCATTTTTGCCAGGCTTCATCGTCAGAATTAAGGACTGATCTCAAAGAGATAGACGCGTCGAATGACAGAGAGGCTTGGGGCAAGAGGCGCTTCGTTTGAAGTGGGGAGCTCGCTGCTGGGTGCCCAAGTTGGCTCAGATGAGGGTGGGGATAGTTGTTATCTGTGCAAGGGGAGACAGCGAGCGTCATCCTAACGAAATCACAGCTCTTCACTGCTTTTATAGAATGATCACTCATTTTATAATAGCCCATAGATTAATAAATGCCATTAAGTTTATGGGCTTCTCCTAGTCAGAGTTCTTTTTTGCTGTCAATTTAATTTTTAATAAACTCTCCATGACTTGTAAAAACCACAGTAGTCAATTTCTGGTCTGTGCTGAAGTGACATTTCTGATATCGACTTCCTTCTGCGCATGTGTGCGCACTGAAGTTGAAAGGGCCCGTAACAGAAGAGAAATGAGGCCACGAGACAGTCGTCAGCTTACTACATTAGGCAACTGGAATCAGGCTGGTGTGCCTCCCTCCTGGGCTCTGGGCGCGTGCCTAGCTGGAGAGCTCAGGTGGAAGAGCAAATAGGGAAGCCACCTCTGTGTGAGATCCTCTGAACCAGAACTGGGTGGGAAGAAACGCTCACCAGCAAGTGATTTCTCATCTAAAAATAAGACCAGGGGTGCCTGGGTGGCTCAATCGGTTAAGCGTCTGCCTTCAGCTCAGGTCATGATCCCAGGGCCCTGGGATCGAGTCCCGCGTCAGGCTCCCTGCTTGGCGGGAAGTCTCCTTCTCCCTCTCCCTCTGCCTGCTGCTCCCCTTGCCTGGGCTCTCTCTCTCTCTCTCTGTCAAATAAACAAATAAAATCTTTAAAAAAAAATAATAAAAATCATACCAGCTCTGCAGACCCTATACAGCGAAAAGAAAAGAAAATAAGTGAAAGTTGAATAGCAAGCTCTATGTCATGGAGATTGTAAAAGTGCAATAATATGATAATAATAATAATGGCAAATAACTATTATATACTGAGTGTCTTCTACCATGCAAGGCAGTGTGCCAAGCTCTAGACGGTCATTATTGTTCTTGATCCCTACAGTGCTCTTAGGAGGCAACATCATTCTCCTCGGGCTCAGAGAAGGGGGGTAACTTGTTTGAGGTGATGCAGCTAGCTTCATGTGGCAGATTCAGGACCTGTTTTCAGATTCTGGCTCCAGCCATGGTGTTGCACTGCCCTAGACCACTCAACATGCAATTTTTCTTAAGGTAAATCCTTCTTACTTTGAACCATATATTTAAAAGATTTTCTACTGCTTGTTAAAAACACAGATACAGCCTGGCATATTTTTATTAATATTCCAGGCACAGATTCTGCAAAAGATGTGCCATCTCTACTGTCAGCCAATGCAAGAGGCTTCCTACAGAAGTTAACCTTTCTTTCCCAAGAGTGACTAGAAGCCTTCGGACTTGGAGGGTGGGAGATGAGAGGTAGATGGTGGGGATCCTGGTAACCACTCATTCAAGGAGGGCCTAGAATTCCTAATGGCATTTAGAATCGATTTCCCATGAGCCATTAAATCAGAAGAGATTATAGAGTTCTCCGAATCCAACATCCTTATGGTACAGAACAAGGTTCTGCAACTCACGGAGTTTGCAGTGTTGTATCTACTGTGACCAACTAGTTGGTGATGGAACCGGGTTAGTTACTTTACCCCCGGTGCTCCTTCCCCCGTGCCATGCTCTCTCTTGGGCTGAGTGGCATGGCCAGTGGCCCCTGCTCTGGCATTTCACTGTGGCTGAGATGGGGCTGACCCGGATGAGGAAGAGGCATCTGTAACTCAAGTGTGTTTGACTTGGTAACTGGTTTTTATGGGCGCTGTGAAAATGTAAATAGAGTAGCTCTGCAGCCCATAAGCTAACTCTTCAAGTCATCTCTCCCAGCACATTTTCAGACCTAGCACTGATCATGACAGGTAGTCACCAATCTGGGTGAGTTGACTGTGACTTTACTAGAGTGACCTGCAAAGATCTGACAAAGATTGAAACAAACAGATTTTTCAAGAATGGTCACTCTTTTATCCCCAGCACCTAGCAGAGTATCTTATACAGAGTATCACTGACAAATATTTATTGAACAAGATAGACTTTAGTATCTCAATTTACTGAAATGGTGGCTCTCAGAAGCCAAATCCAGTAACTTGTTCTGCATTACCCAGATCTATCTAAGAGGTAAGGTGAAGTTTTGAAGGTAGATATGTCTGCCTGCAAAGTCCCTACCCCACCCACTGTGCCACCCTACACTCTAAGGTGGGGCTCTCACACATTAGTGGGCTAAGTATATGTGAGAACCAGCTGGGGTGCAGAATCCTGGAACCTTCCCTAGGAACTGTGATTCTATAGGACCCTTGTCATAGCCTCTTAGGTGATTTTGCTGGAGGTAGACCCTGGCCCATACATACAATGCTGTTCAAAAGATCACTAATAGCGGCTGACATTTTTGAGCCCTTACTCTGTCCCTGGAATGGTTATTTAACTCATTTCTCTTACCAAACTTATGAAATAGGCTCTATCATGTCACTGCATTCTAGAGATCAGGAACAAAGAACCCTGAAGCACAGAGAGATTAGGGGACCAGCACTGGTCACTGGGTAGGTAAGGCTTGGAGCCACCTGTCATGATGCTTGTTTTCAGCCATCGGGCTCTGCAAAAGGGCAGTGAGGAGGGACAGTGGGGTGTGATGGGCTGTGACTGTCTCCATTCGGTTCTGTCTTTGCCTACAAGGAACTGGGTCCCCAGGCGCCTCCACATGACAAAGGTGGTCCCTCCAGACATGGCTTCAGTCTAGGGACATACCAGAGGGCAGGGTTAAGCAGGGAAATAACAGAGGAGTGGGACAGTGTCTCTAACGGCCACATTACTGCTACTGTTTCATGCCCACCAATGGATGAGCAGACATTTCAAACAGATTCCTTTCTCAGCCACAATTTTTTTGTTTATGGGCGCAATAGCAGGCAGATAATTGCAAAAGACAGCAATAAAACAAAAACTAAGTATGAGCTCATACTATGACATCAATAGCTTGGTTAAGTGCCTCCTCCGCACCTTACCCAGCTGAAACTCCAGGTAATGAAAACTTTGGCTGTGAAAGAAGCAGATGATCATATTTCTAAAGAAATATTTCCATGACCCAAGCCCTGGAGCTAATAAAGACCCATTTAGGAGAGGTTACGCCCAGAGGAAAGGAGGACAGGGGCACGTTTCAGTCCTCATGGACTTGCACACAGGGCATACACAGTGCGTTCCACCAACGTCAAAACCGTCCCATAAAATATCTGTAGCCACGACTGCTGCTTATGTTGTCATGGGGGAAAGTGAAAAAAGGCACAGACACAGAAGGTTTTTTAAGTGTTCCATTGTATTACTCATATTTTTTTTTATTTTCTACATTTTATGATGTTTTGACATCTTGGCACCCCGTGGACCTGAGGACAGACTGTTTCTCTCAGGGTGAGCTCATTCCTAGAGATAGCAAACGATCTGCCTGCAAGCACACCTTGGTGTGCAAACTGACCAATTCTGAGTCCGTACCCACCCCACCCCCACCTCCTTTAGGCTCCTACAGACCAGGACACTATCCTCCTACCCTCAATCAGCTCAGGGCCAGGTAACTGGGGACCGCCTCTATAGCCCAGAGCTTGCCCAAATTACTCAAAGCATCCAATGCTAAACCTGCTCAGCTACTTACCCTGACTTGCCTGTTCTTTTCTGTGAACACAACAACAACAACAACAACAACACAGAATAAAGGCTTTGGCCCACGCTTTCTCCTTGCTCCTTCTGCCTCCTGGCCAACCTTGATGCTTCCCTGGGTGGCCCTGCATGGCGCACCATGCCCCCTCTTCTTGGGAACTGTGAGTCACAAACTCTCTTTCCAATGACACAGATCTCTCCTGATGTTGGCTTCACTGAAGCTCAATGAAAACAAAATGCCAGGTATATTTTGAAACATGTCCTTACTAAAAGCCAGAAGAAATCCTCCTCCTCTTTACTAAGGGAAATCACCTGCCCCCCATCTGCTTGTATAAGAAGTGTTCGTCACACGCTCCGAAAACCTTCTCACAAGGTAGGGGACCTCATGCCAAGCTAGGCCCGTGGTTAAGTGTATGGATGCTGGAGACAGAAAAGTGGTTGAATTCGAACTCCTATGTACTAGCTGTATGACTTGGGGCAATTTATTACCTCTCTGTTCTCTCATCTCTAAATGCTGATGTGAACATCACCTCCTAGGGTGGGGGGGTTACTCTATGAAGGGTAGATTTTAGCAGTTATGTTCTCCAATCAACAGTCCTGGTACAATTTCTTGACCACCTCTGGGTGAGGCTCTGATGCTTTGCAGGGAGCATGCTCCCTTATCATAAATTCTTTCTGCAGCAGAGAGATTGCACAAATCTCAGAAGCTCATATTCGGAGAGCCTGCCTTTGAAACCAATGCCCCTGGGTATGCTGGGAGAAAAGACTGTCTCACACATTGGGCACCGCAACACGCCAGCGAGAGCTCAGCCTGCAGAACAGGGTGGAAACTTGTGGGTAGCTATCTTCCCATCTATTCATTTGCACTCACTGTCCTGTGAAAACCTCCTCTCAGTGAAATTGGTGCAGTCATGATTTTGGGGATGGACCATCTGCCCAGTCCCAAATGTGATTCATGAACTTGGACAGATTTGCATTAACTGTTCATTTCAGCAAGAGGAATTATCAATTCAATTCACAGCTTCGAGAATCTGCACCTTTTTCAGATTGCAGCAGGCATGCATGGATGCTGGCGTTTTGATTAGCAATGAAACCAATTTTTGTCTTTTTTTGCAAAATCCTCTGCTTTCAACTTTAATGTGATTGGCGGTAATCCTTTTATATCTAGGTCTTTCAAGAGCCCTCCATCATATTTAAAGGCACATATTTCCACTCTAGATATATATTTCTCTAGTAAATATATACATTTGGTACAAGTGTAAAATAAATGAAAGTGATATACTTTTCTATTTAACTCCTTAGATGTAAAACTAATTAGGTAGCTTGGAGATTGGGGTATACTGAATAATTTAATTATCTGTTTAAAGGCTAGACAGAAAGCTCATTTTGGTTTCTATAACTTTAACAAAAAAATCTTTCAAATGTACCAAGCTGCTTTTCTGCCTTAGTGGACTGAATATTTGATTAATCTTTGATAATTCAGCTTCTGACAGAGCTTCAGATTCACAAATACGAACATCAAGTCTGCCAATACAAAAAAACTTGAATCCATTTTTAGGTATTCCAAACAAAGACTAGAAAAACTAATTTTTAAAAAAATTCTTCATGGTTTACTTTTTAATGATTTGTATCATACCTTCTAGAAGTGGAAAACAGGGCTATTTCCCACTAATAAAATGTGGGATAGTCATTTTCTGTTAAAAAGCATTTTATCATAAATTGCCCCCCTTCAGCTGAAGGGGAGATGGCTGTTTCCATCTTTGACTTAATGGATTTACCATTCTTTCAGGATCTACCATTTTGGGCAAAGTTTGTGGCCCTCCTTGACCAGCATAGAGTCGCAGACAAAGCCTATCTTGACAATCTTTTATGCATAAATCCCCTGTGAGTTTATTTATATTTGTATTTTCTTAGAATTATGAGTGGTCACCATGGCATAAAAAATATCCCTGAGTGGACTGATTCTTGGTCTTCTGTCTGACTCCAGAAGATCCTTAGCCCTGTGTCCACCATTACACAGCAGGAACTGGAACGTGATTTCACTGCCCTCCACCTCAGGTTCCTGATTTCTTGGGTGTGTCTTGAGGTCCCCCCAACTCCAGAATGCTGGAAGTACATGATGCATTATACAGGTGGGGGGGGTGTGTGTGTGTGTGCGTGTGCGTGCTTGTGCGTACATGTACGTGATGACCAACCATCCTGTTTTGTCCAGAACTAAGAAGTGTTCCCAGGACTTAGAACTTTTAGTGGGACCACTGGGAAAGTCCTCATCCCAAGTGGGACAAGTTGGCTACTTAGTGGGGAGTGTGAGAGCACAGGCACTGATTTATACGATGTGTTACTAATGGCCTTTGACTTGGGGGCTGAGGTGAGAAGGAAAGAGATTACATAAGTAAAGTACTAGCATATGACCTGGCACATAACCTTATTACTATCTTTCTCAAGTGTTTCCACAATTTGTTTCTCATATTCACAGCAATTTTGTGTGTGAGGCAGAAGCATTTCGTCCCAAGAAGGCATAATGGCTTCATCAGTACTGTGGGTCCTGGTGGAATCCAGAAAGAAAAGCAAGCCTTCTGAGTTGAAGGGTTGGAACAAGAACCAACCCTGGTCCCCCTGTCTCCTCTTACCTCTCTGAGAAAAAGGAAGGCAATATGAAAGTCTATTTCAGATGGTGCCATAGTCCTAACTTAGAAGATGGCTGTGATTTAAACAGCCCATACACAGCATAGATTTCAAAGTAATTTACAATCAATAATTAATCTAAACAACAGGGCTGTGTGTGCCACATTGTTAAACAGAAGAGGAAACAGGAGTCTAAGCGAATTCCCTCTGAAGGCTCATGTTGCAGTGGTTTCTGCTGCAGAGTGAATAGTAAATGCTAGTTGGGGACTGTCTGTCATTCACAAGAGGGAGAACTGGATTCTTGTACTTTCATAAAGTCGCCTTGGTATCTGGAAGGATAATTGTAAAGTAGAACGCGAAACAAACGCGTGTAAACCAAACACAGCCTGGACGTTCAGGACATTGCCTCGCACCTGCTCACACATCTCTTTAAGCCCAGAGCTCAAATCCATCTATTCCGCCGTGATTAGCCCTAAACCTTATGCAAGCTACAGCTAAGTCCCCACTCACTTGTCTCCCCAAAGCAAGGCTAATTACAATAGATCTTTTTGTATTTCTTTCTGTTGGAACCCGTGTCCTATATCCATCCAACTATCTTTCTGTCGCTCCATCTATCCATCAGTCTCTTTATGTATCTATCACAATAATAATCACCATCATCTGTCTATTTGCCTGCCTGTCTATATGTTTAGCAATCCACCTGCCTATCAATCTGACTACCTATCATCTATATACCTATTTCTTGTTGATCCTTGATAAACATGGCTCTTGGAAGCTGGGGGAAAGAAGGGGTCTCCCTTGCATATTGGAGTCCCCTCCACTGATTGTCGGCACCTGCACAAGTATCCTGAGGACATGTCTGTCCTGACAAGCCTCCAGGAGTTTAGGTGGTCTTTGGAAAATTTTGGTGGAAGGAAAGTTCACAAAGAAATTCCACACAATTTTCTCTCATCAGGCCTTCCCTTCTTAACTTCACATCTTCTTTCATATGACAGTTCTTTGAATATTTGAAGACATTTCCTGCCTAGGCTTTTATTATCTGGCTGACCACCCCTGATGCCTTCAATGTCCTCTGATCTAAGGACACATTCCCAATTGCCCATACTTCCCCTGGAGGGCAGTGGCAGGAACCACTCATGACTCCAGAGACAGCTGAGTGAGCTTGGACTGGGACAGCATCACTACTTGTAGAGTTAAAAAAATTATAGTTCTAGTGGGGAGCCAATGTCTGTATGTATGATGTTTTTGGTAGTTTCAACTGTGTGTTGACTCAAGGGGAGAATATTGTTGGCTAAGTCCTCTGTGCCTCTTCCCCAGCTTCCTGCACACTCAGGGTGGTTAGTTTTTCTCTCTCGTGCTCACCCACTGCTCCAGCTACTGTGGGCCCTTTGGATGCTCCTCCTGTCATCCACAGATTCCCCATCCTCCCGGCTTCGAATCATCTACCCAATGGTATCTCCTGACTGGAGAGTGGTCCCACAAGAGAGCTAATCACCATGAATGCTGCCGCGGAAACCAGCACGTGTGAACTCACAGGCCGGAGTGGCTCTGTTCCCAACATGCTGGGTAGGAGGCTGGGGCATAATAAGCAGGATGCTCATTGGGCAAAAAAGAAAGACTTACAGAGAGTTTGCTATGTGGATAGTTCCAGGGAGGCCCTCAGTCCTCACATCAACCCTGTGAAATAGGCACTGTTCTCGTCTGTGTAGCAGACACCTCTGCTGGGGTCCACGCCCAGGCTCTGCCGGCTTTGCTGCTAACAGCTGACACCTGCTACCTGCTTCAGAGACTGGCCCTCAGACGGCTGGAGCTGTTTTGCCAAAGAGACAGAGAGCCAGAGGTGCATGGAAATCAAAGTCTACCTCACCACCCTTGCAGTGACCCGACTGCTGAGAAGGTACAGAGGCCTGGATCCCTTTCCTCAAGAGGGGGCGAGCTCAGGGATGCAATTTGTACTCAAGAGCTCCCCGGAGGATCAGGCAGAAGCTGGGACCTCCCCTGAAGTCCAACCCTAATCGGCTTCTTCGCCCACCTATCCTGCTTACCTCCTCCTTTCCTAGTTTTCCTGGGAGCACTTCCTGAATTCATCACTTTCACTGGGGTCCTTGGTTCAGGATCTGCTTCTGGGAGGCCCAACCGAGACACTCGGTTTTGCACATGAGGAAATGGAGGTACGTGAAGGCTGAGTCACGGCGCAAACTCCCACAGCTGGGATGCGGGAAAGCGGGGACCCAGGCCCGGAAGGGAGCTGGCGGTGGGGCTCTGATGAGGAGCAGGGGTGGGCCAGGGGGTGTTGGGAAAGGCCTGTCAGCTGAGTCTCAATTATGAGGGAGCCATTGGGGCTCATCCAGCATCCCTGGTCACCACCACTTCAAAGCCTCTTTCTTGGAAAGCCCCCAGCACTTGAAGTCCATTTACTTCCCCAGCTGGTTTTACTGTCACAAAGGTTCCAAATTCTACCTCTTTTCCCACAGGCCCCTGGCAGGGGCTCCCTGGAGGTTCTGTGTCCGCAGGGAGAGCACAGGGGGCAGGGTGACTGCCTCTGGCCGACTTCCCACCGGTTATTCATTCTTTCCCCCCTGTCGGACGGGCCCACTGGTCCCAGGCGCACACGGATCAGTCAGGTTCCCAGAGAGCATGGGCTCTCATACTCTGAACTGTCACCTCTTCCAGGGAAAACAAAGACCCTCTCCCCCAACCTTCCACCCAGTACGCTGGGAACAGGGCCAGCCCCATTTTATGTTTTCAATAAGTTTCCAAACATGCTCATTTCAGTGGCAGCTTTTGTGGTGATTATCTCATTAGGGTCTTGGCCTCAAAACACCTTATTTATGGTGGATTGAAAAAAAGTTCACCCTCACAGCTTTAAAAAGGAGAAAAAAAACAAAAAACAAAAAACCCAGGCTATAGTTTTACTGGAAATTTTTTACTTGTGGGAAAATATCTACTTGGCCTCTTGAGAGATGCCATCACCATTGGTTTGGATTTATGGGAGGGGACTGGCCCTGATCCACGGAGCAGAAGCTCACGGATGGCGCAGATGTCTAGGTAATTTCCAGACCTTGTTTTGTTTCGTCCATCCTCTTCAGAGGAGTCCAGGATTAAACCTCATGAGCCAACAAGCTCGTGACTGCATAGTATAAATTGCACAGATTTTTCATGAAACGAATAAATCTTGCTCTATTCTGACAGAGCTGGGCTGACACTCTCTAGTAGAGGGGGGATCCGTTGAAATGGCTCCAGAATGGATGGCAGAACTGTGGTTATGTCACCCCAAACAGCAAGCATAAATAGTAAAACCTGGTCACAGGCGCAGATGGCTGCTGGGAGGGTATGCATATAGCAGGGGCCTGGGAATCACTGTAACGGGAAAGCCTCCTGAGTAATAAGAGACCGCTCTTCCAGGTAGCACTCCATCTAGAAGACATTCTTGCTCCTGTCTGAAGTCCTGGAGGGCTGTGGATCCACCACCACCCAGGAGGGTATATTTGCTCTGTTCACAGAGTGCACAAAATTCATACCTCAGGGACTCTGTGCAGCACAAATAGGACAGGGATTGGAAACAGATAGGAAGTGGTAAGATTATCAGGGGCATCATTAGGGAATTTTGTGCCGCCCACTGCAGACTTGCAGAAAGAGAGCCTGAGGATACCACAATCAGCATGATAATGGGCATCAGGAAGGGGCTACTTGGCAGGGACCTGAGCACAGGCAGGAAATGTAGAACTGGGTCAAGGAGAGAAGGGATCAGGGTCCGAATCAGGATGTACTCTCCCAGCCACTCTGCGCTAAAGTCTTCACCCACAGCCCAGAAAGCAGGTGATTAGCTAATCCTGGAATCATACTTTGATTAGGCCTGGGTACTCTTTTTTTTCTGTAGTTTTAAATTTACGAACTGCATCAATTGCTCTTTGTAGCATGGTTCAGTACCTTTGCAATAAATCTTTTTGTCATCATTTTAAATTCTCGATCTTCAGGTTTTACTAAAGAGAAGTACCCAAATTAAATACCTATTAGCAAGGAAATCATCACCCTTGGGTTCTGAGAGCAGAGACTAGCAAAACATGAAACGACACCAAACGTATCAGAACATCGAGGCAAGCACAAGACTTCCAGGAAACGAGGGAAGAAGTTTAGACTCCTAAAAAAGTCTTCTTCAAAGCATTTCCTTAATTTCTTAAGTAATTTTATCTTTCAAAAATGCATTAAAAGCAATCAGCTGGGTGTGTGTGTGTGTGTGTGTGTGTGTGTGTGTGCGCACATACAGGAGAAAATGTATCTTGCATACAGTTTAAAAAAAAAAAAAAAACAGTACCGTAATTCAATTTTAGAGAAAACAGCTGCATGAAAAAATGCACTGTGCAAGTAAAGATTTTTTTTTTCTTTTTCCTTAGAAAAGCATCTTTTTCCTAAGCTGATTTTTCCAATCTTAGTTTCCCTATTAGGGAATTTATCTATGTCTGCCTCCTTCCAATGGGAGAAGCAAAGAGGAGCTTGGCATTTACTTATTTGCTTTCCAGCTACTATATCACTTAGACTTACAAAGTGTATCTTTAAGTCCCCAACTGGAATCGCCACTGTTATTAACACCCCACACTACTCACTTACAAGGTAACTAACACAGTACCAAGAGCACAGCTTTTCTAGAAAGTACAACTGTCCCCTACAAGTGGAAACTTAACCTCAGATGATTTCATTTCCTGGCTTGTCTTCTGCTCGCCACCACCTCAAGATCTCTTGATCACTTACACGATTAAAGCTAAGGCAAGGTGATTTTACATTCCTGACACATTCATCTCTCTTACAGCAAGTGAATCAGGCAGAACGTGAGTGGTCCAGGGTTTCACACCCCAAGCCAGGCAGGTCCCTCACGTCTGTTCTGTGTTGTGTTTGCTATTGGGGCAGCGGACCGTGCGGACCCAGGAAGACAGTGACTAGCGGAGTTGGGCACTGTGATTTTTTTCTCACGTTGAATAAAGGTGGCTCCAACCTGTCCTTCATCAGCTAGGGAAAGAATTCTACCTAAAACCATGACGGGACACTTTGATGACGTCAGACACAGCCAGCCATGGCCCAGTTTACTGGAACAGGACTGGGTGGGACTGTGGCCCAGGAAAGCATCTTCCTGCAAAGGTGGGCAGGGTGGCAACAGACTCTGCTGCCAGTCTTGGGAGAAGGTGCTGAGGCAGAACACAAAATCTGCAGGCAAGGGGTAGCTCTTTGGTGACAAGGACACCCCCTATGTGCATTGTATCTCTTGTACCCAGCTCAGAGCCTCGCTCACAGTATGAGTCATTGAGTGCAAACATAGCAAAGCTGCAGTTTTTAATGATGATCTTCTTTGGAGGGGTTCGGCGTGGAATCACGTGGTTCCCAAACAGCTCACTGGAGGACACTCTTGGGGACTGGGAAGCTAACAGTATTCAGCAATCAGAGGCATGCGGTTGGCATGGGGGAGGGAGTCTGTCATCAGACAGTGGGGTCCTGGGACCACCAGGCAGGGCTACTAAGGTAGCACTTTACCTTGGAAGGTATCTGGCAAGAGCAAGGTGGGACTAGAGGGGGTCAAGTGGTTACCAGGATGGGGGCTCAGGTCTAGAGAATAGCAGAGACCTGGGCGTGGAGAAGAAGCCAGAAGTTGGAGAAGCCCAGCCATGAGAGCTGGAGTATGAGATCAGGGTTAGAACAGTAACATAACTAACACAAGAATGCCGCTGTGTCCAAGAATGTGTGCTAGAAATAGAGCTCCCGGCCCCACTTCCGTTAAGGTCCTGGGGCCAGGGCCAGAGTAGCGCCGTGGATGGGGAGCCAGTGGGGTAGGGGTCCAACGTGATGATGTGACAGTGCCTGCACTCCTGATCCCCGTGAGGTCAGCTCTCAGCTGCAGGCAAGACTCAGCAGTTTACAGAAACGGCCTTTTTGGTTGATTTACAACTGTTTTCTTCCTCTCTGAACAGAGTGCATTTAGGTTAAAAACCAGGCAGCAAATAAATAAACTAATTGACAGTGTATGTCCTCAGATTTTAGTGTCCTTTCATAAATTTGAAGTCTTATAGTCTTCCCGAAGCCGAGGCCGTGAGATTCCAGGCTTTACCTGCTTAGAAAACCGACCCTGAGTTTAATAGGGTGGAAGGAGTGTCCTTCTTGATTGATAAAGGAAGATGACAGTTATATAGAGAAATTAATCAAAGAACAATGACACTTAAATCCTTGAAGTCATCATGAGGCACACACATTCGCACATGCACCCACATGCACCTACATGCAATTACACACTCACACTGACACACATATACACGTAAAATTGTTTCTGAATGAGTAGGACCTAGTTGTAACCACTATTTTCTGCAAAGGAAAAACGCTTATAGGCAATAATAAAATGTTTCTGGTTTCGACAATTGTATGAATACAACCGGGATAGAAATGATCAGCAGAATGTTCAGAGTAGGTTTGCCAATAAATCTTGCATTTCATCATTTAGTGAAAACTAGGTGTTCCCCTTAAGCTGCAGTTGGTCTTCTATTAGGAATGTGTGTCAGAGCCCACAGCTCGAGGAAGGATTTTTTAAATGCGCCATTTGATATCCTGGAATGTTTGACGGCACTTTGCCTCTGAATGCCTTTCCAGAGCAGCTCTCTTTCCCTCCTGTTCACTGCCACCTAGTGAATTTACTTGGGAAAGAAACTATCGCAGGAAAGGAAATGTTTTTTAAAAGGCACCAGCTTTCAGGGGTGACTTCAATTGCAGATTTGAATGCGTACTGGTGTAGGGAGGTGGAGGCTCTTGCCAAATGGCCAGGGCTGAGTAATGAAGTCAGCCCGCTGGAGCAGAACACGTACACGAACTGTCCAGTGGGGGCTTCTGAGAAGTGCAGATTGAAGCCGGCAAGCCATGACAACACAGGGCTTCTGATCATGACGGTCTGGCTCAACAGAATCAGTCCACTCCTTTGATTGCCTTTTGGTTGAACCCGAATGCGGGGCAACCTGTCGCGCTGGCCATCCCGTGCAGATGTTAGGGGCTTGGTATAGAAAAAGGGTGTTTGGCTGTCTGTGCAGGAGCTCCAGTGTGCACGGGAGACATTAAAACTATGTTAACGAGGCCTCCTGGGGGGATGATCACAGAAGTGAAGGAAATGTAATTAGAATGGAAATGTAATAACGTGCGGCTTTCCTACATCCTCAACTGTCTTTGGCCAGCCTTCCTTCACTGTGAACACAAAGGCTGTAATCCCGTAAATCGAGAGCAGGCCAGGGTGAGCTTCTGCTCCCCATACCCAGAGTTGCCCTGCACTTCCTCCATCGCTCCCCACACAAAACTGCCTGAGACAGGTGGGCGTGGTGCTAATTCAGGGAGCATCGCATGGCCCCATCTGGCCATCCTGGAAATAAGCTGTCTGTTCCTGAATCTACCTTGTTCTCTATTTGACAGCCTTTAGCCCTGCCCAATGTCAGTGCACAAGCTGGAGAAGTGGGTTGCTCAGGTTCAGGGAGTAATACCTGTGTTGGTCCCTGGAAAGAAACACTGGAGTTCTGCAGTGGCTACTGCCATTGGAGTGTGTGTGTGTGTGTGTGTGTGTGTGTGTGTGTGAATGCACATGCATGTGCATGGTTGCATTTGTGTGCATGCATGTGTATGTGCACGCATGTATGTGTGTGAACACCAAGTAAGAGGGTGATGACATTGAGTCTTTTATTGTCTTATTGTACACTGTCTCTGAAGGGTGAGTTTCAGTGCCCGTGATAGTTGAGAAGATGGTAAGGCTGTTTAGCTCAGAAACTAAGAAAAAGAGCCCAAGGATTTTAATAATCAAATGAGACCAAAATGAAACTTGCTCACTTAGGAGATCACTGACCATTCACCTTATGATGTCTTTTTCCCAGTCATCCTCCAGAAAAGATTTTTTTCTCCCTAGGAACTCATTCGCGTTTTAGAGATTCTGCCTGTAACTGAGTGCTTCCGGGGAGCCCTCACTTTCACACTCAGAAGAGATTTGCCCCCCTGAAAAAAGGTGATATCATTTGTCATGGGCCATTCACTGATTTGATGCTATTTGTATTGTAATTTACAGTTGTCAATTGAATTGGAATGCTTGCTATGCTATTAATAGAGCAATGGGGACATAAGCTATTAATAGGGCAATGTGGGGACATAAGCTATTAATAGAGCAATGTCTAAAGAGCCTAAGCATATCGCAGGAGATCACTCAGGTTGAATTATTTTACATATGCACTTCTAAACATAATTTCAATGTTAGCACTTTGCAGTCTATGGGCTAGTGTGTTCACTGGATCCATTTCTCCAAATCATTGTTCCTATCCCACACGGTGGGTCAAATCCTTATTCAATATGAAGTAATGAAACAAAGACCACATGGGTAGGTGTTAGCCCATATACGACGTGTCATATAATTAAGCCTAGCTAACATGCTTTCCAAACAATAACCAACTTTTCCAGAGCTTAATGACACTGGGCCTCTTCCAGAGGTTGGTGGTCCCATCACAGGGCAAGCTCAAAGTGCACCAATGCAAAATGGCAAGAGCACTAGCTCTCCACGGATCAATAAAACCAAGAGAACAGGACGATTTGGGGAGTAAAAATGACAAACTAGAACACTATAGCACTGCTGTGAATTTGGATCATCTGTGCCCAATTGAGAGAGGCTGTAAAAATAACCCTCACCATCCTGTTCTTGGGGAAAAATAGTGCCAAGCTTTAATTAGTTCTTTCCCTAGCAGCAATTACGTAGAGGGATTCTGTGATCTCCAAATTCCACTAGATGTAGGGAGTTGACTTAACAGAAATTTTCTGGGCAACTCTGGGAAAAATTACTTTTAAACCAACTTTGCCAATAAATAAATTTTTAAATATTCGATATTTCCCTCCAAAGTAATGAAAGATAATTCACGTAAAGAGAATAAGTGTTAAGCAACTAATTTTGTGTGGGACTCACTCTGGCCATGAAAAGAGGCAGATCTGGACTCTGCTGTCTAGGAGTTGGGGACCCAGGAGGGACACACAGGTCTGAGCCAAATAGGCAGTGAAACAGAAACATAACAGCAACACACGATTTATCACCCAGCCAGTGGAGGTCATTAGCAACACAGCTTGTTTTGCTGTGTTGCATTTTATATCTTTCAACTAAAGGACAAAAATGTGTCTATTTGTGGAAGACACCATGGTACCCACCACAGACTCTTTACCCTACTGGTCCATAAGAAATGTTAGAAAAGCAACTTTTTTGAAAAATTTTAATTGTTGAAATGAGGTCATAATGAAATTTCAAAAACTCCATTCTGATTCTCTGCAGACTTCTGTTCTCTGGTTGAGAGGAAGGACTAAGGCAGTGAGGAGTATTAAGACTTATTATAATGACAATAGAGTAGCGACTATCGAGCACTAACTACGCGCTAGGCAACTGGATTATAATTCCTTTTGTCATTCATCTTTTTAAATCTCATTTTCATAATACCCTTTAAGATAATATCATTGCAATGGATTGAATGTTTGTGTCCCCCCAAAATTCATATATTTGAAACCCTAACCCCCAGTGTGATAGTATTAAGAGGTGGGACCTTTGGGAAGTAATTAGGTCTTGAGGGTGGAATCCTTATGAATGGGATTAGTGACCTTATAAAAGGGATCCCAAAGAGCTCTCATGCCCTCTTTCTGCGGTGAAGGGATATGACAAGAAGTTGGCAGTCTGTACCATGGAAGAAGGCTCTCACCAAACCCAGCCGTGCTGACCCTCTGATCTTAGACCTCTAGCCTCCAGAACTGAGAAATGTCTGTTGTTTATAGGACACTTAGGCATATGTCTGTGATACTTTGTTATAGCAGCTCGAACTTGCTAGGACAATCATTGTCTCTGTTTTACAAAGGAAGAAATTTAATGTCCAAGGTTAAGCAATGAATATATGACAGAACGGAGATTCAAACTTTGAACTATCTGATCCCAAAGTCAGTGCCCTTAATTGTCATAGTTATGGATATATTTAGTTACATATATAAAATTTCTTTTCTATTCCCATTTTCCTAGCCCAGGAGACCCTCAAGGCACTATAGAGATAGTCTTTCAACTGGTCACCTTTGACTCCTGACTCTTATCTCTGCTCCAGTAAAGCCATCCCCATAAGCTGCTATTTGAGTTACGTTCTTAAAATGCAAGTCATATCATTCTCTCCAATATTCAAAAGCTCCCCATGGCTCTCTTCACTTGACTGATAATAAAGTAAATACTTCTGAATATGGCGCTCAAGGACCCCATGATCCAGGCTCATGTCTTATTATTGCATCTCTTGTATCAATTTGGACACCTTTTTTCAATGTTCAAAAAGTCCAGGACTTTTGTTCAAGCTGTGGACCCAGTCTGGTCTGCCTTCTGGGGGGCAGTAGGGCATAGTGGGCAGGAATATGAGCTCTGGAGCTGACTGACTTGGGTTGGAATCCCAGCTCTGGCACCTACCAGCTGTGTGATCTTGGATGAGTTAGGTAACTTCTCTAAACCTTGTTTCCTTCATCTGAAAACATGAATTGTTGAGAACATCAAATGGAGTAATAGACATGTTGTATTTAGCACAGTGCCTTATACACAGTATCCAGTAAATGGAAGCTATTTTGATTTTCCTTGGGAGGTTCTCTGGCCTTTCTCAGATCTCTGTTCAGGGGTACCTAGACATATAGGCCTTGTCTATTACATCTGAGCTTCATATTTCATTTATGTCGGATTCAGGCCTGACTTTTGGCTTAAGCCCCAAACCCACATCTATGGCTCGGCTTTCCCTGGGTCTTCCAGATGCATCCAAGAAAACAGTCTTTATAGTCTAAATTCACAGGGCAGAGTCAGGAGAGAGAGGGGAGGCAGAAGAGGGTAAAAATCAGAAAGTTGCATAATAATTATGAAAAAACCAGCTAACATTTATTGAACACTATGTGCCAGGCCCTGCATTAGGTGAGGGTGTGTAACTTAATAAATCTTCAAAAGATGGGTATAATTTTTCTTATCCTTCTTTTGTAGATAGGGGATGTTTATAGTCAGAGAAATTAAGTCACTTTTAAGTGACAGCCTCATTTGAACCAAGGCGGCCTAGCTTTAGGGCAAGAACCTTCTCTCTCCATCCACTGCCTGTCCCTTCAATTCTCTGTCCCTGTCATTGATGCCAACTCTCGGGTAGAGCATAGACCTCTGGTTGTCACCCCTAAACATGCCAGCCCTGGGGGGCTCATCTGGTCCTTGTTTTATAGTCAGCTCAGCAAAGTCAGCTGCTTGGGCTGCCCTATCACTTAGGTCACCCTTATTCCCACTCTCGTCTCGATTCACCTGAACGCATGAATTTAAAACCATTGAACGGGGTAAGGGAAGCATATCATTTTCCATTGCTTTTTTTTATTTGAAGTAGCAGCCATGCTAGAGCTTCAAAGAATTCATTAGAAACATTCAGGTGTAGCCAGAGCTTGTGTACCTGGGAGAAAGGCTGAGGAAAATTCCCCTTTGCCCACATTTTCCAATTGTTCTGTCATTATCTGCAAGGACAGGCTGGGTCTGGGTTCTGGGAAACCTAGTTAGGGAGGTTTCAGGATGAGGTATTTTAAGAAGACTGTCCTACCATATATTTTTCCTCCTTAAAAATCAGAATAAATGAGGGCACCTGGGTGGCTCAGATGGTTAAGCATCTGCCTTAGGCTCAGGTCATGATCCCAGGGTCCTGGGATCGAGTCCCACATCGGGCTTCCTGCTCCTTGGGGAGCCTGCTTCTCCCTCTGCCTCTCTCTCTCTGTGTCTCATGAATAAATAAATAAAATCTTTAAAAAAAAATCAGAATAAATGAAATAACTCAACCTTTCTATATGCAGTCACCATCTAAGATCTGGGACATTTGCTTTTATAGGCTTAGTGGGTCTCATGATCTGCCACACATTTGAATCAACATGAGAAAATCTAAATCTCTTTAAGATCTTGAAGCTAAAATTACTGAAGATTATTTTTTGCTGGAAATACAGCATATAATTTTTTGGATTTATGGGGTTTTAGGTGGATTTAACTCCCTCTCCCCACATGTCTTACACTTTCCAGGTTTTCTAATAATCAGAAAAAAGATAAATGTCTACAGGAAAATCAGTCATTTACTTATCATTATTGAACTCTAAACTAGAAGCGTGGTACGTGGGATACAGTTTTGACTCTGCCTCTCTGGGTTGTGTAACTTTGGGTAAGTCTTCAAGCATCTCAGGGCCCAAGCTTCTGGATCATCGTGGTGTGTGGGCTGCATGGTCCAGTGGGGTTTAAACTCTTGACGCCAAATCCCAGTGGTTCCTGCAAGAGCCTCTGGCTTTCCTTCCCATTCCCCCAGCCCCATGATATCCAACCAGGTTTCTACCAAAACAGCTCTGCTACATCTGCTCTGTTTTACATGGTAAGAATCCCCATACTGTGCCTGTTAAAAAATATTCCACTTATAACCAAAAACATCTGAAACCCTCTGGGCTAGGTGACAGCTCAGTGAAGTTAGATAGCTTCTCACTTGTGATTTCTATAATCCTTTTGTCCATACTAGATCTCATGCAGGCTATAGGATTGCCCAGAACTTCCTACCCTTCTCCTTCTTTGGGGAGGGAAGGGTGGGTGGGCAATGAAACCAGTGGAACTGACCTGCAATCATTAATTTTGTTAAAACTCTTCCCGGGTTTTTTCTTAAAATTCCTTGCTGCACATTTAGTCTTATGAGAAGGTAAAAAAGGCCTATGGAATCTGCTACTCAAAAGAACCTTCCTCAGATACTCACCATTGGCTGAAATTCCAATGAAACCCACTTACCCTTTATTACAACTTAGGTACGAATTGGTTTTAGCAGATCTTTTTGAGAAGGGAGGAAAAAGTGACAGGGAATCGAAGGGGAAAGGACATCAGGGGAAGGGCAAAATGGTGAAGAATGGGGATGAGGAGACACCAGTGATGCATTTTACCTACTTCATTTCATGTCCTGTTCATATCTGGACCTGGTCGGTATGGCTGCCATCCCCTTGGCTTGAGAACTTCTATCTACAAGACTTAAGACTAACACAACACAACACACTCTCCCTGAGGAATAATGCTCACAAACTATTCACAGAGCAAAGCACAGAAGTGGATTCTCTTCCTCTTCCCTTCTTCATCAAGATTATATTATCTAACTTAAAGCATATCTCTCACCAGATATTTGATGACCATCATCTCTCAACTATTTCTAGAACACGAATGAGAAAATCAAGCTGCTTTTACTGGACTTAAGTCCAATCCATGTACTGCCATGCTTTTGGGGAACAGAAGATGCAGATTTCCTCTCAGTTAGGCATAACTGGGAAAAAATGCAAGATGCAAAAGAACTCAGAAAAAATGATGGGAAAAGAACACAGGCGGGGCAGTCCACTGAGTGGAAGATTCTTTGATGAGTGACAGACTGAAGGTCCTGCACTAGCAGTGAGGCTTCGGTAATAAACATTCACAGCATGTAGCTCAATCTCTCTAAAGAGAAAGACTGAATCATGCCCTGCTCTTTTCTTACTAACCAAGCTTTTGATTACGGGTATGTCAGGGCGCCCTGACCACGGATTATCAAGACCCAGTTGAACCTCACATAATGCTTAAGACATCGGCCTACCATATTACAATCCACAGTTTTTAAAGCCTTGGAAATTAAGAGACTTTATACGGAACAGGATATCTCAGAGATTTCCTTCAGTTACATTGACTTTTCTGTTTTCTAAATTTTATACACAGCAAATACCTGAACTTCAAAGGCTTATTTCATTGGATTTGGCTTCCAGTACAATATTATTGTTAAGTCTTAAAGAGAGAGAGAGAGAGAGAGAGAGAAGTCACGCAGAAATGTATTCTTGAAGAGAGCAGGGCTTGGGTGTTCCCATTTGGCATGTAGCCCTTAAACAGATCTGACAGCTCAATTTTCCAATATGATATGCAGGAAATATGAAATTAGCTCCCAATTATATCCGGTACAGTGATTATATGCACGGGAGGTTTCACACAGGGCAACTTGTCACAGCTACTTCCTGAAGCTTTATTTTCTAAAATCCTAAACCCAGCCCATAGGAAATCAAGAGCATTTTTTAAAAGTTGGGGTGTGAGGCATGATAATGATTTGCTTTTTGTTCTACTTGGTGTCTTTTATATCTGCTTTCATAACATTCGCTTCTCCCTTACACACCGTGACTTGGACAACAGCGGGCTCCACTGCAGAAGTGATGGAAAAAGCCGTGTCCCCCACACATACTTTATCCTCTTCCCCATGTAACAAATATACACTTTAATCGGATCAGCAATGAGCTCATCTAAGCGGGTATACAAATGCGCTCTCATGCAGGTACATCCTGTGACTATGCTTTGCCTAGTGGGATGTTAATGAAAGTCTTCTTAAATAGGCTTTTCCCTCTTCTCCCTTACTGCAGTTTGGAAAACAGAGGTGATGCTCCAATCTCAAGGAGCCATCTGGGGCCATGAAGTGATATGGATGGTGAGGGTGATGGAACCCCAAATTACAAGAGGCCTGGGTCCCTGATGACCATGGAGCCTCCATGCCAGTCCTGGATTGCCTACCTGCAGATGGATTTTCCAAGAGACAGAAATCAAGACCTATCCTGTTTAGGCCACTATTAGCAACCCTGTAATCCAATTAGTACACAATAGCTAAATTAAGGCAGCACTTTTGGGCGGGGTGGTTGCCTTACCATGTTTGCCCACTCTACTGACCAGAATTTTTACTGGCATGGTTAGAAGGTAACGAGATGTTTATTTTCCTTCCTCCTTCCTTCCCTTGTCTTCCTTTCCCCCTCCTTCCCTCCTTTCCTTTCTTCCTTCCTCCTTTTCTTCCTCTCCCTGCCTGGGCCCCAAGTCTGTGAAGTAACCCCAGCTGGCCTGTGCAGAAAAGTGAAGGAAAACATAAAGCCAAGAGACTTTCCCTGACCACGCTTACGTCCACAGGCCAGTCCCAATACTCAGAATGATGAGGTTGGAGCGTGTGAAACTGCCAATAGCCAACCACTGTTGACCCACGAAGCTGGCAATTCCATGTGGTTCAGTATTCTCAACTCTGTACTGTCTGCTTCTCTCCTGTAAGGGATAAGATAAAATCATCTCACACAATCCTATCAGGACAGCGATCTTTAAAAGATTGAGTTGCATGTGCTGTAGGAGCAGGGCTGAGAAAAGTGTCCACAAATTGCATCTTGAGGGGGGATTATCAAGGACTCTCAGGATTTAACGGACCTGAGCTCGGTGACACCAAGCCCTTCCACATAACTTGTGGGCACGGGGTGCCCTCCCTATGGGCTGGCCTCCCCAGTGCTCCAGTTCCTCACATGGCTGACCCCCCTCTCATCTTTACAGTCTCAGCTTGAATGTCCCGCTTAACCCCACAAAGCCTGACCCATAAGAAACTGGTCATATTAAGAGCGAAGAGTGTTCTTATGAGAGTTTTTACAGCTATCTCTTTTCTTTGGACCTTCTTTTAAAACAATTTTTCCAGCTTTATTGAGATATAATTGACATATAACATTGTGTAAGTTTAAGATATACAGTGGGATGATTTCATACACGTATGTATTGCAAAATGTTTACCACAATAAGGCTAATTAATATATCCTTTACATCACATAATCCCTGTTTTTTAGTTATGGTGAGAACACAGGAGCTCTACTCTCATTGCAACCATTAAGTATATAATATCTATTATTAACTATAGTCACCATGCTGTACATGAGATCCCCAGAACTTACTCAACTTATAACTGAAAGTGTGTACACCAGAATATCTCCTTACCCCACCCCAAGACTCTGGGAACCATGATTCTACTCTGTTTCTATGAATTCGATGTTTTTAGATTCCTCATATAAGGGAAATCATACAGTATTTGTCTGTCTCTGACTCATTTCAAGTAGCGTAATTCCCTGAAGTTCTGTTCATCTTGTCACAAATGGCAGGATCTCCTTCTCACCACTGAATAATATTCCATTGTATATGTATATATCACAACTTCTTTATCCATTCATCCATCAATGGACACTTAGGTTGTTTCCGTGTCTTGGCTATTGTGATTAATGCTGCAGTGAACATGGGGGTGCAGGTAACTATTTAAAATAGTGAGGTCATCATCTTCAGACATGTACCAAGAAGTGGGATTGCTGGGTTAAATGATAGGTAGTTCTATTTTTAATTTTTTGAAGAAATTCCATACTGTTTCGTATAGTGGTGGCACTAATTTACATTCCCACCAAGTATAAGATACTTCAAGCTCCACAGCTTCCAGAATAGTAGGCATTCATGCGCTTTCTGAATTGAATAGCAAATATGGGATGACAAAATGCTGGTTAAGTAAAAGCATCTCATAAAAAGCCTTGGAGGCTGGAGCGCCTGGGTGGCTCAGTCATTAAGCACCTGCCTCCAGCTCAGGTCATGATCCCAGGGTCCTGGAATCGAGCCCCGCGTCGGGCTCCCTGCTCGGCGGGAAGCCTGCTTCTCCCTCTCCCACTCCCCCTGCTTATGTTCCTTCTCTCACTGTGTCTCTCTGTCTTGGAGACCATAACCATGGGTGAGATACTATACCCTGCACAGGCTGATATATTATACCCTACCCCCTTTCACTGGTTCTCTTATACAGTCAACTCTAGCACAGCATAATGTCCAGTTTGGTTCACTGTGTTATGGAAGTTACAAAGAAAGTGAAAGACCTGTAAAGGAGGAGGAGAACTTAACAAAAGGATGGAAAATCAGTATTATAAGGAAAGGCAAAAGGAATTATACTTGTCTCTTCTAAAGAAAGTAAAAGTAGGAGGTATCCCATTACTGTTTTCATGTTCACTTAAATTCGAACATAGTCTATTACTGAAAAACAAAACACATAATCAGATGTTTCCCCTTGTGTCTAAGCTGCCAGGAAAATTTGTAGCAAAATTCTTTGACAATTGGCATAAACTGCTCAAGGTAGGTGCATAAAGGTCTTCACTATTTTTAATTCTTACAGATGGTCTCTTCTCTCTTCCTAAATGTTTAACCTATGAGCCACTGAAAGTCTCATCAAAAGTAGATGTGGTAAAGACAAAACAAAACAAAAACAACTATGCACACACAAACACTGTTTTCAAATGTCTAATTACAAGGACATTATGAGAAGGCTGCTAAGATCTTTCAGTCTATTTTAAAAGACCAAGTAAGGAGAAGTTGATTTATAAAAAGAATTCATTTGAAAGAAAGAAAAAATGTCTCTTGCCCATGATCAAACATGGAAATGAGGTGCTAAAGATGTCAGGGACATTCTTGTCTTTGAAAACAGCAAATGTGAGAGATTTTATAAACTGTAAAGTGGTCGTAAGGTTTTCCTCTTTCTTATTATTCAAGAAGAGAAAACAGAAATACACATTCTGACAACTGAAATGTGCACTTATTTTTTTAAAAGGCAAGACTGGAAGACCTTCCAGGGAAGGGCCCATCATTTACCTGAACTATATTTAAAAAGATTTATCACTTATTTTGAAAAATACCTGTGAATCTCTTCGTTATGCTGAAAATCAATAAGTAGGAAATTTTTTTGCCACTGTTGAAGTGATTTTAATCTGCCAGACACACGTCTTCGAATTCTCATGAGCAGCTACTTTTTTCTTTTTGATGGTTATTTAAATTTTTTTAAAACTCTGGTAAAATACACAGAGCATAAAATTTGCCATCTTAACTATTTTTAAATATACAGTTCAGTAGTGTTAAGTACATTCACATTGTTGTGCAACCAATCTCCAGAACTATTTTTATCTTGCAAAACTGAAACTCTGTACATATTCAACACCAACTCCCTATTCCCCCCTCCTACAACCTCCCTGGCAGCCACCATTCTACTTTCTGTGTCTGTGAGTTTGACTACTCTAGGAACCTCATATAAGTGGAATCATATAGTAGTTGTCTTTTTGTGGCTGCTTTATTTCACTTAGCATAACGTCCTCCAAGTGCAGAGGCAATATTTTAACTCTTATTTATTTCTGTTTTATAAAATCACAGGCCTCTATGCCATGGGTTTCCCTGAGGCATGGATCCATTGAGAATAATGAGAGAATATACCACGCTGTGATCTGGCTCATGATTTTGCTGTTGCCACAGGGTAGTTATAAAATGCACACATGTCCAGCTTAGGGATTACCTGAGCCTTACATAGGCTTTCCTCCGAGAGAAGAGTTACTTATAAAGCATTGCTGCCTCTTCCCTGGATGGATTCCTAAGCTTGAAATGCTATGGTTGGGTTTACTATGGGAAACATCAGAGTACAAAAATCATTAAGACTGAATTTTAATAAAATCAATCCATTAGAAGAAATTGTTTACTAAACATACCTACCACAGGCAAACCATTATGTCAGGAACCAAAAAGAATAAGGCATGATCCTTGCACTGAGACATTGGAAATCTTACTGAGAGACAGAACACAATTTAAAAAAAAAAAAAAAGTATATGTTATAAACTGAATGTTTGCTGCCCCCCAAAATTCATACACTAAATCCTAACCTTATGGTAGATGGTATTTGGAGATGGGCCTCTGAAGGTGATTAAGTCATGAAGGTGGAGCCCTCATGAATGGGATCAGTGACTTTGTAAGAGATCCCCCAGAGAGATCCCCTGCCCCTTCAGCTATTTGGAAACATAGCAAAAAGATGGCTGTGTATGAACCAGGAAGCAGGTCCTCACCAGACACCAAGTCTGTTGGTACCTTGATCTTGGATTCCCAGCCTCTAGAACTGTGAGGAATAATTTTCTGTTGTTGATAAGCCACCCAGTTGATTGTATTCTTTTATAGCAGCCTGAATGGACAAAGACAGTTTACAGTAAGAGCATAAGAGACTGTCACAGGACTCTATGGCTAACTAACAATGAAGAGCTGTGTGCTCTAGGGAAGGAGGACATCCTGCAGGCAGGCAGAGTTGAGAGCAGGGCTCACACAAAGCCCCCAACACATTGTAGGTGTGCAAGGATTACTCAAGGCAGGAAGGAAGGTGAGGATTTGAAAAGGCAGAGAGAATGATGTCAAAGATTTGTGGCCTGAGGAATGGCGTGAGCAAATGCTTGGTGTGGGAAAGTTCATGAATGATTTGAGAAACAGGAAGCAGACTGGTTTATCTGAAGGAAGGTGCCGAAGACAAAGGTCAGATATGAGAATGTGGGCCCTGCAGGGGAGGGCTTGGAGCAGCCGAATCTGTTTTTGAATTTAATTATCTAAGTAATTAGGAGCTATGAAGATGGGTGAAGAGGAGTAACATGATTAATGTGGCATTTTAGGAGAATTAATCTGGCAGGTATGTGAGATGGATTAGTGCAGAGAAGAGAGTGGAAGACAGAGCAGTTAAGAACTCTTTGTGGTGATCTAGATGTGGCCATGTCTGTGTTTCCTCTCAGTCCATTTCAGAAGAATGAGATGGTCTTGAAGAGAGAACACTGGCTCTGCTGGGACCTCACCATCTTTACACTATGGGTTAGGCTCACAGGAGAGAATGATTAAACTTTCTTTCCAAATTCAAAAGGACATCCCATTTTATGCTTCCATCTCCACCTTCACTAATGGGGGTCATCATTATAATTGAGGAGACATACAAAGGCGTTATTGTGTGTGTGCTAATTGTGGAATACACACCAAGATGGCGGCCGTGAACAACCTGTCATGGGGAGGGGTGGCAGTGGGGGAGAGGAGCTCCCATATCCATAGAGATTTGCACTTAAAATCCCTTTTAATGACACTTATGTTCTCCATACTTTCAGGGAAAACCAGCTCAAAGCATCCTGTGAGGTGCATTGGATTTTCATTTCATTGGCATCATTGTTATTGAATAAAACGTTCCTTTAAAAATATGTTCCTTTAAAAAAATACAACTATACATAATAAACCCATTTTCAGAATCATGTGTTGCCTATTTCTTCAAATTATCCAAATCAAAGACTAATTAGTAAAGCCCTAATTAAAAATGCACGCATATATGTATATGTGCATGTATATACTAGTTCTTCTTCTTTTTCTGCAGGTTTCTATTACTGAAGAGATCACCCTTCTTTCTTACTGTAATAGTCTGGGAATCAGAGCTCCTTGACTTCCAGGGTGAAGAAGTTCTGTTCTTCCGCACCGCACACCACCCCCAACTCATCCTATCTCCAAGGACGCTGAGGGCTATTGTGAGTTGGCCAGACTCCAGAGTGTGGATTGGACGGACTACAGTCTCAGTGGGTGGTGCTTTCAAAGGCACGGCATGCTTGGGTATGGCTTCCTTGGGAAATGCCGTCTGGTCCTCCTGGCTTCTCTGAAAGTTAACCCCTGCCCTTTGCCTTATGTGCCCCAACAAATATTCAAGGAGGATGGCTTGGGCAAGCTCCCCTCAGCCTTGGGGAGATTTGTTCCCTGTTCTCCCTCATTCTTCTCTTCAGCTTTTCTCTCTGCAGGTGAGCTCTAGTCTGCCACAAGCGGGGTCCCAGTCTCTGAGATGGAGGTCAGACTTTGACAGCATCCTCTGGGCCTGTTCTAGTCTGACACCACTCACAGCAGCCTGGCTTGAGTATGAGAGTCCTCTGGGTCATTTGACTCAGCTTATCGGAGCTCTGCCGTGGAACCGGAGAGCCCAGTGAGATATTCCTTCTTTGTCCTTGGTTCTCTGTGCTTATGGTTTCCCAGAGACACTCATTCAGAGGTGTGGTTGGGTAGATCTGAATGCCCTGGCCAAATACTTAGCTTGACCTTACCCCAGTTGCTTCTAACTTTCCAAATACTGCATTATCCCAGATACCCCTTAACCTCATTTTTCAGAGCTCACTTCCCTGGTCACACACTTGCCTCAAATGTAAGCCAGGGACTAGCACTAAGCAGGAGCCCTAGGAAGAACCAATAGAAGCAGCCTAAGTCCATGCTGCAAAGCCTATGTCTATGGGGGGCGGGGGCTCCTCAAGTCCTCACTTGGAACCGATTTATTCTTATGTTTAAACACAATTCTAAAAAGCCCATTTTTTGTTTCCTTAGTTCTTATCCACTTATAACCTGCTATTTAGGAGAAACAGACCCATGAAGAGCAGAATGACCACTGATGATGTGGGAGCAGCCAGAAGAACGTTTCCAAGCAGGAACGACAGTCATATAATTATCAGATAAAAGGAAGGATGACCACACACTTCTTTGGGTCAACTAAAATTTTTGAGACATAGAAGAGGTAAGAGAGCAGGGAGGGAAATCTGAGTATACAGAGTGAAACCCCCTTCAGAGAGTTTCTGAATCCCGCGGATCCCTTGGCAGGTGTCCCGGCTTACCAACTCCCCCTTGAAGCTGCCAAGACTAGCACAGGATCCGTGATGGTCTTCTGCACACTGGATGCTTTAGGGCAAGCTCTGAGTGAACTTGTCAGAAGGTACAAAGATACTATGGAAGAAGAATGGATAGGTGCAGAGTGAGACAATAAATAATCGCCTACCTATTTGTGACAGTCTGGATGTGTACTTAACTCATGCACTCACCCACCCAGCAAACATCTTAGACCACCTTGTATACTCCAGGAATTGTGTTGTATTCTAGGGACACAGCATGAGAATCTATCTCCCGGAAGCTTATAGTCTAGAGCAGCTCCGTCTGGAAATCCAGTGTGTAATTCATACTTAAAGCACCTTAGTTCAGATGAAGCACTTTGATGTGTACGGCAGCCACATGTGCGAGTAGCTACTGCACCGCACCATGCACGCAGGTCCAGGCACAGCTGGTTACTCCTCGATCACTGCATATGCAAAGGTCCCAATCCATCTTTGGTTGGGCCATTTGTAGCTTATATTGCAGCCCTTGTAAAATCACAAACTACCTAGGAAAAATCATAAATAATTACTATTTTACCTAATTACATATACTATGACGAGTCTTTCAGTCTTTCTACCATAGATTAAGGTATTGCTTATATGACTGTTCTCTCCTCTACCTCATTCACAGACATCAATATAAAATTCCAATTAGCTCCCCTGACCTCCATCCCATTGTCTATCAGCATCTCTGGTTACTGTATTCTCTTAAAAAAAAAAAAAAAAAAAGGAACACCTTGCCCATAATAGACACTCAATATCTTTGAATGAAAGACTGAAGAAATGTTTTGTGAATGTTATCCACACTTACCAATTTCAAAGCACCAGGAAAACAGCACCAATATTCAGAAACACTTTAGACCTTAGAGCATTAGCTACTTTTCTCACCAGGCTAGCACCGCTTTCGTGCATGTAAGTGGAGGGGCTGGTTAGGACAATTTCATGCCCTGCCTCATTACTCTGTCCTGTGAGGAACCAGAGCTGATGCAGAAAAGCAGGGACAGGTTCCGCCCTGGAAGTGTGTGCAGCATCTGTTAGGAAGACCCGAACACTTCCACAACAGCTTGTTCTTCACCTCGGATTCAAGGGAAGCATGCCCACCGTGGGTGGTTTTTGCATGATCGTTCCTCTGTTAAAATCAAATTGGACCCATTGGACCTGATGGGCTGAACGGACTTAATCACGTGTTCTGCCTCTTGTGTTTGCTACCTTGGCTGAAAGCGGAGTTGAAAATTACCCCAATAATGGGATCTCCCAAGCTCTGATGCTACAAGGAAAGAAGTCATGGTGGCAGAAAGAGAAGCTCAGATGGCAGGACTCGGAAGCAGAGGGAAGCCCTGCAGTCCCTGAACTCAGCTTCCTCGCCGTGCAAAGGCCCCATTTATTGCAGCTTTGTAAACAAGCAATCAACAAAGGCCATCTCATAAAAACATTTGCCCAGCTCACCCTCCCTCCATAAATAGTAGAGTGAACTCAGACCAGCACCTGGCACCATTTATAGCCACCCGCTGTCAATTACCCCTGGCCTTTAGAAGATAGGTAATGGCTTTTAGCCAAGCAGACCTAGGGCATCTCAGGGAGATGAATGTAACTTGCTCTTACATTAGATCTGACTTCATGCCAAGGTTTACTTAGGCTCCCTTTCCGTTTTGGTTAAAAACATGGCTCTGTGGCCACCAGGAGAATGCACCTGGAAGACCCCCTACGGCCAAGAGCACATGGGATGGGGGGGCCGTCTGCTGTGTGTTGAAGTCCATTGCTGTGCTTGCACTGAGACCTCACCGTGCACAGGTTGCTCCCGACCAGTCACTGAGTCCAGCACAGGTACTAACATAGACCCACTGCTGGATGATGCTGGACTCTCTTATGGCAGGTTTAGGCTCCAGTACTCCCAAGGGCTTAAGCACTCTGCATGTCTGCATGCAGCTTAGGATGCTTTCACCCAAACTTCTCTTCCTGTCCTCGTCTGTTTGGGCTGCTATAACAGATGGACAACGGAAATTTATGTCTCACAGTTTTGGGGGCTGAAAGTCTGAGATCAGGGTCCCAGCAAGGCCAGGCAAGGTGCCTCTTCCGGGTCGCAGAGTTCTTCTTGTAGTCCTACATGGTGGAAGGGGCTGGGAGGTTACTCTGGAGCCTCATATATAAGGCACTAATCCCATCCATGAGGGATCCACCCTCATGGCTCAATTACCTCCCAAAGGTTCCACTTCCTACTATCCTCACCTTTGGGGTTAGAATTTTAGCATATGAATTTTGGAGAGGGGGAGGGGGACACAAATATTCAGACCATAGGGTGCCCTCCCCTTCACTCAAGGTCAGACTTACATTTTCTTTGGAGAAGGGCTCTCCCAACCTCTCCCAGCTAGCTTTTCCCTGTCTCCTTTAACGCAGGCAATCCCCTAATAAAATCCTTCCTGTGTAACCTGGTCTTGGTGCCTGCTTCTTGCAAGACCTAGATTCACAGGCTCCTTTCCAGTGACCCAAGAAAAGTCTCAAGTCCATTCTAAGGCAGGGCCTGAACAGGACCTCACACACAGAAGCCACTCAAGTCATACTGGCTAAAGAAATGAGTGAATGAGAGACCCTTACACTCCAAGGAGGTAGCCCTAGCTCTGAAGATGAATCTTTTTATGACATTGTGCAAGTGACAGTCTGCTGACTTCCTTATCACTGGGGCCACTGCCTCCACACCTAAGGAAACAGAAGTCCCATTTTCTGAAGGTTGATGGGGACTTCTTCGAAAGCCACAGGGGCTGCAGTGATTCTGGGTCTCTGAGACTCTAACTTAGAATTTAAGCAGCCTACTTTTTGAGCTCCATGTTCTTAAGGCATCAGGCAATGAGCACTTCCTTTCTACCCAGTGGGATCAGAGAAAGGAGGCCTCATCAAGAGGCCAGCATTGCCAAGTAAAGGCCGAAGTTAAATCCAAGTGAAATAGGTTGGTTACCCTGGGGAAGGGAGGATGGACGGAGAGACTAGAAGGAGAGTTTGAGGAGGTGGCCCCTATCTCAATGTGAATCGTGTGAGCATCTACTGATGCAGTGGAGACCTTCACTCACCCCCATAAAGCATCCTTGTGACCCCCGGGGGCATATTAGGGTAACCTGGAAGTCTAGGGCAGCTGCGATGTGTTTCCTTGACTGTGGATGTGTGACCTGCCTAGAACCTGGGGTGAGGCACAAATGCCCTAAATAGTCAAGCAGTTAGTGGTGAATGCAGAGCCTAAGAGATGAGGCCACAAGGAGGGATGGTGAAGTTGCCTAAGCATTTCAACGTTGAACACCTATTACACCACCCTCTCTGGATCTAGGGCCCAGGAATCTGAATCTGAACATGCATCCAAAAATTTATTGGCCCTAAATGTAGTCCACATGACCACTGTTAAAGACACTACAGTTGGTGATCTTGAGAGAGTTAAGGCCCGTTTTTGGCGGCAAACCACAAAAGAGGAGAGATTCCAGACAGAAATTTAACTGAAAGAACTTCCATTGTGAGTTGAATAGAATCAAAACTCCTAGGCCTTTCTTCCTCTGAATGCCCAGAGTGTCAGAGGCCACCAGCCCCTATCAGCAGGGAGGTAGGAAGAAGGACAGCAGATGTTTACAAGCAAAGACTTTGGGAAAGTGGCAGGAGGGTTGGACAATGGACCCATTGTCAGAGTCTGACAGTGTTAACTGCCTGTTATGAATAATGTTATAGACCGCCCCAGTGTTGATAGATTTAAGCCTCATTTCATCCCACAGAGGCATGAAAGAGAAATAGCTCAACAACTAACCTCCTTCCTGTTTGGGGCATGCCCACTGGATGAGTCTCAGTGGGCCAGAGGTAATTTCCCGCCATTAAAGCTGAAAACAGATGGTACTCACTGGCCTTGCCAGCCTCCCTGTTGTAGGGTGTGGGCACTGGACCTGGGCACATGCACTGACCTTAGACCTGGAGTCAGGGGCTGGTGTCACGGAGCCCTGGACACTGAGATGCAACCCCAGTGGGAGAGTGTGTGGTCCTGGGGCACCCTAGTGAGGACATCTGGTATCCAGGGCTGGCATCTCTGGGGTGCAAGCTGCAGCATCCGGGCTTGGTGTGGAGGCAGTGGGATCCTCAGGGGACCCATCTGGTGGTGGGATGTGGGGCTTCTTTCCTGCCCACATGACCCTTACAAACCAGCATTTCTCTGGCTGGGTTCTCTGGAAATTCTGTAACCTCCTTGAGTGGCCTCATTTTTAACAGATTTCCTTCTTGCATAATCAGCCAGATGTGCTTCTGCAGTAAGAACTAAGCACCCCTGTCGACTGAAGTCGTCTTTTGTGGCAGGAGGCCTCGGTTTCTGGTTGCGCATGCAGCCCAGGGAGGTGGCGTGCTAGCAGCCAGGGCAAGCCAGGGACAGACGCGGCAGGGCATGACTCATCCTCACTCCTGCTGACACCCGAGCTACAGGCTTCTGCAGGACCATCCTTCGGACAGGAAGGGATGGTCGGAAAAGAAAGAATGACCCTTTCCGACAAGACTTGGTCCTACAGTACCAAACCCTGCAGCCTGCAGGAGACAACAGGCAGTGAGGGCAGAGCTCTGGTGTCCTTTGTGTGGAATTACACCGCAGGGAACTCCCTGACTGGTGCATTTGCTGTGGGGCAGTTTTCAGGACCCACAGGGGGACCAGGTGGGATGGAGCCCGTCTCCATGACATGCAGAGTTTACATTCCCTTGCCCAAGATGTTCATCAGGAACAGACACTGCGCCAGTGACAGTGATGTTTGCTGTGATATTTTGGCAGCGGTTTTGAAGCAGATCAGGGAGCAGTGGCGAGGTTACCCCAATGCTAAGCTTCAAATCAACCTGTCTCTTCTACATTCGGAATGTCCCGTGATTAATGGGGGCCCGTAGCCCAACAAATGAGAGGAAGTGACATCGTGTGGGCTGCTCTCTGTTCTGATTAAGTTATTAATCACTCCTTAACTATGAAGGACAGAATTTTGTCTCCTGTCCCACAGACCTTCTAAAGGACATATTTGGGGCTGACGGTTTGGTGGAGATACGGTTTCCAGCTTTTCTGAAAGCCCAGTACCACCCAAGGCTTGGAGGAGGTATGAAATCTTCATATCCCTCTTTAAGTAATGAGTTCCCCAGGGCAAGGCAGCTGATGGCTGTTCCAGGAATATAAAGTGTGGGGTAATTTAAGGCAGCTTGCACCTCCATTCTTTTTTTTTTTATTTTTTTTATTGTTGTGTTAATCACCATATATTACATAATTTGTTTTGGTGTAGTGTTCCATGATTCATTGTTTGTTCATAACACCCAGTGCTCCATGCAGAATGTGCCCTCTTTAATACCCATCACCAGGCTAACCCATCCCCCCACCCACCTCCCCTCTAGAACCCTCAGTTTGTTTTTCAGAGTCCATCATCTCTCCTGGTTCATCTCCCCCTCTGACTTACTCCCCTTCATTCTTCCTCTCCTGCTATCTTCTTCTTTTTCTTTTTTCTTAAAATATGTTGCGTTATTTGTTTCAGAAGTACAGATCTGTGATTCAACAGTCTTACACAATTCACAGCCCTCACCGTAGCACATATCTTCCCCAATGTCCATCACCCAGCCACCCCATCCCTCCCACCCCCGACCACTCCAGCAACCCTCAGTTTGTTCCTGAGATTAAGAATTCCTCATATCAGTGAGGTCATATGATACATGTCTTTCTCTGATTGACTTATTTCACTCAGCATAACACCCTCCAGTTCCATCCACGTCGTTGCAAATGGCAAGATCTCATTCCTTTTGATGGCTGCATAATATTCCATTGTGTATATATACCACATCTTCTTTATCCATTCATCTGTCAATGGACATCTTGGCTCTTTCCACAGTTTGGCTATTGTGGACATTGCTGCTATAAACATTGGGGTGCACGTACCCCTTCGGATCCCTACATTTGTATCTTTGGGGTAAATACCCAGTAGTGCAATTGCTGGATCGAATGGTAGCTCTAATTTCAACTGTTTGAGGAACCTCCATACTGTTTTCCAGAGTGGTTGCACCAGCTTGCATTCCCACCAACAGTGTAGGAGGGTTCCCCTTTCTCCACATCCCCGCCAACATCTGTCGTTCCCTGACTTGTTAATTTTAGCCATTCTGACGGGTTGCACCTCCATTCTTGCAGAGTTATAAAAGGCATCTTAGTGAGGAAGCTCACTGTAAGGTGTGTGTCATCTTCTGGGCGACTAGGCATGAGGATGCCATGCAAGTGTGTGGATAGAGCCATCTGCATCCTTTCCTTCCAGCATGGGCCAGACCATGGGTCCACTTGTCCCCTATCTCCCAGAAGACACAGAGCAAAGCCATTTTGAATTGTATTCTTTCCTATCCCTCATCATTCCCTGATACCACCGATCAGCCAAACGACAGCGTCGTCTCCCAAAAGGAGGTCGTCCGCCATTTCACACATGCTGCTTGCTCTGCAGTCCTGAGTCTTCAAACTTCACTCTCTGCCTTGTTTATTGCTTCCATATGTCTGAACTCATATGAGTGGTGGTTCCTCCAGGAAGCCTCCCCTGACGTCCCTGCCTCATGCCCATACCCTCTCCTGTGCTCCCAGAGGAGCTTATTCACACCCACAGTCTCCAGTCACCAGGCTGCTCATCTTCCCTTCTGGACGCTGAGCTTTTTGTGAAGAACAGTTTTACTCACCTTGTTACCAAGTTCCTCCACGTATCAGGCATTAACAAATGTTCACTGAATGAAGAAAAGAATGAATGGGTGAATACAAGAATCTAATCCATTGTTCAGTATTCTGCGGAATGAATAAATGAACAGTTGAGAGCTAAAAGCTTCCAGGGAACTGTGGTGGAGACTGGCTGTTCACTAACTGGTTTTCCTGAGCACACAGCTAATGCCACCTTTTCCACCTTCCCTTGCAGTGAGCAGTGGCCGTGGAGGGAGAGGGAGGAGGGACATCACGTCTAGCTTGCTGGGGGAGCAGAGCCCTCCCCACTGAATGGATTTTGCATGACTGAGAAGTAAATATCCATGACATTATGTCATGGAGACTGAGTTTATCTGCAACAGCTATTGCTACCTTTACGGACACACCAGCCTCTTACATCAGCCAAGGACAGTGTCTCCTGGCTGATGTCCCTTCCTGTGATGCTGGGGAAAGTCACTTCCCTCTCGTCCCTGTCTTGGATGTGGTGCGACTGGAGAGCAGTTTCGTCGGTGTGATCTCACTCTGCTATAGCTTAGGTCAGTGCTTCTCCACCTGTGCATAGGAGTCATCTGGGGATCTAATCAAAACACAGGTTCTGATTCAGTAGATCCGGGTGGAGCCCAAGATTCTGCGGCTCTAACAAGCCCGCAAGTGGTGCCAATGTTTTGGTTCACAGGCCACACTTTGAGGACCCAGAATTTGAGAAACAGGGTTCAACCACTATTGCGTGTTCCCTAAAGAGAATATCACCTACAGGTGTGACAGGGCACGGCCAGATTGCTTGGTGCCTTCATTCTGGGTATTCTGGAGCGAAGATGAGACTGCATTTCCAACAAGTTCTAAGGTGATGTTCACGCTGCAGTCCCAGGTACCACGTGCTGAGAGCCACTAGCTTCGTGGCTAAAAACGTGCACTTGGGAGCCATTCGTGCCCGCTTTGAAACCTGGCTCTGCCACTCATTTGCTGGGCAAAACTTAAGCAGATTAACCTCTGGGTGCCTCCATTTCCCCCTGAGTTAAATGGAGATGATGCTGGTAATAGTCTCTCCCTTACAAGGTGGTCTTAAGCACTACCTTAATGCATGGCAAGTGTGTTCCGTGTCCGAGGTAACTGCCGCTGTTACATGATTAGGGCGTGCAAGTGTGGGCTTCAGAGGGAGAGAGACTTGGGTTCTAATCCTCGCTCATCTACCTTACCAGCTCTGTCCCTGGCCAGATAATCTCTCTAAGCTTCCTGGTCTCCATCCACTGAAGGGAAGTCACCGCACTTACTTCACAGGGATGCCCGGGCACTAAATGAGAAAATGCACAGAAAGCGTCACAGGACTCCATGGTAGCTGCCACTACAACAAGTAACGACGCACCTGACACGGGGCGGATTTCAGTGGTGCCCTTGGCCTGCCCTGCCGAGGAGGCAGGTGGCTGGGGCCCCTCTGCCGCAACATTTCCGATCTGCAGAGCGACTTTAGATTTGCGCCAGCCTGTCAGGCACCGCTGTGAGCCCAGGCTTGCCCTCTACCCTCGCTCTGCTCCAGAAGCTTTCCTTCGCGCCAGCATCTTTGCGTTTCTGCACGAGCCTTTCAGCGGCTGTGTCCAATTCCATTTCTTTGAACAGCTGGGAGGAATAACTGTGAAAACTCAGCCAAAACCCACAGGACCGGAGAGCTCCAGTCCTCTCCTGACATACGGAAACTGGAAATCTCTGGAAGAGCCAGCATCCTCTGCAAGTGTCTAGGGCCACCTTACTGGGCTCTCCCTCATGTCTCCCCCATCTTTATTTCCGGTTGTGAAGGGACCCTGGGCTGGGCCTGCTTTCTCAGTAGCGTTCCTCATACAGCCTTTCTTCAGTGGAAAAGCCTTGTGTGTGCTAGAAATCCCGTTTACCTTCCAGAACCTTCAAAAGCTATGATGTGCTTTGGCTCCTTCCTGTCCTAGGAGAGGCCACTGGGCTGTTGGGAGCTGAAGTTTAAGTTTAAATATCCATTGTTGTTACTACACCTTGTGAACCATGTTTTCTCCTCCTCGTGCTCAGTGTTTGCTGAGGTTTGCTTGTGTTCGGTGGCCCCCGCGTCTTTCAGATTGATGGGCCATTTTATTTGCAACTCACCATACAATCCATTTACTCTTCCAGTGTGCCTTAGGAGGATACCAAGGGTTCTGTAAAATGCTACAGAGAGGGGGGTTTAGGGCAAATGTTTGACCAAAAGACCATGAACCCACACCAGTATCCCCTTGCAACTGGGGCAATATTAGGCTCTGGAGTTTCAGTCAGTGAAACTGTTTCCTGAGCTGATATTACAAGTGCCCTTACCCAGGAGACCGCAGGGCATCTTTACTCAAGCAGAGCGGTGTGGCCTAGTCAGATCAGACTCCAGAGACACAAATTTCAGTTCCAACCTCTCTGCAAACTCCTTTTGTGCCTTTAGATAGGATAATAATTACGAAATCTAGTGCTGAACGCCTGTTCTGTGCGAGGTACCATTGTTGTTGCTTGATGTGTGGTTCCCACAACAGCCCTCCAAGGTGGGTGTTAATATCTCCATTTCACAGAGTAGAAAACTGAAGGTCAGAGGGAGGGAAATTGTTTAACAGGTAAGAAGTAATGGGGCCAGGATTTTTAAACCCATGGGTAGCTGATCACCACCGGGACTCTATCCAATACCAGCACTTTCCTTTCCTGGCTCCACTTTCCCTACGCACAAAAAGGCAGGTGTGGAGAGGGTGTGAATTCTCTGTCCCCTCTGGCTGGGTCCTTCCTGGTGGTCAAAGGAGGACGCGTGAGCCTCTGAATACAATTACAGACCATATGAAAAGGAGGAGAGAGAGAAAGAGAAGAGGTGCTGCTTGTTTTGTAACATCAGTTTTTCAGCGCAGGGGAGCATGAAGCCCTATGTAGGGCTGTTTCCAGCTTCCCTCCTACAAATGAGGTTGAAGAAAGTAAAGTTAATGAAGCAACGCAGCTACGAGGGGGAATGCAGCAGGAAGTAATCAAGCCTGGGACTGTGGGACGGTTGCCATGACATTCCAAAGCATGCACCATGATCACCATCTATGAATATTCCCTCCCTTGATTGATGGCCAGTTGCCTCTCTTTTCTTGTAAGCAAATGTGATAACAATATTAAGCAATTACAAGTAATGTCCCCCAGCTGCTCCTTCACTGCCTCTGAAATATTATTTTAGATCTGCCCAAATAATTGGAAACCTAATAACAAGGATGGGGGCAGCATATGCCCCTACCTTTCAAAGACAAAAGGGCAACAAACCCCCTCCTTCTAGGACATTCAAAGATGCCATCACCCTGCCAAACAGCCCGAGGCTTGCAAAGGTCCAACCGCATTCTGAAGAAGTTTGCTGGATGAACTCTGTGAACATGCAACCGGTGGAAGCATGATCAGGAGCGAGGGTTGCTGATAAGGTGGGCTTTGTGGGCTCCAAGTTTAGAAGGCAACTTTCCCACCAACGTGAGGCTATTTGATCTTTATAATGCTGTAGCCAGCTAAATCCACCAAATGTTTATCCACCACCTACTGGGAACAAAACAAGAATTTGCCATCGGGAATGCAGTCTGTCTCTCTCATACACACACACACACACACACACACAACCACACATGCATGTGCCAGCGTATCTCTTGCAATGTCAGAGCTCTCGGGTTGGTCCGAGGAGGAAATAAATGTGAACATTAGTGAGTCCGTCTGATACAAGGAGGACTGTGATAAAGAGGACAACAGAGGGACCAACAGAGTACAACGGAGGCAAACAAGAAGTGGAGATGAATTCTGACTCATTTTAATTTATGGAGCCAAATATGGAACACTGCACGAAAGTCTGGTCTGAACCACTATCCTTTCATCCAGCATTTTCCATCCCAGGGACTGGAGCCTCCATCCGTCCGGCCAGAGGTCCAAGCTGGAAAATGAGGATTCTTCCCCAAGGCTATCTTCTTCCTCAACTCATGTCCCTAAACATCATCAAGTCCTATTCACTTTTATCGGCTAAATTTCTCCCCCTTTGTTTCCAACCCTGCTAGGGCTACAGTGGTTATAAGACCGTCGCCAGCAGCTGGGGCAACCAGCAGCCTTGTTCACCTACAAGAATATGTTCCCTCCTTCGGTCTGCCTGGGCAGCTTAGGCCAGGGGCCACTCCTGAGTCAACAGCAATCGCCGGAGAAAGACCACAAGGTGGTAGAATAATCAGAATCTGGTTCTAGAACAGGGGATTGTGTAGGTGTCTGAACAAAACATGGGTTTTATAGGAAGGAGCAAGAAGAGAAAGCTTTCTTGGGGGAAAAAACCAAGAGCTATTTGCCTCAGGGAAAAGGTACCAGAGGAGAATAAATCATAATTGGTAATTTGCCATATTATATATTTATTGTAGTTCTTGAGTTCCTAGGCACTACACAAAGCTATCATTTATTCATGTGGCAAGGATTTAAGTGGCAGGCACTAGGGACACAACAGCGAACAAAAATCCACAGAGTTCCTTCCCTCACAGAGTCTGGAGTCGACCAGAGAGGGTCGACATTAATGACAGGATCACACAATAAGGGAAAGGGCAGCCCTGCTACAGGGAGGCGACCCACGGGCACTACAGGAGCCTCTGGAAGCAAAGTTGATGCCAGGAGAGAGTCAGAAAGGCTGCCCTGAAGAGGGAGCACTTGAGCTGAGACCAGGAAGGTAAGGAGGCAGGGGGTGGAAGCTGACGCAGGAAGGTGGCCCATGAGTGGAGAGAAGGGAAACCCTAGGTTCTTGAAACTACTGACGAGCGGCTGCCTTTACCAGTGATGGCTCTTGTCTACCCTCTGGACTTCCTGTTTTGTGAGGTTATACATTTGCTTTTTGTTTAAGCTCATTTGAGTTGGGGTCTCTTGCCACCAAAAGCAAAATAGAAGGCACTGAGCCCACCACCCCACGAGGCAGAGAGCAGGCCTCACCACACTTCGGGGAAGCTAAAGACAGAGAAGGGTTTTCGAGCACCCATATAAGAAGCCCTAGCATGTGAATTTGAGGATGGCTTCCACAGGCAGACTACCCAGATTCATTTCCTGGCTTTGTGACTGTGGCCTCTCTGTGCCTCAGTTTTCTCATCTGTAAAATGGGATAATGATAGTATCTGCCTCTGTTTCCAAGGCCCCTCACAACTGGACCAACTGCCTACCTTTTCAGCCTTTACTCAGGACCCACTTTCCTATGATCTCCCAGTTGGATCACTCATGACTCCTTCAACTTGCTCACGTTTTTCTCTCTGCCTTGCTCAAGACCTCTTTTCTCCCCAAAATAATTGTTATCACCTCCTATAGAAATCCAACCCATCCTCCAAAAACTGATTCAAATTCCACTTCCAAAAGCCTTCCTCGATTACCCCTAACCATCTCTACTTCCTCTAGGCTCACTTTTATACACGGGGCCATTTTTCCTGTCACTTCTCATCTCTCACTTTCTTGTATGGTTATAGGCACGTGTGATTCTTCCCTCTACTTCAGTGCGATGTCACTGAGGGCAAGTTCCATTTGCATAGTCATTGTATTCCCCCAAATCCTAGGCACTCAAATCTGATGCAAATGTTGGTATGTTTTCCCCATGAAAATAAAGTAAATTTGCTGGTTCGTACATGGCTTTGCATATTGTAGCTGAGCAAATTCAGGACCTACGGTTTCCTGCCTCCCAACTCAGTGTTGCCAACATTATTGCAGATGAGTCCTCCTGTTCGTTGTGAGAAAACGTAGTGGTGGCTCTGCAGATGGTAAAGCATTACGTGCATATTAATTGCTACCTCCATCATCAGCACCACCTCCGTGACCGCCACCATCCCCATAGCTTCAGGCCCAACACCATCCCCAGGGGGGACCCAGCGCCCTTTACCTCATTTCTCACCTGCCCTACACGCCTCATCACTGGATTGTGAGCATCAGATAAGATCCAATGTGAAAACGTGGTGTGTGGATGGAAGCTACACTGTTCCTTTTCTAGCTGAGAAAATAAGCTGCATCTGCAAGTCTGTGTATTGACAGTGCAGGTGTTCCCCCCAAATGCCAAGTTTCCTCCTCCCCTGGCCTGTCCTCTGCAAACCTCTGCCTTGCCTGATAGGGATGGACTTTCTACTGATAGTAGCTCCGTCCCAGGAGCCTTCAATCCTTCTCTTTTTCCACCACTGTGAATGGTAGTGAAGCATCTCACAATATATCTAGTTAATAATTCGAGGAACCAAAGCATAGAGACATTTTTTTTCTTTGATCATTTGATTTAAATCAGAAAAAAAAGCAAATAAAAACAGTTCCTCTAAGGACCGCGGGGTAGCTTACTGATTAAAAAGCACCACTGGTTTACAACAATGCCATTATTATTCTTAGATGTATGCAAACTGGAGAACACAATTTAGACTCAGAAATTTAAAAACTAGCTTGAGGGCACAGAGGGATGTGTGGGCACACAGAGGGCACGCAGGGATCAAGACCAGAGTGGCATTAGAACTGGGGACAGAAGGCTGACTTTAGATGGTGCCCTGCTAGGAAGGAGGTCCCCAGGGGGCCCATCTGCTGGGCTGGAGGCCAGTCCCTGGAAACAGAAGCATCTGCACACTACCAGCCCGGGAAGGAGGGTCACTTCTAAGACGTGAGCCGGGGACGCCGTGTGTGGATCGCCCCAGCTAGTCAATCCTGTATACTACTGCCAAACTGACCTAGTCCTGTTAACTCATCTTCCAGCACTCCCAGGAAATATCTAAAATATAAGACAGGAAGTCTTACCCTGGGGTGATATTAACAGCTTTCATTAACATTAAACAACAGGAACTCGGTGGTTGATATTTGAAGTTGGCAAAGCTCTCTGCCCACATGCTGCCAAATTTTCCATCTTGCGGGCACCTGGTAGCTGGCTTTCTGGGGCTGAAGCTCTGGAGAGACGTTCTGTCTAGCTCCTTCCGTGTTGCCGCACGCCCTCTCAGTTCTCATGGCTCCTGGGGAGGCGGGGGACTGTCCTCACTGCCAGCTTCCCTGGGCTATGCTCCAACCACTGCACCCAGGCTGCTTCAGGGCCCATGGACCTGCCTTGCTTGCTTTCCAGTCCAAGGTTTCTTCTTCCCTGAGCCCCTGCTGACAACCACAGATGCACATGGCCCTCTGCTGTCAGTAACTTGCCTTTTGACCCCGCCCCCCAGATGCCTCCCACTTTTGTCTTTACTATAATTCAGAGACCTTCTGGGCTCCACTAAACCAGAGCCCCCTCTCTGTGACACTTGCCGTAGTCCTAGTTTTTATGTTTCCTCCTTGGGGTTTGCTGCGTTGTTTGGTCTGTGCACAGTTGCAGGTGTTATTGTCAGGTGCAGTCCAACACATGACTCATACTGTAGATTCTCACTCACGTTAGAAAAGTGGTGTGATGATCGCATGTCTAAATACTGTATATCAGGGGCGCCTGGGTGGCTCAGTTGGTTGGGTGACTGCCTTCGGCTCAGGTCATGATCCCGGAGTCCTGGGATCGAGCCCCGCATCGGGCTCCCTGCTCGGCGGGAAGCCTGCTTCTCCCTCTGCCCCTCCCCCTGCTTGTGTTCCCTCTCTCGCTGTCTCTCTCTCTCTCTCTCTGTCAATTAAATAAATAAATAAAATCTTTAAAAAGTAATAATAATAAATAAATAAATACTGTGTATCAGCTGCACAGCTCAGGCATAGGCATGGCTACCTAACTGCATGCACACATTTGTAAATACGTGTAGATTTCTTTGACATAGGAAACAAGGCTTGGTACCTTTATCTCAAAACTCCCAACTTCCGGCTCCCAGCAGGCCCTGAAGTCTGTTTGGCCTGGGATCAAGCCTCCACGATTTCTAAATTCTCCAATAGGACTTACAACCTGTTGCCAAGTCAGCGGGGCTCAAGCTTGTGTCCAAGTGTGATGTACCCAGGTGGGATCTGGCCTCTTTGGTCTGGACAAGAGTGCAGGGCGGCTGCCCCTTCAGAAGGGGGTGCGCTGCACCAGACAGCGCTACACTGTCATGTGCCAGGGCCACAGCTCTGTAATTGGCCCTGTTACACCATAAGTATCTCACTGCAGCATCTGTACTATGGAAGTCACCCACACATAATCCCCAAATGATACTTTTGCTAGAACAAAGGAAACAGTGAATTGCAGAGGTGACAAACTTCTCCTCTAATTAGGCCACACCCAGAATGCCAGGACTGGCAAAAGCACCAGAGACAGGAGGCCGATGATACGGCCGCACTGGGGGAGCTCCAGGGCGGCTGGAGGTTGGAAGGTGGAGACGGAGAGCCAACCTCTGGCTGTTGAGCCAGGTCTGACGCCCACAGTCCCCGGCCCCAGACACACGGCTGCCTCCTCTACGCCGTCTTTCCTGGGTCATGCTGGCTCAATATTCAGCCTTGGGTTTGCAGTCCAGGTAAGCATGACCGCTCAAAAGGACCCAGATCCAAAGCATAAACAAAACAGGCAGCATAACTTAGTGGAGTGTCTGTGGCTCAGCTGTGTGGCTGCCCCGGCTCCCGTAGCAAATGTCTAAGGCTTTCCTCTCAACTCCCGGATCCACTGTCAGTCCATTACAGGAAATTTGGGCACAGATGAGAATACATTGTAAAATCTTGGCTCGGGAGATAGAGGCAACCAACACGCTGCACCACGAGATGGATGGGATCCTTTTCTGTACTTTATTGACCCGGGAGGGCTCCTCTGCCTCCTCTGCAAGGTCTGCACAATGCTGTCAGGGCTGGGAATGGGGCTGCGGAAAAACCCCAGACCTCTGTCCTGTCTCTTTCACCACGGCAAGGACCTCTTCGCTCCCGATCCAAGCAGCCTGGCTCCGTTCTCCCGTCTGAAGACCACTGCTCCACTGGCAGTGACCCTCTGGTCTGCAGGCACACAGGCAATTTCCAATTTCTTATCCTGACCAATGGGGCATGAAACTCACACACACACGTCAAGTGGGAGTTGCCAGAGAGCCACGCATTTCAAGTTGTCAACCAAACAGACCAAGAACTACTGAGGGAAAAGGAGAACGGAGCAAGGGTGCTGTGGAGAGCGGGGTGAGCCAGGGGCTCGCGGGAGCTGCCAGCAGGCCGCGTTCACCTCAGTGTCTCTGACCATTCAGCTGAGGTGGTTGCCGCCACACTGGACCCTGTCTGCCTCCCCACGGGCACTTGGGCAACCGGTGAGGCTCTCGTCACGGGAAGGAGGGAAGACAAAGCAGAGCTGGAGGACAAAAGCTGGTGCTCTGGGCGGAATGTTTGTACCCCCTCAAAGTCATAGGTTGAAGGCCTAATTCCCAACGTGATGGTATTTGGAGATGTGGCCTTTGGGAGATGGTTAGGGTACGATGAGGTCATGGGAGCAGGACCCCCGTGATGGGATTAATGTCCTTATAAAAAGAGGAAGGAACACAAAATTCTGCCTCATCGCCCTCCTGCTGCCCGCCTCCTTCCTTCTTTGCATGCAGACACCAAGGAGAAGCCATGTGAGGACAGAACGAGAAGGCAGGTGTCTGCAAACCATGAAGAGGACTCTCCCCAGACACTGATTCTGCCCACACCTTGATCGTGGACCTCCCAGCCTCGAGAACTGTGAGAAATAAATGTTTGTTGTTTAAACTTCCCTGCTTATGACCAGTTTCTGGTAGCAGCCTGAGCTAAGACAGCTGGGCCTTGTGTCTTTTCTACCATCTTCCATTCCTCTCTTCTAAAAGCTTCCATTTGATATGAGAGTTTTACCTGCACACGGCAGGTGGGAGGGCAGTGGCTGCCAGGTGAGCTGAGGAGCAGGGCACAGCATGGCCGTCCTGGGGCTCAGTCGCAGGCTCAGCCATGTGAGGGCCCACCTGTGGGAAGCCCCAAGTGAGGTGCATCCCCAGCCCAGTCCTGTTCTCTGTGAGTCACACTATGGGTGGAGGGAAACTGGTTTTATTCTGCCTCAGGCACAGTGTGGGCCCGCTGTGACCTACTGAACAGGAGTTGAGCTCCTATCATAGTGCCAAGTAGATTCAACAACGGCACAAGTATATCATTGTACCATTCGAACTCTAAAGGCAGGGCAGCCATCCTGGTTCTCTAGTTTATGAAGAGCTAGTCCTATGTTACCCTTATGCCCTGATCAGGGAGATCAGAATATGTGTGGGGGGGGGGGGAATCACCAAAATTTGAGTAAGTTAATTCTTACCAAACTTCAGAAGACTGGGTTCAAGATTTTGGCTGTGGAAGGAACAACACTGCTGACAAAAGTGATTCCGATTCAGCATATGGTAGAATTAACTGATACTGAATTAGCAGGAAAAGATGATGTTTTACTAGGGGGTCCTTGGTATATTGCTATTTGGGGCTAATAAAATACCAGTCTCTGAAAGTCTGTAGGCTATTAGGTATAAAGCCAGCCTATGAAAATTAAGTAAATAACGGAACAGTTTGATTTTAGGTGACAAAGCAATGTTTGAGAATATAAAAACGAGGTGGACATTTGGCCATATGTTTTCAAGGCATCCGTGGGTCTCTCACACCCAGGCAGCACAGTCTCTAGATGCTTGGCCATCTCAACAAGAAATAGGACCATGGGCCATACGGGGAGAGTCTGATGGCCGTGGCTGGGCCACTGTACCCTGGGCTTCCTTTTACCATTTTCCCTTCGTCTTTCTTTCTTCGTTCCTCTTCTCTTGTAAGGCATGTGCTTTGTAAGATGTCTTGAAATCTTTTGGGGATGAGACTTGGAAAGCATGACTGGATGGCTGGCTGGACAAGCACGAGGACGGAAGGCTGAAGGAAGTGGAGATAATGCTGGAGACCTAGGCAGTGAGGAGAAGAGTGCACACTACCCCTGTCTGGCTGTTGACAAGGGAGATAAAAGAAAAATTAGGAGGTGAACTGAGGTTGAGGACTCAACTCAGGTGAGAGACACATGGTCACAAACCTGATGCTGGCAGGGCCCAGAAAACATGATACCGTCCTCAATTACGTAAAAGGGAAATCAAAAAGATTTTGAGGAGCTATTATTTTTTTTAGGACTAGAAGCTACACGAGTCATCTGCCACTCTATTTCCGTGGATATTTGTTTTTACAAAATAAGAAAACAAGCACTCCGTCTATCAGCAGTATTAAACTAAAAATTTGACTTTCAGATTCAGTTTTTCAAGTTGTCAGAGGTACAGCGTCAAGAGATGAATTCCAAATGCTCAAGTGGTTGTGAATATACCCTGAGCCCCTCCTCACCCCATCCCCCAATCCTGATTCCCTAGTCATCAAGGTCAGCCCTGACCCTCTCACTGCCCTTTCTAGCCAGGCTACTCAAGGCTTTCCTATCACCTCATTGTTAATTAATCCCTGGGAAATGGTGGGTTTCTAGTGTTCATAATTAGCACCATGCATTTTGTAGGAGCATGAGAGCAAGAGCAAATCAGGCACTGCCAAAGGAAGCAATGCTGAATCTCAGCGAGAATCCTGAGGATGCACCTGTCTCATCCACCTCCCTGCCAGGTAACAGGTCATGTTTACTGTCACTCCCCTCCCCCCTCAACTATTTGCACTTGCCCATTATGGCAGCTCAACAAGAGCTGTGTCATTAGGTGAAGCCACGGAGGGTCTTGCTATTCTGATCTCCCAAAAGCCAGCACACATGGACGAATTTTCATAAGGTGGCTCCTACAGGGAGAGTCTGGCTAATTCAGCTTTGTTTCCCTTCCACTGGAGTGGAACAAGTATAATTTGGACCTTAAGTCATTAAAAATCAATCGTCTTCCTCTTCGGGAATAACTCCCCTCCCCAGTGGAAGGATGCGTTCGGACTCTGAAATAAGATTTGCAGTCTACGCGCAGGAACATTGAGCTGTTTGAGCTGGGCTTCAATTCTGTCTGGGAATGTGTAGGTTTTGAAAGTGATGAAAAGTGACCAAAAGGTGTTGGATTTGACTGAACGGAAGCTTTGAGTTGGTTTGGTGCCTTTCTCTCTTTCTTCCTCTCCCAGTGAAACTCCCACCCTTTGAATTTTGCCTCATGACTAGAGAGCCAGCAGTATACGCTGATTTTGACATCAAGAAGTTGTTTGCCTAATATGAGTGAAGTGATTGAAGCGGAGTAGAGATGAGTAGAGAGGCATGATAAAAATTCATGCTGCGTAGCCCAGGAAAACCTGCTTTCACTGAATATAAATACCTCTGAGATGTGGTTCCCTGTTCCCTGCCCCTCCTTGCCCCCCAGCTTCCTTGCCTACCCATGATCATCTCTCTTCTCATTAGCTGCCAATTGCTTATGTATTTTTTCTACCTCTGAATATGCAAGGATGTTCTGCTGCCCTCTCTCCATTCTCTAATTTAATTTTAATTCTGTCTGAACACATTTTCATACCTGTCTCTTTTCCTTCTCTTATAAGATAGAATTATTAAAGTCCCAAGTGTTTTTTCTCTGGGAAGCACTTTGGGGCAGGGCACACCAGTATACTTTGAAGAAAGCTGCTCTGCACTCTACACTGGTAAGCAAGCGTGGGCAAGCTCTTCACAATAAGAAGCAAACTGTTATGTACAAAAGACAACCTCGGCATTCTAGCAGGTAAGGCAAGGGACTAAATGGTGTCAAACATATTTACTTGAAGGGAATGGAAACCAGGTCATCAAGTTTTCAACTAGCTCTGAATTCTGAAGGAATCAAGAACAAGCATGTTCATTCATTTGCAAAGTTTTATTGATCACTTTCTCCGTGCCTCGCTCAGTGTTCGGTGTTGAATACACCAAGGTGACTAAGATGTATGTGCCTTTGGTATCCAGGATTTTCCAATATGGTGGATAGGACAAAGTGGCTGAATACAACTCTGTCTAGTGGAAAAGAATCTCTATAGCTTTATAGCTCATCTTCTTCCTAACATAATGATCTATTTCTAGTAATGCAGTAAATGTTGATGACAATAGTAACAAAATAAATAAATTTAACGTGCTTTCCTAACTTCCCAATGCTGCTGAGAGAATGAACCAGTAGAAAATTGGAGGCCTAGTGATTTCAACCTACCTACGAGCATCCATGATATTCAGCTAGTACAATCACTATGGCTACACTAGTCATTAAAATACTGACACATCTCCCAAGCCATGACCTTGAGCCCCATAGTCTGGACTGCTATAGTGTCCTTGTCCCCATAAGCTGGACTGTCAAGCCACTCTGCCCCTTTTCCAGGACCTCTGAACCTGTCTGTGATCCAGATGGCTAGGGCCTCTGGGATCTGGCTCCAATGCTATGAACAGCAACCATTCTGAGTGGCAAATACCTATGTCCTGTTGGTTGTTAGACATTTTTGTAATCACCTGTATGTTATTATGTGCAAATAGCAGAAACAGGAAGAAACGTGTATGTCGAATGAAGCCAATGGTTGTTTGGAAGTTGCCAATCAAAGTACAGCTGTAACAACAGTAGGACATCAGAGATACAATGGTCGTGTAATATGCAGCATCTGAAGAGTATAACTTGTTTCACAATATGTGTGTTTGAGTCAACTATCATTCTGTTTCTTAAATGGCACATATCAAAGGTCACTGAAGTCATGGACTAAACAATACTCTTATCTCTGTTGATTAAGAAAGTTAATAAATTCTATCAAAAACATGTTTCTTATAAGACATATTGTCATTCTTGTCTTCTTGGCCATCAGAGTTGGTTCAGCCCTTCTGGAAACCCTTCAAATACCAATTTCTATGACTTTCCTGCGCAAGCTGTAATTCCCTTTCTTCACTCCTTTGTATATGTTCACATACTGCTGAAAAGACGAAGAGCCCCTACGACTGAAAGATAGATTTTAACAAACATATTGCTTATTTTCTTTATTATTCATTTTAAACTGTATGCCTCTATATTTTGAAGGATACCTAAATCCAAAGTTCCAGATTCACATAAAGAAATTTTCAACATGGATTTCAGAATCTACCATTTGTCAATGAGTGTCCTGAGCACTTTGGACATGTTATTTAATACCCACTATAACCTGTTGAGATGGGCATTAACTTCCCATTATTATTTATGAAGATCTGAGAGATTCAATTTTCCATCTCCTCTATACTTGACCTCCGAAGCTGGGCATCAACCCCTTCTCCCTAAAAATATTTCTTCCCTTCTCTTCCTTGGCACCAGCCCTGGTTCTCCTCTCTGAGCATTTATTCTGAGTTTCTCTTTTCTTTTCTTTTTTTTTTAAATATTTTATTTATTTATTTGAGAGAGAAGACAGTGAGAGCATGAGCAGGGAGGAGGAGCAGAGGGAGAGGGAGAAGCAGATCCCCACTGAGCAGGGGGCCCGATGTGGGGCTCAATCCCAGGACCCCCCGGGATCATGAGCTAAGCCAAAGGGAGTTGCTTAACTGAGCCACCCAGGCATGTTCTCCTGAAATGTTGGTGGCCCCAGAGTTTTCTCCTTAGACCTTACCTCACTGTGGTTTTATCTTCTCCCTGTGTGTTGATATATATTCCTTCACACATTTATGGGAATGAGAAGGAACGGCCATCACTTCATCACCCTCATTATACATAAATATATAATCATGTCATTGTTCTACTCAACATCCTTCAAATTTCCCCATTTTCCACAGAATAAGGCCTGAGCTCCTCAGGGAAGTGGGTTTGTCACTATCCCACTCAGAGCAGAGGCCCAGCAGTGCTGAGGTCTGGCTAGAAGTGTGATTTCCCTGGGGCCTGGATCAGGCAAAATGACAGGTGACTGGCCTGCATGTGCCCCCAGGACAGCCGAGCCTCCGCCACAAAGGGCTATGGGAGAGGCTGGGCAGAATGTCCCAAAGAAGCGTCTGTCCGAAGGGGCTTGAGTGCAGGGTGCAGGCTCTGGCAAGAAGACACACTCCAGGCAGAAGGAAAATTTCAAAGAGATGGAGTCTGGATATGTTTACTGAGCTTAAGAGGCAGCGGTGATCTGATATTTTCCTCTGCGAGGAATGGGTAGAGAAGGAGCCTTGAACAGTGCCCCTCAGAACACGTAAGGGAAGGTACAGATATTTAGTGAGCACCCAGTAAGTGCCAAGCATTGCGTGAACCACTTCAGGGATTGCGTTGAAATCTCACACCAGCTGTGAGGCAAGCATTTTTAACACCCTTTGATAAGTAAGAAAAAGAGGCCCAGAGAGCAGGGCACTGGAGCCCCTCCACAATGGGACCCTGTGCTACCTATTCAACCTTATCTCCCATTTCTTCCCATAAAATTAACCATCATCCAGCATTCTCCCTCAAGGGATTCATCCTGAAACATGCTGAACATTTACTCACCACTCTGCCTTTGCCCAGTCTGTGACGGTTAATTTTATGTGTCAACCTCACTGGTCATGGGGTGCCCAGATATTTGGTCAAACATTATTTGAATGTGTCTGTGAGAGTATTTTTGGATAAGATTAATATTAAAATTGGTAGACTGAGTAGGGCAGATTGCTCTCTGTAATGTGGGTGGGCCTCATCCAATCCGCTGAAGGCCTGAATAGAACAAAGGGCTGACCCGCCCCAGAGTGAGAGGGAATTCTTCCTGGTTGACTTCCTTAGATTGGGACATGAGTTTTTTCCCTGCCTTGGGACTACAACTGAAGCACTGGCTATTCCTGAGTCTCAAGCCTGCCAGCCTTTGGATTAGAACTTACAGCACTGGTTCTCCTGGTTCTCAGACCTTCAGACTTGGGCTGGAACTATACCATTGGCTCTCCTACATCTCCAGCTTGCCGACTCACCCTGTAGATCTTGGGACTTGTCAGCCTCCGAATGAGCCAATTCCTTATAATAAATCTCTTTGCATACACACACACGCACACACACACACACACACACACACACACACACACACACACACACGTGTTTATTATTTCCCCGGAGCTGCTCCTCTTGCCCATAACCCTTTCCTCCACACCTCTATACTCATCCCATCTACCTAGTGAAATCCCCTTTCTCCTTTAAGGAACACCTCAGAGCTTCCGTTTCCTGCGAAGCCTCCCCTGTTGTCCTGCAGTCCTCCCCAGACTCCCCACCCACAGGCAAGATCAATTCCTTCCTTCCTCCACACTTCCTCATCACCTCTGCTTGCTTCTACTTCCTTCTCTCCAGTGCTTCTCGCCATGTGGTCTTTCTGGTTTCAAGTTTGGTGTGCCTGTGTGACCCACCATATCACCAGCTTCTTGTGTCTCTGGATTCTCTGATGCCTGGCACAGTGACTGAATTGAATAAAGGTTGGTTGACTAAAAAAATCTCACTTCCCTTGAAACATTGAGAAATGCATATTTGTGGTAATAGGCTATATTGTCACAAAGGAAGGGTCATGTGAAAAGCAGGGTTGGAGTGACTGCCTTTACTAGGATCACTAATATATGATAAAAAGCTCTATTACACATGAAGACAATAAAAGAAACAGAAAAAAGTATTTTTTAAACAAAGGTGCTAATTAACAGAAAAGATTTTTTTGTCAGAAAGTTCCAGCTTTCTCAGCTTTTACCCCTTGAGTAGGCATCCTCTCTGTCATGCCATAATGGTTATTCAAGATGTGTGCATCATTTATATATATGTTCTGGTGACATTCTCTAAATTGTTGAGCACAGGTTTCCTAAGTAAAGTGTACTCTCTGCTATTAAGGGAAACTGTCAAGCAATTTAAGCAGAAAATGTGACCTAGTAAAATGCTGACCCTTCAGAAGCTGTAATCTCATGGTGACTGCTTCTCAGAGTACAAATACTGTCAAAAACCCATCACATACCCAAAGAGAACTGAAAGAAGCAGAAGCACTAAGAAATACATCCTTAACTGGAAATTGGCTCTAGGACATGGATTTGAAGCGTTTGCATAATAAGCTCCCCCAAACCCGTGTTTGAATCATTACTAGCATCAAGGACTTTCCAAACCTGCAAGAGACCTTGAGAGAGAATATAACCCAACAGCCACCTTTACAGATGAGGGAAACTGAGAATGGAGTCAGAAGTCCTTAAAGCCGGAGAGTATTTTGAACGATAGAATAAAAACCCAAAAGCATTAGAGATATCTGAGCTTGGATCTTCCTGCCACATCTAACTGCCCAGGTGATGTTGCTGGTGTAATAAAAATGGTGCCCAAAGGTAGAATATATGTATCTTTTTCAGTAAGTGAGGACAAACTGAGAGTTTAAAAGAACTGCAATAAAATGCTCAAACTGAAAAGGTGCTAAAATGTGGAGCAACATACGTGAGTGGAAGAGGAGGGTGCAAACCGCCCCCACCCCCCAAAGTCTCCCCACCTGCTGATTCTTGAAACTTCCTCCTTGGAAGTTCATTCATTTGACTCGAGGTTGTGTGAAAATGCAAATAAGCCCTGCTCCTGGGAGCTTTAGCAATCAGTTATGGTCACTGGTGTCTTCCTCTGGAGAAAAGGAGACTCCTGGGACCCCCCTGGGAACTGGTTCTGAGGCAGGGAGGGGGGAGAAGGGAGAGAAAGCAGGGGTCTAATAACTCAAAGAATTCTTTCTTATTTCTCTTGTTCCTGTTTTTTTTTAATTTATTGTGTTCAGGTGAATCTTTTAAATAGTACAGATAATTATCTTTGCTCTGCATCATACACAATTTACATTTCCCAAATTGAAAAGCATGAAACCCTCATGGGTTTCTGCTCTAAACCACCTCACTGGCAATAAATGTGTACAGCATTTTTTTATCTGCTGTTGGTGGTGTTATCGTATGTTTGGTACGGTCTCAGCGCAATCTGTGTCACTCAAAGGGTATTACCATGCGGAGGTGCCATGAGGGGGATTTGTTCCAATGGATGGAATGGCCATCTATGAGCCTGAAGGAGGAGGGACCGTTTTCCAAGCCGTGAGTGGAACAGGTTGTAGCTTCGGAAAGAGAAAAACCTAGACTCTTTCCCGTTCTGTTTGGCTCAGGGGCTACATGGTGCAGAACGTGGAACGGGCTGGGGAAATGGCACAGGGGATGGGTACAAGAGGTGGGTGTGACTGGAAGAAGACACAGACATGGAAACCAACACAGACGCTCTGCTTGACTAAACCGTAGTCAGGTTCCTCTAGGCCTCCACATCTGGGGTCTGTCCTGGTGTCCTCAGTGGGCTTGCATCGCCCAGTTGTAGCAAGAATCTGGTCAAGCTGGTTTACGCAGAATCCCCATCCTCCATATCTTATCAAATTCCATATTCCTCACCACCCCCAGGTGATGTCTCATGACCCTGGCTTCCCACACCTGTGCTTCCTCTTAGTAATTTCCCACCCACTGACCCCCACCCTGCTCCTTGGCTCTCATTCCCCACTGACCCATGCTGTGTCCAGAATGGAGCCCAGTTCCATTTTCCCAGGTCTCTTTTCCCCTATTGCCTTAGGCCCTGATAAATATGTGCATTACTGCTTTAACTACTGTCCAGCTCTAGTTCTCTTTGGCAAGACAAACTTTTGGAACTAAAAGTTTCTTTGAAACCATCCAATGTTGTTCCTTTTACTGAGGCCCAGAGAAACTGCTGGTGGTTAGTGGATTTTGGTGACAGAGAAGGGAAAGGAACCCAAGGTCACTGCAAGGTTCATTTCCAGGGTGACTTAAAGAACGGTGTTACCATGGACAGACAGAAGCTTCCACTGAAACAGAAAGACAGCAAATACGTGCATACAAGGACAACGGGAAGAAACATAAAGAAGTTGACGATCACGGAGCAGAACTGCTCAGTAAGCTAGAAAAGCAAGAAAGCCACAGGAAAGTAGACTTCTAATCCCAATTCTACCGCTGATTTACTGAGTTGCTTTGGAAGAATCACTTAATTAACCTCCTCCAGATCCAACTCATCATTCTCTTCTTCAGATCAAGATGATGTATACAATTACCTAATGCTCATGGATTTCAAAAATGGGTTCTATTTATAGGTCCCTGAGGGACTCTGTCTTGGACCCTGTGTCCAGTTCTGAGTCCTGCTCTGAGAGGTTGTCCCCCAGGTTCAGGGGGGTGAGTCCCAGCACTAATGACACCCACTGCCTTGTGCTGGGCCCTCTTCTATTTAGACAAATGATTAACACATTATTACAAGGTTATTTTGCAGATACAATTACTAGTTTAATAGTTCATTAGTTTAGTAATTGTATCTGCAGAATTTGTATTTATTATTACTATGTGTGGAAAATGAGGCACAGATTGGTTAAGTAACATATCCAGGGTCACAGAACTGATGGTTGGCAGAACTAGGATTTGAACTTAACGTTGCCTGGGCCCAGAAGACAGGCACTCAGTCTCTCACTAAGCTGCCTGAGAGACAGAAACTAATCCAAAACATGGGGGATTGTGTTCACCTTCCTTAGAGGCAAGGACTTAAGGCATCTGACACAGGATTAGCAGCATTTTCACTTTGGAAGAAGAATGGGCTTCTTCTCTACTCCTAATAAAATAGGATCAGTGGATTACGGGCACGTGAAGGCAGATTTCAGAGGAACCTTAGAACATTTTCCTAACCATATAGTCTAGAAACAAGATAATCATCCCAAAAGACTTGGTGGTTAAGAGTTCTGCTATCTGCTGGTGTGACCTCGAGCAAATTACTTAACATCTTTGTGTCCCTTTCTCAGGAATATGGCTAGCAGCAGGACCAGTCTGAGAACTGTGGTAAGGATTGACTTGATAATGAGGAGAACTTAAAAGATGGCTCACAGAAAGTGCTCCATCTACATTAGCTCTTACCTTTTTTATCATCCCTCCACTATGCTGACTGTGGCAGCTAGACAATCATGGGACAGCAATGATACAGGAAGAAAAAGATTCCTACCAAGTGTGGAAGGTAGTCAGGAGGCGCATGGCTTCCTAAGATCTGTGAGTCCAGTAATTTCACAATACAATGCAGTTCAATGCTACACAACACAATGTAACACATAGCAAACCCACATCTAGTGTGAGATCAGCGCTCTATTCTATAGAGCTGTTGACTCCCATTTGTGGCCATTATCAACATATGATGGGGTCACTGATAAACCTATGAGAATCCTGAAAATCCAGGGAATAGCTTGCCCACACTGACTGGTTCTTAACCTCTCAGAACACTTACTTATACAATTTATGACACAATAAGACACTGCGTTAGATGTGATCTAGTTCCCAGCTACCAGCCCTCAGACCAGACTGTCCCAGAGGCTAAATGTCAGCATCTAGCCATGTCTTCATATCTTTGAATTACCTGGAGCACCTAGCACTAGTAGGGCACATGGTAGGTTCTCAGAAAAATAAGTCGATTGATGAGGTGAAAACAAATATGCAGTTCTGTGATCAGTTGGGGCAAATGACAGGGTAATAACTAGGTAATAACTAGTAATGCTGAATCAAAGGAAATATAATCATGTATTTGCTTCAATTCCTTTTCAGGTTTACAATTTCTGGGGTTTTTTTTCATAAGCACATGTACACGTGTCTTTATTGTAAGCTGCTTCAACTCCTTTCAGGTACAAATTATAAATAAACAAAATGCCAGACGGGCCAGTTCATTGAAGATTGTCTGGATTTTGCAGATTTAGGAGCACTAGGACTTAATATCTTTTGGAAAAGATACAGATTTGTCTTTTCTCAGGCCAACCTGTGGTTGAAGAATAACTTATGAGTCAAAGTAGGTGAGAGTCTTCAGGACAGGTAAGAGGTGAGACGGTCTAGAGCCAACCGCCAGGGGGCCTGCGTTATGTGCCCAAGATGAGTCATTTGGCTGTAGATGTTGGGGCCAAACCACAACTCCAGACCCAAGATGCCAGTAGAGCATTGCTAAGACTGTGGGCTCTTTACCTACGTTGTCCGGGTTCACATTCTGGCTCCTCTACTTACTATAGAATCTTGGGACAGTTAACTTAATGTTTCTGTGTCTTGGTTTTCTTGTCTGTAAAGGAGTGGATGGTCTAAATAATTCCTTCCTCAAGGTGTTTAAGTCTCAGAACCCTGTCTGGGACAGTGTATGCTCTCAATAACATTGGCTGTTATCATTCCCTTAAGAGGTACACTCTATATAAATATGCATTATGCTACTGGTACAGTGTTACAGAGAGGGTGTTGGAGAAACTCAGACCCAGCATGCATTTGACAAGTACACACACTCTGTTTACCATTCTGGATTCCATGAGAAATAGTCAGATGTTGAAAGGGAATAAATTATTTTAACTGCCCTTCCTCAGTTTCAGACTGATGAGCTCCAGGACGTGTACACGTCATGACTGTTTTATAGAAGCTACCATCTTTCAACAGTTGACCAAAATTCATGGTCATGAGTTGACCATGGCTCAACCAGGAATCCTCCTTTGCAAACAGTGAATAAACAAAGAAGACAATCTCAAAGAGATTAAGAATCAAGAGGAAATCTTTTTTTTTTAAGAAATAACGAAAATAACGTTTTTCTCCCATTTCCATGAGGACTTACAGATCCAAGAATGTTCAACTTTAAGAGCTGTATCAAGATCTTATAGTGTTAATGTGTTTTTCACATTATTAGAGGTTTACACTAAGATTTTACTTCTCACATACATACTCAGACATATGCAAATGCCTCACACACTTATAATTACAAACAAGCTATAATACAGGATTACATACATACACGTCATTGAGAAAAAAAAACCGAATTCACACACCAAAGCATAGAAATGACAAAATATTGATAAGGATGATTCTAGGAACCCATAAACATCATGAGCAAGTCAAATGTCAAGTTCTTAAAACTTACCAAGCTGTACTTGTTTAGAGCTCAAGTGTGCTCTTTCACAGAAAACTCACATCATAGAAGGATTTCAATTGAAAAATTGAAATATTAATTATACTAGAGGCATAAAAATATCCAGTGGATTTGATCTAAATGTCTTTTAAATAGTCCCCCTCATCACCTTATATGTGGAGTCAGCTCCAGTTCCTACCCTCAGGAAGGGTGGAAGAAGGAGGCATGCATGCTTCCGGTCCCCAAGTGACATCCCAGCCCTGTCATATGCACAGCTCTCTTTCATTTAAGTCCTAGGTCCATACTGTTGACTATAAAAAGAAGTACATGAAGAAGCACAGACTTTTAACACATTCAATACATGGCCTCCACTCGTTAAAAAAAATAAAAACAAAACCACGATGCCCATGACTTGATGATAGAGAGTGAGTAGTATCAGCTTCATTGTCAGAGTATAATTAGATTGGTATTTTCATTCACACTGCACGGCTGAAGTAGACATGATTTTATTACTTCATTTACATTGCTTAATTTTGCATGTTAATGGGGCTAGACTGTATTCCTGTCCAGCCAGTCCACCTGTTTTTACTTCCTCCACCCTAACCCTGCTTTGACCTCATCAGCAGCTCCAAAAGATTTGACTAAGAATATAGTACTTTCTTTATTAATTAAAGACTGGGGGACTCAGCCAATGATTTGTTGTTTCTTTCCCCACGCATATTCACCCTCCTACTTCTCACTTCTCTTCTCACAGATTCAGAGAGCCTATGGCACTCCATCACACGTGGTTTCCTAGGAGACACGCTCACAGCCAGAATCCCAAACTACACATTTCCATTTTCCTCCCCACCTCCTCTCCCAATAAGCTTTAGCTAGTGAAACAAGGTGAAAAGACATCAGCACTTTTAAAAATTACTCTACAAATTACTCTACCAATTTCACACTCATTCATGGGAAAAAAATGTAATTGCAGACTATGGGCTTTTTCTAGACAAATCTCAATTTAGAATCATACCCAATACCAGAAGTATTGTATTCGTCATATGCACAGGGATTTTCATGCTGCTCAGAGGCCAAGACTGAGGTTACTGAAATGCCTTGACTTCCCAGTCCTAAACTCCATGAGGTAGCTCTGGTAGTTTACTTGCTGGTATACCCCTTGTGCCCACTGCAGGAGAAGGAATATCTGATTGAAGGAACAGAACCTTCTGCAGTGAGAACAGCCCACCCCTCCTTCTACCCCCAGGGTGCAATTCTTAGAAATGTTGTAGGTTAATTTCTGGAGGTGTTTAATTCATTTCTTTTCTCATATTTTTCTATCTTTTGCTTTAGAAAGGCAGTAGGCCCTTGTGCACCTCCCTTAAGGAAAGTTTTCACCCCAGACCAAAGGCAGAAGTTGCTCACGGGACACTTCCTACCCAGCTCTAGTTTTCTAAAATGAAGCTCATTGAAAAGATGTTGCCAGGATTCACAGGGGGAGATGAGAGGGAGTGGGACTTCGAGTAGTATGAAGGGAAGGCAATGTACTGCATTTATGCTGTCTCTCAATATACTAGAATTTGCCAGAAAATAAATATAAATATATAATTATAAACAAATAAATATATATATATGTATATATATATATATACATATATATATATATATATACACACACACAAACCAGGATATGTTCATGTACTCACATTAGAGAAGTCTAAAGATAGTATCTGGCTAGCATCTTGGTTGCACCCACCAAGGGGCCACCTGAGGACAAATGTCTTCTGGACCCCCTTTGTTGAGCACCTGTATTTAAGAATGGAGAGAAGAGGGACTCCCCACGCCTGGGACAGGGGTAGAGGTCAGGTGGTTCCATGAGCGGTAGAGATCTTTACCCTACTCTCTGGCAGAGCCCCAGGAAGAGACACAACCAAGAGGAAAATGTTAGCAAGGGGCTCCTGGGAATGCTGGACCTTGGGCACTAAGGGTCCAGGCTGTGGCAAAGAGTCTTGGGCCCCACACAAGGAGGGAAAGTAGAGCACTGCCTGACTTCCCCCATGCAGACTTGACAGTGAGCGGTCAGTGGTGTCACAGTGGACAGGAATGCCGAGATATTTACCCATTTTCCGTGCACCATATGAGAAGAATAACAAGATTAAAATCCCCACCCATCCAGAGGGATGAAGACTTAGATTCAAAATAATTCCGTTTAAGAAAATAGAGAAATAGACATTCTTGCATACCTGTGTTTGTAGATAGACTAAGATTCACATGTGCTACATAGATGCTAACTTTTGTATGTCTCCTGAAACACTTTTTTTTTTTTTAAGATTTTATTTATTTATTTCACAGAAGAGAGAGAGAGAGCGTGCGAGCATGAGCCGGGGGGTGTGGGGAGCAGAGGGAGAGGGAGAAGCAGACTCCCTATTGAGCAGGGACCACCCCTACCTGGGGCTCCATCCCAGGACCCTGAGATCATGACCTGAACTGAAGGCAGACGCTTAACTGACTGAGCCACCCTGGTGCCCCATGGAAGACTTTTCTGATGAAGCCAGAAAATAGCGATGGTATATATGACTGCTGATACTCGCTTTCTGCACTCATGACAGACATTACTAATTAAGCCATCATACTTTTAATTGTAAATTAAATATATTTGTTATATACTATATATATATATATATATATATATTCAATAAATTTAAAATTACCTATACACACTCAGATAGAATCACAAGAACTTCAACATGGGGCTCCAGACAGCCACAGCAACCAATGAGAACTGATACAAAATAGAAATCCTATTTGCCTTTCCTTCCATAGGGTGAGGTCATACCAGTGTGTAGAAGGTAGTCATTCATAAAGGTCATTCCCAGTGTCAGTCATCTGAGAGGAGCGGAGGGTCATCAGACAAGAAAACAGAACCTGGGGGGCATGGCTTCATGTTCTTATTTTTCTCCCCTCCCCCGAGCTCTGTGTCAAAGGGAAGTACATTCCCAGGCTTGTTGGCTGCTGCCTTGCTCAGTGGGAAGTGGTGAGGGAAGACTGGAGGAAGACAACATTTTCTCTACTTCCTGTAGTGCTGCCTCCCCTTTGGGCTGTCTCTTCCTCCATGAGCTTAGCCCTCACCAGGAAGCCCCTGCCGTGATGCTAACTCCTAACAGATCGCTCAGGCTGGTACTTTCCGGTAACCTCCCCTCCTCCCTGTGTCCTTGTAGCCTTCTGGGGGGGTAGTGGGCTCCTGTTGTCACTTTTCCATCCCCTGCTGGGCTTCATAGCTCTCCCAGCACCTGCATAACCAAGTCCCTATCTGAAATTATCTGTGTTTGAAATTCTTGACTGGAGCCTGACTGAAACAGGAAATGACCCCAGATAGGCTGGGCAGGCATGTTCTCTCTTGACTTCAAGCTCTATGATATGAATTTTGAGAGCTTCTATCAGCTTTGTAGGAACTGCTGGGTATGAAGAAGGAGGGCCTCTGACAAAGAAAGGGGCAAACAGTAGATCGAAGGAGGACCGGAAGCTGGAGATGGAGAAATTACCCCTCCTGACAGAGATTACCATTGCAAATCTGTCTGCTTCCCTTTGATATCATTGAGACTTTAGAGAGCCATACAGGAATGTTCCAGCTGGGTCTCAGCTGTACTGAAAGGTTTGACTTCACTTCAGAAATGTGTGGACCCCTTTCAAGCACAACCTACTCTCAGGCTTCTGGTGCTGCCTTAACTTATTTTTATTGTAATTGTAGTTACTTAAATGTGTACCACCAGAAGAAAATCCGTTTATGCTTAAATTCTTACATAACTATAAAATCAAATTTGTAAATTAAATATATACATATATAAAAAAATCAACAAAATCCAAATGAACACAACTGATTTAACCTGATGACATATATATATATATATGTATATATATATAATTTTTTTTTAATGAAACAAAATTGCTTGAATACATTTCTTACTCCCACACAGCAGGTTCTTTTAGAGTGTGGCATGTCTATATTACCATGTGCTGGATAAGGAGTCCATTCTCCTACCATTTTCTTGAGGCTCAAACCTCTGTACAACCTTTCATAATACAAGGTGATGCCCTTGGCCTACATTTGACAGAACCACATCATTTATTACTAAGTAAATCTCTGCTCTTTCCTCATTAGCCTGAAAGAAATATGGTGGACAGCTCAATCATGGGCCAGTGCTCAGCCATGAGGTGGTCATCAGATGGTGCATACTCCTCTCCTACTCTTTGTGTCTTGAAGATTATTGTGTTAAAACACAAAATAAAAATTCTTATAGAGGCCTCCTGAGAAATAGGAATATTTCTAGGAAATCGGACTATTGTCCCTGAGGCCAGCCTCGTAGTGCTGGTAATAATAATGAACAATCCCTCAGGGAAGAGAGACCTCAAGGAAAGGGAAGGGAAGCTCAAAGGATTAGATCCTGTCCCTTTCCCCATGGAGAGTCTCCTTCCTTTGACAGCCTTAAAGGATGAGGGCTTGGTTTTATTAACAGTCTAATAGGTTTCCTTGCAGTTTTATGAAGTTTGCATAAGGACAATAAAATCAAGTGATCCCTGATCAGGCCATATTGAGGGATGTCATATATTAATTAATTAATACATTAATTAGTGACATATATCAATGCCACCCAGATAATGCAATGAACATCGGGGAAGGAGCTGAGATACTGGAATGATATTGAAAGTACGTTTGAGTGGAATGATAGAGGTTTTGGAGGGAAGTAATCAAATTCTCTTACTCTCATTCTCAAGACGCAATATAGCAAGTATAATAAACGTTCTGTAGGTACACAGGAATATTTACAGTGCCTATTTTCTGGCATCCTTAATTGTGCGCAGATACACATACCACAGAACCCACTGGAAACAGAGGTGTATCATAGGGAAATAAAACATGTTTTAATAGTCACTGTCCTTGGGGAGCAATTTAGTCAATGTTAGGATGCTCATACCTCACAGTCCAGCAATTCCCCTCCCAGGTGTAGATACTGGGGAAACGTATAAGAGGAGACATGTATAAGAATGGACATGGCAATATTGTTTGTAATGATTGAAAAGAGAGAGAGAGAGATGTTTACCCACAAGAGGACAGATATATGACTGATGGTATATTCATGCACCGTTGTGCTCAAGCAATTCGAGGGAAGATGAATGAATTACAACTGTGCACATCCATGCTCTTGACCCCCCCCCACACACAAACTGTTGAGTGGAAAAAACAAGCTGCAGAAGATTCATACACTTAGAATGCATACACTTAGGTACCAAATATTTATAATAAAAATATAAATAATGATGTTATGATAAATTCCAAATTCAGGATAGATATTACCTCTGGGAGGGGAGTGAGGGGTATAATTGGGGAGGGTACACAGGGGCTTCAACTGTATCAGCAGTTTTATTTCTTAAGCTGAGTGATATACATATATATATATATATTGGTCTGTACTCTTTATGTGTTTTTTGTGTACCTGAAATAAGCCATGATAAAGAAAACATTTTAACAAATCAGTCATCTTACATAAAACTCAACTCTACTTGGAAAACACTTTAATGGAAACCTTTGAAGCTTCCATAGACTCCTAGACATGCCTGGAACAGAGCTGGTAAACCTGAGCACAAGACTTGCCTGATGAGCTCATTGGGTTTCTCCATCAAAAAAGGCTTATTTACCCTTGTGTTATTCTATCAAGACTCTCCACATGAAAACATTAGTCGTAAAGTAAAAGAAACTTTGTAGCAATCTGGATAAGTGTTTTTTTTAAAGCAAATGTGCCCATGTTAAAGTAGTTGGCTTTATTGTTCATGGTTTTTCATTTGCTTGATAGAGAAAAAGCTCCCAGGAGCAGAGGAAAGGAACACATGTACTTTCACTGACAAAACTTGCCACTCTTTGGGAGCCTTGGGGTTCAGGCCTGAAAGTTATAGCAAAAGTCTAAACCGAATCCAAAACCAAGTTGAAAGAGACTCCCTGTGGTTCTTAAAAGAGGTACCATACATCAGACTAATCTCCTAAGAGGGCATTCAGCAATTGTTCCAACACTGTGGGACATGGATCTTGCACAGAATGTCTTTGAGTCTTCTCCATGGCTCTTCGTCTATCTCTGCATCCAAGTAGGGCCTAAAACCCACTGCCATCTGGCTCATCCTTCATTCTTCTTCCTGAGGAACTCTCTCATCTGTATATCATAATCAGAATACCAAAAACCACAAGATAGGTTTGGGAGACATTTGGACTAACGAAAGGACTGAGTGTGGGATCTGTGGCCAAACAAGGTTCAGATCCTGGCTCTATCCCCTTAATGGCTGTGGAACTTTCTTGGGAAAATTACCTGACTTTTTTGAGCCTCAGTTTTCTCACCTTTAAAATGGGAATGAAAATACCTAACTCATGCAAGAATAACAGTGTCTAGAACTCAGCAGATGACATCATCGTCCCCTTCATTCTGGAGCCCAGCGAACACCAGCACCCACACAGCTCCTGCTACAGGTGAGCCCTCCGCTCTGCCTGAGGTGAAGGCCACCTGATTCTATGCAATTGGCATGAACACATCTGTAGGTGGGTATTAACCTTCTACAGTATGGCACGCACAGGACATGAGGCAGATATTTCATGAATAAAATGTTAACTCCGCATTTAGCCAAACTCCCCATCTATTTGGGACAAGCCTGAGGGCTTAATCCTAGATGATGGCTTTGTCTTTTCAACAGCCATCTGTTGAACACCCGCGTGAATGACTTGTGTAGCAGGTGTGATGTGTGTACTGGAGGTAATGGGCATGGCAGTGGAGACATGGGAGAAAGAGACATAGGTCTGCCCCTCAAATAGGGGAAGGCCTCACGGAGGAAATGACATTTGAGTCAACTCTGGGGACTATGGAATTTCCAGGTGAATAAGGAGGAGAGCAGAATCTAAGCACAAGATTCAGCATGTCCAAGTCATTGACCCGTGGTGAAGCACCAGTAATGCTAGAGCATAACATCCCAGAAGGTGGTGGCAGCAGCAGAGACTGCATCAGTAGGCAGGGACTTATCACAAAGGACCTGAGTGTCACGCTAAGGGTAGAATTTTCTCCCATAGGCAATGGGAGCAGCTAGAGGAGAATTTTGAGAAAACTACATGATTGGATTTGTGGTTTAGAACAGGGGCTTTGTCAGTAATGAATTGATGGATCAGAGGGAGTGAGTCGTGGAGACCAGAAGCCCAGCTAGGAGACTATGGGAAGAATCCAGTCAGAAGACAACCACTTGCGCCAGCTCTGTGACCATGGGGATGAAGAGAAAGGGAAACACACAAGATGTAGTGGAGAGATGAAGTAACAGGACGTGGCCATTGATGAGACAGGAAGGGTAAGGGACAAGGAGAGGGATGTAAAGACCCAAGTGTCTGGCATGGGCCCGGACAGAGAGTCTGTCACTCAGTGAGCTAAGAGACACAGAGAGAGGAGCAGCTTCAGGGGCATAACAATGAGTCCATGCTTATATTAAGTCAAACATGTCTCTGGAATATATCCAGGGGCTGATGAAAACAACAAAAGCAAACAATGACTTGGGGCTGTGGCCATGAAACCTGACAGGACTGTACACCAGGGGCAGATTTTCTGGAGGCCTCACATAACAGCGGTCAGCAAGGCCAAGAACTTGGACCCAGTTATCTGGGGAGAGTGGAGGGAAATGCCCCCTCAGCTGATGATACCTTTACACAGAGTGCCTTAGTATCTGCAGCAACTAGCTTAGGAAATCCCCACAGGCGTGCAGTTAAACAAAAGAGAAAGATCTGAAACAACACATGGACTGGAAAAGAGAGAGAGAGAGAGAGAAACTCAGGATCAGTGTTAAATCGACTGGGAAGAAAGTGTGGAAAACAACCAAGTGAACTGCTTAGAACTTCTCCGGTCCCCTGTGTCCACATGTGCCCTCTGACCTGACCCTATGTCCCTCCTGCACAATGGGAGCACTGAGCTAATTCATTCTTTGTGTGTGATCATCAGCTTTCACTACAGAGGTCAAAACGCTCTGGGCATTCATCCGACCAAATATGCTTGTACCAGAGGTCCCAGGCTGTGCCAAAATCCTGACAACAAAATACCACTGGGGGGGACTACACGGTCTAAATAGGCTATTAGGAGAGCAATTGCAATTTACTAGTATTAGACAAATCCCAGCTTTATGGGTTCTTTGGTTGTACCAATAAATCAGGTAGAGCTGGCCTGTCTTAACAAGGTAGCCAACTAACCATGTGTGTCTACTGAGCACTTGAAATGTGGCCAGTCTGGATTGAGATGTGCTATAAGCACAAAATGCACAGCAGACTTTGAAGACAGTATGAAAAAAAAGAATTCATAATTTTTATATTGATCACATGGGGAGATGATAATGATGGATATATTTGGATAAATAAAATGTATTATTAAAATTACTTATGCCTGTATATTTTAATTTTTTTAATGTGGCTACCAGAAAATATAAAATTATCCATGTGGCTCCCATTGTGGTTTGAATTATATTTCTACTGGCCAGCCCTGAGTTAAAGAGTTTAAATATCCTTCACTAGTCAGCATATACTAGGCATATCCTCAGGCACATACTATGCTTCATTGTCTTATTTATCCCCCAAACTGGAAACAAAGTTAACTTAGAGTAAATGTTAATATCTTTCCAATCTACCCGTGATAGACATGTCCAAGAGCTCTACCCCAGAGATATCCATGATTTACTCCACCTACAAAATAGAGACTTGCTTTATGGCTTGTAGGGTAATATCTAAATCCCGCTCTGTTCCTATCATAAAGACTGGATTGGCACTGGAATCAATTCAGAAGCATCAATTTTGGAAGTGAATGACAGACACACACACACACACACGCGCGCGCGTGTGTGCGTGTGCATGTAGGTACACTAAATATGAATGTAGGTGCATGTAGGTACACTAAATATGAATCTTCCACCAAGAATCTGTAAAGACTAAAGAACAGTAGAAAGTACATGTATGTGCTTGGGGTTATTCTAGTTCTCAAAGCTAATTGTTGAAGTAAAGACTTTGGTCTTTATATAATTTCATAGTTTCCTATACTGTTTTCTAACCTGGTTTCCCTGGTGTTAAATACAGTGTTTTATTTTGAGATCTTAGGAGAAATTACTACATTTAGGTTTCCTCATTTAGGAGATACGTCCAAGTTCATGCTCTTTGTGTAAAATAAAGGAAACCTTCCAAGACTAAATAGGATCCTCCTTCGGGCATTTTTTTTTTCCTTTGAAGACACTTGGTGATTACCATTAACGTAATTCCCTTTGAATATCAATGCGAAGCTAATTTACCCAATTGCTATCATCTTCTTGTATTAAAAGCATCACATTTAGTGAAAAGGAATGTGGCCTTTGGAAAAATCATTTTCTCCTGCTTGTAGCTCCTAGAGTGTGCACTCTGACTTATTTTCAAGGGAAAGTGATTGGGTTGCTCTGTCTTGTTTGTGGACTCTTCAACACTTCTCCTTTTGTTTGTACAATGTTGACAGACGGAAATGTTTATTGCCTGACACTGGATATGAGCACTTAATAAATCCTCCCTGGATGAATAAGTAAATGAGATAGAAGAACGGCCGGACTATTTTTTCCTGCCCAAAAGCTCTGCTGCTCAGAGTTCTCTTCCTCCCCTGCTTGGGATGTAGCACACAGATCTGACCAGAACATGAACAGAATTACCACAAATTAATCAACTCCCCAATTTTTTATATACCAGAAATCCTCAAAAATCCTCACGTCACCCCCTCCCTTCCCTCAGTGATGTTATGCTCTATCCGCCACACTCCTATTCCAACTTAATTATACAGCATGAGGTCAGTGGCTAGGGACTCTCATCCGCCTTCTTTTTCCCAACTGGGTATCTCCCCCTGCAAGTGCAGCTTGGCCTCCCAGCCCCTGGGCGTGGCCCCCCAGGACCCATCAGATGAAGCCAGTGGCCCCTGTATCTTCTCATTCCACAGGGCCGTCCAGACAGCTTCATAAAATCTGGGCCAACAGGAGTTTTGTTGGCACATGACAGAAAGGGCTTTAAACCAACCATGGCTTTGAAAGGCCAACATTTACCAGGCTGACACTTGTGGTCTGTTCCTGGCTCTTTTATCTGCCTTCTGGGGCGTGGAGCAAGCCTTGCCATCCTGTCTTTGCCCAGGCCTAGTCTTAGAGGGCCAAGCCTTCATTGTTGGGAAATATAAGAGCTATTCTATCTGGGGAGACCCAGAGGGGCCTCCTGGCTGCTGCCTGGCCCTAGTCTTCCCCAGTGGACTGTAACTACTGTAGTGAAGATCACGTGAGATGATGTATGTTCAACTTTGCAAGACCCAAAGCATAAAAGAGAGATTGTTCTTTTACTAAGATGTCAGTTAAGAGATGACAAAACCAAGGACTAAAGGAGGAAAGTGGCTTTCTTGAGGTCCTGGAGAGGAACCCTTTGGCTTAAGCTGTGTCTACAGTCCTTTCTTCTAAACAATCTACCTACCATAATTACTTGTCATGAAAGGCTTTATTATAATGAGAGCGGATTCGTGCTACAGAGGCATCTGTTTTATTCTGAGCTTTCTGAGCTGCACCTGTCAAAGTGAGGATCCCACTTCACAGGGATCTTGCAGCGGGAGGAACTCTCTTTTTGAGTCTCAGTTAGCAGCAGCATCTTGAAAATAGATTGCCTGCCTTCCCTACTTGTACTCATGACGATGTCAACTCATTCCAAACATGTCATGAAACTTGTATTTCTGCATATATTCATTTATATATTTGCTCATACTTTCATACTAGTAATAGCTAACATTTGTTATGATGTGCCAAGACCTTGTAGGCAATAACGTATTTACTTCTTAAAGCAACCTCTGATATAGATTCTATTTTTTAAAAAGATTTATTTATTTACTTTAGAGAGAACGAGAGAGAGAGAGAGAGAGAGAGAGAGCAAGTGGGGGGAGGGGCGGAGGGAGAGAAGACTCCCCGCTGAGTGTAGAGCCCATACAAAGGGCTCAATCCCATGACCTTGAGACCATGACCTGGGTTGAAATCAAGAGTCGGACACTTAACTGACTGAGCCACCCAGGTCCTATTATTGTATGCCTTTACACATGAGGAAACTGAGATTCAGAAGAGCGACACCCCAGGAAGGGGCAGAGCTAAGGTTTGAGCCCAGGCAGTCTGTAGCCTTATTAGGACAGGCTATGGTGGCTCGCACATCTCCTTTTCCACATTAACCCAATAAATTGCCCTACACTCCTCACCTTCCTTTGCACAGTTCACATTTGCCTTGAAAGGGATTGTTTGAAAACGAATAAAGTCGTTTCCTGTTTGCACGCAACTGAGTTCAGTGGTTCAATAAATGCATTACAGGAGCTCTTTGTAAAGGAATCTGATGCATGCCTCGTAAACAAACCTATTTCTGGTTTTACTGGCTTTCTGGTAAAAATTCACGGCACCATAAAAACATGGAATGTCTTAAAGGCTTCTGGCTTCACAAGGTGGATCATCCTTACCTGTCTCAGAGGCTTCCAAATTAGAAACCATATCAACCTTTCTCAGGAAAACATTTTGATGTCAAGAAACAGTGCCTTAAATTTAATCTAAACCTGTCCGGCTTCAGCTTCTACAGGTTTCCACTTATTTAAGCCTCCGTGAAGATAAAGGATAGCCTGTCATTAGCTGGTGAATAAGCTTGTGGATATTTCATGTATTTGAAAGTAATTGTCAAGCCCTCCTTGGTCTTCCCTGCTCAGGTTAACCATTCTTTTGTCCCTAATGATTCCTAGGTCACAGAGCTCTTTAAAAGGGAGAGTCCAATATGTTATCAGAATCCACGTATCAAGGAGGCGGAACACAATGGATTATATCAGCCACTACACTCCATGGAGTCTTGGCAAAGTTTCAAACAGATTTAGCATAATTCTAAAGGACTGTAAGGGTTTCAGGTACTGTATGATTATTGGTCTAAAGAGCCAGAGAACCTTTGACTATACTCTTTTGATTCTGTCTTTTGCTATCTACGTTGTCTGTAATTTTAGAATTTTTCCATCTTCCATCTGTATCTAATGTGCTCCCTAAATTGCAGTGTGGTGAAGAAGGAGAATTCTTGGACTCACCGGAGCTACGTGTGGCACTTACTGTGGATACACAAGAGCTGGACTCGCAGGACACAATTCTGATGTTCATTTCACACGCTCATTCCTGCTTCTCTCAGCTTCCAGTTCCCTGTAAATGCCCCTTTCATAAATGGATAATCCTTTCAGAAGACTTCCCTTAGAAAACGATTTTATGCCACAAAGCTGAAGTCATTCCTTCGAGAAAGTAACTGAAGTGCTATAAAGACACGATGTCTTTGTGGCAGCAATAAGGGAGGTTCGGACAGATACCAAGCATCTTCTCTGGGGACTTAGCTAATTGTAAATGCAGGACAGATGTTAAAGACAATAGTATCACGGTGCACTAACTAAAAAGCCTAGCTAGCACACAAAATAGTTACTGAATTGCCAAGTTAAACTTTGTAAAAGTTCATACTCCAGTCTTTCTAGAGAGGTTAATTTAGGTCCACTCTCCATTTACTGTGCAAGCATTTGATAAACAAACAAACATCTGTAACCTTGTTTGGATATAAAGATGGACCTCCAGTTCCTCAAAAAATTAAAAACAGAACTACCATAAGACTCAGCAATTCCACTTCTGGGTATTTATCTGAAGGAAATGAAATCACTAATTAAAAAAGATAACTGTGCCCCCATCTTCACTGCAGCATTATTTACAATTGCCAAGACATGGAAGCAACCCAAGTGTCCATTGACGGATGAATGGATAAAGAAATTGTGTGCACATACAATGGAATATTATTCAGCCATAAAGAAGAAGACTCTAGCATTTGCAACAACATGGATGGACCTTGAGGACAATATGCTAAGTGAAAGAAGTCAGACAGAGAAAGACAAACACCGTATGATCCCACTTATATGTGGAATCTACCAAATAAAAAACAGACAACAAAACCAAACTCATAATAAAAGAGATCAGATTTGTGGTTGCCAGAGGTGAGGATGGGGTGAGGGAATTGGAGGAAGGTGGTCCAAAGGTGCAAACTTCCAGGGATAAGATCAGTAAGTCCTGAGGATGTAATGCACAGCATGGTGACGGTAGCTAACGGTGCTATACAGTATATTTGAAAGTTCCTAAGAGAGTAAATCCTAAAAGTTCTCATCACAAGGAAAGAGACTTTTGGTATTTTTTGGTGACGATAGGAGGAGATGGATATTAAATAAACTTATATGGTTTTGTATACCTTAACCTTATCTGGTGCTGTATGTCGATTACATCTCAATAAAACAGAAAGAGAAAAAGACGGACGTCCAACCAAGCCAGCTTCCCCTCCCTGTCCCCACTCCCCTCCCTCCTTCTCCCATCTCCTTTCCTCTTCTCTCCCCCTCCCTTCTTCATCCTCTTTTGATGCTGCGGTAGGTCCAAAACACACTCCATGCAGAGTACAGACTCGTCTTCATTGCACATGGCCTTAGCCAGGTGCTCACTGCAAATTTTGCAGCAGGCATTGGCAAGCAGGAATCACAGGAAGCCGAAAATGAGGGGGATGGTTTTTGCCAGCCTCCTTCACTGGAGGCAATGCACAATGGATTAAAGAGAATTAAGAAGGTTGGTGGATTAAAAATTGAATCAGAAAAGGACACATTTTAAAAAGTACACATAGATGATTAATCATAGGAATTCCTTCCTTTGCCCTCATAGGAGAAACGACTCAATCAGCAGCTCTCTTTTTTTCCTTTTTCTTTCCCCCTGCCTCTGCAAACATCATTTGTTATGATTAGAACCTTGAGGCCCGCATCGCAGCCTGCCAGGCCAGTCAGAAGTATATCCATCAGCCTAGAGACTCTCTAGATTGCATTATACATAAAAGAAAGAATAAGTAGTGTGCCCAAGTGAATCCAGCCAAGAGCCAAAAGCTGTGCTAAGCCCGTGTATCACTGACAACACACTGCCTGTGACACGGGGAGGCCAGCTGCCGCCCTGTCTGTTTCTAGGTACATCAAATGTGGCCACCACCCAGGAGACAGTGTGTGCTCAGGTGCCCCCTTCGCAACTGCCTTCATTTTCACACTCGTGAACATCTTGCCCACCCTGTTTTGCCACTTCCAGTTAATCTCATGCATATTTATGTGCCAATTATGCAAATCCCCAGATAAAAATGCATTAAGCACCCATGATTTAGACTGGTTAAGTCTATTACATGGCATAATGAAATTACTGCATGATGTCCAATTTACCTCAACACTTGCTTTAAACTGTCAGTAAGTTATTAAGTAACCATAACACACCAAAATTTAGCTCTAGGAGGCCTTCTTTGTCTAGCCTATCATGATACCATGAAATCATAAACTTCAAGCTCAATCCCTACTAAAGGAGGAGAATATTCTAGAATAGGCTTAATGAGGCATAATGTGGGATAAAGTTTTAAAATGACAACACATTGTCACTGATGTAAATCTTTGGGTAAATTTTCAAAAATCACTGGGTAATTTCAACAACACAGGATTTGGCAATTTAGGAACTAAACCTGAGTCTCACCAATGGGATCTCATTTCACAATCAGGTCCTGTTCCCTGAGTATGATGATACTGTAGGTTGCCAAATTCAAGTGTAATCTGAATCTTCAATATGGAAATATAAATTTCCAGCATCAGAAATAAAGAGATGAAAGAAGAATCCACAGAAGCAACCTAACACACAGACACACACATACCTTGAAATCTAAAAATTAAAGAGTTTGAATGAGAGTCAATTTCCTAGATGAGATTTTATGTTTGAACTTTGGTGGGACTCAAACCCCATAGTTTCAACATTCGCTAGATGATAAGATGGTTAAGGAACAAGCCGTGCTGTGAATTAAATGATAAATGTAATATATTAGTTGTATGACCTCCTGACATCTATTTCTCCCCTACGAGAGCATGCTATTTTAATTGGCCCACCGAGTGATTTACGCAGAGTCTGGGTCCTAATTCATTTGCATAGGGAACTCCCCTCCAAGTCTATGAGAGTTGTACTCGTGTAAGGTTATGAGCTCAGATCCGTTGATCTGGTGGAAGCCTGAGAGTGCACGGTACCAGGATAGAGTGTCTGAGGTAGCAATTTCAAAAGCTAGCCAAATAAACACATTATAATGCCATCTCCTAAGGCATTCATATACTGTTAATAAAGGGTGCCATTTGCCATTTTCTTTGCAGTGGTAGAAGATATATGAACTGGTACCTGCCATTTCCACAGCCCCTTGGATTGAGATATGCTGCCTGCAACCATCATGACTTCAGCTACATACTCAGCGAGAGCAAACAAGTCACAGAGGGGATCTCGCAGGAGATCAGACAGACAGACAGACAGCTGAGGGGTTAGAATTAGAACCTCTGGTAACAAACCCTCTCTTGGGGTGATCCTTCCAGAATGATTATCAGACGACAGGGAGATGAGGAATTCTCCAAAGGACGGGACGCTTTCATGTTTAAGACCTTAGTTCTAACATTCTCTTAAAACATTGTGGTCATGCTCATTAACTAGCAGGAAAAAAAATGTTCAACAAAAGAGTCTGTTTGTGTTGGAATCACTGAATAGAGCATCAAAGAGATGAGGTAAATCAAAGTCTTACTCTATTGGCTTTAACTATGCTGTGTGGTTATAAAGCCAATTTCCCCCTGATTTTTTTTTAATTTCTGAATAAAGAAAGTACTATTCCTAGCATTATTTAGAACTTTTGGCTAACCCATTTAGAGTTATATGTGGATGCAGCAAATATCAAATAGATTCACTATCATCTGAGCTTTTAACAGAAAACCCCAGCTCCAAGGCATCCCTTTCTCAAGTGAAAAAAGCCAACTCCAGCCAAGGAGAACAAGTTCCCAGAGCCTCTAGGAGACTGTAAGCAGTTCCCTGGGAGTGTCTCTAAATGTTTCAGGACCAAGTTCAAGATGTCAGGAGAGTCTGGTGTCTGGACTTTTTTCTGCAGGTCTGGGAGCTTTCTGAGAACACACTGGCTTCCAGAATGCATTAACCTACTTTCCACCAAGGAGTCCCTGACCCTCTTGCTCTGAAGAAGATGAGGAGGAAAGAGGATATTTCAAGCAGCAGCCGGGCATGCTCTGCTCTAAACGTGTTACTCCTCCTGCTAAACAGCAATGCAGCCAGAGAAATTGGTACTTCCTGCAACGAACAGCTCCAAGGGTTGCACAGCCTCCAAGAAGAGTGATTGGAAATCCTGCTAAAATATGGCTGTCTAATCAAGCAAGAGAACGCATTTACTAGGATTCCCATTGTCCACACTGACAGATGGTTCTCTTCCCCCACCGCCCCGCTTTCCCCTTCCCACAGATCGCGCCGCCTTTGAGGCTAGTCTATTCTTTCAGAGATCCAGTTGCATTCACCAGCCTTAGTTCTGAAACAAGACAAAAGCTCTGTGAGCCTCCTATTCACAGAGGCTCCGGGCACCTCAGCTGCCTTCTCTGCACGTCCAAGCAGAATCAAAAGAAATCGAGATTCACTCTCCTTACCTTCGTCCTCATCGGAGAGAGGAGCCCTTCCATTTTGGTGGAATCCTCATGCCAGTTCCTCTCCTCTCCAAGTTACTCTCTCTGTGTGCCGTCCTTAAGCATCCCACATGAAAAGAGCCATGCGGGGAGTCGCCAGTCTCTCCCCGCTCCCGGGCGGCGCCACTGCACCGTCACCCAGTCTAACTTGAATCTCCAGTGCCTGGAAAGCGCGGTTCCTGGAGAAGCCCGCTCCGTTCCTCGCCCTCTTCCCTCTACAGCTTCTCTCTCCCCGGAGCTCTCTCCTCCCTCCCTTTCCTCCCTCTCTTTCCATAATCTGCCTAGAGCTCCCTGTGTACCGCGCTCACTTGACAAATGATCCCTGTCTTAGGTACCGCATTTGAGCCAAGAAAAGTGATCTGAACCAAACCACAGGGGTGGCTCACCCAGGCAAGGAGGCGAGGAGGGCTGAGCTTTGCCTGGGCATCCTCGGCTCCTGGCTCCCGGGGTTCAGCTGTGCAGTGGCTCTCTCTAGAGCTGACAGCTGAAGGCACTGCTTTAGCAACCCATTCATTGCTCTTTTAAGAAACAGGACCCCGAGAGCAGTGGATCCAGTTGCCACCATTACTCAGCTGTTTTTCTGGTTTATGTTCAGAAACCTGAAAAAGAAATCTCACCTCTTAGATATTTCTAAATACTCATTTGTTTAGCCCAGTTGTTGACATAGCATCTGGATAGTTAAGTGGATTTTTTTTTTCTGTCTGACCAGATGTTTAGAAGTATATAAGACCCTTTTCTTTTCCTAGGAAAAGTTTCAAAACTGATCTATAGACTCAGTGCCTAACAGCTGAGCATAAAATAATAAGAGTGTGTGCTGTGCAGGACTCCAGATAAACCAGAATTTACTATTTCATTCAGCATTGCTGGTGACTTATAAAAAGTAGACAGTGAGAAAATATTGCCAAGACTTGGGTCACATGGCATAATGAAGTTGGAAAGAAAAGATTTTTTTTCTGGAACTTTCTTATGCTTGAAGAATTCTCTGTGTGGAAATAATTCAACATCTCTACTTTACCTGGTGACTCCTGTAGCTAAGAACATCTAGACCATTACCAAGGCTTCCACATTATATACATGACACACATGATATGTGAATTCATCAATGATATTTAAGGCTGACACCCTGTGCCCCTTGTTCCTTGGATGGAACTTGTCCCTCTCTATCTGCTACATTTATGCCTAACTCCCAAGATGTTTTCAAGGTGGGGCAATCTACACCTGTCCTCCAGATCGTGTCAAAGGATGGTCCTTTCCTCAAGTTCTTAACCCTTGATTGATTCAAGTTTTCTCTAGTTCATTCAGCAGCATTCTAAAGAACTTCAGATTCTACACCAACTACATTACCCTGATTCATCTCCTTGGCTAGTCCCTAGTTTTCTGTTCTTAACCTTTTTCTCCTACACCTTAGGTGCATGTCTGCAACCTCATTCTCACTTCACCAGGTGCTTACCTCCTTTGACCAGAGTCTTAACAACCTGACAAATCCTCAAGGGCTCCTTGAGTTTCGTGCAACACTGTCCTTATATAAAAGATCACTGCCATTTCTGGGGGCCTCTGGACGTTATTACTGGCTTAACCATTACATTTTCTTACTCAGTGTCCTAATGTTTGGGGTCCCTTAATTGTTTGTTTTATTTATTCAGTCATTCAATAAATAGATAGAATGCATCTCCTGTGTGCCAGAACATTTTAGTTTCAGGTGACACAGTGGAGAATAGAGAAAGCCATTGTCCCCAGGCCTTTAGCTTCTTCCACCAACATATAAAGAGTTAAATGCATATTTAACGATCTGTTCTTTGTTAGTCAGAGCCTTCAAATTAAGCATTTGAAAGTGTATTATTTTAGGCCATTATGTTAACTTTTGGTACCTCATCCACTTACTTGTTCAAAGAACCAATATTCATTGACCATCCATCTCAAGCCAGGTACCATGTAAGATGCTTCTCAAGCACAAGTCTTGTGTTTATTAAATAGTTATTTATAAGATGGAATGTGCCAGTCAGTTTATTACTTTCGTTTTCAAGTCCCTTAACTATTGATTACTCCATGTCTTACAGGTAAAGTAGGTAGATTTATTTAGTGATGGGAGAGGGCAGGAGGAGAGGAGGTAGTGGTGGAAGAGTTTAGGAAATACTCTAACCTACGCAACAGATGTGTGATGTCAGTGAACAATAATCATTGGATCATTAGGCATCCTAACACTGTTGAGAATGCTCAGTGTTGTCAAAATATTTAGAAGTGGGAACACTCACTCACATTTCTACATCCCAGATTTCTTTATATTGGGGTGCTTTCAGCTTGTAACTTCATGTTTCAAGAGAGTCTCTTCAGCTTCAAAAAGGGCAGAGTTTACAATCTGGGATTAACTCAGCCTTGGAAGAAAAAGTCAATGAATATCAAATGTATAGAAACTGGTGAAATATCAATTAAGTTTGCACCACAGGGAAAGGGAGTCTTAGCTGCAATCCAACTCAGTGAATTTCCACTGCGTGGTGGGGGTTTCTGACCTACAGAGGGAATGTCCCTGTACCAAGGAACTTCTCTTAGCAAATCCCCTTGTCCTTTGAGCCATTCTTCTTCCCTATTTTGACACTAAAAGAAGAAGAATGAATGAATGAATGAACTTCATATTAACCCTCTCTAGACCAGGAGCACTTAGAAATGTCATAAAGGCCATTAGATAGGGCATGGTCAGAGGCTCAGATTTCCCATCTTTCCTGCAGGAAAACGCTGACCCTTTCTTTCCCACAACTCACCATCCTCAGGTTAATTTCCTTAGGTCCCCTGTAGTCTCTGGGGATGACAGCCAGTTGCACAATTAAGGTTTATTTTCTGAGGACTGGGTTGCCTTCCTTCATAAATGGTTTTTGATTCATTAAGGTAAGGGGATTCTGACCTGACAACCACTTAGGTCTTTTCCTCTGTGACTCATCACTCTTTATTTCCTATTGGGAAACATTCTCATTAAGACTTGGGCTTTGGGGTGATAAAGGATAGAAAAGACCTTATTCCTGGATTGGTTCCAGGTATCTTGGGCAACACTAAGGGAGTTACTTAGCTAAGGCAATAAATCTCCACCCACTCTCGATTTCCCCTGCCTCTGCCCCTCGACTTAGGCCACAGGTATCTGTTTTGCTTTATAATGCAGCTATCAAAACATATCACAGAGAAAATTTTCACTTACTAGGTGCTAAACTAAAGCGCTCAATGAAAATTGTGATTCAATTTCCCAGTGCTTGAATTTATAGTTGTATCTGTGTAAGGATAAGCATTCTATAAGTTACTGTAAAACAGAAATTACACAGTGACTGACATTCTTTCAAAGGGCTCACACGTGTTATCTTTTTAAAACCTCACAATAATCCTGTTAGGTGTGGCAGGTATTAATTTCCATTTTTCAAGGGTTGGGAGGTGAATAGGAAGAAAGTAACATTTACTGAGCACCAGACTTTGTTCCAGCCTTGAGCTAAGTAATTTAAAGTGCCATCTCATCTCATTTTCAAAGGTATATCATTATTTGGGGGGGAGAGGCAGAGGGAGAGAGAGAATCTCAAGCAGGCTCCATGCCGCAGCATGGAACCCAATGCAGGGCTCAATCCCACAACTCTGAGATCATGACCTGAGCAGAAATCAGGAGTCAGATACTTAACCAACTGAGCCACCCAGGCACCCCTCAAAGGTGTATTATTATTCCCATTTAACAGCTGCAAGAACTGAGACTGAAAGAATTAAGTGTTGCAGTGGATTGCATCATGTAGTCTCTGTTTTTCACGCATGTTATCGTCCAGGCCACTTGCCACTCAGATTTGGTCATGCTCTCGCACTTTCTCTGGGTATGGCTATGTGACTACGATGGATGTTAACAAATATGGTACCAATAGAAGGTTAAAAATGTCCCTGATAGGACACAGCCCAGCTTGTCTGCTGATCCCAGGAGGAGGATGAGAGAAGATCCAACCTACAGACTTCTGAGCAAGCTCAACCGAGAAGCTAAGCCCAGAATAGATCAGTGAAACTCAGCAAACTTGTGAACATCCAAGATCTACCACGGTGTGGCTCCAGGCAGTATATTTGTTACGCAGCTACTGGATACAATAACTAATCCAAGACCAGAGTTCCTAAACTGCAACATGGGAGCCAGAACCCTACAGGCAGGACTTAGAACTTCAAAGATGTCAAGTTTTCCTACTTTTCTACAGCTCTGAGAGCAAGTCATATAGAGTGATGGAAATACTTTATGATTATTCAAGTCCTTTCCAGAAATCCAGATCAGAATCTGAGCTTGCAGATACACAGACTAACACTTTTATGTTACTAAACACCAAGTGTAAGACCTACGGCATTTCATTCCCAGTGTTTCTTCAAAAACTGTGGAAGACTAGGGGAAAGATGGTGTTAGGTTCTGTGTCTTGGTTGATCAGTCATCTTGTCTTTATGATCTTTCAGATTCTCTGTCCCATTTTCTAAAGAACAGCGATTGCCTAAAGTTATCAACAATCAGTACAGCAGTTAATTGGAATCTAGCCCTGGGAGACTTCCTTCAGCAGCCCTTGCCTTTCTGAAAGAGTACCATACAGTGGGTAGAATAAAACTGCTTTTATGTATTGTGCACGCTTGAGCTGGAAATGGGTCTCTACCTACCCCTGTGTTTTATGAAAAAGTATAAAGAACGAAGTGACATGCCTTTGCAAAGTGCTTGAAAAGAGATATTTACATTTCTTTCTTTTCTTTAAGGTTTTTGGTTTAAGTGCTTTTGTTAAGAGGCAGGCAACCAACAGCTGCCCTGGCCTCAGATCATTACTCCAGTGTTTGCTTAGGGGACCTCTGGGAGCAGAGATAAGGAAAAAGCTGAGAGGAGCATCCAGGTGGAAGTGCTGAGGAAGACGCTAGCACTTTCCTGCCTTCCAGTCCCCACAGAGCGGGAATCATTCAGATGCTCCTCTAATCCTCTCACCCACCTCCCCAAAAGAGGGCATTCAGTTAGCATTTTTAAGGTGTCCTGTTTCTGTTATGGTGCTTACTTCAAAGCTCCAAATAAGGCAGTAAGGTGCTGAAGGGTATCATGGAGAGGGAAGATTTTTTTTCTCTCTCAAAATGTTCAGGAAGGTCAGGCCTCAGACAAGTCACTTCCAAAAGCTGCCCTGCAATTATTTATCAAAACCTGCATTTGGGGGATGCCTGGGTGTCTCAGTCGTTAAGCGTCTGCCTTCGGCTCAGGTCACGATCCCAGGGTCCTGGGCTCGAGCCCCACATCGGGCTCCCTGCTCGGCGGGAAGCCTGCTTCTCCCTCTCCCACTCCCCCTGCTTGTGTTCCCTCTCTCGCCGTGTCTCTCTCTGTCAAATAAATAAATAAAATCTTAAAAAAGAAAGAAACCTGCATTTGGGGGGTGCCTGGGCGGCTCAGTCGTTAAGCGTCTGCCTTCGGCTCAGGTCATGTTCCCAGGGCCCTGGGATCGAGCCCCGCATCAGGCTCTCTGTTCAGCGGGAGGCCTGCTTCTCCCTCTCCCACTCCCCCTGCTTGTGTTCCTGCTCTTGCTGTCTCTCTCTCTCTCTCTCTCTCTGTCAAATAAATAAAATCTTTAAAAAACAAAACAAAAACAAACAAAAAAAAAACACCCCTGCATTTGGATGGGACAAAAATGACAGTGATCAATAGAGATGGGAGTCCATGTGTTTCTGCTTCTGAGACTTCTTGGAATCCTCAAGCTGTGTAAACAGAAAACTTTTTTCTCTAATGAGCCCATCCTGCAATCCGAGGCCTTACATCCTAAAAGCACATCATTAACCATGGAGCTGATCTAAGCTTGGCACCGGGTTGCTGTGGGGTTCTTTCAAATCACACATAAATGTTAAGAAATGTCTCAGTCCATTCAGGCTGCTATAACAGAAATACCATAGACTGGTGTCTTGTAAACAAGAGGCATTTATTTCTCATAGTCCTGGAGGCTGGGAAAGTCCAAGATCAAGATGCCAGCAGATTCAGTATCTGGTGAAGACCTGCTTCCAGATCCACAGACACCTTCTACCTCTTTCCTCACATGGTGGAAGGGCCAAGGGAGCTCTTTGGGGCCTCTTTTTAAGGACTAATCACATCATATGGACTCCACCCTTATGACCTTATCACCTCCCAAAGGCCCACCTCTTAATACCATCACATTGAAGATCAGGTTTCAACATACAAATTTTGGGGGGACACAAACATTGAGTTGATAGGAAGAGCCTACTGTATGTCAGGCCCGGCCAGAGGCTCTGCCCTGAGGTTCCCAAGTTCATGAAAACAGGTCATGGCTCTTGAAGAATTCCAAGGATTGAAGATGAAAATCCCTTAAACAATTGGGGAGGGAGATCTAGCGCAGAGGTTGGACAACTAAAGTGAAAGGAAGTACTCATTCACCTGGCATTGTGGAGTAAGTCTTCCTTGAGGGGGCTATTCTTGTGGCTCTAAGGCCACATAGAGGAGGTCACTGTGTTGGGGCTTAGGGCAGTTAAGATGTTGAGATGGGCATGGAGAAATGTGGGGTTGAAGAGTGGATCTCAGGCAGAGAAACACACACAAAGGAAATCAAGAGGCAGAAAGTAACATGAGGTTTGAGGACAGAGGTAAGAACACTGAGGTGGGCAGAGTCCTAATAATGATCTCCAGGGTATGGGACCTCAGACGCCGATTTTTCTTAATTTAAAACTTAATTTACACCTTTCCTTATTTGAAAAAATCTACACACCATGCACAAATAATAGGCATAGTTCACTTTATACTGTCAGTGTTCTTATGAAAAGTTGCATATTAATTTATTAAACTTCTGCAGGAAATTTTTTTATATTATGAATTCTCATTCGTTTAAGTTATTTAATTGCAAGTTGAAGTGTGCATACCTGAGCAGTACTTGCTTGTTTCTTTAATTAACAGTAGTGGGATTACTTAATAGTGGAATTATGTTGGGAAGGTGACCTTTCAAACAATAAACGTGCCCGAATGTGCATTATTTTCATAGCTCTGAGGAATTTTTCAAATCAATCCTGCATCTTAAATTTCATTGGCCAGTTCTGACCTGAGGCACAAAGGAAAATAATTGCTTATTTCTTATGTGTCAAAATCATGAAGTTATTGATAGATACTGATGGACCTCTTTTACCCAAAAACCTGGAAGCACACTGTTTTGCAAACTATATCTTAACCTTGATATCTAAATATGTGCTTTAGAAGCGAAACTATGTTTTCCCACAAATGGAAAAAGAGGCACCAGTGTCTGAGGTCACGAAGTCATTGGCATTTGGATCAATCAGACATGAGGAATTTTTCTGCCTCAGTTCTAATAAAACATGATTCTTCTGATTCAGAACCTCTGCCTGAACCTGAGAAACCCAACTCTGAATGTGAACGGTATTGACTTCAAGCATAATGGCAATTAATTACAAGAACCAAGAGAAATGAGGAGGTATGGAACACAGCTGCAGGAAAAAAAAGAAAAAAGATTTTACTTGACAACTTTGCTATGGTTTCTGAGCGTGGTCACGGAATGATCACCCGGCCATGGTGTGGGGAAAGGAAATGGACCAGATCGTCAAAACTCTTCTACCCGAACTCATTTTCTCTATCCAGTTTACTAACTGATCTTGATTATCTTCCTAGCTTCTCATGGCCAACTTTCTAGTCTATTAAATGTAAAATGGGAAAATCACTCATTCTCACATGTTCCAAAACCTTCCTGAAAAAAATGGTATTTTCTTTCCAATTTAAATGCATTCATTTGCTCAACAAAGATTGGAATTCTCTGTGCAAGGCACCGCGCCCATCTCCCAGGGGGCACTCTGAATATTCACAGAAGCACAAGCCCAGGCTGGGCAAGACACAAATTCTTTTTTACCTCTCCATGAAATAAGTATCTCCTGAAGCTTCTTTCCAAAGAAGCTCAGATGCGTGGCACACAGGCTATGTGTCAGACTTGAAAGGCGAGAAGTTTGGGGAATGGAGCCACATTTCTTTTCTCTTTTTTTTGGAAGGAAATGCTGGATTTCCTTGCTGCATCCTTGTGCACGGATGGCCAGGATGCAACTCTGCGGGCACTGTGGAGCATAAACAAATGTGACCACTAACGTAGTGTAGGGTGTCTCCCTTTCCTGTCTGAATATGTTTAGATAGTTATACAACCAGAGAGCTTGGAATGAAAGAAAACAATGCCCAGGAGAGAGGAATGCTTTGAATCTGGGTCACTGGGCCTGGATTTTGCTTACTTTTTCTTTGTTAAACTAACCAGGGGCCATCACACACGCTGACCTTCCTTTGCCAGTCTGTGTCTGGACAGGTTTTTCCTAGGCATATATCTCAGCAAGAACATTCCATCCACCTTTTCCTCATATATGTATTGTATGGTGTAGCCCAAAGCCACTTGGGATCTAATCTGCATGTCTGCTTCAAGAAGCCTAGAAGACACCATTTGTATAACAAGGCTCTTGCTTCCTGGGAGACCCTAAAGGAAGGGTTTGGAGATGGATTCTTCTCATTTTCTCATTTAGTCCTAGACATCTGCATGAGAGATATTTGTAACTTAACCTCAACATCTGTAGGGTGTTCTTGGGGGAAGAGGTACCACCCTAAGTGGAAGGAGAGGTACTGAAGATCAGAACATTGCAATAGAAGCAAATTCCCTAACCGTGGCAAGTCCGGCCACTGTGTGCAGTCTTCCTGATCCTCCTGAGGACTTAGGAGAAGTCCACCAAAGCAGAACTAGATCACTAAAACCTCGCAGGCCTATTGTGGCAGGAAAAAAAAAGGCTCAATGTAGGGAGACAGAGTATTGCCCATGGGTAAGACGCTGTGGGGATAGCAGTTAGTATTACAGGTGAGGCTGATCATAGTAGCCATTGCATTGATGTGAGCGCACACATCCGTAATGCTCTTGCCAAAAGAGGTGATAGGGTGGCCTTGGTGGTGGCAGAGTAGGAACTAGAGTCGGACCTAGGTATGGCTGGCAGCAGCATCCATAGTCAGCAGCCATGTGGAGTATCTCCAGTAGCCACATTAGAGCGAGGCATAAGGGAGTGGCATCTACAGCAGTTCTAGAGGGATGTGATGGTGGCAATGGGAGAAAAGGCTGGTACCAGTCAAAACAACAGGAAAGTGTAATCCAGACTAGTCTTGGAAGGCGTGGGCTGAGCTGAGCTAGACCCAGCTGAAGCAGGAGTGGCCAGGTTCTGCCACAGAGTGGAACAGAATGGTAACAGCAGTGAGGCACAGAGAGCCTTAGCGATGGCTCCAAAACAGCAGCAGGTGAAAGTAAAGCCAGGGTGCAGTTACCTGGGTCAATGGTAATGACAGGAGCAGGGCCAGAGGACTGGCTGCACAGAATCCATGGTCAATGGAGCAATGGAGTAGGTAGAAATATGGGCCAGGACCCACGTGATCGAGTAAAGGAAACATGATGGTCTGAAAACCCTGCTGCTCTTTTATTCAATGTTACCCACGTGTGACCCATGGGACTAGACTGTGCTTCTTCCTTCTTAATGATTTTCCTAGCCTCCTAAGAGAGGACAGAGTCACTCAGCCTCTGACGCTGCCGCTATTGGGCTGAGCCCAGGATTTTGGACCAGAGGATTCAGAAAGGGAGCTGTGGCCTTCAACTGGTCAAGGGGGCCCTTGGATATCAGTTTTACTCTCAAAGAATAATTTACAATAAAGAAATAGCCTATAGTCTATAAATACAATATGCTACCTCTCAAAGGCATTATAAGCCAAACTCCATGCTATAAAACCATAGGATATTAGAGTGGAATTCTCTATCAAGTATTTTATCCAGTCATTTCCCAGATAAGTAAATTGAGTCCCAGGGAGTTCAGTGAATCTCCTAAGATTACATAAGTCCTCACGAAGAATCCAACATTCTCTTTCCTCCAGCATGCTATTATATGTCCTCTGTAAATAAAGGTATTTTATTTAGACCAGACTTACAAATGCTGATGGAATGACTTAGAAACTCTCCACAGACATTTGCTTTGACCGGCATCCAACGATTCCTCCACTCACCATCGGTGCACATAGGGAAAAGGCCAACTGGGTGTGGTGGGCAGAAGTGATGGAGAGGACTTGCACCCATCCCCAAAAGTAGTCAACAAACACTTGCTGAATGACATATTTGGAGGTTAGCAATAGACAGTTTGGTTTTTATCTGAGTCCATAATTTGCCAGAAAAAAAAGAAAGATAAAACAAAGAAAGATGAAGCTAAATAGAAACATATGACTCACACTCCCCTAGCGCATTGGCCAGAAAATAAAAGCCAGGTATGATTCTGGCCCTGTAAGAAGGCAGAAGGTAGTTTCCAGTGGTGGCCAACCTCTCTACTCCCTGAAGAGGGAAGATCATGTCTGCTAATGGCACTAAGATAATAGGGCCATTAGCCTCATGGGCCGTGTGTGGCTGTAGGCTCCCCAGTTGCCCACGAGGAAGGTGAGGGGGCGCATTCCCCATAATGTGAGTTCCTCATGTCTAATACTTTCTAGGAAAGATACCCCCCACATGTTTGTAGTTCCCTCAAATTTTATACATCCTAAACTCAACTTACACCTTCTTTCTCCCGGATGAGCTCGCTCCCCAGACTTTCCAAATGCTCTCATCAATGGTAATAATTCTTCTGGCCATCCTTGCCTTCTGCCTCCCCTCCTGTGCCAAGGTCCCATGACCGGATTCCTGGGCTATGTCAGTGGTCTCCGTGGTTGCTTTCACTAGTTTTCTCTCCTAAGTTGTACAATGGGGTACACGCATTCCCTACCAAGAAATGTGCAATGGCTCCCCAAACACAACAGTCAAGTCCAAACTCCTTAATTTGCCTTTCAGAGTTATCTGACATCTTCTTTCCTATTTACCTCCCCTCCTGCCAAACCCATTCGATCATTCCCACTTGGAGACCACCATTCCCACCTTCCCACTTTTACTCCCTTATCAAGAATTTCCCCCTTAATCAATGAGATCAAGCAGACACAGGGCCCACTGCCCATGACTTCATAAGGACTTCATAAATATTAAATTCTCCCTTCAAAGTCCACATGCACTCCTCTCCCTGCAGGAAGCTTCTCCTCAGCAATCCAGCCCACATCTTCTCTGTAATGTCTATTGGACATGGAATTTATGTTACCTTTTGTTGTTCTCTTGTAACCTTCAACTGCATTGTAACCCTCAAGTACAGGCTGTGTGCAACTCTGCATTTCCATCACTAGGTACAGTATCCCATAGACAGTAAAAGCTTACTGATGATGATACTGTAGCATCGCCAGAATGGGGTCCTTAGCTCCAAACATGCTTACATCACTGGTTTACCTTTTAACTCCCACACAGCAAAATTTCAGAAATGCAAGAATTTTAGATGAAGAAAGGGATAAGAGAAGGAAGGTGACCAAGTATTTATTGGCTACCTTCTTATACAAGGTACCATTTTTTGTTCTTTTATAAATGTCCTCTCATATAAAGAAAAAATAACACAAAGGGTTGAAATGATTCAGCTAGGATAACAAATGTTGCTGTCATCACCTAGGACTAGAACCCATAAACTTCTGACTCCCCCTGAGAAACAGCCCACGTCAAGGTTAGTTTAGATGGCTCTTAACTCAATCTGATGCTCATTAATGAGCATGATGGTGAAAGTGTTGGACACCTAAGTCTGCCTCAGTAAGAAAACACAAATTTAATGAGAGCTCAGGAGAGATTTCTGTCTTACTTATGTTTGCAAGCTTCATGGTGTTCTCCCTGACTCTAAGTGAAGCCATGTAGCCCCTTGGTACTTCTCATACATAAACCTGGGGCAGTTGGGATTCTCCCGACATGTACCACCCCACCCAAACATGTTTGACAAAACTTGTCTAAATGTTGTATAGATATTACCCTTTGAGTAAGAAGAGGGTCATCACTTTGGTCATCATTACCCTTTAACAGATGGTAAAAATGGGGTGAGATCATTGCAGTGACTTGTCTAATCTTTCATGACATAATAGTATGCCCTGGCTCTCGCAGGCCAGTCTGCTGCTCATCCCGGGCTGAAAATGGTACATTTCTTATGGCTAATGACCTCCACTCATATATTGGCAGCAACTTCTAAGACAACTGGGCATCACAAGTAGAAGGGGTCATCTGCTTCAGGGAATTTTATCCAGATGGATATGCAATTCATGAAACAATAATACTGTTGATATAGAGCAGCGGCTCATCAAGGCAAAGTTGACACCCAGCAGAAGTGCCAACTTGCAGAAAAAAGATTATCGTTACATGGCTCTTGTTTATAAGGCTCAGAACCGATAGGAATAGAAGTCCTTCGTGGTGGCCCCTGGTCTCTGTGTCACTAATTAGGAAATGCAACCAACTGCTTCTCTATGCAGCAGTACATCAGGCATCATGTGACTACACAGAACAAAAAGTAGCATCAGGCTGTTGCCATGGAAACCTCAGAACCATCTGAATTGCTATGGCATCATAAAAGCAAAATTCCAATCATCAGTCTTTAACTATAGGGCTGTTGAAATCTATCTCATATTTTTAGAATGTGTGACATTTAACACACTGATGAGTATTTCCAGCTTCAGAATACATTCCCTGCTTTCGTATTTAGATGGGATTTTTCAGTTCAACTGGCTGGATTTTTTTCTTCTTCTGGTAAATGCACTGTCTTCTTACGAGTGATTGCAGCTCTTTATATACTTATTTCCTAGATGTTGCTTCACTCGTGCCATTTATTTTCTCTTTATTCTATAATTAAAACTATTTTCTCACTGGCTGCCTATTGCTGTGTCCCCCAGACTCTCTCTGGTTGTATGTTTCATATTCCTAGTCGAAACGTCATCCAGGTTTTAATCCCCGCTGGTTTTAACTGATCACATTTTAAGCCTTAGCTGCTAATAATGAACAGTTCTGAGCCCTAGCCAAAGGTGCATAGCCGCTTCCCTGGTGATTCTTTATCTCTCAAGTTACCATCCCCTTATCATTCAAGGTGAGCCCCATTTACTGACTTTTTCCAGGCTTTGTAGAAAAATCTTTTTCTGGATCTGGAATAATAGATATGTCATTTCCACTTTCCCCTAGGAGAATTGCTAACAGGATTTTGTTTAACTCTGCATATGCCACATTTTGGATATAAGTGTCTACACACACACACATGCTCACAAATATGTTGTTTATCTTGTCTGAAAGATGTTAAAAGAGATTGATCGGCTGTTAAAGAGAACAACTCTTACAACCTAGTTAGCTTAGAAGAAAGAAAAAGGGAAATTGTGAATAGAGAGCCAAGAAATAAAAATTCTGCTCAAGGCAGGCTGTTAAGTTAGTACACTGTTGTGTGGTAAGTGTCTTCCTCATCCTTTTTGTTTGTCCAGCACCAGCCTCTTCAAAGCTTCTGCTCTATGTAAGAGTATTCTCCTTTGAACCCCTTAAGAGAGTTTCAGGATGTCTTAGGCTTATTTATTTTCTTCCCCTCTTTATACCTCTCCAAAGAAGCGCCTTCTTGCTCTCTCCACAGTATTAGACAATAAGCTCTGGCACATCGGTGAGTGTGGCATTACCAAGGTGTGACTTTCATCTGTGACTTTCCAGGAACTGACATCTCTGCCACTGTGTCACTGAATTTAAAAGCATAATGAATTCCTGGAAAGAGTGTTTAAGCATTTTTGAGTCAACGTTTTCTTCCAGGGGCCACAAGAATCTTCCCAGAGGATGATTTATTTATTTACTAGCACGTCTGTAATCACCCCCCCCAGGACACAGCAGGTACATAGCAATGTGAATTAAACACATTTGCACAGAGACCAATGCCACAAAAAGGTATAAAGAATCACAGCCTGATTTGCTGATTTCAACATCAAGGACTGCACTGTTGTCCTTGTCAATATCTACGTCAAGTTAAATACTGTGCTCAGAAATTCCACTCTGGGCCAACCATGGCTAATTTTGTTTGGTGTTTGAATACGATTTCTGGCAATCATGATTTGATGAAGAACATGCTCTTGCTTCAGATGATTTTTAAACACATTTCTACTGTCTATAAATGAATGGACCGGACTCCCATCTCATACCCTCATCCATCCTCTTGCTTAATCCTCCGTGCATCACCTCCGTCCCTGCCAAGTGCCCCAACCTCACAGTTTGATGTTAGACTGACCCGTGATCACTTAGGTACATAATTAGCATTTGGATTTTCTTCTTTTTGTTGAGGTGAAATTCACATAACATAAAATTGACCATTTTAAAGTGGACAATTCAGTGGCATTTAGTATATTCATAATGTTGTGTAACCACCACAGTCTCTAGTTCCAAAAGTTTCATCACCCTAAAAGGAAGCAGTGCAACTCAGTAACAAAAAGACAATCAATTAAAAAATAGGCAGAGGATCTAAATAGACATTTTTCCCAAACAAGACATACAAATGGCCAAAACGTATGTGAAAAGGTGCCCAGCATCACTAATCATCACAGAAATGAAAATCAAAACCACCATGAGATACCACCTCATACCTACAAGAATGGCTGTTATCAAAAAGACAAGAAATAACAAGGCAAAAATACGGAGAAAAGAGAACCCTTGTGCACTGGCGGGAACATAAATTGGGGCAACTCACTATGGAAAACAGTATAGAGGTTCCTCAACAAATTAAAAGTAGAACCACCATATGATCTAACAATTCCACTTACGGGTATTCAACGAAGGAAAATGAAAACAGTAACTTGAAAATGTCTGCACTCCCATATTCATTGCAGCATCATTTATAATAGCCAAGACATGGAAACAACCTAAGTGTCCATTGATGGATGAACCGGTAAAGAAAATGTGTATCTTGCCATTTGCGACAACATGGATGGACCTAGAGGGCATTACGCTAAGTGACATAAGTCAGCCATAGAAAGACAAATACCTTAAGATCTTACTTATGTGTGGAATCTAAACAAACAAGCAAGCCAAACCAAACTTACAGATACATAGAACAGATCGGTGGTTGTCAGAGTTGGGTGAGAGGTGAGTAAAATGGGTGAAGGGGGTCAAAAGGTACTAACTTCCAGGGGATGGAACATACAGCCTGGGGACTATGGTTAATAAAATTGTACTGTATATTTGAAAGTTGCTAAGAGAGTAGATCTTAGAAGTCCTCATCACAAGAAAAAAAGTTGTAGCTACATGTGGTGATAGATATTAACTAAATTTATTGTGATCATCTCACAATCATGTTGCACGCCTAAAACTAATAAAATGTCATATGTCAATTATATCTCAATAAAAAAAGAAATCTAGTATTGAATAATAAGTCATGGGAAAACACAGAAAAATAGTTGTTCTCATTAGTTTCTTCTCTAAGCCTAGACATAAATAAAAATAGGATTCCTAACCATTAAAAAAAAAGAAAAAAAGGAAATGCTGTACCCAGTAAGCTGCTGTTCCATATTCCTCCACACCCTGACAAGCACCCATCTGTGTTCTGTCTCTCAAAGTTCATTTATTGTGGCATTTCATATAAACAGGACCATATAATATGTGACCCTTTTTCATCTAGCTTCTTTTGCTTATTAGCAAAGTTTTTGAAGTTCATCTGTGTTATAGCATGCATCAGGGCTTTATTCCCTTTTATGAATGATATCCATTATATGTATATACCATAATCTGTTTATCCAATCAGCAGTTAACATGTGGGTTGTTTCTGCCTTTGGCTGTTGTCAATAGTGCTGCTATAAACATGCATGTACATGTATTTGTTTGAATACTTGTTTGCAGTGTTGGGGGGTATATATCTAGGAGTGGAATTGCAAAGTCATTGGGTAATTCTATGTTTAACTTTTTGAGGAACTACTCAATTATTTCCCACAACAACTGAACAAATAGCCACATTTAAGCTGGAAAATACTTAGAGCCCCAGGAAATCTTACGTAGATTTCTAAAGCTGCTCTCTGGCCTGTCCTATCCCCGCAGCAGGTGCCAGGGGTGGGCAGAACCAGAGGTGTGCCCTTCCTGACAGGACAGACAAGTTTCATCTTCCCTTAGTAAAACAGGCACCTATAGGCAGAGGCCATGACGAGGTAAAAGGAAAATACAAGAGGTCAGTGAACGTGTGGCAAAGTCAATCAAAGCTTCAAGAATGGCCTTCCCTTTGATGTATAGAAATTATCCTGAGGAAGTCATCTAAGATGGCATAAACATTTACAATACAGGGAAATTATTATGGAATTATTTTCATGGTGAAAATTTAAATATCCAACCTGCAAGAAAATTTAATTATATCAAGGTACATCCCACCAACTTTTAAACATGATTTTATCTGAGAAGTACCCACGACAGAATATTAATTGAAGCAACAGTTAATCACAACTATGTATTATGATGTCAAGTTACAAAAATGTTATAGACTTACACACACTCACATATGTGTGTCTGTGTGTGTGTGAGTGGATGTGTCTGTATCCATATGTGTCTGAAAAACAGAAGGCAATATGCCAAAATATTTACAATGGGATCCTCTGTGATTGTTATTTTTCATTTTTATATTTATCTCCAGTTTCCAGATTTCCTACCATGAAATTCTAGGACAAAAACAAACAACAAAGCACAGAGATGATGCCATAATATCCACTTGTTTCTTCAGTAATCCATCCATCTATACCCTCCTTCATTCATTCATCAAGCACATACTGAGCTCTTTCTCTTCTCACAGAGCTGGGCTGGGCAATGTGGGAGGGATGGTGAAAAAAACTAGAAGGGATCTTAGTTTTAGGAACTTTTAATTTCTGACATGTCAAGAGGATGACATTTCTGAAATCTTGTATTTCATGATCCCCTCTCTCATCTCCTTAAACAAAATTTAAAAGCTTCTTTTTGTTCCCAAAAAACATTGTTCTATTTATACTTCAAATGTCCTTTGAAAAATGCCTCATCTGATTGTACAGATACTGTTCCATGAAAATGATGAACCACATCTGGTTTTGTAGAGGAATGCCCCTACTCTACTTTAGCTTGGTCAAAGCATTAACACAATCATCTTTCTGCTCACTTTTATTTTTCCTTCATTCCCTAAAAGTAAGACAGCGATTCATATTCTCAGGGCAGGTTTAAATAGAACAATGGGAGTTATTATTAGTAGTATCCGTTATTTATTTCTTCTAAACATCAAAAATAATCTACCATATTCCCTTTACATTCCTTTTTATGTAGGCTAGGTGTCCTAATTTTTATTTTTGCTTGAGTTGAAAAGCCCAGAGGGTTTAAGGCTATTGCCTATTATAATGAAGTAAATTAGAAATGGAGCAAGAACAGGAAACCAAATCTCCAAAATCTGGCCCAGCATTTCAGTGAAATTTAAAAAGAAGAACATACCTAGGAGAGAAGCATATCTGCATGAGATAGTAAATCTTTCTCACAAAAGTAAAACGTCTCCCCTGTGCTTCCTTGCACAAATAATCAGGAAATAGCAGAGGGACTCAGCGCTGCAGTTATGGATTGAAAACTACCTGTAAAAATTATTTCCCTAAGGTTCTCCATTTATTCTGTTCTCTCCTCAGATAATAAATAAACTTGCTCAGTTTTGAACATCAAGTCTGATTCTTCTTGCTGCGAGATCTCCAGGTGTCCCATGTTGCAGGTGGAGTCAAGCTGGGTCCAGTCAATTTCATACACAACAGCCAAGGACGGAGGTGGTAATATTCACGACTGAAAAGGCCAGAGTGAAACTGGCTCCTTTTCTGAGGGTGTATCCAATTATAAAAACAAGAGTAGCAACTCCCTGAATGAGGTGCATCCTCCAACATGCGTACAGCCCAGAAGAATTTACACAGAGGAAGGTGGCAATTGTCTACACTGCCATAGTTTCTTGTGCGTACATGGAACAATACAAACTAAGGATCTGAACCAAGTTGTTCTTTACCACTTTGCAACACTGAAATTTTTCATTCAGCATATTCAGAGAGCAGCTATTTTGTCTATTAGCTTTGTGTGAAAGATCAGTAGAGGCAGAGATTCAACAAAGACTTTCCCAAGGAAGGCAAGTCAGTCAATATGGCCAGGAACTGCAAAAACATATTCTGATTCTAATGTTAAAGGCCTTCCAGCAAAGGGGTGCCTGGGTGGCTCAGTCAGTTGAACGTCAGACTCTTGATTTCGGCGCAGGTCATGATCTCAGGGTCATAAGATTGAGCCCTGTGCTGGGCTCTGTGCTGGGCATGGGCCTGCTTGGAATTCTCGGTCCCCCTCCCCACACCATGCATGCACACTCTCTCTCTCTCCAAAAAAACCCAAGCCTTCAAGCATGACAACAAGTGCACACGTATACACACCTGCATGCGTGTGCATACACACACAGACACACAGAGGCACATGCACATGCCTAAGAGGAATATGGCAGGAATCTCATTAGTAGAAACCTGGGATAACTGGGGTCAACTGAGACCAGGAATTCACATCAACTCAAACTTGATCTATTCAAACATGACCTCCCCTTCAAGGGCTGATCCCAGAGTCTCTCACCAGGCTGGTCTTCAGCCATGAACCCAAAAGCCCAAGCTTCACCAGTTCCAGACAGGTTGCAAAACATTAAAATGTGCCTATTATCAAACAACCTCGGGACATATGACAAACATGAAAGTTTCGAATCAAAGCTTAAAATTCAATTTAAATCAAAATCTGAAGGCTCTATTTTTATAAAAGGACAAAAAAAAAATCAAGAACAAACCAAAATAGTATCTTCTAAGTACATCATAGATATGGAGAGACATGGACCTCGGTGGGGTTGGAAAGTGTGCATCACAGCAGAGTCTATGGTGTACTTCTGCTTATCTTTATTTGGTATTTGATTAGAAATGCCTTTCTTAATGTAAATTGCTGACCAAAGAAACCTCTTCGTAAATGTTAACTATTACTCTGCTTAGCAGTGGTAACTATGATAACTTGAATTCAAATACAAAGTGGTAGTAATTCGCCTCCATCCTCTGTATCCAGCCCTAGTTCCCTAAATGGGGTGGGCAACGTTCTTGTCTAGGGGAGGGGTGACGGTGAAGGGACACCACAGCCAGGCAGCAAAGGCAGGCAACCCTGTCTAGGATGGGTGGATGCAATCCCAGGAGTTTGCCAGCCCCACCTCCATGAACTGGAGACCAACTAATTGGGAGAATCCTAGCATTGCTACTACTGTCATTAATTTAGTCTCAGTCCATCACAATACCCAGAATAGTCCCTGCGGATAGTTAAATCAGCTCAGAAAGCTGCCACCAGGTGGCGCCACAACAAGACTGGGACCAAGAGCCCAACTCAAACTCCCAGCTGTCTGGCCCCCCACTTGTTGAAATCATTATCCTCCCAAGTAAGGAACCTCATATTTTACACAATCGACAAACTGGGACCCCCACTTATTGTGCTATGGCTACTGTGTTATGATAACTTTCAAGGGCAAAAGGAGACACTATAATAATGGAGCAAAAAATAAACCAAAATTATTCAGGGCAAGTAGGATACATAGTCACCCGGAGTTATGGCAAGGTATATATTATTACTATTACTATTATCTTATACCATTATATTGCTTTATCTTTACCTTTTTTATTTTTTATTATTTTGCAGTGAGAGAAGGAGCAAGTGATGGCTGAGCAGGACAGAGAAAGTTAGTGGTGCCCCCCAGGGCCCATACCTGTCTAGGACCATGATACTGCTTTGAAGTTATTTGTAATACATGTAAATTTTGCTGTCTAAAGTGCCAACTTCCTGCTAATACCTAAGTGTCTATAGCTTACTAACCCTAGAAAATGAGCATATCATGGATGCAAGCCCCAAACCATCTCAGAGAGACAGAAAAGTCCTACTCATTCACCACCCAACCCATGTTGTGCCCGCTCAAACTTGTATCCTGATGTTTCTACTCTGGCTCTTTGGTGAATCTGGAGTCTGTAAGACAGAATATGCCATTGTGGTGTGATTGCTTCCTGATGCTCACTCTCAGTCCAGTAAAACACATCCTTTCAGGGAATGTGCCTGCAGAGCATCCTGGGATCACCAGACTTCCCAAGTACTGCCCTGAGTGTAAGAGGGGACATGGTGGCAGAGCTTGAAGCAGGAGGTGCCAGTGGGCCATGGCTGCCTGGACATGGGGAAGATTCTTTTCCTTGGGATGCCTAGAAGAGCAGATCTCTGCCAGGACCCTATGAGCATGGAGTCTTGGGGCAAGGAGGACGTGGATGTTAATGTCAGATGGCCTCATGAGCTGATGAGGTCTGGGATGTTGAGGCAGGGCCTTGCCCTCACTATGAGGCAGTGGGACACACGAAAGTCAAACCAGGCTGCTGACAGGCCAAGGCTGCCTGGGAAGTCCTCTTTGTCAGGCCAGATAAGAGCAAGGCCTAACCAAGGGGCCCACGCCCGTTCATTAAGATTGAGGCAAAGGGCAGAGGAGACCCTCAAGGCTCTTAGTGACCAGGGGCCTCAACGGCAGGGACAGCGAGGCCACTGGGGAGCAAGCCAGTTTTACAGGGGATTTTATAAATTCCCCACATCCTTGATTTTTGTCATGTTGTTTCCTCCCATTTCCCCCATGCCCTCTTCTCTGATTTTGCCATCATTTTATCTTATCACAAGTATGTTTCGTTGAACAAATTGGTAACTCGTCATTACTTTGTTATCTCATTGACATTATAGGCACTGATTAATGTGTTTCTTCCTCTTTCTACCGTTCATTATCTCAGAGCTTGCCTACAAAACTTGGGCTCTGCATATAGACAGATCTACCTGAATTCAAATTCCAGCTCCATAATTTTATGAGCTGTTATGATGCTCTTAAGTCTCAGTTTCCAACCTACAAAATATGGGGTCTAAGCATGCCCACCTCACGGGGCCACGGGAGATGTAAATGAAACACTACACTGAAAACACTTAGCATGGGGCCCATCACTCGTTCTTGAAATGCTTAACAAACGGTATGTTAGTATTCTTTCCCTATCCCTGTTGTTTTACGTTAACTCTGGTATGTATTAGGTTTTTAATTCTCTTACTTATTTTTGGTGAGAACGTTGAAGTTCTACTCTCTTAGCAAATCTCAATTATATAACCCAGTCCTAATCAAGGACAGTCATCCTGATTTACAGGAGCTCCTCAGACTTTATTAATCTTATTTTTTAAAAGATTGATTGATTGATTGATTAAAGAGACGGAGACAGCGCATGGGGAGGGGCAGAAGGCGAGGGGGAGAAGCCGACTCTGCTAAGTGTGGAGCCAGACACGGGGCTCAATCTCACGACCCTGAGATCATGACCTGAGCCAAAATCAAGACTGGGACACTTTATTGACCGAGCCACCCAGGAGCCCCTAGACCTTATTTATCTTAGAGCTGAAAGTCTGTCCTATTTTATCACTGTTTCCCCCACCCCCTGGCAACCACTTTCCTACTCTGTTTCTATGAGTTAGACTCATATGTGTTTTTCTTTTTTGGTTCCACATATAAGTGATACCATGCAGTATTTGTCTTTGTCTGGCTTAGTTCACTAATTTCCTTATTAATTAGACATTTCTCTATTCTTATATTCTCATTTAATTTATTCTTATTGCAATTTTTATTTTTAATCTCAACCTTCCTTTTTTTTATTATCTTTTACTGATGTGAAGAAACGATTTTTTTTTTTTAAGATTTTACTTATTTATTTATTTAGAGAGTGTGCGGGGAGGAGTAGTGGCTGAGGAAAAGGGAGAAAGAATCTCAAGCAGACTTTACGCTGAGCGCTGAGCCCAACTCAGGGCTCGATTCCATGACCCTGAGATCATGACCTGAGCCGAAATCAAGAGTCAGAAACTTAACAGACTGAGCCACCAAGAAGCCCCAAAATATATCGTTTTTTGACAGAAAAAAATACAATTGTGTCAACTTCTCCCACCTTCTAGGGGAGAGAACGATCATTTTTACTGGCAGGGCAACGGTGAGGGGATACAAGATTAGAGTGGGTAACACAGTGTGGTTCGTTTTGAAACCGAGGAGGCAGCTGTAGAAGGGGTCCAGGGCGAAGAGAGTGGCCAAGGGAAAGAGAGATTTCACAGGCATTTATTCTGGGCAGAAGGGAATCGCACAGTGCTGCCCCCTCTGCAATGTAAATCACCTCTCCGACACCTCCACAGAACCTTCAGTAAGATCTGTACGATTCACCATGCCAGTAACTAATCTCTTGTTTCTCCGTTTCAAATCCACCCCTCCAGACACTTCCTCCTGACGCCTGGGCTGCTTGACCCTCTGCTTCTCTCGGAGGCTCTGCGCACCTGGGAAACCAGAGAAAACCTGCAAAGCTGGAGGGGGAGAAGGGCTCATTTCCTGTCTGCATCGCTGCAGTCCAGCTGCGTCCACCTTCCAGAGCATTTGGGTCCAGCTACAGCAGCAGCAGCTGGATCCACTTTGCAGTTTTTCCAGCACCGGCAGAATGAGCCTCATGATGACAAGCTCAGAGACACCATGCCCCTCCTCAGAGATGAAGGTCCAAGACCACAGAAACCCCCCTCCCCCCCGCTCCTAGCCCCCAGACACCCTGGCACCACAGGGCTCCCTCCTCGGAGGTCCCAGTTTCAGCTCCGTGGGAGCTCTGCCTCCAGGCTCCTCAGACTAATGATCCCATCTCCTCCCTTGGCGCCCCTGTCCCGGGAATGGTAGCTGTGTCCTGCAATGGCCACCTCTTTGATCTCTTTGTTTCCCCTCTTTGCCCTCCAAGTCACTCAGTTAACAATTCTTTATGTCACATTCTCACTGTTAAAATAACTGGTGTGGGTTCTGTCCCCTAACTGGAACCAGATTGGTACACTTAACTAATGTATGAAAAGCACATTTTCGTCTTGGGAGGTAGGCAAACAATTCTTTTTTTTTTTTTTTGAAGATTTTATTTATTTATTTGAGAGATGGAGAGAGAGCACAAGGGAGGAGCGGCAGAGGCAGAGGGAGAAGCAGACTCCCTGCTGAGCAGGGAGCCCGATGCGGGACTCGATCCCAGGACCCCCATCATGACCTGAGCCGAAGGCAGATGCTTAACCAACTGAGCCACCCAGGCGTCCCAAGGCAAACAATTCTGAGTATGGCTTCAGGGTTGGCTGCAGTGGGAAAAAGTCATACAGGCACATTTCAGTTATCCTAATATTGCCTGTCCCTTCAATTACCTTTCGTTTCCATGACCTTGTAACTTCTTTTTCATTACGTCCAGCAAAAAGTGTGGTCTGAGAGGAGAAGAGGCTCCTCACCAAACCAAGGGAGCTGCTGCTCTTCTCAGCAGCTGCCCCTGAAGCCACCCTGAGAAATGAGGGGGTTCCTGGTCATGACCTCCGGGAGCTAAGGTTCTCTCCAAACAGGTGCCACATGGCACGACTGCAACATGATTATTCCCAACACCTCACACTAACCTCTCCATTTAGGAGGACCTGCATGTTTTTGAAATCCACAGAGAGCCACTGGATTTTGGAAACCAAGGCAACGGTGTGCAGCAAGGTAGGGATGGGCGGGAGCGTGCAGCCGGGGGGCAGCCTTCCTGTCTGTGCCAGGGCCCAACTTTGGTCCGGAAGCAGCAGGTGGTGATGCCCTGGGAACACTGAAGGCAGGAAAGTTGTTCCGAGGTGTCTGTGGAAGGATAGCTGTCCCCTCACCCCAAGCACCTGGTTGGCTCTGACCGAACAGTTCACTATGCAGGTCAGGACTGGGTATTTCTAACTCCACACTATCACACCCATGATTGGGGCGGGGGGGGGGGCATCCAATGAGCATCTGACTCAAGATCATACTAGATTCTAGAAAGCATCTGGATCCTCGAAAGTAAGCGGCAATGATACTAGTTAATCAAAAGTAACAGAGCCAAGGGGCTTCTGCTAATTCTCCGATCACACACAGAACAGATACTAACTCCGCTAATTTACTTCCATTTCCTTGCGGTCCTGATCGTTTGGGTTTTGAATCAGTAAGTGATTCCCACAGATGTCACATGCCTTGTGTGTCATCTTGCCATGTGGCTCTGCTCCACCATCATTAGAAACCTTTGCTATTTTCCCCTTTCTTCTGTTTTTGCATTTACTGGGAGTAGTAGTGGCTGGAAGAGGTCTTTTCGGAAATGGGGAAACTAGTGTTATACTTTGGATAGTCAACCTTCTCCTTTAACTAGGTGCCTTTGCTTTGAAAAAACTACTGGGAAGAAGAAAGGGAGGCTCCTTTAACGATGTCACTAAGTCCACCCAGAAATAAGGACTAATTAGGATAATGAGGCTCCAGGTAAGCGTGGAAACCCACAAAAGGCTAACTGATCCTATGTCAAGGGGAGCTGCCAGAGTAAGGGTTTGCCCTTTCTCCCACAGCTGCAAACTGTACGAACGAGGCCCCACTTCACCAAGAAGGGACAGAAACCGCATTTGGGGCCATTGGGTTCCTTTGACGGGGCCTTCTTTTTTCCTTCATAAAGTTGCATTTTTATGTTTTCCTATGTAGGGGCACATCATAGAAACTGTCATACTTGATCAGCACCCGGAGAGAAAGATGAAAACGTCACGCTCACATCTGTGTGGCCAGGATGAGCAAGGAGAAATCGAGAAGATTAAGCAGAGAGCTTTCATGCCCGAGATAACCCAGCTGTGTGAAAAATCAAGTCTATTGAACACGAAAGCACTGAACCAACCAAAATAACTGCTTTAACCAGGAAGGAAGGGAATAAATGGCCCCAGCAAAGCACAGACGGTGACGCAGACCTCGGCTGCATTTCAAACAAATTCATGACTCTCTCCACCCTGTGATGCACCTCTGTCCCCCAAGTCGTTCCATTAAAGTTCTGCTCGCTCGTCCTTCTTTTCTGAATAAATAGTAACACCTTACTTCTTTGAGGCTGTATAAATTGCAAATTTTCCTAAAACAGGACTTGGGCTTTCAACATTGTTAGCCGTAAAACTAAAAAGCTTTTTATTATTGTAACCTCTGTGCTACCCAGTGCAGCAACCAACAGCCATAGGTGACGGTTTATATTCAAGTTAATTAGGATAGGGGCACCTGGGTGGCTCAGTCGGTTAATCGATCAACTCTTGATTTTGCCTCAGGTCATGATCTCAGGTCGTGAGATCGAGCCCTCTGTTGAAACTGCTTGGGATTCTCTCTCTCCCTCTGTCCCTCCCCACCCCTCGCTCATGCTCTTTCTTAAAAAAAAAAAAAAAAATTAATTAGGATAAAATAAAGGTAAAGATTCAATTGCTCAGCTGCACCAGCCCCATTTCAAGTATTCGACAGCTACCTGTGACTCGTGGCTACTGGACTGGGCAGTGTCCACACAACATTTCCATCACTGCAGAAAGTTCTCCAGGAAATGAAAAGATGGTGGGGCTCCACTTCCAGAATGTAACTATTTATATTCCTATGTGCTTTCTGACACTCTGAGCATCTGCTTTACCTGCTTCCTGGTAGAGCTCCTGATATTCCTACCGATGGGGGCTCAGATGCCAGGAATTCCTCAGGGCTTAGGTGACTCAGGTTATTTAGAAACTGTGTTTAGTCTTGCAGACTATGAGGCCTCTGCTTCATGTGCGACGCAAAAGGAAACTTCTCTTCCTAATCTTTAAAGCAGCTTCCCACGATCCCTATGATGGCTAATTGTGCGTGTCAACTTGACTAGATTGTGGGGCACCTTGATTGAACATTATTTCTGGGTGTGTCTGCAAGGGTGTTTCCAAATGAGATTGGCATTCGAATCAGTGAAGTCAGTAAAGCAGGTGACCTTCCCCAGTGTCAGTGGGCTTCATCCAATCCATCAAAGGCCTGAAGAGAACAAAAGGTGGAGGAAGGAAGAATTCACTCCTCTTTTCCCTGCCTCCCGGCGTGAGCTGGGACATCTTATCTCACTTTCTCCTCTCTTGAACAGGGAGTTACACCATCAGCTCCCCTGGTTCTCAAGCCTTTAGACTTGGATTGAATTATACCACTGGCTTTCCTGGGTCTCCAGCTTGCAGATGCAGATCACGGGACTGCTCAGCCTCTGTAATCACGTGAGCCAATTCCAACTCCCAGACATAGAGCATAGGCAGGCCTCTCACCTGGGAAAGAGCCTATGCACCAGCTAATGCTCAGTGCTTGGAGGGTTCACACTTCCAGTCTTTGAAATGCAACAAAGACAATGCCACGGATGAACAGGATAAGGGTAAAGAGTATCTGGGCCCACGGCCTGTAGGACAGTTCCCTGGGGGGACAAGCAGGGCCGTCACATCTGGTCTGGATCACTTGGATCTACTATGCATTTATTTACAATGCAAATGACTAATCCCAGAACTTGTCGCTTCTTGGAACTCTTATTTCTTGCCATGACTTAATAGTACAGTCTGGAGGGAATGGGTTCAGAGAGACAAAACTGGATCTTGGCTGGTTTTCCCCGAGGCCGGCCCTTGTGTCAGTGATCAGTCTGCGTCTCCATTTAATGTCCAGCTACTGCTAACAGAAGCCCAGCAACTGACTGGCTGATTATTCTCAAGCCTAAATATTCAGAATGACCTAACAGACTCACACATAAACACACACACACAAGTTCTCATAACCTTCTCAACACGAAAGTGCACATTTTTTCTTCCCGTCCCAGCAACAAACTAACAACCAGTTAACTAACAACCAGCACTTAAATTGGGAGGAAAAAATTAAAAGAAGAATCTACCACCTATGTTCAAAAAAAAAAAAAAAAAGATTGCAGCTGTTTCCTCTGTACTAGAGGCCTGTGTTTTGAATTTTAATATATATTCAACAACCGTATGCTTGTTTCCCCCCTTTCACACCTATTTCTCTTTGCTGTCTCTTATTTGTAAGCCCAAATGTTTCATATTAAAAAGCTATTTCAAACCCAGTCTTTAAAAGGAGAAATAAAACTTTTTTTTAATTGCATAAAGCACTGGAGCTAAGATCAACAGGCTCATGCTACACTGATAGGAATCCAAATGGTCCAATAGTTCTAGGAAGCTGTTTCACCCAGACCAATCAATGGCTTTAAAATCCCTCAACGACCTTTGACCTAATACATCTACTTTTGGGGGAACTAAAGACCCAATTGGACATCCCACGAAGATTTATGTGCAGGGATGTTCATCACCATGTTATTTATAATGCTGGAAGCTGGAGCGGGCGCCAGAAATATTCGAGAGAGACATGGCTATGTGAACAATACACTCTGGAATGTATGTGACCATTAAAGATCACGCTTCCCATGAATACTTAATATACCATGAAAGCTGCTCGTGTTATTTTGTTAAGTGTCAAAATCATAATATAAATCTGTATACGAAATGTGAACTCAGTGGAGACTGAACCCCAGTCTCCTTACTGGTAAAATGCTGTTAATTATGGTACCCCCAACTTTAGGTTTTCTGTAAGGTTTCAATGAAAGAGTCCTATAAATTCTTAGCACAGTGTTTAACACTGGCAGGGGAGCCACATGTTAGCTATTGTCATCCTATATGACAAAACGCACATACACACACACATTCACACACATGCATAAGAGAGAGAGACTGACTAGTTAGCAACACACAAAGTATCAGTAGACAATGAGATTACTAGTGGTTTTTATTTCCTTCTTTACACTGTTTGCATTTTCAGTGTTACAAAATGAGCATATATTACTTTTGTAATCTAAAGAAGACAGTGTGAACCTCACCGCAATATAATAAAATTGTTTTTTAAATACCACATGCTATATTGGAGAGGGTTCTGGTCATAGCTGCGGAAGGAATAAAACGTGATTGGGCCACCCCTGGCCCTTGGTGACCCTGGGTCTCTGATGAGGGATGTCACCTCATCATAATAGGGAATTTCATTAACATGCTCACAGACCTGCCCACATACCCGTTCATGTTCACGCTCGTTCATTCTCATTTTATCGACTGTGAGGATGCTAGTTAATCCCAACAGCCTAAAGGCCTACAGCTCACTCTGATACATCCTGCCTGGGGGATGAACAAGGGGTGCCTCTGTGACACTCCTTGCCTGCCTCTCCCCCTTCTCCCACCCTGCCCCCCGTCTTCCCAGGGGGCCCATCAGGCCTACAGGCTGGGAATGTGGAGGTCAGAACTACTCCTAGTCATCCTAAACCCAGAACGTTCCTTTTACAAGTAGGAAACCGAAGCTCAGAACAAGGCTGACATTCAGCCAGCCCACAGGGACACTGCCAAATTGGTGTTAAAATACTAAGTCCTCCCAGGATGGATGGAAAAGAGCCAGCGACTTGAGCGCCCCACCCTTTGCTGCAGCACCTCCCCCAGGAATCCCAGATCCCCCTAAATCAAGGAACTAGGAAGCCTAGAAGAGGACCTCAGGACCCTGAGGCAGCACCGCAAGCATCTGTGTCTGCTCTGATAGCCATTTCTGTGCCGCCCTCCCTCCCCCATCATGGGGGCACATGATTCTGGGCCATCTGCAGGGAATGGCCCTGCGACTGTGGTCAGTCACCACTTGGGGCTCCAGGCTCTCACTTTAGCAATAGGGACACCACCCTATGACCTTCCAGCCCTCAATGGTAAAAATTTAAGATCTTCTTAAAGAAAACAAAAAGGATGCAAAAACAAATGACTTAATATCTGAGGCCAAGTGAACATTGCTTTAGCTAAAAAACCTTGTGGAAGGTCAGACTACAGGTTCTAGCTCTTCCTATTCAGAGAGGAGATGATCTGGGACCCCATCACCTCCACTGCCCAGCAAGGCTGCAGAGAGCAAAGTTATTTATTTCCATGTGGTCAACCCCCCGTATGTGGGAGAGGATTATAAATTACTCACTTGTACCTTTGTGTCAATACATCCATAGTAGGACTTCACTGAATGCAAGATGAAGAAAGGATGGATGAATATAGGAACAAATGGACTAAATGTCAGACCCCAGGCTTACAGGTTGTATACAAGGATGGTGGTGGAGGAGGGGCTCTTCTGGCTGAGCTGTGTCCCCTCTATTAAAGTTACTACTTGATAGTTTGGGTAGGAGCAGGGGCTCTAAACTCAGACTTCCTGGACTTCGATTCTGTCTTTACTAGTTGAGACTATGTGACCTTGTTTAACCTCTCTGTGCCTGTTTCATTATGTATAAAATGGGGATAATAATACTACCTACATCAAAGGATTGTGATAAGGATTAAATGCTCAAAAGAAATCCCAGGGCATAGCAAGGACCTGATAAATTTTCTATGTCTAATATTATTAGTTTGTTTTCCTGTAACAGTGCTCGTCTCTGATGCAGTAGAATGTCCTACCCAGAAAAGGCACAGGTTGGGACTCTGGTCTCTCTTTATCTGCATTCTTCTGTCCCAACCCATGTTCCCAGATCCTTGGAAGATCCATGCTGGTGAGATAGTGAAGGGTAATGGGCACCAACAAGTTGCATTTTTCCCACCTTCCCTGTCCGGAGGTCCTCGATATTTAACAGGAATCTCTAGACACTCTGGAGGGGGTGGTTCTTTCATGGAAGTTCAGGGAGGGGGCAGTGGGGGGAGAAGAAGTTAGGAAGGAGGCACTTCTTGTACAGGTACAAAGTGCTCAGTTTCCAACTTCACAGGTAATTACATTAAAGGCAAATTATTTGATCCAAGCATAACACTAAAGAGTCATCAATCACAAGGAAAGAGAGCAAGAGAGGAAAAAAAGGAAAAAAGAGAAGAACTACACAAACAACCAGAAAACAATTAACAAAATGGAATAAGTACATACCTGTCAATAATTACTTTAAATGTAAATTGTCTACATACGCCAATGAAAAGACATAGGGTGACTGAATGGATTAAAAAAACAAGACCCATCTATATGTTGCTTACAAGAGACCTAAAGACACACACAGACTGAAAGTGAAGGGAAAAAAAATACTCCATGCAAAAGGAAGCAAAGAAAAAAGAAGAAAAGATGAAGTAGCAATACTTGTTGTATCAGACAAAACAGACTTTAAAACAAAGAAGAGCATTACATAATCAAAAAGAGATCAATTCAATAAGAGTTGGATTATATATATAATATATATTATATAATACATGTTATATTAATATAATAATAATTATTATATGATATATTATAGAGCAAGAGATATAGAAATATAAGAAATACAAGAAAAAATGGAAAATCACAAACGTTTGGATGCTAAACAGCATGCTACTAAGTAACCAATGGACCATTAAGAAATCAAAGAAGAAATAAAAGAATACATGGAAACAAATGAAAATGAAAACACAATGGTCCAAAATCTTTGGGATGCAGCAAAAGCAGTTCTAAGAGGGGAGGTTATAGTGATACAGACTGACTTTGACAAACAAGAAACAATCAAATAAACAATCTCATCTTTTGCCTAAAGTAACTAAGAAAAGAAGAAGAAACAAAGCCCAAAATTAGTAGAAGGGAGGAAATATAAAGATTAGAGCAGAAATAAATAAGATAGAGCTAAAAAGACAACAGAAAAGATCAATGAAACCAATAGCTAGTTCTCAATAAGTCTTTAGCCAGACTCATCAAGAAATAAAGAAAGAGGACTCAATAAATAAATAAGATCAGAAATCAAAGAAAAGAAGTACCAAGTGACACCACAGAAATACAAACGATTGGGACGTCTGGGTGGCTCAGTCAGCTAAGCATCTGCCTTCGGCTCAGGTCATGATCCCAGGGTCCTCGGATTGAGTCCCACATTGGGCTCCTTGCTCGGCGGGGAGCCTGCTTCTCGCTCTGCCTCCTGCTTTCCCTGCTTGCATGCTCTCTCTCTCTCTGACAAACAGATGAATAAAATCTTTAAAAAATTAGTCCTTTAAAAAAAAAGAAATAAAAAGATTCTAAGAGAATACTAAAAAAAACTATATGTAAACAAATTGGACAACCTAGAAGAATTGGACAAATTTCTAGAAACATAAAATCTTCTAAAACTGAATCAGGAAGAAGTGGAAAATCTAAACAGATCAATTACTAGTAACAAAAGTGAACTGGTAATCAAAAAACTCCCAATGAGCAAAAGTCCAGGACTAGATGGATTCACAGGTGAATTCTACCAAATATTTAAAGAAGAGTTAACACCTATTCACCTTAAATTATTCCAAAAAACAGAAGAGGATGGAAGCTTTGAAATTCATTCTACAAGGCCAGCTTTACCCTGATACCAAAAGCAGACAAAGACACTACAAGAAAAGAAAACTATAGGCCAATATCACTGATGAACATAGATGCAAAATTCTTGACAACATATTGGTAAACAAAATTTGACAATACATTAAAGGGATCATTTACCATGTCCAAGTGGGATTTATTCCAGAGATATAATGATGGTTCAATATCTGCAAATCAATCGATGTGATACACCACATTAACAAAACGAAGGATAAAAACCATGTGATCATCTTGATAGATGCAGAAAAAGCATTTGACAAGATTCAATATCAATTTGTGATAAATAGTCTCAACAAAGTTGAGTTTAGAGGGAACATACCTCAACATAATACAGGCCACATATGACAAACCCACAGCTAATATCATCCTCGATCAGGAATAAGACAAGGATGTCCACTCTTAACACTTTTATTCAACATAGTACTAGAAGTCTTAGCCACAGAAGTCAGAAAAGGAAGGAAACAAAGGAGGAAGGGAGGGAGGACAGGACAGGAAAGGAAAGGAAAGGAAAAAAGGGGCATGTAAATTGGTAAGGAAAAAGTAAAACTGACACTATTTGCAGATGACATGATACCATATATAGAAAACTCTAAGGACTTCACCAAAAAACTGTTAGAACTAATAAAGAATTCAGTAAAGTTGCAGGGTTACAAAATTAATGTAGAGAAATCTACTGCATTTCTATATACTAATAACAAAATAACAGAAGGAGAAATTAAGAAAACAATCTCATTTATAATTGCATCAAAAAGAATAAACCATCTAGGAATACGTTTAACCAAGGAGATGAAAGACCTGTACTCTGAAAACTATAAAATACTGATGAAAGATATTAAAGATGATACAAATGGAAAAATATATCATGCTCATGTACTAGAAGAATTAACATTGTTAAAATGTCCATACTACCCAAAGCAATCTACAGATTCTGTGCAATCTCTATCAAATACCAGTATTATTTTTTACAGGACTGGAATAATCCAAAAATTTGTATAGAACCACAAAAAAGGCTGAATAGCCAAAGCAATCTGAGGAAAGAAGAACAAAGCTGGAGGTATTATAATCTAATATTTCAAGATACACTACAGATAGATAGATAGATATACCACATCCACAAAATGCACTACAGATACATATATACCACATCCACACACAATGGAATATTACCCAGCCATTAAAAAGAATGATATCTTGCCATTTGTGACTAGATGGATGGACCTAGACGGTATTATACTAAGTGAAATAAGTCAGACAGAAAAAGACAAATACCATATGATTTCACTTATATGTGGAATCTAAAAAACAAAACAAAACACAAAACAGAAACAGAATAATAAATACGGAAAACAAACTGGTGGTTGCCAGAGCACTGGGGTGGGAAGATGAGTGACGTAGTTTGCTTAATCCCAAGGGGATTAAGAGGTACAAACTTCCAGTTATAAGTCACAAGGATTACAAGTTCAGCAGAGAGGATATAGTCAATAATATTGTAATAATATTGTACAATGACAGATGGTAACTACCTTTATCATGGTGGGCACAGCATAATGTATAGAATTGTTGAATCGCTATGTTGAACACCTGAAACTAATACAACATTGTATATCAACTATACTTCAATAAAAATAGCAAATTATTTTACATAATAATTTGAATCTGTGATGCTTTTAAACACTGTTGCAGTGGGTTGAATGGTAGTTCCTCAAAAGATATGTCTACAGAAGCTGTGAACGTACCCTTATTTGGAAAAAGAGTCTTTGTAGATGTAAGTAAGTTCAACATTTCCAGAGGAGATCATCATGGATTAGGGTGGACTCTGAATCCAATGACAAATGTCCTTGTAAGAGAAGAGTAAGGGAGAAGACACACAGAGGAGGAAGACATGTGAAGACAGAGTCAGAGATTAGGGTCACAGTGTCCTAAGGCAAGGAGAATGTGGAGCCACCAGAAACTGGAGGAGGCAAGGAAGGATTTGTCCCTTGAACAACCAAGAGGAACCAAGCTTGCACACAACTTGGTTCTGAATGGGATCAAACTATGCTGCTTTAATATATAGCACTTTGCCGTACAAACCTATTTTGAGCTGGAGGTAAGTGAGAAATCACAGATGCAGAAAAAGCTCTCAACTCTCCCCTGCCTTCTGCATAAAAGCAAGGCACACTTTCCCTCTGTGGAGGTGTCCTCCTTCCTCTGTCCTGTTCCAGGAATAGGAGACAACTCTTATCACTGAAGATGGTCCCGACCTGAATCTGCACACAGACCCTATAAGTAGATAATCCTTGTCTTCCATTAGTTTCCTTCCATATATTTACTTTCTCACAATTTACTGCCCTTTGAAAACCCGAAACACTTTTCCTTTGTCCTGTCATTTCTCCACAAATTTATCATTCTTTGTTAAAATAGTATATAAGCTTTCAGGCCTAACCAAGTCTATGGGTTTTCATTTCCTTTTTTTTGTGTGAGACCCCCGTGTACACCTAAAAACTAAATATTAGCATCAAATAAAACTGTTATGCCTCTTCACCTGTTAATCTGCCTTTTGTTACTTAACTTGCAGGGCTCCAGGTACTAAACCTAAGGGAGTAGAGGAAAGAGTTCTTCCTCCCCTTCAGGTTCATATTCTGCCTCCTGACACCAAACTCGTGAAAATCCATTCTCGCCCTAGCAAACGAATACAACCCTTAAATTCAAGACATCCTGAGCTTAGATCCCTGAACATGCCACAGAATGTCCTCCCTCCTTATTATTTGCTCATATTGAACAGTCTTGTCCTTCATACCTTTTACTGAGCATCTACTATGTGCTAACCTCTGTTCTGGGGTAGGTTTTAGAGAAACACAGCCAGTGAAGTCAGGGTCCCCGCTCCTCAGCAGGTTTGTACATGTCCAACAGCACTGGCCGTGCTGATTTTGGGTCTCACACCATCATTATTTGTATTTCAGGGAAGTGTTCTTATATGGGGGAAAGAACATGGGACTTTTAGCGTAGAAGCACTGGATTCCTATTCCAGCCACACTTCTCTGGCTCATCAGTACTAGTGAAGTAAATTAATTTATAACGTGTGAGAACGTGAATAATGTCAATAGCTAATTTTCATCAGGAGCTTACATTGTGCCAAATCTATTCTGAATACTTTGGTCATTTAAGTCTTCCGGCCATCCTGATGCAGGTTCTGCCATACACCCCGCTGGACAGGAGAGAACACAGAAGTGCGGAGAAGTGCAATAACTCACTCGGGGCTCCAGAACTAGGACTCAGCAGCTAGATCTGAGTGGCAGATCTGGGATTTGAACTCAGTCTGATCGCGAGCCTCTGCTCTTAATTACTACGTTCACAGTCACTGTGTTATTACAACAGCTCCTTCAGGGATCAATTTCCATTTCCCAGACAAGGAAACCAAGGTTCACAGATATTTCTACAGAGCAGTGGTAATAATCAGACCAAATTATGCATATTGCTTGTCAAGGGCCGCTTACTATTTCTCTTAAACCCCCCTTCTTTCCCCTCCCATGGTAAGCTCTATAGAGGCAAAGACTGTATTTTACGTATTCTGGGTCCCCCTGAAGCTTCACCAACTGTTCCTGAGAGAGCAAATGACAACTGAGTGTCTGCTATGGGCCAGGCTGGATCATAATGAATTCTGGCGTTCCCCAAACCACAAAGTGTTTAGAGCTGGGATTTAACATTTAAGTAAGAACCACAAAAATGAGTCAAATTAAGTGAATGAAAAACTGTCAGACATTACAACATATTATAATCCAATTTCCTAATGGAAGTTGTAGACAGGCTGCCATGAAAGGGATTTAAATTTGAAGTGCCTAAAAGCCCCGACTTTTATATCTCAGTGATGCCTTAGCACGGGGAACCGGGCTGCCGGATTTTCCTCATCTCTAGCGGAACCCCGTGTGGTATAATGAAGCAGAATCAAGCTCCAAAATGACACCTAGAGTATAAATAGACATTCCCTTTGATGCTTCCAGACAGTAAGTCTTTGTTTGGGTTGAAGATGTGCCGCAGGATAGCTCCAAATTGGCCCTGCTCCCACAGGAGGAGGAAGGGGGTGGGTCCTTCTCCAAAGTACACCCCCCACCCCGCCTTCCCTAGGTAGCCCCCACTAACAAGGGCTGCTCAGCAGCATCCATACCAAAATTCAGAGGCACTGAGGTCTTTGTATTAACAGCCCAGGGAAGAAAGCCTTTGGGAGAATATTAATTATAAGAGACAGCACATCATTACCCTTTTGCCCTTCTAGACCTCCTGCTTCTAGTGAGAGATGGACTGGCTCCAGCTGTCCTTGTAGCTTTGCCTAAATGGCCCCTGCACCCACACTGCCACCTTAACAGAGAAGAAGGGGAATGTATCAGATGTCTGCTCTGAGATCCTAGCATCCAGTGATCTTATATCCCCCTTAATGGAACAACAGATCTGCACTCCTGATACTGAAAATCACTTAGTCCTTGCGATGCCAGCAAACTCAGCCAGATCTTCTACTCTGGACACTGGATACCAGGAAAAGAAATTTTATGTACATATAAAGGTTATATATATATCCTTAAAGCACAAGAAGATTCTCTGAAACCAGAGTAGGAGAGCAGGAGAAAGACTATTGGTAATTTATTGATAGATGCTTGTCATGGGCAACATGGCGCGCTGTTTTTAGAGAAGGTATTTCAAAATTTGAAAACTGTAACGATCTTAATGCTCTTTGAATAAATGGCACAGTGTTTTATGGTCGCTGAGGGAGAGATGCCAGAAGGGCTATGCTCATAAACGCATTTTTCACGATGGCCCAGATACATGCCTTTAACTTTGTTGCCTCAAGGAAGAACATGGAACTGATTTCCCCCAAGGCCTCTGAGTCCTCCGAGGAATTGCTCAGGGTAAACCAAGGTCTGGATGCAGAATTTCACAGTGCATTAGGACCCTAATGGTTAAAATAGTGAACAGTTATTTCATACTGCTAAAGACCCAATGTTTGCTTATCCCAACCCTCAATCCCAAATTCATACTGAAACCTAATCTCCAAGGCGATGGTATTAGGAGGTGGAGCTTTTGGGGACGTGATTAGGTCATGAGGTTGGAGCCCTCATGATGGGATTACTGCCCTTATAAAAGCGACCCCACAGAGCTCCCACTTCCCTTCAGCTGTGGCAGGACCCAGGGAGAAGACAACTGTCCGTGGACCAGACACTAAATCTATCAGTGCCCTGATCTTGATCTTGCTGGCCTTCAGAACTGTGACAAATAAATGCTATTTAAGCTGGCTTGGAGTCTGTGGTATTTCTGTTACAGCAGCTGGAATGAACCAAGACACTTACTATAGACCAGGTGCTCTGATAATTGCTTTATAAACACAATCTCATTTAATGTTCACAACAACCCTCTGAGGTAGGTGCTACCACTATCTTAAAGCTCAGAGAGGTTAAGTAACTTACCTAAGGTCACACAGACAGTAAGCAGTAGAGCCAGTACTCAAGCCCTAGTCAAGGTGTTAGTAATGCCAAGGATTCCTGAAATGCACTTGAAGTGAGGTCCTTTTGATTTTACCTGATTCTCCCTGAGGCTGTCCCGGGCTCAGGTGGTCTACTCAAACAGAAACACACTCAGGGAAAGTAGAGCCAGAGGCAGTCAAAGCACCCCAACACACCACCATTTCGTGTTCCCTGTCTCTATAAATCCTGCCTTTTGTCTTCCGCTCTGAGAGGTGGTCATCCAAGCCTATGGGAATGGCACCTGCTAGAGACATACAGGGCCCAACCTGCACAACTCTACCTGAGAGGCCCTGAATTTGGGTTTTCAAAGCCTAATTCAAATCCCATGTCTGCTATGCAGTGTTCCCTGATCACCCTTTGGAGGCGACAGCAGGTGGTAGTGGTCCATAAAGGACTGGGCTGGGGGTTAGTGAACACTGGATCTAGCTTCCACCCTGCCATGTCCGTGTTGAGTGATCCTAGACAAATCATTTAACCTTTCTGGACCTCAGTTTTTTCCCTGCAAAATAAGAGAGTGGGATTAGGTTGAGTCTAAATTTCCTGCTAGCTCTAAAATTTTATAACCTGTCACTTCTGAACTCAAGATATTTGTGAGGTAGTGCTTAACATACATTATCTTATACAGCATTATTATTTCCACAGATCTCTGTTTCTATCATATTTCTCTAAAAAATGTGGGGGTTTTCGAGACAGGATCTCTCTAGATTCTCAGTCAATATTTCCTTGAGTTTTGATGTTCAGCATTCCAATGTCCACAGATAACATTATATTTGACATATTTCCCAGGTGCCTACAAGTCCACCATCATTGCACCACATGGACAGAACCACAGTTGTAGCATTCTGGGAAAAACAGAAAGGAAGGAAACCAACTGTGATTTTTAAAAACCTTCTTTGTATGGTACCTAAGTGTAAACAAAGAATTATCTAAGAAATAGCCTCTTGTTCATTTACACTTTAATATCATAATTTGTAAGACTGAATCACACCAATAAAGCTAACAGGCATGTAATGAAAAGCACACTATCCCAATTTTTTGCAGTTTATTATTGTGGCTGAATTAGAGCAAGCATGAGGAGATGGGCCATTTAACTAGATTAAAGATAAAATAATGTGAAGTTTAAAAATGCCAACAGTTGGACTGTTGACATAGCATGAGGGCAGCCAGTGAAGTAGGAAAAAGGTAGATGCCATCAACTCTAGAAGCCATTGTCTTGACGTTAATGGGAAATCCATGGAAAATAAATCATTCCAGGGGCTCAAAAGTTATTTTAAATTCCATGTGTACACTTAAGTGAAAAACAAGCCAGGCCCTGAAATAATTAAAGCCATCAATATGAACTACTCAGGTTTGAAAGGGGCCAATATTTCTTACTCATAAAAAATGAAATAACGTGCAATTTGGTTTCTTTGCCGTCTGCTACTTGAATTGCAGAGTATTGTTCAAAAGTTAATTTAATACCAGAATATAATTATTAAGACTATAGAATGCCTAATTTTAGCCACTGCATTAAAGAATGATTTTCTTTTTTTATGGTAATTTTTTTAACTTTATAAACTAAAAGTCACAAAAGTGATTTTAGCTTTACCTCTTTTAGAGAAAAAGAGCATTAGGTGGAAAAAAAGAAAATTTAATAAAACTGAGTATAATAATACAATTCCCCACAGAATACTCGGCAAGGTGTTCAGCTGTTTCTCCCACTCATGTTGAAAGCTTTTCTTAGAGGTTCTATTTGAAGAGCTTGGGTGGAAAGCTTGAAAGAATAGTACAAACATGTGAGCGACAGTCTATATTAACAAATCAGTCAGTAAATTCACCAGGTTTTACCAAAGAACAAGGAAAGCCTCCTGTGAAATTAACTATTTCACACTTTTTAAGGCTTTAGTCATGGGAATCCCTGTTGCTACTTCCCATGCCTCCCAGCTGCCCTGCAGCCTCGGCTAGAAAGCCTTACCATCCTGAGCAGATCATTCCATTTTCTTCTTGAAAGGAAAAAAAAAATGCTTTGATTTGTTTTCCTTTTTAAAATCCTGTTTTGCGGGACACCTGGGTGGCTCAGTCGTTAAGCATCTGCCTTTGGCTCAGGTCATGATCCCAGGGTCCTGGGATGGAGCCCCACATGAGGCTCCCTGCTCCACAGGAAGCCTGCTTCTCCCTCTCCCACTCCCCCTGCTTGTGTTCCCTCTCTCGCTGTGTCTCTCTCTGTCAAGTAAATAAAATCTTTAAACAAATATTTACTGAGCACATTCTAATCCTTCCATAAATTTGCAAAGTAACTATGACTACTCCTATTTGTATTTGGACATCATTAGTCCAAATGAGAAAATTGTGGCCCAGAGATAGTAAGACATCTGAGATCACAGTACTAGGCAGTGGCCAACCTGGGATTCCACCAAATACCATGCCACAAACTTTTGCTCTTTTTACTGAGTTGCCCCACCCCATGGTATCCTCGCTGCCTCTAATAACTTGTTCTGTTTTGTTTTGTTGTTTTGTTTTGATTTGTTTTTCAAGGGCCCTAGGAGCAAACTGCTAAGCCAAATGGAATATTTGGACAGGGGCTCTGAGAACTTCAGAAGTGCTGAAGGAAAGTGGGCAGGTGCTCCTGAGGACACCCACAGTCCAGGCTCATTTAGGAAACACCTGACTGCGGGGGGAGGAAATTCAGTTTGTGTCAGGGCCTGAATTCTTAAGTTTAATCACATCAGTCTTTCCTAATATGCAAGCGCCTGCAGTTGAGAGTGATAAAAGTATTTTCCCCCTTATTTCAAGAAAAGAGATGAAACGTAGGGATTCCTAGAATAAGTTTTTGTATGATCTGCTAAGAACCTCATCATAGAGACCATCTGTAAAGCGAGAGACTGGTTTTCAAGCCAGGCTGGCTACTGTCCTTGATGACCACCTGGTCCTGAAGATCCTGGATCTTGGTTCTCTTCTGCTGTTGTTCCAGAACTAATATTGTAGTGATTCACGTCAGTATGCTTTTGTCCTCCTAAGTGCCCAAAATGCCCAACACTGACCAACTACAACTTACCATCCTTGTCCAAAGGGGCCCCCCACACCAGGTCAATATGAATAAACTCATCAAATCAAGCCTCAAAATGCCCTGTTTATAAGGCCAAATTCTAGAATTTCAACTTTACTTGCACTGTTGACCATATTACTAATATTAGTAGTCATGCCATTCAAAAATAAAATCAGTCACCAACATGAACTCTTTTAACTTCACTGTAGGAAGGACAATGTGAGTGTGGCTTTCAGGGAAGTGACATTCACAATGAGTCATGTCGCCCCATTCTCCAAAGAGGGGTCCATATCTACCTCCAACTTTTTGCCAATACCTGATTTTTTGTACATATGGGGTATCTATACAGCAGGAAAGTCTTCTCATTGCTGTACCCTGAAATCCCACCAATTAGAGAAAATTCATTTAGCTTAAAAGGATTCTAATTCTACAGTAAGTGACACTGAAACTCGCTGAACTCAGTGAGGAAGTGGGAGTGTCAGAACCCGAGGTCTTTGGACATAAGACCAGTCAGATGAGGGATCCCAAGTGAGTGGTTGGCACACAGGAAGCAAGCAGAGGGGCAGGCTGAGTTGCACGGGGGAGGTTCCGGAGCTTGAGGCAGGCAGACGCACATGGTGTGGCATGGAGCAGGAACTCCATCACATGGACTGGAGTGAGGGGCAGGCAAGCTGAGGAAAGACCTCCTGAAAAACAAGGGATCATGCGGCCAATGGTGGCAAGGCTCAGGCATGGGGGAAGCAAGGAGCTGACCTGGGCTCCTAGATGGGACAGAGCAGAGGTGAGGCTAAGCCCATGCAGCAGTGCTGCCCTGCTGACCTGTGGGGCTTTATATCCTCTTGACTAGATGAGCATAGCTGTGGGAGCTTGGCTCTGGGCCTGCCCTGCACAGTCAGGGCTAACTGCTCCATGCATGGGGTCAGGGGGCTTTCCAGAGGACAACCAAGCAGGGAGTTTTGGTGGTGATGGCGCCCTAATTTCGAAGTCTGGAGATCTGTGGATGAGGAAGCCTGGGAGTTGGGCAGAATGCCACCGAGAAAGTATTTATGGGGGCGGGCACGGCTCTCCAATCCAAGTATATCAGGGCAGCCCTGGATGGCAGGATCCGGGGAGAGAACTCTCAACACCCTACCTTCTTTAAAGCCAAGTCAGTCCGCTATATAGCTCTCAAGTCATTCGCCCTTAAGAAGTTGAGGGGAAGGGTGCCTGGGTGGCTCAACTGGTTAAGCATCTGCCTTTGGCGTGATCCGGGGTCCTGGGATGGAGCCCCATATCAGGTTCCCTGCTCAGCAGGGAGTCTGCTTCTCCCTCTCTCTCCCCTTCCCCCAACTCGTGCTTGCGTGCGCGCTCTCTCTCTCTCTCAAATAAATAAATGAGATTCTTTAAAAAAGAAGAAAAGTCCTTAAAAAGATGATGAGGGGAAAACCCTCAACGTAACTGTCTTTCTTAATTTGCGGAGTTTTGATGGCATTGGTTTTATTTCCTAACTCCTCTGTAATAGCGCAGGGGGCGCAGTTGGCCATTGAGTTGTGAGGTCCAGGTTCCCTTTTCAAGATAATAGGCTTAGAAATGATGATTGCTTCTCTCCAAGGTAGGTAATTACTTTTTGTGGGTTTTGCTGTCCCTGCTTCCTAAGAGAGAGGATGATTGTTCACTTGCCCACTAGCACATACAAACCATATGTGCCCAATGTCTCAATTTTAGTTCATCAGCGAAGTATGAAATTATTTTTAAATGACGTATCTTTCAATATTCAAATGAGAATCAATCTGGCAAGGAAAATTACATGATGCTAATTATTCTTTGTGCATATAAATCAGCTGTGAAATCATTCGAAACTCCTGTGTGTTTGGCTTCTTTACTAGCAGTGCAGAATAATTATCAACAAACCTCGGTAAGCTGCACTTAGCAAAAGGTCTCATTATTCAGCATGAGCACAGCTTTGCTGGATGCTCCCTGGCACACAAAATACCTAGCTTGGCTTGTGCCCACCACGAAGCACACCTAAAAAGGTTATGTGATGGTTATCCAGTTCCCAAATAATCAGGAGCATCTTTGGAGAGCAGAAGATAGGAGAATCTGATTTGATTAGAGGGAGAGAGACAAACTAAGCCATCTATACCAGCAGATGTTCTAAATCAAGAGTAGGAACAGATACTTAAAAATGAGAAGCTACTTCTTATAATGACATTCAAAATGGGATTCTTATCACTTGTGACCTCTTCCCATTCAACTCGTGCTCCTCCCTACTGCCCCCAACCCCCATTACAGAATGAGACCATGACACTGAAATAGTTAAGTCCAGGAGTGAAATGGTAACTCACTAGAGTGAAAGCATCTTGAGAAGATAAACATTATTTATTATTTTCTTATCGCTTTCATGTGGCACTTCTGGCTATTGGTGATTGCAACATGGCTTCAAAATTAATAAACTGGTGGGAACCATTAGTCTGGTGATTTTTACTTCCTCCAAGATGAAGACCTTTATGGCCCACATTTCCCAGGAGATCAGGCACAAGTGCTCAATATGGTGAGCATAACATCCTCTCCCGAGCACCACCTTTTCTCCATGGGTACAAGGGATGCTTGGCCCCCAGTGTGGGGAGCAAGGAGAACCTTCCTCCATCTTCCCCCTAAACCTTGACTGGAGACCAAATCCATGCTTTATCTCTGGGAAGGGTTGCTCTCTGGAAGGCAACAGACTCCAATGCATTTTCTTTGAGGTTCTTGGAAAAAGGCTGAAAAGAGCTGAATGGGATATATTGTCAGAGGCAGTTGTGGCCAGGAGGGGACACCCTGGCAACCCTTTACCTCCCTGTTGTTGAACTCTCCTCTTCAAACCCACAGACACCTGGGGCATGGACTCCCTCCCCACCACTAACTCATTCCTGCTAAGGGGCTAGCTGAGAAGATTTTAGGAACTCCTCTCTGAAACTATTTACAGCAGGGGCTCGGCCCCCTGCCTCCCCTCAAACTGCCCCCTTTGAAAAGCTCGCATGTACTCCAGTACACTATCCATTCACTATCCATTGTTCTGCCCCTCACATTCCTGCTCCGCTCACTCTGATGGAAAGAACTAACCCCTCTCTTTGAAATCCATGCCTTCCCAAAAGTGTGCAGAAAGCCAACTCCACAGAAATAGCAGTGTCTTACGAATCAAGTCCTTGTTTCTAAATGTGTGGCACCCGCCCACAGAACTGCCCCATCCTCCAACGGGCTTCTCTACACATCCTTTTCCTCTGCAACATCTGGTTCTCTGAGAATACCTGCCACTGTGTGACTGCTACTTGTAAATATGTGTCTGTCTTCCCAGCAGATCAGGGGCCGTTTGGGAGTGGAACTGTGTTTTATTTCGCTTGGTCTTTCTTCCCTCACCTCCAAGGATTTGGTGGCCTGGCCAATTTAAAGACCAGCGAATATATTTAGGAGGAAATATTTTTGACTGTGAAAATGGCACCTTGACTCAATTTTGAACTCTTTTTCCTGTGAAGAGCTTCATCTTGCAAGCAAGCCTAGATGCCTAGATGGATAAAATGCCAACTGTCAGGTTGGCCCATCCAGGGCCCCACTCAGAACACCACCAGAAGCAGCAAAAGATGAAAGAAAGCAAGTATAAAAGAGACTCATGTTTATCTCCATAGAACATATGACTTTTGATGACAGACTGTGTTAAAGGAGAGACCCTATTAATTTAATTTCAAAGGCCTGAAGCTATGGGGAGAGAGAGGCCCGAAGTTTTGTCAACTTTACTTGCAAGTCCAACTTGCACTTGATGAAGCACAGCCCCAGAGGAAAACACTATTTACCTATTTAAAGTAAAAGGAAAATACTCAAAAGGTCTCAAAGAAATGATAAACCTCAAATACATGTGCGCTGCCTTCCCCAGCATGATACCGTGTCATCTTAATTATAAAAAGTCCTAAGAGCAGAAGTGCCCCCACAGTAAGAGTCAGCTGACTCCAAAGAAGCATGGCATTCTTGTTAGAATTAGTGGTAAGAGTGAAATGTTATATAAAACAGATAAGTTAATAATATTTTGCAAATTAGCATCTATAGAAATTTGCTGAAAAACATTTCTCCTGAAATAATCATTACCAAAATTACTGTATTGAAAATATTGTATCCATTCCTCCTTAAAAAATTTAAATGAGAGCCTCAGCAAAGTCTCATCTCCAACACCCATCCCCAACTCCATGGCCAAGAATGTAGAATTGAGGGAAAAGAAACTTTTTAAAGTTCACACGAGATGGGTGAAAGCAAAGAGATGTGGAGTTATTTCAAAGAAAGTGAATGGGTCCTAGGGCAGCAAGACCAGTTTTTAATCTGCTTGAAGCTATTCATATTCCAAAGACAAACCGTGTTTTCCTTAAGATGGAGCGGATCATCTACAGAAGCAAGGAAAGTTGCAGAGGTGAAAGGTGGCAGTTCCTCCCAAGTACTCAGGGTGTGGGCACGGCCAGCTGATGGCTGATGGCTGATGGGGATGGGTAGGCCACAGTCCACAGTCGGATTGGCAATCCCTTCTTGCTCACGGGAACCACCACATCAGGTGACTGGAGCCTGATCTCATGACTAATTCAAATCATTAAACCAATCCCCTTGTTCTGGTTCCATGAGTACCAAACAACCTTCTGATAATTTGTTTCCCTTTGTAGCAACTTTGTAAGTGATAGAAGAGGCTGTTTCACCTGCCAGTTCTATTTATTAGAAATTAATAATTTGGTATTTGAGTGCTAGATATTGTCTCTCTAAGCTTTGTGAGTTTGAGTCAGGATTTCAGAGTCTGCTATGGGACCGTCTCAAAGGGGAAATTCCTTAACCCAAGGGGTAGCCAAGGCTGGCTCCCTGGTGGCTGACATTCTACTTGATACCCGAGTGTCGCTGCAAACTCCTTTTTTTTTTTTTTTAAGATTTTATTTATTTGACAGAGAGAGAGATAGCAGGAGCAGGAACACAAGCAGGGGGAGTGGGAGAGGGAGAAGCAGGCCTCCCGCTGAGTGGGGAGCCCAATGTGGGGCTCGATCCCAGGACCCTGGGATTATGACCCGAGCTGAAGGCAGATGCTTAACGACTGAGCCACCCAGGCGCCCTGTAAACTCCTTTCATGCTAATTCCTACAAGCAAGTATTTTTAAAACAACATATGACAAATTACACAAGTCAGGAAACGACAGATGTTGGCGGGGATGTGGAGAAAGGGGAACCCTCCTACACTGTTGGTGGGAATGCAAGCTGGTGCAACCACTCTGGAAAACAGTGTGGAGGTTCCTCAAACAGTTGAAAATAGAGCTACCATACGATCCGGCAATTGCACTACCAGGTATTTACCCCAAAGATACAAATATAGGGATCCGAAGGGGTAGGTGCACCCCGATGTTCATAGCAGCAATGTCCACAATAGCCAAACTGTGGAAAGAGTCAAGATGCCCATCGACAGATGAATGGATAAAGAAGAGGTGGTATATATACACAATGGAATATTATGCAGCCATCAAAAGGAATGGGATCTTGCCATTTGCAACGACGTGGATGGAACTGGAGGGTGTTATGCTGAGCAATATAAGTCAATCAGAGAAGACATGTATCATAAGACCTCACTGATATGAGGAATTCTTAATCTCAGGAAACAAACTGAGGGTTGCTGGAGTGGTGGGGGGTGGGAGGGATGGGGTGGCTGGGTGACAGACATTGGGGAGGGTATGTGCTATGGTGAGCGCTGTGAATTGTGTAAGACTGACGAATCACAGATCTGGACCTCTGAAGCAAATAATACATTATATGTTAAAAAAAAAAAAGAAGAAGAAGATAGCAGGAGGGGAAGAATGAAGGGGGGGAAATCGGAGGGGGAGACGAACCATGAGAGACGATGGATTCTGAAAAACAAACTGAGGGTTCTAGAGGGGAGGGAGATGGGAGGATGGGTTAGCCTGGTGATGGGTATTAAAGAGGGCACGTTCTGCGTGGAGCACTGGGTGTTATGCACAAACAATGAATCATGGAACACTACATCAAAAATTAATGATGTAATGTGTGGTGATTAACATAACATAATAAGAAAAAAAACAACATATGACAGAGCCTTTTTCATCTACTTGATGTGTGAGTCAAGTGTTCATTATCGAGGTAATAGTAGGGCTTACTTTCAGTTTACCTCACCTGCCGTGTTCTCCCTGACGTCCACTCCTGTGGGGCCAGCTCCCACCTACACACAATGACTCTCGAATCTGGAACTCCAGCTATGCTGTCTCTACTGCGCCTTGCCTGTTCAACAGCCAGGTGGACCTCTTGACGTGGAGATCCAACAAGTACCCCAAAGCCAGCATGTCAAAACTGAGTCACCCCATCCCCCATGATGGGCTTCTGCTCCTTTGCTCTTGCTTAAAACCACTTCCTGAAAAGTACCCCCATATTCAAACTTAAAACCTGAGTAGCCATCTGTATTCGTTGCCCGGGGCTGCGGCAACACCGTAGCGCAAACCAGGTGGCTTAAACAACAGAAACGTATTGCGTCAAAGTTTTGGAGGCTCCAAGTCCAAGCCCAAGGTGTTGGCGGTGTTGGTTCCTTCTGAGGGCTCTGAGGGAATTATCTGTCCCAGGACTCTCTCCTTGGTTTGTAAGGACTGTCTGTTCCCTGTATCTTCACATGGTCTTTCCTCTAGGTCTTTGTCTAAATTCCCCCTGTGTATATGGACACCATGGGTTAGGATTTCAACATATGAATTTTGGGGAAAGAAATTCCTAACTCCCTGCCCCCACATCAATGCTGTTACCAAGTCCTGCTGATTCTAAGCATCTGTCCATCACTGCCAGGCTCTCTTCTAGGCCTCCTGGTTTGCTTTACTGCCCTCCTGCTCCCCCAACTAGACCCCTGATCTACTCTTCCCACCTAGACTGAGAGGTCTTTCTCTAAAGCACTTGCTATTATTGCCTTTAAAGTACTTCAGTGGTACCCCTCTTACCCTCAGTATAAAGTTAAAATTACCCATCAGAGTTTTTAAGGGCTGTTAAGGTTGGGTCCACTTACCCAGCCTCATTGCCAGACTACCTCTCACCCAGGGCTATACACCCAGCAAGACGGACCCACCTCTCCCTCTACTTTTCACTCATCTTCTGGTCTTTGAATATACTCTCCCCGCAGCCTAGAACACCTTGCTTCTCCCTTCACCCTTTTAATTTCTGCACATCCATGAACTCTCTGCTTGGGTATTACTCACACCAAGGTGGTGTCAAGTGTCATCCTTGTATATTCTCTTAACATCCTTTCTTCAATCATCTTTTTTTTTTTTTTTTTTATTTGACAGAGAGATAGCGAGAACAGAAACACAAGCAGGGGGAGTGGGAGAGGGAGAGCAGGCTTCCCGCTGAGCAGGGAGCCCGAGGCAGGGCTCCATCCCAGGACCCCGGGAACATGACCTGGGCGGAAGGCAGATGCTTAACGACTGAGCCACCCAGGTGCCCCACTTTCTTCATTCATCTTAAAATACTGACATGGTCCACATATTCATCTACATTCTGCACAGACTATAAGCTTCATGATGAGCTGGACTCTATTTGGCACACAGTTTCATCCCTGGAGTGCCTAGCACAGTTTCCTAGCTTGTAGCAGGTAGTAAAGAGCACTGCTAGATATTTCTTGAAAATAATAACTTTCTAACTATTTTTTCTAACAAAGCTTTCTGACTAGAAAGTTTAATCAAATCAATTTGGATTCCAAATAGACAATAATGTTGAAGACTTCTACTGTGGTTTCAGTTGCAAATCTCCAGGGCTAGGAATTCAAATCCATTTATATACTCACAGACAGTATACAAGACAATATGTTCACACCAGTGCAGTGACCATATGTCCCCATTCGATTGGAACCACCCAGTTTAAGCCTATTGTTCCAGCATAATTATTAATAACATTCCCATTCACTCTCACAAGGCACTGCTTTGGGTGATTAATTATGTGGTCACCTACTCATAAGCCTGTTTACAAACGTTTCATTTTGTAGATGAAAATAGTGTGTTCTTAACTCAGCTTTTTTAGGGGAGAGTAAATAGCTATGGTCCAAAATACAGAATGAGATTTGTTTGAGAAAATGGGGTTTAAAAACAAAAGGGTGATAGTAGCTAAGATTTGTAAAGATGCAGACGTATTTGCCGTAAAGCAAATAATGAAACAGGTTTGAGTCAACCTGTGATCAGGCCAACGGAAATTCACGTTAGAAGTAATGCAGTTAAAGAAGATTAGGTCTCAGATTCACACAAACCACAAATTCTGAGGGAGTTTTTTGTTTTTTGTTCTTGTTTTTAGGCATTGAGAAATACGTCCAATTAATTTCTTACATTTAGATAAATTATGACCAAACCCTCACAGTTCAAAAGCAGAAAGGGATGGGACAGGGATGCATGTCTATTTTCTAGAACTCCCTCATCAGATGCCTGAGATCGCTTTGTGATTCAGTTTCAAGTGCGGAGTATGCCAGAGTATTAGTACCATCATACCATGTAGTACGAGCGTGAAAATACAAACCTCCGCCCCCAGCCTAATATAGGCCCTGGTAAGATTATCTGTTCATGTGGATTTTCCTTGTCTTTATCCTTCTCCATATTGCCAATGTTGGGAAAATGTCCTGATGTTAAAAATGGACCTTTTTTAATGAGAGGAGGTAGATCAGCTTCATTCCCAGGATAAAATTACTTTGTCATCTTTTGATTAACATAGTTCAAATTTTAAAAGCATATTCAGAAAAGTGAATTCTAATAGAGGTAATAAAGCGAAGACTCACCACTGCATAAGCATCAACACAGGGTTTAAACAGGTTGACTTAAGGTCAAGTTGGTTACATCAGTGGAGTTGTGGGGGGGTGGTTTGCACGCATGTGTCTATACCACCATTTAAACTTGTGTTTTTCGAAATACTGCACTTCTTTACGTGGTACCATTTAAAAAAAAAAAAGATTTTATTTATTTGACAAAGAGAGAGACAGCGAGAGAGGGAACACAAGCAGGGGGAGTGGGAGAGGGAGAAGCAGGCTTCCTGCCAAGCAGGGAGCCCAATGTGGGGCTCGAGCCCAGGATGCTGGGACCATGACCTGAGCTGAAGGCAGGCGCTTAACGACTGAGCCACTCAAGTGCCCTAAGTGGTGCCATTTTTAAAACTAAAATCAGGTATGGAAATACGGCAACCAGCGAAAGTCATACATTCTTGTAAAATGCATTCAAATATCCTGTTTTTCTTAAGGCCACCTACACAGGGCTGTCATAGTAAATCCTAAGTATGTACATAAATACACACTCATTTTTATTTCCAAAAAAATGAGTGATTTAATGTCAATGGGTTCTATATAATACATAAAACTAAGATTCTGATTCCCCAGACCTCCCACATTGGAAAGGAACTGGACGTTCCTACAATCTAGCTAGCCCGTACTCTATACATGGGGTTAATCTGCCCCAAATCAAAAACTTGAATTGTCCTATGAACTACAAAAGTTGAGTTCATGCCCTTTGAGAATTGGTGGAAAATCCAATTTGCTTCATTCCACCCCTGTCTACAGAGACAGGCTGATCTAATTGTCAGAGAGGTTTCAGATCTCAAGTGCTCCGAGAGTTTCTTGTAAATATACAGTCACTGTGTGACTTTCCTACGGCAGCACTGTGTACCCATCCCTGAAGAAAGCACAAGCAAAGGTAGGGAGCTCTCCCTTACAATCTACAGAAGGTTCACTACAGTTGCGCATTTGATAAATTAGAAATGTGGGACCCTCTTCTTCCAGGAAGCATGGGACAAAACATCTAATGTAGGGACACTTTTGCCTGTTTGTTCACTGAGAAATGGTTAAGAACTTCAAATCTGGATACTGTAGATCCGGGTAAAGCTTATCAACTAAAGCTGTCCCTGACAAACTTCCTTAGCTGCTCCAGGACTCAGTCTCTCTGTGTTCATAAAACAGGAATAAAAACTGGATATAGAGGGGCGCTTGGGTGGCTCAGTCAGTTAAGCATCTGCCTGTGGCTCGGGTCATGATCTCAGAGTCCTGGGATCGAGCCCCATGTTGGGCTCTCTCTCAGCTGGGAGACTGCTTCTCCCTCTCACTTTCCTTTTGTGCTTCCCCCCCCAAATAAATAAATAAAATCTTAAAAAAAAAAACTGGATACAAATCACAAAGGTCCTGGCATCTGGTAGGGGTTCAATAAATACTAGTTATTATTATTGTTTTGGTTGTCGCTACTCTTATTGCTACTTGTAAGAGTTATCATTGGCACTCCTCATCCCAAATATTTTTGAGTTGTATAGACTGGTAGAGTAGTAAAAAAAAAAAAAAAAAAAAAAAAAAAAAAGATACAGGCTTTGTGATAAGCCACAACTATATTCTAACACAATTCTGATACACAATAGTTATGCAACCCTCTGCCAGTTTCTTAACCTCTCTGAGACTCGGTTTCCTTATCTGTAAAATGAGGATAATACCTACCTCAGAGGATAGTTGTGAATTAAAGGTAATGTACAGAAAGGTAATCAGGACAATGGGAGTGAGCACTCATTAAATGATTGCTGCTGATGTTATTAGTTCTTCTATTTCCAACAAGGCATAAAAATATTATATCCTCACAACCATCTGATTTCATGGCATTGCCCTCACATAAAACACAACTATCCTGGGCACTTTTGTGACCCTAGTCAGTTCAGGATAGGATATAAGGGCTTTGCAAATTCACAAGAATAAGAACAGACTAGAGAAGAAGAAAAACAGTGGAAGGAGACACCCCGGCTTCGACTCCTTAGGAAAGAACTCGCTCAGCACAGGGAGAGGCAGCTGCAAATGGGCCGCACAGTCATGCAGTTGATTGGCTTTTGCAATTTGGAGAGCTGAAGTCAGAATTAGAATCCATTTCAGGTTTTAATTCAACATTTAAAGGCTGGAAAGATGTTTTTTGAACGTAAGTCTGAAATAATAAATCAATGTGACACATGGAAAAGATTCTAAAGAGGCAACGGTTTGCCATTGCTGGGAATTCAAACAGCTCCTCTTTGCTCTTGTGCCAAGAGGCAGAGCAGAGAAAGAAATCCCAAGCTGACGGCATAGAAAGCTACTGTATTCCCTCCTGAGACTGAGCCCGGAGGACTACGTGCTCTCACTGTGCTCAGGAGCAGACAAGCAGATAAATGAAATGCATCTTTCTTGTCTGAACCCTTGACAGAGCATCTCTGAAGATAAGTGTCTAGTATATTGATTGCCTATTTGCTAGGACTTCAGAGAAAGGGGAAAAATTCAGCACTAGTTGAATCAAACCACTGCAACCCTATGTTTCTGGGTGGGTTTGGATCTGTCCCTGGTGAAAATTCTTTAGGTTTTGAGGCAGCCCATTACCCTGATCAAAACATCAGAGACCGGTTGTGTTTTATGTCTGTGTTCACATAAAATTCTTATCAGCAATTTCCTCCTCTCTGCTGGTCCTCTGGAGCCCTCAGGGAGATCTCAGGGTTAACGTGAATTAGGCACGAGGGGATTCCTCACAGGCAGAAAGGAGCCCATCCCACACAGGGCTGTTCAGATTTCCTGGCCCAGAAAGGAGCCACAGGTGGCTGGACTTGGGCTATGGCCTGTGAACGTGGGCAGTGCACCACAGTCAAAAGGCCTTCATCTTGTTCTAGAAACTCAATAACTGAACCTTGATGCTAAAGACCACTGCTTTCTTATTAAGATGGGTGGGACTTTCGGCCAAGAGCAGCCAGGGAAATGTCTCTGTGCTGGGTGTGCTCACATTTTCTTTTATGAACAAATTCTGCAGCCTTCATTGTCCCACATCTGGTAACAGCCCTCATCGCTCTATGTTAGATATCACTTCTGTGTCTCAGGCAGAACCCATGGATTACGGGGAATTTTCAGCATCTTGCCCAACCAGCTCCAAGCTCAGGCTCTGAAGCATTTTATTTACCTTTATGTACTGTTCTTATGTAGCTCTGGTTACTTTTGTCTTATTTGCTACTATAGAAATACACACAGAAGTGGAAGGTGTAACTCCCTTCCCCTTAGCAGTCATCTACCTGTGGTTGTGCTCACTACAATGACATTTTCTGGGTCTATGGGGCTTCCGCTTTGGTGGGAGGGATTTCTGGGCAACATAAGCTGTTTTTTGGCAGCAACCCCATCTTCCCATACATGCCCATCTCCGCATTGTGAGGAAGTGCTTTACAGTTACTTCCCGTATTTCCTGTACCACACCATAATCCACCTTCCAGACCAACGTCAACACTGCACATGCGTTGCTTCAGTGGGGTTTTGTTATTGAATGTCTGTTATGCCTGTAAACACATGTAATACAGGACCAGCCACTGCCACGTGAGCCGTAGGTAAGCTTCCTACCAACCACTCTCCAGTCAGCCTGAGACAGCTGTGTTGTGGCAGAGATCATAGAAATGGATGGAGAATCCCAGAGTACAGGAGGATCTCTTCTGCCCGGGGGACTATGTGTTAGGTTTGCCATCTGGTAGGCAAAGGCAAAGATTCAGGTGAATTTGGAAGCACTGTATAGAATAAGCAGAGATTGTAGTCCTTGTTCCAAACTATATTCATCCTTCTCTCTGCTATCAGGCAACAAAGCTAACCTTTCACACTAAAGATACAACAGCCCGGGACAAAAAAGAGAGTATCTGAGTCTCATCGAGAATTCAATAGAGCCTTAGAAAGAAGGTGCACCAGAAAGAATACCATGAGAAAGAAGATGCACCAGAAAGAACGCCATCTAGTCTCATGTGTAACTGTCTTCCATGGGGTCTCTCTGAATCTTTCTTTCATATTCTTTAGGTTTTCTAAAAGGAATGCTGCTCTTCTTGCTCTACTTGACTTTCATCTGATGGTGAAGAAGAGCAAAGGGGAACCCTTTTTCTCACTCCCACTCCATTCCACAGCCTCACCCCTGTTGACAGATCTTCAGGGGAACATTTTTTTCCCTGGGCAGAACACAAATCAGTAGAATGCGGCCTCAATTTCTCGGCAGCATAGATAAAGAGTTCCTGGTTGTCATCCAAGGAAGCAATTCTGGTTGATTCAAGCAAAAAAACAGGCATTACTGGAAAGATATGGGGGAGTGCACTGAACTGAGGGGGGGTCGAGGACCAGATATAGAGAATGAACAAGAGCTAGGGGTCTAGGTGGCAAATGACACAGCCAAGGTCCCCCACGATCAGTCAGTTAGGGCAGCTGGCCCCGTACCACTGCCTGCTTGATCCTGCCACCAAAACCTGGAGCACCTCTAACAATCTCTAACTGTCCCTGTATTGGGGCATTGGCTCTGCAGATGCAAAGAAGCAGGCAGGGACAGCTGGTCGGACAGGTCGGGTCACATGCCCGTACCTAGCTGCCAAAGAGCGAGGAGAGGAAACAACTGTCCCTGCTTGGCTTCCATCCTGTGCTGTGGGACCCTGTCTTTCATATTGGGTGGGAGAATCCCCTAAATGGGCCAGGAGCTCAGATGATGGCCATCAATGAAAATGAACAATCCAAGAGGCAAACATCCAGGACAGATGATATTTAACAACAAAGACAACTAATGTTTCCACGAAAATCCACTTAAATCCTCTGCGACCTTGGTCAAATGACTTAGGGTTTGGGATCTTGGTCAACTCATCAGTAAAGTACAGATAATAAAGCCTATGTTTCAAGAGTTGCCATGAGATTTAGCGATACTGTGCACAAAGTGCCCACAGGAGGAGTTCATACATCAACAATGCTTTACTATTCTCATCTGAACATGAAAAATGACTTCACCAAAGAGGGTAGTGGTAAGAAAAGAGCCTGTTTGGTTCACCTGCTTTCTCTATAGGACTTAGAAGCAAAAATGCATGATCTGAAGACATAAAAATATGGCACATGCTATTAAAGGGAGGAATTGGGAAGGGAGGGGAAGGACGGGTTTGGGAGGTCTCGTAAGTTTTTATTGTCACTATGTAGCAGGGAGATATGGCTGAGCACAGAGCTGAGAAGGTAGGAGAGTTTGAGGCAGAAGAATAAAGGAGTAGAGCTAGTGGAGTCTGGGACAGATTTCTTCAGCAAACTACCCAGCCCTGGGCCAGCCTGCTGTTGAAGAGACAGGCAAGGCAAGAGCTCCAGAGCCCTGAGGGGTAGGAGAGTGCGTGGAGTGGGGTGGAGGGTTACAACCACAGCCAGATGGGCAGAGGGCAGAGACCTTCTACAAGAAGTGGCTGGAGAGCACAGAAGAACGCTGGAGTCCATGGCTTAGGCCCTAGCCAGGGATGTACCTACCTAAGAATTGCTTATAAGATGGTAATTATTTTCTGGGTTTCCTTCCAGTTAGGGTGACTGACAGTCCCAGTTTGTCCTGGACCGAAAGGGTTCTCTAGAAGGCGGGACTGTCCAGGCAAATTGGGATGAGGTGGTCACACTGCTTCCAGTGCTCGGCTGGATCTCTGATGGAAATTCCAAGTGGAGGCAAAGCAACAAGGCAGTGGCAGGGAGTGAGAGAGAGCTAGAGGACAGCCATCGCCCCACCTCCTGCAGTGGCCAGAGTATTCCAATAGAGATGAAATGGAAGCAAGGTAGATGTGGAGTGCTTTGGAGACCTCCATATTCAGGAGCAAAAGCAGGGGAGGATTGAGGGAACACCAACCCTGCTGGGCCTGGGAGCGATCTTTGGAGCAAAGTTTCCCACGGTAGCAGAACTACTGTGTCTGGCTTGTGGTTGACAACTGACCTCCCAGCACTGGCGTTACTGTACTGGGGAACACCCTGATCTCTCTCCACACTAGAGAGGAGCCGTGACTCTTGAGGGGAGGCTCTCCTGCTAAGGAGAGTCGTCAAGGTGGGCAGAATGCATCAGTAGCCCCTGGCTGATGCTGAATGCGAGTGCCTGGCTGAGCTGCCTTCCTTCATCCAGCCTACACTCTGAACAGCATGAGCATGTTGATGTTACCCAGTTTTTTTTATCCATCCCAGACCTCCCTCCTAAGCTGGACTCATGCATCCAGCTGTGTGCATAACTGCCACTTGGATATCCAACAGACATCTTAAACCAATACACAGCTCTTGACTGGATACCCTCCTCCTTCACCTAAACCTGCTTCTCTGTGTTGGTAAGGAAAATAAAGAATGACCACCGGGAATTACAAATCCCAAATATTACCCAAACACTTCATATTTGCAGCCCACCATGAGGTAGGGTTGTTTGTTTTTAAATTTTATTTTATTGTGATAGGAACACTTAATATGTGATGTACCAACTAATCATATTTTTTAATGTATGATACATAATTGTTGACTATAGGTACAATGTTATACAGATCTCTAGAGCTTTTTTTATCTTGCTTGACAAACTATGCTGGTTGGTTAATAACTCCTCATTTCTCCATCCCCCTAGCAACTGGCAACCACCATTCCACCAATGATGCTATGAATGTGACTATTTCAGATCACTTATTTAAGTGGAATTATGCAGTATTTGTCCTTCTGTGACTGGCTTATTTCACTTAGCATAATATCTTCAAGGTTTATCCATGTCGCTGCACATGGCAGAATTTATTTCCTTTTTAGACCTGAATAATATTCCATTGTACATATATACTATATTTTCTTTATCCATTCTTCTACCAGTGGATATTTAGATTGTTTCCATATCTTGGCTATTGTGAATAGTGCTGCAATGAACTTAGGAGTTGAGCTATAAGCCATTTAAAACTTGGAGCCTTCACAGGCTTTTGTGATACACACCAATCATAATTTGACATCAACTGCCTCAGTGACTCACCTCACATCTTTCTTGTTTCTTGTTACTTAGTTGGACAGTAAAGATCAATAGGTGTAATTCCGTCATTAGTAGTACTCACCTTATGTACAACATTAAGATGAGCTACAAATGTGAAAGTTATGAGAAAGCATTCATGTGCATTACATCGTGGCAGATTGGTTACCATGCTGTAACTGCACTGTGATTTGCCGTAAAGGAAATCTGTAAAAAGATTTAGACACTAAGTACAGAGTCATAATATTTCCAAATTTAAATTTTCAGATATTTTTAGAAGATATGTATGACATATCCACCAAAATGCCCCAAGATTCTTTCATTTTCACAATGCTAATTGTACCTTTCACACTAAATAAGGAAAAATATTCCTTCCACTAAGTGAAATTAGATGGAGTGGGAACTTACTTTATAAAATTTACTTTATAAGTTGTGGATGGCATTTTGTTTCATATATTGACATGTTTTCAATAGGCAAAAACAAACCTCCAGGAATGCACAATTTAGGGCTTCCTTAGATGTCAGGAAAAGCTTGAGCTCCTCATTCTGAACTTGAATAAAGGAACTCTAATGCCCAAACATAAATAAATGACATATTCCTCTACTAGAAAAATATTCCACCCAATGGTTTTTGCATTCTGGTAATTTGGTAACTGTAGTATTTAATTACTAACAAGGTTAAGGTGACTCAGACCAATTATATTGGGTCTCTAAAATCTCAACTATGCTGTGATGAAAAGAACACATCCACTTGCATGCTAGTCATGTATCCCCTATCTTGAGCATGCTGTGTGCTGAGCAATGGGTTAGGTACTGAGATGCTGCAATTGGAGACATTGTCATCACAGTGCTCTATAGAGAATACAGACAAACCACAGGCAATGAAGGAAGGGCTTTGATGGGTCAAGTTCAGGGCAGCACAAGGGCAGGGAGCCACCTGTCAGATTCTTAGTGGAGGGGTGGCTGGCACAGGCTTCCTGGAAGAGGTGACCTTTACGCTGAAACATGCAGGGAAAGAGGACTGTGCCAGGCAAAAGGGGGTCGGAGGTGGAGGGGAGATGGGAGTGGTCAGGCAGAAGGACCAGCAGCCTGAGGAGATGGAAATTACTTAGTGAACAGGATTCTTGTCACTCTTCTTCCTTCTTTCTCCTATCCACCCTCCCCACCTCTAAAAATTAATAACTAACACTCGTTTCATTCTCTTTGGTTTTCTGTGCACGTTCACACGCATATCTCCACCTTTGTGACTACACCAATCCCCCAGAGTACATACATAGCTCTTATCTTTATTACCATAGCTCCTTTTTCACAAATGAGGACCTGAGGCCCAGAGGACTTAAGTGGCTTGCTCATGTCCACACAGTGGGCAGGAAAAAAATCCTGAACACAAACCCAGAAGTTCTAACTGTACATGCCATGTGCATCCCACTGAGTGAAGAGCTGAGCCAGGGGGAGGTGCCCAAATCTGGGACCTCAGCCTTCCCTGATCCTCCACCGGCCCTTGCTGTCCTTCCACCCAGAGCTTTGTGGTGGGATTTGCCGGGGGTGGGGTTAGGGTGGGTGGGTGAAGACCTTTTACATTTCTGTGCAAATCCAGCAAAAGGAACCGACTCTATGGAAGCCAAAAGGGCCCTGAGCAGTGTTCCAGTAAATCCTCCATTTGGGCAAGACCATAGTTAAGGGACAGCAAATCCACAAGGACACAGGCCACTTGGTTCCACAGAAGACAATCTAACAATCCACAGCAAAAACCAGTCTGCCTTTTGTCCAGTTGAACTTTGAATTCTAATAGATTTTTTTTCAATTTTCCAAAATTTATAAAAAGAGCAGCTCTGAATATTAAACTGGCACCTTCCTAATGATATGGCTTTTATCCTTCCCGGTTATAAAAGCTTTATGTTGGTTGAGGGCTTCTTTGTTAAAGGTTTTCAAAGCTATCTTAGGTTGGGTTTTCCCTGAATGCAGGATGTGAGTAGTTTATCTGAGAGGAAATCTCAAGAATTAGCAGTGAGATGGCAGGCAAGTGAGACAGAAGGAAGGAAAGTTTAAAAAAGGTTTATTATTAAGTTGATTCCTGTTGTGATAAGAATAGCTTAGACTCGGGCGCCTGGGTGGCTCAGTTGGTTGGGCGACTGCCTTCGGCTCAGGTCATGATCCTGGAGTCCTGGGATCGAGTCCCACATCGGGCTCCCTGCTCAGCGGGGAGTCTGCTTCTCCCTCCGACCCTCTTCCCTCTCGTGCTCTCTATCTCTCATTCTCTCTCTCTCAAATAAATAAATAAAATCTTAAAAAAAAAAGAATAGCTTAGACTTATGGGGGGGGACCCTCTAAGGAGTCTTATAGAATGTCTCCCCAAACTGTCTGCTTAGGGACCAGAAGAAGTTAGGGCATCTGTCTGCTGATTCCTACTTCCATTGGTTGAGAGTTGCCTCCAAGCGTGTTAACTTTCCTACTTTAAGGTCAGGAGGCTTCTGGGGGAAATCCTGGAGGATGAAACGGAGAGAAACCAAGGTTCTATGCTTAAAGTGAGTTTATGGGCACATGTAGGCACTATCCCCATAGCTGCACTGAAGCCAAATGGGACATAGGGATATGAAATGAGCACAACAAACATTGCCACAGTACGTTAAGACTCTAGGATGTGAGATTTGGGGGCAGAAGACATGTGCTAGGCCCTGGGCCTTATAGTTCTTAGGCTGACTCATTTAATCACAGATTAATGACAAGTCACAGATTTTGAGGATCAATTTCTCTCTGTAGAGAGAGAGGAAGGAAAGCGTCTCAGCTCTCTCTGTGTCATAGGGCTGTTGCTAGGATCAAATAGGATAATGTGAGGAGCTATGAAGTGTTGGGCAAATACTTTTCATTATGTTGACCACTTACAGTCCCTTCTGGGAATCCATTATTTACTCTGGGTCTGTGAGCATTGAACACCATGAGGCTGCTAAGGTTATTGGTTGAAGGTACCCCCGACAGCTTCCCCTACCAGTGAGGCAGATGTGGCCTTGGTTTCATCTGCTTTAGGAGCATTCTTTCCCTTCTCCAGTCCTGTCATTCCAGGGGGATGCAGCGTGTCTGTACCATGGACAGCACCCTTCCACCAGCCTTTCAGCTGAGTGTCTCTAATGGGACAGGCAAGCGGCAAGCACCACTCCCCACATGCAAATAACACTCACTTCTCCCTTCTAGAGTTCTGCCTTAAGATCTTCTTTCCCAGCAATTTACAGCAAAAATAAGGCATGAGCTACCCTTTCATCTATTGCAAGCTTTCCGTGTGCCAGGCATTATACTGAATGCCTTATATACTATGTGTCATCTAATCTCATTTATATAACATATACTTGTAATATAAAATTATTATCCTAAATTTATGGGAGAAACAGGAGCTCATGTAGATTTAAAAACTTGCCCAAAGTGTTTCAGCAGTAAGAAGTGACGACAGTAAATGAATCCAGGCTCAATCCCAGATCCAGAGCCTTGAACCACTATGTGATAGTCTGTCCAGAACTCAGATCATCACCCACTTTATTTCTTCCTTGGGGAAATAACAACATTCTCTCACCCATTACTTCTCCAGAGGACCTTTCAAATATCTATTTCATTTCCCTGCTTCTTTTTCGGGCAAAATTTACTTTTTTTTTGGTTGATCTACTACTCTTCCCTCCTGGTGACCCATAAAAATGTGTTCTAAAATGTGATTCTAGTTCTGAGGACACAGGAAGGCAGGTACAACATTTCACCCCGAAGCTACTGTCCTTTTAATTATCTGGCACATTCACAGAAAAATGTCCTGCAGATGCTTCCTTTTCTTTTCATTTGTGGTAACATAGCTGGATCACTTACGAGTTGAAGCCCCTGAAGCAGAGATGCTATTTGGCTGTGTAACACTACAGGCATTAATATATTTATGAACCACCTTAATTTGCTCTAATTAAAAAGGGCTTTTTAATTGGTAAAAAAAAAAAAAGAAAGTCTGGTTGAGAAGTGCTCCTTTAAAACTGATAAAGTAGGGTGGGATCAGGCAGGTTTCTACTGATCTGCAATCTACTCAAACCACTTGAATCCCAACCCAGCTGCTGAGATGGCACAGATTGGCCACATGGATAGAGAACAGGAGAAGAAGAAGATGCTGCTCCAAGCATTTGCTCAACTCAAAGAGTGGTGTGATTTTGGGAAACACCCACTTGGGCTCTGATTGCGTTGAACTAATCTGTTCAATGAAGAGCCGTGACGTTTTGTGCTAGAATAGATGTAACATCTTCAAAAGAGTAACCAGTCTGGCAGTAGGGGCTCTTTGCACCTCAGAAAGTGAATTACATCATGAGATACTTGATGATCTATCAAACAAATCATGTACTGATTTAGAAAATGGTCCAAATATATCCTTACTTGGGCTGTACATTGATCATATACAGTAGGATATTGATTGTTACCAGAGCTACAATCCCAATACTGATAGAGCAATGACATCTTCATTATTTCTTGCCCACCCTCTTTCCATCCCTTCCAAGCCTCCCCCAACAGAGGCAGGCTGGTCACAGAGTAAATCTAATACTGTCATGCAACTGAAACGTCGGGTTGGAAGTTACAGGCTGAAACCACGGTGGGGGGGTGGTTTGAGATACCAGTTGTATGACAGCTACGTCTGATTTCTCAGACCTCTTCCAAATGCTTTCCTTTCCCAGTGTGTGTATGACATTTCTATCATGTGGCACACTCAATAGCTGCGTCGGGCCTTTCCCTAAACGAGACTGCTGGTGTATGATGATAAATAGGGCCTCGATCAGCAGTGATTCCCACCCCTCCAACCTGCCGGCAAAGGTCGCCTAGCAACTGTTGTTAGGGGCAACGCCAGCGTGTTTAGTTCAAGGCGGTGCAACAAGACAGCTCTGGTCTCCTGAGGGAGGTTCAAGTTTATGCCCTGGAGATTAGGGCCCTGTCATAAATCTATACCAGTTAGAACCCGCCCTTGTGCTTGCATAAGGTTTAACCATTATTACTAAATTTGCCAATTTAACAAGATCAAAACGGTCATCCTGAGCTTATCACACCTTCCACACAGGCAATGGAAAAGGGTTAGTATCTGATTTTTACAGCCAGGTAACAGCTTGGCCTCATTCCCTTCCCTGCTTAATATTCACAATGTTGACTTCAAAATGGTTTCCAAACTGTGAAGGCTGGTATAAAAATAAAAAGTAAAAAAAGAAGAAGAAAGTCCTTTATTAAGCCCCTGCTGGGATGCTTTTCTCTTTAATGCATTTCAAAAAGAAAAAAAAAGGAACAATTTTGCATTCAGATGCATGTCTGTTTGTGAATTACACCACCCCCTATTGATTGATCCTCCTAATGGCTCAGCATTTGCAAATGAAGAAGCAGTTACCCCAGTTCCTTTGGCTATTAATTCAGTCTACATAGATTTCTGCGGGTCTAATGAGCACAGAATATCTTCCACCAAAATCCATGTTTTCAAGGTATATGATAAAAGAGCCCTAAAAAATTGCCTATATTAAAAGTAGCCTATAATAAACAGCCAAATAATATAAAACTTAATTTTATGTCACCATATTTATAAAATAGCCAGTCAGTCCCCATTCAGAGAAAAAAGAATATACATCAAATTCTACTGTGACCTGAGCTCTTTATATAAAACAACTTAATAGCGACTCAGTTGGAACTATCTGAACCTGTGACTTGAAGTAGCTACGAGAACCTTTTTGCTACTGTCAGCATTTTTAGCATAACCTTGTATTTAGGTGAGACTGATTATTCAACAATAATTAAGATTCCTATTTAGCATAAAAGGGATTTCAATTATGAATTTATTTTTAATTCTTGTTTTTTTTTAAAAAAGTCTTCCATTCCTAAGAGGAGAAATACAAAAAGTGCAATGGTTTGAAGGACACTATAAATTCAGACACTTGTGTTCAGAGTTTATGTAATTCACATTCAAAATACTTTATTAGCCAGCAGTGATTGTAATCCCCTCCTACAGAGTAGTGGAGGGGATTTGTTTTCTCCTAAAAAAAAGCCAACAAAGAATTAAAACAGAGGTGGCATGAGGAACAGAAACTGCAAAAATAAAATAACAGAAGTGTCACTTGCATGTATGTGCCTCTGACTGTTAGGAAGGGAAGAGGGCCTCCAGAGGACTCGGAGACCAACCATGAAGGGATTTCTGGGTGATTTAGGAAGCAAGGCCATAGTTAGAAAGTCTTTTGTTTTCCTGAGCTTGCATTACCACCAAGCTGCTTTTCTTGGAATGCTAATGAGCACACAGGTAGGAGGGGATTGCTGGGGGCCAAGACAATGCTGATGGAGAAGAGCCCGCCTTGCAGAGGTGAGTATCAGAAAGAACCCTGGGGAACTTGTTTTATTTGTTCTCTTATTCCTTAAAGCATTCATACCTCTCCTCACAGGCTAAATCCACAATCTTAGGAAATTACAAACCCCTCGGGTTTGGGATCTAAGAGATGTGGGAAAAATCCAACATTTCAAAAGCGAAAGGGAGAGATAATACTGAGAAAATGGGGAGGAACTCCACTGACCAGTATTTATTATCATTCGAAGTCATGGAGAGTGCATAAGGGGTGGAGACCATCGATAGATTTCACTATAGTGCTCAACTGTTTTTATTCCAATATAATAGCATGTAGTCAGACATATCTAGTACACCTATAAGTCAGACACAAACCAAACATCAAATACATCCCTACAATTAATTTTAGTCCCACAAATCTCTGAGGGGCTGCATTTTATATTAGCTTTTGCAAATATTTCTTACATGTCATTACTAAGGATATTGGAGAAATTCAGTGATAGATAGCCCCGAGGTATCGGTAGTATATTAATGGTAATAAAAAATGACAAAAGTCCAATAAAGACATCAAAGGATAACTTCCATGTTCACATGTTCTCTGTAAGGATTTAAAGTATAACCTAAGCCTCTAGCCCATGCCCTCTGAACAAAATTACAAAGTAAAACAAGGATAAGGAGGCAATAAATGCCAAATTAAATAATGATAGATGGGCTGCAAGAGGCGACCCTGTCCTTTGTACAATAATGTGAAACAAGCAACTAATGTCCCAAGCTCTTCATGGGGAGGCCAGCCAGGCAGCAAAGAGTAAAAGGGACATTGTTGGTGGGAAGATAAAGTGGCGCAGTTGCTATGGAAAACAATATTGCAGCTGCTCAAAAAATTAAAAACAATTACCATAAGCTCCAGCAATTCCACTTTTGGATATACACTTGAAAGAATTGAAAGCAAGGACCTGAACAGATATTTGTACACCTGGGGAGTACAAACAATGCACAACATGAAGTTACAAGCACCATTCTCTCTATCTGATCATGCCAGCTCTCAAGGGAGCTTGTCATAAGAGGTCCTGGTCCATAAGGGGCTTTTTTGTTGTTTTGGGGCGATCTTTGTTGCGTTTTTAGTACTGGAAAAGTGCCATCCCCAGTAGTGCCTTCCCAGCGCCACAGATTAGTGAGTCTGTGACTGGAGGCATCTCACGTTCTTGTGGGAAACCAAAGACACCATTTGCACTTGCACCATTCTTACTGCCTGTTAAAAAAAATAAAAAAAGGATGGGGCTTTACTTTCTTAGACTATCTTTGGGAGTGAACTTTCCGGCCCTTACACGAGCTGCATTTTTGCACCTTCTTTTCGGACACTGTTATGTCTGTGGTTAAACTATAAAAGGCTTATTGGATTGAGTCGCTATTGAGATTAAGATATTACTCATCAATGGCCAGATGATGGATCACTTGAATTGGCTACATTTAAAAGAAAAAAAATTAGAGAGCTCTCATCCTAAACAACTGTCCTACTGGTACCTATGGAAACACCAAGTTAAAAAGTGGACACAAAGGAATAAAACAGCTAGCTTTAGGGATTCCGTCAACAACATGAAAGGACAGAAATCAGACTTAGAACAAAAAATTAAAATCCACATCCAACATAAACTATTCTTCTCAAGATCTGGCCCCATTTGCCTGTTTTAATTTCCCTTGCCCTATGAGATTTACACAGAACACTCCAGCCTAATCTCTAGGCTCAGAGTATACAGTTTACTCGTGTAAATGCTGGAAGTCAGCAAGTGAATTTAACAGAAACACCCAAGACAGGTGGTAGGACTCTTTTTACTATTCCTTATAACTATTCCAACTTTTCAGGGTTCTGTAATCAGACTTTGCCAGCTTCAGGCCTTCTGATACAATGTTCTTTGCAGATGAATCTTAGATCCCCACTGCAAGGAATGCATGTCTCCCGGAGAGCAGCAGATCTTGCAAATTAAAAAGTCCTTTTACTTCCACTTTCATTCTCTCTCTCTCAAATAAATAAATAAAATCTAAAAAAAAAAAAAGAAAAATTTCTTACTTCCACTTTCAGAAGATCCTACCGAGGGACCGCCTGGGTGGTTCAGTTGGTTAAGCATCTGCCTTTGGCTCAGGTCATGATCCCAGGGTCCTGGGATAGAGTCCAGCATCAGGCTCCTTGCTCAGCAGGCAGCCTGCTTCTCCCACTGCCTGCCGCTCCCCCTGCTTGTGTTTGCCCTCTTTCTCTCCCTCTGACAAATAAATAAATAAAATCTTAAAAAAAAAAATTAAAGAAGATCCAACCAAATTTAGAGAGAAGTTAAAAAGATTAGTGGCCATTCACAACTCCACTTAGAGGGACCTAGACTGGCTGTTATAGGGTGTTCTTCCCATCCATGAATATACAGTAGTTATCAGGTAAGCCAGATGGCACCCCCAAAAAAACCACCTCACAGAGAAAACAGATGGCCGTAATTTCTCCCAGGCCCTCATATAAACGACTAGAAAATAGCTCAGCTGGAGGCAGATATTCAGGGCCCAAAAGAAACAATGGCAGAGGATTCCCCGCATAAGGTGACCTGGTCCAAGATTGGAATGTACACTCAGAAAGAAGATTATTGTTAAACATTTTATACATACCTTAAAGACATAATGCATTAAATCTTAAAGTTCTAGAACATAAAAAAATCTTTTGATTTCCATCCTTGTTGGAAATCTTCCTGAGATAAAGAAGCAAATTAAAGAAAATGTAGTTGGATGGCAGGTCAGCCTTTTGTTTTTTGTTTTTTTTAAAGATTTTATTTATTTATTTGACAGAGAGAGACACAGCGAGAGCAGGAACACAAGCAGGGAGAGTGGCAGAGGGAGAAGCAGGTCTCCTGCTGAGCAGGGAGCCTGATGTGGGACTCGATCCCAGGACCCTGGGATCATGACCTGAGCCAAAGGCAGACGCTTAATGACTGAGCCACCCAGGCGCCCCAGCCTTTTGATATTACTCAGTCGACAACTGAATTTTGGGGGGAACTGGAAACAACCAATTTCTACAAAACCAGAAATATGACTCTAGAAGCAATTCAAATCACATCTATCTTCACAAATCCCTAACCTTGCCTATTCATCTGAAAATGCTTGTCAATAGTGGGATGTTAAAAACAGAATTGTCCATACACCAAAACAAATGATGTAATATATGGTGATTAACATAACAATAAAAAAATTAAAAAAAAAAACAGAATTGTCCTGAACTTGAGGAAAAATTTAAATTATTCTAGACCTCTGATAATAGGCAAATATTCCCCAAAAACTTCATCTGGGAGAAAACTTGATACTTTCTCAATGCCTTTTTAATGTAGATTTTCAAACTCTCCTTCTCTAGGACCAAGGAGCCATTCTTTGAAATACAAACTTTGGAGAAATTATTTCCTTCAGGAGAAAAAGAAGAGGACAGTATTTGGAAATTGGGCTTTGGCCATCTGAAGAGGTGAACTTAACTTATTCCAACTGCCAAGACAAAATTTGGATCCAACTGTTCTGGTGAATTTTGTATTACTGTGTCTGACTCTTGGCTAAAATTTTAAGGGAATGGTTATGGGGATCTGTGTTTGTCTCTGCCTATATGTTTAACTGTGTCTATATATGTATGTTGTAGATATGTGATATTTTTCTACCTCCAGACAGTACTGCCAAAAGTAATTTGTAAAAGAACTCTATTTAACTGGCTTAAAAACAAACAAGTACTTATATAAGAATTGGGTATTCTAAAACTCACAGGAATATAAAAGCTAAACCTAATGTTTTTCAAATCCACCTGATCTGAGATAATCTTTGGTAAATAAAAGCTAGTGGAAGTTTGTTAGCTTAATCAAAATAGGTAGGTCTTCAGAGTTATGAACATTGATTATAATTCAGATAAATAACTCCCTGGGTTTGCTAATCAACTTCATGTTATCTCACAGATTTGTCAGCAAGAAAAATAGTGTGGGATGATGGCTGACTCTGTCTAATGTCTCATAAAGTTTCACGGGTAACTGACACATAACTGTTCAAAGCACCTGTCTTAGATATAAGTAGGATAAGAATTTTTAGGTGAACTTTTTTTAGCAAATTATGATTTTATGAAATTGTATTTAAAAATAATTTCTCAAATCTTTTTGGCAACTTGAAACCTTAAAGTTTTGCTAAGTTAAATAAAGCAATAGAAAGAAAATTCACTGAATGTCTAGATCATTTCCAAATAAGATACTGAAACATTAATTACTGAACATAGGCTTATTGATTTTGGGCTTCTTATCACAGAGAAACTAAAGATATATTTGGGTCTATTAGTAAGCATGTCTTGCGCCACATTAAAAGATTGGGCTATGAAGAAACATGGTTTTAGAAATTACGAGATATATTCATAAATTTTCTAATCTACAAAATGCTGGTATAAAGATAGCAGTTCTAAGGGTTAAGAATTCCAATTAAAATATGTGATCAAAGCTACAAAAAGTACTAAGGGAAAGAATTCTGTATAAAAAGAAAACAGAGGTGTGTTTCTGGGCAAAGAAAAGGTATGAGATAGGGAAATGTGTTTTTGTTAAGGGAAAATAAAGTATATTTGTCCTAAAGGGAAATTTATTATTTCAAAATGGGAAAGGGGAAAATAAAGGACAAAATCAAATAAAAAGTTGGGAAGAGAAAGAGAGAGAGAGAATCTTACCTTATGTCATCAAGTTGGCTACAATTGAGTGTATTGTATGGATTATAAAATGAAGCTTTAAAATCAGCAGTACACTTACGTAAAACTATAACAATTTTCTTTCATCTGCAAAAAGAACAAAGTTTCCTTGTACCAGTGGTCTGCCCTTGATAATAATGTATTATGAAAGATTTTTCTTTACTTTTTAACTAATCTGTCTAGAAAACAAAAATTTTATGTCTTTCCTATGCTTTATGTTGTCTTAATCTGATCTTTGATTATTTAAAAGAACTAAGTCTTCTCATATTCAAAGAGCTAAATTTTACTTATAACTATTGCCCTTGAAATATTTTATTGCCACTTTGGTTAAATAGATAACTAAGGATTATTTCATAATGATCTGTGATCCTTATTTAGTCAAGTGTCTAAGCCTTTTGATATTTTCAACAAACTTCCCCAAATCAAATTCTAAAAGAGTCTGTTTGACCTGGAGCTAATTTTGAGATTTGTCAGGTGGGTCCCTAGATCATCTCAAAAGATTTGTTCTTTCTCCTTTCAACAATAAAATGTTACAATAATTAGGCTTATTTGGTATGTTAAATCACATGGCAAGCACTGTCAAATAAGTGATGATAAGCCTTCTTAGGTTATATTGGGTGGGTAAGGGTTATTAATAAAATTGTATAAAGAAATTGTTTAGGGGCACCTGGGTGGCTCAGTTGTTAAGTGTCTGCCTTCCGCTCAGGTCATGATCCCAGGGTCCTGGGACTGAGCCCCGCATCAGGCTACCTGCTCAACGGGAAGCCTGCTTCTCCCTCTCCCACTCCCCCTGCTTGTGTTTCCTCTCTCACTGTGTCTCTCTCTGTCAAATAAATAAATAAAATCTAAGAAAGAAAGAAAGAGAGAGAGAAAGAGAGAGAGAGAGAGAGAAAGAAAGAAAGAAAGAGAGAGAAAGAAAGAACGAAAGAAAGAAAGAAATTGTTTAAAGTTTCTAGAAATCTTAAAACATAGGACTGTTTTCACTTGTAATTCTAGTTATTATCTTGAAATGTACATTATAGAAATAACCAAATCTCCTTGCCAACCATATTATAATGAATTCTCATCAGATCTTTAACCATGGCCACTTTTAAGTCTTTTGGCATTTAGTTATTGTTTTACTCTGATGCCTTTGCAAAAGTGCTTCATCTTTAGTAAGACTCACGGAAAGAACTCTGAGTACAGGTTTCTGGATCACTTTAAGATCATACCATTGAACTAGATAAAACTTTATGAAACTCCCATGAAAAACCTGGATTCATAAAGCTGTTAACAAAAGATCAACAAGAATTAATTAAATGGGACCAAATGAACTATGATGACTCTAATTTTTATGACATTTTGTTTGAGACAACTGCTGGTTCTTTAATGTTTTGTTTTTCCAGATTTAAGGAAACTTCTCTTTTTTCTGAAGCTAATTATGACTCACAACAATTTGGTAAAGTGTACTTATGTAAACAAATATGAAACAATTTTTCTCCCTATCTGATCCCTCCAGAATTTGGAAACTCTTAGTGAGTATGTGTTCTTATTTCAATACATTTATTTGCATAAGTTCAGTAAAAATCTGTTCTCCTTGTAATAGGACACAACTGGAAACACTGGTTAAATTAATGAAGAGGAAATATATGTGTCCTAAGATGGCTGACCGAGCCAGCAGGGAAGTCCCAGTCCCTGCCCCAGGGTTCTCCCATGTTCTCCCTGCTCCGCTTCCCGCACATGCCAAAGTGCCAAGTATGCGGAAGTAGAAGTGTATAAATTACCCTCTTTGTGCTCGGGGCTCAGACCTTAGCAGATCGTTCTCCTCTGAGCCCGCGGGTGTTAAATAAACCTCCTATCCTCCAAGATCTCCAAGTGCCGCTTGGTTCTTCCATCAGGTGATCCAGTCCAGGTTCCGTAACATTACCACTGTTGTAGTAAGACTGGAAAGTCATATTTGATAATGATGTGCATAAAATCAGACATGCCAGACAGTTTTAAGGAACTAAGATTGACTTTTTAGAGCCAATAAAGTCTCTTAGGAAAAAAGCCTAGTACCTTGTTCATAGGATTCCTATTGATGGGGTTTTGGAATACAGGGGAGGTTCAGTGGGGTGGAGTCCGTAGCTGACGACCAAGAAAGAACCCTTGAGACATCTTTGGTGCATCCTGGGACAGGACCCTTGGGCAGAAAGAGCTGCTGCCCTGCGTCGTGAGGGGTAGCTAATCATATACTATAGGGTTGGGGGAGGTAAGGAAAAAGGGAGGTTTCCAAAGAACTTTCATATGCTAAAGAGGACCTACGGGATACCAGAGGCCTTGCCATTGTCAAGTTAAGGTTGTTTACCTCTCTAAGTAAGGCATTAACTTGAAGTTAGCTGGGAACTTTCCAGAGGAACATTACACTCTGCCAGTTCAATTATCTGTCAGTGGGCTGCAGTTTATAAGGGCATTTAATTTTATCTACAATTCCTCTGGAAACTAGGTTATTAATTATAGGAATGCTTTGTTCTTGTAGATTGCTAAGACATTTGTAAACTGAGGGAGACTCATGTCTTGTAGGATTATGATCTCTATAACTTAACTATTTGTTTTTCCTTTAGGGCAGCCAGGAGTGCCTGAGGAATGTCACATATATCCCATGGGGGGGGGTAGTGGGGTGTCAGCTTCTCCTTTGTCCTCGGCTTGCCTTCTGTTCCTTCATCATTATCAGCCTAACCAGGGGACTACGGTGAGTAAGAATGGTGACTTCCTGGCAGGTGTAGAAACCTCAGGATTTTGTGGGGACCAGAAAAAAAGAGGAATTCACCAAAATCCATAGTACTGCTGGGAAAGCCTGACGGCAATTCCTTGGCTTGGCTTCCTAGCCTCAAGAGGCTTTTAAAAGTTCAATTTGTGATTCTTTATGAAAAATTCCAGCAAAGCAGATTTAAAAGAGTCTATGTGATTGGGGGGCCTGGGTGGCTCAGTCAGGTAAGCATCCGACTCTTAATTTTGGCTCAGGTCATGATCTCAGGGTGGTGAGATCAAGCTCTGTACTGGGCTCTGCACTCAACGCAGAGTTGGCTACTCCCTCTCCCTCTGCTCCTCCCCCAGCTCAAGCTCCCTCCCTCTCTCTCTCTCTCTGTTTCTCTCTCAAATAAGTAAATAAATTAATAAAATCTTTAATAAAAAAGAGCCTATATGATCAAGCACTATTCTTGCTGCACTGACAAATAATCAGGCCAAATTTATTGAAATGAGGCTTTGTAAAGAAATTAGTTTTAATTCTGCTATCTCTGGTAGGAATAAGGGTGATTGTATAGAGAAAAAAATAGGTTTCAACAGCAACTATAAGACACACTTGTGGAGAGTAGATTCAAGTTCTGCTCATTGTTTTTGAGGTTTTTCCACTTACCTGTAAACTGGACTGGATCCTAAATTCTTCTGATTTCCTCATCTGGCTACAAATCTCCAAGCTAACATTTCCAATTTTCTCTCATCCTTTGACTTAGAATCACTGATAACTAAAACTACCTTTTTGCCTGAAGCCCTGCAAACTGAAGCTAGATGATTAGATATAAACTTCAGAGAAAATGGAAGCCACCATTCCTCATTTTAGCCAATCTTCTACATGCCTGGTCCTGTATGGGCCACTCACAAACCTCACTGATGCACCCAAAGACATCACCAGAGATGTGTAAACTGCAAACCAGGAAAATCTGTCAGATTGATGAGGGAATAGAAGGCAAGTTGAGGACAAAGCAGAAGCTGACACCTCACAACCACGCCCCCACCCCTCCCATGGCCGCCGCATGGGATATATGTGACATTCCTCAGGCACTCCTGGGCTGCCCTAAAGCTAAGGAAAGGAAAAACAACTTACAGGGATCACAATCCTGCAAGACATCGGTCTCCCTCAGCTTACAATGCCTTAGCGATCTACAAGAACAAAGCATTTCTATCAATAACCTAGCTTTCAGAAGGAAATGTAGATACAGTTAAATGTCCTTATCACCTGCAGCCCACTGACAGATAACTTGAAGTGGGGAGAGTATAATGTTCCTCCAGGAAGCTCCCAACTATCTTCATGTTAATGCCTTGCTAGAGGGAAAAACAACCTTAATTTGACAATGGCAAGCCCTCCTGTATCCTGTGAATCTTCTTTAACGTATGAAAATCCTTTTGAAAACCTCCCATCCCCTTACCCTCTCCAAGCCCGTAGTGTATCATCAGCCACCCCTCACAACCCCAGGGCAGCAGCTCTTTCTGCCCTCGGGTCCTGCCCCTATGTTTTCTTAAACCACCATTTTGTACCAAAGACGTTCAAGAAATCTTTTTTGGTTGCCGACCCTGGACTCAACCCCACCGAACCTCACCTATATTCCAAAACCACATCGAGATTGCTACTGCCTGCCTTCACTCCATCTGAACATGCTTCAAGCCTGACGTCTAGAAATCTCAACTGGCAGCTCCTGGGACTCAAGACTGTTTTTCTTTTGTTTCTATAGAAATGTCTCTTGTTAAGTACCTTATTGCTTGCACAATACAGGCCTAACTTTGGGATCCCAGGTGCATCACTGCTTCCTGAAATGAGATACAACGGTTTAATTGACCCGAACACTTCCCAAGACTGAGACTGATTTAATAAGATAGAGAGCAATAGATCAACTTAAAATTCTCGACTATGAAATTCCTTATTTGAAGTTTCAAAGATAGGACTGAAGGCGAGAAGAATTTGTCACCCCAGAAATGTGCCACTTTGGCATGAGAACTATTTTGAGCTAAAAGCAATCAAACCCCAGCCTATTCAGGAAAAGGTCTTTTCTTCCCCTTCAAAGGCCTTAATTTACATTAGAAAGGTGGCCTGTACCTGGAAGAGAGTTATTACCAGGGATGTCTAAGAATCTTATCTGCATAAAAGGGCATCCTTTGGTTTCCAAACATCTCTTCTGCCTTCCTGTGAAAGGCCTTCCTCCCCTTTGTACCCCCACAGCCCTGCCTGTTTCCCTGACTCAGATTGCTACACAAGCCTCAATCTCCTAGCTGCCCTTTGGATCTATTTTTTATTGGGCTCCCACATGTAAAAACCAAGAACCTAGAATGGAAAGAAATTTTCCTTCCCTACAAGATGGATTGTGGTGATGGTGGCACAACAGTGTGAATGTAATTAATGCCACTAAAACTAATTAGCTAAAAATGGTTAAAATGGTAAATTGCATGTTATGAGCATTTTACCACAAATTTTTAAAAAGGGGGAAAGGGAAAAGCCAGTACTGAGACTGCAGTCTAAGTATAATCAGGTCAGTGACAAAAGAGTAGTGTGGCCCTCAGCTGTACATTTCAAATAAAAATGACCATCTCTGAACTCCACCCCCTGCCTGAGACACACAAACACTGACCAAATTCCACATAAAATCTTGTTTTCTACATAAGGTCAAAATACCTTTTTTTTTCTATAAATGAATCTACACAGCTCCACCATGACAGCTCAGAGAATAAGAGTTGACTTTGGGATATTCATAGATAATTTTCCCCAAGCGTGAGGGGGCAAGAGGACATCGGACTAAATCAGTTAGTACATTTAATTAGGATTAATTAAGTCTTGCTGGAAAGAGAGCAAATGAGACAAAATACAATCACTTTCAGAAAAGGCAGGACATAAGAATGCTGGTATCATTTACTGAGCGCCCACTCTAAACTAATGAAAGGTCATTACTGTTTCCACCAGCTACCCCTGGCTTCCATCATCAGGTACTGGAAGGTCTGCACATCAGGGCAGGTTAAGTGGAGTGATGTCACTAGGTCCACCTAGTGAATTGTGAACCGAAGTGATGTGTCACTTCCAAAACAAAGCATTTAATTGCTGGTGCAAGATTCTCCAGAGGTCTGTGGTGAACAGTAGAGCTTGTGATGGTGGCTCTCCTGTCAGAATGAGAAGTCCTGGGTAAACACACTATCTGAGATTAAATATTTGCAGTTATAAGCGATTAAAAGGGGGGCAGGAGGAATTTGTTACCACAGTTTATTTAGCCTAGCCTGTTTTTGCTACAAAACAAAACAAATAAACAAACTGACACTGAACCGAGCACTTTGCATTATATAATCTAAAATCCTACAATGACCCTGCAAGGAGATACTATACACCCATATTTCAGGTGAAGCAACTGAGGCAAAAACATCACACCCAGTAAGGCAGACTTATGATTAAAACTCCAAAACCTGGGGCGCCTGGGTGGCTCAGATGGTTAAGCGTCTGTCTTCGGCTCAGGTCATGATCCCAGGGTCCTGGGATCAAGCCCCACATCGGGCTCCTGGCTCAGCGGGGAGCTTGCTTCTCCCTCTGCCTCTCTCCCTGCTCATGCTCTCTCTCTCTCTATCTCTGTGTCTCAAATGAATAAATAAGATCTTAAAAATATATACATTTAAAAACTCCAAAACCTGCTTTCCTTCACTGTAATCTAATGTTCCTTCAACATTCATATCTCATTTGACCATTGAGCCATTTTCTGTCACTTCTAAATGGCTACAATGTTCCTCATCCTCAAGATAAAAAAGATGATTTCTCTGCCTCACCTTATTAACATCTAAATAAGTACCACCTTTCCAAAAGAACAATCTTTGGTGGGCAGAGACCTTCTGAGCTCTTAAATCCCTTAACTCTAGACTCTTGCACAAAAGGCTCAACATCCTAGTTCCCAACGTGTAAAGTGGGGACAATAATAACCCCTGTGCTCATTCTCATGACAAGTTCATCACAGACGATGCACAGCCAGAGTTTAGCTTGGGTCCTGCGGAGGAAGTTAGGTCATGAGCCTTTCTTAGGCTCCCAGAGTGAGGAGTAGAGGTGCTGAAGGAGGGTAGGAGGCTGAGGCATGGAGGCAGATCAGCCCAGGGACAAGAGCTTGGGCACTGGAGTCAGGCCTCTGGTTCGTGAACCAAGTACCAGCTCTGAGGCAGGTTGTCTCTCTTCTCTGGTTTCCCCATGTGTGAAATGAGGACAAAAGTAATATCTACCCCAAGGGATTGCTATATGGAGAAAATTAGTTCCTACATACAAAACAGCCAGGGAGAAGCGTGGAGAAGAACATCTGAATCGGTACTTTTGGCATTAGAAGAGAGCTAAGTGCTTTTCAGAAGGTGCCTGAACTCTGCCATGGGCTGAATCATATCCCTCTCCCCAAATTCATATACCGTAGATACTGTAGTCCTAAACCCCCAGGACTTCAGAATGTGACTCTATTTGGAGATAGGGTCTTTACAGAATAATTAGGTTAAATGAGGTCATTAGGGCAGGCCACAATCCAATACGACTGGTGTCCTTATAAAAAGAGAGGGTTAGTACAGACACAGAGGGAAGACCATATGAAGACACAGGAAGAAGACAGTCATCTATAAGCTAAGGAGGGACAACTTAGAAGAAGCCAACCCTGCCGACATCTTGATCTTGGACTCCTGGCCTCCAGAACTGTGAAAAAATACATTTCTGTTGTTTAAGCCTCCTCCCCGCCGCCCCGCCCCAGCCTGTGGTTCTTTACTATGGCAATCCTTGCAAACTACACAAGCCCCTGCTGGTTGCTGTGGCCAGAGGAACTTTGAAACCCTCATTAGAAGCTGATTCTGGACAGCCAAAGCTGGCTTTGCCTTGAGGCTTAAAGAGGACACGGCAGCACATCAGCCTCAGAGAAACCCCCTCTCTCATCTGCCTTTGCTGTCATCATCCTATGAACTGAGGGAAGGGGGGGCTTCAAGGTCTCTCCCAGGAGCTTCCCCAGCTCAGCTCCCCAACCCCCAGAGTCCGAGGTTCAGGGGTACCTCCTGGGGAAACTGTTGACCAATACCTCGTTTCTTGTTAAATCGCCAAGGTTTTTTCAGGTCTAATCACAGATGTATGTCTTCAATTTAGGTGTGTTACAGAGAAATGGAGGCAAAGTCAACTTATCAGGAAGAAACTTTATGTCACAGCCTAACACAAACCTAATGTTAGTAGTATTAGGAAAGTACTTTTCAAGCACCCATGAGGGCTTTAAGAAGTGCTGATTCAGAAACAACTCGGGTGCGCGTGCGCGTGTGCGCGCGCGCGCGCGCACGCGCGCACACACACACACACACACACACACACACTCTACTGAGCCGTAAGTAATTAAGTTACTTTGACAAAACACCAAGTCCACTAGACAGAAACGTTTAGCACCATTCCCAAATGACAATATGGTGCCAAAAGTGAAGAAAGGGAGGTAAGGACCCTCCTCCAGGGCAATAGAAAAGAGAGACAATGTGGTGACAGCAAGGGACTAAAAACTTGTAGGAGAAGAAACAGCAGGAAGGGAGGACAGCATCCAGGTAGAGGGGCATGGAAAGGAGACAGGTCACAGGCACGTAAGCACAACGAAAGGGACTGGGAAGCCTTTAGAGGGATTTGCAGCCCTAGAAACGTCTATGGAGGCTCTTCTAAATGATCTGACAGTGATGGCCTTCTCCACTTCACTCTGCGTAGAGCTCCATCAATGTGTGCACCGATGTGAGCTGGGGAGTGATATGAACAGCTGGTCGCCTCTGGCATCCACACATAGAAAGTGCTAGCTACAGGTTCCAGTGACCAGAGAGACCGGAGGGAGACCGGACGGCCATTCTCTGGTGGAAGGCCGTGTGCTACCTGTGCAGCTAGAGAGAGATTCCAAGCGACGCTCAGTTATCTCCCCAATGGCCCCCACTGCTAAGCACTGCTCCTGAAGAGTTGGACTCAGACCTCAGGTCCCTGGAATACAGACATTTACACAGTGCCCAAGACAATAGCAAATTGAAAATTCAGCTCATAGCGCCTGTCAAAAGAAATAAGATCACATTAAAATTCTTGCCATTTCCTTTTTCTGCCAAACTAGCTAGTTTAATATGCAGGTAGCCTTCTACCCTCTTTCCCTCCCTTCCTCCCTTTCTCTCTCTCTCTCTCTCTCTCTCACTGGTATGAAAGACACATTTATTCTCCTCCTTTCAGAGCACCTTGTGAAATCAGTCCCATTTAAGGAGATTCAAATAAAGGCAAGGACAGGGAGTAGAAGGCCTCATGGAGCACCGGACCTGCTCAGAATGACCAAGTCTCACCCTTGCGCTGAAGCCCAGCTCCCATTCCATGCTTGTATTTGTTGTGAGGAGATAGAATAGCTTGGTTGTAATTCTTAAAAAGCTTCCAGGCATTGTGCAAGAGTCAGAAAGCTCTCTTGGGCCCTTATACGAAATATCATTTTCATGAGTTAAAAAACAATTATTTTTGGAAACAGGCAACTGTACATGGTACATTGTAAAACCCTATCTTAAACCAAATGATAAAGTAAGTAAAGTCAGCCTCCTGCGCCTCCCACCCCACCACCCTAATGGGTGCTCATCAGAGTTCACATCTGCTGTCTGACCCCCCCCATAACCTGAGCCAACAGTAACTGAGCACGTGCTATGTGCCGGACAGAGGGCCAAGCACCTCATAAAGATCACATTTATATTCTCACACTACATTATGAGTTAGATCACCAATATAACTGCCCAGATATAAGGAGACCCATCTTACTCAATGAAAAGACCCTCCAAATACCACTTTTTATCCAGTTAATTATATAAACAATCTTAGGGCTGGAGCTGAAGTAAATATGATGTATAAAATTTAATTTATTAATTCAGTTGCACATGCATATTTAAAACCACATACTATTTAAATTATATATTAATGTAGAAATATTGCTTTTTTCCGGTCTTACAGATCATTACACAATTTTATTCACCGATGTGTTCTTTTTCTCTAGAGCCAAATTTGGAGTCACTCAGTTCATCTTTTCCAGGACATATCATCTTCATTTCCATCTCGGTTTTTTGAGATGCAGCACACTGTCACTGGAAATTTTATCCCAAGCCACGAATACCCACTAATATAACATTAGAACAGTTGTTCTGTTTATTCAAACTACAGGTGTATACTGATGAGCTCTGCAACGTAACCATTCACTGCACTGCCTTTTAAAGGAATCCTCAGAAGGTCTGTTTACAATGGATCTGATATTTGCATTCAGGAGGTCACATTCCCAGAAACAATTGCTAAATCTGTGTTCAATTCACTTGTCTCCTTTCTGTTTACTGATTCTGTTGGAAAGCCTCTGCAAGCATCCCAAACCAGCACTGATTGAACTCATTTCAGACCTATGCATTTTCTTTAAACAACACCATGTTTTTTCAGTTAAAATAAACAAGACAGCATCCCAAAATTTAAGACATTTTGTAAGGACTCCCCTATTTGGATATGCCTTCTTTTCTAAGGGATGATTTTGGTAAAAGCCCTTGTACTTGTGTTCTAATTTACATAACACCATTAACCCCGTTTTACAGATCGTGAAACTGAGGCTCAGAAGTTGAGGTAACTTTGCTAAGATCAACGACTTAGTATTTAAATAACAGTGTTTAAAGGCCTAGCTAGGACTGCCTGCCAGGAGGCCATGTGTTGAACCCACCAACTGCACTGCCTGTGGTCTCCCAATGTGGCCTCTGATCCATGTCCACTTTCTGTAGCCAATTCCCTTTCCAGAAGTTCCCTGAGGCTCTCAGAATCCATGCCAATTCTCACTCCTGCCTCTGACTCCATCATTTCATTTACAGGAATTTAACTGAAGGAAATAATCAGAAAGGTGCACAGTGATTTAGCCTAAGGATATTCATGATAGCATTATTTTTAAGGGAGAACACACTAAACATCCAAAATGAGGGATGTGTCAAACTAACTATATGCTCACCGTGGAATGCTAAGCAGCCGTGTTTAATATTCATGAAATATTAAGTGGAAAAAATGAGAAGTTGTGTAATAGGATTCTAGTTTTGTTTTCTTAACAGTATATATACATCAAAGAAGACTGGAAGGAAGAACATCTTAACTTGGTTAATCCCTGGGTGATGGAATTAAAGGAAATGGTTATTTTCTTATTTGTATTTTTCTGTCTCCCACCTTCCAAAAAATATGCCTCTTCCAAAAGAATAAGTCCAACAGTGAGAATTAGGCAGCAAAGAAAGAGGAAATGTACCACATAGAGTGACAAGAGAAATTCCTGGGTGAAAATGGTGTCTGATTTCATAAACTGTTGCCTACTCTACTTCCACAAAGGTATTGCCCTGCAAAAGGATTTTCCAATTAAGGGGAAAAGATTAAGGTTGTAATCCTGGCAAGTTATCCAGCCCCAAATCTGTTTGGTCTATTACAACCGCACAGGTGTAATAACCTGTCTTAGAGAGTCAACTAAGTGGACAAACCACTTGGCCATATGTCAGACCCTCTGCTATGGCCAAAAATCAAGCGAGCTCTCCTAGAGAATTAGCTAGTGCTCTTTTAACCCAGTCCCTGGCTCAGGGTTGTACTAGGTGGAAAGTAACAGATTTAGCAAAAATAGCACATTCCCCACCCTCGGGGAGTCCACTAATCCAGCAAAGACATGCTGATAAAGACGTGGACACAGTGAGCAGAACAGGAATGGGCACACTCTGGGGGAGGCTCAACAGTCACAGCCGGTCACTTGCTGGTATCTGGGAGTAACGTCCAGTACCTGGAGAGCTAATTGCACTGGATTGAAAAAGGTAATAGGAGTCTAATTTGTATTCATTGCCAGGTAGAAGCAAGACTGTCTCTTAGAAAGCTACCATTCCACACCCCTGCCACATGGTTTCTGGCTCTTTCAAGAGAACAATGAGAACAGATTAAAAAAAAATGAGAACAGACAAAAAACAAAAACAAAAAACCCCACATGTATACAACTAATATGTAAACTCTGGTAGGCAGCATCTAAGATGGCTGTGAGTGATCCTCACCTCTTGGGATTTACTCCCTAGTATAATCCCTGCTCCTTAAGAGTGGGGTGGACTTACTGATTTGTTTCTAATGACCAGAATACAGAGAAGTGATGGAATACCACTTCTGAGATTCAATTATAAGAAGGTTGTGGCTTCTATCTTGAACAACCTCTCTTTCTCTTGCTCTCTCTCTCCTTACTCTAGGGAAATCCAGCTGTCATGTCACAAGGACGTTCTATTGAGGCCCATGTGGTGAGGGACCCAGGCTTGCCAACAACCAAGTGAGTGAGCTTGAAAGCAAATATCCCCCAATCGAATCTTCAGATGAGAGCACAGCTCCGGCCAACAGTGCAGCCTCCTGAGAGATCCTGAACCAGAGGCACCCAGATGAGCTTCCCTCAGCCTTCTAACCAACAGAAATTGTGAGATATTAAATGTCTGTCGTTTTAAGCCACTAAATTTTGGGGTAATGTGTTACATGGATTAGTTATCTACATAACTAATACAGACTCCAAATAGAAACTTCCAAAAAGAGGTTCCAGATGGTATTAATGAGTTTTAAAATAAGAAGTCTAGCTGATTCACTCAGTCCTTACATGGACTCTGTATCCATATACCTGGGAGTTCATACCCCAGCTCCACCATCTACTAGCATGTAACTATAGCAAATTATTTAACCTCACTCTTCCTCAGTTTCCTGGTATAAAATGGGAATAATAATAATAATAATACCACTTAGGTCATAGGCTAAAGATCAAATGAGTGTGTGTGTGTGTGTGTGTGTGTGTGTGTGTGTGTGTGTGTGTGTGGCTTACATCAGTGCCTGACAAAGAGTAAGTGCATATACATGCTTGTTATTATGACTATTAAAACATGATAATAAAAAATGAGACATCAGTATATACCCTGTATTTTTAAATTTTTCGTTTACATTTTATTTTTACAAAATCAGATTTATATTAAAATTTCAAAAACAGAAAAAAGAATGATCAGATACTCTTCTAGATTCCTCAGATGTTAACATTTTGTTCTATTTGCTTTAGCCTTCTCTCTCTTTTATATTTTTTTCAGACTGATTTAAAAGTAATCCCTAGATACTCCAGTGTGTCTTTTCAAAAAACAAGAAGTTTTCTTACATAACCATAGGAAATCATCAAAATGGAGAAATGAACATTGAAGCAACATTATCATCTACTCTATAGATCGTGAGGTTTTTTTGTCCATTATCCCAATAACGTCCTTGACAGCAAAAGAAGATCCAAGATCATGTACTGTATTCAGTTGTCATGTCTCTTTAGTCTCTATAATCTACAACAGTTTCTCTTTTTGTTTTTTTGTATTTATGACACCGATATTTTTGAAGAATACAGGCTAGTTATTTTAGAGAATATTCCTCAGTTTGAGTTTGTCCAGTGTTTCCTCATAATGGGATTCAAGTTACAGTTTTTGGTAGGAATACTCTGTAAATGATGCTGAGTTGTCACTCCGTGGTATCAGGTAGCACATGCTGTTGATCAGTGCCATTTCTGGAAATGTTAGCTTTGATCATTGGTTATATGTCTACCAGGCACTCTAATGTTACTATTTTATTCTTTGTAACAAAAAGTAGCTTGTGGAGGATAAAATTTGAACCTATGTAAATATCCTTTCATTCCTTGAACTTTGATCCACAGTGCTAAAACCAATTATCACTATCCTGGTTGGCAAATGGTGTTTTTCTAATTCTGTAACTTATTTTATATTTTTTAGTTGACATTATACTATAAGGAAAATCCTTTCCCTCCTTCCTCATTTATTTATTTATTCATTCACTTATATCAGTGTAGAGTCATAGATTCTAACCTTATTAATCTCTCACTATCCATAATTTTTATTGAAACAAAATATAAATCTGAACAGCTCTAAGTCAAATAGATTCCTTTGACAAGATTTATAGACCAAGACAAGATACATTCATTTTTAAAAGACACAGGTCTATTTTCTTTTATTAGAGCAGAGATTTTGCTCAGGTTAAGAATTTTTCACTGTCTTTGTCTATCCTCTGGTCAAGGTTAGTACCCCTGAAGACTGAGAAACTGGGTTGGCATTATTATTAATCATTCCTGCAAAACATGACAGTAAGGAGCATTCAAGATAAATAGTGGGCATCTCTTCTAAGAATTTAAGAAACCTGGTTCTACCCCAATATTTTATCAACAATTTGGGAAAGAATTCCAACATGACTTTACCCTTTCATATAGATTTTTGTACAAGTATAATTAACATAGAGAATGGACTAATTCATAGGGTGAAAAACGGGAAAACAATATTTTTTAAAATCACTTCTTCTAAAAAATTCTAATTTCTCTTTCCCAGCCCTAAACAGATCTGCAGCTTTGCCCATCCTTTCTGGTGTTAGAAGAACCTCATTAAGGCACCCAAAAGTCAAGTTCCAATAGAAATAAGCACTTCAGTCTCATTCAATTTAAAGCTTCTTTCTTTTCCCAGCTCAGAATAAACACATGAACATCCTTGACCTGCAAAAGGGGAAAGAAAATTTAGTCGGCTTCACTCTTCCTTCATCTTGGTCTTTTCTTTATCACTCTTCTCATTGTTTTGCCTTTGCTCCTTCTGCTCTCTGTAGGACCTAGGGTGAGAAGACTGGTGAGTGAGCAAAATCTTACTTGACTGGTAATGTAATTTAGCTATGTGTCCTCCATGGGGCAGCTGCCCAAATGCCAACTCTTTCTACTTCTCTCACCAGGTGCTTTCCTGGGTCTGTTTGAGACAGTCCATTTCAGACACCTCCAGCTTTCAGTCTCCCTCCTAAGGCGATGCACTTTCTCATTAACCTCTCATGACTAGGCTCCTCTGTTGGCTTCTGTAACACCCAATGACTCAAGAGAAGACTTAGTATCTCTGCCCCTAAATGCTGGTGAAACCATTTTCCACCAGTCAGCCCTTCACTGAGCTCCAATTGGAATCTCACCATTAGACCTTCTTGCAGGAATGGTACTTTTCTCCTACCTTGACTCCAGGGAGCCAAAGTCAATTTCTTCCAGAAACTCATCATAACACACCCTGGGGCACACCTATAGGTTTTTGCAGTTCAGAATGCATTTAATGAGGATGATGCCTCTGTTTCTTCTCCCAGAAGATAACCCCGCTCTTCACAAGTGACTCTTTAGAAGTGCCCTCTACTTGGTCTGGGGTGGAAGAAGGACATCCCTCTCAGGAGGGAAAACACTGGACAACCTGACAACTCTCTCCAAAGAAATTCTGACTTCCTCAACATTTCAATTTTGCCTTCTCATATATAGACTTGAAGTGGGATCTGGCTAGAGTAGAAGGAGCAGTTTCAGTCCCTTGTTGTCCTGTAGACATACCTACCACCTTTTTTAGGATATGAGGGTTCTTGTCACCTTCTTTGTCTGATACTTGCTGTCAAATAAATGCTTTGTGATTTGTATTTTTCCACAATGCTGAATAAATTTTATAAGGATGGTAGCCTAGGCTTCAAGGGGAAGGGCAGGTGTGTGAGGAAGGGCTTGTACAAATGTTTGAGAAAACTCTCCTTTTTCTATGAAGGCTTCTTGACGGAAGATCCCAATCTATAGAACACTAGTCTCCAAAGTTTTACTTCATTGCCTCCAAACTTCTTATCTTCCTATTAAGAATGGCAGCTGGCTTATAGCCCAAGAAGCAAGCTCCACCAGCTTTCCACTGAAATACCTATTTGTAGGGCACCTGGGTGGCTCAGTTGGTTAAGCGACTGCCTTCGGCTCAGGTCATGATCCCAGGGTCCTGGGATCGAGTCCTACATCAGGCTCCCTGTTCAGCAGGGAGTCTGCTTCTCCCTCTGACCCTCTTCCCTCTCATGCTATCTCTCATTCTCTCTCTCTCAAATAAATAAATAAAATCTTTAAAAAAAATGAAATACCTATTTGTAGGAGAAGAACTTAAGAACTTACAACCATTTCAAAACTAGAAGTGGCCATCAATTTGTTGCTAAAATCTAGGAAAGATTTTTATTATCTGCAAAGCCTCATGGAAAGGTTAACAAATGAACCAAGCCATCCTCCTAAAATTGCAAGGAAAACCATTCCTGCTTCTCCCATTGTCTGCTTTCTCTGTTTATAAATCTGAAATAAGCTGAAAGCTGAGCAGAAATCTGTCTAATGTCTAACTGCTACTTTCTAAGGTAGCCATAATTCTGCCTAACTGCTACTTTCTAAGATAGCCATAATTCTGTCCATACCATCTCCCCTCTACATGACTGGACAGAGCCATTCTCAGGAAAACAGATCAGGCATAGAAACTGTATTGGGACATTGTATCAAAGTATGATGTCCAAAAGGAGATACAGACCAGGACAAAAGAGCCCTGGTAGTATTGCTTATTGGAAATCGTACATTTTAATGCACCATGATATTGAGAATTTCAGGGAACAAAGCAGCAAAGACAGGAGGCAATCACACCAGTAGAATAACACTCTCCAGACACTGGAAGAATGTCCTGCCTTCAAATCACAGATCTTAAAAGGAAATTAACCCAGCCATCAGAAAATAATCATCAAAGATGCCAAAATAAAAAAAAAAATAGGGTTTAAATTTTGGAGGCCAAAAGGAGATAAAAGTAATTTTTGAAATTACAGAATTAATACAAGTAGTTTTAGTGAGCAACCAGATTAAATACAAATCTACCAAAAGCATTTATGTGCCTATGTATCAGCAGAAACTCGTTAGAAAAATATAATAAGAAAAATAAAGACTCCATATATAATAGAAGACAATAAGTAGAAAATATCCAGGAATGACGCTAATAAGAAATGTGTGCTCGAAACCCACATGATGAAGCTTTAACGAAAAATAGAAAAGACTTACATATCTCCTCAAAATTATGCTTTGATACAACGCTAGTCCAGTAGAAACTGCAATGGACTTTAAAAATTTTGAAATTATTTTGAAGTTTATCATGAAGAATATGCAGGAAAAATGAAAGTGATGAGAGATCTTTCCTCATAATTATTAAAGCTAATTATAACATTATGATTAGCACTAGCACAAATCTCAAAAAAATAGAACAAAATCACCCCATATATATATATATGCTTATAAAAACTTAAAGGAAGCAACAAAGAGGGTATGAGATGAATTATCTCACAAATGGAGAATGGCTATTTTTAAAGTATACGTGATCATGTATATGCATTTATGTGAGATTATGTATATATCTTTAGAATTTAAAACACAAAATAAATACTAAGGATGGAAGGAAGGAAATTGGTTATATGGGGAAAAAAAACCTTACAGTGCAACCATATACCCTATTCCAAAATTTACTCCAGATTTTAAGGTTAAATCATTTAACAAACTGGAATAAAACAGAGGTTAATATCTAAACTGACCTCAAGATAAGCAAGGAGTTTTGAAGTGTAATGCAATGAGCCCAACCACAGAGTGTAAGTTATATATATGGTCAAATGATTTTCAGCAAAAGTACCCAAGTAATTTGGTACTGAGTTAAAGTCAAGTTTATCCAAAACCTCAGAATATAAACTTGTTTGGATACAGGGCCTTTGAAGATGAAATTAATTATGTTAAAGTGAGCTCATACGGAATAGGATGGCTCCCAACTCCAATGACTGGTGTCCTTATACAATGGGGAAAAGGAAATCTTCTTCAGTGGGTAAAAGGAAACCTTTTCAACAAATGGTACTAGAAATATTGGATATCCAAGTGGAAAAATAAATAAAACTTGATGCTTACTTTATACTATAATATAAAAACTAACTCAAATGGATCATGTTCTGTAATATATTTATAATAAAACATAGATGAAAATTGTAGTCACCTTGGGCTTATAAAAGATTTTTAAAATAGGACACAAAAAGCACGGATTATAAAAAAAGAAATCAATTTGATTTCATCAAAATTTAAAACTTACACTTTTTTTTAATAGTATTACCTATTATCAACCTGTTTACTTTTTAAAAAAAATATTTTATTTATTTTTTTGACAGAGAGAGACACAGCAAGAGAGGGAACACAAGCAGGGGGAGTGGGAGAGGGAGAAGCAGGCTTCCCACTGAGCAGAGAGCCCGAGGCGGGGCTCGATCCCAGGACCCTGGGATCATGACCCGAGCCGAAGGCAGACGCTTAACGACTGAGCCACCCAGGCACCCCAAAACTTACGCTCTTTATGAAACATGACAAAATAAAAGGCAGCCACACACTGGGGAGAAAATATTTGCAAAACACATATGACAAAGGGACTTTATCTAAAATATATAAGGACTCTCAAAATTCAATAATAGAACCAAAAAAATGCACAAATCATCTTAACAGACATTTCACCAAGGAAGATATAAGAATGCCAAAAAACACATGAAAAGATGTTCAGCATCATTAGTCATTGGGGAAAAGCAAATTAAAATCCCAGTGAGATATCACCACATATCCACTAGAATTGCTAAAATTTAAAAGGCCACCCATACCAAGTGGTGGTGGTAACATGGAGCAACTGGGACTCTCCTACATTGCTGGCAGGAATGTAAAATGTTACAAGCACTTTGGAAAACAGTTTGGCAGTTTCTTAAAACTTTACATCTACACCCATCATGTGACCCAGTCATTCTGTACCAAGGGATTTACTTAAGAGAAATGAAAGTCTATGTTCACACAAAGACTTGAACAGGAAATGTTCATAGCAGCTTTATTGGTAATATCTACAAACAGGAAGCAATCCATATGTCCATCAATGATTGAAAAAACAAACTCTGGCATAACCAACTATATAATGAAATACTACTCAGCAATAAAAAGAAATGAAATATTGATACATGCAACAGCATAGATGAATTTCAAATAATTATGCTGAGTCCAAGAAGCTGGGGGGGAGGCATATTTTATGACTCCATTTTTATAAAAGTCAAGATAGTGCAAACGAAGATGCAGTGATAGAGAGTAGATCAGAGGTTACTGGGGAGGGAGAAGGAATTGAGAGAGTAACTGCAAGGGGCACAGGTAAACTCCTAGAAATGATGTATATGCCCATTATCTTGACTGTGGTGATGGCATACTTTAAATATGTGTGGTTCATTGTACATTAACTATACTTCAGTAACCCTTTGAAAAAGAATAGAACTATAAAAAAAGTAAAAGGCAAAAAATAAGGGGAGAGTATTTTCAATAACAATGACATGTAGTAGTTAATGTACCAAGCATATAATGTGGCCTTACAAATCAGTAAGAATAGACAAGTGAATTAAAAAGTCAGAAGTGTAAACAAACCATTCACAACTGAAAAATATGCAAATTTTCAATAATTATATTAATAACAATATTTTAAAAAATGATTTGCCTGCCAATTCTCATTTATAAAAATGGCATTTTTTAAACCTAATGATTAATGCTGATATTGATACGCTGAGATGAGTATTCATAATCCACAAATCAATGGAAATGTAATTGGAAAAACTTTTCAGAAAAGTCATTTGCCAATATCATTAACATATTCATATCTCCAGGTGTTGCAACCTGAAGTCATTTTAATTTTTCCCCTTATAATTTCCTCTGTGTATTTTTAACAGCAACCACACATTTTTTTAATCAGAGAAAATATTTATAAAATGGAAAATATGTGAATGAGCTTCATTTTGCAAATATACATACACAAAGAGTAGATTGTACCTTCCAGGTCTCCCCCCGCTCCCTCCCTATTGACTGCTCATTTCCCGTAGTCACTGTCACCATGGGATCACTGTCACCATGGGATGTCTCTTCCACATGGCTCATAAAATGGACACCATGACGACAACCACAGTGCTCCATTATCATCTCCCAGCCACATGGTTCCAGCTTATTCCATCATATATGCATCAGCCTTTTTCTAACACCACTCAGATTCTTGCCAGGAGTCTCAAGTCTCTGAGGACATTAATACTAGCTTCTCGAGAAAAAAACTAATCTCTAAGGATCTTTATGTCCATGGATGGGGAAAAAAAATCCATGTTTTGTCCTCTTGGCAGCTAACCCAGACTTAAAAGGCAGATTATCACTGACATCCTGCAGAAAGAGGAACACAGTGGAATGAATGAAGGGGAGGTAAGATGCAGTAGACCTCAGCAGATCATGGAAGGCCCCAGACCAGCCTGCCATGATCCAACTTCCAACTATTGCTCTCTCTCCCTCCTATACTAAATGGACTCTCATTTGCTTTCAGAGTAAACCAAGTTTTGAATGGAGATCTATTTATCCTTGAGTGAACTAATAAAGGAGTTTAAGTCCCCACAAAGCAGACCATCTAGCAGAAGGAGACTGTCCAGTCTGCAAATATTGACACCAAACAGTGACTATGTCAATGGGTCAAGCTGCAGAACAGCTGCAACAACACAGACAAGGCATGAAATGTCCTCCTGGGCTCAGGGTTCACACACTGATCCAATCTGAGGATTATCAGTTGTCCTAAATACTCATTAAATCACAAGTGAAGAGTGTTTTCTTTCATGGCCTGACATCTCAATGACCGCGTTGAATCATTTTTTAAGATTAGAACTGAAGCCAGAATGATTACCATTCAGGGCACAGGCTGGTCTTAACCGCTGCAAATTGGCCACCCCTGGCTACCTTAAATCCATTGGTAAGAACAGATGAAAACATTCACAGCCATGCTCACAATCTTCACCTTTGTTCTTTTTTTTTTTTTAATTTAAATTTATTTATTTGACAGAGAGAGAAATAGCGAGAGCAGGAACACAAGCAGGGGGAGTGGGAGAGGGAGAAGCAGGCTTCCCACAGAGTAGGGAGCCTGACGCAGGGCCCGATCTCAGGACCCCAGGATCATGACCCGAACCGAAGGCAGATGCTTAAGGACTGAGCCACCCAGGCGCCCCTTCACCTTTGTTCTTGAGAGAAACACCCAGCAATAACGAAACATGGATTTTATCAAAGCAAACTATTTTCTTGACCATAAAAATGTATTAAAAATTTTTTAAATGAATATGGGTGACAAACTAGACATTTCCCCAAGTAACAGAGAAAGTCATTCAGAATGTTGGATTCCAAGTAGAGCTCTGGGGTCAAGTTTGGTTCTGCCATTAACTTTTTTGGGTATCTCATTCATCTCTCTATGCTTTAGTTTTCTCACTGGTAAAATGAGGGTATCGAAGTAGATGATCTCTAAAAGCATTATGCCTAAACACCTGGTTAGAAGTCTAATACAAGATGCATCTGGTCAACAGACACATGGTACTGAAAGGCTAGAGCCTTCTGGTCATGAGCCATAAAAGTGGTCCATGGGTCTCTTTGTTCTAGTTAGTGTCCAATCTTTCCTTCCTTAGGGCAATGTGCCTCATGACTCAGCCTTGGAAGTAGAGGCTACATGGAATCATGATTTAAGGGGGCATCAAAACATATCAGTTAAATATTTGGAAATATTATCACAATTACATTTGCTTACAAGCTTCTTTATGGATTCCTTACACATGGTGGGCTAAAAACATTGTTGGTGAATTAATGTATGAACAAATGAAATGCAAAATCTGTGGACCACATTTTAATGTAGCAAACTTTATTGCTCTTGTCTACCTGGGCATTAGCAAAAAACAATACATGAAAGAACAGATCTTTAGTAAGCCTTCCTAATAGATATGCAGTAATTGCTCAGTGAGCAATACAAGATCATTATTAAATGAGCACAGTGATACATATGGAACTGACATAGTCTTTAAGGATAATATATAAAAGGTATTCACACAATTCTGGATTCTGGGATTAAGATCTTTGCCATTTGAATCAACTATCTGTGTTTCCTGACACCAGCCCCTATTAACAGATAGTTTTACTGGCTAGCTGGGGCTCCAAATGTGTAACCAACTCTTCCACCTGAACCCGTCCCAGTAAATGCTTATGTTAATTTGAGATACCGGGAAAGATTCATATTGGAACTAAAAAGTGAAGAAGGAAATCTGGTACCACTGGACAAGGTAGAAAGGAGAGAAGGGCCAGAGTTTGGTGAAGGTAGCATGACATCTCTTCCCCATCAGGGTGTGTACTGGTTAGGAACTGGGATCCAGAAGCTGATTACTGGTTTGAGGTCTCACTGCATCATCTCTTAGCTGGGTAACCATGGGAAAGTGATGCTCTTGATTTTAACTTCATCATATGTAAAATGGGTGCTAATAATTCAACCTGATAGCATCACTGTGAAGATTAAATATCACTGTTGCCTGGCATTTGAAAGACTGTCTGGTGCACAGTAAGAGCTCAGTGAATGGTGGCTATTACCATGGCCAGCCTCTTGGACTGAGTCTGAGCCCATATGGTCAGGAAAAGGAGAGCTAGAGAAGGTTTTCAGGAGAGACTTAATGAGAGTCTGGTGAGCGGCTGAGCCAGAAATGGGCCCAAGTATTCACGAAAAACTGTATAAAATGTGAGGCATAGCACACAGAGAAGATAAGGGTTTCTGTGTAGGAATCATCCATTCTCTCCAGGTCTGCAGAGAAACTAACCATGCTATAGCACTTTGAAAAGTGGAAGCTTGAGAGGCACCCAGGGATAATGGTCTTAACATTAATAATAGTGTGCATTTGTTGAGCACTTGTTGCCCATCAGGCCTGGTTTTAGTTATATGGACTGATTAATTTTAGCATGGAGATTCGCCTTCCCAATGAAGGGTAGGAGCGGGAATGACGATGCTCCAAGCAGCTCTGAGGTCAGCAGCCGTGGATGCGTGGGAGCAGGGAGGGACTGACGGGTTTATAAGATCATGGGAGGCACTTCTCTGGGGAAGTGTGCCTAGGACATCTAGGAGGTAGGATCAAGGGGAGCTAATTCCATTTATGAAGCTGGTGAAAGCTTATGCCTTCATACTATGGGTATCAAAAAGAGGTGACCGGGGCGCCTGGGTGGCTCAGTCGTTAAGCATCTGCCTTCGGCTCAGGTCATGATCCCGGGGTCCTGGGATCGAGCCCCGCATCGGGCTCCCTGCTTGGCGGGAAGCCTGCTTCTCCCTCTCCCACTCCCCCTGCTTGTGTTCCCTCTCTCACTGTGTCTCTCTCTGTCAAATAAATAAAATCTTTAAAATAAAAAAAAAAGTGACCAGTACTTACAAATATGAGGCTGGTATGTGCCATGCTATTTGGAGCATTCACCCAAATAGTCAAAAAGAGTGGATTTATCTTCATGGCTGCAGCATTTGCCAACACATGAGCCGCATTCAGTTTCTCTAAGGGAACCTGAGACCGTGTCATAATCACATGAATTCTTTACCCACATTTGACTCAACACCTCCTCTGCATTTGGTGTCTAGTTCTTAATTATTTTTGTTTCTTTAACAAATACACATGCCGATTTATGCTATGTGCCACATAGTTTGAAATATTTTATAATTGTTAAGCTATTTAATCTTAACAAACAATCCTATGGGGTAGGTACTATTCCGATGCCCATTTTACAGACTGCAAAAGTGAGGTAAAGAAGATAAGTAGAAATAACTATACGCTGCACATAGGGTAAGAGACAGAGCAAGGATTCAAACAAAGACACTCTTACTTATAAGTACACGTCATTACCCCTGCCACCATGGACTCCCACATCTCAGGGGGTGGGGAGGAGATACTTCTTTTGAAATACTATTCTCCATCTGGTAGCTTCACTTTTAGAAGAAGAAGGAAAACAAAAGGAAACAAAAAGGTCCGGAAGCTCGGAGGGAACAGACATCCCCATGGCACCATGAAGTGCCTGTCTGACATTCCAGTCACTTTAGAGCCAATCCTTTTCCAGTGATTACTTTTCCCCAATCACTGGCCTAGAAAATGATGAGACAATGCTATTGCATGTGCCCAGAGTGGATTTTGCTGCAAAACTGACTGTCACACTGTGTCCCTCTTATCTCCCCATCCAGGCAGTCCCAAAGGGAAAACCGACCTACTGGCCAAGGTCCTCCGGTCCACGTCTTCCCTTTTGAGGACGCAAATCAAATCCGCCACGTCCATCACTGAAACAGCTATCAGAGAAACAGCTTCCTGACACCTGCCTTTTCTAGCTATTTTCCCTTCCAGGGAGCATGCCATCGCAATGCCACCCCGTCCCTGGTGGCATTTGAACCCGGTGGACTTCAGGCCCCCGGGCGGAAGACGGCAGGTACCAGGCAATGAGCGAAGCCCTGAGCTCTCGTTCCAGCACTACGGACAGTTAGTTGTTTGGCCTTGGGTAAGTCATTTAGCGTCTCTGCTCTCATCTATCACCTGAGCGGAAGAGCCAGGAAAGATCTTTTTCTTTCAACATTAATGTAGTTAGTAAAGATCTTTTGATACCCAGTTTTCCAGGTTCTTTTGTGCCCATTTGTATCCAAAGCCAAGTAACTGCAAGGTTCCAATCCAGCTGGTGAGAGGCAACCATTCACACTCTTCCCCCAACACCTTCATCTCCCCTGTTGCCACTCTCTACTTCTCTCTCTCTCCTCTTTCTATCATTCTTCAACATACCTCCTCTACCTCTACACAATTCCAAACGTCTTTGATTCGTAAATGGAAAGACTTCTGGGGAAAATCTATCTTCGAGATGCCTGGGTGGCTCAGTCGGTTAAGCGGCTGCCTTCGGCTCAGGTCATGATCCCAGGGTCCTGGGATCGAGCCCCTCATTGGGCTCCCTGCTCAGTGGGGAGCCTGCTTCTCCCTCTGCCTGCCACTCCCCCTGCTTGTGCTCTCTCTCTGACAAATAAATAAACAAAACCTTTAAAAAAATCTATCTTCATGTGACAGAGCCACAAAATACAGACAGATGTCCATGGCTTTCTCCAAATTTCTCCATGAACTCTGGGTGGAGAAATTACTTTCCACTACTTACCTACTCTGGTTATTTCTTCTCCTGGCCCCCACCACTAAGTAACTCTAGGCAGTTACAACATTCTTTGAATTGTGGTTCATAAAATGGGGTGAAAATACCTACTGTATCAAGTTGTTGTGTTAAAATTTCAGTCCTCGGCACAGTGTAAATTCTTGGTCATTATTATGTGTAAATATTAATAATGATATTTGGTATAATGAAGCTTATCCAGAAGGCTCTGGAATGGCAGTATGTATGGGGCTGTTGGCACGGTCAGACAGGCATAAAAGGGCAGGAGTAGAGTGTTTTTCCTCAGAGAGCTAAATTGCCCTCACCTCCTTCTCCTCAGACCCTTGCCAGAGCTCATGATTTACAAATACACAAAAGGCTCCTGGGTGGTGAGCCCCAGAAGGAATTTGGAATGAGCCTCTTCTCTTTCTTTGAGGGGTGGAGAGACAAATGATAATGCTCCAGTGATGGGGAAAAAAATAGCAGAGAGCACATCACAAACCCAAGGGTGGTTGTCTGGGGCCTCAGGTGTGCTAATAAGCATTGTGGTGAGGAGTGGCCTGTCCTAAAGAACATTTTCTTTTACAAGTTAATTAAACAAGTCAGCATACTGAATAGCTTTCTAATTCATCAGGAAAACCGGAGGGCAAGCCATATAAGAAGTAAACCACAAACCCAGTGCATGCTGTTCTCATTCTGTCAGTCAGAGCTAGCAAGAGGGGTAAATAAACCAGCACAGTATTCCTCTGGCCTGGATCCCTGTCCCATCCTTGCTCAGAAATTTCCTTGTAGGACAAATGGCCTGGAGGGGACCATGTGCTCTTTCCTAATGGCAGTGTTAGAGGAGATAGGGCCCTAAAGTTTGGATCGACATGATTTGAGAAAGCAGGACACTGATGTCCACTCCTATGAGCTGGCCCTGCAGCCCAATGGCCCAGCATGGTTCCCTCCCCTCCAGCCCCATCAGAGCAAAGCTGCTCCTTGGCAGAGTCAAGGCCGCTGCAGAGAAACAGAGCGCATGGCCTTGACTTCAGCCAGTTTAGGAGGAGGCGAAGGCAGGTCACATAAATCACTCGTGAAGCCACTGGACAGGCTTGCTAATAATTGCCCAACATTTCCACCTTCTTCCTTCATTTTACAAACTTTAAAAAAAATTTTTTTAAATAAGTAGATCTATTCCACTTGCTTTGGAACCTCAAGATACCCAGGTTGTTTCCTGCAAATCTCCTTTACCCTTCACCAGAATGTCATTCCTGCTCCCAGTGGTCTCTGGGCTTCCTGAATCTGTACTTGCACCACACGCCATGTACCCACTGCCCAGACGGATGCCGCTGGGACTGACCAGGAAGTGCCATTGTCAATGGTAGGATCTTTGGATGCCAGAGCCAGCTACGTTCCTGAGCTCTGTGCGGGCAGAATGGGGATAATGTTCAAGGGGGCCCTTAGGATCATCAGAAGAGCTATATGACACTTAATTTCCACATGACTCTTACCTACCCTCGGAAAGTGCTATGGACTGCACATTTGTGTCCCCACAAAACTCATATGTTGAGACCTAACCCCCAAAGTGATGGTATCAGGAGGTGTGGCCTTTGGAGCTGCTTAAGTAATGAAGGTGGAGCCCTCATGAATGGGACTAGCACCCTTATGAAAGAGACCCCAGAGAGCTCCCTCACCACTTCTGCCATGTAAGGACACAGTGAGCAGGGAGAAGATGTGATCTATGAATCGAGAAGCAGGCCCTCGCCAGACAAACCTGCCAGCATCTTGACATTGGACTTCCCAAGCTCCTGAACTGCAAGAAATAAATATCTGTTGTTTATAAGCCACTGAACCCAGTCTAAGGTACTTTGTTATACAGCAGCCTGAACGGACTAAGACAATAAGCAAACCTCAAATTCTAATTAAGACACTCCAGCAGCAAGGTCAGTTATCAGGAAAGACAACCCAGAGAAGGTATGTGGGAGTAGACTGGAGCTGGGGAAAAAGCAGTCAGCAGACATCAAAAGGAAGAAACTGGTCAAATAGCATCAGGCTCTTCTCTCCTGAGCGAGCATCACGCTAACCACAAAGAGCTGCTGCATTAATTACACGTCTCCTTGCTGAAGATTGACTCCTGGAATATCTGCGAGAACTAATGAGCACAATCATAGCACCTCTCAGAACTTTTCATCTGCCAAGCACTTTACAAGATTAGCTCATTAATCCACATTGCCCTCCTGTGAAGCTGGTAATTATTATTATGCCCAGTTCAGAGATGGGGTAACTGAGCAGAGATGAAGCTACTGCCTGGCGCCTCTGGGCGCACCGCAGCCGTTCCTGTTCCGCACAGCAGAGCACAGGTCTTTGAGCTACATTATCCCTGTCTTTCCCCTTGGCCCAGCCTCCCATTGATACGAGTATCCCTGAACAGGGTAGAAAATATAGGGGCTGGATCTTCATGTCATGTAATTACTGATCAATTCCCCTATAAAACAGTCATTACCCAAAAGAAGTTACTCTCTTATAGCCGAAGTATTGTTAGACTCTTACAAATGACCAATTCATATTCAAAATAATGAATTATTAATCTAATCAACAGATATTTACCGAACACATTCTATATTTCAAACATTACACGATGCACTGCACTCAGTGCTAACTCAGTTTTTTAAAAAATAGGTGCGCCTGGGTGCCTCAGTCAGTCAATCGTCTGCCTTCGGCTCAGGTCATGATCTCAGAGTCCTGGGATCGAGCCCCGCAGGGAGCCCACGTCTCTCTCCCTCTGCTGCTCCCTCTGCTTGCGTTTTCTCTCTGTCTCTCTGTGTGTCAAATAAATAAATAAATAAATCTTTAAAAAAAAAAGAACAGTTTAAAAAAATAAAAAATAACGTGGATGCCCCTTCATTTTTATTGTAAGGTTACTTAACCCAAATATAGGGGATTCCTATAGAATTAAAATGCCTATTGTTTCATATTTCTGCTGTCCCCAGCTTTTGCATCCTCTAAATTTTGTTGACACAAAGAAGGAACTAATCACTTATATTATAATCTATCAACATTATCCCAGGTGTTGGAAAAGAAAGGAGCCTTTTGCCCATTTGGTTCTGAACTTACTATGTAACCAATTCTGCTCTTGGAGCAAGTAGGGGTCCCTCCCCTTGGTTCCCAGAGTATAGCAGGCATCCCTTAGGGGTAGGAAACTTTAAGGTGGTAGGAAACCTCCAATGAACCACTGTCCAACTTTCCAGGGTGTCTGTTCTTATCAAAGATTCAGTAAGTAGAAGCTAAGTAAATTACCTGGTTAGTAATTTAAAATATTGATTTCCTAATAAAACAAGCAAGGCCATATTATGGAGTAAACTCAGGCACAAGACTTTAGATAAATATCAAGCTCATGGCCCACCTTCAGCTGGCTTGGTGCCTTGATGTGCGTAGAGGATACAGTTGGAGGGGTACTGTGGGTCTATACTACCACAACACGTCTATGTCCAATTTTGGGGTGATCCGAGCCAGCACTAGAGGGAATCTTGTTAAGGCTCAGGATCAGATTTAGAGGCCCATAGATCAAAGGTGCCAATTAATGTAGACATCACTGCCTGTGGCATCGACCACGGATGTCAAGTTTCTGGGGAGCAGAGATCAGATGGATATATGTCAGGAAGAAAACAGACAGGTGTGATGGAGGGAGGCCACCTAGGTATATCTTGTGGGAGCTGAAGTGGCTGCTCCTGATTCCAGGCCTTTCCTAATACAGTGTGATGGTGCTTTGAAAGCATGTGGCTAAGAATCCAGAATCTGATCAGATGGGTCTGGGTTCCAGTTCTGACACCAACACCTATTACTAGGATGAGACACTTAACATCTCCAGGCCCTCAATTTCTTCATCTCTAAAACAGACCGAGCAGTTGTGTTTCACGACATGGTGAGGATTAAATTAAGTAATCCACACAAAATGCTCCATGTGCCTGATCCAATATTCCTAAAATAACCACAAATTATTATGATTTCTAAATTATAAAGTGCTACACAATTACAACAAAATATATTAATTTTCATTATTACTTTCCTCTTAAAAAATTTCTCACTCAGGGTCACCTGAGTGGCTCAGTCTGTCAAGCGTCTGCCTTCGGCTCGGGTCATGATCTAGGGTTTTGGCACGGAGCCCTATATCCAGCTTCGCACTCAGCAGCAAGTCTGCCCAGGGATTCTCTCTCTCTCTTTCCCTCTCCCTCTGCCCCTCCCCCCACATGCTCATGCATGCTCTCTCTCTCCTCCCTCTCTCTCTAAAAAAAGATAAATAAATCTTTAAAAAAAAAGTCTCACTTAGTGCCCTTAGTTTAAGGTTATGCCTGATTAAAATGAACAGATGATATTTTATCCTTAGTTATATCTGTAGGACCACAGTAATTTTTTTAAATTTAAATTCAATTAATTAACATAGTTTCAGAGGTAGAGTTTAGTGATTCATCAGTTGCATATAACACCCAGGGCTCATTATATCAAGTGCCTTCCTTAATGCCCATCACCCAGTTACCCCATCCCCCCACCGACCTCCCCTCCAGCAACCCTCAGTTTGTTTCCTATAATTAAGAGTCTCTTATGGTTTGTCTCTCTCTCTGATTTCACCTTATTTTTCCCTCCCTTCCCCTAGGTTCCATGGGGATTTGGATTTATGCTATATTCACAAAAAGCCATCACTTATTAGATTAAAAAACTTAAAAATAAATCATACAAACTTTGGAACAAGGACCCAAATATGTGAAACAGTAGAAGCTAGAAACAATATGAGTATATTTTAAAGATTCAGTGCAATCTCAGGGTAGAAAAACAAAACCGATTATCCCTATAGTGATTTCTGATAATCCCAGCAGGATTAAGACTGAGTGGCCCATTAGCAACACGACAAGGATATAGTGCTGGTGCTAAGTGATAGGATGCAATGATGGAATTCTAGGAAGTAGAGGTACTCCACATCTGCATATCAAAATCCCCAATCAGTCCCCTCCAGGTAGGTTGGGAATGTGACTTCACTTGTGTGTGCTGTTGGTTGCCAGAGCAGCCAAGAAGAAAAAGAGAATCATTCATCATAAGTCCTACCTGACTCTGCCCCAGCACCCTCTACTCATGTTGAGGTGAAAATCTCATCTCTACCTGCCCAAAAGCCACTATAACAACAGTTTTGTTGAGTTGTGCTATGTCTGTCTCTCCTTATTATTTCAACAGAAGTTATTTATTCAGTCTAAAAAAAAAAAGGTGAGCATGATGAATAACAGACCTTATCTATAACATATAATAACTGAACGAATGATCAAGCTGTCAACGGGGAGGACACCGGCAGTCGGTGGGAGGGAGATGTGGAGAGGAGGTTATGATACACTCTGAAAATATTAGTATGCAGTGTATCTTGACATCTCACCCACAACGTCTCCTGCAGCAAAAGTTTTAAGACTTTCCAGGAAAGAAGATAAACTTCAGATAGCCCATATAAATACTGCTAGGTCACTGGAACCTGTGAATTGAATCAGCTGCAGGCCGTGAGCTGGTTTCGTGGCACTACTGACATTTGGGGTTAATTCTTTGTGCTAAAGGGGCAGTCCTGTGCACTGTGGCATGTTTAGCAGCCCTGTCTCTCCTGGCTAGCTGTCAATAGCACCTTCCCCTGAGCTGTGACAAGTGAAAATCTCTCCAGACATTGTCAAATGTCTTCTTGGGGGAGTAGGGCGGTTTGGGGGACAAAATAGCCCCCAATTGAAAACCACTGCTTATCATCTCTCAAAAGTAGTTTCTCTCCAAGTCAAATAAAGATTGGGGAGGGAGCCTTAAGATTATTAATAATATTTTCTGGTAAAATGCCATTGGACTGTCGAATTAAATGATCCTATTTCTGCTTCATTTGATGCTTAGAACTGTGTGTGTGTGTGTGTGTGTGTGTGTGTGTGTGTGTTTAAGCTACGTAGGACAGTTCTACACAAACAAGCAGAACATCATAAAGCAGAAAAAGCTGTTTGAAAAATATTCCCCAAAAGATTAATGACATAAATAGAACACATTCATACAAGAGAAAAAAATGGGGAAGGAGAAAAAAATCATTTTCATACTTGAAGGTACACATTCGTTGAACTGCCTTTATTTTCTTTCTTATCATGAAGAGACTCCAAGAAATGTAATTGCAAATACTGTCAAAAGTTAATTACATTATTATAAATTATATCCTTTTACTACTCTCTGGGGAACACTATGAATTTTAGGGTGAATAGATATGTTCATGTTGTAGTCAATATACAATTTATGTCATAAAGCTAGTATTAAATAAAACTAATTCCCACACTGTGTCATGGAAGTAATCAAGAACGGAACTATTTCTTCTTTGGAATTCCTAAGAAGCATTTAAGTTTTAGTGTTGCTAGCACCGTGCATTGACAAAACGTTTTATTTGAGAGACTCAATGCCTGGGGCAGGTAGATAGATGTAATTAACAGAGTCAGATCAAAAGCACACAGAGCAGACTTCGGCTAAAATTCTCCAAAGCAAGTCTATGGCTGAAGAGAGAAAGAGAGGTTAAAAAAGGTAAGAGGTTAAGACCTTAGGATTTTTTAAATTATTATTTTATGTATCACACGTCTCTTTCAGACAGATGCAGCTCTGTGTGCGTTGTGGTTCTTGCGAACACATGTCTGGAGGTTTAAAAGAAGGAAGAGAGGAAGGAAAAACTCAAAGGACTTCATATATTGCCTCATTTAATCCTTATAATATCCCTGGGAAGTATGTGTTATTGACCCATTTTGAAGATGAGGAAACTGGGCCCAGGAAGTAACTTGTCCAATGTCAAGTGATAAAACAAAGATGCCACAGCTCAAGCTCAGCTCTATCAAGTTTCAAGGTCCTCCTCATACTCATAAGCCATTTAAAGTAACCTCTCTGGACAAAATATCTCTTTTCATTTCGAGAACGGTCTCCTTTCTTCATTTTCTTTCAGTGTCTGCAATCAGCCAACGAGGAATTCATTCAAGTTAACAAATAACCTCTTCTAAAGCTCCAAATAATCTAGGTTAAATGTTTATAAATCATGTATGTGTCAGCATACAAACTGGAGATTAACACATTTTTAGAATTTAGATTTAAACCTGGCTCTTTGATTTATTAGCTATGTATCTTGTGGGGATTCAAATGCTTTTATGACATAATAGTCATTTGTGACCTGATCTAGATACCTAATCACTATGTGGGATGATTTTATACAAAATGATGCATTCTGGATTCTAAATAACTGATTCACAAATGTTAGAATACAATTTAACATTAACTAGAGGATCCCTGTATTTTATTTTTTTTATAAAGATTTTTATTTATTTATTTATTTGACAGAGAGAGAGAGACACAGCGAGAGAGGGAACACAAGCAGGGGGAGTGGGAGAGGGAGAAGCAGGCTTCCCGTGGAGCAGGGAGCCCGATGCGGGGCTTGATCCCAGGACCCTGGGACCATGACCTGAGCCGAAGGCAGACGCTCAACGACTGAGCCACACAGACGCCCCAGAGGATCCTTGTACTTTAGGTGTCTAACTCAGATTTAGCCATTTATCAGTGGGATAATATGTCTGGGTTTCATAATTTGTAAAGCAGTACTCTACCTATGTCGTCACAATTCTGATAGGAATATCAAATGGGATAACATATGTAAAGTGCTTTGGAAAATGATCAGAAGGGTGCCATTATTACTAATATTGTTACTTAAATAATTACTGTGCTACATTTATGTTTTGGTTTGTTTGGTTTTGTGCTTTAAGTCTAAAATATAACTGTCAATTCATGGCATAGCTATAAATTAAGAAAAAATGACAATGACACAATCAAAATGGCATGCAGCAAAGGGCGGTTTCTCCCAACGTTATAGGCCACTTGTACTGCCCACAACGATATGCACAAGAGATCACTGAACGTGATTTCTTTTTGTAGATATCTTCATCTACTCAGTGAACACCTCGGACTCTCTTCATCCATAATGCTTCAGCCCTAGATCTATTTATTTTCTGCAAATAGGCCTAAGCACTGCAAATATAATATATTGTAAGACTCCCTCAATGCATTTACTTTTTCATTCATCTTCATAAAAAATTACATAGCAATGAAATTGCTATAGTTCTTCATGAGCTACCTACCTGCCAAGGGCTCCGACAAACTAGTGAAGATTAACTAATATTTGGAGAAAACCACTTAAAGTCTGAAATATTTGATGCATTATGAAATCTACACGCTATCCCTATGGAAATGCAAAGCGTGGTGGCTCTTCATCTGCAATTCATGTGCATGGACAAGACAGTCCGAGGAAATGTTCTGCCCAAGCTAAGCCGACAGCCAATAGAAGCCAGTCAGCATTTCCTGTGATGTCAAACCATCGAGGGAGCCAAGCTAATTTTTCAGTCTCTACACATTTTGTGCTTATCCTCCGTTTATAAATGCTCTAAATCAAGTAGCAATTGCATTTAAAAATAGCCCCATATTTGAAGCAACCACTAGGTAATAGTTGTTCACCAAGCACATCCCTTGGGATAATAGAACAGGCAGTTAGTAACAAAACTAAGGTTTGATTAAAGGAATTAGGGAACAAGACCTCAGATAAACTTCTGTTCTCTTAGTGTATAGATGGTTGCATACTGAGCCCTGAAGTCATACCACAATAGCTCTATGGATACCACTGGTTGGGCAAGGCCGTGGATGGGTGATGGCTCTCCCTGAAGGAGAGAAGAGCAGGTAGGCAGTGTCACTGATGCCACATTAATTGTGAACTCAATAAAGAGTATGTTTGAAATAGCAACCACATCATAGTTTAGTTGGATTAGGGACTGGCTGCTTTACGAGCAGATTTAAAATCTTCCACAGTTGTATTAGTTTTCTACCACTGCTCTAACAAATAACCACAAACTCAGTGGCTTCAAAAACCCAAATTTATTATCTTACAGTTCTGTAGGTCAGAAGTCTGACATGGGTGTCCCGGGACTAAAATCAAGGTGTTGGCAGGGCTATGTTCCTTTGTGGAGGCTCTAGGTGAGAATCTGTTTCCTTGCCTTTTCCAGTTTCTAGAGTCTTCCATTTCTTGGCTCATGGCCCCTTTCCTCCAACTTCACAGCCAACAAAGAAGCATCTTTCTGACGCATTTCTGTGGTCACATCTCTTTCTCAGACACAGGAAAAGGTTTCCACTTCTAAGGATTACTGTGATTAGACTGGGTCCATGTGAAGAATATAAGATACTCTCCCTATCACAAGGTCCTTAACCTTCATCATATTTGCAAATGGAGGGTAACATATTAACAGATACTGGGGATTAAGACAAGGACATCTTTGGGGGGCTATTAACCTGCCTACTAAAATTGTCCATGATCTGAAAATTCCCAAATCCTTTACCCACCCATCCCCTTTAATGGGAAATCCCTCCCACCCAGTGCAGTGAGCAATTCTGCTTGCTGCATATTAACCCTGAGAACCCACTAGTATTACTATGAATCATTTATACAACAAACTCTCAGTGGGTTCTCCTGACAATTATTACAATACAGTTTTGCTTTATTACAACTTCCTTCTTTCTCTTTAAAAGTAACATCTTTTTACAATACTGGGTTTGGGATATTTTTGCATTACATTTTTGTTTTATTTAATGATCAGCATCTGTAAAAAATTTTAAGCTGAGAGGGCAGTGAGGCATTTTCCTGATTTTCTCTGACATGATCTGCGTTTTTTTAAAAACGTTCTTTAAAAGTGGTTAACTGAGGTAAAATTAACCTGTTCTGCTCTGGAAACTGCAGAGTGGCCAACATCATGGCATTACTAACCAGTGGAATTCTTATGGCTGTTACTTAGAAACTAGCCTAATTAGTACATTTATAATTAATTTTAATAATAATTAAATGTAATTAATAATTAAAATTTTATTTGTTATTTTACCTAAACTGCTTGGCAGAAAAGTTATAAAGAGACCTATTATATTGGTCAGGTTAGAATAAGCTATGCTAGGGGCACCTGGGTGGCTTAATTGGTTAAGCGTTTGACTCTTGATTTCAGCTCAGGTCATGATGGAGGCCCATACCAGGCTCCACACTGGGCATGAAGCCTGCTTAAGATTCTTTCTCTCCCTCTTCCTCTGCTCCTCCCCACCCAAAAATTTTTTTAAAAAAGAATAAGCTATGTTATGAAAACTAATAAATATTGATACCTCAAAAAAAAAAAAACCTAATTAAATAAAGATTTTTTTTTTTTCTTCACGCAGAGCCCAGTGCAGTTCAGGTTAACTTCATCCCATCGTGTAGCTAGCTATACCATCAGGAAAGTAGGGTTGCCAAGATTGTTACAGGCAGGAGGACAGAGATGGAGGAAGCACATGTGCTTTTAATTCCCTCAGCTACAAAGAGACACATGTCACTTCCTCTCACAAATCACTGCCCAGAAATAGGCATATGACTCTGACTGGACCTCAGATGATGCTGGAAACAGGAGTGTGGATGGGTTATTTGATTAGAGCTAATTGTCTTTGCTACTCTATCACCTTCATCCTTTCACTGACTTCTTTTGTCTTATGAAAGGTGAGCAAATGGGGCACCTGGGTGGCTCAGTCGGTTAAGCATCTGCCTTCAGCTTAGGTAACGATCCCAGGGTCCTAGGATCGAGCCCCACATCGAGCCCTGCATCGGGCTCCTTGCTCAGTGGGGAGCCTGCTTCTTCTCCCTCTGCCTGCAGCTCCGCCTGCTTATGCTCGCTCTCTCTCTCTCACTTTCACTATCTCTCTCTGTCAAATAAATAAATATAATCTTAAGAAAAAAAGAAAGGTGAGCAAATGGAAGTAGAAGTGAAAGTGATCTGTAGCTAAAAAAACCAAGCCACCCTCTATCCTAACACCTCCATTAGTGTTCTACCATTTTGCAGTTCTAGGATTTTCTGAAGGTAGGATCATTTTCTATATCTAAGACAGAGTCTCTCAAGGTTGTCTAATACGACTAATTTCCATTAAAGATGGGCAATTTCTGTGACTGACAATTTAAAGCCACTTCATTTGTCTTTCCCTGAATTTACTTTTAGGATGGTCAATAATGTTGACTCACTCGAAGCTTATACATCACAAAGGGACCTGAATGCCACTTTCCCAGATGTTTGAAGTTAATATTTTAATCAATTTAATTTGCAAATATTTTATTCAAATAGACATCTCAGGCTCTGAAACACCTTCCAGTTGCTTTTTCCAAACATACCTTTCCTGGGGGCAATGAAGTGACCAATTCCGCCACCTTAGGGAGCTATGATTTGAAGTCACATAGCCTGATGCAGAAATGCCAGTTCTCCAGGTTAAAGACTCCTTGTTATCCTATTGATCTATGTTCAAACTTTCAAACATTGTCTCTTAGTTATAATACTTGCTTCCTACAAAATGCAACAAAATTATTTTTGCAAATGAAAAATTAAAATAGGTGATATAAAATTTATCCGTTCACATAATCTGACTTTTTTGAGTGAATGAACTTAGTAGCTGTCCCCCTGCTCACATTTTTTAAAGACTTATTTACTCATTTTTTAAAGAGAGAGTGCGTGTGTGCAAACAGGGGCAGAGGGAGAGGGAGAGAGAGAATCTCAAGCAGACTCCACTCTGACCACAGAGCCCGACACAGGGCTCCAACCCACGACCGCAAGATCATGCCTGAGCCAGAATAAAGAGTAGGACACTTAACTGACTGAGCCACCCACGTGTCCCTTCCCTGCTCACATTTTTAGGTTGAAACAGAGCCTAGATTAAAGATAAAAGTCAGTGCTTAGCTTTTCACTGTCCCTTCCAAATCCAAACACTAAACACAGATGTGGCAAGAGTTATGGTACAACCTAATCTCCATACACCTTCGACCCAGGGCTCTGGGTGGTCAGAGTCAACTCCAGAAAGGATTCTATGTCCTTTGGATGAATTGGGATGGGGATTCTGGGTCCTTTGGCAAAATCTCTGGATTTAAGATTCAGACTGTCTCATAGAAAACCTAAGATTTCTTCAGTTATTCAATAAATACTGTAGAGCCCTTACTAGTGCCCTTACATTGTGCTGAAATCTGTTCTACAACAATGGACGAGAAAGACATCATCCTGACCTTTCGACATTAGAGTCTAGTGAGAAAGATGCTAAGGGAGATGGAAAAAGGAAATAACTATGAATAATGCTGACTGCCATGGGTGCTATTTGCAGAGAGTACCAGAGGGAAGTCCTGTGCATAAATGGGGAGTGCCCCCTGAAAAGTGGTGGGGACAGAGGCTGGTGACACAGAGCCAGGGTAGCGTCAGCTGGCCCGTCAACTCAGCTGCAGCAGGCATGTGTGAGCAGCTTACTACTAGAGGGAATGGCAGAACTTGAGGACCACCTTTCTCCCCCATCTCCTTGAAGATTATGATCACCATCATTTCTTGAGGACTGACCCCAGCCCTAAGCACTTTACATGGGTAAATTCATTTTACAGAGAAGGAAATGGTGTCAAGTGGTTCCACCCTGTCTCCCGGAGGGTGGGTCTGACTTCCTGGGTGCCAGGCTCTCTGTCCCATCCCAGGCCATGGGGACTATCAAGGTAAACTCTTGTGGATCACTGACCTCCCAGACTAACAATCAGGTCTTCGCAACCAGATTAACTAACAGTTAATAATGACTGCCAAAGTCTCAGTCTCTCCCAATAGGACTAAAGATAATAAAATCCTCTTAAATTCTATAAAGAAAGTATCAAAATGCACAATGTTATATGGCATCAATGGACAAAATATACTGGAAGTATGTACAGCAATATTGCCTTTCTTTTTAGCCAAAATATTCAAATACAACTTGTATTTTCATACATGGTTTTGCCTATCTGAATATGTTGAGCCTATGCAAAGATGTCAGGCAATGCAAAGATGGGGTATATAGAAAGGACAAAACAAGGAAGGAACGAAGGAACGAAGGAAGGTCCAAGAGGCAAGAGTCAAGCCAATTTATACTTGTAGGTGATATTTCTAAAGTTGTTTCAGAGCATTCTGAAGTTTTTGCCTTTCTTATAGACAACCAGACTGCCATTAAATGATAAAGTTGGTTAAATGTAAATATCTTGGTATTTAAGTAAAATGTTGTCTTTCCCATCAGAAGTCCATCCTCAATCTTCAGAAGGACAAAATGGCAGAGTACGTCAAGAGACCTCGGCTCTGGCCTTGGTGTCTGACACTGGCCAAGTCACACAACCTCTAGGGGATTTTTTTTTTCCCCACCAGAAAACAGTATTTTATATTAATGAACCTGTAAGGACCCTTTGAGCTCTACAGTTCATGCCTCGGTGTCATGAATATCAAACACTGCCTGAAACAGTGGCCACTCGAGGATGCTGTGTGCCCTGAGAGCTAGAAATCAGTGGAGCAGAAGTTAAATGTGGCCACCTTCACATTCTGGCCCAGTTTGACTCAACTTGAACACTTCCTCTGTGGAGCCTTCCCAAGACCCCCCCTCCCCCCCCAAAGAGCCACTTGGCTCAAACCTTGCCTCCCTCTTTTTGCTTTCCTCCCCACCCCTTGGGAAACCCATTCAAGGAGAGAGCTCCCTTCAGAATCTCTTAATGAGAAGGCCCCAGCCTTCTGGCCTTTCAGCGCAGGAACTCCATGTCCCCATTTTCAAGGCCCGGCTTGCCACTTTGGCCCTCTGCCTCTGGCTCGCGTTCCTGATCAGGGAAATCTGAAGTTGTATAAAATCATGTGAGGAAAGCTGCCCCTGTGTCACGGGCCCCCATAGGCAGGAGGAAGAGGTGAGAATTCGCACATCGCAGGAGCAAGAGAGGGCTTTATTTATTTTTTTTTCTGTTTGTATGTTTGCTTCTCTGTGGTTTCAAGCCTCTACCTTCCCTTCTGACATGGTCTGCAGTATGTCTGCCCTCTCCATTCATCCTGTCACAGTTCCCTCACTTGCGCTAAGGCACTGTATGCTGCCTCTCCAGACCGGTTGAGATTCTCAGAAGGCCTGGCAGTCATCAGGAAGGAAGGTCAGAATCTGAATCTGAGTGCTGGGAAGAAGAAAGAAATGAGGTAAATGAGGAAGCAGGCCCTACCCACATGCTGTTACCATATTCTCCATCTGGTCCTCTTTCCAGTCTCTCCTCCCCACATTCTGAACTGTCTACTGAGGACACTCTGTGTTGAGTCATAAGTTCTTTTCCTGCCAGGGAAGGGAGCTCCAGCCCAGCAGGGCCCAGAGATAGGAAAGCTCAGGCTCTCTCTGACTTCTCAAGGTCATTTCCTCGCAGTGGCCTAAGCTCAGCACCACGAACACTGCCATTTGGTTGTAAACTTGGCAGTTTAAATTCAACACCAAGGGACGATATCATGATTTGCCAGTTCTGGAATGGCACCCAAATACCCCATGCATGTTCCTCAGTGAACACCTGACCATCTGCCCCCTCAGCCTCCACCAACTGGGCCCTCTCCATAATGTCAATCACTTTTTGTAATATTCTCACTGCAGGGACCTCTATGACAGGCTGGGGCCCTACATTTCAAATGAGTTATAAGGCTTTAAGAGTTTGAAATTGGGGATCCCCTGAGCAGAGGTCTATGCTGTTGGGTCCCCATTCTCAGGTCACTTAGTAACTGAATTCAAGGAATGAAGATTAAAAGCTGTCTTTGGAGGGACTTAACCAATGAAAGCCAAACCAAGTTACTTATAGATATCCTTTTCTACTTTACACTGTTCCTCTAACTTACAAATAATTTCCCAAATCAAGATTTAATTCCCCCACCACACTACTACCCCCCCCCTTCAACATCCAAGTAAACCTCCACATTCCCCAGTGGGCAGGTGAGGCCCAGCTTTGAATATGGCTTCAAGGGCAACATGTGTTTCCCCAATATTTTGAAAATACTTATCTAAGGTCACCATAACTCAATATGAAAATTCAACCATCTCCCCACATTCACAGAACTCTACAATTTAGCCACTCCTCTAAACAACTTGGGAAACATTTATTCTTAACAACCTTTTGTTGAAATAAGTAAGTAGAGCCAGACCCCATTTTCTTAGAAACAGAAATGAAGGCCCGAAGAAGTGGCACACGTCAAGCGGTTCTTCAGATAAGCTGGGAACAGAATCCTGCCCACCCTGACCTGGCGTGTTTCCTGGCTGACCATGCAAGAGAGGCTGAGCAGTGGTTACAGCTCCCAGACCTTTGTGGCTGGCCAATTAAAGCCATCGATTCCAACCTGTCTGACAATTGTTATGGGAGACAGGCAACTATAAGAAGGGGGGGGGGGGCAATCTTTATTTTCTGCTTTTGTATTTGATTTCGTGTTCTTGGGATGAAATGTATCGGTTTATATTCCCCAGCTAATCATAGCCATAACTCCCCCTTTTTCCTTTAGTTTTTGGTGTCCCTGGTTCATCAGCTCAGGGAGCCATGGGCACCTGGCAGGGTCCGAGCCATTTCAGGGTGTGCGGACCACCTGGCCTGGGCTCCATCACAGCATACCCACTGGCATTGCTCTGTGGGTACGTAGAAAGTGGGAGAAAGACTCAACCCAAACTCACCATCAGAGTGAACTATTTCCCCGAGGAAGTAGAATTGTTCAACTTTTATACAACGTAGGCAAAGGATCTGAATTCAGTACCTATAATGTTATTTCTTCATACTTCTTTCAAGAGAGACAGTTACTCGTCTAACCAGACTGAATTCTTTCCATTGTGATTTACAATCGGAGGACCAGGACGTCCCAGACTCGGGAGTGCGAGCTCAGATGGTCACGTTGGTGATAATAATGGGCGCCTAATCTACGCCAGAGTTTACACGCATCATCGCATTTCATCCTCACAATACCCCCATGCTGGAGAGTCTGTTATTTTCCCCATTTTGAAGAAACTGAGGGTAGAAAACAAAGTGACTTATTCCAGCTGACATAATCTTCCAACCCGGGTCTGTCTAACTCAAGCCCACACTCATAACGACTATATACTCCTGCCAACTAGTGCATGTCCCTCAGTTTACAAATGAAGAAACTGAGGACCAGAGAGGAGCCATTTTTCCAGTATCACCACGTTAATTAGCGGTAGAGTGAGTACACCAGCCAGGGCTCCTCACAACTCTGCTTACCTTGAGCTGAATGTGGCCCACCCAGGACATGATTGGTCATTTCTTTTTTAAGGACAGTACTGCCAGGGGTTGAGAGTGCAATGGGGTGGCAGAGCAAAGCAGACAGGTAAGGAGGGAGCAGTCCACCTCCCCTGGAACCTCAGCTTGGTGGAAAAGGTCATGGAGACCACTTCTTGCTGGGATGGCTTTCTTCCCCCCTGACCTTAGTCATCCACATTATGAAATTCCCTCTCTCTCAGACCTACAAAGGTCAAACCTACTACTCAAGTGCCTTCCATGCATAAACAACATAATCCAAATTTATATAAATCAATTTTTTACATTAACTACAATAATCATTTCTAAACAGACTCCACTGACAAACAGCTCTAGTATGAGCTATAAAAGTAAGCAACTAGATCCATTCTTCCTTTCTGTCCTGCTAGACTTTGCTCCCAGGGAGGTGTTTCAAAATATCTAGGCCTATGTGTCAAGATTCCGAAAGTCCCCAGGTATGTGAATTTTGAAAAAAGCTAACAGGCAATCATGCCTCATTTGAGAACCACTGAGTTAGAAATTAAAAGTTGTAGACCCTTTCTGATAACCAATCCAGTCTACTTTTTAAAATTTTATTTTTCTTATGGGCTAAATTGTGACTCGTTAAATTCATAGGTTGAAGTCCTAACACCCTCCCCCATCCCCTCAGAATGCGACTGTATTTGGAGATTAGGTCTTTAAAGAGGTGAGTAAATTGCAATGACATTATTAGGGTGGGCCCTATTTCAGTAGGACTGGTGTCCTTTTATGAAGAGGAGATGAAGACACAGAGGAAAGCCCTTGAGAAGAAGCAAGTCCCGGGAAGACAGTCATCTGCATGCCAAAGACAGATTCCTGAGAAGAAAGAATCCTGCCAACACTTTGGTCTTGGATCTCCAACCTCTGGGATGGTGAGAAAATGAATTTCTGTTGTTTAAGTACCACTCAGTCTGTGGTACCTTATTATGGCAGCCCAAATACAACTGTAGTAAAATGCACACAACCTGAAATTGACCATTTTAATCATTTTTAAGTATTCAGTTCAGTGGCATTAAGTACATTCACATTGTTGTACAACTATCACCATCACCCATCTCCAGAACTTTTTCCTTTTCCCCAGTTGAAATTCTGTTCCCATTAAACACTAACTCCTTTTTCTGATCTATTCTTGACCATATGCAATGTGACGGTCCGAGCCAGCACAACCTCTTCACACTTGATTCCCATGCAGAATGGTAAACTTGCATGGAGACATGTAGGAACAGGTTAGTTAATAAATTAAAGGAAATATGTGTGAGGATACTTATTAGGGGCTAGCAAGTGTCCTTTTTAAAGGTATTGGGGCTTGATCCAAACCCTGATCCCAAGAAGCTCATGGCCTGCTTAGTCAACTCTCCTGCTTGCAAATAAGATAAACTGGCATTTCTGATTCATCTATCCTTTCAGAAGGCTCAGTAGTCTGCAGGCAAGTACTCTAATAAAATGAGTAATTGCCTTTGCTTTAGCCACAAGGAAACAGCTACAACTCAGCACATTAGGTAAAGGTAGGGGAGACGGGGAAGCGAAAGCATTCTAATACAGCCCTGCCACAGGCAAGGAGGTCCTCTTTGGTTACTCCCAGTGTTAGATGGAGTTGCAGTCAAATGCTCTACCACTGAGCTATAGCCCCTCTAGTGTTAGATGGAGTTGAATGAAGTAACCACGATCCAAGAAAGTATGGGAAGTTTCGAGGGCAAAGCGCAGAAATGAACTATATAAAGAAACAGAGAAATCGACAGAGCTCAGACTAGAGGTCACATATGAGCCTTATAAACAGAAAGATACACGTCTGATGAGAACACATCTGAAAAGGGATATGTACAAGTTTGTTCACCGTTTGATCAATCATTCAGTGGTGCTGAGAATTTGAAATCAGGGTTCTCCAAGCAAAAATTTATATACATGACCTCCGCCCTTCCATCTACTGCTCTCAGGCAGAACTTATTACACAGACCAGCCGGCCCTCCTCTCCTTCCCTTCTTTAGGTTGTTGAGCTGGAGACACTGCTTGCCTTAACCACAACCAGAAAAAGTGGTTTCTTGGGGTTTGGCCTAACATCAAAGTACATGTCTCCAGAAGGCAATGGGGAAGCTAACATCCAAATAACATTGCCACTGGACCCTAACAGCTGTGTTTTCAAACCATGTCATTGTCTCGCGTGAGTTTTCACTTGTTGAGCCTGTAGCTCAAACTCACGAATTTGAAGGGATTATCAAACAGCAGCATCAGCAAAGAGCAGCACTCACTAAACATCATTCACAAGTTCTTTCTCCAACCATAATTCTCAGATTAATCTCCCAACCTTAGATTTGGATTCCTAGTAGGAGCTGATTTTAACCGAAAAAGATTTCAGAATTCAAATGGCTTCTAATCAAGATGACTTCTGCCAAATTTTGCAACTGTTAAAGCAGCGGAGCTCAGATTGGTAATAGCCAAAAAGTTGATTATTGAAAGGAAATAAGGCTAGATATAAAACAAATTACATAATTTATAGTATTGCTTTACCCTACGTATTCCTAATATCCTGGGTAAAGATGAAAAGGACTGAAAATTTTTTTAAAACCAAACAGAAAGACTAGAAAAAAAAGAATCCAGGAAGGGAAGATTTGGGGATTGGTCCTGGGTGTGGGTATTCAAAACCCTTAAGTGTTTATTTTCTCTTTTGTTCACATCTGTTTCCTCACCACCTCATTATCACAGGGAATCTTTTGATTGTGTGTAATGTTGACCTTCATTTACTTATTTATGATTTATGTTGTTTCAACAACTTTGTTTATTTTGCAAATCTTCCTCATAGGAGCTCTAATTTGAAAACATGCAAGTATACACTTTGGAATCAGACAGAACAGTGATCAATTCTGGGCAAGTTTCTTTACCACTGTAGTAATAACTAAAAATAGCTATATTTCATTAAGCACTGGGCCAAGGTCAATTCATCCCTCCACAACCCTTTGATCAGTACGCAAATATTATTCCCAGTTCTATGATGAGGAAACTGACATTTGGGGTAGGGGGGGAAGGAACCTGCACATGCTCAAATAGCTGGTGAGGAGTTCCTATCTAAACCCGAATGGTCCAATTGTATTCCTTGACACCTTTTCTTGTCCCACTGATCTCAACTGTAAAATATAAGCAAAAACACTCAGCTCAGAGGACTGTTGTAAAATTTAAATGAGATTATGTATGTAACCAATCCCACAGAGGCTGGCACAAAGTAGGTACTCATTAAAACGGCACACCTCGCTAAGGTGGCCAAAACTGTCACAATGCATATCACCACTGAATGAATTCTACTTACTTGAACCTAATGTAGACACGCCAGATAACAATTTTAGATAATGATGGTGGTAACTGGAATAGATAGCATCAAAAAAAAAAAAAAAATGGTAACATACCGTGGCAGAGTTAAATATGTTAGGATCTCTCAGCAATAAAATATGTGTAGTGATTACAAAACTTGTATGGTGCTATATGCACTTGTGTAGTACTTACTCTATGTGCTTGTGTGATGGTAATTTATCTCCAGTGCTCATTCTTCCCTTCTCTTCCTGGAAAACTCCTATTCATCCTTCAGGCCCATCTCAAATGCTCTTTCTTCTGAAGCCTTCTCTTCCACCCACAGAAGGGAATTGCTTTCTACTACAGAACCCCACTAGATGGTACTCTAGAGCAGGGACTACACCTTAGGAAACGTTTGATACCAAGGTCCAACAGGGGAACTGATATATTTCATATATTGGTACACAATAATTGTTTATTTAATGAAGGAATACTTTGTACAGATTTTAAATTCCAATAACCTGAATATCTGAGGTAGTATAAAATGGGGTTTAAAATATAAGTATTGCAAAATCTAACATCCATTAGACTTTCCACTTTAGAATGACAGATGCCACTTTACAGTATAGCTACACAGCGAAGAGTCAGACTGGAGTAGTGAGCAAAGCATACTGTAGACCCTCAAAGCGAATCCACCCAGCAGGGCTCTGCCAACTCACCTGCCTAGTTTCCACGTTCACATTGTTGAGCCAAATCCTTGTCTTTACAAAGCCCTCTCCAGGGTTCAGAGTCACACTGGGGTTCCAAGCAATATACTTTAGCAGCTGCCACTTTTCTAGACATGAGAAAGGATGGGGTGGTAAACACCGGTCTGAAGAGTGAGGTTCAACTGGGGCACCTGAAGAAAACATTGGAGGCCTTGCAGTGGGCTCTTCCTTTACCTTGAACGTAGTATGACAAGGTTTCATTAGGGACACAGTGCCCACACATGGTGGCACATGGGAAGCTGAATCCTGGGTGATATTGCTACTCCTGTTTCTGCCTTGGTATAGTAGAAAGAAGGTAGTTTCAGAGTGACATTGATCTGTCCCCTTGTTCTACCACATGCTGTGAGACCACAAGCAACTTATTCAACTTATCTGACCATCTGTAAAATGGGATAATACATCTCAAGGCTGTCATGAGGATCACAGAAAGTACTTCACATCAAGCAACTATTGTAGGACATAGCACTGGTATGCTCAATAAATAGTAAAGTTCCCTCGCTCTTCTCCTTCCTCCAACATCAGATTTCTCTCTGAAGAGAGAATCTCTCTCTCGTCTAATTCTCATCTCATGGTTTAAGATCACAAATCAGTGCCCGCTGATTGGCAATTAGTCGATCAGTCCCCATTGACCTCAAGAACCAGTAAACTAATCAAATGATAGCGATGATGTTTTGGTCTGAATACTCTGGGTTTGGAAATACTAGTTTCCTATAAATCTAATAAGAAACACAAAATGGCACCCCAGCATGAGGATCATTAGAATTCTCATTGTGCATCAGGGTGCTAATTTAAGATCAGAAATTGTCCGTCCGTATTTTGCTTTTCAAAGTGTTGGCATTCTCCTCGAAGCTCCAGTTCTCCTTGGACTCAATACATGGACTTGTATTTGGCTGGCTGAGAAAAGGAACTGTAAGTGCTCAATTCTACTCTCAACCTCTCAACATTGTGAAATGGTCAAAAAGAGAAAGAAAGGATATTATAGCTTTGGATTCTCTTTTCACTCAACTACTTCCTAACTGTCTCTTAAATGAAATCACGGGCAGGACCCCTGTGTTCTTTAGCAATATTGTCAAACCTCCAGGCTGAATGAGCCTCAGAAGCTCAGACTCTTGCCATTACAAGTTTTGTGCTCAAACTGCATTATTCATATTCATACTGCTCTCTCTTAAGTAATAGCTTGAGAAAAGAATGTGCCAGGAAAACCAAAATTTTTATGGTGGCGAAAGAACTACATGAACAGAAACACAACTCTCCACTTCCCAGTGAGGCTGTGTGTCTCACAGGGCCCAGAAGTCAGACAGCTGCATATTTCAGCACAAGGCCAGGAGCATGCCTGCCTCAAAGCCACAAGTCACTTCCATTGTTGCAAATGGGTCATTTGGAGGCCACCATCTATCCCCAGCACAGAGAATATGGACAGCTCCCGATCTGCTCTGAGTATAATATGCCTGAAGAATGAACCCTTCAAAAAATTAGTTTGGTTCAGAGGCAGGGATGAGGCCGAAGGAGGTGGTGGGGAGGGACCCAGTCTACATGGGAAGACTGCCAAGGACTGTCGTGGGACAAGAATCTGGTTGCCCAAACTGGTGCGGACAGTGAAAAAGTTGAAATGGTGGAGGTCCCACAGCCTCCTGTGCAGCAAGAGGAACAGCACATTTTCATTCTCACAAATACACAAAGTGTATTTTAAGTTGCCCTCAGGGTTCTCTCCTGTAAGGGTCTATCTTTAATAAACTGCAAAGCAGGTCAAGTTTCTCTTCTAGTTTCACCTACCTACCAGTGTCCCAGTCTTTCTTCTTGCTGTCATCTTATCCTTTGACCTCCCTTCTCTGCCACCCATTCATGCTCCCCATGGCCCTCAGGTCCCCCTGCTGAACAACAGACTGGTCATTATGATGTCCCTCTTCTATGATTCTAAAGAAAGTGTGTGTGTGTGTGTGTGTGTGTGTGTGTGTGTGTGTGTGTAGACACTGATCCTACTGCTATAATTATAGGTTTCTTGTATGTATTGCACCAGCAAATGAAGTCCTTAAAGGGGAAGGCTCTGTTTTCTTCCTTTTTATATCCCCTGATCTTAGCATTAATTATGGCACTTAGTGGTTACTGAATACAATTTTTAAAAACAATTGAATAAACGGATAAGGTAGTTGATAACATCTTCAGTATATTTTCTCTCAGACATAAAAACATTTTTTTAAAAGATTTTATTTATTTATTTGACAGAGAGAGACACAGCAAGAGAGGGAACACAAGCAGGGGGAGTGGGAGAGGGAGAAGCAGGCTTCCCGCCGAACAGGGAGCCTGACATGGGGCTCGATCCCAGGACCCTGGGATCATGACCTGAGCCAAAGGCAGATGCTTAACGACTGAGCCACCCAGGTGCCCCATAAAAACATTTTTAAAGAGACTACAAAGGATCGCAAAACTTTTAAGATCCAAAGAGTGAGCTGTTGGTCAGTGGGGTTAGGATACCCCACCGAAACCCTTCTTAGACCCAATTCTGCTGGTGGCCACCAACAACTCTTCTAAAATAAGATAGGCGTTATCATAAAGATATGTGTCCTTTCATTAATGAGGAAACAAGGTCCCTCTTCACACCTGCCCTCATCCCTCTCTTGCTATATACCACCCACCCTGATGAAGCAGTGTTCTCGACCTTAAGGCTTTCCACTCTGCCGGTTCTTGAGGTTTCCTTTGCAAAGACCTAGCAAGTGGGAAGAACAGCAAATGTCAGCTTTGAAAAGAAACAAAATGTTGAGGTGATAATTCTTTAGTATCAGAAATGACAGAATAACTCTTATCCGAGAAGCTCAAAGTGCCTTAAAAACTAACCACAGGAATCCTCCTGAGACTCCCATGGAGAAAGCTTGAGTGTTTATCTTCCATTTTCAGATGTAACTGATTCTTGAGATGAAATGACTTTCTCCAGTGAAGTAGGGATAAAAAGACTGTTTCTGAAAAGAAAAGACTTATGCCAACCCACCTCCTTCATCAACCTTTTCATCTGCACTATTACTTTTCTCAAGAAATGTATGACCTGGAGTATTTAAACAAGTAGTTAAGAATAGAGGCATTCATAACAAAGCTCAAAGTCCAACTTCCCAATAGTGAAGCAGTAGGATATCCCATTATTCCCAAAAGGAAATCACAAATTTTTACTGTAAAGTCAGTCTCCAACCATCTTCCAATGTACTGATGTGGTGTGTCTAGAGTTGGGGGGGAAGGAGGGAGAGAGAGAGAGGGGTTTGCTCTATCTAAATTACAGTTTCGCATACAAGAGGGAGTACGTAGTTTTACACTGGGAATGTGGACTTTCCACAGTCTAAGCAAGCCATCACCTTATATTAATAATACCCCAATAAAACAAGAAAAGTAGCATTGAGTTGTGGAAGAAGGATAGTCTTATGTGGTTCCATCCTACAGGATCTTGGGCAAGTTACTCAACTTCTTTTAAAGTCGGTTTTTTCACCTATGAAATGGGAATGATGACAACTGCCCCCAGGGTCGTGGGTTCCAAAATATATAAAGTATATGAAAAATTCCTAGTACAATGCCTGGCCCATAGGAACACGATGAAAGATATCTATTACTACTAGTGAAATTGAGTTTTGACTTCATAGCAATTAATTGAGGCTTCAGGAATGTGTAATTTATCCACAGTAACATGGGAAGAGAAATAAAACCGAGACTGTGGTATTTTACACTCAACCTTTACTTCTTCTGTGTGAGACTGAGAGAAAAGGAAGACAGAAGTTAAATTAGTGATTTTCTTGCTATTTTCAACTTGTATTGAGATAGTAAGAATGAAGAATGTGGACACTTTTTTTCCTGGACATAGAGTCAGAATAATGGTAATCTAAAAAATACAATGAATTCTAAGATATACAAGTTACATATATTTGTAGCACCATCTACAATTTTTAATGAAATCTCTAACATTTTACAAATAAGAAAACTGACAATGAGAGGAAAACTACTGATTATTCAATTAAAATCTGGTGGCCAACATCATTGAGACATGGCCTTTATTATAAAAAACAGCAAGCGAGAGAAAGACATAAATGTTATGTTCTCTGACGCAGGGTTTGGATCTTTCTCCTATCCTGCAATGTATTAAAAAGGATGTCATGTGTCCCGTCATGTGTCCTTGATTATATACCAGAAATGTAAGGTTGGCTTAAAGGATTAATGTAATTCACATCATTAACAACGGATAAACACTATCTGATCACCTCTGTAGATGGCAAAATAATAATAATTTAATAAAATTTGACATTTATTCATGGTAAGAACAGAATTAGCAAACTTGGAATAGAAAAGAATTTCATTTCCCTAATATCCTAATAAAGTATATCTATATAAAAATCTTTAGGAAATAATACATTAAGTGGTGAAATGTTAGAAGTACTCTATTACACTGTTTAGAGCAGGAGCAAGATAAGAATTCCCAGTATAACTACTCCTACTCAACATCCTAATTAACACAGTAAGATAAAATATATACATATAAATATATATAAAATAATGTCTATATAATATATAATGTATATATATGCATATAATATGTGTATATATATATATATATACACACACACATAAGAATACATAGGAATTGGAATAAAAAACACCAAACCTGTCATCACTTACCACTGATATAAAAATCAAAAGAATCTATAGATACATGATTAGTCAGTGATTAATAATGATTAGTAATATATTAAATAACATATTAAATTTAAGAATTTTAAAATGTTGTATGTTAAAGCAACCATCACAATAGTTATACACATGTACATATTTCTCAGGAATAAATCTAAATACCTATAGGTGCTTTATAAAAAAAAAAGATTTTTTTCTTTTATTCTTAATCTCTTTTATCTGTTTCACCCATCTTTCCATCTCACCTCTGGCTACCACCAGTTTGTTCTCCATAGTTAAGAGTCTATTTTCTAGGGTGCCTGGGTGGCTCAGTCATTAAGCATCTGCCTTCGGCTCAGGTCATGATCCCAGGGTCCTGGGATCGAGCCCCATGTCGGGCTCCCTGCTCAGCGGGAAGCCTGCTTCTCCCTCTCCCACTCCCCCTGCCTGTGTTCCCTCTCTGGCTGTGTCTCTCTCTGTCAAATAAATAAATAAAATCTTTAAAAAAAAAAGTATTTTCTAATTTGTCTCTTTTTTCTTTGATCATTTTATTTTGTTTCTTAAATTCTATATATGAGTGAAATTAAAAAAGAGTCTATTTTCTAATTTGTCTCTTTTATCTTTGATCATTTTATTTTGTTTCTTAAATTCTACATATGAGTGAAATCAAACAGTATTTGTCTTTCTCTGCCTGACTTATTTCACTTAGCATTATACCCTCTAGGTCCATCTGAAAATGAGAAATTTTTAATGAAAGACTTCAGAGACTTAAAATAAATGGAGACCTAAATAATTCATGGATAAGAAGACTTGAGTAGTAAAAATGTTAATTTTCCCCAAATTGACCCAGGTGTTCAATGTAATACTACTGAAAATACCAAAAGGAATATTTTATGGAACTGGATGAGCTGATTCTACAGTTTATGTGGAAACATAAAGGGCTAGGAATAACCAAGATGCTCCAAAAGAGCAAGTTGGAAGGAGGACTTGTCTTGCAGATATCACACTTTTTATGAAGATATAGCAATCAGACAGTAATATATTGGCACTGGCTAAGAGAAATAGGCCAACTGAATGGAAGAGAATGCTTTGAAATATGTCTGAGCATATATGGAGATTTATCACAGAAGGGCATTGAAGACACACGGAGAAAGAATATACAATTCAATAAATGATGCAGGAATATCATCATTCCACATGAAAAAAAGTAAACTGCATACCTTCCTCACATGCTACACAAAAATAAGTCCCTGGTAGATTGTAATAAATTACACAGGGAAAATGGTAAAATTTTTAGAAGTAACAGAACCGCCGGGTATAATTTCTTAAAGACACCAATGTATATGTAATACATAAAAGATTTATAAATTTGACTAGATTAGAATCAAGAATTGCTGTTCACTCAAAGCTATTATCTGAAGAAGAGTGAAAATATAAGCCACCAAATGGAGATATTACACTTATAACTGACAAAGAATAAGTATTATGAGCATGTAACAAACTGACAAAAGGTAGTAAGAAAAAGACAAGCAATTGATAGAAAATGTGCAAAAGACAACAGGAATTTTACAAAGAGTAAATGCAACGGTCCAATGAACAAAAATAAACTATTTCACTGACAATAAGGCAAATAACAAAAATCACGTCACACTTAGAGTTAGGTTATCATTTCACACTATTGGGTTGGTAATTCTAAGTTTTGATGAAGATACAGAAAAAAAAGGTAATGCTTGTTTACTGCTGGTTAGAGGTTAAATTACTATAACTCATTGGAAGCATTTTACATTACATACGTTGTGTTTATCTTGAGCCCCAGCAATTTCATTCCTTGATATGAACCTTGCAGAAACTCTTGCAAGTGTGCACCAGGCAACATACTTGAGAATGTTCCTGCAGCAGTGTCATACTAGCAAAAATCCAGAACAACCCAGATGTTCAGCAACAGGCCAATGAATAAACCGTGGCATGTTCAGAATTGAACATTGTATCAATATGAAGGAAACTCAAAGATAAAGAAGGAAGTCAGAGAGGAATACATACAGGATCATTCCATTTATATACAATTCAAACATAGGCAAAAATGAATGTATTGTTTGGGAATAGCTACACAGCACAACCACCAAGAATAGCAATGGAATGAATAACAAAATGCAGACAGGTTGATATCCCCAGGTTGGGCAGGAGACAGTGTGGTCACGGAGGGGTACCCAGGACTTCTAAGGGCTGCTATTTAGTTTCCTACTCAGACTGGTAGATACATTGATGTTTATTTTATTATTCTTCTTTAAACTAGACATACCTTCCACATAGTCTTTTATATGTATGATCTAGTTCCTACTTTTTAATAAAAGGAATAGGCATGCTTTGGTTTAAGCCATCAGGGATGCTAAAAATCTGTGTTTTATAGACCAGATGTCCAAGTGGCCTAGTGGGGACTAACAAAAAAGGACGAGTAAACAAACATATTAGGTGTCCTTTACCTCCTCTAGATAAAATTAAGGCCATGCTGATGGCTTTGCAATAAATGCAATATCTCTGCAAAGCACTGCAATCCATAGTTCACTGACCCTTGATATAGGCATGGTTACCACACTCCCTTCATGCATAATGGAAACTGGCCCCAAATTCAGGCAGATTCAGAAGGACAAACCCAGTGAAATTGAAGCCTTTAGTATCTTGCAAAGAAAAAAAAAAGTCTAATAAAGACATAAAGGTTTTTTCTCTACAACAGTGAGCACATTCTGCATCGTGTTAACCTGCTGACACTATTTGTAATGGCATAGAAAGGTCACCAAAGCCTAAATCTGCCCAGCAAGATTCCCCCCACAATCTTCTCAAAAACGTAAGCTTTATTAAATATCAGCTCTCATCTTATTTCCAAAAAGGCCATCCAAAGGTTACTGTGGGCTCAGGTGTGCCCAGCACAGCTATTATTGTGGCCTTCATTTGCATAGCGTCTGCTCTCTGAATCATTCAGCATATCCTGTTCATCTTCTATCCACCCTGGCAACACGGGGATGGGGGAAGCCGGGGTTCCCTGCTTTTTGTAAATGGGGAAATAGAGTCTCACACACACACACACACACACACACACACACACTGTATTTTTAGTAATGAGATTATTCTCTCTCTCCTCAAAGTACTAATTCCAAGGAGGGTCAGGCTCTACAAACTCAGGCTTTGGCACAAAATGATGTAGAGCGTAAGAGATGAGGAGAGGCCAACACCAACGTGTTATGACCTTTCCAGGACACGCCTGGGACTGAGCTCCTTGGGGTGGCATCAGGCACATAGGAAAGCCGCCCCAGGATTTCACACCTGCCTCTGAGGGATGCCCTAGTTTACTAGGGGGATTTACTCTAGTTGCTGAAACACCTAACGTCCACTGAGGCCCTAACTAACTGGAAAGCTCTGATTTTTCTAGAGAGTCAAGTGATTAAAGAAAACATAAGAGGAAAATGCAAGCTGATTTTGTCTCTGTTTTGCTTTTTGGGTATAAAGAATAGGCCCCATGTAGTGTCTCTGACCCCATATATTACTCAACTTTCCACTTCAGTTCCTGCTGCCTCAGCCTCTTTAGGCTTCCTAATCCCAGACCAAGGAGTGTGCGGCACCCAGCTCACAGTCTATGGTGGGCCCATCAGAGTCACATGTCACAAGGCACTGTCTAAACTCTGTGACCCCTTGTCGGTGGGGCGGGGGCGAGAGGAGACAGAAAAGCATATAAACTGTGGCTGCAACAGCAGCCATGAATGGACAGCTCTCTCGTAGGAGCTCGGGAGAGGGAGGTGGTGGGCAGGGATACAGAAATTTTAGCTTAATTCATGTTCTAAAGAATAAAATTTACTGCTCAATGTGGAAAGCCTATGTGTATATTAAAATATACATAAACTCAATATAGTAAGCTTTCAAAAAGCTCTATTATTTTGAAAATAATTTCAGAAAATGGGATATGACAGTTTAAACTGGGTCAAAATAAACAACATAAAAAAGTACTTGTGGAAGTGCAGTGGCATGTTATACTTCTCTTGGCCTAAGCACCTCATTAAGAGTTGTTTTCGGGCGCCTGGGTGGCTCAGATGGTTAAGCGTCTGCCTTCGGCTCGGGTCATGATCCCGGGGTCCTGGGATCGAGTCCCACGTCGGGCTCCCTGCTCCTTGGGAGCCTGCTTCTCCCTCTGCTTCTCTCTTTCTCTCTCCCTCTGTCTCCCTCTGTCTCTCATGAATAAATAAATAAAATCTTGAAAAAAACAAAAGAGTTGTTTTCCCTGATTACTATTTCTACGGTTAAATTACTTAACAAGAAGTATCTTTATAAGAGAAAATGCAAAACTGAATCACCTGGCATGGCAGCAGGACTCCTGCAATCATACCTCACCTCCTGCTCCCCACAGAAGGAAAATGGTGCCAAGAGGGAGCGGGTGATGTGTACAAAATCATAAACATTTGGCAGATGAGAATATTTCCTGTGAAGGCCTTTAGCCAAAGCAATAAAATCCTGGCCTGACCTGACAAGGCTACTCACAGGCGGGAACATGCAGATGGAAAAACAGGGACCAGTGCTCAAGAGAAAGAGCTAACGCTTGACCTCCTGCCCCAAGACGTCGGGTGCAACGTGCCCTTTGACCTGCAGTAGGAACTCTCTGCTCCCCCACATCCTGCTTGCCATCTGCTCAGAAAGGCTTTCCTGCCCTTGCCTCATCAGGCCTATGGCTTTGTTCACTCAGAGGTCACATTTCTCATCCCCACACCTTTGTTATCAGCCTCCATCTGCCCTCGGGTATTAGCGAGATCGTCTCCCCACAATGCCTATAACACTCAAATGCTCTCAGACATACCAACAAAATGGGCTAGTACATCTGGCTGCTTATTAATATAAAATCTAATGTGGAAACCAAATGAGAAGAAAAACCAAGTGCTTCATGCCAAAAGGGGATTAACAATGAATTCCTGTTTACCTTCTCATTTACATTCTGGAGAGAGACTACCATAAATTACAAACACTCTCCTCCTTGCCTCTGCCCCCTCTTGGGCATCTCTCCATCACAGCATCTTCTTTCCTTACAGCTTTGTCTTCCTTACTGTCCCACAGAGGAACAGCAAAGAGGAAGACAGCTAATGTAACTTCTCACTCTCCAGTTATCTTCTTGTCCTAAATTAGTGATGGAAACATGTAGCCTGCATGCCCCCTTCCCTCATTCTGTGCCATGGCAGGCATTGCTGGTCGATCACAGAGCTCTCTCTCTCTGAGCCCAGATAACTTCACAGCACTTCCCATCACAGTGCTGCAGGCATCCAGGAACAAGTGCAGAGAAACAGCCTACAACATAAAACCTATTTATCATCTCCCCCTTGTCTCCAACAACTACCGTTTTGCCAGACACAGAGAACCACAGCTCTCCATACTCTTTTCAGATATTTTTTCTCTAAATTGTTTTTCTTAGAAAGGTAAAGAAGATGTAAAGAATATGCGTATCGCTCAGGCCTCCATTTTAAGAAATTATACTCAGAGCAAAAGTGAAGGCACCATAAGGTCAAGGTGTTACAGAGTACCAAGGGGAGAAAGATCACTTTATCCCACACGCTGTTAAACCCACCCACCTCCGCCTTCCATCCCTATTCCTACAGCTCTGATCATGTCACTGTGTCCAGCAGGGCGGGATTAAAGCTCAGAAAGGAGGCTGACCCAGAAGCCGGTGAACAGTGACGTGAAGTACAAGTATTTGTATCAGGTTCTTATAGTTGAAAAGCTAAGATCTTAGCATCAGTTCTGCACAAACTAGCAACAGGTGTTATCTCTCGGCTTTCTTCATCTGTAAAATAAGGGACATAAACCAGATCAGGAACTGATAGAGCCCAAGGACCAAATCGAACCCAATACCTGTTTTTGTAAAGTTTTATCAGAACACAGCCATATTAACTCATTTACATACTATCTGTTTTCACACCACCAGGGCAGAGTGGAGTTGCTGCAACAGTAATTTTATGTTCCACAAAGCTATAAACACTTTAGGTTTTACGGGATGTAATATTTCTGGTTGGTTCATTTTTATGATTTCTATTTCTTTATTAAACTCATTTTATTTCATGCATTGTTTTCCTGATTTCACTTAGTTTTGTTTCTCTTGGCTGCAGGTGACAGTGGACAGGGACAGATGGGTTAAGGGAGTATAGGCCAACCCCAGTACTATATCATAACTCCCAAGGCTCGAATGCCTACAACGAATCAGACAAATAACATTAATCAGCGAAATACACCAGATTTATGGAAAGTCATTGGAGACACTTATGACCTTGGCAATAACTATTCTCTGATTGGCTGGATTTGTGTTTGGCTTTATAGGGAAAAGCACTTCAGAAACAGGGAGGGCCAGCCCAACAAAGGCCTAGGGATGGAGCAACATGACAGGGAGGGGCTGTTGGGAGCAAAGTGTGGGCAGTGAGGCTATTCAGATGAGGCGTGGAGGCAAGCTGGGACCATACTGGGAAGAGCTGCAATTGCCAGACTAAACAAGATGATAAAATGGTGTTTCGAGATCAGTATTATGGTCGCATTATCAAAGCTTCTTGGGAAAAGGGGGGCTTCACTATAGGATAACCTGCTGTTCCTGTTTGCTCAGGAGTTTCCTGGATCATAGGACTTTTGGTGCTTAAACTGCGACAGTCCTGGGAAAATGGACATTTGTTCGGTCTTATAGAGAGAGATAAGGAGACCTGCTTGGAGGCTCTGACTGTAGTCCAGATACAAGGTGACTAGACTAGACTCCTAAACTAAGAAATCTTCAATCCATTCTGTTCTGAGAGAGAACTTTCTGGCAGTTTTCATGGAAAGGAATGAACTCCTCTTCTCTGCTTACGCCTTGTTGCAGGTACATTCTCACCAGGACCTTCTGGTGGCTAATTCTTATCTGAAGGACTTCACAGATTTAGTGGCAGGAACGTGGGCATATGGCCGGCCAGTGGAGGAGCTACCGGGCAGGGGGCTATAAGGAAGGAGAGGGAAAGCTTTCCGCTGCTAATAATAATAATAAAGTCTCCCACTGAGGGAGCATTTGCTATGGCTCAGTACTTCATTTTATATTTATGACAACCCATACAGAGTATTATTTTCGTCCCATCTTGCAGGTGAGGAAGCAGAAGAGGTGACTTGTCTGCTATTAAGTGTGGGTGCCAGAATTTAAGTTGAGGGTCATCCTAACCCCTACTCCTGCGGCACAGCTTACCCCCCACTCCCTAGTCATCATCTCCTCTGTCCTTCTGGGCGCCCTGATCACGCCCACCTCCTGGGAATGAAACGAACTGCCTCAGATAAGACTTGTCAACTGCCAGAAAAGAGCCAGTAGCCTGAAGGGAATTCAGAGGAGAGCCACATGAATAATTAAGGGCTGAGAAGGATTGATCTGTCAGGGAAGATTAGAAGAATTCAATACGTATAGTTTGGCTAAGCTGAGACTGAGGTATGGAGAGGCTGGGGGCAGGGATGAGCAAGAAAGCAAAGTCATTACAGAATGGATGGGCTTTCTGTACCCTACAGCATAAGGAAGCACACTTGAGAGGAAGACAGGAGAAACTGGAAGCACAAGGGGAAGGTTCTAGAGCGATCTTCCAACGGACAAATTTTGCCCCAGAACAGAAAGAGGAACCCGGTCTAACACCCATGCTGTGTACACAGTCCAGAAAGATCTTCTTGACAAGAGTCAGTGCAAGTATAAAAGCTCAGTAGCTCTGTTTCTCTTTTTTCCAAACGGAACGCATTTCCTTAGCAAAGTATTATATTCAAGGTCTTTCTCTTGTCTCTCCAGCCTCCAGGTCTTCCCCAGGTCTCTCACAACTGCAATTGAACTGCTTTATTCTATCTACCATAAATTCTCAATTACTCATGACAAAGCAGGCTTGGAAACATGAAGGGCTAACATAAACACCCATTTTGCCAGGCCCTGTGCCAAGCACTGCACAAAATTTCAGTCCTTTATTTACCTTCTAAGGTCACAGTAAGTGGTTAGCCAGTCTGAAAGGTTGTTTGCCGTTGTTGGTTTTTTTTATAAAAGATTTTATTTATTTATTTGAGAGAGAGTGAGTGTGCGCATGAGCAGGGGGAGGGGCAGAGCAAGAGGGAGAAACAGACTCCCCACTGATCAGAGAGTCCGACTCGGGGCTCCCAGGACTCTGGATCATGACCCAAGCCAAAGGCAAATGCTTAACTGACTGAGCCACCCAGGTGCCCCTGTTTGTTGTTTGTTTGTTTTTTTAAATCAGCCTCAAACTATAATTATTTGTTTCTTAGGTCATTGTATGAGCCCAGCACTGTGCTAAAAGCTAGCCAGGTATTGGTGCCCAAGGCAGGCTTGGGCCCTGGCCTCATGGGATATATAATCCAATGAGAAAGACAGATATTAATGTGATGCTTGCTCAAGTCATTGATGACAAATGGAGTGAAATACTATAAAGGAAAAGAATGTAGTGTAGAAAAATAAAAAAGACAGCTCGGTCTGAGGGGAAAGAAAGTCTTCCCTGAAGAAAAGATGGGGAAACTGAGGCCTGGATAATAAGTAGGGAGTGAGGTGCCATGCAGTGAAGAACTACCCTTACCCAAAAAGAGGTCTTGCCTTTGCCCTCAGCTACTGGGAGGTGATCTCCAGGCCGCTGGACTGTCATGCTCAATAGAAGTGCCTTTGTTTGCCTGTGGGCTTTGGCCACTGGACAGTCTAGCAATATGATTATGATGTGGGCTTGGGGCCACACTGTGTTAGTTCTACCTCTGGAAGCACTGGAGACTAAAGGTCAGCCATGTGGGAAATATGTGACTGAGCCCCAGTATAACCTCTGCATGCCAATGGTTCATGTGATCTGCCCCAGCTGGTAATACTCTGTGCTGTTGTTGAACATCAATACCAAAAGAGTAGCGCTGTCCTGAGACCACAAAAAGGACAACAGAATATGATCCAGCAATCCCACTTCTGGATATACAGTCAGAAGTACTGAAATCGGGATCTTGTAGAGATACTGGCACTACCATGTTTATGGCAGCATTAGTCACAATAGCCAAGATATGAAAACAACCTAAATGTCCATTAATGAATGAACGGATAAAGAAGATGTGACATATATTTATACACACACACATGAATATTATTCAGCCATGAGAAAGAAGGAAATTCTGTCATTTATGACAACTGGGGTGAATCTTGAGGGCATTACCCTAAGTGAAATAAGTCAGACAGAGAAAGACAAATACTGTATGATATTACTCATGTGTGGAATAAAAGAAAAACAAAAAAACCTCAGAGAAACAGAGTAGAGTGGTTCCAGGAGCTGGGGGGTGGGAAAAACGAAGAGATGTTGGTTAAAGGGTACAAATTTCCAATTACAAGATGAACAAGTTTTGCGAGCTAATGTACAGCATGGTGATTATAGCTAATAAAACTGTATTATATACTTGAAACTTGCTAAGAGACTAGATCTTAAATGTTCTCACCACAAAAAAAGAAATGTAACTATGCAAGAGGATGGAAGCATTAGCTAACACTATGGTGGTGATCGTTTTGCAATATATAAAAAGGTATCAAATCAACACCTTGTACACATTGAACTTACACAATGCTGTATGTAATTAAATCTCAATAAAGCTCTCGGGGGTGGGGAGAGGGAGAACAAGGGAAGCTCCACATCTGGTACCTTTCCTGGACCCTGCTCTATGTGCTTCTTCCCTTGGCTGGTTTTCATCTGTTTCCTTTCACTGTAATAAGCCACAACTATAAGTAAAAGAGGTTGCAGTGAGTTCTGTGAGTCCTACTACAGAATTATTGAAATGGAGTGTGATTTGGGGAACACTTTGAATTTGCAATTCCTGTGAGAATTGGGATGGCCTGTTGTGGGGACTGTCCCTCTCTCAGGTGCCAAAAGACGAGAAGTCCCCGAGGCAGAGAGCAGAGTGTGAGACAGACGCCTCCTTTTTTACTTTTAGTATTGGGTGACTTTGCACTTAATAGCCATAACTGTTTTCTGTATGTACCCCCAAGCCTCACTCTTACTCAACTGACTTAATATTGACTATGATAAAAAAATACTCAGTGCCTAGTGAATTCTATCATTTTTTGACTTTCTACAATCTCAAGACTTATTAATAAAACTACATTCACTGTACATTTTTTATTTTGCTGTAAGGAAACATCTTCATGTTTCTAACATACTTTAGAAATGCTAAATTCACAATGGATCAGAAAAGATTTACAGGCAGTAAAATCGATAAGGTAATTCAAAAGGGGGAACTGAGCCAATTATTTAAAAATAGGAGCTAGAAATTGTCTGGAGAAGTAGGAGGTAGAATCCTGAATGACTGGGTGTAGGTTTGAAAGAACTCAGTGAGTAGCCAAAGCAGGGCATCAGCTGACCCAGGGATGCCAGTCAGGAAAGGCTTCAGAGAGGAACGTAATTCCCAGGAGTGCTTCCCAGACATATGTGGGGAAACACCACAGTGAAGTGGTTGCTTCAAAGGCCAAGTGGCTATAGAACAGACCTCACCAAGGAGGAAAAGCTTTGACTTTTACTCGGTGCATCAGGTGATCGTTCTTCTTAAGTCCCTTCATGGATTCTCACCCTCTCCGAACTTCTCCTTAGATACTCGTTTCCCTCTAAAATTCTTTTGACTCCTCGTTTGCCTGGAGCCTGTTCTAGGACAATGACAGATCTTGACCACCAGAAGCTGAACTAGCTGGCTTGGGGGTGGGGGTGGGGACATGACATGACCATTAAAAAACAAACTTATATGTTATGCAGAGTCAAACTGGATTGGGTAAATGAGCCACATAGTGAAACCTGCCTGCCTGCATGTAATATATTCACAGAGATCTTCTCACTTTGTAGTAAAGAACCTTTATTCAAAAAGAGCATAATGGTTAAGAAGATGGGCTCTGGAGTCAGACTCTAGATTCCAACTCTGCCACAGACCACCTTGAACAAAGTACTACACTATGTCGTGCCTCCAGTAAATAATGGAAATAATAATAGGCCGGCCCTATAGGTTTTTGTGGGGCTTAAATTACTTAACACATATGGACTTCGTAGAACAGTGCTTAGCACATAATCACTATTCAATAAACGGTTAAGCAATTATTATGCCACATCCCATGGCAACACAATTAGAGTTTCAGAGTACTGGCAATTTTAAAAAATCTTCCTCCAACCCCGTGATTCTAATGGGTAACAAGGGTTGAGAACCACTGGTCTAGAGTCTACCCAACTACTTCTCAAATTTTAATGTGCTCAGGAATCATTCACAGGGGGTTCTTGTTGAAATGCTGATTCTTATTCAGTAGGTCAGGGTGAGACCCAAGATTCTGCATTTTTATAAGCTCCCAGGTGATGATGCTGTTGTTGGTCAGTGGACTATGGATGCTAGGATCTGGCAACACAGGGAGTGCTTAGAGAGAAACCCAAAGTGGGTGCAGAGTAATTGCAAGTTGGCTTCTGGGGCCTTGGACTGGGAAGTGTGCCTTGATCCTAAGCCCTACTGGACGAGATGGAAGAAGCACTGAAATCCATCACGTGCTTCTCAGGATGGTCAGGACTCTGGGGTAGGTCTGAGGTTGCACACATGGGCAATTCATGAATTCAGCTGTGCAGGGCTGGGCAGCAGAGACCGGCTGACACAGGCAGCATCTGTAGTCGGAATGAAGAGATCTAAGACTTCAAAGTAAAAAGGCAGAGGAACTAGGTATGCAGTAGCAAACATTTTTCCTCCCCTCTCCCCTGACAGCCATCATTCAATGAATTCGACTGTTCTAGGTACTTGCACAGGGGTGGAATCACACAATACTTGTCATTTTGTGACTGGCTTATCTCACACAGCATAATGTCGTCAAGGTTTATCCATATTGTAGCAGATGTCAGAATTCCTTACTTTTTAAAGCTGAATAGTATTCCATCGTGTGTTTACACCACATTTTGTTTGCCCATTCTTCTGCCGATAACACTTGCGTTGCTTCCACCTGTTGGCAGGTGTGAAGAATGCTGCTGTGAACATGAGTGTCCGAATATCACCTTGATACCCTGCTTTCAATTCTTTTGGGTATATATCTACAAATGGAATTGCTCGATCCTATGGTTATTCTATTTTTAGCTTTTTGAGGAACTGCCACACTGTTTTCCACAGCAGCTGCACCATTTTACATTCCCATCAACAGTGCACGAGAATTCCAATTTTTCCATTCTTGCCAACACTTGTTTTCTTTTTTTTTTTTTAATAGTAGCCATTCTAATGAATGTTAGGTTATATCTCATTGTGGTTTTGACTTGCATTCCTTAATGATTTGTGATGCTGACAGCAGTAGTTTTAATAAAAATGGATAATATCCCTCTCAGCATTTATAGGCAGCATCTCATCACTTACTACTCATGAGTGTGAGTCCTAACTTCCAGCTAGGCTGAGACGGCATCAATTAGGGAGACATGCCATTTTTCTCCTGCGGCCTCAAGAACATGTTGAGTCCAGCTAAGCCAGAGTGTCTGCTCTGTTCATTAATACTATGGTAGTCACGGGCGCCTGGGTGACTCAGATGGTTAAGCGTCTGCCTTCGGCTCAGGTCATGATCCCAGGGTCCTGGGATCGAGTCCCGCATCGGGCTCCCTGCTCCTTGGGAGGCTGCTTCTCCCTCTGCCTCTCTCTCTCTCTTCTCTCATGAATAAATAAATAAAGTCTTTAAAAAAATAAAAAATAAAAAATAAATACCATGGTAGTCACTCTCTGTGTCCCACCAGACCTTCTCCTCAGTCACTGCTACCTACTTAAAAACTCTGCCTATGGGCTTTTGTGCCTGGCAGTGGGAGAATCCTCTTTCCCCACAGAGCATATTGAAAGTGCTGAAGAATGAATGACCCCAGAACAGCCCTCCACCAGTGATGAATGGAGAGCTGGTAGATCAATACCCCAGCTGCCTCTCCCAATGTTGGGATAACTCCAAAGTGCCCTCCACACTGCCTCCAAGAGTTTCCCCATTGAGTGGCAGCTGCTCATCATGAAAACTGGTTTGACAATGCCTCCTTTTCTAGCTGCCTTTCCTTCCCTGCCTTATTTCCCCACTTCCCCACAAGTATTTCCTCAAATCACCTCCTAAATAAACAACCCATACTCCAATCCTTGCCTCAGGGTCTGTTTCTGGGGGAACTCAAATCAATAAAGGCAATATTGTATTTCTTTCAGCTACAAATACTTGTAAACTGCACATGGCTAATCTTGGTTGGCATGAAAAAAGCTAAAGATGATTAGGTTTGTGAGAATGCTCAAGAGAGTCTATTCCTTTTCTTCAACCAACCTACCAGGTTCCATTTTTGGCATTTCTTCAAAATATGCATGTGTCTGAAGGAGATTCATATGTCCCATACACTTACCTCTAATACTTCAAGGTAGCATACTGCACACTGGAAACTGATGAAAAATAGCAAAGCAGTTGAGTTTACATATTTAAGTAATAGAGTTTGTACCTTTTCCTATTACAAATATTTGAGTTCTGAGTACAATAATGTGGCATGTATTAGAACTCTCATATATCTCATGCCAAGGAAACATCTTCATAGAGTTTAATTCTAGTAATAAGGTAACACATTTAGTAATCATGGAATCCTGAATGCCAGATGTTCTCTCTGCTGGGTTCCCCTTGGTAGTTAGCTATACCTTCATAAATATCTGGTTCATAACTGTTACATAGAGAATGAGACTATGGAAAGCAACTGTTATATGAGAAACATAAAAGTTCTTCCTGAAGAGAATTATATTCATGTTTTAAAGCAGGAGAGTGAAAATTAAAATTAGCCAAGTTCAAAATGAAAAAGAAGGAAAGGAGATGGGAAATGTCTGTTCCTGACACTGAGCAGTCATCAGTGCTATCCTTGTGGGAAAGTAAACTTTTACCCAAGAGAAACCCAGTGGCGGCTCTAAGCAGGAGACAGAAATAATAACCAGTTAGTGCTTCTAATGTAGCAAACAGCTGAGCAAACTGAGAAGACATAGGAAAGATCCAATGTTCCCTTTCAAGGTTATGGCCATTATAATAGCAGACAATGGTAACATTCAACCAATTCCAAATTTCAGGATGGGGTACACAGGATCAGAGGCATCTGCTCATTTTCTCCATGGCAAAGAGTTAAGGGAGTCTGTTCTGATATTTTTAATATAAATCCATAATTTGAATCTATGCCCCTAGGGGGAAGCACATGTTACAAAAAAGTACCAATATAGAAGTAACAATTAATAAACATTCAGTAGAGTCTCCTCTGTTTAAGGGGCAGTGGTTAAAATTTTTATTTTCAATTTCTCCAGCTCTTTAAAAGGTAAAATGATTTGTCCATTATTCAAAAGCCATGATTTTACTTTATACACATGAAACTCTGAACCCAAAGCAATTTCAGGGTGTATATGTGGGGGCAGAGGAGGGAGGAGGGTGGGGGAACCAGGGAGAATGACCAAAAACATTTAGCAAAAGTCATAACCCTTTAAAGACAAAAATTTTGGCTTCTAGTAAGACCCTACTCTTATGACTAATGCAGGAGCCAGGAAAAAACAAAATACCTGAAATGTGATCATGTTGGTAAAAGGCAAAATGCTTTTGCTATTTACAAATTCATTGACACTTATTAGCCATTAACATGGTTTATTACTTTTCTTTCTTAGTTTCTGACTTCTGACATTTCTCTTTGACAAAACATCTGCATCCATTTGTCACTAGAAACAAAACACACCTCATTAAGCTACTACTTTGAACCCAATAATGAATCACGCACAATTACACAAAGAAGAAAAAAATCAACACATCAGGTAGGGGCTGGGCCTTGCAGGGCTGTGTTACCCAGTTGTCACGGACTGAAAGCTTATGTCTCCCAATTTATACGTTGAGGCCCTAACCCCTAAAGTGACTATATTTGAAGATGGGGCTTTCATGGAAGTAATCAAGGTGAAATGAGATTGTAAGGGTAGGGCCCTAATCTGATGGGATTAGCATATTTACAAGAAGAGGAGAGGCCAAGGGCCCTCTTACTCTCTCCCAGCCCCGTGAGGACGAGGACCGCACAGGGAGAAGGCACCACCTGCAAGCCAAGAGTTCTCACCAGAAACTCAATGTCTGACACGTTGATCTTGGACTTCTAGCCTCCAGAACCATGAACAATAAATTTCTGTTAGTTAAGCACCCCCAGTCTGTGATACTTTGTTATGACAGCCTGAACTAATATACCAATCAAGGAAAATGGCCCCGGGTGAGAACTCACTCTCCCCAAAAATGAGTCAAGAAAAGAAAAAGAGCATGAGTATAAGACACCTTCTACTTGTTCTGGTCTGAGGTTGTCACTAGTGTTATTTACACAGTGCTTTTGGAATCTATCTTGGGGGCACCTGGGTGGCTCGGTTGGTTAAGCATCTGCCTTCAGCTCAGGTCATGATCCCAGGGTCCTGGGATGGAGTCCCGCATCGGGCTCCCTGCTCAGCAGGGAGTCCGCTTCTCCCTCTCCCTCTCCCTCTGCCTCCCCCCCCCCAGCTTGTGCTCTCTCTCTCTCTCTCTCGCTCACTCTCTCTCAGATAAATAATAAAATCTTTAAAAAAAAAAAGGAATCTATCTTGAAGAGCAAATGCTAAACCTATTTCTTCTGCTTTTAATTCCACACCTCCCAGAGCCGGAACTACAAATCCTATTGTCTTATCCTTTGTCCCTCCTGTGGGGGTGAGAAAACACCTCTCTCAGCGGCTACATCTGTTCCAATAACTACAGAAGAAAGCCCAAAGGGAAGAAACAAAAGGGATCCCTTCCCAGAGTGACAACTTGTGTGGCAGGGGCCACTGACTTCACTGAGGTTCAGGTTCTTTCAGAAAAAAGGAGAAAATGTGGGAGAGATTCCATGGGCAGTTTTTGTTTAGCAATATTTATTTGCCTTCCCAAACTCCAGAGAACATAAGGAATTAGTCTTATGGAGCCTTAGGTTGGAGCATACTGTCTGGGTAGGAAAGACATATTTGCCTTCATCTTAGAATCAACTCTAGTCCTGGTTCCGAGTTCTTCACTGGAGTCCTGACTCCCAATTCCTCACTTCTCTACGCAGGATTCATTACAAGTCACAGGTTAAAGCCAGGGGCAAAACCTGTGGTAGAAGGTATTCAAGATGCATCCAACACAGTTTCTCCTTGCCCAATCAACAGACTTTGACACATAATCAAGGGAAGAGGTGATTTTTCAGGGTTCTGAAGCTCAGGCTTTCAAACAAAGGGGAACTTGCTCCATGAAATTTCATTTTCTAATCATTTAGCCAGGGTTAAATGCAGTTATTTTTGAATAGCATTCAAAGTCTATTGATGGACAAATTCTACTATTGATTGGTACTGACTGTAAACTTGAAGTTTCTCATCCAAATCCCTTTAATTGGACTTGAGTGTCACTCCTTTAAATGACTTTAGGAAGACACGGGAGAGAAACATGCCAAGGATAACTCACACAAAGAAAATTTACATCCTGTCTTTGTTTCCCTTTCTCTGGCATAGATGCTGACGAGCATTTTTTTTTTTTTTTCTTGAGGAAAGTAGTGAGAATGTGAACAGCAGTCTGGATTGTTCTTGTTCTGTTACCGTAATTAGAAAGTAGGATAAAATTATGCAGGAGCAGATTGAGGAGGAAATGTAGCTCAGCTTTTATATGAAATAGCTACCTCTTTTTAAAATTCAAAGGTTCTCTCTCTGCATGTATCTTTCATCTTTGAGTAGGGACTGTACTTCTTTTAAGTCGATTTTCAGGTTGAACAACAAACAGACTCTTTGAAAAGGTTCAAGCATTGGTGGGAAGTGTGCTCATGACCATCGCCACCACCGGCATGAAATACTCCCTGATACCTTGGTGTTGCTCTGGGGAAGGTAGGCAAAAGACCACCACCCATAATTACAGGATACTGACAAGATCAGTTTGGGATTAAAGAAACCAGATAAATTGTTTCCACATTAGTTGATAATGTGACCTATCAAATCACCCTTAGATCGATCATCCTATAAGATGTCATCTCACAGCTAATATTGGGAAGAACTACAGAAATTCATTCAGCAGATGCCCATTTTTTATGTACCTGAGGAGCTATTTAAGGATTCAGTAGTATTTCCTCTCTGACACCTGCCTTTCCTTCCATTCCCTTCTTCCTTGAAGAAAAAAAAAGTGCTTTATACCAGCCTATATTCAAACCACAGTCAGTTCATAGATAAGCATGTTAGGGTACAGAGAATTTCTCAATGTATGTGATTCTTGGGCTACCTGCAGAAGAATCAGCTGGAGTGGTTTTTAAAAATCTCACATTTATGGAGCCAAACCAGACCCAGAGAATCAGAATCTCAGAGGTGAAGGCCCTGAGACTGGGTTGTCTGAAGTTCTGAGAACCTCCAAAGCAGGTCAAAATCTACTGTCATTACGGTTTCATGGGCAGGCATTCCCAAGTCCAGCTGCCCTGGCTCTTCTTTCTGGTTCCATACCCAGCAGAGGTCATGCTGCTTTCACTACTCAGGTAACTTAGGTCTTTCAGAACTCCTGTGATAATTTCCCCACTGACTGGCTCACTACCATCTCCCCACCCCAATAAAACCTTCTGCTTAAGAATCTGTAGTAGTTACCTAATTCAAAACAAACTCTCAGCCCAGAATGCAAAGAGTGATTTCTGGCCTGATTTCCTACATTTCCTTGTACTCCATCTATCTAAACTCCCAGAAGGACGGGTTATTCTTCCAATGCCATTGATGTCCACACCCTTCCTTTGGTTCTTGCTCATCTCTCTAGTGGACGTCTCCTGCCCCTGCTCCTCTTCTTCAACCCTCCAAAGTGTCCTCAGATGTCAGCCTGAGTCCCCTAGCAAGCCAGGATCTGTTTCTTCTTTGAACCTCTGCAGCTTTTTGTTGATACCTTACTTGGGCTCTCACCTCATCTGGCCTTGTCCTTTCTGGATGTATGTACTCAACTTGCCCACACTGTACCTCCTTGAATGAAGGAAATCTCTTATCAGCTTTTTCCTCCCCTCTAGCAGGAGTCTGAGCAGCAGACCCCCCACTAATACTGGATTGTTTAACAGACTCACCCCTCCCCCTCTCTGTGATCACCAAGACCTGTGGTTACTGCCTTTGAACTTCCTGAGTTCCATTTGTGCTGTCCGTGTCCGTCAGTGCACTGCTACCATGAGCCTTTTGTAGCCATGTGCCTGGAACACTGTCGGCGGCTCCCCACCTACTGCCCCAATTCCAATCCCCTCCACCCATCACTGTTCATCAAGAAATGTTTCTTATCTGCCCAGGTCCTGGAAAACAGCTATCGCATCCTCTCAAGGCCTGGCAAAATTAAATAAATTCACAAAGCTTTGGGACATAAGAAAGATGACATTTTGTATGTGGGACACTAAGAAGGGTCCACCTCAAGTTCAAACTGCTGAGTGAGAGCCCAGAGTATGAGCCCTCTTGGTTCTACACAGCTAGTCTGCATACACTACATACCTTCTTCCCCGCAAACACTCCTTCCAGTATATCACACTCATTTTCCATTATTTCCTATATTATTCCTACCAAGCATGGCCTTTTGTTACGTGGCCCCACCACATCCACCCAACCTTGCTTCTGGCATCTCCCACACAGTCTCTCTCCCCCTCAGCCAGCCCTCACTCAGTTCCTTGCTGCCCAGTGCTCTTCCATTTCTCCCTCCTGCCCTCCAACACCAAGCTAACACCCACATGTCTCTTAAAGTCCCTGACAGGTCGCACGCTGGGGGCTTCGCATTGCTAAGCATGAACAGGTAAATGACATAGCTTAGCACTTGGATACTCCTTTTTATTTGGCCTTTAACCATTCAAGTTTTCTATGCTGATTTCTCAAACTGACTGTAAAGTCACGGAAGGGAGGGAGCTTGTCTTATCAGTTTTCTTGTATGGCCCTCCTCAGTGTTAAACAATGATCAGAACTCAATATATATTAATGGGTCAGATCCCAATCTCAGGTATCTGCTTCGTACGTGTGTAAGGAGGTTTCTTTGTGCCTTCGGTTAAAATTAATGTAATATGTGAGAAGGGCAATAAACCATTTTCTCAGTGGAAGTAGAAAAAGAGGGGGGAGCAATCTGGGGAAGGGAATGAAATTTGGGTATAATTCTTGGGATATAAAATTAAAAGGCCATCTGCCTCTGAGATGCAGCAGATGCGTAATTGATATTCACTGCTCATTTGCCACTTGAATTTTACAGACGTTTAATGCTATAATTGTTTATACAGTAAGATTCTAAATACCCTTTAGAGAATAGTTAACTTTTCCTATAATCCTTCTATTCCCTACCAGCAGATAAGAATTGGTTCTTATATTCCTAGGGCTTTGAAGGTAGAATTTTTTAAAACAAATTTACATAGTGGCCTTTTGAAAATAGTAATATGACAATATCTATAAAAATTTTCAGTGGCCTACCCTTGATTCAGTACTCTCTACCTAGGAATATATTCTATGGGATACTCAAGCCATCTGCACAAAAATGGATGCACATGAATGCTCACTGCAGGATTGTTTGTAAATACAGAATATTGACAATAGCCTAATGTTCATCAATAAGAGATTAAATAATTTTGAGTCATTCATACAATATAATATTATACAACCTGCAAAAAGAATGAGGTAGCACTATATGGACTGACAAGGAAAGATGGTGCATATATGTACAGAAGGATACACAAGAATCCAAAGGATTAAGGAACTAGGGTGGCAGGCAATTATTTACATGTACGTATATGACATGTAAAGGTATCTTTATTTTTAAAAACCAGCCAAAAAATTCATTTGCAAATAAAATGGTGTTAGTAATCGAAAGGATTCAGAACCAAGAATCGAATGGCCAGATATCTACCAAGAGCTTTGAAAACATCTTCACCATATTGCCTGTTTGTCTATATAATCATAATTGAGATTCTAATATTTAAAAAAGACACAATGCTTATTCCATCCCTCCTTCCTCCCCTGTTGTTCACCAGATTTCATTTCATAACTGTCATCCTCGGACTTGGACTGGTGGCCTGACTGGTATTTCAGAGGCTGCTGTCAGCAATGACAACAGGGATGAAATAGGTTTAGGTTTTGTACTAATCGCTCTTTCACACAGGTCACTTTTATAGAATGATAGTTATATTTTAAATATTTTTATATTCTCCTAAAAACCTCATGTACCAAATAAAACACTCACCTAGTCTAGTCTCTTTACAAACTTGTCTATGTCCACACTTACCTTTAGCAGGTATCTTTTGGTTCGCTACATAGCAGCCTCTACCCTGAGCTTTCTTCTCTACGGAAAGAGCCTAAAAATGCCAGCTACTCTCTTCCCTAGCCTCCCTTACAGCTGGAGTGGTCTTGTGTATTTTTCAGGATTCTCTGTTGCAGATAACAAGATCCACTCTAATTAGCATAAGTAGAAAGGGATTTATTACAGGGTGTTAGGAAGTTTAAGAATGTATGGGAAAACCGGATAATCAACGTCATTCCCCACAGACCAAGATGAATGCCAAAGCACACCTTGAGATCATTTTGGCAAAGACCCCATAGCATCACTGAGTTACCACCTCTGACCCTAGAGAATTGACCACCGGAACCTCCACAAAAGCTGGTCCCAAAGGACCTAACACTTTGCTACCTTGCTTTCAAGGACATTTGATCTGCAACTGCCACTTCAAGTCATTCACTTCACTTTTCCTGGTCTGGTGCCAGTGAGCTTGCTTGGTGGAAGCCAGGTCACAGGCAGGGAAGTTGGGACATGCATTTTTTAGATCCCCAGCCTCTACAGTCTAGGAGACTTTCTAGAGAGGGCTTGTGGGAGGGGGCTGAGTGAACCAATCTGCAACACGTCACATAAGTAACTCTGTTCTGGCCAATTAAAAATAATGGGATGTGTTCTGGGGAGCTTCTGGGAGAAATTTCCTCCTCAATAGAAATAAAGAGACAGGGGGAGCTCTCTTTACTGCTCCTCTTCTTTTTGCTTTTCGACACAGGAATAAAGGATGTGAAGCTTAGAGCTGCAGTAGCCATCTTGGAGCGGTGGGGGTGGGGGGAGGCACTGCCCACATTCCCTCCCACCCCCTTATATTGCTCACTTTTAAAAATCTCTGAGCCTCTTTCCTTGAGTCTATAACAAACCTCAAGCTTTCCCCATCTCTGAAATACCCTCCTTGTTTCCTCCCACTCCTCAGGCTACTATCCGATGTCGCTTCTCCCCATTTCCTATGTTCTCCTCTCTGCGTTTACTTGCTCACCTCCTATTCCTTCTTCATCCACTTGCAACTGGCTCCTGATTTTATCATGTTTATGAAGCATCTTACCATAAGGTCACTGCTGCCATCCTGACTGGCAAATCCGATAAGTATTTTCCAGTTTTTTAACTTCCTTAATTTTTCTGATGCACTTGATAGTCATGATCATCACTCCTCTATCTTTCTTGAAATTCTCTACTCTCTTGTCATCCAAGACAGTATACATTCCTGGCCCTCCTTCCACCTCTCTTTGTTTCTTTGCCTCTTTTGTGGGCTTTCCTTCCACTCCCTACCCTTCCATTGCCTCATCCATGGTTCATGGCTTAACCTGATCTACACTCCCCAGGTGGTCTTCATCTTCATGTTGTTCTGTTGTCTGCATACTGATGACTCTAAATATGTACGTCCAGTCCAGAAATCTTCCCCAACTTCACACACATACATCCAACTGTGGCTAAACCCCTCCACTAGAATGTCTTGCAGGCCCCTGAGATGAACTTGTCCAAAATGAAGGTGTCATTACTCCTTTTAAACCTGTTCTTCCCCTGTGATTTCCACCTGCTTCCTTACCCAACATCAAGATCTGAGGTCAGCCTTGACTCCTCCCGTGTCTTCTCACATATCCAATCAAAATTTAATCAGCTGCTGATTTCACCTCATCATTTCTTACTCATATTCCTATAGCAGTTTTCTACATAGCATTGGCAAAGTGATTTATACAAATGCAGCATGATTATTTCATTCTCTTGCCCCAAACTGTTCAGATGTCTTCCAGGATCTACAGGATATGGCTCAAGCTCCTCAGCAGAGTATAATCCTTCCTCAGTTCTCTAACCTTGTCCTCTGCCTGTCCCCACCTTGGATTTTAGTGCCAGAACTTCTTAACTCCTTGACTTGTCTGAAATGTATCATGGAACTGTATGATCCTTTACATTTACCAATACTTTTTAACTCTGCCTGAAGCTCTTCCTTTACTTTATCACCTGGTCTGTGCCTTCAAGCTCAGATACCACTTCTTAGATGCCTTTACTCATTCAACAAATGTTTACTGAGCACTTACTATGTGCTAGGTACTGAGCTAAGGGCTAAAAAATCAGTGGTGAACGAGATATAGTTCCTGCTCTAAAGAAACTTACAATCTATATACTTACCTCCCTCATCCTCCAATTCTGGGTTGAGTGGGTTGAGTGCCCTATTCTGTGCTCCAGTTGTAGATCCTGTAGGTTGTCCATGCAGCAACCATGCTCACCTTCTTCTTCACCTTTTATGTGAGGTAGTAGGAACTGACCCCATTCCAAGCTTCAGCAGTAGATACTGATACATCCAGTCAAGCATGGTGACTCCATGCCTCTTGGCTACTGATTAGTTCAGGATCTCACGCTTAAGCCAATCAGTGCTTGGCTTTCCTCTGGAGAGGAGAGATCACTTGAGTTGGGCCACTCAAAAAGAAAGGAAGAATTCCTGTTCCTATTTTAGGAAAGACATTTCTTTTCTCAGGTGGTGAGTCTCTAGGGTCAGAGGTGGTAACTCAGTGGTGCATTTCTTCTTTTCTTCTTTTATGCTAAAAGAAGCATACTGAGCAGTTGCTGTTGGCAGCCATCTTGTGACAAACCCACAGACAAGAGCAGAACCCAAAGATTTAAGGGGGCTGGGGGTGAGAGTGGGACCAGAGGCAGACCCTAGAATTGGCTTCACCTCTGAACTTAATACATGAACTAAAGAATTTCCCTATTTTTAAATCCTGTTAAATCCTGCCCGTTCCTCCATTCCCACTGGCCCACCATTAGTTCAAGCCCACATTATTGCTGGCCTGGATGACTTCCATATCTTCTTATACAGGTTCTCCTCTGGTCATTCCTTCTTTGAACCAATTCTCCATATTACCTCTTCAGAGGTATTTCTACATCTCAACGCTGATCATGTCATTTCCTGCTTCAAATCATTCATGCCTATTAGTAAAGTTCATGACAAAGTTCAAACTCATTATTTATTTAGAAAACAGTTTGTGTCTGCCCTTAGCCAGGATTTTGACCTCCTCTCCTCCATTCCTTTTTACCTTTCCCATTCAAAAATGTTACATAGTTGTTGGAACATGCGACTCTCTCATTTGCATTTGTGTATGCTCTTCCCTGTACCTGGAACTCCCTACCACCATCATCCACCTATCTACCTCTAATCTGTCAAAACTCACCTGAAACATCAGTGCCATGTAGAGGTTCTTGCTCTGTGCTCTCGCACTCTATAGCACTTTGACGACTTCTTTGTCATAACATTTATCTCACTGTGTTGGAACTGTTTGTTTATTAAGGGCTTTCCAACTAAACTCCAAGCTTCTTGAGAGCAGGGACCAGGTGGTATTTACACATATGTCTACATAGCCTCATTATGCTTCCCATAATGTCTCTCTGATTGCAACCCTCCGTAAATGTTTTTTAAAAAAGAAGACAAGGGGATGGAAGGAAAAGAGAGGAGGGAAGGGAAGCTTCAAACAGGTCCTGCTCTTGGTGCTCCATGCCTTTGGAGTGTGTATTAAAAAGGCTGCTTTGTTCAGTAATCATGCGGAACGGGGAGGAAACAAACAGTTCCTAATACAGGTAATGTTCATGTTCCCAACTGTAGCAGCATATGGCAGTAGTTGTAATGGCCTAACATAAAGCATTCCCAGACAATATTAATGACCAACTAGGTTAATGACCAAAGACTAAGCCTCAGGCCATGAACACATTCTCCTCGTCATTAATCCCTGGAAAACGACCTCAGCTGTGTTCATTACAGCTCAATTATGCTCACACTCCTCACGAGGAAAGAAAGCATTTCAGTCCTAATACCAAGCTACGTCCCTTCTTTTACTTTGACACATGGGCAATAAAGATACAAAACAAATTATGAGTCCAAACACTAAGCATGGAAAGGAAGCAACACTACCAGTTTATTAGCTCCCAATCATCAGTGGGAACTAAACCAGAGAAACTTGGAGGTCACAGAGGAGGCAGATCTGACTATTCATGATTCATACCTTCTCTGGGTGTTCTTTGAAGGCATAACAGAGAAACACTAAACATGTTACTTCCTAGATGTTTAGAGTTTGGATAAAAATCTAAAAATGCAAAGGTAACTTTTTGCCAAAAGGCAAAAAAATTAAAAATGGAATTCTTCTGATACCAACTTACCATTCAATCAATAGTTATGGAATGCTTCATCTGAGCAAAGTCCCATAGCCAAGTCGTGAGTAATTCAAAAAGGAAAAGACCCTCAAAGACCATGAAATTAAATTACATAGAATGAACACCCACTGTGGTGGCTTTAAACACATCATAAAATATGTTAGTGCCTTTCACAAGAGGAGGGGTCTATATCCTCTCCCTTCCAATCTAGCCTTAGTGACTTGTTTGTAACAAAGAAAATGTAGCAGAAGCAAGTCTGTGTGACTTCTGAGGCTAGCTCACAAAAGGTCATTACAGCTTTACCTTGTTAGCTCACATACTCGATTTTGGGCCCCGAGCTACCATGTAAGCAGTTTAGCTCCCTTGAACCAGCTTTGTTGTGAGGAAGCCCAGGTCACGTGGAGTTTTCCTACATAAGTGCTGTGGTCCAGCTGACAGCAACACCCAGCACCAGACACGAGTGGAGAGGCCTCCAGGAGATTTCAGACTCCAGCTGTCGAGTCATCCCAGACTTTCACTCTTCCCAGGTGAGGCTCCAGACATCATAGAGCAAAGACAAGCCATTCCCACTGCCACCTGTTGGAAGTCCTGACCCACAGAATTGGTGAGCCTAACAAAATGGTTGTTTTAAGCCACAGAGTGTGGAGTAGTTGCTATGCAGTGGTAATTAGTAAGCAGAACGCACACCCAATAGCTATGGTGTTTGGTAACAGGTGGCATGTGCACATTCCCAGCCCAGCTGTGCCCTAGAATCTGGGAGGAGGTGCAGTTTTCTAATGAAACTGCATTTAACAACCCGCATCTAGCAAAAAATCTCTAAGGCTGCTTCGATTAGGCCATGTGGCACATTTAATGTGAGGAAAATTAATGCCCAAGTCAAGGTAACATTCACCTGGTACAAATGTGGCCTGTATCACAAAATAATATGAACTCTTTCTGACCATGGCTTCTAGATTTCCCCTTGCACAGGCGTGGTCTTCTGTTCTTTTCTCTCTACAGTCTTTCTTCAGGATTTCTGGGCTTCTAGTCTCATTCTCAGATCTGCCCCTCCAAATCTAATCACTGACCTAAGTAACCACTATCTCCAACTGCCCATCAACCATCTCTGCTGGGAAATCCCATTATTTCCTCAGTGCCTTCAACTCGGTGGTCCCACATTAATTGCCACCCTTTTATCTGCAAATTGTATTTCCCACCCTGATGGTGTTCTGTACCACTCCCTGCAGCTCTGAGATCCAACATTCTGTAGTCCTGGCTGACTCCTCCCTGTCCATGCGCCCCATCATCAATCCATCATATGGTCTTGATGATGCTGCCTTCAGAATGTCCCTTGAATTTATCCACTTTCCTCTTTTCCCACAGCCACCACAATGCTGCCTCTTCACCCCCCACCCGAGTTTATGCATTTGACGCATTTGAACAGGCATTCTCCCTCCTGTCTCCCCAGTGCACTTTGCATACCACCACCGGATTAAACTTCCCAACCCCCACACTGGCTAAGTCAGTCCCCATCCAAGAATGCAGAAAGGCTCATAAATGCCTGTGGCTCCAATTCAGGTACTCACAGGACCATCTGCGATGTCTTCCCTCATCCAGTCCCAACTTGCTCCACCAGATTTCCTCCTCCTCCACAATGCAAATCCTCTCTTACCAATCCCTCCTTCCCACCCCCACCTCTGCCCTCATCTGATCCCTACCACAGTGGTTCATAATCGTTTCCTCCTGAATCTCCCTCATCACTTTGCTTCTTTTCCCAGAACGATACTCTCTCTCTTTTCTCCCCCATCAAAAATAAATGTACCCCAATCCCACCTCTAAGAATATATCCAAAGGAAATGAAAACGGGATCTCTAAGAGATATCTAATATCCTCATATTCATTGTAGCATTACTCACAACAGTCAAGACATTGGCTAACCACAACAACCTAAGACGTTGGCTAACCGAGACAATCTAACTGTCCATCTGTGGATGAATGGATAAAGCAGATCTCTCTCTCTCTCTCTCTCTCTCTCTCACACACACACACACACACACACACACACACACACACATTATTCAGCCACAAGAAAGAAGGAAATTCTGCCACTTGTGACAAAATGAATGGATATTGGGGGCATTTTACTAAGTGAAAAAAGTCAGAGAGAGAAAGACAAATACTGTATGGTATCATTTGTGTGTGGAATCTTAAAAAATGAAACTTACAGAAAACGGAGAGTAGAATGGCAGTTACTAAGGACTGACGGTGGGTAAGTGGGGAAATATTGGTCAAAGGTACAAACCTGCAGTTAGAAGATGAATAAGTTCTGGGGATCTAATCTAATCTAATTCTGGTGGCTAGAGTTAATGACACTGTATTAGATACTTGCAAGTTGCTGAGAGTAAATTTTAGATTTTCTTAGCACAAAAAAAGAAATGGTAAATATGTGCCTGATGGAGGTGTTAGCTAATGCTAAGTTGGTAATCATATTGCAATGTGTCCGTGTAACAAATCAATACGCTGTACACCTTAAACTTACACAATGTATACATCAATCATATCAGTAGAGGGGGAAATCTGCACCCTTCAAATGGCTTAATGTCCTTTTCCTCCACAGACCCTGTCATAACTAGATCTCTAGGTCTCCCTCCCCTATCCCTTGAATCAGGGATTCAAGAAGGCTCCCTTGATCACCCACTCTAAAGCTGTAACCCAAGCATTGTCTCCCCATCACCATTTATAATTTGGCTCTAGAGTAATTACCACTCCCTGATATTTCTATGTATTTTTAATGTACTTATTTTTTTAAATCTCTCCCAGATAAGCTCAAGAACACCAAAAACCTTGTCTCTCTTGTTCACTTTACTATATCCCTCATGTTAAAATAGTATCCAGAAGATAGTAGGGGTTCCATAAATATTTGTTGAATGAATGGATGAGAAGTACTCTATATTGTTGATGTGCTCACATTCTATTAAGGAAAACAGGCACAAAAGTCAAATACCATATAGCAGTGTTATGGATAAGCGGAATGATAGAAAATATAAATATAAGTGAAATAAAGGAAAAAGTGAGGAAGTGGAAAGAGCACATTCAAAAGTACACACGCTTGAACCAGCATGGTGTTTCTCGGGAGCAGGAACAGGCCAACACTGCTAAGGTACCAATTCTGAGGGGTGGTGGGAGGTACAGCAGGGCATGAGGTTGGATAGGGAGGCAGAAGTTGGAGCTTGAAGTGACTAATGTGTATGTTAAAAAGCTTGATCACTTTGTAGTGCATACAGATATCAAGTTATAATTTTGTACATCTGAAACTCATATACTATTATACACCAAGTTTACCTCAATTAAAAAAATAAAAGCTTGAGCTTTATCCGTGTATAATCAAGTATAATCAGAGGATTTTAGACCTTCATTTTAGAAGAAAATAGTAGATCTAATTAGTAGCGAAATCAGAATTTCACTTTATAAATATCACTCTGGAAAATGTATAGAGGATAGACATAATGAAAAGAGAGTAGAAGCAGAGATCCAGGTGGGAGAGATTGTAAACCTGAACTAGGCAGGGAGAGGGGCGAGATCACAGAGAAATGAGGGAGCAGAGGCAACAGAACCTGGAGATAACTGGACAAGGTGGATGAGGAAGAAGGAGTCAACAGTGAATTCTGGGATGACAGGCAAAATGGTACTACCACCAGTGAAAGACACGTAGACCAGGAGGAAGGTCACAATTCCTCTTTGAGGTGAACTGAGTTTGAGACATCTATGGGACAAACAGGAGGATAAATCTGAGAAGCATTTGGATTGCTAGTCATGAGAAACTTGGGGGCAAGGCCTGAACCAAAGACATGATTAGGGAGTCGTGAGTATATAGATGAGAGTTAAAACCATGGGCATGCATGACATTGCTTGGGGAGTGGAACTGGATCTGCTGCTCAGGAAATTCCTTCTCCAGGTCTGGATTGAGAGACTAACATTTCAATATCCAGGGTTATAACAAGGACTCATTACTAGGAAACATGAGTTGCAGGCCAATGTTACCTTGACATTGGAATTTAGTCTTCTTACACTCTATATACCCCATGGTTTTAGTCAAGCATGTTTCCAGGACCTTTTATTATGACCAAGCTAAATGCCATATGTTCCATTTGACTTCGTATTTTGGCATAGAATTCAATGAGATACTGCTACCTGCACCAGTAACATATGCTCTCCAAATGACTATTAAACTTTGCAAAGAAGCCATACAATTAATTTTTAGCAGAGATACACTAATAGCCACCCAATCATGTAGAGCAGCCTGGATGGCATGCATTTTGCATTTGCCAGAGAGAACATACTGCAGCCCATATTTTAGTCATCTTCCCTCAGAGGGTAAGAAAATTTTGTTAGTCAAGACAGGAATGCAAATTTAAATTTTCTCATGATTGGAACAGTTCACCTGATCCTAGGAGCATCTGTTTTTCTAAAACAACTGGCTGGTTGTCCAAAGTGGTCACTGACTGTTCAAACACTGAGATGCAGAGAGGTTTGGGCAACTTCTTTTAGACTGACTCTGGCTCATTCAGGAGTCCAATGAGATGAGCTTGGGTGGATGGTAGTTTCATATCATTTTAATATAATGCAAACAATTGTTAATACTTACTGTGTATTTACTTTGATCCAGGAACAGTGCTAAGTACTTTACCTGCATATCTCATTGAATTATCCCAAAACTTCCATGGTATTATTATCCCACTTTACAGATGGTGAGACATTTTCAATCTAGCATAAACTAGACTTTATTGGACTTTTCTATTTATATTTATTTTGAGGGAACTAAACCAATGATTTAGGATTCAATGATGTTTTACCCACCTGACCAGTTTTATAGGAGCCCTATAATGGTACACAAGTTGTAAAGACCACTAATGAGCATCTGTTGTGTTTACCTTGCTAGCATCCCTTCCTCCTTGCTGGTAAGAGAGCTCTTTTCCTTCTGGAACCTCGCCTTCCCACTCCCTGTTGATTCAGGTGGAGTTATCAGCCAACTGACACACCTCCTTTCTCCCCACAGGTCTAGACATAGAAGCCAACCTGCTCAGTCAGAAAATCCATCTCTGGACCCAGTGATTGGCCAGGGGCAAAACCTATTATCCAACAGGGCGAAACAGATTTTAAGAAATGACTTTATAAGGAAAGTCCCGCTCATTTATCTGGGCCCACTAGCTCTAAGGACAAGTAATCCTGGAGCTGCTGGAGGAAAGAATCTGCTAGAGCCTAAAAACATGGAGAGAGGCAGAGAAAGAGGGTCTGGAGTCTGTCACCCAAAGTCCTCAGTTCAGCTTCTCCTGAAACCACTTCAATCCCTCGACTCCCCATTTACATCAGTCAATACATTTCCCCTCCTTGTTAATGCTGGTGTGAGCTGAACTCTGTCACTTAAAAAAAAAATTAGAAAGACATAAAATGAAACAAAAATACATCAGCAAAAAATTATCTGAGAGAGGGAGTATGACTCCTTGATTTTAAATTTCACCAAGACACATAAATTTGTACATTAAATATGAACTACAAATATTATTAATATCAAGATTTTAGACATACCCATTCGGAAATTGCACTTTAGAAGATGGACAATTGAGTTTAAGAAGGATTTTAGCTACTGACTTAGATATAACAATTACATGAACATTTTCCAGGGACGTTTTGACAATCATCCAACTTTAAATAAACAAGAAAGGTAAATGATACTAAGAACCCATCCTACTATAGACCTGAACATCCAGGACCTCTGTCTGGGTCCCAAGCTTAGATGGTCCCACTCTGTGCACGGTGCTTTAGATGGCTATGCCATCCAATTAACACATAATTATTATTCTTTGAATTTCCATAAATGTGGTCAATATTACATTTTCAAATGTATGAGCTAACCATTATGGAAACCACCACAATTAGCCAAGTAATCTTGGGCAAGCCATTGAGCATTTCTGGATCTCAGCTTGACAGTATATAACAAAAAGACATAGTACCTGTCCTGATAGCAGGCACAAAAGCACTTTGAAACATATAAGGATTATTATTATTAACTCAAGAGCAAGATTCCTCAAGACAGACTTTAATTTTATCCTCTGCCTTTTGCCTTTTGCAATCTGGAGAAAAATCCATGGTCTTAGTAGAAATTTTGAATAGAGACCAGTCACAGGTCTAATTTAGAGGAAAATGAGGTTATAGTAATAGAACTAGGACCTTGGTCACCCTTAACCTACTTTTCTGACCATGTAAGCCTTTGTCACCTCTAGAAACTCTGTCCAAACCAGTCTACTCTCTATCTCCGAACATAGTCTGGACTCCATCCTAATTCATTCACTCATCTCACCTCAGATTCACTCTCATCTACCCCTCAACATGTTACTTAAGCTTGAACCAGTTTTCCCACTCTGATAGGCAGTGCACCCTAGGGCTTACTTGGTTATGGATTATGCACTGTCTTATTGCAGTTCTTATGTGATTCTCTGACGCTGTCCTATAAATTCCTTGTCATTATAATTTCCACATGTCTCTACTTTGTCTTTCCAATTAGTTTTTAAGTTCACAAAAGCTAATGACTGCCTTGTCTTCTTCCTGCACAGAGTAGATACTCAGCAAGTATTTGTTGGTTAATTAAAAAAGAAAATTTCCAAATGAGGAAAATATCTGAGGAAAGAAGAATCTAAAATAAAATGAAATGAAACTAGAGAGATAAAATTTTACAAGAGCAGATTATCAACTGGAATCTATTCAAAACAGACCAGCAAGCTAGTCTATTCAAAAGAATCCCAGAAATCTGAAATCAAATTTTTAGAAATGGAAAGAATCGTCAAGATAATTTAATTCACATCCTTCATTCACTGAGAATAATCACCCACTAATTCCTCTGACTTATCAATGGAAATTTTTACATATTTAATTTTCCTATTATAAAGCTTTACTCTTGACAGTTTTCTTAGAAACAGAGTCCAAGAGAATGGAACCTTGAAAATATCAGAAGTCTCATAGATATAAAAACATTTCTTCTTCCTAGAATCAAACCAGATGCCTTGAACCAAATGTATGGTATCACCTTTTAATTTAAATTGCAACATGGAAAAGAATAAAGATAAATAAGAAGACAGCACTACTCACCTAAAAATGTGAAAAGCGCAGAGTGGCTCAGAAATGAGGCCCCCTTGAGGGGCTTAATCCAAAGTCTTAGAAGATCCTGGTGGTCAAGTTCTTGAGCTTTGACATGGTATCAAAGAAAGCCCTGGCTTGAGAGTCAGAAGACCCTGATTTTGAGACTTTGCCCCATCAATTTCAGTTGTGGGACCACTGACAGTTCTTCAGATTCTGATTATCAAAAATTTCTGTCTTAAAACCAGGATTGTTGAAGGGATTGAGATAATATATGTAAAGATACTTTGTAGAAAAGCATAATTTGCATTATTGCCTAGCTAGCTAAGTTACATTAAAAATATTTTAATCTAGCTGTCTGAGCTTTCAGAATCTACGAGCCAAAACATCCTAATACCACCTCTGTATCCTCTTGGTTATACATCTCTATCATTAGAGAAATAATCAACAAGTCCCTGGCTCTAGCACATTCCAGCCCTTAAAGAGTTCCCTAAACACATATGATTTCAGCAAATGACACATAGCCAAGAGCTTCCGGCTCTATAATTAGTCACATCAAGCTGGAGGCTCCCAACAATGTGGTGAACACAACAGTGTCTTTTCTTGCTTCCCAAGATTTCTGCAAAGATGAGGAGGCAGGATTTTCAATGGCCTGTGAGGTGGTCTTTACCACCAGCACCTGTCCTCTCTCAGAATCCACCTTCCTTGGTTGTTTGAGGACCTCCATCTTGCATGGATGCTCATCATCCCCCCATACTAACTCTTCATTGAAAGAATCAGTGAAATCCACCCACCTCAAGATGGTCAGCACATGCTTACAACCCAGGCCCCCTGCCAGATGCCCCACACCCTGTACCAGCTTAGAAAGTCATCTTACGTACTTTCCAAAAGTCACCTGCTCTAGTCCAATGGAATAAATTAGCTCCCATGGGGAAGGACTCCAGACAGCAGAGTGTGAACAAATCCAAACGATCTCCCCTTCTGGCAAATAATATCAAACACTTCTTCTGGCATAAAAGCCATACGGATGGGAACAAATTCCACCATCTTAAAAGCAACACTGTCCATATTGTAGGGTACCAGTAAGACATAACGCTGAATAAAGCATTAGAGTTGCCTCTCGAGGACCTCTGTTCTAGACACTATTCCTAGAGGTCTTAAATTATGTTTAACAGAGCTTAAAGGGACCCTACGGATGAGCATGGCCCCCTAAGTAAGCAAATGCCACAACTAAAACACAATGAAAGGATCACCCTGGTCACCCAGGATCGCCCAGTGAGTGGCAAAGCTGGAAACAGAGCACAGGACTCTCCAATTCCAGATCTGTTGCCACTTGCATAACCAAATTAATCTGTTCTGCCCTGAATCATCTAGAGTCTACACTGAATATAACATCTGGCTGCCTCCTTATTCAAAACCAAGAGGTGTGGTCAATTGCTCTCCCCTAGTTCCCTGCAGCCCAACAACTTTATAGCATAAAACTGCGGAATTGCAATCAAGCTACCTGATATTGATATCTCCCCAAACTGGGTGTTTATGAGCTCTCGCTCTGACCCTTATACTATGCTACCTTCCTCAGTCAGCAGGCACTCCATAAATACTGAGAACTGATTGGCTGATTGATTAGCTAATAAATAATAATGTTTACAGCTTCCTTCCTAAACTCACAGCCAAAGCAACTCTGCTAAGTGGCTTGTTTTCCTCCTTTCTTCCTTGTTGACTTGCTTATACATTTTGAAACTCATCATGTAATAGGTCAGGAAGCAATTATTTTGAGGTTTACTCTTAAAAGTGAAAAAAGCAACAAAGTCCATAGGGGAAAATTCCCCTGAACCAGTCATGAACCAGAAAACATGTACTGCCTACAGTTATACATGATGCTCCAAGGTTCTCTAATCTAATGGTCCATCATGGTGTCAAGAGCTATTTCCCCGGCTTCTGAGAGAGACATACGCGCAATCCTTTGATCCGGGCAGGACGTGAGCACTAGGGATAGATCTGAGGGCAGAGGCTGCTGACACACAGAGGATAAAGTCTGGGCTGCAGACACCTCCGGACAGCAACCATACTATCTGGGAGCACCAGGAACAAGAGAACCTGAGTGATGTACGGCACGAGCAGCTGGGCCAGGAGGTTGAGCTGAGCACCAGGAACAAGAGAACCTGAGTGATGTACGGCACGAGCAGCTGGGCCAGGAGGTTGAGCTGAGCACCAGGAACAAGAGAACCTGAGTGATGTATGGCACGAGCAGCTGGGCCAGGAGGTTGAGCTGAGCACCAGGAACAAGAGAACCTGAGTGATGTATGGCATGAGCAGCTGGGCCAGGAGGTTGAGCTGAGCACCAGGAACAAGAGAACCTGAGTGATGTACGGCACGAGCAGCTGGGCCAGGAGGTTGAGCTGCATTCTGTTTGGGTACTGAGGATTTATCCTTAGAGCTCCCAGTAACACAGGCACATACCTGAATGCTCAGAAGCATGGGGAAGAAATCAGAACAGTAATCTGGAGGCAAACAGGCCCGGCTCTCCCTAAAGCTGATTTTTAAGAACACATTTCTTCTCTATAGTAACATAATGCAAGACTTATTTCTATGAAACATTATTAGATAATATGCATATGCATACCTGAATAGGGGCATACGTGCCTATATATTTTTTTGCAAATAACTCAGATTCTCAGTTTCCTGGAGTCTTTTGGTCCTCATAGATACTGCCACTGCATCGCCTGCCACAATCAGAAATACTCAGAACTTTGCCACCCACATACGTGACCACAGGTAGACAATGGAGGATAAAGTGTCATTAGATAAAACAATTATGAGGAAGAGAAACGAGTCAAGGATAATTTCTCCAGAAAACAACTTTAATTCTTTTGAATACTTCTCTCCCAGTGGAATCGGAAGTCAGCAGAAGCCCATGAGACCTCAGGCATTTCAAATGGCTCTGTGGCCTAAATGACATTTGGGGTAACAAAGAAACCATGATATCTATCCCTCTTAACCTGACCCACCTCATCACTCCAGAGGCAGGTTCCCCACTGGCTCCTCTTCCAAGTGCTCTTAATAAACTCATTAGGCCTCACAAAGCTGCATTTCCCCTTCTTAGTCAGAAAACATAGATCAATATACACAGCAGAAGCAACTGCTTTGTTCGTAAAATCTCCTGTGCAACTGTGAGAGCATTCACACACGGAGCCTGATGCGGGCTACTTCCGTCAGCATTACCCTGGCCTATGCGCTACTCAGCAAAGAGAGGGGGAGCAACATGACAGTAAAAGCAAACTCTCAACCTAGAATCTAGCAAAAAGTCAATCAGATTAAAACAAGGTGATGCCAGTGTCCCTGTTTGCTTAGATATGCTAAGAGTGGAGGCCTTCTTAACATGATGGAAATCATAAAGAAGCTTAAAGTAGGTCAGTGGTCCACATGCTGGCAAGTGCCTGGACAAGGCCTCTGCCAGTATTTCCCCAGCAATCACAGTTGGGAGGTGAGCTCTGCAGTCCAAGTGTTACAAAAGGCCACAAACAACCCCCTCAGCAGCTTCTATGGGGAAATCTGAGTAGATACATGGGCACCTAGAAAGAAGATCCTATTCCACTGCTCCGTGGGCAAAAAATTCCACAGTTGCTATGAGAAGATGCAAAAACAAATAAACAAACACAATCACCTCAATTTCGATGCAAAGGCAGTGGGAAAGGATGCTGAGAAGCCAGGGGGAGGCGTTGGTGGGAATCTATTTCCAGGGGTTCTTAGCACCTGTTTGCAAGCACATCTCTCAAAATAGCATTAAGCAACAAGTTTCTAAAATGGCAAATCTAATGCTTCTTTTCTCTGAGAGTGCTTTGTCATGGCTGATACTCTCACCCAAGGAATCATTTCAAACAAGCCTACAGGATAAAACAGAGCGATTTTTCACATGTCTGCAGCTACTGCAGCAGCCCACTGTGTGGGCAAGGCGGGTGGGTGGGCGGGCGGGCGGCAAGGCTGGAGCTGGGCGCTGCCTGGGCCCCACCTCCTCCCGGAGCACTCACCATCAGCAGGCTGAGAGCAGAGTCGGGCACCAGCTGCACGGCCATGGTCTCCGATTCCCATGCACAGTCAGTTCTCCTGGGCCCTGGCTGACTGCGAAGCATCCACAAATACCTACAGCAAACCAGCCAGAAATCCAGACTCAGGGTGCAAAAGACTCAAGATGAAGACAGGCCACATTTCACATGGGGGGGCGGGGGGTGGAGGGGGTGGTCAGGCGGATGTTGGGAAGAAGGGGTGGGAACAGTGCTTAGGGATAAAAAAAAAAAGAATGAAAATAGGAAGCTGCAGGTTATTTAAAGGTGAGCCCTCCCTAGCTTCACTAAGCTGCATGAGTGCAGAAATCACATCTAACACAAATAGAAAAGCTGGGAACGCAGAATTTTTAACTGATACCTTAGCCTAGGCAGCAACTCTTCTTCTGAGAATTAAAATAAAACATTCCTTACTGCAGATAAATCAACCAACCCGAACACCACCACTACCACCCCCACCCCCCATCTCTCAGCAATTCTGCTGCATAAACATGCTGAATGTCACAACCTACCGCTTGCAATCTGGTCAGTGTCTTCTTTTCCTGCAGAAAGGTGTGTCCCTTTTGCAAAATCAAGTATCTGGGAGTGAGAGAGCCGAGCCTGACCAAAAACACCAGGCAGTCACTGGAGATCAGCAAATGCCCTCATCATAACCAAGTAATAAGTCAGTTATGAAATGACCCCTTCCTGCTACCATCCTTAAATCTACTTTTCCTCTCCAAGTGGACTGGCCGGCTTAGTTCCCCGTGGGGCTAACATACTTACAAGGAACATGTAATTACACTGCCTGTTCTGTTAGCGTTCTGATCTCCCAGCCTGTACCACATGTACGCAGCACACAGGCACCCTCTACCTCTCTCCCTCCCTTCCTCCCGCCCTCCCTCCCTCCCTTCCTTTCCCTCCCATCTCTCCACCAGGCTGCCTGTTAGGAATTTTGAAGGAGCCTCTTTAGCTCAGGGAGATACAGGAGGCTAATTTGTAGCAAAAGACACTGTTTAAGACAAAAAGGCAAATTAGCCTTGAAAATCATATCATGCAGCATTTTCCTTGGAAGATGTCAATGGCAAAAAAAAAAAAAAAAAAAAAAGAAGGAAGCTTGCCCAGTCTTGTTATATAATGAGTGGCTAAAAAGCCTTCTCAGAGTCAAAGATTTAAGAAAATTAAACACTTTTTCTTTATGAGCACCACCCAGCTTCTATCTTCTTATGGGGTACAATTATTCAACTACACATGGCAATTACTAATACTTCTGGTAGTAGTTTTCATGTTCTTTTCTGATTTCTTCCTTTACTCATCTGTTGTAATGACTCTAAAAATTCCTTGAAATTAACTGGACAGTGTGAAATGTAAGAATACAAACCAACACTCTAAGTAAGAAACTGGGGGAGGAAATTAATCACCTTTACATGTTCCCATGGACAAGTTCAGCTGTTGTCCCTCTATCATTCATATTTTAAAAGCATTTATTTGAATATCACAAAGTGTTCAAAAATATTCATTGAATGAATGAAAAGATTCCTCTCTCATTGTTCATCCTGTGGCCCAATGAGGTTGAACCTTTATTCCATGTTGTCTGATTGGATTCTAATGCTCTTGACCTCAGGAACCTCTGAGAATCTCCTACTATCAGGTGCTTGGAGATTCACAGCATGATCATGTGAATATGTCCTTGAACTGAGCTGTCAGAGTATTCTAGACTTGCTGGGTGGGTTTCTCAAAAGAATTTTTTATTATTATAATAATTTATTATTTGACTATAATAATTTAAAGACCATATCTACAGCGTTACTTTCACCTTGCAGATAGCTTTCTAAATGTATCCAACTGGTAAGTGCTGAGTGTCTACTGTGTGCAGTGCTCTATGATAAGCTTTGTAGAAGATGCAAAACTAAATCATGGCCCTTGCCCTCCAGGAGCTTTTTATCTGACAGATGCAGTGATGCCCAACAATCATCTGTGATACAAGACAATATGTGATAAATGCTAGAAAGTGACTTAAAAACAAATAACTTTGGGCGGAACAGAGTAGAGGAAGTTTACTTTTAGCTTCAAGAACATCGTAGTTTTTAAGCCGAAACTTGAGGAATAAGCAGAAGTCTTTTTTATGACTTGTGTTTTATAATTCTATATGGACCATAAGCTTGTAAAACACAGAAAGCACAAGAAGTTAATATCGTGCTACTGCAGCTGGTGGGGGGTAGGGGAGGGTGTGCCAGCAGAGGGCCCAGCGGGAGCAGTTCCAGGTGCGCCGGAGTGCAGGACACGCTCAGGTGGGACAGACAGGCCTGCAAGATATTATGTCAACCACTGGTGTGAAGTCTCAGCACACCTGCCTTTCTTTCTCTGTACTTTGCTGAACCTTTGCCCAGATTCTTTAGAGAGAAGAGCCTGTAGCAGATCTCATGTGTGAAGACATTACTGGGAGGTGCCCTCTCAGGGTGGCAGGAGTGAAGGAGCTGGGAAGGAGGGGCAGGGAAGGGACGAGAGCAGGTACAAGGTGATACCTACTGAGCTGCTCACAGTACAGCTGCTCAGTCCTGAGGAAACGCTTCCAGACAGGCATGGAACATTACTCCTTGGAACAGTCCATCAGGGAGAGAGGGAGTTCCTAGCCTGTTCCTGCCTATCAACTGAATCTTGCTGGTCAAATTGACCCCAGAGGGCATGAACTCCCTTGCACTTCAGAGTCATGTTATGCCAGGATCTGGTATATACCAAATCCTGGCATAACACACCAGAGCAGAAACAGCAGAAAGGCATGGCATCTGAAGCCAGAAATGGAAGGAGATGCCACAGATTTTTGTGGGTCAGTCAGATGGGACTTTGGCCCTCGAGCTGCTGAGGCTCCGTCCCCAGTGCATGTTATGAAAATTGTCCCAAAGCCCAGCCTACACTCTGGAGAAGTCTGGGATGGCTGGCAGTGCCAGGAGTTGAAATGACAGTGACAGGACCTAGAGTCCCACCAAGCAAATAGCTAAATTCCAGGGGCTAGTTGGGGGGTGAGAGGTGGGCAAGCAAATCTTGGGGTGGAGGGTAGATGAACTGAGTCTGGTGCAAGTGTGTATGTTTACATACATTACTCACAATGTCAAAAGTTATATCCTCAATGAAATATTCCCTGGTTTTTCTACTTGGGTATTCATATTTGCATATTCATATTTGTACTTCTAAGTTGCTGTTTTTTATAACAGTTATTTACTTTCCTCTACTATCCCCCTACTAGAGAGTGAGCAACCTGACATCAGAACTAGGTATCATTTGTCTCTATGCACTCCTGTAGCTCTGAGCATCAAACTCAGAGAGAAATGGGACTCAGTCATATCAAGTTGGGCACTAATGAAGGTGCTAAAATGTTAAGCACAAGGAGAAAGGGGCAAAGACAGCATCCTAGTGCTGGTAGTGGGCAGGTAGAACACAAGGAGTTTGTAAGGAAAAGTAACAGGCTGACAGAGAAGGAGAAAGCCCCAGAATTTCAGTGACAATGGTGGCTCCACAAAGATGCCTAGAGCTTTTAGTAGAGTTACAGACATAGAAGTCAAAGTGGAGAGGGAGACAAACCATAAGAGACTCTTAACTCTAGGGAACAAACTGAGGGTTGCTGGAGCGGAGGTGGGTGGGGGGATGGGTTAACTGGATGATGGACATTAAGGAGAGCAGGTGATGTATTGAGCACTGGGGGTTCTATGCAACTGATGAATCATTAAATTCTGCCCCTGAAACTAATAATATACTATATGTTAACTAAATTAAGTAAAAAAAATTTTTAAAAAAAGAAGTCAAAGTGCAAAGGATTATGGAGCAGTTTGTGAGGAAAAGGAGTTAATTAGGAGTTAATTAGTGAAAATAGACTCGTCTCAAAAAACAAAAACAAAAGCAGTGAGAAAGGAGCCCTCTAGTTCTTTTCAAAACCTCATCCAAGTGCAATCCAGATCATAGAAGAAGGGGTGCAGGACAGCAAGCAGTCCTTTCCTCTAAGGAATTAATTGCATCTTTGGCTAGTGTTACGCCCAAGAAAGACACGTAATTCCTTTCAGTGTAGCTCCTCAACTGAAGGGCAGTTCAATGTCACAGCTATCAAAAGTCATTACCAAAAAAAATTATTAAAAACTTCTGTATTTAGTATGAAGCTGCTGTGAAGACACTGATCATTGCATCACTCACTGTTGCCTGTATAAACTGCCCCATGTGAGAAATTTCTCTCAGAATTCAGTACCAGGAAAATGTCTGTCCCTCCTGAGGTAGCGTGAGGATGGATGGCGTTATCCTCGGAATGCCTGCTGTGCCATTTTACTCTTGGGAACCAGAATGCCTGTTCTGTCATTTACTCTGTGCCCCAGGGCAAGTACCATGAGGCTGAGGTAAAAATCAAATACACCTTTCGTTAAACTGCACATAGTAGGCATTCAATAACTGTTATTCCCTAGAAGTCTCCCTTTCATTCTGATAATGAAAATAACAGAACTGATCACAGTTGTCACATTTGGCTGCCAGAATACCCATAGCAGATATTATCATAGTTGGCATTATTACTTCCTTGGTTTTCCTCAACCTTGTTTTCCCTTCTAATTCATAATGTATTAGTCTTATTTAGTGGGCCTTTTTGTCAGTAAGCCATCTGAAATCCTTTTTTGGAAAGAGGTAGAACATAAATCATTCTTTAATGTATAAACTGCTCTCAAATAAATTTGGCACACTGTGAAACATTTTGCAGCTACTAAAATGGCAATTATGAAAACTATTTAGGAAATATGGAAACTGTCTGAGCTACGGTGTTTATTTGACCATAAAATGATACATATACTTTAATTGCAACCATGTAAATATTGGTATTTAAGAGAACATGAAGGAACTCTTGCTTTCAGCCAAGATGGAGTAACAGGGACAAAGTTTATACTCCTACCTGAAAAAAAAACAAAAAATGGGCAAAATATACAAACCAATACTTTTCAAGACACAGGACAATGATAAGACTTAAAATAATCCCAGACTATTGAATTCAGAGTGTTTCCAGGCCACAGAATAGAGAGGGAAACCCAGGTGCAATCAAGTGGATTCCCTAAATTAAGGAGCAGAACCTAGAGTCAGGGGAGATCAAGATGGATAGAATTCATAGGGCAGAGCACCAGAGAGAACAGTGATACAGAGAGAAAGAGAGAACTTCAGAACTCTCCCCTTTGAGCATTTAGTTGGGTACTAATCACCACATGCACAAGAAGAAACTATCTGGGGCGCCTGGGTGGCTCATTTGGTTAAGCGACTGCCTTCGGCTCAGGTCATGATCCTGGAGTCCCGGGATTGAGTCCCGCATCGGGCTCCCTGCTCAGCAGGGAGTCTGCTTCTCCCTCTGACCCTCTTCCCTCTCATGCTCTCTATCTCATTCTCTCTCTCAAATAAATAAATAAAATCTTTAAAAAAAAGAAGAAGAAGAAACTATCCGAAGTTGTGGAAAGAACCACCTAAAATAATTAAAAAGATTGGGGATTGGTGCTCACACACAGCCAGGAATAGCACCTGTTCACACCAGCCAGGCTGGAAGGCCTCACAGATTCATGGTGGATTAGATAGGATGCTCAGAAGGTTCTTGCCTCAGGCGTGAGGAATAATTAGCACTAAAATGGTCACTCCCCTAAGTCTGCCTAACAAATTAGAAAAGCAAGACCTGAAAGGATCAAACTGTTTCCAATTAACTTAACTTGTTCCAAAGCAATGTTAAAGAACATTTATAGAAATACAAAAATATCCAGCATCCAAACAAGGTAAAACTTACAATGTCTGGCATCAAATAAAAATTAGATACGGAATCAGGTACAGAAAAAAGTAGGAAAATATGACCACTAAATAGAAGACAAATCAAGCAAAATCAACCAGCGCTAACAGATTTTAGAATTAGCAGAAAAGAACATTAAAACAATTATTATAATTTTACACAATATGTTCAAAAAGTTAAGTAGAGACATGAAAGATATAAAAAAGAACCAATCTGAACTTCCAAAGATGAAAAACTACAATATCAAACATGAAAAGGAAAAAAAAAAAAAAAAAACCCCACATTTGCTGGGATTAATGGAGATTAGACTATAATTATAGAAGAAAAACTTAGTGAAATTGAAGACAAAAACTATTCCAAAAGAAACAGAGATTAAAAATATTTTTATAAACAAATATAAAAATAAAACACCTGTGAGTGCTGGAACAACTTCAAGCAGCCTAATGTACAATGTAATTGTATCCCTGAAGAAAGAGAGACACAAATGTATTTGAGAAATAAAGTCCGAATTTCCCCAAATTATACACTGAACAAATTCTAAGTTTAAGAAAAAAGCACACCATAATCAAATTGCTCAATATCAGTGATAAGGAGAATATTTTGAAAACCAGAGGGGGATAAATATGTATCACACATCGAGGGACAAAGATAAGGATGACAACAGATTTCTTGTTGGAACTCATATAAGCAAGAAGACAGTATGAAAACATCCTTAAAAAATTTTAAAGGAAAAATTATCATCAGTCTAGGATTCCAAATGTAACAAAAATATTTTTCAAAAATAAAAGCAAGATAAAGACTTTTTCAGACACACAAAGTAAATAAAGGGCAAACACCTCGGAAAGGAAGAAGAAAAACTTCCCACAAAGAAAACTTCTGGCCCAGAGGGCTTCAGTGGTGGGTTCTAATAAATATTTAAGGAAGAAATAATACTGAGTCTCCATAAATTCTTTGAGAAAACTGAAAAGGAGGAAGTGTTTCTGAACTCATTTTATGAAGCCAACATAAATATCAAAGAGTGTATAAAAAAGAAAACCACAATCATTACAGCCATGAATTAAAATGCAAAATTTCTAAACAAACTTATGGAAAATAAAATCCAACAATATGTGCTCGCTTCAGCAGCGCATATACTAAAATCCAACAATATATTAAAAAGATAATGCATCATGACCAAGTAGGACTTAGGAATACAAGGTTGGTTTAACATCCTAATAGCAACCAGTTGTCACCATATTAACAAACTTAAAAAAGAAAAACCACACAATCAGCTCAATAGACCGATAAAAAGCAATTGACAAAATTCAATATCTATTCCTGATTTTTGAAAAATGTCAGCAACTAGGAATAGAACTTTCTCAACCTAATAAAGAACATCTACAACAAATCACAGCTATTACCATACTTAATGTAGAACACTGAATGCATTCCCCGAAAGATCAGGAATAGGGCAAAGATATCTACTCTCAGGACCTCTCTTCAACATTATATGGGAGATTCTAGACAGTGTAATAGGACCGGGGGTGGGGGGGAGTCTAGTCAGATCAGAAAAGAAAAAATAAAACAATTTTTAGTCACAGCCAACGTGATTTTTCATGTAGAAAATCTGATGGAATCTATAAAAAAGCTACTAGAATAAGGAAGTTTAGTAAAGTTGAAGGATACAAGATCAATATCCAAAAATCTACTGTATTCCTACATGCCAACAACAAACAGTAGGAAATTTAAATTAAAAGTACAATTAACAGGGTGCCTGGCTGGCTCAGTCAAGTTAAGTGTCTGCTTTCGGCTCAGGTCCTGATCCCAGGGTCCTGGGACTGAGCCCCACCATCAGGCTCTTTGCTCGGCACAGAGCCTGCTTCTCCCTCTTCCTCTGCTTTCTCCCCCTGCTCGGGCTCTCTCTCTCTCTCTCTGTCAAATAAATAAATACAATCTTTAAAAAAAGTGCAATTAACAATAGGATCAGACCATATGAAATGCTTAGGGACAAATGTGACAAAGATATAAAAGATCTATACACTGAAAAGGACAAAACATTGCTGAGAGTCCCTAGGAACTTAAATGGAGAGATAGACTGTGCTCATGGATCAGAAAACTCAACATTCTTAAGATGTCCATTCTCACCAAATTGACGCAGAGATTCAACAGAATCCCCATCAATACCCCATCTGGCTTTTATTGCAGAAATTGGCAAGCTGGTTCTAAATCGATATGGAAATGCAAAGGACATAAAATAGCCAAAACAATTTCAAAAAAGAAAAACAGCATTGGAGAACTAACTCTGCCTACCTGAAAGATTAGAAACTTACAGTAGTAAAAACAGTGCAGTATTGTCATAATGAAAGGCAAATAGTTCAACGAAACTGGAGAGAGAATCCAGAAAGGGATCCGTACATAAAGAGACAACAGATTTTTGACAAAGGTATGAAGGCAATTCACTGAAGATAGTCTTTTTAAGAAATGGTGGTGGGATGATAAGATATGCATATGCAAAAGACTGAACTTCAATCCATTCCTTGCAACATACACAAAATTTAACTCAAAATATATCACAGACCTAATCACAAAACCTAAAACTATAAGATCAGTAGATGAAAACGTGGGGGAGAAAATCCTTTGGGTAGAGCAAAAATGTCTTAGATTTGGCACCAAAATCACAACTGATAATAGATCAATAAATTGGGCTTCATCATAATTAAAACTTCTGCTATTTGGAAGACACCATTAAAAGAACAAAAACGCACCCCACAGGATGGCAGCAAACATTGGCAAAGCATATGTTTGGTACAGGTACTATATCCAGAATATATAAAAAGCATTTTAATACTCAATAAGAAGAGAACAACGCAATGAAAAGTATACAAAAGATTTGAATAAGCACTTCACAGAATATATATGTACGGCAAATAAGAACATGAAAAGGTGCCTGATATCATCAGTCATTAGGAAAATGCAAATTAGGGGCTCCTGGCTGGCTCAGGGGTAAGAGCATGCGACTCTTGATCTCGGGGTCATGAGTTCAAGCCCCCATATTTGGTACAGAGATTACTTAAATAAATAAAACTTTTAAAAAAAGGAAGATGCCAGTTAAAATCATAATGAGACAACACAACACACCTATTACATGGCTACAATTAAAAAGACTGACCATACCAAGTATTAGGCAGCATGTGATGATCTGATGGGAATGTAAAATAGTATATTTACTTTGGAAAACAGTTTGGCAGTTTCTTATAAAGTTAAACATACATCTACCTTATGATCCGGCCATCCAAGGAGAAATGAAAACCTATGTTTCATACAAGACTTGTACATGAATGTTAATGGCAGCTTTATTTGTCATGGCCAAAACCTGGAAATTGAAATGTCCATCAATGGGTGAATGTCTGAACAAACTGTACAGCCATAGAATGAAATCCTATTCAGCAATTAAAAATGACTAAAGCACTGATACATATTACAATATAGACGAACCTCAAGAACATTATGCCTATGGAAGAAGCCAGATGCAAAGACCACATATTTTTTATTCCATTTATAAGGAACATCCAAAAAAGGCAAAACTGTAGAGACAGAAAATACGTTAGTGATTGCCTGGACGACACTGGCTACAAATGGGCACAAGTGGTTTTTCTGAGGGGTAAAAGTATTCTAGAACTGGATGGTGGTGATGGTTGCTCAATTCTGCAAACTTACTAAAACTAATTGAACTGTACACTTAAAATGGGTAAATTTTATTGTATGTAAATTATACCTCTAAATGCTGTTTTTTTTGTTTTGTTTTTTGTTTTTGTTTTTGTTTTTGTTTTTTAGAGAGAGAAGGAATGAACTAATGACGCAGGCAAAAGCATGGATGAATCTCAAAATCATTAAAGCATCCCTAACTCAGGGACAGAAGCCTGGGTGGCTCAGTTGTTCAAGCGTCTGCCTTCGGCTCAGGTCATGATCTCAGGGTCCTGGGATTGAGTCCCACATCAGGCTCCCTGCTCAGAGGGGAGCCTGCTTCTCCCTCTCCCTCTGCCGGCTGCTCTCCCTGCTTGTGTGCTATCTCTCTGACAAATAAATAGTCTTAAAAAAATAAATAAACTGAGTCAAGGAGGCAGGAGGAAGGGATTATCATGGGGCACGAGGAGACTTGGGGAGTGATGAGTATGTCCATTTTCTTCATCATGGTAGTGGTTTCATGGATGCATAAATGTGTCAGAACTTATCAAACTATGTGCTTTAAATATGTGCAGGTTACTGTGTATCAATTTTACATCAATAAAGCTGTTTTTTAAGGGACACAGATGGTATGATAATTACTAAAAAAATTAAATTAGTTCTGTTAGAAGGTAGAATTGGGTGATTTTTCCCTGTTTCAAATTTTTGGCTTGTCCTTACATCATATTTTCAATAATTAAAATGACAATGTTTATAGAAATCCTTTATTACCTAAATAAGAAGGAAAGTCCAGACTGAGGACCTGGTGGAGTCAGGAGAAGATGTTGTTGTTTGTTGCTGGCGAAAGTCAGAAGAGCCCCGGTGTACGTTAAGGCATGTAACAAGAAGCCAGGAGGATGAAAAGACAAAAAGATTCTATAAACACCAAAGGGTGGAGGGAGAACAGAATCCAGGCAGAGGGTTTATTTTTTCATGCAGAAGAGGGAGCTTATTCCCATGAGATGAAAAGAAAGGAAAGAAAGGTAAAAATACAGAGAAATGTTAAGAAAGCATAGAGGAGTGGAAACAGATGTTGTAGCCTATTAAGGAGGGCATGAAGCACCTTCTTTCCAGGGTCTTGATCTCAGTAGATGTTCCTCATGTTTCTGTCCCTCTCTTCCGTTTCACCACGTAATAGCCAGCCCTGGCAGCTGCTGGTTCCCCCACTCCAGCCTCCTCCCCCACCCTAGGCCCCTCTTTCCAAGCGGACACCAACCATGAATGCACAGGGTTCCAGAGGGGATGTCTGCCCCATGCAAGTGCTGTGTTATGCCAGGCTTCCCTGGGCACTCTACCTTATTTGAGAGCCCCAGCCCACAGCCTGGACCGTCCTACTGCAGCTCAGACCCAGGCTCAAGCATGGGTCTCTGCCTGTTCCTCTGCAGCAGAACTGTGGATGGTAGCCCCACCCCTGGTCTCCCAGGGGGGCCCTCATTGAGGGTTACAATCAATTATTTTGAATTCTATATAATGCCTCTGCAGCAGAACTGTGGAGGGAGCCCCACCCCTGGCCTCTCCAGGGGCTCCCCACTGAGGGTTACAGAAGACACGATCTTCTCAGCTAAGAACCAGAGCAAGTTGTTCCCTGGAATCCTACAATGTCCCCAGGGGACCTGGTGCCTGTAGTCTTCCTCTGCCACATTCTTGCTGGGGTAGCTGGATCCATATGACCGGCTTGTGCCTCTGCCCTCCGCCCCGCATTCCAGTTCCACAAGAGATTCCAATCGTGTCCTCAAACCCTAGGTCACACGCCGCCCATGCAACAAAGCAGCCTGGGTCACCTTCCCCAGCCCCACCCATGGCCAGGATCCCTCCACTCCAAGGGCCCAAAGAATGAAGATGCTTTTACCTACTCCAGTTCCAAAATGAAATAACAACATTGCTTAAGGAAGTCAAAGCATAGGAAATGGGCAAATGAGTACATTTCTTGTAACATCCTAAAACCTCCAATTAATCCATTAACATATGTAGATGTTTATACTCATTCCTTTTTACACAAATTACATCCCAAATTCCTTCACCTAGTTTAACTACCCTTCTCGATAGCATCTCCCATCTTTAACCATAGGTAAATGTTACCCAATATTTGGATTATGATCAAAATTTCATGTTCTGGCTCTTTTTCCCTATAAACCTTTTCTGATAATACTTTTCGAATTTCCCATCTCAGAGTCATAATAAACAGTCTTGCATAAATAGGTTACTTCAACTATAGTTTACTTCATCAATCTCCAACTCTTGACCATTTGTTTGGTTTCTAGTCATTGTTCACTACCACAGGTGTACCACTACAGTGCACTTTTGCAGTTAACATTTATTTTCTTTTAAATTGTTTTCAGACAAAAACTTCCCCCATAAAGAGATTCCTAGAGTTACACTAAAAATACTTTGATGCTGCCTAAAATACTGCCCTATTGAAGAACTGAACCCACTTACAGTGTCCTTTCTTTTACGTGAGGCACCTTTTCTTTAAGATTTACCTGTATGTCCCCTGATTTGAACTCTTTTTTTTTTTTAAGATTTTATTTTTAAGCAATCCTTTCACCCAGTGTAGGGCTAGAACTCACAATCCAGAGATCAAGAGTTTCATGCTCTACTGACTGAGCCAGTCAGGTACCGGATTTGAGCCCATTTTTAGACTTTCTGCAAGTACTTAAAATAAAAATATTTTATTTTGCTATTTGTTTGTAATTTATTTTAATTGTAAAGATGTTTGAATGTTATTTAAATACCTCTGCCCATCTTTTCTTCATAACTTCTAAAATGCCTTCCCTCTTTGGTTAAATAAACAATCTCTTTGTACATGATGTAATTTTCTACTTTAATTTCTTGAGGTAAATTTGTTTTTTGCCATATTGAAATAAAGTTACTCTAGCAGCATGTATAAAATAATTATGTTCTCTGTAATTCTATTATACTCACTTGCCATATATTATATTTTCATATGTACTTAAAATTATTTATGCATGCCCTATTTTATTTCAATGGGCTATATTTCTCCTTCTAATCCAGTGTTACACTGGCTCAGTTATTGTTTTTTTTTTAAAAAACAGTCTGTTTGGGGAGATATTATTCCTTCATTAATGCTTTAATATTATCCATCTTTCCAAGTATTCTGTAGAATCAATGATTTTGAATTCTACATAACGCCAATGACATCACTGGTATCTTTAACCGAAGTTAAAACTGCAAATTAAACCAGAAACAATTGCCACTTCCATTCATTGTCCCTATCCAGGAGTAGGGCATATTTCTCTAGGTATTCAGGCCTTTTTTCACCATTAAAATTTTGTAGATTTTTTTGGATAGGTGTTATATGCCCTCACACACGTTTAATTAACATATAATTCAATTTTGTGACTATCATAAATTGGAAGTCTTTATTATTATATTTTTAGCTAGATAATAAAGGTATTTGAGTATAGGATTGATTTGTGTTATTCTATCTTTTGACCAGCAGTTTTTCTCCACTGTTCTATTATCTCTAATAGCTTCTGGTTGATTACTTTAGCTCTTCTAGGTGTATAATCTTAGTTTCCTAATGGGGTTCCTTTTAAAGCTCATTTCTTTTTTGTACTTTATTATGTGGACAAGAAAACATAAATCTCTACAAAATTAGTCCCTGTGAAAGTCTCTCCATCCCTCCTGCTGCTCCTGATGAAAGGAAACTCACATCCACACTTGGTTGGTCAGCAAAACCAGCGGACTCTACCTTCAATATCTCCAGAATTCCACCACTTCTCACCATCTGTGCTTTACCACCTTACTCTCGGCCACCATCGTCTCTCACATGGATTATTGTTTTGCCTCCTAATCACAATCCAAAAGAGCAGCCAGAATGATTTCTGAGAATTTAGGTCAGAAATTGTAACACTTCTGCTCAAAACTCTCCAAAGGCCTAACAGTTTCTTACAAAGCCCTGGATGGTCTACCTCCTCCATCCATCTAACCTACGCTCATTAACCTTTCTCCAGGTATAGTAGGCTCTACTATTCCTTAAATATATCAGGTATGCCCCTGCCTCAGGGCCTTTGCACTTGCTGCTACAGCTGCCTGGAAAGCTCTTCCCTGGGCATTTGCATGTGTCACTCCCTCACATTCTCTACATGTTTGCTCAAATTTCAGATCATCAGGGGGCCTCTCCTGACTCCCAATTTAAAAATACATCCTCCTCCCTTGTCCCTAAACCTTTCCTGCTTTATTTTTCTCCATTGCACTTTTTACCATCTGACATTATAGATGTGTGCTTATTTTTCATCCCCCTACCTCTTTGCCACTCCACCCCCCACCACTAAACTAAAATATAAGATTCAGAGTGCAAGGATTTCTGTCTGCTTCGCTCATTACCTAATCCTCAGTATTAGGAAGTAGGTGCTCAATAAATAATCGTATTGAATGAAAGCACACCTGATGTTCTGCATCAAGTTGTAGATAAATCACGCTGAATATATCGAAATTCAGTATGATTTTTACCTATGATAATAAGTGGACCCTTTTGGGGCACCTGGGTGGCTCAGTCGTTAAGCGTCTGCCTTCGGTTCAGGTCATGATCCAGGGTCCTGGGATCGAGCCCCACATCCAGCTCCCTGCTCAGTGGGAAGCCTGCTTCTCTCTCTCCCATTCCCCCTGCTTGTGTTCCCTCTCTAGCTCTTTCTGTGTGTCAAATAAATAAAATCTTTAAAAAATAAAAAAATGGACACTTTTATATTTTGGAAGAATAATTTATTTTCATAGCTTTACTTAGGAACTGGCACTGAATTTTATTAAACACTCCATTAGACAGGTGTAACTTTATATAGCATGCCATCCTTCAGGGGGTTAATGCACTTCAGTAAACATTTCTCCCTTGAATGATTAAATGAAATTAATCTCTAGGGATATTCCTAAAAATATTGGATATATTGTTCAACTGGGCTTACTGCCTTTTCATGGATGCAGGCCAATGGTTGATCCACTAGAGAGCAAAGAAGAGGAAATTCTAATGATTTAGCCAGCATGAAAAATAACCAAGATGAAGAGAAAAATGCTTTGCTGACATATTTCAAATTGACCCCTGTAAATATGTCTTGTTTGTGTACATAACATTGATTAATGACTGTCTGGGTAGTTGATGGGAGTTCCAGTTATCAACAACTAGTTTTATGCAGATAATGTTTCAGTCATATTACATAGCCCAGAGTTATAATTTTTAGCCTCCTTGATTTTAACTTCCTGACTCTTTTACCAACATCTGGCAATTTCCTTATTCCCTACCATTTCCTACAAATAGCCCCACAAGTAAGAAGTAGAATGTAGGTGCCAATTCTAATGTACATATCTGTAATTCCAGCACAGAAAAGTGTTCAAATATTTTTTTAAAGATTTTATTTATTTATTTGAAAGAGAGAGGGAGCATGGGGGGGGGGAGGGGCAGAGGGAGCCTGACACGGGGCAACATCCCAGGACCCCGGGATCATGACTAGAGCTGAAGGCAGATGCTTAACTGACTGAGCCACCCAGTCACCCCAAAGTGTTCAAATATTTTAATGAATAAATTATATTAGCCTTTGTCTTCAGTGGTAAAAATCTTTACTGCAGAATAGAATACTATAGAATTCAGAATGTTTAGAAATATTTTTGAGTCTCCCATGAGAGACTCTGGACTCTGGGAAAAAAAATGAGGGTTGCAGAGGGGAGGGGGGTGGAATGGGGTAGGCGGGTGATGGGTATTAAGGAGGGCATGTGTTATGATGAGCACTGGGTGTTGTATGCAACTAATGAATCGTTGATCACTACATCAAAAACTAATGATGTACTACATGCTGGCTAACTGAACATAATAATAAAAAAAGAAATATTTTTGAGCTGTTTTTATACTTGCAAATATTTGAAAATCAAATGAAATCTTAACCTGGTCAAAAATTCAAATATTTTGTCAATTTTAGGTAGTTTTGGTTCATTCCATATCCATTTAATCTCTCACTACCCAAAATAAACATTATGGCCATAATTTGTTTCAGGTAAAACCTGTGTTCCTGACAGGTGGCACATAAATTTCTTTATCACCCTTCAAATATGCAATGGAAATTTGCCTTTTAAAAGAGTGCTATGCCCAGCAAAGGGAACCATCAACAAAACAAAAAGGCAGCCTATTGAATGGGAAAAGATATTTGCAAATGAAGTATCTAATAACGGGTTAATATCCAAAAAATACAAAGAATTTATACAACTCAACACCAAAAAACCCCAAATAATCCAATGAAAAATGGGCAGAGGACCTGAATAGACAGTTCTCCAAAGAAAAAATATAGATGGCCAACAGAGACATGAAAAATGCTCAACATCACTCATCATCAGGGAAATGCAAATCAAAACTACAATCACCTTACACCTGTCAGAATGGCTAAAATCAAAAACACAAGATGTAAGTGTTGGCAAGAATGTAGAGAAAAAGGAACTCGAGCAATGGTGGTAGGAATGAAAACTGGTGAAGCCACTGTGGAAAACAGTATGAAGGTTCCTCAAGAAATTAAAGATAAAAATACCATATGATCCAGTAATTCCACTACAAGAAAATGAAACTAGAAATTCAAAAAGATACATGCACCAATGTTTATTTCAGCACTGTTTACAATAGCCAAAATAGGGAAGCAACGCCAAGTGTCCATCCATAGATGAATGGATAAAGAATATGTGATGTGTACACACACACACACACACACACACACACACACACACACACACACAGACACTGGAATATTACTCAGCCACAAAAAAGGAATGAAATCTTGCCATTTGCAACAACATGGTTGGATTTAGAGGGTATAATGCTACATGAAATAAATCAGTCAGAGAAAGACAAATACCATATGATTTCACTCATATGTAGAATTTAAAAAACAAAACAAACAGAAAAAAGACAAACAAAAAAATAGACTCTTAAGTATAGAGAACAAATTGGTGGTTGCCATAGGGGAGGTGGGTTAGAGGAATGGGTGAAATAGGTGACAGGGATTAAGAGCACACTTACCTAGATGAGCACTGGGTAATGTACAGAATTGTCAAATCATTATGTTATACATCTGAAACCAATACAACACTAAATACATACATAAATAGGAGTACTCTGCCTACCAAACACTACCTCAACCAGGTGATCAAAGTCAATATCAACAGTGATAAGTCAGGCTGATAATATGTACCTTTGACACAATGTGATGAAAATGGCACTTCATTTCTATGGTCTTCCTCCCAAAAACCTACATTACTCATGAGAAAAGCACTAGACAAATCCCAAATGAGGGACATTATAAAAAATACCTGACCAGTGCTCCTTAAAACTGTTAAAGACTTTGAAAACAAGGAAAATGTAAAAAAAAAAAACCTGTCACAGTCAAGAGGAGCCTAAGGAGACATGATAACCAAATGTAATGTGGTACCCTGGATGGGAGTTCAAAACAGAAAAGGGACATTAGGTAAAAGTAAAGGGACTCTCAATGAAGTACGGACCTTATTTAAAACTATGTATCAATATGGGGTGCCTGGGTGGCTCAGTCGTTAAGCATCTGCCTTTGGCTTAGGTCATGATCCCAGAGTCCTGGGATCGAGCCCCGCGTCAGGCTCCCTGCTCGGCGGGAATCTGCTTCTCCCTTTCCCACTCCCCCTGCTTGTGTTCCCTCTCTCGCTGTGTGTCTCTCTCTGTCAAATAAATAAATAAAATCTTTTTTAAAAAAACTGTATCAATATTGATTTTGGCAATCATACTGTACTAATGGAAGGTATTATTAATAATAGGGGAAACTCTGTGTGGACTGTAAGAGAATTCCCTATACTATCTTCTCAAGTTTTCTGTAAATCTAAAACTGTTCTAAATTTAAAAGTTTATTTTATTTTCTGTAAAGATTTATTTGAGAGAGAGAAAGAGCATGCACTGAGGGGGCTCATGCTCACATGAGTGGGAGGAGGGGCAGAGAGAATGCATCCTCAAGCAGACTCCCCACTGAGCACTGAGCATGGAGCCTGATGCAGGGCTCAATCCCAGGACCCATGAGATCATGAGCTGAGCCAAAAACCAAGAGTCGGATGCTGAACCGACTGAGCCACCCAGGTGTTCCTAAAAAGTTTATTTTAAAAATTAGAATTGTGAACATGGCTATAACTTGGCCAAATATATTAATTAGTATTGTGGTTTGTTTTTGTAACTGATGCTGAAAAAAAAGTTCCAAACCTATCTGTAAAAATTCAAATAAGATATTTTACAGATAAGTGGTAATATGGATTTCGGTATTCTTTTCCTTCTGGATTCTGTGAAGATATCAAAATAATTTTTGGCTTGAATTATCTAGATGATTGTCTTACTATTCCATGTTACTTATATTTGTGAAAGTAGCCTATCTTTATAAAAATTCAAACAAATAAGATAACAACACTGATTCTGATAAGTGGAATGGTAAATAAAGAACAGAGATCCCACTTAAAAAAAATAGACTGATAAATATTTGTTCAAAACTGATGATTTCTTGGGATGCCAAAGGCGTTTGCCTTTGGCTCCGGTCATGACCCCAGGGTACTGAGATGGAGTCCTGCATCGGGCTCCTTGCTCAGTGGGGAGCCTGCTTCTCCCTCTGCCTGCCACTCCCTCTGCTTGTGCTCTCTCTCTTTCTGACAAATGAATAAATAAATCTTATTAAATATCCCTGATGATCTCTTTGTAAAATATAAGACCATTAGATTCTTCTCTTTGTAAAGCTTGATTTTTGTGCAGTATATTTACTTAAAGCAATGCCTACTTCTACAAACAACCAACTATACAGTATATCTAGTGGTATCAAAGATCAACCCAGGAACAGGTGTCAGCCAACCTCGTAATAACCAGAAAGGTCATAGAGCTCTGGCCCCAAGTGCACAATTGCAAACAGAGCATCAGCTAGAAGGACAAATTCCTGCGACTGGACAATAAATGATCAGTCTATCACTTTCCCATGGGAACTAACAGGGTTGGGCCCAACAGGTCAACAAGCTGAAGAGAAACAACCCACAGAATGAAGTTAGCACTCTTTACCCCTCACCCTGAGCTAATATCAAGATAGAGAAGTCAGGCTAAGAGCTGAAAGCAAAGAAAATTTTGAGTTCATAAACTCAGCATTAATATGAAGTTAAGTAGACAAATCCCTAACTGTGATTCCCCGTGTCTGTATCTTTCAGGGTTGACTTCCAATTTTCCCTCACAGGAGAAATGAAACCAAACATTCCCTAGCAATGTGTTTTAATGTAAAAGAGGGAGCAAAGGAGTTTGGGAATGAATCTTGGGAGTTATTTCCAAAGGTCTAGCTTCCATGATCATGAGCAAACCACTGCTGACTTGCTATTTAAGACATGTTTTTATATTTTAAATGTTTACTAATATAAAAAGATAGCAACATTAGCTTTTCATAGGAATATACTAAATATGATACTTTTATGAAAGTTCTCAAGAAGAAGTTTACTTAAGAATACTGAAAATATTCAGGGGAAAACTAGTTAATAAATTCATTGTAGGCAGTATAGGGAAATTTTCTATTCCAAGTATTTTTAAAAACAAAATTATTCAATGGGTGCTTGGGTGATACAGTCGGTTAAATGTCTGACTCTCAGTTTCAGCTCAGGTCGTGATCTCAGAGTCCTGGAATCAAGCTCCACATCAGGCTCTGCGCTCAGCAAGGAGTCTGCTTAGGACTCTCTTCTCCCTCTGCCCCTCTCCCCCACACACTCTCTCTTTCTCTCTCTCAAATAAATAATAAATAAATCCTTAAAAAAAACTCTACAAAATTATTCAAGTAATATAGAAACCAGAGGGGAATTAACCTAAAAATATAAATAATCCAAGAGAAAAAAAAAATACAGTGTAGCTCTCCTCCTTCTCTCATGAAGAGTCACACTATCTTAGGAAATAGTTGCCATTAAATGCTTTACTTCCATGTTTCTCACTTGTTTTTCATTACCTAATTCCTGTCTTAGTAATGATTTCTCCCAGGGTTGCATATGGGCAGGCCCAGTGTTAGTATGGAATTTAGATATTGTGTTTTTACTTGAGAAATAGTCAAACCAGCTGCTGGCAGCCAGCACCTCATTCCTTTGCTGGGTTGCTAACAACGGGGGCCTCAGAGACCCTGCACCTGGCCCCAGGCAAGAACAAAACACAGTTGAGGAGAGACCTGGAAGACAATGGGGATATCTTCACACCCTATTTTTTTGGTAGAAGAAGAGCTTTAAAAGAATGAATTAAACAATGCCCACTAAATTCTCCCTCCCCCTGTCAGGTTTCCCAAATGGAAACATAAATGCAACCTAATTAGGCCCTAAAAAAAGCAGAGAATGTTCAACATAAAATAATTAACACCAAATGCCCAAAAGGTCAATATCTAGATGGTAAATATCAGACTCCTCTAGCCAATTATTGTGAAATGGTCTTAATCATGCAGTTTAAATATTAATGGTCCTATATACCATTTGTTCACATAAAATGAGATAAAATACAAAAATGTTGAGAATTCTGCTTTAATTACTAGAGTTTTGTCCATTTAGTTAGTAGCTGCTGTTGGGGATAGGTGTTGAGTATGTGAATGGAATATGATTAAGATATAGATGAATTTTTTATAATATCTATCCACCTCTCTCATTTTCCATCAAAATGACCAAATAAGTCTCATTATGTCCCAACTATCTGCTCTTTAAGGCCCTATACAGTCATTCCCAGTTTCACACACTTTCTAAAAAAGATTAGCCTTTCTTTCAGAACCTTGCAAAGGGACAGCATGGCCAAGACTCCAAAGTCTGTTCCAAGGACTTCATTTACATACTGGGTCGTGCAACTGCTTCTTCCTGGGAACACCACGGCCCCTCTGCATGGGGAGAGAAGTGAAGAGCTCTGGGCAAGGGCATCTGCCAGTCAGGTGGTGTTCTGGCTCGCTGCCCAGGACAAGTCCCTTGTCACAGCTTTCAATGGGAGGCAGGAGCCAGTACCGCTGAGTCATCAATCCTGGCGGTACTGTGGAAATTTAAACAGCATCCTTTTCGCTGCTGCAGTAATCAGTGCTGTGCTTCAGATCCCTCCTTATACCCAGGGTCCAAATGCAACTCCTTAACCCAAATATAAAAAGAAACAGTGGCCTGAAGGCCCAGAACTACTGATGGCCTGGTAGACTTTGGGCAATGGGCTTATAAGAAATGTAATATAACTGATTTTTCTTTTTTTGATTCACCCATTTTTGTTGATATGGATTCCTATAGTGACAGGGATATTCCAGGGCACATACAGTGGGCAGCAATGAAAGTAGCTGGAGTACCTTCAATGGGGTTGTAACCAATGACCTGAAACAAAAGCTATCTGCAGTGCTGCTCAACTTCCCCAGGTTCTTAGGTAGTCAGTGCACTGACATTTTAGAAAGGAGACAAGTTTCAGAGGCAGGGGCAGTAAGAAGGAACCTTCAAATTTAATTCACAAAGGTACTGAAAGGAACTGGGCCCCCCTGGAGCAAAAGGGAAGCAGTGAAGTAAGCTGTCAACTCAAGAGGTCAGACTGCCTACTGAAACCTCTACTTGTGGACTCAGGAGGCTCAAAAAACATAGTGATGTTCCCTAAAAATCTATCCAAGAAGGTCAGCTTTCAAATGTTAGGGCATGTGTTCACAACAAGTTTATATTCCATTTGTGATTTTGTAAAATCAATCCTAAGCCAAGTCTACTGAGGACACTGTGTCCCCAGTGCTCTGGTGACTCTCTGACCCTTGGAATCCATTGTTTGCCAAGTCCCTATGCAGGAGATCAGCATCAGGCAGTCATGCTGATCAGCATCAGGACCCCTGAAGATGCTCTTTCCCTGGGAACGCCTCACTCCTTCCCTGAGCTCCCTCCTTCACCACTGTGTTTATATCCTCTTGGAGTACACATCCTGTTTTCCCATGGATAGTTTTTTATCAACATGCCTATGGAGCTCGCCAAGCTGTATATCTTTTTGCAGAACCAAGTCTTCTGCATCTTTATGATCTCCTACAATTCCCTGAAGATGTTCATGCTCAATAAAGGTTCGTAAAAATAATAAACACATGAAAAAATGGACAACACTTAACTCAAAAGAATCATTTGTAATAGAATTTCAATCTCTGTGATACCTGAGTGTAGTAAAGAAGAAATTTTTGTACCTAGAATTCTTTTCCTTAGGGCCTCATCAACTTGTGCAGACATACATAAATGTGTAAGCATCCTTTAAAATGTACTTGAGGGACATAAACCACAAACTGAAATTATTCTTTGCTTCCTGGGACATAAAACATAAACATAACTAATTTTCTCTTTTACATTGAAATTTGACATTTTATGATTCATAACCATAAATCACAATACAGTATTCTTTGTCTTCTCCCAATACAAACTCAAATTTTCAGCAATTCAAGAAATTTCTCAATTCTCCAGACTACCAGAATTATTACTAATTCCTTATGACAATAAGCTCGTTTTAGATCAACTTTGTTTACCTTTGGCATTGTACCCTTTTGTGCTCTCATGATTCTTGAGTCAATATAGAGTCTTAATTTGTTACCATTAAATTATTATAGATGGTGGTTTCAATTCCTTTTCTTAAAAAACAAATCAGAGAAAATTATTCCTGTTTGTCTAAACTTTAATAAATGCAAATTAGAATATTCAATGCAAAGAAAAGTTTTGTCTTCCATTTGCTTCTTCTGCTTACATATAAATGGGTTCTTGTTCATAATTTTTAATACATGAACATATTCTCTGCTTATGTAAGCATAGAGATAACAAAGAGATTGATAGATTATAGACAAACATAAATACACGAATGGAAGAGAGGGTAAACATGTATTTGAATTTATACTGTATATTCATATTACATAAAGACAAAATTCCCATCAAGCTTGGAAATGTTCTTACAAGTGGTGAGATAGGACTTAGGCATGAAAAAGAATAGAAGAACAACAGGTTTACCAGAGAGAGATTACCCAGCCAGAAAGAGAGGCTTACATAAAGGGTTGGGAGGGAACTATGATGAGCTCTGTAGCCAGATAAATGAGTGATGACAAACAGGCACAATGAGGGAAGTCAGAGAAAAGAGTGAGTTTCAGTCTTAATTATGTTGACTAAAATCATTAAAGTCCAGTGCTAGTGATTTAGTAGGAATTCATTTGTTGTAGATATTATTTTATTCATTTTTCTAGCAATTTGAAGAGAAATACTGTTTATATACATGTACCCAATTATGAATAAATATCATTCATTTGCATACAGAGAAACCCCTTACGGCTTAGTAGTAAATTACATTCATGACAATTAAATATGGAGAGGGAGGGAAGGAGAAAGAAAGAGAGAGAGGAGATCCCACAGACATACATACCGTAGGTTTAGATCCATTCTAGATCTAAAGTTTATATTCCATTTGTGATTTTGATCTTTAGATCTATAGGACAAATGGAGAAATTAACTATTTTTTGTATTGTTTTATTTTTGTACTGAAGTTTTCCCACAACAGAATGATGAATTTTCCTACCACAACTCCACCATTTAAGAAGAGGGTCCAAGGTGTTTGAACCCTGGGAATCAACACTTATCTTGCTTGGGAGGAGTTAACAGACTTGTTTTTTTTTTTTAATGTAGGCTACCAAGATAAAAAAGGTGACTCGTGCAAAAAGAAGAGAGCTCTGAGGACTGGAAGAGAAGGACCTGGCCCAACCCAGTCTCAATTTCCCAAGAAAGGAAGGAGGGGAAAGGATGCACAAAAGGAGAGAACTTTCCATAAGTGTGGGAACATGCCCTCTGTCCCCAGGCAGCTCCCTGGAGGCAGGATGGCAGGGAGGCTGGACATTAAAGCCACAGCAGTACCAGCTGCAGCAAGGTCCCCTGTGGCCAAGCCTGTGGTGGGGGGAAGACCTCCGTGAGGAGCTGCCTGCAGCTCTCCTAAAGCAGCTGGCTAGAGACAGGGGCAGCAAAGGCACCGTGTAGCAGACGTAGCCATGGCAACAATGGTGTAGCCATCAGGGTACTTTGGTTGTAAGCAACAAAAGCAACACTGGTGATTAAAAAGGATAAAGGGTGTCTCACATAATTAAAGAAAAAACTGAAAAGCCAGGTCTCTAAAAGGATAGAAATCAAGGCAGTTCAGGATATCTAGATAACCAGCAATGTCCACTCTCCATGGAACTCTACTACTGGGATGCTTTCATTCCACCTATTTTCTGTTCAGATGTTGAATACTTGGCTCCAATTCAAACTCCCAGAAAACTGAGTGTGATTGGCTTAGTGGGTTCGAAGCCTCCTTTTGGCCAAGGAAAAGTAGGACAGTTAGTTAACACTCCCACCATGCAGTATACAACTGATGGGGAGTCATTTCCCAAATAAACATTATAAGCTGTTTGCTAAAAGAAGGGAGCAGGCTGGCAACACCGCAGGTGTCCACTATGAATAGGGCCCTATGAACCAAGGAAAAGGCCCCTTCCAATTTTTCCCATAGTCACAAAGAGCCAGGATTTTTATATGACCAAGTGTCACACAGGGGAGCCTCCTAATGACTGATGTTTGCTTTGTGATCTACTGTAATAATAGCATATTGAGCCAGTTTTATCTTGATTTAGAAAAATAAAGCAATGAGACATTTCTTAGACCCAAGCATAGTGGGGTAAATTCATTCCTACTATAGCTGCTGGTGATTTTCCATCCTCCACATACACTTTGTACCCTTCACTGATACCCCAGGAGGCTAAACTATGTAGGCTGCTTTCTTTGCCGTCTGGTTTCTGGCTGGGTTGGGTCAATAAAGAGTAAGAGGGAAGAGCAGGGCAGGAGGAATATGAGGTTAGGATATTTTTCCCCCACTCCCCCTGCTGGGTGGCCAGAGAGTGGCTGCATCTCTGAACTAAAGGCTCAATACAACTCTGTACTGATCTCTGGTCATACAGTCCTCTCCTTACAACTGCTCTTCCCAGGGTCCCAGAATGGTGACCTCTCCTTGTCCCTTCATAGGCCAAAATAGCTCCAACTCACCAAAGGGTGCTTCACCATCCCTTGTTGCTACCCCTTTACCACCATCTACCCAACTTTGTAAAAAGTTCCTTTAATTAACTCTATGCAATTATTCCATCAGACTATTCCATCTGTTTCCTGCAGGACCCTGATTAATAAACATAGTAAAAACAAATTCATGTTGAGGAATGAGGAAAGCAATAGCCAGTGTGACTCAGTCACACTCTGCTATCAAATGCAAGTGCCAGGGCCTCCTTCTCCCAAGATTATATATGATCTGAGCAGCTGCAACAACAAATTTATATCTGGCAAAGAGCTTAGAAAAGATCGGAGTGCAGCTTTCAGTGCGGCTTGTTCTTCAGGAAAGTGGGGGGCCAACAGTCACAAGAGCCCATGAAAACCCACCTCCACACCTCACACAAAGGCAGGGTCAGTTCATCTGCCATTCCGCCCCCCCAGCCCGAAGAGAAGGGGAAAGATGGCAGGTGGGTTTGGGCATTACCATAAGCTCATACTGCCCCTCACCAGATCACAAGGATGCCATTGCCAGAGACCACCCCCACACCATTGGCAGCTGTGGCTGTGCTAGGGTGATGTTGGAAGGTGCATGCCCCAGTCACCATGGTGGGAGAAAGTGGCCAGACCACACACATTACATATGCGTGAGTGTGTACCAGTGCCAACTAGCAGCATGTGTTGTTGATCCTATTTCATAAGCGCCCAACAGTCAGCTGCACCAGGGGAGACAAAAATGCATTGCCAATCATAGGTAGATCTAGAGGCAGAATGCCATGTGGTGCTATTGTTAGAGTTGCAGCCAGTCCCAGGAATAGAACTGGAGAACAAAAGTGAGAGCAAAGGAAAGTGGCGCCTGGAGGTTCCAAGCATTACCTTCTGCCCCCAACATGTTGGGAAGACAGACAAAACAACTGTCTGGTAGCTTCTCCTATGGATTGGAAAATAGCTACTAGAATTTACCAGAGCTTTTGAAACCATAATGCTGTCACCTTTACAAAGGGCAGGAAAGGGTTAAGTCTCAAAACCCAAGACTACCAGAGGGCAAGGAGTAAAAGGTAGGTGGAATTTAATAATATGCCCAAAGAAGAAACTACAGATGAGATGGGGAAGTCTCTCTGAATTGACCTGGAAGGTTTTCCCTTCCTGACACCAGCCACGGCAGTGGAGAAATGTCCTCCCACCTCTAGCAGATGCCACAGCCTGGATCGCTCAACATTCACTCCTGCTTCTTTGTGGGCCTTCCTATATTGCAGAGACTCAAATGTCAAAAACTGCATCTCTCAGACTCTCCCGCATCCAGCTAAAGGGGGTTTGGACCTCAGCATATCTTTCTGGGGCACATAATGTAACCCACATCCGTCCTTTTTCCTTTGGAAGGGAGGATTGCAGCTTACTCTGAAACCTTACCATGGTAATGTGTGTGTAGTTTGGTGGTTGCTAAGTTAACTGAAAACCATTTCAACTTTCACTCAGTAGAATGTGTCTCTCATCTCAATTTAACCTTTTGTTGCCCTTGAAACAACTCAGACCTTCAAAAGCCCCTATGGTACTCTACACTGATAACTAAAAATATAATACTGAGACAATATAAAGAAAAAATAAATGAATCAGGGGGCATGCTAGCTCATGAACTGTAGGACATGATATTATAAACACATCAATTTTTTCCCCTAACGAATCTATAGATTTAATGCAATCCCAAACAAAATCCCAGAATTTTCTTCTGTTTTTTTTTCCCCCCAGAAATTGATCCTTAAACTGCCATGGAAATACAAAAGGCCAAAAAGAACAAAAGCAGTCTTGAAGAAGGTAGACAAAGCTACATAACTGCCACCCTTGGACATTAAGACCTATTACACACTAAGGGAGGAGCGAGATGGCGGAGGAGTTGGAGACCTAAATTTCGTCTGGTCCCAAGAATTTAGCTAGATAGGGATCAAACCATTCTGAACACCTACGAACTCAACAGGAGATCAAAGAAAAGAATAGCAGCAACTCTGAGCAGAAAAGCAACCACTTTCTGGAAGGTAGGACGTGCAGAGAAGTGAATCTGAGGCAATATTCGGGAAGATAGACGGCGGGGGAGGGAGCCTCCGACAGCCGCTACTGGCAAGTGATAGAGCCCAGGAGCACAAAATCGGAACTTTTAGGAGTCGGCTCCGCTGAGGGACGTCGCTCCAGTGGCTAAGCAGGGGGTGAAACCCTTGCTGGGACAGTGTGGTCTGAGGACCCTCGAGGTCACAGGAAGACCGGGGGTGCCTGAGTGCAGCAGAGCTCCCACGTATGGGAACAGAGAAGCCGGCTGCAGAGACGGGGCGAGGAGTGGGCTCTCAGCTCAGGGTTGCCATAAACCATGATCCATGGCACAGTCGGGCCACTGCTCTTCCAGCAAAGACCCAACAAGTGGCAGATCCGGGGAGACTCCCCTTCCCCCCACCCGGGGGAAGAGCGGCCCGGGAGCACACCACAGGGATCTGCTGGGTTTGGAGACTCCACACGGGGTCGTGAGCCAAAGATAGAAACGCTTGGTCACAGGCCGGGTGAACACAGAGTACAGCTGGAGACCGGGGAGATGGGAGTGATTGACTGCTTTTCTCTGGGGGCGCACTGAGGAGCGAGGCCCCAAGTTCTTGGCTCCTCTGGGCGGAGATTGGGAGGCTGCCATTTTCATTCTCTTCCTCCAAAGCTGTATGGAAAGCTTGCAGGGAATAAAAGCTCCAGAGAGCAAACTCGAGCAGATTACTTAGCCCAGACCGGCAAGGGCGGGGCAATTCCACCTTTGGCAAAAACATTTGGGAATCAGGGCAACAGGCCCCTCCCCCAGAAGATCAGCAAGAACAGCCAGCCAAGACCAAGTTTACCGATCAATGAGAAAAGCAGAACTCCAGCGCTAGGGGAATACAGCACATAGAATTCATGGCTTTTTCCCCCCTGATTCTTTAGTCTTTCAAAGTTAATTTTTTTAATTTTCTCTTTTTTTTTTTGAATTTTTCTTTTTCCCTTTTTCAACCAATATCTTATCAATCCCTTTTTTAAAAATCTTTTTTATTTTTCATTTTTAGAGTCATATTCTATCCCTTCATAGTAGTTAACCTTATTTTTGGTATATATATAAGTTGTTCTCTCTTTAAAATTTTGTGATACAGTTTCTTCTAACAGACCAAAATATACCCTATATCTCTAGTGTATGGCTTTGCTCTAGTCTCCTGCCTGATCACATTCTCTCCCTTTTCATTTTTTTTAAAAATTCTTCTTCTTTCTTTTTTCAACCAACTTCCTATCTTATCAATTCCTTTTATAAAATCTTTTATGCTTTTCATCTTTACAGTCATATTCCATCCCTTCATCGTATGTATCCTTATTTTTGTACATATATAAGCTTTTCTTTCTTTAAAATTTTGGGAGGCACTTTCTTCTAACAGAACAAAATACGCCCAAAATCTAGTGTGTGGCACTGATCTATGCACCAGCCTGACCATATTTCATCATATTCTTTTTTCTTTAAATCTTTTTCTTTTTTTTCCTTTTTTCTTGCTTTCCCTTTCTTTTCCCTCGGTTTCAGGTCTCTTCTGATTTGTTTAGTGTATATTTTTCTGGGGTCGTTGTTACCCTGTTAACATTTTGTTCTCTCATTCATCTGTTGTCCTCTGGACAAAATGACAAGACAGAAAAAGTCACCTCAGAAAAAAAAGAAAAAGAGGCAGTACCGAATGCCAGGGACCTAATCAATACAGACATTAGTAAGATGTCAGAACTAGAGTGCAGAATGACGATTTTAAAGATACTAGCTGGGCTTGAAAAAAGCATGGAAGATATTAGAGAAACCCTCTCTGGGGAAATAAAAGAACTAAAATCTAACCAAGTCAAAATCAAAAAGGCTATGAGTGAGGTGCAATAAAAAATGGAGGCTCTAACTGCTGGGATAAATGAGGCAGAAGAGAGAATTAGTGATATAGAAGACCAAATGATGGAAAATAAAGAAGTGACAAAAAGAGAGATAAACTACTGGATCATGACGGCAGAATTTCAGAGATTTGTGATACCATAAGACGAAACAATACTAGAACAATTGGGATCCCAGAAGAAGGAGAAAGAGAGAGAGGGGCAGAAGGTATATTGGAGCAAATTATAGCAGAGAACTTCCCCAATTTGGGGAAGGAAACAGGCATCAAAATCCAGGAGGCACAGAGAACTCCCCTCAAAATCAATAAAAATAGGTCAACACCCTGACATCTAATAGTAAAACTTACGAGTCTCAGAGACAAAGAGAAAATCCTGAAAGCAGCTTGGGACAAGAGATCTGTAACCTACAATGATAGAAACATTAGATTGGCAACAGACATATCCACAGAGACCTGGCAGGCCAGAAAGGACTGGCATGATATATTCAGAGCACTAAATGAGAAAAATATGCAGCCAAGATTACTATATCCAGTTACGCTGTCACTGAAAATAGAAGGAGAGATAAAAAGCTTCCAGGACAAACAAAAACGAAAGGAATTTGCAAACACGAAACCAGCCCTACAAGAAATATTGAAAGGGGTCCTCTAAGCAAAGAGAGAGCCTAAAAGTAACATAGACCAGAAAGGAACACAGACAATATACAGTAACAATCACCTTACAGGCAATACAATGGCACTAAATTGATATCTTTCAATAGTTACCCTGAATGTAAATGGGCTCAATGCCCCAATCAAAAGACACAGGCTATCAGATTGGATTAAAAAACAAGACCCATCAATTATGCTGTCTGCAAGAGACTCATTTTAGACCCAAAGACACTCCCAGATTGAAAGTGAGGGGGTAGAAAACCATTTGCCATGCTAATGGATGCCAAAAGAAAGCTGGGGTGGCAATCCTTATATCAGACAAATTAGATTTTAAAACCAAAGACTGTAATAAGAGATGAGGAAGGACACTATATCCTACTTAAAGGGTCTATCCAACAAGAAGATCTAACAACTGTAAATATCAATGCCCCTAACATGGGAGTGGCCAATTATATAAGCCAATTAATAACAAAAGCAAAGAAACACATAGACAACAATACAATAATAGTAGGGGACTTTAACACCCCCCTCACTGAAATGGACAGATCATCTAAGCAAAAGATCAACAAGGAAATAAAGACTTTAAATGACACACTGGACCAAATGGACTTCACAGATATATTCAGAACATTCCATCCCAAAGCAACAGAATACACATTCTTCTCTAGTGCCCAGGGAACATTCCCCAAAATAGATCACATCCTAGGTCACAAATCAGGTCTCAACTGGTATCAAAAGATTGGGATCATACCCTGCATATTTTCAGACCACAATGCTTTGAAACTAAAACTCAATCACAAGAGGAAAGTCAGAAAGAACTCAAATACATGGAGGCTAAAGAGCATCCTACTAAAGAATGAATGGGTCAACCGGGAAATTAAAGAAGGATTAAAAAAATTCATGGAAACCAATGAAAATGAAAACACAACTTTTCAAAATCTTTGGGATGCAGCAAAGGCAGTCCTAAGAGGAAAGTATATACCAATACAAGCCTTTCTCAAGAAACAAGAAAGGTCTCAAATACACAACCTACCCCTACACCTAAAGGAGCTGGAGAAAAAATAGCAAATAAAGCCTAAACCCAGCAGAAGAAGAGAAATAATAGCGATCAGAGCAGAAATCAATGAAATAGAAATGAAAAGAACAGCAGAACAGATCAACGAGACTAGGAGATGGTTCTTTGAAAGAATTAACAAGATTGATAAACCCCTGGCCAGACTCAAAAAGAAAAGAGAAAGGACCTAAATAAATAAAATCATGAATGAAAGAGGAGCGATCACAAACCAACACCAAAGAAATACAAACAGTTATAAGAACATATTATGAGAAACTCTATGCCAGCAAATTAGATAATCTGGAAGAAATGGATGCATTCCTAGAGATGTATCAACTACCAAAACTGAACCAGGAAGAAATAGAAAACCTGAACAGACCTATAACCACTAAGGAAATTGAAGCAGTCATCAAAAATCTCCCAACAAACAAAAGCCCAGGGCCAGATGGCTTCCCAGGGGAATTCTACCAAACATTTAAAGAAGAACTAATACCTATTCTTCTGAAAATGTTCCCAGAAATAGAAATGGAAGGAAAACTTCCAAACTCGTTTTATGAGGCCACCATTACCTTGATCCCAAAACCAGACAAAGACCCCATCAAAAAGAATTACAGACCAATATTCTTGATGAACATGGATGCAAAAATTTTCACCAAAATACTAGCCAATAGGATCGAACAGTACATTAAAAGGATTATTCACCACGACCAAGTGGGATTTATCCCTGGGCTGCAATGTTAGCTCAACATCCACAAATCAATCAATGTGAAAGAATACATTAATCAAAGAAAGAACAAGAAACATATGATCCTCTCAATAGATGCAGAAAAAGCATTTGACAAAGTACAGCATCCTTTCTTGATCAAAACTCTTCAGAGTATAGGGATAGAGGGTACAAACCTCAATATCATAAAAGCCATCTATGAAAAACCCACAATGAATATCATTCTCAATGGGGAAAAACTGAGAGCCTTCCCCTTAAGGTCAGGAACACGGCAGGGATGTCCACTATCACCACTGCTATTCAACATAGTATTAGAAGTCCTAGCCACAGCAGACAACAAAAAGAAACCAAAGTCATCCAAATTAGCAAAGACGAAGTCAAACTCTCACTGTTTGCCAATGATATGATACTTTATGTGGAAAACCCAAAACACTCCACCCCAAAACTCCTAGAACTCATACAGGAATTCAGTAAAGTGGCAGGATATAAAATCAATGCACAGAAATCAGTGGCATTTCTATTACACCAACAACAAGGCAGAAGAAAGGGAAATTAAGGAGTCGATCCCATTTACAATTACACCCAAAACCATAAGATACCTAGGAATAAATCTAACCAAAGAGACAAAGGATCTGTACTCAGAAAACTATAAAATACTCATGAAAGAAATTGAGGAAGACACAAAGAGATGGAAAAACGTTCCCTGTTCATGGATTGGAAGAACAAATATCGTGAAGATGTCAATGCTACCTAGAGCAATCTACACATTTAATGCAATCCCTATCAAAATACCATCCACTTTTTTCAAAGAAATGGAACAAATAATCCTAAAATTTGTATGGAACCAGAAAAGACCCCAAATAGCCAGAGGAATGTTGAAAAAGCAAAGCAAAGCTGGGGGCATCACAATTCCAGACTTCAAGCTCTATTACAAACCTGTCATCATCAAGACAATATGGTACTGGCACTAAAACAGACACATAGATCAATGGAACAGAATAGAGAGCCCAGAAATGGACCCTCTACTCTATGGTCAACTTATCTTTGACAAAACAGGAAAGAATGTCCAATGGAAAAAAGACAGTCTCTTCAACAAATGGTGTTGGGAAAATTGGACAGCCACATGCAGAAGAATGAAACTGGACCATTTCCTTACACCACACACAAAAATAGACTCCAAATGATTGAACGACCTCAATGTGAGACAGGAGTCCATCAAAATCCTAAAGGAGGACACAGGCACAACCTCTTCGACCTCAGCCGCAGCAACTTCTTCCTAGAAACATCGCCAAAGGCAAGGGAAGCAAGGGCAAAAGTGAACTATTGGGACTTCACCAAGGTAAAAAGCTTTTGCACAGCAAAAGAAACAGTCTACAAAACCAAAAGACAACCGACAGAATGGGAGAAGATATTTGCAAATGACCTATCAGATAAAGGGCTAGTATTCAAAATCTATAAAGAACTTTTCAAACTCAACACCAAAAGAACAAATGATCCAATTAAGAAATGGGCAAAAGACATGAACAGACATTTTTCCAAAGAAGACATCCAAATGGCCAACAGACACATGAAAAGCTGCTCAACGTTGCTCAGCATCAGGGAAATCCAAATCGAAACCTCAAGGAGATACCACCTCACACCAGTCAGAATGGCTAAAATTAACAAGTCAGGAAATGACAGATGTTGGCGGGGATGTGGAGAAAGGGGAACCCTCCTACATTGGTGGTGGGAATGCAAGCTGGTGCAGCCACTCTGGAAAACAGTATGGCACTTCCTCAAAAAGTTGAAAATAGAGCTGCCCTATGACCCAGCAATTGCACTACTGGGTATTTACCCCAGAGATACAAGTGTAGTGATCCGAAGGGGTACATGCACCCCAATGTTTATAGCAGCAATGTCCATAATAGCCAAACTATGGAAAGTGACAAGATGTCCACTGACAGATGAATGGATAAAGAAGAAGTGGTGTGTATACACACACACACACACACACACACACACACACACACACACACACACACACACAATGGAGTATTATGCAGCCATTAAAAGGAATGAAATCTTGCCATTTGCAACAATGTGGATGGAACTGTGGGGTATTATGCTGAGCAAAATAAGTCAATCAGAGAAAGACATGTATCATATGACCTCACTGATATGAGGAATTCTTAATCTCAGGAAACAAACTGAGGGTTGCTGGAGTGGTGGGGGGTGGGAGGGATGGGGTGGCTGGGTGATAGACATTGGGGAGGGTATGTGCTATGGTGAGCGCTGTGAATTGTGTAAGGCTGTTGAATCACACAGCTGTACCTCTGAAACAAATAATACATTATATGTTAAAAGAAAAAAATAAGATAGTAGGAACGGAGAAATGAAGGGGGAAATCGGTGGGGGAGATGATCCATGAGAGACGATGGACTCTGAGAAACAAACTGAGGGTTCTAGAGGAGAGGAGGGTAGGGGGATGGTTTAGCCTGGTGATGGAGGCTCCTGAATGGAGCATTGGGTGTTACACACAAACAATGCATCATGGAACACTACATCAAAAACTAATGATGTAATGTATGGTGATTAACATAACATAAAAAAATTAAATTAAAAAAAGATCTATTACACACTATGGTAATTAAAGATAATATAAGAATAGACGAGACACAAGAATAGACAAACTAATCAATGGAACAGAATGTCCAGATGGAGCCTTATATATACAGGCCCATGAAAACATTCTCATGACCTGGAGTAGGCAAAGATTTCTTAAATAAGACACAAAAGATACTGAAGTTAAAGGGAAAATTGATAAATTGGACTGTATTAAAATTAAGAAATTCCGCTCATCAGAAGTCACCATTAAGAGAGTAAAAAGATAATTCACAGAGAGGAGTTATTTTCCATACATTTATCTGTCAAATGATTCATATCCAGAATATATAAGGGATTCTTACCAAACATAATAAGAAAAAGATAACCTTATAGAAAAACTGTCAAAGACTGGATCCCAATGCTTCACAAAAGAGAAATTCCAAATGGCTGGAAATGTACTAAAAGTGTTCACCTACACTAGTCGTCAGGGAAATGCAAGTGAAAGCTACATCGTGATGTCACTACATACCCACCAAAATGGCTAAAACAAGAAAGACAGGCAATATCAAGTACTGACAAAGATTTTGAGCAAGTGGAACCCTTATATACTGCTGAAGACAATATAAATTCATACAACTACCTTGGAAAACCATTTCAGAGTATCTAGTGAAGTTGAACATACACAAACACTTCTGGGAGTCTGGTAATACTCTGGACCTTAATCTAGGTGTTGACTTTAGGAAAATTCATGAGCTACATACTTTGCTATGTGTACTTGTCTTTATGAATATTCTCCCCCAAAAGTTCTATTTTTTTTCTTCAATAGTCCTCTTGGATACTGTGAAACAAAAGTCCCTAAACTTGGAGGACCTACCTGGATGGTCATGAGGACTTTGGAGCCTACAGCGATTACCCCGGGTATATCAATTTGGGTGTCCCAAGAAGGAGACCCTGAGTCAGGGATATTTAGGCAGCGGACCCAGGAAACACTGATAAAGGAATAAGGAAGTGAGACAGAGAAGGGAAGGAAACCAATAAAGGACCCATTATCAAAACAGGTATAAGAGCAACCAAAGCTCAGTTCCAGAGAGTACTGTGGGAGACAGTGAGCGGCAAGAGAGCCAGTGTTTTATCACCAACTCCCTATCTGTCATGGGTTCAGAGATGTTCCCCAGCCCATTAACTCTCCAGCATTTCTGGCTTTGCCTGAAAGGAGGCTGAGTGTGCCTCCAGGACCAGGAAGAAGTGTTCAGGTAGAATCTGTAAGCAGCCTTTGTTGTATAGAGGAATGCCAAGGGATACAGGTGCTTCACTAAGAGTGTCTGCTTCAGTCTAACATTTACATCAGTCAGATCCACTCAAACCCATGTTAAGTCCACTGTGTCCTTAAGATGGTGGCCACTCACAATTAAAAATAGAAAAGGGTTTCAATGTATTATCAGGACAAGATGCAACCTCATCGCATTTGGTCTCAAAACTAATTTTCATCTTCTCCCTGCTCCACTACCTGTTCTAGATTCCTCTCATCCTCGGGCAGCATTTCTGCTGCTCCAGTTTACTTGCGGGGGTGAGGGGTGCAACCCAGGCCTTCATCCCTACAGGGATCTGAGTCCTTGTCAGGCTGCCGTTGTCACAACTGTCTATTTACAGTAATCACCAATTACAGAAGCACCAAGAGATGCCTGGTGAATCCCTGAGTTCCAGACATACCCTTCCATCCCATTTCCCCCCCCATCCCATTATGTAGGAGCAACATTATCTCCTCATGATAAATCAGGGTCAATCATCACTAGTATAGTAACTCTTTGCCTCTGGACTACTGGCAGGAGGAGCCCCAAATGACCAGGAGGCAGCCATACCTTTAGATTTAGTGGTATCCTTTCCAGATGTGTCCTAGAAGAAGAGGCCCTCACTCCCAAAAGAGCCTGAAGTTGTGGGGATAGGAAGGACATTCCCCAGTGGGTCATTGGGATTGACAGTAAGAGAGGGATGGATTCTACATCCACTCTTGATTCTATTTTTCAAGGAAAGAGTAACAAATAATAGCCATTGGCTCAAAGTACATATTGCATCTTGAAGGAGAGCACCCCAAACCCTGAGGATGTCATCTCCAAGCTGGTACCTTAGCTGCCACTTGAAAGGACCATACCAAAATTTGGGCTGGCAATCTCTGGCCAATTCAGGATAGCAGGACCAGTGGATCCTGGGTTGCTTCCTTTGCAATAAAATTGGCCCCTTGTTCTAAGGTTACTCAAGATCCCAAGACAATACATCAGATACCAGGGAATCCCTTGGAGAAATGCAATGTTTGAGACACCACATACAGAAAAGGCAAACATATATCTACAATATATGTCCACAGCAATCCAGAAGAATTGATGACTGTACTCTACAAAAATATCAATGGTATAAAGGACAAAAAAGACTGTGTAAATGTTATAGATAAAGAAGACTAAAGAGACATGACACTAAATGCCACACTTGATCTTAGACAGGATCCTATACCAGAGGGGGCATAAACTATAAAGGCCAATATTGGGATAACTGAGAAAACTGAAATGCTAATGGTAGAGAAGATGCAAGGACTATATAAATGTCAAATCTACTGAGGTTAACTGTACAGTTTTGAAGTGAAGATTTTTATTCTTAGCAAATATATACTGAAGTATTTAAGGGCACATGACAGTGATATAGGCAACCTATTCTCAGATGACTCAAGAAAAAAATAATATTATGAGTACAGAGAGGAGAGTAAGGGCAGAGAGAGGCAGAGAGCAAATGATGAAGCAAATGCTAACAAACAAGAGGTGAATCTGAGTCCAGAATATATAGGTATTCTCTGTACTTTCTCTTGCATCTATTCTGTAAGTTCGAAATTATTTCCACATAAAAGATAAATTAAGCCCTACTTGAGTTTAGCAAACAAACCCTCATAGACAACTTACTACACTCCAAGCCTGGGGGACACAAGTGTGACAAAGACCTGGCCACTGTCTTTCAGGAGCCTCAGTCTAGTGCAGAAGGAGTGACAGCCCCTGAGTTGGGAGAGTTTGTCTCAATCCTGCATTCATTTAGGACTAAAATTCTTCCTTAATTCATAGCAATGGACATTACCCCTCTCCCATTTTATCAACCCCTTCTCACTGACCTAACCTCTTGAATTGTCCCTATAACACCTTATTACATGTGGGCAACAAAACCTCGCATATACCAGAATCCCATATACACAGGAGCTAAGCTTGTGGCCCTGATTTGAGAACCACAGTCCATTATAGCCTCTGCTGCCCAGCTGCCTTTCAGTCTGCCCAGAAACTAGAGAGCTGAAAGCAAGAGCAGGTGATTCACCTGGCCATCAGAGGCATCCAGAGGCTGAGCTGTCTGCAGGAAGGCAGACCTCCCCAGTTTGGATCCCCCAATTTGGCTGGCTTGTTACTGTGCTTCCCTCTCCTCCCTGGGGCCCAGTTACAAGAGAAAGAAATGTTCTGATCTCTCACTCAGCTCATCTGCATCTTAAAGAAGAGCCACCTTGGCACACTAATTGGATTTGTCTTTATTGCGGTCATAACCAGGAAGTTATTGGAAGCCGAATAAATCAACACGTTCTGATTTGCTACTTCCACCTCTAACTTAGAGGAGTGTTTTACAAACCAACTCTGAATTACATGCCCCTGTCATGCCTAAAAGAATGAGGCCCTTCTCTCCATGGAGTTGCAGTGAGTGATGTGACTGGGCATGAAACCTAAAATAGGCATTTGTCCAAAAGGATCATTTGCTTTAAAATGGGGTTTGCCACAATGATGCCATGGCTACTGAGCTTCCCTCTAGAACTTAAGTCATAATTTATTTGCAGACAGCATGTTTACTCTAACAGGAGGGTAATCTATCCTAAAGCAGATGTGGGCCTCAGCACTGGCCTCTCCACCTGTAGGTTGGGTTCAAAGCCATCTGGATCTCAAAGGGGCTCATCATTGCCAGTGGAGCCTGAACTCTGCAGATTGCACTGTTGCATTTTCTTGAAGAAGACAACGTTGCATTTGTTGCAACAAATCTGTTGCATTTTCTTGAAGAAGACAACGTTCTGTGCCATCCCCATTTGGTGTAACACATCATGACTTCCCTACTGTCAAAATTTTTGGACCTCTATTTCTCCACCTCCCATCCACATCTTAACTCTAACATCAAGGTACACCTGTTACTAAGGGAAATATAAGTACACTCATTGTGTGTACACATGAAAACATGTTCCTACTCCTTTTAATCCAAGACCCATTTAAACTTTGCCAAAATTCATAAGATCAGGGGTTATAACTTCTCTTTATTTTGTCATTCTTCTGCTTCCACTACCCCAAGTCATAAGTGCAGATAAGGACCTCACATGATGGTTAATTTTACATGCCAATTTGGCTAGGCTGAAGGTTACCCAGATAACCGGTAGAACATTATTTCTGGGTGTGTCTGTGAAGATGTTTCTGGAAGAAATTAGAATTTGGACTGGTATACCAAGTAAAGATAATCCTTCCCAATGCAAGTTCAATCCATCGAGGGTTTGAATGGAACAAGTAGGCAAAGGAAGGACAAACTCTTCTTGAGCTGGGTTGTTCATCTTCTGCCCTTGGACATTGGAGCTCCTGGTTCTTGGGCCTTGGGATTCTGGGACTTATACCATTGCCCCCCCCACCCCTTGTTCTCAGGCCTTTGGCCTTGAACAGGGAATTATGCCATCGGCTCCCCTGGTTCTCAAGCTTTTGGACTTGGACTCAGTGATACCACTGGCTTTCCTGGTTCTCCAGCTTGCAGATGCAGATTGTGGGACTGCTCAGCCTCTGTAATCATGAGAGCCAATTCACATAATAAATCTCTCTGTATAAATCTACATATTCTATTGGTTTTGTTTCTCTGGAGAACCCTGACTAATACACCTAGGCAGCCCCAAGTATTGCATGTTGAATGCTCTGCTTTCAGCGATGGCTGGTTCTCTGCTGCTCTTCAGTCAGGTCCCACCCGGGCTGTGACAGGGCACAAAGCATGGCTGCAGAACAGCAGTCCCAACCATAGTAACTGTCACAGAGCTGCTGCTTCTGGTTCCACTACTACCACGGCTAGAGGCCGCCATATCCCAGATGATGTCAGAGCACTCTGCAAACATGTCCATTTAAACTCCACGGTAGGGGCACGTGGGTGGTTGGTTAAGCAGCTGCCTTTGGTTCGGGTCATGATCTCACGGTCCTGGGATCAAGCCCCGAGTTGGGTTCCCTGCTCAGCGGGGAGTCTGCTTCTCCCTCTGCCTGATGTTCACCCCCTCGTGCTCTTGCGCTCTCACTCTCTCACTCTCTCAAGTAAATAAAAATCTTAAAAAATAAATAAATAAACTCAATGTTATCAACCCACATTCCTGAACATTTCATTTCATTGCAGGACCCCTCTGCACTCCTTAAAAATAACTGAGGGACCTTGAGAACTTTTATGTGTGTCATAACTATCAATATTTTCCATAATAGAGCTTAAAACAGAAATGTTTAAAAAATAGCTACTTATTAATTTACTTAAATAATGAAAATTTTCCATTACCCAAATGACTATATTTTTCAGTACAAAAATTTTTCAGTTTTATTTATTCAATATTTAATATTTTAGTTTTATTATTGTTTTATTACAGTTTCACATTTTTTGCAAAAAATCTTGAATGTCTGGCTTAAAAGAAAACAGCTAAATTCTCCTATCTGCTTTTGCATTCTATCAGTTGCCATCCCACCCATCATGTAGCTTCTGGAAAACTTCACCATACACTCATGGGAAAATGATAGTGAAAAAGGCAAAGATGTCCTAGGATTACTGTAAAGGACAGTTTTGTCTAGAGGACAGGTACTAAAAGTTCCTGGATTGGTGCAAAGACTCACTAGCTAATTGGTGTAACGTGCCTTCTATAACGGTAATGCTAGTTGTTATCATTATACCCATTTTATAGATGGAGAAACTGAGAGAGGTTGAACAATTTGCTGAGGGTCACTATGATAGAAAGTAAGTCATATGATAGAAAGAGGATCATAATGCGAGTATCAAAGTAATTTCATCAGAATTTGAATCCAAGTCTTAACTATAAGGCATACTAGGTGTTTTCCATCCCTGCTCTTTTTCTCCATCATCAGGTACTAATGTGAAGTCAAGAGAATGGAGCTAAAGTTTTTTAAAAGAACACCCCTTAGAAGGGTTAATTGCTAGTACCTTCTGATGTAACTAAGAGAACATGACAAATGTATTAATGTGACATCTGAAGATCCACTTCCCCACCAAGGCTAGTACTGCACATCAATCAGGATGCTCGAACTGTAAAAGACCTTCGATGTGGTAACACTACACCCAGATGTGACAGATGAGTCAGCAGAAACCCACAGAAACTGCTGGAACATCAGATTTCCCCAAGCATAGCTTCCAAAAGAGATACTTTAAAAAATTAGTTATGCATACTTTCTATTTATTTGCTCCTCCTTCAACATCTGGTAGCTTCCCAAGGGATGACCAAGAGCCCGGCTGAGCCCACAGAGGCCACAGCAGGGCTGGTGTGGCTCTTGGCATGCTGAGAGCATAACACAAGGGAATCCTCCTTCCCTCAGGCAGCCATGGGTGACTTCTGATGGCCTATTGATAGGTTCTCCCTCTCAGGCTCCATCACTCTCCTGGTTCCTCTCCAGCCCTCCTGGCCTTTCTTTCTAGTCCTCTTCATGGAAACCCACGGAATTTTAACCTTAGATCTGATGATCCTAAGTCTCCATCTATAGCTTCACCTCCCTGTGAACTTCAGACATGTGTCCCCAGGGAGGGCACTGAAAATTTTTCCTCAGCTCCTCCACATGCACCTGGTTGTGACCAAAACAGGTCTCTCACTAACTACACAGTTATCAAGGTGTAAGGGATTTTAATCTTTCCACTCTGTCCAGATGCCTGTGATGATCTTCTAATTCAGGACTTCCTCGCTGGCATGAACTTTCACAGTAGCCTTCTAACTGGCCCCTACCTCTGATCACTTCCTTATTTAATGAATTCCTTGTGAGTTCCTACCAATGGCCAGGCACAGGCTCAGCGGATGAAAGCTTGCACTCTCGTCCTCTTTCAGCTCACCATCCACACTGCAAGTATCGTGGTCCAGCTTAAGCCCTTTTCTGCCTGAGGTGGTGTAGGAAACTAGCTATGTGTATGGGTTTTGGAGACAAATCCCTGCCTTCTGGTCACTGACTACATAAACCACAGAAGGTTGATTTATCAGTACTTTGGTTTCCTCTTTTGTAAAATGGAGACCAGCAATTCCTGACTCACAAAGTTATTTCCAGGATTAAATCTGGAAGCAGTACATTATAGAGCACAACGTGATGATGATGGTGATGATGATGATGATGATGATGATTGGCTACTTAAAACCCTTAAAGAGCATGCCATCACCAACAGAAAGTATTCTGAGCTCCCTTGAACGGCATTCCACGCTTGCCCCCCGGGTCCTCAGCCTTGTCACGTCCCTCTACGTCTGTCACAATCACAGTGCCCACCAACCCTGTGGCTCTCATAAACCAATATCCCCTTAGAATGCTTATCTTACCTCTGTCCTGTGTGTTCTCTCTCCCCAGTGCCCTAGGTGCTCTTCCTGTGTGGCACTGAGCCTGAATGCATAGGTACAGCTGACACACAGTGAAAAGATCATGTGTGTCTCAACTGTCTGGTTGGTAAAAAGCTGCTGCCCCGGGACCACCAAGTGCCCCCACCTCAACCACCCTAAGCTCCCTCTCCCCACTATGCTCCTTAGCCAGAGTGGGGTTGGACAGTGGTAAGGGAGGTGACTGCCCTGGTAACAATTCTGGCACCCAGGTGGGCAAATGTCCTTATGCCTCCTGGTAGGAACCCCTACGGCCCCTGAGGACACAGTCACCCACCGCCAGCCAGTGCATCCCATTCACCTGTACAATGTGGGAACTGTGGCCTCCACGGGACACCCTATGGGTCGATGCATGTTTGGACTAGCATCCGCATCCCCAGCTCCCCAGGCTTGGCGCTAGCCAATCACTTAGCATGCCACACTGAAGTTGCCTGTTTGTCTTCTTCCTCTAACCAAACTGTAGGCAGGGTCAAGGTAAGGAAGGGGTTTAATCCACTACACAACCCAGCACCAAGCCCATACTGATACTTCAGTAGCACTGGTCAAAACAATGAATTCTCTGTGAACTGGCCAAGCTCTCTTCCTCCACTTAGGTAACTGGGAGTTAGCTGTCTAGATTCCAGAAGCAGATTAGGAAAGGGGGCATGCAGATGTGAGAAGGTCACATGGAGCTGCTCATCGCTCCAGCTCTTCGCCTCCCTTTCTGAAGACAGAGGACCCTTCCAGCAGGACTGACAGCTGCTTCCCATCAACTGAGCCCTCAGGATGTGCCACCCACACAGACAGGCCACCAAACTGAACAGGCCCAGCACCACATCATTAATCCTAAATAGAAATAAAAGCCATCATCTGGTGCTGAGCTTTCTCCATCCCATCCAATTTAAATAATACCGTCTCCAGGCTTGTCGGCACATTCCGTTTTAATGGAGCTCAGCCCGCTATTTTAGGGATAGATAACAGTTATCTGCTGTTTTCAAATTAGCCTCCAGTGCTCATCATTAAGTCATCAAATCTTTCCCTGCCAAAACTCATATACCTTAATGTTGAAATATTTCCTGTTTTATTATCTCCAGTAAACAGCCAATTTCCCCTGAACAGAGTCAGCTTCCAGTCAGTGATCTGCCCTCCAGCCTCGCTAGTCAGCTGTGCTCCTTCGTGACGCTGTGCCAGAGCACCTTACCAGTGGCGGAGGTCCCCATTCCTGGCCAGCTTTGATATTCACAACTGCAATTCCCTGTGGGCAATCTGCAACTGTCCACAGAATATTTAGGGAGAATGTCATAGAAAAGTTGACGGCTATTCATGAGGCTTCTGCTACAGTGAACTGGAGGGGAAAGTGCTTTGGTGCCAGACAGACCAGAGTTCAAATCCTGGCCCTGTTGTTTACCACCTGTGTGACCTCAGGCAAGTTGCTCAACCTCTTTGAATTGCAGTTTCCTTTTCGGCAAAAATTGAGCTAATTGTACGCATCTTGCAGACTTTTTGGTGTAAAGATTAAATGAGATCACCTATATATAAAGTGTCTGGTACATAATAGGCCTTAGATAAAGGCTAGTTCCCCTTCCATTCCTTCTTTTCAAATAAAGTGGCATTAACTGGTATAATTAACATATTACTGAGGTTAGACTCTTACTCAAATTGAGAGTCTCTGGCACATGCTGCTTAGTAAACAGGTCACATAGATGAGGCCTCTCGACACCAACCCCCTCCTAAAACATAAGAATTTGTGGCCAAGCAAACTCCCTCTCCCTCTTGACTATACAGTGACCTAGCTCCTCCATTAGAGTTGAGAACCTTCACATCCACCAGAGAGATTCTGCTTGAGGCCTGCCACATATGGTTGCACAGGCTGTGCATTGCACAATTAAGGAAGTCTATTCATACAAAAAACTAAGTAAATAGCACCTCTGGAATTCTGATACATGGATCCCCAGGTTTTTCCAAGAGGAGAAGGATACACCTTCTCTTCTCAGGTAGAGCTAACAAGAAGGACAGATAGTTCTTCACTGGCAGCCAGGTGTGATGCTACTGAGAGCTGACTAGAATGCTGGCCTCAGAAAATAAAGGGGAAAACGAGTGGCTTCCGATAGCTACTCAGCTGGGAAAGGGCCAGACTGTAACCACCCAGTTAGTAAGCAGTTATGAAAACTCTACTCTGAAATACCATGATAGACTGTTGCAGTAATGGGCCCTAATTTTTTCACACCTCCCTGTCTCTACGCCTTCAGGCATCTCCTCTCACATTGGCTCTGGGGTTGGCCATGGGACTTGCTTTGGATAACGGGACAATAGAAAAATGTTACAGAAGCAAGGAGTAGAGACTGCTAATTCCTCTTTGGTACTCTTGGGCCCTTGCACCCAGTCTGTTAGCAAGCCGAGGCTAGCCTGCTAGAGGATGAGACTCCATTGGAAAGGGATCCCAGTCAGCCAGCTGTCCAACATAGGGTTGTGACAAACCAGCCCTCCCCAGCTGGCCCTCCAGCCAACCACAGACACATGAGTGAGCCCAGCTGAGATCAGCAGAGCCCAGCCTAGACCAGAACTGCCCAACTAAGCTGAGTGCAAGTTGCCAACCTGCAAAATGATGAGTTCAATAAACAGTTATTACTTTAAGTCAATAAGCTTTAAGGTAGTTTGTTATGCAGCAAAAGGTAACTAATGCAGGTACATGGTAGGCTTTGCAGAGGACTCCTGAGACTAATAAAAGAAGAAATAAATTACATAGCCCATAATCCAGTTGAGGAGAAAGATTTGTGCATGTAAAGAAGCACATTGGATTATGGCTTAGAGTCAAATGAGGGTTAAGCACTCAGGGAGGGGAAACTTGAATTGTCCTTGAGAGACAGCACTTACTCAACCCAGCAAACATTTACTGTGTGTTTTACAGGGCCCGGCACTACACCGAGGGCAAACTTTGTGTATAGCACTGTCCCATCACCACATCTATGTCACAGCAGGGTTGTCACCCCCATTTGCAGATGAGGTTAAGTAACTTGCCCAATTCACACAGGAAGAAAGTGCAGAGCCAGAATTTGAATCCAGTTAGTCACACTCCAGAACCCATAGTTTTCATCAATAGTTGTCCTAAATTCAGGGACAGCATATGCAAAAACCCTCTAGGTCCATTCTTACACTCTGCCTGTCAGCTGTGAGACACGTCCATACAGGAGCAGCCCTGTAATTACATCATGAATATTTTATTTTATTTTATTTATTTTTAAAGATTTTATTTATTCATTTGACAGAGAGAGACACAGCGAGAGAGGGAACACAAGCAGGGGGAGCGGGAGAGGGAGAAGCAGGCTTCCCGCTGAGCAGGGAGCCCGATGCGGGGCTCGATCCCAGGACCTGGGATCATGACCTGAGCCGAAGGCAGACGCTCAACGACTGAGCCACCCAGGCGCCCATCATGAATATTTTATACTCATCTCATTCTTCCTGCCAATGAAACCAAATGCAGAAGGGGGCTCCTGGGTGGCTCAGATGGTTAAGCATCTGCCTTCGGCTCAGGTCATGATCCCAGGGTCCCGGGATCGAGTCCTGCATCGGGCTTCCTGCTAGGCAGGGAGCCTGCTTCTCCCTCTGCCTCTGCCTCTCTCTCTCTCTCTCTGACTTTCATGAATAAATAAATAAAACATTAAAAAAAAAGAAAGAAGAAAGCAAATGCGAAAGGGATAATTTTTCCCATTTATTGCACCAATTCTGGTGGTGGCAGGTAAGGAGTGGCACAGAATGGGAGCTCAGTGTCTGGTGGTGATGCTAGATGGGGGGCGGGCGGGTGGAGGGTGCAGTGCCTCCTCTCTCCTCCTGTGATGCTTCTGTCATCCAGGAAGCCAGATGGGGAAAGGGAGGTAGTAGCATAATTGTAAGAGGGAGGGGGCAAGTGCTATGATGCAGAAAACAAGGAAAAGGAAATAATACCAAAATCTTTCCCTTATAAATTTCTGAACAACTAGCAAAATTGTTTCATATGTATTGGCTTTAATCTGAGAACATAACTAGATCTGATTTCTACTTCTGTCCGTGCTCTGTGGGAAATACAATTTTATTTCTCTATACCTATAAATAGAAGGGATAAACATAATTTACTCACATGACTTTGGGAGGGGAGCTTTGTGCATATTGATGAGCCTATGCTTGAAATGTACTTAGAGATTCTCAAAAATGGAAGACCAGAAATGCAAAGTTAATGTGTATTGGGCAGTTACCAAGCACCAGGGAATTGTGCTAATTGCTCTTCCTACATTTTGTCTGTTGATCTTCTTAACAGGGCTATAAAGAATGGACTACAGGTTTCCTCATTTTAAGATGGGAAATGGGGACTTAATGAGAACAAATAACTTATCTGACATCACACAGCTGGTCACTTTCAGCCACTCTGTAACTGATTTAAACACATGATATCAAGCTTGAAGGAGGTTTTCAGTGAATCCAAAAACATGTACCAAACAGACAGGAAGGATAAGGAGAGGCATTGTGCAGCTAGAAATGTTCACAGGCTGAAGTCGGGGTTCCTAGCTTGAGACAGAGTTAGTGAAGGGATGTTAGTTACTGAGAAACACAGTCCCAAACCACCGAGAATAATACGTAGTGAAGATTTAAAACCCAGGTTAACTGGCATTGGATTTAGCGGCACTGAACGGAAAACCCTTGTAGTGACTTAAACTAGGTCATAAATGTATTTCTCTCTTACATAACATAGGCACTTAAGTCTCTTTGCTCTACTCACCTCTATATGTGTTTTCTTTTCTTTTTTTTTTAAAGATTTTATTTATTTATTTGACAGAGAGAGAGAGACACAGCGAGAGAGGGAACACAAGCAGGGGGAGCGGGAGAGGGAGAAGCAGGCTTCCCGCGGAGCAGGGAGCCCGATGCGGGGCTCGATCCCAGGACCCTGGGACCATGACCTGAGCCGAAGGCAGACGATTAATGACTGAGCCACCCAGGCGCCCCTCTGTATGTGTTTTCCATCTGGTCCAAGTTAGATACTGTAGCTCTAGCTGTTGTATTTGCGTTCCAGCCATCAGGAAGAAGAAAAGGAAGAAAAAGGCACACTCCCTCCCTTGAAGGGCGCTTCCTCGAAGTTGCACACATCACTTCCCCTTACATCAGTTAGCCAGGACTTAGTCACACGACTATACCCATGCACAAAGGCGGCTGGGTAATATCGCCTCTTCCAAGAAACCATACACTAAGCAAAAATGGGAGAGTAGGTAAAGGGAGAAAGGATATTCATAGCACAATGTGCACCATTTGTCACAGAAAGACAAATGAGGATGTTTACGACTGGGTCCCCTGTCCCCTGTCTTTGGCAGCGCACCAACCCCAGGCCAACAACTGGCTACTACTCCTCTGGGCATCAGAGTATCCAGTACTTTCCTCTCCTGTCAAGTACAACGTGTTGTCACCAGCTGTTTATTCACCTGCCTCCTCCTGCACACATACCTCCAGGGCAGCTCCTGGGTCCTTACCTCTCCCTCTGGAGCCCCCGACCCAGTCCCTGTAAGACGCAGGGTGGTGTCCAAATTTTATATAATTATCAGAACTCTTTGCATCTCCGCATGCCATTGTCAGAAGCCAAGCTGTGAGCCACTGGGGCCTAGATACAGTTCAAAAAAAATTTTTCCTTATTTCAAAAAAAATTTTTTTTGTGGGGATAATACATTTGCATGACTCTAATATTGAAACCCTAATAAAGGAATACACTGAGGTGTCTTGCATTATGTCTTCCATCTACTCCATTTTGTCGCCCAAAGGAACCATTTTTAGTAATTTCCTTTCTACCTTCCAGTGCTTCTTTATGCATATGCAAGCAAATATGAATACATGCTGATTTTCCTCCATTTCCCACACAAGCATTAGCACTGTTCTGCTTCCTTCTCTCTTCCACTGAATAACATATACTAGCTTTCTTACCGGGTGAGTAAAAAGAGCATACCCTGACTCCTCTTTAAGTGGCATAGGCTCCCACTCTGTGGGTGTGGTGCTGAAGAGGTTATTTTGTATAGAGGGAAGTAAACCTATAAAATAATTTCCAAAAGTGGGAATTCTACATGAAAGAGCAAATGAATTTGTCACTTGTGTAGCTAATATGGCATAGCATTCTTAAACTAAAAACAAAACAAAACAAAAAAACACCTAAACCTGAAGGTTATCTTCTGTGCATTTAAAAAGCCATCTCTTCTAAGTAGATAGACCATAAAGATAGCCTGGGCAAATTATATCATTGTCAGTGGAATGTTATGTCACATTCACAGTGGACCACAGGAAGCGCCAGGTGTGAAAAATCACTCCGGCTTTGTTCTTTTTACAAACACAGTGCATCTGAACCCAGTGATTTTCTTGGCATTTACGAAAAGGCCATTTCTGCCTGGGGTTTGTACCACTACAAAGCTTTTAATGGAGCTATAGACAAAATGACAAATTCCCCACATTGGAAGCACTTTCTTGGAAGCAAGCAATGCAGCCACACGTGCCACTCTGGGAGCTTTGAAAACATCACAGCATATCAAATTGCTGGGTCTTCTGTAGCTTCCTGTCCATGGGTGGGAAGGGACAGGAGCTGCCTCCCTCCTCTGGACCTCAGCAAATGTGCTGGGGCTAGGCTGTGGCCCATGTCCATCAGCATCTACCGAACAGACACCCTTCTGTGAGCTCAGAGTTCCTGCCTCCTGTCTGAACAAGCACAGAGACTACCAGCTCAACATCCTCCTGAAAAAAGCTGGTCTTCAGGGAATGCATACATTTAGTAGCATGTCCAAGTTCCCAAAAAGACCAGAGCTGAACATGTGTTGAGATCCAGAAAGATGTAAGGAGAGTCAGTGCCTCCAACCCTGCCACAAACAAGCCTTAAACCCACAAGCTGAGTGCTGTGGACTTCATGAGCAAACATAAGGAACGTTCTCCTCACCCACTACTTCCACCATTCCGTCCTAGTTGGTCTGTATTCGACATCAAGGCCAGATGACAGTCACTTTCAAAATATTTCATTTCAATAGTGACCTAATGGCTGATATTTTATCATAAAATAATATATAATTTATATCATATATAATAATATATATCATAAAATATACTTAGAAATATAAACATGTTTATATTTATATAGACACACATATACCTACATATGGTCTATACACTCCTAGGCAATATAGGAACATGGAAAGGGGCAAACACAAAAAGATCATTCTATGTGCTCTGATGGTATTCCAAATCAAAGTTGCCTGAAGCTGAGAACACCAAAGCTTCCAACTTGCCTTCCTTGGAGACTTCCATGATTTGAGCCAAATTAACAGTCAGATCGGAACTGTTATTTGGATGAATGCGGGGCAGTGGTTCCCTGGAACCCACTCTGAAATCAGATTTTGCTCTCTGCTCTGAGGCTTGTTTAAAGAAAGGACAGAAATGCTAGTAAAACCCTGTATCTGTTTCACAATAGAGATAACCAGGCATGACCAGCTCCTACCCCAGTCATTGTTACTGAACTATTTACATTCATCTGATCCATGGCCCAGGGAGACTGGAGTGCCACTATCAATTTGAAATGTAACAAAAGTTCTAAGTCCAGCCATTTCCTGCATTCTTTAAGCAAGGGGTGCCAGAGCTAAATTTCTGCACCGGGTCACCCACTGTCCCTGGTTGCTAATCCACTACTCTGTCTCAGCAACCCCTCCGACTTGCTGTGTCTGCAGTATGTCATCTACTCCTTCCAGAAGTCCTCTCCTTTCAGGCCTTTTTGTGTGCTGCGTTCCCCAGATTCCCCTTCACTCTGACTGGCCTCTCTTCCATCTCTTTCAAGGGATCCTCCTCTCTGAGCCTCTCCATGCGAGGTATTATTTCCCAGTCCTACAGTCTGAATGAAGCCATCTATATACGGAGGCCCTCAAATTCCTGTCCCAACCCTGGCTTCTGGGCAATAGGCTCACAGCCCAACTTTGCCTCTTGAATGTCTCCACCCAGATAGCCAAGGGGCCTCTCAGACTTCAGACGTTCTACATGGCGTGATTATTCACACCTTACCTGGATGTTCCATTGTAGTAAACGATGCCACCCTCCACCCAAATTGCTTAAGTTCAACTTCAGGGGCATTCCAGGATCCCTCTTTACCCCAAACGGCACACTGAATTGAGCAACAGGCCCTGTCCACTCTGCCTCAAGAACATTTCCCAACCTCATCCATTCCTCCCTGTGTTTGTGGCTACCACCATAATGCAAGCCACCAATGGGTCTGCTCTGAACAACAGCCTCTGCCTCCCAGCTGAGCTCCCTGCTCTGACCCCTACTTTCCCTCAGTTCATTCTCCCCTCAGTAGGACAGCATGTTTTAACAGTGCAAACCAGGTCTCTCTTCTGCTTAACCCTTTCAGTGGGCCCTAATCGCCTTGAGAATAAAGCTAACATTCACAAGCATGTTAAGGGCACTGCGATCTAGAGCCCACCTCCTCTGCTTCCCTCAAATGTCCCTGTTTCTTGCCTTGCTCTAGAACAAACCCATAACCCTCCCAGGCTCTCTCGATTTCCAGTGTCCTCTGTCTGAGCATCTGCCCCACTGTTTCTTCGCTAGCAGACCCCAGCGCACCCTTCCGGGCTCAGTATCACCTTATCCAAAGGCCTGTCCTAACCACCCCTGCCAACGTGCTGTATCACGTGACCCTGTTAATTCATTCTCTTCACTACATTTAACACCAGCAAATTATCTTGCTTGTTTGTTACTTTTTGGTTGCCTGCCTCCGCCGCCAAGTGTCCACTCCATCAGAAGGAGTCTTGTTTCCCTCATTCACTGCTCTATCTCCAGGGCCTAGCACAGTGCCTGGCACATAGGAGGTGCTCAATAAATATTTGTTGAGTGAACAAATGGTATCAGGTACCTAAAAAAAAAAAAAAAAGCCAGCTCTTCTTTTGTTCTTCCTCCTCACACTACATCGTGGGCACTTCTCTCAGTAAATTATCCTAGTATCTCAGTAAATGGTGCTTCTTACTCATGTGGTGAAGACAAATGGGACAGCTTACTCTTGAGTGTACATTGTAATAGAGCCATTAGTAATTAATCACATACCCCTGAACCCCCTTTATAACCCCAGCCAGCCTAACGGAGAGCATCAGTCACACGCGGAAGGGCATTCCCCTTTCACATCAGAAACAAAAGGTGAAATAAGTCCACCTACCAAGTCGCATGTACTAGCCCCACAAAATAGAAAACAACCCCAACATGATCTCTCCTGTCTCCCTGAACCAGTCACGACCTGGGCAGCTGAGGAGTAGCTCCCAGTGGCACCCTGGGGACGTGGCACGTGGCTCTGACCCCACTCTTTGGCTCCTGTCCTCTGAGAGGCCCTGGTTACCCCACAAGGTTCCCGGTAGTCACTCTCGCCTACTCACATGAGCTTTCTGGTATTTTCGCTTCTGCCTCCTCCAGTTTCCTCACCGCTGCTTCAATGCAGGCTCCCCCAGCCCTCACGTAGCTGCCCACTTTGCCTCAGGTACCTCATCCACATGCATCCAGAATTACCTTCCTAAAGAACAAACGGGACTTCTTCCTTCACCTCAGGTCAGTTTCACGTGTTGAGCGAGGTGCAGTGGATATTATGGAGGAATCAAAGACATTCCTGTCTTCAAGGAGGGCAGCATGAGAAGGGCTACTGGCTTCCCCCACAATCTTTCACAAGCAGCCCCTGCTCATTTATCCTGCCTGGTTCCAGCCATGTTCTTGTCCACCACCCCAGCCACACGGCCATCTGGGGTCACTCCGTTCCCTCTGCCCCTCACTCCCTTGGTGTCCTGAAAGCCTCAGTCCAAACACCATCTCCCGACGGCACCAACCTTTTAATCCGGGGTAAGTCCCATTCCTTCTCCGATGTCTAGTTGTTCCTGGACATAATACCTACTAAAGCTTTTTTCCCGTCACTTTCATTGTGCATTTTATTTAAGTGGCTTATTTTCTTGTCTGCCCCACAAGTGATACTTCTTGAGGACAAGTCTATATTTCAATCACCTTTCGACCCAGGAGTCTCGCACCGGGCCTGGCAGGAAGCAGCCCTCAGTAAAAGCTGTACTCAGTACATGAGCAGCAGCTTGGCCGAGTGCAGCAGTACAGGTTTCCCTCAGCTAGGCTGGCCCAGCAACCCAGCTGGAGTCCTTCTGTTATGGAGTCCAGCATGTGCCCAAGCATGAGAGATCCCAGCTCCCTGCTCAGGTAGAAAACACCATGGCTCGAGCTTTCCAAATCATTATTCCTAAGTCTACCTTCGAGATGAAAGACACCAGATCCCCGACCCAGGTTCATCAATTCTATTCCAGGTAAACCTCTTCAATATGATGCTGTTGTAACTCCAAGAAAAGCATTTGTGTTTTTCAATAAAAACTTGCTACACCTGTGTGTGTATCTTGGGAGACTATTATCGTGGCATGACTGGCATCAGAGAGCCTTGAGCTCCCCTCCCTCACCTTCTTGAGCCCGTGCAGCCAGGCCTGTGCGCCGGCATTCCACCTGAGGAGCCATCAGCCACCAGGTCATGACTTGGAAGGAGAAGGGAAAGAAAGTGGAACTGCTCTGCATAAGAAAGTGGGGTACATTTGAGAATGCTGCATTGAGCAGAACAGTATGAAAACCCAAAACAGGGGAAAGGAGGAAAGCTAGGAGATGAAGAGTCCCAAAGAGGGGATAGAATCCTAAGGAAACAGCAGTAAGCAAGACTTGGCCAACGGGCAATTTCCTTGAGGCAGGAAACGATTTTTAAGACAGTCATGTTGACAGGGCAACCATGTCATCTTCATTGCCCTATAATCCCACACCGTGACCCCAAACACAAAAGCAAGCATGGGCAGCCCAATGTTAGATGCACACGGGTATGCAGAGACCCCGGATCACAGCTGGGCAACCTTGGTTGGTGAGAAAAACAGGAGCCGTGGGAACAACAGCCAGGAACAGCAATACCAGTTTCATTCTGTGAACCTGTGAAAAACTACTTTTGTTAATGAGCAAAAAGACATAGCATTAAGAAATTTATTTTCCGGGGCACCTGGGTGGCTCATTCTGTTAAGCACCTGACTCTTGATTTCAGCTGGGATCATGGTCTCAGGCTTGTGAGATCTGGCTCCACGCTCAGTGCAGAGTCCGCTTGAGATTCTCCCTCTCCCCCTGCTTATTCACTCATCTCTCTTTCTCTCAAATAAATAAATAAAATATTAAAAAAGAAACTTATTTTCTAAAATTATTAACTTCCAGAGACTTTTCTGTTGGAGATTATTTCAGTAAGAATGAAGTATCCCACCCCTACCTGGAAGCAGCCTAGATTTCCAACCCAGGAGCAGAGCTGCCAATAACTGGTTTTGGATACAACATTTTGCACTTCTCTTAACCCTGTAGTTTCCAAGGAGACAGGACTAAATCTGTTCCTTAGCCCAGGCTGATGTTAATTTCTTTACACACAGCCCTACTTTGCTTTGAGCCCATCCAAACCCTGTGTTATTTCAATTTTAGCTAAATCCTACCATTTCCCCAAGTCCTGTTATAACCTCACAGCTTCCTTTGTTTGATGAGGTCCTCTGTGGTTCCCCGGGAGCTGTCCCCTGCGTTCTAACAAGTCAGCAAATCTCACTATGAACTACACATTTATCCCTGGTGATCTTTGGCTTTATTATTTCTAACATTCCAGGGAAAGCAATCCTTGAAGGTACATAGGAATATTGTGGAAGATGAGGAATTCCCGCAGTACGAGAAAGGAAAGGATGTAAGATTTATTATATGTGATAATAGTATTGTATTACAATATAACAGGGGGTTTTAGGGTTTGACAGTCCTGGTTGAGATTCCAGCTCCCCCGCTTACTAGCAGGGCACTGCTCAACTTCTCTAGTTTCTTTATTCTGGAGTGTTGTGAGGATTCAATGAGATACTGTGTGAGAAATGCTTATTACAGTCCCTGTCATATATTAACCATTCTATAATGGTAACTATTCCTACTTGTAAACTAGGCACGGATGTGAATATGAAATGGAAAGAATCATGAAAAAAAAAATATCAGCTCTGTTGAAGTTGCAGGATTTGGGTGATTTTCTTTTATATTCTCTTTTGTTTTCCTTTTATTGTTACGCTTCCAATTTGTCCTGGGCACACAGCTAAAGCACAGGCCTGCTTCTTTTGCAGATTCCCCATCTCAGTGAATGGCAACTCTGTTGCTTCCGTTGCTCCAGCCAAAACACCCAGAGTCATGCGGGATCCTCTCCTTCCTGCCTCACATCTAAATGAGTAAATTCTATTGGCTCTTTCTTCAAAATGCCACCACTCGTTCCCACCTTCACCTCTACCTTCTGACCCAGTCAACCATCACCATTGCCTTAGTTACTGAAACTGCATCCTGAGTGTCTTCCTGCTTCCCCTATCCCTCCCCCATCATGAACACTCCACTCAGCAGCCAGGAAGAGCCTTTTAATGTACAAATCCTACGGCTCCCCTCATCTGCTCAAAATCCTCCAACAACACACACCTCACCACAATCTTTACAACGGTTTACCTGGTGCTACACAATCTGGCCCTGGTTAACTCTGAATTTCTCTCTCTCCACACCAGCCACACTAACTTCTTAGCTATTACTTGAAATGTCAAGGGTGCTCTACTTCAGGGCCTTTGCATATGCTGTTCCTTCTTCCACCAGATTTCTACATGGCTCGCTCCCTCACTTCCTTCAAGTCTATGCCCAAATGCAACTTTCTCAGGGATGCCTCCCTGACAATCATGTGTGTGTGCATGCACACACACACACACACACACAGCAAATTCCCCCATTCTCACTGCACCCCCATCTCCCATACTCTAATGTTTTTTCCCTCATAGTATCTATCGCCATTGGACATACAATGTATTTAACTTTCTCTTTATTTCTTATCCCTGCCATTAGAAAAAAGGTTCTACTTCATTAGGGGCTTTGTGTTGTTCACTGCTGTATCTCTAGCATACAAAACAAAGTTAACATAAAAATAGATGTTCAATTAATATTTTTAATGAGCTGTATGCAGGAAATCAAAGTTTTAATGGATATTAATTAATTGCCATGTACTCCTGAGTAATAGAGACAATATTATTTTTCTTTTTGATCACACAAAACAACAGAAAGAATGATTTTCTCCTAGCCATATCAGGGCTGGGACTTTTCAACTGCTGTTTCTGCACAGAAAAGCAGTGGCCTTTGAAGAAACCCCAGAGGTCATGGGCTCACATGTCTGTGTTCACATGCACACACACCCTTGCATACTGTAGGCTACAGACGAAAAGCTCACTAAAGAAAGTAGGCAGTATATTGCCAGGCCACAGTAAACAACAGCTGCAATTACTGCTATTTTAAGAACTCTAAATCAGCTTGCTCAATGACCCCAAAGAGCTATGCTTAGTGTCTTCATGTGGAGATTCTCAAAGAGCACGCCCAGATAAGCAGCAGCAGCATCTCCTGGGAACTTGTTGGAAATGTAAATTCCTGAGCCCACCCTGGTCCCATTAAATCAGAAGTTTTGGGGGATTGGGCCCAGCACTCTACAGTTTAACAGGCCCTCCAGGTGGTTCTGATGCACTAAAGTTTGAGAACTGCTGCCTTAGTGGATAAGCAGAAGACTATGAGAAGAACAAAACACGTGAAAGATGGGTAAAATTGTCAAGTGCCATGTTAAGTCTAATATTGAGTCCTGACTTGAATGTATCAGGCTGTATAAAACTGCAGTAACATCGGGAGGTGAGGAGAACTGGCTCCCAGGAGAGCAGAAATCCTATTGCTTCCCCATCACTGATCTCTTCCTCTGATCCAGCTGTTCCTGTCAGGATGGTGTGAAATGAATTCACAATGTCACCAGCTTCCCAAGGAACAGGTGTCTCTGCCATATCACAGTAACCACTATCACTGCTGGCACTAATTGGGCTGCCCTTGTCAGGTCCTTTAAGAATCACAGGGACTAAATGGGCCCTGGAAATTAAATCACCTTTCACAGGCTCAGAACTGTCTCAGCCCCACCCCCACCGAACCCCATTGTAGCCTCAGTATATGGGAAATATGGGACACCATGGGAGCAGCATGAAAATATAGGCCATTGCTGAAGGATGTGGGAGGAAAAACAGAACCCAGGCTTTCTGCCCTAGTTACGCTACATTTTTAGCTCATAGTGAACAAGGACTCTTGTGGTTAATGATGTCATCAACATCCACCCACACTGCTTCTGGACCCAGGAGTCAATGTTGCTGAAGAATGCCACACAATCACCCAGAAAAAGGCATAGGTTCTTCCTAAAATGTCACTCCCTTGTCTGATCTCCAGGATGCCTTTCTACTGCACTTAGAATAAAATCCTAAACTCCTCAACAACAATGCAACAACCCAATTCAAAAATCAGCTAGGAATCTGAATAGACATTTCTCCAGAGAATACATAAAAAACTAATGATGTACAATATGCTGGCTAACTGAACATAATAAAAAAAAGAAAATTAGAAAATATACTTACAAAAAAACATGTACATAAAAATGGTCAATAAGCATGTGAAAAGATGCTCAACATCACTAATCATTAGAGAAATGCCAATCAGGACCACAGTCTGATACCACCCCACACACATTACTACGGCAGTTATTAAAAAAAACAAAACAAGAATCGTGCAAGACTGTTGAATCACAGATCGGTACTTCTGAAACAAATAATGCAATATATGTTAAGAAAAAAAAGAAGAAGAAGAAGATAGCAGGAGGGGAAGAACGAAGGGGAGTAAGTCGGAGGGGGAGAGGAACCATGAGAGACGATGGACTCCGAAAAACAAACTGAGGGTTCTAGAGGGGAGGGGGGTGGGGGGATGGGTTGGCCTGGTGATGGGTATTAAAGAGGGCACGTTCTGCGTGGAGCACTGGGTGTTATGCACAAACAATGAATCATGGAACACTACATCAAAAACTAATGATGTATGGTGATTAACATAATAAAAAAATTTAAAAAACCCAGAACATTGTAAATGTTGATGAGAATGTTGAGAAATTGGACCCTTTGTAAATTGCTGGTGAGAATATAAAATGGTACAGCCATTGTGGAAAACAGTATGGTGTTTCCTCAAAAAATTAAACATAGAATTACCATATGATCCACCAATTCTTCTTAACATATACCCAAAATAATTGAAAGCAGGGACTCAAACACATATTTGTACACCTGTGTCCAAAGAGGCATTATTCAAAATAGCAAAAAGGTAGAAACAACTCAAATGTCCATTGACAGGTGAGAAATGGATAAATGAAATGTGCTACATGCATGTAATAGAATATTACTCAACCTTAAAAGGGAATGAAATTCTGATAGATGCTACAACATACATTAATGTCGAAGACATTATGCTGAATGTAATAAGCCAGACACAAAAGGACAAATATGCATGATTCCTCTTATACAAGTTTCCTAAAGTAGTCACATTCATAGATAAAGAAAGTAAAGTAGTGGTTGCCAGAACCTGGGAGGAGGAAGAATGGGGAGTTAGTGCTTAACCAATACAGAGTTTCAGTTTGGGAAGATGAAAGAGTTCGGGAGATTAACGGTGGTTATGGTTGCACAATAATGTGGAAGTACTTAATGCCACCAAACTGTATACTTAAACATGATTAAAATGATAAATTTGATGTTATGTATATTTTACCACAATAAAAAATCTGAAAACCCCAAACTCCTCTCCTAATGGGACCTCTACGCATTTCTTCACCACTCTCTCATATTGCCCCATCCCTGCACCCCATGCTTCAGGCAACCCATTCTTATTTCAGCTCCTCACACATGCCAACCTCTTTCTTGCTTCAGAGCCTGCATACATCTTTTCCTCTGTCAAGAACATTTTTCCTGCTATTCTATGCAGATAAAAGTCCTTTTAAACCTTTGAATATATGACAGAAACTAGCTAGATGTTCAGCAAGCTGTTTCATAGTCCTCCGGGGTGCAGAACTGGACCTGATTTCCCAGCCTCCCTTGTATGTGTCAAATGACAGTGGACACAAATAGCACACATCATTTATGGGCTTGCTACCCCCTATGAGAAAACCACAATGCAGAAGAGCACAGTGACCTGTGAAAGCTATATTGAAAACTGAGGAACCACAAGATGGAAAGGGCCAGGGTTCCTGAATCACTGAATGGAAAAGAAGTCCCTGCTGATAAAAATCATTTGGATTTTATGTGAGTGATTAAAAAAAAAAAAACTACCTTGTCCTTGAGCCATGATATATTTTACAGTGTTCTTACTACAGTTAAAACAGTAATCTTGAATACAAATCTCAGGTCTTCTCTGCCCAATGACAAAAACCTTTACCCCTCCATCATTCTCTGTGTCATCATGTTGTTTCTTTTCCTCTTTTCATACTTTGTAATTTATTTATTCATTTTAAGACACTGATTTTGGCATGTCTCTTCCACTAGATACACAAACCATGTGTCTTGTTTGTTACTCTATTTCCCACTGCCGAATACAAGCTTAATACCACATCCTGAGTGAATGAATAAAGGTCTAAATTCCAGCCCAGGTATCAGTGGCACTTGTCCATTCTGTTAAGACTCTCCTCTGCACTCCTGCCATTTTACAGAACATGTCTTCATCAGCCCTCTCCTTGACGGTCCCCCAGCTTTTCAAAACTTACACACCTTTATGGTGAACTCTTTAACACATTGTGTCATAATGCTGCAACGGATGTCACAGCTGTCTGTCCCCCTCACACTGAATTTTTCCAGGGTGTATTTGCATTCCTAGCGCCTAGCATGTAGTAGACAGTCAAATGAATTGAGTGAGCAAGTGAATCTGTCAAGAAAAGGATATGGAACTGATCCTATCTCAAGGCAGAGGCAGAGCACAGAATGAAGCATTTGCAAAGTTTGGCCTATTCCTTTCTAGATGAGTTTAATGAGTCACCACACCTCAGGGATGGAAATGGTCTGGAAAGAGCCATGGTGGCAGGCGGTGGGGGTGGGGGGTGCAGGAGACATGGACTCAGGGCCCACTCAGTCTCTAGCTCACTGTATACTCTCTGGCAACTCACCTTATTTCTCCCAGACTCAAATCTCTTATCTGTAAAAAGTGGGACTTGGGCTAAACAGTACTGAAAGACTTTTAATTATAAAATGACATTATTTAAATCTGGGAAGCCAAAGAAGAAATAGAAAACAATGCTCTATCTGTACAAATTCAGAAGCCACTAACCACATGTGGTAATGGGGTGCTTGAAAAGTGGCTGGTCCAAATTGAAATATGCTGTAAATATAAAATGCACATTGGATTTCAATGTTAACAATTTTTATATTGATTACATGTAGAAATAACATTTTAGATGTAAATTTAATATACTATTAAGACTATTTGTACATACTTCTTTGTATTTCTTTAAATGTCATTACTAGAAAATTTTTAAATTACACATGTGATTTGCATTATGGACCACACCATTCTGTGCCATCATTAGTACTGTAATCCAGCTACATAATCCAAACTAAATACATAAATCATTGCTTCTACATCCTTCCTTGAGTTTTTCACATTCATTGTCAAATAAATCCAAAAGAGGTTCACCAAAGTGTAATTACCTGTAATGAGACTTCATTATAAATGTGTGCCCATGTAGACACTAAGCAATTTTGTTTCATAAACAGTTTGTGTTAGGTTGATACTATTAGTGAGAAAGAAAATATCTGAAGCAATGGAAGAACTGTAAGGCTGACACAATCCTGATGGAGATCATGAATGACCCAAGAAGAAAGGATATCTCTTCTAGATACGGGATAGCCCTACTTCCTCCCCTAAGTTCCAGATGTAATGTCTGTGTTACAGGGAAAGCAAGGAGACTATCCACTCCCTGTTTCACTCATTTCAGAAATGACCAGGTTCTGAGCTGAGATGGTGGTTGGGACCAGGTAGAATTATAGAGAGGAGAAACAGTGATGAGAAGTATGGGGAAAAATAAGTGTCCATATGAGACATGAGAAATTTGAGAGAAGCAGAGAGGGACCAGGGAGAGAAACCAGAAGAGAGATTATGGAGGTCACTTGTAGGATCAGCAGCTTCAGCATCACCCAGGAACTTGGTGGAAATACAAATTCTTGGGCCCATGCCAGGTGGTCAATATGGCAGCACTTTATCTCCTATCTGAGACTTTTCCCTCTTCAGAGTCTTGGGAAAATGGTCATCTAGGCCTGGGGTTTCTGAGGAGTTGATCTCAAAGCTTTCCATGGTGGACACCCAATCCAGTTACTACTGCAGGTTCTCCTCTACATCAGCCCCCCCTCCACCACCTACCCCTGAACCATAGGGCAGCCAGAATTTCTTGAAGGAATGGAGGAGAAAGCCCCTCTCCTGGCTGCTTGGCACCTTATCTTCCTCCTACTTTTCTACCTAGCCTACTCCCTCCCCAGGGACCTCGTCACCTCCCCACAAAAGGCTGACATGTGGAACTATGAATCTAGCACTTTCCAAATGAGTTGCTCAGACACTGAAAACATGATGTAAAAAAAATTATCTCTGGATGTTTTGTAGTTTCATGGTCTCAGTAATCAAGCACCCAAGGTGACATGGATAGAAAGCAACACCCAGCCAAATTGGGTTTTAATAGTGACAAAAGTTGTTTTAATTCTCAATCAAGTCCTTAATGGAAGTAGAACTGAAATGTAACACAAATGAAGAAGTGAAGCCTTTCATAACAGAAAGTCACCTCCTCTGGGAAACACCCCCTCTCATCGGTCCCCCTAGTCTTTTTTTTTTTTTTTTTTTTTTTTTTTAATTTTTTATTGTTATGTTAATCACCATATATTACATCATTAGTTTTTGGTGCAGTGTTCCATGATTCATTGTTTGTTCATAACACCCAGTGCTCCATGCAGAACGTGCCCTCCTCAATACCCATCACCAGGCTAACCCATCCCCCTACCCCCCTCCCCTCTAGAACCCTCAGTTTGTTTTTCAGAGTCCATCATCTCTCATGGTTCGTCTCCCCCTCTGACATACTCCCCTTTTCTTCCTCTCCTGTTATCTTCTTCTTTTTCTTTTTTCTTAAAATATGTTGCATTATTTGTTTCAGAAGTACAGATCTGTGATTCAACAGTCTTGCACAATTCACAGCGCTCACCGTAGCACATACCCTCCCCAATATCTATCATCCAGCCACCCCATCCCTCCCACCCCCAACCACTCCAGTAACACTCAGTTTCTTTCCTGAGATTAAGAATTCCTCATATCAGTGAGGTCATGTGATACATGTCTTTCTCTGATTGACTTATTTCACTCAGCATAACACCCTCCAGTTCCATCCACGTCGTTGCAAATGGCAAGATCTCATTCCTTTTGATGGCTGCATAATATTCCATTGTGTATATATACCACCTCTTCTTTATCCATTCATCTGTCGATGGGCATCTTGGCTCTTTCCACAGTTTGGCTATGGTGGACATTGCTGCTATAAACATTGGGGTACATGTACCCCTTCGGGTCCCTACATTTGTATCTTTGTGGTAAATACCCAGTAGTGCAATTGCTGGATCGAACGGTAGCTCTAATTTCAACTGTTTGAGGAACCTCCATACTGTTTTCCAGAGGGGTTGCACCAGCTTGCATTCCCACCAACAGTGTAGGAGGGTTCCCCTTTCTCCACATCCCCGCCAACATCTGTCGTTCCCTGACTTGTTAATTTTAGCCATTCTGACGGGTGTGAGGTGGTATCTCATTGAGGTTTTGATTTGGATTTCCCTGATGCCAAGCGATGTTGAGCACTTTTTCATGTGCCTGTTGGCCATTTGGATGTCTTCTTTGGAGAAATGTCTGTTCATGTCTTCTGCCCATTTCTTGATTGGATTATTTGTTCTTTGAGTGTTGAGTTTGATAAGTTCTTTATAGATTTTGGATACTAGCCCTTTATCTGATACGTCATTTGCAAATATTTTCTCCCATTCTGTCGGTTGTCTTTTGGTTTTGTGGACTGTTTCTTTTGCTGTGCAGAAGCTTTTTATCTTGATGAAATCCCAATAGTTCATTTTTGCCCTGGCTTCCCGTGCCTTTGGCGATGTTTCTAGGAAGAAGTTGCTGCGGCTAAGGTCGAAAAGGTTGCTACCTGTGTTCTCCTTTAGGATTTGGATGGACTCCTGTCTCACGTTTAAGTCTTTCAACCATTTGGAGTCTATTTTTGTGTGTGGTGTAAGGAAATGGTTCAGTTTCATTCTTCTGCATGTGGCTGTCCAATTTTCCCAACACCATTTGTTGAAGAGACTGTCTTTTTGCCATTGGACATTCTTTCCTGCTTTGTCAAAAATAAGTTGACCATAGAGTTGAGGGTCCATTTCTGGGCTCTCAATTCTGTTCCATTGATCTATGTGTCTGTTTTTGTGCCAGTACCATACTGTCTTGATGATGACAGCTTTGTAATAGAGCTGGAAGTCCGGAATTGTGATGCCACCAGCTTTGCTTTTCTTTTTCAGTGTTCCTCTGGCTATTCTGGGTCTCTTCTGGTTCCATACAAATTTTAGGATTATTTGTTCCATTTCTTTGAAAAAAGTGGATGGTATTTTGATGGGGATTGCATTGAATGTGTAGATTGCTCTAGGTAGCATTGACATCTTCACAATGTTGATTCTCCCAATCCATGAGCATGGAACGTTTTTCCATTTCTTTGTGTCTTCTTCAATTTCTTTCCTGAGTATTTTATAGTTTTCTGAGTACAGATCCTTTGCCTCTTTGGTTAGATTTATTCCTAGGTATCTAATGGTTTTGGGTGCAATTGTAAATGGGATAGACTCCTTGATTTGTCTCTCTTCTGTCTTGTTGTTGGTGTATAGGAATGCCACTGATTTCTGTGCATTGATTTTATATCCTGCTACTTTACTGAATTCCTGTATGAGTTCTAGCAGTTTTGGGGTGGAGTCTTTTGGGTTTTCCACATACAGTATCATATCATCTGCAAAGAGTGAGAGTTTGACTTCCTCTTTGCCGATTTGGATGCCTTTGATTTCTTTTTGTTGTCTGATTGCTGTGGCTAGGACTTCTAATACTATGTTGAATAGCAGTGGTGAGAGTGGACATCCCTGTCGCGTTCCTGACCTTAGGGGAAAAGCTCTCAGCCTTTCCCCATTGAGAATGATATTCGCTGTAGGTTTTTCGTAGATGGCTTTTATGATATTGAGGTATGTACCCTCTATCCCTATACTCTGAAGAGTTTTGATCAAGAAAGGATGTTGTACTTTGTCAAATGCTTTTTCTGCATCTATTGAGAGGATCATATGATTCTTGTTCTTTCTTTTGTTAATGTATTGTATCACGTTGATTGATTTGCGGATGTTGAACCAGCCTTGCAGCCCAGGAATAAATCCCACTTGATCGTGGTGAATAATCCTTTTAATGTACTGTTGGATCCTATTGGCTAGTATTTTGGTGAGAATTTTTGCATCCATGTTCATCAAGGATATTGGTCTGTAATTCTCTTTTTTGATGGGGTCTTTGTCTGGTTTTGGGATCAAGGTAATGCTGGCCTCATAAAATGAGTTTGGAAGTTTCCCTTCCATTTCTATTTTTTGGAACAGTTTCAGGAGAATAGGTATTAATTCTTCTTGAAATGTCTGATAGAATTCCCCTGGGAAGCCATCTGGCCCTGGGCTTTTGTTTCTTGGGAGATTTTTGATGACTGTTTCAATTTCCGTAGTGGTTATAGGTCTGTTCAGGTTTTCTATTTCTTCCTGGTTCAATTTTGGTAGTTGATACATCTCTAGGAATGCACCCATTTCTTCCAGGTTATCTAATTTGCTGGCATAGAGTTGCTCATAATATGTTCTTATAATTGTTTGTATTTCTTTGGTGTTGCTTGTGATCTCTCCTCTTTCATTCATGATTTTGTTGATTTGGGTCATTTCTCTTTTCTTTTTGATCAGTCTGGCCAGGGGTTTATCAATCTTGTTAATTCTTTCAAAGAACCAGCTCCTAGTTTCGTTGATCTGTTCTACTGTTCTTTTGGTTTCTAGTTCATTGATTTCTGCTCTGATCTTTATGATTTCTCTTCTCCTGCTGGGTTTAGGCTTTCTTTGCTGTTCTTTCTCCAGCTCCTTTAGATGTAGGGTTAGGTTGTGTATTTGAGACCTTTCTTGTTTCTTGAGAAAGGCTTGTATTGCTATATACTTTCCTCTCAGGACTGCCTTTGCTGTATCCCAAAGATTTTGAACAGTTGTGTTTTCATTTTCATTGGTTTCCATGAATTTTTTTAATTCTTCTTTAATTTCTTGGTTGACCCATTCATTCTTTAGTAGGATGCTCTTTAGCCTCCATGTATTTGAGTTCTTTCCGACTTTCCTCTTGTGGTTGAGTTCTAGTTTCAAAGCATTGTGGTCTGAAAATATGCAGGGAATGATCCCAATCTTTTGGTACCGATTGAGACCTGATTTGTGACCTAGGATGTGATCAATTCTGGAGAATGTTCCATGGGCACTAGAGAAGAATGTGTATTCCGTTGCTTTGGGATGGAATGTTCTGAATATGTCTGTGAAGTCCATTTGGTCCAGTGTGTCATTTAATATCTTTATTTCCTTGTTGATCTTTTGCTTAGATGATCTGTCCATTTCAGTCAGGGGGGTGTTAAAATCCCCCACTATTATTGTATTGTTGTCAATGTGTTTCTTTGCTTTTGTTATTAATTGGCTTATATAATTGGCTGCTCCCATGTTCGGGGCATAGATATTTACAATTGTTAGATCTTCTTGTTGGATAGACCCTTTAAGTAGGATATAGTGTCCTTCCTCATCTCTTATTACAGTCTTTGTTTTAAAATCTAGTTTGTCTGATATAAGGATTGCCACCCCAGCTTTCTTTTGGTGTCCATTAGCATGGTAAATGGTTTTCCACCCCCTCACTTTCAATCTGGGGGTGTCTTTGGGTGTAAAATGAGTCTCTTGCAGACAGCATATTGACGGGTCTTGTTTTTTAATCCAATCTGATAGCCTGTGTCTTTTGATTGGGGCATTTAGCCCATTTACATTCAGGGTAACTATTGAAAGGTATGAATTTACTGCCATTGTATTACCTGTAAGGTGACTGTTAACTGTCTGTTGTCTGTGTTCGTTTCTGCTCTTTGCTGCTTTTAGGTTCTCTCTTTGCTTAGAGGACCCCTCTCAATATTTCTTGGAGGGCTGGTTTCGTGTTTGCAAATTCTTTTAGTTTTTGTTTGTTCTGGAAGCTTTTGATCTCTCCTTCTATTTTCAATGATAGCCTAGCTGGATATAGTATTCTTGGCTGCATATTTTTCTCGTTTAGTGCTCTGAAGATATCTTGCCAGTCCTTTCTGGCCTGCCAGGTCTCTGTGGATAGGTCTGTTGCCAATCTAATGTTTCTACCATTGTAGGTTACATATCTCTTCTCCCGAGCTGCTTTCAGGATTTTCTCTTTGTCTCTGAGACTCGTAAGTTTTACTATTAGATGTCGGGGTGTTGACCTATTTTTATTGATTTTGAGAGGGGTTCTCTGTGCCTCCTGGATTTTAATGCCTGTTTCCTTCCTCACATTAGGGAAGTTCTCTGCTATAATTTGCTCCAATATACCTTCTGCCCCTCTCTCTCTCTCTCTTCTTCTTCTGGGATCCCAATTATTCTAATGTTGTTTCGTCTTATCGTATCACTTATCTCTCGAATTCTGCCCTCGTGATCCTGTAGTTGTTTCTCTCTCTTTTTCTCAGCCTCTTTATTTTCTATCATTTGGTCTTCTATATCGCTGATTCTCTCTTCTGCCTCATTTATCCTAGCATTTAGTGCCCCCATTTTTGATTGCACCTCATCAATAGCCTTTTTGATTTCGATTTGGTTAGATTTTAGTTCTTTTATTTCTCCAGAAAGGGTTTCTCTAATAACTTCCACGCTTTTTTCAAGCCCAGCTAGTATCTTTAAAGTCATGATTCTGAACTCTAGGTCCGACATCGTACTAATGTCCGTATTGAGTAGGTCCCTGGCTGACGGTACTACCTCTTGTTCTTTTTGCTGAGGTGATTTCTTTCGTCTTGTCATTTTGTCCAGAGGAGAATAGATGAATGAGAGAACAAAAGGCTAACAGGTTTACTACGTCCCCAGCAAATATACTGTATACAAATCAGAAAAGACCCGAAACCAGGGGAAAAGAAAGGGAAAGAAAGAAAAAAGAAAGAGAAAAAGAAAAAAAAAAAGAAAAAAAAGATAAAAACAAAAACAAAACAATTCAAAAAAGGCAGAATATGATCAAATATGATCAGGCTAGTGCATAGATCAGTGCCACACACTAGATTTTGGGCGTATTTTGGTCTGTTAGAAAAAAGTGCCTCCTAAAATTTTAAAGGAAGAAAGACATATATGTACAAAATAAGGGTTTATACAATGAAGGGATGGAAGATGACTGTAAAGATGAAAATTATAAAAGATTTTATAAAAGGACTTGGTAAGATAAGTTGTTTGAAAAAAGAAAGAAGATTTAAGGAAAAAAAAAAAAAAAGGAAAAAGGGAGAGAATGTGATCAGGCAGGAGACTAGAACAAAGCCATACACTAGTGATTTAGGGTATATTTTGATCTGTTAGAAGAAACTGTACCTCAAAATTTTAAAGAGAGAACAACTTATATATATATGCCAAAAACAAGGATAACTACTATGAAGGGATAAAATATGACTCTAAAAATGAAAAAAAAAAAAATGTTTTTTTTTTTAAAAAAAAGGGATTTATAAGATGTTGGTTGAAAAAGGGAAAAAGAAAAATAAAAAAAAGTCAACAAAAATTAACTTTGATGAAATAATGAATCATGGTAAAAAAAAAAAAAAAAAAAAAAAAGCCATGAATCTATGTGCAGTATTCCCCTAGCGCTGGAGTTCTCCTATTCTCCTTGATCGATCAACTTGGTCTTGGCTTGCTGGCTGTTTGTGTTGATCTTCTGGGGGAGGGGCCTGTTGCTGTGGTTTCCAAATGTCTTTGCCGGAGGCGGAATTGCCCCGCCCTTGTCGGTCCGGGCTAAGGAAGCTGCTCCAGTTTGCTCTCAGGAGCTTTTGTTCCCTGCAAGCTCTCGGCACAGCTTTGGAGGACCAGGGCGAAAATGGCGGCCTCCCAGTCTCCGCCCGGAGGAGCCGAGAACTCAGGGCCCCACTCCTCAGTGCGCCCCCAGAGAAAAGCAGTCACTCCCGTGTCCCCGGTCTCCGGCCGCTCTCCATGCTCACCCGGCCTGTGATCGAGCGTTGCTATCTCTGGCACCCGACCCCGCTCGGAGTCTCCAAACCCAGCAGATCCCTGCAGTGCGTTCCCGCACCGCTCCTCCCCGGGAAGGAAGGGGAGTCTCCCCGGATCTGCTGCTTGTTGGGTCCTTGCTGGGGGAGCCGTGCCCCGACTGGGCCGCAGATCACAGTTTATGGCAACCCCGAGCTGAGAGCCCGCGACTCTGCTCCGTATCTGCAGCCGGCTTCCCCGCCCCGACACCTGGGAGCTCTGCCGCACTCAGGCACCCCCGGTCTCTCTGTGACCCCAAGGGTCCTGAGACCACACTGTCCCGGGAGGATTCCACCCCCCGCTTAGCCACTGCAGCGACGTCCCTCCGCCGAGCCAACTTTTAAAAGGTCCGATTTTGTGCTCCGCGGCTCTAGCACTTGCCAGAAGCGGCCGGCGGAGGCCCCTCCCCCGCTGTTTATCCTCCCGAATATCGCCTCGGATTCACTTCTCCGCACGTCCTACCTTCCAGTAAGTGGTCGCTTCTCTGTTCAGAGAGTTGTTGCTACTCTCCTGTTCGATCTCCTGTTGAGTTCGTAGGTGTTCAGAATGGTTTGATCCCTATTCAGCTGAATTCCTGAGACCAGACAAAATCTAGGTCTCCTACTCCTCCGCCATCTTGCTCCGCCCCCCAACCGGTCCCCCTAGTCTTGATCTCTCCCTTTACTCTTTTTGACAACACTGTCTGCAACAGTAAATTATATGTATATGCATATTTCCTTGTTTCATGTAGGTTTCTCCCACTCAACCATAGCTCCTTGGGAGCAAAACCCCTTGTCTGTATTTTTGCTTCTGTATCTCTAAGGTGCCAGGTTCATATTGAGCACTCAGTAAATATGTGCTAAAGGAAAAAAACATCCAGAAGTTCTTTATAATTATAAAACAGGTATAAGATGTAGTTCTCCATTTTTTTCTGAAAACAAAACAAAACAAAACAAAACTGGGTCTATAGAAGTGTCATGGCCAAGAGCAGCAGGCAACTGAAAGGGCCAGGGTTCTGGAAACTTTGGCCTCATTTCGTCCATAGTAGCTCAAGACATGGGCCAAAAAGCCTGAGAGTGGAAATCAGGGCCAAAACCCCACCTGGCATGAAAGGGAAGGGAAGGCCCCTAGGTTTAGTCAACTCATAACCAAAAAGAAAGAAGAGAAAGACTTCAGAAGTTGAATTAAAAAAAAAAAAAAGCCAACATTTACAGTGAAATTTTCCAAAGGCAAATTAAGGAACAAAGTCCTGAACTAGGTCTGAATTGGGTCAATTCACAACTGAGACTCTTAGGTATTTATTTGATCGTATTTTCCAAAGCTGCTTGGAGAGCTCTTGCCTATCACTTCTCAGTCTACACAGTGTTGTGATCCGAAACCCATTTATTGCACTTTCCAGTGACCTTGTTGACACCACACAGTTAATCTGTAGGAATCCCCATCCTGAGGATAGATAAGTCACCAACAGTGACTTCTACCACTAATTTACCGTTGATCTACTCCACTTCTACCAGAAACTTCTCACCTCAAGATGCCAGAGGAGTGGGCATAAGAAGACAAATGTCAGGAAACCCTCAGCAAACAGTTTATTTTTCCTCAGATCTACAATCCCACTTGTTCTGCTGGCAACATTAGTAGGCCATTTCTCTTGTCCTAAATAAATAAATAAGCTTTGCAGAAATGAACAGATGGAGCAAAATTTCAAAGCAGCATGTGGGTGTTTCAGGCTCAAATCCCATTAACAGATAGCAGGATTTATAACAGCAACTCCCACACAGAGCTTTGGAAATTTTAAACTTGTGTGTAATAGATTGGGCTCCTCCTCCCCAAAATTATCTGCATTGAATTCAGAGACATGATGTTCCTTCATTTGGGTTGAACCTCTTTCTCCAAGCTAAAGAATTCACATTGCCACTCAGAAGTACACATTAGGAGCACAATGGTGGGAAAAGGGCCCACAGGTGAGCAGCACCAGGTGGGATCGTTTACACTGCTTCTTTGTTTTCTCTCTTTCTTTCCCAGAGGAGTTGTACAATTTCTGGAGGCGTGGTGGGTTGATTGTTGTACAATGAAACCTTGACTCAAAGGAATGAGAACTACAAGCATGGATGCTCTCCTCAGGAACCCAAAGCACATGGTTGCCATATATCAACAAAACAAGAAAATATATATCCAAGTTAACATCAAAATACTGAAGCACCACCTAGCAATCTACCTAGCAAAAGTATCAACACAGTTTTAAGTACAGGAGTACTGACAACACTAACTCCGTCTTTAGTCCTCCATCTTGTTCTCTCTTCTAGTACACAGATGGCTCCACTTTAGATAACCAGTAGAGCGCCCCCTCTGGCGCACAGGTGGCTCCATGTTAGAGAACTAGTAGTGATGACTGATGCACAGAAGGCTCCATTTTGGATAACGAGGAGAGATTCTCGGGTGCACAGATGATGCCACTTTAGATAACTACCCCGTGACCTCACCACCATGCCCCTTGCTCCATAAAAGGTGGGGATTAAGATCTGGACTGTGAAGAATAGCTGCATAGTACGACCTGGGTAGTTTGCCCATCTCTGTCAATAAGTTACCCTGAATAAAACTTTGTGGAAGTGGCATGGAGTGGCTTGTTTTGTTTCTCAGTATTAAAGTACCTTCTCAGTCTGGAGGATTACTGACCTTCTTCCACCTTCTAACAGTTAAGAAACCACATAGTGAGGAAAACCAGAGGATCACTCCAGGACAATCAGGAAAGAACTCTGACAGGCATTCAGAAGTAGATGGAGGAGACCCACGGATCTCTGGCTGGGATGGGAAGGATGTGTGGGCTGTGTTCACAGAGGGAGCTGTTAAGCAGAAGCTCTTGTTTATAAGACACATGTGTACTTCATGTCCCCTGTCAGACTGCTATGGTAGACTGAATTACCCTATGGTAGAATTTTACTAGGGTAGAAAGGCAGGTTCTTCATTAATTTATTGACTGTCCTGAAACTTAGGACAGCCGGGGATAAAATCCATAAGGGCCATAGCTCAAAGTTGAGGTAAGATTCCTTTTAGCCTGTGACCTGGGCACAGGCCTCACAGTTTCATGTGTGTCCAATGGAATCACTGGCATCCTGAAATGCAGAGGCAAGTGAAACAGTTATTACCAATTCATGTGGCCACCAGGGCATGGTAACAGAGTTGGGGTTCTAGGCACATCTGAAAACCCGCTAAAAACAGTATCCATCCTACACACCAATAGGCAGGTCCTTCCATCCAATTTCAGCTTAAATTTCCTCAAGGAAACCTTCCTTGACTCCCCTGACTCAGGTCTCCCTGTTAGACGTTGCCAGAGCACCCAGTTTTCCCTTATAGCATTTCACCTACCTGTAATCATGTGTTTAATTAGTTGCCATTATGTGCTTAATGTCTGTCTTTCCTGCTAGACTACGAGTTCTGTGAGAGCGTAAAACCTATTTTTCTCACTAGTTTATCCCTAGAGCTTAAAAAGTATATGTCAACGAACTCTGGACTAACAGCCAAGAATAACGCAGGCATTATTTCTTAAATAAAGAATTGAATGAATAAATAAATCAACCAATAGCATTTCATAAAAGGGGGGTGATGATTTATGAGGTTTCTTCAAATAGAGGAACATTTAGTGTGAGGAGATATAGCACAAACCCTTGGTTCTAGACCATGAGATCCAAAAAATGTTAACAGAACTTGGTTGGCTGGTTTGGGTCACTGACCTTGACAAGTTTCAATGAGAAGCGTCCGTTGACGGTTATGAGTCAAAAATTCAACTTGATGTTTGTCAATTGCATATTTCTCCAGTTTGGTCGATCTTCAGTAGCTCAAGGTAAACAAAGAATGTCTTGATATGTTTTGCTGAACTGAATTCATGAAGAAAATTAAGATACCAACTTCTAGTAATGATCACTTGTTAGTAAGCCTGATGAGTACTAGTCAAGAATTCAGAATTGAATTGTAATTCAATTACACTGCACTGTGTAAATGACATTGAAAGCTGAGGACCACATGAGTCCTGGAAGGAATTCACTCCACACCAACACACATACACACTATTTACTAGGATATATTTATGCTAAAAGGTCTACAACATGGTAGCCTAAGGATGTTAGCTGATTATAGCAAATGCCCTATATTTATTACATAACCTTGGCTTTCTGCTTTAATTTAGGTAAAATCAATCAGAGTTCTAGTTGGATACAGATAGACAATTGACCTATCCACACATATTAAACTCACTGAGTTCAGTGAAGTTATTGTGTCGGATTTAAGAGGAAGTATATGCCTTTCCTCAGTTCCCCATGTCTGCTCAATGACAGTCATAAAACCAGGTATCAACATCTTGGGTTCTGATGACACAATGCATCCTATAAGTAAAGTACTCTCGTGTAGGCTTAAGAACAAGATTTGACAGACCTCTTTTTAAACCGTGTAAACTCTCCTAGGTTCTCCTATCATCCAGGGGAGGGGAGTACCCCCAAGAAACACTAGACTTCCCACCTATCTTGGGGAGAGGGAATACCTGTGAAATATGAGCATTTATGATTGTGGACATACACAAGATGTTATTTTACTTATACAGTTGATGCTCAAGGAGGAAATTCTGGATTCAAGGAAGTTGATTCTGAAATATTTTTCTGACCAGCAAGAGAACTTACCTAGTTTATATAATTGTGGCCAGTAAAACCATAAAAGTTTAGTTATTAGTAAGTGAATTTATAAGTAAAGGAACAAATAGCGTTTCCTTTAATGACTATGTTTAAACTTTGAGGTTTACACAGGCTGATGGTTTTGGGTTCCAACCTTGGGTGACAATTATCCAAAAATAAATAATCTCTGAAGGAGAAGCCAGATCTCATCTAAAGGATTTGATACCCTTCATTAATCAAATTTTAGGAAGAACCATCTTTATATCTACAAGAGTCAGAGCATGTGAAAATTTAAACAAAAAAGACAAGGTTTCTTCCCTTGCTGAGGGTCATTGGTCCATTGTATTTTATGAACCACCAAATTTAAGCATTGCTTAATTCAGTCTTTCATATCTTGCCAAGATATGGAATTGCTTAGCCCAGCACTTTGAATTCTTGAGCCAGTTTTATCAACAAAGTTTATTCCATTTCAAGTTTTGACGCCATCAAAGCCACCGTAACCTTATTTCTTATTCTTACAACCTTATTTCTATTTCTAGTTTTAACTAAGACTGCAATAATGTAATTTTAAGTTGATTATTTCTTATTTTCACAGGACAGTTTTAATTTAATTTGAGGAAATAATGGAGACATGATAGTATTTACAGCCTAAGGGCTATAGAATAGTTCACACCTACTATTTTAAATATAGATACAACATTGTATTTTCTATTAATTAACCCGCATAGCATGACTTTGTGGAAGAGTCTTGTTTGACTTTCATGTGGCATCAGGAGAGCTGAGAAAGGGGACTAAGTATCCAGCAAAGGTCTATGAAATGCTTTGCTGGGTGGTACAGGGGTGGGGGAAGTAAGGAAAGGGAAAATATATTAAAAAGCGTCAGGCTGTGTTTTACACCCAGAAAAAAATTATACAATAAAGGACCCCTGGAACCCAATCAACATACCGCTGCATTTTAAATGAGGGGCTGGATGATTCCCTGTCTCTCTCCAGGAGAGCAGGATTCTAACCATCATATTCCATCAAACTCTCCTGATTTTCCACCATTCTGTTCTTTCACAGTGCCAAGCCTAGCAATATATATGAAGCCCCTCTCCCAATTCCTCACATCACTCAGATGTCTAGTGCCCTCATTCTCCCTCTTTCATCCTTTCAACAAAATCTAATCTCAGGAAGTGATCTGATAAACTCAGGCTCATTTAGGTAGACGTGTCTGAAAACAGATGAATTGGCCACGCCTCCCAGGAGCCCTCACTCTTCAGATAAAAGAACAGGCTTAAGTCAAAAGAACAATCCCCTGCTGGTCAAATCTCAGGTCTCCTGGACCTGGTAGCCATGAATGGATATCTAGGTGACCCTGATATCATGCTTCAGAAGGCCCCATACTCTATCATCCTCGTGTTGACTTGTCTGGTATCCATTTCCCTCGTCAGCCCAACTCACAGTTTTATTAGTTATCTCAGCTTTGAAATTCCCTCTAAGATCCGGAACACTCCAAGTTCTGACATCACAGAAGAAGGATAGCAAGAAAAAGTTTCCAAAGTTTCTTGGATCCTAATCATGGCATAATCAGTCCCAGAACTGATGGCATCAACGGTTCCCTCTCATTTTGGAGAAGAATAGAAAGAGAGCATGGGCCTGGGGAAACAGACAATAAAAAGAGAAGTGTCAAGGTCTCACAAAATGTGATTGTCATCTTAAAGGCCAAGGGCCAAAAAATTTAAGAAGTCACTTGAGTGCTTTAAAATCTGCATCAATAGGACAGATAAAAATGGCTGCTGTGACCACAAGCAGCAAGCTTAAATCTGACCCATCTGCTGGGCACCTCATCCTAATCACCAGCTATTCAGTGGCTGGCACTCTACCACCACGCTCAAGCCATGATGTGCCAGGCCCACAGCTGCATGGCTGATAATGTCATGCCAGGAGCTGGCCAGCCACCCCCCTTGCTGTGGAACACTGCATACAGCAGGCTGAGGAAGGCTGGCAAGACTGGCCAGCCAGCTGCATCTGACGTCACTGCCTTGGATGGGCCTCACCTTTCTTTTTCCTCCACCCACTGAGTTTGGGCTTCAAAAGAAATGAAGACACAAATCCAAACGGTGCAAAACCCAGAGAATTTAGCACAGTGTCATGTGCAATCCAAATATTGGACTTTCCTATAGGATCGTCCTGAAGGAGCTTGGATTTGAAAAGTCCTGCAGAGGGCGCCTGGGTGGCTCAGTTGTTAAGCATCTGCCTTCGGCTCAGGTCATGATCCCAGGGTCCTGGAATCGAGTTCCACATCGGGCTCCCCGCTCTGCGGGAAGCCTGCTTCTCCCTCTCCCACTCCCCCTGCCTGTGTTCCTGCTCTCGCTATGTCTCTCTCTGGCAAATAAATAAATAAAATCTTAAAAAAAAAAAAAAAGAAAAGTCCTGCAGGGACCCTGGTAAAACTTTTGGCTCACTTTTATGAAAACATGTAACTGAAACTTCTTTTCTTTCTGTAAGATATGTAAGCAGAGGTTGCTTTGTTTGTAGTAGCTGGCACCAGGCAAACAAGTGAAAGAAAAGTAGTAATGAAACACACTGAGTCCATTTTCTTTTAAAACTTTAAAACAGGGGCGCCTGGGTGGCTCAGATGGTTAAGCGTCTGCCTTTAGCTCAGGTCATGATCTCAGGGTCCTGGGATCGAGTCCTGCATCGGGCTCCCTGCTTGGCGGGGAGCCTGCTTCTCCCTCTTCCTCTACTGTTCCCCCTGCTTGTGCTCTCTCACTCTGTCAAATAAATAAATAAAATCTTCTAAAAAAAACTTTAAAACAGACCATCCTTGTGGGTGTTTTCTGGGCATAACTTCACTTGCCCAACTATTGTGTTTTGGGCCACGTGGGAAATAAAAGTGGTCCCTCACCCCTGGATATCAGTTATTTTATAATTATCAAAGGGAAGTTTCTGAATGAAGCTCCAGTTATTTATTCAGCACCTAACATGTGAAGGCACTTTACCAGGCAGTACATTCTCATGTGCTACCTCATCTGATCTTAGTAAGCTTGTGATGAAGGCAGGGGAGATCAGTTTAAATCCTACAAAACAGTGAAACAATAGTAAGTGCCCTGTGGTTTACTCAAATTCACAGTACCAACTTATGCAAGGAGGTTTATAACTCAGCTTATCTTACTGTCTAACGAAGTCAGACAAAGGCCTTATGGAAAATGAGGAGTCACAAAGAGTTTTTAAACAGGGGAAAGGTACAGAGTCCTTAGAGACATTCTGGCCTGTTGAAAGTCCCATTATCCTTATCTTGAAACTCCATGATTCTATGGCATATGAAACAAAATCAGGAACAGAGGAGACTGAAGTATGGACAACACCTAGATGTTTCCTAGTCAAGTCTAGCACAAGATGTGAGGTTGTGAAGTAAGGTGGAGGTAGTAGAAAGGAAATGAGACGGGTGACAAGGTGTACTGAGAAGTGATAGTCATCAGGGTTTGATAATGGATTGTATACGTGAGTCAACGTGACTGACATCAGTGTTGCTGGGTTTTAGCCCCTGCTCCATCACTGATTATCTGTGTGCCTTTGGATAAGTCAGTTCTGTTCCAAGAAAAGGTTTTATGAAGCATCAAAATACCTTGTAGATTCAAGGATTTTGCTATCCCACATCTCTTGACCCACAACACCTTCACTCAGCTTACATGTTTCCTTTTCATCAACATGGGGTTGATAGAGAATTTGTGAAATGTTGTCACCTTGGTTGAAATGAGAAAATTAACGTTACTGTTAATAACTATTTAGCACCCCATATTTAAGCACTCTGTGCTACATTTCATAATCTAATCAATTTCTTTTCTCTCCCTAGTCTATCAGTGCCTATGAGTCCCTCTTCCTCTCTATCCAGTCTCAACTCCATAGCTGGTCACCTGAGCTCCTCTGCTCTCTTTCACTCAATTCTTTTTCACCCAGTCCCTATTGCCCACTTACCCACCAAGCCCTCATCCTTGCATTCGTACTATGTTCTACCTTCTCTGCTCCTAAACACCAAAGGAAACAGTTAGGGATAGTGAAGACTGGACAGTGCGTCTACTATGTCATGGTCTACACCTGAAAAGGGTCCTTAGCTTGGTCAATCAGTCCTTTACTTGTTGGCCCACTCTGTTTCCCCTCAGTGACAATTCCAGAGGATAGCCCTGTTCACTAATAAGCTTGACAATGCCCACTCCCATCCTCATCCTTCTCCTGAACCTCTCCATTTTGACTTCTCCTGGTTCTGTCCTCTGGCTCTCTTCCTCTCATTCACAGGTTCCTCCGCTTGCACCATGGGAAAATATGTTCCAAGACTCACAGTGAATGCCTAAAACCACAGATAGTACCAAACCCTCTGTATACTATTTTTTTTCCTATACAAACATACCTATGATAAAGTTTAACTTATAAATTAGGCACAGTAAGAGATTAACAATAACTAATAATAAAATGGAAAAATTATAACATACTATTATTATAAAAGTTATGCAAATGTGGTCTCTCTCTGAAAATACCTTATTGTACTGTACTCACTCTTCTTCTTGTGATGATGTCAGATGATAAAACACCTACGTGACGAGATGAAGTGAGGTGAAAGACAATAGGCACTGTGACATAGCATTAAGCAACTCCTGACCTTTTGACACCAGAAGAAGGATCTGCTTCCGGAATGTGGTTGACTGCAGGTAACTAAAACCGTCGACAATAAAACCATGGAGGAGGGGAGATCATGGTAAAAAATCTAAATGGACTAATTACTAGTAAGGGGATTGAATCAGTAATCAAAACCCCCCAAGAAATAAAAGTCCAGGACCAGATGGCTTCACTGGTGAATTCTACCAAACAACCAAAAAAGACTAAATACCTATTCTTCTCAAGCTCTTCCAAAAAGAGAGGGAGAGAATGCTTCCAAACTCATTTTACAAGGATAGCATTACCTTGATACTAAAACCAGACACAGACATTACACAAAAAGAAAATCACAGGACAATGTCCCTGATGAACTTAGATGCAAAAATCCTCAACAAAATATTAGCAAACTGAATTCAACAGTACTTTAAAAGGATCATACACCAGGATTAAGTGGGATTTATTCCTGGGATGCAAGGGTAGTTAAGTGTCCACAAATCAATCAACATGATATACCACATTAATAAATGAAAAACAAAAATCATGATTATCTCAATAGATGCAAAAAAAAAAAAAAAAAAGCATTTGCCAAAAATCAACATCCATTTTTGGTAAAAACTCTTAACAAGGTGGTTATAGTGGGAATGTACTTCAACATAATAAGGCCATATATAACAAATGCACAAATAACATCATACTCAATGGTGAAAAGCTAAAAGCTTTTCTCTAAGATCAGGTAAGAAAAGGGTGCCCACTCTCTCCACTTTTATTCAACATAGTATTAGAAGTCCTAGCCACAGAAATTAAGCAAGAAATAAAAGGCATCCAAATTGGAAAGAAAACTTTTCACTATTTACAGATGACATGATACTGTATATAGAAAACCCTAAAGACTCCATACACACAAAAAAACTGTTAGAATAAATGAATTCAGTAACGTTTCAGGAGAGAAAATTAATATACACAAATCTGTCTCATTTCTATATACTAGTAATGAATTATCAGAAAGAGAAATCAAGAAAACATCTATAATTGCATCAAAAAGAATAAAACACTTAGGAAGACATTTAGCCAAGAAGGTGAAAAATCTGTACCCTGAAAACGATCAAGACACTGATGAAAAAAATTGAAGACAACACAAATAAAAGATATTCCATTCTCATGGATTTGGAGAATTAATATTGTTAAAATGGCCATATTACCCAAAGCAACCTACAGATTCAACCCAATTCCTATCAAAATACCAAAGCCATTTTTCTCAGAACTAAAACAAATAATTCTAAAATTTTTATGGATCCACAAAAGACCATGCATACCAAAGCAATCCTGAGAAAGAACAAAGTTCAAGGCATCATATTCCTGCATTTCAAACTACACTACAGAGCTATGGTAATCAAAACAGTACAGTATTAGAATTAAAACAGATACATAGATCCACAGGACAGAGAGCCCAAAAATAAACCCATGCATATGTGGTCATTTAATTTATGACAAAGCAGCTAAGAATATACAATGGTGAAAAGACAGTCTTCTTCAACGAATGGTGTTGGGAAAACTGGACAGCCACATGCAAAAGAATGAAACTGGACCACCGTCTTACACCATATGCAAAATTAACTCAAAACGGATAAAGACTTGAATGTGAGAACTGCAACCATAAAAATCCTAGAAAAAAAAAGGTGGTAAGCTACTTGACATTAGTCTTAGCAATGTTATTTTGGATCTGACTCCAAAGGCAAGGGCAACAAAAGCAAAAATAAACAAATGGGACTGTATCACATTAAAAAACTTTTACACAGGGAAGGAAACCATTAACAAAATGAAAAGGCAACCTACTGAATAGGAGAAGACATTTGCAAATCATATATTGGATAAGGAATTCATGCAAAAATTATATAAAGAATTCATACAATTCAATAACAGAAAACAAACAGTCCAATTTAAAAATGGGCAGAGGATCTAAGTAGATATTTTTCCATGGAAGACATACAGATGGCCAACGGGCACATGAAAAGATATTCAACATCACAGATCATCAGGGAAATGCAAATCAAAAGTACAATGAGGTATCACCTCACACCTGTCAGAATGGCTATTATCAAAAAGACACAAAATAGCAAGTATTGGCAAGAACGTGGAGAAAAGAGAATCCTCCTTCACTGTTGGTAGGAATGTAATTGGTGTGGAAAACAGTATGGAGGTTCCTTAACAAATTAAAAATAGAACTACCGTATGATCCAGCAATTCCACCTCTAGGTATCTATCCAAAGAAAATGAAAACAGTAATTGGAAAAGATATATGCATCCCTATGTTCACTGTACATTATTGACAATTGCCAAGATATGGAAGCAACCTATGTCCATCAATAGATGAATGAATAAAAAGATGTGATACACACACACATACTCACACACTCACACAATGGAATACTACTCAGTCATAAAAAGAATATAATCTTGCCAATTGTGACAACATGGATGGACCTTGAGGGTATTAAGCTAAGTGAAATAAGTCAGGCAGAAGATAAATACCACATTCTCCCTTATATGTGGAATCTAAAAAATAAAACAAGCAAAACAAAACTAAATCCCCAGATTTATAGAAAACAGATTGGTGGTTGCCAGAAGGAGGAAGATTGCAGGGGCAGGGGTGCAGGGTATGAAATGGGTGAATCGAGAAGTACAAATTTCCAGGTATAAGATAAATAAGTCAGGGGAATGTATAGAATAGGGAGAATAGTCAATAATAATTTATTGACTTTGTATGGTGACAGATGGTAACTAGACTTATTGATTTGATCATTTTGCAGCATATACAAAGGTCAAATCACTATGCTGTACACCTGAAACATAACATTGTATGCCAATTATACTTCAATCAAAAAGTAGGTATTTTGTCCTCAACTTGCTACTCCTGTCTTCAGATGGTTTAATCTACCCACATTGTTTCAAATACTAACATGGATGTTGGACTGGGTTGAATAATGTCCCCCAAATTCCATGTCCTCCCCAGAACTTCAGAATGTGAGCTTATTTGGAAATAGCATCTTTGCAGATGTAATTAGTTAAGAAGAGATCATATTGAGCTGGGGTGGGGGTGGGGGACTTAAATCCTATATGGTATCCTTCTAAGAGGATGAGAAGTACAGATATAGAGGAGAAGGCCATGAGAGGGAGATTTGAAGGGATGAGTCTATAACCCAAGGGACACCAAGGATAGTAGGCAAACAAACACCAGAAGCTAGCACAAAAGCATGGAACAGGTTCTCTCTAGAGCTTTCAGTAGGGACTAACCCTGATGATACCTTGATTTTGCGCTTCTAGCCTCCAGAACCATAAGAGAGTAAGTTTCAGTTGATTTAAGTCACCAAGGTTATGGCCGTTTGTTACAGCAGCTGTAAGAAACTAATATAGATGCTGGTAACTCACAAAGCTCTGTCACCACCTTAGCCTTCTTTCCAAGCCCCAAACTCATGGTTCCAACTCACGTTTGTTTTCACCTGGCTCTTCCAACCTGGTTGTCCTACACGTGGACATACCCAAGAGAAATCAGAATTTTCCTGTCAAATGTCTTCTTCCCTGTACCCTTCATTCATTCAGTGCCACCACCATCCTTCCTGTCACCCAGGCTGGAGATACGGAAGGCAATTTTTATATCTCCTTTTCCCTCACAGTATTTAGTAGCTAAATTCAGGTCTTCATCATCTTTTGACTGAGTTTCTACAAAATCGCCCTTAACTGGTCTCCTCCCCCAGTTCTTGCCCCCTGCCTTCAATCTCTTCTGCATAGCCAAGAGCGTCCTCTACAAAGCAAATCTGACTCTACATCGCTTATAATACTCAAGAATAACCTGTAGGATAAATGCCATGTTCTATATTTAGCACAGCAAGGCTCTCCACAATCTGCCCTTACCTACTTCTGTGGATGCAGCAAGTCCTCCCTGTCACACTCTCTGTGCTCTAAGAGCCCTGTATTGGCCCCTGGTCCCTATATTCGTTGACTTGTCCAATTGCCCTTGCAATGGGTCCCCCATGCACGGTAAACCCTTCCACTCTTCCTACCTTCTCCTCTATGGCACCTTTTGTGCTCAAGTTGACTCCTTCACTTAGATTTGACTCACAGTCACTTCCCTCAGGAAGCCTGAACAGACACACCACTCAAACCTTCTCTTTCCTATACCCCACCCCACTCCCTCTCTATACTTATAAGACATTGAAAACAGCTAAAGCTTTGGACTCATTATATTGTTTTATATTTTTTTAATTTCATGTCCATTCCTCTTCAGACTACTGGCTCCATAAGGGCAGAAATAGTGTCCTTTTTCATCTATCTCTGACATGTGGCACATAGTAGAGCTGAGGATGTAGTATTCCTCAATTCGCATTTGCTGAATGAATGAATGAATGAATGGGGGCCCAACTTATTTACCGGTCACAATACATGTTTCATTTTGATCAGTCAAATGAAGTCTTTCCAGTTACATCCTCTCTCTTTCTACTGTTTTTCACCCCTTTAGGTACCAGAGACTATGATGGGTTAACATGAAGTTCAATTAAAACCAAGTCTAAGGGTTTAATCCCTTTCAGTTTGGTTTCATTTCCAATACCAGATATCACCCCAACAAGAGCCAGTGGAGGCAAGTTGAATGGTGGTTCCCCAAAAAGATATGTCCATGTTCTAAAATTATGAATGTAAATATGACCTTATTTGGAAAAAGGGGTTTTGCAGGTGTAATTAAATTAAGCACCTCACAATAAAATCACAGATGAAATAAGTCCTGGATTATTGAGGTAGGTCCTAAATCCAATGACAAATGTCTTTATAAAAGACACAGAGGACAGTCACATGGAGAAGAGAAGGCCATGTGAAGATGGAGAGAATTTGGAGTGATGTGAGAACAAACCAAGGAATTCTTGGAACCACCAGAAACTGGAAGAGGCAAGGAAGAGTCCTCTCCTAGAGCCTTCAGCAAGAGTACAGCCCAGCTGACCCCATGACCTGTGGATATCTAGCCTCCAGAACTATTAGTGAATAAATGTCTATTGTTTTAATCCACCAACTTTTCGGTAATTTCTTAGGGCAACCCTAGAAGACTAATGCACAGGCCATCTTAAATACCTCCAAATGGAATACCAGAGGACCCAGGCTACAGAATATACCCTTGGTGGCCCAAGCGCCCCTACTCCTGGAAAACCAATTAGAGAAAATATTGAGTATTACTGTATAACAAAACAGGACAGTTTAAAGTTACTGAGCTCTTATCAAGTACCAGTCACTGTTCTAACCATTTCATGCCTAGAATTCCCTTAGTCTTCTTGACAATCCTATGATGTAGCTAGTGATATTCTCTCCATTATACAGACAAGCAAACTGAGCTCAGAATCGTTCATTCACTTGCCCAGGTTCTCATAGGAATGAGCAGCAGAGCACACTAGCCACATCTTTGCATAAAGAAATGCAGAGGAGAGAACATTCTCTCTTGAGTTGGAGGGCCTGGTTCTCATCTCAGATGTCCTTGGGCAGGTTTCCCAGCCTCTCTGAGCTGGACCAAAGCTCTGGCCCATCTCCCTGATTCTGACATTCTGGGGTCTCCCAAATTTGTTCTAGTTCTGAAATGTTATGATTTGCAAACCAGGTTTTTCCTATTAACAGTGATTTGCTTTTGCATTTGCACAATGCCCTCCTGCCAGAATCTGGACACCTGGCCTGCTTTGCCACTCAGGGAAAATAACCAGAAATGCAAAAGAATCAGCAATTCTCCAAGCCATAAGGAGGGGAGGGAAGAAATGTACCTCATATTTTAAAATGTCCTTCTTCCACTGCAGCCAGGCCTCACTGACAAAGCAGGCCCTAGGATTGCCAGGAAACCAAGCTGTCTCTCATTCTTATATTTAAATTTAATTTAACTGTAGCATTACCCTGCATGTCAATAGTTCAGGACAAATTGATGGATTCTAGTTTAACTATTTAGCTGTGCCAGTGGTAATACGTTCAATCAGGCATTAAATTAAAAATGACACTTGGAAATATGTATATCCTGCACTTCAGTTCTGTACACCAAATAGGAAAAGATTTAAAATGCTGTCTAGTAGAGGATTACCCCTGAAGAAGCATGAATCTCATTACTAGAGGCTACATGGAACACATTTGCAAAGCTCTGTTTTAAAGGCTCTCTGATGGTAGCACCTTAGTTATCTGCCTGCCTAAACATGCCATTTCCTTCCCATAAGAGAAAACCAGCTGCTGCCAAAGCAAAGATGTTGTCAGTGTCCCCCACCTCTTCACACCCACCTTGATTCCTGGGCAGCCATGCATGGCTCATGTGTCACCTGCCCCAGCTACCCTCTCCTCCCAATACTGCAGTCCTATGTTTCACAGACATTAACAAACTCATCCACAAACATATATAACTAGAAGATAATAGCAGTTACCATTTATTAAACATCTCCTATGTGCAAGTCAGTTTGCTAAGCACTTCTTATATGTCATTCAGTAGCACAAAGAAGTATTATTATCTTGTTTGGACACATTTAAAAATTGATGCTCAGAAAGGGTAGGTACATTCTTCAAGGTCACACAATGGTTAATGGCAACACCAGAATTCCAATTCTATCTATTCTAATTCCAATGCCCAGACTCTTAACCATGGGCATGCCGCACTGCTATTTAAACCATCACTCCTAAAAATGTCCAATTAAACAAGCTTCTGTTCACCTTTTGTACCCATTCAGGAGCCTAGGGTACATTCTAGGTAAGAACTGCAAAGCAAAGAGCATGAGCCTGGGATTCTCCCGCTCCTTTTGCTGTGCCTTTCTCCTCTGGGGGTAGCAAGTCCTACACTCCTAGACTCTGGACTCTTCATGGGCAAGGATCAGACTTCTTTATCTCGTATACCCAGTGTTCTGAAACATGCCCAGCAAAGAGCAGGTGCACACGGCCATTTTTTGAGTTTAAGTGGGCACTGGGAAAAAAAGGAAGAGAAGAAGTAGGGGCACCACCAAGGTAAACAGAAGGCAGGCAGGGGACCTGCCTATGAGAGGACCACAATCATCCAAAATTTAATGGCAGGAGAGAAAAAGAAAAAGTGCATCATTTTCCTTTCCAGTAACAGAAAAACATTTTCCCTAAGAGGCAAAGTAACTGTTACCAGAAAGATGGCAGCTTTCAAACTCTTTCATTTTCCCAAAGTTCATTTTTTACTCCAAATCATACACACACACACACACACACACACACACACACACACAGCAAGCCTAACAGCAAATTTTCTCAATGTTAACTACAAACCTGAGTCAACAAGTAGGCCAAAGAGAGTACAGAGAACAAAGGTAAGGACAAATGATCTAAAATCCAACTTCAGTTGTTCCAGGGTCATTGAATTACTCAGTTCTATCTTCTTGTTTCTCCACATGGACACACCACTGTCACAATGGCAAAATACAAATAAACCTTATTGCTTCATAAAAAGTTCAATCACATAACCCAATTAAATCCACTGTTCCTGAAACAATCTTATCTTCTAGGAAATGAACACAGATCAAGTAGAAGATTTTTCCTATCAGCCAACTCCTCTTCTGTGCATTTGTCTCCTATTATCTACGCTCTACCCTACTTTCATCTCCTAATGATAGGCTGGCAATTTCTATTCCAAATAAGCCATGCAGCCACCCAGTTTTGCATTTATTTAGCACACACCCTACTGAGAAATGCCCATTAGCGGGAGCTTTACCATGACCTAACCTTGCACAGTTCTGGGTTGAGCTGGTATTGGCTGTGAGGGGACAGCCGCAGGACGAGGCTGAAATTAACCTGATTGCAGCAGTTGGCTTCTGAGTGTGTTTGCATCTGCTGTCTTAATGGACTGTGAGGGCTGCCAGGTTGTCTTCCAGAACCTGCTGTCAATGTCGAAGGACACAGGCAGGCAGCCCAACGGGAGCCTGGAGGCTCAGTGGCCACCCTTGGTTGGTTATTCCATTCTGTCAGGCTTGTCTATCTGGAAGACTTTGACTTCTTTTTAAAAATAACGGAACTATTAAACATGGGCTGAGCTCATTCAATTAGAACAAAACTAAATATTTTCATCAGCTTTGTTTCCTGGGGATCATTTTAGTGTCATCTTTTGTGTCTTATCCCTCCACAGAAGGAATTCCCCATTACAGAGCTCAGGCAAAGCATACTCATGAGAGCACTTGACCACAAACAGGGCTTCTGACCAATCAAATTGAAACTGCACAGTTTTGGCCTCTTAAAGATGCAGCTATTATTTTTTTTAAATAGCTATTGTTTATTGAATACTAACCACATTCCAAGCTTTATGATAAATACTTTAAGTAGCCCTAGTATTGTCCCCATATTACAGATGAGAAAATTGAGGCAAGCAGAGGCCACTGAACTTTGCCAGGGTCACATAGCTAGGAATGGAGGAGCAGAGCTGGAATTCAAACACAGGTCATTTGATTCCATTCATGGTTCATCCTGGCTGGCTCCTGGAAGGGAAACAGGTTCTACTCTCAGGAACTAAATGAAGGGGTAGAAGGTCTGGAGAACTAGAGTGCTATGCTGAATCTCATTCTGCTGCTCCACTAACTTCCATCCTTTTCAACACTAGAATCCCTTTGTACTTTTCCAAAAACTACATGATCATCACTATATTCTCAGTACACACTGAATAAGGCAAAAAGCTACTAATAATTTAATAATGTCTATAAACAAACTTGTATCTTATTTCTTACAATAAAATCCACGAGTCTCACATATGTACATAAGTCATTATTACCCAGGCAACACACAATGTTTAGGGCACATAAGGATTCTTGGATCCCTTAAACTAATTTAGAAAGCCACAGCCAGCATTGATTTCTAACACTGCTCCTTGTCTCATGGGTGCCCAAAATAGATGGTGTAAGGATGGAGATGCATTCTGGCTTAAAAATAACTACTCAACAACAATAATAAATGAAACACATTTAAATGCTTAAATAAAGGGGTAATTTAAGGAGACACTGAATTTACCATCAATGTTCTCTTCTTAGGGTCAGGTGCAAAGTCAGCCTGCAGGACAATTAGAGGGTTCTGGTCTAGGAGAGAAAGTATCCCTTTAGAGACAGTTTCTAGAGCCTTGAAGAAAGGATGCTATGTCTGAAATGAATCGCTTCCCTCACCAGGACAAAATGCCCAAGACTGCCCACTGATTGCCTGGGGTCAACGTGGATGCTGTTCTATTGCTTTGTTTTGTTGTCTTTTTGCTGGAATACCAGGATCTGGTCTAGCACACTTGGTAGGTCACTCTCATTATGTCACCACACTCAGGAAGAAGATACCAAATCAATACATCCCTTCTTTTGGATCCAATCTGCCAAGGATCAGATCTAATGAAAAGCAAAGAGGCTTTCAAATTGTTATTATTCTCTTGATGGAATGGCTTTACTTTCTCAGTTCTCAGTCTCAAATGGCTGCAGAGAAGTTAGGCAATCTACCACCACATGGCTCTCTGACCACAAAGACACAAGATCTGGTGGCCTTCCCTCTGCCAAATATTTTGAGTTCCCTTATTTTAAGATGAGTTTTAAGTAACTCCTGGCATCAAAAGAATCACTACCTTCCAAGCAGTCCCTGAATCACAGGGAGGCTCACAAAGGAAGAATGCCCCTTTGCTGGATGTGTGTTTATTCTGAAATCAATATGGGCAAGAGAGTTCATTCTGAATGTATTTGATTAAAGGTCTAGAATTTAATTCCATATTATTGCCAATGTCATTTATCCCAGGGAGAGGAAGCTAACAAAGGATTACTTATGTGTGTAATATGACAGGTATCCCTGTGCAGGCTCCATCCAATCATGAATCTGTGTTCAGATAGGGTTCATTCTATTGGGGTCTGATACTCCAATCCACAAATCACGGTGCTAACTCAAAGAAGCTTACCTACTAAGTAGACCCCTGAGAAAGCATTTCGGGCCCCATTCCTTCTTACCTCCAATTCTCACACAGCAGAAATGCAACTCAGATTCTGAATTCTGCCTCAGCAATGTAACCCAAGTCCTAATCAATTGTAGACTTGCCACGGCACTCATTTACTGAGGTCTTATGAGCAAGACCTCAGGATGATCATGGGAGGGACCTTGATTCTGGTTGACTCTAGCAAGTGCTTTTCTCCTGAGGGGTTTTTATAGCAGGCCTTGATTTCTTCTTCTTCTTTTTTTTTAATTTAAATTCAATTAGCCAAGGGCATGTGATGTGATGAGCACTGGGTATTATCCTGAACTGATGCATCAATGAACATTATATCAAAAACCAAAAATGGTGCGGGCGGAGCAAGATGGCGGAGGAGTAGGAGACCTAGATTTCGTCTGGTCTCAGGAATTCAGCTGAATAGGGATCAAACCATTCTGAACACCTACGAACTCAACAGGAGATCGAACAGGAGAGTAGCAACAACTCTCTGAACAGAGAAGCGACCACTTACTGGAAGGTAGGGCGTGCGGAGAAGTGAATCCGAGGCGATATTCGGGAGGATAGACGGCGGGGGAGGGGGCCTCCGTCGGCCGCTTCTGGCAAGTGCTAGAGCCGCGGAGCACAAAATCGGACCTTTTAGAAGTCGGCTCCGCGGAGGGACGTCGCTGCAGTGGCTAAGCGGGGGGTGGAACCCTCCCGGGACAGTGTGGTCTCAGGACCCTTGGGGTCACAGAGAGACCGGGGGTGCCTGAGTGCGCCAGAGCTCCCAGGTATCGGAGCGGGGAAGCCGGCTGCAGAGACGGAGCAGAGTCGCGGGCTCTCAGCTCGGGGAGGCCATAAAGTGTGATCTGCAGCCCAGTCGGGGCACGACTCCCCCAGCAGGGACCCAACAAGCAGCAGATCCGGGGAGACTCCCCTTCCTTCCCGGGGAGGAGCGGTGCGGGAACGCACTGCAGGGATCTCCTTGGTTTGGAGACTCCGCGCGGGGTCGGGTGCCAGAGATAGCAACGCTCGACCACAGGCCAGGTGAGCACGGAGTGCGGCCGGAGACCGGGGACACGGAAGTGACTGCTTTTCTCTGGGGGCGCACTGAGGAGCGGGGCCCCGAGTTCTCAGCTCCTCCGAGTGGAGATTGGGAGGCCACCATTTCTGCCCTGGTCCTCCAAGGCTGTACCGAGAGCTTGCAGGGAACAAAAGCTCCTGAGAGCAAACCGGAGCAGCTTCCTTAGCCCGGACCGACAAGGGCGGGGCAATTCCACCTCCGGCAAAGACATTTGGGAACCACAGCAACAGGCCCCTCCCCCAGAAGATCAGCACAAACAGCCAGCAAGCCAAGACCAAGTTGATCGATCAAGGAGAATAGGAGAACTCCAGCGCTAGGGGAATACTGCACATAGATTCATGGCTTTTTTTTTTTTTTTTTTTTACCATGATTCATTATTTCATCAAAGTTAAATTTTGTTGACTTTTTTTTTATTTTTCTTTTTCCCTTTTTCAACCAACATCTTATAAATCCCTTAAAAAAAAAAAACATTTTTTATTTTTCATTTTTAGAGTCATATTTTATCCCTTCATAGTAGTTACCCTTATTTTTGGCATATATATATAAGTTGTTCTCTCTTTAAAATTTTGAGGTACAGTTTCTTCTAACAGATCAAAATATACCCTAAATCACTAGTGTATGGCTTTGTTCTAGTCTCCTGCTTGATCACATTCTCTCCCTTTTTCCTTTTTTTTTTTCTTAAATCTTCTTTCTTTTTTCAAACAAATTATCTTACCAAGTCCTTTTATAAAATCTTTTATAATTTTCATCTTTACAGTCATCTTCCATCCCTTCATTGTATCAACCCTTATTTTGTACATATATGTCTTTCTTCCTTTAAAATTTTAGGAGGCACTTTTTTCTAACAGACCAAAATACGCCCAAAATCTAGTGTGTGGCACTGATCTATGCACTAGCCTGATCATATTTGATCATATTCTGCCTTTTTTGTATTGTTTTGTTTTTGTTTTTATCTTTTTTTTTTTCTTTTTCTCTTTGTTTTTTCTTTCTTTCCCTTTCTTTTCCCCTGGTTTCAGGTCTTTTCTGATTTGTATACACTATATTTGCTGGGGACGTTGTAAACCTGTTAGCATTTTGTTCTCTCATTCATCTACTCTCCTCTGGACAAAATGACAAGACGAAAGAAATCACCTCAGCAAAAAGAACAAGAGGTAGTACCGTCAGCCAGGGACCTACTCAATACGGACATTAGTACGATGTCAGACCTAGAGTTCAGAATCATGACTTTAAAGACACTAGCTGGGCTTGAAAAAAGCGTGGAAGTTATTAGAGAAACCCTTTCTGGAGAAATAAAAGAACTAAAATCTAACCAAATCGAAATCAAAAAGGCTATTGATGAGGTGCAATCAAAAATGGGGGCACTAAATGCTAGAATAAATGAGGCAGAAGAGAGAATCAGTGATATAGAAGACCAAATGATGGAAAATAAAGAGGCTGAGAAAAAGAGAGATAAACAACTACAGGATCACGAGGGCAGAATTCGAGAGATAAGTGATATGATAAGACGAAACAACATTAGAATAATTGGGATCCCAGAAGAAGAAGAAAGAGAGAGAGGGGCAGAAGGTATATTGGAGCAAATTATAGCAGAGAACTTCCCTAATGTGAGGAAGGAAACAGGCATTAAAATCCAGGAGGCACAGAGAACCCCTCTCAAAATCAATAATAATAGGTCAACACCCCGACATCTAATAGTAAAACTTACGAGTCTCAGAGACAAAGAGAAAATCCTGAAAGCAGCTCGGGAGAAGAGATATGTAACCTACAATGGTAGAAACATTAGATTGGCAACAGACCTATCCACAGAGACCTGGCAGGCCAGAAAGGACTGGCAAGATATCTTCAGAGCACTAAACGAGAAAAATATGCAGCCAAGAATACTATATCCAGCTAGGCTATCATTGAAAATAGAAGGAGAGATAAAAAGCTTCCAGGACAAACAAAAACTAAAGGAATTTGCAAACACGAAACCAGCCCTCCAAGAAATATTGAGAGGGGTCCTCTAAGCAAAGAGAGAACCTAAAAGCAGCAAAGAGCAGAAACGAACACAGACAACAGACAGTTAACAGTCACCTTAAGGCAATACAATGGCACTAAATTCATACCTTTCAATAGTTACCCTGAATGTAAATGGGCTAAATGCCCCAATCAAAAGACACAGGCTATCAGATTGGATTAAAAAACAAGACCCATCAATATGCTGTCTGCAAGAGACTCATTTTAGACCCAAAGACACCCCCAGATTGAAAGTGAGGGGGTGGAAAACCATTTACCATGCTAATGGACACCAAAAGAAAGCTGGGGTGGCAATCCTTATATCAGACAAACTAGATTTTAAAACAAAGACTGTAATAAGAGATGAGGAAGGACACTATATCCTACTTAAAGGGTCTATCCAACAAGAAGATCTAACAATTGTAAATATCTATGCCCCGAACATGGGAGCAGCCAATTATATAAGGCAATTAATAACAAAAGCAAAGAAACACATTGACAACAATACAATAATAGTGGGGGACTTTAACACCCCCCTGACTGAAATGGACAGATCCTCTAAGCAAAAGATCAACAAGGAAATAAAGACTTTAAATGACACACTGGACCAAATGGACTTCACAGACATATTCAGAACATTCCATCCCAAAGCAAAGGAATACACATTCTTCTCTAGTGCCCATGGAACATTCTCCAGAATTGATCACATCCTAGGTCACAAATCAGGTCTCAATCGGTACCAAAAGATTGGGATCATTCCCTGCATATTTTCAGACCACAATGCTTTGAAACTAGAACTCAACCACAAGAGGAAAGTCAGAAAGAACTCAAATACATGGAGGCTAAAGAGCATCCTACTAAAGAATGAATGGGTCAACCAAGAAATTAAAGAAGAATTAAAAAAATTCATGGAAACCAATGAAAATGAAAACACAACTGTTCAAAATCTTTGGGATACAGCAAAGGCAGTCCTGAGAGGAAAGTATATAGCAATACAAGCCTTTCTCAAGAAACAAGAAAGGTCTCAAATACACAACCTAACCCTACACCTAAAGGAGCTGGAGAAAGAACAGCAAAGAAAGCCTAAACCCAGCAGGAGAAGAGAAATCATAAAGATCAGAGCAGAAATCAATGAACTAGAAACCAAAAGAACAGTAGAACAGATCAACGAAACTAGGAGCTGGTTCTTTGAAAGAATTAACAAGATTGATAAACCCCTGGCCAGACTGATCAAAAAGAAAAGAGAAATGACCCAAATCAACAAAATCATGAATGAAAGAGGAGAGATCACCACCAACACCAAAGAAATACAAACAATTATAAGAACATATTATGAGCAACTCTATGCCAGCAAATTAGATAACCTGGAAGAAATGGGTGCATTCCTAGAGATGTATCAACTACCAAAATTGAACCAGGAAGAAATAGAAAACCTGAACAGACCTATAACCACTACGGAAATTGAAACAGTCATCAAAAATCTCCCAAGAAACAAAAGCCCAGGGCCAGATGGCTTCCCAGGGGAATTCTATCAGACATTTCAAGAAGAATTAATACCTATTCTCCTGAAACTGTTTCAAAAAATAGAAATGGAAGGGAAACTTCCAAACTCATTTTATGAGGCCAGCATTACCTTGATCCCAAAACCAGACAAAGACCCCATCAAAAAAGAGAATTACAGACCAATATCCTTGATGAACATGGATGCAAAAATTCTCACCAAAATACTAGCCAATAGGATCCAACAGTACATTAAAAGGATTATTCACCACGACCAAGTGGGATTTATCCCTGGGCTGCAAGGCTGGTTCAACATCCGCAAATCAATCAATGTGATACAATACATTAACAAAAGAAAGAACAAGAATCATATGATCCTCTCAATAGATGCAGAAAAAGCATTTGACAAAGTACAGCATCCTTTCTTGATCAAAACTCTTCAGAGTATAGGGATAGAGGGTACATACCTCAATATCATAAAAGCCATCTATGAAAAACCTACAGCGAATATCATTCTCAATGGGGAAAGGCTGAGAGCTTTTCCCCTAAGGTCAGGAACGCGGCAGGGATGTCCACTCTCACCACTGCTATTCAACATAGTATTAGAAGTCCTAGCCACAGCAATCAGACAACAAAAAGAAATCAAAGGCATCCAAATCGGCAAAGAGGAAGTCAAACTCTCACTCTTTGCAGATGATATGATACTGTATGTGGAAAACCCAAAAGACTCCACCCCAAAACTGCTAGAACTCATACAGGAATTCAGTAAAGTAGCAGGATATAAAATCAATGCACAGAAATCAGTGGCATTCCTATACACCAACAACAAGACAGAAGAGAGACAAATCAAGAAGTCGATCCCATTTACAATTGCACCCAAAACCATAAGATACCTAGGAATAAATCTAACCAAAGAGGCAAAGGATCTGTACTCAGAAAACTATAAAATACTCATGAAAGAAATTGAAGCAGACACAAAGAAATGGAAAAACGTTCCATGCTCATGGATTGGGAGAATCAACATTGTGAAGATGTCAATGCTACCTAGAGCAATCTACACATTCAATGCAATCCCCATCAAAATACCATCCACTTTTTTCAAAGAAATGGAACAAATAATCCTAAAATTTGTATGGAACCAGAAGAGACCCAGAATAGCCAGAGGAATACTGAAAAAGAAAAGCAAAGCTGGCGGCATCACAATTCCGGACTTCCAGCTCTATTACAAAGCTGTCATCATCAAGACAGTATGGTACTGGCACAAAAACAGACTCATAGATCAATGGAACAGAATCGAGAGCCCAGAAATGGACCCTCAACTCTATGGTCAACTTATCTTTGACAAAGCAGGAAAGAATGTCCAATGGAAAAGAGACAGTCTCTTCAACAAATGGTGTTGGGAAAATTGGACAGCCACATGCAGAAGAATGAAACTGGACCATTTCCTTACACCACACACAAAAATAGACTCCAAATGGTTGAAAGACCTAAATGTGAGACAGGAGTCCATAAAAATCCTAAAGGAGAACACAGGTAGCAACCTCTTCGACCTTAGCCGCAGCAACTGCTTCCTAGAAACATCGCCAAAGGCACGGGAAGCCAGGGCAAAAATGAACTATTGGGATTTCATCAAGATAAAAAGCTTTTGCACAGCAAAAGAAACAGTCCACAAAACCAAAAGACAACCGACAGAATGGGAGAAAATATTTGCAAATGACATATCAGATAAAGGGCTAGTATCCAAAATCTATAAAGAACTTATCAAACTCAACACCCAAAGAACAAATAATCCAATCAAGAAATGGGCAGAAGACATGAACAGACATTTCTCCAAAGAAGACATCCAAATGGCCAACAGGCACATGAAAAAGTGCTCAACATCGCTCGTCATCAGGGAAATCCAAATCAAAACCTCAATGAGATACCACCTCACACCTGTCAGAATGGCTAAAATTAACAAGTCAGGGAACGACAGATGTTGGCGGGGATGTGGAGAAAGGGGAACCCTCCTACACTGTTGGTGGGAATGCAAGCTGCTGCAACCCCTCTGGAAAACAGTATGGAGGTTCCTCAAACAGTTGAAATTAGAGCTACCGTTCGATCCAGCAATTGCACTACTGGGTATTTACCACAAAGATACAAATGTAGGGACCCGAAGGGGTACGTGCACCTCGATGTTTATAGCAGCAATGTCCACAATAGCCAAACTATGGAAAGAGCCAAGATGTCCATCGACAGATGAATGGATAAAGAAGATGTGGTATAGATACACAATGGAATATTATGCAGCCATCAAAAGGAATGAGATCTTGCCATTTGCAACGACGTGGATGGAACTGGAGGGTGTTATGCTGAGTGAAATAAGTCAATCAGAGAAAGACATGTATCACATGACCTCACTGATATGAGGAATTCTTAATCTCAGGAAAGAAACTGAGTGTTACTGGAGTGGTCGGGGGTGGGAGGGATGGGGTGGCTGGGTGATAGACATTGGGGAGGGTATGTGCTACGGTGAGCGCTGTGAATTGTGCAAGACTGTTGAATCACAGTTCTGTACTTCTGAAACAAATAACGCAACATATTTTTAGAAAAAAGAAAAGAAGATAACAGGAGAGGAAGAAAAGGGGAGTATGTCAGAGGGGGAGACGAACCATGAGAGATGATGGACTCTGAAAAACAAACTGAAGGTTCTAGAGGGGAGGTGGGTAGGGGGATGGGTTAGCCTGGTGATGGGTATTGAGGAGGGCACGTTCTGCATGGAGCACTGGGTGTTATGAACAAACAATGAATCATGGAACACTGCACCAAAAACTAATGATGTAATATATGGTGATTAACATAACAATAAAAAAATTTAAAAAAAAAAAAAAAAACCAATGGTGCACCTTGACTTCTTAATCTTCACAAACTCTCTGTGGGACTGAGAATAACAACATTCTTATGTCTGTTTTTTGCCTCGGAGGATCTGAGAGATTTTAAGCCCCCGAGTTCAAACAAGCCAGTCAGCAAAGCCACACCTAAGTTCGGCATTTTGTTACTTACCTTTTCTGCTGAACATCTCACGGGTCAGAAGGGAGAGACTTGTGACTGGGCCCCAAATGGAAAGAACTGAGAAGTGATCCTGAACTGAAAGGCCGTTTAAGACAGGAGGAAAGGGGTCGGAGTGTGGGGTCAGCCCACTGGACACTGGGTGTGGGATATGAGCTGTCAGCACTTGGTTAACTTAATCAGCCTCCCTAAGTTTTTATTACCTTGCTTGTAAATGATATTAAATGGCATCAGACTAGACAGCACTAGACAGATGTTATGAAGATGGTATACATTAAATACATTAAACCTGGAACCAATGCATTTGTCATCTGACATGGATCTAGCTTAGGGTAGAGCTAGTCTCCTGTCACTTTGCCTTAACAATCCTTACATGGCCCTGTCCCTCTGTGTATAAGTGGGGATTGGGGTCACAATGAAAGAAGAATAACCATATGGGAATTCCAATCCTCAGTCTTCTCTTAAATGTTTAAGGTAGGTCAAAAAAGTAGACCATGCAACTCTTAAATGGCTACCAAATCTCCTAGGATCCACCCCTCTTCCACCCTAACCAAATTCACCCATCCTGGCCCCATCTCTGCTCCCAGTTCCCTTGTTTCTCCATGCAAATTGCCTTTATTCCCACCACCTCCAAGAAATATTTTTTTTACAAAAACCTCTGCGTGTGGCTTTTGTCCTTTTCTTCCTCAGGAAAAGCAGGGTTGGAGAAGGTCAGGGAGCTGTGAACTCTCACACATTAATAACATTTAAACCACCTTATAGGATTAAAACAAAATTCTTTATTTTCTCAAGTATCTTGGTATATATAGTTTTTAAATTTCCCAGGAGTTTATTTTTTTTTAAAGATTTTGTTTATTTATTTGGCAGAGAGATACAGAGAGAGCACAAGTAGGCAGAGAGGCAGGCAGAGGGAGAGGGAGAAGCAGGCTCCCTGCCGAGCAGGGAGCCCGATGCAGGCCTCGATCCCAGGACCCTGGGATTATGACCTGAGCCGAAGGCAGCCGCTTAACCAACTGAGCCACCCAGGCGCCCCCCCCCCCTTTTTTTTAAAGATTTTGTTTATTTATTAAATTTCCCAGGAGTTTAAATAAAACATGTTATATGGTCCATAAATTGTGATTTTAGCCCTTGGATGGCATGAGAAACACCGTAATGTTTTCCTGGCCTTCAAAATCATAACTAGCATCATTGCCAACACAGTACATTTTACAACCCTCTCTGGATTTTTTTTCATTCCAATTCTTATTTATATTTTAACAGTTATTTGACTAAGGACTCCTTTTCCTTCTTAACTTAAATGAAAACATATTTCCCACTCTTTGTATAGCCATAGTGAACTTTATAAAATAAAAATATTTGTTATTAAATACACTTATACCACAGGGAACAAGCTTGAAGACTAAAAATATCATAGAAAGTTTAGATTTGTTCATTATATTAACTGGCAAGGGAGATGATGACAACTAGTTAGTCCTAGGTGTGTCTAAACAGCTCCCCCCAATTTTTTTCAATAAAAACCAATAACCTACTGCTATTTTTAAATTATAAAATTAAATGGAAGAAAAGTCTTGACCCAAATTCTCTTGAGCCCAGACCCTCTCGCTTGGCTTCTTGCTAGTTTTTGTTTCCATATTGTGGTTATTTCCTTTATTTCTACCCTCACACCACTCCTATGAATGCTTCTCACCTCCCTGCCCTTCACACCATCCAAGGTCTTCAACCCATCTGACCTCCTGTGAGTGACCATCTCTTTTTGTCTACCCCTTTGGTCTCGTCCCCTCAAGTGACCCCTATGTCCTTCACTTATTCCTTGACACATTTATACATCCGTGAAGCCACCACCATAATGAAGATAATGGACATATTCATCACCCCCCAAGTCTCCTCGTGCCCCGTAGTAATCTCTTTCTCCTGCCTCTTTGACTCAGTTTAATGATTTTGAGATTCATCCATGTTGCTGCCTGTGTCATTAGTTCATTCCTTCTCTTTAAAAGAACCCCAGTCCCCTCACTTATTCTTATGAGAATTAAGGTAAAATGGGCAGTAAAAACAAAAATATAAACACAAACTACATTTCACCTAAAATTCTTGGCTTAAAACACCAAAGATTTAAGTGCAGATGCTCCTAAGCAGAAAACCCACTCCTCTGATGACCTGTGATATGAAGCAAGAAAGTTACTGCTTTGAGTTGAGATGAAGACAAAGAGAGATTAAGCCACGATGAAGAATTTGTCACTGCCAGAATTCCCGGTGTCAGCCAAGAGGGTGGAGAACAAGCAATGAAGGATATAGAGTCTCTGGCTCTGGTTTGCCCTAGCTTTGTCCTTGACGTGTTGTTTCACTTTACAGGCAGCAGTTTATCTCACTGAATTAGATAATCTTAAGTACCAATACGTTTGTTATTCTCATTTTGTTTCTCTCCTTCCATTTGGCAAAAATGGTACAACCATCCCACCTTCCGCTGAGCCACCGTTCAGCAGGGAAATCATTGGGAGTGAGTAGCAATCAGGACAGCACCTTACCAGCAATAGTAATTAGCCACAGAATCACATGGTTGCTAGCCTGTGTCAGAAAAACACAGATGTCCTTGGAAATAAAACCATGAGACAAAACAACCAAAGATTTTTTCTGAGTCAGGGGATTATGGACAAATAAAAAAAATTCTTCTTATTTATTTGAATTTTCTAATTCAAAATAAATTATAAAAAATTTTTATGACAGTTTTTATAATATCTAAAATTTTTGGATAACAGATGTCTGTGGGTTTTTTTCATCACTGTCTTATTCTAAACTATAGGTTATTCTAAGTAAATTAATAACTTGATCATTATACCTATTGACAAGTGAACTGCTACTGGCTTCTGAATCTCCCTCAGACATCTAGTGGGTGTGTTCCAATTACTGCAGAGCTCAGATAGAGTCGCATTTTTTAAAAATTTTTTTTTAAGATTTTATTTATTTTTTGACAGAGAGAGGGAGAGACAGCGAGAGAGGGAACACAAGCAGGGGGGTGGGAGAGGGAGAAGCAGGGAGCCCGATGCGGGGCTCGATCCTAGGACCCTGGGATCGTGACCTGAGCCGAAGGCAGACGTTGAAGGCAGTTCAACGACTGAGTCACCCAGGCGCCCCAAGAATCACAGTTTTTAATCAAGAGCATTCGGAGTGCCTGTTTGTTCCCTTTGCTAGAACTAAAGGCCTATGAACAATCCCCACTGACAGCAATGACTCCCTCTGTTTGGGTAATTTCAGTGTCAAGCAGACATTTGAGATGCAATGGCTTCCTTCAGATTTCTTCTAAATGACCTGGCAGAAGCAAGAATTTTCTAAGATTCCATGCCCTCTCATTGAAAAGCTGTTGGTTAGAAATTTTTTTTAATTACTTTATTTTTTAAAAAAATCATGCTTGCAGGGGCGCCTGGGTGTCTCAGTTGGTTGAGCCTCTGACTCTTGGTTTGGATCTCATGGGTTGAGAGATCCCACAAGTAGGGTTCTGAAGAGGGGAGTCTGCTTGGAGACTCTCTCCCTCGGCCCGTCCCCCCACACATGTGCATGTGCTCTCTCTAAAATAAATAATCTTAAAAAAATTGTTTTTAAATCATGCTTGCAATCAAATGTTAAATTCAAAATGCATATAACAGACAGTCATCTTAGATTTCATCAGACAATGCACACATTGATCCAAAAATGTTACAACAAATGGAATTTATAAGGACAGTCAGCAGAAAAAGCTGTTGTTTTTACTCCTGTCAGATTTCAGTGTGTTTCTACTGCCACATCAAGATTCGGAGCACTGAGGAGACTGCTGGTTACCTACAAAGATGTGTTAGTTGTGCCCACAGATATTGCTCCCCTTCAATGCTTGTTTATTGAACTAGTGGGCTAATAGGCCACTGTTTTATTAAGTGGACATACTCAGCAGCCCCCAAGTCTCCTCATGCCCCATGGTAATCTCTTTCTCCTGGGATCATAACAGTACCTCTGTTATAGGATCATGGTGAGGATTCATTGTGTAATGATATACATAAGAGCACAGAATAATGATCAGCACCTACTAAGCGCTGCATGAGTAGTGGTTACTGTCTTGTTGGAACCACAAAGCTCTGTGAAACTCATATCTCTGTAGCTCAGCATCCCTTACTCACACTCCCAGCTCAGGCATAAGCCCTAGAAATGTAAACCACCCCCAGAGTCACCTGGCCTTGGCTTATTCTTCCAACTAAATATTTATTGAGGGCAGTCTGATCCAGGTTTAAATCCCAGTCTTATCGCTTTATTTTCAGAGCCCAACTCATCTGTTATAGGAGGGCACTACCTGCCCTATAAGGCTGTTTTGAGCATCTGAGTCAATGTGTGCAAAGATTATAGTGCATGCTTGGTACATCACAGGCACTTCATAAATGGCAAATACAGCATTATTATCACTATGATTTCTAAAGCTAAAGATGGCACCGTTTAACAGTTCTTTTTTTTCCAATTTCCTGTCCTTGATCTTGCCATGGAGAGACAATGAGAGAAGGCTCTGAGAACGTTCCTATTTTTTCCCTGGAAGAAACAGCCAGTGAGAACTCCTCTTTGAAACAGATAAAGCTCTGTAGTAATGAGAAGTATGTGTGGTGACTTTGGTTTTCCTGAGTCCTGGCAGATTCAGAAGAACCTTGAGGAGTGCCCTTGGGGAATGAACAGCTCACTAACGGTGACAGTACCATTTCACTGTAGTGGGGGAATCAAGACAAATACCCAGGTACAGGCTGTACTGTGTGTATTACTACACATTCCCCAAACCAAAACTACCACTCCACGCTAAACCCAGAATAACCTGAAATCTAGCAAAGTAAATTGTACCAGTTGAAGTTCCCTTGGGAAGTTACTTTCTACATAATTGTCAGCTTACCTTGTGTGGACTTCCTTTGACTTATTTGATTTATGAATGGTCAATGTTATTGACCATCTGACTACCTATAAACCCTTCCACTTAATAAAACAGTGGCCTATTAGCCCACTAGTTCAATAAACAAGCATTGAAGGAGAGCAATATCTGTGGGCACAACTAACACGAAGCGGCCAGACTCCCCTGGCCCCCATGAGAATCTCCCCCAAAAGGATTAAGATTTCACTTTGGATCTATAGATGCTTCACTTGACTTTGCATAAAAAAATGACTACGTGATTGAATTCTTAGTTCCTCAAAATAGCAGTGAACATTTGAAAGCTTCGAGAACACTGCTGAAAATGTTACCGAGTATAAATACCCATATGTAAGAGAGCATATTCATCTTATGGGCTACTCAACGTCCCAGCAGCATGTCAAATATTACAATAGAAGTAATTCACTGATGTGGTGCAAGAGGTGCTGCTCCTGTAAATAAAACATGGCAAGTACAGAACACACTGGAAAGAAAGCCTTTTGCAATACAATAATATTCAGTCCATACCAAGGAGATTAGGGGTTCCTTAAGTGGCAATCTCAGCATGAGGTCAAGGTCTGTGCGTGTTTACTCCCTCTAAAAATTTACTGGGATTTCACATCGCCAAAAAGATGTTAACTCTGGACCATCATCATAATGAAAGTCTCCCCTGCTTTGGTAGGTTTCAACACTCCCATCCCTTCCACTATAATCAAACTGAAACCAAGAAGTTCTCATTTTAAGCACATACAACAAAGATCAGAGTTTAATAACTTGTCTCTTGCTATCTCTGAACAGATTGTGAATTTGGCTTGCAATATAAGAGCACATTAAAAATTTTAAGACTCTGACATTCCTCACTGGAAGTGATGCCTGAGACTTGTTTCTAAAACTCACAACAGCATGCAAACTGAAACTTGGTTCTGCTCTCTCTGCGTGGGGTCCTGCAAATGGCAGGGTGAGAGCAGCCAGTCACACCGCACTTACTACCCATGGTGGTAAATCCTATTCTGTTCTTTCTTTTATTCAGACGTCTCCCGCAAGCCCCTGAGTCTGTATGGGTATCTAGGAGGGCTGGAAAGAGGCTGGGAAGGGGCCAGATCTTGGTGAACATATCCTGGAGTGGGCTAGGACTGCTCCAGTTAGCTGGGCTCCACGCTAGGGTGGAATTAACATAATTAACATTTAAGTATCACAGAGAAAACCTGGTAACCTGGAAGCCATTGAGATGTACAGGAGACTGGGAACTTCTGAGTATTTCGATCGTTTTGCTGAATATTTACAGATTTTATTATCTATGACATTGTTTATGAATTGATCCAATGTTCTTGGGGCAATGATATTCACTGTTTTGTATGAATTACCATTTAAACAAATAATTTGTACTGTAACTTGGTTTTTGAGGTTTTCTTTTTAAAGATTCTATTTATTTATTTTTGAGAGAGAGAGAGAGAGAGCAAGAGAGAGCATGAGCAGGGGGGAGGGGCAGAGGGAGAAGCAGACTCTCCGCTGAGCAGGGAGCCCCATGTGGGACTCAATCCCAGGACCCTGGGATCATCACCTGAGTGGAAGGAAGACACTTAATGACTGAGCCACCCAGGTGCCCTGTTTTTGAGGTATTGCATGGTTGTTACTCATGAAAAAACTGAGAAGAAAATTACAATGCATGTGCCCTATAATACAAAACTTATGTAACAGGAAGAGGAGGAGGAAGGTGTCTCATTTATGTGGGTGACAACATCTATAAACTTCCATGTTGTCATAAGAAATAGAGGTTCCTAAAATTGCTTGGAAAGTGGTCATTTTACATTTAGCTATGCGATACTTTAACTTATTAAAACATAAATGAAATCTTCAAGTAACTGGAATGTTGCTCATTTCACTTTTGAAGGGAAAGATAAATGAAAATAAGGCTCATACCAGGGATTTATTTTAAACAGTTATTCTATACCATCCAGAAGTACATGTAGATCACACACATTCTATAGAATATATACAGACTGTCAATTCTATAAGATGGTCTTCGAATATTAAATAATATTAGTATTATTATATAAATTATATAAATACATATATTATATAAATATATAAATAATATTAAATAAGTGCTGGAACAAACCCCTCTGACTTCCCAGGATGTCCAGTAATTTTATGACACCTTGCTAGAATATTTTAATTAATCATGGCCTTCGTGACCAAAGAAGGCCATGAGTACTTGTGTGCCTCAGTTATGATCCACTGAGCTCCACAGACAGATCTAGAAAGGAATAATCTTATAAATGCCTAGTTCAATAGATGTCCTACAGTTTAATCAACCTGAACACATAAACTCATCAATGGATAACCAACGAAAGTCAATCAACCTGGAGACAGAAACTCATCATCAGATACTAAAACTAGTAGGCAAAAGCTTGATGAGAAACAGGACATTTATAGAAGTCTCACGGTATTTCCCAGACATTATTCACTACAAAGGGAACAAAAGTCACATTACAAGGGAGAGACCTCACTTTAACAAGTGAGCAAAATGACCATCACCAACATTGGGACAAATAGACAAGTGTCTCCTGATATAGTACACCGAGAGAGACACAACACTTCTGTGCTATTCCTGCCAAAATGCAGAACCTGAATCTAGTCATGAAGAGACAGAAACAAGCCAAAGAGACATATAAAATCAATGACCTCTACTTTTCAAAAATGTCACCATCACGAAGACAGAGACAGGCCGAGAAATTAAAGACAAAGAAGCTATGACAAATAAAGGCTATCTGTGTCCTTGGATCATCAGATCCTAGGCTAGGGGAGAAAATGGTATAAAGAACATTATTGTCACCAATGAAAAACTTGAGCATGATTGGACTATGGACTAAATAATAGCATTATAAAAATGGTAAATTTCCTGATTTTGACGACCTATGATTATATAACAGAATATTCATGTTTTAGGGAAACACATACTAAAGTATTTGGGAATAAAGGAGGATGGTGTTTCCAACTTTCTCTCATATAATTTTTAAAAATGCACATGTGCGTGCATGGAAAGAGAGAGGCAAAGAGGGAATAGGGAAGTTGGAAACAATTGGTGATTCTGGGCAAAGGGTATTCAGAAATTTATTGTACTACTCTTGAAACTTTTCTCCAAGTTTGAAAAGTCATCAAAATAGTATCAAGGAAGAAGTCACCGCTAGAAAAAATTTAATCCACAAATATCTGCGTTGCAGTGTGTCCACTAGGCGGAATTCTGAAATTTCTCTAACCTGCCCTATCTCCTTTAGAGGACACTACACATCATCTTGGAGATGTGTCGAATCACTGAGTGGCCACTCTTAGCCATGTCAGTGTAGGGTATTACTTCTCCAGGCTTCTCCTGGAGGCCAGGATATAGACAGACTTGAGGGGCAGGATGGACTAAACACTTACTGGAGGAAAGGACCAAGAACTATCCCAAAGAGGTTACAGAACATCAAACATTTTGTTATTCAGATCATATGCCCCATTTAAATACATTTGGAAAATCCCCTTAAAACAATATGCAGCACATATCTTTACCATGTAAATCCCCCCTAAGCTGCCACCATACAATTTGTAAAAAAAAAAAAAAAAAAAGCTTACAGCAAGATCTCTCTCTGTAGTAGCATTCGCATGTTTTCAAAAGCAAAGATATAATATGTTTTCCCCAGAGCCAAAAAAAAAAAAGCACAGCTAAAATCCTCATCTTCAAATTTATTTACTCATTTATCCAATGAGCCTTGTATAATCCCGCCTACAGAGTGGTCAGTAGACAAAGGCTCTTGAAATCCTCTTTCCCATTACCTGGCACTGGAGATGCATTTACTGGCTCTCTGACAGACGTGTCAGACGCACACACCCTAATCATACTCCCTGATTTCCACACCGCCCTCCTAACCCCGCTCCTGCTGTCTCTTCCATCTTAGTAAACGGCAATGTCATTTTTCTAGTTGCTCAGGCTGGAACCCTGAAGACAGCCTTGACTCCTCTCTTCTTCTCACACCCAGCACTTCAGCCAAGAACAAATTCCCTCTGTTCTACCTTGAAGATATATCCCAAATCTGACCGTTTCACACCTCCTCCACTTCCAGCTCACAGAACTGAGCACCGGCAAATCTCATCAGGATTACTAATATAACATCTATCTGTTTTTCCAGGTTTTGCCCTTGCGCCCACATTCTGCACTCACACAGAGGAGAGAATGATCTGTTTTAAAAAGAAGGTCAGTACTTAAGTCTGCTAGGGCTGCCATGACAAAGTACCACCGTCTACATGGCTTAAACAACAGGAATTTATTTCTTACAGTTTCTTACAGTTCTGGAGACTAAAATCCAAGTTCAAGGTGTGGGCAGGATTGGCTTCCCCTGAGGCCTCTCTCTTTGGCTTGTAGCTGGCTGCCTTCTCCCTGTGTCTTCACATTGTCTTCCCTCTGTATCTGTCTCCTAATCTCTTCTTCTTGTAAGGATACCAGTCACATTGAACCAGGTGTGACTAGTTCACAAAAACATTGATTTTTTAACTCTTAACACTGATTTAACTCTTTAAAGGCCCTAGCTCCAAAAACAGCCACATTCTGAGGTACACAATTCAGCCCATAAGAGCCAGACTACACTCCTCTTGAAGTCTTTAGTGGCTTCCCTTACTACTCAGCACAAAAGCCAAAGTTCCTAGCATGACCTGCAAGTCCTATAGGATCTGATCCCAAGACCAATCTGAACTTATATCCCATTAATCTCATCCTTGCTCACTCCACTCCTGCCACACTGGCCTTCTTGCTGTTCCTACAACGTGTTAAGCACACCCCACCTCAAGGTCTTTGCATGGCTGTTCCTCCTGCCTGGATCTGTCTTTCCCCAGATATCTACATGGTGTTTACCTTACTTCCTCCAGGTCTCTGCAAAAATGTCACTTTACCAAGGTGAGGCCCTCTCTGACCACTCTATATATAATAGCAAACAACTCCCAATATGCTCTACCCCTTCCCTATTTTTTCCATAGCCCTTACCACCATCTGACATTATTTGCATTTACTCATTTATTTGCTTACAATCTCTTCCTCCACTCAAATGCAAGTTTCTTCAGGGAGCAATCAGTCCAGCATGTTGACCACTATACCCCTAGCACTTAGAATACTGCCTGACTCAGAGTAGGCACTTGGTAAGTATTTGTTGTGAAACTGAATAAATTAACTTATTTTATTGTCTGGCACTAGGCTTTGGGAGAAATATAAAAATAACTAGCACATTTCTGACTTCAACTAGAAGAGTTTATAGTCTTGAGTGTTAAGAAATCCCTTATTAGTTACTGGAGGTTTTTTTAGTTTTTTTTTTTTTTTAACGTCAAGAAATAAAGAGGGAAAAACTAAATTCTTTTTAGTTTTATGAAGTGACTGAAGATTACTTTCTAGCCTATGTGTTTTCTTGAAACATCTAACAAGTTCTATGACAGCATGTATTTCTTTATTATAAAGTTTGTGAGCCATAGAGAAGACATTTTAAAAATAATTACTCCTGGTGAATGGTGTAATTGTCCCTCTCTATAGAATTAAATCTGCCACAAAACATGTCACTGCTCTAAGGGTATTTTTAGGTTTCCTTTTTTTAGACTATAAATATATACAACTCAAATGGCATCCGCCCACTCTTGTTAATTCTGCCAGGATGATTCCTATTTACACCATTGGTTCCAAAGTTTAATCTCTCTAAAGAGATCTCCATGGGCCCAAAGGGAATTGTCTGAAAGACCCTAATAGGTTGTATCACTTCATTTAATGGTATTTAGTGACCACAAAGGCTGAAAGTCTGAAGTAGAAAGGGAACCCATAATTCTACCCCTAATTATCATGACTTAGTAAAAGCTCTGACATTTGATTTACTGCTTGTACTTGGGACTTGCTGTCTTCCACCATTCACAATCATAGTGCTGGGAACGCACTCTCCAAGCAACGAGCTGAACTCCTGGCCTGACAAAAGCCATTCTCTTGGTCACATACTCTATGTGCAGGAAACGTCATCTGACTTGTCAGGCCATTTCAGCCCCCAAGCCATGCCCGGGATGGTTCCACTACTTTGAAGCCTCTTGCTTGCCTATCTGCTCAGCTAACTCCCAATAATTTTCTCCTTTCCCTGGGCTTCAGTAGCACTTAGCTCAGACCTGAACACTAGCATTAATCATGTTATCAGTTGGGTTAGGCTAGGTTATACTACAGTAACAATCAACTCTGAAAAATCTTAGTTATTGTATAGGCAGAGGCTTACTTACCTGTCAAGCAAGGCCTACTCAGGTAACAGTGAGTAGGATACTGGTCCTCCATGCAAACTCAGTGATCCCAGCTAAGAAATGATTAGTCACTTTGGTCCTGCCTAACTGCAAGAGAGTGTGTGCATCCAGGAGAAGAGCTGAAGATATGGATGAGTATTACAAGTCTGACTGCAGCTAATTTTTATGTACTCTAATCAAGATAAGTGTCTCCAGCAATAGAGTGTGAGCATCTTAATTGGAGGACTCATAATTATTCATCTCACTGGTATATCCCCAGTTCTGAAAACAGTACCTGTACCTAGAAGGTTCTAAGTATTTATTGAATAAATGAATAATTTATACTAATTGGTATCAACTGCCTGGACTGAGGAAGAGTCCAGCCTCTCCAAAAGCACATGGCCACCAAATATCAGAAAGAAATCAATGTTTGTTAGGAAAATTAAGGAGACAAAGTGGCTGTTAAGGAAGCACGGGTATTGGCTACAGCACTTCATACTTATTGAGTAAATGAATGGATGGATGGGTGGGTGGCTATGTGGAGGAGTGTTAAGCAGACCCATCCCCAGTGCCACTGATGCTATCGTGCTCAGATTACTGTCTCTATCATCAAATTACAATGGCCACTATAATGAACATCACTGTCTCCAATCTTTTCTCCCCTCTCAATATACTGTCTATACTGATGTCAGAGTCATCCTTCTAAAATTCAGCTACCTACCTCTACCTACCATTGTCCTCCTATGCAGACAAGTTAGCTTTGTCCACACTAGATTGTTTGTTATTCCCTGGAAAGGATGTGCATCTTCACATCTCTGATCCTCTGCTCATCTCTCTTTCTTCCTATCATAGGATGCCTAGGCCAACTGGTATTTCCTTTGTGAAACCTTCCCAGATCCCTTCAGACAGAATTCACCGCTCCCTTCTGTGTTCTCCCATTATACCTGGATTATACTTTTTTAAAAATACTGCACTTAGGATAACAAGCTTTATATTTGGATTTAGACATTAGAGTTGAAAAAAGGACACTCTAGTTGCATATGTGTAAAAATTAGGCTGTGGTTTCTTGAGAGCAAGGACCTTATTTGATTCTCTTGATTAAGATAGTGTATTGTAAATACTCCATCACTCATTCTTCATTCGACAAATACTGCTGGGTGCCAAATATGTGCCAGGCAGTGAAGAAGACAATTAACACTTCTAGAATGAATTAAATCCTAAGTAGAGGTCCATTCATCCAGAGCCCTTTTGTCATTTTCACCTAGTACACAACAGTATCTTGTCCAGATGCCTATTGCACTCTTGATTCTCAAAAGAGTGAAACAGAGACCCTCACTATGAAATACTTCCCTGATAATATCTCATATTCATTTGGGGATTTGGGGATTAGGTTGACAATGTCTGAATTTTATGGAAGTTTTTATTGGCCAACATGACCTTTTGGATATGGACTTGCATTGGTTACAAGATGCAGAAATTGGACTCCCTGTTGTTGTGCATTTATTTGCTGCACACATCCCCATTACTCAAGACGAAATGTTTGCAGTGTTTTTAAGATGATCCTTAATCTTTTCAATGGTCACATAAAATTGTTCTTGTGCACACTGGGCTTTCATTTTATTTCTTTTTAAGGCATTGATAGAGAAAAATGTGAATGCTTTCAAACAGTTTCTATTTTCTGCACGGTGTAGAAGTTAGGTGTCGAAATATACACTGCATTTCTTCCCTATGGATTTAATAGCACAGAGCCAGCACTCTACCATAAACCATCCATTCTCCCTTCAGACCAGGCCCTGAAACTCCCATTAAAGTTAATGGAGACAATTATGCCCACAAACCAAAGGGAAAATAAACCCCTTCATTTGTAAATTAGCCTGATTCCAGTAGATTTTCTATGTCAAACCAAGAAAAAATAACATGAAAACATGTCAATCATGACCCTCTATTTAATTGTCTGAAATAAACGTTCATCTGGGAAGTCTCCCATTCCCTCCAGGAAGAAAAAAAGAGACAGCAAACTCAACAGCTATTTGGGACATTAGTCTGTGAACTTATCCACTATTTCCCTCCCAAGCCTTTTGGTAAACAGTAAATGGCTGTCTGTTGATTGCATTTAGAGATCCCATAAATCTATATAGATCAAACCCACTTTCTACAAGCCATTTCCTATGGAGATAGATTGGTTTGCTTTCACTTGTGCCAATTGTTTATTAGAAAGAAAGTGGACATCTCTTTTTAAGATTGTTTTTATAAAACTGAAAAGTTTGTTTCCCCTTTCCAAAAACAACTGTCTCTAAATTTAGTTCTAAATTACGGAAGCCATAAGTTTACTCCCTATGACAGGGCTGAAATATCCAAGAGCACTGGCCCGAACAGTACCTGTAATTAATAGAAGCCTTTGGAGTGGCTTTCTTTCTAGGGAATATACTCAACAAGCTTTTAGTCATCATTTATATATGGGAACTGTAGGGAGACTTCTGAAACAACAGTCCATGACTCACCTACTTGCATTCCCACCAGCAATGCACAAGTAATTCCACGGCTAGGTATTCACCCCAAAAAATAAACATACTAATTTGAAAAGAAATATGCACCTGTATGCTTTTTGTGGCATTATTTACAACAGCCAAGATATGAAAACAACCCGAGTGACCATCCACAGATGAATGGATAAAGATGTGGTATATATGTACAGTGGAGTATTAGCCATAAAAAAATGAGACCTTGTCATCTTCAGTAACATGGATGAACTAGAGGGCATAATGCTAAGTGAAATAAGTCAGTCAGAGGAAGACAAATACCATATAATTTCACTCATATGTGGAATTTAAGAAACAAAACAAACAAACAAGGGGAAAAAAGGAAAAAAACAGACTCAAATACAGAGGACAAACTGGTGGTTGCCAGAGGGGAAGTGGGTGGGAGGGATGGGTAAAATAGATAAGGGGATTAGAACACTTATTTAGATGAGCATTGAGTAATGTACAGAATTGTTGAATCATTATAATACAACACTGTGTGTTAATTATACTTAAATTTTAAAAAAGAAATTCACCTGCCCATTTTGCCCTTAGAGTACAACTAATATATTTCAAAAATGAAATGAGCTGTGGAGATCATTTCCACCCACAGACAGCTGTTGCCCATGCATTTTCCCTGGGACATTCCCTCTTCGTCTTCCTACAACCAGCCTTGGTCCCTCTCCTTCTATAGCACAGTGACTCAGGGCATAATTCAGATTGGTGCATTTTATTCCATCTCAACACTTCGCCTTCACCAGGATGTGCTGCCCCAAGCTGATAAAGGTGGTATAGCTACAGCTGTTTGGTTCCGAGAGCCAGAGCTCCCAGTAGGTCAACTAAGAAAGTTGCAGCCGGCTGTTCTCATTGTTCTTTCTATGCATTACACTTCAAAAAAAAAAAAAAAAAAAAAAAAGTTTTAAAAAGTTCAAACCAAATTTAAGCTATAAAAGATAAACTGATACATGCAAGATCTTTCATAAAGATACACAATTAGAATGAAATATAAAAGAAAAAAAGACTTTCAAAATACAGTAAGAATGAGGGTGCCTGGCTGGCTCAGTTGATGGAGCATGTGGCTCTCGATCTCAGGGTTGTGAGTATGCATCCCACATTGGATGTAGAGATTACTTAAAAAAAATAAAATCTTAAAAAAATATACAGTAAGAATGATCACAGCATTATTTACAATAATGAGAAACAGTTTCTGTCATTTTCACCAGTGATGTCCAGTGCCTGTGTAAAGCTCATTATAGTCATTAAATATTTGTTGAAATAGTGAATGGCAAATAAATTATGGTGATTTCCTACTTTAAAACTTTAATTGCTTTTAGATAAGAAGTGAAATGCTCCAACCATGCTGGCAGTTAGATGGCAGTTTCCTTAGTAGGGATAAAGTATAGACTGGGAATGGGCATCTTGGCAGAAGCGGGAGGTATTGATCTCGGTAGGGGTTACATGGAGAGACACACACTATATGTGTACAAAGATTCATGCAGATGAACACTTCAGATTAGTATTATACTTTGCTATATATCTATAATATCCTCAATTTTTAAAAAAGTAAATGATTACAGCATGATACTTCTGATCTATGTGAAAATCTGTTTTGCTCTCCATTCAGAAGGCCCTTTGTCTACTTTTGTTGGGGGGGGATGATCCTTTATTCTTGAACCTATATTTATATATATAATTATATATAATGAATATATAAATATATATATAATTAATATATAAATACTATTTCCCGCTAGTTCTTAAATTATTAAGAATTCCCAGATAACCGTTTGAATTTGTTTTGTTTTTCTGGGGGGAGAAAACCCACAGTTTGAAACTTCAAAATAAAAACCTAAAAGAACATAAAAAGTACATAAATTTTCAAGCACATTTAGACACACTACAATAGAGATTTCTTAAAACCAATATAAAGTTTGGAGCCATCCAGTGTTTCTGAAATCCTAAAATATCTAATTAAGGAAACACCGAACATAAAATGGAAACAATGTCTCTAGTTTACAATATTGATGGGCCCTTTTTTCAAGCAACTTTCCACTCTACCTAGAGAGCATCTAACTAGCTCACACCATAGTCATTAAGGGAAAGAGAGCCCATTAGTCATGTAACTTTAAACGGGTTACTTAGCCCCTTCACTAGGTTTCAGTTTGCTCTTAAAAAAACCAGGGACTACTATTAGGTCTATAAGGTCACAATCAACTCTATCTTTCTATATTCCAATGAAAGAATTTTTGTTGTATTAGAAGCACTTCTGAAGTCTTTAGTTTGATTTAAGGGGTAAGTCCTCAGTTTGATTTAAGAGAATTATAACTACAAAAACAGACTTGTAAACTTCCTGTCTACCTAAAAACGGTTTTGCTTTTACTCCCAATTCAGTGATGGCAATGATTGTTGTCTCATATGATGAACATTCAACAAATATTAGAAGCAAAGAATTTTATTGTTTTTTACACTGTGCCAAATTGAATAAACGTCCCTGGCTCTCAATAAATATTAATGTCCTTGGAGCTATTAAAATTAATTAATATAGCCAATGCCCCGGAGTTTATGCATCACTGCAAAATAAGTGGCTCATCTCCATTTTAAGAGTCTGCACTATCTCTAAAATTTTCTTAGAGTTTATGATTAGACCGTCCTTGACATTATAAGTTAAATATTAATATTTTGACCAAGCTAGGTGATAACCAGAAAAACTCAAAACAAAGACTAAAACTCAGCTTTGAACCTGCTTTATGATCATAAAGGGCCAAAAATAAATGAAGTGCATTACATTAAGCTTCCCTACTTCCATGCTAATCTGCTAGGATTAGTTTTGTTGCTTTAGAAGAATAATGAGGGGTGCCTGGGTGGCTCAGTCGTTAAGTGTCTGCCTTCGACTCAGGTCATGATCCCAGGGTCCTGGGATCGAGCCCCACATCGGGCTCCCTGCTCCATGGGAAGCCTGCTTCTCCCTCTCCCACTCCCCCTGCTTGTGTTCCCTGTCTTGCTGTGTCTCTCTCTGTCAAATAAATAAAATCTTTAAAAAAAAAAAAGAAGAAGAAGAAGAAGAAGAATGAGCTCAAGATAATGTCTTAACCTGAAGCTGGAATTTACTAATATTGACTAAATGTCACCATGAACTACACGGACTTGTGTTGCTGAACCAAAGACACCTATTAGTCCTTCCCCATCAACAGCCCCTTCTTAAAGAATCTGCCTCATCACAACTCAGAAGATGTCACTCTACTGGGGAAGGCAGAACCTGATCTATAGCCATCGGCTCCTCCCACAAATGTGTGTGGAACTGAGAAACAGAGTTTGAATCGGTCAGACGGCTTTGGAGCTAAAGTTCATGTAAAGTTAGACTCACACAGCATGCGAAAGTTAAATATTAGCAAAGTTATTGTCTTAGTTTGTCTGGGCTTCTATCACAGCATTATCATAGGCTTATAAACAACAGAAATTCATTTCTCACAGTTCTAGAAGCCAGAAGTCCAAGAGGAAGATGCTAGTAGATTCACTGTCTGGTGAGAGCCACTGGTTCATAGACAGCCTTCTCACATCACATGGTGGAAGGGGGTGGGGGAACCCTCTCCTGTCTTTTGTACAAGGGCACTAATCCCATGCAAGTGTGTCATCCTCCAGACCTCATCACTTCTCAATAACTAATCACCTCTCAATACCTAATCATCTCCTAATACCCTCACATTGGAGGTTAGGTGTCAACACATGAATTTTGTGGGGACACATTCAGTCTATTGCAACTACAGAGAGCCAAAACTAGGAGGCTGGCTGAGAAATCAGGTTAACCAAGTAGGGACCATAAAAGATGCAGAGAGAAGATAGGAATGGATGCGTGGACCCAGAAAGAACAGGATGGAGACAACAAACACCTATGACTTCCTAGGTCCTGTGACACACTGCTAGAATTCTAGCCATTGGTTTTTTGTTTTGTTTTGTTTTTAAAGATTTTATTTATTTATTAGAGAGAGAGAGAGAAAGCACAAGCAGCGGGAGTGGCAGGCAGAGGGAGAAGCAGGCTCCTCGCTGAGCAAGGAGCCCGATGCGGGACTCGATCCCAGGACCCTGGGATCACGACCTGAGCCGAAGGCAGACGCTTAACCGACTGAGCCACCCAGGTGTCCCTGGCCATTGGGTTTTAAAAGACTACCTGTAGGGTGCCTGGGTGGCTCCGTCGTTAAGTGTCTGCCTTTGGCTCAGGTCGTGATCCCAGGGTCCTGGGATCAAGCCCCACATCGGGCTCCCTGCTCCGCGGGAAGCCTGCTTCTCCCTCTCCCACTCCCCTTGCTCGTGTTCCCTCTCTCGCTCTCTCTCTCTCTGTCAAAGAAATAAATAAAATCTTTAAAAAAAAAAATAAAAAATAAAAGACTACCTGTAGTCTTAACCAATACCCCCACTTAGGTTTGCCCTTGTAAAAGTGATAAATATACGTGTTTATAGACCCGTGATCTCTCTCTCTCTTTCTCTCTCTCTCTCTCTCTCTCTCACACACACATTCATAGACAGTCTGGCACATGTAACCAGTACAGAATTGAAGAAGACAAAAACTAGACTTTGGTTTGTATTAGGAAAGAAGAGGGCCGCTCAGCGTAGGGGACAAGAGTAGACAAATACTCAGGTCAAACTGGGGAAGAAGTTGTAGACATGTTGAGAGAATAAAATAAAATTGAAGGGATTGAATGAGATATTAGGAAAGATTTTACAAAGTTCGGCTACTTGTTTAAGTGGAATACTGCTTTGGAACTCTGCAAGCTGTTTTATTTCCCAGGACTTCCTAAGGAAATAGACTTGCATTCCTCTCTTAATGAGATCCTATTATTAGCCGGACACAGGAAGGCCCAGTTTTATTTGGGTTATGGCAAACCGCACTCTCTTTCGTAGGTCAGTGTTTTTCAACAGGTTTCTAACAGCAATTTCAACAGAATAATTCTTTATTGTTCAAGACTGTCTTGTAGACTGCAGGATGCTTAGCATCACTGGCTCCTAGCAACTAAATGACAGAGTACCCATAGTCCTTGTGACAACTAAAAATGCCCTCTACGTATTTCCAAATGACCCCAGGGTCGGAGGGGAGAAGGCTGCCCATGGTTGAACCACTGATCTAGACCTTGATAAACTGGTTTCCACCGTTGCACTGAAACAATTTCTGAGGAAGATGGTGGCTAACACGTAAGAAGAGCGGACTCCTTTTTAATTCCTCCCTAAAGCATTCAGCTCAACGATATGCATTACCTATCTCGGCAAGCAAACATGCCTCATCAGGCAGGATGGTTGAAAATGAAGCCCAAGATACTATCCTCCTAGCCTTGCACGAAATCCTGCCCTGAAAGTGGGTGACGACAACCACCCTCAGCAGGCAGGCAGTAGAGCCGGCCTTCCATAAAAGCGCGCATGACGGACACGACTTAGAAAACGGGGCTCGGTCTGAGGAGGGGGGCTAGGAGAAGCGGCTCTGGACGCTCAGGACCTCAGAAAGAGGACAACAGGTGAACACACTTGTGCACGCGATTCTGCAATGCCAAGGCTCAGGGCATGGCGGAAAGCTGACAGTCCGCGCCGAGCGGACACTCGCTGGACGACGCTCGCGTTCCTAGACAGGTGAAGGCAGGTACTACCGCCTCCGCAACGTGGCGTCCGTAAGAACTGTGGTCCAGATAGGAATAGAGTTCAGAAACCAAGGACGGTGCACTTGTTCTTCCCGCTTCCACCTGGGATGTTCCCCGCCCCGGGGGCCTCCAGCCGCGCACTCACCTTCCTCACGCCGCCCTGTGGAAGGCCGGCTGCTCCACGGGGTCGTTAGTCCCCGCGCGGTCAAGATGGCGCCCCCCGGGGGCGGCCGCCTGGCTCAGCGTGAGGCGCCAGCGACTCCGGATCTCACCGTCCGAGTTCCAGCCCCACGTCGGGGGTAGAAATTACTTCAATAAAATAAAATAAAATATGGCTGCACTGGAACTTATCGCTGTCTCCGACCCCTTCGAGGGGTCGACCAGGAGGGTCCTGAACTCGCCTCTCCCCTCTGACACGCCAAACCTACAACGGCCTACAGAGCAATGTCCTCAGAAAAACAACCCAGCGACTAGCCGAGTGACTCCCACGCCCAAGCGGGTGCGACAGGCGGGGACGCGGGGACATAGGCTCGCCCCAAACCCCACCCTGGACGCTGCGCCCACCAGCTAGGAAGGAGCACAGAACCCCAAGCTTCTGCCTGAAGGCGGAAGGGTTGGAGCCCCACAGCCGGCACCCCAACTTTCCGGCCCTCATCAGGAGAGGCGAGCCGCCCCCCCCCACACGTAGCCCCAGGAGCCAGCGGGGGCTGTGACCACAAGCCCGCCCACGCGCCCCACGGGCGACGGTGGCCCCGACCCCGCGGCTCTTAAAGGGCCCGCACTCAGATTCACCGCCTCAGGGCCCCGGGCAGGTGGCCGCTGAAACGTACCCAGATCTTCTCTGAAAGAGGCGTCTTTTTTTTTTTTTTTTAAATTTTATTTATTTATTTGAGAATGAGAGAGAGAGAGCACGAGAGGGGGGAGGGTCAGAGGGAGAAGCAGACTCCCTGCCGAGCAGGAAGCCCGATGTGGGACTCGATCCCGAGACTCCAGGATCATGACCCGAGCCGAAGGCAGTCGCTCAACCAACTGAGCCACCCAGGCGCCCCTTTGCCTCTCTTCAAGCGTGGGTCTGAGGGACGGGCACCTAATTTAACACACAGCTAGGGACCTACTAAATCGCTCTCCAAAGATGGCAAGCGAGTGCCGTCTTTGCCCCCTCTCGCTCCGCCCGGGGTCAGCTCTGGAGCCCGCTCTTTGCCACTGCCGCCCCGAGGCCAGCTCTAGACCCGCTAGCTCTGGTGGTCAGTGGGACTTACGCTGGGATGACACCTATTTGTAAACTATAAACGCTGCTGGCTGAGGGTCGGGCTTCCAATCGGCATGAGTCCGGGGCCGACCGAGATGCCCCCGCTTGCGGCACTGCGGGGTCTTGGCACAGCCCCCGCTCCTGGGAGCCACTGGCAGGGAAGTGGGCTGCGTGGACAATCACAGAAGCCTGTGAGACAGCCAAGGGCCAGCGCAGGGGAGCGTGACGAGGTTCATCTCCTCCAGGAGGCCACTCTCTCAAGACAGAGTCAAACAAAATGAAGAAACAGAGAAATGTGTTCCAAACAGGAGTACAAGACACGACGTCGGAAAAAGACCCTAATGAAAGGATCGCGGTCTGTCCTCTTCTTCGGTCCGTTCTCCACAGTTTTCATCCCCCGTCGGTGCACTCCCTGTGTGTTCGTTCATTCACTTGTCTAGGTGGGAGGCCCCATCCCCATATTACAAACGCCTTGAGGGCTGGGACTTAGGGTCTGTTTTTTCACCCAGTGCCCGGAAGAGTACTTGAGAATAGTAAGCACCTAATAAATATTTACTGAATGAGTGAATTTAAGGATAATTCAGATATATAAATATATAATACATCCCTAACAAGAAATTAAAGAAGGCTGATGATGTTTAAGATAGCTCCTTCGTCCTTGGAGGTTGACACCATGAAAAACAGACATAATGCCACCGAATGGGTCCACAATTGTAGGGGGCCCATTTCACGCCTGTAGGCCTCGCCTCGAGCAGCTCCAAGGAGTTCACTAGAGCAGTGCTGCCCCCACCTGGTATTTTCTGACAGCACAAATGGAGGGAAAAGGGCATCCCTGTGTGTTCCTTCACCTCAAACAGGGCTTCTGGAGTGCTGTGTTCTAGGTTCTGCCTGACAGTTTTCTTTCTTTTTCTTTTTTTTCCTTTTAAAGATTTTATTTATTTGAGAGACCGAGAGCACAAGCAGGAGGAGGGGCAGAGGGATAAACAGACTCCCCACTGAGCAACACCGTCCCAGGCGCCTGGGATCATGACCTGAGCCAAAGGCAGATGCTTACACAAAGGAGCCACCCGAGCCTCCCTGCCTGATACTCTTCTAGAGACGTGATAGCGAGCGAGTCAGAGCCAGTCCCTGTCCTCCCAGGGTTTTTAGTCACAGAAACGAGGAGGCAGGCTTGGAGAGCAGGCTTATAAGAAAAGAGTGTGTGGAGAATCTGGGAAGCAGAATTGAGAAAAGGAGAGAACTAACAGGCCCAGAAAGGGTAAAGACTCAAAGAGCTCTTCCCCCTAACAGAAGTTAAAGAATCTTCCCTGTTTCTTCTTTTCTCTCTCTCTCACCTTTTTCTTAACCGAGTAAATATCCAGAGCATAAAATTGACTATTTTTTAAAGATTTTATTTATTTATTTATTTGAGAGAGAGAGAGAGCACATGAGAGGGGGGAGGGTCAGAGGGAGAAGCAGACTCCCCGCCGAGCAGGGAGCCCGATGCCCGACTCGATCCCAGGACTCCAGGATCATGACCCGAGCCGAAGGCAGTCGCTCAACCAACTGAGCCACCCAGGCGCCCTGAAATCGACTATTTTAATCCTTTTTAGGTGTTCAGGTCACTGGCATTAGGTCCGTTCACACACCGTTGTGCCACCATCACCAACCATCCATCTCCAGAACTTTTTTTATCTTCCCAAATGTAACTCTGTACTCATTAAACAACTCTCCATTTTTCCCTCCCTCTGCCACTGGCCAACGTACTTTCTGTCTCTGTGAATTTGCCTGCTTGAGGTACTTTGTATGAGAGGAAGCACTATGCGTCCTTTTGTGACTGGCTTATTTCACTTAGCACAATGCCCACGAGGTTCATCCATACCACAGCTTATATCAGAAGTTCATCACTTTTGCAGGCCGAATTATATTCAATTGTATGTATTTACCACATTTTGTTTATCTGTTCTTCCGTCGGCGGACACCTGGATTGCTTCCACCTTTTGGCGATTGTGAATAATGCTGCTGGGAACCTGGGTGTACAGATATCTTTCACTCCCTCGGTATTTAAGCTGTTCCTTGTTTTTAAGGCATACAATATAGGTTCATGTTCAATACTTGTGATGAGTTCTATTGGCAGGTATAGATCACTGAAACATTGAACTTAGGGTTAATCCTTCCCATTCACAGGGTAATGATGGTTCACTCACCTAGCGCATTCATGTTGACTGCACCAAAGGATGAAGTCCAGAGCCTCGGAAATTTAATATAATAAAGGACCACTGCAGGTTGCTGGGGACTCTTTTTCACCGGGTGACCTAGGGATTAAGAATTTTGCTATATACTTATGGTGCTGCCATCTCAACAAAGTTGACAAGGTCACTGTACCAGGGCGGAAGAAAGGGATCATTCCTGAAAGTCCTAGCCCAGAGGTGACACAGTCCATTGGCCAAAACTAGGCATGTGGCCCACCCTAACTGCAAAGTGGTCTAAGAAACATAAAGGAACTGATGAAATAATCAGTAAGTACTGACCTCAAGTAGGTGGGCTTGGCTCATCTTCACTACATCCTAGAGACCCCTTCAAAGAGAAAATGAACAGGAAGAGCCTTATTCAGCATGCTTCTGTGGCATAGAACTTCCAGATACTCCAGCCTAAAACCAGAGCATCTATAGAATTTCCACAATCTCCTCTAACACCACTAAAACGAACCCTACTCATATAAAATGACTTTAACGGATGTGTTCACCAGAGTGGTATTTTTGAAAAGATCCCAAGTAAAGATGGCAAATAACCAACTCCAGCCACTTGGTGGGCAAGTATAACACTACACGTAGGAGTCTGAGGCCATTGGCAGTGGAAGGGAGAGCCAGGCCCAACGGCAATGTCTGCCATGGGCACTAGAAGGGAGAGCAGAACCATGCATGCCAGCAGTGATATATCCCTGCCCTAATTCCTGGGTCACTGTTGCACTGGCCCCTCAATTACAACCCCAAATGATCATATTTGGGGGACAAAGGTCACATTTAGATGATGTAAAGTTTATCTTAAGATTAACAAAACCAGAGGCGCCTGGGTGGCTCAGTCGTTAGGCGCCTGCCTTCGGCTCAGGTCATGATCCCGGGGTCCTGGGATCGAGCCCCTCATCGGTCTCCTTGCTCAGCGGGAAGCCTGCTTCTCCCTCTCCCACTCCCCCTGCTTGTGTTCCCTCTCTCAATGTGTCTCTGTCAAATAAATAAATAAAAAGTCTTAAAAAAGAAAAAGATTAACAAAACCAATAAGAATAAAAGGGGTGGGGAATCCAGTTGCGCTCTTAACAGTCCTGTAATTCTTTTCTGAATTTTAGAAAAACTTCTATGGAAAAATAAATGAAGAGGCTGAGAATGGAATGGTAGCTAGAAGATTGTGAAAGAAATCTCATCCTCAGAGCCACATTAGTTACATGATAATGTATGTATGGTACCAGTGACCATGTTGGTACAAATTATACAGTAGACTGATTCAGACATGAGTGGATATGTATCAGAAAAAAATAACTGGGCCCTGTTGAGAAGCAAAATATATTTCCCAAGCCTCAATCCCTTCTTTACTTTACTTCACTTTCCTTTAACTAATTATGAATTCAAGTAGTTATGTTTCATTAGTAATTGTAACATTTTCCAAACTATTATATGCTTGGTCCACAGCCTGCCTTTGACCTGCTTATTGTGGTCTGCAGCATAGGGAGATTTTTTTTCTTTAAAGATTTCTTTTCTTAATTGGGATGAGGGCAAAAGGGGTTTCAGATAGATAGGTGGTGAATCATAGCTTTCATTCTTGGGGAGAAGCCAGGGCTTCTAGAAATCCCCACCATCCATTCCTAATGATAGTCATGCAACAAATTTTCCTTGAGTACCTGTCAAGCTGATAGAACACATTCAGCGATCAAAATAAATATCCCTATTCTCCTGGAGCTTCCATTCTGGAAGAAATTCTGAAGTATTGTTTCAGACGCCCTTTGATTATTTGACCTACTTCTGTTTCGCAGAAAATGTTGCCTTAGTACTGAAGATTTCAAAAGAGTTTTAAAATTTTTTTCTGGCACTTACACAGAAATCATCACTAGCAGTCCATCTGTGCTTCCACTCGTGGTATTAAAAGCATTGTATTCATACCAGAAATATGGAGTGAGAGAGTTTTCCATGGTAAGGAATTACGCTAAGAAGTATGAGGGGATATAAACATGCGTGAGACATAGCTGCAAACTTACCCTTTAGTGGTTACCCCCACACCATGGTTTCAAAGGAAAATACTGTCATCTCTATGTGACGATGGCTGGATGACACCATACTGTCTATGGCACCTCCACTAAATTGCATAGCGTGTGCTTGTGATTCAGATGTTCGCACCGTGGGGACCAAAATTGGAATCAAAGAGCAAATGGCAGTCTTGGTGGCAGTTTGGATGGAGGATCGTCTAAGTCTAGTGCTGAGAATCAAGGTACTAGAAGAATGAAGACCCACCCACGGCCACCCAAATCCAGAGGCAGAAATGAAATGCATACTGCTTGCCATCTGATCATCAGAGACCAAATATTAATCTCTCTTTAGATCTACCATTGAGAACTATGCTCTATGACAGAAGGCAATCTTGAAGGAGGTGACAGGGTTATCTTGATTTACATGCAGTGCAAGTCAGCCAGGGCTAAAGAGAGTGATCACGTTTTTGCAGGAGGTGACAGAGTTTGTGCTGGAGGTGAAAGCAGGAGAGCATGAGGTCAAGACACCTTGGTTAACTGAAAATGCTTGGCCACATTTTGAGTTCCAAACCACATTACAACTTCCTGTTTTCGGTTATGTGGCATAATCTTTGATTTTCTATTTTTTAAGTTTTAATTTTAATTCCAGTTTGTTAACACACAGTGTTATATTAGTTTCAGGTGTACAATATAGTGATTCAACACTTCCATACATCAGCCGGTGCTCACCACAAGTACATTCCTTATCCCCACCACCTATTTTACCCATCCCCCTGCTCCACCTCCCCTCTGCTAACCATCAGTTTGTCTCTATAATTAAGAGTCTGTTTCTTGGTCTCTCTCTCTCTCTCATTTTTTCCTTTTGCTTGTTTTGTTTCTTAAATTCCACATGAGTGAAATTATATGGTATTTGTCTTTCTCTGACTGACTTATTTCACTTAGCATTGTACTCTCTAGCTCGCTCCACGTTGTTGCAAATGGCAAGATTTCATTCTTTTTTATGGCTGAATAATATTCTGTAATATATATACACCACATCTTCATTATCCATTCATCAATCAATGGACACTTGGGCTGCTTCTGTGTCTTGGCTATTGTAAATAACGCTGCTATAAACATTGAGGTGCATGTATCACTTTGAATTGGGGTTCTTGTATTCTTTGGATAAATACCCAGTCGTGTGATTCCTGGATCATAAGACCTATTTTCAACTTTTTGAAGAAACTTCATGCTGTTTTCCACAGTGGCTGCACTAGTTTGATTCCCACCAACAGTGCACGAGGGTTCCTTTTTCTCCACATCTCAATTTTCTATTTTTAATTTTAGCAAAAATGAGTTAAGAAAACATCTACGAACTTCTGAGATTTTTCTAGACCTCAAAGGGCCTTTAAGAATAATATCTTGATGAGTTAGGAACAAATGATTCAGAAACATGGATTGAATTTACTTTTTTTAAAGGATTTTATTTATTTGAGAGAGAGAGAGAGAGCACTCAAGCATGAGTGAGGGGGTGGAGGGGCATGGAGCGGAGGGGTAGAGGGAGAGGGAAAAGCAGACTCCCCACTGAGCAGGGAGCCTGACACCTGGCACAGGGCTCGATCCCAGGACCCTGGGATCATGACCTGAGCTGGAGGCAGACACTTAACCAGCTGAGCCACCCAGGTGCCACTGAAATGACGTTAATATCAGAATTGAACACAAAGTGCATTAAAATACCTGGCTATGCTCTGTGCCGTAGGGTAAGCCAAATGTCTGGGAGAAGTATGGCAACATGAACAACACTGGGCCACCTCCTGCACCACCCTGCTTTCCTATGCATCTCTCTTTGTTTATTTTTGCCTTTCATGCCACCCGGAACACATGTAGACTTCAGGTACATTGTAAGGAATAATAGCCAGTGGCTTGAAGAACCCCCACTTCCATTTCCCTGGAAGAATTGGGATTTCCCCCAAGACGCTGTGTTCAGCAAATATGAACAAACACCACAAAAATCTGCTGTGTTCTCAGCCCCAGTGAGGCAGTGTGTTTGAGTGTTTCATCCGAATCCAGCTTTCTGCTTGTCTGAGAAACAGATCAGGGCAGTTGGTGACAGGACCAGATCCATCATTTGAGAAGCTCAGAGTAAAATGAACAGGCAGATCCCTTGTTCAATAAGCATGAAGAGTTGCAGGATGGCAAAACAGAGCATTAAGAGAAATATGGGGAGAGTGACCATGAAGCCAGCCCTGCAGAGTCATGCACTGAGACATTTTCTCCCTTAACGTTTCCTATTACAAATAAAAACAAGATGGCAGAATATTCAATGTGAACTCGGATTAAAAATGAAGTATGACATGGGTTTATGATTTAAGGATTTGGATTTTCAAGCATTGTTAACTAAAATCAAGTGATGGGACCCGATATCACCAAAGATTGCAAATGGTATCACAGCAAGAGTGAAAAGAACTGAAGTTGTAGATGAAACCAACTGGGTTCTAATTAGCAAAAAGGAAAGCAGTTCTGGGAGAGGTTACGGTTCTTGAGGACATGTGCTTTTCCTTCAGGGGCTCTGAGGAAAGCCACCGATGCAAAGAAAGGAATTCTCTTTAAAACTGATGGCACCGTTTTATAACAACACCACAGAGGATTTTAAAGGAATGCCGAATAGCTCTGAGACGTTTAACATGTTAGCCAGTCTCTGTTTTTGCAATTTTTAATTTTTTTTTATCATATTCCTTATTCAGTGTGGTCTCCTAAAGATCTCGACTTCTTCCCTCACCATTTCCAGAGAGGAATAAATACACAAAGTAACAACTTGAGTACAGAGAAGTCACCTTATAACAATCCCTTGTTAAGATTAGTCTTCAAGAATCATGGAGCCTAAAAGCAGACATTGCCCATAAGCATGTCTTTAAAAATAGTCTGTACATGGCATATGTTAAGATGTTTCCTTAACTCCTCTTTGCTAAAATTCAAAATTACTTTTGAAAAAAACTTTTTTATCCTGTTGGTAAAAATTTGAGCAATAACATACAGCATGAAATTTAAGTCCCTTGGTTATTTCAATCTCTCCATTTATTAGGAGCCTGTTATATCTTCTCTATTTTTCTATAAGATTGGTCATATCATAAAGAACATTTTATAAGTTCAGTAGTTTTCAGCTTCTCATTAGTCTTTTTTTGTTTGTTTGCCTGTGGTGTCTATTAAGACTTGCACTTAGAAGAAAAAAAGAGACAAAAACAGAATCTGTTTTACATTCTTTACACACAGTTCCCTCTCATTTTTAAAAGAGAGCTGATTCCAATTTTTTTTTTTTAGCTAAACAGCATGAGGTCAGTTTCTAAGAATTCCATTGTACCATGTGTTTTATCTTCTTTATTTGTGAAGATGGATGAGTCTGTTTTTATGCGTATATCAAAAAATTGTCAAAAAAATAGGTAACCAGTGCATCTGTTGCAGATAGTAAATGCTAAATCCATAAACAAACTACAAAAATTAAATATGCCAAAGACGGGGCTTTAGATAAAATATTGATTTAATTCCATTCAACAAACATTTATTAATCTACAAGTTACCTCTACCAAGGACTAGAGATCCAAAGATGAATTGGACTCAACCCTGGCCTTGTACTATTTTGCTATAAGTAATTAGAGGCATGAAATAGTCAAACACTGCAGGCCGAATGAAGTACTAGCAAGAAAGAAGTCTGTGCTTCCATAGTGGACCCAATGACTTAATAAGCCTTTCATTTCAAATCCATGCCATTTCATAAATAGCAGAGCCATGTATAACAATACAATGACTTTATTCCCTTCATAGACTCCACTAGGGGACACTTCCTAGCAGACTGGAAAGCATTTCAAACAACATAATCTACACTTGTCAGATGGAGTGAGCAAGGGACATCTGAGGACACATTTATTTTCCTTGACTTTCTTCTCCAGGCATTTTTCGATTCCTTGCAAATTTTCAAGATCCGGTAGCTGGTGGCTGATCGCAGAGCAACAGCAATGAATTAGGCCAAGTCTGGCTGCAAGCACCATGGGGACATCCTACTTTGACTGAAACCATTGCATTAAGCCATCTAAGCCAGACGTGGTAGAGCCAGGTCAGGGAAATCGAAGACATCAAGGATTTCCTGCAAAGAAAAAATTAAGTTGGAAGTAAATGCTCTGTCTGAGCTAATCTTCATCGCTTTATATTTTAATAAAGTTGGAGGACATAAATGGAGCCTTTCTTTACCATCACAGAATCTACAGCATTTGGAGGTATGTTGGCAAAGTTGGAGGGTGGGGGAGGGGAGGAGGGGCGTGGATGGGGAGTGGGGCGTGAGGCTGTGTGTGGGTGGTGTGTGGCTGGGGGTGTGCACCTGCACCTTTGGGGAAGGAAGGAGAACAGTGAGGCTGAGAGAGACCAGTGATGTGTGGACCGGGAGAAGCAAGGTGAAAAGATGGGCAGGTGGAAAGGCAGTGAGTGTGCAGACTGTTTAGTTGTACTCCTTCCTGCTCACTGCCTCTGCTGCATCCCGCCTTTGGCCTTGCTCACTTGCATGCCCAGCAGAACCGCCCCAGGGTGGACACTGGTCTGGACAGGATTAAATAGCGTGAATGGAGCAGAAAGCATATGACTTGCTATCCTAGTCAGCTTAGACTGTCATGACAAAACCCACAGACAGGGTGGCTTAAACAATAGACATCTATTTCTCACCGTTCTGGAGGCTGGGAAGTCCAAGATCAAGGTGCCAGCAGATTCAACTCACGGGGAGGGCTCTTGTGTGGGCTTGTAGACAGCCACTTTCTCCTTGCGTCCTCACATGGCCCTTTCTCAACGCTAAGCCAGCATGGGTTTCCATCCTGATGACCTCATCTAGCCCGAAGGCCCTACCTCCAAATACCACCACACTGGGCATTAGGGCTTCAATACATGAGTTTGGGAGGGGCACAAACATTCAGCCCAGAACGCTGGGCGTCTTCCTACCACTGTATTTCTCCATCATCCTCAGACTGCTGGAGCTTTCTGATTATCTAGACTTACCTGCAAGCATAATAGCAACCTTACCCTTCTATAAAGTACTAGTGTTCCTGTGACCATTTGTAGGACACGTTCAGTGACCAGGAGGAGAAACCAACTAGAGCTAGCTTAATTTAAAAAATCTTACAATTTTGTCAATTATACCTTAATAAAGCTAAAAAAATTATTGACAACTATTAAAATAAATACATAAAAGTAAGCATCCTCATTTTTTTTGTTTTTTCCTTGCAGAAATTATTTTGTTATTGTAGTTAGATCCTCACAATCAAAGTTGTCTTTCCACTGTCTGTATTTGGTTAACATGAAATTAAATTGTAGTTATAAGCAACAGTTTGTTGCCTAGGGAACAATAATTTTATACTTGCTTTAACAGAAACAAAAGAATATTTATCTTAAAATGCAAGATTGTTATACAGCCTTTCACCGTGCGCTTACATTATAAAAAAATTTAATTTCAAAAGTGAAAATTACTTGTGCTGTTTGAGCTTTAAGGATTGGAAAGTTTAAGTGCAATATCATCTCCTTAAAGAAAAAGCAAATTGAACCAGGATACGTCTCCCCTGCAAGAGACAATTTAGATTTACAATTTACATGAAAATCATGTATCAGTTTTCTGCAGGAGATTCTTCAGCATACCTGACTCAAAATCCCAGCAGGCTGAATCTAAAACTCAACCTCATACCATTAAAAAAAAAACAAAAAACAAAAACAAAAACTCAAAATGAATCAAAGACCAAAATGTAAGTGCTCAAAGTATAGAACTTCCTGAAGAAAACATAGGAAAAAACTATTTGTGAACTTGGGTTCAAAAAAAAAGATCTCTCAGGTAGGACAGAAACATAAACTATCAAAGAACAACAGGATAATTTGATTTGATTAAAAAAAAAATGTTGTTGTTGTTTTTTTTTTTAACTTTAAGTAGGCTCCACACACAACATGGAGCTCAAACTCATGACTCTGAGATCAAGAGTCACACGCTTTACCTACTGAGCCAGCCAGGTGCCCAGATAAATCAAAATTGAAATTTTTGCTCTTTGAAAGACACTGTTAGAAAATAAGAAGGCAACTCACATCCAGGGAAAAAATATATGCAAAACATATATCTGATAAAGGACTTTCAATGGAATATATAATGAACTTTTATAATACAACAAGAAAATCAACTAGTAAAAAACAATACAGGGAAATGATTTGAACAAATACTTCACAGCCTTAAGAATGGCAAACAGCTCATGAAAAAAATGTTCAACATGCCTAGTCATTGAGGAAATGCCAATTAAAACACAGGAAGATACCACAACATGCCATTAGAATGGCAAAAATTGGGGCGCCTGGGTGGCTCAGTCGTTAAGCACCTGCCTTCGGCTCAGGTCGTGATCCCAGGGTCCTGGGATCGAGCCCCACATTGGGGTCCCTGCTCCGTGGGAAGCCTGCTTCTCCCTCTCCCACTCCCCCTGCTTGTGTTCCTTCTCTAGCTGTGTCTCTCTCTGTCAAATAAATAAAATCTTTAAAAAAAAAAAAAAGAATGGCAAAAATTTAAGAACTGACAGTATTTTTATTGGTGAGGATGCAGAGAAACTGGAACACTCATTCTTTGCTGGTGAAATTCACATTACACAACCACTTTCGAAAATACGTTGACAAGTTTTAATCAAGTTAAATATACACCTGTCATACCACCTAGAAAACCTCCTTCTAGCTGTTTACCTAAAACAATGACAATATATTCTACACAGAGTCTTGTATATAATATTGATATAGCTCTCTCATTCACAGTAGCACCGCCCCCAGACTGGAGACAACCCAGACATCCATCAGAGTGTTAATGAACAAATAGTGATGTATCCATACAATGAAATCTTGCTCAGCAAAGAAAAGGAATGCACTACTGATCCATATGATAACCTGGGGGAATCTTGAGAGTATCACATAAAGCACAAATAACGCAGACACTCTAGACTGTTATATTATTCCATTTCTATTTAGTTCTAGAAAAAATAGAGAGACAGAGAGCAAATCTTTTGCTGTTGCCAGAGGCTAGGGAACAGGGGAGGGATTGAGTACAAAGAACCATGGAGGAATTTTTGGGGTGATGGAAACATCTTGTATCTTGATCGTGGTGATAGTTAATGATTCTATACATTAGTCAAGACTCATCTAACTACACTTAAAATGGGTGAATTTTATTATAAGTAAATTATAGTTCAGTAAAGCTGATTATACACATTACACTGTTTAGAAAGATTGCCTACGGAAAAGGGAGGCAAATGGGAGTGGAAAGTGGAAGTAAAAGAGGGGGGAGAAAAAGAGGAAGGCAAGGAGGGAGGAAGAGAGAGGTAGGCAAGAGAGGAGCTTGGATGAACCAATAATAATGATGTGCCACGAACCGAGTACAGCCTTTGTACTTGAGTATGAATGGGATATAAACCAATGAGATATAAAAGAAAACCCAGGCATGATATTGCAGATCATGGGGACAAAAATGGGTTATTCAAAAATGGTGGTAGAACACTGTTATCCATTTAGGGAATAACATTTGACCTATTCTTCACAATATACACAAACATTAATCCCACATAGAATAGGGAATTAACTGTAATGAAAACATTTTCATAGCTTTGGGTGGGGAAGGCATTCTGATACAATATACAAAAAGAACAAACCATAAAGTAAACACAATTCTGACGTTATAATTAAACATGATCTCTTTATCAAACAACAATCTAAAGATATTAAACATCAAGCCACAAGCCAGAGGATATGCCACACATGTAACTAGCAAACAATTAGTGCCCGGTGTCTCTAAAGAACTGATACAATATTTACAAAGAGACAACTAACAGGTAAATGCACAAAAGATAGGAACATCTTCCCAGAACATCTTCTCACAAATGACCAATGGTTGAGAAGGAAAAAATACTCAACTTTAATACTAACGGAGAAGATGTAAATTAAAACAACATGAATATCAATTTTTTACCCCTCAGAGAGGCAAACATTTTTAAAGATACAAAATATCAAGTGTTGGCAGGTTTGCAGCGCAATGGGAACTTTTATATACTGATAGGGTGTAAATTTTGGAAAGCAATTTCACATTATCTGGTGAGGCTGAAGATGTACAATGCTGCATGAGCCTGCAACTCTACTCTTAGGAAAACTACTCTAGAGAAACTCTTACACTGGAGCAAAGGGAGCAGGCTCAGGAATGTTCATAATAGCATTATCTGTAATGCAAACAACAAAGAAACTAGAATCAGTGTCCTTCCATAAGAAAGTGGGTAAGTAAATGGTGGCCCCTGCATTCTATGGAATATAGATCAGTTAAAATTAACTAATTACAATTACATACATGAATAGATTTTTTTTTAAGGAATTCAACTATGCAACATGAAATGCAAAAAAAGTCACAGAAGAATAAAAGCAGTAGGATACTATTCATATAATGGTGAAAAAGACAAAAACAAAGCCATCTAGTCCAAGGATTCATACTTAGGTAATAAAACTATAATAAAAGGCAAGGGAATGATGAACACAAACATTAAAATAGTGTTTCTTGCTGGGGGTTAACAGAGAGGAATGTGGTCATATAGTTCTCATAATATTCTTAAACTAGGTGATTAGTATATGGTTATTAATCATCCTTCATATCTTAAACATAGATACATAAAATCTCTTTTTATGTCTAAACTATATCATAATAATTTTTAAATTAGTAAACAAAAATGTTTTCTAAATGAAGGAGGAAATAAACAGCCTTGGAACTTAGATGCATCAGAAAAAGTTTTGCTTCTGTACAAAGTATACCTTCAGAATATTTTGCTACAAAGTGCTCTGGGATTGGGGCTTTTTCTGGAGATTACTTTTAATTTCTCATGGTCTCAACCTTTGCTTCAGGGCTACTGGCTGCAGTCAGGAGAAAAGCCCAGTATTTCCCCTTGCTGACATTTTCTTTTAATCAAAATATATATTTTACGTCTCCTTATAAGAGCAGACACTGTTGGGGTGTCCCTTTGGGCTGGAAAAGCAGTTTATTTCTCAATGGTAAACAGATTTGTCAGCCATTCCGACAGCACAAAATGTCAGGGTGCCCATGTGGAAAAGGAAGAGGGGAAAGGGGAGATTGGCCGCAATATTTATTTGATGATCGTGTTTAATTATTGATATGCTGAAGGCCCAAATGTATCCAGACTTCTTTTTCAATAATGAGGGCTACAGGAAAAAATATGTCCTGGTAGCCTACTCTAGTCATTTCACAGAAACCATCCATTAGGCCTGCTCTGCAGTCTTTCTTCCAGAAACAGCAACCACTGTTTTGTCCACTGTTGCTACAACCATGAGAAAAAGGAAATGTATACCTATTGACATATTGTATATAAATTATTTTGAATATATAAAGGGATAGCCATGTAAGCTGTTACCAACTGTTACTATCCTTGGCCCCTCGGGGGAAAATAAACGAGGCGGAACCAAAGCAAGTAAATTGCCATGGGTTAGACATTGCCTCCGGGTTAGAAAGTCTCCTTCCAAATCCGAAGCTGAGTAAGTAATCTTTCAAAGCAAAATAAAACCAACCCCAGAACTCTTTGTGCCACGCAGTCTGGCAAATTGTTAACAAATCCAATAGAAGTTGAGTGACACCGGCTGGAGCATGGGCGATTTGGGGACACTTAGCTCAGCCCCCGCCCTGACAGGGGGACTGATCATCTCGCCTAAAGCCCTGGCAGCCTGGAGACTCCTGACCTTGCAGGTTGCTGACAGTGAGGGGGAGGCCCGCGTCGGGGGTTTCTCCCCGCCGTCAGATCCCAAATGTTATGATGTTTTGTTGTTCCCAAACACGCAGTCCCTTTCTCCAAGGCCGAGTGGCTGAGTCAGGGTCCTGATCACCGAGAACAGTGCCAAGCACACAGTAGGCATGCAGTGATCATCTCTCACGAATAACTAAGCAAATGAATGAGTACTGACGGAGCAGTGGGACCTAATCCGCTCCCCAGTGTGGTACCTAGACCCTCTCATAGCCAATCTGCAGTGTTAAAAATGGATCAGAGCAGGACTCCCTCTATGTCCTTTCACACTGTGGTGTCAACACAGGTGTGCTCCCATTTGAGGATGCTTTCCTTTGAGGATGCTGAATGTGTTCATTTTCTCGTGTTACCTTAGGGCCAGCCACTTTCTCCTGTGTAGTCAGCTTTGAGTGATGGCCCCAAGAGCCTCAGGAAGGAAGCGGGGAGACCGATGCCACTGGCCCACGACCCCCGTTGGCTTGCTGGGGATGAGCGCAGGTCCTCCTGCTCTACAAATGGAAAAGGTCAGCAAGGCTGGGCACGGGGACAGGGATGTGTGGCGGGAGCTGGCTTTAAAGCCACAGTTACTGACAAAGAACTCTAGTCACGACCTGGGTGGGAGAGGGAACTGTGGAGGAAGCAGTACCGGAGTGGGGAGAGAGGTTCAGGAGGACGAGACAAGAAGGACGATAAAAGGGAGGGGAGGGCATCTGTCTCCGTTTGATCATGCTGGAGACACCACCTGGGCAGGGGTTCAAACGCAGAGATAGGAAAGGCTGTTGACATCTTTTAAGTTAGTTCCGGCCCCGGAAGCTGCCTCACTGCAGAAATTCATGTCTCTCTGCTGCCTTTAAGTTCACTACTTGTGCTGGTTGTCTTCCCCTACCTTGAATCTTAACACTCTACCTCCAGTACACACATGCGCACGCGCGCACACACACATTCACACATACACACACACAAAGAGACATAATGCAAACACACACACAAATACACATATACACATGTACAAAGGCACATGCATAAACACACAAGCACATGCATGGACACACATGTACACACACACAAAGACACATTAAATATGCACATTCACACATGCTGCAATATTTAATGCTCAATCACACTTCATTCCAATAAAGGAAAAAGAAAAGAAAGCCAAACGCAGAGGAGTTTCTCGATCTGATATTCCAACCACATGAATAGACACGGGTCCCTTTGATTCAGCCGAGACCTCCCTGGAAGAACCGTGTGGGAAATCTTTTTCAGGAAGGAACAACTCTCCAAGTGGAGCCGTCTACCTGCCTGGCTCGACCAGGGGAGTCTCCCCCTCAGACTAGGAGGGTCCAGGCCCCCCAGCCTAACAATCACAAAGGGGCTCCTTAGAGTCACATGCCCAGGGTTTGTCGCATTCGCTTCCTTGCACCCCTCTTCCAGGTTGAGAGAGGTCAGCTGACAGATCTCCGGGTCAGCTCAGCATTTTGGTTTATGGTCAGTTCTGGTTTTTCCTAGTAGTTATGTTTCTATAAAGTTGCCTGACCTCTGAATTAGTGAATACTAATTCATTGCTTCTAGGGGAAGTATGTGTGTGTGTGTGTGTGTGTGTGTGTGTACACATACCTCACGCAGTTCATAATCTTACATCCTAGAAAAATTTCATCCGGTAGATTCTACTGTCTCGGCTTTACAAAAGAGAAAACGAAGTTCAGAGTGTTAACTGAGTTGCCTGAGGCAGCCCCACTAACACGAACCAGAGTTGGGATTCAAACCCTACTGACTGGCCTCAGGAGCCCTTGGCCCGCCCTGCCCCCCACCATCTGTGTCCACCGTCCGGTCATCTCTGGATGAGGCTGAAACAAGAGCCTTGTGTGAACTAAGCTGGGAACATATGCACAGGGCAATTCAAATATCTCACCACTCCGTGCGTATCTGTGAACAACCAATTGATTTTAGGATTACAAATACATTTTTAGCGGGGCACCTGGGTGGCTCAATCGTTACACATCTGCCTTCAGCTCAGGTCATGGTCCCAGGGTCCTGGGATCGAGCCCCGCATCGGGCTCCCTGCTCGGCGGGAAGCCTGCTTCTCCCTCTCCCACTCCCCCTGCTCGTGTTCCCGGGAGACACTTGACACCGTGGTGAGGACCACGGGTGTCCACGCCAAGTCCTCCAGCTACCAACGCTCCTTGCGCCAGGGAGGGCTTGAGAGGTAACCTGAACAGAACGCGATCGTGTGCCGAGTGAACCATATAGGGATGCAGGCCAACATCAGGAGCTCCTCCTTCTAGGGTTCCTCCCTCACAATAGAGGTGCTCTTTGGAAGCCTCTGGGAATGGAGCAAGCAGGACAGCTGCTGAAAGCAAGGATCCAGGTGTTCTGTTAAAAAGGGTGCCAGTCACGTGGGCTGTGGCCTCATTCAGATTTAGGAAGTTGAAACAAAGAAGCTGAGAGGCACGTCTAGGAGACAGGCGCCGGGAGGGACAGTGCTGAAGTCAGTGCTTGCCCGGGGAGGGGCACAGAGTTGTGCCATTTCTGCAACGGCTTCTTGCTTCTAACAGATAACAGAGTAACTCCTTCCTTTTGGAAATATAGCTGAAGGAGAAAGAGAAGTAAAAGGAAATAAATAAAATCTTAAAAAAAAAAAAAAGATTTATGAGCAAAGAAGTGGTCAGCTGGATTGAGTGAAAGTGTGGGGAAATTAGTGCGTAGCTGACATGTCACCTCAGAGCACAGAGTGCCCCAATGTACTTCAACTAAATGAGGGAAGAGAAAACTCTAGCCATCAGCAAGCCTGGGCCTGGGAGCATGCCCCTGACTAAATCTCCTCCCTTTGGGGATTGAAGTTGTCAACAGCCCTGCTCGGGGTGCGGGGGGGAATCTGAGGGGCAGAGGGAGGAAGGGGTTTGCCCACAGAACAATTCTACCTCCACTCCTCGGGCTCCTCTGAACTCAGACAGGGATCAAACATAGCTTGCTTCACGCAGCACTTTCTGAGCTGGTTCCTTCTCCAAGGGAACTGTGATGAACTGAAGGTTTGTGTCCCCGCAAATTCGTATGTTGAAGACCAAACTCCCAGGGTGATATTTGGAAATGGGGTCTTTGAGGGAAAATAAGTTTAGATGTGGTCATGAGGGTGGGGCCCTCATGATGGGATAAATGCCCTCATAAGAGAAGAGTCACGTGAGCACATAGCAAGATGGCAACCATCCACAAGCCAAGAAGCAGGTCCTCACCAAGTACCGAGTCTGCCCACATATTGATCTTGGATGTCAAGCCTCCAGCACCAGGAAATAACTGGTGTTTAAGCCTTCCAGTCTGTGGTATTTTGTTATAACAGCCTGAGCTGACTAAGATGGGGATCTCTCTGCCATTTGGAAGCCAAGGATTCTCCCTACAAGGCACAGTCTAATAGACCCACTCAAAACATATACCCTAAGGTTTTAAATCCACAGGTGTCTAATAAAACACCCCTTTAAGTATTACACCTTCAGTTCTAGCACCACACAGGGCACATGGGGGCACATGACAAATATTTGTTGAATGAACGTAATAAAGAGGCATTTAATGTCATCAGTTCTAAGACACGATACTTAGGGTATTTATGGTCATTAGCTCCAAAACTCGATCCCAAGTGAGTGTAGAAAAATCAAATAATGTGGTCACTGTCAATTTGATCACTACCATCATGACCCCCAAATTTGACACCCTCTCAGGATTCTTACACACATCCCGTATCAATACGTGGCAGCTCAGAGAGAAGGAAACCCAGAAGCTCTGCCTCACCTGTGATGGAAGATAAAGTACCCAAAGGACCCCTGCTATGAAAATTACATTTTAATCTTCATTGCATAATTAATTCAGAGTCAATTATTTCTCTGTCCAGAAGAGTGAGTGCATTCTTCGAAACCCTACGGTGGAAAAGCATTCATGACATGCCCTTTTATTTCTAACAAAAGATAATTTGCACATGCTCTTTCCTTGGGAGCATATCGTTTAAATGAGAATAAGCTACCTTGAAAAAAAATTAAAAAGGAAATGAAAGAAAGAAAATTAATGAGACATTCAGGAAAAAAAAAAAAAAAAACCATCACCAGAAAATTTCCCAATCCATGCCAGAACGATCCTATCCCTGGGAACTACTCTCAAAGTATCATCATTCTATCATCCTTGTATCTTCCTTACCTGTCACTATTGAAAATTTAGACTTAATAAAAATCACTCATCAGATGCTCGTAGCAATCACCATGAGTTGCCACCCACGTCTGTGCGTCTCAGATGGGAGACGATCCAGTATGGCCACAGAAGCCACGTCGGTTTATTCCTGGCCTGGGTCTCTTAAAGGAAGGTACTATTTCCTTTATGTGATGATGGTCAGCTGCCTTCGGTGCCATATTCATTCTGTCTGCAGCACCCGGCAAGGAAAGAGAACTGCCTACAGAATATATTTCCTTTCCATTCCCATGTCCAAAATGTTAAAAGAAAATGGCTGGCTTTGTGGGTGTAAACATTGGTCCAACGTGAAAAACGACTATGTAATTGTTGAAATTCGGCTTTTGCAAAACTACCCCACTGAGGCAAAAGTACATCCTGACTCCACATTGCCCGGGAAGACAAAGAGTAAGAAGCAGCAAATGATTATCCTCATAGCAACAAGGAACCATAATACTACACTCCATGTGGTTATACTCATTCATACTTTCCAGACTGTTTTCCCTTTCCACCTCCACCACCCGGCCCCAGTGAGCACACCCTCCCCTGGGCTGTCACAGTAGGCTCTCACTGACCACCCCACTTCCCGGCAGGGTCCAAATTAGGTGTGGCCAGTGTTCCCCTGCCAAGTGCAGAGGTGCAAAATATACTGAAAAATGCAGGAATCGGGATAAATTCTCGTTCGGTGCAACAGTTTTTAAAAATCTAATTTAATGCAAATGTATTTGTGATGAACAAAATATCAGAATTATAAATAAAGACATGATACAACAGTGCCACACAAAAGTCACACTGGAGCCTGGGGTGGAAGGAAAAATGTGCACCACTATCCACAGGTTTTCAGGGAACGTGTTAATAGTAATGTTTCTCAGAACATTAAAGTAGTTGAAAATCATGAAAAATTGAAAAGTAAATGAATTAAAACTTACAATGTTATTTTAAGTTTAAGTATTTTACTTATACCCCAAACAGAGTTTATAATTTTTAAAAATATTTTATTTATTTATTTGACAGAGAGAGAGAGTGAGAGAGCACAAGCAGGGGGAGCGGCAGGGGGAGAGGGAGAAGCAAACTCCCCGCTGAGCTGAGAGCCGGATGTGGGGTTTGATCCCAGGACCCCGAGATCATAACCTGAGCCAAAGGCAGACACTTAACTGACTGAGCCACACAGGTGCCCCAAGAATTTATTTTAATTAAAAAAATATTAATTTATTATCATTTTACTTTCCTGGATGTAATGGAAGGAATCAGTAGTATTTTCAAAATCTACTTCTTTGTCCACCTTCTTTTCAGCTGGGAGTTGTAAGTGACAACCAATGGGAGAAACTAACTTTTAAAGTATGTTTAGTAAATGTTAAATTCTATAAAAGGTATCAATAAATTTTCCCAATATTTCAATCAAAAATAATCACGGGAGTTTTAACATACCTACTTCGCCATTTCTCAATATTTTTCAACTACTACAATGTCCTGGAAAATTAATTATTTAAAAAAATATAAAAACATATGTAAGAGCAATGTTTTCTCTTTTGCCTCAGGCCTCTGTATGGCTCAGCACGGCACTGCTGGATCCTGTCTTTATTTAAAATTTGGACACATTGCTCGTCATGGATTTTTTTTTTTTTGCATTAATATTGAATTTTGAAACTAGTGCATCAAAATATCAGTTATCTTATGACTGAGCTTTCTTGTGTCTCCTTGAGTTTTGCACCTGAGGCAAGTCCTTCACTCACGTCACCCAAATCCCAGCCTTCCCCACCCACTCCATTCCTCGAAGAGCAGAAAGATGGCTTCTCTCAAAATTAAGTAAGATCACAGTACTCCAATGCCTAACACCACACAATAGGTTCCCATTGTACTTTGAATGAAATTCAGACTCCGTACCTGGGACTACAGGGGCCTGCATAAGTGAGGCTCTGAGTAACCTGGCTCCCATCCCTTTCTCCAACCATACTTCTGTTCTCCCATTGTGTCCAGATACACTCCCACTGCGCTGCATACATCAGGTTCTCGGCTTCAAGACCTGTGCACATGACTTCCCCTCCCTGGAAGTTCCCCCGCTTCCTTCATACGGTTACAGCCTTCTCATTCTTTTAATCCACATTTAAATGTCCCCTCCTCCCAGAGGGCTTCCACACCCACCTTGTCTAAAGGAAGCCCACTTTACTCAACTAAACTCCCCCAAATAAGTTCATTTTATGTATCAACTTGGCTAGGCTATGGTGCCCATTGTTTGGTCCAATACCAGTCGAGATGTTGCTGTGAAGGTGTTTTTTTAGATAAGATTAACATTAACAATCAATTAACTTTAAGTAAAGCTAATTTCTCTCCATGGTGTGGCAGGCCTCACCCAAGCAGTTGAAGGCCTCAAGAGCAAAGACGGATGTTCTCCAGAAAAGAAAGAATTCTGCCTCAAGACTGTAACGTTAATGGGAATCCTGCCTGAGTTTCCGGCCTCCTGACCTGCTCTGTGGATTCTGGATTTGCGAGCCTCTATAATCCCATGACCCAATTCCTTAAAATCTCTCTCTCAATAGTATATACATTATACATCCATACCTAACATATATAACGAAGACGTATATGTTTTCTCTTCTGTTTATCTGGAGAACCCTAACACACCCACCCTCTCATGTTTCTTTGGTTTTTCCCAGGACTTACATATCTCATAAACATGTAATTAAGGTGTATTCATTGGCTTCGGCTGTGTATTTGTTAGTTTCCTTGATGTTTCCATGTGATCTCTGCCCTGAGGGGCTGTAAGCTCCCTTAGAACGGGAACTGTGTCTGTCCTGTCCAGCTCTGAGTTCCCGGCTCCCTGCACAGTGCCTGGCACAGAGGAGCAGGAAGAATGCAAGGACCACGGGCCTGGGCTCCAGAGACAGGCTTCCCCCGTAGGGTGGGGAGGAGAGACAAGTAAGAAAAGGGAGTCCTGTGGCTCCAGGAAATTTATAAAAATAGTGTTCGGGCACAGGGCCCTAGAAGGGGCCAGTCCCTAGAACCCAGAGAATCAAGGAGAGGCAGTATTTGAACAAGAAAAGAATGCAATCATTGGGACTAGCAGGCAAAAAATCACTGGATGCTGATCCCCAGAAAGCTGGAGCTCCCGAACTACCAGAATGATCTCCCAACTGGCATCCCTGCCACTGCTCTTGCCCACTGGTGCCTTCTCCAGCCACCAGCCATGACGAGCTGGTTTCACACACTGCATCCTGTCCTTCCCTTATCTAAGGCCCTCCCCAGGCTTGCCATCTTGCATGGTAAAATTCAGATTCCTTACTGTGACCCTCAGGGCACTGTGCCATCGGATCCCATAAGCCTGCCTCTCAGCCCACCACTCGCATCCTGCTCTGGCCCCACCAGCTCCCAGCAGAGCCTCTCCTCTCTCCAGACATGGTCCTGCCTCGGGTCCTCACCTAGAACACTCTCCCTGCAGATATGTCCATGGCTGCCTCCCTCCTTCCCCTTGGGTCTCTGCTCCCACGTGGCCTTATCAGAGAGCCCTGCCTGACTCCCTGTAGAAATGCCAGCTTTCCATGGCTCCTCCCATGAGGACTCCGTGTGTCCTAAGAGCACTTCCTACATCCTTCCTATTCACTTGTTGTCAGTCTCTCCCACTAGGATGTACAAGCAGGGAGCATCTTGCCCACTTAGGCCTCCCGGATGTGGAGCACGGGCCTGCCACATGCTAGTGGCTATATGGTTGCACCTGCCTACGGGCAAATCGCAGAAGCTGGGCGCTGGACAGAGATGACAGTCCCACAACATATCTGTTCCACAGAGATTGCACTCAAGTCAACTAACAATGAGTTAGGGACTAACGGAGAACAAGATGGAAACCAGGACACGGGTAAGGTTCCTGGGTCTAGAAGCAGAGGAATGAAGAGCACCGTTGGAAAACCTCCGCCATGACCTCTGTCTCCATCCCCCGATGATTAGGACGGGCTCCACCCTACACAGTGCACCCCACACCGCAAACTACCCTCCTGTCAGGCACTTGCCACAGGGCTGGGAACCAAGCCAGGCGGCATGGGAAGGAAAGTTCTGGTTGGAGCAACGTAGCTCCTCAGACACCATCACGCCCACCTTCCCCCACGGGGCCGAGCCTCTCCAGCCAGCCCTGCATGCTCCCGGCTTCCACTTGGTCCTTTCTAGCTGCATAAATGTTGTTAAAGAGAAGGAAGCAGAGTAAAAAAAAAAAAAAAGCAATTGCTCTAACTTTTACTTTCTTCCTTTCATTCCCATCGACAGCCCGATGTTTCATCAAGCACAAGTGAGAGGAGGGGTCAGGTTGTGCCTACCCTAAGATGGCGGGCAGCTCTGCACTCCGGGGCCCTAGCGTTTGTAAAGCTTGGGAAGCCAGTGTGGTTTTGCGGGAAATGTGCTGCGCTCCCTCCCAGGGATGAAAAGCAACAAAGAGACCTGAGCTGACATCATTCCTTTTCGGAGAGTATGCTTATTTTCTCTGTCCCTCTGAAGGTCAGACTTGGCTGTTGGGCATGGCGGAAAATAAAGCCGTGGTATTTTCGGGATCTGGAACACATCAGAACTGAGATCCACCAGGGAGATGGCTGGCTTTGATAACGGGAGCTGTGGCTTTGGCCTCACACTCTCTGTTTTAGCTATCCTGGGTTCTTATCTGGTGCTCTTTCCTAAATAAATAGGATAAAAAAGACCCAAGCCCCACCAGAAATTTCCCCCACCGCTTAAAGCCGATCTGACAAAGACAATAAGCACCATGATATTGCCATAAAGAATGGCACTTCACTGGCTTTCATTTTAAGGCAGGAAAAGAAAAGCAACAATAAAACTTGAAATGCAAAAGGAAAGAAGATAAGTTATTTCAGGGGATAATGAAACAGGTTTTCTGTCTCAGTGCTAGGTCAATGGCGGTGCCATCGGCTTGTCGCAGGGGCCTCCCGGGGTGCTCTTCTGGGACTCAAAGGAGACAGAGGGACCCATCTGCACCCGGGCCCTGCAAGCTCTCCTCCTGGCCTTGTAGGAGGAAAGGGAGGTGATGAGACAGGGAAGAATTACTGGGCTGGGACCTGGGAGAGGACAGAGGTCCAGGGACATCAGCTGTCATTTAGCACCGATTTCCCCTAGAGGTATTTGCCAATTTCTCTGGCCATCGCTGAAATACTGAGTACTGCTTCTGACAGAGAAAAAGGTCTAAGATCTGGACTCCAACAATGGGGACGTCCTGGTGAATGCCCTTTCTTCAGGGAGGGCTGTAAAGAGTTCCATCCTAGCAGTAGGATAAGGTGGAGATCCTGGAGGCCCTTGGAGGCGTCTGAATGATAAATCAACCCCTGAAATCGTATCAAGGAAATCTCAGATGGTTCATGCCCTCCACCCTACTGGCAAAGGAAGATACAATCAATCGCTCTTGAGCTCCTAAGTATTTCTGCAAACAATTTTGTAAATTCACGACCAAAAATAACGCAGCACATGAGTTGATAAGGTAACATGAATAAAAATAAGCAGAAATAACAAACAAGAGAAGCAGACCTATAGGATTCTAGAAATTATAGTTACCAGACACAGACTTTATAATAATCCTCAAGGGAATAAACAAGACTGAGAATTCCAACAGGGAATGTGAAAATATTTGAAAGGAAATTAAAATTATAGAATTAAAAACTGTAACAACTGAAATTAAAAACTCAAAGAGTGGGATTAACAGTAGATTAGGTAAGTGGAGGAAGAATTAACAAATAACATGTAGCTAACAATGAAAGATCCAGAACGAACCACAGAGACAGAAGGATTAAAAAATACAGTAAAAAAAGGATAGGAAACATATAGGGTGATGGGTGAAGGTCTAGCGGTGTAACTGGAGTCTCAGAATGAGACTGGAAAAAAGCTGGAGAGAAGAAATATTTGGGTAAAATTGTCTAAAACTAAGAAAAGATATGAAGCTAAAAATTCAAGCCCTACAAATTCCAAATGAGAGAAAGGAAGGAAGGGAGGGAGGCAGGAAGGAAGGAAGGAAAGAAGGGGGGAAGGGAGGAAAGGGAGAAAGGAGGAAGGGGAGAAGGGGGAAGGGGAGAAGGGGGAAGGGAGGAAGGGGGAAGAGAGTAAGGGAGGAAGAAAAAAGAAAAAAAATGCTTATCTGAGTACATATTAGTAAAACTACTTTTAAAAAATATATAAAAATTAAAATCTTAAAATCATCCTGAAAAGAAAGACAAATTATCTTTAAAGGAGCAACACTTAGACTGGTATGAAAAAGAAAAGGAAGACAGAAAACAAAGGAATGAAAGAAGAGCCAACTATGCCCACTGGAAGGATCCTTCCAGAAGGAGAGATAAAGACATTTTCGTGCAAACAGAAGCAGAGATCCGATCACACACATTACAAGAGACACTAAGCGAGTTCTCCAGGCAGAAGAAAAATGATCCCAGACAAAGTTCACTATTTCCGGAAGAGATGAAGCACACCGAAAAGGGTAAATCAGTGGGTACATATGAGTAACTTTTGACTGCTTACGAACCCAAAAAAGTTTTGTGGGATATAAAATAGAAAATTAAAATAGATAGCAATGATCACCTGTGAGGTGGAAAGTGTTATAAGGACCTTGTCTTATCCAAAGAGAGCTAAAAGCACCAAATATTAATTAGGCTTTGAGAAGTCAAGGATTATGCTGTAAAACCTAAGATAACCACCAAAATCATAATAAAAAGGATGAAACAAACGAAGAATGTCACTGTTCATGCTTTAATAATAGCAGGATGTTTTCTGAGCATCTTCCCTAAGGACTTTTTCTGAAACCCAAGCAAAGGTCAATGTACAAACTTGTTCACTGAAGTGATTATGATAAATGTCAGAATCAAACGTTCAGTGATATAAGAATCTCTGTGATGGACGATGATACAGCCATTTAATGTGATGCCCTCAAATAATATTTAATGGCATTGAGGAGATGCTGTGCACATAAGAAGTGAAAAGAGCAGAAATAAACATTGTCAGTAGAGCATGACTAAATTTAGTTTTTAAAGTACACATACATGCAGAGAAGACACCATAAAAATATAAACAAAGTAGAGCATCCCTGGTGGTGAAATTACAAGAGATTTTTACTTTCTTCTTATTTTTTTTAAAAGATTTTATTTATTTATTTTATTTGAGAGAGAGAGAGAGAGAATCTCAAGCAGACTCAGGACGGAGCACGAGTCCAATGCGGGGCTCGATTTTACGACCCTGAGATCATGACCTGAGCCGAAATCAAGAGTTGGCCACTTAACCGACTGAGTCACCCAGGCGCCCCTACTTTCTTCTTATTTTTTTTTTTACAGATTTTATCTATTTATTCATGAAAGACACAGAGAGAGAGAGAGAGGCAGAGGGAGAAGCAGGCTCCCAAGGAGCAGGGAGCCCGACGCGGGACTCAATCCCAGGACCCCGGGATCATGGGCTGAGCCCAAGGCAGACGCTTAACCATCTGAGCCACCCAGGCGCCCTCTTCTTATTTTTTTTGCTGATTTTCTACCATAAGTGTATGTTACTTTTATAATCAGTAAAAAGTTCCTAACAAGTAATAAACTGATTGTTTTCTTTTAAAAATAAAAGGTGTGGGGCACCTGGGTGGCTCAGTCGGTTAAGTGTCTGCCTTCACTGGGGTCATGGTCCTGGGGTCCTGGAATCGAGCCCCGTGTCAGGCTCCCTCCTCTGCGGGGAACCTGCTTCTCCCTCTCCCTCTGCTGCCCCCCTGCTTGTGCTCTCTCTTTCTCTCTGTGTCAAATAAATAAATAAAATCTTTTTAAAAAAATAAAAATAAAAGGCATTAAGACATGTCTTCCTCTTAGACAAAAGGGAACTCAGTCAGGATGTGTGAAAATAATATAGCTTTCTCATTTCATTTTTTTTATCCTTTTGAATAAATTAGGAGTATCCAGTATCAACTATAGCTTTTACCCAAGTAGGTCCATTTATATGTATATTTAATCAATTTTGTATATTCACTCAAAGCCTCAATCACCCTTTATACAATTTTTTTTTTTTTTTTGCTTCTTATACTATAGGTGAACACAGAAAAAATAAAATCGTTATTTATTGGTATATTGGGATTCTGGGTGCTTATTTGTTCAAATCCCTGTTACTGCTATTATAACAAGGTTCATGAGTTGTTTTTTTTTTTAATCTCAGCTGAATTTAGCTGGTTCCATGGTAACCTCTGCAAAGGTGAAGTGCAGTCTTCCCTAAGCTCCCATCAATCATGCTCTCAGGGAGAGATCTTGGAACTGCGAGCATGACTCACTGGGACCAGCCATCTGTGACCTGGACTGGTATCCTTCATGGCTCGTGAAAACCAACAGTATGACATGAAGTCATTCTGGAAGAAGACAGACAGCGTGTGCTGAAACCCTGGAATGGGGCCCAAACTGTAGAAGGGAACAGGCATCAGTCTGCTTTGGTGTTAATGTGTTCTCCCTTTTCCATCTCTGCTTCAAGTTCATGTCCAGGGCAGGTCACTGATGATTGTTAAGAAAGATGCCCTGGCAGGGCTCAGAGTTTTTTTGAACTTCCTGGATTCCCCGCCCCCCCCATTTCCCTATGCATAATTAAAAAAAATAAAAAAGACCATTATCTGAGGTTAGATATTCAAATAAAATTGATCTAAAAGCAATAAAAATGAGAATAGGCCAAGAAGGCCTTCTTCTGTCCTCACATTTCCACGTCTTGAACCCGTAATTGCTCCCAGTGGCTTTCCTAGGACACAGCACTCCTAACAGAACCAGCGGGAGATCAAAGAGAATGGGTGTTGTCAGCTACTTATCGGACAGACAGCAATACAGCCAGGGTCAAGGTCTCACACAAATGATCAAGCACACCCAGGGAGCCAGCCAGGAGACATGCTCCGATACCCACAATTTTCACACGGCTCATTTCTCCACCTTCCAAGAAGGGATTCATGGGTAACCATGAAAACCTTTGCAAAAGAATTACAAATATTTCATTAAACAGAAAATGCAATACAGGTCCCAGTTTGAGCTTCAGCTGGGATCCATGGCTGTTGAACTTGTAAGGCAAAGCAGCAGGACAGACTCACTATTTGCATTGGGAACAGAGGCGTTTCCTGGGAGAGAGTCCATTCTAGGCAGGGGAGAAGGAGCCAGGCGTGGAGAGCAAGGGTTGGAGGAGGGGCACACTGCCTCTTACTTGCGTCTGAGGGAGAAAGAAGGCGACATGTAAATCCAGATAGGCTTTTTCATTCATGTATTTGTAAAACTTTATGGTGCAAGCATTATAGATTACAGGCTCCCACGCCTATGCACATACATGCACAACATAGAGTAACGAGAGGTGTTGGTTCTACCCTGTCTTGCCACAGACCACCACACAATTCTGGCACCAGGAAGGTCCCAGGAATTAGGGCCAGTGCCCAGAAAAAGATGTGGTGGTAAAAGAGGAAGACCATAAGGCCCAGCAAAAATAGTATGACATCAGATGCGCCCAGGGGGACACCACGTGCCCAGAACAGGGACAGTATCCGAGGAGCAGACTTACCCAAGGGCAAGTGAGGCATGCCCCAGGGAGAGCCTGAGATGTGAGGCGAGAACTTCACACTGAAATGGAGGTCAGTAGGGAAGCAGAGGGGCAAGGGGGCATTGGTAGGAGACAATAAAGTTTGAGTTATGACTCATAACGTGACCCCATTAGACACACAGGCTGGTGAAACCCAGGGAAACGCAGGCTGTGAGACTGTATCTGAGGCTGTAATTATCAGCCCATTTATTTTCACTGGTGACAGGGACAGAAGCACAGTAATTGGAGGAGAGTCGTGCAAAGACTCAGACAAATTGTGTCCCACTCTCTTCCGTATTTTATAGGGAACACTTACAACCAGATGAACTCTGGAACAGACTATGGCTCGTTACTTCTGACAGGTTATGCCAGAAAACATGTATTGCCAAGTGATTCATCACCATTTACACCCAGATCATAAATCTTTATTTTCCAAAAGCTGTGCTTTGGACTCGGGGCTGACCATAGTGTTTATTCTTTTTTTGTTGGCAGTTGGAAGAACAGCCTCTTGATGTCCTTCCCTGTGGATTTTATCGTTTCTCCAGGAATAGCTTTGCACACTTTCTTGGGACTTGTTTTCCAACCAACTTAAAAAAAATACAGTTGCTATAATCATGGAAAGATTTGTCACAAATTAGTTTCAAATACCTTTGGGGTGATTGTGTTGGCTTGACCCCCACTAAACTATAGTGTATTGGTTCATCTATTATACAGAGTTAGAAACTGTGCCTAAGCCTGAAATAAACATTCTGAAATTGCTAGGGAAATGGAATTACTATTTTTAAAATCTTATTTTTTAAAGAAATTATTTTAAGGCCATAAATTATCATAAGACCATAAAGGAAAAGAAATGAACTTGGGCTTATCACTTACCAGCTACCAGGCCCTTCATAGAAATGAAATAAGCCTCACTTAATGCTCATGCAAACCTTGCCAAGTGGTCATTGTCACAGCACTGGGGTTCTTTTCTCCATAGCTGGAGACCTCTGGGGTCCTAGCGTAATTTCAATATCGAAACCAATCTGGCCCCAAGTGTTCCATGGAGATTTTGTCGATATGATGTCAACTGGACATCATGGAGACTGTGCCAGGCATATCTACATCCATCTGGATGTCTGACCAAGACTGGTCCATGAAAAAGCATTCTAGAACCATGCCCCAACACACACACACACACACACACACACACACACACCATCAGCACCACAACTCACCCCCAAACCAGTGGCAAAGCCCTGTCATTTTTAATTCTAAAACATTCCTCAAATCTCTCCCTTCTCTCTGTTGCCACGACCAGACTCATGATTACCTCAACTCTCCCAAGAATCTATCCTCCTTTCAGCTCTGTGTGTTAGGCCCATCTTCTTTCCTGTGGGAGCCAGCCTCCAAGATGGCGCCCCAGTGATCCAGACCTCCCACGATTCACATGCTTGCAGACCCTTCCCATGCTGAATTGGAGCTGGCCCTGTGTGACCCACTGAATAAAGTTGGACTGACAATGACCTCTAAGACTGAGCTGTAAAAGATCCTTTTCTTGGATCCCAGACCCAGCACATAAGTAAGAAGTCGGCCACCCTGAAGCAGCCAGTGATGGAGAGGGCACTTAGGGAGAAAGCCAATGAAGAGAGAGATGGCCACAGCTGCCCCAGTCATCCCTACTGACGCCCCAGATGTTGGGGAGCACAAATGAGTTGTCTCTGCTGACCTCTGTCCAAATGGTAGATGCACGAGTGTCCCCCCAAATTCACAGGTTGAAGTCCAAAATCCCAGGACCTCAGAATGTACCTGTATTTGGAAGTAGGGCCTTTAAAGAGGTAAGTAAGTTAACAAGAGGACTTTAAGGTGGGCCCTAATCCAGTCTTACTGGCATCCTTATAAGAAGAGGAGATTAGGACACAGACTTCTTACAAGGAGAAGACCACGTGAGGACACGAGAAAAAGATGGCCATTGAGCCATGAAGAGGGGCCTCGGAAGAAACCAACCCTCCCTACACCTTGATCTCTGAGCCTCAAAAAAATAAATCTCTTTCTTTAAGCCGCCAGTCTGTGGTACTTTGTTATGGTCACTTAGCCCACCAATACGGTGGCGATAAATGAATATTTTTGCCTTAAGCTACTAAAGTTTTTAGCGTAATTTGCCCACAGCAATTTATAACCAGAATACCCCAATCTCTCAGAAATACTTATTTTTAAATTACTGGCCCAGTGGAGGCTCTACATCTCCCAAAGAAATGCATTCCATATAGAAAGAGATTGTAATGTTTTGAAACTGACATCCTTACTGAAGCTTAATTGTTGTTGTGCTGTAATCCCACGGAGGGGAGAGTGCATGGAGGGGGCGCTTTTCCGGCACCTGCCAAATACACAGACAGCACGGCTCAGAAGCAAGGGAAGCTGTGGGGGAGAATCCTGCCTCGGGATTCCAGCCTTCCAGGCGGCAGTAAAATGGAGAAGTTAACTGCCAGGCTACAAAAACACAATGACTATTAGGTCCCTCAATGTGCTATCATCGCTTAGCATCATGACGACGGCAGAATTAGGGAAACAAATGTGCTGTACAGCCTCCCAGCTGAAACTCTGCAAAAGGTTAATTGGATTCCATTTCAGAATCTGTGCACCTCATAGGAGGTTGGACGTGTTCATAACCAAACAACGGACAAGATGCTGCAAAAATGCAGCTCGCCCTGGATCCAAGGTTGCACACTGCCTCTCCCTCAATTAATCAGAAGGCCACTGTCAGGTTTTGAACTTTGTTTCCCCAAAGTTTCAAGCCATTAGCGATTCACAGGTGTTCCTGCTCATTGATTTGGAAATCGCAGAGGCCCCTGAGTTGTGTTTCTGTGGGGAAAATGAAAACAGTAAGGAGTCAGCAAAAGAATTTCCTGAGTTATTTCACTACTGGAGGAGGGCCCAGAGTTGCCAACAACATGCAAAACACATTATCTTCCTCCCACTTTGTGGCCAGGTCACAGCCAGCTAAGAGGCTCTGCCAAAACCCCAAGCGGAATTCCAGGGTGGCAAACTGTCTATAATCTGACACATGGCCTTTGAAGGTGAGGTGTCAGAAACGTCTGTAGCGTCTTTCCCAATGGGAGGCCGTGTCCGTGACATCACCCCCACCTCCACCCTTTGTAAACTCCCAGCAAAGGGGGTTTGGCCTTCTGGTTTAAAACCCTCAGCATTCTCTGGGCGTAGCCCATTCGGAAAGTAGTCAAGAATCACTTTGGAGCAACTGGGGTCACTGGTAATGTACAGGCACATATTGGAGGTGCTGCAGGTTCGGTTCCAGACCCCTGCAATAAAGCAAGTATCGCAATAAAGGAAGTTAAAGGAAGTTTTTGGTTTCCCAGTGCATATAGAAGTTATGTTGGCACTACACTGCAGTTTATTAATTGTGAAATAGCATTGTGTCTAAAAGAACGTATGTACCTTAATTTTAAAAATACTTTATTGTTAAAAAATGTTAACCATCATTGAAGCTTCTAGCGAGTGATAGGTAATCACTAATCACAGACCACCATAACAAATGTAATAGTAAAAAAGTTGAAACACTGTGAGAATTACTAAAATGTGACCTACAGACACAAACTGAGCAAATGCTGTTGGAAAAATGGCACCAATAAACTTGCTCAATGCAGGACTGCCACCAACCTTCAACTTGTAAAAACAAACAAAACCAAAAAACCAGTATCTGTGTCGGGGAGAAAGAATTCCCATCCCCTTCAAGGTCCTTCTAGTTGGACTAAGAATCACATTGACATGAGACAGATTAGCAGGAGAAAATCAAATTTCATAGCATACATACAAGGGAATCCACACAGATATGGAAATTCCAAAGACAATCAGGCAAAATGAAGTGTATGTGTCATCCTGAACTAAGGAGAAGAGGTTAGAGGTCTGGGACTTCAGAGGAGGGAGGTGCAATTCACAGGAAGATGAAAAAGAATAAATGGTAAACAAAGGCTTGCTGGGCCACTCAGAAACCATGGGACAAAGAGAGGATTGTGATTGAGCAGGTTCCTCCCTGTCCACCATACCTGGTCCGTATCATAATGTAGTGATCTGGGGTGATAGCCCCCTTCCTGGAGGAGGTCCTCTATCTAAATTATGTTTAGGAAGTTGTAGGGGAGGCAAAGAGCTTTCCCTGAATCTGTTCGATTTTGACTGCTTTGTAACTCCAAATAATGTTCCTGCCAAGGTGGCCTGTCTTCCGATGGTCTGCTCTTGCCCCTACCTCCATCTGCAAAGTGCAATGAGTTATGCCCGGATATAGAAGTGTATAGATAAGTTGTATCATTTTCTACCACTTCCAACCCCATCTCAACTCTCCATCAGAAGAAAGCTTGCCTTCACCAAGTATTTGCCGGTTTAAATTTCCTTTGCTATATATATTTTGTGCCAAGTCCAAAGCCATTGGATTTGGTGAAATCTTTAAGAACTTCACCACTGGATGTGGTTAGGTTAGTCACGGGATATTCCCTGGTCCTGAGTTGGGAAGGCGTTAGCTCAGGGGGCACTGAACATAGAACCAGAAAACAAAGGAACCAAGAATGGAGACCTTGAGATCTCCATTATGTCTGGACAACCAGGGTCCTAGGCCTTGAGCTGGTCATTCTTTAGCTAGAGGCAGGAGTTCACAAGACCGAGAGGATATCCCCCCCAACCCAGAATAACCAGAGCTTACCCGCCAATTCTTGACCCTAGAATTCCACGATCAGATTGCCCAGAGCCTCCATCCAGGGCCACCACTAACCTCTCCGCCAGTTCTGTGCCCTGTAGGCTGGCCCATGCTGCCTATGTGCATTGCCAGGGAACAAAGTGCCAAGGGGCAGGCGCTCACAGGGGAAGGGATGGAGGCTTCTCATGATATAGATAGGGAAGGGGGCGGCGGATTCTTGCCTGGGTCTGTAGTGTTGTAGTTGGGAGATCATACAAAATTGGTCCTGAAAAAGCTGTATTTGCTTTAGTGACAAGGAGGTTACAGGGAACCCTCCACCTTTCGCCTCCTCTTCTTCACAACTCCGTCAGCACCGTGACAAAAAGCTGAAACTTAATTTTCTTAGTTCCTTGAAAGTCGTCTTCCTATTATTTAGTAACATAAGTTAAACTTAGTAACACAAGTGAAAATTTGTCTCTCATTTCATTTTTTTTAAAGATTTATTTATTTGAGAGAGCAAGAATGAGAGAAAGAGAGTACATGAGAGGGGGAGGGTCAGAGGGAGAAGCAGGCTCCTCGCCGAGCAGGGAGCCTGATGTGGGACTCGATCCCGGGACTCCGGGATCATGACCTGAGCCGAAGGCAGTTGCTTTAACCAACTGAGCCACCCAGGTGCTCTCATTTCAAAGCAGTGTTTACCCCGGCTCCTCTACTGATTTGTTATGAGTTATTCATACTTGGTGGAAAGAATAACGTGCCCACCTAGAGCCTCCTCTGCAGCACTTCAGGCCTCTTGTGAATAGTGAAGGTGCTCCATGGCTGAGAAAAGCCCTGACCCTTGAGGTGTGAAGCCAGCCCTGGAAAAGGCACAGCCTGAGTTGTGAGACCCTGGTACTTGAGTTCATTCTCATATCCTTCATGTGTGAGAAAGCTAACTTGGATATCAGGACCCACAAATGGGAGCCCTCCCCCCTCGCCCCGCCAGTGGCCTGGCCCACATCACAAACCTAAACCTAAGTCAAGTTGCACTTATGGGAAAACCTGTCAAGGAAGGCTAACGTACTCCAATCACAATCCTCTGACTCAGCTTTAGATATCTCACCTTACTGTAGAAAATAGGATGGCTGGCCAGTCATGCCCTGTTTCCATGCTGCCTCCTCTAACACTTTATAAAACTTGTTCTTGCCCAGAATCCTTCAGGAAGCATGTTCCTCTGTTTATGAGACACTGTACTCCCCAACCCATGGATTGTGTTCCCTTGAATAAAGGACATCAAACTCATTACTAATTGTTTTAGTTTTGCCATTGGACAGTTTGGGTGGCAAGATGGGACAGCTGCCAAAGATCTTGAAGACCTCTCCTGAATCCAGGTGAAGGTACCTTGTGATTCTCTGCCTTTTAGGCTGCTCTCCAGGATCTCTCAAAGCTTCTCTCAGATCACACTCTGTATTCTGAGCCCCTTGAGCTTGTCTTAATCCTTCCGACTCCAGATTTTCCAGGTGAGACTTTGTGAACCACAATATTTGGGTTTGTGTAGAACCTCACCTACAAGGTAAATGCCTTCAGGGGGTCCTGACAGATCTCAGAAACTGTGCACAGGCAGCCAGAAACAGTAAATCTAGCTGAATGAGGGAGGACTATTTCAACAAGGAAGATAATGGGTACCCCTCAGTCTAAGAAAACAAGATGGCAGCCATCAGAAGACTCACAGGGCCTTGAGGTAAGTCCATAGTATAAACTGCTGGGGACTTGGAGAAATAAATTTAGAGGAGAAATTTGGACTTTTTGACCACATCAAAATCTAAGTAGGCCTAAGTCAAGACTATTAATAGCCATTAGAACATCTACCACTATAAAGAAATCTCATGAAAGACATAATAGATCTATTACTCATGGGACTCTGAGAGCCAAAGCTGCAAAGTTGGTGGTCATGGGTCAACCACTTAAAAGCTGTTAGAGTGCTCACTCCAACTCTTTAAAGCTCCCGTGCTAGGATAAATTGCTCATGAAATGGGTTAGATTGACAGTAGGTCACCTACCAATCTCAAGAAAATCTCTGTACAACAAGGTATACTGTAAAACACCACAAAATCCCTAACTCAGGGACACATCCCCTTACATATTAATTTGGCTCCAAGGTACCCAAGGCTTGGCTAAAGAAATGGGATTCCCAAGTTTCAAAGAATTAAATGTGCCACCTTTGAACACAACTGCTTATTTTATGTCTAAAACTATGGTCCTGGAAGCTATAGATGTCCACAAAAATGGCAAAAATCTTACTAAGACTACCTGGAATTAAAATGGCTATTATGGGGAATATTCCAATTAGACAAGATCATTCATTTAAGAAGTGCATTCCAAACCTATTGAATGGGAGAAAATATTTGCAAATCATGTATCTGACAAGGGTTAATATTCAAATATATAAAGAACTCATGCAACTCAATATTTAAAAAAACAAATAATCCCATTAAAAATAGGCAGAGGATCTGAATAGACATTATTCCAAAAAAGGCATACAGATGGCCAGCAGGCACTTGAATAGATGCTCAACATCACTCATCATCAAGGAAATGCAAATCAAAACCACAAGGAGATATCACCTCACACCTATTAGAATGGATATTATCAAAAAGACAAGAAAGAGTGTTGGTAAGGATGTAGAGAAAAGGAAACCCTCGTGCACTGTTGGTGGGAATGTAAACTGGTGCAGCCACATGGAAAACAGTATGGAGGTTCCTCAACAAATTAGAAATAGAATTACCATGTGATCCAGCATTTTCACATCTGGGTATTTACCCAAAGAAAACAAAAACACTAAGTCAAAAAGATACATGCACCCCCATGTTCATTGTGGCATTATTTACAATAGCCAAGACATGGAAATAACTTGTGTCATCAATGGGTAAATGGGTAAAGAAAATGTGGCATATATACACAATATTTTGAATATTATATATCAATATTATCCAATATATATTGAATATTATTTAACCATAAAAAGAGAATGAAATGTTACCAGTTGCAATAACATGAATGGACCTTGAAGGCATTATGCTAAGTGAAATAAGTCAGACAAAGACAAATCCCATACGATCTCACCTATATGTAGAATCTTTAAAAAAAGAAAAAAACAAGCTCATAAATACTGAGAATAGATCAGTGGTTGCCAGACCAGGATCAGGGGTGAAATGGATGAAGGGAGTCAAAAGGTACAAACCTCCCAGTTATAAAATAAGTGAGTGATGAGATGTAACGTACAGCAGGGCAACTATAGTTAATAATTCTTCACTGCATATTTGAAAGCTCCTAAGAGAGCAGATCTTGAAAGTTCTCATTACAAAAACAAAATGCTGTAACTATGTGTGGTGATAGATGTTCACTAGACCTCTTGTGGCGATCATTTTGCAGTCTATACAAACATTGAATCACTGTGTTGTATACCCATAATTAAATCAATATTATATGTCAATTACACCCCAATTTTAAAAGGGGGCGGTGGTTATACTCAGACACCAGCTGTCTTATGGCAACTGCTGGTCTGAGTGGGTTGCAGTCAAAATACTGCTCATTTTTTGTTTGTTTCCTACTTTATAGATTGACTCATTTCATGATAGCTTCTTACAATTTTCCTCCTGCCATTTTTCAAACGAAGATGAGAGATAAAATAATCTGTGAGACTTCTATTCTGCTTTTTCTGGCCTTTCTCCTCTTTACATTTGTCAAGTGAATTTGTATATTCGTCTTCTGTTTTGACATTGACATTGTTCAGGTCCTCACCAGTTTACATATTCACTTTCTTCACTAAAAGGTTTTTCTACCTTTTTTTCCCCAATAACACCACTTAAATTACCCTAATGTATTCTCTTAAATAATTCTACTTAGCTTAGGGATGCTTTAAAATTAAGATAAAAAATTTCTTTATACTGGACTGAGAGAGAGAGAGAATGGATCAGAAAGTGGCCAGTGACTTAAAAAAGTATCCATCTTTTGCTGAAAGTAGTAGAAACATAACAAAGCAGAAAGAGTCTTGGTTCCACAATGAATCTATAAGCCAACCCACACAAATAGCTCTCAAGTCATTTTTGCTCAGTGTAGAGCAATTTCCTAGGGATGAGGAGACCTAGTTCTTTCTTTTTTTTTTTTTTAGGCTTTATTTATTTATTTGACAGAGAGAGACACGGCCAGAGAGGGAACACAAGCAGGGGGAGTGGGAGAGGGAGAAGCAGGCTTCCCGCCGAGCAGGGAGCCCGATGCGGGGCTCGATCCCAGGACCCTGGGATCATGACCTAAGCCGAAGGCAGACGCTTAACGACTGAGCCTCCCAGGCGCCCCAGGAGACCTAGTTCTTAATTCTAACTTTACTTCTAAACTTTTAAGCCTTCTAACCCAGTTGACTGTATGGACTTAGGGAACCCACTGAACTGTCCTGAGCCTCAATTTCCCTATCTATAAGAGGAGATATTGGAGAGAGACTAAAATCCTTTTCAGCTGCAAAATGCTAAATTAGGTCTTTACATTATTTTTGATGGCCCGAAACATGACCTTGATTACCTTTTTAATTTGGTGGAAGAATGTAAAATTTTGGTGTTATTGGTTCTGTATGGGGGGGAAAATGGCCCCTTAAGTACTGTGAAAAAATAAATTGTTCCCAAATCAACAAACAGAATAGGGTATCTATTTTAACTGGCATTCAGAAGCCTCCAAAGGGCTTCAAAATTCCAAAAGAGCTTCACTGAAACACTCATTGCAAAAAGCTAATGAAAAATTAGACACAGAGGTACCTAAAAGAAAAGACCGTAAGGCTGATGTGACCCCCACTACTCCCCTTTATCCGCCTTTACCTGAGTACTTAGGGACTACTAATCCTCTGTCTGAACTGTCTTTCTACTCTGAAGAGACTATGTGACTATAAACAAAAGTCGACCAAGTTAGTGGTCTTACAGACACCCAATATCTACCCTCAGTGGAAGGCCTCCATATGGGCCCCTCTCAGACTGACAGGATCCAAAGGATTCTCCTGTAACTGCTACCAGCTATTCCCTTAAACAGCCGAGGGGAAACTAAAATTAAAATTAATGGAAAACTTTGCCAAATTCTGGTAGATACCAGGACTACACTCTCCACTTTAAACCCCACTTGCTTGGGACCCTGTAGGTGAGATCCTAGGAAAACTGGCAGAAGCAGACAAAGGGTGAGAATCCTTACCAGACTCAGCTCTTCCAAACCTCTGCTGTGCCCAATCAAGAGGAAGGTAAAATGTCATGGCCCTTCCTTTCCAAATCCAGACCCCTTGATTAGATCCTTTCTCTCCCAGGGACAACCGTTACCTTTTTTTAAAAAAGAAGATTTTATTTATTCATTTGAGAGAGAGAGAGAATGAGCAGGGAGGAGAGGAAGAGGCAGAGGGAGAAGCAGACTCCCCGCGCTGAGCCAAGAGCCTGACTGGGGGGGGGGGGGCCCTATCCCAGGACCTGGAGACCACGACCTGAGCTGAAGGCAGATGCCCAACTATCTGAGCCACCCAGGCGCCCCACAACTGTTGCCTTCTTGTTTGTCTCATGTGGTGTCCTGAGAACTTGGCTTGGCAAACATCCCGTTGGGGGCTCTAAAAATATGGCCACACAGAAATGTGGATCACAGCCCATTTGCAGCTAGATATGGCCGAACAGAAATGTGGGTTGCACTCCATTTGTGGCTGGGGTCCTTTCAACTTTTGCCAGTTCTAAGAGAAACTGTCTAAATCTTTCCTTCTTCAGGTGATCGTTGGCAGTGGCTCTGGATCTTGAGAGGGTACTATCTTTTGCATCCTCTGTGGGGCACCTGTGCATCCAGGGGGCTGTTCAATACTGCCAGGAAAATTGACTGTTTGTCTTGGGTGAAACCTGACAAGATATTTGAAGGGATTTTTTAAGCAGCTCTGTGGTCAGAAATTGGCCAAATTGAAAGCTGATATTCAGAGTCTGATAGGACCTTTTTTTTAATGTCTTCCTCCCCTAAGCTAAATGAAACTATGTACCCGGAAGGAAAGAAAAACATTCCAAAGACAAAGCTCTAAATCTAGAACATGGGGAATATTTTGATTTCCATCTTACTTGAAGATCTTCTCCCTGATATAAGGATATAAAGAAGAAAACTGGAAAGAAAAAAAAAGAAGGAAACCAAAGATAATGTAGTTGAATGGGCAGGCCAACCTGTGAGGTCACTCAGGTTAAAACCCAATTCTGAGAAATTAAAAACAACTGTCCTTATCTTATGAACTGAGACTTTACAAGAACAGAAATTCAGCTCAAAAAGCAAATCAAAGCCCACCTATCCTCTTTACCAATCCTAAAACCTCCCCAATTCATCTATAAAGGCCGGGAGGTATTGTAAAATTCTGAATTTAGGAAACAAAATCCTTCTCAGAGGGACTTGCATTCTTTCCCTCTGCCTTTGAGATGTAAATGTTCTACCTACTCTTTTCCAGGAACTGAGGGCCATCTCTTTGAAACGCAAACTTCAAAGAGTTAATTCTTATGGGAAGGAAAAAAGAGAAGAAAAAAGGAAAAGGCAATTTGGAAACTAGGAAAATGAAAAATCTTCACAAAGATGAAGCCATCTGAGCAGGTAAGCTTAATTTATTCCTTCTGCTAGAAACACACTTTGGATCCAACTGTTCTTTTATAAATTAGTGAGTTTTGCATTATCGTACCCATCTAAATGGCTAAAATTTTATTTTTATTTTAGATTTTATTTATGTATTTGACACAGAGAGAGAGATAGACACAGAGAGAGCACAAGTAGGGGAGCAACAGAGGGAGGGGGAGAAGCAGGCTCCCCACTGAGCAGGGAGCCCTATGCGGGGCTCGATCCCAGGACCCTGGGATCATGACCTGAGCCAAAGGCAGACGCTTAACGACTGAGCCACCCAGGTGTCCCTAAATGGCTAAAATTTTAAAACAAAGGCTATCAGATCTGTTTTTTATCTGTCTGTATACTATGTATGTCTATATGTCTGTGTGTTATAAATATGTGATTTTTCTTCTACCTTGGTACTGTCAAAATTGTGTTGTAAAGAATTCTATTTGATTAGCTTAAAGAAAATTAAGCATTTATATAAATCAAGTATACTCTCAGAAATTTAGAAACTAACACAAATGTTGTTTAAGTTTCTGTGATCTAGGGTAATATTCAGTAAATAAAAACTAGTTTGTTCGTTAGTTTAATTAAAACAGGCATGTCTTGGGGAACCTAGGTGGCTCCGTGAAGGCTCTGACTCTTGACCTCAAGACCTGAGCTGGGTCCTGAGTGCAAGCCCTGCATTGGACTACACGCTGGGCATGGGGCCTACTTAAAAACAAAACAAAAACAAAAACTCTTGACAGCTCTTTAGAGCTATCAATACTAAATACAATCCTGCACAAAACTTTTATTCTACTTAGGTTTACTAACAGTCAAAGAAGCTCATGTTATCTCTGTTACAAAATTTGTTGGCAAGAAGGATGATGTAAAATATTTAGCTGTTTAATGTCTCATGAGTAATCTAAACATAATTATTAAGAACAAGTAAATTAAATAGATGTAAGATACAAAGTTTATAAACTTTTCAACAATAATTACATTCATGGCATGTCTACTTAAAAAATATGGTAACTTGGGGCACCTGGGTGGCTCAGTCATTAAGCGTCTGCCTTCGGCTCAGGTCGTGATCCCAGGGTCCTGGGATCGAGCCCTGCATCGGGTTCCCTGCTCGGCGGGAAGCCTGCTTCTCCCCCTCCCACTCCCCCTGCTTGTGTTCCCTCTCAAGCTGTCTCTCTTTCTGTCAAATAAATAAATAAAATCTTAAAAAAAAATCTGGTAACTTGAAACCTTAAAGTCATACTAAAATAAGTCAAATGATGAATATTCACTGAATACTGACAAAATATTGAGATAAAATACTGAACCATTAATTACTGAACATAGGTTTGTCCACTTTTGGCTTTATTTTACAGAGGAACTAAAAGATATTTGAGTCTATTCATAAACATGTTTCATGCCACATTGAAAAATTCACTACAAGGAAGAATATGCTTCTAGAAATTATAATATATATATAGTTTGGCCAGTCCACAGAATTGTAGTTTGACAGTCCACAAATGCTTACTTCTTGGTTTTCACTAGAAATTAATGATTCTAAGGGTTAAGAATTCTAATCAGTATATGTAATTAAAACTACTAGAAATAATAAAGCTAACAACTTTATGAAAAGAAAGTAGGACGTGTTTTGGTAAGAAAAAGGATGAGGTTTGGGTGTGTGTTTTTTATTAAGGGAAAGGAGAGTAATTTGGTGCTAAAGTAAAATTATTGATCCAGAATGAGAAGGGGGGGAATAAGACAAATTTGAATGGATATAAAAAATACTGTAAAGTGTTTATGAGAAAAAAATTTGGGAAAGGAATTTTAGATGTGGTTAAACTGGCCAAGATTGGAATGGATTTATTTCAGTTTTTAAAAAATGAGTTTTAATATAAAAAGTACACTGGAACAAAATTAGAATTTCGTTTTCTCTCTGTTAAAAGGACAAAGTTTTTTTGGACTGTTGGTCTGTTCTTCATAAGAAATTGTGAAAACTGGGGCGCCTGGGTGGCTCAGATGGTTAAGCGTCTGCCTTCGGCTCGGGTCATGATCCCACGGTCCTGGGATCGAGTCCCACGTTGGGCTCCCTGCTCCTTGGGAGCCTGTTTCTCCCTCTGCCTCTCTCTCTGTCTCTGATGAATAAATGGATGAAATCTTTAAAAAAAAAAAAAAGAAAAGAAAAAAACTTAAAAAAAAAGAAATTGTGAAAGCTTTTTTTTTCTTTTTTAACTTTATTTTTTTCTTTTTTATCTTTTGAGTAATCTACTTGGACAGCAAAGATTTTGTGTCTTACCAAAATAATTCACTGTGCTTCCTGTTGTCTTTATCAGGTAGGATTAGTTAAGAAAACCCAGTCTTGGGTATTTACCACAAAGATACAAATGTAGGGATCCGAAGGGGTACATGCACCCCAATGTTTATAGCAGCAATGTCCACAATAGCCAAACTGTGGAAAGAGCCAAGACGTCCATCGACAGATGAATGGATAAAGAAGAGGTGGTATATATACACAATGGAATATTATGCAGTCATCAAAAGGAATGAGATCTTGCCATTTGCAACGACGTGGATAGAACTGGAGGGTGTTATGCTGAGTGAAATAAGTCAGTCAGAGAAAGACATGTATCATATGACCTCACTGATATGAGGAATTCTTAATCTCAGGAAACAAACTGAGGGTTGCTGGAGTGGTGGGGGGTGGGAGGGAGGGGGTGGCTGGGTGATAGACACTGGGGAGGGTATGTGCTATGGTGAGCGCTGTGAATTGTGCAAGTCTGTTGAATCACAGATCTGTACCTCTGAAACAAATAATGCAATATATGTTAAGAAAAAAAAAAAGAAGAAGATAGCAGGAGGGGAAGAACGAAGGGGAGTAAGTCGGAGGGGGAGACAAACCATGAGAGACGATGGACTCTGAAAAACAAACTGAGGTTTCTGGAGGGGAGGGGGGTGGGGGTATGGGTTAGCCTGGTGATGGGTATTAAAGAGGGCACGTTCTGCATGGAGCACTGGGTGTTATGCACAAACAATGAATCATGGAACACTACATCAAAAACTAATGATGTAATGTATGGTGATTAACCTAACAATAAAAAATTAAAGAAAACCCAGTCTTCTCAATATTCAATGAGCTAAGTTTTGTTCATCACTATGTAACCTTCTGTGTTCGCCTTTAACATCTTCTATTGTCACTTTGGTGAAATAGATAATTAAGTATTATTTCATAATTATTTGTGATTCTATTTAGTCAAATGTTCAAACCTTTTGCCATTTTGACAAGTCCTCCAAACCAAATTCTAAATGGACTCTTATGACCTTAAAGTAACTTTGAGATTTCCCAGAGAATTCCTGGAAAATTTCAAAGGATTTGTCTCTCACCTTGTAAAGGAGAAAGGTTAAATTAAGTTTACTTGGTATGCCGAATTATGTGGGTAGCACTGTCAAATAAGAAGTGATGATAAACCTTAGGTTACATGTGTCTGGATATATGTTACTAATACAGGTATTCCAAAAATTAGTTAAAGTCTAGAAATTTGTCAACATCCTCATTGTTCAATTATTACCCTAAATTTTTGTATGCCACAGAAATAACAGTTCCTTATCAACTGAACTCTCCGCAGATTTTTAACCACGGGCATTTTTAAGTCTTTTGTCATTTACAGACAATTATTATTTTACTGTGATGCTTTTGCAAAAGTGAGATTCACAGGAAGAACCCTCCCAAGAACTCCTGGGCACAGACACCACTGCCAAATTACAAGATGTTGAAACTTAGGTGCATATTTCACAACTGAAGAAGGCTCCACATGACTCTGCGTCCTGTTCAAACACTGGAGTCCTCAAAATCAAGCTCACTGGGACAAGAATCCACTGAAATCACCAAGTAGACTGCTTCCACCCAAGACATTAGAACAAGAATCCCGGTCCTTTCCCCTCTCATCACAAAACCCCTTTTCCCCTTGGTATCTGCTTCGCCATTCTTTCTCTTACTGCCACTTGGAAAAATAATGCTATCATCCATATTTCTGGAGTTCATGGAAAGGGAGAAACCTATCTGATTGATGGGTTTGCCATCAAACACCCCGGTCAGTCCATGAGGCTGGGGATCCTATAGTTCTCCCAGTTACAAACTTTTCTCTGCTTCTTTCCACTGCCTGATTGCCTTGTCCACACTAAGCCCCCTCTCTATAGCGTCAGACTCCCTAACCCTGAGCCTGCAACTCAATGCCCAACAGAAAAAGAAATCGGTATAATATCCTCTTGTGGTCTCTAGATTCTTCAGTCCGACTTGCCTCCAGGCCTATCATCTTTCCAGGTCAGAGCCTCGGCTGGTCGCCATGCACTCCACTGTTCCAACAGCCTCCACACGGGACATCACTTTTAGCAATGCCGCTGTGCTCCTCCTGGGCTTTTCTTTATCTGCTGAGGACTTGTGCCCCCTCACTGATGGGCGGTTCGATGTTTAAACAGATGGGAAATGGTTGGGAGCCATGGTCTGGGCTGCCTCAGCACACCCGGCTGTCCACAACCAAACCTTCATGGCGGGCTGCCCCTCTCAACCGAAATCCCAGGCTCAAATGGGAATTGTCAGGAGGCATTCAGGATTCAAAATTCGCGTCCTTTGGCAGATCCCTACTACCCTGGCTCGAAGTAAGCGTACATGAGGCTCTGATAAGGAACCTCTCCTTAACTCTTGAAAGTGTCACAGAATCTCCTGCTACAGCAATAGGTGTCGAACAAAAATCCCTACCCTCTCTGGCCAGGGTTGCTCTCGATAAGTCAAAGAGAGCCTTTGACTCTCTTTGCAGCTGACTTGCCGCACTTAAATGAACACTTCTGGGAAAGTTGAGAGCCAGCTAAATGAGATCACTGGACAAGCCACTTGGCTTACAAAAAGTGACTTCTTCAACAGGGTCTCTCTTTGATCTATTTGATCTGTTAGTTTGGGTCATGGGGATCACGGCTCCCAACCATCCTCCAAGCGTTGGATATTGTCCTGCTCATAGTCATTCGTTCTAATGGCCTCCCTGGTCCACTGTGTTCTCTCAAAAGCTCTAAACGCACATGGCAGTTGCTGGTGACCAGACAGATCATCTCCCTTCACTTAGAATGCCAAAAACAAGATGAAAAAAAGGCCAACTAAGGGACCGAGACCTTGATATCCTAACCTATGATTTCCATTGGAGATCCAACCTGACTCCAGCATCAACAAAAAGCGATAGCTCAGAATGGCACAATATCTTGAATTTTGATCAATACTCTCAAAGCCGGGGAACTGATAAAGTTAATTCCTATACTGGAGCCCACAAAATGGAGGCTGCCCCAGTGGCCTGGCCCACATCACAGATCTAAACCTAAGTCAGCCTGGCTTAAGGCCACGGCTGTCAAGGAAAGGTAACATAATGCCAATCACCATACTCCCTCAGAGCTCGAGCTAGCTCCCCGTACCCTAGAAAGCAGGGCCTGCAAGCCTGAAAAGGAATCCCTGACCTGTTTCCACATTGCCTCTTCCAATGCTATAAAACTTGCTCTTGCCCAGAATCCCTCGGGAAGAGTGCTCTGCAGCTTGTGAGGTACCCTACTCCCCCAACCATGTTTTCCCCTGAGTAAAGACATCCATCTCATTACCGAACTGTTTCAGCTTTGCCATTTGCCATGCCACTATGAGGGACAGGGGAACACCATTCCTTGCTGATATTCCACAGTGAGAATTCAGTATAAAACTAGCAACCAAACCCAGATTGCCTTCCAGATGGGGATGAGATAAAAAGAGCTGAATAAAGTCCCACGGCTAATTCAAGAGCCAGATATAAATAGAATAAAATTAAACCAGGGCTAGAATTTGGGGGCAGAAAATAGTACTTTTCTTGTGGTTCTGCCAGAGCCTTGGCGATGCAGTCCTGATGTATAAGATCTAATTTGCAATGCCACAGAGAATTCACTGGTTCAAATTTCCTTTGCTCCTTACTTTTTGTTCCAAGCCAAAACTGGCCAGGGTCCTGCGAAGGGCCATTGGATGATATGGAGAGAGGGACCTCTAGTGCTGAGCTACTTTTCTGCCACCCAGCAGCAAGCACTCTATTTACTTACATATTTATCTATTTATCTAGGATTATCCCAATACTGCTTCTCTGAGAAAGCCTGGACTTAAAGTTTAAAGTAAGTGTTTGTCTTTCGCTTCTGGGATAATGTTACGGAACTTAATAATGACAGAATATAAGTGGTGACACACAATTTTAGGGAAAGCCTTGAGTATCCAAACAATATTTGTTAAGGGCCTAGTAAATCTTCAGGATCTTTCATTGACACACACACACACACACACACACACACACACACACACACAACCCATTTATGGAATAAATCCCATGTTCCAGGCACTCAACCAGGCTCCAAACTACAGCGATGAAAGATAAAGTGTCTATCCTCAGGGGTCCATAGATAATTAGGGGAAGCAGACACATTACAACTTCTAGCTAGGGCTTCAAGATGGGTGGGAGCTGGAAGGGCCAGTGAAAGGGAAGGATACTCCAGGCCCGGGGGAGTGAAAGTCCTGAGCACGCTGGAGCGAACAAAGGAATGGGCCGTGCTCAGGTCTGGCTGACATCAGCTTTCCCACAGGGCACGGTGGGAAGGAAGGTTGGTCCTGAGAGGTGCATCCCGCATCTCTGATGTGATAATGATTGTCATTGGTTGATTTATTCAACTACCTTGCTGAGCATCTTCTGTGATCAGGCACTGGGGCCCGCACAGAGGCCTCCAAGTTGAGCAAGACATGGTCTGAACCCCTCAGAAACTCACAATCTAGTGGGGGAAGGGTACAGGAAAGCCACTACCCACTATCCCATGAAATGAATGCAATCAGAGAGTGACGCCCAGGGCTGGGCACAACAGAGGGAGCGACTGGCTGAGCCTGAGCCAAGGATTCGGAGGAGGTGGCGTTTGGGTTGTACCTTAGAGATGAACGGCAGTGCCTGAAGTGGACAAAGGCAGGGAGGGAGGTGGAGGGGGCGGCTCATCTGGGGATGCCCAGTGTCTGCAAGCGCCACTAAAGATGCTTCCATCTGACCAGAATCCAGCTCAGGAGCCTGGGGTCTCTCCTGAAGGCCAGTGAGAACTATGGATTTACAGAGGGACCAAGACAGAGGCCCTCATGTGGACATCTAGAGACCTTTTTTCAGAACTCTGGAGGAGAGGCAGGAAGTAACATGGTAAGATTTTCACTGTTTAAATAAAAGCTGGAGATTGTATGACAGATGGATTGGAGGGGCACACAACAGTCCACTTTGTTTTGATCCCAATTACACACTGTCCACTGCTCCCTCCTTCCTTCCTCACAACAACTATTGTTCCTGGCTTATGTCTCTCTCCTGGAGGACTTTAGGACCTGCATATTGCTAATGAGGTGGCTGATCCCGGCCACGGCCTGACCGCTGTTCTGGAAGGCCAGCCGGCCGTGCGCACGGTGCTCGGTCCTCCTCGGAACATTCTTTCCTACGTTAACACTTCTTGGTACTTAAATTCTAAATCTAGCAATTACTTTCCTCCTTGAGCAGTTGGTTTCCACTTGAACAGGCAGCTGGAGGTAGTCAAAGCATGACTTAAGTAATCGTTTACTATTGTAAAGCTCCTTTCATCCATAGGCTTACCATTAATCACACGGGAAAATAATAGAATGGTAAAGAGTGATTGCTGGTATTAATAAAATCATGGCAGCCGAGGACAGACCCAACCAAACACAGCCATTGGGAACTGCTATCCCGCCTTATTATCTCTGAGTGGTGGTCCAGCTGGCAGATCCGAGCTACGTGCTCACAAACAAAAGGTTTGTGAGGGAGGGGACACCACCGACCCCAAGCAGACTGGCAGCCGGGGTAGACTTCTGACATGGTGACATCTCGGAGGGACACCACCGACCCCAAGCAGACTGGCAGCTGGGGTTAGACTTCTGACATGGTGACGTCCCCAGACTCCGTAACTCAACATCACACAGGGCTGCTTTGTTAACCAGAATGTCGATGTATTACTACGCAATGAAATGCGAGATTTTTTTTTTTTTAATCCAGATATGAAAAACGACTAGAACTATAAGGCAAGCTGTTGTGTGAATCTGACATTACAGAAAGGGAAGTGAGGACTGGGGTTCAGCCAACCCAGCTGGACCGGTCGCCCTTCTCCACAATCACAGATCCTTATATTCACAAATACCAACAGAGTAGGTCTGCGTGTCAGGCACGGTTCTAGGTGCTAGGGAGAGATGTTGGCAAAGGCCCTGTCCTTTTGGAGTTTTTACCTATTGAGAGGAAAGGCAAAAAGCAAACAGATGAATACGTAATACAAAGTCAAGGAGTGACAAGTGCTAAGAAATAAAGCAAGGAAGGAGAGAGGAGGTAAAGGTACTCAGGAACTGTTCCTCTGAGGAGGAGAGACATCTGAGTAGAGAAGAGTGAAGAGGATCAAAGCTACCTGAGCATCTGAGGGAAGGGCCAGCCCAGCAGTGGGAAGAGTCACGCAAAGGCCCTGGGGAAGCACAACTGTGCTCAAAAGAATGGGCTTTCTTGACAAACATTATAACTGATTTGGTACCCCCAGGTGAGTGTTTTGACCCTCAAAGTAAGCAGAGTACACTCGTTATAACAAGGTTGCCATTTTGCAACAGCAACTTGCATCTTCAGGTTGCCCTTCACATCCCCTTCCTCTCAAACTTCCACCGACATAACACAGAACATAAAAACGCGCAAAGGAAAGAATGCTGGGAAATAGCGAAGAGGACCATCAGCAGGCCAGAAACGTAGAGAGTGCAGCGGACGGCGTGCAGCGGCTGGGGCGGGACAGAAAGACGGCCTCGTGGAGGAGCAGAAGCGCTTTCCCAACACGGTCCTGCCAAATCCTCGAGTTCCCAGCTGCCTGGAGACAAGACTGGGCCAAAGGGGGCACTGAGCGGACGAGAAACAGAAACAACGGCCGGGACTGCACAGGCGCCGTGTCCACACCCTCAGCTTCCTGCAGGGCGCACAGCTGGCGGGGGAGGGGAGGATTTGCCCTACGGTCTCCCAACATCGATGGGGGGCCAGCGAGCCAGACAGTGTGAGCCTCGAGGAGCCACGTGCCCCAAAGCTTGCAGAAGAGGGAAAGGTGACGGATTAAGTCTTTGCTTCTGTGTTAACGCCCTCCCAATTTCCCGCCACTAGCAACATCTGGAGACCCCCAAGCAGACAGGTGGCTGGGGAGGAATGAACCAGGTTTTGCAAACTCCCTTCCTTTTCTTCGAGCTTCCTCGGATGAAGGGGGCTGGCCCCCAGAGCATCCCCTGCCAGTACCTACCCTACTCCAGGAGGCCCGAAAGAACATCCTGTGCAGCCCCCCCTCCTCTCTCCCCACACCCAGAACCAGGCAGCCCCTGATCAGGGGGATCCACCTTTGCTCTGCTAGGTGTCATGCTCTTCTTTCCAGCTCCGTTTATGTTTGTTTTTTTTTTTTTCAAGATTTTCTATTTATTTATTTGAGAGAGACAATGAGAGAGAGAGAGTGCGTGCATGACTGGCGGGGCGGGGGCAGAGGGAGAAGCAGGCTTCCCACTGAGCAGGGAGCCCGATGCGGGACTCGATCCCAGGACCCTGAGATCATGACCTGAGCGAAGGCAGACGCTTCACCGACTGAGCCACCCAGGCGCCCACATTTATGTTTTCTATTTTCCCAGTGTTTTTCTTTTCCTTTCCTAACGTATACTGGATTCATTAGGATTTTTTGTTGTTGTTCTTTTCTGTACTCTTTTCGAAGTTCTACATTCTATTTCTAGTCTACTAGTTTTACTTCAACTTTTAATTAACTCAAACTACATTTTCCTAGCAACATCAATAATTAAATAGTATTTGTAACTTCTCCAAGTCAAACCAGATGAGATTTCACAACTTCTTATAACCGCTCCTCTTCTTAATGGCCCCTGGCCCTTAGGCTTTGTTGGAATACTGTAGATTTTTAGTTTTAAGATTATAATTATTATTGGTAGGGCCTTTATCATACTGCTTTTTTTCTTTTCCTGCTAATAGACTTTATTGTTTAGAGCAGTTTTAGGTTCACAGCAAAATTGAGGGGTAAGTACAGAGATTTCCCATCTGCCTCCTGACCCCCCACACGCACAGCCTCCCCCCACTACCAACAACCCCCCACCAGAGTGGGACACATCATTAGTTGACCTCAAGGGCCCTCTTGGTGTTTCATACTCTATGGATTTGGACAAATGTCTAACAACATGGATCCACCATTGAGGGTCCTATAGAGTAATTTCACTGCCTTAAAAATCCTCTGTGCTCTGCCCGTTCACCCCTCCTGACCCCTGCCAACCTCTGGCAAATACTGATCCTTCACTGTCTCCACAGTTTGCCTTTTCCAGAATGTGCTATAGTTGGAATGATCAAGTAGGTGGCCTTCTCAGACAGCTCCCTTCACTTAGTGATATGCATGTGAGTTTCCTCCATGGCTTTTCATGGTTTGATAGCTCATTTCCTTTCAGCATTACATAATATTCCACTGCAGGGATGTACCACAGATAATGTATCCATTCACCTACTGGAAGTCCGAGATGAGGGCGGCAGCATGCCAAGTGAGGGCCCTCTTCTGGGTCGCAGACTTCTTACTGTATCCTCCCATGGCAGAAGAGCATGGAGAGCTCCTGGGGTTTCTGTGTAAGGGCACGAATCCCACCCATGAGTACTCCTGATGGCCCCACCTGCTAATCCCACCACCTCGGGCATTAGGATTCCACTATATGAATCCGGGGAGATACAAATATTCAGACCACAACAATGACAGCAATCATTTAAATGTAACTTCAAGTATTAATAGTTTCACTGCTCACTGTATTTCTTTCCCTTTGTTGAGTTTATTCACTTAACTCACAAACTCAGAGCGAGTGCCTAGTATGTGCCCTGCATGGAGATCTAGGAGTAACAAGGAGACAAAGTCTCTGTCTTCAGTGGAGCTTACATCCCAGTGACGGCTTTAAATTATTTTGAGGTTGGCTGCAGGACAGCCTTAAGTAAATATTCTTTTCCAGTTGCTCTTCCCAGAACAGTCCTCCCCTGGAAGGAAGCAAGGCTGTTTTGAGCTCCTCCACGTCTTGGCTCAAATGCCACCTTCTCAGTGAGCACACGCACACACCCACACCATTGAAAACCGCACCCCCTCCCGACCTCACCCCTGTTGCATTCTCCTGCACGACACAAATGACACTCAAAATATCTGATTTCAGCTAAGGCAGCATGAATTTTAAGGCACACCATGATGTCATGTGTCACTGAGACTTGCCAGTGAGTCATGGCCTTCCCGTGAGGTCAAGCCTCTCAAGTCTCCTTTAGCAATTCAGAGGTTTTAAGAGACTTTTCCTGCCTTCCGTTGCATTCCTTGGCATGTGATAGTCAATCCTTCTGCAATTACAGCTCACTAATAAGACATGACACAGCTTCTCCTCACTTGGGGGCACCACCCTCCTTTCCTACGGTGTGGAAGCACTGCTGGTTGTTTGTTAGGAAATATGGAATTGTGGTCCTTCTTTCAGGAATGAATATTTGCTTCTTGGCTTTCACGCTTTTCTGGGGACATGATAACTTTTCATTTTAGTGCCAAGTCATCATGGAATCTTTTGTGAAGACATGCTAAGTGGTGAATTAAGTCCCACCTCTACCAACACCGTGCGTAACTGAACTGAAGTAGCAATGGTATGAATAGCTCTGCGCAGGCTTGCAGACTGATGGGCAATGATGAAGAGTTTGAGGCAGCTGCCCAGCCAACAGAAATTGGAGCACTCCAGTGATCATGGAAGGCATCTCCACTTCAGAGTGGCTAAAGTGAAACGCGGTACTTCCCAGAATCAACAAACACGAAATCCGGGAACTTACTCGCTTTGTCTAGAACATGCTCCCTCCGCTTATTTGCAAGCTCTGCAAAGTCAAGGAATTATCTGTCTCCGGATATAGCATGAATGCCTAGAACAGAACCTGGCCCGTGGTAGGCACTCAGATGTTCATTGAGTGGATGCATAAATGAAGCAGGATTAAGTCTAGATCTGCTTACCTGGAACAGCATGACCTCCAACAGCCTGCAGGCCCCACGCCTCTTCCCTCCCGCGTGGGATGCCCTCGCGCGGTCACATTCCCTGCCGCATGACCCCGGAGCTGCTAGCTGGCTAGAAGCCATTTTTCTGATAAAAAGATTCAGAAGATTCAGCCACAACACTCTTGTCTTTATGAATTGAAGCAGGAGCACGCGATGGGGCACTGGGCTGGCTTAGTCGGTGGAGTGTGAGACTCCTGATCGCAGGGTCGTGAGTTCAAGCCCCACACTGGGTGCTGAGCCTACTTAAAAAAGAAAAAAAGAGAGAGAAGAAGGAGGGCAGGGAAGAAGCCTCACTTTCTAGATTCTCTAGGAAGTTTACTCACTGATGCAATTGGGTCTTGGTCCCACGGGTGCTGTGGAGCAGCACAGGTATTGGTTCCTGGGCAGTTGGATGTTGGGGGGCCAAGGAGGTTCTAGGGCAGCCCAGGAGTAACTACAACCCTCAGCAGGAGGCAGGAGCCAGACCCTTCACCTGTGCTTCTGAGGGGAGAATCTGTGCTGGGCTGCGCCAGACCCGTGGGCCTGGGAGGCCAGCAGACTCATTTCGGAACAAGAAACTGAACAAAAAGACCAAAAAAAAAAAAAAAAAAAAAAAAAACCCACTGACTACACATTGCCTTAAATTCTGATTCTCCTCTTTTTATCTTATGGAAATCTGTGGTTAAAAATATGAGGAGTGACCGCTACAGACAGCTTGTTTGTTTGTTTTTAACTCATGACACAGGAATTTGCTCTTACAACCATCAAGGGGAAGTTTTGTGGTTTTAATACCCCCTTCAGGCCTAACACAAGGTTCTGGAGCCTAATAGTACAGGCTATCTCTTTTAATTAGTGCGATGGGCCATCCCACGTCACCCAGTGTATCTACATTTCATTTAATAAACTCATTTTATGGGAAAAGATATGTGCTGTGCTGTTCCACATTGACTAGCACAACTCAACTTTTCATTTCTAATACAAACAGAATCGTGAGTCTTTAAGATCTTAATACCATAAACTCAAGCCTCGGGGCTCTATGGCCTTCCTGCTTGGTGCAGTGGACAACTGAGGGTTACAGAAGGGTGGGGAGTGGGGGGACAGGGTAACCCGGTGATGGATATTAAGGAGGGCACGTGTTGTGATGAGCACTGGGTGTTATATGCAACTAATGAACCAATGAACACTACATCAAAAACTAACAATGTACTACATGTTGGCTAATTGAACGTAATTAATAAAAAAAAATTGTTACTTTTTTTCATTCAAAATTCACAAAATAACATGCTAGAAAACAAGTCTCTTGATCCAGTGATCCTGAAAGTGTGGTCTGGACAAAGCACTAATCAAAGCCTGGATCCTTGGCCTAATGCTCGGCCGTGACCCAACGAGTCCCTGCTAGCTGCTGGGTCAGGCACCGGGGCGCCACGCTGCAGGATGCTTGTCCAGTGTCTGGGGGGAAATAACTGATAAAGTCTGTTACTAGAATGAATTTAGATTTTACTTACTGGATAGTTATTCATTTCCTCACATGGCGCTCTTTTCAAAGCAACACATTCATTCCATAAAATAACGGCGAAACCCTTGATACAAGGAAATGACTGAATTAAGACATTGTTGCATGGATTTTATCTCCCCAAATGGTATACACTGAGCGCCCTTTGCCAAATTTCTAGTAGGAGCATCCAAAGTGCACCCTCAGAGAACAAAGGAGGTTCCAACTTTGAATGGCCACAAGGTCCAGTGCCTCAGAGACTTCATAGGCAGAAAAGTCTCCTGGGCGCTTACCTGAGACATGGAAATAGAGGTTAGAACCAAAAGAAATTACAACAGATTAAGTGACTGTAATGAGCGACGGTTAGGCATGGCCCTGCTCCCCTTCACTTCTGTTTGTTTCATTTTTAGAGGAATCTGGTGTTTCAAGGAAAATACAAATGAAATTTCCTATAAGGAGGGGCGCCTGGGTGGCTCAGTCGTTAAGCGTCTGCCTTCGGCTCAGGCCCTGATCCCAGGGTCCTGGGATCGAGCCCCGCATCGGGCTCCCTGCTCAGCGGGGAGTCTGCTTCTCCCTCTGCCCCTCCCCCTGCTCATTCTCTGTCAGTTTCTCTCTCTCAAATGAATAAATAAAAAATATATATAAAAAAAGAAATTTCCTATAAGGAGATGCTTGCACTCTCTCTCAGCCTCATGATAGGGAGCCAGTAAAAAGAGATGAAGAGGAGGGGGTCTTAGGTTTGCAATGACAAACAGGGAAGGCCAGTATACTTGCTACAGATTTATTACAATTGTTGCCAGTGGGACTGATTTAAAAAAAAAACGAAAAGGTAAAGCAAATCTAATCTAAAATCCTTTGCTGCCATATTAGGGCACCCCCACTGTCTCCCCTTTTCTCCTGGAACAGTAAAACTGTATTTCCGCCACTGAGTACGGGCACTGGCCAGAGCCCACTGGGAGTGTTGGTGGACAGGCCAGATACGGTCGCCAAGCAGGGGAGGGCGCCCGGCTCTGAGGTGAAACTGGAGATCCTCTCCTTTGGGACCGTTGTTTTGTGAAAGCCTCCTGGTTTTGTAACATTTCATTGAAAAGTCACCCTTTAGGGGCACCTGGGCGGCTCAGCTGGTTAAGCATCCAACTCTTGATTTTGGCTCAGGTCATGATCTCAGGGTCGTGAGATTGAGCCCTGTGTCGGGTTCTGCACTGAGCACGGACCCTCTCTCTCTTCTCCCTCTGTCCCTCCCCCACCTCTAAAAAAAAAAAAGGAAAAAAAGAAAATTTGCCCTTTAAAAAAATGTAATGTGAAATATTTTCATACTATAGGAGAGTGTATAAAACATACGCCTACACTATAAATAATTATAAAGCAAACACACACAACCATGACCCAGGTTACGAAGTAGAACATCGGAGTAACTTAGAAACTTCTTTCATTCTTCACCCTGACGCATCCTCCTTCCCAAACTGAGAGGTATGTGAAGTAACTGCATCCTGATTTTTCTAAGAATACTTTCATTCCCTTAATAGTTTTACCACATTTTAGGTAATCACTATTCACTAGATTTTGCCACAAAATAGTCTCCTTTTGCCTCTCTCCGTACTTTATGTGAAAGGAGCCAAGCTATGCATTCTTTTGCAAACAATTTCTTTTGCTTAACATCGTTTGTGAGGTTCATCCTGTTGATGAATGTGGTTGCAGTTCCCTTATTTCTACTGCTCTACAGAATTTTATCTTCTGATTATATCATCATTTATTCATCTAATGGCAATAAACATTGGCAAGTATTCATTTGGGGGTTATGAACATTTTTATGTTTGGCTCTTCGTACACATGTGGGATAGTATCTCATAAATATGTATGGGGCAGGGGAAACTGAAATACCTCCCAGATTTCCCACCCTTTTCCCTGGGACTGTGACAGTCAGGAGGTCATACACCCATGATTATGTTAAGTTACATAGCAAAAGAGATTCAGTATATGTAATTAAGATTACTAATCCATTGTCTCTGTGTTAATCAAAAAGGCAGATCATGCCAGGGTGCCTATACTAATCAAAGGAAACTTTACAGGGCTTAAAGCCAAGTTTTCTCTGACTGCTTGCTGAAGAAGTCCGAGAAATGCAAAGTAGGAGAAGGACATGGTGTGGTCTTGCTGGCCAAAGAGAGACCTCCAGGTCCTGTGAGGGGTCTCCCCCACCACTGATGGCAAACAGGAAACAAGACCTCAGTGTTACAAGCACAGGGAACTGACTCCTGTCAACAACCTGAATGAGCTTGAAGACAAGAGCCCAGCCCAGCTGACACCTTGACTTTGGCCTTGGGCGAGCTTGAAGCAGAGAACCCAGTGCAACCCATCAGACTTTTGACAGCTCTATGCTGTGAGCTAAGAGTGTGTGATATTTTCAGCTGCTGTATTTGTGGTGGTTTTTGTTACGCAGCACTAGAAAATGAATACAGCATCCGTACCAGTGAAGTGCTAAGGTCCTAGAGTGTGAGCACATGCTCGGTGTTACAAAGGAATTCTGGCTGCTTTCCAAAAAGTTGCAGCAATATTCACTCTCACCCCAGGGTGCAGTAGTTCTAGTTGCTCCATATTCCTGCCAAAACACGATATTGTCAGTCCTTTAAAATTCCAAATCTAGTGTGCGTGTAATGGCATCACTCTACGGTCTCAATTTGCATTTGACAATCACTAATGAGGCTGGCTGTCCTTCATATGCTTTCTGGCCATTGAATGATCTTTCTTTTGTGCAATATTTGTTCATATCTTTAATGCAATTCTCTGTTGAGTTCTTTGTCTCCTCTTATTAATTTATAAGATTTCCTTATAGATTCTGGATGGGAGCCCTTTGTTGATTATTATATTGCTAATAACTCCCTTACGATTTTTGTCTTAAGAAATGCGTCACTATTCCAAAGCCTGGAAAATATTCCTTTCTAAATGCTTTCAACTTTTGCTTTCATATTTAGGTTCTTTAGTCCACCTGGAATTGATTTTTGTGTAGGGTATGATGTAGAATCCAATTTCATTTTTCCCACCTGGATAAATGATTGTTTCAGCAACATTTATTAAAATGTCAATCCTCCTCCCTCCAGATCTGTAATATCAGCTATGTTGTATAACCAACAATATCTGTGCAGATCTGTTCTTTGGAGACTATTGAGTTCTCTTGTTCTATATTTTTTTTTTATTTCTACATCCATACCACACAATCTTATTACATTTGACTTTTGAACAATGCAGGGATTAGGGGCATGGTCAAAAATCCACATGTAACTTTCCCCCCCTAAAACGTAACTATTAATAGCCTACTGTTGGCTGGAAGCCTTACTGATCACATAATCAGTCAATTAACACATATTTTGCATGATATGTATTATGTACTGCATACTTATAATAAAGCCAACTAGAGAAAAGAAAATGCCATTAAGAAAATCATTAGGAAGAGAAAATACATTTACAGTTCTGTCCTGTATTTATCGAAAAAAAAATCCACATATAAGTGAAACTGCACAGTTCAAACCCATGTTGTTCATGGGGCAATTGTCTAGTTTATACTATGTCTTGATATCTGGTAGGGCTAGCCTTCTTAGGCTGATCTCTTCTCCTTGGTTATACTTGGCCCTTTATACTTCCATATAAATTTAGAATCTGCTTATATTGAATTATACAAACACACACGTGTGCCTGTGAACACACACACAAAAACCTACTGAGATTGCTTTGAGAATATAAATCAGTTTGGAAAAAGTATCTTCTAATCCATGAGCATAGTATATTTCTCCATTGATTTAACTGCTTTGATATTTTTCAATAAATACTTAGAATTTTTAAAATGTTTCTGCTCTTCTAGGGGTGCCTGACTCTTGATCTCAGGGTTGTGAGTTCGAGCCCCAGGTTGGGTGTAGAGATTACCATATAAATTATATATATATATATATATATATATATATATATATATATACACACACACACAACTATTCTAAATAGCAACTTTTTATAGGTATAAAATATCTATACATTGCTATATATATGCAGCAATATATATATAGTGCTATTCTAAATAGCAACTTTTATATAAAATATATGATGTATATATTGCTATTCTAAATAGCAACTTTATATATATATAAAAATATATATATAGCAATATATACAGAGTGCTATTCTAAATAGCAACTTTTAAAAATTAACAAATTTTATTTATTTATTTTTTCAGATTTTATTTATTTATTTGACAGAGAGAGATACAGTGAGAGAGGGAACACAAGCAGGGGGAGTGGGAGAGGGAGAAGCAGGCTTCCCGCCGAGCAGAGAGCCCGATGCGGGGCTCGATCCCAGGACCCCGGGATCATGACCCAAGCTGAAGGCAGAAGCCTAACGACTGAGCCACCCAGGTGCCCTGACAAATTTTATTTTTTAGAGCAGCTTTAGGTTCACAGCAAAAATAAATAACATCCCTTTCATTTTCTAAATTTTTCTTGCCAGTATACAAAAATATAATGTTTTTGTATATTAATATTACATCTACAATTTTGACAACTTTTTATTTAATCTAGTAAACTTTTCATAGACTCTTTCGGATTCCCCATATATACAATGACAATTTCTGTAAATAACCATTTCATTTCTTCCTTTATTATCCTTATACTTCTATTGATTTTTCTTGCCTTACTGTACTTTCTAAGACCTCCAGTACAAAGATGACTAAAGGTTGTGACAGCCCTTTGATCATTACTTACCTCAAAAGCAATATTCTCACCATTAATAATGATTGCTGTGGCCAGATTTTTGTTTGGTTTGGTTTTGGGTTTTCTAATATAGATTTTATCCTTTGCTGTGCTCAAGCATAGTTTCTGTAAAACTGGAATTATTTTTTCTTAACTATCTGGTAAAACTTGCCATTGAAGCTATCTAGGGACTTTAAGGACTTTTTGATCACTGTTCGGTGTTTTTTAAGCATGTAGTATTATTTAAGAGTATTTTGGTCTTTTAATGTAATATTTTCCCCCCACTTCCAAATTATTTCATATAAAGCAATTTTTATTAGCAACCAAAAGCACAGGCAGAAGAAGGCCTTGAGCTTGATCACCTTTGAGTCTGGGACTGTTGCACAGAAGGGCAGAAGAGTCTGAGAGGAGACAACAGAAGGAGGAAGACATTCTTTCTTAGAGAACAAGAGACACAGTTGCTGATGTCGCAGATTATGTATATCTGTTTATCATTCCAAAGAAAAAAGGTTTCAGGTGTCATCTACCTAATTCATCTTCCCAACAGAGAAAACAGCCACTGTTAGGGAACCATCCCTTTTGACTTTCCTCTGGCAACACTGTGCTCCTCCATTCTTCCCTGCATTTATTAGATTTTAAATTGCGTGGGCAATTCACATTCACATTTCTCTGCACTGCCCACAATTTTCCAATGAGTTAGACCAGCTCTAATTTATAGGCAAGGAAATTGATTTCCCAAATCAATTAAGAAACTCTCAGTAATGAGGCTACAGAGCCAAGATCTGAATCTAAGAACCCGAGGGCTGGAAGGGACCTCAGAAATGATTTTGAGGCTCCTTTGTTCTGCTGAGAAGGTTAATGAAATTCTGCCTCACTGAGAGGCAGAGCCCCAGGCAGAACCAAGGACCTGAGCCAAGGCCAGGTCCCTTCCATTTCCTGGCAAGGTTTTCCCCCAGTTGGAGTCACTTCCCTGAAGCCTCTTGAAGGCAGGGAAGGTCAGGCTCGCTTTTTTTTTTTTTTTTAAGATTTTATTTATTTATTTTATTTGAGAGAGACAGAGAGAGCGTGGAGGAGGGGCAGAGGGAGGGGGAGAGAGAATCTCCAGCAGACTCCCTGCTGAGTGCTGAGTGCTGAGCCCAACACGGGGCTCCATCTCTGACCCTGAGGACCCTGAGATCAAGACCTGAGCCAAAACCAAGAGTCCCACCTTTAACCGACTGAGCCACCCACGTGCCCCCAGGCTTGCTTTTGTGTAAAGTCTGTATAGGAACAGGTTCAAATCTCTTTCTCAGTAAGGAGACTATTTTGGTACTACTGCTACTTCAGACTACTCAGTAAGGACTATTTCCCCATGTAGTAACCCCTGGTTAGAAGGGTGGAAGTAATCCTTTGTTGGTATAGAAAGTGGGCTAAAATCAAAAAGAGCGTGCTCGGAAACAAATGAATATTTTATATTCTAAATCCATTTGCATTTTATAAAGACATTTTCAAATCATCTGCTGACTTAGGTTTCTATGGCATTTTACCGTTTACGGAGTGCTTTTTCCCGTGCTGTTCACTTACTCCAAATCAGCAAAACTGCCTTTAGTTCAGACTGTTGCCGATGTCTTCAAGATGCTTGCACTGTGTCAAGGGACGGAAAGGCACGTACCACCTCTGTCGTGCATGACAGAGCATGACACACGCGGGACCCCTCTGCGCAGAGCAGGAGCAGAGTGTGGCTGTGACGAGCTGCCTGGTGGGCAGGGTAATAGAACGGGGTCATGAGCAGTCAGGAGATTTCCGCAGGTGGCAGCCGGAAGGCATGCGCACCGGCCGTGCGGGGAGACAGCCGGTTTCTCTCTCTCTCTCTCTCTCTCTTTATATCTATATATGCCGGGCTCCCTGGCTGCAGGGCCCTCACTTTCTCACTCACCTGGGGATCCGGAGCTCGAAGGGAGCCGCTTGCTCGGCGTATTGCTGGCTGGCTGAACGAATGGGTGGAACTGTGAGCCTCACAATACAGGCGGCGTAGGGTTTGCCCATTTCCCGGAGGAGGAAAACTGATCGTCAGGCGGCTCAGTGACCTGCTGCGCCGCAGGAAGAGGCGGCCCTGGAGCCGGAGAAGCCGGCATATCAAATGGGGGGTGGGGTGGGAGTGGGGGGATGAGCTGGGGTGGGAGTGGGGGGCTGGGTTAACACTGGTTCACCTGAGACCAAGAACGGAAGATTAGGGTACTGAAAAAAAAACTTAAGGCCGACAGAGGAAATGATGATAATAATAGTAACAATATAACGAATTACAATTGTAATTAAAAAGTTTTAAAAGTCCTGCTAATGCACACTAGGTGGCAGCATCTCGCATCGTTTCCAGGACAGAAAGGGCAGCAACTGCACGCTCCCTGGAGCGACGGTGTAGACGGAGGCAAGGGCTTGAATGTAGTTTATTTAAGCTGCTCAACTACTCAATACTAAAGATTAAAATATCCTAGCAAAAAGAAGCTAATCCGAGTTGCAAAAGCCTAATGTCACCAATCTTCTTACTGTGAACCCCGTGCATGGAAAGGGGTTAAGGGGTTAAGCGTCTGCCTTCGGCTCAGGTCACGATCCCAGAGTCCTGGGATTGAGCCCCAAATCAGGTTCCCTGCTCCGCGGGGAGTCTGCCTCTCCCCCTGCCCCTCCCCCTTCCTTGGCACGCGCACTCTCAAATAAATAAACTCTTAAAAAAAGTGTGTGTGAGCCTATCATTATGTTCATATGGGGACACAGACAAGACCATGGTGCTTCCTTGTGACACCTGAATTTGAACTTGCTTCATACATAGAAAAAAATATATATATTTTCATAGCTCCTACACTTTCCATATCCACCTTTGTCAAGGTCAATATATGGGAGGCTCCTTGCATGTGGGGGATGCTTATTTACTGGCAGAGGCTTGCCAAGAATATAAGCTCAAGAATGGGGACCCTGTTCTAGTCCCGTTTTATCTTCTTCATGCTGACTAGCACACACAGTGGGAGCTCAGTAAATGTTAGTGGACACAAAATAAAGTGTGAGCACACAGTAGGGAGAGGAGAGAGTGGGCTCAGGAAAGAATGAGTCTTCTCTGGATTCTGGCCACTCTCACTGCCTGGGCTGGCTGCCCTCCAACCCCGCCATTCCCTCACCTGCCATTCCCTTACCCGGCATTTCTGCGGCTCCGCGGGAGGCCCCTCTCACTGCTCTGGCACAGAATAGGGGGTGGGGGCTGTGAGGACACATACCACAGCCAAAAGCCACCATGTATAAAGTAAGATAGGAGGAAAATTAAACAGCACTGCAGAAAAAGCCAACACAGCTTGGATAAATAGGACATTGGCAAGATGCCTCCAGATCTGTGTATAAGAAACATAGGCCATTATAGAAAATCAGGTAAAGAAATGTTGATTCATTAGAGCCCTGAGGTTCCAGGTTCGCAAAAAAGAACTCACCTGCCTAGTGATTTATGATCAGCAGTTATCTCTTAAGATTGAAGGGAGAGTCAGGAAAGAGAGTGGGAAAGACAATGACTTGTACTGAGAAAGAGGAGAGGAGACTGATTTTTGAAGACTCACAGTTTACCAGTAAAGGTAAACAAAAAGCTTCCATTTGAATTTATCCAGGGCTTGATTATAGATTCAATCCCCTTGTCTGAAAAATACAATGTGGGAGAGCAAGGGCGCCTATTGCCTTCCATCTTGTACTGGTCAGACCTGCCCGTGGCCTTCCCGACTGTCCTGGGTTTCTAGTTGGCTCCACCTGTTGGCATGACCTGCCCTGTGGGTTCACTCGCATTTTCTGGGCTCCTCCTTTTTGGAGGCGGTGCTTCGGAGCACTTACCACGGCTGTCATTTCTATTCGTTCGTGTGATTCCTTGAGAAATAGTTGCCTCCTCACTAGATTTTAAGCTCCAAAAAGGCAGGGACCGAATATGGTTGTGCTCAGCATTGTATCCCCAGCACTGAGCACTGTGATAAAGTGTGGACCAACAGCCCGGGCGGAAACGCCCACTTCGCCAGAAGCCCATTCACGCCTGTGTGCCCGCCCACTTCAGGAGCGGGGGACAGCCTGCCACAGGACAGTAAACCTGAACTCGCCCACAGTCTACCTCAAGCACCGCAGGAGGGTCTGTGGAAATCAGCAAGGACGGATGTCACCTGGCAACACCACCATCATGGGGGGGAGGCTATGGGCTGATCGCATCCCCCCGCCGCCCCCCACAACGTACAATCTCTCTCCCACTGCTGGTATTCATTCACAAGAAACAGGGGTCTCAAACTGTCCCGTCTTAGTTTTAGAAGGAAGAGTCTGTGAAGCAGAGAGGAAGATCAAGGACAAATAAGATTCACATTTAATTCCAAACATTATCCCAACTGTTAATTTCCACGTCCTCCCTCAGAGAACATGTATGTGACCATCTAATGCAGCACTGGAACCACTGGATTTAGTGTGTTTCTTTTCTTTTCTTAATTTGCTCCTGTGGTTCGCATCTTGTAGGTGTTGATGTGTCATTTTATTTAGTGTTATTATTTATTACGTCTTATGCAATGTCTTACCTCTGAACAAGATTATAAACACCTCCAGGGCTGGAACAAGCTCCTCTCGAGGTAGCTGGTACGTGTATTTGGTAAGTAATTTTAGTTGATTGATCTGGCTGCTTATCCTTGGGAAACATGGAAATTAAGGAAGGAAAGGGGAATGAAAAGAAAGAGCACACACAGGAACAGCCCTCTGCAGATAACAAGGGCACCAACTCATCAAATTAAAGCCAATTTACAGTAGCCAGAAAATCACCTTCGCTCATTTGAGTTTACACAGGGAATGTTCTCCTAGATAAGGCCCTGGGATGGCTGTTAACTCCGGAGAGTCTACCTCTGAAGACTGGTACTGGCTCACAGTTCCTCGTGCAAGATTCTGGTCTCTTGGTTAGCAGTAGATGTTTTAATCATGCTGCTTCCCTCCCCATTCGCACTTGGCTGACACAGGTGCAGGGATTTCCTGGAATCTCTCAAATGAATAGCCATCTGCAGATGACCAAGGAGGTACCCAGGGGAGTGCACCTCAAGCCTCAGTGGTCACGTCAGAGCGGGTAACGCTGCCACTTATGTTCTCCGTGATGAGGTCCATCCTCAGCCCACCTCTATCCCAGCTTCTCCTAGGTCTTCACAAAAGGCCAAGAGTCATCATTCCTCAGTCCTTGGCTAGATCCCTTTCCAAGCTTAAATCTTAAGCATCATCCAGGAGCAGAAGAAGAAATGAAAGTATTCTTAGCAATATGATGAAGGCCCCATCTGGAATCAGGGAAGAAGGTGAACACAAGTTTCACTATCGTCCAAGATAGAATGTGTGCCAGGAGGGCCTTGATTTGTTAACTGGGAGTTCCCCCAAGGTCCTGTGTGCACAGGGCGCCAAAAGTTCATTGCCGAACTGCATTTCCTCACACTGCCAGGTACCTTGGCCTCGGCCAATAAAAATAATAGGAGGAAAAATGTAGTTAGTCCTGTAACCACATCACCTGAAATTCCGGTGGCAGGGCAGAAATTTAAAGGGCGGAGTTGTTTTCATGGTGAAGCCTACAGCTGGATCCCTTCCAAGGAGCCCTGGCTCAGGTCTCTGTTCCGTCATTACGGGGCCAACAAAGAGCTGAAACCTTCCTCGTCCGTCATTCTGGAGCCCAAGCTTCTCGTTATGACTTCCCTGGACCCTTTTTCTCTTTGACTGTACATCAATTATAAGTCTGTGTGCTTAAAATAATTGGATTCTTGACAGTTTCTTACAACAGATTCACTTTTACTCTGCGATTTTGGAACACTGAAATCATTCTGTTGTGATTTCTCACCATACCTGCGCTCTACATGCAAATAATCACGAAATGAATAGTGTTTAAATTCTAAGAGATAATCTTGTATGAAGCAGAAATATTTTCCAACTTTCTTCTTTGCTTCTTATGACCTTTTATTTTTTTAAAGATTTATTTATTTATTTATTTTAGAGAGAGAGCGAGCACGAGCAGGAGGGGCAGAGGGAGAGGGAGAGAGAATCTCAAGCAGACTCTGTGCTAAGCACAGAACCCAACGCAGGGCTTAATCTCATGACCCTGAGGTCACGTACGACGTGAGCCGAAACCAAGAGTCGGGCACTTAACTTACTGCAACACCCAGGTGCCCCTGCTTCTTATGCCTTTTTAAATACTAAGGACTTATGAACACATTCTTCTTGTACATAAATTTTTAAATACAAAAATATACAGATAAAACATGGCAGCTCCCTTTTATTTCTGACCCCAATTCCCTTCCCTTTCCCACTGTTGACATGATCAATAAATTTCCAGTCCTATTTGTAAGCATTAAATACATATATGGCTATATATGTACTTTTAATTTTTTTCATGTCAATGAGATTATACTACCTATGGTTCTATAAGCTTGCTTTTCTTATATAACAGGTAATATAATAGTCCATAATAGCAAATACGGATGTATTCTACTTAATTTGGTAAGCTACTATTATTCAATTGGGTTGTTCTCCTGAGAAATGCTGCGGCTGTTATCTTTGACCTTTGCGCACATAGATATTCCTGAAGGCCAAATTCCTAGACACATAATGGTATGTCACAGGATATGCGTGTATTAAAAAGATTTACTGATGTATTACTCACATGCCATAAAAGTTTTAGGTCGGTATTAGTATATTTATATTAACATGATTATTAGTATAAAGAATTGTGCCACCAGCACCATGATTTTATTTTAAATCATTTCCATCACCCCAAAACACCCTATGCCCATTTGCAGTTACTCCCCATTCCCACCATACCCACCCCCTGCCCTAGGCAATCATTATGGTACTTCCTCTATCTATTATGGATATTGCATATAAATGTAACCATACACTGTATGGTCCTTCGTGTTTGCCTTTTTTCACTTAGCGTGATGTTTTTGAGGTTTATCCATGTATCAGTACTTTCTTCCTTTTTATTGCTCAGTAATATTCCACTATAGGGATACACCAACCAGTTGCTTATCCACCAACCAGTTGCTAGACATTTGGGTCATTTCTGCTTTTTAGCCACTATGAATAATGCTGCTATGAACATTTGTGTGCAAGACTTTGTTTTTTGGGGCATATACTTAGAAGCAGAATTGCTGTGTCATGATAGATCTATGTTTGACATTCTCGGAAACTCCCAGACTTTTCCAAAGTGGCTGCACAGTGTTATGTTCTCACCAGAATCCTAGTCAACACCTGTCTTTTTGATTATCTTCATTCTAGAGGGTGTGAAGGCATGTGTGTCTTAAAGTTGGCTTTACCAATTTGTGCTCCCACCAAAGGTGTCTACTTAATAGCACCTATTGCTCCACACCCTCACCAATAATAGCGATTATTAATCTATTTGAGTTTTGCTTTGTATTTATATAAAACTGTCTCATTTTAATTTGCCTTTTGCTGATTCTAGTGACACTAGAGCATCTCTCCATATGTTGATGGGCCATTCGTATTTCTCTTATTAACTGTTACCTATTTGTTCATTTTGTATTGGATTGACATTTGCAGACACGTATGTAACATAGGCATTATTCATTTGCTGCTGTACATGCAGTATATCTGAGTTACTTGCCTTTTGACCCTTAAAAATATTTTTTTGTACAAAAATGTTTCATTTTCACCAGCTGTATTTGCCAGTTTTCTTGATTATAGATTTTGGGTTAGATGTCTTGATTAGGAAAGCCCCTCCTATTCTCAGAATTCTAGTTTTATTTTTATGTGAACACCTTAATAAATTTGGCCATCAGTCTTCCATATGGTGTTAGATAGAAGAATACGTATTTGTTTGGTTCCAATGGCCCCAACACTTTTCACTGGATTGTTTATCTTTTCCTAACTGATTTGAAATAAAATTCTGCCTCAATCATAAAGTAAACTTCAGTATGTAAATGAGTCTCCTTTTAGGCTTTCTATTCTGTTCCATTGATCTATCTGTCTGCTCTGGGGCAGTATCTGCCCAAATTACTGTTGCTTAAAAGTGTGTTTTGACATTTAGGCAGGCAAGTCCCCTTTCATAAGTATTTTTTTAAAATGATTTTATTTGAGAGAGAGCATGAGAGCACGACCAGGTGGGGGGAGGGGCAGAGGGAGAAGCTGACTCCCTGCTGAGCAGGGAGCCAGATGCAGGGCTCGATCCCAGGACCCCGGGATCATGACCTGAGCCAAAGGCAGACACTTAACCAACTGAGCCACCCAGGCCCCCCGCTTTCATAATTCTTAAAGGAAAATATCTCTGTAAATCTAAGTGTAATGGAAAGGTTTTTGGTTCAAGGAGACTCATACTGTTAAGAAAAATGATAGAACCACCTAAAGGGTTAAAATGGAAAACCCAGGGTGACTTCACATCCTCTAGATCTATCACTACTAAAAGTGCAGTAGCACTTTTGTCCACTAACTCTCCTGTGCACCCCTCATGCCAGATGGTGATCCCCATGTTCCATTCTGCATCAAGAGGAACCAGGACTCCTTGAAAGGCACATATATGTCTCATGTCAGGAAAAAGAAATTAAGATGGTCTGAAACATCCTACTGTTGTAACAAAGTAAGGATGCTTTCCTATCAGAAGCAATATTTTATAAAACTCAGAAAACATAGGAATAACCTTGAGGGGCTGCCACTAGCCAAGTTACAAAATTCTGAGCATCCAAAAAAAAAAAAGGGAGATAAAAATTCTAAGAAGCTGAATCTACAAAAGGCCAGATTCATGATACCCAAAAGACAAAAATGAATCTTAATACAAACTAAGGATGGATATTATATATGAGAGTATTTTGTTCTAAGAATACATATTTTCATAAAGCACAGGCATGTGCTTATTTCTATCTATCTATACAGGAAAGAATAGAGGAAACTCGAAAAAGTAGTACAAGAAGAAGGAAGACTGATTGTCATCAGCGGTCACATGTCACATATAATAACAAGTAGAAAAGGAGTCACTGATGAGACCCAGTAACAAATTTAAATAGAATAGTATGCCCAAGATAATAGCCAAATGTCTCAAAGAATTCACCACACATACCTGATGATTCTTTACAGACAAAAATCTCAACATGATCCTACTAATTAACCTCATTATAATCCTACTGATCCTACAGGATATCGATAAGGCACATCTAATTTTCAATAATGCTAATAGACAAGATCAATGTATCGTAAAGGCAGGACGAGTAGGCAATGCCGACCGCGCAAAATTAAAGAATACTTCATTTCTGGGAAAAGACACCAAGTTCCAAAAAATTAAAGTAATATATATAATGAGAGATTAAAAATCCCATGACAAAGCAAGTAAGAAGTAATTATAAAAAGACTTAATCCAAGGCCTGTGGCTCATGGTTCAATCGGCTTTGCACTGTGGGGCCAGGCTCCCTGTCCTTCGATGGCGCTCTCATTCTGAGGAATTCCTTTTCTTTTAGGCTTGGTAGAAGATTACTACAAGCCCAGGAAATAAGAGTGAGATATGACTGAACCCCTAGGATGATATGAAAATAAATACAGCCATAATAAATAGAAAAGTATTTTTGAAGTAAAAAATTTTGGGACATAAAGCTCAAAAGTTGACTTGTAAAATAGGTTTATGTAAGTTATTTCTAATACTGTGTTAACCATTGTATTTGAGTATGATGTCTAATTTTATGTGTCAACCTGACTGGGCCACAGTGTACCCAGATTAAACATTATTTCCGCGTGTGTCCATGCGAGTGTTTCCAGAGAGACTGGCATTTGGATCAGGGGCTCAGTAGGCTGCCCTCCCCGGCGGGGGGGTGCCTCAACCAATTCACGGAGGGCCTGTGTGAACAGAAAAGGGGAAGGAAAGGAGGTTTCGCTTTCTCTTTCTCTGCCTGACTTCTGAGCTGGAACAGGGGTCTCCCGCTCTCAGACTTACACCTTCAGACTCAAGCTTAATCACACCACTGGCTGGCTCTCCTGGGTCTTCAGGATGCAGACAGCAGATGGTGGGCCTCCATAACTGCATGAGCCAATTCCTCCTAAGTCTGTCTGTCTACCTATCAATCAATCGTATCTTTCACTAAACCTTTCTTCTTTCTTCTTGGCTGTTTCTCCAGAGAACCTGAACTGACACATCCAGCATGGTTCACGTACCGTTTGAGTTTTGAAAGGTACAAAATAGTCAGGCATACTAAATCTGCAGTTTAAGAGGTTTGAGAGAATTTAATTAGTTTAAATTCACAATAAATGCTTAAATGTCCAAGAAAAACATGTTTGCTTCTTTCCTTCCTTGATAATTCAGCCACAAAGCCACTAGACAGGACCAGAGTGGGGATGGCACTGAGCGAAGGCAGGAGGTGGGTTAGGTATGGGGGGGTGGTTGTGGAAATTAATAAGTACATGGAGGAGGCATTCGCTGCTAGAGAAAGGAGCTACAAATATGGAAACAGGAAAGCTAGAAGGTACTATTAGGTTAGATTTGAGAGTATTAATATGAACTCATGATTTTCAATAACTAGAGATACAAAAATAAGTATCAATGCAGATGTGTAAATATATATTTACATGGACATACAGATATATTCCCCAACCTTGAGGGGCCTGGGAGCAACAACACCCAAGCGGCAATCAGCATACTCTCAATAAATAACCAAGTGTCCTTTTTACCGAACTCTGGTTGGCAATTATCATCTTGCTAGGATATCTAGGAACAAGTGGGAAGACGTTGAAAACATCCCCAGTTGATAATCAGACTGCATCTTCTCAAGAGGAAACAAAAAGGAAGAAACTGTAATTGTGAGGCTTCCTCATAAAGATTTTATTTACCCTAAGACCACAGAAAGAAAACACTCCATTTCTCATTATACTAGTAAATGTAAGCCTGGCAGTTTTATTCTAATACTTTTTAGGTGCACTTGGCATTTCAAATGTTATCAAACACTTTTTAATTGCCCTGTCTTTTTTCAAATCTATTACTATTACGCTAAGAAACAAACAAGCATAGAGTGGCTCCAGGAAATGGAGTACCAGCCTCGGAATTGCCCCCTTGGGAAGCTGCCTGCTTGCATTCCAAGAATAAAAGCTACCACACAAATCATTTTGGAGCCCATCTTCTGCACTGGCCCTTAGAACTCACAGTATACCCTCAGAGGCAGGAAATCTGCACTGCCCTGAGGAGATCTGATTTTCAAAATAGAGTCCAAAGACACTAGCAGTTGGGTCATCAAGCTGAGTAATAACTGGGGGCTGGAAAATAAAGGCACAAAGAGACCAGAATCTCCATTAACTATTTCAAATAGTACAATGTCATCACATGTAGAGTTTCCCAAAGTAACTTTTTGAGGATTACGTTAACTTAGCTGAATAAGTAGAATAATTTCATGGTCGCACTTCAGATACGTACTAGCTCACAGCATTAAAAAGTGGCCCTTACCAAAATATACCTCCCACAGTCCTACCAAGCGACCTAAAATCAGAATACTTTGATCTGAAGGACTGACCGCGACTGCTAACATACCACATTGTACAAAAAGTAGCGTGATCTCTTGGCATGAATTTGCTTGACGCAGTGAATTGTCAGCCTGACCGACACAAGGCAGAAGACATAACTAATTTGAGGCGGGGTGGGGGGCTGTCAAAGAGGACAGTCACCAAAGGAGTCCCGAAAACCACCTTCTACTCCTTGAGCTGAACACAGAGCCCCCACCTTCAGTGCAGACATCCATCTCCAACAGATCAGACAGACACAGCTTCATGGTCCAAGCGTGTGGTGATTTTTATTAAGAATAACTTTGGTTCTAAGAATTCCACCCTCAATTCTGTAATACTTTCCATTAAAAACAATTGTACAAGAGCAAATACAAAAAATATTAAATTATGAAAACAAATCCATTAAGGCTCCCTTTATATATACTATATACACTCAAACAAGTCAAGATTTTTCAGAGTAGAAGAATAAAGTCAACCGTTTGTTGTAGCTTAGAAAGCAACACTACTTTACTACCGGGAGACTATAAAACACTGAACTAGTTTAAGAAAACCACGGAGTGGAAAAATGGAGCCATTCTTGTCAAAAAGTGGCTCAAAGCACAAAACTGCTCGGATGTTCGTTGAGTCCTAGGAGTTTGGACTGTACAGTATTAATGTGTGGAGGAGAGACGGGCGCCCTTTGAAACTCAGGCTTGTGAGCCGAGCTGATCTGACAACTTCAGAGAGCTTCTCTACCTGTACATTCCACCGTTTGGTCATAAGACATCACTTCACACTATTTACAAGTCTTTTGGCCAGACTTTGTACTACTCACTACACGTCATTGTGCAGACTGGTGAGTGCGATTGGGAGGGAAATGCTTTTGTAATTTTTCTTCCCAGTGAAGAATGAATTCTAGGTAAGTTCTAGGAACAGAATCAGTCCTGCTAACGGGGCCTATCAGGGCCCTTGAGAATTTTATCAAGTGGCAGAATTGCTTCAAGGGCACAGGACTTAAGATCCAACATCCAGTTAGGTGAGAAGCTATGAGCCAGTCATGAATCTTCATTTTGCAAATTTCATCATCAGCCCATATACACAAAAAAAGCACTCCAATCAATGTGTGATCAGAAAGGTACTTTCAAGATGATCATTTAACATACTTTCTTCTCTCAAAAGCTAGGATGGGAAAAAAACAGTTACCACTCCATCCTTCAAAAGCAAACTATTATAGAGCAACATTTTATCTTAAGCATCTCATATTTTATTCATTAATACTTACTGATGAGAAATCACCCATTTTAGGTGTAACCGACATGGTCCTCTGACTAGCAGTATATTGTCATCGTGTTTACCTTTATGTTGTTCACATGAGGATTGAATATGAGCCTGTCAACTATGAAAACATAAAGCATTCCCATAGAAAGCTAATTTCTACTATGCTTATTAGGATTAACAGCCTGGGATCCAGTTTTCTATGAGCCTGTAAAGGAAGTTTAAGAAGACTCTTCACTGTAGAAATGACTGGCTGAATCATCTTGATGGAGAACATACTGAATCCACATAAATTCTTCCAGATCACCCTAAGTAGAATATACCCCTGCCCATACCAGCAGTAATCAAATGCATTTTGCATCAGGATTTTGCTGTTCGACTGGGACTTCACTTTGGGGAGCAAGCTGGCTAGCGTGCGGAAGCGGGGCAGTCTCTCCCTTCACCTCGGTGCTTCCTGAGATGCTGTACAGTAGTCATCACCTCCAACAGAGCGGGGGAACAATCTTTCTTCACAAGAAAAAAAATGAAGCAGTATGTGATCCTTCATCTGAAATTTTCCAAAACTTGGATTCTCTCAAAATGTACAAATACTACCAACCTTCCAGCTAGGCCTCCTGGAGACCAACCTATGTTTGTTTCACATTAAAATACCCAAAGAACTCCTCCTTGTTCTTTGGAGGAGTTTGGGAGCATTCCCCAGACTGCTCTCAAAGCTTTGCACCCTCTACTTTCGACACTGAAGCTGGGTAATATGGACTAGTTTTTCTTCTCCGAAGGACTGGGAGACTGTTTCATATAAAAGGATTAGCTCAGCAAGAAATTCAAAAACCAAACAAAACAAAATTCTAACAGTTATCAAAGCAATAGGTGGATTTGTATGATGTGCCTTCTCCGAACTGGAATGTCACCATAGCACATTCTAATATCAGAGAACCAAAAGGAATTAAAATAAGATCAAGAGGAACACTTATGTGTTTTTCTTTATCTTTTATATGTATTTTTTCCCATATTTTTAAACCTTCTCACCCTATTTCTGAATCTTAATGTCAAAAAAGGTAACAGCTGTGTTCAACATTAACGCTCTTGGGTGTCAATATAACACAGGTGAAAGTAAAATGGAACAAGAAAATTCTAGATTTTCAAAAAGGATTTTACAAATGCTGGATGTTAACAGGTCAAACATCGTCCTATGTGATCTAAATTATCTAATAGATAACTAAAGGAAGAAACAAAACACATTTTCTTTAGATTTTAGAAGAAAAAAGGCTCTGTGCCCCATTAAACTTGGCCTGGAAGAAAAACCAAGTAGTGCAACTCTCTAGAATTTATTCCAGTGTCCTCTCTCTTTTTTGCTGTTGTGGGTTTTGTTTTTTTTTTTTTAAAGTCTTTGAACACAGGTTCACTTATCCCAACTTAAGTGCTGGTCAACATCCTTCGTTTGGCGAATAGGAATTGCAACTGTCACAGATCATTTATCCACCCGGATTGTAGGAAAACCAAAACCAAATCCTTTTTAAAGTAACAATTCTCTGCTGGCTGGGGTTCTCTCCAGGGGCTTTGGCCCTGAGGTTAAGCATTGGTTGAGGAGGCGCCTGCTCGCAGCTTCCCCGCGTGGTGGGCTGGGCGCGCGGTCTCTGTCGCCAGGGCCTACGACTCCTGCGCTTGGGCCACTTCTTGGCCTGTTCTCCTGAGATTGCCTTTAACCTTCACAAACTCTGGGGCATTTTCTTGTTCTTCTTGCAATTTCTGTTTCTCAAGTTCAAGCTAAATGAAATTCAGAAACAGGAAAATTATTTACATACTGAGAGGCTTTCCAAAACATTCCTTCACTTTCCAAAGTCCCTAATACCCTCTATCCCCCAGGGGAAGACATTCGCTCCTGGTCTCCATCTTACGTGTACACATGTGCATATGCGTACGGGCCGTGTGGCCGTCCTGCACAGGGGCAGCAACCCCCTCGTCGGTACTACCAGCAACAGCACAGACGATGAGAGCCCAAAATCAAGGCCAAGGAAACAAGATCCTGAGACCAATGCACAGTCGGCTCTGCATGCAGTTTCAGTGAAGTTGAATTTCACTCAATTGCCTGTGCTCCTAACACTCTGCAGTGAGTTCAGGGATACTCCCCAGTTTGGGCTTTGCCCCCTGAATCTTTTCTGAGTCCTCCGTAGAATCCTTGTCTTTACCTTGAATGTATTTTAGCCCATTTGCTGACATCCTGTCTCTTACATTCCTTTTGTACAATAAACACTTACATCTGATAGGTCTGGCAAATTCTGCTTGTTCCAACATCCTTATTTGTCAGGACAGAAAAGGTAACTTTTGAGTTGAGTCAAACAGAGAAAGACAAATACTGCATGATCTCTCTCGTATGTGGAATCTAAAAAAGCCCCAAAATTGTAAAAGCAGAGAGTAAAATGGTGGCTCCCAGGGGCTGGGGAAATGGGAGAGATGCTGTTTAAGTGTATGTACTTGCAGCCAGTAGATACAGAAGTCCTGGAGACCTAATACACAGGACAGTTGTTACAGTCAACAAAGCTATACTATGGACATTCAACTTGCTAAGTGACTAGATCTTCACTGTTCCCAGAACCAGAAGAAATGTAACTCTGTGATGTGACAGAGGTGCTAGCTAAGCCTCAGGGCCAAACATACCTCAGTAAAAATATACCAAGTCAACACACTGTTCGCCTTCAACTTACACAATACCGAATGTCAAATATATCTCAATAAAGGAAAAAGACAACTTTCATCCCCATCACTCTTACCTGCTCCAGCTTCTGCTGCCGTTTTAATAGTTCTATTTCCAAGTCAGATTTCTTCTTTTGTGCTTCTTCTTCTTTCTGCTTTATTACTTGATCTCGTTTTCTCTTTTCCATCACTTTTTGCAATTCTGGCTTGTTCTGAGGGGCAAGACCCCTGCAAAAAAAAACAGATAAATAAGAACAAAATTAGAATGTCTCAATCTAAAAAAAAAAAGGGAGAAGAAAACAAAGTTTTAATCTAATGGACACATCCTTCATTAACAGAAATTTAAGGTATCAGCCACAGAAAACGAGACTACTAAATTAGCATTACTGTGATGCCTACTACCAGTGAGTCAACACAGGTGGTATCAGAAATTCACGAGCATGAAAGAAAGGGCAAGAACAACTTCCAAGAGTACGCAAAATCCACTCATTCAATAAAAATGTATCGAGCACCTACTATGTGCCAGATACTAGCCTATACAAAGGTTAGTGAGAATAGTTTGGGTGGGGAAGGTCGGAACAGCATGCTCATTCAATGGGTATTATGATCACTCATGATGATGATGATGGAGATGGAGAAGAAGATGGCGGAGGTGGAGATGATGGAGATGACCAGAGTATGAGGCACCTCCACTTGAAGTTTTAGGGGAAGCTTCCCAAGATGGAGCCCCTGATCCCATGTATAAAAGTAGCCAGAGATAGGCTAGGACAGAAATTTAAACAGCATAATGGCCGTGGACTCCTCTTCCAAAATTCTCAGATTTGTCAGAGGGCTCTTGAATATGTACAGATACGTCTGAGATGTCATCAACCCCTGGGGGCACATGGCCCACGGGGAACTCTGCTCCGGAGACTGCCAGAGCTCCTCGCAGTGGAATCCCTTCAGATGTGCTGTTTACTACTGACCATGCACGGCCATCAGGCCGCAAGGAAGTTCTACATTTCTGAGAGAGAAATTAGGCTGCCATCTCTGGAGATGGGGAGAAACAAAACAAAAACTTAGACCATTCGCTAGCAACCCTCCACCCAAAATCTCTGAAGTAAGTCAAAGGCATCTCCTTAGATGGAATGTCATGTTTAACTGTTAGCTAGGACTCTCCTTGTCTCTAGTTTTCTACCATTTCCTTAAGATTTCTCCAGTCCAGGCTTTCAAGGTGCTGGCTTTGCCAGCCTATCTCCTCCTGTCGTCCCTTTCTCTGTGACAAGTCTCTCCTAGCTCTTAAATCATCTCAATTTGGTATTAACATTTACTAAGAGCATTTAAAATAAAAATGGAACCACAAAACAGGAAGAACACCGTCAGTTTTTTGGCAGGCAACACAGGGCATTAAGCGATGGTGGGCATATTCAGTCTCATGCATCCATACACGTGCATACTTGACCCCACAGGGACCAGGCTTTTCTGGGCAGCAGGAAGGGCCCTGCTGAATCCACCCAGGACTGAGACTGGCCCAGGCACCTTCCCATGCACCTTCTGGTCCTGCTGATGGTGACTGCTAGTCTATAAATCAGACGTTCCTGATGAGTGGTTGTTCCCTAAACTATGTCAAATCAACCAATGTGTCTCAGCATCTAGGAGTCATCTGAGTAACTGTTAAATCTAACAACAATTTCCAAAGTGTGTGCTCTGGTTGTAAGAAACTCAACAACACACTCATCTCAATGTTCTTTCAAGCTCACACTATGACATCTGTGAATGAATCCTCAATTTCACACTTCTTCATTTATCTAATTTTTACAAAATTCTGGCATCTCTTCTATCTACATTTTTTTTTAAATCACAAATTTTTCAAAGTTGTTGTTTACAGACCAAAGATCAGTATATTCCATCACTACAGATAAAGGATAGTCAAAATAATATATATGTCTCCACTTTCCCAATTTTCATTAGAACTTTTGATAAAAAAGAAAGAAAAATATTAAAATTCAGCCAAAATAAAAGAAGCAAAAGACATGTGTAACTTTTATAATTTAGTTACAGGTTGCTTTGCAGTTACTAAGCTCTTATGATGTCAACAGAAATATGGACAGACGATCTTGGAAATTAAATATCATGTGCAATAAAAACTGCTTATGGTACTTTGCTTACAACAAATGTAGGAAAATTTGTTTGTAAATAATCTGAGTAAAGACCTGCTCTGTTTCATGATTATTAAAATGCCTCAGTACGATAGCACAGACAGAATTAAGGGATTTAAATTTTAGGATTAAGAATTTAGCTACCTGCATAATTTAAACTTCAAACATTTTCCTTTCCCTTTATTTCACTGACAAAATTAACCTCAACGGTTATTAAATTCTTCTGGATTATGCAAAGGCTGTTGAACAAACTTTGATGTATGAACACTAAGCTGACACTCTGTTGCAGCCTATGAATGGGTTTAACTAATATCCAGTATTCATTTTCTAGTCAAAGATTTTACACAATGGTGGCAGTAAGATAAAATATTTAGTCACAGAAGGCTCAGGAAAATGGTGCTTATCTGATAAATGTTCTGCACTTAACAGCAGTCAAAAAGTCATACAAATTTAGTTAATATTTTATCACAACAGATCACTTCACTTTCTGTGCTGAATGGAAAAAGTCAAGCACTACCCATATGATTCTGAGTCAAAAACTGGATCAGATTACAAAGAGTGACCAAAGACAGAAATGAGCCTCTCCAAACCTCATAAAGACTACAGTGTCATTCTACGTGTGGTTAACAGCTGATTTGCATTAATCAATTGTGACATATATAATTAACAAGTATTTCAACTCCTTTATGACTGACAGGCGCTCAAGTCCTAGTGGCCTTGAACCACTCAACACCAACAGTTATTTCTGAGTCGGCTTCCTGTGGTTGTGGCCTGATGAGTGGTTTGTTCCCTAAACTATGTCAATCAACCAATGTGTTTCAGCATCTAGGAGTCATCTGAGTAACTGTTAAATCAGAAGGCCAAGATAATTTTAAAAATTAATATATGCTCCAGAGGTGCCTGGGCGGAGCAGCTGGTCAAGCGTCTGACTCTTGGTTTTGGCTCAGATCGTCGGGGTCGTGGGATCGAGCCCCACGTCAGGATCCCTGCTCAGCATAGAGTCCGCTTAAGTTTCTCTTTCCCTCTCCCTCTGCCCCTCCCCCTTCTCTAAAATAAATTTTAAAAAATTAACATGTGCTCTTTACAAAATAACAGGTTAGGTGACATATACGTATATGTAAAATAAAAGGTAAAGCACACCCAAACTCCTCCTGTTAAACAGATCTTGGGAGCACCACTTACACTGTATTCTATGTGGATGCTTCCCATTCCCATACCCAGAGATAACTAAGAGTTTGGTCTATGCTCTTCCAAACCTTCTACAGCCCTTGCAGAGCTCGTCCTCATTCTTCCCAACAACTGCCCAAGACCTCACAGTACAGAAGTGCCATAATCTTCCTGCTCCTCTGACAGACATCTAGGTTGTTTCCAATCGTTCCTTATTAAAAGCAATGAGGCAATGAACTTCCTTGTACATGTACACTTACACTTTTATGTAAGTATTTCTGTTGGCTAGATTCATAGAAGTCGAACTGCTGGCTAAGCTTCTACACATTTTATATTTTGATGGGTATTGCCAAACTGTCCTCCAAAAAAGCCTGCAACAATTTATATTTCCACCACCAGTGAGGAAATGTACAGACAACTTTTATTTTTTTTATTTTTTTTTAAAGATTTTATTTATTTATTTGTCTGAGAGAGAAGAGACAGAAAGAGCACAAGCAGGGGGAGCGGTAGGCAGAGGGAGAAGCAGGCTCCCCACTGAGCAGGGAGCCCGATGTGGGACTCAATCCCAGGACCCTGGGATCATGACCTGAGCCGAAGGCAGACGCTTAACCGACTGAGCCACCCAGGAGCCCCCAGACAACTTTTAAAGTTACATTTTACCTTTCACAGAAACCAGTGAATACACCCAGGGGCCGCCTGGAAGGGTCTACATTCACTCCGCCTCCACGCCAGATGCATCAGGCCCACAAAGGTGAAAGAAGGGTCTATGTTCCCTCTGCCTCCACCCTAAGAACAGCTCCCCACCCACCCAGCCAAACATCTTCTGGCCCAATTTTTTTCTTTGGGTGGAGGGGGAGGGTTGCCTTTGGATTTCCAGCCCTTTCTTTAATCTTGGAATCCTCTGTTATGGCCTGTCTTACCTACATTTTTGGCTTGAGCCATTTCTACCTGCAGGGATTCTAAATGCAAATACTTCTAACTCAGCTTCCCGTATTTTTTCCCACATGGTAAAGCAACAAGTACATTATTGAAGAACTCTATGTCTAGCAAAGCATATACAATGAAGAGCAACTAAAAACACAGGGAAGTGGAAATCACTGACTGGAAGGTATAAGCCAAAGAACTAATTTTAGGGATGTGTTTAAGTGACCGGGTATTCTCTATTTGTGGCCAAAAGAACTCTTTGTAGAGAAGACAGAATCTCTCTAAGTTATATCAGAAATATCCCTATATTTTTAAAACCTCTTGAATGCTCATCTTGCAACTACAAAAAATAATGTCTCTTGAAATAATGCCCCTGGGAGCACCTACAGAACTGGAGAACCTGACCAACGGTCCTCATAATCACACCTAATGGCAGACTGTAACCAGTTCAAAATGTAAAGACTTTTAATCTGAAACTTGGCTAGGTCCAAAAGATGCTAAGTAGAGGAGCAGAGTTATATCCTTCAGAGTGTGTAGGTTTCGGAGTTAAAATACCTATGAGTATTTGTTCTCCTAAGCAGTGACTCTGCTTTTATCTTATGATCTCTAAAATAGCATGGACGACCACAGGGGCAGGAAGGAAGGGAAAACTGAGTGGGAAGAAATCAGAGAGGGACACAAACCAGGAGAGACTCTGCACTCCGGGAACCAAACTGCGGGTTACAGAAGGGAGGGGGTGGGGGGACAGGGTAACTGGGTGACGGACATTAAGGAGAGCACGTGTGGTGATGAGCACTGGGTGTTGTACGCAACTAATGAATGGTTGAACATGACATCAAAAACTAATGATGTACTATATGCTGGCTAGTTGAATGTAATAAAAAAAATAAAAAATAAAATAATAAAAAATAAAATGTAACCTGAGAAGCTCTGTGAACCAACTGCTCCAGGGCTTTGAGCCAAATTTGTGCCTCTGTAGAGCAAAGGTACAGGGCTCCACAGAACACTTGCTTCATGTGGATCTCGCTGCTGTCTCCCTCTCTCTTCTCTGCTTTGTTTCTGAATGATATTATTACTCTACTTGATTTATTTGTATGAACTACCTTGAATTTTATGTTTATTCTCTGAGTTTTCTCTTATTTACATGTCAAATAAGGGTGACCCCAAGATAACACACACTGGATTACTGGAAAGATCACTGGATAAGATAAAATACAGGACGGCCCTTTACAAATTACAAAAAAAAAAAAAAAAACAAGCAGACTTTTGTTACGATATAAACCAGTAATCAAGTACAATTATCCTTTAACCAAACATACATATTATCCATGTGAAACTTCCTGTCCTTTGGCATGAAAATTTAGAAATAAAAACCCCACAGTCTCTAGCAAGTATGTACAATGGAAGATGAATAAAAGAAAAAAAAAAAACTGCTTGAGAGGTTTCACTCCACAAACCAGCTGTATTTCTAATGAGAGGACTCTACTAAACTAAGACCTTATCTTGAAAACCCCAAAACATAGGATGAGATATATTCATTTGATTTTGAAACCTGCCTTCTTCCTGCCTTTTCTTTCTTTTTTTTTTCTCCTCTTGATGTACTTCAAAAGCCAGGCCAGCACCCTTCAGGGAAAAATGGGGAAAAGCAATGGGAATCTTCTGATGATGCTCCACGGGAAGTGGAACATGGATGGGACTAATTGAGCATTTATTATACACCAGTCATTTTAGTAGGTACTCATACATGTTATTATTTAAGTTTTAAAAGAAGAGTATTTTCATCTCCCACTTTATAGATGAAGACACGTATCTCAGGAAGGGGACCTTGTCCAAGGTCATAAAGGTAGGTCAAGATAAATGGCAAACCAGGACTTAGATGATTTCCCTCTAAGCTCAAAGGACATCCTCTCTGCACTATGGTACTCGAGGGAACACAGCATTCTCCCAAATTACTTGAGCTGGGCCTGACTGAAGAGTCAGCTGTGTAATAAGGAAAAGAAATCATGGGCCAGAGAAAATCAGACAGAAGGGAGGTCCATTTTCACAGAAAGTGCCTATTCTAGAAAATCTGGCAACAGATTCAATTATACAAACCTGTATGTTTTAGAGATATAACCCAGGGTGCTAAATATATTTTTGTGGAATAATTTGTAGCCTATAATTCAGAGTACAGTTTTCTGCCCATTTTGGTTTCACCTTTGCCTCTATTCTGACTTGGAGCCTTTTCATAGATATAACAGAAAAACAAAACCCAGTTTGAGCTAGAATGTCCCTCAGAGATGCCCCCTACTCCCATTTTACAGATAAGGGAATGGAGGTGCAAGAAGGAAGACAATCAGAAAACTAGTTAGTGGCGACTGCTACTCTTTTGGAGTACAAACTTTTTTTAAAGATTTTATTTACTTATTGTCAAAGGGAGAGAGAGAACACAAGCAGGGGGAGCTACAGGCAGAGGGAGAAGCAGGCTCCCTGCTGAGCAGGGAGCTCAACACAGGGCTCGATCCCAGGACCCTGAGATCATGACCTGGGCCGAAGGCAGACACTTAACTGACTGAGCCACCCAGGGGCCCCTACATCAAACTTCTGATCTTCCTACCAAAATGCAGGCATCATTTCCCAGGCAAGACTGCCTCCAAATTCTGTGGCCCTATTTAGGAACATACATGTTCCTGTTTTGCTTTGGGCATGATGATACCAAATCTATGTATTTTTTTTCTTTTATGTCACAAAGACAGTTAGAAGCTAAGCACTTGTTCAGAAGGGATCAAACTTGCATTCAATTTAATCAGCATGAATCCAACAGCATACTAGTGCATGCTGGTAACAAAAAGGCAGTGAGGCACATTCCCGGCCTGGAGGAACGATGGATTCACGCTGAATTCCTCAACAGGAGTTATGAGTTCTCCAGGGGTGCACTAGGGAAGGAGGACTGCTCCCTCATCACCTCTTTAAATGTTTTTACTTTTATATTTAAATTAGGCCTCCCCTCTAAAACATGACCCTACCGCTTAACTTGGTCTATATACCCTTCAGTTCAATGAGAGCTAACGAGGGCTTGGCAAAGAGTGGGGGTATGATCGACCTGTAGTCCAACAATTCAGATCAATAGCTTCATTCTGAAGAAATGGGAAGAGCTCTCAGGGGAGCTCAATAGGTCTTAAATAATATAAGTAACTTTGTGTCCCGAGCTCTCCTAGTCAACTGGCCCTGCCCAAAATTACTTAAAAAGCAGACTCTATCAACCCAACAGATAAACATGTTTATGGGCACCAACAAATGGTCTACAAAGAAGATAAAAAGGTAAATGTTTTCTCCCCTCCAAAAAAATAATAAAAATGATCATAGTAATAATTTTAAATGTTACTTAAAAAAAAAGACAGAGAGCTCTTGTCTATTATTAAGTTGAGATAGTTCTAGACACTTCTCCCTGCCACTCAAAAATGCCAAAGCCGGCAGTATTTACCTTGGATTCCCACACTTCCCCAAATGTAAGGGGCAAATTCAGAATTTTTACAAATCCAAGAAATAATGTATTTCTTTTTGACTTAGGATACTCTCTTTCATACTTAATCGACACCCTTCCAACCAAATTCTACAATACATGTCCACTTGAGAAGGGGACAGAGTTCTGTAGCCCACGGAGTTAAGAGCAGCAGTGGCGACTGTACCTGCAGATGACCTGACTTCATGGAGGGATGCCCTGGCTCACACTAGAAGGAATAAGGCAGCCTTAAATACAGTCAAGAAAAGAAAAAAATCTCTTAAGTCAAAGTCCCCAAAGGAAAACTTAGCTCAAGAAATCACTGTACCTTTTTTGATTCATGAGAAGTTCTCTGTGAAGATCCTGATGGTTGCGGGACGTTTTTACAGGATTGACTAGTTTCTGAGGCCTAATTAGTTCAGGATTGTCATCTTCTATGTAGTCTGGCTCAGCCATGATGTTTCTTGGGATGAGATAGGCGTCCTTAAGGTCAGTATCCTCAGATGGGCCGTCTGAAACGGAAAGGCGAGATCATCTATAGGCTTTTCCGCTGAGAAGTCTCACATGGTACGGCGCGTTACAACATGGGATTCTCCTGGGCCCACTTCACTACTTCACTGAAAAGTATCTGAAGTTTTGTGAAAGCAACAGGGAGAGTCCAAGAGGGAGAAGAACGGCCTTGCTGTTCTGGGTGGCCCATGACTAAAGCAAAGGGGTCCCATAACCTGACTCTGGTCGCTACTCCTCACACCTTGAGTTTCAGGTCACACAGGATGCGTCCCACCAACATGTCTAAAGACCAACTTAAGCCCATAACAAGCACCTTGGGCACCAGACTGAGGTCCTTCCCTGCTTCTTTCAGCCTTCCCAAATGAATACGCACTGGCAGTGCGCAGACCCTTGACCTCCATCAATGTCAAGAGGTTTCTGGAGCACAGAGCACTGTTCCTTATGCTGCCGCTGGCCGGGTCTCCCTCCCCTTACGTGAGCACCCTGTTCACATCTCCTCAGCTCCGTCTTCAAATGCCGCCTCCTCCAGAGAGGTCTGACCTCTCACCACAGTGCTTACTTACACCCGCAATCCCATCCCCAGCCCTCCCCTGCTTTGTCTAGACGGCAGAGGTTGCTTCTGTGCTACTGGCTCTCTAAAGCAAATGCTCCTGAGGGCAAGACTTTTGTCTTACCCCCTCTCCAGCTGCCCTAGGACAGTGCCAGGAAGGAAGGAAGCTCCAGGGAGGGAAGAGGGTGGGGGGGGATCCTTATAACAAGAGCCTATCTGCACGGGATCGTGGCAGGGAGGACAGGCAGTCACTGGAGTACAGCAGAAGGAAAACGTGATGTAATGCCTGAGCAGAGTCACACAGCCTTTCTGGGCCCAGACTCCGGATCAGTAAAGTGAAACAAACAGATGACAACCCCTAGGGTCCCTTCCCCCATGTTCAATTCTAGTTGTTGATCCTATGATTCAAATCTATGTGTCCTGCCCAATAAGAGACACGCCTGGACAGCAGGGCATACACTCCTGTTTAACTATCAGGGGGCAGTGTGCAGCACACAGTGAGCACTCTGTGAATATATGTGATATTTAATGAGACAGAAGAACACAAGGAGGGCAAGAGCTGGGAGGAAGCAGGCTGACTAAGCACCATGCTGGAAACTGCCCGCAGGTCCATCTGGCTGGCACCCAATTGCCGTACACCCCACCCCTCAGCTCTTCTCTTGCCCATGACCTCCAACCTGTTCCCTTGCCTCCAAAACAAATCTGGCCAATATTTCAAAATAATTAACATGCCATTTTATGCTTCCCTGTCCCTGTGTATTGACTTTTGTTTCCCAAACAAAAAATGAGATGCAGAGCCTGACTACGGCAGAGTATTTGACATTGGGCTTTCTCCTCAAAGTCCAGAGAACACACTTAAATAATCGTCTGGCCAGTTTTATGCCCCTAAATGGAACAGTGATCACAGAACAGGGCACGGTTGGGAAGCAGGTCCACGTGTGAGTGGGCTCACACCCAGCACTGCCACCTTCCCCCACTTCCCCAAGGACATCAAGGTAATAATCACCACCCAGCAGTGGCATACATGTACTTCTGTCACGAAATGCATCCTGACACAGAGCAACCCTAGGTTTCTGTCTGTTCTCCCCAAGAGTTAGACCCACTTCTTTTACAGTTTCAAATCCCCAAGTCCAGCAAAGTGCCTGGCACATGGTAGAAGCTGAATAAAAGTTGTACTCAATCGAATCTGGTCTAAACTGAAAAAGTGGTGAGCTCCTCCAGGGATAATCTCCTCAATGGAAGACAAGTTCCATCTTTATTTCTGCCCATCACATCAATGCACTGAGCAAACACCTAAGTAAATGTGTGCATATTTACATGTGGGGGCTGGACGAAGGGAGGAGAGAACAAACTGTGGGTTTCCATGGACTCTGGGCATGGGGGTGTGGGGTGGACAGTGGAAAGAATAAAGATGTGTTTTCCACTAAAATTTTTAAAACAGAAACAAAAAATGGGTCCTGCAGCAGTCAGCTATAAGCAGTAGTTTTGCTTTCAAAGCCATTAAAGATGTTTTCCTGAACCCTGAACGATCCCAAAACACTGGTGTACTCTTCCGCGTCCAATGGGAAATGATATTCCAAATGGCAGCCAACAATTACCCAGAGCCAATACGTGACCACATCTGATCCTAGCAACAACCCAATGAGCAGAACTAAAATTTTCACTTTGGAGAGACAAACATTAAATAACTTCTCCATACTGATAATCACCAGTAAGGTAAACCTCAAACTAAAACGAATGTCCTCTGGTCTCAAAACCCATGTTGTCTACCAAATCTGCTATTTTTATAGCAAAATCTTTTGAAGATTAATGTGAAAATAAAGAGGTTAAAAACCCAAAGAACAAATAAATCAGCTAAAACAGAGAAACTATAGATGTGTTATTCATTTATATATTTTAGGTTTAACGGCATAATTGAGGCTCAAAATTACTGAACTTTGAGACATGTATAACAAATTATTCCTTGAACACAATTTGCACTGATCTTTTAAATAAAAATGTCTGCAACCGTCACTGAACGGAGAATTACAAACCTTGCATATGGCGAATCAGTGAACCCATCACAGCCAGCCTGACCTTCATGCGCTGCCCCACACAAAAATGTGCTCCTTGGTTGAAATGTGAAATGCATTTCACATTTTTTCTGGACTGTACTTCTGTGCAGTCCCCGTTGTCTTTAAAAGCCAACAGCAGTTTCATTCTCGTTAATCAGTAGACAAGAAGGCCTATAGGATTCCATAAAAGGATCTGTTTCTCTGCTCTAAGCCGCGGATAATCTCCATGACACCAAATCAAAACAGATTACAGCCTCCTAAGGTCAGTATTACATGGGGGAGGGTGAGCCCTGTGGACACGTGGAAGAGCGCTCCAGATGGACGGAGGAGCTCGTGCAAAGGCCACAAGGCAGGAGCGTGCCTGAGCGGCATGGGGAGTAACTAACGTGTAGCTGGAGGCGAGTGTCGGTGAGGACAGGGACAGAGCAGCTGAGGGAGGGGATGGGGGTGGAAGGGCCAGATATTGTGGGCGCATGAGGGCCACTGTAAGGACTTGGCCTTTACTCTGGAGATAGCACAAAAGCCACTCGCGGTTGAAGCGGAGAAGTGACAAGATCGGACTCCTATTGTTAAAGGACCATTCTAGTTATTCAGTTTAGAATAGCAGTGGCAGGCAGGGAAAGACCTGGGCAGGGAGCTCTGACTGTGATGCGGGTGACAGATGGTTTAGACCAGGAGGGTTGCAGCGCAGGTGGGAAGACAGACGCGTCAGGCTGGACTGACTGGAAAGCCTCTGGGGTTTCCTGAAGGACTGGATCTGAGGTGTGAAAGGCACAGGAGAATCAAGGGTGACTCCAAGGTTCCTGGCCTGAGCAACGAGAAGTCGGCACTGTCGGGAAGGGAGGCTGTGCGGGGAGCTGGCTGGACAGGAGATGAGACCAGGCGTTCTGCTTGGGACATGAAGAGTCGGAGGTACTTGCCAGACAGACATCTAAGTGGTGACAGCAGGAAGGCGAGGGCGGTCAGGGCTCAAACCCTGGGTGACTCTTTCCTTTGTCTCGATGATTTGACCTCCACAGTCTCTCACTTCAGCCACCCCCCTCCCCGCCGCCCCCCGTCCTCTGCCCCTCCGATCCCACCCTTCTCACAAGCAGAGGCAACACAGGCTGCTCAGCCCAGTCTTTCCTGAATGCCAGCACCGGGTACAGGCACCATCTTGGGGACCTTGGTGCCAAGACTTGGGTAGAGCTTTCAGTATGCAGAATGAAAAGGCTTCAGTTCTAAATCTAGAAAACAAGTTCTAGCTTGGAATTGTTTCCTGATTTCTCTTTAGATGTAGTATCTGGGAAGTGCATCTGCTCCCAGAGGACCAGTGCAGTAAGGTGGTAGCGTGTCTCCTGCTGGACTGAGGCAGACACTCGAGCAGGTGGGTGGGGGCTGGAGGAGTTGTGCCACAGAGGAAGGTGCAAACCCTTCCCTTCAGTTCTTTCTCACTGGTTTGCGCTTCTTCACAACTGGGGCTGGGAGAGGGGACACGGAAGGCTGAGAGTCAAGTGTAGCTCTGATGCCGGCCTGTGGACCAGACTAAAGAAGCCCTGGTAGCCCTTCATGAAGTAGACCGTGCCAGAGCCTGGGAAAACGTCACTTAGGAAGAAGGGGGTGGACTGGCAGGGAGCAACCTCTGTGAATTTCCAGTACTCGTGGCAGTGGCTGCTGAAGGATCTGGAATCTGGATTCTGGCCACTTCTCAGCCGTGACCAACACATGGAATCCAAATGACCTTCTTATTCAACTTTCTTCCCTCTCCCAAACATCTTCCTCACCGCTACCAAGGCTGGAAAAGGCCATCCTGATCCTAAGGGAACTCTTCCATTTCACAGATCCTGTCCTCCTCCAATTAAACTGAAATGAACCCCCCAGTTTTTCACATTTCCCTGCCTTCCTTGCCAGCATGCCTTTGCCAGCACCATTCCCTCCAGCAGAGATGCTAACCCTCTGCCTACCCTATCTGTGAACTGCCACAAAGCCAGATCTCACTCATCCTTTCAGACCCAGATAAATGTCAAATCTTCCACACCACCTTTCCTAATTCCCCAGCTGTGATTAAACTCTGACTTCTCAACAACAAAAGAATTTTCTCTGTTCCCTTTTCCTAGTGCTCACCACCTTGTATTCCAGCAATACGTATATAGAAATCGTCATCTCTTCACTGCGAAGACCGTATCTGTTCTATATTCACATTCCTCAGACTCCCTGGACTGGGTCAATAAAAAGTACTCAGATTAAGTAACAGAGTCCTGGCTTAACTACCAGTAGAGGGAGCCCCTGAGCTGCCTGAAGTCCTAGTAACAAGGTGTGTGTACCAGCTGAAAGTGGAGTGGGAGTCAGGGTTTCCTCCCTGAGGAACAGGTAATCCAGAAGCCTGACAGAGAAGATGAGGCAGAACTGCTGGAAGGAAAAGTACTTTGTACGTGGGTATTATTATTGAAACATTCTTCCAGAAATAAACATGAAGACATTTTTGTCATATTCACTACCCTGATTAAATAAACTGATGTGTAATTTTTTTTTTTTTTTTAAAGTTTCAAGTCGATAAAGGAGAAATAAAACTGGCTTGACATCCTGGAAAAAGCTTAACTTCCCCGACCCTCCATTCTCCCCTCTGTTAAATTGAGTGTTGTAAGAACTGGTTGAAATGTAGATTTCGGTACTCCGTACAGTCTCTGGCATGTCTATGGGAACTGAATAAATCGAAGATATTATTAGATGAACTATGTGACCAACACCACTACAGAGTTTATTTAGAGGTCTGAGAAACCTTACATTGAAGCTTCACCTAAGCCTTGATTTCTTCAAAAACATAGGAGTACAACTAAATGACCCACAGCCCTTCTCACTGATGACATTCAACGGTTCTAAGACCCATTCATGCTACCAATATTAAGAACCTTCTGAAAAGTGTAAAAAGGTCTAGCACACCTGCAAGGTGCTACATGGTGTTCTAAATGGCTTAGTCAGAGTGTAGGGCACAGCAAGAAACAGGCCTGACAGCAAGGACCTTTCAGAATGCTCTGAGATGAAGGGGACACGCTGCAAAACTCTAAGAAGTTGAGTAATGGGGTGCCTGGGTGGCTCAGTCATTGTCTGCCTTCGGCTCAGGTCATGATCCCAGGGTCCTGGGATCGAGCCCCGCATCAGGCTCCCTGCTCCACGGAAAGCCTGCTTCTCCCTCTCCCACTCCCCCAGCTTGTGTTCCCTCTCTCGCTGTCTCTCTCTGTCAAATAAATAAAATCTAAAGAAAAAAATTCTTAAAAAAAAAAAAGGAGTTGAGGGGCGCCTGGGTGGCTCAGTTGGTTAAGCGACTGCCTTCGGCTCAGGTCATGATCCTGGAGTCCCGGGATCGAGTCCCGTGTCGGGCTCCCTGCTCAGCGGGGAGTCTGCTTCTCCCTCTGACCCTCCCCATCTCATGTGCTCTCTCTCTCTCATTCTCTCTCTCTCAAATAAATAAATAAAATCCTTAAAAAAAAAAGGAGTTGAATAATAACAGAATTGCATCTTAGATATTTGAGGCAAGCCTAAAAATGTGGTCTTGGGCCAGGAGGAGACAGTGACACCATGTGGTACCCAAAGGCATTAGACAAGAGCCTGGAGGACCACAAGCCCAAACAGCATGCACTGAAAACCACCACCTGGTGAGATTCTGCCTTTAATATCTGCAAATCAATAGAAGTCATTATGGAAACTCTACTATCCCAGAGGACAAGAAATCCCAACACTATAGATGGATTTTGAGTCCTTGCCTTTCATTGTTTTCCCTATGGAAGGTTGATTCTGGGCCCACTCCATGCCTATTCCAGGCATCCTATGTTGATTGCTTTCCAGAGGTAAATAACCATTCCCACAGAAAAATCTCACAACAAGACTAACAAGACAAATATTCCTTGCATCATATTGCAGTCTCCTAATCATACTATTTTGGGCACTAGTAGTTCATTTGCATGTTTCTACATCAGAAAGATAAAATTTAAAACCTAATCCTGTGAGATTTAAAAAATCAAATTTAGAGATTATGCTAAGTTTTATGTTTACCTAAATATTTAAAATCAAATTCTACCTAGAAGCACTAATAATCAAAGCCTTTTTTTAAACTGTTTTTATTATGTTAATCACCATACATTACGTCATTAGTTTTTGATGTAGTGTTCCATGATTCATTGTTTGTGCATAACACCCAGTGCTCCATTCAATATGTGCCCTCTTTAATACCCATCACCAGGCTAACCCATCCCCCCAGCCCCCTCCCCTCTAGAACCCTCAGTTTGTTTTTCAGAGTCCATCGTCTCTCAGGGTTCATCTCCCCCTCCGATTCCCCCCTTTCGTTCTTCCCCTCCTGCTATCTTTTTTTTTTAACATATAATGTATTATTTTCTTCAGAGGTACAGATCTGTGATTCAACAGTCCTGCATACTTCACAGCGCTCACCATAGCACATACCCTCCCCAATGTCCATCACCCAGCCACCCCATCCCTCCCACACCCCACCACTCCAGCAACCCTCAGTTTCTATTTCCTGAGATTAAGAGTTCCTCATATCAGTGAGGTCATGATACATGTCTTTCTCTGATTGACTTAATATAATCAAAGCCTTTTAAACAATACTGGGAAAAAAAATAAAAAAAATAAACAATACTGGAAACATGGCAAGGTATGCATGTCTCCTATAGGTTACAGGTGTATTATAACCAATCAAAGCAAAACAATGAAACTTGTGAATTGCTACAAACACTTCTGGCAAGTTAAAAGTAATTCCAAAGCATTCTTTAGGAGCTCTCTCCAAGAGATTCCAGCAGCCCTCTGACAATATTCTGAAAGAGCAGAATCACTTGGGATTGTAGGCAGGCCAACTCCAGGCCTGGGTCAGCTGAAGATGGGAAGCCTGCCCTCGGCACCCACCATTCCCAGATGGGCAGCGGGCTGTGAGGAGAAAGCTGAGAGAGTGGAGAGTGAGTTAAGGCAAGAACTGTTTCCCAACAGCCAAGGGTTTCACTGACAAACTCCTGATTTGCCTGGCTCTGAAGCGAACCTACAAATTCATCAGGGACAGTGAGGCCATCTGGTACCCAAAGGCATTAAGACGAGAGCCCAGGGGATGACCTTTGTGGCCACAAAGCTAAACTAAGGCTTAGAAATGGCGGCCAACCAGAGCCATGTGCACAGGCACAGAGACACTGCCTTTTCAGCTCTGCCCGCCCCACGGCTGCCGCCACATCAAACTCAATAAACTGGCTGCAAACACGCTGCTGTACAAATGCCAGACGGTGACGCCCTTGGGAAAATACCAAACTCATTTTCTCATCGGTTTTTTCATTCTCTAAAAATGTATTCTTATAAAAAAGGCCCATATTTTATATTTAGAACATGGGAAAGGAGGCAAGAAACATCAGGAAGACCGAACACGGGCCGTTATTAAAGCTAAGCTGGTCTGGCTGAGGCGAGACCAACCAGAAGGTGGCGACAGCTCCACAAATAACTAGGTGTCCCTTTTCATAACAACATCCGGCAGAAGAGCAGGGACGCCTCTCACCCTGGCCCTCAGCACAGTTAGCAGAAGTACACACTGAAAGCACAGAGATATGCCACAAAGAAATCCGCTTCAGAGTCCCTATGTATCTGCCCTGGAAGGTGTACCTAAGTTTCTCCCCATCATTTAATACTCGATGAGGCCCTAGGAGGTGGGGGGTTACTATTCCCTATGACCTACAAAGGAGGCTCAGACAGCTTCAAGAACATGGAGTCTAGACCACATGGACTGAGTCTAAATTCCAGATTTCTCATTTACTGTAAGTCTGCCTTTGAGCAAGTTACCTCACTAGTTTAAAAAAAAAAAAGAACGGCAGATTATCTCCTAGGGTTGTTAGGAAGAGTAAATGTGAAATGTATACCAAAGGCAGCAACTAGAAATCATAAACCTTCAGTAGGTGTCATCTGTTATTAGCACTGTCACTGGCAACAAGAAACAATTAGGAACAATAACACTGTTATTGCTGCACTGGGTCACACAGCTACTAAAGAACGGAACTAGGATTTGAACTTGGGTCTGATTCCAAAGGGAGGCTCTTTGAGCACTCCACTCTTCTGGACTGAGATAATGGGGGGAAGAATTCCGTTTCACTTTAACAGGATGATTTTCTCTATCTCTTGAAAAGATTTTAGAAGCTTTCTAACATCATAGCTTTATAAACACCAAACCGAAAACATCTTGCAGAAGATCACATTAAAGTGAGGATAGAAGGCGGGAAAGACACATTTTCTTGAAAACACACAAAGATTTTTATAAGCATGTTCATGGCAGTGCTATTCTTAACAGCTCCACGTTGGAAGTGACCCAAATGTCCATTATCAGTAGGATGGATAAATACATTGCGGTACACTGACACAGTGAAATACTACACAGCAATGGGAATGAACAGACAGCAACTGCAAGGCTGAATCTCACAAATACAGTATTGAGCAAAGAAAGCCAGACACAAAAGAGTCCATACTGGATGATTCCACATATATAATGTTCAAAAACAGGCAAAACCAATCTTTGTGTTAGATGTCAGGATAAAGAGCATCTCGGGAGTGGGCTGAGAGTGGAAGGGGATAAAGGGGAATCTTGGGGTGCTGATAATGTTCTGTTTCCTGATAAAGGTCCTGGTTATACAGGTTTGTTCACTCTGAAAATTCAGTAATCGGTACGGGTTTTTGGCTTATGCCCTTCTCTGTATGTACACTAGGTTAAATACGGTACCTATTAAATAGCTATTAAAATTACTATCTAGAGATCATTTGGTTGCTGCTATGTTACTAGAATTTTGTTATTTTAACCATTTTAAACCTTGTTCAGTCCATAAGAAGTAATACAGTATAATGGAAAAGAAGACCAGGTTTGAAGACTATTTATCCTGAATTAGAACCCTGATTATGTCACTCAGCAGGTAGGTGATTTTGTATAAATTACTTAATCTGGGTCTTAATTTCCTCAACTGTGAATCAGAGCTCACATACCTACATTTGCTGAGTGGTTGTAAACATGAAAGGAAACTTTCCGAAAACATCCACCATCCACCATCCACCATCCACCATACCTGCCCCTGCAGCAGCCGCTCAATAAATTAGACCGTTAAATAGTTCCAATGAATTAGTTAATAAATTAATCTACCTCTCCATTAACTAACATTCTCTCGAAGTGAAAATGGATAGCCATGCACTGCAAGTTTACTAGTTGAGACAAAGTTTAATGGATAACCCACTCATGGTCTCTGCTCTGCTCATCTTTCCAGTTTGGACTTAGGTGACAGAGAGGGACTTGGGAGGGGGAGATGGTGGAGGGGACGAGAAAATCCCTGACAGACAAAGCCAAAGCAAGAGCAGAGCTTGCAGCCTGAGCCTGCCAAGGCGTTGGAAATCCAGATAATTTCCCAATCTCTATGCTTCAGTCTTCTTACCTACAGAACTGGGTGGCCATTTCTCCCCGATTTCTCGGAAATCTGTTGCAAATAACTATTCTGAGCACAGAGCAATTATATAAAAATAAGGGATTTATGAAAACAAAACATCTCCTAGTTTGGCCCGATATAAAGAGTTACTCTTCAAACATCAAGACAACCTTATTGACGCTCACAATTTGCTTAACCTCCCGTGGCCCTTCAGAGAAGACCTGAATTCTGCACATTCCCTCCCTCCCCATGCCTCCAGGGCAGATTCTAGAATTCTGGTGGCCTGCAGTACTACCCTACTTCTGTGAGTAGTGAATGATGGGTGGGGGGAAGGGAACGCTCCTCTGCCCTGACCAAGGGCAGCACACACCTGAAAGAAAGGAGAGGGACAACCAAGTGACTGGAGTCACCGCCAAGGGTAGTGACCCGCAGCACAGCCACATGACGACAGCCCATACCACAGGGCATGGCAGAGCCTGCTCTGCTTCTGGGCTCTGCATGTCCCAGCTATTGAGTCCTACCTGAAGCACAAAAGCACAGAATGGTTTCTCAACCGGACAAGTACAAGAAAATGGCTGGGCTCGAGTTTGAATCCCGAGATATTCCAACCTGAGAGGAGGGCCTCCTTCTCGGCAGCTATCCACCCGGCTGACTGTGCCACGGGTTCAGTCCGATGTTCTTTCAGGTAAGAGGTCCTGTGCTCCGGCTCTCAGGTCTGTCCACGAGGACGGTGATCTGTGAGGCAGCCAAGGACAAAAAGCCACCACTGGATCCCTAACAGATCACGGAAAACAAATTCTGCGCAGTGATCATCTACCGCCTCCGCGGTAGGTTCCCATCTGCACCGCAGTCCACGTACAGGGGTGCTCCTTCGGGCTCCTCAGGCTCCGGGCTTCTCCTTAGCCTCTCCCTGGCATTCAAAGCCATTGTCCATCTCCTCCTCGATGCGAGAGCCAGCCTCTGGACAATGCTCTCCTGGTTCTCCCTTACCTGTCAGCCCGGGCATCCTTTCCCCTCCACTCTCTCCCACTGTTCTCCAGGAACAGGTCCTTAGCCCTATCCTCTTGCCTTTGGTGACCCACATGCCCTTGGCCTTTCTGCTATGTGAGCCATTTCTAAGGTGTATGGTGAAGATTGTTCCCTTCCTCCCAAGCTCTGGGTCAAAAACTCCAAAGTGCCAACTGGATACTTCACATCTGAAGCAACATGTTTAAAGTTGAGCTCAACCTCACTGGTTTGTTCACTGAGTGCCCCCTATGGGCCAGATAAGGATAGAACACTAAACAGGAGAGAGCAGACCCCTTATATTCTAGTGGAAACCATCCCAGGCAAATTTAAGTTGAAATTATTGTTTTTCAATAGCAATAGAGAGGACACCACACACACCATTCTTCCATTGTCAGAAATAATCCCGTCACCTTCCCTTAACTTCCTATTTTGCCATCAGCCAGGCAGCTTTCAAACTGATGTTATCTCTGCAATGTGCTAGGCCTCAGCCTTGATGCGTAATCGAACAGTCAGCGTTTCTCTCTCATGATAAATGTCCTTGGGACCATCATCCACTGCCACTGCTATAATCCTAGCCCACGCTTTCATCCCATAGTCTCAGGATCGAGCAGCTGGCTCCTCACCAGCCTTCACCCCTCCCGGTCACTCTTCTCTCTAATCTAGCTGCACCCCAGCCAAATCTGATGATGCACTGACTATTTAATCAGATCAAGAACCGCCAGGCCAAGTATCACTGCCACACCAGGATAAAATTTTAACTTTCTGCCTGGTTCTTAAGGTTCTCTACAATCTGGCCCTCAAGCACCTTTGCAAACTTCTGGCTCCCACTCTCCAGCATAAACCATCTACTCTGACAAACCGGTCCACACAAAACCCATACACATTCCTAACTCCACCTCTGTTCCTGATTTCTTCCCAGGTGGCATTCTGTCATCAAAGCCAGTGAAAAGTCCAGGCCCCTCGCAAAGATCCAACTCAAAGCGGACCTCGCCACGAACCTTCCCACAGCCACTTCTCAAGAGCCATCCCCCTCTCGTCTGGACTGATGCAGACAATTCTGCTTGCTCCCCCCCTTTACCCACAAATTTGACACTTATCATGAGTTAATTTTTCCTATATATCCATGTTGTCTCTCTTCAAGAACAGATGGTCATCCCTTCAGCAGGGAAGAGACCTCTGACTGACTTAAACCATCCCACAGCTCTAGCACAATGACTCAAAAATAAGCCATAAGGAGAGGAAGCCACACAGTGACTACATAATGCAAAAGGACCAGTAGAAAGCTGGGGCCACCAACTCCTTGTGCCTTTGCTGCAGACCATGGGGTCAGCAACAGATCTGGGTTCACTCCCTGCTGCGTGCCCAGCATCATGCTTGTGTCACACCACGGCCACTCAATAAAAATGTATGGAATGACGGGGACAAACACTGGAGGATTGGACTGTCCAAATAAAGGAGCTCCTTTCACAACGCTTTTCCTGACTCCTCATGAGGGATCCCTCACCTCCAGCCCAACAGGACACTGTTAATGTTCTTCTTAGGCTACTGAAGTCTACTTCTATTAAAACTATTTGGGGGCGCCTGGGTGACTCAGTCGGTTGAGTGTCCAACTCTTGGTTTCGGCTCAGGTCAGGATTTCAGGGTCATGAGATCGAGCCCCACATCGGGCCTGGTGCTCAGCAGAGAGTCTGCTTGGGCTTCTCTCTCTCCCTCTCCATCTGCCCCTCCCCCTGACTTGCGTTTACGCGCACACACACTCTCTCTCCCTCACTTTCTCAAATAATTAAATCTTTATTTTTTTTAAGACTTTATTTATTTATTTGACATAGAGAGACACAGGAGAGAGGGAACACAAGAAAGGGCAGAGGGAGAGGGAGAAGCAGGCTTCCTGATGAGCGGGGAGCCCAATGCAGGGCTTGATTCCAGGACCCTGGGATCATGACCTGAGCTGAAGGCAGACGCTTAACGACTGAGCCACCCAGGTGCCCCTCAAATAATTAAATCTTAAAAAAAAAAAAAAAACCCTCTATCTGAAGTTTTCTTATCCATCACATTAAGCTCACAAAGGAAAAGCCTGATTCTTACTTATTTCTCATCCCCAGAAACATTTCAGTGTGCTTTCCACATATTGTTCAACTAAAATTGGCCAGGTGATATGCAGGTCAAGTGAAGTATTGAGCTCAGATTTACAAAAGGGGGCAAACGGGAGGGGTGGGAGAGGAGGTCAACCCTTGCTTTGAACACATTCTCCACCCTCATTTGATTTTGAAGGAGCCCAGAATGAGTTCTAGGCAAGTCTCTTCTTTTGATACAGATCAGTACAGGGAACCAAATGTCCATTTTTCTAACCCAGCAGATTATGCTCACTCTTGAACAAAATGATCCAATAAAACATTCACTAAAAGTCTGTAACATTAAATGCTGTAAGCAGTGAGTCTTTTGCCATAAAAAGATAACTCAAATTATTGTCTGGTGAGAAATAAATATTAGTATGTTGGCTTACATTAAAATTCCCATAATTAGTATTTCATTAATATGCAGCCCATTAATCTGCACAAACCTCTAAGCAACTGAAATGCTGTCAATTAACAGATTTCCTTAATAATTGATTACCTTAAAGTCACTGGCCTTAAAATTGCCTTAGACAGATAAATTACACTCATCAAATAACATTTGATACATGACCGTTAAGTGACTCTGAGCGGCTCTCTCTCCTACGTAAAGCAGCTTGATAAGATCTGAAGTTCAAGGACCCTTGCTTTTCCCAGAGAAGACTGTTTTGTGGTCTAACAGTGTCACCCAGTGGTAGTAGGCACAGTTTGTGTTCAGAGCAGCTGTTGTTTTTAAAAAGAAGCACTTGTCACACGTGTTTACTAAAAGAGAAAAAAGAAAACCACTTTTCTGAATTGCACAAAGAAAACTAGTATGTGTAAATTCTGGAAAACGGGGGGGTGGGGGGATGGGTTAGTCTGGTGATGGGTATTAGAGGGCACGTACTGCATGGAGCACTGGGTGTTATGCACAAACAATGAATCATGGAACACTACATCACAAACTAATGATGTAATGTAATGTGATTAACATAACAATAAAAAAGTGTAAAGAAAAAAAATTCCGGAAAACATGGGGCTGGTACAAGAAGAGAGCCACCCTATAGCCAAGGTTACTCTGAAGCCCTTGGGGACCGTACAAGAGTGTACAGATCTGAAGAAAGGCAAAGTGAAGCTCCTGCGACTCAGGGGTAGTGTAGGTTTGACTTTCAATCAGTTCAGTGTCCCAGGACTGAGCCACAGGACCAGAGTCACCCCTGCCATCGGCTTTATTGTCTACCATTTGGCGGCTTCAGTTCTCAAAAGCTTAGATTCTTCCAGAACAAGGGAAGAATAACCAGTCAATTCTATTCCAGGGCTGATTATCTGATTTTAAAAACTTATGAGGTAAAGTTTAAGTGAAAATAATAAATTATTTAACTTCCTTATCTGTAAAAAGAGAAGGCTGGACCAGATGACCCTTGAGATCCCTTACCAGTTCTAACATTCTGATAATACAGAAGAGTCCAGCTTCTCGGTTGCTCCCAACCACAGGGGCTTGGAGCCAAGGGCTGCAGAACTTGGCCCCATCATTAGAGCCAGATGCACCAGGAGAAGGTGTTCCTCTGATATTTCACACATACCCCCACCTTGGCCTCCACTCCAACTCAGCCCTGTTCCCAAGAACACCATGGACTTCACATGAAATCTACAGTGATTCGGTTTTCTGGTAGTGATACTGAATTTCCCCAGATGCAGCCACCTTCACTCCAAGTCCCCCTAAAAGAGTCTCAACTGCTTGGCCCAGAGCTAGAGACATGCTCCTAAGAAAGGAGCATGGACCAGACTTTATTAAACCAAAACTTCAAATCCAGGGGAGCTCCTAGATATCATAGTGAAAAAACACACATGTACCATATAGGGTAAATAAAAAACTATTTATCCCCCTTGGCATAAAGTCTCCTATATCAAGTATATATTGCACCATAATTGAATAAATTCGTGTGAATCCTAAAAACCACTCAGAATCATGCCACAGTTCACCCTGTTACTCCCCACCTAGTTTCTCTTTATGCATCTTTGTCTTCTTTAGAAATCCATAGATATTCTTCTTGCTTATTCCCACCAAATCCCAAATACCTGTGAGTTTTATGAAGTTAATGACAGTTTTTTCCCCTCATTCCCTTACATTTAGAAAATCAGTAACTACTCTCATGGACCATTTGTCAGAAGATAAATTTTCGCCGCATCCTTTCTGAAGAATTTGCTAGCAGTCTGCGGCAAAAGGCTTTAATATGTACACACCCTGAAACACGGTAATTTCACTTCTAGGAATTTACTCCAAGATGATAATCAGAGATGCAGACAAGAATGTATTGCATAAGAACATCTGTCTACAATCTATGATAGTGAAAAAAAAAAAGGAAACCACTTAAATATCTAATATTGGGTTACAATGTGCCTTAAACATTATATTTTTAAACAATAAAAGGGGAAATATTCACCATGTATCAAATAGGAGATAAATACCAGGTTCCAAAACAGTATGCCCCCTACTTTGTAGTATGTGCGTCTGCATGTACAAAAGCTATTCAAAACATCATGCAAGGCACAGCATCAGCACCAGGAACTTGCTAAATGCAAATGCCCAGCCTGAGAGCTACTGAATCAGAACTGCTAGGGGCAGGCCCAGCAGTCTATGTTTTCATGCTCACTGTGTGCCACACAACCTCTGAGGTAAGGTACTGAAATTTACCCTATCGGAGGCACAGAGACACTGAGGCCCAGAGAAGCTGGGTAATTCACTTAGGGCTAAAAGGTCAGTAAGTGGGCAGCATCACCCAGCTAGCTCCACAGTCCACGCTCTTAACCACTTTGCTCTAGAGCCTCTTCCAGATGAACTCATGTTTGGAAGTATGCTCCATGCTCTTTCCCCTAAATGAACAGCATGATGCAACCCACCTATTGGTTTGTCTTCTTCATTGTGTTTTAGCACTTCTGTTACAAAGCTACCGACGGGTGGGGGTGTTTGGGCACTCTCACTGGCACCACCACTGACATACCTCTTGATGAGCACCTGCTTGACATCTCTGAAGGCTATAGAACGATCTTTAGGTTTCGGTGTACATTAAACACCAGCCCACCTGGGCAGAAACCTCAATGCCCACCAGCGACAGACACCATGGGCCGTGACAACTAAACACAGAAGGCCTGTCTACTGGCAGCTAAAATGCAGCTGTCACGTGGCAGTCCCAGACACACATTCTACAAACCACCTGGCTTACCATTTTTTAAATGATGCAACTTTTGATGAATTTCTTTTACTCTTCCGGTTTCTATTATTATTTCAAAATCTGCAGGTAACACATTTTTATATTACACTATTTTATATTCACAAAATTCAGGTTTGAAAAATAAGGCTACCAGAGTGTACTCCCAAACTGCAAGTTCCTAAGTAAAGAGGCCTCCTTCAGCACTTTCGTTGTGTTATTTTCTAGGAAGAAACACCTCAGTCATTCATGTCAGGAAACCACAAAGGGGGTACACTGGGAAGATGACTGATTTAGGCCTCATCATTCCTCAGAGGAAGGAAACTACACAGACTACAAAAAACATCCAGCTGGACTAGCTGTCAAAGTCCTCAAATATTCCTGTCTTCAAGAGCTGAATAATAATTTCATAAAATTTATGACTTGGCCCAACTAACCAACCAAATATTTTCAAAAGAGAAGGTTATCTTTAAAAGGACTTAGGGACAGAAACTTTAAAGGAGCACAGAGGCCATTTGTACAACTTCCTTGTTATTTCGGATGAGGAAACTGAGGCCCAGGAAATGGCTTGGCTAAGTTCACAGAGAAAGGGACAATGCCTGAACTAGAACCAATATCTGACTGGTCCCCACTACGGCGTTCCACACGGGCTCTGTCACTTCTGATGACCATACTGAATTTTCTCAGTTGATTTTCTACATTTTCTACACATTTGGTGCAATCTCTAGCACCGCCATTAACATTACCACTTCATCAATACTGGATAGCATCTTTAAAGATGCTAATATGTTTAAATTTTTAAGCATACTTTAACAGCAGCACCACACTCCATCTCCTTCTATATCCTGCCAAATTCTAGAAGAGTACAAATTCCTTTTGAGGATTTAAAAAAAAAAAAAAGCCTCTCAAGGTAAAAGAAAACTACTGATTTGACCTTTCTAAAAAAAAGTTTTACTTATTTCAGTAATCTCTACACCCAACATGGGGCTCAAACTCACCACCTTTGAGATCAGGAGTCGCACGCTCTTCTGAATGAGCCAGCCAGGCGCCCCTGCCCTCCGCCCCTTTTTAAATGTGAGATAGTAGCACTGATCAACTACAATGTTAAAAAAACAAACAAATAAAAACATCAAAAGCCAGTGACTGCACAGACACAGTAACTTCAGACATCCCCTTTAGATTCCTCATTTACCACCATCTCGTCCCTCTGTTAAATCCTATCCCTCCTCAAGCATCAGGATTCAGAATAAAATTAAGTAAAAAACTACTGGAAAGGTGAAAATCAGCCCTACTGACAACTAGAGAAGTAATGACCAACCTTACAAGCCGTCCCCAATACTGCCACCAGAACATAAAGAATGCTCACAATGGGACACAGTCGAGCCCACAATGCCACCAGGAAAACAAGACATCCTTCTGATCTCACTAACAGGTGCGACTGCTAACTTTTTACTAAGTGACAGCTCTAGCAACACATTCATCTCCTGCCTCCTAGATAAATACTGTTAATATACCCCATCACTGAACTGTGCCTGCTTCCTGACAACAACATCCAACCTAGGTCTGGCTCTATTCCCCCAGTCCCGCCTTCAAAACACCCTGCTCAAGCACAATCCAAACTCTGCTTTCCAGGAGAATTTCAACGTTCTTCTGGGCTACGTTCACCTACGACAGCAAGCTAAATGAACCACACTTGGGTATGACTACACCTGTTCCTGGTGCTTGCTGGCTGATGAGATTCAACACACTTTTGTCTTAATAAGTTACCAGTAACATGTGACAGAGCAGCAAGAATCTCAAATAAAAAGCCCGCAAACTGACACCCGTCTTTCTGGGTCTGTTTCCTTACTGATAAAATGACAGCCAGTAATCCTATCATTTTCATCTCAAACCTGCTAAATTTCAGCCATATTGTGTGTCAAACAGATTTGTTTCTAGGAAAGAACATGCTCTGGCTTCCACTCACTCAGCTTACCCTTTCACTGATACAGCTTGTCTGGAAATTTTTTTCCATTTTTCATTCTCAAAAAAAAAAGGGGGGGGGAGGACACCATGCCAAAAACAATGGTTACAATTATGTGTATTTTCTGAATGGTTAAAATGTTTCATAATTACAAGAATACAAGTCGACTTTTATTTGATTTCTGCTTCCACAATAAAAATGGGGCTAGGTCTCCGTCTGGTTCTTCAGAGGACTGTCTGGCTCTAACTAAACCCCAGAGAGCAGCTATTTATACAGCCCAGGTACTTTCAATTAAAGTCTGTTTTCCCACTTCTCTTCAGGTTACCTCATGGGCCTTCTGGGAACAACAGCATTAGCCGGTCTTGTTTTGGTAGACACCAAAACCAAGACGGGAATATTAAACCCACGGTGGCCAGCAAGGCCACAGCCAAGCGTTTCCTCTCGTGTCCTTAAACGCTGGCCCTGTCCCTCCTCCGGGTGAGCCTCGGCTTGGGCCCTAAAGACCCAGAGAGGAACGAGACGCGGTCCCTGACGCCCGAGCTCACAGCTAGCGGGGGAGACGAGCACCCACACTGCAACAGTGCGGTACCAGGCCTTGAGGGAAGTCTCAGAGGTGGGTGCTTCTCAAGGCTACCTCCCTCCGACTCCAGGTTCTCTCTGTACACCACACACATCAGTGAGGACGCTCTGGGACACATGTGACCGCACCTGACCAGACGCAGCTGAAACCGCAGGCACTTGTTTTTAACTCACACAAGAACCTGAGGTCAGATCGTCCAGGGCTGCTTCAGAGCTCCGTGGTCTTATCGGGGACCCCGGCTCTTGCTGTCGTGCCCTGCCTTAGCAGCCCCATACAGCAGCTCCCAGAGGAAAGACAGCTGGGTACACCTCCCCCCTCTAAGAAGTCTCTCCGTCTGGGGGCAGTCACTCCCAGAAGCCCCCAGGGGGACCTGCTTGCATCTGATTGGCCGGAACTGTGTCATGTGATCACCAGAGACACAAAGGAAGCTGGGAAAATGGGAACAGGCACTTCGGCAGCGAAGGGCGGAGAGCAGGGGCTGTCGGGTAGACAGTCAATTCTGTCACTTCTGTCACACACAGACTGTTAGGGGCTGATGTGCCCCCCCCAAATTCATATGGTAAAGCCCTATCTCCCAGTGTAATGACACCTGGAGGTAGGGCTGGTGTGAGGTGATGAGATGAGGCCATAAGGGTGAGACCGCATGATGAGATTAGTGTCCTTGCAAGAGGAAGAGACACCAAAGCTCACTCTTTCCCCCACCACGTGAGGGCAGTGAGAAAGAAGGCAGCCATTTGCAAGCCAGGAAGAGAGTTCTCAGCGGTTACCAAAATCAGCCAGTACCCTGATGTTGGACTGCCAGCCTCTAGAACTGTGAGAGAGAAATGTCTATTGTTTAAGACCCCCAGACTATGGGGGCTCCTGGGTGGCTCAGTCAGTTGGGCATCAGACGCCTGATTTTGGCTCAGGTCATGATCTCAGGGTTGTGGTCAATCTTTGAGCCCCATGTGGAGCCTACTTGGGGTTCTCTCCATCCTCTCCCTCTGCCCCTCCCCCTGCTCACACGCTCTGTCTCAAAAAAAAAAAAAAAAAGACACCCAAACTATGGTATTTTGTTATGGCAGCCCGAGCTAAGACATATCCTCAATTCAACTGTCTTCAAAGGCACTCCAACCTCCTGACAAGAGGCTCGCTGGGCCCCTCGGGTGAGGTCATTTAGCTACTTTGGACCTCCGCTCCAAAGCTGAAAGGGAAACCCCAGCAACAATCATTTCTTCAACGTGTGTAGCCCTCACAGCATCGGTAGTAAAAGCCACAACAAGCAACAAAGACAGGAGACTTTTTAATGAAACGCTTTTATCCTTAGCTTTTCCATCTACACAAAACGTCCCTTTTCAAACGGGGGGCGGGGGGGTGGGGGGAGGGCCCGGCAGCAGTTTGGCAAGAGTTCAAATATAAACACATTTGTAGTGGGTGTGGGCCCTGGAACAAGGGAGTCAACTTCTCCGGTAACTTTCTCTGCTTGAACTCTGCATGTTAATTCAGATCCCTCTGGACTCCTGTCATTCTAAGACACCAGACCTTGCTATTTCCCACAGCTGCCCTGCAGAGTCACAGGAAAACAAAACACGGTGTCGCCAGCTTCAGAAAGCATCTTCCTTCCCACAAGCCATTACTTCAGTCACCCACCAGGGCTACACCTAAGCCCTGACTATCTCTATGTACGGTAACAGGCCGAGGGAAACTTTCAAAATGAGAACGGGGAAAAAGCAACAGCCACCTACTTGGCAAATGAGGAACACAGGAAAATGAAAGCCTAAAAACAAGTAGCCCGCATTTAAATGAGCAGACCTGAGGTGCCACAATGTCTAAAAAGTGTAACGGCCTTTATTCTTACTGGAATAGGAAGGAGGATCACTGTTTTAGAAAATACTCAAGATTTCAAAAATGCATATATTTCTGGAGTAGAGGCCTTAGAGAAATAACCACTTAATTTTAGTAGTGAGGAATAGATATATGTCATAATTCAGATCCCATAGAAGTTGAGAAATTTCATTCATTTTATTCAAACAGGATGCTTTTAAGACCAATTTATAAGGACTGCAACAGTCTCCTATTTACTTTGTAATAGTAATAGACTGTAAATACTTTGCTTTCACCGGTAAGTTCTCTCCCAAAGTGAATCACTCCTTCTTCCCCCATGCAAACACGTAAAACTCAAACCACTCACCACTTTGTCAATAACCCTCATGGCCTCAGCCACCAGGGATGAGGACTTGGGCCCCAAGTCCCAACATATCCTCCATCAGGCTACTCATTCTGGCATTTCAATCCAATCTATTACTACCTAATACTACTACTGTCAAATGATGTTTTCCCCAATCTTGCCATACCATCAAGCCACTTAAATCCTACAGCAGCAATAGTGATTAAGTAAAAGAACAGGGCAGGATGGTAACAGTAAGTACTCGGCCCAACACTAGTTCCATATAAAATGGAGAACCTGCTTCTCTCTCCCTGCCAGTTACCCAAGTTTTAAATGTTTTCATTTCTCTTGTTGCAAGACGATTCATTGCTCAAGAACTCAACATCCAGAAACTTCCCATCAGCTTTGACTTCTCTCACAGTTCCTGTCAAAAAGTTCATAACTTTAACAGTATCTGTTTTAAAATCCAAATAGTAGCTACTGTAATTTAATTAAATGAAAAGGGTAAGGACAAATGACATGTCAACACATTCATAATCAAAAGTTGTCTTTTACTTACAGCTGGTTATAAAGGAAATCATTAATTGCTTCCAGAAGAACAATTATAAAATCACTCTCTAACAAGAAACTACAGATGTACCATGATAGCTAACTGTTTCCCTTATGACTTTAAAAAAAACTAATCTGAAAAGCTTAATAAGAATAGGACCGTTTTACCTACTTATATTAAGTCTTCAAAGTTAAATGCAGCCAAAGGTCCATGAAAAATGATAATTCTTTAAATAAATTTTCAAGGCAATTCAGGGCTCAAAGAACAAAATATAGAAATAAATACTCTTTAGTATGTAATCTTACAAATGTCAAATTAAACAAGATTCCAAGTATTTGAGAGTGAAATTTATCTCAGATTTAAAAATTCAGTTTACAGTACAAAATCTACAAACACAATGGTGCCTGTGACAGTAATTAGGAAGGCCACTAACAACTTTATTTTCCTAATTTCATCTGTGAATCTTCAGAATGAAGTCCCAAACTTTCTTTCCGCTTTATAAAATACATTAGTTCTAGGAAAGATCTGTTAACATTCCTAAATTTCCTTATATCCAGTAGCAATATACAACAATGTTAAAGATGATTATAAGCACTTTCCTTCCATGAACCATCAGACTTGCTCTAAAGTTGATAAACTTTCTAAAATACCTCAGATCAATGGCTTTCAAACTTCTGGCTGTAATCCTCTTTACACTCAGTGACCCGATAAACACCCGAACTAAAATTAGCTGAAGCAGAAGCTTCCAGAAGCAATAAGCCATCTTTACTATTTGCTGTACGCTCTGATATTTGCATTGTCTCATTTTTTTGTAATGCTGGCTGTGACCCACTGAATTGATTCCATGACCCACTAATGGACGCAGCTTGAGAAATCCTGCCCTGATTCATTTATTTAAACTTGCCACAGTAACTTAGCAGCAATCTGAAGACGAGAGAAGGCACCAGAAAACTTCCAACAGAAAAAAATGTAAATTGGATAAACTGCTGCATGCCAACTGTCATCATCCCTTCCAAAGAGAAAACACTTAAAATCCATTACCTTTTAAAAGTTTTATTTGGGCTAGTATTGCTGATACTAAAGTCATTACCTCTCTTCCACCTAATCTTTAAACTATCCTTACTCCAGTCACTAAAGAATAACCTCAAATCCTTCTAGCTGTGTGAATAAGTAAAGGAATACAAATTAAAGATTACCTAGAGAATTCTGTTGATAGGTAAGTCTTTTTCCCTTCTTAAGACAGAATGTGGGGAATAGAGATGACCTAGGAAGTATTGTATTTTCTCCCCTTAAAATATTTTTATAGACTTTATTATTTTTTTAAGATTTTATTTATTTGAGGGGGGATGCACATGAGTGAGGGGAGGGGCAGAGAGGGAGAGGGAAAAGCAGACTTCCAGTTGAGCAAAGAGCCTGACGTGGGGCTCAATCCCAGGACCCTGAGATTATGACCCGAGCCAAAGGCAGATGCTTAACCGACTGAGCCACCCAGGCACCCCTCCCCTTCTTAAAATATTTTTAAAAAGCAGTTTCCATAATTTCTCTATCCACAAATAAAATTATATAGTACATCAATATTTAAAACTAACTTGAATGGCATTTGCCTATTTTTTTAAAAAATGACGGAACAACTCAGATAATGTTTCTTAATACCAAAATAATTCTATTTGCATAATCTTTTAAGAAGCAGAACAAAAATTCCACCCAGGGAACTAAAGTCAACAATGAGTAAGAGGAAGGGTTCTAGTCCCAGGTACGTGGACCCAACAAAGGCCATTTAGCCCCACCATACAGGAAACTGGGCAGAAAAATATATGGGAGAAATTAAAATTGATCTATTTTTCTTCCTGGTCAACAGAGATAAGGTAAAAGTGAGGGTAGTATGGAACAGTAGAAGAGCTTAAGCTTTAGCATCTGAGAAACTCAAACCCAGCTCTACCACACATTAGCTCTCTGACCTTAGTCCAACAATGAAAGCACTTAAAATAATCACTCAATAAATACTAGGTGTGGGCGAGCACAGTCCTAAATGTGCACACCCACCAACTCACTGAATTTTCACAACACTCTGAGGTAGGTTCTGAGGACCAGAGAGAGACTAGGAAGCTTGTCCAATTTCATATAATTAGTCATAGGAAGGCCAGAATTCAAACACTGCCCAACGCAGCCCAAACCTTTGTGGGGTTGCCTTCGGAGCCCTGGTTTCCTTATGTTTCCCTCTCAGAGCTGCATGTGGATTAACACCTCTGGCCTGTCAGGTAAGGACTCGTGACCAGCCAGATCCAGCGACACACCCGCCACCAGCTCAGGGCACAGTGTCTCAGGTAAGCGGAATTCACCTGTCGGAGTCACAAACTTTATCTTTTTTTTTCTTCTCCCCTCTCACTGCCCAACCCCTCAAACATACCTCCCCTATACATACCTTTCACTGACCGAAGGAAATATGTACTGGAAGGAGAGCAACAGAAGCCCTATCATGAGTATATTTACTCAAGGAAGGAAGGGAGGTATCTAATGTTTGCAAGACAAGGCAAAGTTGTCAGGCTTAATTCAAAGCCAAGACAATGACAGGCAGAGAGCTACAGAGGCTGGGACTCAGCACAGCAGGAGTGTGCCAGAACAATCATCAGGGTTATGCAAGGAAGGTCTCTCCCAGCAACAGAATGAAGGCAGGGGGGAGCCTAGGCGGGTAGTGCTGGAGTGGGACGGACTGGGCCAGTTGTGGCTCCGGGATCTGGCAGAAATTAAGAGGGCAGGGCCTCAAATATGCCAGGAATTCTGCTGAGGGCAATAAACCACCTAACAATGCAAAGCAGGATTGCATTAACATCAGTTTTAGAAACAGGAAGTACCAGTACCAAGTCGCTAATAAGTGTGCACAGAATTTTTCAAAATAGGGTTACATTTTTCCTTTCTTTCCTGTCCATATTAGTTGGCAAATGCCATCCCCTCCATTTCCTCACCCACAAAAAAGTGGGTAAACAGAGGCACACACAGGCTGTTCAATGGACCTAACCAAAATACAGCAATCAAGTTAATTGAACCAAGTTGTTGAAACACATGCCAATAATACACCATCACCCAATTACTGAATCAGGCCATTTTTTACAACAAATAGAGAGTAACTGCGTGAGTATGTATGCTCCTATGGTGTAACAAGTTAGCTACGAATGTCAGACTCGACTGGTAGTTGTTATAGCCACAGCAGACAAGGCCTGCTCAGGTTGGTGGTTAGCAATTTACCTCTTTGTTTCACATTATACATCTATCAGTACTTATTATAAAAACCACCTCCCAAGTATTAAGCTATCACTAGCTTGCTGAACCAAGGGGGGATACAACCAGTAAGTCTGACTTGGAAAAAAAGCACTGAGAAGTGTAAATCACATAAATTGAATTTATGAATGTTCAGAAAACAAGACATTGTTACTATAAAGCTATTTAATAATCTCAAGAGATACAATGTTTTTAGACTGGAAAAAAATTAACTATGAAACTAACTGCCAGATTAAATAGTATTATCTAACAAAAGTAGTTTACAAATACATCTATTTTAATTAAATGAAGTACCAAATGACACTGTGAGCTTAGAATCATTAATGTCACTCCTACTGAAGTTATAATACCTGATTATAAAATAAACACACAAAGTATCCTAGACTTTATTTCTGTCTTTAATCTAGTTTATATTTTGCCTTTCATGCTTGTTTTAAAATAAATTTTATTTCCACCTCATTAATAAGAAACAAATTTTGTTTTAAAATGGTTCACTGCAGAGATCTGTGACTTGGGATAACTGGACATTATTTCCTCGTTACATCTGTTACTGACCCTTTCCTTTACAATTAACTAAACATGCTTTGTCAGAGGGCACAGGCCCAAGCCTCAGAAATGCCAAGTCCTATTCCCAAATCTGTCACCCACAGGCTCTGTGCATTCAGAAAATGACCATGCCCCTTGGGATCAGTTTCCTCATCTGTGAGTCCCAAACCAGGAGATCAGAGGTTCTCAATAGGACAGTCTGATCTAAACCTGAGACTTCCTTGGGTGTGCGCCTGTGTGCGCGCAAAGACACACACACACACACACACACACACACACACAGCACTGGGCAACCCAGTCAGGTTCCATGACACAGGTCTTTCAAAGCCACACACATTCTCCCATCCCCCCAAAAATGGCAAACATGAGAAATCGGCTCTTTACCTATCTGCAACTATTATACAATTAATAGGTGACCCCTAAAATATCTATGACCCATAAGGAATGCATATTAATAAGCTTGAGTATGAAATGCAGCCCCTCATTGCCACCTTGGGGCTTTCGACAGTCGGAGGTGGTCAGTCAGCAACAGAAAGCAATCTGCAGTAACAGAGCATTACATTCCTTTCTCAATACTCAGTGTAAACAAACAAACAAGGACAAAACACTATTTGATTAATAGCAATGACTTAAAATGGCCTTCCTAAAGAGTCCTTCCGTGTCATCAGAACTGACTTGAAGGTTGGTAATTTGATATCAGAGATCTCCAATCAAGGAGTCCCTCATTACTCCTTCCCAAGCACAGATCTCCAAGCGCTGATCACAGAGTTTCTGCATTGTTCCTGGCTCGGCCAGGACGCTGGGACTGAAGAGGGAAATAACCCAGTCAGCGCTCGGCATGCCAGATGCCAGCCTGGTCACATATTCCCCTCTCTCACAGCCCTGACTCAGAAAGTTCTGCTCTCGACACAACAAAGCCGTACAGAACCTCCAGCTTGATTAGCAACCCACTGTGTGTCCTTTTCGGTGGGACTCTGTAGGCTGTGTCTGGGCCAAAGCCACCGGCCTGGATGCCCTGGCTGCAATGCCATTTCAGGGTAAAATCTGAGGAGGCCACTCTGGCCCTGCCACTTCGCAGACATACCCAGATACCAACAGTTCCGTGGCTAAAAAAGGCAGTACGGACGCTTTCGTTATTAAAAAGACAAACATCAAAGCAGGACACCTGCACTAAGAATGGACTTTCTTCCCAGGGGATTATCTTAAAATGTAAATCAGGTCAGGTGCCTGGCAGGATAGCTTCTCTGAACCCCTGGAGCGGCCCTCACTCCCTACCTGACTGGACCTGGGCCTACTCCCCACACACCGGTCTCTCCCCTGCCCTTGCTCCCTGCACTCCAGCCACACTGGCCATCCTGCATTTCTCACCTGGCTGGTCTTCGCACAGGCCATCCCCCTACCCCAGAGCACTCCCTCCCAGCCCATCCTCAACCTCTCCCTACACTGGCTCATTCTTGCCCTTTTCATCTCTACCCTAACGTCACCTTTCCAGAGCACCCCATCGAACCCGGGCCCCACACCGTCAGTCTCTGTCCTGAGCTTGCGTCCGCTCTCACAATCTGGAACTCTTTCTTTATTGCTGGATACACGTTATTCGATCATCTCCCTTCTAGATACGGAGCTCCCTGAGGGCCTGGGCCCTTTCTCTTGTATACCACTCTATCTCCAGGGCTTAGAATATCCTAAATGCTCAATTATCATTTCTTAAAGTGATTCAATATCTCAATAAATTTTGCATGGAGATGCAGTCCATAAACATTTTTATTTGTCCTAAGTTGGTCGTGGTGCAAAAAAAAAAAAAAAATGTATTCACTGGTACTGGGCTAAATTAATTTCTCCTTTATTTCTCCCTACTAAATACCCACCCTTGGTTGGGTCTGAGCTCCACTGCAATCTCCTGATTAAAATGGGATTAAAAAATCATTTGAAATTTTTTTTCTTTTTTAAAGATTTTATTTATTTATTTGAGAGAGAGAGAATGAGAGATAGCACGAGGGAAGAGGGTCAGAGGGAGAAACAGACTCCCTGCTGAGCAGGGAGCCCGATGTGGGACTCGATCCTGGGACTCCAGGATCATGACCTGAGCCGAAGGCAGTCGCCCAACCAACTGAGCCACCCAGGTGCCCTCATTTTGAAATTTCTAATAGAAACTATGTTATCAGTGATGGTTGGGTCTCAGGTAATCCATAGAAATACTACTCCTACTAGCAAACATTTATTCAGTATGCACTTACTGAGTAAATGTTCCAGGCACTGATCAACACTGTGTTTGTTATTTCATCTCATGTAACCTCCAAGACGGTTCCATGAGAGAGGTCTTCCCATGCCTACTGACAGAGTAGGAGCTGATGCACAGTGACTTCGTGACTAGCTCAAGCTCATGCAGCAGGGAGAGGTGGGTCAGCCGGGTGGGGTGCTGCCGGAGCTTGACCCCCTCACTACTGCCCCATCTTCTGTCCCTCCTAGAGCAATCCACTCCTCGGGGAAAGAGGGACAAGGTGGAGTGTCTCTCCTCATTTTGGAACCAAGTCATTATTTTTTTAAGTTTTTAAGGGAAAAAAGAATTCATCTTTTGACCCACCCGGCCTCAGTCCAGCTAATTTCATCCTAATTCCTCCAGCTTGCCTTCCCTGTTCCCAGTGCCTCCTACTTCCCTGAACCTCCCCGTTATGCACCTCTATGCTTTGGAATTCATCACACAGTCCATAAGTACTTTCTGCCCCAGCCTGTGCACACGTGTGAGTGTTAAGCACACAATCACATGCATACATGCAAATCCCTGTCCAAACTCCAATTTGCTCTCTCTAGCTCTTACAAGTCAGAAGGTAAGTAAGTCCCCTAAACTATTTCATCCTGAGGTATAAGAAGAGGTAAATAACTCCTTGACCTTCCTAGAGATGCTAAAATGCATAACATAAAAGGTTACTTGTTCACAAAGTACAGTTTGAATTATTACACAGCCTGAAAATGACCAAAATTAGGTGGAACTTTCAAGAAGTGTCCAGGATGACAGCTGTACTTCTGGGGAGAACACAGGGAGGACTGGAAAAATGGGCTACGGGAGGGGCACTGAGCAGGGAGATGCTAAATCCAGTGTTTGCAGCTGGAGACCACCTACACTTTGCTGCTGAATTTTTAAAAAACACTTCAACACCTTAATAATATGTTCTGCCAGGTATAATAAAAGTGTGCCCAAGGAGCTTGAATTCTTAAGCTGCCAAGAGCTAAATGCGAAAAGAAGCCCAAAGTAGCAGATGAAGATGTAAGGGGAAAAAAAAAATCCTTTCAACTACTGAATTGTATGGCTCCAACTAAAGAGCAGCAAAAGAACACATCCCCCAACAGGACACGCTGATGTTGCTTATTTACATGTGAACCACGTGGACTGCCTGAACCTCTGTTTTCCTTCAAACGCTCCACAGCTGTGGTTTATGACCCTGGCTTGCGCATCAGAACCACCTGTGGAACTTCAAAACACAATACCAGTGTCTAGCTCCAGTAGAGAACCACGAAAGGAGAATCAACCATCATCAGCCACACCTACAACAGGGTCTGGGCCACAACGTAACCATGTTAAGAGGGAAGGCTGGTCAGGACTGCAAGAACCAATGAGTCCACATGTCTCCTCTCCTTTCAACTCCAAGACCAACCACCTGAACCAACCATCCATCCATCTACCCTTCCCTGAGCACCTCTTCTACCAGCACTGAGTGCCAGAGACACATGGCAGACCACACTGGCAGACCTGCCCTCAAGGAGCTTCCATTCTGGTGAAATCACACCAGGGAGGTTTAAGTTACTCTATTTTTAAAAGGGGGGTGCAGCTAAAAAGGCTCCCCCAAGCAATTTCCATCGGTCTTACTGAAGTCCTTTTAGCCCCCAGCTTCTCATTCAGTCCTCAGAAGTGTTTGTTGCGTTGTGCCGAGCTTCAGCTGGCAGACCAGGCACCACCCACCACATTGCTCTACTCAGTGGCTGGGTCCGGACAATCAAACACTATTTCCTCAGTGCCCCTGATGTGCCCCACACCCTCAGACAGGGTGACTGGAATCTTCCAAAGTCAAGTTTGTCCTTTAACATCCTGGGTCTCATAGTTTCTCTTTTTTTCATTGCCTATCCTACGCTTGGGGGATATAAAAGATCTACAGGAGTCCCTTTTCAGAGTGTTTAGTCTCTTCTGTAAAAACTAAACCAAGATATATAACATATTAATATCACATACTGATTCAGAACTAAACTGTACAGGAGGAGGGAACAGAGATTAGTCAGAGTGTGAGCACTCCACTGAAGCAAGCCCTCGAAGAAGGGTTTGGCCAGGCAGAGTCACCAATGACCAAGCAGGATATTTTAAGGAGCACCAAGAGCCCAGACAGGAGAGAAATAATGGGGATACACCAGCCTGACTGAATCAAGGAGGACTCATCAGATGAGTGGCAGGAAAGAAGGTAGGAGGGACAGCTTAACACGGGGCTCTGCGTCCAGATGGGGTTCCCCTAGGACACTGTAAGACAGGTGTGGCACGACCCCCAAGAGGAGTACGGCTCAGATGGAAACTGTCTTAGGCTCACGGAGAAAACAGCGGTCTTTAACTCTGACTCAGCCTATAATAAATATCTGACACACCAATTATTTTCAACAAGAACCTCATCAAAGTGGTTCATAACGCTCCCATTCCTACCATGAAAAAAATCAAGTCGAAGAGTGCCCAAGTCGAAATATTTACACATGAGAAAATAAAAAATGCTTCCCACCAACCTCCCGGGCTTTTTCATGCTCCATCCTCACCATCTGCAGGGCACGCTGGTGTCTGCGAGCCACGGGCAGACATGAGCATAAACAACTATCTGGCTGTCCATGTGGAATTTTGTTCCATAACATGTGACCATTAACTGTCTGTCAGGCACGGTATTGGGCGCAGTTTGAACCAAGGTGTAACACAGCAAGCCTTTCATTCCCTGTCTTTCAAAGGAGGTATGACACCTGGAAAGCAAATACAATCTGTTCTCAGCAGCCCACAACAGAGAAGCTGGTGAGTTCATTCCTCCATTAATTTGTCAAGTATTTATTTCGTGTGTATTAAGCGCCAGACGCTATTCCAAACGGTGTGGAAGTAGCAGCAAAGGAAATAAAGCCCCTGCCCTGATGAAGCCGACGTGGGGTTGGGCGGGGGGGGGCAGACAGTGAGCAAGCAAATAGAAAGGTACGTATTTATCAGACAGGAAGTGAGTACTATGGAACACGCACACAGGTAAGGAAACAGGCGGTGCTATTGTGGGTATTTGGGGAAGACTGCACCAAGGAGAGAGCGGACACCTGAGTGGTAGTTGAGCAAAGAGCTGAATGAAGTGAGGGAGCCAGCCAGGCTGCTACGTGGGGAAAGAGTTCCACTCCAGGCAGAGCCACGGGCAGGTGCAGAAGCTGAGAGCAGACAGCCAGGAAGCCTGGGGAGCTTCTGCACTGGGAGCTGGAGCGGGAGCAGGCGCGAAGCAAGATGAGAAAGCGGTCAGGAAAGAGAGTATAGCAACATACCACAGGTAGGCAGGGGTAAAGTGCCCCTGCAGTTTAGGAAGTTTATGGTTATGGTAATACGGTGATAATAACAGTCCTCCTTCCTTCCTGAGAATCTGCAGATCCTTCCAAGTCTGGTCTATTACACAAAAGATCAGGACAGATCCGAAAAAAATAAATTCAATGCAAAGAGTGGCTTCAATAATAAAGTGAAGAAAGCACTCCATATATTTGGAGAGTATTCCCTAGCCTCCAAAATGTTCAACTCATAAAATCTGATGGAAATCAGAATATTTCCAAACTTAGTGATGGCTTTAACCATCAGGGATGCCCCCAAGTAGAATATTCTCCACCTTTTTAGGCAGAGGATAGAAGGGTCTTTTAATGTAAAACAATATTAGAATAGGCAATTAGGTAGTTCCCTATCACAGTTTACACTTCAAAGCGAGCTGTGCCTTAGTAAACAGTCTTGGGAGAGACTGCAAACACTGCACGTCACTAACATATTAACTAAAGCCACAGAACTGTATGCTCAGCTGGAAATATCAAAGGGATGTTCTCATCTTTAAGATGATAAGTGGAGGATGCAAAACTGTAATTTCCTGCTTTGTGGATGCATGGTAGCTTCTGGAGACATCTTAATAATCACTTAATTATATCATAAGGAACATAAAACAAAACCAAAAAAATGCCAACAGGATGGGGTCTCCATTTTCAGAAAAACAGACCATCAGCAGATTTGGATTGCTGTCCACAGACTGAGGACAAAAAGCCTTAAAGCAGCAATATTTTAGGACAATACAATGTCAGGGACATAACAGTAAGCAAACATCCTTTCTAAATCCAGGGGCAAGCAGGGAACTAATCTCCAGATGCGGGCTGCCCTCCGTATTCCTCTGGAGCCACTTCCAACTTTAGCCATAAAACCATAAAGACAAATATGCGATAAACACAACACTGACAAACTACTCAGAGGCAGTAAATGAGAGGTTAATTACATGCTGATTTCCAGGGTATTTCTCAACTGTGAGAGAAGCTCCATCACCCAGACAAGAATCCTTTTGCCATTCTACTTAGATAAGAAATAGCCTTTGCCTGAGGTGTAACAGAAATGAGAAAAAGCAAATTATGTCCCTGCTATAAAGTTCAACAACTAATACTTTTCTTGAATAATTCCTGAATAAAGTTTCTCTAATAAACCAATTAACTGCCACTGAAATAAAGAGGAAAAGTTCTTAGGCTTAAAACAGCCAAAGAAAGGTTACATTAGTCTGTTAAACAAAAATTTAAGGGGGAAAAAATGGATCTTGCTAGCACTCCAGCTGGAATTATTGGGGCTCTTCTTGTAAAAGGTGGCTCTGGGATGAGGGAAACAGTTTAACAGACATATTTATTCTCTATTAAAAACAACAACAACCACTTATTTTTCCCTGGTTTTAGAAGCAATGCGCGGATTGTAGAAAATTTGGAAAATATAGAAAAGTATAAAGAAAATGAAATATTATCCATGAATGCATCATTAAACATATCTATATTTTGCTATATTTTCCTTTCAATTAATACACACACCTCTTTATTCTTTAGCAAAATTAGGATCATTAGACAATTTATTACAATGGTAAGCATTTCATCTGTGATAAAATACTGTTTAGATATGGTTGCATAATATTCCACTACACAGATGTCTGGTAACTGATTTAACCATCCCTCTTCTGTCCTATTCAGGATGCAAGATAAATTAATGAGTTTTAAAGTAACAGGCTCAGTAAAGATCTATGTTATGGTTTCGGAATCTACATTGTGCCTAACCTTTAAAAAACTACCACTAGTCATGTTTTAATGTAGTATCAAAGAAAAATACCCATAATTATCTGAAAAGGTTATTTCAATGCTTCTACCTTTCACAATCACACATCTGTGCAAGGCTAGATTTTCTGCACACTTTGACCCAACCTGTCAACACACTGCAGGGCAAAGTAGACAAGAGAACCCAGCTACTTTCTATTAAAGCTGGTTATGAAACAGATTGCAGACAATGTGAAACAGTGCCATTCTTCTCACTAAATTTTTTTGGGGGGTTGGAAAATAGTTATTTTTCATTAAACGTAATCGTTAAAGAGACTCACACAAATGTAAAACAATGTCATTCATGTCACTACATTTTTTTGTTTCAGAAAAGTTATTTTCATTACAAATGGTCTTTTTGTTAAATGAAATGAGTATATTGTTCTTTGTCATTTTTAAGTACATTTTTTATTTTTTTGAGTTTTAAGTCCTAACACAGTAAATATCAATACAAATTACAACAGAAAAAGTTCTTTGGGCATCCTCAAACACCTTTTAACAGTGCAAAAGGGTCCCGAGATCAAAAGTTTAAGAATCCTGGGCTGCAGAATAAAGACTCCTTAACAAATAAGCCCATGTATTATTTTGTTTGCTTGTGACTGATTTCTGCTTAAAATGAGATCGCTCCAAGACCTTTGAGAGATTCATCGTGTCTGAGTTGGGTGGAATTCTTCCTCTCCTGGCCCACGCTGGGTATCTAAATAACTAGGCTCCCAAATACTTAATCTATTTCAGCATTTTATTGCCAAACACTTTCTTAAAGCAGATAGTGCAAAGAAAACAGGACCCCAGAGAATCAGAGATGTAGATCTCTAACGACAATTACCTTCCACTTGCTGGTTAAACACAATAAAACAAAACAAAAAAAATTATCAAAATACATCTGGGGTAAGAACAGAGTGATTCAAATGATGGTACCTGATAACACACTGTTATCATCTGTTTTTACTTCCTCTTACCAAAATTACAAAAGCAATTCTGTGAATTCTACAGACTACATTATACACACATACACCCTTCCAACCAACAGCACCCAGAACTCCATGGAAATAAGAAAACATCCACTTAATTCCTGTTACAATGTTACTTTCTAATCAACAACAATCCAAAGCCCCAAAACTACTATAGCATTATAGCTATTCCTAGTACCCCGAGAACAGCAATACTACTATGACATCGTCCCGGTCTTCCATAACATTCAGGTTCTACAAAGAAACAAAGTGATCGCACTTTAAAAAATCAGGTTGAATATAAAAAAGTCTTTCATTAGAATATTTATTTATCGAGTATGTAGCAGATGCCCAGCACATTTCAACACCAAGGATAAAGCAAAGACAAAACAAACTCTGGCTCTCATGAGGTTACTATGCTAACTAACGAACCAGCAGCAATGAAGTGCGTTGGGTTTTACGAGAAGCGGCCCAGGAAATCCTGAGACCAGGCTGCAGACATCCATCAGGATGATCATCGGGATGAAATACAGGCCCAGCAGCCAGCCCTCTGTGGGCATGTGGCAGTACAGACCTTGAGCATAAGTCTAAGATTAATCAGAAAAAGGAAGAAGGGGATCGGTGAAAGCAGGGATGTGTGTGTGTATATATATATATATATATATATATATATATATATATAGAGAGAGAGAGAGAGAGAGAGAGAGAGGGAGAATTCAAAACTCACCTGGGCAGTGAGACATGTGGTGTGTGATGGACAGACTAACCTCGTCTCCCACCTCTCATCCCCTCTAATAATCCCCTACCTCTGAGTGGGGACAGGACCTGTGACTCACCTCTAACCAACAGAACAGGGCAAAGGTGATGCGATATCATTCGATTACATCTTGCTGGCATCCCTCTCTTGCCAGCTGTGGGGAGCTGCCATGAAGTCAGTGGAACCCCATGTAACATGCAAGGGCAAGAGACCCCTAGGATCACAGGGCAACTTAAGTCCCACAACCGCAAGGAAATGAATTCTGCCAACAACCTCAGGGAGCTTAGAAGCAATCCTGCCCCAATTGAGCCTCTGATGAGACCACAGCCCTATGCACACATGGACTGCAGTCTGGTGAGAGCCTGAAGCACAGAACCCAGATAAGCTGTGCCTGGATTCCTGACCCACAGCAATGGTGAGATGATAAATGCATGTTATTTTAAGCCCACTAAAGTTTATGATAATTTGTTATGCAGCAGTAGATAACTAGTACAAACCAGAAAGGAGACCATCCTCTCAAGAAGTTTAATCAAAGGGAAGGAGAGAGAAAGAAGTAGCCAAAAGAGGACGACACCAGGGAAGGCATGGGTTTCATGGTGTTTGTTCTGTTTTTGTTTTTGTTTTTTTAAGATTTTAGTTATCTGAGAAAGAGAGCATAAGTGGGGGTAGAGGGAGTGGGAGAAGCAGACTCTCTGTTGATCAGGGAGCATGACGCAGGGCTCGATCCCAGGATTTGGGGATCATAACCTGAGCCGAAGGCAGACACTTAACCAACTGAGCCACCCAGGAGCCTCTCTGTTTTGCTTTTAAGATGGAAGAGACTTGAGTATTCAAAAATCCTTATGACAAAGGAACACCAGGATGGAGGTTGAAACAGAAGGTGGGAGAGAGTGGTGGTGGAGAAACTGATTTCCAGAAAGTGAGGGGGATACTTCTTGCACTATAAACGGAAAAAAAAAGAAAAGGATCCAGAAATGAGCAGACGTGCAGAGGGGCAGTGGGAAGAAGAGAGCATGGCCTTCACATGACTATTTTCTTAGTGGTAGGAAGATGATCTGCTGAGAGAGAAGCATAAGTAGGAGGGATGTGGCTGACTTTACAATTGGAGATTTACATGTTGAGAAGGTTCAATATAGTCACTGTGGAGAGCGAGAGCTTAACTTCCTGGCCGTGCTGAGTCCCTGGTGAAGGTGGGGGACCAGCATCTTATAGTGGCATTTGTGACTTGTTCTGGAAGGATCTGGCAGTCCAGACAGTCCAGCGGGCTGCCTGATCCTCCAGGGTTGGGATGTGCCAACAGAGCAGGTGGAAGGGAATTTGGTGTATTAAGTGTGCAGAAGTGTACTGAGAACTGACGCCGGCCACGGAATCAGACAGAGGCACCACGATGAACTCTCAGGGTGGAAACAGAGGCGAGGGGCTGGAACTAGACCTGGAAAGGTGAATCTCTGATGTTACCTAGGACAGTCTGTCAGATGAACGGCATAGGAAGTTCTAGCCAGCAAGTGGAACCTGTGAATTTCAGATCAGAAGCAGCTCCCAGTATTAGCAAGATCTAGGACAGTGACTCTTCGAGGGCGAGCCCCTTGTTCCATTTTGAGCGCTGAGAGTCCCGCGTCTGGGGAAACTGGGATGGTTCTAAAACTGAGAGTCCGCCACTGAAGAAAGCCCCAGCCTCCGGTCCCAGGCAAAGCAGGCCTGCTGGTCACCCACCATGGCTGCCACTGGGATCACCTGGTGAGCTCTAACAACTCCTGAAACTTGGAGCAGAAGATTGCCACCCAGGGGCCAAAATCTTCCGTGGAAGAGGAGCTGTAACTAGCAAATGACAGCACTGAGAGCAGGGGACAATGACTGTCAGGAGCCTAAAAGGACAGGGAGGAAAAGAGCAAGGATGGGAGGGTAGCCCCGAGGAGCCGAGGCCCTATCCCGGGGTGTGCGAGAAGGTGCAATCTCCACCCGCAAGGGCGCGAGAGACAGCAACAAACTCCAAGAGTCGGGTTCAACGAGGACCAGGAGTAAAGACTTCTGGGGGAGAAACTGGCTGGTCATGAATTAAGAGTCACAGCATGCGGAAAGTGTGGAAATCTAGGGTCAGAAAGGGAAGGTCAGAGCAGTCCTCAGAGGAAAGTCCCTGGAGGCCCAGGGCTGCAGGAGCCCACAGGCGTAACTGCAGGGAGAAAGGGAATGGGGGTGGGAGGTAACCCCATGTGGTCTGTGGGGTGGCTGGCTGGTGACATCCTGAATGGCACTCCAAAGAAGCTGGTGCCCCAGAGTCTGTGGGACATAAGCACAGATGTACTTTAACACAGTGAGGCTGCTATTTGATATAAAGATACACATTTATCCTGAAGAAAAGAGATTAGAATTTTCGAAGCTCCAGAATGGGTTCCTCTGGTCCAGGTCTGAAAGTCCTTTCCTCTTGGGACTCAATTCTCCGATGTCTGTTTCACAAATAACCATCTTTGTTCTGATATCCAAACCTTCACCCAACCCTGAGATTCTCCTTAAATCTCTCACATTTCACTAATAACTTGTGTGTTACCTGAATCCAGAAAATCCTTACAGATTTAACTGATGTAGATGCCAATAATTAATAGAAATAGAGTACAGAATATATTTCTTGACAATCAAATGCCAAAGTTATCACATCACCAAAGAATGAAGGAGAGGGTATGTGCTGCATGGTGTTGTGTTGTATCATGGAGAGTTGTGTTTTTCAGTGAGCGTGAGCGTGTGTGTGTGTGTGTGTGTGTGTGTGTGTGTGTGTGTGTGTGTGTATGCACACATCCATGCATGCATCAGTGTTAAGAGTATACCACCTGGAGATCTAAGTCCTATGCAAGTTTAGAAAGACTCAATAAAACACCGTTTCAGCAAAAACTTTCTAGCATTGTTTACAAAAATATATATGCAGAAAAATTCCCTCCACTCAGGAACAACTCAAGTACTTCTGTTCGGTCTAACCTTGCTTTCAAGTTCTGGACAAGACAGAGTTCATCCAGGCCTTTGGGAGGAGCGTGCTAACCAAACAAAACAGTACAGTGAGCTCACAGGTGCCAGGAAATACGATGGTTACTCAACAGGTAGGGCCCGGGAAGGAAACCAAGGGCCCTTTGCCTCCTCCCTCACATAGCCCACAAACAAGCTCGCTCTCTCTCTCAATTCAAGGCCAGGCTTCATGAAGGAAAGCGGGACTTTACTCTCATGCCTCACAAGTTTACAGCTACAGTTTCCCAAGACAGCCTCAGCCCAGCCCCAACCACAGGCCAGAGCTCATCAAAAACCCGAACACAGACACTGGAGCAAAAACCCCCACCAACTAGATCCATTGCCTACAAATGCAGTTACCAGTAAATAAGTACTTCTAAATCATTTTCGTTAGCTACAGAAAGAGAATTCTTTTATAAATGAAAGCTTTCAAAAGTTAAGTCAGTATTACTTAAGCTGGCATTTATCTCTGGTATTCAAAATTTAATTTATATATAAATAAATATGAATGTGCCCAAGGCAGATGACAATCCTATGTTAATTAGGGTCGCCCATATTGTTTCTTTCAAATGAAAAGACACTGCAAATGCACCTACCCAAAAAAACAAAAACAAACAAAGAGAAAAACCATGTGTGTGTGGGGGGGTGTGTGGGAGAGAGATCTGTGAGTCTCTACCAACATTATGTTGTCACCAAATGTTTGTGCACACCTATGGCAGGCAGGAATGTGGTGAAAGACACAAGGTAGCAAGACAAGTCAAAGCCACTGTGAAAATTACACCATGATGAAGGAGAGCATTTACATCCCTTTTCTTATAATACGGTTTCATAATGGACACCCCAGAAACCATCTTTCCCAATCCCAACTAGGGAATAAGAAGCAAATGAAACTCAGAGCACATCAGCATGTTTTGTTGTTGCTCACTTGTGTTTTTTATATCCACAACTACTAGGGAGAAGGTGAAGGCAATGAGCAAAACAATTTCAAATGAAGCGCTATTTTGCTAAAATGAAATACTTCAAAATGCTTATCAGTCCTATAATTTTCATTGGATAGTCACATTTTTACCAGAAGTGTGTATCTTCAAAGAAATTGTACAATTTAATCCTCAGGATCCCAAATGTAGACTAGAGGATGGATAAATAAATACATGAAGATAAAACTTACTGGACACAAAAAAGGTATTCTGAAAAGGCAAGCAAAGTACAACTCATCCAGAGTATGACAGAGATGGCTGGACATTTGAAGAAATCTTAGGGGAAAATTTTATAACTATAAGAGAGACAGCCGCTTACGGAGCTCTCCCCCTGACAAAGACATGATGTCCAAAACTCTAACAAGATGTGATTTTTTACTTGATCTTGTACCATACAGGTCTGCTGTTGTGTTAAACCCACAAGTCAAAGTTCATACAGTTGAAGGACTAGATTGTTCAGTGGCCCATGGGGGGATCTCAAGGTTTATTTTTACCTCCGATACACATTTTCTTGTTTATGCTTTACCCAGGATCATTCAAAGCTTTGAAAAATCAACCTCTAGGTAAGACAAAGTTTGCCCAGGAAATTGCCCCACAAAATCAAGGCATAAGCAACAAAAGGTTATTGAGAATGAATGCTAAACTCGACAGTGGCAGTGCCTTGGCCCTCTCTCTGGAACTCAAAAAAGACGAAGTTCAGCTTCAAAGGGAGATGCTGCAGTAAATCCAGAAAGCAGGAAAGTTGGCGTATCCATCTGTGTGCAAATGAATGACCTCACGAGGCATAGAAACAAGAGTAAACAATGCAAAACAAACTGTTCCAAGTCTGGTACCAGTTACTGACCTTCCAGACCAATGGAAGCAGAATGTGCATAAAAGATCAGCTCCTCTGCTTGAAGGCAAATACCCTCTATTCCAGTTCCCTGAAATCAAGTAACAAAAGCAAACACTGCCACCTATGAATCAGCGCCCTCTCTGGGTGCTGTGACATACACATATATAAACAAGTCAACGTCTGTGCACCTTCCCCAGGCCAACACACACACCTTAAATCAGGCTCAAGTCACCTTTCCAAAGGCTTATAAATACCCTCTCCAACTACAAGAGGTTGGGCTTTAATATCAACATGACACCATCGGCATACTTACGGCATAGAAGCTTTAAGACAACTAAAACTTGCACTCCTAACGATCATAATTCAGGACATTATGGTCCATTTATGAAATATGTTGGGAAATTTCTATTTGTTGGGGAAGTGTTTCATATAATGGGAAAACCACAACCAGGGGGAGAAGGGCCTTGAGCTCTGGCCCCAATTCTGTCCAACTACCTGCATGAAACTCTGGCCTGGGAAGGGTCCACCTCTCTAAACCAAAGAAGTTTCCTCCTAGGTCTAGGTTGTTGTTATTAGGAAATATCAAATCTAGACCAAGGCACAGGGTGTGAAATTTAATTGCAGAGGCACCCACGAGACACATGTAGTAAGCTAACTTCAGTACTGGCCCACGGTACCCTTGCTCCTGCACCGAGCCCGACACACAGCGGTGAAACAGAAAGAACCCGAGAGGCAGGACAGAGAGAGGCCCCATGGACGACCCTGAAAACTGTTTACAAACCATGCTGCTTGGCTCATATCTGATTCGCTAGAATTCCTTCCAACTGCATCATTGTGGACATGAGTCAGTTTGCTCTTCCTGATCTTTCTCTCTGCCCCCGCCCATTAACGCAGGAAACACTGCACACCTCCCCATGTCATAAGACCTGGTAGATGCTTAAGAGTTCAGCTCCACACCACCGTGAAAAACACGGAAAACCAACAAGGTTTAGTGTAACACACACACACACGTTTCACAAAATGGTAATCATACCTAATATGGCACATAGTTCCTATTATGTTTTATGTTATGAAAGTACTAATTGTGACCCACAGTATAAAACAGAGTTAGATCCATCAAAGGATGGATGTGTATGCAAAATGTGTATAAACATACGGTGGAATATTATTCAGCCTTTAAAAGGAAAGAAACTGACACCTGCTACAACAGGGATGAACCCTGATGACATCCTGCTGAGTGCAATCAGCCAGACACAAAATGATGAATACTGTATCATTCCACTTACAGGCGGTATCTACAACACTCAAATTTATAGAGACAGAGAGTAGAATGGGGGCTGCCAGGGCTGGGGGGTAGGAAAGAACGGGGAATTACGTGTTTTATGAAGACAGAGTTCCCATTTGGGAAGATGAGAAAGTTCTGGAGATGGACAGTAGTGATGGTGGCACGACATTGTGATGTACCTGATGCCAACGACCTGTAGCTTAAAAATGGTTAAAATTGTGTGTCAACTGTACTCAAAATTAAAAAATGATATTAAAAATGGCAAAGTTTATGTTATGTATAATTTACCACAATAAAAAACAAAAAATAACCACTGAGTTAGAAAGCAGTCAACAACTGAGAAACTCCCCTAAAGAACGACAGCCTTCTATGCTATGTGGTATTAATGAAATTGGCACAACTGGGAAATAATACTTCCAGTAGTATTCTGTAGCATTTAGTGTGAGATTATATATATATATATATATATATATATATATATATATAGGTCTCTGCCCCTGGTTCCTGACACAGCATTCCTAAAAAAGAACACTAGGAGCATCTCTCATTCTAATAGTTGGCCTTTGACCCCATCCTGAACAGGGCTCCTGAAACCCTTGTAAATTCCTAAAGTGGTAAGAGCATCAGGCTTTTGTTCTAACATGGCGACTCTGAGGTGGGCTCCTGGATGGGGGCTGGTCACCAAAAAGACCAAGCCAGGATTAGAAGCCTGGAATTTTCAGCCCCACCCCTCAGTTCTTAGAAAGTTAATAATTGATCATGTCTGTATGAAGAAGCCTCCATAAAAATCCCCACCACGCGCGCTTCAGGGAGCTTCTGGGCTGGCGAACACATCCAATATGCCAGGGGGGGTAATGCACCCCAAATCCACGGGGACAGAAGCTCCCGCACGCAGGACCCTCCCAGACCTTGCCCTGTGTATTTCTTCATCTGGGTTTTCATCTGTATCCTTCATCATATCCTTCAATCAACTGGCAAAAAGTGTTTCCCCGAGTTCTGTGAGCCATTCTAACAACAGTCACGTGAGACTACATCCAGGTAGAAAGTGTCAGAACGGAGTTAAATTGCAGGGCACCCAGCTGGTGTCACAGAGAAATGCTTGGTAGGGACAAACTCCCACACACACGGTATGAAAAGTGTTGAGTACACCAGCAGTGTGTCAGAATAAAGGACAACCACAGGAAGAGAAGCTGGGCTGGGTTTTAGTTGTTTTTTTTTTCCCCCTAAAACAGCTAGAATCCTAACACTGTATTCCACTTACACTATTGAGAAGCCTTGGTTTCTTCTAACTATAAAAAAGGAATAAGGGTGTTTACTACTAAATTAAAGAGAGTTGCGATGCTCAAAAAAAGTTTGTTGATGAAAAGTTGAGAACACTATGAAAATTTAGTTAAGAAAAATAGAAATTATCATATCACTGAATAGAGAAAGGGTATTTTATTAGACTAAATCTTCCCAAAGTATTTCGGGATCAATAATGTGTCACTTCTATTAAAAAGCAGGAAAAAGAATAAACACCGATTTCAAGCAGTTTAAAAGGATTATAATCATTGCAAGGCCTTTTTTGATCAAAAGATTGTTTCTTTTTAAAAACTCCTTTTATTTCAGGGCACCTGGGTGGCTCAGTCGTTAAGCGTCTGCCTTCGGCTCAGGTCATGATCCCAGGGTCCTGGGATCGAGCCCCGCATCGGGCTCCCTGCTCGGCGGGGAAGCCTGCTTCTCCCTCTCCCACTCCCCCTGCTTGTGTTCCCTCTCTCGCTGTGTCTCTCTGTCAAATAAATAAATAAAATCTTTATAAAAAAAAACCTTTTATTTCAAAGACATGCTGATTACTATCACAGTGTTTGCCCTTGCTTTCTAAGTTGAGAGCTGAGGATTGCAGCTCTCAAAAATCGTAGAAGGCGCCTTGTTCTCTTACCCCAATTTCACATCCAGTGTCCTCAAAAGCCAAGCCCTTTAAACTCAGATCTATAAAACTACATTTATAACACGACACCACACGTCCACAGAGGGAACTCTGGATAAGGAGACCCCCTGTTTTTCCACAAATATAAATAAACATATGTACATAATTATAATCCACAGTTTTCTATTCACATATGACTCCAAGATTAAAGCCTCCCCCCCCAAATAAGCATTTTCGGGTGATTAATATTTTGATAGCTGCAGTGGGCCAGGACATACAATGAGTTAAACAAGTTTTATGAACGGTACTATCATTAATCATACCTAAGAATGGTGGCTCCTTTCCTCAGTTCTTCCCAAATGAACTCAGTCCGGCTTTTATGTCTAAAAAGGGCTTCACAGGGCTCTCCATCTGTAGGCCAAGTAGGCCAAGTGCATGTACGTACAAAGCCTTCTAATCAGGAAAGTTCAATAAGCAACAGGGTACCAACTTCACTTCCAATGAGCAACTACTTTGTGTAACATATTTGTTAACCTTAAGTACAGGCCCAAACTAGATGCAAACTCCCCAAGGGTAAATATCCTACATACTTATCTCTGCCCAGGACACTGGGTCTTCCATTAGGAGTTTAATAAACATAAGTTTAATTAATACACTCCACAAACAATCCATTTTTATTCTTCTCTCCTTACTTTACCAAATCTCTCTGAGTGATTTTTCTCAAGATTAGAAATATACAGAAGAAAAATCTAAAATAAACAAGTTCCTTCACTAACATGGCTACACATTTCCTTTGAAGATTCTGAAAGAATACCACCAGCTTATAAATATGACCGGTCTTTACTTGGGGGAAAACGAATCCATCTCAAACATGGTAAGAGATGGGATCTTGCCAAATTGTTCACTTTTTGGTCCATGCTATAAATAATCGGATTCCTCATTTCAGATCTGTATCCCATTGTCAGGGAGCAACTAAGGGCCATTGATAAGGCAAGAAAACCCAAACTGCACCTCAGTCACCAGAACAAAGTATTGGGAATTCCTGTTAAGCGCAAGACAAAGACGGCTATCTTAGAAAAGATTCGAATGAGGGAGGGGCAGAAGAGAAAAATGCACATCATGCCTGACAAATCAGGGATGATAACTAACACTGGCAGAACCACACGTTAACTCCAAGAATGCAGGGATTTAATTCACCCGTGATTTACCACCCTCCTAAGTGCCTTTTCCAATCACGCTCTCCACAAAGGTGAAAATGTTTTTGTTTAGATGGGAGCTAAAAAGGACAGCCTTGTTCACAAACTTTAAGACTTTACCAAAATTATAACAAAGCAAACAAAACAAAATGAAACAAAAAACGCATTCACTTTCTACTAATTTCTATAGGCGTCTCAGGAAAACTCTGGTACCAAACACCAGGCAAAGACTCACTCTTTGATGCATAAAGCTCAAGGCAGTAACTTTTCTAAGAGGGAAGATATTTCCTTAATAGCTTATGAAATGGTTACCGATTTGACACACCAATTTTGGAAAACTAATTTATTAGAATGTACGCTTCTCAGAAGTAGCTTCTGCTATTAAGCACCACCTGTAAACAGCCACCAAAGGTGATTAGTGTAAACCTTTGAACACAGAAGACACAAAGTTACTGAATAAAAGGACTCAAATCCTCTGGAAACAGCAATGCCTAAGGAACTGTATTTTAATATTCACAAGCCAGTTACCTGTTTTCCCTATGATAGTGCATACTCCTTTTAAAGCCTTCTAACTGCAAAGTAACCAAAATCTTGCAACTGGAATAAACCAGATAAAACCAGTGAGAGATTCACCTCAAAACCCTACTCTGATTATTTACAAATTCCTACCTCCCTACCTGGCTGGCCACCACCCTAAAATTGCTTCCCTGAGTTTATCAGCCAAAGAAATGGAAACTACCTAAGCAAACACAGGAATTTGTGTTAGCAGCATTGCCCGTGTAAAAACACACAGAGGCAACAGAATCTCCAAAACCAAGTTGGCTACTCAATACCTCTCAGTAGGAAATAAGACAGGTATAAAATTGTTTTGTCATCCCCTAGTTTCTTTCAGAGATATGGGGTACCTCAAAATAAGTCCTACGTGCAACTAAATACACAGAATTTAAAAGTCAAGGCCACACTACAGAAGAAACAGCAAAAGTGGGGCGCCTGGGTGGCTCAGTCGTTAAGCGTCTGCCTTCGGCTCAGGTCATGGTTCCAGGGTCCTGGGACCGAGCCCCGCATCGGGCTCCCTGCTCGGCGGGAAGCCTGCTTCTCCCTCTCTCACTCCCCCTGCTTGTGTTCCCTCTCTCACTGTGTCTCTGTCAAATAAATAAATAAAAATTAAAAAAAAGAAACAGCAAAAGTATGAACAATGAACAACAGTGTCAACAATATCCCTCATTCATTTACCCACACAGACAAAAAAAAAAAGCACGCGGAACACATGGCTCTTTTCTATTAAAAAAAAACAAAAACTGTTAAAGGCCAAAGGCATAGGATTATGCCTTTGGCCTTTAATTCACTGGCCTTTAATTCATCTTAATTTACCAAAGGAAATGCTAACGTGATCCTCATACTTGGCCTCCCAAGATCCTGACTTCATACCAAGATGAACTTAAAGTAATGTATTCTGCAGAATTTTCTACCCAAATATTTCCTTCCTTGCTGAGAAGACAAATGACTTAGTTATACTCAGTGATTAAAACCTAAGGACCTCTTACCCTGGTTCCTCCGGCAGCATGAGAAGGCGTCGCATCCAGCGGAAGGACACCTGGGGTTAGAGCAAACCAAGAACAAAGCAGAGTCCCTGTTGCTGGAAACACTCATTTCACAGACTTTATGTTCTATTGGTGGTGCAAGGGGAGGGGAAGACAGGCAAGAAACAGAGCCTACAAGGCATCTGCAATGTCGGTGAAGTGTTAGGTGCACAAATAAACCAGGGTAAGCGGGTGCAGAAGGTCAAAGGGCTGATTTCATAAGGGGCGATGGAGAGGCCTCTGAATACCTAAGATGAACTTTCCAGAGAGCCGATCTGGAGAGCCCCACAGGCCCTGGGCAAGCGTGTGCCTGGCTTGTTTAGGAAAAACAGAAAAGAGGCCAATGTGGCTGGAGCAAGGGAAAGAGGAAAGTGGTTGGAAACTTAGGTCAGGGAGGTGGCAGGGGCCAGACCAGCTTCTGATTCATTCCAACACTTGGAGAAATGGTTGATTCAGGAGTCAGAGTCCTATGCCACCGAATGCACGGGAAATCAACTGGCCGATGCTTACAGCGATGCGCTGCCCCAACCTTATGAAGCCATCGGGAGGGTTCCAGGCACTGTCTCACTGTGGCTTCACCTGTGGCAGCTGTGCAACCAAGGCCCAGTTCCCAGAAGCAGACACACAGCAGGGCGCTCAGGATTAATGCTGGAGACTGTGTAGGCTCCCCGCCCTGGTGGAGAGTTTCAGAGCTGGCTCTCTGTGACAGCAGCTGAAACTCCAGCTTATGGTGCCTTAGAAAAAAACCCTGTCTTCGGTCATAAAGTACGTCATCGTCATCCCATCTGCCCCAGGTTACCAAAGAGATGGGATTTTCTGGGACACTCCCAACCTCAAATACTCTCCCCTGTCGTCCCCAGAAAGGCATGCCTTGTTCTCAAAACAGTTTACTCTGGTCATGATGAGAGAACAGATAGTTGGCCCTACCTCGAGGACACCCGAATGGTGAAGGATGCATTACTAAGAACATAGCCATGTTTTCTCACATTTGCCTGAGTGTTTACTACATGCAGGCATGCAGCTCATGCACTGGTTGTATTTCTGTGGAACTCTCTCGAGTGTACACTATTATTATCCCCACTTTACGAGAAAGCTCGCAAACCAAAGACCCAGAGGGTGGGCCCAAGCAGTCTGATCCCGGACGATGCCAAATCACACTGCCTCTCTTTGAAGAAACTGTACGGTGAAAACGGACTCATTGGGCGATAGCTACCCAGGGAGGGAGGGGAGGACATGTCCTTTTCCATTCAGCTAAAAAGACGGTGTGTGTCTTATTTAAGATCCAGAGTCAGGACTCTTTAGGGAGATCTACGTAACCCAGAACTAACTACAGAGAAAGAAGAGAAAAAAATCTCCTGCTCATTAGTGACAAGTGACATGAAATGCAGAATCGCAGTATGGACTTACAGACCTCCCAAAACAGGATGCAAGCTCACCTTCCTGGGCATGCAGCCACCCACCACAAGCTTGCTGTGTAGATCTCTCTCTCTTTTTTTTCCCACAAGGGGTCACGGAAGTTGTGGACTGACGCACCACCCCACCCCAGATCAGGAAGATAGGGTAAGTGGGGACGGAGGAAGAAGTAGAGGCTCAGCCCCACCAACCGGCACCTTCAGTTGCCAACACCAGCTGCCACAAAGGATGGGGGAGAGTTCATAACGGAAGCAAGCAACCGAAGCAAAGGGAAGGCGAACACACAGACACACATCGTCCACTCACTAGGAGGATCAACCATCTGTGTTTCTATGTGGTTGGGACACTGTGCAGTATTATCACAAGGCCACTTATTGAGATCCGGGGCCTGGGGACACAGCCTCAAGTACAGGACCGCGTTTTCCCCTAAAAGGATCCGTTGGAGGTGGTTGTGGTGTTGGGGAAACAGGGGTGGGTTTCAAGGCAAGTCCTTAGAAGGAGGGTTTGAAGCTCAGGCAATATGGGACTAAAATGATACAAAACCAGATGTAAACGGATCCCTTTGAAAAGGAACTCCTCGGACTTGTGCAGATCTTGATGCTGACACACAGTGAGTCTGAAACAGGCTGAAGAAAGAGGCCGCACACTCTTCATGCGCTTTTTGAATGGCAGGACTGAAGCCAGACCAGCTTCCTCACAGTCTGAATCCCGTCCATCGGAGTCTGACCCAGAGCGGCAGCAGAACTTAGGAAGAAGCACTCTGGAGGTCAAGATCTCCATCCTCCGAGTTTTGGATCAGAGACGGAAAAATGCAATCTGTGATCAAGTGACCACAGAGAAACCCAAATGAGGAAAGGCACTTCTCGGCGGGGGACGATGTGCAGGTGAGTTCTGCACTTTCATCCCAGCAGCGCGGAGGCTTTCACTCCACTTCATCACCCACCGAGCAGTCTCAAAACAGGACAGAATGCTGTGTGCTCTACTAGTGCTCATGGAACTTCAAGGAAGAACGTCAACTCTTCTTCTGGGGAATGAAGCTCTCACCAGAAGGGACAGAGAGCCCATGCCAAGGGGAACAAGAAACACAGGGTGCATTATCAACAGACCAAGATGGCCCGGAGCCCCGCTTACCCCACCCGCTCCCGCCACTCCCTCACGCCTCGATTGCCAGGCAGCCAAGACTTCCCAAAGCCCTTCTAATCAGGCTGACCAGTAAAAGAAGGCCAAGCATCCTCTCCCTCCTCTCTTCCTCCTCTCTGCCTCTCACTAGTCCTGCCACTGAGGCATTAGGTGGAGCTTATGCCCTGCAGGGAGCCCCAGGGAAAGCACAGCCTCCTGAGGAGGTCCAGGCGAGGAAGCGCAATTAGGGTAACTGCTAGGTGTGACTGGATTACAGGGTGCAGCACTCGTGGGTCACGGCCAAAACCGAGAGTCACTGAAAACATACACCGAGAGAGAAAAGAACGCTGAAAAATGCCGTGCAGAATGTTCTTCAGAATGCAAATAATAAGCAGGCAAAGAGATGGTAGCCAAGCTCCCCACAATGAAGCAGGAAGCCTGGGGCTTCCCAAAGAACCTCATGTCAGTCAAACCTTTGATCAAGGATCTTTATTCAAACACACAAGAAACAGGTATCTGCAACCAAGGATATGTACCGAGGAAAGCTAAATTATTTGTCAGTGATACCAGGTCACTGTGGAGACCGGATGAAGGCTCTGCTAATAATTACTCATGACATAAAAGACACACACCAAGCTTATCCCAGAGTAAACAGAAGGTACCTCATCCCTGTCCATGAGGTACCTGGTGGGCTGCTCTCCTGCCATTAAGCACTTACCCTGGACCACTCACCTAACAGTCAGTCCCTGTGTTTACAGGAGCCCATGACCCACAAATGAACCAGGCAAGAACCCTTACTTGCCATCACTGCAACTCCCGGGTACTGGTGACCTACTGACCTGATTTTCTCCTCTGGCTGGGATTCCTGACTCACTCATCACATCCTCCTTACTTCCATTTCCACGCCGGACCACCGAAATCCGACCTTCTGTGCAGAACATGTCTTTGTCTCTAAGAACCTTGCCTGTCCACAGATTTTAAACCTCTGTCCACACTGGCCATTGGTAGGGGCTGCCTGTTTACACCTCCCCAACATTCTTACGTTGAAGCCCTAATGCCCAATGTGATGGTATCTGGAGGTGGGGCCTTTGGGAGGTGATTAGGTCACGAGGGTAGCGCCCTCGTGAATGGGATTAGTGAGTGCCCTTAGAAGAGGAGACACAAGAGAGACGACCTCTCTCTCCGTGATGTGAGGATACCCTGTGAGCAAGATCGCCATCTGCAAACCAGGAAGAGGGCCCTCACCAGACACCAAATCTGTCAGCACCTTGATCTTGGACTTCTAGCCTCCAGAACTACGAGAAATACCATATCCATATTGGGTCCATTGTTTTCTCTTCCACTCTCTCATAAGGCCCCGAAGTCCCAGGTTTGACCCCTCACCCAGAGCTCCCTAACGCATCCCTCTATTCTGCCACTGTTTATAAAACTGGCTCAGCACTTCAGGTATAGAAGGCCCACCAGGATGGCACTCATCCCAAACCTTGGGCAGATTCTAAGTGAGTCCAGTGGAGCTGAACAGTTTTATTCCACTGGGTGAGTGAAAACAATCGCGTTTAATGTCATATGCAGACACCAGCTTGGGGGGAGCACGAAAAGGAAGAACCCTAACATTTGTTAACACCTACATGCAGGCATGACGTCCGGGGCTTAACCTGCATTACCTGCCTAATATTCACATTGCAGAGATGAGAAACTGGAGCTGACAGAGTTGAAAAGAACTTACTACACGCCACCAGGGCTACCTAAAATAAGGCACACGTTCTTTCTAGTATGCCAGTTCCTGGAATAAATGATAACCAACAGTTTAAAAAGCCCTGCAGGGAATGGTAAGGTGAAGAGCATCCTTCCACAATCATGGGAAGAACTCATAACACTTGTTCTTAGAGAACTGTATTCTCATATATTTCTTTACCAAAATATATTCTTATATATTTATTTATTTAGAAAGAAATCACATATGTATTCACTCATAGGAAGCTGCTTGCACCAGAAGTCAAAATGTGAACAGACGAGAGTCAGCAAAGATAGTTCTCACACATTCAAATGAATCCCTAGGCTTTCGTTGGTGTTATGAGTAACTACTTTTAAGGTTTTTAAGACTTTCTATTAGTATGAACAAGAACGAAGAACCCGCTCATCCAAAAAAAAAGGCAGTTTTTTTACAATGACAGATGGCGTGAGCGGCTTTTTTCCTAACATTATTCTTTTTCTGCAATGAAAGTGTCACCATCATCCCTGTGACTCGGAAGTTTTGAATCTGGTTTTTGTTCACATTCCTCTGGGGCGGCCGCTGCCAGGACACTTGTAGGCAGGGTGAGAGCAAAGGAACCGGTACTGAATTAGGGATGGAGGGAAGAGAATTCTAGTCCTGCACATGCACGAAGGAGCTGGGAGATGCTGGTCTAGTCAGCAATGCCGAGCGAGAGCACCCACGCTGTGAGGCCTCCCCCACCCCATCACTCCTGTGACAGTTCGGGCTCGTGACTGGAGCGACCCGCTCCCCAGAAACAGTGGGTGTGCATTCAAAGGAGATTATCAAGTGACTCATCCGTGAGTAAAAATTCATTTATTTCCATTTAAAGAGTCGTGTTAATCGACATGAGGTTCGTAGAGGGAACATCTAACGTTTTACACTTACTCTGAAGAGGCTATAAATAGGAGTATATGAAGTTAGTCAGCTATGTGATCAGGCGCATGGAGACGCACATGGATACAGCATGTTCCAGACTCTATTTGTAAGCTGTTTGTTTCTAGCGCAAATGGAGAAAGGAAAAAACAAAAAAACAAAAAAACAGTCTTGGTAGATCCAATCATTACAGACTTCAGCTGTACAAATCAAACAGGAAGCTCATGAAAAAGGCAATTTAGAAGCATTTAAATCAAACAAAACCAAAAAAAAAAAAAAAAAAAAAAAGAAGACCTAGTCTGGGCATATATATATGGACAGCTGCAAAGCCGACTGTTTTTGTTTTATCACAAATTGTTTAAAGTCCCCAACAGAGCAGAGTACAAGAGACATCCAAGTGGACATTTCCCTGGACACTCCCAGGGTCTCCACATTTTCCCTCCCTGTGTACTCACGTGACACAGACCAACTGGTCTAATAAATGCCCCTGTTGCACCCACACCACGCTCTGTGGAGACAGTGTGGACAGAGAAAAAGCTGAGTCTTCCAGTCCTAAGAAGCAAGAAGCTAATGCTCAAAAAACCAACACCAAACACCATCTCCCGCTTCCAGAGGCCTGACAACTCACCTCCATTGCCGTCCGCCCACCACCCCTCGGCCCACTGGCTCCCACAAGACTTGCTCTTGATGAAATCTGTGCCATAGGACTCCCAGGGTGTGACTAAAGAAGAAGAGAAACAGGAGGAGAAGCAGAAGAGAATGAGGCGCTCATCCCAGAAACTTCTGCTTCCCAGACCCCACCACCAGCCAGGGCCTCGGGCATGTTTCCCAGTAATTAAAGGATGAGGGGGCAATTTGTTTTCAGTAACGATCAAAGGAATTATGTCTTTCAAGCTTTGGCTGGGTACAGGGTATTTATCAAAAGAAAAAGGCCATCCGTTCAAACCTACCTAGACCTCTTTTTAAAAGTCCTGAACCATCTATCACCTAAGAGCTCAACATGCTAAGAAGCCAAGTAGAACTACTTGTTAAATAAACAAATTAATTATTTAAATACTTCTTATGGTTGAGTGCTTCATTTTCCATTTACCATATTTACAATAAATTAGAGCTTACAGATTTTTAATATAGTTTTTAGAGTATATGGAAGGTCCTAGAATGGCCATGTTCATGGGGCATAAGGAACAGGGCAACCCTTTAGTAAAAAATAACAAAGTTTAAAAAATAATAAAAAGGAAGGAAGGAGGAAAAGAAAGAAGGGGTGAAGAGAAAGACAGTGCCCCAAGGAGGACAAGCACACGTTCTCTGTAGCAAGTGTACAGAGTTCTGTGTGATCTTGGATTAGTTATTGAAGGTCTCTATAGACCAGTGTCCTCTTTGGTAAAATATAGTCATGGGATTGGATGAGGATCAAAAAAATGACGCACATAAAGCATTCAGCATGTGCACAAGAAATGCATTAAGTATTAGTGACCCTCCTTCTGGACCAAGTTCAGTTCCAACTCCACCAGTGATTAGCTGTGGTGGTCTGAGGCCAGCTAGATACCAGGTCTGAGCATCGGATTATTCACTAAAAAATGAGGAGTCTGGGTTAGATGATCTCTTGATCTCTACGGCTTGTCCAAGCTCAAACCCTCTCTGACAACGTCATGTGGCTTACAATTTCAAACTCCTTTAGGCCTCTAGTACCCACACCTTTCTCTTTTAGGATTTACTGGTCACAGCCATGATTTGATACCAATTGTGTGGTCACAAACACAACTCCTCATCGTGAGACTGTGCTTATGGGAATCCTAGAACCTGCTTTGTGGTGATCCCTCTCACAAGTGGCACGATGTGTAAAAGGAAGGCCTGCCTGTGATAGGAGGACTCAATATATTTCCCTTCCAGTGGCTTTCAAAGGTTGAGGCTGTCCCCAAATCAGGATGCTGGTGTAATAGATCCAGGTGAGGCCTGGCAAGGAAGGAGCATATGTAAATTAAATTCATTTGCTGTAATTGCTGTAACCACCCTCCTTTATTAAAGGAGCTCTCAATTACTTCCTGCTGGAAACAAGGCAAGAATCTACCCTTTCCAGCTTAACGATGAAGTCGAAAAGCTGCCACTAAAGGTCCACTGCTCTTAAATCCGGGCGGAACAGAAACTTTTTCAGATTTATAATTCTCACTCCCATTGTTTTAAACTCATCAGTGACACCTTTTCTAAGGAAAGACAGGGCTTTAATGTCCTTACTTGTCAAATTTAAAATGATTATTGAAAAAGATAATCTGTCATGGTGCGCACCATCACACCGGATTCAATCTCATAAACCCACGTCATAATCTCCTAATTTAGGTGGTGGCCAGGCACCTGAGTTATGTAAACAACAGGAGAGAATTTAATGCTGCTGCTGCTAAGCCAGGCTTACAACAAAATTAACCTGATGCAGTTAACAGTCATAAAAGACTGCACAAGTGGTAATTAGCTCTAATGATAGGAAGCATTCGTGATATCTGGAGAGAACCAGACCAGTCTTTACTTCTCTATTAACACTCTAGATGTCCCTAAGCTGCATCAACATCGCTGGTTTTCCCGGACCCCTGGCCAGGTTAAACTCCACCTCACTCTCACTAACCATGTTCCTGAAGAAAGAAGAATCAATAACCTCTCCGGAGACCCTTAGTTTGGGTAACAGTCCTCAGGGGACGCCAACAGACATTAAGGGAAATTCACAATGAAAGGATCAAGCGGCCACCCCGTGAACTCAGTGAGCCATCTCAGTATCACCACAAGGGAGACAGCCAGACACTTTCCTCAGATGACGCAACGTGAAGTACACACCACCACCAAAGACTGATCTTACCCAGACAACTGGATCTAATCGAGCTTTAGGGCTAACTTCCAGTTTACAGACCTTACAGAGACTAGTGGAACAGGTTTAAACTATCTGCCAAGTTGAGAATGTGGGCCACTCTCTAAGACAACTGACCTGATTCTTCCACAAATCAACGGCTCTGGAGAAAAGGGTTGGGAAGAAGAAGAGCTCCTCCAGAGTTAAAAAGCTTCAGGAAGCCTAACAATCAGACAGTTAAGTGTGGGCTTTGTTCCCATGCCGGTATGAAGAAACCTAACGGGAGCGAAGTCAATGCTGCGTTGACGGGAGTTCTACAGACCCCTGCCCTCCTCCAGACCTTGCCGTCTAATGTTCTGGAACCTTGCGTTCAGCCACCCCACAATGAAAGGGCAGGGCCCATCAGCAGAAACGGGGGTCTGGGCGGCGGGGCCCCAGCCAGCCCCGCACAGAAAGGGGAAACTCAGGTAAGAAGATTCAGAAGATGGGCGCCTGGGTGGCTCAGTTGGTTAAGCGACTGCCTTCGGCTCAGGTCATGATCCTGGAGTCCCGGGATCGAGTCCCACATCGGGCTCCCTGCTCAGCAGGGAGTCTGCTTCTCCCTCTGACCCTCTTCCCTCTCGTGCTTTCTATCTCTCATTCTCTCTCTCTCTGAAATAAATAAATAAAATCTTTAAAAAAAAAAAAAAAAAAAAAAAGAAGATTCAGAAGATGCACCACTGGTAGAACAAGAGGCAGTTAGTTCCTGGGGTGACCTAGAGAGGAAATTTACAGGTTCCCCTGCTAACAAATTTGCCAATAGGTTTCCAACAGGCCCCAGCTTCATCTGAAACCCATTCACGTCAAGAGCATAAAATCACTGCTCTGAGCAGGAAAATCAGCCTCTGAAGCAAGCAAGTTACCTGTGCAACGGGAGAAAAGAGGTGAGCAACACACAAGTGGCAACTTCACTTTTGCCTTCTTGAGCGACACTCCCACGGCCCGCCTTTATTCCCCGGAGTTTGGCTGAGTTTCTTTTTGTTTCCTGTCTTGCTTTTTTTAAAACATATCTAACGGAGGTAATAACGTACATAATGGAAAGGGCACACATCTCACACGTACAGCGTCCACTGCTTTTCACTCCCTACAATTTTAATTGTATTTGATTTGTCTTTCCAATCTAACAGCCCCTCTCCTCAAGGCGAGTGGGGCCGGTCGGAAGCACGCCTGGAATGGGAAAAGAAACAGGTTGGGGCCTGTTTCCAATGTCCACACTCTGCATGCTGGTGGGCTCTGCAGCTGAAACGTGCTGTCCAGCCAGGGTGCAAACCGTCAACGTGAACAGAGGGCGATGGTGACTGAAGATACGGCTCTTTTACTGCCCCCTGCGGGTCTTGAACTCTGTCCCCTAATCGGACTTGCCCACAGCTTCTAGCTCAAGTCCTAGGGCTTTTCACCCGCCGCTCCCCAAACTGCCCCAATGGCTGTGGAACGGTGTTTGTCTCCTTTCACCAGTTTCGAAGACCTGCCATGTCACTGGTTAATCTTCTTTTAAAAACACAGCAGACTCCCCTGCGGTTCCAACCGTATAGACTTTTTAACTGAAGGAGACCTTTGTAGATCATAACGCAAAATTGTTAATTTCTTGACTCTTCAAACCAGGTACTCTAAAATAAAGAGCAGTTTTTTTCATTTGCTATTTTGAACTAGTAAACTGGGACCGTAATTAAAAATCCCTAAAAAATGAAAGATGTGCCACACTTACAGAGTTAGTTTAACGATGCCATAATTCTGTTTTAGAAAGTCAGGAGGCTGTGAGGCTGGTAAAGTGTCTCACGAGAAACAAAGGGCAGAATCCTGGTGTAAAGTTATTATATAACCAGCTCTTACCAAGCTACTTGATAATCTTTAAAAAAAAAAAAAAAGGTAAACAGAAAAACACAGAGGAGGTGTTTAAAATGTTTTGAAAGTTTTCAGAATATTGGGGATACACAAAGAATTCCTCTTCAATAGGGAATATGAAACCTCCCAACATGGATTATATGTGAATAGGAAAAAATACTGCTTGAATACAGAATTGTTACAGAGGGAAAAATGTATTAATGTATAATTATATAAACATTGAAAAATGCATCATGCCTAATTAAATTCCATCCATTAATAAGGCAATAGCCTGGGGATAGTTTGTACAAAAATGGCATTTCTGGTAAACATAATAATTAAAACTACTCAAATACACAAGCTCTGCCTCATGACATAATTATGTGATTTTAATTTGGTGCCATCCTTACGTGATGCCTAAAAGAAAGCTACTTCACAAATGAATCACTTAAAAAAAAAAATGAATCACTTTAAGACGCTATAATTTCCATAGGGTAAAGCCGAAGATAAAAACGCAGTACAAATATTCTGTAAACTGTAATTTTGGATTTACCTGGCAAGTGCATTACTCCCAAACCCCTTCTGAAGTTAAGAAGCCAAACACGTTATCAACACAGGGAACACAGACATGGTTCTGAGGGAGAAGGCCCAAGTGTGATCCTGGCTTTTATCATAACCTTGGGCAAGCTTTTTAATCTCTCTGTGCTTTAGTGTCTCATTTGTCCAACACTAATAATGCTACCTGCCTCAAAGAATCCCTTGGAAGATCAGAGAAGACAATGAACACTGCCACGCCCGGCATAATAGTAAATGCTCAGTAAATGCCAGGCAATACTATTGACCCATCTCAGTGGAAATCATTCTCATCAGCACAGAGCACCTCTTCCTGACAAAAGGAAAAACACATTCCTCAAAAGCAGATGCATGGCACAACAGTGGGTGAACCACAAACACATTCTGTTAAAACGAACAAAGCCGGACACAAAAGGTCACATCTTGTATGATTCTCTGAGGGTGAAATTTCTAGAAAAAGCAAAATTCTAGAGACAAAAGATGAGTGGTTGCCTAAGACTGGGGATAGGAACAGGAAACGACCGCAAAATCTCCAACAGGACTGGGGTGATAGTTGTTCAACTGCATAAATCTACTAAAGACTATAGAACCGCACACTGCCAATGGGTGAATTGTGGGAATGGAAATTACACCTCAATAAAGAAAGCCACACTGACATATAAAAGAGATGTGTTTCCAGAGTGTTCACACAGGCATTTTCATACCACTCCATGATAATAGCGAATTCAGGTATTTTATAGAGTACAGCAGAAATGGTAGAGTATGCGAGCTTGGGCAAGGATCAGACTTGGATCTCAATCCTGACCCAGCTTCGTTCGCTTCAGGGCAAACTCTTCACCTCTCTAAGTGTCAGTTTCCATATCTGTGAAAGGGGAATCACCACAGTATTACTCTCAGAGGCTACTGTGAGCGTTACATCACCCTCCCTTGGCCCCTCCGGGTTTCCCATATCAATAAAGGGCGCCACCCTTCACGCAGCTGCTGAGGCTAAAAGTGTGGATGTCCCTCATGACTCCTCTCCCTCTCGAATATTAGCTCCAATCCATTAGTGAGTCCCGATGGCTCCATCTTCAAACTGTATCAGGTACCCAACCACTTCTTACCAGTCCCATCCCAGTCATCACAACATCCCTGGGGATTCACAAAAGCCTCCCACTCTGGAGTCTCTGGACTTCCATTCTGGCCCCTCCGCAGTTACCACTGCACTCCAGGCCAAAGGGGTATGTAGAGAACATAGCTCTACCATCCCTGTTCAGAGCCCTCCCACGACTGACCAGACCATGGCCTGCAGGCCCCACATGATCCGATGCCCATTCAGGACCCCACCTCATATTCCTCCCCCACCCCCAAAACTGGCTCCATCCACCGGGGCCTTCTTGCCCTTCCCCAAGAGCAAGCTCCTCTTGCTTCTGGGCTGTTATTTGCACCTGCCCTTACACAGCCAGATGGGGGCGAGCCTCATCCCTTCCTTCCTTGAGATCTCAAATTCGCCTCCCTAGATGGGCCTTGCCCTGTGAAAAACACCACTTCCTCCCCTGCTAGACTCCAGCCCCTTTCCCTGATTGGTTTCTTTATAGCACTGACGCTCCCTGGAATCACATACTGTCTGTCTTCCTGCAGAATGAAAACTCCATGCAGGCAGGGATTTCGTCAGTCCTGCCCACTGTCCCAGCCACGGACCCCAGAGTCTGGCACAGAGCCTGGCAGAGAGGAAAATTCATTAAATACATACTGGATGAAGAAATCTCATAAAGCACTTAGCACAACGCCTGCCAGGTAGGAAGTCCTCGAGAACTGTAAGTTGGTAATAATAAAAATAATGTTATGTTTACTGTTATTATATTTCACAGATAAGAATATGGAAGCCCAGGGCGCCTGGGTGGCTCAGTCGTTAAGCATCTGCCTTTGGCTCCGGTCATGATCCCAGGGTCCTGGGATCGAGCCCCGCATGGGGCTCCCTGCTCAGCCGGAAGCCTGCTTCTCCCTCTCCCAATCCCCCTGCTTGTGGTTCCCTCTCTTTCTGTCTCTCTCTATCAAATAAATAAATAAAATCTTAAAAAAAAAAAAAAAGAATATGGAAGCCCTCCTAGGTCGACGGGCTAACCCGGGTTAACTCTTAAGTGTGACACTTTACTACTTCAAGATGCCTCCTTTCCACGAGCGCAGAGTAACATGTTCTCACTTCGGCAGGAATCTAAAGGATGCTGCAGCTGATTTTCCCTAACCGTCTGTTCTCTGTCTCCTCTGCCTTCAAAGATCCACCCCTGTCCTAAAGGGATGGCGTGAGTGCCACAGAACCACAGGGAAGTCCCTTGGATGACAACTTACAGTCAGGGGGCCACTCCACCAGCTATAAAGCGTGCAAGCTTCACCTCACCCTCAAGACAGCTCTAAGAGGTCAGCAAGGGTGATTACGTCCAGTTTACAGATGAGGAAGTAGAAAACAAGACATAAACGACCTGCTCAAAAAATCATACTAATTAATGGGGAGCTTGCATTTAAGATTCTGAAAATTTTAAAAATCTAGGTCTCTCCCCCGCCCCCCCGCCACTACACTACACTACTCTGTGCATCCATTAAAAACAGCAAGAAAAATATGAACTCTGACCACAGCTTTAGCTATTTTAAATGCCATTAAGTTACAAGGGAAAAGAATATTATGAAGAAAGTCTTTCTACATATACATATCCACAACTTCCTCCAGGACATGGAAATTTGAAGTCATCCACATTAGACACTCATAAACAACTTCTGATTATTCATACTGCAGGAGTTTATAATACGACTGTATAGTTTCGTAAGCTCCTTAGCATGCAACAGGCCCAGATAAAATGTGAGTTTTAACCTTAACTCTCACGGAGTGTGCTGAGTTTTAAATGTTAATAATGACAGAAAAGTTGACATGAGAGTCACAGCCCTCTCTCCTACACACTTTTTTATGACAAACCTTGTGTCCAAGGATATAACAGAACATTTCATTTCTCTTATCAAAGCCAGGTTATCTTTACAACACTCCTGAGATATGACGGCATCCTGAGGAGCCAGGGGAAGGGGGGGGGGGGGGGGCGGAGTCCCTCACGCTTCCCTACATGGCCCTGGTCAGCATCTTGGCACCACCACTGCGGAGTTACTAGAAACTGGAGTTAAGACTGTGGGCAATGGTACAACAGCCTAATGCCCATGTCTCGGGAACTGTGTGTTTGGGCCTTCGTGACCTTGCATTTGCCCTTGCCGTGCTTGGGGGGTAGGTCTTACTAAGTTCATCTCCCACATGAGAATACTGGAGCTCCCAGGGGTTCTGTGACTCGCTGCAGGTCACAAAGCTGGGGCCTGGATTCTGATTCACAGGTGTCTGGCTTCCCCTGCACCACATGAAGAAAGGCATCCCATTTCCCAATCACACTCTCTAGCCCAGGGTTGGGACTGAGCAGGGCAGCACCCCACAGATGCTCCAGGGCAACACAAGTCGGCATTGACAACAACAAGGATAATCAAGAACCCTCCAAACCACATCTACCTACAACCAGCCAGGAAGCAGATAGCTGGTCCGTAACCTGCATTTTCTCAATCCTGTTTTTGGAGGAGACTTCACAACACATACTCAACACAGAAGGTTGCATTGGCTGGGCAACCCCCCATTTAAGATTTCTGGGTCCAATGACGGAATTTATGATTCAGTAGCATAAGGAGGAAAAGCACTGTGGACAGCCTAGAGGCCCTTGATGTTTCAAGGCCTCTAAAGGGCGGGGGGGGGGGGGTTCTTTTTTTTTTTTTAATGGGTGTTTTCTTCACACCGCAGAACCCCAAGATTTCGCTGTGTGGGGGGAACATTACTGTCACCAAACTATGCCTCCCTCCCACTTCCCCTGCACACAGCACCACAGAGCACAGACTATGGCTACAGTTCTACAACACTTGGGCCCCACTGCTCCCCTCCAGGGAAATCCTCGGCAGAAGGGCTAAAGCGTCCACCTAGTGTTAAGGCAACATTCCTTCCTTTTTCTGAACCTCTCCCCTCCGTTCTCCTTCCTACAGTTCACTGGAGTTTGAAAAACATGAGGGAAGTCTTTCCACAAGTTCCCCACAAACCTCGTCTTCTCATTTGTAACAGACCTTCTGCTGGGCATAGTTGTAGTCAGTCACCCCCCTCCCCTGCATGACACTAGCCCTCAGCTCCTGGGAAACCTTCGGAACAGCTCAGGACCCCGTGTCCCCACCACAACCGGCTTCCAAGGGCCCCCTGGCCTTGAGGTTTACCTCCAGCAAGAACACGAGAGCAATACCATTGTTTCCCTGTCTCTCCTGGATTCCACGCCAGAAAGTGCCCCAACCCCTCAGCCACACTCTACACGAAAATGAACAGCCCTCTTCCTGTGTTCAGCCACACCCCTACCACCACTAGGCTCTTAACTGATCAGCCCGGAGCCAGTGACGTGCATTTCCCTCTCATGCCTCTCCCCAGCCTTCACCTTTTAGTCAGAAACCCGACCCCTCAGCTTTAGCTGTGATTTCCATCATTCTTTCAGTTACCTTAATTCACAGCGCTTAACATCACTGTCTTTAAACAACTTTTTTTAAATGTTTTGGAAAGATTTTATTTATTTATTTGAGAGAGAGAGAGAGAGAGAGAGAGAGAAGGCACGAGCAGGTGGGGGGAGGGAGAAGCAGACTCCCTGCTGAGCAGGGAGCCTGAGGCAGGGCTCAATCCCAGGACCCTGAGATCACGACCTGAGCCAAAGGCAGACTCTTAACCAACTGAGCCACCCAGGCGCCCCTCCTGACCCATTTTAAAACACATTCTGTGCACAGAATCCTGGAGAGAAGGTGCAAACAAGACCTCACTAATAACACTAAAGCCACAGTACTAATCTACTAGGGTCCCTCTTTTCAGAGAAAAGTCTTCCACCCCTCAACCACTCCCAAAGAAAATCAGTATAAATCTTCTCCCTCTACCTTGTGACATTTTAAACAAAGAAAGGAATGAGTAAGAGCGTCCACCCTACCACAGTTCAGGAACAGGATTTCTCATAGCACTTCTCAAAAACGCAAAGCAAGTCTCCTTTTAAACAGCCTAAGAATGGATTCTGCAGTCCAGGCCGGGGGGGGGGGGGGGGGGGGGGGGGTGCGAGACGCTGGCCGTCACAAACAGCCATAGCAAGTCCACGACACGGGACCAATCCCAAACTTTTCTCTCCTCCCCTTGAAGCAACATTATAGAAAAAAGGCAAAGCTACTCAGCTCTGATCTCTATTCCAGCTGGGCTTTACATTGCTTACAGTGCTTATGGTGTCCAAGGCCACAGAAGGGTTGAAAAACAGTATCTAAAAATTCTCATATTTCCTATTTGAGTTTCTTTTGACTTGTGTATGTGGCAGGGTCCCCTTATCTCTGAAGGAACGCGAATCATTACAGCGGACGACATACTTGGCACCATATACTTCACACTCGGGACTTACAAGTCACTGCTTACTTAACAGGGGCAAAAGCTCCCTGTAAGCCTGTATGCAGATTAAGGAGCCCCAAGTTAGGCACAGGACCGAAGACTGCACCTGACAGTAGAAAGCCACAACTTCCTTCTTGTAAATTCTTCTGACTTTGAAAAGTATTGATTGCATCATCCTCAGGATCAATCTACTCCTACACAGTTGCCTCCAAGACCTCTCCTTACTTTGCATGGGGTAATGAAGATGTCCAAAACTTTTACAAGTGGAAATTGGAGAAATGAAACGTCCGAAAACTTTACAAGTGGAAAAAAAGTGTATGTAATAACAAAAGCATTCAGTGACAAATCTAGATTTGAACAATGTGTTGTTCTTTTGGCTTTTTTTTTTTTTTTTTTTACAGAACACACACACTCCAAACCACTCACTACTCAACGGGAAATCTTTTTACTTTCAGAAGTAAACATGTATCTGGCTATAAAACCTCTGTCATTCCTTGTTCTACAAAGAGTGTCTTTCCATCACATACTTCTCAATTGCAGAATTTTGCTTTTTAAATATTTTATAAGCTGATTTTTTTTATTTAAAAAAAATAGTCAATCCAAAACTACTCCTGAAATCTAAAGAACACAGTCCCTAAAACTTTTCTGTTGGTTTATTCTTCCAAATTAAGTGGAAAGTACCTTGTTTTTCCTATTTCTTCCCTTCCCCCTTCTGTACAGGTAGTTATTTTAAGGCTATAAGAAAATACATTTCAGACAACTTGTTGGTATTAATCCTGTGTTAAAGTGGCAAACCACTATGGTAGACTATGGTTATTCGATATATTTTAGTCTGATGGGACTGGTAAAGATTAAGAATCAGTAACTCCTTCATTTATTCACATTCACACACACACACACACACACACACACATTCTCTCTCAATCAATCATACCATGGCTGCCAAGCCATAAATCAAGCTAAGATGCCTTCATCCTCAGGGTGTGTTTGGGTGGTAGGCACAAGTGACCTTCTTTTCTATATTTTTTCATTTTTATAATAAATATACATCATTCTATACTTAAAAGTTTTAAACCTGAAACTCCTACCACTAAGGAATCTCCAGACAGGCACCTCGGGTACTATTTCAACTTAAATCAACTTGGACAGCTAGTATCTCCAAAGTAATGGCCAGGGGGTCGTGGTAAGAGGAGAAAACTAACATACCTGTTAGCAAGAAATCCTCAAGTTAAAGAATGTAAAGTTTAACAAGCCTCATCCCGTTTTTCTGTATTTCCCTTTAATATCATACTCATTCTACTCAAATAACTTAGCTCTCCTATCGTTGACTGAAGTTTTTTGTTTTGTTTTTTTGAGGAAGGAAGGGTATGGTACCTTGCTGCAGAGATTAAGATAGGCAATTTACCCTCTCAACAGCATTTCTCTCCACATTTCAGAAGGGGCTGTTACCATCCCCCACGCAGCATGTCAGAATTTGGGCATACATAGCCGTGCCACCCCCAAGGGACCCGAAGATGCTTGGAGAGAAATTATGGGAACCCAGTTTTTAGGACTTCTAGGGCTGCAGACGCCCCCAACATGCTGGGTTTACTGGAAGAGTGGGAACGTAAAAGAGTCAAAAATGGAAAAGTTACTTGCAGACTGTTTGGAAACAGTGCGACAGTCACCTTTAAACCAGTGGGGCAAACCCCCCGCGGCCCCTCCTTTGTCTGCCCAGGCACAGGCTCGCTGCGACCCCGCAGCCCGCTCCCACCACCCCGAGCGCGCCCGCGCAGCGAGGGGCGAACCGGGCGCCTAGGGCTCGGCATCTGGCCGCGCGCGGCGCTCCCGGTGGGCAGCGCACCAGCTCCAGGCAGGGTCTCTCCATTTTCAGGGCCGAGGAAGCAACAATAAGCCGAGCGGAGCGGCCGCCTGGGCTCCCCTTCCTCGCAGCGCCCCCCGCCTCCCCAGCGCCCCTCGGGCCGGGGGCCACGGCGCGGGGCCCTGCCACGCCCCGGCCCTGCACCCCAGGCCCTCCCCGGGCACCGCGCGGGGTGGCCGGGGCTCTCCGCACGCCCACCGCCCTGCGCGTCCTCCTCCCGCGCACGCAGGGACCCCCGCCCCACCGCCCGCGCCGAGCTGACGGACCGCCGCGGGGAGGGAAAGCCGGCGGCCCTTTCCGCCCTGGGGTCCCTCGGGCCGGGGGTCAGGGCTGGGCGGGCGGCCGCGCAGTCTCCCCGGCGGGTACCCGCCTACCCCGAGCTCCCAGTCTTTGTGTGCAAAGTAAGTGCGGGAGGCGAACCTACCTCGGCGCGCTCACAAAGGCGCGCGGCTCCCTCCCCGGCGTTCACCCCGGGCAGCCGCGGCGGCGCCCAGCGGCCCGACTGCTCAGGGCGGCCCCGAGGCGGCGCGGGCGGCGGCTCTGACGGCAGCGGCGGCCCGTCCAGCGCAGGGCGGCTCTCTCACACCCCGCGGCCCAGCGCATCCGAATTAAGCGGCGGGGCAGGGCTGGGGGCGGGGTGCGACTGCGGAAGCCCCGCCCAGACTCCGCCCAGGCCCGCCCCGCCGCGCTGGCTGCGGGCTCCGCGCTCCGGACCGCCGCGGCCCCGAGGGGAGTGCGCCAGGCCAGGCGGGAGCTCGGAGAAAGTCGGGGGATTCGGTTCCGGGAGGTTTTCCTTCTGTTGTTTGAGTTTCGCTGGCTTCAGAAACTTGGAAAGAAGAGAGGGAAGGTTGGAAGAAAAATACTAAGTGTCACCCGATGAGAGACAGAAATGGGGACTCCAAGGTGGCAGGAGTAGGGTCACGAGGCCCACGATTAAAGATCTTTCTCTCCCTCCCTCTCCCCATCTCTGTCTCTGTCTCTCTCACGTACTCGCTGGTGGGTGTCTGGCCCCCATCTCCACTCTATGCTTGTGAGGCTTAGCGAGACTCTCCCCATTGAAATCCTGCAAATACGTCACAGAAGAAAACTCAAAAGGAATCAGGGAGGAAAAGGAAACAGATTTGTTGGAATTGTATAAATTTACTGTCAAACCAGGGCTTGAAACCCAGTGACCTGGAAATTTACTCATATTCCTTCCCTGTCCCCATTCATCAAAGAGTAACTGGAGATTTAATTTGTGCACAAGGAGGAAAGGTTTTTCACCTCCCTTTTCCCCTCTCTGATTTTCGTTTTTTACAGCTGTCTTACAGCAAATTGCTTCTTGCCCAACCCTAAAACTCAGATTACCATGTACCTGAATGACGACATCGAACAAAAATGAGAAATATCTAATTCAGAGTAGCAAATGAGGCCCGCTGGTTGGTGGATTTTAGATCAAAAGTTTTTTAATTTTCTTGGCAAGAGATGAATAAGGCTTTATTCATTGGGCAGTTTTTCTGACTAAAACAGCTTGGGTCATGATCACAGGGAACAGTCATATCAATTATGATTTTCGGTAAGCAAATTACTTACTCCAAAGATACTCTAAAGCCACAACTCTTTAAGGGCCTGACCATCCCTAGGTCCCTGAAGCCCATTGAGGGGAGGAATCACTTGCCACGGGATTTAGAAAGAAGCTCCTTCCCAGCCCAAGAAACTAACCTGTGTAAACTTTATCCATAGTGTTTCCTACACATCTTTCTTCTCTCCCTGTCACTTGCATTGTTGTTGTTTCTGTAATTAACTGAGGGTCTGCCAGTTCCCAGACCAGAACCTGGGATCCAGCCTAGATTTTTACCTTCATTCCCCACATGGAAGCCAATCCCAAGTCCTAGAAATCCTACAGGAGGCCTAGATACCCAACTCCCCATTCCACCAACACTGCCACAGTTGGCCTTTTGTGTCTGCCATCACACTGTGGTCTCCCATCTCTCCCCAGCTTCCAATCACACACTCTTTTCGAGCCAAACTACTTCTCAGGGAACTTTCCAAGTGCAAATCTGCTCAAGTTAAAACCCTTGAACAAGTGCCCAATTCCTACTACATAATCAAGTCCAAGCTCCTTGCTACAGTATCCTGGTAGGGGCAGTCTATTTTTGATATCACCTTGACCTCTTCCGTGTGTTCTTCCTACATCCCCCAGACGCCCATGGCCTCACTCAGCCAGAGTGCTGTATTTGCTGAATGGCCCTGCTCTGTGAATACAAAGACTGGAGGAAAGAATCTGTCGCCTGTTATGCTCTTCCACATGCCTCCCCGCTGCCTAGCATACCTTCACCCCACTCTACCCCCACAAGGGTTCCTCTCCTCTCTGACACCCGTTCCTCTGAGAAGCCTTCCCTGACTTGTTCAAACTGGATGGACCTTTTCTGCCCCTCTCATGCCTAGCACAGCCTGGTAATTATTGCTCTGTATTGTAAATATACATCCTCCTTGAACAGAGTTTACACTTGATACATATGTCATTAGGTAATGATATACACCTCCTGCTTAACATAGTATCTGGCATATAAAAAGTGTTGGGAACTGAATTGTGTCCCCCCTCCACCAAGTTTATATGTTGAACCCCTAACCCTCAATGTGACTGTATTTGGAGATAGGGCCTTTAGGGAAGTAATTAAGTTTAAATGAAGTCATAAAGGTGGGGACCTAATCTGGTAGGACTGGTGACCTTATAAGAAGTGGAAGAGACACCAGAGACTTCTCTCTCTCTCTCTCTCTGTAAGACACCCAGAGAAGAGGTCATGAGAGGACATAGCCAAAAAGCAGCCATGTGCAAGCCAGGAAGAGGCCTCACCAGAAACCAACCCTGCCAGCATCTTAATCTTGGACTTCCAGCCTCCAGAACTGTAAGAAGATAAATGTCTGTTGTTTAAGCCACTGTTATGGCAGCCTGAGCAAACTAATATAAGAAGCATGCATTAAATTCTAGATTCTAACCTTGGAAAAGCACTAACCCTCCAGTGAGCCTGTTATGTCCCCTTACAGCAACCTGGGACAAACTTCTGTGAGGCCAGGACAGTGAGCGGAGTGTCTGGATGTGACAAGTGACCACACAGTATTTCCCCTGCCCTCTGAGCGGAATGGAAATAGGTATTTCTTCCCATAGTCTGGGGTATACATGTCCACAGTTTCATTGTCATTACCCTGCCCTTGTATCAGGAAACATAATTTAAACAAAACCAGTAAGAAGAGCTCAATCTTTTCTTTGAACTTCTTGAGTCAAAGCCTTCTTAAAAGAAAAGACACCCACACCCATTTACTGAGTCCACTATTTGGGGCTGAATATTTCACACCCTTGGAACCTTAGGGGAATTTTGATCCAGGTAGGATCAAGTATCCAGTTTGGTTTGGGGCTCCTGGAGTTTCTGTGGGTGGAGCCCAGAAGAACTTTAAGGTTATGGACTAGAGTGATACTTATGTTTGTACCCATACCACCTACCAACAGTGCCTGGAATATAGTAGGTGCACAGTAGACATTTGTAGAACGAATGCGTTTAGGTTTTCAGGGCATGAGCAGACTTCCCAGGGTTAGGTCAGGTAACACCAAACTCTCAGCCCGAGTCTGATGTTCTGTAGATTCCACATTCTGGATGTGGACAAGACTCCAGGAAAGGTCAGTGCCCTAGGCACCTACTGTGCTCTGCTTGGATTTCTGCTCCCGGGCTAACATGGATTATCAGGTGGCATGGAGGGCCTTTCCTCACTTGCTTTCTCCAAATACAATACAAAGAAAATACTCCTCTGAAAGGTTTTGAGTCACTTAGTCTATTGGTGATAGAGTCCCTAACCTGACATAATTGGAGAATATAGTTGATAATTTCCTATCCTCTAACACTCACCCACAAGATCACCCATACACTCAACTTTAACCTCATTGTTGCTCTGACATTTGGAGGCCTTTTAAAGTTACTCCTAAGGAAAACTGAAGAAAGCAGAGATGTACATCTGAGGACATAAAGTAGAGCAAAGCAAATCAATTTGGAATAAGATATGTTGTCTTTATCTCCTTCTTTGGTCTCTTTTCTCTGTGCACAATCTTGAAATTGTTGCTTTATGCCCTATTATCCTGAAGGGCTCCAAAGAGGTGAGAAAGGTTTCACAGTGCCCAGGGGGCAGGAGATTCATTTTTATGTGTATACTCTTTTGTATCTCAAATTTTGTGCTGTGTACACAGACGTTTGAACAGACAATCCATTCAAAAAGAAATCAAATTTTAGAGGCGCCTGGGTGGCTCAGTCGGTTAAGCATCCAACTCTTGGTTTCAGCTCAGGTCGTGATCTCCCTGTTGGGAGACAGAGCCCTGTCAGGCAACCTGCTCAGCGGGGAGTCTCCTTCCTCCCTCTGCCTCTCTCTCTCTCTCTCTGAAATAAAGAAATAAATCTTTAAAAAAGAAATAAAATTTTAATTTTAAAATAGTATTTTTAAAGTCATATTCTTTACTATCTGTATCAGTTAACTATTACTATAGGAAAAAATAATACCTCAAAACTTAGTAGCTTAAGATAAGAACAAATGATTTGCTCACAATGCTACGGGCTGGCAATGTGGATCACACTCAGCTGGGATTAGCTCCATTTGGTCTTAGCTAGGCTCTGTCATGTGTTTGCCTTCAGATGGGAGGTCTGCCAGAGACCAGCTTGTCCTGGGTGGCCTCAAAGTCCAGATATTGACTGGAGCTGTCTGCTTCTGTTCCTCAGATGCCCTCCACATAGCCTCTCAGCAGGATTGCTGGGACTTCCTCACGGGGCAGCTATATCCAAGAGGGGGAAAGAGGAAAGCTGTAAGGCCCCAGGAGGTCTAGCCTCCAGGTCATTCTGAGACACTCTACCATTCAAAAATAGCACAGAGCCAGCCCTAATCCGAGCTTCAGGGAAAACAGCCTCCACCCCTTGATGGTAAAAGCAGGGGTCACATTACAAAGGGAACTGAGTACCCGGATCCTAGGATAGGAGGAGTCATGGCGGTCATCCCTGCAAATAATCTTCCCCCTCTAATGAGAGCTGAAGAACTACACAGTGAAGGGTAACTGTGACAGCTGAGAACAATAGTCTCAAGGGAAATCATTCTGATTTATAAACAAGCCAAAAGCCACCTGCAATGGAACATAAAGCTCAAAACAACAGATTCCATAAACTGGTACTGGCCTCATGTGCTGAATTGATAGATCAAAGTAAAGACATGATTTCTGCTTATTCATTTTTGCTTTCAACTAAGAATGAGGCTGGAGGGAAAAAATGGCTTTAGTTCTCTAAAGAAGCTAAGCTTGACCAAATTCCAAATCAGTGTATGATCTATTGCCGCATAACCAATTACTACAGACTTAGCAACTTCAGACAATACCCATATATCAGCTCATCTTTCCTTTATGGAGGCATGGCCTGGCTGGGTTCTCTGCTCAAGGTCCCCCAAAGCCAAAATCAGGAACCTGGCAGAGCCCATGGCTCATCACATCTGGAGCACAAAGATCCCCTTGGCAGAATGCAGTTCCTTGTTTGTCCAGTTTGTCCAGTCTCTAAGATTAAGGTTAAGGTCCCCATTTCCTTGTTGGCTGTCAACTAGGAGCCTCTCTCAGATTCTAAAGGCTGCCCACATGCCTTCCCACATGGCTCTTTCCATTATCAAGTCAGCAAAGGCACATCAAATCCTTCTCATGCTTCCTATCTCTGTGTCCCTCTCCTCTATCTTCGTCCATCTCTGCCTCTAGACTCATTTACAGTGCTAGGGTGATTAGGCCAGGCCTGACCCAGATCACCTCCCTATCTTGAGGTCAACTGATTTTACCTCTGCAAAATCTCTTCCTTACGTCTGCAAAATCTCTTCACAGCATACCTAGATGTATGTACCTTTTAAAATTAGTAGTATCGGGATGCTTGTGTGGCTCAGTTGTTCAAGCATCTGCCTTCGGCTCAGGTCGTGATCGCCAGGGTCCTGGGATTGAGCCCCACATCCGGCTCCTTGCTCAGCGGGGAGCCTGCTTCTCCCTCTACCTGCCGCCCCCCCCTGCTTGTGCTCTCCCTCTCTCTGACAAATAAATAAATAAAATTTAAAATAATAATAATAATAATAAAATAAAATGAGTAGTATCTAGAAAGGATCAGAAGATAAACCCAAATCAAAAAGAATGTGCTATAAGCAACATCATGAGCACTTACATTAAAATAGCCTCTTTGCATGAGCATTTGTGAGCAAAAGAGTGGAGCCACTTCATTAAATACGCTAATAGCACCAATAATAAAAATGAGTTTTCTCCCCTTTAGTAGTTAATCTGCTACAAAGCATTTTGCAAACTCTACAACAGAGCTATAATTCATAATGTCACTGAACCCTCTGCCATGTCTAGGGAGTTTAAAGTTTAAGAGTTCTAATTTCAAAATTTATAATAAATGTGTTGCCTAAAATGCTTAATTTAGTTTTTATAAAACATTTGCTTTTTGTTACTGATAATTTTAAAATCAAAGGGACTCTATAAAATAGTGATTAAAATCTAGCTAAATATCACCTAAGAATCAAGAGAAACAGCTGTTAGCCGCATAAACAACTCCTGAATGATGTGAAGATATGAGTTTTATGTCTTTTTCTTCACATGTACCCAGCACCAGGGAAAAGAGGATTTCCTGAGGGTCTTCCTGTATATTAAAACAAAAATCTCTAAAAAGCAAAGAGAGGGAGAAAAACCTTTAAATCCTCATCCTGTCAAAAATACTAAGGTATCTGGGTGGCTCAGTTGGTTGAGCAACTGCCTTCGGCTCAGGTCATGATCCTGGAGTCCCTGGATCGAGTCCCGCATCGGGCTCCCTGCTCAGCGGGGAGTCTGCTTCTCCCTCTGACCTTCCCCCCTCTCATGCTCTCTCTCTCTATCTCATTCTCTCTCTCAAATAAATAAAATCTTTAAAAAAATGCTAAGGTATCTTAATAGTAGATATTAATGAGTAAACAAACCATCATCTTATATTTGAGCACAATAAAGGTAATTCCTATATGTTTCCTAATTCAAATAACTAATGTGTAAAACAAACCAGTTCACTGACAACATTCTACATTTTGCTCCAACTTTCTTTTCTTCTTTCTGATATGCATTCCAGATACATACATTTCTGTTAACAGAAAGTATTCCTTAAAAGTCTTGCATTGGTAATAACTAGTTGAATGCCACTTAATATTCTCATCTACCTTTTAAGCAAGGCAGTAACCTAAGTTCATAGAGTAATGGAATAAAGACTAGGCTAGGACAGAAGAGATTTCAATCATGGCTCTGCTACCAGCTAGCTTTGTGATTTTGGGCAAGATATTCAACTCACTGCAGGCTGTCTCCTCCGGATTTAAGGGTTAGTGATTTTAGGGGCGCCTGGGTGGCTCAGTCAGTTAAGCGTCTGCCTTCGGCTAGGGTCATGATCTCAGGGTCCTGGGATTGAGCCCCATGTTGGGCTTCTGCTTAGTGGATAGTCTGTTTCTCCCTTTCTGTCTCCCTCTGCCTCTCCCCCTGCTCGTGCTCTCTCTCTTAAATAAATAAATAAATAAATAAAATATTTTTAAAAAAGGGGGTTAGTGATTTTATAGCAATCTCTATCCATATCTCTATCTATCTATATCTTCTGTAAACTGATGGTTACCAGAAGGGAGGTGGGCAGGGGGATGGGTTGAGTAGGTGGTGGGGATTAAGGAGTGCACTTAATGTGAGGAGCACTAGGTATTACATGTAAGTGTCAAATCACTAAATGTTACACCTGAAACTCATATTACACTAAACATTAACTAACTAGAATTTAAATAAGAACTTGGGAAAAAATTATGGCACTTTTATATACATATATACGGAGGTGCTTGTTTCTTCCATATGGAAATTATAGCATTAATTCTATTTCTGTTGCTGTCTAGGCTTGGCTAGAGAGGAGGACTGCTCCATCCATTCTGAGCTTACAACTAAAGTCCAAACTGCAGCTAATGTTAAATCTTGCCAGAGAAAGTTTGCTTATTAACTCTGCTTAAAAAATTGTATCACCCACACATTAGGAATGCTAAGGATTACTGGGCTTGAAAAAATGCTCTTTGAATGATAACATTCCTTTAGTTGTCCCACCATAATTTAACATGAACTAAAATTCTTTTTTTTTTTTAAAGATTTTATTTATTTACTTGAGAGAGAGAGAATGAGAGATAGAGAGCATGAGAGGGAAGAGGGTCAGAGGGAGAAGCAGACTCCCCGCTGAGCAGGGAGCCCGATGCGGGACTCGATCCAGGGACTCCAGGATCATGACCCAAGCCGAAGGCAGTCGCTTAACCAACTGAGCCACCCAGGCGCCCCAACATGAACTAAAATTCTAACTAATGTTAGCTTTTGCTGGATAATGTTGATAAAGAGTTAAACTTTATAAGGAAAAAGAGAGGAAGAATGAATAACAGGACAGAGTCCTTCTTAGGCAACTGAAGGCAATTTCTGGAAGTGTTTTGTAATTCTGCCCGTTCACCTCTCAGCCACCCTCATTGCTCAGGACAACCTGCCCTGTCCTGGTTCCAGCTTTGCCCTAATGACCACCCTTTTGCAAGTCAACAGCTGAGACACATGGCAGGAAACAATACTTTGACATGCACTTGCTTTCCCCAGGTCATTTCTCTCTACAGCAACTGCTCTATGCCATCTGCCATCATCCTCATTAGAGCATAAACAACTAGTTAAAAGGATGAAAGAAAGAAAGAAAGAAAGAAAGAAAGAAAGAAAGAAAGAAAGAAAGAAAGAAAGAAAGAAAGAATTGTAAAAATATAAGAAATTATCTTTCTCTTTAAAAGACCAATTCAACTGGAAAAATCTCTGTCCAAAATGATGAGAAACAGAGAAAGACAGAAAACAAGTAAAAAATACATTAGGAATGAAAATGGACACATGATTATCGGTAATCAAAGGCTAAAAAGTGAATTCAGAAACACTATGAGCCACTTTATTTGAACATTTGGATGAAATGGAAACCTTCCTACAAAAATACAACTAACTGAGGATTAAATAGGAAACCTGGAGTCCCATAAACTTGCAATGAATTGGATCAGCAATTAGAATTTTCTCAGAGGGGTGCCTGGGTGGCTCAGATGGTTAAGTGCCTGTCTTCGGCTCATGTCGTGATCCTGGGGTCCTGGGATCGAGTCCCACATCAGGCTCCCTCCTTGGGCGGAAGCCTGCTTCTCCCTCTCCCACTCCCCCTGCTTGTGTTCCTACTCTCACTATCTCTCTCTCTGTCAAATAAATAAATAAAATCTCAAAAAAAAAATAAAAATAAAATTCAGTTACTTCTTTCTTTAAGAAATGTATTTCTTAAAAATAGAACTACCGTATGATCCAACAATCCCTCTTCTGGGTATATATGCAAAGGAAATGAAATCAGTACCTTGAAGAGATATATGTATTCCACATTCACTGCAACATTACTCACGATATTTCTTCTTCTGTGAAGTTTTTTTGATCTATTGTACTACTTTGGATGATTAATTTAATTCCTGATTTTTTTTCCTATCTTATCCAAATAGAACTGAATCAAAAAGTAAAACTTTTAGTAATCTATCATCATGTGGCTTTGGAATTAATATTTTCTTTTGTTGTCCTTATTTACTTTTGAGCAAATTGTAACTCTCAACAATGGGAAAAAATCCAATTTTTCATTGTCATAGAGAAATCATCAAAAAAGATGATACAAAATGCTTTGGAGAAGAGTGTCATGGCTTGTATAAGATAAAGATCCTTGCTTTGCCTACAGAGAGCCAAATATTACAGTGCTTAGGTCCATAGTCCAACAGATGGTATTATGCATCTTACATCCCCGGCTCACAAGCTGAGTGACTTTGGCCAAATTATTCACTTCTCTAAGACTCCATTTTCTCATTAGTAAAGTGCAGATTAATTCATTTATTTAACCAATATTTCTCAAGCACGTTCTTTGTCCCAGGCACCGTTCTACTCCCTGAGAATACAATAGTGAACAAAACATAAAAAATCGCTGCCATTATGGGATGTATATTCTAGAAGAGGGAATCAAACAGGAAAGGTAGAAAGGAGAAAGAAAAGAAGGAAGAAAAAAGAAAAATAGAAAAGCAAATAGTATGCAGAGAGTGGTCATTATTGCTATGCTACAGAAACACATAATAAAGTTGAGAAGGGGATAGAAAGCAGCGGTGGGAATGTGTAATGTTAAACAGGATAGCAAGGGAAGGTTTCTGAGACTCTGACATCTAAGCAAACACCTGAAGGACATGAGGGAGTCCCTTGTGCCGGCATCTGGAGGACCAGCTCTCTGGGCTACTAGAATAGCAGGTGCAGAGGTCTTGAGGCTGGCGCACACGGCAAAGTCCAGGCACAGCAGGAGGCCAGTGTGGCTGGAGAGCCTGAGCAAGCAGGGATGATAGAAGATGAGGTCAGAGGGGTAAGGGGAGAGGGGAGGGCGGGAGGGACAGATGATATAAGGCCCCATAGGCCAGGGCGGGAAGAGACTGGCTTTTTCTCTGAATAAGCTGGGAAGCCACTGGAGGTTCAGAGCAGAAGAGAGACCTGGTCTGATACACATTTTAAAGGGATCGCCAGGCTGCTGGGTTGAAAACAGAATGCCGGAGGGGCTCCTGGGTGGCTCAGTCGTTAGGCGTCTGCCTTCGGCTCGGGTCATGATCCCAGGCTCCTGGGATCCCCCGCATCGGGCTCTCTGCTCAGGGGGAGACCTGCTTCTCCCGCTCCCACTCCCCCTGCTTGTGTTCCTGCTCTCGCTGTCTCTCTCTGTCAAATAAATAAATAAAACCTTAAAAAGAAGAAAAGAAAAGAAAAGAAAACAGAATACCGGAGAGCAAAAGTAGAAGAGTGCTTAGAAGGCTTTGGGGGCGCCTGAGTGGTTCAGCTGGGCGTCCGGCTCTCGGTTTCGGCTCACCTGGTGATCTCATGGGTCCTGGGATGGAGCCCTGCATCTGGCTCTGCGGTCAGCAGGGAGTTCGCTTGGGGCGGGGGGGGGGGGGGGGGGGGGGGGTCCCTCTCCCTCTGCCCCTCCCCACACACGCGCCGCTCTCGCGCTCTCTCTCAAATAAATAAATAAATAAATAAACTTTTTTAAAGAAGGCGTTTGTATTAATTCAGAAGAGAGAGGTGGTGCTTTGAACCAGTGATGAGAAGTGGCCACATGATGAATATTTTGAAGGTAGAGTCAACAGGATTTGCTAAGGGATTAGATGTGGAAGGGTTGGGGCGGGGAGACAGTCAAGGGTGATGCCCAAGTTTTTGGCCTGAGGCCATGGAAGGATGGAATTCCCTTTCTCTAAGAAGGGGAAGCTATTGAGAGGAACCACTTTGGGAGAGAATATCAGGAGTTCGGTTTGGGATATGCCCTTAGTGATCCAAAGATACCAACAAGTAGTTGGATATGAGTTTATAGCTAAGAGGGGAGCGCCAGGCCAGACCTGGAAATTTAAAAGTCATCAGTGGGCATATGTTACTGAACACGAGCCTGCATATATCACCTAGGAAATGACTGAGGTCCGGGCCCTGGGCCACCCCCACATTTCAGGGTCAGGGAGATGCGTGGACACTAGCACAAGGGACTGAGAAGGAACGGCCAAGGAATAAGTGAACACCAGGACAGTATGGGTCCTGGCAGACGGGCGAGGCCAGTGGCTCAAGGAGGAGAGAGCAGGCACCTGTCTCAAACACTGCTGGAAGGTTCAGGTCCATAGAGCTGGGCGCTGGGACCTGACAGGTGGATTTACCCACTCAGGTATCTTTGGTGGAGCTGTGGGCATGGGAGCCTTACTGGGGTGACTTCAAGAGAGATTCAGGGAGAGGACTTAGAGGCGGCTGGTACAGGCAACTTTTTTTAGAGAGGGGACTATAGAGCCAAGAAAGGTTCTGTTTGGTTTTGGTTTTAAAAGGGAAGAAATGAATGGCCTATTGAGGTCTGTGTGTAATTCTTGGTATGCTCTTCCTAAGCTGATGGGAATGATCCTGTACTGAGAGGATTAGTGATTATGTTTATTGGCTTTCTAAACATTAAACCCTGAGGGAACGCTCTGCTCCAGCCGATTTCCCTCACACCTGCTCAGCATACTTGCTCCCACCTCTGAATCTCATTCATGCTCTTTTCTCTGGCCAGGAATGCTCTGCCTCTCCCTTTGAACAGATCCAAATTTTACCCATATATTAAGTTTCAGCTCAAGTCCTATTTCTGTGAGACCTTCCCTAACGTTTGTAATCTGCATTAATTGCTTGCATTATTTCCTTTTTAGAACACTTAGTTTTCCTAACACACTTATTAAGTATCTCTGTGTGTAAAGGACTGAGCTAGATTTGAGAGGAGTATAAGTTAAATGAAAAGGCACAGTATCTACACTCAAGAAGATAACAAACTTGTTATCTGTTGTACATTACGATTTTTTGTGCATATCTTTTTTCCCTGATTCCCTTGTAAATCTTGAGGGCAGACGGCATTTTCATTCCCTCGGGGCTCTTAGCTCCATAACAGGAGCTATAGATATTTGTTAAATTATATTAAAAATCACTATGATAAAATGACTTAAAGTATTATTATATCACTTCCCAATTATATGACATAATCACAAAGAAATTTAGCTTAACAGCTTATTTCTTCAAATATTTTTATTTTTCAATTTTTTTCAATTTTTGTTTTTTTAGAGAGAGAGTGAGTGCAAGGGGAGCTGCAGGGGGGAGGGGCAGAGGGAGATGGAGAAAATCTTAGGCAGACTCTGTGCTGAGCGTGGAGCCCAACAGGGCACTCGATCTCATGACTCTGAGATCATGACCTTAGCCAAAATCAAGAGTCAGACGCTTGACTGACTGAGCCACCCAGGCGCCTCCCTCCCAAACATTTTTATAGTCATTATTTTAAATCTTTCTAAAAGATGTTAGGTATTTCCCTGCTGTGTTATGCAAAGGTCCTTAGAGACATTATTTTTTTTTAGATGATTTTAATCTGCTTGTGGAATGCAGAACTGAGTGTCTTTATTGGGACTTTTGATAAAGCTGAACTTAGGGCACATTGCACATTTGCTGGAGTAACTGTTCTTCAGATTTACTTTTATATATAGAAAAGAAATCTGATTAGCAGTTCTATGGAGCAATTGGAAACTTGTGTTTCAAAAAATATCAAGGCCAATGAAAAGACAAGGAGCATTGTCTTAATTGAGATTTCCACAATTCTCAGGGCTCTCCTGATGACGCAGAGTCAGCCCAGGGGACTACTAATGAAGTAGGAAATATGAATATGCATGAGCTGGAACCACACCAAACCCAATATAGGGTATTGTTCCTTGCCTACGTCTGCCTGGCATAAAAAAGTGGAAGCGCCCAGGGAGTATACTGTGGGCAAGTTTGTAGAGTTTTTCTGCTAGGCTTATCGGAGAACACCAAACTTTATTAAATAAGAACAGCATTAGTGAAAAATACACGTGAGTCCCTTGTCACAGTCTCGCTGCCAAGAGAGCAGGGAAAATACAAAATATCAAGTAGACAGAAGATGGTCAGGTGGGCAGATGGGAGATAGAGGAGGAGGAGAAGTGAGGGGAGAGGGGAGGTTGGAGAATAGGGAGCAAGAAGAGGAAAGAGCTAAGCGGAACAGGAGTGGGGCGGGAGGGAAGAAGAGGAAACGGAGGGGCGGGGATTGGCAGGGAGAAAGACGCGGGATATCTTAAGATCTTTTTTTTGAAGGTCAATCCCTGGTTTTCACCATGAATGAAAGCCTCAGGAAACAAACCTTCCTGTTGAGGCATGTGTGGCATTCTTGCTATGATCCTTTTTTTTTTTTTAAGATTTATTTATTTATTTGAGAGAGAGAGCACGTGCGAGAGAGGGGTGGGGGAGGGGCAGAGGGCGAGAGAGTCCGAAGCAGACTCCCTGCTGAGCATGGAGCCTGAACTGAGGCTCAACCTCACCACCCTGAGATCATGCCCTGAGCCGAAACCAAGAGTCAGGTGTTTAGCCGACTTCACCGCCCAGGCACCCCTTGTTATGTTCCTTTTAAGCAGTTGTTGTGTATTAAGAGAAGTGTATCTGTAAAGGGAGGCGGGGGGGTTGCACCTGAAAGTAAGGCCCTCTCTGGTTCTGACCCCTGGGGAAGACACAGGACTCTTAACCTTGAAACACAAAGTGAGAAAGAGCCCCAGTCTTGTTCAGAAAGGGGTCATGCTCGGCAGGAGACGCAGTCTTAAAAAAAAATTTGGTATACAACAAATATGATTTAACATAAAATTATACATTCTATCATGTGAAGCTTAACATATCATAATTTCACAACTGGTAGGAAACACAAAAGTCATTTATCCATATCTGAGTGCAGACAAAAACAGAACAATAAGCCCAGAGCAAGACAGATGAAAACCAAGAGAAGGTTGTCCTGTCAGGGGGGCCAGAGCACAGCAGTGTCCCAAGAAGCGCTGTCAGGAGAACTAAGTGGGGAACATTCAGGTCAATGCCGAGGAAAGAGCCCAAGGTGCACACAGGAGGTGGGGTTGGAGGCCTCGCTGCTTCTCACCATGATGGCTTTCTAACTCTCTAATTGTCTTAGGGGCTTCTCCCTGTAGTGATCTGAGCACCATTCCCCCAAAGGACGGACCCTGGCTCTCTAGAGATTTCCTTTCTTGATCTCCAGCCGCAGGAAGCGATACTGATGTTTGCTAACGTCAATTAATCCTAATATGTGTAACAATCTTTTTTAGAAACCTTAATTCCTCGAATTAGAAAAGTTTATATACAGATCACCTACAGTGAGGTCTCAAAGAATCTTGGGTTCTATTTTTTTTAAGTATTTTGATTTGCAAATGCAGTACCTGAGACTGTGAAAGTCAGTTTTATGGAGGTATAATTTACACACAGTAAAAATTACTCTTTTGACAAATGTATGCGGTTATATAACCACCACCACCACCATTATGATGGAGAATATTTTCATCATCTGAAAAAGTCCCCTCTTGAGACTTTGGGATCAGTATGCTTTTCCCATGTCTGGTTCCTTTGCTTTTTTTTAAGATTTTATTTATTTATTTGACAGAGAGAGACACAGTGAGAGCAGGAACACAAGCAGGGGGAGTGGGAGAGGGAGAAGCAGGCTTCCCGCCGAGCAGGGAGCCCAATGCGGGGCTCGATCCCAGGACCTCGGGATCACGACCTGAGCCGAAGGCAGCCGCGTAACCGACTGAGCCACCCAGGCGCCCCTGGTTCGTCTGCTTTTTGCCTCATAGTTCTGCCTTTTCCAGGTTGTTGAGTAAATGGTAGTTTCCAGTCTTTTCTGTGCAGCTTCTTCATTTAACATCAAGCTTTGAGATCCACCTATGCTCTTGGATGTATCAGGAGTTTGGCCCTTTTATTGCCAAGTTGCATTCTACCGTATGGATGTACCACATTTACTCATTCACAGTTGATGAATGTTTGGGTTGGTTCCTATTTTGGATGACCATAAATAAAGCTGCTATAAACATCTCATCACAGGTCTTTGTGAGGACATTGTTTTCATTCATCTTGGGTAAATACCTAAGGATGGAGGGGCGCCTGGGTGGCGCAGTCATTTAAGCGGTTGACTCTTGATTTCAGCTCAGGTCATGGTCTCAGGGTCCCGGGATCGAGCCCCACATTGGGCTCCACGCTCAGCGGGGAGTCGGCTTCAGGATTCTCTCTCTCCCTCTTCCCCTCTCCCCTGCTTGCTCATGCGCTCTCTCTAAAATAAATAAATAAGTGTTTAAAAAAATACCTAAGGATGGGATTGTTGGGTTGAATGGTATTATGAGTTGAATTATGTCCCCCCAATAGAATGTTGAAATCCTCATGCCCTGTACCTCAGAATGTGACCTCATTTGGAAAAAAGTGCAGCTGTAATTAATTAAGATGAGCTCATATTGGATTTGGATGGACCCTTAACCTAATATGACTAGTGTCCTTCTAAGAGGAGAGGAGACACAAAAACGGCAATGGAAGCAGATATTGGAGGAAAGCATCTATAGGCCAAAGAATGCCAAGGATTGCCAGCAAGCACCCACAGTGAGAAGATGCAAGGAAGGATACCCCCTTATAAATTTCAGAGGGATCCCGGCTCTGCTGACCCCCTGGTTTCACCCTTTCAGCTGCCAGAAGCGTGAGACGATAAGACAATAAATTGAAATGTCGGTTGTTTTAAGCCCCTCAGTTAGTGATACTTTATTACCGCAGCCCTAGGAAATCTATCCATGTGGTAAGTGTATATTTTGCTTGATAGGAGCCGCAGCTAGTGTCTGCATTTACATCCCCACCAGCAATGCGTGTGAATTTTCGTTGTTCTATGCTCTGTCGGCGCTTGGTCTTGTCAGTGTTTTTTATTTTAACCATTCTAATATGTTAAATGATAGCTCACTGTGGTTTTAATTTTCATTTCCCTAATAGCTTATGATGTCAAACATCTTTTCATGTGCTTATTTGCCACCCATATATTTTCTTTAGTGGAGCGTCTGTTCAAATCTTCTATCCAGCTTTTATTGGTTGTGTTTTCTTAGTTTAGATTAAGATGTAAGAAATTTTTTATCCCTTATTAAGTGTATGTCTTGCAAGTATTTTCTCCCTGTCTGTAACTTCTCTTTTTATTTTCTTAACAGGGTCTTCCGGAGAAGTAAAAACTTTAAGTTTGTTGTCATATTCATTCATTTTTTTTCCTTTTGTGGTTTGTGTTTTTGTGTCTTAGCTAAAAAACCTTTGCCCAAGCCAAGGTCCCAAATACTTTCTCTTATGTTTTCTTCTAGATGTTTTTTTTAGTTTTTGCTTTACATTTAGGTCTATGATCTATTTTTGTCTGTGGTGCTAGGTAAGGGTGAGCTTTTTGTTATCGTTGTTGTTGTTGTTTTGGCTTTGAGTTTTTTTTGGCAAAGGGATGTTCAATCGCTTCAGCTTCATTTGTTGAAAAGACAATTTTTTATACATTGAATTACCTGGGTAGCTCTGTGGAAGATCAACTGACTATATAAGTGTGTGTCTATTTCTGGACTTTCTATTCTGTACCATGTGTCTATATATCTATCCTTTCATTAATACCATAATATTTTATTTGTCTTGCCTTTATACTAAGTCTTAAAATCAGTCAGCTCAGTGAGTCATCCAACTTTGTTCTTTCACAAAATTATTTTGGTTATGCTAAGTCCTTTGCTTTTCCATATACATATTAGAATCAACATGTTGATTTTTTTTTCAAAAAACTTGCTGAGATTTTAACTGAGATTATATTAAATCTACAGATCAGTTTGGAGAGAACTGACATCATCACAATATTTAGTCTTATAATCCATAAACATGGTATATCTTTCCATTTATTTAGGTCTTTTCAGATCTCGCTCCTCAGTGTTTTATATTCTTTGGCACATAAAACTTACACATATTTTGTTAAAGTTATCCCTAAGTATTTCATGGTTTTGATGCTATCGTAAATTTACAGTTTCAATTGTCCATTGTTTGTTACCAGTGTACAGAAATACAACTGATTGCTTTGTATCCTATGAATGTGATGAACTTTCATATTCGTGTGATATGAATGTGATAAACTTTCATATTAGTTCCCTTAGCTGTTTCTGAGCATGCTTTGGGATTTGTAATGTAGATAATCAAGTCATTTGCAATAAAGAGAGTTTCATTTCTTAGGGTCTCTGTTTTTTCAATTTGCAATTGCTTTCAGGGGACTCCAGGGGAAGGGACCTGCCTGTGGCAAATGAGAAGAATGAGATCCATTCCACTTTGCGATGCTTTGAAAGCACATGTTAAACTGTTGCTTATATCACATAGATTAATTTTATAATTTTTCTGTTAACTGTGCCTGTGACATTTGTGTCTGTGATTGACTCCTACTGTAGATTCTTTGGTTCCAAGCTCTTAAGTGTTCAAACTGTAATGCTCACTTTGGATGAAATATTTCCTCCTGTGGGCCACTTCTCAAAATGTATGTGAAAAGGAGCACTGTGTGGCTAGACATAAGCCCAATGCCACAGGGCCAGGGGAAATTAAAGCAAGACATTTGATTAAAGAGTGAAGACCAAGGAATTGAAGAACATGAAGAACATAAAGGACAAAAAGTAAGCTAATGCTTAGCTTAATTAGGCTACAAGTCTATTAAAGGAAACGGATAAATGGCTTTGAGAACTCCCCTAGATTCCCAGACTGGAAGCATATGTTGATTTGAAGTCGGGGAAGGGAGAAGGAGAATAAACAATATTTGAAATGGAAGGATTCAGATTCTCTGAGGTTTTCCCAGCTGATGTGGGGTGGCACCAGCCCAGTTCTACAACTTGCTTGTTAGCTGCTGGAAACAGTGTAACACAGGGAGAGAAAAAAGAGGTGGAAAAATCCTGCAGGGTGAAAAATACATACAAAAATATCTTGCAGTTAAGAGAAGATGTGTCAATATGAGGCACACTAACAGTAAAATACATTAAACAAACAGTAAACAAACAGTAAAAACAGTAAAATACTACCTGATCCCCAGGTAGTTTCTCTTCATGCTCATTACATAACACATCTTAAATACCAGAGAAACAATCCCCTTCTACCCACAAAATTTTTTCATAAAGTAATATCTTTGTTTTTGATCTTGGTTATTTCATAAACACCTGTAATGAAGTCTACATTTCAACATTCATTCAATGAACATTTGTGCATCCACACAGAGGTCATGCAGTGTTTCAGAAGAATATTAAAATGAGAGTATTTTAATAATATTAAATAAAAATATGGAGAATATTACAAATGAGTTCACTGCTCTCAGCAAGCTCATGGTTCAGTGGAGGAGATAGACAATTAAGCAAACCAGTTATGAAGTGATAAAATGCTGTGATGGATGAACAGCTGGGAGCTAGGACAAGGGATTTTTAATCCAGAGTGAAGAGGAGAGTCAGAGTAAGCTTCCAGAAGGATACAGCACCTAAGAAGTATGTTAAAGGATCTGTACACTAGGAAGCCTCTCATTGGCTATTGGTTCAGGTAGACGGTCAGTTGATCAGTGATCAGTGCAGGAAATCATATAAAAATAATCTTTGCCTTACACATTTAATTTAATGTAAACATATATTAGGCATTTGCTTACTTATTGATTTGATTGTAGGGTCAAGTTTTCCTCTAAACGTAAGCCTTCCAATTGGAGTTCCCTTGTTTTTTTTTTTCCCACACAAATCATGCCTACGTTGCATTAACAACACAATTTCCAATTTGTTTCTTCAAATGGGAGAAAGAATGTGAAGAGAATTGCAAAGAAATCTCAGTAAAGAAGCCTTGATTTTTACTACTTTGCTCGTCTTATATAATTCTCTTGCCTACACCTAATTTGACAGCCATTTGTCTTAAGCAGCTCATCTTCATTCTTTTCCAAGCATTTGATTTAATTTTCATAATAATAACCCTCTTTCTTTTGGCACTCATGTTTTTTTGACTTATTTAATGTTTAATTATGTTACAGTATTACAGTAATAAATATGTCAGGCGTAAACAAGTTTGAAGCAAACACATCTTATTCTCAGTAAGCAAATAACTCAACCAGTAGAAGTAGAAGTGTGTGGAAAACAGCCTATCAGCTGCAACAGTCTAGCATGCCATGGGACTGACCCAGGAAGAATTTAGTGACAGTTCATCCACGAGGTGTTAAGTGGAAATTCATTGAAAGGATATCTACTACAGAAAAGGCACAGACATCCCAAGGAGACTGAGCAGCCCAGAGATATGGAGATGGGCACAAGAGAAACACAAAGACATGTGAAGGGTGATGATGGGTTCAGACTTCAAACTAAATATCTCATGATTGGGCTTTGCATTTTAGAGGCATACAAAACAGTCCATTTTCCTTCATACTTCTATTGTTTAACAAAAATGTCAAACTCACCTTTCTCAACATTAGCACTCAACGTTGCTGAGGACACTGTGTTTTTAATGAACTTGCCAACATCAGTTACAAAGCATTCTTCTGAGTAACGTAGTACTGTAAAATGTCAGTTGCCTGTATCATCAACTACCATGGTCTTTAGCCCCAAATGGTTCCAAGCAAACATAAAACAACGTAGAGGCTGGTGAAGCTGATACCCAAATCAGAAAACACATGGAGGATCACTAAAAAAACAGTGGATGTGCTGAAAGAGACCCACCAACAAAGCCAACAATCCAGTGGTCATAAGAATAATAGATACAACCATGAAACCCACCAGAAGATGTGAGAAGTATAGAAGAGTTCCAACATGGTTTTTAAAAGACTGGAGAAGAAAGGGTGGAACCAGTTGTTTAGCCTGCTTTATCTCAAAGTAAAAAAAAAAAAAAAAAAAACAAACAACTATGGTGGTCAACTCCCAAGGAGCTCGAAGGTCCCTGAGTAGTTTTCCATATTTGGGACAAGCTGCACATATGACAAATGTAGTAAAGTAACTCAAGCAGCTGACGATGTGGAGAGAAGAACACAGGATGGTAGGACTGTTAAATCAGTAACATGGAGGTCTCATAAACCAAAAGCACATACATAAAAAAGTTCTTGATCAGTCTGTATCCAAGAGTAAGAAACATTTGTTCCTGGTGGCCGATTGCCCTTGATGCACGACAAAAATTCTGTTGATCAGAATGTCACTTCCATGTGTGAATCTCTTCTAGCCTTGCCAATTTTCCAGCTTGGCACTAAATCTCTGCCCTGTTTCAGAGTCATCCTTCATTCCTTCTTCTTTGACCTTCTGACAAAGCCTCCTGGAGCTCCACACACCTCCCCAGGACAGTGAGCAAAACTTGGCCCCTGTTCTGAAAAAAAGGACTCTGTAACCACTCCAGCCAGGGCCTGACGGTCATAAACATGACTGTTCTGGCAGCCCTGCAGGGAGCTCATAAGAACAGGCAAACAGGAGGGACCAGCCCTGCTTTGCAGCTGTGACATGATGTGCCAAAATAGGCATTAATGTCGCGTGGAAGAGAGGCAGGCATAAGGGACAGAAAGGATTTGCTTCATATGAGAACGGAGCTGTGGTTTACAACCCAGATCAAATTTCCTGGTCAATTTTATGGTGAAATTCTAGTTTCGGGATCTAGTGCTATTGCTTAGAATAAGAAAAATATCGGCACAGAAGAATAATTGAATTAAATAAATATTCAGGAGGGCTTTAGCCCAGACCCACTCAGTTTGACACTACAAGCAAAATCGTCCAACCCTGCATGCAGCTGCTCATGGATAAATGAACAGCTAATTTCAACAGGGCTGCTGAATAATCAAGGCTTAAAAGGAGACGTCCTAATGGAATCTGATCTCTTGCCTACCTCATTAGAAAACCTACAGCTGTACATCAAGGCAAAGCACATCCTCCTCTCTCATTAGGGCCAAGGGGAGGCTGGGGACATAGGGTCCCCAAAAGTACACTTGGGACTCTTTTAAGACAGCAGTTGTTTTGAAGTTGGCAAAGCAGGAGAGAAGAGAAAAGCGATCTCCTGTTATGGTGATGATTTTATTTGGTGTTTTGAGGGCTGGTCACTGCTGGCCACTACCAGTCTCTGGGTGGCCTTGGATTTATACAACACTCTTCTTGTAGCATGAATTAACCGAAATCCCCCTCCCCTCTCCTCTGTCTTCAATATACAATTCATTAGGGGAACAATAAAAACAATGCTGTTTTAGATTTGAATGGCAATTTAGAGTTTTCAGTTGCATTGTATTATCCCAGAGCTGTTAATGAAATTTAGATACAAAAGTGCATATTCCCCTCCAACACTTCTGTTATTTGATTTCTCATTTGGGGTCACAGTTATCATTGGACCTGACTTTCATGGAAACAGATGGTGGCATTTGCGATGGAACCTATAAAGCTATAAAGCTTTAGGTGACTTGTCAGTCTTTGTCTATTTCCGCAAAGCTCTTTGGGCTGTGCATAAAAAGTACCACTGAGCCCAGGATCATTGGCCTCCGAATTCATTTTTGATCCGCTCCCAGATCAAATTTTGACTTGTTTGTACCTTGCTTTATCTCTCAGCCATCACATTATAAATCCTCACTTACACACATTTTCTTTTCTACCAATTGTCTATGCTTCCTGTTCTCATCAGCATCTCTCTCCCTACAAGACACGGCTAATTAGATATGACCATGGCCTGAAGGTGAGCTTCGGAAAGGAAATTCACCAAGAAGGCACCAATTATCACCCAGGCAATTTAGATAAATTGCTATTGTTCAAACACTGTAGTCTAAATTGTGGTCATATGATTCAAAAGGAAAATTTCCTAAATGAATGGTTATTAATATGTAAAGTATAGCAATCTGATTCTACCAAAAATATTTTTATCATCATCCAAAATGTCCTACCTCCCAATTATATTTAATATTATATTTAGAATATTATAATTAGAATGACTTGAGAAATTGATCATATAGCCAGACAGCAGAGACATGCCGGAATCTAAAGGATGTCATCCAAATATCTGTTTAACATAGCAGCTCTGCCAGATAGAAAGAATGCCCAAAGAATTCAGAGTATAAAACTACATTAAACAGATTGGTTGAATACAAATAAGTTGTGAAGCAAAGAGGGGGAACAGAATTGGGGTTTGGAGGAAAGTTCACATGATATCATTGGACTTAATCAGAGGACACAACTGAGAGTAATTAGAAAAGAATAAGCATGAATTCAGGGGACCTAGAGCATACGTAGGACATTGACTTGGAGTCTGTGGTGGCAGAAGCCATTAATAAAAAAAAGTTTCGGGGCGCCTGGGTGGCTCAGTTGTTAAGCGTCTGCCTTCAGCTCAGGTCATGATCCCAGGGTCCTGGGATCAAGCCCCCCATCGGTCTACCTGCTCGGTGGGAAGCCTGCTTCTCCCTCTCCCACTCCCCCTGCTTGTGTTCCCTTTCTCACTGTCTCTCTCTCTGTCAAATAAATAAATAAAAATCTTTAAAAAATAAAAAACAAAAAAAGTCTCAAACGTTATTAGTCATTTGAAATGCAAACCAAAACCACAATAAGATATCATCTTGCCCACTAGGTTGGCTATATATACATATATATATATATTTAAATGGAAATTAGCAAGTGCTGGTGAAAATATGGAGAAATCAGAACACGCGTATGTCACCAGTGGGGGTGTAAAATGGTTCAGCTGCCATGGAAAACAGTCTGGTGGTTCTTCAAAAATCTAAACATGGAATCACCACATGACCCAGCAATTCCGCTCCTAGGTATGTACCCCAGGGAATTGAAAACAGGTATCCACACAGATGCATGTACAGGCACATTCATCACACCATTATTTGCAATAGTCAAAAGGTAGAAACAACCCAAGTGTCTATCAGTGGAGGAACTGAGGCACAAATTATGGTATATTCACACAATAGGGTATTATTCAACCATTAAAAGAAAAAAGGACTGGCACATGCTGCAACATGGATGAACTTTAAAAATATTATGTTAAGTGAAAAAAAAAAAAGACCAAAAGTTCACATATTATATGATTCCATTTATATGAACTATCCAGAATAGGTAAATGCATAAAAATAAAGAGCAGATGGTGGTTACCTGGGGCCAAGGGTAGCAAGTAATGGGAAGTAACTGTTTGTGAATACTGGGCTTTATTTTTAGTGATGGAAATGTTTTAGAACTAAATAAAAGACATGGTTGTACAAGGGTGCAAGTATGAAAGCGCAAGTACATCAAGTAGAGTGTAAATGAACTAAATGCTGCTGATTTTTTATTTTAAAATGGTAAATTTTATGTGACGTGAATTTCACCTCTTTTTTTTAAGGCTCAATATAGAAAAATTAGCTGAATGTCTGTAGTTTTTCATTTTACACCCAGGCCAGTCTCTCTAGTTTATGTGTGGTCAGCCTCTGAGAAGGTCACCCCAATGCACCTGGAATGGAAATCCCACTTCCTTGGCACATCATTTCCCAAAATACTTAGAAAAAAATACTTGGAAAGAAAAATGACATCAATGTGGGCTACTGTAATGGGTTCCTAGGTGGATACGTTTATTTTAACCCCAGGCCCGCTTAGAACTAAGTCTAATGATAATTATGTAAGTATAACTCATAGTATTTATAATTTTTTTGTTAAATTTTGTGTACCTTGTATTTGAAATGTTTGTATTGCTTAAAAGAATAATTAGTATGGATAACTGATTTAGACTTATGATTCTCAAGTTGACAAGGTAAAAGCCAGTTTGTAAACAGTATAAAAAATTTAGAAGAATTTAAGATTATTCATGTAATTTTCATATTATCATACTATGTGTATTAGATTTATATCATGTAAGTAAGTTTTGTGAAGATTTTGGTGTTTTAGAGACAAGGGAAGGCCTGAGAAATAAAGCTAAATACATAAACAGTAAAAATATAAGTGTAATTTAAAGGGTTTAAATGGAATCAAAGATTAATTGAAGAGCCTTTAAAGTGATCTTTAGAAATTATATATTGCAAAATAAGATTTATAAACTCAAGGAAAAATCATGACTTTTAAATTTACTCTTTTAAATCGAGTATTAATATTAAAGAGCACATAAATTGCAAAATGCAAATGTTTTACCCAAGATACATGAAAACACATAAGATATGTTCTTTGAGGTTTCACTGTAAATGAACAACATGTATGATGGTGAAACTCTTTGATGGAGCTTTATCTCCTTCCGCAGGATGCTGCCTATGGATAGGGGTTTCCTTGGCTGCAGAATTTCCTGTTCTCTGTACCTCAAGCTCAGGGCAATGATCAAGACTTTTAAGAAAACATGCAAAATGCACATCTCCTGCCCCAGACACAAAGTTAAAACTTGGTTGTTGAGTTCAATACACCATCACTTCTCCCTCAGTATTAAAAGACTCAGGGGAAAAAGACTTGCAAAAAAATATCTCAAGGCTGACCATAGTAATCATTAGCAAAATATATGATTGCCTACAAATGCCCACTGCTCCCAAAAAATCCCAATAAAGTAACAATAAAACAGGGGCGCCTGGGTGGCTCAGTCGTTAAGCATCTGCCTTCGGCTCAGGTCATGATCCCCGGATCCTGGGATCCCGCATCAGGCTCCCTGCTCAGTGCGAAGGCTGCTTCTCCCTCTCCCACTCCCCCGCTTGTGTGCCCTCTCTCACTGTGTCTCTCTCTGTCAAATAAATAAATAAAACCTTAAAAAAAAACACAATAAAACAATGCACCCAGGCAGAGCTAAATTTTACATATGTATATTTTACTCCGTTCCCCTTTTCAAAACTGTGTTTTGAAATGCACTCTCTTCAAGAGCAGTCCATTCTGTGCATTCAAAGAAAGAACTTCAAATAAAATGAGAAAGAAAAGAAAAGAAAACAAAGAATTTCAGCAAATGGCCTTTGAATGCTCTGGTTTGAAATTCCCTGAAATTTAATGGAGTCTAGTCTGTCTGAAATGGTTTACCTGATGGATTTTTATTATTATTTAACATTTATTGAGAACCAACAAAACAACTGAACAAAAGGACACAGAAAGGCATGAATTTGCGATCTCAACTCTGCCTTTCATCCTATTTGTCATACAGATTATTACAAAGACCTTTCTACTTAGATCAACACAGACAATTTTGGGGGCAGTTTTGTTTTTTTTTTTTTTTTTTCTGGGCCAGTTTGCAATGATCTCTCAGGTGTTCCTTTGTTTCCTTCTCACTTAGGAATCTCAATGTCTTTCCTTGTGTTCTGCCTGCGCACCATCCTAGCACCTCTTTAACAGGTCCACGACACGATCCCCTCCCCAGGTAACTCTCCCACGATTTGCTTCCTGAACCACCACAATATCTCTTTATAGCCAGCATCCATAAAAAGTACCCTACTGCCCCCTCCAATTTTTTCAGGACAACTCTTTGCTCATGGGAAAAACTGGGATAAACTTGGGGTTCCTGGGATAAACTTGTCTGTCTTTTACGGTAAATTACCTGTTTAGATGAAAGAGATGAGCCAGTGTGTGAATTCTATGGAAGGGCTTTTAGAACCAATCCATTTTTTATTTATTTTTTATTTTTTCTTTAAATTTGTTATTGTTATGTTAATAACCATACATTACATCATTAGTTTTTGATGTAGTGTTCCATGATTTATTGTTTGGGCATAACACACAGTGCTCCATGCAGAACGTGCCCTCTTTAGCACCCATCACCAGGTTAACCCATCCCCCCACCCCCTCCCCTCTAGAACCCTCAGTTTGTTTTTCAGAGTCCATCGTCTCTCATGGTTGGTCTCCCACTCCGATTTACCCCCCTTCATTCTTCCCCTCCAGCTATCTTCTTCTTTTTTTCTTTTCTCCACATATATTGCATTATTTGTTTCAGAAGTACAGATCTGTGATTCAACAGTCTTGCACAATTCACAGCGCTCACCATAGCACATACCCTCCCCAATGTTTATCACCCAGCCACTCCATCCCTCCCACCCCACCCCCACCCCAGCAACCCTCAGTTTGTTTCCTGAGATTAAGAATTCCTCATATCAGTGAGGTCATATGATATATGTTTTTCTCTGATTGACTTATTTCACGCAGCATAACACCCTCCAGTTCCATCCACATCGTTGCAAATGGCAAGATCTCATTCCTTTTGATGGCTGCATAATATTCCATTGCGTATATATACCACCTCTTCTTTATCCATTCATCTGCCGATGGACATCTTGGCTCTTTCCACAGTTTGGCTATTGTGGACATTGCTCCTATAAACATTGGGGTGCACGTACCCCTTTGGATCCCTACATTTGTATCTTTGGGGTAAATATCCAGTAGTGCAATTGCTGGGTCATATGGTAGCTCTATTTTCAACTGTTTGAGGAACCTCCAGACTGTTTTCCAGAGTGGTTGCACCAGCTTGCATTCCCACCAACAGTGTAGGAGGGTTCCCCTTTCTCCGCATCCCCGCCAACATCTGTCGTTTCCTGACTTGTTAATTTTAGCCATTCTGACTGGTGTGAGGTGGTATCTCATGGAGGTTTTGCTTTGGATTTCCCTGATGCCGAGCGATGTTGAGCACTTTTTCATGTGTCTGTTGGCCATTTGGATGTCTTCTTTGGAAAAATGTCTGTTCATGTCTTCTGCCCATTTCTTGATTGGATCATTTGTTCTTTGGGTGTTGAGTTTGATAAGTTCTTTATAGATTTTGGATACTAGCCCTTTATCTGATATGTCATTTGCAAATATTTTCTCCCATTCTGTCGGTTGTCTTTTGGTTTTGTGGACTGTTTCTTTTGCTGTGCAAAAGCTTTTTATCTTGATGAAATCCCAATAGTTCATTTTTGCCCTTGCTTCCCTTGTCTTTGGCGATGTTTCTAGGAAGAAGTTGCTGTGGCTGAGGTCGAAGAGGTTGCTGCCTGTGTTCTCCTTTAGGATTTTGATGGACTCCTGTCTCACGTTTAGGTCTTTCAACCATTTGGAGTCTATTTTTGTGTGTGGTGTAAGGAAATGGTCCAGTTTCATTCTTCTGCATGTGGCTGTCCAATTTTCCTGACACCATTTGTTGAAGAGACTGTCTTTTTTCCATTGGACATTCTTTCCTGCTTTGTCAAAGATGAGTTGACCATAGAGTTGAGGGTCCATTTCTGGGCTCTCTATTCTGTTCCATTGATCTATGTGTCCGTTTTTGTGCCAGTACCATACTGTCTTGATGATGACAGCTTTGTAATAGAGCTGGAAGTCCGGAATTGTGATGCCGCCAGCTTTGTTTTTCTTTTGCAACATTCCTCTGGCTATTCGGGGTCTTTTCTGGTTCCATACAAATTTTAGGATTATTTGTTCCATTTCTTTGAAAAAAGTGGATGGTATTTTGAGGGGGATTGCATTGAATGTGTAGATTGCTCTAGGTAGCATTGACATCTTCACAGTGTTTGTTTTTCCAATCCATGAGCATGGAACGTTTTTCCATTTCTTTGTGTCTTCTTCAATTTCTTTCATGAGTATTTTATAGTTTTCTGAGTATAGATCCTTTGCCTCTTTCGTTAGATTTATTCCTAGGTATCTTATGGTTTTGGGTGCCATTGTAAATGGGATCGACTCCTTAATTTGTCTCTCTTCTGTCTTGTTGTTAGTGTTTAGGAATGCCACTGATTTCTGTGCATTGATTTTATATCCTGCCACTTTACTGAATTCCTGTATGAGTTCTAGCAGTTTTGGGGTGGAGTCTTTTGGGTTTTCCACATAAAGTATCATATCATCTGCAACGAGTGAGAGTTTGACTTCCTCTTTGCCGATCTGGATGCCTTTGATTTCTTTTTGTTGTCTGATTGCTGTGGCTAGGACTTCTAATACTATGTTGAATAGCAGTGGTGATAGTGGACATCCTGCTGCGTTCCTGACCTTAGGGGGAAAGCTCTCAGTTTTTCCCCATTGAGAATGATATTCGCTGTAGGTTTTTCATAGATGGCTTTTATGATATTGAGGTATGTACCTTCTATCCCTATACTCTGAAGAGTTTTGATCAAGAAAGGATGCTGTACTTTGTCAAATGCTTTTTCTTCAGCTATTGAGAGGATCATATGATTCTTGCTCTTTCTGTATTGTATCACATTGATTGATTTGCGGATGTTGAACCAACCTTGCAGCCCAGGGATAAATCCCACTTGGTCATGGTGAATAATCCTTTTAATGTACTGTTGGATCCTATTGGCTAGTATTTTGGTGAGAATTTTTGCATCCATGTTCATCAAGGATATTGGTCTGTAATTCTTTTTGATGGGGTCTTTGTCTGGTTTGGGGATCAAGGTAATGGTGGCCTCATAAAATGAGTTTGGAAGTTTTCCTTCCATTTCTATTTTTTGGAACAGTTTCAGGAGAATAGGTATTAATTCTTCTTTAAATAAATTCTTCTTTAAATTCTCTGGAAGAATTCCTCTGGGAAGCCATCTGGCCCTGGGCTTTTGTTTGTTGGGAGGTTTTTGATGACTGCTTCAAATTTCCTTAGTGGTTATAGGTCTGTTCAAGTTTTCCATTTCTTCCTGGTTCAATTTTGGTAGTTGATACATCTCTAGGAATGCATCCATTTCTTCCAGGTTATCTAATTTGCTGGCATACAGTTGCTCATAATATGTTCTTATAATTGTTTGTATGTCTTTGGTGTTGGTTGTGATCTCTCCTCTTTCATTCATGATTTTGTGGATTTGGGTCATTTCTCTTTTCTTTTTGATAAGTCTGGCCAGGGGTTTATCCATCTTGTAAATTCTTTCAAAGAACCAGCTCCTAGTTTGATCTGTTCTACTGTTGATCTGTTCTACTGTTCTTTTGGTTTCTGTTTCATTGATTTCTGCTCTGATCTTTATTATTTCTCTTCTCCTGCTGGGTTTAGGCTTTATTTGCTGTTTTTTTCTCTAGCTCCTTTAGGTGTAGGGTTAGGTTGTGTATTTGAGACCTTTCTTGTTTCTTGAGAAAGGCTTGTATTGCTATATACTTTCCTCTCAGGACTGCCTTTGCTCCATCCCAAAGATTTTGAACAGTTGTGTTTTCATTTTCATTAGTTTCCATGAATTTTTTAAATTCTTCTTTAATTTCCTGGTTGACCCATTCATTCTTTAGTAGGATGCTCTTTAGCCTCCATGTATTTGAGTTCTTTCCGACTTTCCTCTTGTGATTGAGTTCTAGTTTCAAAGCATTGTGGTCCAAAAATATGCAGGGAATGATCCCAATCTTTTGGTCCGGTTGAGATCTGTTTTGTGACCTAGGATGTGATCTATTCTGGAGAATGTTCCATGGGCACTAGAGAAGAATGTGTATTCTGTTGCTTTGGGATGGAATGTTCTGAATATATCTGTGAAGTCCATGTGGTCCAGTGTGTCATTTAAAGTCTTTATTTCCTTGTTGAGCTTTTGCTTAGATGACCTGTCCATTTCAGTCAGGGGGGTGTTAATGTCCCCTACTATTATTGTATTGTTGTCGATGTGTTTCTTTGCTTTTGTTATTAATTGGCTTATATAATTGGCTGCTCCCATGTTAGGGGCATAGATATTTACAATTGTTAGATCTTCTTGTTGGATAGACCCTTTAAGTAGGATATAGTGTCCTTCCTCATCTCTTATTACAGTCTTTGTTTTAAAATCTAATTTGTCTGATATAAGGATTGCCACCCCAGCTTTCTTTTGGTGTCCATTAGCATGGTACATGGTTTTCCACCCCCTCACTTTCAATCTGGGGGTGTCTTTGGGTCTAAAATGAGTCTCTTGCAGACAGCATATTGGTGGGTCTTGTTTTTTAATCCAATCTGATGGCCTGTGTCTTTTGATTGGGGCATTTAGCTCATTTACACTCAGGGCAACTATTGAAAGATATCAATTTAGTGCCATTGTATTGCCTGTAAGGTGACTGTTACTGTATATTGTCTGTGTTCCTTTTTGGTCTATGCTGCTTTTAGGCTCTGTCTTTGCTTAGAGGACCCCTTTCAATATTTCTTGGAGGGCTGGTTTCGTGTTTGCAAATTCCTTTCGTTTTTGTTTGTCCTGGAAGCTTTTTATCTCTCCTTCTATTTTCAATGACAGCCTAGCTGGATACAGTATTCTTGGCTGCATATTTTTCTCATTTAGTGCTCTGAAGATATCATGCCAGTCCTTTCTGGCCTGCCAGGTCTCTGTGGATAGGTCTGTTGACAATCTAATAAATCTACCATTGTCGGTTACACATCTCTTCTCCCAAGCTGCTTTCAGGATTTTCTCTTTGTCTCTGAGACTCGCAAGTGTTACTATTAGATGTCGGGGTGTTGACCTATTTTTATTGATTTTGAGAGGGGTTCTCTGTGCCTCCTGGATTTTGATGCCTGTTTCCTTCCCCACATTAGGGAAGTTCTCTGCTATAATTTGCTCCAATATACCTTCTGCCCCTCTCTCTCTTTCTTCTTCTTCTGGGATCCCAATTATTCTAATGTTGTTTTGTCTTATGGTATCGCTTATCTCTCAAATTCTGCCCTCGCGATCCAGTAGTTGTTTCTCTCTCTTTTTCTCAGCTTCTTTATTTTCCATCATTTGGTCTTCTATATCGCTGATTCTCTCTTCTGCCTCATTTATCCTAGCAGTTAGTGCCCCCATTTTTGATTGCACCTCATTAATAGCCTTTTTGATTTTGACTTGGTTAGATTTTAGTTCTTTTATTTCTCCAGAAAGGGTTTCTCTAATAACTTCCCTGCTTTTTTCAAGCCCAGCTAGTATCTTTAAAATCATAATTCTGAACTCTAGGTCCGACATTGCACTAATGTCCGTATTGAGTAGGTCCCTGGCAGACGGTACTACCTCTTGTTCTTTTTGTTGAGGTGATTTTTTCCATCTTGTCATTTTGTCCAGAGGAGAACAGATGAATGAGAGAACAAAATGCTAACAGGTTAACAACATCCCCAGAAAATATACTCTAAACAAATCAGAAAAGACCTGAAACCAGGGGAAAAGAAAGGGAAAGAAAGAAAAAAGAAAGAGAAAAAAAAGAAAAAAAGAAAAAGATAAAAACAAACAGAAACAGAACAAAACAAAAAAAACCAGAATATGATCAAATATGATCAGGCTGGTGTATAGATCAGTGCCACACACTACATTTTGGGTGCATTTTGGTCTGTTAGAAGAAAGTGTCTCCTAAAATTTTAAAGAAAGAAAGGTTTATATATGTACAAAATAAGGGTTGATATGATGAAGGGATGGAATATGACTATAAAGATGAAAATTATAAAAAATTTTAAAAAAGGAATTGATAAGGTGTTTGAAAAAATAAAGAAGAGGATTAGAATAAAATGAAAGAAAGAAAGAAAGAGAGAGAGAGAGAGAGAAAGAAAGAGAAAGAAAGAAAGAAAGAAAGAAAGAAAGAAAGAAAGAAAGAAAGAAAGAAAGAAAGAAAGAAAGAAAGAAAGAAAGAAAGAAAGAAGGAAAGAAAGAAAGAAAGAAGGAAAGAATAGCGGGGAGAGAATGTGACCAGGCAGGAGACTAGAACAAAGCCATACACTAGAGATTTAGGGTATACTTTGATATGTTAGAAGAAACTGTATCTCAAAATTTTAAAGAGAGAACAACTTATATATATATGCCAAAAATAAGGGTAACTACTATGAAGGGATAGAATATGACTCTAAAAATGAAAAACAAAATTTTTTTTTAAAAAAGGGATTGATAAGATGTTGGTTGAAAAAGGGAAAAAGAAAAATTAAAAAAAAACAGTTAAAAAAATTAACTTTGAAAGACTAATGAATCATGGTGAAAAAAAAGCCATGAATTTTACGTGCAGTATTCTCCTAGCGCTGGAGTTCTGCCATTCTCATTGATTCGTAAACTTGGTCTTGGCTTGCTGGCTGTTCGTGCTGATCTTCTGGGGGAGGGGCCTGTTGCCGTGGTTCCCAAATGTCTTTGCTGGAGGCGGAATTGCCCCGCCCTTGTAGTCCGGGCTAAGCAAGCTGCTCGGGTTTGCTGTTGGGAGCTTACGTTCCCTGCAAGCTCTCGGTACAGCTTTGGACGACCAGGGTGAAAATGGTGGCCTCCCAATCTCCGCCCTGGAGGAGCTGAGAACTCGGGGCCCCGCTCCTCAGTGTGCCCCCAGAGAAAAGCAGTCACTCCCGTGTCCCCGGTCTCCGGCTGCACTCCGTGCTCACCCGGCCTGTGACCGAGCATTTCTATCTCTGGCACCCGACCCCGTGTGGAGTCTCCAAACCCAGCAGATCCCTGCGGTGCACTCCCGTGCTGCTCCTCCCTGGGGAGGAAGGGGAGTCTCCCCGGCTCTGCCGCTTGTTGGGTCCCTGCTGGAGGAGCAGTGGCCTGACTGGGCCGCGGATCACAGTTTATGGCCACCCCGAGCTGAGAGCCTGCGCCTCGGCTCCGTCTCTGCAGCCGGCTTCCCTGCTCCGATCCCTGGGAGCTCTGCCGCCCTCAGGCACCCCCGGTGTTTCTGTGACCCCGAGGGTCCTGAGACCACACTGTCCCGCGAGGGTTCCACCCCCCGCTTAGCCACTGGAGGGACGTCCCTCAGCGGAGCCGACTTCTAAAAGTTCCGATTTTGTGCTCTGCGGCTCTAGCACTTGCCAGAAGCGGCCGGCGGAGGCCCCCTCCCCCGCTGTCTATCCTCCCGAATATCGCCTCGGATTCACTTCTCCGCACGTCCTACCTTCCAGTAAGTGGTCGCTTCTCTATTCAGAGTGTTGTTGCTATTCTTTTCTTTGATCTCCTGTTGAGTTTGTAGGTGTTCAGAGTGGTTTGATCCCTATCCAGCTGAGTTCCTGAGAGCAGACGAAACCCAGGTCTCCTACTCCTCTGCCATCTTGCTCCGCCCCCATCAATCAATCCATTTTTTAGAGGTAAAATCATTTTCTAGAATTTGGCAGGGATTCCTCAAGAGTAAATCAGAATTGACTATGATCCTGTGAACGGTTTCCTGATTGTTTTACAAGAGGACTACCACCGTGCCCTCCAACTCCGTCCTTGCCGTTTAGGGAGATTCTCAGGGCAAGGAGAACACTGCTGACAGGTGAGCCCATCTTTCCTCCTTCCACAGCATCCTGGTTCCCCACCTTACTGACATCATAAATACTCCTGATTGTCCCTTTTCCCTCCCTAGTGAATCACACAAATCCTGACCCACTGAGCACCTCTAATGCAGGACTGGCTACATACATTGTGGGGTCCAGTGCAAAATGAAATTACGTGGCCACTTGTTTAAAAAAAAATGATGAGGCATTTCAAGAGGGCCACAGCATTGCATGAAGCCCAGTGCAGGGCCCTTCTAAGTTCAGGTCCCTATCCAACTGTGCAGGTCATATCCCCATGAAGAAAAGTGCAGATTCCTGACCATGAGAATCAGAATCCCCTCCATCGGATTCTGAAATCTGCATATAAAAGTTATTACGTAAAGGAAATCCAAAAGTAACTTTTTCTTAGGGAAAGGATGGGTATGAACAAAGGCTGGGTGACTAGACAGCTGGGATTGACAGAGAAGGCAGCAGAGGCAGGGAGAAGCTGGCCAGCAGAAGATAGAGACAAGGGGGTGCAGGGCAAGAAGGGCCAGAGAGGGGAGGACTTCGGAGGAGAGCTGGAGGCCCGTGTTCAGGAGTAAACAACCGATTTAAAATCATACTGCTAGTCAAGAGCACCTGAGTGAATGAAGGCTTTCTTCAAGAGATCACAGGTAATTTAGGTAGATCTTTAATTGTGACACTGACCAACAGACAAAAGCTTTACTTTATACTGTCAGAGAATCTACATGCATACTACATGGGGACTCCTGGTTCTCAAATAATAATGCAAGAAGATATAAAGATGCTAAAACTAGCCCAAGCAAAACAATCAGCTTGATATTTCAGAAAGCACAATGAGATTGTGCAGTGTGTTGGAATAGGAAATCATTAGGAGTTCGTGGATGGGTTACATATTTTCACTGATGGATTCATAAATTAGCTCAATTAAATTTATGAATTAATTTATTGATGAATGAAAGCATGAACTGACCAGTTAATCCCTAATCCACTAATTACTAAATTAGCTTCCACTAAGCAAATGCAATTAAATAATATATAAGAAGGCTCTAGCAAATATTTGTTGAGCAAATGACTAAAATGGGTAAATGCTGACAAATCCCCAATTAGCCCCCAAATCTCAGGATTCTAATTCTCCAGGCTGAAACCTGACAACGTTTCGTTACAAGGTGGCCAGAGAAAATATTGATTCAAAAGACATTTGATTTGCAGTCTTAACCTCATATTTCTTCTACTTCCAACACTGCAAGAAATTTTCTAGGCCAATCATTGTGCCACTTTGCAGAGCAAAAACAGAAGTTAGGGAAGGGATGACATGAGTTGAAAGATTCGAAGCCTCAGCTCACATGCCCGGAAGTAAGGACACCTTTCTGTAATTGAATTACACTTTTAAGGCATTGTTATTGATTCTTAAAAATCATACAAAATAGCTATTAAGATTTCAAAATATATGCTCAGTGTCCCAAGTTTGGATACGAAGCAGACCAGCCGGGATGATTCACACAGCAGGAGTGGCTGTTCAAGAGGATGGGAGTGGGTAGTGAGAGAGCTGATAAGGCTCTGCTTCTGGGAGTGGTGGCGTCAGATTTCCCAGTAAAAACGACAGTAAACTGCAAAGAAAATCCAAAACCAACAACTACCTGAAGGCTTGGTGAGCGACCAAAAAGCAGGCGGAACCTAGAGAGGGGTCTCCATTTGGGAAAAGAAAGGCACTAGCTGAGTTTCCCGCTTTTACAGTGGTTAGCCTGAAGTCAGATGGTGCCTTTGGGGTGACCAGGAGGGAGAAGGCAGCTAAACCTCCAATAGACCCCTGCAGTCTTTCCGGCCTGAAGAACCAGAGGCCAGAGGTGGGGGAGCCACAGCAGCTGGAAAGTGAGGGGGAGAAATCAGAGAAAGGAAAGCAGGAGGAGAATTTCTCTGCATAAAATCTGCCCCTAACCTCTGGGCTGATGTCTGAGCTTTGCCTGCACCGTTAGACTTCAAACTGCCCCGCTAAGGCTAAAAGAACTATACGGAGATTTTAGCTGTTGCTCACTACTTTTGAAAACAAAAAAATCAATATTCTCAGGCTGCCTGGGTGGCTCAGTCAGTTAAGTGTCTGCCTTTGGCTCAGGTCATGATCCCAGGGTCCTGGGATTGAGTCCTGCATCGGGCTCCCTGCTCAGCAGAGAGCCTGCTTCTCCCTCTCTCTCTGCCTGCCACTCTCCCTGCTGTGCTCTCTCTCTCTCTCTCTCTCTCTCTCTCTGTCAAATCAATAAAGAAAATCTTAAAAAAAAAAAAAATCAACATTCTCTGCCAGTGATTCTCCAGTGAGTGGGCTGGGGAGTAGCTGAGATATTACCTCCTGCCATGTAAGAGACAGCCCCACACAGCAAAGTGTTGTTTCACTCAAAATGTCAGTTGCCACTTCACACCCAAAGGATGGCTGTTATCAGAAAAACAGACAATAACAAGTGTTGGTGAGGATGTGGAGAAACTGGAACCCTTGAGCCTTGCTGGAGGGAATGTAAAATGCTGCAGCTGCTGCAGAAAACAGTATGGTGCTTCAACATTTGATACATCTTTAATATATGATCCAGCAATTCCACTTTTGGGTGGACACTCGAACTGAAAGCAGAAACTCGAACAGATATTTGTACACCCATGTATATAACAGCATTATTCACAATCGCCAAAAGGTGGAAACAACCCAAGTGTCCATTAATGGATGAATGGGATAAACAAAATGTTGTCTATAAAGACAATAGAATATTCTTCAGCATTTAAAAGTAATGAAACTCTGGCACCTGCTACAACACGGATGAACCTTGATGATATCATGCTGAGTGAAATCAACCAGACACAAAAGGACAAAAGCTGTATGGCTCCATTTACATGAGGTATTTACACTAGTCAAATTCAGAGAGACAGAAAGTGGAATGGTGGGTGCAGGGGCCTGGGAGGAGGTGGCAATGGGGAGTTAGTGCCTAGCGGGTACAGGGTTTCAGTTCGGGATAATGTCTGGAGATGGTGGTGTGATGGTTGCACAATATGAATGTACTTAATGTCCCTGAACTGTACACATAATAGTGGTTAAAATGGTAAATTTTATGTTATGTATATTTTAACACACACCCTTCGGAGGTGCCCCCTTAAGTGCTGCTCTAAGATTCAGAGAAGCTTCAGACCTCCCTAGTTAGAACTTGGCATGTATTGTCCTAGTGAAACATTGTTATGAATGATGGTTAATTCTGATTCAGGTGCAAGATAAGTTGGTCTTTAAACCAGGACTGGAAATAATACCGCTACTTATAATATCGCTTCCATGCAAAAATACATTCTGATGTTCTATTTCACACAACTCACTTTGATACATCTTGGAACATATCTATGTATTAGATGCTGCTTCTGCTTCAAGCTCAGCTACCTTCACCCGCTACCTTCACCCGTTCACCTGGCCATCCCCTCTGATCCTGAACACCCAAGAGCAGCCTCTCGCGCCCAGCCAAGATAGAGTAGCTATGCTGTCAGGATTTTGCCACATTGTTACACTCTGAAAAAGAAAACAACAGCCCAAGTACATACTTCAGATACAGAGATAGGGGAGAGAAATTTACTATTAGATGCCCACAGAACTAAACTTATAATACATTCTGCCTTTCCTCTACATGTCTGCAGCCCTTTTGGAGGAAAAGTATGTGAACTATTTAATAACTCAAAGTAATCATATCCTGTCTTAAAAATAAGAATTGTAGAAAAGCAAAGCATCGAACACTGCAAAATCAAGTTCTCAGCTTAAAACAATTACCTCTCAGCTTAACTCAATTACCTCTCTCCCAACTCATCAATCTCATTTTAAATAGTCAAGTGTTATTTAAATTTGCCTTCATGTTTACCAGTTTCCTCGTTCCTCTTACTCTTTTTTAAAGTAATCTTTTTTAGAGATTTTATTTATTTGTTTGTTTGTTTATTTGTTTATTTAGAGTGCAAGTGGGGGGAGGGGCAGAGGGAGAAAGAGAATCTCCCGCAGACTCCACGCTGAGCACAGAGCCTGACTCAACTTGGGGTTCAATCCTATGACCCTGAGATCATGACCTGAGCTGAAATCAAGAGTCAGAGGCTTAACTGACTGAGCCACCCAGGTGCCCCTGTTCCTCTTATTCTCACATCCCCAATCTTCCTTCCAGTTTATTTCCTTTTCCCTGGAACCCCTCCAGTTCCTCTTTCCATGCTGGTTTGTTAGCAGTAAACTGTCATTATTTGCCTAAAAGTGTCCCTATATTCTGTCTTCATTTTACCCTCACACTTGAATAACAGTTTAGTGAGATTCAAATTCCAGGTTGACAGTCGCTTTCTCTTATTCTCTTAGCACTCTGTTCTGCATTTTTACTAGAATATGCCTAGATGTGGGCTTACTTTCAGTTATCTTGCTTAGGACTTCTTTTGACTCCTGCATCTGAGGATCCATGTCTTTAATTGATTATGGAAGATTCTCAGCCCTATCTAACGCCCCCATGCTCCTCTGCCCAGTACGGAAAGACTATGAGATGTGTCTTCTATCTTCTCAGGCTCTTTCATTTGCTCTTAGCCCCTCTTTCACGTTTCACATCCCTCCATCTCTCGGTGCTCTATGCTGTCTGGGTAATTTCTTCAGATTTATCTTACTATTCAGTAATTCCTTAATAATAAAATCTGCTTTGTTAACTCATCCGTTGCAACAGTATGTTTCATTTCTAGGATTCTGTTTGGTTCTTTAATAAATGTACCTATTCCTTTTTTCCCCTTGTCTAATTCTTATGTTTTTATTCCTTTGTTTTTGCTCTTAATCATTTTTAACATTCTTCTTTTTTAGTCTTTTCCATATTGTATTAGTTTTCTAGGGCTGCCATAATAAAATGCCACAGACTGGGTGGTATAAACAACAGAAATTCATTTTCTCATGGTTCTGGAAGCCAGAAGGCTGAGATCGAGGTGCTGACAGGGTGTGTTTCCTCTGAAGCCTGTCTCCTTAGCTCGTAGATGGCTGTCTTCTCCCCCTGTCTTACATGGTCTTTCCTCTCTGTGTGTCTGTGTCCTAATTTTGTCTTCTTATAAGGACGCATTCAGATTGGATTAGGACCCATGCTAGGGGCCTCATTTTGAACTAATCACCCCTATAATGGCCCTATTCTCAAATGCAGTCACAATCTGCAATACTGGGGGTTAGAGCTTCGACCTATGGATTTGGGAGCTGGGGAACACAGTTAAGCCCACAACATATATCATTCCCTATTTAGTTCTTGAGGACCTAATCCTGCAGCTTGAGACTACTACCTCTAACTCATAATGAATTAGCTTCTCATAAATTTTATGATTTAAAATGATCTTTATCTTCAATGAGGCTTTATCTGTGAGTAGCCTTACAAAGAGGATTCACATTTGTTTTTGCCAGGACCCTGGGTATTTATTGATCCAGGACCTTTTTATGTTCATTTTTCAACTTGGAGAGTCACCGGACACCACAGTAAGCTTGCATCTCAAACCCAGGCATCCTGTAGCCTGTAATCACGAATTCCCAGGGGGGAGATTTTTCTTCCCCATCAATTTGTGTCAGAACAGACATTTTCCTTGGCATCTCCCTTTGAACGAGGGTGTGGTTTCTCAAGGTCCTGGCTTAATGAGAGGGTCTCATTTCCAACACTATGCCTCTCACGGGGTCAGATCTTGCCCTGTGACAGTCCAGGTCTTGGGGCAGACCCCCATGATCTGTGCCTCCTAGTGCTCACACCCTTGTGTGCTGTCTTCCCCTTGAGTATGGCAGGACCTGTGCCTGTTGCTGGCCAACAGAATATGGCAAGGTGATGGTGATAGAGCTGGTAGACATGAGCTGTAGGCAAGGGCAGTGATAAGTAGAAGCCTGGGGACACAACATCCTGGCCTTGTAGCTTCCAAGACCCTGGGGCTAACAGACTAAGAGCCACAGGTGCAGAACATGTGCTCTCCTCTTCCTCCTCTGCCCCAGGGTAACCCCTTGACACATTATAATGCATTTGCCTTGTGGTTTTGATTCCCCCCACAATGGGGGAAGGCTGCCATGATGGTACAAACCTTGCAGGGTCAAAAACTCCCCCTCCCAGCCTGTGGGAGGAGTCCCCCAAATGATTGGAAGCAGCTGCCATTAGAGACCACCCCATCCATGACCCAAGACCCCGGTAGCCTCAGGGCAGTTGCCACCTCTGGGCCTGCCTACTCTCTCATCTTGAGAGCTACTGTCCTTGATAAACTGCTTTGTGCTGGGTTGTTGTATGCAACTGATGAATCCCTAAATTCTACCTCTGAAACCAATAATACAGTATATATTAATAAAAAAAAGAAAAATTTTAAAAATTAAAAAAAACAAAAAACGGCTTGTGCTTGCTACTTCCCTTCCGGCTGTCTTTATTCAAGTTCAGATCCTCACATAAATCTTATGCAAGGAATCCCAGAACCGAGACATCCATTCACACACAGCAGAATCTCCCACCAGCAACAATGGTGTACATACAAGATTAAATGTATGTGATTGGACATACATGATTACATGTGTAAGATTCTAGTACCTATTCTGCTGGAGACTCACACTCTCTTCCTTTGAGGAAGCAAGCTGGGTATAATAGGAAGCCCACATGGCAAAATGAGGGCAGGCTCTGGTTGACAATCAGGAAAAACCTGAAGCCCTGCAGTCCTACAACCACAGGAATTTAATTCTGCCAAGTGTGGCTTGGCAGTGAAGACCCCAGGGCAGACCTCAGCCCAGCTGACACCTGGAGTGCAGCCATTGAAGGCCCTGTGCAGAGGACCAGCTCAAGTGCCTTTTTTTTTTTTTTTTAAGATTTATTTGTTTAGTTGAGAGAGAGAAAGAATCTCAAGCAGACTCTGCACTGAGCAGGGAGACCCACTTGGGACTTTTGATCCCATGACCCTCAGATCATGACCTGAGCTGAAACCAAGAGTCAGGCACTTAACTCACTGAACCACCCAGGTGCCCTGACCAGCTCAGACTCTTGACCCACAGACACCGTGAGATAAGAAATGTGTGTTGTTTTTAGCCAAGTCTGTGTAATTTGTTACCCAGTGAGTGATAACTAACATCCTCTCCCCAGCTCGTACAGGCGGCAAACCCTCCGCCCCCAGGGCAGCCACACCAATTTACAAGATGGGGATCTGATTTTCAGCTGCTTGTTGCTCTGGGCCCCTAGGGCTTTCTGCTAGTTTCTCTAACAATTCACACACAAAAAAATCTTTGTTACTCTGGATGCAACACATTTAGGTTGTTTTAAAAATTGTGTTTGTTAGGGCACCTGGGTGGCTCAGTCGTTAAGCGTCTGCCTTCAGCTCCGGTCATGATCTCAGGGCCCTGGGATCAATCCCCACATCAGGCTCCCCGCTCAGTTGGAAGCCTGCTTCTCCCTCTCCCACTCCCCCTGCTTGTGTTCCCTCTCTCTCTGTCAAATAAATAAATAAAACCTTTAAAATAAAATAAAATTGGGTTTGTTTTCAAGCAAGATGGCTTCAGGGTTATAGTAGTCCTTGTGGTTAGAAATGGAAGGACTCATTAGAGGTTTCCAGTCAAACTGGATGCATCATGTTCTTTTTCTCTTTATATTCTTTCCACAGAAAATGCATCAACTTCCAAAGTTCAAATATGACCTGTCTGGGGAAGATGCTCAAACTTTCATCTCAAATGCTAACCTTTCCCTCAGAACCCCAATCTATATTTTCCTCTGCCTTTTAGAAATAGTTTTCTCTTAGAAGTCTTATCTTGACATTAAGGCAACTTACTTCCTTTTTTCCGCCCAAGTCTTTCAGATGGATCATTTCTTAATCAGCTTCCAATACGCCCTTTCACTCACCCCTTTACCCGGTTGGTGGCCAAGAGCTCTTTATTTATCCTTACAACACTTCCCACATCTGCTTCTTCCTTTCATGGCTATCACCAGCCCCTTACTGGAGGTTCCCATGATCGCATGTCTAGACGCGGGCAGTATTTTCTCCCTGCTTTCTCATTTCCTCACCTTGGCTCATGCAGCTACTTCCATCCAGTCTGCCCAGCTTGTCTATATCTTACCTCTTTAAACATCCAGCCCTAAGACAGCTTCCTCTAGGAAGCCTTCTGGGTCTAACCTGAGCCCAAGATCTCCTCCTCCTCTGTACTCAAAACAGTCCCCGAAACCTTAGGGTTGGGAACTGCCATGCTTTACTTCTGTATGTCTTTGCCTGGTAAAGTGCCTTCCAGAGAGGACGTGTTTAATACACTTTTTACAGAGGGCGATTCAAAGTCACTTTGGACAAAGACAAAAAAAAAAAACAAAACGAAACAGTGGTTCAATGGAAGATTTTTTTTGAAGCTGTTCTCATATTCCTTATTTGGAAACTCCCTAATGCTGCCAATAACGTGGAGAGATCAAGTATAAGGAGGAAGAATATTACCTCCTCTTCTCTGCCATTCTCTCCCTCTGTCTACCTAATCCTATTATTGCAGTAACGCAGAGCTGTGAAGGGAGAGGCCAACATAGATTGGGAATCTATGATGATTCAACAATAGTAATAGTGCCGGCTAACATTTATTGCATGCTTACTATATTCTCATTTAATTCTCTAGTAAATCCTTTACTGTGTACCTGGCACTGTGCATTCCATGTATGACCTAGTGTTCTCCCCATACCTAGCTAATGAGATAGTCCTAATTCTCCTATTTTACACCTGGGGAAATTTTCCAAAGTCAAACCACAAACCAGAGATTGAGCAAGGACCCATATCTGGTTCATCTGATTTGGGAGCTCATGACGTGTCCCACTTCTTCTGCCTGCCACCGTGAAGGCATCAGCACCGTATACATTAGCAGACATAAATACTGTAAACATGGCTGATGTAGTCCTCTATGCTGGAAGCCAGAAAATGTGAGGGTCCCATCTTGGTTTTGCTTCAAGTTTGCCAAGTGACCTTAAGCAAGTCATTTGCTTTCTCTGGTGACTCAGTTTCTTTACCTGTACAGTGAAAATTTTATCTGTCCCACTCTGTCAAAGTATTTTAATGACAGATCCAATAAAATATTGTGCAAGAATTATGAAAAATGTTGTACATATTGTCCAGTCCGCTGACCTTTGGACAGGCATTGGTATGATTGTGTTTACTACAATATACAAACCAAAATACAAAAACTTTTCTTTTTCTTTGACAGACAGGAGAGGTGTTTCTTATATACTTCTCTCCCATCATTTTCATGACCAGCTATGCAAAGTTGGCATTAAATTACCCCTTATTTATAAGAAGGAATAAATGTAGAGCATCTGGTCTAGTAGGTGCTCAATAAATATCAATTTCCTTACTTTGCCTGAATGAGCATAGGAGGCAAAGTTTGTGCGATGATTAATTATGTGTCAACTTGACTGGACCACAGGGTGCCCAGATATTTGGCCAAATGCTATTCTGGGTGTTTCTGTGAGAGTGGGGTTTTTTTTTTTTTCAGTATTTTATTTAAAATTCCATGATAGTCAACCTACAGTGTTATATTAGTTTCAGGTGTACGGTATATGATTCAACAATCTGTGAGGGTGTTTTTAGATGAGATTAACATTTAAATCAGTAGACAGAGCAAAGCAGGTTGCCCTATTGACTGTGGGTGGGCCTCATCTAATCAGTTGAAGGCCTGAATAGCCCTACAAGTCTGACCCTTCCCTAAATAAGAGAGAATTTTTTTCGTACCTTTGGACTCCAATAGAAACATCAACTCTTTCTGGGTCTCATGCTGCTGGCCTTTGGACTGGCACTAAGCCATTGGCTCTTCTGGCTTCTGGTTTGCTGTCATATGCTGCAGATCTTCTGATCTTGAGTCTTGCTCACCTACAAAACCACATGAGCCAACTCCTTCTACTAAATTTGTCTCTTCCCTCTCTCTCTGTGTCTCTCTAGATACAGATACAGGCTTAGACACAGACACAGACAGAGATATCCTATTGGTACTGTTTCTCAGAGAACCGTAGGTAACGCAGCCTGGTACATGCTCACTAAATGCCACAGGAAGACTCTGTTCGCAGCATCCTAAAACTAATAATCAGCCATGATCTTCCTGTAAGCAATTAGGTTCAAAATTGAAAATCCTGACTGTGGTGGGAGGGGGAGTTATGCCCTAGGAGTCACTTAGCTCTATCAGAGCTCTAGCCTCAGGATTCAGGACATGTCCTTGGGGAACCCCACTTCTTGTCACGGCTGGCACCTCACTGTCCTTTCTGTCCTAGGGTGCAAATCACTTATGTGGCTACAAAAGACTCTTTTATTGCCTGTCTCACGTTCCCTACTTCATAAATCTTAAATCGGTGTCAACGTCACAGAAGGCAGTGGCTCGATTCAGTAAGTCTAAAATGGTCCCCAAAGCCCTGTCACCTGGATATATTAGGAATGGCTTTCTGCCCTCCTTTGGTCTAAGCCAGCCTGAGAAAGAACACACCACGGCTGTCTGACTTGGGGGCTTTCTTCCCCTCCCCCGCATCTCCAGCGATTTATAACTCATTTTTTCTGGTTAACCGTGACCATGGTCATGACCACGCATACTGCCCTGGATGGACTCCTCAGCTTGTCAGGGGGATATATGGCTATTAAGAAGAGAGCCAGGATCCCAGAGGGTTTGGCTACCGAGATGCATTTTTCTTCCTTTCTCAATTACTAGTGGAAAATAATGCCTGGGAGGAAAAGAAGATAAACTGTGGCAATTCAAATTTCCCCTAAGCGAGGGTTTATTTTTTATTTTCCCCAGATCTCAGATAAATGCTCTTCCTGGTTTCTGTTTTATGTCACTTTGGCTGACATATGTCAAGCTCTTAACATTGATTAAAAATACACCATTTGGATGGAAACAGACTATCACAACATGAGGGGATTTTGCTGTTTCATTTTGTTGTTTTAATAAGTGTAAGGGTAATGAAAAGACCTAAATGAATAGTCCTGGAGACCAAATCCTCTGTTTATCTACAGAGCAGATGTACCTTCTCAACTCCCCTTCCTTACACTCTACTTGATTACTCAGAAAGGTGGCTTCACCCTATCTCCACCACCGCCCCTCGTAGAAAGAGCCGATTCAAGAGAATGTCTAGAATTACACAGATTATCATTGTTTAGGCTACGATCTTGCTTGATGGTTGCATGGGTACAGGTCTTAACTCCTCTGTTAAGATTGAGACCTCGCCAAGGTTACAGACAACGTCCTTCATGTCTTTCCCACAAGACACAGCATGGTCTCTTGACACGCATAGGAGACGACTGGTTATAAATGTTTGTTGATTAAACAAATGAGCAAATGAAAATATTTTAGTAGGTGTAGATGACAAGCCTTTTAGGAGCTGTTAGGCTCATTATAAATAGGTGCATGCTGTCCTTCATCACCAGCAGTCTTGGCCAGACATTCAATGCTGCCAACTGATACCACCCAATTGGTAGGTAAGGCTGTATAACCACCCCTGTAAGATCACCGTTCTTATCCAGATTGCCGTTTGAAGAGCAAACAAGGTATTCCCACTGTAATTCTGACTCCACTGTGGTATGGGCTGTGCGGATTTACTTTCTCAAATATGGCCCTGGGGCCGGAAAAAAAGAACAGGATCAGTGCCCCCAGTAAGGATATCTGTTTCTAGACCCTAGTATTTTGCTAGACTGAGGCAATGTCGTAAGAAGAGACTTTATTATTGCCCCAATCATCTCGCATGCTCAACTACAACACTGAGATGCTGACACATATAAGGAATGAAGAATTTGTTTGGCTTCTGTGGAAAAACAAAGAATGGGGCGAGAATAAGCTCTTTAGCAAGAAAAAGTCCGCTAAACTTTTTCCTAGGAGATTTAGCACATTTGAAAAAAATGGACAAAAAGTAGTATTTCCCCCCACCTCCAAACTCAGTTAACATTTTCTTCAGGAACCTCAATATTTTCCATTTCTGGTCAAGATCTGAACATCAAAAAAAAAAAAAAAAAAAAGGAAGTATGATCTGAAGTAAGTATGGTCTGACCAGGAGCAAAAGAGGCCCCAGACCTCATGAGGAAGCTTGACCAAAAGAGGAACAGAGCCCTTGACTTAGAAAACTGAACTGCTGGAGTTTAAGTGACTGGCCCTAATTCAAAGCAGGTGCAATCACTCTAGCCGTTTGCTGACAGGCAACATGGAGGAGAGAAAACAAAAAGCAGGGAGAAGCGCTGAGTGCTCGGAGGCTTTCAGAGGCTCCCGTTGCTAGGGAACCGCTTCCTCTGTGCTCATACACGGCTAACTCAAGCTATTCAGATATCACCAGAATAATCTTTCTTAGGCTTAGGAAGAAAGGAAACAGCTCTCAGAGCTCAGACGTCATGGTAACACCAGGCAAGGCCTGGCTTTTCCAGCAGACACTGAAGAGCCAAGGATGCCAGGAGAGGACAAGAAGTGAATGGGCATCTTGTTTTTATTCAGACAGTCAGGGGATTGACCCCCCCTTCTCTCCTCTGTCTCTACCCAGGTGTGTCAGTAGCAAACAGCGACAACACACACACACAGGAGCACACACAGCAACTTTATCATCCGTTCCTTGAGAGCAGAGACAAGGTTTTATTCATCTTCAGATGCGGACATCATGCAACACAGCGCTCGAGACTCAGTTCCTCGTGTGAGTTGAATTCAACTCCTCTTTTCACAAAGATTTACTGAGGACGTGGTTCTCTGTGCACTGTGTGTAGTGCTCTGAGGCAGACAAAAATGAACACATACATTCCTCCCCTCAAGAGGCTTCCTGGTCTTGTAAGAGAAACACGAGTGAGGCTGAGGGTTGTGTTGCTAACATCACAAATGTTAGCAACACACATTAACAGCAGTATAAATAAGATAGAAAGTTTGGGGGGTTCTTTGTTCTTACACCTAAAAGGAGCCTCAGAGAGGCAGTTCAGAGTTGGCATGGAGCCCCATGGTCACCAGAGACCCAAGTTTCTGTATTTTGCCCCCACTATCCTTAGATAATTGTTCATCCTCAAAGTCACCCTGTGATCCTAGATGGCCACCATGATATCCTGCCAATGTTCCAGACAGGAAGGAGGGGGAAAAGTGTGTTCTCTTGAGGGAGATTTCCAGAAGCCCCACAGTAGTAGACACGGCATTTGGCGTCTTTCTATGAAAAAATGTAAAGCCCTCCCCTCCTCAGGTTGTTGTTTGAGGGGTGTGAAATCAGTCTTATTTGTATATAGTTAATTTTTTTCATTATGAAAATTGTAGCATCTTATCACAGCAATTTTGGGAAATGGATTATTTTCTTAATAACCAACCCTTGATCGACTGCCTGCCTTATGCCATTCCAGGAGATCCTTCGCGGGATCCCCTGACGACTTAGCTTATATATACCTTTGGCCAGCCTGATCTGTAAGGGAGGCTGGGAAATGTAGTTTTATAGCTGGGCCTAAACTGTACCCAACAAAATCAGGATCCTGCGGCTAAAGAAGAGAAATATTGGATAAACAGTTGGCAGAGATAAGACATGTCCACACATAATTGTAAATTGTAGGCCATAAGAGAGGTATTGGAGAGATTACTTCTCCAATATGTATGACTTTATCAAGAGTACAGAATTTGACTTGGACCTTCAAGCCTACATATGATTTTAATAGATGAATAGGTACTCTGACGGTGGTGTGTAGGATGGATGAGAGCGGGTTAGGTCTAGATGCAGAAAGACCAGGTAGGAAACCATGAAAATAGTTTGGGCATGTGGGGAATATTGACCTAAACTGGAGTGTGACAGCAAGACTGGAAAAGTTGGGATACAAGAAATACTGCAAAGAAACTCAATATAGAGGTTAAGTGGAAAGTAGCAATGCAAAATGACCTTGAAGCTGAAGGCCAAGATGGAGGGTGACACCATAAACAGAAATCATACAGGTGGAAAAAAGAGCCAAGTTTGGAGGGTGTTTGTTTTTGTCTTTGATTCTATCAGATTTCAACATAATATCCTAATAGAGTGAAGCAGATTAAAAACAAAAGATACTAAATTTCACCAAATCTTGGGGGAAGAAAAGTAAAGACTCATTTCTTTACTTCATCTCAATCATCTCAATGACTTTATATGCCCACGGCAAATTCCGGAACTTGCCCCACCCCCGCGCGTGCCCTGCTTACCGAAAACCAGGGGGTTTAGCCTTTCTAAGGGGCACCAGATCTTAGATTCCTGCTGATAAATGTGCTCAGATCAGAGGCAAATAGATTCTACCCTCTCCATATGGTACTGCTCAGAAATTCTCAGCTCTGTCCAGAAGACATACCAGTATTTGCAGGGTTGCTGGAATGGTTAAGAGTATAGGGCATTGGAACTCAACTGGGCCTATGTTGGGATGAATTCTTTTTAAGGTTGAGTTTCCTTATTTGCAAAGTGGGGATAATATAAACCCCATAGGGCTGTTAAGAGGATTAACTAAGAAATTCACAGAAAGTACTTAGCGTAGTGCCTAATGCGCTGCAAGGACTTACTAAATGTTAGCTAGTGTTATTGTTAGAGTATCTGGCAAGCATGCTTCACCAGACGTTTGTGTTCAGTTGTTAGAAAAGAACAATTCAGATAATGTGATCCTGAACGTGCTCAAATCAAAAATGGCAGCTGGACCAGATGAACTCAGGATCCAATCAATGGGCGGTAAGTGGTAAGGAGCAGAGAAAGTTGTCACCTGAAGGAAATAAAACAACGATCCATTTTTCTTTAAGTCTTTTCAAATGGCTGGAGAGAACTACATACTACAAACCCACTTAGAGCAGGACAGGCATGAAAAGAATGTGGGCACAAAAAAAATGTTCAAGCCTGAACTTCTGGAAATATGGCTATTAGGGTTGAGGGTATAACAAGGCAAAACTTGCGGCCCTCTCTCAGCACCCAGCAGAGAGGGCAGAATCCACACATTCTTTTGAAAACACGGACAAGTTAACCATGTAGCCAAATGAACTGATCTGATGCCACAGTCAGATGCCAGACTAGCATTGGGGCTTCTGCCAAATTCACCCCGACTTTTCTGAGTCCTTGATCTGGTTCTGCTTCTACAGCTTGGAAAAAGCCAAGGGCAGTCTGTCCCTTTTGTCTGTTTCTCCTTGGATAGGAAAGCTGAAATTTTCCATGATTACTATACACACTGGAGTCATGCTTGATCAAAATCCATCTAAAAGGTGCCAGGCACACAGCCAGACGGGCAAATGCTCACAAAGGAAATTTTACATCAGTCTTGCTGAGCAAGAGCAGAAACAGAAGTCTGTCCTGCGGCCCTCTCAGTGAGAACACAGTGACCCCTTCGTTCCCGTGAAAGGGAAAGGCTTTGAGAAGCAGTTGTGGTCCCATCACTGCTCCAAGTCCAGAGAACGAGGTAAAGATCACTGACCGATCGGCAGCCTGATGTAAGCGAATGTTTCCTCCCGTTTCCACGGTAACGGCCCCCCACGCATCTCACCAGCTCCTCAGACACAGGCGGGATGGGGAGGTAACTAACCTCTCAGGGATGTGACGCCAAGTGATATTTATTTATTTATTTATTTATTTATTTATTTATTTATTTATTTATTATTTCCCTTAGAAATGCAGCCCTGATTTGCCAGTTTTTACAATTCCTCAAGAGAAATCGGAACCTAGATTGTTACAGGAAGTTTTCCAGATTTTAAACACTGGCAACCAATTTTGTAAAATTTTGAAGACTGCAGGCCAAACCAAATGCATCCGAGTTTGCCCTGTTGGTAACATCAGTCCTAAAATGTTAAAAATCACTTTTCAAGTTTTCAGAATTAGCCACTATTTTTGAATATCTGGGTGGAACACAGACCACATACCAATTCTCAGCCATAATGTGTTAGAGAAAATTCATTAACACTTTACTATTGTATTTTTTTGGTCTCTTTTTCTCATCCTCTCTCTGAGATGAAGGATAAGGAATCCAGAGGCGTTCTTTTCTAAGCTGTTTTTAAAAACGGGCTCAATATAGGGTAAATGACTATTCAAGTTCGCCCAGATCCAATCAGTAACTAAGCTGAACATTAGGGCTCATGTTTGGGGCTCAAACATAAATGATTGTGTGACTCAAATCCACTCCTCAATTCATATGAAGCAAGTTCAAAATCAGTCACAGTATGGCGGTCTCTAAGCAAATATGCTCTGTGATAGCCAACGTCAAGATGGAAAAGTCTCCGTTCCTTCTTCATAGTCACTTAACATCCCCCAATTAACGGGTAAGGACAGAATGCTACATTCAGAATAGGTTGGAGAATTTTTGAGAAGCTTAGGAATGCCACCATTTTGACCAGTTAATAAGGTTGTGATCAGAGCAGCTATTTTGCATTTACATTTTTAAAAATTTTTTTCAAGTTTTTTTTTTTTTTTTTTTTGAGATCCCAATCAGGCTCATTGATTCTTTTGAACTTTGAATGCAGTGATGGTGCCAGGGGACCGTCTCTGATTATGGGTTCTCTCAGAAGCGGTTTATATGGGAAGTGAGGGCAACAGCAGGGGGCCAGTGGGGTGATAAGCCAGCTACCTCTGTGGCTTAACCCTTGGGGGCAACTCTGGGCACCAGCGCAGAACACGTGCCCCACAGCTGGCCTCCACGAGGGGCCGGCGAGCAGAGGTATTTCTTCACCAGGTCCCAGCAGTGCTTGCTTGAGGGCTACTCCTGACAGGGGTCAGAGCAGTTTCTGGAAGAGAAAGCCTGATTCAGACACCTGCAGGTGTAGGAAGTGGGGGCCAGTGTCCATGGAAGCAGAAGCAGGGGCACATGGTGGCCGTCGCACCCTCCAGCTCATCGGTCCTGCCTCCCCTAATCTGGACGATGACATTTTCTCAATGAAATAGAAAAAAAAAATAGAAATTAGCCACTATTTTGAATATTAAGTCCTGGACTGTCTTTTCAATGATATGGCTTGAGCTGTGCTTCTCCTGGACACAAATTCTAGAACAGTGGCTGACCCACCGGGAATCACCTAAGTGGGTCGTAGGGCATGACTGCCATGAAGCCAAGTTGAACTGAGGTGTGGGCATGAGGGGAATAAAGATGCTGACTTCAGGGGACCCTTAGGACCCAAAAGCCACTTCATTTAAATGTTTGCAGGGAAACACGTGTACATAACAACAAGAGCAACAACAACACCAACCTTTGAGATTCAGAAACTTCCCATTTTTGCTCCCACCTCAGGGCCTTTGAGACAGTGACCAGCTGGAACCTCTACATGATGATTTCCCCTGTCCATGTCCGGAGAACGGGAGGAAGGGTACCCTCCAGGGAGAGACTGGGCTGGGCGTCCAAATGCATAGCATGCAGCACAAGCTCGAGCTTTCTGCTCATGTGCGGGGACAGGAAGTGAGACGTGGAAGTGGGGAAAGAGATTCCTCCAGGATGGAAACGCTCAAAGACCATCAATTTAGGGTTTCACTTATTTAACCTAAGTGCTGCTTCATTACTGCGGCTTTTGTATATTAGTGTTGCCTTCACGATTCTTCCTGTTCTAAGGGACTCTTACAGAGGCTGGAGAACAAATTTTAAACAAACAAGGAAATAATGGAAGAAAATAAAATAGCATAGAAACATCTTGTGGGACACACACACGCACACACACACACGCACACGCACACGCACACACACACACAGCATACAATTCTGCTCCAAGTATTGCCACACTGGAAGTTTCATTCCTAGTAACTGTTTCATTTTACAACCTGGATAAACTTCTGGGAAGCCCTGTGCGTCCAGGGATGCTAAGGGGACTTAGGATTGGATGTAGAGTAGTACTCGATAGGGCTACCAAGGTGTCTCATGTGGCACACGGGCACAATATCTAAACCAGACATTTGCTGTGCAGGTGCATTTCCGCTCCTCTTCAAGAAACAGGTGACTGGTCAGTCAACAGCACATCAGGTGTATCTTGAACATGGAGGACTAAATCAAACTCTCGTTCTTATTTATTTGTGTTTTCTCATTTATGAACAATAAGCGATCTATTGAATTTCCTGAATAAAAACAATCTGGAAACGATTAGCTCTCTGCCCACGGAGAAAGGAGAAAAAACAGAAACTGCTCTCTGGGTGACCCTGAGGAGGATGGAGGCTGTGGTTTCAGAGATGTGGGTGGTAATATCACTTAATAGATGTTGCCGAGGACAGAGCTGAGAACTTGGAAACTGGACTTCATTAGTCTGACACCTTTTCAATGCAAAATAATATTGAGCTAGGAGCACATTGGTACATCTTTAGTGGGCAGGCTAGGAAGTCTTCTTTCTTGCATGAAAGAACACCCTTGCTGCCTTGTCCTGCCAAACATTACTCACTCTCCCACCCCAGTCATCTCCTTGGATTTGAGGGCAAGGCCAATCGATTTAACAGTGAAGAAAATCTAGCTGTGCTCTTCCCCCCCAGCCCATGACTTTCTCCTACTTACACTCATAACTCAGGATCTATGAATAAATTCTAGAAACATCTTCCTCTTTATGAATACCTGTTAGAGCCTATGCATGACCTACCCCGTCCAGTGGTGTTTTAGTTCTTGGAATGGGGAATATATCATTTTCACAGGTGTATTCCTCTGGTAGACCTTCACTTCTTGGGAAGAATTTACATGATGGTGAACATCCAATCAACTATTCTTTGAAGTAGAGACAAAATAGCGGGACTCCTTGGACTAAAATAAAAGCATGGTCGTTAAGTCCCATACAGGAGTTTGGGGATCAAGACTTTACTGGAAGTCATCTGCAACCTCAGTAGCATCTTCTCTAATAAAAGCCCCCCCCCCCACCAACCCACAGACAGTCCTATAGTTGAGGGAACGGGAAGAAGGTAAACTCAGGTAAAGGAAGTACATTTAGCTCCTTGAAGGCAAGACCCATGTCTCCCTCATCTTTGACTCCCCCAGCGGTTAGTGTGGTTCTCTTCAAGTTTGCTAAGGCCCCAACTGAACAACAGTTTTTATATCACAAGTTGTACGGAAGACCAGACTTGGTCATTCATGCATGCATTTATACTTAAGTCAACCACCCATTTATTTCGAGCTCTCCCATATTCCAGACATTGGGCTGGGAGCTGGGGAGAAAACCGAATAGAAAAAGATACTCAGTGTTCAGATTTTGGTTGAGCTAACTGCTTTAGAGAGAGTTTAAAAGAGAAGAGCAAGCATTCCTTCTTTGTCCAACAAATATTTATCGAGAATCCTCTCTACACAGGGCTGTGTTCTAGGCATTTGTGGCCTATAAAAGGCTCTAAACACCACTGCCTTCGTGGAGCTTACAGAGCTTATGTTCTAGGGGGGAGACCCACAAAGAGCAAGGAAAGGACCTAGTGCATCAGAGTGGTAGGTGGTTTTCAGACAAGCAAGATGGGGCAAGGAGGCAAGAGCTGAGGGGCAGATTGCAGTTCTGCTCAGGGTGGTCAGAGAAAGCCTTGCTGAGGGCAGAGTCCTGACAGGAGGTCGGGATGGAAGCCATGCAGACCAAGACATCCATCCCATATAGAAATTTAGGGATCGGGTCCTTGCTGGAAGACATCTACAGCCTCAAGCAACATTTTCTGTAATAAAAGGCCTCATAGGACTTCAGACGGTCTGTTCTAAGGTTAAGGAGATGGAAAGAAACTCAGGATAAAGGAAGTCCACCACCTTCTGTTCTCCAACTTCCCTACCTAAACAGTTCTCTATTCATTCTTTGGCCGGGGCCTCCGAAAAATCGGTAAGGAAGATAAATCACTTTTTTTGCACAAAGCGGGGTATGACCGAAATACAGTTGGCTGGGGTAGAGACCTCATTTTGACTGAGGTAAAAGCTTTTACCTGAAAGTAAAAGTAAACATTTAGTTGTCTGAATTACCAGAGAATAGGTCATTTTCTCACCTCTCAAGGCTCCCTGCTAGAAGTGTCGCCTCCCCACAGGGGGCCAGCCTCTCTCTCTCTCTCTCTCTCTCTCTCTCTCTCTCTCACACACACACACACACACACACACACACACACACACACACACACACAGTGACATGATGTTGCTTAAGAAGCTGCTCAATGGAACCCTGGTCTCACTTCCTCACAAAGGTTACAAAAATACATATATTTTGTCCTGATTGTTTTCATTTTTAGTTGAAGAATTTTAACCGTTTGGGGTTTACTTCACACATAAGAAACGTACAAACCACAGGAAATGAAAACTTGACTAAATGCAGATGACACAGACAGCAACTCTGAAAGCATGCTGGGCCCCACTCAGCCTTAGGTGACCTTTAGCAAAAAGAGAGCGTTCCAGTGAAACATTCTGACTGTCATAAAATAGCATTGACTTACAAGATTCTCCCATTACGATCAGAGTGTGGCAATCATGGGGCCCCAATAGCAAAGGCTAAGTGCAAGCTAAAAGATAAAAATGATTCTGCAAAGTCTTCTTGAATTTTAAACGCATTTGAAAGTTGTTTCAGCATTCAAAAATACTTGGCCTGCGTCTAAAGCAATGCACAGGCAAGAAAAATGGCATGATCGAGCCAACATTTTAAAACACATTTTACTTTCTTTTTGAAACATAGCCACCAGAAAGGGTGCAATTCATTAAAAAAAAAAAAATTCTCTCAAGAAAATGTAGCTGGCCCATCCATTCATCTGTCTCCCTGTCCATAAGAGAATGAATGAATAAATGAAGTCATGATGTGCTAACCTCCCTCTCTTTCTCCCAAAACTGGTATTCCAGTTTTCCTACTCATTTGGCTAGAGATAAGATTAGTTTGGGTAGAATCTGTAGTTTCTTTATATCAGCTTATAAACCTGAGTCTCTGTACTAAAAAGGTACTGCTCAGTTTTAACCTTGTTTAATACTGATGCCTAACAGGCTGTTATGAGTACGTGTGGTGCTTGGCTTGTTCCAAGAGTCCTTTAGTGGAACAGAAAAAGATTAAATGAAGCCTCAGCACAAAACTTCTCTAAAATGACAAATCAGGGCAACCACACAAAGCTCTAGAAAAGGAACACATCCCATGGCAATGCAAAAAGGAAAGAAAACCCACAGAAAGAAAGACCTGGGAACAGGTGGCCACATGAGCCATGCAGACCAAAATGTCTGCCAACTTTGATGTAGCAGCTGCTGAGAAACGAGGCATAAACCCAGGTGAGAACATGTAAACTCTTCCCCTGTCCTCGGCTACTTCCAATAACTGGCTTATCTTCAGAGGGTCATATCGTCAGGCTTTCAATTATGCCTTCTTGCTGACATATAGATCCTTCTGTTTGGAACTATGGCCTCCTTCTTGTCACTATTAGTAAAGTATCGTTGTTTTTTTCCTCTATTTTTCAGACAACCTCATGGCCACCTCAAAGGAACTTTTATGTCTGGAAATCTTTCCTTCACAATACTTCCACTTGTATCACCATTTTTCATGGGTCCATTACCTCATTCTTCTTTTTTCCTGTGCAGTTATAAGCATAATGTTACAGGAGAAGGATGCAAGATGTCTCCAAAATGGTACCTTTGGATAAAAGATCTAACCTTACTTGTAAACAGACATAACCCCTGTTTTTAAGGAACACACAGCCCAGAATCTTCAGTGAGTGTCCCCATGATTCCGGGGCCTTATTCAGGTCAAGAAAGTGGCTAACCACACGTCGTGACTACAGCCAGAAAGGCCCCCTCTTCTTTACCTGCTTGCTAATGTTGAAAAAATCCCTTTAATAGCCACGGAATTCTTTCACTCCATAGGTGGATTTGCAGCTTAAAATAACAATAGGCTGGAGGACAGGCATAACATAATGATGTAAATTAATTATGTACCAAGATATACATGCCTGAGTGCATGTTCTTTTGATGGTACCAAAGCTGGGGACCGAAGGTAGTAAGGAGGGATCCCCACTGAGGAGGGGCAGGGCACAAAAAGGGTAGGCTGAGGCAAAGGTAAACTGTATCTGATGATGAACCTGCCTAGCACTGGTCATGCTGAAATGAAGCACCAGCTGACAGCAACTCATGGTGTACCATGGTGTATCACACCACAAAAGGGACTTATTATAAATGGGCTACCCTCTCCACTCAGCCAATATATCCATGAAGTCAAGGGGAAGTGCCACCTGATTCTGAATAAGTATTAGGGTCCCGTCTATTACAGGCATGTCACTTACTAAAAAAAACCCTCAAATGTACAGACCCTGAATTATTAGACAGCAAAGGACAGGCAATGATGGTGGTAAAATTTAAACGCACTTCCAGTTAACCTGTCATAGCCCCTGGGTAGACCCTGCAAGGAGAAATCATAGGTCTCGGGATAAAGTAACAGATGCTTAAGGATTCAGTCATCGGCTAAAAAAGGGGCCAGATATCAAATAGGTATCACTTTCGATTCAATTCATGGTATTTGGTTTTCACCTTATAAATATCCTGGCTAATGTGTCTTTATTCACAAAAGGATTTCATATCTATCCTTTGAGACCCAGCTCATATGCCACAAACCCTTGGATAACTTCCCGGATCCCCCAAACTGAGTTTTTCTTATCTCTTTGGTTCCTCATCCTTCCGCTCCTGCTCGTGTTTTAGCATGTGCTGTACCCCACCTGTTCTCCTAGTTTTCTGCGTCCGTGTTTTAGAGACATTATTTAACTATAAGCTCCAAAGGCAAGACTTCCACAGAACCCTGCTTTCTCTAAAACTTGTATTTTACTTATCTAAGGCTATAATTTCTCTATAATTTACATTTTCCTTTTATTTGTTTAATGGCTGCGTTTCTCATTTTCCCATAAATTCCATGATACATAGAGTCACGTCTGTCCTAGTTACCACTCTAAATATAGCATAATTCCTAGCACAATGTCTAGCACATGGTAGGTACTTAATAAACATTTCTTAGTTAATGTATTATATGTTCATACTTTTCAAACAACCTGGCAGACACAACTTAATACATAACAGGATTTCAAAGAATGGTTAATAAACACAGTAAATCTGAACTAAATGGACTAAAACTAGACACACAAGTATACTAATGCCACAGTGTAGAGACACATGCTTGGAGTAAATCCTGAATATAGAAGAGGGACTTTGCAGCAAGTCCCAAAGTTAGTGAATCCAAGTGAACTCAACTCACTTTTTAGAAATAGTGAGAAATTTTTGCATTTTCTGTTTGAAATTTCTACTTAGAGAGTAGGGTTATTAGGTGTTTTTGAAAAAAATAGGGAAATAAGCCATTTATTCATAATCCAAAATCTAAAGCCATACAATTAAATCACAAAAAAATTGGGATTATAGATTTCTAATTAAACAGTGCCTCTCTTTCTGTGGAATTATGTTCATTTGGATCTCTGACTCCAAATGTATTGTGGAGGGAAATCTTTACCATTACACTACATTTCTAGTCACACACTCCTAGGGCTTAAAGATCTAGGGTGCTAGAAGACTGTTTGAGAATTGGATCCTTGATTTCTCACTCAGAGATGTCATAGTAGGACCTGTTGGAGTCAACTCATGTCTTAGAAAAGCCTTGGTGAGTAGCAGTGTCTTCACAACATGTGGGATAATCAAGGCTTTGGATGTCTTCAAAATCTTGTGGACACTCTGCCAAGACAGCAAATGATACCATTTACAACAGCAACTGGGAAACTCAAAATCTCTTGGCCAAATTTGCATTGACCCAGCAATGGCCCTTAATCCAGCCTTCTCTAGCTGAGGAACTGAAAACCAAGAGTAAGTGTGCAAAAGAGGCACTCAGAACAATTTTCAGGGGTATAATATGCAAGCTCCAAATCTGCCCTCCTAAGCCCCTACTTTCAAACTCCAAAACTCCTAGGGTGCCTGGGTGGCTCATTCGGTTGAGCATCCGACTCTTGGTTTCGGCTCAGGTCATGATCTCAAGGTCGTCAGATGGAGCCCTGAATCGGGCTCCATGCTCAGTCTGCTAGTCCCTCTTCCTCTGCGTTCTCTCTCTCTCTTTCTTCCTCTCTCTTTCTCTCAAATAAGTAAAATCTTAAAAAACAAACAAACAAAAAACCTCCAAATCTCCTTCTGAGCAACATCAACTCAAGGAAACTTCTTAGATTCTACTTCCTCAATGCTCCCAGTGGTATTTGGGTTGTGTCAATCTTTTCACATTATTTCTCATGTTCCAAACACATCTACACAAGGCAAGGGTCATGTCTTATTCTCTTTTATAGGCCAGAAATCTAAAATAGTCATAGAGTTGGCCACATCAAACCCACCCTACCTGCATCTCCATTACACAGAGAAAGAAAATGCCTTGCATATAGCGGACACAAAGGACTCAGTAAGAATTTACTGAATGACTATTAAGTGCCAGCCACTGTCCAAGGTGCTAAGATACCATTAAACAAGATAGGCAAGGTTTCTGCTCTCTAGGGGACAATAAGTAACCAAACCAATCCATGGAAGGATAATTTTAGATTGTAATAATAGTTGTGAAACAAATGAAATGGGCAATGAGATGAAGAGTGAGTTGAAAGAATGAAAAATTAGTCTCTGAGACTAGACATTTCAGCTGATACCTGATTGATGAGAAAGAGCCAAGTCAGGCAAGGATCTACAAGAGGACAGTGTCCTAGGGAGAGGCACCAAAGTAAAGCAATGTTTGTTATTGCTGGGGGTAGACAATTGGGAGGGGTATAGAGGAAGATGGTGGAGCTGTTTAATTGCTAATTCTTTCCCCATCTATATCAGAGCAGGGTGCCACCTTTCCCCCCACTTTGCATATTTTTTTCATTACCATCTCTGTTTTCTCAATTCTGCTCCCTGACTTCCATTAAATTCCATGAACACAAGCCTCTGCCAGGAGCAAACACATCTGGAGCCCTCTTCTAACCCCTTAATATCTAAAACACCAAACTAGAAGTCATTTGAATATAGAAGCAGAGAGTATCAAGATTTCACTTTAATTATTATTAAGTCCATTCAACTAATGTTCATTTTTATGGCCATTACATGTCATTATCATTACTGATCATAGTCAGAAACTAAGTTATAAATTCACTCTTCGCTGTTTCTATCCATATTATCTCATAGGAAGTCCTATTATGGGGTAAATAACTTTAGCAAAGCTGCATATTTCACTATACACTAACAGAAAAAGAAACCCAGCAAATGCATCTAAAGAACATTTTCCAAGGTAATCATAAATACTTCAGTAAACAACTACACTACTTATTTTAGTCTTCCCGAATTTGAAATTTCTTCATCATTATCATCATTTACTTCATTGCGAGTATTTGTTCATCAAGAACTGTAATCAATAAAAGAAAGAAGAGAAGCAGCTAGTTTATGCATCATAACCAGATTGCCTAGATGCCGTGCCTGGAATCCATTACCAGTGACATTTCTAGTCGTGTTTCCAGTCATTTGGAACACACAGACTTTCTTGTGCAATGTGCAAAGCTTTTGGATGCTGTAAGCCCTGCTGGCAGCAACAGCAACCCAGAAAAGGAGGTGTCACACTGAATGTACTCTACCTGATGCCATCTTCTGTCCCAACTCGAGGCATTTAGGTTCTTCCTGGGATTCCTCTTCTTCCTGAGTTCCAGTCCCACAAACCAGAAAAATAGGGAGAAAGTAAAAATATGCATTAATTTACAGCAACACTTTCTGCAAACCTACTGAATTAATATGAGGGCAAGATCTGACAATATTAGACCAAGCCCTTATGAACTGAAGCTTTGGACAAGCTACAAATTCAACAGAAGATGTTGAGTAGAATAACTACAGACAACTACGGTGCTGGGTTACATACTCCACGGTGTCAATCACAGGAAACTGTCTATGGATGTTGTCCCTGAAGCAGTACAATCCAGGGGCCCTCTGTGACTAAAAGGTTGGGAACATCAACTACTTAGACATAGCGGCAGTGGGTTTCTCCATGCGACAGAAATTCTGCCAGCATGGTGTAACAGAGATAATTATGCCTTACTTTTCATGATTCAAAGAGCTGATTCATTGTATTTTTTAAATTCTATCACAATTCACAGTTATTTTGATCCCTGGCAAGTTGAGTGAACACATTCTTCTCTGAGTTCTGGTACAATATTCTTTAATGACGATTGTGACTCCTGTGGCACTGATAAAATAGACCCAGCTAGGAGTGAGGGAAGTAAATTAAGAGGAATGTCTGTCTACACAGTGCCTTTCTAAATTTGTCTGCAAGATGACTTTATGCTGATTCCTTCATTTATTTTTTTCTCTCTATGAACAAATATTTGTTGAGTGCCTCGTAGGGGCTATTTCTGTGAGACCTTAATTTCTATGCAAGATTCTTTCAATTACACTGATGCCTACTCAGCTTCCTTCCCAGACTGGCACACTTTCTACACATACTTTGTGCCTCAAAAGAATTTAGCCCAATAGAAGATGTTTTGGACCACAATAAAGCATGTGGGTGCAGAGTTCCATAAATGGTAAATGAGGCTACTCTGTGAGCAAAATGGAACAATGCACTCAAAAATTGATATACATTGTAGGAACATTCCCCAATTTGTTCTAAGTTTGCACCTCCTAAGTAATGTCTCATCCACATGAGAATCCACCAAACTCTTCAAGCTTGGTTAGTAAGATAAAGAAGTGTTCTATTCAATTCACAAAGAATAGTTTCTTTTAAGTTGCCATCAGTATCAACTTATAAGGGAGTTGATTTCACCTGTGTTGAGAACAAATGTTTTTCCAGAAATCAAAAATCCTCCTCAAATGTTCATCAGGGACCAGTTCCAAAAATTTGTCCTACTTTTAAAACCCATTACCGTATTGGCATGGGCAATTTGGGTAAACAAGCCTTCAGTTCAATTATCTCAAATTTATATGTTGTAAGAAATTTTTAATGAAAATTGCCTTCCAAATTATATTTCTAAAAAGGATGTGACTTAATACAATACCAAAGGACATGTAAATGATAGAAAGCCCCATTATACAGAAACAAAATGCAGCAAATAATTTCTTGTTTCACAAGGCCCAATAGGACGGTATGTAATGAAAACATAAGGAGTTATTTTATAATACAGCCACAGGGGAAGTCTCTCAAGATGCCCAAATAACCAAACAAAGTTGTTTGATAGATGAAAGGATTCTCCTTTGAGCCAATAAGACTGTTTACTTTTTTATTGCTCTGAATTCCAGAATTGTGAAATAATGTAGCTCTTTAGCTTTCCTCCAGACATATTTATTATTTTATTTGAAATTGCCCCTCCCCCAATTTTCTCATTAAGTAGTAAAATTTGCAAAGCCCTGGAAAGATCTGCAGATGGAAGGATATTTGGAATCCTCTGGGTTGGAAAGCGCTCAGCATAGAATAAACAAGCATCTGTCTTCCATAGTGTAAACTATGTTCTATTTAATATTTTTTAAATGTTTTATTTATTTATTCATGAGAGTCAGAGAGAGAGAGAGAGAGAGAGAGAGAGGCAGAGGGAGAAGCAGGCCGATGCAGGGCTCGATCTTAGGACCCCGGGATCATGACCTGAGCAGAAGGCAGACCCTTAACCATCTGAGCCACTATGTTCTATTTAGAGAAAAAAGATCGAGCTCCTTAGATTCTTGTATTTCTTCTCTTCAGTGCAAGTCTGTGATTTGCTGAGTTCGTTCTTACTGGTTTTTTCCCAGCAAAGCTAGAATAAAATGACAACAGTCTAACTATAGTAGACATCTGTTGATTTTGCTGCCTGGCACTCAATCTAGTAAGTGTGTCCTGATTTCCTCTTTAAAGTCTTCCCTTCTGACACTTAACCAATTGTTGTTCCTATGAAACCAGCCCAGAGCCCCATGCCATCTCCCTCCCCACGGCTAAGGGTGGTCATGTGACCCAGGGCTAGCCCCATCAGTCCACCGCATTTCCCTGTGATTGGTTCAGAGTAGTCATGTGACCCAAATCAGGGCTAATGAGAGATTTTCTCTGGACTTCTGGGAACTTGACTCCTATTCTTACCCCCTGAAACCTGAAACAGCTGTGAGGCTTGGAGCTGCTGCGGTCTGCACAAAGGAAGGCAGAGCCAAGAGGTGGACTGATAGCGAGTCCCAGGGATACCATTGGAGCCCCAAATCGAGGCATGCCTGAAGCAGGCTTAACCTTGGCTTTTCAGCCACGTCAACTATTATTCATACGTTTTTTAAAAATATGTTGATTTTTAAAATAATCCATTTTAGGATGCCTGGGTGGCTTAGCTGGTTAAGTGGCAGACTCTTGGTTTTGGCTCAGGTCGTGATCTCAGGGTAGTGAGATCAAGTCCAGCACTGGGCTCTGTGCTCGGTGTGGAGGTGCTTGAGAGTCTCTCTCTTCCTCTCCCACTGCCTTTCCCTAGTACTCCCCCAAAATAAATAAATAAATAAATCTTTTTAAAAAGCACAACTCATTTCTATCATGTTTTCTGTCACTTCTAACAGAACCAGCTGATACACCTCAGCTCTGGGAAGCCAGAGTGGGGTGCCTTGATCATTGGCTTCACTGCTTGAGCAATAATAGTTAAAAAACAAAAACAATAAAAAATTAACTAATTAGTTAAAACATTAACGGTATAACCTCACTGACATACTTCAAGTCAGTTTAAGTTGGCCTCATAGTTTTACAACACTAGCTGCTGGCATTTCACTCTAGGAAAGCGAGTTTAGAAACATAATGATAGTTTGAGAGAAAAATAGAATTCTTGACCAAGAATTAAGGAGATCTGGTCCCATTTGTCTCCACCTGTTGCACCAAGTACATGACTGACTCTTGGCTTCAACTTCCTTCATTTGGAAAATGGATCCCAAATATAAACTTTCCTTACCAAGAAAGTTGAATTCTAATTTTAAATAACTGTTTCTGTGTCACCAAACATTTGAGGAGTCTTCAAGTTTTCTCTATTATGGGCTATACTACAAAGAACATCTTTCAGTGTAAGGATTGTCATTATTTTAAATTATTTTGGATTAAAGTTTCAAGGGTAGGATCCTGGATCAAAGGTCATGAATGATACAGACTGTAAAACTCCCCCAAAAAATATTTCAGCAAATTAATGTGTTAAAATGTGACCGTTTCGTTACAACCTCTCTAGCAATATCTACATCCATATTTTGATGGATAGGAAGAGTCTCCTGTTGGAGGTAATTTTAGAAACAGATAATCCAACACTCACCATATTCCAGTGCCAAGAGTCTCTTACTGCATTGCATTGCTACTAATGAATATATGTTTAATTTCCCATGAAATCCAGTATCTAAGCCTTGTCTATCCCACTACACTATAGGATCTTCCAGGACAAAAACTATGCTTCCTCTTCAAGTTTCATTCAGGCTCTACCCTCTTTGTCAACAGGTGCTTGTTAAACAATTATTGAATGGATCCAATTGTTTGCCTACTTTACATTTTTGTTTAATGTTTAACCTAGTAACACATCCCACAATAAAAAGTCAAGTGTTGTTCCTCCTGATAACAAAGATCAGGGGTCAGTTTCTCCAAGAAGGCCTTCCTGAAGCAGGCCCTGTCTCCATCCCAAACTCTACCCCATTCAAAATTTAAGATGTACAGTCAGCGACTGTTTCTTGAGTGCTTGCCATGTGTCAAACTGTGTGGTATGTGTAGAGCTCATTAGTCCTCAACAACTCCTCGAGGTAGGTGACCTTATTGTTGTCAGTCCTGGTTTATGGATGGAGAAACAGAGGCTCAGTGGAGCTCATTCACCCTGTAGTGGATACTGTGGTGTGCTGCCTGGAGGCCCCTTTAGGACTGAAAGATTGATTGTCACAGTTATAGGAAATGTGGTTAATAGCATGCAGCTGTCAGCATCCTAGGAGAGAGCTGCAAGTGCAGGTGGCACTCGGACTTGTTGACTTGAGGGCAGAGAGGCCCGATCCCTTCACCCCATCTCAAGACAACTCTGAAGGGCCCTTCTCACTCCAGAGCTGCCTGTGAGGTTGGTGAGGACTTCACTGAGAAACTGCACTGTAGCCCCTTACCCCCCTCTGACTAATCCTGCTTTCTTTTCTTCCCTTCCACAAGAGTTGATCCCCAAAGCACTCCCTAATAAATCTTGTAGGTGCTACTCTCCGTTTCAGAGTCAGCTTCCCGGGAACCCACCAACACAACCAAAATAACATTTCCTTGAAGTGCCAAAAGGGGATTCAGACCCAGGTTTACCTGGGTCCAAACCCCATGATGTAAACCACTATACTAAACTCCCTCCTTAATACTAATGCTTCTCCTTTGTTAAAACTGTGGGTGCCTGGGCCCCAGCCCAGATGCTGATTTGCTAAGTACGAGGTTTGGGATGACCAACCATCCTGATTTGCTTGGGACTGAGGGTTCTCCAGGATGCAGGACTTCTGGTGCTAAAACTAAGGAAGTCTTGGCAAACTGAGATGAGTTGGTCACCCTAATTGGAGTGTGGCCCTGCTATCTGCTATTTAAATGACCTCTGGATGTTTCTGATGCATTGAAAATGCTTTAGAAATATGGTATAATGATAGAAGGAAATCCTAATTATGGGTGAGTGTTAAAGATTTTATTATTTATTTGAGAGAGAGAGTGAGCGAGAGAGAGCACAAGCTGGGGGAGAGGCAGAGGAAGAGAGAGAAGAAGGCTCCCCACTGAGCAGGGAGCCCGACCCAGGGCTCAATCTGCAGACCCTGGGATTACGACCGGAGCTACCCAAGTTCCCCTATGGGTGAGTATTTTTAAGCTAACATTTTGAATTCTTTATGTAACATAGAGTTTTACAATCTGTTTAGCAAATATTATTGTCCTCATTTTACAGATGAGGAAACTTAAAGAGGTCAGAGAAATCAAGGAACTTTCCCCGAGTCACACAGCTAATAAGTGAGCCTGAAGTCAAACCCAACTGAGGGATGCCTGGGTGGCTCAGTCGTTTAAGGGTCTGCCCTCAGTTCAGGTCATGATCTCAGAGTCCTGAGATTGAGCCCTGCATCGGGCTCCCTGCTCAGTGGGGAGACTGCTTCTCCCTCTGCCCCTTCCCCCCTGGCTTGCGTTCTCCCTCCTTCTCTCTCTCTTAAATAAATAAATAAAATCTTAAAAAAAAAACCCAATTGAGTCTAGAATCTATGCTCATAACCACCTCTGCTTACTGCACCCAGAATGACTTGTTCTCTCTAAATTTCCTCATCTGGAGATGGAGATAACAATATCTATGTCCATGAGTTGTTGTGGGGATAAAATAATATATGTAAAGCATCTATTCAATGCCTGCCGCAGAGGGAATATATATTGTGCACCGTTCCTTTTCCCCTAGTGTAAACAAATAATTGGTTTGTATGTCTTTTTTTTTCCCTACTGGACCACAAAGAAGAGGATTAGAGGTCACATTCACCAAGAGCTCTTTCCTGACTATGTAGAACTTCACAAAATTCACTTTAAATCAATATACTTTGCTGAGGAACTTCCATCTGCATGGCTTTCTGCTAGAAAATGTGCAGAATACCACAGTGAATAGGACATCATCTTGGACCTCCAGGAACTCATAACCACAGGAGAGCCAGATGACATTGATTTTAATTTTCTTAGGGAAAGAAAAATCCTAATTCTAACAAATAACTTTCTCCCCCCGCCCCTTCATGTGGTGTAGGGTATAGATCATGTAGGAGAAAGAGTACAGAGAATTTCAATATTAGAACCTGAGAGAAAGAGCTTGATTAGCACTTAGGAGAGAGGGAAGGGTACCATAAATAAAGTAAGCTCACCCATGTCCTTAGCTTCCTCTTTCTGGGTGGGCAAAAACACAATTCCAAAGCTCTAAACAAATCTTTGAGCCTTCAAAGAAGTGATTCTGGACCCCAATAGGCAGCGTAAGTGGTAGAAGCATCTAGTCAATTTTAAGACACGGCGTGTAGTTGTCATTTTAAAAAATTAAGGCAGCACATACAACTATTCTGAAATGTGCCAAGAACTATAGAGCAAGTGGGCGGAGACAGAAGCAAAGCCCATTGTCATCCCACAGGGTGGCGGAAGGATGTGGCCTTGGAGTTAGGGAGACCAGGGTTCAAATCCTGGCTCTGCCTTGTAAGGAACTCTGTGAGCCTCAGTTTCCTCATCAAAAAGTAAAGCCCATCACTTGGTGTCCTAACAGGATTGCTGCAAAGGTTAAATGAGAAAGATAAGAATATCACACTAGTCACTTAATGTGGGATGGGGTGGTCTCTGCTCTTCTAGCAGCCCTTCTGGTAAGAGTTGCCACCTCCCGGCCACAGGATTAATCCAGGCAAGTGGATATAACTTAATTTAGGCTAGTTATCATGACTTGGCTGGGACTTCCACGCTTGGTTGGTGGATGTCTTACAATCTTAGGAAGGAGCCTCAGAACTAATGACACATCCCCTGACAGAACTCAAGAGAATGAACCCAATGCTCAATGAGAAGCAGAGGCAAAAGGCAGAGAGGGAGCTATGATGAACGGTGGCCCTGTGTCCTATTCTGTGGTTTATCATTTATTTCTATATTCCTCTGCCAAATTTCTATTAGTTTCAGCTGCCCCTAAATTCTTGCAGCTCTGGGAATGCCCGTCAGATAACTTTAGACACAGGGGAGCCCAAGAAGATGGAAGGTGTCATTCCCAACCACTTCAGCATCTCAGTCCAGCCACCACTGGATTCATAGAGGATATTCCTGAAGAGCAAACACTGTGGTTCACTCAGTGACCCAAGATCGGGGAGGCTCTGGGACCTTGATCAGAGACTTGGTCCACTGATCAGAGACTTGATTCATTCACGGCCTACGTGGTGCCCTAGAGCACTAAGTGCTTTTCTTCATCTCTACTTGTAGGAAAACTAAACCAAAAAAAAAAAAAAAAAGGAGAAGTATTAGATCCCATGCTTGTAAAACTGTAGTTCTCAGACTTGGGTGTATATCCAAATTACTTGGAGGACATGGCAAAAATACTGAGGAGGATCCGGCCCTTGTCCACTTGGATAAGACTGGGCCTCTGGATTCCTTTTGTTTTGCTTTGTTTTGTTTTTAGTGCTTTATTTATAGTGTCGTATCACAGTGGATAAGCACGTACATCGGAGTCAGATGAATGAGATACAAATTCCAGCTCTCCTACTTACCAGCCGTGGGATTTTAGTAAGTTCCTGAGGCCACCTGTGCTTCCGTTTTCTTGTGGGACGGTAGAGCTCACGCTAGCTTACACTAGCTGACATGAGCACTTCCCTTAGAGAGTGGTGGTGTGGTGAGTTTGCCAGTGGGTGAGAAGTGGAGCGGTGCCCGGCATGTGTTGGCAACCGATGGCTTCTTCTTTTAGGGAAGTGACTTCTTGCAAAGGCACGAACTACATAAGGACAGTTTTGTGTCAGCTCTTGTATCCATTCATTGTCTCCATGAATAGGACCATAGTCAACTGCTTAGTTGTGCTTAGATAAATAGTGACAAATGCTTTTATTTATTTTTTAAGGTAGGCTCCACGCCCAGCATGGAGCCCAATGTGGGGCTTGAACTCACGACCTTGAGATGAGGACCTGAGCTGAGATCAAGAGTCAAGATGCTTAACTGATTGAGCCACCCAGTCGCCTCTGACAAATGCTTTTAAAAATCCGGTGCTCTGTCTCCTTTTGTGGTCCTTAAAGAGATCCCTGAAAGATGACAGTGCAGATGGAAAGATGTCAGGAGTCATCTGACATCCCCAAATGAATCCGTTTTCTTGCGTATTTGCCAGTTTCCAAAATGTCATATACAAAGGACTTTCATTAATTTACTTTAGGTACATGGTTACAGCTCAGTTCATTTCACTGTCTGGGAAGTTCCCTAACAATCAGACTAAAATTTCTCATGTTAATGACTCATTATTTTTTCTTTTTAACATAGCCTAAATTTTTATTAAGTTTTTGATTTTAATTCCATTACAGTTAACATACAGTGTTATATAGTTTCAAGTGTACCATATAGTGATTCAACACTTCTGCGCATCACTCAGTGCTCATCACAACAAGTGCACTCTTAAATCCCCTTCACCTATTTCCCCCATTCCCCCAGCCTCCTCCTCTCTGGCAAGCATCTTGGCTTGTCTTTCTCTCTTTTTTTTCTTTGCTCATTTGTTTTGTTTCTTAAATTTCACATATGAGTGAAATCATATGGTATGCATGTCTTTCTGAATGACTTATTTTGCTTAGCATTATATTCTCTAGCTCCATCCATGTTGTTGCAAATGGCAAGATTTGTTCCTTTTGTGGCTGAGTAATATTCCATTCCAATATATATATTCCATATATATAATACACACACACATCACCTCTTCTTTACTCATTCATCTATCAATGGGCACTTGGGGTGCTTCCACAATTTGGCTATTGTAAATAACGCTGCAATAAACGTAGGGGTGCATGTTTCCCTTTGAATTAATGTTTTTGTATTTTTTAGGTGAATCCCCAATAATGTGATTCCTGAATTACAGAGAAGTTCTGCTTTTAACTTCTTGAGGAAGCTCCATACTGTTTTCTAGAGTGGCTGCACCAGTTTCATTCCCACCAACAGTGTAAGAAAGCTTCTTTTTCACCACATCCTTGCCAACACTTGTTTCTTGTGTTGTTGATTTTAGCCATTCTAACAGGTGTGAGGTGATATCTCAGTGGAGGTTTGATTTGCATTTCCCTGATGATGAGTGATGTTGAGCATCTTTTCATGTGCTGTTGGCTATTCTGGATGTCTTCTTTGGAGGAATGTCTGTTTATGTCTTCTGCCCACTTTTAAATTGGATCATTTGTTTTTTGGGTGTTGAGTTATATCGGGTCTTCGTACATTTTGGATACTAGCCCTTTATCAGATATGTCATTTGCAAATATCTTCTCCCATTCCATAGGTTGTCTTTTTTTTTTATCATTTTATTTTTCATCATGATTAAGTGGATTTGATTAGCTCTCCTGGTGATGCTGATATACACCCAAGTGTGAGAATCACTGTTGTAAAGGATGGAAATTTGGCCTGGTGCTCAGACAATATCATAGGAGCCCTCTCTTTTAATGTCTCTTCATTTGTCCATTTCTGTCTCTGTGTCTCTTCTCAGGCTACTTTATTGCACCGTCAAGACCACCAGAAGCCCTGGGGCCCCATCCTTTCAGCTCCTGTTTCAAAGGGGGACAAGGAGTGTCTTAGTCCCTGCATTCACATTCAGAGTCCTAGAGGAAGACCCTGATTGGTCCATCTTGGTTCACATACTTGTCTCCAGTCTCAGCACATGCCGATCAGAGAATGGGGACTATGATTTTCCAGACCCATATTATTGCCCATCTCAAGAGCTGCTGGAGGGACAGTTACTGTGATTGGAAGCCTCACCAGAACCTCAGAAAACAGAAAGGCACAGTTCCCTAAAGGAAGGAAGGCTGTGTCCTGAAGTGGGGGAGGAAGGGATACTGGCCACATTACTGTTGAAAATATATACTTCTAGGATGAATTCTCCAAAGCCACAGGACTAAAAATACCTACTGCTTTCTTAAGTGCCTAGCATGGGCCAGGAGCTTCATGTATGTTAGGTGTAATGTGAGGTGATATTCAAAATATTTAACTGCATGGATTAGCTACCATCTAATCAGAATGGGGAGGGTCCTGCAGGACCCTGGAGGACAAGCCCTAACCCTTTGGTTCCTGGACTGTGCAGAGTTCAGAGGTCAAGGAAAGAGGTAATGTGGGACATGGGTGTCACTTAGGGGTTGGAGAACAGTTATATACTAGTCAATACAAAGGTGTTTTACTGTTTGAATAGCCAACATATTCTTACTGATGTATACCTACTGAATATTTTCAGCCCTCAGTAACATCTTATAAACCCCACTTCTAAACTAGAGGCACATCTAGGAAGTATGTTGTAACATGCTAGAGGTATGCAAACCTCTCTCTGGAGTATCATTTCACTCAAAGATTTGGGAGGGATAAAACATCATTTGTATATTAAACCAAAACTGGTACCTTGCAGAAGGATATGTAGAACCGACATAAATATTGAGGGTGACCATGGAATGTCAAAAGAGTTTGAACACGGAGTCCCTGACATGGGAGTACTCCTGTAGACAAGACCAGAAGGCATTTTCAGGGATACTTCAATGTTGATATTTCTGTCCTCATTATACAGAAGGGGCCCTGGCAGTTTGAGGACTTTGTCTAAGGACGCATGTTTTAAATGGGGGCAAGAATCCACACCATCTGCCTGAGTCAGAGCCCCTGGTCTCTCAGCAATACCACACATTTGCTCCTTGATGATGTTATTTTTAGAAATTTTAACCTTAAATGGAAAGGACAGCTAGTTATTGAGTAGCTATACTTAGTAGAAGGACTAACTGAAGAGAACTTTGACTAAGGATGCACCTAAGGAAGAACATTGCAGAGGAATGAGCAATTGCTCCTCATGGTTAAGGAAGGCCCTCTAGAAGCTGCACCATCGTGTGTTTCAAGGTTTAGAGAGGTCCAGGCCAAGAAAACCACAGTACAAAACAACATTTGTCACATGGTGGAAACTTCAGAACCGGGAGCATAAGAAAGTTTGATACAATCTTTACGGCTGTAATTCAGTACATTTGTCCAAAATTTAAAGTTGCATAATGACTGCAAAAATAGTTGAAATAAAATAAACTGTCAGACTTCTGAGGGAATGGAAGTGATAAAACTAGTGGCCTCTACATGTTGCTATAGGACTGAATGTTTGTGCCCCCCTCAAGTTCATATGTTGAAATCCTAACCCCCAAAATGATCGTATTTGGAGGTGAGGGCTTTGGAGGTGATTAGGTCATGAAGGTGGAAACTTTTTTTTTTTAAGATTTTATTTATTTATTTGAGAGAGAGAGACAGAATGAGAGAGAGCATGAGAGGGGAGAGGTCAGAGGGAGAAGCAGACTCCCCACTGAGCAGGGAGCCTGACGCAGGACTCGATCCCGGGACTCCAGGATCATGACCAGAGCCGAAGGCAGATGTTAAACCAACTGAGCCACTGGGGTACCCCAAGGTGGAGCCTTTATAAGAGACTAGGGCCCTTATGAAAGGGACCCCAGAGAGCTCCCTTGCCCCTCCCACCTGTGAGGACATAGTAAGAAGAAGGAGCCTATGCACCAGGAAACAGGTTCTCATCAGACCCCAAATCTGCTGGTGTCTTGATCTTGGACTTCCAGTCTCCAAACTGAAAAATACATGGTTATTGTTTAAGCCATCCAATCCATGGTAGTTTGTGATAGCTGCCTGAATAGACTAAGACCCTGTTTAGCTGAGGATTATTCTACAACCTGCCTATAGATTTGTATTACAGAGCTTGAATGACAGGAGAACCCTATAACTCTTCACCTACTCACAGCATCTAATTCTACTCCATAGGCACACTATAAACACTTGTTGAAAGAATGAATACGTAAATGAATAATTTTTTTAAGAAAAAGTTTTTCCAAAATATCTCTTTTTTTCTCTGTAATACTGGAGCTTCAGAAAGCTATGTGTGGATATCACTGGAAGGCACACTGCTAAATAACCCTGGAAGAGGATACAAGTTTGAGGGAGAATGTGTCAAAAGGATTTCATACATATACTGTGAATGACAGAAGGAGTTTCTGGTGGAAATTGGGGTACCAGCTTTTAATCTGTCTCCATATTGGTTCACCAAATTAGTAATATCTCATATCCACCTGGTACCTCTCAGTTTATAGAGAGTTGTCCAATACATGGTTTATTTGACTCCTTCAATAACTTCATGTGGTGAGCAGAGCATTATCTTCCTGTCTAGGGAAAATGCACTGTTTCCTCTGCTCACAGTTACAACACTTCTGACCCAGATGTTTGGGTTTTCTCTCACACTAAATAATTCTCTGATACCAGCTCAGTGTTCACAATTCACTTCCAACACTAACCAGAGTTAGCACAGACCCCACAGGCTAAGGGCTCAGACCCTGCAAGACTGGCCCCACTGGTAGGTCTCCAGGTTACCCACAACTTCTGTCCAATTTGGTGACAGATTGGAGGTTCCCACAATGCCCTCCTTGGGCTCGATCATTTGCTAGAGATCCCAGAACACAGGAAAACAATGTACCTACTACTGCCAATTTATTACAAAGGATATTTTAAAGGATATACATGAACAAGCAGATGAAGAGGTATGTAGGGTAAGGTCTGGAAGGGTCCTGAGTGCAGGAACTTCTGTCTCTATGGAGCTGGTGTGTACCACCTTCCCGGGAGGTAGATGTGCTCACCAACCCAGAAGCTTTCCAAAACCTGTACTTGGGGGATTTTTAGGAAGGCTTCCTTGTATAGGCATAATCAATTATTAACTCCATTTCCAGCCCCTCTCCTCTCTGTGGAGAATTGGTGGTGGGAGGGGGCGCTGGGGAGCTGAAATTTCCAAACTTCTAATCATGGCTTGGTCTTTCTGATGACAAGTCCCCATCTAGGACCTTAGCTAGTGTTGCCTCATTAGAACAAAAGGTGCTCCTATCAGCCAGGAGATTCCAAGGGATTTAGGAGCTCTGTGCCAGATGTTCCTACCACTTAGGAAAGTATAAGAATTTAAGAGTTCTGTGTCAAGAACTCAGGTCAAAGACCAAATATTAGAACAAAAATTCTTCTACCACCCCTATCTACAAGGGTTTTAGGGGCTCTGTGTCAGGAACAGGGGGCAGAGACCAATATTATGTATATCTTTCTTACTATTTCACATGCCCATTTTCCACATAAGGAATTTGGGCCCCACAGTCACACAACTGTAAAGAAAGGTAAGGCCAGACACTTTGTTCACTCGCCGGTAAAGGAACACTTTCCAGGGCTCTTGTCCAACCCTCAGAGTTTAGGCAGAGGGATCAGAATATAGGAGGTCTCCGGGTAGGGATCAAAAAGCAGGGAAGGAGGAGTAGTGCTGCCAGAGACCCATGCTGCACTGGCATGAACACGTTCTTAGAGCTGTCCCAAGAATTCTGGAGTGACTTCTGAGCCCTGGGTTCATGTCCTGATCAGCCTCACTTTCAGGGTTTATTCTAAGCCAAGACATTTGTGGAAGCTGGAATTATGTCTGTGAGCAGAGGTTACACCCTAGGCAGTGACACCCAGCGACTCTTTCGATTTCCTGTAGAACCTTCCAGAATAAGTAGAAATGTGATGGTGGACTTTTTTTGGCAAACCTAAATTTTTCTAGTCCTAGCGGAAGCTGAAGCTACAGTAAGAGAATTTAGACTCAATGTCCAGCAGCCAACCTCTTTTCATGAACTTTGAATTGACATAAAGTACTATTTATAAATTGTGCAAATGAACTTAAAATATTGTCTAGCTTCATCCTGGTGGGGGGGAAATGCTAAATTGGGGTTGCTTGATGCCAACTAAAGAATGGAAGAGAAGGAGGGAGGGACAGAGCCAGTGACTTGCTGTCCTGCACTCTCCTGGGCTCCAGCACTATGCAGGGTCCTGACTAAGCATACATCTCTTAAAACCACTTTCAAAGCAACATAATTTTTTCAATACAATTGTGCCAGATCTTTTATTTTTTTAATTTTTAAAAAAGATTTTATTTATTTGAGAGAGAGAGAATGTGCACACTTGTGCACCTGTGTGCACGGGTGGGGCAGAGGGAGAGGATCTCACGCAGACTCTGTGCTGAGCTTGGAGACCAATCTGGGCTGGACATGGGACATGGGGCTCGACAGGGGGCTTAACGTGGGGCTCTATCCCACCGCCCTGAGATCAGGACCTGGGCCAAAATCAAGAGTTGGACACTCAACCAGTGGAGCCACCCAGGTGCCCTGCATCAGCTCTCTTCATTATAGTGGTGTAATGGAACACAAGGCTTTTCAATTTCCCTCACAGAAGTTTTATGCTCAAAAAGACGGACATTGGGGAGGGTATGTGTTATAATGAGCACTGGGTATTATATAAGATGGATGAACCACAGACCTGTACCCCCGAAACAAATTATACATTATATGTTAATTAATTGAATTTAAATTTAAAAAAATTAAAAAAAAAAAAAAGACCTTGCAGAGCCAGAGAGGATTAAGGATTTCCCTGGGTCAATATGTACCTCTCAGCTTTCTGGCTGTGGTCCCAATAAGAGAATTTTTGGAAAAAAATCCTATTCTTCCACCAGTCCTCATTAACATCATTTTAGAAAGACAGTGACATCTGATGGGAAATGAGAGTCAGAAGAGCCACCTGGCAGTCCCACATAATTGTGTGAAGCTGACCAAGTTCACACTGCCCTGGGCTTCATTTCCTCCTTAACAAAATGGACAGGAATGCAGCCCTTCCCCATGTCATGGCAATGCTTCCAGACCAAATAAGAGAGGGAGCAGGAAAAGCACCCTGATTTCTCTTACATAACAGAAGGTTCAACATTCATGTTATTTGGAAAGAGAGAATTAAAAAGGTCAGTATCTTTTCGCTTCATCAAAACCCAGGCACTTCTGTGTAAATACAAAATCAACACAAATGGACAGAATTCTGTCACCCTGCACACAGTGGTCACTCAGCGAATATTCATGGCTTGTGGGCTGACCTCACATACAGACAATTGCAGGTCTGCTTGGGATGCACAGAAAACTCAGCAAGAGAAGGAACAAGTTGGGGGGTGGGGAAGGCAGGTAAAAATGAAAAGGGCTGCCCAGAGTTCTTTTCTTCCATTTTCATACCTCTCTGCCTTTAAATGCTTCTCTGCCCGATTCTTACTCGTAGATAAAGCCTGACAGACCCACTCCTAGACCATAAAGGTCAAGGTCATCACACACTCATACATACACACAAACACACACATAGACGAACATACATAAACATATACACTCCAATGCACACATATGCCCACAACTCAAACACACACATATACACATGCACACAAACACACAGACATACACTTAAATACACATACAAAGACACACATAAACACAAATGCAACACATACACAGACACACATATACACTAACATATATACAAACACATACATATACTTAAATACACATACAAAAACACACATAAACACAAATGCAACACATACACAAACACATATATATACAAACATATACACAAATACACATACACATACTACTCAAACACACATACACACAAACACACAAAGACACACACACACATACATATACTTAAATACACATACAAAAACACACATACACACAAACACACAAAGACACACACACATACACAAACATATACACAAATACACATACACATACTACTCAAACACACACACAAATATACACGCACACACACACAAACACATATAAACATGTACACATAAACACATACAAACGCACACATACACATTTGCGCATGCACACATGTATGCATACACATACACAAACAAGCACACATATAAACATGCATCTAACCTACACAGAGTGAACAGCACAATGAGGAATAAGGCTGGTAATGAGCTGCTTCAGTTGCTCAGCCTCCCCACGCCTCCTGTCCCTGCCTTTGGGGCTTCGTATTAGGATCCATGCTGTCTGGATAGACCTGTATTGTCAGAGCTTCCAGAAAGAGAAGAGGAGTTACTGGGAATTTGAGTGTTAACTTAAGCAATGGCCAAAGTTCCTTTACAAGGAATTAATAACCAGAGTTTCCCTTCTTCCAGATGTTGCTCCGTAGTCTGAGCGCCCCTCCACCACCTTCCTGCTGGCGGATGCTTCCCACAGCCGCTTGCAGACGTGCTCCAGATGTACAGCCTTCCTAGCGCTCCCGATTTCTGTGGGTCTTCACTTGCCTACTCCTCTATAGGAGAAGAGACGTGCTTACCGGGGAAGGGCCAAAATGGGGCTTTACTCTAGAAAACCAAGGGAAGAAGTACTGTCGTCAAAAGGCAAGCCTTCCTTCATCTCAGGGGAAATTTAGTCATTCAACAAACAGTGACTGAGTACCCGCTGTGTGTTTGCTGCTGGGCTCGGTGTAGAAGAGACAAGGAGGACCAACACATAGCCTTGGCCCTCAAGGACCCCCTAGAGGAGGAAACCAATCATTAGAACAGGAGAAGTGCTAGGGAGGGTAAAGAGAAGGGACTCAGCGGTCAGCAGGTGACAAGGGCGAAGGAGCAGGAAGACTTTGCAGGGGAGATGGCACTATGCGCCAGAGGAGGTGGTGTTTTTCCTAACAGGGAACTGCTTCAAGATACAACACCCTCTGATATTTTTTATTTTCAATCTCTTCTTAAAAATGTTTAGGTATATTTATACCTTGTATCTGAGAGATAGCCCATGTGCCTTGTCGTTCTCCACCTGCCTGCTGACAAATCACGGGTTCCCTTGCCCTCTGGCCTCCCGTGAGGCTCAGTCCATGGGAACCAGGTGCAGGAGGTCTGAGGGAGGGAGGAAAGTCAGGTCAAGGCTCTTGTTCCACTCTCCCATCAAGGCAGTCTTCTCTAGGAAATGCTCTTTTTTCTAGGTTCCTGTTGTGGCTTCCTCTCTGCCCTGATCGCTCTGGGTTTGGGCATAGTAACAGCTCTTGTACTGACACTAGTATCCCTTTGTGGTTCCTCTACATCCCACCCACACTTTACAAAAGTTGCTTTATTAAGCTGTCCTTGAATTATTCTAATTGGAGGGCCATCTGTTTCCTGTTGGGATCTTGAATGATAGAGCAAATAGCAAATATATCAGGGAGAGCAGGATGCAAAAATTATATCAACGTGCGTGCAGGAGTGTGTGCGAGGTGTGTGTCCATATATGCCAGGAATGGTAGGGATGGAGTCTGATTTTTCATTTACTCCACAGACATTTATTGATGGCCAACTATGTGAAACAGACAATGGGTAAGGAAATCACATTTTCTGTATTTTATGAGACAGTGTCTTTTACAACATTTTTTTGTTACGGTCAGATGATATATTTTAATTGGGAGCTCATAAAATATGATCTCAATAGCTATGGGCAAGGGGAAAATGAGTATGATGCAATCTGTACTCTTGGGGTTCATACTCTAGACTAGCTTAGTTCTCCAAAGTCCAAGTCAATAAAAGAGAAAAGCAAGTGGAGAAAGTCCAAGGAACGACCGAGTACCAGATCTACATTTTGCAGGTTACGCTATGGGTAACACTGCCTCGCCTCCTGAGAGGTGAGTCTGCTGCTTTGGGGTCAAAGGCCTCAGTGGTGATAATGAAGGCTCATCATGAGCCGGGCAGCAGAAGCTTTGCGTACAGTATTGAATCTATTCTTCACAGAACCTCCTATAAAACAGGCATGGTTTTTCTCATTTTGCAGAAAGCTGAGGCTTAAAACATTAAGCAGTTAGTAGTACTGGTTCGCATCTGGATTCAAACCTAAGTTTGTATCCAAGGCCCCTTGCTCTTCACTACTCTGCTGCATCGTCTTTTCCAGGAATAGACAACTCAATGGCCAAGACCAGAGGATGTCTGGTGAATAAGAGACAATTACAGGTTTGAAGGCAAAGGGCTATCCTGCGATTTGGCTTACTCTCTGTTATTATATCTGTACAGTGAGAAATGGGCTGGGGAACCAACGTTACAGGATCTCCTTTTGATTCTGCATGGTAGAATCAGACCTCAGCTAACAATTTGCTCTGGGATTAGAAAGAAGTTCAAGGGGCAAACTAAACAAGCTCTACCCAGGGCGCGCCAAGATTTGCTCCTGTGGTGACCATGGCTTCCTTTGAACTATCTAATAACTACTAGTTTGTGGAGGTAGTAGAGATTTAGCATGTCAGTGGGAGGGGTAGTAAGGGACACATTTGAAATTTAAGGCTGTTCTACCTGTGATTAGCTACACTGGGGCTGGGGGTGAGCAGCTTTGACCTATGCTTCCTTTGGGAACAGGGGCAACCCACCTAACCACACAAGAGGGTTTTTATGAGTGGCGAGCAATACAAATGCTTGTAAATTTAAAGTAACGCATAAATTTTGAAGAATTACTTTCCCCCTGTACCTTAAGTACCTATCTATCATGGCTTATGCTATTGTCCCGGAATGATTATTAATAGTGTCCCCTTTCACTCTCAAAAGTGTTGTTTTAGATGATAAATTATCACTCTACCTTTGCTGGATGTAACTGATCAATAAAAGAAAGTGAGGCAGCGGAACCCTGAGCTTCAAATACCCCAAGTCTGGTTTCAGAATGAGTGTTATCTCGTTGCATAGACCTAGATTACTCAATTAACCTCTCTGATCCTTTATGTGCCAAGTGGGAATAAAACATGTGGCCAGTGACTTTTACGAGCAATAACAAGTAGAAATAGTTCATAAAGTTATAGATCTTGGAGCCAGAAACAATCTGAAGAGATCATTTAGCACACAGGGGCTATAAAGAGCCATAAGAAAGTCACAACGATGCAGTCAATCTTCCCCATGGATCCTCTGTTGTTTTGGGGAAATCTAGCAACTTAACCCAGACGAGATGGGGCAGAAGGAGAGAATCTCTGTCTCTGAGACAGAGCTGATAATGGCTTGGAGACTCAAGCCTTTTATCAAGTGGAATTCTAACTACTGATCAGTCAGTGCCTGTCTGCTTGCATTTACCATAACAAAATATCCAGGGGTCCCAGTGCCCTGTTAACAAACCTCAGAAAGCTGTCCATCCTGGATTTAGCAGTTGGTTCTAAATGGGGATTGCAACTCATCGTAGACTTGAGAGAGAAGGGTGGGATGGGGAGGCCCCAACACCAAGGGCCTGTCGGCTATAACCAGGGGCACCATGACTGGATCCAGGTATTTGTTTCTTTAGTGTCTCTAAAGACTGTCACAGTCTGCTCCTCTGTCTTGTTTACACTTGCCTCAAGTCAACTGTGTCTCCAAAGCCCACTCCTCAACCAGGCCTAACAATTGTATTCAGATGATGTCTGACAAATTATCAGTCTAGAGGGAGAAAGGGGTGGGGAGGTACGGAATGAAAAAACAAATCTCCAAAGTCATAATATTTGGCCCAAAGCCTGGAAAGGGAGCTGGTCCTGTTCTTAGGCCTCTACTGAGGCTGTGGACAGAAAGGATGTAATACCTCAGCCACTTAATGGACAAACTGGAAAAGGCTGCCTTGGCCCGTTTGCTCCTTCATCGGCTTGTGACTGCTCCTTTCCTCCTCTTTTCCCCATCCTAGATCCCCCAACCCTGCCTCCACCAAGCCCAACTGAGTCCCAGAAATGACAGTGAGAAGTTCCTTTAGATTTGCTGTGGCTGGAATCTGGAATCTGGAATCATTTCCAGGGCAAGAACCATAGGTTTTTTAAATAATGCAGGGCTTTGCACTCATGGAATTGGGAAGTCTGCCATGTCTGCCCAAGAATTATTCATAGGGCAAATTCGGATTTGAGTGCCAAAAATTTTATAAAGTACTGTGTTCCAGAATCTGTTTTTCTCCCTCTAACAATAGCTTTAGAGGAACTGAGGAGGGACAAACGAAAATAGCCACTTTCCGATGCATTCACTTCTAGGGGAAAATGTAAGGGTGTCCTTGAAAGCTATTGCATCCCTCTGCAAAAAGAGCTGCCTGTGGGCTTCAGTGTGAGCAACCACTGTTTGTACATAGAGTTTGTGACGTTCATCTCAATGTAGTTTCATCTAGACTGTTTCTACAATTTTGTACCTTTATTGCTGTGGGGCCATTTGCCACATATTGGCCCAGCCCCAGTTCAACTTTTGATCTTGAAACACAAATACCAAGATTAAAAATAATGTCCATAGTGATTTTAAAATCCATGAAAACAAATCATTCCTCTGGTAGTACCCCTAAGCTAAGTTAAATCATGGTGGAAGTGCTGGGAGAGAGGCAGAAACCTACTGTGGGCAGTTCCTTGTGTCTTCTTAATTTAGCAATTGAAGCCTCAATCAAAAGTTATTTGAGTAAAAGGAGAAAGAAGTGATAATGTTATGTGTAGGTGATGCTAATGCAATCCCTGGAGGGTTATTAGAATACCCGCCTTGCAGAATTTTGGAAACAATCTGCAAACTTTTTAATTCATCAAATATTTACTGTTTACTTATATGTGTATCATACTTTACAATTACAAAAGATAGTTCACATATATCATCATCTCACATGACCTATGTTAACAGCCCTTCAAGGAAAATACTGTCATACTCATTTTACACTTGGGCATGCTGGAGCTCAAAAACGTTGTTATGGGGCATGAGCAAGATCATAATTCTCAACCCCAGATCTGTCTGTTTTTCAGCGTGGGGTTTATTTCACTCTATGCCTGCTGACTTGCTTCTGCATACTGTGAACAGACACGTGTATGCCAGCTTTCTGGGAATTACAGATTAGAAAGCATTGCCCTGCCCTCTTTGAGGCTAAGACATAAACCAAATAACTTTAATACAAAGCAGATGTGATCACTGTAAGAGTGGCATGAGTACATGCTGTGGAGGTTTTCTAAAGGATATAACCATACCTTTTTGGGGGACCAGGAAAATCTTGATGACAGAAATAGGTCTGCATTGGAGCATGGAAACTGGGCACATGTTGAGCAGGCAGAATGGGTACATTGAAGACTAAAGGGATGCCATGAGGAAAAGCCGGGAAACTATGGTGTGTGATGAGAATAAGACGCAGGTTTTGGTCATGGAGCATTTGTAGGGGAAGCTGAACCACATGGCAGAGTGTTTGAGTACTTCCTAAGGCTTCTTATTGAGTTCTCAAGGCTGTGGGAGGCCCACATTGGAGCAAAAACATTGCCCATCCAGAAGATTAGTCTGGAAACAGTGTTGCAGACTGGATTGGCATGGGGAGAGTCTGTAAGTGGGGAGGATAGTGAAGAGTCCATTAAAAAAAAAAAGTAATGACAACTGTGATGCCGGAAGAATAACAGACTAAATGAGGTCAAGCAAAATCTAGGAGAAAATCAACCAAGAGTCAAGAAATAATCCCCAGTGGAAAAGACTATTCTATGAAGACGAGCCATTTCTTTGGGCAATTTATGAAGCTGGAGGGAAGCGCCATCACAATGAATGGCCATTAAGCCTGGCGTCCCCTAGGGCTCCTGGGAGATAAAGGAGCGCCTGGCTCCCCGACTTGTAACTTTCAGAATTCCAGAAAAATGGAGCGGATGGCTTCCTTCCATACGGAAGCCTTGGGGGCATTTCAGTGTTTGCAGAAAATTTAATGTAGGGAGAGTAATTAGTGCTGACATCAGACGAGATCCAATAAAAAGATGAATGTCCTGATTCTGAAATAACAATACAAATAAAGGTAAGGAAGGGGGTGGAAGCTAAACCCTCCCCCCCCCCCCAAAACCCCAGCCTGAGCTTATCTCTGTATCCTGAGCTGGATCCATGATGCACAATCTGCAGCAGTTCCCAGGGCATCCATTTCCTGCCATAAACAACAATGACATTCTCCTTCCCAGATGTCGAAACCGACTAAATAACCTCCACTTTCCACTGGCAGCTCTGACAGCGAAAGTTATCTGAAATCACACCAGCGCTGGATGAACTATAGGCCCAGCTGGTCACTTGGATGCTGCAAGCAGGAAGGAAACAAACGGCACTGGGAGCAGGCACAAAAACTTAGCGGTGCTAACAAACTTTTTGTGGATTACAAGAACGCTCCGGGGCTGTGACCGACGCGTGGGGAGCGCGCACTCTCGCACGCACGCGCACGCAGGCACTCAGGCACGCACACGCACTCACGCACACCCACGCACGTAGTCGCATTCACATCCCACCTCGCTCCTGACGTGCTCTAAACCAGCAAGCGCTTCGTCCCGACGCCAAATGAGGGCCGGAAGTGGAATCCCGTCATATTTTCCATGGAAAACTGCCTTTCACCAATCATTTCTTCTGGAAGTAAGCACCGAGTTCCTCTCATTCGAAACTACTGCTGTGAAAATACTCTTTAATGTCTTAATTTGACCTTCCATTCCCTGACAGTGCGCTAATCTGGTAAAGCTAACAAATTGGCTTCTAAAAAGCCTCGTGCCAGGCCAGGCCCTCCATTTTAAGTGGTAACAACAGCCCCGTCGTATTTTCTGTCTCGCGCAGAATCATGGAATGTGGGAATGGAGAAGAAGGGAAAGGCCCTCCAGCCCGTCAGCTCTGGTTACCCATCAGGAAAGGGAGACCAGACGGCATGGCTGACCCCAGGCAAGGAATTTTTTTTTATTATTATTATTTCTAACAAAAAATGTGAGGGAAGAGGGAATTGTGTGGTGCCGTGGTGGTGACCTTCGGCAGCGCTAGCCCATTACAAACTCGTCCCTCGGGTGGCCTTTTGAGACGCACAACGCGGCGGGTCCTTAAGGAGAAGGGCTGGAAAGGTGTAAGGAGTAGGTAAGCACCCTCAAATGTAGTTCTTAGCAAACAAAACAATTAAAATAATTGTTACCCTATCAGCAGCGCTTAAAGCAGACTTCTTTGGGAGGCCTGGGTGGTTCAGTTGGTTAAGCCTCTGCCTTCGGCTCAGGTCATGATCCCAGGGTCTTGGGATCGAGCCTTGCTCAGCGGGGAGCCTGCTTCTCCCTCTGCCTGATACTCTCTCTGCTTGAGCTCTCTCTCACTCTCTTTCTGACAAATAAATACAATCTTAAAAAATTTTTTTTTAATTAAAAAAATAAAAACTCTATCTTATTTTCAAATGCAGAATAGAGGATACACTGATAAGTAAGTGCAAGAATTATGACGGTCCTACAGAAAGTGCATCTAATAAAATATTCTTAAGGAACAAGAAGTACATGGTTAAATAATACACAATATTATGTGTACATTTAGTGTATATCAATGTGTATGTGTGTGTAGCTAAAGACCCTCTCTTATGCTCAGCATTTTTCCTAGGCCAGATGTGATCAACTTTATGTTGTAGATCCTCAAAGAACATTAAATGATTGAATGAAGTCTACCTCCTTGAATCAGGACTTAAGAGATATTAAGGCTTAGAAGGAGAAATCCAATCAGTTTATTTTCTCTAAATTTGTAAACCTAATAAGAGACTAATGGTAAAGGTTTCAGTAAATTGCTATGCAAAGTAAGTACAATAAATAAATCATCCAAACGAAGTAACAGGTTTGAACTGATAGCTAACAAGGTATTAGAAGTCATGGGAGAATCTGCTAACAAATGGCTCTCTACTATTTGCTCAAAATGTTGAGACGTTATAGCCCATCCTCAGACAAGTGGGTCTACCTAGAGACAGGTTCCTCACAAAGTCAGGGAAAAAAAAACAGGACACCTGGCCCAGTTGGGTGGTTAAAAATTAAACTGGACATAACTGAGGCAAAATCAAAACAGTACAATCCATTGAATGGGAGAAAATATTTGCAAATCATATATCTCAACAGAGGTTAATATCCAGAACATAAAAAGAACTTCTACAACTCAATGACAACAACAAAACCAAAAATTAACAACCCAATTGAAAAATGGACAAAGCCCTTGAATAGAAATTTCTCCAAAAAGATATACAAATGTCCAAAAAACACATGGAAAGATGTTCAACATCATAAATGATTAGAGAAATGCAAATCAGATTATAATGAGGTACTGCTTCACACTCATTAGGCTGGCCATAATCAAAGAAACCAAATGTTGGTGTGGATGTAAAGAAATTGAACATTTGTGCATTACTGGTGAGAATGTAAAATGGTGTAGTCACTGTGAAAAACAATATGGTGGGTCCCCAAAAGCCAAATGTAGAATTACTATATTTCCCAGCGATTCCACTCCTAGGTATATACCTAAAAGAATTGCAGGCAGGGACTCAAACAGATATTTGTACACCCATGTTCATAGCAGCATTATCACAGTAGCCAAATGTCCATCAGTGGATAAGTAAACAAAATGTGATGTATACATACAATGGAATATTATTCAGCATTAAAAAGGAATGAAATTCTGACATATGCTACAACACAGATGAACTTTGAAGACATTATGCTAAGTGAGATAAGCCAGACCCAGAAGGACCAATACCATATTATTTCTTGTACATGATGTACCTAGGATAGTCAGATTTAGAGAGCAGAATGGCAGTTGCTATGGACTGAGGAGGAAGGGGAAATAGGGGGTTAGTGTTTAATGGGTAATGTGTTTCAGTTTAAGGTGATGACGTTCTGGAGGTGGATGATGGTTATGGTTGCAAAACAATGTGATTGCACTTAATGGCACTGAACTATACACCTAAGAGTAGTTTAAATGGTAGATTTTAAGTTGGCTATATTTTACCACAATAAAAGAGTTTAAAAAAATGATTTTAAACTGCCTAGCTCTGATCCTGTCACAGCCACCTCTTAAGTGAGTTCATAAGCTGTCACATCTACGTTTCATCTGTTTCCCTTCATTGTTCCCACAATGAGATCCTCCTGAAGGATACAGAGAGAGACTGGACCTCTGGGTTAGGTGCTTATCACATGGAGCAGCTCAGAGAGTTTGTGTTTCCAGGTTACTTACAGGAGATCTCTACTTGGAATCAGGAAAAAGATCAGTGATCACCAGCAGAGTGTCCCTGAGATTGAAGAGAAATGAACCTATTACTGCAAAGGAAAAGGCTCTGCTCTCAGGGCTGTGATCTCCACGGGCTGCTATAGCAACTCCGGGAACCGTAGTCTCCCAGGACAAATACTCCCCTCCCTTCTGCAAGCTGTGGTAGCTGGAATAGATTAAGGAGCTATATTACTGCTGTAAGTAGGAGGCCCACATATTTGTTTTACTTTTCTTTTTCATTTTTCATCCTGTTAAAATCACTTTACTTTTTCCATCCTTAAACATGGCTCCCTACTCTCACTTTACCATAATAATGAGATATTAATACACTTAGGATTTTTAAAAAATTCACAAGTCTCTCAATGAATCCCATCTTGTGGAGGAGACAGCAGGCTTTTGAGAAAAGAAAAAAAATACAAATTCAGACCAGGCTGTGGAAAGCACACCACATGTTAATGGCTACGAATGGCAGGGGCCTTCAGCCCCTGGCATTGCTGACAAACATTCCAGCTGAGGCCCACTCTGCCCCACTCTCCCTTCCATTTGCCATCTTGTTGTCACTTTTTATGATTGCCCAGTCTCTTAACCTTAGGAAATTTGAACCCAGATCAGGGTGACCGTTTCCCTTTCTTATGATTTCATGGGTATTTCAGGTAGACATCTGCAGAAAGGATATGGTTAGGGTTATTCCCACATATTTCATGATCTATGGAGCTGAATTTCCCAGAGAAATAGCCTTTCAGATTAGAGGTAAAGCCAAGAGGTAGCCAGGCTATATTTACTCTTTTCTTTGGGCATTGGATCTCAGCCCGCCAGTATATATGAAAAAAAAATAGGTAAGTTGGACTTTATTGAAACCTAAAATGTCTGCAAAAGACACTATTAAGAGAATGAAAAGACAAGCAATAGCCTGAGAGAAAATAATGCAAAACACTTATCTGATAAAGCACTGGTATCCAGAATATACAAAGTACTCTTAAAGCTCAACAATAAGAAAACAACCTAATTTAAAAATAGGCAAAAGATCTTAAGATCTGAATGGAAATCTTTCCAAAGAAAATATCCAGATGGCAAATAAGCACATGAAAAGATACTTTAGCATATTTTATCAGGGAATTGCAAATTAAAACAATAGTTCAATACCACTATATGCCTATTAAAATGGCCAAAATCCAAAACACTGACAGCATCAAATGCTGGCGGGGATGTGGAGCAACAGAAACTCTCATTCATTACTTGAGGGAATATAAAATGTTACAGCCACTTTGGAAGACAGTTTGGCAATTTCTTATAAAACTAAACAAACTCTTACCCCATGATCCATCAGCTGCACTCCTTAACATTTATGCAAATGAGTTGGAAACTTATGTCCACATGGAAACCTGCATGTGAATGTTTATAGTGGTTTTAATCATAATTGCCAAACTTGGAAGCAACCAAGAGGTCTTTCAATAGGTGAATGGATAAATAAATTGTGTCACATCCAGATAACAATGTTATGCAAGTATAAAAAGAAATTAGCTACCAAGCCATGACATCGAGGAATCTTAAATGCATATTACTAAGTGAAAGAAATTAATATGAAAAGGTTACATATTATATGTTTCACTACATGACCTTTTTGAAAAGGCAAAACTCTGAAGATAGTAAAAAGATCAGTGGTTGCCAGGGTTTCTAAAGGAGGGAGAAATAGGTGAAGTACAGGGAATTTTTAGGACAGTGAAAGTTTCTGTATACTTTAATAGTGGATACATATTATGGATTTGTCAAAATTCCTGGAATGTACAACACAAAGAGTGAATCTTAATGTAAAACTGTGGACTTCAGTTAACATGATGTATCTGTATTGGCTCATCAGTGGTTAAAAAGGTACCACATCTATACAAGATGTTAATTAGAGGACCTGGGCTGGGCAGAGAGGGGGGTTATGGGAACTTTCTACTTTCCACTCAGTTTTTCTATAAACCTAAAACTAATCCAAAGAGTTTATTAACTTAAAACATATATTTTGGGGAGTGTTTAAAAATGCTGATTACTAGGCTCCAGTCTAGAGATTCTGATTTGACACATGGGTTTCCCCAAAGTAGTCTTAGGCTTAAATCCACAGTTTCCTGCCAAAGAGCAAGAAATCCCCCAAGTTACCAAGTCAGGAAGACATGATTTTCCAGACTAGCCCATCAGCATCGCCTAGTAAAGTACACATACTTACTGATACTTTAGGAAGTCACAGAAGTAAAGGGGACTGACTGGAAGTCAAGACCATTGTTACAGTGAGTCTGAGGCTTAATGATTTCTAAATCATTGCTGGAAAAAGGTTTAAGGAACAAAATGGTCAGAGTTTCAGATGATAAGTGGCTTTTATACTAAATTTCTTTTTCTCAGAAGTTCCTAGGAAGGGCTTTGTTTTAGAACGTGAGTCCAAAATTCATATTTGCTTTGGGCTACAGTTTCTAGGATTTCCTCAGTGGTGACTAAGACTAGAAGTGTGCCTCCCTTTCACTTTAGGGCTTCTTGTTTCTTTGGACTTCTCTTCCTAAACTCCAGGTTTCTGGGGTAGCCCTGGTCTTGGCGACTGAGCCTCAGTGTCCCTACCCCCCACTCAGCCCTCCCCCAGAAGTGGACACCCTGCTGCTGCTTGCCCTACAGACAGGTTTGGAATCTCACTCAAATCCTCGGTCTCTTCTGGCTAATCATATTAAATTAACTACCTTGTCATAATAGGGGATAATGGGCTATTATGTTACTCCCTTTCCACAATTGACAGTATGCATCAAAAGCCTCTATATTGTTCATGTCCCTTGGCCCTGCAATTCCATAAATATCAGCAAAGCTTTATCTAAAGGATGTTCTTTTTTTTTTTAAGATTTTATTTATTTATTTGATAGAGACAGCGAGAGAGGGAACACAAGCGGGGGGAGTGGGAGAGGGAGAAGCAGGCTTCCCGCCGAGCAAGGAGCCCGATGCGGGGCTCGATCCCAGGACCCTGGGATCATGACCTGAGCCGAAGGCAGACGCTTAATGACTGAGCCACCCAGGCGCCCCTAAAGGATGTTCTTTTTACAGCATGAATAGTGTAACATAGAAAACATTTTGAAAATATTTTACAGGGGACTACTCTGCAAAAAATTTCCCCATAACCATTCACCTTCATGGTCCCAAGGAGAGGATGGAGGGAATGCCACCTAGGGCTGGAGGAATTTGTGACACAGGGAAAGTCTTTGAGCAGGAAGAAATAATGCAAATCATTTGCTATTTCTGGAGGAGCAGGAAAGAGAGTAGGGAACTCTGGAGGGGAGGGGGAGCAGGGATAGGCAGGTGTGGGTGTTCTGTTTTCTCTATTCTGCACCAGAATTCTGATGCAGGTCTTGTTAAATGGGTTGAAGAGAAAGAGCAGAACATCAGGGTTCATGGTTGACTGGCTCAGGGGCTCCTGAAATCATCTGGGAGAAGGTTATTCAGCCACATCCCCCATAGGGCTGGAGTGCTGCCAGCTCAGCATTGGTGGTCGAAGCGGGCTGTTGGGGTACCCCAAGGACATGTTGCTGGACTCCCTCAGTCTCTTTTAGCCCAGGACTTTACAACTGTCTATATGCCTTAATGTGGGCACAGAGTATCGGTGGGTAGTAGTTTTGGCTCAGGACACAGAGGTGATAGTGTGCTGCTGGGACTTTAAGATAAGATGCAAATGGCTGGTACCAGGAGAGCCAGTTGTAGGAGCCACATAATGGCCTCAAAGGCCATTAGAGACTGTCACAGCTCAACAGACATCAGGCCCAGGACAAATCAAACCCTCCAATCTTCATTAGAGGGCAATGCGGGTGTATACAGTAGCACATGGATCCAGAGCCTTAAACCAACCACCCCACCCTTCCTACCAGAAGTTCAGACTCAGACTCAGGGAGGAAACCTGGAAACTGAACATTTATTCAAAGAAACTGACCTGAATGGGACTACTTAATCCAGAAAAAAACTGAGAGAATTTTCATTTTCTTCTTAGAATAGTGTTGGAGGCCAGATTAGATCAATGATGGAAAATAAATGACATTTCTTGGCTCATCTGTGGAGTGCTGTGTTAAATTTTCAAACCACTACATTTACCATATAGCCAAGTTATCCTCAAGGCAGGAGGTTGGAGGACCCTTCTTCAGAGACCTAAGCCAAAGAAGGGAACGTCCATTATTGATGTTGGGGTGTTTTAAAAAACAAAGCTGGTGGTCCTGTAGTGAAATCACTAATTGGCAAACTCCAGATCTCACAAAAAGAGTTTCTGACTTCCATTTTACTGCTCTTTTAAATATGAATGGACAAGCAAGGCTCAGCAGACATTTGAGAAGAACTTATAAATGTGAGAGAGAAACAAGAAAAAAGGGGGAGGGGGTACTCAGAAGAATCAGATAAAACAAACAGTAGAGGAGAAATAAATCCTTAACATCTTCAGAGAGAAGGGAAAAGATCTTTAAAACAACAGATGAAATGTAGAAAGGGAACAATCAGAGCTTAAGAAAGAACCTTTAGAAATTACAAATATGACAGCTGAAATTAAAAGAGAACAGAAGATAAAATTAAGGATATCTCACAGGAAATAAAACAGAAGGAGAAAGTTCAGTAGGATAGAAAAGCATAAGAAAAAGATCAATTTAGGAGGCTGTTTTAGTTACCTATGGCTATGTCACAAATTACCCCCAAATGTAGTGGCTTAAAACAACAATAAACACTTCTTGTCTCACAGAGTGTTTGTAGGTCATCCAGAACTTAGCTGAGTGGTTCTGGCTTGGGGTCTGTCTTGAGGTTGTGGTGAAGATGTTGGCTAGAACTTCGGTCACCTAAGGGCTTGAATGGGCTGCAGGGTCAATCCCAAGATGGCTCCCTCACAGGGCAATTCCTTGCTGGCTATTGGCAGGGAGTCCAGTCCCTTGTCATGTGGACCTCTGCATAGAGCTGCTTGAATGTCCTCATGACATGGCAGCTGTCTTCCCCTGGAGCAGATAATCCAAGAGAGAGAGCAAGTAGGAAGTTGCAGTGCCTTTCAGAAATAACATACTGATCCTTGCATCACATTCTGCTTGCTAGAAGTGAATCACTAAGTCTGACCCAGGAAGAGAATGCTAGAAAGGCTTAATGGTCATGACAGGACTCACAGTTTTGCTAGGCAGTGGTGTGGTGAGTTCCAATGTCAGACAGTCATGGACTTGAATCTTGGCTCCCCCTCAAGCAAATTAACTTTTTAATTAACTCTCCTCAGTTCCCTCCTCTCTAAAATGGGTATGATATTGCCACTTTACCTGTTTTTTTTTTTTTTTAAGATTTTATTTATTTGACAGAGACACAGTGAGAGAGGGAACACAAGCAGGGGGAATGGGAGAGGGAGAAGCAGGCTTCCCAACAAGCAGGGAGCCCAGTGTGGGGCTCAATCCCAGGACCCTGGAACCAGGACCGGAGCCGAAGACAGATGCTTAACGACTGAGCCTCCCAGGCACCCCTCTACCTGGTTTTGATGAGTTGAGAATAAACAAAGTGACTTGCACATGGTAGATGCCCAGTTATTAATATTGTGATGCCTTTGAGAAAAATAGAAAGGATGTGGTTTATTCTGAAGTCCTGGCTAAATCCAAACCAGAGCTCAGAAAAACAGCAAAATTCCCTCTGGACAACCACACTAATCAACAGCTGAATAATTAGAATGCAGTGCTCTGTCATTTCTGAATAATGATGAGAATTCTGCCTAGAGCCCATAAGAAGAATCTTCTGGTATATGGGTATATGGATTTGGATGAAACTTTTCAGCTAGCGAAGGTCATGTTTTGGTTGTTAGTTCTTGGGAGGTCTTTTGCCAAAAAAATGTTTGAATCTCCAACCTCACAGCAGAGTCAGTAACAATGATTTAGTGAGAGGCAAGAAGTCATCAACCATCTTTAAGTCAAAACTTCCCCAGTCAGACTAGACTGGTAAATATAGGCCGAATTGGTTCTCCATCTACCCTTCAATAAACAAAGTGCATCTCTCTTTTTATAATTTACCTGGCTTTAATGAAATCAGAGTGATGTGGGACACAGTAAAACAGTACAGCTTTTTGTGATGATATTGGTTTGGATTATTGGGGTAAATGAATTACATTAGTCATAATGCCAACTTTGGCTTGTGTATGCCTCCCCTACTTGATGCAGCCATTACTGTTTTTTGATCAGCAACCTTGAAGTGGGAAGAATTGAAACTCTCTTTCCCAGTTCTACAGATGAGGAGACAGAAACCCAAAAAAATGAAGTGACATTCCCGAAATCACACTTGTTTTTGCAGAACTAAGACCAGAGTTCAGTCTTCTCGGGTTCTAGTGCAGCACTCATCACCTCCCATCCCATGGCACTTAGCTAGTGATAAGAGGGAATGAGTCTTCACAATCAGATGATGGCATCAGAGCACGTCTCTGGCCCTCTGATTTGATGTTCACTGGACAAAGCCTGCCCCAATGACATATGCTTAGGCTTGGGCCTTAGGCCTCAGTTTAGCTAGGGACACATGCTCTCTTGGCCATAGTTTCTTGTCTCTAAAATAAGAATCCTGACCTACTTTGTTAGACTGTCCTCAGGGAAGAGATAAATATTTTTAAATTAGAAATGTGTTTATAAATGTCCTAATATGACATAATAATACTTTGCCTTCAATGATGCATTTGTTCCTGAGAACCTAAAAGAAATTAATGTTATTTCCATTAACATAAATATTTTGTACAGTATGAAAGATACAAAAATACTAGTAATTTGCTCTGGAGAACCACACAAGTCATTTGCCCACTTTCAGATTCATTCTCTGCTCCTCCCCCTATCTACATTTTTGGGGCTCTCTTGCTCTCTAGGTAGGAGGAGCTAATAGGCATGGTTTATACTCCCCTTCCACCTTGAGAGCACAGGCCAGTGCATAGTCTGGGCACCCTAACCAACCTGCCATCTCAGTGAACCCTGGACCTTCGCCCACACCAGCCCTAATTGTCTTACCAAGGTGGCCACAGGGCAGTGTACACTGGGACACCCTTGGTTAGCACTCGCTACAACCCAAGCCTTTGCACCAAGGTGGCACAGGCACAAAGCCCCCAAGAACACTCCGGGACCATTATCACTTTGGCTTTAGACAGCTTGCTAGGGTTCCCTCAGTGCAAAGCACCCCACAATATCTCAGTTGGCATCTTCTTCAGATCCAGCCACCCTGCTAGGGTGCCCTCTGTGAGGAGTGCCCCAGGAACTCCAGGCTTGTGCCTCCATAGGTTTCAGCCACCTCACCAGAGCACCCTTGTGGAGAGTGCCCCAGAACACTCCCTCCCATGCTGGCCTCTGTTCCAGTCACCAGGCTACCTGCTGTGCTGAACACCTTGGGATACTCCAGCCTGCACCCAAGTCAGCTTCAGGTGTCCTGCCAGGTCAACCTCAGTGTGGAGAGCCCTGGGACACCCCAGTGTGCATTTAATTCAGCTTCAGCTGTCCTATCAGGGCACATTTTGCATGGCGAGCCCGGGGACCCCACTGACCCATGCCCATTTTAGCTTTAGCTGTCCTGACAGGACATTCCCTATGCAGAGTACCCTAGCACATCTTGCAGCCTGAACTCCACCTCAGCTTCAGCAGCACCTTCAGAGCACCCTCAGTGTGGAGAGTCCAGGAACATTTATATCCCCTCATTTATATCCCCTTTTGCTTCAACTATCCTGCCTAGGTGCCCTCTATATGTAGAGGCCTGGATCTCACTGGCTGGCTTCCACTTTAGTTTCAGCTATTCTGCTAGGGCATTCTCTGTGCAGAGAGCTCAGGAACTTCCTGGCCCACATACCACATTAGCTCCAGCCACCACATCAAGGCACCCCTTGCACAGAGCACCCTGGAACATTCTGGCTGGCACCTATTTCAGCTTCAGCTGTCCTGCTAGGATGCCCTCAGTGCACAGAACGCCCTTTTAGCTGTCCTGACAGGGCATGCACTATGTGGAAAGCCCAGAACCTCCAGCACATGCCAGTCACAACTCCAGCCAGCAAGCAAAAGTCACCAAGTACACACAGCCTACACAGGGCACAACCAAACACAAGACTGTTCTTTCAAGTTTAGGAGAAGTAGCTGTTCTGCTTAGTCCATAGAAACAAGCGCAGAAGGTCAACCAAAATCGGGAGACAGAGGAATATGCTCCAAAAGAAAGAACAAGAAAAAAGCTTCAGAAAAAGAACTAACTGAAACGGAGATAAGCAATATGTCTGATAAAGAAGTTAAAGTAATGATCTTAAAGATCATAGGGAAAGAAGAACAAAGCCCAAGGTGAGTAAAAGACAAGAAGAGCAGACATAAATGACATAGAGACTAAAAAAAGAAAGAAAAAAGAGAAAGAAAGGAAACATCAGTGAAACCAGTTCTTTGAAAAGATAAAACTGATAACCACACTCATCAAGAAAAAAGAGAAAGGACCTAAGTAAATAAAACCAGAAACAGGAGAAATAACTAACACCATAGAAATACAGAAAATTATAAGAGAATACTATGAGAAATTATATATCAACAAATTGGACAACCTAGAAGGAATGGATACATTCCTAGAAACATACAATCTTCTAAAACTGAACCAGGAAAAATAGAAAATCTGAATAGACTGATACAAGTAACAAAATTGAATCAGTAATCAAAAACCTACCAAAATATAAAAGTCCAGTTCACCAGATTCACTGGTGAATTCTACCAAATATTAAAGAAGAGTTAATACTTATTCTTCCCAAACTATTCCAAAAAATAGAAGAGGAAGCAAATCTTCCAAATACATTGTATGAAATTAGTATTACCTTGATACAAAAACTAAACAAAGACACCACAAAAAAAGAAAACTACAGGCCAAACCCCTAATGAATATAGATGCAAAAATCTTCAACAAAATATCAGCAAACCAAATTCAACACTACATTATAAAGATCAATCACCATGATCAAGTGGGATTTATTCTGGGGATGCAGGATGGGTCAATATTTGCAAATCAATCAATGTGATACACCACATCAACAAAACAAAGAATGAAAATCAAATGATCATCTCAATAGATGCAGAAAAATCATTTGACAAAATTCAACATCCATTCATGATAAAAACTCTTAACAAATTGGGATTGGAGGGAACATTCTTCAATATAATAAAGGCTATCTATGAAAAACCCACAGCTAACATCATAATCAATGGGGAAAAACTGAGAGCTTTTCTTCTAAGATCAGGAATAAGGCAAGGATGTCCACTCTCACCACTTTTATTCAACATAATACTGGAAGTTCTAGCCACAGCAATCAGGCAAGGAAAAGAAAGAGGCATCCATATTGGTAAAGAAGAAATTAAAATGTCACTATTTGCAGATGACATGATAGTATATGTAGAAAATCCTAAAGACCACCACCAAAAAAAAAAAAAACCACTAGAAGTAATAAGTGAATTCAGTAAAGTTGCAGGACACAAAATTAATACCTGGAAATTGGTAGTATTTGTATACACCAATAACAAGCAGAAAGAGAAATTAAGAAAACAGCACCATTTATAATTGCACCAAAAAGAATGAAATACCTAGAAATAAATTTAACCAAAGAAGTGAAAGATCTGTACTTCAAAAAGTATAAAACAATGATGAAAGAAATTGAACATAACACAAATGGAAAGATATCCCATGCTCATGGATTAGAAGAATTAATATTCTTTAAATGCCCATATTACCCAAAGCAATCTACAGATTCAGTGCAATCCCTATAAAAATACTAATAGCATTTTTCACAAAACTAGAAAAAATAATCCTAAAATTTGTATGGAGCCACAAAAGACCCTGAATAAGCCAAAGAAATCTTGAGAAAGAACAAAGTTGGAAGCATCACAATTCCAGTTTCAAAATATATTACAAAGCTGTAGTAAGCAAAACAGTATGGTACTGGCACAAAAATAAGACACAAAGATCAATGTAACAGAATAGAGAACCCAGGAAAAAACCCATGATTATATAGTAAATTCTGACAAAGGAGGCAAGAGTATAAAATGGGGGAAAAGACAGTTCTTCAATAAATGGTATGGGGAAAATAGGACAGCTACTTGAAAAAAATGAAACTGGACCATTTCTTAACACCAGACACAAAAATAAACAAAATGGATTAAAGACCTAAATGTGAGACCTGAAACTATAAAGGTCCTAGAAGAGAACACAGGCAGTAATTTCTGTGACATGGGCTTAGCAGCATTTTTCTATATATTTCTCCTAAGGCAAGGGAAACAAAAGCAAACATAAACTGTTGCGACTACATCTTTGCATAGCAAAGAAAACCATCAATAAAACAAAAGGACAACATACTGATTGGGAGAAGATACTTGGAAATGATATATCCAGTAAGGGGTTAATATCCCAACTATATCAAGAACTTAACCACTCAACACTGAAATAACAATTTGATTAAAAAATGGCCAGAGGGCCTGAATAGGCATTTTTCTAAAGAAGACATGCAGACGGCCAACCGACACACGTAGAGATGCTCAACAGCACTAATCACTAGGGAAATGCAAATAACAACCACAATGAGATATTACTTTACACCTGTCATAATGGCTAGAATCAAAAAGACAAGAAACAACAAGTGTTGGAGAGGATGTGAAGTAAAAGGAACCCTTGTACACTGTCGGTGGGAATGCAAATTGGTGTAGCCACAGGAATAGTAAGGAGGTTCCTCAAAAAATTAAAAATAGAATTACCATATGATCAAATAATTCCACTATTGGGTATTTACCCAAAGAAAATGAAAACACTAACTTGAAAAGATACATGCACCTCTATGTTTATTGTAGCATTATTTACAATAGCCAAGATACAAAAACAACCTAAGTGTCCACAAGTAGATGAGTGAATAAGGAAGATGTGGTATATATATATATATAATACACACACACATATATATTTGCAATGGAATATTATGTAGCCATAAAAAGGATGAGATTGTGTCATTTGGGAAAGCATGGATGGACCTAGAGGGTATTATGCTAAATGAAGTAAGTCACACTGAGAAAGACAAACACCATATGATTTCACTCACAAGTGGAATCTAGAAAAAACCAGTAACAACAACAAATGAATAAACAACAAAAAAAAGCAGAATCAGAGCTATAAATACAGAGAACAAACTGGTGGTTTCCAGAGTGGGGGTAAGGGGTTAGGCAAAACGGTGAAAGGGAGAGGGAGATACAGGTTCCTAGTTAAGTCATGAGAATAAAAGCCACAGCATAAGGAATATAGTCAATGATATTAGAATAGTGATTTATCAGGAGAGATGGTAGCTATACTTGCGATGAACATAGCATAATGTATAAATTTGTTGAATCATGATGCTGTACACTTCAAACTAATGTGACCTTGTGTGTCAACTGTACTCAAAAAAACATTGGGAAGTGTGAGCCCTCCAGCTGTATTCTTTTTCATAAAAAGATCGTAGCCACTATGGAAAACAGTATGGAGCGTCCTCAAAAAGTTAAAAATAGAACTATCCTATGACACAGCAATTGTACTAGTAGGTATTTACCCAAAGAATACAAAAATACTGATTCAAAGGGACACATGCACCCTGATGTTGTAGCAGCATTATTAACAATAGTTAAATAGTAAAATTACTGAAAGAGCCCAAATGTCCATTGACTGATGAATGGAAAAAGAAGTAGTGTGTGTATTATATATCATATATGTATGTGTGTGTATATATATATATTAGTCATCAAAAAGAAAAATCTTGCTGTCGGCAATGACATGGATGGAACTAGGGTATATCACGCTAAGTGAGATAAGTCAGTCAGAAAAAGACAAATACCATATAATTTCATTCATATGTGGAATTTAAGAAACAAAACAGTTGAGGGGTGCCTGGGTGGCTCAGTCAGTTAAGCATCTGCCTTTGGCTTAGGTCGTGATCTTGGGGTCCTGGGATGGAGCCCCACTTGGGGCTCCCTGCTCAGCCAGGAGCCTGCTTCTCCCTCTCCCTCTGCCCCCCACCCCGCTCCTGCTTTCTTGCTCACTCTCAAATAAATAAATAAAATCTTAAAAAAAACAAAACAGTTGAACATAGGGGAAGGGGGAAAAAAGAGAGGGAAGAAAACCGTAAGAAACTTAATAATAGAGAACAAACTGAAGGTTGATTGAGGGGAGGTGGGCAGGGGATGGACTAAATGAGTGGTGGGTATTAAGGAGGGCACTTGTTGTGTTAAGCACTGGGTGTTGTGTGGAAGTGATGAATTACTAATATTCTACTCCTGAAGCCAATATTACACTATATGTTAACTAGAATTTAAATAAAAACTTGAAAAAAAACATACAAAATTATGTTGAAGGTCATTTTCAGTACAAAGAATAAATTAAAGTTATAAGGAATGGGGAAAAAAAGATTGGTTTTTGTTATTGTAGGTCCCTTGAATTTTTGTATAAATTTTAAGATAAGTTTGTCAATTTCTACAAAAAAGGTAGCTGGAATTTTGAATTGTGTTGAATCCATAAACCACTACAGGAAGTATTTCCATCTTAATAAGTCTCCCAGTCCATGAATATAGATGTCTTTCCATTTATTTAGGTCTTCTTTAATTTTTTCAATGATATTTTATAGTTTTCAGTGTACAAATGTTGTGCCTCTTTTGTTTAATTTATTGTAAGTATTTTTTTGATGCTCTTATTAAATGGAATAATTTTCTTAGTTTCATTTTTGGAGTGTTGATTGCTAGGGTATAGAAACAGTTTATTTTTATATATTTATCTTGTAACCTGCAACCTTGTCAAACTTGTTCATTAATTTCAGTAGTCTTTTAGTGGATTCATTAAATTTTTTTATATACAGTATCATGTCACATGCAAATAGAGATCATTTTACTTCTTTCCAGTAAGGATGCTGTTTATTTCTTTTTCTGGCCTGATTGCTCCTATTAGAACAACCAGTACCATGTTTAATAGAAGTGGCAAGAGTAGACATCTTGTTCTTTTTCCTGATAGTGGAGCAGTCACTCACCTTTGAGTATGATGTTAGCTATGAATTTTTCATATTCTCTTTATCACATTGATGAAGTTCCCTCCTATTCCTAGTTTGTTTTTTTTTTAATTTTTTTTTTTAAGATTTTATTTATTTATTTGACAGAGAGAGAGAGACAGCAAGAGAGGGAACACAAGCAGGGTGAGTGGGAGAGGGAGAAGCAGGCTTCCCGCCGAGCAGGGAGCCCGATGCAGGGCTCGATCCCAGGACCCCGGGATCATGACCTGAGCCAAAGGCGGACACTTAATGACTGAGCCACCCAGGCGCCCCCCCCCCCCAGTTTGTTTTAAATGTTTTATTAAAGGAACACACTTTTGTGCTCTGCCCTAACCCGTAGATCTTTTAGTCTCTACTACTCTAAATGAATTTTAGTTCCACGAAAATGACAGCAAATAGCTACCACATTTGATCTCTTACCACTAACTAGCTTATTCCCTCAGATTGAACAAAACCGTTAAGTTACTTAGAAAAGTATTTAGGGTGTTCCATAATGTATAAAACATATATAGTACTAAGCCTTAAAATTTAAGCAAAGAAAAAAATACTGCGGTAAAACAAAATCTGTATTTTATTAATGCCACAAGTCTGCTGTTGCTTGAGTGTTTTCTTCCTGTTATCCCACAGCAATTGGCATTAGTTTGCCTTTCTCAATCATTTGTGGGAAGTGGGTGGGGATTCAGGTCATGCTTTCTTAGCTTGGAGCTTAACCTGGAGCAAATTACTTAATCTCTCTGTACCTTAATTTCCCCATCTGTAAAATGATCCTGAATACCAAACTTATGAAGAGACATATTATCTATGTTAAGTACTCAATTTAGTGCCTGATGCTTGGCAAATACACAATAAAAGTTAGCTCCTATCATTATTATTATTATTACCAAACTTGCCAAACTTAGCCACATATGAGCTCTGTGTCTCTATTCCACAGGTTATTTAATATTTGTGTATGAAGAATAAGTCATTGAGGAAGCAGGAACAAGTCTTTATAGTCTAATAACCATCACAACAGCCACCACTTCCAGTTACCACTTATTAATTGAATATTCATCTAGATCAGAGTGTGGGTTTGGAGATCATGGACACAGAAAGAATCATTGAAAGTCATTTTGAAAATTCAGGCCTATAGCATTTTTACTTTATCCTCAGCATTTTCATTAGCTTAAAATAAATAAAAAATAAAAACATTTTCTAGAAATAAAGAGAAAATAATGTGCTATAGATTTGCTTCTCAATATTATTAAATAGCAGAAACATTAAGCATGAGCCACTTTGCATGTCCCAGAGGGAACAGTTCCTTCCACAAACATACACTCCCCACCACCTCAAAGATGGACCCCTGTGTTCCCTACTGCTGCAGTGTGTGCAAGGCTGGGAGTGCTGGGGAGGGGAGGATGGTCTGTCCTGGGTCTGATCCATTTCCAAGCCCTTGTCTCTTAGATTTTATTAACTCTGAAAGTGGGTACTTACCTTACCATCCTTTTTGGGAATTTGGGCTGAACTTTTCTTGGCTTTTCCTACAGAGACAGATAGTTGTCCCTCAAAACACATGCTCCCTTTCCCAAGGTGGACTTATCACTGGAAATTGGCTACTCAGCCAGGTACCACATTTCATGCAGCTGGGTGCCACCATGTAACTGAGTTCACTAATAGGGTGTCCACAGAAGTGATGCCACTTCTTGGGCGGCTCATAAAACTTTGTGGAGCTCTCCATACCCCTATTTCTTCTTGGATGGAATATAGATAACCTCTAGAGAGTTAAAGATGGCAAAGCCTCCATCACCATTGATCCCTGAACAACTGTGGGCAGGAAACCGCTCTACTGACCTCTTCTATCAGTACTGTTATATGAGTGACAAAACTCTATTGTGTTAAACTTCTGAAAGTTCAATGTTTGTTTCAGAGGCTAGAATTATCCTAATTCTCTCACCTTTATAAACCCTGAACATTTATATAATCAGGGTTGTTTTACAGTGAGCATTTGTCTAAGTTCATTTGGACTGCTGTAACAAAATACCACAGACTGAGCAGCTTATAAACGATAGAAATTTACTTCTCTGAGTTCTTGAGGCTGGAAGTCTGAGAGCAGGGTGCCAGGTCGGGTGAGGGCCCTCTTCCAAGTCAAAGACTCCTTGCTTTGTCCTTATATGATAGAAAGATCTAGCTAGTTCTCTGGGATGTCTTTTATAAGGGCACAAATCCTATTCAGGAGGCCTCCACCCACATGACCTGTTCTCTTCCCAAAAGCCCTTGGGCATTAAGTTGCCAATATATGAATTTGATGAGGACACAAATACTCAGACCATAGTAGCATTTATACAGGGAGAAAGTCTTCTTTTTTCCTAAACAGAAGAGAAAAAAAAGGAAGGGAGGGAGGGAGGGAGGAAGGGAAGAAGGAAAGAAGGAAAGGGATGAAGGGTGGAAGGAGGTAAGGAAATTTGATTTATTTTAGAACCTGGGCTAATTAGAACATGTCGAGAGATTAACATGCATAAGCACATGCATGAATATGTATTTATAGTCATACATGTTTATATGGATTTCTCTTACCTACTGGGTAGTCATCAGCTCATTCTTTAAACATCAAATGCCTACAATACACTGCCAGGCAGTGTATGGACATAGTAGAACATAAAGGTTAGTAAGATATGGTCCTTAGCCTCCAGGGGCTCAGAGACCTAGAGCCTAGTTTTGCGGGTATCCCATATAGTCATATAGTTCATCTCTTAGAGTGACACAGAATGCCAGCTCCACTGGATATTTTGGATCAACTCGAGAAATTGTCTGGAGCATGTGTTCACATTTAATTTTCAGGAGGAGAGTATTCTCTAGGATGGGAAGTTTCGACCAGAATCCTCCCAGAAGGAAAAATCAGCCCTCACATTGTCCTTACACAAATTCCCAGGAGCCCAGTACTAGTGAAGACAGGGAAAAGACTAAAGGGGGAGACAAGATGACAGAAACTCATCCACATCTGAAGAGTAGAGAAGTCCTTGAGTCTCAAAAACAGACTCCAGTCTTTTCCATTTCAGGGTCATTTGCTTGAGAAAATGAAGCACGGACATTTTTAAAGCTAGTTTGAGAAAGAAGTCACAAAAGTAAACGTTTGTGGAATCCACGTATAGGGTTCTGATAACTTCAAAGAGTTGCAAGGAAACATTTCTCTGAATTTCGTGTAAGTGAAACAGAAACATATGATTTAGATTTCCATGAAAAATAAACCCAGCTCCACAGAGGGAATAGAAATAGCACCTGAAGGCCATATGCCTTTGTGTGGGCTTTTGTGTTTGTAAACCCATAAGCCTTGCAGAAAGAGTTGAGATTCTCAGGCCCTGAGCAACATCCTAGCTCCCTGCGGAGCCAGACTCACTGGTCTTGGTAATGAAGCTTGGTTGGGTTTTCTAGAGGCTAGAATCTTTACTTGAAATTAGAGATACTTAAGGGTTCTCTTAAGACAGTAAGGTGGGAGGGGTGGAGAGGGAGAGATTGAGATTTACTCCTTAAAAGGCAAGGTTTATGAACCGCAGAATATCTTTTACTCTGGATTTTATGTTCAATCAATGCTCTTGTCTTAATCAGTTTGGGCTACCATAACAAGTATACCATAGATGGGGTGGCTTAAACAACATTTTTTTCTCACACTTCTGGAGACTGGGAAGTCTAAGATCCGGGTGCTCACATATCCAGTGTCTGGTGAAGACCTGCTTCCTGGTTTGCGGATGGCCATTTTCTCATTGTATTCTCACATGGTTGGGGTCCAGGTGGAGGAGGGGAGGCAGGAGGGTAGGTAGAGAGGGGAAGCTCTCTCATGTCTTTTTTTATAAAAGCACTAATCCCATCATGAGGGCTCTACTCTTATAAGCTAATTACCTCCCAAAGGCCCCACCTCCTAATACTATCATATTGGAAGTTAAGATTTCAACACATGAATTTTGAGGGGACATAAACATTCTGTCCATAACAGCTCCCGGTCAAATCTGAGGAGAAAGTGAGCACAGGAAAATGTTCAGTGGGAGGCATCTCCTGTTAAAAACCAGGTACAATGGTTTGGTTTGCGTACTGCCTCAGAGCTGAGTAGGAAAATATAGCAGGATTGGATTGGATATCTGCACCATGCTTAAAGGAAGAAAGGAATGAAACCACAGCATAGGATAACATAGAACCAAACTGAAAAGACAGTTGTTTGTTAGATCTTTGGGGGTACATTTTTGGGGTAATATTCCACAGTTAATGACAATAGTGTCATGCTTCCCCCTAAAAACCACGTCTACCTGCATGGCAGCTAGAAATCTGTACAACATTTTGCAAATGACTTGACCCTACACAGGAGGTACTGCCCAAAAGGACCAATGCAGTTTAAATGACTGTTCCAGGCTTCCCAAATTATTAGCTTCAATCTTGTGCCTTCCTACCTAAAAAAAGTCCTTTAAACTCTGATCATTCTCTGATCTTCAAAAACAGGTATGTATTATTCTAGAGATAGTACCATCATGCTTTGGGCTTTGGTCACAGTGCCAGAGCCGTGTTTCTTCAATCTTAACTATAACAGTTTGTTCCAGCCTGGACTTCCAGCTGTCAGTAGCTGCATTTCTGTGCCATGGGGCTTTTCCTAGAACTAAAGAATACTGTAGCCTGAGACTCAGCACACCATAGGTACCAGGCAATTAACACCTCTCATAGCAGCTCTCAACTGATGACTCTTGGGAGTTGGTGTATAAATACCCCAGTTCCCCCAGTCCTGAATGGGATCGTGGTGAGGCATGTGTTTGACACAGTTCCCAGACTCTCCATGGTATTAAACTCCAGTTGTCCACTGTGGTGGCTAATTTAATGTTAGGCTATCTTTCCTTGGATCACTTCCCCACTCTCTTCCTGAGGCTTCTGGGGAAAACCTACACTAAAATAGACGCTAAAATGCTTAGCTAAATCTCCATGCTTAGCAGCCCACCTCACTTCCTAATCTTAAGCAAGAGGCTTAAATCACTTAAGTGAAAGTGATTACAGCAAGTTTTGGGTACATCTAAAAGCTCCAAGCAGTTGTAAGAAGATGAAGTACCCTCTAGCAAACTCTTAAATTCCAAAGTAAAGAGGGCTTGGCTAAGCATGGGCAACCTCTGTCATCATTCCCTCTCTCTCCCTGTGTCTCCTGCCCTGGTTTGCTTATTCATTGCCGCACTCACCCTCATATAGTTATGGAGCAAGGAGGCCTTACTAAATATCCCAAAAAGTAAAAGGAAATGCCTAGCTAACACAACACTTGCGAACTGCTGGGTGGTCTGAGATTTGAGCCCAAAGCCATGGCCTGGTTTATTATTTAAATCTTTAAGATCAATTGCATTTGCACTGTTTCCTTTAGCAAAGGGTTTCCACTGATCAAAACTAACTTCAGTGTACCAACTTTCTTAAAGAATAATCAACAATTATCTTTCTCCCTTTTTGGTTATTTATTTTTTTGATGGTGTGGTTTTTAGTGTGTGTCTGTGCATGCGCAAGCATTTTCTTTTTCACTTGAAAGTAAACCAGTGAGGAATATAAAGACAGAACACACTAAATAGAGATGAAGGAGAAAGGAGAAGAGAACTACCCCCAGGGTATCAATTCCAAGTGGTGGGGAAGCCCAGCTGGGCCTGCAGGGGTAATTTATGTGGGCTATCCATCATTGAGGGCCTTAAGAAATATATTTCTTTGTCAACAGCTTCACCATCCTGATGTATCCATATAGACTAGGATATTGGGTTGGGAGGTCATATTTTCCTTTCACTGCATGGTGATTTATTTGCAAAACTCTGAATCACAGACAAGCTCGCAAAGCCATCAGCTGAGGAGGATACAGATGCTTTTAAAGTATCCAGTCATCATATAACTCTACTTATATACACCTACAGTTTATTTTTAACATGCTCACTTTCTTTTTTTGAACATGCTCACTTTCAAGTACCCAAGAGAAAATCCAAACTGAGGATAAGGTCCCCAAATACCAGTCAATTCATTTATTTATTGAGCACCTACTAGATGGCAGGCACTAAAAAAACAGGACAGAGGATGCCTGTCCTTATGGAGCTCTCAATCCAGTGAGACAGAGGAATTAAATCAATAATTTAAAAAAAAAATTATTTCTTAACTCATATACTCTGTTTTCACCACATTGCTCCCCTGTAATGCTGTTACATCTAAGATGACCAAACATCTGGCTTCCCTGGAACATTACCAATATACTCCTGCTGTCCCAATGTAATTATTAATAATGACACCTTTCACTCTCAAAAGTGCCCCAGTTTCTATGGTAAATTATGTAAAGACCTAACAGTAACTACCCTGTCTATACCACCTCAATCCCATTATTGATTTTCTGTGTTCATTTTCTTATAACAGCTAGCTCTCCACACAGACATCATCGTTCAGCAGGTATTGACTACATTCTGAACACCCCATGAGCAAGAGCAAGGAAATGAGGCAAATCTATTTCTTCACTCTATAAACCAGTCTCTCCTAGAGATGGACAATTAATCAACTTGTCAGGCAGGCAGTGTGCTGTGTAGTGGGAAAATATTGATTTGACCAGGCGTCAAAGAGCTGTTTTCAGTGATGGCTTTGCCATTTACTAGATGTCATTAAACTTGCTGGAGCCTTAGTAAGTGGCCTTATCTTCAAAATGGAGATAATAATACCTGCCTGGACTATTTTAGAGGGTTGTTTTGAGAAGCAAATATATGTGAAAGTATCTCTAAATTGTAAAGTGCCATACACATGTAAAGTATTATAAATATGGAAGTAGAATACACTTGATAGTTTATATTATGATTGACATGGTTAATCCAAATTACGATTCCTGCTGATAGAAACATACACTGTGTGTAAAGTACAAATATTTTGATGGCATGTATAGTAATAATATTAAAATATTTATTTTATATAACATTTAATAATTTTAGGAGCAAATATGGTATTTACTTATTTTTTAGAGAGGGAGAGAGAGAGAGAGAGTGAGCACTCAGGGGGTAGGGGACAGGCAGAGGGAAAGAGAGAATCTTAAGCAGGCTCCATTCCCAGCGTGGAGCCCCAAAGGAGGCTCAATCTCATGGCCCTGAGATCACGACCTGACCCGAAATCAAGGGTCTGGTGCTTAACTGACTGAGCCACCCAGGTGCCCCAGTAAATCTGATATTTAATATATTTTGTATAATATGTAATGTTAGATATTCAGAAGTAGAATAAATTACTGAAATCACATATAGTGTTCTAACTAATCACAGCCATTATGCCAACTTCTTTCACATTAAGGAATATAAGCTATAGTTCATGTAGTCAGACTCACCCAAATTTCTGAAATAAAATAGTCCCAGAGGCCATCTAATATATCTACTTTAGTTTTGTCCATGGACATCACATTTTCTTTCAACTTTGTCAGACCCATGCAGAGATTGCTGAGGTATTTTGTTAACAAAATGCCATCAAGTTTCATACGAATCTGATTAAAGTTAAGCAAAAATATATGTTAAGTAAAATGATATTCACCAAGATAGTACTGTTTTACACATGATGACAAATTAATTCCTATATAAGGGGTATAGTGAAAACAGTCTGACTGTCATGACCAGGAAATTACACTAGCAAGTGATATATCATGGGGCTCTTGAACTATTAGAGTAGATACATATGACAGGGGAGAAAGTTTGTTCGTATGAATGATAAGGCAAACTGGTAAATTCAGCTTCTATTAGCTCACTTATCTTACAGCCCTGAGAGGTGGGTTTTATAATTCCCACTTAACCATGAGAAAACTGCAGCTCAGAGAGGCTGTGCAACTTACCCAACATCAAACAGCAGCTAGCCAAGCCAAGATTCAACTCCAAGTCTTTCTGACTCCGGAGTTCATGTTCTTTCCAGAAAACCACAATGCTTATCAACATTTTCTTTTTCAGTAGATGTCTAATTTGATTATATTAACTGCATAAACCGTTTGGAATTAATTTCAGTGGATATCCCTATATTAGGATTTTCTAGAGAAACAAAATCAATAGGATATGAAAGAAAACTTATTTTAAAGAAGTGATTCACACAATTATGTAGGCTGAGAAGTGCTGCAGTCTGTCATCTGTAAGCTGGAGACCCAGGAAAGCCAGTAGTGTAATTTGGTCTGAGTCTGAAGGCCTGAGAACCAAGGTTGATTTAAATCCTCACCCAATGGCAGAGGACGAGGTGAGATGTCTCAGATCATGCAGTGAGGCAGAAAAAGGGGGCAAATTCCTCTTTCCTCTGACTTTTTGTTCTGGTCAGGCCTTCAACAGATTGGATGATGCTCACCCACGTTGGGGAGGGCAATAATTTACTAAATCCAGATTCAAATGTTAATCTCATCTACAAACACCCTCACAGACATACTCAGAAATAATGTTTAACCAGATATTGGGACATCCCCTGATCCAGTCAAGTTGACACATAAAATTATCACAGTCCCTGAAAAGATTCTGGTCACTTGGTGTTTATAGAGGACTTTGGCAAGGACAACTGGTGCTAAACCAACGTTGTCATCACTTGAGCCATTGACTTAAATAAATGGACTGCTAGCGACAGCCACATAAATTTGGGACTAGATTTATTCAGGCACATGCACTTAAACATTTCAATAGAGTCTTCTTCACTGGAAACTACAGTATTTAATTTGCAATGAGATTAAAATGTTAAGATAACAAGAAGAATAAATGTCCTGCCATACATAGTCGAAGATCCATTGTTTTATTGCTTATTAAACAGTGGGGGAAAAGTGAATCAAAAGGCAAGATGAAGAGTTTCCAGAGCACTCACAGACACCAACGTTGTCATACACAAGCTATAGCTCAATTACACTTTTCTTACATTGGCCCTTCTGGGCCAATAGGGAATTAGAAGCATCTACTAAATGATTGTAAAGGTGATTATTAAGAATTAGCAGGGTTTGTTCTCCAAAGCTTAGGACACATCTTCATTGCTCAAGCTGAGTAACAGTTTGAGTCTATAGATTTACTCCTGCTCTTGGCCATTTCCTTACAGCTCTGTGCTTTTAAGTAGTTCATTTTCTGGTACCTTAGTAGTGAAATATAGTGGGTACAGTTTTACAAATCCCTCAAAGAAAACAAATTAATATACATCATCTCCCCCTGTGGCACATGGAAGCCCATCTGTCCCAGTCTAACCTGCCAAGTCAGCTCAGTCCTGAGCCAGCAAATATTGGCTGTCGTGCAGGCTAGTGTCCAGCAAGATGTTGCCCACCTGCTATCTCAAGGCTTGTATTGCAAAATTGGGTTGTATTTCAGTGTTTGGTCATTCTAAAGTCCTGTGTGTGCTGGCAGGAAAAATAATTGGAATTCATCCCCCCAAATCCAGTGGCCTTCCATGATGGGCCAAATACACATCTGTTGGAGCTATTCAGGGGTGGCCTTGACTGAAAGCAGATGATGGCTGGTTTGATGGCTCCTCAGGATGTCTGTCTGCCCAGTAAAGGAAAAAGAACTTGAATTCTAGATCCGTTTAGGAGAAATAAAGCATTAAAAAATTAGCAAGAAAATTTGGGGCAAAAGTGTGCTTTAGAATGATTATAGGAGGAATTCCCCAATTGCAAGGGTGTAAGACACTGTAGTGCATTATTCAGGGAGAGGAGATTGGGAAGCCTCCTTTATAAAGGGTTTAAAGAAAAAGGGTGTCTAATGATCTGCCAAGCTTCTCTGAACCAAGGCACGGACTGAAATGCCATTCATATTCAACTTCCACAGATCTGTGAATATCTAGCTTAATAGGATTCTAGAATCCCTTCCTCTGAAATGTAGTAATGTTAACATCTAATATTTGCCTATTACTTTATAATTTCCCAAAGTACTATTATATATATTATCATATTTTATTGCTACAGGAAACCTAGGAGGAAGGTAGGGCATGATTATAATTTAAATGTAATAAAATACTACAAGAGGTTTTAGTTATGCCCAGAGGGGGAGCAGTGTGGAGAGGGACCAGAGAGCAAAGATGGCAGTCCTCAAAAAAAATTCCTCTCTTTGGCAAAGCATGTTTGTGCCTCTAGAATATATTTTGATAGCCAGCCTTAAAATGGAGAAGCTGAAAGAGACCTGAGAGATCATCAAATTTATTCTCCCACTTTCAAGTGAAGAAATGAGCCCATAAAAGTGAAGTGATCAGACCAAATTCACACGTTAAGAGAGAGGCATAACTGAATAAAAACAGGTCTCATAACTCCCAAGCCTCTGCTCTTTCCACTTGTCCACAGTCTCCCTTATAATCCTCAGGTCTTTCAGTTTCATACCTCATTCTTACCAGAAACCTGAGTATAAAACTGATTATAAGTGATCAAGAAATCATTTTAACCTATTGCCCTATGAAAAATACTGTATATATCATTTTAACTTTTAAGTGCTAGTTTTAAAGAACAAATAAGTAGGAAAAAGTAGTTATTGATAGTGATAGTAAGACTGACAGTAAAATTTTTAAAAAGCCAAGAAAAATTTAAAATTAGAAGGCAAGTCATACACCCACATTCACTATTTTTATTCAATGATAAATTTATTCAGCTAGTCATTAAATATTTTTGAGCGCAAACCATTTGCCAGCAACTATGTTAAGTGTGAGGGGTGGAACAAGATGACAAGGAACAGGGTAGGTCCCACCAGAGGAAGTATATGTGCAAAACCACAGAAGCATAAAGGAGCAAAATACTCTTGGGTGTGGTTTAGTGTTCCTGTAGCCTAGAATGTTTATGTGAGTGTGGCAAGAGATAGAGCTGCAGATGTAAGTGTGACCAATCATGGAAAACCTTACATTGCCACACTTAGGAATTTGATGTTGACTTTTAAGGAAAGACAGATGTCAGATTTATATTTCACAAGGAATAATACAGTGGTGTGGGAAGGAGGCGCTGAAAGACTGGAGACCTTTTAGAACGCTTAAGGAAATTGTCCTCTAGATTCTTTGGCCATTCCTTTTCAGTGACTTTTGCAGTCTCCACCTACTTAACATGTTGGGGAATTCATCGATCTGTCTTTGTCACTTTCTCTTCTCTAGCTACCCACTTCCTAGGTGATCTCGTCCAGCTTTGTGATTTTTAATATTATAACATTATTTTTAATATTTAATATTTCTGTGCTCATGATCCTTAAATCTTTATTTCCTATGAAGACATGCTCAATATCATTGGTCATTAAGAAAGTACACATTAAAACTACAATAAGATACCAGCTCACACCCACTAGGAAGGATGGCTATAATTAAAAAGATGTACTTTAGCAAGTATTGGCAAGGATGTGGAGAAGTTGGAACGCCCATACATTGCTGGTGTGAATAAAAAAATGATGCAGCCACTTGGAAGAACAGTTTGACAGTTTCCTAAAAAGTTAAATGTAAGGTTATGTGATCCGTAAGTATCAACCCAAAAGAAATGAAAGCTTATATTCACACAAAGACTTGTATGTGAATGTTCATAGCAGCATTCATAATAGCCAAAAAGTAGAAGCAAATGTTTATCAACTGGTGAATAGATAAACAGAATGTGACATTACAACACAATAGAATATTATTCATCAATAAAAAAAGAATGAAGTATTGATATTATTGTTATATGTTACAACATGAGTGAATTTCAAAAACATAAGGCTAAGTGAAAGGTACCAGACACAGAAAACCACATATTATATGGAAATGTCCAGAAAAGATAAATCTATGAATAGAAAGATTAGTGGTTGCCTGAGGCTAACAGTGGGAACATAGGTTAATGTAAATTGGCATGAGGGATCTTACTGTGGTGATGAAAGTGTTCTAAAACTGCATTGTGGTTATGCAACTTGGGCAAACTTACTAAAAATCAGTAAATTGTACACTTAAAATGGGTTAATCTTACCATATATAAATTATACCTAAGTAAAGTTAACTTAAAAAAAAATCTCTATTTCCAACCCTGACATCTTACTAGAATACAGACTACTATATCCAGTCGATTACTTGACATCTTTGGATGTCTAATAAGTATCTTAAACTTAACATGGCCCCCCAAAAAAAGTATGTTTTAAAATGAGATGTAGCTTATATAGTTAATACAAATCAAGTGTGTAACTTGATAAATTATACTGTTGTAGACCCACCACCTAGATTCAGATGTTTCCATCTGACCAGAATATTCCTTCATGCTTCTCCCCAGTCAATACTTCTGCCCGTCCAATATCACTATTGATTAGTTTTGCCTGTTCTTGAACTTCTTATAAATTGGGTCTGGCTTCTTTCACTCAACCTAATGTCTGTGAGATTCTTTCAGGTTGTTGTATGTATCAGTTGTGTAGTCTTTTTCACAGCTGCGTATATTGTGTATTCTGTATGTGACTATATCACAATGTGTTTATCCATACTCCTGTTGATAGGCATTTAGATTAACTACAGCTTAGATTAGTATGAATAAAGCTGCTGTGAACATTCTCATACATGTCTCTTGTTGGCTATAAACACTCATTTCTATCGGATATTTTCTTAGACGTGGAATTGCTATGCCATCAGAGATCCTCGGTATTTCCCCTTAAACCTTATCTTTCTTGAATTTCCCCACATCATAAATGCCACTGCTACCTACCTAATTGTTCAAGCTCCAGATGTAACGGTTATCGTGCCTTCTACCCCATTACTTTTGTCCTTAATTCCTTCTCTGCATAGGAACCAAAGTTTTAGAAAAGTAAGTCAGATTGTATCATTCACTTGCTTAAAATCTTTTTTTTCAAATTTCCAGTAAAGTCTAAACTCCTTTCCTGACTTATACAACCCCGTTTTTTGTTTTTTGGTTTTTTTTAATCTGGCCACTACCTACCTCTGCATTTTTATCTCCTGTGCGTGGTGTTCCAGCTGCCTCTGGATTTCCTTTCTGAGTACACCAAGCTCGTTCCCAGGGCATTGGTACCAGTTCTGTTCTTTAGCCGAGAATGCTAGTCCTCTGATCTTCGCATGACTAGCTCCTTCTGTTCATTCGGATCTCAATCTAAAAGTCACTACATCTGAGAGGCCTTCTCTGAACACTGAATTTGGGATAGCCGTTTGGTCACTAGCTTTCACAACAATGCAGTATAATTCTCTGCAGGGAAATTATGGCTATCATATTTTTATTTATTCCTTTCTTTCTTGTTTGTCTCTGTACAAGAATGTATGCTCCGTAAGAACAGGGAATTCATCTGCCTTGTTTGTTGCACGTTGGTGCTTAAACCATGCCTGGCATTCTAGAATGAATGTATGACTTCAGTGACAGCTGTGGTCCAATTGTCACTTCCTTCAGCAGTTCTCAGAAACTCACATGTAGAGCTAGAGAAAGTAGATGGTTGGTTGGAATAATCCAAGTTGTGTGTCTGCCAGGTGGATGCAGACTTTGTTCAGGAAATGAGGATATTGAGGGTGTTGGCAGGAGAATGCCAGAAGTTGTATACCCCCAGAATCCAGGTTGGATTGTAAAGGGAAGAAGCTATGTGGGGAGAAAACAGGATTCGGAGGAGACTGGGGCAGGGGGTCTTGACACAGCCAAAAAATATTTATATCTTTGTCTTTCTGACAACTGAATCAGAAAGTGAGGCCAAAATAGCTGAAGAAGTATTGGGACTTACTTGCTCGGCCAGTGGTTCAATAGTATGATTTAATCTTCCTATATAACTTATTTTATGTGGTCAGTACTTGGCACTAGTCAATAAATATCTGTTGAATGGTTTGATAAATTAATGGAAGGATAAATAAAACAGCAAAGAGATAGTAATAGTTAAGTGAATGAATGATAGAATATAAAACCCATGTCTACTGTGTTGCTTCTGAAGTTAAAAGAAATAATACCTTGCCATAAATTTGTCAACCCATTTTCAGGCCTCTGGTGGTATGAGTAGTCCCCACTCCCCATTCCCACCCAGTCTAAGGGACAAACCAAACTGTTTGGGATAGTTTTCTTATAGATTCTTATAGATTCACAATTAAGACCATCCATTAAGACTAAATTGAACAATACTTTATAAAGTACAGTAACTCTGCTGTAAAATAAAAAAACCAAACCCCATTATCACTCAGTTCTCCTTCACTAGCTCTATAAATCAGTGCTATTTTCTAAGTCCAAGATACACTAAAAACCTTTACTAAGTACAAACATCATAAATCATTAACTGTTCATTTCCAAAAATTTATTTTAACTCCAGACATGGGTAACTATTGCTGGGATTTATTTTCACTTGCAAGCATGTAATATTATTTCAGGATAGTCAATGCTGTAATGTTGAAAGGATCAACTAAAAATAGATTTTAAATGAATCAATAGGAAATGTGCAGTAGAATACAGAGTGAATGTTGTGGCTTAAATCTGCAGAGGAATCCACTGGAGCCTTGATAATGTCATCCCCCAGCCCTCAAATAGGAAGGTAGCACTAGAAGGCTCTGTTGACAGCCTGAGGAAAGACCTCACTGCCTGAGAAAGAGTAAGGAGCATGAAGTTCTGTGAACTCACAGGACAAAGGAATAAGGGAAGAAGAAATAAAGGAGGCAATAAAGCAAATGAGCCCAGAGGAATTCCCAGAGCACTGTGGAGCCAGAGATCTTGTCAGAGCTCTGAGAAAAAGCAAAGAGACTCCATTCATCTCTGCTTTACAGTAGGCCCTTTTGTTTTGCTCAGATGGTTTCTTTTTTATTCATATATCACAGAGTTGGAGTCTGGGTGATCTGAGGAAAACAGGGAAGTAGGAGAGAGAGAGGAGAGGGGATAAGAATGAAGAAAAGCACTTCCTTTCATCAGAAAAAGCATTTTATTTCCACAGGGAAATGTTCTAAGATAAGTTTATCTTCCCCAACCAAGAGATTTCTCTGAAAATGCTCCCCAGGCCTATAGGCCAGTCCATCCCTGTGGAGTACTGCTCTCTCTAGTTCATTGACTTTACTTAGACTAGGTACCAGTTCAGCTTATATTTTTTCTCCATCTGAAAATGCAATTTACACCACTGACTGATGGTGATGTAAAACTTGCTGAACATTTTGGAACATGACTTGTTCATGGACAAAAGCTCTATCTCTGAGAACCTAATTCTCCTGACACTCAGCAACAGCTACTGCCACCACTTGGACACTTACCATGTGCCAGTATTATGGGAAACAATTTACACACAAAACCTCCCTGGAACTTAACAATATTTATACATACATATGTATAACGACCAGGAAAGACATTTTCCCTATTCTACAGCTAAAGAAGCTAAAAACAGGAATTGTAATCAACTTATTACAAAGGTAATAAATGGCTGAAAACGGACCTGAATGTACATCTGACTCCAGAGCCCAAGTTTGTCTTAAAACAGTCTTAAATTAGATAAGATAAAGCAGTGAGAATAGTGAGTTTGTTGGGAGGGAGAGTTAGGGAAAAGACAAAGTGTATTTCAAAGCAAAGTTGGAATTATCCACACTACCACTGAGCACATGCATTTGTATAGAGAATTGATTGTTGACTAGAAAGTGATGTAAGTGATGGTTTTCTTGGATTCCAGGCCAGGCTATTTCTCCTGACCACAGCCACGCCCCTTAACCTCCTTAGTCTGCTCAAATCTTATCTGTAAAATGAGATGGTCTCTCAGGGCCCTTTCAGCCCCAAAACATTCCCTTAGGATTCCCAGTGGTAGCCTATTTCTGGGTAGCCTGAAGCATGTCACACACCATCTGAAAAAGGAGGTTAGATGCAAAAATACAAAATTAGGTCAACAGCACCTACAGGACTGCCTGTAGGACTAGTGATTGCTGGGTGTCTGAACATTACAACTAACAAATGATTAGGGCTGAATGGGTTGGTGTGCTAAGTTTCAGTTGATTGTGTTGTTATACTAGTTGTCTGTTCTGGATATTATTGCTGTGTAACAAGCAATCCCAAAACTAGTGGCTTAAAGCAGCTTTATTTTGCTCACAATTGTGGGGTCAGAAATTTGGAAAGGACTTAGAATGGGCAGTTTAACTCTGACCCACATGCATCAGCTGAGGTGGCTAGGGCGAGAGGATACCCTTCCAAGATGGCCTTCTCACCCACATGTCTGAAGTCTCTCTCCACTTGGGCCCCTTTCTGTGGCTTAGACTTCTTCCAGCATGGTGGTGTCAAGTTATTCATACTTCTAACATGGCAGGTAGCTTCCAAAAGACCAAGACAAACCTGCTAGTACTCTTAGAGGCCATGCCCTGAAGTAGAATAATGTTACTATTATACCCTGTTAGTCAAAGTAATCACAGAATAGCCTAGATTCAAAGGGAGGGGAAACAGCTTCCACCTTTCAATGGCAAAAGTGTCAATCTGCCATGATGTCCTACCTCAAGATTTGGCCAGAAAGGAGCCATGTAACTATTGGATTTGGAGAAGGTGGAATGATCTAGAACAAAGAACTATAACCACCTACTGGGTATGGCATGCTTAGCAGTTTTGCCTGCCTAGCATTCATGATCCAACCAGCTTTCTTCTATTGCCAGAAGACGTGACCTCCTCAGCTCTCAGTTCATGTGGTTTTGATAGAGGATCGATTTTGCCCCTGAAATATGTGACTTAGGCCTTTCAGACATCATCAGTGCCTACAACAGTGCCTGGCACATAGTAGGTGCTCAATATGAATGAATGAAAGAAAAAGATTGCATTCCTATGACCACAAGGATTGTTTCAGGGATACATGATTCAAGTTGTAGGACTTTTTCTAGAATGACTAGGAAAGAGGTATCCTCCTTATGCTGGACTTGGAATTTTAGGCATGTAATACAAAGTTATTGAGACACCACAAGGTAAATCCCTGCAAGAGAATGGAACTGACTCAGTGGAAAGGAAAGCTGAGAGATGAAAAGAGAAAGGCAGAGTCTTGATGACACTGTTTGATGTCCAGCTGTGCCTAAAGTTAGTCTGTGCCCTAGACTATTCAGCTAACTAGCTAAATTCCAAAACACCAACACCCCCAAATGCTGACAAGAATGTGGAGCAACAACTCATTCATTGCTGAGAATGTGAAATGGTACAGCTAGCCGTCTTTGGAGGACAATTTGGTTGTTTCTTAAAAAGCTGAACATAGTCTTACTGTACAATCTAGTAATTTTGCTCATTTTCCCAAATGAGTTAAAAACATGTTCACACAAAAACCTGCACATGAATGTCTATGGCAGCTTTATTCATTATTGCCCCAAATTTTTGGAAACAAACAAGATTTCCTTTAATAGGTAAATGGACAAATTAACTATGGTGCATCTATACAATGGACTATTTTTCAGATATAAAATAAATGAGCTGTAGAGTCACAAAAAGTCATGGAGGCGACTTAAGTGCTTATTGTTAAGTGAAAGAAGCCAATGTGAAATGGCTAAGGGCTACATACTGTATGATTCCAACTATATCACATTTTGGAAAAGGCAAAACTATAAAGTGATTCGAGTGGAGGGAGGAAGGAAGGTATGACTCGATGGAGCATAGGACATTTTTAGGGCAGTGAAAATATTCTGTGTGACACTATACTGATGGATATGTGTCATTATATACTTGCCAAAGTATATAGAATGTACATATACTATATACAAAGTGCGTGTGTGTGTATATATATATATGTATATGTATTATATACAAAGTACATAGAAGTAATACACAAAGAGTGAACCCTAAGATAAACTATGGACTTAGTTAATAATAATGTATCAGTATTGTTTCATCAGTTGTTACAAATGTACCACACTAATACAAGATAATAATAGAGAAAACTATTCAGGAGACAGATGGTGTAAGAGATGGTATATGGAGACTCTATACTTTCTGCTCAATTTTTCTGAAAACCTAAAATTGCCGTAAAAAAATAAGCTACAAGTCAATACATCCTCTTTTTAGCTTAAGCAAGCTTAGGTTAGTTTTCTGTCACTTGTGATTAAAAAAAGTCTGAGGGGCACCTGAGTGGCTCAGTTACTTTAAGTTTCTGACTCTTGATTTTGGCTTAAGTCATGATCTCAGGGTTGTGAGATGGAGCCCCGTGTTGGGCTCTGCGTCAGGCTCTTTGCTGAGTGTGGAGCCTGCATAAGATCCTCTCCCTCTCCCCCTCCCTGACCCTGCTAACTCACTCTCTCTCTCTCTCTCTCTCTCTCAAAAAAAAAAAAAAAAGTTCTAATAGATCTTGACATGAAGGTCGGTTTAGTGACATGAGCCCCAACAGCAGTCAGCATGGGATATGAGGATTTCCCAGCAACCAGGCAGCACTATGGTGGGGCTCCCCATGGCTTTGGTATCAGAGAAGTAGCAGAAAATATGCCAGCCAGAATCAGGGTGCCCAGTCAGGGGCAGGACTCTGGACTATAGAATGGAAAGAGCAAGGCAGGAGCCGAGGTATTGAAGAGACTGTCAAGACAGTCAGGCCCAAGGAACAAGGCAAAAGCCAGGTATCAAGATACAGGAGAAGCTTAGAGTGTCAGAGTAGTGATGCCTCCAGCCAGGCCCTGGTGTGAAGATGGAAGGAGAGTGAGCCTACAAGAGGGGATTTTCTGCCCCATCCCCCAGGGGGCAGGAGGGAACTAGGGAGGAGAGGAGCTCTGTGTTTTAGGCCAGACAGCATCCAGTTTGATCACCACACTAGCCTACGAAAAAGTCTGTTAGGGAAAGCAAACATAGTGGAGAAAGATGTGAATCTCTATCTCCAGGAAAACCAGAGGTCACCCTCTGCCCCACCAAACACAGATTCCATGAGAATAGTCCTCTTTAAATATAATTCCTGAAAACCCACTAGTTCCTTTAAACCTGGACCCTAGCACTGTTCGTTCTTTTCTGATGTCACATGTGACAAGTTGATATTATTCTTCCTCCCCTCTTCTTTCCACACATAACTCCCCAACTTTCTGAATAAATTTTGTATGACTTAACAAGTGCTACAGAATCATCTTTGAGCAATATTTTAACTGTTTCTCCAAAGAAGTTTGGACAGTGAAAAGAACCTGGATCTCAGCACCAGACTCAGTGTGTGTTTTGACATCAGTTAATGCTAATAAAATACATTATTGATCTTGGTTGTAATTAAGAACTCTCTCTGTAGGCCCACCAAACTGATCTTCTCTTCTTTTTTGTTAATGACTTTGGTTTAATAAACTGATGGTCATGTTTTGAGAAAGAGGTCAAAGAACCCACTCACCATTCTTCCTCTCCTCCCCAAAAAGAACTGAGTCCATGAAATATAAAGACACATGCACCATACAGGGTGGAGTAATATGGGCAGGATATCTCCAGGTGAAGACATAGCTTAACCAACAAGGGGAAGCTTGACCTGAATAGAAGCTCTTCAAATTCAGAGAGCTAGCACTGAGATACGCTTCCCCGGGGAGCTTGATAGGCAACAAAGGGAGCTTTGAATCCCAAGAGTGGCTCTGTTTTATCAGTTTTATGTATTGGGGTTTCAAATAAAATTTCCTTTGAAAAGGACATTTCATTAATTTTCCTTAAAAACAAAAGTTAAAAGACATGAAAATCACTGCCCAAGACAAATTAGTTGAATAAAGACACATTGCTGCTGAGATTCGGGAATGAAAAAGAGCACCTTTGTCAGTGGTCTTCTTTGAGTCAGTAGAAGCACTGGCACTGTGATCCTCCATCCATTCTTTGATTTCTGCTACTCGTCCAGTGACAGTTAAGAAATTTTCCTGGAGAAGTGCCTGGGTGGCTCAGTCGTTAAGCATCTGCCTTTGGCTCAGATCATGGCCCAAGGGTCCTGGGATTGAGCCCTGCTTTGGGCTCCCTGCTTGGCAGGAAGCTTGCTTCTCCCTCTCCCACTCCCCCTGCTTGTGTTCCTGCTCTTGCTATCTCTCTCTCTTGAATAAATAAATAAATAAAAATCTTTAAAAAAAATACAAAAAAAGAAATTTTCCTGGACTTGACTCACCTTCAGGGTTTTGCTCAAATGTCACTTCTCAGTGAAGCTTACCCTGACCAGACCATATAAAATGTCAAACACGTGTCACCCTTACCTGACTACTTTTTCTTTTATTCCTTAGTATTTTATCACTAACATGCTATATAATTTACTTACTATTACACTACCAGGGGGACCACCTTAGCTTAATGAAAATAGCAATTACTATCTGTTTTGTTCATTGCTGAACCTAAAACAGTGCCTGGAATATGGTAGGTTCTCACTAAATATTTTTTTAAATTTTTTTATTGTTATGTTAATCACCATACATTACATCAGTAGTTTTGGATGTAGTGTTCCATGATTCATTGTTTGTTCATAACACCCAGTGCTCCACGCAGAACATGCTCTCTTTAATACCCATCACCAGGCTAACCCATCCCCCCACCCCCCTCCCTCTAGAACCCTCAGTTTGTTTTTCAGAGTCCATCGTCTCTCATGATTGGTCTCCCCCTCTGATTTCCCCCCCTTCATTCTTCACCTCCTGCTATCTTTTTCTTTTTTATTTCTTAACATATATTGCATTATTTGTTTCAGAGGTACGGATCTGTGATTCAACAGTCTTACACAATTCACAGCACTCGCCATAGCACATACCCTCCCCAATGTCTATCACCCCCCCACCACTCCAGCAACCCTCAGTTTGTTTCCTGAGATTAAGAATTCCTCATATCAGTGAGGTCATATGATACATGTCTTTCTCTGATTGACTTATTTCACTCAGCATAACACCCTCCAGTTCCATCCACGTCATTGCAAATGGCAAGATCTCATTCCTTTTGATGGCTGCATAATATTCCATTGTGTGTATATACCACCTCTTCTTTATCCATTCATCTGCCGATGGACATCTTGGCTCTTTCCACAGTTTGGCTATTGTGGACATTGCTGCTGTAAACATTGGGGTGCACGTACCCCTTCGGATCCCTACATTTGTATCTTTGTGGTAAACACCCATAGTGCAATTGCTGGATCATATGGTAGCTCTATTTTCAACTGTTTGAGAAACCTCCATACTGTTTTCCAGAGTGGTTGCACCAGCTTGCATTCCCACCAACAGTGTAGGAGGGTTCCCCTTTCTCCGCATCCCCGCCAACATCTGTCATTCCTGACTTGTTAATTTTAGCCATTCAGACTGGTGTGAGGTGGTGTCTCATTGAGGTTTTGATTTGGATTTCCCTGATGCCGAGCAATGTTGAGCACTTTTTCATGTGTCTGTTGGCCATTTGGATGTCTTCTTTGGAAAAATATCTGTTCATGTCTTCTGCCCATTTCTTGATTGGATCATTTGTTCTTTGGGTGTTGAGTCTGATAAGTTCTTTATAGATTTTGGATACTAGCCCTTTATCTGATATGTCATTGGCAAATATTTTCTCCCATTCTGTCGGTTATCTTTTGGTTTTGTGGACTGTTTCTTTTGCTGTGCAAAAGCTTTTTATCTTGTTGAAATCCCAATAGTTCATTTTTGCCCTTGCTCCCCTTGTCTTTGGCGATGTTTCTAGGAAGAAGTTGCTGTGGCTGAGGTCGAAGAGGTTGCTGCCTGTGTTCTCCTTTAGGATTTTGATGGACTCCTGTCTCACGTTTAGGTCTTTCAACCATTTGGAGTCTGTTTTTGTGTGTGGTGTAAGGAGATGGTCCAGTTTCATTCTTCTGCATGTGGCTGTCCAATTTTCCCGACACCATTTGTTGAAGAGACTGTCTTTTTTCCATTGGACATTCTTTCCTGCTTTGTCAAAGATGAGTTGACCATAGAGTTGAGGGTCCATTTCTGGGCTCTCTATTCTGTTCCATTGATCTATGTGTCCGTTTTTGTGCCAGTACCATACTGTCTTGATGATGACAGCTTTGTAATAGAGCTGGAAGTCCGGAATTGTGATGCCGCCAGCTTTGCTTTTCTTTTGCAACATTCCTCTGGCTATTCGGGGTCTCTTCTGGTTCCATACAAATTTTAGGATTATTTGTTCCATTTCTTTGAAAAAAGTGGATGGTATTTTGATGGGGATTGCATTGAATGTGTAGATTGCACTAGGTAGCATTGACATCTTCACAATGTTCTTCCAATCCATGAGCATGGAACGTTTTTCCATTTCTTTGTGTCTTCCTCAATTTCTTTCATGAGTATTTTATAGTTTTCTGAGTACAGATCCTTTGCCTCTTTGGTTAGATTTATTCCTAGGTATCTTATGGTTTTGGGTGTCATTGTAAATGGGATCGACTCCTTAATTTGTCTCTCTTCTGTCTTGTTGGTGTATAGGAATGCCACTCATTTCTGTGCATTGATTTTATATCCTGCCACTTTACTGAATTCCTGTATGAGTTCTAGCAGTTTTGGGGTGGAGTCTTTTGGGTTTTCCACATAAAATATCATATCATCTGCAAAGAGTGAGAGTTTGACTTCCTCTTTGCCGATCTGGATGCCTTTGATTTCTTTTTGTTGTCTGATTGCTGTGGCTAGGACTTCTAATACTATGTTGAATAGCAGTGGTGAGAGTGGACATCCCTGCCACGTTCCTGACCTTAGGGGGAAAGCTCTCAGTTTTTCCCCATTGAGAATGATATTCGCTGTAGGTTTTTCGTAGATGGCTTTTATGATATTGAGGTATGTACTCTCTATCCCTATACTCTCAAGAGTTTTGATCAAGAAAGGATGCTGTACTTTGTCAAATGCTTTTTCTGCATCTATTGACAGGATCATATGATTCTTGTTCTTTCTTTTGTTAATATATTGTATCACATTGATTGATTTGCGGATGTTGAACCAACCTTGCAGCCCAGGGATAAATCCCACTTGGTCATGGTGAATAATCCTTTTAATGTACTGTTGGATCCTATTGGCTAGTATTTTGGTGAGAATTTTTGCATCCATGTTCATCAAGGATATTGGTCTGTAATTCTCCTTTTTGATGGGGTCTTTGGTTTTGGGATCAAGGTAATGGTGGCCTCATAAAATGAGTTTGGAAGTTTTCCTTCCATTTCTATTTTTTGGAACAGTTTCAGGAGAATAGGTATTAATTCTTCTTTAAATGTTTGGTAGAATTCCCCTGGGAAGCCATCTGGCCCTGGGCTTTTGTTGGGAGATTTTTGATGACTGCTTCAATTTCCTTAGTGGTTGTTGGTCTGTTTAGGTTTTCTAATTCTTCCTGGTTCAATTTTGGTAGTTGATACATCTCTAGGAGTGCATCCATTTCTTCCAGGTTATCTAATTTGCTGGCATATAGTTGCTCATAATATGTTCTTATAATTGTATGTCTTTGGTGGTGTGATCTCTCCTCTTTCATTCATGATTTTGTGGATTTGGGTCATTTCTCTTTTCTTTTTGATAAGTCTGGCCAGGGGTTTATCCATCTTGTTAATTCTTTCAAAGAACCAGCTCCTAGTTTCATTGATCTGTTCTACTGTTCTTTTGGTTTCTGTTTCATTGATTTCTGCTCTGATCTTTATTATTTCTCTTCTCCTGCTGGGTTTAGGCTTTATTTGCTGTTTTTTCTCTAGCTCCTTTAGGTGTAGGGTTAGGTTGTGTATTTGAGACCTTTCTTGTTTCTTGAGAAAGGCTTGTATTGCTATATACTTTCCTCTCAGGACTGCCTTTGCTCCATCCCAAAGATTTTGAACAGTTGTGTTTTCATTTTCATTGGTTTCCATGAATTTTTTAAATTCTTTAATTTCCTGGTTGACCCATTCATTCTTTAGTAGGATGCTCTTTAGCCTCCATGTATTTGAGTTCTTTCCAACTTTCCTCCTGTGATTGAGTTCTAGTTTCAAAGCACTGTGGTCTGAAAATATGCAGGGAATAATCCCAATCTCTTGGTACCAGTTGAGACCTGATTTGTGACCTCACTAAATATTTTTTAAGGTTGGATGAGTTATTTCTCCTTTCACCCTTGGCCGAATCATGGGAGAGAAAGTGAAGAGGGGCAGTATATTTCTTGCATTCAAAGATCAGTATCTGTCCAGGTAATAATTATGCTGGATTGGTAGTATGGCCAAATTTTAGCAATTCCTCCCTGGATCCTGTATCACTCCTTAGTTGCTATGCTCATTCTCTCTCTCTCTCTTTCTCTTTCATAACCAATCTTGCTGAAAAATATTCTACGTTTCTCATCTCCACTGTTTAACCTTCCTTGTCCCCTAGATTCACTGTAGTCCTTGCAGCTACCACTCTATTGAAACAACTCTCTTAAAAGTCACTAAAGATGTCTTTCTACCAAAATCAAATGAACAGTTTTTAGTCCTCTGTCTTTTGACCTTTCTACTCCCTCCCTTTTAAAAGTATCTCTTCCTTTGGCTTTCACACTCTTCTGGTTTTCTTTCTTTGTTTGACTCCTCTCAGTTTCTTCACAGGGTCTCTTTACTCTGTTCTTGAAATGCTGGTGGTCCATGCCCATGTGGTGTCCTTGGACCTCTTTCATCCATCTGCCCAGATTCTCCCTAACTGATCCAGCCACTCCATGACTTAAGCAATGACCAAGACAATAATGGTTTCCAATTCCATCTCTGGTTTAGCCCACCCTCCTAAAAGTCATATCTACATGTTCCTCTGCCTCCCAGCCATGGCCACACTAGTGCCTCATAGGCACCTCAAAATTGGAACATGTCCAAATTCAAACATATCCTCTCCCTCCCAAATCTATAACATCACTTTCCCCATAATTGCCCAACCCATTAAGCTAGAAGTCATTTATAACTTCTCCTTCCCTTATAAATGCCACATTTAATCAGTTATTAAGTCCTATCAGTTCTATCTCCAAAGCATCTCCTTAATTACATCATTCTTGAATCTATCATTATTTATTCCCTAGGTTTCTATAGGAACTTCCCAAGTGGTCTCCTTACCCAAACAATTAATTTCCCATGATAAAGTGATGTTTCCTTAAAATTCCCCCATAATTTTCTATGATCTTCAGTATAAAATCCAAACTCCTCAGTAAGGCATGCAAAGATTTTACGATCTGTTCTGCCTGTCACTCCACTCCTGTTCCCCACCAGTTTCCTCCATGCAGCCATATGCAGCCATAGTGAAATGTCTCTGAAACACCTTTACCCACCTTTGCTCTGGCAATTTCCACTTATTTTTCAAGATTTCATTTATGTGTCAGATCCTCAGATTAGGTACCCCAGTGCTTACTTACGTCAAACACCTATTGTTCTTATATTCTGTTTTATTTACCTTCCCAACTAGATTGGGGGCTACTTGAGAAGAACATCATTCTCTTTTACCTGTATATTCCTCCTCAAAAGTAGTCACAGTGCCTGCCTCTTAACAAGTGCTTGATAAATGTATGTTGAATGAATGTCTTCGAGCTGGGAATAAGTACATGGCAGTCAAGGCAAGATCTGACAAAGTATAGTGGACATCTGTTATTCTTTTTGGCCGCCCAATATCTGAATCTTCCTCCCACGTCTGGAGAATTTCTCTGACTCTCAGTGGGAGGCAGGCCTACCTCACATTCTTGATGCTGAAGATATCAGTAGCTCTCTATCCATCTCTTGTAGCTGTGGCAAAGGCTCTAGCCTGACTTCCTGCAATCAAATGGACCTTCTCCCCCAAGACTTTGAATGGGAAACTAGCAGCTTCAGATAGATGGAACTGGAAAGAGTGGCCATCAGGCAAAGTTTGCATTCCAGGGCCACAACAGCAGTGGTATAAGTAGCAGCCTCTAGAGTCTGGAGCTGGCAGAATCAGAAGCAGCATCTATTTTAGCAGTGGTGGTAGAGCTGTCTTCCCAGGACCAGTTTTGCAGCACTGTTTGGGATGTTGTTCCAGGCTGTGTAGCTGTACCTTCGTCAGTTTTATTTAAATCAACCAGAGATGTTTTCTCTTGCTTACAAATACAAACACTGACTGGTACCCAGAGGTTTCAAAGGTACAGCATTTAACCAGGATGCAGTGCAAAAGAAAACCAGGTAAAATTCCAGGGACATCAAAGTCTTAGCAGTACCAAGTGGAACGCATAACCTGCTCGCTCAAGTGCCTGCTGGCCTGGATTTTACCCCTGTCCTTCCTCAAAGCAAGGTTAAGAATAGATCTGATTATACCTTTGAGATCTAGAGTAACTTTTCTTTAAAAAAAAGAAAAAATCCTGAATGCTTATTGTAGAGTCAAAGCCTGCATGTTCCATGGCATGCCTAGAATTTAGGACCAGATGAGACCTGTTAAAGGGTTACAAGAGAGCTGGAGTTTGGTTCCAGCCAGCCTTTCTGGGAAGGATGAATTGCTGAGGTAGAATGGCTATGTTTGTAAGCCAGGGAACAATGCCATTAAGAGGAAACAAAAACCCAGATAGATCATGTGATCTGCCAGCCTTTCTGGGAAGGATGAATTGCTGAGGTAGAATGGCTATGTTTGTAAGCCAGGGAACAATGCCATTAAGAAGAAACAAAAACCCAGATAGACCATGTGATCTGCCAGCCTCAGAGCCAGCTTCTCTGAGGACTTGAAACCTGAATGACACCCTGAGGTGGCTGATGAGTGAAGTCTTTCCCTGGTCACATGATCTAATGCACTGTTTGCTCAGCACACCTCAATGAGATCCATGTGTTGTGACATTCCTCTGACACCCCCCCTTCCCTCCTCAATCAACCTGGCTTCCGAGATACTAGTGCCTCATTCCTTCTTCCTGGTTAAAATCTGTAGATCAAAACTAGACTGTGAGTTAATCCGCTAAGTAAAAAACATACTTCACCATATAATAATTTTCCCTGACACCAGCACCCTTACTCCCTGTCCAAATGAATAATGTAGTGGCCTTATTAGAACGGAGGCATGACCAAAGTTCACATCCCAGTTTTAATGAGGTCTTTACAGAGATGTGAAATGAGTCAGAAGGACAGTAGTTGCAATATACCGGTATTTTTCTGGATAATTTATCACCTTGGGCCTCTTCCATCCCAGGTAGAAGGGCCATCCCAAGGGCCCACCCTCTCCAATAATATGCTCTCTGCTATTACATTGCAATGCCTAAAATCAGTAGCAGTAATGTCTTTGATATAATGCATAATTCCAAAACTACTTATGACAATGCAAATGTGTTATGGGAAGAATCATTAACAACCACTGACACATTCACAGTAGTAGACCTTGAGGGAATGAAATCTAAGACAGGGAAGAAGACAGCCTAAAAATAGAAAGGTCTAATCCCATCATGGAAGCTAGTCATGGATGAGGCACCTCAGTGATCATCCTGAAGAGCCATGGTACTTGGAAACTCAGAAAGATGAGAGTCAACAGCTCAAATAAGGAGAGCTATCTAGGACAAACCACATGGGGCCAGGAGAACAATTTGGAGGCAAGGGTAGTATGAAAATACATTGGTAGCCTCTCCAAGGCCTTTCTTATGGAAGTGAATGGGTCTCATTCACAAATATCTTCTAAATACATCCTCCCCTGAAAACTACTCACTGTGGCCTGAGCCACATCTTGGGATATAGGACATCTGAGATGTTGGAGGAGACCATCAAGAGAACATGACCACCAGTTGACCCAAGAAGTGGACCTGGGCAATCAGAGGCTTCTCACCCCTCCCCTGTCTTTGGAATGTGCACTCTGCCACTTTTGGTGCACTAGGAACCACTTTAAGGATGAAACCTTGAGAGAGTAATGTGTTATTGAGACTATCTGGACTGTATATGACTGGACACCATTAAGGCCTTTATATAAAGTCTGAAGATGCTGGCTCATGGGTGGGGAGAGCTATTCTTCTTGCAGCCATCAAGACAAGCCACATACATACACTCCCTTGCTTATTAAAACGGCCAACTACCAATCTGAAGTTGTCCGCCTCTTTCTTCCGTCTCTCCATGCTCTCTATGTATGGGGACCAGTTTTGGATTTCACTTGGGGAGCTCCTAAGGTTGTGAACCAACAGTGGAAACCAAGGCTACTGTATCATAATGGAAAGACCTAAACTTCTTTTTTAAAAAATCCATAAAAAATGGATTCCCTGGAAAAGTGCTTTTAAAGCTCTATAAAGCTATCAAAGATGACAACATTCAAGTCTATGAAAAGTACAAACACAGCATATGACTTTTGCTGATATTGTCCCAGGGATATCATGAAACTGAATGTGTCATGGGAGGAATCATTGAATTCAGAGGACCCTGAATCTAGCCCTTGGACCCAGGCATCCAGGGTCTCTGCCTGCAGCATTTTGCTCTAGAGAATTCTAGTCAAGGAGTCCTGGGCCAGGAGATGTGCCCACTCAGCGCCTCTCCCCTTCTAGATCATGGTGCAGGTTCTTGGGACCCAGGAATTCCCTGACTAGACCATCCTAGGTGGAACCTTCTTCCTCAAGTCTATAGTAATGAAGGACCACATGGCAGGTGTGTGCATCTCTAGTCAGAAAGAGGGTTCAGAGGGTGACTCTTTGGGGAAGGATGGGACAGCATTAGGACCTGCAGGCTGAGGAGGACAAATGCATGTGCTAGTGGCCCTTCAAGGTACAAGGCAGAATCAGGGGTGGCACAAAGAGGGAGCTTGGCCTCAGGCTCTTTTTTACTCTCGCTCCAGTCCTGCAAATATTAGGAACAGATCTGCCTAATGCATTATTTCTGTATCAGCACATCTGCTAAGGGATGGGCCCCATGCCGTTGGACATCCGCTAGGTAATGAGAAGGAGGAAGATGACTGGCCTCAGCTGGGCAGATGGGATGTGCACATCTGCTCCCTTCCTTCCTCATTATGATCTCTGGGGAAAGGTTGAAGCTGAACACAAAGACTCCGCCACCCCCGAGTCTTCCCAAGAGAATGTTCCAAAGCAAACCCATAAATGAGGATTTTTTAAAGAAACTCTCTTTGTGTTTAAAACTAGAGGACATTTTGGGAAACTGTTCAGTTTTTATATAATTTCTGATACATGGCCCTTGTCCTGCAAGGGGCTGAGCATGCTATGATAGACAACTTGTCTTCTGCATCTCTTTTTGCTCTTACTAGCCAAGGCTGGGAAACCATCAGTGAAAAAGAAAGTCTGGGCAAGTCTGGGGTATTAAGCATTGAGCAGGTCTTAAGGGAAGCAAGTCAAGTGGAGTGACTTGATATGCTAAGCCTTTGAAAAACTGTGGAAAGTCCTCGAACATTGGTAGTCTCTAGACCATCCCAGATACCGCCAGAGTTGTCCCTGGGTGTCTCTATGCCCTGATCTGTGGCTCTGAGAGCTGCAGGGACAAGAGGGCAAGGAAGTGCCAGGTTCTTCAGAGAAGGTTATAACATACCTAGGCTGAAGTCTACCTGCCCGGTGCTCCCACCTCCACCTCCAGAGAAGGTAAAGACTTGTTTCACAAGACCAGAAAGCTTTTCCACAGTGGCTGGGAAGATAGGTTACAAAAACAGTGAAAGGAATTAGAAGAGAGATTTAATCCACAGCATCTCTTGCTCTGGGTTCCAAATGTTTTTTTTAAATACTCACCAGTCTCCCTATTTTAATATTTACAGGACCACAGTGGATTTTTCCATTTTCAGGCTGATGTCATTCCCAGGCTGCAGGTTTCCCGCTATCCCATCTGCTAATGCAGTTGACTCCTGCAGACACAGACCCATTCACTCTGGTCTGAGAGGGCATCCTTCCTTCCTGTTTTTGCTGTAGCCTGGAAAGTGATGCCTGGAAAAAGGGACTGAACTTACTGCCCATTCAATCTCCATGATGTCAGAGTTTCTTTCCTTTTGCTCTTCACTCATCTCTTCAGAGATGGCCCTCTAAACCACCCTGGCCCTGGGCCCCTGGAAGAACAGAGTGCCTGGAACAGACCCAGCTTTATACTCCAAGGTTTCCCTCTCCCATTCCACTTACAAAAGTTTCAGACAAGAGTTTTACTTCCTCTCCAGGGACAAGTTCAGATACAAAGACATATAGCTTCTAGTAAACCTTGGTTGTTAGTAATAAGAGTTTGATATAGGAGATGAACGTCCAGCTCCAGGGGAACTCGATTTGTGCCATGTTATATAACCTCATCATGTGTTGTGGGACCTCCTTGTGTGTGACGGTACCTGCTGACGATTTTAAGATGGGATGGATAAGACTCATGCAAACTTGGCCATTCAAAGAATATTTGATAAAAGAAAATTGTAAGAACAGGCAGTTTTTTTTTATCATTCTAAAGTATAAGTGCTCCCAAAGTACAAAACTGACTCTAGTTCAAAAGCTACTTGTGACATTACCAAAAGGGTAGCAATGAAAAGAATGGTAACAGATGCCAGTGCATGCAGGCACACAAATACACACACGCACACACACTGACACACAAACACACGCACACTGACACACACGTGAAGTTTTTTTGATTACCCTTTTGCTAATAAATCAGGCTCTACTCTTTGCTCCTAATGAGGCTGGTGACAGAAACTAGAAGCTGGGAATGGGAGTCTACAACCCCATTATAGTGAAAACATGGAATTCCATTACAAAGTAAGTTCTCCTCCTGATGCCCACACCTCAGTTGTGGGCAGGTCTTCCTCAGACTTGTTGATGCTTGGGCAGGAGTCGCAGCGTATAGAAGGAACTTTTACATTTACCATGGAGGGCCACTGTGATTATTCAGTACTTATTACCGGTAAAATAGAATGCGTTTTTAGTTCTCCTTACAGCCATGTTACATTTATTGTGTGGATGGGTGAAAGGAAAATGAGAGGAAAGGAATGGAATGAAGGGATAAGAATAAATATGTAAACGACTGACTTTTTAGTTTATTCCAGTTTTTTTCTTCACACATACTCTTAAATGACAAGGAGAGAAAAAAATGATAAGGAGAAATTTTACTGCTTCTCAAAGAAGAAAAAAGTACACTCAACTTTTCCATTTTGAATACCAAAGAAAGTATTTTGTGAGTTGTTTTCCAAATGTTCAGCAGTCTCCTGATACATACAAAATGTAAGGTATGTAATGACTGAGAAAAGTAACCTTGAATTCAACTAACAAATTTTTCATATCAAAGCTATTAAAGGAATGGTGAATCCAAGTAATTTCTGAGATATATGTATGTATAGGACATTGAGCCTCCCCTGAATTCATTGTGCCGCTCCTCTGATGACCAGCCACATGCTGTGAATAGGATGGCCTCGCGGCCAGCCCCAGGGGTAGGAGTAGCCTGCCCAGCCAGGCAGAGTAGTTCTCTCTCCTTCTTTGGACATCAGGGTAACAAAAGTCCAAGACTTGTTTTCTGGTGGAAAAGAAATACTCCTCCCTTCCCTGTCTCTCTGTCTCTCCAGCTAAATGAGGATGTGAAAGCCTGAAGCCGTGGCAGCCACGTGGTGATTGTGGAGGAGCCAGCCTTTAAAACAAAATGACACTGAAAAGCAGAGAGGTGACATGCAAAGAGCTGGTCTTTGGTGCACCTTTGAGCGAATGTATCAAGCCATTGCAAAGCTTGCCCTACTCTAGACTTTTCGGTAATAAAAGCTGTACTTTCTTTAATCATTTGAGTTCGGGTTTCTTCCCCTAAGATGCAAGTGCACCATGCCAGATATAGCACATCTATGTGTCTGCAACCATGTGGGTTATTTTATTTTCCTTTTAGAAATCCATTAGATACTGAAAATTATGAACTTCTTTCCTTGGAAAGTTATTCAGTCAAAGATGAAATGCAGATCTAGAAAAAAATGAAAAATATTTCTTAACACCAAAGATTGGATTAAATTCCTAATGACACGATGTAGTGAGTAAACAAGCTGAGGTCACCTCTGCTGTTTTATGACAGTTTAATCTGCCAACATTTTCACTGTCAGGGGAAAGCATGTTTTAGAGGAATAGAAACTGGGAAACTGACCATTTGAACAAAGTCAGCAAATAATATAGGTTTGGTGACTTGACACTTCTAAGGAGCATTTAACACCAAACATGGTCTAAATTAAGCTTAAAATGATTTAGCGGTCCTAGAAAAATCTCTTTTGAGCAAGAACGGGTGACACTAGGTAAAAGGGCATTGTTGAGTCTAGGAGAGTAAAGTTACCAGCAATGGAATAAAAGGAACTCAGAGATCCCCAAAGCAAGGCTCTGTAGTCTCAGTGCTACAGCATCAACCTCAATGGAAACCCATCCAATCCATTCCTGCTTTCTCCAGGAAGCATTCCACCAATTTCTTTTCTATCCATTCCATGCTGTTTTTCTCTCTCTTTTTTAAAAGATTTTATTTATTTATTTGAGAGAGAGAGCGTGGAGAAAGAGACAGAGGGCAGAGGGAGAAGCAGACTCCTTGCTGAGCAGGGAGTCCGGCATGGGGCTCGATCCCAGGACCCCAGGATCACAACCTGAGCCAAAGGCAGATGCTTAACTGACTGAGCCACCCAGGCGCCCCCATGATGTTTTTATCTTTATCAAACTCTTTTTGATAGTCTTACGTGTTAACTTGGTTAAGATGGCCCCCAGACCTTTAATCAAGCACTAATCCAGCTGTGGCTGCATGGATATTTTGTAGATACACTTGACATCTACAATCAGCTGACAGTAAAGGAGATTATCCTTGGGAGGGTAAGCAGGCCTCATCCAATATTTTAAAGGCCTTAATAGCAAAGACTAAGGTTTCCTGAAGAAAAAGGCATTCTGCCGCAAGCCTGCAGCAAGTCCTGCCTGAGTTTCTAGCCTGCTGGCCTGTCCTGTGGATTTCAGATTTGTACGTTCCCCACAACTTTGTAAGCCGATTCATTAAAATTTGTCTCTATATAGATAGATAGATGATCAATGGATATATGAGAGAGAGATGCATAAATAGATAACATACATAGCTACATGGATGGATAGAAAGGTGTTGAGATAGATATATAAATACAACACACATGCACTCGTACACACACACACACACACACACACACCCCACACACACACACACACACACACACACACACACACACACACCCCACACACACACCTGTTGGTTCTGTTTCTCTGGAGAACCCTGATATATATACTACTGAATAAGCCAGATAGGGCAAATCCAAAATTGCCCTGATGAAGATCAAGAAATTGAGAGAATCCTTGGGATATAAGAAACTACTGTTCAGTGACCTCTGCAGGGAGAGAGTGGTGTGTAAATAAGACCTCAAAAATGCCGTGTCATGGAGTGAAAACCACAGGGAAAAATCTCCACAACCATAGAAAAAATTTTACCATTGAGGTTTTCTTAAAGCAGGCAGTTTTTTCCCTGATAACATCCAGAGATAAAGGAAAAACAGCAAGCTTTCTAGTTGAAATAATTTGGTTGGAACTAGTTCCATAGAAGAAAGGATAAAGCTCACACACACTTCTTTTCCTTATTCTGTTGTTACAATTTTATTACTAATCACATACAGCATGAATTTATGGCAGCCTCCCTTAAGAGGGAAAAAGACTGCACAGAGAGTTTTAAATTACTTATATTATCCTCATAAAATTAGATGATTAATGTGTCAGTAGGGCCCAAACTCAGTCCTGTGTCAATCACTTTTTCTTGTCTCTATTAAGCATTTGTTGTGTACTCCGTGCTGTGCCAGGCCATAGGAGCTATGGACTTGCCTTCAAAGAGCTTATTTTCTAGTCAGGGACAAAGATGAACCTTGGAGAAGCAATAATGAATAATATGACCCAGTGTAGAACTGAATGCTAGCAGGTATAGTGCAGATACTACCTACCATTGAGTTTTAATAAAGGAGATGATTATCAGGGGCTCGTATTCTTACAGAAGATTTCATAAAGAAGACATGTAGACATCACTCATAAAGAAGTAAGATTCCTTTGCATTAAAACAAAATTCTCTGATTTTAGCAAGTTATTTAACCCAGTTTAGCCATAGTATTCTGTCTGTAAAATGGAAACAATGTGTCCTTCTGGATCAGATATGACACTTTTAGCTGAAAATTACCCTAACTCAACTAATTGGCTTAAACAAAATGGAATATATCAGCTCCAAAGGCACAGCTGTCATAGGATGGTTCAGTAATATCTGGGGCCCCAGATTCTTTCTGCTTTTCTGCTCTGTCCTCTCTGGCTCCTTCTTTCTTAGAGAGGCAAATTGTGGAACTTGAAGGTGAGTTTTGAAAGATTTCCAGTTAGTCGCCTAATACATAACTGTGCTGTTGAGCCTAATATTTGAAGGATGCCATTGATTCTATTTACAGGGTAAGAGTAAAAAATAAGTCTACATAAAGTGCAAAAAAGTCAATTTTTGTTTTAAGTTTAAAAGGTGATTTGACAAGGCATGCCTTACTGAGTGTGTAACAGTCATTTTAAAACACTTAACACATCACAGAAACTTCCTTCCCCCTTCTTTGTTCTGTTCTGCCATTCACTTTACAGAGAAATTACCAAGAATCCTTGAAACCTTGCATTGTCTACTTTAAGGATCTTAGGACACGTTGAGGGTACAAAACATAAAGAAGCTGTTGCATGATGTTGATTGTTTGTTTGTTTGTTTGTTTTTCATTGCTTATTTCACAGAAATGCTATCAGCCAATTCTTAGATTCTGGCTTTCACAGATTCTTCAGTCTCCATGAGGTAGAGCAGTTGTTCCCAAACTCAGTTGCACATTAGAATTCCTGGAGAGAGCTGTTAAACACTGATGCAATAGTCCCAACTCTGATCAACTAAATTTAAATTTCTCAGAGTATCAGTATTAGTATTAGTAACTTTTAAAATTCCCCAAATGGTCTAGATGCCAGCACAGTTGACAACACCTGGGACAGAAAAAGGGATCAAACTATTCATCAGTTAAACAAGAGCATGAACAGTAAGCAACAACCATAAAATTGGTATTGCTATACACTGAATTCTTGTGGGTGGGCCCCCACCCCCCAAAATGTATATGTTGAGACCTAATCCCCAGTGTGATGGTGTTTGGAGGTGGGGCCTTTGGGAAGTGATTAAGCCATGAAGATGGAGTCCTTATGAATGGGATTAATACCTTTATTAAGAAGACTCCAGAGAGCTCCCTTGCTCCTCCCTCCATATGAAGACACAGCAAGAAGCCTGTGGGTGGGAAGGAGGCCCTCACAGACCATGCTGCCACCCTGAACTTCCAGCCTCCATAACTGTGAGAAATAAATTTTTGTTTTATAAGCTACCTAGTCTCTGGTATTTTATTATAGCAGCTTGAAGGGATTAAGACAGCCATCAGCACAAAGTAAGAGAGAGAGAGAATTTCTAACCACCCTCTTCAAAATGTCTGCCCCCACTTCAACACTTTATATCCTTTCCTTAGCTTGCTAATTTATCTTATTTTCTACCTTCCTCTGTAGACTAGAAACTCTACAAAGGCTGTCTTCTTCACAACCGGATGGATATCCAGTTATCAGAATAGTGCTGATCACCTTTTATGTGCTTACCTATTTGTTGGAAAAAGAAGTGAATGGATGGGAATTATGTCTGGTTTGGGACCTGTCTATATAAAACAATTAAAAAACAGTGGTAACAATGCTAATGCTGTGCTCGGGAGAGCTGGTCAACCTTAATTTGGGACTTGTCAACCATCTGTGTTCTGAAAGTGAGCCACACGTTGGAAGATCCCTCAAGAATAAATAACCTAGTAGGTCATTCAACAAGGAGCCTCTGGAACTTGAGAAGAGAGGTTTCACTTTTGGCCTCTGGAGGAAATGAATATAATTCAGATGATCAAGCAAGAGAGATGGTGCCACTCAAAAGCATGAAAGGTACAGAAACTCTTTCTAAAGTGAAGAGCTGGCCAGAACAATTGGCTAGTGAATATCTCAAGCAAACATGGTTTTTAAAACTAGCCTGGGACAAGAATATTTTGTTTCAAAAGCCTGAAGCTGAGCAGGCATTTAGGAAATAGGCTAGTGATGATGCCTCTCTAAGAGTGTCTGCAAGGAGTAGGAGTGGAATGACACACAGCTGGCCCTAGATGCTGGGCTTGGGGTCCCTCTGTAGGACATGTTAGCAGGCAGGTCCCTGAGGAATTGAGCAATACAAAAACTTTTATCCAAAGTTAAAAGTCTGGGCTGGGATGCTGGAGCTGTTGACATGCATTCTAAGGTTAGCTGAAGAAAAACAAAAAATAGCGCCTGCAAATGGATTAAAAGAGAAAATCTATGCTCTCTAAACATTCATTTCAACAGTCTATATTTGTCTCATTTCCCTTAACTTTTTAAAAAATTTTTAATTTTTTATTTAAATTCAATTTAGTTAATGTATAGTGTATTATTAGTTTCAGGGGTAGAATTTAGTGACTCATCAGTTGCATATAACACCCAGTGCTCATTACAAGTACCCTCCTTAATACCCATCACCCAACTACCCAATACCCCCACCCACCGCCACTCTAGCAACCTGCAGTTTCTTAGAGTTAAGCGTCTCTTATGGTTTGCCTCCTGCCCTGTTTTTATCTTATTTTTCCTTCCCTTCCCCTATGTTCATCTGTTTTGTTTCTTAAATTCCACATATGAGTGAAATCATATGGTATTTGTCTTTGACTTATTTCACTTAGCATAATACCCTCTAGTTCCAATCACATTGTTGCAAATGTCAAGATTTCATTCTTTTTGATGTTATATGTACCATATCTTCTTTACCCATTCATCTGCTGATGGACATCTGGGCTCTTTCTTTATTTTAGCTATTGTGGACATTGGGGTGCATGTGCCCCTTCAAATCGCTATTTTTGTATCCTTTAGGTAAATACCTAGTAGTGCAATTGCTGGGTCATAGGGTAGTTCTGTTTTTAATTTTTGAGGAACTTTCATACTGTTTTCCAGAGTGACTGCAGCAGTTTGCTTTCCCACCAACAGTGTAGGAGGGTTCCCCTTTCTCCACATCCTTGCCAATATCTGTTGTTTCCTGAGTTGTTAATTTCACCATCCTGACTGGTATGAGGTGGTATTTCATTGTGATTTTGATTTATATTTCCCTAATGCTGAATGATGTTGAGCATCTTTTCATATGTCTGTTAACCATTTATATGTCTTCTTTGGAGAAATGTTCATGTCTTCTGCCCATTTCTTGATTGGATTTTTTGTTTTTTGGGTGTTGAGTTTGATAAGTTCTTTACAGATATTGGATACTAGCCCTTTATCTGATATGTCATTTGCAAATATCTTCTCCCGTTCCATAGGTTGCTTTTTAGTTTTGTTGATTGTTTCTTTGCTGTGCAAATGCTTTTTATCCTGATAAAGTCCCAATAGTTTATTTTTGCTTTTGTTTCCCTTGCCTCTGGAGACGTGTCTAGCAAGAAGTTGCTGCGGTTGAGGTCAACGAGGTTGCTGTCTGTGTTCTCCTCTAGGATTTTGATGGATTCCAGTCTCCCTTAACTTGTTAATAAAAGTTTCATTGAAAAAAAATCTAGCCATCTATTTTGAGATAGGGTAATATGCCCCAGGGTGCTAAGTGGGCTGTGGCACCGAGAGAGGGTCTGCTTAAGAGCCTGCATGTGTCACCAGAGTACACTGTCTTTTCATGACTCTGTCTATGAAGGCAACTGACCTGTGGACCTCTAGTTCTGTGAGTTAAGACATGATCTTCTGTTTAAGCCAGTCAGAGTCAGGTTCTTGGTCACCTGCTGTTGAAAATGCCTCTGCCTTTTTCACCTGATGAATACTTTCTCAGCTTTGAGACCCTGCTCTTGTGTAGCATTGAGTCATTGCCTACCTTCTTAGTGCTCCAGATTCCTATAATGGCACCTCTGCTCTTAGGGGTTATTTCTGTCTCTTTCAGCCAGATGGCAAGCCCCTCAAGAGAAGGAAATAAGGGGCACCTGGGTAGCTCAGCTGCTTAAGTATCTGCGTTTGGCTCAGGTCATGATCTCCAGGTCCTGGGATTGAGCCCCACGTCGGGCTCCCGGCTCAGCAGAGAGTCTGCTTCTCTCTCTCCCTCTGCCTCTCCCCTGCTCATGCTCTCTCTCTGTATCTCTCTGTCTCAAATGAATAAATAAAATCTTTTAAAAAAGAGAGAAGGAAATAAGTCTTACTTATTTTTTTTCCCAGAACTGAAGGAGTCCCTGGCACAACAAAGGTGAATAAATGAATGAATGAATGCATGAGTGACCTTAGAGACAGAGATTCTCTGTGACAGCAGAAATGCCGAAACATAATTATTAGAAGAAAAGAAAATAAGAATGATAAAGGACAGTGTGGAAGGGGGAGTGAGGAGAGAGCAAAATGGGAAAAATATGACAGTGATTATGAGAAATTGATACATGATCAAATTAAGGTATATGGAAAGTTCATTAGATGGGAAAGTGTGTATAATTGTATAAATGTTTTTAACAATAAGCCACAGAAATAACTACTAATGCCATTTTGGCATTTATCACCTCATTCCGCAGCTGTGGGTTTGCCTGACTCCTGTCCTAATGGCAAGCAACTTAAAGGCAAGCCTAGCACTGGGATCTTCATGGCATGCCCAGCACCCAACACAGTGTGTGTCAGGCCCTCATTAAGGTCTGTTGAACTGAGGACTGAATGAAGACTTTAAAGCTTCAAAGTTAGATTTCACACTGATTACTGAAAGTACGGAAGAAATAACCTGCCGAACATGTTATTTGAAATTATTTGTTCCTCATTAAATTGAATTACTTTTTTTCTCCTTAACACTCTCTAAATCAACAGTAACACATAAATCATGAGCTTTCATTTCAGATTTAGAAATTAACCCATTAAGTACAAAATAATGTGCTTGATACTTAAACCAGATTAACTAAAAATGTCTTTAGATATTGGATTCTCTGCAAATCACAAAAAAAAAAAAGTGTTTTTTTTTTTTTAGCCAAAAGCATTGTAAAGCCAGAACTAGGGAAAAAAATTTAGGCCATTCTTAGCAATGTCTTTAGTATAGTTTGGTGTCTTTTTTTTTTTTAACATTTTATTCATTTATTTGACAGAGAGACAGCAAGGGGAACACAAGCAGGGGGAGTGGGAGAGGGAGAAGCAGACTCCCCGCTGAGCAGGGAGCCTGATGCGGGGCTCGATCCCAGGACCCTGGGACCATGACCCGAGCCGAAGGCAGACGCTTAACGACTGAGCCACCCAGGCGCCCCAGTTTGGTGTCTTGTTAATGTGAACAGTATTATCTGTATACTTCTCCACATGCTATTAAAGTCACACAGAGTAATGAGGTGAATGTATCCCTTTGTTTTGTTCTCTTCTCTCATTTTAATGGTATCATTTTTTTTGTTATTAATATCCTATATTTTCTCCTATAATGCTTAAAGTTCTGTATAAATAGTCATTCTTTCCAATCTACTACTAGAATCATAAAAGCTCTCATTATCCTCATTGTGTAAGTAGGAAAACAGAAGCATAAAGTGGCTCATTCTTTGCCATGTGAGAAATTCACTGAGAGGTCCAAACATTGGACTACAAGGACAGTTAAAAGGAAACTTCCTCTGGCTTCAAAATAAATTTGTCTGGGTCTTTTGTCTCAAACCTGAGTAATAAACAGCTCATTCTTCAAGGGGAAACATTATCTTGGACCCTACTCCCTGGTGTAGTCTTAAATTATTTCTACCAATTTCTAAAATGATAAATGGATCACAAATGTATTGGCAATGCTAAACAATGTTCCCGTGATAAAGATATATGAAGAACTCATGTAACATAAACCCTCTCCTAATTTTGATTTTATTGACTCATCTTCTATGTTCCAAGTACTGTTCTAGGTGCTACTCATAATAAATAAAAAGAAAAAAAGATACAGCCCTTGCCCTCAAGTTCTTCACAGCCTGATGGAGAGTCAGACACATAAACATGGCACAGTTTAATAAGTGCTTTAATTGAGGTAAACACCAAGTGCCAGGCTAGCCCAGGACAGGGCACCAACCTGGAGCAGGGTGTGGGGGATGGTGTCAGAAAAGGGGGACAGAGGAGGGGACAGAGCAGTAGCAGAATGAGCAGGAAATGTCCAAAGTGTGTGGAGGGTAATGGGGGAATGGAGGAAGCACATGGCCCAGCTGCTATTGGTAGTCATTTTATAACCACAAAGGGAATCACTTGTAGGGTGAAACCAATATTATGGATGGCCGAGAAGAGAGGTGGAAGAATCTAGATGCTCGATGGCTTCATTGAACTGTTGAATCAATCAACCCTGAAGTCACCCTACCTTGGGGCTTGTTCTTAAGTGAAATAATACATTTCCATATTGTCTAAATTTAAGTAGAGTTTTCATCTCTTGCGGGTATAAGCATCCTAAGCAATATGCAGAGTAGGTTTAGGGGGAAAGATAATTTTTGTACACATTGAATTTGAGATGGCTGTCAGTCCACCTGGAGATTTCTCAGGGATAGGTAGGTCCAATCACCCTTATTCAAACAGTTTGTTATTATTTTAAAATAACGTCAGCATAAACACTTTGAGTTTACCCTTACTGTAGTACCTATAGTTAGTTGCACTTGAAGTAGCTCCATGGCATCCTCAAAAACCCAGACGCTTTCTTGCCTTCCTGCTCTGCCATCTCTAGATTATTTGCTTTTATTTATAGGTTTGTCCTCTCCTGCCCACAAGATGGTTACAGCAGCACCAAGCATCCCATCCACACCCAACAAATGTCCAAAGGCCAAATTTGAGCACATTTTTCCTTGTTCTTTCTTGAGAGCAAACCAACTTTTGGAGTTGATGCTTCGAGGTGGTTAGTATTTGAAGGACTCTAATCAGGAGTCTGTATCCAGAGGCAGCTACACCAAGTACTTAAAATGAGGTTAGCTAAATCTGAACAAGAGGATCCACTACGTAGGATAAGAGATTTTGGAAATCATTTTGCATTTGTGAAGTGAATGGTATTCAAGATATGTAACTGATCAGCATTTTTGCCTTGTCAAAATTAAATATAAGAGTGTTGGCATATTCCAACTCCTTTATAGTAGCATCCTGGATCTTGAACTCCATTTGGCCCTGGGCTCTCATTAGCAGAGTGCACCTTCATCCCATCTGAATAGAAGGTTTGTTGGTTTTGTCATTAGAATATTGTTGCATTCCTATACATTATTTTAGTCATGCAAGGGGCCACTATGTCAAAGGACAGAAGCTGGGGAACTTCTTTCAGCATATAGGATCAGGGAATATGCCCTTTTTTGGCCTGCTTGCCAACAAACATTTGTACCTGTGGCAGAATTCATGTGAGGCTTTCTTTATTGCAACGTATCACTGGGGAGCAAGTTGTGAGTGGATACACATATAGCCCCTACCTGCCTCTTAAAGTTGGAGGATACCAATGTTTACTAGACAATTTTGAATGGTAAAAATAGCTCAGGATAACTTGCAACACCACTACACCAAGTTACTTCTCCCTGCAGAGACTCAAGTATTATGCATCCAGGTCAGATGGGTCCTGGCAGAAACTCAGTCAAAAGAAAAATCTTTCCTGGATACAGACCTCCTGATCCTAGGAAAGGGCCTGAGAATGAGAGCCTTCTGGAAGAGCCACTGCCTCACTCTGTACCGGAGTCTAATCAATTGTTTTTTTTCTTCCATCACTGCTTCATGTGTGTCTCTCCTGAAGCACCCAGCTCAGTCAGAAAGGAAAACAATTCTCAGATAAGAAGAGGACTTACTGGCTCAGGGTATATGCATGGATGTTCCCATTCAAACGCTTCCTTAAATAGCATCCCATACACCCACTATTTACAATCAGTACCTCCTGATGTCCAGCAACTGCCCAGCTCTAACACCGCCTTCCTTCCTTTCCCCCTTGAATTATTATACCAGAAAGCAGATCAGTGAGGACATTTTCCAGCTATATTGAAGAATGATTGACCAATAAAAACTGTGCAACTTTCAGGTATAAAACATGATCTTTTGCTATATGTATACATTGTGAAATGATTACCTAGTTAATTAACATATCCTTCGTCTCACATCATTACCTCTTTTTTGTGGTAAGAATATTTGAGATCTGGTATACAATATGTTGTTACTAACTGTAGTCACCGTACTTACATTAGGTCTCCAGAACTTACTCATCTCATAACTGAAAGTTTGCACCCTTTGACCAACATCTCCCTTTTCCTAGCACCATCCCCAGCCCTTGGCAACAACCACTGTTACTATGACGGCAACTTTTTTAGCTTTCACATATTAGTGAGATCATACAGTATTTGGTTTTCTGTGTCTGGCTTATTTCACTTAACATATGTCCTCCAGGTTTCTCTATGTTGTCACAAATGACAGGATTCCATTGTATTATATTCACTGTGTGTGTGTGTGTGTGTGTAATCACATTTTATTTATCCATTCATCCACTGAAAGACACTTAGATTGTTTCCATGTCTTGTCTACTGTGATTAAGGCCACAGTGAACATGGGAGTGCAAATATCTCTTCAAGAAAGTGATTTTACTTCCTTTGGATATGTACCTAGAAGTAAGATTATATGGATTATATGGTAGTTCTATTTTTAATTTTCTGAGAAACCACCATACTGTTTTCCTTAATGGCTGTACCAATTGACATTCCCATCAACAATGTGTAAGTTGTGAGTGTTACCTTTTCTCCACATCCTTGCCAACACTTATCTTCTGGCTTTTGGATAATAGCCATCCTAACAGATGTGAAGTGATATGTCATTGTGGTTTTGATTTGTATTTTCTTGATGATTAGTAATACTGAACATTTTTTCATATACCCATTAGCCATTTTTATATCTTCTTTTTAAAAATGTCTTTACAGGGCCTTTGCCCATCTTTTAATTGGGTCATTTGGTTTTTGCTATTGAGTTGTCTGAGTTCCTTATATATTTTGGATATTAGCCCCTTATCAGATATATGGTTTGCAAATATTTTCTCCCAGTCTGTAGGTTGCCTCTTAATCTTATTGTTTCCTTTGCTATGCAGAAGCTTTTTAAAAGTTTTATGTACAGGCATACCTTAGAGATATTGCAGGTTCAGTTCCAGACTACTGCAATTGAGCAAATATCACAATAAAATGAGTCAAGCAAATTTTTTCTTTTCCTAGTGCAAATAAAAGTTATATTTACATTACACTGTAGTCTATTTAAAGTGCCCAAATGGCATTATGTCTAACAAAACCAATGTGAATACTTTAATTAAAAAATACCTTATTGCTAAAAAATGCTAACCATCATCTGAGCTTTCATCATGTCATAATCTTTTTGCTGATTGAGGGTCTTGCCCCGAAGTTGATGGCAGCTGATTGATCAGGGTGGGGTGCCTGTAGCAATTTCTTAAAGTAAGACAACGAAATCTGTCACATTGATTGACTCTTCCTCTCATGAATGATTACTCTGTATCATGTCATGCTGTTTGAGAGCATTTTACCCAGTGTGTATTCTTGGTGCCTTTGGTGAAGATTACTTGAACATATATGGGTGATTTTTTAGAAAAGAGATAACTTTGAATTAGCTCTAATTACAAATGTATGTATATCTCGTTTGAATTTTTATAAGACTATGCATTGTTTTATGTAAAAAAACAAAATATTTAAAGTCAGTTTACAATTGGCAAATTGCAGTACATTAATTACCACTAGTAACAAATAATGTATGGCACATCTTTTTGAGATTCAGTGTTTTAAGTTACAGAAACTGATTCTCCTCTTGCAGGTGGCCTATTTGAGGGGAAGTTTCTCTTTTTCTATGGACAACCAAATTTTGCCTATGTATTTAGGTTTTAACAGTTGCCTGAGTTGTCATTTTCTGTTTAACTGAACACCAGATACCCCAAAACCAACTTCCCACAACAAATTCATAAATACTTCCCATAGCAGTCCTGTGCTCTTTGTGGAGACTGCCTTCCTCTAATTTCCCAAATTTCCAAACTCTCACCTCCCCTGGTACAGAATAACAAAACCAAGTATGTCAACCTTATATCAGAAAAAGTGTTAATGAGCTCTGTTTTCTTTGGAAAAGAAGAACTGTGAGTGTTAAACTAAAGGCAGTTCAAATCAGGTTAACACATGTCGTTGGCCGGGGGGAAAAAAAACCTCTATCTTACCATGATTAATATAGCATAGTCATTCAACCAGCCCCTATGGCTCCTGGAATATAAGAAATTTTAGTTTCCAGCATACCCAGTGATTAGAATAGTGGAATTTTTTAAACTGACGTACAACTGCATGTTATATAATCAAGAGAATGGAAATTCCAACTCTACAGAGGCAGGTATTTGGGGAAAATGGGTCTAGTCAATGAATTGGAATCTTCTTGGTGTTCTTTGGTTAGACACTCCAGGCCACTGACTGAACAAAGTAAACCCTGCTTTTATTAACCACCTGTGAAAATGAGGGCAAAGGATCAACTAGGTCATGGGCAGATTGCCAGATTCTCTCTGACGAGCTAGAAATAGATGCTGCTCAAAAATGGGCTGACCTCTTCCTTTTGTACTTCTCTCCCTCCAACATATCAACACCTACTTAGATAATATTTATCATTCTTATCTGAATTGTGAATGTCAGAGTAACCTCGCTTGAAAATGTTGCTTTAAAATTTCATGAAATTATATCTCAACTTCTTTTTCTTAGCTTGGAATATATATATGCTCCTCAGCTCTAAATTTTCTGAAAACTTTGCATTTTTACCATCCTCCATAGTTTTTTATGGATGGTCTCCTATAGTCAAAGCTGTACAATGTAAATTTTAATGGTTTTATGAGGATAATTTATTTTATTTCATTGTAAGAGAAGCCAGGAAGCTATCTTTTTTTCCAGTTGGGATGCAACTGAATATCTGGATTGGAAAATTCCTAAGTACACTGGGTATATCATGCACTCTCATGCCACTATGTTTAACATCTTTTGAAAGTAGAAACCTAGCATAAGAAATTGTCAGGGCTTAAAAGGAATGAGGTGGGATTCCCACCAGCTCATATCCCCCTTGTTGGGAGGTAGGGAGCATGAAAGGGAACTAGAAAACTAATATTTCCATGGATTTATAAGTTGTTTTCTATTAAAAAACATTTTTAGGGGCGCCTGGGTGGCTCAGTCATTAAGCATCTGCCTTCAGCTCAGGTCATGATCCCAGGGTCCTGGGATCAAGCCCCACATCGGGGCTTCCCGAACCGCAGGAAGCCTGCTTCTCCCCCTCTCACTCTCCCTGCTTGTGTTCCCTCTCTCGCTGTGTCTCTTCTGTCAAATAAACAAAATCTTTAAAAAAACAAAACAAAAAAGAAAAAAACACATTTTTATATCAAATCATCTGTCTAGCAGAAATCTTCCTTAATAGGATATTTGTTTTTAATAGGTAGCCTAAAATTCTGTTCTATTTAGGCCCATAAGAAAAGGAAGGAAAGATTTCATTTTAAAGAAATGCAGGAAAATTAGTTTGTACCAGAAAATGGAAATTCAGCCTGGCAGAGTTGCTCTCCATAATGCTTATATAAGGGGGATGCAGAGTTAAGAGTGAGATGAGGGGTGATAGATGTTTACATACAAATTTACAATATGCTTCTAAGTAGCACTGCCCTCTACAGATGGTACTCTCAAGGCTCAAGTTCAAGACAACTTTAAGACACTGAAAATAAAAATAAAATTGTTGAGTGAGATCAGTTTCCTATAAGGGCGAATACCTCCAAGAGCTTTTTTATTAACAGTATTCAGAAGTCTCTCCAACACCAAATTCCAATTAACATGGCCTTGATATAGCTCCAACAAAACATGGCTGGAATCTGATTCTAACCAAGGAAGCTGAAACCCAATTAATTAAATCATCCCAGGTCTTAACAAAGACTGTGCCAATAAAAGAGGAAGGATGGGCATGGAGCCTAGACAAGGAGAGCAGAATAAGCAGGTATTTAGTTATTGGTAGCGTGAGTTCTGCACTGCCCAAGGAAGTCATGCTTTGACTGGTTGCATTGAGCTTCCTAGTCTGCTGAAAGCATTACTCTTAGAGTGGAAATTATTCAGAGGCTTACCTCCACTGAGTCCCAGTTTCCCCTTCAGTATGAACCATAGGAGATAAGTTCTGAGAGGTAATTGGGGATATTTTGTATAGGGGCCTGCAGGCCCCTGTGAAGACCTGACTTTTAATATTAGGGAAGGGGGGAGCCACTGGAAGGTTTTGAGCAGAAGAGTGATTGGGATTATCAGGAACTAACATTGTAAAAGGATACAAGGATCAAATTATCTAATCCACGTAAGGCACTTAGCACCATGCCTAGTCCATTAATAGTGCTCAATAATGGGTAATCATAATTATAAATGCCATACTTCAGTGAAGCTATCAAAGTAGCTCTTCTTCACCAAGAATAAATCATGAAGAAATAGAAAATCTGAGTAGACCTATAACTACTAAGGAGATTAAATCAGTAACCAGAAACCTCCCAACAAAGAAAAGCCTTGGACCAGATAGCTTCGCTGGTGAATTCTACCAAACCTGTAAAGAATTAATACCAATCCTTCTCAAACTCTTCCAAAACTAACTGAAGAGGAGGGACCACTTCCTAAATCATTCTGTGTGGCCAGCATTACCCTGATACCCAAGTTAGATAAAGACATGAAAAGAAAACTAGAGACCAATATCCCTGATGACTATTGATGCAAAACTCCTCAACAAAATCCTAGTGAGAATTCCACAACATGTTAAGAAGATTACATGATGACCAAGAGGGATTTATTCCTGGAATGCAAGGATAGTTCAATATACAAAATATCAATCACTATCAGACAAAATTAACAGAATAAAGGAAAAAATGGTCATATCAATTGATGCAGAAGAAGCACTGGTCAAATTTAACATTCTTTCATGATAAAAATACACAACAGAGTAGGAATAGAAGGAAAGTACTTCAACACAATAAAGGCCATATATAAAAAACCCACACTGTACTCAATGGTAGCATCTTACCCAATGGTGAAAGACTGAAAGTTTATCCTCTAAGATCAGGAACAAGACAAGGATGTTAACTTTTGCCCTTCTATCCAACTAAGTATTTTGAATAGCATTGGAAGTTCCAGCCAAAGCAATTAGAGAAGAAAAAGAAATAAAATGTATCCAAATTGAAAAGGAAGAAGTAAAATTATCTCTGTTCACAGATAATATACTCTTACATGTAGAAACCATAAAGATTACACACACACACATATACATGGGCACACACACACACTATTATAAGTAATAAATGAATTCTGCAAAATTTCAGGACACAAAACACATGGACAAAAGTCAGTTGCATTTCTATACACCAATAATGAACAATATGAAAAGGAAATTAAGAAAACAATTACATTTACAATAGTATCAAAATTGGAGATAAACTTAGCCTGTGGCAAAGGTCTTTTATACTGAAAACTACAAAACATTGTTGAAAGTAATTAAAGAAGACACAAATAAGTGGAAAGATAAACTGTATTTATGAATTAGAAGACCCAATATTGTTGTGAATACTACCCAAAGCAATCTAAAGATTCACTGAAATCCCTATCAAAATCCAAATGATTTTCTTGGCAGAAATGGAAAAAAATCCATCCTGAAATTCATATGAAATCTCAAGTGATCCCAAATAGCCAAAACAATCTTGAAAAAGAAGAACAAAGTTGGAGGTTTCATGCTTACTGGTTTCAAAACTTACTACAAATCTACAGTAATCAAAACAGTATAGCCTGGTGACTAACATAATAAAATAAAATAAAATAAATAAAATAAAATAAAATAAAATAAAATAAAAAACAGTGTGTTACTGGCATAAAAACAAAAACAAGTAAACAAATGAAATGTAATAGAGAACCCAGAAATAAACCCTCACATATATGGTGAAATGATTTCTCACAAGAATGCCAAGACCATTCAATGGGGGAAAGACAGTCTTTTCTTTCTTTCTTTTTTAATTATGTTAATCACCACACATTACATCATTAGTTTTTGATGTAGTGTTCCATGATTCATTGTTTGCATATAACACCCAGTGCTCCATTCAGTACATGCCCTCTTTAATACCCATCACCAGGCTAACCCATCCCCATCCCCTCCCCTCTGAGGGTTCCCTCAGTTTGTTTCTCAGAGTCCATAGTCTCTCACGGTTTGTCTCCCCCTCTGAAAGGACAGTCTTTTCAACAAATAGTGTTGGGAAAATTGGATATCCACATGCAAAAGAATGCTTTTGGACCCTTTCTTTGCACCATATACAAAAATTAACTCAGAATGGATCAAAGATCTAAACATAAGAGCTAAAACTATAAAACTCTTAGAGGAATACATAGAGAAAAAGCTTGATGGTATTAGATTTGGCAATGATTTCTTGAATGTGACACCAAAAGCACAGGCTTCACAACAAAAGAAAAAAATAGATAAATTGGGTTTTGTCAAAATTAAAATTTTTGTACATCAAAGGACACTAATTCAAACAACAAAAAATAACTCAATTTAAAAAATAGGCAAAGCCCTGAATAGGCAGTTCTCCAAAGATCACAAATACCCAATAAGCACATGAAAAGCTGCTCAATATCATTAATCATTAGGGAAATGAAAATCAAAACCACAATGAGATACCGCTTCATTCCCATTATGATTATTAACAAAACAAATGAACGAACACTTTGGAAACAAATGTTGGCATGAATGTGGAGAAATCAGAGCCTTTGTGCGTTGCTGGTGGGACTGTTTGGTACAACCACTGTAGAAAACAGTATGTCAGTTCCTTGAAAAATTAAAGATAGAATTACCATATGATAAAGCAATTCCACTTCTGGGTATATATTCAAAAGAATTGAAAACAGGATCTTGAAGAGATATTTGTAAACCCATGTACATAACAGCATTATTCTCAGTTGCCAAAAGGTAGAAATGACATAAACGTCCATTGACAGATGAATGTGTAAACAAAATGTGGCATGTACATATGAGGGAATATTATTCAGCTTTAACAAGGAAGGATATGCTGACACATATTTCCACATGGATGAACCTTGAGGACACTATGCTAAGTGAAATAAGCTGGACACAAAAGTGTAATTCCACTTACACAAGGTACTGAGAATAATTAAACTTATAGAGACAGAAAGTAGAGTGGTGGTTGCCAGGGGATAAGGAGAAGGGTGAACGGTGAATGGGGAATTAGTGTTTTATGAATATAGAGTCTGAGTTCCAGAAGATGAAAAGAGTTCTGGAGATGGATGGTATAAAGTTGTAAATTTTATGTAATGTATATTTTACTATAATAACAAAATGTCCCCCCCGCCAGGAATCTGTACTCTCCAACAGATTTCCGGTTATCATTTCTCTTTTTGGATAATTTTCCTGTGTAGAAAATACATGGCTTAGTAAGCCCTACCCTGACAGTCCTCAAGGCTGACAACTAACAGTCATTCTGATTTATACATCAGGCTCTTTTAAGTGTGGGTATCAAGGAACTATGTCTTGTTGTGAATACTACCCAAAGCAATCTAAAGATTCACTGAAATCCCTATCAAAATCCAAATGATGTCTTTTTGCAGAAACAGAAAAAAATCCATCCTGAAATTCATATGAAATCTCAAGTGATCCCAAATAGCCAAAACAATCTTGAAAAAGAAGAACAAAGTTGGAGGTTTCATGCTTACTGGTTTCAAAACTTACTACAAATCTACAGTAATCAAAACAGTATAGCATGGTGACTAACATAATAAAATAAAATAAAATAATAAAAAAAAACCAGTGTGTTACTGGCATAAAAACAAACAACTAAACCAAAGAAATGTGACAAAATTTTATTTCTAGATGGTATTATCACGACTCAGACACAAAAAAATCAGTGACAGCTTAAGCCTAGGCTCTAGGGAAGTCTTGGTTACCTCTTCTCTGTCAAGTAGCAAAAACCAGCCTGTTATAAAAAGCAATGCAGTTGTCAACTCCAAGATAGGCCCTGTTTTCCCTTCCTTATTATAAAACGTTTATTATTATTATTTTTTTAATATAATTTTGTCAATTTTACTACAATGAGCTGAAAAATTTTAGTCTCATTATATTGGTTCTTCATTGAATTGGTAATAATATATATATACATTTAAAAACTCCATCATTCTGTCTTTTTTTATTTTATTTAATTATGTTATGTTAATCACCATACATTACATCATTAGTTTTTGATGTAGTGTTCCATGATTCATTGTTTGCATATAACACCCAGTGCTCCATTCAATATGTGCCCTCTTTAATACCCAATACCAGGCTAACCCATCCCCCCACCCCCCTCCCCTCAGTTTGTTTTTCAGAGTCCATAGTCTGTCATGGTTCATCACCCCTCTGATTCCCCCCCTTCATTTTTCCCTTCCTACTATCTTCCTCTTTTTTTTTTTTAACATATAATGTATTATTTGTTTCAGAGGCACAAGTCTGTGATTCAACAGTCCTACACAATTCAGAGCACTCACCAAAGCACATACCCTCCCCAATGTCTTTCACCGAGCCACCCCATCCCTCCCACCCCCACCACTCCAGCAACACTCACTTCGTTTCCTGAGATTAAGAATTCCTCTTATCAGTGAGATAATATGATACATATCTTTCTCTGATTGATTTATTTCGCTCAGCATAATACCCTCCAGTTCCATCCATGTCATTGCAAATGGCAAGATTTCATTCCTTTTGATGGCTGCATAATATTCCATGGTGTATGTATGTATGTATGTATGTATGTATGTGTATATATATATATATATATATATATATATATATATATATATACCACATCTTCTTTATCTATTCATCTGTTGATGGACATCTTGGCTCTTTCATCTTGGCTCTTTCCATAGTTTGGCTATTGTGGACATTGCTGCTATAAACATCAGGGGGCACGGACCCCTTTGGATCCCTACCTTTGTATCTTTGGGGTAAATATCCAGTAGTGCAATTGCTGGGTCATATGGTAGCTCTATTTTCAACTTTTTGAAGAACCTCCATACTGTTTTCCAGAGTGACTGCACCAGTTTGCATTCCCACCAAAAGTGTAGGAGGGTTCCCCTTTCTCCGCATCCTCGTCAACATCTGTCGTTTCCTGACTTGTTAATTTTAGCCATTCTGACTGGTGTGAGGTGGTATCTCATTGAGGTTTTCTTTGGATTTCCCTGATGCCGAGCGATGCTGAGCACTTTTTCATGTGTCTGTTGGCCATTTGGATGTCTTCTTTGGAAAAACGTCTGTTCATGTCTTCTGCCCATTTTTTGATTAGACTATTTGTTCTTTGGGTGTTGAGTTTGATAAGTTCTTTATAGATTTTGGATATTAGCCCTTTATCTGGTATCATACTTAAAGGGTCTATCCAACAAGACGATCTAACAATTGTAAATATCTATGCCCCTAACATGGGAGCAGCCAATTATATAAGCCAATTAATAACAAAAGCAAAGAAACACATCGACAACAATACAATAATAGTAGGGGACATTAACACCCCCCTGACTGAAATGCACAGATCATCTAAGCAAAAGATCAACAAGGAAATAAAGACTTTAAATGACACACTGGACCACATGGACTTCACAGATATATTCAGAACATTCCATCCCAAAGCAACAGAATACACATTCTTCTCTAGTGCCCATGGAACATTCTCCAGAATAGATCACATCCTAGGTCACAAAACAGATCTCAACCGGACCAAAAGATTGGGATCATCTCCTGCATATTTTTGGACCACAATGCTTTGAAACTAGAACTCAATCACAAGAGGAAAGTCGGAAAGAACTCAAATACATGGAGGCTAAAGAGCATCCTACTAAAGAATGAATGGGTCAACCAGGAAATTAAAGAAGAATTTAAAAAATTCATGGAAACCAATGAAAATGAAAACACAACTGTTCAAAATCTTTGGGATGCAGCAAAGTCAGTCCTAAGAGGAAAGTATATATATATAGCAATACAAGCCTTTCTCAAGAAACAAGAAAGGTCTCAAATACACAACCTAACCCTACACCTAAAGGAGCTGGAGAAAGAACAGCAAATAAAGCCTAAACCCAGCAGAAGAAGAGAAATAATAAAGCCAGAGCAGAAATCAATGAAATAGAAACCAAAAGAACAGTGGAACAGATCAACGAGACTAGGAGCTGGTTCTTTGAAAGAATTAACAAGATTGATAAACCCCTGGCCAAACTAATCAAAAAGAAAAGAGAAAGGACCCAAATAAATAAAATCATGAATGAAAGAGGAGAGATCACAAGCAATGCCAAAGAAATACAAACAATTATAAGAACATATTATGAGAAACTCTATGCCAGCAAATTAGATAACCTGGAAGAAATGGATGCATTGCTAGAGATGGATCAACTACCAAACTGAACCAGGAAGAAATAGAAAACCTGAACAGACCTATAACCACTAAGGAAATTTGAAGCAGTCATCAAAAACCTCCCAACAAACAAAAGCCTAGGGCCAGATGGCTTCCCAGGGGACTTCTACCAAACATTTGAAGAAGAATTAATACCTATTCTCCTGAAACTGTTCCAAAAAATAGAAATGGAAGGAAAACTTCCAAACTCGTTTTATGAGGCCACCATTACCTTGATCCCCAAACCAGACAAAGACCCCATCAAAAAGAGAATTAGAGACCAATATCCCTAATGAACATGGATGCAAAACTTCTCACCAAAATACTAGCCAATAGGACACAACAGTACATTAAAAGGATTATTCACCATGACCAAGTGGGATTCATTCCTGGGCTGCAAGTTTGGTTCAACATCCACAAATCAAGCAATGTGATACAATACATTAATAAAAGGAAGAACAAGAACCATATGATCCTCTCAATAGCTGCAGAAAAAGCATTTGACAAAGAACAGCATCCTTTCTTGATCAAAACTCTTCAGAGTATAGGGATAGAGGGTACATACCTCAATATCATAAAAGCCATCTATGAAAAACCCACAGTGAATATCATTCTCAATGGGGAAAAACTGAGAGCTTTCCCCCTAAGGTCAGGAACATGGCAGGGATGTCCACTATCACCACTGCTATTCAACATAGTATTAGAAGTCCTAGCCACAGCAATCAGACAACAAAAAGAAATAAAAGGCATCCGAATCAGCAAAGAAGAAGCCAAATTCTCACTCTTTGCAGATGATATGATACTTTATGTGGAAAACCCAAAAGACTCCACTCCAAAACTGCTAGAACTCATACAGGAATTCAGTAAAGTGGCAGGATATAAAATCAATGCACAGAAATCAGTAGTATTCCTATACACCAACAACAAGACAGAAGAAAGAGAAATTAAGGAGTCGATCCCATTTACAATGGCACCCAAAACCATAAGATACCTAGGAATAAATCTAACCAAAGAGGCAAAGAATCTGTACTCAGAAAGTATAAAATACTCATGAAAGAAATTGAGGAAGACACAAAGAAATGGAAAAACGTTCCATGCTCACGGATCTGAAGAACAAATATTGTGAAGATGTCAATGCTACCTAGAGCAATCTACACATTCAATGCAATCCCTATCAAAATACCATCTACTTTTTTCAAAGAAATGGAACAAATAATCCTAAAATGTGTATGGAACCAGAAAAGACCCTGAATAGCCAGAGGAATGTTGCAAAAGCAAAGCAAAGCTGGGGACACCAGACTTCCAGCTCTATTACAAAGCTGTCATCATCAAGACAGTATGGTACTGGCACAAAAACAGACACGTAGATCAATGGAATAGAATAGAGAGCCCAGAAATGGACCCTCAACTCCATGGTCAACTAATCTTCGACAAAGCAGGAAAGAATGTCCAGTGGAAAAAGGACAGTCTCTTCAACAAATGGTGTTGGGAAAACTGGACAGCCACATGCAGAAGAATGAAACTGGACCATCTCCTTACACCACACATAAAAATAGACTCCAAATGGTTGAAAGACCTAAATGTGAGACAGGAGTCCATCAAAATCTTAAAGGAGAACACAGGCAGCAACCTCTTCGACCTTAGCCGCAGCAACTTCTTCCTAGACACATCACCAAAGGCGAGGGAGGCAAGGGCAAAAATGAACTATTGGGACTTCATCAAGATAAAAAGCTTTTGCACGGCAAAAGAAACGGTCAACAAAACCAAAAGACAACCGACAGAATGGGAGAAGATATTTCCTTATTATAAAACTAACTTTTAGTTAAAAATACCAGGAATGGGGCGCCTGGGTAAGACCAGAAGTTTTAAGACATTCCAATGTTAGGGTTATTATCACCTTGATTTCAGGCCTGGAACAGGGAAAAGATGGCCGCAAAAAGGTGGAAGACTAATTGGCATCAGTTCATAAATACAGATATATGCATATACATTTATACAAGCAATACCCTTTTTTAATTAGTTTACTTGGCCTATCTTGAGCTTTTCCTCTCAGACCAGATGTTGTTTCAGATTTTAAAGAATCACCCTCTTGTCTGAACACCAGGTAACTAAAAATAGGTAGAAGGACTTGTCCCCATTTCTTAGCTATTGTTATATTCTGAAGCTGAGCTCTAAAAAAGAGTATTATTTGTTGTCTCCACAAAGGCAGTTTAAATGATGAGGATCAGTGAATTAAAGGGGAAATACTGTTGCCTCCAGGCAAGATTATAATAAAAGAGGCTCATTCATCATCTGCTGAGGGGAAACATGTCACTACAAAAATTACTAGGTAATGAAAAATTTGGGCAGTCCCATGGCACTTTTAATCAGATCTCAAAACAATCCCACCATGTCATTAACAAAGTGTTGTCATCAACAGGATGCAAAGTGGAAAGTGTCCCTTTCCATAGTGTTATATATCATGAATCTAAGATTTTTAAAAGGTTAAGCAAATTAATAAGCAAATTATGATTATATACACAGATACATTTACATATAAATACATACACACACAAAATTTTAATTTGGTTGCATATCAAGTGAGATCATGTGTGAATATTTGATTGTAAATCCCTAAACACCACACAAGCAATAAGGAGGTGAGTTTCAATCCTGGCTCTACCACTTCCTCCCCCTGTGACCTTAGGCAAGTGTCTTACCTTCTCAAGTGTCAGAGAATAATAAGAATATGCTCCTCACTGTAACGAGGGTCCATGGGATGCTCCCTATAAAGCACTTAGAAGAATGGCTGGCATATGGCAAGTGCTCTGTAAATATTAGCTCCTTACATTTGAACTACAATAGATGCCCATTTACCAGCCCCGCAGGACACACTTCTCCCACGCAGCCTGGCCTTAGTGTCGCAATGTTTTCATTTCATCACTCCCAGTTTGGTCTCTCTTCTCTCCCCACCCAGTCTGGGACCCATACAACTACTGCATTTGCTACTGCTTGGGGTCCATTCTTCTTTGGCCCTTCCACCTCACCTTCCTGCTGTTCCTTTTATGTTATCCTCAGGCCGGGATCTTTACAATGACCCCATCTCCGTCTTCTCAACTCTAATCCATCCTACATAGCTTTACCTGTTTATGAAATCCTAAGCATGACCTTTCTCTGCTCAAAATTCTCAGATTCCCCACTGCCTACTAAGTCCACTTCTGATGACAGCGTTCAAGACATCCCACTTTTGGCTTCCATCTACCTTTACAGGTATCTATCCAACTTAGCCAATCTGATGTACCTATCCCTGTGCTACATTCCCTCACATCCACGGTTTTGTTCATACAATTTTCTTTTATTGCAATGTCCTCCCCTTTATCTCTGCCTTTTAAAATCCTAACCCTCCTTCTAAACCAATCTCAAATTCCACCTCCACTATAGTGTACCTTTCCAACCTCCTTTGAACTGGCTTATGTGTGTCTTCTTTGGGACACTTATATTTAATCTTGCATTGGGGTCGATTCCATCATAAGGCCTCACCACTGTAGTCTATCCATGACTTTGCTCATACAAGTGGACAATAAATATGGATGTTACCCACTGTGTTTAACTGGTTATATTTGAATACACATATTTACTTTGAGCCTTTGTGTCATATATGCCACTAAAACAGGAAGATAAAGTCAAATCAACGCTTTGTATTTGCTGCTGTATTTAACAATATAGGGTATAGGGTGGGTCCTAGGTGGTTGGAATCTCTACCCAACAGAATCTTCCAGCTCATAAAACCAATACATCATTGGTTCCTTTAACATGCAACAAATAAAAACTTGGCCATGATGTCCACTCAGCTAACTACAGTACTACTAAAAATATCTTAATCTGGATATGGATTTAAACTGAAAATTGAACAATACATGTTTTTGCTTTTGTTTGTTTGATTGGGTTTTGATTTAGTGATGCTAAGGGGAAAAAAACAAACCATTACAGTTCTTGCTGTAACAGAGGGCTTAGTGAAATCCTTTATCCAATCTCAGAATAGAAAGATGTAGACAACAGAGCTAAGATGCAGTAATTTAAGATAAGCCTGTAGAATATCAAATGAAATTATTTTTAAAAACGTGTAATCCCTATCTTCACTGTTTAATAGTTTCCAATGTTAATAAGGCCTCCTGAAGTCAGACAAAATATGATTTGTTAAACTAGATGGAAAACAGTGATTTTTGAAAATCAGAGTATCTTAGTAATGGATCCCCAAAGACTTCTCAGTTTTTTAAGTCTGGTCCTAAGCTACTTGGCCAGGAATATGACTGAAAAATGCTCTAGAGGTATCTCTGGAAAACACCTTCAAGAAACCCTGCCTCTTGAGATTACAAAGAACTTTGACATGACTGTGTAGCCCAATCTAATCAGAATAGTTAACAATTAAAATTCAGTAATGCTTCCAACAAGAAGACAGATTAAATAAATAACTCAAGATGATGCCTTTGGAGAGCAGCAAGATTTTTTTTGAAATAACTTCCCTCTCCTGCATCTAAGTTGAGAAACAGTCACAGGAACACCCATATTATGAATAGTTTTACAGGTCAGTTCCTTTCTTTACTGCTATGCATACAATGATCATCATTTCCAAATTTTCCCAAACTGCTTTGATACCACATGATTCATTTTAAGTAGGGGCAGTTTCTTAATTCTATAATCAAATCTTTTATATTGTGGATTTTCATATAAATAAATTCATGTACCAGTTTAAAAAAAGAAAAAACTTTCCCAGACTACCTTACCCTTAGTCTTTTATTCAGACACTGTTGGCTCCAGAGAACCATGGGCAGTTAATGAAAGGCCAGTTTTGGCCATTGCTAAGGCCCGAGTGCTTATTCTCATTGCCTCCCTCTATATCCTCTGAGAAGCTTATAAGAATTTAAAAGGCTTTACACACTTCCTCTCACTAGTAAGAGTTCCCCTCAATGTCTTATTCACTAAAAATAGTAAACAACTTTGTTTCCTGAAGGCATCCACCAAATGATCAGAACTCTCCTCCAACACCAATCCTTCCATAACGGCACTGGGAAAACTCACCATTGGCATTTCAATAATTGATGGTCTGGGGATAGAAGTCTGGAAAGTAACTGCTTCACAGTCCGATTTACCTTCTAGTGACCCAGATGAATCCTCAGGGGTCTCAGCAGGCTGGTTGGCAGTGTGGTTACTTGAATTCAGATTTGCACTGCCATTTTTCTCTAAGCGGTTGTCAGAATCTCGCCTTTTCTCTGAAGTTCCTTCTTCCCCTTTCGAGTGACTTGAGTGCCTCCCTGCTTTGGCCATGGGCTGAACATAGATGGTGGAATGAGTATCAGCTGCGCTGGGCTGATCAAAGGGCGCATTCTCCCTTGTATTCCCAAAACAAGCAAGCAGAGCTGAGCATGGAAAAGGATGCATCCTTCGAGATGGAGATTTCAGTCTTTTGGTGAGCCTTGCTTTCCATGTGGACATGACCTGCAGTGAAACATTGCAAAGTTCAAAGCGGGGGAAACGTTCCCAGGGGTTCAGATCACCTCCAGTTTCCTTATAGTAACTATTTCCTTGCCTAAAGAGAAGGACTTTCTAGTGGTTACCCCTAAATAGAAGATTAGGAGATAGCAATGCTACCCTCCCTTGGAGACACTTAGCAGCCAACTCCCCTTTGGGAAGCGTCTGTCCCGGGATGATTTCACGCTCTTCCTTCCTTGATGCTGTCAGTGGCTAAAGAAAGCTGTCTGTGAGGCATGTGTTGGCTTGTGTTACAGTCCCCAGGCAGGGCAGACGCTTCAGTGTAAGGTAGTGCCAAGTCCAAAGACAGTTGCTTCAGGTTACCTTGAAGGCATAAAGATAATGTAGCCTGATAGCATCCGCCATAATAGCATCAGCCTGTGTATCAATAACATCATAACAGCAGCATAACCTTCTTCAGTTACCCCCTTCAAATATTTATTCCCCCAAACAAAACAAACACCACCCAGTTATCCATCATGAACGAGGACCCCTAGAGGGTCCTCAACCCTGGCAGCTGTTTCATTATTAAAATAGGACGTAGATCTGAATCTTTTGTCTGGAGAGATCCATGTTTGGGTTTGATGTTGCAGGGACTTTTCTGGATCTTTCCTGAATATTCCTCAAACAAGCTTCCTGGCTTCAGGATCCATGTTCCTCCTTCTGGAAATTATAAATGAGTCTTTGTTAATTTGATTTTTCACTACCCATGCTAAGTCCATGATTAATTTTCAAAAACACCGAAACAAAAAAAATAATTAGCTAAAATGAACGATTAACATAAGTATGTATGTGTGAATGTGTGCTACTCATTTACTGTGTATATTACTTAATTTTGGAAAATAACCCCCTTTTGAATATGGATCTTCTCTTTTGCAACACATCAATATGTGAACGGTGAAAAAAATAATCAATTATAAGAATATACTCAAAATTGAGATTTTTCCTCAGCCAAGCATCTGCTAGAAATACTGGAGAAAGATAATACTGTAATGGTTTTACCATTAATAGTGACTTTCAGATCAAGATTTCAGGGTATATTACACATTCTAATTTATTCATTTTTCTCTCTCTTAATTTAATGTCAAGATGTGCTCTTAAGCCCAAACAGGTGGTAGATATCACAGCACTAATCCCCTATTTTACAGAGACAAGAGACAATTCTTTGAAATTACAAGAGACTAACACAAGGTTATGCTGTTGAGAAGGGCTAGTGGAAAGTCCAAGATCACTCCCGCCTATCTGATCTCTGAGTCTCACTCAACCTGACAATCACCTTATTGACATGACAGCTGTACTGGGAACATTGCTTTGAATGGGCAGTCATGGCCATCATACACCAAGTCAGATACGGCTTGAGGAAGGTGGATACAGCATCAAATGCAAACTTTATTTTAGTGTTTACCAAAATTTGGAAATAAAATATAAAAAGCTGCCATTACTCAGAGGTTACCATGTAGTGAGCCCTGTGGTAACCCAGGTATACCAGACTTCCCGGTCTTGAGGGATCACTCTCCCTTTAATACCCAAGGATAAGCAGTGTAAATCCCCCTCCCCACAATAGCAGGAAGTACAGGCTTTTAGCAGGCTCCCCAACCAAGTGTTCCTGATGAGGCCTAGGAACCGTGTTTTGTCTCTCTTCTGCTGTGATCCCCTCAGGCAGGGTGACTCCAAGATGCTTCCCTCACGTGGCTCCTTCTTGGTCCCCTTCCTACCAAGCATGTTTACAGTAAAGCAGAGATGGCTTGCAGATGGCAGGAAGGAATTAAAGAGAAGTAAAAATAATTCTTAAACTTGGTTTCATTCACTCATTCATTTATTCACTCAACTATATGCCAAGCACTGTCTAGAACTAGAGAGACAGCAGTTAACAATGCACCTTTCAAGTGGCTACAGTTGGTAGACTCCTGGGCAAAAAAACCTCTGAGCCCTCCCCAGACCTGTTGTATCTCTCTTCTTGGCCCTGAGCTTGCAGCCCTTCCACGGGGACCACCTCACCTCCGTAAGGGGCACCCCAGGAACTCTGGCTAGAGCGCCAGCTCCAGCCCATGCAGAACAGTGGCTTCTTTTTTAGCTAGTGGTAACTAAGTCTTAGCTAAAATAACAACAGTAACAGATAATGGTTACTGAGTGTTTATCATCAGTCATGAGTCTCAACAAATTAACTCATTTAATCCTTACAACCCTAGGAGAAAGGTGATATTATTAATTCTCATTTTTTACTCATTAGAAAAACAAGACACAGAAACTTAAGTAACTTGCCCAAGGTCACAGCATTGCTAAGAGAGCCAGGATTATGAGCCCAGGCAGCCTGGCCCCAGAGTTCCTGCATTTAATCACTATACAGTATCACTTTCCAAAAATACACACATGTTCCAAAGAGGAACTTTCCAACAGCCTTCAATTCAACACACTACCTCTAGGAATTTATTCTACAGATATACATAATGCATAGCGATACGTCCAGAAATATTCATTGCAGAAGTGTTTGGAATCACAAAATTGTTAATCAGTAGAAGACAAGTTAATATATATTTTAAAAATCCAGACAGTTGAACACTATGCAGCTTTAAAAAGAAGGATGTAGCGACTTCAGGTGTAATATGGTGTGCTAACTAGCACATGTATTATATCCTTCCCTTTCTAAGAAATAATTAAGATAATAGTAATGGAATTTTTTTTTCTCATTAAACTTTTGTTTTAATGGGTCTCAAAATTCTGTGACAGATTTTTGGTTAAGTTGTTTCCATTAAAAAGTACTGATTTTAAAAACTAATAACTTAAAACTGTCACACACACACACACAAAAACATGGTCCACAAAACATTCTCCTTTCCTTCTGAAGGTTTTACGATGCATTGTCATCATTAACCAGTCTTTTACTATTAAACTTAAATGGCCAATTGACACAAACAGTTCTGAGACCGTTCTTCCACCACTGATTGAGACTGGGGTGTCAGGTATTGGGGATAATATTCATTTAGCCTTCTGAGCTTTCTGGGCAGACTTGGTGACCTTGCCAGCTCCAGCTGCCTTCTTGTCCACTGCTTTGATGACACCCACAGCAACCGTCTGTCTCCTGTCACGAACAGCAAAACGGCCCAGAGGAGGAGAGTCAGAGAAGCTCTCAACACACATAGGCTTGCCAGGAACCATATCAACAATGGCAGCATCACCAGATTTCAAGAACTTGGGACCATCTTCCAGCTTTTTATCAGATCGACGATCTATTTTCTCCTTCAGCTCAGCAAACTTGCAAGCAATGTGAGCTGTGTGACAGTCCAGCACAGGTGCATATCCAGCACTGATTTGGCCTGGATGGTTCAGGATAATCACCTGAGCCGTGAAGCCAGCTGCTTCCATTGGTGGGTCATTTTTGCTGTCACCAGCCACATTGCCACGACGAACATCTTTGACAGATACGTTCTTGACATTGAAGCCCACATTGTCCCCAGGAAGAGCCTCACTCAAAGCTTCATGGTGCATTTCAACAGACTTTACTTCAGTTGTAACATTGACTGGAGCAAAGGTGACCACCATCCCACGTTTAAGAACACCAGTCTCGACTCGGCCCACAGGGACAGTACCAACACCACCAATTTTGTAGACGTCCTGGAGAGGCAGACGCAAGGGCTTGTCAGTTGGACGAGGTGGTGGCAGGATGCAATCCAGAGCTTCAGGCAGTGTGGTGCCACTGGCATTCCCATCTTTACGGGTGACTTTCCATCCCTTGAACCAAGGCATGTTAGCACTTGGCTCCAGCATGTTGTCACCGTTCCAACCAGAAATTGGCACAAATGCTACTGTGTCGGGGTTGTAGCCAATTTTCTTAATGTAGGTGCTGACTTCCTTAACGATTTCCTCGTATCTCTTCTGGCTGTAGGGTGGCTCAGTGGAATCCATCTTGTTAACACCAACAATTAGTTGTTTTACACCCAGTGTGTAAGCCAGAAGGGCATGCTCACGGGTCTACCCATTCTTGGAGATACCGGCTTCAAATTCACCAACACCAGCAGCAACAATCAGGACAGCACAGTCAGCCTGAGATATGCCTGTAATCATGTTTTTGATAAAGTGTCTGTGTCCTGGGGCATCAATGATGGTCACGTAATACTTGCTGGTCTCGAATTTCCACAGGGAGATATCAATGGTGATACCACGTTCACGTTCAGCTTTCAGTTTATCCAAGACCCAGGCATACTTGAAGGAGCCCTTTCCCATCTCAGCAGCCTCCTTCTCAGATTTTTTGATAGTTCTTTTGTCGATCCCACCACATTTGTAGATCAGATGACCAGTAGTGGTAGACTTGCCCGAATCTACGTGTCCAATGACGACGATGTTGATGTGAGTCTTTTCCTTTCCCATTTTGGTTTAGGTTGAGCGGTGGTTTTCACGACACCTGTGTTCTGGCAGCAAACCCGTTGCGAAAAAAAAGCAATAGTAATGGAATTTTAGGGCTTAAATTCACAATACCAAAGAAAACAGGAAGAAGGCTGTTAACATACAAGAAAACTCAACAAATTCCTATAAAACAAAAATCAGATGAAATATTAATGAGAAAACCCAAAAAACAGAAAGCCAGCATGCTGAGTACAACCACATGGAACCTCTTGGCTTGGGCAACAGGTACAATGTAATTTAAGAAAATGTCTGAAAATGTGGAATTAATTGAAGGGCTGACTATGAAAGTCAAGTTTCCTATACCTTCCTATACCAGCAAACAGGCTACAAAATGAGTGGGTGAAAAATTAAATTAATAAATGAATTAATAAATTAAATAAGTAAACATGAATAAATAAATAAAATAAAAGTTAAGGTGTAGGGTCAGGGTCTTATTTAAATGTATCTTTAAAAACTGTCTAATCTTGGGGCACCTGGGTGGCTCAATGGGTTAAGTGTCTGCCTTCAGCTCAGGTCATGATCTCAGGGTCCTGGGATCGAGCCCCACATTGAGCTCCCTGCTCAGCAGGGAGTCTGCTTTTCTCTCTGCTCCTCTGCCCCTCTCCCACTCATGCTCACATGTACACTCTCTCTCTCTCCCTCTCAAATTTTTTAAAAACTGTCTAATCAGTTCTTATCTAAACTATTTGATGAACTGTCTAAAGAACTAACAAGGGTAACTAGTATGGATGTCAATATCTAAGAGTAAAGGCCTTCTGCTTCTTTATTTCAGCTCCAACATAATAGCTGAGAGTTCTCTGCCTGTCCATTTAAGGTGAACCCATAAGTTAATGAGTCTCACCAACATTTACAGAGCTCCTCCCAATCTTCAAACTCTTCCCCTCATGTGAAAATACAAATAGATCATAAGACATCACAAGACATTTGAGAACTGCCAACATCAGTGACAATAAGCAAAGAAAAAGGAAAGAACCTAACAAGGAAGAATGACGGAATGGCAGTGGAGTAAGCAGCAATATCTGCCATTCAAAGTATGGTGGAGTATGCAGTAAACGATAGCACAGCTGGATTCTGAGTGATGGGAGGAGAGTAAGGGGGGAGAATCTTTGCAACTTAATACCAGGAACATTCTCTGGGTGCCACACGAGTCATGACAGGAGTCCTAGAGAATTTGAAAACATTAATTTGCTTTGCTATAAAAACTGTTTACACAGCTATAATAATATAAACACTACTCACATTTTTTCAGTTTTCAGTATTAATATGCAGAAACAAGAGTTGCATACTGGTGTCTGTGAAGCAAAATTAGGCCTAAAGATGTGTTTTGTTTGGCTAATGACATTCTAAAAATTTAGCACATCACTGTTAGATCACAAAAACCACCACTCTGTATCTTTTACTGAGTCAGTTCACAGGTTTATATAAATAGAACACTACAGACTAATAATTAAGAGTTTGTGATCTAGGGTGGGTATTTGTTATTGTTGGTACCCAGCATCATTTCCTCCTTTCTTTTGGTAACAGCACCCTGATTTCCTTTTGGGGAACTCATTCTGTCCTTTGGGTAGAACTTTAGGCCTGGTTCCAGAGGTGGGAGTTAGGTAATCAACATCCCCAAAGCCCCTGATCACAGTGATGGGTTCAAGGATGTACATGAGAACACACTATTCCAATCGGAATAAATTCCAAAATTTGACTTGGAAGAAACTTTCTCTTCTTTCCACTGGACTAACTCAATTTCAACTTGAGAAGGTATAAGACTGGAGCATCTGCCAACATCTCGTATCCTTGAGGGGAGAGCTTTCCCAGGATGGAACCAGCACAAGGCAGAATTTAAGAGATGGAGAGAAAGAAACAGGGTCCTGAAAATACTAAGCTTTGCGTAGGCTGTGTTTTTCCCTGGATATCCTTTCCTGTTTCATTTGCATGAGTTGAGTTTTCTGTCACTTGCACTAAAAGAGTCCTAATCAATATATGATTCACAGGTACCAGCAAATCACAGAAGACTTCATTATGGTTACAGAATAGGGTGAAAACATTATCAACTTGAGGGGCGCCTGGGTGGCTCAGTTGGTTAAGCGACTGCCTTCGGCTCAGGTCATGATCCTGGAGTCCCTGGATCGAGTCCCGCATCTGGCTCCCTGCTCAGCAGGGGAGTCTGCTTCTCCCTCTGACCCTCCCCCTTCTCATGCTCTCTCTCTATCTCATTCTCTCTCAAATAAATAAATAAAATCTTAAAAAAAAAAACATTATCAACTTGACAGCAGCAAAGTAAGGGGAGAGCTGAAAGATTCTGAAAAACAAACAAGTTGTGAGGTGGTGATGTATGTGGAGAGAAGGATAGGTTTGCTAATATTCTTACATTTCAGAGTCAGAAGATCTCCCTATGGTTGATGCAAAAAGAAACAGTTATGTGTGGTGTCTGAGGCTGCAGAGGTGACCAGATGGGGAACTGAAATAGAGATGGAGCCACATAGGGAAGATATAGGGCAGAGTAAGTAACTAAATGCTCACCTGTCTTATTAGAAAATTCATGGTAATGTCTAGAATTGATAAATAAAGACAAAACCGTATTAGTGGGATAGGTGGTCATCTATCATAGCTGAATGTCAATGGATAATATTTCAACTCAATAAATTAAGAAACAGAAGCATAAACATGTTATTTATAATATGGTGCTATCCATCAGAAAACCAAGGCAAACAGGTAAAAGAGGTTGCCTTTATTTTTTTTTAAAGATTTTATTTAGCCGACAGTGAGAGACACAGAGAGGGAACACAAGCAGGGGGAGTGGGAGAAGGAGAGGTGGGCTTCCCGGGGAGCAGGGAGCCCGATGCAGGGCTCCATCCCAGGACCCTGCGATCATGACCTGAGCCGAAGGCAGATGCCCAACAACTGAGCCACCAAGGCGCCCCAAAGAGGTTGCCTTTAAAGGAACAGAGATAGTGGTGAGAATGTGAGGCAGATGATTCTCTTCCACTAAATCTTTATATATGGCTTAAACTTAAATCATATGTGAGTATTATTCTAATACGATTTTTAAAAGAAAGGAATGTGGTTAATTTACATATAACAACATGGAAAATCTCCAAGATATGTTTTAAATGGCAAAAGCAAATTGAAAAACAACTTATATGGTATGCTTCAAATTGTATTAAATATGTACACACACCTATAAATATGCCTATATAAATATATACATGTATGTGTTTATACTTATATAGAAAACTTATAAAACTATGCCTAAGAAGTATCTACCTCTGGAGAGGGGCACTAAACACCTGGACTGGGAAGAAGACACTTTCCATGGTATGTCTTGCTGTTTGACTTTTTTTTTTAACCATATGCAGATATTAATTTTTCAATTTAAAAAAGCTACCACAGAAATATTCCAAAGTAACATGGAACCAACATAATTATTTCTAAGCAGGGTCACAAATAAAAGTCAAAGTTTTGGCTCAAGTGATCTCCCCGAAGAGAAGACTAACAAGGCTGATCTAAGACCTAAGAGTGAATGAAGTCATTTGGTGCCATTATCAGAATGCCTTAAGAATATTAGTCATTTTCCATATAGAACTCATAGGTGAAACACTAACAGTGGGACTCATTTATTCAAACAATATTTATTGAGAACCCATGACATAGCAGATTCTGAGTTAGGGGCTACTATGGGGATATGAGCAAACAAGACAGGATTCTTGCTTTCTTAGAGCTCAGGGGCCAGTGGGGCATATGAGCAAGTATGCTAAGTACAATAAGGGAAACCTACTGGCCTCCAGAAATGAAATAATAACTTATGTGGGGAAGGATGGCTGCCCTCACAGGCCATGTCCTTATTTGCTGACATTCGCTTTCTCCTTGGGGACCCACTCATCACTGTCCTGCCCCAGTAACCTTGGGAGGCACTGCCCTCCCCTTTACACATCCAGCCCAAGAAAAGCCACACCTGTCCCTTCTCCTCCACAGTTCCATTGATACTAGTATGTGGTTGTGATGGTTGACTTTATGTGTCAAGTTGACTGGGTGAAGGGATGCCCAAGTAGCTGGTAAAACAGTATTTTTGGATGTGTCTATGAGGATGTCTCTGGAAGATATTAGCATTATTAGCATTTGAAGTGGGGGATTGAGTAAAGACCACCTTTCCCAAAATGGGTGGCCATCAGCCAACCCACTAAGGGCCAAAATAGCACAAACAGGCAGGGGAAGGGCAAATTTGCTCTCTCTACTTGAGGTGAGACATCCATCTTCAACTACCCTTGGGTATCGGTGCTCCTGCCTCTTGACTTTGAGATTTAGTTAGGGATTTACACATCAGCTCCCAGATTCTCAGGCCTTGGGACTAACACTGAATTATACCACCAGCTTTCCTAGTTCTCTGCCTTGCAGACAGCAGATCGTGGGATCTCTCAGCCTCCGTAACTGTGAGCCAATTCCTATAGTAACTCTCCCCTTATGTCTATCTATCTGTGTGTCTAGTAATGATCATTTTACCCCCTCACGCTCATCTAGACACCTTAGAGACCAGGTTCAAGAGACAAGACCCCGAGAGAAAGAAAGGAGCTCTCTCTCCTTCCTAAGAGCTGCCTGTCTAGGCACTTCCTGCCCCAGTGTGATTGACACTGGGAATATCCCCTGCCCTGAGGGAAGACTTCCCTTCCCCCAGGCGGTAGCCCACAACCCAGCAAGACAAACAATCACAACAGAATTCAGGGGTCCGTATCAGTCCTTGAAAGTAGCAGGAAGGGCCAACCTCCTTGTAAGTGTTGAGAAAGGAAGGTGACCCAACCAAGAGAGGAATGGCAAGAAGATGCAGGAAACAGGTCACTCAGGTGTAAGACCCACAAACACAGCCATGGTTCTAGATCAGGCCAATAACAGTGTCATTGTTTGATTTCATATCCTCCCCCTTTCCTCATATTTGTTTAAAAATCAAAATTAATTAAAATGGGGTTATACTTCCTTGTTGTTGTTATTGTTGTTATTGTTAAAAACGTCTCAAACATTTCTGAGACTGTTGAAAATGGCCTAAATGTTGCAAAACTAGATTTGACTGTCACGGGATGTGCCTCAAACTAAGACTGGCTTATTTTCACATTTCCAGAATTCTCTTTACCCCCTTTTTAATCCTCACACAGAAATCCCACCTAATTACCTAATTAAATGTGATCTTCCTTAGAGAGCATAAGCAAAAGCTTCTCTGCTTTCCACTCAAAAGCACAAGTGATGGGGCAGCTGGGTGGCTCAGTCTGTTAGGCGTCTGCCTTCAGCTCAAGTCATGATCTCAGGGTCCTGGGATTGAGTCCCGCATTAGGCTCCCTGCTCAGCGGGGAGCCTGCTTCTCCCTCTCCCAGTTGCTCATGCTCTATCTTTGCTATCTTTCTGTCTCTCTCTGTCTCATAAATAAAATGTTAAAGAAAAAAAGCACAGCTGAAATTCAAAGGGCTGATGTGTCAGGTAGACAAAAAAGCAGACGTTCTCTGTTCAAGGCTCAGCAAATCTCTAAGCTCCAGGATTGTATTTATACCATTATAGTTTCTGCCAGAATTTCTGAGGTAATACTGATCTATCAGTTTCCTAATTAGCTTCCTTCAATGGGCCCCTAATCTTTGGGTGGATTCAGAGATTCCCTACATGGGCCCATTTCCCAGCCCAGTTCACCATTCTTCCTGCTCCACAGCCTGCCACTCAGGGGTGTTTACACACACGCACGCACACACACACCTGGGGCAGCCATAAGAACAGGCAGTGGGTATTTGAGGGCAGTGCTGGTGAGTGAATAAAGGCAGATAGAATTATATCCTTATGAGAGTGACTAGTCATTAGGATGTCTTACCCATAGATGGTGTCTAGATATCTATAAGGTGTTGCTCCAGTAGTTTTAGAGTAAAAAGGCATCTTCCCTAAACCACATGTGTTATCTACTTTCCCAGTAGCTGCACCTTGACAATGGTTCATCCTCTGCTCACATCCCTCCTTACTTAAAACTTACAGCCTCTTGCAATTCCCCTTCTCTTTGGTGGTAGATGTGGTAACCATACCTGTTTTCCTGCATGGTATACTACAGGCAGGTGGTGACAAAGGAATGAGGAGGGTGGGTCCCCTGGTAGGTTGACCACAAACTAAAAATATTTATAGTGTACTAATTTTAAAAAAAGATCATAAAGCATCATATATAATCTAATTTGTTAAAGAGACACTGAATTTGAAATAAAAAGTGAATATATTTCCTGACATGGTTCAGAGCTCTACTGCAAGCTCTAAACAACCAAAGAATAGTACAATAACAGTAAAAAATTTTAACTAAAATAACAGTAAGATAATGTCTTAGCTCTGGCTGCTCTAACAAAATAACATTGACTGTGTTTGTGGCTTAAACAACAGACATTTATTGTCTCACAGTTCTGGAGGCTGGGAGGTCCAAGATAAAGGCGCCCGCCGACTCAGTTCCTAGCTTGCGGATGGCTGCCTTCTCACTGTGTCCTCACATAGCAGAAAGAGAGAGAGCATGTGTGAGAGAGGGAGCTCTGGTCTCTCTTCCAGGTCTTTCAAGGACACTAATCTCATCATGGGGGATCCCCCCATGACCTCACCTAAACCAAAATAGCTCCCACATGTGGGGCCCCACCTCCAATACCATCACTGGTATGGGTCAGGGGTTTGGGAGGACACAAATATTCAGTCCACAACAATAATTTAAAGGGTTTAAATCCATAAGGACAGAAAACAAGAGATACAAGAGGAAACTAGAGGGAGAGCGATAGTTGTCTCCACTGACCGAAACCCACATGGCCAAGGGTACAAGATGGTGAACAAGCTGATCTCCACTGAACTGCCCTTCCACCCCTTCTCCCCACTTCCTCACCCCTCTCAAAGGTTTAGAAATTGGGAACACAAAGTAAGCTGGAGGTTGGGAGGAGTGGGGGATTATTTGGAAACTTGTTAAAGAGCACTTAGACGGGATTCCTTTCTCTAGTCCAGGCAGCCAAGGTGCGGTTCTCCCCCACCCCCACCCTCCACCCCCAGAGAAGACTGACTGTTACTCTCTAGAGGAATTGAATCACAAAGTTTCTGGGCTTGGGTCTAGGGAAAGAGGAAAGCATGGGAATGAAGAGAAGAGAGAAGACAGGAAAAAAATGAAATCAACCCATGAGGTTCACTATCTAGTGAGTAGAAATTCCAGAGAGAACACTGAAAATATTGGGTAAGAATTTACTAAGAAAGGAAGAACAAAAGGAGGAAAGAAGGAAAAAGAAAAAAATTAATCACTATCAGCCTGTCATTGTCCTTCTCCAAGTCATTGATTTTCTCCAGCAATAGCTATCTAATTCCATATTCCTTATAATTAATAATTCCCACTTTTCAAAAACGCCTAAAACATTGCACTCATACCTACCTCCAGTGCCATCCTTCACTAGCTCTGATCCCTAGTCCGGGCTAGTAAAAAGTTTAGCCATGGTCATATGGCTGCACACCAGGGGTTATCACTGCTCCACCATCACCAATTATGCAGCTATTACCAGATGGCTGGTAGGTGACCCCCCATCAAAATTCAGTTCCAGAGTCTGTTTCCTAGAACCACAACTCCAACCAACTCTTCAGGTTGGGTTCATCGGCAAGCAGTCTGAATTGGAGATTGATGTTTGGAAAGCTTATCAAGGAGTACTCTTGGGATTGATTTCTGCTGGGAATAGGATTGGGCAAAGGGAGAAGATGAAGTACAATGCAGTAACATTAAAGACCTCAGCTGGTCCGATAAGGAACTCTGGAGCTGGGATGGCTCTTCAGAGTTGTCCCAAATGAAGGCAAAAGGGGCCAGGTCTTGATACTACCACATTGACCAGCCACTGAATATGGCTGCTCCCAGAAAGGGGGCATGGTTTTGGACCAGGGCAGCTCTTCAGCGGAGGGCAGTTCTGGGAAAGGGACTCATGTGAGAGCTCTAAGCCACCAGCACTCCTCCTGGCAGTTGGGGGGGAATGAGTGTTTCAATCCTGAAGGATGTGGTGCATAACATTATTCATATGTACTCCCAGCAGCTCTTGGAATGGTTTGAGAGTAATTTTAAGGAGAGAAGTTTGAAGCTGCTATAAAATGGGTGGTAGGGGTACAGAGAAACATTATGTGGATACCATTGTTACCCTATTCTTATAGCCTAAGAAACAAATATTACATATGATTTGTTATTCACCCTTCCTTGCCCCAAAACTCTGAGACTAATAGTTGAGATAAGGCATGTGCTTCTTCCAACTCTACTTTAGCCCAATTCTTTCAGCCTTTTTAATTTTCTCATAAGAAAATTTGAAGACACAAATTTCCCTCTGACTCTGTGTGCTGTGCAATATTGTAGCCACTTGCCACAGTAGCTATTTAACTTTAACTTGAAATTAATTAAAATTAACTTTAATTTATTAAAAGAGAGAGAGAGAGTGAGTGGTGGGGTGGGGTGGAGGAAGAGGGAGAATCTCAAGCAGGCTCCATGCTCAGCACAGAGCCCTGGGCACCTGGGTGGTTCAGTCGATTAAGCATCCAGCTCTTGATTTCAGATCAGGTCATGATCTCAGGGTTGTGAGATCAAGCCCTGTGTGAGATTCCACACTGGTGTGAAGCCTGCTTAAGATTCTCACATGCGCAGGGTGCCTGGGTGGTTGAGTCGGTTAAGCATCTGCCTTTGGATCAGGTCATGATCTCAGGGTCCTGGGATTAAGCCCCACATCAGGCTCTCTGCTCATTGGGGAGCCTCCTTCTCCCTCTCCCTCTGCCACTGCCCCTGCTTGTGCTCTCTCTCTCTCTCTCTCTCTGTCAAATAAATAAAATCTTAAAAAAAGATTCCCTCTCTCTCCCTCTGCCCCTCCCCCTCCACTCACATCTCTCTCTCTAAAAAAATTTAAAATTAAATTTAGTTTAAAATTTCAGTTTCTTTGTCACACTAACCATATTTCAAATACTGGAGAGTGACATGGGCTATGTGGCTGCCATGTTGAACAAAGTACATATAGAACATTTCCATCATCACAGAAGTTCTATCAGACAGCACTATTCTACCTATTGTTTTAGATGTGGCCCTAACATTTTTCGACATATGGTATTGTCATTGTTTTTTCAGTTCTAAGTATTTCATAATTTCCTAGGCATGGAATGCTTGTTTTAAATATCATTTTGTTATTAATTTCCAACCATTTCTCATAGTAATCAGAGCACAATATTTATATGATATTGGTTCTTTGGAATGAGGTTTCTTTTTAGGCCTGGTATGTGTTCACTTTTGTATATACTCTGTGTGCTTGGAAAAGGTGTGTATTCTCTGCTTGGTATCAAGTTTTAATTCTCTATGTTAGGCTGAATAACAGTGCACAAAGATATCCATGTCCTATCCCCAAAACCTGTGAATATTACCCTATATGACAAGAGGGACTTTGCAGGTGTGATTAAGTTAAGGACTTTGAGAATGGGAGGTTATCCTGGATTGTTTTGGTGGGCCCTACATGCAATCACAAGTGTCTTCCTGAGAGGGAGGCCAGGGAGATTTGAGTACAGAGGAGGATGAGGGCATGTGATGATGGAAGCAGAGGCTGGAGGACACGAGGGGCCAATTCTCCCTCTCAAGAGTCTAGAAGGAAGAAGGTTAAAGACATTTTGGCATCAACTTCCTAAACTCATTTTTGACTTGGGGCCTCTAGAACTATAAGAGAATAAGTCTGTGTTGTTTTATACCACTAGGTTTGTAGTAATTTTTACACCACCTAATAGCTTAAGTGTCTTAATTGCATTATTCTCATCTATATCTTTCCTTACTTTTAGTCTGTTTGTTTTATAAATTTCTAAGATAATTATATTAGAACCTTCAATTACCTGTGTTGCCTTATATATTTCTCCCTTGTGTACTGTCAGTTGCTTTTTATACTTTTAGGTGCATATATGCTCATGACAATTATATCTTCTTGCTCTATTTATTCCTTTTCTCAGGATATAACATCCCTCTTTGTTCCTTAATATATTTCTTGCTTGTAGTACTATTTTACTGGATATTAAAATTCCTTCCCATGTTAAAAGTATGATGTCTTTGGCTACCTTCACTAGAATAAATTTGAGGTAGTATCTAATTCCTTACCCTACCTCCTTCCAATTCATACTCATGGTTTTCCATATATATCTTGAATACACAATCAAAGTCTTATTTTAAGGGAGCTTAATGAGGGACTATGTCAGGCATGTGAGCAGGTGAACCAGTAAGGAAAGGCAAAATGTCCAAGCCATGGGTCTGAAAAGTCAAGGGGAGGGTACCACAGACCCACCAGGAGGTGGGGCCCTGGAAGCAGGGTTGCCTGACAGGATTTATAGTTGTAGGGAAATGAACCCACTGCCAAAACTGCAGTGATACAAGCAGGGGGTGGGAAAAATTAACACCCAACCTCCCCCTCTCCTGCCCTCTGATCTCCTCCAGTGCTTCCCACTGACCAAACCAAAAAGAAGCCAAAATGCAGACAGCTTACAGAGCTCAGCCTCCTATAACTCATAATAGAGCAAGAAGCACAGAGAATTATTCTGGGAGGACAGGGGGAGAGTGTGTTTACAGAGATCAGGAAAAAAATCACAACTTTTAATTCCTTAATATGTTTTGTGGGTTGAATTGTGTCCCCCAAAAAGATATGTTGAATTCCTAACCCCCAGTACCTCAGAATGCAACCTGATATGGAAATGAGGCTATTGCAGATGTAATTAGTGTTGATGAGGTCATACTGGAGTAGAGTTGTCCCTTAATCCAATATTACTGGTGTCTCTAAAAAGAATAAAGAGAGGAGACACAGAAACAGACAGACAGGGAAACCCATGTGACCACAGAGGTGGGGATTGAGTGATGTTGTCTACAAACCAAGGAACACCAACGATTGCCCGCAAATACCAGAAGCTAGAAGAGGCAAGGAAGGATTCTCTGCACAAGGTTTCAGAGGGAACATCGCCCTGCCAACACCTTGATTTTGGACTTCAGCCTCCAGAAGTTAAACAACACATTTCTGTTGTATTTAAACTACCAGTTTGTAGTACTTTGCAATATCAGCCCTAGGAAATAAATATAATATTTTTACATGAATTGGAGGGAAAATCATGAATTTTAATTTCTGTCACGGAAAACTTTTGATCCAGCGAAACCCACAATGTTCCTGACAGTCTTTGTATTTTACTTTTGGATTGCAACATTGAAAAAATAAACAAATGATTTTAAGGATTTCTTTTTAAATTATATGATCTCCTAGGTCTTGCATGTACCTCATCAGTGCTATACAATGAGAATTGATATTGACGTAGACTGTTAAAAAATCCTTTGCTTCAAAGAGCAAGCTATCATTCATGTACTTCATTTACAGAAAATGGACTGATAACACATTAAAAATTTCAACAACTAAGATCATAATAGAATGGCCTTTTACATTTACCCACAATTAACTAGTAAATTAACATTTTTAAAACAATTTTGCAAGCAAAAGATATCACAGTTATCCTCACCCTTTCTTTGATGAGATGTTACTTTTACGACCCCCATACATCATATGATATCTGAGAGCATAGCTGAAAGACAGCAATCTTTTGAGGGAGACCTGAGACAACCAGGCTGTGTCTGCTACCTATCAGGAAGAACCGAGGAACAGCAAACTGCAAATCAAGAAGGGAGACCAACTGTGTTTTTAAGATTTCTCAATAAATTGTCATTTGCTGGTTGGAAGATTACATCTGTGCATGAACTTGTTTTCTCTTACTATGCCAATGAAAGATAAAACAGATGTGTTTGGACAAATGTCAGATGGTAGTGGGCTGTAAGTCAGAGGTCTCACATTCTAGTCCCAACTCTGTCATACAACTACGCGACCACGAACAAATCATAGTCTCTCTTCAGGTGGAAAATAAAGATTTAGAGTTACTTCTTCTATGGGACCATTCTGGAAGGGTTTTTCTGTCAGAGACCAATGAGGTAAGGTCCATTATTAAATAATTTTAATTAATAAGTGATATATAAATCTCTGATCTTTAAACACACCACCCCTCAATTGTTGTAACACATGAGGAGCTCAGGGAATTATGATGTGTGTGGATTCAGATGCTTAAGAAATGATTTAGATGGACCAACAGTCCTGCCCTGGGTGTAGGGTCACTGAGACTGTCTTGTCAGGGACAGTTGTGAGTTTTTCCAGGAGCTCTTTCTCTGTGAAGCTTTACCTTGGAGGTTCCCAGTTTCCCCCTGCCTTTAGGAGCAGGCTGTCAACTGATAAGCCTGCTTTTCTAAGATCATATCACCTTTACTAGTGAGCTCAGAATACAGTAATAAAAGCCCTTTGGCTTTGAGTCTTGATATCCTTGGCTTTTTCTTCTTCCCCCTGAATTAATTGTACTAACCAGAGGCATATTCAGGAGGCTTCAAGCCTCTTAGGCTAGCCTGAGGCTAGCTAACAGAGACTGTAAGTGGATGCAACCAGCATCTATTAAATTTCCTCCCTGTTCACATTACTGTATTTCAAAGTCCGCTTCTCCACTGTCTTTGTAAATGTGTTTCCTATGCATATTGGAAAGCCATGGCATCAGTTCTTATAACCATGGTTTAGTAGCAAACGAAAGACAACTCAAGATAAAATGGTTTTAGCAAAGTAAGACATTTGTTGTCTCACATAAAGGAGTTGTAGAACTGGCTTCGGGCAAGGCTATACATAGAGCTCAAATAGTCTTTTCAGATCTTGGGGGCACAAAGAGTGTCACAGAAGCACCTAAGAGAAACATCTAATATAACTCTGAGGGGTCAAGCTTCCTAGAGCAGGTAACATTTATACTAAATCCTGAAAAATGAGTAGGATGAATTATACAGGAAAAGAAGGAAATTGGGGGAAGGGAAAAAGGACATTTCTGGTAGATGTGGAAGCACACGGTGACATCTGGAAGCAAGAGAAAGCAAAATTCCCTTAGGGCATGGCCAGTCCTACAAATGGCTGAAAGGCAGGAGAGGTGAGAAATAATGCTGTAACAGTAAGCAGAGTACAGATGAAGTTGGTCTTCTGTCACGCTGAAAATATGAGCCTTATCCCGAAGGCTCCAGGGAAGCACTGAATAAATAAGGACAGCTTCAAACATAAAAGGTGTCATGAAAACTGAGCGCAGAGAAATGTGAAATGAAGAACAGGCAGCCCTATCCCTATCATCTGGTCTAATAGTTGTGATGGTTTAAGATAAAAGTGGATATATAAGTACCTAGTCCTGAGAACTGCTTTCCCCAGTCACTTTCCAGTTAACTACTTCTATAGCATTCACCAAATCCTAGACTACTAGTTGAATATATTTAAATTGCTATAATAGGAGTAATAGTAATAAACAGAAGAATTTTATTTGTGCCAAACAAGAATCCCCATGTGACAAATAGGAATCAACCATCCAATTTTATTGTCACACACACACACACACACACACAAAAGAATTTATGGATAATGATGCAATGGATCATCCAAACTGTGACTCTTTTTAAAAATCAGATTTCTTGAGTTACAATTTATGTACATAAAATTTTCTAACTTCAAGTGTTTGTTTTGTTGAGTGATAATAAAATGGCTAAAGAGGTGTAACCACCACCACAGTCAAGACATAGAGTGTTCCCAGTACTCCTAAAACTTCCCTATGCACCTTTTCAGTGAACCTCCTTATCTTATCCTTCAACCCTGATAACCACTGATCTTTTCTCTGTCACAATAATCTGAACTTTTCTAGAATTTCATATAAATGGAATCATCTAAATATAGTCTTTTGTGCTTGGCTTCTTTCATTTAGTTTCTGAGATTCATCCATGTTGTTAATTTCAGTAGTTTCTTTCTTTTTATTGGTGAGTAATATTTCATTGTTTAGAAATATCGCCAGTTAATGTTTATTTTTTCTACATGGGTAACTAATTGTGCCAGCACGGTCTATTTTAAAGACTATTTTTTTTTCTCTGTTGAATTATTTCAGCCTTTTTGTGGAAAATCTGTTATTTATGCATGGTTGGGTCTATTCTGTTCCATTGATCTACATGTCTAAATTTATGCCATTACAACACTGTTTAGAATTTTATGCTTAAATAAGCATGTCATCTTTTGAATTAAAAAAAAATTTACTTCTTTCTCTCCAATTGATATGCCTTTTCCTGTCCCTTACTCCTTATTGCTTTGGCTAGGAACTATAGTATAACATTAAATGGAAGTGTCAAATGGATATTCTTGTCCTATTATTGATCTCAGGGGGATGTGCATCCAGACCTGTACTATATTATATCATGTTAGCTTCAAGTTTTCTATAGATGCTTCTATGAGGATGAGGAAGTTCCCTTCTATTCATAGTTTGCTCAGAGTTTTTATCATAAGTCTGTGTTGAATTTTGTCAAATATTTTTTTTTGCATGTATTGAAATGATCTAATCATTCTTTTTTTCTAGTCTCTTAATATGGTGTATAATGTTGACTTTTGAATGGGAAATTAACCTTACATTCCTGGAATAAACCCCAAGTGGTCAAGATGTAGTATCTATTTTATAATCTGCTAAATTTGACTTGCTAAAATTTTGCCAGGGTTTTTTGTCTCTGTTCATGAAGACTATGGGTCTATGACCTCTTTTTCTTGTAATGTTGATCAGGCTTTACAAAGAAGACTATAAAGATTGAAGATTTCTAACTCTTGGCCAATACTCTAATTAAATATTTTTAAAAGTTTTAGGAAGCATAATATACATACAGAAAAGGGATATACCATAAATGTACAGTTTAATCTATTTTTATAAATTGCACACACCCTTGTAACTGGCACCCAGATCAAAAAAATATTACTAATATCCCAGAAGATCTCTTTGTGCCCCCTTCTTTTTACTACCCCCCCAAAGATAAACACTGTCTGACCAACAGCACAGATGAGTGCTGCCTTTTTTTTTTAACTTTATGTAAATATAATGGAATAGTCTGGCTTATTTCACTCAACATCATGCTGTTGGATTCATCCATCTTGTTATGTGTAACCATAGGTTGCTCATTCTCATTAGTGTGTAGTGAGTACCCTGCGGTGTCAATACAATAAAATATCTATTCTACTGGGAATTTGGGTAGCTCCCAGTTTGGGTTTTTAGAAATAGTTATGCTATGAACATTCTAGTATGTGTAGCCATTTCTGTTGGGTATAACCAAACATTGCATTATGTCATAAATTGTCACTAATGTAGAAAAAATGAGCATGAATGTTAAAGTTAAAATTTTAAAACAACTAAAAAATGAAACAAATTAACCAACTTGCTTTAAATACTAAGTAAATCAAAATGCCACCCATCCTTCCTTTACCATCTCTTTCATAATATAGTGGTGCCCCCCACCAACCCCTTCTACCTGTACTGCGTGTCTCCTAAACCTATCACTCTATCCAGGTTCTCCTCACCCTGCCATTCCTCTCCTCTCACACTCCACTGACCATTTCCTACTACCATTTAAAAGTTCTCAAGTTGGGATGCTTGGGTGGCTCAGGCAGTTAAGCATCTGACTCTTCATATCAGCTCAGGTCTTGATCTCAGGGTTGTGAGTTCAGGCCCTGCATTTGGGCCCCATGCTTGGCATGAAGTCTGCTTAAAAAAAAAAAAAAAAAAAAAAGGAAAAGTTCTCAAGACATTCCCATAAGTGAATGAACTCAAAATCTTAGCCTAAAAGGGCCTAAATATCTCATGGGTATCCAGGACTTAAAGATACTATTTTTGTGTCTAAAATTCACTCATAGAGCATTCTATTGGTTTAGACTTTTTAGATCTTGGTCATCAGACCTAATTTCAGATGTTATCTGTTGTGACCAAGATCATAAGTACCTCCATGTACTTAAAACTATTATTTGAGAAGGGAAAGAATAATCAAGTCAAAGGAAGGCTGGCAACTCCCAGCTTAATTCTCATCCATGCTAAGAAACTGTACTCAAAATACAAAAAAAAAAAAAAAAAATCTTAAACTCTTTAGCAGTTAATGTGAAGAAGCAGCACTCTGTTCACTGATCCTGAAACACTAAACTAATTTTTAAAAGATTTTATTTATTTATTTATTTATTTATTTATTTATTTATTTATTTGAGAGAGACAGAGGGAGCGTGTGAGAGAGAGCATGAGCAGGGGGAGGGGCAGAGGGAGAAGCAGACTCCCCACTGAGCAGGGAGCCTGGCTGGGAGCCCTCGGGGGCTTTCCATCCCAGGGATCATGACCTGGGCCGAAGATAATGCTTAACCAACTGAGCTACCCAGGTGTGCCAACACTAACCTAATTTTAAAAATATATACATATTCTTATTTTAAGTATAGAAGTACATATATATTTTATATATAAATTTAAAATTTATATTTTTAAGTTTTAAAATATATTTTTATTTTTACATGCAAATATACAGAATATTCTGAAATACTTAGAACCAAAACACATCAGACATAGGTCACTAAAGTTTCCTGAAATTGTTCCTATTCCCTTGTGACATGATGCTGCCTAAAATGTTAACAGGACCACTCAAATTAAGGCCATGAAAACACCCCACTCAGGTACAGTGGTTTTGTTACCTGATTTATAACAGCACCCTTGCTTCTTAAAACTTCCCACTTTCTTTTTTTTTTTTAAGATTTTATTTATTTATTTGAGAGAGAGAGAGAGAGAAAGGGAGCACAAGCAGGGGGAGTGGCAGAGGGAGAAGCAGACTCCTGGCTGAGCAGGGAGCCCAATGCTAGGCTTCATCCCAGGCCCCTGGGATCAGGATCTGAACTGAAGAGAAGCTTAGCCAACTGAGCCACCCAGGTGCCCCAAAGCTTCCCACTTTCTTAAAGAATTAGTTATTTCTAATAAATTTTTAAATTATTGATTATGTATTTAATGTTACACAATCTAGGGAAATAGATATTGAAAACTTTTATAATTTCACCACCCTAAGTCTAATATAATGTCTACTCTTTTTATTTGAATATGTTTTCCTATATCATAGACTATATACAATTTAATAATCCTATTTTCTTCACTTATTACAGCATATGTATTTCATACTGCCAAGAAGTCTTCATGTCTTAATTCCAGTAGCTGTCTGTTCTATGTTGTATGACTACTTTCTGTTTTTCACTATAATAAACATACTGGGAGAATTTTCATGAATATACTCTTTTCTTTATATTTTAGATTATCCTACCAAGAGAAGAGCACAAATAATATAAATATTTTCATCGTTCTTGAAATTGTTAAATCTTCTCCTGAAAGATGAATTTATTTCTTCTTAACAGTAGTCACAGGACTCCCTGGCTAAGAAAGATGCAGTAAGTGGAAGGTTGCATGCATACATATAAAGCAAATATTAACAGACCTAAAGGGAGAAATAAACAGCACTACAATAATAGTAGGGGACTTTATATCCCTCTTACATCAATTGATAGACATCCAGACAGAAAATCAATAAGGAAATATTGGCCTTAAATGACACATTAGATCAGATGGATTTAACAGGAATATACAAAACATTCCATCCAAAAGCAAAAGAATGAACATTCTTCTCAAAAGCACATGGAATATTGTCCAGGATGGATCATGTGTTAGGCCACAAAACAAGTCTTAATAAATTTAAGAGGAATGAAATCATATTAAGCATCTTTTCCAACACAAAGTTATTAAAGTAGAAATTAATTACTTGAAGCAAACAGGAAAATTAACAAATATGTGGAGATTAAACAATGTACTGCTGAACAACCAATGGATTAAAGAAGAAATCAAAAAGAGAAAAACATAAATGGGTATATAACATACCACAAATTGTGGGATGCAGCAAAAGTAGTTCTAGGATGAAAGTTCATAGGGATAAATGCCTACTTCAGAAAACAAGAAAACTCTCAAGTAAACAACCTAACTTTAAACCTAAAGGAATAGAAAAAGAAGAGACAGCAAAGTCCAAAGTTAGTAGAAGGAAGGAAATAAAGATTAGAGTAGAAATAAATGAAATAGAGACTAAAGGATGATACAGAAGGTCAATGAAACTAAGTGGTTCATTGAAAAAATAAACAAAATTGATAAGCCTTAGATTTGCCAAGAAAAAATGAGAAGACTCATATAAATAAAATCAGAAATGAAAGAGGCAGTGTTACAACTGATACCATAGAAATACAAAGGATCACAAGAGACAGCTATGAACAATTATATGCCAACAAAAGGACAACATAGAAGAAATAAATTCCTAGAAACATACAACCTACAAAGAATGAATTATGATGAAACAGAAAATCCGAACATACCAATTACTAATAACGAGATTAAATCTGTAATCAAAAACCTCCCAACAAACAAAAGTCCAAGACCAGACAGCTTCACTGGTAAATTCTACCAAACATTCAAAGAAAAATGAATACCAATTCTTCTAATCACTTCCACAAAAAACAAAGAAAAAGAGGAAACTCTTCCAAAATCATTTTATGAGGCTAGCATTACCCTGATACCAAAACCAGACAAGAATGCCAGAAGAAAAAAAATTACAGGCCAATATCCTGGATGAACATAAAAGCAAAAATCATCAACAAAATATTAAGAAACTGAATTCAACAATATATTAAAAGGATCACACTCTATGATCAAGTGGGACTTATTGCAGGGATGCAAGGATAGTTCAAGATCTGCAAATCAGCCAATGTGATGTAACCTATTAACTGAATGAAGGATAAAAAATCATATGAGCATCTCAATAGATGCAGAAAAAGCATTTGACAAAATTCAACATCCATTTATAATAATAACTAGACAAATTGGGTGTAGAGAGAACATACCTCAACATAATAAAGGCCATATATGGCAAGCCCACAGCAAACATCATACTCAATGGTGAAAGCTGAAAGTATTTCCTTTAAAATCATGAACTAGACAAGGATGCCCACTCTTGCCACCTTTTTTCAACATAGTAATGAAAAAAATTGAAGACACAAATAAATAGAAAGATATTCTATGCTCATGGATTAGAAGAATCAATATTGTTAAAATGGCCATATTACCCAAATCAATCTACAGATTCAATGCAATTGCTATCTAAATTCCAGTGGCATTTTTCAAAGAAATAGAACAAATAATCCTAAAATTTGTATAGACACACACACACACACACACACACACACACACACACACACACACACATAATCCAAATAGCCAAAGTGATCTTGAGAAAGAACAAAGCTGGAGGCATAATACTCCCTGATTTCAAACTATATTACAAAGCTATAGTAATTAAAACACTATCATATTGGCATAAAAAGACACATTAATCGGGGCGCCTGGGTGGCTCAGTCAGTTAAGCATCTGCCTTCAACTCAGGTCACGATCCCAGGGTCCTGTGATCGAGCCCCACATCAGGCTCCCTGCTCAGTGGGGAGCCTGCTACTCCCTCTCTCTCCTGATCATGCTCTGTCTCTTGTTATCTCTCTCTCTCTCTCAAATAAAATCTAAATCTTAAAAAAAAAAAAAAAGACACGTAGATCAGTGGAACAGAATAGAGAGACTAGAAATAAACCCACACATGAATGGTCAATTAATTTACAACAAAGGAGCCAGGAATATGTAGTTGGGAAAGTCTAGTCTCTTCAATAAATAGTGTTGAGAAAACTGGACAGCCACATGCAAAAGAATGAAAGTCAACTTCTCTCTTACACTATACACAAAAATTAACTAAAAATGGATTAAATACTTGAAAGTAAGACCTGAAATTCCTAAGAGAACACATAGGCAGTAAGGTCTTTGACATAAGTCTTGGCAATTATTTTTTTATTCTGACACCAAAAGCAAAAACAAATAAATGAACTACATCATACTAAAAAGTTTCTTCACAGCAAAGGAAACAATCAACAAAATGAAAAGGCAATCTACTGAATGAAAGAAAATATTCTGCAAATCATATATCTGATAAGGCACTTATACCACAAACATATAAAGAACTCATATGATTTCACTTCAGTGTGGAATTTAAAAACAAAACAAACAAAACAGAAACAGACTCATAAATACATGAGAAAAAAACTAGCGCCTGTCAGAGAAGAAGGTTGAGGGGGATGGGCAAAATAGTGCAGGATATTAACAGGTACAAACCTCCAGAATAAATAAATTAAATAAATAAAATAAAATGGACTCAGAATTATAAGGGATAAAGCCCTAGGAATTAATCTAGCAAAAGCTATGCAAAAAAATAATAAAATTAAATTTTAAAAAGGCTATGCAAATCATTTAGGCAGAATATAACAAATTATTAAGTGACATAAAAGAAGACCTAAACAAATGGAGAAATGTAATGTTACTATAGAAAAATCAACAGCAATATGATAATTCTTCCCACATTAATCCATAAATTCACTGTGATTCAAATAGAACTTCCAATTGCTTTGTTCCATGGAACTTAATGAGGAGATCCTTAAATTCATATAGAATGGAAAAGGACAAAGAAAAGCCATGCAAATACTTTTTAAAGTAACAGTGATAAAAATAAGTATATTCCCATATCAGATTTTATGATTGGACAATAGCAGTTATTAAAATAGTAGGATTTAAACCATGGAAGGAAATAGAAGCCTAAAAATAGACCCAGACAGATGTATATCATAAAGGAACATTATAAATTAGTAGAGAAAGAAAAAACTGTCCAGAAAATAATGGAGAAAAAGATAAAAATTAAATCCCTACCTCACATCATTGAAAATTTTCTGTTTAGGGGGCAGAGCAAGATGGCAGAGGAGTAGGAGACCTGGATTTTGTCTGGTCCCAGGAATTCAGCTGAATAGGGATCAAACCATTCTGAACACCTATGAACTCAACAGGAGATTGAAGAGAAGAATAGCAACAACTCTCTGAACAGAAAAGCAACCACTCTCTGGAAGGTAGGACGTGTGGAGAAGTGAATCCGAGGTGATACTCGGGAGGATAGACGGCGGGGGAGGGGGCCTCCGGCGGCCGCTTCTGGCAAGTGGTAGAGCCCGGGAGCACAAAATCGGAACTTTTAGAGGTTGGCTCCAGTGGCTAAGCGGGGGGTGGAACCCTCGCGGGACAGTGTGGTCTCAGGACCCTCGGGGTCACAGAAAGACCAGGGGTGCCTGAGTGTGGCAGAGTTCCCAGGGATCGGAGCGGGGAAGCCGGCTGCAGAGACGGAGCTGAGGCGTGGGCTCTCAGCTTGGGGTTGCCATAAACTGTGATTGGTGACAGTTGGGCCACTGCTCCTCCAGCAGGGACCCAACAAGCAGCAGATCTGGGGAGACTCCCCTTCCTCCCCCGGGAGGAGCAGCATGGGAGTGCCCCACAGGGATCTGCTGGGTTTGGAGACCCCACACGGGGTCGGGTGCCAGAGATAGGCCTTGATAGGCTTGATCACAGGCCGGGTGAGCACGGAGTGCGGCTGGAGACCGGGGAGACGGGAGTGATTGCTTTTCTCTGGGGGCGCACTGAGGAGTGGGGCCCCGAGTTCTCGGCTTCTCTGGGCTGGAGATTGGGAGGACGCCATTTTCACTCTCGTCCTCCAAAGCTGTATGGAGAGCTTGCAGGGAACAAAAGCTCCCGAGAGCAAACCCGAGCAGATTACTTAGCACGGACCGGCAAGGGCGGGGCAATTCCACCTCTGGCAAAGACATTTGGGAACCACGGCAACAGGCCCCTCCCCCAGAAGATCAGCAAGAACAGCCAGCCAAGACCAAGTTTACCGATCAATGAGAATGGCAGAACTCCAGCGCTAGGGGAATACTGCACATAGAATTCATGGCTTTTTTACTATGATTCTTTAGTCTTTCAAAGTTAATTTTTTTAACTGTCTTTTTTTTTAATTTATCTTTTTCCCTTTTTCAACCAACATCTTATCAATCCCTTTTTTAAAAAACATTTTTATTTTTCATTTTTAGAGTCATATTCTATCCCTTCATAGTAGTTACCCTTATTTTTGGCATATATATATAAGTGTTCTCTCTTTAAAATTTTGAGATACAGTTTCTTCTAACAGATCAAAATATACCCTAAATCTCTAGTGTATGGCTTTGTTCTAGTCTCCTGCCTGATCACATTCTCTCCCTTTCTTTTCTTTTCTTTTCTTTTTAATCCTCTTCTTTCTTTTTTCAAACAACTTCTTATCAATTCCTTTTATAAAATTTTTTATAATTTTCATCTTTACAGTCATATTCCATCCCTTCATCATATTAACCCTTATTTGTGTACATACATAGGTTTTTGTTTCCTTAAAATTTTGGGAGGCACTTTCTTCTAACAGACCAAAATACACCCAAAATCTAGTGTGTGGCATTGATCTATACACCAGCCTGATCATATTTGATCATATTCTGGGAGAATGTGGGACAGACTTGTACAGACTGAAATGATCATATTCTGGTTTTGTTTTTTGTTTTGTTCTGTTTTTGTTTGTTTTTATCTTTTTCTTTCTCTTTTTCTTTCCCTTTCTTTTCCCCCAGTTTCAGGTCTTTTCGGATTTGTTTAGAGTATATTTTCTGGGGACATTGGTACCCTGTTAGCATTTTGTTCTCTCATTCATCTATTCTCCTCTGGACAAAATGACAAGTTGGAAAAAAATCACCTCAACAAAAAGAACAAGAGGCAGTACCAACTGCCAGGGACCTACTCAATATGGACATTAGTATGATGTTGGAACTAGAGTTCAGAATGATGACTTTAAGGATACTACCTGGGCTTGAAAAAAGCATGGAAGTTATTATTAGAGAAACCCTTTCTGGAGAAATAAAAGAACTAAAATCTAACCAAGTCAAAATCAAAAAGGCTATTAATGAGGTGCAATCAAAACTGGGGGCACTAACTGCTAGGATAGATGAGACAGAAGAGAGAATTAGTGATATAGAAGACCAAATGACGGAAAATAAAGAAGCTGAGAAAAAGAGTGATAACTACTGGATCACGAGGGCAGAATTCGAGAGATAAGCGATACCAAAAGATGAAACAACATTAGAATAATTGGGACCCCAGAAGAAGAAAGAGAGAGAGGGGCAGTAGGTATATTGGAGAAAATTGTAGCAGAGAACGTCCCTAATTTGGGGAAGGAAACAGGCATCAAAATCCAGGAGGCACAGAGAACCCCTCTCAAAATCAGTAAAAATAGATCAACACCCCGATATCTAATAGTAAAACTTATGAGTCTCAGAGACAAAGAGAAGATCCTGAAAGGAGCTCGGGACAAGAGGTCTGTAACCTACAATGGTAGAAACATTAGATTGGCAACAGACCTATCCATGAGACCTAGCAGGCCAGAAAGGACTGGCATGATATCTTCAGAGCACTAAATGAGAAAAATATGCAGCCAAGAATACTATCTCCAGCTAGGCTGTCATTGAAAATAGAAGGAGAGATAAAAAGCTTCCAGGACAAACAAAAACAAAAGGAATTTGCAAACACGAAACCAGCCCTCCAAGAAATATTGAAAGGGGTCCTCTAAGCAAAGACAGAGCCTAAAAGCAACATAGACCAGAAAGGAACACAGACAATATATAGTAACAGTCATCTTACAGGCAATACACTGGCACTAAATTCATATCTTTCAATAGTTACCCTGAATGTAAATGGGCTAAATGCCCCAATCAAAAGACACAGGCTATCAGATTGGATTAAAAAACAAGACCCATCGATATGCTGTCTGCAAGAGACTCATTTTAGACCCAAAGACACCCCCAGATTGAAAGTGAGGGGGTGGAAAACCATGTACCATGCTAATGGTAAATGCAAAAAGAAAGCTGGGGTGGCAATCCTTGTATCAGACAAATTAGATTTTAAAACAAAGACTAATAAGAGATGAAGAAGGACACTATATCCTACTTAAAGGGTCTATCCAACAAGAAGATCTAACAATTGTAAATATCTATGCCCCTAATATGGGAGCAGCCAATTATATAAGCCAATTAATACAAAAGCAAAGAAACACATTGACAACAATACAATAATAGTAGGGGACATTAACACCCCCCTGACTGAAATGCACAGATCATCTAAGCAAAAGATCAACAAGGAAATAAAGACTTTAAATGACACACTGGACCACATGGACTTCACAGATATATTCAGAACATTCCATCCCAAAGCAACAGAATACACATTCTTCCCTAGTGCCCATGGAACATTCTCCAGAAGAGATCACATCCTAGGTCACAAATCAGATCTCAACCGGGCCAAAAGATTGGGATCATTCCCTGCATATTTTTGGACCACAATGCTTTGAAACTAGAACTCATTCACAGGAGGAAAGTCAGAAAGAACTCAAATACATGGAGGCTAAAGAGCATCCTACTAAAGAATGAATGGGTCAACCAGGAAATTAAAGAAGAATTTAAAAAATTCATGGAAACCAATGAAAATGAAAACACAACTGTTCAAAATCTTTGGGATGCAGCAAAGGCAGTTCTAAGAGGAAAGTATATAGCAATACAAACCTTTCTCAAGAAACAAGAAAGGTCTCAAATACACAACCTATCCCTACACCTAAAGGAGCTGGAGAAAGAACAGCAAATAAAGCCTAAACCCAGCAGAAGAAGAGAAATAATAAAGCCAGAGCAGAAATCAATGAAATAGAAACCAAAAGAACAGTGGAACAGATCAACGAGACTAGGAGCTGGTTCTTTGAAAGAATTAACAAGATTGATAAACCCCTGGCCAGACTTTTCAAAAAGAAAAGAGAAAGGACCCAAATAAATAAAATCATGAATGAAAGAGGAGAGATCACAACCAACACCAAAGAAATACAATTATAAGAACATATTATGAGAAACTCTATGCCAGCAAATTAGATAATCTGGAAGAAATGAATGCATTCCTAGAGATGTATCAACTACCAAACTGAACCAGGAAGAAATAGAAAACCTGAACAGACCTATAACCACTAAGGAAATTTGAAGCAGTCATCAAAAACCTCCCAACAAACAAAAGCCTAGGGCCAGATGGCTTCCCAGGGGACTTCTACCAAACATTTGAAGAAGAATTAATACCTATTCTCCTGAAACTGTTCCAAAAAATAGAAAGGGAAGGAAAACTTCCAAACTCGTTTTATGAGGCCACCATTACCTTGATCCCAAAACCAGACAAAGACCCCATCAAAAAGGAGAACTACAGACCAATATCCTTGATGAACATGGATGCAAAAATTCTCACCAAAATACTAGCCAATAGGATCCAACAGTACATTAAAAGGATTATTCACCATGACCAAGTGGGATTTATCCCTGGGCTGCAAGGCTAGTTCAACATCCGCAAATCAATCAACGTGATACAACACATTAACAAAAGAAAGAACAAGAATCATATGATCCTGTCAATAGATGCAGAAAAAGCATTTGACAAAGTACAGCATCCTTTCTTGATCAAAACTCTTCAGAGTATAGGGATAGAAGGTACATACCTCAATATCATAAAAGCCATCTATGAAAAACCTACAGCGAATATCATTCTCAATGGGGAAAAGCTGAGAGCTTTTCCCCTAAGGTCAGGAATGCGGCAGGGATGTCCACTCTCACCACTGCTATTCAACACAGTATTAGAAGTCCTAGCCACAACAATCAGACAACAAAAAGAAATCAAGGCATCCAGATCGGCAAAGAGGAAGTCAAACTCTCACTCTTTGCAGATGATATGATACTGTATGTGGAAAACCCAAAAGACTCCACCCCAAAACAGCTAGAACTCATACAGGAATTCAGTAAGTTGGCAGGATATAAAATCAATGCACAGAAATCAGTGGCATTCCTATACACCAACAACAAGACAGAAGAGAGAGAAATCAAGGGGTCGATCCCATTTACAATGGCACCCAAAACCATAAGATACCTAGGAATAAATTTAACCAAAGAGGCAAAGGATCTGTACTCAGAAAACTATAAAATACTCATGAAAGAAATTGAGGAAGACACAAAGAAATGGAAAAACGTTCCATGCTCATGGATTGGAAATATCAACATTGTGAAGATGTCAATGCTACCTAGAGCAATCTACACATTCAATGCAATCCCCATCAAAATACCATCCACTTTTTTCAAAGAAATGGAACAAATAATCCTAAAATTTGTATGGAACCAGAAGAGACCCCGAATAGCCAGAGGAATGTTGCAAAAGAAAAGCAAAGCTGGCGGCATCACAATTCCGGACTTCCAGCTCTATTACAAAGCTGTCATCATCAAGACAGTATGGTACTGGCACAAAAACAGACACATAGATCAATGGAACAGAATCGAGAGCCCAGAAATGGACCCTCAACTCTATGGTCAACTCATCTTTGACAAAGCAGGAAAGAATGTCCAATGGAAAAAAGACAGTCTCTTCAACAAATGGTGTCGGGAAAATTGGACAGCCACATGCAGAAGAATGAAACTGGACCATTTCCTTACACCACACACAAAAACAGAGTCCAAATGGTTGAAAGACCTAAACGTGAGACAGGAGTCCATCAAAATCCTAAAGGAGAACACAGGCAGCAACCTCTTCGACCTCAGCCGCAGCAACTTCTTCCTAGAAACATCGCCAAAAGCAAGGGAAGCAAGGGCAAAAATGAACTATTGGGATTTCATCAAGATAAAAAGCTTTTGCACAGCAAAAGAAACAGTCCACAAAACCAAAAGACAACCGACAGAATGGGAGAAAATATTTGCAAATGACCTATCAGATAAAGGGCTAGTATCCAAAATCTATAAAGAACTTATCAAACTCAACACCCAAAGAACAAATGATCCATTCAAGAAATGGGCAGAAGACATGCACAGACATTTTTCCAAAGAAGACATCCAAATGGCTAACAGACACATGAAAAAGTGCTCAACATCGCTCGGCATCAGGGAAATCCAAATCAAAACCTCAATGAAATACCACCTCACACCAGTCAGAATGGCTAAAATTAACAAGTCAGGAAATGACAGATGCTGGCGGGGATGCGGAGAAAGGGGAACCCTCCTACACTGTTGGTGGGAATGCAACCTGGTGCAGCCACTCTGGAAAACAGTATGGAGGCTCCTCAAAAAGTTGAAAATAGAGCTACCATATGATCCAGCAATTGCACTACTGGGTATTTACCCCAAAGATACAAATGTAGGGATCCGAAGGGGTACGTGAACCCCAATGTTTATAGCAGCAATGTCCACAATAGCCAAACTGTGGAAAGAGCCAAGATGTCCATTGACAGCTGAATGGATAAAGAAGAGGTGGTATACACACACACACACACACACACACACACACACACACACACACACACACACACACACACACACAATGGAATATTATGCAGCCATCAAAAGGAATGAGATCTTGCTATTTGCAACGACGTGGATGGAACTGGAGGGTGTTATGCTGAGTGAAATAAGTCAATCAGAGAAAGACATGTATCATATGACCTCACTGATATGAGGAATTCTTAATCTCAGGAAACAAACTGAGAGTCGCTGGAGTGGTGGGGGTAGGAGGGATGGGGTGGCTGGGTGATAGACATTGGGGAGGGCATGTGCTATGGTGAGCGCTGTGAATTGTGCAAGACTGTTGAATCACAGATCTGTACCTCTAAAACATATAATACAATATATGTTAAAAAAAATAAGTTAGCAGGAGAGGAAGAATGAAGAGGGGGGAATCGGAGGGGGAGACGAACCATGAGAGACGATGGACTCTGAGAAACAAACTGAGGGTTCTAGAGGGGAGGGGGTGGGGGGATGGGTTAGCCTGGTGATGGGTATTAAAGAGGGCACGTTCTGCGTGGAGCACTGGGTGTTATATGAAAACAATGAATCATGGAACACTACATCAAAATCTAATGATGTAATAATGTATGGTGATTAACATAACAATAAAAAATTTAAAAAATTTTCTGTTTATTAAGTAATTTTGTGTAAAAGAACTTTAAATCTTCTGGAATAATAGGAGAATATTTGTATGATATTAGAGCAGGAAAGAATTTCTTTAATATGATAGGAAATGCATAAATCTTAAAGGAAAACATTGCTAAATGTGATTACATTAATAGGAAAATTTTTCTGCATAGCAAAAGGCAACGCAAAGACAAAAGCAAAGTTACAGATCAGGAAAGAAAATTACCTGTAATGCATATAATTGACAAATAAATAAATTTTCAATTATGTTAAAGAACTCTCCAAATCACCTAAGAAATGAAAAACAGGAAAAGAGACAAATGGACAAAAGGTAAAACCAAGAAATTCACAGAATAGGACACATAACAGTAAGAAAAGATATTCAGCCTACTAGACAATACAAATTAAAATAATAATAACACTCTATAACACACTCAAGCATACTGAAAAAATTTTTCAAGTCCAATAAAACCAAGTGTTGGTGAATAATGATTTACATAGATATGGACCCAAATAAAAAAGTTTCCCGCAGCTCGAGACAGTGATTAGAACCCTAAGGGCATAGAATTGTATTATCCTGGTCCATATGAGGCAGGAGGCTAGCCCTGAGGCCAGCTAGAAAACTGTGCTCTACGAGACCCAGAAGAATTCCTCTCACAGGCCAATAAGCTCAAGGAAAAATCATCACTGCCAAGGATTCTGGGTGAGGATAAAACCCAATCCTGTACCACATTTAGGTTTGGACACAAATTTTGCATATTTATTATTAGGGTGCAAAACTCTGAGTAAATGCAGAAAAAAATCCTGTACAAAGGGAAGGAAAAATAAAATAAGATGAAAACAGAGAGGGGGGCAAATGATAAGAGACTCTTAACTCTAGGAAACAAACTGAGGGTTGCTGGAGGGGAGGTGGGTGGGGGGATGGGGTAACTGGGTGATGGGCTTGAAGGAGGGCACTTGATGTAATGAGCACTGGGTGTTAGATGCAACTGATGAATCACTGAATTCTATCCCTGAAACTAATAATACACTATATGTTAACTAAATTGAATTTAAATTTAAAAAATTTAAAAATCCTGTACACAAGTGTTCATAGCAGCATTCTTCATGAGAGCCTAAAGATTATAACCTCCCAAATGTCCTCAACTCATGAATATGGATTAAAAGAACTGGTATATCTATACAGTGGAATATTACAAAAGGAATTAAGTACTGATTCATGTTACAACACAAATAAACCTTGAAAACAAGTTCCAAGTGACAGAAGCCATACCAAAGACCATGTATGGTATGATTCCATTTGTAAGAAATGTTCAGAATAGGCAATCCACAGAGACAGAGAGAAACTAGTGTTTGCTGGGCTTGGTGGTCAAGGGGAAAGGGAAATGACAGGGTTTCTTTTGGGGGCGGAGAAAATGTTTTAAGATGAGGTAGTGGTGATGGTTATCTAACTCCATGATACGCTACAAGCACTGAATTGTATACTTAAACAGGTTACATTTTGTGAGATGTGAGTTATATCTCAATGAGGCTGCTATTTAAATACATATGTAGTTTTTACAATTTTAAAACATAATTGAGGGATTGAACAGCATAATAGGTAGATTAGATATAGTTGAGGAAAGAAAGAATGTACTGAAAGACAGAGCTGGGACGCCTGGGTGGCTCAGTTGGTTAAGCGTCTGCCTTTAGCTCAGGTCATGATCCCAGGATCCGGGGATCGAGCCCCACACTGGGCTCCCTGCTAGGTGGGGAGCCTGCTTCTCCCTCTCCCTGCTGCTCCCCCTGCTTGTGTTCCCCCCCGCCGACAAATAAATAAAATCTTAAAAAAAAAAACAAAAACAAAGACAGAGCTGTGGAAAATTATCCAAAGCTCACCACAGAGAAATACAATGTGAAACATAGGTTATGAGAAGTGGAGACTAGAAAGTAAATTCCAACATGATGGTAAGATTTATAGAATAAAGAATAAAGAGATGTAGCAAAGACATATTTTAAAATACATTTTTGTGAATTAATTTTTTCAAAATACAAGCTTATGCACAATCTTTGCTCATATAATCTTCCAATATACATTTTCCTTATCCCTTTGCATTTCTTCAATGACTTGTTGCTTCTAAAGTGATGTGCTTTGCAATTATTGCATATTTAAAAATACAGTATGTTTCATCAGTCTAGATTTACATATACAATAGGTACCATCAGCATATATTTACATCTTCACTCAGCAAAATAGAATTATTATCTACTTAATATGAATGATTTTTTAAGAACAATATCTGTCTTCTTTTTCAGTTCCGTACTAATTGTTTTGGTTCCATTTGTAGCCCCTTAATAAGAAATAATTTTGCTCGGGGCACATGGGTGGCTCAGATGGTTAAGCGTCTGCCTTCAGCTCAGGTCATGATCTCAGGGTCCTGGGATCGAGCCCCACATCGGGTTCCCTGCTCAGTGGGAAGCCTGCTTCTCCCTCTCCCTCTACTGTTCTCCCTGCTTGTGCTCTCTCGCTCTCTCTGTCAAATAAATAAATAAAATCTTAAAAAAAAATTGTGCTTGTCATCAGAAAGTATCAAACATACAATTTCTTGAATTTAGTCCTGTAGATCGTTTCACAAAATTTCATTCTATCAGGAATAGTTCCTGCTATTATCTCCTCAAGGTTTGCCATGGCTCTGGAAGCTGGCCCCTGTGAGGGTGTGAAGGCAGATCCAAGAATGCATGTGTTTGCTTACACAGCATAAAAGCCAAAGAACCATGAGAGCCTTTTTCACATTCATTCCCTGGATCAGAGTCCTATCCATTTCCTCAGAAATTACCGTCAGCTGTCCTGGGATTCCCAAAATGTGCCATTCCTCCCAGAACTATTCCTTCAACAGATACAGTGAATACTGTTAACACGAAGTGTCATGATTGAGCCCATTCCTCTGAGAGTCAAAAAAGAAAAAAAAAAGGAAAAGAAATGAGCTACATCCAGATGCTCGCTAAATGATGAAACCAGCAAACTCCTCATACGTCCTGACATGATACTTGGCTGTAGGACCTCCTAGGTCCCCTGTTACCATCTCCCTTGGTATGTTCCTCTCCCTCTTTCCTTACCTTACAGAACTTGTATCGACCAACACACAGCAGCGTATTCACTGAAACAGCTCAGGGGTTACTTATGTTTTAGTCAGACTCTTTCTTTTTGGTGAATAAAATCTTCCGGACACAAAGGTCTCAAATCTCTAAGGGGGAAATTCCAAACCATTAACAGGTAGTGAGGAACAAAGTTTGGGCCGAATACCTAGCACATATTAGTATGTGTATTAAATGACAGAAAATATTAAGATGGCGGTGCCAGAACAGCACCCCCAGACTGGTGAGTGTTGGTGGACATAACTGACAGGAAGATCAGTGAGTCATTTAGAGGAAGTACTCGAAAGTTCCACAGAGCCAACTTGAACTCAGACTAGTATCCTTTCATTGGTTATGTGGTAAAACATCTGAGGGGGGATAAAAAGGCTTTTACATATTCTTCTTCCTCCCATTTATCCCTAGGCACAAACATAGTGTTATGTAATGTTTGAGGAAATGTTTACAAAATGGCCAAGCACATGGTCAGTGGATCAGCCGGATATGCTGACACCAACATCAAAGGAAGGACAGGAGGGGTGAAAAGGTTATGAGTCAGTGTGTGTACATCTCCTGGCGAGATGATCCCCCGCATCCTCTGAATCTATTCTGGAGCCACATTCGCTCTCCCAAACACCTCAGCCCAGAGAGCCTACAAGGGAGTAGCACTTGAATAGAAAATGCTTGCGCTCTTTCCTCCAGAATCTGGACTGCAGCCAGCTTCCACAGTAGACAAGTCATTATGATCAAAGAGGGAGGGAACCTGTTCCTTGGCCTTCTGTACCTGGGACGGAAGAAGAACTTCATCTGAGGATGCTGCCACAGTCAGAAGTGCCCACCAGGAGGAGTGCACGGTGCATCGTCCACAGGGTGCACGCCTGGACCTGGGCCTGCTTGCCCACTGCTTTACAGAGTACTGTACTGCTGGGTCCAGACAGCAAGAGGTTCAGGAGAATTAGGAAGTGGTACCTGGAGAGAATCTGGTCTCACCTCACACAGGGAGAAGAGGAGAGGAGGGGAGAAGGGAGGAGGGGAGAGGAGAAGGGAGGAAGTGAGGGGAAGGGAAAACTCCATGTTAGTGACTTAGACCTGATGTGCCTAGAAATAAGACTGGGGGGACCCGTCCCCGAATGTAAATAGTTGTTATCTTTGCCTGATGGGATTATTGGTGATAGCGATTATTTTTGGTTAGATGAGTTTTCTAAATCTTCTACAGTGAATATGTATTATTTTTAGAAGGGGGCAGGGGGTGGAAAATATTCTCTAAATGTCTCCCACTTCACTCACTGGAAAACATTAGCTCAGCTGACCCTTACACAACAATACTCTAAGGTAGGTTAACCCAAATCCCTGTCTTTAGTTTGCAAATAAACTGAAGCCTGAATTTCATCATTCTTCACTGGGTTATACTGATCCCAAGTGAGCTGTCATAGGCAAGCCCATTTTTTGATGGCTGATACAGCCACCCACTGCGCTGAAGCCCTCTCATGCTCTCCACCCCACTCCCTGTGGCCCGCTGAAGTTTGCTGCTCATTCTTCGATCACTGGCTAGTTGACCAGAGAAGGCAGCACCTTCTGAGACTCAGGATCTATACCCAATGAGCGAAAAGTAGCAAGGTGGCTTGCTTTCTCCTGTTTATGGCCTCCCTTTGGAGAGAGGAATCTTAGAGACTAGAAGAGGTTAACTCATTTGCCCAAGTTCACACAGCTAGGAAGCGGCATAGCTACTATGTAGACCTGACATTCTGACTGTAGAGACCTCACACTTAATCCCTAGAGTATAGCCCCTCAATAAAATAGTCAAGATTCATTCAAAACAACATAGATGTGGAACCCTCAGCTGGCATACCATCAGAGCTGGGGGAGTCTCTTTGCTCTTGACCTGCACTGGCCAATGTGAGTCAGAAGCACTAGAGATAAGAAGACAGTCAAAATGAATAGGAGATTGGTCACATGCAAAAGAATTAATCACATACCTTAAAGATAATGGAAGCCAGTCTTCTCACTGTTGAAGAAGGGAGGCACAAACATGGAAAAGGCAAGACTCATGTGATATTGGATTGTAATCGGGGCATTGGCATGAACACAGGGTATCTAAAATAGAGAAATATGGTTACTGATGCAGATAGCATATGTGTATGTGTGCATGTATGTATAGCTCTACCCACTGAGAGGACCCAGAATTGATGACACTCTGATAGCACTGAGCACTTTTTTTTTAAGATTTTTATTTATTTGAGAGATAGAATGAGATAGAGAGAGAGCATGAGAGGGGGGAGGGTCAGAGGGAGAAGCAGACTCCCTGCTGAGCAGGGAGCCCAGTGTGGGACTCGATCCCGGGACTCCAGGATCATGACCTAAGCCGAAGGCAGTCGCCTAACCAACTGAGCCACCCAGGTGCCCTAGCACTGAGCACTTTTAATACCTAAACCCTGATTTCTAAATAATGTTCTCAACTAAAGGAACTAGGGCTCCTTGCAGACATAGCTGACTCTGGGGCTAGGGCAGGGAAAGTATCAGATCAGCCTGAAATCTCTTATGGCAGAAATAAGGAAGTTCTCCAAGAATCATGGTAACTGTCAAAAGTCACAGGAGCTTGAAAAGGCTCTCACTGGCTAAATCTGGGCCAGCTTGAGCATCATAGTAAATAAGGCTAGTAATGGATTATAACTCATTCAATAAAACAGGAATCCATGGATCCAGACTGATATAAATAAATGAGAAAAGGAAGCTCTACCTTATGCCAACAAATATGTACAGAAGAAATGGTAGCATTATGTAATTACTTATCCACCATGTTAATAATAATTGGGTCAGGAGTAGCATCTGTGGATGCTACAAATAATGGGTAAAGGTTTAATAAGGAACCAGGTATTAATACAGTCTTGAGGTATCTCCCCACAAAATACTTATTAACATCTTAATGAATACTTGTCAATACTTATTAATACCCCATCACAAAGTACTCATTAATTAACTGTACTGTGGAGAAACCTGACAGACAGCATTTTGACCAGATGATAAAAGTCAGTGTCACCAGTAATAGGTTAAATCAACATCATGTACCTGCTGAAAATATGCACTGAGAACATGTGGTCATTTCTGTGATATTCTCAAGATACACTTGAATCCAATTATGACAAAACATGAGACCACTCCAAATTGAGGGACATTCTTCAAAGTAACTGATTTGGACACTTCAAAAATGTCAAGGTCATGAAAGATAAAGACTAAATAGCTTGTTCCAGATTAAAGACAACTGAAGAGACATGCTAACTACATGCAGTGTGCGATTCTGGAATTTTAAGCACCAGAACAATCGGAAATTTGAGCAGGGATCTGTGGAGTAGAAGATAGTATAATATCTGTGTCAATTTCCTGATTTGGATGGGTATCCTGTGGCTATGTAAAGAATTTTGTTGTTTTCTTTTTAAAGATTTTATTTATTTATTTGACAGAGAGGGAGAGACAGTGAGAGAGGGAACACAAGCAGGGGGAGAGGGAGAGGGAGAAGCAGGCTCCTGGCCGAGCAGGGAGCCCAATGTGGGGCTCGATCCCAGGACCCCGGGATCATGACCTGAGCTGAAGGCAGACACCCAACGACTGAGCCACCCAGGCGCCCTGGGAATGTTCTTGTTTTAAGGAAATGTACATTGAAGCATTTAGAGGTAATGGAACATTGCACCATTTGCAACATAATTCCAAATGGTTGAGAAAAAATATGTGTATAAATAGAGAGAGATGAAAAATATGGTAGAATATCAACAATTGGTGAATCTGGGGAAGGATATATAGGATTTCTGTGTTCTCTTCTTGAAATTAAAATTTTTCTACAGGTTTAAATTTATTTCAAAGTAAAATTCCCCCAAAAAGTATATGATAAAACTCAATACCAACTTCTGGGTTAGCAAAGTAAGCAAATAATACATACCTAGAGAGAGAGACAGACCAAGACATACTGAAAGACAGACACAGAGAGATGGAGGAAGGGAGAAAAAGACATTATCTGAGACAGTTTTCTATATTTATGTACATACATAGGGACTTTGTTGTTGTTTTTAAAAATAGGATCACACTGTACAAACACAACTTGCTTTTTTTACTTAAAAATATAACTTAGCAATCTTTCCAGATCAGTAAGCTAAATCTACCTCAACCTTTTTAAATTATTGCATAGAATTGCCTTATATTGCTAGTCCATCATTTTTAAACCAATTTCCCATCGGAAGATATTTAAGTTGCTACCTAATATCCTCTAAAACATTTATTTTCATTTTACAGTTTTACTACCAAATCGTATGCCTAAAGTCAGCATGTGAACTACTGCATGTCACGGGGGGAAAAAAATCCCCAGACTTGGGTGACATAAATATTCAAAAGTAATGATGAGTTCAAAGCAAGGTTAGTGCCAATGGACAAATCAATAAGATTTTTCAGTGGGGCCTGAATTTCTCATATGCCCACTGTCTAGCAGACCAACTGGCAAATTTTCAAGGGTCTCATCATCTTTTTCTCTCTAATAGTCTACTTGCTTTTAGAACTCTATTTTATTTTGATTTAGGAGGCCTCTTTGTCAGTCTACTTAGGAATGGGCATTGCAATTTCTATGCTTATCCTACAGCTATTAGCATTTTCCAGAATGCCCACGCATGTGAAATTATTCAGGCACATTGATAATCAGCGAAAACAGAATCAGAGAAACCATTTTGTCCTCTGTGTTTGTTGCTAAAGAACCATTCTCCCTTGATGTACTCATTGGGAATGGCAGAGTTTCTGCATACATGTCATTATTCTGTAATTAGAAGAGGGAAGTGGGAGGGGCCATCCATGAAAGAATGTAAGCTTCCCAAAGCAAGATGGGGCTGCGTCAGAGGTATCTACAGCACCAGCACCCTGCCAACATCCCAAGGGGGACATTAAGGACAGTAGAAGCAGAGGTTGGCCCCGGACAAGCATTCAAAACCTTGGACATTTCTCTTGCAAAACTGACCCCCAAAACACTGGGGAATTGCTAGAAATACAAGGTAGGATTTCTATACATAAACAGAAAATAAGCTTATGTGTGGTTATTTTTGTGAGGCTTTTGATTTTGTCCAATGGGGCCAGTGAAACTAAGAGAAAGGGTAACCTAGGAGTCCTTCTTGCTTGCTTCCATTTCCTAGTAAGTGTCAACAGTCATCAAAGACTCAAGATCTGCCCTCTTTGTGGAAGACGCGGTTGCGGAGCCTGCGACACCAGCTCCTGCTCCTGACTCATCGCTGTTTGCTCTCACCAAAGAACAAGTCAGTCAGGAAGCCACGCCACAGCCATCCATGGCTTTTAAAGACACCGGGAAGACATCCGTGGAACCAGAGGTGGTGAGTCACCGGATTAGAATTACTCTTAGCAGCCGCAATGTAAAATCTTTAGAGAAGGTATGTGCTGGCTTGATCAGAGGCACAAAGGAAAAGAATCTCAAAGTGAAAGGACAAGTTTGGATGCCTACCAAGACTCTGAGAATCACTACAAGAAAAACTCCTTGTGGTGAAGATTCTAAGACTTGGGATCATTTTCAAATGAGGATCCACAGGCGTCTCATTGATCGGCACCGTCCTTCTGAGATTGTTAAGCGGATTGCTTCCATCAGTATTGAGCAAGGAGTTGAGGTTGAAGTCACCATTGCAGATGCTTAAATCAAACTTTTTAATAAATAGATTATTAGTTGTTAAAAAAAAAGACTCAAGATCTTAGGAGTGAAAAGTTTATAAATGCCACTGCCATAATCACCCTTCCACTTAAACCACACATGATAGTCACTTTAAAAATATTAAATTTTCAATTCATCATCATTCTTACAGCTGGGGGGGGGAAATCCATTCGAGTTAACTACAATGATTAATAAATGCACTTAAGTGTCCTTTTGTCTTTTTAAATATAGTATTTATTCATGAAGGTCTAGGTTTAAAATTAAGGCACAAGTAGGTTTTTAACAAAAGCACATTCATAGATATGCATTGATTTTTCCCAAGCACTATATTACCTATTTCCCCCACCCCCAGAAAAGAGTTACATAAATTGGAGGGTGTTCTGATAAGCATAGGTTAGATGAAAATAATTTGATACTACTATGAAGACAGGAAAAGAAAATCAACCTTATATTTTCTAACAATTGAAACAAGTGAGAAGCAACTCTTCAAAACAGAACAATAAAGTATCACATTAAAAGGCATTCCAGAGACATGCTGATGAATACGTTTCTCAGGCATTTCCAGACAACTGGTATATGAGGCTGCAATAAAAAGATCCAGGAACATACTCATTATGCTTTTTGTTGTTGGACAAGACAGTTGACCTAAATTCTTCTGCATTTCACATGAAGCAATAGCATCATGGAGGTGTGTAGAATTACAGGATGCTCCAGAAATATTGAGCCACCCCACATAAAAGAGATAGCCCACTACTGATCACGGGTGACCTTCTAGAGCACATTATGGTCATGACTTATCAAATTCCAATCACTTCAGGTAATTTCTTTTGACTATTTATTGCAATATCATTAAAACCCAAAAGCATGTCCTGTGAGTGTGTCTACTTCCCAAAGATCACTTTAAAGTCCTGGTTTCCAAATCATCAAATTCTCTCACCCCTGAATTTCTCAGCCTAAAAGTTTACATCCAATCCAGAAATCAAGTGACCTGAATTCATTTCCTGGCTTCAGTGGGCAAGTCACTAAATGTCTCCTTTGCCTTACTTCCTCATCAATAAAATGGGCCAGTGCTCATCATACCTTTGTGTAGAACGTTGTGACAATAAATGAACTCTTGAGAAGAAAAATTCCATTCAGATTCAACTTCTATCTATTGAGGTGTCTACCCTGAGCTGGGCACTCTGTTACATATTTTACTTATATTTTTCCATTTAATGGAATAGCCCAATTAGGTAGACATTATTAGCTACAGCCTAAGACAAAAAACTGAGGGCCAGAAAAGGTGAATTACTTTTCTCAGCACAACTAGCCACAGGCAAACACAGGATTCAAATTTCAATCTGGTGCTCTTTCTCTCTTATTATTTCTACTTCCATCTTTGTATAGTCAAGATGATATTACAGTAATAAGATTTTCCAGTAGAATGAAATTTTTAGGAACCACCAATAAACAATTAGAGAAAGCAAAGAAGACTGCAAAGATCATTTGTAAAGTTTGGGTCTGAACCAGACTCTTGAGCACATACATCCCAAGGTCAAGGAACTGTGACACTGAACTTTCTGGGGAGGCAAATATAAATACATATAAATATAATCTGGAAAGGAGAAAACTCCAGACTCCTTTTGGAAAGAAACAAGGAGTTTATTAATTTAGGAGTGAGGAAGAATAGAAATATATGATAGGTAAATATTTGACCAGCAGTGGGAGAATCAGAAATGATGGGAACACCTGAATTCCTGGGATAGACATTCTTTAGATAATATCCAGCAGGTGAGCAAGTTTACTGCCTGCTAGGAACTGCAAAGCCCAAGATTCCTTGGAATGTATTTATAGCTGCTCCATCACTAAGGCGCCAACATCTGATCCGTTCTTTCCAAAATACGTTTTAAAAAATTCAAAAGGAAAAAGGCAAGAGCCCTGTAAACAACGTCTTCTGAGGCCAATTGTAAACATTGCCACCAGAGAGAATAGCAGACAGTTGCTTGCAAAGTCTGAACAGACCTTCAGTCTGATGAGAGAGAAGGCTTGAGGGTGGGGGCTGCAGAAAGGAAGAGCAGCTACTCCTCTCGGCTTCTTGGCTCTCCTGACCTGAGGAGGAGAAAGCCCAGCTGTCCCACCTGTTTAGAAGGAAGAAAACACGGTGAGCGAATTTCCTCAATGGGTATTGAATGCAGACTCTGTGCCATGCTCCGGGAAGGCGTGTGGCAAAAGAAGGAAGTGAGGAGCCCGGAGTCCTAATCTTCTGTGAGTCTCAGGTGCTTTTCAACTACTTCCTGGGAGAAAGAAGTTCTGTCTATAGGAGACTAATCTATGGGAGCTAGAGGTTTTATCAAAGAAGACCCAAAGTCTTAATTAATGATTGATAACACCTAGATGGGAGTCACCACAGAATTACAGTGGCAGAATCTTTCATACAAGATTCAGAAATCCAAAGGGCTGTGAAAATAAAAGTTTCTTTTTTTGTAACTCATTTGACAAGCAAAACCTGATCCAGCTTCTTCTGGTGATCAAACCTGACCTGGATTTAAGAGAAGGTGTTAGGGGGTGCTGCCCCAAGCCCCCAGATGATTATGAAATATTTAGTATATCCACCCTCCTGTCTTTCCAAAATCTGAAACATTATGAGTTCCAAGTATACCTAGCTCCAAATGTTTTGGTAATGGATTGTGGACCTGTATTATATATCTTTAAGTGTTCTTTTTTCTTTCTTCTTTTGTTCTAACTGCAGGTTATGTCTCACACAGTATAAGCAACTAATCTATAGTTTCTTAATAAGCAGCTACGTGTTCCCAGAAAATGCACAATTTGCCAGACCATGTATGTTACCTTGCAAGGTCAGCCACCAAACTTCGGAAGAGCCCACAAGGTGAGCTTCCCACACCAGGAAACTACCGCGGCCAGGAAGGAACTGCCAGAATTATATGTAGACTACCTACGACAGCCTCAAATACAAAGAAATCACCTGAGAATCTTTAAAAAATACTGCCCTAAAATGGATCCACTTCAGTGACAATTAACAACCTTACCTCTGTGAACTCTCATATTTTTACTTTATCTGTCTCACACATTAACGTTTTGATTTCAATGCTGGTGAGCTTTAGAAACTCAGCACCAGCTATACCTGCACAATCCCAAATTCTGAAAATTTTTATCAGTGAAAAGCATACCCCAAAACAAACTAAAAACTTAATATATACTGTTCATCCCCTTTTCCATTTCATATTTGGTGGAATCATTTTATTGCAAACACACCATGAAAGAATAGGCACTTGACAATCATTTCTTCTGGATGAATCTGGAAGGTAGAAACTCAGCTATCTGAGTAAACACTTATTAAGAGCTCAAACCCATAGGTGAAGCCTCTGGGATCGCAAAATGCTCTGCTTGTTTTTAAGGATTTGATAATCAAATATTTTCTTGTCCTATATGCCAAGCTAATTTGTTCTAAATGTAACACTCTTTAGTGGAATGTGGATGACAAATATGCATACTCAAGGATCTACAGCTTTTAAATGTATCTAGTCTCCCATGTATATTTAGGCACCAAATTAAAGGATCATCTGCTTGGACTTTTTGAAATCTAAAATAGATTTCAAATCTAAAGGAATAATGTTTGCCCCAGACTGCTGCTGTTTAATGAAAGTGTTTAGCCCAGAGTTCTGTCACGTCTGTCAGAATGTCTGACTTGTAAATTTTGTGTGCTTACAGATTTTGGGAAAAAGTACAACAAAAGTTGCACACGCGTGTGCACACACACACACAATGAGAGAGGAAGCAATTTAAAATGAAAATAAAATAGAAAAACAGTAGCTACTTCTTGTCAAACCAAAAAAAGAAAGAAAGACATAATTGCCTACATTTACAAAAAAGGCCAACGGTAAGGAGGAAGAAGAGTTATTTAGGGTAAAATAGCCAGGAATTATAACTAAGATTCATGGGAATGAAAAATTGGAGCTGTGTGGCAGAGATGGCTTGTGGCCACACGCTATTTCTCCATTCTTCCTCAGTAAAAAAAAAAAAAAAATTAATTAACTAAATAAATAATCCTGATTTTATTTGGGCAGCAATGAACTTAACCAAAAGACGTTCTTTCCGAAACTCTCTTGGAGCTAGGTTTGGCATGGGATTAAGTTCTGATCAATAATCTGTAAGCAGGGGTGCCTGGGTGGCTCAGTCGGTTAAGCAGCTGCCTTCGGATCAGGTCATGATCCCGGGGTCCTGGGATCAAGTCCCACATCAGGCTCCTTGCTCAACGGGAAGCCTGCTTCTCCCTCTCCCTCTCCCTCTGCCTGTCTGCTGCTCCCCCTGCTTATGCTCTCTCTCTCACTATCTCTGTCTCTGTTTCAAATAAGAATAAATAAAATACTTAAAAAAAATCTGTAAGCAGAGTGTGGGGGAGGGGTAACAGCAAGGGAAGGTGGGAAGGCTGCCCTAAAGAGGCGGGCTCAGCTTTCCATGCCTTGTTCCTTCTGGAATAAGGAGTTCCAGGGTCCACTTGGACCATGAGTTAAGAATGGAACACGTCCCTGATGTAAAGCAAAAAGATAAGAACTTCATTCCTGATAACTTTGTGGAGCTGCTGTATTTACTCCTGCCGGGCTACCTGACTTCTTTTACGTGAGAGAAGCAGCTCTTGTGTGTTTATTGTTGTTTGTTGTTGTTGTTACATTCAGCTCTATTAAAAACCTAACTGAGATGGGCAGTTGGAGAGAATAAATCAACTGCGGGATCCAGGGCTCAGGCCCTTGCCGTTCCAAGTGTGGTGCCTGCAAGCGCTGTACGGGCATCACTCAGGGGCTTGTTAGAAAAGCAGTCTTGGGCCCCACCCAGGCCTCCTGGATCAAAATCCAAACTTTAACAAGATCCCCGGGTCACTTGTGTGCACCATTTGAAAAGTTTCAGTGGCACTGACAGAGTGAATGCCCTATGAAAAGCCAGACCAAACATCATGGATTTGAATGAACTGCTGGGCAGCGTTCTTATGACCTAGGTTTCTATCGTGTCGAAAACAAAAACAAAAACAAAAACAAAAAACACACAACACTGAGAAAATATGACCTGATTTTGAGATCAGACATCAGATATACTATTTTCAAATGTTAAGTTTCTCAAGAGGTTCAAAATGTACTAAAGGAAAACAAATACAAAGGTTACAAAAAGTAAAAAAAACAAAAAAAACTAAATATGGACTTTTAAAGATATAATTCATAATAAACTAGAGTGCTTTACACATAATGATCAAGCTGCCAAAACCCAGAAACAATAACCTTTTGGTCATTTATTACATCAAAGCTTTTTTTTCTCATTTTTAAGTTACTAACCACCAATTCTCTGACAAGTTTGGGAACATCCCAACTGCCCAACTGAAAATTCATTTACCTGCACAGCATTGAAACATGAAAATTATACTTTCAGTGTACACATTCAGTCTGGAAAATTTCTCCTCCACTCCCCAAAAGGACTCCCAGTCAGTAAATGCAATTCTCTACACGAACGAGATGTTTTGAATCAACGAAGTTCAGTTAATTTTCAAATAATTTTTCTACAGCAGTATTTTAGATAAAATGTATACACAAAAAAAGGCCAGATTTTAGTTGTACTACTACATGAGTTTCACAATCCTATCCAACCATGTAACCACCACCCCAGTCAAGATATACGACATTCCCATCCCCCCAGAAAGTTCCCTTGAGCTGCTCTGCAGGCCTTCCCCAACTCTACCTTCCCCCAGAGGCAGTCACTTGTCCAGGGGGGGTTCTTACTCTGATGTGGCCAGAAAATAGAGCCAAGAATGATTTTACAATTTAAAGCCGATAAAATAGCATTAAGAATCATAGAGCTCCATGTTGCCTGCAGGTGCTTTTACCATGCTTTAATCCTCTATCAAAAACTCGTCTAATGTGTGGTAGCAAGGAATACAGAACACCTGAGCTTAGTTCAGTCAACAGTGTGGGTGTTGATACAATTTGCTAAAACACTGACTCTATTTAAGTGGATTCTTGATCTGTTTTCTTTAAGTAGGTATAAATAGGTTTTAAATAGGTATTCCTTCTTTGGGGAAATCCTAATTTCAAATACTGCCTCCTGCCCTCCCATATCGGATACCAAAAAGAGATACTCCAGAACGTAGAGTGATTTGCAGTTGAATGTACGAAGTTTACTTTTTAAAACCTTTGATTATGCCATGTTATTGTTTTGGATTGAAGGTGGGAGTTAGGTAGGCCAAACTTTGTTTCTTTTATCCTAAACCAATATATTTAACTAAAACTTAATACACAGAGAACGGCCTCTGAGCACTGTCTTCCTTCTTTGAATCGACTTACTCCATCTATTTTTCAGTAGTCCACATTTCCCACTTTGAAGGAAATAGGCAAAGACAATATATATAATCCTTACAAAAATGATGAGAAAAGCACTGTTAGGTTTGGGTACCCTGCAAATGGAAGAGACCACTAATATTAGCAGTTTTCATTGTAAATCCAAGTAACCAATTCTTGGTTGGTTGTGTTACCAAAGCAAAAAGTATGAGACCACATACAGCGCAACTCCCAGTTACTCTTAACCAACAAGTCCATATCCTGGAGAGTCACTGTGTCTCTCCTTAATGGCACACCGGCATCGGGGGGTCACAGCTCTGTTTTGGGGTGGGCTGCTGCATACTTGGGTGCCAGTTCAGTGATGAGATTCACGTAGTCAGTTTTTTCTGCACAGGCTCTGCACTCCTCTCCCCAGCTGTGCAGTATCTGTTTCAGCTCTGCTACCCTCATCTTTGACAGGTCCACTGATGCCAGGTCCAATTTCTTTTCTAAACAACAAAAAGGAAAAGCACAGTTTTTTAAAAACCAAAACAACCGTGAAATGCTTAGAAAGGCCAGGGGTGTTTCCTATCTTGGTGCCGACTACCCTATGTTCCAAAGCAGGGAACAGTTCCAATTGCTATGGAAACCAAGATATACCTAAGGAAAATGTGTTATGTACAAAGCTATTGGGATCATTAGTGTTCTATTCAACTTGCTTTCCATGGAATTATACTTGCTTCAGAACAGGGGCCTGGGTAGCTTTGCAGAATTTTGTGACCACTCCATGGCTTCTCAAGACCGTAGTTACTAAAATGACTACATTGCATCCTAATTGCTGCTCCTAAGATAAAAAGAAGAGAATTGATAAATGGCAGTGCCTTGGGATGGTCTTGAGTGTGGCCAGCTGAAAGTCTTAGATTGTAATTAACTAGAAAGTGATGATTTGCTTTCTATATGAAAACATGTCTGCATTAAAACAGATGGACATACCTATTCCAAAGCATTATCAAGTTTTTAAATACAAATTTAAGACACCAAAACACATTAATAAAATTAAGAGCATTCTCATTGGCCCTTAACTGTTTGGGATCTCTGCTTGAACTCACCTTATCCTCTGTCCCTACTGAGATTACAGAATCATCACAGCATTCATTGACAGTCTTTTGGGATATACCCACTTCTCTAATGCTAGCGCTTTGGTGCCAACCGATCTGGCTCCTAGCCTTCTTGCCAGTAACCGGCAATAACACTTGTCATTAACATCCAACTCCTCTAGAAAGACTACTGTTTCCATTTACTATCTGCAGACAATGTGAAGAACTCAGCTACTTCTCTATTGTCAAACCCAAAAATAGGAAAAACAAACAAACAAAGCTCATCTATAACATACTCATGATTATAATTTCCCTGTCAGCATGGGGAAATTCTTTTCTTTCCCCCTCCCCATGACCAGGTATGTCCTTGAACACGGATACAACATTGAAGTTTGCTTATCAGTGGCAGCCCAGGACTTTTGCAGCTTGACTTCTCTTGAGGAACCCTTTCCTTTTTTCCCTTGCATAATAAAACACAGCATTTGAAAGCCTTTTAACAACCTAACGTAGCGGTCAAGTGACTTATCAAAAATTTACAGTAAGTGTGCTCAAATCTAAAAGTTGGATTTTATACTTAGGAATAAATTTAACCAAAGAGGTGAAAGATCTATACACTGAAAACTACCGGAATAAACTGAAGAGAACACAAATGGAAAAACATCCCGTGTTCATGGACTGGAAGATTAATATTGCTAAAATGCCATCCTACACAAAGCCATCTACAGCTTCAATGCAATCCTCATCAAAATTCCAATGGCATTTTTCACAAAAAAATAGAAAAAATAACCCCAATTTGTATGGAACCACTAAAGACCCTGAATAGCCAAAGCAATCCTCAGAAAGAACAAAGCTGGAAGCATTGCACTCCCTGATTTCAAACTATACTATAAAACTATAATAAAACAGTGTGGTACTGGCATAAAAACAGACACATATACTAGTGGAGTAGAATCAAAAGCCCAGAAACTAACCCTTGCATATAAGGTCAACTAATATTTGACACAGGAACCAAGAATATTCAATGGGGAAAGAACAGTCTCTTCAATAAATGGTGTTTGGAAAACTGGATAACCACATGTGGAAAAAATGAAACTGGATGCCTATCTTATATCACTTAGGAAAATTAACTTGAAATAGATTAAAAAGTTAAATATAAAACCTAAAACCATAAAAATCCAAGAAGAAAACATAGGGAAAGCCTCCTTGACATTGGCCCTGGCAACGATTTTTTTGGATATGACACCAAAGCAAACAAAAACAAAAATCAGTAAGTGGGACTATATCAAACTAAAAAGTTTCTGCACAGCAAAGAAGCCATCAACAAAATAAATGGCAAGTTATGGGATGTGAGAAAATATTTGAAAATTACATATCTAATAAGGAGTTAATATCCAAAATATATTAAAAACCTCATACAACCCAATAGCAAAATAATCCCAAACAATCTGACTAAAAAAATAGGCAGAGGAACTGAATAGATATTCTTCCAAAGAAGACATATAAATGGCCAACAGGTCCCTAATAAGGTACTCAGCATCACTGATCATAAGGGAAATGCAAAACAGCACACAATGAGGTATCACCTCACATTCGTTAGAATGGCTGTCATCAAAAACCTAAGAGATAGCAAGTGTTGGAAACAATTTAGAAAAAAATCACTCTTGCTGGCAGTATAAGTTAGTACAGCCACTATGGAAAAGAGTATGGAAGTTCCTTTAAAAATTAAAAGTAGAACTACCAAATGATCTAGCAATCCCACTTCTGGGTATATATCAACAGGAAATGAAAATAGGATATCAAAGAGATGTCTGCACTTCCATGTTCATTGCAGCATTATTCACAATAGGCAAGATATGAAAACAACCTAAATATCTATCAACAGATGAATGAATAAAGAAGATGTGATGTGTGTGTGTGTGTGTGTGTGTGTGATGCACACGTATACACATACAACGGAATGTTAATTCAGCCATGAGAAAGGAAATCTTGCCACTTGCATCAAGAATGGACTAAGTGATGGGCGCCTGGGTGGCTCAGTCGGTTAAGCGACTGCCTTCGGCTCAGGTCATGATCCCGGAGTCCTGGGATCGAGTCCCGCATCGGGCTCCCTGCTCAGCAGGGAGTCTGCTTCTCCCTCTGACCCTCCCCCCTCTCATGTACTCTCTCTCTCTCTCTCATTCTCACTCTCTCAAAATAAATAAATAAATCTTTAAAAAAAAAAGAATGGACTAAGTGAAATAAGTCAGAGAAAGATAAATACTGTATGATATCACTTATACATGGAATCTAAAAAAGCCAAACTAATAGAAACAGAGGGTAGGATGGTGGTTACCAGGGTCTGGTGGGTAGAGAAATTAAGATGCTGGCAAAAGGGTACAAACTTCCAGTTACAAGTTCTGGGAATCTAATGTACACCATGGTAGTTATGGTTAATACTGTATTATATACTTGAATGTTGCTAAGAGAGTAGATCTTAAATGCTCTCATCACAGAAAAGATATGGTAATTATAAGACATGATGGAGGTGTTAGCCAACACAATGGTGGTAATATTGCAATATAAGTGTATCAAGTCAACATGTTGTACACCTTAAACTTGCACAGTTTTATGTCACTTATATCTTAATAAATCTGGAAAAAATAAATAAAAGTTAAATTTTAAAGCCTTTTTTTATTTGGATCATCAGCTACAGCCTGTGCTCGGGACCCTTCAATTTTTATAGTGATCTCCATCCTTTAAAAAAAATAGATCTAGCAAAAACATACTTTCAGGTCAAAAGCCAAATGACACCCTCCTAATTGAAAACATAATCCAACTCTACATTTACCTTGTTTGTTAATTTCATGGCTGACTTAATAAAATATCTTTAAACATAGACGCTTTTATAGCGCAAATTATTAATATCCCACCATTTGAAGCCCTGTTCAATCTCAACTTCCCTGCCAACCATAAGCTGGGAAGGAGAATTTAGAACTGCTGGTCTATTCAAGATAAATTATTGAAGGAAAAAGAAAACACTTTCTTGCGAGTGTCAGTAGTGTCTTTGAGTTTTTCTAGAGAACTTGGCATCTGAAGTTAATTTTAAAAGAGGAAAATCTCTGTAACCCTAAAACTATAAGGAAAACGTTGATCCCAAAATTAAAACTAGTTCATGGCTCCCCAAGGGCCTCTAGTGGCCAGCATTGCCAAAACATTAGTAACTATGCATTTCTTTTCAGTAATATCTGAATAATTTTTCTATTATTCAAGGAGCCAAGTAGGATCCCTCATATATAGCAGATGTTATTCCAAGTACATTTGTCAAATGAAAGAATCAAGACAAGTTTGTCCCTTTTGCGAATATTGTTTATATGAACTCAATGATTCCTCCCTCTCCTTCATTACTTGGAAGCCAATAAAAACAGATGCCTTCCCCATAATCACCACCTTGGAGATTAGGGCTTACCCTTGGCAAATTGAGAAGCAGGTTGTCTTTGGTATCTTCCGACCTTAAACCTATTTAAAGCCAGCTTTGTCGCTATGGTGCATAGGCATATTACACAGCTATGTTGGAAAATAAGACTAAAATAATTCAGAGTTGGGTGCTAATTACTTAGGTAGTTTATAAGAAATACTACAGTGGGTCTGTAACATAAAACAATGACTTAAGCAAAAGAAGTGAGTCTTTCCTGCTAAAATCTCAGGTGTTAAGGACAGGCTAAGGGAGGGATGCCCCAGGCTTTCAACACACCTATTCAGTGTACCCAAAAGGCTGACCCAGATACAAATCCTCAGTACTGTATAAGAATAGATCTATATCTGTGAAATTCATAAGGCCAAGGATAATGTTTTAAATAGGACATCTCCTCCCTTTCCTCACTGTTTACTTTAGGCACCCTCAATAAGCTTATTTCATAAAACACAACCTGACTTGATATGAATAACCTATTTCCTAAAATTTAAAACCAGCAAGATGGTAGACAAATCTAGGGGGAAAAGATATAGTCCATGTTTAAAACTTCAAAGTCCCAACATGGCCTTTGAATAGATGCAACTTTTGTCTTAATAGGTTACCAAGAGCTAAATCACCATGAATAGCTGCTCCCTTTACATATGGAATTTTTCCTTGACATACATAGTTGACATTGCCTTGGTGATTTAAGAGTTTAAACCTGGCTATCCGGGTTGGCAGTTTTACCGAATGCTGATTGGGCCAGTCTTCATTTCTCTTCCCCAAAGGAGCTCAGATTGGCGATAGGCACCATTCAGCAGCCCAGCAACCTACTGGCGAGTGGAGATTGCCTTCCCTTCTCCCACTGACTTTTTAGAAACAGGGACCTTGGTTTGGAGAATGGGCAATGCTTTGGACATATTGGAAAAATACATTTGTCTCCATTATACCATATTTCAGTTCACAGATCTGGCTGTCCATCTTCTTGAGCTTCTCACAAATCTTTGGTGCAGGCATATGCACACTCATTGGGCGAGCGACCTCACTGAGGATCTTTGTGGCTGCATCCTTCGTTGCGCCTAGATAATAGCACTGAAGGAGTACAAAGAGAATTTAGTGTCCTGGGTGATGAAAAAAATAGTAAGTATAGTTTGGAGAAGTGAGAAAGAGGTTAACCTAGTTTTCATGGCCCAGCTATTAAATTTTAACCCCTGCTGACTAAGGCACCAGAAAACAAATGATTCCATCCCCATGATCATGTTAATTAGAAGTGCCCCACAATTCACACGATGCTCAAAGACTAATAAGAGCCAACGTTTGCTAAGTGTCTTCTCTGTGCCAGGCACTGCTCTTGGGGCTTTAAAGGTCTTAACTTATTGAATTCTCACAACAATCCTGTGAAGTAAGTACTATAATTATCCCCATTTTACACCCAAGTCAACTGAAGGTCACCAGGTGGTAAGCAGAAGAGATGGAATTTAAACATCTAGCATTTTGGCTCTAGAGTCCATGTCCTTCTCCATCATGCTATGCTGCCTTTCCAGCTGCCTAACTGAGACAGTTTACATTTAAAAATATGAAACTTAATGGCACAAATAAATGTTGAGAGTTTTACAATGTGTCAGTGTTGAACAGTCAACAATGCAGATTTAACTGACAAATTGAACATGAAAATTTTAGGCAAAATGAATTGGCCTGCAATGATCTGTAGTGAAGTAAAACACTTTAATGAAAAGTCATCTGTGTAAACCCAGGAAACACCATTATAAGAGAATATAAATACTTCATTAGTTATGTATAAATGATGTGATAAAAATGTTTTGACAGGTTTAACTAATAGTCTTGGTAACAAATAGAGAGTCTACCCACTGTTAACCCAGGACAGAAAATTCTCATGAGGAATTTGTGTAACTTTACTTAAAACATGGAATTGCTTGTCTCTTCAAAAAGCAAAATGAAACCAGATATATTCTAAATGAAAATACATAGGACTACATTTCACTGGAAGATCAATTTCTGCTTGCTATCTACAATGAACATGCTTGAGGCAAGCATTTAAGCAGGAGAACATTAGGACTAAGATGAGAAATGAAACTATTAACAGTTTCTTCAAGCATAAGGGAAAATGAACAGGGAAAATTTACTATACCAGGCGGTTTTCTTTTCCTTTGACATCCAAGCAAAAGCTGACCAATTCCTTTTCTATGGTGTCCAGGGAAAAGTTGACTCCTCTGGCTATCAAGGAGTTATAGAATCGGTTCAAGAATTCTTTACATACTAGAAGGATCAAAGAAATTATGTGGTTATGTACAAAATAACCATGACCTCACCTATGTGTATGCCCCGCTCACCAAATAAAAAAGTTAAATATGATTCAACACATTGTGACAATGAATTCAAATTATGAGTAAGAATTGTTTGGGGTCTATCGCTATCGGCTTAGAATTGGGCCTTGAATAATATGAACTTATCGAAGCAATCAATCTTTGGAACCAACTTGAACCTAAAATGAGACTTTTCCCACAAAAGTTAACCCTAAAAGAGAATATAGCTTTATATAGGATATGATTCTTAGGACAGCTTTGTTTAAAGCACAGAGAAAAACCTGAATACATATCTTAAATGAAACCCCTTGGTAGTCTGCCTAGGTCTGTAAGTTCTATCGTCATGAACCTAAGTGAAATTCCAATTTGAACAGTCATATTCAATCCCAGCATCCAAAGCCAGCGAAGAAGCAGAGGAGCTAAGAAGGGGCACAGGCAATAACCATAGTTAACATTTGTTGGGTGCTTAAAGGTGCTGGCGTCGTTCTGATGTATGTTATTAACTCATTCAAGTCTCAGAACAAAGCTATGCTGTAGACCCATTACTATCCTTATTTTACAGATGAGGTAACTGAGTCAAAGAGAGGCCTGTTAACTTGCCTAATAAGCGCTAGAGAGGGAATTAGATCCCAGGCCATTTGACACTGGCCCTACACACTTATCCATTAGGTACCTCTGCAGTAGGAGGATACTGCTTTTCCCATGTTGCTTTCCCAGATGGGGCAAGTGTCTCGCCCTAGCAAGCAGAGAGGGAAATGGAGGCCAGAAGATTATGCTGGAAAACAGTGGCCCTAGTATTAGAGACAGAATTCTAGAGAAACATACTAAGGAAGAGTGGAGAGTGCTCCAGCCCTTGGTTCTATCCCTACTCTTGATTCATGGTATTAACTAAAACCAGATAATGTGCTGCCATCCCCAATATTCAAGTGTCTTATCTCTCTGTCTGATAAATGAGGCAAGATCCACCGATCACCCTAATACACAAACTAGACACCTACTGTAGTTTAAACTATGTTCATCTGATTAAATTAATTTATTTAATAAACATTTATTGACCATTTCCTATGTATAAAACACCTTAGGAAGCCCTACTAACAGATAAACTTCAGGAAGGAGGCAAGATCCAGAAAGGAGAATCAGGCTGCAAGAAGTAATATGAGAAGAAAAACTGGCAAGTGGGAGAGAAATCTAAATCAAGATTAACTGTGTAAACAATAATAATAAACATGTAGGGGAATAAGCATAAGGTAAAACCCAAAGCAGGACAATCCTAACACATGAGAAATACAAGAAAATTCACTTGAAACTTCCTAAGATCCTTTATCATCCAGAAGAAGGTGGAGAAACATTACTGTTAAGTCATAATAATTTTTAGCCAATTACTCATGTTAACAACGTAAGGGGAATAACTAAAAAATATAAACAGATTACTTTCAGATCCGTATTGGTGCAGGGCATGGGGAGGGATTGTTCAAACATTATCAGTCCACTGAAAGACAAAAAAGTTAAAAAAAAAAAAAACAAAGAAAGCACAATACATTTTTTTTAAAAAACATGAAATTAAGTGGGAAAAATAAACCCAAATATATCATTAATTACAACAAGCATGAATGTATTAAACTTGCAGTTATAGAACAGGATTTTTCAGAGCAGAACTATCAAAAATTCAATTATCTGCTGTTTATAAGAGTCACATAAAAAGTATGAGGCTACAACAAAAGGCTGAAAAAACAAAAACAACAAAATTGAGGAGATTTTAAAAATAAAAAGATATACCTAGAAAATGCTAACCAAAATCTGCTTTAGTCCTATAAAGCATTTTTGAGAATAACAAGTCACTACTAACCATAAAATGAACCATTTACCAGAAATACCAAAATAAATGTTCTAAACTAATGTACAGCCATTAACATAGCTTAATAATACAGAAAATCCTGATAGAATTATAAGAAGAAATTGACAAAATCACAGTAACAGTAGATGGTTGAACATCCTCACAGGAATTATTTGATCAAATTGACCAAAAGTTAATAAGGACATTAAATATTTGAGCACTATTCACAAGTTTGACCTTATAACATATGGAACCCTTCTCCCCCAAATTAAAGAACCCACATTCTTTTCAAGAAAATATGTAATATTTACATTAATTTGCCAGGTAGTAGGCCAAAAAGCAGTTCTCAACAAGCACCAAAAAACCCGTACTAAGCAGGTCACATTCCCCAAATATAATTAGAAATCAGTAACAAAAATAATATGATCCAGGGGCGCCTGGGTGGCTCAGTCAGTTAAGTGGCTGCCTTTGGCCCGGGTCATGATCCCAGGGTCCTGGGATCGAGTCCCACATCGGGCTCCTTGCTCAGCAGGAAGCCTGCTTCTTCCTCTCTCTCCCTCTGATTGTGCTCTCTCTGTCAAATAAATAAAATCTTTAAAAATAATAATAATAATATGATCCAACTCAGTGTCTGCCCTCCTTATGCCTAGAAATTTTTTTAAAATACATACTTCTAACTAATCCGTGGGTCAAAGAAAAAGTAGTAACAGAAATGTGCAATTTTTAGTACTTAGTTCCAGTAAAAATACTATATATAAAACTTAAGGATTTGGGTTAAGCAGTACTTAAAAAGAAATTCATAACATTATTATCTTTCAAAAGAAAAAAAATGAAAAATTAAAGAGTAAGCATTCAACTTAAGTTTTTAAAAGTATAACTATATAAACCAAAAGAATATAGAAACTATTGATAATAAAACCACATAAATTAAGTAGAAAAAATAAAAATAAATGGAACTAATGGTCAGTAAAGATAGATAATTTCTTAGCAAGGAAAAAAGTGATAATTTTTTTAAGTGGTAAATCAAATAATATTCAGACAACCAAATAACAAGTAAGAACTCTTGGTAATTAAAATACGATCGCTAAATTAAAGAAAAAAGTTGACCAGATTTATTTAGGGGATCAAGTTGGGGGCGGAAATCACCAGGAAGTAGACCAAAAGACAAAGAGGTGGAAAACTGTTAATAAAATTTAAGAAATTCAGGTAGACAAATACCTAAATAATATGAGCTTCTAAAAGATAGAAGTGGGAATTGTCAAAGAACCAATATAGGGAATATTCTCATTAGTGGAAGACACGAATATCTGGACTGACAGACCCATAAAATTGAAAAAGATCTATACTAACACATAAAAATCAAGAAACTTTAGAACACTGGTAAAAAAGAAAAGATTCTATAATTCTGCTGAAATCTAAAATAGCTCTAATAACAATTATGAAATAGAGTGTCATTAGATTTCTTAGCACCGGAAACTATAAGAAAATAGCTTAATGTCATCAAAATTCTACAGAAAATATGTTTTCGATCTAGAATTCTATAAACAGTCAAGCTATTCATTAAAATGTCAAAGTAAATAAAGTCATTTTCAACATTTAAGATCTCAAAATTATATTATCATGTGCTATTTTTAAGGACAGTAGGCTTCACCAAAACATAAGAGTGACCCAATCAAAGGAATGCCTTGGATTCCAGGAAGCAAAGGTCAAACACAACAAAGAGACCAAGGAAATTCCCAGGAGGGGAGGGAGTCTTAGGACAACAGTGGTGTAGCTGGCTGGAGAGATGCCTGTCCAGTTAAAGCAGGACACAGAGAGTCCCAGGAATGATGCCACGCAGCAGAAAATCAAAGTAATAGACTACCTGATGTGGTTAACTTGTTCAGAGATGATTTTCAGTTCTGTTGGGGGGGATATATATATATATATATTTAATTTTATTTATTATTTAATGATTATTATTTAATAATTATTATTTAATAAATTTATTAATCATATATAATTATTATTTGATAAATTTATTGATTTATCATATATATGATAAATTAATGATTGGAACAAAAATTAACCAAAGAAAACTGAGGCAAGTTTTAATTCAAGGGGAGAAAGATATACATGAAAGATGAAATCCTGGTGCACTAGATAACTGACCTTTGAATAATATTTACATGGCACAACAATATAAACCCTGAGATTTATTTTTATCCCAAGTGGTGATATAAATGTATGTAAAATGGGGGAATGGGCGTGCAAGAGACAAATGTGGGTGAGTGTAATAGACCTAAAACTTCAATTTCCAAAGATAATAAAAGTGCAAAACTGGAAAAGAACATTTTAAGCAGTTTATTTAGATTAATAAAGATATGTTTCAGATGAAGCAGCTAAACTACTTGGAAGTAGCTGCAGAGGAAAGCACTATCTAGAGAAGAATGAATGGCTAGGGGCTTAACATTTTTCAATATAGGCCCAGGAAAAAAAATTTACATTTTAAATTTATGTATATACGTAACTATTTGATAAAAAAAGAAGACATACCTAGAGAGAGAATAGAGACTTTAAAATCGTAGGAAAACACCATAAGAAAAGCTTTATTTCAATAAATTCGGAAACAGCATAGACAACATCCTAGAAAAGTATAACAGAAATAGACTTACATAGAAATAAGAACCTGAACCAACCTAAAAGCCACTTTAAAAAATTGAAGCAGTAATTAAAAATCTACCAGGGAAAAAAAGAACCCAGCTATCAGAACTATTTTATATAAACTATCACAGAGACAAGAATAGCAAAGGAAAAGAAAGAAAGGAAAGAAAACCTCCCAAACTTTAACGAGATTGGCCAAACCTCGACATCAAAGCCAGGCAAGGACACTATGAGACAAAAATGACTGGCCAATTTCACATTTTGAAAATAAAATGCACATTAAAAAAATCATAATCAAGGAAGAATCACATCAGTGACCAAGATGTTTCAAAATTAGAAAAGCTAATAATGCAGTTTATTATAGGATCATCTCAACAGATGTATATGTGTTTAATAAAATCGGTGCTCACTTCGGCAGCACATATACTAAAATTGTATTTAATAAAATCGAATTTCTGTTCATGATTAAAGCAAGCATCCATATAAAGACACCTAGCAAACTCGGATAGAAAAGAACTGCATTGACTTGATAGAGGATATCTATGAAAGCTCTACAGCAAATGTCCTACATTAGCAATAAAATGATCCTTTGTCACCAGTTGTATTCAATACAGAACCGGATGTGTTAGCTAGTGGAAGAGATGTTTATTAGAAAGGGAAAAGTGGGGTGCCTAGGTGGCTCAGTCAGTTAAGCATCTAACTCTTGATTTCGGGCTCAGGTCATGATCTCAGGGTCATAAGATCGAGCCCCACATCAGGCTCCGTGCTCACCATGGAGTCTGCTTAAAATTCTCTCTCTCTCTCCCTCCGACCCTCCCCACCCAGGCCACAACCTCTCAAAAAAAAAAAAAAAAAGAAAAAGAAAAAAGAAAAGAAGGAAGGAAAAAGCAAAATTTTTATCATTTGCAGATTATATTATTGCCTGGGTAGAAAAACATTCTTAATAAGGACAGCATTATGCAAAATTGCTGAATATCAGATTAATACAAAGAAACAATGAGGAAACTGCAAATTTAAAATAAGAAATCATTTATAATCGTGACAAAAATTCCAGTGTAACTAGGAATAAATTTAATGAACTATATCAAGACCTTGTTTTTATTTATTTATTTGAGAGAGAGAGAATGAGAGACAGAGAGCACAAGAGGGAAGAGGGTCAGAGGGAGAAGCAGACTCCCCGCTGAGCAGGGAGCCCGATATGGGACTCGATCCCGGGACTCCAGGGTCATGACCTGAGCCGATGGCAGTCGCTTAACCAACTGAGCCACCCAGGCGCCCTATATCAAGACTTTGGAAGAAAAAATTATAAAACTTGATCAAAAGATCTCAAAGTAGACCTCAGAAACGGAAAAATAAACCATGTTCGTGGATGGGAAGAGTCAATATTATGGATGATAATTATTTTTAAGTAAATCTATACATTTAATGTTATTCCAGGGGCACTTGGGTGGCTCACTCGGTTAAGCTCTGCCATGATCCCAGATCATGATCCCAGGTCATGATCCTAGGCTCCCTGCTCAGCAGGGAGTCTGCTTCTCCGCCTGCCTCTCCACTTGGCTTGTGCTCACTCGCTCTCTCAAATAAATAATGTTATTCCAATCAAAATCCCAATAGGACTTTTATAGATTTTACGGTCTGGTCCAAAAATACATACGAAGAAACAAGAGCAAATGAAAGTCAAGAAATGTTTGAAGAAGAAGAAAAAAAAAGAGGGGCGCCTGGGTGGCTCATATGGTTAAGTGTCTGCCTTCGGCTCAGGTCATGATCTTCCGGTCCTGGGATCGAGCCCCACATCAGGCTTCCTGCTCAGCGGGGAACCTGCTTCTCCCTCTCCCTCTGCCTCTCCCTCTGCTTGTGCTCTGTCACTCTCTCTCTCAAAATGAATAAATAAAATCTTTTTTAAAAAAAGGAGTTTGAAGAGTAGACATTAACATCTATCAAGATTTAGTTCTATAGCTACAGCATTGAAAACACTGTGGGAATGTCACAGAAATAGACCAGGAGACCTAGTCTAGAAACAAATGCACAAATAGAGTCTAGAAACAAATGCACAAATCTAGAGAAGGTTGGTAAAGGATGGAAGTGATGCTAAAAATCAATGAAGGATAAAAATTAACTAGTCAATAAATGGTACTAAGACAACTCACCACTGAAAAAGATAAACTTAGATCTCGATCTAAAACTACATGCAAACATAAATCCCAGGTGAATAAAGATTTATATGGGAAGAGCAGCACTACAAAACTTTTAGAAGAAAACCCAGGAAAGCATCTTCATGACATCAGGATAGAGAAGAAATATTTCTTTTTTTTAAAAAAAAAAATTTATTTATTTATTTGACAGAGAGAGACACAGCGCAAGAGAGAACATAAGCTGGGGAAGTGGGAGAGGGAGAAGCAGGCTCTCCGTTGAGCAGGGAGCCCGACGCGGAGCCCAATGCGGGGCTCGATCCCAGGATCCTGGGATCATGACCTGAGCCAAAGGCAGACGCTTAACGACTGAGCCACCCAGGTGCCTCAAGAAGAAATATTTCTTAAAGACGGTACCAAAACACAGATCATACATTAGATTACAGCAAAATTAAACACTTTTGTAATGCCAAAGAAATCATAAAGAAAAGATAAGACAAGTCACAGACTGGAGGAAGATATTTACAACTTATGTAACTGACTAAAGATTAATATCTAGAATACATGAAAAATTGCTATGGTCATACCCTGGGGTCCAATCGTTACCAATGACTATAATCTCTCTATAATTTTAGTTGAAACATCCCATCATCTGACCATCACCTCCTATCTCTCCAACTCACGTACTCTAACACCCAACGCCCAAGTTCTCCGACCCCACCAGGTCATACAATCCATTGATTTTTCCCACCTTTTCACCATGCTTCCTTACTCAGTTTAGATTCCATATTCTACAGTATAGTCACTTCTTTGCACATAAATTCAGTTCTCTTGCATCTCCCTCCCTCGTTGTATGCCCCTGGAAAAACCCTAACCCTAGTTAAAACCAACTCTCCACCCGGTTTGTACCTACACTCACTGAACACAACTGGAGGAAATAACACAGTGGTCCTCACTGGCCTCACTTTAAATTCATGACCCTAATTTCCAGTAAACCATCAGGGCTGCTCAACAACCCTACTCCACTGGCCATACTCACACTATGTCCAACTCCCCAAATGACAATTGCAAAGCTGCTCTCTCCTCAAACCTTGTCTAACACCTCCACCCCATCCTCACTCCCACTTCGTGATCCTGCATCCTATTTCTCCTAGGGGCAAAAAGCCAACAGGAGAGAAGTCTCTCCTGCCTCTGCTGCCACATCAACCACACCTGTACCTGCATGTTCTACCTTAATTCTATGACTGAACTTTGATAACCCTTCCACCTACTATGGAGATCCTATCAACTCCCTGCTCCTGCACTTCTGCGCTCTCCCTCCTGTCTGGTTCCCCACTAGCCTGCAACATGATGTGTTACTTCTCATATCTTAGAAGCAACAGAAAGATCTCTCAACACCACATTCCCCTACCACCACCACCACCAAATACCACCACATTTGCCCATTCCTCTTTAAGAAAAACACTCAAAGAATTTTTATGCGGTGGTTTCCAAGTCTCTGCTCTCTTCCTCTCCCTCACTCCTCTCACACCTAGTTTGAAGTCAGTGAGTTATAAAAGGTTTGTTGTGAAAAACAGGGTCCTTCACCACCCCTTGTTACCTGATTATTTGTTTTTTTTGTCTGCTTCCTTGTTTTGTCCTGCATGATACTTATAGTCACTTGAAATGTATTTGTGGAGATTATTTGAGGCCTAAAATTATGATGTCTTATTTCCATAAAGGATTTGTGTCTCTATTTATCAGGCTTAGGAGCTACTAGCCAGGGGCTACTTTAAACTAAAATGACAGCTTGATATTTTCTTGGACCCCTTATGTGAAATTTAGCTGCAAATCCAAGTGAGGACATCTTGTAGTTATAATCTCTCAGAAAGTGTTTATTCTTTTCTTCAGTTCTGCTCAGTGTCAAGGAAATTTTCCTTAGAGACCTCTGCGGGTAGGGATGGGTTAGCTTTATTGCTCGTTCAACCTTACGCTGAGGGAGTAACACTTTGGGAATCCTAGATTAACAGAGAAGAGTGTCTTAGTAGGTTCCTTACTTGAAACAAGTCTTAGGCTTTGCCTTCCATCTCCCTCACACCAAAGATCATCTTTGACTGGCCACTGTCATCTGGGCAGAATGAGTGTAAACTCAGTTTACCATTCAGGACTGCTTCTTCCCCTTCAATTTTGCCCTAGTAAATCTTTCTATCTTGTCAACTCTTGGTTCCTTTATGACGTTTTCATATTTTCTCCTGCAGCATTAGGATTTCTTGGCCAGAGGATTGCTGTAATCTGACCCACTAAGTTCCCAACATTCTAACCAGAGTCTTTAAAAATGAAAGATTATGCTACTTCATAGCTCAACACCCTCCTGTGGTTTTCCATATCACTCAGAGTCTAATCCAGTCTCTAGATTGTCCCACAGTCCCGGGTGACCTGACTTTCCACTGCCTCTCACACCTCAGGGTCTGTCACCTCTCCCAGTTAAGCCACATTGCTCTGTCCTCAACAAGGTACCTAGATTGGGTGTGAAATGTATTTTTTGGCTGAATAAAAGAGATCCTGCATATCTGTAAGAAAACAGCAGTCCAATAGGGAAAAGTTAAGTTGAAAGTGCATATAATCTATCACCCAGAAATTCTTGCTCTATGACCTAGAGAAATCATCAGCAATGTGCTCTAGGAGACATGTATAAGAATATTCAGAGGACCATTGTTTAAAATTATGTAGAAGTGGGAAGAACCTAACCAAACCTCCAAGAGAGAATAGTTACATAAACTGTATTTCATTCAAAGTGGAATTCTAGAGGCAAGTTAAAAAGAATGAATTATGTCTGTAGTTATCAACATATATAAATGCCCCAATATAATGTTGAATGAAAAGGGTTGCAAATGAATATGTACAATGTACAATTATATACAACTAAGATCAAAAAAATTACACAGATTATTTGTGGATACACACATTTATAGTAAAAGTTCTTTAAAAATGGAAAAGAAGCATACATTAACTTTAGAACAGACATTTCTCCTGGAAAGGGAGAGAAAACAGTGGTTACAAGTGTTATTTTATTTTTTAAAGACAGAATGGTAGCAAATGTAGCAAAATATTAACAATGAATCTAGATGCTAGGTATAAGTCATATAAAAATTTTCCTGTATGTTTGAAGTAGTTGCTAATTGATGTTAAAAACTCACCACAATATCTTTGACTGTCACAGAAATCCCCAATATGCTCAATAAAATATTTGGTAATATTAGTGAAATTGAATTTAAAATTTTAAGGTGAAATCACACATCAATCAAGCAATTATTAGCCAGAGCCCAAAAATGGAAAATAGTATTTGGAAAATATAATAATGCCACCTGCTACAAGTTTTTCAAAAAGATAATGATAAGTGCTTAAAATCAGGTTAGTGGAATAATTAAACTGGCAGTGTGCTAAAAACATTATTTTCAACAGTTCTATCCACCCACACCTTCTAAAACTGAAGTCAGTCCCACATTATCTACTTGATTTTGGAGGAAAAATTTAAAAAGACACCAGATTAATCTTGGTGATACCAGGACTAGGGGAGAATTGCTACCTAAGAATATTCATATGTTATAAGGAGTTTCTAAGAGTTTAGAAATGGCCAAAACTTCTTGAATAATTTGTGTACTACTTCATTGTTCCGATTTTTTTTTTTTAATATTTCCTTAAATAATTTAGTTCCCAGCAGTATACTCAGAAGCAGTAGAGTTAGTAATTCAGTGCTTGGGCTCTGAAGGCAGACCCTCTGGGTCCAAATCCTGGCTTTATTGATTACTAGCTATGTGACTTTGGGCCTTTCACTGTTGAATCATCTGACAGTCTAACTTGAAGTCCATCAGTATTTTTTCTCTGGCTATGTTTAAGATTTTCTCTTTGTTTCTTCTTCTTTCTCTCTAGTGATTCATTCTTGATAATTTCTTCAATCTTCTTAATTATTATTTTATCAGCTGTATCTAATCTTCTTTTAATCCCATTAATTTGTAGCCATTTAATCTGGTCCTTTTCCAAATATGGTTGGACATTTTTAAGAGTCTTTTGCCCTTTATTTATATTTTCAATCCCTTCCTTTATTTCTTAAAACATAATAAATGTATCTTCTACTCTGTGCCTGATAATTCCAGTACCTGAAGCCTTTCCACTAGTCTTTGCCACTAGTCGAAACTTGCTGTCACTTATGGTGCCCTTCTTCCCCATGGGTGCAAGACTTTTCTGAATGTAAGCTTTATTTCTTAGACTGAGAATTATTTGCAGGCTGGGCTAAAGGTGGATTCCTACAGGTAAGATCAGTATTTGCTGATGTCTAAAACCCCATTAAACTAAAATTTCAGTTTGAGATGTTTTGGACCATCCAGGTTGTGTGCATTTGGGCCTCAATGCATATGTGAGCTATCTTGTGATTAGGAGTTATCTGGAGACATTTTTGTTTTCCCTTTTGGTACAAAGTTCAAGTACCACAATTGCTTTTAGTCTCTAAGGATGGGGGTAGCGTTGTGGTTATTTCCAGGTCACCTTTTATAATGGAGGCCTAGCTCTTTGGGATTTCAGATTAATTGGAGAAAGACCTTATCTTACACTCCTAACTTAGGAAGGTCCTGGGCTTTGTCTTTATTCTCTTTATTCTACCAAAGCCAGGAAAACCTAAATTCAGATTGCCCGGGGAACAAATGCCCTCAAGGCAAAAGCCACCTTCCTGTTCCTTTTACCTCTTTTAGTTTCCACTTTCACCTTGATTTTTGGCCTCTGGTTATACCTTACTAACTCTTAAAATTATTTTTAGGAGCACCTGGGAGGCTCATTGGTTGAGCATGACTCTTGATTTCTGCTCAGGTCACATCTCAGCGGTCCCAGGATGGAGCCCTGAGGCAGGCTCCTCACTCAGCAGGGAGTTTGCTTGTCTCCCTTTTCCTGTGCCCCTCCCCCATCCCTCGAGCGGAAACGCACAAAGTCTCTCAAATAAGTAAATAAATCTTTAAAAATATTTTTACATTTTTATTTTATCCAGTGTTTTTAGTTGTTTTCAGCTAGAGGATCAGTCATGTTGTCCTTTAGAGCTCCAAGTCCTATTCATTCCTAATGCTATTAATAGGAACAGAACATTAAATATAGCAGCCCGTCATTTGTATTTTTAACATTCACTAAGCAATTAGTAAGTACCAGTGTTCTAGGTGGTTGAAAAACAAAATCCATACCCTCAAGGATTACATGCTAGGGAATAAATAAAAGTATCTCGTGGCCGTGAAGAAAAAGAAACATGGTAATGGGAGTAGAGAGTGACAAGGTAGTAGTACTATTCTAAATGGAGTGGTCAAGGAAAACCTCTTGGATAAAGTGGTATTTGAGCAGCAACCTTAAGAAAGGGAGAGAAAACCGTAAGTGGACTACTTGGGGTAGAACTCTCCGGCAAAGGGAGAAGTGCAAAGGTTCTAATGCAGGAGTGTCCTTGGCAGGTCCAAAAAACAGTCAGGGCACCAGAGTTATGGAAGCAGAGTGAGCAAGAGGAGGGGGACCGTAGAAAATGAGGTCTAGTCCAACATGCAATAATCACGATATGCTGTAATAAATCTAGGAAAGATGGCATATGCTTCACATTTAACTAATCCAGGGGCTCTGGCTTTTCTGGAATGTTTTCAGGTAAACGCTCCAGAAATTAAATTACTAATGAGTAATCAGATCAATTGTTTGTGTCTCACAAATTCTGCTTTAAATGCATAGGATGCAGTTATAAGATTCTTTAAACAAAATTATAACTTAGCTGAACAAATATACCTATAGAAAGTTTAAAAATCACATTGTGTAGATATTTTAGATTTCTGGAGAGAAGTTTAATTACCGCAGGGCTGGTAGAAAACTGGACTCCAATTCTTAACACTTCACTTCATTAAGTTGTTATACAAACTACACTCATCCAGTTTTTCAATGTATACTGTGAAGCTACAGTTTCCTGTTAAGTAGGAATAGAGTCCCAAGGTCACAGAAGGGTGAGGAGGAGATACACTTATATAAATTATTTTGGTCAGTGAAAATTGTTTGTTACAGCAGTCTAGGAGGAAGGGGCTAGCGTAGCCAACTATCTTCTTTAATCTTGTTAACAACCCCCTCAAGTAGGTACTATCACGCAGATTTTGCAAGGAAGGGGCATGGGGGGCTCAGAGCAGAGGGTTGGCGGAACCTAGCCCCACGTGTTCTGATTGCGGTGCCTAGCTTAGGTTCTGCGAACAGAAGAGGAATCATTCCTGGGTATTCCTCCTAAAGAGTGAATGTACTCCTCTCCTCTGTAAATCAACTTTACTCTGTAAGTCCTAACAAACGTTACTTTTGTTCTCTGGTTTAAGCCACCTCAACTCAATTACAGACAACTTGTTTTCTTTTGGGAGTCAAACAAATTTAAATTTGAAAGACCTCGCCTGGCCACGGAGCGGCCAGACTTCGCCCATCAGCAGCAGCAGCATGGATGCAGCGCCAGGGTCTTCTGAAGCTAGTTGCGTCTACACAACATCTAATCCAAATCCCAAATAGCCCAAGACCAGAACGCGGCCTCAAGGTGTCACTGGGCCCGGATCGAACTTTTGCCTGGGCTTGGGCGAAGGCGATGGGAAGCCAGGAACGGGGACCTGCATTTCCTGAGTTAAATGTTATTTATAGCCAGTGCCGGGGGAAGCCAAATCCGACAACAGCTGCGGGGCGGCGCGGTGCCATCGCCAAGCAAGCAGGTCTCACACCGCTCACCTTCACAGTCGGCCCCTGGCCGTTCCCCGGCCTCCTGGCCCAGCGCCGGCCCCGAGTTAGAGACCCAAAGCCCGGCACAAAAGGCCACCACTGCGGCTGGGCCCGTGCACCACATGCTGAAGCAGCCGCTCCAAACGCCTCGCCACCCGCGTCCACCGACAGCCACGGCGCTACCGCCGGGAGCTGTTACAGGACGCGGAGTAGCCGAGCAACTGGCTGGGAAAAATCTGCCGGGAGTTGCTAAGCCAAATGACGCAATTCAATCATGAGTTTCCATTGGCTTTCACGCAAGGAACTAGAAGGGGGCGGGACGAAGAAATCCCTTCCAGGCCCTCCCCGACGGGTGCGTGCGTACTCTCGCACACGCGCCGCCGGGCCGGCAGGGCGGGGTGGGAGGACGCACTAAAGCTATTCGCCGGCAGTCCGAGAGGCAAGGCGAAACCTTCATGCTGATTGGTGGCGACGCGGAAGGCCGCGGCGGATGGACCGGACGCAGTGGGCGGGCGGGAACGTGAAGTTTCCGCGGTGCCTGATGGGGCTGTTCCGAGGCCCGAAGCTCTTGCCACAGGGGGACCACTCGTTCCTGCTGCCGCCTTCTCTGCCGCCTCATGGCGGCCATCGGAGTTCACCTTGGCTGCACATCAGCCTGTGTGGCCGTCTATAAGGTTAGAGACTGGGGGAGCTGGGCTCCGCGCTGATGACCCCCCAGTTCTCCGGGTGCGGGGCCAAGTCCTTTGGTCTCCTATGGGATTGTGAACACGCTTGTCGCCGGCCTAGGAATGTCGTGCGGAAAGGCATTATTGCGGGGAAGTGTGGAGGCGAAGGGCCGGGCGGACCCGGCCTGGTCCTCCGGAGCTCCTCCGGAAAGCCTGCTGTGCTCGGGCGGAGGGTCGTGACGACGCGGGCCGGCGGGGTCCGGGAACGTCCAGGCCGCAGGGGACCTGGAGGGGGGCAGTCCTGGGGACGTCAGGGCCTGTGGAGGCCCAGAGGGATCTCGGGGATGTCGTGGGCACTGGAGGCTCGGAGTCGGGCGGGCCCGGGGACGTCAGGGCAGCGGGAGGCCTGGAGGGCCTCGGGGACATCAGGGCCGCAGGAGGCCCGGAGAGGTGTCGAGGACCTCGTGGGCGCTGGACGCCCGAAGAGGGGCGGTCCGGGGGATGTCAGGGCAGCAGGAGGTCTGGGAGGTCTCGGGGACGTCAGAGCTACAGGAGGCCCGGAGGGGTCTCAAGGACCTCGTGGGCGCTGGACGCCCGGAGGGGGCGGTCCCCGGGAACGGCAGGGCCGCTGGAGGCGGGGATGTGGGCCTGAACATCCCGAGCCGGAGGTTTCTGAATGTTTGCCAGGAGAGGACCGGGTGGTCGAGATCTGGGACTGGAGTTGTTAATCCCGCGAAGCGCGTGAAGCGAGTTGGTGGTGCACGCTCTTACTGACTTGACCTTTCTTGAATGCAAGAGCTTAACAAGGAATTGTAGTCTGCTTCTCATCAGGAGGGGGGCAGAAGGAACGATAATAATGAACTCCCCTGATACTAGTCTTGCATTTAAATGTCAGGTGATTTGGAAGGAAAAACCAAAGGGATTTAATGCTACCTCATCATACGTAGAAAGAGGAAGAAAGAAAGATGTATTTGTCAGGGAAGAAAGAAAACTGGAAAGGGTGGTGTAATAAATCTTATTGTTGTATACAGGAAGGTTTTTATGTTTGATCCAATTATTGACTATGCAGAGCAGATTGAAAAAAATCCAGTTTGTGGATTGTTGACCTTAAATAAAATCTAGGCAATTAATTGCCAAATAATGGCAATTAAATCTGCAAGTTCAGAATACTGATACAGTGGTTTTCTTAGAGGTATGGCAAGCTAACACTGGCCCACATATGTCTGATGAGACTATATGTTTGTGTGTGTATATATATTTTTTCCTTTTTTTTTTTTTCCTTAAGAGACCTAATATAGTTGTGTATTTTTTTTCCAGGATGGCCGGGCTGATGTGGTTGCAAATGATGCAGGTGACAGAGTTACTCCAGCTGTTGTTGCTTACATAGAAAATGAAGAGGTACTATTCCCCTCATTTTTATATTTTGAAATAAGCAAAATTACATGCATTGTAATATGCTGCTCTTTTTTCAGGTTGTTGGATTGGCAGCAAAACAAAGTAGAATAAGAAATATTTCAAATACAGTAATGAAAGTAAAGCAGATCCTTGGCAGAAGGTATGGAATAAAATAATACTTCTACATATGGAAATAAAGTGTGTTCATACATTCTAAGCATAATGTGAAATGAAGCTAGAAAGATCAGTTTGGTTTTTTTGTTGTTGTTGCTTTTTATGGTTGAATCATCTCAGAGATTATCCCAGTAGGCTCTTTCTTTTGATGATTAGTGTTGTATCTTCTCAAGGATGGGATTCACTCAGATAATTTGTTTTTTGCTCAGAGGTCTGTTTTTATTGATAAATGCCAACATTCATATAGTTTGATAATGTTTCATTTGGAAGTGGTAATTTGGACTTTTCACCTTTTTATATGACAGAGGGAACTTGAAGATTTTTCTGCACTGTAGTTGAATTTTGCAAAACCTGCTGCAGTTGGTCATAATTTATATAGAAGCTATTGATTTTCTTCCTCAGGTCCTTTTGTGACACTTTCTGGGAACTAACTTTTCCATTTGGCTTACAAATTTAATCATTAGAGAAACAGCTTAATTAACATCTTAAGTAAGAATCAGGTTAATCATCTGTTGTAACTTTAATTAAAAGATTAAAGAGGCTTCCTTCTCCAGACTTCTGTCTCCTCAAATTATAGATTACCATAATAATTAGAGGTTTTCATTTTCACTGGAGTAGTAATACTTGATACAGTGTTTTTAAATTTTCAAAGTGCTTTCACATCTATTATTTAATCCCCTCAAATTCCTAAAAGATTGGTAGGGCAGGTTTTATTCCTTCCCATTTGTAGATGAGCGAATTGAGGCACATAGAAGTTACGGAATTGCTCAGTTAGTTGGGGCAAGCTAGATAGGACTATAGTTAAGGACTTCTAACCTTTAGCCCCAGGTTCTTCCCTTTCTGCTTTGTTCAGTTGAGAATTTAAGTGTAAATGTCCCATGTTGATCTTAGGATTTGGGGGTTATGGATTAAATCTAATATTTATTTCTTTTATACATATGTATATTTTTTATTATCCCTTACCTGTATTTAGTTAAACTGAACTTGATTTATTTTTTTTCCTTAGGGTATTTGTGCACTAAGTCAAAAATGATAGTATTTTGGAGAGAATTTAAATTTTTGTGATGATAAATATACTCCCCTATTCATTTATGTGTTGACAAACTGAGTATTGAGCATATTGAAAATAAATTAGTTGGTGTCAAAAATTTGTAAGTTATAACATCTCTAATAAAGCAGGGAGCTCTAGATGGGCTTTGAACCATATTCACTATAAGCAGCCAATAATATAGGGTTTTTTCAATTAAACTTTTTATTTTGGAATCAGTGTAAATTTACATACTGTTGTAAGAAATAATACAGAGAGATCCAATATACTACTGGATTTACCACCTCTGGATGGTAACATCTTGCGAAACTAGAGAGTACAGTATCACAACCAGGATACTGACATTGATAGAATCAAAATACAGAACACTGCCATAGATCTATCTCCTGGGAGCCCTGTTTTACGTTGCTGTTTTAGGGCAGACGATCTGCTGCCCTGTCATGATATGTGTGATGATATGGTTGTGTTCTGCCATATCATACAAAATCTTTGTATTATCAGGAACAACTTAAGCTTACTTTTCTGGCCCCAAAAGTTACCTTTTAACAGAGAGCAGTGGTGGCAGTCAGATGGTAATATGTAGCCGCAGCAAGCTGCTGAGGCCAAGGCTGGTAAAGGATGAGTGCTCTTCAGACCTGCTGTTCCCATGGTCCTGCCGGCACTTGTCTAGAGTGAGCTGTCTCATGGCCCAGATATTCCCCCCTCAGTCTACTTACAAGACAGTGGTGATTTTTACAGATACAGTTGTACCAGGTCTTGGCCTCAGAAGCACTCTCTCTTTTGTGGAGGAGCCAGTCCCCTTTTACTGAGCCAGTAGGCCCTTTTGAGCCCTCGGTCCAGTACCTATCCTGGGCGAACTCTCACAGTTGGGCTTTCTTAGTCTTGGCGTCCTCGTCACAGGTAGCATGACTTAACTTGCTGCCACAATTACCCTTACACCCTCCCTGTAACTCTCATTCCCCTGTGGCCTTCCAGCCAGAAATGCGGTCCTTGGACCTGGCTTCTCAACAATTAGCCCTGAGAGGGAAGAATCGGCTGGCTCCTGGAAGTATACTGAGAGCGCACAGAGCCTCCCCACACCTTCAGACTTGCACCTTGCTGCCCAGGAGCTTCCTGCAGCTAGCCTTCCTTCCCAGTCCACTATGGCCAGTTCCAATAGCAGTGCGGGCATCCGGTGGTCCAGACAGGAGACTCGAACTCTTCTCTCCATACTAGGCGAGGCGGAGTATATCCAGCGCCTCCAGACTGTGCATCATAATGCAGATGTCTATCAGGCTGTGTCTAAGCGAATGCAGCAGGAAGGCTTCCGCCGCACCGAACGTCAGTGCCGCTCCAAGTTTAAAGTTCTGAAGGCGTTATATTTAAAGGCATATGTTGCCCATGCCACGAGTATGGGTGATCCACCGCACTGTCCATTTTATGATACGTTGGATCAGCTTCTCCGAAATCAGGTAGTGACTGACCCAGACAACTTAATGGAGGATGCTGCTTGGGCCAAGCACTGTGATCAGAACTTAGTGGTCTCTGACACCCCGGGGGAAGGGGGAGCCAGCATTCTCAGAGCAAACAGGACTCAGGCAGCACACCATCAGCCTGTCTCGAAAACAGTTAAGGAATCAGATGAGGATTGTCAACTGAGAATCAGTGACCAGATGCGAGAAACCAGTGACCTTGAGGACTCCTGGGATGAATCCTCGGGTGCAGGTAACTCCCAAGCATGTGAAGGACTGGGGTGCCAGAGTCACTTGGTTCTAAACAGCAGTATGTGTTTGGATGGTGTTTTCTTCAACATTGTCTCTGTTTCTGCCCCATGCCCTCTGTTTTCTGAGCCTGCTGCTAAGATAAAGAGCTCCAGGTCTTCAAAAGCAATGACCCTAGGTATATAAGGTATTAGAACTTCTTAAATGTGGAAGACGTACTCTTTGTTTTGTTTTGTTTTGTTTTGTTTTTTTGACAGGGAGATAGCAGAGAGCAGGAACACAAGCAGGGGGAGTGGGAGAGGGAGAAGCAGGCTTCCCGCCGAGCTGGGAGCCCGACCCTGGGATCATGACCTGAGCCGAAGGCAGACGCTTAACAACTGAGCCACCCAGGCACCCCAAGAAGTACTCTTTAGAACCAAACTCATTTTGGCATATTTTTAGTGGGTACTTAGGAATGTGTGAATAGAGATTGGGTTGGTTGGCCACATGGAAATGGGTTCAGGAAGGCAGCGGGGAGGTTTTGGAGGTAAGATTACAGTCGGCTGAAGTGTCCAGATCGAGGAATTGAAATCTTCCCAGCCCCTTGTGGAAAAAGGCCTTTCCAGGAACTACCAGACTTTTGTGATTGTCTCTCAGCTCCGCTGCTGGCTCCAAGCATTCCCTTGGCAGGAATGTCCTCTTTGCAACATTGTTGCTTTGTTTTTCAGGGTGCTCTCAAGGGACCCCCAGCTACAGCAGTTCCCACCACCTTTTCAGAGGTGCAGTTGCTCCCTGTCAGAGCAGCCCCATGACCAGACTGGCTGTGTCCGGTGAGCCCAGTCCCTGCGCCAGTACCAGCCGAAACACTCCTGGGGTGGCCTCCACACAGCGGCCTCCGGTCGTCTCCTCCAGAGTTCCTTTTGTTTCTGGTGGGGATAGGCCTTTGACCAGTGAGCCCCCTCCAAGGTGGGCAAGGCGAAGAAGGCGGTCAGTGGCCAGGACTATTGCAGCTGAGTTGGCAGAAAACAGGAGGTTGGCACGAGAACTTTCAAAGCGTGAGGAAGAAAAATTGGACAGGCTGATTGCTATTGGTGAGGAGGCCAGTGCTCAGCAAGACACTGCCAACGAGCTCCGCAGGGATGCTGTGATCGCAGTCAGACGCTTGGCAACAGCAGTCGAAGAGGCCACCGGTGCTTTTCAGCTAGGGCTTGAAAAATTGCTTCAGAGGCTAATTTCAAATACCAAAAGTTAGGAATTGATTACAAAAGAGTCTCCTTCCTAAACTGGTAGAAGCCCAGTTCCAACACCTGCCTTTTGGCACCCTGGCTCCTTTTACAGGTCCTTCGGGAAAAAAGAGCGGATGAACCATTATACGCAGAGTGGCAGAAGATCCATGCTAGTTGCTTTTCCCAAGCTTCTCCACTAATGGAAAGACCTCTGGGATGTGTGAGGAGTGGTCTGATAGAAAACAGATGGAGCCGAGTCCAGAGAGCTCATGAGCTGTGGCTTACCCACTGAAGCGAGGCAGTTGAGTTTCCCTCTACACCAGTTTCCTCATCTGTAAAATGGGGGCTAGGTAATAACTCCTGACCTGCCTACCTCACAGGGTTGTTGTGAGGATCAAATGGCTAATAGATGTGAAAGGGTTTAGAAGTTTAAAAGCACTACACACTATACCCGTGTAAGGACCTTGGCCGAGGTAAGGCTAGGGTGAGGCACATTAGTTGACAAGATATAGAATTATGGTATATACCATGACCTCATTGCTTGAATCTTCACTAGTTTAACCTGACTGCTTCTTGTAAGATCTTCATTTTTTTAATTCCTCTATATAACTCATTAGACTAACATAGATCCATGGATTTGTACTTTTATCTCTTATGTTTTCACTGCTGTGTCTGTGACATACCTACTAGTAAGCACTCAATGGTCAAACCGTCAATTCCTCCATTTTACTAGTTCTTAGTGTCTTATCACTATAAGGATATAATTCAGAACAGACAGGGAGCCACGGTTGTGTTATGATTCATATTGATAATCTTCAATATAATGAGGTATTGGCTGTTTTATAAAATGTTAAATGTAAGTAAATTCTTTGCATTCCATATCATTTGGGTCCCTTTGTATGCATAATTACGTATCTTTAGGTCAGGTGTCATTTGAACAACACGTGGAAACGATTTAGAATCTGTTTTCCAAATGCTTTTAGCTACTTTCATTCTTTTCTTTTAGCCTTTTTTTTTCTGTCTCGTATGTTACAGAAGGCAAACCCTAGAAAACTTTCCTTCTAGGGAACTTTCCGAAGTCACTTTTTCTCATGCTCTGTAGACAGACGTTCACCTTGTTAATGGCATATGGCGGAAGAGGACAGCTTTGGGAACGATTGAGGATGGTGTGGATAAAGACGGCCTGCAGTAGATAACTCCTTTTAAGCACAAAGCCCTCAACAAACATACCCCTTTCTCCCCCAAAACATACACACTTCCTCTGGGAGGTACGAAGGTGTTGAGCCATACTTCCAATTTACTTTAGAAGGAATGCCATTACTGGCCATCATTTAACTAACTAACTTAAAGCTTTTAAGTGGTTTACTTAGTACTTTCAGGAAATACAAATAGGAGCCTTGGAATTTAAAAGGCTTTCCTCCAGTCTACAGGCTAAAAAATAAAAAATAAAACAAGTGCAGGCATGTTTGAAGAGATTTTGTTTTACCCCCTTTTGTAGGCTTGGGTGCTTACCTAAAAGCCGGCAATACAGATAGGTAGAGAAGTAGTCAGAACACCAGTGGACATATACCTGGAACCATAAATAGATGGCAGGCGCACAGGCTGCTCTGATGAGCGGGTGATGAATGTAGAAAGCAGCTGGTGTGGTAGAACACACTGGACTCCAGTTAGAACTGGGTTCTAACCCTGCCGCAGTTTGTTACGTCGGGCAGATGACTTGCCCTTTTTGTGCCTCAATTTCTTTAAAATGAGAGATTTGTACTAGATGACTTTCCTAATACCTTCCAGTTCTAAAAAAAAATTCTGTGATAAGTGGCATAACAAAAAAAGGCAAAGTGAAATTTTAATTGCAATGTTTTCAGTCACAGCCACGTACTGTATGTTTGAATTAGTGGTAACAATTGTATTTTAAGGAAGCATTCTGTGATATTAATATTTATTAATATACTCAGCTTAAATAAGCACCACACCATACATAGGTTCCTTGCTTTAAAGAAGCATATATTAAGGCAGTGAAATGGATATATATCTATATACGTGCATTTTCTCAGTTGCTTTAGGCCTTTATATGGAGGGATCTGTGTCATTTATAACTGGATAACACTAATGTGGATACGTAGACTTTATGGAAAAACAGGAAAGTACTTGAAGGAGAGTTAGACCTGTACTATATTCTATTAACGGTAGCAAAGTACATGGGCAGGGATTATTTGAGATAAGAGAAGTGCTAAAAGAGTAAAAGTGGCGTTAAACTCGGAAGATAGTGTTGTGGAAATCTTTTGGGCGAAATAACCTTAATGTGAGAATAAAATTAAAGGGAAAGTTTCTAATGAAATAGATAAAGGGGTGAAATATTGTTAAGAGGAGGCCATGTAAGTGAGAACAAGCTCAGAAATCCTGCCTAAGCTCTAGGCCCAGCCATTCGTACCTGCCTGTCCTTTGGCAGGTCATTTTACCATTGTGACTCAGGTTCCTCACCTACAGAGGGAGAAATAAATAACGCTCCTACCTACCTCACAGGAATGTTGTGAGGGCCAAATGAACAGATGAATGTAGAAACGCTTTCAGACACAGAAGGCGATATGTTGTGACAGTAACAGGGAAGAAGACCCTGGGGCACATTAGTGCTGCCGTGTGCCAGGTCCCACAGCCTGCTTTCGGTGCAAGAGACATTTAAGGAAGGACGAGGAAAAGAAAGTGGCATTGCTTGTAGAGGTGATATAGTGGTGGGATTAACACTCTGCCTCCTAAAGACCAAGATGTAAATGAGGTGCTGTGTATGCCAACTTCCCACCGTCCTTTGTGTTTCTGTTACGTGATTTAATTCTGGTGTGAACAAATAAAGTTTTTACTTGTATGTACTTGTGGGTCAGTCCACTGCTTTCTGGCGATATCCATGACCATTTGTCGTCACCTCCACACTCTGCTTGCTTTTTCTATACTAGCTAATCTCCAGGGTCCTGCCTGTATATGGCCCTAAGAACTTTGTGTGCTTCCTGTCCTCAGATGAGGAGGGCCCCCTTTGCAGGGCAGTTGAGAAATAATTTTCCATTTCTAAAAGTTCTTTAAATTCCCTAATATAGGCTTTCCTGGCAAATTATCTGGTCTTAGATAGCTCACAGATGTTTGTAGATAACAGGGTAAATTGTCCTGGTTGACTAAAATTCTGTTCTGAAGAAAACAACTGGTAAGTGTCATGCTGAAATTATATTGGTGCAAAAAAATTACTATGGGCAGACTTCATCTTTTTTCTTATTCTTAAAATAGTTGTCCAGGATATAGTCTAAAGATTGGATTTAGAGACAGGAAGGAAGGGGGGAAGGCTTAGGTCAAAAGAATATTGCACTTTGTATTAAAGATCTGGATTCCAGTCCATTCTGCCATGAATTAACCTCGTGACTTTGGGCAAGCTCCTTACCTGTTTGCCTATCAATTTTCAGATAATGGAGAAGGAAGTATGAGGAATCTGCAAGTGTTCTAGACAGATTTCTGAGCCACATTAGTCCATCTTAAACCCCATTTGTCTTTCTCTTATTTACACAGGTTAGGGTCCTCAGATGTTCAGTAACTGCAGCAGATAGTCACTATTAATTTTCAACTCCTCTTATTAAAACTGATCTCTGAATGGAATGGCTATTGCCCCTGGGAAGAAGAGTTGACCGGAAGGGTTTACTTTAATTTCTAGATGAAATTAAGCCAAGGATCAAAGACTCCTATCACTGCTCAAGGGGGCAGAAGTATTTTAAGTCATTTACCTTCTTACTGGGAGGCAGCTGGTAAAATGCAAAAAACACTACCCTGCTAGAGAAGACTGGGTACTGACCCTGCCCCTTGTTAGCTTCTAAATCATTGATTCTCTATGAACCCCTTAATCTCTAAAATAATAACCTGCCAAATTAACCCCACTTAGCTGTTGGGAAGATTAAATGAGGTAATAATAGATAACATTTTGTAGTCTGCACAAATTGGTATTTTGAGCAACATTACACCCATTGTTAATTTTTTCATTGCCATACACATTTATTTACTACTTACTTTGATATAGGACATTATAGATCCATCGATCTGCAGTATATTGCACCTTTCCATATATAACATACGTACTTCTCAGTTTTTTTGACTTTGGGTGTTGATTCATGTTCAGAAGCCAAGAAACAAAGATGGTGTTAGGTATTCTGGTTTGCCCTTACTTTGGAATCCTTTTTTGCCCTTTTCATCTCAGTGATTGGGTTTTCAAGATCATAGATGAGAGAGTACATGACATAAAATCACTGATACTAGGAAAAATTACCCCCCAGATGTATGGCATCTCTTAATAGCAAGATCAGAACAAATAGAGCTGTTTACTTTTCAAATGTGAAGATTAATGCTTTAATAGAATCACTATGACCATTGTAAATACTGTATCCATTTAATTCTATCCTCTATATCATGATTTGTTAATATTAAGCAACTTAATTGCATTTTTACATTTATTTAGTAGTATTGAAAAATATAGTCTTTAAATATTACACATCAACAATACTGATTTTAATATTTAACTATCTTTATCTTCATGGACAGCTCTGATGATCCACAGGCTCAGAAATACATCACGGAAAGTAAATGTTTAGTGAGTATGATTCTATTACTACCTCTTCATTACACAAAGTAATTGCCAAGGTCATAACCTATTATATTATTTTGAAACTTTGTATTTTTATTAAAATTATTCCTCATTTAACACACTTACAATTTCCTTTATAGGTCATTGAAAAAAATGGAAAGTTACGATATGAAGTAGATACTGGAGAAGGAACAAAGTTTGTTAACCCAGAAGATGTTGCCAGACTGATATTTAGTAAGATGAAAGGTATTGAGCAAAAGATCTTTTAAAAATTGACCTTAAAAGAAAGTTAGAGGTGAGGATACCTGGGTGGCTCAGTCAGTTAAGCGACTGCCTTCGGCTCAGGTCATGATCCCGGAATCCTGGGATCGAGTCCCACATCGGGCTCCTGGCTCAGGGGGGGAGCCTGCTTCTCCCTCTGACCCTCTCCCCTCCCATGCTGTTTCTCTCTCTCTTTCTCTCTCTCTCTCAAATAAATAAATAAAATCTTTTAAAAAAAAAGGTGTTTCTTGATCTGGAGAGAAGCAAGGTGATCAAGCAGATGAAGGAGACCTAATACTAGACTTGACTGGGCCGCTACCCGGCTGTGTGACCTTGATTAACTGACTTCCTTCCCTGACTTCGGTTTCCTTAGAAGGAACGTTAATGAGTTGGGCCAGGTTAGCATTCTCACAACTTCTCAAATTGAAGTGGCCAAATAAGTTTGGTGAAGAGTGAATATTTTATCTATCTGCTCAAGATTAGCAGTGCTCTTCGAACAGTTATTTAGGCAGATTAAGCAGCTTTGGCTTATCACCATTTCTGATGAAGGCTCGAAGCTGAGTGGCATGCTGTGGAACAGTTTGGGAAATTCTGGAGTTAGGTTATCTATAAGGCTTACTTCAGCTCTGGAATTATGTTATGAATTTGTGGGATGAAAGGCAGCCTTTTAATGTGCTGAACTAACATGCTTCTTACCTTCACATTGTTGTATTAGAAGCTCATTCTTAATGGAACCAGTCTAATTTGGGAGATAGTTGAAGTTTTGAAGCCTAAGAGCCAGGCTTTTTGGAAAGTACCTAGTTCCATGTCCACAAACTTCTAAATCACAAAAAGTTCTGCATGATTTAAGAGAGCCAGAGAAGAAAATGAGTGGGTTGGGCAATCAGGTAAACTGGAAAATCTTTACAGTGAGAAGATCACTGGCACAAATTAATAAACTGCAAAATATCAATATTTTTTTTGTCATTGGAATTTTTATTTTTTCATACACAGAAACAGCACATTCTGTATTGGGCTCAGATGCAAATGATGTAGTTATTACTGTTCCATTTGATTTTGGCGAAAAGCAAAAAAATGCTCTTGGGTAAGTTTATCTTACTTGCTTAAAGGAAATATAGATTTCATAATATTATAATGTAGTAAAAGGTAAAATTGTATTTGAAGATACCTTGGGCAATAAAGTTGTATTTGTAAACAGATGTATATATTTATATATGTAAGTAGTGTGGAAAAAAGTCTAGCAATGATCATTAATGGTTCCTGTCTTTTATGAAATGCCAGGAGAACATAAAATTATATACCTTATTAGCTGTTTCGATTGGAAATGTTTTTAATTACCAGGTTAAGTTGATGTTGATAGATTGCTTTGCCTTAGTTTCATGCAACCAAGGTTTATGTGGGAATTATATAAAAATATACAGTTTTTTGCAATGAAAATATTTTCAATAATTTCTTCACCTTAGATCTTCACATCTAAACAGAAAGTTGGGTTCAGTTTTTATGGGTCATTATGCAAATGTAATTCTCAAGCACACATGCCTTTGCCTTGAGGGTAGAGTTTCATATGGGACTTTGGCAAGTATCCGAGTTACTTCTGGGACAGGTAATTGTGTTATTTACTTGCACTTGTAGGATGTTAAAACTGTGACCCTGAGTTAAACCGGAAAGTTCCAAAATGTATGATAAATTTGTTTTAATATCTTTCTAAAGTTTATAAGCACGGGCATTTTTGAGAGCTTTCCTTTTCCTTACTTAGTATATGCACATGTTATTTTCTTTGTCAAGAAAATACTTGAACATGTTGTGATATTAAATTCATTGAAAGCAAATCATCCACAGGGAAGCAGCCAGAGCTGCTGGGTTTAATGTTTTGAGGTTAATCCATGAACCATCTGCAGCTCTTTTGGCTTATGGAATTGGACAAGACTGCCCCACTGGAAAAAGGTAAGAACCATATTTGCAGCTTTAAGGTTTTTGGTGCAGAAAACATTGTAGATTACCGCACTTTCATCAGTAGGAATTGTTATATAAGGCCTTTATGAATAAAAAGATGCTGAAACTCACCTGGAGATTTTCAAATAGATGAGAAAGACATCCTGGGAGGGCAGAGAAAGGACATAAGGAGAGGGAAGATTGAGCTTTTCTGCCCTTCTCTTATCACTCATGTTACCTTTCCTTATTGGAGGAAGATTTGAAATTTACAAGCCTGACCCAATTCTAGCTCAGACTAGGGTGCTGTTAATTTTTCTGTCAATTCCAGTTATTAGACATGTTTAGAAACAGTACTTTTATATACATTTTTCTTGGCAGGAGATGGGGGAAAGTCCAGCATAGGATTTAAGACATCTTTTGATAATGAAATAGTAAGACATACTCCTAATTTAGTTGTCAAAACTTGTCTTAATAGAGCTGACACAGGCACCTAAAGGAGATTAATACAGATGTGTTAATTTCCCCTAGTTGTTTCCCTTGTTCATATCTCACAGCTAAAAAAAACTAGTATGTTTAAATCAGTAGGAAATCAGTTTTAGGTGAACTAGATAAATGTAGAAATCAGAAATTAGCTTCTAGTTTTGCATATGTTTGATTTTTATAGAATGTGTTATTGTAGTACTTGGTTAATATTAGCACATAAAATTTCTATGTTTAATTCTCTTATGATTCGCTATAATCACAATCTCTACTTGGAAAGGTTAGGGTCTCCCACTGTATGTTAATTATACTGGAATTAAAAAAGAAAAGTTAGTGTCTTGAAGTCTGCTTAGAAAAATCCAGTTTTACCAGTACAACTAAGTTAAAACAAACTTTGACTTCGAATCAGAGGATCTGGGTTCTAGGCTTAATTCAGCACTAAGTGATGACCATGGACACCTAAGTTGACTCATGTGAGATTTTCAGATTCCTTATTATGATTAGGGGTTAAACTAAGTTGCTTCTAATGTCCAACCTACCTTTAAAACAGTGTGATTCCCTCATAACTTATTCATGTTATTTTTCTTTTAAGCAATATTTTGGTGTTTAAACTTGGAGGAACATCCTTATCTGTCAGCGTCATGGAAGTGAACAGTGGAATATATCGTGTTCTTTCGACAAACACGGATGATAACATCGGAGGTACACACTTCACAGAGACCTTAGCAGAGTATCTAGCTTCAGAGTTTCAGAGGTGAGCACTGATGGACTTGATGATGTTTCGATCGAAGTTTCTCTTCAGGGTTTGTTTTTTCGTTTTTTGTTTTTTTTTCTATTTTAAATTGCCCTGCTTCGAAAGAGGACATGCTTTTTGTTTTTATTTTCCAGTGCATTGGACGTTTTCATGTCTAGAGTTACAATGTCCTCTGCGAGCATTTGCAGGGAAACAGGCTAAGTTGCGTGGTGCAGTGTGCTCAGATTTTTCACTTAGCATGAGGGCCCACTAGACGTTGAACTGTGTGAACTTGGGTCTCAAGTTCTAATTCTTAATTCCTCAGGAGCTGCTGTTACGTCTAGATAAAGGAGTGTACAGGCACTGAGGGCTCACTACCTTCTAAACAAATTTTAAAAGTTTTGATCTGATAAAGATTACATTACATTATAGTCACATCCTAGTGAATTAGTGTCTTCAGAGTGTTTGTTTAGTTACTAATCTGCTATCACAAGGAGTATTTCAGTTTTGTTGCTAGGTGTAATTATTCTATTCAAAATGATGAGTCACATAGATAAAGGTTAAATTTTGAACATTGCCACTCTTAAAAAAAATTTTTTTTTGGCCAAAACAGTATTTTCATCAGTTTGATTAAACCGACTGGGTAAAAAAAGTCTTGAAAAAGAAGTAAGTTCTCACTTGTTTCGTAAAGACCTGTACTGTTTTTTGTTATGAAGGTGCTTCAACTCAAGGATAAGACATTGTTAATTTGACTACCAATTCCAGTTATTAGATATGTTTAGAAACAGAGCCAAGCAATTTTAACAATTAACTTGTCTTGGAGATAGAGAAATTGTGATTTTGCATATTTTGTGTGTGTCAGATTTCTTTAAAGAAGCCCTTTTCAGGGCGCCTGGGTGGCTCAGTCGGTTAAGCATCTGCCTTCAGTTCAGGTCATGGTCCCAGGGTCCTGGGATTGAGCCCCGCATCAGGCTCCCTGCTCAGCGGGGAGTCTGCTTCTCCCTCTCCCACTCCCCCTGCTTGTGCTCTCTGTCTCTCTGTGTCGAATAAATAAATAAAATCTTAAAAAAAAAACAAAAATGAAGCCCTTTTAGTTTTGTTTTTTAGTGCTGGACAGATCATTTTATACCATTAAATCATGATTGTGCTACCTTTATAAAGGGAGAGAGAGGAGACATGACCTGTTCACATAGATCTCCTTCACCCTCCATTTGTTGCATCTGCAGAAAGATGTCAGCTATTCTATTTTCTTAAAGGACAGTCTGTTATTATGGTCACAGAATTTAGCAATGCCAAGTATCAAAAATATTTGTTACTCATTTTTCTTGAGGAGACCCTTGTAATCACAAAGAATTTCTTCAGAAATTTTGGAGGGTTTGAAGCTCGTTACTAAAATCTGACATTAATATTAATTTATGAGATTTATTATCCGAGTAGGCATTATCCAGATTTGAGTTTTTATAAATTCTAAATGGCCTAGGAATTGTTAAGCTCCAAAGACTATATTCTTGATTTAGATCCTTCAGACATGATGTGAGAGGGAACCCCCGAGCCATGATGAAGTTGATGAGCAGTGCTGACATCGCAAAGCATTCTTTGTCAACCTTGGGAAGCGCCAACTGTTTCCTCGACTCACTCTATGAAGGTCAGGATTTTGACTGCAATGTGTCCAGGTAAAACTGAAATTCAGGAAACTTAAAAAAGTCCAAATACATTCATATTTTTAGGTTCTCACTTAGGGCTTTTTGCTTGTTCTTTTGAGATTTATTAGCCATCAGTACAAGGAGAGCTTTCCTGTCTTTATTATGAGGTGCAGTTCTTGTCAGACTAAGTAACTGCCCCCAGAGTGCTGACATCAGTTGTGATTGCTTGCCCGGTTATTGACAGCTGCAGAGAGCCATGTGTGAAAAAGGCGTCCTAGATCTTCGAAAGCAAGCCTTCTTGTTGGTCATGTTTATGTGGGGCTTCCAAGTGTTTTAGTGGTACTTACTCTAACTAACTAGTTAACACAGTGTGGTAGGCTGTAATCTAAGTGGTAATCTATATTAACTCATCAGATCCCCTGTAACAACCCAGTGAGGTCAATAGTGTTGTTTTCCTTATTTTACACATGAGGAAGCTGAAACAGAGAACTGTCATTCTTGGCCAGGGCTACACGGTAAGTACGTATAATCTTAGCGATGGACAGGGGTTCCAGCCCCACAAGTGGGACTCCAGAGTTCATACTCTATCACATTCTACCTTAGTTTCATATCTGTCTTGGTTTTGTTGCCTCTGTCATCCATTGTCAACATTTTACATTTTGATAGTGTTTATTTAGTAAACACAGGTTTAATGTGCATAAAATTGTTTTAAATTCCCTTATCTTTTACATAATCCAAAACGTTGGTTACAGGTGATCATACGTGTACCCAAAGAATCCAAAGGGAGGACATTGCCCTCTCATTTTGCCTTGCATATTATTTATGGTAATAATAGCTACCAGTGGTTCACTATTTAAACCTCCCAACAACCAACAGGTGACTTGGAAACATAGTAAAAATTTCCAGAATTACAGTATTATTTTTAGGATTCTATTCACTATATTTGGTTAAATTCACTCTTCATTTGGTCTTTGTAGTTTAGCTTCCTTGTTTCCCTGGGCTTTCCTAAGACTCAAGCTCTGCATGCCCAGTTCAATAGCCACTAGCCACCTGTGGCTATTAAATTATAATTGATTAGAAATAAATAACATAAAAAACTCAATTCCTCAGTAGCACTAGCCACAGTTCAAGTGCTCAGTAGTCTGGTGGCTCACAGAAAATTCTATTAGCACTGCACTAGCTCTTCTAAGAGAGATTTCAAACTATAATCCAAAAGATTGAAAGGTTGTGGGCAGAGTGTTGGGTATTTTTTCTGTTTCTAGAATTCCTAACTTAGTGCTGAGTTTGTCCAAGTACCAGTATATGCTTGCATATTATTGCTTAGTTATTAGGAATGAAATAGAATTTGTAAATTTTCATTAAAGAAATTTTGACTTTTTTACAAAGATTTCAACTGTTAGGTATATATGGATAGCACAAATAAATTTAAAAATCAGGCATCTGCATTTAAGTTTAGTATGAAATTAGGGAGTACATTTTTCATAAACATAGATCTTTCTTAAAATTATATGCTAGCATTCAAGCTTCTCAGAGCAAGAGAACTAAACTTATGTACAGCATAGACTCAGATTATAAAGAAAAAATAAGAAATAATTTTTTAAACTTCTAACATATAAAAATAGCAAAAGCTTCCAAATGATGGTTTGATCTGAATCTGTGGCTTTGTTGGGAATGCCATACACTGTGTATTTATTTTTAGGTTTTTTGAAAGCTTACAAGTAAGCCATGGGTAAGAATCTTCTGAATTTGATGTTGAATGTCTTCATATATTTATAGATGAATAACTTAGATGTCCCCTCCCCCCCCATGGTGTTACACTGTTGGGTGTTAAATGTCTTGTTCTGATCATAAACCTATTTTTAAGAGAACTGTCACATTAGGTTTTGGCATTACTCTTCACAAGAAAAATTGTCTTAATTGTACTGAGCCTTTTCTCTATGTCTTTTCTTCTGTGTGTGTGTGTGTGTGTGTGTGTGTGTGTGTGTTATACAGAGCAAGATTTGAACTTCTCTGTTCTCCACTTTTTAATAAATGTATAGAAGCAATCAGAGAACTCTTAGAACAAAGTGGATTTACAGCAGATGATATCAATAAGGTAATACTTTTATATTTTTCTTATTTATTTTAGGAGTAGTATCAGACTTGGAATTTAGGAAATAGCCCCTTGGTACTGAAATAATATTTTTATTAATTTAAATATTTTCTGAGCTTGTGTTGATGAATAAGGAAAATTGAATTTTTATTACTGGTTCCAATGATACATATTTATCAGTTTCCTAGCAAAAAAGAATAGTTCTTTTCCAGTATATTTTTTAAGATGTAAGCAAAAGCTAATTGATAACACAAGCAGGGGGAGTGGGAAAGGGAGAAGCAGGCTTCCACTGAGCAGGGAGCCCAACGCGGGGCTCGATCCCAGGACCCTGGGATCATGACCTGAAACCGAAGGCAGATACTTAATGACTGAACCACCCAGGCGTCCCCTTCAGTTACTTTCTAAAAGAGTTGCACTAACTAATACTCATATCAGCAATACCTAAAGATATGTATTTTACCTTCCTGACTCAGAGTCTTATTCAAAGATAAATTTTCCATTGAATTGTTGAAAAATTGATATTTTTATGTATTATACTTAAAGGATTATCTCTTAAATGTTTATTCAGTTTTGTATTTCCTTGTTTCCTACTTATTTCATATTCTTTGCCTATTTAATGATTCAAATCTTCCTATTTTAAAAAAATTTTTTTGTACAAATGCTTTACATAATCAGTACATTAGTTGTGATTTACTGCAATCTTCTTCTGGGGCGTGTAGTTTACTGTTTAATTTTGGTCCTCTGAGGGAAGGATGGTACTTGACATACAGAAATTTCATTTATTTGTTTATATCTGTTGGTCTGTCACTGATTTCTTCAGCTGCTTCTAAGTATAAATTCCATCTCTGTTCACATGTATGACATAGTTAATCGTTTTCTTTTAAATTGTCTATAGTTTGAAAATTTTTATATTTTAACTATTTTGGTGTACACTGTAGAGTGGAAATTGAGGTATTTTTGTTTTTTGGGTGGTTTTCTTTGCAGTTTAGTTCGAGAAGTTTTTTTTTTTTTTTGAACACTTATAACATGCCAGGCATTGTGCTTGAGGGCTGGGGGTTGGATTGTGGAGAATAAGACATAGTATAATGGTAGCGAGGCTGTGATGGGAAGTGAATGGGTTTGGAGACAGACTCACCTGAACTGGAAGGCGCACGGTGCTCATAGTTCGAGAGTAGACTTAATTCCAAATCACTTAATTTCCTGAGCCTTCTCTAGCTCCTCTCTTTTTTTTTAAATTTTATTTATTATGTTACATTAGTCAGCATACATTACGTCATTAGTTTTTTTTTTTAATTTTATTATGTTATGTTAATCACTATACATTACATCATTAGTTTTTGATGTAGTGTTCCATGATTCATTGTTTACGTATAACTATCTCTTCTTATTAGGGGGGTGAAAATACTTACCTTTTAAGTGAGTGTTATAACTTATTCTACAGGGTTGTTACAAGGATTAAGTGAAATATCGTGTAGCATATTAATAGTAAGTGATCAATTAATATAAGTTCTCTTCCTTCATTAACTGTTCATAGAACCCTGATATTTAGTTATCACAAATGGTACAATTCTCAATTGTTTGAATTCAAGTCGAATATACTTAGGATTAAGAATGTCATTAAAGATTCACTCCCCAGATATTTCTAAAGTATACACTTTTGAGAATTTAAAAACAGAGTTGTCTTTGTAGTTTGTTGATCTTCTTACAGTAACAAACGAGCCCCAAATTTCAGTGGTTTTGTACAGTAAACAGTTTTTTCTCTCTCTTCATGTGGGCAGCTGAAGGTGGCTGCAGGTCAATCGCTCTGGCTCTCTTCTCCGTGCTTCCCATTCTAGGACCCAGCCTAAAGGAGCAGCTCTCTGGGACATGCATTTCTCATGGCAGAGGGGAAAGAAGGAGAGAGCTTGCAAGAACATGCATGGCTTTAAAAAGCTTCTGCTTCGATATGGTGTGCTTTAGCGTTATTCACATGCAGTTGGCCAAAACTAGACCAACCTGACAGTGGGGCAGGGAAGTCTCCTCCACCTGCAGAGAGGCAAAGACAGGGCAGTGGCCATGGGTGGGGGTGTGTCATCCTCTTATAGGGAAGGAGGAGGGAATAATTGGACTTTTACTTGCTTTAAAATATTTAATCCCCACAAAGCACCATGAGGTAGGCACCATGATCTCCATTTTCAGGTGGGGAAACTAAGAGGCTTCCAAAGAGGTGAAGCGCATAAGTGGTGGAGCTGGGACTGGAGCTCGGGCAGTCTGCCTCTGCTCACTCTTCACCATGGCTATGCCCACTGCCTTTCTCTCCTTAGTGTCTGGATTTCGTGTTTTTTGGGGTTTTTTTCGTTTGTTTGTTTTTTTCCAGAAGAAATCCTCTGATCTCTTGCTTGAGAAGGACATGTCTGGTTTCTGGCCTTCTTCGAGCAGGAGCATCAGGGTTCCTGTTCTTGTGTGCACTTTCCCTTATTCCACCTGCTTTCAGCACCATGCCCACTCCTGCCCCGTGCTGTAGCATTGTACCCACATCCCATAACTGGTCCAAACCTCCATCCCTGAGTGTGGGAGAAGGTGCTGCTGGCCCCCTGTCTGGGTGAGGGGAGGGCTCTGGGGAGTCCATTCACTCTGTATATCCTCTCTACCAGTCACCCTGCTTTCACGTCTCTGCTTCAGCCTCCCTTCCTGTGGTGCTTGGTGCTTCTAAGGCCTGAGCCACCCTGGGATTCTGTGTACGTCAGACCACCTTGCTTTCTCTTTGGTTATCTCAAACTTCATCTGCCTTAAGACAGATACCTCTCTTTTCCAGAATTTGTTGAAATCTCAAACTCAAGATCTCATTCCCATTTATTTTGCCCTCATGCACTTATATCTTAAATTTCTTTACTGTCGGTTTAGTGGGCTTATTATGGAAGAGCACATAGATAGGTTGATGTGATTAATACCTCCGTTTTAACCAAGCTCCGAGACTCTACAGCTGCAGTTTTAATAGCTGCATGGTATTTGATTGTATTGACATACCATAATTAATAAAACCAATTATTTTAGTTGTATAGGTTATTTTGGTTTTATAAAAAGCAGTCTTGGGGCACCTGGGTGGCTCAGTCATTAAGCGTCTGCCTTCAGCTCAGGGCATGATCCCAGGGTCCTGGGATCGAGCCCCGCATCGGGCTCCCCGCTCAGCAGGAAGCCTGCTTCTCCCTCTCCCACTCCCCCTGCTTGTGTTCCTGCTCTCGCTATCTCTCTCTCTCTGTCAAATAAATAAATAAAATCTTAAAAAAAAAAAAATCAGTCTTTGTGGCTTTGTGAACATCCTTAATTTCCTTAGAATAAAATTTAGGAGTAAATCCCAGATTTCAAAACTTTAATATTTATTGCCATATTGCTCACCAGAAAACAATTTACTTTCTGAGTAGGTGTAAACCTTCATTATTAACATAGCAATTTTAAAAAATTTTCTTTATTCATACTTCTTTTTCCAGAGAGCTTTATAATTCTTCAACTTCTTACATAAAATCCCATTGTAATTTTGTTAGTTGCATTAAGACTGTAAAATAATTTGGGATGGTGTAGTAACTTTACAGTATTTTGTTTTCCTGACCATAAGGTTGATAATCTCTGTTCAGATCTTCTTTAATACTTTCAGTTACGTGTTTTCTTAGTATTTACATTAAATTATTGCTATATGTACTGTCAGATTTATGGCTATTGTGAATGAGATGTCATTTATACTTTTATTTTCTAATTTGTTCTCACCAATAAATGGAATACTTACAGAATTTTGCTTATTTATCTTATATTTTGCCATTTTTTTAAAGATTTTATTTATCTGAGAGAGGGAGCACGAGCAGGGTGAGGGGCAGAGAGAGGGAGAAGCTGACTCCACGCCAACCAGGGAGCCCAATGAAGGGCTCGATCCCAGGACCCTTGGACCCTGGGTTAAGGCAGACTGAGCCACCCAGGCACCCCTATATTTTTGCCATTTCAGGAATTCTTGGTATTAATAAGTTTTCATGGAGTCTTCTGAATTTCCTAGGAATGCATTTGAATTAATTTACTAATTAATCCACAACTAATTATTGAGCATGCCTATTCCTGTGCAAGCAGGTTCTAGGCATTTGGGATACAACACTGAATGTAACGAAGCCTTGGCTTTCCTAGCACTTGCATTCCAGTAGGAATATTCAGGTAATGTATAAAGGAACATATAAAGAAAATAAGGCCCAGTTATGATAACTGTTATGAAGAAAACTAAAGCAGGATAAGGTCATAGCTAGTGACAGAGGGTGATTTTTCTGATAAGAGACCCATGTAAGGAGGTGGCTTTTGATAGACCTGAAAGAAGTAGAGGAACCGGCCGTGTGCCATCTGCCAGTTTTCCAGGCAGAGGGAACAGCGACGTGAGAGAAGCTTGCTGTGTTTGAGGGGCAGCAGGGAGGGTAGTGGGTGGGACGGAGTGGACCAGGGAGAGAGTGGTAAGGGAGCTGGGGACCGGATCAGAGCACAGCGTGGATGCCTCTGGCTGCAGGGGCGGGAGTACAGTGTGATTGTAGGAGGGAGTTCCGAGCTGGAGGTCTACATTTGTCAGTGCCTGTGTGTCGCTTAGAGCCATGCCTGCATGAAAGAGAGCCACAACAGAGAATAGACCTCAGGACAGGGTGCAGGGCCTCTGCGCATTTACAAGCCGAAAGGGGATTTGCGACTAGCCAGTGAGGAAACATGAGAACCAGGAGACAAGTAAAACTGTTTGCCTTAGGGAGGGCAAGATGACCTGCCCTGTGATCACCAGCAGGTGAGGCCCGAGGACTGACTGCTGGGCTTGGCAAGGTGCAGGTGCCTGACCGTAGCGGTGTTAGTGGAGTTACGGAGAGAACGCGCTACTGGAGTGAATTTAATACAAAATAGAAGGTAGGATCGTGAACACAATGAGTACAAAAACTGTCTCGAGAAGCTTTGCTATAAGGGCAGCAGGAGAATGGGGTGGTAGTTGGGGTGGGCCGTGAGGGTTATACATGAGTGGTCTCAAATATGTATCCCTCACTTTTTTATATATATTTGGTTGCCTTGGTCAGAACTTCCTTCTTCTGTTCTCTTTTTTAGAGGAATATGTTATTAGTCTTTTACCAAAAAATGTGATTACTGGTAATTGGGTTGAAATAGTTTGGGCACCTGGGTGGCTCAGTCAGCTAAGCATCTGGCTTCGACTCAGGTCATGATCCTAGGATCCTGGGATCAAGTCCCACATCGGGCTCCCTGCTCAGCGGGGAGCCTGCTTCTCCCTCTGCCTGCTCCCCCTGCTTGTGCTTGCTCACTCTCTCTCTGACAAATAAAATCTTAAAAAAAAAAAAAAAGAAATAGATTCTCTTTCTCATATTGAGCATTCTCTTTTCCTCACATTTCCTGTGTTAACGTGAAATAGGTGGTGAATCTTTACAAATGTATTTTCTGGACACCTGCAAGGCAGGCTTATGGTTTCCTTTATATTTGTCTTAAAGTTGTGTGATAAATTATTGATAATTTCCTAATGTGGAACAGTATTCCTGAGCTAGACCTCATTTGGTTATGAAGAATTATTCTTTTAATATATTAATTTTCTGTGATTATTTATTATTTTCACCTTATTTACATGGGTTAGCAGGAAGGAGTAGATGGTGTATTTCAGGCTTCTCCTACCTTAACCATATTGTCTGAACAAAGTAACCCCTTTTGATATCAGATGCTTTAAAAGTGAATGGTTCTGCTTTTTGGTTTCGTTGGTCTAAGAAGTGCCCTAGTGGGGCATCTAGGTGGCTTGGTCGGTTAAACATCTGCCTTTGGCTCAGGTCATGATCTCAGGGTCCTGGGATCAAGCCCCATTTCGGGCTCCCTGCTCAGTGGGTAGTCTGCTTCTCGCTCTTCCTCTCCCACTGCCCCTCTCCCCCGCTCGTGTTCTCTCTCTCTCTGTCTCAAATAAATAAAATCTTAAAAAAAAAAAAGAAAGAAAGAAAGAAAAGAAGTGTCTTAGCTACTGGCCTTCCAACTCATTCTCTCATTCCTGTGTGATAAGTTGTCTGTGGCATCTCCTGAACCATTGCTTATCAGTAGGGCCCCAAGGCTTCTATTGAGGGACAGTAAGAAGCATATGGGTGAGTCTCAAGCATTGTTCAAATAAGAAGCATAGTTCAAATAAGAAGCGTATTATAAGCTGGAGGCACAGCTTGGTCCTTTTCTCATCTTTCCTGCTCCTACCTCCCTTCTTTTTCAGTCTAGGAGCATGACCTCCTCCTTCCTTAATGGTCTACCTTGTCCAAGGTTGTAACTTTATAAGCAGAGGCTACTGCTCTTTCTCTCTCTTTAAAAAAAAAACTGAGACATGCTCAAAGAAATAAGAGCATTATTCCTTTTTGACTCAAATGCTTGAACTTAGGATGACAAAATAGCATGATATATCTGATTCATTTACTCAGAATATCTTCTAAACCAAAACTTCCAGTACTTACCTTATTCCAATATAATATAATCATACACAGTGTTCCTCAGAAAGAGGTTAATATTACCTTCCTTTTCCTCATAGCCTGAGGCACCGTGTGGGAGAGGTTACACACTCTAGCAGTTAGTTATAGGGGCCAGGAGTGAACGTGAGTGAAGTTGTCAGGTATAGGAAAACACAGCTGTCAAAAAATATCAATCTGGGGCGCCTGGGTGGCTCAGTCGTTAAGCGTCTACCTTCAGCTCAGGTCATGATCCCAGGGTCCTGGGATCGAGCCCCGCATTGGGCTCCCTGCTCGGCGGGAAGCCTGCTTCTCCCTCTCCCACTCCTCCTGCTTGTGTTCCCTCTCTCGCTGTGTCTCTCTCTGTCAAATAAATAAATAAAATCTAAAAAACAAAATATCAATCTGAACCCAGTATAAAAATACAAATATCTGATAGTGGAGGTTACATTTTAAATTCCAGCTTGAAAAAAATAGCAAATTGACAAATAGAAATATTTAATAATTAATGTTTCTTTCACAATGAATTTCTCCAGATTTGGAACCTGAAACCCCTTTTCTTCTGTTCCACAATGTGAGTGTCAGATCTTATATTTTGAGTTGTTTAGTATAGAATTCAGCCTTAAAACCTTTAGAGGGGCGCCTGGGTGGCTTAGTCAGTTAAGTGTCTGCCTTTGGCTCAGGTCATGATCCCAGGGTCCTGGGATCAAGCCCTGTGTTGGGCTTCCCACTCAGCAGGCAGTCTGCCTCTCCCTCTGCCCCTCCTCTGCTCATGCTCGCTTGCTGTCTCTCTCAAATAAAATCTTTTTTAAAAAATTATTTAAAACCCTTTAACTAGAAGTAATATTTCATTTTTTTCATCTTCGTCATGAAAAATATCTACTCACAAAATAGGTTTCTCTAGGGGTGCCTGAATGGCTTGGTTGGTTAAGCATCTGATTTCAGCTCAGGACATGATCTCAGCAGGGATCTGCTTGTCCCTCTCCCTGTCCCTCTGCCCCTCCCTCTGCCCCTCCCCCAATTTGTGCTCATGCGCATGCTCTCCTCAGGTAAATAAGACCTTAAAAAAAATAGGTTTCTCTAAACAAGGACAGAACCTTTGTACAGTGGTTTTTAAATATATATTCAACATAACTACTCCAAAGATACATGTAGAATTCTAAAATGAATCTTTAACCACATAATGTGGGAATATGATTTTAGATATGATTTACATATCTGTAAATTAAGTTCAACATAAGAAAATGTGCCAGATCCCTTGTCCAGTGAGTTTTCAAAGTATTCATTTCATTTCTCTAGAAGTGAGCAAGTCAAATCTTTTACGGGGACAGACTATTGGTAGTATTTATGCAGAATATAATGTCAGTCAGAAAGACAACATTTGATCCATCATACCTGATGCATCACTGCTGAGATTTTTCCCACAGATGATATGAAAAAAAGTCCATTTCTTTCTACACATAAACTATATGAATATTTTAAGTACCACACCACAGTTAGGCTACCAGGCAGGCACGTAAGACAGCAGGTTGAGTGTACCGTGCCATTCTTCGAAAAGGAAATAGATTCCCCATTTTCCCTGAAACACATAATCCTTTTGGTCTTTCTCTCATTTTCCTACTAGATTGAGAGATGGGGTTAGAGAGTTTGAAAAGTTTCACATTAAAATCTCTGCTGTAAGAAAAGCCAGAGTAAATATGTGACTATAAATGGCAAGTCACCACTGGCTGGTGTGAGGGGCACGGGAGGTGGTGGTGGGCCTGCCACATATAGACGGGAGCTGCCCTAGTCCAAGAGGGGTAGCAGCTGCCCACCTAAACTGCCTTTCAGGGATGCAGGCTAGTGCTACTGAAGCCTTTGACTTTTTAAGAGACTCTCAAATAGGGACTTGGAATAAAAATTTTTGCTGTTTATTTTGAATTGGTTTTATATTTGCATAATTCAAAATGCAAAAGCTTACCCCCCACCACCCAGTCCTTTTCCCTCCCTGGAGGTAACTAATATTACTGATTTTCTGTGAGCCCTTCTAGAGATATTTTTACATAGTGTTTTGATTTTTTTCTTTTTTAAATTTACTGTTAAAATGTTAGTAACTAATTCAGAACTTGTAAGATTTCTGTGTAAGGAGACAAAACATTTTGCATGGAAAAAAAACATTTTGCATGATAAAATTTGCAAGTTGCCTCTTTGCAACCTTTGTTCCAGAGGGTTTTGTTTTATTGGTGTTGTTTTTGTGGTTTTGTACCTGGGTTCAGATGCTTACAAGATGAATTTAATATCTTTTCATCTTCTTAAGTATTCTGTGGGTATTCTCTGTTCCTCAGAAGTTCTAAAGAAACTTTCATGATTTCTCTTTACTGCTTCAATCTTGAATTTAAGTATTTTGTAGACCTATTTCATGATGATTTCTCAAATTCTTAACAGTTGACTTTGCATAATCTTATAATTTTTAATTTTTGTGTCTCTTTTGATATTAAAATTTAAAAGTATAGAGAAATTTTTGAAATCTGGACAATTTCTCTTTTTTATTTTTTGCTTTTTGAATTTCCTTTTCCTTTCCTAGGTTTGACAGTTTTTTGTGTGTGTGTTTGGTTTTTTGCTCCAACTCCTGCCACTACTACTCCCCAAAAAACTTAAATTTTTTTTTTAAGTCATGTTTTTTTCCATCTCTAATTGGTTTATTTCTGATTTTCTCCTGATTTCTTCCAGTCTTTCCAGGACACTTTCATTATTTTTCTAAATTCTTACATTGAATGCCAATTTATTTTTTCATTTATTTTTTGCCCTAGTAAAAAAATTAACTACAGTTTCACTTCTTAATAGCTTTGGTTTTATTCCATAAGCTTTGATAGATTTTATTATTTTCTTTAATTTTAAAATAATCTGTAATTGTTTTTCCTTTTTGTTGTTTAGATTCATGTTTTTAATACCCAAGGAGTTAAGGTGATTTGATTTTTTTTAACAGCAGTTTTATGAAATTACTGTGAAAGTTATATTTGAAAAGCCTTTATAAGAAGTTATTTATATTCAAAATATGTATATTCTATTAAAATTTAAATCACAAAAGAAATCTCATACTACAGACTAGATCATTTAAAGAGTTTATTTAAATTAAAACTTGGTGGTTACTGTCAGCATTAATGGTAACACATTGTTAGTTTTTTTTTTACTTTTTTAAATGAAAATTCCAAAAGCCAAGATTTTCTAGTTTTTTTTTTGTTTTGTTTGTTTTTGCATAGCATCAGTTAATTGTTTCTTAATAAAGCTTTTTGATGTTGAATATGAGAAATTTGAAAGGGCGTATTCTACTTTTTTATTCTCATATTTACATGGGATCATAAAATTTTAGAGAAGACTTTTATTTTTACTTACCTCCAAAACAGACCTTTTAGGGAGTAGTCTTAGGGAACTTTGCCAGGGCAAACCTGCTTTTCTTTTTTTCTTTGTTTCACTCAGCTGATGTTCCTCATGCTCTCACCTGAAGATCGGTATGGTATTACTCCTCATTTCACACCTAATGTCAAAGAGGCCTAGTTTTCATTAGTTGATCCTTTTCTCTAACATACTGAGCTTTGAGAACATCCATAAAGAGACTGTGAAATAAGAAGTAATTACTGATGATTTCCCTTCTTGGGCTAACTATTTATTTAGTATTCTCTGTACCTATGGAGATGTAAGTGTTAAATGCATGAATTAGGAAAATAAGGTCTTTATAAAGGAGCAGTTTTATTCAGCTTTATTCAGTTGTAATTGACAAATACAATTGTAAGATATTTAGAGTGTACAGGTAAGATTTGATATATGTATACATTGTGATAGGATTCCCACCATAGAGTTAATTAACATATCTGTCATCCCATATTTTTACCTTTTTGGATCAGAGGTGAAAACACTTAAGTTCGCTTTCTAAGCAAATCTCAATTACGTAGTACAATATTATCAACTATAGTCACCATGTTATACATTAGATCCTCAGACCTTATTCACTTAACAGCTGAAATTTTGTACCCTTTTACCAACCTCTCCCTATTTTCCCCACTGCTTAGCTCCACTTTTCTACTTTCTGTTTTTGAGTTTGACATTTTTTCTTTTTTTAGATTCCACATATAAGTGACACCATGCAGTATTTGTCTTTCTCTGTCTAGCTTATTTCACCTCGCGTAATGCCTTCCAGATTCATTCATGTTGTTGCAAATGACAGGATTTCCTTCTTTTTTAAGACTGAATAATACTGCATTGTGTTTATATATATGCCACATCTTTATTCACAGACACAGGATATTTCCATGTGTTGGGTATTGTGAATAATGCCGTAATGAGCATGAGAGTACACACATATCTCTTTGAGATAGTGACTTCATTTCCTTTGAATATATACTCAGAAGTGGGATTGCTGGATCATATGGCAATTCTGTTTTTAATTTCTTGAGAAATTTCCATACTGTTTTCCACAGTGGCTCTATCATTTTACATTCCCAGCAGTATACATTCCCTTATGTCTGTATTTTTGTCAATACGTGTTATCTCTTGTGTTTTTGATGAGAGCCACCTTAACGAGTGTGAGGCGATATCTCATTGTGGTTTTGATTTGCATTTGCCTTATGATTAGTGATGTTGAGCATCTTTTCATGTGTCTGTTAGCCACCTTTATATCTTCTTCAGAAAAAATGTTTAAGTCCTTCATCCATTTTTTAATTACGTTGTTTGGTTTTTTGCTTTTGAGTTTATGGCTTCCTTGTATATTTTGCATATTAACCCCTTTTCAGATATGTGGTTTGCAAATATTTTGTCCCTTTTTACAGGTTGCCTTTTCATTTTGTTGATGGTTTCCTTTGTTATTCAGTAGCTTTTTAGTTTGATGTTATTTATTTTTGGTTTTATTGTCTTTGCTTCAGGTGTCAAATCCAAAAAATCACAACTAAGACCAATGTCAAGGAGCTTGCAATCCTATGTTTTCTTCGAGTTTTACAGTTTCAGGTCTTAATTCAAGTCTTCAATTTGAGTTGATTTTTGTATATGGTATAACATAATGGTACAGTTTTATTCTTTTGCCTGTGAATATCCACTTTTCCCCACACCACTTACTAAGGAGACTGTCCTTTCCCTGTTGTATATTCTTGGTTCCTTTGTTGAAAATTAATTGACCATTTATGTGTGGGCTTTTTTCTGGCCTCTCTGTTCTGTTGATCTGTGTGTCTGCTTCTATGTCAATACCATTCTGTTCTGATTACTCTAGCTTTGTAATATATTCTGAAATCAGGAAGTGTGATGCTCCAACTTTCTTCTTTCTCAGGATTGCTTTGGCTATTTTGGGTCTTCTGTGGTTCCATATGGATTTTAGTGTTGTCTTTTCTATTTCTATGGAAAATGCCATTGGAATTTTGATAGGATTGCATTGAATGTGTAGATCACTTTGGGTAGCATTTTAACAATATTAATTCTTCCAGTCCATGAACATGGAATATCTTTCAACTTATTCATGTCTTCTTCAATTTCTTTCATCAATATGTTTATAGTTTTCAGTGTATACATTGTTCACCTCCTTGGTTAAATTTATTCCTAAGTATTTTATTCTTTTTATTGCTATTGTGAATAGATTGTCTTCTTAATTTCTCTTTCTAATTTGTTGTTAGTGTACAGAAAATAATTTAAAGTAATTTTTGATAAGTATGAACTTACTCTCACTGTCCACCTCCCAAGAGGCTTGGGGGAGCCAAGGGTGGGACAGGGCAGTGACCCTGGGAGGAAGGGGCCACTTCTGCCCGCAGGGGAGAGATGTGAGCGTCCCGGTTTACTGGCTCCTGCTGCTGTAATGGGGAACCCCTACCCCGTCTACTTCTCCACCTCCTTTCTCCCTTCTTCCTTTCCTCTCCCCCCCCCAGTGGTTTTTGTGTGTGTGTGTGTCAACTGTGCTATTTTTATTTTGCTAATTTGCAAATTTTGCTAATTTTGTTTTGTAGTTCATGTGTTTCTTTCTTCCTTCTTCCTTTGTGCTTTGATGGTTTTTTTGTATAGTAATGTGCTTTGATATCTTTATCTTTTGTTGTATCTACTCTTGGTTTTTGCTTTATGGTTACATGAAGCTTATATAAAACATCTTATAGTTATAATAGCCTATTTGAGACTGATAACAGCTTAACTTTGAACACATACAGAAGCTCTACATTTTTACACTCCTCCTCTCCACACTTTGTTTTTGATGTCACAATTTACATCTTTTTGTATTCCGTTTTCATTCATTAATTATTGTAGTTAGTTATTTTTAATATTTTTTTCTTTTAACCTTTATACTAAAGTTATAAGTGATTCACCCCCCACCATTACAATATTAGAGTATTCTGAATTTAACTACAGTTGACCTATGAACAACACAGGTTGAATTGAGCAGATCTGCTCATAAATGGATTTTTTATCAATAAATACAATAAAGTGCTGTAAATGTGTTTTCTGTTCTTCATTATTTTCCTTTTTTTTTTTAAGATTTTATTTATTTATTTGACAGAGAGAGACACAGCGAGAGAGGGAACACAAGCAGGGGGAGTGGGAGAGGGAGAAGCAGGCTTCCCGCTGAGCAGGGAGCCTGATGCAGGGCTCGATCCCAGGACCCCAGGATCATGACCTGAGCCGAAGGCAAATGCTTAACGACTGGGCCATCCAGGCACCTCTTCATGATTTTCTTAATAACATTTTTTTCTCAAGCTTACTTTATTGTAAGAATACAGTATATAACACATATAACATGTAAAATGTGTTTATTGATTGTGTTATTGGTAACACAATAACTGGTCAACAGTAAGTTATTAGTAGTTAAGTTTTGGCGTAGTCAGAAGTTATACATGGATTTTCAACTATGCAGGGAATCAGTGTTCCTGACCTTTGAATTATTCAAGGGTCAGCTGTATATATTTACCTTTACCAGTGTGTTTTATAGTTTCATGTTTTCAGGTTATTAATTAGCATCCTTTTGTTTCAACTTGAAGAACTCCCTTGAACATTGTTTATAAGGCTAGTCTGGTAAACCCCATCAGCTTTCATTTGTCTGTAAAACACATTCTCTCTCCATCAGTTTTTCAGGACAGTATTCTTGGCTGACAGGTTTTTTCTTTCAGCACTTAGGATATCTCACATCTGGTTTGCAAGATTGCTGTTGAAATATCTGCTCATCATCTTATGAGAGGGTCCCTTGTATGTAACAGGTTGCTTTTCTCTTGCTGCCTTTAAGATTCTCTCTGTCTTTAACTTTTGACACTTTTTTGGGGGGAGGGCAGGAGGGTGGTCAGAGGGAAAGGGAGAGAGAAAATCTTAAGCAGACTCCACGCCCAGCGATGAGCCTGATGCAGGGCTCAGTCTCATGACCCTGAGATCATGACCTGAGCTGAAATCAAGAGGGACGCTTAACCGACTGAACCACCCATGTGCCCCATTGACTCTTTAATTATAATGTGTCTCAGTGTGGGTCTCTTTATTCATCTTACTTGGTAATTTGGGGGCTTACTAGATCTGGATATCCGTTTCTTTCCCCAGGTTAGGTAAGTTTTCAGGCATTATTTCTTTTAATATACTTTCTGCCCCTTTTTTTCTTTCTCTTCTCCTGCTAGGACCTCTATAATATGTATATTAGTATACTTACTGTTGTCCCATAAGTCCCTTAAGCTATCTTAATTCTTTTTCATTCTTTCTTCTTTTTGCTCCTCTGTTTAGATGAATTCCTCTGTCCTGTCTCTCAGTTCACGAATCCTTTCTTTTGCTTCATCTAATGTGCTGTTTAACCTCTCTGCTGGATTTTTCAGTTCAGTTATTACATTCTTCAGTTCTGTGATTTCTGTTTGGTAGTTTTTTATATTTTCTATCTCTTTGTTGAAATTCTCACTTTATTCACACATTACTCTCCTGACTTCAGCAAGCAGCTTTATTACTGTTACTTTAAACTGTATTGGGAAAATCACTTATCTTTGTCTCATTAAGATCGGTTTTTGAGGATTTATTTTGTTATTTTGTTTGGAATCCAAACAAAAATATATATATTCCAAACAAATATATATATATAGAGAGAGAGACTGACTCTCCATGTTGATTTCTGTGCGTTACATATAACTGCCACATCTTCCAGTCTTGACACACTGGTCTTACATAAGAAAGTAACTTTGCAATCACCCCAGTCTCAAGCTCCTGGTTGCCTCTCAAACCTTTATGCCTAAGCTGACATCTTTGTTCTTAGTGGCTCTCAGTAGTTGAGAGTGTGCCAAGACCATCAGTGTCTCAAAGAGGAGGATTGCAGTCAGCACCTAGATACAAGCTGATTGGAAGCCAGACTCTCAAGCAGCAGCTGGGAAAGTATGCAGTCAAACCTCTTCCAGGGATAAACTGGGAAATGGGCATCTTTGCCTGGCTCCCTCTATGCTGAGACCAGGTGTATAGCCACTGGGCAGGGGATGCTCCTTAACCATTTAAAAACTGCCTCTTTGTTTCTGATAGTCCTATGGGACTCATGAATGCCAATCCCTTTGATCATCAGAGCTAGGTGATTTAGAGCCCCATTCCCTCAGGTGGCAGCCATAAATGCTGGGGCACTTGTGCAGACAAGCTCATAAAGGAACAATTTTATATGAAATTCTTCAGAGACAGCATATTTAATCAGATGGACCAAGAGCTTAAAATGTAGTTTTGCAAAACATCTTTTTCTGAAAATTCAGTGTTCTTCCATGGTAAAGACAAAAATCTGTGGCATAGTTTTCACATAGATTGCTTTTATTCATTTTGTCACAAAAATGCTGTACGATTTATGTAATCATTTCTTTTACAAGTGTTGGAATAGGATAAAGTATTAATGTATTATTTCCTATTCAAATGCCTATTTATGGTTAAGCCTCCTATGCCCAGTATTAATCACAAGCCACATTGTGGCTATATTGTATTTTGTACTGTGTGGTGAGATCTCTTCATTTTAAATTTTGTTTTTATGAGTAAAGAATATGTTACTTAAAATGTGTTAAATATATATTTTTATTTCCTAGGTCGTCCTTTGTGGAGGGTCTTCTCGAATCCCAAGGCTACAGCAACTAATTAAAGATCTTTTCCCAACTGTTGAGCTTCTGAATTCTATCCCTCCTGATGAGGTCATCCCTATTGGTGCAGCTATAGAAGCAGGGATTCTTATTGGGAAAGAAAACCTTTTAGTGGAAGACTCCCTTAAGATAGAGTGTTCAGCCAAAGATATTTTAGTTAAGGTAGGCTTAGCTTTTCTTTACTTTTCCATAAAAGTAGCATAAGCTTATTGCCCTAAGTTCTTATACATACCATGGTTTTATAGTGAAACTTTGTATATTGATAAAAATTTTAAATTTAGATTTATAATTTTACATTTAATGAGTTTCTCATTTTCTTTCAGCTAGTATTTATCTAACATGTTAATTTCTTATAATTTTAATCATAAGCTTCAAAGAGATAGATACATGTTTCAATTTATTTTTAAATGAAGTAGGTTGGGATTAAGGATCACTTCTGTTTTCTTCTCTTTGCCTATCTGTAGTTTTTAGATTATCAACAAGGATTAAGTATATTTATTATAGGAGTGACTTTGTAATGATAGATATCAAAGGATATGCATATTATTTTTCTGCTTATTAGGGAGTCGATGAATCAGGAGCCAACAGTTTCACAGTACTGTTCCCATCAGGGACTCCTTTGCCAGCTCGAAGACAACACACATTACAAGCCCCCGCAAGTATATCTTCAGTATGCCTTGAACTCTATGAGTCTGAGGGGAAAAACTCTGCAAAAGAAGAAGACAAGTTTGCACAGGTGAATACATAAATTTGGGCAATGAACTAGTCATGTGAAACTGAAGCTTTTCCTTCTTCATTAGACTCAGTTTAATGTCAATTAATATAAATGTATATAAGACATCTATCTAACACATTTTTATGAATGGATTACTACTTTTAAAAGAGAAAAGAAATAAGCAATTTTAATTTGAAAGCGTTACAGGAAAATAAAAACAAAATACAATATGTATTTTTTCTCTTTGTGCTCTCTATCCTCCTTGGTAAAATGTAAGTGGCGGGGAAAATGACATTTTTTGGTTTGTTGTATGCCAGGTGCTATACCAAGCAACTTACAAATATCTCAAAATGCCATGAGATAGACAGTATTATGTTCATTTCATAGATAATTGAGAAACAGGCTCATGGTAGTAAATACCTTATTTTCCTTGAGCTAAGATTTATCTTCAGTTGGTTTTATTCCTGGGCCCTTGCCACCTCTCATACAGGATACCTTTACTTTTTCAAAATACCACATTTCTATTTCATACTATAGAGTCCTCTGCATCCTTTAAAAGGAATGAGGTGGAGCCACTTTATTTGCTTAGAAACATGCCCAAGAAATATAATTACATTAAAACACATATACAGGGACTACAGAGCCATATTTACAGTATGATGTCATTTGTGTTTAAATAAAAAGTTTGAAGAGCATGGGTGTGTGTGAGGGAGGTAGTGTTTGGGTAGCTGTGTGTATATAAATATCCATGCATGGATACAGAAAATATTTATAGGTATTAGCACTATATTTAGAAAACTTAACATTGGGTTGATTTGAAGGTACCAAGAGGGTTTTTTGGGGGTTTTTTTTGTTGTTTTGTTTTGTTTTTACTTTTTAACACTTTGTACTGAATTTCTAACAAAGAGCACAGGACATGAGCATGAAATACTTTTATAGTGAAAATAAAACAAATGTAGGTCACCAAAGGGAATGCATAGTATCTTCAGCTTTATATCTGTTTTCTAATTCAACAAAAGAATAATGAAAACACACATATAAAACCTATCTGGGCTCCACCTCAAACATCTTAGAATCTAGGGGAATAGGGCTCCTTCAAATAGTAAAGTTTTCAAAAGCTCCTCCACATGTTTCTGTTGTGGATTACTATATAAGCACTTTTTCGTGTACTCTATTCCTAAACTCACTTGGCTGCCTTAGTATTCCCTTAGCTTCTTTCTCTTGTACATTTGTCACCTTTTCTCTTCATACACTACTCCAAAACTCTGCAGCTACTGTCACGATGCCAGAAGGAGAAGAGTTAGTCACCTATACTGAATTTGGAAAATACTCTTTTAGAGATCCCATCTGTTCTAATCTCTGTGTTTTACAAATGTGTAAACCAACGTACTTAGTGCTTGCCTAAGATCATAAGACTTGATATTGGCAAAATCTGAAAAGTCACTTCCCAGGATCCTGGGACTTGATATTGGCAAAATCTGAAAAGTCACTTCCCAGGACCCTGGGATCATGACCTGCGCTGAAGGCAGACGCTTAACGACTGAGCCACCCAGGCACCCCTCATTGGTATCTCTTACGTATGTAAGAATGTAATCTTAGTTGTACAAAAGAATTTGTCATCATGTGTTTCTTTAAATTGGTTTTCCAAGTGTATTTAAAATATTAAGAGTTTTTAAAAGTATATATAGAAGTATATGCCAAAATGAAATTTACATGTTACTGGTAATGGCTTAATTACCAAAAAGAAAAGCAGTCTTTATTTTCTGAGACAAAGTATACTTCATAATCTACAATATGTTTAAGAGAAACAAATCTCTTAGTTATATGCTCCCCTTCTAGAGGAGACATTTCCATTAAGAAAGCTTAATCCTAGTCTCTGAAAACTGCCCTATTTTAAAAGATTTGTTTCAGTAATAAGTAAGATTTGGTGCATTGGAATAACTGTTGCATCAGTTTATTAATATATCAAAATACTGAATCATCTTTATATTATTTTTGCATAAACAGGTTGTACTCCAGGATCTAGATAAAAAAGAAAATGGATTACGTGATATATTAGCTGTTCTTACTATGAAAAGGTACAAAATTAAACTACTTCTGATGTTCAGAAAATTCACTGTGAAGCTTGACCTTTTTTGTCAGTTTATTGATTTCTTCAGACATTGCCATTCTAGTAAAATCGTGTATTAAAGCTTGCAAAGATTTTATCAATGAGTTACATTTTTTGCCCTACAAAATTGCTGTATTTTGCAAAGAAAGTGTATCTCAAATCATTTGCATTCTGAATTTTTATGAACTCTAATTATTTTGGTGTGGTCAGCCTAAAAAACTGGTCCATGAAGTTTGAGATATAATTTTTATCAATCTTAAATAAAATCTTCTGAGGTTTACATAACTGATATTATTTGTCCTATGAAAGGATAAGTTTATTTCAGTATTGCTACAGAAAATCTTTAGGAAATAGATTACTAATTAAATCCAGCTATCACCACTCCACTAATAACTGGCCATCTATAAGACTATGTCTTGCAAGTAAATCATTTCCAAATTAACTTTAGGGACAATTCATTCCATAACCATACTTAGCAAGAATGTCAAATTCATTAGAGTAGGTTTGCCTTGGCCTAAGCTTGAAGATGGCATGATGCATCTTCAGTGTGCATAAGGTCTTAAACTTGAGATCTTGATCATCCTGGTTTTCAAGGAATACAACTTTTGTGTCAGTGGTCTAGGAAATTTTTAAGAATAGCTACCTAATTATAGCATATGACACAAGTTTAGACACTGAAATTGTGTTTCTCCTTTATCTTAATACTCTCCTTTCAAAAATTAAAATTATCTTGTTACTCAAAGTCCTCAAATAATTTCTTAAGAACTTTCTGCTTTTATGAAATGAGCTTATGAAATGTTATTGTTTGTTTGTTTAGGGATGGATCTTTACATGTGACGTGCACAGATCAAGAGACTGGAAAATGTGAAGCAATTACTATTGAAGTGGCATCTTAGTGTTCTAGAGAAACCAGGAATTTTTTGGAACTAGACTATCAATATTACTTGGTTTTGTTTACAAGTGATGTTTATATTAAAATACTTTTTGAATGAATCGTATATGTTTCTATTAAAATACAAAATATTGGTAAGTGTTGCAACCTTTTTTTGTTTTCCATTTAGGATGGGAAATATAAGGTCCTTTATTAAAGTGGGAAATATAAGGAACTTCTATCATGAAGCTATTTAGAATTAAATTGAGTGCATTGAAGGAAATTTTACTGGAAATTTGTGTTTTTAAAAAATTTTTGTTCTATAACTTCAAATTTGAACAAGTCTTAATTCTTATTAAATATAAACTCGGAACAATTTACAAGTTTTTGATATTAAATGAAGAAAATTGGAGAACCATGTGAAAAGTAAGATACCATTTTTGCTTAAAAGAAAAAAGTAAATTCATAAACTCAACAATTGTGTATAGATATGTGTGTGACAAGCATAGAAAACAAAAGTCTAGAAGGCTGCCCACCAAACTTGTAACAGTGGCCTTTTTGTGGACAGAAATATAGGGTGGCACTTTCACTTTTCCTTTTTACAATTTTGTTTGGTGTGATTTTTTTTCCAACAAACACATATTATCTTTTGAAATTAAAAGGTCTTTTTTATTTTGAAGAGCGGGCTAGCCACATTCTGTTCATCAGAGAACACTCACTAGTGCATTGAGATACTCAGTGGATTACTAATGTAAAGCTTATTCACTAGCTAAAACAAGACAACTAATCTGTGTATATTGAAAAGAGAGCTGGATGGTGAGCAGTGCATATCAGGTTCTATTATCAAGAGAGGATTTTTCTCATTTTCTCTCCTTGGTTCCCAGAAAACTGGAGAAGAGGAAATATCTTTACCCAGTGTTAAAATTAAAACTTGTGCTGTTTTTATCTTGTTCAGGCTTTGTGGATGTGCTTTATTCATTATAGTTTATTTTTATGGAGCTAGGTGGCAGTAATAGTCTATTTCTAAAGATACAGAAGCCAAACTTACATTTTTTCATGATTATTCTGTACCAGACTGACAGAATCAAAAAGAATTCAGATATGATTCTGAGTCCACAAAGAAGCGGACTCAAAGTCATACCCTTTTGATTAAGGCTGAGTACTTAGTTATTTTTTAGGTTCTTTTCCAGTTATAAAAACTTTGAAATCAAATAAATAAATATAAATTAAATGTTTTCAGAAAATAGGAAAGTAGCATCTGAACTAGTTGAACTGCTTTCATTTGTGCTTTGGAAAGTGCTTTAGGATTTTATTTCGTAGTTACTATTAGCTCTTTAAACTAGATCAGGCACTGGGAAACTCTAGCCAGTGTGTCAGTTCTATGCCATTCCTATTTTTGTAAATAAAATTTAATTAGAATATAGCCAGGCTTACTGGTATCTGTATTGTTTGTGGCTGTTTTCACACTGTAATGGCGGTGAGTAGTTGGAACAGAGATTCTGTAGCCCACAAACTTTAAAATATTTACTGTCTGGCTCTTTACAGAAAATGTCAACCCTTGAAGTAGATTAATGAAACCTGTAGAATAAAATATCAGAAGGATTTATTCAAGAGTTTTCTTTTCTTCCATGTCTATGTTATAATTTACTTACTTGACTGCTTTTTCCAGTAGATTAGTAAGTATTGTGAGAGCAGAGACGCTGTTAGTCACCATTATGTCCCAGGCCCCAGAACAGTACCTGATCATAGGTGTTCAGTCAGTGTCTATCGAATAAGTGCATTGCATGGAAGAAAAAATAAGTCTTTGTATTCTAAAGAACAATGGCCAGTAAGTACATCTTTTGCATATTTTGTGATTTCTTTAGAAACACAATAAAGAAGGAAAGGAATACCACTGCTTCTGGCTTTATTAGTCAGCTTTGCATGTTTTTCCCCCAAACATATCAAATTTGAAATTGTCACCAAAGGTGCTCTGTTGCCTAATGAAATGTTCTCCAAATTGTCTTGCATCCTAATGTGACAAGTTTTTTTCTTCTGAATTTGGGGAGGGTTTGCCGATTAACTTTGCTTGTGTTTTACTTTTTCAAGGTAAAAATAGCTTCAACATTCTTCTAATTAGAAAATGATACACATTCATTATAAAATTAAAATTGCAAAAGAAAGGGGTGCCTGGGTGGCTCAGTCGGTTAAATCATCCAACTCTTGATTTCGACTCAGGTCATGATCTCAAGGGCTGTGAGACTGAGCCCCATGTTAGGCTCCGAGCTCAGTGGTGAGTCTGCTTGAGATTCTCTTTCTCCTCCTCCCTCTGCCCCTTCCCCTGCTCAGCATGCACATGCACCTCCTTTCTCTCTCTCTCAAATCTTTTTAAAATAAAAAAAAAACAAAATTGCAAAAGAAGAAAATCTAAAACATCCTATATTCTACCACCTAGAGTAACAACTTAAGATATTTTTGATGAACATCTTGATGATCTTTTCATACACTTACCAATTATCTTTGCAGTGTCCAAATATTTTAAAAACATGAGGGGCACCTGGGTGGCCCAGTCAGTTAAGCATCTGCTGTTGGCTCAGGTCGTGATCCCAGGGTCCTGGGATCAAGCTCCACGTCAGGCGAGCAGGGAGCCTGTTTCTCCCTCTCCCACTGCCCCTCTCCCTGCTTGTGCTCTCTCTCGCTCTAAAACATTTGCACTTTTACCAGTAAAGGAAGGGATTATGTCAAACTATAATTTTGCCTATCTATATGTCTGATACTGTCCAAAGGAAAGAGCCAAATATACAGATAGAAATAAATTCCTATATATAATACTGTGAAAGTCTTGGGAGGACACAACGTACTTGTCAGCACAAAGCTGTTATATGTGGAAGAGCTTTTAAAGATTAAAAAAAAGTATCAAAAAATAAAATAAAAAAATGTATCAGCACAAAATAAATTCTGTGGGAAAATGCCAGGATTTCTAAAGTAACAGTGAGTAACCATGTAACATTTATAACAATACCACTGTTTGCTTTAATTCTTTATCTCATTTTAGATTGTAACCTCACCATAACTCCCTGAGTAGTTGCAATATGCAAAGAGTAATCTAGCCTCTATTGTGTTCTACATGTAGAAACAGAAATAGATTCAGAGAAGTTAAATAATTTATCCAAGAACTGACTGTGAATTTTGAACTAATACTCATATGCTTGTTTTGTAAACAATTTCTCTTGATTGCTTACTATTCTAAACACTTTATTTGCATTATTTCATTTAAATTCACATTGTCCATTCTATTCCCTGCCCTTTGAAGAACATTACAATGAAACAGGAGACACTCCATGGGTCTCCAGAAATCATATTTGCAGAGGTCTTTATGGGAAAAAATGGGGGTGGAGGCATTTCTGTATGTTTCTCTTGAGGCCAGTGATACATGCGTCTGGCTTTTGATTTCCTTCTCCATTTATAGCCAGGATTTACCAAGATCCTCAAACATTTTAGTCTCAGGACTCTTTTACACTCTTAAAAATTATTGAGAACCTAAAGAGCTTTTATTTATATTGGGTTTTGTGGGGGGGGTTTTTAGATTTTATTTATTTGAGATAGAATGAGACAGAGCAAACATGAGTGGGGGTGGGGAGAGACAGAGGGAGAGGGAGAAGCAGGCTCTCCACTGAGCAGGAAGCCCAACATGGGGCTCAATCCCAGGACCCTGGGATGATGACCCCTGAGCCGAAGGCAGATGCTTAACTAACTGAGCCACCCAGGTGCCCCTGTATTGGTTTTATATATATACATACATAGTTAGTTATTTTCCATATAGAAGTTAAAAACCAACACTTTTTTTCTGCCACAGACACTTTCTGTTGTTGGCTATACAAAGGTGCATATCAGGTATGTGTGTGGGGTGAATCTGGGTTCCCCACAGGTTCGCCAGGTCTGGAGTCATAGCTGTTGCAGTAAATATTTTGCCTCCGGTTTCCCTATCACTCCTTCACCTCATCTGTTGAACCATCCTCCTTCCTCTTGTAACTTGTTGTCCCTTTGACTCGTATTTTCCCTTCCTCTTTCCTATGTGAAATTTCGCTATCAGTCTTAAGCTCTTGTTTCTGGGCATGTTGGGCAGATCCAAGGATAACTTGGGGCTAAGGGCCTGGCATGGATCTGGTTTTTCAGGGAAGATCAGAACCATCCTCAGAAGCCAGGCCATGGAGAAGATGGGAGGGAACTTTCTAGAACAAACTTCCCTGAGTTACAGGTGAGGATTACAGTAGTATGTTTCCCCCTTGTCTCCTGAATGTTTTGAAAAATGTTACCCTCCCCTGGGTTAGACCTAAAACCAAGAGATTTTTAAAATCACTCGTTTTTTAAATAAAAAAATTACATGTTTAGTAACATTTTTATGAAAGATAACTTTTCAAAAACAAAAGATTTAGTAGTAAGTGTGGTATTATGTTTTTTCAAATCTCTTTAATGTCTGTCTTGAGAAGACAGCTCTGTTTTGTTTCTTCATTCAATCTGTTACAATATCCAAGTTGTGTATCCTCTGAAAAACTTCACTCTGTACTTGTGAGAGGAGAGTAAAGAAGTCAGAAAAACATCTTGATATTATGTAAAGTTTTGAACTTACGAGCCTCCTGAAGGGTCTCCGGGTCCCTATACCATACTTTGAGAGTTGCTGCTTTAGATAGTTACACAGTGTACCTGTTGAAGAGACAAGGTTTCCTCTGTCCCCTGGAATTAATAGGGTTGAAGACAAAGACAACGGAAACAGTTGATTTACAAAAGAGTCTAATTCATTCTGTAAATTTTTACTGAAACTGATCAAGACCCAAAAAAACAGACAAGATAACTATAAATGTTGGAAAGTGCATTTAGTGCCAAAGAGAGAGAATGGAAGACAGGAGGTAACTTCTTTAGATAGGGTGACCAGGAGAGGCCTCTGAGGAAGTGGAAGAAGCGGAGACCCAAGCAATAAGAAGGTAGCCATGTGAAGAGAGAGCAGCTTCTCCTCTAGGAAGTAATTACAGTTGCCTTAAGATATTTATGTACTTGCTTATTATCTGCTTCTCCCACTAGGATATAAGTTCTATGCGGATGGGGTCTTTTTTCTTTCCTGTCTACTTTTAGCACCTCATACATTGCCTGGCACATATGAGATACACCATAAAAGATTTCTGAATGGGTGGAAAAGATCCTAGAGAACAATGAGTAAAGAGGAGAGTGGCCCAAAGTAAGGTCAGGGTGGCCAGTTACAATCACTTAAGGCCTAGCAAGGTATCAGGAGGTTTGGATTTTATTCTAGGTACTCTGGGAAGTATTTAAAGCAGGAGAAGGACATGTCCCACTTTTATGTGTTAAGGTCACTCAGTTGTATGGAAAATGGATTAGAGGGGAAGCGATAGGGGAAGTGAAACCAGGTAGGCTTTTGTAGGACTGCAGGTGAGAAATAGCGGCCTCTACTAAGGGCATAGCAGCAGCAATGGAGAAAAGAGGCAGAATCAAGGTATATTTTGGACATAGCATTGACACAACTTGCTAATGAAATTATGGAATGAGGAGAGGGTAAATCAAGATGACACCTAGATTTCCTTCTTGGAACCCTGAGTAGATGGTGGAGGCAGTGTATTGAGATGAGGAAGTTTGGGGACACTTGCAGTGGAGAGGATCGGGTCTGGAGGCAAAAATCAAGGGCATTCTTATGAGTGTGTTCAATTTGAGATGTTTGTGCCACACCTAAGAGGATATGTCAGCTAGGCACTATGGATATCCAAATCTGGAAATCAGGGAAGAGGTCAAGGCTGGAGACAAAAAGTTGGGAACCTTAAGCATAAAGATGATATATAAATCCATGGGAACTGAGGCAGTCACTTAGGGAGAGAGCCTAAGAGAGATGTCTTGGGGCCAAGCCCTGAGGAACCCCAGCATTTAGGCTAGATAAAGGGAACCAAAAAGGGGAGTGAAGAGAGGTCAATGAGGTAGAAGAAAAACCAAGAAACAGGATGGGTGCTCCTGGGTTGTTCTAAGAACATATAGGACTGGCAGTGAATACACTTGGGGAGGGGAGGAAGGCGGTGAAGCTGAATCTAAATTGTAAAGGGTCTCTAGGAGTAATCCTGGCAAAGATGGGGGAAAGTAGGCATTTTCTAGCAGCAAGAGCAGAATTGAAGTCCTAGGGACAGGGAGCAGGGAATATTCGAGGAAGTCACAAATTAGGAGGGAATGATGAGCAGTGAGGCTTGCGAAGTGGACAGGAACAACCATATCACAAAGGGGCTTCCATGTGATAGGGATGGATAGGACTTTTTATTCCTTATTACCAAGGTAATAAGATGCTCATTATAGAAAATGATTAAATATGTAAAAAGGAGCTATCAAAAAGGAAATCACTCCCCAGAGATTTTACATTTATCTTCCTATACTTTTTTTATGTAGTTGAAACTTTTACAGGTTTTTGTTGTTTTTGCTTAACATATTTAACACTTCCCCCATGATACTAAAGTCTTCATAAACATCTTTTTAAGTGGCTAGACAGTACTTCACAATGGAACCAAAGTAATTTCTTCAATGTTCTGTGTATACAGTATTTCAAATTTATTATACATGATGTTTTGAAAGATTTTTGTAATTTTGACATAAATTTCTTTTTAAAATCCTTGGTCGATGTCAAACGGCTTTCTACCCAAATTTTCCCAATTGACTCTTTCAAGATTTCTGCGTTAGACTGTTCAGAACAATCACCATGGAAGCGGTGTAAAGAATGGATGGGGGCGGGGCGGTGGGGGGTGGGTGGGGAGCCCGGTTAGGAGCTGCTACAGTTGTCCAGCAGAGAAGACCTGGCCTCCTGCAGCCTTGCTAGCAAGCTGTGCACACCCTTCCCCTCGACCCCCTCCCCCCCAGAAGCATCAGGCGGAAAGTTCGTTAGAAACGGCAGAACCTCAGGTCCCAGCCCAGACCTACCTAATTTGAATCTGCATTTTAACAAGATCCTCAGATGATTCCTATGGCCATTCAAGTGAGAGAAGCACAGATGGAGACGACTGGTGGTTTCAAACTGCTGCACACTACAATCACCTGGGGAGCTCTAAAAAATTCCAAAGCTCAGGTCACACCCCATACCAATTAAATCAATCTCAGCGAGTGGGACCAAAAAACAAAACCTTTCCAAGTAATCCCGACATGTAGCCAATTTTGAGAACCTTTGATCTAGGGGTGCAGCGTGTAAGGAAACAATGGTTAGTTGGGCTCAGGTGGCTGAGGAACAGGCTTGGGAGGTAAACCTAACTCTGCACCACACAGCTCCACTTTACATTTTGGATTTTGCACAACATACAAGTAGGGTTGATGTGAAAGAACTAAAAAGCATCGAAGGCCTGGTGTACGTACTTCCGAATTAGAAGTTACACCGCCCGATCGAGGTACGCTGGCCGCTAATGCAGAGAAGCACCGTCTGGCCAGGACCGCGCGCCCCGCCCCCCCCCCTCCAGCGGCTCCCGCGCCCTCCCGCGTGTCGGGACGGGACTTGGGGCGCATGCGCGCTCGCCGCTGCGGCCGGGGTCGGCCTCCGGTGACGTCAGGACGCGTCGCGGGTTCCAGCCCCGAGCCCCGGGCCCCCAGACTCCCGCGCAGGTCGGGCGGGGGCGGGGCGTCAGGCCAGCTGAGCTATCCCGTCAGACCGCGCCAGTTTGAATGAAAGCTCCTCAAGATGGCGGCGGCTGGGGCCGAGGCGCGAGGAGGTGAGGGCTGGAGAGCGGCACCCCTCACTGTCCCCCGTTCTCCAGGCAAACTCCCGAGGCCCGGGAAGCGGGGCCGGGATCCGTGGGCCCGCCAGAGCGCGACGCGGCGAAACGCCGCCTCCCGCTCTGCTGACACCTTGGCCCCCAAAGGCGCCCCGCGGGCTTCACCCTTCCCCCGGTCCCTGACCCTTCTCACGGCACGGCCCGCTCGCTCCCCGCAGTCTCTTCCTGCATCCCGCTTCCGCGGGGCCCGGTCCGCGCGCCCTGCCCCGAGGTCGGCTGTCTCTCGCTCCGCGGAGGTCCCGCGGACTCCGTGGCCCGGCCCCCGCTGCCCGTTGGGCCGGAGGCCCCTCCCCGCCTGGTCGCAGTGTGGAGGTATTCGGGCGGCCGCCGCGGCTCCTGGTAATCCCCGGGGGGGTGCTCGAGGGCCTGTGGGCACGCGTGTGGTTTACTCCTTTGTGGTGGTTTGGGCGGGACGTTTTGTGTTCGGGCTGGCTTTTTAACTGGGAAGCGGGAAGTACCCGGTGGTGTAAATGTGACCTCAGTATCAGAGGAAAAAAGAAATTGGGGCTGAAGTATGAACGCTAAGGAAATAAGTGAGCATACACCCCATTTGGACGCGCTAGAAGGGTAAATTCCCCGTCGGAGAATATCCCAGTAAGTGGGTGTTTGAAGACGTAGCCTCTGCCTTACGGTAATTTTTATACCCACCGGGAACTTGCGTGTTATTTTTGTGGACGCCAGAGAATTAGATCCTAGCGTGTGTGTGTGTGTGTGCGCCTGCCTGTCTCGCGCACCCTCTGAAAGACTGGAATTTTCAAGGCATTCTAGAATTTAAAGATATTTGCTAGCACTACTCCTGTCCACCTAGATTATGAACTCATTATCCCCAAACTTTTCTTCCACTAGGGGTTAGTGTTAACCTAGTTTAAGGTTTTTGTAGTGGTAATGAAATGTTTAATCTTGCAAATGAATTATCTTCTACATTATCATAGATAATCGGAATTGTTAACCAAGGGTTTGCGGTTTTTTATGTTCCTTTTTTTTTTTTTCCCTCAAAAATAGCATTTACGTCGAGGGTTGTCTTGAACCTCAAGTTAAACTAGGTAAAAATGGTAGGGACAACAGACATACACACCTTGGGTGATACCCAAGAGGAACCTCCTTTGCACGTGATCAGCATCGTGAGGTTAACTTTACACAAAACATCCCGAAGTTTTTTAAATGGAAGACATTTAAGTGGTCATTTCTGTTGTACCACTCTCTTGCACCCAAAGCACCACTCCACAGTAAGCAGTCACTCCCCCAAATATTTTTTTGGAGAAAATACCTTTCATTTTCTTGGTCTAGAATTACGAATCTTTTGTAGAAAGCGGGGTGATGGAAATCGTGCTTCAAGGTTTCTGACGATGAAGCCCCAGTGTGAGTTGGGGAGGGTGAGGGAAGGATATAATAAGAGCTGCTGTGTGTTCTCTCTTCCTTGGAAATTACCTCAAAACAAAAGGTTATCACAACTACCTTGGAGAGCTACCGAGTAAAGCTTGAGTTTACTGATAGATTTTGTTTGGTTAATTCCACTTGCACCCCCGCATTTTTTTCAGTGAATCTGAAACCTGGAAAGATGGAAACATCACTAAAGTCATGTAGCTAGGTAGCGAAGCAAAGGCTGGGGCAGAGGACCCTTGATTCTCTGGAGTGCTTACCATAACTCGAGCCGTAAAACCACGTTTATTACATATTTCTAAACATCAGTTTGTGTTAACATATTTTATATGCCATGTGGTAGCATACTGTTTACACAAAATTGAGAGTAAAATCTTTAGCACATTTAGTTACTGGCTTCTGTAAGGTTAATTATGAGTGTGTCTGATTTTTTTTAAGCTTGGTATGGATTATGTAAATTGAGTACTCTGTTTTGTAAATCTTGGCTTTAAAAACAATGCAGGAAATGAGTATTATGAAAACAAATTCTCCATTATTTGTAACAATTCTTGGGCTTATTTACCTTGATAATAATACAGCATAGGCAAAATAATAAATGGACTTAAAATTTCATGCAGCATTCCAGAATGGGAAAAGTAGGGCATGTGATTGCTGTATGACTATGTTACTGTAGAACTGTATTTCAATTAGATTTCATTTCTTATTGTCCAACGAAGAGAAAGGGAAAAAGTTGTTTTTAATAACTTTTAAGGCTGTTTTAAAATATATTTAAGATATTTTTAATAAGTTTGTCTTAGGATCTACATTTTATTAAAACTGATTATATTCTTTATATTCTATGTAGACTATAATGGAAAAGGTAAAAACTATCTCTGTTGCCGTTTGCATCTATATGTAATTTCAAGAAAGCTTACAGACATGAAACTTATTGTTCAGGTGGCTTAGTAGAAATTAATTTACATTAGTTAAGCATAGTAGGATAGAGACCCATGAAAAAAATCCAAGACCAGTTTACCAAAATAGTTCTTTAATGCTTAACTTTTTCTTGAAGACATATAAATGGTTTCTTGTCATATGAATTTTCAGTCCTGTAAAATTGCTAGTTGAAGGGTGGGGATATAGCGGTCTTAAGTTTTTCCTTTTTTTGTTTTAATTGAGTAGCTACTTCATTAGTAAAGAATTCTATTTTCTTATTGTAGCTTGGTGTGTGCCTTGCCTAGTTTCACTTGATACTCTTCAGGAATTATGTAGAAAAGAAAAACTCACATGTAAATCGATTGGAATCACCAAAAGGAATCTAAACAATTATGAGGTGGAATACTTGTGTGACTACAAGGTAGTAAAGGTAAGGCAAATATCTAGCCCCTTAAAAGAGACCTTATCAGACTTCAATTCAGTATTTCATATTTCTGTAACATAAAAAGAACCTTAAAAGTAAGCAAAAGCTCTTCTTAATGTTAAAAATTCTAAGTCATAATAAATTTATATGTCCTATCATCTATATTGCCAAATAACATTGAGAGGATTTTGAAGCATTAAATGTTCTTGCATTAGAATATTTTAAGGTACTTATATCATTCTACATCCAACTCTTGATTATCTCCATGTGGATTACCAGAGCAAATGTTTTATCTCATGTTGGCTTCTGTCATTCATTTTGTTCCTGAATCATATTTCCCCACTATCACCTGAAATAAACCTAGAAATTCAAACCCAATTTTAGTGCTGTTGAACCTCCTCAGGAAGCATCACCATTTTGTATGTCCTGTACCGTGTCAAACTCCAGATGTGAGGTTCTGTGGTATAATAGAATGGCCTGGAGTTTAGAGTCATTTCTGATCTTCGATTGGTACTTTGTGGCTTTATCAAAGTCATTTAACTTCTCGGGGGCCTCACCTGAATTCCTGTTTCTCTTTAAAATGACAGGTTTGTTTTCCTAAGAACCTTCCTCAATCTAAACCTTATGATATATTTTTGAGTAATTCATCTTTCTGTAGTCTGCTCCCTCTCCAAGAACTCTTTTTTGGTCATTTATTTGTCACTTCTTCCAGACAAATGAATTGGGAATCTTTCTCCTTTGTCTTCCATATTGATTCAGTCATTAAGTCCAGTTCTTCCTCTGAAACATCCATCATCTTTTCATGTAACTACCTTCCCCACTCAGTGGGATTTTATGATCAAGCATTTCACCTACACTCTTCAGCAACCTTCAACCCCAAAACAGCCCAGTCACCTGCCATCTTATTGTATAAACTGTGGCCTGACCAGTCTAGCCAAGAATATCCTATAATCACACGTACTGATACCATTAAAGCTTATTTCTCATCTCACTCCACTCGGTTCTACATAAGGTTTTTATCTGTTGCTTTCTTTTCCCTTTCTTGTCAGCAATTTTTCTAATTTTTTATTACTTTTCTGGACTTCTTACTCTATCCTTCACCTTCGTACTCAGCCACAGACACTGAAGTGTATTTACTTCCCTGTCTTCCACTTCCGTGAAATATAGGATCCTTCAAGTATGAACTCTGAACTTTACACCAGTTATCTGTATCTTTGCTGTCACTGTTTTTCCTTTTCCTGTCCATCCCTGTTAGAACTTTGCTTAATCCATGATGCCTGCTTTTTTTTTCTTTTTCTTTTTTTTTTTTTTTTTGTTCTTAAGCTCTCTTTTTCCACTTACTTCTCTCAGTCAATAAAACCTATTCAGGTCTTATCCAATCTTTCTTCAGCCTTGTCTCCCCACTCAAGCATTCCTGTCCTCTACTTCATTTCCCATTAACTTTTTCAAACAGCTTTGTCAAGATGTAATTCACATACCATACAATTCACTAATTTAAAGTGTACAACTCAGCTTTTAGCATGCTCTCAGAGTTATTCTAAAGTTGACTGTGGTGACGGTTGCACATTTTCATTACGCCAAAAAGAAACTCCGCACCACTTGGGCACTACTCCCCAAACCTCCCCAATCTTCTTACCCCACTAGCCCTAGCCAACCAGTAATCTACTTTCTGCCTCTGTAGATTGCCTATTTGGACAATAGGCAATCTACAGGGTCATAAATAGGACCTTACATTATGTATGTGGTTCTTTTTGATTGGTTTCTTTCATTTAGCATGGTGTTTTCAAGGTTTGTCCATGTTGTAGCATGTATTAATACATCATTCCTTTTAATTGCCAACTATTCCATTATAGGGATGTAGGATATACAATTTATTCCTCACTTGGACATTTGGGTTGTTTCTGTTGGGGGCTATTATAAATAATGCTGTTATGAACATTCATGTAGAGGTTTTTGTATGGACATGTTTTCATTTCTCTTGGATATATACCTAAGAGTTGAATTGCTGGGTCATACAATTTCTCTGTGTTTAACTACTTGAGGAACTGCCAGACATTCCCACTAGCAGTGTTATGAGTGTTTCAATTTCTATACCTCCTTACCGACACATTATTATCTGACTCTTTGATTATAGCTGTCCTAGTGGGCATGGAGTAGTACCTCAAAACCAATCCTTATGGTTTTGATTTGCATTTCTCTGATGGCTAATGATACCAAGCATCTTTTTTGTGCTTTTTAGCCATTTGTATTTCTTTGGAGAACTGTCCATTCTGAGCCTTTGCCCATTTTTTTAAATTGGGTTTTTTTTTTTTAATTATTGAGTTGTAATAGTTCTTTATATATGCTAGATAGTCCCTCATGAGATACACAGTTTGTAAAAATTTTCTCCTGGAGATTGTCTCGTCACTTCTCATTAACTTTTTAACCCACTTTATTCTGATTTATGCCCCTATCAGTGACCTCCTCATTCCAAATATGAGGACCTCAAATCTTACTCTCCTTCTTAGCAATGTCTGACACTGTTTGCCTCTTGCTCTTCTTTGAAATTCTCTTGTCCAAGGAGAGACTGCCTATGCTCATACTCCGTCTCTACCATCTATTAGTTGAGTGACTTTTAGCAAATTACTTAGCCTCTCTGTCTTTCCGTTTCTTCACTTATAAAGTGAGGATAATTATAGTACCCATCTTAGGGTTATGATTAGCATTAAATGAGTTGATATAGATAAATGCTTAGAACAGAGACTGACCTGTGATGTTCATATTGTAGAAGTGTTTTCTGTCATTGTTACTCACCTCTATCTCCCCTCCTTTTCCCACCTTTTTCTTAGTACTCTTTCTGAATCTCCATTGTCTCTTGCCTGTCCTTCCTCTGAAATGTAGATAACCTTCACAGCTCTGTCCTTGGCCCACTTCTTACCTTGAAATGACTCTGTAGATGACCTCTTTCCCAGTGGTTTCTACTTCTCTCTGTTTGACTCATGACTGCCAAATCTTTGTGAGGCATTGACCTCTTTATGGACTTCATTTCAAACTGGACACTGTACAGGTTCCCAAATTCAACATATTCAAAACTGCACCTGTTTTCCTCCCTCAAATCTGCTTCCTGATCTAGTAGTGTTCCCTATCTAATCTAAGAAAACCATGATACCTCCAGTTACCTAAACTTTTTAAGTTCAGACATTTTTAATTCTTCCTTTCTACCTGCCATCTAATAGGTCATCAGATTATATTATCTTTGTCTCTCTATTTGTGTTTTTATGTTCATTCTTGCTGTACTTGAACAGTTAGTTATGTAGGGGTCTGTGCCTACATTGAAGGAACTACCATTATTCTTACACAGGATTCTGAATGTTGTAGTTAGGTTTAGATAGCTTTTGCTCTTTGGTTTCCCTTTTGCTCTTATCAATCCTTTCGGTTTCTTGTTTTGGAATAAGCACCCTTACTTGCACACTTAGGTCCCTTCTAAGAGGGACCACTTATATCCCTCCTTTCTTCTTGTTTCTAGCACAAATTACTTAATCTGTGAGCCAGTATTATTTCCACATATACCCTTTTACTCTCTCCCCTCTCATGTTCAGGGCACGTGAAAGATCACATGACCGTGTCCTTTTTTTGTGTGTACCCCTCCATTTAGTTCGTAAGAGACACTGTTTCAATACCATATTCCTCAAAGCCGTTACAGATGCTTCTAAAACACAGTTCTGGTTGTGTTAGGGCCTTGCTTTAGACCTTTTAATGGCTTGTCTACCAATCTAAGCTGAGACCTTTTGTAGTGAGGTTCTTTATTATCTGGTCACCAACTGCCTTTCCAGCTTCATCTCCTGTGACATATCCTACTTTTTATCCACACGGAAATACATATAAATTCTTTCATTTAGCTAAGATTTAATGAGCACCTACTATGAGCTGGGCAGTGTTCTACGCATTGGGGATATAGCTTATATTCTAGTTCCTTGAACACATTATACACCCATGTGCCCTTTTGCTGTTCTCATCCAGTTCCCTCGCTGGAATACTGTTGTTTCCCTTTTCTCCTTGACAGAATTCTCTTTGGCCTGGAAAGTTCAGCTGAAAGGTTACCACTTATTTTTGAGCTTTCTGCCCTCCCCCCATGTCCGTAAAATTAATTGCTTTATAGTCAGGACTTAATAAGCACTGTTTGTATTATTCTAGAACTTGACACATTTTATAGCTTGGTTTCATACCTTCTCTGCTAAATTGTCAACCATTTAGGGCTAGGACTAGGTCTTACTGTAGTCTCTAGTACACAATGGGTATTTAGTTAGTACTTAATGAATTGAATTGGCTTTTGCATCAGTGATTTCTCCATTCCTCACAATCACCAGTACACTAGATATTCTTAGCTTCAGACTTAGATTAAAGCAGCAATCTATTGACTAATAGCTCCTATATCATCTTTCTATAGTCTCAATAAACATTTGAGTTTCTTTTGTGTGTCAGGTACTACGTTAGACTCTGGTAAAAATAAAGGTTAATCAGAAACTGTCTCTCACCTTAAACTCACAGCCTGGTGGAAAGATGGATAAGTACACCATCCATTAAAATATAGTATAATAAGTACAGTGGCAGACTTCATTACATATCTGTGGGAGGTACACCAGGGCCAGGTCACAGAAAGCTTCCCAGAAGAGGGGATATCCCCCTAAGACCTAAAAAAGACAGGTACACTATAACTCATGGTTTTAGTACAGAGAAAGGAGTGCTAGAATATGGGAGTTGGAAAGGATGAGAGATGAGTGAAGGAACTTTCACAGCATTCTACAGCAATGGGGGGTCACTTGAAAGGTTTTCAAAGAGTGATACAGTCAGATATTCAGAGAATTTTCTGTCTGCAGTAAGGAAAGTGGATTGGCGGGGAGGGGAATGACACACAATTTAAACATTCTGAAAGGCTGTTGCGGTGATCTGGGCAAGAAATTATAGTGCTTAAACTAAAGGAGATAAAAAGAAATAGGTAGTTTTTTTGTTTTTGTTTTAATTATCATGGTTATAAAATGTACAAGTCTATGGTTTAGTGGTCGGGATTGGGTAGGAATCCAGCAGTGAGGGATCTACATCTATGAAAACATGTGTTTCTGACTTGTGGTGGTGTAGACAAGATTGCTTACCAAGACCCAGCAATTTAGGAGGATTCGGATGGGAGGACCAGGTTGGGTTTGGAGAAGAAGGTTGAGGACATTTAACTGTAGGATGACTGGTAGGGAGTTGAGAATGTGGCTCAGAGTCAAGAGTGAGAACTGGAAAACAGATTTTGAAGTAATTGGGAAAAAGATAGCAACTGAAGCTCTGGGAATGGATATGATTATCCATTAATTAACAGCTATTTATTGCCATCTGCCATGTCATATGCTAGACACTGGGGATCGCAGCAATTAATGACACAGAGGCATGGTTTCTGATACATGGAGTTGATCTTTTAGTGAGAGTAGAAAACCTTAAATATAATTGTACAATGTACTTACAGTTGAGGTAAGTGCTAATGTAACAGAAGGTTGTAACTTCTGGAGAAACTAGGCAGCCGTTCGTGAGAAATGGTGTTTAAACTCAGCCCTAAAGAATGGAAAGAGAAGTAGGGAAGGGTCTTGAGGCAGAAGAGAGCCTGACTTCTTCAAGGAATAGAAAGTGTGAGTGGAACATAGCAAGAGAGATTGAAAGGAGGCTAGAAGGATGGGGAGGACCCAGAAAGTACAGCTCCCTACAATCCAAGAAAAGAATTTGGGCTTTATCTTAAGGGCAGTAGGGAAACATTAACTAGTTTTGTGCAGGGGAGTGACGTGATGAGATGGATGTGTTGAAGATGGTGTTCTGGCTGTTGGACCTTGAATGGTTTGAAAATGGTTAGAGGCTATTGCAGTATCAAGCAAAGAAAATGTGAGAAGAGAGCAAGGACTGATGAGTAGTATGGTGGGTGAGGTGGGGGTTCTCATGGGAAAAACTATCAAAGCAACTGAGACAAACTGGCCAGAAAGGTAGGAAGAAAACTGGAAGAATGAGTCATGAAGCCTGAGGGAGAGAGAATGTTAGCACAATAGGGAAGAGGCCAGTGGGGTCAAGAAGATCCATGAGGGACCCATTGCATTGAGCAATGGAAGAGTCATTGATGCTGTTAAAGCAGTGTTTGTGCATGGTAGAAGACGCCGAAATAGAATGAATTAAAGCATAAATTACAGGTGAAGGACGCCTGGGTGGCTCAGTTGGTTAAGTGTCTGCCTTTTGCTCAAGTCATGATCCCAGGGTCTTGGAATCAAGTCCCACATTGGGCTCCTTGCTCAGTGGGGAGCCTGCTTCTCTCTCTGCCTGCCAGTCCCCCTGCTTGTGTGCGCGCTCTGTCTCTGACAAATAAATAAAATTAAAAAAAAAAGAAATCAGAGGTGAGAAAGAGTCAAGTAGTATGGATAATGCTTTGAAGAAGTCTAGCTTTGAAGAAAGGGAGAAAGGGCTATGTAGGTTTTAAAGGTGTTTATAATTTTATATTTTTATTTAAAAATATAGGTAATATCTGCATGTGATTTTAAAAATTGAATGTTCTAAAAAGTTGAATGTTCTTATACTGAAAAGAAGTCTTCCACCCCTGTGACCTTGAGTCTCCTGTCTCTCGACTTTTAGTAATTTATCCTATTTTTGAAATTCCTTATATATTCCAGCATTTATATATCAAAGGAGGTTTAGTTTAATTTTGCTTTTAAAAAATGAGGGAGGCTTAAAAAGCTAAAAATAAAAAATGTGGGAGGTTTAAATGCTGGTGAGAGCAAGTAGAGGAGAAACTGAAGAGATGGGAGAGGTGTGATAATTGATGGAGGAAATACATCTCTTGTATCAGCATCCACCTTTTCTCTAGTTACATGTCCATGGAAAGGTGAAAATTAAGGGAGTTTCTGTTTTTCTCTGCATTAGGAACAGAGGTCTAGGGCTACTGAAAATAACGGGGGAGGTAGTGGGAGAGTGACCTTGAACAAAGTGGAGAAGTTCCTAGTTTGGGAACTAGCCAGTTTGGGAAATGGAATGAATGCTCACTGGAGGAATGACAGGGCTCTTACTGTTGTGAATTCATGTCAGGGTCCACTTGAACAAATTGTGGTAGTGTCAGTGCTGTATGGTTTTTCTGCAACATGTTGCTGCCATGTTCACCTTTCATACAGAAACATTTCTGACAAAACCAAATACTCTTTATTAACATACTTAGCTCATCATTGAAGGACCAGAACCCCCAGGCACATTGGTAAGCCTTCTCCCTTAATAAGCAAATATTAAGAGAGAAATATTACCAAAGCTTTGACTTCATAAAGTATCCAGGTAGTTCTTTGTCTCTAGAACCACCACTTACTGCATGACACATACTGGCAGAATTGTCCACCTCTAACATAGATTAATATTCCTGAAAGACTGCACTCAGAGTGGTTTGTTAAGAACTGGAATAACATAGAAATCATTTGACTAAAATCCATATTTGAGACATCAGGAAAAGAGAACTCCAAGAAAGGACTTTTCCAGGGTCATGTTGCTCAGTTGTGTCAGTCTTGGACCACTAGCCCAGGTCTCAGAATTGCTACTTGGTCAGTTACTGTCCTGAAAATCCAGTGACTTTCCATGGAACACTAGTGTTTTCATAATTAGATTCAGGCTGTTTTACCACTAATACTGAATATGATGATTTCAAAACTTTCAGGAAAGATTGGCTAATGGGAAGATAGTTTTTGTTTTTTGTTTTCCCATATATATATATATATATATATATATTTTAAGTTTTTGTGCTTGCTACCACTTACTGGCTATAGACAGCAGATGACAGAACAAATATTGAAAAAACATGAATTACTATCTACATTAAGTTTAACAGCTTGTATTTCTTTTAAAGATTCATGTAGTTACTCTTGTGATTTTTTTATATTGCATATATGTTGGCAGCCATATTTTTTGTTTTGCATTCAGAAACAGTCAAAGTCTAGGATATAGTAGGCAATTGTGCTTGGTTTTGGGGCTATGAAGAACAAGATTTCATCCCTCTTGGTCTCTGGTTAAGTTTAGAAATGGGAAACAAGGGGATTGGCAGTGATCAGTTCTCCTCAGGCAAGAGAGTCAGGAAAGACTTCACGGGGTAGGTGACATTTGAGCTGACTTCTAAAGATGAGTAGGTTTTCCACACGTAAAAAAATGAGACCAAAATAAGTTTGTTATGGAAATGTAAGAGGCCACTGTAATTAGAACTTTGTAAACAAAGGAGAAAGTGGTGAAAAGGCCTGGCATCTTCAAGTACTAGCAGCCACAGTTCAGTATGGCTAGAGGGTGGTGTGTGAATGGGGCCATGATGGAAGACTGTGTTAGAGAGGCATCAGGGACCCAATCAAGAATGATCTTTGTTATAACAGAAAGTTTGAACTTCATTCTTTAGGCAGTGGGGGAGCCGTTAAAATTTTTAAGCAAGAAAGTAACAGAACGACTGGTACTATGGATTTCTTATTTTTATAAGAAAACTTCACTTTAGTAAAGAAAAATTGGGGTGTCACCAGCCAGAGGCAGGGAAACCAGTTAGGAGACTAATGCAGTAATCCCAGCAAGAATTGAAGGCCTGAAGTAACTAGAGCTATGGTAATAAAGATGGACAGGAACAAATATCTGAAGAAACTTGATGACAGATTGAGAAGAGGAATCTAGATTGAGCTCCTGGTCTGCGACTCATGTGACTGGGTAGATGATGGGTAAGATTATACTTGATGGGGAAAAGGAGAAAAAAAATCCATTTAGGAAGAACAGTGGTGAGTTCCATGGAGATAGATGGATGTAAGAACCTGTTGGACACCCAGTAGGCTATTGGATATATGGGGGTGCCAATAAAATTTTGGAAGTCATCAGCATATAATTAACACCACTGGAGTGATGAGGTTGCCCAGAGAGCGTTTAGAGCAAGAATTTTTAACCTCTGGAATCCAGATATTCTCCATTATCCAAAATAGTACATATGTGACTTTTGTTAGGGGAAGGTCCATAGCTTTCTCCAGATTCTCAAAAGCGATAAACCTTACTTGGTGTGGAAAGGGGCCAAGGACAGAGCCCCGAGTATCTGCATTAAGTGATGGGCAAGGATAGTAAGTAGTCTCAGCAAAGAAGACAGTAAAGGAATAATAGTGAAGAGAGAAATGTGATGTCAAGTAACATGAGGACTGAAGAGTCATTGGCTTGGCAATTAGAAGACTGGTAAATTATTTCTAATAAACAAGATGGAATCAAATGTATTTGTATGTAATGAAGCTTCCCACAGAAACACTATGGCTTCTAAGAATTGTAAAAACCATTGGCCTATAAAAAAGGTTCAAATGCCTCTGTCGAGTATTCAAGGCTAAAATTTGCTCTTGCCTTGCCATTTAACTTCTCGCTTCAATATTCTGAACTTTAAAGGTAGCCAAATCCATCTCTTCACTGTTTTCTGGATACTTCATACAAATCTTAGCTCCATGCTTTTGCTGGTGTTTTTCATCCTGCCTGCCCTGTTCCCTACCCAACAAATTCTATCAGCCTTTCGCAGTTTGGTTTGTTCTGCTTTCTCTGTGCTCCTTTCTGACTATATTGATTTCCTTCTTTATATACTAGTGGTAATTATTGTCTTGTTTTGTCACTTAAAATTGTACTGCCTTGCATTGCTACTTACTGTACATATTATTGCCTTCTTTTCCCAGAGATTTTACCCCTGAAGACTAGCACTACCCTACATCTCATCACACCCCCTACACCCCCTAGGGGCTGAACTTTCACATACTTATTTTAAATACTAAAATATTTGAATGAATTTAACCTAAGCCAAATATAGTGGGGGAAAATGTGTTTAAGACAAAATTCTTATAATGCATTCTAAATTATACAGGAGTGATTGATGGATCATTTTACAACCGTACTCCATTTCTATGGGTAATCAAGAGTTGACTGCATATCAGAATAAAATACTGATATATATGAGGCTTATGAACTTTTGGACTTTTATTTGGAATTTTTAATGAATTAATTAAATTTGTTAGGCCAAACTAATTTTTCTGTGTAAGATTACCAATTTTTCAAAATGGAAATATCTTTTTTGGATTTAAAGTAAAATGCACTTACTAAAATAAGTCTACAAAGTAGAAGTAAAATATTACTAGTATTTCTATACTATTTTGCCAAAGGCACTCATGTTTTATAAACATCTTTACCATCCGTAAATTAAGTAGGTACTGATGGGATTAACATACAAAACAGTCACTAACAATGCAGCTGGCTCATTACTAAACAATGTGGTATGTTACTTTGGAAGCTGACTTCAGAGGCCTGGTGTTACTGGTTTTGCTGAATGATAATTTAGCTTAATTATCTGATTTGAAGCCAGTGTTTCTGTTTCTTCCATTATTTGCTGACAACTGTTGGCATAATCCAGGGTATGGTAGGAAAAACTGTAGCAGAAAAAAAAAGGGCCAGAGTTGCATTGCTGCATTCCAGAGTCAGAAAAATTAAAAACTTTCCTAGATAAGAAGTACAATAGGTATGTTAGATACTGCCACGTGGGTCACATTATTGTTGACCAGATATCAACATAAATCCTAAATTGTAGTAGTTACCTGACAGGAGGGAGAAATCCGTGTTACACTTAGCCAGTTTGACTAACACTTAAATATGTCTAACTAAGCTTTTCCTTTTTTCCCTGAAATCACTGTATGTATTTTCAAGAAAGTACAGTTTTTTGCATATCCTCACACCTTAATTTAACCACATTTTCTAAACAGGTAAAGCATATTTTGACCATTTTCATAAAGAAGGAAAGTTAATTCACAGGCACTATTGCTTTTTGAGTAGAATATACTAAAACATTGAGACGAATCAGTGGGAAGAATATAAACTTAATCACTGGCTGAGTGATTTGCTTCAGCAAAGCTGCCTCGGGGCTCCTTTACCCCAGTTTGTGCCTCAGTAACATTTCCTAAACCTTCCAGGTTATTTGGCATTAATCAATAATAAAACAAGTGTTATACATGCCCTTTATAATAAAAACTTAAAAATTTCAGGGAAAAGCAAATGTATCCCAATTAAGTTTTTAATCCATATCTATGATTTAAAACAACTAAAAACTGTAGAATATACAGTTTAATCACTTTCATATTTTAGAGTGTGGATATATGTGAGTTATTCCAGAGGACAAAGAAAAAAATTGAAGGGCTTTAGAATTTTTTTATTATACACACTTAACCACCTTTTTTAAGAGAAACTTAACATGGCGTTCTCTGATTTTAAGGGAAGAGAACCTAGTCAAGTCACTGGGGTAGGAAGGCAGAATTCTAGGGACCATGGTGGCCACAACAGCAGTCTGAGGGATAAATCAAAATGTTTGGTGTTAGGTGGCTTGAGTGCCTGCTACCTAATCCATTCACGGGTGAGTCTAAATAAGGTAAGAATTCTCTGGAATCGTGATGTCTGTCCAGTAGAAACCATATAAGCTTAAATTTTCTAGTAATCACATTAAACAAGTGAAATGAAACAGGTGAGACTGCTTTCAAGAATATATTTAATTGGGGGCACCTGGCTGGCTCAGTCAGTAGAGTGTGTGACTCTTGATCTCGGGCTTGTGAGTTTGAGCCCCACGTTGGGCATAGAGAGGACTTTAAACAAATCAATCTTTAAAAAATAATAATATATTTAATCCAATAAAAGCAAAATATTTCAGTATATAATCAATATTTTTCAAATGTTAAGAAATACTTTACTTTTTTGCGTGTTTAGTGTTTGTAATTCAGTGTGTATTACACTTAAAGCACATCTCAATTTGGACTAGTCACATTTCAGGTGCTTGACAGCTACATGCTGCTAGGAATGACTATTGGACATTGTGTCTCTAGAACATCTAAGGGATGTGTGCCCATGATATTGAGAAATAGAACTTGCCTTATATCCAATGTAAAATATTAAAATTACCTGCCTTAGAGGATGCCTACATCTGTGCTGGCCAAGTGAAGCACTAAGTAGGTCATAAATTGTTAGTTTTGAGACTGCCTGTTTCCGTGATCAAGATAAATACGAAATACGACTTTGTTTAATAATTACTGTTTAGTAAAATATTCATGAATTTCAGTACTCTTATGTTCACGTGCAGTTTACCTATGCTCAAACATACTATGCCACAACTAAATTCTGCACCTAATTTATGTAATATAAAGAAAAAAGTTTTATGTTTGTATTGCATCCACTAGAAACCTCTGACTCAATATATTCTGAGCTTTATTAAGAAGAATGATAATGGCTACCTTACTCTTTAAGATATTAAATTCTTTTAAGTAATTAGGACTCATAATCTGATTTCAATTTTCTTTTATATTTTAAGGATATGGAGTATTATCTTGTAAAATGGAAAGGATGGCCAGATTCTACAAATACTTGGGAACCTTTGCAAAATCTCAAGTGCCCATTACTACTTCAACAGTTCTCTAATGACAAGCATAATTATTTATCTCAGGTAAACAAAGGCAAAGCAATATCTCTAAAAGACAATAACAAAGCTTTGAAACCTGCCGTTGCCGAATATATTGTAAAGAAGGCCAAACAAAGGGTAGCTCTGCAGAGATGGCAAGATGAACTCAACAGAAGAAAGAATCATAAAGGAATGATTTTTGTTGAAAATACTGTTGACTTAGAGGGCCCACCTTCAGACTTCTACTACATTAATGAATACAAACCAGCTCCTGGAATCAGCTTAGTCAATGAAGCTACCTTTGGTTGTTCATGTACAGACTGCTTCTTTGAGAAATGTTGTCCTGCTGAAGCTGGAGTTCTTTTGGCTTATAATAAAAACCAGCAAATTAAAATCCCACCTGGTACCCCCATTTATGAATGCAACTCAAGGTGTCAATGTGGACCCGATTGTCCCAATAGGATTGTACAAAAAGGCACCCAGTATTCTCTTTGCATCTTTCGAACTAGCAATGGCTGTGGCTGGGGTGTAAAAACCCTTGTGAAGATTAAAAGAATGAGTTTTGTCATGGAATATGTTGGAGAGGTATGTTCAACTTACAACAAACAATGGGTGTGGAAGGTTTATGCTTTTTTTACATCAGTAACAAATATTGGTACTTTTTATATTACCATTTGCAAGTGAGAGAAGGGTTCACTGGCATTGTTAGAAATACAAACTTGTATATGAACAAAAATATATATATAATCACAAACAAAATAGTCCTCTTTCAGAAACACCCATTCATAGTCATTGAAACCGGCATTTGTAAAATATGGCGACTGTTTTTTTACATAAAAGCCCTAAGAAGAAAATCAGATCTAAACACCTGCTGACTTTGAAAACTTTTAGATTATAATTCATCCACTTGACTAAATATGGTTAAGTGTAGTTGGCAAAACTCAATATCGTATCAACATGAGAGATACTGTAGGGTAGACAAATGCTTTCTTAGCAAGTGTTGTAAAATAACTTTAAAAGCATTTATTGAATCCACCAGAAGATCCAAATTCTTTGTAGCTCAGCTGGAGACTATTCTCTAAATTACCAGACTGAGCAAATTTATTTTTATATGTATAATGTAAATATACAAAAAATAGTATTTGCATGTACCACATACTATTCTAAGCACCTTATGCTTTAACTCCTTAATACTCTCAATAACTCTGAGGTAGTAGTGTTATCTCCGTTATTATAGATGAGGAAACAGGCACAGAGAAGTTCAGCAACTTGTACAAGGTCACATTGTAGTGAAGAGGAGCTAGGATTCAAAACCAAGGCTCCAAGATGAGTGCACTTTGCCGCTGTGCTACACTTCCTCAAACTGAGTGAAGGACTAAGCTGTGACTAGAAAATACAAGTGTGACTTGCATATCTCAGGTTGTCACATCTGACATTTTAAAAGTTATGTGGAACTAGGTCATGTATAATTATCTGTATTCATCTAGAATTCTGAGATTAAATTGGAACCCTACTTCGATCCTTCAGTTTTTATACAACAGCAGGTTATTGTAAATCACTATATGGGATACCAGATCTTGTATAATCAAATTCCCCTCTGTTTTGGCTTACTGAATGCCATAGTTAAATCTGGTTGACACCATGAATCACTTTAGACATTTTTGGTTTCCTAAGCTGAGCATCTGGTAAAGCTGTGTTCTTAGAACTGTAGACGATGGTTTTGAGCTACAGAATTTCATGAAAACAAGAGTGTCATCAAAACAAATATTCACACAAAGTACTCTAGAAGAGCTGGATGGAAAGATGTGGAAAACTAAGGGCAGAAATGACTGCAAAAGAATCAAGGCTGTTTAAGACAGGAATTAGGACAACCCACAGTTAAGAAATTGAGACAGTACTACTTTTATTCCAATTTATTCAGATGTTCAAAAAGCTACCCAATTATAGCTTTCTGTAGGACACAATGGAATGTAAAGGACTAAATTTACAAGACACTCATTTGCAACAATGTGGATGGAACTAGAGGGTATTATGCCTACTCTACGAAACTAAACTTTCCATACAGTTGACTGCAAATTTGACATGCCTTCTTTCCTGTATTTGTAACAGATTTCCATTTGTAACTGCACAAATTACAGGAAAAATAAGCTTTTAGAGTATCTTTACTTTTTTTTTAAATTAACATATAATGTATTACTGGTTTCAGAGGTGCAGGTCTGTGATTCATCAGTCTTATATAATACCCAGTGCTCATTACATCACATGCCCTCCTTAATTCCCATCACCCAGTTACCTCACCCCTCTCCCCCTCTCCCCTTCAGCAACCCTGTTGTTTCCTATGATTAAGAGTCTCTTATGGTTTGTCTCCCTCTCTGGTTTCACCTTGTTTTATTTTTTCCTCACTTCCCCTATGATCCTCTGTTTTGTTTCTTAAATTCCACATATAAGTAAGGTCATATAATTGTCTTTCTCTGATTGACTTATTTCGCTTAGCATAATACTCTCTAGTTCCATCCACATTGTTGCAAATGAGTATCTTGTAAATTTAGTCCTTTACATTCCGTTATGTCCTACAGAAAGCTATAATTGGGTAGCTTTTTGAACATCTGAATAAATTGGAATGAAAGTAGTACTGTCTCAATTTCTTAACTGTGGGTTGTCCTAATTCCTTTCTTAAACAGCCTTGATTCTTTTGCAGTCATTTCTGCCCTTAGTTTTCTACATCTTTCCATCCAGCTCTTCTAGAGTACTTTGTGTGAATATTTGTTTTGATGACACTTTAATTTCTTTACCTTTGTAGGCATTAGTATGTTAATAAATTTATGGATGAGTGTGTTTCTTCAGTTCAACAATAGCTATATAATATACTATAGTTTTTTCTTTTTAGGTAATCACAAGTGAAGAAGCTGAAAGACGGGGGCAGTTATATGACAACAAGGGAATCACATATCTCTTTGATCTGGATTATGAATCTGATGAATTCACAGTGGATGCAGCCCGATATGGAAATGTCTCTCATTTTGTGAATCACAGTGTAAGTGATACTTAAAGAATAGACAGGACTAATCAACTTAGCACTGTTTTTAATGATTTTCCATAGTTGAGGAATAATTATCTTTAAATTACTTACCCTTCTCATATTTCCAAAGTATAATACAAAGACCTCTTTGGTTAGGTTATGGTATTATTGCTGTATTAGGAAAATTCACTGAGGTGCCTACACAATACCATGCGTTTTGCAAGAGTTTTTATGTGTTACTTCATTTAATCATTCCAAAACTTTGTAAGTTGGGTTTTGTGTTAATGTAGAGGACGAAGTTAGTGAGCGGAGGAATTAAGAGGTAGAAGGGTTAGGAATCACATGCAACTGTAGAAGTTAACATGTAACATGTTAATATATTTATAAGATTTAAGAATTTGCAGAGTAAGTATTTAGGGCTATTTTTCTAAGTTACCAGTTACTATTTTTAATTCATGTTTGAAAAGAAGTTAGAATACAGCTGGAACCCTGATTATAGAATTTTATACTCTATCAACTATTTCTAAAAATAAGGGAGATGATTAGTTACTGGGTACCTACTAAGTGCCAGCAGATAAGGGTAAGTTATGTAGCTGCCCATATAAGAAAGTAGGCCATGCTAAACTTATGATGGATTTTATACCAAGAAACTAGTTTACGTTTAGTAGTGAAATGTCAGAAACCTTCTGAGTCGTTTGTTGTTTTTTGATTTTTAATGTTTTTCTTTTTAATTTTTTTCAAATTTTTTTCTTAATGATAAATTTGAGATACTCTCAAAACAGATGTATTCTATACAAGGACAATTAAACACTTATTTTGATTTCTTAGGATGATTCACTAGATGTTTCTTCTTGCATTGTCCAGAATTTAATACAGAATTCTCAAAATATTAAACAATTCCAAACAGAGGTTAAAGCAATGAAACTCCATTCAGTATAAAATTTGAGTTTTATAATGCTGACTTTTTTTTTAAATAGTTATATTCTATTTCACATTACTTTTCTCTGTATCACGTTACTAACTGAAATGAACTACATACAGGTGAAATGATAATGTTATCTAGGGTTTGCATGACAAGTCCTCAGAAAAGTTAAAAGGTTGAGACTAGGTGAAACAATTGGTAAAAATGTTAGTAATTGTTAAAGCTGCAGGGTGAATGTATGTGGATTTATTATTTTCACTAGTGTGTATGTCTGAGATTTTCTATAAGTGAAAACAGTATTTTTTAATTTGCGTGCCTCAAAGACCACTAAACAATAAACAGTGTAATTCTAACAGAACTTAAAAAATAATAGTCGAGAAATTATTTTATATGGAATGTAGAAGAGCCTGTTCATGTCATTTTTACTTAAATGGGTTCTAATGTTCCTTCTTAGTGTGACCCAAATCTTCAGGTGTTCAATGTTTTCATTGACAACCTTGACACCCGTCTTCCCCGAATAGCATTATTTTCCACAAGAACCATAAATGCTGGAGAAGAGCTCACCTTTGATTATCAAATGAAAGGTATGGTTCTCAAGTACGGTTTGATTGGTGTTCACTTGTTTCCATATGAAGAATCAGAGTAGGAAAAGACCTGAACCAAAAGATCTGAACCAAGCAAATATTAAAGAAGAGAAAAAATGAGGCTCTAAGAGTTGTCATTTTACTCAAGGTCACAAAGCTAATCTGACAGAGGTAAAACTAGAATCCAGGTCTGCCTGACCTTGAGCTGAGTAATGCTCTTTTCTCTGTATTCACGTTGCCACCTGCTTTTTTCATAATTTCCATTTATGAAAGCTTATCATACACATCTTTTCTCAATATTATTTGTATTTTAAAATTGTAAGGCATACATTTCTGAATATTTACTAAGAGATGTATATTCAAAAGATTGAAAATACGACTTAAATCACAAGTGAACTTATTCCATTCCTACTTGGATTTGGCTTTTTTTTTTTTTTAAATGGTACTTTTATTTGCTTTATTGTGACAATATCTTTTTCTTTGTTTTTTTCTAAGTATTAATTACAGGGTGTTACTATTTGGCCTTGCTTTATGGCCCTTAAGTAATGTATGAAATTGAATGATTGTGTATTGGATTTTCCCAGTTAAGTTCCATCATTTCCGAAAGCTGTTCTTTTAAGTATGGGCTAATAGTATATGCTTTTATCTCTTACTAGCCCACACCGTCCTTTCAAGATAATTCATAATGATTTGTCTCTGAATATTCACATTTACTTAAAACTGATAGAAAATTTGAACTTCCTCCTGAATTGTCGTAATTCTTACTTCTGTATTTCTTTTTCTATGTAATCAGGTTCTGGAGATATATCTTCAGATTCTGTTGACCACAGCCCAGCCAAAAAGAGGGTCAGAACTGTGTGCAAGTGTGGAGCTGTGACTTGCAGAGGTTACCTCAACTGAATTTTCAGGAAATAGAGCTGATGATTGTAGTTTTGTTTTTTTCTAATGTTAACATTTCAAAAAAGTATTTGGGACTCTTCTCATATTATCAAGATTATATGCTATGTTAATTTACAGTTCATATTTCAAACTATTGGCCAAATGTATTACTGATGCTTCTGAAGAGAACACAGGGTCACACAGACTAGTTTGAAATACACATATTTAGTAGATACCAAACATGAAAACTATTTACATATGAGCATATACATAACATAAAAAGTCTGTGTGAATAAAGAAATGCCTCCTTCAGTGTTTAAGCATTGAATTGATAGCGTAACAGTCACTAAGATCAAATATTCAACCTGCGTACCTTGATTTTAGAGAAAGTTAATTCAGTTTGGACAAATATATACAAGTGCTATTCTATTATGTTGTCATTCCCATTATTACTCACTGTACTTGTATTTGAGACAAACAGATGATACTATATACTATTTTCCTACTTTCATTAAAATATTGGGTCTTACTCATACATAAACTTAAGGTTTAAAATTAAATATAAAAAAATTTACAGCTTAATTCATATTTTGAAGCAATCTAGACTGTTATGAGTCATGTATGTCTGAACCAGTAATTCTTAAAGACTTATTCCCTTAAAAGAATAATTTCCAAAAAGCTCTACAATTCTAGAATGGCTGGCCATTATGCTGCTTCGAAAGGCCGGGGCAGTAGGACCACAAGAGGGTTTTTGGAGTGCTGGGCAGAGGGAAGGGAGCACTTGAAGGGCCCCTCTTAGTAACGCGAATTAAGAGATCCATGTTGAGTTCCTCTGGTCTAGACATAAACAGCAAAACAAGCTACTCCTGAGTGCAGTTGCACCTAACAGTAATGTTTCATACAATACATTAATATTACATTTTCTGAATTTCAGGCAGTTTTAACATTTCCACCAAATTTAATTATTTTTCTATTTCCTGCAGGCTCTTAAAATAATCTATATTTTGGACTGATACTTATTTTTTATACATGAATTTTTTAAATGTGATAAAGCTAAACTTGGCTTGGCCAAAGTGTGTACCTGAATAATGAGAACTTTTTTTACTTGAACCATGAAGACTGAAATGGACTATATTCCTCGGTTTTTGTTTTGCTGCATAGTAAAACCTCAATCGGGGAAAAAAACGTGTTTTCATCTCTGTCTTGTGGCATTTGTAATCATGGTGTCCAACATGAAGGTAAACGCAGCAAGTAAATCTGGCTTTCAGTATTCCTAATTAAATTATACCTAAGCTCATTGCCCCGTTGCTTTAATGACCTAAAATAAGTTGGGGTAAAACTGAACTGACTTCAAGAATGCAGCACTTCAAATATCTTCTTAATCCTTAACCTCTTTTTTGGGAGAAGCTACACTTTATTATGCATTATGTTGCTACCACATGACTTTGCTCTTTCATAATACAGGGTAAATTCTTTACATGTTTGGAGTCTCAGTGTATTAACCAAAATCTGCTGAAGGTGTCAAGGAAAAATACATTTTTTGGTGCCATTTCTTAGGTTTTCTTTATGAGAAAATAGTCACATGGTGTCAGTGGTGAGAAAGCATCACAGATTTACAGGTGCTCCAATGGCCAAGCTTACTTTGAATTATAATTCTTACAGGTTTAAATATGTAATTTTAATATTCTTAAAAAGTGTTCTGTCCAGTTATTCTTGTCTATTTCTTGTGTTAAAAAAAAAAATGTAATGTAAAACAGGAGGGCAAAGGGAAAGTGGCTATTTTCAGTAAACTTGTTTCATTTTGTCCTTATTACTAGAAATTTAATGGGTCTTTGAGATTTTAATTACCTCTGTTACCTTTATTTTATTAAAAAGCTGGACTTAATCAGTAAAATAGGAACTCCGTACATGAAGCTGTTAAAAGCCTTTAAGTCAACATTTAGCTTCTTTAGTTTCCCAAGTTGTCAGAATTTGTTCTCTCAGTATAAATATAGACAATATTCAAGGGTGATATTTAGATCGAGTTTAAACTGTAAATCCACTGTGCAAGTTGTATTAGTATCATTGTTTTCAGTACCTACATGAGGATCGTGATACACGGTAATCTCAGGGTCTTTTCCCCCGCTCTGTGCAAAATCCAGACTGCATTTATTTTTCTTACAGTTCATTTTTCTTTAGCAAAATAAATTTAGTTTGGCATTTGATTTTCTATTTATCGTGGCTTAGCTTTGTTTCTGAATATTTTACCATCATTTCCAGTAAGGCTTACAAAAGGGTCAAAAAAACACCCATGTATTCTGGACTACTTGCTTTTGCGATTAACCGAAGGTTTTTATACCATTCCTTCAAAGTTTATCATTGTCATGGTTGATCCATTTGAATAGTAAAGTAGAATTTTACATAGCATAAAGTGAATATGGATGGATACTTGTAAAATGTCTTGAGCATTAGTCACCAGGTTACTTGAACACATTGTACTAAATAAAAACTGCCTGGAACTGTAAGGGAATTTTAGATGGAAAGCTCCTATTCTTTGAGCAAGCTATTAGGCCCTTTCTCTGTGCTCCTCATAAACCCGTGAGGCTGGCGCTCTCAATCCTGTACTGGTTAGGTAACATTAACACACCCAAGATCACCCAGCTCGGAGCCAGTAAACTACCTATCATGTCCTCAATTTTGTACTTAGTTTAAACAAACATGTAACTCTTGGATTCCTCTCTAAGGCAAATGTGGCTAGTCACGGGCTGTTTCTGATTATCTTGGTTTTTGAAACTTTTTTTCACTTTTCCTTTTCTACTTTACAGTTCTTAAAGTAAAAACCAAGTAGCCACTAGAATTAATCCTGCCCAGAGCTGCGCTCTTTTTCAGAGGCATGATTTCATAGTGGCTAAGACCACGGACGCTGAGCTTGAATTGCCTGCGTTGTCAGTCCCAGCTTCACCCCTTCCCAGCTATGTGAACTACCTCTCTGTGCCTTAGCTTCCTCATTTGTGAATGGGGAGAATAAATTTATCTACCTCAAAGGGTGGTGGCGAGGAATAAAGGAGTTGATATCCAGTGTGTAAAAAATGAAGCATCACAGCATAAGCACCATATGTAAGTATTTGCTACAATTATTCTGTACTGTAAGCCTGTACTTTAAAATCTTTGGTGACCACTACAAGTTGTTTCGTGTTGTATTTTTTTTTTTTAAGTTCTAGTGCTCCTAGCCCTTAAATTCATTCAGCTGGCATTTATTATGCTAGGTTCACCTACAAAACAATGAGCATACGGCAGGATGTTAATACTAAATTGACAATGTGATTATAAAGTGCTAAAAATTTCAGAAGAATGTTTCCAGGCACGTTTTGAATCCCCACTCTGGGTTGTAAGCAGCTCGACTGTTAAGATGAGGTCTTTGGTGTCAGTGAATATATAGTTACATTTGATTATATGATTGTAATAATGAAATGTAACTAATTTTTAGAGCTATAAATAAAAAAAAGTCTCTGGGTTCTTGTATTGGGCCTATTGTAGTTATGACTTGATATTCAACCAATGATCTGCAATTTCTATTGGTCTCTTTAGTGATTTTATATTCACTTTGCATGTAAGTAATGGTACTCATAGGAGAGAGAGGTAAAATGGGATGAATGTATTTTTACCCCAGTCATACTGAGTCTGTGGAATATATTTCATCAAAAGCTGGGAGTAGCTCTTGAGCTAGAAAAGGATCAGTGCGGTGTGGTGATAATGTATATATCATTTAGTTTAACTGATCTGCAAATTGTTTTAGACTCCACTTAAACTCGTTTTAAGTGAAATCTCTCCTTTTGCTTCCTTAATCTGTAAAATGCCAGCATACCTCAAAGTGTTGAAGAATATTTAATAGAACTTTATTAAACACAACTATGCAAAAACATAACCCACTGACGGACTTGAAGGAAATCAAACAACTCACAGAACACACTTATGCTTTTGCCATTTTAATTATTTTCTTTTAGGTCCTAATTTTTCTGCTTTTAAATTTGTCATATTCACACCAGCATTCTTAAGTGATATATCTTTTGAGATATATAAGGGCCTGATTTTTTGAAGTGTTTTTGTGACCCTACACGATATGGTCTATTGTGGTCAGTGTGCCATGGGCACTTCTGTTGTTGGGTGGAGTGTTTTGTGTCAATTCGATCCAGTTGGTCAACGGTGCTATTCAGTTCTGTACCTTTGCTCACTTTCTGTACCTTAATTCTATTGCTGATAGAGGAATGGTCGAGTCTCCAGCTAGAATTGTGCATTAGTTTGTCTTTCTCCTTGGTTTTTGCTTTGTATATTTTGAACATGTTTTTAAGGTACATACACATTTAGCATTGTGTCTTCTTAGTGAACTGGACCTTTTATTAGAAATTTGTGTGATATTAATACAGTCATTCCAGCTTACTTTTAAGTAGTATTTAGGTATCTTTTCCCATCCTTTAATTTTAACCTACCTGCATCATTCACAGTGAGTTTCTGAGAGACTGTGTCTAGGAAGGTTGTTTTTTCACTGTTTTCATTGGTATGTTTTGACCATTTTCACTTAATGATTTCACTTATTGATGTCTGAAATTAGTTCTACCATATCTTTTCTGTTTATCACTATTTTATGTTCTCTGCTTCCCCTTTACTGCCCTGTTTTAGCTTACAGGACCATTTTTAAGTACTCCACTCTGATGTGTCTGTCATGATTTGGACTCTTACCTCTTTGTGTAGGGTTTTTAGTGGTGGCTCTAGAATGCAAGGTTTTTAAGTATCTAAGAGTGAGCTTTTTCTTTTTTCAATGACTATATTCTCACCAGTTGCCAGCTTCTCATATAAATATTGTAAATGCTCTCCTTTAGGTAGCTCAGCTTCTGGTGTTGAGGGAATTTCAAAATCTGAGGAGCTCTGGGAATTTGCATTGGTGCTAAGATTTAGCAGCCTTTTTCTCCTGAGGTATGTGTTTGCCACTGCTTAGAGTGGTTCTCCAACACTGGGAACTATCTTTACATCTTGATCTCTGTGTTTCAAGTCAGAATAAGTATCCTTTGGACAAAGTGTATTTTGTTCCATCTGAGTGGCAGGAATACTCTCTTTAATTCTTGGTCTGTAGCTACTTTTGTTTAAGGAGGTAATATCCCCACTCTTTCTCTCTTGGGATGTTAACAAAACAGTATCAGATTGGCTGTCCCACCCTTGACTCCCTTGTTCAGATATGTGTGTTGACTGAGAAGAATTCTGGGAAGAGATGTGAGTTGATTCCCCATCAGAGTCACTAAAAAGCTTCGGTGACTGAGAGCCCCCTGCCTCTGTGGAAGAAGGGGGGTGTTCTAAACCGTCATCTGTGATTTCATCATTTCTTTTAAAGAATACTTCCCACTGTGGTACTTCTACATCAGCCTTTTGCTGGTGGCGTGTGACAGCACCCAGGTCTTCTTTCGATGAAGCTGGGGTTTGTAATTCTTCTTCACTTTCGCTGTTAGATTCTTCACAATCTATAAAGTTGGCCCAAGGAAAGGTTTGCATACTCTCTGCTCTGAGGTAGCCGGTGCTTGGTCTCTCTTGTTCAGGCTGGTTTTGTGTTGCGGTCATTACAAATACCTCAGGGTGAAGCGTTAGCTGGTATGGAGCCTTGTGCCTTAACGGTAACGGCAGAGGATCATCAAAGAGGTCCTCCTCCTCCTCTGTGGGGAAACACAGAATGCAAAGGGAGCCAATTTGTGCTTTTAATTTAAAATCCGATTTGTAGCATTTAGCTATGTTTCCCTTTGGTGGAACTGCAAATAACAGGTCACTCTTCTAAGAAAAAGGATATTTTGAACAATTTAACTACTGCCCGTCAACTAATGGCAGACTTTAAGAATATAGATCTGTGTTCCCCACGTAGGCCACAATGCCTAGACCAATGGTTCTCAAACCTGGCTGTTCATTAGCCTCATTCGGAAAGCTTTTTATTTTTTATTCATTTATTTAAGTAATCTGTGTCCACCATGGGGCTCAGACTCATGACCCTGAGATCAAGAGTTGCGTGCTCTTCTGACCAAGCCAGCCAGGCGCTCCTGGAAAAACCCTTCTCAAAACTACAGCCTTCTGTCTCTCATTCCAGACCTACTGAATCCCTGAAGGTGGGACCCAATAACTTTTATCTGTGCTTTAAGTTCTGTAGACGACCGTTCCAACAACCAGTTTGCAAACTGTATGTGCTCGGCCAATAGTAGATACTCAGTGAATTAATAAAAATTTTTGTTCTGTGAACACTTTGATACCTACTTTGTGCATGTTATGGGCTAAAATGGTTGTGTCCTCTAAAGTTCCTAATTTGAAGCCCTAGCCCCAGGTGTGACCCATAAGATAGGATTAGTGTCTTTGTAAGAAGAGGAAAACAGATTGCTCACTTTCCATTTTTACGCACGGATGGCACGTGGAAAGGCCAGGTGAGCACACACTGAGAAGGAGGCTGTCAACAAGGAAATGGGTCCTCTCCAAGAACCAAATCTGCTGGCACCTTGACCTTGGACATCCCAGCCTCCAGAACTGTGAGAAGTAAATATCTGAGGCTAAGTCATCCAGTCTCTGGCATTTGTCATAGCAGCCTGAGCCAGCCAAGTGCACAAGGCTGTATAAATACTGAGGGGAACAAATGTGCCAAATGGGGCTTAATTTGAAGTGTCACGAACTGGAAACCAACGAATTTACTCATTTTTTTTTTTTTTTTAAAGCATGTTACATTAGCAATATAATGAGCCAATCCCCTTAAATTCTTAAAAGGAGGAAACGAAACCTTACTTGGAGAATGAAATTCTCATAAACTGAGTAGGCATGTAATTTGGGGGCTGGGGGGAAACATATTTTCCTGCCTTCTAATGACACCTTACCTAAGAAGAAAATTGAATGTTCATGAGACTACTGTCCATGGCAACTTAAGTGTTACCTCATAACTACCTACTTAAAAAGAAAACATTTTTTTCCCAGTGATAAAGGATGTAGCTAAACACCACATTTTTTAAAAGCTGCCTTTAAAAAATGGACCACAGAGATCACCCTGCTCACGTTTTACCAATGTGGAGACCAGCCTAGAGAAGTGGTGTGACAAGACTCTGGGTCAAAACCCGATCAGTTTGATTCCTGGCTCTGCCTAATCCTTAAGCAACGATTTATCTCCTTTCCTGAAGGACTTAAGGTTACTAAGATGTCTAGCAACTATATTTGGAATCATTCTCAGCTCCAAGATAGGGCTTTCTTTCAAAACACAGATTATAAATTTGTTTTTGCCACAGTTACGCTTTAGGCAGTATTTCTGTATCATCTCTAAGTTGAACAGTTTCCTATTCTTCTATACCACTATCACGGTATGTTTCAACTGTAAAAATGTGGCAAAATATTTTTCATATTAATGCATCTGTATGTTATCTAAACTAAACTACCAAGTTTATTTCTGATACTATGAATTCTCTTATGACAATATAGAAGTTTTAAATTTCTCTATATGAAAACAGAGAGGCATATAACAGAAAATAAGTGTTAAAATCCTTAATAGCATTTATACAAGCTGATAAACACACCTAAACCCAATTTTTAAAAAGGACATATTACAATTCTTAGATACTTTCCACCGTCATGTCTGTATAACCATACTGGATAACAATTGGACAACAAATCTGCAATTTAACCCAATAATGAGAGGTATAAAACAGACTTAAAGTGAAGTTAAATGTACAAAGATGACCATTATATAGCCATAATGCAAAGTCTGAGTGAGACTGGCTCCCAGGCCCACCTCTGTTCAAAGCAGCTTTCACCAGACCAGAGTGGGGAAAAAGTCTTGCATGGAAACCCACACCTCTGAAACCAGGGTAAGTTTCTTACCTGAGTCTAGGTGAGTTTTTCTAGCTCTCTTCAATTTTCCAAGTGGTTTATACTTTGGCTCAGTACTTTGGGAAGATCGGCATAAAGGCTTTAAGCTGAAACGAATATGAATATTTTATTTTTTCCTGTGGGGAAAGCTGCTAGAACATAAGCATCATTTACAGAGATTATAAAAACTTGGCCATGTGGAAAATCATGTATCTACTTTTAAAAACTGAAAAGCCATGTTTAATAATTTAAAAACCACTTCACTGTAATAAAGTGGTAACTATAAGCACTTAAATACAACCTGTTACACAGCTAATTGTAGGAATGAGGGAAGGCAAAACTCCTGTATTTGCTCTTGCACTGCAGAAAAGCAGGTCCCTATTCTACAGAATTTTTTTTTTTAATTTTATTTATTTGACAGAGACAGCGAGAGAGGGAGAAGACTTACCGCCGAGCAGCAAAACGATTAAGTAATACAGCGACACCTGGCATTCAGGGAATACAGTATAGCGGGATGCTTACTCTTCCCTGTGTAATGGGGTTTACTTCTCTCTCATAAGAATCTCACAAACCTGATCTCATTCTAGAGGCTGAAAGCTAAGGCACAGTGATGATAAAATACAAAAGGGCACGGAAATAAGACCTGAGGATGGCCTGCCCTGAGGGCCTCACTGCCAACGGCTTCCTTGTGCCAGATTCCCAGAAGCCTTCAGGATTATATGTAACACACCCACTTGAAGAAAGCCGTCGGGCTCCCAATCAGAATCGTATTTACAGCCATGCTCACCTTACTTACATCCTTGCCCCCGTTCTTAGGCCCAAAACTAGTCGCAGCATCCACCCTGTTCAACAAGAGAAGTTCCACAAGGAGCAACTACTCACATTTCTACAACCTTATCCACAGTCGTGCCTATTGGGATGACATTTGGATATACGTTCACAGGACAGATGTAGCTCAAGAAATCTTTAATCTAGAGGAAGGAAAATAAAATGGGTCAATTATCTCTATGCTGAAAAATCGGGGTGTTAGAGAAGCAACAAAAGGGAGGCAGGACAAAGAGCAGCAGCAATTTCTTATGGTGTGGTTCTCAATACTAGCTGCACATGGGGATCACCTAGGGGACCTCTTAGGAAAAAGAAATACCCAACACTCAGGCCCACCCCCAAATCCTTTTGATACTGAGCTACAGTGGGGCCTGGGAATCAGGATATTTAAATGTTCTTCAGGTGATTCTGTTCCACAGTAAGGACTAGGAATTACTGATTAGTGGAATTCAAAGATTCTATTTTTTTTTTTAAGATTTTATTTATTTATTTGACAGCGAGAGAGCATAAGCAGGGGGGAGGGGCGCAGGGGGGAGGGGCACAGGGAGAGGGAGAAGCAGGCTCCCTGCTGAGCAGGGAACCCATTGCTGGGCTCAATCCCAGAGCCCTGGGATCATGACCTGAGCCAAAGGCAGACACTTAACCGATTGAGCCACCCAGGCGCCCCTTTCTTTAAATGACGTTAGTTTCCTTGTCTAAGAAAGTCACCCATAATTAACTAATTCCCCTCAAGTAAATTAGAATTAAGCTGAATATTTAATACACACAAGAAAACAAGGTCTTAGAATTGCATTTCTTCCTCCAATAAAATGGGGAAATTGCATCTTCCAGGATGCTTGATTTGTTCTAAATTTATCCTAATCTAGAGGACAACTGCATGCAAAAATTTCATGACTATATTTTCTGCAAAGTTCAGAATGCTAAACAGGAACTCTGTCACTATTCCCCAAAACATCTCTACAATGTAGACAAGTTTCAGCTTTGTCATTTAATAGATCTTGGTGAGCAGTGACCTTGGTCAAGTTACCTGAAGTCTCTAAGTTATTAGAGTCTTCATCTAAAAGTGTAAATGAGATAATGCATGTGAAGTGTTCAGCACCTGGCATATGTTTAACATTCAATGAAATTATCCATCACAAAGATGATAATGACAACACAAAAGATTTTATTCCCTTCTGCAAATGGAGAAACTGAGTTCTGAGTAATTATTAGAACCCAACTTTACCAAATCAAAAGAGGTAGGAACCCAGGAATTATCTGTAACTCCATATCAAAATAAAGTGGCTACCTTACTTAAAACAGGAGGAAAAAAGAAGACCCATTCATTCTTCAGGTATTTTTCATAAACAAACTCTTTTGTATTTTCAGAGCAGGCCTGCAAACAGAAACTATTATTTACCTGCCCACAACCTATATGATTTGCATAATTAATTCAAAGTTGAGGCTGGTAGAAATCTGAGGCTACTTCTACTTAGAAATGAAGTGGCCACAGGAGACAAGAGACACCTACTACAGGGGCACCCTCCGTCCCTTGTACAAGCTGATCTCCTTACATCAGATGACTGCCTTAAAACAATTCATGAACACTGTCTATTCTCATTATCCGCAGGGGTTATGTTCCTTGAGATCACCGGGAATGGTGAATTAGCAAACAGTGAACCACTACTCCTAAGGGGAAGATAAGGTTCCTGTGAACCTCTGGTCACTGCATTTTTGTCAACCTATCAATGCATCACCTTGTTTTATGTATGTTTGTGTTTAAAGACACCAATTCAGGGAGAGCCTGGGTGGCTCAGTTGGTTAAGCCTCTGCCTTCGGCTCAGGTTACGATCCCAGGGTCCTGGGAGAGTCCCACATCTGGCTCTTTGCTCAGTGCGGAGCGGTTTCTTCCTCTGCCCCTCCGCCCCACCCTGGGCTTGTGCGTGCGTGCGCTCTCTCGCTGACAAACAAAATCTTTTTAAAAAAGACGCCTATTCCGTAGGTACTGTTGATTCATTACTACATACTGTTGATTCATTACTACTGAACTCACAGTCAACAGCACCATAACTCATCCCTGAACCAAGCTTATCAAACACATGGATTGTCTCCATAAGGCACATTCCAGCCTCTGTCCTTAGGAACATACACAGCACCTCAGCACTGCACTTGGGGGCCATTTTAAACAGTGAAACCCCTCCAAAAAAGCACAGAAATGTGTACAACACAGCACTAAACTGACTGCAAAAGGACCCCTGTTTACCCTATGAGCTCAGCGTAGAGGGCGGAGCACCCCCTTGTTCAGGGAATATGCATGTCCGGTGACTCCCATTTCTCACCACTCTGCTCGGCATGTCCGCAAACAACCATGCAGCGCTGCAACCATATTAATTTGGGGGGTCACAAACAAATTTGAATGAGCAAACTTCTAAATAAGGAATCCACAAATAAGGATCAGCTGTATTTAGGAAAAAACTGACAGGAAATGATACTTAAATCTACTATTTACGGGGGCGCCTGGGTGGCTCAGTTGGTAAAGCGGCCAACTCCTGGTTTCGGTGCAGGTCATGATCTCAGGGTCATGAGATCGAGCCCCACATGGGGCTCTGCAGGGAGTCTGCTCGAGATTCTACTCTCCCTCTGTCCCTCCCCCCGATCGAGTGCATGCTCTAAAATAATTAATTTTTTAAAATCTATGTTTTTAAATATATTTCAATATGACCTATACTTAGGATAAGCCTATTAATTAGAGCACTTTTCAGGAAAGCCTGTCTCCTTCTCACCACCCTGAGAGAAGATGACCAAGCACAGCTCACGGGGACCCTCCACGTGGGTGACCACTAGGGCTAATCCAGGAGGCGTGTGGAGGGCCGACAGCAGGGCAGGGGGCGGGGGGGGGGGGCGGTCATCTGCTTCATCTCTCTGCTCAAGCACCAGGGAATATCTCCTTCCTGAGGGGTAATTGCATAAAATCCCAGGAGGGCTTATGGGCCAGAAGTAGTCCTAAGTGAAAAAGTAAGGCCTACCCTCTTCCCTGATTAGATGCCTTCCCCATGGCTGAGACAGAGAGGATACTCAGCCACTAAGAGATCAAAAGGAAGGGACCCTGATGCTGAGCCAGATGCCAAACCAAAGACAAATCCCCAGGAGGAGACTCTGACAACAATCTGAGATTTCAGGATAAAATATAACTAAATTATACCATCACAAAGAACTCCTTCAAGCTGCTGTCGGATAACCTATTTGTACCTGAAAGTTAAGGTCAGTTATTTAAGAGAGAGGTCACTGTGGTATTTTGATAATATGATAAAGAATCATTTACAATACTATGGCTGACTTGATAAGAATGCCACTACCTGGAGCTCTGGAAGAATCCACCTGCTCAAATCATTAACACGGCCACGGCTCACTGCTGCAGTGCTGTATCCATGTATCCCAAATACAAAAGTCATAGTTATCAGGGAAATCAAGTTTTAAGTGCCGAAATGGTCAAACTAAAATTATATGTGACTTAAAGTGTCATACGAAGTCTGATTTTATATACCTTTTTCTGCTGATACGTACATGAAATTACTAAAACTCAGCACTTCTAAGATGTTAGCATTTACTTTAGAAACACATGAGGAGTTTGCAAATACATTACACATATCAAGTTCCCACTCTAGTGAGTAGGTCAATTTCCTAAATAAAAAGGATCCTAACAATGCAACTTGATGAATTACTGAACTTACATCTGAAACTAATGATGTCCTATAGGTTGGCTAGCTAAAAAAAAGGGAGAAAAAAAAAGGATCTGAATGAAACCATTTAATAAGCCTTCTTAAACTGAGTAATTCCAATATAGTATGTCCTTCCCAAGAACAAGGTCTTTATCTCCCCACTGCCAAATACTCAGGACTATTTTTTAAATAGTTTTTCAGCACAATCAAATTTTGGAAGAGGACAAAAATCTGGACAGCACCTTAAGGCTGCCCATGAGATTTCATCTGTGGTACTCCTTCACGTGAGATCTATGATCCTCTTATGACAGGTGAACAGAGCAACCGAAGCGGGGAAGTTAAAAATACATGCAGGAAGCAAGACGCAAAGAAAGCCTTAATCATCAGTGTTCTTCAACGTTTCGGCTGGAAACAGGTGATAATAGCCAATTTCCTCTGCACTCAGTAAACGCAGCTCATCTACTGACATGTTCCCTAAATTTCTTTAGGAAAAGCCACAGCAAGTCTTAAGCAGTAGAAAAAGAGATGCCTCTGGTAGTCAAGGGGACTACTGCTGCCAACCGTGACGGGGCTGCCGAAGCAGCTGGCAGCAGGGCTCCGAGTTCATGGGATCCTCTTACCTCACTGTAGGAAGAATGAAAAGAAAAACAAGCTCTGTATGAACTCTCTCCAGTCCTAAAGGGAAATGAAAACACAAAATTACAAGGTCACGTGTCAAAACTAAGCTAAGTTCTAAATTTCATGCCTTCCCACTTAGTCTATTCCAATATGAAATCACCCTACACAATCAAGGGTCTCTCCCTGGGACAAGAGGGAACTTTTGCCAGAAATATTTGTAGACATTCTGAATACCCAATATTCAGGAAGTACTGCCAAAATATGATGATCGTTATGGTACTCCTCTCCTCCACCAAGGGCTTCGGGGCCGCACGACGTCAGTTCCCCACTCCCTGACAAGCAAGGCGCCCTCACTCTCCAGCCATCTGACTGGAGTGGACCTCAGGAAACCCTGGCTAATGGTATTGGCCATTAGGCAGGTTTCGAAGTAGCACCTCTTTAAATAGCATTTAAATTTCGGAAATTATTCTCCACAATTAGAGTATATCCTCCTCTTTGGGTTAGGCTAGATTGCATTTAAACTAAAATTATTCAGCGCGACTGGGACACTGAGTCGGTTAAGCGTCTGCCTTCAGCTCGGGTCAGGATCTCCCGGTCCTGCGATCAGCCTGCGTCCGGCTCCCTGCTCAGCAGAGAGTTGGCTTCTCTCTCCCTCTGCCCCTCCCCTTGCTCCTTCTCTCTCTCTCTCTCAGATAAATAAATAAATCTTTTATTTATTTGACAGAGAGTGCGCAAGCACAAGCAGGCGGAGCGGCAGGCAGAGGGAGACGGAGAAGCAGGCGCCCCGCCGAGCAAGGAGCGGGACGCGGGGCTCAACCCCAGGACGCCGGGAGCATGACCTGAGCCGAAGGCAGATGCTTAACCGACTGAGCCACCCAGGCGCCCCAATAAATAAAATCTTTAAAATGAAACAAACAAAAAGCTAAAATAAATCAGATAAGTTACCTCAAAAGCAAGGTTTCTCTCAAAAGAGAGGTTGCTTTCTTACCTCACAATTACATTTGTTTTTCTGGTTCTTTCTCCAAACCACATAGTGGATGGCTTAATGCTGATTGTGTGGAGTGGAATTCTATTTTTGGAAATAATTCCACACGGTAATTTATTCCATTGAAAATATTCCTCTGCCTGAAAGATTTCAGAAACAGAAAAGCAGTTCAACATTTTCAACAACTTTGTTTGTAGGCAGGGTCTCAAAAACAAATGTTTACAAGTTTACAGACATCAAATAAGAAAGCAGATGTAAGGAGACAATCAGATAATTCCAAATTTAGGACCACTCTGCAAAATGACTGACCTGGTCTCTTTGAAAATATCAATGTCCTGAAGAACAGCAAAAGGCTGGGGACTTGATCTACATCAAGAGACGCAAGAGGCCACTGTGACCACAACACACACCTGACCTTTGCTCCAGATGCCCTGCTCCCCCCTCCACACGCTAAAAAGGACACCACCACCCAACCAGGGAAGAATGAATATGGGCTACATAACCAATTTTTGGAAAAATAAAGTTGAAGGAAAAAGTAACAAAAGTGTTTTTAAAAGGCTGAAAAACAGTGGTACTATTTTCCCGAAGACGTCACGTTCAGATCGGGTTTCCTGCGAAACCATTAGCACTCCATTCCGATCAAAGGCCATCGGGGGCCTTCCCGTGTGGGGCCTGACGAGGAGCGGGCCGCCGAGGAGCGCACCGGGGCACCGCGAGCTGTGAGCGGTACTCCTGAGGCCATGGGGCCGGGGGACGAAGCCACTCGAAGGAGTGTTCCAAGGCAAGTAGCCATGTGGGAAGCGACAGGAGTGACAGTTACAAATGCAGCTACTTTGTGGGACGTAAGAAAACTCAGGGCAAAGAGAAATCTGCCAATTAAAAGATTTACGGGACTTGTGAGGATGAAAGGCTGCAAGTCCAACAAAAAAGGGACAAAACAGTTGCTATTCTGTACCTACATGATTTTATCCACCCGTGAATTCAGTGAGGATGTGTCTGTGTGCAGACACACAAACAAAAGGATGAAAGAAATTCATGACTCAGGTTATGATATGCAGCTTACCAATCACCAAAATAAGTTCTTACCTTACAGTTATCCTACAGTGGTCTGAAGGAGTATATTCCATGCTGTAGGTAAGAATTTTTTTTTTTTTTATGCTTTACTTTAGGGCTGAGCAAGTCTACTTTAGGTTTTTTTGGCGATGGAGCCAATATTACTACCACAATGAGTATCTAAATATATAAATGCAGGGCGCCTGGGTGGCTCAGATGGTTAAGCGTCTGCCTTCGGCTCGGGTCATGATCTGAGAGTCCTGGGATCGAGTCCCGCATCGGGCTCCCTGCTCAGTAGGGAGCCTGCTTCTCCCTCTGCCCCTCTCTCTCTGTCTCTTATGAATAAATAAATATATATATATATATAAATGCAGTGTTTACTAAAATAAAAATTACTCTGCATTTGAATGCTCAGATATTTTAAAATTTAGAGGAAAATCATGATCATGCAAAGCCCCACTTCTGAAGATCATGATTTAGTATTAGTGATGCTGAATGACTATATAAATTGAGAGGGGAAAAAATGTTAAGGGCAAATGCAAAATTTAATACCTGGCCTTTAGTAACAGAAGGGCATTTTTTTTTTAAAGATTTTATTTATTTTTATTGGACACCGGGACAGACATAGTGAGAGAGAGAGCATAAGCAGGGGAAGCGGCAGGCAGGCAAAGGGAGAGGGAGAAGCGGTCTTCACGCTGAGCAAGGAGCCCCATGCGGGACTCGATCCCAGGACCCCGGGATCATGACCTGAGCCGAAGGCAGCCACTTAACCAACTGAGCCACCCAGGAGCCCCAACAGAAGGGCATTTAATAAGTGAAGGGAGTTCTATGGTGGCATTCGAAAATGAATTGCAAATGAGCTGCAAAAACACTAAAAACGCTCATTTGAAACTGGACCAGCAATACATAAAACCATTTCAAAGTCTGAGGCAAAGTTATATCTAAGTATCTCAAATGAGTAGAAAAAAATAGTTTATAAATGTGCACATAGGTCACGAGTCTTAAATATAAGTAACAATGGATTTATAAATGTTTTCTTAAGTTATAAGCTCTAACATATTACTAATTTCATTATAAATCCATTACTCATTATGTAATTCATTACAAATACACATGTATCAAATGCGTATGGATTTATTTCACAAAAAGACGAAGCGGGTCCGGGTCTGTTTCCTGCCACACCGTCTACGGCAACGGAACAGAGTGACGGCCAGCTGCATGGCCTGGGGTAATACTGCAGGGTCTCAGCCTCAATGGTCACATTTGTAAACTGAAGGGCCTAGAAAATGGGATTTCAGAGCTTCCTTCTGGACCTAAAATTCCATCTTCCATGCATCACACCCACAATAAGAAAAACAATTTACGCTGTACCTTCGGATGGCGACAGGCATGGATCTGAGTGCTACGGTCTGTTGTGAGATGATGAAGAATGTCCGGCATGTTTCTAAACATGTCCAGTCTGTCCACATGAATCTGAGTAAAATAACACATATAAGCGTATTATTTGAATTGTATTTCCTATAAAGAAATTGTTTAAGGGTAATGATGCAGGGCAAATCATCCAGTTAGTGAACTTTCTTCTTTCTTAAAACTTAGTTTTTGGCAGGGCGCCTGGGACCCAGCCCTATGTTGCGCTCCCTGCTCAGCACCAAGTCTGCTTGCCCCCGCCCCCAAATAAATAAAACCTTTATAACGAAATAAAACAAAACCCTAGTTATTGGCTATTTCAGTGCACATGGTATTCTGCCAGGATATCAACAGGCAAAGGACAAAGACCATATTCCCACCAGTCAGCACTAGTGCCTGCTGGTGGTGGTAATAAAACATTCTGGAGACTCAGTTGGTGGATTTTATTGAACCATGCTAATACAACTGACCCCAAACAACACAGCGGTTGGGACTACCAACAAAGGGACCCAGTCAAAAATCCCCATAACTTTCTACTCCCCAAGAACTTAACTACTAATAGCCTACTGTTGACCAGAAGCCTTACCAAAACACATATTTTGTACATGTATCACATACTGTATTCTGTAATAAAGCAAGCTAAAGAAAAGGTTCTTCAGAAAATCATAAGAGAAAATACACTTAGAATACTGCACTGTATTTTTTTTAATCGAAGAACAGCTGACCCACATTGTTACATTAGTTTCAGGTGTACAACACAGTGACAGACAACAATATAATTCTGTAAGTTCTATACGTTATGCTGTGCTCACAAGTGTAGACACCATGTGTCACCACACAGTACTGTGAATGATACAATACCACATTTATGGAAGAAAATCCACGTATAAATGGACCCATGTAGTTCAAACCCATGGTCAAGGGTCAAGGGTCAACTCTACTGTCCTTCAATCCGTCAAGAGTCAGTCAACTCATATTTATTGTGCACCTACTGTATGTCAAGTTTTATTCTAAATACTGGGTATACTGCAGTGAACAATCAAGAATCACTGACTTGTAAAGACACAGCCCCAACATGCCATGTTAAGTAAGGGCAGTTTTAGGGGGAACACAGCTGGAGTAGGAAGCAGACCCAGCATCCCCCCCTACCACACGCCCCTTTACAGGATTGAAAGGGGGGCAGGCAGATGCAGAAAAACAAAACAAAAAAACCATAGCCACCTTTAGAATTTTGAGGTTAACACATTTACATTGTTAAACTAATGTGTCAGTTTTAAAAGATTCTCTCCTTTAAAGTAAGTAACATGTACCTAAATTGGTATTAAGACTATGAAATGGCACAAATAAGTATTCTCTCTCGGGGCGCCTGGGTGGCTCAGTCGGCTAAGCGTCTGCCTTCAGCTCGGGTCATGATCCCGGGGTCCTGGGATCGAGCCCTGAGGTGGGTTCCCTCCCTCTCCCCATGCTGCTCCCCCTGCTTGTGCTCTCTGACAAATAAATAAATAAAATCTTAAAAAAAAAGTATTCTCTCTCATTTTGAAATCTGATTAACAGATTAGAATGATGTCAAATCACTGTGGTAATTAATACCAAGACAAGCATAAAAAGAATCCAACATAACTGCTTACTTATCCTGCGGCCTATCCCACTCACTCCGTTTACTAACAACTAACAGGAAGTAACAACAAATTCGCTTTTCTGGACTAAGGAGTAAAAAAGGGGTAAATTTTGAGGTGTACAGAGATACAGAAACTTTTATCCTCAATGAAGATAAAGAAACCTGAAAAAGTGCCAGAGATCACCTCTGAGGTCCCTTAGTCAAAAACCTTCCTGTTGTCCCTTTTTAAATTCCTCATCAGGGCGCCTGGGGGCCTCAGTCGGTTGGGCGACTGCCCTCAGCTCCAGTCATGATCCTGGCGTCCCGGGATCGAGTCCCACGTCGGGCTCCCTGCTCGGCAGGGGGTCTGCTTCTCCCTCGGACCCTCCCCCATCTCGTGCTCACTCGCTCTCTCTCATTCTTGCTCTCTCAAATGAATAAATAAAATCTTTCAAAAAAATTTAAAAAAAATAAATTCCTGATCAATTTCAATCGCTTCTATCCCCTACAGAGGGACTCGGGCCTGAGGACTCACACCAGAGGGGCTCTGAGGTCACTGGGTCACCACTCAGGCTGCTCTCCCCCATCCCCTCCTCAGCCCATGGTCCCTTCCTGCAAGGCCTTCCCGGATTTCACACACATGAACATTTTAAGATTTTATTTATTTGACAGAGACACAGCGAGAGCAGGAACACAAGCAGGGGGAGTGGGAGAGGGAGAAGCAGGCTTCCCGCTGAGCAGGGAGCCCGATGCGGGGCTCGATCCCAGGACCCTGGGATCATGACCTGAGCCGAAGGCAGATGCTTAACGACTGAGCCACCCAGGCGCCCCAACGAACATTTACAGTAAACACCGATTTGGGAGTGATAAGTGGCTGCTACCTTTGTGTTTCATCAAGAGAGGGGAGGAGGTTAAAAAAAAAAAAAAAGCAGATAATAAAGATCAGTGTACGTGTGTGTGCGTGCCCATCCACGACCTGTTGTCACTGTGATTTTAACACATGAAAAAGTGCTCCACATCGCTCGGCATCAGGGAAATCCAAATCAAAACCTCACTGAGATACCACCTCACACCCGTCAGAATGGCTAAAATGAACAAGTCGGGAAACGACAGATGTTGGCGAGGATGCGGAGAAAGGGGAACCCTCCTACACTGTTGGTGGGAATGCAAGCCGGTGCAGCCACTCTGGAAAACAGTCTGGAGGTTCCTCAAACAGTTGAAAATAGAGCTCCCATACGATCCAGCAATTGCACTACTGGGTATTTACCCCAAAGACACAAATGTAGGGATCCGAAGGGGTACGTGCACCCCAATGTTTATAGCAGCAATGTCCACAATAGCCAAACTGTGGAAAGAGCCAAGATGTCCATCGACAGATGAATGGATAAAGAAGAGGTGGTGTATATACACAATGGAATATTATGCAGCCATCAAAAGGAATGAGATCTTGCCATTTGCAACGACGTGGATGGAACTGGAGGGTGTTATGCTGAGTGAAATAAGTCAGTCAGAGAAAGACATGTATCATATGACCTCACTGATATGAGGAATTCTTAATCTCAGGAAACAAACTGAGGGTTGCTGGAGTGGTGGGGGGTGGGAGGGATGGGGGGGCTGGGTGATAGACATTGGGTAGGGTATGTGCTATGGTGAGCGCCATGGGGGGGGGGAAATTTTAACACCAAAAAAACAGGAATGACAATCTCAGAATGAAAGCAAATCCTTCTCAAAATGGAGAATTCACAACTTTATACCAATGTATTTTGACAGAGGGACTTACAGAACAAAAACATTAAGGAAAGAAGGACCAAGGCAGTCAAGACTTATGAAGGCAGGGAAGGAGGCATTTTTAAAATTTCATATGCAGAAAAGCTAGATCTTTTTTATTTTACTGAATGACACTGTGTAGAACTAAGTTCTTGGCACAAGTTTGTTGGCTGGAGGACCTATGTTAAAAGGTACAAAACAGAGTGGAACTTAAATGTCCAGCTCGCTCCAGCTCTTTGTTTTATTCAGGGTCACTACCAGAACCCCATCTTATCTCAGGGGACAAGAGCAGAAGCCACAGGCCTGGCGGCCACACTCACACCCTGGGCTCCACGGCTCCGCCTGAGAGCCCAGCACCGAGCCACGAGGGAGGGACAGGTGAAATAAAACTCCGGGCTCCCAGCCTGATCTGAAGCTTCGGAGCTCTGGGACAGTGCTTTTCACACACCTGGACCAGGACCCACAGTAAGAAATAGGTTTCCCAGGGCAACCCAGGACACACACGCATACACGTATGTAAACGCATGTGTCTGATTCTCTACCACAAGCAGGGAGAGAGGTGAAGGCAGAGGGAGAAGCAGGCTCCCCACTGAGCAGGGAGCAGACGTGGGGCTCGATCCCAGGAACATGGCACCATGACCTGAGCCAAAGGCAGATGCTTAACGGCTGGGCCACCCAGGCCGCCAACACATGCCCTTTCATAGGCTGCTTCCCTACTGCGGTCAGTTTTTGGGGGGCAGGAAGGGGGAGGAAGGAGAGGATGGAAGGAGCAATAGAAAAGAAAGAGCCATCACCATACCTGGACTCCAAATTCCTCACTAAGATTGGTGAATAAGTACTCATACCCATAAGCTGCTTTGCAGTTCAGCCACACAACATGGTATGGACTCCGAGTGATCCAGCTTCGAACCAGCTCTACAATTCCATTCAGACACTCCTCCTGCTCAGGAGTTTTAAAAGGCATTTAACACTTTTAAGAACATCACTCACCCTTTCCACTCCCAACAGTCACAAGTATTAATGCCAGTTAATTATGGGACAATTATGATCTGACATGTTATTCTAGAAATTTCCTACTAGAAATACAACCACACCCCGGTTACCACCCCTGCTTCTCCAGGGAGACTTACTCGACTAGGAATTTGATAAAATTTTGGATCACAGAAAGTAGTATCTAAGTATACACTTTGGATGTCTTTCACTCTAGGAAAAAAAAAAAAAAACAATTGGTGTTAACCATCTAATGTGAAATAAAATATATGTAAAGTTTAAATTCTCACTAATCTTAGAGGGTGTGCCATTGAATTTGGAATTTTTTTGTGAAATCAATTTTGTTGGGAAATGATTTCCACACAATAAATTACACAGATTTGTAAATATGATTCAGTGAATTGTGACATAAGTTCACATAACTACCGCCCCAATCAACATACAGAAAGTTACCATTACCCCATTTCAAGAAGAAAGTTCTGCTTTACTGTCATAAATATAATAAACTTCGATTTCTACCTGAAACCAAGGCTTGTATTTGGGGGAAAAGGAGCAGTAAAACTCTTTAGATGACTCAGTCCTCCAGGAATTACATGAAGTCTGGGACGCCTGGGTGGCTCAGTCAGTTAAGCATCTGACTTCTGATTTCCGCTCAGGTCACGATCTCAGGGTCATGAGATGGAGCCCCGTGTCGGGCTCCGTGCTGGGCGTGGGGTCTGGTTGGGATTCTCTCTTTCTCCCCCTCTGTACCCCCCACAATCGTGCACGCCCTCTCAAAAAAAAAAAAAAAAAAAAAAGGGAGGGAATTATATAAAGTCTAATACCTGCCCCCGGAGTGCAGAAGCTCCATCCTGGAAGCTTCTCCCTTTGCCAACCTGAAGTCTCCCGTGTACAAGACTGTTCCATTATTGCCCTGAAACAAAAACCTGAGAAAGAAATATGTCTTGGTGACAACATCCCCATAAAGCAAATACACACTAAATCCATAGCAAATGTTTCCTGCCGAACACAGCCACCTACAATACAGTATTAGTGGGACTTTAACAGCTCTACACCATACCAGGCACTCAGCCGCCACCTTTTCCCGGGGAGGGGGGATAACATAATGGAATACACTACTGCCTTTGCAGTAGGCATCCCCCGAAATGTGTCAGCACCTTCAACTACAGATCACTCCTGCTCATGGAGAGAAAAATCCTCCTGGGAGAGGAAAATGCAAAGCCAATGGAGAAACGGCCATGGAAGGCTTCCATTATAAGAAAGCCACATTTCTAACTTGATCTTCACCTCAGTCCCCCAAGTTCAATTTGGAAACAAAGATTACAGAAATTGCCATCTACATATTAAAAAAGTAATATCCCTACACATATTATTTTCTAGACCCTAAACATTTATTTCTACAAACACAATACATATCCACACATAATAAAAGGACAAAATAGATGAGCCCCCTTACATAACTGATCCTGGACAATGACCAGCTGGTAAGAGAGTCACAACCACCTCTTCCTTCTAAAAAGAAAATAAAGAAAAAATAATAATAATAGAAGTTATCGTCAGGACCCAGCTCTCCTCAATAGAACAGATTCAGGTACTTTTCCAGAATGCGGTATGCCTCATCTCGTTTCCTCACGCGCCAAATCCTGGAGACGCGTGGAATCCCCACCCACAGAACGACTGTTAAACACAGCGACAGTATAACCCAGCAACTCCACTCCGAGCTACACACACGAGAGAAATGAAAACGGGCATCCACACGAAAACCCGGGCATGAATGTTCACAGCGGCACTGCTCCTTCTATCCAACAAGTAGAAACCACCAAAATGTCGATCAGCTGATGAGCGAACGAACAGGATGTGGTCTCTCCATACAACGGAATGTTATTCAGGCCAAGGCAAGAGATGAAATCCTGACATCATACCACAACATGGATAAACCGTGAAACCATTATGCAAAGTGAAAGAAGCGAGTCACAAAAGACCACATCAGTACGAAATGTCCAGGACAGGCAAATCCTACAGACTTAGAGTAGCGGTTGCCATGGGCTGGGGGAGGGAGAAGTAGGGAATGAATGCTAATGGGTACAGGGTTTCTTTTTGGGTGATGAAAATATTTGAAAAATGATTGTGGTGGTGAATACACAACTCTGTGAATATACTAAAAGCCACTGAACTGTACATTTTAAATGGGGTGAACTGTATGGTATATGAATGATATCTCAATAAAGCTATTATTAAACTAAAAAAAAAAAAAAAAAAAAGCCTGATGTCGTCTGGGCCCAGGTCACCATTCTACATGTACCGTCTGTCCTAGTAGGGCAGAGCTCTGGGCACACTCGCTCGCTACCGGTAAATGGCAATTCCTCCAGGAAGTCTAACGTCATTCATTCCGATGGCCCCCTTAGAGCAAGGGTCCTGTGGTTAGTGCTGGAGACACAATGCACGGAGCCACAGTGCATGAGAATAAACAAAGGACCAGCGTGGGATGGCCAGACTCTGGTCAACAGGAGCTGCCTGCTCTCTGGAGCCCTGTTTTGACAACGCCTTTCACCAACATAAGGCAGCGAGGCAATCAGAAGAGCCTGGCGTTCGCTAACTGAGGCCAGGACAGCGTTTAGGGACCTTCAGGCTATCCTTTTTAACCCGCCCTCAACTGGCCCTGCCGTCCTCCCTTGGTGACCAATTCGATGAGGTCGACTTCACACACCTGATCTTCTCCAGAGAGGAGATGTGAAAAGTCAGCCTGATCCTGGTTAGACAACAGACACCCTTCAGAGTTCAACGTGTCGACCAAGCAGGTTATAACCAGGCCATGGAATGAATATTAACTAGATTTACCATAAAATAGGAAAATACTTCCTGGCCCTAGGAAAAATTTGAGGTAAAAAAAATAAATAAATAAACGGTAGGTCCATAATCTTGATTATTAAACCAATACATTCACAACAGAAAAGTACCTGCTTCTAAATTGAAGGACAAAAAATATATTGGATCCACTTGGACACTGTTTCTTAAGTAAGAAATAATTCAGAAAAAAAGAAAATCACAAATACATATATTTGCTACAAAAGCACTAAGCACCATATTATATCCTGAATATTATAATAAACATAATAAACATGACAATGACATTATGTAATAATATCAACACTTGGAGTTCTCATCATTAGCAGGTAATACACTAAAAAGGAGCAATTCACACAGAAGTCTACCTTGTAGACTACTATGTAGAAAAGAAATACAACACAAATATTTTTTTTTCCCTACAAACGCACCCAATTACTGTAACTTTCATTTATGTTAAGATGAGCATTCAAAATCACAGAGAAAAACAATCATATTATTAAATAATTTTTAAAAAATTAATAGTTTTACTTACCTCGCCTGATGCTTCATCGACTAAAGATATCTGAGTAGGAGTTTCAATTTCAATGGATATCTATTAAAATAAGAGATCATATGTACATCATACCAAGTGTTTTCAGTTTTTCATGTATTTACATACCTTTGCCATCTCAAACACAAAAAAGGGACTTAGAAGAAGTTACTAAGACTCTTTGTGTAACAATTTCTGATTTTGCGATACTAAACGTTTTAGCAGCTTAAAGACTTGATAGAGCTAAAGGAGTGCCTCTCCTGTGGCTGACGTGGCAAAGTGGATTAAATGCCTCCTAAACTTGCATATCCTTTGACACAGCAATTCTATTTCCATGAATTCAATTTTTCTCCCTTCACCTCCCCATCCCTGTCCTCCCACTGCCCTCTCCCCTCTGAACTTGAGTCTCAGTAACACACGTGGCCATGTGCTCTGCATGCTTAGGTTTCGCGCTGCAGAATGCAGCCTGGATCCATCCACAAGGTGCTGGCCTAATTCACAGATTTGGGCTGCGGCAGAGGGCTCCAAGGTGGCCTGGCCCACTTTACTACGACAGCAACTCGCATAAGAGGCATTCAGTAAGTAGCTGATGAATAAATTAACGTAATTGTTCATCTTTTCAGTCCACTGATATCCTAAAACTTACAGTGACTGAGATTTGGGTGTTAAAAATATCCTTGCATTCCGGGGGTGCCTGGGTGGCTCAGTTGGTTAAGCGTCTGCCTTCGGCTCAGGTCCCAAGTCCAGCTCCCTGCTCACTGGGGGTCTGCTTCTCTCCCCCGCTCATGCTCTCTCTCTCAAATAAATAAAATCTTTAAAAAAAAATATCCTTGGGCGCCTGGGTGGCTCAGTCTTTAAGCATCTGCCTTCGGCTCAGGTCATGATCGCAGGGTCCTGGGGATCGAGCCCCGCATCAGGCTCCCTGCTCGGCGGGAAGTCTGCTTCTCCCTCTCCCACTGCCCCTGCTTGTGTTCCCTCTCTCGCTGTGCCTCTCTCTGTCAAATAAATAAAATCTTAAAAAAAAAAAAAATCCTTGCATTCTGGAATAAACACATTGTATTCACAAAGCGCTTATTTATTACTGTGAGATTCAGTTAGCTGCCACCTTAATCAGGATGTTCACATGATCATACATGAAATGGCCTTTCTCCCCGTTGCACTATCATTATCAATTCTGCCAACAAGGCTGAGCAGCCTATCTCTTTACTATATCTCTCAAAAACTCATCCAGTATGGGGATTATTTGTCCTTTGAACATTTGGCAAAATGCACCTATAAAACCATCTGGACCTGGGGCTTTATTGAAGAAGAGATCTTTGTTGTTTTAATTTCTTCAATGTTTACTTATGCAAGTGTTCCACTTTTCTTGCCTCAATTTGATATTTTCCTACTTATCCAGATATTTATCCACTTTGGCTAAATTATCGAATATACGATCATTAATTTCCAATAAATGCACTGCTATTAACAGTTTTGTTTATCATTCTGTATTTTTATATGCATCTTTTTTCTGACTATTATAAAAGTTTAACAAAAAAGTTCAATATGAAAATGCACATGACCTGATTTTTATATTGTAGTAAAACAGGTAGTATGGAGAGGGGACATGTGGAAGCAGTTGATTTCTTCTGATGAACACACCCATTGTTTATACTTGTTCCAAGGTTTCTAACATGATGAGACTATTTCCTTGTATTACCACCATTCCAATATTGTTCTGTTGCCTACTAGTTGCCATCTCCACACATTCATCTATCACAAGATTCATAAACGGATTGAACATCCACAATATTCCTTGGACATGTCTGCCACCATTTAATTTCAATGATAATTTCCTGTCCATAAATTTTTTCAACTTGGGAGGGTGAGCTTTGCTCATGGTGTCTACCTGGTGAGCTCAAAGATGCCTCCAGACGGAATTCGTGGCATCCCTCACGCTCCCACAGTAGGCCCGGCATCTTCTTTTTCTAATCTTGGCAGAAATCTCTCTCTATTCCTCTAAAGACGAGCTTTTACTTTTGTTAATCTTCCCTTTTATTTTCTGTGGTAGTTGTCAGTCTCTGTATCACTAACTTGTCCTTCTACCTTTATTACTTCCTTCTTCCACATAACCTTGGATTTGCTTTGTTGCTCCTTCTCTCTTATTACTGAGTCAAAGACTCAATCCATGTAATTCTGGTCTTTGTTTTCGAAGAAATGTACTTAATGCTGTCAATTTCCCTTCACGTGCTAATTTAGCTGTGTCACACACATTTTGACGTGTCATGTTCTCACCGTCCATCAGTTCTAAGTATTGCATGTTTTTCTTTACAATTTCCTCTTTAACCTAATAGTTGCTTATTATATGCATTTAGTTCCTATATACGTAGATGATTTTAGCTCTCCTTTTGTGACTTCTAGCATCCATTGCATTGTACTCAGAGAAAAGATCACGAGGATTTCCTACTTCTTTTGTGCCACAGTGCATGGTGCATGGTCAATTGTTGTAAATGTTCCATGTATACCAAAGATCTTTTCCCTTTGGGTGCCTCGGATTGCTATCAGTTCACATTTATTAATCATGCCCTTCAAATCTATCTTATTTCCTGCCTCCTTCCTCTTTCAGTTTTTCTTTTTTTTTTTAAGATTGTATTTATTTATTTGACACAGAGAGAGAGAGCGCACAAGCAGGGGGAAAGGCAGGCAGAGGGAGAAGCAGACTCCCCAGTGAGCAGGGAGCCCGATGCGGGGCTCGATCCCAGGACCCTGGGATCATGACCTGAGCCAAAGGCAGACGCTCAACAACTGAGCCCGTCAGGCAGGCCCCTCTTTCAGTTTCTGAGAGTGGTGTGGAAAGTGCTCCAGCTACGACTGCTGAGCTGCCTAGTGTCCCTCAGACTGTGAGGTGGCCTTGTACCCCATCAACTTAGCTGAGCTGGAACTGTCCCACAAGTCCTTTCCACGTACACCTCCAGGTGGCGCTGGCCCCAAGAAACATCCGTGTGAGATCTGAAGGCCAAAGTGAACCAGCAGCTGTGTCGTAGCGCTCGGCCGGGCACCAGCAGTGCTGACAGCGCGTGTACGTGCCCCTGCTGGCTCAGCCCGCAGACAGGCAGGACCGCAGCAAGCCCACCTTCGGCTGCGTCTCCTCCTTCAGCTTCTCGAAGGCCTGGGCCAGGAGTGTGGAACTCAGTGGCAACGGGGGCGGGCTGCAGCACTAGCCAGGCTGGGAGGAGTGAGACACAGACAGCGGTCCCAGGTTGTCCTTGTGGGTTCCAGCCCATCTCTGCCCTTCTGGGCTTCGCTCTCAGCTCCGCTTGCCGCTGCTGGCCGGCGGGTCCACGGCAGCTTCGGGCCTGAGAGCAGGCCGTTACAGCCTCGATGACGGCTCACTCTGGGGAGCGGGGATGGACCCCAGCCCAGCCTGAATGTGCCACCCGTGCACCAACAGGGGGTGCAGGCACTGGATGCCCCACACTGGGGCACGTTCTGCAGAGAGAGCAGTGCCCCCGCTGGGAGGAAGTGGCTCTTCCAGCCCGACAGAGGGTGGCAGTGGCTGGTCCTGGTTTTTATTGTGGTTGTGGGGTGGGGTGCCTGGGCTTGCGTCGTTCAAACTTCAGGTCAGGGCCAAGGGAGGGGTAGGCTTTTTTTTTTTTTAAGATTTTTTTTATTTATTTGACAGAGAAAGAGAGAGAGAGAGAGAGAGCGCACAAGCAGGGAGGAAGGGCAGAGGGAGAGGGAGAACCAGGCTTCCTGCCGAGCAGGGAGCCCGATGCGGGACTCGATCCCAGGACCCTGGGATCATGACCTGGGCCGAAGGCAGACGCTCAACCAACTGAGCCACCCAGGCGCCCCAGGGCTTTTTTTGTTTTTGTTTTTGTTTTTTAATCAGCTTGCCCAAATGTGGGGCAGAAGTGGAAAGAGGAGGCGAGAGCTGAAAGCTGGTAGCAGGCAAACATCAAACAGACTCTGACACTTCCCAGACTTCTCTGCCAGTGCCCACGATGACCTAAGGTTTAACCCACAGGGTGCACCCTAACTGCACTCCCCCCGCAGTGGTTCTCTTTCTCTGATCAAGCACTTGGGGGATCAGTGAGGACTGCATCCAGTTTGAGGCTACTCTGTCAAGTGCATGTTAAGTTCCTATCTTCTGGATCCATTGTTCCTTCTGACAGTAAATAACATCCTCTTTGAAACAAGATCTCCTTTTGCCTTCAATTCTATTTTGTATGACATAAAAACTGCCACTCTGGCATTTTTAGCTTCTAATTGTTTAGTACATCTTTGCCTTTTTTTGTTTTTTATTTCCATTTCAACCTGCATTTATCCTTTTGTTTTATCTAAGTCTCTTGTAGACTAAGAGTGGTGGAACTTTTTTTTTTAACCTAAACTGAGAAAATTATATTTTGAGCCGGAGTTGAATTATAGCCATATTTATAGTAATTACTGTTATAATAGGACCTTTCCTGGCATCTTTACATTTTCCATATGCCATTCTTTTGTTTCTCCCCTTTACTATCTGCTTTCCATTGAACAGCTCCACTTTATTCTGTCAGATTCAAAGTTGTCCACTCTTTTCATTCCAGTTGTTATCCCTTTATCATAACCCATAAGATGTGTTCATTTTTCCTAAATTATGTCATGACCTAAATAAAAGGATTTGTCAATTGGGTTACACATTTTACACTTCAAAGTATTAAAATGCAACTTAGCAAGAGTTAATGAGATTAAACCAACAAAACCAAGACCCAAGATCAAACTGCTGAGGGACAAGAAAAACAACTCTGCAACAGTAAAATGTTGGCCTCTTCTACGCTGATGAATTTCAAAGACTAAACATCAACACTGTAACTAATGTGGATAAATGTAGCGTAGGAGGAACTGGGCTTTGAATAATTCCAATGCTTTGTTTAATCGACCTCGAAAAATATTTCCCCTTGAGAAAAAGAATTGGTGTCATTCAAAAAATAAAACTTACGATTCGTTTCTCCCAAAATTTGTACTTCGGGCTAGTTAACAACAACTCTTTAGTAACAGGTGAACAGTATAAGTAAACCTTCAAGCTGAAAGGAAGAAATTTAGAAAAGCTGTGTCAGTACAATCCACAGCGAGCCACTGGGTGACCAGAAAATACATTTCATCACGTATCAGTTATCTCAAATCATTCAGACACTGAGCTGGCTGACCAAGTGTTAGAGCAGTTCCCAACATGCCAGCACCTGTGACTAGCTAGGTCCCATCAAGACCACAAAGAGGGGGGCGTCTGGCTGGCTCAGTCGGTAGAGCATGCGACTCTGGTTCTTGGGGCTGTAACTTAAGAGCCCCACATTTGGTGCAGAGATTACTTAAAAATAAAAAACTTTTTTTTAAGATTTATTTATTTAGAGAGAGAGAGAAAGAAGAGGGGGAGAGCGCACGAGCAAGGAGGAGCAGAGGGAGAGCAGAGGATCCCAAGCAGACTCCCCACTGAGCACGGAGCCCACATAGGGCTCAATCCCACAACCCTGGGATCGTGACCCTGGGATCATGACCTGAGCTGAAATCAAGAGCCAGCCGCTTAACAGACTACGCCACCCAGGAGTACCCCCTTAAAAATAAAATCTTAAAAAAAAAAAAAAAAGAAAAGAAAGAATGCAAAAGGACAAAGGGGAAGAAGCAGATGAGAGAAAATACTGTGCCTCTGGCCTCCTCAAAAGGGTGTCCCCTATCACTCTTAAAGACACGTTTGCACATGATCAGGTATGTCTGGAAAGATACCACCAAATGAAGCTATCTCTCAAGAACGAAAGAAGTGGGGAACAGAAGACTTCTGGGTTTTACTTCATATAAACCTCTTCTGTTTTTCAGTCAGGAAAAATCAATTTCAGAATAAACTTTAAAAATTCAAAAGCAAAGTTCAGAGGTTAAGAATACAGTCTGTGGTGGACCGTATTTTCTAAAGATGGTCACACTAATACATACCCCAACCATCCATGCTCTGTTTACAAAACAGATATGGAAATCCGTCCATTGACAGAAGGGGTCTATTTTAACCTCCCCTTCAACCCATCTTTGTAACTGCCTTAGCCAACAGAACGTGATGAAGGCAGGCCGCAGGACTTTGGAGGCTATGTCTCCAGGGCAACATGGCTACCTGCTAGCTCTCCCTTGGGACATACACTTTCTAAGCCCCAAGTCTCCATTTCAGAAGTCTGGCTACCTTGAAGTCACCATGCTGAAGAGTTTTGTAGCGACAGAGATGCCCAAAAGCCCCAGGTGCCTGATTCGTCTCAGCCTTGGTGTCAAACACTGAATGAATGGGCCTCCAGATAATGGCAGCCCCCATAGGACACCCAGCCAGGCAGAAACCAGGGCCCCCCCCCCGACTGTGCCCTGTCAGCATTCCCGACCCACAGAAACTGAGAAAGAAAACACATGATTAGTGGATTTAAGTCACTAAGTTTTGGGGTGATTTGTTACGCAGTAACAGATAACTAATATACAGGCTCCAAAATCAGACAGACCTGGTTGAACTCCTGGTTCTGCCACTTACTGGCTGTGTGACCTTGGGCAACTAATTTAACCTCTCTGGTTCCTCAGTTTCCTCATCTGCAAAATAGAAATAATAACGGTATCTATTCAAAAAATTACCAAGAGGATCTAATGAGGATGTTTGCTCCGAGAAGACAGGGATTTTCATCTGTGTTGTCACTGTTATATCCTCACCGTCCAGGACAGTGCCTGACTCATCACCGGCACTCAAAGAAACTGTTTAATCAGTACATAGTGCCTGGCATATACCTAAGTACTCAATGAATATCAGCTACCATTTATCACGAACACAGACTAGTGACAGCACTTTGCAGAGAAGACTGACATCCACTGGGTCAGAAGTTAGAGAGTCAACAGGGCTCTTTCCAATACATAGCTTGAGATTTTGGAATGGACATTTAGGCAAAAGCGGGCTGTAGCAAAAGGATGCAGTCGTTTGGCTTAAAGATCCAAAAACATACGATTGTCTTCACAACAGAACTACGCGCGCGCGCGCGCACACACACACACACACAGAAATGAAAATGAACACACTACTGCTACACCCAACAGCATGATGAATCCTTTTACAATCAGAATGTTAAGTGAAAGAAAACAAACAGAAGGGTCTATTCGGTATTATTCTACTTATACAAAGTTCACAACCAGCCAAAGCTAAACCATGACGACAAAAGGTCAGGATACAGGTTGCCTCTGGGAGACAAGCGCTGACTGGGAAGGACGGGGATGGGGCTCTGTTCGGGGACACTGGTCCTATTCTATTTCTCTGTCTAGGTGGAAGCTTCAAAGATGTGCTCGCTTGTAAAAGTTCATCTGACTGTGTCCCGTTATGATGTATGTACTTTCCCGTGTGGAAGTCATAGCTCAATTAAAATGTTTACTTAAAAAACACACACACACAAATAAGTAGCAAAATCAATTACCTGCACTCCAACCTTCTTTTCAAGGTAGGGGCTCTTAATCCTTTCATATGATCTAAAAACAAAAGAATCAAAAATCATAAGCACATTTTTTTTAAAGATTGTATTTATTTATTTGACAGAGAGAGACACAGCGAGAGGAAACACAAGCAGGGGGAGTGGGAGAGGGAGAAGCAGGCTTCCCGCTGAGCAGGGAGCCCAATGTGGGGCTCGATCCCAGGACCCTGGGATCATGACCTGAGCCGAAGGCAGACGCTTAATGACTGGGCCACCCAGGCGCCCCAGGACTTTTTTTTTTTTTTTTTGGCGAGGATTCCTTAGGCCAAACAGTTGTCTGTTCTTTTCAAGCTTCCTTTTAAGAGAAAATATATGAGAGGTTCACTTTTTTTTTTAAGATTTGAGAGAGCGAGCATGCACGCTCATGTGGGAGCGGGGCAGGGGGTGGGATGGGGGCGGGAATCTTGAAGCCAACTCCCCACTGAGCAGGGAGTCCAACACGGGGCTGGATCCCATGACCCTGAGATCACGACCTGAGCCGAAATCAAGAGTCAGATGCTCAACCAACTGAGCCCCCAGGCACCCCAAGAGGTTCACTTTTATAAAAGAACTGATTCCTGTGGGCTATTGGCTCTTTCTTCTGCAGGTGACATGCATCTGAAAACAGGCCAGGAACCATGGAAAGCTGACCATCTCTGGTCATCATTTAAAAGGAGAACAATCCCCTCCATCTTACGACAGAGTCTAAATAGCTCTGAGTAGCCACAGAAGAATGAGCGACCAGATACTCATTTCAGAACTACTTCCAGCACTTTCCTTATGCTCTTCTTTCATTTTAATCCAACCATCCCTTGTGCCCCACTCTATGTGACCCATTCAGTTCCAGGCACTGGAACTCGTTCAGGCTTAGGCCAGCATAAGAAGAGTTTCATTCTCTTCTCAGCCTGCTCTGACTGCTGGGTTGAAAGTATTTCTATCCACACAGGCCCGCTTCTCAGCCCTGCAAATTAACAGATACAGAAACACGGCCTTTAAACATATGGTGCATTCTAATACATTCTGAATCTCCAGCATGGGTAGGACTAGATGGCAGTGACCACACCTTCTCAGTTTAGATGAATCAAACCAATCCTAATTATTTGAATTACCACCAACACACACACTTGCACGCGCGCCCTCAACTTACCCGTGGTAATCCTAACTTCAGAGAAAACAAGGCAGTCGCCACACCCCCCGCGGCAGACCCTGACCAGACATGTGCCTGCCCCCTCAGAGGGTAAATCTCCTGAGATCACTCCTGATCCAGGCTTGTAGGGCCTATGGGGGCATCCCTGGGCAGGGCTTCCGGTTGGGATTTCCAAAGAATTTGTGCCACGGCAAAAAAAAAAAAAGGCTAAATCAGGACTCGGCTCCATGCTCCCAAACTAAATCAGCAGGCAGCACTCTGTGGCTGCTTTAATCAAGACGGCCCAGGACCCCAGCCCCCTCCAAGACTGCCAGCCAAAAGAACGTGGGTCAGTTTACTTGGTGCTGCGAGGACTGCACCCAGAGTCTCCTTCCCAGGGCCTTTTTCCTTTTGCTGAACCAGATTAGGTCACTGTAAATTGTCCCCTAAAGGGGTCTTCTCCAACCCTGGGCCACTCTCTCAGGCCATGGGTCTCCTCTTGTCCTCCAGGCCTTACTGATGCTTAGCAGAGCCTGTCCTGAGCAGAGCCCAGGGTTCCAGATGGTCCATAAACAGGACTGAGTGGGCCATGGGATGAGATGTTCTATCAAAATGTGATGTTAATGCATTTATGTGATTTTTTTCTACCAAAAGAGTCCAGAGATCATGTCAGATATTCTGTATCAGTTGGTTCAGACTGACATAAAATACCACAGACAAGGTGGCTTAAACCACAAAATTTCTTACAGTTCTGGAGGCTAAATTCCAAGATCAAGGTGCCAGGGTTGGTTTCTGGTGAGACTTCTCCTCCTGGCTTGCAGATGGCCCTTCTTCAGTGTGTGTGGAGAGAGAAAAATCTCTATTCCTCTTTTTATAAGGCCATCAATCCTAACGAGTTAGGACCATGCCCTTATAAGCTCATTTAAATTTTGCCTCCTAAAAACCCAATCACCAAATACAGTCAATAGAGGGTTTTGAGCTTCGACATATAAATGGGGGGGGGGGGCACAATTCAGTCCACAAGTCCACAGCACATCAAAGAAATATGTTTCTCACAGGTTAAAAACTACCAGTAAGCAGTGTGGGAAATTTCTGAAAGCAGAAGTTGAGTTCTTGCCCTTGATGAGTTTATATTCTGGTTGAGTAAACACTCACATGTCATGAGAGAACAGGAACAGTTACTATAAACTGCTCAATAGGGAGTCAGTTTCTTGCTTAACTTAACAAACTAACGATCATGATTTCAGATTCCTTTAGACGGAATCCTTCTCCAAACTCACTACTTGTAAACATAAAGGGCAAGCCCCTACGCCACACTTCCAATCATGGCTAGCAAATTTTGAGTTCTGAAACTCCAGTGAGGCTCAAGACAAAAGGTAAAACAGAGGTAGCCTCGCCCAAGAGGAGATTCACAATGAAAAACATTCTGGAGACTAAGTAGAAAGACCCTCAAAGAGGCTCACAGTGCTATTTAGCAAATCGAGAGAGAAAGTCCAGATTTATCCTCATTAATGAGAGGAAATTCGTAGGTCACAGCAAAAAAGCAGAGGCATTTCCGAAAAGCAGGAACTTCGGCGTACCAGATGTTACGCATGGCCAACGGTTGCAAAATGAGTGCTCCTCCAGCTCTGGAGATTGGCTAGAACGTTTTAGAGACCCTCCGGCCTCAGCTGGAGCCTCTAGCCTCCAGGCCTTATCATCAGGGCCTAATCCCTAACTGTGCGCAGCTGCGAAATCTTAGTATTCTGGTTGCCTCACCTTCAACTAAACTTTAACACTGGATGTGGGCAGAACACCTAAAAGGAGGGGGAGCTTGCACTTCACAGAGCTTTCAGACAGGATGTTTGAGTGTGTGTGCATGCGCTTGCTTGATAATAAATGTTGGGGAGGTGGGGTAGGGTGGAATTTCATCTGAAACTTGCCTTCTTTAGAACATGGAAGCGAAGATGTGGAGGAAGAAATAAGTAATAATCCTCGCTGACCTCTGACTATTCGCAGCTAGGCGAGCTACCAAAAGAACCTTAAGTTACGCCTGGTCAAACTGGCCCGGATGGTTGCGCCAAGTTTCGGTTCCGTCCCGACGTACAGAAGAAATAAAGCTTCAGAGACGCTGAAGAGCCAGGCTGAGACAAGGTGCACCTGCTAGTCTCGGCCCCCGCCTCCCGAAGCCTGCTCGAGCCGCTCGAGCCCCCCGGGCGGCTTCCCCGCGGGGCCAGAACCCGCGCCGCCCGCGTCCCTGGGGCGGGCGGCGCGCCGCGTCCACTCACCCTTGTGGCAGTGGGACAGGAAGTAGGCGCGGGCTTTCAGGTTCTCCCTGTCGAAGCGGTCTATGGAGATGGTCGGGTACTCGGCCATCTGCCCCATGAAGGAACTCATAGCGCCGGCACAGCTCGGCCGACCGGTCCACACGCCGCCGGCGGAAGCTAAGGTCTTCCCTTCGCCCCGCCGCCACTTCCGGGAACCTGTCGCCCCCGCGCCATTGGCCCGCCGGGCGCAGCCACGTCCAATCAGAGGAGCCCTGCGGCTGCGGGGCGGTGCCGAGGAACGTCCGGCGAGAGTCCGCGGCCGGCGAACCTCGCGGTTAATTTGTCCGAACGGCGGGATGCTGGGTTGGGGCAGCCGGCTAGGATCTAGGATGTGGCGCGACGAGGGTGCCTCCTGCCGGCAACCTTGACTCAGCACGGGTGGCGTTCTGGTGCAGAGTGCCCGCGTCTGTGCAGGAACCACCTCGCGAAGGGAAACTGAACACCCGTAGCAGGTGCTCCACCCAAGAATGCAAAGAAGGGAAGGGGGACGCAAAGCTTTGCTTTGAAATCAGACTGCGTTCCACCTCCTGCTTGTCTACTGAGAGCTTGAAAGCCGAGCTCAGTTTCCCTTCTTTCCTTTTCTTCCCAGTTTCTACCTTAGGGAATAACCATGAGGATTGCATGAGAAAAAAATTGTGTGTGACTCATGGTAGATTCAATAACTGTTAGTTCCCGCTTCCATTTTTCATTCATTTATTTTAAAAGATTTTTATTTATTTATTTGACAGCGAGCACAAGCAGGGGGAACAGCAGGCAGAGGGAAAAAGCAGGCTCCCAGCCGGCTGAGCAAGAAGCCCGCTGTGGGACTGGATCCCAGGACCCGGGGATCATGACCTGCGCTGAAGGAAGACCCTTAACAGACTGAGCCACCCAGGTGTCCCTCACTGGAGGGTATTTATTGGACCCCTTCCCAGCAAGTCTCCTTAAACACCACAATATTAATAATCAGAAACAACTCAAACACTCTTGAGGTGTTGCTTTGCGCATACCATTATAATAAGCCTTGTAGTTATTACATAGATGACTAAGATGTGCCTTCAGGTAGGTTTTCAATCCATTTGGAGACAACACATCTGCAGAATATGGTAAACAAATGTTTCCACAAAGACACAAAATAATGTGGGGGGGAAAATCCAAGAACAATGACTTTCAAGTGGTGGAATCAAGAATCAGAGTGCCACCCTCACCGAACATCAGCATTTTCCTGCAGCCAGGGTACTCAGAATTCTATTCAAATACAGATTTCTCATAAGGTGAAGAAAAAGCAAGGGAGGAAGACGAGGCAGAGTGGGAGCGGTATAGACATCATAATCTTTAGAGCATTCTGCCAGTATACTATTGCCAACGGCTTTGATTTGGTATAAGATGGTTTGTCTTAGAATAAAGGAGGGCTAAGCTGTCTATACCCAACAACAAATTCTGCAGCGAGACTGGGATCTGGAGAATCTGGTGTGTCTACCTCTGACAAGATTTGGAACTCCTGGCAAGGCAGGTCAAGGTAATATTCATATGCTTATCCATCCACTTATTTATCCTCTCTTCTTTCCACAACGGATACAGTATGACAGAGTAAAGAGAAATAGGGTTAGGGATAAAAGATAGGTCAGAAAACGGCGAAGACGGGCAAGCACAGCCCACAGACGTGCACACGCTGTTGAAAGACGTGAGCCAGTTATCTGGCTTTTCTAGAGGAAGCCACAATCCCTTACTAGCCTTACGCATCCAAAAGACACAAATAGACCAGATTTTCAGGAGAAGTCAAATTTTCTGGATACTGAATCCCAAGAGAAATTCCTCCTGTGGCTGCTAATAAAGAAAACGGAAATGTAGTCAACAACATCAGCTACGATCTGCTTCCTCATCGCACACTTGGGAATCTTTCTGCAATTCTAAGCTCTTCGGACTTGCTAAGTCCCTGATGTGTTCAGTCTTAAAGGCACTGAAAACTGCTACCAAGTGTATGTTAAATACCAAAAAATTCGTTATTGAGGTAGGTATAAGTCTGTTGGGAAATCACTACAGGATATATTTTTCTTCACTTATAAACTGTTGTCAATCTAAATTATGTTATAAATTTACTATATTCTATGCTATTCCTTCAGAATAATGGACATAAAATGTCACATGAGGAAATATACAAGGAGATAACATATGTTTTTAAAAAGTGTATTGTTTGCACCACAGACTGGGTGACTTACACAACAGAAATTTAATTGTCTCGGAGTTCTGGAAGCTGGAAGTCTGAGATCATATTGTATAATTCCACTTATATAAAATTATGGAAAGTGTGGGGCGCCTGGGTGGCTCAGTCATTAAGAGTCTGCCTTCGGGTCAGGTCATGATCCCAGGGTCCTGGGATCGAGTCCCACATCGGGCTCCCTGCTCAGTGGGGAGTCTGCTTCTCCCTCTCCCACTCCCCCTGCTTGTGTTCCCTCTCTCACTGTGTCTCTCTCTGTCAAAGAAATAAATAAAAATTTAAAAAAAATTATGGAAAGTGGGAACTGATCCAAAGTGACAGAAAGCAAGTCAGTAGTTGGTTGGGGAAACAGGAAACAGGTTCATTAACTTGATTGTGGTGATGATTTCACAGGTATATGCATATGTCAAAACTTATCAAATTATAGGCTGTTGGGGCGGCTGGGTGGCTCAGCCATTAACTTTATGCCGTCGGCTCAGGTTATGATCCCAGGGTCCTGGGATCAAGCCCCACATCGGGCTCCCTGCTGGGCGGGAAGCCTGCTTCTCCCTCTCACACTCTCCCTGCTTGTGTTCCTGCTCTTGCTCTCTCTCTGTCAAATAAATAAATAAATAAAATCTTCAAAAAAAATTATAGGCTGTTAAGTATGTGCTAGTTATTGCATTTCAATTATCGCTCAATGGATTTGTTTTCAAAATGTTTGGAGAGGGTATGGGAGAATGTGGACAAAGTGAACAAGATTGGCAAGGATATCCCTTCTCTAGAGGAGTGAAGAAGACACTGCATGGCTAACTCACATAACAGAAGCTGGCTTTGAAAAATCAAAATGTATGTTTATTTTGCGTTAGTTTCATATACATCTCCATCACCAATATCTCTTCTTCACACCTCCTACCCTCAACCCTCTGATGGATTAAAGTGTTATTATTCAACTAAGACAAACTAAAGTCTACCCAAAGTCCCAGAAAACGGTAAGTGTTCAATACATATTAGCTTTTATTATTATTTACTGGGCATCCACTAAGTGCCAGACCCTGTGCTTGAACTCAGATATACATAAAGGAATCAGCCTTGGCACAAGACCTACAGTCTGGCAGAAGTAGAAACTCGTGCAAATAAATGCAAGATGTTTTACAGTGCTTTATTGGAAGCCTGCTCAGAATGCAGTGTGGAGACCAAGAAGAAGAGCTCAATTCTGCAAGGAGAAAGAAAAACTTAGCAGAGAAGGTAAACTCAAGTTCAGCTTCTGGGCCCAGGAACAGCTGCCGTCCCAGGAATGAGCTTTTATTCAGTCTGCACACTGCAAATAGTTCCTTTTAACCAAAGCACTGCGATCAAAAGGAATGAAATAATAGGGACTTACCAGGGGGAGTCAAGGCTAAACCAGCTAAGGGACCAGACCACGAGGGCCTTACACACCAAGCCAAATAGTTCAAACGTTAACTTGAGTGACAGCAAGAAGCCTGGGTGGTTTGAAACAAAAGAGTGACAAGTGAGATCAGAACAGTGTTTCTCAATGTGTGGGCCCTGGAAGAGCATCACTAACAGTATTTGGGAACCTGTTAGAAATGCAAAATCTCTCCTGCAGCCCAGACTTACTAAATCAGAACTCTCCAGCAATCTGTTTTAACACACTCTCCAGGGGACTCTGATTGATGCTTAAGTTTGCAAGCCCCTGGATTGAAGTTTGAAAGAGCACTTAGGCAGTTCTGAGGCAGGACGTCTGGATAGGAACCTGCCAGAATATTCAAAAAAATGTGATGGTGTGGATTCATTTATTCACTCAACAAATAGTCCCTGACCATCCACTATGTGCTGCACACTGTTCTAGACATTAAAGATACATCAGCGAGCAAAGCAGAGAAAAACCTATGTGGCAACGGAGTGTACATTCTAGTGGAAATCATGTCTATCATTTATACAGTTCTAGGTGCTCTCCTATATGGTTTCTATTTGTTATTTCATCCTCACAACTACCCCAACAGATAGGTACACTTTTTGTCTTTACAGTTAAGGAAAGTGAGGTTCAGTAATTTGCACGAAGTCATGTGACAACTAAGTAGTAGAAACCAGATCCAAATGCAAGGTCATGCTTTAGACGCGATGCTATACTGCTTCCTAGTGGCCATGGTGGTGAAAGATATTCATTCGAAATACATTGCTTTGGCACCTACTGTGTGCTAGGTACTGTTCTAGAAATTTGGTCAACAAAACCTGTCTTTATGGAAATTATGTTCTTGCAGAAGAGAAACAATAAAATTAAGAAGGAAGCTATTTAAGTAGTATAATAGGTGATGATAAGGGCTGTGGACAGAAAACACTAGAACGTAGTAAGGGGGATAGAGAGCATGATGCAGTAGCCAGAACAAAGGCCTCAATGTGGAAGCTGGGCCAGGAACAGCCAGGAGATCAGTGTGGCTGGAGCAGAGTGATCCAGGGCACCAGAGCAAGGGAAGAAGAATTGTATGCAACCCTTGTAAGGTTTTGTTGGTTTTTTACTCTGTAAGATGGGGAGCCATTGCAAGACTGTGAGCAGAGAAATGATACAGTCTAAGTTATGTTTTATTTTTTTTAAGATTTATTTATTTGAGAGAGAGAGAATGGGAGATAGCGCGAGAGGGAAGAGGGTCAGAGGGAGAAGCAGACTCCCCGCTAAGCAGGGAGCCCAATGTGGGACTCGATCCCGGGACTCCAGGATCATGACCTGAGCCGAAGGCAGTCGCCCAACCAACTGGGCCACCCAGGCGCCCCAGTCTAAATTATGTTTTAAACGGATTGCACAGATTGTTGTGTTGAGAATAGACTAGGGGGGAACCAGAGAGACCTGTTGGGGATTATTGCAATAACCAGAGTGGGGTAAAATGATGGTGGCTTGACCTCGCTGGGAACAGAAAAGCCAACAGTGACGGATAAGGAGGGCAAGACAAAGAGTGGACTCTAGGAGCCATTTACTGACGGGGGAAGATTGTGGAAGGGGCAGGCTGGGGAGGGGACGTTTGGAAGGGGGTTGTTTGAGACAACTAGGTGGATGTTGAATATAGGTTGCATATACAAGTCTGGAATTCAGAGAGAGATCTGAGCTGAGGAAATAAATTTGGGAGTTATAAGTAAATCGATAGTATTTTAAATATACGGATAAAGGTAATGATAGAGAAAGGTCATTTAAGTTATGGAGGTTGTTTATTGTAGGTTCACTAATTGTCAGGCACTAAGCTCTAACCTGTGAATTGACCGGTTCATTTAATTTCAACAAAATGAGAAATGGGGTGGGACAGATAGGAGGTACCTTCTCCCAGGAACCAAAATCGCCAACGGAATTCTGTCTGGTACTGAAGAAGCAAATAACACATTCTGCCCGATTCCTCTGCTTAATGGTCAGCCCCTGCGAGCTTCCCATCCCAGCTTCGGCTTTGACGCTCCAAACTGGGCAGGCCGCCCAGCCCAGCCCTCGCACCTGCGCACAAGGGCCCGCTCGCAGGGGGCGGGGCCGGAGCTGGGCGCTCCGCGGCGCCGTGCGTTGCTAGGAGACGGGAGGGTCGCCGAGGCGCGACACTTGGCCTCTCGCTGCCCAGCCCACGGATTCCTGAGTGGAGAACTCGAGCACCGCCGCGCTCTCCTGCGAGCTCCCGGGCGGGGTGCCTCGGCCTCTCCAGATCGGCCATTGAGGGTAACCACGGAGAGCTGGACCGAGGGGGGGCGGTGGGTGGACACGTCCCGAAGGGCCTTGAACGGTCGGTCCGCCCCCTCCCCTGAGCCTGCCCGGGCCGGCCCCGGAAGCCTCGGCTCCGCCCCTTCCGCTCCGGCATGCCTTTGTGATTTCTGAGATTTGATTTTTTCTTTTTTTTTTAAGATTTTATTTATTTGAGAGAGAGAGAATGAGAGATAGCATGAGAGCAGGGAGGGTCAGAGGGAGAAGCAGACTCCCTGCTGAGCAGGGAGCCCGATGTGGGACTCGATCCCGGGACTCCAGGATCATGACCTGAGCCGAAGGCAGTCGCTTAACCAACTGAGCCACCCAGGCGCCCGATTTGATTTTCTTGCTTATTTATTTTCTGGATTAGCTACGGTCTTTATTTGCTACCCCCTGAGTTTCAGAATCTGATTTTCCAGTAGCTTCCAGGCTGAGCCCCGCCCCCTGAGGCTTGATGTATTCTGGGGTCTCCTTTCAGAGTTCTCCTGCGGACCAGTCATTTGACCCCCAGTTTTCAAAATGCTTTCTCCGGCTCAGCCTTATGTGGCAGATTTTACCTCACATACAGAATTGGTGATTTCTGTAAGAAGAAAGGCTTGAGGGACTGGAGAAGGCATGGAGTGGCTTTACGCTGCACAGATGCAGATTAGCACACCCAGACCATGGACTACAAAGGCATATTTGGGAAACCAGTTTTGTTTTTCAGCTGACCCCCCAAAAACTTTGGGAAGGGAAGTGTGCGGACGAAAAAGACCTTATAATGAGACCTTTTCACTGCTCGGGAAACAAGCCCAGGGATGTTAACTGATTGGCTCCTTTGCCATATCCTGATGCGTCTAGGAACAGTAAAATAGGTACAGAAATGGAAGGAATACTAATGCTCTTGGGGTTTTAATACGACTAAAGGTACAAAGCACTTTTCAGAGCGAACAAGGAAGTGAAAAGGACCTTTGCATAGAAGGGAGTTTGAGATGACTGGTACATCAAAGGCTTCTACTGTCAGATTAAAACCTTAGATCGTCAAGGGTTTGATACTGCTGGGTTTAAAATACCTATATAAACCTAATACTGTTTAATAAAATTAGATTTTCACAAAACTAGAAAGTCAGGCCATTGCCATTTCCTGTTTCTGTAGCTATAACTTAGTATTATAAAAATCAGACGTGTTTTATAGTACTTATTTTTTGCCACAACTCTCAGCAAAGTAAACCACTAAATTTCAAAGTGCTGAATGTTACTAGCGGGATTAATATTGCCACCGAATTTCCCAGGATTACTGAAATATTTAATAGAAAAATTGTAAGTTGATCTTTCCCAATTTTAGTCTCATTCTGTTTTTAATAAGTAGAAAGTAAGTTAAAAGAGAGACAAAAAAGTTGGGGGGGTGGGATTTGCACCACTGCTATATAGTGTAGTTACAGTAACCACAGGGCTTCCTATTATGATGAAAATGCATTTATGTTCCCTTTAGCTATTGTGGGAAAACAAAGTTTTGAAATGCGTAATATGTCTAGAGGATACATATTTCTACTGAGTAAAAAAATATTTTTTTTCTCCAATAGCTTAACTCGTCTGTTGAACAGTTCTTCTGTTGAAAGCATTTTTAAATTTTTTTAAAAGATTTTATTTATTTGAGAGAGAGAGAGAGCACGAGGCAGGGAGGGACAAAGGGAGAGGGAGAAGCAGACTCCCCCCTTAGCGGGAAGCCCGACACAGGACTCAGTCCCAGGACCCATGAGATCATGACCTGAGCTGAAGGCAGATGCTTAACCAACTGAGCCTCCTAGGCACCCTTGTTGAAAGCATTTTTATATTTATAGTTGACATGATTGTTTTGTTTAAAAGTGGCAAAAGGTTACATAGACGACCTTCAGGAAAGTACTTTTTGAATGAATACGAGTATATAAAAGTATTCTGTTATGTATCAAAAAGCAAAAATGGGTAAAACAAAAAGTATGATTGTGCCACTACTTTTAGAAAATGTGCTTCATCTATAAAAGCAATATAATACAGCCAAAATTCATATAACAAGCATAACTAATTCTGAAAGTCTTTTTATACAGCAAATTTGCACCTTTTTTCCTCTCATGTTTCTTAGTGTCATTTTTCTATGAAAAAATAGGTTATATATAGTTGTATATGTTAATGGATTGTCAGGCTGTACCACATATGTCCAACTCACTGTTGGTCCTATCTAGTGTGCAGCAACAAAGCAGTGAACCTCCCATTGAAATGAATGGAATGAAATAGAAACCAAAAGAATAGTAGAATAAATCAATAAAACTAGGAGGTTGTTCTTTGAAAGAATTAATAAGATCAATAAACCCCTGGCCAGACTTATCAAAAAGAAGAGAAAGGACCCAAATAAATGAAATCATGAATGAAAGAGGAGAGCTCACAACCAACTCCAAAGAAATACAAACAATTATAAGAACATACTATTAGCAACTATATGCCAACAAATTAGGCAATCTGGAAGAAATGGTTGCATTCCTAGAGATGCATAAACTACCAAAACTGAAACAGGAAGAAATAAAAAACTTGGAACAGACCCATAACCAGCAAGGAAATTGAATTAGTAATCAAAAGTCTCCCAACAAACAAGAGTCCAAGGCTGGATGGCTTCCCAGGGGAACTCTACCAAACGTTTAAAGAATTAATACCTCTTCCTCTGAAGCTGTTTCAAAAAATAGAAACGGAAGGAAAACTTCCAAACTCTTTCTATGAGGCCAGCATTACCTTGATCCTAAAACCAGAAAAAGACTCCACCAAAAAGAATTACAGACGAATATCCCTGATGAACATGGATGCCAAAATTCTCACCAAGATACTAGCCAATAGGATCCAACAGTACATTAAAAGGATTATTCACCATGACCAAGTGGGATTTATTCCTGGGCTGTACGGGTGATTCAACATCCACAAATCAAGCAATGTGATACACTACATCAATAAAAGAAAGGACAAGAACCATATGATCCTCTCAACAGATGCAGAAAAAGCATTTGACAAACTACATTATCCTTTCTTGATTAAAACTCTTCACAGTGTAGGGAAACAGGGAACGTACCTCACTATCATAAGAGTCATATTCACAAAGCCCACAGGGAATATCATTCTCAATGGGGAAAATCTGAGAGCTTTTCCCCTGAGGTCAAGAACACAACAGGGATGTCCACTCTCACCACTGTTGTTCAACATAGTACTGCATGCAAGCCCTAGCCTCAGCAATCAGACATCAAAAAGAAAGAAAAGGCAAAGAAGTTGAATTGGCAAAGAAGTCAAACTCTCACTCTTTACAGATATTATACTCTATGTTGAAAACCCAAAAGAATCCACCCCAAATTGCTAGAACTCATACAGGAATTCAGCACCGTGGCAGATTATAAAATCAATGCACAGAAATCAGTTGCATTTCTATACACTAAGGAGACAGAAGAAAGAGAAATTAGGGAGTCAATCCTATTTACAATTGCACCCAAAATCATAAGACACCTAAGAATAAACCTAACCAAAGAGGCAAAGGATCTGTTCTCAGAAAACTATAGAACACTCATGAAAGAAATTGAGGACGACATAAAGAAATGGAAAAATGTTCCATGCTCATGGATTGGAAAAAAAAATGTTGTTAAAATGTCTATGCTACCTAGAGCAATCTACACATTCAAAATATCATCAACTTTTTTCACAGAGCTGGAACAAATCATCCTAAAATTTGTATGGAACAAGAAAAGACCTTGAATAGCCAAAGGAATATTGAAAAAGAAAACCAAAGTTGATGGCATCACAATTCTGGACTTCAAGCTATATTACAAAGCTGTAATCATCAAGACAGTATGGTACTGGCACAAAAACAGACACATAGATCAATGGAACAGAATAGAGAACCCAGAAATGGACCCTCAACTCTATGGTCAACTAATCTTCGACAAAGCAGGAAAGCTATCTAATGGAAAAAAGTCTCTTCAACAAATGATGTTGGGAAAATTGGACAGCCAACATGCAGAAGAATGAAACTGGACCATTTTCTTACACCACACACAAAAATAGACTCAAAATGGTTGAAAGACCTAAATGTGAGACAGGAATCCATCAAAATCCTAGAGAGAACATAGGCAGCAATCTCTTCAACCTAGGCCACAGCAACTTCTTGCTAGACACATCTCGAAAGGCAATGGAAACAAAGGCAAAAATGAACTATTGGGACTTCATCAAGATAAAAAGTTTTGGGGGCGCCTGGGTGGCCCAGGGTCCTGGGATCGAGCCCCACATCGGGCTCCCCCCTCAGTGGGAAGCCTGCTTCTCCCTCTCCCACTCCCCCTGCTTGTGTTCCCTCTCTCGCTGTGTTTCTGTCTGTCAAATAAATAAATAAATAAGATCTTAAAAAAAAGGTAAAAAGTTTTTGCACAGCAAAGGAAACAGTTGACAAAACCAAAAGACAACCTACAGAATGGGAGAAGATATTTGTAAATGTCTTATCAGATAAAGGGCTAGTATCCAAAATCTATAAAGAATTTATCAAACTCAACACTCAAAGAACAAATAATCCAGTCAAGAAATGGGCAGAAGACATGAATAGACATTTTTCCAAAGAAGACATCCCAATGACCAACAGACACATGGAAAAATGCTCAACATCACTTGGCATCAGGGAAATACAAATTAAAACCACAATGAGATACCACCTCACATGGGTCAGAATGGCTAAAATTAACAAGTCAGGAAATGACAGATGTTGGCAAGGATGTAGAGAAAGGGAAGCCCTCCTACACTGTTGGTGGGAATGCAAGCTGGTGCAGCCACTCTGGAAAACAGTATGGAGGTTCCTCAAAAAGTTGAAAATAGGGGCCCCTGGGTGGCTCAGATGGTTAAGCATCTGCCTTCGGCTCAGGTCATGGTCCCAGGGTCCTGGGATCAAGCCCCACATCAGGCTCCCTGCTCCACGGGACGCCTGCTTCTCCCCCTCCCTCTGCCACTCCCCTTGCTTGTGTTTCCTCTCTCGCTGTGTCTCTGTCAAATAAATAAAATAAAATCTTTAAAAAAAAAAAAGTTGAAAATAGAGCTACCCTATGACCCAGCAATTGCACTACTAGGGATTTACCCCAAAGATACAAATGTAGTGACCCAAGGGACACCCGCACCCCAATGTTTAGAGCAGCAATGTCTACAATAGCCAAACTATGGAAAGAACCCATGTGTTCATCAACAGATGAACAGATAAAGAAAATGTGGTGTGTGTATATACAATGGAATATTACTCAGCCATCTAAAAAAAAAGAAATCTTGCCATTTGCCATGACATGGATGGAACTAGAGGGTATAATGCTAAGTGAAATAAGTCAATCAGAGAAAGACAATTACCATATGATTTCATCATATGTGAAATTTATGAAACAAAACAAAGGATCATAGGGGAAGGGAGGGAAAAATAAAACAAGACGAAATCAGAGAGGGAGACAAACCACAAGAAACTCTTAATCATGGGAAACAAACTGAGGGGTGCTGGGAAGGAGTGTGGGGGAACGGGGTAGCTGGGTGACAGACATTAAGGAGTGTACATGATGTAATGAGCACTGGATGTTATATAAGACTGATGAATCACTGAACTCTACCTCTGAAACTAATTATACACTATATGTTAATTCATTGTATTTAAAACTAAAAAAAAGAAACCATAAATAAATAAATATTTTAAAATAACAAAAAATAAAAATAAATAAAATGAATGGAAATGAAGGGCAAGCGTTTCACTGAAATATGGCTCACTTATTGTTTTGTCGGGTAATCCAAATTTTACATAAATTCGTACAATAACATAACAACATATTGCCTTAAAATACAACATGAGTCTAAACCTAAATTAATAAATAAAGGTCAAAAGTTTTTAAAAAGTCAAATATTAACAATGCCTTAATTTTCTTTGGTCTAGTCAATATACATATTGGTATGCACGATGAAAAAAATGCAAACAATAGTAATGATATATCCATTTGGGTAGCTGCTACTTTCATCAGAGTGAACTGTGTAACTCAAATGGCTTCATTTTAATTCCTTTAAATCTGGAGCTAAACCCAAACAACTGTGAGAATTTTGGTTTCAGGACGGAATGTAAATACCACAACCTTTAGAATGTTAAGTAAGAATGTGACAAAAATATACAGGAGGTAGGGGGAAGCACAGAACCAATTCCCTTATTTTTCATAGAAGAGCCGATTGGTACTTGTACATGACTGATAACATAAAATTCAAACAAATGACTCTTAGCCTCCTAACAGTCTCCATTAATCTATTTTTATTAAGTATGAGGGAAATTTTAGGCCACATCTTTCACATTGAAGAAATATTTATCTGAAATTTAGCAATTCCATCAATTTTATTTCCATTTCCTACTTCCCACCCTGTTAAATCCAGGCTGAGATAAATTTGTTATACTCGTGAAAGCATTTATTGTAAGATTTCTTTTTATAAAACTTTTAAAGTCTGTCCTTCTAACTCATCTTATGTTTAAGATGATATTCACCTGATGTTAAGGATTGATACTTCTAATTGGTGTGATGATTATTTTGACTTTTCTTTTTTTGTACTTTAATGTATTTCTTGACCTTTTCAACACACATTAATTCCCCCTTATCCATGGGGGATACATTCCAAGACCCCCCCACTGGATGCCTCAAACCACGGATAGTACCAAACCCTATATATTCTATGTTTTTTTCCTATATACATGTCTATGATAAAGTTTAAAACAATAATAAAATAGAACAATTATAACAATATATTTTGAAGTTATGTGAATGTGGCCTGTCCAAATATATTTTCCTGCACTATTTTTGTGATAATGTAGGATAAAATGCCTGTATGAGGAGATGAAGTAAGGTGAACGACATAGGCATTGTGATGTAGCGTTAGGCTACCACTGACCTTCTGAGAATAGGTCAGAATGAGGAACATCTGCTTCCAGACTGCAGCAGAGGTAGAAAGTGAAAGTGCAGGTAAGGGGGTGGTACTGTAATGAGTATTTGTCATTGTAATTGAAAAAAATTTAAAAACAAGAAATCATTTATAAGTCCTACTCATGAGCTCTGTATTCTATTCAGCCAATAGAAACATATTTTAAAAGAAGAATGGATGCAAGGGGGCACCTGGGTGGCTCAGTCGTTAAGCATCTGCCTTCAGCTCAGATCATGAGCCCAGGGTCCTGGGATCAAGCCCCGCATCGGGCTCCCTGCTCCGCGGGAAGCCTGATTCTCCCTCTCCCTCTGCCCCTGCTTGTGTTCCCTCTCTCGCTGTGTTTCTCTCTCTGTCAAATAAATAAATAAAAATCTTAAAAAAAAAAAAAGAATGGATTCAAGGAATCATGGTGAAAATTCTGGGCATGTTATTTCAGTTAACTGATACATATTTTGGTAATAAAATGACTCTGAGAAAACAACTGTAAGATATGTCTTTGAAAAACTGACTCTAGAAGTTTGGTGAATAGACAATTACGTGTACTTCAGTTGAATATTTGAACTTCAAAAGCTACTGGTGACTGCTTACATTGTTTTAAAATCAATGATCTCAGTGTCATACAGTCTTACAGCTTTCATGGACTTTGTGTTCGTCTGTCTTTTCACATGGGGCTGTCACAGGAGCAGGGTCCCAGTGACCTCCTGAGTGAATGAACTGCAGTGATTGGATGCCTCCAAGTAGTTAAGATATGGAAAGAGAGGAAACATTGCTCCTCAGCAAGAAGAATAAGAAGACAGTGAGAAGACTGATCTTACATTCCCTTTTTAGGAAAAAAAAAAGTGGGGGATGCAGTTTTGAATATAATCAAATGGAATGGTGGTGAGCTATTTTGACAATCTACCGAGTAGTTAAAAATAAGAGTGTGACTTCAGAAATGTGTATACTATTGCCTAGGACACCAGAATTAGGACATCACTCTCTGAATACAATTTTATTTGATGAAGAAATAAACAGTTCCCTATGTATCTTTCAGGTTTTATTTTATTTTATTTCCAAAGTAGAGCATGAATCCTTCTCAATCTTGAAATTGAATGTTTAAAATTTAATATACGTAACAGGATTCTCAACTCTCTAAGTTTTTAAAAATTCCACTTGTGTTCATTTTTAAAGGGACTTTCAAAATTGTCACTATTATGCTATCTATTAATGTTGTTTTAACATCTTTCAGAAATATTTGGCAATAAGACCTCTGTAGCCATGGCTAGTTCTGAGGTGAAACCAAAATCAATAAGTCGTGCCAAAAAATGGTCAGAAGAGATAGAAAATCTGTACAGATTTCAGCAAGCAGGATATCGGGATGAAATTGAATATAAACAAGTGAAACAAGTTGCTATGGTAAGATGTCTCTACAAACCTGAACTCAAAATATTCAGTGAAAAGTATCAAAATCAAACAAAGAACCAGAGAATAACTAAAAGGAAGCTCTACTCCAATTCTCTTATTTTACTGATGAGGAGACTGAGGCCCAGAGGAGTGGTTTTCAGGTAGACTGGAGGGAGAGGTGGTCCCTCAGCATGGAAAGGTTAAGAACTTTCTAGCTTTTATTGAACAACCATGCTCTGCCAGATAAAGCTTTGATGATAACCACAAAAGCAGAGTCTTTTTCCCTTACCCGGGTAATTCTATTGCCAGATATTCAGTTTATTGTGTAACTATTACTTCTTTCCAGTTTCTTTTTTTTTTATCCCGAATTATCAAGGGGTTAGATTCTGTTTATTATGGAGATTATAAGTGACAGAAAACTATTAGAGAGCAACTCCTGACTTTATTTGTGCATTACACTCCCATGCCCAATAATGTGATTGAGATAAAATCAGATTTAAGAGAACACAAAGATCCTCCTTGAAGGGGAAGTCCCACAAAGTGAGAGGAGTGTGTGTGTGTGTGTGTGATGTAGGGAAGAACAAGCCTATTCACTGTATGACTTGGCAATTTTGAAGAGGTCTTGCATTTCACTTCAGTATAACTAACTGGATATAAACTGTTGGGAAGGAGAAAATTTCCCCTGTTCTTTTGGCTGGTCTAATAATGAAATTGACCCACGACAGATTAACAGGAGAAAAGACAAATTTCATCTAATTTCATATATACAGGTGCCCCAAAGATATGAGACCCAAGAAGTGACCAAAGCAGGCCATTTATATACCTTTTAGACAAAGAAATGATAAATGTATGAAGAACTGACAAGACAAAGTAACTTGGGCTTGAGTACTAATTAGTGGGGGCAAATGAAGCAGAATTTATTTACACAGTCCACTTGGCTCTGAATTCTCTGTCTGTGGTTATAAGGATGTCTGTCTACCTCCAGGTGCAGGGAGGGTGCCTTTCACATGGGAGAAAGGAGGGTCAGTGTCCTTCATGTAACGGTTTCTCAAGTAACTCTAACTTGAAACCATCAGTATGCCAAAATGGCGTATTCTGGGGCAGCATGCCCTCAACCCTGTCACTAACATATGCAAATTTCTGTGCCAAGTGCTTCAGGAGATAAAAATATGAGTACCTGACCTCAAGAAATTGATTGGGTCAGTAGGAAGAGAACCATATTTGGAATCTATCCAGGGTCTGCATCCTGGCTCCTCTCTCTCATTTTTTTTTTTTAAAGGGATGGTGAGAAGTGACACCCTCACCTTGTTCTTTTTTTTTTTTTTTAAGATTTATTTATTTATTTTGAGGGCAGGGAGGAGAGCGAGCAAGCAGGGGGCGGGACATAGGGAGAGAGGGAGAGAATCTTTTTTTTTTTTAATTAAGATTTTTTATTTTATTTATTTTTTAACAGAGAGAGAGACAGCAAGAGAGGGAACACAAGCAGGGAGCGTGGGAGAGGGAGAAGCAGGCTTCCCGCCGAGCAGGGAGCCCGATGTGGGACTCGATCCCAGGACCCTGGGATCATGACCTGAGCCGAAGGCAGATGCTTAATGACTGAGCCACCCAGGCTGAGCAATCCTGAACAGTGCTCTTAACTTGGCTGAGCTCAACAGTTGAATTGTGATGGCAGTGTCTGCTTTAGAAAATAGTTACAGGAATTAAATGAAATCACGTGTTTGAAGTGCCTGACATTGTAGTGCTTAATGATTTGTTGAGTGAATGAAAGATAAGTGTTTAATCATTGATAGCTTTTATTATTCTTATTATCTTGGAGTAGAAGATTAATAATGACATGAACAGTACAAATTTATGCAAGTCAAAATATGTGTGCCTTTAAAAAAGATGCAGGAATTTAGAGGAAGACAAAATCGCTTCCTTTGGGGGACAATCCTCCAAAAGGGCTTCATGCCCGCAGAGACATTTGCAGAGGGCCTTGAAGGTTGGCCAGGATGGTAACCGAATGCTTGCCTTGATTGGTATGTCTCTACCAGTGTACAGAGGTGGGGAGGGTTTGAGCAAACTTCTCTTTCCTCACCTGAAGCATATGTCCTTTTGGGACACATAAACTATTAGAGCTTACTGACCTCACTAGTTGCTCTTAACAACCATACAACTCCACTCTGTTCTACTCAAAGGAGTGAAGCTTTCTTCCATCGACTGGGAGTCCTCAAGTGAAAGGCCAAGAAGAAAAAATTATAAAATACAAGGGATATTTAAAATGACTAAGGGTTGATGAGCACAGAACAAATACAGCTGCTTGGAGGCTCATCCCATATACAGAGGCTATTTCTTCACTGGATGAGATGCTTTTTAGGACCCTAGTAAATGAAAGAGAGCCTGCTCCTGGCCCCAAGAGGAAGAGAGTTATAATGGTGTCTTGAGAACACCCTCCTTTCTCTGCTGGGGGCAATGGAAGCTATGAAAGGCAAGCTTGACCTAAGTGATAGGAAGCATTGATTTTTTGCCTATACTGTAAATGTCAGAAAGCCTGCCAAGGTTCATCCAATATATTGCTACCTATTTTCATTAATTCTTAAATAAAGGAGACAACACAAGAAAAAGAAAATGTGCTGTTAGAAAACAAAGGCCATGCATTCCTTTGTATTCATGATGTATTCCTATCCCAGTGGAAAGTTATGATTTATGGATGGTGCATATGAGAAGTGACAAGGTGCCTGGAGAGATGGTGGTGAAGAGCGTTCGATTATCTAGACCATGACACGTGAGTGATCAGGTTTTGACAATGATAGAGTAAATCTTAAAAAATCCAGAAGAAATATACCAAACAACAAGAGAAATGTATTGACCTGATCATGATCCAGAAAGTAGAACATGAATTTGGAGAGGACGGGGAGAAAAATGTCCAAACTAGGTCAAGCCAAATAATAGAGTAAGCAAACCAATATGACATATGAGAAAGAATAGTGGGGAGAAGGTAAGAAAAGATAGTGGAGGATTAAATTCATGACCTCAAATTTCTATTAAAAATTGGGTTTCAAGGGGCACCTGGATGGCTCAGTTGGTGGATCATGAGGCTCTTGATCTCAGGGTTATAAGGTGCAGCTCCACACTGGGTGTGGAGATTTTTTTAAAAAAATAAAATAAAATCTTGGGGCGCCTGGGTGGCTCAGTCGTTAAGCGTCTGCCTTTGGCTCAGGTCATGATCCCAGGGTCCTGGGATCGAGCCCCGCATCGGGCTCCTTGTTCAGCAGGGAGCCTGCTTCTCACTCTCCCTCTGCCTGATGCTCCCCCTGCTTGTGCTCTCTCTTCCTCTCAAATATAAATAAATAAATAAATAAATAAATAAATAAATAAATAAATAAAATCCTTTAAAAAATTGTTTTTTCAAGCTGAACTTGTGATATGGATTTGAGGAATGCATATGCACCTTTAGGTGTCTTGAGTCTAGCTGGTTCCATTTGTCACTGGTGTGACATCAACACTCAGCAGCCAAGTGCTTTCAGAGTGGGGCCTGAGCCTAATTTCCTCCTCGGGCATTACTTTTAGAAATTAAGAAGTAATAATGTTTGAAATAATTTGTAAACGTAAGAAAAAGTTTTGAGTGTTTTGAATGTTTCCCCTATCTTGGCCACTGAGTAGAAATTTAAATCTAGAAATTGGGATCTAGAGACAAGCACCAAATTAGCTATTTTGCAGTATAAGGATACAACTTAGGATGTGTTTGAGGTGTGTATAATACTCTCTTGAGAGCTCAAGTATTTTTAGATTTAATTTTATGCTTCAATTTTTGGATGTGAGATATACTGTTAACTATTTGTTAGTAAATTATTATATAAAAATAAAACCAGCATCATGGAATTCGTATTCTGGTTTCTGATGTGCAGGTAGATCGTTGGCCAGAGACGGGATACGTGAAGAAACTCCAGAGAAGGGACAATACTTTCTATTACTACAACAAACAGAGGGAGTGTGATGACAAGGAAGTCCACAAAGTAAAAATTTATGCTTACTAGCCTTTGTTCTTTGTGTTATTTGTCATTACTTAGGACTTCATTGCTTCATTCTACATCATGTAAATGTCATTTTACAAAATAATTCAAAATGCAGACTTCAGCTGAATGCTATGAAACACAAAAGCCATGAAACCATGAAACCATCCTGTTCTGTTCTAAAATATAATTGCAGAAGCATTAAAGTTGTATCCATCTTGGTCCTGTTCTTCTGATTATTTTAAATGAGGTAGACTAACCATGATGCACAGAAAGAGACAGCCCCATCTGAAACCATTCCAGTGGTGAGGCTAGTTATGTATAGGTTAGTGCTCCATACTCCCTACCCCCACCCCCAGACTTTACCACTTTCTAAGACCACCATTCTGAACTGTCAGATCTGCCTCTTGTGGCCTGAGGGCTTTCTCTTGTCTCTGGAGTCCTTTGCCTCTTGCTGGGTAGATTGGAAATGCCAAGGGCTTCTGGCCCTTGGGAGCAGCCCTCAACGAATAACTGATGGGGAGGAGGTGTTCAAAAGCTCCAGCTGCCCGGTACCTCAGAGGAATCCATCAGAGGTGTGTGCTTTACACTGGCACCCAGTTTCCCAGCAGAATGAAGCTTCAGTCCCCTGCAGCGGTGTCTGGCTGGATCACAGAGTCTATTGGCTGTCTCCCTCCATTGCCACTCCCCCCACTCCCTGCCAGGGATTCCCTTCATCCTGAATCGGCTCCTTGTATGTGGAGCCTTGTCCCAGGATTGGCTTCTGGGTTCCCAATCTAGACAATTCCTGTTCCAGTCCTGCTTGGAGTCACTGCAGAAACAGCCCGAGTGCTAATGAGCTAGGCAATAATTAACCTGTAAGACATAGGAGGTCCCCAAAATTCATGAGTCTTGAGTGCTTTGAGGTTAAATGATGAAAGACACCCTTTCTATTTTAACTATGTTTTCACTAGATTTTTTTGTCACCATTCATAAGCCCTGACCTTTAAATAGATTTTTGGATATGGGGATCATAACCATCAATTCATCCAACTTCAGCTCCCGTTTTCTAGAACTATCTGTACCCGTGAAGCTCCATTAGTTTTCCTAAATCAATGTTGTGCTTCTTCAGCATTTTTTTCTTTTTGAGCTAAAACATCACAGGAAGGAAAGATTGGCAAACTTTTTTTATGCCTTTCCCAGCGTTGCTTGAGATCATCTCACCACTTTGAAGCCATTTATCTGAACCCCTCTGCTCATGCTTTTTATCATCCTCTTTCAGATTTGGCAAACGCCTCAGTACTGATCATAAGGGATCTTCTGAATCTGATAATGCTTTTTTTTTTTTAACCTACTGTGATACAAGACATCCCCTGACATCCGCATTGCCTCCAAATACACCCTTCTCCCTGAAACCTGTGCATATGGTACCTTACACAGCAAAAGACAGTTTGCAGATGTGATTAAGTTAAAGATCTTGAGATGGGAAATTATCCTAGAATATCTGGGTGGGCCCAAAGTATCACTCGGGCCCTTAGGGCAGCAGGCTGGTCAGAGTTAGGGAAAGAGGTGTGACAATGGAAGCAAAGGTCTGAAGGGATGTAAGGAAGGAACCAAAGTCCAATGAATGCAGAAAGCCTCTAGAAGCTGGAAAAAGCCAGTAAATGGCTAGTCTCCAGAAGAAACACAATCTTGCCAACACCTTGGTTTTTTTTTTTTAAGATTTTATTTATTTATTTGAGAGAGAGAGAATGAGAGAGAGAGAGCACGAGAGGGAAGAGGGTCAGAGGGAGAAGCAGACTCCCCGCTGAGCAGGGAGTCCGATGTGGGACTCGATCCCGGGACTCCAGGATCATGACCTGAGCCGAAGGCAGTCACTTAACCAACTGAGCCACCCAGGCGCCCCAACACCTTGGTTTTACCAAATAAGACTTATTTCAGACTTCTGGCCTCCAAAACTGTAAGAAAATAAACTAGTATTGTTTTACCCCACTCCGTTTGTGGTAATTTTTACAGCAGCAAGAGGAAACATACCCCTACATAGAACGGATGAAGGAAATACCCATCCATAGCCATGGAGTCCACATGAGCTTCAATCATGGGCTGCCATTTTTGACGAGGGAGCACAGATAATGTTACAGATAATATCCATTCCAAGGAAGTTGGCCAGGGCCTTTTTGCCTGGAACCTTCTCAGTAATTAGCGCAAATGGTCTAAATGCCACTTTATCCTCCGGCAGCAAGACCCTCTTAAGATATATGGCCCTTGGGGAAATACAAATCCAAACCTCAATGAGATACCACCTCACACCTGTCAGAATGGCTAAAATTAACAAGTCAGGAAATGACAGATGTTGGCGAGGATGCAGAGAGAGGGGAACCCTTCTGCGTTGGTGGGAATGCAAGCTGGTGCAGCCACTCTGGAAAACAGTATGGAGGCTTCTCAAAAAAGTTAAAAATAGAGCTACCCTATGACCCAGCAAGTGCACTACTGGGTATTTACCCAAAAGATACAGGAAGTGATTTCTTAAGTGGTTTTCAGAACACACGAAAGTCAACACGTTCTTAAGTTCAGAGAAGTGGGAACCAAATCTAGCCCTACATTCTTCTCTCTCAGGAGAAACGGCTTCCCTCATTCCAATACTTATCAAGGCAGGAACACATTGAACTCATTTAGCAATTTCACAGACTATGGATTTTATATTCCGCAGGGATAATGGCTAGAAATCACTGGTTCTCTAATTTTATGGTTCAGGAATTAGGATTTCTGAACATACGTCATCAAGATAATGGGTGACGGAGAAGATCAAATCCTTCTATGATTTAAAATAGGCATCTAAGCATGACTGACCCCTTTCTTTACCATGATTAGTGTGCATATAGTAAGAAAGAGGGGGGCGCCTGGGTGGCTCAGTCAGTGAGCTGTACTTCTTGATTTCGGCTCAGGTCCTGGGATCAAGCCTCGAGTTGGGCTCCGCACTCAGCACAGAGTCTGCTTTAATTTCTCTCTCTCCCTCTCCCTCTGCCCCAACCCCCTTGCTCTCTCTCTCTCAAATAAATAAATACATCTTTAAAAAAAAAAAAGAGGGAGGGAGGGAGGGGGAAGAAGAGAAGGAGGAAGAAAAGTGGGAGAGAGAAGGAAAAGGGGAGGGGGAGGGGTAGATAGGAAAGGAGACAGAGACAGAGACCCAGGTATGATGGGACCCTAGGAAAAGCTGCTGGGGATGGGAGTCTGTTGGCTGTTGAGGAAGAACATAATGGCCTCTCCCTCTTAGGTAAGTCCATCAGAGGCAGATAGACACCCTTGGTCATAAGAAGAGTATAGACCTTTTATAACCCAAGGAAGGCTACCACTCCCAATAATCTTTAGCATGTAAAACTACTAGTTTTAGAGAAAGAGGTAGAGAAATTTCTATAGGATCCAAGGACCCTCCCAGGAGGAAAGAGAAGACTCCATCCTTTTTGAAGTTCAACATTATTAGAACTTCTCTGATGGGCAAGAAAGGACACCAAGAAACCTCAAAAGGAAATATAGTGATGAGGGAAGGGAGAGTCTGTACTGGAGTCTACTGGTGGTGAAGCAAGATGAGCCATGGCGGAGTGTGCGGGGGCAGGAAGGAGCCTGTGGCCCTGCCATCTTGGTCCTGCAGGTGTGCTCCATGAGGGACTAATGAGTTACCATCTTGGGAGCCCATGCTGGGCACCATTAAAATCATAGTGTGTCTCAGATTGTAGGGTCAGTTTTCCAAAGTGAAGCACTGAGAGTTGAAAAGCTGGGGTCATTCATTGAACTTCTAGAAGTAGGAGTCAAGTGGGAGCTGGGAGAGAATGCAGTGGGGGAGGGCCCTTCCAGGAATGTGGAGAAGCAAAACCAGAAAAGGAAGCTACAGACCAGAGAGGGGATGGCCTGTTGGAGCAGTGACGGTCCAAATCCTGGGAATGGTGCAAACACCACTGCCTTCTGCGTCCCAGTTCTTCTTCCCAGTCAAAAGCATCTCATACTTTCCTTTTGCCATACTGCATGGGGACCCTACGAGAAGGTATGGAGTAGAACTGACCCCATGGTGGGGAAAGGGGAGAAAGGCACTGAGCATACCATTTTCCAACGCGGAAAGTCAAAAAATCAAAATGTGTTGGACCTAAAACAAGCCTCAGAGGACCGGTGGCCCAACAGTTGAGGAAATCCAGGCCCACAGAGGGGTGAGGTATGCCCGAGGCTTCACTGTGGCTGAGATTCTAGGCTTAGCCCAGACCCCTTCTGCATACCACCTGTCTACGTGTAACAAGTCTGCTCGGGAACAAGGGCAGAGGAACCTCTCAAAAGGCCCTGGTCCAGAGACTGATAACTGTACATTCAAGTCATGTTACTGTCCTTCTGTTTACTTATGGCTATAGCTCCTTCTTGTCAAATCCCCCAAGAATAATTGAGAGTGAGAGCTATACATTACTAGCTATCAATGGAACAGTTTGGGCAGGGCCTATACATGGCCCGAACTGATACCCTGATGACCTCTGAGACAACACACAACCTGTTTCCTCTGAGGCGTCCACAGGCCAGGGTGTGTCTGAGCAGGGCAAAGGGGTGGTATGGGAAATCCTACATCTTCCTTACTCCTTGGTCCGGATTCTCTGCATTTGGGGTGCATTCCACTTAGGTGGCCTCATCATTATAAGCACGGTTCCCCGTTCTGTGTGTTTGGCAGCAACTTTGGCCAAGAGCAAGGCTTCTGAGTGCTGTCTTCTGCACCACCAAGGCAATAAGCCAAAGGCCAGAAACACAGCCAGGATGGACCAGGAGAGGTTACGCCCCAGCCCTTGGGCCAGCTGCAGGCCCGTGGGAGTCACGGGCACCTCGAGTGGTGTTAGGGAGATGTCAGGAGAAAGGATGGGATGTGAGAGAATTCTCTGGGAGGGTAGGAAGAGGGAGTGATGGGGTGCAGGTCCTCGGAGCATTTGCCAATCATCCCAGGCGTCCGTAGCATTACCGCTCAACTCTTGTAAAAACTGTCGGCGCCTTGATTAAAGAATAGCAGCTCCCAGAAAAGCTGGAGTTTACAAAATCTCCCTAGAAAGGTATGTTTGGAGGTGACTTTTGAGACACCCATTCAACGCCCTCCTACCGCACTTATGTTTGTATTTGGTATCCAGTATTTTGGGGCAGCCCCCCCAAAAATGTGCCACTTTGCCATGTGGATTAATTTAAGCCAAAGGCACTTGAGACCCTGTGGGCTCACAAGAAACTTCTGCCCCTCCCTTAATCACACAGAAGAGTCTAGACCCAGGGTCTTTCCCAGAATAAGGGTTAGTAGCAGAGAGAAATTTTATCTGCGTGACCCATCTATAGGGTAGAGCAAACATCTGCTTACCAAACATCTGCTCCTCTTATCACCCTGGGAAGTGCATCCTCTCCTCTGAAGTCCAGACCCCCGCCTCTTTCTCCCTAGTTCAGAATGACACACACTTCATTTTGTGTGACTGTCTTTGGAATTCCCGTGTCTGTGTGGATTCCCCATACACACACCTCTTAAATTCCATTCTCTCCTGTTACTCTGTCTCATGTCAATCTGAGGCTTCGCCCAGCTGGAAGGACCTTTGAGGGGACAGGAGTTCTTGCCCCTGACACTGGCATGCGGGCGCGTGCTGCTGCCAAGGACCCCGTCCCATGGGGCCCACGTGCCTGCCCACCTACCTTCATGGCCTCCACATCCCCGTCGTCTCTGCAGCTTCTCTTTGCCTGCCTGCCATTTAAATATGAGTGATCTCGGGGCTTTGTCCTAGCCCACTTTCTTCTCCCCTTGAACTTGAAATCTACTGACTCTCAGTGAGTCCGTGTGTAGGCTTAGGGGAGAAGGCCCACAACCCCCATTAAAACAGCATTGGGTGCCAACATAACGAACAGTCATGGGCATGCTTCTAGAAAGAAGGGCCACAGTACATGTCCGATTCTGGTGGAGGCCCTGGGCCCCTACTCTGCCTCCATCCCAGGGAGAACGCTGCTCTCTGCTCTCCGCAAGGCCTTCTCGCTCCATCCTTTGGTTTCAACCACCCCACAAGACAGACAACCCCCAACTACTCCCAGACACTCTCCTGAAACCCAGATCCCGATGGCCAAAGACCTGCTGGGAATCTCTGCTGGGAGGCCACACAGGTACCCCAAACCTAACAATCCAGAACTCAACACATCACCATTCCCCCCAATCCACTCCCCCTCTTGTGTTTTCTATTTCAGTGAAGGACACCACCCTTCACCCCACCCCATTGCCCCAGCCAGAAAGCCGGGAGTCATCCTGATTCCTGCCCCCCATGCTCCCCAGATCCGGTACATGGCCAACCCCAGCCCCTTCTCTTCAGCCCCTCACACAATGGAGGGCTGCATGGGGGCCAGAGAGCTCAGCTTCTGGAGCCGCACTGCGTGTCTTTTTGTCATGACACGTTTAACTTCTCTGTGCCTTATTTTTTCATCTCCAAAATGCAGAAAATAATAGCAATGTTTTCCTCGTTTTCGTGAACCATGCGCCCATAACTGAAAATGTGAAGACTCTCGATACATCTTAAAAGCTTAGAGCAATGCCCAGCCCTCAGTGGGCCAGCTCCCCACCCTCTCTCTCTCTCTCTCTCTCTCTCTCTCCTAGCTCAGCCTCCTAGCTTGCTCCGCCCCGACCCTGACCTCGTAGGCTGGGCCCTCATTCCAGAAGGCCATTCTGGTCAGCGTACCTCACCACAGAGTCTTGTCATTTCTGAAGATCAAGTCCTAGATGCTTTCAACCGCTTGCTGACCAGGTCGCCCACGACCCATCTCCTACTTCCGTCGTTGCTTCCCCTCAGTACCTGCCGGCCCTGCTCCGCCCCCCAGCCATACAGGGCCTTTTCTTTTCTCCTTTGACCAGCACCACCCCTCCGCTGGGCCGTGGTGCAGTCTGCTCTCTCTGCCTGTCCTCGGGCCCCTGCACGCTCCATGCCCTTCTTTGCTCTGGCCTGCCACTGGCTGAGCCAAGGAAGCTGAAGCGACCCTGTGCAGAAACAAAATGGTTTGGGGTTTTTGTTTGTTTTGTTGTTTTCTTTTCTGTCTCTTTTTCCTGCTTCTATTCTTTTTTTTTTTTTTAAGATTTTTATTTATTTATTTGACACAGAGAGAGAGCGCAAGCAGGGGGAGCATCAGAAAGAGGCAGGGGTTGAAGCAGACTCCCCGTTGAGCAGGGAGCCCGACGCGGGGCTCGATCCCAGGACCCTGGGATCATGACCTGAGCCCGAGGCAGACGCTTAACTGACTGAGCTACCCAGGCACTCCCTTGCTTCTGTTCTTGCTAGGACCTGTGCCCCTACCCTATGCATGCAATGAATGTCCTCCTTGTAAGGGACAAGGAGTTAATGATTTCTGTGGAGTCTTCCAGCTCAGCAGACAACAGCTAAGGAACGACCGGCTGAGGCCATCACGCGTGAATTCCAGACCGCCAGTGCTAGACGTCTTAACGCCGAGATCCCCGGCTCCAGGGAATAAATGACTTAGGATGGACACCTGGCCCCTGTCCTTGTTCTGACCAGTTGCCGGAAGCCTGAGAGGACACATGCACCACACCACAATCGTCAGTAAAAAACCCCAGACCCGGAGCAAAGACGAGACTGTCTCTCCTTTCCTTCCTCTGGGTCCTGGAACCCCACCCGTCTGCATCACGGCTCCTCATCCTTCAGCGATGTTTCCTCTGTGCCAGCCCCAGAGCCCGGCAAGTGAGTATTGGACCTGTGAAATTATTCCAAGATCATAAGAACGGTATCTTCTTAGGTACGTCTTGTATACACAACACAGAGTTGGATTTTTTTTTTAAATCCAATCTGACTAGTTTGCTGTCGCACTAGAGAATTAAGTCTATTAATATATAAAATACAATCACTGATATTTGGGGTTTACACTTGCCATCTTGTGTTGTCTCTTCAAATTATTTCCCCTGTTCCACGTTTCTTTGTGAGACAGGGAAACTTGAAGGACTCCATAAATGTTTCCTTTTGCTCCTTTTCCTGCCCCTTTCCTGTTCTTGCTCCGACCTGCACCCCCACTTTATGCATGCCTCGTAGTACAAATAACGTCTGCCCTCCTTCTAAGGAGGAATGAATGATTTCTCTAGAATAGATAGCATCTATGGCAGGACCAGGTGAGAATGACCGACAGAGCCATCATATGTATATTCGAGACCACTGGCGCTAGACAGCTCAACGCCAAGACCCCCTGGCTCCAAGGAGTAACACCTGAGCCCTTGTCTTTGTTCTAGCCAGTTCCCGGATGCCTGAGAGGACACATACACCAGACACAATCCTCAATACAAACCCCAGACCCAGAGCAAAGACGAGACTCCGTCCTTTCCTGACACTCGCCTGTACCTTCACTCTCTCTACACCTTCAGTAAATTCTGCTTTCACCTCCTGCTGACTCCTGTTTGATTTCCACCCTACTCTCTTGGCTGGTCCTGCCGGGCCCCCTCTGGGTCCTTGGACCCTGCCTCTGGAAAAGCGGGGGAGGTCCAAGGACTATATTTGTTTTTACTTTTTGCTTTGTGATTGACCAAGCATTCTTCTCTTCCCATTTGTTTGACTTATGGTGTGCTTCTGTTCTTTTAAGGCCTTGCCTTACAAATTAGAACATGCATAATTATTAAAGTCTAAATTTAATCAAACCTCTAAGAGACTATAAGGACCCTCCTTTACTTGCTCCCAACTTACATGTTATTTTTTTTAAAGATTTTATTTATTTATTTGAGAGAGAGAGAGAGAATGAGAGATAGAAAGCACTAGAGGGAAGAGGGTCAGAGGGAGAAGCAGACTCCCTGCCGAGCAGGAAGCCCGACGTGGGACTCGATCCCGGGAGTCCAGGATCATGACCTGAACTGAAGGCAGTCGCTTAACCAACTGAGCCACCCAGGCACCCACATGTTATTTTTGTCTGGTATTTTACTTCCATATATATTTTAAGGCCCACCGGATATTATAATTCCTATGTCATGCAATCGCTGTTCATTTGCCGACGTATTTTTCATCCTTTCTTGCATCTCGGGTCTTCCATCTGGGATCATTTGCTTTTGGCCCAAAGGATTTCCTTGAAGATTTCATCTAATGAGTCTCTTCCTGGTGACTAACTTAGTTTTGACTTATCTGAAAATGTCTTTATTTTGCCCTGTTTCTTAAAACCTGCCTTGAGGGGCACCTGGCTGGCTCAGTTGGTAGAGCATTTGACTCTTGATCTTGGGGTTGTGGGTTCAAGCCCCACCCTGGGCCTAGAGCTTTATTAAAAACTAAAAAAAAAAAAAAACCCAAAAAACAAAAAGATCTGCCTTGAGATTTCTAACCTGGCAGTGTTTTCTTTTGGCACTTGAAGAGATCGTTACACCCCCTCTAGCTTTCTTCAGTATGACTACTGTTCCCTCCAGGACAATAGTCCACACCCACTTCCTCACCTTCCTGGCTGCTCTTAATATTTGTCCTTTGTCTTTACTGCTTTGCAATTTCATTACAGTACATCTATATGTGGATTTCTCTTTCATTTATTCCACTTGGAATTTGCACTAGTGTGATACATCAGTTCTGGAAAACTCCAAACCATTACCTCTTGAATACTTCCTCTACCAAATTCTCTCTCTTTTCTCCTCTGGGACTCCAATCAGTTAGATGCCTCTAGTGGTTTTTTTCTTGAGGGTAGAGTCACTACCATTCCTACCTGATGATAGTGTTGAGAAGTGACCCAGGACCTGGATCACGGGCCCTCAGCAAATGTCTGTTGAATAAATCTGAGCATTGGGTAAATGTTTAATCTTCCCACGTACCACAAGGTGTGCCAAGTCAAAAGAAATGACATCAAAAAGAAGAGTTTTACCTACTTCCCCGAGGAAGAGCCGGAGGAATTTAGCCTAATTTTATTGAAGCTTTGTAGGTCTACCCCTGACGGCCGATTTCCCTTGCTAAAAGTTCCCATCCTCGCCTGCATTTTATATCATTATCTTCCACACACAGTCAGTGAGTTCCCAGGGAGTCATCCAGGGGGTTTCTCTGAGGGTGCGTGATGGCTCTGGACCATTATTAGTGAGACTTGGAGATACAAATGGCATCCCCGCCCTGGGTGAACTTTGTTCCTCTGTTTAAGCAAGTGGCTCTGTCCCTCCAGCAGCATCACATTCTGGACGGGGAATGGGGGGGGGGGCAGGCTGAGGGAGCAGCCTGGACTCCCAGGGACAGATATGAGATTCACAACTGAGTAAACCAGGGCCCTGATATGATTACTTCTTGGGATTCAAGTTGCTCCTAGAAAACAAGGGGATAAAAGCCTTTACAAATGACAGATCTTTGGAAGTTTGGGGGGTATTATTTTTCCTCTCTTTTCTGAATATTTGCAACATACAGAATTAGAAAGTTGGCACTGTACTGAGTCTTAGACTTCCTACCTCTTCAAGTTTTAAGAGAGAAGTTTATAAATATTTAGAAAACCAAGATATTTCTATTTTGAAAACAAATACCCATTCTTACCCCAATTTTCTAGTGGGTATTGAGTGTTCTCTGCTTTATTTGCCAGCAGGGTTGTTTAGGTGCTAGAGTTTAGACATGTTGCATCTTTGTCTTTCTGGAAATTAGCTGGAGGTTTGGTTAATGGAAGGACTTACTGGCAGTCAGAGAGGAACTGAGGCACAAACTCTTTACTCCTGGATTACATCAGTCATGTTGCTTCTAATTCTTTTCTTCTTTCTCTTCTTTTTCTTTTAAATAGGGCTTGGAGCAGTAAATATAGTCAACAGATTTAAAAAGAAATCTGGGGGCGCCTGGGTGGCTCAGGTCGGTTGACCAGCCAACCCTTGATTTCAGTTCAGGTCATGATCTCAAGTCCTGCGATGGGCTCCATGCTCTGTGCGGAGTCTCCTTGAGATTCTCTCTCTCTCTCTCTCTCTTGCCCTCTGCCCTCCCCATAATTAAATAAGTCTTAACGAAAAAAGCAGAAATCTGGTCTCTCTTTGTGCACAAGGCTGATCAGAGGTTTTACCTACAAAGAGGTGCTGAATTCGTCATTGGCCTACTGGTTGCTGAGCCCAGCAATTTTGTAGCATCTCGTCACAGCATGGAGAGGAGAGAAAAAACTAAGATGACCACCCCTCCATGGGCAACCTGGCTCTTCCTCCACCCCAGGTGCTCTATCACTCTGCCTTTGCAAGGTCCCCTTGTTAGACTGAAAGGGACTTGGCACAGAAGCCCCATTTGGTGGCCATTGCCCCTAGTGCAAGGTTTTACAAATGGAACTGACTTCTCACTATGTAAAATGGTATTGACTTGGTGGTGACTTTAAAATAAAATTGTAAATCCATGACTTGGCTCAAGTACTCATGTGGGTTAGGAGAGGTGAAAGCAAGGTTCAAGTTACCCACCCAAGTGGAGAAGAGGTTCTGTCCCCGGCGCTCTGACCCAAAGCTTCCCAGATGTGTTTCCCACTTCCTGCAACTTCCTGGTCCACTTGTTCGTCGATGCTGAGAGTATGGGAAAAGGGTAAGTGGAGAAGTACTTGTAGGATTAATAGGATTTGTGTTCTAATTCTTGATTTGTCACTAACTGCTGGGTGACCTTGGGCAAGTGACTTAATGTCTGTCTCAGTTTCTTCAACAGTCAAATAATAATAAGCAACATTCATTTTATTTAGTGTGTGCCTAAAACCATCCTCAGCATGCTTGATACATTTAATCCAGGTATAGGGAAGACGTTCTTCTTATCCCCATTTTACAGATGAAGACATGGAGACTTTAGAGCAGTCGTTTGTGTGATGTCACATCCACAGGGGTGTAGCCAGGAGTTGAACCCAGGTCTCTTTGTTACTTCTGCCTTAGTCACTAAGTTGTTAGAGTGGAAATTAAAATATTTCTCTGATCAATCTCAACTCTAAAGTTTTAGAATTCTATTATTTAACCCAAAAATGAAGAGGGAGGAGAGAAACAGAAGAAAAGTCCAGGTAGAAAGGTTCTACCTGGAGGATTGGCTGCCCTAGGCAAGGTCAGTTTTTATTGGTCTTTGATTCTGTCTCTAGGTGGAGAGAAGAGTTGGATGGATGGGTAGGCAGTCAAGAACCCAAGAATGAGAGCAGTTCTGCTAACCACCCAGGCTCAGCAGCAATGGGCACCACACCCTCAGCCTCAACCTTCTCACAAGATCTTGGCCATGGGTTCGCTGTGCGCTGTAGGTGTCCCATCAGCATGGGTTCTGAGGACCCACTAAGACTGACGTCACTCTAAATAAGCGCGAGGCAACTCCTACCCCCACTCCCTACCCAAGGGAAGATGGCTTTTACCTTGAAAATAATTATCAAAGGTCCTGCACCTAATTTTGTATTCATAAATTTGTATTCTTTTTCTTAAAGAACTCCCCAACACCTGCAAACTACATGGGCTTCAGGTACTGCAAAACTTGTACCCACTCTTATGCTAACACATTACTGTTAGAATGCAGATAATTTAAATGGATTGAAGTAGGGCTTTCTCACTTTAAAAATATGGAATTGCTTTAAAGAAATGTTGAATTCTGGTAATTTTTCTAACCCTTTAATGGCCAAAAAAAAAAAAAAATGATGTTCAGATAAGTCATTCATTTGCTGTGTAGTTTATACCAAACTGTGGTTTACTCTACTAAAGTTTCTTGCGCTCCTTAATAGATGACAGTGGTGTTTTTCTACCAAGAAAATGGTAGATCTTCATGAAACTCTCATGTAAGGCTGATCCATGGTCAATGAATTTGTTGACAATGGGGTTCCTTAGTGGGAACATTCTTTCAGTACAAATATTCTTCAAAAGACAAATTAAAATTGGTCCTTTTGTTGTTAATTTTTAAATGAGCAATTATTAACATAAGTACCCAAATATAAGGCAAGGAGTTTTTCTTCAAAAATTTTCTTTCCCCCCAAAAGATCTTTTTATTTTAAAGATTTTATTTATTTATTTGAGAGAGAGAGAATGAGAGATAGAGAGGACAAGAGGGAAGATGGTCAGAGGGAGAAGCAGACTCCCCGCTGAGCAGGGAGCCCGATGTGGGACTCGATCCCCGGACTCCAGGATCATGACCTGAGCCGAAGGCAGTCGCTTAACCAACTGAGCCCCCAGGCGCCCCCCCAAAAAGATCTTAACTTGTGCTTACATTCATATGAAGTCTTGCATATTATGAGTGTCCTCTCAATTATTTTATCATGAAAAACAAAGTCCTTTTTAGAGAATATGTTACCCTAAAAGGCTCTCAATCAGTGATAGTTTGGTTGGTTATAGAGATCTGTTGACAAAACTAACACCGAAAAAAAGCAAAAAAAGGGGCAAATAATCATGACTCTAGGGTTGATGACCTCACATTGGCAAAGACTATATGTCTTTGTAAACAACTTCATGATCAATTTGAAAACCTCATAGGAAGAGTTTAAATTGTGGAGAATACAAATCCAAATATAGAAGTTGAACTTTTTAAAAAAGAAATGATCCTCATACTCAGTGGATGGATATTAGAAGTGGAGGAGGGACCGTAAAGTATCTCCCAAACTGAGAAGGCACTTTGAGACCAAAAACCGAGGTAGCCCCCTCCATACAGTTTACACAGAATTGTATGCAAGGTAACTTGCTGACAGGGCATCAGCTGGGTGACAATCCATGGTAGCCGCACAGCTATTCTTTGCAAAATCCAGACCTTAGTCCAGCGATTTTTATAGAATGAGGAGATGTGCAGTAGGGCACTGTCATGAGATCAAAGGGTTCATATGCACCTCCAAGGGCTTGCATGCCCCTAATTGGCAGTAAACCTTTAATTAGCTCTTGGTCATCAACCGTGCATCAGGAAGGAGAAAGACTATGTTACCTCTAACAGATTCCTGGCCAAAAGAAGCCTCCCCTAATCCCAGCCGTGGTGGGCATTTCTAAGGTATGTATCAGTCTCTAAGGGGCCTAGAACACACAGCCCTAAGAGAGGTCACTGAGCAAACATGAACACGATGGAGGGCCAAAGATGGAGTCGGTATTGTCTGCAAGCCTACAATGGATGCTTGGATATTGGGGAAAATTTTCCAATGACAACATTATATGCAAATGAAAAGCTGTATTTAAGACTCAGAAGGAGTGAAAACTGTGTGCTCTAGAAAACTTGCAAATGACGTCAACAGTGGCTCTAGTAATCATGAAGACACTGAGACAGAAGCTGCCGTAAACTATTGTTTGAAGATTTTATTTGAGAGAGTGTGTGAGAGTGTGTGTATGTGTGTGTGTGAGAGAGAGAGTGTGTGTATGTGAGAGTGTGTGTGTGTGTGTGTGTGTGTGTGTGTGTGTGTGGAGTTGGGGGGAGGAGCAGAGGGAGAGGGACAAGCCGACTCTGCACTGAGCACAGAGTCCAACATGGGACTTGATCCCATGACTCTGAGATCATAACTAGAGCCGAAATCAAGAGTCAGGTGCTCAACCGACTGAGCCACCCAGGTGCCCCCATAAACTGTTTAGATAAAAATATTCCCTGAATTGTGAAAAAGGTGATTTCTAAATTAACATTTATATCACTTTAAATGTGCCTATGATTTAAATGTACTTACTAAATGTTATAGATTATTTCATCTACGTCCCTAAAATTTTATATATTCAAATTGTCAAAATCAAGCCCATGAAAACCTTTTTTGGCCTTTCTTTTTGGAAAAATTGCCACTCACTTTACTTTTTTTTAAAGATTTTTATTTATTTACTTGATCCCAGGACCCTGGGACCATGACCTGAGCCGAAGGCAGATGCTTAACAACTGAGCCACCCAGGCATCCTGCCACTCACTTTATACTTGAACATATTTTCCATATAATTAATGAAGATTTCCATTAAAACATACTTAATTCAGGGGTGCCTGGGTGGCTCAGTTGGTTAAGCGACTGCCTTCAGCTCAGGTCATGACCCTGGAGTCCCGGGATTGAGTCCCGCATCGGGCTCCCTGCTCAGCGGGGAGTCTGCTTCTCCCTCTGACCCTCACCCCTCTCATGCTCTCTGTCATTCTCTCTCTCTCAAAAATAAAATTTTTTTAAAAAGTACTTACTTCAGTTCAGACAGGTTAATTGATTTATATAATGTTAAATACATTTGAATTTTCTCCCTAGTAATGAAAAAGTTGTGAACTACTTATACCAGAACCCTGATGCAATTTTTATACTGATTTGTTTTCCCTGGGCTGCAGGTAGCTCCCTTTGTTTTACCAAATGGGGCCAAAAGAGTCATGATTTACTGGAAGGTATTACAATAAAGTGCTTAGGAATTTTCATCACCATCTAAGTGATTTATAAGATCAAATGTCATGGGACACCTGGGTGGCTCAGTTGTGAAGCGTCTGCCTTCGGCTCAGGTCAGGATCCCAGGGTCCTGGGATCGAGCCCCGCATCGGGCTCCCTGCTCGGCGGGAAGCCTGCTTCTCCCTCTCCCACTCCCCCTGCTTCTGTTTCCTCTCTCGCTGTGTCTCTCTCTGTCAAATAAATAAATAAAATCTTAAAAAAAAAAGACCAAATGTCATACGTGTACAGGAATCTGAAGCATGTAAAGAATTTCCTTACTGATAATTAATAATAGGCATTCAAGATTGCTCTTCAATAAGTGATTTTTATATTTCTAAAGTAAGAAATTCTGTTACCTTTCTTTTGTTATTTTCACTAGAGCTAGAAGGACTTTTCAGAAGTTGACATTCTAACCCCTCCACCACTTGTTTTTAATGTAATGGTTGATGTCCTTAAATTGAATCTGCCATCTTGCAATTGTTTCAGTTTGTCCCATCTGTGATTTGTTCCATTTTGCCTGTTTTCTCCCTTTTGAATTAATAGACTACGTTAAAAAATATCCTGTGTATTGGGTGCCTGGGTGGCTCAGTTGTTAAGCATCTGCCTTTGACTCAGGTCGTGATCCCAGGGTCCTGGGATCGAGCCCCGCATCGGGCTCCCCGCTCGGTGGGAAGCCTGCTTCTCCCTCTCCCACTCCCGCTGCTTGTGTTCCCGCTCTCACTGTCTCTGTCAAATAAATAAAATCTTTAAAAAAAAAATCCTGTGTATCTCCACTATTGCCTTATTAGCCAAATGTGGGTTTTTTGTTTTGTTTTTAGAGAGGGAGGGGAGGGGCAGAGGGAGAGAGAGAATCTTAAGCAGGCTCCATGCCCAGCACAGAGCCCGATGTGGGGCTTGATCCCACAACCCTGAGATCATGACCTGAGCTGACATCAAGAGTCAGATGCTTAACTGACTGAGCCCCCCAGGTGCCCCCAGCCATATGTCTTTGTTTTATTGTTTTAGTGGATGCTTTAGAATTTACGATATGCATTTTTAACTTATTACAGTCTATCTTCAAATATTATTCTTGGTTAAGTTTATTCCTAAGCAATTTATTGTTTCTGATTCTATTGTAAATGGGTTGTTTTTTTTTTTTTTTTAGTTTCTTTTTCAGATAGTATGTTGCTAGTATATAGAAACACAACTGATTTTTACATGTTGACTTTGTGTCCTGCAGCTTTTCTGAGTTCATATATTAGTTCCAACAGTTTTTTGGTGGAGTCTTTAGGGTTTTCTGTATATAAGATCATGTCATCTGAAAACAGAGACACTTTTACTTCCTCCTTTCCAATTTAAATGTCTTTTATCTCTTTTCCCTGCCTAGCAGCTCTGGCTAGGACCCTAGAACTATGCCGAATAGAGTTACAGGAGTGGGCATTCTTGTCTTGTTCGACCTTAGAGGAAAATCTTTCAGCTTTTCACCGTTAAGTATGATGTTAGCTGTGGGCTTGTCATATACAGCCTTTATTTTTTTTTAAGATTTTATTTATTTATTTGAGAGAGAGCATGAGAGTGGGGTGAGGCGCAAAGGGAGAGGAAGGAACAGACTTCCCGCTGAGCATGGAGCCCGATACGGGGCTTGATCCCAGGACTCCAGGATCATGACCCAAGCAGAAGACAGACGACCAACCGACTGAGCCACCCAGATGCCCATATATGGATTTTATTATGTTGAGATATGCTCCCTTCTATACCTAATATGTTCAGAGTCTTTATTATGAAAGGTGTCAAATGCTTTTTACGCATCTATTGAAACGATCACTTGATTTGTCCTTCATTCTGTTAATGTGGTATATCACACTGACTGATCTCCATACACTGGACCACCACTGTATCCCAGGGATAAATCCCCCTTGATCATACTATACAATCCTTTTAATGTGCTGTTCAATTCTAGGTAAAATTTAAGAACCTTACAGTAGCATACTTCCATTTCCTCCTTCCGACTTTTGCTACTGTCTCTTGTATACAGCATAGAGTTTCGTTTTGATTTGCACAGCAATCTAAAGATCTTTTTCTTTGAATGGGTGAATTAAGCCCATTTACATTTATTGTTAAGACAATATGTTTGGTCTCTGCTCGGTCATATTTATGACCTATATATAGAAGCAGACTTCTATGTCATATTTATCGTGCGTCTTTCACTATGTGGTAGAATCGTTTTCTCTCTTTAAATTTTTTACACTTTTTGTTATTTAAGAATATTTGTAATTTTGTTTGGTGGTAATATTTGTAATTTTGCAGTTACCTTCGTACTTTATATAATTTCCTCGGCCTTCTTATTCCTTCATTAGGCTTCTACTCTTTGCTTTGTCAAGTTTAATATCCTTAGACATACACCTATTATCTGTATGAAATCAATGAACTTAATTCTATTTTCCCTTTTCTTCCTTCTCCCATTTAAAAACAAGTTGTATTATTTCTACTTTATCAGAACATTCATTTAGATATCGATCTTCCACCCTCCCCCCTCCCTTTTTGTAGTCTTAGAACCACAATTAAAAATATTCTAAGCTCCCTACCAGTCTGCCAAATTTTCCCCAATCATCTCTTGATTGGATGCACTTCAGCTTCTAGGACAGGAACTGGAAACCTGTGAAGGGCCAGAAAGTAAATATTTGCAGTTTTGTGGGCCATACATCCTTGTAACAATTCAACTTTGCTGCTCTTGCACACACACAGCCAGACACCACACATGCAAGCTGAGTATGGCTGTGTTCCAATAAAACCCGATTTACAAAAACAAGTGGCAGTGGTTTGACCAGTGGGCTACTGTTTGTTGGCTCCTGATTAATAAATTCCTTAGGCAAGGCTCATGATTACCGTATTTTGTCAGTTCTTGCCTCTGAAGGACTGCTTTGATACAGGAGATAAATTTTTGTTGTATCTGGGGCACCTGGGTGGCTTGGTCCTTAAGCGTCTGCCTTCGGCTCAGGTCATGGTCCCAGGGTCCTGGGATCGAGCCCCGCATTGGGCTCCCTGCTCAGCGGGAAGCCTGCTTCTCCTCTCCCTCTCCCCCTGCTTGTGTTCCCTCTCTCATTGTCTCTCTCTGTCAAATAAATAAAATCTCTAAAAAAAAAGTCTAATATCATGCTGATTTATTTTCCCAATCAGATGACTTGTTAATTTGTCTGCAGGTCCAGAGGGTTTAAAATTTTTTTTAATCTTCAAATTCTAATAGTATGGGTCATATGATAGATTCTTTCGATAGTTTCGTATTTTATTTCAGTGAAATTTGCACAGATAATAATTTCAAGTCATAGTTCTTTTTGAGTGTTTTGTTTAGCTTTCTTGAAGGTCTCCATTTATCCTTGTGTTGGCGCGTTCTCTGCCTTTTACAATGATTATTTTCCTTGGGGGTCTTTTCCCTCTTTGTGTTCCTTTTCTTAGCTCTTGCATTCCTGTTCTTTCTATCCATTTAAATACTTTGTATTTATTATAACAGAGACAACTTTCTTTTAGTCGTTTTTGAAATAATTCTTGTCTTTTGATTCAATTTCTTTCCAGTATTCTGCCAGCTCTTTTTGCAACTGTCTATTCCTGTTCAGAATTTTACATTTGTGAGGTACAGTGTTCTTGCATTTCTAGAATTTGTTGGATTAAACTTAATTCATGTTGGACTGTTATATTAAGTCACCTTCTGCTTTGTGAGTTTAAATAATATTTTCATTAGCTGAAAAGTTTGATTTATAGGGGCGCCTGGGTGGCTCAGTTGTTAAGCATCTGCCTTTGGCTCAGGTCATGATCCCAGGGTCCTGGGATCGAGAGTCCCACATCGGGCTCCCTGCTCGGCGGGAAGCCTGCTTCTCCCTCTGCCTGATGCTCCTCCTGCTTGTGCTCTCTCTCTGACCAAGAAATAAAATCTTTAAAAAAAGGTTTGATTTATACTTTCTGTATTCTGTTATGTTTATTCCTGTTTATGATACAGTGTGTTGGCTTTTCCTGACCAGCAATAACAGATGCAGATCATCGTATCCGAACCAACGTGTTTAGTTGCTTACTCTGTTTCTTGGTTCAAGAGTGCCCTTTTCTGGGCAGTTTTCAAAAAAATGGCACTTTGTTTGAATGGCTGGGGATTCTGTATTCTTCTGCTTCTTTGCTATTACCATGTTGCTTATCTTCAGCCCCTTCCTTCTTATTTTTATCATCAGACTTCCAAGAGACCCTTCCCCTTTCCCAGGTGCCTTTCCCTCCCCTGGAAACACTGCCTTCCCAACATTAAAACTCTCTGTTCCCTCACGTCTTCCAAGACCATTTCTTTTACTCACCAGCCATGACTCTGATACAAAAAAACAACAAAATCCATTAACTGGAAGAGAGCCCTGTTATTAATGTATATTTTTTAATTATTGAAAGTATTTTCGTATGAGGTTTTTCATCAACAGCTGATGGTTCAGTACAGACAATTAAAAGCTGCTCTTTTAAACACATTCTAAATAGGTAATACACACAAATGAATAAAAAATAATACCACAAACTTAACCACGCCCACTGGCCCCCTTAAAGAGTAAGATACTATAAGTGCAGTCTGCAGGTACTCCCTCTCCAATTGCATCTATTCTCTCCCTGCTTTTGGCCTCTTCAAATACTGACCTAAGCAAGATGCCGTATCATTTCACATATTTCTAACTTTATATATGTGTATCACATTGTAAACATTTCTCTAAAACTGGTTTTTCTCAATTTACTTTTTTGAGATTCATCATGTCGTTATATGTATCTCTACTTCATTGGTTTTTAACTCCTGTATAGTATTCCATCATGTGACTCTAACACAATTTATGTGCTATAGTTCTTCTTTTTATAGGCATTAAGGTCATTTTCATTGTTTTGCTATTGTTAATAATGTCTCTATGAGCAGTCTTATATATGTCTTCTCACATATGTGTATAAGAAGGTCTACGTCTAAGAGTGGAACTTCTGGATGGTAGGGTGTGAATGTCTTCAACTATATAAAATATTGTCAAATTGTTCTCCAAAGGAATAGTAAGGATTTACACTGCCAAAGCAGTATATGAAAATTCTTACTGCTCTATATCTTTGACAATATTTTCAAATTTTTATGGTTTTTTTGCCAGTCTGCATGAAATTATTCTGATTTTATTTTTTTCTAGTTTTACTGAGATGTAATTGACATGCAACATTGTGTAAGTTTAAGGTGAACAACATAATTGTTTATGTATATGTGCAAAATGATTACACGTTTAGTTAACATCCATCACCTCACATAATTAAAATTTTTTTCTGTGACAATTTTTAAGATCTACTCTCTTAGCAACTTTCAAGTATACATAAAGTATTCTTAACTGTAGTCACCTTGCTTTACCTTACAGCCCCAGAAATTTATAGTAATCAAAACAGTATGGTATTGTCATAAAAACAGACACACAGGGACACCTGCGTGGCTCAGTCAGTTAAGCACCTGCCTTCAGCTCAGGTCATGATCCCAGGGTCCTAGGATGGAGTCACGCATCGCGTTCCTTGCTTGGTGGGGAGCCTGCTTCTCCCTCTGCCACTCCCCCTGCTTGTGTGCTCTCTCTCTCTGTGTCAAATAAATAAAATCTTTTTTAAAAAAAAAAAAGACATATAAAACAACAGAACATAATCAAGAGCCAGAAATAAGCCTGTGTATATGTGGTCAACTAATATTTGACAAGGGAGCCAGAACACTCAATGGAGAAAAGACAGTCTCTTAAATGCTGCTGGGAAAATTGGATATCCACATGCAAAAGAATCAAAGTAGATCCCTATCTTACAGCACTCATAAAAATTAACTCAAAATAGATTGAAGAGTTAAATATAGGACCTGCAATCATAAATATCCTACAAGAAAAGAGAGAAAAAGCTTCTTGACATTGGTCTTGGTGATGATTTTTTTTTTGTATGACACCTAAAGCAAAGCACAAACAACAGAAGCAAAATAAAACAAACTTTGTTTGACTTCATCAAACAAAAATCTTCTGCCCAACAAAGGAAAAAAATCAACAAAATGAAAAGGCAACCTACTGAACAGGATAAAATATTTGCAAACCACACATCCAATAGGGGTTAATATCCAAACTATATAAGGAACTCATACAACTAAATAGCAAAAAAGTAAAACAAAGAACATTAAAAAAATCCGATTTCAAAAAATAGGCAAAAGCAAAAACAAACAAAACCAATTTAAACTTGGGTGGAGGACCTAAAATGACATTTTTTCAAAGCAGACATCCAAATGCCCAAAAGACACATGGAAAGATGCTCAACATCACTCATCATCAAAGAAATAGAAATCAAAACCACAATAAGATATCACTTTACATCTGTTGGAATGGTTATTCTCAAAAGACAAGAAATAACAAGTGTTGGTGAGGATGTGGAGAAAAGGGGACCCTTTGTATTCAATCTTTTCCCGGTATTCTGTCGGCTCTTTTTACAGCTGTTTATTTCTATTTAGAATTTTAAATTTGTAAGTTACAGCGTTCTTGCATTTCTATAATTTATTTGACTAAATTCATGTTTGAGTGTTATATTAAGTTTTCCTCTGCTTTGTAGTTTGTTTTGCTTTTTTTTTACATTTTATTTTTTCCCCTAAATAAATTTTTTTATTTCCAAGTTTTTATTTAAATTCCAGTTAATACACAATGTAGTATTAGTTTCAGGTGTAGAATTTAACTACTCAACACCTAGTTTTCATTACAAGTGCCCTCATTAATGCCCATCACCTATTTCACCCATCCCCCCACTGACCACCCCCTGGTAACCTGCAATTTGTTCTCTATAATTAAGAGCCTGTTTCTTGGTTTGCCTCTCTTTCCCCCCACGCCATGTACATTTGTTTTGTTTCTTAAATTCCACATATGAGTGAAATCATATGGTATTTGTCTTTTTCTGACTGACTTATTTCACTTAGCATAATACTCTAGTTCCATCCACGTTGTTGCAAATGGCAAGATTTCATTCTTTTTTTATGTCTGAGTAATATTCCATTATATATATATATACCACAACTTCTTTATCTATTCATCAGTTAATGGACATTTGGGTTCTTTCCATAATTTAGCTATTGTTGATAATGCTGCTATACATATCTCAGTGCTTGTATCCCTTCGAGTTAGTATTTTTATATCTCCTTGGGTAAATACCTTCAGCGTAACCACTGGGTTATAGGGTGGTTCTATTTTTAACTTTCTGAGGAAGCTCCATAGTGTTTTCCAGAGTGGCTGCACCAGTTTGTATTCCCACCAACAGTGCAAGAGGATTCCCCTTTCTCCGCATCCTCACCAACAACTGTTGTTTCCTGTCTTGTTAACTTTAGCCATTTTGACTTGTGTGAGGTGGTATCTCATTGCGGTTTTGATTTGTATCTCCATGCTGAGCAACGTTGAGCATCTTGTTATGTGTCTGTTAGCGATCTGTACGTTTCCTTTTGGAAAATGTCTATTCATGTCTTCTGCCCACTTTTTAACTGGATTATTTGTCTTAGGGATGTTGAATTTTATAAGTTCTTTATATATTTTGGACACTAACCCTTTTTTTATTATTTTTAAGTAGTCTCCATCAATGTGGGACCCGAACTCATGACCCTGAGATCAAGACCTGAGCTGAGATCGAGTTGGATGCTTAACCAACTGAGCCACACCGGCACCCTGGATACTATCCCTTTTTCATGATTTATTTTTTTGTAAGATTTTATTTATTTGACAGAGAGAGACACAGCTAGAGAGGGAACACAAGCATTGGGAGTGGGAGAGGGAGAAGCAGGCTTCCTGCTGAGCAGGGAGCCCAATGCAGGGCTCGATCCCAGGACCCTGGGATCATGACCTGAGCTGAAGGCAGACGCTTAACGACTGAGCCACCCAGGCGCCCCTATCCCTTTTTCAGATAAGTCATTGAAAATATCTTCTCCCATTCTGTAGGTTGCCTTTTAGTTTTGTGGATTGTTTCCTTCACTGTGCAGAGCCTTTTTATTTTGATGTAGTCCCAGTAGTTTATTTTTGCTTTTGGGAAATTTCCTTTGCCTCAGGAGACATATCTAGAAAAATGTAGCTATGGCTGATGTCAAAGAGGTTACTGCCTGTGTCCGCCTTTGGAATTTGAATGGTTTCCTGTCTCACATTTAGGTCTTTCATCTATTTTGAATTTATTTCTGTGTATGGTGTAAGAAAGTGGTCCAGTTTTTCCCAACACCATTTGATGCAGAGACTGTCTTTTTTTCTATTGGATATTCTTTCCTGTTTGTCAAAGATTAATTGACCATATAGTTGTGGGTTCATTTCTGGGTTTTCTATTCTTTTCTATTGATCTGTGTCTATTTTGTACCAATAGTATACTGTCCTGATCACTACAGCTTTGTAATATAACTTGAAGTCTGGAATTGTGACACCTCCAATTTTGTGTTTCTTTTTCAAGATTACTTTGGCTAGTTGAGGTCTTTTGGGTTCTATACAAATTTTAGGATTATTTATTCTAGCTCTGTGAAAAATGCTGGTAGTATTTTGGTAAGGATTGCATTGAATGTGTAGATTGCTTTGGGTAGTATAGACATTTTAACAATATTTGTTCTTCCATTCCATGAGTATGGAATGTCTTTCCATTTCTTTGTGACATCTTCAATTTCTTTCATCAGTGTTCTATAGTTTTCAGAGTACAGATCTTTTACCTCCTTGGTTAGGTTTATTCGTAGGTATCTTGTGGGTTTTGGTGCAATTGTAAATGGGATCAATTCCTTGATTTCTCTTTCTGCTGCTTCTTTATTGGTGTATAGAAATGCAACAGATTTCTGTATGTTGATTTTGTGTCCTGTGACTTTACTGGATTCATGTATCAGTTCTAGCAGTTTAGTGAAGTCTTTGGGTTTTCTATACAGAGTATCATGTCGTCTGCAAATAGTGAACGTTTGATTTCTTCCTCGCTGATTTGGATGCCTTTTATTTCTTTTTGTTGTTTGACTGCTGAGACTAGGACTTCCAGTGCTCTGTTGAACAACAGTGATGAGAGTGGACATCCCTGTCTTGTTCCTGACTTTAGGGGAAAGCTCTCAGTTTTTCCCCATTGAGAATGATATTTGCTGTGGGTTTTTTGTATATGGCCTTTATGATGTTGAGGTATGTTCCCTCTAACCCAGATAAAGTGTCCACTAAAAGAGAGAACTACAGGGCAGTATCTCTGATGAACATGAATGCAAAAATTCTAAATAAAATACTAGCAAATTGAATCCAACAGTACATTAAAAAAAATCATTCACCACAATCAAGTGGGACTTATTCCTGGACTGCAAGGGATTCAATATTCACAAATCGATTAACGTGATACTATACCACATTAATAAAAGAAAAGAACCATATGATCCTTTCAATAGTTGCAGAAAAAGCAATCTGACAAAGTACAACATCCATTCATGCTTTGTTTTTTTTACAAAGCATTTTCATCAGCTCAAAAAGTTAGATTTAGGGGCGCCTGGGTGGCTCAATCATCAAGTGTCTGCCTTCAGCTCAAGTCATGATGCCAGGGTCCTGGGATCGAGCCCCACATGGAGCTCCCTCCTCAGCGGGAAGCCTGCTTCTCCCTCTCCCACTCCCCCTGCTTGCGTTCCCTCTCTTGCTGTGTCTCTCTCTCTGTCAAATAAATAAATAAAATCTTTTTTAAAAAACTTAAGATTTATACTTTTTGGTGTTCTTTTTAAGATTTTATTTACGTATTTGTCAGAGAGAGAGAGAGAGTGAGTGAGCACAAACAGGGGGAGTGGCAGGCAGAGGGAGAGGGAGAAGCAGACCCCCCACTAAGCAGGGAGCCCGATGCGGGGCTTGATCCCAGGACCCTGGGATCATGACCTGAACCAAAGGCAGATGCTCAACTGACTGAGCCACCCAAGTGTCCTAATTTATACTCTCTGTATCCCATTTCTAATATTTCTGTTTATGATGAGGTGTGTTGGCTTTTCCTGACCAGCAGCAACAGACTCAAGAAACTGTACAAGAGGGACCATAACCATGTTATGGTCTGCCAGGTGGTGTGATTAACTGAAATCTTTAAGGAGTGTATCGATCCAGGCCTCCTCTGGGCATTTTCTCTTTAGAAAATAGCTTTAATACTTGTAAAAAGCATTGAGGAACTCAAAGAGCTTTTGTTCACACGTGATTTATCTGTCAATATAGAAATTAAAATGAAGACATTTTAAAGATATTTAACCTCTGGTAACATGAATACACCCATTATGTGTCGACATACGTAGTATCTTTTTATGTAAAAGACTATATTTCCCCCCCAAAAAAGTAGTGAGAAGAGCGGCATTGTTTTACAGTTTTATAAATCTGTTTCATGTCTGTCTTCATAGGAGACAGCTAGATTCTCATTTCTGCTGTCTTCAAACTGTCACAGTGCCCCAGGTCACGTAGCCTCTGGAAAACTCAACTATGCACACATGGGCGAATGAGAGTTAAAAAGGCAAATGATATTTTAGTATTTTCCCGAAAATGGCTTTAACCACCTGAAAAGGTCTCAGGAATTCCCGGGGATTCCCCAGATCATACTTTGAGAACTGCTTTTCCTGCTGTCCCCCCCCATACTGCCCAGAGATCCATCCGGAACTGGGAGTGCCATTTTGGTGGCAGGATGACACTGGAATTACTAGTCAACTTTCTTCTCCCCACTTTTATAAAGAGATATGTCTCCCTGAAACTTGTAGAGGAAGAAATCCACTGCCAAGCCTTGATCTAAAGACTTTTCCCCTGCAGGTGCAGTTTTCAGTTTCTGAACTCGTGTGTCAGAGGAAGTATCAGGCCTACACTGTTCATGTTTCAAGTCAAAGGCCCAGCCTTAGATTCCTCAGATAAAGAATTGTTGGAAGAACAAACAGGCTGTCTCCTTGTGGATTTTGGAGGCTCTCCCAAGGATTTTGCTGACAACAAATTTTGCAAGAATGTATTCCCAAACCGATGGCAGATATACCCACTGTTAGTAATTACATGTGAGACAAGTGGGTTTTTAAAAAATATATATAATTATCTATAGAAAACTGTAGGTTGGCAGTTCTCAAGGCTGCTGATACAGGAAGACGACATTCTAAGAGTTTGATTTCATCTCCTTTGGGGCCACCTGCGATCTTTTTATTGGCTTGCAGTGGAGCCTGGGCCCAGAAATTGTATCTATAAAATATTTTTTAAATAAAAATAGGCTCTATTCAAGCTTTTATAGATACAATTTCTGTGCCCAGGAGCCACTGTAAGCCAGTAAAATATACAAATAGTTCAATATGCATGTTTCATCACTTCACAATTACGTGTTGAATAAATTAATGCCGGATCATTCTCATCTTCCTTAGACAGGTCAGCAGAAGCAGGTCCCTGCTTATGAAGTGTGGAGGTGTTCCAGGAGACAGAAGTAGTTTGCCTTCTTGTGAATTTTGTTCCAGAGCTCATTCAGCTCCAAGGCCCAGGTCCATGCCTTTGTCTCTGGAGACGTGTATACAGACGCTTGATTCTTCCAAGAGGACTGAGTGTGAACATTCTGCAAAACCTTCCCCAATAATCCAAGCCTACAAATGGCCTTCCTGTTCTAACTTTCCAGGGCAGTGACTGAGGGGCCAGCATCTGGCCCATTGTTACCATTGTACTCTGTCATGCTTTTCTCCTATCTCGCCTGGGTTTCCTTCCTTCAGTGAAGTTTCTAGAAGGCAGATGCTTGACAGATGCTTCTTTTATTTTCTCCACAAAGCCTGGAGCTGGGTGTAGGATCACTGTGGCCAGTGCTGGGGACTAGAAGTTTAAGCAAGTAGCTACGGGAAGTGGCCCAGACTTGCCGCACCTTGAGAATAGGGACAATTCTGCCCATTCTCATGTCCCCGCATTCATTGCCCACCTCCGATCGGCGGGAAAGACCACCACCCGCCTTCTTGGGGGCTCCCTGGGTGGACCCATCTCTCTCCATTTCCGCCCACCGCCTCCTCCCAAGTGGGATCCTCCCAGGGGCAGGGGTTTGTGTGGCTCGCTTAGCACAGAGTCAGAATCAAACAACCCCCAGTCTGACACCACCCCCTAGAAATGGAAAAGTAATCCAAATCACTGTGCACACTCAATGCAATAATGTATGCAGAGCTGGGCTTTAATACTCAAGCCCTGCACAAATGTCGACGGCGTCATCGGCAGACCCCACTTAGCAGGATGGAAACCCTCCGCCTAGGGCCTTTGGACTGTGAGACTCAAGCTGGGGCTCACCTGTCAGGGGAAGGGAGCAGAGTAACCCCAGGTGTTGTGGGGAGAATTAAACGAGGCCATGCTTAGCTGACAGTTCGGCACAAAACCACAAGCAAGTTTTAAAAACAAAACACACACACACAGAATTCACTACCAAAGGCTCTTGTGAGTTTTGTTAAATTAACATTTCTCAAGGAGAGCCCCAGCTGTGGTGTAGTGAGCTGGGGTTCCACAACAGACACCAGAGAAATTGGAACGGAGAAGTTTACTACTTGAGGGTCCTGGAGGAGGTCCACAGCACGCCTGGGGTTGCCACGCGGGGGTCAAGGCCAGGTGCAGAGCGAGCCGCAGGACCGATAGCACAGGCCTCCGTTAGGGCGAGCAGGTGGAGGGAGTTGGCCGTCCCAGGCTAAGGCCTGATTGGTCAATTCAAACAACGAAAAAGTGGGGTTTGGGTGAGGTTCATGGGGGTCTCAGCTAAGGGGCGCACAAGGGGGAAGCCTCCGGAAGGCTGGTGGGGGCTCGTATGGAACTTACCCTCACCTGTGACGTCCAGGGCACGAGCTCATGCTCACGGGGAGGCTGGTGTCTGTTCAAGGGCTGCAGGCTGCTGACCCCACAGTGTGGCTGCCGAGGCACTATTATAGAGGGGCTTAGCTAAATCCTCCCCAGCTCTCAAAAAGAAACCTCCCCAAAGCCAAAAACAAAAGATAATCCACTCTCTGGGATATTCCACCCATAGAGTACAAAAAACCTTCCTAACATTCTCACCCTCCCTCCAGTGAATCCAATCACCATAGCTATGCACCTGTCTGCAAATCACTAACACGCCCCAGACCCTGCTCCCCGGATTCTGCTTCTCCCTCCACTCCTTCTCCGTCCCCAGCAGGCTCTCAGCTTTTTCCAAAGCCGCAATCAGGCTGATAAAGCCCCTCCCTGGCCTCCTCCTCCCCACCACCTACCGGCGAGGCGTGAGCCTGGTGACCAAATGGAAATGTGTCACGGCTGGGAAAGCCAGCCGCCTGCCCCACCCCCCGTCCCTGGCCGCCTGGACAAGTGTGCTGTTCCCACCTCTCCTGGGACCCTCATTACACACATCAGGCCGTGTGACAGTGTCCCCTGGCTCTCGGATGTTCTGTCTTTTTATTATTATTATTATTATTCTTTTTTTTTTCCCTTTGTGTTTCAGTTGGGATCATTTCTATTGAGCACCTTCAGGTTCACGGAATATGTTCTCAGCCTTGCCGGGTCTCCTGATGTTAAGGGGATTTCTCATTGTCAGTGCCCCTTGTGTCTAGAATTTTCATTTGACCCTTCGGCTCTCATCTGAGTCTGATGCTGTTTATTTCTTTGCTCTCGACAATGGAGTTATTTCCTGCTTTCCCGTGGGTCCGACAATTTTTTATTTTGAAAGCCAGGTATCACGCATAAAAAAAACAGAGATGGAAGTAAATAATTTTACCCCTGGGTTTGCGCGCATCTCTTCTGCTGGGCCCTGGGCGGGGCTGAGCCCATCTAGACTGGACAGGGCGGTCACTGAGAGTGCTCCAGGGCCACACCAGCAACCAAGTCCCTGGTGTCACTGTGCGCCCAGCAGGGAGTCCAGGCTGCTAGAGCATTTTCTCAATTTTCCAGTCTTTCTAGTGCCTCACGGAACAGGCCCCACTGCCAGGCCGCTATTGCTGGTCACCGATGTCTGTGTTAGCCTCTGGGGTACCATGGGGAGTTCTTGGATGTCCCAGACAGGGGTGAGCTTTGATCCTGGGCACGCCCTTCGCGCCTGGGCCTTCTCATTTCTGGGGTTGTTCTCGGGCGGAAGTTCCCTGCCCCTTCCCAGAAGTAGTGTTGGTATCCTTGGGGGGTCCAAGCCCTCTCTCCACTCCTTCCTCGAGGGTAGAAGGTTAATGCTTCGCCCCTCTGCAGCCGTGTGTCTTTGCCTGCACCTAGGGAGAAAGGACTGGGTGCCTCTCCTCCAGCAAGTTGTGGCTTTTGCCTGTGGGAGGGAAGGGCCCGGGCCGGGGCGGGGTCAGCAGCCATCTCAAGGTCACAGCCCATTTCCCGCTGCCGGCCTTCACAGACCACACGGGGCTCCTTCTGGCCCCCTGCCTTGCTCCCAGTCTTTCTCGTGAACTCCTCCTGGAGGCTGCAAGTTGCTGTGAGTCCATCTGACACACTGCCCCTCACTTGATCTCCAGCGCTTGAACATTTTAGCTGATTTCTTCTGGAATGTATAGCACACGGCCCTTCCTCCTGTGCTTTGCCTCCATGAGCCAGCACACACATTCCACTTCTCCCTTTAGGGGCCTGCCCCTCCTTGGCATTTGGTTTCTAGTTTGCCTTGCAAACTCAGCTAAGTTCAAGGAAAGTTAGGATTTTGTGGTTTGTCGGGCTTTTTCCCCCTCATTGGTAGGGACGGAGTAGCATTCCTCCATCCCAGGCAGAAGCAGGAATCCCCTCTTAGACGCTCTGTCCCCCTCCACTCCAACCCCCACACTACCCGGAGGGATAAAAGTCAAGGCTTTGGTCATGACACTTCTCGCCTTCAATCCTTTTGGTGGCTTCCTGTCCCTCTTAGGACGGCCAAAATCCCTTAGGAGGCCTACACGTGACCCCTGCCTACCCCCTCCACTTGAATTTGTCCCAATTCCCTCTTCGCTCTCTGAACAGTAGCTGTTAGCCTGTGCTCGTTCTATTCCCCCTTCCCCTGCTGCCTCTCTCCCTTTGCCAGCCTTGTCCCTATTCATTTGGATCTCAGAGCCCACTCCATTTCTCCAGGGAGACCTTGCTTGCCCCCCCGACCCCCCCCATCATGCTCACAGATCACCCTGACCCTGGCAGCACTTGGCGTCTCTAGTCGCCTCCCAGCCAAATGCCTAAGTTACAGAAGTAATGAGATTATTTATCCGCATGTCCCCAGTGTTGAACCCAACACCCAGCACCCAGTTCAGTGAATGCTAAATTCTGTTGCTGTGACCACTGAGAACCGGGCGGAACCAACCCAGGGCCCTGCTTGCGAGAACCTGCTTTTGCTCTGCCCCTGACAACCGTCTGCTGACCGTGGAGAGCTGGGAAATAGGTCGTTTCTGGGGAATGACAGTGCAAGGTACCGGCCTCACCCTGAGTTGCAATTGGGTACCCAGGCGCCATTGTGCTGCCACCTGCATTGTTCTAGAAGTCAGATGACCTCGGAAAATGACCTGGCCCACAGCGAGTCTCAGACAGGTACTGACAGGTGCAGGTACCACTAGTAAAAAAAAAAAAAGGTCTGTATTGCTGGAAATAGCAAAAGGGAAAGCAGTGGGGATGCACCACATTTCCTTTAAGTGAAGTTATTAACCGGGAGAGGCTCCGAGATGTTGCATATGCAAAGTTACTCACCTGCTCTTTTCAGTTTACTGCTTTGATATGCCATCTGAGGCTGTTCCTTCTTGCGATTCAACATGTTTTGTTGGATCTAAAAATGTAGCAAAGGTGAAATTGTTTTGATGGTTTGGGGTATTTTGAGAGATTTGTTTGATGATTTTCAGCTAATATCGACTAGCCGTTACTGTAACAAGTGGAAATTTGGCCCAGGTTTTAGTGTAAATGGAGAGAGGTCAGTCGTGTGGGAAGTGAGAGAATGCACCTAAGACCGTTGTGTCCTGATGGGTCTTGGAGAAATTAAAAATACAGGACGTACAGAACATGAGACCTTAGAAGTAATTCTACCACCAGTGTCAGCTTTAGAAAAGCAGTATCTGGAAGTAAATCTTTTTGTTGGCGGTGGTAAGCATCATTTGTTCTTAAATGTAATTTTATTTTTAGCCTGGAAAGATGTAACTGGTGGAAGTTTTGATGTTCATGCACTCCCAAGAAATCACTTTTATCTTATGGAAATTTCTGATGAGACCTTCATCAAGAACTACGTAACCATGTGTCTAGAACTATTGATACTTGCCTATTTTTAGAGATTTTTCCTTTCAGTTTGAGGAGGGTCCAAAGTGATTATATCATACTCTTTTTAATTTTTTAGTAGTTCATTAGGTTTTTTTTTTTTTTAGAGGTTGGGAAATTATTCATTTGCTACTACCAGGCTGATGTGTGACACATAAATGTATTTCTTCACAGAGCGCTTATGGATCCAGAGACAGAAGACGACAAAGGGGTAAAGAATACTTCCGGCAGGGTCCTTTATCTTCCTATCAGAATCTCATTTGAGTCTTATCTGTGGGAAGTTTGTCAACAAAACTTCTGCTTAGTAAATTACCCATTTTTTCCCTTATTTTAACCGTGGAAATGAGAGACAGGGAAAATGCTAGAAAACAAATTGCTCCATCAGCACACGGTGGTTCAAAGCTTGATCCAATCTTTTGAAATTAGGGTCATCCCATTTAATGAGAAAATATAACCTACTGCTTTATTAAAATAAGATAGTCCTGAGCCATCATTGGTGCCTCGACTGAGTGGGCAAGTCCTCACAATGCCCGTAAGCCCGGGGCCCTCCTCACGGGCTTCTCCAACACTGAGGGCCCGCTGGCTCTGTGGGTGCTGTTCCTGTCCCCCGACCCTGGCAGTGACTGACTAGGGCCAACGAGAGTCCTCCCATGGACAGCCAGTCTGGTGTCTGGCCCCAGGTGTGTGGAGCGGCCCAGCACAAATGCCATGCCCGACAGGATGCCTCAGCCTTGCTCTGTGACAGTTTGGGGTTGACATAAGGAGAAAGCAGAACAGTTGGGAAAAACAGGAGCTAAAAGGGGAAAAAGCAGAAGTTGGGAAAATTTGCTGAGTCCAAATAAGGCAGAACACTACAAATGGGATTCACAGTCGCGGGTTGATAGGAATGAAGGGGCACCGCCCCCTTGGAGCTGCAAGGCTCCTGCAATCTCTGGTGAGTCCCAAACTGTGTTTGTCTCTTGGAATCCTGGCGCTGATTTCCTATGTCCCGTGGGATCTTCACAATAAACTCCACTACTTGGTGTCACTGATGTATCTTCCTTAAGGCTTAAAGTACTTAACACAGCAATATATATTAAGGTTAAATTTTAAAGCATCTATTTGTTTATGATCACATAAGATAGGTTCATGTTTGTGTTAAGATTTTAAAATCCTATACATAGAATCTTAATAAATAAGATTGAGCAAAATGCATACAGGACACATTTTACAGAATTTATCATTCCTTTCTAACAAAGGGCAAATCATATGAAAAATTCATTGTGGGAGGAGTTAGAATTCATGCAATCAACTTGCGCTAAAAATAGGCTGAAGCAAATTATGATACATGTTTATTACCTGCTGTGCTTTACCCTTTGGTGTGACACCATTTCCAGGGCTCCCTTATGAAAGCATTGGCACAAAAGTAATTTGACTTGTGATTATTCATTTGAAAAGTTTTTAGTTAATATGGTCCACAATGGGAATCACATGGTGTAGCCAATGCCAGACTTTTGGGGTGGGCCTTCTCACCTGCCTCTCCACCTGGTAGAGGTGAAGTCCACGTGGAAAGAGCTCTGAGAGCTTCCAAGCTCTCCATTGGAAGGAGCAGCCCTGTCATTGCTGACGTCTCCCTTTTCTGGCATTTGGCTGTTGACTTCGTCATGGCAGACTCCCGACAATCTTCAGGTAAGACTTAGTAGAGATGAGAACCATCTTTACGTTCTAAAATTTTCCAGAATAGGAATCAAGCTAGATTTGTTTTTCATGAAACTTTTTATTTGGAGATAACTGTAGATTCACATAATACAGAACTACCCAGTTCCCCCAAATGGTAACATGTGCAAAACTCCAGTGTAATGTTACAAAGCTAGCCGTTCACAGTGATACAGCCAAGGGACAGAACATTCCATCCACACAGGATCCCTCCTGCTGCTCTTTCAAGCCACACCTACCTCCCTCTTCTGTGCTCTGTGGCAGTCACTGTTCTGTTCTCTATGTCTGTAACTTTCCCATTTCAAGAAAGTTACGTAAATGGAATCATACCCTGTGTAACGTTTTGGGACTGGCTTTTTTTCACTCAGAATAATTCCTTGGAAATTCATCTAGTCTATTCAGATTTTTTTTTTTTTTAAGTCACATGAAATCAATCTATCCCTCCTTGGTCATAGTATACCAAACCCAAACCCTTATCCAGGGAATAGAAGTACACTGTTTTTTGAGATATTTATCCTATGCAATCTCAAACAGATTTTAGAAGTGCTAAAACAAGACTATCTTCTTTCAGGGAACCTGTGTGCGGCAAGAAAGACTGAGGATTAGGCCACTATTATATTCCAGACTCTGCATTTTCACTCTGATAAAAATGAATGTAAGAGGCACAGTAGTTGTACATTTTATTATCACTAGATACTACATTTAATTTTTTTGTCTTAAATGTAAAAATTTAAAGAAAAATAATTGAAAGATGGCTTTTTTCTTTCTTTGAATAGTCATGGACTCGTAAGTTTATTTTTAAAAATTTTAATTTATTTGTTAGGCTTTATATAATGTGTGCTTTAAATTGAAGGTAGGATAATTAGAGTTACCTCAATTATCAATTCTCAATTATCTGAAGAATCATTCAATTCTTACAACCCTGTGAGATTGATTTTCCCCCTCTACTCTATAGTTGAGGCTTAGCAAGGTTAAGTAATTTGTCTCAGGTCACCTAGTAAAAAATTACAGAGTATGGACTGGAACCAGGTATGTTTATGATTTCCAAGGTCCCAAGCCAGTGAGAATCCCAAAGTTACATAGTGTAACAAAGGCAGAACCTTGTTATTGGTTCTTAATAAACTGTTTTGATCATATACCAATAATACTAACTCACTGTAGAAAAACAGATAAGCCAAAAAAAAAAAATTGTTAATGTTTTGTGACATACTACCAGAGCAATACTTTTTTTAAAAATCCCCTGGTTTTAGCAAGTAAAATTTCATTAAATAGTTTCAGCATACCTCTAATTAAGGATTACAATTCATGTTAACAGCAAACATACTCGTGACATGAAAAGAGTTAACAGTGCATTTCTTCCTTAGATGTTAAGAAATGATACCATTATGAAGGCTTCAAAAGAAAAACTTTCTCATAGATGAACTTTAAATTCCATATTTTTCTATCAGCTCTTTTGCTTTAGAAATATAGGCACTCATGGCATCTTCCTTCAACCGCCCTAGAAAGACAGAATCAGAGTATCTCACTGACTGATGTATTGGAAAATTAAGAAAGTTTATTTTACTTATTTAAGAATTAACAACCTTTTTGGAGGTTCCATGCTTCCCATTTAGCCTTGCCTTTTAAATCTAACATTCCTGGACACTCTGCCAAAAGAAGGATAGTTATATTTTCAAGTTTACTTTTTACTCAATGCTTTTATAAACATTGTTCAGATGAAATGTATTTTAAAAAATATATGATTTTAAAAATATTAACATATTAATAATATATATTACATTTTAATATATATACACATACGCGCGCGTGCGCGCACACACACACACAATACCAATATTAATGTCTCCAACTACAGATTGTTTGTAGAGCCCATAGAGTTCTTTCAGTTCTTCATCATCTGGTCTTGTTTTCAGCTTCCTCACATCTTCTGCAATCCTATCAAAATCAGCCTAGAACAAAAGGAAGAAAAGGCAAATGGTGCATTCACTAACTTTCAACAGGCCCATCTAATTTGGGGGTATTTCCCACCAAACAGTGGGAACGCAAAAAGAAAGAGGAAGGTTTCAAACAGAACTATTACTGGACTGATCCTACCAGAGTTATCCTAATTTCTTTTAATTTATGGATACCTCTCCTGGTACTTACCTGATATTCAGACAAGATGTGGAGAACTACATAAAACTGTTATAAGTGAAAATTCCTTTTTTTTTTTTTTAGTAGGCTCCACACCCAGCATGGAGCCCAATGTAGGGCTTAAACCCACGACCCTGAGATCAAGACCTGGGCTGAGATCAAGAGACAGATGCTTAACTGACTGAGCCACCCAGGTGCCCCAATACTGAAATTTCTCAATACTGAAAATCTTAAAACTTTTAAAATTTTTAAAAATTTTAAAAACTGAAAAAGACATAAATGGAAGATATTCTATGCTCATTAATTGGAAGAAATATTATTGTTTAAATGTCCATTCTACCTAAAGCTATCTACAGATTCATTGCAATCAATTCTTATCAATGTTCTAATGGCATATTTTACATAAGTAGAAAAAACAACCTTAAGGTTTGTATAGAACCACAAAAGACCCTGAACAGCCAAAACAATCTTGAGAAAGAATAACAAAGCTGGAGTCATGCTGTGTCCCGATTTCCAACTATATCACAAAGTTATACTAATCAAAACGGTATGTTATTGGCCTAAAAACAAACAGATCAATGAAACAGAATAGAGAGCCCAGAAATAAAAGCATGCATATATGGTCGATTAATTAATGACAAAGGAGCCAAGAATGTAGAATGGGGAAAGGTGAGTCATTAAACAAATGGTGCTGGGACAACCTGACAGCTACAGACAAAAGACTGAAACTGGACCACAAGCTGACACTATGCACAAAAACCAGCTCAAAGGATTTAAGGTAAGGTCAAGTAAGACCTTTTGTTTAGATCTTGAATGTAAGACCTAAGACCACAAAACTCCTCGATAGAAAACAGAGGGGATAAGCTCCTGGACACTGGTCTCAGCTCTGACTGTTTGGATCTGACACCAAGTGCAAAGGTAACACAAACAAAAATAAAGAAGTGAGACTCCATTGAACTAGAAAGCTTCTGCACAGTAAAGAAAACCATCAACAAAATGAAAAGGAAACCTATGGAATGGGAGAAAATATTTGTAAATCATATATCTTTAAAGTGGTTAATATCCAAAATATATAAAGAACTTATACCACTCAAGAGCAAAAAGAAAAAAAAAATCAATTAAAAAATGGACAATGGAACTAAATAGACATTCCCAAAGACATACAAATGGAGGCGGTTTGATGCTGCCTGGGCCATGGTGCAGCTCCAGCCTCGTACCTCCCACACCCCTGCATCAGTGATGGTGGAGGAGGGCCAGCATGCCTGGGGGAGGGGGAGAAGGAGGAGCTTGGGGAGGGGTAGGCAGAGCACCACCGGGAGGGGGAAGAGTGTCACCTGGGGGGAGGAGGAGGGGGAACGTCTTGCCTAGGTGGGGTTGAGGGGGTGGGGAGGAGAAGGCAGAGCACTGCCTATTGGTCCGGCAGCCCAGCAACGCCTGTCAGGGAGGAGCTGACTGGCCAGCACCCAGGACGAAGCACAAAGGGGAGCAGCTGGTTGGGGATAAAGCACTCTTGAAGAAGACGAGCTGTCCGTCCAACAAGGAAAACTCCTTCCAGATTACATTCCGGAGAAGTTAACTGCAGTTGGACAGACTAATGTAATGACATCATCAAAAAAGTTGAAAGAAGAAGAAAGCAGAAGAAAAATGAAGAATGTGAAAAAGGAAGTGATTCCAAGAAAGCTGAAATAGGTACAAAAAGTAGAGTCTATGGACCAGAATAAAAGCCACTTGACTCTCAGGCTAGAAGACCAAGATCTGAGAGATTCAAGGCACTAAGCACTGAAAGCCTTTAGAGAGAATTCTTTATATGGTTCCAGAATCAATAGAACTACTGTAAATAAGTTCCTATGTCTTGAAAATAAGAGGTTACCAGGGAAAAGGGCAGCCACCCAGTTTCTGAATAATGCTTGGGGAGCTCAGAAAAAAAATGCCAAGAGGTTTAAAAGACAGTGGCTGGTCAGAAACATGAAAACTTCTAAGAAGTAAATCAAAGCTAAATGAAAAATGAGAACTTGTATGTATAGAGCTTATTCAGTTTAAAGAATTAGTTTTTTCTGAAAAAATCCAATAAATCATTTATAAATTAAAATAAATAAAGAGGGCGCCTGGGTGGCTCAGTTGGTTAAGCGACTGCCTTCGGCTCAGGTCATGATCCTGGAGTCCCGGGATTGAGTCCCGCATCGGGCTCCCTGCTCAGCAGGGAGTCTGCTTCTCCCTCTGACCCTCCCTGCTCTCATGCGCGCTCTCTCTCATTCTCTCTCTCAAATAAATAAATAAAATCTTTAAAAATAAATAAATAAATAAAGACATACAAATGCCATGTGATTCAGCAATCCCACCTGTGGGTATATATCCAAAGGAAGCAAAGTCCCTACCTCACAGTGATGCTGGCACCCCCATATTCACTGCATCATTCTTTACAACAGTTAAGACATGGAAATTACAACCTAAGTGCCCGATGATGGATGGATAAAGAAAATATGGTATATATAGACATGCACACACATAATGGAATATTGTTCAGCCATAAAAAGGAAGGAGATCCTGCCATTTGCAGCAACATGGATGGAACTTGAGAGCATTATGTGAGGTGAAGTAAGTCACACAGAGACAAATACTGTAGGACCTCACTTACATGTGGAATCTAAAATAACTAAACTTAGAAAGGACAGACTGGCAGTTGCCAGAGGGGGGTGAAGGGTGGGGGAAATGGGTGAATGTGGTCAAAAGGTGGGGGGAAAATTTATCAAGAGAAATTTTAATACATATTTCTTTTTTTTTTAAGATTTATTGATTTATTTGAGGGGGGGCAGAGGGGAAGAGAGAGAGGGAGAGAATCCCAAGCAGACTCCCGGCTGAGCGTGGAGCCCGACGAGGGGCTGGAACCCACAAGCTGGAGATCACAACCTGAGCAGAAACCAACAGTCAGATGCTCAACTGACTGAGCCATCCAGGTGCCCCTACACATACAATTTATACAGCGTATAAATTCCACAATTTGGAATATTCCACACAAAGGAAGGTCTATGTGCTCCCAGTACTATTTTTTAAGATTTTATTTTTTATTTATTTGAGTTATCTCTACCCCCAATGTGGGGTTCAGTCGCAGAATCCTGAGATCAAGAGTTGTATGCTCCACTAAGCCAGCCCCTGTGTGCTCCTAGCTTTATCCCTTCTCTTTTAACCTCTTTGTTTACCTAAAAAGGGCTTTGGTGACTACTTCCTTAATATAATTTTTCTATTCTTTTTTTTAAAAAATACACTGTATTTTACCTTGTGTTATTTAAATCAGGGATAAGCAGGAAATGTCACCAGCCTGGGTATCAAACAAGAGAAGCTCAGGGAGGCATTCTACCCCCACCCTCCATTTTCTTTCTCCAGTGCATAGCTCCCTTTGATCCAAAGATCCAAAGTGTTAGCAGAGAAAGTGGATAGCCCTGCTGTCATGTCAGAACCCCAGAGACTGGGTTCTCCAACCTAAATAACCTTGAAAAAGGCCCAGGGGTCTAAGAAGCATGGGTGCATGTGACAAGGGTCACACACCATGCCTCACCTTTCTGAGTGTCTTTCTAGGAAGTTGTCAACTGCTTCAAACAACGTCAGGGTTAAGAACACAGATTCTAGGGGCACCTGGGTGGCTCAGTCAGTTGAGCATCTGCCTTCGGCTCAGGTCATGATCCCAGGGTCCTGGGATCGAGCCCCGCATCGGGCTCCCTGCTCTGTGAGAAGCCTGCTTCTCCCTCTCCCACTCCCCCTGCTTGTGTTCCCTCTCTCGCTCTCTCTCTGTCAAATAAATAAATAAAATCTTTAAAAAAAAAGAAAAAAGAACACAGGTTCTAGGGGCGCCTGGGTGGCTCAGTCAGTTGAGCATCCCATTCTTGATTTTGCCTCAGGTCATGATCTCAGGGGCGTGAGATGGAGCCCCACATCAGACTCAGGGTGGAGTCTGCTTGAGATTCTCTCTCTCTCTCTCTGCTCGTGTGTGTGCACGCTCTCTCTCTAAATTAAAAAAAAAGAGAAAAAAAAGAAAAAAAGAACACAGGCTCTAGAGCCAGACTGCCTTGGGGCGCCTGGGTGGCTCAGTTGGTTGGGCGACTGCCTTTGGCTCAGGTCATGATCCTGGAGTCCCGGGATCGAGTCCCGCATCGGGCTCCCTGCTCAGTGGGGAGTCTGCTTCTCCCTCTGACCCTCCCCCCTCTCATGTGCTCGCTCTCTCTCTCAAATAAATAAATAAAATCTTAAAAAAAAAAATAAAATAGAGCCAGACTGCCTTGATTATAATCTCAGCTTCATCACTTAAGAGCTGTGTATCCTTGGGCAAGTTATTTAACTTGTGTCTGTTTTCTCGGCCAGAATATAGGACAATAATACCACCTATCCACCAGGTTGTAAAGAAGATTTAAATAGGTTAACACATGTCAAATATTTAAAATAGTGCCTGGGACATGTTTAATAAAGGTTACCATTACTATTTTAGGTCTTTTTGGAAAAAAAAAACTAATTCTAGAAAAAACTGGAAGTACTCATGACACAAAAAACACTTTAACAAATACAAAATTGTTTTTATACACAGTTTTGTAAGTTACATAGAAAAAATAAAGACTAGCAAGAAATATACTAAAATATGAAAACAATAGTTGCCTCTGATTATTGGTAACTTCTCTGGGTTTTTCACGCTTTCTATACTCTCCAACTGTTCTATAGTGTGCCTGTGATAAGGATAAAATGAAAATGCTCTATACGTGCCCAGGGCTTCCTAAGGGCAGGGCTCTTTAGAGAAGTGTAGGGATAGTCCCCTTCAGATTTACCAGCGTCTCAGGTCATCCACTTGCTGTGAGGTCTTGCACCCTTCTCCGGTGACAGCAACTCAATTCCTCTTGGCAAGCCATGCCTCGAGGAGAATTCTAAGGCTTCTCAATAACCATACTAGGTCCCTGCCCTCCAGAAGGAATTTCTGGGATATTGTTCTTCATATACGGGGTGGGGGTGGAGAGTGGGGGCATGGAACCCTGTGACAACCTAATGAAAGTCTTGGACCCTCTCCACAAGAGGTCAGGCCCTGACAGGGTTTCACACACAACTTCAGGGATCCCTGTTCTTTCTCCCTTCCAGGGTACAGAAGCCTGTTCCAGAGCAGGGGCCAAGATCATTCTTTCCATCCAGCATGCCCTTTGGTAGTGCCACAACTTGATACATTCCTGCTCCATGCTGTGCTTCCAGTGTACCCTCCTCTATGGGGCCTTTCCCAGTTCAACCACGATGAGCTCTAGGGGAAAGAACACTGGCCTCACATCAGGATCTTGGGTTTGAATTCTAGCTTTGAGATACAATACCATGGGATTTTATGCAAGCAACAAAACTCCTTTGAGATTCAGCCTCAGGCAAAAAAATGATACTATCAACTTCAGTGAGAAGGTGTTAAGATTAAATCCCACTAAGAACAGATATATTCTTGATTTCGTTCTGTTGACTCTGCCCACCCAGAGCTCATCACTTGACTCACACTACTTAACAGATGTATTGAACACCTGTGGTGCACCAGGCCTTTGCTAGGCAGACAGGGATGAACAGGGCAGCCAGCGCTCAAGGAGCTCAGGCTCTGGGGGGAGATGAGCAGGTCAACAATGATCATGTGATACTGGCTGTGGGCCCTCTGGGGATGCAGAGGCAGGAGTGTCAGCAGGTGGGGAAGAAGCTTTCCCAGCAGAGATGGCACTTAGCTAAGCCCGAGGGGACAGCACCTGTTGGATGGACAGGAGCATGGAAGGGTGTTCCAGGTGGCATGGACAGCATGTATGAGGGCTCAACAGGAAAGCTGAGTGGGACTGGATTTTTTTCCCCCATATATGCATAACAGAGGACAGGCGTAAGTATTCATGCCTTACAGAGAGCACTGGTAGGCAGTACCAGCCCCTCTGAGTCCTTGGTGAATAAATCAATGAGTGAGTGGATATTAGGTGGGTCTGAAAACTATCAGAGTTGAGAAACAGCTTGAAATGTACAGTTGTTTACACTTAATTCCAAAGCATTCTGGGTCAAAGGGGGAGTTCAGTAATGTCCCTGTGCCACTGTGGAGCTGGGCTCATTGCTTTTGGTGAGGAATTTCAGCCTTTGCTGAGCTCATTCTTCTAGTGCTGGGGCCTCGGTGTCCCGCTTGAATGCATGTGTACATCATTTCCCTCAGAAGGCCTCTCCCCAGACTCTCTCCTGTTCATGTTTTCATAAGGCCCTCTGACCACACCTGGTGTAGTAGTGACCCCAGTGATCCCACCAGCACTCACAGGGGGTGCATCCTGCTTTCCTGGAGCTGGAACCCTCTACCCTCTTACCACCTAGGAGTATTGACCACCCTGGCCTCTCGGTAAGTTTCCTTTCCAATTTCATCACAGCTGAAAATAGCCTCTGAAGGTGACTCTCACCTAATCTAGTTCTACTTTCTGCAGCCAAAGAACATGGTCATCCCACAATACGAGGTTGACAAAACCTTTTTTTTTTAAGATTTATTTATTTATTTTAGAGAGAGAGTGTGTGAGTGGGGTGAGGGGTTGAAGGAGAGAGGGAGAGAGAATCTCAAGCCGACTCTGCGGTGAGCGCAGAGCCCAATGTGAGGCTTGATCTCACAATCCTGAGATCATGACCGGAGCTGAAACCAAGAGTCGGATGCTCAACCAACTGAGCCACCCAGGCACCCTGACAACCTTTTTGAGCAATCATTTCCCATTGAGGAGCTGAATTAGGAAGATCATAAATTCTCACACTGCATGGTTCTTAAGTCATACAAACATGCATGGAGGGAAAGGGGTTAATGATTTGCCCATTGTAAAATCGTGAACCCCCAAGACTCAAAAAGATGTAGCTTCTTGAAGAAGCAGTCCGCCTTTGAGCATCGTCTTCTAAAAAAGAAATACATCCAGTTTACCTGGCTCTCAGCTTTGCTAAAAGTTTTGCTACTGAAGTAAACCTACTGTAAGTTTAAAATAAAGTTTGGAGATTATAGCTGAATTAGAAATCCCATTTGTTTGCCAAACAAAACAAAATACTAAGCTAAAAAGGAATACAGTTTTGATATTGAAAGGTTTGATTATTTTGAGGAAAGCTCAATATGAATTATTTGTCCTACATAAGTGAAAAATATCTAAGTGTTCAAGGACACACTTTCCTTATTGGGTACTTACCACACGCCAGGCACTGTTTTACTTGCTCTATACATGTAGCTCATTTAATCTTGACAGTCTCTCTCCTCCATTTTTGGATGAGGAAATCGGCACAGAGAGGTTAAGCAACTACATCACAGACTAAGAAGGGGTGAGGTTTGGATTTGAACCTGGCCGACTCTGGAGTATGTGCCTTTAGTGACCATAACATACTGCTTAAAGAATCCTTAAGGGGGGGCATCTGGGTGGCTCAGTGGGTTAAGACGCCCAACTCGTGATTTTGGCTCAGGTAGTGATCTCAGGGTCCTGGGATCGAGCCCCCACGTGGGGCTCTGCGCTGGGCGTAGAGCCTGCTTGAGGATTCTCTCTCTGCCCCTCCCTCCCTCCCTCCAAAATTAAAATAAATCTAAAAACAAAAAAAAGGAATCCTTAAAGAAGTGAGCCATGCTCATTCTGTGAAATTGTATGCAGGTATTTTTTCAAATTTTATTTTAGAAGAATATTTAATGATGAAAAATGCTCCTAATACAGTGATAGGTACAGGAACAAAACTGTATATACTTAAGAGTCTAATCGAATCAGTGTGTGTATATACACACATGCACGTGCATGTACATATGCATGCACGTGCATGTGCAAGCACACACAGGCACAAATATACACACACATTTTTCACACATACAAGAATGTAATCCCTCATGTTAGCAGTGGTTATCACCTGGGTGAAGGAATTCCTAATGGTTTTTACTTACTTTATATTTGTTCTCTTTCCCCAAAGTTCCCACCCTGAACATAAATTTTTTCGCATACCAGCAAAACTATTTTGTAGTTTTACAGATCTCTGCTGTTCAGAAAAACACTTGCCTTACCAAGGAGCGAGGGGGCGCGGGTGGCACCCCAGCCGCCGTCGCCTCCCTCTCCCGGATGGAAAGAGCGGGCGGAGCAGGGCCGCCCGGTGTCCGCCCTCCCCGGGGCCAGCGCTTACTTCGCGAGTAACCAATCCCCGGGGCTCACAAGTGTTGCCATAGGGAGCCCCGGCTCGCCGTCAACAGATGGCACCGGTGCGGTCCCCACTGCAATAAGCGGGCGCTCGCGATGGGGGTGGGAGTGTCCGCGGGGTCACTCCGGACAATTCCGGGTGGGGGGGAAGCCAGGGAGCGAGGACTGCGGGACTCGAGTTCCGAGTCGCCCGCCACCCGGGGGCGTCACGCCTGCCCCACGCCTCACCTCACCAAGCCCTCTTGGGCTGCCTCCGCACCCTTCGACTCACCTGCAAAGAAGACATGGTGACAGCACTCAGCTACCGCCGCACTCCTGAGGCGCCGGTCCCTGGAGCCCGTGCGGCGGGCCTCCTTAAATGGAGGCGCGCCTCCGCCCGCCGGCTCCCATTGGCTGTGCTATGGACCCAGCCGGTTCCCATTGGCGCCCAGTACTAGGGGGCGGGGCTGAACAGTGAGTGGCATCTGCCCTGACCTCGGCGCCCGCCCGCGTCCCAAGCGGCGCGCCAGGGTACTGAGCAGCCGGCGCGACTGCAACTGGAAAGGCGAGGAGCAGGGAATTTAAATGAGTTTCTCTCCGCTCTTGGCTCGCTCCCCAATTCTTTCTCAAGAGGTTGTTTGCCGGAAATCCAGAGAAATCCCCACGGACCTCAGTGGGGATTCCTTTTGGTATATGTCGCCCTCTGTCCTCTCGTAATTCCTAGAAACCTGGATGGCAGTTTTTTGAGATCTCTCAAGCCTCCTCTCATATCTCTAGGAACAATTCATCAGGAATGAAAAAGGCGTCTTTAAAAAGCAAAAACACATTCTGAACACGGGCTGCAACCACCCTAACTAGCTCTCGGTTATTGTAAAGGCACAGAAGCACGCATCTATTCAGTTTGACCCCATTCTCCAGGGCAACAAATCCAATGTCGCTGCAAGTCTGCAGACACACAGAATGGGGTTGTGATTCACATTTGATTAAGTTTTCAAAGAACTGGAACAGCATTTCCTGGTCATAGGAGGAGTTCATTTCCGACTCTTTTAAGAAGAAACCTTCTGGAGCGAAGTGACTGGAAGAACTGACAAATTCAGGGTTCAGAGAGTTATCGATCTGAAACGTCTAACATAACAATGCAAGTGGTGGAGACGAAAGGCCCCAAAACATTTTAGCTTGTTTTTGCATAAAACTACATTTAAAAAATATTGCTTGGGGCGCCTGGGTCGCTCAGTGGGCTAAGGTCGGCTCAGGTCATGATCCCAGGGTCCTGGGATGGAGCCCCACGTAGGGGAGGGGGGGGGGAAATCCTTGCTCAGCAGGGAGTCTGTTTCTCCCTCTCCCTCTCTCCCCCTGCTTGTGTTCTCTCTGTCTCTCTCTCTCTCAAGTAAATAAATAAAATCTTTTAAAAAATTTGCTTTACCTTTTCATGTAAATCCCTTGGTTTTTAAATCTCCTCAAAAATACTTTCACGGTATAATCAATGAATTTTTAAGTAAAAGATAAAAAGCAAATGTTAGCAAAATCTACCGCCAGGATTTTTTAGTTTTCATATTTGCAGGTGATGGGAGATACACTGTGGGGTACAAAGGCAAATAGCAACTTCAGAACAGTGAGTGCTTTCTCTGCTGAGGAAGCCCTAACAGTGTTTCAGTAGGCCAGATACAGATAGTTTCAGTTGCCAGATACTGGCAAACGCCAGTATCGAGGTGTATTTAGAGTTGAGACATTTGGGCATTACAGTCATTATAAGAAATCAGGAAAGGGGGGAGGGGAAGGTACACTGTGCTCTGTTTTATTCTCTAAGTCTAGAATGTTCTTCTAAGAACTCTTTTCAAAGCATGTTCTTCTCTTGAGTTGCCCTCCCATAAACAGAGGCTAGAGCCATGGTGTCTCGTTCTGCAGAACGAGAGAGAAAAGACAATGGAAATATTGATGTCTTCTGCCCAGTGATAATAATATACTAGGTACAGTAAAAACTCAGCTTTCCTTCAGGAGTGAGTCAATTTGGACAATCAAGTTCCTTTTTTTTTTTTTACTATTTATTAAATATTGATTACAAACCAATATACATACATCGATATATATGTAAAATTCTAAAAATAAAGGGCACATTTATGAACCTACCCCCAGTTTAAGAAATAGAACATTACCTTTACCTTTGTGACTCTCCTGATTCCATTCCATCCTGTCTTCCTTATTCATTCTTTCATTCATTCAAATAGTTATTGAGTGCCTAATATGAGCAAGGCACTGCTCTAGGTTCTTGAAAAACATTAGTCAACAGAACAAACAAGATCCTTATCCTTGCATTACATTCTGCTAGGGGGTTACAGACAATCACACATATAATAAGCAGATTATATAGTCTATCAAAAGATAGGAGGTAATAAGTGTTATGTTTTTTTTTAAAGATTGTATTTATTTATTTGACAGAGAGAGACACAGCGAGAGAGGGAACACAAGCAGGGGGAGTGGGAGAGGGAGAAGCAGGCTTCCCACTGAGCAGGGAAGCCCCATGCGGGGCTCGATCCCAGGACCCCGGAACCATGACCTGAGCCAAAGGCAGATGCTCAACGACTGAGCCACCCAGGCGCCCCATGTGGATTTATTTCTAAGTAACTTTATAATTTTTTATTATGTTAGATTAAATGTTTTTTAAAATTTCATTGTTAGTCCTTTTGTAACTGCTACAGAGAAAGGGAATTGATTTTTGTATGCTGACTCTTTATCCAGCAGTCTTGATAAATCTTTTAATTATTTTTCAGTAAATTATTTTGGGTTTCCTGTTTAGCAAACAATAGTCTATGAATAATGACAGTTTCATTTTGTCCTTTCCAATCCTCAGATCTTTCTTTTCTTTGCTTTTCTGCAGTAGCCAGGAACTGAGTATAATAATGAATAGGACAAGTACTATATAATTCCTTAAAGGTAATGCTTCCAGAGTTTCACCATCAAATGTGGTATGTTCACTGCAGCTGGCTTATTTCAGTGGATATATATGTTTAGTATGTTTCTTCCTATTTGTAGTTTGGCAAAATTTGTTTTCACGAATGGATGTAGAATTTCACCAAAAACTTTTTTTAAACATCTATTGGGATGTTCATATGTGTCTTTAATCTTGTATTTTAATTTTTTTAGATTTTATTTATTTGAGAGAGAGCACGAGCAAGCAAGAGAAAGCATGAGCAGGGGGGAGGGATAGAGGTAGAGGGAGAAGCAGACTTCTCTGCTTCTCTGCTTCCCTGCTGAGCAGGGAGCCTGACACGGGGTTCGATCCCAGGATCCTAGGACTACAACCTGAGCTGAAGGCAGACACCCAACTGATGAGCCACCCAGGTACCCCTTGAATTGTTTTTTTTTTTTTAAGATTGATTGATTTATTTTGGAGAGGGAGAGCAAGCACACAAGCAGGAGGGGCAGAGGGAGAGAGAGAATCTTAAGCAGATTCTGTGCTGAGCACAGAGGCTGATGCAGGGCTTGATCTCGCAACCCTGAGATAATGACCCTGAGATCACGACTTAAGCCAAAACTGAGAGTTGGATGCTTAACTGACTGCCACCCAGGTGCCCCACTTTGAGTTAATTTTTGTATGGGATATAAGTAAGGGTTCAACTTCATTCATATGCATGTGGATATCCAGTTTTCCCAGCACCATTTGTTGGGGAAAAAACCTCCTTCCCCATTAAATTGTCTTGGTCCCCTTGTCAAAAATTAATTGACCATATATGTGAGAGTTTATTTCTGGGCTCTCTACTCCACTGTCTTTATGCCAATACCACACTGTTTTGATTATTATAGATTTGTAGTAAGTTTTTAATATCAGAAAGTGTGAGTCCTCCAATTTTGTTCTTCATTTCCAAGATTGTTTTGGCTATTCAGGGGGTTCCTTGAGATACAGTATGAATTTTAGGGTGGGTCTTTCTAATTCAACAAAAACACCCATTGGGATTTTAATAGGGATTGCATTGAATCTTTTTTCCCACAGTGCTTTTCATCACCTAATATACTATATATTTTACTTTCTTTGTTTTATTGTCTGTCTCCTCCATTAGAACTTTGGTTCACTGCTTTATCCCTAACTTCGAATTCAATAAATACTGTTAATCTGTTGACAAAAGGAAGGGAGGAAACATTCTTAGGTATATAGCATCTGGCACATTGCCTGACATAAAAGATGCTCAATAAAAACCGGTGAATAAAGTAAAATGCTATTTATATTTTTCACCTAATACATACTTATAGACATATATACATATTTCTACATTAAAAGTGCTTCTCAATCATTTGTTCTCATATTGCTTCAGAAAGAATTCTGTGATAATTTAATATAAATTTCTATACTTTAATTCTAAAATTATAGGTTTATGTTTATGTATATGTATGGCATATTTTGAATAGTTACTTGCAGCTAACTTTATATCATATAGACACTTTATTTCCAAAATTACTGTTGCTGGCTCTTCAGGACCTATGGAAAATCTAAAAGCTAGCATCATACCACATTAGGCTTTTGCCTGTAAAAATAAAACAAAACTCTAATAAATAATCTACTTTAAAAAAAAGGAGGGGAGACGCCTGTGTGGCTCAGATGGTTAAGCGTCTGCCTTCGGCTCAGGTCATGATCTCAGGGTCCTGGGATCGAGTCCCACATCGGGCTCCCTGCTCAGTGGGGAGTCTACTTCTCCCTCTGCCTCTGCCTCTTGCCCTGCTTGTGCTCTCTGTCTCAAATGAATAAATAAAATCTTAAAAAAAAAAAAATCCCAGCTTTGTGACCATTTGATGTAAGGTCTTTCAAATCTCTCCTTTATAATAGAAGGCTCTCTGCCAAGGCCCCTGACAACCTTGCACGTAGCCATGTAGGCAAGGCCTGACTGCAGTCTGAGTCTTGGCAGAATGCCTGGGATTCTTCCTGGAGCAAGGTCGCAATCTTTTTTGTTTGTTTTAGAGAGAGAGAGAGGGAGTGGTGCCGGGGCGGGGGGGGGGGGGGGGGGGGGGGGGGCGGGGAGGGAGAGAGAGAATCTCATGACCCTGAGATCACGACCTGAGCCAAAATCAAGAGTTGGATGCTTAACCGACGGAGCCACCCAAGCGCCCCTAGGTCCCTATCTTGTGGGAAACTCCCACAAGGATGTTTCTCTTCCATTTCTCTAGTTTTAGTGGAGACTAACGCTTTTCATGTTGCCCTCCCCTTCCCCCCATCACCTTGCCACCTTAGGGTACAGCTGTGGGCTTCTGTGTAAGTCTATGAAACTGCTCAGCTGAAGTGTAAAGTTGATTTGTTAATGCAGAGTGACGCATCACTCATGACACCTATGGTTATTGATCTCTGGGACTAGGGATATTGTCCCATGGGCGTTAAGATCCTGCTGATCTTGCTTTTGCTGTCTTCTAAGTATAATAAATGGTCTAAATCCAATTAGAATCTTTTTCTCCTTACTGACTTTATCTACAGATGTGTGGCACTGCCACCAGCTGTTACTTAGAGATCCCTTAACTGCTTGAAACACCTCACATTTACATTGCCTCTAATGACATGATTTATCACCAGGTCCCTTAAGCCACTCTTACATCATGACAAGCATATAAATCTAACAATAGTCCAATTCTAGAGTTAATATAAAAAGAAAACTTTATTACTCAAAAACAAAATTGAGGTTTTACAGGGTAAAATAATTGAAACATCTGTCATTAAATGTTATATATATGTATATATACACATACAACACATATATGAATTAAAGTGATAACTTGAAGACTGGGAAACATCCAAAAATGTTATATGGGAAGAGAATCAGAACACAAATTTTAATCTTGTGTTATTATTTCACAATTTAATTGCATGTATAAGTGTGAAACAAATTACAAGGGAACACAGAAAGGAAATATGTTTCGAGGCAATTGGGTCATGGGAGGATTGTTTACTTTTTCTCTTGCAAAGTTTGTACGATCCAAATGAGAGAAGTTACCTTTAAAATGTAGTCATGTTAGCAAAATTCTTGGGGAAACTACATTGGTGGTCTCAAAATAAAACACAAGCACTCAAGTCATAGAGGCCACTGTTAATTTTTATTAACTCCTCATTCAGGTTGTCACTAGATTCATCACAGAATTATCAAGCACTTTCTGCATGCCCGGGACTGTGCTAATCATCTTACATAGATTATTTCTTCTAATAAGCACAACAGGTACTATTTTTATCACCTCAAGGGTTAATTAGCTTGCTTTAGGGGTCACATGCCTCGCCAGAGATGAAGTTAGGATTTCCGGTAGGCAAACTGGCTCCGGAGCTGTGGGATGTAATGGTAGGTAATCTTCATAGAGCGAATGTAAACTTAGATGGATGCTATAAATCTAACTCTACACTCTGGAACCTTAGGGGGACAAACACTTGTGCACAATTCCTTCCCATTATTCTAGCATTTCAAGTAGATATGTGTGTCAGCGTTTCTCTTACAGCTTGAAAGCTAGCTCTAAGACTACTTAAGCTAGATCTAAGACTGGATGTTTGCAGTTTATCATAATGACTCAGTAAGATTCATTTTACGAAACAAAAGCTTCAAACTCGTTGTAACTTCATTCTTTTTGTGATTTAAAAAAAAAATCACATTGTACTTTAACCCTGTGTAACCTGCAGAAATCTTTGACCAAAAGGAACACGGTTTTTTGTTTTGTTTTCTGTTATGGCCATTTAGATACTACGCAGGTGGTAAGAACTGAAAATGGAGAAAACAGATTAAAAAATGTAAAACCAAACGAGTAGTGAAGAGATTGAGAAGGGAAAAGTTCTGAGAAATATGGAGAGAGGAAAAGTAAGGGGCGCTAAGTTAGGCTAGAAAAGAGAAAGGACTGGGGTGGTGAGGGAGGAGGCGCTTTAGGTCAGAAGCAACCTACTTTCTTTTAAGTTCCCGCCACGGGTAAAACAAGATTCAGATGCTCGACCTTGCAAATGTCCTTCAGCTGATTTATTACAGTTGTCCATAACTTCCCAGCGACTCCATTCGTACCTTTAGTTCCCACCGGTCGGAGGAGCTACAGCAGACATTTGGAGTTTTCAGAGCTGCTGTCGCAGAACGCAAAGAAGCCTTTACTCTCCTCTTTCAAGGGGCTCAAGAGGGCCTCCACTGTTGCCTGTAGACACGTTTTTTTTAATCTCAAACCACCCCTGATCCCCCCGTTTATCTTCCTGGTGCCGGAGAGTCGACGGAGATGGGGACACTGGACGGGAACTAGGGTTTTGCGTCCCCTTAGGCAAGCCAAATACAGAAAAGAGAGACGAGAGAGCCAAGACTGTCAGGCGCCGAGAGGGAGAAACTAGAAGGGAGAGAGCGACACAGGAGACAACCAGCCTTCCCGCGGCTGCCGGCGTTCGCACAGCGCCCAGACCAAGCTGTGCAGCCTGTGAGCCGCGGGTTACCACGGCAACCGTGAGGTCTCGCGAGACCGGCGTTGCGCCTGCGCATTGCCGCTGTAGGGCTGCGCCCTGAGCCTCCCAGCCACATTCCCAAACTCACGGCTTTTATAGCTGGGGCCTCGCGAAGCTGTGGGCCGGCTCTCTCCTTTGTGAGTGACGAGGTGAGATGATGGGGTGCGAAGCTCTCTGAGCATTTGGAAGGCGGGGCCAGGGAGGGCGAGGGCTCTGCGCACGCGCGTCGCACGTGGAGGTGGTGCGGTTGCCATCGTGAGTGGGAACGGGGTGCGGAGGACGTAAGGGGACCGGAGGGTCGCGCCCCGGGTGGGATTCGGCCTGGGAGGCGGCATAGTGCGGAGGGCGGCGGGCACGCGAGGTCCCGAGGTCTTCCCCGAGACCCCTGTCTCTCGGGCCGCCCCCGCGTGAACGGGCGTCCTTTCCTAGGCCTTGGTTTACTCTCCTCTTTCTGGAGTTGAGCATCTGTAGGGTACGGGAAATAGCAAGATAAAGCCCACCCTGGTCCTTCAGTGCTCCACAGACTAGAACCGGGGACGGACCACAAAATAACTAGAGTTTGCGAATCTAAATAGTGAAGAATGAGGGCACTAGACACAGGGCAGCATGCACAGGGAGAGGGACTCTGAGACAGGAATGTAGCCAGCGGGGACTGGGGCTGTCCTCCCCTCCGCTACCGGGTCTAGAGACCGGAGTCCTTCCTCTGCTTTACTCTCGGGTGATAGCACCAAGCCTGGTAGATTCTCCCTCTCAACTATTTCAACTTTGTGTGTTTCTGTCCCATCCCCTCTGTGGCGACTCTAGAGCAGGCCACCGTCCTGCCTACTCTGGGAACCTCTTTGCTCCTTCCACTCTTGGCAAAGGACGCTTCCAGGCCCGGAATCCGCAAAGATCTTTTTGCAGGGCCTTTCAAATCACGGCACTCTTGTTTTAAACGTTACAGTTGCTCCCCATTTATAAGGTTTGCAAGGACCTTCACCCTCTCGTCCTTCCTTCCTTTCCCTAATTACCTCACCCTCTTTAGCATCTCTGCCCCAGCGATGTTGAACTTAATTCGTGTCCTTAATGTTGTTCCCTGGGATACTCTGTTTCATACTCCCTTTGGTAGGCATTCTTCAGATGTAGGTTAAAAGGTCACTTTCTCCAGGACCTCTTTTCCGACTCCTTAAGCTAAGTTAGCTTCTGCTGTTTCCTTAGTATTCTGTAGTTCCCGGACTTGAATGTGCACATCTTATTATGTTATTACCTGCTGATAGGTCTTCTTCAGGGATTCTAAGCACGGTGAGGCTAGTAACTGTTTACTTTAATACTTTATGGCTTGGTGCATTGTGGATAATCCAGAAATACTTGCTGAAGAAAGGTGGTTGTGGGAGCTGAAGGTGGAAGGGAAGAATGTGTATGAGGATGTGGAGGTCAGAAACTGGTGGCCTCGTTCAACAGTAAGTGGTTCAGTGGCGGGGTGTAATTGTGCATGGTGGAAGAGGCTGGTGGAAGATGAGGGCCAGAGTGTGGAGGGCCTTGTAGGTCACCTTAAAGGGTTTGCCCTTGATCCTGTATGTAGTGAATGCCTCCAAGACCTAGCTCAAAAGGCACCTCAGCAAAGCCTTCCTGTTTTTCTCCTCCAAAACCATTACTTCTTCTCATCAATCAGTACTTTGTCTTTGGATTATATGGTGTAAGAGTCTGCATATCTGAACTACTTGGCCCTTGTCTCCCCTCGCTAGATTCTGAAGATGGGAGTTTGTGCCTAGCTGACTCTCCCTCCAGAGCATACAGCTCTTTGAAGTATTTACTTAAGGATTTCCGCATTCTGTGCTGTTTGAATGCTGAGGCCCATGAGCTGACTTGCAGTTTGGCAAGAGCTCTGTTACATCGTATTTGTCTTGTCTTCCTGACCACCTTCAACCTGATGCCAGTCCTCTACCAAGGATTTGGCTGAGCTACTTCCTGACTCCCCGAGCTGGAGGGGAACATGAAGAAAATGGGGGACGAGGAGGGCTGTGCAGAGGGGCAGGTATGGAGGAAGCGGCTCGTGCAGCAGGTACCAAGGCTCCGGCAGCACTGGTATGACCGAAGTCTGACCCTGCCCGGAGGAGCTGAATTTTAGATTTCTGTTAGAAGGTGACTTAGGAGGTGCACTGGAGACCAGTGGAGGTCAGGAAGCCATTTCTCACGGCTGTTCAGGGTCAAGAGGCAGCCTGTCCTGCTCCAGCTGTTCTAACTCTGTTCTGGATCGGACTCACCTGGACAGTTTTTTTGTTTTTTGTTTTTTTTTTTTTTTTACAAATACAGGTGCCCTGGGTCCTATCCCCAGGGGCTCCAATTCAGTACATCCAGGGTAAGGACCAACCATGTGTATGTTTTAGAAGGCAACAGGTTATTTTTGAGGTGCAGCCAGGATTGAAAGAGCATAAAGTTTGGGTTTGGAAAACCAGTTGTGACTTTGGGCAAGGCATTTAACCCGACTGTTTCTTCACCCACACGTTGGGCAATTCTATAGGAATTTTGTGAGCATCAAGTAATACATGGAGAAAATGCCTTCTAAGTTCTGACACACTCCACAAAGACACCTGCTCTTTACCATCAGTAGCCAGCCCGGTGAGTGGAAGTTCAGTTGGAGAGGACTTAATTCTTAATTGTGCATGGGGCATTTCGGGGAAGGCAAGCCTCAGTGGGATAAATGGCTACCTGGAATGAGGGACTGTCTGGAGGGAGAAAATCTGGTCATCTGAAAATAGGGACAGTTCCAGATGCCAGACTTCTCGTGGGCTGGCTCATGTAACTTCCTTCAGTTTTGCCATGTAGGTCACTATGGTTCTTAGCTGAGCACCAGGAAGAAGCGAGGGAAGACAAATGCACTTGCTCTGGGAAGGAGAGCCAAGATATGCTCCCTACATCAGTGGTTTGTAACATTTTCCCAGGAAGGATCCTTCTTATTTTTCTTTAACGGATTAGTATTTTTAAGTTTCATCACAAAATTTCCCTAGTTTTCATCAAGTTGCCAGCTGCAGAAGCAGTCAGCTTGGAATAACTGTCCAGAAGGGGGAATGTATACCTGTGTATGTGGGAGATGTTTAAGGAAGGATATACAAGAAGCCTAGAGTCCAGGGAGGGAGGGAGACTTACAAAAGGGCATAGAATGAAAGTATCATTTGAATTTGTAAGCGTGTACATAGATTACTCTTCTGGTTCTTAAAAACCCACACCTGGTTGATTATGAACAGCAGAGGCTTCTGGGCCCACACAGCTTGGGGGCTCCATGCAGGTGGACTTGTTCGCTGCCTGCACAGCGGCATCGGGGGATGCTCAGGGAGTCTTTGTGGGATGGAGGCCTAACTGGAGAGCAACTCAGAAAATGGTAACAGATTTGTAAGATTAATACCACACGGTCATTAAAAAAGATAATCATGAACAGGTAAGAAACATGGAACATTTTTAATAAACGAAATAGGATATCACTGTGATTGCAGTAATGCAAAACATTTATATATTACCTGTATAAGAATAAAGACAAAGTCATGAAAAAATGGGGAACATAAATTCCTTAATCTTAAAAGAGGTTTAGTGTATGGTCATGTCATTGGTTCTGTGTAGTCAGGCTTGCTGTAGCCTGTCAGGAATCAGAAAGAGTGCAAACAAGATATTCTTCTGACATGCACTGCTCGTAACACTAATTTACTTTGTCGTCTGCTTCTTAGGAAAGATTTTCAGAATGGCTGCAGCCCCTCAAGCACCGGGGAGGGGCTCTGTTCGGAAGACAAGACCTTTAACGGTAAAGACAGCGCTGAACAACCCATACGCTATCTGCTGGAGTGCACTAGAGAGAGAAGACATGCACTTTATATTACACACCCTTGAAAACAGATTTAAATCGCTTGGGCTTCAGAAGACTGAGGATAAGAAGAAAAAGAAAAAACAGTTTTTAAAAAAACAAAGCCCAGACAAATGTAGCACAGAAGTTGATACGAGTGAGGGTCATAAGGAGACACCACCAGGAGATAATGGGCAAGGGTCAGGGTGGTCTCCTGTCCACATCAGGAAGCAGCTGACCATTGGCGTTAATGAGGTTACCAGAGCTCTGGAAAGGAACGGGCTAGTGCTGGTCCTGGTGTGTAAGTCAGCCAAGCCCGCGCTCATCACCTCACACCTGATTCAGTTAAGTTTGAGCAGATCCGTTCCGGCTTGTCAGGTTCCCCGTCTCAGTGAGACACTCGCACCTGTCGTTGGCTTAAAATGTGTCCTGGCCTTGGGGTTCAGAAAGGACAGCACTGCCTTTGTTGATGAAGTCAAGGCCATAATTCCCAGAGTACCGCGTTTACACGTGCCATGGCTTCAAGGCAGGCCGGAAGACTCCAGGGAAAAATTAGACACTGAATCTTTGGAAAGCCAAGACAAAGAGATTTTGGAAACTTCCTTTGAAGACCTCTCTAAACATAAAAGGAAGCTTGTTGAAGGTCAGCCGGCTGTTGTGTTACAGCCCCTTAAAATAAAAAAAGTGATTCCAAACCCCAATAAGATAAGGAAACCACCCAAAGGTAAAAAAACGACTTCAAAGTAATCTTCTATAAACTTGTCATTTCGCACAGCTGTAAAACACTTCGTAAAGAAGCCTTGAAACTAATAAAATGTGTTATTTTTACATATATTCTTGGGATGCTTTTAGTAACATTCCTTTCATAGGTGTAAGACTTTGTATAAATAGGCTGACACTTAAAAACACTTAAGTGCAGAAAATATTCAAAAGTATGAATATCAAAACAAAAGTTTATTGAAACTAATGTCCATGCTTGTATAAATTCATTTTTTAAAAGGCTGGTACAGTGCTTGTAAGCAAGAAATTCTGTATCCTACAACACTTGACATCTTTCTAATCAAACTTGGAAAATGTGCCACAGTAAACAGGTTCTCGTTAGTAATGCAGATGAAACTGGATTGGAGATCAATCAGTTTTAAAAGAAAGATACTAAACACCAAGCAATACATTGTCTTCAGAAACCTATCAGGAGAAAAAAAATTTTTTTACCTCCTGTTGATTTGACTTTCTTTGTAGTAGGCATATGCATGAGCTAATAGGAAAAAGCCAGATGCGGTATTTTGAATGGTTGAAATTCACCTCTTTACATGGTTAACTTATTTCCTTGGAAAATTAACATGGGTAAAAAGTATGCTGGTAATTAGGTCAAATGAGGCAGGAAGAGAAATGAAGTGAGGAGCTTGAGGTCTCAGAGATGGGTTTGCACAATTACTGGGGTTCTTCATGTTAGAAAATGGAGCATAATCAGTCCTCCATGTCTGTGTTCAAGTGTCTGCCATTTGCAATATGTGTTTGGAAAAGGTCCTTTTGTAATTTAGGGGGAAGGTACTGGATTGCTAAAGTATATTTTCAGCCTAAATTCTGGTTGACTCTTGGATTATGCCACCGCTGTTCTTTTAAATTTTACTAAATGCCATCTTGGCAAAAAAAAGGGGGGGATGGGGAGGGAAAGACACCTCATGGCATAGAGCATTTCCATTGTTGTCAAAGATGAAGGACAAGGTTTTTTTTGAATCTTTAAGACACTGTATAATGCAGTGAAATTTAATTCTAGTAACTACTTTATAAACACAAGTAGTTTTATCAATTTTCAATTTTGAAATGTTCATTGGTAATCTAAATTATAAGGAGGAAAATATGCTATTAATTACTGTATTAAAAGCATCTGAATTCTATAACAACTGGAATTATGTAAACAAAGGAAAAGTGCCAGTTTTATCACGACGTGAGCTTGTGATAGAATTACTGACTGGCAATTCTGCAATCTGAAAACCTGTATCATATAAGGCTGTGCCTTAAAAATGAATGGAACACAGTTCCCAACTAGAGACTTGACTCCAGATTAAAACCCCATTTACTTAATTCTTGGTGTTTTGGTGGACTGGTTCAGTTTTGCTTCCGAAGCCACCCTCCTGTGAATGGTAATGCAGTGGAGTCGGAATCGTCCTATATGCGAAGTCTTCTCTAAGGCTTCAAAAAGGTAAACCCCGCCGGCCCGACTGCACTACTGTGCGGTCCCCGAGCGCCCTCTAGTGGTAGTCACAGCTGCGGGTTTGTCTTTAGGATGATGGTAGGAAGGTGTAGAGTGGCTTTCAGCTCTAGTGTGAGTCGGGGACGACAATTTTTTTTTTTTCTCCCGTTAAGGGCCAGAGAGTAAATATTTTAGGCCTTTTGGGCCATACAGTTCTGTCAGAATAACTCAACTCTGCCTTTGTAGCGTGAAGCAGCCACAGGCGATACATAAGCAAATGAGTGTGGCTGTGTTCCAGTAAAACTTTATGGATGCCGAGATTTGAGTGTCCTATTATTTTCACATGTGACAAAATGTTATTCCTTTGATTCTCCCCTCCCCGTATTCCACCCCCCCCACCGCCCGCCGCCCCATCCCAGCAACCATTCAAAAATGTGAAAACCATTCTTAGCTCATAGGCTCTACAAAAACAAGGGACAGGCTGGATCTAGCTCATGGGCCAGAGTTTGCTGGCTCCTACCTGATCTAAGAGATGACTGCTTTCATTTGACCACTTAGAACATAAAGGAAAGGCTGTCATGTTGTCTAAAATTAAATTTTTCTGGACTGAAGAGCCTAGGCACTGGCCCAGTAAAGGCAGGAAGAAGGATCTACTCTGTCTGAGTCAAAGCCCGTGCTTTGTGGCCTCGTTCGGCATATTCCTCCCCCGCCTTGGACTACTGGCGATGTATACATGTATATGTACACTGCGAAAACTGGGTTTTCAAATTCTAGATAAAAACACCATCAGTAACAAAATTATGAATACTTATTTACATAGTAAGATATTTTCCATTAGCATGACAGCTTTCATGATAAAGTCAGCGTAAAGGAATATGTGCAATTTTGCATAAGTAATAAAAAACATTCAAACTATCTATGTCCTGATAGCACTAATAAATTCCACTGAGCATTTCTTGTGACTTCAGAGCTTTTATTTTCTTTGCCTGACATCTCTTGCTGCTGCTGAGAAGACACGAGTTTGTGCGGCAGCAGCGAAGTCTAGTCACTCATGGGTGTAGACTCTCAGCACGTGTTTGCACAAAACTTTGCTTTTGAACCAATCCACTGACTGCTGGAGATCAAAGTACACATCTGTGTGTTTATTTGGCAACTCTGCTTCTGGAGAAATAAATGTACTTCCCAGTCCCCAGTACATTTTTATCTCCCTCTATACTTGAACACCCACCTACTCCGTAACCGAGTTACAGAAGGTGCTGATTCCCTAAATGCTCCCAGCGATACTGTGTAAGGTGACGGGAGCACACATTTTCCACATGGATCCTTTGTTCTGTTACACGGACAGACAGACCAACACTTAATAAAGAGAAATGCAGCAGTTTTATCTCCACACAATAGCAAAGATTTTCTTACACAGTTCTGTGATTCCCTTCAGTCCATAGAAAAACAGTCCCTTTTCTACAGAGTGGAAAAATACCTTCTCTTCATCAAGAGACAGCCCAAAGTCTGAAGATTAGAGGAATGTGCTCTCTGTACCCTTTCATCCCTCCAACAAATGGGTAAACAGTGAGAAAAAAGAATGTTAACATTCTAGCTAGAAATATGTACTATTGGTCACATATGGGTGTTTTTTTTTCCATCTTTTCTGATTGTTACTGACTACATCGATTTCAGTTAAGTTGTGCTTTTATTCTTCTTTGGAATGGCAGTTCCAGGAATCATTAAATAGAATATTAACAAATGATGATGTCAGAGCTCTAGAAATAGAAATATCCATCTATTGTAATACTAGTCCAACCTAAAGGGAGGGAAGAAACAGAATGGTAAGAACAGGTAAGCGAGAAAAAATAAATTATAGTACAATAGCTCTGTATTTTTTAAAAGCTACTAAAAAAACGCCTTAATCCTAAGAGCAGCGAGTATGGGATTTCCTAAGGACATTTATTAGGTTTATAAAGGGTGTAGCTACTGCACTTACCTTTTCAGAATCTGTTCCTGGACATCTCCAGTTATACAAGTAATACTGCAAATTGCCATCTCCTATGCCAAATTTGAGTTTTTCCAAGAAGGTCTTATTTTCCATCAAATCTAGTGCATTGAATACATCAAATCCTTTCTGCCAATGTAAAAAGGATTTCAGATTTTAAACATCAAAGGACTAGAGTGTTTTCTATTATGTACTGCAGTGTACATAATAAAGTAATAAAGTCTAATAGCTCGAATATGCATTTATAACAAGGTTTAATGTCTACGTTCTATGTATAGATTAAGAACTCAGTTCAAAACTGTCTTAGGATATTTTTAGAAGGAACATTTGCCCAGGGGGCTCCATCTCCAGAGCTGTTAGTTATGGGCCTTTTGAAGTTCTGACTGAGCGAAAGCTTTAAAGACTTTAAATGTGTACTTGGTCTTGGGCTGATGCTGGGAAATAAATTTAGTAAAATTTTAGTAGTAAAAATTGTATTTCTTGAAAATGTTGGGTAAAAACATGCAAAATGTGGTATAGATTTCTATTTCTCAGGGGTTTTACTTTAATTTATTATTGGCCTTTTTGGGGGGGAAGTAGTTGCAAAAAAGCAATAGGATCAAAGAATCACAGGGTAATGTTGATTTGGAGATGCAGGAGTACTATGTTAAAAAAATGTTTTCAGTTTATCAAAGAAGACGCTTTATCAAAGAAGACACTTTTGACATGTTCTCAGTTTTTCATGAATAATATTTTCTCATGTCCAGTAATTACACTGAAATAACCGTCAGCTAATTTTAACTTTTTAAAAAAAATGTTTATTTGTAGCAAGAATTTAACAATTATCCTAACTACCACACTAAGGAAATAGAAAAATATTGCAAATATAGTAGAGCACATTTTGAATTTAATTCCTTTCATTTTAAATGCCTTTCTTTTCAATACTAAACTCCTTAATTTTAAAAATAAAGTTCCTTTAATTTTAAAATTCAGACTATTTAGTTGAGTTCAGAAAAGTTTCCTGTTGCTAATTATGCACTGCAACACGAACATGTATATTCCTTTTATCAAGATACCATGTATTTTTCCCATATTCCTTGTATTACGGGTTTTATGCGTTCTTCTATAAGGGTTAAGAGTTTCTAATTTGCACAAAATACCTTTTTGGCTAAGCTGCAATAGAATCAACGATACAAACAGCCTCTGAAGTTTTAAAAGAAAACTCTTACCAAAATTCTCCCTTTGACGGATGGTCAACAGTAACAAGTATCTCAAATGAATGGCACCCGTGCAAAAGGAACTCTAGTAAGAGGTTTTACATACTTTGGCACACATAATTGGAGAAACACACAGGACAAAAAGGGAGGGAGCCGCTTACCAATTTGGCTATAATGAGCGCATCACTCATGAGGTCCAGCAGGGGCGTCTCCGTGTGAATGTTGTAGAAGGAGTAGGCGGCCTTGAGGCTCTTGTGCGCAGGGTGGTGCATGACTGTGGAGGGGAGTGTGTAGAAGCTCAGGAAGTCAGTTAGTTTACCACTGGAGTTCTAAAGGACAAAGGTAACGTCAGGTAAATACCTCCTTGAACGTGCTGCATCCACACATTTAAGCTCACTTTTTGATTTTTGACGTGTGCCGTAACTTTCTGCTAGAACAAAAAGCAACAACTCCTACTACCTCTCTCTCAGCCGTCTGTTTGGGGGCCCCGAGGGTGGGCTGGGTAGAGCCTGAGAAGAACACGGTGTTGCACCTTTCTTAGCCTACTGGTAGCTGGCTGTCTGCATAATGTTCTTAAGAAGCAGAATGTTCTTTTATTTATTTTTTAAAAGATTTTATTTATTTATGTGACAGAGACAGAGAGAGAGAACACAAGCAGGGCGTGCGGGAGAGGGAGAAGCAGGCTTCCCGCGGAGCAAGGAGCCCGATGTGGGGCTCGATCCTAGGACCCTGGGATCATGACCTGAGCCGAAGGCAGACACAACGACTGAGCCACCCAGGCGCCCCAGAAGGAGAATGTTCTAAAAGGAAAGTTTCCTCTAGCTCAACTCCTGAGTCTCCCTAGACCTAGGGAACAGGGATGAAAGTAGATTCACTGTTTTTGTAGAAACAAAAGCTCCAGGGATTGGAAGGCTGCCTTTTCCAACTCAAAGATACCGTATCATACTAACATCTTCTTGGCGCAAAGCAAGAATTGTATCAGCATAAGGTGAAGGTGGAGAGAGTCTGGAAGCTGTTTTGAGAAACTTGTGAAAGGCATTAGTACCACACCCGAACATGCACCCGTGAATCTGAAGCCACCAAAAATCAAAAGGGATGCAAACGATGGTCTTGGTTTCATCATCACTGGGATACCTGTTAATACAAGAAATGAGCCAGTACTGTTCGCGTTGCTTTAATTAGCTGTGGTGGCCTAGACAGTTGGCATTCAACTCAAACTATGCTATGCCTGAATTACACAGCTGAACAGGCTACACCACATGTATGCTCTTGCCAGTATTTCTTTCACCTGGAAAGAAAATTCTATATGGATGCATTATCTGGCTTTTGAATGCTTCTGATTTATGAAACCATTTTTCAGACACTAAGAAATTAAAGACATCTCGCTAAAGTGATTCTCTACTGCTCTGTATTAGCAGCTCAGTATTCGTGATGAATTGAAGACCTAAACTTTCAGCTTCAATAAGGATTTTCAGCTCAAAACATTGAAACTGAAAACCAAAACTTACTGGATGGGCTCGGTAGTGGAGTAGAGATGGCAGAGGACAGAACTTGAAGAATTCAGTAGAATTTACCCAGTCTGAACAAGAGAGAGAAAACAGACTGAAAAAAAAAAATGAATTAAGTCTCGGGCATCTGTGGGACAGTAACAAAAGATCCGACATTCCTATCACTGGAGTCCCAGAAGAGAAAGAAAAATGTGGGGGCTGTGGAAAAAAATGGGTGAAAGCTTCCCAGATTTGGCAAAACACACACAACAGAATCAAGAAGCTGAGTGAACCTTAACAGGAAAGACCCAAAGAAATCTACTCCAGGATGCATCCTAATTAAATTTCTGAAAACTAAAGACAAAAGCCTTGAAAGTAGTCACAGAGAAAAGGCATTACCTACAAGAGAATACCACTTTATATGACAGCAGATTTCTCATCTGAAACCACAGAGGCCAGAAGGAAGTGGAACATTTTTTGTTTGTTTTTTTAAGTAGGCTGCATGCCCAGTGTGGAGCCCTGTGCTGGGCTTGAACTCAGGATCCTGAGATCAAGACCCCAGCTGAGATCGAATTGGACACTTAAACTGACTGAGCCACCCAGGCACCCCAGTGGCACATTTTAAAAAAATTTATTTGAGAGAGAGCGTGTGCAAGCACACACGAGTCGGTGGAGGAAGAGAGGGAGAGAGAGAGAGAGAATCTTGAGCACACTCTGCACTGAGTGTGGAGCCCCATGTGCGGCTCAATCTCACGACCCTGAGATCATGACCTGAACTGAACCTTGACTGACTATGCCCCCTAGGGGCCCCCCAGTGGCACAACATTTTTAAGGGCTGAAAGAAAAGAATGATCAGCCATGAATTCTGCATCTGGTGAAACTATTCTTCAGGAATGAAGGAGAAATAAGGACATTCTCAGACAAATGAAAACTAAAAGACTTTGTTGCTAGCAGACATACTTTTAAGACTGGCCAAAGGACATTCTCCAAACAGAAATGCAATAATAACAGAAGAAATCTTAGAGTGTCAGGAAGAAGGAACAACAGAGCAGAACTCATTACATGCTGTAAACTATGCTTCTCCTCATGAGTTTTCTAAATCTACTTGACGACTGAAACACAAGTTGTAACACCATCTGATACTCAAGACAATAAAAAGTCAAGAAGATAAAGGGATCTGGTGGAAGTAAGGTCACTTGACATGATAAAATGTTGACACCTGTCCACTGTGATAAGTCACATGTTCCTATATATAGGAATACTCAGAGTAACCATCATACAAACCACACGAATACACTCAAACGCACCATAAAGACATCAAGACAGAATCCTAAAAAAATATTCAAGTGACCCCCAGGAAGGCAAGGAAAAAGAAACAAGAGGAAAAAGAACCAGAGGAAACAAATAGAAAACAAATAATAAAATGGCAGACTTAAGCTCTAGCCTATCAGTAATTATCAAATATAAAGGGCCTAAATACAACAATCAAAAGAAAGACTGGCAGAGTGGATAAAGAAATACGGTTCAACTACAAGCTGTTTATAAGAAACTTTCAGTTTAAAGACGTAGATAAGCTGAAAGTAAAAGGGCTGTAAGAGATATACCGTGCACTACTTTAATCTTAAAGTAGTAGGAATGATGGGGGCGCCTGGGTGGTGCAGCTGGTTAAGCATCTCCAACTCTTGATTTTGGCTCAGGTTGTGACCTCAGGGTTGTGAGACAGCCCCATGTTGGGCACCACGCTCAGGGCCGAGTCTGCTTAAGTTTCATTCTCCCTCTCCCTCTGCCCCTCCCCACCGTGCATGCTCTCTCTCTCAAATAAATCTTTAAAACAGTAGGAGTGACTATATTTATATCCAACAAAGCAGAGTTCACAGCAAAGAAAATTACTAGAGACAAAGAGGGGTATTACATGCTGATAAAAAAACTGATCCCCTGAGAAGACATAAAGGTCCTATATGTATTAAGTACTAAATAGGACCCTCAAAATACATCAAAAAAAAAAAAAAACCTGATAGATGTGGAAGGAGAAATAGACAAGTCCAAAGTTATAGCTGGGGACTTGCACACCCTCTCACCAACTGACAGAGCTGCTAGAAAGAAAATCATCGAGGTAGAAAATCTGAATAATATAATAGGATCTAAATGACATACATAGAACACTCCACCTAAAAAGAGCAGAATACACACTTCACACACATTCACCAAGATAGACCATTTGGGCCTAAAATAAGCCTCAAGAACCTTAACAGAGCCGAAATCATACAGTGTCTTCTCCAACATAATGGAATGAAACTAGAAATCAAGAGGAAATCTCTCAGAAGTCAAAGTTGAACAACAGAATTCTAAATAATCCAAGGCTCAAAGAGGAAGTTTCAAAATAAATTAAAAAAAATACAGGGCCACCTGGGTGGCCCGTTTGGTTAAGCATCTGCTTTCGGCTCAGGTCATGATCTCAGCGTCCTGGGATGGAGCCCTGCATCGGGCTCCCTGCTCCGCGGGAAGCCTGCTTCTCCTTCTCTCTCTGCCCCTCCCCCCCACTCGTGTGCACTCTCTGTCTCTCAAATAAATAAAATCTTTAAAAATAAACAAATACATATATACATAGAACCAAATGAAAATGAAAATATGACATACCAAAATATGTAGGATGAAGCTAGAGCAGTGCAGGGAGGGACATTTATAGAACTACATGCTTACACTACAACAGGGAAAGGTCTCAATGATCTAAATCCCTCCCTCAAGGGACAAGAAAAGGAAGAGCAAAAGAAGCCCAAGGCAAGAAGAAGGAAGGAAATAATAAACATAAGATCAGAAATCAATGACACTGAAAACAGGAAAACAGAGAAAATCAATAAAACAAAAGCCTGGTTCTTTGGGGGGGAATCAATTAAAATTGATTGGATACAACACTAACAAGACTGACAAACATAAAAAGAGAAAAAATACAAATCATCAATATCAGGAATGAAATAAACATTATCACCATAAATCCTTTGGCCAAACAGACACATGAAGAAGTGCTCGACATCGCTCGGCATCAGGGAGATCCAAATCAAAACCTCAATGAGATACCACCTCACACCAGTCAGAATGGCTAAAATTAACAAGTCAGGAAACGACAGATGTTGGCGGGGATGCGGAGAAAGGGGAACCCTCCTACACTGTTGGTGGGAATGCAAGCTGGTGCAGCCACTCTCAAAAACAGTATGGAGGTGCCTCAAAAAGTTGAAGATAGAACTATCCTACAACCCAGCTATTGCACTACTGCGTATTTACCCCAAAGATACAAATGTAGTAATCCAAAGGGGCACCTGCACTCCAATGTTTATAGCAGCAATGTCCAGAATAGCCAAACTATGGAAAGAGCCCAGATATCCATCAACAGATGAGTGGATAAAGAAGATGTGGTATATATTTACAATGGAATATTATGCAGCCATCAAAAAAAAATGAAATCTTGCCATTTGCAACAATGTGGAACTAGAGGGTATTATGCTAAGTGAAATAAGTCAACCAGAGAAAGATAAGTATCATATGATCTCACTGATGTGAGGATTTTGAGAAACAAGATAGAGGATCATAGGGGAAGGGAGGGAAAAATGAAACAAGACCAAACCAGAGAGGGAGACAAACCATAAGAGACTCTTCATCTCAAGAAACAAACTGAGGGTTGCTGGAGTTGGGGGGGGGGTGGGAGGGATGCGTTGGCTGGGTGATGGACATTGGGGAGGGTATGTGCTATGGTGAGCGCTCTGAATTGTGTAAGACTCTTGATTCACAGACCTGTACCCCTGAAACAAATAATACATTACATGTTAATAAAAAAATTTAAAAGGACAAAAGAACAATTAAGCAACTTTACTCTTATAAATTTGACAATCTAGAAGAAATGGACCAATTCCCCAAGAACCACAGTCTATTAAAATGCAATCAAGATGAAATAGATCACTTGAATAGTCCTATCCCATTAAAGAACTGGAACTTACTTTAACAAAAAAGAATTCTCTAAGGTCAGACGGTGTCAAGTGGAGAATTCTAGCAAATATTTAAAGTATTATCACCAATTCTATACAATCTCTTCTAGAAGAAAGGGGAGGGGACACTTCCCAACTCATCTTATGAGGCCGGAATTATCCTGATACCAAAACCAGACAAAAGCAGTATAAAAAAAAAGGAGAAACTGCAGACCAGTATCTGTGTTGAACTCAACAAATACTCAAAATAGCAATCCAAATCCAACAATGTATAAAAAAATTTATACACCATAACCAAATGGGTTTTTTCTAGGAATGCCAAGAGTAGTCAAACATTTGAAAATCAACCAATGTAGTATATACCGTATCAACAGACTAAAGAAGAAAAATCACACGATCATATCAATTGAAGCAGAAATAGCAATGGACAAAATCCAACACCTATTCATGATAAGAACTCAGCAAGTTAGGAATCAGGGAAATTCTCTCAAATTGATAAGAAGCATCTACAAAAATCCTCCAGCTAATATCATGCCTCATGGCAGAAGACTGAATGCTTTTCCACTAATACCAGTAACAAGGATGTCGACCTTTACCACTCTTATTCAACAAAGTCCTGGAAGATCTAGCCCCTGCAATAAGGCAAGAAGAAGAAATAAAAGGAATGCAGATGGGAAGGGAAGAAATGTAATTGTCCCTATCTGCAGGTGACGGGACTGTCTATGTAGAAATCCCAAGAAATCTACACATAAACTCCTGGACTGTTAAGTGATTTCAGCAAGGATGCAGGACACAAGATCAACACAGAAAAAGCAACTGTACTTCTAAGCACTCACAATGAACATGCAGAAACCAAAATTAAAGACATAATACTATTTATAATTGCTCTAAGGAAAATCACATATGTAAGGTATACACTTAAGAAAACATGTACAGGATCTGGATGCTGAAAATTATTAAATGCTGATAAAACTCAAAAGTTCTAAATAAACAGAGACATATCATGTTCATGGACTGGAAGACTCATGAATTCTCCCCAAATTAATCTATAGATTTAATGTCATTCTTATCAAAATCCCAGCAAGGTACTTCATAGACAAAAACAAGCTTATTCTGAAATTTATATGGAAGGGTGAAAGAAATAGATTAAAACAATCTTAACAGAAAGAATGAAGTGGGATGAATCACTCTACCTATGAAGACTTATATAGAACTATAGTAATCAAGACAGTGTGGTGTTGGTGGGGGGACAGACACCAGAGATCAGTGGAACAGAAGAGAGAACCCAGAAACAGAGCCCAATACAAATATTAGCATTCAACATATTGAAAAACCTTTAGAAACCAAGAAGATTATATGTAAAAAGAGGCAAAGTATATGACTGGCATAAAAATGGCTAGCACATTTATGAGATGATGTTCAAATTCATTAGTAATAAGAACATGCAAATTAAAAACAAGATATCCCTTGATACCCGTCAGACTGGCCTAAATTTAAAGTCTGGTAATAACCAAATGTGCGTGAGGATCTGTGGAAACAAGACCTCTCCAACACTGCCAGGAGATACTCTGGTGAGCTGTATGACAATATAGCTCGGCCTCTGAGTATATACCCGAGGGCAGCAGTTCTCAAAATGTGGTCTGTGAACCCCTGTGGGTATCCGAGACCCTTCCAGAAGTCCGAGGAATCAAAACGATTTTCCTAACAGCACTACGAAGTTATCTGCCTCGTTCACTGTGTGGACATCTGCACCAAGAATGCTGGAGTGATGGTGCCACCACCATCCGGGCCTCGGCACCAAACCGTGCCGGTGGTCTTTTTACTCTTCACCACCACACCCTCACGGTTAAAAAAAAAAAAAAAAAAAAAAAGGTTTCACTGAAGCATGTCCTCGAATAAGAATTCTTAATTGTATTAACTCCCGATGCTTAACAACTCATCCTTTCCCACCCTGTGTGATGGCACGGGACGAAGCACACAAGGCAGTTCTGTTGCCTACTGAAAGGGCAGTCTTTTTATTTTTCTAGGAAAACTCTCATTTTCCATGAGTTTACTGTCTCAAAGAGAAGCCCGTAGGCGACGGAGCTGTGAGCTGATCTAGCCACTTTTTTCATGGAACACCACTCAAAAAGAGGACTAACAAAATCAATGATGCGATCCTATCACTTCAAGGAAAATATTGGTGGGATTTGTTGCCAGTGATAAAATTTGAGCTTTCAGGGTACAACTTTATGTCTGGAAAAACCTGTATCCTCCACCATGAACTATATTATATACTTTTCTGATGACAATGGTGGGGATATCAATGAATGAGGCTTTTTGATATTATATAATGAACTGTTAGTATCTACAAGATCTTTTTAACTCAGTGAGTCGGTATTTTCCAAATGATCAATATATGATGTTACAAACTCATACACTGGTAAAGGACAACGGACAAGGCAGACCAATGGATTTTAATCAGAGTATGCAAAGTTCATTAATATGCTTTCAGGTAGAGAATATTCAAAACGATCGGAATAGGCTACTAAAATATTCATTCTTTTCCATATCGTCAATACTTCATGTGAAGGATTTTTTTTCACACACGTCAGCCAAAATAATTTATCACAATAGATAGAATGCAGAAGTAGATATGAGAGCCCAGCTGTCTTCTAGTAAATCAGACATTAAAGAGATATGCAAAAATATAAAACATACCATTCTTAATTTTGTCGCTTTGGGAAACAGTTATTTTTCATAAAAAATATGTTATTTAGGTAACATGTTTATTATTGTTATTAAATGAAATAATATATATTTTTTCAATTATTTCTTCTTTTTTTTTTTAAGATTTTATTTATTTATTTGACAGAGAGAGACACAGCGAGAGAGGGAACACAAGCAGGGGGAGTGGGAGAGGGAGAAGCAGGCTTCCCGCTGAGCAGGGAGCCCGATGCGGGGCTCGATGCAGGGCTCGATCCCAGGACCCCGGGATCATTACCTGAGCCGAAGGCAGCCGCTTAACGACTGAGCCACCCAGGCGCCCCTAAAACCTCAATGAGATACCCCCTCACACCAGTCAGAATGGCTAAAATTAACAAGTCAGGAAACGACAGATGTTGGCGGGGATGCGGAGAAAGGGGAACCCTCCTAGGCTGTTGGTGGGAATGCAAGCTGGTGCAGCCATTCTGGAAAACAGTATGGAGGTTCCTCAAAAAGTTGAAAATAGAGCTACCCTATGACCCAGCAATCGCACTACTGGGTATTTACCCCAAAGATACAAATGTAGTGATCCAAAGGGGCACCTGCACCCCAATGTTTATAGCAGCAATGTCCACAATAGCCAAACCGTGGAAGGAGCCCAGATGTCCATCAACAGATGAATGGATAAAGAAGGCGTGGTTCATATATACAAGGGAATATTACTCAACCATCAAAAAATTGAAATGTTGCCATTTGCAATGACATGGATGGAACTAGAGGGTATTATGCTAAGTGAAATAAGTCAGTCAGAGAAAGACAAGTACCATATGATCTCACTCATATGTGGAATTTAAGAAACAAAACAGGATCACAGGGTGAAGGGAGGGAAAAATAAAACAAGACGAAATCAGAGAGGGAGACAAACCATAAGAGACTCTGAATCATAAGAAACAAACTGAGGGTTGCTGGGGGGGAGGTGGGTGGGGGGATGGGGTAACTGGATGATGGGCATTAAAATGGAGGGCACATGATGTATTGAACAATGGGTGTTATATGCAACTGATGAATCACTGAACCTCTGAAACTGATAACACGCTCTATGTTAATTAACTGAATTTAAATTAAAAGAGATTTGTGCTTAAAAATGTGCACTCTAGCATTGTTCTAGAAATAAGAGCTTAAAAACAAAAGACTGCTCGGTTGTTCTCCAGGATTGTCCTTTGAATTCACCCTGTTTCTACCATTTCTGCTCTCTCTCGGCTGTCATCCTACAGCCAGATGGATGCCTGACAATGTTGAAAAGACAATTCCAGCTCAGTGCTCACACCTGAATGGTGAATGGACTATTGTCGGAACTTCTACCTGGCCTCCTTAGTCTTTCCCTCCTCCAGGTACTTACCAGCTTAAATCTCAACTTTTGAACCTAATCCCACTTCAAGCGAAAGAGCTTCTATGCAAAACATCATCTGAACAACAAATTCCAAGCTTTTTTTTTCTTTTTTCTAAAAAAAGGTTTAAAAAGCACTATGTTAAATTCATCCAATCAATAATCAGAAAATCTAGATTGTTACTTTTCCTTCCTTCCCTTGAACAAGAGTTAAGTGGCTGAGTTATGCCATCTCAACTGAAAGCAGTTCAGGTCAAACCAGGTTCGCAAAACCCAAAGACATTAAACTTCGGAAAGTACCTCAGATAAGGCCATCCAAATTGACTTTTTCAAGACTGAATTAAGCAATTAATCACACAGGTATCAAAAGAAACGTATCCTGACTTCCCATTAATCACTAGCAAAAATGTGCTCTTCTCTAGGAACGGAAACTGTAAGAATAAATTCTGGTTCTATCGGGGGGAGAAGAAATCTGGTTTGGAAGCAGTGAGTCCCGGAGAAAGAGGAGAGAGAGGGGCACTCTTCGATCCCTCCAGAAAACAGACTCCGCTGTGTGGTGTTTTCATACTTGTCTGTAGTGTCTTAACCCCCTTATGTTTACCTCCACTACAAACGTATCAATAATGTGCTCCTGGGGGAGGAACCAGTGAGCTACTTCCTCTTCATCCATCACCGGGGCGAGATGAAACTGCTTCAGGTAAGTGTTGGTCAAGTCTCGAACGGCCCGGATATCTCTCGGTTCCATCGGTCTCAGGCCTGACGTCTTGGTAGCCTTGTTGCAGTGAACACAAAACAAAGTGGGAAGTTGAACTGTAAGAGGAACGGAAGGCCGGGTACGTCAGCGTCACCTGGGAGCCTGTCAGAGCTGCCGAATCGTGGCTCCCCCTCAGCCCTACAAAATCTGCCATTTACCGAGACTCCCCAGTGATCAGTCTACACACAAAAGCTTGAAAAGCACCGAGTTAGGATATACGTTAGACAATGTGCTGTACCTTCTATCTGTGGGCCCGGTCTGCCAGTGCTGCCCCAACGAAGCCAGAGGGGACACCAATCTATGTGCCAAAGCCAAGCATGTTAACGGCCTCCACCCCAGGGCAGAGCAATCTGAGCATGTGTTCTGGAAGGATGTGCTTTAGAGACTGCCCTGTCTGACATGTTGAGGTGAAGACAGCTCAGAAACTGACTTTATTGAATGGCCCATGAAGAAGCTGTAGCTCTTTTGTTCTTGTGAGCAACAAAAATGAAATAAAAGTAGATCAGAAGGGGAAGGGCAAGCATTTGAACAGCCAAGTATTTTCTAAAGGTGCATGGCTAGCTGCCAAGTACCAGGCCTGGCTTCCCCTGCTCTCTTTTGATTAAAAAAGGTGATTAGAACAGGCATTTGGATTCATCATTCCAGAGCATCACGATTTATACGGTATTCTACTAGGAACAGAATTAACCTAACGGTCAGGACAGGTCCCCATTTGGATTTTGTTCCACTGTAACCTCAGAAGAGCTCCAGACATCACTTAGCTCCCTGGGAACTGCCCAAACACCAGAACACTTGAGCCAAGAAGTGAGAAAACCTACCACAAGTGCTTGTTTGTACAAAATACTAAAAACTTAGCAAGACAATTTCAGTTTGTGAACTGAACAAGTTCAGTTCTAACTTTCCAGTTAGCTTGATTTTTTTCCTTTTTCCTAGAAACAGTGAATACATTTTGAGCAATAAGTAACCTGTATATAAATACTTCTATTCTACCTTTCTAAGTTATTTTTAAATGCTTTAAAATTAAATACTGCCTTTAAAAATAGATCATAACAACTCCCGCGTGCCCCCAGACTCGAAGCATAGCAGAGAAGCCTAAGGTGGAAAATAGGTCTCATGCTGAGTGCTGGCTCTGATCCATCTTAGCGGCTGTGCCGAGGTCTCTTGGGGTCCGTGACAATGCTGACTGATCGCTGACCGGTGGGGGCTAGCAGGGGGGCTGAGAGATCTGTTCTTTGTATTTACAGACCCAAATGTCCTTTCTGTTATGACTTATGTAATCTATAAAGATGTAGTAATGCAGCTAAAATACAGTTTACTAGTCCACATCGAGAGAAGATAAGCCCTGAACATTTAATAGAGAACTCGTTACTTCTAGCCTTTCTGTGGATCACAAAGCCAAAGCACGAGAAATCTCCAGGCCCTGGCTTCCATCCAAGGCCTAACCCTTCAAGCAAGCAAGAAGGGTAATAACAGCCCGAATATGTGCCGAATGAATGAAATGAATGAATGAATGAATGAATGAATGCCTATGTTTCGAACCACATTTACACAGTAAGGTACGGTGAAGGCTGCAGACAGGGAAAAGAGTCACTGTCAGTTCTTCGAAGATGATACTTCTTGGGCCTGGCACTTTTATGTAAGCCAGGCAAAAATTCTTTTTTTCCTTTCCCCCGAGCCAAGTTTAGTGTTTGGTAGCATTTCTATACTGCAAATTCATGGCAAGATGGAACCTAGGTGATTTCCAAATACTGGAAAAGGTAACAAACATACATTTCTAAATGCTAACAGGAAAAACCAAACTACATATACAGAAAGAATGTATTTAAAAAGTCATTTACAAAGATGGTTTTCTGCTACGCAGATGACCTCGATAAAGTCTTAAGTAGCCTTGCTCAATAGTAAACTGTTTTTTCTTTTGTTACTAGTTCAGGAACAATGATATCGAGCAATTAGATTCATTAGTGCAAGCAACAGGATACTGCATATGTTAGGCGGACATTCAGAAAGGAAGAACAAGCCTGCCAACTTCTTTCTAGACCAAAACACTCCTCTGCAGCAATATTCTCCCTCAGTGAGGATTTATCCTGCAAAATCACTAAAATCAACATCTTTTGCCCAGCAGACACCCTTAAGGCAGCGGTTCCTGAATATTTTTGTCTAAGACACCTTTCCCCTCTTAAATACGGAGTATTCCCAGCGAGTTCTGCGAAGGTGGGTTATATCCACCTGCACGTATCGTATTAGAAATTAAAACCGAGAAAATCTTAAAACAAAAAAAATGCAGGAGCACACATTCCAGAAGGCCTCTCGTAGACGTCACAGTTCATCTGTAAGGTAATTAAAGCGAAAAATGCATTTTATGTCTCACTGTTATAAAAATAGTGTTGATGTCACAGACCCCGCTCCCCTGGAATGGACTTGACTCCAGGACTTCTCAGGGGTCCCAGGACCAACTTTGAGAACTGCTGTGTCAGGTCTCCGAAAGTCAGAATAACGGGTAGTCGAATTGGGAGACGGAAAACTCCGTGAAACAGTACGTTTGGGTGAACAGGCAGAAAGTATATGCACTGGGCAATTTATAAGCCCTAGAAGTGCTTTTTTACAGAAGCTTTTTTTTTTTTTTAAAGAGAACATAAGACTGTATCAGCTATAAAAAAAATGCAAGATCCCAGAAAACAGGAGAAGAATGTTTACTTTTGCTGACTCACAATGTGTCTCAGGGCCTAAATGTGCTTCTTTCTAATATCATGAAGTCTCATACTCTCCAAAAAAAAAAAAAAAAAAAATTAACAGAAGCACAAGATACATTTTAAAATATAAAATACACCCTCCAATTACAACTGTGGTCTTCAGAAAGAGGTGGAGAAATGTTAAGCCTAGATTTAAAAAATGGTAAGTTTTGGCATAACCCAAAAAAGAAAGGTGGCTTCCAGAGAATTCCAAAAACACAAGAAGACATTTCCAGTGACTGAGACAGCCTTACATTTCATATGCAAACTCTTATTATCTCAGCCAGACTCACTTTCCCAGGGTCCAGCTAGCAGGCGTGACTCGTTGGGACTCTCTGTACACTGAAATATGTGTAAAATCTGCTTATCAGTGCAGATGGGGAAAAGGCTCAGAGGTCTATTAAAAAACAGAAGCCGTTTTGTTCTGTCAAACTATGTGGTGTAAACTGTCTTAGAGCGAAGATTCCAGAGTAGAGACGTAAGCAATGATTATGGGGATTTGATTTAAAAAGCAGCCGTAGGAAGCTAATCACTAAAAAAAGCATCTACTGCAACTAAATGTTGCACGTCTTCACAAGCACGTCCTTCCTGCAACACCATGGAAGGACCCCAGGAGATGAACCTGACTCTGTTTTTTGCCGACTTTAAATTCCTTCACCTTTAAGAGCACTGACAAAAAAAAAAAAATTCCAACTTTGAAAATGCTCAAAAGTGGGGCGCCTGGGTGGCTCAGGCGGTTAAGGGTCTGCCTTCGGCTCAGGTCATGATCTCAAGGTCCTGGGATCCACGGGGGCCCCGCGTGGGGCTCTCTGCTCAGCGGGGAGTGTGCTTCTCCCTCTGCCTCTGCCCTCCCCTCCCTGTTCATTCTCTCTCTCTCTCTCTCTCTCTCTCTCTCGAATAAAATCTTAAAAAGAAAAAAAACAAGAAGAAAATGCTCAACAGCAAGCTAAAACAAACCAATGTTTACAAGGTAGGGGAGGGCACGACTCTCGGGGAGACCTGAGCATTGCAGAGAGCAGAGGCAGGGGGTGTGGGCCCTGGGTGGTTCTCTCCTAACAAGAAGATGACGATTCTGGGCAGAGCAATTTCACTGCTCTCCTCCATAAAATGGGGAGAATGCCCTGCCCTCCTAGGACTGTTCTGAATAATAGCTGAGATTATGGATGTTCAGTGTCTAGCACAAATGCTGTTCATAATAATGTTAACGCTTTAGATTCAGAAGTCCACAAACAAGACCTAAAGCAGGCACAGTATGCAGAAACACTAATGATGGATCAGATGAGACTGATCCAGAGAGCAAAAGTTGTATGCACTAAGATTCTTTACGCTTAAGGGTACAAAATGTTCTTAAATCACATGACTGGGCCCCTATACAGGCAGGCCATTGTTTAGTACATGCTACGTCGTCCAGCTTTTTTTTTTTTTTTTTAAGATTTTATTTTTAAGTAATCTCTACACCCACCACGAGGCTCAAACTCACAACCCTGAGATCAAGGGTCGCACGAAGAGTTGCACACTCTACTGACTGAGCCGGCCAGGCGCCCCTGCACCGGCCAGCTTCAAACTCAAACGGCACACCCCCAGGCGGCTCGGTGGGTGCCTTCTGGATTTTCTAATACCTGTACTCTCATCTCTTCTACCCTCTCTTTTTCCTCATTGTTTTACTCTTCATTTTGCTCTCCTTCCCCAGGACTTAAAGGCAGGGAGGCAGACTGGAACACGCCAACGAGCGCTATTTGGCCCCTGATGATCATGCTTTCCTGCGTTCACCTCCGCTCTAGTGACCGTGTGGCGAGACATCTGGTGGGACCAGGCCATGCTGCCCCCTGGGGGTGTGCGAGAGGTGACAGCAGGAGCAAAGGGATCTAACAGGCGGAACGTGGATGTTCGGGGCGTGCATCCCGAGTCCCCCACTTATTAGTGACAGGCCCGTGTCTAAGTGTCAAACTGCGTAAGCCCCGATCTCTTCGTCTGCAAAATGCAGACAGCCACACCAGCTTCGAAAGGTTGTCGTGAGAGCAACATGAATATATACACACATGTGAGAGCACTTTGTAAACTTCACTTTATTGGGGGGAAAAAACTCCCAACACCGGACCAGTGATTTATTACCAACTTGTTAACATTGTTACCTGAGTTGATCGATTTTTGTGTAAAAACATAAAGGATGAGGGACAAAAGTCAAAAATACTCTTAGCTCAAAATCTGATCACCCTGAATAAACCCATGACAGATACTAAAACTCCTCCTTCATCCCATTTTAGGAAACCTACGTGGAAGTGGGCGCCTTCCTTACACACAAGCTGGATGGTTTCAGGCTCAAGAAACTGAAATTCGGGGAGACCACAGAAGAGCGTTAGCCCCTAGTGAAAAAAGTGGGCACGCCTGAAGTTTTTTAATTTCCGCTCCTGGATGGCCAAGTCTCCAACCGCAAGGAGGCCGCTGAGAACGGACAGGCCTGCGGGGGGCACGTTTCGCCGTAGCCGTGTCCTGTGCCTCTATGTGCCTGTCCCTCTCGGGTCACTCTGGGTCTTGGCCCCTAGCGTCACAAAAGCCCTGGCCAGTCAGTATTCAGTGTCACATTGCTAGTGTGACTTCTCTGAACGTCTTCTGTGCACACATCTCCACACACCTACCTTCCCTTCTGCGCTCCAGCATGAGGGGCCGGCACCCCCTCCCCAGGTCCTGTGGACCCTCCTCTGTCATGCTGTCTGCGGTGTTTATTTTCTTCTCTCCTGGTCTACATTTCCCCTCCCTCCTTGGCCTCAGAGGCGGTGGGTTCATTAGTCTGAGCCCCACCGTCTGCAACAAGGGAAGATGAGGCCTTCCGATCCTTCTGCCAGGTGACAAAGCTCCAGAATGATGGTCCTGATCTCTCCCACATCTGGTTTCCCTTGCCTCCACTTTTCTCCTCATGAAATTCTGCCTAAGGTCAGAAATCAGTTGATTCCTGTCTGCCACTGGAAAAAAATACATCCGTTCAGGTAGCTACTCACATGTACTTGGTAAACACACAACTGGCCGAAAGACGAAAGGAGGTAGTGGAGGCCACCGCGCCAAGAAAGGCCACTGCAGGTGAAGCCCTCCCCGTGTTCGAGAGGAACATGGTGACATTCCACGGGAATCCCTCAGTCAAGTTAAAATAGTCATGAAACTACTTTCTAACAACCCAAGAGAAAGAATAGCTCTGGCGAAATCAAAACTTCAAATGAAAGATCCCATCTGAGGCAGACGGATTCTAAGATGGCCCCCGGTAATGCCACCTCCTGGTGCTCACAGCCTTGCGCTCCTCCTGAGTGTGGAACCTGGGACTTGCTTCTAACCAGTGACATACACAGCAATGGTGACTGGATGTCACTTGCAAGCACTGATTACATAAGGTTCTTAACTTCCACCTTGCTAGCCGGCTCTCTCTGTAGACTCACTCCCTCACTGGCTTTGATGAGGCAAGCCGCCATGTTGTCACAGCTGCTGCCCTATGGGGAATCTCACCTGGCGAAGACCTGAGGTAGGCCTCAGGCCGATGGCCAGCAAGGAATTAAAACTCTCGGTCCAACTGCCAGCAAAAACTCCGGCCTGCTAACAGCCATGTGAGTTGGAGGTGGACCCACCCCCAGTCAAGTGTTCAGATGAGACCCAGCCCCAATGGATACCTTGATGGCAACTTCATGAGAGACCCTGGGGCAGAGGCCCCAGGCAAGCTGGGCTTTGACTCCTGACCCACAGAACCTGGGAGAAAACAAATGTGTGTTTTAAACTGCTAAATTTGTGGGAATCTATCACAACAGCAAGAGATAACTAACACACCATCCAAGCCTCAAATAAAGGCAACACTGGTAAGCACATGTAACTTTTCCTCTATTAAGAGACAACTTGTCATGTTGGGAATTTGCTAGCTTAAAAAGATATTTTTTTGAGGGGGCGCCTGGGTAGCTCAGTCAGTTAAGTGTCTGCCTTCAGCTCTGGTCATGATCTCAGGGTCCTGGGATGGAGCCCTGCGTTGGGGGCGGCGGGTCCCTGCTCAGCAGGGAGGCTGCTTTGCACTCTCTCTCTGCCCCTCCCCTCTGCTCATGCTTTCTCTCCCAATCTCTCTAATAGATAAATAAAATCTTTCAAAAATATATATATTTTTAAGATTTATTTATTTATTTAAGAGATGGGGTGGGGAGGCTTAGGGAGAATCTTTCAAGCAGACTCCCCACTGAGCACAGAGCCCAACGCAGGGCTTGATCCCACAACGCTGCGATCATGACCTGAGCTGAAACCAAGAGTCAGATGTTTAACCAACTGAGCCACCCAGGTGACCCTAAAAAGATGGTAATTTAATGAAACATTATTTCCTCTCCTCGGTCTCTCCTCTAAGCCTTATTCCTTAGGTCCTTTGTGTTAAAATATCATCAGAAGCCCCAAGTTTTCTTCCTTCTTATGTAACAAACGGTAAATACTCGAAATTTCAAAACTTACATATCTTGAGTTCAATCCCATCCAACCATAAACTAAAGACTTAAAAAGTCTTAAAAAACAAAAAACAAAAAAAACTGCTGTTTCCAAATGAGCTCCCCTATTTTTCCTAGCCTAGAGTTCCAAAAAGCTACACATTCACATTCTCAAACACATGAGCTGGTTTTTTAAGACTCTTGCAAATAACTCTTTTCTACACTAAAAGCTTTAGTTAAGGTCACAGCTTTGAAAAACTGCAGAAAATTCTTACTTACATCCGGAAGTCTGTAGAGCTTCATTGTTCTCTGCAAAGTCATATTTCTACTCAAGTGAGAAAATTTCACTTCTACCAGTTTTCTGGGGTTTAGTGATCGATGCCAGTATCTGGAATACAATAAAGGTTTTAAAACCTGATTGGTTTCTAACCCTACCAGTTTTTACTCTTTGTCCCAGCTCAGACGTTCTAGAAGCATTTAATGAACACTAGTGATGCCCCCGGTGCAATGCTGGATGCTAGCCCTCTTCTTGCATAATTATTTTATCAGCTGGTTTTTACATCTAAAATACATCCTTGCTTTCCTTGTTATGTTCCTTTGTAGTCTGTAACCTTTCATCTCTTTCAGTAAAGAGCAATCATAAAATTGTAAATAAAGTTAAAAAATGCCCAGTCTGCAAGTATTTAATGACCACTGCTGATTCTACAGAAAGCAGACCAAAAAGTTTAAAAACATGAAAACATCCCCCCCTAAATTAGTAGGTGCCGCTTTATATAATGCCCACCAAAGAAAACAACTTTTTGAGAAACTACCTTGAATTTCTTCAGTGATTCCAGTCTAGGTACTAGGATGATTTGTATTAAAACATACCTGCGAAGTCTTATTTGTTCAGGTTATTTATGAATAATTTAATCGGAGAGAGTCGTTTTACAGTTTACCTTTCATACTACATTTAGCGAAAAGTTTCGTCTTGTTTGAGGCAAAAATAGTCAAGAGAGATAAACCCTGAGGCTTTACAACAGATTAGTCCAGGTACAAATCTGCCCTGGATTAACCTTTGAAAGCTTGGTAAGAACAGATGAAGTCATAAAAAACAGAGCTTAAGCCTTTTCTTACTCTAAGCAAACAGGTTTGTTTGGGCTTCTCAATTGGTGTTTATCAGGCATTTGGGACAGTTCCCTGACAGCCAGGGCAGAGCCTGGTATAAACCTGAGTGTTTGGAAGGAAAGAAAATGCTAGCAGGCTGGATGTTTCAAGATCTCAATGCCCCGAGTGCCCCAAGGGAGAGGCAGTGCTGGTCTCTCCAAAGGAAGGCACACAGGAATACAGAACCAGCATCATTAGCAGGAAAATGTTAAAAAGTAGAGTCCCCCCAACCCCCTGGCTTTTTTTTTTTTTTACTCTCGAAGTGGTTCTATGGCAAAATGGAAAGAACAATGGACACAGTGGTTCTTGGGTCTGGTCTCCCCCCCTCTGCCACCAAACTATGTAATAACAGGTAAGCCCAAATCCCTGAGTTACACGTGAGAATAACTGGGAGCAACAGAGCAAGGGGGCAAGAGGTGAGCGTGTGGTGTTGTTACCTGCAAGTGGCTACCGGCTTAGGAAGAACCACTCCAGCGGTGTAGACGGCCTGAAAAATCCCTTCCAGGTTCACTCTTCTGGTTATTTCTCGAATTAACACTGGAGCTACCCGTTTTGATCTCAATTTCTTATGAACACAAAGAAAGTTGATTTCTACCATCTTTTTCACACTAGGAAAGAGAAAGATGTCAAAAATCGGAGGGAACGTAAGACGAAAACATTTAGAAGAATAAGACAACACCCATGACATTTCAAAGAATAGGAAACCGAAAGATTCCCCCTCCTTCAACACAATATTTAAGTATTCAGATGGGATCGAGCCCCGCGTCGGGCTCCCTGCTCAGCGGGGAGTCTGCCTCTCCTTCTCCTCCCCACTCATGCTCTCTCTCAATATCTCTGTCTCTGCCTCTCTCTCTCTCTCAAATAAAATAGATAAAATCCTTAAAAAAAAATAAAAGAAATAAAATGGGTAAGATGTGCCTCGAAGTTTCTACAACTGTTTTTTTCTGTCATGTACGCAATTAGGACAATAACTGGGTCACGCAGCTGCACAATCTGGTAAGATGTTGCTTTGGAGTATAATGCAATTCCTAGGATCCTGAAAGGTGCCTTGACCAGACGAGAGCTGGTGTTTTTCTGAGCCACAGTAAACCTTCCAGAGCTTCAAAGCTTGTTCCCCACTCTGGTTCTATATATGCTGCCATTCCATGTGGCACAGACTCCTTGACATCAAATACCTTTTAGTAGCAAAGAAACTAACCAATACACTGAAAAGTACCCGGTCCTAATCTGCACAAGACCTCTGACTTTCTGGGCTAGAGACCCGGAGCAAAAATGCAACATAGTTATCCTATGGATAAAAAGATTTTTTAAAAATCTCTCTCTCCTGGGCGCCTGGGTGGCTCAGATGGTTAAGCGTCTGCCTTCGGCTCAGGTCGTGATCCCAGGGTCCTGGGATCGAGTCCCGCATCGGGCTCCCTGCTCCTTGGGAGCCTGCTTCTCCCTCTGCTTCTCTCTCTCTCTCTCCCTCTCTCTCTGTCTCTCATGAATAAATAAATAAAATCTTCAAAAAAAAAAAAACCTCTCTCTCCTAAAATCTCTTACGGTAATTTTTTTCTCCAGAAATAAATCTGAAATATCCATTTATAGTTTTTTTATTCCGATACATACAGATAATACAAGAATACATCCGTATTTGTGTGTGCACTGACGAGACTGAGAGAGCTGTCCTTTTTTTGCTGTTTGCAGGCCAATTTTTTTTTTTTTTTTTATTAAATCAACTTTAGTTTTCCACCGGTCCGTGTTTCTGAATCAACTTTATTTTTAAGAGTTTTAGATTTAGCAAAACCGAGCAGAAAGTAGAGTTCCTTCCCGTAGACCCCTGCCCCCACCCACCCACAACCTCCCCTAAGATCAACGACCCGCATAAGCGATTTTTCAAAGCCCACTGTAACTGCAGTTCTTGGAAAAATAACACATCAAAGCCAGCATGGACAAGCTTTAATAGGTACCTGTCATAAATCCGAATGTTTGCTGGGATGGCACTTATGAACCCTACTAGCTTTTTGTTCGAAGACACTCGGACCCCACAGTGCCACTGAAGGAGCCAGCCCGGGGGACGCAGCGCCCTGAAGTGGATGTAGGCAAGGAAAACAGGCGCCGGTTAGTGTCCCGGAACCCAGGGAGAGACCGAGGCACGCCGGCCCCGCTGCCCACGCCTGGGGCGCCCCCCAGCGGCCTGCCAGACTCACCACAGCAGGAACTCGGGCGAGTAGTCGAAACGGAACACGCTCTCCTCATCTTCCACGTAATTCTCATTCAACAGCGTGTACAGCTCCTTGAGCTACAAGACCAAGCAAGTGTCCTGTCTGGGGTGCTTGCAACCGCCCCCCCCCCCCGCCCCCCCCGCCCCACGCAACGTGTGCGAAGGCAGGTGTTGAACCCAGGAGTGTTACTCACCACATCGGCGTTACCCAAGTCCAGGGTGTCCCACATAAAACCCTGCGGCAGGGAATAGGGCTCCTGACGCACGTTGTCTTTATCCGCTTCAATGGCCCCGTGAGAGGTTATGACTTCATCTGGGGAGGGGCAGAGGAGAAAGAAGACAGACTATTCAAGGACAAAGCATTCTGATGATCCAAAATGGTCTGTCACAGAAAACGAAATCACTGCTAGGGGCCTTGGCTTTCATATCATCTCTGAAAATATGCTATGTCTCAGCTACTTCTGCAGCGAGACAAGGTAGTCAGGTGGTGGAGAAGAGCCGCTTTCTCACCAATTAAATGGAAGGAGCAATCCTTTCTCATGCAATGACAAGGTGTGTATTAGGACGTGACAGTGACTTCTCAGCCTCAACGCCTACGTGACAGATCCACTGCACTAGACCACAGTGGGCAGCTTAGGTCCGATGATGGCCTGGAGACGTCTCTTCTTATTCTGCATTTCAAACACCTGGGCTGGTGGCGGGGGGAGAGCTACGGGGACCTCTGACCCCTCCCGGCAACACCTACAAGGCATTTCCAGACTGCTGACAATGCAGCTGAAGTCATCCACGTCTCCAGGGATCTCCACAAAGGTGCCCTCTTCCCGTTCCTTCTCCACAGCTGCCCAGTGCGACTGGGATAGAACCCAGTCTCCCGCGTGCGGCTGATGCCCACCTGGCCGCCCACCTGGCCTTTCTCTCCAGCTTCATCCACACTGACCCCCCTCAGGCCGGCCCCAGCTCACGGCGTCTGGGGTTTCCCTCTGCTCTCACAGCCCTTCCCCTGCTCTCCGTAGGCGAGCCGCTTGAGTGTTTGCGGATATAAGCTTACACATCACTTTCCCACAGCATCTCTCCCTGACTAAAGCTGTTTCCTCCCTGGGGGATGCCCTCCCTCCATCCCCACCTGGCCACCATTTTTATCCTACCTTCCCTTCACGGTTTCCCCACCATGTTCCCCAGCGCCTGGCGCTGAACAATACACACTCACCATTGATCTGCCATTACTCAGCCATAAAAAAGAATGAAATCCTGCCATTGGTGACCTTGAAGGCATTATGTGAAGTGAGTTATGTCAGAGAGAGAAAGACAAATACTGTATGATTTCACTTATATGTGGCATCTGAAAAAAACCAAAAATTCTGAATTCCTGGACACAGAGAACTGTCTGGCGGTTGGCAGGGATGGGAGTGTGAAATGGGTGAAGAGGGTCAAAAGGCACAAACTTCCAGTTATAAAGCAAGTAAGTTCGGGGGACATAATACACCACATGGTGATTACAGTTAATAATACTGCATTGCATATTTGCAAGTTGCTAAGACAGCAGATCTTAAAAGTCCTTATTACAAGAAAAAAATTCTGGGGACGCCTGGGTGGCTCAGTCGGTTAAGTGTCTGCCTTCGGCTCAGGTCATGATCTCCAGGTCCTGGGATCGAGTCCCGCATCGGGCTCCCTGCTCAGTGGTGAGTCTGCGTCTCTCTTTCCCTCTGCCTCTCCTCTCCACTTGTGCTCTCTCTCTCTCAAATGAATAATGAATAAATAAAATCTTTAAAAAAGAAAAAATTCTGTAAGTCGGTGAGGTGAGGGATGGTATCTAGACCTACTGTGGGGGTCATCTCGCAAGGTACACAAACATCCTATCGTTATGTTCGACACCTGATACTAATATAGTGCTGTATGTCAGTTACACCTCAAAGAAGAAATAAATAAATAAAACAGAAGCAGAAGGAAAACAAGCAGAAGGAAAAAAAAGAAACAGGTATCTGCTGAATAAATGACCATCAGGTACAGGTTCTGGCCTCACCTTTTTACAGGTGGAAGCCACAGGGTCTCGACCAGCTCCAAGGGGTCTTGTTTCTCGTTCTTTCTAGCTCCTGACTTTGTCAGTTGCTACTGCTGCACCAGCCCACCCCCCTATAATACCTTAGGCTTCGTCAAGTCAGCCTGGGTGGCCAGATTCTCAGCTGCTCCCTGAGAGTCCCTTCGGGACGACTGCCTAGAGCTTGGCTACCCACCCAACACTGGGACAGCCTCAGGCCGCCTCTGCCCCCCACAACTAACCTTGCTGCTGCCTTAACTCACGTGCAAACTGGGTGTTCAAGGAGCTGGGGGAATCCTGCAGGGATTTAGGGGAGGGGCCCAAATGTGGTGCACCCCGGCTATCTTCCCAAAGATGTGTGCTGGTGTTAGGAGGCGGCCCAAGGCGGCTTGCTTGTCCCCGGGGCTGTGAGCTGAAAGCTACCAACAGCCTGCCAAGCAGCATTCAGCTAAACCCACTATATCCGGATCGACAGACTCACATCCCTTTCTCTAATGGCCACTCAATTCAACGGCATTTAAAATCCTGTAAGTTCATTCTAGAGAGTCTTCCTCCATGACCAAACACATGTATTTCTAGAGCCTGAAGGGAAAAACAAGTGAGGAGAATCGCTTTCCTCGATCTTTCACATTCCCAAGCCCGTGCTTTTTCCAGGTACATGGGGTGGATATGGTGGGGAGAGGAGTGGGAACTTCAAAAACGTTGAAAACCATTATTTGAGGGCACAGACAAGGGCTGTTCCCAGATTTTTATGCGATAAAGCAGATAATTTGTACATAACTGGACTATTAAGAGATCTGGATGACAATCCTTTATCTTACACAGATTCTGGAACTCGAACAATCAAGAAAGAAGAACAGAGAAAGTAATTATAATCTATCTGCATAGGAGGATAAGAGAAAGCAGCAGGCTTAGCTTTTAATGCAGTCATAATCATTTTTAGTGCATTTATATATCATCACCTTTTCTACTGTGGAAAGGGGAAGAGTTAAATGATGTTTATGGAAATTTATGAGGCGAAAGTCTGAGTGGAATGTGAGGGAGCAGGCCCAGCGCTGAGGGGGGAGGCCTGCTGCCGAGATGCGCATGCACCCCAGGTGTCCCCGGAGCGCTCCCAAGGGGCCCGAGTCCCTTACTGCGCCGCTAGTAACTCACGCGGGCGGTGAGTGTGCAGGATCCTATTGCTAAGCAGCACAAAACCTTCCATTTCAAGAAGATCTAGTAGGGCAAATATCCTGTGTCTTTTGGAGTAAGTGAGATGGGAGACTGCTAAAAATTTACGTAGAGGAAAAACAATTCCATGAAGCTCAGGACCAAAAAAGTACCTGAGACTGTCTTTTACATCTATTTTTAATACACTAAGGTTTCAAGTGGGAGAAGTTGGATTTTTTTTTATAGGAACAGGAATTAGACTCTAAAATTGTGTCTACTGAAAAGCCAGTGTCACTACCCAATATTTCTATTTTAAGAAGAAAAACAGGACTTTTGTGTACATTGCTAATCTGTGATAAAAAAAAAAACAAATTACGGAAATTATGGAAGTTTCTTTTTTTTGTTGTTAACCCAGCTGTTTTTGTGAGTGGGGGCGGGGGGAGAAAGGAAGGCAGAAAAGCTTACTTAATTTGGGCACCGGCTGTGTGTCCCAAAACTGGTATCTGTGTTTGGCAGCCTCATCGATGCTCCTGGCGGGGCCCTGACACACGGACAACAGCTCCATTGCTCTCTGGATATCCTGCAACTTCTGCATTGGAATGGTGGGATTCTAGAACAGCAAAGACACAGACACAAAAATGAGGAAGCTGCCACCGCTCCCAAACCTGGGGCAGACACACAGGCCATCTGCCTTGGAGCCTACACCACCAAAAACTGACCATCTTCCTCTAAGCCTGGTCAGGGATCGGGCTCAAGGATGCTAAGGTATTAAAATAGAAGCAAACACATTATGTTAAAGGTAACGATGGCTCGGTAGTTTTAACGGCGCTTCGATAGTTTTGGGAAATCTGAAGTAAAGCCGACCACCCCTGGCTTCAGGGTCCCCCCTATCTGCAGAGGGTCATCACCCGCACTCATCCGGGCAGAGCGGCAGAAAGGAGGGGCACGCACGAATGCGTTACTACGATGAGACAGCCGGTCAGGCATACCCCTCGGTTTCACTGTTGGCGTTCGCGCCCTGCAGCAGCAATGTGGGGCCAAAGGAAGTAACTGCTAGAATGGAAACCAGGCAGATGAGGGAAATTTTAGTTCATTAAAAAAAAAAGAAGAAGAAGAAAGAGAAAGGAATAGGAAAGGGAAAGGGGAAAGGGAAAGAAAAGAAAAACGAAAAGGAAAAGGAAAGAGAATTGAGTGCTGAGCTGGGAAGGAAGTTAATCAAGAAAGGGAATCTCTAAGTGTGCCTTCCACCGGGACCACACCCTGCCCTCTCCTGGCTCCGATGCTCCTCCAGAGACAAACCTTCCAACGAGAACAGTTTCTTCTGCGAGTTTAGGTCTTTGGCAACCACAGCCTGTTTTCCCCAACCCAAGTGTTGGAAACTAACCTTTTTAAGTAAAACATATTCTCAGTCTGGAAAATTGACACTACCTTTCCAATCTCAAGTTCCTTCCTCGAAGCCAATATTCTCTTATCTCTGAAGACTCCCCAGCTCTTTTTTTGGAAAGTCCCTCAGATAATGTAATCCCACATGGAAAGCGAGCCTATATTTTCCACTTAGGGCTGAACAGGAAAATCACGGGGTTTTTTTCAGTACGTAAAATTATTAATTTTAGAATTCTGATGCCACACAAAGAATGCTCCTCGCTGTAGTTCAGAAGTGGTTAACAAGAAGTTCAGAGCCCTTTGGTCTTCCTGTGTGCCAACAAACCGGGGGCACCAAGGAGAGCTACCATCGACCCTGGCTGGTTTATTAATAGTAGCTCTGGACTTCTGGTCAACCTTGAATCTAGCATCTGTGGTCTGGAGCCAATCCTTTAACCTGGGAAGCTTTACCCATGTGACACACTACAGAACAGAGTTTATTTAATATAGGCCTCCCTGTGTTTGCTTAAGACTCTTGCTCTGAACCTCCAACACAGAGTAACTGATTTCCAGCAAAATGAAATTTACATCCATTTGAACCCCTCAACAAGGCAATCTACTAGAAGACCTACAACTTAAACAGAAGTCGGAGCACAGCATATTTCAACTAATCATGCTTGAACACGGACCCATTTATCCTTAAAAAGGCAAATTTGAACCTACAAAGCCTGCACTGAATTTGTCATGGGAATTTTTCTTTCCTAATTCTGGAGTGAAATTCTTGATCACAAATATACCAAACTCTACCTAGTTTGCAGCAAACATGAATCAGCATCTTTGTTCCAAAGGAGCCAAGGATATCCCAACTCCGTGAAGACAGACCTCAGAGTGGTTTCAACCCTACCTAACTAGCCTCATCAGGTTGACTAGCAATCTTTACATAAAACGACCATTCATGAAATATTTATATCTGAATGATCACTATTTTAAGTGCTTTCTTAAAGTGGAGAGAAGCAAGCACTATTTTCAAATCCACGGTGACAAAGCAGCAAGGAAAATTCAGCTATGATACATTCTTAAACCTATCCATTTACTTTCCACAGCAGCACCGCCTGGGGAGAAACGAATTCATGTTAGGGAAGGTGAGAACATGGATCAACCCCACGTTAGCTTCCCACTACCATACCCCTAAGTCAGGCACACCTCTTTTCCTCCGTGGACTACTAAGCTCCAACTGTACGTAACTTCACCCTTTACTTTCTAAATTTAGTATCTTGGAAAGATGTCCAAGTCCTCTACCATTAAGAAGTCTAAAGAATCCAGACAAAGGTCCTCTTATTCTGGTTCTTGAGGGCAGAAGAGAGTATTTTCTACACACAATCCACTGTAATTTACAGTGTTATTTAGAGCTAGCATCTTGTGTAAGGGAAAGAAGCTCCAGTTTAAAAAAATGCAATGGACAAAGGCCCACATTAACACAATTCTTATTTATTCTCAATTAAAAAAGAAAACAACTTCTCTACGCAAATGCTAGCTGTTCCGCCTGCCTTGGCTAGCTCTAGTTTCTCGTAAGTGACCGGAAGTAAGGGAAGGGCTCAACGTCACTGGGGGTGCGGCGAGGGGTACAAGCTGATGGTGGTGGTAGAAGCAATACGGAGGGGCAGAGCTGCATATAAGTGGCACCGCATTTATCCAATGAAGCGACATTGAGAAATGGGAAAAATGTCTTGCAAGTAGATGGTGTACCTTATGTGAGTGACCTCAGGAAGTAGGTACAGTGGATAGAGTATTTATTACCTGAGAAATGAGCTGAAAAGCAAGGGGGGAACATCCCATTTTCTTCTCACCCCACACAGGCAGTCAGGGAAAATTGGGCAAAGTAAGTATCCTCTCAGTGACCCCTGGTCTTACGTATAAAACAGTAACAACAACAACACCTGCCTGCAAGACCCACTTCCCACAATACAGTGTCAACTGTGTGCAAGAAAAAGAATTTCAACCCCGTGAAACTTGCCATATATAACAGTGCTTCAGACTATAAAGACCACTTAACAGACAGGATCTAACACTGTAGCCTCCTAACAGTCCCGTGAGCTGGGACAGAAGGCATCACCCCCACCTCACAGATGAGCAAACAGGCTCGTGGAGCGCGGCACCCACACAGCTCATGAGCTACAGGGCCGGGACCGAGCCCCTCGGCCACACCACGACCCACCGGGACAACTGATGTGGAGCTGCAACCATCAGGATCATCCGGGCTTCGTCATACTTCTAACGCCTCCCCCCCCTTTGCCCTGTGAGTTTCCTGTGTGGAAAGGGCCCTGTGGTCCCCCGTGGCCCGCACACAAGGCCTGTGTTCCCAGCCAGGGTGACCGGGGTCGGCCCCCTGGAAGGCGGGGGGGCGGGGGGGGGCGCCTGCCGTCAGCACCACCAGAACCCAGCGCGGCCGGCCATCCGCCCACCACAACTGCTGGCTGGGTCTCGGAGGGGTGTTTCTCCGGCGGGAACATCAGGAGCTATGGCCCACCCTTGGCAATGGGATGTTAAGAATGGCCGAGAAGCCAACTGGTCGGATTCAAAGTCATAAGACTTACCCGTGGCTGCTCCCGTGGGAATCTCCTGCCAGATCGTGTGGTGCTATTCAGGTAATTCGACAGATACCCAGAAAAATTAAAATGTGAATATCTTCTGAACTAAAAGTAATGAAATATTAAGCGTAACTTCAAAACAACAACAACAACAACACACACCTAACAAGCTCACGCAGAGATTGACTTCTATCACTACAATCTACGTACTAATGCGCTCTGTGAGAAAAAGGAAAAATGCGGGTCGTATCCACGTACACACAAAAACGCAGTCTGTACCTCTTGGTTATTTAGGTACGAACATCAGCATCAGGAAGGCTGTAATGCCCGCCGGGGACGAGCGCCTTCCAGCACATGGTCCCGGCAAAACCCTAAGTACACCTCCGCTCCCTCGGGGACGCTGAGCCCTACGATCCGGCTCTCGCATGCAGGAGGAACCACAGAGGCTAAAGTAAAACAGGAGTCTCACTTTGGAAGGCTGCTGGATTTTAATCTCCTGCGAATCAGAGGCCGAGTCTGACTTGGTGCCTCCGGAGTTCGGTTTCTCCTTTTTTCTCTTCTGTTTCTTCTTTTTCTTTTTGGCACCCAAATCCCCTCCAGGACTTCTGTTAGGAAATTCACAGAGGGTAAAACAAGAACAAAAAAAATCATTATATAAAATTAATCACTGAGAAGAACGCAAATTATACCCAGGAAGAAAAAAAAAAAGCGCTAGGTTAGGATGCCTGGTACTGTGATTTGTAAGAAACGTATATATTTGATCATTCAGATGACCTAATATATAGCTCTCATACATATTTCCTAAGTGACAAGAGCTTAAAAATGTCTGTTGTGTTAATGAGGTGACTTCTGGAAAGTGCCTAAGGACGGGGGTTGGTTGCCAGTGGTGCCAACCCTGTGATCAGGGGGTTAGAACTTATATTCCCAGCCCCCAACTTCCAGGGGGGAGGGGAGGGCAGCAAGATGGCCAGTGATTTGATCAGTCGTGCCTATGTAATGAAGACTCTATAAAACCCTCGAAAAACAGGGTTTTCCTTGTAGAGATTCGGGGAGAGTGGAGCATGGATGCTCCGCGCCCTTTCCCAGCACCTGGCCCTGGGCATCTCTTCCACCTGGCCGTTCCCCATTCCTAGCCTTTTATGATAAACCAGTCATACAGTGAAGAAAATGTTTCTAGTACTTCTGTGAGCTGCTCCAGCAAATCAATCGAATCTGAGCAAAGGGTCTTGGGAACCTCTGATACACACCTGGCTGGTCAGTAGTACATGGGACAGCTTGGGTTTGCAACTGGCGTCTGAAGTGGTGGGCAGTGTGGGGTGGGGAGCAGTCCTGTAGGACTGAACCCCTGCCCTGGGCAATCTGATGCTACCTCCGGGAGGACCGTAGCAGAATGGAGTTAAATGAGAATTCTGCTGGTGTCGCGTGGGAAGCCCGCCCTCCACACGCACATGATGAGATTAGATCCAGAAACTAAAAATGCCATGTAAAGCGGGGAAGGAAGTTGAGATGAGAAGTTAACAGGACAAGGAACTCGGAAGACTTATTAGTCTACACGAAGTCACACTGCAGGTGCTTAGATAGCATTCGAGCAGGAAAACTGGAGCTAGAAACCATATTTTATAATGGAAGTCAAGTAGCTTTCACACTTAACCACAGCTCCGCTAACCTACTTTTTAGGCAGCCTTTTAAAGGAGAGATACGTGTTGTAAAAAATTCCATTATAAACATCTCTTGGGTACAACAAACCACAAATCTCAACACAACAGAACCAAAGAAACCGCTTCTCTGCAGAAGGGGAAATTTTCCTTCGTAAATCATTTAACAAGAAGAATTAACAATAAAAAATTCTATGGGAAAAAAATGTTCACTGGTAAAACATTTGTCTGGAACTCTTGTCATCTTATGGCTGTCACGCCCTGTGAAAGAGCGAAAGAGACACCAGGGGATTTGCAATTTCCAGTTACTTGGGTCTACGCTACCACAGTATTCCCAGAAGGGAAGTTAAAATTCAGAGATTGTTACTGCATTACTGCCTGGATATAGGGAAAAGTGATGGGAACAATCAGTTCCATTCTGTTGCCCTCAATGAACTGTATCTGCTGCTACCTACTTTCTCTCTTGACTAGTTATCAGATATGTATGCATCATACGAGACACAAATGTCACTGATATATAACATATATATATATATTAACAGCCTCATAACATTGTCCCTCAGAGGCAACCAGTGGTTTTTCTGGTACGTATTCTTCCAAAATTCTCTTTCTTCTCTAAGCATGCCTTCATTTTCACTGTGGGTAAGTTTTAAACAAAAACTGAATCTTAAACATACCATTTACCAACTTGCTTTTTTTCTCCTTCCACTTACTTAATGTGTCTTAGACTTCTTCCCATGTCAGGATATAGTGAGCTACCTCATTTCTTTTTAGCAGCTACAGAGCATTCCACTGTGTAAATATATCATATTTAACCATCCCTATATTAAAAAATGCTACTGCAGGGGCACCTGGGTGCCCTCCGGTTAAGCATCTGCCTTCGGCTCAGGTGATGATCCCAGGGTGCTGGGATCGAGTCTCATGTCCAGCTCCCTGCTCAGTGGGGAGTCTACTTCTCTCCCATCCCACCCCCCACTCATACTCTCTCTCTCAAATAAATCTTTTTTAAAAAAATGCTTACATCTTTATGCATTCATGCCAGTATGTCCAAAGGTTGAAATGCTAGATCAAAGGACACAAACGTTTTTACTTTTAGTAGATAATTAAGATTGCTGCACTAAATACTGTACCAATATCCACTCCACCAACAATAAATCAGTTTCCGGTCAACAATTCCTCTCAGATTCATGGGAAAGGCAAGGAAGGACCCAGGATGAACTAAGACTGGCCCCAAGACTGGCCAGACAAGTGAATACAGGGCATTGCAGCTTCCTGGAGAAAAGCCTCAGGAATGCAAACCTCCACAGCAGCGGTGCTCAGGTAAGAAAACCGGAGTCGTGACTGCCCAATGCTGGGGCCTGTGTGTGGACCAGGGGGATCCAGTCCCAGGGGAATCCCACACTTTTGTGAGTTTTACCTCCAGGAGCAGTCAGGTTCCCAGAACAAACAGCAGACAAAAATCCCCCCATGCGTCCAGCAGTGGGAGGGGAAGAGGGACCCTTCTGAAATGAGCCAGAGCACTCTGTTCTCAACAAGGCCTGCCCCCAGAAGAAATTAGTTGACCAGAGCCTAACTGACATGGGGAAACAGCCAAACCCAGCCCACAGTAGCATCCTGTCCCACATGACGGGGGAAAAGAAAACGGAGGAAACAGGAGCAAGTTCAGAGCCCAGAGGCACAGGCTCACCAAGGGCTGGGAGGGGCCCAAGTGCAGGACGGCAGAACCCCCACGCCCTCACCTCTCACCACCACGCTACTGAAGGCTGGCCTATAGCAGTCCCTCTTACCTGGTACCTCACGTCTGGCTATCCAGAAAAAGCTGTAAGGTGTACTGAGAGGCCAAAAACACAGCTGGAAAAAAGACCAAGCACCAGAATTGGACAGGGCAGGGATGCTGGAATTATCAGACCAAGAATTCAAAACAGCTAAGATTAATATGCTAAGGTCTCAAAGGAACCAAGTAGACAGCATGAAAAGGCAGACAACATTAACAGAGAGACAGAAAACCTAAGAAAGAACCAGAAAGAAATGCCAGAAATAAAAGACACTGTAAGAGAAATGAAGAGTACCTTAGATGGGCTTATTAGAGGACTGGACAGAGCTGAGGAAAGAATCTCTGAGCTTGAAGATGTTGCAACAAAAACCTTAACAGAAACCTCCAGAAGTGGGGCGCCTGGGCAGCTCAGTCAGTTAAGCGTCTGTCTCTTGATTTCAGGTTCAGGTCATGATCTCAGAGTTGTGGGATCAAGCTCCACGCTGGGCTCCCCCCAACCCCACTCTCGTATGCAAGCACACACTCTCTCAAAAACAAAAACAAAAATACAACAACAAAAGAAATCTCCGAAAGTGAAAAGGTAAGAGAACAATGACCGACGAACAGAACAGAATACCCAAAGGCCGTGGGACACCTACAAAAGGTGTAACACATACGTAATGGGAATACCAGAAGGCAAAGGAGGAACCTAACGAATATTTGAAATGATCACGACCGAGAATTTCCCCCAGTGAATGTCAGACACCAAACCACAGATCCAGGAAGCTCAGAGAACACCAAGCAGGATACATCCCAAGAAACACTACGCCTCAGCACTGGCATATCCTTTTCAAACTACAGAAAATCAAAGATTAAAAAAAAAGAAAATCCTGAAAGAAGCCAGAAGCAAAATATGCTTCTCCTATAAAGGAACAAAGAACAGTAAGTCAATGAGAATGTCAATTTCCCAACGTCTCTGCCAATACTGAAATATTAACATTCTTTTTCATCTTGGAGGGTCTTTTTTAAAATTTTTTTATTATTTTTTTAAAGATTTTATTTATTTATTTGACAGAGACACAGCGAGAGAGGGAACACAAGCAGGGGGAGTGGGAGAGGAAGAAACAGGCTTCCTGTGGAGCAGGGAGCCCGATGTGGGGCTCGATCCCAGGACCCTGGGATCATGACCTGAGCCGAAGGCAGATACTTAACAACTGAGCCACCCAGGCGCCCCCCCCTTTTTAAAAGATTTTATCTATTTATTTGAGCGAGAGAGCGACAGAGAGAGCGCATGCACAATCATGGGGCGGGGGGGGGGGGGAGAGGCAGAAGCAGATTCCCTGCTGAGCAGGGAGCCCAATGCAGGGCTTGACCCCAGGACCCTGAGATCATGACCTGAGACAAAGGCAGACACTTAACCGACTGAGCTGGGCCCCCAGGTTCCCGTCATCTTTGACACACTTATAGGTAGAAAAGTCTTATTGGAAATTTAATTATTCTTTATTTAATCAGGAGCAAGGCTATATATCTTTCCATATGTTTACTGACCATTTATATTTTTCTATGAATTGCTCATTCATATCTTTTTCTGTTACCAATCTCTTAAAAAAATTGATTTGTTGGTGGCCTTTATACAAGCATGGATGGAACCTACCAGTTGTTAAGTATTTTCACTTTGGGTACTTGCATTTCATTCAATCCTGGCAACAGCTCTATGACATACTACTCTATGGCTGTAGTACCTTGCCTAGGCTGTTGTGTATTACTTAGATTGCAAATACTTTACCTGGTTTATTTTTTTACGCCATCTTTTCCTATGCAGACATTTAAAATCTTGGTGGAGTCTAATATTTAAGAAACTTCCCTTGTGGCTTCTGGGCTTTTAAATCTTGCTTAGAAAGACCTTCCCTACTGTAAAACTACATTAACACCCTTCTATGTTTCTCCTCTACTGTGTGACTTTTGGAAAATAATATTTCACTTTCTAATTCACTTGGAATAAAAGATGTACAATGTGAAGTGCCCATGCCTCTACTCTTCAAAAATACATACTAAATACAAGAAGTAACATCACTTGTTATTACTGGGGTCACACTGTAGCACTCAAAGACTGATAAGCAAATTTTATAAGAGAGGCAGATCTGCCTACTAATTGGATGCAATCACATAGTGAGGTTCTCTTGCTGCCGGATACTGTTCCAGGTGCAAGCAGTATCAAAACACATCTGAAAATTCTCTCTTTTTTAAAAAGATTTTATTTATTTATTTGACAGAGAGAGAGAGAGAGCACAAGCAAGGGGAACTACAGGCAGAGGGGGAAGCAGGCTCACCCTGAGCAAGGAGCCCGATGCGGGACTCTATCCCAGGATCCTGGGATTATGACCTGAGCTGAAGGCAGATGCTTAATGACTGAGCCACCCAGGCGCCCCTGAAACTCCTTTGATACTTCTCTCAACAAGAGGTGAGGTCTATTCCCCTCCGCGTGAATCTGGGCAGGCTTGTCACCTGCTCTTTGTGCAGAAGTGACCCCATGTGATTCGGGAGGCTCGGACACAAAAGGCCATGTAGTTTCCAACCTGGCTTCCTCAGGGCGCTCATTCTGGGGGTAGCCCGGAGCCACGGATGAGGCCTGAGTGCCCTGAGACCTCCGGGCCAGCAGACGGCACACCTAACTCCACAGCAGCACCAGGCAGGGCCGTGGGAGGGTGCCCAGGTGGACGACCAGCCCCGTGGAGCCTGCACCTGCACAAGAGGCCCTAAGGGAGTACCTGCCTTTCCAACTTCCTACCCACACAATCTGCAAGCATTAACAAAGTGACCACTGTTTTAGGTCACCAGCTCTGTGATGACTTGTTACAGAGCAATAAAACCTGGATCAGAAATTGGGTGCCTGAAAATGGAGGGCCAACTCTAATAAAACCCTAAAACACAAGCAACCACTCCAAGTCCAGGCGAAAAGGCCGGTAGGGGTGGTGGGGGCTCCAAGAAAAACAGACACAATGTTTCACATAATGATTATTTCTCTGAGTGCTTCATTTTCAACTAGGAGCCTGAATGAGGAAGGGAGACCCGTGCTACATACTAGAGGAAGAACGTTTATAAAGAGCTGTTGCCAGCAATGATGAGGAAGGCAGAAAATGTACCTAATGAGCTGATGATGCTCTAACTAAAAAGATCGCTGGGCAGAGGGTTGCAGGTGCTGGCTTCACGCCGCTGTCTATAATGAGACGAGAGAGAGATCAACTCAAGAAAAAGCTAGTTAGTTTCTGAGTAGAAATTAGAGAATATAATACACTCAGCCAATATTTTGCAGGTTAAAAAAATAAGTGTTTCTCATCCCAGCATCTCTAGAAGGCAAAGGGTTTACATATTGAGAAATGGCCTCAGGGGCACCTTCAGCTCGGGCTCAGGTCGTGATCTCACGGGTCGTGGGATCGAGCCTGCATCAGGCTCCTAGCTCAGGGGGGGAGTCTGCTTGAGATTCTCTCTCTCTCTCTCTCTCTCTCCCTCTGTCGCCCTCCTCTCTCTTTCTCTCAAATAGCAAATAAAATAAATCTTAAAAGAGAAAAGAAAAAAGAAATGGCCTAAGAACAGAAAGTCAAAGCAAGGGTGGAGCAATAAGACCCTTTGTTAGGATGCTGTGAAGATCTAAGGTGCTGCCTCTGGAGCATTCCAAACAGACAAAAGGCCTTCTAAGTTGCTGAAGGATGGGCTTCATCTGTCCTCTGTGAACAACAGAGCTTCTAAGAATCTTTGTCCCACCACATTCTCACCAGGCGCCCGGCAGAGAGAAAAGTTTACTTGACAGAAGAGATTTCAGGGTAGATTTTGTCGAACAGAGTGGATTATAAATGGACACGTAGGAAAGCCCATGACATTTCTAAAGCATCACACCAGCTTGAAGAGGAGCAGAACAAAGTGAACAGAGGCCTTTGGACCCTCAGCCTTTTATAGGCAGGAAACAGACAAAGAAGGTTACTCACTGAGGTGCAAAGTCAGTTTTCTTTTAGAAGGACGACTGGAGGGCCAGAACCAAGAGCCCCAGGTACAGCGCCCAGAGCCGCAGAGGACAGCTCCCAAGGAGAAGGACTGAATGCAAAGCCAGGAGCCGGCAACATGTTTCCGGTTGGATTTCAGAACTGCTATGGACCACTGACTGTGGTTTGCGCTCTACTTCCCCCCCTTTGGGGCTCCCCTACACCTGCCCACCATCCCATGAGGGGTATGGGGGAAGCAGACAAGGTACCTGCTCAGTTCGCGGTATTCATTCAGTTGACCCCGAGAGCCCTCAGTCACACCTAAACTTAGTTTACATGAGATCCCAGACGTCAAGCCTGAGCCTAATATCTAAGCCAAAACACGACATGATTTTGAAGAGTCTTAGGGAGGGTAAATGTATTCTCCACGTGGGAGAATGTAAATAGTTTTTGGCCAGAAGACAGACTGTGGTAGTTTTCAACATATCCTCAACACTTTTTTTTAAAGATTTTATTTATTTATTTGACAGAGAGAGACACAGCGAGAGAGGGAACACAAGCAGGGGCAGAGGGAGAGGGAGAAGCAGGCTTCCCGCCGAGCAGGGAGCCCGATGTGGGGCTCGATCCCAGGACCCTGGGATCGTGACCTGAGCCGAAGGCAGACGTTTAACGACTGAGCCACCCAGGCGCCCCTATCCTCAACATTTTTAAGAAAGATGAAAGATGGTGTGATAGACAGTTCACAAGTGGTTACTACTTACAGTTTTCAATGGAGACTAAGGTTTCTAAAAGTAAAAATTCTGATAAATGTAATTGATGTTTCTAAGAAATGACAAAGAAAGCAACTCTGTATGCAGGGAAAGTAAGATGTGTTTTGTTTGCGAGAGAGAGAGAGAGAGAGAGCTTGTGTCAGTGGTGGGCAGCAGAGGGAGAGGGAGACAGAATCTTAGGCAGGCTCCAGGAGCTGCCTCTATCAATGTAGAATTACAAGCAGAGGCTTTAGCTAAGCCCACAGCGGCCGTCTTTAATTAAACCCAGCACCCACTCACCCTCCTAAGTGATGAAACCACATACATTTGAAAAGTATTCCTTCAACACTGGATGGCCCTTGAAGATATTTTGACTGCAGCCCAAAGAGGAACCTATGCTCTCAGTTAAACAGAATGTTGTGTCTATATTCCGAATTACTCAAAAAAATGTAGCTGAAGCCACGGAAGATTTAAACAAACACATCACTGCTATAAATGCTCTAGCTCTAGATCCTTTTAGCATGATCTAAATTTGATTCCTTCTAAATAGAAATATGCCCTGCTAAGCACTGCTATATTACTTGTTCTTTTTGGTTGTTGTTTGGTTTTTTTGTATTTGTCAAACGTGAGCCTGTGCTAATTCGCACATGCTCGGAGATGCCTTTACTGTATATTTCAGGAGGGACTAGAGAAACGAAGTTCTCCCTGTCAAAGTCTCCCATTCCCAAATCCCTCCATCATTCCTGGTCAGCCGGAAGTAGCTACAGAAGAAATGGCCACCGTCCCTTCTCCTTGCATAGAAATGGAACGGTGTTTTGACAGCGGGGATTTGTAAGAGGGCTCCAACTACCTCCATCTGGACCTCAGTCTGTACTTTCTAACTGATTAAGTTCTTTCCAGCTTATCTCTTAACTCAGGCAAAAGACCCTCCAGCCAAAGCATCCCATGACAGGAACCAAAACTGCCTCCTCAAGCAATAGGGACCACCTAGACACCAGCAAGACACCCAAGGCAAGGATCGACCTGACCTTTACTGCCCCCTTCCTGTACCCACTGACCTTTGTCCACATTTTCCTTGTATAAACCTGAGAGTATTTTCAGCACTTTGGAAAGAGTTTTTTGAGACACTGGTCCGCTGAATTCCTGGTGTTGGCCTCACGGAAGTAAATTCCTTTCGGTTCCACCACCATTCATCTCTCTACCTTTGGATTTTGTCAGCGATGAGCGGCTGACCCTGGGCTGTTTGGGACCCCCGAAGCCAGGTGCTCTTGCGCCCCTGGGCCCTGGTTACAGTTCCCTCCCCCTGGATGTATGCCCTTATAGTCTTGTGACTCATTACAGCCAACATTCACAACAAATGTGTCCATATGTGACGGCCAAGTCTAGTGAGAAAAGCAAGCAGCCCCCACCCACTTCTTGCGGAACGCTCTCTCCACTGGACAATGCTGAGGCCTGTCCTTCTGGTGAGGCCATGGGTAGGCACCCGAGGGAGAAGCAAGCTGAGCTCCCACTAACGGCCAGCCACATGAGTGAGCCACCTGGGGGTCCAGTCAAGCGGAGCCTTCGGCTTACAGCTGTCCCAGCTGAAACGTGACCGCCCGAGAGACCCCCAGTGAGAAGCTCCTCCAACTGGGCCCTTTCCAAATTCCTAACCCATAGGATCTAATGAAATGGTTGCTGTTTATTACAGAGTAACAGTTACTAGAATATAAAGACATAACAACAAACAAAGTAAAGTCTTGTTTTATGAGGCATATATTTGTAATGTAATGGATAATATACAAATGGGAGACCCACGGGAAATGAAATGAGACGGGGTCCGTAAGTGTGTAGCCTAGTGGCTTGCACAAAGAAAGCCGGTCAATAAATAGTAGGCACTGTTATTCGTATATACTTAAGCATGTTGTTTCCCTTGCTGGGACACCCTTCCCTCCTTCACCGCCCAGCAAATTGCTTGTCACTCAAGATTCAGGCCAAGAATCACCTCCTCTGAGAAAGCTTCTTGCTCCCCCCCACCGCCCAATCTGAATCAGGTGCCCCTAACTCAAAGACTCCCCTGCCATCTGAGCACTGTTCTATTCAGCACACTTTAACTCGGTGTTCTTATCTACTTTTCTCACTACAGTGTAAGCTCCTTAGGAACAGGATGTCTCTCATTTCTCTATAAAATGTATGAAACAGTAGAAAAATATATATCAGTCTCTAATCATCAGGAAGACCAAGCCATGATTAGAAGTTTGGAATTTTTGGCCCCAACCCCCCATTTTTGAGAGAGGGGAGCGGGGCTGGAAATGGAGTTAATGATCGATCATGATCGATCATGCCTACTCATGAAGGCTTCATAAAAATCCCAAACGTCCAGGATTCAGAGAGCTTCCAGGCTGATGAGTACTCAGGGGTGCTGGGAGAGTGGCGCACCTGGAGGGGGGGGGGGGGCATGGGAGCTCTGTGACTCTTCCCACATACCTTGCTCTATGCATCTCTGCCATCTGAATGTGCATCTGTATCCTTTATCGCATTTTTAAATAATAAACTGGTAAACAGCAAGTCCCCTGTTTTCCTGGGTTTGGGGAATTCAAATTAACTGAACCTAAGGAGGTGGTCATGGTAAGCTCCCAATGTATAGGTAGTCAGTCAGAAGCAGGGGTGATTACGTGCGCTCGGGACTGGCATCTGAGGCGGCGGGGGGCGGGGAGGAGGCAGTCACATGCGACTACCTTCAGGAAGCCAGTATGGGAACCAAGTTAATGTGCAGGGCACCCAGCTGGCGTCCCAATGCTGTGATGGGGCAGTAGCATGAAGGAAAAGGAGAAACGCAGTAGGAGAGCTGGGTTTTTCCTACTCAGATGTGTGGTAAACATTATCCATGCTCACCAGTATTTCTGAATCTCCTCTCCTGTGGGCACTAGAAAGTATGATGCCTATACATCCCCCGCCCCCTTGAAGTGAGGCGCAGGCAGGCAGTTTGCTTAGCCAGTGGGAGACCAGCACACATAACATGCGTCACTCCCAGGTGGAAACTGGAGAGCCGTATTATACCTTCCTCATTGCTGCCCTCTCCTTCCAGACCAGCCCTGCAGCCCTGAGTCAAGATGATGGCCATCAAGAGGGGATGGAGCCTCCTGCTTAGCTAGGTCCCCAGGCCCAGGTACCTCTAAGGAGTGGAGGCTCTTGCCTGCACGCACACAATGTGCATGGGAGACAGATCTTTGGTGACTTACACAACAGAATTGTGAGGCTGTTTGTTTGTTTTCAGTGCAGGGTCACTTAAAGTCTATTAGCGGATACAAAGCATTAGCCTCTCACCCAACAGCAAGGTCATAAAGGGACTCCTCTTTCTGTTGGTTAGTATGTACTAAAATCATAAACTTTTCAATTTTAAAATGGATAATTCACTCCTCTGTAAAGTCAAAATATGAAAGGTGTCCTCCATAGTGAGAAAAACTGTTGAAGAACAGCACTTGAGATAGAGATTCATAGTTCCCTATTTCTGGTCCTAAAATAGAAAATAATGTATATTTTTGGAGACACATGAAGACCCTGCCAAATGGTACCCTAGTGGTCTAAAAACAGTAATGCATTCCCACCCCAAAATGACTGGTTTATTTTCATCAAATTTTAGTAGAATCAAATTTGTACTATTGTGATGTTTACATTTAAAATCATCTGGTGGCTAAAGACAACCATAAATATCTGACTAGCAACGGGGCTTAAACAAACACATCAGAGCCACGCAGCAGAGCTGGAAATACGCCGTGGATAAGTATGGTTTTGTTAATTCCCTGATTTGGGAGTCCGAGGATTTCAGGCTTTCCTCCCTCAATGCTCCCATGGCTGGGAGCTCACTGTAAAATAGTGAGCTTGCTGAACTGTGGTGGCGGCAGACAAAAGCTATTCACATTTGTATCCCCAAGGTCTGCAATGCTTTATTGACTGACACTAGTAAATTTTTTATGACAAATGCTTGTTGAATGAATGAGTGAGTAATTCTGGCTCTTGAGATGACTCCAATCACCTATTGCCAGGTGGCAAAATACCTCTGAAAGCTACAATTCTCCCTACCTGCAGGGAAAACTTACTACAGCCTATTATCACGTCTTTATTGTGCATCTACCAAGTGCTCAATAGTGTGCTGGGCGCGGGGGGGGGGGGGGGGGGGGGGGGGTTGGGGGAGGGGAGTGGTGGTAACTAAAGTCATCAAGGACATGCCCTTGGCTTCATAACCCAGGGAATTACCCCTGTCCTGCCTCAATTCTTTTCCTGCTGCTGGTTATGGCTTCTCTAGAAACCACTGGGAGCCCAGGACCTTACAGCTCTTCCGTCCAATTCACCTAGTTTAAAATATCTCCAAATTTCCAAGATGCTTTCACCTAGAGGGATACAAACTGAGAAGTTATGACTGGCATGGATGCCTACCCAAACGGACAGAAATGAAGAATCAGGACCAACGAAGAATCCAGATATTTTGGTCCTGTGTCTGTCAATCAATTTTTTTCTAAAAAAGATAAATTAAATTCATGGAAACTGGAGTTGATACAGAGACAAAAAATAAATAAAAATACCAGATTATTTCACCAAAATGTCCTTAAATATGTTTACATCACTGATTCTGTAACTTCTAGGATATTTGTACAATGAAGTTTTCCATTAAGTTGTATTTTGGGGTCTGGTATTACACACCCCAACTCCCCCACCTCCCAACACTGTCTTGTTAAAATTATACCATCTTATTTTGTTATGATGGAGAAACTGGAATCATTTTTGTTAACTCTAGTGCTCAAGCTTTTTTTGTTTTTGTTTTTTCCCTCTTTTTTTCTCATGGGCACTAAATTAACCATCCCCTCCTCCAAACTCCCAGACATATCTGATAGTATCTCCACAGTGAAAAGAAGCAGAAATCCCTCACCCCTGAGTGAGGACAAACTATGTTTCCATTTTCCAGAAGCCTCCAATGGAGTACAATTTGGAAATGAGAATTGGCAGGCATACCACTTCACACTTGGAGGGATAACCGTAATCACAAAAGGCAATAACAAGGGTTGGCAAGCATGTAGAGAAATCAGACCCCTCGGCTACTGCTGGCAGAAATGCAAAACGGTGCAGTCCTTTGGAAAACAGTCAGGCAGCTCCTCGAAATGCTAACCATGGAGTTACCATATCACTCAGCAATTCCACTCCGAGCTATGTACCCAAAAGAAGTGAACACATACATCAACCCAGAAGCCTGCACACATAGTTTCCCAGAGGCATCATTTACAATAGCCAAAAAGCAGAGAAGCCACCCAAATGCCCACCAACGGATACACAAATAAAGAAGATGTGTTATATCCATACCACGGCATATGACTCAGCAACAAAAGACAAAGTCCTGACCCACACTACAACATGGATGAACCCTGAAACCATCAGGCTAAATAAAAGAACCCAATCACTAAAGACCACGTATTACAGGATTCCATTTACACAAAATATCCAGAGCAGGCAAATCTATGGAGATAGAAAATAGACTAGTGGTTGTTAGGCGCTGGGAGGATGAAGAGCACTGAGGGGGGGTGACAGCTAAGGGACCCAGGGTTTCTTTTTGGGGTGATGAAAATGTCCAGAATTGATTGTGGGGATGTTTGTACAACTCCATGAAAATACCATATGCCACAGAATTGTACACTTTAAATGGGTGAATTGTCGGGTGTGTGAACTGTAGGTCAACCAAGCTGTTAAAACACTGGCAGGTGCAACTCCTGGCCCTGGACGTGGTAGGATGATGTCAAGGCCTTTGTAGACCAGGAGCTGGGGATGGCGGCCTACCTACAGCTGGCCTCCTGCAGGCCAGGAGGAGCGTGCGACACACAGAGATGTCACGGCCCCCCGGGTAGGAGAGATGCTGCTGGGGCCTCAGGGTAATAAAGAAAAAGCCCTGCTCATGAAGACTCTTCTTGGAAATCCGGTGAGGAAAAACTGACTCAGACTCTCGGGGCTCAAAACTAAATCCTGAACCACAGTTTAGCCATGGAAATCACGCAGCCCTTTTATAAAGATCTCTTGGTTCTTTAAGAACAGAAGTTGCACTTCCTACTTCCCCAAGAATTCATATGAAAGATTCATAGTGGAAAGCCTCTCAGTTTTCCTACCCCAGGAAGGACAGGTACTTCTGTCTGTGCCTACAGAGAATCTTTGGCATATTCGAACCCCATTTATCCTTCAAAGGTTAACCAATAAACTTCTCAGCCATGGAAATGGCAAATATTTAATATGTACATCCGGCAAATCTCTTCAAAGAAATATTCAAGGATTCTATAGACAGGACTTAATGGAATGAACAAAGGAATACAGCCATGCAAACATTTTGCAGATGCTCCAGGATAAACAAGTGGGGCAGAGACTGCTGGCTGACTACAAAATCCATCTTCCCTTTCTCTCCGGCCTCACAACGAGACCACGTTTTCCAGCTCGCTCCCCGTCAGGTATGGCCATGTGACCAGGTTCTAGCCAGTGGGATGGGAGTAGGAGTGAGGTCTGCCACTTCCTGCTGGCCCAGAGACCCTCTTGGGTGTTCTCCCCACTCCTTCCCATGTGCTGATGGGATGCAGGCATAGGATGAGACAAAAGAGAATGGGAGAGCCACACATTGGGAGAACGCGAGGCTCTGATTGACAGAATGAAGGAAAAGTCTTCTTGCCACCCATCTGAACGCCTTCCCGCAGGTGTCATATGAAGGAAATTTTCATTGCATTAAGCAAAGTACACATGAGAGTCTACCTGATACAGCAGCTTAGCCTATCATAACTTATACATTAATCTTAAGGGTGACATCAAAAGAACTCAATTTAGGGCATGTGAATCCCCAAAATAACAATTTTAGATTTCACAGGATTCCACCAGAGATCATTTAGTTCCTCCCTGCAAAAACCATTAACAGTTTGATGCTTTAATTGTTTTATAAATTTTTCCCCTTGATTTACTATTTCTGCAAAGAAAACAATGGGATTACAGATAAGCTTTGTTATATTTTCATGCATTTTTGTAAAGTGTCTATAATAATTACGATGCCTAAAATGGTCAAGAACAAAGACTCTGGAAGAGGTTTCAAGATGGCAGCATAAAAAGACACTGAGCTCACCTCCTTCCACAGACACAACACATCTACATCTGTATACAGAAAGGGGCCTAGAAACTGGATGAACACAGCCACCACAACAGGGACGGCACCAGAGTGTACAGAAGAGGGAGACATATGGTCTCACTGAGGAGAAAAAACCCACCACACCCCAGCCATAGGGTTCCAGCCAGGAGGGGCCCTAGCTATAAGAAAATTTTCCCTAAGGAGCAAGAGATTTGAGCTCCAAACCAGGCATGCCAACTTAGATCCTACATGGGAGAGACGAGCCCCTAAAATACCTGGCTTTGAAAACCAAAAGGGAGTACATTCAGGAAAACTACAGACCTGTAGGGAAAGAAAAACCCACTCTTAAAGGGCTTGCGCACAGACTCACTAAACCAGGAAGTGAGTGCAAAAGCTCCAGATAGAAAAGTACATAGATTATAGGTAAAGGAGACCCATTTACTAATCTGGAGTGCCTCTCAGACAGGCAGGAGGCAGCTGGGCCTCTCCCCAAGGACTGAGACACTGGTGTCAGTCATTTTTGCTGTCTCATTCAGCCATGCTGATCCTGGCACCAGTGGGCACCATTTTGGAATTGTTCCTCTAGACTGCTAAAGCCAGGAGGCATGTTCTGCTAAGAGCCCGGGACAACCCTGTTCCTCCTTGAACCCCACAGCAGACAGGCTGATAACCCTGCCCACCAGCACACCCACAGCAGTCTGGGCAGGGCCTCACAACCACCAGGCTGGGGGCCAGCCCTGCCCAGCAGCAAGCCCCCACCAGTGGAAGCCCAGCCACAGCACAGGGGCGCTGCCCAATGAACTTGAGAGAACAATGGGTGAACACAGTAAGAACTTCAACAAAGAGCTGTAAAACAAGATAAAAAAACAACAGTCAGAGCTGAAGAATACAGTTAACTGAAACGAAAAGCACACTAGAGGGAATCAACAGCAGATGAGAGGATGCAGAACAGATCTGCAAACTGGAAGACAGGGTAGTGGAAGCACCCAAACTGAACAGCAAAAAGAAAAAAGAATTTCAAAAAAGGAAGACAGTTTAAGGGACCTCCAGGACAACATCAGGCATACTAACGTTCACATTACAGAGGTGCCAGAAGAAGGCAGAGGGAAAGGGGCAAAATACTTATTTGAAAAGTAACAGCTGAAAACTTCCCTAGCCTGGCAACGGAAACAGACATCCAGGTCCAGGAAGCACACAGAGTTCCAAAAAAAGATAATCCCAAGGAGATCTACAATAAGACACATTATATTTAACATGTCAAAAATTAAAGAGAGAATCTTAAAAGCAGAAGGAGCAAGTCAACAGTTACATAGAAGGGAGCCCCCATTAAGACCATAAGCTGATTTTTTGACATAAACTTTGCAGGCCAGAGGGAGTGGCACAATATATTCAAAGGGCTGAAAGGAAAAAATTTACAACCAAGAATACTCTACCCAGCAAGATTATCATTCAGAATTAAAGGGAAGATAAAGGGTTTCCCAGGGAAGGAAAAGCTAAAGGAGTTCATCACCACTAAACAGCTTTATAAGAAATATTAAAGGGACTTCTTAAAGTAAAAAAGAAAAAGCCAAAACTAGAAATAGAAAAAATATATCAAAAAAAAAAAATCTCACTAGTAAAGACATCCATATAGTGGTATATAGAACCCAAAAGGTAGTGGATCAATCACTTACAAAGCTAGTCTGAAGATTAAAAGACAAAAGCAGTAAAATTAAACATATCTACAATGATTAGTTAAGAAATTCACAAAATTAAAAGACGCAAAATATGGCATCAAAAACATAAAATGTGGGTGGCGTGGGAGTTAAAAGGTAGAATGCATCTAAACTTAAACACCAACTTAAGACAGACTGCTATGTACATAGGCAGTTATATATGAACCTCACAGTAACCACAAACCAAAAACCTATCTAATAAAAGTGCAAAAAATAAAGAGAAAGGAATCCAACCACAACACTAAAGAAAAATCACAAAGAAGAGAGCAAGAGAAGAAACAAACAAGAACTACAAAAACAACAAAAAAACAGTAAACCAAACAGCAATAAATTCGTACCTATTGATAATTACTTGAGATGTAAATGGACTAAACGCCCCAGGAAAAAAGACACAGGGTGACTGAATGGATAAAAAAAATAGACTCACCTGTATGCTGCCTATGAGAGACTCACTTCAGACCTAAAGGCACACACAGACTGAAAGTGAAGGGATGGGAAAAGATAGTCCATGCAAACAGAAATGAAAATAAAGCTAGCAACACTGGTATCAGACAAAATATACTTTAAATCAAAGTCTGTAACACCAGACAAAGAAGGGCATTACATGATGATCAAAGGATCAAGCCAACAAAAAGATGTAACACTTGTAAATACCTATGCACCCAATATCGGAGCACCTGAATACACAAAGGAAGTATTAACAGACACAAAGGGAGAAACTGCCAGTAATACAGTAATAGTAGGGAACTTTAACATTCTACTTAGATCATCCAGACAGAAAACTAATAAGCACAGTGGCCTTAAACCACACGTTAGACCAGATGGACTTAATGGATATATACAGAACATTCCATCCAAAAACAGCAGAATACACATTCTTCCAGGGGTGTGAAATCTCCAACTTTGTTTTTGCTCAAGATTGCTTTGAATATCTGGGGTCTTTTGTGGTCCATACAAACTTTAGGATTATTTGTTCTAGTTCTGTGAAAAATGCCCCTGGAGGGTAAAAATGCCATTGGTATTTTGATAGGGATTGTGTTTAGATTGCTTTGGGCAGTTATGGACATTTTAACAATATTAAGTCTTCCAATCCATGAGCTCGGTATATCTTTTTATTTATTTGTGTCCTCTCCCATCTTTTTCATTAATGTCTTACAGTTTTCAGAGTACAGATCTTTCACCTTCTTGGTTAAATTTATTCTTGGGTATCTTAAGCTTTCTCAATGGAATATTACTCAGCCATAAAAAAGAATGAAATCTTGCCATTTGTGACAACCTGGATAGCCCTGGAGGGTGTATGTTAAGTGAAATTAATCAGACAGAGAAAGACAAATACTGTAAGCTTTATATGTGGAACCTAAAAAAAAACAAAACAAAACAAACAAATAAAACAAAACTGAAACAGACTTATAGATATAGAGAATAAACTGAGGGTTACCAGAGAGGAGGTGGGTGGGGGGGGGGGATGGACAATCTTCCAGTTATAAATAAGGCACGGGGATATAATGTCTGGCACAGGGAACACAGTCAATAATGTCATAACAATTCTGTACAGCGATAGATGGTAACTAGATTTATCGCAGTGACCATTTTGGGTTTTTTGTTTGGTTGTTGTTGTTTTTAAAAGGTTTTATTTATTTATTTGTGAGAGAGAGAGAGAGCAAGCAAGAGAGCACGAGCACAAGCAGGGGGAACGGCAGGGGGACAGAGAAATAGGCACCCTCCTAAGCAGGGAGCCCGATGCGGGGCTCGATCCCAGGACCCTGGGATCAGGACCTGAGCTGAAGGCAGACGCTTAACCGACTGAGCCACCCAGGCGTCCTGCAGTGACCATCTTGTAATATATTTAAATACTGAATCATTATGTTGCATGTGAACCGTTCTTCAATGAAAAGAAAAAAAAGGAATAAATAGGGGTGATCTCAAAAGCACAAACCACAAATAAAAGGCAATAACCTGACTACCTCAAAGTTAAATATTTTGTGGCAAACCGATTATAAAAATTTTAAGCCACAGAATGAGGCAAGATATTCATAAAACACCTGATAAAATGATAAAATACTATTAATAGCCAGAATACACAAAAAGCTCTTTTCCCCTTTACATTGTGTCTCCAGCACAGCATAGAGAGATAACCTACCATCCTGGCCAGGAATGCAGGCATTAGCCAGGGTCTGGTTTTGAATTCTGGCTCCACTACTTCCTAGCTGTGTGACCTGGAATGTATTACCTTCACCTGTCTGTGCGTCAGTGTCCACAGCTGTGAAAGGACAGAGTTTCCAATAGACACTATTAGAAAAACTGCGAGGACAAAACCAGTTACTACGTGTAAGAACTTGGGACATAGCTGGCACACAGAAATCATTCAACCCATGTTAGCTATTAATATGACTGCCCTGCATTACCTTTTCTCGTGACCCACTGGTAGCTAAGTTATATATTCATTTCTCTTCCTCTAGCCAGGGCCTCAGGTCCATGCAACAGCATTTTCCTCTGTGTTCTTAGCATTTCAAACAGTGTCTGCCATACCAAAGGTCCTCAATAAATATTTGCTGGGTGAATGTGAAATCAATAAAAAAAAAATCAATGAGAAAAAGACAAAAGACTGACAGAAGAATGGGCCGCGAATGAGCGCGGCTTGAAGCGGAATCTCTAACAGCCAAAAGAGTCGTGACAAGCAAGATGTGCCGCCTCACTGGCAGTAAGGGATATGAAAAGAAAACCACCTCAGAGTCTACCCTTTGTCGGCTGGTTTGTCCAACATCTGTAAGTCTGATGACATCAGAAGAATGTGAGGGAAAGGAACCCTTACATGAATAACAATCTGGCAGGAGCTGCCATCACGGCCCATGAGGCAGTGGCCTGACCCCGCCAGGCGCTGCGCTAAGCCCCTCACAGACGTCAGCCTTGTACGCAGTCACAGCTTGTAAGGCAGGTGCTATCGTGACTGTTCTTGTCGATTTACGGACGAGGAAACGGAAATACAGAGCAGTTCCGTCCCCTGCTGAGAGTCACGGGGCAAGGAGTGGCCGAGCCAGGAGCCGAGTGCGGCCGGACTGGCTCCAGAGCACGAGCAGTTGCTACACCAGCCTGCCTCCCGTCTGCGCCTCGCCACGGGCTGGGCGTCTTTTGAGACAGATGTTGGCAACATTTAGCTCTTCTCTGGTCAACTGCCCATTCGTGATCTCTGGGCACTTTTTAGCAGCCTATTTGAGTCATAACAGATGTTTAGCGCTGCGTGTGTTACGGCTGGGACGCCACATCCCTTTACGAGATGGAAAGGCACTACAAGGGACAAAGTCTGCGCCCAGGTTTTGATACAGTTTATGAACAACAGTAAAGGTGATGCAAAGGTGCTTCACAGTGCCCTGCGGACAGGCAGCTGTAGGAAGTCGGCCACGGCAGAGGCAAGTGCTCCCGGGGCGTGGGCCACACACTCTCCTTGTGCTGGATCCGGGCACCCATCGCTCATAAGCTGATCACGTGGCCACCCAGTTCAATAATGGACTTGACCTACAGTTCAGGTTCGCAAGGCAGCCTGTTGCCAGTGGCTCATCGGTACAATTCCAGTAATGACTTCTTCGCCCTTTTTCTCCCCAGGGGGAACCCACAGTCCAGAGCAGGAAGCCACCCTTCCCAGGTGTCACCATCTGGCTTTGTGATGGCCTGACCTAAAGTAAGATTTCTGCCACCTCTTCGGTTCGGTGGCTTCATCCCTTCCCCAGCACATCCCTCTCCTCATGGGGCTGACGCAGGAAATCTAGGTCAGGGGTTCTCCAAAGCCACATGTTTTCTGACCAAAGCAGTTAAGTCATGGACAAGCCTTTGAAAGGCTTGAAGCCCAAAGATGCCCCCAAGTTTATCGCCAGTGAAGGTCAGAGATTATTATAAAGGCCAGCCAAGGAGGCTGGTGGCTACAGCGACTAAGACCATAATGTTCGGTAGAGGTCATGGTGGGACCAGCCAACAATTTCAATATTTACACAGGTGTCAGAAGCAGAGGGTGGCTAGCTCTGGGCAGTGGCTTCCACAAGCCCTAGATTCAACCCAGGCCTAGCTGAGCAGAAGAACCTGGATGACTCCCTTTGCTAGCTTCTGATCAACAGTTTGCTAACCAATCCCCCTTTTTTGGATACTTGGTTGCTTGTAAGTTTTCAGTTGTTTCAACTCTTACCGTAAAGTCAATGTGGGAAAACGTGTCTTACCTCTTTAGTCTTCTCTTTCCACAATCACTTCAGTATTATCAAACAATTTTGGTGCCTACTTGCCATTAAACCCACTTCTAATAAGAGTTGATGTTAATTATAATAAGATTTTATCAATATGCATTGGATAGAAACTAGCCTAGTGTGAATTAGTTTGTGAAGTTAAGACTTGTCTTGGCAGATAGTCCAAGATCAGAATAAAGGAGAAAATATTTAAAATGTAAATGAAAATTTTTAATGCATCTTTAAGTTCATTATATACAATTAAAAGACTAAGTGCAAACTGTTCAACTGTATAACAAACAAATTTCTTAGAGGCTTACTTCTTTGCTTCTTAGGCAAAAGTGTTCCTAAGGATGAAACGATGAACACAACAAGTGGGAAAAACATTTTTTAAAGGCTTAAGGGAGCTGGCAGAGTATACCTTTCAAGATAGTCCAAATTAGTGAAAAATCACCTATTTCCTATAGTCTTCTCTCACCCATTCCCATGATGTTTTTCTGACAGAACTGATATACACTAGCTCCTACTTACACGATTTTTCTCATTTCTGACCTTTCAGAGGCAAATAGTTAACAAATCAAAAATAAGTATTTTCCCTGGCTGAGATTCATTTCAATAATGGATTAGCATTATTATATTTAATATTAATGCATCCGCAAAGCATCGACATGCTTTTCGAATGATATTCCTATTTCTAAATGCGCTTACATATCAAAGTTTCGTTTTCTACTTCCTCTTTTCTATATCCCAATGCTGATCACGGACCGATCTCATTACAGGAACATTCCATACGTACAGGAAATCCTTGTGGTTACAGAGTGTGGCAAAATAGTATGCTTTTCCCCCTGAGAAAAATCCCGTGAAGAGGTGAGGGGCAACATCTGTATGGTGTGGGAGGAATGACGCCAGTATAGGAGGAGTGACGGGGCCGCCGTAGCCACAGGTTATCAGTCATCACCTGGAATCCCAAAAGTGAACTTGGAAGCTCTCAAACACAGAAGGATACGACCTCCCCAGCCCAGAAGGCAGCTAAACACAGTCCACTTTGGGATGGTAGAGGAAAGAAATAAGGAAATTTTTTATTTTTTTTTTTAAATTTTTTTATTTTTTTTTTAAGATTTTATTTATTTGACAGAGAGAGATAGCGAGAGCAGGAACACAAGCAGGGGGAGTGGGAGAGGGAGAAGCAGGCTTCCAGCGGAGCAGGGAGCCCGATGTGGGACTCGATCCCAGGAACCTGGGATCATGACCTGAGCCGAAGGCAGACGCTTAATGACTGAGCCACCCAGGCGCCCAGGAAATTTTTTAAAAAGCACAGAGACACCCCAGAGCTCAGAGAAATTAAACTGAGGGTTAGTGACAGAAGTTTCTCGATCCCTGGTTTAATACTAATTTCAATACACCGCACGGCGTCCCTAAAACTTTAGCAGAAAAAGATTCTAAAATATTTGTTAAGAAATATTTTGGAGAAGTGACATACATCCAAGGATACTAATTTCAGCGCTGTTTACTAGCACAAAGACAGGACACCACCTGAGGATCTATTCACAGGGGACAAGTGAAAGAAATACTGGTACCCCCAGTCAGTGACATAACGCACAGTCTTTTATTTTTTTTTATTATGTTATGTCAATCACCATACATGACATCATTAGTTTTTGATGTAGGGCTCCATGATTCATTGTTTGTGTATAACACCCAGGGCTCCATGCAGAACGACGCACAGCCTTTTAAAAAATGAAGTTGGTCTGGGACGCCGGGGTGGCTCAGTCGGTGAAGCGTCTGCCTTCGGCTCAGGTCATGATCCAGGGTCCTGGAATCGAGTCCCGCATCGGGCTCCCTGCTCCACAGGGAACCTGCTTCTCCCTCTGCCTGCCTTTCATGCTCTTTCACTCTCTCTCTCTCTCAAATAAAAAATCTTAAAAAAAAAATGAGGTTGCTCTATGTGGTCTGATATACATACTGATTTCAGTACCAGCGCAAGGACACACAAGCGTGCGCGCAAACGCACGCACACCATGTCCTTCACCACGGGAAGGACGGGCCACGACCCGTCAACAGCGGCTGCTCCTGAAGAGGGATACTCTGTGCTGGGAGAATAAGAGTCACTTCTCCCTGGATACCCCCTGGTGCCTTGTGAATTTTGTAACCATATGCTCATTCTACGTATTCAAAATATTTTTTATTTTTTAAAGATTTTATTTATCTTTTGACAGAGAGAGACACAGCGAGAGAGGGAACACAAGCAGGGGGAGAGGGAGAAGCAGGCTTCCCGCCGAGCAGGGAGCCCAATGCGGGGCTCGATCCCAGGACCCTGGGATCATGACCTGAGCCGAAGGCAGACGCTTAACGACTGAGCCACCCAGGCGCCCCTATTCAAAATATTTTTTAATCTAAAAAACTAAGGCGGATAAAAAAGCCAAAGCTAATATACAGATGTTATATTAGTTAGCATATAGGTCAGGCTGCTGGGGGGTAACGTCCCAAGTAACAGAGCGTCTGACACAAGAGCTCCCTTCACTCTCATGAATCTCGGCTTGCCCCATAGGTAAGTTCTAGAAGACGGGCCAGGCTTCCTCTACTTTGTTCGCTGCCATCCCCAGGACGTCTGCCGGGTTCAGCTGGTCCAAGGCAACTTCGTACCATGTGCACATCCCGGCCGCTGGGAGGGGAGGGAAACACCCCAGGTGGCCAGAAAAGAGGCATTGCTTTGGAAGAAGGGGCCCACCTGCAGCCTCGGCACGAGAGCCCAACAGCAGACTGAGTAGACGAGGAGGCTCCACAGAGCCGTAGGATGGACTCGGAGCGGCCCGGGATGTGCACGGCACATCAAACGACAGGAATTTCCAGGACAATGGGAAGAGTATATTTGCATTTTTGTAAATATACATGCATAGGAAAATGTACACATGTACATATGAATTATATATATGAAATACATATATATATGAAAATGTATATATAAATACACCAAGGCATTGCTTGTTGCTACATTCTGACATCCTACATTAAAAATGATGTGCTTTTGCAAAAAAGCATTTTTTTTTAAAAAAACTTCATTTGGAAAAACAAAAAAGAACGCTGCTTTCATTGGTTCTTTCTTCAGTTTCTATAAAATGTTAATAAACACCCAAAAGACAGTAAAGAACAAGTATCCCTACATCCCCCACCCCACCCCCCAATAAACAACAAACAAATGAAGAGACTATGGAAAATTATATTAAGTGAATCACCATCTTTCTCGGGAACGTACTACATGAACTTGAACACTGAATGAACTCAGCCCATGGGAATAAAGGAGCCCATATTTCGTGTTGTGTGTGTGTGCGCGCGTGTGTGTGCGTTTGTGTGTTGAAGCCAGTAACAGAAAAGGAGAAAACTGTAAAGTTTAAATCCAGCTCCGCTTGGGACCCCCCACCGGGTGATCTGTGCCCTGGATTTTCTCCTGCGGCTTGGGAGCGAGTTACAGGAACTCAAAACACCCACAAAAGCACGACCCGCTCAAGGGCCAAACAGGCCGGGCGGTGGAGCTGGGGAACCAGCGGGCTCACGTGGACTCCTCCCGCAGGGCTACCCTCCCGAAATGCTCGACACCCGATTCCCGAGCCCGTTTTGCTTCCTATAGGAAAGTCGCTGTGGAGACTTGACCGAAGGCAGTGCTGGGAGGTGGATGGCACCAGGGGAAGGAGGCCACAGTGGGGCTGCTCCAGAGCTTGGTCTAGAACGGAGACGAGACTACCATGAAACAGGCATGGAAGAAAAAAGATGTCACTGCAAAATACTGATGCTCTCATTAAAATTAGTCCTTGAACAGACCTGAAGAGAAATTCAAGAGTGCTCTCTCTAATCAAGTTGCACTATTTTTTTAAACAAGGAAATGTATTCATTTATTTTCAAATCAATTGACGTTTCCTGTACTCATTACACTGGTGAATTCTGACTCTAGAGGTGCTCGAGTTGGCCATTAAAGGGCGAGGAGCTTGAAACACTATCAAATTACTCTTTATTGATTTACGGTTCATGCAGTTTAGTGCGGGGGTGAGAGTTTACAGTCAGGTGGCAAGAGGCCCAGGACCTAAGTGTGAATCTGAGATGCGGCCTGAACAGGTTCTTTAAACTTGGAAAAAACCCCGTCTCCTCCTTTGTGGCTGCAAAGGTTCAACAGGAAAAATGTATACACAAAGCAGGAAGAGCCTACCAGAAGTTCAGAAAATTAGCCACTATTTTACCACGTTGGGGTCTAGACAGCATAGAAACCAAGTGCGAATCTACGGCCCACGTCCTTTCAGTTAGAATTAGGAAAAAAAAAAATGCTTCACGTATTCCTCATGCACATAGGGGGAAACTTTCTAAATCAGAAATTAATTTGTCAGTGGAGATTCAGAGCCACTGGCATCCATTCAACAAACCTTTGTTAAGCCACTACCGTGTTCCACGCACCAGATATGGCAAAGGTCAGAGCCTGCAAGCAGACGGGGGACACACGTTGGTGCCCTGCTGACATGTTGTGAGGTACCAGTCTTGGGGGTACAGGACCACAGCTCCCCCTGTGGTGGCCAGGGCTATAGGGCCTTTCACAGGGGTGATCACCTTGGGTGGAAGTCTTCATGAAAAACCGGACACTGGGGCCCGACCTTGAATTTGGAGGAGGGGCGGGGGTGGGTAGATTAAGGAACACCCTGGGAGGGAGAGTGGACTCCCAAGAACATGCGGGAAGCCGTGGCCTATGAAGGGGCACGGACACGAACTAAATCCCTTCGGTGAGCAGTGATGTCTGACGTTGAGTTGGAAGTTGCAATAACCAAGCCTCTCCCCTCACCATCCACAAAACCCTCTGTCAGTGGTGTGCACGGGAGCCGGACATTAGTGACTCTCGGGGGCCAGGGGATGACAGACAACTAACCGACTCAGTGTCTAAGGTCTGAGGAGAAAGGATAAAGGAGTTGAAAGCGTTCGGAGCTAGTGATGGGGAAGATGGAGGGAACACGGGCAGCGGGGGGACCGTGAAAGCCTCAGTCCCCAAAAAATCTCCATCCCTCTGTCTCAGCTTGAGCCACTCTGGTTAGATAGTAAAGAAAAGTGTGATTGTAGAATGTAAAAGGATGCAGAAGCCCTCGGGTTATAGAGAGACAGAGAGAAACTTCTAGACTAAAAACAAGTCAAAACACAGAAAAGAGTGAGGTTTCCTATATAACAAAGAAGCAGACTGGCAGAGCATCTGTGCCACTAAATGCTAGATGATAACAAATCGTTTGCGGAGTTTGGAGAAAAATGATTATTATAGAATTACCCGCATGCCCAGACTATGGTTTATGCATGAGGACAAAAGAAAGGCATCTTCAGACATACAAGAATTCAGAAAACAGATCACCTGCATATGCTAACAAAAAAAAAATTAATCAAGGGGCACCTGGGTGGCTCAGTCGTTAAGCGTCTGCCTTCGGCTCAGGTCATGATCCCGGGGTCCTGGGATCGAGCCCCGCATCGGGCTCCCTGCTCCGCGGAAAGCCTGCTTCTCCCTCTCCCACTCCCCCTGCTTGTGTTCTCTCTCTCGCTGTGTCTCCCTCTGTCAAATAAATAAATAAAATCTTAAAAAAAATTTAAGCAAGAAAGTACTCAAAAAAGAAGGCATGGTTTACAAGGAACAGTGATAAGCAACAAAAACAGGGGAGTCTAAGAAGTTTTTGACAATATGGCTGTGAATATAATGTAACAGTTAAGAAGAAAGTTTTAATGGGATACAAGGGCAAAAATAAAAGAAGCCACATGGAATTAAAATTCCAGACTATTCCAACAAAACCCAGGACACGTAAAGGAAGAAGTTAAAATATCCTACATGTTTTGTTTTGTTCAATGGTAGAATATTTTGAATAATGGTTAATTTTTAACATTGATAGAAGTACAGATAAAAACATGCTTGTTCGAAATTTAAAGATGATTCCCGGGGGGGTGGGGGGTGGAAATAGGGTATAGAACTTCTAAACCGCTAGAGGGAAGAAATGAAAAATATTTTGCGAAGACAAGAGAAGAACAAAGAAGTATTTGGAGGACCACAAAAACTTCTAAAAGTCAAAAGCAGGATATGATCTGAGCTGTCCAATCTGATGCACACTACCCAGAAAGGGCTTGTTACATTTAAATTAATTAAAATGAAATAAGACTTAAAATTCAGTTCCTTAGTGACACTAACCACCTTTCATGTAGCTAGTGACCTCTGTATTGGACATTTCCATCACGGCAGAAAGTTCTAGCAGACAAAACTAATAGTGAAAAATACAAGATAACAAATAAGTCCATGTAAAGTTTGATCTTATTAATATTAAATATGCAGTTTTTAATATATATTAAAATATTAGTTGATTAAACTGTCAGTAGTGGTTTCTCTAGCAAATAATAGGACCAGGGGCCTTCCACTCCTTACACACTTTATTGTTTGAATTTTTAATAAAGCATATTTTACTCTTAAAACGCATAAAAGTCAGAAACATATTTTCAAATACAGTAACAAAAAAAACCAATTGACCAACCTTTTTCTTGAACTTACTCGGTACAGAATTTGGTTCTAATCCCTGAGTTAACTGAGCAACTGACTTTAACTCATATATATTTACTGTGGGCACTTGTGTTAATAAACAATTTCAACACAACATAGAGTGTGTCCCACACCTAGAAATTTTCCAGAGTTTAGCTAAGTTTCTGGAAAAAGTCTGTTTTGGGGCCCGGCCCAAGGGTGATACCACATTTCAGATGCAAGTCTGAGCAGACATTTGATGATTTCAAACTGTATTTCTTGAATTGAGGGAGTTCCTTGGGCATAAGCTGTTAACACACCTTTCCATTTAGATTTACACAGTTGATAAACATCAAATTTCAGAAAGGGCAGCTCTGAATGATCCTCTGGAAAAATTCCCACAGTCGGTCTCAACAATACACAGATAAAGCCAGAAAGAACAAGACACTATATGGAGAGTAACTTCAATCCGCGCCCCCATACTGGGTGTGGGAGAAGAGAGGTTATGTTCTTTGTTAAAAGAATTCCAAAATTTTAATCCTTACCAAATACCAGATCTTTAATTTTTCTAAGAAAAAAAATGTTTTTTTAATGTCTCACAATAACCCTTAAACACTAAAACTATTTCATATCTACCCCAGGGAATAATTTGGTCATTTATCTGCCAACAACAGCATATTCATATATGCTTATTTTACCCCCTATGTAAATATTCTTGGTAGCTGCCTTCTATATTCCACCACAGTGAATACTGAGGAAAAAGCTCTTAGTAGGAAAGAGATGAAAAACAACAATCTGCCTAGGATATTTTTTTCTTTCTTTCTTTCTTTCTTTCTTTTTTTTGCATTCTGAAAGTCAGTGTTGGTAAAGCCAGGAAAGAGATTTGGTTTTGTGCCAACCTGAACACTAATTTTATTTGGGGCCAAAAGTGTGACCCTGCTTCCAACACTGGACGGTAAGTATGCTTCATGTGGGTGGTAGGCCGAATACGAGGTAATTACCACTATCCAATGTATTTTACAAATGGAGAAAAGATGTCAGCTTAGCATATCCTTCAACAATCTGCCCCATCCTCCTTGTTTCCCCAAATCCCTTTCGAAGAAAGAAACCCACCGTCAAACTGAGGTAAGTATTAAAGATCCTTGTGTATTTCCCTAACCTCAAACCCACCTGGGAAAATTCCAGGGGAAGTCACCCTATAGGTAACCTCTTTAGTACCAGAGCCACCCCCAACGGAACAGAAATCTTCAGCAATCTGGACTATTTCTAATAATTCACACAGAAAGCTGGATTGAGGTTCATTTTTATCCACGTAGAAAGTCTTGCTAAGAAACTAATAGTATAAACGTGATTACCTTAAAACTTTGAATTTGCTTGAAAGTTTTCAAGTTCCCTCCAAACTCTTTACAAGGACCGAGTTACTTGCCCTAATTGTAAATCCTGTGTTTAAGGGAGTTGTTTAAACAACCTTTCTAGGTAATTGTCTATTAGTCTTTTCACTGAGCATAAAACATATTTCATTCATGGGCTTGAAGCATTATCCACAAAAATGAATTAGTCCATAAGGAAAATTCTATGAAAATGAAAGAAAAGCATACTATGCAATAATCTTTACATATTGGTGGCAAAATGATCTAATTTGGTAACTTCCTCTTATCCAAGTTTCTAGTTGCAACTTAGTATGTCTAAAATGAGTGGTAAATACATGACAGTTAACCCTTGAACAGCGTGGGTGTTAGGGGCTCGGACAGCCCACGGAGTCAGAAATCTTTGTATAACTTTTGATTTCCCCAAAGCTTAACTACTAATAGCATAGTGTTGACCAGAAGCCTTACCAATAACATAGAGTCGATTAACAAATATTGTGTATGTTATACATATTATATACTGTATTCTTATGATAAAGTAACATAGAGAAAGGAAAATATTAAGAAAATCATAAGGAAAATACATTTATAGTACTGTGCTGCATTATTTATGGGGGAAAAAATCACATATAATTGGACCCATGCAGTTCAAGCCAGTGTTGCTCAAGGGTCATCTGCATACTCAATCGTGGGGTAAATTAATTCCTTCAGGCCACAAGGGTACTTAGTAAATTATTGCTTTGTGCACTGACCCATACCTAGCAGCCTCAAAGCAGTAATTCATCATTAAAAGGTAAAGTGTTTACCTACTCACTCCTCCAAAGGCTCTTTATTCGTCACTTAATTTAAACCAGTAGAGAATGAAAAGGCCGTGCATAGAAAAGAGGAGTCTTTCACATTTTAACATCTACAAACCGGAGCCACGCAAGAAAAAAAATCTAGGTTTCAACTGGGCCACATCATCAGTACACAAGCCAAAACAAAACACAATTACCCACAAACTTGGCACATGCCATCTAAATTCAAATCCAAAAAAGCAGCAACTTGAAGTTTTACTGATCTCCTCCTAACAGACTACAAAGAAATCCATTCTATCACTCTCTTCCCACTAGAAGTTGTTATATTATCTGCTCTTGGTTAAAACACTTCAGTCCACTGGGCACCTCTAAATGGTGAGTAACCGTGCTCACATACAATATGTGGATGTCTAACACTGAAAATCTCTGCAGAGGACACAGAGATGCCTCTGGGTGCTGATCTGGAAACTTCAAGCAGCCTATGTGTGGCAAGGCTTCCTGGGCCAGCCCCCAGATCAGTGCAAACACAAATGAGTACTTCTCTGTAGCATGAATGTTCTGGACTGTGTAAGCAAGGAGGTACGAACCAAGCCTTCAAAAGAATGAATAATAAACAGAGATTACAGTGGAGGAGACAGAAGTCCAGGGTCTCGCCATAAAGATCATGGACAGTTATCTGGGAAGTTATTTGGGTAATCCATCACATTTCATGTGGGCCCTGGGCCCATTCTAGCAAAAATGTGATTGTCTCGAAAGCATATTTATATGTAGCTGGCTATGACAGGCAAATTTCTATCCCTGCATAGACAGAACTCAGGCTCAGATTTCTGTCGAATTTCCTTTCCTCTTAAAAAAAAATATTCTAGACTTGAATTGTAACATTCGGTACTTGCAGCTGCCACCAAAGTATTATTCACTGCAAAAATATAAAAAGCAACTTGCAAATGGGAGAAACATTTAGTCAGCTTTTCCTTTTCTTGATCTCTTTTAATATTTTATAACACATGAAAGCTCAGTAAAAGTTCCTTTCTTAAACAAATCTTCAAGCAGACGTTAAATAGAATGTAAATGCTTTACACTTTAAATCATCAATCATTTAAAGAATCCTCTCCATGAAGTGAATAAATAAGCCATCTGTGACGAAGGCCTCCCTATCATGTTTTCAAGCTGACCCACTTCTTCATCAGTCACCATGGTTTGCAAAAATCTCACATCTAAGGGGCAGCAATAAGTGCTCTGGACCAGCGAAATAGTTTGAATCCAACGGGGTAAAAGGGGAGTGCAAACACCACCTTTAAGGACACCAGTCTTATTTTAAATGACCGGCCCCCTCCCAGACTCTAAAAACAGAACTTCAATACCCTTAACCGGAAGCAATCTTTTCTCCAAAGGGAGAGCAAATCAAGTCTCCGGGGGAGAAAAGGGAGCCAGTGAAAAGGAGTAAGAAGAAACCTGATCAGGTGCTAAAACGCTCGGTGCAGCTGGCTTTGGAGATCAAACACCCGTTTTGCAAGCAAGATCTGTTCAGATCTCCAAAGCCTGAGCCCAAATCAGCAGACCCGTCCTGCTTCAGAGAGCCCTGCAGGCACGCGGGGCAGTGGCAAATTCGCGCGTCCCCAGGAGCGGCGGGGTCCGGGACCCCCGGCGCCCCCAGCTCCGCTCCGCGCGGGGCGGGCCGGGGGCCGCGGCCGGCAAGCACAACTTTCCGCAGTTCCCCGCCACCCGCGCGCAAACGACCCCGCGCAAATCTAAAACCACTCCCCCCATCAGCTTTTTTTTTTTTTTTTTTTCTGGAGGCGGTGGCGGCTGGGGAGGGGTGGGAGGGGTGGGAGGGGGGGGAGGGTCTGGAAGGACTTAAGGAGAGGATGACAAGGAGCCGAGGAGGACGACTTCCCACAAACGCGGCCGCCACAAAGGGACGGGGGCTGCGCCTCCCCTCGGTCCCGCCGAGTCGCACGCGGGCCAGGACGGCGCGTCGCACCCTCGGGCCGGGGCCGGGCGCAGGCGGAGGCGGAGGCGGGGACGAGCAGGGGCCGGCCGGCCGCGCGGCAGGTGACAGCGGCGTCGCCCCGCACCGGGGCCCCGCAGCGGGGCCCCGCGCCTCCCCGCCCACCCGGGGCCTCGCCTCCGCCGCGCCGCGCAGGAGCCGCGGGAGCCGGACCTCCGCAGGTCTGGGGGCCGCCCGCCCCCTCCGAGCGGCCCCGGCCCCGCCCGCGCCCCCGGCCCCGGCGTCCGAGCGCAACCCGCGCCGCGCGCTGTCCCCGCGCCCCGTGCCGCCCGCGCGCCTACCCTTTGGCGTGCTCCGTCTCCTCCTCATTGTCCCCGTCTATCCCGCACGTGTCCTGGTCGTCCAGCTCCAGGCTCTGCTGGCTGGCCGCAGACTCGCTGTCCTCCGCCATCGCGGCGGCGCGGGCTGGGGAGGCGGCGCTCGGGGCCGCGGGCGTGGGGGACCAGCGCGGCGGCGGCGCGAGCAGCTCCCCCTAGTGCCGCCCGCCGTCTCCTCCGAGCCAGGAGCGCGGGCGCGGCGCCCGCCAGCCCCGCCCGGCCTGGGCCCTCCCACCGCGGCTGGGGCGGGGAAGGGTCGGCGCGCCTCGCGGCGCCTGGGAGCTGGGAGGAGGGGCCGTGCCAGGGAGGGGAGCGGAGCGGCGGGGAGCGGAGGGGAGGGCGAGGGACGGGGGGGGGTGGTCGCGAGCGGGTGGGGGGGGGGGTGGGGTCGAGCCCTGCCACCCGAGCCTGCACCGAGCCTCGGCCCGTGCTGGTCTCTGAATGCGGCCACAGTCTCCAAATCCTCGAGTCTTCATTTTGGAACACAGGCCAGGCGATTTTACACCTCTACAGGTTAGGAAGCGCTTTTAACCATTGCAGGGATCTTTTACTCAAGAGGAGGCGTGCCAAGGCCCATGATTTCTAGAAGCCTCCCACACATACACATACACTCCTTTAAAAATTCCATTTCTTGTATCTGTCTATAAAATCAAAGGCAAAGTCAAAACAGAGGGCTTCCCACCACCCCACCTCCCCACCTCCCCAATCCAAATAGACTGGTAGCCCGAAAACTTAACAGAAAAATTTTGAGCTGTCCTGTTTTCCGTGGACATCACAGGCAGCCGGCTCAGAGCAGAACCATCTTAGGGGAATTGGGGTAATGTTGTCCATGGCGCTGGGGGATCGGACAGTGTCAAATACGACACTTTGGCTTTGCTCCGTCAAAGTCATAGCCTACACCTCCAAGCAGAACTATAGGGTCTTCTGGCCGAAACCCTCTGTGTCGCCCCGAGGAGGGAAAGGACCCGCTGCATGGATTGCCAAATAAAAGGCAGGTCAAGTTCAGGCTCTTATTTGCTGTTGCATTCTGTACACAGCAGCCCTGCCTTTGCTTTCCTGTTAACTGTTGGTGTTCAAAAGTCCTGCCGGACCACGGGAAGGTTTACAAAGTCAGTGGAAAGATAGTTACAAGGAACTGCTCAACGAGCAAAATGAGACTTTAAAAAGCCACCTGAAATGTTTGGTATGGGTTCGTTTTTTGCAGAAGTATTGGGAGCATTTTGTGCCTCCCCCCCCCCATAAGGGAAGACTATGCCCTTAAAATGCAATGAGGTAGAGTATATAAAGACAAAAATTGCAGAGCCATTTCAAAGCGCATCAGCCTTTTATGACTGAGGGTGTTGAGCCTGCTAAGGCTCTGTAAGAAGTGCAAAATGGGGCCAAAACATGAAGGAAATACAATACTATCTTTCACAATTGCAACTATTTCTGAGGCAGAAAGTCACTTGTGGCCTCTGGCTTCAAACTTTAGAATAAAGGCAAATATAGATCACAGAGCTTCCTGCAGCTCTTGTCCCTGAACATGAACAGTCGATGACTGTAACCTAGTTGGGTAACCAGCAGGATCATGACCAGGAGCAAGTTTATCTGCTCAGTCACTCACCGATCAGAAGCGTTCTTGAAAAGATTTTAAAAATACAAAGCAAAGGAAACTTATTTATTTGAATTTGCAAGAAGCTTTGACTAAAAACCTCTCAAAAAAGAATAAGAAAATAAATAATCCTTAAAATGAGGGCATCAAAAATCAGTTTAACACTGGAAAACAATGACAAACAGGGAACATCTGTTCCCCAGAATGGAAAGAAGTTGGCCCAGACGTCTGTTCAGTACAGGATTGAGGTTTTATTTATATAATACAGGGTTTGTCATTGTTAATCATTTGAAGGAGGGCAAAGTTTGCAGATGACCCTGGAGATTCCTAAACCATATTGTCATGTACAGAAACTCCCTATCTCTAAAAATGTTTGCTTCTTTCCCTGATTTAATCCTAGAGTCTGGGGAATTGGAATCAAGTGGCATCTTCTAGGATCTCAGATCCAAGACTGATGTGGAGAAAGAGAGTACTATAGAGTATCTACCAGTAGGTTAAAGAGGCCCTGGAGAATTTTCTATCCTGCTAACTCATCTCCTATTATAGGTATAAGACCATAATTGTATAATTGGTTTTATTTTATTTGAACTATTATAACTTTTTGGTTTTTAAAAATTGTGGTAAAATACACATAATAAAAAATAGACCATTTTTGCCATTTCTAAGTTTATAGTTCCATAGTGCTAAGTATAAGCATATTGTTGTGCAACCAATCTCCAGAGCTCTCTCAACCTACAGAACTGAAACTGTACCCATTAAAAAACTCCCCATTTCTGGGGCACCAGGGTGGCTCAGTGGGTGAAGCACCCGACTCTTGATTCGGCTCCAGTCACGATCTCAGGGTCCTGAGATGGAGCCCGAGGTGAACTCTGCGCTCAGTGGGAGGGGTCTGCTTTAAGATTTATTTATTTGTTTGACAGAAAGAGAGACAGTGAGAGAGGGAACACAGCAGGGGCAGAGGGAGAGGGCGAGCAGGCCTCCTGCTGAGCAGGGAGCCTGATGCAGGGCTCGATCCCAGGGCCCTGGGACCATGACCTGAGCCGAAGGCAAATGCTTAACGACTGAACCACCCAGGCGCCCATGTCTCTATGAATTTGACTACTCCAAGTACCTCATACAAATGGAATCGTGCAGTATTTGTCTTTTCAAGAGTGGCTTCACTTAGCATAATGTCCTCAGGGTTCATCTATGTTGTAGCATGGGTCAGAATTTCCTTCTTTTTAAGGCTGAATTATATCCCGTTATACGGATATAAACATTTTGTTTATCCATTTATCCTTCCGTAGACACTTAGGTTGGTTCCACTTCTTGCTGTTGTGAATAATGCTGCTATGAATGTGGATGAAAAACGTCATTTTGAATCCCTGCTTTCAATTCTTTTGGATAATATACCCAAATGTAGAATTACCGAATCATATGGTAATTCCATTTTTAATTTTTCTTGAGGAACTGTCATAGCATATTCCATGGCGGTTGTGCCATTTTACGTTCCTACCAACAGCACACAAGGGGTGGGATTTCTCTATGTCCTCACCAACACTTGCTATTTTCTGGTTTTTGATGTGAGCCATCCTATGGGTGTGAGGTGCTATAATTTTTGGATATAACCAGAGACTTATATATAATCCTTGTTTCTGCTAACAAACTACATTTCTTAAGTACAAAACAATGATAAAAAATTTTAAACCACATCTAATACAAGGAGAGACGACGTGTAGTTATTGTTGTCCATTACATAACATGAGGTGACAACCGCAGAGATGCCTTAATTACGATGAGCCGATTGTTGGAAGAGTACTACACATTAGCTGTGAAGTAATACGACATAGTACTTAACCGCAAGATCGATTTGAATATTGTCTCTTACTTTCATCTCTAAATACTATCATGTGAAGAAGTGGGGATGGGGGTGATAAGATTACAGAAAGAGGCAACTAAGAGAATTTGACAATAGGGTTTTAAAAGAAAAGTTCAAGAAGCTCGTGTTATTTATACTCAAAATCTAGGGGCACCCGGGGGGTTCAGTTGGTTAAGCATCCGACTCTTGATTTCAGGTCAGGTCATGATCTCGGGGTTGTGAGATCCAGCTCCGATTTGGGCTCTCCTGCACTTCGCATGGAGTCTGCGTGAGATTCTCTCTCTGCCCCAGAAATGGGAAGTTTTTTAATGGGTACAGTTTCAGTTCCGCAGGTTGAAAGAGCTCTGCCCTTTTACCCCTTCCCCTGCTCGCTCGCTCGCTTGCTCTCTAAAATAAAAAAATAAATTTTTATACTTGAAATCGAAAGGTTCATTTTGGAAGGACAGTACATGGAGGACCCACCCTCCTGTTCTCCATTTCTTCAGAGGATGGTAAATTATTAATACAGCTGAAAAGAGGTTTAATGAATGGGAATATAGACCTGAGAAATAACCCAAAAAGCAGTTCAGAGAAATAAAAAGACGAAAAATTTAGAGAAGTTAAGAAACATGGGTGATAGAACAAAAAGGTTTAGCATTCATCTGACAAAAAAAAGTTCCAGGAGGAAAGGATGAGCTCCAGAGGGAGAAAACGGGGAACACAATATTTGAGGAGGTAATGGAAGCGTATTTTCCATGATCAAAGAAAAACATGAGCCTTTGGATTTATGTATACCCAGTTACTGGCAAGATTTTTTTTTTTTAATGTGGGCACATTGTGTTAGATGGGTTAAGAAAATGGACCCAAGGGGTGCCTGGATGGCACAGTCGGTTAAGTGTCCGAATCTTGGTTTTGACTCAGGGCATGATCTCAGGGTCATGCGATTAAGCCCTGTGTCTGGTTCCATGCTCGGCAGGGAGTCGGCTTGGGTTTCTCTCTCCCTCTCCCTCTGCCCTTCCCCCTGTGCTCTCTCTCTCTCTGTCTCAAACAAATAAATAAATTAAAAAAAAAAAAAAAAGACAGTGGACCCAATTCTTAACCTCTCCCTGTATTCATATTCTTTGCAACTGACTTTGCATCTCTTTCCAGCAAGAGCCCTCAAATTTAGGTTGGCTTGACCTGCTTTGGCCATTTGAATGTGATGGAAGAGATGGTGTGTCAGATCCAAGACCAGCCTCAAAAGTCTTTGTGTGATTCCCCTCTCTCTCTCTCTCTCAGTCTTTCCCCCAGAATCCTGCCACTGCAACAAAGACAAGCCTAGATAGCCTCCTAGAAGGAAAAGAGACTCTACTGATTAGGGGTCTTCCAGACAAGGTCATCCTAGAACCAGCCAACCTCCAGCTCACCTGCCCTCTGACTGTAGATACACTCATGGTCCCAGCAAAGATCAGCTGAGCTCAGCCTAGATGAGCAGAATCACCCAGCAGACCTGTAGATTTGTGAGAAATAATAAGTGATGTTGTTTCCAGATGCTAAATTTTGTGGTGTTCTGTTATGCGACAATTGGTAACTGATTCAGAAATTGGAATGTAAAGACAGGATGTTGCCACAATCTATATGTGCTATTGGCTTTACAATTAGGCAGCAGGCAGAGATTGGCAAAGTGGTAATGAAACCATAAAAGGCTAGAAAAATATGGTGTCCCATGTTACGTAGTATCCAAACATTTGTGATCTAATATACCTTAGACTCAAGAAAGATCATTTCAAGGCAGAATATTCAAACTGTTGGTTACTCCTAACTGCATGTGATGGGGTTCAGCAAGAAAGAGATGAGCTAAGGAAAGAAGTGGCCCATTTGCAAGCAGAATTGGAAGGAATATACAGGGACGAGGACTTGCGATCTTTTCTTTTTTTTAAGATTTTATTTATTTGAGACAGAGACAGAGACAGAGAGAGAGTGCGCACAAGTAGGGGGAGGGGAAGAGAGAGAGGGAGAAGCAGACACCCCGCTGAGCAGGGAGCCCAACATGGGGCTCGATCCCAGGACCCCGGGATCATGACCTGAGCCGAAGGCAGATGCTTAATCGACTGAACCACCCAGGAGCCCCCAGGACTTGCAATCTTAAAGACTGACTCAGTCCTTCTAATCAGTTGTGGTTACAGTCTGTATATCAGGTTATGTTTGAAAAAGACTCTTGCCAGATCTGTAGTTTAACACTTTCCACTCTATGCGCCCCAAGCCCTGCCCATTACATCTGCATTGTACTCTATGTTCCTGATAGCTGGTCTGCTTCAGGCTCCTGTTGGGCTTCATCTTTTTTTTTTTTTTTTTTTCAGTGACTCCGTTACTAATCGTGTAGGAACCTATGAATGTGCTGTACCTCTGGAAACTGCATTTGAGAAGCACTTCTGATGGGCATTCTGAGTGTGAACATTACACACTCGAGCGGCTTAGTGTTCTGCTGCAAAGAACTTCATCCTTGCTCAAGCCAGGGGGGCGGAACCACAGAGAATCCGGCAGACCGGCTGCCTTATGGAATGTCATGGCTGGTGAGTCTGTCTTGCCCCTGGAGGACGAGGTCGGACTTGAGGGCAACTACAGTGCCAGAGGCTGCCGAGATGGTGCCAGAGCCCGAGCTGCAGAGTGCCTGAACTCTCTTGAAACCATGCTGCTTGTCAAATTCCTTGAATATATCCAAGCTTTTGTCCACCGGGGCATCACTGGATCGTGTACGGCCAAAGTTCATTTTTCTTTTATTAATAAAGATGATACATTTTTGTGTTCATATTTTAGAAATCGTATGTCAAAATAGACAATGCCTTTCTTAGGAAATGTATATAAGGTAATGACGGAGAGCACGAGTCTGCGGTCGATTCTGGCCCAGACCTGTCGCTCTCTACCATGCTGCCTCTGCACTCGGTCTATGTGGTGATTATCGCACTTTATTATTGACACACGTCTGCATCTTCCCTGGATAATGGGCTCCTTGAGAATGAGATCTGTTATCAGTCTTATAGGGGGCCTGGCAGACAGCAGGCACGTAATGAAATTTTGTTGAGTTGAATTTAACTTTAGCTTCCTTCCACCACTGTGGTCTTCCCCTGGAATCATGGGCACAATTTTCTGAGAGCTGTGTGCAAGGACTAGGGAGCAGAATGTTCCAGAGCTGGAGCATGGGCTCTGTGGCTCAGCACACTTGGTTTTGTGTCCACTTCATAACAGTGACGTGCAACAGTATGTGTCTAGAACTTGTGAGCAGTCTGCGATATTCCCTGGCTTGCAAGCTAACAAGTGTGCTTGTTACAGTTCTATTGTTACTAGAAGACACTCAGAGACAAAGGATTTTGTCTCAAGGTCTGCGATATTCCCTGGCTTGCAAGCTAACAAGTGTGCTTGTTACAGTTCTATTGCTACTAGAAGACATGAGCGCTTCCTCGTTCAGAGACAAAGGATTTTGTCTCAAGGCCAGGTAAGGAGAGGAGTGTATTTGTGTCAGTCCCCCTGCCCCCGGACCCTGAGTCCCACAGGGGTGATGCAAGCGAATGGCTACACGCTCGGGAGTATACTTCTCAGGCGACGAAGCTCGACCTTAGGGAACCAGTTGTCTTTCTACTTTTTTTTATTAAAAAATTGTAACTGCGGTAACATGTTCATGAGATAAAATTTGCCCCGAACCTGTGACTGTACCCTTATTGGGAAAAAGGGTCTTTGCAGATGTAATTAATTTACGGATCTCAAGGTGAGATCACCCCGGATTACCCAGGTGGGCCCTGAGTCTAGTGGCAGGTCCTTCTGAGGGCGAGGCAGGGGGAGCTTCGACACGAGGACACGGGCACACCGGAGGGGAGACTAGGGCAGAGACTGGGATTACACCGTCCCACGCTGACGAATGCCATGGCATGGAAACACCAGAAGCTGTAAGAGGCTAGGAAGGATTCTCCCCTCGAGCCTTCAGAAGGAGTCTTGCTCTGATGACACCTTGATTTGGGATTGCGGCCTTCTAGCACCGTCAGAGAATAAACTTGTCTTGTTCTAAGCCACCAAGGATGTTTGTAGTCATTTGTTATGGCATCACACTTAGCAGGTACGAGTGTCCCGGAGGAGATGGGCTTTAAGGTGATGTTTTGGGGTCGGGGGGAGACAGAGGGAGAGAGAGAGCAAGCAGAGTCCCCACTGAGTGTGGACCCCGACTCAGGGCTCAATCTCCCACCCTTGAGACTGTGACCTGAGCCGGAATCAAGAGTCAGATGCTTCACCGACTGCACCACCCAGGTGCCCCGAGATGAATTTTGAATAAAAGGAAGAATGCTTGAATCTTGGGTAGACAGCAGGAGCCTCTGATGACATGTTGAAAGGGAAAGAAGGAAACCACATGCATAATTGGCAGGGAAAGGATCTGGGAAGGGATATAATTAGGATAATTTGATAAAGAGTCTTGAAATCAAATGTGAATAAATTGAATCCCCTGCAGAAGCATCCACCGATTATGTTGTCAAAGGTACAGGTGGGAGAAATGGATTTAACCACAGTGTCTTAAACCTCTTATAAGGAGCAGCATCTGGAGGCAAAACTGCCAGTTACTCTGATTTATTTCAGATGAGAAACAACCCCAGTCTGTCCCATAGACTCTACGAAAGAAAGAAAGAAAAGAAAGAAAGAAAGAAAAAGAAAAGAAAAGAAAAAGAAAGAAAGAAAGAAAGAAAGAAAGAAAGAAAGAAAGAAAGAAAGAAAGAAAGAAAGAAGAAAGAAAAGAAAGAAAGAAAGAAAGAAAAGAAAAGAAAGAAAGAAAGAAAGAAAGAAAGAAAGAAAGAAAGAAAGAAAGAAAGAAAGAAAGAAAGAAAGAAAACCCCACACTAAACATACACAAAACTTTAAAACAACAACAACAAAAATCCCCCAACGCCTCAGCTTTGAGCCAACTGCAGGAAGGAATGGAAGATTATTCAGAGGTTCTGTGCCCGCGGGAGAGTGACAATGGATAATCAGATGATCTAGGGGAAATGTGTTAGATGCTTGAATGGAGTCACTGAGCTTTCTGGTAAATACAATGAGGCATGATTGCATTTTAAATTAATTCCTAGCATGCCAGTCTTTGCATCTTTTGATGTTTACTTTTACTTTGCATGTCAAATTGATTTTTTTTTTTTTTTACAACAAATAGCGAACAAAATTCAAGAGGATAATGTTCCAGGTAAGTGGTGCTGTATCTGGTTAACAAGTATTTACGGAATATTTCCTCTGTCGGTGACGGGGGAAGATGAAGCAAATGTGGATTTGCTGCATGCCAGGGATAGAGGCAGGGACGCTCTTACACATGACAATAATGTGACTTATTTCCCATTAATCTCTACAACAGCTCTGTGCTGTAGATATTATTCTCGTTTTCCGTTTAGGAATCCGAGCCTCAAAGAGGTTATGTAACTTATCCAAAATAGTGTCTTAGCAAATCCTTCTCGCACTTACAGCCCTGTCGCAGTTGCCTGTTTGCTTGTGAGAGCAGACACTTGCCTACGCAATGTGCCATCCTCTATGTGTCATCGGCATCCACTGGCCCCTGCGGACGACACGGTAAATGACAGATGCTCACTCTTGCTGCCTGTCTCAAAGCTAGAGGTGGCGCAAGATGCCCCCTGGGGGCCCCTGGGGCATCTTAACGTCTCCTGTATTCATTGAACTGATTCAGCTACTGTCCAGTCACCTGGCAGAGGGGAAAGGTGGGAAGAGCCTGGTCGTCCATGGGGTCAACGAGCCTCTGAGCTCTAGGACCACTACCCGCAGGCTTCTTGTTAGGGGAGAAAAATAATCTCTTAGCATTTAGGTTCCTTGTATTTGGATATTCTGTGACTCGCAGCTGAGAGCATCCCAACCCATATAGGCAGGGCAGGCTCACCCCCGTATGCCTGGATGCTCACCACCCGCTTCATGGGAGAGGGCCCCACCCACAGGTCACGGCCAGGGAGACGAGACAGTAGGCAGGACCATCAAGACACCCTGTATTAAAGCATCCTTCAAAAGGGGGTTTGAAAATCAAGTTAGATTCTCTCTTTTGGGAATTTGAACTGGAGATTTAGGAAGATGGTTTTTCATTTAGCAGAGGGTGGAAAATTTAAAAAAAAAGAAAGAAAAGAAAAGTAAAGAAAAGAGAAGAAAAAAACCCTGGAGGCTAAGAGAAAAGCTGAGTCCCATCAAGGCGCGGCAGTGTAGTTTTGTGAATCCCGCTCCATAAATTCCCGGTGCCTAGTGGAGGGTAGGGTAGCCGGAGGTGAGAGGTCGCGGCGGGCCAGCTGTCCTTGTTGGCTCCATGCTCCATGGAATCAGCTTGAGGTCTCAGGCCTGCCTCAGCTGAACGCCACTGCTTAATCACCCTCTGTTCTCCATTTCGGTTTTAGTTTCTGGGGAGAATTGGTTGAGTGGGGAGGAGGCTATGGGAGCCTATGCTAAGAGTACTGTTTACATAGGTTAGCTCTGCTATTTGCTCCCTAGGCGTTGAAGAGTTTAGGAAAGCCGACCTTGGATTCTAGGAAAACCCCTGAGATCCACTTGATGCTGAGGTCCATACCACCCCAGGCCAGGGATTCAGGGAACTCAGAGCAGCCTTGGCCTTCCCCTCCAGTAACAGGACCACGCCCTTTCCTCACCCCACCCTGAAGACCTCATTTAACCTTGATTACTTCCTTAGAGCCCCTACCTCCATATATTGCCCTATGGGACATAAGGCCTTCAGCATACGAATTTGGTGGTGGGGGCTCGGGGAGGACACATCTCAGTCCTGAGGGCCTTGAAAGTGGTAGCCATGCCTGATTCAGCTCTCTGTCCCCCAGCAGAATACAGTGCTGACATAGCACAGGGTCAGTAATTGCTAGTTCAGGGGAGCCATGAATGAGATGACAGGGATGGGATTTCAACTCGGGCCTTCTCGGCACCAAACCAAACGCTGGGCTTCATAGCTGGACATCCATGGGGCGTTAAAGGAAAAAATAAGACTTGGCTGGCCCTCTGGGAGCTTGATCTTTTCATGGTGGCAAGCCATACAACTGAAATAAATGATATGGTAGAGCACCATGGCATGGTGGGTGGGCTCGTTGGGAAGGGAAGGGGCTCCGGAAGGGGAGGAACAGGAGTTGTCCTAAGAGGCTGGTCTGCTTTGGGACTTTGGGGAATAGAGGGCAGGGAGAGGAAGGGCTCTCCGGCCAGAAAATCTTGGCCTCTGAGACCCGAGATCGAGGTCTGAGAGTCAGCCCGAGGGTCCAGGATGCAGTGAGGAGACCAGTTGGGTTTGAATAGAAGTGCAGGAGAGACCAGACAACAGGACGATGGAAGATTCTGAATGAGAGGATGACATCTCAAAGTCTAAAGTAACCTCTCCACTTAGAACATTAGTTCTGACATTTTACCCAAGCATTTGAAAGTTACTAGAAAGGGGTCCCTGGCTGGCTCAGTTAATAGAGCCCATGACTCTTGATCTCAGGGTTGTGAGTTTGAGCCCCACATTAGGTGTAGAGATTACCTAAAAATAAAATCTTTAAAAAAATAAAAGTTACTGGAAAATGTAACCCTTTCCTCAGTAAAAGGAATTATTTTATGGCTATGATAATTAACAGTGAACAGTTTAGCAAATATATTTTTCCATATAGATTATTGACATGGTTGTGCAGAAGGTACCGTTCTAAAGTTAGAAGTGCATCCAATATTCATGATGAAATTTTAAGTGAATTCTTTATACAACTAAGTATATCTTTTCATATTTTTTTTCAACTAGTATATCAGATTGTATAACACCTGCAAGTCATGCTTCATACTTTAACTCATCCTTCGTTTTTCTAAAATTATTTATTGTCTGGTACAAGCGAACTCACGGAAATGTTTTGGAGATCAAGCCCAACTCCAGAATTTTCATATATTTATTTTTCAGAGTTTTCGGAAGAAAACTCTAAATAGTCTCTATTTTTCAAAACAGAACAACATGCCAGGTTGCATGTTCAACCGCACGCAACTCCACGGCAGTTCAACTGCATGCAACTCCACACCAACTCTTGGGAAAATATTCAGATAGTGTTATAAAATGAACTGTTCTCTAAATGATAAGACATTCAAAGCTTGAAGGCCACAACACTCCCATCCACCACTATCTATAATGTGTCATCATATCTGTCCCCAGACACCCCTCCGTGGGTCGGTCTATGTGGACAGTGATGTTTGAAAATGATCACGGAGACATTTAGAGTATTTAATACAAAGTTAAGGAAGCCGGAAGCTTTTGGGAAGGGTGGTCATTTGAGAAAGCTCCTTCCTATACAGGTATGTGTATGTCTGTGACTCTTTCCAGTGGTATTAAGAGAAGTCAGCTTTTTAATTTTACATTGTTTTAAGATCATCCCTTTGGACGATGTCACACAACTTCCGTATTTCGTGAATTGTTTGGTACCTTTGTTCTTCTATTTATTCTTTCAACATTTGAATGCACACATCACCCCAACTTTGTGTGAGCCTATTTGGGGCTTAGGAGAATAACTATTGAGACCATAAGAGTCAAGCTACCTCCCCCTCAATGTTAAGTTTAACAGTCAATTTTGGATCCAATGTTCTACAGTCCACTATTTCACATCAAGCCCTTTCTGGCTTTCGCTCTTCTGCAAATCAGCATCTGGTTGCCCTGCCACCTTCCGCCCTTAGCCTCCTCCTTGGGCAACGTTAAAAAGAAAAGATGACAGGCGTCATTCTGCTTGTTGGAGATTTTTCAGGAACCAGACCTCCCTGGAGGGCAAAGATGGTACAAGAGAAAGTAAAGGTCAAGTTGACCGTGGTGAAGCTCAGCCTTTTGTTTGGCTCTCCTGTGGGTTCTCCAGCCGTGGCCTGGAGCCTGGGGTAGCTCCGACTTGTAGCCGAGGAGGAACAGGCTGGTACTTCCAAGTCCTTCTGCTTCTTTCAGCACAGACTAGCCCAGTGGAAGGGACGAAGCAGAGCCTGTGTGGGTTTCAGGAGAGTGGAATTTCTAGTTCCCTTTCAAACTTCCGGTTACCCCATCCTTCATTCTTGGGTAAGTAAGTGTAAGAAGCCTGAGCAAGGGAGGGCAGATGAAAGTAGTGGCTCCTGTGGGACCCCTTTCTCCCGAGTCCTGCCTGAGCCCTAGTGCTTCCTCCCCTGGGCCTGCCTCCGACTCGACGACATCTTGCATCCGGACTGGTAAGTCAAGTGCATTTAATTCCTGGCTCTGAACGGCCGGCTTCTTGGTGTATCCTTGCCTGGCGTCTTGCATCTGGCTTTGATCCTGGATTTCAGAACCTGACCCTGCTTCCTTGCTCCTGCTCTTCTTGACTGGATGTAGCCCCCCATGCTGTTCTGCATTGTCCATGCTGGTTTCTGACAGGATGGGGCTGGGGAACATGGCGGGGTTCTCAGCTTGCTGTGGAACCAGCTATGGGACATGTCCAAGCAAATGCAGATCGGCTCTTAGATGCCAGTCTCCTTGTGTCCTCTGGGTTAGTTACCCCACGAGTGGCTGTGCTTGGTCACAGACTGTATGTACGAGGTCTCAAATGGGCCCTTGGTGGGGATTTATTTAATTTTTATTATGTTACATTATATTTAATTAATTAACTTATTTAGCTAGTTATTACATTTTAAAGATTTTAAGTAATCTCTACACTCAACGTGGGGCTCGAACTTACAACACCGAGATCAAGAGATGCATGCTCCACCGACTAAGCCAGTCAGGCACCCCACCTTGGTGGGGATTTAAAGGCCCATCATTATCTGCAGAAGCCCGGGCAGAGGGCAAGTGTCAAGGAGGTGGTAGGATGCCCGCAGCTTGCCTGGTGGCATCAGCTGTGAAGGCCGTCTTTCTGCTTTCAGGTTGGCATCAAGCGTTATAAACGATGGTTCTCCTCGCTTGTGCCCCCTGGTCTTACGTTTATGTGAAGACGGGACCCCCTTGGGCCTGCCTTGGCCCCTTCCCACCCTTGGCATCCTAGATTTCCATCTTTGGGGTCCATTAGAGACAGTATACCAACCCCCCCACCCCGCCCAATCTCAAGAGTCCCAGAAGCTGTTTATTTCAGCTCAGATTTACAAAATAATGCCCTCCCGCTGCCTGGGGTCCCCGCGGTCCATCTCCACCCCCACGTGACATGAAAAGCAGGACAAGGTTTAACCTGTCCTGCCCTCCAGGCCCTTCTATGATTCGCTGGAGCTGGGAATGTCAGGGCCTGACTTGCCTGCCCCACCCCATCATGCCTCAGGGGTATTCAAAGACGGAGCTGGAGAATGTTCCAACCCCTCCCGGAAGTTGGTTACTTCAGAACGTGCTTCTCAGCTCTCCCTCCTGCCGAGGACAGGAAGGGTCTACACCTGGGATTCTCTCAGTCATCCACTCCCCTAGGAGGTCAGCCTGCCCCCCACAAGAGGTTCTGCCTCTTCACGGACAGATCCACTCCTGCCTTGATGTCCCCTCTCCTGACTCAAAGCAGTGTCCTCCTCACTGGTCTTGTTTCTTTCAATCTCCACGGTCATTTTATTTCAGAGATCTCCTAGACCTTTATTGCTATGTGTTTCTTTTCCCCCATAGCTAACAGAGCCCTCTGCCGGTTTCCCTAACTTTAAATACTGTGGAGAAGGGTTGTGAGTCTTCACTCCCAAACAGCCTTAGCACCTTAAGTACATGGGACCATTCCCCAGGGAGACAATGTCGCCAAGCCAAAGATGTAAGGTCCTACTAGACCTTTCTCCCAAGTCAGTGGACGCTTCTTGCCTCACACTGATGCAACTTAAATGATTCTTCTAAGAATTAAAAACATCTAGCTGGGGGCGCCTGGGTGACTTAGCCGGTTGAGCGTCTGCCTTCGGCTCAGGTCATGGTCCCAGGGTCCTGGGATCGAGCCCTGCGTCGGGCTCCCTGCTCAGCGGGGAGTCTGCTTCTCCCTCTGCCTCTGTCCCTGCTTGTGCACTCTCTCTCCCTCTCAAATAAATAAAAATCTTAAAACAAACCCAAACAAACATCTAGCCGGGTCTCTACCTTGACTCGCTGCGAGTAAGTAGGACATGTAAGTGGCAGGTTCCGCCTCCAGCAACATCGGGGGATAGATGATGCCTTTCCTTCTGCCCATTACCAGGCAAGGGTTGTCCGTCCCGTCTCCAGCGTCCACGAGCTCTATATTCCTACAACTTATTTTCAATTCCTCTCTCTTTTATGAGCTAGAGAGTCATCCTCAGGTTTGCCTCTGAGAATAAACCCTTTGTGCGGTGGGTAGAGATGAGGGAAGGAGGTCTACTTTCACCAAAATGTCCTGAATTACCTGTTGCACTGCTAGCTTCAACCCCAGACCAGCTTCTGGCTCAGCCCCTGCGACGATGTGGCACGTTCCGCTCACTCTGTGCCTCTGCTGTGGCGTCTCTCCGACTCGCAACGCATCGGGGCTGGCTTCTGGGGGCTCATGTGAATCACTGACAGACTTCCAATCTCAGTCCTCCTTTGTACATCAAACGACCGAATCAAATGAAGCGTCCTTCGGCACCAGGCTTTAGAAACAGAAAAACCCTATTTATGCACATATGAACAGAAGGACAAGATACAGATTGCAGATGAAAACATGGGCCCGATTCTCATTTCATAACCCTTGGTCCCACCGTAGGGTGTCCTCAAAGGCTGGACATTTTCCCTCAGGAGAGACTTGGCGAGACGGGGATGCAAATACACCAATGATTCTTCCGCCAGGACCCGGCTGGCCCTGGGCCCCCACTCAGTGGCATTTTTTGTTCTTATGGAAGGTCAAGATTTCATCTGAGTAAAGCCAGACATCCCCGTAGCAGCCGCTGCGTGGGCTCAGCCCTCTTACAGGCCTCAGCCCTCAGCCCAGGTCCTTCGGAGCATCCCTTTGGTCCTCCATCCCCACGGCTGTTCCAGCAGCCCGGGATGGCTTGTCTTTGATTGCCCCGATGATTTTTACGTAGGAGCACAATCCTGAGGGATACCACACCTCAATCCATTTCTCTGGACGTCTTAGGCTGACCAGTCTACTCCATGGAATGCCTTAAAACATCAGTTCCCGAGCCCTGAACGTCAGCCTGGCTGTGACAGGTACAGCAGGGAAAGCCCCAGCCCACAAGAAAGTTGCTTCACCTCTCATGGTTCTGCCGAGGTGAGCCGGTCACAGACAGAACTTCCAAACGACCCGTTATGCTTTGCCACTATGACTGCTGGTGTGAGCGAGCTTTGCGGATGGAACCCTGTTGCAATGATTCTGTTTCCATAGGACCTTGTTTAGTGCTCGTGGCATAACTGGTACTTGAGAAATGACGCTAAATATTGAAGGACAGCGTGTGAACTGAACCACAATACACAATTATTAGAGAGTCTCTCCTCCAATACTGCAGCCTTTAAGGATGTGAATCTAGGCAAGAGGAATCATTAGAAAAGCTGGAAAGATAAAGACGGACTCTATCTAACTCTGACCCAACAGGAAGGTATGGCTTAATGGAATTCACCCACCTTCTCCAATAAAGCAGGGAACGGGGAGTAGTTAATGCAAATTCACTTTAAAAATAGCAACGGGTAATTTGTGCCTAGATATTTTTCAGCCATCACTCCCCCAAATATCTGTGCTGCTGAGTGCTTCGGCTAGGTGGTGCCTGGGAACCCACATGCAGGGCCGAGAGCACAGGAAGAAACACACAAGTTATATCAAGTTCCTGATGTGTTGTCTTTGAAGGTCCTCAAGTAACTCTCTCTCTAGAACAGGAGAGCCATGTGTAAAGGGCCACCACCGCCTTTTACAGCTGCAGGTTGCCTGTGCATGGACATTGAAACCTCCCTCAGTCCAGTCTTTCATGAAATCTGCCAATGAGGAGACTGGACCACGTGACCTCCAGGGGACCTCTGAGGGACTTCTGCTCCTTGTTCTGTGATGACATCAAATCATCCGACGAGCTCCGGAAGTGACGACCCTCTCTCTCTGCGGGGTTTTCTCCTATTCCTCTGAGTTACAGCGTTGAGGTCAGTTGTGAGGTCAATCTTTTAATTCCCTTAAATGGGCTCAATTTTAGCCACCTCTGCTCTCCCTAATCCTTACCTTGATAGCCACTGTAGACATCTTGCTCCTACCCCAGAAGATGCGGAGTCCACAAGGCTTACTTTTCTTCCGGGTGTGAGCCCCCCTCTACATGCAGGGATATACCCGCCTCTGTTTTGATGCCCCCCATTTCCTCCTTCCACCCATTTCTCTCCTTCTGTTATTTATTTATGTATTTTTAAAGCATAACAGCACAACAACTAGCTAAGAACAGATCTTTGTGGCCAATGCCTGGGACAACAGTTCTCAAACATTATTATTATTATTATTATTATTATTTTAAGTAAAATCATCTTTGGGCACCTGGGCGGCTCACAGTCGGTTAAGCATCTGCCTTTGGCTCAGGTCATGATCCCAGGGTCCTGGGATCCAGTCCCCCACCCAGCATCCTTGCTCAGTGGGGAGTCTGCTTCTCCCTCTGCCTCTCCCCCTCCAATCTCTCTCTCTCACTTGCAAAAATAAATAAATAAAATCTTAAAATCAAAGTGAAATCATCTTAGAAAAAGTAATTACATAGCTTCTCGGCGTTTTGGCTAAGATCAAGTGTAGAAAAAGTAATTACACTAGACCCATAATATATAAATCAGCAAAGACTGGAAGAGCCTGTCTAGGCTTCCTACCTCACGTGTCCCTGGTACACTTTAGAATAATCTAAAAACCAATTGCTTAGGGAGAAAGGGGAACCCTCCTAGGCTGTTGGTGGGAATGCAAGCTGGTGCAGCCACTCTGGAAAACAGTATGGAGGTTCCTCAAAAAGTTGAAAATAGAGCTACCCTATGACCCAGCAATTGCCCTACTGGGTATTTACCCAAAGGATACAAACATAGTGAACCGAAGGGGCATCTGCACCCCAGTGTTTATAGCAACACTGTCCACAATAGCCAAACTATGGAAAGAGCCCAGATGTCCATCAACCAATGAATGCATAAAGAAGATGTGGTATTTATACACACAATGGAATATTACTCAGCCATCAATAAAATGAACTCTTGCCATTTGCAATGACATGGATGGAACTGGAGGATATTGTGCTAAGTGAAATAAGTCAATCAGACAATTACCATATGATTTCACTCATATGTGGAATTTAAGAAACAAAACAGAGGATCATCGGGGAGGGAGGGAAAAATAACACATGACAAAAATCAGAGGGGAGACAAACCATAAGAGACTCTTAACTCTACAGAACAAACTGAGGGTTCCTGGTGGGGAGGTGAGTAGGGGGATGGGGTAACTTGGTGATGGGCATTAAGGAGGGGATGTGATGTATTAAGCGCTGGGTGTTCTATGCAACTGATGAATTACTGAACTCTACATCTGAAACTAATAATACACTATATCTTAGTTAATTGAATTTAAATACAAATATTTTATTTATTTATGTATTTATTTTATTTAAAAGATTTTATATATTTGTTTGTCAGAGAGAGAGAAAAAGCACAAGCAGGGGGAACAGGCAGAGGGAGAAGTAGGCTTCCCGCTGAGCAGGGGGCCCGATGCGGGGCTCGATCCCAGGACTCTGGGATCATGACCTGAGCCGAAGGCAGACGCTTAATCGACTGAGCCACCCAGGTGTCCCAATAAAAAATATTTTAAATAAAAAAAATAGAAATTCTCTTAGCATCACTGTATGAAATAATAAATAAAATCTACTAAAGTGAAAAAAAAATGCAACTGCTTGGAATACTGAAGAGACCAAAATTACGGGAAAAAAAATAAGCATCAGTAAAAACATTCCACCTGCTTCCTTAGCTGTTACAAATGCACAGCAAAGAGAAATAAGACCAAATTAGGCCAACTTTTAAGAGAGCTTTTTTGGGGGATCTTTCATTTTCCCATTCATATTAGGAGGCATTATGACCTGGGTTAACCAAATAAAGAAAAAAATATATTGGGAGCAGGAAGCCAAAGACTGAGTCACACACAACTGTCTCTTTACCAGAACTAGAGACAATTCAAAGAACGATGAACAGGAAATGTCCAACATCATAGAACGAGGTTGTAGTTAGAGAAACTCACAAGAATATAGTCAACGTCATGGGTTTGTAATAGCCTTTAGATCTGGAACTGTCTTTGCTAGCTCTATGTTACCCGTTCTTAGCCTTTGGTTAATGACCCTGCTCTGTCTAGGCTTCTTTCTGCCCCAGGAAAATTCAGAATAACAACTTAGGATGGGGAGGGACAGTTACTCTGTCCCCTCCCGCTGTGGTGCAACCCAACTGTGCAACTAGAGTCACTGTCCCTATGTTTGGCAGAGAGAATCATGCCTCCCTCGAACCCTGCTAGTCGCTCCTGCAAGATCTTCTTCTGCTGACCTGAAGTAAAGAGTTTGGCTTTTTCAACCATATCAGACTCCAGATTTTGATACCCTCAAATCACAGGCTCTACTAAGACATGTGCAAAATAATGTCTTCTTTCTCTAAAGCCTAAGCTCTTTCTTGTGGAATCTTCTGGAAAGCTGCAATAAGCAATTAATACACTCCAATATCTTGAATGTTTCTACCAAAACTCGTGTTAAGATCGTGGTAGGCACATCTTCTGAATCCCAATTTACCATTGCCACTACATAAAATAGAGTTGTCTCACTATTTTCCATATACTTCACTTAGTCAATTTCACAGTTTAGGGTCTGTTACTTGTAATTCCCCTCTTGATGGAACCAAATTTTACATATCAGGATGCAACAGAAAACACAATTCAAACAGACTTAAATAATGAAGTGTATTTATTAAATCACATTTCAAACGCCCAATGGCATTGGCAAGCTTCAGGTTTGGTTTGATCAGAGCTCCCGTTCAGTTTCTCTGTGATTCTTTTGGCTTGCTTTCCTGTTTTCTATCAGTTGCATCCCTTGACTTCCTGAAAGCAGAATGACTCTAGCAGTTTCAGCCTTCACTGTGCAGAAAGAGAGTGTTTCTTTTTCCTCCAATGGGTGAACAAGAGAGTCTTTAATTTCACTTTAATTAGACTAACTTAGACCATGTGCTCATTCCTCAACCAATCACTGGGCAAGGAGGATGTGTTTATGCTCACCATCTTTGGCCAACTTAGGGCTCATGTCCACAGTCAAGTCCATCAAAGCTGCACGGCTGCTATGTGATAACTATGTGATAGTATCGGGGAGGAATGGGAGTTCAAAGGTCACCAACCATGGGCACCATGCCCTTTGGAGAACCTGAATTAATCAACTCTGGGAAACATGTCTGCCAGTAGCCCACTCCTACATGGTGGAATGGGAGGGCAGTTTCAGAGATGGGGGCCTGGCAGGCAAACCCAGGGGTGTCCACTACACCAAGAAAAAAACCCAGAATTCTCCCTCTTTTCCTAAAGCACACCTTAAAACGCCTTGTCTGCCGACTCACTTCAGTACTTATTACTGCAGAAAAATACTTTCTGGGAAGAAAAAACTTGTTAAATAGCGTATAAAACTAAATCTTGGAATTTGGGAAATCCTAAGTTGGTGAAAATGTCGGTCTGTTGCCTGACAGCTGATTATTTCTTTGGTTGCTCATCACATCTTAATGCCAACTATTTCCTTTCTATTGTGATGGGTGTGGATCTCAGGCTACAAACTTATAGAAGGAACATCCATTTCTTTATTTTTGAGACCTAAGTCTGAGACCCCAGGCACCTGGATCCGTGTGAAATTCAATCTCCAGCATTTTTGGACCACCGCCTCTCCCTCAAGGTTGTGCAAAGATGTCCATGGGTCTTACTGGCCCCAGTGAACTTGGACGTGTCTTTCCTTGTGGCTTCTGCTGGACAACTGTGATCCAGATCTACATGGCTCTTCTCTGTCCAGCAGTTCTACTGCCCCTAAGTCTTGTCAGGGTAGCAGCAGGTTGGGCAAGACGGGCTACTTGGTGCCCGGGGCCCGGCATCCTTCCACACCCCACCAGCCATCCCTGTCTCACTAGGCCTTTTCAGCCTCCTTCAGCCCTTATCTCTACTGTCGATCTTTGAGTCCCTAAAAATATAATTCTTCCTCCTTATAACTCCCCAAGAGCACTCTTAACACAATCTCCTTAAAGATTTCTTTATTTATTTTAGGGGGCGGAAGGGGCAGGGGGAGAGGGAGAGAGCAGGAATCCTCAAGCAGACTCGGGGCTGAGTGCAGAGCCCAATGCGGGGGGCCAATCCCACGACCCTGAGATCAAGACCTGAGCCAAAATCGATCGACTGAGCCACCCGGGAGCCCCTTAACACAATCTCTTCAAATTAGCTGATGCTTTTACACAAGATGTGAAGCCGGGTGCTCTAAAGAAATGGAATAGGTTCTGCTACATGTTTAGAGGAGAATGGAGGAGAAATTATAGGAGAAAACCACGTTTAAGTTACTTAAACTTGTTACATAATCAAACACGACTTAAACCTGGTTTTCTCTCCCACTGCCCTTTGACGGGAGCAGGGAGAAGTTTCTTCTGTCCATTGCAAAACTGTCAAGTTGAGGGGCGCCTGGGTGGCGCAGTCGGTTAAGTGTCTGCCTTCGGCTCCGGTCATGGCCCCAGGGTCCTAGGATCGAGCCGCATCGGGCTCCCTGCTCAGCAGGGAGTCTGCTTCTCCCTCTCCCACTCCCCCTGCTTGTGTTCCCTCTCTCTCAAATAAATAAATAAAATCTTTAAAAAAAAAGTCAAGTTGGTGACATTTCTGGTCACTCTCGAGAAGCAACAGTCTTACAGACCACTGGGTGACAAAATGTGCCTCGATTTATTCATCAGAATGCTCAGTCCTGTAAATAAGCAAAACCTCTGCTTGTTTTGGCATTCGGTCTTGTCTTTTCTGCCCCGACGGGGCTGGCCGTAACGCAGAACATGTGGCCAGGGAGAGAGAGAAGGGCCTTGTGGAAAGCGCCCCTCCTTCTGTGACTCTAGCCTCTTGGCCCACAGAGGTTTCTGCCCCTCCCCCCCCCCGGGGTCTGGCCCTGTGCCTAGAGTTCACAGCACTGTTTTGTCTAAAGAAATCTCCCCAAATGCTCCCTCTCTCTCTCTCTGACCCTGTCGTAAGTGGGCTAAGTGTCGTGGGACCAGTTCCCAGACATTTCCTTTGTAAGTTCTGCCCGTGACTCTCAGCTACCCTAGCCGCAACTTCTGGTGAAGTCCTTTCTCTTACTGATGCGCTCAATGCATTCTTTGCAAGAGGAACTCATTCTTATAAGGGAAGGCTGGATTTTGTGGTATAATTATTTTTTTAAGATTTTATTTATTTATTTGACAGAGAGAGAGAGCACAATGGGGAGAGCATCAGACAGAAGCAGAGGGAGAAGCAGACTCCCTGCTGAGTGGGGAGCCCGATATGGGGCTCAGCCCAGGACCCTGGGACCATGACCCAAGCCAAAGGCGGACGCCTAACAACTGAGCCACCCCAGCACCCCTGTGGCGTAATTGTGCCTGACCTCCCTGAAGTCTACACTCTGCAATGTGTGGCTACACTATTTAACAAAAGGGGTCCCTACTCTGTGCTGTGGGGTCACTTCCACATCAGGGCAGCTGATGTTCCTCTTCAAATAATTCCACGGCCTCATTTTCTCTGTCAGAATTTGTCTTTCAAAGATGCTGACAGGGGCGCCTGGGTGGCTCAGTCGATTAAGCATCTGCCTTCGCTCAGGTCATGATCCCGGGGTCCTGGGATCGAGTCCCGCAATGGGCTCCCTGCTCCGTGGGGAGCCTGCTTCTCCCCCTCCCTCTGCTGCTCCCCCTGCTTGTGTGCTCTCTCTCTCTCTCAAATAAATAAATAAAATCTTAAAAAAAAAAAAAGATGCTGGCTCTGATCACAACTTTAAGATCCCCGATGGGTTTGAGGGAGAGGCATGTGATCGGTGACTATACCTATTAACCTATGAACTATTCCCATGATCTTCTAGGGCTCCGGGGCCTCTGACCTGCGTGGAACCCATACTACTCTTTCCCTTTCCTGTTTTCCTGGGTGAATTAGCCTAACTCAGCCATTCTCCAGGTGGGAGAGTTTCATACGTAGACAATGAAGTCTTAAATCCTGTCTACTTGCACTGTTCATTTCTCAAGTATGTGTATTTGTTTCCTCGGCAAAATCGTAAGTTTATGAGGAGAAGCAAGGGTGACAGCCCCCCACTCCGCGGGGAAGGACCTGCTCCTTTGGGATGAATGGCAGTCTTACAGATAAAGTGGCTGGAGCCCCTTCTCCTCTGGAAGCAACCGCTGAGGCGATGGGGCTTGGGGGCCTCGGACGGCTCAGGAGTTCCACAACCTGAAGCAAAAATGTGACTTTCCCATTCGTGCCCATTTTAAACGTTTTAAAAGCATTTACCCTGGGGCTGCTGACACTTGTAAGGAGTGAGTCAGGTAGAGGCACCACCTGTTATTGTCCCAGCGATCAGCACACTAGGCTATGAACGCAGGTGACAGAAGTGTAATGGCTTTATCAGTAGACCCACCCGTTGAAACAACTGGGAATGACTTTCTTAAAGGAAACAGATGACGGATAATCACACTACTGAGTCATCTCATCGACCATGTGCTGACGTCATTCACCACGGGTTTCCAGAATCCCGAATTCCTAGGGTAGGTCAGTGTTACAGGCCTCAGAGGACACAGGGAGAAAAAATACTGAGTCATACGAAGGCATTTTTCTAATTATCCCGAAGGTTATTCTCGAATGGAAAAAAAAAAAAAAAAAGGAACACTGTTACTATGGTATTCTAGAAAACCAAGAGATTCTGACTCACAATAGATGCCATCATCTGACAGCTAATGTCCCCAAGGATAAAGTTAAAGAAATATTTTTGTGAAAGAATTCCTACCACTTGTTTAATTAACGCATCCATCAACTCGCATGTTTCTCTCTGTGTATGAGAACATTTAGGTTCCACTCTGTTAGCAAATTTCCAATCATATAACATAGTGTTACCAATGATAGTCACCCTGTGTTACCTAAGATCCTCAGCCCTTACTCATCTTAGAGCTGACCGCTTGTACTCTTTCGCCACCCTCTCCCATATCGCCCCACGTCCTCCACCCCGGGGTTCCAACCACTGTTTTACTCTCTGTTTTTATTAGTTTGACTTTCTTAAAAATTGGATTCCACATATAAGTGATGCCACGCGGCATTTGTCCCTGCCTGGGTACTTCACTTAGCATAATGTCCTCAAGGTCCATCTGTATAGCTGCAAAGGGCAGGATTAAAAAAATTTTTTTATTCAATTAAAATAAATAATTGAGCTACAGTTGGAAAAAAATCAAGATGTTATGGGGTAGTCAGTTCAGCTCTACATCTTCTGGGTACGACTATTTCGGCACAAAGAATAAACATGCAGAGAAATGCAACTCGGGAGCTGGAGAGCCAAGTCCTGGTAAATAAGACTGTAAGCCGACCTCCCCCTACCCTTGGTTCCTGCTGCCTCCTCTCCTCCTTTCTTGGAAGACTCTCTCACTTGACTTTCTAAACTGAGTGCAAGTCTTGCCTGCTCCTTGGACCTTGCCAGGCTAGCCGTCCGGGCTCCCTGTATCCTCTTAACCCTTACCTATTTTACTTTTGAATTTTGGTTGTCATTCTGGGCTTGTCTCAGCAGAAGACACATCTATTTCGAAGTTGATATTTGATGTAAGAGCCTCAGGTGAGTTGGGCATGTGTTTATTTCATGCGCTCTGGGCTTATAGAACGGGTGTGTGTTAAGACAACACACAATCATAAGGTCAATCTCAAGGTGATTTGTCCTTGTGCCTGCCTAGGTGGTGGAAGTTTTGATGTAGGGCTTAAAAGAAAGACTCCGAGTTAGTTAAAAAAAAAAAAAAAAAAGGAGGTAGAGAAGATTTTTTAAATGAATTAAAAATGGTTATATCAACACAAAAATGGGATTTAAAAGACAAGTCTATTTAAAAATCCATTCTCTGTCAGACAATTTCTGAATCTCAGCTCTGATGACAATCTTTGCTCTCACTCCTTCCTTAAGATCAAAGGCAGAGACTGTGCCAACAGAATGATTTTGATTACCATTCACAAAAGTCATGATTCTTACGTACCTTCATATCTCTAATGGGAAGATTCTATAATGCAGAGGCAGGGAGAAATAAGAATGCTGTAGTTCTCATTGAAAGAATGAAGAGCATCTAAAACGCAACAAAATGAGAATTTGTTGTTTTGTCATGGCGACTTATAATTCCTATCATGGTGACTTATGAGTCCAATGACTGGGCGGTGGGAGTTATCTAGGATTTTATGATGAGAATTTTCATACACAGTTGACCTCTGGGCAACGTAGGTTTGAACTGCGTAGGTCCACTTATATGCAGATCTTTTTTTTTTTTTTTTTATAAACCCAGGACTGTAAAAGTATTTTCTCTTATTTTTTTTCTCTAGCTTACTTTATTGTAAGAAGATAGCATACAATACATATAACATACAAAATACATGTTAACCAACTGTTTATCTTATTGGTAAGGCTTTGGTCAACAGTAGGCTATAAGCAGTTCATTTGCGCGGGAGTCAAAAGTTAAATGGGGATTTTTCCACTGGAGGTCAGTGCCCCTAACCTGTTTTGTTCAAGGGTCAACTGTACTTTCAGAGAAGCCAGGTTAAAAAATTCCAGAAGTATATATTCCAGCTTATTGATCTTCTCAAGCACAAGCATGTCTTCTAATATCTACGTTGTAGCGTGTTTGCCAAAGTGATAGTAGCAGTCAAGTCTTTACTCACTTACTGTGATAGTATAAGCCAGAGCTTCAACAGGAGAAGGCGTCCGCTCCCTCAGTGCTTCTTTCCCCACAGGAGAGTGCCAGCTGGGGGTCGGTGCATCAGCAGGAGAGGGGGTCATCTTACTGCAGAGGGGGCCTGAACCATAGGCTCCTGCCATTTCTCGGGGGCCAGGGCAGGTGGTGCCTGCGTCCTTGGCTGCAAGGCCCCTCAGAGATTGCAGGTGCACTGGGCTCGCAGCAGGTCTTTTGTGGGAAGGCAGCGGTCAGGCAAAACTTTGTAAATGCCTTTGGTTGGACCTGAAAAAAAAAATCACACATAGGTTTTACACAGCAGCGGGACTCGTGTTTGATTAGGTCTGGCTAGTAGGATGTTTTATTTCTGGGCTCTGTTAGATACTTGACAAAGTATCTAACAATCAAACGAGCTAGCTGAAAACAAAGGGGAATTTATTGGAAGAGTATGGGAATATTTTAAATAAGGGAAGGAGCGGGACGAATAATAAAATTAAAGGAATGAAATTGATTCCAGGGCCAACTGGGTGGCTCAGTCGTTAAGCGTCTGCCTTCAGGTCATGATCCCAGAGTCCTGGGATCGAGCTCCACATCAGAGCTCCCCTTTAACTCCCCTACTCAGAGAGTTAAAGGAATATGACCATTAACAACTTCATATATGTAGCTCTACCACTAGTCCCACCTTTCGTAGCTCTAGTTAAAAAAAAAAAAAGGCGCAGAGAATTCTGATTGGCCCCTATCTCGATCAATCACTGTGGATGTGGACCAATCACTATACTCCCATAGTAGAGGGAGGGCGTTGGGTTCCAGCCAGTCTATTGGGCATCATTTCCAGAGAAGAAGGAATTATTAGCCAGAAAGAGGCATAGAAAATACCTCTAAACACATGAGAACAAATGTCATTGGTTTCTATGTCTAAGAATGTAAAGGAAAAAAGATAGTGCAAAAACTTAGCAAACAGCTTTCCATCTATGAAATAACTTGTTTTATAAAGACAGGAAACACCAAAAGTCACTACATGGTTCAGTAACATTGTTTTTTGTTTTTCAAATTTAATTAATTAATTAATTAATTTTTTGAGAGAGAGAGAGAGAGAGAGAGAGAGAGAGAGCACAAGCAGGGGCAGAAGGAGAGGGAGAAGCAGACTCCCCACTGAGCAGGGAGCCTGATGTGGAGCCTGGGACTCCCGGATCATGACCTGAGCCAAAAGCAGAGGCTTAACACATTGAGCCACCCAGGCACCCCTAGTAACATTGTTTTTATAATTTTTAAGTAAATTCTTCTGGTGGCTAGTGTTTCTTCTCAGCTCTTACATACACTGCTTCTCTTCTCCTTCACACTCTCACACACTCCACTGTGCAAATCTCAGGATACAAAATAAAAGATGAGGTTTCTGTTCTGAGAAGCAATTACATTTCCTCTTTCCCTCTTGATGTTCACTTTCAGTGTGTGAAAATTCTAGTTGAATAGCACATATTGTTAATGCAGTATGTGTGTCTCTGCATGTACACTTGCTTTTTCCCACCATAAGGTTTTCCTGAAGGTCCAAGTGTTATTCTATTGGCCCAGTGAAAAAGTTAAGTTTAAACAGTGTATTGTATTCTTAATAGAGTAGAAGGAACAACAATAGCTCTCACCACATTAAAGGAACAGCAGATGCTCACATAAAACTTCACTGCAGAGGCGCCTGGGTGGCTTAGTCGGGTGAGCATCTGCCCTAGGCTCAGGTCATGATCTCAGGGTCTCAGGATCGAGCCCTGCATCGGGCTCTGCACTGGGCGTGGAGCCTGCCTGAGATTCTCTCTCTCCCTTTCCTCTGCCCCTCCCTGCCTTTCATGTACTCTCTCTCAAAAACAAACAAAAAATCCTTTATTGCAGTTCACAATGACACCCTCACCTATTTATTGGTTGATACTGTCCCATTCTAATACTGATTCAAAAGGAGCTAGCTTCAGTATTATAGAATAACAACCTCTTAAAAAAACAACCATCTTTCATGTGAGACTCTGCAAGTGTCTCTGGCCAAAAATGCTCTCTGCTCTGTGGTGCTTCTCTGAAGATGCCCCTCTCCAGCTTTCTTTCACCCTCCAACCCAGGAAAAGGCTAACCTCTTCCCCTAGAAACAGTGTACATTCCTCCTCTCTCACTCAGGAAAAGGAAAATCCATTTTTCTGGCCTCTTATAAGGAAAAATGTAACTGATTTCCAATGCAATCTGAGCTATTCTCTAATTCCAAGTGTTTTTTTTTTTTAAATATATATTCGTCATCCTTCTGTCCCTTTTGTGTGTCTTCTGATATCATACATGAAATTTTCTACCCCAGGGCACTTGATCTCGCTTCACTGACTTTCCTACCTTGCCTGGCCTTTAAGGAATGACTATCATCACAGGACTCCAAAATTTCCCATCTTGGGGAATAGGGATCAAGTTATCTTTCTAAGGAGTACACAGGATCACTTAGGACCTCAGTAACCACCACCACGCTCCTTGAAAGAATTTAGAGTTGTTTTAACTCTTTATCAAGTTGTTAGCATGCTGGGAAACATAATGCTTAACTTTGCGTAAAGAAAGTAACCCTTTCTCGTAAGCATCCCAGAAGGGCAGAGAGCATAGGTCCATAAGGCAAGTTACTCTGCTTCTCTAGTCTCCTTGTCTGTGACACAACAGAAGTCCTGATCTCACAGGCTATGGTGGTTAGGATTAAGTGAGCTGATCCACGGAAGGGGGCTTGGAACCTGCTGGAAACATAGGAAGTACTCAGTGTTAGTGCTGTTACTATCCGAGGAATTAATCTCTGTGAGGCAGCTGGGTGCCTTGGGGAGAATACTGGGCTTCTGGGCAAAGCCTCTGGGTTTCTGTTCAAATCACACACTTAATTTCAGTGTCTTTGGATACAGAAGTGGATTAACATCACCCTCTCTAACTGTATGACAGGGGAGTTGTGAGAGTCAAAACAAGATAATGCATTACGAAAGTAGTCTATAAGCACGAAGCCCTTATTATTACTCCTCGTCTTCTGTGATTTGGTTCCCTCGTACAGTTCTGACACTGATTCTCATGTGCGTGGGTTTTCCATTACCACCAAGAAATTCTCCAACACCAGCTGGGGGTCCTACAGTTGAACTCGATTCTGACACTATCTATCGGGAGATGGCATCGTGAAGGGCTCAGTCCCACATGACTGCCCCCCCTCATCCCCGCTGCCCCCATGTCAGACACCAATCACAAGACCAGGTTGTTCCCTGGGCTTCTGATCCACTGGCTATAAATTAGAAGTTTCCATGACCCCTACCTCACATTCCATGAATTTGCTAGAGTGGTTCACGGATCTCAGAGAAACATTTTACTTACTAGATCACTGGTTTATTATAAAAGGATGTAACTCAGAAGTGCCAGATGGAAGAGATGTGGAGTGCAAACAATGGGGGCAGGGAAGGGTGTGGGGCTTCCATGCTCTCTGAGCATACCGCTCTCCCCGAATCTCCACGTTTCCCTACCCAGAAGCTCTCTGAACCCCATCCTTTTGGGTTTTTATGGAGCCTTCATTACATAGGCAGGATTGATTAAATCATTGACTACCGGCAAACAATTCAACTTCCAGCCCCTCTCCCTTCCTCTGAGGTCAAGGGCATGGGACTGAAAGTTCCTACCCTCTCGAGTCACATGGTTGGTTTTCCTGGAAACCAGGCCCCATCCTTAGGTGCAGCCTAAAAGTCACCTCTAGAACACACTGAGGTGTGGTTGGAAGGATTTGTTATGAATAACAAGACAACCTTTATCGCTCTTATCACTTAAGAAATAACAAGGGTTTTAGGAGCTCTACCAGGAAGAAGGACAAAGACCAAATATATATTTCTTGCTTTAAATCACAATATCACACCCCGTCATCTGGCTCCCAAATCTCCCTTAATGATGAAGTCCCTCATTTAATTTGCACTAGTTTGAGTTTGGTTTCTGTCATTTGCAACCACAAGAACAGGTCTGGGAGATACTTTTTTTTTTTTTTAATTTTCTATTTATTTATTCATGAGAGACAGACAGAGAGAGAGAGAGAGAGAGAGAGAGAGGCAGAGGGAGAAGCAGGCTCCCAAGGAACAAGGAGCCTGATGCAGGACTCGATCCCAGGACCCTGGGATCATGACCTGAGCCGAAGGCAGACGCTTAACCATCTGAGCCACCCAGGCACCCAGGTCTGGGAGATACTTAACATACAAGTTTTTATAGACATATTATTTATTTCATCCTGATAGCAGAAAGAAGGTTTCTGGATCAGAGGCAGACTGTGTACTTAAAAAATATCTCTATCCTCTGCCCCATTTTACCCCAGTGCAATAAGACACATGTCACATTGCACATATAAAGGGTTCTGGGGATGCCTGGGTGGCTCAGTCAGTTGGGCATCTGACTCTTGATTTCAGCTCAGGTCATGCTCTTAGGGTTATGGAATTGAGCCCTGCTTTGGGCTCCATACTCATCAGGGAGTCTGCTTGGGATTCTCTCTCTTCCTCTCCCTCTGCCCCCGCCAAGAATAAATCAATCAATCTTTAAAGGGGATCCATACTATAGGAGAGAAACCCACAAATTATAAATTTTGGTGCTTTATGGGATCTACTGTATAGCTGCTCCCTCCTGTTCAGAGAGGGAGTGAAACTAACTTCTTAAAGGAAACAAATCCTCTCTGGGGAAAGAAGGGGAAGAAGGTCCCTGTGTATTACAACACACATAAATGAAGATAAATGAATGGAAAACGAATGACTCGAGGGGAGATAAACCTGTAAATCTCTCTGAAGTAATTCACTATCTCTGTCTTCCAAGGAATGGCTACACTCATCCTGAAACCTAGGATGCCAGTAAATTTTGCTCAGAAAGCCCTGGCTAGCTGGAAACATGAAATATTCACACTGTTTCCAGTAGCAGGTGGAATTAATAGGATGTGGTGCCTGAATTTGGGTGGTGAGGTTGGCCCTGACATTTCTGGCTTGGGAAGCTCTTTACTGGGGTAGCAGATATGGAGGAAACGAGGAGAATGGGGCTGTTTTGGGGGGCTAGGCAGGGAGGTTCATGGGGTGATGTATGATGACTCCATCACAGGGCAAGTTGAGTCTGAGATGCTTGAGGGTTATGTGGATGGAGATGCCTGGCCAGCAGCTGGGCTGAATTTCAACAGCAGATCTGAGCTGCAGATACGGTGGTGGGGTTCCTTCATGGGCAGTGCTGTGAGATGGCTGTGGGTCTGATTGCAAGGGCAACGTGTAGTATGGGTGCAAGATGGAGGACAGAACCCAGGGTTGGTCAACATCCGGGCTTCAACAAGCAGTGTGCACATTGGCCACATCAGTTGGGCACATGCTGCTCAGCGTGGGGACTGTTATTGAACATGTTTGCCCACCCCAGCTGCAAATCTGGGGCGATGCAGCTAACCTACCCTAGAAATGAAGGGGAAATCCGTCATTCCCTGGGGTACCTAATGGAAGCTGCTATCAAACTGTGAAATATCTTCAGAATTGCCAAAGCAATGGTTTACAAGCCTATGTTGTCAGCATTAGCTGGGGCAAGTGTGTTTAAAGCAACTCCAGTACCAGGTTTTCCCTGCAGAGATTCTGAGTCTGATAGGTCTGGGGCGGGGCCTGACTACGTCAGTTTTTCCGGCTCATAGGTGATGCTACTGTGCCTCTGGATTCGAGTACCAGTGTTCTGGAGTTACAAGCACATGACCTTCCTACAAGAGCCACTTAATTAAGGACCAGAGAGTCTACTGCCCTGTATTACAAGGGAATTTATCTTTGTGGCATGTAGCAAATAAATTATGGTTATGGGGCATCTGTCTCAACCTTACTGCCTTGTAAGCGTGTGCTCATACATATTCCCAGACCAATATGTAAGGAGGCGGCACCTTCACTGAGCCCCCTGGTTAATGTCAGACACCTGGAAAATCATCCTACTTGCACAAAGGGAGAGATCACTCAGCCGAACCTTTCAGAAAGTGGTCAGCATGGGAAAGAAGAGATTTTTGCTGGTTTGTCTACCATTTTCCTAAAAAGCCGCTGAGAAGAAGCTGGTATGACAAAAAAAATGGTCACTGTTACACGATAGCAACAGGATTAGGGAACTAGAAGATTCAAAGAATGATGAAGAGGAATAACAACTTCTGGGGTGGCAGGGTGGCTCAGTCGGTGAAGCAGCCAACTCTGGATCTTAGCTCAGGTCTTGATCTCAGGGTCGTGAGTTCAAGCCCCACGTTCTACTTTAAAAAAAAAAAGAGTAACGACTTCTATTTTACCACAATTTACAGTTTACAAGGAACTTTAATATTTATTGTCTCATTTGAACACAACCCACCCAGAGAGGTGAGCAGAGCAGATGACACTCTCCCCTGTCTACAGCCATAGAAGTCAGTCACCTGTCTGGTCTCAGAGTCAGGTCTGACGCCCAGGGGCACTGAGTCCAAGTCAGGGTTTCTCCCACAGCCATAAAATTTTAGTAATTATTATGGCTTACAATGCCTTCTACTCTGATAATTAAATATATATTGTACACGGAATGTGAACAGATGGCGGAGAGTGTGGAAGAGCTAGACAGAAAGAGCAGGGGATGGAGAAGTGGCCGAGGGGGTGGAGGCACTCAGGGCCTGAGATCCGGAGATGGGAGCCTGTCCTGTGCTCTGGCCTGAGTGTTTTTGTCCTCCCCAAAGTCATAGGCTGGAATCCTCATGTCCAAGGTGGTGGCATCAGGAGGTGGAGCCTTGGGAAGTGCTTAGGTCATGACAGTAGAGTCCTCATGAATGGGGTTAGTTCCTTTATAAAAGGGGCCCCATAGAGCTCCCTACCCCCTTCACAACGTGAGCACAACAGAAGGTGTCAGCTGTGAGCCAGGAAAAGGGCCCTCACCTGACCCTGCTGGTGCCCTGATCGCAGACTTCTGGCCTCCAAACTGCGGGAAAGAAACGATGGCTGTTTATAAGCACCCCAGTCTATGGAGTTTTGTGATAGCAATGAGAATGGACTGAGACACGCCATGTGGTCACTCACTGTGTGGAGCGATCATCTCAACACTTTGGGCTCCAATTCCTCCCGTGTGAGATTATCAAGGCTCTTTCATGTTCCACGTCCTCCGGTGCTCTCATTCCTGTTCATCCTACTGAAGCGTAAAAGGTCTTAAAGGAATTAGGAGCCAGCTAGCAGGTACCAAAACACCAGCGTCAAACAAGTCACAATCACTGTAAAGAATGACAAAAACATTAACCAGGGATTTGGGTACTTATATCCACAGCATTGAAAATACAGTTTTCAGGAGGGAAAAAAAAAAGGCTTGCAATTTCTACTTCACCTAAAAAGCTTAGCCGGATCTCTCTCGCGTCTGTTATGTCAACTGTTGCTTCTCCACTGCTTACCTTCTCCGATTCCATGGATCCTTGAAAACCATCGTGCCTACTTCAACGGGTTCTCCATGATGTCAAGAATCCCAAAACGTAACTGTAACTTGCTTCAATTACTGTGTCAAAATAGCCAACAAGAAGTCACAGAAAAGGTACAAACTTCCAGTGAAAAAATTAAGTGAGTCCTGGGGATGTAATGTACAGCATGGTGAAGACAGCTAATACTGTACGGTGTATCTGAAAGTCGCTAAGAGAGTAGATCTTAAAAGTTCTCATCACAAGAAAAATATTCTGTAACTATGTGTGGTGATGGATGTTAACCAGATTAATGTTGTGATCATTTCACAATAGATACAAATACTGAACCATGCTGTGCACCTGATGTTCTGTGTCAGTTATACCTCAAAAAAAAAAAAAAAAAAAAATCTAAAGACAAAAGAAATTGTGCAATTTCAAAATAGCTGAAAATTCATCACACATTTCTAACCATGGCTATACTTATTTTTAATCCCCTCGTCCTCCAAATACAGAGGTCAGCAAGAACTAAATTGAAAAGAGGAAAGGGGCGCCTGGGTGGCTCAGTCACTTAAGCGTCCCACTCTTGATTTCGGCTCAGGTCATGATCTCAGGGTCGTGGGATCCAGCATGCTCAGCAGGTAGTCTGCTTGGGATTCTCTCTCTCCTTCTCACTCTGCCCCATCACCTGCTCTCTGTCTCTTAAATAAATAAATCTTTTTTTTTTTAAAGAAGATAAACACAAGAAATCATATAATCAGACTTGTTGGCCTGATTATTTTTAGGTTTTGTGGTCTGTTTCCTTTCTGGTTCTGGTGTATTTATTGGGTGCTTTGCCTCACGGTTTTAGCATTTATCTGTGCTAGTTTATACTAAATAAGGTTCCAAAGGCACAGGGGTGTTATTTAAATGGTGTTGTGTATCTCCTGGCATGGATTAGAGCACGCTCTTTCATAAATTCCCCCCAAGTCCTGCAGGGACCTGCCCCAGGACAAGGAATGTGGTCCTTTTCCCAGCAAACCTACCCATCTTGCATTAAATTAGACTAAAGCCTGGAAAGTAACGAACCTAGATTTTTTTTTTTTTTTTTGTCCTAAGTAGGGGTTTCCATGTGAGCTTTGAAAAAGCAAGAGACCAGGTGATGGAGTCAGACAGATTTTGTTCATATGCTGCCATCTTCTAGCTAGTGGTATGCGGGGGCACACTTTCCAGAGAGGACTTGAAATGTCAGGAATTTTGCAAGCCAGTTGTTAGACAAAGCCATTCTTCTTCTTCTTTTTTTTTTTTTTTAGATTTTATTTGTCAGAGAAAGAGAGAGCGAGTACAAGCAGGGGGAGCACCAGGCAGAGGGAGAAGCAGACTCCCTGCTGACCAAGGAGCCTGACATGGGGCTCGATTCCAGGACCCTGGGATCATGACCTGAGCCGAAGGCAGACGCCTAACCCACTGAGCCACCCAGGCATCCCTAGATAAAGCCATTCTTAAAAACTATACTCAATTTACAAATAATTTAAAAAATATACAACAAATAATTTAATGAAAAATGATATAAAAAACAAAGGTACTAATTACTTAAAGTGTATCATGTCCTAATTATTTACTACAGTCCATTCCTATTATTAGCGGTAGTCAGGTTCTGTAAAGTTACCCTGAACACCACGTGTGGTGATGGATGTTAACTAGATTAACGTTGTGATCATTTCACAATAGATACAAACACTGAATCATGCTGTGCACCTGATGTTCTATGTCAGTTATACCTCAAAAAAAAAATCTAAAGACAAAAGAAATTGTGCAATTCCAAAATAGTTGAAAACGCATCACTGAATTTGTGAGTATAACGTTAGAACCATGGTAATCAGAGGAAAAGCAGGTTTAGGATCCTGAGAGTCTCTGGTCACATTTTCATCCACCGATCAAAACATCATCTTGTTTGATGTATGTTTCTCTTTGGAGACATCTTATTTAATACATATTATTGATGCATTAACGCTGAACTCACAGCCAACAGCCCTATGACTCATGCATGAACAACGCTCATCTCATACAGGTATTCTCAAACTTCTCATCGCTCTGCATGTCTGTGAGTGACCGCGAGAGTACAGTGTGGCTTGATTTTGGGGTTACAAATAAGTTTTAGCAAGTGGGCAGTTTTGCAAATATGGAATCCCCAAATGATGAAGATCAACTGTACAACTGACTATGCTCTTGGGGTTATTTCCCTTTATTGTATCTTTTTGGTGGAAATATAACCCCGTACAACTGTGCATCTTTTCCCAACTCTTGTGTGCAGTGACGTCACCCTATTGTTTGAAATTGGCCACATGGGAGCATTTACACCATGGAAACTGGCAAATGTTCCAAAAAGAGGCTTGACCTGCTCATTGTCCGAATTTAAGAAAGAGATGGAGAAAATGTTAATATTGCAGATTAAACTTGTAAGGGTACCATGTCTGGAACCATCACCTTGAGAATAGCACAAAAATTGAGGAAATACTCTTCTAGCAGTCAAACACTTTTATCTGCTTCAACAAAGAAATCACTCAGTGATTGATGAATGAGTGAAATTCTGACATGTGTCTTCCTGGTTTCAGTTCTGTGTTAATCATTAATGTAAAAAAAAGTCAACAGATGTGCATGTCAGAACATCCTTTTGTCGACTGCAACAGGCTGGCTATGACAAAAATCAATGAAAGCATTCTATGGGAATCAAGTGTAGAACGGAATTGACAATTATGTATTTTATGATGATTTGCAAGTCGTGTCCTATACATCCGTTATCAGGAACATTTACGACTTTATTTTTTTAAAAAGATTTTATTTATTTGACAGAGAGAGACACAGCGAGAGAGGGAACACAGCAGGGGGAGTGGGAGAGGGAGAAGCAGACTTCCCGCTGAGCAGGGAGCCCGATGCGGGGCTCGATCCCAGGACCCTGAGATCATGACCTGAGCTGAAGGCAGATGCTTAACAACTGAGCCACCCAGGCGCCCCACATTTACAACTTTAAATGCATCCATTTCCCAAGGGCTGGTGGCTTATGCAAGGCACCCCTGATTCTAGCTGAGTGGCCTCCAGTACTTAACCCCCAAGCCTCCATTTATTTAGAGATAAAACAAAGAATGAACATAAAACTTCCTCACAAGCTTTTGAGAATTGAATGCATGATGGTTTCCGATATACGGTTGCTAGGGTAGTGACTCAACAAACGTCCGCCCCATCTCCTTGCTCACCTTGTCTGGAGGACAGAACCAGCGTCTGACCATTCCGGAGCACACACCTGCGCCGTGTTCCTGGAGCTGGCCCTGGACGGCCAGCCGTCTGTCTCCGTAGCAGGCTGGTGAAAACTCACCACTAGGTGGCAGGGCAAGACGCCTTTGATGGCTTTCGTTCTTCCGACAATGTAATTGATTCGTAATAATGTGAGGTATTTTACCCTTACCAGGCTAGAAAGAAAATAAATGAAATGTGTGAAGTCCACAGTCACAGTGCTCTGTCTAAACAGCTCTAGCCTGGTGATTGGTGTTGGCACCCTGAGCAAACATGTAATCCTCTGAGCCTCTTTTTGGACAAGTGTAAAACGAGTTAATCTTCACCTTTGGCAGAAACGATTTTCTTTCGGCAAACCCACTGCATCGTCTTCCTAGGCACACAATGTCTCAGGACCACTGCTAGCTGCCCCATACTTTGCATAACTGTACCCAAACCAGGTATGTCCTGTCTAATGAGGAGGGGGTCAGAAAAGCCCCTCTTCTTCCAAACTTCCCACCAAATCTCCCGTAGTCAGTTCTGACAGGCAATGTGGTACCTACTTTTCACAGGTAACATGCATTGTAAATGAGGCTTTTCTGGAAACCGATGCTTTAATAAGGAGATGATTGCACTGGCAGCAACCTTCGGCAGGGCTGGAAAGGGCTGAGAGTCTCCCAGCATTTTCCCAGTCATCTATGTCTGGCCCTGGGTATTCTCGGAGAGGCCACTTTTTCTTGGGAAGGCAAGTGACAAGTAGTAGTCTTTGTGAGTGAAGTCTGGATGGGCTCACCTGCCACCTATTGGTGAGAATGTTCACCCCCCCAAAGTCCCTTACTTGTTAAACCAGACTCCCATCCCATTTAGATGCCCCAGCACTGTCCGGGAATCTCAAAAGTTTTCCCCCTGAAAAGCAAAATACATCAACCTTTGAGAATTAAAGTAATAAAAATCAACTTAATTGATTTTCTGTCCACATGGAATTCACGAATAAAGATTTTGTAATGAAGTTGTTACTGTACACATAGTTAGCTTACTGTGTCCTATGCTCTGATGTTTCCATTAATGATTTTGACTAATAGTTTCACCCATCTGGGATGGTTCTGGTCATTTTAATGAAATCTTTTGAAGTTATTCCAAGTGGATCAATATTGATCACGACAGAGAACATCAGTTTTTTGTAAAGTGTAGACATTTCTCCCTACCTGAAACACAACAAAAAGTTACCTTATGTTCTTGAATAAAACTAAACACAAGGTGGATTTTAATTGCAATGTAAATTCCTATGTGTCTGTTCTGGAGTCTCTGAATAGAAGTTCAACAACCAGCATTTCAGACTGCCGGGGAATGAAGAGCAAAAAAAAAAATATTTTATTTATTTATTGAGAGAGAGAGAGAAAGCACGAGCAGGGGCAGAGGGTGGGGCTCGATCCCAGAACACTGGGATCATGACCTGAGCCGAAGGCAGATGCTTAACCCAGGAGCCCCAAGAGCAAATTCTTTTTTTTTTTTTTTTTAAGATTTTATTTATTTATTTGACAGAGAGACACAACGAGAGAGGGAACACAAGTAGGGAGAGTGGGAGAGGGAAAAGCAGGCTTCCCGTGGAGCAGGGAGCCCGATGCGGGGCTTGATCCCAGGACCCTGGGATCATGACCTGAGCCAAAGGCAGACGCTTAACGACTGAGCCACCCAGGTGCCCCAAGAGCAAATTCATAATAGCAACTCCGAAACAACAAATAATGGCTCAGAATGAATGAAAAGGACGACAGGATCGTTGTTTTTTTTTTCAGCATTTATTTTGAATTTTCATTTTTGGATAACCAAGCAGCTCTGTAAGGAGAATGCACAGAAGAGTCATTCTGGCACTTTTGGGTAGTACATACGATTTCTGTAATAGTCACATTCACTTGCTCAGTCCATACTCCATGTCTGGGTGAGCAAGATCAGCCCATAGGATTCCCGAGTTAATACATAACCGTATATACAGACAGCCAATGAAACCATAATGGTGGCTAGTGGCCGAAGGGATAGAGGAGGGAAGGCGATCTCTAAAGTGTCCTCTAGTCTACCTTAGCTCAACAGAATCCACGTCACACATGGGAACTAGAGAGAACACTGCGTTGAAATGAGAATTGGGAGCACAAACGGGCACTTGGCAGCATGCAGTTTAAAGAAAAGGGGTATCACTTAATAACTTTATAAAATCCAGGCAGTTCAATTAAAGGAGTTAAGAAAGAAAAGAAGAAGAAAGAAGAAGGAAGAAGGAAGAAGGAAGAAGAAGGAAGAAGGAAGAAGGAAGAAGAAGGAAGAAGGAAGAGGAAGAAGAAGAAGGAGAAGAAGAAGGAGGAGGAGGAGGAGAGGAAGAAGAAAGGTGAGGGACTGTTGTTGTCGCTGTAAAAAAGGCACTTAGAGTTAATGGGACCAGAATTGAAGGGCTCTCAGCTGACAAAAACTTCAGTACGATTTCATTTAAAAGGCTTGGATGTTAAGAGGTGACACACTCGGGAGTTCCCGGAAGGAGACACCGAAATAAACCACCGAGAAGCAGAACAGATGAAAAAGAAAGAAGGAAATCTTTACAACCAAATTGTGTGTGTGTGTGTGTGTTGTTGTTGTTTTTTTAAAAAGCAAACCCGAAACAAAACCTAACCAACGCAAAAAACCTAAGCAAAGTGAGAGCACAAAGCAGCGATGCATAGCTTTCCTTTGAGATAATGCATACCTCGAGACACTAAGTGCTAAGCTAATTTCGCAATAATAACTTCACAGGTGCATTATCGTGATAAAATGGATTCAAGCAATGTGACAAGAGTTTCATCTGTTCCCAGAATCTGAGGGAGAACTGAGGTGATCAGCAGAACCTTAGCAACATCACTTGTGGTTTGTCAGTGTCCGAGACCCAGAGTGACGTCCGGACACTACGTTCAGCCATCTCCCTGGAGGCGAGGCATCCGGGAACATCATCCTTCATTCTGTCATAACTTGGATTCTTTTCTGACATTTACACAGTGAACCGTGACGCAGCGAGAGTCTGCTCCCACGGACGCCGCTGTTCAGTGTTTTCCCCGAACAGGTAAACTGCTTCCGGAAGAAAGGATTTTTGGCAACTGCATTATATTCCACGGCCGGGTGGCTCTGTGATCGCTCATTTAATGTTAAACGCCATCAGGGGTCTCTCCTCCCGTTTCTGCCAGGGGCTCTTCTTGTCTTCTCCTTGGTCCTCCTCATCTTCCTCTTCGTCGTCCTCCTGAGCAGATCTTCTCTGTTCGGGGCTGGCGAGCGGCTCCGGGGGCACGTCCGAAGTTCGTTTGGTTGTCTCCTCCTGCAGGCTGGGCAGCTGGCCACCACTCCTCCGGCCGGAGCCATCCAGCAAGCACCGCAGTGCGCTGTCCTCGGGGGTGCACACGGTGGTGCCGCCCTCGCTGCCGCTTTGGTCCATGTCGTCCAGGTACACGAGCTGCGTGTAGGAGGCGCTGTCCGCCGCCCTCGGCTCTTTCTGCGGATGCTCCTGGACAGCCGGGTGGCTCTGCGCAAGGGACAAGGGGTCTCCTCTTCCCTTCCGGGCAGATTTTGGTTCATTCATATCCACGCCAGAATCCAAGCTGGCGTCGTTACTTCCATTCCTCCCGGCTCTTTGGAGATCAATGTACGAATGTCTAACGTGCGCGTTGGACCTGCCGTCCAGGGAGACGAACCACGCCCGGGGGTGTGGGAGCGGCTTCCACCCCCGAGTTCCATCAGCGCCTTTTCGGTCAGGAGCTGGACCTCGCTGTTCATCTGAGCCAAGGCTGCATCGTTCAGGGATGCCGGGATGGAGAGAGACTCTGACATGGACGCACCTTGCGGCGTCCACTCCCGGGCGCCCGCGTCCTGCAAGTGCTGCTGGGAGGTTGCCTGGCACGACAGGGGCTGCGCTTGGATCTGGGAGGAGGGGTGCGGGAAGATCCCTGCATGGGGACTGGAGAGCTCCGCCTGCAGTCTTCCGATCTCCAGCTGCTGGTCGGCTGGAACAACCAGGGGCTGGCCCACGTAGGAGTGGTCCCCCGGGAGTTTCATATAATGAGCGGGGATGACCAAGGCAGGTAATACCTTTCTGTAAACGCTGTCATTGACCTGGTCCACGGAACTACAGCAGATCAACTGGCCGGGCCGCGGAAAGGATGTGGGTCTCTCCAGGTGGTCTACTGACCGCGACATCATATACTCCGTAGGCCGGCGGTCTAGCAGCTGGTCCTTTTCGGAAGATGAGGGCGCGGGGTACATGTGTTCCTGAATGGTGAGCTTGCTTCCCGTGGGGATGTGGTTCACAGAGGCCTGACCGTCTCTGTCTTGCTTTTCAAACAAAGGCTGGGACAGCATGGCATTGCAGCTCTTCCTATACTCGCTGTTGCCTGGGGACTCACAGCCTTCTCTTTCCAGAGGTTTCCTGGACTTTAAGGGGAAAATCTCCACAGACTTGTGATACTCTTTTCCCAATGTCCCACTTGGTGTCAGGTTATCAAAGGAGATTTGGCTTTTATCCTCTTCTTTGTGAGAGAGAAGTTCCTCCCGAGAGCTGAATTCCTGCGAGGTACTGTAGGAGAGCTTTAGCATGGGGGTGTGCATGTCCACTTCTCCGTTGGAAGACATCATTTCTAAATGGACTCCGCTCATCAGCTCCTTGGGCCCTGGGGCGTCCGGGCGGCCGTGGCTGGTGACAGAGAGGGGGCCGGGGAATTCTGACTCCCGACGAGAAAAGAGCAAGTTGATGTGAGACATGGAAGTTGACTGATCCCGTTTGGAACTCTCCAGGGCTGCCGGGAGTTGCAGTTTTCTATGGTGCTGACGAGGTTTCAAGCATTTCCGCCTATGATCAAAGATAAAATCCAAACCCAGAGGTTAAAGCTTCTCGTAGCAGTGAGGTTCCCCGCGAAATCCCAATTCTCCATTTCCACAGGAAGAAACAAGACAACTAACCAGCAGCCAGAAGCCTTCTCACCCCACACCCTCAGCCTTATTTTGATTCAGAACAGCACAATCTGCAGATTTCACCTGCAGGCTTTTATACGTTCAACCAAGTTATTCATTCAAGAGAAGTCCCCCAAGAGTCGACAACAAACATTCTCACAAAATGGAATAGCCAAGGCATCAAAATAAGAATTTTAGTTCTGCTTTGTCCTTGAGAATATCATCTCTTAATCAGGGGTTAGGAATATCCTGAACGAATCATGACAACTGTCAAACTTAAAAAAAATAAATAAAATAAAACAACTCCCCTTCTGAGCAAACTTATAAACAGCATGCCCCCCACATCATGTTCATTTGTTCACAACTTTAAGGACAAATGTTCAGTTCTTCAGTATTTTTTTCATGAGGAAAAAAAAAAAAGGACCTTGATTCAGAAAAAGAAAAAAAAAAAAACCTCAAAATCAATGCTTGCCCAAGAAATTCCAAATTAAAAAAGATATTGCCAAAAAGGTAAAAACTTTACCTGCAATAATATAAAAGGAGACACAGCAGAACCAAAAGTATGAAAGCCATTCCTCCTAAAATGGCCAAAAGAAACACCGTGTGATACGTGGTTATGTCCTGTGTGACAACGGGACCTAGAAGGTCAGAAAAGGGCATTTTAGACTGGAGAACACCTTGAAAGGAGAAGAAGGACACACGGAACCGAGAGCCTATGTTTTCCTTACTCTTCCTGGCTGGGGCGTGCAGCAGGGGCCAGATGCAAACACCCTTAAATGATGCGCTTACAGATCACCGGAATTTCACTCAATGGAAAGGGATTACCACCACTGTCCCTGGAGCAGCTGTGGCCGGGAGTGGTCTGTATAGTCAAATGCTAAATGCAGGGTCAAGGGTCCCTCCTTAGCCCGGAAGACAGCCACGTTCGGTAGCAGGCTCAGCATTCTAAAGACGTGATCTTTCAGTGAAAGCAAAAGGATGCGTGATGACATAATGAGTTGGGACACTTACAGTCAGAGAGATGGCCTATCTGGGGATCTCATACTGCAGGAGGGAAAAAAAAAATCACAAGATTTTATTCTCACTTTCCCTGGACAATTATTACTGTGCGGAGGGCCCTTTGCCTCAATGAATCAGTTGAAAGATAGGAAATGAATCGGCTATGACTTAAAAAAAAAAAAAAAAAAAATCCACAGCTGGTTATGGGTTGTCAAGCGTTTCTAAAATGCCTTCCGTTTTTTTAAAAAATACAAATCTTCTTTTACGGTGCCTTTTCAAAATGGCTAACCTGATGCTGGCCACAGAACTCTTCAGAACTTACAGATAAGGTCTCAGAGATAAACATATTTTCTTCTTAATTTACGTTGTAAAGAATCCCAAGAGGGAGTTTAACTTACTCTTTATTGTTCAATAGTAGTAAGAATCCATCTTAATGGCACTGATGACAGATTGAAAGCGACAATGAAAACCTCCCCAAATTATAATATTGGGGGACACGCTGGTGTCCAGGCATCCCCGCAGTAAGCCAATAGATGGGAAGGAAGGAATGTGGTTTTTCATTATGTCCGATTGGCATGGTTATAATCACTGTGCACCAGGAACACCCATTTACTTATTGATTCTTGATATTTTAAGGGCTAGATTTCTTCAAAAAATCTTTGCAAGGAGACCCCTTAAGAGCTAGATAAACTCAAGGAGGTGTACTAGTTTTTGAAAATAGTGACATTATTTAAGTTCAAAAGGTATCACCATTCTCTCCCAAACATAATTCACTCCAATGGGGTGAGTGGAGTTAATATGTACAAAAGTTGGAAAAATAATTGACAACTATACGCGGCTTTAATCATTCAGAGAAACAATTTTTTACCCAGAGACGACCCCCAGAGACATACATGGGTGATGCCTTTGGCGGGAGCCACCAAGAAAGCCAGGGGACACATAAAAATCAGTTCCAAGGAACTCAAGCTCAATCCTTTAAGTACTTAAAATGTTATTATCTTAACTTCTGCCAATGGAAATCTCTAGAAAATTCACAGCCGTACTTAAATTTTATAGATTTTTGTCTCTTCCTTCGCTGCTTGGAAAGGTTGGTGGGCCTACAGCAAGAAATTCTTTCTGCCCTTTTTACAGAATATCTATTATTCTGTGGCGTGATGGGCAAACTGAGAGCCACGGTGGTTGGAAATCTATCTCAAATGAAAGTTAACTGTAATGCATGGGCTTTGTAGCCTCTGCTTGGGGACTTAAGGTATTTATTTTCTTTCCTTCCTTCCTCTTAGTCATATTCTAGATATTTCAGATTTGGAGACTGGGGCATTTCTGTACCTGGCTCACACCTCTCATGCTATAAGAGCACCATCACAAAGGGAAACACAGACTCTCAAGACACAGATGTGAAATGTACATTTTCTCAGGATGGGAACAGAAAGTGAACGGGACCGATGTCTCAACACCTCCATCAAGTTAGTTACTTTGGGAGTGTGAGTGTTCATTCCAGTGATAATTCCACTGCTAAAATATCTTGGACTCCTTCATGACGAGAGACAGCTTTTAATCATAGCACATTTTGACCTAGCTCAATTACCTACTTTATTCACCAGATTTGGCTGTGCATGACTCTTAGATATGTCTAAGAAAAATCAAAGGGACCCTCTGAGCATAAAGATCTGCCACCAATGAAATGTTTCACTAAGGAAGGCAGTCTAAGTGATACAGATTCTAAAGGCATTTTGAGGAACAGAAGCCATCATTGGAAAGAATTCTCTGAAGATGATTATTTTAAGAAACAATTCTGGAATATTCATTGGGATAACTTAGGGCATAGAGGTAAAAAAAATTTTTTTAGTCACGCTTTAAAAAATATGAATTAATTTGCATATGCTAAATAGAGATGACTATTGTTCTAGACACAAAGCAACTGGTCTGTTTTTAAGCCTTTAGGAAATGCCAAATCAAGCTTTTTGCCCCAAGAAGGCTCCAATGGGGATTGTCTGCTAGCGGCTCTGAGGAGTGCCCTTCCCCCATATTTCTCTTACTACAGGCCACAGCTGTTTCTGGAATTAGGGAGGAGGTCTGAACTGCCTCTATGGGCTTTAGATTAGGAATTCCCTATGGCAGCTGTCTGAGAAAAACAGAGACAAGAGACAGGAGTATGTTCTGTGTATTATTCTTATCCTAAATGGGAGAGTCACAACCAGAACTCCCCCAACCCCCACAAAATACCTTCGTTTCGTCATTTGATTTTCAGACTTTCAACCGTTTTTTAAAAGTCATCTCTCCACCCAATGTAGGGCTCGAACTCATGATCCTGAGATCAAGAGTCACAGGCTCCACTGACTGAGCCAACCAGGTGCCCTTCTCCATCGTTTCTGAGTAAGATGTGATCTCCCTGCTAAAGTAATTTTCAAAAGCATACTTAGCTTGAACCCTCAAAGAAATCACTGCCCACCATCGCGGGTGTTGGCTTCGTGTTACCTGGGTTGGGAGGAGACATGGCCGCCACCCAGTACCCCAACTGAGGGGCAATGTACGTCCACGTCCGCTGGCTACCTTCCTGGTGCACAAGGCCTAGACCGCTCTTCAGCCACGTTCCTGTGGGATGCAGAAAACACTTCAGCTAAACGCATGCTAAACTCCTATTTCAGGCTTACACATAATCACACCAGTCACCTTAAATGTCATGTTTGTGACCCATCATGTAGCCAACATGGTCCAAATGTCATGTAGGGATGGCATAAGCTTTCCGTGGATTCTTTTCAGCTTCTTTCAGGGAAGATGGATACTTTAGTTTTTCCTTGCCTTTCTGATTAAATATTACTTTCAACCACTTTCTCAAACATCTTTGTTTTCAAACACAGATAATTCTACCAGAAAGCTTCGGAGGTTAGTAGAATAAAGGTTGAAAGACAAGGGTTGGTGGGAGTGGAAAAAAAAAGGGGCGGGGAATCCAGTATTGTTTATACTCTTCATTCTCAAGAAAATAAGCAAATTTCCTGTCCAAAATTACACACTGGTTACGTCGGAATTACTTATGGAAGTTTAAAAAAATAGAGTTTTCTTGGTCTCATTTTTGCAAATTCTAACCCAGTAAACCTGATTTAGACGTGCGTATATTATTTTATTTTTTTTAAAAGATTTATTTATTTATTTATTTTAAGAGACAGAGCGTGTACATACGCGGGGGTGGGGGGAAAGAGGGAGAGAACCCCAAGCAGACTCCCCACCGTGTGTGGAGCCCAATGCAGGGCTCGATCTCACCACCCTGAGATCATGACCTGAGTCAAAACCAAGAGTCGGACACTCAACCGACTGAGCCACCCAGGCACCCCGTAGGTGAGTATTTTAAAAAGCTTCCAGCTGATTCTGGTGCTGGGAAACACTGGATATGTCCACATCTGTGCTTTCAGTTATTAATTAGTATTTAACATTAATGAGCACCTACTATGTACAGGCCGGTCACAGCAGATGTATTTTATATGCATTGTCTATAATCTCACAGCAACTCTATAGAATAAGACTTACTTTCTCTTTTTGGATGAGGACACTGGAGACTGGGGAGATATAGACCTCTTCTAAGACCCTCAGGGGTACAGAGCAGAGCAGAAGCTGACCCACGTCTGTCTGTCCATCCTCGGGGCCAGGGCTAGTTCTTCTGATCTACCCTGCTGCATTTCCTATAAACCTTCCCAACATTTGGTGACTTTTGCACTTTTTAATTTTTCGAGACACAGACCCAATGCCCAAGGTCGTTGGGCTGTAACTCACTGGTGGAGAACCTTGCTTTGAGGCCCATGATGGTGGCGGGCAGCAGAAGGCAAGGGAGAGTACTGGTCAGGCCCTCCAGCCGTCCCCACACACCCACCCCAGCCTACCAATGTGGAGGCCAGGCCTTACTTAGCTGGGCTTCTGCCCTGCCTCAATGCCTAGGGTGCTCCACCATTGAGCCTGCTCCAGCGATGTCCCACTACCTGAAATGGCCATGTGTGCAACTGTGTCCCCTCGAGGCCTAAATGCACCAAATGTGCACCAACCATTCTTCCCTCCGGTCCTTGCCTTTCCTATGCACACACATCCCTGAGGTGGCAACAGGGACTGTTCTCCCTGGAAGAAAGAAACAATACTTGGTGCTGCTTCTAGGTCCTGTCGGTTGCCATAGCAACATTCAAATGCAGTGGGTGGAAAGGTACCCCTGGCAAAGCCCCCAGTCTTGCTCACCAACTCCTCTGCTCAGACAGCAGTTAAACAAAGGAGGAAGGTGGGAGAGGCTAGGCGTCAGCAAGCGCCGTGCATCGTCGGACCTTCCCATGCAACAGGTTGAGTCGCGGCGGGAGAGGATTTCTATTCATGTTAGACAAGAATACAAACTGGAAAGTTTCTCAAATGAGTAGGAGAACAAGGATGCCCGATTCAGATTCATTTGCTGAGGAACACCAACCCAGAGATGATTTAGCTACCCAGAGCATCACGTAGTTCTATGGAGTGTCAAGGAACAAAACCACAGCCCACAATGGCATCACTTAAGTTAAGGCCCCAAGTCCGTAAACCAAGACTTAGTACCTAACCTAACTGCAGTTTCAACGCCGCAGGTATGTAACCTTTAACCAGGCAACACAGAATTTCCTGGTAAATACTAGGGAATTTCCTGATAGACCCCTTCCACTCCCCTTAGGATGGAAACCTGGCCTCAACAGTGAATTCCTTGCGAATAAAGTCCTTCCTTCTTTTATTTATGCCCTCTCTCTGCCTTTAAAAACCTTTCTCTTGTTCAGCTCAGCGGAGCTCCTCCCCTCTACTTGCTACATGGGATACTGCCCAATTCATGAATCATTTAATAAAGCCAATCAGATCTTCAAATTTACTCCAATGAATTTTTTTAACAAGTGCTCCTGAGGAAATGGAAACGCGGGACCTTTGACACCTGCAGCTTAAGGTTTTCCATGTTTGGGAAGAAAGCTTCCCTGAAGGTAGGGAGCCGACTGTTGGCGACCGTTTCCAGTTTTCCACTTGGGGATCCCATGCTGTTCCGTGCCCGACTTCCACACCCCACCCCTCTCCCCCTGGTGCTCTCTGACACACAGGATCTCCACCTCGGCCAGGAGGTGGCGTGCACTCTTTGGTTTGCAGTTTTCCCCAGGCTGGATTCTTGAGTCAAGGCTCTGCATACGGGAGTGGATATCAGGTGAGGCTGAAGGGACCCAGACAGAAAGATCTGAAGCTCACGGGTCCCAACTGCTGCTCATTCAAACCTAACTTGACTGCTAAGTTGCCTCTGCCTTCTACAACATAAGCACATCAACTGGAAAAACACTTCTAAAATATCTCCCAGCTAACCTAGGGGCAAGCCTGGTGAATGGAGCGCGCCCCTCCCCACCAACTCCCCAGCTAACAAGTTCCCCAGTCTGGTCTGGAGGGCCCCAGCTGGGCGGTGATGCTGGCAGGAGCCAGAAAGGCCAGTGACTGGAGAACACGCCACTGCTTTGCACACCTGTTCTGGGAGTGCAGGGAAGACGGAGAAAGCTTCCGGATGATGTAAGTTTTGAAGAACCGGCAGCACTGTCAGCTGGGGGTGGGGGGTGGGGTAGGGAAGACACCAAGAGGAAGAGGAGAAGGAAGCAGTGTGCAGGAAGGCAAGGAAAGTGTAGCTTGGAAGATGCCCGGGGATGGGATGGAGGCAGGGTGGGGCGGGAGGGACGGGCTGGAAAGTTTACTGTCTGCGTGGGGAAGAGGCTGGGAAGGGCTTCCAATGCCATTAAAAATGGTATGGAGGTTCCTCAAAAAGTTAAAAATAGAACTACTCTATGATCCAGTAATTGCACTACTGGGTATTTACCCCCAAAATAGGAAAACACTAATTCAAAGGGATACATGCACCCCTGTTTATTGCAGCATTATTTAAAATAGCCAAATCATGGAAACAGCCCAAATGTCCATCGACAGATGAATGGATAAAGCAGATGTGGTGTACATACAACCGAATATCACTCAGCCACAAGAAGAATGAAATCTTGCCATTTACGACAACATGGATGGAGCTAGAGAGTATGATGCTAAGCGAAATAGGTCAGTCAGAGAAAGACACATTCCATATGACTTCACTCCTGTGTGGAATTTAAGAAACAAAACAAATGAGCAAAGAAGAAAGAAAGAAGAGAGACACAAACCAAGAAAGAGACTCTTAACTATAGAGAACACAATGCTGGTCACTGGGCGGGGGGGCATGGGGAGAGGGGTGAGACAGGTGAAGGGAATGAAGATCACACTTCTCACAGTGACCACCGAGTGTTGTATGTAAGTGCTGAATCACTATACTGTACACCCGAAACTAAGGTAACAAATGGAAGGCCACTGAGCCCCGTAGGTGGAGGCAGGGGGTTCTCAGAGCTCTTCTCCCCACCTGCCCCTCTAGCACCCTGCCCCCGCCAGACCCTGCGCTCCTCAAACATCAGCTCACACAGTGTACAGCTGACGTAAGTCCGCGGCTTTGCCACCGTTGCTGCTCTAATCTCCCATCGTTTTTCTCTCTTCCAGAAACCTCCCCATCTTTCAAGATGCCAGTCGCATCACGTGCTTAGCTTGAGTGCCTCCAGAACTCAAGGATCTTCCCACGTCTCAGCACTCCTGGGGCATGTATCAATGCATCACTTTTCCAAAATATACGTTGCTTCCATTGCTAACCCCTTGGCCCACGTCTTGCCTCCTCTCTCCGACTGCAGGCTCCGTGAGTTGGGGCCCGGGTCCAATATTCCTTTGTCTTCTTCCCGGCACCAAGAAATATCCTTGGCGTAGGAGCTCAATAGTACTCAAGAATGAGAGAAGGCTCGATGTGCACCCCAAAAACTATCAGATGACCTCCTGTGAAAAGCTGGGTGTGCCTGTCAGGAAAGACATCCTTCCAGAAGTGTGGTTAAAATTCAAACTGAAGGGAACAAAGCCAGCTGGGAAAGAGGGATTTATTTTGGCCTAGGTTTTCTGCAAAGCGCACACGTCTTCAGTGAATAAAGGGGGACACTATCTCGGGATTCAACAGTCATGCTGTTACTGGCAAACGCCATTTCCAAGCTTTCCGTGTTTTGTGGGAAGAAATGAGCTACGGGGAATACGAGAATTAATGAATTGTGTGCTAGAACATATGCTTCTCGTTAGTGAGATCCTCATGCCGCGGATGAGGGCGACTCCCCCGCCTGAGGAGCCAGCACACATTAAGAGATTCCTGTGCTCCCCGTTAGGGAACGGGTGCCACGAAGCTTCGCTGGTGATCCCGGCCAGCAGAGCACACACACCTCTGGGAAGTCTCTTCTGTGCAGTAAGGGCTACATGAGCACAGTACCTGTGACTGGTCCGCCACGAGTGGGGGTCCCTTTCATGCAGGGGAAGGGGGGGCGCCTCAGGCACCGCTCAGACAGAACCAGGAGGGCCCTGGGTTGCTCCTGCTGTGTGGACAGACGAAATCTCCAGCTGCTCGTTCTCCTCCCCTCTGCCCACCTGCCTCCTGGACGGGGCAGCCGCCGCACACTCCCTGGTCAGTACACCTGTGTGACGGGCTGTCCCCGCGAAGCTGCTCTCCTCTGTGGTCCAGATATGGAGAAGCCCCTCATGTCTTTTTTTTTTTTTAATTTATTTATTTGACAGAGAAACAGAGACACAGCGAGAGAGGGAACACAAGCAGGGGGAGTGGGAGAGGGAAAAGCAGGCTTCCCACGGAGCAGGGAGCCCACTGTGGGGCTCAATCCCAGGACCCCGGGATCATGACCTGAGCCGAAGGCAGACGCTTCACTGACTGAGCCCCCTGTGTGCCCTGAAGCCCCTCATGTCCTAAAAGCAGCCCAGCACAGCTGCTTCCTTAGACCCACTTGATGCCTATGGTTCTCATTCTCCTTGCTCTGGACTCGTCCTTCCGGCCTCTTGCCATCACTTCCTGTGGAGGGCCTGCTAGACTAGTAAGGCAGCTGCTGGGGCATGCAGACTGTCGGGGGGCACCTCGTGAAGGTGTGAAGGTGTGCAGGCGGGGGAGGCGGGCCCGCGCCTGCCCTGAGCAGCTGAGCAGCTGTTACGGGGGTCTGTTGGGAGTAGGCTGGTGGCTCTGTGTGTCTCTGCCCAAGGTCTGCAGCATGTCTGTTACTGGGGACTGAACGTGTGTGCAGGTTATATAGTGACTCCTCTGGCATCACCAAGGAAGAAATTCTGCATTACCGAAATGTCTGGATCAGTAGCTTTCCAATAGTTTCCTAAAACATTTGAAATTCTCTCCCTTGGGTAAAATCTTTTTTTTTTTTTTTTAAGATTTTATTTATTTATTTGACAGAGGGAGACACAGCGAGAGAGGGAACACAAGCAGGGGGAGTGGGAGAGGGAGAAGCAGGCTTCCTGTGGAGCAGGGAGCCCGATGTGGGGCGATCCCAGGACCTGGGATCATGACCTGAGCCAAAGGCAGACGCCTAACGACTGAGCCACCCAGGCACCCCTCCCTTGGATGAAATCTTAAACAGAAATTCATATATAAAAAAGATGTAGGATAAGCTTCTCTACGTGAAGGTGAAGAGAACACCCCTCTTCCCCCTAACCTGCCCACCACGGCAGCCCCAGGACATCTCCTCAACAAGGCTTGGAAGCTCTTCTTCTATACAGCTTGCGTTTTATTTGCCAAAACGTGAAATGGAAGTTCTAACAAAAATTTTAAAAAGTGTCATTTACTGCTGCCTTATAAAATTGAATATAGTTTGGATTTTTCAGGATAACTCAGGGCCATGATCATAACCAACTACAATGCTAGGTTCTAAAATATTGATGCCCTTAGGTCCCTACTAAGGAATGGAAGTGTTTGCTCCTACATTTGCTATACCCTCCCATACCCTTGCTCCTTCCCTCCCTCTCTCCCCTGCTTCCTTCTTCCCTCCCTTCTATGGTGCTGCCAGTGTTCCTGTTACCAGCTCTGCTCCCTCACTCCCTACCGCCCCCGCCCCGGCACTGCAGTCTGCCACCAGGAGCTAGATGACCCACCTTCTTAAAACTGTGTCCGAGTAATGTCCACAGGCAGTGTGAGGGACTGGGGAACAAAACCAGTTATCCAAAGTGGTGTTCTGAATCCAAGTTCAGTACTTCTTTCCTTCCACATTACACCCTCAGATCAGTTTTTGTCTGGATTATCATTTTCTAGGGTTAAACCTTACCCAGCAGAAAGACTGAGAGATATTTTCAAGAATACATACTTTGTGGAAAAGTCATCCTAACCTTTTTGAAAATGAATTAGTTATGTATTCAGCTGGCAAGGTTCGTTGTGCATAAAGCACCATGAGTTCTTAATTTGGAAGCTATGCTTAACCACAAAGATTATTACACCCAGTAATTGACAGGCAGAGAAAGACATGCCTTCTGCTCGCCTGTAACATGTGACGGGCTCTCTTAGCAATCACCAAGAGGGCTGCCTTCTTACTATGTGGCCAAGCAGTCATGAAATCAGCCTTTATTTGCAAAATATAAAGCGAAGTGAGTTAAAAAATATAACAAATGGCTATCAAAACTCTAAATAGGAAAAAGGGCTCAAAACACGTCTAACTTGAATACGCCCTGTAGGGTTTCATATTTACTTTGCTTTTCTTGCCTGCCGTATTTCCTCTGCCTGGAAGCCCCTATGGCAGCAGCCACGCTAACTCATCGCGACATTTGGTAACAGGCAGAGAAAACCCTGATACTAGGAGCACTACTGATTTTTTTTTTTTTTAAGACTGATTTTTTTTTTTTTTTCCCGCTTCAGGAGTTTTATTGGCTTCACGGCGGGACCGGAGTCCAGGTAACGCTAATGCAAACCCAACTGACGCACCCCTGCAGCCTTCAGCGGAGCTGGAGCGGCAGCACCAAAGGAGCACTACTGATTTTGAAAAGGAAACTGTGAGTGACAACCGACACTTTAACTAATTACAAGCTGAAGCTGACACCTTGTGCATTAGGTAATGCACAAGGACACAAGCCACTTTGCAGTGAGATATGACACCACGTCGCATCTCCCGACATGGGAGATACAACCCCAGCAGTATAAAGAGCCAGCTGACTGCATGCACGGCTTCCAGAGCATAAGATAATCCTGCAAGTGAGCTTCCAGCTCTGCCACTTTCTAGCTATGTGAACTGTGGGCATGCTGAGGAGGGCACAGCAGAGGACCTGTAGGGCCCTGGGAACAATCCTGGAGCTGTTTCACACTGCTTTTGTCAGGGAAACAATAAATGCCTCATCACTTAGGTACTGGTAGTTGGGTGTTCGCCTTCCTGAAGCTAACATATTCGAACTCATCCATTTCTCTTGAAAGAGCCTGGGGTGAATTCTAGTAGGTCTAGAAGCTGGGACTCATGAGGATATTCCATGGCCACTCAGAAAACCCACCTCCAAGAAGTTCTACTGGTCAAAGGGTGAGTACTGAACAGCCACACTGTGAAATATAGCTATTTCTACTCCCACACCTGCATTTTCACTGCGAGATATTTGGGAACATTTATGGTAAGAGGTGGGACACATACACGCGTGAGGCAGCCGTGAACTTGCTGGTGGGAACACACAATGGTCTTGCCTCTCAGCTGCTGGCCGCGGCCAGTAACCATCTCCTCTTTCCAGCTCTGGTGGCCCTTGCTCAATAATTCGCATGGTGTGGGCACTGGTTCCTCTGAGCACAATCTTCTTTTCTCCTCTTGATTATTCTTTTTTTAAGAACAACTTCTTAAGAAGTAGGCCCCTCTTAGATCCCTAGCAAGTGCTTCTGCCACTGCTTCTCATCGCTAGTTTTAATCACAGAGTCTCTCCCGATCCCGGATATGCTGGATTTCTCTAGACTCTAGAGATGACTGACTGACTTCACAGGGCTTTCATCTGCATTCTCAAGGGCTATAACCGCTTTCATGCTTTTCTACCAGCTGTGCACACAGAATTAGCAAGGTCGAAGTCTATTTTATTGCATGCTCTAAATCCATGTGCCAGGATCCTTCACTAAAATCAGAACGTGCGACTCCATCAACCCTAAGTCGCATTTATCAGTATAGCAGAAGCGGCGACAATTTCTACTTTGATAATACTGTGGCATAGCCTTGTTTTTCCCCAAAGTCAAGTCCATGCCTTTGAGTAGCTATGTTTCCTTCTCTGGAATTATTTTTGCATGAGATCTGTGATGGGGGAAGCATTTCTTGTTAATTACATAGCAAAGTATTTACCTCTGTCAATTATCCAACCATTCTTGTTGAAAGCAATCAAAGTGAAGAGTAAAAAGTTTTGTACAGATGGCTGGAGTCCTTGGGCTTCGGGCAAGTACATTTCAGGACTGATTTGAGTAAGAATAAAATTAAGGGCAACTCCCTACAACCAACGACCTTCTGTCTGAAGCATAAAATCAGAGATAGGCTGCATTATTATAAATTAAAACAAGAAATGAATCTGTATTCAGCTACACCATGTTCCCTGGGTATTTTCAGGGTAATTTTTGAGAAGTAGATTCTTAAAAATAACTTTAATCTAAGCAAGTGACTCTTCTTTTTTCCTTTAAGCTTTAGCTGAGCTATCAGAAGCCTTACTGAACCAAGGTTTAGAAAACAGTAATGGGAAACCATAAAGATTCTGGCAAAGTTATAGAAAGCATATGCCTTAAAATGTCCAAAAGCATTAGGATACATAATAGCATTAATAAAATTTAATGAGAGAATTTTGGATTTATAATAGGTATATATAAATTTCTAGAAAGTAGCTATTTCTTTTCTGATATTCTGTATCAGAGTACAGGCTAATTAGGCCCATGTGGAGAGAAATTTTCTTCGTTATCCACTACATCCAATATCCATCTTGCAATTATGTCAGAAGAGACTGGGTGGAGGGAGTGGACCAGGGAGTGGACCAGGACTGTGGGACGCACAGCCACTAATCCCCAGCATTAGAAAGCTCACTCACAACGAAGGAGAGCATAACAGAGAAGTTTACAAACATCTGTACAGATGTGGAAAGATGCTCCAAACCAGTGCTTGCTAAAGAGCCTGTTAAAATGGAGATCTTGCTAAAATGCAAGTTCTGATTCAGTGGGTCTGAGGTTCTAACAGGCTCCCCAGCTGCGGACCACACTTTGAGTAGCAAAGCTCTAAATTATTGGCACTTCTGTTTCCCACAGTGCTGCCATGGTGCATCAGCTGGGCAGCTAGTGCTTGAAGCAACTTCAGAAACATTTCTACTATATTAAAAAAAACCTAGTCACTCGTCAGACTACCAGCCAGGAGCTGGCAAATCCAAATGCCTACAGATGCGGTCGTGTGCTTGCTGGAAGGGGCAGTGACGCTCGTGCAACCAGTGGCCGCCACCAGATGTGGCCACATGGATCCCAACCTTAAGCCCTTTGCGTTGGCTGTTTTCTGCCCAGAACGTTCTGTCCTCAAGATATTCCTGTTAGGCTCCCAGGTGTCTACAGGATCTCAGCTCTAATGTCACTTCACCAAAGGCTCTGGCCAGCCAATCGTTCTCTCTGACATCACTCTACCTAACAGTCTTACGGTACTTAGGTCCTATGAAGCAAGCTGGCTCACTGTCTCCCTCATTTAGAACAAAAGCTTCATAATCAGAAGGACGTTCCTTGCCTTGTTTTGTCATTGCTTTATCCCGAGAGCCAGAGCAGAGAAAGTACGGCACAAAGAAGCTGTTCATAAATATTTGCTGAGGGCGCCTGGGTGGCTCAGTCGTTAAGCGTCTGCCTTCGGCTCAGGTCATGATCCCAGGGTCCTGGAATCGAGCCCCACATCGGGCTCCCTGCTCAGCGGGAAGCCTGCTTCTCCCTCTCCCCACTCCCCTGCTTGTGCTCCACTCTCGCTGTCTCTCTCTGTCAAATAAATAAATAAAATTTTAAAAAAAATAAATATTTGCTGAAATGAACGAACTGTTTGATTTTCAGAAAAGAGAAGCCAAGAAAAGAATTCCATGGGAAATCTTTCATTTTTAAATGTTTGCAGTAAATTAAAACACAGCAAACAAACAACTGCCCCAAACCAACTGTACGGGCCAAATCAAACACACCTGGAATGGGGTGTTTTGCATTCCAGATTCAGCCATCATTCAATTAAGCACAATCAAGTCTTGCATAGAAGCAGGAATGCACAGAAATCTGGTACACTAGGAAAGGAAAGGATCTGGAGTCCGAAGGAAATCATGTTTTGCATCTCTCCTGCACTCCCTGGCATGCTGTGTGTGTGTGTGTGTGTTGTGTGTGCTGAGTTTTGGCTTCTTTCTGATTAAGAAAGGCGGTAGCTCCCCACCTCCAGGCTGCTCAGAGAACACTGATGAAAAATGTTGGTTTATAGCAATACCTGCTTTGCTAATGGATAAGCTCAGCAAAGAGTGAGTAGGAAAGGAAAAAAAAAACATTTTTCCCCCAAATGATCCTATTTTTCTTCTCCTTCAGTGTAGGCACATTTGAAATGTCTGGGCAGCCATTGTACAGCTGCATCTATGGGTCATACTGCAGAGCAAGCAAGGGTGCTTCTAGAGACCCTTTCGAATGGAGTGCATTCTCTGTAGGCTGGTTTGCGTCGGTGGTGTGTGTGCTGCATACGCACGCGTACGCGTATAAACACACATAATTTTAAAGGAGTGACTCCAGGTAAGGGGCAAAAAGAATCAAACATAGTAAAAACATCACCTATGCCTGGTTATGCGCTAGGTGCTTCATGGACCTTTGTCCCCTTTCCAGTAACTTCTACCACCTTGAAAGGCAGGCACTCTCTATCTCGTTTTTGGAGGCTACCAACATGAGGCTCAGAGAAGGGAGTGATTTGCCCAGGCACGGGCTCACCCCTAACATTTGCAGAACTCAAGACAAGAGTATAAATGGATGTCCCTTACAACATATCTCAAGTGTTTAAAAGTTACAAAGCAAGTGATCGTGTTGTTAATAAAAAGCGGTCCTACCTTTCAACCATAACTTTATAGAACCTAAGTCTAGGATTGGATGTAGAATCTTCTCAGTGCTCTCAGAGTACATGCTAGGAACAAACGGCGTGAGGGGAGTTGGTCTGAGACCTATACCCCTTTAACTCCACCCTTCGCCTCGTGCACATGGATGTGGATGCCTACCTCCATGTCCAAGCTCACGACCCAGCCAGCGCCCACTCCGTGGCCACTCCTCTGGCCTGAGGGTATGCACATGGCGCGTGTATAGGGGTGGGCGGGTCTGCCCCCTGGGAAAAGGACTTAGGGTAGAGCACCTGGAAGCCGGGTTAGGCCTGTGTGGGCAGGGAACCCTGGATTCTAGGGTACCAGAAGGGTATTCTAGAAAGGGGTCTCAGATTCTCGGTGGCCACATCCTTTTGGGCCAGTGGATACCTTATCCCATGAGGAGAGGGCACAGCTGGAGGAGGGTCAGAGTGAGGTCCTCTCAACTGGAGTGTCAGAGCAGCTCTCCCTCTTGCTCAGCCTAAGGTTGGTACTGCCCAAGGGGCAGAGCCACTAAGAGGGAGAACTTTATTCTAAGAGATAAAATGGGGGCGCCTGGATGGTACAGTCAGTGAAGTGTCCGACTCTTGGTTTCAGCTCAGGTCATGATCTCAGGGTCGTGGGACTGAGCCCTGAGGGGGGCTCTGAGCTCAGCGTGGGGTCGTTTGGATTCTCTCTCCCTCTCTGTCCCTTCCACTTGTGCTCTCGCTCTCTCTCTCTCTCAAATAAATAATAAATCTTAAAAGTTCAGAAGATAAAATGACCTATCTAAAAGATTTCCTCAGTAGTGCATATATTTCCAAGATTAAATCAGGAGTGTTGATGAAGCTTTGCCGAAAATAGACATTAGGCCAGGCCTATCTTTCCTTCCGATGATTTCCCGACCTGGATTAATGTACAAAAATAATTTAGAAGGGGAAACAAAATTCTTATGCAATGTGTTCAACTTATTTAAAAAGTCATTATGTGTTAAATATATCCTAATATAAAAGAGTGTAGCTCATACAAAAGTCTGAAACCAAAACAAGTTTAAAAAAGAAACAGAAACGGGCTATAAACTTCAAATAGATTAAATTAAAAAAACACGACAACATAATGTAGTACTGATGCCTCTAGGGCACGTGTCACTTGTATAAACATGACAGAGATGTAGGGTGAAGCTTCTTTTGAGCTTGGTGTGCCTGTGACTTGATTCTCCTGCCACCTTTTTCTGGCTGAACTTGCCAAGAAATTTTCCTCTTTCACAGACTTTGATCTTACATTTCCTTAATATGGTGGGGTCCCCTGATGAATTGGCAGCTACCCCAGTTCAGTCTCTCTCTGTAATTCTAATTCTATCCACTAGTCTACTGCTAAGTGTATATCCAGGCGATGAGAGTATCCGATGGCTTTATATTCTGTATCGAATCCTGATGATGCAGAATATTCTTCATGTTAAATTTTACAAGAATATACCAGGACCCAGCTCTCAGATTTTAAATCCTTGCGGACATTCCCACACACCCAAGAAGCTCTCTGGACAAACAGATTCCAGTTCGAAAACTTGGAATCTTACTCAGGAAAGCCTAGACCTTGGGGTCTTCCCTCCATCCCAAGTCCTCCTCCTCACTCCCTCAGGGTCCTCACCCCGCTGAGGGCGAGGACAAGTGCACGGGTTGCTGTAAAGATCAAGGTGCAGAGTCGTGAGAGGGAAGAGCAGGGCTGGGCTGAAGTTCGGATGCCCCGGCACCCGGCCGGGCTCTCTCCTGGGCAAACACTTGCTTGGCACACCAGGGGACTTACTTGCCTGCTTTGCTCAAATCGAAACCTATTCTGAACTGTAAGAGTTATTTGGAAATAGGGAAACAGCAGGGACATTTAAAAACATGGAACAGCTCTTATAAATATGAAACAAGGGTACCAGCCAACAGATTGGATACCTGGGGCTTACCAAATACACGACCGCTTTAGTGCGGAACGGGATATTAAATTAAAGACACTAGGGACTTCCCCTGTTCGCGTCCTTTCTTACATCATGTTTCACCCAAGCCGCAGAAGCTGAATATGGGCTCCATAAAAGCAGTGATGATTATAAGAATGATGGCTAACATGCACAGAGCTCTTAATCGAGTAGCAAGGCGCCCGTTCCATTTTACGGCCCAGGGAGGATGAAGGACTATCTCAACATCACACAACTAGTAACCTAGTTGCTTAGTAGGAGGAGTCAGTTTCCAAGTCCAAGCTGCCTCAATTGCTGGGCTTCACGCTGCCTAATATTCTACAGACTCCTGCTAAACACTATACTATCAGTGCAAATTCTATCAAAAAATACCTTTCCTTTAATTATCCATTTCAATGGAGAGAACTGACAACAGAAGGCATTTTAAAATTGTTTGGTTTTAAAGTAAACTTATGGCAGCCTTCAACCTTCCTATTTTTCACCCAGGCTGACATTAGAACGAGTGATGCTAGACACATGCTGAAAAGGCAGGCCGAGGGGGCAGTGGCAACCACGAGGGGGCTTGGAGGCTTCCAGGGGACGGGGAAGCCAGCAGGAGGCTACAAATTTGCCACAGAAAATCCACAACGTGAATAATCCGTAAGTGGGAATTAAGAGTTGACAGTAAGACACATTTCCTTTCAGGAGGAACATGCTGCTCTTGCTCCAACGGCCACAACAGTGGGCAACAGTCATTTGTAAAGCTTGCCACAAAACGGTTTCGGTTAAACTCAAGCACAGGAAGTTCTACTTCTGTATAAGTGACACTATGGGAAGATGAAGTCTGTAAGAAAAAGGTTTCAAAACAAAAATGGCCCTGAACCACAACTATAATGTAGCTCATGTGATGGCATTCCTTATTTCCTCTGAAAAGTTCATTTCAGGGCTGGGTGGGGGAGGCGGTAGCTACAAACACAAAAGGCTTAACGATTCCTAGGAATGGATTGATATCACAAGAATGTTTTTTTTTAGTTGCTAGGCAACAATTTGAAAAACAAACGTCCATGTTCTGCGATCACTGTGCATCCGTTCTCCCAACGGGCGGCGCACGGGCTCTTGGCCCGAGCGCACGCCCCTCGGGACCACAGGGGCAGCGTGTCATCACAGTGCTGATGCTCACGGCCTGTTGCGGCAAAAAGATGCAATCTGTGTCTTGAAACCACACCAGTTTGTTGGCACGTGGCAGCCGAGATTTCCGGTCAGCTAGAGTTCAGCCATCGGATTACCACCATTTACCCCAATGACGTCTGTTCCACCCTTGTGTTCCGTTCTGTCCTTTACATCATTTCAGTCAGCTTTCTTTGCAGGTAAATTACCTTGGTTTCTCCGACATACCCAACAGAAGCCTGAATTCACTTTTGTGGGCAATTTTAACATCTGGGAAAGTAGAGACTCCTTTCCTGAGAGTTCTTTCTTTGTTTCTAAGAAACAGCCTTCGCTGGGAGAAGACCTATTTCATATCATCTTTCTTAAGGATCTACTGACATCACACTTAAGATTAGGTGAGTCTGCTTCCTTCTTTGTAGTACTCTTAACTATGGAGTCTGTTCTTTTGAAAAAACAAACGGTTCTAAAATTAATATCACACATGTAAACATGCACTTAATTGCTAGAAACATGAACTCCCTTCTTTTGTTCTACTTTTGCCCAGCCTGTGTAATATAGTTCATCCTTGTAATTCAATCTCTACATCTCAGTATTCAATATTGTCATCTTCCCTCCTGACGTGTGGCTCAGGACAGAGAGAGAAAAAAGATAAGGCAGGGATATTATGTTCATTTTTTTGCCAGTTCCAAACCATAATTTGGTGCTATAAGAACTCCCATCCTTTCCTCCCCTGCCAAAAAAAACAATGAAATGGAAAAAACATCCAGATCTATATTTTAAATCAAGCTCCACCTTCCAGGCAGGCTGGCTGTGACTTACCTAAATGGACTAATTCAAAGAGCACAGCATCAGCAGTAATGTTCACCATCTGAAGCGGAGACCAATCCCCTCCAGGCCAGCTATGAGTGGGGATCCTGATAGCCTGCTACATATGCACCATACATGCATGATAAGAGGTGGTTCAGTAACTGCCATTTCTATAGCAACCCACACACACTCTGCAGGCTGTGTTTTGGGAAGGCAGTTAAAACTGATTCTACAACGTAGCTCCACTTAGAAGATGCTTTTATTTCTGTCATCTCGTTAGAATGAGAGTATTCAAAATCCAGTAACCCAAGTGATCATTAAACCGCAGAAACTCCATCACATCCAGAAACCGAAAGGTTGATTTCTTGGCCGATGTCACTCGGTCACTTTAAATCCAAACCACTGACCTGGTTTGCATGTTCAGAAGTGACCATTCCCCAGGGCAACAAGTCAGATCACAGTCTGACAACCAGGAACATCGGACAGCCATCTGCTGTCCCAGTTCTAGGTGAGAGAGCAAATGCCTGTAAAAGCAAGCTGACAGAATCCTCTCCTACTGCCCAGAAAGCCTCAGCTAAGATGCATTCACCATGACCAAATGAAACTTCATGTGCCCGCCCGGGGAGGAAAACCGCCTCCTTCAAAGGACAGACTGCACCCCCGCACACGATTGATGAGGAACGTGTGTTACGTCCACAGTAGCCTTCCCCCCCACCACACCCATGACACAGACGCTGGCATTGTTATAATTTGCAAAAAAGCACCACGAGACAATCATAAGTTCAAGAAAACCTCCTAATTCCTCCCAAAAGAAAGACTTGTGTCACTACACAGAATCCTCCTTGCAGCACCAATCAAGCAGCATTTTAACACGACGGCTTCGGGGCTGCCTGTAAATGCAGCAAAGGTCTGAACTCTGGCACATGCAACTGCACTTCTTAAAAAAAATCCTTTTTATGGAGAGTGCACGTAACAATGAGCCAGTTCAAACTGCTGTAACACACTAAACAAAATCCAACTTTACTTACACCCTAAGACAGTGCTGATCTATTAGGTCATCCTCCGGTGAACATGTGGGTTGAAGGATGGAGATACTAATTTGTATAATGGAAAATTTCTCGCTTGTTCCAAAAGGAAAAAAGAAGGACAACTGTAGCAAGAGAAGAAGAAGAAAGAAGAAGAAGAAGAAGAAGAAAGAAGAAGAAGAAAGAGAAAGAAGAAGAAGAAAGAAGAAAGAAGAAAGAAAGAAGAAAGAAGAAGAAGAAGAAAGAAGAAGAAGAAGAAGAAGAAGAAGAAGAAGAAAAGAAGAAAGAAGAAAGAAGAAGAAGAAGAAGAAGAAGAACGACGACGACGATGATGACGATGGCAGCGGCGGCAAGAGTGATAAACCGACAGCATCAAATATGACTCCAGTCTAATGGTGTTTGAAAAGGAGCACTTCGAGGTCCCTATCCTCAGAGTAAACTTTCAGTTATCTGGCAGTCATGGACCTGCAGTATTCGAGTTAGTGTCAAAATGTGGATTTATTTTTCAAATAAAAGTCCCATGGGACTAAAAGCGATTCCATCTTTCTTTACAGAGTTTGAAGTCTTGCCCTTTAACAAAGGTGTTATCACTCTGAGCATCAATGCTCACTCCTGGCAAAATGCCGAAGGGCTACCTGGATGGCAGAAGTACGGATGTGGCTGCACCAGGCACCCCCACTTCGGTCCTGCAGACCATGAGCATAGAATCTACATTCTTTTTTTTTTTTTTTAAGATTTTACTTATTTATTTGTCAGAGAGAGAGCATTAACAAGCAGGGGGAGTGGGCAGAGGGACAAGCAGGCTCCCTGCTGAGCAGGAAGCCCAACACGGGGCTCAACCCAGGACCCTGGGATCGTGACCTGAACTGAAGGCAGATGCTTAACCGACTGAGCCACCCAGGTGTCCTAGAATCTACATTCTAATACTAGAATGGTAAGAGCCTCCCTCTCAATGCCTTTTACATCAAGGATCACATTTTTCTGTATGAGGTCAGATAGTATTTTCAGTTTGTGGGGACATCTGGTCTCTGTCTCAACCACTCAACCCGGTGGGTGTAATGAGATAGCACTCATGCAGACCATATACAAATGGGTGTGGTTGTGTTCCAGCGTCTTAGTCCCTTTGGGTTGCTATAAAAAAAAGAATAACATACGAGGTGGCTTATGAATTACAGATATTCATTGCTTACAGTTCTGGAGGCTGGGAAGTGCAAGATCAAGGTGCCGTCAGAATCAGTGTCTCATGAAATCCCACTTCCTAGTTCACAGATGGCATCTTCTTGCTGTCCTCACATGGTGGAAGGGGTGAGAGGGCTCTCTGGGGTCTCTTTTACAAGGGCACTAATCCCATTCCTGAGGGCTCCACCTTCATTACCTAATCACCTCCCAAAGGCCCCACACCTCCACACACATGGGGGGTTAGGATTTCAACATAGGATACTTGGGGAGGGGGGATACAAACGTTCAGTCCATAGCATCCAATAAAATTTTACTTAGGGATGCTTACATTTGATTTTCATATAATTTTCATGTGCCATGAGATACTCTTCTTTTGATTCTTTCTTCAATCATTTAAAAATGTAAATACCATTCTTAGCTTTGCTGTAGTTTGCCGACCCTGATTTAGGTGAACATTCTTAATGGATTCACAGATTGCTGTATCTGGCTGTTAAACGTTTGGAACTACAATTACTTTGATTTACGTTAAAAGCACATCATTTAAAGTGTTAAATGGTTTGAGGTGATTATTTATGTGTTTGAATTAATCATAAATAGCTATTAATTAGTAAGTAGTGTTTTGTGCTTAAGATGTGTTCCTACTTTTTTCCTGATCTGGTAATACTGTCTTGGAACTTTTTATTTAACCAAGATAACTTAATTTCTACTTAAATAATGATATTATTGATTAAATATAACAAATAAGAACCTTAATAATAAAGAAAAAAATAGTAAAAAAAAAAACAAAACCCCCAACCTTATGAAATATGTAGGCTTCTATTGAATTTAGGAAGTTAAAGAACATACGGTTTCTTTGAAATGTCCACCATCTTAAAGTTTTCAGAAAGCATATTTTAATTCATTTGATTATTTTTGAATGACTATGCAAACGTTGGCTCTTCTGTGTACACATACAAGCTGTTATAGCCGGGAGCTGGCAGTCACATTTCTTGCAGTAGATGCTCGGTTTAAAAAGACCCTTTGAGTGAAAATAGATCATGTACACAATGAAGGTTCTCAATGGCAAAAGGCTTGATGCTGTGGAGATTATTTCCAGAGAAGAGATAGAGAATCGGGTAACTTCCATTTCAGAGGCTTCCTCCCAACAATGCACATTTCTTGTTTTCACGGACTTCTGTTATTGTGTTAATTTCCCGTTGCTTCTGTAATAAATGACCACAGACTTAGGGGCTTAAAACAACCCCAACTGTATTCTCTTAAAGTTCTGGAAGTGAGAGGTCTGAAGTCAGTTCCGTTGAGCGCAAGTCAAGGTGTCAGCAGGCTTGGTTCCCTCTGGAGGCTCCCAGGGGAAAATCTGTTGCCTTGCCCTGTTCAGCTTCTCATGGCCACTGTGTTCCTTGGCTAGTGGCCCCCTCCTCTATATTCAAAGGACATCGCCCGAGTCTCTGCTCCGACACGCTGTTGCCATCTCCTCTGGTTCTGATTCCTCCTGTCTCCCTCCACAAGGACCGCCGTGATCACAGTACATGCCATCTCTCTCTTATTCCTGCAGCCACATCCCGTCTCGTGGTTGCTGTCAGATCAGCGTTTCTCAAGCTTCACCCTCTCCCTGGTCTTCTCTGTGTTACCTCTGCCTCGGTTCAGACTCTTCCCTCTTTTCTGGCCAATTCAGCTGCTGTTGGAGTGGCTCCCACCTCTCCTTCCCTCCACCGGGTCTTCTGTATCGCACCGTAGGTTATCCTTCCAGAGCACAGACCGCTTTCCCAGGCAAGACTGTCCCCCGGGCTCCTCAGGCCCACACATGCTTCAGAGCTGGCCCTGCCTCTCTGTCCCCTCATGTCAAGCCGCATCTTCTGCATGCCCCGCCATTTGCTACCACACCACCTGTGTGCCCTTCCCGGCTCGCGCAGAGGTGTCCCCACAGCTTGTCACATCATGTGAGTGGGATCTCTCTTTTCTCAAATCCCTTTCTCCATCCCCTAAACAGTAACGTAGCTCCTCCTTCGCTCACACGGTACACGTTACAGTGATTACTAGAAATTACATACGGGCAGGGCCTTGCGATTTCTTAGTTGTCAGGGCAGTTGATATATTAGGAGATAAGATTTGTACTTAAGAGGACTAATCTACATGGAAGATGATCATATACATACGGCTTTCCATTGCTTCGAAAAGATAACCTACGGTGCGATACAGAAGACCCGGTGGAGGGAAGGAGAGGTGGAAAGGCACTCCAACAGCTGCTGGAATTGGGCCAGAAAAGAGGGAAGAGTCTTCGAACCGAGGCCGAGGTAACACGGAGAAGACAGGGAGAGGTGGAAGCTTGAGAAACGCTCATCTGACAGCAACACGGGACTGGATGTGGCTGCAGGAATAACGTGGGATAACCCTGAGGTTTCTACTCTGATGGTCTGGTAGGCGATACCCTTAACCAGAGAGGGAACACGGAGAGGTTTAGATGCTGCAGCAAGAGGAGTGGATAACCTTATTTTAGGCTCTTGGACTTGACTTTCCTATGGCACATCCATACACTGATGTCTACTGGAAGGTCAGAAACACAGAGCAGAGCTAGGACCTGGGTGCATGGGGAGCTGTGGGGGTGAGGGAAGTGGTGTGGTGCCCTAGCCACTGGCATCAGCTAAGTTAGCAGCTGGGCAGAGGGCAGACGCCAGTGGCCAGCATACAAGGGGGACCCGGGGGGACACTGAGTCAAAGAGCCAACAGACGAGGGCCCTTCACAAAGGAAGGAAGATCTCGGAATGTCGCACAGACCTCGAAGCGGAGGAGGAGGTCACCTGCCTTCAGAGCCGTGCAGCCACTGGTGAGCTCCGGGACACTGTTTCCGAAGAGTAGGAGGCAGGAGCAGGATCATAGTGGGCTGAGAATTGAAGCAGCACGTGGGGAAACAATCCTTCGAGAGATCTGGGCTAAGGGGTTTGGAGGGCACAGTCCGTGGGAGCCTTCTATAGGATGGGGAGACTTCTGTTTACTTTCTAAACTCTTCCGGGTGTCTCTTGCTCTGTGCTAGGCGCTCTACTAAGCCTCTTACAACTTTTAATTCATTTTCTCCTTGAGTGGTTAATTTTTTGTGTCGACTTGGCTAGGCCATGGTCCCCAGATATTTGGTCAGACACGTATGAATGTTGCTGTGAAGGTATTTTTAAAGTGAGAGTAACATATAAATCAGTAGGCTGAGTAAAGTAGATTACCCTTCATGATATGGGTGGGCCTCATCTAGTCAGTTGAAGGCATTAAGAAAAAGACTGACCTCTCCCAAGGAATAGGGAATTCCGCCAGCAGACTACCTTTGGGCTCAAACTACAGTATCGGCTCCTCTCTGGGTCTCTAGTCTGCAGGCTGACCCTGCAGATTACGGACTTGCCAGCCTCCACAAATGTATAAGCCAATTCCTTAAAATAAATCTCTTTCCACAACACCCCCCCACCCCCCACACCCTATTGGTTCTGTTTCTCTGGAGAACTTTGTCTAATACACTCTTCGTAACAACATTATTATTATCATCGCCATTTCACAGTTGAGGAAACTGGCACAGAGAGGTTAAGTAAACTTGCTCGGGGCCACACAGCCAGTGGGTAGCAGAGCCGGAATAACAATCCAGTGTGCCCCCAGGCCCCTTGCTCTTAACCACATGTCATGCTGCTGCTTCAGTGCGCTGACCTGAACACGTTTGGGGCCAACTAGGAGGTCGAAGGGAGAGAAGCAGAACATACAAGGGGATAAGAGCCTCAACAAACGCACATCTTACACAAATGAGAAAACAGGCACGGGGATTTGCCCAAGGTGGGACTTACAGCTTTACAAGAGCAGACCCAGGTTTTCAGGATACAAAATACAAGCTGTCTCCATTCTCCTTCCTACTTTCTCCTGTGTTCTTCTGAGATTCTCCCAGGCACGCCCCTCTCAATCTGTCTTCTTCTGGGAGGTGTTGGGCTCCTTAGGTCCCGACTAAGTCCTCGAGAACACACGTCAGCGGCAGCCTAACTCAGTGCAGGATTATGTTAAGGAAATGATACCGTCCATCTGTCAACGTCAAGTTTAGTACGTCTTTAGTGAAATCAGTGAATTCCACACAAATGATTATGGCTCCTGTTAGTAATTATTTGGAAAGCAAAATGAAGCAAAAGCGAAACAAAACAAAACAAGACCAAACCGCAACAAACCCAGACATCCAACAGGCATTTCTTTTCACATATAAATTCCCAGGACTATGATTTGACTCCTCATGGAATTAGATATCTTTGAAAATACATTTGACACCAAACATCTCCCAATAATCTTTATGCATGGTCTAATGCTTTAAATTCTGGATGAGGGCATCTGAAAACTGGTATTTTCAAGCTTGACTTTCAAGGGACGGGGGTACCGAAGGGGTATAAGAATGAAGATGGTATGAAAATCTAAGCACACAAGCATGTGTGCCCATATTGTTGTGAAGAGCACCAACTATACAACTTCCTAGCGAACAATCTGGAAAGATGTATTAAAAGCTTTAGAATTTCATACATTTTTAATCCAGCACTATCGCTTTCTCTAAAATTTTATCCTAAGGAAACAACGATGGCCATGCCTAAAGATTTAGCTACAAAGTTATTTTTCATAGCACTGGTAAGAATAGTAATGTTTTCTCTAATTATAGGGCACAGAGCAACCAAATTATGACACATCGACATAATGAAATACCACGCAATCATTAATTTTGACATTGCAGAGTCACAGCTGATGCTACATAAAGATGTTTATGATATGCAAGTGGTTTTTAAAGGCAAGTTACAGAACAGTATTATAGCATATATCCCATTCCTGTTAAAAATATATTTTGCGGAAGGCAGCCTTTCTAAGAGGGCCCAGGGATCCCCACCTGCTGGTGTTCACGGGCCTGTGCAGTCCACCCCACCCTGGACCTATGTTGGGCCCTGGGACCAACAGCATCTGGAAAGAAGTGATGGTGTGTCACACTTTGACATTAGGTTGTAAAAGACTGTGACTTCCATTTTGCCCACTTGTGCTTCTGTATTTTATTTTGTTTTTTTTTTCTCTTGGATCATTTGCTCCAGTGAACGCAAGCTGCCACGTAGTGAGCAGCCCTATGGAGAGACCCCCAGGGCAAGGAATGAAAGCCTCCGACCAACAGATCAACAGCTAGTGAGGAGCTGAGGCCTGTAACAGCCCTGCAGGATTGGAAGCACGGTCACCAGCCCCCACCCGACCCCGAGATGAACACAGCCCAGGTTGGCAGCCCGACGGCAACCTTGCTGGAGGACCTGACCCAGAAACCACCCAGCTACGTTGTCCCTAGACTCCTGACCCTCCAGAAATGTGAGATAAGAGATGCTCACTGTTTGAAGCTGCTGAGTCTTAGGGCAATTTGTTGTGCAGCGATAGATAACTAACACATACGTGCATGGTGAAATGACTGGAAGGATCTAATGCCAAATACGATTAGTGGTTTTCTCTAGGTGGGGGGTTAATGGGTCATTTTAGTTTCTCTTGGGATGTTGTTGGCAACGTTCTTCCTTTTTCGTTAAACTTAAAAACCACATGACCAAGAGAGACGATAGAACTTAAAGAATAAAAGGCTAAAGATTGGGGGAGCCAATTTTAGCTCTAATAACCTTTAAAGACTCAAGTAAGTTAGCTTAAATGTACAACAAAAACAAAAACAAGAGAACCCTCCAGAGAGCGTGCCTGCATGGCCCAGTGGCGTGAGCTTCACCAGCCAGAAACCGTGCAACGTTCAGTACCTTCAAGGAAAGGAGATTTGCATGGGCTTCTTAAAAGGAAAATCAAACAGTCATGAAGTCACCTGCTAGCCAATCACAGGAGTCTTGCTTACCCAGCTTCTGGTCAAACCGCCACGCGGCGACATAGGCATTGTGCCTCAGAATGCTCTGTGTGGCCAGCGGCACAGTGACGTAAATGGGACCATCCACCAGCACCGGTGTTCCATCGCTGCTGAGCAAGTGGACGCTGACGGCCGTGACTGGGGTCAGGTCATACCTGGTGCCATTTCCTGAAAGCAAGAGGGATTCTCCATCACACGTGCAAAAGGGACCTACAGGGGGCTCCTGCCACCGTCTGCATCTGCCATTCACTGAGTATGGTACCTCCTATGTGCCAAGGACGGCAGTAAGCCCTTTACATTTATAAAATCCTCACCGCATCTTTGTAAGGTAGGCAAAATCCACATTTTACAGATAAAAGACCCAGGCTCACAGAGGGTAGTAATGGGAACTGGCCCCAAGGGCACGGTGGTCTGTCCGGGATCTAAGCTCAGGTCTGCCGACTCCACTACACTACAGTGCTTTGCTTTCAAACAGGGGCCTCAAAAGGAAAAGACTTGTCTATAACATGAGAGGAGGCAATGTGTAGAAATCCCTGAAATCAACGCCCAGACAAAGTCAGCTCCATGCCCGTGTTAATTACTTGGCAGAGCCCCATCAGGAAACCAAATGTTTTGCATTAGAGACTGCTTAAAAAAAAAAAAGGAATTTTTTTTTTTTTCAAGGAGTGCTTCAAAATCCTAACTTACTTCTACTAAAAGTACACTACTAAAAACCTGGACTTGAAATATTTGAGTTATTTTAGTTGCCATTGTTATTTTGATCTGTTTAAAAGGAATTTAATATCCCAATTATTCTACATTAGAGGCCTTTTACTCAAGCCAATGCTTTAATGACTGCCTACTTTATAGATAAATCAGGGAATGCTTATGACAGCGATATTATATTTATCTACTTAAGTAATCCATTTTAGGACAATTTTTCCCCAGTGAAATATAATATCACATAAAATGTTTTCTGTTATAATTTTAAATCTTGAGCACAATGATAAAAGCACGGTGATAAAAAATGTAAGCTCCATTAGAACATAATCTGTAGGATTTCTTACTAAGCTACTTAGATACTTACCTACCCATCAACTACCTGAGCTAATGCAAACCTCCACTTAGGACTAGATGTAAACATTTAGAGCAAATCTAAGTGAATTTTAGAGTTTCAACACAAGTTACAGCTAAACTCTTTATAGAGCAATTTATATGAGTCATGACAGAACTACCTTTTACAATTTATATTCATCTCTGTCATTGAAGGAGAAGGCCCGATAATGGGAATTTCATCAAAAGGTCCACAGTTTAAATGTGCCAACTGCCCAAAGGGGACACAGAAGTCAAGCCAAGTCTACAATGTACCTCTCTAGGTTCTGTTAAGACTCTCTAGATGAGACAGAACTGAAAACCAAGAGAAATTCAGGGACTCACTAGATTGTAGTACACAACTCAGACAGAACGTTCTCAACTGGGGAGCACTGCTGCTTTCAGCAAACCTGAGGCAGGAGGTCTGCACAGGGAAGCAGCAGGTAGACTAGGAAAGCCTTCTAGACTCCTCATCCATCCTTGCCTCCCACTTAGCTCTGCCTCCTCATCCCCACTCAGCAATTCTCCCTTCCTGTTTTTTTTTTTGCACATTCCTGGCCCAGGAAGCCAGGGTTCCAGTACCAGATGCACCCACTAGCTGCGTATGTGGCTTCGGGGAAGTTACTTCACTCCTCAGGGATTTTTCTTATCTGCATTATCTGGACTAGATGCCTTCCTATGAGGCTATGGAAAGAAAACAGACTCAGCTATAAACATTTAGAAGTAAGTACAGCATTGCAGAAAAGGGCATCTTAATTAAAGCAATATACGTTAGGTTCACGTGATTTAAGGGTCTCTTAAAAGCTCTCCCTTAGAAGACAGAGCAGGCAGCCACACTTGATTTCTTGAGGCTTCTTTTCTCTTTCTCAGTGCCCCAGCTAAATGCCCACTCGTACTCTATGCCTTCCCAAACACTCTCCCTTTACCCTCCCACTCCATTCTGGAACAACGAACAAGTCATACTTCGACAGGCTCAACTGTCTCCCTTCCAGCACTTGTTCTAAGACTGCAACTCTACCCAAAGCACTGAGTTCTGTATATAATGACATCTTTCCCTCTTGTTCCCTCCTGATGTTACCAGGCTCCTGTCATGTCCCAATAAAGACAGGTGTCAGGCAAAGGCAGCAGGGGCGGCGCCACTGGACCAAGCTTAGGAGGCCTCCGACCCGTCCCTTGTAACATGAGGGGTTTTGCTCAGAGAGCATCTAGGGTTCTGTTTGGCTTTGCATTCTGTTTCTAGCTTTGCTGGATGTTAGTCATTTTACGGACTCTTCTCTGTCTTCCTGGAGTTACGAGCAGGAGTCATTTCTTAACCCTTGGGAATGTCAGAGGACGGGTGTGTGCTTCCTTAGCAAACCAGAGTGGGGAGCGTGATGCCGTGAAGGTGTAGTGTCTCCGGCCTGTGTGGGGGAGGTGGTGGCCCCATGTGACACAAGGACACTATGGAGCAGGTGGACACAGGTGAACAAATGAGAACATGGGCCAAATCTCCATCTGGCTGAGTTGTTCTATTTACAACTCTGGATAAACTCCCTCTGAACTGGACACAACCAAGAACACTCCAAGGACCCCAGCCTTCAGAGCCCTTTCCAACCCCACTTGTGGCCTCCATTCACCTTTGCCGGACTCTGGTTAGGAACTGCCGTCTCACACAGCTATGTGTGGGCCAGGCCCTCACGAAAAGCTGAGATCTCTTAGATGCATCTTATAAAACAGGAGGTAAGCACGCAAGCAAGTGTTGGGGGGTGGGGAAGAGAGGCTCTGCACCATGGGAAACTGGAGACAGGCACCTAGCTGGTGAGATGTCGGGGTGCTAAGCGGAGCCCACGCTCCAACACGCTCACAGGTGTGAGCCAACACGCCCAGGGGTGGTCGCCTTTCCTGGCAGCCCTCAAGTAGGTCGGATTCCTCTTCCCACATCAGCTGTCAGTGTTTTCAGTGGAAAAGAAGTTGCATGTAACCTTCTAAAGACCTTCTTTCTTCCCTCTGAAATAACAGAGTGATTTTTAAAATAAAACAAACCCCTTTAAAATCAATAGTTCTATGTCTTTATATTCTTCTCCCTTCCCCATCATCTCAGATTTCATAATTTATTCAAGAGCTCTTGGAAATGGGGCACAGAAAAATTAACGAGCTCTGAGGAATGAGGTCTTCCCTCCAAGTTAGGGTTTTATGATTGTGCACCATTTGTTGGGGAGACTGGGTGGAGGTCGCATGATGGTCTCCAATTGTACTTTTTCACGTTCCCTGAAATACTACTTTTCTCCTTGGCCTGTACGCTTAGAGTAAAAGTCAACATTTTCCCCCCAATAATGTTTACTTAAAGTGACTACCATGCAGTTTTATCTGACGGCCAGTTCCTGATGTCTTAATTGCATCTTCATCATGTATAAAATTGAAGTAAGAAGAACTATTTCTGAAAGCAGGTGCCACAGATGGCGAAAAGTGAGTAACAAATCACCAGGTCACCTTGACTGGTCACCAGAAATTCGTCAGCATTCTACAAAATGGATCAGATGCTGCAGGTGTAAAAGCTTTTTCAGAAGGACCTAAGATCCGTTTATGTAAAGCACTGGACAAGTGAGGGAAATTCAATAAAAGCGTTTCTGGGAAAATGCAGTCACCTCCTCACCTGGCAGGATTTAACCCAGAACAGCCTCTGGTTTTCAAGTTTATGTTGTGACTAATCTAAAGTGTCGGGAAAAGAAGAGGGGAGACAAGAAATGACTCAGGACCTCAGCATCTGCCACTTTCCAGTCCCTAGGACTAGGGACCACACGAGTGCCGAGTGCACTGTTGGCTGCAAGCCAGTCTTTTTACTGATAAGGAATTATTACATATTTTCTGGCTGCTGGTTTTTAGTTTCTCTGATTTTTTAGCTCTATGTGTCCGGCCAGTCTAGAGTGACACGGACCAAGCTGACTTAGAGGTCTGGATTCAAATCAACATCAAAGCCTGACCACTGTTTGCCGAGTCAAGGCAGAGAGAACAGCTCAGAGGATGGAAAGATGTGGGAAAATGCTGGCCGGGTGCAGGTGGTACAGAAGAGGCTCCAGCTCCTAAATGCTCCTGATTCCTAGACATGACATCCGGGTTGTCCCCACTCTCTGCATCAGAGCCACTGCCCCCCTCCCCCGCCCCGCTGTGACCCGTGGGTGGGAGGGGGAGGGCGGCCACGCAGGCGGCTCCACCAAACCCACTCCAGGGGGAAGCGGGACAAGGGCAGAGAGCCTTATACCTGGGAAAAACAAACGAACAAAAAAACCCAACTTCAATTATAAGTACTTCTCTGAATTAAATATATTTAGTCTACCAGAGGGGAGCTCTGAAGGTACGTTAGCCAGGACGGCTGAAGGCGACAGGTGCACTCACATGTACTTCCACCGTGGTGTAGACGGGAATCCCGAACTAACACCGCTCCAACGCACTTGACCTTTCACAACTCCGGTGGTTCTTCCGGGCAGTACTAACGCTTTGAGCCACATCCCCAGATGCAACCACAGAAGCCCCAGCTGAGAGGAGAACAGACTCCAATTACCTGTTCCATTTCCATCCAAGCCTCGCAGATAAGGAAAACTGTCCACCTCGGCCGGGGTGCTGGCGGCCGTGAGGAAGGCCGTCAGGTCGCTGTAGCTGGTGTTCTCCGGCAGCCGCAGGGCTCTCCTCTGGAAGTGAACGCGAGGCTGTGGCCGGGCACCTGCAGAAATGAACTTCGGAGTTACCTCCCGGGGGAGCAGCAAATCTCAGGCAACCAGGAAGCGCTTCTCCACTTTGCAGCGCACCTCCCCTCCCCCTCCCCCTCGTCCCTGCCTCTCCGCCCATCCCCCATTCGCCGCGCCCCCCGCAGGGCACAAAGATGTGACAACATGCTATTATGGGGATAGAAATAATAGCCCATTGTCACATTTGTTTTGACACAGGATGTTATTTAGGTTTTTAACAAAAAAGCTTTCCAAGTCCTATTTGTGAGCAAGCTTTGCACTGCCCAGCATTCGCACTTGGCGGGGGGGGGGGGGGGGGGGGGGGGGGGGGGGCAATACTTTAGGAAAGGAAGTCCGCATCAGTGAAACGAGTAGATGACAGTTCATCTCTTTACGTAAACAAAGCAAGTGACACCCTTTGAGACTGTTACAAACACCTCCTTAATCTTCTGGTAAAATCTGGTTTCCCTCCACAGACCAAACTGAAGCCGGGCAAGGGAATTCAATGTGCAGCCTGGACAAGAATTCCAAAGGAGAAGCTGCCATGTGGCATCCAGTCTCTGCGGGTGGGGTGCACCCTATTCGTCACAGCTCACGTTGGGCGTTTGAGGACAAGGCTCTAGAAAGGAGGTGGGAACGCTCCCTTTGGGGCAGGCAGCTCCGTGTGCGGAAGGACGGGCTGGGCCCCTTCAGACAGTTCCCCGGGTGATACTGTCTGCAGCATGGGTTCCAGATGTTGTTTTGGCTGCAGAACCCGAACCTGTGTTCCCCTAATGCTATGGCGACAGTCATAAGACGTCAAGGTGCCAAATCATTTTGCGCAAACCCAGCAAAAACATCCCGAAGACACAAGTTAATACAAGTGGGAGTTGTGGCACTTACACACTTCTGTGGATTAAAATAGCCGTTCCTCAAAAGCAGTGATCTGCCCTGGCTTTCTGGCCACTGCATATCCTGCCCCAGGCCCGCAGTTTCTCCTGTGGTCAGCTGGGGGCTCCCTGCCCGCCGTCTGGGGCGAGGGCTGTCTGGCACCACAGCCCAGCCCTGAGCTGATGGTCTTTATGCCTGCCCCAGGGTTCCTTTTAACCCTGGATCAGAAAGTTTCAGGTGGGGAATAAGCTTATCCAAAAGGGTTCTAGCGGAAAGGAGTTTTAGAGCTCAAAGATATCAGAGTCCACATTGTTCTTCCTACAAGTAAGCCACAGAAGCTCAAGAGACATGAAGTTTGGGGTAGGCTGGCTGGAGCATGTACCAGTGAGGTGGCAGAGAGTCAGATGCCCCCCCGTACCACCTAAAAATCACTGGTTAGAGTTCTCAGATGACTGGTTCTCCACTCCGTGAAACACAGGCCCCACTTTTGGGCCCCTGGGAGCCCGATGCCCCAAGTCATGACTCCCATCTGCATTCCGTCACCTCCACTGAAACTAACTGGACGGATACGCGGTCCTGTCTCAAACCTCCATGGCTTTTCTCTACCCCCAAAACAACCCACGGTGATGCACTAGCATCCAAGTATCTGTCTCTGTTCACTCCCAGCTCTGCTCAGTCTGGTCTTTTCCTTTGATGTCACAGAAGACTGATGTCTTCCTTCTGTCACCTCCTTGGTCCACACAGAGTCTGGACACCTTGAGCTCCCCAGGAGCACCGCCACTCCTGGCGAGGAGCAGTCTGCTTCTCTGTTCTTCTCCCTGCTGCACTCGGAGACGGAAAGTCAAAGCCAACCTTTTCTTTTTTACCCCCTCACCCCCAACGACATAACATTACTCCCTCCCTGATCCTATTACTGTTGTCAGTGATAGTGAACTTTCTGAGAACTTATTTCCCTTTGTCTACTGTTTTTCGATCTAAGCAATGCTGCTGGTGCCCGCCTGGGTTACAGTGGGGGAAACAAAGAACTTGCTAATAAGAAAATATATTGTCCACAGTGTGACGGGGCCAAGAGGGACTTGTGCTCATGAGGGTTGAGGCAGAGAGGGTGGGATACATGCTGCCTTCCAGGCCTCAGGAAAAGCGTGACTGCTGACAGGTGAAGGGGGGATCACACTGACCCCCTCAGGGACTGGCCTGGAACTATCTGCTGTGACTGGTGGGTGGGGGGGGGCACAGAGGGGCAATGCCTGGGGCAGGTTAACTAGCCAGGGACGTGGCCTGTCCAGCTGACTGGATGCATGCTGTGACCGGCATGACATGGATCCCTGTCTGCTGAGGGACCAAACACACTCCCAGACACAGAGCAAAGGCAGGACCTCTCTCTGCCTGCCGAAACGACCCAAGAAATATCTGAGGAGTGACAGAAGGGTGGAAGTCACTCTAGGCCTCAGTGTAAATGGAACCCAAAGTGTCTGTGTGGGGCTGGGGGGCGGTTAGGCCCTCACGCCTACCTTCCTCTATCAGCACGGCTGGATTCCCGCGATTCCAGGACGGGGTGGGAAGACCGAGGCACAGACCTGGCTTGGTCTTTTCTGGATGACTCTCCCACATTCCCCCACAACAGCGGGTTCTCAAACGTTCTCTGTTCTTCTCAGACTCAGGGCTCCATCCCCAGCCCCAGATGCTCAGGGCCTCTGTTACTGAGAACACTGGGGCGACCACCTCCTGTCTCTGCACTTCAAAATCCCCGCCTTCCCTCTTCTCCCGACCCTTCTGTCCCTGCTCTCCTCCGGGGTCAGTCAAGCCAAGCCTCCGCCCCAACTTCCACTTGTGATGCTGCAAGACCTGGCCCAACCAACTCCTCCTGCCTTTGTTAATCATCCCTCTCTACAGGTTTCTCCTCCACAGCCAACACACAGACGCATTCCTTCCTCATCTAGAAAAATAACACCAAAACAGGACTTGAATGCCGTAAGGGAATGCCTCCTCTCCTTCCACCCAACCCCCAATGATCTGGCTGTTACCCACAACACACACCACCCTCGGAAATGTCAATGGATGACTGTATAATCTGCAAACCCATGACTATTTCTCGGCCTTCCTCCTCACTGACCTCTTCACAATGGTCCACACTGTTCACCGCCCCCGCCCAGGAACCCCTCCTGCTTGGCACTCGCAGTCCTGCACGCTGGTCTCTCGAGTCAGCCGGCTTTTTCCTCTGCAAGTATGTGTTTTTCTCCTCCCACTTCCAGATGAAACAGTTCCTATGGGGCTGCCTTCAGCTGCCTCCACTGTTTTTGGGTTCTTACCTTACTGACTCCCCTCCATGGTGGCCTTCCTGTCCGCCCCGATGCTCTTCCGAGCCCAGTGTCTGTATTTCCTCTGCCTTCGGGACACCTCCACCTGGATGCCCCACCGGCACTCCAACACCATCCCCTAGTTTCTCTCCCACTTCACCACACCCCCATTCTGCTCAACACCCAGCTTTGCTTCCAGGCTGCCATCATGTTCCCTTTTGATTTTTCTGCACATCCACTCACTGCCAGGACTGGCCAATCTCCTCTCATCAACATTTCCAGCATCATCTTCTCTTCCTTTTCTGACTCCACCCTACATCACCCTACACGACCCCCAGCCTTTCACCTTTGCCGCTCCAACTACTGACACACTGATTTTTCTAAAGTCACTCCGGTCACATTCCTTCTCTGCTCAGAGACCTTCAGTGGATTGCCACCACTTAGCAAACAATGGTGGCAGTGACAGTTACAGACTAGCACGGACCCAAACTGCTACAATTCCCATCCTGTAAGTGAGAGGTGCAGTTCAGTACTTCAGAATTAACAGTTCTTTTTTTTTTAAAGATCTTATTTGAGAGAGAGAGAGAGAATGGGGAGGAGCAGAGGGAGAGGGACAAGCAGACTCTTGCTCGGCGCTCAGCGGGGCTCAATCCCACAACCCCGAGATCATGACCTGAGCCGAAACCAAGGGTCAGACACTTAACCAACTGAGCCACCCAAGTGCCCCCACAAAGTTCTTATATACATATTATTTCACTTGATAGTTACAACAATCCTGTGAAGAAAGAACCCTCTCCTCTTTATGAGTGAGGAAGCGGAAGCCCAGAGAGGTTCCACAGTCATTCTGTTAGTAAGAGACAGAAAGGAATTCTTTCGATCCTAATTACTTTTCCCCTCCTAGTACACCATGCCTACCTCTCACCCTCCGGCCAAGCAGGACTGCACAGCTCTGTGCTTCCACACATATGTTCATGCCTTTTCCCCACAGTCTCTATCTGCACATCCTACACATCATCCAAGATGTGTCCTAAATGCCGCCTCTTCTGTGGAGACGTCCTTGATCCCACCCCAACCTCTAAATGCTATTTCTATCTTTCTCTCTCCAGCATGGATTTTTTTCTTTTTTAAGATTTTATTTATTTGAGAGAGAGAAAACACGAGCGGTGGGGCGGGGCAGAGGAAGAGGGAGAGGCAGACTCCCCGCTGAGCAGGGAGCCTGATGTGGGGCTCGATCCCAAGGCCCTGGGATCAGGACCTGAGCTGAAGGCAGACGCTTAACCGACTGAGCCCCCCAGGTGCCCCTCCAGCACGGATTTTACTGTGCCCTGCGTTATGTTTATTTGGAAACGTGTACATGTCCCTAATCAGAGGCACCATGAGAAAAGAACATGGAGCAGTGGAATCACTCAGTGCTACATTTAAATCTTTCTTCTATCATCTTTTATTTGAGTGACTTTGCGCCTCAGGTTCTTTACCTGTTCTTTACCTGTTCTTTCAAACAGGTATGAATCATGCTTGTTTTGTAATATGGTGTTGTGATGCCAGATCCGAGTGCACACGCATGATGCCTAACAGGGTCTCTGGGTACATAACAGGTACAGGATAAACATTAATTTCCCGTCTCCTCTCCCCTTTTAGATGGAAGCTCCTTGAAAGCAGGTGTTCTGTAAAACACATTGCACTGTGTTCTATACATAGCTGGTGCTCAACAATATCTACAGAATTACATGTAAAGATGAACTACACTGGGCAGCTCACTAGGTCCAAAGAGCGATCTGTCTTAATTCCGACTAGGTCAGGATTCCTCAATTTGAACCTACTGACATTTCAGGCCAGGTAATTCTTTGTTGGGGAGTGGGGGGCTGGGGTGCCTAGGCAGTGCATCATGTCTGACAGCATCCTTGGCTTCTATCCGTCAGATGCCAGGAGCAGCTCCCAAGTCGTGACAACTAAAAATGTCACCAGAAACTGCCCAACGTTCCTGGGGGACAAAGCTGCCCCAGACTGGGAACCACTGCACAAGATACTCTGAGCATCCTCACAATGATCCAGACATGTAGGGAGACCCTCCTCTGCAAGGGGCGCTGGATATGCGAAGAGGAAAAAGACAAAGGCTCTGCCGTCCTGGGGCTCAGGAGTACAGAAGGCTTCATGGGAATGGCTTAATTATGACAATGTTTTAAGTGCCAAAATAAGAGACCTATGTGGAAAAGTACAGAGGAAACTTCGAGAGAGCTCCGTGGGTGGCATCCGTGCCCGGGTCTGGAGGCGGTGTGGGGGCGGGGGGAAGGGAGCGCACACCTGGAAGCAGGGCCAGCCTGAGCGGGGAGGCTGCGGAGGGCGGGGGGGCCCCCGGGAGCCAGGTGCAGGGGCGTCGGCGGGGTTTCCGGGATGGGAGGGAGAAGATCGCGTTTGCTCTCACCCCAGTTCTGATGGCGGGGGTAGGGGTGGAGGGGCTAGAGGTCGGCCAGGAGGCTGTCATAAGGGGTTCACGTGAGAAACGACGGAATGCCGAATAAAGACAGCGGCCTGGGGGTGGAAGAGGTAGCTGGAGGCGGACACGAGGCCAGAGGGGCAAGGAGCTGAGGAGTGAGACCCATCCTCCAGGACGCCTGGGTCTGCGCAGCTCGACCCGGCCCCCACCCCCCAGCCTCCACACCCCGCGGGGTGACCAGGACCCAGGAGGAGGCCCCCCAGCGGCCGCGAGCTCCGTGGAACTCTGTAAGGGAAACTTCCAGAACCGCCTGAGGCAAAGGAAAACCGAGGCGTGCAACCCGCGAGGGTAGACCTCTCCCGTTTGGGAGAGGATGGAAACGCGAGGGGAGTCTGAAGGAGGAAGGGGGGTTAGGAAGGGCTTTTCCTGGAATGGCAGGGTTTAGGGAGCTGAGGGAGAGCGGGAGGAGAACGATGGGGGGAGGCCTGAGGAGGAGATGGGGTGGGAGGACCTGCGAGAGAAGGGGCCCGTGGTGGAGGAGGAGGGACCGTGGCAGACACGTTACAAGGCCAGAGAGAAGCCACCAAGCCATCCTCCCCTGGTGGCTTCTCCTCTCCGTGGACCGTGGTGAGGTCATCGCTAAGAGCAGGGGCACTGAGGTGGGTAGCGCGGGGCGCGGTGGGGGTGAGGTGGGCGTGGCTTACAGCGGAGCTCTGGGGGCCGGAAGTCAGTGGGTGCTGACAGTGCCCCCCTGAGCAGTCGGGCATCTTCAGGGTATCCTATTATTTTTTTAAATGTAAATTCAAGTTAGTTGACATATAGTGTATTATTCGTTTAGTGATTCATCAGGTGCATAGAACACCCACTGCCCATTACATCAAGTGCCCTCCCTAATGTCCATCACCCAGTTACCCCATTCCGCCACCCACCTCCCCTCCAGCAACCCTCAGTTTGTTTCCTGGAGTTAAGAGTCTCTTATGGTTTGTCTCCCTCTCTGTTTTTACCTTATTTTATTTTTCCTTCCCTTCCCCTATATTCAGCTGTTTTGTTTCTTAAATTCCACATGAGTGAAATCATATGGTCCTTGTCTTTCCCTGACTTATTGTTTAGCATAATACCCTCTACTTCCATCCACATCATTGCAAATGGCAAGATTTCATTTTTTTTTTGATGGCTGAATACTATTCCATGGTGTGTGTGTGTGTGTGTGTGTGTGTGTGTCTGTGTGTGTGTACCACACGGTACCTTATTTATGTCCTCACATTCAGAGTCAACAAGATGCCCCGTTTCTGAGACCCATGAAGGTCTGCTGGATGCTCTGGGAGCCAACTGCTCAGAATTTACACAAATACCGTACCTACAGAGAAGAAAACAAGCGGGCAGTCTTTTTATTTTTCTAGGAAAACTCATTTTCCATGAGTTTATTCTATTTTACTTGGGTGTAAACATTTCAAAACAAAAACGTCCACTGAAGCATGAAGCATCTAACTAACGAGAACAATGGGCTCCTTCCCCTCTTCTGTGTTCATCTGCACGCAGTGGCCTTCATTCTTTGAAAGCTTTTACTTTAGTGTCACATAAAACTCATCACCTAAGACTATGCACGGAACGTGTGAAGCTTCATCACTGAACTGTCATCACGCTACCTACCTTTTCTCAGGAGCGTTTGATACATTATAACATCTGAGCAACATGTTAAAATTCAAAGACTTATAGTACTTACATTTCTGATCAAGTAAGAATTGATTTTTCTCCTCTGAATCCACTAAAAAAAATAAATTCACCTACACTTGACAAATCTGAGAACATTTAATACAGCTCTTACAAATTCAGTTTTATATTAATTTTATAGAACAGAACTGCGAAGACCAAAAATTATCTACACATGGGTTTCCTTCCAACTGGTAAGAGAGCATGAAACAGCATGCGGCATTCTTTTTTTTTTTAAAGATTTTATTTACTTATTCATAGGAGATAGAGAGAGAGAGAGAGGCAGAGGGAGAAGCAGGCTCCCTGCCGAGCAGGGAGCCCAACGCGGGACTTGATCCCAGGACTCTGGGATCATGACCTGAGCCGAAGGCAGAAGCTCAACCATCTGAGCCACCCAGGCACCCAGCATGCAGTATTATTATTGTCATGTCTCAACTCTCAGTAGACAAGGAAAAACACAAGGAGCAATTATTACACTCATGAACAAGGATCAGTGAAAAAAATTAAAATTTCTGGGGCGCCTGGGTGGCTCAGTTGCTTAAGGGTCTGCCTTCGGCTGGGCTCCCTGCTTGGCGAGGAGTCTGCTTCTCCCTCTCCCTCTGTGCTTTTTCTCTCGCTCTCTCTCTCAAATGAGTAAATAAAATCTTAGAAAAAAATTCTAAGATTTTATTTGTCAGAGAGAGAGAGACACACAGAGAGAGAGAGAGAGACAGCACAAGCAGGGGCAGAGGCAGAGGGAGAAAGAGGCTCCCCGCTGAGCAAGGAGCCCCATGGAGGACTCAATCCCAGGACCCTGGGATCATGACCTGAGCCAAAGGCAGACACTTAACCAACGGAGCCACCGAGGCATCCCTAAAAAAAATTTTAATTTATTCAGTCATTCAGTGAATTGCTCATTGAATACCTATCATAAGGCAGGTATAGGGCCAAGCCCTGGGAAGGTTTTAAGATGACCATGACATACTTCTTACCTTCAGCTTTTAAAATGTTAGTTGGGGAGATAAGGTATTACTACCAAATATGGGAAAGGGAGTTATCATAAAAAGATACACAGCCCCCAGCTGGAGGGTTGTTTTAATCCACTCTTCTGGTTATTGATAAAGACATGAAGGGCAAGAAGGGAGACAGAGATGTGTCAGAATGCAAGGATGGGAGCCAGAGGGCACGGAAGCTGCAGGAGCACCTGGTTCTGGGCTCAGGGCAGCTCGGGGCAACACAGCAGGAGTCTGTAGATTTCACTCAAATGCAGTGTCATCAACAGGACTCCACTAATCCCCAATCTGTGTCTCTCTGACCTGGTACTAACTGCCTCCCTTTTCTTACTCATACTTTCTTTTCTCTTCTAACCTGGGCTCCAAGGTGGCCTGGCATGCTCACAGACCCTCTGTACCTCATAACCACTCAGCTGAGAGTCTCACCTCTTCTGGGTTCTTAGCTTGATTCCAGTAAAAGGAAGAGAGAGAAGAACTGATGGCTCCAGATTTTCTCTTTCAGCTGGGTCCCAGCCCTTGGCTGCACTGTGGACTGGTTACCCCTGAGCCGGGGATCACATGGTATAAGCCCCTCGGCCACTGAGGTTGAAGGGCAAGGCACCTGCATGAATCACATCTCCAGGGAAGATGGAGACAAGACCTCCTGGAGGATGTGTCCTTAGCTGTTCTTGACGCCTAAGGAGGGTTTGAAGACAGATTGCAAGGTGGGGTGGGACACCCCAGATGGAAAACAGAAAAGGAAATTCAGTTAGGCTAGAATACTTTCTCCTTCAATACGTGAAGGAGAAGAGCCCGGAGAAGGGAGGCTGAGGCCGGATCACAAGGTGGGTGCGTGCTGTGGAAGGAGACTGGATTTTCTCCTAGGGCACGGGGCGGGGGGCGGGGGAGTGAAAGAACTGGAGCTCTGCTCCCAGAAGATTCCTCTGGCAGTTTAGTGCAAGGTGTACTGGAAAGGGGACACAAGAGGTGGGAAGTCTGGTCAATCTCACGCCCAGCTCCAATCCAAACTCAAAGACTAGAGGCAAGTACGCCAGCTGGGGGCTGCTGCATGGTCCGAGGGGAGAGTGACCAGGGCCTGAATCAGGGCACAGGCCTGGCAATGCAAGTGGGCAACAGAAACAAGGCAAGTGTGCGCAAGCACGGGAACATCATGTAAAATTACTCAGGATATAAGGCCTGGGCCCTGGAACGCTATTTGACTGATAGAGCACAAGGAGAGATGAAGGTCATGCACAACTGGTACATGGGGAGAAGGTGACGGCTTACCGAGGGCATGTAACACGATGTGGAGATCCTTCAAGAAGCCCCTCAGAGTCACCAGGGGAGACAATGAGGTCTCAGGGGTGGAGTGGGCAGTGACGAGGAGGTCTGGCAGGCATGGTGGGATAAAGTGTGGTTACAGCATGGGCTCCGTAGGCTGCAGTGTGAGCCCTTGTCAAAAACAGCTTGATAGGGTCAGTGCCGCTCCCAGGGACAGGGGGACTGAGAAGGGGTCACACATGTGGGTGCAGTGGAGGTCAAAGGTGCCTGGGAAGGAGAAGAGGAGAGGTCTACAACGGGAACTGTGGGGACTAAGAAGTATGCGTGGAGGGGGCCGGGCTGCAGAAAGCCTGCCCGAGGGAAACCATGTATACAAATACCGCAGTCTCCGCCCCTTCTTACCGACCCTCACCTTCCAGGTAACCACACAGCCACCGAGGCTCAGGGCCAGGGCGCTGTCCAGCAAAGAGTGTAAGCATTTGGGACTTTATTCTAGAGGGAAAGCTGCTGAAGAGCAGAAGCAAGGGGACTTGATTGCTGTAACTGGGTGAAGACTAGATTATAGGTTGGCGAGGGTGGGAACGAGACAGCCAATTAAAAACCTACTGCAACTCTCCGGGCCGGGGCCGGGGGTTGTGTCTTGGAACCGTGTGGTGCAACGCAGATAGAGAGAAGCAGCCCTGCCAGGGAGCCAGCTGTGAGGACAGAAGGGCCAGGGATAGTTCCTAGGGTTTGGCTTGACCCCTGAGGTACCATGTTTGTACTGTCTATGGAGATGGAGAATAAAACACAGCCAAAGTTCTGTGTGTATAAGTCAAGTCTGAGATGCCTATTAGACAGCCAAGTCGAAACGACAAAGAAGCAGCTAGCTGAGGGCCTCCCTCTTGGGGAGTCCAGGCTGGAGGTGAGAGACTGGGAGTTATCCATGTCCGGGGAGCATTAAGGCATGGGCCCATGATATCTTCTAGGGAGAGTCCTTGAAAGAAGAAATGTAGGCCCAGGACAGTCACCAGAGTGTCCAGAGAAGTGACCAAGAGAAAGAAAATCAAGGCATGATGTTATGGGAGTGAAGGGAGGAGAGTCTCGAGTCACCTCTGCAGGATGCTGCGGAGACGTCCAGGGAGATGCGGAGAGAAATGTCCTTGGGTTTGGCCACGTGGGGCTTGTAAGAGACTCCAACAAAGCAGTCGGTACGAAGAGCTGAGGCAGGGGAGGGCTTGCAGTGTGCCGAACAGGGAAAGGCAGGTGAGGAAGCAGGAAAGAAGGGCATGTAGACATCACAGGGACCCAGGGCAATGGCGAGAGCCGGGCATGGTCGTGGAAGCAACTGGCAGAGATGCACAACTGTAATATCTGTCCACCCCAGCATGGGAGAAAAAGGTGGGGCGGGAGCGAGAGGGAACACTGAAATCCCTGTGCAAGAGAAGAGATGGGGATGCAGAGCACAAAGAGAGGGACTGGCGTGTACTTGGACAGGGACACTCCTTCCAGCACAACAAGGAGCAGCAGGCGCGTCTGTGGACTTGCAGGTGGGCAAGTGAGGGCTCTCAGTTTCTCTGTGAAGTACGTAGCGACGTCATGAGCTAAGAGCGAGGATGTGAGTGTGGGTGTACAGTCAGGAGATCAAGAAGAGGGTGTCAAAGTCGTCTTGGAGACTCAGAAAACAAACGACCAGAAAGGGCCCCCGCCCTGCAGGGCTGATGCCCATTTGAGGCCTGTGGTCATGAACCAGCTGTGCAACCAGTCACTGCAATGTGAGGGTCAGTGCAGCCATGTGTGGCTGTGCTGGGGTGGCCATACGTGGCTCAGGTCAACCAGGCTCAGAAGTTACTGAGTCAGGCAAACGTGGCAGAGGGGGAGGGGAGCAATACTGCTGGAGGGGGAGTACTGCAAGGGGACAATGGCACTTCGACTGCAGAGGGAGGCAATCCTGTTGGCAAGGACACGGTGGGTCACGGCTCTGGAGCCCTCAGTGGTACGTGAGCTGTTATCACAGGTAAGAGGAGGGAATGTGGTGGCTGAGCTTGGAGGTGGTGCCTTTGCTGGAATGAGGAGGCCTAAGGCATGACTGCAGAAGTGGGTGGTCAGTCACCCAGCGGGGAGAGAAGCACCCCGGGAGTGGAACAGCAGCAGATGGCATCATCCGCGGGTATGCTAACGTTCCCAAGAAACAATCAGAGGAGCATCGTGAACCTGGGAACTAGGAGCTCATATCATGAGTCCAGGAGGAAAGGTGACCAAGACACTGGTGGTGAGTGGTCCAGCCAGCCTCCAAGGAGCTGCAAAGAGGCAAGTCATGTAAGCTCAGCCCCCACTTGAGAAGGCTGCAGGGAAGGCTGTGTGAACTCAGGGACATTTCAGACCAGGAAGGGGGGCAGTGCTCAGAGAAGAGGTGGAAGGGAGTGGCTGCAGCCATATCTGTGCCCAGAGGACACAGGGTGAGGGAGGGCTGGGGCAGGCAGGGGTGGGGGGGGTGGGGGGGCTCTCCTGGACAATGTCGTTTCTGGTCTGTATCCTGCAGCCTGGCCTGTCTCCATTTATAAAGGCCCACGGGCAGGTCCACACTGCAGAAGCCCAGCTGGCTTCTTGAGAACGTTCTACCAAAGATGCTGGTGGACCAACATCTTGGGGAAAGAATGGGCAATTCAGAGAAAGCAGAAGAAAACTGGAACAAAGAATGAGAATAGCCAGCAAGAGAGGAGATGAGGACTAACTCTGAGGAAAGGGTGGGGAAAGAGCCAGTTAAGAGGAACACTTAGAACGCTGTGTAACATATGGCAGGTGGTCCGTTTTTTACTTTTATTTTTATTTATTTATTTTTAAAAGACTTATTTATTTACTTGAGAGAGAGTGAAAGAGTGCACATGAGCGGGGGGAGGAGCAGAAAGCGAGGGAGAAGCGAGCTCCCCGCCGCGCAGGGAGCCCGACACGGGGCTCGATCCCAGCACCCAGCACCGGGAGCGTGACCTGGGCTGAAGGCAGACGCCCAACTGACTGAGCCACCCAGGTGCCCCGTGGTGAGTTTTTTTAAACAAAAAATCAAAACATTCGAGGCTGTGAAAGAAAACAGTGGGTCCTAAGGCATATCTAAAAAGAAGATGCTGTGACATGTGGGTCACACTCCCTGTTTAATTGCTTTGTGTCAGTCCCCCTGCCACGTGGACACACAGCACAGCAACAACAACCCCAGTCAGAAGCAGCAGAGTCCGGACCAGGCTGGGTCTGAGTTGCTGGCAGGCTGCACAGGCTCCTTTCCTCAGGAAATGCGAAGTAGGTCTCAAACTCCAAAGCCACAAGGAGTCTGGTCCAGGGGATTTGTCACTCTCATTTGCTATTTGAAGAGCTGCAGTCAGCTCTAAATTAGACTCTGATTATCCTAACCTATGCCATGACATAAATGGGTGAGGACAGCCTATCTGTATCAAGGACATTCATCGCCACCATTCAACTCTTGCTATTATTTTCCACTGGGTTAAATTCTGATAAAGACCAAAATTCCGATAAAGATCATTTTGGTCTTTATTGGAATTTAGTCCAGTCGAAATGTGAACAAGACACTAAAGATTCCTCTCTTAGTGAAGAACACGAGAAGGAAGTACAATCGTTCCCTCATTTCAAGAAAACCATCGTCACACTCCATGTTCACTGCAGCATTATTTAGAAGAGCCAAGACGTGGACACACCTAAGTGTCCATCAATGGATAAACGGATACAGAAAATGTGATGTACGATGGAAGGTTACTCAGCCATAAAAAAGAAGGAAATCCTGCCATTTGTGACAATATGGTTGAACCTGGAGGACATTAAGCTAAGTGAAATAAGCCAGACAGAGAAAGACAGGTACTGCATGATCTCACTTATATGTGCAATCTGAAACAAACTGAACTCATAGAAACAGAACAGACTGGTGGTTGCCAGAGGTGGGGGAGTGGGGTGGGGGAAGTGGGTGAAGGGGCTTAAAAGGCACAAACTTCTAGTTATAACTAAGTCCTGGGGATATAATGTACAGCATGGTGATATAGTTTAATACTGTATTGTATATTTGAAAGTTGCTAAGAGAGTAGGTCTTGAAAGTTCTCATCACAAGAAGAAAAACTTGTAGCTATGTGGGGTGAGGGATGTTAACTGGCCTTACTGTGGCAATCATTTTGCAATATACACATATATCCAATCATTATGTTGTATGCCTAAAAGGAATACGATGTTATATGTTAATTATATGGCTGGGTATTCACCTCTGCACGTTCCCCACAGCCACTCAACAAAAAAAGAATGAATGAATTCACCTCATTTGCAAATGGCACAAGAATGTGGTTAGGTAGAGAATGATACTTATCGAATGGTATTAAAATGAAGTAAATAAAAAATTAATCTGATGGAACATTAAAAGCCTGGAAAGATCGCTCTCTGGCCCATGATTTAGATGAAAGAAACAGATCTTGGCACAAATACGTTTGACATAAGTATTATTCCCAATTCTAACTCCACCACCAGCTCAGAGAAATCCCTTAAGCTTTCTGTACTAGTGTCTCCACAGGAGAAATGAGGTGTGAGGTCACATTTATGCACATCACTGTATGTATGTCAGATGGGTTAAGAAAATGAGGGACAAGAGAGAGAAAAGACCCCACTTGGAAGTCTACAAATCTTCTCTTTTTTTAAGGGGGGGGGTATTTTGTTTTGTTGTGTTAAAAAACACATACCATTTAATTTACCATCTCAATCATTTTTAAGTGTACAGTATAGTAGTGTTGGGTACGTTATTGTGCAACAGATCTCTAGATCCTTTCGTTGTACAAAACTGAAACTCTAACCCCTTGAATACTTATGAACCTTTGCTCATGAGGCTCAGGTGGGGTCCTTCACGAGGTAAATATCCTCAACTTTGGAGAAGAGAGAGATGTGGTATGGGCAGAGTGGTGGCGGTCCCTTCTTTTCTCTCACGCACTTAAAGGCTGGCCCTAAAGAAACAAGATCACAGGCAGTGGATGGTTTAACCAAGAATTCAAGTGTGTTTGCGCACTCACACGGACAACACACGTTGTGTTCAGCTCTGGGTAAATTCATTGCCATCACCGTCTGATAAGAAGCTGTCTCTCCTAAGATCTTAGTAGACAGTAGACAGTAACAAAAGTTACTGTCACTTCTCTTTTTCAATATTCAACATACCTTGGAATCCTGAGACTATTTGGACAACATCTTCATACACCATTAGAGTGGCAGATCGTTCTGGAAGCAGGCCCAGGCTCAGTGAAGAAAATACTGCAGAAACAAAAATGGACATAAGGGAATTCTGAAATTTAAATCAAAATGCCCACCTTGATTTTGGGGGCACACTGCATTCTTTGTATTGTCTGATTTCAAATCAATCAACAATACTGATTTTTAGTATGTGACATAATAAGATATGTAATATTATTTGGTGTCTGACCCTGGTTCCTGACACAGAGCGCCTAACTCCCTTGTAGTTTCCTGGGTGTTAGGAGGATTTTTTTGTTCTAATGAGGCGACTGGGTGGGCTCCTGGATGGGGGCTGGTCACCAGAAAGTTGTAAGTAGAAGCTTGGAACTTTCAGCCCCACCCCTCCACCTCCAGGGAGGAGAGAGGGGTGAGAGATTAAATTCATAATCAATCTTGCCTCCATGATGAAACCTCCATGAAAATTCCAGAAGTACAGGGTTTGGGGAGTTTCCAGATTGGTGAATGCATCTATGTGCTGGGGGGTGGGACACCTCAAATCCCAGAGACAGAAGCTGCCGTGTTCAGGACCCTTCCAGACCTCGTCTGTGTATCTCCTCCTCTGGCTGTTCATCTGTATCCTTTATGATATCCCTTATAATAAGTTGGCAAATTTAAATAAATGTTTCCCCGAGTTCTTGAGCCACTATAGCAAATTACTGAACCTGAGAAAGGGTCGTAGGCACCCCTGATTTGGAGCCAGTTGCCCGAAGCACAGGTGGTGACACACTGGGAGTTATGTGTGAGTGGGGGGGGGGGGTGGCAGTCTCGTGGGACTGAGCCCTTCACCTGGGGGTCTGTGCTGACTCTGGGTAATGCTACTGTAGGACACCCCATTGGTGTCCAGAGAATTAGAGAATTGGTTGGTTTGAGAAAAAGCCCCATTCATTTGTGTCAGGAGTGTTGTGAGTAGAGAGAAAGGAAACATTTTTCATTTAAGTCTGATTAGCAAGACTTTCTGGATGCTACAAGAATCCCACAATCTCTCGTATAACAACTGCTCACGCTCTAACAATCGACTAGTTTTTATTTGCCTAGAAGTTTTTAGTAAAGTATCTGAGTCTCTTCACATTAGGAATATACTACACATTATATGAATGTAAAATATATAAAGTTAGATATTAATGTTAAAAAAAGACTTTAAAAACATGTGCTCAGGGTAACAAATGCCACATGACAGAAGAACATGCCCCCGTATTCTGGAAACTAATAAGATGACAGCAGTCGTGTTTTTAAAATTCTTGCTTAAGAACCTAGACTTTCTTTTTTAAAGATTTATTTATTTATTTGAGAGAGCGAGAATGAGAGAGAGAGAGTACATGAGAGGGGGGAGGGTCAGAGGGAGAAGCAGGCGCCTTGCTGAGCAGGGAGCCTGATGTGGGACTCGACCCCGGGACTCCGGGATCATGACCTGAGCCGAAGGCAGTTGCTTAACCAACTGAACTCTCTCTCTCTCATCCTCGCTCTCTCAAATAAATAAATAAATCTTAAAAAAAAAAAAAAGAACCTAGACTTTCAACTAAAAAATTCACAAAGCCTGCATGTTTCTGAGGAGAACATGAATAAAAGAAAAAACAAATAAATGTATTATGGAAAAATAATGCTAAGGTCACTGAACCCTTAGTAACATGTCAGACATTATTCTAAGTGCTTTAAATTTGGTGATTTATTTAAATCTCAAAACAACTCTATGGCGGCGCCTGGGTGGCGCGGTCGGCTAACCCTTCAACTCTTGGTTTTGGCCCAGGTCATGATCTCAGGGTCGTGGGATGGAGCCTCCCTGTTGGACTCCGTGCTCAAGAGTCTGCTTGAGAGTCTTTCTCTCCCTCTTTGCTCCTCCCTCTGCTCACGCATGTGTGTGCACGAGGCATGCCACGCTCTCTCAAATAAGTAAATAAATCTTAAAAAAAAAATCCAACTCTATGAAACAGATATTATTAACTTGTCCATTTGACAGGTAAGGAAACAGGCTTATAGGTAAGGAATTAACTTGTGCAAGATCCCACAGCTGGTAAATACTGGAGCTAGGACTTAACTCTGCAGTCTGTTCTCAACTGCTATGCTACACAGACTCAAATTCAAAGACCGGGCTTTATCCAGTCCAAGTTTAAAGATGAGGAAAGCAAGGTCTAGAGAGGTAAACTGACTTTCTGGGAAAATATCGGGGACCAGAAATACCAAGTGCTAAGAATATCTGTTAGGACTCCTGGGTCTTAATAGTGCCCGGAGGGGACCAGTGAGCTGGCCTTGGACATGACCTCTCTTTTCCTATCCCCTCTCCAGTCAACTTACGGAGCTGCCATTATATACAAGGCCCAGTGCTCGAGGTGTGGAACAAATCAGTGCTGGAGGCAATCTGCGCCTGCGAGGTTCTAATTAGAAGGGGCCTGGGGCACACAAGTGGAAGGTGGTCATTGCCATGAGCAACACAAGAATGCACCTCGGTGCTGTGGAAATAATCTGGTGGTTCCTCAAAATATATCACACACAGAGTTACCATCTGATCCAACAATTCCACTTTTAGGTAGAGACCCAAGAGAACTGAGAATGTATATTCACACAGTAACTTATAAGTCAATGTTCATGGCAAAAAATGGAAACAACCCAATATCCACCAACCAATAAGCAGATAAAATGAGGTCCATCCATACAATGGAACATCATTCATTCATAAAAAAGGAAAAAATACTGATTCAGGCTATAATACGGATGCACCATGAAAATGCTACACAAAGTAAAAGATGCCAGACACAGAAGGCTCCATATTACAGAATTCCATTTATCTGCAATGTTCAGAATAGGCCAACCACAGAGACAGAGAGGAGATCGGTGGTTGCCAGGGCCTGGGGGTCATGGGGGGTTCAGAAAATATTCTGGAATTAGTTAGTGGTGATGGTTGTAAAATTTTGTGAACTGCACGCTTCAAAATGGTGAACTTAATGGCATATGAATTATAATTTTAAATACAAAAACAAAAACAAAAAGAATAAGAAAAAAAAAGACTTCATCTTTGGAGTACAAAGTTGGGAGAAAAGTCACTTCAGGTTGGGGGAGGGAGGATCAGGGAATGCGTGTGAACCAGGATTAAAGCAGGGAGACCTACCTTGGATAAATCCTTCGTAACCGCTTCAAAGGGACACTTAACCTTCTTTAACAATGATCCCTTCACCCAACAGCACTGGGTCCCCAGTGGCCCAGAAGAAAGGGTCACTGTAGTGATGCTGCCTTCACAAACGCCCTGTCCCATCAGAGAGCTCACACACATCCTAAGTGGCACTTCCCGGGCCCTGAACAGTTCTGTGCCGACTGCTGTGGGGGACTCTGAGCTCTGAAGTCACCTGTGATCAGTCTCTCGAGATGTGTGTGACCACCGCAGGGTGTTCTGTGAACATCTCTAACCGAAAACATTTGGTACTTCCATACATAAGGCGTCTGCTCTAGCAGACGTTCTAAAGCCTTTTATCCTGGAGAGAAAAATGACCTCTCATGATGAGTGGGCTGAGAGGCACCACAGGGGCTTCCCGGAGCAGGAGAGAAGGGACTGAATGCCCCAGGGGGTGGGAGGGGGGCGCAGAGAGACCCCGGACCCCCATCACAGGGGGGATGCTGGCTGATGTCTGGAGGTTCTTGTCCTTCCAGGCAGATGTTTGTGTTTTGGTAAGTAGAGAGAAAGGAATGTCGAACTCCACCTGCAAGAATCAGGAAGACTACACGGAGCAGCAAACAGCCAGGCTGGGCATGGAACACCCAAGACAAACTCGCCAAGAGAGCATCGGTCAAGGAGTAACCGTGCAGACAAACAGAGTGGGTGACATGTCAGCTTCATCAAGAGAACAACAAATTGCCCAGGCGTCTAGACCATGAGATACATAAGGTAGAAGGGACTAGGGAAGGAAGGTCTAAACTTTATCCTGGGGACACTGAAGCCCTTCAGGCAGACGTGTAACATAATTATATATATATATGTAGGTACATATTTTTAAGACACGGATGCTCACTGAATATAGAAGGTGGTTTGAAGGGGCAGACGGACTGAGCTGGAGGCGGCTGCAATAGGCCTGGTAGAGCGATAACTATGGAGATGGGCCTAATTAAGAGGTGGACTTACAGTCTTTCGTTGATGGACTGCATTTTCCATAAGTGAATTTGTTTTACCTGTTTGCCAAGGGTAAAGGGTACTCTCCTTATGCTGGGCATCCCCCTCTCCAATCTACACCCCCTTCCTTGAAAGGGCAAAACCAACACATTCTCCAAGAAGGACTGTCAAGGATGAAAAAAGAAATCCATTCCAAAATCTCTGAAGAATGCCAACAAAACCGTGTGCGCCCGCGTAGAAAAGAAAGCATTTTCTAGTTTCGAATTCTCACCACATTTTAGGAGAGGCTCCCAGCTTTTCTCTGTTCCTTATCCAGTTATCTGTAGTACCAACAGTATTTTCTTGACCTCCAAAAGCAAGCATGGAAACAATAGTTTACTCTGCCTTTTATAATAGGCAAGTCCAAGGTTTGGTCACCTTTTCTGTCAGATTCTAGTTAAGAGTATCTTGATTATATTAACAAGGCAAACAGAAAAATAATCAAAGGCATGGGTGGATCCTTGAAAATTAGTCAGTCTAATTAATTTAGTTTTAGAAATGAGAAATGTGGGCTTGGAAAGCCATGATGGGCCCCCGTGTGGGGGGCAGCTGGGGGCGGGTGGGGCGAGAACCCAGGGGTCTTCATGCCTCGTCCCAAACCCTTCCAATTAAACCACATCGTTTCCATTTTTTGACTCATTTAAGAAAACGGCTATTATGGAAATGGTTGCTTTTTCTCAAATGATCATGTTAACAAAGTCAAAACAAATGTAATTACAGTACACTGAACCCTCATTATTTGTGGATTCAGTGTTTGCGAATGCACCTCCTTGCTAAAATTCATTTGTGACCCCACAGTCAATCCTTATGATGCTTTATATGAGCAAGTACAGAGCGGTCAAAAATTTGAGGCCCGGATGCACATGTTTCCAGCTGAGGTCAAACAAGGCGACGCTCTGCCTTTTCCTTTCAGCTCGCATACTGTAAGTGCCAGGTTTTTCACATTCCTGTGCTTCTTTTTGGTGATTTCGCTGTTTAAAATGGCCCCCAGGCCCAGGGCTGCCATTCCTAACTGCAGGAAGGCTGGGAGGTGCTTATGGGAAAAACATATGTTAGATAAGCCTTGTTCAACCAGGAGTTATGGAGCTGTTGGCCATGAGTTCCATGTTCATGAACCAGCAGTATATTATTAAATCAAGTGTCTTTTTTTTTTTTACAAGCTTTTTAAATTTATTTATTTGAGAGAGAGAGCACAAACAGGGGGAGGAACAGAGGGAGAGGGAGAAGCAGACTCCCCACTGAGCAGGGAGCCCGATGCAGGCTCCATCCCAGATCTCCCAGGACCCCGAGATCATGACCTGAGCCGAAGGCAGACACTTAAATGGTTGAGCCACCCAGGTGCCCCTAAATCATGCGTCTTTAAACACCCCAAAACACACATAAACCAAGGTGATATATTGCTTGGCTGATGAAAATGTTATGACAGGAAGCTCCGAGGACCCTAATCCTGAATTTCCCCTGAAAGCCATGGCTCAGTATTGACTACCCCAGGGGTGCATGGCGACTTTATAGAATATACTGATAGTTTGTGCAGGGGCTCTCCCAGCAAAGGTGGAGTTGTGGTGTCTGGCTACCATTTAAGCTTCCCTGGGTTGTTTCCAGTGATTTCTCAGTGTGAAAAATGGAGGCGGTCAAACATTTTCTTCATATATAACCTAATAAAGATCATCTTCCTATTTTGTGGGCTGAGGATTCCGTCCCAGATCTGCCCCCCCATGCTTTGGTGAGTTCATGGTTTTGAACCCAACAATGCTAATGAGTTCATGGTTCTGATCTCAACAATACTAATGACCCCCAAACCACACTTCTACCTCCAAACGCCTTGAGCCCTCAAATCACTTCAAACTACAGGCTAAACACACTTGTGTCCCAGAGGCAGCTTAAAACCAGTGTCCCCTCCACTAAACTCATCATCAATGATGACCCCCAACACTCATTCCTGCCCTCCCATCCCCCACCTCTGCTAGCACCTGCATCCCCCTCTGCCTGAGCCCTGAGCACAGGGGAATGGGGAAGCAGAAGGGGGCTTCTTTTAACCCACTGCATCAACTGAGTCAACTTTAGGGAACCATGAAGTGGTGGGTCTCCCAACCCTATTGACCATCTGTTCCATCCGCTCTATCACCAGCTAGAAACCCGAGATTCAACTTACATTTCTTCTGTTTTGTCCTTTCCCTTAAGGCTCTGTCACCTGTTCTCAGAGACATTCTGCATTTTGTCTGCTAAACATTTCTCATGGTTTATCCCCTTTTCTCTAAGATTTTTCCAAAAGATCTCCTCAGTTGTACCTATATCAAATCCACTTTCCATAGTTCACAAAGCAGTGGTCTCCAACTTTAGTGAATGCTTTTATCCATAAGTGGAGCGTGTGTGTGTGTGTTGTGTGTGGGGGGGAGGTCGTTGTTAAATTGCAGACTTCTGGATCAATCCCCAGACTGAAAGGATGAGTCCTGGAATCTGTGTGTTTTTTTACAAGCACCTCTTTTCTTTTTTTTAAGATTTATTTATTTATTTGAGAGAGGGAGAGAGAGCATGCAAACACAGGGGGTGGGGTGCAGGGTGTAAGGACAGAGAGAGAAACTTTAGCAGACTTCCACAGTCAGTGCAGAGACTGATGCGGGCCTCGATCCCAGGACCCTGAGATCACGGCCCGAGCTGAAACCAAGAGTCAGATGGTTAACTGACTGTGCCACCCAAGTGCCCCTTACAAAGCACCTTCTAATGCTAATATCTATTCATCCTCCAGACACAGCTCCCCTCCCACCTCCTCCAGGAAGCCTTTATTCCCTCACCTAGGCTGAACCTTCCTGCTCCAGCATCCCCTATGCATATATATGCATGAACATACCCATTAGACGGGAATGGCTTTGGTGGCTGACTACATAACTCCCGAACTAAGTTACAAACTCCCCAGGGGTAAGCTCTGTGTCTCTACATCTCTATTCTTAGTGGCCAGGGCAGTGCCTGGCACATAATAGGTACTTAATAAATGTAAATAGAACTAAAGAGAATTTTGTGAATGAGGGTAGATGCCAGGGCTTTATGAGGCAGGCATAGCCACACTTGGCTCCCATGTGTCCCCAGAGGCAGCGGGGACCCTGATGGAGTGTGTGTCTAGTGGTGCAGTGGCACAGAGCTGAACACTGACACTGGTATTTTGCCAGCCACTCTGCTATTTATTGAGCCCCTACTGTGCTTTAGGCACTGAAAGGTCATTTACGTATGTTAACTGCTTTGCAATCAGAACAACTCTACCAGGTGGTATGAGCTCCATTCTACAGAGATTGGCAAGGGAGCTAGAGGGGCTCAAGCACAGATTGGGTGCCAGAACCAGTCAGCCTGTTTCCAAACTCCACCCTGGCAGCATCTCCCTCCAGCCCTCAGCACCTCCTTGTGCCTAATCTTGGTGCTAACAGATAATGTGGTCCAGGTGCTAGCGGGAGCCAGAGGTGAGGGGACAGAAGGGGGGCCACGTCCAACTCTCCACCTACCACATCCCAAGCAGAATCTGTGTCAGGCACCATGCTTGCCCCTGTGGGAGACCAGCACTGTGAAGGGGTGAATGGTGACTTAATCCTGTGATTCACAGTAAGAAATATGTCTCTGGTCTTGGTCCTGTTTCTAGACCACAGCTCCTAAACCCATGGCATTTCCTAAGTGATAAGTGCCATAAAGGTGACTTGTATTACTCATAACATGTCTCTTTCGATGTGGGTTTAGCTAATGAGGTGACTTTTGGAAAGCTCCTAGATGACCTACGGGTGGCGGCTGGTTGGCAGGAGAACCAACCAAGTTGGAACTTTCAGCCTCACTCCCTTGACCATGGGGAGGGGAGAGGGGCTGGAGGTCCAGTCAATCACCAGTGGCCAATGAGTTCATCAGTCCTGATTATGTCGTGAAGCCTCCATACAAACCCAACAGGATGAGGTTAGAGAGCTTTCTGGGTAGCTGTACACACGGAGGTGCCGGGAGGGTGGTACGCCCAGAGAAGGCGTGGAGGTGCTGCGCCCCTTCCTTACACCCCTTGCCTATACGATCTCCTCCATCGGGCTGTTCCTTCAATACCTTTGTAACGAACCAGTGTTTTAGTAAGTAAACTGTGTTCAAAACAAAAACCAAAAAAACCCACAGGCCCAACACGGCGTCACTGAGGCCAAATCACCAAACTGGAACTTAATACCTCACCTAACCTAAATACAGTTTTAACTGGGTCAGTCAGGAATTTTTTTGATCAGCATCGATGAGGTAATCTGTCACACGGGCCCTCTCCACTCCCCCTCAAAAGAAGATGAGGTGAGCCACCTGATAAGATCCCTGCCCTTCCCCCTAAGGAAAAGTGACCTTGCCTGAAACAATCCTTTCTTTTCTTTTGCTAGTAATTCCTCACCCCACCTTCCTTCCTACAAAATCTTCCCTTTAGTGCATCTCCTTGAAGCTCCCCTCTACTTTTGAGATGGATGCTGCCTGATTTACGAATCACTTAAATAAAGCCAAACAGACTTCAAATTTACTTGGTTGACTTTTGTTTTTTAACGACTGTTTCCCTGAGTTCTGAGAGCCACTGTGGCCACCGAGTCGAACCTGAGGAGGAGGTTGGGGGACCTCTGATTTATAGCCCGTGGGTCAGAAGCCCAGGGGACAACGTGGACTTGTGATTGGTGTCTGACGAGGGGTGGGGGCAGTCATGTGGGACTGAGCCCTTCACCTGTGGGATCCGATGCTGTCTCCAGGTGGACAGTGGATAGCGTCAGTACGGAGTTAAAATGTAGGGCACCCAGCTGGTGTCCGAGAATCTGAGAACTGCTTGGGAAAATACCGAGCACGTTGGGTGATCAGAAGTGCCGGAAGTGAGGAAGAGTATTGAGGAAACACACAGGAGTGGGTTTTCCCTTAGCAGGTAAGAAGGGGGAAAGAGAGACAGAGTCCCCATCCCCCCCTGCCTCTTTGGCCAGTGTTCTGTCAGGCCCCGTGAAGCAGAACAAGGAAGCTCCGTTCCAGAGCACTGCCCCAATGCCATCCTACCAGTTGGAATCAAAAAGGTACAAAGGAGGATGCTGGGGAAATGGGCAGAAACTCTAAGGCTTTTGATTCTGTTGTGTGTGTACACTGAGGGAGAGCCCCCACCTGCTTCATACAGAACCCCACCTATCCTTCCCATAAGAAGCCCCCAAAAGTAGGGGCGCCTGACTGGCTCAGTCGGTGGAGTGTCAGCCTTCAACTCAGGTCGTGATCCCGGGGTCCTGGGATTGAGCCCCGTATTGGGCTCCCTGCTTCCCGGGGAGCCTACTTCTCCCTCTGCCTGCCGCTCCCCCAGCTTGTGCACTTGTTCTCCCTCTCTCTCTCTCTGACAAATAAATAATAAAATCTCAAAAAAAAAGTCCCCCAAAAGTAAAGCAGAGACTAAACCCCTATTTTTCTGATCGCCTGCCTTCCACTCTCAAAATCGCTTCTGTGCCTGACTCCAGCACTAGCCTGGACCGTGAGCTCTGCTCTAGGGAAAGGTTAAGACGGCCTTACCGGGTAATCGGATTGGCTTCCACGGGGCAGAGTTTGGCACGTAGGCATGCTTCGTGGCGGTGACGATCAGCTGACTGCCCAGCTTATATGGGAACTTGATGAAGGCAACGCCATCTGTCCCCGAGGTGCCGGAAGCGATGGACACCTGGTTGGTGAATATCTCGATGAGCGCATCTGGGACGGGCTGGTGGGTGCTGGCGTCGCTGATGTGGACCTTCAGGGTCACCTCTGGAGTGAGGAAAAAGCAACAAAGAACAACTGCTATTACCTGGCCCACCTCAACAACAATTCTGCTGTCACTGATGGGAGTGGAGAGGGGGCTGTGCTAAGTAAATCTAGATCTACATCCAACATATGAATTGTTGGAACCAGGGAGCATTTTCTTGTTAGAGATTCCTTTTTACTTTACACGATTTAATTTCCTTTTTTTCCCCCCAGAATCACTGCCCATCATAAACTGCCTTCCTCTTTGCTCCCCCCTACTCACCCCAACAAATAATTGAGAGAATTCTATCCCTTTAAGACATTGTGTGCAAACCCAATACTCGTTTTTCCTTCCCTGCATTGCCGGCACATGTGGCCCAAACAGGGCTGGGGTGGCTACTGAAGGACCCTGCAGGCTGAAAGAGTTGCACCCAGAGTTTTCAACAGTCCTGCGGAGCATGGCCGAGAGCTACCCAGGATCGCTGTGCTGGTAATCATGATGACCAGACCGAAAAGCAGTCCAAGACGTCTTTAAAAAGGAGGACTTGAATGAAGAGTGGGAAAAGAGAAGCTTACAGGAAGGAAAAAAAAAAAAAAGTAGACATTTGAAAAGATAAACGAAGTTGAGTCAGCAATATGGGCAAACCCAGATCATGAATGTGGGAGGCAGATCCAAATTGATGTTAAAAACCTAAAATGGAATGGGTAGCTTTCATTTGTTCATGTAAGAGAGGTCTACAGAGCTGCTACTCTGCCTAGAACTGTAATTGTGTGAACCACAGTGGTGAAAAGTGAGGAGATCAGCAAGTGCTAAGCTGGGGGATGTGCACGAAGGGGGCCCTGATGGAACAGCATGTGCAGAGGCTCAGAGGCAAGAATAAAACCATGCTTCCTGGAGAAACACAGGTTCTGAAGGACGACAGACAGTGTGAGGGGCATGAGGCCCCATGCGAGACAAGGCTGCAAAGACGAGCAGGGGCCAGACCACTCAGGGCTTTAGAAGGAACCTAAAATAGGATCATTCTTGATCCCAAGAGCAATGGGAAGTCACAAAGATTTTAGACAAGGGAGTGGCAATTAAATTTGTTGTAGAAACATCTGGCTGTGGGGGAAGGACGGACCGGGGAAGAGGCAAGACTGGATACTGAGCATCCAGTTAAGAGGCCTCTGTAATAACCCGGGAAGAGATGAGGTGGACCAGATTCCAGCATCATGGTGGACGTCGATTAAAAGATGCCAGCATGGTACTCCAGAAATCAGACGTGTTTCCTGCTCCAATAAACCCTTTTGGCTTAGGTGCGGGAGGGAGTGGCTGCTGCCCAGTGACATAAGTCCACCGGGACACTCCTGGGCACTCCTTGCCATACATTTTGAGCTGCCTCAGATGTGAAAGCCCTACTGATGCCTTGGGATAAAGAGGCGAGGGCAAGGACAAGCAAAGACCCTGCAGGTGACCAGGGAGGCTCCTGTCTGCAGAACCACTGCAGTCTGGCTCAGGGGAGTGCCGGACACGGAGGGGGAGGGAGGCGAGGTGGAGCTGGTCCTGTGGGCACAAACCCCAGAACCCTACTGCGATTCCCACTAGGTCTGAATCTGAGCTCCGCCCCAGTTCTAGCCATGGAGGATGGGGCAAGGTGCTTACCCTCACCAGGTCTGTTTGCTCCTCTATAAACAACACATTTCTCAAGAGACAGGTGGAGACATTCAGTGCGATGCCTCACAGAGTAAGCATAAACACAGCGGTTACCATTACGCTATTCCAATCACTGGGCTTGAGAGCACTCAGGGTCATGGCGCCCGGGGGGGGGGGTGCCTGAACGGGGCACAGAGAAGGGCACTGGAGGGGAGAAAGGGATAAAACAAAGTGCAGGGATGGGGCATCCCTCTTCAGTGAGTAACAGCTTTATACCCAAGGCCCTTCCCCAGCTGGGGCAACCACAGTGAGAAGAATGTCTTGGTTCAAGGATTGCCGCCTTGGTAACAGGCCAACGACCTTACGATACTAAAGCAACCTTCTGAATCCTGCAAATTTGTTAGTCAATCACCCATTTTTTTTTCACTGAGCGACTTGATATATTTCTTGACTAGACAACCATAAAGAGCAGCTAAAGAATCCTAGACCTAGGTCTTAGAGATCTGCACCAGACAAATCTCTCAAAAAACTCAGAGACAAAAATAAAGGCTAAAGAAGCTGAACTTGGCTACCTGATTCAGGGAGAAAACTTAATGGCCACAGAGGGATAAAATCAACATCATGAAAAGCAAGGATATGGCATTACAAAATACACTGAGTTAATCCCCTCCAATCTTATCATTTACCTTAATGCGGATTTGCAGGATGTACACCGCACATGTGTTTTCTTATTTAACTCAAGTCTTTGTGTCCCCAGGTGGCGTGCGAAATTGTAATGTAAATTAACTCTGCTTTCATTAATACTCACACAGCAGAAATCCCCTAGAACAGGGCAAGTGGAAAGGTAGTTTTGTAGGGCTGCAGGGATAACTTATGTAATTTTATGGTAATGAAACATTTACTAACATTTGGGATTACAAGGTTCCTGCTCTCTCTGCACTGTTTGCTGCTTCGCAAGAGCAGCTAAGATTTGGAAAAAGCTAAAGCATTCTTGAATCAACAGCAAAAGGAGTTTTACTATAATCAATGTCCTAGATTCTACCACTGGAATTTCTTCTAATACCAGAAGCCTACTTTACGTTCTGCAATTATATATTTTGAAGGAGATCATTTAGCTACTTCTTTTGGTAGGATAGGATGGGGGGAAATGTCAGTATGGTTAGGTGATTATTACAGAGTAATGGGGTGTCATTTTTCTAGAGTAACATCTAGAATTAGGTTATCCATTCAACAGCAAACAAAATTGTTCCCACCAGGGGACTAATCTTAGGACTAGGTGAGGCACTATTTATTGAAACTACTCTCATTTTGCAGATTAAAGGGAGACTCTATAAAATGGCCCAAACCTAAATATGCATTAAGATGCACTCTGTATTGCGACTGGTCAGTGAGAGCTGATGGGTCCTGCCTGAGCTAGGGCACCATTCTTTTACTCCTTACCTTGAATATCCATCACCAAGTTCTTTCTGATTTTAACTGCAGAATATAGGTCGCAAGGCAGGCCTTTCTTCCCATCCTTGTTAACGTCGCCCTATTTCATCCCTCACCATCCCTCAACCCAGACCGCTGCCCAGCCTCTTCAAAGAAACCACCACTGTCTTCATCGTCTTCACACCTGCCCGAGATCCCACCAAAGGCAGACGGAGCTAGCCAACATCCTGATCTGACCGCTTCCTGTCCCCCTTCAAACCCTTTAACGCCCCCCACCAAACATGGCCAGATGCCAAATGTGGCGAGCGGCTTGTTCTTGAATGGTCCACGAGCTAAGAATGGTTTCTACTCTTTTAAATGGTTGGGAAAAAAAGACATCAGAAGAATAGTTCACGTCTTCTGAGGATTATGTGGAGTTTGAATGTGTGGCCATAAATAAAATTTTACTGGAACACGGCCACAGCCATTTGCACGTCGCCGAAGACTGTTTTTCCATTTCAGTGGTGGAGTTCAGAAGTTTTGACCTTAGGGCTTGCAACGCCTGAACTATTTACTTGTGGCTCTTAAAAAAAAAAAAAAAAAAAAAAAAAAAAATCTGCTGGCCCCTGACCTACAGGCTCCATCTCAAGGCCCCTGAGGTCCTCCACAATCAGGACCCCTCCCATTGGCACACACAGCCCACAGACCCCACCCCATGCTTCCCTTACTCCTCCTACCTACTGCTCCTTCTCATCTTTATAGGAAAAGTCTTTCTACAACGTTACTTTCATGCTCCTCATTCCTATTCATCTTCTAAAATCCCTACTTAAGGTTTGAGAAACTGCTCCGGACTCACCAACCCCTCCCCAAACCGGGTTAGAGGCCCCTTGTCTCCATCCCCCCGAAACTGTACACACGGACGCTGCTTCTGTTCCCACATTTGCTGCAGGTCCACGAGGGGAGACAAGAGGATCAAATCCCTGACCTTGAGGAACTCTTGGCTTTAGAAAGTAAGTAAATGTCAAGCGTAATTATGAACTGAGGACGCCATCAGGAGGGGGAACCTACCTCCAACAGGGAGGTCAGGGAAGGCCTTTGGAGGAGGTGTTGTGTGAGCTCAGGCCTGAAGGACACACGGGAACCAACCAGCAGAGGTGCAAACGCCCCGAGGTGAGAATGACCTGGCTGCTGGAACTGAATAAAAACCGGCGCGGAGGGAAATGCCCGAGTGTAACCAACCATCCTAACACTGCGTGGTCCACCAGCCACAGGTGGGCATCTAAATTTAGGTTAAAATCAACCAAAATAAGATTAAATCAGAAAGTGAGCTCCTGGATCACATTAGGCACGTTTCAAGTATTCCACGGCCACCTGTGGCCAGGGGCTCCCATGGTGACCAGCAGAGACAGATTCCATTGGATAGCACCAATCATGTACTACAAACTCTCCTCTCAGGATCTGAGCAAAGAAATGCAGGTACCTGAATGGTTCGATGAAGAAAATACATCTGGGCATGACTCTGAAGCAGCTCCTTAGCAGCCCTCATTGGTGTGACCTGCACTTGAAGTCCTTACAGTGACTTGAAAGGCTCTGTGTTCTCTATTCCACCCCCCGAGTATCTGCCAGCCCTCATTTCCCACACCTTCCCCCATTCAAGGAATAAGGGTTCTGGGAACATGCTTTGTGCCAAATGTTTCTTTGCATGCTACACTTTTCCTCAACACCCATCCATGCATCTCTCTCCTCCTTGTCTGCTTACATGTCACCTCCTGGGGCACCGGGGTGGTTCAGTCGGTTAAGCATCTGACTCTTGGTTTCGGCTCAGGTCATGATCTGAGGGTCATGGGATCGAGCCTTGTGTCAGGCTCCGTGCTCAGTGGAGTCTCCCTCTGCCCATCCCTCCACTCGCTTGATCTTTCGCTAAATAAAAAAAAAAGTCACCTCTTGAATGACTTTACTGACCACCAGTTCTTTTTCTTAACTTTTTAAAAAATTTTTTTAAAAATTTATTATTTTTTAAATTTAAATTCAATTAACATAGATTATTAGTTTCAGAGGTAGAGTTCAATGATTCATCTGTCATATGTAACTTTTATTATGGAAATTTTAGAACATCTATACAGATAGGAGGATTAGTACGAGGAAACCCTCTGCACTGATCAAGTTTCAAATACCTTCCTTCCTACTTTTTTGCTGGAACATTCTGAGGCAAATCCCAGATAATTATATTAGGTCAAATTATTTCCCCATAAATATTTCAGTTTACAACAGATAAAGACTTGGGGCGCCCGGGTGGCACAGCTGGTAACGCGTCTGACTCTTGATTTCGGCTCAGGTCATGATCTCCGGGTTGTGGGATGGAGTCCCACGCTGGGCTCCAAGCTGGGCATGGAGCCTGCTTAAGATTCTCTCCCTCCTTCTGCCCCTCCCCTTCTCTAAACACCGCCCCCAAACAACAGATAAGGACCTTAAAAATAACCAAAATGCCATTATTATACCCAATTCACAGAACAACCTCTTTACATTATTTCAGATTCAGCAAAAATTCAGTTTTCTCTGCTTGTCTAGAAGCAAATTTTTTCTTCACAATTCTGACGTCTTATCTAAAATGCCAATCCCAACCCCACCCTGTGCTTCTGACACTATCCTGCTCTGCTTCTGCTGCTTCTTTTATGCACAACAATTCTAACGTGTTTCTAACTTACGTGTTTATTAATGGTCTGACTTCTCCAGGATGTAAGCTTCGAGAGAGCTATTTTGTCTGTTTCTTTTTTTCTTCTTCATTCATGTATTCCAAGCACACAGAATTACGTCTGGCATACAGTAGGCACTCAATAGGTCTGCTGAATGAGTCCTTAAAACTAACAGGCATTTCTAGATATCATCTGGTACATGGCCTAAATAGCCCTGGGTGTTTGTTGTTGTTTCATTTATTTCCTATTATTGTTTTCAAATAGACACTACTGAAATTCATTTGAAAAGCATTCATTCAGATAGCTAATGAACTGCAATAATCAGAAAATATTTACAGTACACTTAGCATGACATTAGGTACTGTGGGGGATCAAAAAGGAAGAAAAAAGAAATGGCTCCTGTGTTTACAAACTTTAGGGGTTTTTTGGGCAGTGGGGGAGGTAAGACCAACCGACCAACCCACGTGACAGAGAGCAAAAAGGATGAAACGGGCTGGGTAAGACAGAGTAAAAAATATACCAAAGAAGAGACTAATGAGGTCTGGAGTTTATGAACAAAAACAAAGAAAAAAGATCTCAAAGGTCTACAGAGGTAGAGGTGATGTGGGGGTGACAGGAGAAGACTTACAAAGGGGGGGGATGCCTGTGAGCGTCCCGTTAACGGCAGCAGGCAAGCCCCGCATGAATACTGGCCCTGAGGCTCAGGGCTTATGGAGTTCAGCGCGGCATGCTTCTGAAAGAGCTGGGAATTGAAGGAAGGCTGGAAGGACGGGTAGTATGGGAAGGCAACCCGCATCTCCTGAACAGCCTTCCCCTCTTGATTATGCTCCCGCATCATGCATTCAGCCTCAGGCAGATGCCAGAAACTTCGGTTTCCCAGCCTCGCTGGTAGCCAAGGGGGAGGAATGGACGTGGACTCTGCTAATCTGATATCCTCTCGCTGGGTTTTGATTTAGAAGACAGCAACATAAAAAAGCAGGTGCCTTTTCTGACCAAAGGAGGATGCATCTGGTTTGGGGCCAGCAGTGCAAGCCACCCCGTCTCAGTGCAGGAGGGAGACAGGGTGTCCCTGGCTCAGTCTTGCCATATGGCTTGGGCAGCTGTTCTGGCCCAGAACTTCTGTGAGCTACCTAAAAGCTTGACTGATGTCTTGCTGGTTAAACTAGCCAGAGCACGTGGTGGTGTCTGCACTCCTCAGCTTCTGGACTGTCCTAGCATGATACCACGTCGCTGAGGACCATCTCCTTGGAACTGCACCCACTGTGGGGTCTCCTCCTAGGCTCTGGCCTAACTTCTCAGTATGTGTGATGGTTAACTTTATGTGTCTACCTCACTGGACCATGGGGTACCCAGATACTTGGTCATCATTATTCTGGGTGCTTCTATGTGGGTGTTTTGGGATGAGATTAACATTTAAATTATACGAGTAAAACAGACTGCTTTCCTTAACGTGAGTGGGCCTCACCCAATCAGTTGAAGCGCTGAACAGAATGAAAAGGCTGACCCTCCCCCAAGTTCCTCCTGCCTGACAGCCTTTGAACTGGGACACTGGCTTTTCCTGCTTTCTGAAGGTGAAATACCAGTTCTGTGTGGGTCTCAGGTCTGCCAGGCTTTGGACTGAGACTACACCCAGGGCTCTTCTGGGTCTCCAGCTTGCTGAATCACGCTGCAGATCTTGGGGCCTGTCAGCCTCCACAATCACATGAGTCAATTCTGTAGAATAAATCTCGTTCTACATAAACTGTGATTCTCTCTGGAGAGCCCCGACTAACATAATACCCATCCCAGGTTCCCATTCTGTCTGCTCGCGGTGGCGGGCCCCCCGGAATGTGGGCTCAGGTCTCTTCTCGCTACATACTCTTACTCAGCGAATTATTTCAGGATCAGGAATTCAGCCACCGCCTCTAGAGCATTCCCCTCAAATTTTCAACAGCCAGTGAGAGAACCAAGAAGGAAGCAACAGCTACTCAGGAATTCTCCCTCCACAGCGATTCAGGGCTCCTTTGCTCTTGGCAAACACAGAGTTTGGCTCTGTGGGCACAAACTAGTCCATTTGAAGTAGTACAAAGAACATCTGCTTTGCGGGTAGAAAATGAAACATTATCTTTTAGTCATTTCCTTTCTTCTGCCACAGATTTAGAACTAAAGGCAACGAGGCTGTTTCAAATTGTTGGCTTCACAGAAGCCACCAGTTAAACAGCAAGCCGAGAGCAAACACAGTGGTAGGGGCAAGAGGCCGGGAAGATGGCATACACTTTGCAGATGCACAGAAGGAAGCCCAACCCCGAGGGGCCTTGTTTTTCTCTCTCCTGCGTCTTCTTCAACTACTTTACACCTTGAGTTACATCCCTGCAAGTGACAGAACACATTATTTCATAATCTCTCATCCAAACTCCAAGACCAACATCTCAAGCGCTCTGTTACGGTCATGTGCTAATGTGTCCTCCCCCAGACCGGGAAGTCCTTTGTGGTTTTCACTGGGGACAGAGCTGGGAGACACCTCCGTGGACTCTCACCAACTCTGGCTTCATCTGGGAAGGGAAAGTGAAGTTTGTGGACTCCCATCTTTTTTCGTTTCGTTTTGTTTTGTTTGTTTCTGTGAAGTTTTTGGCTCCCTGTGGCTGTGTTTCATTCCCTTTTGTAGCCCCTCAAATTTGTCTTTATTCTGGGATTTTAATTTTTCCTTTCTTTTTGTTTTTGAGGGGTTGGTTTCCACAGCAACCCACCCGGTTGGAAATGTAGCATTTGCCAGGTTGGCCAGAGGGGCCCTGCAGAGAGGAGGTCCTTTTCCACCAGCAGACCAAGCAAAGGCTTCTATCCCAAGTTGCCTGGAGCCCCTGTGGCGGCCTCACCCCAGGCCAAGCGGTGGAAAAGGAACTCGCTTGTCAGCCGCCAGCACTATGATTAGTTAGACTTCACTGAAATTCAAAGGAGTTACGATGGCTTTTCACGTCTTACATAAAACAATAAAAAAAGACTCCATCACTTAAAAACATTTTCCAAATGGGAACTTATTTTTAAAATGTTACCAGACCTTTGCTCTAAGAGACTTTGCCCCATGTTACTTGGTGGTGACATTTTTACAGTTTCGGGAGACTCAGAGAATTTCCCTGTCTTTATGCAGCAGTAACAGGCACATCCTAGGATGCCCGACGTGTGAAGAGGAAACCTTCCAGCTATTGTATTTCTTTCATAAAAACGAAAGGTTTAATTTACTTTGTAATCTGGCAAAATTAGAACGTACTTTGTACTAGAGTTTTTTTGGTTTTTCTCCAATTTTACCTAGTGCATATGCACCTTATCATTCAATTTTATTTGCTCTCAAAATTTAACGAATCATGTCTTTTAAGCAAATTATATATATATATATATTAGAGATCTATATATAACATTGTATAAAATAAGATATCTTATATAACCTATATTAACATATACTGTATTAGTCACGTATAATTATGTTAATATATACATTTTATATATGTTATATGTTATATATTGTTATACATATATACATACATATAATACACATATATGTATAATATATAGGACAAGAAAAATCTGCTACAACTGTATATCCCAGGACTCCTTTAAGTCCAATTTTAGCTGCACTTAAAACATTTGGCAAACCCTGTGTGTGCTTAATTATAAAAGTAATATGCAGTATGGCATTCTTCTGCAAAGACCAGCACTTCTGTTCTGTCCTCAGAGGAGAAAGGACAATGCGGATGTACTTCAGAGGGACAGATCTGTTGGGCACTGACTGGTCCCTCCCTCCTGGTCTACCTGATCGTCCTGTTAGGAGCCATTCTGTACTGAAGATACCGTTTGTTCTTGATTGAATCAGGAGCCGCCCTATTAATCTGTGGTCACAATATCTGATACAGGACACCTCCCCAGTTTTGGGAGGTTTTCCTTGCAAATGTGTCCCTTAATTATCAGCGGAGGATTATGATCTCTGTAATTCCATTTGAATTTCTATTCACTTGAAAAAGCATGGAAAAGGTACGTTTGCTGCAGCAGCCCCCGGGGAAGTTAGGATCCCATTTTGTGCCGTTTTGTGTTTTACAATCTCTGGCAACTGATTCGTGTTCTCAACTTCATGAAAAGCCCGCTACATGGTCGACTTGACAGTTACAGCTTCCGTTTGGAGTAAGGAGAGATCTGTGCTGTTTCCACGAGCGGCTTCTGCTGGCTGCCCACCTCTGCAGGGCATGTGCTCTGTCTGCACACAACACATTCTCTCCCCCAGACCCCCGTCTGTCTGTCCCTCTCACATATGTTACTTCTGTCTTGGCAGGGCTGCCAGGATATCTCTGGGCCCTAAATCAGTGGATCCCCCCCACCCATTAAGAAATATGCATGACGGTCAAAACGATGATCATCCCATTAACAATTTTCTACCCAACATCACCAAGTTGCCAATGTTGAAATACACAATAAACATTCACAAAAACATAGCAATTAAAGAAGCTATTATATATAGAGAGAATACATGATGTATCCACGTATGACATTGATTTTCTGTTTTTTTTTAAAGCGACAGGATGGCTTCACACCCCCCCCACCTGAAACACTCTATAATGGAAGTAAAAAATGTAATACTCGAATACCAACAACCTACTGAAGCGTATTGGATAAGCATCCTGTTAGGTCTCTCCATTTACCACTAAGTTAAATGGCAAAAGTCATTCTCTGTTACTGCATCCAGTACAAAATGAAGCTTTCTGGGGCTGGTTCCATATGTGCGTTATGCTATAAAAGCAACTATAAAAGGACTACATTCTCATGACTGGTCAAGGGGTTATTTAGGTAAACATCCCAGGATAATCTAGAAACTATTGCTGGATTGACCTGATTCAACCAAACAACTTACATACATAACCAAGTATTCTCAAGCAAAATCATTTCAGAATGTTCCTATGATCCCACCTAAAAAAAAAGTTGTCTGACAATAAACTAAACGGACACAATCCTAATCCTTTTACACGGTAAGAGGAATTGCTCAGATGTAGCTTTAAAGTACTATGGGAAGGTACGATTAGTTATCTTGGGGAAAAGTTCTCCAAAAAAATTCAAACCAGCATAGAATGAAAGATGCTCCAACTGTTCAGAAGACATAAGTGAAACAGTTACTGAACGTCAAGACGGTGCTAAAAATAGCTTATAACAAAGTGCGGCTCCAACTCTAGAGACCTTTTCCATAGAAATCAATGTGTATATAAAAACCTAACAATATCCTCCTTTTAGTCAGATATGGGAAAGGACACGATGATTCTCACATGGTGATGTAAATATGGCAAATGGCTGTACGCGCTCACAGAGCATCCTTGCGAACGGAACAAGGGAATTATAACAATGTAACACTCTGGGGACAAGATGACCCACAAGTGTTTGTAAGGAAATCACTGGAAGCAACCACTTTAAAAGGCTTCTGTTCTGTTGGTATTTTAAAAATTTCACAAACGCACAAAGTCCCCTCAGGAGAGTTTGGAAGAATCTGGGAACTGCGAAGTTAATGAGCGATATTAAGCATGTCTATAAAATTCACACACACACCTTAGCCAAGCTTTAAAGATCGGGTGGAAGATGCTAGTGGATGGTTGCCAAGGAAACCTGGTGGAGGAAAAGCTGTGTGTGTGTGTGTATGTGTATGTGTGTGTACGCGCATGCATGTGTGTGTTTCCAGATCTCCTTCTATCTATGGATATACATTTTTCATAGTTTTTTCTAGGACTTGGTCGAGCGCAACATGACATGACATGTATTTTGAATAAAGAAGCCTACAGATGTTTATGATTATGAAGTTTTTGTTTTGTTTTGTTTTGTTTTGTTAGCAAGTCATTTCTCTCTCTAGGAAGAGAACAGTTAGAAAGTGCTAAATGGGAGCTAGTGGTAAAGAAGCAGACTCATCAATTACTTTTAGAATTGAAAAAAAAAAGGGCAAAAAAATGCAAGCTGAAGTGGCTTGCTGGAAGGCTGTGAATAGCCCAAGTGTGCAGGCTCTCTCGCACTTGAACTTCTATGATAGAAAGATAAAGGTCCCAGAAGCAGCTGGTTTAGTCAATGCAGTGATTAAATTACCCGTATGGGCTTCTCTCTCCAAGGGAATGGAGATGGTTAACAAGCTACAGTGAACCTATTATTAAAATGGTCCTTTCTGTTTCAGAAAGAAGCTTAAATATCTCAGGGCGCTTTAAGGTCCTTGATGTGAACGTCCAGGACTTACTGCCGGATGTTACAGAAGGCATGTCTCACGGCCACAGTGCGCACAGTTGGCTTGAGGCTCCTCACTCAGGAGCTATGTGGTCCCAGTCAAGCCCACAGCCTCCTTGAGCCTCTGTGTCTTCATCCATAAAACAGGGATACTGACTGCCTTGCAGACCTTGTAGGATTTGCTGGAGGTCCAACAATGATGTTCGGAAGGCGTCCGCTAGCACGAGCTCATTCCTTGCCTCCTGGCCCGCATTCCCCTAACTTTATCCGGTGAAACAAAATCTCGGAGCTTCCCCTCCCTCCACCTCCAAAAGCCTCTCAATGAAAGAGAAATAAAAAAAAGGAAGATAGTGTGCTTTTCAGAGCACAGGGGTGAGGACTCTGACAACCTGTATTTGAGTCTCATCTCCCCACTGACTCCTTAATGCTCTTAGTTTTCTTCTCTGTAAAAAAGGAGGTAACACTGCACCCCCATGATTATCTCATATGGCTACAATGACGTAGTGAAGTGCTTAGTATATAACACAGCACACAGCGAGGGTTTAGTAAGTGTTAGCCATTTCTGTAATTGTTTCCCAACATCTGACTCATACCTGAGGATCACCAAGGACCTTTAGACAGTTTACAGAAGCCTCCTTGAATAGGTTCATGGAAGATTCTTCCTCCTCTTTCACACCCAACCCTCAACAAGTCCCAAGGGCATAAGGAGCTGCCACTGCTAGGAGAGAGCTCTACATGGGTCTCCCGTATTTCTGAACGTCTTGTAAGGCACAGACTCTCTTTGTTCTGGACTATCTCTTCAAGGATGTTTAGTGAGAGCCATGCAAGATAGATGTGTCTCCCTCTAAGCAAGGGACAGGCATGCCCTTTGGGTTCCCCAAGCTTCTGTAATGCAACCCATTGCATGTGCGGGTATCATCCAGCCCTATGGGAAACGGGGTTCAGGAAACTGGGGCAAGAACACTGACACTCTGGCTGTTGCAACTGCTGTGAGGGATAAATAGTCCTTCATCTCTGACCCACAAGTGTTTTGTCCTCTGCCTACATCTATGAAGCCATGGGAGGTTGCCTTCTTAGCTAACAAATGGGGCAGAATACAGACCCTTCACAGTTCTGGACAGCCTCTAAGGAGGAGCCCAGGGAAGTCCTGGATTTACGAAGGCACTGAGGCAGGAAAGGAGTGGGTGAGTGTCCTGGGAGAAGGACCAGGAGAGTCAGAGGAAAAAACAAGAGACAAGACAGTTCCAAGGTTGGGGGAATGCCTTTTGGCTTATGAAGATTCTTTTTTGCCAGTGGAGTTTCAAATTCTTTCTTTTTTTTTTTTTTAAGACTTATTTATTTATTTTGAGAGAGAGAGCACGTGCACATGTATGAGCAAGGGGAGGGGCAGAGGGATAGGGAGAGAGAGAGAGAATCTCAAGCAGACTTCTGGCTGAGCAAGGAGCCCACGATGCTGAGATCATGACCTGAGCCAAAACCAAGAGTTGGACAGACACTTAACCGACTGAGCCACCCAGGTGCCCCTCAAATTCTCTAACCCTCCATCAGGGATGACCCAGGCTGCCCTTTTCTCTCGGCAAATTCTAACTTGCTCTTCTTTTCACACTTGTCACCCTACCAGCCACTCTGCTCCACTGGTTTAACACAATCATTCCACTCTCAACGGGCCCAGCCTCCCCGACAGGAAAACAGGGAGAAGCAGCAGACTCCGTGGGTTTTCCACTCCACGCATTAGTGTGTGTTCTGTTTGTTTTTAAAGCACCGATCATTGTAGTTCCCTTTTAAACCTTAAGAGATGAAAAGCTGCATTTAGGTCATCACGAACAATGACAAATGGAATTAAAATTCTATGCTAATTAGTTGCTTTAATTTAACATCTGAAAGTGTACATTTGTTTAGTGAAATACTATTTCTGCTTTTCACATGTTTGAATAAATTCTGTATTAATGAGACAGCACTGTAAACTGTGCTCACTTCTATATGTTACAGACCTTATAATGTTCTGATTAATACCAATATTTATGAAATCCAACCTTTAGGGGTTGTCTAAGAAATTTAAAACTTTTCACGACCAACTTAAATTTCCTGTTCCATCTGAGGGGGAAAAAAACGTGACTCTTCTGAACAGCAAAGTACTGGTCCTTGGGATTTTTTTTCAGTAGTGAGCACAAACATACAATATTTTCCACACAGCTTAAGTTTATAGAATGGTTCTTTATTTGTGCTAAATGGATTAACATTTCATTTTCTAGCCTTTATAGCTCATATACTGGCATCAATGTCAAAAGAGCGATTTTATTTTCTGCTCTTGCCTTGAAAAATAAGAGCTCCATATTCCTCCTCACTGCCAACTTGATTAATAATTCTGCAACATAAAATGGAGATTTATTTTTCCAAGCTTCAGTATAGAAGGTCTGCCATATTTTGTCTTATACTTGGAGGTTGATGCTATTATTAGCTCTTCTTCACAAAGGCAATATTAAATGTCACCTGTCAAATGGGTCACACATGTATACTCACTGAAAAACCACTTGGCTCGGATCAAGAATTCAAAAGTTATTGGAGTGGCAGGGCCAATGATTACATCCCAAAGAGAGCCTGTTGGCCAAAGGAGTTAGGAATATGATTGTAGGTAGAAAAGTCCACGTATGAAAGAGGTTATAATGAAGCTTCAGGGTGGCCAACTGCGGATCGGCCTTCCCCGTCCATCAGCCAGGGAGAGAATTCTAGTTAGTGCACCTTCCCCTGGGAATCTGAACCAAAAGAACTTGGGAATGGGGGAGAAGTAGTGGGAAGTGTCTGAGGCTTCATCCCCACAAAGATGAAACAGAGAACTCTTGGCTGTGTTCTAACTTTTAATCCTTCACTTTACAGATGAGGACTGGGGTTCTCATTCAAGGTTACATGGCTAGCTTGTAACTGATGGGAGTGTAAGGATGAGCAGGTGTACTAGGCTTTGAAAACTTAACTAAGGTTCTTCTGATCCTGCCGGGACTACCTGTCCCAGGGCTAGCTAATTCTTAGAGAGGGAGCTCTTGTCTGAGCACTTGCCTGTGAGCATGCCTCCATATGCAAACTAAGCCATCCAGAGCCCACACCACCAACCACCTCCTTTATGAGGCTCTCACACTGTACGCCACTCTCCACCTGCCCCACTGACCCCAGGGCCAGATATCAGGCAAATAGGGACAGCCCCTCTACCCCAGAGCCTGCTCAAAGTATTCAAACTAGCCTATCCTGGCCCTGCCTCAATCATTCCTTCCCAAGAAAACCACAAGAAGGCTCTTGCCTACATTTCCCCTCAGTCCCTCTGACTCCCGACCAACCTGCGGCTTCCCCGTGTGAACCCCGACAATGTCATGCCATGCCCCTCCCTCTTGGGAACTGGGTGGATAATAAATTATCTTTTCAATGGCAATCATCTCCTGATCTCACCATACCTGAAGAATAATACAATCTATGTTTTTTTTTTTTAAGATTTATTTATTTATTTGAGGGGGAGAGAGAGAGAAGGAGGCTCCCACTGACTGCGGAGCCCGACTTGGGGCTCGATCTCATGATCCATGAGATCACGACCTGAGCTGAAACCAAGAGTCAGATGCTCAACCAACTGAGCCACCCAGGTGCCCCTACAACCTAGGTTTTACAACAGTAGATGACTCAAGGTTTTTCTGGCTGAAGATAACTCATGAGCAGAGGTCTGGTTACACTTGCCTTGAGGAGGAACTTTGTAGAAGTCTCGGCTGCACGAATCAACAGCGCATTGCCAACCACAGTGCACACTTCAGCAGCGAGGGGAGGCACTGACTTGTTAGCGAGGCGTGGGAGAGGACTCTGTAGTGGGCCCGATGAAGCTCCAGGTTACCTTCTGGACTCTGACAGCTGTCAGCTGCATCAGGGCGGTGAAGGAGAAACTACAGACTCACCACAGCAGAGGTTCGCTGAAAACTTGAGTCAGAGTGGCTCTTAAAACAAGATGCAAAATGGACTGCGCAAAGGGGGACTGGAGGCGGAAGGGAGAGTAAGGAGACTCCCGTGGAAGGCCAGTCCCCAAGATTACAGGGAGGGGCTTGCTGGTGCACATGGGAGAGTGCAGGACAGTGGAGACAGAAACAGGAAGGAAGCCTCAGGAGGGTGAACTTGAATGTGAACTGACCCCCTATCAACACAGCAGAGGAGAGGTCTGGGCAGAGGCTCTCAGTGAAAAGGGTACCAAAATATCACTAAGGAAGGGTCTGACAGTGTGGACACAAACTCGCAGGCAGAGTACAGTCCCCTAGAAAAGAGACAGGTGCACCACAGGCATCACTTTAGTGTGCAAGGTGACTGCACGGTTCTTGCTGGGGCTGATCCCTATCTTCACACATCTGTGCAAATCATCTGATTCAAAACGATTTTAAGTTATGGATTTCAGACTGGGTGTTTCACGGAAGCTACAACAGGCAAAGCATTTTTGGTTCTCCTTTGAAAAAGTCACACGAAAATACTGAAAGCATGCAGAGGGAAAAAATGTTTAAATTACCCTGTCATCAAGATTAGTAAATTCAGAGTAATTTATTTAGCTCTTTAGAACGAGGTGTTCTTTCAAAGTTGACGGCCAAGACCATCCGATTTAGGGTGAAGACCCTCAGGGGTGATCCCACAATGGAAATGAGGGCAGTGGCAGAAACTGCATCCCAAACACGACAGGCTGTACACACAGAACCAGAAATTACTTCTGGATTCCATTCTTCTGCTCAATTAGGTCATAGCCACTTTCTCATCGGATCTAAATTCAGCAAACATCTATCATGGCCAACACTTCTGCCGGGCCAAGCTTCCCAGAACAAGGCTTTTCATCATGCCACAGTAGTTTTGGAGTGAACTTCGGGATCTTTTCAGGGCTTTTTGTTGTGACATTTTCTAGGTACAGACTTGTACTTGGATTCAGGGCGGTGGGGAGATGGTCCCTGTCGAGTGATCTTACTTCCTGCTTCCATGTGCTGACCCAGCAGCATAAGGAGGACACCACCCACATATCCTCAACAGGGCAAATACTTTGACTTGTTTTTCAGGAAGCTGTGAATCAACACAAATCCAACAACCTCCTACTCACTGGCTTGCTGCAGTTGGATGCCATGTACATGGGCCATGAGGGCTGAGCCCACCACCTTGGCAGAGCACATACCAGGTTCTAAAAAGCTTGAGCCAAGAGGCCATACACAGGTTTACAGAGTTAGGATTCTGTCCTTAAGTAGACAGTGACTGGAGGAAGAACCCCAGACAATAACATTCACCACCACAAAAACATGAATTTATTCTTCCAATACTGTGATGCCTCCTTTCCAAAACCAACCAGTATTTAGAGCTTATTTATCTTTTAGAGAGAGAAAGAGCGAGAGAAAGCACAAGCAGGGGTGGCAGAGGGAGAGGGAGAATCTCAAGCAAGCTCCATGCTCAGCACAGAGCCCAAGGTGGGGCTCGATCTCAGGACCCTGAGATCATGACCTGAGTTGAACTCAAGAGTCAGATGCTTAATCGACTGAGTCACCCACGCGTCCCTAGAGCTTATTTAGGAGCATGGGGGGGCGCAATGTGAGGAAGTGAAAACTTAAGGATTAAACATTTGTGTCTTTCTCATGCTGTCCATATTCAGGCATTAATCTTTCAGAATCACTGGTTGTTATGCAGACAACTCAAATGCCAAACATCGTCCTCCATGTCCAAGTATACAATCAAGAGTACACAGGATTTACTCAGGAAGGGCGTGTACTGTAATCAGACAGAAAGGAAAACTGTTACCTCACTGTGGAAGTTCATAAATGCAAGGGTTCCTAAAGAGACAGTCATGTAAATAGACAAACATCTGCTAACATTTAGTTTTTTTTTTAAAGGACAAAGTAGGTTTTTAAGATATGGAACAGCTCAGACATGTTAATCTTGACACAGTCTCTGTTGATCATTATTTCCATAAAGAACTCTTCCAGTTTTTCAACTTAAAAAAAAAAAATGTAATCTTAACACGAACAACTATTCCTTGTTGCAAACCTGGTCCTACTTACTTCAAATTTTAGATATTCTATCTTCTTGCTCATCTCTTATTATGATGTAATTTGCAATAATAAATTACTGAATGAATATAACTTAAACATGAATGTAATACAAATTAGGGGCAAGCAGAAACTAAGTTTATCTCATTTTTCTAACGCACATACTGACTGAAATAACCAGTATTTAAGTAAGCTGAACATGTGCTCACAACTCACAATTTAAAAGCCACCTGAAGCAAACCACCATATTCAGTCTTGTCTGCCAACTGCCCAAGTTTAAAATGAGATACTCAAGAGCATGTAATTTAAATCCACAAAGAAAACAAAATATTTGGAGGTGAAGAATCTAGCTTCTAAAGACTTGCTGTTGGACTTGAACGAAATCTGCATTTTCTATGCCTTTATTAATTCAAAACACAGGAAAACGCTGCTAATGTTTTAATGTAAAAAAATGTTCCATGATCAGTAAATTATTTTTGCTTAATGACACAGTAAATCTTCAATTAGGAAGAAAGAACATTAAAGGTATGTTTAATTTCTAAATTCTGATCTCTAATTTTGGCAGCTGTCTGGGATTTGTTCTCAAGCAAAGAACAAATTGTATCCCAAAACAGAAGTTGTCTTTTGGGTCTAGGACCCCTATGCCCCTCGGCTGCCACAAGCCTGACAATGAAAGACAGTTGAGCTTCACTAGCCAATTGTACTTGAGATTAGTTTCCTTCTGACCTGGAACCACCAAATGTATATAAATGAATGATCAGTTCCTAATTTCTGTCGCCGTGCCTGCATGGGAGCAGGTGTGGATTGAGGAAAAGAGTTTGGGAAAGTGTAATATAAAACTGAGTTAAAAAATAAATAAAAACCTTGTAGGAGCACCTGGGTGGCTCAGTCAGTTATGCATCCGACTCTTGGTTTCGGCTCAGATCATGATCTCAGGGTCGTTAGACTGAGTCCTGTGTCGGGCTCCCCACTCTGCGGGGAGTCTGCTTGAAGATTCTCTCTCTCCCTCTGCCCCTCTCCCCACTCGCTCGCTCTCTCTCAAATAAATAAATCTTTTTTTAAAAAAACCTTGTCTATGTACAGGATATTAGTCTCCAAATAACTATCATGTAGGTTCTATTATTTGATCTTAGTAGTAATACCATCATATAGAACACGTCATATCCATGATTTATAGTAAAGGGATGTATGACCTAAACTGTTCAAAAATACCCTAAAAATGGTGGTTGAGAGGCAAACAGGTCTGGCCTTTGGGCAGCAGTGCTGTGACCCACTAAAGCGAGCTCTGCAGAGAAGCAGCAAGCCCTCTCTCAGCTACAGCCCTCTGCTAAAAACTCCCCAACTGGCCTGTCTCCAAAACAAAACTTTCTTCTTGCAGAAGGTCTATAGGGTTTAAGCATCATTCCTCCCGAGAGTTCCTCCCTCTCCACCTCCCTGTGCCTGGAAAGCAGGACGGACCTTTACCACTGGGACAAGGGTGGAGAGACGAGTCCCAAAGAAGCAGCAGAGCCGGGTAGCACTGGGCCCAGGGAACCCGAGGGATGCAGGGTGGGAGGGCCGGAGGGAAGGCTTCCCTGATATACTTCTGTTGGAAGCCTCATCTCTGCTTTTCATGCAGTGACAGGCCCACCTGGTTCTCCCCCTTCCCCCAAACAATACACTTGTACAACAACTGCCTTCCTTTACAAAAATGGGCCATGCTAAGCATTTCTGTTTGAAAAGTCTAAGCAGGCTTTTGCATTTTATAAGCACAATATGGGATCTGTGCAAGCTTTCTGCAGCACAGGTATAACTGCAATGTATCATTTCAAATTTTTCATTTGCATTGAACATGATGAATTGGAATGGAGGGAGGAGGTAGAAAGAAAACTGAACCCATAATTCCCTTCTAATTGTTTTTGACCCGTGTTGCACAAGCAGGTAACGCGTATAAAGGCTCTGATCTGCGTGAAGTAACATTTGCCTTCAATGTGCAAATGCTTGTTTCCTCCTTTAAACAGATGCGATCTCCTTCCTGCCACTGAAAAGGAGTAGTAAATATGGCTTAATCTCCATTCATCGTGGGACTCCCTTTAAATAAGTTCTAAAACACTGTTGTGGGGGGTGGGGTGGGGTGTGCAGACTGAAATCTAGGCTCGCATCTGCTAAGTCTGGTGCACTTTCTGTCACACCAAACAAAGCTGCCTGCGATTCAAGCCCCAGACACTGCCTTTCAGATGTGACCAGACCAGAAGGTCACCTAAAAAAAGAAAAAAAAAAAAAAAAGAGAGAGAGAGAGAGAGTGCGTGAGCCCCTTGCTTATAAAAGTGCACTTGAAAGAAAATCAGGAAGGAAAGCCTGCTCCAAGTTTCAAAGTGGCAGGCAAAACGCAGGTGATGCTCTTGCTGACACGTCACCCTCACTCTGAAGCTCTCCTTGCCACCTTGCTGCTGAGCTACAAAATTAGCCCACTCGTATGGGGGGAGGTTTTTAATGTTTTTTGTTCTTAGAGTCCCTTCTTTGAAATGCTCTGCTGAGGGGCGCCTGGGTGGCTCAGTCAGTTGAGCGTCTGCCTTTGGCTCAGATCGTGATGCCAGGGTCCTGGGATCGAGTCCCGCATCGGGCTCCCCGCTGGCCAGGGAGCCTGCTTCTCCCTCTGCCTCTGCCTCTCTCTCTCTCATGAATAAATAAAATCTTTAAAAAAATAAAATAAAATACAATGCTCTGCTGAAGCGAAGCATGCACAGAGTCTGGTCTGGCTAGAGCCAGTAGGGTGAGGCTGGGGAGAGCCCCTGGCCTGGAGCTCCCTCTTCCCCGAGGCCCCACCAGCCCTCCACACCTGCGAGCCAGGCTGCTCAGGCAGACGTCCACAGAAGGGCCCTCTGTAAACTGCAGTTACTTTTTAAAAACCCTGGCACCAGAATTAACTCACTACCATTCTGAGTTACAGCACTTTTTTTTATTTTCGAGGGAGAGGTTCTTGATGAAGAAGCAGAGCATTTCTGACGTGGGCTCTGCAGCTCCCCCCGCACGCCAGTGACTGAGCGCGGGTCTGGGCAACTGGCCCCAGAGAGTCCTGGGGTCTCACAGCACAGGATTAGAATGTGTTTCTTCCTCTGTGAACACGTGTGCATTTGGTGTCCCTACTGTGAACAGCAGGAGGATCTCCCCGCTCCCCGCTGTACAGTGGAACCTTCTCTCCATCCCAGATCTCCACAGCCAGAGAAAGGCCATCAGGAGACCCCAGGAGTGTCAGGAGGGCGAACTCCAGCATCCGTGACGGAACTGCCTCTAGAGCGTCCCTGCCCTGGGCAGCGGCCCATTCCATGACTGCACAGCCCTGGATATGAGAGAACTTCCTTGTCCTGACCTAACATTTTCCTTTCTGTAACTTCTCTCTCCTCACTATCCCAACGAGAGCCTCGGGGAGTCAAAGATTAACACTTAGCCTCCCTCCTGAAGACCCTGCCTAGCAAGAATTTGGAAATGACAACATCCAAACCATAGACCACCCCTAAATCATTTAGATATACTTTCACAAATCTTATTATAATGAAGGCACTGACCATTTTTAAAACCCAGGAGACCTGGGCACTTGTAGATGTAACTTTTGTGTTTCTGTATACTCCCAAGTCCGTTAAAGTATAAGGCACACCCAAACTAAAAGAAAAATTAAGGTGCATAAATAAACATTCCAAGAGTGAAAAAAAATATAGCCCTCCTGGGTGGAGGACTCCATTCACTATTCACACTGTCATCCTTAATTTGGAAAAAAAATTAAAATTATTATTTATTATGGAAGCCACTTCAGGATTTGCAGGAGCGTGTGATCGGAGAAAAGCCAGCCTCCACGTTCCTCAAAGAGGGCGACTCATTTCCTGCTAGAACAGAGCAGAACTTTATTTAGTCCACACTCTGAGCAAGTAGGAACTGCTCCTGTCCCATATCCTTGGTCCACAGAGCTGAACACAACCCACACGCAGGGATCTGGCCCCTTTTCCCATTATCTTTTCCTGAAGTCTTCGGTCTTGCTGGCAGATATTTCCTGTTGACAATGTGCTTCCCTGATCAGACCCAGAGAAGCCAACTGCCAGTGCCAAAACCGATGATTTGGAGGGGTGGTACGCCAAGAGTCTGATCATACGGCGTATGGTAGGGCAAACGCCACCCTGTGACTGGGAAGGATTCAAAACAGGAGGCCACATACAATGGTATAAAAACATAGGCCTGAATGCCTGCCATCATCTTCACTCAGAGCTTGACATTATCGGGGGAAAAAAAAACCACGAGAAAAGAAATCCATTCAGCATGTCTTAGAATTCTTTAATTTAGCTGATTACCCAAATACTCATTTTTTAAAAAAACACAGCAGACATGGGCACTTGCAGATGTTAACTTTTGTAGTCTTGCCTATTTGTAAGTCTTTTTAAAAAGGCTGGCAATGTGGGGAAACCATAATTCATCCAGGGTGTGAATTATGCTCACTGTATAAGGAAGACAGTTATTGGGCCCGTCTGGCCAACTACCCAACACCACAGGCTAAACGTGGCAGGGAGTTCTCTGTGATTATCAAGTGATTTCTGGGGAAGGAGTTCAAGGAAGCTTGGCCCTCTTCCTCGTCCCTGGGGTAGATCAAGACATTTCATCCCAGCCCTACAGACAGGGAGCATGGCCCCCAGTAGCCTGGGGGAAGGTGAGGGAGCACCTGTCTGGGGCCCCAGGGAAGATAGGACAGAAGCAGCCTGACGTGCTGCCCTGCCGCCCAAGCCCGCGTGGTGCAGCCATGGAAAGGAGGCTGAACCAGCCCCATCTGGGCCCACGTCCCTCTTCTCTTCTTCTGGAGTTGGGGGGTGTCATGTGGACTGGCCTTGTCTTTCCTCAACTCATAATGGCAAATTCTCAGACTCTAGTTCAGAATGAGAGAAAGAGATCACCCTCAGGTCTTTCTCTTTTAAAAATCAACTTTATTGAGTTGTAATTTGGATGTCAAAAGTTCACCCATCTTAAGAGTGCAGGTGAATAAGTTTTGACACATGTGTATCACCACTACCACTATGCATATAGATGTAGAACATTTACATTACCTGCCAAAGTTCCCTTGTCCTTTGGCCTGTTCTGATCATGGGATCCAACTAATAAAGAAAGGCAGGGGACGCCTGGGTGGCTCAATCAGTTAAGCATCCAACTCTTAGTTTCAGCTCAGGTCATGATCTCAGGGTCCTGAGATGAAGCCCCACACCAGGCTTGGCACTCAGCCTGGAGTCTGCTTGTCCTTCCCCCTCTACTGCCCTCCCTGCCCTCCACATTAACATCTTATAAAAAAGAAAAAAGAAAGAAAGGCAGAATGGTTTCTACTCTGTAGCTACTAGCTGTGTGCCTGGGCAGGTTATCTAATCTCTCTGTCTTACTTTCTCCATCTGCAAAATGGGGACAGTAATAGTATTTACAACAGTATACTCTGTGTGTGGTAAGAGCAGAGCATTGAGATTCCTGCCTGGCACGCCACGAGTCTTCCATACATGTGGTTGGTATTCCGCCATCATCATCATCACCGTAAGAAATGGCTGAGCTTCCTTCTCTGTGACTGAATTTCTCTGCCACAGAGAGTGCCTGGGACAGAGCCTGGGGAAATGATCTTTTGATACCACATTATCCCATTATTCTAATAGGCTCAGTACAGCTGTAAATATGGATTTATTCACAAAGGTCTCAGGAAACACTCCACTCAACTGAAAGAGTTTACTTATGTTTTAACTAATCAGGATTACTGAGACCTTGATCACACTGGCAACCCATTCCTATTTCCCTGAGACTAAGCTGGTGTCCTCCTCAGTCCCAAGCTCAGGCCTTACGGAGGTCTGACGTCCTTTTTACTGGGACAAGTAAGGGCTGGAGGGGGCTGAGGTTCAGTGTAAGGCAGGAAATTAATAGACAAAAAATATAAAGAGGCATAAAGAAAAAAATGCACACATACAACTCCATCTCCCAGAGGCCACTAAATCTGACATTTTGGCATACTTCTGCTCAGGTTTTTATTTTGGTTTGGATTTTTTGCCATATTTCCTTCCATAGCAGGAAGGTTATAGTACATGAAGATTTTTACATTTTTGACTTCAATTTAGCATATAAATATTTTCCCTTGTCCCTAAAAATGTTAAAGATTACATATCATTCCATTTTATGGAATGTCGTATAATTATCCCCTATTCTGGAGTTGTAGGTTGCTTCCAGTTTTTCATGACTATAGATAATGCTCTGAGAATTCTTGTGCATAATCTACCTGTTTTGAATAACAGCATTCCTTGGCTTATTGAGAAGCTGTATGTTCTGTTTAGACCATCTGGGCTGCATCTGGAACACAGGCATCATCCCAGAGGGTGGCTTCCTTCCTCACTGTCCATGCGCTGGAAGGACACACTTTGGTGTCCTTCCAAACTGCAAAGTTACTTCATGTTAAGCGAAAGGCTTCTTGTGGCCCTGTTCTTACAAGAGCATCTTTCTCAGTGATCCACTGCCTTTGGTTCATTTAATTCTGAGAGGCCATCCCACCTTTTAGGACCAGCCTTCTAGATGCTGACTTAGTGACTGAGATGGGAGGGACAACTCTACCCAAAGGGGGACTTTTTACCTCTTAAGACACAGTAATTTGCTTTTCCAATCCTCAACAAGGGCGAAGGTTTAAGCAGAATCTCAGAAAGAGCTACGTCTGTCTGATAACGCTTTTCACCTGTCAACAATGGCAAAGTTTGATAATACGCTGTGTCGGCATCACTGTGTCAAAATGGGCACTCAGCATTCATTCCCGGTGGAAACATGAATTAGCATAACCCCTCTGAGGGCGATGTGGCCATACCCATCAAGGTCACAAGTGCATCTATGTTTTGACCAGCGATTCTACTTTTAGGGATTTATTCCACAGACAGACTCATGTATTCTCTAACACAACGTAAAAGGAAAGATGCTTCAAGACCCACACAGGGTCCTGAAGCAGGTTTGGGTGGCACAAGGAGGAAATGTCCAACGAACATCTGAAATCCTTGGGGTCTAGCAGGAGTGCTGTCTACACAGATACCTTCTGGGGGAGCCGACGAAGAATTAGAAGGCGTCGACAGTTGTGTAAGGCAGAAAAGCAGTTCTTGAAGGTTCAGGGAAGCTGGAGAGAGGAAGGTGATGCCAGACAAAGGGAAGCGTGTGGAGAAAGAAAAGCATGTGTGAGGTGGCAGGCCTGACAGGCAGTGTCAGGAAGGCCTGAACAGAGGCTGTGGGGGCTACCTGGAGACAGAGAGCAAAGCAAAACGGTATGGCCAGAGAGGTGGGGTAGCGGTCAGCAACAGGGGATCCCAATGCCTTTGATGAGGTCTGGATTTACCCTGTAAGCCCATGGTCACTAAAGGGAAACACGAAAGCCATTTATATCCATTTCAGTCTAAAAGAAGAAACTTGGTTGTATTAATAGTTTATACAGATATATATGACATAATTTATAAATAAGTATTTATACACACTACACATTTTCAGCGCACAGGCTCCATTTTACTGCTAGAGGTATATGATCAAAGAAGTGTAGAGACAAACGATGTCGGTGACGGGACAGCGGAACTTTCTTAGCAGGAAGGTGACGGGACAGCGGAACTTTCTTAGCAGGAAGTGACATGATCACATTGGTTGAGAGGTAGGATGCCAGGAGCTTGGGACTCTGCCTCCTTAATGCCCAGAGCAAATGAATCCGGAAGAGGAAAGGGATCAGAAGGAGCCAGGATCCAGCTCAGCCCTCCTGGGATGAGAGCAGCTACCCTAAGATCAGTGACCAAATCCCACGGCTACACAGAGACAGGTCGTGAAACTGGCTGCCTATCTATACAGGTAGCAGGATGAAACCGAAATAAGGCAGTTAACTCCAGCCTCTTGCAGAGAAATCCATTCACCTGCTTCAATGCACCTGCTTCCAATGCAGTCCGTCCGTGTCACTCAAGATGCTCCCCTTTAGACCCTCGGGGGGTGGGAATCTCTGGCCAAATCCCCTATTAAGTGCTAAAACTGGTTCCTCTCAGGGGCTTCAGAATATCAACTTGGTCAGTTCTGTTTAGGAGTTTTGAGGCATATGTAATCTTATTTTTCCTGTGAAAGAGTGTGCTTAATTTTATTTCCTTCAGATCCTTTAAGCGGGCTTAATATTTTAATCCTCTTCCCAACCCTTTACGACTTTCCAGAAGCCTCTCAGGGGTTCAAGAGGGGTAAAAGGCTTCAGAGGAGATAAAAGGGAGAGAAGCACAGAAAGAACCATAGTCACCAGTGGGGCATCCACTCCTACCCCCACTTCGGTGTCAAGGAGACCATCAGGGTGTTCAGAGAACAACCAGGGAGCTTGATGTGTGGTAATGTGCCTGGAAGCTCGACTCAGGAGGACAGTGAAGAGACTTCTGGAAGCAGAGCACATGTGCCCATTTCTATATTCAAGCCTGTGGATGGCATGTACATGGAGTGGAGTCCCAGAATGTTCACCATAAAGAAACACTATACATCCCCTGCCAATTAAAAACTAAGACATGGTCAGGGATTTTGGACACATATGGGGAAGACTCTTTCTTAAAAAGTAGAGTGGGAGTAGGGAAACCAACAAAAGCAAAAACAATCCCTTAACCCAAGAACTCAAGGAAGGCACAAGACAACAATTTTTAATAACATTCTTCACCACCTGCAGCCTTTTCATTAGGAAATGAAAACAGCGGGTGAAAATACCTCGCTTTTTACATTAAACCATTTTAGACCATACAGCAGTTCTGCCCATAAGAAATCATCGTCTGCTAGTCCTGCCTAAGTAGTTAGAATAATATGGTGCAGGGGATGTACTGAAAATGATCAGTAAAAGGTCTGAAGAGTTCAGGCAATTCAGACAACTTCTAATTTGTCTAAATCCAACGGTTTCTAGATAAGAGATGTGAAAAGAGAGTTTAATGGTGGTGGTACGTGAGATTTTTGTGTTGATCTTGGCATTCAAAGTCACATCACTGTCAGAATCACATTGATTTATTTTATATCTAATCCTTTTGTGGCCACCATGCAAAAGGACTTCCTTACATGTTCAAGTTTGCTACTTGGGAAAGGTAATGCAGATAATACATACTCTTTCAAATATTCAAAACATAATACTAAATGCTTTCAATAAATGATAAGGGAGCTCATACAATTTTCCCGTAAGACAGTGTCTGCTTAGGAAAATGCGGGCGATCTGGAACTCTGGCAGAACCCCGGCTGTGACTTAATGAAAATAAACACACACCTGTGTCCGGGCATCTTAAGAAACAAGCTCTTCCTTTCAGGTGGGCTGTCTGTCCTCTCACTCACATTCCTAAAAGGACACTTCTCAGAGCCACCTCTTGCCAGCACTGAACCAGGAGAAAGCCACAGTTTCAGCTTCGAGTCTTTGGAAGCCACCCTACTAGGTTTGTTTTACTGCCCCCCCCCCCCACCCACTATAACCCAGTTGCACAAATAGTTGTATAATTTCGTACAACTTTCACTTAAAGACTTTCTTTTGGGCAAAGATTAAACCACAAAGGAAAACCCAAGCCCAAACGTTCTGCATTTTTCTAAGTTGAAAATTTTGATATATTCAAATACCAGCATTCCCAGTCAGAAACCTAAACCCTTTAATGAAAACTGAGAGAAAAAAACCTGATGCTTCAAAATTGGAACTGTTTGCGCCTCAAGTCAAAAAGAAAGACCAGGTCGACTGTATTTTGTATCATTATGAGCTCATAAAACTACACAGACTCATCCCCACTATAGTATGAAATGTTTAGAACAGAAAATGGCCGGGCAGTTGTTTCCAGCTCCGTAGTTATGCAAAGAATATATACAGCCCTGATTTTTATCTTACAGTATTTATCATATAGTTGAGAAACAAACAGATATTGTTGTTGACCATGAGCCAAGACAGCTATCTATGATTATGGGCCATGGTGCAAAATTTTGCAGGAAGTAAAACTCTAGTGGTTATAATTCCTTTCACACGAACACTAACTATTTCTCTTTATGCTCCAGTGGTAACCTCAGGCCCGATACAAGCATGGGTTGTTAGATCTGTTTTAAAACCTTCGCAGAGATTAGAAGACAGCAGAAAAATACCACTGGGGGTTAAAAAGAGCTTTCTGAAATTGTTCTAAATGGACAAATAATGCTTTGCTTTCTTTGACAGCTCTTCAATAACTGAACACATCTGGAGAGAGAGTCCGCTGCCAAGAGATTTCTGTTTGGTTCACTACGAGGTTTTCTTTTCCAGAATGCTTTCCAACACTCAAACTAGTCTTATTTATCTTAAGTGCATTTAGAAAAAGATCATTCTTATTTTAATTTCTTCCATCACGTTCCACCCACGTTCGATAACATGAACTGTGGATTTAAACGGGATAGCCTTAACATTAAGGCTACTGCACACATCGGAACTTTTGCTGCACACAGGGGGAGATATGGCTGATTACCTTTAAGTTACCTCCAACAGGACACAGCACTCCCTCAAATGCACTGATCTTTTGTGGACACAGTCACTACTACCCAAACTGTTTAACAGTAACTATTAATGTTTCAAAGAAAAGCATGAAGATGGTAGAGCTCTTTCAGGAGTAGCAAGTTAGCTGTTCACTAAGCGGACTCACGGAGCGGGGTTGTTCTGGGAAATGTGTCTCAGTGTCTGGGTCTGGTCTTTAGCTCTGGCGGAGACCTTGCCTGGACTCACCTTTAACCAGGCTGACAGAGACTGATGTATGAAAACAAAACCCCAAAGTCTTAATTTGCAATGAAAAATACATCTCTCTATAAGATGGCAATACTCTCATTGGATAACTGGTACCTTCTCTCCCCTGAAAGCTAGGCCAACCCAGGAAGCCAACTTATAATCACAAATTTATTTGGTGGCCCATACAGAAAAATGAGAGTGAACCATAGGATTCAAATGTATAACAGCATTGGGCTAAAATAACCCAACGCATACACCTCCACAACCAAAACAGTCTTGTGAAAGGGACCACAGGGGTGCCTGGGTGGCTCAGTTGGTTAAGCGACTGCCTTCGGCTCAGGTCATGATCCTGGAGTCCCAGGATCGAGTCCCGCATCGGGCTCCCTGCTCAGCAGGGAGTCTGCTTCTCCCTCTGACCCTCCCCCCCTCATGCTCTATCTCAATTCTCTCAAATAAATAAATGAAATCTTAAAAAAAAAGAGAAAGGGACCATAATATCTTCCACCCTATGTGTTGTTATTTTACTTAAAGTAAGTGGGGAATAATACAGATGGGAGAAAAGAACATGGTATTAGGAATCCAGTGTGATACAGCACCCTGTCTAGTTTCAACAATTAAAAAAAATCCCTAAACACAGCACAAATACTTTAAAACCAATAGCCCTCTACTTTCCAGGAAAAGCTTCTACTTTCAGTACTCCTAAAAATATATCGTGATGAAAAAAATCCACATAGAGCATAAACCATTGCAAAGCGGGGCATCAAAAATAGGAAGGCTGGTGGTTAATCAATTTTGCAAAAGTGCTATCATGTAACTTTCAGTTAGGATTCTTGACACTCTTAACTAGGTGGCAAGAGAAATGAATGACTGCAAGATAAATCTGAGTCCTAATCTCCACTCCCCCAAATGTGCAAGATTTTAGATGGAAACTGGTATGCATCATACCAGTGTGATTCGATGAACAGGGAATGTAACACCTAAGCATCCGCTTGTCACATGCCCAAGTGAGACACCACACTTCCTACTCTTCTCCATCTTTTCCTCTGGGAAGATGAAGTTATTTACGTAGAGAAGCAGTCCACACAAGCAGATGTGGTAGACCATTCCAGAGTAACCCAGATCCTCCCCCAGTCCTCCAAGGACACATTCTTTAAGAGCTCTTCCCACCTTGGGGGGAAACATTCTCTGTATATTGTAACCAAATATATTTTATTCCCAAGACCATACCATATTGCTAATATTCCACATTTTAATCCTACCTTCTGGCAGTCCCCAACCGTCCTGGCACGGAAGCATTTCTGGTGGCAGGAACCCCGGGTAAGCTGGGGCTTCATGCACTCTCCATCTATCACACACACCACACTGAGATTCACTGTTCATTTTCAGGGGTGGTTTTACACATATCTACCCAAGGAATGGAGAAGAGGTCTCCTAACCACAATCTTAAAATCTATTTCACCACCAAGTGTCTGTCTGTTCAAGCCTTAGATGCAAGTCTGAGGGATAAGAGCCCACAAAAAAGAACAAAAAAAACCAAACCAGCCCATCAATATCCTTGCTGTCATGATAGGAAGCTCAATTTAGTCATGGGTTTAATAACAAATCGCAGGCTGAGCAACCTGGACTAACTAAAGGCCTTTACACTTGTAGTCACACTCTGAGTGAAAACATCTGTACCGACGTCTTCCACCCAGCACTTGTTCCCTGCATCCAAGGACTTGGAACAAAATGGAAAAGCAATGAAAGTGCTAAGACTGGAGAAACGTTAGCGGCACAGCACACACATCTGTCTAATGACCAATAACCAACAGGAGTAACCTAAGTACGTGCTCTCCTCTCCTCTCCTCTTCCCTGATGGCTGGTGCATTCCCATGTCACCTTCCTTGCAAAATCTATATGCATAAAGCACTGTCTGCAATGTCCAGTTTCATTTAAGATTTTATGTATTTGCGAGGGAGAGCGCGCGCGCACGTTCCAGAACACAAGCTGGGGGAGGGGCAGAGGGAAAGGAACAAGCAGATCCCCCACTGAGCCAGGAACCAGATGGAGGACTTAATCCTAGAACCCTGGGATCATGACCTGACCTGAAGGCACATGCTTAACCGACTGAGCCACCCAGGCATCCCTTCCGGTTTCATTTTAACTGGAAAGAGAACTTTAAAAGCAATCGGACACAGAATCCTTCCAGCTTCTAATGATTGCCCCCTTCCAATCTTAGGGTTGTTATGACATCCAGACCTTTCTTCAGCAGCTGGCCTTAACTGAATCTTTCCAAAACCTTAATTTAATCTCACAAAAGGATGACTTTCTCTCTGCCCTGTTAGGGTTTATGGAATATTGAATTCAGATCAGCTTATGACAAACAAGAGCCAGCGATGCCAGTTTGAGAACAAAGTGTCCACACGAGCCCTCGGCACCCAGGGCCACGCACCAGCTAGCCGTGGCCACCGGCGGACCAGTAAGCTTGTGCTGCTCCTGACACCTCGCTCCACCACCAGGTAAGCAGACGACGGCCTGATTCCTAAGAGAAAACACCTCTTTCTTTCAAGAGATCTTACCAGACCACCTTGCTGCTCCCGACTTTTCTGCAGGGACAGCAGTTAACCGGTCTTGTGCATCTAAACGGCTTCCTTGGGCTCAGAGACCCAGCCAGCCTCATCCCCGTTCCTCCACCTCCCTCTTCAGATCCCCCAACTGTCTGTGGTATGGCTGTGCCTTCGCTCCAGCCCGCCTCCTGGCCTTTCTTCTCAGTTCTGTCCACCCAAACCCCACCACCTGTCCAGGCCTGGCCCAGTTCCGTCTTCTCTGCCCCTTTTCCAGACCCTTCTGCCCCTGACGCCACGTACCTCAGACACTTCTGATCTATGGCAGGGTTCTACCCAGTTTACTCGCATTAGTCATGGACCATTAGACAGACGTGTTACGTGCTGTACTTCTAACTTTCCTCCTGTCTGCTTATGTTCTGCTGGGACTCAGGGTTTCCAAAAGCTTGCTGTGTTCTGTGGCAGCAGAACTGAGCTTTAAGACTGGCTAACCCCCAGAATGCGTATCCCATTTCTGCTCGTCTCTAAATGACATGCTCATCTTCCCTCCTGGCAGGGCTGGGCTTCCACCTCCGGTGGAACGCTGGGGGCGGATGCAGAGCGAACACTGTAGGTAAATGCTGTTTCTACTCTGACCCAGGTGAAGATGAGTCATAAACAGTGCAGAGACACTGCTCTGACAACCCCATCCCTCTATCTTCTCGTGTTCAGTTTTAAACAATTACGACTGCAGACTCCTGCTCGTAAACGACATTTCTGTCTTCAACCTCAACCAGATGAAGCGTATCTACATCAAATCCCACTTGTAAATACTCTAAGGACGCCCAGGATTAGGAAATGTATGATGAACTGTTGAGTAAAAGAATCATTTTCCACTCTAGCTAGTTATCCTCTACTTTATCTGTTGGGGAAGTTTGGATTCTTCTATTTTATGTTCTATTAATAACTCGGACAAGTCAACTGAACTCAACACATCTTCTCCCTGCCTCTCCTATAACCCACTAATTTCATGCACAGTTGGATTTGTTGAAGCAGGCTCAGTGAGTAATTAAAAATAAGTCTCGGGCGCCTGGGTGGCTCAGTCGGTTAAGCGACTGCCTTCGGCTCAGGTCATGATCCTGGAGTCCCGGGATCGAGTCCCACATCGGGCTCCCTGCTCAGCAGGGAGTCTGCTTCTCCCTCTGACCCTCCCCCCTCTCATGTGCTCTCTCTTTCTCATTCTCTCTCTCTCTCAAATAAATAAGTAAAATCTTTACAAAAAATAAGTCTCAAATGGCTGCCTCTGGTGGGAGTGACAGCTTCCTACTACTCTGGATTTTTTTGGTCAGGAGGACATGGCCACACACAGTGGTTTTTCACCACTAAAATGTGGCAACAATGTATCTGAAATGATTAACCACCTCTCTCTTCCCTCAAGTGCCCACCAAAACTCAACATAAGCTCTAAATTTCAGATGAGGCAGTCCCTAAAACAAAAAAATGAACTGAGATCAAATCACTAAGGAAGTGGTGTAGTACGGTGGCCCAAAACTCTGGAACCAGAATACCTGGGTTCAAATCCCAGCTCTGCCCCTTGCCAGCTGAGTTCCGGGGGCAAGACCTTCCTGAAGTCACGGGGTGTTAGGGGAAGAGCAAGTCAGGTCACACACACACAGCTTAGATCAGTGCCTGCCAGGTGCTAAGTGCTCACTCACGAGCTCTTAGCTCCTATTATTATTTCGATGAGCATAGCAAGGATTACCTAATTGGCCATTCTCTCACAGTAAGGAAACTAACCTCAGAACAGCCTTGACAGGGATATAACTATGTATCCATTGCTTAAATCTACCAGTACTTCGGTATCCTTGAAGAAAAAAAAATCTTTTTTAAAAATAAATTTTAAATTATTGGTTTTCATCAGAAACTGGGCTCTTCTGAACAGGAGTAGGCAAGGTACCCTGAAGTTTAACCATCTAAATACAGGATACCCCTAAGAACTGCGGGAGCTACCTGTTCTTTCCATACCCCACCCCTCTCCTGGAACAGGCTTAGCCTAAGCTCGGGGTTTCCAGTCCGGCAGCAGGATAGGAGTCTGTCTGCCTCCGCTTGGTTGAGGTCATACCCCTCCTTCATCGGCTTCCTTGATTTCCTCACTGATTTTTGCTCCAAGCCCTACCTTGCCCTGGGGATTTGGCAAGCCGGTGTTCAAACAGCTCAGGCCCTGGCAAGCATCTCCATCCCAGGTTGTAGCATCTAGCAAAGCAGGTATCCCCAGGGCACCAACAAACTTGGCTTCTATCAGGGTGGAGATCAGAAACCACACGTCCATCACTGAGCTGCTCCTTGGGACAGATACACCGTCTCAGAAAATCTTCTAAACAACCCTGTAAAGAGGGCACATTTCACAGAGAACCTGCGGCTCAGAGGTTCAGTAATTCACCCTTGGTCATAACATAAGCAAGGAGCACTGGCCAAACCACTGCAGCAGTGAGTCCCCATGACCAGGAGATTCTGCTAGGGTTACAGGAGAAAGGAAGCCCTTAAGCGTGGCGGCGTGGGAAGAAGACGGAAAATCTGGATGCAGAGTACAGAGCAATGTGAAAAACCAAGTGCCATGTATGGTTTTTAACAGATAACCATTTCTGAGTTTAAAATATGTATACCAACTCAAATTAGTACCTGAGGGTTTATCAACAGGGATCCTGACCAACCACCCACAATGAACAGGAAAGGACCGCAGGGAGACCTCTGTTGACTGGGAGTCCCCATTATCCTGTGGAGATTCCATCTGGCTCCAGCAGTGACATCCAATGTCTGGATTATGGTGACTGGCACAGCCCATTCCCCTAGACCCCCATGATTTCTGTCCTGGGCACATGACCTGAGCAGATCCAGTAAGAATGCACGGCAGAGCTTCTTCTGGAGATGCTGGGAGCAGTGGTACATACCGTACTATGACCCACCAGAAACCATTTTTAGGATCACCAAGGGGAGACCCTTAGAATAAGGCTGACACCATGGAAAGCAAAGCAGATGGAGAAAAGAAATGAGGACATTTAGTGGCGTTGCTAAGCCAGATCAATATTTGTCTGCCCCAGCACTGTGCTTTTTGGCTTTTTTAGGTTCATAAACCAAACCTCATGAAACTGCCCGCCTTGAGTTGTGTTTCTTTCTACTTGCAACCTCAAGAGTTCTGGGTGCAGGAGGCATTTAAGAAAAGCATTTTCTTTATTGCATAGAAGAGCACTGCAAATGGCTGAACACTGTCTAGAGCTTTAATTTGTTTGGTCAATATTTTCCTCCTCAGAGACGGCTGATATAAACAATAAGCTTCAGTCTTTTCCAGACTGAATTATTTTACTACAGATTCTCTGATATTTTTACGGTGACACAAGACTGTTTCTTTGGGAGCCATGGACTGGCCAAACGGAAATGAAACAGAAAAAGCAGAAGAGCTTCTATGTAATAGTGCAGGGGAGAGAGAATCAGATTCCACAGATTAGCACAAGAACTTCTTTCCGTCATTATTAATAAGATCACCCTAATAAGACAAAAGCAGTATACCAATCAAAAGCTTTTCAGCTAATTCCTTCTGGCACAAATGTAAAGGCCACCCACGGGCAGTCTTTTATTAACCTTCCCCACCATCGCCCATTGGGAAGCGCTCATTAGGAAGAAGCGTGTCGACGTGTAGAGCTTCTGCAGCATGCTTCCACACGCACGACCTCACCGGAACGTTAGCGACATTCCTTGGGGCCCGGGAGGCATTATCAGCTCTGTGCTGCAAATGAAGGAACTGAGGTCTGCGAAAGTTGAGTACTTTGCTCAAGTTCATAGGAATAAAAAGTTGGGGGAGCCAGGAGATGGAAGATCCAGGTTTTCTAGCTCAAATCCAAAGGACCCTTCTATAGCATTTATCGCCCTGTCCCCCCCAGTGTTGGAAGTACCTCCTGCCTATCGAAGTGAGCGGGCAGACACCAAAGAAATCTGCTTCATACATCATGTAAGAGAAAAAGATTAAGACACAATCTAAAAAAAAATGGAACGGCCAACATCTACCTATTTAAAGTTAGCTCTGGAAACACATTCCTTCATCACGCTCCCAGCACCAGCGGCTACCTCTTAGCCCCTTGGGCACAGGCTTGGGCTGGAAATTACTTGGAATACCCCACACTCAAAACTCAAATACATGCTCCTATATGCTGATAACAGTGTTGGTTTTATACTCTTAAAAAAACACAATTAAGATTTAAGAACTCAAGTATAATTATCTAGAAAAACTAAAAACTTGTACTAGCATTTGGAGGCATTTGTATTTTAAGCTCAACTTTTTAGAGACCTAACCAAGCATCGATCTGGTGTCTTCCTTTCTAGGACATGAGAAACAATATTTAGTTCACTTGGAAATTTCCTCAGTTTCTGTGATGCCCAACGGTTCCCTTTTGTTCTTTTTAAGCCAGAGAGTTTTTATACTTCTCAATGCTGGCTGGATTCCAGGAGAGAGAGGGCTACATTCCTCCACAGAAGGACAGACTCTGATATGGAGGATGCTTGCGGAAAGTTTTTGTATGATATATCCGTAAATGGTTTTCCAGTCTTATCGCGTGGAAGTGATGATTCAAATATAAAGTCTTCATATGCAAGACAGAGCTCACCGACCTGAAATAACCAGCGTCATTAACAAACACATAAATGTAGCCTTTCTAACACAAATCAAGTCCGGGGGGACTCACAGCCCAGGCTTGCAGAGGGCCCTGAGCATTCCCGCTGCTCCTCTGGGATTTGACTCATCTGTTCCCTTCTCCTGGTCCCCTTCACAAGTCTCTTCAAAGTTCATTCTGAGGAACAGGTCAGCTGGGAACAAAGAATTTCAGCTCATTTGCCTGGGTCTGGGTCTGGGTCTGGGTCGGAAGAACAGTTTGGAATCTCTTTGCAATCTTACAGTGTTTATGGTAAGAAAAAGGGACCAGAATCTATTAAGGGATGTTCCAAGCAAGATGATCAATGCTCCCCCCCCCACGCCCCGCCCCCACTCAACATCCCCAGTGCAGAGCTGAGCAACAGAGCTCGAGCACATACACCACCTTTCACTTCATCATCAACACACCATGAGATGAACTGCATGTCACCATCTGACACTTCTCCCTGCAGCCCCCAGCTGCTCTCCTTACAGCTCCTAAACCTGGCTCAGTGGTTTAACGGCAATAAGGTTTTTCTACAGCCCCTCCCCCCACTTTTAATGAGAAATAGAGCTCTAGAAAAATGGAAAATATCCTCTGACCTTGGATTTTAGAATTTGGTCTTTCTGAGTGACCACTGTGAAATCCTTACTGTATACCTGAGTCAGCAATGCAGAATTCTGAGAGAGGAGGGAGCAATAATGAAAAGGATGTTATTCAGAGCATGGTACCCTCAAAAACAGAGCTGCAAGAGAGGGAAGCCTACAGCCACAAACCAGGATTCGAGGCCACCATCTGGGGGGCATATGTTACTCCAGGTTGACTGGGGTCATTGGTGTTTTCTCAGTGTTCCTCCTGAGGCAAGGCTGGGCTGAGGAAGACCCAGACAGATGGGCAGAGAGACACATACATGCACACATGAAAATAAAGAAGTAAAAGGAGGACCAAATAGGGCAGTTTTATCAGTAAAATGTATTTGCCTTCCACATGCAAGAGGGCAAAGCTTTTTTTTTTTTTTTTTTAAGATTTATTTGAGAGAGCGAGCAGGGAGAGGGGCAGAGGGAGAGAGAGAATCTCAAGCAGACTCCCCACTAATGTGGGACTCCATCTCACAGACTTTGAGATCATGACCTGAGCTGTAACCAGGAGTCCTACGCTTAACTGACTGAGCCACCCGGGCGCCCCAAGGGCAAAGCTTCTGACCGAGCACCTGAAGATCAGCAATCACCAGCACTGGGGGGTGGCTGTAGAGTTTGCAAGAGTGCAAAGCCACCTGCAGAAACATTTTCTGTGGACTAAAAAAACTTGTGCTTTATAATCAACGTGGGCCTATGCTGTGGTGGTGTCTAGGCAGAATCAGGGAAATCCTGTACATTCTCTGCCATAATTTTCAGCTCTGTAGAAAAAGGGTTTCAGGTACTGAAATGTGACTGAACTTATATTCTGAGAACACGCGAACGACCAAGATATTTTCCCTGCCCAATGATACTGTGTATGCAGTGGTTTGGGGGGGGGTGGACTACAAACTGTTTTGATAGGAAATAGGCTCTCAAATTCAAGGATTTAGGGATCACTGCCCAGTGCCAAATGTTCTAAACTTGTGGAGATTGACCGAACCCCATCTACTCTCCCACTCACTTGAGCTCAGGTCGTGGTTTTGTCTGAAGAGACCATGATATCTTCCCCAAGGACAAGCTCAAACTGACTGCTCTGAGGGTCTATGCCCAACACCCACAGGCAAGGTGGGAAATTAATGCTGGAAATAAAACCTTTCCCTTTTCCTACACACCTGCCACTTATCAGGAAGCAAAAGTGGACTGGGGCATGCTGTCACACACCAGAACTGAGGATGAGCCCCTCTACTCTAACACCTGAACAAAACTGGGGTTCTGTTAGCAAAAAGAGGGGCAGTGCAGACTTTTATTAGTTTTTTAAAAAGTTACATGCAACATGCTTAGCACAGTACATGTTGGCTATTAATTATCAATAAATATCAATTTATTAATAAATTAATACATTTTCATCTTTTATTAGAACCCAAAGTTCCCTGATAAACTGTATTTCCTGCAGTGAGATTACTTGATGAAGCCGCTTTACAAAAAAATTTAGGTCTGTGGTCAAGAAGTCACAGCAGAAATCAGTGGAGGATGAATTTTTAAGGAAGAAATGGAAGCAAATGAGTTTTTACCTGTAGCTTCATACTAGAACCTGAAACTTTTCTGGTATGAACTATGGTTCATATCACCGGATCCTTTTGGCAGTTTCAACTGAACAGAGTATCTTCAAAGTATCCTTAGTGTCAATGCATTGAAGGCCTTTGGAAAGGGGGGAGGAAAAACCCTCTTTCAAGACTGTTCCGGCTCACTTATCATCGTTTTAAATCAACTTCTACTTAAAGGACAATCATGCTCTTTGTAGCAGGGGTACTATATATAAAGAGTCCAATTAAACATCACTGAAGCACTCTGGAATTGATGTTGAGATCTGATACGCATGAGTGTGACCTCATGGTGAATGCTTCGGAGCTCCGGAAAACTAAGCGCTCGCCCAGATCTCGCGTATGCAAACAACACATTCCGTGCAGGGGAAATGCTAACAGTTCTGGAGTCCTGAAACGGGTATCTCTCCCTACACCAGCTGAATTTCGTCTTGTTCTGATTCAGGCCTGGAACAGCTGAGGAGGAAAGTCGCTATTTTGCAGGCTCTTTCCCAATAGGTATAAAAATAAGTAATATTGTGACGTAATGTCAGACTACAGAATGAATGCCAACTAATAAAGGAAAGAGCAATTAGCAAAGTCATTAATGATGGTTCTGCTTCTGTTCTCATGGTGCATGGTCTGTTTGGACATTTTTGGCCTTTATTATACTTGTTAATGCCCGTAAATAAATAAATTCACAACAGAGACCTACTATTTTATACATTTTACCTGAAATCAGAGCCAAAGAGACCGATGACATCTGTGAGGAGTATATTCTGCTAGTATTAACGGTTCCTAAATTCAGTTATGGCATCTACTTTCTCCCATAAAATGTGTATTTTTAGCTAATAAGCATCACCTTCTAAAACCCCTTCACTTCCATCTCCAGCACCAACAGATACCTTCCTCCTTGGGGGTTATTTTATTAAGACACTTTTGATTCTTGAACAGTTTTAGACTTACAGAAAAATTGCAAAGACAGTACATATACTCTTACATACCTATTACCGTTTCCCCGATTATTAACATCTTATATTAGAATGGTACACTTGTTACAATTAATGAACCAGAGCCCATACTTTATTCAGATCCCTTAGTTTCCCCTAATGTCCTTCTCCTGACCCAGGCTCGCATCCAGGTACCACATGACATTTAGTGGTCAGGTCTCCTCAGGCTCCTCTGGGCTGTGACTCCCCTAGTTCTCGATGACCTGGACAGTTTTTGAGGACTACTGGTAGGTGTTCTGTATCTTTTTTTTTTTTTAAGATTTCATTTATTTATTTGACAGAGAGAGACACAGTGAGAGAAGGAACACAAGCAGGGGGAGTGGGAGAGGGAGAAGCAGGCTTCCCGCGGAGCAGGGAGCCCGATGCGGGGCTCGACCCTAGGACCCCGGGATCCTGATCTGAGCCAAACGCAGACGCTTAACGACTGAGCCACCCAGGTGCCCCTGGTAGGTGTTCTGTAAAATGTCCCTCAACTTGGGTTTGTCAGATGTTTTTCTTATGGTTGCACTGGGGTTAAGGGTTTAGGGAGGAAGACCTGAGAGGTAAAATGGCAGTCTCGTCACCTTGGGGCAAGGGGACTTATCAACACGGATTATTGCTACTGATGTTGACCTTTATCACCTGCCTGTTTGTCAAGTTTCTCCACTGTGGAGTTACGCCCCCTTTTCCACACTGCCCTCTTCGAAAGGAAGTTCACTATGAGAGACCCACACTCGAGGGGCTGGAGGTTTTGTTACCTGCCCCTGACGGCAGAATATCGACGTCAGTTATCCAGGATTCTTCTGCAGAGGGGATTTGTCTCTTCTCCACTCACTCACTCACTCATTGCTTGTTTGTATCAGTATGGACTCCTGGCTACTCAGAGTTAATTTTTAGGAAGAGGCAGGAAGGGATCTTGTTGTTATTTGTACACATGCAGAGGCCAGGGAGGACAGAGACCGCTGACGGGCACACAGGCGAACTGCTGGCCTCCCTCAGAGTGACAGGACCCGCCTCACACACCAGACTCAGGGCCCACGATAGAGAACTTTCTGCCACAAGAACATCACAAAGTCCTACGCGTTGCAGAACTTTGGGCTCCTGAGTCCACCAAGCCGAACACCCTGCCGCCCTTGTCAGTGCCCATCCTTGCCTTCGTCCTCGACCCACGCATTCAGGCAACCAGGAAATCCCACATGTGATGCTTGTGAACACCCTGAGTTGGTGTCCCATCCAGAGAACAGGGAGGACCTACCACTCACTCTACGGCCTCTCGCACAGACTTGTGTCCGTGGTGGCACATGCAGTAAACAGGACAGTCAATTGAGGATGAACATTTCTGTAGGTCTTGAGAGTGAGTATAACTGGGTAGTGGGAATGGAGCAGTGAGGGGCACCTATGTATGACACGCGGCAGGTGACATGATGGCGGCTGTACAAAGTGCTAAGTGACCCTACAGAGAAGTCATTCGAGGAGATGACAGCTGATAAAATGGGGCCAGAGTAACAAGCAAGAGCATGACATGGGGAAGGGGTGGGGGTGCATCTAATTTGTAATCACTTATCAGCATTTTCAATGTAAGTGAAGTCACTCAAAAATAGAGTCTAGTGCTTTTACATTTGCAGTCTTGCCTATGCCAGTAGGGGACAAACTCCTCGGGTGGCAGGACACCTAGATGCAGTAGCAGAATCTGCACAGATTTCTAAGTACACCAAATCTGAAGTTTACAATTCAGGCTAAGACAGAATTCATCTTATAAAAGGTTCTAATTGAGATAAGCAGCAGGGACCAGAAAAATTTTAAACTATAATATTTTCTAGTACAATCTGGAAAAGTTCCAAATATTCCATTTTTGGTATCAAAACACCTCTGCTTAGCTCACAAAAAATCCTATTTGAGAACTGCTGGTCTGCACACCTAATTTGTGTAAGACATACGTTCTGTTTTTTAGCTGACTGAAGCCACTCTCCAAGTCACTACAAAATCCAAATTAGCAAAAAGTAAAGAGGCTTCACAAGATACGTTTTAAAAACTTTAATAGTTTCCTTATTTTTTTCAATTGCTGTTAACAGCCACCATCCTTTTTTTTAAAGATTTTTATTTATTTAACAGACATTGAGAGAGAGCACAAGTAGGCAGAGAGGCAGACCGAGGGAGAGGGAGAAGCAGGCTCTCCGCCGAGCAGGGAGCCCGATGCGGGGCTCGATCCCAGGACCCTGGGATCATGACCTGAGCCGAAGGCAGCCAGCCGCTTAACCGACTGAGCCACCCAGGCGCCCCACCACCATCCTACTTTTAGCTCTACTGTACGTTAATGAAGATCTACGTTAAATACATGGAATTACTTGTGAGTTAGATGTGGAAGACTCTGCTCGTAGTAAAAAAGAAAAAAAAATCAATCTGCCTTCAAAGCAATAGGAAGAAAGAATCAAAGAGGGACAAGTGAGCCCAAGGCCACATGGCAGAAAGACAAAATGTGGGCAAGTTGTCAGCTACACCAAGGAGCTGGAGACCGCCCCGGATCCACCTGTACTTCTGAGGATGACCGTGAGATCATCAGGCACAGGACAAAGGAAAAGGGAGCCTTCTGCAAAGGCAAAGAGTCAGACACCACTTCCCCAAACAGAGGGAGGTCCACGTTAATAATAATAATAATAATAATAATAATAATAATAATAATAATAGTAAAAACAATGGCCAGCTGTGGTCAAAATGCTGCTCGGACTAAGCCCGTGACATCAGCATCAGGACCACAGGAATTATTTTCCGGGTTTGCAGGCCCACCCCCAGAGATCCCGATCCCCCAGCTGTGAGGCTGGGCCCACGCTCCGCATATTTAATGAGCACCCCAGGACTCACATGGAGGAGGTCCTTGAGGACACTCTGACGTGGGGGTGTAAGCCACAGGCAATCTGCTGACCAAATCAGCCCACTTCTTCCTGGGAGCCGCCCCTCAAGACTTTTAGCAATAGGATAAGTTTGTTAACCTAATTAGGAGGCATCGTGATTGGAAAAGGTGCCTGGCTCCTCCATTTGTTGTGCGACCTTCAGCGAGCGTTCCTGCCACAAGCCTGTATCAGTCAGTGCTTGAATGCAATTACACTCGGCTTCACATTCATCACCTTAACCACCCCAGGTTAAGGCCCCTCCAATTACACAGCAAACTGCAGAGAATGAAGGACTGATAACAAATGGAAAATAAGCATGAATACAGCTCCCATAAAATTTTAACTCCAATCTGAGACACTCCAGTGTGCCAAGTCTGACCCTCTCCAGTCCCATTTATACATGATTTTTAGAACGTGGTTAGTACACCCATGGGTTTCTGATCATTTGGGCCACTTGGAAGCCTCGCCCCAGAGTCATGGCCCAGAATGAAACCTCCCCTGTGTTTACCCCACAAGCAAAGGTTCTGTCACTTATCTCCACACTGGCACTCAGAGAATATTTCCAGACAACACAGAATGCTGAAACTCAGCATGGCTGATACCAGAATCAGAGAGAGGGCTTTTGGAAAAACTCCCCATATTCAGGCCCCACTAGACCTCGAAACTCAAATCTCTGGGGTGAGTCCTGGTAATGCTCCTGGGTAATTACAATGTCCACCCAGGGTGCAGCCCCCCTGGGAGTGCTTTTGGTCCTTCCAAGACTGTGAGCATCTTGAAGGTGGACAGGGGTTCTCCCACTCTGCCTTTCAAAGGAGTATTTGATAAATTACTGCTAAACTGAATATATTTACGTATCAGACAACTTCCACTCCTGGAGCAGGCAAGGAGCCTCAAGGATGGAAGACTGGGTTGACGTTTGTGACCTCCCCTTTCCCACCAAACAACATTTTAACTCCTGGTGTCATGCCTCCAGGTTGAAGGAGGTGTAATGAAGGAGGAAGTCGTCTTCCCGCTGTTCCTCCAGCTTAATTAGGGTTGAGGAGTGTTCCAGAAGTGGCGCTGAGGTTAAAGTTGGCAAAGGCTGCGGCCTTCACCAAACACTGAGACGCTCCTCTGAAAATCACCATGACTGAAATGAGAGCTTAAAATGGCTAATCCGAACAACCGCCTTCTGCCAGCGATAAGGGTTGCCAGACTTAGCGAATAAAAATGCAGGACTGTCCAGTTACACTTGAATTTCAGATGAGCAACAAATAATTGTTAGTGTAATCATGTCGCATGCAATATTTGGGCATACTTATACTACAAAGTTACTGTTTGTCTGAAATGCCACTTAGCTGAGTGTCCCGTATTTTATCTGGCAATTCCGCTGGTAATGGCCCCAGAATAAATGGTCTGGCTTTCTTGCTTTGTGTCACTCTGTTTCAGGAGGAAGGGATGATAGTATTACAAGATGATATACATTTGAAAACCCTGTGTCCGTTCCCCTGCAAAACGCTTTGGTGGTCATAGGCACAGGGGCAATCTAGAATAAGATATAAGCTGAATATCCCTCTCTCTCAGCGACTTTTCAAAGAACTGAGTTCTTCAGCTCTGAACAAAGGACACAGCAGAAGAGAAACTTTTGTTGTTGGCTGCAGCTGAGCAAATTTATCAAACAAAGGAAGCATTCAACTCACCCTCTGTACCACACTCACACACTAAAGTTCAACAAACTGTGTAAAGAAGCCAGAAACAGTGATGAAATTTTATCTGGCTAATCTTGTAATTATGAAGTTCTATTTCCTGTTTTTGCTCCTGAGAGAGATGGAGGAAAGACACGGTAGAAAGAGGAGAGAAGAAAATTGGTGTAACCAGATTTGCTCTTTCAGCAAACACAGACCGAGGACCAGATGAGAAGAGGCAGTTCTGGCCTCAAGGAGAGGCGGATGGATTACTGATGTGTACACACAACTGCCCCATGCAGGGTGGCAAGAGTTTTCTGCTGCACCCTCAGCACCTAGAACAGTGGCCAGAATACTGAAGCATTCAGTAAATATTTGTAGACTAGATAGCAAAGCTATGCACACAGCCCCAGGGAGGGACAGCTCCTGAAGGGGACGACACCTGATGCTCTAGAAGAGTGAAGATGAGTTGGTCAGGCAAAGCACTCAGGCAAGAGGAGTAAGGTGGGTATGAAGGCTCCGCAAAAGCGAGCATGCTGGACCCCACGAATGAAGACATCCCACAACTAAAACCCAGGTGGTGGGTGGGCGGGGGGAGCTCTGGGGGTGCATCCGATGACAGATGGACACTGAGACCCCAGTGTAGAGCGGATGCTCTGAGAGGTTCAGGGATGGAACCCTAGATCAGAGTTCTTTCTTAAGGGAAGTGGAGGGAAGGAGGGACCCAAACGGGACTAAGAAAGAGCAGCCCTAGCAGGAGAGAAGCCGGGACACGCTACTGCCATGGAAGCGGGGACAGCAAGTCATGGAGATGTCAGGACCGGTGTCAAAGGAGAGCGGATTGGGAAATGAGTGCTGGCTGTGAGTGGCGGGGACAGCGGACGGACAGCAGAGCGTTACGAGTCTGGGGGTGAGCAAGTGGAGAGACTGAGTGTAGACAGCAGCTTTTCTGGCAGTGGAATGGGAGAAATGAACAACTGAGAGGGCTCTGGAGCCTGGGCGAGGGGGGCTTTCACAGGTATGTCCTTATGGTGGGAGCAGCCTCCAGATCTGCAGAAAATAGACAGAGGGAGCCACAGGCTGGAGCATGCTGACGACACCGCTCCGGATGGAAAGCTGGGATGCGATGTGCTGGGGCTAGGGGTGCCTTTCCTCAACCTCTCCCTCCTCCCCCCCCTTCAGGAACCTGATTCCCTGTGGTACCAACACGCGGGGCCCGGCTGGATCTCCGGCTGACTCCTGAGCACCCTGGCTCTTACCTGGCAGGTGGTACTGCTCCTGGAGACAAGAAAATGAACAGTTCAAGAGGAAAGGGACTCTGGCTCTCAACTTTACTTCACTCATTCAAAAACACAAAACAGCAATAAAAACCCCGTGATCTGGAAAGACAAGCGCTCACAAAGATCGTCATTTTACCACCCCCTACCCCCCAAGGTCTCCTGGGACTCTGCAGGCAGCCAAGAATCCCTGGGGTGATAAATTACAAAAAGGCCACTCAGGAATTCCGTTGCTTCTGTGGTGCCTGCACCACCTTCCACAGCGGGATGAGCAGACAAAGGCAGCTGGGGTGGGTGCACAGCCTGCCGCTGGTATCGAGCCAGGCAAAAGCCATGGCTTCTGAATACAGAGACCCACAGGTCTAGCCAGGTGTTACTTCTTTAAAAAAAAAAAAAAAAATGGGGGAAAAAAAATCAGGGACTCTACATCGAGTAACAAGAGTCAACCATTATTTATTTAAACAAGCCCAAAGAGCAGGCAATAAATGACTTCTTCAAGATACCATCTGCCCAAAACTAAAGATCATACTAACATAAAACCGTAACAATGTGCAAGCTTGATTTACAGTTTATAACAGCCGCACTCCATTTAGAAAGAAAGTATGAAAAGGTAGTTCAATACCAAGTACAGGCTAGAACCAGGACAGCATCCATATTTCTGTTGCTCCCTTGAAATAAGTTTTATAGGGTCAAAAATATATGCAGCATGACTAGAGGTAGCTCACCTCTAATCAGCAATAGGCAGATCACAGATCCCCAAACCAAAAGTTACTAGGAGCTATGCAGGGTTTTTATCATGTACATAGGAAGTATGTAATAAATGAATATTTTAATTATATGAATGAAGTAACCAAGTGGGAATTCTTACCTCGAAAAAGACGTGCAATCCCTTCCAAGTCATTTGGGTTCCACAACACTTGAATATACTAAATTAGCTATCTCTCTTGAAGCTAGGCTTTGAATAAGGTGAGAAGAGGTTTTCTAGGTAGTTTTCTTAAACTGCGGAGTTAAAAATCTAAGGAAGTAGCAGCCAGATTCAATGGATCTGCCTCTGTCTTTAAACATTCGGATAGAAGGGGTGCCTGGGTGGCTCAGTTGTTAAGCGTCTGCCTTCAGCTCAGGTCATGATCCCAGGGTCCTGGGATTAAGCCCTGCATAAGGCTCCCTGCTCAGCGGGAAGCCTGCTTCCCCCTCACCCACTCCCCCTGCTTGTGTCCCCCGTCAAATAAATAAAATCTTTAAAAAAATAAATAATAAACGTTAGGATAGGATGTGCAGTGAACAGCCTCACTAGTTCAAGTGTGGTCCAGCGACCAGAAGCATGGTAAGAGTTCCAGCATCTTAGGGGCCCCACCAGACCCACTGACCCAGAATTTGCATTTAACAAGACCAGCAAGTGATTCATATCTGTTTCAAAGTCTGGGAAGCAGTGGTTAGAAGAGCAAGATTGGCTGGTTTTCTGTATTTTCATCCCATACCCACAGGGAACATGGAGACCAAGCAAGGAGCCTCAGAAAGTTATCAAGTACTACTTTCATTACATTATATTTCATTTTATAATGTTTTTCAGTTTTATTTAAACTTTGCTCTAAGTAACAGAGCTGTTTTCCTTTTCTTTGTCCATTAGCCTTAATTTTCCAAAGTGGTTTGGCTTCATGCTACCACCTAAAGCAATGTCAACTTTAAATTATGGACGGTAATAGGGTAGGAGGAAATGGAAACTATTTCTCAAGTTCAATTTTAGGTATGATTATGTAATTTTTCCTTTTCTCTTCTCTTTTGTGACAATTGCAATTGGCTTATTAGCAAACCAGTGCTTCATATCAAGCCAGGAAGTCACTTAGAGCATTACCTAGAAAAATGATATATAATTAGAACCACCCAGAAGGAGGCAGGGCTGGTACAGTATAAAGCACAGAACAAATCCATATGCATATGGTCCATGCTAAACACAGGTGTTTTACAACATGCCTAAGTACACGTTTCCACCTGAAATGGCAGCACCACGAACTGAAGAGTTAACTGCATCCACTGAGCTATAAACTGAAAGAGTGGGGATCACTCGTCTATTTTATACTGCCTGACAAATAATAGGATGGGTTTAATAACTATCCATGAGTGAAAGAGTGAATAAATGAGTAGCACTCAAACTGTAGGTTCTCCCTACCACATTCTGCCCCTTCCCTTTCAATTCTTGCAAAAGCAAGAGAATTCAATGAACCTCCCAGCCATTCCTGATTGCCAAGAAGCCTCTGCCCACACGGAGATGCCTCTACCATAGCGTCCATGGGGACCACTGGAGGGGTCATCACTGGACACAAGATCACTCCCACCCCATCACTAAATAATTAGCATCAGCTTCCTTATCTTGCACATTTTTAGTTCCTGGAAAGATAAGCAGTGCACAGTCAATAACCTTATGTAAACTAAGTAAGATCTGGGTGTAAGTGGTGATTTTCAACAATTTTCAAAGTCTTCTTCCGCTGCTGAAGTTGATTTTGAAGAGGCTGAACTTTCTGTACCCTTTTGGCTGCTGTGGTGCGGATACTTTCCATCAACTCCACTGAAAGCAGGACAAGAGTGAAGAAAGAAAGTGATGGAGATCAGTAACAAAGACAACTAACCGTGTCCTCAATAAATTCCATGAGATTAGCAGAGGCTAGGGTTGAGGCAAGTAATACTGGCAAAACCAGATCCTTTGATGCTGGAATATCTGGTTGAAGATTAACCAACCAATCAGGATCCACAGGAAAAGGGGCTGTGTAGTAATTTGGGTGAGGAAGATAGATGGGGCAGGGCAACCGGTGTCCAGACTCAGAATAACACCCGTGACTCGTTATACCCGTGGAGTAAGTATGAGACACGAGTTTATGAGGAAGCTCAGCCACTCCATGGATTATTTGGGGTGAGGGGAGCTCTTTTTCAAATGCTCTATAAATGACAAAAAAGCTACAGTTCACATGGACGGTGATGTGGCCCCGGGAATGCCTTCATCTACTCCTCCACACGATTCTTAGCCTTAAAGCCCCAGCTCACAAGCCACTTCCCTGGGAAGCCTCCCCGACTGCCCAGTTAGTTATTCCTTCCTCTGCACCCCTAGATGCTTTGCTCCTACCTACAGTGCTTTTTGTTTCTCTGTACTTCTCCCACGGGAGCTTGAGTACCTGAAAAGCAGGGGCTGGGTCTTAATTATCTTTGGATCCCCAGAGCTTGGAGCCATAAGAAGTGACTGATAATGCCTATTTTCATTGTAAACATATGAGCTAGGCTTGGTGGGGAGCATGTCTGCTGCCCAGGAACAGCGGTGGCTCAGACTGGAGAATCCCTGTGTGGAAATCCTGATTGAATCAGTGAGTGTGAGTATCTAAAGCAACCGAGAGACACTCTGAGAGACGAGGAGCATGTATGTGGGATTACCATCTCCATGCTGTTTCAGCCCATGACTTCAAGCCACACTCCCCCCTCCCCCATGTAAAACAAGGAATAATCTCTTCCCTGAATACCTCTCAGGATTATGAGGAGTAAAACATAGTAGACCTGAAAGCACTTAAAAATCTGTAATTTAAGAAATTATTATTATCAACATTTCAGTGGTGAAAGGTAAGGAAAGCAGAGACTCTTTGTTGTGTGTATGGATGGCTGGCTGGCTGGAGGGTGGATGGGTGGATGGATGGATGGATGGATGGATAGATGGGTGGGTGGGTGGGTGGGTGGGTGGGTGGGTGGGTGGATGGATGGATGGATGGTTGGATGGCTGGCTGGAGGGTGGATGGATGGATGGATGGGTAGATGGATGGATGGACGGATGGACAGATGGGTGGGTGGATGAATGGATGGCTGGGGGTGGATGGATGGGTGGATGGATGGATGGATGGATGGATAAAGAATGGCTCATCAGCCATGAAGCAGCTAAAAAGAAAAGAAGGTTAAGAAGTATCCAAATTCAAATCTTGCCAGGCCATTGTCTCATATAAATGTCTCCTTAAGGATTCTGAATTTAGAAATGGGAAGATATGAGCAGGGAATAGCCCCATCTAATTAACAAAATGTTATCTAATTAGTGCACATAAAAAATATCCCAGTCTGAAAGCCAGTAACTCCTTTCTCTTGTTCACTTAGCATTTATGTAGTACTTTAACATGTACTGATTTAGAATGCCTAAGTTTAATATTTAATGCAACATCTAATAGATTTCCATCAAGACACTGAAAGAAACATCATTATAGGCAATGATTTTATTTTTAAATTTGAAAAGGCAAATGAGGTTCAAGATGGTAAAAAAAAAAAAAAAAAAAACAACCAAACTATTTCAAACAGTAGCGGAGAAAGTGCACAATAGGAACCTTTTATCAATCTTCAACTAAAAACCTAAGTTACAGCACAAGAATCAAAACACAAAGTGTGCATTAAAGGCCATTTCAACAGTTTGTGCTGCCAAGAGGTGAGTGAGCTAAATAAAAGGATCACTTTTTAAGTTTAATTTCATCAGGCAGTCTTTAAGTTTATAGTAAAGGAAAAAAAGTGCCCACAAAACCGTGCACTGAGTATATGCCCTGTGCACCAAGTGAAATAGTTTAGGAAGGACAGACTTAATTTTGCGGCCGCCATACTGGTACCATTTGGACAAGCTATGGACTGAGGGGGCTCTGCACTTAGAGCCTGGAGAGCAAAGCTACATTTTAAAAGGGCTCCCTGTGCTCCAGCAGATGGGCTGTAAACTTGACCAGACTGCAGGCACCGTGTCCTCCACCCTCACCAGTTGAATGCATTAACTCTTCTATTCCTTTCCCATATGCTTGATCACACATTCAAAAACATGGACAGCAGATGGTAGGTAACAAAGACAGAGATCAATCAGCCAAGCAAAAATGGAAAAACCTTGTTCTAAAGGAGACATCGAAAAGTCACTTACCTCCATCCTCCCATTATATGGGGGATATTTTAATACAAATGACATTAAACAGAAGTAAGTTCTTTTATGCCATCCTGAAGTAGATACTGCCCTTCTGTATTAGGATACTTGCCATAAGAGACTTGCACTTATCTAATGCTATTCTGTTTTCTTAACTTGGAATGACCACAGATTCCCTTACTATCAAAAATACAGACACAGTAGTAGAAGGGCCAGCAGTTCCCAGAGAACGATTTTCTATCACATTAAACACTGAATAATCGTAGGGCTCTGAGTTTCCACATTCAGGAATCTCATGAGTATAGAAGCAAGAAAATGTTTCTAAGTTTGGGGGAAAACATACCTTCTCCTTTTATGAAATCTCTGTTTTAATTTAAACAACAGAAGGCCTATTTATGCCACTAATTCTGTCTGGGTGGAAACCCAAAGAACCAGACAAAGGGCTTGGGGGAAGTACCTCCACTAACAGGGCAACAGTATATACAGCAGGGAAACTGCGGGTAGGTGTCACTGTTCTTTGCTTGGATACAGTTTCTAAAGGGCAGGCAGCTCAGAAACAGAATAAAAGTTAGGAGAGGCCACATGGGGAAGAAATCAAACTGAAAAATAGAGGACCTGACTTAAACACCCACTTCTTTCCTAATCCCAGACATGGATCTCTGGGAACAGCCCGGTCCCACAAAATCTGCACGTGAGCATGCATGTGCATCTGAAACGTCAAATGTGTACCTGTATAGGTTAATGGCACAAGCAAAGGAAATAAGGAACCATAGTGCGTCTAAATTTCCAAAGGATTTACCCAATTGTTAGGGGAGTTTTTTAAATCTCAAGGAATTCCATTTTTTTCCAGTACATCTCTTGGTATGCTCAACTCTGATAGAAAGTTTCTGACTTCTGTGAATCGACGTTTAGAACTTTATTATCCTCACTTTTGAAAAAGAGGCTATTAGAATACTTTGAGGAATTGACTGAATACACTGTTGACTCAAAAGGGTTAATGACAGAGTAACTTCTAGAAGCTGCCTGGTCATTAAGAGTTCCTGGCACTTGTTTGAGTGTATCAGTTTTACACCTTGCAACTAACATGTAACCGTTAGGTTTCCTTTAAAGAGAACAAGCATCCCGTTCCCTGGGTGGCTCAGTTGGTTAAGCGTCGGACTCTTGATTTTGGCTCAGGTCATGATCTCTGCACTGCGTGGAGTTGGCTTGTCTCTCTCCCTCTGCTCCTCCCTCTGTGCACACACTCTCTATCTCTCTTTCCCCCTCCAATCAATCAATCAATCAATCAATCTTAAAAAAATAAAGAGAACAAGCATCGAAACCTCTCCAATAAATAAATAAATAAATATTTAAAAAAATAAAGAGAACGAGCATCAAAACAGTCCCATGTAACCCCTAGCCCTATATAACCTACATAACCTCAGTAGTATGCAAATATTAGACTCTGGAAGGGTTACTTTTATTTTCTTTTTCTCTCTTATTCCCTCTCTACCCTGACACACACACACATACTCCACATGCATGGACCATGGCTTATCTGGCAGGTATGTGATAAAGTGGTTCTACATGATCAGATGGGATTTTCAGTGAGGAGACAGTCTGGTCATATGATAGACTTGAATAAATTATCAAAGAAAAATGAAAGTCTGCTTAAAAACATTGTTGAAAATAAACATAATGGTGAAACCTCAATTTTGATTTCTAAAAGTGCTTTAACACTCTTCAAAAACTAAAGCCAATTATAGCTGGAAAATGAAATGTATGCATTGGATGGTTCACCTATCGATCTATCTACTATATACAAATCTGCCCACCAAAAATGATTAAAATTAAATAACACCACCAAATGATGGGGAGAATGTGGAGCAACAGAAATTCTCCCATATTTTTGGTGGGAGTATAGAAAAATACAACCAATTTGGAAAAAGGTCTAGCAGTTTTTTTCTTTTCCGGTTATTTTTTATTGTTATGTTAATCACCACACATCATTAGTTCTTGATGTAGTTGTTCCATGATTCATTGTTTGTGCATAACACCCAGTGCTCCACACAGACTGTGCCCTCTTTAATACCCATCACCAGGCTAACCCATCCCCCCAAGGTCTAGCAGTTTCTTGTGAAACTAGAAACATTCACCTACCCTATAACCCAGCAATTCCGTTTTGTTCACAAGAGCAGTGAAAATATGCACAAAGAACAGTATAAAAATGTTCAGAGCAGCTATATTTACAATAGCCAAAAACCAGAAATAACCTGTGTGTCTATCAACAGGAGAATGCATAAACTTTAAGACATTCACCCAGTGGACTACTGTTCAGCCATCTATTGATACAAGCAACCAATGGATGGATCTCAAAAAAAAGTTACGGCAAACAAGCCAGTGAACATACGGTAGGATTCCACTTACCTGAAGTTCTACAATAGGCAACAAAGTATCTATAGTGGAAAAAATCCCCCTAAGAGGTAGAGGCAGAGATTTATTGGAGGGCGCATGAAGGAACTTTCTGAAATGATGGTAATATTCTGTATCATGATGGGATTTGCATTTGCACGGGTATATGCATATGTCAACACTTAAGACTGGTGTATTTCCTTGTATGTAAATTTTCCTTTGGAAAAAATCTAATATTGAATACTAATTAATGATATGCATGCTGCTGTATTTGGAGGAGAGGGCACTGATATTTGAAACATACTTTAAAAATCCATCAAAGAATAAGATGGATAAATGGATGGACTGATAGATAATAAAGCAAGTATAGTAAAATGGTAATTGTAGAATCTAAGCGTTGAGTGTGGGTATTCACCGTAAAATTCTTTCCATTTTTTTGTATGGCTAAACATTTTCATGAAATAAACTGGAAAAAATCTGTTATAGTCCCATAATAGCATCATTTAAAAATTTATTTTCAGGATCACTGTTTTTTATTAACTTATTTGAGAGAGAGAGAGCACATGAGAGGGGGGAGGGTCAGAGGGAGAAGCAGACTCCCTGCTGAGCAGGGAGCCCGATGTGGGGCTTGATCTCGGGACTCCAGGATCATGACCTGAGCCGAAGGCAGTTGCTTAACCAACTGAGCCACCCAGGCGCCCCTCAGGATCATTGTATAAGCAAAGAAGAACGAAGACATTTTTTTTTTTTTAAAGAGTGAAAAAGATTAAACTTCTGCAAGTAAATTCAAACACCAAATAAATACTGGTATTTCACTCTTCCTTCAGAGTGAATAAAGTCCTCACTTGATGCCATAAGAACAAGGGCATCTCATTATGCTCTACGGATCCAAACATACCTGGAGGACTGTTTTATAAATAACCACCACATCCTTCCCTACCGCCAACTCTCCAAATTGTTGGGTCCTAACAAGTTTCTCTTGTTATATAAACTGTCTGCCAAATACTAATGGGCTCTGAACACAGGCCAGAAGATTCCACCAAGCCCAGCTGGGTGTAACCCCAAATCCCACCCTGCTTGACAGGACCTCCCTCAAGAGCTCAGGAGTTACTTGGGGGAGCTTCTTATCACTTCTGTGCATCTGGACCCCACACAACACGAGGCAAGGAGGTTGGCTCTCAGGAGCTGCTCAGCAAATAACCGTTCAAGATTGCTTTCCATGGTTCAAAAGCAAAGAGGGACCACACAAGGGAGTAGATTTTTCTTCATAAAAACGACCAGGCCCATTAAAAGCCCTTTATTTATACTGGTAAAATGCCGTAGGATAAAAACTGTGTGAAGTTATGATGTAATCCTCCAAATCTCATGATAGAAGCACCACCCAATGATGCGGGGCAGGCTGCCTCGTGTCACACGGGACTCTGCCACTTACTGTGGGATTTGGGTCAAACAGTTTAACTTCTTTGCATCTCACTATCTCATTTTTTCTATGAAATGAGACTGATATTTACACCTCACAGGAGTGACATGAAGATTAAGGAAGATAATCCACCCAGGTACGTAGCATCATGTCTGTCAGGTAATGAGCACCCCGTGCATGTTAGCTCATCATTATTAGTACTTTTCATGTATCTGTGAATGAAGCAGAGAGTGCCTGCCACTGTCACACTGACTTAACATTAAATATAATACAGATACCATAAATATTTACCATTCAATGAATTCAGTCGCAAACTACAAAAACTTGGGACTACTTGAAGCACAGCATTTGGTATCCCGTAAGCTGTCCTAGGATCTCCTTGCATACGAGACTATGTTGGACTTGTAAGGTCTCAGGGCAGCAAAGGACAGAGGAGATACTTGTCCAGAGCCCTCCCTGGAACTTGCCAAGACAAGACATTCCTCCGTCCGCCTTCCCGTTCTCACTGACCTCCCTATCCTCTCTGCGCACTGACCCATTGTCCACATTGTGGCTGTGGCAGGCAGAAGGAGCCCCCGGAAGATGTCTACACCTCCACCCTTGGAACTTGTGAATATGTCATGTTAAATGGCAAAAGGATTGCAGGGGTGATTAAGGTTATAGACTTTACGATAGGGAGACTTTCCTGGATTATCTGAAGGGTTCAACCTAACCACACCAGCCCTTTTAAAAGCAGAGAAGTCTCTCTGGCTGGGCTCAGAGAGATGCAGCAGGAGGAGAAGTCTGAGAGGGGTGAGGTGTGAAAAGGTCTCCAGGTGCTGCTGCTGGCTTAGCCATGGAAGGGGCAAGGTGACAGAATGCAGGTGGCCTTAAGGAGCAAAGAAAGGCTCCAGACTGACAGCCAGCAAAGAAAGAGGAACCTCGGCCTGATATCTATCTGCAAGGGACTGAATTCTGACTATAACTTCAATCAGTTTGGAAGCAAATTCTTCCCCAGAGCCTCCAAAACGGACTGGGGTGCAAAGGACACACACCACCACCATACTCAGGTACTACCAGGGTATGAAGGAGGAGCGAGCACCTCATCCACTGAGGCTGTGCTATTGATTACTGTTTTAAAATCAAAGGTCTTGGGGCACCAGGGTGGCTCAGTCAGTTAAAACGTCTACCTTCGGCTCGGATCATGATCCCAGGGTCCTGGGATCGAGCCCCACATCAGGCTCCCTGGTCAGTGGGGAGGCCGCTTCTCGCTCTGCCTCTGCCTCTCCCCGCCCCCACTTGAGCTTGTGCATGTGCTCTCTCTCTCAAATAGATCAATAAAATCTTTTAAAATAATAAAATAATTTTTAAAAATCAGAAGTCACAGCTTGAACCAAAGTGTTCAGCGTCTTTAGTTCAGCCTCATCAAAATTACATTAAAAATTACACTAGAGGGGTGCCTGGGTGGCTCAGTCAGTTGAGTGTCCGATCTTGATCAGGTCATGATCTCAGGGTCATGAGATCGAGCCCCACATCCAGCTCCATGGTCAGCGTGGAGCCTGCTTGGGATTCTCTCCCTCCCTCTCCGTCTGCCCCTCCCTGCTTGCACTCTCTCTACAAATAAAACAAAAACCTTCAAAAAAAATTTACATTAGAAATCCTTCCCTCAATACAAATTCAGTAATTTTTCCACTCAAATCCTGAGCTCAAAAAAAGTAAGTCGAAGCAAATGAAATGCTCACCTGACATGGAAATAATTAACTTTCCTCATTAAATGCACATTTCTTTGTCCCTGTGAGGTACAGCTTAAAACAAAACAAACAGAATGATGAAACTAATCTTTTATAAACTCAACACTCACTTCAAAGTTATCTTTCCCCAAGCCAGCTTTTCCCGTGCCACTTGCTACTTCCCACAAATCCAAAAGGTCTTGCCAGTTTCCACATGTGAGTATGTGTTTACATGTTTTACATAAAATTAAGGGTCCAAAATAGTGGAACATATCAGATCTACATACAATCACCTTATCTCCCCATTCAATTTAAGTAGTAAGAGTTTTTTACCTGATTGTCCTGTTACTATTATTCAGAGCTTCATCTGACATTGCAAATCACTATGGTACCAGTATTTCCAATCAATGCTGTCATGGTTTAAAGATTTGATCACCAAGAGGACATCTCTTAACCAAATTTATAACCACTAAGCACCCTGAGTGATGTCTGCATGCTTATGCTCTCTAAAATTAAACTTTCTGTGTCCCACTGTGGATAAATCCTTTAAATACCTGGAAATAAACATCACAATTTATAGATGGACTTTTAGTCAGACAAGTGTTACTAGGTTTCATCTTACTCAAGAGACTCTTGCCCAATTACATTAAAAAGTCCCTTAGTGATACCTTATTTTTCCAGTTCTCTTCCAACTGGATTATAAAATATCACAGGGTAAGGATTTAATCAAGCTTTCCCAAAAATAAGGGTTTCCCCTCCACGCCACCCTTTTTTGTCTAGGAGGTATTGCACATATTTATGCATGTCTTCATACAGCACATGCTCCGTCTTTCGGGTCGTAAGAGCATCAACAGGAGCACGGCTGGAGGTGGAGGGATGTGAGGGTGCGGATGTACCGTGGTCACTCAGGGGTGACGAATGGAATGTTCCAGCTCGAGAAGATGGTTTAAACTGGCGAAGCAAGGGTGCAAAGGTTGGAATAGGCACATGAGGAAAGTCAGGAAAATTGTCAAGGCCAGACTTAGTGATTTAGACTTTATGCTTTGGGCAGCAGGAAAGTATTAAATGTTTTTCTGTAGGAGAGAAACACAAATAAAGTGGTGTTTGAAGAGGGACCCATGGACAGAGCTTGGGCTGAAAGAACAGATTAAAACAGGGAGAGAAGATGACAGGATGCTTTCAACGAGTACCTTATGGGGGTGAGGGATGCGCAATCATGAAAATGAAGAGAAACGGGGGAATGACCATTTAGGAGATCTAATGGGAAGACAAGGTCTTCTTCAGCCTTAAAATAATTGAGTGATTCTCTCCTTTTCTCCATTCTGTATTCACCTTTTGACCAAAGCCCTGAACTCGAGAAGATCGAGCTTCTCTCCGTTCTCAAGTTCAGTTCCTGAGGAGAAGCCTCAGGCCAGGACACTTCATTCTCCTTCTCCCAGCCCCTGAGGTTTGAATCCCACACCTCTGCACTCAATCGCCAGAGACCCCCATTATCTACTATTCTGGGACCTGTCCAAACGTCACGCAGCTCCCCTCTCTGGGCTACACCGAACTTAACTCTTCGTTCCCAGAGAGATAGAGACCGCAGGAGATCAAGCAGTTTGCTCTTCCTGTGATGCCCAACATGTGCTCTGTCCGGGTGTCTCACCCTGCTCTCCCTCTGTCTGCCCTGGGGCCTGGGGCCCAGAGCGGGTGGGGCTCATCGGCCTCAAGAGGCACAGGTATCAGAGGCGGTGTGCTGAGCCCCTGAGACAACACCTAGGAGGCCACTCCAAGTTGGGGGGAGGCACCATCCTTTCATTATATAAAGGTGTTGGGGGGCCTACGGCGACATACAATGACATGGTTCTTTTACATCGTTTAGTTACCAAGAGATAAGTTTCAACAAAAATGCGACCAAAGTTTGAAAGCAACCAAGATTTCTGCGGCACCTCAGGGGCTCAGTTGGTTTAAGTGTCTGACTCTTTATTATTTTTAAACATTTATTTATTTATTTGAGAGACGGAGTGTGTGTGTTCTCACATGTGTAATATTCTCCCTGCAGGTATGGCTAATCCCAACTCTAGAAGGAACACAGAAGATCTGATACACTCTGCTTACAAATAAGTCACAGCCTACTGAGTCCATCCAGGAAAGAAAGTTGTTTGGTGATGGGGTGGGGGAGGTCCTTGACGCACTCCCCAAGGATCCTCAACATGGCTACAATTTGGCAATGCCAAATGACTCCAAAAGTTATCTTTGGTAGCTTTGGTTCCCCAAAGTGGTCCACTGCTGCTGTACCATTACCCTGACTGCATGGGTGCCCATTTCTTTTCACACTTCTTGGGGGTCAGGATCTGTATGAGTTTCCTATTGCTACTATAACAAATTACCACCACTCAGTGGCTTAAAATGACATAATTTTACTATCTTAACAGTTCTGCAAGTCAGAAGCCCAAAATCAGTATCGACTGGGCTACAGTGAAGATGTCAGCAAGACAGCGTTCCTTCTGGAGGCTCTGTGGGAGAATCCATTTCCTTGCCCTTTCCAGCTTCCAAAGGCTGCCTGCATTCCTTGGCACATGGCCCTTCCTCAATCCTCACAGCCAGCAGTGAAACATCGTCATTGTCTCTCTGACACTGACCCTCTGCTTCCGTGGTCATGTCTCCATCTCTGACTCTGATCTTCCCACCTCTCTCTTGTAAGAATCCTGTGATTACACTGGGCCTACCTGGAATAATCCAGAATAATCTTCTCATCTGAAGATCCTTAATTAGCTCTGCAAAGACCCTCTTGCCACGTAACTAACATATTCATGGGTTCCAGGGATTGGGACATGGACATCTCCAGGGACCATTCTTCTACCTTCCACAGGGTCCGTGTGGTGAGGAAGTGCTATGAAATCAGGTCACTTTAATTCTCTTGGCCTGAGTTTCCTCATCTCCAGAACAAGGAGGATAAACCTGACCTCAAGAACGTTCCTTCTGTACTACATAAATGCATCTGTCTTGATCTAAAGACATCTACATAAATGTGCCATATAAATACACCTGTAACACTACCGATCGTGTGGACCAGAAGGTGGAGAAATGATCTAAGGAGATACCCAGATTTTGAGTCTATTTAATAGAGAACTTCGGGTATGCTGGGTTGGAGGAGGTTGAAAGTTGAGGAGCTGGAGGCAGAGTGCACTGAAAGGGAAAGGTTTAGTAGAGTGCTGGAGAAAAAGAAATAGAGCTAAGACATCATGTCAAGGCAAGAGAGACAAAAATGGCATCATCCACATAAAAGGATTTCATTACTGCAACCTGTGTGGATTAATAAATTCTATAAAGGGTAAGTGAAGGAAATAAAAAAGAGCAAATATCTGCAGGCTGATGTGAATCCAAGAGGAAGAGGAGCAGATGAAGAAATCATTTAAAATAGAGACTTGACCAGCGGAAGGTAGAATCACCTTAAACACGCTGACTTAACTGTGTGCCCTTAGGGGACTTTTTAAGAAACCTTTCTAGAGTTGTGAATTGCCTCAAGTTTTGCCTATTTACAAGTCTGATCTTACGAAAACAACAGTTTTCTTAATGTAGGGCATACTACTGGGTCACACTGTAGGATTTCTTTAAAAACAACTATTTCATACAATTAACTGGTCTATTAAAGAGTGCGGAAGCTTATTTTTAAAAATACATTTCAGGGTGCCTGACTGGCTCAGCTGGAGAGCATGCAACACTCTTAGAGCTCAATTTGGTGCAAGCCCCAATTTTGGTGTAGAAATTACTAAGAAAATAAAGAAACTTAAAAAAAACATTAAAATACATTCAGTTCCATGTTTGGTGGAACTGAATAATTTAGCCAGGACCAAGGTCTTTAAAAGTCCTTAAATTATATTCAGTGAAATCAAATGAAAATGACTTGTTTACAATTATTTCTTTGTAACTTGCTGAAACTGTAACAGCATCATGGAAGTATGTGATAATTTCCATTAGACATGTTTCACAAAAAATATAGGAGGTAGGTGTTATCACAGGACAAGTTCTTCCATCTAGAGTTCTGAAATTTTTTTATAAAATTTTTCTTTCAATAGTATTATACACGTCTGTTACGTCCAACTTATTTCCATGTGCCTTTTTAGCGTGTAGTATTTACTGAAATTACTGAATTAGTATTTCCCAAGAATAAAAATGTAGAGTTAGATTTACAGAGGTATCGGTAATTTCTTTAGAATAAAGAGTTGACCAAAGCTTAGAAAGTACTTTCATTTGCAAACTATTAGTTTAGAAACCTATACAATAGATTTTTTTGGCTAGAATTTTAAGCAAATAAGCTATAAGTTACAAAATGTTATAGGAAAAGTACAACTATGACACAAAAATAATTCATAAAGTCATTGCAGAGTCTTTGCCAGAAATTACCTAGATATTGCTGTTACTTTTGCAGAGTTCCCACACCTGGTGTGCAATAAAGCCCGGTGGCCTCAGCAAGTCCAAGTACCATAGTTTCCCAGGATGTGAGTTTTATTTAGATGTTATGTTCTTCATATAATGTCAGCATAAGTTATGCTTGTTGGATGATCCTCCTGATATCTTACATCGCTGCACGGTCTTTCAACTGATCATGGTGTTCTAATAACTGAAATTTGAATTTGGCAAAGGATAGACCTCTCAGAGAGAAGACAGCCAGCCAACCATTCACCTCAAATGTTATGACAGATTGTAGCTTTTAGGAGATGAACGTAAAGTTAGCACATCATTGCAAAATACCTTACTATTAGATAATGAGCAGCAAACTAAAGATCATACAATTTAAGTCTGAGCATGAAGTCCTTAACCTAGCTCTGACCTTTCCTCTGGCACGTATCGACAGTGCTGGGCTTCAAAACCACGTCCCTATGGAGTACATCTGCACAGCCTACTGTGGCTCCAAGGAGAGCCCCCTCTATGAAGCCAGCTTCAATGCACAGTGTCCAAGAGGTGAAGAAAGTAAACATTAGTCAGTACTTCTGAATAACAGTTGCTTTTCTCCTCAGAAAAAAAGGAGATAGGACAAACACTTTAGAGAAACTTTTATGAAAACACTTAATAAAAACCTGTAATCATAATCCAGAGCTAGTTCAAATTCCTGATTAGCAAAGCAAAACTTCACTTTGACAACTGTTGCCTATGAAATCCCTTTGCTGGGTCAAGGCAGCTACAGTAAGAAGGATCTGAAGCCAAACCTTAAATTTTATCTTGAATATATAAAGAGCAAAGTAATGCCAAGAAATTTTGCAGATGTTAATTTCCTTAGATGAAGTGATAAAGACTCATTTAACAAATAAGGTGTCATTTAGTTTCGGGGATGTAACTGTAATTCTACAGTATACAGTATCTATTTGTGTGTTCTCGGTCTCTAAGTAGTTTTCCCTAAGCCATTCCCAAACTCTGTTGGTGTATAAGGTATGTATACAATGCACTGTTCAAAGAATGATTCAAGTAACCATTTCTACAATAAAAGCAAAACTCTTACCAATTAGGCTTTTGAGAAGGTAACCAGTGACGTTTTCCTGTAAAAAACGCATCATGTTACACTACAGTGTGTGTGTTAACTGTCTTCAATCCTTCACTCTCATTCAGCAGGACCTGAGCACCGACTATGTACAAAACAATCTACACCTGCTCTGGAATTGCAGAGTGAAATCAGATGTAGCATTTTCCCCCCTTGTGTATGTGATCTAGGAGAGAAGAGGTGAATTTAAAAACAATGTTACAAGTTGAGTGTCAAGATGGTTTGAGGAAATCAGTTGCGGGGAAGGTGACCTTCCAACCTCAAAGGAGCAACTGTCCACACTCTTAAAAATGGTCCTAGCTCAGGGCTGCGTGGCCCAGTTGATTAAGTGACTGACTCTTGATTTCAGCTCAGGTCACGATCTCAGGGTCATGAGCTCGAGCCCCTCAAGGGGCCTGTGACAGCCCTGCTTGGGCCTCAGTGGGGAGTCTGCTTAAGATTCTCCTCGCCCTCTGCCCCTGCCCCCAGCTCTGCACATTCTCTCTTTAAAATAAATAAATCTTAAAAAAAAAAAAAAAAAACTGGCTCAAAACCTAGATGACTGATAGTGAGACCTTGACTTCTGGTGGAGCTTCTGGGCTCAACACTTTAAAAAGCCATCCTACCCAATCATGGCAGTAATCCTGTGGGAAAAACATTCCAAAACACTTGGTCTTCCACTCAAACCGTACCGTATACTAAGACACTCCAAACCATGGTATAAATATCCCCACTGGTTGATCATTTCTCACCCACTTCATAGAATATTCCATTTCTGAGAGTTTAGTTACCCAATCTGATTTTTTAGCAGTAAGATTTCTGTGAAGTGCGGTCTTCAAGTAAACCTAGCAGGTTTTGTTCATGGCTGTTTTTTCATTTGAGGCCATGCCTTCCTCTATTCTATAAGGGCATGAACTTAACGTTTCTATATATTCCTATTTCAAATGCAAAACACTCAACCCCTTTGGAATTAATGGCCTCGTTGAAACACAAATATCATATTCATTAAAATAGCTGATTCAAAGAGCAGTAGGGTATTAATGAAAGAGGCTACAATTCTACCCCGATGATCTAATGTTCTAAACATTCATTTCCTACTGAAGGGACATATGGGTCTTTTTGTACCTTGTCAATGTCCCCCTTTCCACAATATACATTACTAAATTTATACACAGTTCATAACAGTCCTATTATATCACAGCTATAGAAAAAGCAATGATGAAAGAGATGCCTGCAAATGATACAGCAAGCGACGAATAGGAAAACCTTTAATTCAACACGTAGGTAACAAACTAAACCCAGCCGTCTATGGGTAGAACCTTTTTTGCCTGACACATCATGGGTGGAAGTCCACCCAGGGTTCTCTGCTGCCAGGTAATATCTGAATATTTGTTACAAGGGAAGGAGGTTAGCATGAAGAAAAGGGAGTAAGTCAGGGTCTGTGCAAGAGGATGGTGTCCGCTTGGATGAGGTGCTCCTCCTTCGTTCCATCTACGCGGCAGACCTTACAAGACTCACACCTTTCTGCCAGGAGATAACACGGGCAAGGAGTCGGGGGTGGGGGAGGGTGGGGGAGAGTGGGGGTCTACCGTGCTGCAGAGAAACTCTCTCAGGAGCCCAGAGAGGCCCAGCAGTGGTGCCCAGGGCGGATGCAGATGCTCATCTGCCGCGGCCTCACTCACCCTTTTGAAAACGCAGGCAACACAGAAGCACTCAATTTTGTCCCCACACACGCATGCAAAGAAAGCTTCGGGGTACCCCCAGATAAATTCTTATTTTAAAAACAAAAGACAGGCTTGTGGCCGGCCATTCTCAGAGGCGGCCACATTACTCCCAGGTCTGGAAAGCAGATTTGCAGAGGCCAAAGATTAGACAAAAGGCATGAGCGGGCGACATACAGACCTAGAAATGATTTTTTTAAGTGAGTAAGGCCTCCCAGTTCTAATTCTGTCTCCCCTTTTGGGGATGATTCCTGGGGCGCTGAGCAAATCCCTTAAGGCCTGTAAAAGACGTTGGACAGGGAGGGGGAGAAGACCCCGAAACTTTCCCAAACTGCGGCAGCCTGGTGGCGGGCAGCGGCCACGGACCTCGGGTCCCAGGGCGCCGAGGGCACCCCAGAGGCGGGGGCCACCCCCTCAACCTCCACAACAAAAGGGCCGAATTCAGCCCTCGCACTCGGGTTTCCAGGACCCAAGCCCCGAGGGTGGAGCGGGCGGCGGCGACCCCGGGGCAGCCCCTCTCGCCGGGGCGAAGGAGAAGATGGAGCCTCGTGCCCGTGTCACGGCATAAAGGAAAGGACCTTGGGAGGCACGCAGACGAACCCCCGAAGCAAGCAGCAACAGCTGGTGCCACCCGCGCCCCCTCGGGCCTCGGCCTCGGACCCCGCAGGAGGCTCTGCCCCGGACGCCTCGGCGTCCCCCGGCGGCGCCGCCCCCCTCGGGAGCGCGGCGCGGGGGCCGCAGGCCCGGCGGCAGAGGCTGCGGCTGGGGCTCCGGCAGCCCGCCGACACAATGCGGCCCGAGAGCCTCCCCGCCCGCCGCCGTCACTGCGGCAGGCCCGTGGCCGACACAAAAGCCCACCGGCCGCCGGCCCTCGCGCCTCCCGCGCCCCGCCACCGCGCACCGACCTTGGGCTCCGGCGCCGGGCTCCCGCAGCGTCTTGGTCACCGCCTTCCAGACGTTGCAGCCCAGCAGGCAGAAGAAGAGCGCCGCGGACCTGCTCATCTCCGCGCCGCAGGGCCCCGGGCGGCTCGGGCTCGCCGACCACCGGGACGGAGCGGCGCGTCAGGGGCGGCCGGGCGCCGCGCCTCCCTCCATGTCGCCTGGCTCCGCGCGCGCCGGGCCCGCCGCCCGATTGGCCGCGCCCCCGCCCGGCACGGCGCCGGGCTCCGCAGCCCACGGCCGCTCCCTCCTCCGCGCACCCCGGTGGGTTTCCCCGAGGAGCCGCGGCGGCGGCTCCGCCAACTCCTTAACCCCTTCGTGCCTCCCGCCCCGCCCGCCGGCGGCGCCCAGGCCCCGCCGTGGTGCCACCTGGCGGCCGCGGCGCCGCGCGCGGAGGGGGCCGCGCGCCCACGAGCCCCGCTCCCGCCCGCGCAGCGACGCCCCCTCACCTCCGCCCGTGCGCCCTCGAGCCTACCCAAGGACCGCAAGCGCGACCTTCGGCCCCAAGACAGCCCCAGCACCCCCCCCCCCGCCCCGTTCCCCCGTTACTTTGGAGAAAAAAAGAAACACCTGCTTTCCTGGGCTGAGGCCTTCGCACCTGTTAACTGAGGGTCCTCAGGACGTGTTTGTGTCTCAGGGCGTGGCCTGCCTCAGTTTCCTCGGTATAACGCCACCTGCAGCTACTCAGGTCCCAGCCTGCCTATGTTCCCCAAGATTGACTTGACGTCCAATGTTAAAGGTCAGCGGAAACAGAATCCCTATGCCTGTATAAAATGTAGTAGGCCCTCTGTGCCTAAGTGTTGACAGATGAACGGCTCTCCGTAGAATTGTGCTCGGCTATTTCTAGCAGGTTAGGGTGGGGAAGAAATTACTTTTACATATATTGAGGGCCTAGGTACTTTTTTTTTACTTTTGTCTTCACAACATATGATACGAGAGATAGGTGGTGTTATCCCCCATTTACAGATGAGAAAATAGAAGCTAAGGAGGGTTAAGAATTTGTCCAAAGCACATAGCTGGTCAGTGGCAGAGCCAAGGCTGAAATAAAATAATCAGTCTGGCTCTAAGGTTAAAGCTCTTCACAAAATCCTCAGGCTTCCTTTAAGCCTAGGTACACCCACCCCACCCCAATTTCCCTTCTTCTTCAAACGGCTCTTGTTTATATGCTCCGTACAACCTTCATGTCCCCCGACTCTGTCCACCCCATCTCCCAACCAGCACTGCAGTGACCTTCGGACCTCTGTGTGGCACCCAGGCTCTAAGGAGATCCACACCAGTCTCACTGCCCGGTGCTGCCTCTAGAACGCCAGGCCAGAGGAGGGTTATTTCTGTAATTTTATTAATTGGGCATTAAGGCAGGGCAGGCAGTGTACCAAAAAGAGAATGAAGGATGGCACTTGCCCAGCTGGCTTATGATAGACAAATCATTGTGAGACACAATAAAAACCAGGAGGTGGAGGAGCCCATGTGGGTTTTATTGTCACCCTCAGGACCAATGCTACAATTAGTGCAAATTGTGCACCTGCACAGGGTGGCAGGTAGTGAGAAGGCAGAAGGAAAACCCACAATTAAGGACTGCCTGATCCCTCCTCCTTCTGACTTCCAGAGTCAAAGCCTTAGGGCTGTTCCAGGGTCCACCTCAGAGCCAGAGCAGGGAAGCGAATGGAATGACGGTTCAGCTCAGCCCTCAACTCCAGCTGAGTCACCAGCCTGCAGGAGCCCAGAATCCAAGCCAGCTAGATTGCTGGGTAGAACATGGCTCCATGGAGGAGGGCAGTCCTGAAGTTTTCAGGTCACTTTCCGGGTAGCGGGCTGCCTTCTAAGAGATGTAGCATTAAGGCCCATCCTAGAGTTGAAACCTGCTACTTCAAATATCTTGAGGATGTGCCTTGGTCAGGGATGTTGGGGATGTTGGCTCTAAGAAAGAGGACCAGCCTGAGCCAAAAACAAACAAACAAAGCACATTAACCATGCTGATTATTAGATCACCTGGGACTCCTAAAAAATCGTGGGAGCTGAAGTCTCATGAAGGAATGAAGGAAACAATTATTTGGGGGAGGGGGCATTCCTCATATATGCCACTCTCACTCATAACAACTTACTTGGGTAGTATTAGGATTCCCAAATTATAGATGAACAAACTGAAGCTCAGTGACAAATAATTTGCTCAAAGTATCCAGCTCTGATGACAGCGAACTCAAATTCCCTGTAAGAATGTTACCTCCAGGGGCACCTGGGTGGCTCAGTCGTTAGGCGTCTGCCTTCGGCTCAGGTCATGATCCCAGGGTCCTGGGATCGAGCCCCACATTGAGCCCCGCATCGGGCTCCCTGCTTGGCGGGAGGCCTGCTTCTCCCTCTCCCACTCCCCCTGCTTGTGTTCCCTCTGTCACTGTCTCTCTGTCAAATAAATAAAATCTTTAAAAAAAAAATTAAAAAAAAATGTTACCTCCAAGAATGAGTTTCATGCAAATGATTCAAGTTAACCTCTTGCTGTGTCCAAATAGTTTTTCAAACCTGTTCTAATCCCAGTAAGGTCTGAATCTAGTTAATAGTATCCAGTGAATAATATGGTGCCAGTGTCAATCTCCTGGTTTGGTAATGTAATATAGTTATATAAAATGTTACAATCGGGTTGCTTGTGGGGGGGGGGCTGGGTGCAGGGTGTAACTGGACCTGTCTGTAGTATTTTTATATTTTTTTGTGAGTTATAATTATCCCAAAGTTAAAAGTTAAAAAAAAAAACCTGTACTGTACCATTTTTTCCCTAAGCTTTATTATTCCCGTAAAACCCTGGTGTTTGTGATCCTACTGTAGACTAGAATTTTTAAGAGTGGGAGAAGCCTTAGTAAACATGAAATGGTTAGTCAAGTGGGGTCACATTCATGACTGTGGATGCTCAGGTTGTAATGGTTGGTATTACTGTGTAAGAAGATTTCTGTGGATGACATAGCACTTGAGAAGTTTCTGTACCTTAACAGTGACACGGAGGCTTGAATAAATGGTTTCTGAAACACCACCCCTAATCCATTTTGTGAAACACGAAGAAGTTATTTTGCACAGTGTACCCTGCAAGCCTGTCTCAGACCCAAAAAGAGAACTGGGACCTGCAAGAACATTCCCCCATTACGTGGATGTTTTCAGTTACATGGGTGGGAGGCGGAGAAGCACAAATTCTGCTAAATCACATAAATAAACACACTTGCATAGCATCTGCCCAGAATTATGTAAGAGTTAAATAAGCACATTTTTTCTTTACTGGAATAAATATGGTTTACCTTTCCTCATTTTCTAACAATCAGATTCCCACTTAGTAACTGTGGGGAAAAAAAAATCACTGCTTGAGAGGGAGTGTTTGCAGAACAATGGAAATTAGAAGTGTTCTTTCCTTCTAGAACTTTTCCTGTTGCTCTTATTAGAATCTCACATTGTTTGACTAAAGATGAATTATGACTGTACTTATTTGAAATTGCTCAGAAGTTGCCTGACTGCAGCATTTGATTTCAATTTTCCAGCCCTCTGCCAAAAGCGGTGATGCTATACACAGAACTTTTCCTGTCTGATTTTTCCAGAGACCTTGATTTCAGAGGCTCTGTGTCAAGGTTTCTTAGCCCAAGATTATTTATTCAATTGAAATCTTTCCTGACATTGGTGCCCGTGCGGTGGAATTTTAATTGTCTGAGTTTGCTTCAAGAGGCATTGTCCTACCTTCTCCCCTTTCTCCTCCTGCCGCCCCCCCCCACTTCACATCCGCCCTAAGAAGCTGCTTGTGGACAACACTGATGATGAGGTTTGTACAGATCAGGAAGTGTGTCATGCACATTCCTACTTCTGCTTGCTGATCCTTTTATTAAAGTTGGATAAAATGTAGCCATAGGTGGAAATTGCAAGGTCTCAGCATTTTTTTTCAGAACCCACTTGCCTCCTTTTGAAAAGGAAAAAGGCCGGAAAAAATGACTGACTTACACCCCACACTCCCACTTGGCCTCTTTTTTGTGCTTAGCACCCATGTTATCAATCCGTGTGACTTTCCAACAAGATCTTTCTTTCAGATATCTTTCCCCCCTACGATCTCCTTTCTCTCATTCAGGTTCTCAGCCAAGAGAGGTTTCTTATTAAAGATACAATTCAGTGAATGCATGTCTGATGTCAGCTTCCTGTGACAGGTTGCAAAGGCACCGTAGCCTACAAGAGCGAATTTCAGGTCCCCTGTAGCCCTGTTTCACTTTGCATGCCCATTGTGACCAAAGGAGGCCAGGACATATCAATAGGGCTTGACTGTTGGAAAGAATATTCAGAGGCTGGCGGCTGAGAATCCAGTTGCTCAGCGGTACATTTTAGGCGAATGTTCTGTTTTGATGAGCCCGCTCCATTAGAGCAAGGGGAAGTTTCCAGCTCAAGCCTTTGCTGGCCCACTGAAATACTGTTAAGAGACGAGGAGAGCTCAAGGAGACTAGGAAAGTGAGCTTCCACGTTCTCCCTGGAAGACGTGTATCTCTGACTACTGGATCCGCCTTCACAGACTTAGAAGGGACATCAAGGAAGGCAGAAAATGAAAAAAAAATTTTTTTTTTTTTTTTTAGAGAAAAAGAGTTTGGGAAAGGATGGGAAGATAATGGAGAAAATGGAGAAGATAATTAGCACTAATTGATTCTTGTTTGGGGGCTCATTCTGTACCTCAAATAGAGAGCAAAGTGTCTCTGTGCTCGAGGTCCTAAATACCCCTCAGGTGGGTCAGTTTTCAGGTCAACACTGTGAGGGGCACTATTCCTTTCCTTTCGCATCCTCTTCATTTCCCTCTGTTTAATTTTGAAGCTTTTGATCCAAAGCTACCTGCTGCTGGTACATTTCTCATAATGCCCTAGTCCTGGTCAATTAATAAACAAAGCGTTTCTCCCTCCAACAGTTCCCTTTCTTACAGGCCCTGTGACTGTAGATATGGGGGCAACGAGGGGATTTGTCTGGGCAAATAATACAACAGGCTTAGATGCATTGACTCTGAAAGCATACGGCCTTAGGAGATAGATCATTCTCTGTACAAAACGGAAGGGTTGGAACGGCTGTACTTGGCCTACCTCCATTTTGACCTCAAACTTTCTAGTTGAGTTCTTCTTTCCAGCTTGTCTCTAGGCTCAGGGGAAGACCCTGCCGGCAAAGCATCCCCTGATGGGAACTGAAACCCCTCAAGCAATAAGGACTGCCCCGAGCCAGCAAGACCCTGCCCGTGATTGACTCCAAGACCTTGATTGATTTGACCTTCACTGCCCAACCGCAGGTACCCATCCACCTTTGCCCCACATTTTCCTTATATAAACCTAGAAGTATCTTCGACACTTTGGAGACACTCTTTAGAGTTGCTGGTCTGCTGTCTTCCTGGTGTTGGCCTCACTGAAATAAATTCCTTTCTCCTTTCACCACTACTAGTCTCTCTGCCTTTGGATGTTTGTCAGCAGTGAGTGGCTGACCCGTCTGTTTGGGTCTGTTTGGGACCCACAGAGCGAGGCGCTCTTGCACCCCAGCGTCCTGGCTACACTGATTCCCTGATGAGTCTTTTTTTTTTTTTTAAAGATTTTATTTATTCATTCATTTGACAGAGAGAGGCACAGCAAGAGAGGGAGCACAAGCAGCGGGAGTGGGAGAGGGAGAAGCAGGCTTCCCGCTGAGCAGGGAGCCCAATGCGGGGCTCGATTCCAGGACCCTGGGATCATGACCTGAGCCGAAGGCAGATGCCCAATGACTGAGCCACCCAGGGGCCCTCCCTGATGAGTCTTAACCAGACGTGCCTTTGGCTCCTTGTGTTCTATGATCACCCTCTAAAGAGACAGAGGCTTTTGTGGACAAAAATATATATATTTTTTGTTTATGACATTGTATTATATTTGTAATGTATTTTATATTTTCCCCTGGTATATATTTTAAAGTCTCATGAAAATTTTATTTTTATTTTATTTTAAAGATTTTATTTATTTATTCGACAGAGAGAGGGAGAGAAACAGCGAGAGAGGGAACACAAGCAGGGGCAGAGGCAGAGGGAGAAGCAGGCTTCCGGCGGAGCAGGGAGCCCGATGCGGGGCTCGATCCCAGAACCCTGGGATCATGACCTGAGCCAAAGGCAGACGCTTAACGACTGAGCCACCCAGGCGCCCCTCATGAAAATTTTAGTAAATATTTTGTAGTTTAGTTAGATTCTTTTGAAATCTTCAGAAAGTAAACAAAATAACCTCCAAAAAAAAAAAAAAAACATAAAAATCAGCTTAAACTCCCAACTTTTCTGTTTGGGAAATCCTGGGTGAAAACCAATGGTTTTCTTTAAAAAGGGAGGAGGAGGGAAAACAACTTATTCCTCCATAATCTTTCAAAGTTCTGGTTTTATGTCCAAATATGAGTCCTCGGTTTCAAAAATGGATTCTGTGTCTCAAATGTCTATTGTAAGTCAGTGGCATTTCTCACTCACTGTTATAAGTTCTGGTTGTTAACCCCTCTGCCCAGGAATGGGTATGAACGCAGGGCAAATATTTCCACTCTATCCCTAAACCCTATTTATACTTTGCTAAAGGAATATTTATTCCTGAGAGTAAAGGGGTAGACAGAGAGAGGTTCTCTATGTGGGGAGCTGTAGTTCTCAGTGTGATGGTTTAATTTTACATGTCGACTTGACGGGGGTAAGGGATGCCCCAGATTGTGTGATGCCATCTTGGACAAATCCGCCAGGAGGACCGTCCTGAGACCTGAAACCTTCTTGAGCACAGCACCGCCCCCCGCCCCCCCCCAAATTCTTAGTTCTTTCACTTTGTTTAAGCACACCCTTGGGGCATAACATCTTGAACTGCCCTGGAGATATGACAATGACACACACCTATTAACCATTCTCCTCTTAGGTGGGCCCTCAGTAGGTACTCCCAGCCCCTAGGGCTACAAAGGCAGGTCTTAAAGGCATGTGAGGTTGGGGCACCTGGTGCCTCACGTTACGCGTATGCCTTAGGCTCGGCGTCCTGGAATTGAGCCCCACATTGTGCTCCCTGCTCAGCCGGGTGTCTGCTTCTCCCTCTCCCTCTGCCCCTCCTGCTCATGCTTGCTCTCTCTCTCTCAAATAAATAAATAAAATCTTCAAAAAAGGGGGGGGAGGTGGGGTTGCTCCCAAGACAGGCTTCTGGCTGTAAGTCCCCTTAATTAAGCCATTTCTTGTCAAGCTGGATTCGTCGGCCTTTGTCTTTGGTTTTGTGGCTCCTTCGGCCGGAGGTCCTTTTCCATACAGCTCCTGTTCAGGGAACACTGATAAACATTATTTCTGGGTGTGTCTGTGAAGGTGTCTCCTAAAAGATTAGCGCCATTGAACGGCTGAACTGAGTAAAGCAGATGGCCTTCCCCAGGGTGGGCAGGCATCACCGAATCCGTCGAGGGCTGGAATAGAACAGACAAATAGAGGAAGGGTGAATTTCTCTCTCTGAGCTGGGACGTCCATCTTCTGTCCTCAGACATCGCACTCCTGATTCTTGGGCCTTCGGGTTTGGACAGGAACTATACCACCAGCTTTCTGGGATCACCAGCTTGTGGATGGCAGACTGTGGGACTTCTCAGCCTCCATAATTGTGTGAGTCGGTCCCTCATAATACATGTCTCTATATCTACACGTCTCTTGTTGCTCCTATTTCTTGGAGAACCCTGACAAATACACTTGGGAACTATGGGTCTTCTACCGATTTGGAAATAAAGAGGTAATACATTTAAAGCTTGAATAACCATGGTCTGAAAGAGCTTTTCCTTTTTCCGAACATAGGTTACAGGCTTCATCAGTAAAGGCTCAGTGGATGGGAAGAGAAATATCTGTGTCACAAATAAGAAAGGGGAAATTTATAGCAGGTTGAGAGGCCAGGCGAAGTTCACCCAGTGAAGCTGGGTAAGACAGGCTACCTTTGCAGAGGTGAGGAAGGTCCAAGGAAAGTTATCTCTAGGACTGGCATTGAAGGTTTGGCTGGACAGAACCTCATAGAGAAGGAAAGGCATCCTGTGGACTCTTATGTGTAGAAACAATTCTGTGTTTGATGCTCCTTTGAAGCACCAGCTTAGTCATGTTACCTCCTCAGAGATCGTCTGGTCACACTATCCAAAGTATCCCTCTTCTCTCAAGTTATTACCTATCACTATCTAACACGATCTTTATATTAATGTACTTATTCAGCTTACTGGCTGTTACCCTCGTCTTACTAAAATCTAAGCTCCATGAGAGCAAGGTTTTTGTCTAGCTAGCTGCCATATTCCTGGCATCTAGGAAAAAAATGTCTGGCACAAAGTAGGTGCTCAATAATTACTGACCAGGGCGCCTGGGTGGCTCAGTTGGTTAAGCGACTGCCTTCGGCTCAGGTCATGATCCTGGAGTCCCGGGATCGAGTCCCGCATCGGGCTCCCTGCTCGGCAGGGAGTCTGCTTCTCCCTCTGACCCTATCCCCTCTGATGTGCTCTCTCTCTCTCATTCTCTCTCTCAAATAAATAAATAAAATCTTTAAAAAGAAAAAAAAAATTACTGACCAAAGTGAAAAATCATGCCTTACCTTGAAGAAATAATTCCTTCCGATTCGTCTAAATATAACTCTGCTACATTGGATTGACTCATGAATTAGCAAGTGTTTACTGAATCCTTGCCACGAGCCCAAAATTTAAGAAGGTAACTCAAAACCTTCTCTAGTCTCACCCTCTCCCACTTTTCTGAACTTCCCTTTCTGGCTACTATTTAGAGATCCCAGACCCTGAGCTGAACTTGAGCCTCCTCATGCTGGACATTTGCCCACCAAGTTCGCACCTCTGTAGTGAGGTTCAAGTCCCACCTCCGCTGTGGTCTCTGAGGTTCAAGTCCCACCTCTGCTGTGGTCTCTCCACAGCCCTTCTGCTTTCTGGCAGGTCAGTTCACCCCATTCATTAGCTACTTTGTGGAGTTATTATAATTACATGTGACCATGTGTTGGAAACAATTGCTTTATACATATAAGTATATGTATAAAAAAGATGTATAGCCAGATTCTAAAGTGAGTTGGGTCCGCATTGCCCAAAGTGTATGCAGTCTGTCTGCAATAGTCAAAACTGTAACATCTGGCACGGCTATCTGAAATGTTTACGTAAACTTCTGACCTCTGAAAGTACACTATTCTTGAGTTGTGACATCAGTATTTAGGGGAAAGGTTTATGTGTGCAATAATTCTCCAGAATCTTCTCCTCAAAAGAAGGCATCCTCAGTCATTTAAAATAAACTCAAAATAGTATACTTCAAAATCTGTGATATCTTTTCCACAGCAATATCTTTTCTTCCCAATGTACAAGCTCTTGGAGGGAACCTCCTTGTCTGCATCTTAATGGCTCGATCAAGATCCCAACAATGCTTTGCTCAGAGTTAACTTTCAACAAGGCCATTGACTTACCTACCGGCAGGTATATGTAGATTTGATTGGTGGGAAATAATTCAGAAGAATGTAAGTTGTTACATGAAATACTAGATTTTGTGCACCTATGATTCAAAAATTATTCTTTCACCTATTTTTAAGGAAAGGTGTTATATAATTGTGACATTTTTGTCTAAATAAAAGTATTTTTGTTTCCAATACGTATTTTTTGAGCCACGACTTTGCAAGACTTAGGCATTGTTCCCCCCATACCATCTGTTCAACCCCAAGAATCTACCCTTACCTTGGGTGAGGGTGTTAGTGGATCTAAGAGTAGTGATCCCGAGGATATTCCCCTGAGAAGGATGGTGTGTTGTGGCAAGGGATGATGGAAAACAGGAACCTAGAGAAATTTAATCAGGAGGCAGGAAAGGAATGGGGGACAAGCCACACGGAAGAGCCCAGATCCTCACTCTACACACACTGACATTTGACTCTTAGGAATCCCGGAGGAAAAGCATCCAATAGTAACATGAAAGGTAAGATTCCTAGGCTTACAAAAGCATCAGACAAACAGAGCAAAAAAATCCCACAACCTAGAGACCTTCCCTTCAACCGCTCTGAAATTGATGTTTTACCAAAAACGTGATTCATCAGCTGCGCGTCTTATTTGGAAGCACTTCAGTATCTTCCCATACTAATAAACCCTCTATATGTGCAGGCAGGTGGTATAGTGGTTAGATGCCTGAGCACTGACTCCAGGCTGACGGGGCTTGGACCCCAGTGGTATAGCCCTGGGTGAGTTAGCTCATCATTTCTTGCCTTAGTTTGCTCCTTTGTAGAATGGGGAGGAGAATAGCAGCACCTCTCCTAGGGTGTGAATCCAACGAGAGAAAGGACAGAGCCTGGCTCCCATTAGCAGCTGTCTTTACTCCACTGTAGACATAAGCTTATTCTGAAGATCACGAGGTTCATGGCCAGAGGTAGGTGGCTGGTTTCACCTCACTCCCACCCTGTAAGGTGCTGCTGGGGTCTCCCTTGGGTGCTACAGGCCTCGACTCTCAGATGAAGTGGAGACAGCTTTAACCACTGTTCCTTCCATGACAGTCACTCATGTGCCTCGGCATCTTGGTCACAATCCCTTCTGCTGGACTGTGGACTCAGCAAGACTTCTGGATGCCAAGAATGAAGGAAGCCGATGCCTCTTCCAAGATTGATACCTCCTTGAGGAAGGCAGGAATCGGAAGTCCCTGGGCCTGTCATGTGGTCTTGTCTTACACTTGGGAGAGGCCCAGGTAAGGATAAGGGGGCTGAGACAGTAGCAAGCTAAGCTAACGAGCACCAGCTAAGCAAGTCAGAAGGGAGAGAGACATTTTCCCCACAATCTGGAGTCTTTAATGTTAATTTACTTACCAGTTCATAGTTTTAAAAATAAGTTGTCAAAATATGAGGATTATTTCCCTCTTAACAAGGCCTCAAAGAGTGAAACGTGATCTGGAATTGGTTTATCTGTAAATTTCATTACACAATGTGTTTTGCAAATTAACGTTAGACTATGAGGGAGAGAAGAGAGCATTTCATTTTCTCAGTGTCCTTGAAACTATATGAAGTCCAAGCAGGTGCTTGTGGCTGACAGAATCTTGAATGTCACTCGTACAGTGTATCTAACCAGGAACTTTGAAGTCATTTCTATCAATCCTTGTCCCCAAACACTCACACCCGCACACCAAATAAAATTGCGGTCCGGCCTTTTTAAAAAACTTGCATACATGTAAAAGCCTTTAAAGCCTGGAAGAGGTGATGATCCACTTTCCACTCAGCGTTAGATATATTAGATGGAAACGATTCAGAAGAGATGTAAGTTGTCAGGAGAATGCTGGATTTTGGTGCACATACGATTTGGTGCACAAGTACCAGAAATAACACTTGCAGGTGAGAAGTCATACATGCGTTACAGACATGCAAAACTAGGCGTACCCACCCCGAAGAGTGGGTGGGAGACATCTTAACTGGGTGAGTTGAATTTCAAATCTGTCTCAGAAGTTCTAGAATAAAGCTGCATGTGTTAAAGCAAGTGTTTCGACTTCTACTCCATCGAGGCAGCCGCGGATGTGATCTGGGCATAGTACACATTCACTGCTTTGCCCGTGCGGGGCATCCAGGCTCCCTTCATTTGGTAACGGAACCCATACTTCCCTACAGGACCTACCCTTCCTCTCCTTCAGTCCAGGTAGTTCAGGGCTGGCTTCATGGGTGGACATGTAATCCAGGCCTGGCCAGTCAGCATGGTCTGGTCAATCCCTAGCCACCGTTCAGAGGTGGAAGCATGGTCTTGTCAGTCTAGGTCAGACCCAATTCCAGAACTTTAAACACATTTGAAACTCGAGAGAGAGAGAGAGAGAGGAGAGAGAGAGAGAGAGAGAGAGGGGAGGGCTTTTCCAACTGGAATTAATGAGAGGAAAGGATAAAAGCCAGCAACCTCTGGCAGCCATCTTGCCACCATGAGGTAAAAACCTAAGAATGGAACCAAAAGAGCAAAGCAGAACTAAGAGATGGAGACAGTGAGATGAGCTCCTGTGCCCAGCCAGTGTCTGAAGCTTGCCTCCCTAGGACTTTCATTTATTAAGCGAATAAACTTTTCTTTTTTCCTTTAGCCGTCTTGAATTGGGCTTTCTGTACCTACAACCGAAAGAATCTGGCCGGGGCAGTAGATCAGAGATGAAGGGTGCCCACAGTTTGCTGGTTCCAAATGCCACCTGCAGGATGAAGTGACATTTACCTAACCTCCCAACGCTCACCGACTGTGGTTGTTATCACACTGAAGAAAAACTCCCTGGAAGACAAGACTCTTTCAGTAAGGTACTTTTAGGGCATTTCCTACATGGATAAGCACATGAGAAACATAAAGCAGCAAAACCAGAAACTCTGGATGTGCTGGACAACCACCTCCTTAAGTCTTACTTCATGCCAAGTGAAGAAAGCCCCTAAAAACATGATAATTCTTTGTGTATTATTGGATACTAAATTCTTGTTGTTTTGAACCTTAACCTACTTTCATTTTCTCTGTTTGTCACACCTGCATATGTATCACAGACAAGCCTGGTGACAGATCTGCCTTTTCACTTCCATGGTGGGAACTGAAATGTCTTTCATGCCCAAGTATTCATGATCCACCACTACCCGTGAGTGCCTTCTGGGTAACTGAAAGATCACAGCAGTCTTTTTTTGAGGTTAAGTCACAAAAGCCAGGCCTAACTTGGTAAATAGAGGTCAGCCATTGCTGAAAACTAAGTTTTCAAATATGAATGTTATCCTGGCCAATCACCATATATCACCATAGAAATCACCACAGAGGAGCTAATTAAACATAATAAACAGTTCAGGCGGAACAGGAAGCAGCTATCTTTCCTGTCTCCCAAGCTTCTATTACAGGGGAAGGAAGAGCTAATCAGGAACACGAGAAGAATGGGAGACTCAGGCGAGGGCTGAGTGTTTGGCATCAGAGACAAGCAGAGTCACAAATGTAATCCCTGGTGGGGTTTCAGCCCATGCTTGCGGGGAGGGGCAGGGGATTAAAAACTGTGCAGATCAGTTATGCACAGTTTATCGCGTAAAATAGCAAAGTTAATGGCTAACCAGGATTTGCAGGTGGGTGCAGCAAAACACTTTTTGGTGACAAGATAATATACGCCAGAGAGCTTTGAAGATAAAAAAGAAGTGGAGGAGGAGGTCATGTGGAGGGAGTAGGGCATGAGCAGAGAGGGAGAAAGAGTGGAGGGAGAATTAGGAAGACAGGACTTTCTCCTCTTGAATTAGCGTCCAAGACGACTCATTAAGAAACCAAAGGGAAACAGATGCCTGTCCAAAGACTGCAACAGTACGGAGATTACAGTAACTTAAAAAGACTCAGTATAAAGTGGAAGAAGATATCTGCATGATTTTGCAAAGACCCAGGACTCTTCTCCCCAGTACAGACTCTCACAAAGTTAATGATGGATGAGACAAGCATGAAACCAGGAGGGAACCACGCTTTCCATGGCTCCCCAGAATTCCACGCATCACAAGACGTTTGAAATGTGGCCCTTTGCTCCATGCGAGGAGGCTGGGATTTGAAAATGGATGGTTTTCTGCTTTCCTGGGGCACAGGCTTTGTGCCTCTCCCCCACAACCTGAAGATAGTTGCTCACATCTGCTTGGTTCCTCCCCCACTGAGCACACCATCTGTCCCTGGGAAAGACAAGGGAGGCCTCGTGGCTGAGGAGCTGCCTCACACAGAGCCCCACAACACACTCAGGGGCCCAGCTTAGGAGGAGTCAACCCTCGAAAAAATCCTCATGCCCAGTCCATGTGAAAAGTAGGGTTAAGTCAGGATGAGGGATAAAAACAAAATGTTTCCTATAATTTTGACTTGTCCCTAAAGTAACCATTTGTGCTGAGCTCCTGGTTGCTGAAAGGGGAAGAGTTGTAAAGAGAAAGGGGCTGGAGGAAAATCTGCAGAGGAGAAAGGAGAGAATGCGATTTTAATTTAATCTTTGATTATGGTACTTTAATACACGGGACATTTATTTATTCTGTGCCAAAAATGCAGAAAGATGCAGGAGGACCTATAGGAGCTGGGACCATTTAAGAGGAAAAAGAACATCCAGTTTTCTATGGCTGGACAACAAGCAGCTAAATTTAGGCACAGGAATAAAGATGAAGATACATATTGAGTTATGTTAACATAATGAAAACAATGTAGGAGAATGTTTAAGCAAGTTTTCAAGATTGCAGTAATTCAAATAACCCAGTAAATAAAATTAGCACAAGAAGTGTAGGTTTAAATCTCCCCTAACCAAATCAAAATAGTAGCCAAAGCTCAACTAATTAGTACACTGGGAAGTTTTTTTTCCCAAGGAAGTAATTAAAACAGGATTTTTCTACAACTTCAAGAATTTCTCCCTTCTTGGGAGAACTGGAGACAGAGACCCTGACTATATGCATGACTTTTGCCAAGTTACTTTCTCTTTCAGACTCCACTTTCTCATTTCCAAAAAAATGGGATGGTAACTCCAACTACTTTACAGGATTGTTGAAGTGCTGAAACGTGATTGTGTATGAAAACAAAGCAACTTTGCAACCTGAAAGCTCTAAACAAATGCCGTTATTGATGGTAAACTCCTTCACATTTCGAATTTCCTTGGTCCTCCATTGGGTCATGACTTTTAGAGTGAATTCAGGTGCTCATTTAGATGACCTAAACACTGGCCACCGAGGGATTAGCAACACCAGAACCCCGAAGTAGACATCGGGAAAACCCTGGGACACTAAGTAGATCACCATAGGTTGTCTTTAGGTGGCTGTCACAGGGAGACCGCCGTGTCTGATCCCAACTAAGAATACCTGTCATATGAGGTTCAAGTAAACATTGATGGACAATGTGGGAGAGCCAAAGAGGACGTTATCTAAAGCTGAGGGGCAATGGTGAGCACAGGAAAGAGGAGGGGCACCACCATTCCCCAAGCTGCTCAGGCCAAACACCCATGAGCTGCAGGGAGACGGATGGGAATTTTTTGTTTCATGGATACAGAGTTTCAGTTGTGCAAGACAAAAGGAATTCTGTGGATGGATGGTGGTAATGGTACCACAACAATGTGACCTTACTTCATGTCAAGGATTTGTGTACTTAAAAGTATAGAGGATGGTAAATTTTACATGATGTGTATTTTGCCACAATTTTAAAAGAATGAACCCTCCTCCCCCAGAATCATCTTTCTAAAAAAATATCTTATTTATTTGAGAGAGAGATAGTGACAGAGATAGCAAGAGAGCATGAGCTGGGAGGAGAGAGAGAGAAGCAGGCTCTCCATTGAGCAGGGAGCCCGACTCGGGGCTCGATCCCAGGACCTTGAGATCGCGACCTGAGCCGAAGGTAGATACTTAACTGACTGAGCCACCCAGGCATCCCTGGAATCATCCTTGATTCCTACATTCATTTATTCATAAGATGAGATAATCTGAAGAGAGATTTTGAGAAGATGGGAGACAAGGTCCTGAAGTCAAAGGATCGGCTGGTGACCCAGAAGCGGAGATGTTTCTGAGTGCTGGATCCCCCTGCCCCCCCACCAAGTGATTCCTCCAACAGAGCTTCTGTGACCAGATCCTCTATAGCAAGGCCACCCCCTCAAACCTCTGGTCCATGGCTAGTAGCCTCAGGTTAGCTCTAGGTGAGAGGTGGGAAATAGAAGGAAAAGACATTTAGAAATCTAAAAAAAAAAAAAAAAGAAATCTAGCTAAAACACAGCCTAGCCTTAGTTTCCACAACAGAATGATGTGACTTGCAGTGGTTTTCCATGCATCTATGAGTAACAGGGAGACTTACTATGATTTTATAAAGACTCTGGAGGCTCATTTGTTGGATATCTTGCCCCTGATGGTTTCACTGTTAAACAAAAGCAAAAATAAGCAAGTGAGTACTGTGGGAGCAGGATTAAGGACCTTGGCCAGAAATAATTTCCCAAGTCCTGTGTCAGGCAATGTATAATACGAGACTGTCATCCTGGCAGGTCCAAAGCTAAAAATGAAAACAAAATAAACCAAAGGTAACAGCAGACCAGGAAGCCAGTATGGAAACTTCCCTATACTTCGTCTCTTGAAAGCGGCTTTTAGAGAGGAGCTACAGGCTTCTACTGTGATATCTGTTGCAACGTCTAGAAACTGCAGGGGCCTCAGGCACTGGCAGGGGACGACACCTTGGCCTTTCCTTATGATCTACAAGAAAGCAGAGCATAAAGGGATGGAGTCCTTCGATACATCCAGAGGCTGATCCTATGAGACATACAGTCACAAGCCATGAGGCCAGAAATGCTGTGATTTGTAGATGGTTAATCGCCTTCAAAGGCAGGGTGAATTGGAATAGCATTTCAAAAACATTAAAATGTTGCGTGTGTGCGTGTGTGTTTAAATTCTTGACTCTTTGGTCCACTAATTCCACTCAGGAGTTCTGCCTGCGAAAATAGTCAGGTCCAGGATGTTTTTACAGCGTTGCTTATAATGGCAAAGGACTGTCCATCACTTAAATATTGTATTGATTAAAAAATTATGATATCTTCTACAATGGAATACTATGAAGGCACTAATATGATGGTGGAAATCTATTTATCGAACAGTTAACTTGGCAACATGTCTCATTGCTGCAAAAAACGTTCATAGACTTTAACTCTTCCTCTCTCAGGAATATTATCTTCAAACAATAACAAAACAAGTCCAGGATGTTCAGCACAGAAATGTTTACAAACACTGTTGTAATGTGAAGCTCTACTAATTGAGATTGGTTAAATACATTAGGAGGTGGCATATCATGCAGGTATTAAAATTATGCTCTCCACTGATCTTTGCCACATAGAAAGCTAACTGTAATATTAAATGGAAAAAACATTTCCAAAATAGTAATTATTGTGTAATTTCATCTTAGTAGAAGTAAAAATATCTATAGAAAAAAAGCATGTGTGCCTGCATGCACATGCACACAGCTACCCACACACAATCCTAAATGTGCAATAGTAGTTATTTCCGGGTCGGATGTTTAACAATCTTTTATCTATGTTTATTTTTATAATGTGAATGTATTTCTTTTTTTTTCTTGCAGAAAGAAAATGCAACAATGCTATTTCCACGATTTAAAAAAAAAAAGCACACAATGGCAATATTTAAGAAGTCCTTCTAAGGCAGTATTTCTCAACCTTTTTTTCATTACCACCCCCTAAAGAGCCTTTTCAGACATTTTTTCATAATCACCCCTGCCATGAAATTTTAGTACCACAATATATTGTATATCTGTTTATGTACTTTACATACATCTGCTTTATATATAAAAAGTATATGATTTTTTGATCCTCAAGAACCAATCCTACTCCCCCCTGTTGAAAATTATGTTCTTTTCTGTTTTTTTAAAGATTTATTTATTTGAAAGAAAGAGCGTGTGTGAGCGAGCAGGGGGAAGGGCAGAAGGAGAGGGAGGGTGGAAGCAGACTCCCTGCTGAGCGCGGAGCCCCATGTGGGGCTGTCTCTCATGACCCCAACATCATGACCTGGCTGAAACCAAGAGTCGGACACTTAACCAACTGTGCCACCCAGGCGCCCCGAACATTATGTTCTAAAGGAGAATAGGAGTTAGTGTGCAGAAACGTGCTTAATTATCCTAACCTTAACTTACCTTTCTACTTCACTTCTTCTTTTGCACGATGTATTTTAATCTTTTGCATAAACTCACCAGCCAGCAACTTAGAGCATTCTACTGTCCAAAATCTCTTCACCGACCAACTTTTCTGAGAGGTGGAGGGGTACAACCTAGCCTGGTGGACCCACACATTCCACTTACTGTTGCTCCCTGTCCTTCTTAACAGATGTTATGGCCAGGGGCACCCCCAATTTCTGCATTCTCATCTCCATGGGAGTCTGCCTTCCAGGGAGATCTGAAATCCACAGGGCAGGCCATCAGGAAGAGCAGGCTGAAGTCTCAGGCGAGAGCTGAATCTCTATCCACAGGCAGACTTTCTTCTTTCTCAGGGAAGCCTCAGCTCTGTTCTTAGGGTCTTTTGGCTGAGCAAATCACACACACCTAAATTATCAAACATCATCTTCCTTACTTAAATTCAACTGATTATGGACTTTAATTACATCCACAAAATACCTTCACAGCAACATCTAGATTCGTGTTCAAATAACTGGGCTGGTAGCATAGCCAAGTGGACACATAAGACTGACCGTTACAGTCTACCTACCCTTTGTCAACTTGGCACCCATGCACATCTCTTTAAACCAGACGTAATATCCAAATAAAGAAAATTGCAGGGTCACACATGTTCACTCCTCTGCTTTCATACCCTCTAACTTAATTACTGTGATGTATAAAGTTAACTGTTATTCATACATCTTATGTTAGATGGTAAAGGGCAGAGGAAGAAAACAGAGTATTTGGTAATATATATACAAACACATTCATACCAAAATAAGGAAGAAATGCAATAATTACCATCACCGTTTCTATGTCTGGTCATGTGGTCACAGCAAGCTCCTTAGCGGGTCATGGTCTGGTGGAGTGACCTAAGCATTCATTCCTAAAAGCTCTGGACCATTAGCAGTCCTCCCAAAATTGGGTTATTATAATTTTTTTTTGCATTTAAAAACAATTTAAAAAAATTTTTATTGAAGTATAGCTGATGGATAATATTAAATTACTTTTGGGATGTCTGGGTGGCTCAGTTAAGGTTAAGCATCTGCCTTTGGCTCAGGTCGTGATCCCGGGGTCCTAGGATTGAGCCCCACGTGGGGCTCTCTGCTCAGTGGGCAGTCTGCTTCTCCCTCACTCTCTCTCCCCCTGCCCCTCCCCCCCACTCTTGTGCATGCACTTTCTCTCAAATAAATAAATAAAATCTTAAAAAAAATAACTTCCAGGCATGCAACAGAGTGGTTCAACAATTATACGCCTTATTAAGTGCTCACCACAGTAAGTGCATCACAATACTATGGACTATATTGCCTTTGCTATACTTTTCATCTCCATGACTTATTTCTTAGCTGTAAATTTGTACCTCTTAATCCCCTTCACCCATTTTGCCCATCCCTCTGCCCCTTTCCCCTTAGGCAAACTAAATGTTTCTTTCTTCTTGTTTGTTCATTTGTTGTGTTTTTTAGATTCCACATGTAAGTGGAACCATATGGTATTGGCCTTTCTCTGCCTGGCTTATTTCCCTTAGCATAATACCCTCTAGGTCCGTCCCTGTTGTCGCAAATGGCAAGATTTCATTCTTTTTTATGGCTGAGCAATATTCCTGTGTGTGTGTGTGTGTGTGTGTGTGTGTGTGTGTGTGTGTGTATGTGCATACCAGACAAACATAATACACACACACACACACACACACACACACAAACCACATCTTTATCCATTCATCTACTGATGGACAGTTAGATTGCTTCCATATCTTGGCTATTGTAAATAATGCTGCAGTAAACATAGGGATGGATGAGTATCTTTCTGAATTAGCATTTTTGTTTTCAGAAGTACCCAGAAGTAGAATTACTGGATTGTATGGTACTTCTATTTCTAGTTTTTTAAAATTTAATTTTTTTCAATTTATTTTTTATTTTTAATTCTAGTATAGTTAACAGGGTTATAGTAATTTCAGGTGTGCATTATAGGTACTCAACAATTCCATACATCAGCCAGTGCTCATCATGACAAGTGCACTCACTAATCCCCATCACCTGTTTTATCCATATCCCACCGCCCCCCCCCTGCCCCGCCCCGCTCTGGTCAGCAGCAGCTTGTTCTCTATAGTTAAGAGTCTGTTTCTTGATTTGTCTTCTCTTTTTTTTCTTTGCTCATGTGTTTTGTTTCTTAAATTACACATATGAGTGAGATCATATGGTATTTGTCTTTCCCTGACTTATTTCGCTTAGCATTATACTCTCTAGCTCCATCCATGTTGTTGCAAATGGCAAGATATCATTCTTTTTATGGCTGAGTAATATTCCATTGTATATACACCACCTCTTCTTTATCCATTCACCTATTGATGGGCACTTGGACTGCTTACATAATTTGGCTACTATAAATAATACTGCTATAAACACAGGGATACATGTATCCCTTTGAATTAGTGTTCTTGCACTTTGGGGGTAAATACCTACCAATGCCATTACTGGATTACAGGGTAGTTTTATTTTTTAACTTTTTGAGGAACCTCCATAATGTTTTCCACAGAGGCTGCGCTAATTTGCATTCCCACCAACAGTGCACAAGGTTTCCTTTTTTTCCACATCCTCGCCAACACTTGTTTCTTGTGTTTTTGATTTTAGCCATTCTGACAGGTGTGAGGTAATATCTCATTGTTTTGATTTGCATTTCCCTGATGATGAGTGATGTTGAGCATCTTTTCATGTGTCTGTTGGCCATCTGGATGTCTTTGGAAAAATATCTTTTCTTGTCTTCTGCCCATTTTAAATTGGATTATTTGTTTTTTGGGTGTTAAGTTTTATCTGTTCTTTATATATTTTGGATACTAACCCTTGATTGGAGATGTCATTTGCAAATATCTTCTCTAATTCAGTAGATTGCCTTTTAGTTTTGTTGATTATTTCCTTCACTGTGCAGGTTTTATTTTGATGTAGTCCAAATAGTTTGTTTTTGCTTTTATTTCCCTTGCCTTAGGAGACATATCTAGAAAAATGTTGCTAAGGCCAATATCAGAAATTACTACCTGTGTGCTCTTCTAGAATTTTTATGGTTTCAGGTCTCACATTTAGCTCTTTAACCTATTTTGAACTTATTTTTGTGAATGGTATAAGACAGGGGTCCAGTTTCATTCTTTTGCATGCAGCTGTCTAATTTTTCCCAGCACCATTTGTTGAAGAGACTGTCTTTTTCATATTGTGTATTCTTGCCTCCTTTGTCGAAGATTAATTGACCGTATAATCATGGGTTTATTTCTGGGCTCTCTATTCTGTTCCATTGATCTATAGGTCTGTTTTTGTGCCAGTACCATACTGTTTTGATTACAACCAGCTTTGTAGTATAATTTAAAGTCTGGAATTGTTATACCTCCAGTTTTTTTTTTCCTTTTTCTAGATTTCTTTGGCTATTTGGGGTCTTTTGTGGTTCCAAACAAATTTTAGGTTTGTTCCAGTTCTGTAAAAAATGCTGTTGGTATTTTGATAAGGATTTCATTAAATGTGTAGTGTTTTGGGTAGTATAGACATTTTAACAATGGACTCAGTTTGCTAGTATTTTGTTGAGGATTTTGACATCTGTGTTCATCAGAGATATTGGCTTTGTGGTTTTGTATTTGTGAAGTGTCTTTATCTGGTTTTGGAATTAGGGTAATGCTCACCTCATAGAATGCATTTGGAAGGTTTTCTTCCTCTTCTATTATTTGCAATGGTTTGAGAAGAATAGGTATAAACTCTTCTTTAAATGTTTGGCAGAATTTTCCAGTGAATCCATCTGGTCCTGGACTTTTGTTTGTTGGGAGGGTTTTTTTTTTTTTTTAAGATTTTTATTTATTTGACAGAGAGAGACAGATAGGGAGATATTTGAAGAGAGATTTATTTATTTGACAGAGACATAGTAATAGACATAGAGACAGAGAGATAGGCAGGGTGGCACGCAGAGGGAGGAGAAATAGGCTCTCCGCTGAGCAGGGAGCCAGACATGAGGTTTGATCCCAGGACCCCAGGTTCATGACCTGAGCCGAAGGCAGCTGCTTAACGTCAGGTTAAGCCACCCAGACGCCCCTGTTTGTTGGGAGTTTTTTGATTACTGATTCAATTTCTTTGCTGGTTATTAGTCTGTTTAAATTTTCTATTTCTTCTTGCTTCAGTTTTGGTAATTTATATGTTTCTAGGGATTTATCCATTTCTTCTAGGTTGTTCAACTTGTTGGCATATAATTTTTCATAATATTCTCATACAGTTGTATTTCTGTGGTGTTGGTTATTTCTCCTCTCTCATTTGTGATTTTGTTTTAGTCCTTTCTCTTTCTTTCTTCATGAATCTGGCTACAGGATTATCAATTTTGTTGATTTTTTAAAAGAACCAGCTCCTGGTTTTTTCTGTTGTCTTTGTTTTGTTTTGTTTGTTTTTCATTTCTATATATTATTCTATATTTCTATATATTCTATATAGTATAACATTATTATAAATTTCTATATATATCTATATATTATTCTATATATTTCTATATATTATTATATACTATTTCGATTCTATATAATTTATTTCATTTCTATATAATTTATTTCTGCTCCGATCTTTATTATTTCCTTCCTTCTGTTGGTTTGGGGTTTTGTTTGTTATTCTTTTTCTAGCCCCTATAGTTGTAAGTTTAAGTTGTTTATTTGAGATTTTTCTTGCTTCTTGAGATAGCTTTGTATTGCTACAATCTTCCTTGTTAGAACTGCTTTTGTTGCATCCCAAAGGTTTTGGACCATTGTGTTTTCATTTTCACCTGTTTCCATATAATTTTTGATTACTTCTTTGGTTTCTTGGTTGACCCCTCATTGTTTAGTAGCATGTTATTTAACCACTATATATCTGTGATCTTTCCAGATTTTTCTTGTGGTTTGTTTCTAGTTTTATAGCATTGTGGTCAGAAAGGATGCGTGGTATGACTTCGATCTTTTTGAGTTTGTTAAGATTTGATTTGTGGCCCGTATGTGATGTTGTCTACAGAATGTTCCATGTGTACTTGAAAAGAATGTATATTTTGCTGTTTTAGGATGGAATGTTCTCACTATACCTTTTAAATCCATCTGGTCCAGTGTGTCATCCAAAGCCATGTTTCCGGGGTGCCTGGATGGCTGTTGCTTGAGCATCTGCCTTTGGCTCAGGTCATGATCCTGGAGTTCTGGGATTGAGCCCCGCATCAGGCTCCCTGTCGGGCTGGGGGCCTGCTTCTTTCTCTCCCTCTGCCTGCCATTCCCCCTGCTTGTGTTCTTTCTCTCTCTCTCTGTCAAATAAATAAATTCTTAAAACAAAACCAAACAAAACAGTCAGTTTCCTTGATGATTTTCTGTTTGGATGATCTGTCCATTGATGAAAGTAGGGTGTTAATGTTCCCTACGATTACTGTATTATTATCAATTAATTCCTTTATGTTTGTTATTAACTGCTTTATGTACTTGGGTGCTCCCATGTTGAGTGTATAAATATTTACAGTTGTTGTATATTCTTATTAGATTGCCCTCTTTAACACTGTTAAATGTTTTAAAGCCTATTTTGTCTGACATAAGTATTGCTACCCTGGCTTTCTTTTGACATCCATTTGCATGATAAATGTTTCTCTATCCCCTTACTTTCAATCTGCAGGTATCTTTAGGTTTGAAATGAGTCTCTTGTAGGCAGCATATAAATGGGTCGCATTTTTTTATCTACTCTGTAACCCTGTGTTTTGATTGGAGTGTTTAGTCCATTTACAATCAAGTAATTATTGATAGATATGTATTTATTGCCATTTTGTTACTTGTTTTGTCGTTGTTTCTGTAGTTTTTTCTCTGATTCTTGCTTTCTTTTATGGTTTCCTCATTTTCTTTAGTGACATACTTGGATTCCTTTCTCTTTATTCTTTGCTTACCTATTACCAGTTTTTAATTTGTGGTTACCATTGAGTTTGTATATAACATCTCCTGCATATAGCAGTCTGTATTAATTTGATGGTCGCTTAAGTTTGAACTGATTATTTGCTCCTCTCCCTGCCATATTTTAGGTATATAGTGCCATATCTTAATCCTTTTATTCTGTGAATCTCTTGACTGATTTTTACTGATAATACTTATTTTTCATATTCTCATTTATGGTCTTTCCTTTCCATTCAAAGAGTCCCCTTTATTATTTCTTGTAGGGCTGGTTTAGTGGTCATGAACTCCTTTAGTTTTGGTTTGTCTGAGAAACTCTTTGTCTCTCCTATTGTGAATGATAGCCTTGCTGGATAGAATATTCTTGGCCGCAGATTCTTCTCTCTCAGCACTTTGAATACATCATGTCACTCTTTTCTGGCCTACAAAATTTCTGCTGAAAAATCCACTGATAGCCTTATGAGGTTTCCCCTTCTATGTAACTGTTTCCTTTTGCTGCTTTTAAAGTTTTTCTTTATCATTTTTCTTTTTTATTTTTTGCCATTTTACCTACTGTATGTCTTGGTGTTGACATCCTTTGGTTGATTTTTGGTGGGGTTGGAATCTCTGTGCCTCCTGGTTCTGGATATGTTCCCTTCTGCAGATTAGGTACGTTTTCAGCTATCATTTCTTCACATTGATTTTCTGCTCTCTTTCCTCTCTCGTATTCCTCTGGGATTCCTGTAATGCAAATGTTATTTTGCTTTATGGAGTCACTGAGTTCCCTAAGACTGTTCTCAATTTGCATAATTTTTTTCCTCTCATTGGCTCAGTTTGGTTAGTTCCCAGTACTCTGTCTTACAGGTCATTAATTTGTTCCTCTGCTTCATCTAGCCTGCTATTTATCCCATCAAGTGCATTTTTAATTTACTTTATTGCATTCTTCATCTCTGTTTCTTTCTTTTTTTTTAATCTCTTTTTTATGGGTCTCACTGATGTCCTCCACTCTTTTCTCAGGTCCAGTGAGTGTATTTATGATCATTAACTTCTCTGTCAGGGATATTACATATGTCTGTTTCACTTAGGTCTCTTGCTGTGGTTTGGTCCTATTCTTTCATTTGGGACATATTTCTCTGGCTCCTCATTTTGTCTAACTCCCTGTGTCAGCTTGTGTTTTAGGGAAGTCAGCCACATCTCCAGCTCTTGAAGGTAACGGCCTTATGAAGAGGTTCTGAAATGCCTAGCAGTGCAGTGTCCCCTGTTCCCCAGGGTCTGGTGCTTCAGGGAGTGACTCCTGTGTGTGTTGTGTGCCCTGTTGTTCTCTTGCTGTGTTCCCCTTGGGCCACTTGCCTGTAGTGGGTCTCTGCCTGTTGTGGGCAATGTTTGATGCCTGGTGGAAGTGGGGCGACTTTAACAAGATACATGCTGGTCTGTTTGCTAAATGAGACCCAGAGCCACTGCTGCCAGGATTGGCCCAGCCTAAGTGTATCTTCAATTTGTGCTTGGGCAGGGTGTGCACTTTTAAAAGGCGCACCTCAGACTTCTGCAGTGCCTACTGCTCTGGCCACCAGGATGGAGACCCTGCAAAAGGTGCGGGTTGGGAAAACTCAGTGCTGGCAAGGTTTGTGCTAATCTTCTTGGGAAGTGGCCCCACAGTGCTGAGACTAAGGCATGCAGGACTGGGAGGGTAGATCCTCTGACATGCTGGGGATGTCACTTGCTGGTGCAAGCAAGTGAGGCAGTGCTAGTCCCCACAGGTGCTCGTGTGTCCCTGCTAGGGGGAGGAAAATGGCACTGGCCACCTCCTTTGTTCCTGCAGGGGTGTCTCTGAGATCCCTATCTCTCTGGGACGTGCTCTGTGATGAGCAAATCACCCTCCCTCCTGTGTGCCCTGGGCATCCTCCAAACTGCTGGTTCTATATTGTATCTTCTCAGGCTGTTAGGCATGCTGCCTCTTTAAGGGTGGAGACTCAGCTTCCTAATGCCCTTGGGACTGTCCCAGAGCAGAGCCTGCTGATCTCTAGAATTCCAGGCCCTAAGTCCTGCTGGTTGTAAGAACTCACGAAATTCAGCCCCTCTTACTTTCAAAGCCAAATATTATGGGGGATGTCTTCCCCATGTAGGGTCCCCAATGCAATCATCTGTCACTCTTCACTACACTCCGGATCGCTACTGCCCACAGACCACCAGACTCTGTTTAGGTCTCAAATTGTGTCTTTGCCTTTCCTATCTTCTTCAGTGTGGCCTCTTCTCTACCTTTCATTCTGGAGTTCATTCTACCAGTCATTGGGTCATTTTCTGGGTCATTATTTACCCTGATGTGAGTGTCATCCAGTTATATCTGTGGGGGGAAGGCGAGTTTAGGGTCCTCTATTCCTCCATCTTCCCCTCCTTTTGTAATTTCCTTTTTTTTTCTTTTTTCATCATCATTATATTATTTCCCCCCTCAGCTTTATTGAGATATAATTGACATATAACATTGTATAAGTTTTAAGGTACACAACATGTTGACTCGATACACTTATATACTGCAATATGATTACCACCTTAGAATTAGCTAACACAGTTTTTGAACTTTTTTTTCACAAAAAAGTAAGATTCAGACATAGAAAGACAAATACTGTTGTAATTTTCAGTTGAATTTTGTCACTCAACATGGTGGTATGAAGAGACACCCTAAGGGACCTCCTCTTCCTAGACATACTCTTCCTTACCTGCACTGCATAGTGTTAACTCAATTCTCCTTGGCAATCAGGATCAATCACCTGCCAAACACTTCATCTGTTTATTCAGAGGCATAAGGAACCAAAGGTCACCTGGTGGCAATCTCAACTTCTACTTTGGTGGATACATTGCTGGGTCACCTGGGGAAGAATGGTACCCTGACAAATAGGATGGGAACATCTGTGTTGATGCCCCTGTGAATCTTGAATCCTCATCTTTCTCCGGATGCTCTGAGTTTGGAAAAGTGGCCCACTCCTCTCTATTCTGGTATCTCTCCATGGAAACTCTACCAGAGAAACCAGTTGTATAGGGGAGTCTGAAGGACATTCCATCCAACAGAGTGGAAAGGAATTTATTGTCCAGAGTGGCCCCAGTGAAGCTCAGTGATTGGTTGTCCTCTTTAGGCACAGGCCAGATGGACAAGATGCTTTCAAAGATCTGGGCTTTCTGACATGACGGGGATGGTGAGACACTGACGTTAGAGAGGCCAGGTGGATGCATATAGCCATCAGGAGCCAGGTGAGCACGATGATCTCAATGAGCAGGAAGATCAGAGTAGCAGCCAGGATGGCCCTGCTCCATGCTTGTTCTGCAGGTGAAAACCAAGAGCTAGAGTCTTGTGTGTATCTTCCACGGTGGTCCAAAACTGTGGCCAGTCTCAAGCTCTGAGTATTTCACCCATGATATCAGAATTCAGGGCCTGCTTGCCACCAGTCTGGTTTGTCTCCAATATTAAGAACAAAGGCATACTTAATTTTTGCCTTCTTTATCAACCTCTTCCTTTAACAATAATATTGATAATAATAAGCATAACACCTTCTTTACCTTGATTAAGAGGTAAAATGTAATAATTTTGAGAACTAAAACACTTATGGAGCAGGCCAGCAATGACCAGAAAAGTTGGGTTGAATTTCATTTTTTTAACTCATAATATATAAACACATTTTAAAAACTGACATTTGTTCTCCCTTCCACATCTCCCAGGGAGAAATGATCACAACCAGAACTTTGAGAAATTCTCTATGCATCTGGGGGAGGAGGGAAAATGCGGGGAAAGATGGGGGAAGGGACTGAATTATCATGAAGCAGTTTCTTTTGGCCCAGCCTGGGAAAGCCACAAGAATTCACCAGAAGACAGTCTTCCTGAGGGACTAACTCATTGTTTTCCTCCCTCATGCTCTGCCTTTTCCTTCATTTGTAGTACAAACACATTCTGTTCATCTCCTCTCTGGCATTTACAGTTGCTAGCTATTTCTCTGAATAGGGTTGAAGAACCCAGTTAATGATGTCACTCTCTTCTCTGGGCTCTGAAATTCAGAATATACACATGAGAAGGGCAGGGATCAATACATGAGCTTTACTGCTGTGCTTGGATCTCTGGCCAGGTGGGCTTCTTGCTGTTACTTCCCTAAGTTGAAAACACTCATGCGATCCTAGGCAGAGGGTGGAATGATGCACCTGCCCAGAGGGGTGAGTGTACTCAGTGGTGCATTCTGACTGGACAAAGCAGGACTAATAGGTGGGTAAGTGCACCTTGCAGAGAAGAGCTGCCCAAGAAAAAGCCAGGGAGATGTGCCTTTCCTGAGGGTCCACTTTCACAGAGTCCATTCTCAGGAAGTGAATGTGAAACAATACCTCAGACTCCCCCCGCCTCACGAGCCGGAGTGAAGAGCCAGTGAAAAGTGAACAGCAAGCAACAACTTTCTCCCCACCTCCCTGGGAAGTTGAGGAGCGGGGAACTTGGAAGAATTGCCTATTTTATGGACCAGCAGGAATTTTAGAAAAAGAAGAAAATGATTCTTCCCGGGATATATAATTTTACCTACTCAATTCATTCAACATTTATTGAAGTTTTACTATGTGCCAACCATTGGGCTCGGTGCAAGTGGTCCAAGCATCAATAAGAGAAAACACAGCACACCTATTCACCATTCTGTAGTGGGCTACCTCACCTCACCCCACCATTAATGCCCAATTCTCTGCAACCCCAAAGCCTAAGCCTAAGGGGCTTTCAAATGGTTGGCGGAAACAGCTATCTGAAAACAGGCACATTCCCCTGTTATAAAGAAATAAAAAGCTCACTAATTTGTATAAGAAACAGTGACTGATTTTGCATATACAAGGCCCTGGGAATGTTTACTTCCAGAAAGAATCCATCTATACAGAAGGAAAGCGAAGGGGACCTACTAATGAGGGGGAAGTTGAAGTTGATGGGACAGTGGGAGAAAAAGAAGTAAAACCAGTAAAAACCTCCTACTAACTAGTAGCAGCAGTCTGGTCTGTGGCTGGGGGTGGCTTCCACTGTCTCCAAACTATATGTTAATCCCTCGTTTAGCACCGTAAAATCATCTAGCTATCTATATATTTATTTACATGTATATGTATATATACACATATATGTATACATATAATGCACATATAGTGATGATCCTAGGACCAAGAAAAGGTTAATTTATTTAGAGTGTTTTTGTTTCCTAAGGGAGCATTGATGTTTTAAACAGTTTTCTAGGAAAACTACTTGAGAAATAGAAATGACTTTCAGTTTTGTGTAATATATGCTCACCTAAAGAATTTTATTTTCTGACTGGGCTGAAAAATTAACTGTCACTGTACATGGTCTACCATGGGGTTGGTCTTCTAAAGTTCCCATTGTCTTATAGGAAATAAGGAAGATTAAATTTAAAAAAACAGAGAGGGGCACCTAGGTGGCTCAGTCGGTTAAGCATCCGATTCTTGATCTCAGCTCAGGTCTTGGTATCAGGTCATAAGTTCAAGCCCTGTGTTAGGCTTCACACTGGGCATGGAGCCTACTTAAAAAGTTAAAAAAAAAAAAGAGTAAAAAAACCACCCCCAAACAAACCAAACCAGATAAATACTAGGGGGAAAAATAGTTGCGTTTTTATAATTTTGGGAGAGTAAGGGTGATAGGCTGAGGGAAAAGGCCTTCTTCATATATGGCAAAACTCTGAAATCATAAAGGAAAAGTTTAATAAATTTTATTACATAAATATTAATATTTCTGTGTGACTAAAATTGCAGAAAGAACTGGTTCCCATGCCCTTACCAGCAACCGAGTTCTGAACATTTCAACTACGCAAAAATATTTAGAAAAGAATAAAAGCAAATATAAAAATAAGATCATATGGCTACCTCTTGGTGGTGAGTATGGGGGATTTGTTTGTTTGTTTATATTTACACTCAGCAAAATTTCTGAAATGACGGCATCAATGGGGAAATAAAATTTTACTTCTTGGAGAGGTTCGATTGGTGTAGGCTTAAAAAGTGTTTCCATGGCTAATCTTTTTCACCATCTTGAAGGTGATTTGGGAGAAAAAAACTTGTTGACATGAAGCATGATCCCATAAGTAGGACCATTATTTCTGGTAGGCCATTTGTATAGCACTGAAATACTGAGCTGAACTAAGATGCTCATGAAATTTATTCCACCAAACTAACACAACGATTGGAACGTATACAAATACCCCACTAAAACGGGTACTTTTTTAAAAGCAAAAATTGCTGGCTTTTTATGGTTCCTGTTGTTTGAGGAAAATTAAACTTAAAGTCACTTGGGAAATAACGTTTATTTGCTAGTAATCAAGGAAACAAATTTAAAAATAACATGATGTCTTTGTTTGCTTATCAGGTTGTCATAGACTTAAAATTAAGGTAGTCCTTTTGCTGTGAATGGGCCCTTCTACCTTCTGATCACAGAACTATAAATTAGGTCCACTTTTTGGGAAAGCAATAAGAATGCTAACTGTATAAAGAAATTTATATAGCAAGGTCTAAAAGAATACATACCAAAATGTTAGTAACCATCTGCAGTGGTTGGAATAAAGATATCATAATACTATTTTTAATTTAAAAAAATTATTTCATAGCAAACAACTGGAGTCAACCCCGTGCCTATCAACAAGAGAATGGGTGCATAAGCTATAGATCCCAGAGAGTGGACCATCATAATGTAGTCAAAATGAACTACCATAAGAGTAATGGGGTGCCTTGGTGGCTTAGTCAGTTATTCATCCAACTTTTGGTTTTGGCTCAGGCCATGATCTCAGGGTCATGAGACTGAGCTCTGCATTGGGCTTGCACTCGGCGTGGGGTCTGCTCAAGATTCTATCTCCCTCCCCTTCTGCACCACCCCCTCTGCACCTCCCCTCCACCCACACGCTTTCGCTCTCTCTTTCAGTCTCTAAAATAAAAAATTTAAAAAAAGACATGTAACAATATGGCTAAATTTTAGTAATATTGTATTAAGTGAAAAATCAAGTTAAAGAAGATTGTGCTAAATATGAATTCCTTTTTTACATTTAACAATACCAAAAAAATATTAGAAGTATATATGTGTGATTAGTCAGGGTCCTACAGAGTCAGGGTTCTACAGGACCAAGAGATGTGTATATACAGAGAAAGATTTATTATAAGAAATTGGTTCATGTGATTATGAAGGTTAGTAAGTCCAAAATCTACAGGGTGGGCCACAGGTTGGAGACCCAGGAAAGCTAAGGTTCCAGTTTAAGGCTGAAGACAGTCTGCTGGAGAATTCCCTCTTCCTGGAGGGAGGGTCAGGCTTTTGTTCTATTCAGGCCCTCAACTGATTAGATGTGGCCCACCCACATTAGGGAGGGCAGTGTGCTTTACTCAAACTCCACCACTGTAAATGTTAATTTCATCCAAAAACACTCTCAATGGGATGCCTGGGTGGCTCAGTTGGTTAAGCATCTGCCTTTGGCGCAGGTCATGATCCCAGTGTCCTGGGATTGAGCCCCGTATCAGGCTCTTTGCTCAGCAAGGAGCCTGCTTCTCCCTCTCCCTGCTGCTCCCCCTGCTTGTGCTCTCTCTCTCCCTCTGACAAATAAATAAATAAAATCTTTAAAAACAAACAAACAAAAAACCACTCTCATAGAAACACCCCAGAATAATGTCTGACCAAATATCTGGTCATTTTGTGGTCCAGCCAAGTTGACACATAAAATTAGCCATCACAATGTGTGTATGTGTATGTTTATATCTACATATATATATATGTATAATACACATATACATGTTATTACTTTTATTACATATTATTATATTATTAAAAATAATAAATACAAGCAGGTTGTGCTAGACCGATGATGAGCATCTATATCAGGAACCAAGGATTAATCAATCCCATTCTGTGCGCCTTAGGTCACAAATTTTTTCATTTATATTTTCTCTGAATTTTCTAAATTTTCTACAGTGAGCCTCAATCTCTTCTGTAGCCAAACGAAACCCTAAGATGTTGCTTAAAACAAAAAAAATCTTGTGGGGGTGCCTGGGTGGTTCAGTCAGTTAAGTGTGAACTCTTGATCTCAGCTCAGGTCTTGATCTCAGGGTCATGAGTTTGAGCCCTGTGTTGGGTACCATGTCTGGCATGGAGCCTACTTAAAAAAAAAAAAAATCTTGTGATATACAGAAATGTTTATTGGCTACATATCTAAAATTTGGTATTTGAAATTCTGCCTTTGTTTTACAGTTCATAAAAATTTTGTCAAACCCTGGAGCCTTGGGACCCCACCTGTAATGTGTTTATGGAACAGGCCACTGGACCAGGTCCTTCTTGCTCTCTCATTCCACTTGACTGAGCTAAAGCCCCCCACACATCCACAAGGGTATATCCAAGCTTACCATTGTCACTGACTCATGTGGGACCCCAAAGTTCCTGTCAGGGCCTTTGGAGGAACAGATGCTACTGAATCCCAAATCACTATCCTCGGTCTGCTTATAATACTGAACAGAGGATACCTCTATTCCTTAAGCGTGAAGGGAAAAAGTAAAAAATAAAAACTCACTAGCACAAGATGACAAAATCATAACCATGTAGCAAAAACTACAATTTTTTTCCCAATCCAGATTTCCAGGAAAAAGATAAAGGACATAGGAAGAAGACATGCCATCTGTTTTCCTTGGCTCCTTTCGCTTTAGCAGAGGTTAATCAATCTCTCTCTCACAGGGGTACACATTTAAAACAAAAGACATATTAATGATGTAACTTGATTTTTAAAACATTGATTGTAAATGGATCTACAGAGCCCTCAGGAGACAGCAACTTGCCTGCAGAATGACAGTTGCCACTAGCAATTCTTCTAGAAATCAAGGAATTAAGAAAATCCATTTCAGCTTGGGATTCAGCTGCTTCTGTGTTTTTCCAGGAGATCCAGAGTGGTCAACCGTGGCCAAATGAGGTCAGCCATGGTTCAGGCCATACTAGAAGACCTAATCCATTCAGCCGAGTTAAACTGCTTGTAAAATAGAGTCTCAGATTGTGATCTCTTGGGTGTCAAAATGGGTTGAAAGTCCAACCCTCCAGAGAAGAATTACACTTGCTTCTGCTGGTGACTTTTTTAGAAGGAAATTCGTGGCTTGTGGTTTCCCAGACTGCAAATAGAGTGAATTTATGTCCCAGACCTTTGTGCAGGGCTTCCTGTGGACACAATGATCGGGGCAGCTCCCTCCCTCCTCAGTTTCAGTCACGTTTCCTCTCTATTGCCCCTGCCAAGACAATGGCTTTTCTCGTTGATGCTTTCTCTATGGCTACAGCACTGCATAATCTTTGAGGAGGGAGAGGGGACAGTTGTCATCTGACTTCCTGTCCTGCATGAGCTCCTGACTTTGATACTCATCTTCTGTGCTCTGAGTCACCTGTTATCAGTAGGTGCCCTAATGTAACAGGTGGCTTCAGCATCCACATACGCTAAATAGACTTGTGTTCCTGCTTTGTTCTTGGTCTTCGAATTTACCTCACTATCTTTTAAGTTCATTTATGCATGTAAAGAGTGATTTTAAAATATTTGACCTAGGGGCGCCTGGGTGACTCAGTTAAGCGTCTGCCTTCAGCTCAGGTCATGATCTCAGGGTCCTAGGATTGAGCCCTGCATTGGGCTTCCTGCTCCGCGGGGAGCCTGCTTCTCCCTCTCCCTCTGCCTGCCGCTCCCCCTGCTTGTGCTCTCTCTCTCCCTCTCTGTCAAATAAATAATTAAAAAATCTTAAAAAAATAAAATATTTGACCTAGCATTTTTGGTGTGAAGATTTCAGGCCATCCTGTCCACACCGTATTTCCAGAAGCTAAAGTTCTACTCCTTAGATATATTATTTTTGAAATTCTGATGTTTGCATGTTTATGGACACCATGGACTTCCTAACATGTTGACCCAGAAATTGAGAATATATACAAGGAGGGCAGTTCGATCAGAAAGGGTCAAGCACAGGGGAATGTCTTTTTTTTTAAGATTCTAAAAATAAATGTTAATAGCATTTTGTCCCCAAAGTGCATTAACTCAAGTCTGAATAGACTAATCCACTATTATTCCTTTAACAAATATTTATGGAGGCTTGATTACATGCCTTGCTCCATTCCAGCTGCTGGGGATACACAGTGAACAAGCCTTCATGGACCCTGCTTTCTAGCAAAAGAACACAGTATTTACAGGCTATATTGAATTGCTTAGTAATTATTAAATGATATCCTGCCTCTCTGGCCTCCTTAGCTAGAATAAAAGATTTTTCAAAATTTGGGGCCACAGTTTATTTAAACTCCTGAGGTCTGAGTTGACTGTACCATGGTGATAAGTCAGTAACCATTGGGGGGAGCGCGCCTGGGTGGGCTCAGTCAGTTAAGTGTCTGACTCCTGATTTCGGCTCAGGTCATGCTCTCAGGGTCCTGAGATAGAGCTCCACGTTGGACTCTGTGCTCAGTGGGGAGTCTGCTTGAGATTCTCTCCATCTCCCTCTGCCCCCCCCCCCCACTGTGCACGCCCAGTCTCTCTCTCTAAAATAAATAAATCTTCAAAAAAAAAAATCAGGCTAATGGAATTACATATATTATTTTTTATCTCATAATATTTTGATAAAGGGTGATTGTCAGTATCCTCTTTCTTTAGATTTAGTAACGAAACAAAGACAAGCAAGAAATCAGTATCAGAAGATAAGCCAATCTCTTGTCTCTTAAGGTACTATTATTTTTTATAGGATTACAAAAGCACATTGAGCTTGAGATGTCAACAAGCAACCTGGACTATAGGGCATTTTAAGATGGTCATTAAGAAAGAACATGGGCTTTAACTATGGAAAACAGTATGGAGGTTCCTCAAAAAAAATTAAAAATAGAACTACCATATGACCTAGGGACGCCTGGGTGGCTCAGATGGTTAAGTGTCTGCCTTCGGCTCAGGTCATGATCCCAGGGTCCTGGGATCGAGCCCCACATCGGGTTCCTGGTTCAGTGAGGAGCCTGCTTCTCCTTCTCCCTCTGCCTCTCTCCCTGCTCATGCTTTCTCTCTCTCTCTGTATCTCTGTGTCTCAAATGAATAAATAAAATCTTTAAAAAGAAAAAAAGAACTACCATATGATCTAGCAATGCCACTTCTGGGTATGTATCTAAAGGAAAAGAGAATATTAAAGAGATATCTACACCCCCACGTTCACTGTAGTATTATTCACAATAGCCAAAATATAGAAACAACCTAAATGTCTGTCAAGGGAGGAATGGATTAAAAAAATGTGGAATACACACACACACACACATATATATAATGGCATCTTACTATACATATATTACTATAAATATATACATAATGGCATAGTACTCAGCCATGAGAAAAAAAGGAAACCCTGCCATTTGCAACAACATGGATGGACCCTGAAGGCATTATACTAAATGAAATAAGGCAGACAGAAAAAGACAGTGTCTGATATCACTTATATGAAGAATATTTAAAAAGCTGAACTCAAAAACAGAGCAGAGTGGTGGTTACCAGGGCCTTGGGGTGGAGGAACTGGGGAGATGTTTGAGGGTACTTACTTGCAACTAGTAGACAAGTCCTGGAGAGCTAATGCACAGCATAGTGATTATAGTCAATAATACTGTATCATAAACTTCAAAGTTGCTAGGAGACTAGATCTTAATTGTTCCCACTACAAAAAAGAAATGATAGCTATGTGATGTGATAGAGGTGTTAGCGAAACGGCAGTGCTAATCATATTGCAACATGTAAATGTATAAAATCAACATGTTGTATACCTTAAACTCACACAATGTTATATGTAATTGTATCTCAGGTAAAAAAAAGAAAAAGAACCTGAGCTTTGGAGTCAGACAGACCTGGGTTCAAGTTACTTAATTCCTGAACGTCAACTTGTTCATCTGTAAAACTGGATTAATGACGTCATCTTCTTAGGGTACTGGGAAGATTCACACCCATCGCCAAATTGCTAATAACTATTAAAAAGTTTTTGTTGGGGCATCTGGGTGGCTCAGGTCATGATCCCAGGGTCCTGGGATGGAGCCCTACATCGGGCTCCCTGCTCACAGGGGAGTCTGCTTCTCCCTCTCCCTCTGCCCCTTCCTCTTCTCTCTCTCAGATAAATGAATAAAATCTTTAACAAAAATAAAAAGGATTTGGGGCACCTGGGTGGCTCAGTCGTTAAGCGTCTGCCTTCAGCTCAGGTCATGGTCCCAGGGTCCTGGAATGGAGCCCCGCATCGGGCTCCCTGCTCGGTGGGAGGTCTGCTTCTCCCTCTCCCACTCCCCCTGCTTGTGTTCCCTCTTTTGCTGTCTCTCTCTGTCAAATAAATAAATAAATAAAATCTTTTAAAAGAAATAAAAAGGATTTGTTATTATCTTTCCCAGGTTGACGGAAATGTAGGGATCAATGATGAAAATGAGAGGTATTGAGGGAAGGGTAGCAGCTATAGTAAGATTATCATTATTTTGACTATAAGTCCCTTTTTATTTTTGCTTATCTTTGCCATTTGCTTTGCACTGAGAATTTAGACTGCTTCTTCAGCTGGTTTATGCTTTCTCCTAACACTTGAACTAATGGAGTTTGGACCCTATGTTTTTGCAAATACTTTGTTGACTAATGATACTATTATATTGGTTCTTTGCAATTTTGTTCATCTCAGAATATCTGTTTTATAAAGATTTTAAATTTGTACCAGATGGAGATAAGATGTGCATGCTTAGTTTATTTTGTTTACTTATTGTTATCCCATCTGGTTTTGGGTTATATTCTTCCGTGTTCCTCTGTCACAATTTCCCTAACCAGATTTTCTGCAGGAGTACAGATTGGTAATTTCTAATAAGAGAGAATTTAAGGAATCATTCATTCACTCATTCGTTCATTTAAAAAGTAGTTATTGAACTCTTCCTATGCTAGACTGACGGTATGACACAAATAAGACAGCTTCTTTTTCCTCAAGGTGCCTGGCGTCAGAGAAAAGGAATAAAGGAATAATGCAAAAGAAGGTCCCTAATTTGATCAACTAAAAAGGACAGGAAAATTATCATTATTAATTTCTGTCCTTTTTAAAATCATATCTTAGCTTATAAATACCATTCGGGTTAATGTACTTTAAGTGAAATACATCTTGAAGGCCTAGCAGTGTGAGTGCTTGGGGGTGAATGAGACAAGTCCCGGTCCTCAAGGAGTCCAACAAGCTGGCGAGGATTTAGATTTCCCTGACCTCCGCCCCATTGTTAATTGACAGGGTTCTTATGTAAATGAAATTTAAGGAATTTAGGATGGCACGCACAGGATCATTTAATTCTCTAAGTTTTATTTCGTCTTTTCCAGGTGCGTAAACTTCCTCTTTCTAGTACCTGAAAATTATTCCTGCGACGGTTTGAAGCGTTTAATTGAGCTGTCGGGGCCCGTGATTACTGGTCTCTTGTCTAGGTTTGTAAGTGGAACCTCCCTTGCGTTAGCCTCTCTGAAACAGAATATTGAGCAGTTGCTGGCTTCGTGTCTTGATGAACAATCACGGAGATAAGATGTATTTTTCTAAAGTAGAAAGTACTGTTTACATTTCCTGCTGGAACTGGCTGATGGTTTCAGTAGCTGCTCAAATTCTTGCTGATTCCTCTTGAATGGATGCTTTTGTTTTGATGGCTCTCCTTATGTAAACCACCTTTATTTCCTTTGGAGGGTCTATCACAAGCAAAATTACTTGTTAATATTAGAATAATTTCTTATTCTAGCTGGAAGGGAACTAACTGCGGATCCTCCTCCTTTTTGGCATCTGTGTATTAAGGAAGAGTACAGGGCCTGCTGCACAGGCAGGCCCCTCTTTAACTTTGGAAAACAGTAAATGTTTCCACTGACTCATGGGAATTCAGTGTGCTCCTCAAAACACTTTTTATTTCAGGGAATTTCCTGTTATTTCCTACATTAAAGCACGGGTTTTTCTCTTAAAACAAGAACTTACTCAAGTTTTTTCATTGAATAATTTAACTATAAAATGTGGCATTGACTTAGTTGTGTTGTTGGATGATTCAATGTTTACATTAAGTTCTTTCTATATGAAGTCAAAATAACCTATTTTGATTCACTCACACAACTGGTAATTTGTGAATAAAAGAAAGCAAATTAGAAAACACAAAATAAAAAACACAAGATGGTTGTTTTGGCAGTTTATGCTGCCATCCCCCAAACATTGTTTCCTGAAATTTTCACTCTCCAAACAAGTTTGAATTTTCCTAAATGGTACAAGAAGAGGGTTCTGTATCCAATTCTGATGTAGAGGTACCCCTCCCCCCACCAGCAAACGATTCTCAGGCACCAACTAGATGTCCTGCAATGCAACTGAATTAAGACACTGTCTACCTGGAGATAGTATCAGATCCCACAGGTTAAGGGCTTGGTCCTACAAGACGGCCCCCCCACCCCATTCAGATGCCAGTCCCAAGTCCAGGTGGTCACCTGTGCTTCTGACCATCTGGCCACAGACTGGAAATTCAAAAGACCCCCTCCTTCAGTTCGATTAATTTCCTAGAGTGGCTCACAGAAATCAGAGAAACATTTTACTTACTAGATCACTGGTTTGTTATAAAAGGATATGACTCAGGAACAGCCAAATAGAAGAGATGCATAAGGCGAGATATATGGAAAGGGGTGCAGAGCTTCCATACTCTCTCCAGGTACACCACTCTGTTGGAATCTCCACATGTTCACCAATCTGGAGGCTCCCCAGACACTGTCCTTTGGGGTTTTTATGGAATCTTCATTACATAGGCATGACTGATTAAATCATTGGCCACTGGTGATTGATTCAAACTCCAGACATTCTTCCCTCCTGGAAATCAGAGGGTGGGACAGAAAAAAATTTCAAGCCTCTATTCATGGTTGTTTCCCCTGACAACCAGCCCCCAACCTTAGGGGCTTTCCAAAAATCATTACATTAACATAAACTCCAGTGTGGTTGAAAGGGGCTTGTTATAAAGGATATAACATTTATTTATAAATAACAAAAGAGACATTAAAGATATTAATTTATACCTGTTAGAAATTCTCCATCCTTTCCTGGCTTTTAAGGAGAAATGATTTAAGGATTGCTTGCACTCACTAATGGGTTTTTGTTATGCTCATGGAAAGATAGGTGTAGAGGACTGGAAGAAGTCTACAGAAGTTTAATTTTAGATACATAAGAAAATATACAGAGATTCAGTGAGGATAAAATATCTCAGAAGAAGGGGTGCCTGGCTGGCTCAGTCAGTGGAGCATGCAGCTCTTGATCTTGGGGTCATGAGTTTGAGCCCCTTGTTGTGTGTAGAAATTGCTTAAATAAATAAACTTTAAACAAATCTTAGAAGAAGCATGTGTGCTTACCTCTTTAGGAATTTCTACATAATCTAAGGCATAGTACTAAAAGATTCATTAAACTTTTGGATTGGGAATCAGACTAAAAAGAAAAAAAAAAAGCCACAAAAAACACAAACCCCCCCAAACCAAAAAATGCTAGTGTCCCTATCATTTACTTTAAGGAAAATGTTTATCTCGGGCAGTCTGTTCCCATGGAGGTGGGGGGATTTTCACTTGATCCCTTAGGAGGGAAAATATGGGAGGAACTATTACCTCTCCTTTCACCTGAGGGAATAAGTGGCTTATCTAGTCGATGACACTGGAAGTAGGAACTTGGCTCCTTCTTTTTCTCTGGCTTATTTGCCCACAAAGTAAGTTTATTGGTTTCTGATTCAGTTTTCCATGAGGTAAGCACACATGATCTATTTTCTAGATTACAAGATCATTTCCCTCTTTCTTTACTGTTATGTTCCAATAAGTGGTAGGCAGCAATTCAGAGGAAAGATGCCTTGTCTCCAAATGAAAATTCTCCCTTGGGAAAGTTGCCCTGAGGTCTAGACTTCAGGTGGAATATTAGAAATCTGCTTGTAATCTGAGATTAGTTTTTTTCTTCAACTGCAGATTTACTAGGAATAAAGTTAATATTTTAATCTCTATGTCTCTAATTATTGTATACATTCTGAATTTTTTCATAAACTCACAGATGGAAAAAAATGTTCAATTAATTATCACCCTTAAAGTCAGAATAATTTAAAAGAAAACAAAACAAATTTCTATGTTCCTACTGAAAAAAGACAATCAGGCTCAAGAGGCATTATGATCCCCAATCAGGGTAAATGTAAACAAACCACATGTAGGCATAACATAGTAAAACTGCTGAAAAAACAAAGCCAAGGGGAAATTCCAGAAAGCAGCTGGAGGACGATAAAACATAATACTTTCAAAGAAGAAACAAGACTGACAGCCAACCTCAAAGCAGAAACAATGAAGACGTCATTCAATGGAATGACATCTTAGCGATGAAAGAAAAGAACTGAAAACCTAGAACACGATATTCAGTAAAAATATCCTCAAATTGTTAGAAAAAAGATACTTTCATAGAAATTACCAGCAGAACTTCACTAAAATAAAAAGACCAATAAAATGTATTAATCTTTGGCAAGACAGAGCAAGAAAAACAAAAATGGGAGAGACAAGGAGAAGGCACAATCAATATCAGAAATAAGAAGAGAACATCATTATGGATCCTACAAATAATAAAAAGATGCTAAGAGAACATTATGAACAACTTTCTACCAATAAATTTCAACAAATAAAATAAAACAAATACCTTGAAAAGCCCTGCTTACACAAACTGACAGAATAAGCAATAGAAAAGGTAAATAGTATTATATATGTTAAGTGGTTAGAATCTAAGATTTAAAAATCTCCCAATAGGGGCGCCTGGGTGGCTCAGTCAGTTGGGTGTCTGCTGTCAGCTCAGGTCATGATCTCAGGGTCCTGGGATGGAGCCCTGCTTCAGGCTCCCTGCTCAGTGAGGAGTCTGCTTCTTCCTCTCCCTCTTCCCCCTCCCCCCTGCTCATGCACGTGCTCTCTCTCTCATTCAAATAAAATCTTAAAAAAAAAATCTCCCAACAAAGAAAAATCCAAGCCATATGGTTCTACTAGTGACTTATTCTAAACATTTAAGGAACAGATAATACTAATGTTACACAAACTCTACTAGAGAATAGAAAAAGAGGGAATGATTTTTGCCTTTTTTAAAAATGAGGCTAGTACAACCTTGATACAAAATATGACAAGGATATTAGAAGAGAAGACAATTACAGACTAATCCCTTTCATGAACACAGATGCAAAAATATCCAAATTGAAACCAATTATAGAAAGAAGAATAAATCTTGACCAAGTGAGATTTATTCTTGGATGCAAAATTGGCATAAAATTAAAAAAATCCAACTATGTAATTCACTAAAATAACAGAATTAAATAGAAAAACCACATCACTATCTTAATATGTACAGAAAAAGCATTTGATAACATTTACGATTAAAAAACTCTCAGTAAAATAAGAGTAGAATACTTCCTTAATCTGGTAAAAGGTATCTACAAAACTCTACAGCTAACACTGTACTTAACAGTGAAATAGCAAATGCCTTTCCCCTGTGGTGACCTGTCCACTAACACCATTTCTATAGACATTGTACTCAAGGCATGGCCAATGTTACAAGGTATATATAAAGTATAAAGAAGGAATACAGGTATAAAGATTTTAAAGAAAGAAGTAAACTGCCATTATTCACATATTATGTGATAATGTGAATAGAAAAATCTAAAAGTATCTATAAACAAAACATTGTTCTTATGTGACTTTAACAAGGTTGTTGGGTACAAATTCAGAATATAAATATCAATTGCATTTCTATTGCTAGCAATTAACAATTAGAAGATTGTATTTAAAAATAAAATTTATAATAACACAAAGAATGTAAAATATATCGGAATAACTCCAAAAGATGTGCATGATGTCTGCACTGAAAACTATAAAGTATTGCTGAGAGAAATTAAAGAGGCCTGGAATAAATAGAAGAATATGCCATGTTCCTGGTCTGAACAGTCAATATTGTTGTCAATTCATCCCAAACTAATCCATAGATACACTGCAACCCCATCAAAATCTCAGCAGAGCTTGTTTGGTTTTGGATAAAATTAACAAGTTAATTCTAACATTTATATGGAAATGCAAAGAACCTAGAATCACCAAGCCAGTCTTTAAAAAGAAGAACATATATGAACACTCATGCCACCAGAAACCAAACTATTACCAGGTTATAGTACTGAGACAGAGGGCTGTCTTCGCATAGGGAGAGCCAAGCAGGTGAGTACAGAATAGAGCCCAGAAACAGACCTAAACATAGAGTCATCTGATTTGTGACAGAATCTTCACTGAATTCAGTAGGAAAAGGACAATCTTTTCTGAGAATGATACTCAATCAAGTAGATATCTGTATAGCAAAAAATAAATGTCTTACTCTAGGTCTTACTATACCCCTATGTTTTACTATAACCCCAAATCAATTCCAGTAGGATTGTATACCTAAATTGAACAGGTTAAAAAAAAAAAGCTTTAAGACAATAACATAGGATAATATCTTCTTGATCTTTGAATAAAGAAAGATTACTTAAAGAGGAAATTTGACTGCATTAAAATTAAGAACTTTCATTCACTAGAAGAAAACATTTGGAGGCCAAAAAGGCAACCTGAGAGTAGCTCAAGATATTTACAACACATGTAACTAATGAGTGGCTTATTTACCAAATATATCAAGAACTACTACAAATCAGTAAGAAAAATACACATATACACACAGAACCCAAAAGACAAATGGGCTTGAGCAGGCACCTCAAAAAAAAAGTATATTCAAATAGTCAAAAAAATGTGTTTCTTCTCATTAAGCAGGTAAAGTAAAAGTAAATCCAAAATGTGCCACTGTATATCTACCAAAATGGTCAAAATTTAAAAGACAAAAGGTCTCAAATTTTGACAAAGGAGTGGAATAATTATATCTCTCACCTTTCCTATGCTCTTGGTGGGGCTGTAAATTCCAACAATCACTTTGGGAAACTGCCAGTGTCTTCTAAAGTAGAACATGGTTGGATGCCTGGGTGGTTCAGTCGGTAAGCATCCGCCTTTGGCTCAGGTCATGAGCCCAGAGTCCTGGGATCGAGCCCTGCATCGGGCTCCCTGATCAGTAGAGAGTCTGCTTCTCCCTCTCCCTCTGTGTGCTCACTCTCCTTTCAAATAAATAAATAAATCTTTTAAAAAAATGAAGTAGAACATGGTCTTTCTCTATGAGCAGGTGACCATGTCCTGGTTTCTTCTGAATAGTTTTGGCTTATGCATATTTTCTCAGAATGCTTTTAGTCTTAAGCTTAATTAAAAATGCATTTGTCTTAAACTTTTCCACTTTTAAACAAAAAAATGTGTCATTAACAGTTGCACTAAAATAAGGCAGGAAAAAGGCACCTGGGTGACTCAGTCAGTTAAGCAGCTGCCTTTGGCTCAGGTCATGATCTCAGGGTCCTGGAATCGAGGCGCGTACTGGGCTCTGCTCAGTGGGGAGTCGGCTTTTCCCTTTCCTTCTGCTGCTCCCCCTGCTTGTGCTCTCTTGCTTGCATGCTCTCTCTCTCAAATAAATGAATAAAATCTTAAAAGAAAAAATAAGGCAGGAAACTTCTACTTTATTCTTCCAACTTTTACCAGAAGCATGTCTAGTATTATTCAGTGGGACATACATGCAGTAAATAGAGAGAGTTCAAATATATAACATATTGTTACATCTTAAAGGCAACCAGAGATAACACACTCTATTTTCCCCAATGATCTCCTGATGCCACTTAACTAAAATTTCCTTTTGATGGAGAGCATGTAGATGTTCACTGATTTAAAAACAGATATTCTGGAACACAAAAGTCTATTGATAGCTAGCTATCTTTTTCCAGTCTTGGAATTGTGGTGAAAAGAAGTTCTTGACACTGCTGCCCCTGCTGGCCATTTGGTATAATACCAACCAACGGTGCCTTGGCCACTAGGCGCTGGCTTGCTAGAGGCACGAAGCCAGTAAGTGGCCACCTGGTATGGTTCGTGAGAAAGTTGAGGAACCACAGGTTAGATGTATTTGAAATGTGTGCAGAAGAAAAGGCTGAGCTGTCCTGTTAAAAAGTGAATTGAGATTAGTCCAAATGCTCTTAATATAGTAGTTTTGTTATGTATTATATGGTGTAAATCTATAATAGTTCATTTATTTATGTTTTATTTGGCAATGCTTTTCTTCTTCACAATAAATTCTCTTGGAAGCAATGAGCTGAAGTGAGTGGAAGTGAGTATATAATAAAAATTAAGTAGTTTGGTTTTCTTATGGAAGATGGTAAATATGTTATTTTTACAAAATACTTGTTGGTATTAACTATTATTCATCATGGGGCAAAGGGTTATCACTAACTGCCTGAAAAGCAGAAGGCACAAGTGAACTGAAGAAATGTCCACAAATACATTAAGGTATAGCAGCTTTAGGAAGGCTGTAAGCAGCTACAAAACGTGGGCTTACATAGCTCTCCATGAAGCGTGGCTTTTCATTAAGATCAAATGACCACTGCAATTAATTTTGCTCATTTTTAAATTTCAACTTCTCTTGTGCAAACACAAAAAGCAAAGTGATAGCTGTCAGTGTGTTCACTCCATTAGCAGAACAAGAACTTTTCAAACAGCTAAGTTATTATGGTTTATAGTACTGTCATTGATGCTTGAAATAGAAAATCACTTTAAACATGGCTGAATTTTTATCTGTAATTCATGGAATGAAAGTAAAGCTTTTAAAATTCATTCCTTCAAAGGGAAAATGTATGGCACGATGGTGAATGCTACTACAGATTCACTTAAAACATTCAATGCTAAAGATAATATTTTATAGTGATGATACAAACACAAATATTGGTAGAGTATTACATTGAGGTAAAAACAATACTCTTTTAAAATTAAGAAATCTGTGGAGGAGAAATGTAGTTGGAATTGGTTGTAGCACACAAACAATTTGTTAGTATGTCAGAAAATGTGCTACTCTTTTGTACATCAAAGGACAGTATCAAAAGAGTGAAAAGACAACACACAGAATGGGAGAAAATATTTGAAAATCATATGCCTGATGAGAGACTAATATCCAGAATATATAAAGAATTCTTAAAAATTGGGCACCTTGGTGGCTCAGTTGGTTAAGCATCTACATTCAGCTTAGGTTATGATCCCAGCGTCCTGGGATCCAGCCTGGACTCAGGCTCCCTGCTCAGTGGGAAGTCTACTTCTTCCTCTCCCTCTGCCCCTCCCCACTGTATGTGCGCACTCTCTCTCCCAAATAAAAAAGTAAAATCTTTTAAGAAAAGAATTCTTACAATTTAACAACAAAGAAGCAAACAACCCAATTAAAAAATGGGCCAAATGACATCAGGGAAATACAAATCAAAACCACAATGAGATACCACCTCACACCAGTCAGAATGGCTAAAATTAACAAATCAGGAAATGACAGATGTTGATGAGGATGCGGGTAAATACTGGGTATTTACCCCAAAGATACAAACGTAGTGATCTGAAGGGGCACATAAACCCCAATGTTTATAGCAGCAATGTCCACAATAGCCAAACTATGGAAAGAGCCAAGATGTCCATCGACAGATGAATGGATAAAGAAGATGTGGGGTGTGTGTGTGTGTATATATGTACACACACACAATGGAATATTATGCAGCCATCAAAAAACCCCGAAATCTTGCCATTTGCAATGACGTGGATGCAACTAGAAGGTATTATGCTAAGCGAAGTAAGTCAATCAGAGAAAAACAATTATCGTATGATCTCACTGATATGAGGAATTTGAAAAACAAGACAGAGGATCATAGGGGAAGGGAGGGAAAAATGAAAGAAGACAAAACCAGAGAGGTAGACAAACCATAAGAGATTCTCAATCTCAGGAAACAAACTGAGGGTTGCTGGAGTGGTGGGGGGTGAGAGGGATGGGGTGTTTGGGTGATGGACATTGGGGAGGGTATGTGCGATGGTGAGTGCTGTGAATTGTGCAAGACTGTTGAATCACAGATCTGTACCTCTGAAACAAATAATACATTATATGTTAAAAAAAAATGGGCCAAAAGGGACTTGTATAGATATTTCTCCAAAGAAGGTATAGAAATGGCCAATAAGCATATGAAAAGATACTTAACACCATTAGTCATTAGAAAAATGAAAATCAAAACCACAAGATCCACTTCACACCCACTCAGATGGCTATTGCAAAGAAGAAGAAGGGGGAGGAAAAGGGGGGGAGGAGGAGGGGAAGGGGGAGGAGGAGACGGGGAGGGGGCGGAGGAGGAGAGAACAAGTGTTGGTGAGGATGTGAAGAAACTGGAATCCTGTAAAATGGTGCAGCTGCTATGGAAAACAGTATGACAGTTCCTCAAAAAATTAAGTACAGAATTACCAAATGATCCAATAATTCCCCTCCTAGGTATGTACCCAAAAGAACTGAAAGCAAACACTCAGATACTTGTAAACCAATGTGCCCAGCAGCACGACTCGTAACAGTCAAAAGGTGGAAACAACCCAAATGTTCATCAGTGGATGAAAAGATGAACAAAGTGTGATACCTGTATATCTATATCAATGTCTCTGTCTCTATAGATCTGTATCCATCTATCTAATGGAGTATTATTCAGCTTTAAAAGGGAATGAAATTCTGATACATGCTGTAACATGGATGAGCTTCAAAAAACATTAGCATTAAATTCATAAATAAACCAAACACAAAAGGACAAATCTTGCATGATTCTACTTATACGAGGTACCTACAGTAGGCAAAGTCATACGGACAGAAAGAACGGTGGTTACCAGGCACGGGGCGGGGGGAGAGAAATTAGAGAGTTAACGTTTAATGGGTGCATTAGTTTGAGATGATGAAAAAGTTCTGAAAATAGTGCTGATGTTTGCACAACATTATGGAAGTACTTGATGCTACTGATATTTTTTGTTTTTGAGAGAGAGAGAGCTCGCACAAGTGGGGTGAGGGGCAGAGGGATTGGGGAGAATCTTAAGCAGGTGAGCCCCACGCGGGGCTTGATCTCATGACCCCAAGATAATGACCTGAGCCAAAATCAAGAGTCAGCCGCTCAACTGACTGAGCCACCCAGGTGCCCCAATACTTAAAAACTTTTAAAACCTGATTAATAATGGGGGCTTGTAGGTGGCTCAGTCAGTTGAACGGCTGACTCTTGATTTCGGCTCAGGTCATGATCTTGGGGTCAAGGGATGGAGCCCCAAGTTGGACTCTGCACTGAGCACTGAATCTGCTTGGGATTCTCTCTCTTTCCCTCTCCTCATGTCCCTGCCCCCATTTGTGCTCTTTCTTTCTCTAAAATAAATAAGATCTTTCTTTTAAAGGATTTTATTCATTTATTTGAGAGAGAGAGAGAGAGCATGAGCAGGGTGAGGAACAGAGGGAGAAGCAGACTCTCCGCTGAGCAGGGAGCCTGATACGGGGCTCAACCCCGGGACCGCAGGATTACGACCTCAGCCGAAGGCAGATGCCTAACCGACTAAGCCACCCAGGCATCCCTAAATAAAATGTTAAAAAAGTATTTAAGTATTTGAATATTACTTCATTAATATGCCTAATGCCCCATAATGGTATTGGGAAACAACCCTCTATATTTTGGTTGAGTTTTTCCAGAACCTATTGAGAATCTTAACCAAAATGTTAAAAAATTAAGTACCAAAAAAAATGCAGCTTTTGAAATTTTCACCAATTTGAATTACTGAACACCAAGCTTGTAATCAGTAAGGTATTGAAATTTATCCCTATTAAAGCAACTGGGGGTCGGGAGGGGGGTTGAACAAATTAAATGATGAGAACTCAAATATTGTACCAGATTTAATTTTAGAATAGTAGTTTGAATCATGTTGGCATGTTTGATAGGGTTCTTACTTTTAAGTAGCCATATTTGTATTCTAACCAGAAATGAATGGCATTGAGAAGGCCTCTAATTTTGCTGCAAATACATGTGGCAAAATGTCTGAAAAAATTTTATTTTCTATTTATTTATTTATTTTTAAAGATTTTATTTATTTATTTGATGGAGAGAGAGACAGCGAGAGAGGGAACAGAAGCAGGGGGAATGGGAGAAGGAGAGGCAGGCTTCCCGCCGAGCAGGGAGCCCGATGCGGGGCTCGATCCCAGGACCCTGGGATCATGACCTGAGCTGAAGGCAGACGCTTAAAGATTGAGCCACCCAGGTGCCCCTGAAAAAATTTTAAATGGACAACTTACTTTAAAAGTTTTGCTTATAGGAGTATTTGCTGAAGAAAATTATATTCTGAATAGAGACAAAAAGACAGCATCTGTGGAAAATACTGGGCATAAATATTTACACGGTTCTATATGAAAAGAACTAGAATTGAGATTATCCTTCATTTAGCAGACTTTGCTCTGATGTTACAAGGTACTTTGGAAGGTGCAGATGGATCATTTGCATTACAGATACATTCCATAGAGAAGAGCCCATGGAAGGTATCAACCCTCACAGTTATTTTAGCATTAAATGCAACTTTGATGAAATTTGGTAGGCAGTTTTACCAAACGTGTTGAAAAGACCGTATTAAAGTACATGTTCTGTGGTGCCTGGCTGGCTCAGTCAGAGGAGCATGTGACTCTTAATCTTGGGGTTGTAAGTTCGAGCCCCCCGAGTATAGAAATTACTTCAAAGTAAAATCTTAAAAAAAAACTAAAAAAAAAATGTTCCCACAAAAAATACTAGAGGTGGCTAAAACTAATTTATATATGTGAATATGTACCAAGCATAGTTATTCTATTTAAAAATATATGCGCCTGGGTGGCTCAGATGGTTACGCGTCTGCCTTCGGCTCAGGTCATGGTCCCAGGGTCCTGGGATCGAGTCCCGCATCGGGCTCCCTGCTCCTTGGGAGCCTGCTTCTCCCTCTGCCTCTCTCTCTCTCTCTCTCTGTCTCTCATGAATAAATAAATAAAATCTTTAAAAAAAAATAAAAATATATATGCCAATTATCAATATGAATGTTTTTTAGGATTTTACTTTCACGTACATAGTTATAGCTACTTCATTATTTTAGAAGGGATTTTATTTTTGAAAATCAGTTTTGAATCAAAATCTTTTTATAGGTCTACCAATTTATTAAACCAATTTGTTGGTCAAGAAATAAATTTTAACATCTGAAACATCACCTTTCCTTTCCAAAGTGTCCCAGGCTAGATGACCAAAACATACGGTCACGCTATCTGTGACCCAGAAATTCTACTCCTAGGCATGGTCCCATGCAAAGTGTGTCCATATGAGCAACATAAGACATGTGCAAGGATGTTCACAGATTATTTATAATGACCCCAAACTGGAAACAAGCAAATAATCAGAAACTGAATGGATTAAGTAGACTATGGTCTCACCGATGGCTGCACATTAGGATCCCACGTTTCCAAGGAGTCTTCCCTCCGTCTCTAAGACCCACTGCTGACACCTGCCATAGGAGGGTCACTGATTAGCTCGGTAACTAAAAGGCTCAGGACAGTCTTGCAAGGGACAACTTAAATTTTCCTCACCAAATGACTCCTCTTCTCTTTCCCAGCTGTGGCCGGGACTCCTCCCCCTGACACTCGCTAGGAACAAAGCCATCATCATCGTCAGCAGCAGCAGCCTCTGTTCCTGGCCTGGGCAGAGGCCAGAAGGGGCTGCAGGGGAAGGACCACCGCCCTCTTCACGGACAGCTTCGCCACGTGGTGCTGCTGCTCCCCCAGCCTTCACAGACTGAGCACGAGAGTTTTCCTTTCTTAGAATTGTCGCATGCAAGCCGAAAAACGTCTTCGTGAGGACCCACCATTCCTTTTCAGAGATGGAGGATTTACTGTTTGGACAGGTGACGGGACCTGCCATTTGGGGACCCACTCGGGCATAGTGAGCACTGTTTCCGACATCGGGGGTTCTTTGATTCTGGGTAGAAACACACGAGGCCGCACGGGGGTTGTTTATTGCCAGCTCGTGCCCGGGTAGGAGGGGGGGACAGCCCTAGGGACAGGGTACCAGGCTGCACGCCAAAGGACACTGGGAAGTTTTTGAAGGAGCTGAGGTGGGAGCGCGGTGACGTCGAAACACACAGGGTCGGGGAAGGACCCGGAGGGCGCGCAGGCGCAGTGGACGGAACATGCAGCTTCAGACAGCCTGGGCTTTACTTGCGCCCCGGCGTGAGTCTCAGCGTTATAATCAAGGGGAAAGTCAGTGGAAGATCGAGGGTGGGGGTCCATGGTGGCTCCGACTGCTCTGGTCTGGTTTTGGCAGGAGCAAACCGGGTTGTAAGGCGCGCCCTGGAGCTTGTGTAGATCCCGTGGCCCCTGGCTTTCTGATTGCACGCAGCACCTGCAAGCTGGGTTGGAGAAGTGGGGTATTGCAGTTACGCTATGAGGGCACCCCGAGGTTTCTCACAGGTTCCCGCTCTGTAAAGGAAATGCTTCAGGAAAGAGCACTACAAATGGGCTGACAGATATTTGAAGAACTTTCATTCTGAAACAGGCTGAAGTTATAAGGAGATTAGGGCCTGGGGCAACTTTATCCCAAGGTATGCTTTTCTAGGCAGGCGCCTCAGAATCCCTTTCCATTTCAGGACCAAGTGGTGTGCTGGGGCCTGAGATTCCGCAGCAGCTTCCAGAACTGACGGGGGACACTGCACAGTTCTGAAGTGCAAGCTTTTTTTTTTTTTTTTTTTAAGATTTTATGTATTCATTTGACAGAGAGAGACACAGCGAGTGAGGGAACACAAGCAGGGGGAGTGGGAGAGGGAGAAGCAGGCTTCCCGCCGAGCAGGGAGCCCGATGTGGGGCTCGATCCCAGGACCTCGGGATCACGGTCTGAGCCCAAGGCAGACGCTGAAGGACGGCGCCACCCAGGCGCCCCGAAGTGCAAGCTATTTTAAGACTGTCCTTTTGTGAGTAATAGAGTAGTGGTCTTTAAAAACCAAAGCAAACCTCGCCTTTGGAAATGCAACCTGCACGGCATTGCTATGTTAGATGTTCCACTTTAATACTTCAGTGAGTGTTAGAGAATAAAATAAATACGTTAATTTTAAAAGTTTTTCTGAGGCACCAAACTTTTATTTCCTGTTTGATTTAAAGCGCCCCCCCCCTTTTTTTTACGCCTTAGGTTATTTGGGAAATTGTCTAGGTTTCAGTAGATGGCGCTGCTACACTGTCTTTTCTGTCAGATTTCAGCATTGTTGCTTTCCCAGACACTAACCAGAAACTGAGGATGTGCTTAGAAGGCATTGGGAGGAAACCCCAGATCTGTTAAGCTAGTTCTAGGTAGGTACCAACTAAGATTCTGAATGTCATTTTTTTTTTAAATTCTGTGCATCGAGTAAATAGGCATATTGTGAAAAGATCCATTCGTTAGGCATTTATCTTTGATACTCCTCGTCTGAGAATTCTGAAGATCTTCTGCTGGGATTTTTTTCCCCAGGTCTTATAGTTCAGATAGGCGGATGAAGTAAATGACAAATCCTTTACTGTTCTTTTCACACATAAAACAACAAAGTCCAGAGAAGTCGTGTTACCCTGCAAATTGGCTTTTTACTCCCAAAAAACTGCTTTCTGATTTTTAAAAAATCACGCACACTGTAAGAAGTAAGGTGAACTCTCTCTAATGAGAGAATAATGTGTGACGAGCCGGCTGGCTGCAACATTTTTCCTGCTCACCCCAGGCCCATCACTGGAGCTGGTTGAGAGGCATCATCTTGTTCAATTTATTCTTTTATTAACTATTTCAGGGCTACCAAATAAGATAGATAATAATATAACAAGCATATATGAGCCTACACTCAGCTTAAGAACAGACCCATCAAGGGTACCCTTGAACACTCTATGTGTTATTCCCAAGTGCGTTCACTGCCCTCCTCTCTAGTATTTGGAGTCCAGTTTTTCCATTCATGTCTTTGTCATCTATCATACTGACTTTGTTTGCAGCTTGCTTTTTTTCATTCAACAATCTGTTTTGGAAAACAATCCAAGCTGATGTCTAGTTTATTCATTTTTACATTCACACATTGAGCGAATTCTCCACACTTGTTTAAACCATTCATCTATTGATGCCTATTTATATTGCTTCCAGTTTTCCACTATTACAGACAACACATGTTCTTGTTTATGTGTGAGATAGCCCTTTAAACCTATACGTTTTATGCACCTTAAGTATTTTATAACAACAACAGAACCTAAAGAATGCCTACAGTCATTGCAACTGGTTGAGCTTCAGATTCCCTCATTCAATGTAGTTTGTATAATTTCTTATGGAAGTCAGTGATTTAAAAGTATTAGAAAACCATGGGCGGGGGGGGGGGCTTAAAAAGCCATTTAGAGGGTAATTCAGCCTCTCTGAGTTTGTTTTCTAAGTACCTGGGAGTGAGATGGTAGGGTTGTAGGTGTATACCCATTGCACTTTACTTCAGGATGCCAAATAGCTCTTCAAAGTCATGGCAACATTTCTTCCTCCTACTGTCCTCAGGAATACTAGCTGCTCGTCATCCTCCCCAACACTGTCAATCTCATTGCTGTTTATTTTTTTTAAAACTTTTTTCTTATTGAAAATTTCAAAAATCTACAAAAACAGAATAGAATAATGAATTTTTATGTTCCTGTCATTCAATTTCAACAATTACTAACTCATGGTTTATCTTGAATTCTGTACCGTTATCCACCCACACACGCCTCCCTGATTATTTGAAGCAAGTCTTATCATTCCAGAATATTACTCTAAAAGATCAGGATTCTTTCTTTTGAGCAAAACCTTGATACCATGTTCACACTTAAAAAAAAAATTAACAGCCCTTCCTTAAGCACATCAATAACCAGTCAGGGTTCCAGTTTTCACAATTGTCTCGTAACATTTTTATGTTTTGTTTCACTCACTGTCCAAAGTAAGAGGCATAAGCTGCGATTGTTGATATAGCTTTTATTTATTTTTTATTTATTTTTATTTTTGAAAAAGATTTTATTTATTTATTTGAGAGAGAGAATGAGATAGAGAGAGAGAGCACGAGAGAGGGGAGTCAGAGGGAGGAGCAGACTCCCCGCTGAGCAGGGAGCCCAATGCGGGACTCGATCCTGGGACTCCAGGATCATGACCTGAGCCGAAGGCAATCGCTTAACCAACTGAGCCACCCAGGCTCCCTGTTGATATTGCTTTTAAACATCTTTTAATCTATGGATTCCTTCCCTCATGTCTTTATCTCCCCTCTTGGATATTTATTTATTGAAAAACCGGATTGCGTGTCCTAGAGAGTTTCCCATAGTCTGGATTTTGCTGATTGTGTCACTTGTTCCTTTGTCTCCATATTTTCTGAAAACTGATGTCGCATCACGATCAGGTTTATGTTCCAGTGTTTTGGTCCCATAGTTCACAAAGTGCTCCTGTACATCCTTTCAGGATCTCTTTCTAGTCTAGGAATCATGCTTCCTTGCAAGGGCTAAGGTCACAGTTCACACGAAGAGAAGCAGCATTCTCAGGGCATGGTCTATGTAATTTTTCACTTCTCCCTTTAGCTGAATTTGACAACAATCTTAGAGGGGAGTCATTTGATTGAGACATTCACTGCATCAAAATAATAACTTCTGGGGCACCTGGGTGGCTCAGTTGGTCAAGCGTCTGCCTTCAGCTCAGGTCACGATCCTGGGGTCCTGGGATCGAGCCCTGCATCCGGCTCCCCGCTCAGCAGGAAGAGCAGGGAGTCTGCTTCTCCCTCTCTCCCTGCCTACCATTCACACCCCCCCGTTCCTGCTCTCTTGCTTGCTCTATCTCTCTCTCTCAAATAAATAAGTAAAATCTTAAAAAAAAATAACTTCTAACCCCAAACAACTTTCCATGTACTTCAGGTCCTGCAGGCCCCTGCTCCTTCTCCAACTGGTAATCTAATTTTATTTTTCATCCATTCAGTACTTTCAGAGTTGGAGTTCAGAAAACTTAAAAATTCTCTTTTCTTGTTCTATTTAATTACTAAAAAGTTAACTAGATCTCTTTCCATGTTTCCAGGCTATTTGGTTGAAGTAGGAGAAGGCAAAACAGGTAGAGTGAAAGTAAATGAGTAGAGCAAAGCAAATGCTATGACTTTTTTTCATATTATTCTCAGTCTCTAAAATTCAGTCTTGGTGAACAGTATGTTACAGGAAAAAAAAAGATTTATAATATTGTTGAAATTTTCTTATTTATCCTCCTTTCTCTTTAAATTCTGGACAGAGGTGTGTGCCTGGGTGGCTCAGTGGGTAAAGCGCCTGACTCTTGATCTCAGCTCGGGTCTCCATCTCATGGGCTCCAAGCTGGGCATGAAGCCTACTTAAAAAAATAGAATAAAATAGAATTCTGGATGGAGGAACTGAATCTGAGAAACTGAATGAAACAAAAAAAGAGAAAAGAGAAGGGGCTTCTGGTTTAGTTTGATACAAAGTCATAAATCTCCAGGGGAATCTGGCATTTTCCACCCTTAGTCTAAGTATCTAAGGGATTTCAAATGAACACTGCAAACAAAAACAGAGAAGGGGAGGAGCTCTCTCTTATGTTTGTTAGCCTTGGGTTGGTGTTTGGGGAGTAAACATGCATGTGTGGTACAAATTCCCTTCGTAAAACCAGGTGTGGTTGAGTGGGGGGAGGTGTGTGTTAATCCCAGCAAAATTCTTGCTTTTTGCCCTGTGATGGCAAGTTTTCCTAAATGTAAATGCATTTTGAAGGACTGGGGAGCGCTATTCGAGTCATTATTTGCCATAGTTTTTTTTTTTTAAATAATCCTTTTGATTGTCTTTATTAATCTTGTTTAAATTCAGTTTGGATTTGAAATATCCTTTAAAAACAAAATGCAAATATTGATCAGTAAATAATTAGATGCTTGATTGATGAAGATATACTGTTTTCTACTTTGAGGCTGATAAAAGAGGATGTATGGACACACAAAGAAAATATTTTGCAGGATGGAGAAAGTAATTTTTTTATGATTAAATTTGGGGCTTTCTAAAGCTGTAGTTGCTAAATTGTTGAAGAGCTTCACAGATAGTAGTTATGAACCATCTTTGAACACAATGGGCTCATTAGCCTGTAAGCAGTCTATAATTACACACAACTGATAGATATGGAGAAATAAGGAGACAATGGGCACACTTACTGAATGGGCCCATTTCCATCGGGTGATGGAGAAGAAAGACCAGTTGGATGCTCAGAGGGGCCCCAGAATCATTCATCATTGGGAAAACCAGGGTGTAAGAGGAAAGATGACCAGTTTAATATCCTGTACTTCATTAGAGGCAGCACATGAAGTAGAACCAAGAAGTCCTGATTCTGAGACCCTTTTCAATACATTCTGATCCTATTAAGGACAGCAGATAAAACCTGACAATGGTGGTTGTCAGTGAATACAATAGTGTGTTTATGGCAAAGGATCAGAACACAGACTTCAGATGTAAGGCTGCATTAAAATAATAATTTTTTCATGCTTTTTCACTGACACACTTGAACATTAATAGCACCTTCAGCAGAATCATCTTTTAGGATAGTGGTTAACGATATACCAATATACACATACATTATAATATGAATTCTTTTGTTTTCGGGGTTAGCCACCGGAGGATAACATGCACTCTTTTTTTCTCCATACAGGATGGACATTATCTGATATGTCTGAGACAACTTACTCTGGTGGAGGATTGGCCTCTTTCTGCCTGTTCCCACTGCCTTTATCAGCCATGGTATGGCCTGTGTCAGAGCCTCCCCTCTGGTCTCCCAGGTTCTGGTTTTCCATGGTTCCGCCTACATAGCTTTTGACTACATAGATTTTGTGTTTAAAAATCCTTCAAGGACATAGTGGTATCTTGTACAACCCTCCATTTTAGCTATTTATCACATGGAATAGCAATGATTTACTGACGTGCCTACCTTTCACACGAGCATATGAACTTCTCTAGGATGAGACCTTCCCTCCTAGCCTGACACATAGATGTTGTAGGCTGATAAAATGAATAGCAAATCAGGGGCGCCTGGGTGGCTCAGTGCTGGCCTTTGGTTGCACCAATAGCATCCTCTCATGGACCACTTGGACATGTGTGCTCTGTTTTGCTAACCCTTGAACAAAAACAATTAAGATAAATTGTTGACTTAAAAGTTCTAGTTCTTTTTTACCTGGGAAAACACACGTGTGATAAAAAGAAACTCAGATAGTACAAAAGGATTAAAAAAACCCTTATTTTTCACCCTCTTGTTTTATTGTGTCTAGTTCAGCTTCCTTAGTTTTTCTTTTTCCTCATTTAAAATAGCCCCCAGGGACGCCTGGGTGGCTCAGTCGGTTAAGCATCTGCCTTCGACTCAGATCATGATCCCAGGGTCCTGGGATCTAGTCCCACATCCAGCTCCCTGCTCAGCGGGAAGTCTGCTTCTCCCTCTACCCCTCCCCCCTGCTCATGATCTCTCTCTCACGCTCTCTTTCTCTCTCAGATGAATAAATAAAATCTTAATAAAAAAATAATATACCCCCTTCAGCCCAGAGTTCAAAATGATTTTATTTTCAAAAGAATTGGTCTAGGATCATCATAGTTTTAAACACTTCACTGACCAGAGTTTTAAAGAGGTCCTAGCCAAAGCGTGGCTAAGCAGTCATTCGTGTTTCTGTGTACCCTTCTCAACCCTGGGTATATGCAGAGCTCATCAGTACTCTCACCAAAAGTCACAGTGGGCAGCTGGTGCAGGACGCGTGCCAGAAATTAGTGTGGTGGGTGAATCAGATGTCCAATATTTGTGCCAGTTGGTTGCAAAATGAAAGATAGATGGAAACCCTCAGAATGGTTTGTCTGAGCTGGCAACCGACTCCTTTTCACGTCTTGCTGACAAATGATTTCAGGGGAGAAAGAACTTAAGATTGAACAGAATGATGATTCTGTTGTGTCTAGACATGGAAACTCTGCTGAGGCTGCTGTGAGTTTAGAAGAAAGGGTGAATCTAAATCTGCTATATCTAAATAAGTCCCGGTTTTATAAGATCTCTGGACACAAATATTTTCATGAAATGCTGATATTTCAAAACTGCAGTATGAGGAAACTTTTATATTTTATATTTATATATTTTGAATTTGAATGAGGATGATTGCTTAATTCACTCCATTTTGAAGATACACATTTTGAAAGGGTGTTGACAATTTTAGTATTTCTTAGTGTAGTCCCTATCGTGTTGTTTAAAAAAGCTTTGGAGGGGCGCCTGGGTGGCTCAGTCGTTAAGCGTCTGCCTTCGGCTCAGGTCATGATCCCGGGGTCTTGTGATTGAGCCCCGCATCGGGCTCCCTGCTCCTCCGGAAGCCTGCTTCTCCCTCTCCCGCTCCCCCTGCTTGTGTTCCCTCTCTCGATGTGTCTCGCTCTGTTAAATAAATAAATAAAATCTTTAAAAAAAAAAAAAAGCTTTGGAAATGGAGAAAGGATTCCAGCCTGGAGACATGCTGAAGCTTTGGGGAAAATCTGGTGTTTCAAGGGCATGTGATACAAAATAAATCAATATAAAAATATTCTGAGACACAAACCAAGAGAACACAACGCATAAGGGGATTTTTATAGCAAGTTGAGTCTTCTATGACACACTGACCTCAACAGTTGTTACCTGAGATAAAAGCGTTGAGCAGGTGGCTCTGCAGAGAGAGGTGCTCAGTAGATATTGTTGGTGACCGAAAGCTTATTATGCAGAGAAAAGAATTTTGTGAATGAAGAATATTGTGAGGCAACATGCCCAAATGTCTTAAATGACTTTAGAACATTTTTTTGATATATCAGTAGTAGAGTTAAAATAGTTTCCTCAAGTACACAGTAAGCATCTGCAGTGATAATCAGAGCAAGTAATTTGGTTAATTCTGGCCTAAAACATTTGAGGTAGAAACAAACATTTATCTTAATTAACATTGTATTTGCATAAAATGTTCTGTGATTCACATCCAGCATGTGTTATAGGTAATTATTCAGACTTGGTACTGAATATTTGTTATGATTTCCAAATGTTCACATGTTGAATGTTCTTGAAGAAGCACCTTCAGGTTGAATTCTTCCATTGAGATTCTTTTTTCTTGGGAGCATCTCATTTGTTCCAATATTTACATGAACAGAATGCCTTGCTGTTTTTCCATTTTAAGGGAGCAAAATTTGTTGTAGGAGAGTCCAGAATGAGAAAAACAATGACAATTTGAAAAGCATACCTCCCTTACTTTAGAACTTGGCACTAAATTTCCTTTTGTGGACAAAGTCCAGCTGGCCAGACTTTCTGGCCTTGTTTGGCCTCCTGCAATTCTGCTTGGGCTGAAGGAACCGAGAAGACAATGGACAGAGAGCGGTTTTGGGGCGGGGGGGAGAGGGTGAGAGGGGCAGCAGGGTGAGGCAGGAGACCTTCTCCTGCCCTGGGAAGTTGTCTTTCGTTCACCACAGGACATGGAGTCTGCTGTGGCCAGATCCCACAGAGGCTTGTTTTCATTCTCACAGATGTCTGAAGAATTGCTTTCCCTTGGCGTTTGCACTCATTTTATTTGTGTCCTCCCCAAATCTCTTGACTTAGTGTTAGACAAACTCTCAACAACGAGCTGGACAGAACTCCAGATGATAGAGTTCCTTGCCCCACCTTGTGGTGCTGGGATCGCAGAGCTCACTTCTGGGGGGGAGGGGGGAGTCGGCCAAGTGTTGGGAGTCCATTCCACTGAGATATGCAGCATATCACAAAACCAGTCCTGCCAAAATGGACACGCTTCCCTCCCCTGAAACAGGAAGAAGTGCCGCCCTGGGAAACCAGCACAGACTTGGGTTTTTTCTTTTTCCCACCAGTAGAGCTTGTGGGTGTGGAAGTAAGAGAAAAAAAGGTGAGAAGGGGTGAGCTGAGAGGTGTTTCCATGGTGAAAGCAGTCCCGGCAGAGGTGAGGCTGCAAAGTTGGTCAATAATAATTTTATTCACCTTTCAATTACTTAGTTACTTAAAAAATTTTTTTGAGTGGCTCCCTTTTGTTGCCAGACTGTGTTCTAGGAGCTAGGACTACGGTAGTGAAGGGCCAAGTCCCTGCCATCATGGAATTTATATTTTTATATATGCACACACGTTATTATAATTTATAATAATGTGTGTGTATATAAAAATATATTATAATAAATATGTATGACTATATGTTATTTATACATAATATACAGATTATATGTATATATAATATTATAGTAAGAGAGACAATAACCAAGGAAGCAATTACATAAATAAATAGATCATGTAAATTGAGCTAGTGATAGGTGCTGTGAAATAAAATAAACCAGAGTCTGAGAGTAAAGAGTAATGCCTCTGTGTATGTGTGTATCTGTGTGTGTGTGAGTGTGTGTGTGTGTGTGTGTGTGTGTGTGTGTATTTTAGATAAGCAGCCAGGAAAGGCTGCTAGGAGGAAGTGACATTTGAACAGAGAACCTGGAATGAGGGGGTGAACAAGTCAGATGAGTAATTTATCAGTTAAACCGGGGAGTGCCTTTCTTTTCCTCTAGCTCGGGATGCCGGTTGTCTCTGGAGCTGGGACCATAGCCCCACTTCTGGAATCACAGAGAGACCAGGGAATTAAGGATCCTCTATTTTGGCCCCCCCTGGAGGTGGGGGGCTGAATGTTAGAGGTGTGGCTCTGCTGGGGAGGCTGGATCTGAGATGGGGTGAAGGGGTAGCAGGGTCTCCAGGCTGGGGGTATAAGAGGTGCAGTTGGCTCTTGAATCCCAGCACTCATCAGCTGGGTGACCTGGGCAAGTTATTTAACCTCTCTGTGCATCACTTTCTATATCTAGAGAATGGGGTTAATAAAGGTCCCTCTGTCACAGGGTTGTTAGGATTAACTGAGCTAGTATATATGTAGTCCTTTTATAGGTAGAGTCCTGGCACAGAGTAAGTTCTATGTGAGTGTTGGCTGTTATTTACATATCTCCCTCCTCAGGGAGCCCCCCGCTTTTCCGGAACCCTTATGTAAAAGGTTGATTAAGGACCGCCTACAATAAGGTCATTATTCTACCCTGTTGAAGCCTGTGTCCTCAGAGACTGACTTTCCCCTGCCGCCTTCCTTACTCAACCTAAACACAAAAGAGCTGATTGTTTTTGTCCCACAGACAATATGGTATCCTAAGGACAGGTGCCGTGACTTCAGGCAGCCTTGCTTGACTGCAGGAGAGGGTTTCTTCCACAGGGACTTTCTGGCCTCTTTCTAACCAGAGTTGAGGAAAAAAATGAACAAAATTTAATTTTCCTTGGGAAATCTCAGTGTGTTTAGCATCTGTGTCTTTGATCCCATATGCTGAGAACTGTATTGAGTAGCTTGTAGGAAAATGCGAAAGAAGTAAAGAACGTGGTGATTGTTCAAAAACGCCCATTCGGTCACGTCGCTCCTCTGCCTAAGACATTTTAATATTAGCGGTGGCCCACTGCTGATTGGATAAGGCGCAGACTCTGGTTTGAGGGCTTTCATGTTCTTCCCCTACTTCCTAATGCACTGATCCACGCACCACAGGCCTCCCCTGGTAATTCCTGCCTCATTGAACCGCTTTGAGTTTCTGCTGCCAGCCAGGCTCTCTCCTCCCCTGCGCTCTTCCTCAGCCAGAGCACTGCCCCCTGCCCCTGGCCCCCGCTGTCCTTAGCCTGACCGACCCTAATACAACCGAAAAGTCTCTGGTCACTCATTCCTTCTTCAGGGAGGCCCTCCTGGGTCTTGTAAGCCTGCATGAGGGGCCCCTCTTAGGTGCTGCCTTCGAACTGCCACTTTCTCCATCACCGATGGCATCAGATTATTACTCAGAGGGTCTGAGTCCCTCATCACATGTTCCTCATCCCCGTGTGCCCTCTGCTGCCATCAGACTAGTCACTGATGAGTTTCTTGACTGAAGGCATGTTCTCTGCTTTCTGGGAGTTTGCAATCTATCTGATGGGAGGACTGCACATAGAAGTGCAAACCTGGGGCGCCTGGGTGGCTCAGTCGGCTGGCGACCGACTCTTGGTCTCAGCTCAGGTCTTGATCTCGGGGTTGTGAGTTCAAGCCCCATGTCGGGCTCCACGCTGGGCATGGAGCCCACTTAAAAAAAAAAAAAAAAGTGCAAAGCCAACAGTTCAGCCAGTGCCTCTAGCAAGTGGATTTTGGCCAATGTAGCTAGAGCACAAGGACGAGGCAGGGAGCGTTGGGAGGTCTGGCTAAACAGAGCCGCAGGGGTCCAATCACGCAGGGCTTGTAAACAACACGTGAGAGAGTTCAGTGTCATCCGGGCACAGCAGGTGACGACGAGGAGTTATAAGCAAGGGGAAGGGCTATCCTTAAAGTTTCTCCACAACAGAGCAATTACACACATCTGATCTGCTGAGTCGGAGCCTCACCGGCTCCTTTCCTATGGGCTGTTGGTTGGTGGAGCCTCTCTGATTTGTCATAGCCCCCCTCTGCCCCTCATCAGCTGCATGACCTCGTGCAAGTTCATTCAGTCCTCCTGCACCAATATCATCACATGACTAATAGGAGTACTAACAGAACCTACTTACAGGGATCTGTGAGGATTAAAGGAGGTAATGTAAGTGCAGTGCTTAGCACCGGGACTGCAGCAGACTATGAGAGTGAATTACAAAGACAGTAGTCGGTAGTATAGCAGTAAAAGTCCCAGAGGCAGTGACAACAGCAGTGTACAGACACTCTTAATAGGGGTAGAGGAGCTGTACCCTGGGGGTCGGAACCCCGGGAGCTGCGAGAAGGCCTCCTACTGAGAGGGCCAGCAGAAAAGGTGGGGGCAAGGGAGGCTTGTGGGAAAGGGTGAAAAAAGGTATTTTCAGATCTCCTACCTCCCTTTGTGGACTATGGAATAGGATACAATGCACTTTAAATTGGATTTAAAAGACCATTTTATGCGTTTTCCTGTACCCCACTTGAGTGCGAGCATCTGGGCTGGGGCCACCCTTCTGCCTCCTTCCAGCGCTACAGGGGTGAGTACTAAGGTATGTTATTAATACCACTGCTATAATTTTTTCAATGTGAATGCAAGGAGCCCTTCCTCGAAGTCTCTGGGAGATCTGGATTTCCCTGGGTGATCAAAGTGTAGATGCAAGGTGTGGAAAATGGAGGTCACTTTGGGGTCAATCCTCCCTGGAAACGTTTCTGTATTTGAAATCAACCTTATGTAAATAAGTGCTAGAAAAGGCAATCGTTCTTGTGTATTAGATTACCCCCCGCAGGCTCTACTGCCTTCTGTCAAATCACCCCCCACCCCTATGCTCCCCTACAAAGCCATTTATCTCTTACCTCTATTTAGATTTGAATCTCTTTTTTTTTGAAATTAATTAATTCATTTTTTTTTTTTTAGAGAGAGAGAGAGAGTGTGCAAGCAAGGGTTGGTGGGGGGTGCAGAGGAAGAGGGAGAGAGAGAATCTTAAGCAGACTCCACAACCAGCATGGAGTTCGATGCCAGGCTTAATCTCACAACCCTCAGCTCCTGACCTGAGCGGAGATGGAGCTGGCTGCTTAACTGACTGAGCCAGCCAGGTGCCCCTTTCTTTTTTCTTTTCTTCTTAAAGAGATTGGCATGGAGAAAGATTTACTAAAACTTTTTCAGCTTTTTTTTTTCCCCCTCCGAAGAAGAGAACAGTGTTTTAGCCTCTTGGCCATTTCAGCTTGATGCAATTGTGTGGAATCCCCGCTTGACACCATTCAAAATCTGCTGCGTGTACTGAAGGCAAATTCAGGGTCATTCACAGATGCTAGAGTAGCACCTGGCTCCACACTCAGCTTTCAGAGACAGCACTCTCTTCTTTCCAAATTCAGGGCCAACAATTCTCAGACTCTTGAAATGAGTTGTGAATGGGGCAGTAAATGTTTTTTGTTGTTGAGAGAGGAGAGGAGGGACACGGGAGAGTAGGTGGGGGGGGAAGGGGCAGAGGGACAGGGAGAGAATCTCAAGCAGGCTCCACGCTCAGCACGGAGCCTGATGTGGGGCTTGAACTCAGGACCCTGAGATCATGACCTGAGCTGAAATCAAGAGTTGGACACTTAACTGACTGAGCCACCCAGGCATCCCAAGGGGCGGTGAATTAAATAGAAACCAGGGCAAGGCATGGGCTAAAAGCTGGTACATTGAGAAGGGTAAAAAGGAGTGTAGGCCTCACATGAGGGCTTCACCAGCAAGACTGTGGTTGCAGCAGTGTTTGGAGGTACTGGTGTCAAAGTTTTAAAAAATAACAGGGTTTAAACAAAAAAAAAAAATCAAAATAAGAATACACACACACACACATATAGAATAAGTGCTAACTTCCTTTTAAGTTGGGTATAGCATTCTGTTCCTATTACTCAAATTGATTTAATTTTCAATATTGATTTTAAAAGCTGAAGGGTTTGTATGTTTGGGTGATTCAGTGATGAAAATCTTTATTGAAGATCCAGTGATTGCTATGAAAAATGCAGATGGACTCCAGAGGGCTGTCCCAACCAAAGCTGACTTTCCTGTAATAGCCCCTGGAGATATCTGACTTAAAAGACAGAGGAAATTAAGCTCCGGTTAAAGTATTTGCAGAGAGAATTTTGGAAGTGTGGAGGCAAACTAGATGTACAGCAACCAGACTATCCTAGACTAAGAGATAACTTCTGGCTTAATGTCTGCTTGGTAAACTATGGAATGCATAGAAATGATGAAATCTGGGACTTTTCTATACAGGACTTCACATGGAGCAGCATTTGAACCAGTGACTCATGGTATTATTAAAGAATGGTTTATTTCTAAGCCACCTCAACTAAATAAATGCACCCCACTGTGGCAGAGACTGCTAGTTATCTCCTAATACTGATTTTTCTCATCTTACTGGCTGAACCCAAGACCTTGTAGCAAGGTGTGGCCACGTGACCAATACAGGCTGGTGGTTGACAAATGGAAGGGAGGTGTGCAACTTCCCTCTTTGTACCTCTTGGGTTTTCCCTTAAAGGGAAGGGCATGGCTTTCTCTTGCCCTCTTTTCTATAAACTAAAATGCAGACGTGATAGAGCCACCAACTTGAACGAAGAGATGGAAACCATTTTGAGGATTCGGAGCACAAGAAAGAATAACTTGGACCCTTGATGATTCTGTGGCTGCCATTCTGGCCCTGGATTCCCTTCCTTGACTATGTGAGAGAGAAATAACCTACTAGCTTATTATTATTTTGAGAGAGAGAGAAGAGAGTACACATGCGTCTGGGGGTGGGTGGGGAGGGGGCAGAGGAAAGAATCCAGAGCTGACTCCTGTGCTGACTTCGGAGCCTGATGTGGGGCTCGATCTCACAACCCTGAGATCAAGATCTGAGCTGAAATCAAGAGTCGGACGCCAAACCAACGGAGCCACCCAGGCGCCCCTAACCTACTAGCTTTTTAAAGCCTTGGTTGTGGGCACCTGGGTGGCTCAGATGGTTAAGCGTCTGCCTTCAGCTCAGGTCATGATCCCAGGGTCCTGGGATCGAATCCCGCATCGGGCTCCCTGCTCCTTGGGAGCCTGCTTCTCCCTTTGCTTCTCTCTCTCTCTGTCTCTCATGAGTAAATAAATAAAAAAAAATCTTAAAAAAAAAAAAATAAAGCCTTGGTTGTTTCAGACCTCTCTCTTATAGCAGCCAAACCTATGTCCTAACCCAAATAACCACGTCTTAGGTGTAGAATGGATGCATACTGTGGTTATTCTTTTGGCTGGAGAGTACAGCATCTTCTCGCGCTTTTCTTTGCACATGGAATATGTGTATAGTTCTTTTTTTTTTTTTAAGATTTTGCTTATTTGTCAGAGAGCGAGCAAGCACACGAGCGCACAAGCAGGCTCCCTGCAAGTGATAAGCACTCCATAAATTGTAATATTAACAACCCATCCTCCAGTTTCAGAGGGAAGCCAGCAGACACCAACTGCATAGATAACAGTCCCAGGTTCTTAAGTCCCGAGAGAAAAGGTTATAAACAACTCTCTTCTTGCTCCCTGAGCTAGATGCTGAGCAAAGGCAATTGGAATGGCTCTGGGATCATGACCCGAGCTGAAGGCAGACGCTTCACTGACTGAGCCATCCAGGTGTATTCCTGTCGTAATTTCAACACAAATGGTAGATAGTACTGTTTTATTAAATAGTAGATTTAATGTCTCCTGGTTTCAGTCTTATTTGATTTCTGTATCATCTAGGCAACTAGTGACCAACAGTAAGTGATGTTTCTATTTCTTTATGATGAATTAGATGTCCCTGTGGATCCTCAGGTGTTTAACAAGTCCGTGTTGTAAATTAGACTGACTCTTGGATTGAGTGGGCATGACAAACGGTGCATTGCACGCCAAGAAAGTGCCGTTTTGTGCTGGCAACCACTTTAGTTGGTTGAAAGGGAATTCCTAGGAGGAAAACATAGAGTCTTAAGCAAGATTAAAAAATCTCTTTCCAGATTTCTTAAATTTTGATTTTATAACTCAGTTTATCACAGTATAGGCTAGTAAGGAATACAGTCATCTATCAGAAGGGTGTTCCATTCAGAATTTCAGATTTCTGTGGACCAATAGAAAAATAACCAAGATTTCTTGAGCATTCATGTGCTCAGGTGATGCAGGGGCTCTACATGCAATATTGCATGTAGTCCTCCCAGTATGAGGTCGGGAGAACTACTTGCTTTTATCTCCATTTTGTAGGTGAGGAAATTAACACTTAGAGAGGCTTAGTGACTTGGCAGTTTACACGTCTAGTGGTGGCAGAGTCAGGATTAAATGTCTGACTTGTAGACTTCCAACACTCAACCCGACTATACTGCATATTACATAGATGCTTAAAACCAATAAACTTTTTGTGGTTTTCCTAATAGCTTCTTTCTCTGATTCAGCTATTGTTATGCTGTTTTTACCTAGCACTTGCACATTTCTTGTTAATGTAAAGATGTTTGCAAGCAAGAAGCGGGAGAAAATTCTAATAGTACAGTGATTTCATCAGTACTGTCAACCTGTAGAAATATTTGACTTTGGTTTGTTTATGATGGCAGGATGGGGACAGTTGGTAGCAGTGAGAAAGAGATATTTTTAAAATTTTGAATTTTAATTCCAGTTAACATGCAGTGTGATATTAGTTACAGGTGTATGATGTAGTGATTTTAATAGCAGTTAGCCTCTTAATATAACTCGATGGTGTCATAGCAATGAATTAATGTTTTTTAAACAAATATATATATAAATTAACACTGTGTCTTTAATCTGTTAAAAAAACAAAATTCAGCAGGTAAATTTGAAGATCTAATTGGCTTTATTCTAAGATTCCTGAATGGGACAGTTTCTCATCTAGCAAGTAGAAAGGAGCTGCCAGAGGCTGTACGAAAAGAAGGGTTTTCTAGGCAAAAGAGGGCAGGGCCAAGGAAGTCATAAACAAAAGAAAGGATTATTTTAGGCAGGTCATCTTCCTTTGGGGAAAGGGCTGAGGTCTATCATGCAGACTACCTTACTATATAGTGTTGATCAGAAAATTCCAGACTGGTTAAAAATTCCACCTCTGGGAGAAGCTAAAATTGCAGTAGGTTAAGTATTAAGTCTTGGCTTGCTGGCACGGGGCTTAGCACAAGTGATTGCATTTGGGGTCTACTGTTCCTTTTTAAGCAATTCCTGTGCTCCTCCTATTGCCGAGAACACCTTTAGAACTCCCTTAAAAACAGCGCTCAACAACTATGTTATCGAATATTCTTTATGGGTCAAATATTGGCCTTTCAGAGGTTCCACTGGTGGAGCAATGTCATTCAGGAACAAGACTTGTAAATCAAGTGGGTGTATAAGGTGAAGAATTCTATTTTATTCCTTAAATGAAATACAGGTGTAAAGTGATGAGCCTAATTTTCCTACGTGTGGGTGGCTCTGAGGGGACAGTTCCAAAAATGTTTTAAGAATGGCAGCAACATTGGAACGATTGTAGTTTTTTGATAACTACTTTAAAGAAAAAATTGGAATCACAGTGGACCTCTGGGATGCTTATTTTTAAAAAGTCACAAAAATGCGGAAAATGTGTCCATGGACAGTGTTGCTGGAACAATTGATAGCTTCCCCTCTGGCTTTCTCTTCCAGCAACCAAATTACTTACTCATCTGTGCCCTAACAGGTTACTGAATAACCAACCAGTGGATTCCTGCCCTTTCTGTACTTCTCTATTTTAGACTGAGGGAAAAAACTCCCACATTCCTCCTTGAAGGCTCTGTGAGTCCTAAAGAGTGGCTGGTCTTCCTGTTTAATTCTCCTGTGTTCTGGGAAATATGTGAGATGTATAGCTTAGTGATAAAGAGACGTGACAGACTTCTGAGGAGGTGACAGAAACTCAGCTCCCAAAAGGCAGTCTGCAAGATTTTTGTTGTTCTCATTCCAAGTGTGCGACAACAGTGCTCTGCCTGTGTTAATATCCAAGACCGACAAATGACAGCCGAAGAGAATGGTCTCTGATAAGAGTGAAGTTCTTTGCCTGGAGCCATCTGCAAGCTGACGTATGTTGATAAGCACTCCATAAATTGTAACATTAACAACCCATCCTCCAGTTTTAGAGGGAAGCCAGCAGACACCAACTGCATAGATAACAGTCCCAGGTTCTTAAGTCCCGAGAGAAAAGGTTATAAACAACTCTCTTCTTGCTCCCTGAGCTAGATGCTGAGCAAAGGCAACTGGCAAGACGGTGACAATGGCCACCAAAATTGTTTCCAGTTTCTGCAAATCACTCCTAAGAGTGGAAATCAACGGTGCAAACCTTTCCAAGTAACGGTGTCAAGTTTAGACCATTAATCACTGTCCCCAGCACTGGAGGGTCCTTTGGTTAATGGCGTTACTTCCTGAGCCGGGCTTCTCACTATCTATTGGCAGGATTTATGCCTCATTACTCTCTTGGCTAAAGAGTTCCTCAAATTTCCTAAGGCTTCTCTCCCCGCAGGATGAGGAGGAAGAGGACAACTCCCATTTTGGGTTGTGCTTTGTTTTTCCCTTTGAATTGTGAGTGATCTATGCTCTTCTCCCTTGTAGCCATCACTGTAATTGATGGGCTTCTAGATTTATTTGTCCCCATAGGGCTCCATCTACATGACACTCACTGGTGGGTTTGCTCTATTTCCTGACAAAAGTAGTGACCTGGGTGGTGGAAAGTATTGATTCAGTTGCTGATCAGTGGAATACAACCTGTTAGAATAACCTTTGAACGGTGAGTAAATAATCCAGGGCACCTGTGCAACACTGTTATGGAAAGGAAACTTTTCAAAATATCGCCTTTTTCACCACGTAGTGCTATAACATAGCAATTCTAGTCTTGTTTCTGCCAAGTTGATGTTGCAAAAACGTCTGTTATTTTCTGTTAACCAGCTATCAAGCTAAGTAAAATGTGAGTTTTGACAGTTCATTTTTTTTTTTTTTTTTAAAGATTTTACTTATTTATTTGACAGAGACACACTGAGAGAGGGAACACAAGCAGGGGGAGCGGGAGAAGCAGGCTTCCCGCCGAGCAGGGAGCCTGATGCGGGGCTCGATCCCAGGACCCTGGGATCACGACCTGAGCTGAAGGCAGACGCTTAAGGACTGAGCCACCCAGGAGCCGTGACAGTTCATTCTTAACAACCTCTTTTAATGAATGCCTGGTCAACCAAGTTACTCAGATCTGATGTCACAGACTACACAACCTCAGGGAACCATTCAGATCACGAGATTGGAAAAGTAATTGATTTGAAACCAACACAAATACCAAGGCAGACAATGCAGGTAGCCTATCGGTTTATCATTTCCCGAGCCTTCCTCACTAACTGAACCCCATTATGTTGAGGTATTTGGTGGCCATGTACTTTGTGGGCCCTCCCCTGTCCCAGGAGTGAGCGTTGGCATGGCAAGCCCACTGCTCTTGCCCACCCCAGGTAGAGGTTTGGTCTTGTGACATAACTGGTCAATGGGACATGAGGGGGAATCTGCCGGGAGGATTTTGAGAAAGTTCTCCCACCCTAATAGAAATTGAGATGAGAGGAATAACTGTCCTTTTCTGCTTCTGGACAAGCTCTGTGAAGAGATGACCTCGGCAGCTGCTGTGGCCATCTGGTCACCACTGGTGGGAGGAGAAGGGTGGGTGGGCGGTCCCAACAAGCTGAGGATGACAGAGCAGAAAGTTAAAAGAAACTCATACACTGAAGTGCTGAACTGTCCTGAATCCACCTTGCCTTTGGATTTTTTTGTTTGTTCGTTATGTGGGATAATAAACACCTTATTGTTTAATGTACCGATAGTTGGGTGGTTTTCCGCAACTTGCAACTGAAAAGCATTCTAATAGACCTAAGTATAAATCTAGGTGTAATATTACTGGTGGAAGCAGGAAGTCCTGTGCTCTGAAACCTTGAGCAAAATTGTTCTCAACTCTGGAATGAGTCGGAAACCTGTCAAAATTTTTTAAGTTCTGGATTAAATATCAGGAAGCAGGGAAGGACTGTAATTCACAGAGGAAATCAAATCTAGAATTTCAATGTGAAGGCAAAAATGATAGTGATGCTCGCTGTCAAGACTGAAATATGCACATTCTGCTTTTGTGCCAGACACAAAAGGCCATATAGCATATGATTCCATTTATATGAAATGTCCGGAGTAGACAAGTCCGCAGAGAAAGCAGATTAGTGTTTGCCAGGGCCTGAGGGATGGGGGGAGGAGGGGGAGTGATTACTTAATGAGAATAGGGTTTCCTTTTGAGGTGATGAAAATATTCTGGAACTAGTTAGTGGTGATGGTTGTCCAACACTGTGAATGTACTAAATGTCACTGAATTGTACACTTAAAATAATGAATAAATGGCAAATTTTATATTATGTGTATTTTATCACAACACAATAAAATTTTAAAGAAACACGAAATGAGCATAGTGTGGCAATGACATGACAAGGAGGAGCATTCCTGTGCATGGAATAAATTCATCATTGAGTTTGAAATCTTTTTTAACTTCAAAATTGTTTTTTTTCCAATATTTTAAGATGAATTAAATGGTATTTACAAAATATGTTTTCAGTTAATGGATCATTTTTTTAAAAAGATTTTCTTTATTTATTTGAGACGGAGAGAGAGATCAAGGGAGAGCATAAACAGGGGGAAGGGGCAGAGGGAGAGGGAGAAGCAGACTCCCTGCTGAGCAGGGAACCCCAGGCAGGGCTCAATCCCAGGACCCGGAGTTCATGACCTGAGCCGAAGGCAGATGCTTAACCGACTGAGCCACCCAGGCACCCCCAGATCATTTTTAATTCAAACATTTTTTTTTTATTGAAAATAAATTTTTAAAAAAGACAACAAATATACCACTTGTTTTTGACAGTTGTTTAACTATTATGTCCTAAGGGCTACCAGTCATTATGAAATTAGGTTCCTGGCCCTGAGAATAAGAAGCCCATGAGTGGGGCGCCTGGGTGGCTCAGTCAGTTAAGCATCTGACTCTTGATTTCAGCTCAGGTCATGATCTCAGGGTTGTGGGGTCACGCCCTGTCTCGGGCTCAGCACTCAGCGCGGAGTCTGCTGGAGATTCTCCTCCTCCCCCTGCTCACTCTCTCTCTCACTCTCTAAATGAATAAAATCTTAAAAAAAAAAAAAAAAAAGAAGCCCATGAATGGCTTAAAACCTTGTCTGAAAATAAATAATTTGGTTTTACAGAATAAGTCTATTTTCTGGACAAAAGCCAATCCTATGCAAATAGGAAAGGTTATCAGTTCACAGTGCAATAGTGCATATTTATGTCTGTTAGTGAATATGAAATTTTGATTAATATCCTCAAGCTCTAAAGAATATAAGGATCAATGTTGCCAATATTTGTTTGGTCTGTTAGCATAAAGCTGTATGTTCAATTCCAGTTGTCGATGTTTGTTCAGTATAGGAACAGCCTGAGATCCTTAGCTGAGAATAAGCTGTCTTGTCACATATGTGTCAACAGTAGCATCTTCAATATCCCCAATATCCTGAGTACTGCAGCTGTCAGTTAAATAACTGAAAGACTAAGAAATCCGTAAGTTACTTAGCTGAGACAAATTACCTATTTGAAGCAGTTACTTCCTTATTTTTCAGTGAGGATTGATTTTGTTTCCCCACAACATTTCTTTAGAAACACAGTTGACAATTGACTATAGAGTAAGTCAGTAAGAGGCAGGAAGATAGTTTGGAGAAGTTGCTCTTCCAAATTGAGCTGGAAGCATGGGTTGGTTTTATTTCATGCCCTCCAATGTGTACTTCGTTTTAACAGTATCTCTCTGCACGGGGCATGTGTTGTGGCTTCCTAAATTTGGGCCAATTTTGAGTAGACGTGGATCATCGTTTTTCAATATATTTGTGTATTGATTCATCGCCAATCTGTCTCTCTCCCCTTTTCCCTCCCTCCCTCCCTTACTCTCTCTCTCTCCCTCCTTCAAGATTCTTAAACTGAAGAAGACCCAGGGATAGAAATACTTTGTCTTAGATGTACGACAGGGAACACTGTGTCCCAGCTCCTAAAATTAAGACACATGTGATTTAGAAGAGATCTCTGGGTGAGGCCCTTTTACAGAAAGTGGAACTCCTACAGATAAGAATAAACACAACACTGGGAATCTCAGGGCTTCGGGAAAGACTCTTTTGGAGTGGCTTTATTGCTTCTCGTTTTGCTGCAGAGGTGTAATGAGGGGGATCCTGTGGGACTGAGTTTCTGATTTTTTTGTTTGCTTATTTATCAAAAGGAAATACAGAAATCTCTGAGGGGGAGATTCACACCCAGTGTTTTAGTAACTTTCCAGAAGGCTGTGCTAGACTCAGATCATAAATCTCAACAGAAAATCGTTTCCTTCCCTCTGTTGGCAGCCAGCCTCATTTACTCAGACCTTTAAGAGGTGGGAAACATCCCTAAATCTTCGCTGCCCCCTTCTGAATCACGTGTCTGGTAGATCAGGAGAGAGTACAGCTGACAGTCTGTGTTTTCTCTTGCGTAGGAGCAACCTCCCTTTGATCTCAACCCTTGACTTTCTGGCAGCCAGCCATATCCCGGAAGGAAAAGGAGGACAGAATGAGGAGAAGTCATATTTATTTTAAGGGAACCAAAAGGGCCAGGGAGAACGTTCAGACACGAGCAGGTACACCATGGAGCGGAGTGGAGCAGAAATCAGAAAAATGTGAGGATAAAAAGGCACTCCTGAAAGCTTGCAAATCCCCAAGCGTCCTCTTTCATAAAGACCAGAAACACTATCAGAAAGGATGCACAATCCAAGATGAATTACTTTTATGAGATTTTGTGACAGCGTGGGGAAGGGTGGACAGAAATCAAAGGATTTGCCTTTCTCTTGGCATGGTTTCCATTGCTGATTCTCTGCTTGTTATGATAACCGCGCTGGATGCATGTTTTATTCTTTGCGGTGCCAACACCAACACTGTGCATCACGGTTGCTCCTCACATAGGGCCTTCTCCCAAACAGCTGCCTTCTGTCTTGTTTTGAGAGCAGAAACTGATATAAATCAGCAGAAAAATCTCTGTGCCTGTCTCCTCAAGCGAAGGGTAGCCCTGTAACCTGCAGGTGCACCAAGGGACACCCTGGCCCTCAGTGAGCCATCTGTTCATTAGTGAGTGAGATTGCCATCTCTTCGAGGGACACAGAGGGGTGGACACTTTGCTTTTTAGACCAGGTCAGGTCTGTTCGTTCATTCTCCCTGTGCCAGCAATCAAAACTGCAAATACCTGATTCTAGTTCACGATGTCTTTAATTGGAAAATACTTGTTATCCCAGGAAAGTGTTGGGCAGGCTTTCTGCATCCCATCATTCACCTCTGATTTAAAATTTTGAGACCTTTCAAAAGCCTTTAAAAGTATATGCTGCTCCCTTCCTGATCTAATTTGGTTGGGTGATCTTCTGCTGAGTCTGGACAGGCTGACACTGCAGAGACAGCTAAATGATTTTTCCCCTGTGGTTCTCTGTCTTGAACGAAAAAGATGCAAATCGTTAACCTCAGGTGGAATTGAAGAGCTCCATCAACAGTGAATGATTCCTGTAAGGAAAATTACTTGAAGAGTTCCGGAGGAGTCTTGATGACATTTTGTCATTTTGTTACTTTTAAATAATGCCTGTTGTTTAAATCATCCTAACATTACATTTTTATTTGAGGAATATATAGAAATATATCTCTATAAGTACATCTTACATATGATATTTACTTTGATAAAATGCATAACATATAGGTGAGACATTTAGGTGTCCCTCCTCCTTAATCCTTGGTAACTATGAAGAAAACGTATTACAAACCTAGCACTCATTGCATCTTCACTGTAGACAATTTATCTGCTTTAAGTAAAAGTATCTGGATATGAAGTCAAAATCCAAACTTACCACACACAAGCACTAGAAAGTTTCTTGTGTTCTACATAAAGGAATTGTTATCTTTATAAATGTGTTGGTTGTGGGGTTCAACTAAATAACAAGAACCCACAATGCTGTTTTCTTCCTATAGTATCAATTGCACGTATTTATTATAATAGCACAGACCTATGTAGGTTATTTTAAAAACTTCTGAAAATAACAAGAAAAGAATAAATACCACCAGCAATCCCAATTTCCAGAGATAAGCGCTACCAATTTTGGTATTTCCCCTTCAGTCTTTTTTTTACATACACATATAATTACAAAATTTAGGCCATGCTTTATATGTAATTTTGTGTCCTATTGTTTTCATAACCTTGTAGTGCTTTTACATTTTTATTTAATTTTCAAGAAACCTTTTGGGAATTATCTGTTGTATGAAGTCATGTGGCAGAACATGACTTTTGAGTAGGTTGGTCAACATTCAAATGATTTCCGCCACTTTATTCCACATTGTTTAAAGTTAGAATGTTTCCCCATCAACTATTCACACATATGTATCAAGGTTTCTGACAGCACCTCTACTTTTTTTTTTTTTTTTACCAATTTTCAGTTTCCTGTTTCTTGACCTTTTGAGAATCAGTGAGTTTACATAAACTTGTCTAATCCTTGGTAATCTCTAGTAAACCTAGGGAGTGTTTCAAAAGTTCATTCGTTACTTACTTTCTTCCAGTCTTACAAATAACTTCTACCTAGCTTCTGGTCTTAGTCTGTTTAAGTGCAGTAGACTATTTGGTAACTGTGTCTGTTATAGGAGCTGTCACCTCTCTAGTGTCCTCAAGCTGGCAAAAATCATCTTTGTCTCTTTCCCTCAAAAAAGACAGCAGAAAATAAAGCATTTGACCAAGCTGTTGTATGCAGTAAACATTTTTCATTATATATACATTTCATAGAATTTATTTGAAAAAATTGCCTTTTTATATTGACTTTATTTTACATGAAGTTAACCTATCTAAATGAAAAATAAAAATTCATTCTACTATACAGATTTGGAGATTTATTAGTATTTTTAAAAGATTTTGTTTATTTATTTGAGATAGAGAGAGACTGGTCATGAGCAGGGGGGAAGGGTAGAGGCAGAAGCAGACTCCCCGCTGAGCAGGGAGCCCAACGCGGGACTAGATCCCAGGACCCTGGGATTATGACCTAAGCCCAGGGCGATGCTTAACCAACTGAGCCACCCGGGCGCCCCACAGATTTGGAGATTTAAAAAGTAGCTTTCCAGAAATTTCAAGATATTTGTGGAATTCATTTGAAGAATTTCATGGAAAAAAGTGATTGAAGTTTTCACTCTTTCTCTCAATACACATTGTCACTGTGTCAATAGAATTGTTTTCTTTTCTTTTTTTGCATCTTTTTTTGAAGATATTTTGTTGTCGTGGCATTTTTGTGGTTACTCGACAGGGATGCCCAGAGTGTCATTTCCCAACTTCCCAGTGTCAAAAGCGGCTCCTACTCTCCACTCATTACTGAGCTCTCTTCCTCTGGCTGGACCCCACCAAGGCCTTTGGACTCCAGGTTGGGTTGTGTGTGGGGTGTTGTAAGGGAATTTGGTCTCAGGCAGACAGAAGCAGCATTTCTCTCATCTGTGGTGTGGTCAGCTTGTGCTGTGTGAGTCCAGTCGAGGCTGCTTTGTTGGCCAGCCAGTCTGGGAATGGCCAAACCACATGGGTTATGGAGATAGCTCATCCCAGGAAATGTGATCTAGCTGGAGGTGGGACCTCTGCCAGAAGCACCTGCCTAGGAGGTAGAAGACTTGACTTATAGTCATGACTCTGCCAGTGAGCTGTGGGACATTCGGCAAAACACTGTAATTTTCCTGAGATTGACTTTTCTCATCTGTCAAATGGGAATATTGACTAGCCTTGCCCATCTCACAGAATCATGGCTGAGAACTCAACAAAAAGATGTATGTGAAGGCACATTGTAAAGCATAAAGCTATACAGTTCTGGGGTATAAATTACTATCTAAAGTGTGATAGGGTTAATGCAGCCACGAGAACATACATACTATGTATGAACAAATTAGACTTCTACCGTGTAATTTACAATTTATATTCTGTTAATTATGTTTATGACCGTATATGCGTTTTTAATTACCTAAATGGTAGTTGGTCATATAGTAGATTCAAGTATATTGATATTTGGGAGTAGAAAGACTCACTCATTTGCAGAGGATCTTTTGAGAAGAAAAACAGCTAATATTAGAATAAAGTTCCAAACTGGAGAGTTTATTAGTGATGAAAATCAGTATAATCATTATAATGTGTTTGGTTTTAACTAATGCTTTTTTTGCTTCTGGCCTGTAGGCATTGAAAATTGTTTGCATTTTACTCCACTTTGTTTCTTTCCTTCTTTTGTTCCCACAAGGCATTAAGAAAAAAATTAATGAAAAGTGCACAGTTCAGCAATTTTTAGCATAGACATAAAGTTGTGCACTTATCGTCACTATCTGCCTTTAAAACATTTTCACCATCCCCCAAAGGAAACCCCATTACCATTAGCAGTGACGCCCCATCCCACCCTCCTCTACCCCCTTACAACCACAACTTTACTTTCTGTCTCTAGTGATTTGTCTATTCTGGATACTTTATATAAATGAAATAAAAAAATAGGAGATGTTTTGTGTCTGGCCTATTTCATTTAGCGTAATGTTTTTTCAAGATTAATCCATATTGTAGCCAAAATCAGTACTTAATTTCTTTTATGGCTGAATAATATTCCATCACATGGATGTATTATAGTTTGTGTATCCATTCATCAGTTGATGGATATTTGGATTGTTTCCACTTTTTGGCTACTATAAATAATGCTGGGGTAAACATTCATGTATAAATTTTTTTTATTTATTTTTTATTTGTTTTTAAAGATTTTATTTATTTGAGAGAATGAGATAGAGAGAGAGCATGAGAGGGGGGAGGGTCAGAGGGAGAAGCAGACTCCCCACCAAGCAGGGAGCCCGATGCGGGACTCGATCCCGGGACTCCAGGATCATGACCTGAGCTGAAGGCAGTTGCTTAACCAACTGAGCCACCCAGGCACCCAATATTCATGTATAAATTTTTGTGTAGAAGTATGTTTCTAGTTCTCTTAGGATATACTTAGGAGTAGAATTACTGGGTCATATGGTAACTATGTTTAACTGTTTGAGGAACTGCCCAACTGTTTCCATTATGGCTGCACCATTTTTTACCCTCAGCAGCAATGCAGGAAGGTTCCAGTATCTCCACATCCTTATCAACAGTTCTTATTGTCTTTCTTTTAGGTATAGCTCTGCCAATGGGTGTGAAGTGGTATCTCGTGGTTTTGATTTGCATTTCCTTGAGGGTGTTAAGTATCTTTACATGTGCTCCTTGGCTATCTGTATATATTCTTTGGAAGAATGTCTAAGTCTTTTGCTCATTGAAAAATTCGTGTTAACTTTTTATTATTGAGTTTTAATTGTTCTTTACATATTGTGAATACTAGATCCTTATCAGACACATGATTTACAATTATTTTATCACATTCTCTGAGCTGGCTGTCTTTTCATTCTTTTGATAGTGTCTTTTGATGTACAAAAGGTTTAAATTTTGATGAAGTCCAGTTTATCTATTTTTTTCCTTTGGTCACTTACATGTTTGGTGTTATATTTAAAAAGCCATTGCCTGATGCAAATGTTCCAGAACTAGATAGTGGTGATGGTTGCATAACATTAAGAATGTACTAAATGCCACTGAATTGTACCCTTACCTTAAAATAGGTAAAGTGATAAATCTTATGTTGTGTCTATTTTACCACAATAAAGAAGGAAGCCATTGCCTTATCCAAGGTCAAAAAGATTTACATCTATGTTTTCTTCTAAGACTTTTAGATCTTTGATTCGTTTTGAGTTAATTTTTGTGTATGGTGTGACAGAGGGGTCCAACTTCATTCTTTTTTAATTTTTTAATTTAAATTCAATTAATTAACATATACCGTATTATTTGTTTCAGGGATGTAAGTCTGTGATTCATCAGTCTGATATAATACCTAGCGCTCATTACAACACATACCCTCCCCCATGTCCATCACCCAGTTACTCCATCCCTCCACCCCCTTCCCTTCCAGCAACCCTCAGTTTGTTTCCAAATTCATTCTTTTGCATGTGGATATTCAACTGTCCCACTGCCATTTGTTGAAAATCTCATAGTGTTTGGTCTGTAATGTTATTACATCTATGTATCACTTATCATGGTTTGCTTTGTATCCAAGTTATTTGTGTGTATCTCTGTGCTCCCAGTAGATTATAGACTTCTTGCTTATCTCTGTATAATGTTCACTTCTTCACTGCACACAGCTCCTATTTGCACTGAAGATGCTGCCTGCAGTAAATAGTCAATGAATTGTTGATCTAAATTGACATTACCAACAAACAAAGACATCCTTGGTGAGCTTTTACTATGAAGACTTTTAGGGCCATATCTCTGGAAGAGCTGCTTTCCTTCTCTACACCTGTCAATTAATGTTGATACAAAAAATGTTTCTACTACCTGTGCATTGAGACTTTAGGGAGTCAGTAATTATTACTGCTCTCTGCTCTGATTGGAAGATAGACTCAGTAGTCAGGTGGGTATATATCAAATATTTACCCTTTTGTTGTTGGGGGAAGTAGTTGGCAGAAAGTGGCTTGGGTCTGTTGTCAAATGGGATTGCTAAGCTTTCACCTGAAATTAGGTGTACCTTTTTGCAGAGTTCTGGCACAGCTCCACAATGAGACCTCTCACACAGGGTAGATTATTTCCCTTTACCAGAAAGTAGAATAGAACACAAGTCTCTAGACAGGAAGTGAAGGTCATGCGGTGGGATGCTTAGTTCATTCTTCCAAAATTCACCCTGGTACTTTATTAACCAGGGAAGAAGTGAGTGAGGAAAAAAAGAGATGGATTTCTCTGTGCTTATAGTCTTATAGTAGATGAACTCTCCTTAATTGGGAAATGCGGACCGATGTCTGTCACACATAACTATGCACGCTTTTACTGCAAATAAGACTGAAAAAGAATGAGGCAAGAGACCAGCTGTGTTCCTCTGATGGAGGTACCTCCATATGGAAACATGTAGAGTGGAGAAGGGTTCCATTTAACAGGGATTCAGTTGTTGTTTCATACTGAAGTAATGTTTTGGGGTTATAATCCCAAGCTCAGCATTGAGTTACTGGAAAACCACTATTAGGGTTAGAAGGACATTTTGAGACTAACTGTGAATCTTTCCTGAGCTACTTTTCACTTCTGCTAAATTGCATTGTAAAATTTGTGACTGACCTCATGAGGGAAAACATTTCCCTGTATTTATTTAGCTAAGAAGAATTTTCTTTATCATTTCTTGGCATGCATCTTTTTATGTCACTTTCTATGTTAGCATTTAACATTCCTTCATTTTGTGAGGGATCCTAACATCAACTGAGCCATGGGAGATCAGATGATAGATTATGTCTGGAGTCTGTGAGGCCACTCAATTTATATTTGTTAAAGTTAAGGAAGTTTTCATAATTCTGTGTTTTATGAAGGAAGCCTCCCTGTCTGTAATTTCCTTAATCAAACAATAGTTGTATGGAGATCCAGTTCCTTTCCTGTGATTTTATTATTTTTTCCCCTAAAAGCCACTTAACATAACCTTTAAACTTGAAGTTCTTAAGAGACACTCACTGGAGTTATACGAACCCATTGTTTCAATTCTGAAAAATGTATTATTCAAAATAAGGTCTATGAGGGGCACCTGGGTGGCTCAGTTGGTTGAGCATACGACTCTTGGTTTCGGCTCAGGTCATGATCTCAGGGTCATGGGATTGAGCCCCTGGCGCATAGGGCTTCATTCTCAGCGGGGAGTCTACTCCCCATCTCCCTATTCCTCTGCCCCCTCCACTTGTGCGTGAGTTCTCACTCTCATGCTCTCTCTCACAAATCAAAAACCAGAAAACAAAATAAGGTCAACGAAATAACGAACTGATGTCTGAAGTTTGCACACATGGCCTGGTCAAGACGCTGCCATCCCAACTGCCTCCAGGTTGAGGGAAGACCTCTACAAAGATTCCAAGAACTCATTTCTGCTCCTTGAGGGGTGGCCCATGTCTCCTATTGGGCTTTGCATTGGAGCAAATGAAATGTGCACAGAATGACTGAATGACTCCTTGGCCTTAGGGAAGTTAGGGGAATCTTTGGCCCTGCAGGAAGGGAAGAGAGGAGGAAACGAGAAACGAGCAGAGAATCAGAGAGGAAGACGACGTAGGGAGGAGAAACTAGACGGAAAGAAATTGGGGTGGTTTTGAAACACCTTTGCACGTACTTGAATGCTCCTGCCAGTGAGGACCCGACACACTGCCTCTCTGCAGTTCAGGCTTTTTGTACGTCTTTTTGCTTGGTCTCTGATGTCTGCTCTTTATTTTCCCTGTAGAGTTTGCCAGACTAATCTTTCTGAAGCACAACTGTGTGATTATATTGCTTTCTGGCTCAAAAACGTGTACTGTCCCCCCGATTTATGGACCCAACATGGGTGGCGCCTTGTCAGTGTGACTCTTTGGGATCCCGGCCCTCCCACCCCAACAGCCAAAGTCATTCCATGTGGGCTCCATTCATTCTTGCTCAGGCTCTGCCTTCAGACCGGGGGTCCTCTGCCCCACTTCTCTTCCTGCCAGAGTCACAGGTATCTTTCAACTTCCAATGCGATTCCCACAAAGCGGTTTCTGACTCCTTCCAACATACTCTTTCCTTTTATTTTCAGCCATACAGTATTGTTAAAAATATGTCATTTATGAAAGGAGAACCCTCTTACACTGTTGGTGGGAACACAAGCTGGTGCAACCACTCTGGAAAACGGTATGAAGTTTCCTCAAACAGTTGATAATAGAGCTACCCTATGACCCAGCAATTGCACTACTGGGTATTTATCTAAAGGATACAAATGTAGGGATTCAAAGGGGTGCATGCACCCCAATATTTATAGCAGCAATGTCCACAATAGCCAAACTATGGGAAGAACCTAGATGTCCATCAACAGATGAATGGATAAAGAAGATGTGATACACACACACACACACACACACACACACACACACACACACACACACACACACACACCTTGGAATATTACTCAGCCACCAAAAATGAAAGCTTGCCATTTGCAATGACATGGATGAAGCTAGAGGGTATTATGCTAAGTGAAATAAGTCAATCAGAGAAAGACAATTATCATATGATCTCACTCATATGTGGAATTTAAGAAACAGAACAGAGGATCATCGGGGAAGAGAGGGAAAAATAAAACAAGATGAAATCAGAGAGGGAGGCAAACCATTAAGAGACTCTTAATCCTAGGAAACAAACTGAGGGTTGCTGGAGGGGAGGGGGATAGGGCGATGGGGTAACTGGGTGATGGGCATTAAGGAGGGCACATGATATGATGAGCACTGCGTATTATACAAGACTGATAAATCACTGAACTCTACATCTGAAACTAATAATATATTATATGTTAATGAATTTAAATAAAAAAGATGTTTAAAAACACGTCATTTATGATACTATTATATATTAACTTGCACTTTGTTTATTTTATATACTTATTTTCACCTTCCTCTGAGAGGACCTACATGTAAAGTCTTTGAGGGTATGAACAGGACCTTCTATTTCCATGTTAGGAAGAGTCTGGTAGAATGCCTAACAGAAAACTATTCTTTAAAGGCAATTCTCCCTTTCTCTTGTGATACTTTACGAACATGCCAATAACCTTGGAGGGCTTTTCTTACTTTCTTTCACGACTTTTTAAAAATGATTTCCACAAAACATGTTGTTTTATTTTTAAAAATAATTTTAACAACATTTAGTTTATTGTTAGTAGATGTGGTATATGCAGTTTGAAAGCTAGAATAGTGTTAAAAGGCTTGTAACAATACAGTGGTCCCATGTCTCAACCTCCATTTTTATTCCTCTCCAAACAACTCCACAGAAGCAAATACTTTCAAATTTCATACGTTTTTTAACAAGAGCTACTGCTGGACTCCAGTCCCCTTTGATATAGCCATATGTGTGCAATCCTAAAGTGCTGTACCCTTAAGAAGATAAAAAGTCTGGGGCGCCTGGGTGGCTCAGTTGGTTAAGCGACTGCCTTCGGCTCAGGTCATGGTCCTGGAGTCCTGGGATCGAGTCCCACATCGGGCTCCCTGCTTGGCGGGGAGTCTGCTTCTCCCTCTGACCGTCTTCCCTCTCGTGCTATCTCTCATTCTCTCTCTCTCAAATAAATAAATAAAATCTTAAAAAAAAAGATAAAAAGTCTGATATTAAAAATATTTTAAAGCTCTGAAAAGTTGAAAAATACTAAAAAAGTGGAAACAGTTATTCTCTTAATCAGCAATAACTTTTTTGCATAGTGATTGTTCCTTTTTCTTTTTTAAAAAGATTTTATTTATTTATTTGAGAGAGAGAGGTGGGGGAGAGAGAGAGCACATGAGGGAGCAGGTTGGGGGGGGTTGTGGGCAGAGGGGGAGGGAGAGGGGCTGAGCATGGAGCTCCACTCTGGCCTCGATCTCACAACCCCAGAGATCACAACCTGAGCTGAAATAAAAAATCAGATTCTGAGCCACCCAGGAGCCCCATTGTTTCTTTTTGAACAGATCTGTGATCATATCCAATTTGGGATTTATACAATATGGATCATACTGTCAAAAATTATTTTCAAAACCACTTTTTTAGTGATTGATAGTATTTCCTTATTTAATCATACACTCAATGTTGAGCATTTAGATCGTTTCCAGTTTTCCCTCTCATGAAGAATGCAGTCATAAATATCACTATCAATACCCGCAAGCCTTTATTCAGAGGTCAGTCTCCCTTGGGACAATTTGGGGCCCTGAAAAGGTAGACTCAAGTGAATGTCTTTGTGTCTTGACCTGAGAACAAGAATAGTATGCAACAGACTTTGGCTATGTATTTCCAGATTGCTTTCCAGATAATTTACGCCAAACTATGCCTAGGAAATGACTCTGATGGCAGAAATGTTTGGCTCCTCAGTAGAATGATGATGTTGAAGTATGTGTTAGGAACAATTCATGATTCTTAGAAATCCTGAGACTGTTGCCAGTGAGCTTTATGTCAACGCTGGGTAAGATTTTAGAGTGGATTATTTAAAAAATGACTTGTGCATTCTCAAAGAAGGAAGTGGTGCTCGCTGATGTTCCATAAGAACAAGTTGATCATGTATTATGAAATCCAAAAAGGACATTGAACGAACTTCTTTCAGTGGCTGGGGTTTGTGGGCTTCTAGCTCAGGGAATGATACAGTGCTTTAGATTTTAACAAAATATTTGATGAGATTGCTCATGATGTTCCCAGGGGTAAAATGGAGGAATGTGGTGAAATACAACCCTTATAAGGGGTTTCTTATAAGGGTTTCTTCACTATAGAACTTAGTTGTCCAGTGGAAGTCTTAGGGAAATCGATTTCAGCTTAACATCAAGACACTTCAGGCAGAAGTGACAGGCTTAAAAGGAAAGACTGTAACCTTGAAGATATTTGAATGCAAGTTGAATGGACCCTTGCCAGGAAAGGTGTAATGGGGACTTGAGTACTGGATACACATTGGAATTCAGTGTCCTTTGAGATTTTGTTAATCTTTCATCTGTAATTCTTGCTGTAGCTAAAGGAACGGTTGGATGGGATATGCCCTTAGTTCCCAAAAATAGCCTGTGCCATATAATCCAGGTAGGTTCTCATGCACAGGTCACCATGGGTATTAAAACAGAGTGCCTATGGATCCAGGCAAAATAATATCAGCCTCAGACAAAGTCTAATGAAACATATGTCCTACTGCTAGTGACTTGACCTGTCATGATCCAGCTTATCGGTGTCAAGGCCATTTTCCCGGGTGTGTCACCAGGCTGGTCAGCAGGGGGTGATACAGCACAGCTCATGGAAGCTACCAGGTCCTGCTAACATCATAGACTGGACGAGGTGGTCTTACCTAAGGGCTGAAGAGACTGTAGGGTTTCTGTCTGGCTAGTGATTCCAAGACACAGTGAGTCAGTGACCCAGAAGGAAGGATTTCCTGTTAATCCAGGACTTGGAGCCAAAGCTGACCACCCACTGCCATCAAACTCCCCTGGGAGAAAAGCAACATTCTCCGCTTCCCCATCCTTGAAGCAGCTTCCTTGGCCCCTTGGCCTCAGAGCTTCTGTCAGCTACTCTCAGAATGCTCCAGGAGGAAACAGTGGCCCTGAACTTTGAATGTGGCCAAGAGCATTCTTATGACTTTCTCACTCGAGGCCTGCCCCATCACCCCTTCTGATTAGGACTGGAAGTTCGGAGTCTGGATGACTGACTTCCTGCAGGCGAGGCTGGGAGGCCGAGCTACCGCCAATAATTTGTGGAGGTCACTAGGTCGGTGTTCTCCTTTCTGTTTTCCTGTCCCCTGAAGCAGTGGTTTGAATAAACAGCTCTTTCCTCTCACAGACCAAGACATGAAAAATACTTCTGTGGTCCCGCTCTCTGCTTTCTAGGTCCTGTTTTCTGCTCCCTTTTCTTGCATTCTCTCTGATTGCTGTCCTTTTGGGGGGGTGTATTGTCATGACTAATAGGAGTGGGGAAAATAGGCCAGTGGTAATATTATTTCATTTTGGGAATGGTCTTAGTTACAGGAATCTCTTCTGTGTTTGGAAAGATTCTGTGTTTTCTTAAAGGTCTTTTCCTTGCAGCAATCAAGATTTTAAAAATTCCACAAAGAAATATTTCCATTCCTGGTCATGCTTGATATCATGCATCACTTAGAATTAGATGAAAATAATTAAAACAAGCAGGAGGCTCAAATACACGTAGAAATATCGAGACTTCCTGAATGCCAGCGCAGGAATATAAAGTTGGCATCCGTCATTAGCCACCACTGTTCTGTTTCCCCAGCTTTATGGACTCCATCAATGGTTACATACATCCACACAACCAACAGGCATGCATGTATTATTCAAACATGCAACTACTAACTATAGACAGACCCCCAGATTTTTGATGATGATGATTTCTTTAGGACAAACAAGCAAAAGATGCGTGGAGGAAAAAAATGCTCTTAAAATGTAAATAAAATTTTGAATACCACTCTGGCTGCCACATGATTAGAAATCATTGTTTTCTTGTTTACTCTAAGTTCATTACTTAGAAACCACTGAAGCTGGAAATTCAGAATAAGTCATTTATTCTTAAAGCCTTCTCTTTGGGAGTCATCTATGTGATTTTTAATTTTTTTACTATATATGTGTGTGTGCAGACATGGGAAAACTGGGTATTTTTTATCCTCTGGTCTTCTGTTCATTTATCTGAACTAAATGAAAACGAGTACACTATTGTCAGGCACATACACATCAATAATTATTCTATCTTCCTGATGAATTGACCCTTTTATCATCATGAACTCCTTCTTTGTCTATTAATATTTTGTCTCTTATTAATATAGCCATCTAATTCTCTTATGGTCATTTTTTGTATGGTATATCTTTTTTTTCTATCCTTTTATTTTGAATGTGTTTATGTCAGTGAATATAAGTGTGTCTCCTGCAGTCAGCACATAGTTCAGTCTTGCTCTTTCACCCAATTTTTCAGTCTCTCTTTTTTGAATGGAGCGTCTTGCCCATTTACATTTAATATAATTATTGATATGGGTGGATTTCTGAGTGCCACTTTTTTTTTCTATTTGTTTCATATCTTTTTGTTCCACTTCTTCCTTTATTGTCTTTTTAGTGTAAGTATCTTTAGCATACTGTTTCAAATCATTTGTTGCTTTTTTTCAACATACAATTTTTAGTTATTTTCTTAGTGGTTACCCCAGGGATTATAATAAGCATCTGAAGTATCACAGTTTATTTCAGAAGAATACTTAATTCCAGTAAAATTTAGAAACATTATTTCAATATAACTTAATTCCTTCCTTTTTTGTGCCACTACGATCATCTGTGTACATTTATATTTGTTATAATAAACACAACAAAGTGTCATAATTATTGCTTTATAGAATCTTATGCCTTTTAAAGAAGTGAATAGATGTAATGAGGAACAATATATTTATAGTATTTAAAAAAAAATTTTATTTTAGTTCCAGTCAGTTAACATACAGTATTATATTACTTTCAGGTGTACAATATAGTATGACTCAACACTTCAATACCTCATCACCCCGCGCTCATCGTGATAAGTGTGCTCTTAATCCCCTCCACCTGTTTCACTCATCCTCCCACACACCTCCCCTCTGATAAGCTTTATTTTAAACTGAGTGTTTTGTTTTTTTTTTAAACAGGAACATTTTGTACTTGAAGCATACTGTAGAATGCATGGTTCTAGGGGTGCCTGTGTGGCTCAGTCAGTTAAGCTACCGACTATTGGTTTTGGCCAAGGTCATGATTTCAGGGTCATGGGATCCAGACCTGTGTCGGACTCTGCACTCAGCGGGAAGTCAGTCTGCTGGAGATTCTTTCTCTCTCTCCCTCTCTCCCTGCCCCCCCCACCCCACTCACACGTTCACACACACACTCTCGCTCTTTCAAAAAAAAAATGAATGCATGGTTCTAAAAGATATGTGTATAACATTCCATCCAAGAAAAATAGAATACACACTATCTTCAAGTACACACAGAAGAATCCCACACTTAAATCACATAAAAAGAGACATAACAAATATTACAAATTTAAGAAGACTGAAGTCATACCAAGTATATTTTCCAACCACAATGGTACAAAACTAAAGATCAACAATAAAAGCTGAAAAATCTACAATGTAAATATTAAATATTTAATATGTAAATACTAAACAACACACTACAGCACAAGCAATGGGCCAAATAAGAAATCAAATGGCAAACTGAGGGTTGCTGGAGTGGTGGGGGGTGGGAGGGATGGGGGGGCTGGGTGATAGACACTGGGGAGGGTATGTGCTATGGTGAACGCTGTGAATTGTGTAAGACTGATGAATCACAGACCTGTACCCCTGAAACAAATAATACATTCTATGTTAAAAAAAAAAGAGGATAGTAGGAAGGGAAAAATGAAGGGGGGAATTGGAGGGGAAGGCGAACCATGAGAGACTATGGACTCTGAGAAACAAACTGAAGGGTCTAGAGGGGAGGGGGTGGGGGGACGGGTTAGCCTGGTGATGGGTATTAAAGAGGGCACGTATTGAGTGGAGCACTGGGTGTTATATGCAAACAATGAATCATGGAACACTACATCAAAAACTAAAGATGTACTGTATGGTGATTAACATAATGTAATAAAATAAATTAAAAAAAATAAATCAAATGGCAAATCAAAATATGTCTCAGAACAAAAGAAAAGGAAAGCCTATGGGATGCAGCAAAAGCTGGTGTTAGAGTGAAATTTATGCTATAAATGCTTGTAGTAAGAAAAAAAGTTTAAATAAACAGCAATATGCCACAAGGAACTAGAAGAAGAAACTTAGCTGAAATTTAGGAGAGGAAGGAAATAACAAAGAAAAATCAGAAATAAATAAAATAGAGACCAGAATAAACCATAACATAACATTGAAAATAATGACAAGTTTTTCCAAAAAACAAAACAAAACAAAATTGGCAATGCTTTTAACTACACTAACTAAGAAAAAAAGAGAAGACTCAGAAACCAACATAGAATCATCACAACCAGCATTTGTTGAATGGATGAGTTGACAAGGAAGTCTAACTCCGTTTTCTACATATGTGTCTTATCTCTCTGCATGCCTGAAACTCATTTTCTAAAATATTTGCTTCCGGTTGCCTGGGCGGCTCAGTCGTTTAGCGTCTGCCTTCGGCTCAGGTCATGATCCCAGGGTCCTGGGATCGAGTCCCACATCGGGCTCCCTCCTTGGGGGGAGGCCCGCTTCTCCCTCTCCCACTCCCCCTGCTTGTGTTCCCTCTCTCGCTGTCTCTGTCAAATAAATAAATAAAATCTTTAAAAAAAAATTTGCTTCCAGTTACTGGTCTTAAAGTGCAAGCTCTTTCAGGGGTATCACAGATGTCTTAACAAATCACGGGATACTTTTTCTCAAGCATCAGGCAAGGCAGACGCACCTGGGGACAGAGAACTCACACTGCATTAATGATTGATGAAAAGATGCTGCAGGAGATCACCAATCCATTTGAGCATTTTTAGGTGTAATATGTGTTGCTGAAATGATAGGGAAACGCCGTTCCTCTGAGCTGACTGTCCTTTCCTTCTACCGCACCTTGCCCTTCACTCCCAAGCTCTGACATATAAGCAAATCCACATGTCACTCATCTAGGTTGTAGTGGAGGTTTGCTGTAAAGACAGATAACATGATGTAAGACGTTAATAGAATGATTATTAGAACAATCAGGGACACAAAAGAGAAGGTAAAAGGGCACAGTTAAGAGGTAGGGTACTTAGATGCAACATTCCTTGCAAAAAGTAGGACCTTATCCACTTTCTGAATGAGGGAGGCAAGAGCAGAACAGGAGACCCAGGAAAAAGTGCAATCGGAGTGAACGGAAAGTTCTATGATGGATCACAAGAGAGAGGCTTGATGTGTTCTTGTTAGAAGTGGAGTGGGCTAGCAGCAAGAATGGTATTTCCAAGGAAGCCAAGCCTGATGTGGATTCTGGAAGATAAGCAGGCGTTTGCTGCACCTGGTGGAGAGCAAGGGGAAGGACGTTCCAGGCAGAAGGAACAGAGAAGCAGCAAGGAGCAAGCAATCCACTATATAATTTCTTTTCAATATTGGTCTTCACAATTATGTTTGTTTAGTTCAGTCTGGTAATTGTGTTAGCTGTGAGTGCATAGTGACTGAACATGAGGGGAAGAGGCTCCCAGACAGACGACATGGTGAGGTGAGCCAGCCTAAGGTTAAAATGTCCCCAGATAATTACCTGAAAACAACAATTCACAGTGATAACTGAATGATACTTGCATTGACATTTTACTACAAAGTCTCTATTAAGCACACATTTACAGAGACAATTTCTCTATAATTTCCTACATGAATGTCATTTATGTTGTTTTTGTTTCATTTGGTTTGTCCTAACAAATCGCTATATGTTTAGTCTATTCATTTTAGATGAGATTTTACGGACACAATTGACTTTTAAAATAAGTAATAAAAATGACTGTAGGGAAGTGTGTTCAGAGCAGTCTGGTGAACGCTGATTCAATGAAGAGTTACACTCCCGGAGACCTCGGAGTCGTTGCCAAACTGGTCTGGCCTCGAGCAGGGACTGAGGGTTAGGGGGAAATCTGCATTGCCTTTGCCTTCCAGTAATTGTTTCTTTGCTGTCTCTATTAGTCATCCGACTGCAGTTAAAATAACATTTATGACTTTCTGCTTAATGTTTTAGAACAGACAATCAGGAAGCCATGAAGCAGAGACAATGGGAAATCTTAAAACAGTGAGGTGTCTTAGCAAGCCTTCCCCCTCGACTTGCAGTAATTGGTTATAGTATATATAGTATATATATAGGATATAGGATATAGGATATTGAGCTGCCCCATCCATGCCCTAGATATATGAGTGGGGCTGAAACGTGAGATAAAATGTTAGAACTCCCGAAGGGGCTCCCACGTAGAAAGGCTCAGAGGTGGGCTAGATAGACTGTAAATCCCAGAGCCTGAGACGCCAATGGATTTGGGTGTTGGGGCTGGAATGGAGGTAGGAATAGCATGGTATGAGACATCCTTCTTCCCTTTCCTTAAGGAAGGGACACTATCACCCCCCTTTTTTTTTTTTTTTAGTGTAAGGGCAAATAGTTTTTTTTTTAAACTAAGGTGCTTTTTCTAAGATTTTATTTATTTATTTATTTATTTGAGAGAATGCGCATGCAAGCACAGGAGTGGAGGGGAGGGGCAGAAGGAGAGAGACAGAGGGAGAAGCAGACTCCACGCTGAGCAGGGAGCCCAATATGGGGCTCAATCCCAGAATCCTGGGATCATGACCTGAACCCAAGGCAGCCGCTTAACTGACTGAGCCACCCAGGCGCTCCTAAACTAAGTTTTAATTTTAATTCCAGTGTAGTTAACATATGGTGTTATATTAGTTTCAGGTGTACCTCCTACATCACCCAGTGCTCATCATGACCCGTGCACTCATTAAACCCCATCACCTGCCTCACCCATTCCCCTCCCACCTCCCATTTGGTAACCATCCCTTCTCTATAGTTATGTGTCTTTTTCTTGGTTTGTCTCTCTCTCTTTTTTTCCTTATTTGTTTTGTTTCTTAAATTCCACGAGTGAAATCATAAGGTATATGTCTTCCGCTGACTGACTTATTTTGCTTCGCATTATACTCTCTAGTTCTATCCACATCATTGCAAATGGCAAGATTCCATTCTTTTTTATGGCTGAGTAATATTCCATTACACACACACACACACACATACACCACATCTTCTTTATCCATTCATCAGTCGATGGACACTTGGACTGTTCCCATATGTTGGCTGTTGTAAATAATGCTGCTATAAGCATTGGAATGCATGTATCCCTTTGAATTAGTGTTTTTGTATTTTTGATCAGCCATTTATCTTACCACTTTCTCATTAGGCACTAGTGATGTTGTGGGCAGGGGGCCCTCAGTGTGGACTTCTGGGGGCTTGTGACTCTTGTAACAGCTACATTGCTCCACATTCCATCTCCTTCTCAAACATATACTGTGGTCTTCATCCCCAATATTCAGACATTGCCTTTGAGTCAACAGAGTACTGATTCTTCTCTCCACCTACCCCCAGCAAGGAGTACTTGGGGGGAATGAGTTACACATGGTGTCCTGCTCAGATGATGGCAGCCGACTCCTGGTAGCGGGCAGTCAGAGGCTGTCCCCTGGAGATCCGGGTCAGGAGGTTAGCCAACAAGTCCTCAGGACTGCACCTTTGAAATGTCTCTCTCATCTTTTGTTTGGAATGTTTCTCTTCCCTTCCCCTGTCTATGTTGCTATAACCACCACTTTTTACTCTACACTCATTACCCATGCTTGGATTTCGGCACGAGTCTTATTAGCTGGTCGGCATGACTCCCTGCTCAGAAACTAAGTGGCTCCTTATTTTCTTATGGAGTACACGTATCCTTGCCTTGCTCCACCGTTCTTCCTCATCTGACCCCGCGCTCGCCCTCTGAGAATGCATCATGCAGAGCTCCTCATCACAGCCCCGTTAGGGCCATCTGCTGTCCCCTCAAGCCCTGTTTGCGGTCTTGTCTTTTCCTTTTGTTTATTTTATTTTATTTTATTTTATTTTATTTTATTGTTTTATTTTATTTTATAGAATATCCTTTCCTTCTTTGCTGCCCATTCACATCTGACCTAGCCTTCAAAATCACATTTTCTGGGAAGCCTCCATGGATGCTTTTGCTCTCACTCTTCTGTGAAATTCTCTTGGGCATCATGACTAAACCCAAGAACTCAATATAGTTTTGCACTGACTTCTATTACCCACCAATTGTTTTCAAGTCATGGGATTCCAAATTCCAAAAAAAGATTCTATTACACACTTCTTTAGTGTGTTTAAAGTATCCCCACCAGTCCTCAGTCCATAACAATTCTCAATAAACTAGCTTGCCTAATTCTGCATTTTCCAGCACTGAAGAAGACTGGAGTCAGTTCTACGAATGTAGTTCTGGTCCCCTCTTCACAGTTGCTCTAGGATATTCCTAACAACCTCAGGGGGCTGTCTGTTTTGGCATTGAAGGGGCAGGATAAAGTGGCTTAAGCTATTCATCTCAGAATCTTTTCTCCTAATACTCTTGGGAGCGGGGTTCTTCTGTTTCCTCTAAGTGCCACTGACATGTCCCCCTCACCTAAACTCCTGCGTTCCCTCATATGCGAGCATTTCCACCTGAGTTATGGTGCTGCTCCCACTCCATTCTTCCCTGCTGCCATTTCAGGTGAAACACACACAGGTGGTTTTTAAATATTTTCCTTAGGTCATGGTCATGGTGCACGGATTCAAGTAAGCATGTAGATGTACTAATATCATGAACTCAAAAAATGCAACTACAGTAGTTCTGGTGTTATAGGGATTACCATCCCAAAAGCAAGTGAGAACCTTGGTCCCAATTCGCATGGTACTAAATACAGCCCAAACTTCGGTTTCCCTCAGGTCATTGGAATTTAGTTATTCTGTTTTGCAGAATTGGAGAGGAAAATTAAGCAATTTGTAGGGAGTAGGAAAATCATCTTTCCTTAGGAATAGCAGCATTATTAATCTGCACAGAATGCTGGTCCTTGGTTTCTCTATTACACAGCATGAATTCAGGTACCTGTTTCCCACACCCTCCTCGGTTTCTTTACCTGTCCCAGGCACACCCATACTTTTACAAGTCTGAATTTTGGGTAATTTTCTGTTGGAAGTAGAATTTTTCCTGGGATAAGACTTCACACCTCTAATTCCATTTTACTTCTCTCTGGGTTTCCTTCAAATTCTGTTTACTTTTTCCACCTTTTTTTTTTTTTTTTTAAGTGATCTCTACGCCCAGCGTGGGGCTCGAACTCACGGCCTGGAGATCCAGTGTCGCATGGTTTATTGACTGAGACAACCACTGGTCAACTTCGAAGTCATTAACAAAGATGCCCTTGCTCGGCTGTAACACTTGTCCTCAAATGAGTTCACTGTTCATGTATCACCTACCCAATTCCTTGAGAAAATCACATGATGTATTTTCTTACTCACTTTACAATCACCTTCAGTTAAGATTTTAAGAAAGCAATCAAGCTATTGACACAATAGCTTCATACTAACTTATTCCACTGGACCATCCGGTTTCACTGTACTGTCCTGCTTAAAGAATTTAGCTTCTCAGAGATGGGTATGGCTTTTAGTTCACCTGGACGGCATCAAATCATTTCTTTTTTTTTTTTTTTTAAGATTTTATTTATTTATTTGACACAGAGAGAGACACACAGCGAGAGAGGGAACACAAGCAGGGGGAGTGGGAGAGGGAGAAGCAGGTTTCCCGCTGAGCAGGGAGCCTGACATGGGGCTCGATCCCAGGACCCCAGGATCATGACCTGAGCCGAAGGCAGACGCTTCACTGACTGAGCCACCCAGATGCCCCCATCAAATCATTTCTGAAATGTTCTTTGGAATTGTACAAGAGTGAGGTATTTATTTACTTATTCTGAAGATTTTATTTATTTATTTGAAAGAGAGAAAGGGGGGAGAGAGAGAGATAGCGTGAATGGGGGGAGGGGCAGAGGGAGAAGCAGACTTCCTGCTGAGCGGGGAGCCCGAGGAGGAACTCCATCCCAGGGCACCGGGATCAGGACCTGAGCCGAAGGCAGACGCTTAACCGACTGAGCCACCCGGGTGCCCCGAGGTAAATGTATTTAAAGAGAATTCTTTCGGAGGGACCATCCATAATATAGAATGTACCCCAAATCCCCAAACGTGGTTAGGAGTGTCTTCTTTCTCATTCTTTTGCTAAATTCATGACATTTTCATAGTCCCCAAAGCTTTGGTCTATTTTATTATGCTTTTAGCTACTGACTCTAGGATGTTCCCTCCCCCTGACACCCACCACTTCATTTCTTCCATTTTAGGAGATTTGCAATAGCGTTTAGATTTAGAAAGAATACTTTTGGAAGGAAGGGAATTGCACCCATACTGATGGGGATAGAATTCTTTACTTCTCAGTGAGGCTATTTGTAACCTGGGATTAAACTTGATTAACAACAAGTCTTGAAGTTTCAGTCTAAGTACACTAAGAAAATCCCAAATCTTGTCTGGGCGGTGTGTGAGGAATGTGGGTATTAGCAAGAGATTTATGTTCAGAAATTGGAGTTACTCTGTTGCAAAGTGCCCTCCCCTTAGCAGGGAGGAAAGGGGGAGTGGCATGTATTCTTGAAGCACTCGTGGCTGACTGGAGAAACCCAACAGAGTTTAACAGGCTGAAGGGATGGGCTCCTCTGTTCCCCAGGCAGGTGTCCTTCCTGCTGCCCTAAAATAATAACATGTCCCTAAGCCTCTTTGTCCAAGACTGTGTTTCAGTTGTCTAGTTGTTTGTTTTGGAAATGTCGCAATAAATAACCTAAGAGAGAGGTTATATTAGAGAAAGTTTACAAATTCTTTGGGGACATAAAGCCTCATGCACATGGTCTCTGAAAAGAGGAAATCTCTATAGATAATATTTGCTTTTTCTACATTCCCTGGGGACAAAGTAGAAACAGGAGTAAGAAGTAGAAAAAAAATTTGGTATTTGTTTGCTGAGTAAAGCCTTCTAGTTAGTCATTTTGGTCAAACGAGCAAGTGGAGATGCTGATTCAGTGTCCTGGGACCCTGGAGTCAGAGGGTTCTGTCTGGTAGCGTGAGACCCATCCCGCCCCTCTGAAGCTGGACCAGGTCTCTCTCTGAGGAACTTGGCAGTACCCTTCTGCTTTGACCAGGCCTCCAGTCCATCTTACCTGCTGCAACCTGAGGATTTCTCGTGTCGAGTGAGTTTGGAGACAGCTCTGGAGTCTTGGCTGAGGGAGAGAAAGGGTCATAATCAAAGCACCTTTCATCAGAATGCATGATCTTGTCTGTGCACAGGCAGGGGGCTCTCTCCTCCCTGATCTCTTTGAGCATCACTATGTAAGGGTTTGGCACGGGCGCAACATCCGCCACAAGAATCCGTGAATCTGGGCCAAATCTTACATCACCAAGAAGATTAAACGCTCCCTGTGCAAGGCCCACGGCACAGAACCCATTGCTGGGGGATGGAAGGGGGGCACTGGCTGCATCCTAGGTGGTGACCCTCCCCAGGACCCATTGCCCCTCACCCAGAGGAGGAAATGTCTCCCGTGGAGTCCCTAGATTACTCAGAGCTCATCAAAGAAAGGACTCTACTTCCCTGGAGAGCTGCTTGTTTTCCCTCCTAATTACCAAAGCAAAGCACAAGGGTGTCTTTTCTGAAATGTTGTTGTGGAATTCTGAGTTTAAATCTGGGAGGCTGCCTCATTTAGCTTACAAACAAGATTCTAAACAGCACAGCAGGAAGACCTTTGGATTTCAATATCCTCAACCTGGAAGAAGTGGGCGGAAGAGTCAGGGAATGGTGAATTGTTGACATTTTCAAAGGAGTTCTAAGGTGGACAAAGACTGACAACCATGATGGGCGAAGACTGACAACCAACCATGAAAGGTGGAAGCTACTCTATTAAAAATAGAGGACTTTAGCAAGAAACGGTCCCTTAGTCATCCGGAGGGGGTCACACTGGGATGAAAATGATTAATTATACTTGAAATCTCAGAGGAAGATTCCTCTAATGTTGCAGATGACAGAAATGAAGAATGAACTGTATTTTCTGGTCTGAAGTGGGGCGTCAGAAGTTGCTGAAGAGATACATATGGCTGATAGGGAGAAAGAAACAAGAGCAAATTTAAAATAAATCTAGGAAAGACTTATTGAAAAAAAGTTTTTGTTTTTTGTCCATAGGCAATAGAATACGACTCTTTTTGGACTGTAGTACAGGTGTAATTTGTCGGTCTACCAGTAGGCTGGGTTAGTCTGGGTCTTCTGAGAAGTAGATGCCAAGATGACATTAGTACACAAAGGTTTCTATAGGGGACATGCCTGTGTGAGAAAAAATGCAGGGTGAGCCAGGAAAGGAAGGAGAGCCATCAGAGCACAATGCAAGTCCGACCCTGAGTGAAGAAGAGAAGGAAGAGGGTTGGGTGGAAACATCCAAGATTGCTGTGCGGTTCAAGGAAGGTTCAGCAAGGCCGCTAGGGAATCCTTGAGCCAAAGCCGGGTTCTGTGTCTGAGAGGGGTCCTGTGCCTCCCAGGTATGCCCTGCTGTGCTCAGCCAGGGGCTGGGAGCGGCCTGTGGGAAATGTGACCCTGATGCAAAGGTGATGATGGATTTCAGAGCATGCAGCTGGACCTCTCAGTCAATTACACTTCCTCTAGTGGGAAGTTTGCATGACAAATTCTCATGGCCACCAGTTACCCAATGGAGTGTGCATAATGGCAGTACAATCTTCCATGGAATTGGAAGGGACCCTGGAGATCATTGTTCCAACCCTTTCATTTTGCACATGAAGAGACTTGGGCATGTAGGGCTGGTGACTTCATTATTGGACAACCAGGGCTGATGGAGCAGATTTCCCCCTTAGAACATTCCAGTCTCCTGGATCTAGTGCTCTTTCCACTGAGCCAATGACACTAACAAAGTTGTGGGCTAGGTCACAATTCTTAAAAAATAAAGTTTATATTTTTGATGATAAAATTGTACATGTTCTAAAAAATTTGGAAAAAAACCAAGAAGGAATAGTATTACTCATAACTGGTCCAACCAAACCCCCAAATTCTCAGCCTTTTGGTGTATGTCCTTAATGTTGATTTTCTATGCATTTTTTTTATATGCTGAAGTTTATACTCTATAAAATTTGTATCCTGGTTTTTTCACATGGCATCGTGTGAAATATTGGCATTTCCCATGCTATAGATATTTCATAAACTTAATTTAAATAGCTGTATAACTCAGTCATCTCTGATTCACTTATCATAAACTGAGAAAACAAAGGAAAATTTCAGAACATTTATGTTAAGCATAGTCTTTCAAAGAAAATTCTGAAACTTATTGTTTCAACATGGGATATTTATCAGACGGGAAAAATTTGCAGCAATCCTTCTAGTTCATTCTTTGGGATAGCCTTTCTCTGATGCTTAAAAAAAACTTCAGACTGTTTAAACTTCAGAATACTCCTTTTTGGTAGGAAGGACATTTATTTGTTCTCTACTATTTCAATATATCTGCTCTGTGTATCTGCCTATCCGTGTTTTGGAGTTGTTATTTTATTTTGTTTAGCTTTTTGGAAGTTGGGAAATGGTTTGTGATTTTCAGACTAACTGACCTGGTACAAGAAGATCCTTCCTAGTCAGCCTTTCCTAGTAACTGACTTTCAGAAGAGGATAAACTAGGAGGGGGGCGGAGCAAGATGGCGGAGGAGTAGGAGACCTGGGTTTCGTCTGGTCTCAGGAATTCAGCTGAATAGGGATCAAACCATTCTGAACACCTACGAACTCAACAGGAGATCGAAGATAAGAAGAGTAACAACTCTCTGAACAGAAAAGCGACCACTTACTGGAAGGTAGGACGTGCGGAGAAGTGAATCCGAGGCGATATTCGGGAGGATAGACGGCGGGGGAGGGGGCCTCCGTCGGCGCTTCTGGCAAGTGCTAGAGCCACGGAGCACAAAATCGGACCTTTTAGAAGTCGGCTCCGCGGAGGGACGTCGCTCCAGTGGCTAAGTGGCGGGTGGAACCCTCGCGGGACAGTGTGGTCTCAGGACCCTCGGGGTCACAGAAAAACCGGGCGTGACTGAGTGCAGCAGAGCTCCCAGGGATCGGAGCGGGGAAGCCGGCTGCAGAGACGGAGCCGAGGTGCGGGCTCTCAGCTCGGGGTGGCCATAAACTGTGATCCGCGGCCCAGTCGGGCCACTGCTCCTCCAGCAGGGACCCAACAAGCGGCAGAGCCGGGGAGACGCCCCTTCCTCCCCCGGGAGGAGCGGCGCGGGAGCGCACCGCAGGGATCTGCTGGATTTGGAGACTCCACACGGGGTCGGGTGCCAGCGATAGAAATGCTCGGTCACAGGCTGGGTGAGCGCGGAGTGCGGCCGGAGACCGGGGACATGGGAGTGACTGCTTTTCTTTGGGGGCACACTGAGGAGCGGAGACCCGAGTTCTCGGCTCCTCCGAGTGGAGATTGGGAGGCCGCCATTTTCACTCTCCTCCTCCAAAGCCGAATGGAAAGCTTGCAGGGAACAAAAGCTCCTGAGAGCAAACCCCAGCAGATTACTGAGCCCAGACCGACAAGGGCGGGGCAATTCCGCCTCCGGCAAAGACATTTGGGAACCACGGCAACAGGCCCCTCCCCCAGAAGATCAGCACCAACAGCCAGCAAGCCAAGACCAAGTTTACGGATCAGTGAGAACGGCACAACTCCAGCGCTAGGGGAATACTGCACATAGAATTCATGGCTTTTTTTTACCATGATTCATTAGTTTTTCAAAGTTAATTTTTTTAAACTTTTTTAAATTTTTTCTTTTTCCCTTTTTCAACCAACATATTATCAATCCCCTTTTTAAAAAAATTTTTATTTTTCATTTTTAGAGTCATATCCTATCCCTTCATAGTAGTTACCCTTATTTTTGGCATATATATATATATGTTATTCTGTCTTTTAAATTTTGAGATACATTTTCTTCTAACAGATCAAAATATACCCTAAATCTCTAGGGCATGGCTTTGTTCTAGTCTCCTGACTGATCACATTCTCTCCCCCCCTTTTTTTCTTTCTTTCTTTCTTTCTTTTTTAATCCTCTTCTTTCTTTTTTCAAAAAACTTATCAATTCCTTTTATAAAATTTTTAAAAAATTTTTTTATTTATTTATTTGAGAGAGAGAATGAGAGAGAGAGAGAGAGATCATGAGGGGGGGGGAGGGTCAGAGAGAGAAGCAGACTCCCAGCTGAGCAGGGAGCCTGATGCAGGACTCGATCCCAGGACTCCAGGATCATGACCTGAGCTGAAGGCAGTCACTTAACCAACTGAGCCACCCAGGCGCCCTATAAAATTTTTTATAATTTTCATCTTTACAGTCAGATTCCATCCCTTCATCATATCAACCCTTATTTTGTACATATATAAGTCTTTCTTTTGTTAAAATTTTGGGAGGTACTTTCTTCTAACAGACCAAAATACACCCAAAATCTAATGTGTGGCACTGATCTGTGCACCAGCCTGATCATATTTAATCATATTCTGTTTTTTTTTATTTTGTTCTGTTTTTGTTTGTTTTTATCTTTCTCTTTCTCTTTTTTTTCCCTCTTTCTTTTTTCTTTCTTTCCTTTTCCCCTGGTTTCAGGTCTTTTCTGATTTGTTTAGAGTATATTTTCTGGGGATATTGTTAACCTGTTAGCATTTTGTTCTCTCATTCATCTATTCTCCTCTGGACAAAATGACAAGAGGGAAAAAAATCACCTCAACAAAAAGAACAAGAGGTAGTACCATCTGCCAGGGACCTACTCAATACGGACATTAGTACCATGTTGGACCTAGAGTTCAGAATCATGATTTTAAAGATACTACCTGGGCTTGAAAAAAGCATGGAAGATATTAGAGAACCCCCTTCTGGAGAAATAAAAGAACTAAAATCTAACCAAATCGAAATCAAAAAGGCTATTAATGAGGTGCAATCAAAAATGGGGGCACTAACTGCTAGGATAAATGAGGCAGAAGAGAGAATCAACGATATAGAAGACCAAATGATGGAAAATAAAGAAGCTGAGAAAAAGAGAAATAACTACTAGATCACGAGGGCAGAATTCAAGAGATAAGCGTTACCATAAGACAAAACAACATTAGAATAATTGGGATCCCAGAAGAAGAAGAAAGAGAGAGAGGGGCAGAAGGTATATTGGAGCAAATAATAGCAGAGAACTTCCCTAATATGGGGAAGGAAACAGGCATCAAAATCCAGGAGGCACAGAGAACCCCTCTCAAAATCAACAAAAATAGGTCAACACCCTGACATCTAATAGTAAAACTTACGAGTCTCAGAGACAAAGAGAAAATCCTGAAAGCAGCTCGGGAGAAGAGATCTGTAACCTACAATGGTAGAAACATTAGATTGGCAACAGACCTATCCGCAGAGACCTGGCAGGCCAGAAAGGACTGGCATGATATCTTCAGAGCACTAAACGAGAAAAATATGCAGCCAAGAATACTATATCCAGCTAGGCTGTCATTAAAAATAGAAGGAGAGATAAAAAGCCTCCAGGACAAACAAAAACTAAAGGAATTTGCAAACACAAAACCAGCCCTCCAAGAAATCTTGAAAGGGGTCCTCTAAGCAAAGAGAGAGCCTAAAAGCAGCATAGACCGGAAAGGAACACAGACAATATACAGTAACAGTCACCTTACAGGCAATACAATGGCACTAAATTCATATCTTTCAATAGTTACCCTGAATGTAAATGGGCTAAATGCCCCAATCAAAAGACACAGGCTATCAGATTGGATTAAAAAACAAGACCCATCGTTATGCTGTCTGCAAGAGACTCATTTTAGACCCAAAGTCACCCCCAGATTGAAAGTGAGGGGGTGGAAGACCATTTACCATGCTAATGGACACACCAAAAGAAAGCTGGGGTGGCAATCCTTATATCAGACAAATTAGATTTTAAACCAAAGACTGTAATAAGAGATGAGGGAGGACACTATATCCTACTTAAAGGGTCTATCCAACAAGAAGATCTAACAATTGTAAATATCTATGCCCCTAACATGGGAGCAGCCAATTATATAAGGCAATTAATAACAAAAGCGAAGAAACACATTGACAACAATACAATAATAGTGGGGGACTTTAACAACCCCTGACTGAAATGGACAGATCATCTAAGCAAAAGATCAACAAGGAAATAAAGACTTTAAATGACACACTGGACCAAATGGACTTCACAGACATATTCAAAACATTCCATCCCAAAGCAACGGAATACACATTCTTCTCTAGTGCCCATGGAACATTCTCCAGAATTGATCACATCCTAGGTCACAAATCAGGTCTCAACTGGTAGCAAAGATTGGGATTATTCCCTGCATATTTTCAGACCACAATGCTTTGAAACTAGAACTCAATCACAAGAGGAAAGTCGGAAAGAACTCAAATACATGGAGGCTAAAGAGCATCCTACTAAAGAACGAATGGGTCAACCAGGAAATTAAAGAAGAATTAAAAAAATTCATGGAAACAAAAGAACATGAAAACACAACTGTTCAAAATCTTTGGGATACAGCAAAGGCAGTCCTAAGAGGAAAGTATATAGCAATACAAGCCTTTCTTAAGATACAAGAAAGGTCTCAAATACGCAACCTAACCCTACACCTAAAGGAGCTAGAGAAAAAACAGCAAATAAAGCCTAAACCCAGCAGGAGAAGAGAAATCATAAAGATCAGAGCAGAAATCAATGAACTAGAAACCAAAAGAACAGTAGAACAGATCAATGAAACTAGGAGCTGGTTCTTTGAAAGAATTAACAATTCTTTCAATAAAGATAAACCCCTGGCCAGACTTATCAAAAAAGAAAAGAGAAATGACCCAAATCAACAAAATCATGAATGAAAGAGGAGAGATCACAAACCAACGTCAAAGAAATACAAACCATTATAAGAACATATTATGATCAACTCTATGCAGGCAAATTAGATAACCTGGAAAAAATGGATGCATTCCTAGAGATGTATCAACTACCAAAACTGAACCAGGAAGAAATAGAAAACCTGAACAGACTATAACCACTAAGGAAATTGAAGCAGTCATCAAAAATCTCCCAACAAACAAGGGCCCAGGGCCAGATGGCTTCCCAGGGGAATTCTATCAGACATTTAAAGAAGAATTAATACCTATTCTCCTGAAACTGTTCCAAAAAATAGAAGTGGAAGGAAAACTTCCAAACTTGTTTTATGAGGCCACCATTACCTTGATCCCAAAACCAGACAAAGACCCCATCAAAAAGGAGAATTACAGACCAATATCCTTGATGAACACGGATGCAAAAATTTTCACCAAAATACTAGCCAATAGGATCCAACAGTACATTAAAAGGATTATTCATCATGACCAAGTGGGATTTATCCCTGGGCTGCAAGGTTGGCTCAACATCTGCAAATCAATCAACGTCATACAATACATTAACAAAAGAAAGAACAAGAATCATATGATCCTCTCAATAGATGCAGAAAAAGCATTTGACAAAGTACAGCATCCTTTCTTGATCAAAACTCTTCAGGGAATAGGGATAGAGGGTACATGCCTCAATATCATAAAAGCCATCTATGAAAAACCTACAGTGAATATCATTCTTAATGGGGAAAGACAGCGCTTTCCCCCTAAGGTCAGGAACGTGGCAGGGATGTCCACTGTCACCACTGCTATTCAACATAGTATTAGAAGTCCCAGCCACAGCAATCAGACAACAAAAAGAAATCAAAGGCATCCAAATCAGCAAAGAAGTCAAACTCTCACTGTTTGCAGATGATATGATACTTTATGTGTAAAACCCAAAAGACTCCACCCCAAAACTGCTAGAACTCATACAGGAATTTAGTAAATGGCAAGATATAAAATCAATGCACAGAAATCAGTGGCATTCGTATACAACAACAACAAGACAGAAGAGAGAGAAATTAAGGAGTTGATCCCATTTACAATTCCACCCAAAACCATAAGATACCTAGGAATAAATCTAACCAAAGAGGCAAAGGATCTGTACTCAGAAAACTATAAAATACTCATGAAAGGAATTGAGGAGACACAAAGAAATGGAAAAGCGTTCCATGCTCATGGATTGGAAGAAAAAATATTGTGATGATGTCAATGCTACCTAGAGCAAGCTACACATTCAATGCAATCCCCATCAAAATACCATCCACTTTTTTCAAAGAAATGGAACAAATAATCCTAAAATTTGTATGGAACCAGAAAAGACCCTGAATAGCCAGAGGAATGTTGAAAAAGAAAAGAAAGCTGGCAGCATCACAATTCCGGACTTCCAGCTGTATTACAAAGCTGTCATCATCAAGACCGTATGGTACTGGCACAAAAACAGACACATAGATCAATGGAACAGAATCGAGAGCCCAGAAATGGACCCTCAACTCTATGGTCAACTCATCTTCGACAAAGCAGGAAAGAATGTCCAATGGAAGAAAGACAGTCTCTTCAACAAATGGTGTTGGGAAAACTGGACCATTTCTTACACCACACACAAAAATAGACTCAAAATGGTTGAAAGACCTAAATGTGAGACAGGAGTCCATCAAAATCCTAAAGGAGAACACAGGCAGCAACCTCTTTGACCTCAGCCGCAGCAACTTCTTCCTAGAAACATTGCCAAAGGCAAGGGAAGCAAGGGCAAAAATGAACTATTGGGACTTCATCAAGATAAAAAGCTTTTGCACAGCAAAAGAAACAGTCCACAAAACCAAAAGACAACCAACAGAATGGGAGAAGATATTTGCAAATGACATATCAGATAAAGGGCTAGTATCCAAAATCTATAAAGAACTTATCAAACCTAACCCCCAAAGAACAAATAATCCAATCAAGAAATGGGCAGAAGACATGAACAGACATTTTTCCAAAGAAGACATCCAAATGGCCAACAGACAGATGAAAAAGTGTTCAACATTGCTCGGCATCAGGGAAATCCAAATCAAAACCTCAATGAGCTACCACCTCACACCAGTCAGAAGGGCTAAAATTAATAAGTCAGGAAACGACAGATGCTGGCAGGGATGCTGAGAAAGGGCAACGCTCCTACACTGTTCATGGGAATGCAAGCTGGTGCAGCCACTCTGGAAAACAGTATGGAGGTTCCTCAAAAAGTTGAAAATAGAGCTCCCACACGATCCAGCAATTGCACTACTGGGTATTTACCCCAAAGATACAAACGTAGGGATCCGAAGGGGTACATGCACCCTGATGTTTATAGCAGCAACGTCCACAATAGCCAAACTGTGGAAAGAGCCAAGATGTCCATCAACAGATCAATGGATAAAGGAGAGGTGCTATATATATATACAATGGAATATTATGCAGCCATCAAAAGGAATGAGATATTGCCATTTGCAACGATGTGGATGGAACTGGAGGGTGTTATGTTGAGTGAAATAAGTGAATCAGAGAAAGACATGTATTATATGACCTCACTGATATGAGGAACTCTTAATCTCAGGAAACAAACTGAGGGTTGCTTGAGTGGGGGTGGGGTGGGAGGGATGGGGTGGCTGGGTGATAGATAATTGGGTAGGGTATGTGCTATGGTGAGCGCTGTGAATTGTGCAAGACTGCTGAATCACAGATCTGTAGCTCTGCAGGAAATAATACATTATATGTTAAAAAAAAAAGAAGAGGAAGAAGAAGATAGCAGGAGGGGAAGAATGAAGGGGAGAAATCGGAGGGGGAGACGAACCATGAGAGACGATGGACTCTGAAAACCAAACTGAGGGTTCTAGAGGGGAGGGGGGGTGGGGGGATGGGTTAGCCTGGTGATGGGTATTAAAGAGGGCACGTTCTGCATGGAGCACTGGGTGTTATACACAAACAATGAATCATGGAACACTACATCAAAAACTAATGATGTAATGCATGGTGATTAACATAACAATAAAAAATTTAAAGAGAAAGAAAAAGAAGAGGATAACCGAGAAGTGATTAAAAGCACAAGTTTTGGAATCAGACAGATTTGAGTGTGGCTCTCAGCTTGGTTCTGGTCACACAACTGTGGATAAGTTCTTTAATCTCTGTGAGCTGCAATTTAATGATCTCTGAAATGGGAATAGTGACATATATCTCAGTTGGCTTATGTAAAGATCACAAGGACGTAATGCAAAGAACGTACTTTACACTCATCTTGTACAAAGTTGAGTGCTAAGTAAAATCACCATTTTATTGTTTCAGGCTTTCCTTTGTTAATGTTTTATTTATTACTTATTTCTTAATCTGTTGATGATTTAACCAGAATGACATATCTTGTTCATGTAGCAAACCCAGATGTTTCCTTTCCTTGTCAACGACAGTGACAAAGGAGATTTGCCAGCATATATGTCCCCTTGATGTGCTCATTATCCATCGACTGGATATGGGTTATTACTATAAATACACAGAAATCTTAGAGTGAAACCCTGAGTATTCAGTCTATGACTTATCAATACTTAGATTTATTAATTGTGATTAGTCTCCTCTGTAACCAGGGAGCACTTGGGTATAGCTTTGTGTATAAAATAATATGCCTCAGTCTCAGAGTTGGATTCCAGGCTCTCAGTACAGGTACTAGAAAGTCCAGGTGCACCCAGTTCAGGACCCTAATTCACTTTTTTTCATATGAGTAGGAATTCAATGTGTTCAGCGGACTCTGGTGATAGAGTGAACAGTCGTGCCCCAACCATTCCCACCTTGGTGTTAGGAGGGCTTGGCTGCCAGGTGGAAGCTGCCCTTGCCTGTGCCACCTGTAGCTGGAACAGAGTAGCTGCAAGTGAGGCTGTGGTGAGGTGGGTGTCAGTTCTCCCTGACTGATCCCCCCAAAAGCACTTCCATTCAAACTGGGCAGAGTTTCCTGGCTATGCTCTTCTGTTGCTTCATTCAAGGTTCCCACGTGGCATGAGGTTGGTCATACCTGCCTCTCCATTTGGTTAGCTGGACAGTGTCTTGGGGAAGGTGTTTTTAAAAAAAATCTCATGCGGGTCTGAGAACTTTTTTCAGTTGCAAAGAATATGTTTATATTGGTTGAATACAAAATTCATGACCTTTCCCCACTCAAAACCGAGTAGACTGTGATTCTTTGTCTTCCGGTAGTTAATGTTGCAGAGTCACTGAAGACCACACTGGTTTTTGTTCCATAGTCGGTAAATATTTTTCCTGCCTGGGTGCTTGTAGAATGTTTTTCTTAATTCACTGGGCTGGAGGTTTCAATAATTTCCTCCAATTCCAGAACCCCTTCCTAGAGAACATGGAGCAGCTCTGATCACAGTATGGCCCTGCCTTTGGCTACAGCTAATTGGACCATGGGTGGACAACTATCCAAAGCTGGGCCATCAGTAATCTTATCCAGAAACTTGTAAGTGGAGAGCAGGGACTGAGTTTTTTTAGCTGTAGGAATTTAAGCTCGAAGATAACGCAGACTCAAGTGCTGATGTTTCATTGAGGAGCCGCCATTTTGAGCTATGTATAAGCAAATAAGCAGGGAAGTCAGATCATGGAGAAACTTGGATGAAACAGTCATGGAGTGACGTTGAACTGTGGGGTGGGGAGGCGGGGGTAGAGAGAAAAACTCCTGATAATGGTTATTTTTTTCCTAGGAGTCCACCCATACTGCCATCAGTGGACCTCTGTGAGATTCTCCTGTACCCTCCCTGCAAATGCACAGTTAACCTACTTGCAGAAGTTCCTGTTCCTGTCAACGCATTGACTGAGGCATTCTTATAATCCACTTTTTTTTTAGAGGATATCTAATTATGGATTTATATTAACTGATTTTGTTTGGAGATCTTTTGATCTACACACTCAGGGAAATTTGTTTAAGACATTGCTTCTATCTCAAATATTCTGGTTTCTTTTTCAGAAACTATGGCAATTTGTAGGTTAAAACACTGTCTTCTCTATCATCTCTCCTTCTTTTCAACTTTTCTCTGCATTCTGGGAAATTATTTGAATTTTCTTCTGTTTACCATATTAAATTATTTTCTGAGAGGTTTCATTTCTAAAACAATTCCCTTTCTCTTGTCCTGCTGACTTGGGGGGATTTTTTCTTTTCCTTGTTTTCTATTCTAGAACAGTAGCTATCGAGAGTGAAGACTGCTCTTGGCTACATTCACTGTCCACTTGACAGGTGGTGCTTCCTAAGATGTAGCTGAAGGGCCACTTAATATGTATATCTCCTAGCTGATTTTCCAGTGTCTAGGAGGCACTTATTTGTTTGTCTATATATTTGTTTGTTGGGGTAAAATTCACATAGCATCACATTTAAAAGTATGCTCCAGGAATTTGCACAGGGCGATGTTAATCTCTGTATTGTTTTTTTTTTTTTAGCGAGCCTGGTACATACTTAGTGTGACTCCGATGAGCTGAGGTGAAGTGATACTCTATCCACTGCCTAGTTCTCTGAAAAACTAAGTCAGGGAAGACCATGCATTGCCAGACCTTCTTTGTATTCTTTCTGGTCTGTCCAAGGGATTATTTCCTTCCCACTGAGGCTGATCAGCAGACAACCAAAGAACAATGTCCACTTCTCACCGCATTGTTTCCTGGAGCGAGTTAATAAAATGGCACCATGGGATGCAGCTCTGCTTTTTCCTAGCCAGGAGCAGAATCTCAGCTGGAGTTTCTAACTGAGCCTGAGAAACACCAGGTGGGAAGAATTGGGCCATTGTTGGTAGGCATACCACCTCCACAGAGAGATGCCATCACCTCTTCATAGAGTGTTTAGATAATCGCAGATAGAATTAAGAAAGCAAATGGTGAGGTTTGGAGGATGCCTCCAATTGCCGGGAAGCACTGAGAATGTTAATGGGAGCTGTCTGCATGGTTATTAAACTTATAAAAATTACCTCACAGAGTGTGGAGAATTCCAAAGTCTTGATAATTATTAACTGTTTATCCCAAATGACTGGCAAATTGCTAACTGAGAGAAGACTGAGAAGCCATTTGGTGCCGGGAAATTCAATCAGAGTTAAAGATTAATCTACTTTCTCTTGAGGAACAGTTAGAGAAGTTGCCAAAGGGTCTCAGGAGCCACCGAAATTGTCTCTAAAATGTATTCTCTAAAATGTATTTGCTATTGAGAACATTGCTTTGGGTTCAATGCCAATTAGGCTACCATCCAAGTGATACGTGAATGACTGAGGTTAGCTAGATAGAACATTGGTTCTTGTTAAGTCATAGAAAAATCTATGATGTAGTTCTCCTTGCTTTCATAAAACGGGAAGAGGATCAATGGACTAGTGTCGAAGTTACACCAATAACTTGCATTAGTGTTGCAATAGTGTTGATTTTTTTTTTCCCCTCAAAGAGTAGGATGAAATAGCTTCTGCTGGCGTGGTTTCATTATGTAAGAATGAGAATAATTCTGAATTAGAATAAATTAGAATAATTCAATAATTAGAATAAAGCGCTTCTGAAAAGTATGATCAGATCTGAGGAAAACAAAATATCCTGACCTATTTAAATCATCATCATTGCCCTTGTTACTTCTTTGGCCTTGTGAAGTGTGGAAGGTAAAGCAAGTTGCACACAAATTAAAATTGTTTAGTACATAGTGGGAGGAGATGTTGTAATATATTGCATGACCTCAGGTAGTTCATTTAGTTAAAAAATATATTGTGCATGTATTATGTGCCAGATATAGCACATGCGTTCAGCACTGTGCGGGGCGGGAATGCCACCCGGGAACAAATTGAAGCGTCTGCCCTCCTGAAACTTACATGTAATAAAACTAACAAAGGACTCATGTAATATTAAATCTCATCAAGGCCATTATGGGTTGCTGGAGACAGCCGCGGGTGGTAAAGAAAGAAACCTATGCTTTAAACATAACTGTGCCACCACAATAGCTATGTGTCCTCTGAAAGTCGCTGGCACTTTCCTTCCTAAAGCTCTGTAACCTCGTGAAGAGCAGCACTAACTCCCGATTGTCTGAGTCTCCTAAATTGTCTGATTCTTCTGTCTAAGAGATGTTCCATAAATGTTTTTTCAATGAATAGACCTCACACTCTCTTAAATTTCTAGCATTCTGTTTAAAGATTATGGTATTACAGATTACTTTTGTCCCTGAGAGTCAAGCTTTATGTCTTGTATTTGCCAGTTTTTAGACAAAACCTGTAAAAAAGGAATGCAGGAGAGATGTCCCTCCTTCCCCCTCCATTCAAATGCTAAAGAAGCTGAGGATTCATTCAGTGTGGCCAGACGAAGCTCCTTGACCTGGCATTCCCCTCGTTCTATTCATGTCTCCATCCAAGATGACCTTAACTGGTCATCCAGTGTCTATCTGCTTGGCACTCTGATCCTAGAAGAGTAGGTTACCTCCCTGAGACACAGGGCCCTCTAAACCATGAGTGAGTCCACTGCAAATTTAAAATCCCGTTTTAAAGACGCCTGGCGGGCTCAGTAAGTCAAGCGTCTGCCTTCAGCTCAGCTCATGATTCCAGGGTCGTGGGATCGAGCCCCACATCGGGCTCCCTGCTCAGTGGGGAGTCTGCTTCTCCCTCTCTCTCTACCTGCCACTTCCCCTGCTTGTGCTGTCTTGTGCTCTCTTGTGCTCTCTCTCTCTCTGTCAAATAAATAAGTAAAATCTTTAAAAAAAAATCCCATTTTATAAGTAAAAAGAATTTTTCAAGACTGGCAGTAAGATGAAAGATGTAGGGATAGGTAGGTCCTGAGCCCACAAAGGGATTCCCATTACACAGCAGCCATTTCTCCTCGATTCTGACTACTCCTCTACCGACTGAACTGACCCCAGAATACAGGGATACTGTCTGTCTTGTACATCTCTGTGGGTCTGACGAGCAGCCTGTTTGCTGAATAAATGAATGAGTGTATTCAGGCTCTGTCTTTGTCAGTTCAGGCTGCTATAACAAATTATCACAGACTGGGTGGCTTAAATAGCAAACTTTTATTTCTCACAGTTCTGGAGGCTGGAGGTCCAAGATGAAGGTGTTAGCAGATCTGGTGTCTGGTGAGGGCTCATTTCCTGGCTTGGAGTCTGCCGCTGTTGTGCTCTACCCTCACATGATGGAAAGAAAGAGGAAACAAGCTCTCTCACTATTCTTTAAAGGTACTAATCGTTTCATGAGGGCTCCACCTTCATGATCTAATTATCTCTCAAAGGCTTCACTCCCTAAAGCCATCACAGGGTCCAGGGGGAGGGGGGAGGGGGAGGATTTCAACATATGAATTTTGGGGGGACACAGACATTTAATCGATAGCAGTCTCTTTTTCTGGGATCCCTACTTCCTTTTCTAACATTTCTCCATAAATTGTTTATTGTAACCCTTGGGTTAGTGATCATCATCTTAAATTTTGGTATAATTTCAAGGTCTATATCTGTCTATATTTAGAACTAGATGAAACTCAAATCTCTATCCAACCAAGATGAGCATATTGCAGTTATCCCCTAAATAAGTAATTAAGGGAAATCTTTGAAACTTGTATATGGATTAGAAATTATTAGATGATTGTTAATAATTCTTTTAGGAGTGATAATAACCCTGTGATTCTGTCAGAAAAAATAGATTTTTAGGAGATGCATGATTGTATATTTAAGGGTAAAGTGACACGATATCATTTATTTTCCAATGACTTGCAATATCTATTATCTATCTGTCTATTTACCTATCTACCTAAGTAAAACAAATATGGAAAAAAGTTAACATTTTGGATTCTAGGTGGCACGTCTATGTGGGATCCTCACTCTGTTCTTCCATACATTTGAGGATTTTTATTAAAAGCATTGGAAAAACGGTAGAGCAGATGTTTATGATCTCAGGCATAAATGTGACCCCAAAGGGTCATCTGTTTCAGGCTTGCATCCCACCAGAATTTCACATGAATTATGAGTGTTGGGGAATAATCTTTCCTTCAGGAAAGCATTCCTGTGTCTTCTTTGGCAGCCCATTCGATATTTTCCTAATCTTCCCTGTCAAGAAGGTCTCTCTTACGTCTATTGCAATGGTAAGTGAAATCATTGAGGCTTTTGGCTATTTTGTAATCTTCTGATTTCAAAACTTATTTGGAGGTTTGGAGCAGGTACTACATTTTTTTTTACTTTTCCTCAAGATTCAAATTCCCATAGACATTCTAGAATGGCTGGGAAGACAAGCGTCTCTCCAGTGTGGTCTGATGTTTATTGGAAGGTCTGAAGGGAGATTGGAAGGTCTGAAGGGAGACGGGATGCCGCGATGATGCTGGGCTGGCTGTGCGCGTGTCCTGTTCCCTGGCTTCATGCTCTGCTCCGAAGGGAGGCTTTCCTTCCCCGACTCTCCTATCTGACATAGCACTCCCATTACTCTCTTCCTGTTTCCTTGAGTTACTTTAAAAAAAAAAAAATTGTTGCCTCACGTTGTATCACACATTTGTTATTTATTAATTATTGCCCATCTCCTGCACGAGAGGGTGCGCTCCGTGAGAGTGTTCCCCACTTAAATGTGCCTCCAAATCTCCTGGGGGGCTTGCTAAAAGACCAGATTGCTAGCCAGCCCCCTCGAGTTTGTGGTAGGTCTGAGGTGGAACCTAAGAATTTGTACTTCTAATAAGTTCCCAGCTGATGCTGATACCCCTGGTCCCCGCACCAGATCTTGACGACCACAGTTTTATTATGCTCCAGTGTATCCCGGGTGGTGGAATCGTAAATGCACCATAAAGACTTGCTGAATGGATGAATGAGGGGGTGAATGAAGTTGGCTTGCTGGTATGATCACTGGGCTCTGGAAATGGAGAACTTTGAAAACCAGATAACAAGCAGCAGAGGAAACCAGTGTGATTCCCATGCTGGAGGCTGCTGACTTGGGGCCCGTGTCCAGGCATGCTTTGCTTAAAAGAGCTTCAACACCCCAGGGCGCCTGGGTGGCTCAGTTGGTTAAGCGAATGCCTTCGGCTCAGGTCATGATCCTGGAGTCCCGGGATCGAGTCCCACATCGGGCTCCCTGCTCAGCGGGGAGTCTCCTTCTCCCTCTGACCCTCCCCCCTCTCATGCTCTCTGTCTCTCATTCTCTCTCTCGCAAATAAATAAAATCTTAAAAAAAAAAAAAGAGCTTCAACACCCCAAATCATTGTTTTAAGTCTTCTCACCAACCTTGATAGGGAATTTAGGGATGTTGAGGAACATTTTCAACTTCTGAGGATGATGTCATAGAGGATAAACTATTTAATTCCCTTTAATGCCCTAATTGGAAAGAGAACACAGAAGTAGATGATCCAGGGGTCTTTATCAGAATGATCCAGTGGTCTGAATTTTGTAGGGCATTTCTTCTTTGTTTGGCTTTGGTATCCTCCTAGGATGCTTTTCCTTTGTTAGGGATATTGCCTTCTAGTCAGTTCCTTTTCTAAGGGAACTACCATTGTTAGAGATACTTCATTTGGAGTTGCATGCTTACTTGGGTGGCCACCAAAAGGCCGTTCTCCAATTGTATCTGATCTTCAGAATGTCACAGAAATAGAATCGCTTTAGTTAAGTGCCTCAAACACTTTTCCTCGAGGTACATGTGATTATTTTCTACTGATAGAAATAAAACATGCTGTTGGCCATGTAGAGAACTGGGTTAGTGAACTCAGTGCTGGAGAATTAGAACAGAACAATCTTAGATATTATTATTAGCAATGTGTTGTGTTTGAGTAAAACAATAGTTTCCAAATGACACAAATGATCTCATCTTGGAATTACTCTGTAATGGACAGTTTGGTGTTTAAGGAACTTAGTTGGGGAGTTTGTGTTAACAGATGTACATTTGTTGGTCAAGACTGTGTATACATGCCCTAGAGTGAAGATAAGTTCTGGTCTGAAAATGCACGTGTGCGCATATGTACACACACACACACACACACACACACACCCCGTCACCAACTAAATATATGGGTGTGCGCCCCTGGAATCTGAGCTGAAAGAAGGAGCGCTGCCCTGGGTGTTGGGGGAGCAGGGGTCTGGTATGTTTTCAAAGTTCTGTTTTGGTGTCAGATTGAGTGGAGATAGAGCATTCATTAATTTCGCAGAGCATCTGGGATCTTTAAAGCCAGAAAGAGGCCTACAATTTATCAATCTTAATTTGCTCACACTGCAGTTAGAGAAGACCTCTAGGAAACTCTGACAGGACACAGATGTTCCCCATTCGGCTGCTATCACACACACCAGCAAAGCTGCACAGCTCCACCCCGACTTCCTCAGCCCCCCGTGAGCCTGGTCCCTTGCATCTTTTGTCTGCTCTGCTGGTGCCTACACAGCATTGAGTGGCAGAAACGCACTAAGTCTGTTAGGTAACCTGTGGGCAAGCCTCCTTGCCCCAGGAAGCTACCCTATTTTAAGCTGTTGGCACTGGGGGCCAGGGTGAAACTTTCAATCTAATGAATGTTTGTGTTCTTAATATGGAGATGGAGAGGGTATTCAGGACACTCTTAGTGCTCAGCATTGCTCTCCTGCATCAGCCATGTTGCAGGTCAGTAGAAGGGTTATGATTGTTCCTTCATCATTTTAAGTTCCTTGAAGGCAGGAATTGGATCTTACAAATCTTTTATTTTCCTGTTGTTTCTTCTATAATGCCTTATATGGCAATGCTCAAATAGTATGAATGGGATCATTCGACTCTCACTGCTGTAGACTCATATATTCATCTTCTCCTTTTAGATTTATTCTTGAAAATGGGATTGTTAGTCCCCCGTGGGATTAAAAGCCAACCAACAAACACATTTCTCCATTCATTAGGTTATTGATTTCCTGTGATGTACTCTGTCCTGGACCAGGCTCTGGGCACACAGAAGAAGAGGAGACAGAGAGACAGAGAAGTGAGCCACTGTGGCATACAGAGTGAGACATGCTATGGGGGCAGGGCAGGGGGATGTTCTGGGTTTTATGAATGTGGATAGCCCCATTTATTATTCTATCCAGGGGTCAGGAAGAAGGAAGCAATACTTATTTTGATCCCTAAAGCATGACAAGGTAAAGATGAGGGTGAATGTTAGCACACATGGTATTTTGTTGTGGTGGTGGTTGCTTTGATAGCCAAGGAGAGGGAGTGTAACTTCCCTACAGTCTCCCTGGTGGGAGTCTATGCCTGGAAAGAAGAGCTGACTTTTCTGATATGACACAGAGGCATGAGAGTCTTGGCATTTGCACTCTTCCTTTGAATTTAGCCATTATATTTCACAAGGCCTCAGGAAAAATGTAAATGTTCCCAGGGAGAGGTAATTAAAAAGTCATTATCCATAAATGAATTAAAGGATCTCTTCATGTTTTCTAGTCACCTCTCTGGGCTCTGAGGAAAAGAGCAATGTGGCCATTGACTTTTGAAGTGAGGAGATGAGGTTCAGAAGAAGGAAGGAAAACCAGAGATGGTAAGATCTTGAGGTTCTCAACTGGGTTTTGGGGGACACTGTATCAACCTCGTGCTATGGTCTTACTTTTGCTCCTCTTAGAAGGTTCCATGACCAAATAATTGGGAAACACATGCTTAAGAAGAGTGAAAGTTTATTTATAGAAGAGTTTTCAGAGCCTCCATGATGCCAAGATGCATGGTGAGTCTCCAAGAGATGTTATGATATTAATAAACATTTCCTAACTGTCTTTGACCATGGAACTCCCTTGATGGAAAATTTTCTGGGGTCAGTGTTCCAGACAACACACCTTGGGAAATTCTGGTTTGGTGTATGGAGTGGTTGAGAGGAAAGACTACTCTAGGGGGAGAGGAAAGACTACTCTAGGGGGACCCCATCACTACAATGGCCAAAGCATTACATGGTGGAGGGTTTTGAGTTGACTCATTTTTACCAAGGATCACCCTGTTTCTTGCATGAATATCTATTTGTGTCTGACTTACTGTGGAGTTTGGACTATTTTGGTTCTGTAAACAGTCTCCTCTTATTTATTTATCCTTGTTGTTGAGATTAAAGTTTTGCCCCGTGCTTTCTAAAATGAGGCAGATCCATGGAGTGTCTGAGCTTGTATGCACTTGCTTTCCAGCAAAATGCGCCAACTTCATCTATAAATGTCCTATGCAATCCATCTTGTCCACTTGACCTCTTTTATCTTGCTTAGTTTATCAGTTCATCTTGGAAACACACACTTTCACCAGGCTGACCATGACTATTTATATACATTTGGAAGACATTCCACTGGAAATTACTCTCAAAATGTCCTGTTCAGTATAGCAGGGAAGCAGTAATAGGGGTAATAGGACCTTACTGTTTCATCACTGTTTTCCTTAAGCTAGTTTCCTGCAGTGTTATCAGCCAGTTAAGGATTAAGAAAATCTCCCGCAGGCATTCCAAAACTTCCTCCCAACTCTTTTGGTTTCTGGAGCAAGAAACATTTAAGCAAGCTCTTTGCTAAAAGCTGAGAAGGCAAAATCTAAGAGCGGAAAGAGGGGGAGAGCTATTTGTTTTTCTTTATTTCAACTATTTAAATGTCTACCATGCCCAAGAGCCTCTGCTTTGTCCTGCAAAACATGTGGGAAGGGGCACAATGTGGCCCTGTGGACAAGAGAGGAAAACAAGGTATTTGCACAACTGATTAACTGTCAGGCAGATAAAGGCCAACACAAAATGCCCCAAGACACTCTCTAAGTGGGGTGGAGGAAGAGTTTTTTTGTGACTTCCGGAGGTAGCCCTGGAGACAGCCTTTGGAAAGATGGCATTTCACCTTGAAGGCAATTGAGGATGATGTTTCATGGGAGGGAAGGCTGAGAGCAGAGATGTGGACAGAGGTGTGTCCAAGAAGCAAGAGCAGTTGTTTGGATATTAACACTTGCTCATCGTGAAATGTCGGGTGGACAGCAGGAGTCAGTCTGGACTCCTCCTCCGCCTCTCACCCCTCTCGCTCAACAGGTCCTCAAGCCCTGTGGGTTTTCTCTCTCAAATCCCTCACTGCTCCATGCCTACTGGGTCTGTCCTCACTCATTGGTCTTGCAACCAATGCCTACCTGGTTGTCCTCTTTCCCCCCGGGAGGCCTCCGATCTGCTCCCCACACTGCCGCCAGAACAAACTTGAGGAAGGTGTATCCACCCCCCCTCCACGTGCCTTCCACGTACCTCCCACGTGCCTTCCACAGCGGCCTGTGGCCAGCCGGGGAAAGCCCAAATTCCCCTCCATGCCCTGAGCTCCACAGTCAGATGAACCTTGGCTCAAACTCCCGCTCTATCATTACAAGTAATGTGGGCAGCTCTGTCCACCTGAACTGTGTAATCAAACCTCAGTTTCGTCATCCATAAAGTGCACATCACGAGCAGCCCTCGTTGGTATTCTTGTTACGGACCCCCTTCCTCCTTTCTCCCTGCCCGCAGCTCCAAGGCCCTGCTTATGTTCCTAGGTGCACGGTGCTCTCGCTGTGCCTTACCTCTGTCGTTCTGTTCCTTCTGTTCCTCCTTCTGCCTGTCTCCCCCTCCCCTCTAGGAAGTCTGCCCAGTGTCCTCCCTAGTCCCTGGGACCTGTTGTCCATCCCTTTGCTGCGTTCCCATCCCCCCATACTGACCTCACCGTGTGCACCTTCCTCTTCCCATACCTGGCTGACTGTTTCTCCAGGATGGATTCCCAGAGTGGGATTGCCGGTCAAATGACACATGTATTTTGAAGTTAGGTGGCCTGCGCCAGACGGTGTTCTTGAAAGGGTATCGATTTCCACTCCCACAAGCAGGGCCTTATTTCCCTTGGCTATTGCCTAGTCAACCCTGGGTAGGATCACTCTTTTCAGTGTTTGCCAATCTGATAGGTGAAATATGATAGATCATTGTTGTTTAACGCAACTTGCTTTGATCTCTACCAGCATTTTGTAGTATCTGTATTTCTACCTTTGTGAATCGCCTCCTTGTTTTGTGCCCATTTTTTTGTGGAGAATCCCTCTTTCCCTTACTGATTTGTAAGATGCCTTTCTATATTCACCTTTAAAAAGAGGCATTGCAAAGGTGACTTATTTACCTAAAAACATATGTCATATGTCTGTTTTTTTGTTAAGCATAGAAAAGTTTAAACCTTTTCATCTTTTCCTTGGCTATTTTATGGGATTTTTTTTTTTTAACATTTGAATCTGAATCTATTCAGAACTTATTTGGATATGGAATGGGAGATAAGGATCAGTCTTCATTTTCCCCCCAAACTGGTAGGCCATTTATTTTCTGTATTTGCTAAGAGTCTTTTCTCTGTGAATTACCAATTTGAAATATTTGTATCATGTAATTCATAAATTTGTGAGCATGTGCGGGTGTGTGTGTTCGTGCTTACATCTAGTCTCTGGATGCTTTCATTCCATTGATCTGTTTTTCCTGTGTGAGTTCTGTGCTATTTATAGTTAGTGTGTCATGATAGCATGTTTTGATATTAGCAAGTCAACCCTCAGTGGTCTTGTTTTCGGTAATTTTCCCTTGGCCCTAACCTTGTGACCCTGGAAGGAGGAAAGGAATCATAACCACCGTAGTTCCGGAGGATGCTTGGGATGCTGGAGACCCGGGCAGATCTGAGTGGGGGATGGTATCAGATTCGAGGGTGCTTTCAGAGCCTCCGAGTCTCCGTGCTGGCTTAGACCTCTAGCAGGGCCTGTGCACTGTGGACGGTTTCTGTAACAGTGGGAGTGGATTCTAGAAATTAGGTATGTATCTTCTGGAGACTGATGATACTGGAGGGCAAAGATTATGGTGAGCGAGGGCCAGAAAAAGAATGACATGATTTTGAACCCTGTTGTCATTCTCATTCATGCTTAGTACTAAAGTGATCTCTGCAAGAGGAAGATTTCCATATTCCTAATAGGAATGTGATTCCACATTCCTATCCCAATAGCTAAGCCAGTCTATTGTTCTTAAAATAAGAATGTGAGAAAAGAAGGATTACAAGCATGAATGTTGGGGACTAGAACACCGTGTGAAATGCTCATCTACAGAAGAAATGAGATGTTGTTGATGCATACCATGAAATTCTTTTCATTATTTTTAAGGCCAAGGGGGGACGGATTTTTACTCGTATCTTACCTGGGCCCCGTGCCCATCCCTTCTTGAAGTCAGAGCACTTGAATTTGCCACACCTTCATTCATATATTCATGCTGCTCACCACTGAAACTGTCTAGTTCTCTTAACTCAATCCAGTCCCACAAAACACCAAGTGCCAGAAACGGATTGGGATGGGCAGCCAGCAAGGTTTGGATTAAGCCCGCGGAGAAGCGCTGCTGGAGAACCGTTATGTGAGGAAGGGACATGGTTACACAGGTCAAATTCCACTGGAGCAAGGCTGGGGTTAAGCCTTCTGTGGTCTGTGCTTTCCTAGAGACCAGTGGTTTTCCTTTAAGCAGGTTATCCCCTAGGGGTGTAACGATCTTTTGTTATTGTGCATTTTTGTAGTGACTAGATTTAACCTATAAATAGAAATTGCATGAATGTGTTCTTCTGGGAATTTGGAGCAAATCGGTCCTAAACTCAGCTTTCAGAAGTGATTTGCCAGATTATGGGCAAAGTATAGTTTCTCCCTTGTAAGAGGAAAATGTCACATTTCTGAGTGGTGGTGTCATCAGCAAAAAGTGCTATATGTGGAATTCTCTACAATACTGCTGGGGTGTCAAGATGTCTTTGGGCACCTTATGTCTGCTCTGAGTTTACAGAATGAAACCCAGATTTTCTTTCTAGAGATGTAAACGGAATTACTCCCACGTAGAAGCATGGCCAGGACAAGTACAAATATTTCATTAGCTTCCAGTTGCATTTTATTGTTTTTGGTGTCTGCATTCCTGAATACAGTCAGTTCAGGGATGGACTCAGGGATGGGAAAAGGGCTGCTTTCAGTTTCGCTCCCCTAGCATAGGGCGATACCTTGCGTGAGGGTCAGTAGTCCAAAAAAAACAGTCTTCCCCAATCAAGATTTGATTGAATGTGTAATGAGCACATCAATATATGTCTGGTGTTCTTCTTTTTTTCTTCCATTTTTCTTCCGTGTCTTTGTAACTTTTCCCAGGAAACCATGAATCCCCCTTAGTGGGAACCACAGACATCTGTTGAGCGTCTACACGTGCCAGACACAGAGATGGGCTCTGGCGGCCTTGAGGCAGAGTCCCTGACCTAAGCGCTGGCAGCCGGGTGGATGGAGAAATGAATGTACAAGGAGCATCTGTGAGGTTGGGAGGACATATCAGAGGGGCAACTAACCCAGATGAGGGTTAGGGATGGGAAGTCACAAAAGACTTTCAGGAAGTGGTGATGTCTGACCTGACTCTTGACAGAGAAGTGAAGGAGGGGATGAGAGAGGTACTCCAGGCAGGGGGGCATAGAACTGCGACCTCATGGAAGCCTGAGAAGTAGCCCTGTGTGGGGAGTGAGCTGGGCGCTGTGGGAGAGGGGGTGTCCGGGAGGAAATGGGCAATGCTGGTTCTATGAAGAGTCTCATGTGCCATTTTATGGAGGCTGAGAAGTGGGCAGACGAGTCCGGGTGGAGGGCAGACGACACACAGTCAGACCCGTACTTTGCGATGATCTGTTTGGGGAATCGTGGGTAAAGGATGAAAAGAAATTGAAGGTATTGAAAGCAATCGGAAAGTTGTTGTTAGTGATGAATGTGGAGACTAAAGCAGGCCTGGGCTAGAGCAGTGACACACAGGATGGGAAAGACGCTTCTGGCTGAACAGATGGTTTTGATGGTGGGGTTGGAGAGAGAGAGCATCGAGAATAATTCTTTGGATGTTTGGGCAACTGAAAGCAGAGCTATTGGCTGAAATAGAGAATGGAGAAGGAGGAGCAGAGGAACGGATTCCAGAGAGCGGAGGGTGATGATGTGTTGAGATAGGATGTGTGGAAGCTGAGTATAATGTTTTCTATTTTTTTAATAATTATTTTATTTTTTAATTATATAATTATAATTATAAATATTTATTTTTTAAAATAATTATTATTATTGTTTGTTTTTACATTCATGTCTGTAGCTACAGAATAAACCTGGCCTAGAGACATTCCTCCCTCCCTCCAGCCGCTGGTAACCACTACTCCACTCTCTATCTCTATGAATGTCACTACTCTAGAAAGTTTGTATGAGTGGAATCATACAATATTTGTACTTTTGTGATGTTATAGTATATGTTAGAATTTCCTTCCTTTATTAAAAAGATTTTAGGGGCACCTGGGTGGCTCAATCGTTAAGCGTCTGCCTTCGGCTCAGGTCATGATCCCAGGGTCCTGGGATCGAGCCCCGCATTGGGCTCCCCGCTCGGAGGGAAGCCTGCTTCTCCCTCTCCCACTCCCCCCTGCTTGTGTTCCTGCTCTCACTGTCTCCCTTTCTGTCAAATAAATAAAAATAAAAAAAAGATTTTATTGATTTATTTGACAGAGAGAGAGAGAGAGAGAGAGCCCAAGCGAGGGCAGAGGGAAAGGGAGAAGCAGGCTCCTCGCTGAGCAAGGAGCCCAATGCGGGGCTCGATCCCAGGACCCTGAGATCAGGGCCTGAGCCGAAGGCAGATGCTTAACCCACTAAACCACCCCGGGAGCCCCCTGAATTTCCTTCCTTTTTGAGGCTGAATAGTATTCCACTGTATGAGTAAACCACATTTTGTTTATCCATTCATCTGTTAATGACATTCAGGTTGTTCCCACCTTTTGACTCTTGTGAATAACGCTGCTGTGAACAGGGGTGTGCAAGTATCTGTTCGATTCCTTTTCTTAATTCCACTGAGTACGTGGAATTCCAGACCCTAGGAAGTTCCATGTTTAATTTTTTGAGGAACCTCCATACCGTTTTCCACAGCGGATACACCAGTTTGCATTCCCACCAACAGTGCATGAGGGTTCCAGTTTCTCCACATCCTCACAGTTACTTATTTTGTGTTTTTTTGTTTGTTCATTTTTTCTAAAAGATTTTTTAATTTACTTACTTGAGAGAGAGAGAGAGAGCAGGAGCGGGAGGGACAGAGGGAGAGAATCTCCAGCAGACTCCACACTCAGCACGGAGCCTGACACGGGGCTTGATCTCAAGGGCCTGAGATCATGACCTGAGCCGAAATCAAGAGTCAGACGCTTAACCCACTGAGCCCCCCAGGTAACTCTGTTCGTTTACATTTTGATAATAGTTTGGCAACTGTTCTTTTAACTTTTCTCTCTTTGGAGCTTGTAGCAGAGACTGCTATGTGTTCTCCAAACTCCGTTTCCCTTTTTCTTTGGGGTACGTGGCTAAACCACATTTCCAAGCATGTCTTGTCTTTAAGCAGGGCCATGTAGCTGACTTCTGGCCAGGTGGGTCTATGTGCTGCTCCCAGGCCTAGCCCATAAAAACTTCCTATATGCTGATCCTATCCACTGGCTGAACGCAAGCCTCCAGGGACCTGAGGGAGGGCAGAGCCACAAGATAGAAATACTGACCAAAAGATGCCACAGTAGACAGTTACATGAGCAAGAAATAAAATTTTATTGTGTTAAGTCACTGGAATTTGGGGCTGTTTGTCATAGCAGTTACTGTGCCTTCATACGAGACTGCATAATCTTTCAGTTTTCTCTGCACTGCTGCTTCATTTCCTTAAAAGATTAGCTTTCTTTGCTTCTATATCCAGGAGGCAGAAGATAGCTTTCCTCCCCGCCCCACCAACTTTGCATGTCCCACCTCCTTCCAGTTGGAGAATGAGTGGAGGTTATTAGCTTCGCTGAATTCCAAGTTCGAGTGGTCAGGGTAGAGAGTCCGACAGGCCCAGGGAGCAGATGTCCTTCCCTGTGCAGTCTGCTGTGGCCAGAGCAGGGGGCCTCTACCCACCAGCTGTGGGCTGTGTGGGTGCATCCTGGGGAGAAGGGGGTTGTGGGCCTCACGGGTGTCTCTCAAGGTGTCTAGCACAATGTAGTTTCTTGAAATGAGGTCAAAACTTCCCTGATTTAGTATCCCCTACTGAGCCAGCACCTCAGTGGTGAAGTGGGGGGTGGGATGGCTTCAGAAATCTGTGTTTTGGACACTGCAGGTGACGTGGACGCCCATGCCCGTCAGAGACCTGCTGCTTTACAAGACTCCCAGTGGGATTTTTAATGCCTGATCTCCATGAAAGTGTATACAAAATCATCTGAGACACACAGTTAAATAGCTTGCCATAGGAGTTCGTCAGGAACGGGCCTGTGCAAGCTCTCTTTGATTTAAACCTGAATACTATTTCTTCGTGTTTAATCACAATCTCTTGACGTGTTCTCAGTTCCCTTTCGGTTCTGAACCGAGGGCTTCCTTGGGCATTGCAGGCTCACATGCTTTTAGGGACCAGGCAAGGATCATAAATAAAAGCTGCCGAAGGGTTTAAGGCAATTAGAAATGATGGGATCCTGAGAAAATGGAGCATGTGTGTCGTGTCAAGGCTTCCAGAATCACAACTGAGTGAACCACCCTAGTCTAACCAATGCACGTCGGGAGGCTGCACTCAACAAGAGAGCCTGTGAGTTTGGGAACTTCTTCCTTACAAATCAAACTGTCCCAAAGCCTTTCATCTTTATGCACATGACCTCTTTGCTGGGAGTCATTTCTGCTCCTCCTTTTCAGACCCTCCTGCCTTTTTGAAAGAAAAAAAAATGTAGAGAAGGAAACTTCTGAAGTTCATCTGAACTACACGAAAATTGTCAGTGCCGAGGAAAGGCCTTTCGTCTCAAGTTTCATCATTTCTATTAATATAAGTTAGCAATGTGTTTCCCTAAAACCATAGTTGTTTAAATGTTGGACTTAAGGTAATATGTAAGCCCAAAGGCAAATTTGGAAGAGAAAAAGTAAGCAAAATGAATTCATCGTTTCTACATCCAAAAGCAATCACTGTGAACATTCGGATATATTTTCTTCCGGTCTTTTTTCTATGTGAAGTTTGAGAAAATAATTAATTTTTGTTTTTAGAGAGAGAGAGAAAATCCTAAGCAGGCTCCACACCGCCCAGCACGGGGCTCGATCTCATGACCCTGGGGACCATGACCTGAGCCGAAATCAAGAGTTGGGCACTCAACTGACAGAGCCAACCAGGCGCCCTGAAAAATAAATTTTTACAATGTCTCTTTAAAAGGATATAGCATTTATCCTTCCAAAAAGAGTGAGACAATTATACAAATCACTTTTAAGTGATTGCTTATGTTCATCCATATATATGCATATATTATTTATGCATATATTTATATACATAATTGCAGTCGTTCTGTGTGGCGCATGCCCGCATGTGTCTGCATTTTTTTTTAAACCACGTATCTAGGAGATCTTTCCAGGTGACTTATAACAACTGCTAACAGTTACAGAGCACTTGGCAGGTGTCAGACGCCGTTCTGAGATCTTTACAGGTCCTGCCTGCCTGACTTCTCGCACCAAAGTGGGTGCTGTTGTTAGTCTCACTTTTGGATGAAGCCCTCAGGGTACAGAGAGGATCAGAGCTTGCTGTTCACACAGTGGTACCACTGGATGGGAATACCTGTGGGTCTAACTCGGGTCCGCAAGCTTCACCCACCACGCTGTAACTGCCTCTCTTGCTTCTGAACTATTGGCCAGTGATTCGTAGACGCTCCTGCCATTTTTTGAAACTATCAAAGTGGATCGACGGTTAGGTACTTCCCAAAATCTTACTATTGCCAATATGACAGTGATATCATGGTACACATAATGCACATCTCTCTCTACAATAGATGTTAAGCAATGGACATGGCTGAGTCATCAGCTAACGGGTATTTAACATTTTATTACATAGTGCCACAGAAGCTCTACGAATTTGTATTCCGACCCAGCTTATGAGAATAACTGTTTCCTTGCCAATACATGGCAGTGATCATTTCTGCTAATGTAATGGGTGAAGGAAACTCACATCTCATTTTTAAAAAATTGCATTTCCTTTTATTACCAGTGACGATTTATATGTTTATTGGTCATTTTAATTTCTCTTCTGTGAGTTGCCTATCAAGAGCCTTGGCCCATTTTTCTAGTGGGTTCTTGATTTTTTTCTTACTGGTTTTGGGATTCCTTCTTATATTCTGGATAGAAATCCAGTGTCTACTTCGGGTCGCAATAAAAAGAATGAGAGACGACCTAGGGTATGGGTAAAGAACACAGTCCCTGAAGCCAGGCTGCCCGGATTCAGATCTTCAGTCTGCCACCGACTAGCTGTGTGACCTTGACCAAGTTACTCAACCTCTCTGTACCTCAGTTCCCTTGTCTGAGAGATGGGAAGAGTAATAATAGTACCTACCTCACACCGTGGTAAGATTCAGTGAATGAGGGCACAATAGAATGGCAGTGTCTGGCCACCCTGCTGCGGTGGGGGAAGGAAAGTCAGGGTCGTAGGGCCCATGCATGGGCTCCACACTGCAGCCCCCAGTCTGTCACACACACTCTGTGCCCCAGGAGGCAGACAGCCAATGCCTGCATTGTCCAGGGTTGCCTGCCCTCTGGCGTCTGTCTGGGGCTGGCTGTGTTGGTAGGAGATGGGCCGGGGATGAAGGAGAGGTCAGAGAATTCATCCCTCTTATTCTTTCCCTGTCTGGCTAGAGATTTGCCCTCTGTAGATAATTCTTTTAACACTCTTTGGTTTAATCCCTTGAATGTTCAGTAAGGGTCCTGCTGGGATGTTGATTAATATGGCCATGGAAAGGAAATGGATGCAAATATGAAACTGTAAGACAAAGTTGTAGATTAGAGGAAGACAGCCAAGGCGGACGCATGTGATAGCTTCCTAGTAATCTGGCCCCAAATCTGCAGGTTTTAAGGAAATACAGTGAACAAAGTCTCTAGTTGATGAGCACTCTTATGATGTTGCTCATTTGGGGCACAAGCTAACGAACTGGTTCCCGCAATATGACGGGCTCAGCGCTCAGTTGCGATTTAAAGTTTGTGGTCATGTGTTGTAGCACAAAACTATCTTCCGGGGTGAGAATTTGTGTTACTTCTGTTGGGGGAGGAAAGTGAACGGGAAAAGGAGGGAGTAGGCAGTGCTGCTGTCAACACATAATTAAAAGGATTTTTTTCAAGGTCATGTTTTTAAGGAACCTATGATTCTGGGGAGATAACAAGGATAAAATGCGGCTTGAGCTACAGAAGCATTGAAAGAATTTTTAGTGATTGTATACAAAACCCTTTGACCTGTGTACTAAGACTTGCCCCGGGCCTTAAAACTCCTTTAAAAATAACCTCATTACTGCTGTGTGAAGGATTGCCACATTTTTACCCACTTCCTATAAATAAGAACACTACAGCATAGACTTGGCCAAGATGAGGTAACAGAAAGACTGAAGTAAAAACTTAAAGCTCCTACGTGACGGAATAATAATTGTAAGCAGATAATATTTAAAGAGTGGGAAGCCATCCTACATAACTGTGATTATCTCTTTTCTTGTCTCTCATTCATTGGACCCATGGAAACTGTCGCTTTTCTCCCAGTTTGTCCTGAGTAGCTTTGCATTTACTACTTAATATAACCAACATGATGTCAGATGTGAAGTTGTTAAAATGTAAATACCCTTCAACCACTGCTCTGGCAAGTATGGGGAGCATGGGTCGGGGAGGTGTCGTCATTTAAAGATGTTATACAGAGAGTCACGGCCACCCTGTTCCCGCGCCATGGGCATCTGTCTCGATTGCGACTGTCGGCAGGAAGGGCCACTTCCTGTCCACTGCATCTCAAACAGGCCATATCCTCTCTTCAGTGTCCTGAAGGCCCCTGGAGGGAGTGCCAACCGAGTCCAGTTATAAAAACAGAGAGCAGGAGAATTTTGAAGATGGCCATTATTTGCAATCCAATTTGGAAACAAAGCCTCTGTTGAAACAGGTTGCTAACAATTAAGTATTTAAAAATCGCTTGTCGATCAGGTTATTTATGGTCAGTTCATCCACGAGACCATAAACACCAAGAGGGAGGGGAACGTTTTGCTTACCATTGTATATTCAGTGCTTTGTCTATATAGTTTATAGACAAACCGCTGAAGGTGTATTAAAAATTCTAAGAGTTTATTTGAGCAAAAATTGATTCTAATTGGGTAGTGATAAACTGGAAGTGTTCAGGTGTACTCAGCTGACAGGAGTTAGGAAAAAGACTTATATACAAGGAAAGGAAATTAGTCTACAGCCTAATTAAGCTATAATTCTTAATTGGCTGTTTGTGATTGGTTCTCAGATTTGAGGTTTTTTTTTTAAAGATTTATTTATTTATTTTGAGAGAGAGAGAGAGAGAGCACACAGGGGGGAGGGGGAGGGTGAGAGAGAGAGAATCTCGAGCAGACTCCCCTCTGAGCAGGGAGCCCGATGTGGGGCACGAGCTCATGACCCTGAGGTCATGACCTGAGCTGAAACCAAGAGTCAGATGCTCAGCCGACTGAGCCACCCAGGTGCCCCTTCAGATTTGAGTCCTGTGAGCTTGAAGCATTTACACACTCACTCTGTGGTCTGCTTACATAGGCCACCACAGCATCAGAACCACCTTAGCCTAATGGCCTCCCTGTTTAATTAAGTTAACAGTAGCCACTAATGCTTATCTATTAAATGTGTAAGTGAGTGAATTTACAAGCAAGGACTTAGCAGAAGGGGCCATGAAGAATGAAGAAACCCTGAGCAGACAGTGTAGAGTTCAATCACCTTGAGATTACAGAAGATAATTCAGTTTGGACTTCGTGGCAGAGAAGTGATAGCCCCCACCCCACCCCACCCCACCCATGCCCATGTTCGAATCCATGGAACACAGGAATATGCTGTGTTACATGAGGAGGGGAAACTAGGGATGCTAATCAGGTTATCTTAAAGTAAGATTATTCTGGAATATCCAAACAGGCCCAGTGTAGTCACAAGGGTCCTTTGAAGTGACAGAAGAAGTGGAAGAGAGGTCAGAATCAGAGAGAGATTGGCAGATGCTGGGCTGCTGGCTTTGAAGATGAAAGAAGGGGCCACAAACCAAGGACGGCAGACAGCCTCTGGAAGCTGGAAAAAGCAAGGTAACGGGTTCTCCTGGGGACCTTCCAGACGAAGACATCCTCCTCCTAACACTGATTTTAGCCCAGTGAGACCCATTTCAGACTTCTGACCTGCAGAAATGGGAGTCTTCCTCCTTCCTATCAGAGGTGAGTGTATGATTTCAGACCTGACCAACTGGAACATTGCATTTGCCTGGTCATAGTTATTACTTAAGAGGTGGACATACGTGAGTCAATTAAGAGTAAAAGACTTTTTCTGGGACCTTTGGAAAAGAGGCTTATAAGCTTGAACCCTGAAGATGTGGGGAGCCATCTTATCACCATGGAGAGCCAAAAAACTGAAGGCAATGTGGGGAGCTGAGAGCCAAGAGAGGGAGGCAGATTGGATCCCGGGATCAAGGTGCTGTTGAATTTCTCTGCTACATGAGCCAATATACTCCTTGCAAATATTTTCATCATAGAGTGTGCATTCAGCATGCCTAATACTTTTTCATCTTTGAAAAGATCTGTGTTAAAGCAGGCCCATTCCCAACACCACCAGGTATAACTCTGTATAGACATGTGGTCAGTTTGAATCTATCTGACCGTTAGTGTCAAGATTATATCAGCAAGACAGTACCCTATGATGGAATTTTGCTGTAGCAAGTCTCACTTCTGTCTTTGTGTGCTCCACATTATAATATTGCTGAGCCTAATGAAATTCCTCTCTTCATCATTTGAAAACATGAGCTAGTAAGAGTTCTAAATATTACCAGGAGGTCATTTTTAAAGCACAATAAATTTTTTTTTAATGATTTCTCGTCACTAAAAAAAAATGTGTTTGGTTTTCTTGTGGCTTACCCATATTTAATTAATCTATATCTTAAAAACTCACCAACTTGACTTTATACACATTGGCAGTTTTATTAGTTGAGGCTTATTTGTCACTGGGTTATTCCACATCAAAGAGCAAAATTTTCTGTGTGTGGATGCCTCTTAGGAGGCTTCATCTTGGATGCGAGCCTGCCTTCCGTTCACTTGGGGGGACTCGACAATTCAAGTGCTTGTCGGGGCCAGGTGGGTCACGGATGCGGAGGGCTGGGTGGGGACCGTGGTTAACTAGAGAGCCCACATTGGTCGGAAGGGGCCCTGCTGCTCAGGGCTAGCTGCTTCCTGCTGCAGAATGGAGACCCAGTTGCTGATCTTCTAGTTTTTCAAACACGGCTATAAATCTGGATATTTATGTGCAGTTCCAAAGTTTTACATATAGGAAACAAATTTTTTTTTTTTTACAAAGTACTTTATGGGCCAAATAAATCCAAACAAACAATACAAGTCATGCCCGCAGGTTGCGTTTTGTTTGTCCTTCTAGAATACACTGATTCATCCCCTGCTTCAACAGATGGCATAGGCCTCACTTTGATCATTAGTCTAATTGTGTTCACCAGGCTGGTGCTTCATCGTCACATGTTTTGGGATGTTATTAACCTCGACACGGCCAATACATGCAAAAGCGGTGACACCGTTGAAAACACTAGTGAGGGAAGCCCACAGTTATGATGGGAAATATTAGAGAAAACACAACGCGAGAAAATGGTCAGAAAAGGACAGAAGTTACACACACCTAGTGGATGAACTCTTTGGGCGTAGGCATGATTCTGAAAAAGAACGAGAGAATCTTATGACACGTGAAAAGTCCATACCCATGCGATCTTCAAAACTAGCAAGAAGAGAGGTGACTGACAAAATGGGAAGCATGGTGAGTGCTGGTTGCAGGACTCAACAATAAAATAGATGCTTATTAACCTAATGCTTTCTCGGAGAAGGCTAGCGATGTGCTAAACTTAAGGATTATACACGGTGGAAGTCCTACAGATACTTTTGTGGCAAGCCGTGGATATGTCCATGGATTGGGTAAGGAGGTGGTGAAAGTCCTGTTTGGGTAAGGAGTCCTGTTTGGGTAAGGAGGTGGCAAAAGTATGACTGTTGTAGCCATTAAGGAGTCTGCTGTGACATTTGTGGATGTCCTCAGTGGAGAGATTTATTTGCCTCAACTGATTTTCATTATTGATGGAGCAATTCTTTTTCTTTTTTTCCATTGTGATAAAATACGTGTGATGTACAATTTACCACTTTAACCATTTTTCAGTGTACTGTTCAGTACATTCACATTGTTGTGTGACCATTACTACCATCCATCTCCAGAAAATTTTCATCATATCCAATGGAAACTCTGCACCCATTAAACACTAACTCCCTGTTCCTCTCCCACAGCCCCTGGCCACCACCATTCTTCTTTCTGTCTGTATGAATTTGACTGTTCTTGGTACCTCATATAAGTGGAATCACATAGTATTTGTCCTTTTTTTTTTAAGATTTTATTTATTTATTTGACAGAGAGAGACACAGCGAGAGAGGGAACACAAGCAGGGGGAATGGGGAAGGGAGAAGCAGGCTTCCCGCAGAGCAGGGAGCCCGATGCGGGGCTCGATCCCAGGATCCTGGGATCATGACCTGAGCCGAAGGCAGACGCTTAACGACAAAGCCACCCAGGCACCCCAGTATTTGTCCTTTTGAAGCTGTTCTTTTTTACAAAAAGATTTATTCATTTAGTTAAATATTTGTTGAACCCCTAGCATGTGCTAAACTTTGATTTATGTGTGAGGATATGATAGTGGCGACAACAGACCTGGTCCTTGCTATGTAAGTGGGTGGCAGGAGACAGACAATAAAGGAATAAACATAAAACAGGATAATTTCATCATAGACTTTGTACTAAATTTGAGGGGCGCCTGGGTGGCTCAATCGGTTGAGCATCTGACTCTTAATCTCAGCTCAGATCTTGAGCACGGGGTCATGAGTTTGAGCTCCACGTTGGCCTCCACACTGGGTATGGAGCCTACTTGAAAAAAAAAAAAAGAAAGAAAGGAATATACTAAATTTGAGATTCCCATTAGATGTCCAAGCAGAGGTGTTGAATAGGAGTTGGATGGTGGGTGAGCCTACATGACATAACTGAAGGTAAAGAATCAGAGTCATTGTCGTAGATACAGATAGCATCTAAATCCATGGACTGGCAGAGGTCATCCAGAGAGAGTGTAAATATATCAAACTGGGAGCCCAGCATGGAGCACTACAAAGCTCCCAGATTTAGAAGTTGAGCAATGAATGGAAGAAGGAGAGCTCAAAAAAGACAAAGGAGGAGGGGTCAGTGGGAAGGACAATAGCTGCGTGTGGTGATTCAAAAGCCAGGAGAAGAGACTCTTTCCAAAAGGGCGGGGTGGTCAGCTGAGCACAGACGGCTGAGAACTGGAGATGAGCAGGAGGCGGCCGTTGGATTTGGCCTCACGGAGAACACTGGGGACCAGGCGACCCCAGGGGAGCGAGGGAAGTGGAGATGTGAGCCCTGCGCAAGTCCTGTGGGAGGTCATGCCATGAAGGGAAGTCGTGGAATGAGAGAAGCTTCCTGAGAGGGAATTTCTTTCTTTTTTTTTTTTTAAAGATTTTATTTATTTGACAGAGACAGAGACAGCGAGAGCAGGAACACAAGCAGGGGGAGCGGGAGAGGGAGAAGCAGGCTTCCCGCTGAGCAGGGAGCCCGATGTGGGACTCGATCCCAGGACCCTGAGACCATGACCTGAGCCGAAGGCAGACGCTTAACGACTGAGCCACCCAGGCGCCCCATGAGAGGGAATTTCTCAGTAAGTGGGAGAAGTTCTGGCCCCGCTTTCAAGACTCCTAGAGCCTGTTCACTCTCTGCTTTGAGGTGACGCCTCAGGAATTGCCACCTTCGAACTTATTAACAATTCCCCTTGTGAACCACCCCTTGAAACCTAACATATTTGTAAATAAAAGAGCATTTCCAAGCACTTCTCTCTTCTTAAACCTGAAGAAGTTTAAAACATTTTGGCAATTATTTTTCCTCTGAGCAACTTGCGGCAGCAATTTGTGAGGTAGGTCATGTTTTAGTGTAGATAAAACACTGTTTCATGCTCAGGTGGGAACTTCTCCATTTCAAAATGATTTTATGTGGCAGAATTATTCTTTATCATTAATCAAACGGTGCAGGTGGACGGACAGAGGAAGAGAAGGGGCGATGGCTTCTCAGGTGATTCCAACAAAGGCACAGATATTTGAGGGGCACTTGGGTGGCTCAGTCAGTTAAGTATCTGCCTTCGGCTCAGGTCATGGTCCTGGGGTCCTGGGGTTGAGCCCCATGTCTGGGCTCCCTGCTCAGTGGGGAGCCTGCTTCTCTCTCTGCCCCGCCCCCACCGCTCATGCTCGCGTGCGCTCTCTCTCTCCCTCCCTCTGTCCCTCTGTCTCTCACGTGTGCGCATTCTCTCTCTCAAATAAATAAATAAAATCTTTTTTAAAAAGGCGCAGATATTCGAGGAACACCACTGCAGGCGGTACTCAAGGCCATAGGTCACCATCCCTTGACGACCAGCTTGGATTATCAGGCTGCTTAGTCCTGAAGTAAGTAAAGCGAGAGCAGCGTGGGCATCAAAGAGGAACAGATTAAAAAAAAAAAAAGAAAAAAAAAAAAGACCTTACCTTTTGAACCATTTAAAAAAGGCACTCCACAACATCTTGTCAAAAGCTCTCACAGTGCCCAGGAATTAACGGCTGTGCAAGATTTAGAGTTTCCCCAAGACCTCCCAATTTTAGTTAATAGTATCATCCCGGTCAATAAATTTAGGGCAAAAAGTGGTTTAAGAGCATGAATAAACTGTTAAATGTCTTCTCTGAAAAAACACTCTATTCCTTCTATCCAAATAAAACCCACACCATTTAAAAACCCACGCATTTTCCAGCTAAAGCAGAACGGCTGTGGGAGGGAGGGGCCACCTTACATCGTCCCAGCTGCTTCGCAAACCACAGAACTTAACTCTCTCCAGATGTAACCCTTCACTCCTCCCTCCTCATAATTTTTGTCTTGAGTAAAACACAACTAAGTGAGATTTTTTTTTTCCTCATGTGAACTCAAAAGCAGGAGACAAGAAATTGCAGCTTCAGTGATAAATCCTTGGTAGAGTATGGTTTTTCTCCTGCCCCTTGGATATAGATATAAGGGTGATGGTATTATGAGTTACAAAGGATACTTAGAATGGGGTGAAAAGGACTAGATTTAAAAAAATATATATATATAGTAATGTGTATCAAGGGAAAATCTTGGTTCTAAACTAAAAGGACAATTTATCAGTAATGACTCTTTCACAGACAATAGTATTAAGGATGAAGAGGTGTGTGTGTGAGTGAGAAAGAGAGGGGGGAGGGGGGAGAGGGGGGAGGGGGGAGAGGGGGGGGAGGGGGAGGGGGGGGAGGGGGGGAGAGAGAGAGAGAGAGCGAGCGAGCGAGAGAGCGCGCGCCTGGTTAGGCAGCTCGGCAGTACTCTACGTAGTGGCTTATTCCGGAGGTGTTAATAGTCTTCACATTGTCTTCAGAGTTAGTTGAATAAATACAGCTGTTATCTTGGAGTGTCTGTGGGACAAGGTGAGCTCAGGATCCTTCTACTCTGCCATCTTCCCTGACTTTGCAGGTGGTTATAACAGGATGACTTCAAGAAACATCCCTCTCAAATAAATAAATAAAATCTTTGAAAAAAAAAAACCCCAACAGCTCCCTCCCCCCCAAAAACTTAGGACTTACAAATTACCAAGCACAAAATGGGCGCGATTTTTATATGGAAAGCTATATTTGTGGGCACAATCCAAAAAGCTGGATGCCCATAGTCTAAGCCTAGGGTGAGGAGTCCAAGAGCATATCAGTGTGTGATCAAGAGAACACTATTTTAATTAATCGACATGTTCTTAGCTTGTAGAGGTAAAAACAAAATGCAAAATGTCATGTGTCTGCTTGTGGTATTTATAAGTATATATGTTTACTTGATTAGAAGAGGGTCTGAAGTTCAAAGTGGGAATTTTTAACAATTCATGAACAATTTCAGCTTTATATTAACAGTGTCATTATAAAAGCATATATATATATATGAAGTCTGCAGATGACAACACTTCAAAGAATCGCAGGGTTGCTAACGTCCTAGTTAGCTTGTTACAGTCCCATCCATATACACCTATGACACTTGCCCGTACACATTTTTAAAACGCTCAGTGCACATATAATATGTATATACTTACATATACTATGTATATGTGATCACATATATAATACTTCATTATACTTAAATCATGACCTGTAGCCCAAGGGGTATTTTTCCCTCCTCTGGTGTATGTGAGGGAGCATTATCCTATCGTTATCTTAAGACCTGGCGTGTGACTGGCCAGGGGATAGGGTGGCGGAGCAGATGGTTAAGGAGGAAGATCTTCCCTGCTCTGAGGCCACCATGGGCCCCGCTTTCTACTGGGAACTCCTGGAGACGGCCCCCTCAGCAGATGTTACTCCCTGCATACAAGCTGCAGTGGAAGTAAGATGTCAGGGCGTGTCACATTTCCTTTTATTTGCCGTGCACCTTTATCCTCCACGGGACCTGCATCACATAGTGCTTAAGAGTGGGCTCTGGTTTCGGGCCCCTGCAAGCTTGTCTTTCTCTCAGACAAGCTACTTATATTATTATATATATTATCTCTCTCGAGTCTACAGGTTGGCAGGGGACGGGTAATCTATACTGGGCTTGGGCGAGGGTGGTTCTGCTCCAGGTGTCTGTCATCCTCCTCCTGGGACAAGGAGGTTAACCCCGGTATGTCCCTCTCCCGATGACGGGGTAGCTACCGGACAGCAAGCTTTATTATGCCCGGCATCTTTTCACGCCCCTGTGAGCTTCCCATCTGCTAACATCCCCCTGGCCAAAGCATGTCATGTGGCCGAACTCAGAATCATGGTAGAGAAGGATAGGTGGCCTTTTGATGGGAGGGACAGCAGGGCGCCTGGGTGGCTCCGATGGTTAAGCATCTGCCTTCGGCTCAGGTCATGATCCCAGGGTCCTGGGATCGAGTCCCGCATCGGGCTCCCTGCTCCTTGGGAGCCTGCTTCTCCCTCTGCCTCTCTCTCTCTCTCTCTCTCTCTCTCTGTCTCTCTGAATAAATAAATAAAAATCTTTAAAAAAAATAAAAATAATTGTTGATGGGAGGGACAGCAAAGCCAACATGGCAAAGGGCATAGATAGATGTGGGGAAGAGTGAAGAATTAGAGCCATTTATGCAGTCTGCTATTGAAGGGCGGGTCGAATTCCACTGAAATGGGGTCCACAAAAGGCACTGCAACGTAGGAGGGAAAGAAGTTATAAACGTCACACTAAACTTTACTTTCCTATTGTCCTTGGGCAGAGCGCCCAGGAAGTGACATTCCTTATAGAGGATTCCTGTTTCTTTCCTTGCTCCCGTCCTCAGTTCGATCACTCTACAAAGCTTCCCTTTTGTAATCCTCATGCTGCTGATCTCAGTCTGTGTTGAAGGAAACGCCACTTCTCACTCACCAGAGCTCTGCATGGTGCCCGTCCCTGTCCACAGCATGACATGTCTGCATGTCTGAGCATGCAGGCTCGCAGAATGTTCCTTAGGAGGCTTTACAGCACATTCTGCTCTCCCAGTGCAGCTCCCTTAGAGGATTTCCCACCAGCATGTGTTGCAGATTCTCCCCTTTATGCACACATTTTCTCTCTCTTGTACACACACACACCACACCTCACATACATCCCTTCCAACACCTATGGATAAAAACTAATTCTTGAACATAGTGTGATCCAAACATTTAAAGAGAAAGTACAACGTCTTCTGTATTGCCCTGTCTTCTACCCAGCCCAGATGAAATGCTGCCCGCCGGCCCCGTGATGGCTACACATCACAGCATGGGACAAAGCCACATCATTACCTTTCTTTCTCCTATGGTTCAAGTCAAAAGGACCCTGGTCTTCCTCGCTGTCTGTCCAACAGGGGAGTGAGTTACGAGAGATTTGTCCTTCCAAGTGTACACATAGCCTCTTGATTTAAAAATAAAGTATAACATTTCAACATTACAGAACCTGAATTACATAGGAACAGACATTGATGCTGATGCAGTTAGCAGACCTCCTAGGTTGAGGATTAAACTGGAGTTCTATTTGCCAGGGGTTAATCCTTCATTACCTCTGGTTTCCAAAAGATGGAAACAAAACATCAGATTAGTCTTCTAAGCAGCGAGATCACTAGACAGCGATTGTTTGTGGCCTTGGCAGGACATTATATGAGATCGCAGTTTCCTAAAACGAAACTGGAAAAGTCTAGTATTTTGATCTGATAAACTAAGTTTATTCCACTATGTAGGCTTCTAACCAGTAGCTTTTTAGTGTGAGGAAAACTATTGAAAGCACACTGTTCTCAGACTCTGAAATCCCTGTGGCTTTGGGAGTCAGCTTCAATCTTCACGAATGACCTAAAGAATGAGTTTCTCTATCCATATATTCTGCAAATAAAATAACTTCCACCTAACTTTGTAGGTGTTGAAGATGTTGAGGATGTCTCCGCATGTGCATGAACCCAAAGGGAGTTTGGAAAGTAGAAGAGAACAGGAGCTCTGTGGTTCTCATCTGGACTCCATAACTAGATGGAGGACTCAGCTCTGCACTTTCATACCCAGAAGTCCTTATTATTTTTAATAATAAGAAATTCTGGGAGAATTTAAAATTAAAATTTAGAATTTAAAATAAGTTCTGGGAGAATTTATTCTTTTTTTGTTTTATTTTTTTAAAGATTATTTATTTGAGAGAGAGAGAGCATGAGTAGCGGAGGGAGGGGCAGAAGAAGAGAGACAAGCAGACCGCCCCCCCCCCCCCCCCCCCCCCCCCCCCCCCCCCCCCCCCGCTGAGCAGGGAGCCCATTGCAGGGCTCCACTCCAGGACCCTGAAATCATGACCCGATCCAAAGTCAGATGCTCACCCAACTGAGCCACTTGGGCGCCCTGTTCTGGGAGAATTTAAAAAGGATCATTGAGGTCACAAAAAACCATTTAACTCTGTTACTTAAATAGTTCCTTCTCTGCTCTCCACATGAAATATAGTAGGTGCTCTTAATTTGGTCTTGGTTTCTGGAGTTACGCTGACCTGGGTTTGAATCTCAGTTCTGCCACCAACTATGGTGTAGATTAAGCTACTTACTGCTTCTAGATCTCAAATTCATCCAGAAAACAGGGATAATCCTAGTATCTGCCTCATATGGTGGTTGTGAGAATTGAATGAAAAATGCGTGGAAGGCAGTTAGCAGAGGGCTTGACACAGAGTGCAAGCTTAATGCATTTCCACTGTTATTACCTTTTTTCCCCAAGATTTTATTTATCTATTTGAGAGAGAGGCAGAGAGACCACAAGCAGGGGGAGAAGCAGAAGAGGAAGGGGAGGGAGAAGCAGATTCCCCGCTGAGCAGGGAGCCAGAAGTGGGGCTCGATCCCAGGACCCCGAGATCATGACCCGAGCCAAAGGCAGATGCTTGACCGACTGAGCCACCCAGGCACCCCTCCAATGTTACTACCTTTACTATTCCATCCCAACTCCTTCCTACTTCTACTTCCTCCTCCTCATAATAGTCCTTCAGGGACTTCCAGTCAGATGATGTCCCCCAGATGTTCTTTTCTCCAGATTAGCCATCCTCTTCACGTTGCATGCTTGAGGCTTGGTCCTTGCAGCTTTTCTCAGCGATGAAATCCCACCAGTGCAGCTGATGCCTGGAGCTTGGCAGCTTGGACAAACTCCCGAAGCTGAGTGTGCGGTGAGAGGTCAGTGGCCAAAGGAAAATATCCATTACCCCACATGTACGCTGATGGAGAGTCCCCGATAAAGACTGGGAAGGAAGACGGCGGGAAGAGCAGATAGGTGGAGCAGAAGCAAGAGACAGTCCACTCAGCGGACCCATTGGCCACACTGTGAGACCAGACTTATGTCCATTGTCAGGCACTGAGGGACCCACCTTCTTTCTTTCTTCCCTTTTTTCCGGGTGGGGGGTAAACTCCCTCCTACCACCAAGTGTGTGGCTCAGTGACACATGCAACACGTGTCCAGTGAATGCTGGTTATCTTTGCTTTATTTTCTTGGTTCTGTTGTCCGGGATGGTAGCTGTTTTTCTCAACTCTGGGTCATTGCAGATTTAAGAACCGTGTTGACTGGGGCGGCTAGGGATCAAGCCCTACATCCCCCAATAGAAGCTTCCCTAACTCAGTAGCAGGACTCTTTGTTTCTAAACAGCAGGGAACCTAGTCCCTCATATCATAAAGCTCACAGCTATCCACTTAATCCTGAGACAAAGATGATTATTTCAAGAGAGGAGGAAAGTGGCGGATGAGAATGTGGATGTTGGTGGTGGTGGGAGAAAATTGCAAAGCAGAGCCGATGAGTAAATTATATGACAAGTGCAACTGTTTTAATTTCTAATAGTGCATGAAGGCAGTCAGTGGGGAGAAACATAAATATGTATGCATTTATTCAGTACTTGGCAACACTAGTATATTACCTGTGTGGGTAGGAATCAAAAGACTGATACAAAGACACCCTCTTTAAACTCTTCAGCCTATCTTTAATTCATATGTGCTTTGTCACCTTGTCAAACTGTCCTACATGATAGATATTTTTGAGAGAGGATATTATGATTTGAATTGTGTCTTCCCAAAAAGCTCTGTTGGAGTCCTAACCTCCCCTTATCTGAGATGTGCCTGGATTAGGAGATAGGGGCTTTAAAATGAGGTCATTGGGATGGACCCTAAAGACTTCTGGCCTAAAGAAATACATGACAGTAAATTTCTGCTGTTTTAAGCTATCCAGTTTGTGGTACTTTGTTATGGTAACCCTAGGAAGCTAACATAGAAAAGAAACATGGAGTTTTTAATACTTAAAAATTGTTATAGAATTTAAAATTATTAAATATGCTCTGATCCTACAATGAATTAAGTTAATAAAAGTTAAATAAAAAATTTTAAAACCAGGGAGGTCCACTGTTACTGCTTAAAAAAATTCCCATCTACAGGCTGGATAGCATAGCAATTTGCTGATAACTTGGTTGTTTCTACAACACAGTGCACAATCAAAATAAGCAACAGCACAGAGATATTAAGAACATTCATACTGTGTCATATCATGGTGCCGATAGAAGCTAAATTCAAGACTTTTTATTGTCAAGAGGCACCGGTATCAAGCTACATTTCCATGTAGACTTTGGCCAACAATCATAAATAACAGAAAACTTGCTCATAAACAATTCCAAAAGGCAGTGTGTCAGGCAGATGGTATTTTGGGAGTGGGGTTGGGGAGAGTTTAACATGGCAAAGCAGAATTGTGCTTTACGCACGCTGGCCGTTCTGAACTTGCCATTGACTTCAGCACCCCTGGGGGGTTATAGTTCTCCTCAGCTCCCAACGGAGTCTAAAGTTGCAATGCTTTAAAGTTCTCATGCTAAAGAAATCAACCTTTTCATGTCATTAGAGTTCTGAAGGAGAAAATCTGCTATATTTGGGGCAAAGAACATCAGACCTCACAGATACCAGGCCAAGGTTTTCATGTTGTAGCTCTCCCAGAGGGTGCCAGGGTGCTGTGTCCTCTAGGGGGACCCTGCGAGTATGGTACAAACTTCACGGAGTAGGTGTGCAACTCCTAAGGGAATTCCGCCTTGTCACAGAATTCTGCAGTGAGTTTAGAAAAGTATTGATGAGGGCGGAGCAAGATGGCGGAGGACTAGGAGACCTGGATTTCGTCTGGTCTCAGGAATTCAGCTGGATAGGGATCAAACCATTCTGAACACCTACGAACTCAACAGGAGATGGAAGAGGAGAGTAGCAACAACTCTCTGAACAGAGAAGCGACCACTTTCTGGAAGGTAGGACGTGCGGAGAAGTGAATCTGAGGCGATATTCGGGAGGACAGACGGCGGGGGAGGGGGCCTCCGTCGGCCGCTTCTGGCAAGTGCTAGAGCCGCGGAGCACAAAATCGGACCTTTTAGAAGTCGGCTCCGCTGAGGGACGTCGCTCCAGTGGCTAAGCAGGGGGTGGAACCCTCGCGGGACAGTGTGGTCTCAGGACCTTCAGGGGTCACAGAAAGACCGGGGGTGCCTGAGTGCGGCAGAGCTCCCAGGGATCGGAGCGGGGAAGCCGGCTGCAGAGACGGAGCCGAGGAGTGGGCTCTCAGCTCAGGGTTGCCATAAACTGTGATCCGCAGCCCAGTCGGGCCACTGCTCCTCCAGCAGGGACCCAACAAGCGGCAGATCCGGGGAGACTCCCCTTCCCCCCAAGGAAGAGCAGCGTGGGAGCGCACCGCAGGGATCTGCTGGGTTTGGAGACTCCACACCGAGTCGGGTGCCAGAGATAGAAACGCTCGGTCACAGGCCGGGTGAGCACGGAGTGCGGCTGGAGACCAGGGAGACGGGAGTGACTGACTGCTTTTCTCTGGGGGTGCACTGAGGAGCGGGGCCCCGAGTTCTCGGCTCCTCCAGGGCAGAGATTGGGAGGCCTAGCCTCAACAATCAGACAACAAAAATAAATAAAGGCATCCGAATCAGCAAAGAAATGAAACTCTCACTTTCTGCAGATGATATGATACTTTATGTGGAAAACCCAAAAGACTCCACCCCAAAACTGCTAGAACTCATACAGGAATTCAGTAAAGTGGCAGGATATAAAATCAGTGCATAGAAATCAGTGGCATTTCTATACACCAACAAGACAGAGAAAGATAAATTAAAGAATTGATCCCATTTACAATTGCACCCCAAACCATAAGATACCTAGGAATAAATCTAACCAAAGAGGCAAAGAATCTGTACTCAGAAAACTATAGAATACTCATGAAAGAAACTGAGGAAAATACAAAGAAATGGAAAAATGTTCCATGCTCATGTATTGGAAGAACAAATATTGTGAAAATATCTATGCTACCTAGAGCAATCTACACACTTAATGCAATCCCTATCAAAATACCATCAACTTTTTTCAAAGAAATGGAACAAATAATCCTAAAACTTGTATGGAAGTAGAAAAGACCCTAAATAGCCAGAGGAATGTTGAAAAAGAAAAGCAAAGCTGGCGGCATCACAATTCCGGACTTCAAGCCCTATTACAAAGCTGTCATCATCAAGACAGTATGGTACTGGCACAAAAACAGACACATAGATCAATGGAACAGAATCGAGAGCCCAGAAATGGACCCTCAACTCTATGGTCAACTCATCTTCGACAAAGCAGAGAAGAATGTCCAATGGAAAAATGACAGTCTCCTCAACAAATGGTGTTGGGACAATTGGACAGCCACATGCAGAAGAATGAAACTGGACCATTTCCTTACACCACACACAAAAATAGACTCAAAATGGATGAAAGACCTCAATGTCAGACAGGAATCCATCAAAATCCTTGAGGAGAGCACAGGCAGCAACCTCTTCGACCTTAGCCACAGCAACTTCTTCCTAGAAACATCGCCAAAGGCAAGGGAAGCAAGGGCAAAAATGAACTATTGGGACTTCATCAAGATAAAAAGCTTTTGCTCAGCAAAGGTACAGTCCACAAAACCGAAAGACAACTGACAGAATGGGAGAAGATATTTGCAAATGACCTATCAGATAAAGGGCTAGTATCCAAAATCTATAAAGACTTATGCAATCTGATCAAGAAATGGGCAGAAGACATGAACAGACATTTCTGGAAAGAAGACATCCAAATGGCCGACAGACACATGAAAAAGTGCTCAACATCACTCAGCATCAGGGAAATCCAAATCAAAACCTCAATGAGATACCACCTCACACCAGTCAGAATGGCTAACATTAACAAGTCAGGAAACGACAGATGTTGGCAAGGATGTGGAGAAAGGGGAACCCTCCTACACTGTTGGTGGGAATGCAAGCTGGTGCAGCCACTCTGGAAAACATTTTGGAGGTTCCTCAAAAAGTTGAAAATAACAGCTATCCTATGAGCCAGCAATTGCACTACTGGGTATTTACCCCAAAGATACAAATGTAGTGATCTGAAGGGGCACGTGTACCCCAATGTTTATAGCAGCAATGTCCACAATAGCCAAACTATGGAAAGAGCCTAGATGTCCATCAACAGATGAATGGATAAAGAAGATGTGGTACACAATGGAATATTATGCAGCCATCAAAAAAATATGAAATCTTGCCATTTGCAACAACGTGGATGGGACTAGAGGGTATTATGCTAAGCGAAGTCAGTCAAGCAGAGAAAGACAAGTATCATATGATTTCACTGATGTGAGGAATTTGAGAAACAAGACAGAGGATCATAGGGGAAGGGAGGGAAAAATGAAACAAGATGAAACCAGAGAGGGAGACAAACCATAAGAGACTCTTCATCTCAGGAAACAAACTGAGGGTTGCTGGAGTGGTGGGGGGTGGGAGGGATGGGGGGGCTGGGTGATGGACATTGGGGAGGGTATGTGCTATGGTGAGCGCTGTGAATTGTGTAAGACTGACGAATCACAGACCTGTACCCCTGAAACAAGTAATACATTATATGTTAATAAAAAAAGAGACAGTATTGATGCAATTGACTGTCTACATATAATATGGCTGGGAGTGACAAAGATATCAACGGAATTTGTTGGGGAGATTGAAATTTCACTGCACACAACTACACACAACTACAAAGCCTTTTACTACTATAAAAGGTATGGTAAGATGTTTTTTCCCTTACTGTGAACATGTGCAGGCTTTTCCAGTGGGACTGGCCTGGAACAGATCCTTCTGTGTGTGCTTTGGTGGTCTTGCCCCACTCAGACGAGTTTGTCCTGGGATGGTGCTTTGATGGTCAGCTCCGATATGACCAAATCTCAGACTGAGTTTTCCATTTTTTCATCTGGGATACACAGGCACCTTTGAACCATCATAAGCCTTTAGATATATTTAGGCTTTGAAGTGTGAGTGACATACAACATGAAGTGAAGGATTCATCCTAATGCTTGCTTTAGGCTATAAAGAAAGCTTGGAAATTTGGGGTTCTTCTCATTGGGATTCATGATTACTGGCTAGAGAAGTGGTAGGTATTTATTTATTTTCATTTATTCATTTAAAAGAAATTATTTACTTATTTGAGAGAGAGAGTGCGAGTGTGTGTGAACACAAGTCGGGGGTGGGGTTGGGTGGGGAGAAAGGAAGTCTCCCTTCTGAGCAGGGAACCCAATGAGGGGCTCGATCCCAGGACCCCAAGATCATGACCTGAGCTGAAGGCTGATGCTTCACGGACTGAGCCACCCAGGTGCCCCAGAAGTGACAGGTATTTAAATACCTTATAGGGTATGACCAGTAAATTGCTCTATATTGAATGATAAATATTAGAACTCAAAATTAAATGTGTACAACAAATAACTGAATTCTAGTGAAATAGGAATTAAAGTATTGCTTGAAAGAAATTACCAAAATATTTTAAAATACCAACAGAATTAGGAAGGAAATAGTATATTTAGGTTGATGCAAATTGATCTAGTGCTCATAAGAAGCAATATGTTTTTAAGTACAAAAATTTTCAATCTTTGCTTTGACCAAGCAAAGACATGTGAATTTCATTCATTGAAGTAACCAAAAGAAGCCTCGTGTATGAAAGTGTTCAATTTAATGTTATTGTTAATATAGGACTCTGTGAACAACTATTCCTGATGGGAGGGGGGATGGTTAAACAAAAGATGGTCCGCTAATTGAATAGAACTTTGGGTAACTATTATAACAACATTGTATGGACACTAGCAATAGGAGGGTGTAAAAGTGTGTGACCCTGGGACTTTGTAATGAAAGCAGATTACAAAAGTACATGTTCCCTGTGATTACTATGCACATAGATATATTTATTCATTTATTCTAGAAATGTTGTAGAAATGTCTACTGATTATATAGCAGATATTGGTGCTAGGTGCTGGAGACACAAGGTGAAAATGTGTGTTTCCTGCTTTCATTAAGGGTCAGTCCAGCTGAAAGACAGTCATGCAAACAAATGGAAAAGTGTAGTTATTCACAAAATGCCATTGGAGTGCAGGAGGAGCCTTCAAGTTGGCTGAAGACACAGGGAAAAGCTTCATAAAAGAGCTAAGATTTTTATATGGACAAAATTTGAAATGCAATGTAGAGACAAATAATCAGTTGTATAAGGGTGGAGGTATTGGAAGTAACTTAAAATTTTTAAAAAGTATCTTTATTGAGATCTAATCCACATACTATAAAACTCACCCATTTAAAGTGTACAATTCAATATTTTCTTGGTGTGTTCATGGAGTTCTGCAAACATCACCACAATCTAAGTTTAGAACATTCTCCTCATCCCAAAGAAATGTATTTTCACTCTTTCAAATTTCTTCCAACATTAAATGTTTTTATAATAATAGAAAAATCTAAGCATAAAGACAGAAACTTTTGATCTCTGCCATTGTGGGAAAGCTTTATGTTGCGTGCAAAACAAACCACAAGTACCTCATCTTGTCTTTATTTTTTCATTTTATTAGTGACAAGGTAAATAGGTATGTGACAATCTTCACAGATATCTACACATGTATTTAAATAAAAGAAAAAGAAAGGAGTTGAGTTGAAAGCATGGGGTTTCAGTGGCGGCTAGTCCATGTTGTTTGTTTACTGAATTAAAATCTCCAAGTGTATGATTTGCCCATTTGATTTGTCCATTTTTCCCACATCTTCAAAACCAGCTGCAAGAATTTTAACAGGGATATCTAAAATATACATAGACTTTAACGGAGGCATGGTACAACATGAATTATGAAAGCAATTGGCGATGCTCTATGGGAAGCAGATACTCCCAGTGCATTGACAGAGAGTGTTCCTCAAGTAGAAGGGATGCTCAGGAACTGATGACTGGTGGGTTCACCTGACCTCAGGTGTCCCCCTTCCTCCATTTGCTTCCACATCTGAGGTGGCAGAGGGGCCACAGTGTGCATGATGATCCCCTGTCAAGTGCCTGTAGGTAGCAGTGCCCTTCCCTCTAGAGAGGACCACTCTTGGCTGCGACTGTGAGGAAGCCCCCAGACCTTGATCCTTCTGGGTCCCAGTCTTGTTCCTGTCATCACGACTTTTCTCCAGCTGTCTGTGTGACCCGGTTCATGGGGTTCTACATTTATGTAGCCCTACGAGTTCTGAGTTTCTTCACAAATGGCAGCTTAAAAGGCAATGGGTATGTTTTCTCAGAGACCTTTTATGACCCCAAATCCTGAGGAGCTAATCCCTACTGGCCCAAAGTCAGGCACGATGACAAGAGTTAGGGCATTACTTGGGGGCAGAGAAACCTGTCAGGCACTCTTCCAATCATATACAGCCAGCCACCTCCCTGTAAAACCAATTCTACCTAGACGACTAACATGGAAGACCCCCAGAGGCTGCTGTGGGACCCTCAAACTCTCTGAGGCACCTGCAGTTCTCACCCACAGTCAGCCGTACACAATGAGAGCCAGACTTCAGTCCTTACACACTTGAAACTGCTACCATGACAGGATTTAATTCACAAGTGGGAAAAATATGAACTGCATCAGAGTATTCTTCCATGTGCCTTGCATGTGGTTTCCAATGAAGCTCTGCAGCTGTAGCCAAATGGCTTGCCTCCAGGTTAAGGCATGACAGAAAATTTAGTGTCTGTGAGTTTGGCTCATCTTTCAAATAAAGTGTGATTGTTGACATCGGGAATACAAATTTTCCAACTGCTTTGTAAACTGAAGGATTTTGGTCCGCTTGCTCTATTATATGTAATATTCAGCATATTAATTAAAAACATAACTAATGCCAGTGTAAACATGCTTTAGATACATAGGTCTATAAAATATTGCACATAAATATAAAATTTGTTCAGGATTTCTTCATAGTAATTTCTCATTTTCATAAAAAGGATACAAAATTGTGCAGATTATATGAATTTGGCTGGTCAAGTTTACTTCAAAAATGATGACATTACACACGGTTATGGATTATTTACAAGAGTCCTAAACATCAACTTTTTGTGATGGTTAAATTTTAGATGACAGGAGAATAGCTTAAATAAAGATTATTTTCCAAAGGTATGTACTATAAAGATTAGCAGTAAAAATGAGTAGTAAAGTTAGAATAGACAATGGTAGATAAAATTCTTAGGAATCCCCTTTCTGGGTTCATCTCACATCTGCATAACTTTATATTTCTTTCCCATGTATGCTTAACACGTCTTCCTGTGTATATAAATTTGAGGTACAGTAGAGAAAATAGGTATTTAATCCCAAGCTGAATATTGGCGTTGCTTCTTATAATTAAAAATAATGCTTGCCCATATTGTAAAATTGCTTTTTTGTTAATGGACTCTAGAAATTTTACCATTACTTTTAACCACCAGACAGGTTCCAGAGTACCTTGAAATTTCTGTATTGCTAATTAAGTCAATGGGAAGATTTTTGTTTCTCTAAAAGGAAGTATAAATACATCTTTTTGCAAAGCTAAATTAAGCAGACGTGAGTCCCTGGAAAATGTGAATAAAAGTGATTTCAGGTTGCAGGTGGCGTGGTATTAAGTGAAACTGTCTGCTTTTCCTTAACACTGTCTAAATCCTGAAGCTCTGTTAATTTATCTGCACAAGATGGTTATCTTAGAAGGAAATTTAGTGAGTGATTTCAAAAACCAGCTAACCAAATTGTAATGTCCAAATATTCTAGATGACCAGAACATCTGCCTAGAGACATGGAGAATAAATAAATAAATTGTTATCCTCAGTTACAAGATCATCTTTGTTGTTTCAAAAGTACTTTCACAGTACCAACAACATAATGCTTGTCTCCCTGAGCCATAACTTCATTAGAAATGTTTCTTTTCCATGGGAGGTGTCGAATATTCCGTTGGATGCAGTAGTGTTGGAAGGTTCGGTCCTAGTTCACCTTCCGAAGTCGACTGTGATTCAGACAGTTCATCTCTGCAACTTGAGTTGGATTTACCTGGAAAGCAACTTGAGTTCCCATGCCCATCTCAGAGCGTCTGTCAAAGACAGAACGACTAAAGCAAAAGACGTCTTTCATGATTGCTAATGGTTTCCACAGTGTTGAGGATGGACGTTACATCACCCAGAAGGGTCTCTGGGCTCTGTGGCAGCTTCTCCAAAGTGCAGCATAGATGAAGTGATATTTCTGGGGGCCTTCCATTTCCTAGGTCACTGGCAAGTACAGGGAAACATTTACTGAACCTTTGTGTTCCTTCTTTTCCTTGAACAGGACCAGTGTTTGTGTGTTTTGAGCTTGGGGTTTTACTTCTCATGCCTCCGCGGCTTTCTCATCTGTCAATTGCTCCCTGTCATTCATATCATCTTGGGGGGGTCTCGCTCTGTCAAAGAATCCACACTATGAACAAGAGAAAAGAGGGCTATAATATCAAGTTGTTCTGGGAACTGGGTGAAACTCCTCATTATAAGGATTTTCACTTTCTCTGTTTTCTAAGGAAATCGGAGCTCTGTGGATATTATCTGTTGGATTCTCCAAATTAGGAGGGGAAAGCGGAGTCTTCTTTACCTTCAGAGAGGAATTCGTTGCATAGAGCAGAGGGTTTGGGTCCTTCCTCCTGCCATGTCGTGGTAGTGGGGGAATGTCCCTGTTTTGTATAATCCACTTATGGACCTGGCATTTTTTCCCCCTGAGGTTATAGCCACAAGGCCCAGTCTTCCTCTCTGCTTTTCTGCATGCTTTCTGGAGCCAGCAGAAGTACCAACTGCTGAAGTGTACTGTAGGCTACCTTGCGATGGAATTTAGGAAAAAGAGAGGAGATGCTTGCATATTGCTCTGTACTTGTGGAGCACATAGCATATAGAGGAAAAGTAGATTGGTCATTTCTTTCAATCCCAGGACATTTTAGTGACTTTCCAAAGACCAGCCAGCAACTTGAGGAAGAAGTGATTCTAGAATCTTCATCCTCCTGAATTTCCATTAGTATTTGGTCTGGAAAACTGGAACCTTAATTCCTATTGATTGTTTCTTACACTGGAAGCCAAATTCACTGGGTTTCGTTATAACTATTGAGTTGTCTCTCTCTCTTTTTTTTCCCCAGGACTAGTACCATATTCTGTCAATTGCCATATGTCATTGTATCATTTATGGAAACAAAGATACTATAAATAACAGAATAATATAAGAGTCTATTTCTAAAGGTAAACTATGCAGTAGCCTCTGTAGACTCAGGAAGGCACAAAACAGCTTATGATAATGATCAGGAAAGACATATTTAATTCACATGGCAAGGTTTTCTCAGTTTGTTAAGCAAGCCACATATTGTTTTAAAATAAAAATACACTATGATTTTGGGGAACCACAACAATAGTGGTTAACTAAGATGTGACTGGATTGATTACTCTTATAGTCATGTAATTGTGACACTGTTCCTATTTTGGAGTGGAAAGCTCTGTGAAACTTGGCAGTCGTGTTGGTTTTGGGGCTAGAAATTAATGCCTATTGTAGATTTTTACAATAAACTTCAGTAAAACACATTAAATCTTCCTAATGGAGATGGACTAATTGGCAAGATTAAAAAAAAAAAAACAAGTTCAAGAATATAACATGCACGATCTATTTAGCCTGATAGTCCAAGTATCAGTTAATTACTATATTAATTGCACCTGCGTAGTGCTTGTAACGAACCATCTCAGAGGATTGCTGATGGGATCATGTCAGCAAAAAGCTTGAGATCTTGATTAATTACACAAGAAAAAGAAGTCTTCATAAAAAGATTTTTCACTCCAAGCATATTGGAAAGAAGATCACAGGTCTCAGCTAAGAAAGTCTAACTCTCTCTGTATTTATTTATAAGAAATCTCAAGATAAAAGCAGCATTAAACACTCTTGGTCTTCTTAAATTGTCAGCTGTATAGGTGTAGTACGGTTGCCAAAACAAACATGATACAATTTTCCCGTTATGCTTTTTGGACTGTTAAAAATCCCCAAATCATGCCTCTGGCATTGTCTTTTTTAAATCTCTAGGTGTATCCTTGTTTCTTTTTTTTTTTAAGATTTTATTTATTTGACAGAGACACAGCAAGAGAGGGAACACAAGCAGGGGGAGTGGGGGAGGGAGAAGCAGGCTTCTGCTGAGCAGGGAGCCCATTGCGGGGCTCGATCCCAGGACCCTGGGATCATGACCGGAGCTGAAGGCACATGCTTAACAACTGAGCCACCCAGGTGCCCCTCTAGGTGTATCCTTGTAAATCCCCTCAGTGGCCTCTCTACTCAACAAGAAAAATAAAAGAAATAAACTTACCTTCCATAAAGCTAACGTTAAGATGGCCAGAACCAATAATCCAAGAAGGATTGCTAGTATTATTACCCATAATGGGATTGAGAAGGAAACATTTGGGGTTGTCCAAATAACTGATGTCTTAATCTGAAATGGAAAATAAAGCAAATGACCTCAAATCTGAAAACTATTGGGTGAAATAAAGCAGTAATTACCAATACAACATGGGGGTGGGGTGGGGGTTAGTTCTGAAAAGATCCATACAAGAGTTGAAATCATCCCAGGGGAGATTTGAATGTCTACAGCACTCAGACAACAAATCTTAAAAACCAGCACATTTTTAGGTCCCCCAGGTTGGATGGAAGATCTAATTACATACACCTGGTGTGTGTTTGGCTTGGAACAGCCCAGAAACCCTGGCATGGAATTGAGGTGGACCAAGACTGAGAACCAACAAGGTGGAAAGGAGTGACCTTAAATCGGGCTGGACCTTTTATGGCAGTAATGACTAAAAGTAGACTGTCTGGAAGGCCAAGTCTGTCCACACACATTTCTCCACAGACCTGAACTAACCTCACTGAGAGGTGAGTTGAACTGGATCCATCAGACTGTTGGATGTGCAAAAGATTAGAAAATCACCTAATCACCTATATTATTTGCACCTGTGTAGTGCTTGTAACGAAACATCTCAGAGGATTGCTGATAGGGTCATGTCAGTGAAAATCTTGAGATCTTGACTAATTACACAAGAAAAAGAAGGCTTCATAAAAAGATTTTTCACTCCAAGCATACTGGAAAGAAGATCCCAGGTCTCAGCTAAGAAAGTCTAACTCTGGCGAAGGTTGGTGGCCCTGGAATGTTTCCCAACTGGATACATATAGGTGTTTTCGTGGCCTGCACCCAAGTATGGGACCCTGACCATGCTCAGCTCTTTCCTCTGCCTTCTTAACTACATTGGAGCATCCTGCCTCTGAGCTTCTCAGCCTGTCTGGCTTTTCACTGCTCCTTCATCTTGGTCCATTTCCCCTATTTGGCAGTCATCCTGATGGCTTAATTCACTCAATTCTCCAGCCCCAGATATCATTTACATCCAGACTAAACAAAGGCATCACCAGTAGTGACTTGATTCCTGCTCTCAGTGAGAAAGAGGCTGGCCTTCACCTGCTCATCATTATACCTTCCTCCTTAGCCTGCTAACTCCCGTTGCCGAGCAGTCCCTGTTTCATCCAACACATCAGCAGGAAGTGCAGCATTCCATGACCATGCTGGGATTAGCCTCACCCTGCTTGCTGCCGTCTAAGGACAGGACACGTGGTGCATGAAGCAATACACCGCAAGGACTCAAAGCAGTCACGATGCCACTGGATTCTGCAGCCTGCATCGCTTATTCTACACTGATCCTCTGCATGTATATGGCTGCGTGAGCAAGGTAGGGGCTGATGACTTCTGAATCACCTCTCTTTATATACCTTTCCCTTGGTGAATTACATCTAGTAACACCTACGAAGTCAGTGCTCAATCCTTATCGTAAGGTGCTCCGAGAGAGGACATGAAGTCGTCTTGCAAAATGATCCTAATATTACTGGAAGCAGATGCCTACAGTTTCGATAATGAGAATTTCAGAATTTTGGAACCACAAGGGATAGTAGTGATCATGTACTCACTAGCCAGTTACAATGACCCAGGAGAGAGAAAATCTGGAGCCATGGAAAATTCTGAGGTTTCTTTTCTTTCTTTCTTTTTTTTTTTTTAGGATTTTATTTATTTATTTGACAGAGAGAGAGAGAACACGTGCACAAGCAGGGGGAGCGGCAGGCAGAGGGAGAAGCCAACACCCTGCTGAGGACCCTGGGACCATGACCTGAGCCAAAGGCAGATGCTTGCCCGACTGAGCCGCCCAGGTGCCCCAATTCTGAGGTTTCTGATAACTGTTTCCTCCCCCTGAGCTCTAAGTACACTGAGGAAACAACATAGTTTCAGGCTATATTTAGTTCATGTGTTAGAGATCACCAAAATTTACTAATAGGTAACTTACAGTAACACAAGCAACCATGCTTCTTCATCTTCCCTGTCTTGATTTACCTAATTAATATCTTAAATTGCCTCCCAGTTTAGCTAAAGGAGTTGAAAGAAGGGCCTGTTCAAATTGTTAGGTTAGTAAAAAGCAATGGGATGGGAGAAAAGCTACCAGTGACTTTGCTGGGTTCCTGTGCCTCTTGGCTACTATAGGTTTTGATGTTATTATCTAAAAAACTGGTCATTCTGTAGAAACAGGTAGGGGAGGTCACTTACAAAGAGTTAATAATGATATGTGAAGGCCTTTTTTTTTGCAGCAATGATGGAAAATATGAATAAAATATTAAATTGAACAGGATATGCTTATTAGGGTCTCCTGAAGCAGAAAACAGCTTTCTAGATATAATTACAAAATCTGTTGGCTTTTCATTTGCAATCACTTCCAAAGATCTTGACAGCAGTGTCTTAAAAACGTCTGAGAGTAGATGATCCCCACTGTCCTTTTCAGTTCCAAAATTCTGAAATTCTCATCACGCAAATGGTCATCAGTCAGCTCCCAGTAACATTATGCTCACTTAAAAAATACCACGCTATTCCCTTTCTCTGAGTATTTTACAAAAGTTAAGATTATACATGTCTTGTACATTTCCCTAAAGTCATCATATGTAATTAACCAGGAGGAAAGAACAAAGAATTTTAAAAGAAAGCAAACTGGAAAACTTTCCCCCTGCACCTCTATTCTGCTTTTCTTGTCTGTTGCCTTTAGGACATCCATGTGGCACTGAGGCTGCGCAATCTTCTCAATCTAAAATGTGAGCAGTTGCAAAGACCTCCTTTGGCCCCTGGTGTTTTCCTAAACTTACCTAGGCTTTGCACCGCATAATCAAGAAGTCACTACACCGATGACAGTTGGAAATACAGAAAATCAACAACAGTGCCCCAGAGCATTTCTCCAGATTGCCAGGGCGGGGGAGCTAATTGATTGTTGCTGGAAAGAGGTGGATGAAGAGTCAAGGGTGACACATCATTGGAAGAATTGTACGTGTCTTGGAAAGGGAGGTCTTTCTGAGGACACATTGATCAGGGAGTCATGTGACATATTCATGTGTATAAATGGCAATGGGGCATTTCATTCATGGGTGAAAACAGGTAAAGCCCAGCTTTTCCTAAAAGTCAATGATCTGTGTAAATTAGAAACTTGAACTACAGAGACAAGCTTGCTAGGGAAAGACTAAATTGATCACTTTTATAAGACCAAAGCTTATTTAAATTTGTATTAGTGCTGTGGAAATTACAGAATGGTTTTGGGAAAACTTGCCAAGAAATAAAATGTTGGAAAATACTAAAACTTTGTTAGCATTTATGTTTGTCTTGCAGCTCATTTTGATAAGCCCACAAGAAACTTAGTTATCCTTTGGATAACTAGTAGTAAGAAAAATAGGTCTTAATTTTTAGTTTCTCATGACTAAGTACTATTTATTGTAATAATTTTTCATTCATTTCAAATAAGATTTATTAAATACCCCATGTTCTCTGAAGCTCTGCAGGTATTATCATCAGCTCCAAACTGGAACATTCTGTAACCCTGCTCTAGATCTGTGGTGTCCAATAGAAATAAAATGTAAGCCACATGTGTAATTAAAGAATTTTCAGTATCCACATTAAAAAGAGAGGAAAAAGATGAGATTAATTTTAATAATTTATTTAAGCCTAAGTATCAAAACTATTATCATTTCAACATGCAGTTGATATAAAAATATACATATGACATTTTAAACTATTTTTTTAAAAAGAAGTCTCCAAAATTCAGTGTGTATTTTATATTTGCAGCACATGACAACAAACTAGATTTTCAAAGGTTAAAGTGAAATGCAGTCTCAGAGAAAAAACACAGGTTCATTTAATGGACAAACACCTTATACAGCAAGTTTTTAGGTTTACCTTTAAATGAGTTAAAGTAAAACTACTAGTTCATTGTCACAGTGGCCACCTCTCAGGCACTCACTATCCACTTGTGGCTGATGGCCACCATACTGGACTGCACAGCTCTAGAACATTTTGTATGATCTCACACAATGGTGTGATTTGCCCATTTACTTAAGTCCCTCCTTATAAGATTCATTCATCAACAAGGTGGTCCCAAGGCAGAAAATGGGGTATATTGAGAACTAAAAGTTTCCTTTAAGAATACGGACAAGCGATTACAAATTTCAACTGCTTTAAGAAAGAAGGGTAATGGTGACTAACTGAAGTAAGTACTGAAAATTTAGGGAGAAAAACTCAGGTGTGTGCCAACTAATCAACAAACCGTTTCAGTTTGTCTTCATGTATCAAGAACCTACAGCTATTTAAAGAACTACATAACATTTTAACAATTCCCTTATTATAATTATCTGCAATTTTAGGACGTGAGATCCATAAATTACAAGTGGTTTAGACTTTCTTAAAGTGATGCTAAGTAGGGAACATTTAATCTTACCTTCATCCAGTCATAAATCTTGTTCTTTATTATGATTGAAAGATCATAAATAAATTTTTAATATGCCCATATTTTATCATTGACATTTATGATATGTTTTTGTATATTTTGACAAAATACCAAGGTAGAAGGAAAAAGCTCCCTTGTATTTGCAACTGTAATTTATGTTGACATCTGTATTTAGGTATCACAAAATCTTGTGTAAACATACTTCATAGGGGTCACAGGAATGTTTTAAATGAATGTACCAAGATACCTTACCTACAGTGCCATTTAGAACAAAATGATATAAAGTGGACCAGCTGGACACACATTTTAACAACATTTAAATAACCCCTATGAGATAAGCAGTTTGAACTCCAAACAATTGTTTGATATAATAATTCCATTTTAAGGTTTTGAAGTTGTGCTAACAAATGAAATGGATTCAACAGTTTTTGTATGGAGGTTTCAATAAGGATTCTCATGAACTCTTGTATAATAACTACTGTTGGAGTTACACTAGACAGTAATATTCCCTCCTAGGTGTCAGTTATGGAATTCAGCTTTAGTGGCATGACATACAAATACCAACGTTTCTTGCTAGGCAAAGAAAATGGTCAAGTAACTGAATCCTGTTTTTTCTGCTGCACTGTAATGATTGAACCTTCAATCATAGCCCTTTGCATCCCAGGTCACCTTTTCCTCACCTCTGAACATGGCAAGGGTCATGTTTCATGAGTTCATTTGTTACAAACACAGACATGCTACAGGTAGCAGATAGGAGGCACTCTTTTCTTCAGTGTGTGAAGCTCACATGGGGTTCTAGAAATGGTTGAAATCATGACCACGTTGACAAGGGAATACAAACTCACTAATCATCCCACACAAGGGCCTAGGACAACAAGTCTCATTACAAAAGAAGTATCTGAGAGGGTTTCCCCGTTGGCAGAGTATGGATTGGAGTTCTTACGATTCTCAACCTATTCCAATTCATCACCTTAAAGCAATTCCCTTCTGCTGCATTCTTTTCCAGATAAGAATGACCTTTGAGAAGAACTCACTTTAAAAAAACAAAAAACAAAACAAACAAACAAACAAAAACATCAGCTAGCTCAAAGCACAGTCCTCTCAAATCAAGCCACAGGAAAATCGTTTCCCTGTAGCACAGGGCAAACTTTCCACCAACCGGATCTCCACTCGGTCAGGTATTGGGAGACCTAAGAGCACCTTCATTCCTAAATGTTTTTCCAATAATCTTTCCATAAACGATGTGGTAAATCATCCACCTCAGATAATAAGGCTTTTAAAAAATGCAGTGACAAGGGTGGTGGGGATGGGGAAGCACATGTAACAGATAATTTTGTGGGTCTATCGAGATGAGTTGAGAACAGCAGGCTATCACCTGGGGCCAGTACGGAAAGACCCAACGCTGTTGACAGGATTGACTGTAACATATGTTTCTGGTATGGAACACATGCTCAGAGAAAACAAAGGGACCCAGATTTATCTCCCTTAGAGAGACAAGCCTTTGAACCTCTTTGGATGAACATTCTGTATTAAAACCCAAAGCCTCCGTCTTCTAGGTTGAACGTAAATCCAACTACAGCAGACATCTTGTAAGGGAAAGAAAGGCGAGCTAAATGAAATAAGATGTGGCCATCCTTACTTTAATATGCCACCAAAGCTTACAAAAATATTTTGACATTTCCAAGTTGGGCTTCCTTGACTTAGCCAGGGAGGGTGAGACATTTTGGGAGGGTTACTATTACTGAGGCTTGAAGCGTACCTTGTTCCAGGTGTAATGTTATTAACCTTCTCAACAATGCTTTCAGGTGAATATAACAGCCTCAGGGAGGTACAGTGATTTCGCGAATGTTTCCTAATTCCATGGGTGGAGCCAGGGTGAGGCGCAGGAGAATGTGTGTGTGTGTCTGTTCAATAATATAATCCCATTTTTTTATTTTTTAAATTTAATTTTTAAAAATTTTAATTAATTAACCCATATAGTGTATTATTAGTTTCAGAGGTAGAGTTTAGTGATTCGTCAGTTGCATCTAACACCCAGTGCTCATTTCATCAAGTGCCCTCCTTTATGGCCATCCCCCAGTTACCCCGTCCCCCACCCCCTTCCCCTCCAGCAACCCTCAGTTTGTTCCTGAAACACGTTTGAAATGTGGGTCTTGCTCTGTGTTGCCTCACCCCGTGCTGGAGATTCCTAGTGCTTTTATTTTTTTAAGTATGTTCCACACCAACACTGTGCTGAACTCACAACCTTGTTGTGCTAAACTCACAACCCTGAGATTAAGACCTGAACTGAGATGAAGCGTCCGATGCTTAACCACCTGAGCCACCCAGGCGCCCCTCTCAGTGCTCTTAAAGCACAGTGCCAGGGCCCCACCCCAGCCCTCCTCAATCCTGATATTTGGGGTGAGGTCTTAGCATGTATATATCTTTAAAGTCACACGAGTGATGATGCTTTGCATACTCAGGGTTGAGAATCACGAATCGATGGATTTATCCAATTTAAATTACTAAAAGTAGATCAGGCTAGAAAGATTAAATTTTATAATTACATTTTAAGACCTACACCAATAAGACATCATGACAGTATCAACTTATATACCATCCAAAGCAGTGCCTCTCAAGTTGTACTGTGTACACGATGCCCTGGTGATTGTGATAAAATGCAGATCCTGACTCAGCAGGTCTGGAGTGAGGCTTGTTTCTGAATTTCTGACGGATTTCCTAGGTGATGCAGATGGTGCTGTCTGCAAGCTGCACGATGAGTAACAAAGACCTGGGGACCAGGTTTCAAGTGGGGGTTGTATCTATGGAATGACCCAGAGACAAAGATTTAAATCTTAATATTTTTTCCCAGAGCTCTGGCTGTGATCACCTTCATGGTAAACTCAGGTAAACCCCCTGTCCTGGTCCGCTCTCCATGGCCTTGCCAAGCTGCGGAGGATGACAGCAGTTGTGTTGTGACTGATAGACCCCCGTCACTAATGTTTAGTATACTCAGCTTTAAAATAACATTTCATTCAAATGAAGATCATAGTGTGCTTTTTTCCCCCGGGTGAAAATTACAGTTCTTTGCATAGAAAGGATATGACTAAGGTCATCCAGCTGTCCCTAAGTCAGAGTTTCCCCCCAACATCCCTACCTCACTTACCATGCTGTCTTTAAAATTAAACAATCAGGAGGATTGCATTATAATGATCATTGCTATCTGGACTTCTTCCAAACAAAATGGCTTGATGAAAAAGTGGTATTAGTCCTGCACTGCGATTTTTCTTTTGAGTAGAAATTGACACTGAAAGTTTAAAACTTTGATCAAGCAGCACTAAGAAATTTCCAGACTGAGATAAGAAAATAGTGATCCAGAGAAGAAACTTTCCTCAAGTTAATGTAATAAGCACTTAAGTGTAGCACAAGCTGAACAGTGATTTAAAAAATAATTATTTCAACAAAATTATTGTGGCTCTATATTTTTCAGATACTCACTGCTATGCTTCCTTCTGGGAGTTTTGCTGGCTGATCTTTATAAGGCATCTTCTTAACTTTGAAGGACACCAGGGATGCAAGAGAATAGGGATCATTTTTTCTCTGAAATTAAAAATATTTATTTAAATATATTCCATGCAAATATTTAAAAAGTTATACAGGCAGCCATCCAATTGTTTTCAGTGGTTTTCATTTCCAAAGCAAAATTTCATTTTTCCTTTTTTTTGTTTTTCTCTTGAAAAAATTTTTCCCCGTCTAATCATCCATCATACTTCCATCCTTTGAGACATCCATTCCACTCTCCATCCAACTGCCCATCCATTCATCCTTTTCTTAGTTCTAAAAAGAATTTGTTGTATTAACAAAAGACTTGGTACAACGATGTTAGAATAAAAACAGAAAATCAGAGTCCTAAAAAGAATCAAGCACAAGGATTAATATAGTTGCTGCTAGTGAAGAACAAAGGGGAGATATAGTGGGTTATAAAATTCTTATTATCTGATAGAGGGAAATATTTTAGGAGAGAGGCTGATACTAAGTTATAAAGAAATTTATCACATTTCATCTGATACAGAAGACCCAGAATAGGCTCTCTTAGTCTCAGCACTGTTAGGATTTTGGGGTTGGATGGGGTACTGTCCTGAGCATTGTAGGATATGTAGTTATCTCTGACCTCTACCCACTAGATGCCAGGCCAGTAACACCTCTATCCCAGTTGTGACAACCAAAAATGTCTTTAAGGGCGCCTGGGTGGCTCAGTTGGTTAAGCGACTGCCTTCGGCTCAGGTCATGATCCTGGAGTCCCGGGATCCAGTCCCGCATCGGGCTCCCTGCTCAGCAGGGAGTCTGCTTCTCCCTCTGACCCTCTTCCCTCTCGCGCTCTCTATCTCTCATTCTCTCTCTCTCTCTCAAATAAATAAATAAAATCTTTAAAAAAAAGTCTTTAATTATTGTCAATGTCCCCCGAGGAGCAAAATCCCCTTGGTTAAGAACCACTGACTTAGGGGCGCCTGGGTGGCTCAGTCGGTTGGGCGTCTGCCTTTGTCTCAGGTCATGATCCTAGCATCCTGGGATCGGGCCCTGCATCGGTCTCCCTGCTCGGTGCGGAGCCTGCTTCTCCCTCTCCCTCTGCCTGCCTGTCTGCCTACTTGTGATCTCAATCTCTCTCTGTCAAATAAACAAATAAAATCTTAAAAAAAAAAAGAACCACTGACTTAAAGCCATAGAAATTTTGATAAAACTTTTCAGCAAAAAAAAAATTTTTTTTGTTTAATTGGTTCCCATATTAACTGTTGATTAAAGCCAAAGGAAAATATTTAAACTAAGTCAAGGAACGTAAATTTTGAGAACGTAAATTTCTGTGGTTCCCCACCCTTTAACTTGAGACAGTGATTAGAGCTATCCAGTCTTAGGCTGGAGCTGGTTCATAATGGCTCTTGAGAGCAGACTGTTAAAATTTCAGGAATTTTGAGTATCAGTTGTTAAACAGAGCCATTATTAAAACTTCTATATATGTGACTTTCAGAAAATTATGTTTTTTAAAAGGTCATACACACTCCAAACTCAGTATTTATTAACTATTTTATTGTATTTTGCTAATATCTATGCTCTGGATATTATCGAAGTCTGTTGTATCTGGAAGGGGAAATACGATACGATGGTGTGTTAGAACCTCTCTTCCCAACTCCAGATTTGGTGACGTCATGCTGGCAGCTTGAAATCAGCCATGGTGGGAATATTTACACCATGGAAATCAGCAAATGCTGCACATTGGAGCTTTCCCCCCTACTCCCACGGAGCAGTTTATTAAACATTCACCAGCACTTCACCATTTATAATTGAATGCTGGGTTTCTTGAAGCCAATCCATCAAGTTGGACTGTAATAATTTTGTTTACATTTTTTTACAAAGTTCTTCTTTTTTTCTTCCTGTGACTGAATGTTTTCCTCTTTTCAATAAATCCCATTTCCTCTAGACGATAAGGACAGGCAAGAGTATGCAACATTTTTAAATACTTAAAGTCACTATATCTTTGACTCTTTCTTTCTACCCCAACATTCCAGGATAAGTAACTTCATTCATTTGGAAAAATTAGTTTTTGGTTGTTATTCTTCTGATGTTCTTTTGTCTCCTGGCTTTTCCATTTTAACTGAAAGTTGGATTTGTTTGTTTGTTTGTATGAGAAGTGTTTTTTAAAATGTGGAAGGACTTTGCTCATAAATTCTGGCATGTACTTGGTGATTTAAATCTACTTTCTTTACCACCCTGGCTGGTAGGCACAGAAGGAACATGATCAAATTCTGGCCATGAGATTCTGCATAAGAATCACAATTACATACTCACATGTGTGTCCATGCTCCCCAAACTCCAAAGAACAAGTTTTCTCTAGTCTCCAAGTCCAATTAAAAAAACGGATAGAAAATAATTCTTTTGTTCTCGAAGTCGTATCTTTGAGGAACAAATCAATAGAGACCTCCATCTCTGTCTCAGCTCTAGATGGGAAGTTTTGTCCTGCCTGATTCTGCATTTATGAATATGGAAGTTTCTTAATGAATAAAAGGTGGGATTTGAACTCTAGAATGTAGAACAGGGAGAACCATGTTTCTCTGAGGGGATTTCCATTCACCTCCTTCCTTTACCCCCTCTGCTCTTGGCCACAGTTTGATTTTTCCTCATGTTTTACTTTATGCCCGGTCCTCAGTGTCCTTTCCAAGGGTTCACAGCCCCGTGGGCTTTGCGGAGCTTCAGAAACAGCTGGGATCAGGCTCAGGGATTCTGATTCAGAAAGATGAGGATGAAACTATATTTGTCCTACACTGTTTGCAATGTTGACATTGTTGTTTAACTTATTATCTGTCTCGATTACTTTTCTCCTCAACAAGATTGTATAGAAATGGAGGGTGTAAACCATGGGATATAATGTTTGTATCTTCCATAGCACCGCCAACAGCTTCAACCCTGGCTGACTGACCACGTAAATGGACAGTGAATGAACCCTCCCACCTCACATAACACCCATTTTATAGCACCTTATAGAAGGTTTAGTTCTTTCAATGGTTGAATTGGACCCCGTCCACTTTCAACTAGATTAGAAAGTTCAAGAAGTTGTAAGAAAGGTAGTGACATAAAATGGGGGCTGTGGTTCATGAAAACGGGCTGTTGACCTGTCCCTCCACTACTTGATTCAGTGACATAAACTGACACAGTCTGGGGCCTGAACAAATTAAGGTGGTAGGCAAATAGCCTGCAAACAATACAACTCATAGACAGATCTACTCCTTATTTTAAATTATTCCCCAAAACCAAGATTCTTCCATCCTCTTCAGTAGGAAGATACATTTGTTTTTTCATTTTTCTAAGATGCTCTGGAGCTCCCGGGAATGGGGGATATGTAAACAATTAGACTATGATCAGCTGGGGTGGCACCAGAGATGTGCTAGTCTCGTGACTGCAGGTCAAAAGCATGGCACAAGTATTTAATTCATGAACAACAATTATGAGCAGAGTCATATTACTGATTCTATGTTCAAAGTTGAATGCTTTCAGCCGTGGTCTTCACATAACAACTACATTATTCTTTGGTTTAAAAGAAATCTCCTCTTCCATATAGCAATATACTCATCTAATAGCGACCATTGCTATATTGCAGGCAATTTAAGATTGAAAAAGCAGCTGGAGTTAATATCCCTTGACGATATCTGGGACCTTCAACCTGCCCCAGCTAGCTATTAATCCTCAGAAAATTCCCTGTTCCTCTATCATTGCTGCATCATTTCAACCGTGGTTTGCAGCTCACTAGCTGTCATGCACTTTTGCACAATGATTTGCTTATGGTCTTGGTACTAATACAAGTCCTCTAGTCGGTAACAAATGGAGAGTGAGGCTTTTGAATTGGTTAAATACATGGTGTGGCTGGTAACATCATGAGCCCTTCCACTCCTACCTTCCCACGGCTCACTTCCTTCTCAAGAATTCTTTTTGACCACATCGCCCATGTTTAAGTACTCAACATTTGCCAGACACAAAGCCTTGTGAGCTGACAAAACCTAAGCAATTACTGGTAAAATCTTACCTGGGAAGGATTGTTTCAAGCAACAATCACAGGACAGGGTATCATTTAGGACTATTCTAAATAAAATCTTTTTCTGACCGGTTTGCATGTTCACCAAGTGGACAGAAACAAACATAATGCAGCAAATCATGTCAGGCAAGAATTGTAAACTTTCTAGTTTAGATTAGGAAGGCAGAAAATGTTTACCTCCTTCTGGATTGCATGACAAAACCGTTAAAGACCTCCAGTATGTAGTATATTCTTAGAGAGAGTGGGAGAGGCAGGGAGGGAGCAAGGGAGAGAGACTGCAATAAGGAAGGCACTCCTCTTCGGCCCTCAGATTACAAGACAGGGAATACGCAGAAACTGGGTGTGCGGAAATGTGGGCTATGGCTGTGGGTAAATGCTGGTGACTTGAGCCACTCTCTCTGGTCTTGGTTTTGGCTCAGGTCATGATCTCAGGGTCCTGGGATCATCGAGCCCCACATCGGGCTCTGTGTTCAGCGGGGAGTCTGCTCGAGAGTCTCTCTCTCCCTCTGCCCCTCTCCCTGCTCTCTCTCTCTCTCTAAAATTAACAAGTTAATAAGTTGACAATCTTTAAAAAAATTAAATAATCCTGTTTCCCTTGACTGTGGTGTTGTAATGATTTTAGTCCTGTTTCACCAAAAAGTTATTCTCCCTTATTTCAGTAGGATGTGATACCCAAAGTAATAGAAGGAATGTATGGTTATCACTGAAGACTGTAGGGGCTTGGGAATTCAGTGAGACTCCTCTCCTCAACTCCTCAACTCTGAGACAAGCAGTAACAACCCCAAAACAGAGTGACCATGAACAAATCGATGGAAAGGAAGCGATACCTGAAGAGGAGCCTGGCGCATAGTTGGCATTCCATGGGTATTTGTTTAGTGAATGAATAAATAATGGTTTAACTAAAAAAAAAAATTTTTAAAATCAAATAAATTGTGTACTGCACTTCTCCCTGGTTCAGGCATTCAAAACTGGGGGTGATTTTGCCCCCAGGGGACGTTGGCAATGTCTAGAGACAGTTTTGATGGTCACAACTGGGGAATGGGTTGCATCTAGTGGGCGGGGGGGGGGGGGCAGGGATGCTGTTAAGCAACCTATAATGCACTTCCTATAAAGCATTCTATAATCCTATAATGATTGCTCCCCACAACAAATAATGATCTGATCTGAAATAGTATGCTGAGATTAAGAAACCCTGCCTTAGTTAAAAAATAAAAAAGCTTCACCACTATTTCATAAATACCTTTAACTTTCCTTCTATTTATTTTAGAAACAAAATTAAATAAGATTTGTGAGACTACAGAAGTATTTTGAATCCCGGAAAACAGAAAATCCAGAGCTCTGAAATTCTGTATTTATTAGTTAGACTCAAAAGGACTTTACCATTTGATTTTCTATGGTGCAATGAGCCAGATGAATTTTTTAATAGTTAAAATATGAGCAAGAATGCATAGACTTGGTAGGGTTTTTAATTTATCTTATTTTCCCCCTCTGTAAATCCTTTCTAAACCACAAGGTCACAGCATAGTAGTATCATTTGAATAAACAGCTCTTTCCAAATGGAAAAAATGAATTTGTACAGTATAAAAGAGATCTTAAAACTTTAAAATGCACACAATCCACGGAATTATCTGTGGTAGGGTGGGATGCCACAGTATAGACACACTGAAGCAGCCAAGAATCTATTAATCACACATATGTGGAACGTCACTGAGATGAGTCCTGGCTGGAGCCCAGGCTGTGGAATATCCCTTTTCCCTTCTTCATTGATTTCTATTTTGACCCTTTGGGGCATATGGCTTACACTGTGTTCTTGTACGCACCATCATTCCGCTGACCAATATTTACTGAAGAACTACGATGTGCTGGCCACTGGGTAGAAAGTGGTGAGCTAAATAGATTTATTTGAAGCTAAGTTACTGTCTAAAGGTCTTACGGACTCAGAATATTTTCATTGTCTTCACCTAAAAGATGAAGGAATATTACTCAGCCATAAAAAAGAGGGAAATCCTGCCTTTTGTGACAACAAAGATGGATAAGGAGGACATTATGCTATGTGAAAGGAGTCAGAGAAAGACAAATACTGTATGGACATCACTTACATGTAAAATCTAAAGAAGCAGAACTCAGAAATAGAGTAGATCAGGTTGGAGGTTGCCAGGGCCTCGGGGAGGGGGGATTGGGGTGATGACGGTCAAAGGGTACAAACTTCTTGCTATAAGATGAATAAGTTCTGAGTATCTAATGTATAATTAACAATACTGTATTGGATTCTTAGAGCTGTTAAAAGAGTAGGTCTTAAAAGTTATCACCTGCCCTCCACACACACACACGAAGGTATTTACATGAGGGGATGGAGGTATGAATGAACTTCAGAGTAGTAACCATTCGAAAACATACAGGTCTCCAATCATCATGCTGTATGCCTTAAACTTCCATATAGGTCAGCAACATCTCAAAAAAGCTGGGAAAAAAAAAAAGGTCTTCACCTGATGGGAAAGATGACCAGCTGATCTTGGCTCAACGTCTCCACAGACACCTCTTTTAAACGATTTTAAAAATTAAAAAATTTAAAAAATTAATAAAAAATGTTAAATTAAAATTAAAATTAAATCTAAATTTTTTTAAATGAAAAAAATCAAATTTTTCTAAATTTAAAAATTAAAACATTTAAAAATCCTTTTTAGGAAAACTTCCAGCTGAGCTTTTGAGGAGCGTTTCCCTACAAGTGGGTGCATGAGCGTCAGTGTCGTTACCTGGAGGAAGGTCTTGGCCCATAACCGTGACCTGACTTTTAGGACGGCACTTTCTCCTCCTTCTAGCCGCCCCACTGCACAGGAGATTTGTAAGCACTCGATATTTGTACAATTCTGCAAAACAAAACAAAACAAAAAACAAAAACCTCAACAGCAGTGGTGGCCAATTGGTGTTTTTAAATTGTGGTGGAAAATCAACATTGAAGTCAGCTTATCTGCACTGTATTTTCTCAGAAGTCACCACCTAATTCATAAATTATTCATTTAAATAACAAACAATTACATTGAAACAACCAAGAGAAAACACAATTTGGTAGTAATGATGCATCAGTTTTACTGGTAGTGTAGAGATAATGGAATGTAAAATACAACATAAGATTTAAGCTTTGTTTTTTTCCTAAGGACTTAAAACAATTCTCCGCAGCAGTGATTGGATTGTTCTTTGTTGATTTCCTTTCTCCGAAGGTGGGAAGATATTTCTTATAGACCCTGACAACACGTGACCCTGGACTAGAGGAGCCCAGAAACGGCTTCGGAGGAAGCTCCCTGTTATCTATATTGTCTCAAAGACCCAGTGTTATCAACCCATTTTTTCCAAAACATTCTTCCTTCTAAATTACTTCTTGGTTATAAAGCAGAACCTTCGAGTTCCATCCATTAGGCTGTTTTTAAGCTAGTTCCTAATTTTGCCAACTTACAACAGGTAACTTTTACTATATAAAATGCATGTTCCAGGGAAGGATTCATTGTGATGACATTCTACCTGTCAAATCATATTTTTTGATTGGGTCCAGTATGGAAATAAATAGATGGCTCACATCCGTTTTCTGTGTACACATGTGCAGGATGATACTTCTTGAATTGTACTCCCTCACTGATTTGAACTTATTGTGTGGGTTATGCTTTACTTATTTCCCATGTCTCAAGCACTGGCTCTGGACTACTGATGCTCAATAAGCATTAGTTTATTGACTAGTATGAGCAGGATTTAACTGAGGCACTTCATTTTAATGAAATTGCTAAACCACAGAGTAACTTGAGGGACATATTGCCATGAAAATCTTTTTTGAGAACCTCTGAATTCTCTAAAAACAAAGCAATCGATAAGGGGCATCTGAAATTCCAGGGAGGTCAGATTTCGAAATGCTGTTTCCAGGTTCAGGTGGCGGGGCTGTTCTTGTTCTACTAGGGCTGGGCGCTGAGGTGTTTGGGGTTTTGTGCCTGCAGCAGGAGCAGGAATTCTGGAAGTGCGCAGTTTGTGTCCCCTGTGAGGACCCTCATGTCTACCTCCACTTCATTACTGACACGCTGTGTATCTCCAATCCCACCCTCTGGAGGCAAAGGTGGCGAGTGAGAAGGGGGTGATTCTTATAAGCTCCCTGGAGCTGTTGGTCCTGGTGAGCTAGCTCTGTTGGAGGATTCCGGAAAAAGACTGGGCTCAGAATGAGTCTTGAAGGGTGAGAAAGAGTGACCTAGCTGTCCAGGCAGACAGGGACAAGGCCAGTGCATGTTCAGAAGAGAGGAGAAAAGGGTATTCGGGGGCAGGGTGGACGGATGCAAGTGCGAGAGGAATGAGAGGAAGTCTAGGTGGTAAAGAAGGTTCCTATTGGAGCTGAGGAGTTTAGATCCTATCCAGAAGGTCCCATTTAAGCCAGGGCTATGATGGGGTTTGGGCTTTAGGGGCAGGCGGTATGGAAGGCAAGCCTGGTGGGCGGAGGAGAGTGGGAAGCGAGGAGGGTGACAAGGGCTGTTGCAAGAGTCCAAGGGAGAGGGGGGGAGGCCCTGAACTGAGGTACGGGGATGGAGAGAGGAAAACGGAGTTTAAGGAGGTTCACGAAGCAGAATGGGACGTTGGTGACAAATTGGAAGTTGCGATGAAGGAGAGGGAGGACTGTAGGGAGGGCTGTAGGGAGCCCTTTTGGCTGGGGAACCGAGCGGATGGGCACTGGCGTTCCTGAGACTGGGAATCCTAGAGGAGAAGCACGTTCTGGGGGGCATGGAGACAGAGTTCTGGATGTGTTGGGGCTGGAGTGGTTATCAGGCATCCAGAGGAATGTATACCCTGAGCCCCTCGAGTCTAGAGTGTAGTAGGGACTGCTAAGATGGCAGTGGGCATGGCTGGAGTTCACGATCGTGCAGAACATCTCCCTGAAGGAGCGAAGTTGGTGGCAGAAGGAAGGGACCTGAGGATGCAGACCTGAGGTACATGGGCAGAGAAGCCCACGAACAAGTCTAAGAAGGCTCAGGCCAACAGACCGGAAGAGAGCCAGGAGAGAGTATTTTGCGGGAGGCCAAGGGACATACAGTTTCAGGAAGCGGTTAATAGTATCATAGGCTGAAGAAGGTTTGAAAGATAAGGTTTCTGTAAGCTGAGGAGGGAAAGGGACAAGCAGAAAGCCTGGCGAGGAGGAGGAGATGGTATGGTCATTATAAGAGCAGCAGGGGTCCGAGATAAGAGAGGCAAGGACGTTCTTGGGCAGAGGAGAAGTATATTTCAGTGTGACAGATAACAAATTTTTCCTATGCAAATTGGAAATTATGATCCCAACACAGGATGTTGGCATTTTGCACTTTCAAATTCCTAATCAGAAATGGGATTCAGTAAGTTGTTTTTAACTAAACAAAAACCGTAGGAGGTCTTATTGAACTTTTGATTTTAGAATAAACTTTGTATAATCACTTTCTATTCAGAACCGTTTTGACTTGAGGACACGGGGAGGCGTATGATTTGCAATTTTCGAACCAATAAGAGACAAAGAGAATAAAGCATGAGTTAACGAAGTCAGAAATGGAAATCAAGGATTGCCTCGCTCTCATCTGCAAGTAGTAAGTTTCTATGATATTCAGGAGTTAGAAATCATCTTGCATTAAAAATATTTAATGAGAAAGAACGGGAGGGGAAAATCCTGACCCTAGAACAGAAGTGCATATAATTTTCGAAAGAATTTTAGTTATTGATCTCTCCTGCCTCAGTGTCCTCATGAGATGTAAAATAATTGGAAATTGAAAAATAAAAGTGAACACTGATTTTCTAAATTGTTGGTTCCCGTAGGTTTGGACACTGGTTCTCCAGAGGGCTTTCACACTGGTATTGCATATTAGAATTCTATAGATGCCAATTATTGTTTTCTTTTTAAAAATTATTAAATTTTTTACTGAGGTATAATTAACACAGAACATTATATCAGTTTTGGTTGTGTGACATAATGATTCATGATTTGTATATTTTGTGAAATGATCGCCACAATAAGTCTAGTTACTATCCATTACCACACAGTTACAGTTTTTTTATGATCTTGGAGAGCTTTTAAGATCTGCTCTCTTAACACCTATCAAATATGCAATACAGGATTATTAAGTGCAGTACCATTCTGTATGCCACATCCCCAGGACTTAAATCATTGTTTTCTGTTCTACTGTTCCTCTGGGAAGCTTTCTTTAAACAATAATATGTGGGATTTTATTAATTTATCCTAAACTGAACAGCGTAACAGTTTCCTACTCTTAGGTTTTGAAAAACATTACCATGCCATAAAAATTTACAGGGACTTGAACCAAAATCTGTCCCCTGCCATAGCTTTTTGCCAGGTAACTTTAGGTACTTCTATTATAATAAACATTGCTCTATTGATTTAAGTTTAACTGAATAAGTTAGACGTGCTCGATGTATGTTTCTGTCCATTTCCGTGTTTGAAACTTTTTATGAATGTTAGAACATATTCAAGGCACATTAAAACAAAACATTTTAGCCTCTTTTTTTTTTTTAATTTTAGTCTCTTAATTGTAGAGTTTGGTGGTATTAACATTCACCTTGGAACGAGGGAAGAGAATTGAATTGAACTGAAAATATGGACTCTTGAGTGCTCTCCACAGTTTTGCAAAGGGTTGACTAAGCTCAGGATAGATCTACCACAGCTCCCCGTGCTAAGACTCTGCAGGATTTGGGCCCAGGAAATCAGAAAACCCCATTCTCGTCCTTTCTGGACCAGCAGAGGAGTCTGAGATGCAGGGACACTTGTGACCCCCCCCCCCACCCCCCCACCCCGCCAGAGCTCAGCGTCTAGGAATGGGCTCACAGCAGGAGCTTTGTGTTCTGCAAATGCATTGCATGCCGTGTTTTAGGTTTTTATCATTATTTTTCTAATGTGGCCTGCATGGCACGTTTAGAAGAGTGAAAACACTATAATGCAAATATGGCTTTGAATGCAGGGAAGAGTCGCTTTGGTGGCTCACAAGGCATACTGGCAAAACATGGCAGGCATATCTGAGCATTGAATGGGTCGGAGAAACAGCCGAAGTTCAAACCTTCTGTGTTTGGGGGGTTCGGTCCAATCCGGTCTTTCCTCTCGGATGTACGCACACTGGGATAACTCACCAAGATTTTTGCGGGGCTCTGTCTGTGGGGCTCCGGCATCCGCACGTCTCTCTTCCTGACAAGATGAGGGATGGTCGAGTTTCGCAAAAAGGCGCTCAGCTCGGGGGTGTCCTCTGGGGGGGTGGCGGGCTGCAAAGAGAAAGCAAGAGATAGCACGTCAGTCTCATAAATGCTCATTACCTTTTCATTAGCCTTGAACACCAGGCATTTTCCCCCTCAGCTGGCTAGGAGTCACAAGAGAAGTCAGACCCCTCCTGCTTTGCCAGCAGTGTGTTCAATCACACAATGAAATGCATGGACAAGGGATAAGGCTTCCCGTTCTCCAACCATAGGAGCTCCTGAAGGATGGGGAATGCCTTCCTGGAAAGTTTATCTTGTAAGGGTCAGATTTCATTTTTTTTATTTTATTTTTTTTAAAGATTTTATTTATTTATTTGAGAGAGAGAGAGCACGAGAGGGAAGAGGGTCAGAGGGAGAAGCAGACTCCCCGCCAAGCAGGGAGCCCGATGTGGGACTCGATCCCGGGACTCCAGGATCATAACCTGAGCCGAAGGCAGTCGCTTAACCAACTGAGCCACCCAGGCGCCCAAGGGTCAGATTTTAAGCAGAAGTGATTTCCCCAGAAGGAAGTGACTTTTCAAGCATGAGTCATTATTTTCCTGTTACTTTTCTCTCTTCACACATCGGTGCTGGCGAAGCTCAGGAATATTCTGTGTGGTGGGACGGATCCTCAGGAGGCAGGAAAGTGAGGTGCTGGGGAAACAGATGTAGTCGAGGACCCGACATCAGCATGCCTGAGCCCCACGCTCCTGAAGTTGTAAGAAATGGTCCCTCAAGAGTGAATCGTGTTCTAATAAAAATGACTTTTCCAAAGCATGCCACATGAACATTGTGCTGTAAGGGAGCTTGTTTTCAGCCCTCAGTTTGTTTTGCGAGTGTTCTAGAACTTACGATTTTATCTGAGGCTCCATGCTGGGTACATCTGATAGCTGAATAAATATTTTGAAATGCCCATAAATCACACATAATACCCCATTAGAATTTTTCAGTTTAGACTGACTGAATATAGAACCTTAATTTTCTGCCCCTACCCCAAGTCCCCCAAACATGTTCTTTTATTTTTTAAATTTTTTTAAAAGTTTTTTTTTTTTTAAGATTTTATTTATTTATTTGACACAGAGAGAGCAAGCACAAGCAGGGGGAACAGTAGAGGGAGAGGGAGAAGGAGAAGCAGGCTCTCACTGAGCAGAGAGCCCAACATGGGGCTTGATCCCAGAACCCTGGGATCATGACCTGAGCCGAAGGCAGACACTTAACTGACTGAGCCTCCCGGGTGCCCCCACACATGTTCTCTTTGTAGTCACAGGGGCAGTGATAGTATGCCCATTTCTGTGGGGTGAAGAAAGGTATTCCTATATTTGTAGATGTAGGATGCACCACAGAAAATGGAATGATCATGCCCAGCATGTCCTAAGACCCTAGAAAAATCTACTGGATAAACAGAAAGGTAGAGTCCAGATTCCTCAGTATCTGTGCACAGCCCCTGTGTTCTGGCCTCAGCCTACTTGCTCCAGCCTCATTTCTTGCCAAGAGCCCCCCACACCCTGCTCAGCAACGTGCAGAACTGCTGTCCACTCCTGACGTGCAGCAGGATGATTCCCGAGCCCCTGTGTGACCTTCCAAGTGGTAGCTCTATTCCCCCATCAGCACCCACCAAGCTGTGCTGTAAATGCCTGCTGAACAGCCTGAGTTGCCCAGTGAGAACATGTAAAATGATAAGCATAGAGTCATATATAACATCCAAGGCAATCTTGGGAAACAGGGAGAGGAAGAAGATCCAGTGAGGAGACGTGAGATAGGAGAAATTGGATGTAAGACCCAATCCAGGAAAGCAGGAAAGTGGGAATCTAGGGAAGCCTAAGGGAAAGAAAGTTGCAGAAATAAAGGAGTGACTAAGAATGTCAAATCCTGTAGAGGAGTAAAGAATTACGACTAAAAGCAGTCACTGAATTTGTCATGTAAGGAATTATGGACATATGATCCAGCAGTTCCGCTCTGGGTATTCATCGGAAGAAAACAAAAACACTAGCTTGAAAAGATATATGCATCTCCATGTTCACGGCAGCTTTATTTACAGTAGCCAAGATATGGAAGCAGCCTAAGTGTCCACTGATCGTGAACAGATGTGGTGAACACACACACGTGCGCACATGCACACACCCCCAAACTTATTCAAACATAAAAAAGAAGGAAATCAGAGGGGAGGAGAGTGGGGGGATGGGTCAGCCTGGTGATGGGTATTAAAGAGGGCACATTCTGCGTGGAGCACTGGGTGTTATGCACAAACAATGAATCATGGAACACTACATCACAAACTAATGATGTAATGTATGGTGATTAACATAACAATAAAAAAATAAAAAAAAAAAGAAGGAAATCCTGGATGGGATTTCCTGGATGGATGACCTTGTAGGCGTTATGTTAAATGAACTAAGACAGAGAATGACAAATTCCATGTGGAATCTAAGAAAAAAAGACCACCAGAAACCCAAGCCCAAACCAAAGCCTTAACTCATAGAGAACAGATTGGTGATTGCCACAGTTTGGGGGAGGGGGGTCCTGGGGAGTGGCTGAAATGGGTGAAAGTGGTCAAAAAGTATAAACTTCCCATTATAAAATAAATAAGTCCTAGGGATGTAAAGTATAGCATAGTGACTCTAATTAATAATACTGTATTGTATATTTAGAAGTTGCTAAGACAGTAGATCTTAAAAGTTCTCATCACAAGGAAAAAAATTGGTAACTCTGTGTGGTGATGGGATGTGAACTAGACTTACTATGGTGATCATTTCACAATGTATACAAATACCAAAACATGTTGTATACCTGAAACTAATACGTGGTATGTCGATTATACCTCAATGTAAAAAAAAGAAAAAAGAATTTGTAGATGCCTTTTGCTGAGCGGGGGATGGGTATGGGTGGAAATTGATCTGCAGAAGCCAAAGGGTAAATGCATTCAGACAATTGGATAATTATTTGAAAAAGTATAAAATTAAATCTTTATCTTATTCTCATATTGAAGCAATTCCCCATGGCTCAGAGATGAGATGCAGCCATGTCCTCCAAATAAGAGAGCACCAAAAGAAAACAAAATAAAACATGCTATTTATAATGGAAACAGGATAGTAACATAAAACTTTGTGGGCATTCATAATTTGTTAAATAAATTATGACATTTATGCAAAAGACTACTGGACACTTTTTAAAAATGATGTAAAGCTACATAGTAATTTAGAAAAATACGAGATCTTAGTGAGAGGAACAGGCCGGTTATAAAATAGCATATATATAATAAGATTGCATTTTTTAAAAAATAAAAAAAATGGACGTATATTTACCTTGCACATATAGCAATGAAACAAAATCTGGGAGAATAGTCATGTAAATATTACTAGTGGTAGAAGTTTTGCTAACCTCTTTTCAAGTATGATAATGGTATTATGGATTCTCAAAGAGATCCTTAATTACCGGCAATATACAGTGAAGTGGAAAAAAATTCATGCACAAATAAATAGGAAATATAACAGTAAATGGGTGGAGACATTATTAGAAATTAAAATTTTTCTTCTGTTTTTATATATTGCCTGATATATTCTTTTGATGGGCATTTAATACTCTTTAATATGAAAATAAAAAAATTAATAATTATAATAAGTTATTTGCTTATTCTTTGTTTTGAAGATGGAGGAAATTTAAGTAAGTTTTTGGGATCCAAGGAAGGAACCAGTAGAGGAGAAGAGGTTGAAAATATAGGAAACAGGGCATACTTGATGTAGCAAGTTAAATTTGGAACCGGAGGAAGAGCTCTCCTTCCCCTGGAAGGTGGTGGACAGGACTTGGGGATGAGAAAGAGACAATTAGAGGGGTGTGTGTGTGTGTGCGCGTGTGTGCGTGCGCGTGCGTGCGTGCGTGCGTGTGTGTGTGCGTGTGCGTGCGTGCGTGTGTGTGTGTGTGCGTGTGTGGTGGGAGTTGGGATTTGGAATGGCGAAAAGGATCCTTTGAAGATTCTCTTGCTGTGAGGTCACCTACTAACAGTGATGCTAGGGAGGCTGGACGGGAAGTCCGAGAACAGTAGTGAAGGTTTGGAGAAACAAATGAAGAGACGAATCAAAATGGCAGAGGGGGCTTCTCCACACTCCACTGGCTGTCTAGTGAGCACTTCCCACCATCAGTGTGTCCTGGTGCCCTCAGGCGAAGGGGCAGAGAAGCCAAATTATGGGAGTGTGCCTGATGGAGATTTTCAGGGCAGGGACTTGGAAGGACATGGGAGAAGGGAGGGTTACATAAGGGAACCTATAAAAGAATGTTTAAGCCAACTCATCATGGATTCCCGGCTTGGCAGTCTTGAGAATCGGGTGGTTAACTGACTCGGAGAAAGTTTTCTATCAAGGAAGAGAAGGTCTCGTGAACAGAGGAAGTGAGAAAGTTATAAAAACAGGAGATTGAATTGGAGGCGTGGATGTGCACTTAAATATTTCAGGGACGGGGTAATTAGCAGTGATGTTCACAGCACTGGGCTGATGAAGTACGTAGACACTGAGGTGTGGGCCAGCCCCAAGGATGCTGGAATAGTCCAGGACCATGGTCAGGAAGGAGTGCCAGCCAAAGAGTTGTTCAAGGATCCTCAATGGTGGAGAATCTGATAGAAATGCCCTTATAGCTTAAGATTGCAATTTGAGTTTAGATAGAAAATTGTGAACATCTCTAAGATTCCCTTATATATTTTCTATCACATACTCGTGTGTGTGTGTGTGTGTGTGTGCGTGTGTGTGTGGTTTTTGCTTTGACATTTTCATGTGTAATTTCTTTTTTTTTTTTTTATAGTTCACCGGGAGATATGTTACAGAATTAACTCTGCACATAACCAAACTACAGGGAAAAGGTGCTGGATGGACCTACGGGATGTTCCTTTATTCCTGTAGTTGTAGCAGTAATAGTAAAATAATAGCCCAAAGAGAAGACAGCTCTTCAGCCTCCTGTGTGGTGGTGTCAGATGCAGCTTGCGTACGGATGAAGACCACGTTTGTGGGGGCCCCTGGTACATCATCATTTACAAATACTTATGAGCAGTCTCTCAGTAACACACAGGACTTACTCTGAGCCAGAGAATGAACGTATTACACAGCAGGGGTTGAGAAAACATGCTTCTTCCTTTTAGTAATATTGTTTTGCAGATAGAAGAATGTCCCTCCCAAACGCCACATTGAGAAAGTCTTCGAAAGGCTTTCTAACCAGTTTTCGGAAGTGGCATTCCAGAAATTATTTCAAAATATAAAACAAAAGAAAACAAAACAAAACCCAAAAAGCAAAATGAACAAAAAACAAAAAACAAGGAAGAAGTTATCCAAGAAATGTAAACAACAGTTGCAGCCTGTTTTCTAGATGAACTCTCAGAGCCTGTTTCACAATTGATCATGAACCTGCAGGTCATGTTTTTCCTTAAGCTGAAACCCTTAGAGGTGAGGGCCTCTTAGCACCCATGTTAGGCAGGCATTCAGTTCAGAGAACAATTTGCTAAGTGCTCTGAGGAGCTGGTGGTGAACACTCAAGTATCTTCTTCAGAACAAATACGAAAATTGCTCTTTTTCTGCAATAAGGAAACAATTGTTAGTAAATACGGTTCTTTCCCCAGCTGCTACTCAGATTTTGGACTCCAACAGGAGTTTTCTATTTGCATGACTCTTCACCAAACTCTTCACTCTGGGATAGGTTTAAATTTATGAGCTAAAGGAATACTGCCTGGCTGGAATGTGCAATACTGCTGGAAATAAAACTTTTGAAGAAAATAGTTGGGTGCAATAAGATTAAGGGCTCTTTGAACCTGAACAAACACAACACATACTATGCTCTTCTGGTTTGTGGTTTGTCTTTGGCTTTCAGGTATTGCTAATACACAAAAGATGGTGGGCTTTCCCTCATGTAATTCTTTGTCTATAATTAAATCGAAGTAGAGACAGACCCAGGAGGTCAGTCTACCATGTAATTTTCTTTAAGACATAAATGTTAAGGATTTGGAGAGAAAAAAACCCAAACAAACCACGTTTTTTTTTTTTTTTTTTCACTTGAGGGAACTGTAATGAAAGCAAGAAAAAAATGTGGTGCAAGAACAATGCAGAAGGGTTCTGTTCCAGGCAGTTTTGCCTTATACAAGTAGAATAAAGTCATCAGGTCAGAGTTTTAAGTGGCGTTATTTCAGGCATTGTTCCAACCCCTTCATTTTACAGTAATGAATCTGAAGCCTAGAGGTGAAATGACTTGGTGGTTCAAGATCACACCACTGAAGCAGAACTGCAGCTAGAACGTTGGTGTCCAAAGTCCCAGGCCAAATCTCCCTCTCCTACATTATACTAACATTGGGAGGTTTAAGAAAGAAAGGGGGAACATGAAGGGTGATTTTTCCATAAATTAAATCAACTTTAAAAGCCAGGCATATGTGGAGAATTAGAGGCCACTAACATTGTTAGAAAGAAGAGGTTTAAAAGCTGGTTAAATCTGAGTAATAAAAAATACCGATATGTACAATATTGTAAAAAAAAGATCGCATTCACGATTACTGGGCTGGCAGGCGGGGGTAGCTGCATGCTGGGGGTGGACTGCATGGGCTGCCAGCTTTCGTGGGTTTGGAGGATGCGGTACAGCTGCTTCAGTTGAGCAGCGATGTTATCTTTGATGCCTGGAGTTGAGATCTGCAGGCAGACACTGCCACTGTCAAAGGACCACGTAAAATCACCAGAAAACATCTCGTAGATCATCCGAGCTACCACTGGAATGACCTGAACCAAGATGAGTTTTCTTTCCAGGGGCTAAGGATAGATTCACTCCATTGGGGATTTTGAAGCTTTTCTTAGTTGTTAGACATGTGTTTTTATATACTAAAATTTACAGGAGAGGGGCGCCTGGGTGGCTCAGTCGTTAAGCGTCTGCCTTCAGCTCAGGTCATGACCCCAGGGTCCTGGGATCGAGCCCCGCAACGGGCTCCCTGCTCAGCAGGAAGCCTGCTTCTCCCTCTCCCACTCCCCCTGCTTATTTTCCCTCTCTCGCTGTGTCTCTCTCTGTCAAATAAATAAATAAAATCTTAAAAAAAATAAAAATAAAATTTACAGGAGAATCTGAAGACCATTTTAAAGAGAAGATAAGCCAAAGAGAAATGGACCCTGGAGAGTGTATTCCCTTTGATGGCTGAAAAATTGACGTATAGGCACTGTTAAAAATAAAAGGGGAATGAAAGTCCTCTATCGGGGGTGCATGAAAGAGAGACAGAGAGAGAGAACGCAAGTGGGTTTCGAACTGTAACAAGTCCCTGCATTCTGAATTAATAAGGAGCAATAAGTAAATGGAGGCAGTTATGAAGAAAAAAATTCTCTCGAGGGTAAGACAAAATGATGCAAATTTGCCAAGTCAAGCCACAGTCTGCATGCTCACCGATTAAACACATAAAAAAACAAAACAAAAAAACCCCCAAAAACTAATTGCAGGGCTTGGTGGATGGTACCTGTGTTTCTGCTTCCATGTTTGTACTATCTGGTTGTAATTTGGGATTCCTGTGAGAATGGTCTCATTCGAGACAGTTGGAACCTCCTGCCTTCCATGGCTCCAAAGCCCGTTCTTTACGCAACATTGGCTTTCTCTCTTGTTAAGGTCGCCCTAGTCTAGCCTCTGTCACATCATGTGGACCTCGGGCTCCTTCCTTGAGTGTGGGGGCCCAGAACATGGTCCTGTGATCCTAGCACAGGCTGAAGCCAACACCTCGCCTGTCCTCCCCTCCTGGGTACAGTGTGACATCCCACAGCCCTTTCTCCCACTTCTCCCGCTTGGCTGTTGGTGATGAAACCTTGCCAACTTAAAAAAAAGTCCTTTACTCTTTATGCAGCTTTGGTTCCTTAATAGCGTTGGCTTTTTCAACTACATCTTATCTAGAGATCACAGCCTGTCTGGAAGACTCTCCAAATCCCAGGATAAAGTCCTCCCAAATAAGATAATGGGTAGTTGGAAATCATTATTTTATTGCCTTTCGAATGGTTGAGAAATACTTTATTCGACTCTAAAATTTTATTTCAAGAAGGATCTGGAATGAATTAGATTTAATGGATTGGCCAGAATGCTGCAGACAGTTGACTGTCTCACAATGTTTTGGATGGCAGAATGTGCCGAAATTGCCACATTAAAATCCTCTATCTCTGAAGCCCGGAGGCAGAACCTTCATGGCCATCTGCTCATGCCCCTGTGTTCATAGAAGGCAGAGAAGTGAACCTGATGACATGAAACCATCATGGGAGGAACAGAAAAGCAAAGACAGCAGTCATTTCACGGGGAGGCAAAAAGGAAAGCGGAAGGGAATGTCCCCAAGGCAGTGTCCCACCCTCCGGCTTGCGTGCGCCGGGCACCACCAGGGGCCGGGCGGCTCACCCCCCTTTCCCGAACCCCATCACCCACGCGTGCTATTTACCTTCACTGGGGTGTTTGAACAGTGGCAACAGAGCAGGCTAAATGAATCCCCACAAAACCTGATATGAGGCTGAGAACAAACGATCATAGTACATAACATAGAGCAGCATGGGTAGGCCATGGACAGACATGCTTATTTCTCAATCTCAATGACACCGTTTCCCAGATCATATTTTTAAACGTCATGAGTACTTAAGTCCTCATTTCTTTAAACTCTTGCCTTATTTCAAGGCAGGTGACCTGTATTTCAGTGGGATAAAGTCACAGGGGAAAAATTGTAGCTATTTATCAGTTTTCCATTGGCAGATTAATCTATTTGTATCCATTTTATGGTAAGTGACAATAGAAGAAAACTAACTTAAAATCCTTATAAAAAAACTCACAAACTTCTAGTGGCATCTGAGTGTGTCCCCAGTTTAGTCACTGATGCTCTGTATTTGGGCAGCAAGTGAGGTACGTGTGGGTGAGAACTTTGGCCCATTGTTTCCTATGTTCACGGTGGTGGCTTTCAAAAGTAGTCTGCTATTCAGATCTTGGGGACATTAGGGTCACTTGGTGGGATAACTCAGCTGTACCAGTCAGTGTTGTGAAAAGTGAATCCCGTTCCGGCCTTAATCGGACTTGGAGACTTATGTGAGGAGCGTCACATTTGGAATGCCTGTTCAATATACAGATGGGTCATATTTCAGAAGGTTTGAGGCTAGATGTTTGGCACTCAGAATGCATTTCTCTTTAGAGACAATCTTTTAAATGGTGGCTCAGTTTTCAGATCAGCCCACAAAAAAACCCTACTTTATCTACAATATGGCTTTGATGAATAAAACTATGTATTTGTAATAAAACGCAAAGCCAAGAGGTTGCTCTCTGAGTAATTTTTTTTAAAAATTATGGACCCCTCCCACATTGTGTTAAATACATTAATTCTATTAAATGCTGATAGGTTTAATTAGGCAGATGTGAGGAATTATTTTGAGATGTGGAGATTCTGCAGAAGGGATCCAGGGAATTTTAAAGGTTTTAGAGTTGGTGGCATTGGTTCCTTGGAGCAGGTGGCCTAGAAAATGCTTCTAAGGAACTCTGGACAGTTGCTTTTTCATCAGCACATTTCCTTAGACATTGGTGGGAGCTGCAAAGAAGCAGTGAAGGAGGGAGCTATTTTCAGTGGTTAAGTGGGGGGGGGGGGAATGAAAATATATACGGGAGGAGGGGTGGACAAAAAGGTATATGTGACCTGAAGAGAAAGCATTTTGCTGAGGGGAAATCAGCTGAATGGCTGAGGAGGCAAACATGCTGGAGAACTTGAAAATCCTCCAGAGGATCCTCGGGAAAGCTGAGGTGGGAGCTTTCCCTCTGACAGGCACGCAGCTGGTCTGGGATATGTCAGCAGCTCATCCAGTGGGCCCTAGAGCATCCTCAGAAAAGACCTGCAGACCTGCTCATAGACGCAGATGTTTCAAGAGGCACTCACTAATCACTGCTCTGCTTATAAAGAAATTGTAGAACCAAATCGTAAGAAATTTTATCTTAGTGGGTAAGATCGAATGCTAGGATTTACTTTTTTTTTTAAGATTTTATTTATTTATTAGAAAGAGAGAGAGAGAGAGAGAGAGAAACAAGCAGGGGGGAGGGGCAGAGGGAGAGGGAGAAGCAGACTCCCTGCTGATCAGGCAGCCCCATTCGGGACTCCATCCCAGGACCCTGGGATCATGACCTGAGCCGAAGGCAGACGCTTAACGACTGAGCCACCCACTCGTCCTACTAGGATTTACTTTTTGCCCATATGAATGTATTTTGCCTCCTTGTTCCTTTTATTAAACCTACCCTTTCTCTACTTCTTAAAGAACTAAGTTAAAAAAAAACTACAGATATTTATCTTTAAATATCTATATTTAAAAAAACTATATTTATCTTTAAATATCTATATAAAAAACAGTAATCAGATTTGATGCAAGAATCTGAAATTGATACCTAAGTTAAAAAATTTCCCAGACTTATTCCATTGAAGATAACTAGATACAATAAATAATTTATTCTTCACTAATTTCCAACTCATATTTAAGACAGAGAATTGATTATTTAGCTTTGTATTATCTAGGAAGAAATAAATTGCCAAGTGAATTTATGGAGACTTCACCAATAAATTATTATCTTAAGAAGAAAATAATTTTCAAGTGTTCTCAATTTGTTGGTAGCTGCTTATGTAAAATATACTGATAATTAATTTTAAAAATATATTTACTGATAAAAAGCTCTTTTAGACTCTCTGGGTTATACATACTAAATATAAGTAAAAGTACTCAGAGGACCTGAAAGTAAAAACGTTTCATCATTCTGAATTTCAAGAATTCATGAACTGTTATCATTTGTCATTTTGGGGAGCTATTCCTTCATACTGTAATCAAATCTTGTTATATTCAATTTCCACAAATTGAGAGTTTTATAAAAGGAGCATAATTAAGTTGCATTTTTTTTAAAGATTTTATTTATTTATTTGAGAGAGAGAGAATGAGAGAGAGCGAGAGCACGAGAGGGGGGAGGGTCGGAGGGAGAAGCAGACTCCCCGCTGAGCAGGGAGCCCGATGTGGGACTCGATCCCGGGGCCTCCAGGATCACGACCCGAGCCGAAGGCAGTCGCTTAACCAACTGAGCCACCCAGGAGCCCTTAAGTGGCACTTTTTTAAATTACTAGCCTTAGGGGCACCTGAGCCAAAGTCAGATGCTTACCCGCCTGAGCAACCCAGACGCCCCCTGATTAAATAAAAATTTATTTTATTTATTTTATAATAAGCTATTTATTATTTTATAATAAGCTACTGTCCTTGAAGATATTAAAATCGTCTCAATGAAGAGCCAAGAGAGAGGAAATGGAAAAAAAATTTCCAGGGAGGAAGTATTTTAAGTAATTTTGTGACCTTATTTATTATTTCTCCATAAAGAAGGAGACTTGTCCTATAAATCCTTTCATACTGAACCCCTTTCAGCCTTCCTCCCTTGGACTAGAAGCCATGTTGGGTTGAAGAAGAAAGCCTTTCATAACCGGCAATGTCCCTGTGCCCGCAGTTAGAGTAGAGGCAGACCTGCGTTCCAAATGGTTGAGTTAGTATTTCATGAAGCCTGCTCTTTACTCCATCTCGAATAGAGACACTGTCTCCCTGAGCTACTAGACAATGTTGATTCTTAAATAAAGTTCTCTTTTGAGGATAACATCCGGTAAAAAAGTTTTTTTTTTTTTTTTCCATTCAAATGTGACATTTTCAAGGGTTTATGCTAATTATGTTCTTTTCTTCCCAGAAAAAACTTAAAGCCAGATTTGGATCTTAATCTGAATGAGATCAGCTCCTTGGACACTTGAGCTCCTGGCTAGTCCGTGACCAGCAAAGCAGTGTGGATGTCAGATGGGGATTGTAGAGCAGCAGAGTTTTAGGGCCCCCAGACCCTGCCTCTTACGAGACCCCCAGGTGATTGGATAAGCTTGAGAATCTGAAAAGCTCTCGGCTTCTCTATAAGCTGCGCTAAAGCATGGGGTCCAGAAATTTTCAGTCTGGGGGTTCTTGGGGCACAGAGATGGCCTTTGGAAAATTATCGCATTTCACCACTTGCTATTGGCAACATCTGGAAAAGCCCACTTGGCAGAAATCCTTATATCTTTTGGCAATGCACCAAAAGGACTCTAAAAATAGAATTTTGCACAAATTCTCCAAAACATGACATGTCTATTTATGATTTTGGTTTTATTGTGCTGCTAGTCAAACCATATGCAAAAGTATCTATTAAAATAGGCTAGATAAATGACAGGTTACCATGAACAATAAAACCAAGAGAAATTTAAGTTTTCTAGGAGTGACATTTTAAGTTAGGTCTGGCATTTTTTTAGAAAAATATTTTATTTATTTATTTGAGAGATCGAGTGAGCACGAGCAGGGGGAGGGGCAGAGGGAGAAGCAGACTCCCCGCTGAGCAGGGAGCCCAGCGACAGGGCTCCATCCCAGGACCCTGGGATCACAGCCTGAGCCAAAGGCAGATGCTTCACCGACTGAGCCACCCAGGTGCCCCAAGACCTGGCATTTTAACCATAAAACTAAAAGAAAAGGCTGTATAGATTATCACCGAAATAACTTATTCTTAACTACTTTGCTTTAAAAAATATAAACCACAGTTTTAATTTTTTTTCCTTGCTATAAAAAACAGGCAAAACAGCTAGTTAGACCAGGCTCCTACCTTTATATCCTGTGGGTTGATATTAGGATTTGTTTGACATTGCAGAGGTCCCAGAGTTTGGATATGAAAAATGTAGAGGAGAAATTCGTCCCGGGCAGAGAACGGCCAGCCCACCTCCAGAAGAGTGCTGCTGATGGTACTCGGTCCAATATTGTGCAGCTACAAGAAAGGAACAAGTAATGGTGCAGGACAAGGCAGGAAGATGAAATAAAGCTCCATGTACTTCCTACCCATTCTAAAAAGCACGTATTTTGGGTTTTAATGCATCCGGGCTATGATGGTGGCTATAGGAAAATACAATCTATATAAGCAAGAGGAGCTCCGAAAACAAGAGGCGCTTTTGCTCAGAGAGGATTCTTGCTTCTGTGAATCTCTGAGGGCAGATCTCCTTAGCAAAGAACACATTAACCATGTCTGATCATTGCGATGTTTACCTAAAATTTATATTCATTTAATCGCAGGGCTAGAAATGCAATTTTAATGATACTCTTTCAAAACCTAGTTATTCGTTCTTTACATTGAAATCTGCCTTTTCCCAGACTACTGACTTGCCAGTTGCAACCATATGCGACGCACTCTCTTTCACCCTCTGGAAAAATGGTTATCCATCAAATGCCAAAGATAGTCCAGGCTCACCACAGTTCACTTCAAGTGCGCATTTCAAAGCTGAGCTCCTTCTATTTTAATCAGTGAATATCAAAGAAAGAGAGGTCACATCTCCTAAAGAGATGAGCATTTTAAACACATGAATCCTGTACTCACAGGACACAAAAACAGCTTGGGAAAATCATGAAATGTATTTAAATTTATTGTGGTTTTGGAAATTCACTTCAAAGTTAGCAGGGAACTTTTGTCTTTTTTTTTTTTTTCACAGTTCTGATAATTATAATGATCAACAAAACAATTTATAATTTGGTTTTGCTTATTAGGTGGCTCATTTAATTCACATTATCAAAACAACATGGCATCCACTGATAACAGGATATTTTGAGACATGAGAATAGCATGTAGGAAACACGTGATGATTGCTTTTGTCACCACTGATTATTACCCTAAAATTTTATGATCTGTTTATGCTAAGATTAGAAGCAGGGCTGCCCTGAGAATGATTGAGTTTGCATATGTTTGCAAACTTTAAAGTTTCACCATTCTTAAACAGAAACCGGTGCACACAAGGTTTAATAAATTATTTGACAGCATTTTTTTCTAGCAAGGTTCTTAATCCGAGTGGCCTTGGGGACTATGTTATCCTTTTGCTATCAAGAGAGCTTAGGGCAAAGCTTTGATCCAGCTGCGGATGGGGCTTCTGATTCTGAACCACAGGTTGGGCAGATGACAGAGGTTTTCATGTTGATGCTATGCAGGAGTTGACACTTCTTTCCCACATATGTACACAGCTCATCAGTTTTGAAATGACTTCATTGTTAACCTTAGAGAATGCTATTCATGTCCCTTGTAGCTTAAGATGAAAGTCACAGTCAGGATTCCTAGGTCAGTGGAATGAGTTACAGAGGAAAGGGATACAGAGCAGTAAATAAGAAGGGACCTCAAACAGAAGATGGCTTTTTCATGAGCTTCTGGTTTGTTTCTGGAAAATATTTTATTAATCAACGGACTATTTCAAATCTCAGAATAAGTTATTCATGTGTGTGTGTGTGTGTTATATGTGTGGGTTTTTTTTTTGTACATAGCGAATAATCCATAAAATTTTCTCTGTCTGGTACCTTCTGGCTGGTGACTTTCAGTTTAAGAGGTGGGTAGATTTTAAGGATATTTGAAAATGTAGGAAGAGGCAAAATAAAGTCCAGGGAGCTAGTCCTTTTTATGGTTAGGCTGTCCAAACATTAAAAAAAAGAGATGTAAGGAACATTTAAAAGAGAACAGTAACAAGATAAAATATTCTCACTACATAATGGCTCTCACCACTAAAAAGCAAGTGACTCATACTCTACCCCCTCCCCCCCACTGCAATATGATAGCGTAACAGCACAAATCCAAGCAGTATATAAAGCTCAGATCTTGGATCGGTGTCTTTTAAAATGCTATGAAGAGTTTATTGGTAAAGAGCGTAAGAATAAACCCCTAACACAACTTTAAGATAGATAAAAGCTACCTCATAAATATGTTCCACCAATGGCCCAACTCCTTCCTCTTTGCGGGGCTCCTCTTCCGGTTCCCAGTTATGAATGGGCAGAACAATCTGTGGAGGGTGGGATACTCTGAAACGTAGAATGTTTTGTTAATTGCTGGTGATGACACAGGTGAAGAATGCTTCACTAGCGTAGGGTTCGCTAACAGCAATGGGAAAAGGGGGCCCGCAATTTACTTGAACAGATATCGTCTATACGGAAAAAGGTATTGAAAGTGACGTTTAGCAAAATAACTCAAGGAATAGTAAGGGATCTGAAACATCTACCCCGAGGCTTTTAAGTTCTGGTTTCTAGCTCAGAGATTGACTGTTTTATAGTATCTCCTCTCTTGGACACTAGGGGGCAGAGCAGAGAGCATCCTGAGTTGAGATAATTTAACATATAGACATATAAATGTATACATCTATCTGTAGGTCCCGTGTAAGTGTAAGAGTGTGTGTGTGTGGGGGGGTGTGGGTGTGTGTGTACACAGGATATATAATCGGTGCTTCAAGCCATATCAAGAAATGGGACTTTTTTGTGGATAAAAATCTAGAATTCTGTTGAGTTGTGAAGAAATGTAGTTTTGAATTAAATACTTCAGAGTAGAAAGGTGGCCACTTGTATATTCCTACTTCTTAGATTTCTTTTGCTTACCATTAATGCAGCCATACCTCCCCCAAGGCCAGGCCCAGAGCCAAAATAAAGCCTGATCGAGTTCTAGAGTTGTCCTCTAGACAACTCAAGGGTGAGAGACAGAGAGACAGTTAAATGATGCAATCATGTAAGTAGGATATTAACATGACACAAACATATTTTTTGCCTACAATTTACACCTAGAAAGTGAGCACTGGCTGAATGCAATGCAGTACATGGCATTATTCTACATTAAAAGCTGGTTCCAAACCAAATTGTTATTCTCATATAATCTTAAAAAGGATACTTCTCAAAAGAACAATGCTTTTCTAGCAATTTTTAGGTGACGGTATCTTTAAAAGAATTCCTAGACCTCCAGCTGAAAGTAATGTCAACAGAAAATCCCTCTTTTGGCAATCAGAAGTCTTAAATGCCCTTTTAAGGGCATCAGTAATTAACGCAGCCTCTAGCAACTTCAAATGCTATTTTTATTTTCCCCTCTGAGTAATCTCTTTCTAAAGCAGAAAGCAAAATTTATTGGGCTAAATACTGACCCAAGGGCAAGTAATTTAATTTCTGTGCGTCCCTATTTCCTCATCTGGAAAATTATGATAAACTCTTTGGGTTGTATACCACAAATGATTGGAAAACATCTCAAATACTCTTGGTCAAAGTCACTTTGGCTGCATTGTCTTCTAGGGGTGTGTGGAAGAAGTACGTATTTTAAACTGACAACACACAGAAATGCTACTAAATTATGAAACCCTTTGCTTTCATCCTTAATGGGCAACTATTAAATTACAAGTGCAGAACACAGCCTTGCTGGGCCGATACCTCAACATCCCCGACCCTTATATTGGCTTGTTGTTATGTCACGCTCCCTTTTCCGACTTGATTTGATTAAATCATGTTCAGGTCAAACAATGGGGACTTGGTGAGGAGAAGAGTACAGAACACAGAAGGTTACTTTTATTCGAGTGAAACCCAGAGAGTTTGGACTTCTGTCCCCGTGGGGTCTTCACGACCTAAGCACCCAAAGCTTTACTTTGCTCTTGGCTTGGCAACAGAGAGTTGACCCCATGCTCCACACCCAATGTGAGGTTCTAGGGAGACCATTTATTTATTTGTTTGTTTGTTTGTTTGCATAGAGAACAAATACAGAGTAGAATCTGAGCATATTTTCTCTGAAGAGTTTTGTTCTTATGGTCATCAATCCTGGAGAACTGGGGCATTTATATGCTCCAGTACCACAGAATCATAAATAGTTAGAACTTTACAGGTCCTATGGAGACAGTGTGTTCAAAAGCCCTCATTTAATACATGAAAGGAAAATTGATGTTCAGAAAAGTAGGGTTTAGTTGCAGGTGAAGACTTCAGCTCAGGTTTACTCAGGCCTGTTCTATTTCCAATATATGGTTGACTCTTGAAAAACACAGGTTTGGACTGTGCAGGTTCATTTATATGCAGATTTTTTCATTTATATATGATTTTTCATCTAAGATACAGTACTGTAAATGTTTTTTTCTCTTCCTATGATTTTCTTAATAACATTTTCTTTTCTCTAGTTTACTTTGTTGTAAGAATACACTGTATAACACATATACAAAATATGTGTTAATGAACTGCTTATGTTATCGGGAAGGCTTACTGTCAACAGCAGGCTACTGGTAGTTAAGTGTGGGGGAGTCAAAGTTACATGCACAGGGGGTTGGTGCCCCAATACCTGCATTGTTCAAAAGTCGACTGTATAATGCACCACAGGGGCCACTAAGCAGCAGTGATTTTAGTAAAGACAACTTAAAGAAACTTCCTGCTCCATTTCTTTAACAAAATCAAATAGAAATCTGTAAGGGAAAAGATAATCTATTATAGGTCATGGCAAAATCATGGCAAAATCATTCAAAAGCTACGGCTCACAAAATTCAGTTATCTACTGTCTAAGACTTTTTCCAATCTGGGGAAACCATGAGAAAAAAATGGCTCTCTGAAGATACCAAATGAATAAGTGAAACATTGTTCACTGTTTTCAAAATTATCATTTTTTTTAGAAGGAAGGAAGAATATAATCAACTATTAGCCAAGGATAAACAGCCCTAACAGCTCTTACTGAATAGTGCTCACACTCTAAGATGGAGGATAGAACATTATTCCAGGGAGACCCCCCCCCCGCCCAGGGATAAGAAGATTGGGGTATCAATGATAACACGAGACATTAGGAAAGGATTAGGGAAGTAAGGAATTAGGTTTTTGATAAGTTAAAATCTATATGCTATCAGAAGTACAAATCCAATGCTGTGGTAGTACAGTATGAACCCTATTTTCATAATCCCTTTTTCAAACACTATAAGCCCCAAATAGCAGACTACTATTTATTGTCTGGAACAATGTTAGTTCTACCCACCATAGCCAGCGTCTATACAGACCATGGTTGTTTATGATTGCAGTGTCCTGTGATCAAACCCACTCAATCCTGATTATATGAAAGAGGACACAAGTTTATTACTCTTCATGAGCTCGATGCATGTGGTGCTGTCTCTTGTGGCCAAATTTACTTCCTACAGACTTAATGCTAAATTAATCCTCTGTACCAACAAATGACATGGGAGTCTGCTGAAAGACAGTGTTGACACCATCTGGCTTTGAAATAAGTAGAATAATTCTCAGTATTTTTTTTCCCATTGAAGGAATAAATCCATTTGAGTTTATTTTTAAAATGATAAAAACAACATTAAACTGAGTAAGAACTACTAGAGACCGTGCGTGATAAAATACATCGGAATAAACCAACTGGTGAATAAAAAGAGATTTTTCTGAAGACTGAGCATGGAAGATTTTCAACACAGTAGCTGTTTGTTCCTTGAAGAATTAAACATTGAAAACAATATTTTTGTTGAGTATCTGGAGTAAAGAGTTTTACTTTGCAAAATGGCTAACAAGAACTCTAACCCCGTGTTAGAGAATAAACTGTGGTCAATTGTTGGACATTAATCTAGCAATTAAAAAATTGCACCCATATGAGAAACCCAGTTTTAATTACCTGTTTTGATTATTGGTAACATGAATAGAAAATTTCCTTCTTTTTTAACTGAGAAATATTGGTGTTATAACTGATGGCAGAAATATATTTATAAATATTTATCTTATAAAATAGATATATAAGAATAAATACAGCTACATTGCACCCTCTGCTACCTTGGACTGAGTTATGTCTTATGGAATAAAAACAGTTCCCAATTTAAAATTTGCTTTGGGATTAAAAAACAGATTCAATTTATTTTTGGCAAAACAAAGATAAACTACGGTTAATGAAAGAGACAAAACTTCATATACACTAGTTGTAAATGTTAAAAGATATAAGATAAGATAATAAAGAAATGCTTATTTCTTCTCTAATTTTTTTTTAGTGTTTTTCTCAATGAGGAAGATGGGCATATTAAATAAGAAATGCCCACAAATGAAACATTTTGATTAGCTCCAACTATCTACCAATCAAACAGGTCACTTCTCATGAGTCAACTCACGAGTTAAAGAAGAAATCACAAAGGAAATTAGAAAACACTGTGAGTGAAACCCAACATATCAACATTTTGGTATGTGCTCAAGTAATTAGAAGGAAATTTACAGCACTAAATGCTTGTGTAAGAAAAGAAGAGAGGTCTCCAGCCAATGATCTAATTTCTACCTAGAGGAATGAGAAAAAGGGAAAATCCAACCCAAAGTGAACAGAAGGAAGGAAATAATAATAACAGAAGCAGGAGCTAATGCAATAGAAAGCAAAACAAACAAATAAAGAGAGAAAAAAGGGGTGCCTGAGCGGCTCAGTCAGTTGAGTGTCTGACTCTTAATTTCGACTCAGGTCATGAGATCAAGCCTCAGGATGGGCACCCCGCTCGGCCGGGAATCTGCTCGAAATTCCATCTCCCCCTCTGCCCCTCCATCCACTCTGCGCTCTCTTTCTCTCTTTCCAAATAAATAAATCTTAGAGAGAGAGAGAGAGAGAGACAAGTCAATGAAATAAAAAAACTGGTTCTTTGAAAAGTTCACTAAACTAGCCAGAGTGATCAGGGAAAAAAATTGAGGGGAGTAAAAGATACAAATCGCCAGTACAGGGAATGATGAGATCCTACATACATTAAAAAGAAAATGAGAGAGAGGGAGGGAGCAAGATGGTGGAGGAGTAGGAGACCTGGGTTTCGTCTGGTCTCAGGAATTCAGCTGAATAGGGATCAAACCATTCTGAACACCTACGAACTCAACAGGAGATCGAAGAGAAGAAGAGCAACAACTCTCTGAACAGAGAAGCGACCACTTACTGGAAGGTAGGACGTGCGGAGAAGTGAATCAGAGGTGATATTCGGGAGGATGGACGGCGGGGGAGGGGGCCTCCGTCGGCCGCTTCTGGCAAGTGATAGAGCCGCGGAGCACAAAATCGGACCTTTTAGAAGTCGGCTCCGCGGAGGGACGTCGCTCCAGTGGCTAAGCGGGGGGTGGAACCCTCGCGGGACAGTGTGGTCTCAGGACCCTCGGGGTCACAGAAAGACCGGGGTGCCTGAGTGCGGCAGAGCTCCCAGGGATCGGAGTGGGGAAGCCGGCTGCAGAGACGGAGCCGAGGCGCGGGCTCTCAGCTCGGGGTGGCCATAAACTGTGATCCGCGGCCCAGTCGGGCCACTGCTCCTCCAGCAGGGACCCAACAAGCGGCAGATCCGGGGACACTCCCCTTCCTCCCCCGGGGAGGAGCGGCGCGGGAGCGCACCGCAGGGATCTGCTGGGTTTGGAGACTCCACAGGGGGTCGGGTGCCAGACACAGAAACGCTCGGTCACAGGCCGGGTGAGCACGGAGTGTGGCCGGAGACCGGGGAAACGGGAGTGACTGCTTTTCTCTGGGGGCGCACTGAGGAGCGGGGCCCCGAGTTCTCGGCTCCTCGGGCGGAGATTGGGAGGCCACCATTTTCGCCCTGGTCCTCCAAAGCTGTACCGAGAGCTTGCAGAAAACAAAAGCTCCTGAGAGCAAACCCGAGCAAATTGCTTAGCCCTGACCGACAAGGGCGGGGCAATTCCTCCTCCGGCAAAGACATTTGGGAACCACGGCAACAGGCCCCTCCCCCAGAAGATCAGCACGAACAGCCAGCAAGCCAAGACCAAGTTTACCGATCAAGGAGAACGGGAGAACTCCAGCGTTAGGGGAATACTGCACATAGAATTCATGGCTTTTTTTTTTTTACCATGATTCATTAGTTTTTCAAAGTTAATTTTTTAACTGTTTTTCTTTTAATGTTTCTTTTTCCCTTTTTCAACCAAATTCTTATCAATCCCTTTTAAAAAAAACATTTTTTTATTTTTCATTTTTAGTCATATTTTATCCCTTCATAGTAGTTACCCTTATTTTTGGCATATATATATAAGTTGTTCTCTCTTTAAAATTTTGAGATACAGTTTCTTCTAACAGATCAAAATATACCCTGAATCACTAGTGTATGGCTTTGTTCTAGTCTCCTGCCTGCTCACATTCTCTGCTTTTTTTTTTTTAAATCTTCTTCTTTCTTTTTTCAAACAACTTTTTATCGTATCAGTTCCTTTTATAAAATCTTTTATAATTTTCATCTTTATAGTCATCTTCCATCCCTTCATTGTATCAACCCTTATTTTGTACATATATAAGTCTTTCTTCCTTTAAAATTTTAGGAGGCACTTTTTTCTAACAGACCAAAATACACCCAAACTCTAGTGTGTGGCACTGATCTATGCACTAGCCTGATCATATTTGATCATATTTGTTTTTTTATTGTTCTGTTTTTGTTTTTATCTTTTTGTTTATGTTTTTTTTCTTTCTTTCTTTTCTCTTTCTTTTTTCTTTCTTTCCCTTTCTTTTCCCCTGGTTTTAGGTCTTTTCTGATTTGTATACAGTATATTTGCTGGGGACGTTGTTAACCTGTTAGCCTTTTGTTCTCTCATTCATCTATTCTCCTCTGGACAAAATGACAAGACGAAAAAAATCACCTCAGCAAAAAGAACAAGAGGTAGTACCGTCAGCCAGGGACCTACTCAATACGGACATTAGTACGATGTCGGACCTAGAGTTCAGAATCATGATTTTAAAGATACTAGCTGGGCTTGAAAAAAGCGTGGAAGTTATTAGAGAAACCCTTTCTGGAGAAATAAAAGAACTAAAATCTAACCAAGTCGAAATCAAAAAGGCTATTGATGAGGTGCAATCAAAAATGGGGGCACTAACTGCTAGGATAAATGAGGCAGAAGAGAGAATCAGCGACATAGAAGACCAAATGATGGAAAATAAAAAGCTGAGAAAAAGAGAGATAAACAACTACAGGATCACGAGGGCAGAATTCGAGAGATAAGCGATACGATAAGATGAAACAACATTAGAATAATTGGGATCCCAGAAGAAGAAGAAAGAGAGAGAGGAGCAGAAGGTATATTGGAGCAAATAATAGCAGAGAACTTCCCTAATCTGAGGAAGGAAACAGGCCTCAAAATCCAGGAGGCACAGAGAACCCCTCTCAAAATCAATAATAGGTCAACACCCCGACATCTAATAGTAAAACTTACGAGTCTCAGAGACAAAGAGAAAATCCTGAAAGCAGCTCAGGAGAAGAGATATGTAACCTACAATGGTAGAAATATTAGATTGGCAACAGACCTATCCACAGAGACCTGGCAGGCCAGAAAGGACTGGCATGATATCTTCAGAGCACTAAACGAGAAAAATATGCAGCCAAGAATACTATATCCAGTGAGGCTCTCATTGAAAATTGAAGGAGAGATCAAAAGCTTCCAGGACAAACAAAAACTAAAGGAATTTGCAAACACGAAACCAGTCCTACAAGAAATATTGAAAGGGGTCCTCTAAGCAAAGAGAGAGCCTAAAAGCAGCACAGATCGGAAAGGAACAGACAATATACAGTAACAGTCACCTTACAGGCAATACAATGGCACTAAATTCATACCTTTCAATAGTTACCCTGAATGTAAATGGGCTATATGCCCCAATCAAAAGACACAGGCTACAGATTGGATTAAAAAACAAGACCCATCATTATGCTGTCTGCAAGAGACTCATTTTAGACCCAAAGACACCCCCAGATTGAAAGTGAGGGGGTGGAAAACCATTTACCATGCTAATGGACACACCAAAAGAAAGGTGGGGTGGCAATCCTTATATCAGACAAATTACATTTTAAAACAAAGACTGTAATAAGAGATGAGGAAGGACACTATAGCCTACTTAAAGGGTCTATCCAACAAGAAGATCTAACAATTGTAAATATCTATGCCCCTAACATGGGAGCAGCCAATTATATAAGGCAATTAATAACAAAAGCGAAGAAACACATTGGCAACAATACACTAATAGTGGGGGACTTTAACACTCCCCTGACTGAAATGGACAGATCATCTAAGCAAAAGATCAACAAGGAAATAAAGACTTTAAATGACACCCTGGACCAAATGGACTTCACAGACATATTCAGAACATTCCATCCCAAAGCAACAGAATACACATTCTTCTCTAGTGCCCATGGAACATTCTCCAGAATTGATCACATCCTAGGTCACAAATCAGGTCTCAACCAGTACCAAAAGATTGGGATCATTCCCTGCATATTTTCAGACCACAATGCTTTGAACCTAGAACTCGATCACAAGAGGAAAGTCGGAAAGAACTCAAATACATGGAGGCTAAAGAGCATCCTACTAAAGAACGAATGGGTCAACCAGGAAATTAAAGAAGAATTAAAAAAATTCATGGAAACCAATGAAAATGAAAACACAACTGTTCAAAATCTTTGGGATAGAGCAAAGGCAGTCCTGAGAGGAAAGTATATAGCAATACAAGCTTTTCTCAAGAAACAACAAAGGTCTCAAATACACAACCTAACCCTACACCTAAAGGAGCTGGAGAAAGAACAGCAAAGAAAGCCTAAACCCAGCAGGAGAAGAGAAATCATAAAGATCAGAGCAGAAATCAATGAACTAGAAACCAAAAGAACAGTAGAACAGATCAACGAAACTAGGAGCTGGTTCTTTGAAAGAATTAACAAGATTGATAAACCCCTGGCCAGACTTATCAAAAAGAAAAGAGAAAGGACCCAAATCAACAAAATCACGAATGAAAGAGGAGAGATCAAAACCAACACCAAAGAAATACAAACAATTATAAGAACATATTATGAGCAACTCTATGCCAGCAAATTAGATAACCTGGAAGAAATGGGTGCATTCCTAGAGATGTATCAACTACCAAAATTGAACCAGGAAGAAATAGAAAACCTGAACAGACTTATAACCACTAAGGAAATTGAAGCAGTCATCAAAAATCTCCCCACAAACAAAAGCCCAGGGCCAGATGGCTTCCCATGGAAATTCTATCAGACATTTAAAGAAGAATTAATACCTATTCTCCCGAAACTGTTCCAAAAAATAGAAATGGAAGGAAAACTTCCAAACTCATTTTATGAGGCCACCCTTACCTTGATCCCAAAACCAGACAAAGACCCCATCAAAAAGGAGAATTACAGACCAATATCCTTGATGAACATGGATGCAAAAATTCTCACCAAAATACTAGCCACTAGGATCCAACAGTACATTAAAAGGATTATTCACCATGACCAAGTGGGATTTATCCCTGGGCTGCAAGACTGGTTCAACATCTGCAAATCAATCAACGTGATACAATACATTAACAAAAGAAAGAACAAGAATCATAGGATCCTCTCAATAGATGCAGAAAAAGCATTTGACAAAGTACAGCATCCTTTCTTGATCAAAACTCTTCAGAGTATAGGGATAGAGGGTACATACCTCAACATCATAAAAGCCATCTATGAAAAATCTACAGTGAATATCATTCTCAATGGGGAAAAGCTGAGAGCTTTTCCCATAAGGTCAGGAACGTGGCAGGGATGTCCACTATCACCACTGCTATTCAACATAGTATTAGAAGTCCTAGCCACAGCAATCAGACAACAAAAAGAAATCAAAGGCATCCAAATCGGCAAAGAGGAAGTCAAACTCTCCCTCTTTGCAGATGATATGATACTGTATGTGGAAAACCCAAAAGACTCCACCCCAAAACTGCTAGAACTCATACAGGAATTCAGTAAAGTAGCAGGCTATAAAATCAATGCACAGAAATCAGTGGCATTCCTATACACCAACAACAAGACAGAAGAGAGACAAATCAAGGAGTCGATCCCATTTACAATGGCACCCAAAACCATAAGATACCTAGGAATAAATTTAACCAAAGAGGCAAAGGATCTGTACTCAGAAAACTCTAAAATACTCATGAAAGAAATTGAAGAAGACACAAAGAAAAGGAAAAACGTTCCATGCTCATGGTTTGGAAGAACAAACATTGTGAAGATGTCAATGCTTCCTAGAGCAATCTACACATTCAATGCAATCCCCATCAAAATATCATCCACTGTTTTTCAAAGAAATGGAACAAATAATCCTAAAATTTGTATGGAACCAGAAGAGACCCCGAATAGCCAGAGGAATATTGAAAAAGAAAAGCAAAGCTGGCAGCATCACAATTCCGGACTTCCAGCTCTATTACAAAGCTGTCATCATCAAGACAGTATGGTACTGGGTGCCTGGGTGGCTCAGATGGTTAAGCGTCTGCCTTCGGCTCAGGTCATGATCCCAGGTTCCTGGGATCGAGTCCCGCATCGGGCTCCCTGCTCCTTGGGAGCCTGCTTCTCCCTCTGCTTCTCTCTCTCTCTCTCTCTCCCTCTCTCTCTCTCTCCCTCTGTCTCTCATGAATAAATAAATAAAATCTTAAAAAAAAAAAAAAAAAGACAGTATGGTACTGGCACAAAAACAGACACATAGATCAATGGAACAGAATCGAGAGCCCAGAAATGGACCCTCAACTCTATGGTCAACTCATCTTCGACAAAGCAGGAAAGAATGTCCAGTGGAAAAAAGACAGTCTCTTCAACAAATGGTGTTGGGAAAATTGGACAGCCACATGCAGAAGAATGAAACTGGACCATTTCCTTACACCACACACAAAAATAGACTCCAAATGGTTGAAAGACCTAAACATGAGACAGGAGCCCATCAAAATCCTAAAGGAGAACACAGGTAGCAACCTCTTCGACCTCAGCCGCAGCAACTTCTTCCTAGAAACATCGCCAAAGGCAAGGGAAGCAAGGCAAAAATGAACTATTGGGATTTCATCAAGATAAAAAGCTTTTGCACAGCAAAAGAAACAGTCCACAAAACCAAAAGACAACCGACAGAATGTGAGAAAATATTTGCAAATGATATATCAGATAAAGGGCTAGTATCCAAAATCTATAAAGAACTTATCAAACTCAACACCCAAAGAACAAATAATCCAATCAAGAAATGCGCAGAAGACATGCACAGACATTTTTCCAAAGAAGACATCCAAATGGCCAACAGACACATGAAAAAGTGCTCAACATCGCTTGGCATCAGGGAAATCCAAATCAAAACCTCCATGAGATACCACCTCACACCAGTGAGAATGGCTAAAATTAACAAGTCAGGAAACGACAGATGTTGGTGGGGATGCGGAGAAAGGGGAACCCTCCTACACTGGTGGTGGGAATGCAAGCTGGTGCAACCTCTCTGGAAAACAGTCTGGAGGTTCCTCAAACAGTTGAAAATAGAGCTCCCATACGATCCAGCAATTGCACTACTGGGTATTTACCCCAAAGATACAAATGTAGGGATCCGAAGGGGTACGTGCACCCCAATGTTTATAGCAGCAATGTCCACAATAGCCAAACTGTGGAAAGAGCCAAGATGTCCATCGACAGATGAATGAATAAAGAAGGAGTGGTATATATACACAATGGAATATTATGCAGCCATCAAAAGGAATGAGATCTTGCCATTTGCAACGACATGGATGGAACTGGAGGGTGTTATGCTGAGTGAAATAAGTCAATCAGAGAAAGACATGTATTATATGACCTCACTGATATGAGAAATTCTTAATCTCAGGAAACAAACTGAGGGTTGCTGGAGTGGTGGGGGCTGTGAGGGATGGGGTGGCTGGGTGATAGACATTGGGGAGGTTATGTGCTATGGTAAGCGCTGTGAATTGTGCAAGACTGTTGAATCACAGATCTGTACTTCTGAAACAAATAATGCAACATATGTTAAGAAAAGAAAAGAAGATAGCAGGAGGGGAAGAATGAAGGGGAGTAAGTCGGAGGGGGAGACGAATCATGAGAGACGATGGACTCTGAAAAACAAACTGAGGGTTCTAGAGGGGAGATGGGTGGGGGGATGGGTTGGCCTGGTGATAGGTATTGAAGAGGGCATTCTGTGTGGAGCACTGGGTGTTATGCACAAACAATAAATCATGGAACACTACATCAAAAACTAATGATTTAATGTATGGTGATTAACATAACAATAAAAAATTAAAAAAAAAGAAAATGAGAGACTATCACGAGCAACTTTATGCCATACATGTAACACTTTAGATGAAACAGACAAATTCCTTGAAAGATAAATTGAATGTTTCCCTCTTAAGATCAAGGTAGGGTCTAAAAATAAGGCAAAGATGTCTTCTTGCACCAAGGCTATACTCAATCTTGCCCCGACACTCCCAGTCTGTGCAGTAAGAGAAGAAAAAGAAATACAGAAAAAAGAAATAAAAGAAATAAAAGGCATAACTATGTAGTAAACAACTTTTTCCCCAAAGTGGTGTGGCCTTTGCCCTCAGCTTCTGGGAGGTAGTCTAAGCTCTAGAAATTTTATGCCTGAAAGAAGTATCTTTGTTTTTCTGGGGGTTTTGGGTCACACTGGATATTCTAACAATATGAGTTAGGGTGGGGGTTGCCCACATCAGAAAGACTAACAGTGTGAGTTAGGGTGGGAGCTTGATCGCATCATATCAGACAACCTGGAGACTGCGATCAGTTAAGTGGTCAATCAATTGTTCATGCCTACGTAGTGGGTCCCCAATAAAAACTGTGAACACTGGGACTTGGGGAGTTTCCTCACCTGAGGATACTCCATGCATACTGCTATATATCCATACAAGGAAAGTAATATGTCCTGGCTCCATGGCAGATAAGAACAGACGCCTTGTGTTTGGTATTGCCCCAGGCTCTGACTTACACACTTCTTCCCTTGGTTAATTTTAATTTTTATCTTTTCCCTGTAATGAATTGTACTGATGGGTATAATAGCTTTCAGGGAGTTCTGTGAGTCCTTCTAAGTGATTTATCAACCCTGGGTGGTTTTGGGAAGCACACAACTCTGCAATTTGTATCAGAAGTAAGGGTAATTTCTGGTGGGTTCTATTCCCTCTAACTCCATAGTTGGCTAAACCCTCGCACATACAGATTAGATTAGTCAGGAAAAAAATCAAACTTTGTATTCACAGATGAAATGACAATGCTATAGAAAATTTTAGGAAATCAACAAATAATAAAGCTACTAGAATTTGTAAGCAAGTTTATCAAGATCTCAGGATACTGCTTGCATTTCAAGACTTATTATGTAGATCAGTGGAACGGAATGGAAGGAGCCTCACAGATGGATAGAGGTGTCAAGGAATCCAATGGGGGGAAGATGGTCTGCCAGCCAACAGCATAGCAGCAACTGGATATTCTTAGGCAACAGTGAATCTTGGACCTTACCTCACACCAGATACAAACGTGGTATCACAGACCAAATGTAAAACTGTAAAACTTGCAGGAGAAAACATAGGAAAAAAGTCTTGTGACTCTGGGCAAAGTGAAGAATTTTTCTACAAGGGACAAAAAGAGCACAAACTATAAAATATTTATTTATTTATGTATTTATGTACTTATTTATTTTTAAGGATTTATTTATTTTAGGAAGAGAGAGGGCAAACTATGAAATATTTAAAAGTTGGATTTCATACAAATTAAAAACTTTTGCTTTTGGAACATCACTGTTAAGAAAATAATAAGCCAAATCATAAACTGAGAGAAAAATGTTTGCAGGACATATATCTGATAAATAATTTTGTAGCCAGAGTATGTAGGGAACTTTTACAACTTGATAATAAGAAAGACAACTCAATATAAATGGGCAAAATTTTAAAAGACATTTCAAAAAACCCTACTAAGGGCAAATAAGTAGTGAAAAGATGCTCAATATCACTAGTCATTAGAAAATGCTAATTAGGGGCGCCTCGGTGGCTCAGTCGGTTAAGTGTCTGCCTTCGGCTCAGGCCCTGATCTCAGGGTCCTGGGATCGAGCCTCGTCGGTAGGCCCCCTGCTGAGCGGGGAGTCTGCTTCTCCCTCTCCCTCTGTGTGCTCACTTGAGCTCTCGCTCTCTCAAACAAATAAATAAATCTAAAAAAAAGAAAATGCTAATTCAAACTCAAAGAGATACTTTCACACACTTACTAAAATGGCTAAAAACGAACAAACAAAAACAAACCTCAAGCCCACGCTTGCAAGCATGCAGCACAACTGAACTCACACTCTGCTGGTGGGAATGAGAATTGGAAATGGTACAGCCAGTTTGAAACACAGCTTGGCGATTTCTTATAAAGTTAAACATACCCTTGCCATACAGCTCAACTCCATTTGTGAAATCAAATATCCCAACAAAGACCTGTATGTGAAAGCCAATAGCAGGCTTATTATTAAGAGCCCCAAACTGGGAACAACACAAGGGTTCACCAACCTGTGAATGGACGAATGATCTGTGGGACTTCCGTACAGTGGAATACTTCTCAACAATAAAAAGAAACAGACCACTGATACATGTAAGAACATGGGTGTTTTTTCAAATGCATTATGCTAAGTGAAAGAAGCCAGACTCAAAAGGCTACATTCTGTATGAGTGTAATTATATGATTTTTCTGGGAATATAGTGACAGAAAATAGATCAAGGTTGACAGAGCCTGGGGGTGGGGGCTGGGTTAACTACAAAGGTGCATGAGAAGCTATGTGGGGTGACAGAACTGTTTTACATTGAACATCCTTGTGGTATCTTAATGCTTCAAACTGAACATCTAAAGAAAGGGTAAGTTTTACTTTATTAATTTATACTTCAATAAACCTGACTTAAAAAAACACACGCACACACATCAAACCCCAGAGACTGTGAAAAGGTACTTGCAACATGTGTAGCTGATAAAGGATTAGTGTCTCAACTCTAGAAAAGGAAAGAGTTCCTTCCTATGAATTAATATGAAACAATTAAGTCTCTTCGTAGAAATGTCCTAAAAAATGAGCAGAAATTACCCAATTTGGGAAGAATGGAGACAACAAACACATGAAAAAGCTACTCAGTCTCATTTAGGAATCAGGGAACAGCAAACTGGACCTTGAGTTAGATGGTATTTCTCATCCATCAGATTGGCTCAAAATGAAAATTGCGACCATTTTATGAGTTAGTTAATAACGTGTCACAGTGAAAACTTTCCTCCGTGTCTTGTGGAACAATAGGTAGGTATAATTATTTTGAAAAACAGTTGGGTACTATTTAATAAAGTTAAATAGTGTACACTGTCTGATCCTGAAATTCCACCTCTAAGCAGGTACCCTTCTGACATTCTTCCACATGTGTGCCAGAGGATAGGTACAAGGAAGTTTGTAAAAAAGGAAAAAGAAAACCCCCACGCGTTCATCAGGAGTAGAATGCGTAAGTAAGTGTGGTGTAGCTTTACAATATTAAACTCTTCTGCAACTAAAATGAATGAACTATAGGCACATGCCCTAAAGTGGGTGAATGTCAAAAACATTCATTTGACTGAAAAATATCGCAGAAACATAAACAAAACAAGATTTTGCGTAGCTAAGGTTCAAAGGACTCTCTCATAGGCTACATAGCATGATCATTTATAACAAAGGACCTGGAGACAGGCTGCCTGGACTTGCATTCTAGCTCCCCACGCCCTAGCTGTGTAGCCTTCAGCCCCTTGTGCCAAAATTTCCTCACCCGTGCAGCGAGGATACTGGTACATGTTAAGATGTGCTAATGGGCTGGGGTAGCACATGGAAGGATCAAAACGGCACTAGGTATTATTATTCTTCTCTAATCTACTAGGCGGAGCCTCACTGGTCCCAGGAGGGCAGGCAGGGCTCCTGCCATTGAGAGCAGCAGGGGGCAGCAGTGAGAGGATGCATGGAAGACCATGGCTCTGACTGCAGGGGCTACAGTTGCCATCATGGAGGAGTGGGAACCACTCAGGACTGTGGAAAAGGAAAGGGAACCGGGGTTGCTGGAGCCCAATGACAATTCAGCCCAGAATACCAGTTGACGTTTTTAGCCAAGTCTTTGATTGTCCTGAAGAAATAAGAATTACAATAAAATCACTGGGGTCCACACTTGCATAAGAGAACTACAGACAGTACATTGCTAATTTATTTTCTTCCCCACAGGCATGGATTTCCCAAGATGGTAGTTATTCTAAGCCTTTTCCTTGACCACTGTCCTCCTGTCTCTCAGCTGATTGCATATTGGTACCTTCTTCGAAGAAAAGGACAGAAGGAAAAAGACATAAAATGTAAATCCCAGAAACCCTCACATCTAAGAGTTAGCCATTTGTTCAACTCAAGCTGTAGTATGATGAGGCTGAGTTTTCATTATGCTGAAATAATTACTGGAGAAGTGAGAGTTTCGGGCAATCACAGGTTTGTCGATTTGACCTGACTTCTTATCACTAGTTTTTATAGTCTCATTACTGACCTGTCAGTTTGGGGAATAAAGTGATCTCTTGTTTTGATATCCTTTGAGTTAATTACCATATAGGGTTTACTCCAGTTTTCAATGGAAGTCGAATGATGGGTCGAAAAAAATGAAAATTTATAACCAAAATGAATTGTGATTGCTAATGCATTAGGAAAATTCCGTATAATTTTTACTAGTGTTTTGTCATAATTAAAGCTATTGTTACAGTATAACTACTACAATGCCTTGATTATTACTTACCCTCTTATTTCTACTTGAGCTACAGCAGTGATGTTGATTTGCAGGCTCACAAAATTGCTGTCTGGGTTGTCCCTGTTGGAACTAAAACACAAGGACAATATGATTTAAATATATTTTTTCAGACATGTTACCATATACGATCATAAAAAACATTCTGTAGATCGAAAGAACAACAAACATTACTAACACAATCATTCAGAAGACAATGGTATATCCATTCTACAAAATCATAACCATTTGAAAATGGAAATGCTAAGATTCTTTATGAGTAAAAGGAACGTAATAACTTTCCGTGAAAGACATCTTATCTGAAAACATAACAGCCATCTAGAAAAGCTAACGCTTTTTTGTTTCAATGGCTAAACCAAGAAGGCAGCGAGCTGAGTTCATTTTCCAGCTTCTCCCTTGGACACATTCCTTACTTCTCTGTGCATCAAGTTCATTGCCCATTAAATGGGAAAGGAAGGCACCGTCAACTCCTGATTCTCCATGCTAATAAAGAGAACTAGCATGGATAATCCAAGAGCAGCACATAATGGAAAAAGCGTTTGTGTTTGGCTCTGGAATGCATCACACCATACATTGTTTTGGCAGCAAATTTATCTTCCTTACGGTTTATTTCTGCAGTAATATTAAAATAAATGTACATTCACTGCACGCTCACTGGCTGACTAGGGTGGGGGGCGAGAGTGAATTGAAAGCTTAGCCAATGGCGGGAAGAAGCAAGACCCTAGGAATTTGGGCAGCTCATGCCAAGGCAACTAGGAGATGACATAGATGTTGTCAAGTGCATCAAGAATCTCAGGATAGAAAGTGCGTGTTTAATAATGTTTCTTTGAACAGTGGCAAAGTTATTTTTAAGTCCGCTGTTTTTTTTTTTCCTCTCAAGCAAATACAATTACTATGAAACTTAATTTTTAAAAAAAAGATTTATTTATTTATTTTAGAGAGAGAGAGCGTGGGGGGATTGAGGAGCAGAGGGAGAGGGAGAGAGAAACTCAAAGCAGATTCCATGCTGAGCGCAGAGCCCGAGGTGGGGCTTGATCTCACGAACCTGAGCCGAAACCAAGAGTCGGACAGTTAACTGAATGTGCCACCCAGGTGTGCCTACATATGAAATTTAATTTTTAAAAAATGCATGTTAAGCATCCAGTCCTGTCAGGAAAATGAAACATGTTCTCACAAGAGGCCGGGCCAGTAGCTGAGCTTTGAATGCAGACGCCATTTGCTTTTATAACCCCGTTGTGTCTTCCCTAGAGTCACCCTCATATCCCAAAGATAATGCAGCTTTCAGCAAACAGATGTGGCCACACCACCACGGACAGGTTCATGTTTATATCCAGGTCTCATTAAGAAGAGAAAGCCTCCTCTTTTCATCATCGACTTTCATGCAGATTCAATGATAAGCTTTCACACTGCAGTGGTGGTAATGGGGTATGTTCTGACTGGCTTTTGAAGCTTTCCAAATGTGGGAGCTGGAGAGATGATAAGAGCCGGCTTTCAAGGGAGGAGGAGACAGAATCGTTCCCACAATGCTTTTTGAAAAGCCTTGTCTGATTGTATATACTGATAAGGCCACTTCAACCACAAACACACATAAAAGATATAAACAGGCCAATGTCAGGCTCATTTCCTGTCATGGGGCATCACGGCTAACCTTGTGATGAGTCTAGGGGGACTTGTTCATCAAAGTTTGAACCCCAGTTTCCAGGCCACTTTATTTTTATCACATCTGGGGAAAATCAGTCAACTGAAGAGTTTTTTGTTTTGTTTGGTTTGGTTTTGTATTTTAATTACTGAATTGCTAACCAGCAAGAAGTCATTAAGTAATTCTACTTGTTGCACATTGTGTGGTTCCAAATGCATGACGGGAAACTCTTTAGTTTAGAAATTTAAGTCTCATTGTTCCACACATTACCCAGACTTGGTTCAATTTTCTAGTTCTCACTGCTTTGCAGCAGTGGATATACAAATTAAGAAAAAAATGTTTCATTTGAGCTGTCCCATAATGTCATTGCATTTTGTTTCCACGTGGTTGAAATGACACAATTGCCTTTACTCACAACACCCTGAAAATGTAAATAGGTGTCAGGCACTGAAATCGCCTTCGGACAGAAGTCTCATCTGAAGCTGACAGAGGCTATTTTGCAAAGTAATGAGAGCAATGGCAGATGTGGAGACTAGATCTGGCTGGCTACTCAAAATCGTCCTCTGTCACACAGCCTTGTCATGACACTTGGTGCTGTAATCAACCAGTGGTATCAACAATATGTCCTGGTAAGAAAGGCACTGGGCTTGATATATAACTTAGATGCTTTTCCTTGACCTCTTTCCTGGAAGGAAACCTCCCTTGCTAATACCACTGCTACGTTCAAACAAGCAATCCATCACCCACCGCCCTGGACGCTGAGCTATTTATACTGTTGCTGCTAGTTCTATGCAGGAATGATGGATTTCCTCTCCATGACTACACCCTATGTCATGCACCAAGGATAAATATGTTTTTTACTTATTGCTCCGATGCTATTTTCTTTTTCCTTACTGTTTCCTATTTTCTGTTTTCTAACATTCCCTCTGTGCTTTCTGTGGTCTTTGGAACGTCAGCAAATACAATACAATGTTCATTTCACCACGGCCGAGGAAGCAATGTCAATGACATCACGAAGACCTATTTGTGTGTGGGAATCGAGATCTGAGATCCACTGTAGTCAGGGAGGAGAACGTTTACATGTCACACAGAGCCACGGTGTGAAGAGACCGTTTAATGCAAATATCTGGTAACATGAACTATTTTAAGTTTATTAATAAATAAAGCCCTATTTCTCTTTTGGGTTCTGTTTGTGAAAAAGGACATAAAATGTGGGTAACAGTGGTCCATGTGGTCAAAAGCTTAAGAATTTAGACTTCAGAGCATTTGGTTTAATTTATTTTTGGTTTTAACACATTTAAATTGAAAGCAAACTGTCCATTAAATACTTATTTATGTCCTTGGAGTCTGCCAGCAAAGCATGTAGATAAATGCTCACCTCAGTGTTAAGTATTCTCAAGCATTTTCATCTCTGAAAGGTCTGTTTTGGGAATTTGATGGTTTATGTATGTCCCTGTAGCCCTTCTGGTTCTTCATTTCTGCATTTTTATATATATTTTTCAGGATAATGTTAAAATAGTCATGAGTTTCTATAGCATGTAAGGATAGAATATAATCACTGTCCATTCTTTTAGATGAAGGGGGATGTTAAAATGTGGCCATTTCTATTTTCCATCAAATTTAGCACTTCATTGCTGAATTCACTATTTGAATGATGATCTCCAGGATGGATTTGGGAAAGGCATTTAGAACATCATTTGGTGTCCTTTGCTCCTTGAGTGAATTATTAGTTGCATTCATTCTATTACCTGTAACTGTAATCAGAAGTAAGAAGGATGTGTCAAGGAATTTGCTTTACATTTTTGTACCAGATTTTCTTTTCAATAAAGGGTTTATATTTCATGAGAGATGTATCTTCATGCCATTGCAGGACCAATGTCACAGACAGTAATGGTGAGAAAAAGAAACTTCAGGCTACCATCTGGAATGATGGTGGTCCTCACTATGGAGTGCCTTTACTTTTTTTCTTTTTTTCTGAAAACTTACAGATATTTCCCAAATGAAAATATTTAGGACTACCTGAAATTTTTGGAAGATACACATTTATATTGATACAAAGAAGTGATTTAATAAGCTTTTGGTAAAATGATATTACAGAATTCATTCTGCCTGCATCTCAGCACTAAGATGGGTAAAATTTTTAAAAATCTCTAGCCGAAAATAGTAAGTTAAATTTTAAAAAAGACCTAATTAAGGTCAGAAAAGGACCTAAGGTAAGTGAGAAGACCTTCCTTCTTAGAAATCTATCATAAAATTTAGGGGATGTGGTTTGTGATATTGGTTGTAGATTTTTCAAAAAATTTTAAAAAGATTTATTTCTTTGAGAGAGAGAGAGAGAGAGAGCATGAATGGGAGGGGCTGAGGGAGAGGGAGAGAATCCCAAGCAGACTCCATGCTAAGCGTGGAGCCCAACGTGGGGCTTGATCTCAGGACCCTGAAATCATGACCTAAGCCAAAACCAAGAGTCAGTTGCCTGAACCTGACAATCCAGGTTCCCCTAGGTTGTAGATTTTAAAAATCTGCTATATTCTTATAGAGCTTATATACTTTTAAAAAACTCTAAACCTTTAATCAAAGTAGCTATCAAAAAGTAATCCATTGCACAAAGTCAACACTCTCCAATCACTTCTTCTAGGACAGAAGGTAAGTTTAGAGATTGAGTCAAACTGCACACTAGTGTTTGAGAACCAAACTGTAAAGACGGACTTCAGAGTTGTGTTATAGTTAGAATAAGGGTCCACCACACTGAACATATGCTGTTTATATCAATGTTGTTCAGACATTTAAAATTGCAGACCACAAAAGAAATAGATACATTTCACAGGGTATCTTACTATACACATTTATATTTATCTAATTGGATTGTTTCATGAACAGGACTCTGGCATATTACATTCTATTCAATCTCCTTTTCTTTTAATACTGGCCTGGGGCCATTAAATTGATCCCATTACTGTCTAACGGGTTGAAATCCACAGTTGGGCTTTCCTGCACACTGCTCCCTACAAGTCTTCCCACTCATTATATATTATTTTCGGCCATGAAGGAGCAAACAGAATAGACAGTGAAAAAGTAGTTACACTTGAACATCTGTAAAGGGTCAGTCTTAGGAAAAAGGGGCAGCTACTTACCTGCTTTGGCTTGTAGTTACCAGAAAAGGCCCTGAATGAAGGCTCTGAATGAATATATGATCACACCTGCTTCCTGCCATGGTGCTCACAATGAAACTGTCAGAGACTCATTGATTCTTGAAGAATCAGATTTCAAGATTGCAAATGCATAATCTATGCTTTTTTGCAAAAATTTTATTCTCAGGGATTAGCCGACCCCCAGCTGAGAGCCTGGTGGGTATGTAGTAGGGGTGTTGGTGAGGGTGGGAGAAGGGAAGTGAATCAGGATGAGGAAAAATGGAGGTAAATGGGAGTGGGAGGGTGCCCAGGACGCAATATCTAGGAAAATAACTTGGCCTATAGAATAGGTCTCTTTTCTAAAATAATAATAATAATAATAATTAATTTAAAAATTACAAAACTGAAATAACAGAAACAAAGGAAAAATGATCTGTGTAAGTCTGGGTTCTAATTTTAGGAGAACTTTTAAGGTTAAGGAGCTTGAAGAGTGGCCATTCATTTCACTCTCTATATTGAATGCTGACCATAATTTTAGGCACTTAAAAATCTAACCTTCTGATTTGGAGATCGAAGTTAATGCTCATGTTTGTTTTCTCAAGACGTGGAACTGCAAATCGGAGGCCCAGAGAATACTAGAAGAAAAAAAATCACAAGACACTAAGTTTATGACAGGGAGGGACTTGCTACACAGCGTAAAAATCTTTTTTAAGTCATCTCTGCAAATCCCCCACCCTAGATTGCTGTCCCTTCCTTTGCTCCCACCCTGGGTTGCTAAGAGGAAGTCATGTAACTAAGATGGCAGAGCCCAGACAATTCAAGTCCCCATACATTGTGGTTCCTTCCCTTCATTTAGCCCCGTACAAACTCTTCTCTGGCCACCTTCCTACGTGCTAAATTAAAAGCAACCTGAATATGCGAGAGATGATTTGGATAACAGTAATGCTTGTGTTTGATGCACATTTAGGTAGTCATTGAAATTAGGGCTGTGAAGTCTATGCAGATGAGGAAAATGCTTCTAATGTAATGATGACCCATAAAGAAACAGGTTACACAGTTGTATGTGCAACGTGTTTCACCTATTGTTTTAAAAGTTTATTGATGGAAAAATTACTGTACAGGAGTGAGGGTGTATGGTAAGAAAATATACCAGAATAACACGCTATGGGTATAATAAGGTTATGAGTGTACGGATTGTTTTTTCCACCTTTCTTTATTTTCTCAAGTTTTAAAGCCGTTCTTATTATTTTTTTAATTGGAGGACAGATTTTTAAAATGTTGGGGAAAATAAATCCAATGACAATATAAATAAGGAACTGAAAATAAGAGCTAAGCAATTGTATGACTTACTCTCCCATGTATTGTGGTAAACCTTACATGCCTTGTCTCACATAATCGTGACAACCACCCCACAGGTAGGTGCTGTGATTGCTGACATTTTACAATCGAGCAGTAATCTGAGGGTTAGGGAGATGAAGTTCCTTCCTCCAGGTGCACAGCAAGTGAATTGTAGAGCTGGAATTGAAATTCCTGCAAACTGACTCCAGCACCTGTACTCTTCTTGGCTATTAAGCTATGAGAATCCAATCAGTGATTAAAAACTCGTGTTAATATGAACCAGTAATAATATGAACTAGTAAATCTTTATTTTTATCATAAATCATCATCATTATTTAACTAGCCCTTACTGATTGTGCTACCAGCCAGGAACTGCCCTAGTGGCTTTATATACATCATATAATTGCACTGCTCCAAATATTCCTAAACATGGGGCTTCTTGCCTTTCAGTGTGACTCATCCGAGGTATCACAACTGATAAATGGCAAAGCTGGGATTCAAACCCAGGTGTGTCTAATTATTAAGCCTTTGAATCCTAACGCTGCAGCCATGATGATTTCCTTTATAACAAATGTGCAATTTTCGGTCAGACCTCTGGGACTTTGCACACAAACTCTTCTCTTCTTTGGAAACCTCTTAAAACTTTTCCTGCTTTTTCTACTTGAAGAGGTTCTACTCATGCTTCAAAGCTCAGGACAAAAGATCCTCCTGCAATATACTGTCTGGTCCCACAGGTCAGGTCAGGCAGAAATTTTCTCTTTATTCCCTATCTCCTTCTTTGCTACTCTCCTATCACTCAACCTCTGATATTGCTAATTTCGAGTTTCTTATTGAATGGGGATTGTATATTTTCATCGTGATGTTGTGAGAAGAGCTTAGTATCAGGCATATAGAAGGGGTACAATAAAAATGGTTGAAAGAATGATGTGAAAAGGTGTGCTGTTGTTTGCACAGTTCCAGTGACGGGGATCTTACTGTATTGGGATGAAGCCTGGCTAATGTTGGTCTTCATTATAGAACAATTCATCCCGGGACAAAGATACAACAGTGATATGACAATTTTGTATCGGTAGGAGGCCCGTGTGTTTTCAGCTAGAATCGAACACCAGATTTCTGGGCATTGATTCTAAAGAACCTCTGTGGGACCACTACTTTTTTGTTTTCCTAATTGCGAGATTTTGCAAGTTTTTATGAATCCTTTTTGGTACATATAGATAATATATGAAAATGACATTACTACTTATAAATCAGAAGTAATACTTCTGAATATTAACTTGAATGTTTTGTTAAATTAAAATAAAAAGTCTCTTGAAAACTGTTGTTTTTTTTTTTAAATATTGGGACTAAAATAAATTGTCCTGGTGATTTATGAGGCTTTTTAATATTTAGGACTGCTTTTACATTTGGAATCTTACTACAATCCACTGAGACTATTTTTTTTAAGTACAAAATGAAGAAGTAAATAAATCAAAATGTTTTATAACAAAACAGAATGCAATAAAATTTGATGTATTTAAGGGCATTAAAGGGCGAGATAAGAAAGCTATTAGGTTTCTTCCACTACAGACCTCACAGATAAATGAATACAAACAATTTACTTCCTTGACTTCCAAAAATTATTTGCTGGTAAAATGGATTGACATCCTGTCACATAAACACATATGTGGTTAAGACCACACTGCCATTTTTACCCTCCACTTGGAATGTCCCCAGTGGCCAATTTTTGTTCCAAGATTATTCTTAGTTATTAATGATCTTAGATGATCTCTGGTTTAGATTTAACACTTTTAATACTGACAAAGGAATGAGCGCCTGGTCACCTCTAGACACAAACCCTGCCGCTACCATGTCAATTTCTTCCTCTTTGGCCTTGGGTAGACCTCTTCTCTACACCAAACTAGGTGGTTGGGTTTTTCTTGAAAACTAGCAAAAGGACTTATTAGTTTCTAGATAAAAGGATTCTAATGAAAAATGTGCTAACATCTCAGCTTAGAAATCCCATTCTATCTTTCATGGCTTCGTTTAAAAATCTCATCTCATCTGTTATTCATTAGTTTTTATCCAAGTACTTTTCACAATTTTGACAACCAGATAGAACACGGACTTTGTGTTCAGTCCTGGTTTAAACCTTGGTTTTGTCATTCAATACCTGTGTGACTTTGGGAAATTTATTTAACATTTCTCAGTTTCTTCACCTATAACCTAGGAGAAATACTCAATTCATGGGATTGTTGGTTTTGAAAATTTAATGAGATAACATAAAAGACAGAGCACCCAGTGATGGGCTTATAACACAGAGGGCAATCAGTACATGTTAGCTAATAAAAATCTGTTATAAAATTTTATCTTTTATTTAAATATTTACTTTTTTTGACCCAACAAGTGAGTTTACTAGACTATAGCTTGGCACACTTTATAAATACCTGGGATCAATGGAATAGAGTTTATTAGGGTGTAGAAAAGCAAAAATATTATTCTAGCACAATACCCTAAAGTATAAATTGGGAATAGGTATTTCTTGATAGTTTCAAATGCTCAAATACATGTGAGAGATCCTGGGCTAAAAAGTTTATTTACTGCAGGACTTCTCAGCACCTTTAAAATGCAAACGTGCATGTGAATGCCCCAGGGGAGGATATGATACTCAGCATTAACCACAGAACTCCCCTTTAAAGCCTTATCTCAAGGGATCAGTACTCTTTGGAATGTATTTTGGGAAGCTATTCTAATACAAACCTATGCAATTATAAGTTTTTATGAAATTTTTTTCAAATAGGCCACTTTATTGATAATCATAAATATCTAATTTAAAACAGGAATATGTATGTTCAGTTTATACAACATTTAATTATGCAGTATTTGCAGGCTTCAGAATTTTTTCCGATTTATGACTTCATAAGAGTTGCCACTGAGATATTTATTACAAGAAGTTACTATGTGTACTTAAATGGCTATTGAAAAAAATAAACTTATTGTCCACAAGTAATCCTGAATGAAAATTTCCTAAACCTGGAAACAAAGAAAAAGAAGAAGAAGACAAACATCTCCTTATTCTTTCAAAAGCACATTACAGATCATTATTAACTCTTTTGTTTTTCTTGCTACAATTTTCTGTATTATTCTTCAATTAAAATGTATGGAAAACATAGACCTGGTAAAGCTAACTCAAAAGCTGGGTTATGGTAACATTTTAATATAAAAATACTGCGAATGATATTATATGGGAGGTATGCCAAAAATAAAAGCTTAATCTTCCTTGCTAAAATCTTTAATTATGTTATTTCTTAAGTCATTTACTGAATACAAAGAAAAAATTGCAGTTACAGTCAAAGAAAAAATATCCCAAGAGAAAATCTTCAGCAAAAACATCTTCATAAAGCATCTAAAAGACATGTAAGAGTAAAGTCAAAAGAGAAAGCATATAGAAATATTCATCTTTTTGTGTTTTTAACCTCAGATTCCCTACCCTGTATAGGATAGAATGCTCAAGCCACCACCCTGTTAATTTCCTGCCTAATTTGTTTTAGTTGCCAGGTGCTAACCTGCTGAGTGCTAATTGGGGAGCTTTGTACTAGCTCTCTTTAAAATTCAATTAGAACTTAGTAAGGGCTTCTGGTTTTCTCTTACATTTGTTCCAGCCACCATAGGGTTCCCAAGGTCACATACCACCATCCTGGTTATATTTTCCATCTTGTACTCACAGCTCAGTGGTCGCAGGTCCTGCAATGGGAAAGAACACCACCATTGGAGCTCAGGGGGCAAATAAGTTACATCCTGTCCCAAAGGCAACTCGATGGGCCGGGAAGCTTCTCTTGATTTCAAACACCTGTGTGGGCAACTGTGCCCAAGAATTCATGTGTGACCATTAACTCAGAAGAGAAACTTGAGAGAAAAAAAAAAAAATCAAAGCTTAATTATAGGAAGAAGTTGGATTGGTAAACATACTAGTGTGTTTCCCTGAGGAGGAAAATGCTTACTACATAAAACAACATTTTAGAAATTATTTTCACTATTGCTAATGTTAAATTCGGGCCATGAAGATCACAGATAAGTAAACATCACTGAACAAATTTATTCTTGCAAGAAATGAAATGACAGGTATTAGTAGAGGATATTATATGACTCAAGGAGCATTTGCCAGAGATCTGCTCTGAACACAAACTCCTACACACCACGGTCCTAGTTTGAGATTATACAATCAGTCTTAGTTCCATCCTCTAAATACTTAAGATGGGAAGAGAATACTTTTCTGCTTACCTAGTGCTTCCTGCTCCCTTCCTCCCCCTATATCCTGTTCTTGTTAGAAAGTATAAAAACTCAAGTTTGAAGAGGCATTATTTCCCTCTAATTTACTAAGTGCCACTAATATGTCACCCTCATTCCCAGAGATAAGCTTGCAATAGGAAGACTTTCACAAAGGAGCAACCTTTTGGGAATTTCTGTCCCTGGAGAGGTCCAAGGAAGAGGGTTCTGAATATGAGGACCATTGGTCCATCTGTCAGCTCTACTGAAATTTCATCAAAGGAAGTAATGGGACTTTTCATGTAAAAGTTTCAGAAACCGCCCTCCATTCTGTTCTTCCCACTTAATTCCGAAAGACCGAGATCCAACACCAAAACAAAGAAGTGCTACACAAACACATCCAGGTAAAGAATTTTGTAAGCAAATCATATGCTTTGAGAAAATGAACTGCAGGGAAGCAGGGGGTTTTGTATCTGTTCTATTCCCAGTGCCTAGAACAGTGTTGGGCACGAAGTAGTAAATGGGAGATGCAGAGCCGAAGTAGCTCACACTACTTCCTAAGAGGAGTCTGAAATGAGATAGACAGAAACCCAAGTAACTATAAAATCCTCCCTCCTGTATCAACCAGGGAGGCACGATCACTGAAAAGTCTGTTTAGACTCATGAGAAAGGAGTGAATGACTGATATCTGGAGGTAATTTAATACATGCTCTCTCCAAATAATCTGAATGACATGTTAGTATTCTAAGCAGCTAAGAAACACAGTTTCAAAAAGCTGGTAACATTCTCTCCTCTGAAAGGGAGAATTAGCATGTATTTAAATTCTTAAGGATCCATATCTAACCCTAATTGTACAGAGAGATCTTTTGTGTTCGAATTATTAACTCAGTCCTGAAAACAGAAAAAAAGAACCCAGCAAAAGCTTTTCAAAATTTCCATGAGTCCTTTGAATATAATTTAAGGACTTAGTTTCTATAGTAAATATTTTATCTTATCTAAAGGTTAAAAGTTATGTGTACATTTTTTCCAGTTTTATGGAAATAGCTTTTTTTCACATCAATCAAAGATCTTTTCTTACCCCAGACCCTCCCACTCTTTTTCTTTTTTTAACCTTTATTTCCTTTCTCTGAGTGAAACAATGATTGTTTTTCTACATATTTCTAGATTCTTTTCCTTAGCTGTTCCAGGGACACGCCTGCTCTAATCCATTTATAGCTCTTAAGATATTATTCATTCACTAAAAATATTTACTGTGTACCTGCTGTTTACCAGGCATTGATAAAAAAGACCCCTTGTCCTCACCGAATTTCCAATGATCCTAACAATTGTAATAAGTAATCACAAGCAATTGTAACAAGCAATGGAAACATAATCAGTGCAGTTGGAGTTTTAGGATAGGAGAGAGCCGTAGTGATAGGGGAAGTTATGCACCTAGATTTAAGGACCAGAGCAGCGCCCCACCCCCCAAAGAAGTGACATCAAAGCTGCTGGGGGACAGTGCAGATCAGTGGCTCAGAGCCCAGGATCAGACCTAACAGTGGAGGTGTGAGTCTCGGTTCTGCTCTATAGTAGCTGTGTAACTTTGGGCATATCACTGAATTTCTCCCCGTCTATCAAGTGGGGCATAAGGACAGACTTGCTGTTTCTCTATAAGGCTGTTATGGGGATTAAGTACATTAAATCCATATAAGATCTCGGAGCAGTGCCCAGCCCATCTCAATTGCTCAATAAATGTTTGCAGCCTCAATCCTGACCGAGCTGAAGCCTGAAGGATAAACAGAAAGAAGTAAGCTGGATATGGGGGATGAGGGAGTGCAGTTGGTGCGTCCGAGAGAAGGTACAGGAGCCGCAATTTCTGTGGCAAGAGAGCACCTGGGTATTACAGGAACTGGAGACAAAATCGGTCCAGCTGGAATTTAGGGTGTGGGGTAAAGGAAAGAATCAAAGCCCTGTCATGAGGCTAAAGGGGTAAACAGGGACAATAGAATTAAGGGCCTTGTTAGTTATTGGAGGGATTTGGATTTTATCCTAAAAGTGATGGCGACCTAGTGAGGGTCTTCAGCAAGAAGCAGTAGGGTCAGATTTACATGGTAGGGAGAGGAGTACCCCGTGTGGAGGCAGGCAGGCAGGGAGATGAGTTAGAAGACCGTGATCATCTCAGTAAAAGATCACGCCAGCCCAGATGAAGGCAGTGACAGTGGCAGTTGGGTGGAGGGAAGAGACGAACTGGAGAGCCCGGGGCTGAGTGGGCTGTAGAAACGAGGTGGTTACCAGTACCATCCTCTGAGACAAGAAACGGGAGTCGGGGAGAAGCGTGAGTTTGGGAAGATGACAAACCTAGTTCTGGACACACTGAACGTGAGGTGAGTGTGAGGCCGAGGAAGGCAGCATGGGAGGTCCCCCAAATAGCCAAATTCACAGACAGAAAGTCGAACGGGGCTCACCAGGGGTTGGGGGAAGAGGGACTTAGGGTTGGGTGAGTACAGGGTCTCCATCTGGGAAGATGAAAACATCCTGTGCTGGGTGTTGCACAAGAAGGCACAAGAAGGTACTTAATGCCACCGAACTGCACATTTAAAAAGTGGCTAAAATGGTAAATTTTATATCTATTTTACAACAATACTAATATCAATAAGAATCATAATATAAAGCGCATAGGCCCTTATTAGAAAAAGTCACCAAAGAGAAGTATGAAGTCTGGCTCAGTGAAGGTTTCCAGAGAAAGAGATGGCCAACATCTACATTTTCAAAAAGATGAATGTTTTTAACAAAAGAATAAAAAACTTACGATCAGATAATCCTAATATGTTTCCCCCTGGAGAAAAATGTCTAAAAAAAAAAAAAAACAAACTTGAACTGAGTTTAAATAAAAAGGTACACAAACCTCAAACTGCTTAAAAACAAAGAATAAATTAGAACGTGGCTTAGTCATGTGAAATTCAAAGACTGAGCTAAATCTCTGCCCAAGGGAAACCGATGGAAGAAAAATAGTTAAGGACTTCTTTGAGATTATGGATAATGTCTGTTGTAATGTTTACAGCCAAAGATAGAGGCGATAAATGTTCTCCCGTATTTTCCACGCGACAAAGTGAACAGTAAACTGGATGTTTTGCTAAAAGAACATTTTAGAATAGATGCTTTGTTTAATAAAGTCAGGGGTGGAGGGACATGAAGGAATCAAATGAAAATAGGAGCAGAGCCCTGGAATATTTTTAAAAATAACATACTTGAACTTTTTTGTTTGTTTATACAGTTTTTGTGTGTGAGTGTGTGTAGGTGATCTTTTCCTACAAATTCTTGCAACAGAAACTCGTGATGATTTTATGACTGCCAAAGATACACGATTATTACTCACCTGGGTTTATTTTTTTTACTAAGAAGGTAATTTAACCAACACATAAACCACAAGACTAGAGGTGTGAGTAGAGGATTTTGAGTAGAGGATTTTCCATTCCTTACGTTTTTAAATGCCTATAAAGTATCAACACCACAACAACTTGCTAACATCTCTTTAGAGGAATTATTCTTCATTGAAGTATGTAGTCATTAGAATGCTCAAACTCCTCGGAGTCCGTGGTATTTGGAAACCGGCAGACAGTTAACAAATTGTAGTTAAAGGAGTAAACCCATCAGCATGTCCTGAAGGAGCTCCCGCTGTGCCTGGTTCCCGTGAAAGAGTGTTAGGCTGGGTCTCTACCCTTGGCTGTACATTTCTGTACATTTCTGAAGACGAAGGACTCTCTCCGTTATCCTGCACTGTATTTATAATGGTTTTTTAGACCAAGTGGTTAAAAACACAGCAGAACCTGAGGATGCCCTGAGCGAGAAGATTCGTGGTCTGATAAGGAAAGATTATAAAAAACATTGTTGTCAGTTTAATAAATGGTGGCATTGCCGGACCCACAAATGACGAAGACCTGGCTTTTCTTGGTCCCGGTCCCAAAAAGGTGGGCCGCGAAGGAAGAAAAATGCACGTGTTTCCTTTCCAGTGCCTGTCTCGGCTGTTATCAGTGCTCAGCTGGGACTGGTCGGACCTTCCTCCGTAAGCAGTAATGAAAACCAGACCTCCCGGGACCCTGCTTGAAATGTAAAGGAACTAAAAACAAAGGTCTGAAAACAGCCAGGGAGGGTGGGAGTGAGCAGGGGAATCAAGCTGATAGATCACATTAGGGAGCTTCTCCTTTCAGCCAGTTGTATTCTCTTCCTTGCTTCAGCTCTGGATCTTTGGCCAATTTATCTCTGCACTATGGCCAAGAAAGATATGAATACTGCTTAAGACCACCCCCCCCTTCCTGGCTCATTGTTATTATGATGACCAAAGTAAAGGGCCTTTTTGTCCTCCTTTATTTGGGAAGAAAGTCTCAGCTAAGATGGCTCTACTTAACATCAATTTGACTTCCAATATATAACGAGCTCTTTTCCTACTTCGAATAATGTGCAAGGCATTACCTTGTTGCTGCGTTCAGTCCCAACATAATCTGCCTCTTCTGGTATTATCACGAAGAGTTCAGCTTCGTAGGCACCTTCTCCTTCATTTCTTGCATTGATTATGAGCGTAAGATGATTTTCATCTCCAATGATGACCTGATGCTTATCTCTAAAAACGCAGTTTAAAAGGAATATTAGGTATCATACTTCTCTGGATTCATAGATACCTTATTTAAGGACTTGGAAGAAAAGAAGAAAGATGTGAGAATATAAGACTTGGACAAGAAGATGGTTCATCATGAGGGTCTGTGAGAAGAACTGAGAGAACCACATCTGTATGGGCAGGGCAGGAAAACATCCTGGTAATGTTTAACAAGTTCTCAAAAAAAAGAAAGAAAGAAAAGAAAAGAAAAGAAAAGAAAAGAAAAAACAGGGGAATACCAATTTGTAGCTGATTTCAGTTTTTGAAATTTTCATTTGCTGATTCCAGGGATGTAAATCCTCCCATTGTGGTCAATTTCAGGCTACGGACCTACTTAATCTGCCAGCAAAAATTCCAGGAAACTTGACAGTTTGCTCACAAGCCAGGATGAGGCCGCTCTGGCACATCACTGAACACGCACAACACTGAACATGCCCAACAGAAGATGGGCAGTGGGAGAAAAGGGAGAGACGGTTTAGAAATGAATAAGGGAGGGGGCTGTGAATGCCAACTGAACCGTAAGAGGAAGAAAGAGGCAGGTAAAATAAGATCTCAAATAGCTGCCTGAGGATTTTGAGGAAATTTAATTCTCTCCAAACCTCGAACTGAGCCAATATTTGGAAATGCCTTTTGCCAAGGCATTTGACCCTTATGACTTTTGACCCTTAATCAAAGCTATTGCTTTGGATCCTGGCTAAACTGGGAAGTTTGGGAAAAAAATCCCCTGAAAGGTTGCCAAGCAGATTCCAAACACTGGTGGTGGGATGGGCCTTGGGTGTGTGTGTGTTGGGGTGTGAGGAGCATGAGTCTGCTTTTTCCAGCAGAGGATGTTTTATCTTGGTCTCATTTCTTTCCATAACAAAATGTAGTGCAGTTACCAGTGCTGGATTGGTGACTCTCCATTACAGGCCATTTGAGTCTTTCCTTTTTTTTTTTTTTTTTTTAAAGACTTTATTTATTCAGAGAGGGGGAGAGACAGAGAGAGAGCGTGAGCAGGGAGGAGGGGCAGAGGGAGCCCCACGGAGCAGGGAGCCTGATACGGGGCTCCATCCCAGGACACTGGGATCATGACCTGAGCCGAAGGCAGACGCTTAACCCACTGAATCACCCAGGGGTCCCGAAGCACTCCGATTCTTAATTTGATTTTGGGACACCTTCCGCTTTACTCCACAGAGTGCCATTAATTTTTATTTTTTCAGGAAATTAAAAAATTGATTTCATTTTGACAATTTTAAGGATGCTTTTGAGTCATGAGGTGCTGCAAAAGCTAGTTTGGGTAAGGTGTAGATACAACCAGCCTGGGTCTCCGCTCCCAGGACTGAGGTAAGTACATACAACCTGAATCACCCCCCAACCCCTGCCCAGAGGGGTTCACTTTGAAGAAGCACTTTTCTCCCACTTTTGCTGAAAGATGAAACAGCCCAGGCAAAATCTTAGGGTATGTCACTTGATACCAGTGACAAAGAACTGACCCAAAACACAGGCTAACTCAAAGTGTAGCCAAGCTCAAGAATTTCATGCAGAGTATTTTTTTTTTTTTTTAGTAGTAGTAGTTGGAAGTGTATACTTTCTCCAGAGAAGCTTTAAATAAACACCTGTATTCCATTAGATAAAGTGTACACGTTTATTTATTTAAACTTACGGTCTAGCTGACAGCTTCAAGTCAGGAATGCACACGTTGTCTTTGCCACAATCCACCAGGATGTGAGCCTGTGTTGTGCAAACGGGCATCAGGATTAATCTGGGAAAACCTCAATCACACCCTTTTTCTTGAAAAGTATGAACGGTTCCACAAATTAAAGTAAAGCCTTCATTCCACTCCGCGGCCTGATTTGGCCCCGCTAGACACCCTAGGCCAGGCAGTGATCCCCCAACACAGCTTCGTTGACATCATAGCCCAATTCCCCGTCCTTCTGCCGTGTCCCTAAAGAAGGCCCACTCTGGCGGTGTTTTGAGGATCACAAGCTGTATTTCCTCCCTTAAGAGCCACAGTTTGAACAAATTAAATCTCGGTTGCTCAAGAGGAAGGACTTCTGAAAACAGGACAATGCAGTGTTTCAGGAAACACGTTAGGAAAATCTCCCCAGTGGGACGAGCTGGTGTGCAGGAATGCAAACGCAAGAGGCTGGGTTTGGTGTTAAGGTCACAGGAGCGATGTCCAGGGCCCTGACTGGGAATCAGCCATCCCAGGTTGTCAGGGACCTACCTGTTGGGTCACGGTGTTTTCCATGTAGTAATTCAATATCGGTTGCACTTCTGGGCCTTCTTTAAAGGTGGACTCATCCAAACTGTAATTCAAGCTAATGTTGATTGGAGATAATTTATCTCGGAATTCAGTTTCATCCTAGGGAAAATAATCACACACTCAAGGAAGGCTCCAGGAAATAGCTACAAGATGTTAGCCCCTGAGAGGCAGGCGACGTTTGACTTCAGCCAGTGGAAGTGAATGGTCAGGTGATTATCACGGCAGCAGGCTTAGGTTCATGTGGGATGTAGTAGGCAGCTTAATTAATACACGTTCAGGGATGAAATCATTTAGGGCTGGTGCTTCATTGAAATATATGCTTCGGGAGGCAGTCTTCAGGTTCCCACCCAGATGGGTCAAATTGCAAAGGAAAAAAAACCCTACTTATATACGTAATAGGTGTCATGGAAAGTTTTGTGAATTGGGATTTTTGTTTTCATGAGGTTGGCAGCATTTACGAGTCCTCTTGGGCTCGGGGGGAGAAAACATCTTGATTCTCCTCCTCTCTTGTCATCTCTTTAAGCTTGCATGAACTTCAAAACACCTTCAGCGCCCCTGAAGCTCCCTCAGAAAATGAAACAGAACCCCCTTCAGAGTGGAGGGGGTAACAGGAACAGAGGTCCTGAGCACACAGGAACACCTCAGACCACGCAGAGGAAATGCCACCTTCAGATGTGTGCCAGTCACGGTCGTAATGAGACTCAAGGGTCATGCACCCAGCTTTTCATTCTAGAGCATTCTAGAGTGCGTTTGTGAACTTTGCTCTCACTGGGTTCTCTCACCCACTCACTAAGTCCCGTTAAGGGAGGAGACAAAACGAGGGAGAGAGAGTGATAAACCCCACAACTGCTAAGAAGCTGGAATAATAGTGTTATAAATATTTTGGCTCTTCTATTTCACGGTAGGCTTTGGAGTTATGTGTAAACACACATTTCTTTAAAAATATAATTATCAGTTACTTTCAATAAAAGTGTTGAATTGCCTAAACGTTTTCCCGAGTTGGCTCTGAAATGGGCATTGATAACATCTGGCCAAACATAACTCACGTAGGAGAAAAATTCAAATAAATTACGTTTCACATTTATGGTTTTTTTGGGAGGGAGGCAGTGAGAAATGAAAACCACCCGAGTTAGTACCAGTATCAGGATAGTGTGCAAGACAGAAAGAAGCCTTGGGAACGAACAGCCACACACCATCAGGTCAGCTGCCTCGGAGCTCAAGAATGGAGCAAGGGGCCTTGTAATAAAGTTTGCTCCTATAAAAGGAAAATAGATGTGGATCTCTGTGGACAAGTACGATGATTCAATAGAGAAAAATGGTTGGAATTTGAATCTGAACGTTAGAGGCCAGAAAGGTGATTCTGGAACACTTACTCGGAGGTAAACGACAAAATCCTGGCAGTAGAGGGATTTCTGCCGCTTTATGCGAAGGGGGAAGATGCGATGGGACTGATGGTTGTCAAGGAAGAGCGTGCGCTTAATGGCTCCTTTTTGTTTTAGGGAGTCTAGGTGCACCTCGGCAGTCAAGCCTAGGGACCGAAATAAAGCAAATATAATCAGGAAAGGAAATGTATTCAGTGAATGCAGTGCTTGAATGAATTTCTATTTCAACTTGCTTACTCAGAAAACATTGTTTTCATAGTTGGATCAAAAACAATACACGAGATGAAAAAAAGTTTTAGAAAATACTCTCCAAACTGAGAACCTTGTTTTGTAATGGTTTTACATAGTCATTCCCCCATTTTTATATATTTTTTTATTATTATGTTATGTTAATCACCATACAGTACATTAGTTTTTGATGTAGTGTTCCATGATTCATTGTTTGCATATGACACCCAGTGCTCCACGCAGAACGTGCCCTCTTTAATACCCATCACCAGGCTAACCCATCCCCCCACCCCCTCCCCTCTAGAACCCTCAGTTTGTTTCTCAGAGTCCATCATCACTCTGAAAAAGTTCATCTCCCCCTCCGATTTGTTTTTACAGACAACATTAACGCCAATCATTCAAGTAGTAGTTTTGTAGAAGTTTCCATATATAGAAATATAATAGAACAATAGAAATCTTAATATTAAGAAAGGGCTCTTTCAAAGTTTTCTGTGGTCTGTGCCGAGAAATGCTTATTGTTAACTTTTCTTGGTATAGTACAGGAGCGTAAAAATGAAAACATGCTCACCTATTGGATTTGAAATGCTCTGGCCTGTTACAGATGCACATACTCTTAAAGAGAAGCTAAGGAAAATAAGAGTCAATAATGCATTGGTTAGTAAAGTTTTGAATCTGAAGTAGAAATCTTACTTTATCTCACCCAAGATAAAATGAATACATCATTTTTCCTCTGTACTTCTCATTATACACACGCACAACTAACTAAAGATACATACACATGTAAAATCTATCTATCATCTATTATCTACCTATCTGTTGACCACAACACTAATACAATCAAGATGGGTAACATTAATACATCGGAAGGTAATACTTTAAAGTATTACTAGAAGGTAACTGACTTAATCAATGGGTTAAGTAATCAATTACTTGCTACTTTTATTCCATAAATACGTAAGAACATTGCCCTGTGTTAGGGAGGGAAGAATTAGGCATATAGGAGAACAGCTAGTGGTGGGGCCTGGGGATGGGCCAGAACATGAGTCCATTTGAGGAACCCACAGGAAGTCAGTTTGGTTGGAGCGTTGGAGCAAGGCGGGGAAGCTCGAGGAGGCCAGGCTGGTTGGGTTGGTCTGCAGGGAACAGGGCTTTGAAAGTCATGTTAAAGAGTTTGGACTTCATCCTAAGAGGCACGGAGAGCCATGGGACGATTAACCCTCATCCCCACTCGGCTTAGGAGGAGGAGGGAACCTGGTGGTAACTTGCTAGGTGTGGGTACAATTTGAGGCAGAGATCCTACAGGAGGGCAGCGGCGGGGGCGTGGAGAAAGAACGTGAGGAGCTGAGCGTGGCTGTCTCAAGCTAGGTAGGCACAATGATGTGGTGTGTAGACACAATAAAAAGAGGGCAGACGTGCACAAGAGACACATTATAGTTTTGCCTAGAACATGATCTAAACTCAATCCAGAGAGACATCCGCCATGGCTTGTAGGATGACCTGCCTTGGGACCTGTTCTGTGGCCAAAGAGGAAATGAGAAATGACCAGTTGTCTCTGCCTGACTTTGCAGCATGTGCTCACGTCCCTCCTGAAACACGTCAAGCCCTAAAAAGCTAGCATTTGAGAGGGGGCTTTTTCACATTTCCAAGAAAGTGAAAATATAAGAAAATACTTAAATATGATTTAAAGACAGTCTTAATGGTTTTACTAATAAAATACTATAGTAGGATTGGAATATTTCGACAGCATCCCAAAGCTGTAAATAATTCCTAATCATACTTTAATTATGTGTCAGCTTCCTGCATGGAATATAATGAAAATGTGTCACATCTGGGACTCATCTATCTGCCGTGACCTCAGTCAGTGTCTCCCCTCAGGGTAAATAATTTGCCACATGCCATTAAGCCAATAGTTTCCTGAGATGTTTCTGCTATTACAAATGCTTGTACCACTTTCCCTGAGAAATCACAAATTCCAGCCCACTTCTATTTCAATTAGAATTATTTAAGAAAGATGGAATAGTTAGCCCTATCTTTAGATTCTGCAGCATATCTGGCTTTCAAAATCGAATTTTTTTCTGTGTCCCTCTTTTTTTTTGGGAGTACCTGGTTGCATGTCAAAATCAGAGACAAAGTTCATTAACTTTTACAAGAGAAATTCCTATTTGTAATAAAATAATCAGCCTATGTAAATTAAAATAATTTTATATATGGTATTTTGTTGAACATGAACAATTCAATAGCAATGAAGTTTTTGGAAGAGAAATAAAGCTCTGGAGGCGAACCTTATTTTTTCTTTGTGAGAAGGTGTTTGATGGACAAACGGGGTTAGCAGCTGATTTATGAATGATACCAATTACACGTCAGTGTTCTATATTTCTTAGTTCTCCCTCTCTGTTACCTCCCTATCATTAGCTGGATGACTGTGACTTTTTTCATACAACTTTAAAATAACTGCTACAACTTACTGAATTGTTGATAACAGCACCTCAGCTGAAACCTGCCAGTTTCTAGATGTCTTTCATAGAAAAGACATCCTTTCTGTCTTTTTTATGAAAGACTCTTTTCATAGAAAAGAGTCACCGAGTCAAAACATTCCAAGCACCTTGTTCTGATCTAAAAGGAAAACCTCAAAATCTCATAGTACTGAAACAAAATATTCATTCTTTTCAAGAAAAGTTTTATTATTGGGGTGCCTGGCTGGCTCAATCTGTAGAGCATATGACTCTTGATCTCAGGGTCCTGAGTTCAAGCCCCACATTGGGTGGGGAGCCTACTTAAAAAAAAAAGACATAGTCCTATCAGATATCAAAAAATGTTATGAAGTTATGATAAATAAAACATTATTAATAAAATTTTTATTATTGAAATATAGTTGATATATAATGTTATATTTGTTTCAGGCAAATAACACAATGATTCGACAACTCAGTATCTTACTCAGTGCTCACCATGGTAAGTGTAGCTACCATCTATCACCATATAAATTTAAAACAAATTTATTGACTCTATTTCCTATACTGTCCTTTTCATCACTTTTATTTATTTATTTATTTAATTTATTTTCTAACTGGAAGTCTGTACCTCTTAATCTCCTTCATCTATTTTGCCTATCTCTCTTACCCCCCATCTCTGCCAGCTACCTGTTTGTTCTCTGTATGAGTCTGTTTTTTGTTTTGTTTTGTTTTTTAGACTCCACATATAAGTGAAATCATGATACTTGTTTTCTCTGTCTGACTTATAATAACTTAGCATAATATCCTCTAGGTCCATCCATGTTGTTGCAAATGGCAAAATCTCATTTTTTTTTTTTTTTACGGCTGAGTATTCTTCCACTATAAATATATACACCACATTTTCCTTATCCATTCATCTATGGATGGATACTTGGGTTGCTTCCATATCTTGGCTATTGTAAATAATGCTGCAATAAACATAGGGGTGAGTATATCTTTTCGAATTTTAGTGTTTTTGTTGAGATAGTCATTCTGAATTTAGCAAAACATACATTGTACATAAACCTACACATATATTCACTATGGTTTTATATACCAGAGAATTGGGTCCACTCACAGGTCTATACCTAATTATGAAGTACCCTTGAGTTGTCACAGAAAGCTGTGATTTAAAATTAATTAGTGTTAAAATTACAAACTTGAATTTATGATCACATTCAATATGGTACATTAGTCTGAATAGGTCTGATTGGAAATACATCAGAAGTCAGGACGATACATGACAAATCCTCAGACACCAGCCCTGACTCAATGCACAGTTAGAGTAATGATACTGTGATTTAACGGTGTGCATATAGCCATGCATGAAGGAAAAAGAATGAGGTGGATACCAAACAGGATGTAAAACTACAAAGCAATTCACTTTTCTTTCTTTTTTGTTTATTTATTTACCTTAAGTAATCTCTGCATCCAATGTGGGGCTCGAACTCACGACCCCAAGATCAAGAGTCACATGCTCCTCTGACTGAGCCAGCCAGGCAACCCTCATTTTTCAGTCTAAGCCCTTTAATTCGATTTCAGTGACAGCAAATATTTTGCATAAAGTTAGGCATATTGGAAAAGGTTTTCTTACATTTGAAAAGTTGATAGTGATGGTTTTTCACATTTGTCAAAAGAAATGTTTTACTACTTTTTTAAATTGATTAATAACAATATTAATATTTATTGTGCCGGTTTTATTTTTATTTTTCTAATTTGGCAGTGCCAGTAGCCGATACTTTATAAAGCTACACAGCCGTTTGAAAGATGCAGAAATTTACACTGATGGACGCGAAGAACTATTTCCCAGTTAAGCTTCACTTAAATGGTTTTCAAATATAGAATACAAGGTTATATCAAATAGAGACAAAAACTCTAGGAAAGCAAATTGACAAATGCCTGTCAATCGTTTTGGAAATACTGACCTAAATTCCTAAAATAAATTTAAAAACTATCGAAGAGGGCGCCTGGGTGGCTCAGTCGGTTAAGCGACTGCCTTCGGCTCGGGTCATGATCCTGGAGTCCCAGGATCGAGTCCCGCATCGGGCTCCCCGCTCAGCGGGGAGTCTGCTTCTCCCTCCAACCCTCCCCCCTCTCATGTACTCTCTCTCTCTCTCTCATTCTCGCTCTCTCAAATAAATAAATAAAAATCTTTAAAAAAAAACTATCGAAGAAACACATTGTAAACTGAACCAGCTGTTAACTTTCATCTTCAAGTACCCTGAGCCACCATTAATTCCAAAGTTTTGCATGTGAAGACGAAATGTTTTTCAGAGAATACATGTGATAGAATGAAATAAGTAATTATAAAGACATATATTTATTCATTTGCCCACATAACAAATTTCATCTTACCTTAATAATATAGTTTAAATGCAATAAGGAAAACAGCTCATGAAAAGAAACATTTTCTTGTAACAAAGTAATACTCTTTCCTTAAAACCAAACAGACCCCGTATCTGTTAAAAATACTTAAATTTCATTAGGGGCGCCTGGGTGGCTCAGTCGGTTAAGCGGCTGCCTTCAGCTCAGGTCATGATCTCAGGGTCTTGGGATCGAGCCCCGCATCGGGCTCCCTGCTCAGCAGGGAGCCTGCTTCTCCCTCTCCATCTGCCTCCCTCTCTGCCTACTTGTTCTATCTCTCTGTCAAATAAATAAATAAAACCTTAAAAAAAAAACAAAACCTAAAGATCCTTAGAAAAATGAACTAGTTTAAATTGCACTTTATAGGGGTGCCTGGGGCGCTCAGTCGGTTAAGCGTCTGCCTTTGGCTCAGGTCATGATCTCAGGGTCCTGGGATCGAGTCCTTCATCAGGCTCCCTGCTCGGCGGGAAGCCTGCTTCTCCCTCTCCCACTCCCCCTGCTTGTGTTCCCGCTCTCGCTGTGTCTCTCTCTGTCAACTAAATAAATACAATCTTTAAAAAATTTAAATTGCACTTTATATCAGAGCGTGCCACGCCCAGATACTTGAAAGCATCCAGTGTAGGGTCCATTCAGTTGTGAACGTGGGAACATCAGACTCTTTGGGGAAATACTGAAGTCTTAGCACTCTTGCCCAAGGAGCTCCATTTCAGTGAATCACGCCAGGGTAAGGATAGACGCTGGCTCTTTCACATATTTTCTCAGATCAGGTTTTCATTATAATACGTTATGGTTTTAAATCATTTAAAAATGTGCTTAGGGCATTTCCAAGCTACTTTCAAAAACTGGTAAAGGAGAGGACACGCCTCCCAGAATTGGGGAATGCCCAGCAAAGGACGTTTTATCAAAGATTTCTTCAGGGTCTTCCTCACACCCCCACCCCCACCCCCGACCTCCACCGATGAAGGCTTTGACTCTGCTATGAACTCTTGTCAAAAGGCCATCAACAACACGCTGAGATTGGGTGGAAATAAGTCCTCTGGGTCAACACTGTTTTTTTCTGCATTCTGACATTCTCAGGAACTGAACATCCTGTCTGAGTTAGACCACACCTTCTGGAAAATGAGGGCAAATCTCAAACACTCCAAGTATTTGTTGATTTTTCAGAGGATATACCCTGTTGGCATTACCCAATATGACAGACTTCTGACCCTTGAGGACCCATGTATTGAGAAACAAAGTGGCATATTCTCAAGCTCTGTTACAACTGAATTCCATTTGTAGTTCCTTCAGATGACCAGCAAGGTTGAGAAGGGAACACTTTCAAAAGGGATAGAAATCGCGTTCTCCCACGGCCTACCAAAGGAACTGCAATGCTACTAATATTCGTGATAATGAGATCAGGGCCACAACAATAGAGTTGGGAGTACAAAAATTGCTATTTTTATAATGTTTGCCTTTTGTCTAATTGTGCACACTAAATCACAAAACAGACGTGTGTTTTTAGCACAGGAAACTGAGCGATTTAACCGAAACCTATTTAAAAAAAAAAAAAAGTCTGGAAAGGGGTATCCATAAGCATATGCAAATGTAAGAGTCAAGGTATTTTATTCTATTTTCAGTTTGTTTAACATTTATTTTAGCATGCCAAGAATCCTGCTCTCTTTTGAGCAGGAATTTCTGCGAATGTTTTTATGCTTCTCCTCTCACTTGGAGCCTGTAGACTGGAGAAGTTGCCTTCAAGTAATAAGTTAACAACAAAAGATCAGCACCATGTGATAGATCCTTCTTTTTTTTGTTTCAAAAGACTAACTCTATTTTTTCTATATCTGTATTTGTTTCTATCTCTCTATATAGAAAAACACTAGTGTACATTCATGCCTCCCATTCCAGATTAGCCCCACAAGAAATATTCTAGCTTTCCTTTTTTATTTGTAACTTTCTTCTCTGACATTGAGAAATGTTGCTGCCATTATCCTCATCATATTTGCTCATATCTTCAATCTCTCTGAGTATTGTTATCTTAAAAAAATTTTTTAAGCGTAGTTGAAAAAAATGTGACATTAGCTTCAGGTGTACAACAGTGATTTGACAAGTTTATACATCATGCTATGGTCACCGCCAAGTACAGCTACCATCTGTCCCATTACATTGCTATTATAATATCATTTACATTCCTCATGCTCTGCTTTTATTCCTGTTACTTACTCATTCCATAATTGGAAGCCTGTACCCCCCTCCCCCTTTTACCCATTTTGTCCAACCCCCACCTCCATCCCCTCTGGCAACCATCAGTTTGTTCTCTATATGTATAGTTCTGTTCTGCTTTTTGTTTGTTTATTCATGTTTTTTAGATTCCATTTATGAGTGGAATCATATGGTATTGGTCTTTCTCTATCTGATTTATTTCACTTAAAGTGATACCCTCTAGGTCCATTCATGCTGTCTCAAATGGGAAGATCTCATCTTTTTTTTTATGGCTGCGTAAAATTCGTGTGTGTGTGTGTGTGTGTGTGTGTGTGTGTGTGTGTGTGTGTGTGGAGGGAGAGAGAGCGCAACATATTATATATATTGTAATTTGTATATATGGTAGTATTTTATATATGTAGTAATTATCTCTCTCCCTATATATATATATATCACATTTTCCTTATCCATTCAGAAAGACTAACTCTTTGTTACTTAAATTGGGCGCACAGACCCACAGCATAACATTCGACTGGAGCTTTCCAGAGCTACAAAGTCTCAGGCCCCACCCCGGAAGCCGCATTACCACAAGAGGCCCAGGTGATCTGCATCCACATCAGAGTTGGAGAAGCCCTGGGCTAACTCACCAGGCCACAGATGACAGAGACTCTGGAATCTGGCATGTTTTATTTTCCAGATTGATAATCATTGGGTGCAGCAAAAGCTGGGCATCCACGGTCACAACTGGTCTTGCTCTGCAGGGAGAAGACACAGGGTTATAATGAGCCACATGAGCGACACCCCACTTCCAGAGGCCACTGCCAACATTCCCAACCTTTGTGCCAAGAATTTGCCTCACTGTGTGAGCAGGTGGGCTCCAGACTTAACTCATTACCTTAAAACATATGTGGTAGCTCATGAATACAAATAAAGGATGCTATGGGTCCGTCAAGCAAAACCACATTCACGGAGCTGCTTTGTGTGTAGAGTGGGCTCCAGGTATTTTGGAGATATTGCTGTGAAGTGCGCTCTGTGATCTGCTATATTTGTATCTGAGGAAACACGTCATTCTATACTCACTCATGCCTGTAAGTCCTTGACTTTTGCAAATTTCCTTTCCTGATGGGCTGATGGTTTTTTATTTTGTTGGATAATTTTCTATCCAAGCTTTGCAGATTGAGCTAAGCACGTAAGGGTGGGCTGACAAGATCATTGTTGTGCTTCACACCAGAGCCGTGGTTCTCAATCCTGACTGCATGATAGAAGCACTCAAGGAGTTCCCAGAGAGGTCAAAAAACCTCAGGGGGTCAGGGCCAGGCATCGGAATGTTAACCAAACCCTCCAGGTGGTTCTAATGTGCAGCCAGGTGTGAGGAGAGGGACTAAATGTACAGCAAACTCAATTTTCACCAAGGTGAGGGTAATAAGGCAAGCAAGTAACTCACGGGGGAAGGGGACTGGGCAATTTTTAAAGCGCTGTTCCAAGATAGGAGAGCTAAGAGCCAAGTCTCCAGATGACAATGTGAAATGATATTGCGTTGGGTAAGTCTTCCTCTGAGGGGAGGGAGGGCTGTGCTTTGGGACGGTGTGTGTTTAGGGCACGACTTTAAACAGTTTCATGACCACCACAACAGCCCCCCTGGGCATTTTCCTGAACTCCTTTACACTATTTATCTGGGCTTTGTTACATAATTTTGTTTTTAATATTGTGTTAGCTCCAGTCCTTGAAAAAGCAGACGGTAAGACGGTAAGACCGGGTTCGATGTGCAAGATAATCACTGGGGCAAATACCTATGAGGGAAAAAAAGGGGCGGGAGTGGGGAGGCTGGCGGCCGGCCGTCAGACTGCGATGGAGGTCTGGTCCCTGCGAAGGAGCGAGGGGAGGAATGAGGACTGGGCGGTGGATTGAGACCTTAGCAACCAGCCCATGAGTGCATCAGCCCTGAGCGGGGCATCGGCATGGCCCCCGGACGCACAGCCCCATCCTTTAGGCACCTGAGCTTTCCAATCATCTGATTCTCTACAACCCAAAGTGGCGAGGGGTGGGTATACATCAGTCTAGGAGTATGTCTTGGAACTGATGGAGAAAATCTCACTTACTCGAGGAGACCTAACTTTAGAATCGCACCGGGGGTTGGGCTAGGTTAGTGTTATGTGCCCAGAACACGTGGGGCTGCTCTCTGCCTTTTGTTTTGATATCCTGATCTAATGTCTTGCATTCCTATAAAACTTTGTTTTTAAGAAGAAAAAAGATTCTAAAATTTTTGAGTACCCATTGTCTACCGGTAACTTACTATTCTGTGTACTTTACCTCCAGATTGCCACTTAATCCTCTTCACAAAAATAAACTTCTAAAGCAGCTATTGTTATTCCTCTTTAACAGACAGAAAAATCAGAGTCTCAGAAAGTTGCAGGAACTTGCCCAAGACTACACACGAGTGAGTGTGTGTGGAATGGCTAGGCTTTTGAATCTAGGCCTGTCAGATTTGAACTTTTGTTCAATACTTGTTTTTGGAGTATTATTTTGGTACATTCCATTCCCTAACTGAGTCTCCACACCTGATTTATATAAACCTCCTCCCACTGGTACCCCTTCTCTATAAGCACATGTTAATGCATTTCCAAGGCAAAGAGAAGAATTCAGACATAGTAACATCTAAAGAATGCATCATTTTATAAGTTCTGCTAAGATTCATATCTTCATTTAACATTATGTTGGTAGGGGCTGGAAGTTTGGTCATGAGGTATGAGATTAAAAAGACAGAGAGATGAAAGAAAGAACAGTTGAGAGCAAAACTTCCTCCAAACTTTAAAAAGAGCATCTAAATGTTCTCCAAAATAAATAGTTGGGATATAGTCTTGAAGGGGAAATGAGCAGCAAAAAGGAAATGCACTTGAAACAATTAGAGGAACATTTGCATACCACAAACCACGTACCTGTAAACAGCTACTTTTCCTGTTCCGAATGCACCTACAATTAAATCTAAAAAAAGACAAAAACTCAAAACACATGCACACATTTTATAGAAACAATCTAAGCTCATATTCATAAATAGCATACAGCGCATCCTGAAATGCTGATTGTAGAGTGAGGCTCATCCAGTAAGAGCAGAAAATTGCACCTTCCTTAAGACATTCTGGAAAGGATGTTGGACCTTCATCGTAACTCAGTAGGACACACAAACCAGTAGATCTCAATCCCTTCTGGACTCATGAAAGCCAGCTTTCTAGCAATGCTTTAAAAATGCATCATAACACCATTTCTCCTATCCTCCAGACTGCAGGCCTACATCTTAGGGAAAGTGAAAGGGAAAAACCATGTGCTTTAGTGCCTGTATGTACTGGGCATGTTACACATCTTGTTTTCCCTTTCCCTCCAGCAAAGACCCTAAGAAGCTGGTCTTATTATTTATTACAAAATGGGACATTTCGACTGTCCATCCTTTTGACACAACGATTTGCTCTTTATGAATAGTGTGGATGGTGAGTACCCTCTTGGCAAAGGGATTGGTAGTTTACGAACTAATTAATGTGTCATTTTAATGATCTTAAATAACAACAACAACAACAACAACAACAATAATAAATAGCACATGTTGAACACTTACTCTAGGCCGGGAATTCTTTTTAAGGGTTGACCTTAATTATTCCTAATAAGAAGCTAGGAAGTCTCTAAAGTCTCTACTATTTGCACGATTTTGCAGGTGGGTAAATGGAGGCTTAAGAAGGCGAACCTATAAATTCACTGAAGTCCACACTAGGCGAGAGGTGGGGCTGGTCTACGGCGGTTCTGGGTAACAGAACAATCTTAGGCTGTCTGAGGGGTAATGCTCACACTGATTGCAGTGTTTGGCTAAAACACAGGTAAAGCAGTCTGTTTTCCTAAATCTAATGTATAATGATTCCTCTTGGTAGATGCAACCAAACCAACATACAAATGACAATGGCTGAGCCTGTAGAATAAAATTTAGGTGTTGATATGAGAAAACTGGACCCGGTAGAAATAAGGGCCACAGAAGAAAACTTACACAGTTGAGACCATAAGTGGTTAATCCTAGGAGAGCAGAAATGAAAATGAAAAAAAAAAAAAAAAAGAGGAGGTCTTCTCTGGCCAGTCCATATGGAAAACCAATCAAGGAATTAATTGGTTTAATGGAGTCTGCACAGGAAAATGATTTGTAGCCACGTTCCCTCGGCACTCACCTTTCCTGGACATAGGAGCAGCATCGGACTGCAAGCATGATTCCCCCTGGAGGCCGGAAGTGACCCTGGCCCGAGCCCTCAGCTAATGATGGATGGAAACAGGCGATAACCAGGAACGGCTGCTTCCTTACCCCTCCAGTGGGATAACTCTGGAAGCACGTTCTTCCCTGTCTCCCACATGTCCCCAGCTCCCACTACCCACTGTGTCAACCTGTTTCATATCCATCTTCCTTCCCATGGCCTTCTTCCCCCTCCCTTAGCAATGTTTCTTCGGACCATTTCTCACTTGTTTTCTAAATCCTTGTCTTAATGTCTGTGCTGGAAGAACCCAACCCAAAACAACAACCGTTCTTAATAAAAATGTTTGTTTTTCAAAAGAAAGGGACTTCAACATGTTCCAGGTTAAAACCACAGTTGAGATGTCTCGTGTTTTATAGACACAGAGTCAGATTCAGATCATGGGTTCGAGACTGGACTCCCAAACTCTGTATCTAAAAGTGTGCATATGCGAATGTTCAAAGAAGTCAAATGCAGTTCATTTTGAAGAATTCTTTATTAGTGAGATTAAAAGACACAGTAAGAAAAAAGACAATGTGACCAGCTATGGCTTATGGCATGAAATAGTCTTTTCCAAAGATTCAAGTCTTTGAAGCCAGAAGCCAAAGTTTCCGAGTCTACCAATTTTTAAAATTGTATCAGAGTTTGAACTTTTTCAAATATTTTCACATTTATTTTTTCCTGTTACATTCCTCTCTTCCAGCATATCCATGCATTTTTGCTATGTCAGGGGAAGAAGAGCTACTGATCTGAGGAAATGTGAACTCTGTTCTCCCTGTGTACCATGCTCTCCAGGAGTTACACAGAACACCGGTGGCCCTCAGCCTGATCCCTATCTATTGACCTGACACCAGACAAGAGAGTTCCATTATGAAAACTGATTCTAGAGGAATTATGTGCTTTGTTTTTGGGGGCTCCAAATATGGTGAAATATTAATATACCAAGATTAGATACTTTATAAAAGATGAATTTTAATGATGGACTCCTCTGGAAATGGCCAAGAGAACAAGACTGTGAGCTCTTCCAGGGCAGAAATCTTTCTTTGGGCTCACATATCACAACTACCTCATGGAATGGTACAGGGTGAAATAAATGAAGGAAGAAAGAAAGAATCTTTGCATCCACAGTACCAGGCACTGGGCCAGATTGGGAACAGAGGCTTTATAAATACTTGAAATAAGAGAATAAGTAATAATGAGATAATGTACTAAAGATGAGCAAGGTGAAGAAAATGGGACAGTTGTTAAGACAGGCTCATGGAAACCGTAGTTAAATTCTGCTGGGTTTCTGCCTATGTGAGTGTGCACGGATGTACGCGCGCACACACACACACACACAGAAGCTCCAGATGCTAGAAAATTCCAGAAAGTACAGAAGCTGCATCACAACTCGATCATCATTTTAGACAAGAAGATGAGAGACACCCCCTGAGAGTAATGAGCAAGAGGCCTTTTCCTTTAGAAACTTTGATTCCTGTGCCTCAGGGTGGGAATTTTACTTCTCTGGAAAAATAAAGTAACTGGCAAAAAAGTCCACAATTTTCTTCATGAGAATGCGGCCACAGTTATTCAGAGGCCAAGAAAACAGTTATCTACCAGGAAAGTATGTTTGCCTTTGGAGACACCACCTTGGTATTGTGCCTGCTGGAAAAGGCCAGAAACATTTATGCTTAGGACCTTAAACTTCTGGGATCTCTCTAAGGGGGAGAATTGATCTGCCAATTTGTGTTCCTAACTGATTTGCCCTTTCAAAATATGTGATTTGTTTTAATGAGTACTATGTGGTTTCCATATACATATATACATGTATATATACACACACATAGTTATATGATCCTTATATACATACATGTATATTGATATTTGTGTATCTATGTATGTCTATCCACATACACATTTCTGTACAGATAGACATGTACATATATTCATGTATATATGCACATACACACTACTTTTTTAATCTTACATAATTCCGTCATGCTTAGGAATTCAAAGGATAATCTGAAGAGAAAGTAATTTTCGTACTGATACTTGGGATTTGTAACTCTGCAAACTTTCTTTCTTGCTTTGAGATAACAGGTCTTATACCATTATCTAATGTTTATTTTCCTTTCTTCTAGAAACTTCTTAAGGGCAGATTCTGAAAACAAACAAAAAATTTTGCCTTTATATAAGACACAGCTATTTTTTTTTTCTCGAAGAAATAACTGGTGACTAAGATCCGTTCTTTCCCCTTAATCTAAAATTATTCCCAAAATGCTGGAGCCCTTTGTTATCACCTCACTTTGCCTGGGAAACGGTTTATTTTCCTTTTGGCCTTTGATGAAACAACTGCGTACTTTTAAGGATTCAAAAAGGGGAACATTAGCATGAATGCAGGCTCAGTTGGCAAGAAAAAATAACCCTAAAAATGTGAGGTCATAGGATATGTATTACACCTCTGTTCTGTATTCTATTTCTCCAAAATTATTATTATTAAACGAGGAAGAAGAAAAGAGCCAAGCTTTTAAAGTGGTACTTGGACTATAGAGTCTGATTTGATTAACCTAGGAAGGAAATTTTAGAGTTGGAAGAAGTTCTATGTGAAACAGCTTTGTTTTGAGTGTGGGTGTAGGTGGGCAGGAGGGAGTGGAAACTTTCTAGGGGTGAGGGGACAGGGGCCAATCGGAGGGGAGACAGCAGGAAGAGCAGCTACAGTAATGCGTTACAGGATCACTCAGAATCCTTTAGTGGAAAGTCCCTTTGGCCATCCAAGCGTCTACATTTCACAAGATGTGAGCCTTCTTACTTTTCCTTCCTACTCTCTGGTCTCGTTGAGAAATGTACTAATGCTTATGTCTGTGGCTAAAGATGCCGTCAGAGCCCTCCTTTTATATTTTGGAATTAAGAAACATTTACTATTTTAGAATAATCCTAGACAATGAGAATTGCCATAAGGAACTTCCAAACAATTGAGAAATATGGTAACGTACAGCTAATAGTTGTATAAAAAGATTACAATGACCCCAGACAGAAGGCCTCCTTAAACGTGACCAAAACAATGTGGAAATCACAAAGGAATTTTAAAGTGTAAACTCTTTTGCAAAAAGTCAAAGCAGGGTCCAAAGAGAAATGAAAGGAATGGGGGAAGATGTTTATAATGTATACGCCTGATCAGATGTGAGTATTTTTCAATGCTTACAAGAATGTCTGGCACATAGTAAAATAAATAAATATTAATTATTATTAACCCTAATTCATACTGAGCCCACACAAATTAATAATAAAACTATAAACATTCTAATAAAAAGGTTGTAAAGAGGCAATTCACATAAAAATAAATAGCCATGACCAATAAATATATAAAAAGATGATCAGCCTCATTAGTCAGCAAAGAAATCCAAATGAAAGGAACAATGAGATACCATTTTTGACCTTTCCATCGGAAGAGATGAAGGATTTGTGGCAGGCAGCGTTGGGCGAGGACTGAGAACTCAGGCTGTCTGTGAGAGGGGAGGTAAATGGGCACAATTTTCTTGGAAGGAAGTTTGCCAATTGGTCTGACAAGGCAAACTTTTTGCCCTGGCATTTGCACTTCTAGGAATTTGTCCTGAGGCTCTGTTGGATAATTGTGTAGACATGCGTCAGACAAAAGCTAGCTTTCTAAGCACTTTGAGTATATGAATTCTTTAGTTATAATAATCCCAGGAGGTGCATACTTTAATTATTCCCATTTAAAAATGAGGAAAATGAGATACAGAGAAGCGAACTAGAGAAGGGGACAAGGCCAAGTTTAAGCCCAGGCAGTCTGGCTGCAGAGCCAACATGCTTTCCTATTTTACCATGCTGCTTCCCAAAAGCCCATCTGCAGGCCATTTTTTCTCTCTTTAAAAATTTTTAAAATTAAGTATATTATACATACAGTAAATTGCATCCTTTCTAGTGTCCTGTTCTAAGAGCTTTGATCAATGCATCCAGTCATATAACCACCACCAGGATCAAGAACAGTTCCATCATCCTAAAATGTCATCTATGCTGCCTGTCATTGAACCTGCCCCACCCCTAGCCCTGGCATCCACGAATGTGTTTTCCAGAATGGCAGAGAAATGGAAGCGCACGGTATGTAGCCTTTTGGGTCTGGCTTCCTTCACAATCAGCTCAGCGCATCTGAGAGTCATCCACCACGTTGGGTATGTCATGAGTTCACTCCCTTTTCTTGCTGAGCAGGGTTCCACTGTGTGGATGGCCCACAGTCTGTCCATCCCTGGCTAGTGGTCACTTGAGTTGCGTCCGGTTTGGGGAAAGTCACTAGAACCACGCATGCACAGTTATTTTGTGTATCTACAGGCTGAGTTTGATTTGTAAATTCTCTTGTTGAATCTCTCTAACATCTTTGAAGCCCTCTTTTAAAGCAGTGTTTGATTTCAAGTGGAAAATTACAGAACGGAGGGTAAAAAATCGGGAATTCTAAATTCCAGTTCACTTTGCCGCTGGTTTCCTAATGACTCGGGGCAAGTCGCTATTCTCTGCCAAATGTCTGGTGAAATCTTCAAGGTTCTCATCGTTCAAGAAAGCCACGAGCTCGGCAGGACTGCTTGGGGCTGCACAACCGTGCCTTGTCTGCCCTGTTCCGGCCCCGCACTCCTCTGTGCCTGTTAGTCAGCCTTGCTCCTGCAGAGTTTGCCTCTCCTCTTGCCCCCATGATGGGACGGCCAGTTTCTGGCTTTCTCCCTGGCTTACCCAGACTAGGGCCTCAGGCCTGCTTACCCCCATGACTCAGCTCCCTGAGTTCATGATCGGAAGACTTCTGGGTCCTGTCCTAATGTTACTCCTGTTCACAGTTCACAGAATCCCCCCCAGGCCCTTCTCCTCACTGTCCAGGCACCATCTCTGCTCAGCCCTCCCCACAGCGCACAAGTGTTTTCAAGACAAATGGTGGTCATCCAGCAGAATTGTTCACCTGGACCCACCCGGGCTCTGCTCATTTTCCTACAGGGATGCTCTTCAGAGAAACGGTGGGATTAAAGATGATGTATAAAATGATGGGGTTAAAGGTGGTGAGTAAATATGGCAATGTTGACTTGTAAGAAGGTTATGAAATTGGCTTAAGCGTTTGGCACTGGAGAAACAGCTCATGTCTGTGGGAAGCAGGCATTTAGATAAGTCTCCTTGAGTTTGGCAAATGCGTTAATCTAAAAATAGAGGCCGCCTTTCTTCCTTGCTTTTTTATTGCAACATGCAAAATATTCCTGAGAGGAAGGTTAGGAGTTGAGGAAAAAGTGCTTGAAAAAAAAAAAAAATGCATGGTTTTATCCCAGAAAGTAATAATCCTAACAATCTGTCTGAAATGCTTCCAAATGAACTCTGAAGAAAAACATTTATGAGTTGGAATGCAGTATTAGGTTGCAACATTCTAATTTACTGAGAGTTTATTTTCCTTTTAAAAAAAATCCCACACAAAATAAGACTGAAATATCAAATGATGAGTCTGCCACCTTAGTAAAACAGTTTTCCAAACGTTATTGGCGTCCTGCGGCTGCAAGAAGCAGCTTTTTCCCTCGGCTGTTGCTTGATGCTTTACTCGTTGCATTCTGTGTCACCGAATTAAAGGCATTTCACTTTATCCTTGGCGTGGCCACACTTCCAATAAGTGTGCTGTCTAGTCAGTTGCTCAAAGTCTTGGAGAAAAGTATGTTTGTTTAGGAACAGTCCCATTTAGAAGTGGCTGCCTATTGGGAAGGATTTCAGGCTGTAGAAGGGCTTGTTATCTCTTGAGACCCTTGCCCCACCTCCAGCCTGATAGATAAAAGCCCAGGATTAAAACATTGTGGGACTTTATAAGTCTGTTAAGTGTTAGAGACTGAATTGTGTCCCCTCTCCCAGAGTTTATATGTTGAGGTCCTAACCGCTGGTACCTCAGAATGTGACTGTATTTGGAGAAAAAAAAAGAAATTAAGTTAAAATGAGGACACGAGGGGGGCCCTAATCTAAGAGGCCCGCACAGGCCCACTGAAAGGGAAGCCTATGTGAGAACACAAAGAGAAAACAGCCATCTAGAAGCCAAGGAGAGAGGCCTCAGAAGAAAGGAACCCTAACCACACATTGATCTTGGACTTGTAGCCTCCAGAACCATGAGGAGATAGATTTCTATTGTTTGAGCCACCCAGTGTGTGGTACTTTGCAATGGCAGCCATAGCAGACTGATACACTAAAATACACATTTATAGAGTTGCAAGGGAAGCAGGAGAGGAAGAGAAGAACATGTACGCAGTGGTTCCCTCATTCAGACTCTTTACTGAACACCCACCACGAGCCAAGTCCTGCCCTAGGTGCCAAAGATTCAGCAGAGGGTGAGCAGATGCACCCCTTGCCCTTGAGGCATTCACAGTCTATCAGCCATCTCTCCAAGGGGCTTGTTAAAAATGTAGGCCGGTACCCCCCAAATCAGAGTTTCTGGGTTCGACCTACTTCCTCAGGTCACTAATGTCCTGATAGGAATAAGGATATTAGATCTTTCCCCACCGCACATTTGAGAAAAGGGAAGAGTGTCTGTTTCTGCAGGTGGCATAGAGGAGTCATCAGGGACAGAAAGAAAAGGAAGCTGGGGACAAGAAGAGCTGACCATTCCCCCAACGAGCTTCACCTACTTCACAATTTAGCCCGAGGGCTGGCCAGACCCTGAGCTTTTCTGTTGCACATTCATGCTCTCGTGAATTTCCGTTAGGGTTGGTAGTTCTTAGGAAACCAGCTATTAATAATGTCACCACAGGAAAATGTCAGCCAGAAAATATAAAATCATGACCATAAATAAAGAAGAGCATCACATGAGCAACGTTTGCAAGGACGAAGTACTGAGAAGGATTTCGTTCACGTTAGCTATTTTGAAAATGTCTCCTCCTTTCTCTTGTAGGAAGGCTTTAGGCATAAGTTACCCGAATCATCACCTTAAAGCACAGGTCTGGCTCAAAGGGCCTGGATCTCTGCCTTAGAGTGAGATTCCAAACCCTCCCACCTCCATTTGGTGGGCTGTGTTAAGAAGTAACAACAGTTGACTAGGTAGAATTCCTTAGTTTGCAAACCGCCTTCACAACAGTCTTGAAGCGTAGAGAAGCTGAGGTTAGGAGAAGTAAGTGGTATGTCCAAGGTTACAGAGGTGATAATAATGGGTGAAAAAGTGAGAATAGGGGTCCCCTGACTCCAGGTTGGTGATGTTTCTATCACACTGGCTACTGGTTCTCCTGGTTGAGCAGTGTGAACAGCAATTGACATTTAAACGTCCAGGGAATACAGAGCTAGGGCCAAGGGTTCTGCTTGTCAAGAATGAGTGCACCACTTGAATCGAGCTTCCCATGATCCCAGGAGAAGATACCAGTTTCTTTTTAAAGGGCATCATCATCTCTGCTTACATTTCCATTCTCATTCTGCACAGGAGTAAAACAGTTTACTGGATTTAAGTAGAGCTGGAAGAGAGTGGCCAGGTGAAAAGAGAGGAGAACAACAATGTACCTGCCGGGTGGGTGGCTGTGAGGAAATTAGTTTGTTCATTCATTCACTCATTCATTCATTGACATTTATTTATTCATATTTACTAGGTGCCTTCAGTCCCACCCACTGCTTTGGGCACAAGCGATTCCATAGTGAGCAAAACCAAATTCAGTGCTTGCCTTCACCTAATACAGTGTCCAGCCGAGTGGGGTGAAATAGATATTTATCAAATAATCACACTAATGTGTAATTTCAATCTCAGATAAGTGTTTTTAGAGAAAGGACAAGAGTCAGGGAAGACTTCCTGAGGAAGCGACATTTGAACCGAGTTCATAAGTGGGAAGTGAACTCCCGGGCAAATGTCCAGGGTGTACGAAGACAGAAGGGATGCTTCAAGTGAACTGCTCTAAAATATGGCTTTTAAATCACATATTAATGCATTAAAAATGACTTCTAGAAAGCGCATGCAGTAGGAGGTCAGAAATAATGCAAGAGGTTCTAAGTCCAGGAGAACGCCCTCCCACTCCCTCCACATCCTGCTCCCTCCACCCATAAAAGGGACCATGGCAAGGCATCAAGTTTTTATTAACGATATCTTTATAAGTAATATCAAGTATAAATGATATCCTGTCATATTTATTGTTGCCTGGGGTTTCATAAAGAAGCAAGGTTCTATGATTGAGTGTTTAAAAGGGAGTTAGTTCAAAGTTAAACTGACAGACTTCCGCTTCTGGTCCAGTGCAGAAGCCTGGAAGTCAGCCCTCCAACTTAACAACAAGTAAAAAGCTGAACACACTGAAAAAACCAACAGCCCTTCTTAGATCCCTAAGAGAAGTGAGGTCACAGGGCAAACTGTGGCTCCAAATTGGAGGAACTGACAGGCAAATACAGTGAGCCACGTTGCTGGGGCAGCAACCTCCATGGGAGCCAGTTCTGGGATGCAGAAACCTGAACAGTAGGTGATGAATTGCTGGAGGCTCAGTGTGGACGACTCTGGGGATTAAAAACTCCCCGGGGATCCAGTCACAGGGGCGGGGTGGGGGGTGGTGGGGAGGGATTGGGGGAAGGCACGCTTTTGTGAGTTTTACCTCCCGGGTGTCTACCAGGTTCTAACTGACCTGGGGGAAGAGAAATACTGACTCCAGCCCACACTTGACATCCAGTCCAACATAAAGAGGGGGACTAAGAAGCACGTATAAAGTTCACGGTCCAGAGGCATAGGCTCACTAAAAGACTGAGACCTACTCATAAGATTACAAAACACTTCCCCTCCCCCAACACCTACCACCACATTGCTAAGGGCTATTTATAGCAGTTCCTTTTATTCAGTAGATCATGCCCAGTTATCATAATGTTACAGGGTGTAACTAAAAGGCCAAAAATATATAGTGGGAAGAGAGAGAGCAAGCATTAGGACCAGACTCAGACATGGCAGGGATGTTGGAATTACCAGACTTGGAATTTAAAACAGCTATGATTAATATGCTAAGGGCTCTAATGGATAAAATAGATAGCATACGAGGACAGATGCTCAAGGTAAGCAGAAAGAAGGAAATTCTAAGAACCAAAAAGAAATGATAGAGATCAGAAACACTGTAACAGAAATGAAGAGTATCTCTGATGGACTTACTAGTAACCTGCACACAGCAGGGGAAAGATATCTGAGCTAGAGGGCAAGCGAAGAGAAAGAAGACTGGAAAAAACAGAACAAAATATCCAAGGACTGTGGTACAACTACAAAAGGTAGAGAGGGAGAAAAAACAAAAGAAATAGAAGGAAAACAAAAAAATTCTGAAAGAAGCCAGAGGGGAAAAACACCTTACTTAAGGAGGAGAAAAGATAACATTACATCCAACTTTTCTCTAGAAACCATGCAAACAAGAAGAGAATGAGGTAAAATATTTGAAATGTTAAGAGAAAAAAACCCCGGATATTTTTTACCCTGCAAAATTACCCTTCAAAACTGAAGGAAAAACAAAGGCCTTCTCAGGCAAACAGAAATTGAGGGAATTTATTGACAACAGTCCTACTTCAAAATATGTTAAAAAGAAGTTCTCTAGGGAGGAGGAAATGGTGTAAGAAACTTGGATCTACATAAAGAAATGAAGCGGTGGAGAAGCAATAAGTGAAAGTAAATAAAAAATGTTACTTTTCTTATCCTAACTTGATCTAACATGTAACAGCAAAATAATAGCAACACTGTATTTGTATATATATGACTTACACTTAGTATGTAGGTATATTTTATTTACACATAGTGTGTGTCTGTGTGTGTGTGTATCATATAAATATATGGCAGCATTGATAGAAGGAATAGAAAGGAAGAATTAGGATTATTTTGTTATTTATAAGGTACCCACACTACATGTGAAGTCCTACAGTGTTATTTGACAGTGGGCTTGGATTAGTTATAAAAGTATTTTGCAAACCCTGGAGCAACCACTTAATAAAAGTTGAAAAGAAGTATATTCTAAGTAAGGAGAAAAAAATGGAATCATATAAAATGCTCAATTAAAACTACAAAATGCAGAAAAAGAGTGAAAGACAAAAATAATAAAGAACAAAGGCAACAATGGAAAGTACTAACAAATATAGTATAACTTAATCTAATTATATCAATAATGACTTTGAACTTCAATGGTCTAAATACACCAATTAAAACACAGATATTGTCAGAGGGGATCAAAAAACAAGACCTAACTATGTGTGGTTTATAAGACACACACTTTAAATATAAAGATGCATGTAGAATAAAAGTAAGTGGATGGAGAAAGATGCCATGGTAACAGTAATCAAAAGGATGCAGGAGTAGCCATATTAATTTCAGACATAGTAGACTTCAAACTAAGCAAAGTTATTAGAAATAAAGAGGGGCATTACATAATAATAAGGGAGCCAATTCTCCAAGAAGACATAATGATCCTTTTTTTAAATTAACATATAATGTATTATTTGTTTCAGGGGTACAGGTCTGTGATTCATCAGTCTTGCACAATTCACAGCGCTCACCATAGCACATACCCTCCCCAATGTCTGTCACCCAGCCCCCACATCCCTCCCACCCCCACCACTCCAGCAACCCTCAGATTATTTCCTCAGATTAAGAGTCTCTTCTGATTTGTCTCCCTTTCTGGTTTTGTCTTCTTTCATTTTTCCCTCCCTTCCCCTATGATCCTCTGTCTTGTTTCTCAAATTCCTCATATCAGTGAGATCATATGATAATTGTTTTTCTCTGATTAACTTATTTCGCTTGGCATAATACCTTCTAGTTCCATCCACGTCGTTGCAAATGGCAAGATTTTGGTTTTTTGATGGCTGTATGATATTCCATTGTGTGTGTGTGTGTGTGTGTGTGTGTGTGTGTGTGTGTGTGTACCACATCTTCTTTATCCATTCATCTGTTGATGGACATCTAGGCTCTTTCCATAGTTTGGCTATTGTGGACATTGCTGCTATAAACATTGGGGTGCACGTGCCCCTTCGGATCACTACATTTGTATCTTTGTGGTAAATACCCAGTAGTGCAATTGCTGGGTCGTATGGTAGCTCTATTTTCAACTTTTTGAGGAACCTCCAGACTGTTTTCCAGAGTGGTTGCACCAGCTTGCATTCCCACCACCAGTGTAGGAGGGTTCCCCTTTCTCCGCATCCCCGCCAACATCTGTCGTTTCCTGACTTGTTAATTTTAGCCATTCTGACTGGTGTGAGGTGGTATCTCACTGAGGTTTTGATTTGGATTTCCTGATGTCGAGTGATGTTGAGGACTTTTTCATGTGTCTGTTGGCCATTGGGATGTCTTCTTTGCAGAGAGGACATAATGATCCTTAACATGTATGCGCCTAACAACAAATTGTCAAGATATATGAAGCAAAAGCTAAAAGAAATGCAAGGAGAAATAGATTAATCCGCTATTATAGTTGGAGATTTCAACACCTCTCTATCAGAAATGAACAGATCCAGCAGGCAGAAAATCAATGAGGACATAATTGAACTTAACATCATCAATCAGTTGGATATAACTGACATCCCTAGACTGCTTCATCTAAGAATAGCAGAATGCACATTCTTCTCGCTCATAGGGAATATTGACCAAGATATGCCATAATCTGGGCCACGAAACACACTCTAACAAATTTAAAAGACTAGAAGTCATACAATGTTTGTTCTCATACTACAATGGAATGACAGTAGGTATCAATAACAGAGAGATAGCTGGAAAATCCCAAAGTATTAGATTAAATGACATACTTCTAAAAAACACATGGCTCAAAGAAGAAAACCCAAGACAAATTAAACAATATTTTAAATTAAATGAAAAGGAAAACACAACTTACCAAAATTTGTGGGATGTAGTGAAAGCAGTGCCTAGAGGGAAATTTATACCACCAAATATATAAATTAGAAAGGAAGAAAGATATAAAATAAACTAAGCCTTCACCTTAGGAAAGTAGAAAAAGAGGAGCAAATTAAATCCAAAGTAAGCAGAAGAAATAATAATTAAATCAGAAATCAATATAATTGAAAATAGAAAATCAATAGAGAAAATCAACAAAGCCATGAGCTAATTCTTTGAAAAGATCAATATAACTGAGCCTCTAGCCAGGCTAAATAAGATGAAAATAGGACACAAATTACTGATAATATAAACGAACGAAGGGATGTTATGACAGATCCCATAGACATTAAAGAGATAATAAAGGAAAACTCTATGCCCACGTAAAGAGATAATAAAGGAAAACCCTATGCCCACAATTTGTTGTTAGGCACATACATGTCAAGGATCATTATGTCCTCTGCAAAGAAGACATCCAAATGGCCAACAGACACATGAAAAAGTCAACATTACTCGGCATCAGGGAAATCCAAATGTAGGTGAAATGGACCAATTTCTTGAAAGACACAATCTGCCAAAACTGACACAAGAATAAAGAGGTAAGTGGAATAGGCCCACATCTATTAAATAAATTGAACTGACAATTAATAATCTTCCGAAACAGAAAGCACAAGGCCCCGATGAGTTCACCTGTGAATTCTACCAAAGATTTAAAAAATAAATTATATAAATTATCTACATTCTCCTCTAGAAGATGCAAGCAGAGGGAATATGCCCTAATTCATTTTATGATGCCAGTATTACTCTACTATCAAAATGAGACAAAGAAAATACAAAGAAAAAAAATCCTGTGAGTCAATACCTCTCATGAGCATAGATGCAAAAATCTCCAAAATATTTGCAAATTGAATCCAACAATGTATAAAAAGAATTGTATACCACAACCAAATGTAATTTAGGTATGCAAGGCTAATTCAGTAACTGAAAATCAATTAATGTAATCCATTACATCGAAAAAATACAGAAGAAAACAATCACATGATCATACCAGTAGATGCAGAAAAAGAATTCAACAATATCTTCACTTATACATGACAAAAACTCTCAGTAAACTGGGAATAGAGAACTTCTTCAACTTTATAAAGAATATCTACAAAAAAACCTACAGCTAACATTATACTTAATGGTAAGAAATTTGAAGCTTTCCCATTAAGATTAGGAACAAGACAATGATTGTCCCCTCTTACCACTGCTTTTATTTATTTATTTTTTTACCACTGCTTTTAAAAATCGTAACAGAAGTCCTAGCTAATGCAATAAGACAAGGTAAGGAAATAAAAGGTATATAGATTGGGAAGAGAAGAATTAAACCATCTCTGTTCACAGATGGCATGATCATCTAAGTATAAAATACAAAAGATTCAGCATATGAGCTCCTGAAACTAATAAGTGATTATGGCAAGGTTGCAGGACACAAGGCCAATATACAAAAGTCAATCATTGTCTCATACCAGCAATGAATAAGTAGAATTTGAAATTAAAAACACAATACCATTTACATTACCATCCACCCTCCAAAATGAAATACTTAGAATAAATCTAGCAAAATACATACAAGTCTATATGAGGAAAATTTAAAAAGCTCTGATGAAATCAATGAACTCAGTAAGTGGAGCAATGTTCCATGTTCATGGATAGGAAAGCTCAATACTGTTAAGATGTCATTGCTCTATAGATTCAGTGTAATCCCAGTCCAGATCTTAGCAAGTTATTTTGTGGCTATCAGCAAACTGACCCAAAGTGTATATTGAGAGGCAAAAGATGCAAAATAGCCAATACAATATTGAAGAAGAACAAAGTTGGAGAACTGATACTACCCTACTTGAAGACTTACTATAAATCTACTATAATCAAGACAGTATGGTGTTGGTGAAAGAATAAACAAATAAATCAATGGAACAGAATTGAGAACCCAGAAATACACCCATATAAATATGATCAACTGATCTTTGACATAGGTGCAAAGGTAATACAATGGAGCAAAGATAGTCTCTTCAACAGATGATGCTGGAAAAACTAAACATCCACATGCAAAAAACAAACAAACAAAAACCCACCAAAAACCTAGATACGGACCTTACACACGTCACAAAAAATTAACTCAGATCACAGACTTACATGTAAAACCCAAAACTATAGAACTTCTGTAAGACAACATAGAAGAAAGCCTATAGATGACCTGGGGTACAGTGATGACTTTTTAGATACAGCATGAAAGGCACGGTCCATGAAAGGAAGAATTGATAAGCTAGGCTATATTAAAATTAAAAACTTCTGCTCCGTGAAAAACAATGTCAAGAGAATAAGGAAATAAACCACAAACTGGAAAAAATATTTGCAAAAGATACATCTGATAAAGGATGTTATGCAAAATATACAAAGAACCCTTAAAACTTAATAATAAGAAAACAACCCCATTAAAAAAATGAGCCAAAGACCTTAACAGACACCTCACCCAAGAAGACATACAGATGGCAAATGAGCATATGTAAAGATGCTCATCAGGGAAATGCAAATTAAAACAGCAAGATATCATTACACACCTATTAGGAAGACCCAAATCCAGATCACTGATAACATCAAATCCTGGTGATATTGTGAAACTCCAGGAGCTTTCATTCCCTGCTTGTGGGAATGCAAAAGGGGTGAAGGTGGCTGAGCCTGTTTTATCCTCACACACCTCCAGGCTGCTCTGATATTACCAGTGTACTCACCTGGTTCAGTGCCCTGCTTTCACCTGGGATGCTTTAATGGCTTTTGCCCTCCAGTTCCTTTTTCATGACAGCTCATTCTGCTCATTGCTAATGACTGAAGCAAAAGTGTCATTTTGAATTATTAAACAAAATCTCTTTTTCCACTATTTTCCTAATAAAGTACCAATTATTTGACATGTTATTCAAGGTCCTTCATTACCTGCCCCAAATCTACCTTTCATTGAATCTCTCCATTTATGCTCTCCTCAGTTTGAACCAAATCACTTCCAAAACTGCCCTTTTCTTGTGCTATGTCTTTCTTTGTTGTGCTGTGTTCCTTTCTGGAATGCTGTCTCCTTATCACCACTTAAAATCATACCCGTATCTTAAGACCTTGCTTAGCCATTATTTCCCCCTGTGAAGCTTCCTTTGAACACCTCAGCTAGCAGAAACTTCTCTTTTTAATTCATTCATTATTATTCTTTTTTACCTCTTAAAATTCTTCTCATATGCTGTCTTGTACTACAGTTAATTGTTGGATGCCTTATAATCTTCATGATTGCATTGTTTCTTAAAGGCATGGATGATGTCAAAATAGTATCAATGTAGTCATTTATAACTAATAGTTAATAATTCCTCCTACATGTTTTTCAGAGTGTTAACTGCTTATATATATTATCTACCTTAACGTTACCCAAATACCTGTTGTTGACAACCAAAATGAAAAATGTTGACTTAAAAAATATAGGCTGAACACTGAAAATGTAATTTGTTGATTTCAAGTAATGTTGATGGTTTGCAACGTAGCTATAATATATGGCAACAAGTCGTTACAAGTCTTGATGTCATAGCTGCCATGATAAAGCCTACTGTCTAGATCTTGATTTCTAAATACTGTTATTCAATAAAGAAACTGTAGGTCTTTAAAGAATGGTTGATTTCAGGCTGGAGCACGGAAAATACAAAATGAGCTAAGAGCATATTGTGATGTTATAAAGCAAGGAAATGCTCATAAAAGGATGGGAAGTATTAAGAGAACATAGGAATGAACTGGAAAGGGTTTCCAATGGCAGATATAGAACACATTAGGCAACAAATATAAACAAATATTATAATGGATTATAGCCCTTAAAATAAAATAATATCCATGAGTTCATACACATATAAAAAATTGAATAAATGACTGGGTAGTAAAAACATCCTTTTTCTTTAATTTTTTTATTTTTTATTTTAATTCCAGTATATTTAATATACAGTTATATTAGTTCCAGGTGTACAATATAGTGATTCAACAATTCTATTCATTACTCAGTGCTCAGCATGATAAGAGTACTCTTAATCTCCTTCACCTATTTCACCCATCCCCCCATCCAACTCCCTCCTGGTAACCATTAGTTTGTTCTTTATAGTTAAGAGTCTGTTTGTTTTGTTTCTTTTTCTCATTGCTCATTTGTTTTGTTTCTTAAATTCCACATGTGAGTGAAATCATATGGTATTTGTCTTTCTCTGACTGACTTATTTCACTTAGCATTGTACTCTCTAGATCCATCCATGTATTTGCAAATGACAAGATTTCATTCCTTTTTATGGCTGAGTAATAATCTATTGTATATACATACCACTTCTTATTTATCCATTCATCTATTGATGGGCACTGGGCTGCTTCTATAATTTGGCTATTGAAATAATGCTGCAGTAAACATAAGGGTGCATATATCTTTTTGAATTAGTGTTTTTATATTCTTTGGGTAAATATCCAGTAGTGAAATGATGGGATCATATGGTAATTCTAATTTTAATTTTTATAGGAAGCTTCCCCAGTGGCTGTACCAGTTTGCATTCCCACCAACAATGCATGAGGGTTCCTCATTGTCTACATTCTCACCAACACTTGTTGTTTCTTGGGTTTTGATTTGAGACATTCTGATAGGTGTGAGGTGATATCTCCTCATGGTTTTGATTTGCATTTCCCTGATGATGAGTGATGCTGAGCAGCTTTTCATGTGTCTGTTGGCCATATGTATGGTCTCTTTGGAGAAATCTCTGTTCATGTCTTCTGACCATTTTTAATTGGATTATTTGTTTTTTGGTGTCGAGTTATAGAAGTTCTTTATATATTTTGGATATTAACCCTGTATCAGATATATAATTTGCAAATATCTTCTCCCATTCAGTATATTGTCTTTCAGTTTTGTTGATGGTTTCCTTTGCTGTGCAGAAGACTTTTATTTTGATGCAGTATCAATAATTTATTTTTGCTTTTGTTTTCCTTGCCTCAGGAGACATATCTAGAAAAATGTTGCTATGGCTGATGTTAGAGAAATGACTGCCTGTGCTCTCTTCTAGAATTTTTATGGTTTCAGGTCTCACATTTAGATTCTTGAGCCATTTTGAGTTTGTTTTTGTGTGTGGTGTAGGAAAGTGCTCCAGTTGGGCTCAGTCAGTTAAGCATCTGCCTTTGGCTCAGGTCATGATCCCAGGGTTGTGGGACTGAGTCCCACGTCGGGCTCCCTGCTCAGTGGGGAGTCCACTTCTCCCTCTCCCTCTGCCCCTCTTCCCTGCTTGTTCTCTCTCTCTCTCAAATAAATAAATAAATAAATAAACAAATAAATATCTTTAAAAAAAAAGTGCTCCAGTTTCATTCTTTTGCATGTAAGTGTTCAGTTTTCTCAACACCGTTTGTTGAAGAGACTGTCTTTTTCCCATTGGATATTCTTGACTCCTTTGTTGAAGATTAATTGACCATATAATTGCGGGTTTATTTCTGGTCTCTCTATTCTGTTCTATTGGCCTATATGTCTATTTTTGTCCCAGTACCAATACTGTTTAGATTTCTATAGCTTTGTAATATAACTTGATATCTGGGATTGTGATACTTCCAGTCTTATTCTTCTTTTTCAAAATTGTTTTGGTTATTTGGGGGTCTTTCGTGGTTCCATACAAATTTTAAGATTATTTGTATGGAATCACAAAATTTTAAGATTATTTGTTCTAGGTCTGTGAAAAATGCTGTTGGTATTTTGAAAGAGATTGCATTAAATCTGTCGATTGCTGGGGGTAGTAGGAACATTTTAACAATATTTGTTCTTCCAATCCATGAGCATGGAATGTCTTCCCAATGCTTTGTGTCATCTTCAATTTCTTTCATCAATCTTTTATAGGTTTCAGAGTACAGGCTTTTCACCTTCTTGGTTAAGTTCATTCCTAGGTATTTTACTATTTTTGAGGCAACTGTAAAAAGGATTGTTTCCTTAATTTCTCTTTCTGCTGCTCATTATTAGTGTATAGAAATGCAACAGATTTCTGCACATTGATTTTGTATCCTGAAACCTTACTGAATTCATTTGTCAGTTCTAGTAGTGTTTTGGTGGAGTCTTTAGAGTTTTCTGTATATAATACCACGTCATCTGTAAATAGTGACAGGGTTAGGTATTTCTTACCAATTTGGATGCCTTTTATTTCTTTTTGTTTTCTGATTGCTGTGGTTAGGACTTCCAGTCCTGTCTTGAATAAAAGTTGGGAGAATGGACATCCTTGTCTTGTTCCTGAGCTTAGGGGAAAGGCTCTATTTTTCACCATTGAGTATAATGTTAGCTGTAGGTTTTTCATGTATGGCCTTTATTATGTTGAGGTGTGATCTCTCTAAAACTACTTGGTTTAGGGTTTTCATCATGAATGGATGTTGTGCTTTGTCAAATGCTCTTTCTGCATTTATTGGAATGATCAGATGGTTTTTATCCTTTCTCTTATTGATTGATATATCATTTTGACTTAGGAATATTAAACCACCCTTGCATAAATAAATCCCACTCGATCATGGTGAATGATTTTTTTAATGTATTATTGGATTCAGTTTGCTAATATTTTTGGGCGAATTTTTGCATCTATCTTTTTCAGAGATATTGGTTTACGGTTCTCTTTTTTTTGATAGTATCTTTATCTGGAAAGCAGTAAGTCTAGATTTTGGATTTTAGGATCAGAGGAGTATGGAGTTCAAAAAGACCCTTGGAGAAGCTTTCCATGCATCATGTCACATTCAGGGGAATAATGTCAGGCCCAGAGAAGCTGAGTTACTAAAGGAACATTATCTTGGGAGAGATGGTTCTAGAACTCATGGGTTTTATCTCTCCATTCACTTTTACTTCCACTTTATGACCTGGATTCAAGTCCAGGACCTCTGTCAGTTGACTTAATTAATTCCATTTAATCTAATTCATAAGATATTTTATAAGAAAGGTTATATACTAATTTCTAATGTGTTTATAATGAAATTATGAAAATCTTGCTCAGTAAGGATCATGTTTTACTTTTCAGGAGAACTTGAGTACCAGTTTGAGAAGTAGAAATAAACTTTGACTATGAGATTTGAATTTAGTTCATCTAAACTTTAAATCAATTTCAAGGAGCTCAATGTTTGATTATGCATTGTTCCCTTGGTTAAAGCCACCCTTTTATTTCTTCTTATGTGAAGGTTCTTTCTTGCTCAGTTGTTTGCTTACACACACACACACACACACACACACACACAGACACACACACACACACACACAGCACTCATTAAAACAGATAATGAGTCATGTATTTTTCATTTGGTGTAATTGTCTGAGGTGACTTCACGGTATAATCGGGCCTAAAGAAGACAGTGATAATCTTGGCATTCAGCCGATGTATTCCCCCAGTTTTTATTGCCGGCAAGATTTCTGTGCCTCAACAAAACCTGCACTTTGCCTCCTCCACCCTCCAATATCTGGGCTATGCATTTAGCAGATGGTCTTGTTATACAATCATGTTTAACAGGATTAGGCTAGAACATTGAATTGTAGGGATTTCTGACTATCACAGCTGTTTCTTCTCTGAAATGCTTTCACTCAATTAATGTATACAAGATACTCCTCTGGCCAACCCTCATTTTCCAATCAGCACCAACACAGAGACCTGAATACATCCATATTTTAAATAGGAAAAAGAATTTTGGTGCCAGAAATGAATATACTAATGACTCCTATTTTTGTATGGGTACCAATGACAATATGCACGGTAAAAAATTGAAACAAATACTGAGTGTTTAAACTAGATTTAGGAAAATTATTCCAAATATTATTTCTATAATAGAATCTCTATATTTCTATAACAAAATCCCCCCATGTCTCTCCATTCTACCATACTTTTCTCACGTACTGTGGATCAAAATTCCAGAGTCATCCTTAGCATCTCTTCCTTACCCCACCTCCTCTACCCTCCATCACGGCAGGGGTGGGAGGTTGGATGGGGTGAGTGGTGGAACTACATCATAGCAGGGCAATAACCTCCTGATATCAGAAGCCTCTAGGGAGGGTCCAGCAACAGGAATTTTATGAGTGCGTCTCAACCCAACAGAGTCTCAATATCAGTGTTCATCTGGGGTGGGAGAAGCAAATATGGTGTTGTAAATTAAGAATGGGGGCCATGGAAAGCAAAAGAAAATAATGTCAACTAGTGTGCGTAAGAAAAGAATACCTCCAAAATACAGTCTTGCTTTAAAACTTGATTGGAGGGCTGGCATTTTTTAAACTATGTTCTATGTAATCCCATTTTAACTTAAACACATCATCTTATTTCATATTATAGCAACAATGCCATTTTGTCTTTATACCAACTTACTATACCTAATTTCACAGATAAGGAGATTGAAGAGAGATTAGGAAATTGTCTTATGCTTATACAGCTAGGAAACTGTGGAGTCCACTTTGAAACCCATTTTGTCCATCTCCAGAATCCAAGGATGCAGCTTTTCAACACTTTATGTGGCCCAATATGTCTGTGAAGTAAAGTAGCTTTGAGTCTGTTCATGTCAATCAAATGGATTTCCTTTTTGGTTCTAAGCCATTTCACAACATTTTGTAAAAAATCTTTTCCCAACTTAGAAAGTGCAAACACACATAACGCAGTGAGGGAAGTATTGTTAGCTCCATAATATCAGGTAAGGAAATGGAAGCTCAGAGAAATCAAGTAATTTGTCCATTGCCACACAGCCCATCGGTGATGGATGGGAATCTTAACCTGGGCAGTCTGTTCCCAGCCACACTGCTAACTTTAATAGGTTATTTTTACACTGGTTTGATATTTCCCAAAAAGAAGGAGGTGGAGTGTCATCTAACCTTACCCTATAAACTCTCTTGGGGCACACACACATACACAAAAAATACACATGCATACATACACATGTATGTACATGTAAGTGTGAGTGTATGTATGTGTGCATGAGAAATATTAAAAAATAATATTCTAGTGGATATGAACTGTATCTATCTTCTTCTTTTTTAAAGATTTTATTTATTTATTTGAGAGAGAGAATGAGATAGAGATAGAGAGAGAGAGAGAGCACGAGATCCAAGAGGGTCAGAGGGAGAAGCAGACTCCCTGCTGAGCAGGGAGCCCGATGCGGGACTCGATCCCGGGACTCCAGGATCATGACCTGAGCTGAAGGCAGTCGCTTAACCAACTGAGCCACCCAGGCACCCTGTATCTATCTTCTATGCAGTAGATGGCATAGTAGTAATAATTGCTATAATTGCAATAATGTTAGCAGTATAATTGCTCCCATGCCTGCTTTTTGGTAGAATTCTTTTTCCCTAAGACAAGGAAACTAAGTGTCTGGTCCTGCTCAAATACAGAACATCTGTAACTTGCAGAAGAGATCATGCGACAAAGAGTAAATGTAAATCAAACCACCTTTTACATGTCTGTGCTTTTGGTTATTTCAGGTACCAGGTGACCTGATTTCTAGTCAGTCTGGCAGAGGAAACAGCTGTAATTCACAATAAATATACATCAAACATCACAATCTTTTTCTTTCTTCCTGCAAAAGGCAGCTGACTTGTATCAAAAACATGTAAAGAATACTTGCTGCTACCTAACCAATGGGGCAACATACGCACCCCGCCATTAACATACGTAGGTTTCATAGCAGTGTGCCCAGAAGTGGATAGGTGGCAAGCGGTGAAGACCAGGGGAAGCCAACCCAGCTCTGCTTGCAGACACAGCTGCTAAGCACTGGGTACACCTCAAATGAGGTAAAAGTGTTCACCTTAGGAATGGGAAAAATAACCCCCTCAGAAGCCATCACTTGGGTCCTCCCAGTTCTTCAAGTGTGTTCCATTTAATAGCAGCTCCAAAGGGTTTAACTGATTTTAGTGCAGAATTTCAAACTACTGTTCACTTGTACATTTGTCTTTACATGAATTTTGCAGGTGACCACGTAGTTAAAGCGAAGAGTTTGGGGATTTTGTTTCTGGTCTATTTAGAACGGAGGACCTGGAACAGGGCCACTGAGAGCCCACAAATGCCTGTGTCTGAATTTAAAAAGGCGGCCCTGTATGGAGGGAACTCTTTGGCATATGAATCTGCCCTCACTTGCCCCTTGGCTGGGCACAACCTGTACATAATTTGTCACCCTGATCATAATATTAGCTTGGCTTCTGGAAGTTTGCCAGGGCTCGTGGAGGTGTCTGTGTAAGGAGCTACAGAGCTTATATATTTTCCTCAGCTGATTTAATGAAGACCAAATAATTAGAAAATTTCCAGAGGCCAACAATATTTTTCTCACGACATACTTTTAAAAATCATAAGCATAATGTTCAGCAACCATGCTTGAATTTTTTCAGGTGTTATGATACTCCAAAAAAAGTTTTGCTTTTAAAGACTTCAGTGTTAAAACGCTCACACTCTGTTGTAATTATTTAACTGTCTGTCTTTCTCAGTTAGAATGTCCGCTCTGGGAAGGTAGTGATTGTGTATGCCTTGCCACTGACCCCCCAGCACAATGTCTAATATGTAGTAAATACTAATACATATTTTTTGACTGAATGAAGGAATTTCTTACTTATTTTTCTTTTGGACTTTGAAGCAAAAGGAATAAACATAAAAATATCAGTGAACAATCACATCATCATTTTTAATATTTTAATTTTTAAAACAAAATATTTTTCTTCTCAACTATTTTCTTCACTTCTTACTACTATTCTTATTTCGTAGGGCCATTTTGTTTTGTTTTGTTTTGCCAGGGCATCATAGTGGATATTTATTGGGATCCTTGCACAGTCCACAAATCACCTCCTACTTTCTTTGGAGAATGTCACCCTTTACCTCAGAGCCTAAAAGATTCCTTTCCTTAGGATTTGGGACTGAGATAAATTGTAGATAGTCTCTTTGAGTGAGTAAAACTGCAATATGCAAACTCTGGAGTTGAAACACTACTATGTACTCAAAGAAATATGGGCAAGAGAGGGAGGGTGGCAGAGAGAGATAGAGATAGAGAGAGAAAGGGAGAGAGAGGTGACGTGCAAAGAAAAGCAGAGATTGGAGTAAGAGAGAGACAGAAAAGAAGCCCTACCCTGACAATCTTGGATCCCAGTTAGTCCCTTCCAGAGGCCTGGCAGAATTCCTGTCATTAGGTTCCCTTGAGATATTCCAAGAGCTTTAATATAAATCTCTCCCTTTATGGCTTAAGCCAGGTTAAGGTAGGTTAATTCCTAACAAATGCGATAATATATTTTAAATGAAAGTCAGTGAGGCATCATTTTAAATGCACAGATAACTTCCAGGAAATGTAGAGCAGTGCATGAAAACTTAAATATTTTAAATGGGCCTTCCTTAATTTTTCCAGATGGGGCCAGAGCACGTATTGTACCCAAGCATCCCAATGGCAGTAACCACACAGAGGCAACCTGGAGAAAAGCCCCTCGGGCTAGTTTGACAGCCTTCTAAATAATAAATGGAATGCCAGAGCTTAGCTAACAGGTGCTTGCCAAAAGAGCACACCGCACATCCGGCTACCGTAGGCATGGGAACTGAGCACAAAGATTCTAGAGCCGTGTTTCTCAAAATAGGGTTTTGGGTAAGAACATAAAGCCTTGCAGCCCATCTCAGTCTCCATAAGTCAAACTATCTGAAGGGATGCCATGCATTCAGCCTGTGATAATAGGCTCAATGGGTGACCGGTACACACAGTGCTTCAGAGCTTACCACTCAGGGTGTAATGTGGAGCCCAGTAGCAGGGAAAAAACTTGGGAACTGATTGGAAAGGGGAACCTTTCCCACTCCCTTGACCTACTGAATTAGGATATGTGCTCGAATGACATGCCCAGTCAATTCTATGTCCATTAAAGGGGGAACATGTTCTAGATCATTTGTTCTCAGCTGGGTTGTGCACTGGAATCATCCAGGTTACTTAACTATGATACTCTGGTCTGGGTTCTACCACCCAGAGATTCTGACTTTAGAGAGTCTGATTCTGAGTTTGGAGTGTGACCCGAGCAGGTGCATTATTTAAAGTTCCCCAGGTGATTCTGATGTGCAGCCGAGATTGAGAAGCTCTGCTTACTGAGGATGACTAGATATATCCTAGAAGAAAGCCAACTTGTTAAATGGATTCTGAACCTCCTAGGAGGCACAATGATCTGAAAGCAATTTTGATTTGGAAGAGCAGGACCCCAGAGAGAAAGAAAACTAATTCTTTTTAAGTTCCAGGAAGAATTGGTTTGGAAAAATCACAAGACAGACCATGGGGGACTAGGACATAGAGTTTATAAAATGAATTATAGAGTTTGGAAAGCAGGCCACCCAATAACCTTTGCGGGGGGGGGGGGGAGACTGCTGTTGCCCAGGCAAAACCCAAGAATGTTTTCTTAGGGCTGGAGTGATAAAATGTCCCAGTGGAAAATCAGCAATGGCTCAAGGAATAATCTAGGGGGATAAAAACCATTTCAGAGACCTGAGAACCCAACCTGCAAGTGTCTAACGCCTAACCATGGCATAGAAGCACATGCTGAGAGGGGACCGGAAGAGGCCAAAATAGCATGAGGATCCAGGACACATGGAACTTTTGCCAGTGGCCACTACACAGGCCATTGGATTAACCACAGAAGCTCGAGCAACACATCGAAGACCAGGAGAGACTGGGTTATCCTCCAGGCAGAAACTAATAAAAACAGATGACACATTGGGCTGCATGCCCCTCTGTCAATCCCAGGACAACAGGCATGCCCTACGCTACTCATTCCTTGAAAGGGAGAGGAAGGAGAGTCCTGAATCTAAATGAACATTTACTCAACTGAGATTAAGTCTGAATCTGGAAGTGACTATGACATTAAGGTTTTCCTCTTCAGGGAAATGGAGGGTTGAGACAAGCCAAGTGGAATTTTTTAATAGAATAATGAGGAAAGTTACATGTCTAGTTCCTGAATTATGCCTGTGAACTTCAAATCCACAGTTCCAGTGAATGGAATGTAGTTACCCGTCCATCAGGTGGTTTTCCTCTGCATAGGTCCCTGGGGACTTGGTGTCACTACAAAGAGGCTTCTTTGAGTGGCATTCTTTTGCAAGAAGACGAGGATCAAGGAAAATGTTATAGGATCATGAATCACCAGACATCTCTATTTCCATTTGAGAGGCAGAACCGGAACCAGAACCCAAGTTTACTAAGATGTCCAGACGAACACCGAACGCCTCAAGACAACCTTGAGGAATAAGAATTCAGTCAGTGGCATTATTGGTCCTGCCTTAGTAAAGATCATTCACTTTACAGACAGATGGATAGACTGCATGAACTTCATTGGTTAGTATAAACTGCATCAGCCTCAGTAGATAAAGTTAACGAATGGCCTCAAATGACTTTTTACTGATTGTTAAGAAGGGATAAAAGAAGACATAAGTAAGAGGCGACTAATGACCAACATTTACCTACTTTAGCTTTTCTCTTCCCTGTCCTATGCTGGCTCACTTCCTCCTCCATCCAGCCCCAGAAGGAATATTCCTTGAGAGAAAAGTTCTTTCACGTTTCTCTCCTTCCTGGCTTTTATTTAGGAGACTTCGAAAGAAGTTGATGAACTGCCTGTGTGATCGATACATCCCTTATCTCCCTTACCTGGGGGAAGGTCCCGCCATCCTGTCTGTCAAGCTCCCTGGTACTAAGGTGAGAATATGACAAGCCTAATGACTGGCAGTAATTTTCCAAAATAACTGTTTACCTAAAGTTAGAACCCAAGAATTAAATTTCATGAATCATCCTAATGTATTTTGGAAAGGAATCACATAGGGAGGATTATTTAACATAGAATATATTATGAATGACCCCCCCCAAAAAAACCCCACTAACCTCATTGATTGGACTAGTATAATATAACCTAAGAAAATAAACTTAACTAGATGTTCTTGAAAATGTGGAAGGTATTTGCCTATAATTATAATACTAAATCTGCTTTGAGCCCACTACAACATCTATGTTAGTGCCATAAAAGACTTCTGGCAAATTTATGAGAATATGTGGCAGTATCCTTTTTGCCTAATCCCAGAGGGGAAGAGAAAGTGGAAGGATGAAATTAGTGATGTATATTTAGGCCGTCAGTTTATTGGAATGTTGCCCCAAACCAGAAAAAAAACTCTTCATACGGAAAATACCCAGTTAAGGGAAGGGTGGTAGAAAGAGACAAGGTTTTAATAAATATTTAAAGCTGTCAGTTAACTAATAGTGATTTCTAAGTGTTTATTGAAACCATCTTAAAATAACTAACATAAAAGTGAAAATTGAACCATAAAACCAAGAAGTCTGCTCTCTGCTAAAACCCCTGGGATTACTGAAACGATCCTTTAAGACAAATTGTATTTTCCTACACCACACATAAAACATGAATTATCTCACTGTATTGTCTAATTTCCATGAGACCTCAATATGAATTAAGTAATCAAAAAGAGTTTACAGTCTTTATTATGAACCAGTTCTTCTTGTTTCACTTTGAAATATTCAATCTATTTTGAAAAAAACCCCAAAGTGTGGCAAGAAAATATTTATACTCCAAAAAACATGAGCTTTAGGACTAAAATGTTGAAGTTCATGAGTTAACTTACAGGAACTATGAGCTCGAGAGAGAATGACAGGGTTAAAATAAATTGTTCTAGCTCGCTCTGAGGCAAGTTGTCTTTATCAGTGGAGAACAACTCACTGAGGGGTTTCAAATAACTTTGGTTGCAAAGTTGACAAGTCATATGTCCAATGTGGCTTTTCAAAAGCCATCTTGCCTTTCTAACATCGTCTCCTGGTAGGAAAGGGAGGGGTTATTTTATCTGCCTTTATTTTCTTAAAAGATTTTATTTATTTATTTGACAGAGAGATAGAGCCAGAGAGCACACGCAGGCGAGGGGCAGAGGGAGAGGGAGAAGCAGGCCGCCCGCCGAGCAGGGAGCCCGAGGTGGGGCTCGATCCCAGGACCATGGGATCGTGACCTGAGCTGAAGGCAGACGCTTAACTGACTGAGCCACCCAGGCATCCCTTTATCTGCCTTTAAATGCTCATGAAAGTCACTCAGGAATCATGCAAAAGAGCCCCGGGCCGTCCACAGTTAAGCTGGGCCTTCGCCTTCATGAGGGAAAAGCTTACATGTGATGCGCCGTCCTGAGAATGGGCTTCTTTCTAGGAAGTGGGCTCTCTGGTGGGAGAGGAAAGAAACCCTTACCTGGGTAATCATTCTTGTCTATGTCTGAGTCTCCTCTTAGAGTAAAGCCGAAGCCCGAAGGGATGGTCTGTGAGGCCCACACTCCCTGCAGAGTTTGGGAAGGCTTGGTGTTTAAGCCATCCTTGTTCCCATTGTAAATGAGCACTTTGCCTCTTTGATCCTTGCCTGCAAAGGGTGCTCCGATGGCAATGTCTGCAAATGGGGACACATGAACATATTTTTTAAGGAAAGAAGAAGGTTTTAGAGATAGAATTAAGTGCAGTCAAAGAGCAGTAAACTATAATCCAAAGGGCTCATTCAGTTTTCCAGGAAAATTTTGTAATACTGCAGCAACCATAAATTATTTGTTGGCTTTTATCCATCCAGCAAATATTTATCGAGTGACCACTGTGTGTTGGATGCAGTGGGTATGACAGCAAACCAGATGCCGCTTTTAGAAAGTTTATGTTCTAGTGCAGGTAGTAGACAATTTGAATAGAGAGACAATCAAGAAAAGATGGAGACAAACCACGAGAGATTATGGACTCTGAGAAACAAACTGAGGGTTCCAGAGGGGAGGGGGTGGGGGGATGGGCTAGCCTGGTGATGAGTATTAAAGAGGGCATGTTCTGCATGGAGCACTGGGTGTTGTGCACAAACAATCATGGAACACTACATCAAAAACTAATGATGTAATAATTATGGTGATTAACATAACAGAATAAAATAAAAAAAGATGGAAAGTGACATATTCTATGCAGAAGAATCAAAAATATTAATGTAATGGAGAATGGTGGTTATTTCTAGATTCGGTGATTGGACAGGGTGTTGCTAAGGCTCGTGCTGAAAGTGAAAGCTGGGGACAAAATGGAACCAACTGTGTGAAATCAGAGGGAAGAGCACTCCAGGCAGAAAGAACTGGTGTGCCAAGGTCTAAAGGTTGAAAAAGCTGGGCCCATTGGAGGAGCAGGGAGAGCATGGTCTACACGGGAATTTAGCGAGCAACAGGGAGGGCTGGGTCACATCACTAGGCTGGATAAAACAGGAGGCACCTTTGCAAGGTACTTATGAGTTTCTTGTCAAAAGAAATAAACAATCTCTTGTACAAAGATTATATAATGTAATGATTACATTGTCCCGTGAGGGAGGCAGGATGCATTTTACAGTAGAGGACATTGGGGAACCTAGAAAGAACACTATCACCTGACTCCCACGGTAAATAGAGCACTCAATGAAAAGTAACTTCCACACATTGTGTTCTTCAGGATTGTTCTAAACAATACACAGAAAGACTGAGTTTTACATAAAAAAGAGCACCAAGAACACAATAACATAATAGCTCACGCCAGTGGATGACGGTTATGTGTCCTCACTTTGTCGTTTATTTCTCTTTGCTCCTAAGTAAGTCTGATAAGACTAAGTAAATCATGAATTGACTTTACTACATAATGAGGATCATAATTCCAGTTTCATTTAACAGGTAACGATAGATATCCCAAATCTCAGATCATGGTGGAAATTAAAGATATCATCATGTGACAGGTGCAAAGGGGCCCTTCCTTCACCTCCTCTAAGTCAGTCCACATCTGTCTCATGTTTCCTCCCAGTTTGGAATTATTTTGCCCACTTTATACTCAAAAACAGTGAGGCTCAGAGAGGCAGAACCCCCTTAATGTCATTAAAAATGTTTCTCTTAGCTTTCAAAAATATCATGAAGGGTTTGAGAAAAAAGACAAATAGAGGAAAACATGGTGGAAAAGATGGCTTGATAGATAATTTAGCATTATTTATTTCGCTTGGTGCTCAGCGATAGGGCAGTTTCTGAAAGCAGCGTATCAGTTAAAGATGAACTTGTCTCTTTTTTATTATTTTCCTGGAACCATGAACTTTCAATATACATTTATATTTTATAGCACTTTAAAAATTACTAACCATACATTTCTGGGATGTCTTTTTTTCAAAGAAAACATAAAAATGCCAAAGGCCCTAATGAATACTGATCTGATGCAAACACTCCCAAGCCTATTTTATTGGAGCAAATTCCTGTTATTCCCTTGAACTTTAAGAAACCCACTATACCTTGCTTCTTGATTTAAAGGTCCTGAACATGTAAGCAAAACTTTGTGTGAGCTTGCATGTTTTTCTGAGAAGGTACTTGCAAGGCATTCACAAATTCTTAGCTTAAAGAATCATAATCCTAAACTAAGAATTTAACACTACTTTACTGCAAACATTGAAATTGCCCTCAAGCTCAGGTTTACAGACCAATTAAAATTCAGCATAACCTATACATAGTCCATGTGGGTTAATCACAAGGCAATATACTTGTCCATACATCGACATGTATTTATTTGTCTTGACTCTGTACATAACAGAAGGTTCTCTAGTTTTCTTTGAGTCATTAAATCCAAATATCACTTTAAAAAACAATTGCTGCCTTTATTAAGAGCTGCATATATAAACTTTAAACTGCCTTGAGGTTTTTGATACTTCATTAAAAACCAATAATAGTAACCATAACACACACACCACTTTGTCATTGTTTCCTTTGTGTACCGGTAACATGAATTATGACAAAAAAACAATTTCCATGTATTGGTGTCAATTACCATTGTATCCATCTTGGTTCAGGTCTCCTAAGTGTGCCACAGCACTACCGAATCTCCCGAAAACCTCGGTGCCTGCAAGGATCTGCGGGTCCCTGAAGACAAGCGCGCTCACTTGCAAATACAGGTAAACTTGCCCTACTTCTCTAGGGCTGCTCTCAAATTCACGTTCCATAAAGAGAGGTGCCCCAATCAATACGTCATCCATTCTGTACAGAACAAAGAGAGAGGTCAGAGCACTGACAGACCTGAGATTCTTTGGGGTACACTTTTAATCAACTAGATTAGTATATTTCTTTGGTATTTTTCCTTTCCCAGGAAAATGAGTATTTTACAATCATCGTATTTCTTTCTTTGCTGTCTCTGGGATAGAATGTTGTAAGAACATTGTAAGTTCATTGTTACACTGAACTTTTTTTTTATAAAAAAAGATTTATTTATTTGAGAGAGAGAGAGTGTGTGTGCAAGTGGGAGGAGGGGCAGAGGGAGAGGAGAAGCGGACTCCACACTGAGTGGGGAGCCTGACATGGGGCTCGATCTCACCATGAGATCATGACCAGAGCCAAAACCAAGAGCTGGATGCCTAACTGGCTGAGCCACCTGGGTGCCCGTACACTGAACTTTTAAACTATGTTACAATGACTACTTTAAGAAAACCAGATACTTCACCATTTTCAAAAGCTTCTTAGTGCATTTCCGGAAAATGTAGTTATACAAGTAAAACATATCAAAAAAGATCTAAAAAAGGTTTTTCTCAAAGTGGATTAGAGTTTGTCTACAACAATAGAACTATACCCTTAAATTATGAAGTTTTCTTGCAGGAATAAGGTTTAAAATAAATTTTGCCTCCTTCCGTCCTCTTGTTACCTTCATTTAAATAAAACAGAGGCCAGAGAGGGTTGTGGGACTGCCTAGAAATATAGAAAGTAAATTTTCCTCCCAAATAAGACTTGATAGTTATTCTTTATAAATGTAGATATTATAGCGGGAAACTAGTAGACAATTTTTAAGGTTGAAAAAATTCAAGAAACAAATGCCTATGCAAGTTATTTAGAGATAAATTATAACTACCAGGAGAACAAAATCCAAGGGGGCAAAGATGTTTCCTTCCCAGAGCCAATGGGCACGAAGAGGAATAGAACAGAGCCTTCTAAGCTATTTGAGTTCTTTAAAAACATATGCGTGTATCATTTTTACTTTAGAAATTTTGGAAAAAGTCACATCAACCAAAATTCATAATTTAATTGATCGATACTAATGACCTCTGCAGACACCCCTTTCTTGGGAGATGCAACAATCTGAAGGGTGACCTCACGCATAAATAGAAATCTGCACTTGACTTTTATGCCTATATAGATTAGGTAACATGCAGAAACTTGCCAACTAAACTAAAAATATTACCATTCATCTAAAAGGGCACTGAGGTGGGACAGTTACTGAGAACACAAAACCTCCTTTAAGGTCTGAGACAACTGCAAGACGCTCCAACAACACTCTGACCTGCCTCTCTCTCCAACTTCTTGCCTTCCCTGTGGTCTCCATTTCCCTGTATGATTCAAGAGATATTCTGTGTAACAGCTGTATTTAAGATACTGTGATAAGTGAGTCAAGGGATATTATGACTATTAGGTCAATCCTGTTCCTAAGGAACGTACAAGAGAGGTCAAATTGCTACTCATTTACCTACAGACAAGGCAGGGTGAAAAAAAGCATATGAATAATCCAAAATGAATCCTAGAGATCCCAGACAGGAGAGAGAGCTGGAACTTTGAGAGAGTTAGGGAAGGCTCTTGGAGGAGATGGCATTGCACCTGGGTGGGATTCTGACAGGTGGTTCTGGAGGCAGGCTTGCCAGGTGGCAGGGTTCTGAGCCCAAAGCAAGTGTCTCTGAGTGGAGTCAGGGCCAGTGAGTGGTCCAGGTGAGCTCCATGCTAGAGGGATGCCAATGATTTTAATTGGAAAAACAAACCATGCAAAGAATTCTTAAAACTTAATAATATGAAATAGCAATAATAGTAATAATACATTACAGTAACATATAAAACGTGATACCATTATATATTACATAACATATATTATCATTGTTATACATAATCAATGTTAAATATATATAATATATGATAGGAGCAATAAGAAACAACCCAATTAAAAACTGGGCAAAGATTTGAACAGACACCTCATCAGAGAAGATTTACGGATAGCAAATAAGCATATAAAAAGATTCTCAATATCATATGTCATTAGGGAATTGGAAATTGAAATGAGATATTGCTAAAAATCTATTGGAATGGCTGGTATACAAAATGCTGACAGCACCAAATGCTGGCAAGGATGTGGAGCCACAGGAACTCTCATTCACTGCTGGTGAGGAGGCAAAATGGTCCAGTCGCTTGGGAAGATGGTATGGGAGTTTCTTACAAAACTAAACACAGGTTCACCATATGAGACCATAATCACACTCCTAGGTAGTCACACAAATGAGTTGAAAACTTATGTCCACACAAAAACTTGCAATTGCCAAAAACTGGAAGCAACCGAGATATCCTTCAGTAGATGAATGGATAAATAAACTGTGCCACATTATATAACAGAATATTACTCAGCAATAAAAAGAAATGAACAAATAAGCCACAAAATGACAGGGAGGAACTTTAAACCCCTTTTTGCTAAGTGACAGAAGCTAGTCTTAAAAGGCTACATACTGAAGGATTCCAAGTTTATAACGTTCTGGAAAAGACAAAACTAAAAAGATCAGTAGTTGGAGGGAATGAGGGGAGGGGAGAGAGATGAATAGATGGAGCACAGGATGTTTTTAGGGCAATGAAGATATTCTGCATGATACTGTACATGGATTTACCTGACATTATGCATTTGGAAAAAACCCACAGAATGTGTAAAAGGAAGAGTGGACCATAATGTAAGCTGTGCACTTTTGTTAATAATGTATCAATATGGGTGGATCGATTATAACAAATGTACCACACCAACTCAAGATGGTAGTAATAGTAGAAACCGATGGTGGAGGGGCGGGGGAGGGAATATATGTGAACTCTCTAATTCCTGCTCAAGTTTTCCATAAACCCAAACTGCTCTAAAAAAATACAGCCTACAAAAAAAATAAAGATAACTGGAAAAGTAAGTTGAGTCCAGACGTATGAGAAAAGCAGGAGTTTTGACCTTATACTGATTTAGATTTAAAATCCGGCTCTTTTAGTAACCAGTTGTGTCCTATTGAACAAGTTAACATTACCGAAAAAATGTCACTTAACCAACTTAGCCACCCAGGCGCCCCGGAAAAAAATGTGAATGTAGAAATAGGCTACTTCATTGGATACATCACTGAAGATCTCCCTTGGTCTCTGTCTTCAGCTCTGTCTCTCTTTGTGTGTTTCTCTTTCCAAATGTGCACGCACACGCATACACACAGGTCATACTACAGCATTTAATACATGATAGGTATTATGAAGGCACTGGCCCAGGTGTTGAAGGGAATACACAATATTTTTACATCACAGCAATGTAAGCAGAAAGAGCTCCTGTTAAAAAAGCAAAATGTATCCCCGTTCTCCCTCTCCTACCTTGTAGGAACCAGAAACATGGTGAAATGTGACTTTGGGATCATCTGGGGCTGCTAGCTACTTCTAATAGCCTCTTACTTGTCTCCCACAGCAGGAGACCTAACACATGGTTTCTAGCTAGAAACACTTGAAGTGTTGCTTGGCCAACTTGTAAGAAGGAAAGGGTGGTTATAGAAAGACTTGAGGAGCAGTTATTTTTTTTTTTTCTGTTCTTTTTTAAAAATTTTATTTTAATTCCAATATTGGTAACATACAGTGCTATATTAGTTTCAGGTGTACAATATAGTGATTCAACATTTCTATCCACCACCTGGGCTCATCATGACAAGTGCATTCCTGGAGGTGGGTAGAGGGCTGGGAAAAGAGGAATGGCCATTATTTTGATCTCAAATTCCAGAACCTAAGTTATTGCTCTGCTTAGGCAAAACATTTTCTTAAAAATCTTACAAGTAACTTGATGAAGCTTGCCATCCTGCTGTGCTCCAGGACCAGAGGAGAGCAAGGATTCGAGTTATTTACGCCCTTGGCCTTCCCCTCGCAGGAACCCGGTTGCCTCCCCTTCTGTTATAATTATTGCCAGTGTGAAGAGGCATTTGTTAAACACCTAATTGTGTGTGTTGCTGCCTTGTACTTCAAAGATGTCTGAAATCGCTGGTCTCTACTGTAGAGATGGAATGGGGCCATTTTCTCCTTCTATAAAGAAGGAACAAGCTGTATAATTGGTCCCTGAGGGTGCAAACATGATTCAGGACTGACATGGTTTGCTCTCTACATTTCTCACTGCCAACACCGAGTTCTAGAAATGGAAAATTACTCGACCCATCATTGTGAGAGCCTAGCACGTCCATGGAACTTTTGGATTCCTGGAGGATTATGACAGCATTGATTTATTTTGTTAGAAATATATTTCCCCAGATATTTAAGTGTAAGTCTTCTAAAATGTTCTAAATGCCATAAAAACAGCAAAAGACATTTGTTTCTCATTTATAACTGTGTTTCCCATAAGGTTGAAAGACAATAACTGTCTTGGATTTAATTGGTACAATGTGCCTTATAGAATACTTTGCACTTAGTGTCAATATTATTTTATTATAGCAATACTACTTAAGAGCCACAATATATATTATTGTTTAGGCTGGTGTTTTTAAATCTTGGTTTGCGACACATTAGTGGATTGTGAAATCAATTCAGTGGGTCTTGACAAGCAATTTTAAAAAATGAAATAGAAAAGAACAGAAAATAGAATGAATACATTATGTGAGGGTAAATATTGTTCCATGAAACTTTTGTTTCAGTTCTGTGTGTGTGTGCCAGGTTGCAATGTCAAATGTATTTCTTATTATGGACGACAAGCAAAAAAAAAAAAAAAAATCCCTGAAAAACCATTGCAGTAGGCTATGTGTGCTATTGTACTGTTTCAAAATTAGTTTGCCAAATCCTGGTTTTGAATGTGCCCAATCCAAGTTTAAAGTTTTTAAAATATTTTATTAGTAAAGGTATTTTTCATTGACTTTCTGATATATAGTTGTGTAATAGGTTGGGTACCATTGTAAGAGAATATTATATATATATATGTATATATATATATATATATATATATATACATATATATACACACACACACACACACACACACACACATATCACCCAGCCTGTATGGTTTTGTAATGTCAAAAAATTAATGATGAAGAAATATTATTATTATTAATGATGAGGTTTTCAGTAAAATCCATCCTTTCTGTTTGGGTCATGGCAGTTTGGATAAGATCTGAGTTATTATATAAAGGCACTTCAACAAAGGATATATACACTAAGTTTCATTTTATCCAAAATGTCTAATATTTAATCACAATTTTCTTTAAAATCTTTGGGTAACATACACACAGGTTTTATGTCTCTTTTTATGTTTAAATCTGCCCTGATAATATAATATAATGCAAGGCTCAATTTCTCTTCCTTCCCATTTTGTTTGAGACAGAAACATTATATTTTCCTGAAAAGCAAAGTATAAATAGTGATAAAGAATGAAAGAGAAAGAGAGGACCCTGCAATAAGAATATTCAATATGGAGCATCTAGATTCAAGTTTTCTGAGTCAAATGGTGTTAATGTGTTGGTTTAACATATAAACTTTTCTATATTTCTTTTTTCCCAGTAGTAGATACTGCATGCTAATGCTCATAATTAATTTTTGGAACATGGTTATTTATTAACAGAATGCAGATTAGCAGACTTTATACTAGAGTTGATATCTTATCAGCTGAATTTTTTATGGTGGACAAGAACTAGCATAGCTGATCATTTACATTACAGAAATCAATTTCAATTTACAACTTCTTTCTGTTTTAGTTTTCTGGATTTTCTACTTATTTCAATCATAATAGTAAAACCTGTCTGAGAGAATACATACTTAGGCTAAATCTGGGGCAAAAACATAATTACCCAAAGCTGATTCCTTTCAAATAAATTTTCTCTAAAATGTTCTCAAGTTAACAAACTGCTAAAATTCTCTTGAAATTTATCTCCTTTGGGCCCTGCAGAGGCAAAAAACCAATCCAATCAATTAAATTGTAATCCTGTGAGTTTCTGAAATAGTATAAATACTGTAAGTTTCAAAAGCCATAAGAAAAAACCCTAATTTGCTTGCTTAGGCTCAAGATGAAAAATTCCATCTCCCTTTGTTAAGTTTGTCCAGAAATTCCTAACAGTTTACATTGGCAGAGTTTATAGCTCTGGCTATCTTAAGATAACTAAACCAAAGTTAATTTCACCAGCTTGTTTATATTTTCAAAACAGTCATAAGCTTGACAGTATCAACCACCAACCAGCACAGACACCACCATTTGGTCTTAACTTTTGAAGTCACTCACAATACCTAGAGATCTTTTTAAATTAAAAAAAATATTGGGAAAGTCCACCAATTTACTAATTTGGTCAACATTACTTAATGACATTGTCTTTTCTCCCTCCCCACCCCACCTCCTGTGTCGAGATTTTGGAGCATTTGCAGGGACCTTGCTTTTGTTGCACAGTGGGTAGAGAAAATGTCAAATACTGTCAAAGAATGGTCACTGGGTAACCTCATGCACAAAAGTACTTAATTATCTCTTGGCCAGAGAAGGGAAAGTCTGGTTTAATCCCACAGAATATGTGGAGTCCTAACTTCTGAACAATGACCAATCAACTATGCAAGTGATATTCTTTTTTTTAAAAAGATTTTATTTATTTACTTGACAGAGAGAGAGAGAGATAGTGAGAGCAGGAACACAAGCAGGGGGCTTGGGGATGGAGAAACAGGCTTCTTGCTGAGTAGAGAGCCCTACGTGGGGCTCGATCCCAGGTTCCTGGGATCATGACCTGAGCTGAAGGCAGACGCTTAACCAACTGAGCGACCCAGGCACCCCTGTCAAGTGATATTCTTAATCCTATTCTGAGTCATTGCATAGCATCCACTCAGATCCAAGGTTTAGAAGATGGAGACCTTAAAAAAAAAGGCTATTGAAAAATTAGAAATTTGGGTAAAAAAATGGGAATTAAATCTCAGTTTTAATACTGAACTCTACTGGTGATTAATGCTCACTGATGATTCCTTGATCACTGATAAATGCTGGGAAAGTTAAAAGGGTTTTGTGAATTTAAAAAAATATATAGGAGTTATAGACTATAAAATTATATATAAATCATTACTACTGACTCAGTAAAATGCAGCAGACTAGTATAGCTATTTTTAATATAATCATACAGACTGATTTTTCTTACATGCCATGACACTAAAAACTATAACTGAATTTTGTCTCATGAATCAGTTGTTGTTAGACAATCTTATTAAAGTTCTTTGGGTGAAAATAACTCTGAAATTATGATTTTATATTTTTATAAAGTGGAAGTATGACCTTGCTTATAAAAATAATGGAAATTAATAAAACACACATTAATAAACAGGAATGTAGATTCTTACCAAAAAATAAGAGTAAAACACTGAAACATGGGGCGCCTGGGTGGCTCAGTGGGTTAAGCGGCTGCCTTCGGCTCAGGTCATGATCCCAGGGTCCTGGGATCGAGCCCCGCATTGGGCTCCCTGCTCCGTGGGGGGCCTGCTTCTCCCTCTCCCTCTGTCTGCAGCTCTGCCTACTTGTGCTCTCTATCTCTGTTAAATAAATAAATAAAAATCTTAAAAAAAAACCCCACAGAAACACACACATTTATAATCTGAAACCGTCAAATTCACAGAAGCAGAGAATAGAACTGTGGTTACCAGAGGTGGTGAGGTGGGGCAGAGAGGAGATGTTGGTCAAACGGTACAAAGTTGCAGTAATGTAGGATGTATAAGTTCTAAAGATCTAGTGTACAGCATGGTGACTACAGTTAATAACACTGTACTGGATCCTAGAAAGGTGCTAAGAGAGTAGCTCTCTGGTGTTACCACCACCACACACACACACACACACACACACACACACACACACACACACACAGTAGACATGGTGACTATGTAATGGATGGATTGCACAGCTGGATGAAGAGAGATGGATCCTATAGATGGATATGTTAATTAACTTGAACACAGTGATCACTGCACTGTGCACATGTGTATCAAAACATCATGTTGTACACCTTAAACATAATATTTATCTAAAAAAGTAAAAAAGGTCATGGATTGTTTCAGTGACAAATACACTAATTTCTCAGCTTTTTAAAAGTAAGTGAGAGGCATGCCATTTTACTCACTTATTACATTGAAAATTCCTAATTCTTATAGATTATAAGTCCTTGGACATGGAAATTCTATATATTTTTCCTACCAGCTATTTTATAGAGCTTAGTATAGAGTTCTCTGTAGCTAGCGAAAAAAATACTGTTGGGTAAGTCAGCAGAAGGTCTGGGATCTAATCAAGACCTTTGCCTAATTAGTGTGTAATCTTGGGCAAGTCGCTGAGCTTTTGTGTCTCAGTTTCTTCGCGGGTGAATTTTAGATAGCGTCACTGGATTGTAGTTTGGGTCATCCTACGTTATTAGACACAGATTACACGTGAAGTCACTTTGAGAGAGGAAAGAACATTGCCTGCTAATCATGCCTGACAAAATTTTGTTGCTTAACGCGATGCTAGGTTTTTCAATAGTTTCAGTGGAGAATAGAGGTTTTTGCATTTGAAAGGACTAAGAATTTGGGGAGACCGCATATATAATATCCAGGAAAACTTTATTTGAGACAAGGATTCATGTCTCCTGTAAATCCCATGCAATCTTCGGATCTCTGCTAGAAATCTTGTCAGAAGTTAGAATGACAAAAGCACTCCTTCCCAAAATGAGAACACATGTGTTCTGACTTGGGCTTGAGAAAAGTCATTGGCACACGCATGATTTGCTGCCTTTCTTTTCTGATTCTGCTAAGATTTCTGAGGGACTGCAGTTTATGTCTCTGCCCCAGTGGGTTGTTCTGCACCTTCCCCAGAGACGAATACCCACCAGGGAGGTGAGGACATGGCTGTTACTACTGGGGGTGGTTTTCGGACCCCCATCTTGGGATCAAGTATAAACCTAGACACACAAGATGTCTGTTTGAAAGCCAACAATACCAAGCAATTTTTCTCGAAACACAGGTGCTGCAAAGATGATGGCAAATTATATCTTCGTTGTTGCAGTCTCAGACTTCATGTGAGTTGTCTATCGGTATTTGGGATGAAAGGTGCTCAGTGGCCTCTATAGCTTACTTATTTATAATAGGGCCTTGAATTTACATAGCATTACAGTAACTAAGAGTGGCAAATTACATACAGACTGAGAATCTATGGGTACGTTAAGAATGGTAATATTAAGGGGTGCCTGGCTGGCCCAGGCGGTTAAGTGTCCAACTCTTGATTTTGGCTCAAGTCACGACTCAGGGTCATGTGATTGAGCCCCCTGGCAGGCTCCGTGCTCAGCAGGGAGTCTGCTTGAGAGTCTTTCTCTCTTCCTCTCCCTCTTCCCCTGCCCCTGCTCTCTCTCTCTCTCTCAAATAAATAAATCTTAAAAAAAAAAGAGTGGCAATATTAAGATAATGGATGTATTTTTTTGATGCAATCTAAAGAATTAAGAATATACGGCCTAATAAAAAAGAAATAGTGGGCATAGCAATTTTTTAAGAACATCAAGAAAGGACAAATTATCCCTGGAAAATTCCTGTGTTTGTTACTACCATGTTGTTTTGATCAGCAGGAGACCAAAGAGAGCCTTTCCTCACAAGTGTTCTTGTTCTTTTCTTAACATGGCAAAAAAAAAAAAAAAAAAAAAGGTCCTATAAATGTTGTCACAGAGCTTTGCTATGGACTGGAATGAATGTGTTCCCAGGAAGGAGGCAGTGCCCTGCAGGGCATAGTGTTGAACTGGGGGAAAGCTGAAAGGATTCAGGGCAGAGTGGAGGAAACGAAGGGCACACACTGAGTTCATCTGGTCCCAATAAGGCATTGCGTGGCTCCCCTGGGTGTGGGGGGGAGGTTGTGTTTGTTGTGTCACCATCTGTTGAAAGAAATGTGTTTGCACATATCCCAAAGGCCATCATGGGATTTTTGTTGTTGTTGTTTTTACTAAAGTGTGGGCTTCCTCAATTGGGACAACATGCCATGTTTTGGACTCAAGTTCTTCTTCAGCCACCCTGCCCCCACCCCCCGCCTTTTTTTTTTTTCTAGATCACTAAAAGGTGCTGATAACAAATCCAGTCCATCTAATTTGGAAATTGTGAAGGGTGGCCCTAACTGTTACTTTCTTTTCACAGCTCAGTTGGAGATGAAAGCAATTTAATTTCCAATGACTTGCTTCCAGGCTAAGATTACCATTCAAATATACTTTCAGAATATCTCCAAAGTGCAACCACTACAGTTTTCTGTCTCTGTCCTGTCATTGCTCTGGCCCTGGGCATTGTCCTGCCTCAACTCGCTTATGGCAGTGGGCTCCCAGGGGCCTCACGGCCGAGGAGACCCAACAGACACAGTGCGTCTGCTGGGACCAAAGTTGGAGTAGGCCATTCCCTTGCTTAGTATCCTATCCTCCAGTGGCTCCTGAAATGTGTCCTTCTTGGAAACACTCATTCTATCCATAGCAGAGCCTGTGTGGCACTATGCAAGACTTTATAAATGCAGTGGCTCACAAACCTTTGTGATCCTGCACCCCTCTGCCTCCTCTCCAAGTCTCTTTGATGTCCTCGGACTTCCAGCAGCTCCCACCTCCGGGAATCTCTTCCCCATGGACCCCACTTCCAGCAGATCATTCCTCAACTTTCCTCAACCTTAACACTGAGGTCTTCCCTATCTACCCCATTTAAAGTCACAACCCTCCCAATATTTTCTACCCCCCTTCTGTTTTGCTTTTATAAGTTTAATTAATAGACTATCTTTTAGAGAAGTTTTAGGTTCAAAGCAAACTCCTGCAGAAAGTACAGAGAGTTCCCATATACCCCCGGCCGCCACAGGCACAGCCTTCCCCAACTCTCAATATCTCCCACCAGTGCGGTGCATGTGTTACGATCGATGAACTTTCAGTGACCCATCACCCAGAATCCATGGTTTACATTAGGGTCACTCCCGGTGTTGGACATCCAGTGGGTCTGGACAAATGTAGAGTGACACGGATCCACCACTGTAGTGTCTTACAGAGTGGCATCACTGCCCTAAAAATCCTCTGTGCCTGTTCCTCCCTCCTCTCCCCGCCTTGGCCCCTGGCAACCCGTGATCCGTTTATTATGTCCATGGCATTGCCTTTTCCAGGCTGTCATATAGCTGAGATCATACCGTACGTAATCTTCTCAGATTGGCTTCTTTCACTTCATAATATGCAAGTAAGCTTCCTCCATGTATTTTCATGCTTGACAGCTCATTTCTTTTTAGCACTGAGCAATATTCGGTTGTCTGAACGTACATTTACCTACTGAAGGACATCTTGGTTTCAGCCCTTCCATTTTTTTTATTCCTATCTGATGTTCATCACCATCTAAATATGCTTGACTTGACTTACTTACTTTTCATCTGTAGTCCCCAACTCCCCACCACTAGTGTAGCTTCTATGAGGGTAGCGGTGTCTATTTTGTTCTCTGCTATATCCCAGCACCTAGAACAGTGCTGGTGTATAGTAGATGCTCAAGAAATATATATTAAATGGAAGAATAATAAAAAAGATCTTTTCCAGGGGCCCCTGTGTGGCTCATTCGGTTAAATGTCCGACTCTTGATTTCAACTCAGGTCATGATCTCAGGGTCGTGGGTTTGAGCCCTGCATCAGGCTCTGCTCTCAGTGCAGAGTCTATTTGTCCTTTTCCTCTGCTCCTCCCCCCACTCATGCTCTCTCTCTCTCTCTTTCTCAAATAAGTAAATAAAATCTTAAAAAAAAAGATATTTTCTGAAAGGTGCAAAAGTAACTAAATTTATCTCCAGTCATATGCCACCATGTTATATAAAGTACATTTCTATCTATATGAAAATCATAGCTAGTGTCCATCAATGATGTATCTAAAGTGCTTGCTTAACCCAGATCCTGGAACATAGTCAGGATTCTGCAGGTATTTGATTTCTATAAAAATGTGAACTCTCTGAGAGCAGAGACCTATTTTGCCTTATTCGCCACCATATTCTGGACACGAAGAACAATGGCTGACACACAGTAGGTGCTCCAGTGATATTTATTGGATGGCTAATCAGTTATCAGTGTATTGGCTTTCTTATTTAATCATCTGTTTTATCTATCAGTTAGGTGGTTTTAGTGAGCCAAAGAGATGTTTAATAATAGTTTGTTTTTAAGGAATGACTTAAACACAACCATAGTTTATCATGGTGTTTGATCCAAGCTCAATTGTAATTTGCTGCCATACTCTGAAAAGTTCATGTTATTATTTCATCTTCTCCATGGGCATTACTAGTATGTTGATTAAAGCAATGTCAGGAGAAAAAAATGTTTATTTATGTGCAAATGGGTTATGAATGTATCACATGCTAAGTAAGGGTAAAGAGCGACAGATGAGCAAATGCTTTCATGGCTTTGGATTTCAAATGGCCAAGGACTATTCAGTTCATTAAATTAAAGATAAAACTAAGTAAAACAGTCCTTTTCTGGAAGTGGGAGATGTGGAAAATCTCCACAGAGACATAAAATAGGACGATAGAATTCTTTAGTAGATATATCCTCTTATCCTGAACCAAAAAAAAAAAAAAAAACACCCAATTAAAACAAGAGAGCCTCTATCTTGTTGAAGAAGTATGGAAGGATCTATTCCATGAAGGAAAAAAAATGCAACATCTTTGTGGATGAATATAACATATGGTGAGTGAGGAAGTTCTTAAAAACTTACCCATCATTGTTAACATCTGACACTGTGACCGTATATCCAAAATAAGATGCCATCTGCAAAGAAAAACCATTAAGATGACATAGTTTATGTTCAAAAATAATTTTTATCGTCCTCTCTCAATTTTTCCTGAAGGATGAATCTCATTGCAGCAGATTTCTGCATTAAATTCATGGACTCCTGGACATGGACAGAGTCTTAAAGTCATTCAGTCTGACCCCATGCATAATTTCCCCTCAGTACCCCTGACATCTGCTTGGTCATCCTCTGCAGCTACTCAACAATCAGCCCATTCAATTTATGGACACAATTATCAGAATTTTCTTTGCTAAAATTGGCACTTCTGTAACTTCTAGTCCTTAATCCTATTTAGTTCTGCCATGTTGAACCTCACAGAATGAATCTAATTCCACTCCTGTATGATATTTCATATGGAAATATTTGTAACTGGCTCACCATCATGGCCTTTCTTTCTTAGAGATACTGCATGTGATACCAAAGAAAAGATAATACCCCATGAGTGCACTGCCCAGAGAAGAGTTAAGTAGGATTTACACTCTTTGCTTTGGGCTGTTTATATCAATGAAGCATAAAAAGGGTTTTAATTTCACGGGAAACCATGTCTCAGTATCAATTCATATTGAGTTCATTGTCAACTAAGTTTTCTAAGTCCCTTCCGAGTATAACTAGCGAGCCACATTCTAGCTCTTAAGTTTTTTGTTTTTCAAGTGATGTTTCCAACATTTATCATCTTTTCAGATTCAGCCCATAGTTTTGAACGTGTCGAGATGTTTTGTTTCCATGTTTTGGCATCCAGTGCTTTAGCTGACTTGGCCTCCCATCATCTTCTAATGTAATCAGTCTACAATGCACTAGAAAGTGTCCTCCACAGAAGGCAGAGATTTTGGTCTGTGTTGTTCAGTCTTCTGTCTACACTGCCTGACTAGGGTCCAGCTCAGAGTGGGTGCCATGTGCCAGATACTCTCTGCAGAGGGAACGAATACATGAGTTAACAAGTGTCATGAAATAATTAAATTCTCCCACCTCTTTCCTCTATTCCAAACATATACAGTTGCTATAGATGAACATTTGTGTCCCTTCCTTCCCCTAAATTCAAATATTGATCCTAACCCCCAATATGATGGTATTAGGAGGTGGTGCCTTTGGGACGTGATTAGGTCATGAGGGTGGAGCCCTCATGAATGGGTTTAGTGCCCTCATAAAAGAGAACCCAGAGAGCTCTCCAGCCCTCCTTCCACCATGGGAGGACCTAAGAATATGGCTGTCTATATGAATCCGAAAACCAACTCTCCCCAGATACTGAATCTGCCTACCTTTTGATCCTGGGCTTCTCAGCCTTCCAGAACTGTGAGAAATAAACATTTGGGTTTTTTATCCACCCAATCTATGACTTTTTTATTATAGTATTCTGAAGACTGAGATATAGTTGCCAGGTACCAAATGCTCTTTGCAGAGGGAATGAATGCATGAGTTAACTGTGTAATAATAATAATTCAGTTTTCCCACCTCTCTTCTCTATTCCAAACATACAGTGAAATTCTTATTTCTGGTGTGGCATTGTGTGGCCTTCACTCAGAGGAGTTTCATCACTTATGCATTAAATGCTGAGGGAAAGACTGAAGAACTAGGTGGTATTGAGGACAAGAAGTTATAGAAAGGCCAAATTTAATAATGTTTAAAAAGCTTCTAATGATAAAAATGTGAAACAAATCTGGACAAAAGAGAAGTCTTGCCAGATTTTCAATAAACCATTAATTACCATCACTTGAGAATAGTTCAAAATTTGTAAGTTCATCCAACTTCAGTATTGTCCCAGCCTTACTTCTCCACATTTACCACAAGAGTATCATGAAGGACATTGTTAAATGCTTTGTTGAAAACTGCAGAGTAATGGATAGACGAAAGCCCCAATTGGGGGGGGGGGATGTAAAAAATGCTCTGTGTTCAATAGAAAACTCTATTAATCAAAATTGCTAGACAGATATATTATTCCAAATCTACATATCTATCTAAGAATGGAGCATCTAAGGATCCTAAACCATGATCCAGAAGGTCAAGAGGTAACTTGGCCACATTCAAATGTGAGGCTTCCTAGAAGTTCAGTAGTGTGGGCTTCTGGTTAGGAGAGAATATGGGTTGCCCAGAGAAACTGATTCAATTAATGACTGGCTCCCTTAGATGGCCATACCACATTCATTGTTTAAATAAATGTGGCAAGTTTCAACAGGTCACAAGACCCTGGACAACTCAGGGGTGGTGGATAAAGTATGACCTCAGGCCTTATTAGGTTAGGAGAATGACAGGCATTTCCCTCATTCATAATAAGACCTCAGCCAGTGATGGTGGGGGAGGAACAATATCTAATCCCTGGGAGGAAGGGACCAGAACAAGATAGCCTGTCAACCTCCACATCATGTTGGGATGGGTGGAGGGCTCCAGTTGCAGTGAGGAAGGGAGGCAGAGCACAGGCCCACTGACTCTAACAGATACAATGGGGCCTACGAGAAGCCTGTGTTTTCTCAGAGGGAAGGCAGATACTTAGAACTCACCACCAGGCCCACTATATACCGGCCTACAATATAACAGATCCTAGTACTCAGTGACACTGCTGCATGAAAGCTGGGATCTTGTCTGTCTGATGCATGGTTATATTCCCAGTGCCTAGAACAGTTTCCAACATATAGTAGGTACTCGGTGAACATTTATTTTATGAATGAATAAATGATATGAATATTGCGATTTACTCTTAGTACTGAGTGACACTGATTGGTATTAAAAGGTCTTCACCTGTTCGCCAGTGAAATTCTGAATAAAAGTCATATCTGTAGAGTTAATGATTGAAACCTGAAATCATAGAGATTAGATAGGTTACATCATTTGACAGAATTGGAGAAAAAAAACATTTTAAATTACAACTTAAGTCATTTCTAAATTTTGGGGAAGGGTAGTTAATTATTAACTATATGTAAAACAAAAATGTAATCCCATAAGAACGATCTTTAAAAAATTCCAACTGAACTTTTATTTATGGTTAAGTCTGTGATACTTTCAGATAAAATGCATGCTCACTAATCTGAAAAGGGAAAATAGAAATTGAATTCAAATGAACGCTGAGAGCCATTAACCTGATGGCCAGTTAATTGATCTAATCAGGGTTTTTGTCTAAATTCATTTCTGTGTTTACATTATTATGAGAAACTGATGATTATGGTTCTTCGCAAAAAAACAAAACTGAAAATTTTAAATGTTATCTACATATCAAAAATATTACCTTTAATTCTATTCAGCCAGCCTAAAATCTACAGATACTATTTACTAGACTTTTTAAAAATTAAACATTATTTAAAATATAACTTTTTCTTTTCAGAGGGTCTCTTGATTTTCTTTTCCTAATTTTGTGGTAAGTAGGTATAACGGGTCTGAATAGTATCCCTCCAAAGTTCATGTTGCCCAGAACTTCAGGAGGTGACCTTATTTGGAAATAAGGTCTTTGTAGATGAAATACATTAAGGAACTTGAAATGAAATCATCCTGGATTTAGGGTGGGCCCTATATCCCATGACTGATGTTCTCCTCAGAAAGGAGAGGACACACATAGACCCAGATGGAAGAAAGCCATCTGAGGACAGAGGCAGAGACTGGAGTCATGCTGACACACACCAAAAAAAGGCAGGGGCCACCTGAAGCCAGAATAGATAAGAAAGATCCTCTGCTAGACGTGCTGCAGGAAGCGACACACTGCCTGACACTGGGATTTCAGACTCTGGTTTCTTGAACTATGAGAAAATAATTTTATATTGTTCGTTTTTTTTAAATTTTTTATTGTTATGTTAATCACCATATATTACATCATTAGTTCTTGATGTAGTGTTCCATGATTCATTGTTTGTGCATAACACCTGGTGCTCCATGCAGAATGTGCCCTCTTTAATACCCATCACCAGGCTAACCCATCCCCCTACCCTCCTCCCCTCTAGAACCCTCAGTTTGTTTTTCAGAGTCCATCATCTCTCATGGTTCATCTCCCCCTCCGACTTACTCCCGTTCATTCTTCCCCTCCTGCTATCTTCTTCTTTTTCTTTTTTCTTAACATATGGTTGCATTATTTGTTTCAGAAGTACCGATCTGTGATTCAACAGTCTTGCACAATTCACAGCACTCACCATAGCACATACCCTCCCCAATGTCTATCACCAGCCACCCCATCCTCCCAGCCCCCCACCACTCCAGCAACCCTCAGTTTGTTTCCTGAGATTAAAAATTCCTCATATCAGTGAGGTCATATGATACATGTCTTTCTCTGATGGACTTATTTCACTCAGCATAACACCCTCCAGTTCCATCCACGTCATTGCAAATGGCAAGATCTCATTCCTTTTGATGGCTGCATAATATTCCATTGTGTATATAAACCACATCTTCTTTATCCATTCATCTATCGATGGACATCTTGGCTCTTTCCACAGTTTGGCTATTGTGGACATTGCTGCTATAAACAGTGGGGTGCATGTACCCCTTTGGATCCCTACATTTGTGTCTTTGGGGTAAATACCCAGTAGTGCAATTGCTGGATCGTATGGGAGCTCCATTTTCAACTGTTTGAGGAACCTCCAGACTGTTTTCCAGAGTGGTTGCACCAGCTTGCATTCCCACCAACAGTGTAGGAGGGTTCCCCTTTCTCCACATCCCCGCCAACATCTGTCGTTTCCTGACTTGTTAATTTTAGCCATTCTGACGGGTGTGAGGTGGTATCTCATGGAGGTTTTGATTTGGATTTCCCTGATACCGAGCGATGTTGAGCACTTTTTCATGTGTCTGTTGGCCATTTGGATGTCTTCTTTGGAAAAATGTCTGTTCATGTCTTCTGTCCATTTCTTGATTGGATTATTTGTTCTTTGGGTGTTGAGTTTGATAAGTTCTTTATAGATTTGGATACTAGCCCTTTATCTGATATGTCATTTGCAAATATTTTCTCGCATTCTGTCGGTTGTCTTTTGGTTTTGTAGACTGTTTCTTTTGCTGTGCAAAAGCTTTTTATCTTGATGAAATCCCAATAGTTCATTTTTGCCCTGGCTTCCCGTGCCTTTGGCGATGTTTCTAGGAAGAAGTTGCTGCGGCTGAGGTCGAAGAGGTTGCTGCCTGTGTTCTCCTTTAGGATTTTGATGGACTCCTGTCTCACGTTTAGGTCTTTCCACCAATTGGAGTCTATTTTTGTGTGTGGTGTAAGGAAATGGTCCAGTTTCATTCTTCTGCATGTGGCTGTCCAATTTTCCCAACACCATTTGTTGAAGAGACTGTCTTTTTTCCACTGGACATTCTTTCCTGCTTTGTCGAAGATGAGTTGACCATAGAGTTGAGGGTCCATTTCTGGGCTCTCGATTCTGTTCCATTGATCTATGTGTCTGTTTTTGTGCCAGTATCATACTGTCTTGATGATGACAGCTTTGTAATAGAGCTGGAAGTCCGGAATTGTGATGCCGCCAGCTTTGCTTTTCTTTTTCAATATTCCTCTGGCTATTCGGGGTCTCTTCTGGTTCCATACAAATTTTAGGATTATTTGTTCCATTTCTTTGAAAAAAGTGGATGGTATTTTGATGGGGGTTGCATTGAATGTGTAGATTGCTCTAGGAAGCATTGACATCTTCACAATGTTTGTTCTTCCAATTCATGAGCATGGAACGTTTTTCCATTTCTTTGTGTCTTCTTCAATTTCTTTCATGAGTATTTTATAGTTTTCTGAGTACAGATCCTTTGCCTCCTTGGTTAAATTTATTCCTAGGTATCTTATGGTTTTGGGTGCCATTGTAAATGGGATCGACTCCTTGATTTGTCTCTCTTCTGTCTTGTTGTTGGTGTATAGGAATGCCACTGATTTCTGTGCATTGATTTTATAGCCTGCTACTTTACTGAATTCCTGTATGAGTTCTAGCAGTTTTGGGGTGGAGTCTTTTGGGTTTTCCACATAAAGTATCATATCATCTGCAAAGAGTGAGAATTTGACTTCCTCTTTGCCGATTTGGATGCCTTTGATTTCTTTTTGTTGTCTGATTGCTGTGGCTAGGACTTCTAATACTATATTGAATAGCAGCGGTGATAGTGGACATCCCTGCCGCGTTCCTGACCTTAGGGGAAAAGCTCTCAGCTTTTCCCCATTGAGAATGATATTCACTGTAGGTTTATCATAGATGGCTTTTATGATGTTGAGGTATGTACCCTCTATTCCTATACTCTGAAGAGTTTTGATCAAGAAAGGATGCTGTACTTTGTCAAATGCTTTTTCTGCATCTATTGAGAGGATCCTATGATTCTTGTTCTTTCTTTTGTTAATGTATTGTATCACATTGATTGATTTGCTGATGTTGAACCAGCCTTGCAGCCCAGGGATAAATCCCACTTGGTCGTGGTGAATAATCCTTTTAATGTACTGTTGGATCCTAGTGGCTAGTATTTTGGTGAGAATTTTTGCATCCATGTTCATCAAGGATATTGGTCTGTAATTCTCCTTTTTGATGGGGTCTTGGTCTGGTTTTGGGATCAAGATAAGGGTGGCCTCATAAAATGAGTTTGGAAGTTTTCCTTCCATTTCTATTTTTTGGAACAGTTTCAGGAGAATAGGTATTAATTCTTCTTGAAATGTTTGGTAGAATTCCCCTGCGAAGCCATCTGGCCCTGGGCTTCTGTTTGTTGGGAGATTTTTGATGACTGCTTCAGTTTCATTAGTGGTTATAGGTCGGTTCAGGTTTTCCATTTCTTCCTGGTTCAATTTTGGTAGTTGATACATCTCTAGGAATGCACCCATTTCTTCCAGGTTATCTAATTTGCTGGCATAGAGTTGCTCATAATATGTTCTTATAATTGTTTGTATTTCTTTGGTGTTGGTTTTGATCTCTCCTCTTTCATTCGTGATTTTGTTGATTTGGGTCCTTTCTCTTTTCTTTTTGATAAGTCTGGCCAGGGGTTTATCAATCTTGTTAATTCTTTCAAAGAACCAGCTCCTAGTTTCGTTGATCTGTTCTACTGTTCTTTTGGTTTCTAGTTCATTGATTTCTGCTCTGATCTTTATGATTTCTCTTCTCCTGCTGCGTTTAGGCTTTATTTGCTGTTCTTTCTCCAGCTCCTTTAGGTGTAGGGTTAGGTTGTGTATTTGAGACCTTTGTTGTTTCTTGAGAAAAGCTTGTATTGCTATATACTTTCCTCTCAGGACTGCCTTTGCTCTATCCCAAAGATTTTGAACAGTTGTGTTTTCATTCTCATTGGTTTCCATGAATTTTTTTAATTCTTCTTTAATTTCCTGGTTGACCCATTCGTTCTTTAGTAGGATGCTCTTTAGCCTCCATGTATTTGAGTTCTTTCCGACTTTCCTCTTGTGATTGAGTTCTAGTTTCAAAGCATTGTGGTCTGAAAATATGCAGGGAATGATCCCAACCTTTTGGTACCAGTTGAGACTTGATTTGTGACCTAGGATTTGATCAATTCTGGAGAATGTTCCATGGGCACTAGAGAAGAATGTGTATTCCGTTGCTTTGGGATGGAATGTTCTGAATATGTCTGTGAAGTCCATTTGTTTCAGTGTGTCATTTAAAGTCTATATTTCCTTGTTGATCTTTTGCTTAGATGATCTATCCATTTCAGTCAAGGGGTGTTAAAGTCCCCCACTATTATTGTATTGTTGTCAATGTGTTTCTTCACTTTTGTTATTAATTGCCTTATATAATTGGCTGCTCCCATGTTAGGGGCATAGATATTTACAATTGTCAGATCTTCTTGTTGGATAGACCCTTTAAGTAGGCTATAGTGTCCTTCCTCATCTCTTATTATAGTCTTTGGTTTAAAATGTAATTTGTCTGATATAAGGATTGCCACCCCAGGTTTCTTTTGGTGTCCATTAGCATGGTAAATGGTTTTCCACCCCCTCACTTTCAATCTGGGAGTGTCTTTGGGTCTAAAATGAGTCTCTTGCAGACAGCATATTGATGGGTCTTGTTTTTTAATCCAATGATAGCCTGTGTGTTTTGATTGGGGCATATAGCCCATTTACATTTAGGGTAACTATTGAAAAGTATGAATTTAGTGCCATTGTATTGCCTGTACAATGACTGTTACTGTATATTGTCTGTGTTCCTTTCTGATCTGTGCTGCTTTTAGGCTCTCTCTTTGCTTAGAGGACCCCTTTCAAGATTTCTTGGAGGGCTGGTTTCGTGTTTGCAAATTCCTTTAGTTTTTGTTTGTTCTGGAAGCTTTTTATCTCTCCTTCTATTTTCAGTGACAGCCTAGCTGGATATAGTATTCTTGGCTGCATATTTTTCTCGTTTAGTGCTCTGAAGATATCTTGTCAGTCCTTTCTGGCCTGCCATGTCTCTGCGGATAGGTCCATTGCCAATCTAATATTTCTACCATTGTAGGTTACATATCTCTTCTCCCGAGCTGCTTTCAGGATTTTCTCTTTGTCTCTGAGACTCGTAAGTTTTACTATTAGATGTCGGGGTGTTGACCTATTATTATTGATTTTGAGAGGGGTTCTCTGTGCCTCCTGGATTTTGAGGCCTGTTTCCTTCCTCACATTAGGGAAGTTCTCTGCTATTATTTGCTCCAATATACCTTCTGCCCCTCTCTCTCTTTCTTATTCTTTCGGGATCCCAATTATTCTAATGTTGTTTCGTCTTACCGTATCACTTATCTCTCGAATTCTGCCCTCATGATCCTGTAGTTGTTTATCTCTCTTTTTCTCAGCCTCTTTATTTTCCATCATTTGGTCTTCTCTATCACTGATTCTCTCTTCTGCCTCATTTATCCTAGCAGTTAGTGCCCCCATTTTTGATTGCACCTCATCAATAGCCTTTTTGATTTCGACTTGTTTAGATTTTAGTTCTTTTATTTCTCCAGAAAGGTTTCTCTAATAACTTCCACGCTTTTTTCAAGCCCAGCTAGTATCTTTAAAGTCATGATTCTGAACTCTAGGTCCGACATCATACTAATGTTCATATTGAGTAGGTCCCTGGCTGACGGTACTACCTCTTGTTCTTTTTGCTGAGGTGATTTTTTTCGTCTTGTCATTTTGTCCAGAGGAGAATAGATGAATGAGAGAACAAAATGCTAACAGGTTAACAACGTCCCCAGCAAATATACTGTATACAAATCAGAAAAGACCTGCAACCAGGGGAAAAGAAAGGGAAAGAAAGAAAAAAGAAAGAGAAGAAAAAAAGATAAAAGATAAAAACAAAAACAGAACAATACAAAAAAAGCAGAATATGATCAAATATGATCAGGCTAGTGCATGGATCAGTGCCACACACTAGATTTTGCGGGTATTTTGGTCTGTTAGGAAAAAGTGCCTCCTAAAATTTTAAAGGAAGAAAGACATATATGTACAAATGAAGGGATGGAAGATGACTGTAAAGATGAAAATTATAAAAGATTTTATAAAAGGAATTGATAAGAGAAGTTGTTTGAAAAAAGAAAGAAGATGTAAAAAAAAAAAAGAGAAAAGGGAGAGAATGTGATCAGGCAGGAGAGTAGAACAAAGCCATACACTAGTGATTTAGGGTATATTTTGATCTGTTAGAAGAAACTGTATCTCAAAATTTTAAAGAGAGAACAACTTATATATATATGCCAAAAATAAGGGTAACTACTATGAAGGGATAAAATATGACTCTAAAAATGGAAAATAAAAAATGTTTTTTTTTAAAAAAGGGATTGATAAGATGTTGGTTGAAAAGGGGAAAAAGAAAAATTAAAAAAAACAGTTAAAAAAATTAACTTTAATGAACTAATGAATCATGGTAAAATAAAGCCATGAGTTCTATGTGCAGTATTCCCCTAGCGCTGGATTTCTCCTATTCTCCTTGATCGGTAAAGTTGGTCTTGGCTGGCTGTTCGTGCTGATCTTCTGGGGGAGGGGCCCGTTGCTGTGGTTTCCAAATTTCTTTGCCGGAGGCTGAATTGCCACGCTCTTGTCGGTCTGGGCTAAGCAAGCTGCTCCGGTTTGCTCTCAGGAGCTTTTGTTCCCTGCAAGCTCTCGGTACAGCTTTGGAGGACCAGGGTGAAAATGGTGTCCTCCCAATCTCCACCCGGAGGAGCTGAGAACTCGGGGCCCCACTCCTCAGTGCGCCCCCAGAGAAAAGCAGTCACTCCTGTCTCCCCGGTCTCCGGCCGCACTCCGTGCTCACCCGGCCTGTGACCGAGCATTTCTATCTCTGGCACCCGTCCCCGTGTGGAGTCTCCAAACCCAGCAGATCCCTGCGGTGCGCTCCCGTGCCACTCCTCCCGGGGAGGAAGGGGAGTCTCCCCGGATCTGCCGCTTGTTGGGTCCCTGCTGGAGGAGCAGTGGCCCGACTGGGCTACGGATCACAGTTTATGGCCACCCCGGGCTGAGAGCCCGCGCCTCGGCTCCGTCTCTGCAGTCGGCTTCCCCACTCCGATCCCTGGGAGCTCTGCCGCACTCAGGCACCCCCGGTCTTTCTGTGACCCCAAGGGTCCTGAGACCACACTGTCCCGCGAGGGTTCCACCCCCCGCTGAGCCACTGGAGCGACGTCCCTCAGCGGAGCCGGCTTCTAAAAGGTCCGATTTTGTGTCCGCGGCTCTAGCACTTGCCAGAAGCGGCCAACGGAGGTCCCCTCTCCCGCCGTCTATCCTCCGGAATATTGCCTCGGATTCACTTCTCCGCATGTCCTACCTTCCAGAAAGTGGTCGCTTCTCTGTTCAGAGAGCTCTTGCTACTCTCCTCTTTGATCTCCTGTTGAGTTCGTAGGTGTTCAGAATGGTTTGATCCCTATTCAGCTGAATTCCTGAGACCAGACGAAATCTCGGTCTCCTACTCCTCCGCCATCTTGCTCCGCCCCCCAATTTTATATTGTTTTAAGCCACCCAGTTTATGGTAATGTTGTGGCAGTCTCAGGAAACAAATACACTAGTGTAATAACAATTGATTTTCTCATTTCTACCATATGAGGCATATTAAAATGCTGAGCACATCAGCAACATTATTCTCTGCAATTATTCCTGGATGAAGCACAAGAATCGTGCTGGCTTCATGGGCGTGACCTGCGCCATCACACTGGTCCCCACGTTCAGTCAGACCCCACCCTTGGTTTAATGCCCAGCTGTTGCGATCCTGAAATTCTTAATTTTGGACAAAGGGCCCTGCATCTTCATTTTGCACACTGTACATAGATCAGAAAAAAAAATCTAGCTTCGCTTGTTTTCCTTCCTTTTTTAGTAAGCAAACAAGCATACAAGCATGGATCGATAGGAGCTCACTATTAAAAGGCATTTTAAACCATTTAAAAGTTGAATGCAATGAAACATTTCTTTGCATATATAAGAAAATATCCAACAATGCATTCTTTGTACTCACATATCCAAAATTCTGTGCTCCTCTTGGAATGCCAGCAACCAGTTCTGGGGATAAAAATAGTCATTGAGAAGGGGGATTACATATATTTTAAAGTTATCCAACACATCAGTTAAAGATAGTGCTTGTGACATGAGTAACCACCATGTGAAGAGCTGGAAGTGTGAAGTCATGGCTTTGTGTTTGCTTTTGCTTCTGCTACAGACTATGGAATACAGAACAAAAGTTGTACTGTGAGATTTACCAGTCTTCATCACTGGTCTCCATGTGTTTTTGCCTGCATAGCATAAGCCTGGCTTCTCAGCTCTGTGTGTGATTTGTAGGTTAAACCTCTTACTCTGGTTTCTCTAGCTTTCACTGTGGTGACATTTTGTATTAGTGTAAAAAGTATAGCTTCTGTCACACGAACGTGTTAAAACAATTCTGGTTACCTAAAGAAAAGCCATCATAAATGACATGAGTCTGGCCCCCTTGGAAATGTTTGCTGGTAGCAGAATTAGCAGGTGACCTGGTAGCTAAGGGTCCCCCAGAAGGGAAGCTTCACTAATAGAAACAGAAGAGGCAAATCTGGGGGAAAGGGTCCATATAACTCATTGCACTATGATCTGGCTCTAGATTGTTATGGTGTTATTCTTGGGCCTGCCATATACCTGGGATGTGTCATTTAACCTCATTTTTCCAGTTACCTGCAATTGGTGGGAGTTGGAATTGCTAATTATCAAAAATCTTTCAGTTCTTGTTTCTATAAATCTAAACCAACCTTTGATTCATTGGGGTTAAAGATTTAGTTTAATTTAAATAGGAAGGGCCTGGAAGAGAATCCCCTTCCACTTAAATTTCCCGTCCCCTCATCCTGCCCTGAAAGGTACAGCACGAGTTCTAGCATCAACTACATCTGGTGTGCTGTGTTCTAGCAGAGGTGGGTGATCATGATCTTAGCATTAATAATCAAAGAAGATTCATTTGGGGTTAGATGTTGGACTTCTCAGTAGTAAATCCATTCATTCAGTCAACAAATATTTATAGGCAAATGGAGTATACAGTAGTGAGCAAAATGGACAAAATTCCCTGCTTTCACAGAACTTATACTCTGGCTGGAAGAGACAGTCAATTTAAAAAGCACAGTCAATGAAATGGCATATTTGAAGGGGATAAGTGTAGTGAGTGAGAAAAAACAAACAGTAAAATGGTACAGGGAGCGCTAGAGGTGGGGTGGGGAAGGACGTATGACTTCTTAGGGCACAATTAGCAGGAAAGGACATGGCAAGAAAGTGACATTGGAGCAAAGACTGAAGAAAGTAGGCTGTAAATATTATGGAGAAGTGGGAAAAGTATGTTTTAGTCAGAAAGAATGGCAAGTGCAAAGGTCCTGAGGTAGAAGTGTGTCTGGAGTATTCAAAGAATAGTAAAGAGACCATGGTAGCTGGAGAAGAGGGAGTGAGGAGTAAAGGGGTAGGAGAGAGGTCAAAGTAACTAGTAGCCTCATGAATGGAGTCTCAGGTCATTGTGAGGACTTGAATTTCAGACTGAACGAGTTGAAAAATCACTGGATCAAAGAAGTTACACAATCTGACTTCTGTTTCTAAAGGACCACTTTAGCTACTGGATTTAGAGCAGACTACAGGGGGACAAGGGTAAATGCAGAGAGACCTGGTAAGAGTCTACTGCAATAAAGTAGAAGCTGTGCTGGAAGTGAGAAGTGGTCAGATTCTGGTCATACTTTGAGAGTTTAGTCAGCAGGATTTACTCATGAATTGGATATGGATGGGGTGTGAGCGAAAGAGTACAGTCCAAGGCTGACTTCCAAGGTATTTGGCTTGAGCAACTGGGAGGATGGCATTGTCACTTACTGAGATGAAGCTGATGGAGGGTAGACCACGTTTCAGGGGGAAGGTTAGGAGTTTGCTCATGAGCACAGTAAGCCTGAGACAGCTATTCAAATAGAGATGTTCAGTATTGAGTTTGAGGTTCTAGATCTTAGAACATGTATCCCTGAACCTAGAATTCAGTGTAATCTGGAGAAGTACCATGAGCCTGGAATTCAGCATAAGCTGGAAAAATAAGTGAGACTGGATGAGAGTACCAAAACTCAAAGAGGAAATAAACAGCCCAAATATTTAACCCTGGGACACTTCAGTGAGATGAGAGAAATTAAAGAGGAATCAATAAAAGAGATGGAGAAGGAGCCGCAAGTGTCTGGGTAGTCGAGTGAAGAAATGAGGAGGGAATGATGAACTCTGTCAGATGCTCCCGATAGTTAAGGAAAATGAGTTGCATGAGGCCTCTGGTTTGCTTGACACAAGCTGTTTCAGCTGAGCAGTGAGTTTAAGAGGAGGGGGACAGTGGAACTGGAAAACAGAGATACAGGCAGAGAAGAGTGACCGCTCTTGAAGCAGAGAATACAGGTGCTTGCTGGAAGGGGAAGTGGAGTTAAGAGATTTTCTTTTTAAGATGTGAGAAATAACAGTATGCTTGTATATTCATGGGGATGATTAAAAAAACTGATGATATGAGATAGAGAATTAGGAATGGCTGGAGTCCCTTCTTTGAGTCATGAGAGGGAATGAAGCCTAGTTTAAAGTGGAAAGTTAACTTTACAAGGGAGCATGGACTGCTCAACTTCAGCAATGGGAGAGAAGGTGAAGCATGTCCTTGAAGAATACAACCAGGCTCAGAAAAACTAAGCTATCTGGACAGATTTCTAGGAAAGGTGGCTGAACTGGTAGCACACTGCTCAGTTTTCAGTAATCTTTACTTGGTATGAATTAAATTGGCATGTAACCACAAACCACCATCCGATATAATGGAGTTGACTGATACCAGAATCAGGCCTATCAACCAGAAAAGACTGACTATCCCATTTGAAATACATGACGACCACAACTAAGCATTCCACAAACATTCAGAATTTCATTTAAAAGACAACAACCATCACACTCAGTAACTTTGGAGTCTGCAGCCTTATATGGTCACAACACTAGGAGTTATTAAAAGTAAATGCTGGTTAAAAATGTTCATAATTATTTACAAATGATCAAGATGGGGAAATTGGAGTTTAAGGTAAGTTAGAACTGTCACTTAACTATAAAAATATTGTTGGAAGGGAAAATAAGTGACTTTTCTTAGATCCATTTCAGTACCTCGTGGTAAACCTTCTCTCAATATCAATAATACATGGAGGAAAAAGTTAGATACCTGGCCTCGAAATACATGACCTGACCATCAAGAGAAGCAGAAAGGAGGCTAGTATCTATCGAATGTCTTCTACCCACTACAGAGCGTGCCACATGCTTTATAATATTTCCACTGTTTAACCTCTAAAAAGCAGGCATTCATATTCCCTAGGATTGGCCAGATCACTTTCTTGGTTTTTGGCTCACCACATCAGACTCTAAAACAAGAACAAAATATTTTAATCTTTTTGAATCATAAGCACACTTGGGAAGTAGATGGAAGTTATGGATCCTCTCACTGGAAAAGTTCACCTATATGCAAAACCTTGCATATGATTTCTAGGGGTGCGAATCCTGTGAAGTCCACCCATGTACCATCCAGAGTCCAAGGATCCCATATTAAGGACCGCTCATCTAGAGGACATCAAGTCACTCACTGTTTTTCATAGAATTCCAATTCTTTCCATCTAGTTAAGTAAGTAGTGAACATGGGTAGTCATGGCTTGATGTGGTCTGATAAATGGATCATGATCTCTGATAGTGCCTTTACATATCTACAAATCATTTAAAACTTGGATCCATCTAGTCATTTCTGTGATCTGACGGAAAATCACAATGATCTTCTACCATCTTTCTCTGTGATACGCTGTCATGCATCCCTCTTAATTTCCTTGGGTCAGGACTAAATGCTGTACCGGGTGCGGGAACTTTCCAAGAGTTTAATGTCATGTTTAAAATCATTTGGCATATTTTACAGTTTCCTTTGCTAAATCACTGAGTGATTATAAGATTTGACTCTTCTAGGGTACTAGGAATTCAATTTTATCTCTGATGGTCCCTGACCCAAGAGTTCTTTCTTCTTATAGCTAATATTTAAATAGTACTTGTTATGTATCAGGGATTATTCTACTGTTTAATGAACATATAGGAATAGCTTATTTAATCCTCATAAGAATCCTATGATATAGATAATACTATCATCTTCATTGTTGTCGTCATCACCGTCATCATCATCACCGTCATTACCATTACCATCATCATCATCATCACCTTCATCATCACCACCATCTCTCTTTTAGAAATTAAGAAATGAAGGCACTGAGATTCAGGTAACTAGGTCACAGAGCTGGTAAGTGGCAAAGTCAGGGTTGAAACTCAAGTGGTCTAGCTCCAAAGTCCATGCTTTTAACTACCACAATAGATTGTCTTTTAATATCTTGAAGAAAAAATGGAAAGATAGGGCCTTTAAAAATTGGCTTATGTTTAAAAGAAAAATGTTCTTTTAACGAAAAACAAAACAAAAAAACCAACCCTGCTTTCAACCCCTGCTTCACTGCATAAAGAGTGTTTTATGCTCTGTGAACTTCTGCTTTGTAGGTCTTGTTGACATGAAACAGTTAAAAGAGCTCTGATGATTTCTAGGGATGGCCACATTTCATTTACTCTTAATTCTTTGTGAATTCATTAAAACACATTAGTAAAAAGTAGTTAAGGTTCATATGAAACAAGAAGAAAATATTGATTGATGATTGAGTCATTCAACAAACAATACCAGTCTTGTATATGATGGGTATTCTTTTGGGATGAATGTTTGTGTCCCCCCAAATTCATAGTATTGAAACCTAACCCCTAATGTGATGGTCTTAGGAGGCAGGGCCTCTGGGAGGTGATTAGGTCATGAGGGTTGGATTAGTTTTATGTTTAGAGCTTTATCCTAGCACTTACTACAATTTTTAATCAGGTATTTTGTGTTCATTATTTAATGCCTGTCAGTCCCACTAGGACCATAAACTCTGAGAGTAAGGATCATCATCTGTTCACCTCCATGTGTCCAACACTTAATACAAAGTCTGGCACAGAGTAGGTGCTCAAAAAATTTTGGACAAATAAGTGAACGATAAATGCCTTAGGAGAAAGAAAAATGATATGAGATAGGAGTTTACAGAAGGAAGTAAAAGACAGATTTCTGGAGGAGATGACATTTGAATTATACTTAAAAAAAAAAAAAAGTAGCATTTGACCACTGGAAATTAGAGTGGCTGCAGAATCAGTAGATTAAAACCAGGGATGACAGCCTTCACAGGATATAGAGAACAGAGGTGAGGGGCATATATGAGAATAGGGGTTAATTCATTCCATTATTTTGGGCTTGAGCATGTCCGAAGGGGAAAAGGAAATAACGTGGAGATGTTGGGTTGGAGTCTGGTGGAGAGTTGAGTATGGACATGTCCAATATGAGATCCCAGAAATTAAAGTAAAGATGGGGGATGTTGATTTTTCAAATTTGATCTGTCATTAACAGCATGGCTTTTGTGTAGGCCATTTAATCACCTTATTTTTTTAAATTCATAACATGGGATTACTGGACTTGTTTTTTATTGCTTAACTAGATTTTATAAAGATTGATATTTAGTCTTATGGAATTTTTTGAGACTGATAAAGCTGTGCTGAAGTGTATTTTGCTTGTTTTTCTATAGATTATTATCATATACATTCTGGGATTCCACTTTTATACATTTTGTGTAGTGACAAAAATTACATTTATAAAGGGGCTTTTTAAAGGGTAACCTAACCTTATCTTTCCCGGGCTTTATAAATGACTTATATTCAATAATGTCTCTCACCTTGCTCAGAGTCTCCAGTAAATTCCCCAGCAGCAACTGAATATCCTGTGTTAAAGAAAAGAAAAACCAATCATGCTTGAAGGCTTTACAAATGAGCTATGTCTAGAAAAATGAAAGAATTACCATAGTACTGCTTTGCTCAGAAATCTCGACAAATATTGCAACATAAAAGTTTAGGGTTCTGTAGAGGGAAAAATTAGTGAAGCCAATTTCTGTACTAAATCCTGAATGCATAATAGATCTGCTTCTTCTGAGAATGGCAGCACAATCAGATTCTGAGGGATGCTTCATAATCCACTTTAAAGTGTAAATGGTGGCCACTGCATTTTAAGGTTGTTAATTCATCAGGATCAGACACGATACTCTGAAAGGTAACTTTTGTGCTCAGGTTTGGCTATTTCTGATCATCAAGAAGGTCTCCTTCCTAATTTCTTTAAGGATGGTTTTCCACAAATTTCACTTACCTCTAAAGTGAGGTGAGGTGAAAAATATAACTACATTTTGCTTAATTTATTAAGCAATCAAAATGCCAATAGGATACCAAAAGTGGGAAGCAACAGAGGTACAATGACATGGTTTGCATGTAATACATTTTGACAATATTCTAGCAACTGTTTAAAGGTCTTTTGTTGTTGCTCTAAAAACTGGAAAGGACCGCTAGCATGTTGCCCCTACAGTGTTGGGCAGCCCCACTAATTTATACTATCTACAATTGGCAAAATATTTTATGCGCAAGACACTATGATGGTTAGTGTTTGATTGCATAACTGCATACTACCACCTAAATTGAAACACAAAAGTAACCATCAAAATCCCCCACTAAATAAGATATTGACTTTGGAGCTGAGGCCAATGTTTTATTGTGTGAAGGAAGTATCCACCTAGTCTAATTTATTGAAATTTTTAAAATAAATAAATGGTTGTTGAATTTGAAGAAAGATTCTGTTATGGAACCTAGAAAATAGGCTGAACCTAAAGAAAAGACATATAATATGGCTCAGCAAAAGAAAGTCTATTCTAAGCTAATAAGGAAAGAAAATTTGCATAAGTTGCAGAATAACATCAGATAAGTGAGGAATAAAATTTGCATCTACATTTAATATGTTTGCCTTTTGAGAAACAACAAATGTGTTGAGCAATGATTCTCACCAAGGTAACTATCATCATAGGAAGCTGGAGCCACGTCTGTCTGTTTTTCTCGAGCCAATTTCCTTAGAATATCCTTGAATGAGTAATTTGCAATGATATCTGCAATACTGGCAGTGATCACCTGACCTGTGTTCAAACAAATTAATACATTAGCTGAATGAATGCAAGAGACAGGCCCTGTGAATAACATATACTCTCCTGAAAATAATCATGGAATTGCTTGCATTTTTGATGATGAATTTTCCCACATGCCAAATTGCAAGGTAAAACTGGCTACAGCTGGATAGAACTTTCCATTCTGACAGAAGAACCAAAGATGAACTACATAATTTTATCTGTCTTCCCAATGCCTTCACAATACATACTCCCTCCATCTCCAAATGAGAAAAATATCTGTGTAAAGACACCTGTTGGCAAAATTTATGAATTAAATTTTTAATCTGGAACATCGTGGCTAGAAGAAACATCATCTAATTTTGAGATCATCTAACCAAAGCATAACTTCTTATAAGTGGGGAAACTGAGGCCCAGAGAGCATGAGTGCTTTCTCTCCGGTCATGTGGTTTCACTTTTAAGATATTTGGCATTACAACCAAGGTCTCCTTTGGCATTCTAAGAAGACATTTTGTGTTCTCACAAAATACAGATTAAATCTAAAACACTTAATAGATTATGAAATCTATCAGTTATGTTAAGGGAGGGAATTACATAACATTTGAGCTCTTTATTTTTTTATGCTAAAATGTATACGGAGAGCATAAAATTATGACAATGGGAGGCTGTGAGGTCCAGTGAGATCCAGAATTTTAGCAAAAAAAAAAAAAAAAAAAGGAATCCATGGCTGCCAACAATGATATGGTAAGAACTTTGGCTAATATCTCCCAAATAAAGTCACTATTAAAAGTCTTGAAATATGATCATATTGGGGTGGTCAAATATCCAAAAGATGGCCAGCAATTTTCCACCACAATTTCCATGCATTCCTATATTTATAATGGACATCTAAGGGACAAGTGTGATCTCATGCTTCTTGTGAGAAAATTGGAGAAATGACTTCAAGAAACTAACATTTAATATTAATTTTAGTTTTAAAGCCAAATTATTCTTTGGGAATTTACTGATAATTCACACAATCCTTCTGTTTGAAGTCCAAAAGGAATAAAACTATCAAATCTGGCCATAAATATTTCCCAGTGACTGTGCCTGAAATGATTGTGAACAATGTCTACAAAATTTGCCAATTTTCTCTGGTTTAAAGCTAAATACCCCCTTCCCACCTCCCCCCCACACACTGCCTTTGTTTTCTTTAGCTGCTTCAATAAACATTATAATCTTAAGCCTAAATAAAATTTTACGTTACCTATCACAGACAATGCTTCTAAATCTCCTTGGTATGGCTACTTTTCAGCAAATTATCACTGTCCGACATTTTAACTTAAGGAAAGAATGATCTAATCCAGTGAATTAGATTATCTAGTCAAGTGAACTAGAAGAAGTCTTTTTAAACACACATAATTTTTACTTTATAACCATCTGCTACATAAAATATAGTTTTTCAATTTGCAAAATAATTTTTAAGACTGAAATGTTAATTATTTGATGTTCATAATTGTACATGTATGAATTAAGCTTAATAGTAATTTCACATACAATTTTATCATAAACCCATCTCCCAGATCTCTTCCATTGGCTTTTAAAAAAACATTTGTAGTTTTTTATTATTTTATTTTTTATTTTAATTCCCGTATAGTTGAGATGCAGTGTTATATTAGTTTCAGGCATACAATACAGTGATTCAGTAATTCTATTCATTACTCAGTGCTTGTCAAAATAAGTGTACTCTTAATCCCCTTCATATATTTCACTCATCCCCTGTTCCCCATTCTCCCCTCTGGTAACCATCAGTTTGTTCTCTATAGTTAAGAGTCTGTGTTTTGGTTTTTCTCTTTTTTAAATTTGTTCATTTGTTTTGTTTCTTAAATTACACATATGAGTGAAATCGTGGAATTTGTCTTTCTCTGACTGACTTATTTCACTTAGTAATAAACCCTCTGGATCCATCCATGCAGTTGCAAATGGCAAGATTTCATTCTTTTTTATGGCTGAGTAATATTCCATCATTGTTTCTATACCACTTCTTCTTTATCCATTCATCTATTGATGGACAGCTGGACTGCTTCCATAATTAGGCTATTGTAAAGAATGCTGAAATAAACATAGGGGAGCATATATCTTTTTGATTTAGTGTTTTTGTATTCTCTGGGTTAATATCCAGTAGTGAAATTATGGGGTCATATGGTAATTCTATTTTTTAATTTTCAGAGGAAGCCTCCACAGTGGCTGCACCAGTTTGCATGGTGGGAACCAACAGTGCACAAGGATTCCTTTTTCTCCACGTCTTTGCCAACATTTGTTGTTTCTTGTGTTTTGATTTTAGCCATTCTGATAGGTATGAGGTGATATCTCATTGTGGTTTTGATTTGCATTTCCCTGATGATTAGTGACACTGAGCATCTTTTCATGTGTCTGTTGGCCACCTGTTTGTCTTCTTTGGAGAAATGTCTGTTCAAGTTTTCTGACCATTTTTAATTAGATTATTTATTTTTTGGTATTGAGTTGTAGAAGTTCTTTATATATTTTGGATACTAATTCTTTATTGGGTATATCATTTGCAAATATCTTCTCCCATTCAGTAGGTTGTTTTTCAGTTTTGTTGATTGCTTCCTTTGCTGTGCAGAAGATTTTTATTTTGAAATAATCCCAATAGTTTATTTTTGCTTTTGTTTCCCTTGCCTCAGGAGACATACCTAGAAAATGTTGCTATGGCTGATGTCAGAGAAATGACTGCCTATGCTCTCATCTAGGATTTTTATGGTTTCTGGTCTCACATTTTGGTCCGTGATCCATTTTGAGTTTATTTTTGTGTATGGTGTCAGAAAGTGCTCCGATTTCATTCTTTGGCATGTAATCGTTCAGTTTTCTCAATATCATTTGTTGAAGAGACTGACTTTTTCTCATTGGATATTCTTACCTCCTTTGTTGAACATTAATTGAGTATATAACCATGGGTTTATTTCTGGGCTCTCTATTCTGTTCCATTGGCCTATGTGTCTATTTTTGTGCCAGTACCATACTGTTTTGATTTCTATTAGCTTTGTAGTATAACTTGAAATCTGGAATTGTGATACCTCCACTTTGCTTTTCTCTTTCAAGATTGCTTTGGCTAACCAGGGTCTTTTGTGGTTCTGTACAAATTTTAGAATTATTTGTCCTAGTTCTGTGAATAAATCCTGTTGATATGCTATTTTTGCCATTTTAATTACTTATGGGTCTTCATGTGCACCTCCTTTGATTGATTTTATTGGGGACTCCCTGTACCTCCTGGATCTGTATTTATGTTTCCTTCCCCAGATTTGGAAGGTTTTCAGCTATTATTTCTTCAAATAAATTTTCTGCCCCCTTTTCTCTCTTCTTCTGGGATCCCTATAATGTGAAAATCACTATGCTTGATGGTATTACTGAATTCCTTAAGTCTTTTCATTTTGCATTATTTTTTTCCCTCACCTGTTCAGCTTGGTTGCTTTCCATTACTTTATCCTCCAGGTCACTGATCTGTTCTTCTGCTTCCTCTAGTCTATTATTTATTTCATCTCATGTATTTTTAATGTCATTTATTGAGTTCTTCATCTCTGATTGGTTCTTTTTTATGTTTTCTATCTTTTTGGTAAGGGTCATTGATGTCCTCCACTCTTTTCTCAAGTTCCATGAGTATCTTTATGATTACTACTTTAAATTCTCTATTGGGCATATTATTTATCTCCATTTTGCTTAGATCATTTGCTGTGATTTTTGTCCGATTCTTTCATTTGGGACATAATCCTCCGTCTCCTTATTTTGTCCAACTCTCTGTGTCCGTTTCTGTGTATTAGGAAAGTCAGCTACATCTCCTGCTCTTGAAAGTAGTGGCCTTATGAAGAAGAGGTCCTCTACAGTGTGGTGTCACCAGTTCATGAGAACCTGGCACTTCAAAGTGTCTCCTATGTGTGTTGTATGTGCCCTGCTGCTGTGGCTGAGCTACTTTTTCTTCAGTCCAGGCATCTGCAGTGGCTCTCTTTGCCTGTTGTGGGTAGGGTTTGGTCCCTGTGCTGTTAGTCGTCCAGTCTGGGGCTGCCTTGAGCTTGAGTTGAGTCAGACCAGGCATTTGCCAGAGATGCAGTATCACTGAACTTTCCCCATGTTGTTGCCTGAGAAACTTTCATTGGTGGGCAGGTCCTGCACTCAGAACCACTGACTGTCCCCAGCCCACTGCTGGGGCCACAGTATGACAGGTGTGTGTGGTTATCTTTCCCTCTCCTCAGGCCAGGAGTCACTGTGGAGTAGTGCTGGCCCATGTCAGGTCTGTTTGCACACTACCAGACTTGTTGCACCACTTTATTTTTTGTTTATTTTTGTTTTATTTTTATTATGTTATATTAATCACCACACAGTACATCATTAGTTTTTGATGCAGTGTTCCATGATTCATTGTGTGTGTATAACACCACTTTGGATGTCTTCTGGCCAAGAGTGTTAAAGGGGTGGATCCTCAAAGTGCATAGGGGCAGGAGGCAAGGTGTCAGCAAGTTTTTTGCTGATCTATGGGAGGGGACCTGCAGCAACTGGGACTAAAGCTGGTCTGACTGGAGGGGGACAGATCGACTGAAGTGCAAATGGTGTTAGCAAGTTAGGTAGTAAGTATTGGCAATGCCATGCTGGTTCCTGCAGATGGCATGTTTATGCTGGGGTTTTAAGTCCCACTGGTTATAAGAACTTGTGAATGTCAGCCCCTCTGGTTTTCAAAACCAATGTAATAGGGATTCATCATCCCCCTGAGGGATCCCTGACATGATAGTCTATTTCTCTCCCTTCTCTGTGCCTGCAGTGTCCCTCCCTCCCAAGGACAGCCCCAGGGGTCTGGTTAGCTCCCTACCACATCTTTACCTTTCCTACCCTCTTCAATATGACGTCTTCTCTACATTCAGTTGTGGAGTTTGTTCTGCCAGTCTTGGGGTTGTTTTCTGGGCTATTTACACTGATGTGAGTGTTATCTAGTTGTATCTGGGGGACAAGGTGAGCTTAGGGTCCTCCTAATCCACCATCTTTCCCAGACTCCCAATATTTGTACTCTTCCATTGACTTTTAAATATGATCAGGTGTCTTCCATTTTAAAAGAAAAACTTCACTCAACTATTCATCTCTTTCATAGTCTACTCTATCTTTATCCTAAACTTTACAGCCAAAATTCAGCAAATATTCTCTGTCATCTCTATGTAGGCATCCCATCCACATGCATGGCTTTAATTGTCACCAAGATGCAAGTGATGGAAGTTTGTATTTTAGCCTAGATATCTTCTCTGAGCTAAAGCCCATACATCTAAACACTTATGTGAAGAACCTTGAATATCTCAAACATTTTCATATTCAACATAACCAAAAGCAAACTCATAATATTCCCTCTACAATACACTCCAAACCTGTTCTCTTCCAGGGTTCCCCATCTCAGTGGGTGAGACCCACCTATAACCATGCAGTTGCAAAAGTCAGAAACATATGCTTGGCATCCTCCCTTCCCTCACCCACACATATCAACCCATTAGATAAGCTGTTTATTTCCCCCCCAAATCATCTCTCAAATTTCTCCCCCTTTTCAATCTGTACTATTACCACTCTAAGAAGCAAGCATCTTCATCTGAACCTTATAGCTAGTTTACCTTATAAACTTATAACTAACTTATCACTTTATGACTGGTTTGCTGATACTTCACTTTGGCCAACCTCCAATCCAGTTTCCATATAACAACCAGAGTGATCTTTTCACCCCAAAACATAGATCTGATCATAGCATCTCATGCTTAAAACTCTCCAGTGGTTTCTCATTATTCTCAAGACAAGCAACAATTAATTACTATAGCTAAGGCCATCTATTTAAACTCCTGCAATCCACCAGGGACTTCTTATTGTTTTCAGGAAAAGAAAAATCTGCTTACCTTGGCCTGCAAGCCATGGCCAGGGGGGCTGCTCCACATCACACAGCAGCTCCTCCCCATCTCCTGACTCTGGTCACCCTGGCTTCCCTCTCTCTCACCTGACTGCTCAGCTTCAGGTCATAGAACCTTTCCATAAAGTCCCTTCTCTCTTTGCTAGTTCCCTCCTAGCAAAGTTCAGATCTCAGCTCAGGGTTGCTTGCTTCCAAGTTAGTTGACATTAGGGAAGTTGCTGGCCTATGTAACACCTTTTTAAGAACTAGAAGGCATCACCCCGTCTGGGCAGATGCTGTCCCACATCTAGTTCAGGGCTCCCTAAGCAGAGCACAGGTTGTATTTCAGTCCCCTGTTCGCCAGTGTTCACAGGACAAAACAGCTGCAAGAAACACCCTCGGAGAAGCCTCCTACACTCTCATGGCTCCATCATGACAGGCCTTTCCTTCACAGCGAGTACCACGTGAGGACTTGGGTGAGTGTTGGATTAATGCCTGCATCTTCCCCCAGGTATTAACATTGTGAGGGTAGGAACAATGTCTGTCTTTACTCATCACTGTATCCCCAGCATCTAGCAGCACAATGCCTGGCGTAGCCTCAATAAACACGTGGTGAATAAATGAATTAAGTTGCAACAGTATTTTAAAATATCATTTATATAACAATGTACAATGGGAAATGATAGCTCAATTATTTGGGAAACCATGAACATGGATATAAAATGAATGTAATAAAAGGTCAATGTTTGATTGTTACTTGTGCTTCACCTTCTTGTTACTAACAACAAATGGGCATTTCTTCTCTGCTAATGGAACGTACCTTGCCAATAAAAACTTCCCGGTCCTCCTACTATGAGGTCTCCATTCTACAAAACAGAAACAGCAACAATTGGAAAAACCAAACAAAACAGATTTTTTTTAAAGGTGATAAATCATTGTTAATAAGCATTGCTCTCACAATTTGTTATACACAAAAAAGCAATTTTTAAATGAGGCCCTTCTATCAGAGGCATGCAGCTCATTTTAATTCTTTTTCTTGCTTTCCACTATTTAGTGTGTTAGCATAGTAAATAATTTTCATTTGACTCAATTAGCTAAGTTGAATTCTTTCCCTTGAGGATATATAAATTCAGTTCTTTGGCACTGCCTCAGGTAAGCAAAATATATACAAGTTTAATGCTGTGTAATTTAGCAGGCATTATCTTTTGAGCCTTGGCAACAAAAAGAAAATTTGGTTTCTATTTATCTCAAGGCCACAGTAATGACTGTTTTTTCCATACATCTGCAACCACCTCCCTCTCCCCTTCTCAGGAGAGAAAGCAAAAACTCCAGACTAGCAAATATAAATTTTTCCTTCTCCTTACAACCCCACCTTCCAACCTCTGCATCCTTAACTTTCAGTGGAAAAAAAAAGGACAATGATTAAAAAAAAAAGGCAATGAATTTTGTAGGCTGAAGAATTTTTTCTATACTATTTTCAAAACCATGAAATCTTTGTACCCTCTTACTAGGCATCTCTGTTTTTAATTTTGTGAAAGGATGTGTGAATTTTAACACTAATGTTAAATCTCATCAGTGAATTATAGCTAAGAGATAAAGCAATTCACTGATTCTTGTGATTTTTTTTGGAAGCACATTTTTCCCACTGAGTTTTTGAGATTTTTCATTTAAAATGACCATCACAAGAGATGGGAAGAAAGACTGTTGCTTTTTATCATATGTATTTCTGTGTTATTTTAAGAGTTTGTCATCTTCATAGATTCATAAAAATAAAGAGCAAACAAAAACATTTGAAGAAGTTGCCAAAACAGACTAGATATATACCTAAAGATTCTTTTGGTGGTTGTGGTTTATGGGGTTGGGGATGCGAGTGAGACAGAGGGCAAGAGGGCAAAAAAAAAAAAAAAAAAAACAGCTAATACAAATATTAGAAGCTACAAGACCAAAGGAATTCACCTTATAAAAATCCAGACTAAATCCTGCTTGGCAGTAACCCTGGCCTTCTGGATCAGCATTACCTAGAGGGATCAAAATGTAGAAATGTTATAACATCATCATTCCCAAGGTATATTTTAATAACCAATTCAGGATATTCTGTTATTTTCTCTATATACTTCTAAATTTAAAATAACCAATATGTGTTTTATATTTTTTTAAATTCATTCTGAGTAAGTTATGACATATATTTCAATTTATTTTCTTGTCCTAAATATCATCATGATTCTCTAGTAAGATTGTTAGGAATAACGTCCCTTGGAGCTATCATACTGGGTTTTACAACTCATGTTTGTTTGAAGAAATAAACTCTCCTTCTTTCAGCCATGTTCTGCATTCTCCATGTGGCAGTAATGTGTTTCTGAGCTGCCTGAGTGTTCTATGCGAAGCCACATGTGTCATTCCTAAAGAAATCCCTTGAGCAAGAGAGAGGTAAACAAGGTCACCTGGGCAGATGCTTTCTGCTGAGGGCACCAACAAGGATTCCAATTTTAATGATTGCCAAGAGGAAGTTAATTTAAAATTGTTCTATTATCATTAGTTAGGTACATTTGGAAATTGCATTTATGGTCACAATGAACCACACGGGCACACTGGAATAAAACAGTGTTTGCAAAAGAGAAAGCTCTCTAGTAATGGCTTATTTTGTATTCTATCCAATGTAATTCACTAACTGAATGTCCAATAGGTCCTTACCATACCGTTTTTAAAATTATGGGTAGGTCAACCTGTGGATTCCCAGGGGATTGTTATAAAAAGTTTCTAGGACATCAGGATCAGGAATTTACTACTGTCTACAGCTTCTTCTTCTTCTTTTTTTAGATTTTATTTATTATTTGGCACAGAGGGGAGAGAGAGAGAGACTGATTGATCATGAGCAGGGGGTAAATGTAGGGGGAGAAGCAGACTCCCCACTGAGCAGGGAGCCTGATGCCAAGCTTTATCCGAGGACCCTGGGACCATGACCTGAGCTGAAGGTAGACGCTTAACCCACTGAACCACCCAGGCACCCCCCGTCTACAGCTTCTAAAGTCCTTAGCATAAAATCAAAACGTAGTTCAGTGGGGGGCATCTCAATCATTATGTAGTTTGATATGAACATGCAAATAATTACTCCTTTTTTTTTTTTTTTTATCAAGGATATTCCTCAATGGAAACTAAGAAAAGAGAGCAGGAAAGGAATTGGACATTATCATAGGAAAAATATATAGACTAGGTATGCCTGTTCCAGAAGCTTTTTGATAGATCTAGCCTTTCTAGCTTTTTCTAGAATGTCTTCTGTTTTTTCTTTCCTTTGGTTAATCCTTAGCTAATTTTAGCATTGTCATCATCCATTTCTCTCCAGATGCTCCCTGTATATTTTAATACACTGTTCTATCGTGTACACTGTATTTTTTTACAATAATACCTGTTTTTAATTCAAATGTCCATTAATGCCTTGTGGGGTTCTTTTTTAAAGCTAAGAGTTTTTTTCCCCAGCTTTATTCAGGTATACTTAATATATAAAAAATGCATATTTTAATATATGCATTTTGATGAGTTTGGACATAGGCATACACCCATGAAACCATCACCAAAATCAAAGTAATAAGGATTTCTATCACCTACAAAAAAATTCTTGTGTCCCCTTGTTTGTTTGTTTTCTTGTGGTAAAAACACTTAACATAAGATTTAACCTCTGCAATTTTAAGTGTACAACATCTTACGCTATATTTTTATGAAATTTCTTCCTTATTTTAAGTTGTATTTTGTGGTTTGTAGTTCTGAATGCTATAAAATTCCCTAAAGGTTCATGTGTATAACCTCCAATGTCTGGGTACCAGTTTTCTGGAAGTTCATGTGTGTAAATATTTCTATATGAATACCTGATATATGATTATGTAAACACATATGTGTAATCTTGCATATATTTAGAAGTATATTTTTCTAATGTACAAACCTCTTCAGAAATCCTTTTTTTAAAGCCAAGTCTTTCTTTCATTTTTAATATTATAAATTATTCAAAAAGGAAGAAATATGACTGTTCTTTGAAATTATTTTGTTTCAAAACAGGAAACTGAAAAACTTAAGAGAAAATACTAATTTTTTATGAAACTCATTGAGAAAATAACCAACTTCAAATGTTTATTTGAAGCAGTGGTTATAAGAAAATGTGAGGTAATTTTTTCTCTTAGAGTTATAGTTCATAGAGCTAAAGGAATCTATCTTCCTGAACTTCAGAGCGTCTGTAAATTTTAAAATTATGTCCCAGAATGAACTCAAGAATCCAGGGAATCATGCTGATTGGAAGACCATATGTAAATAATCCTCACCTGAATTATGAATGATCATAAGAGCTCTAGGCATGTCATGAATATGAAAGAGCAGATTAGTTCCCATACTGCTAAACGTATCAGTGGGGTATGTTTGTGATAGGGAATTAGCATGAGAGAGTTCTTTAAATTCTCTTTTGAAAATAATATTGCTGGTGTTCCTTCTGTGATATTGACCATATGCTCCTGAACAAGCTGGCTTTGTGTTAATGAACTGTAAACACCCAAGGGAAGGACAGGAAGTCCGCTCCTTGGGTGAATTTAAGGAGGAAGTATTTGTAGTAAGAGAGTGACCACAAGGAATATGAAAACTGTAGCTGTGTACTAGAGTTGGAAGAATTCTTGGCAATTTATTTAGCTATTCTGCAATTCAACATGAACTCCATTTTTACCTTGGTCAAGTTGTTCTTTTATTTAGGAAAATAAACAGTAAGTAAACTGGCACCATAATGTGCCCGTGTCACTCAAGACACAAGGCTGCTATAATTCTTATTTTCAGGTAAAGGCTCAGACTCATGTCTAAGTGCCATGTGCCGTATTTTAACTTGAGTTCTCTCATCACAGAGGCACTCAGTCAAAAAGGCAGAATAAGAGGCAGTGACAAATTTTATAAACGATCACCCTCCATGTTGGTTGGAAGAGTATGAGAGATCACCAAGGCAAGAGGAGTGTGAAGGATGGGCTCACCGTTTCAGCTCTACTAGTTTACTGTACTGGGGAAGGCTTTTTAGCAAAACATGAGCAATATGATATGAACAGGATTGGTGAAACATGTTCCGTGTTAAATCTCAGCCCTACCATTAGTTTTCTGAGTAAATTCAGGATTTTATTTATCTCTCTACTTGACTTTTATCTTTAGCATAATAGTAATGGCCTCATACTGAACCAAGGAACACAACACTCTGAGTGGGACATGACCCAAAATATGCCTCTGTTGGCTGTTGGCTGTTGCCTATACCTGGGAAACTCCCGCTCGCCCTCTCCAACAGCCATTTGCTAAGAGAGCTCTTTGGTCCTGTCTCAAAGCTCCTCTCCCCACCCAGGCAGGCCATGTCACTCCCTACTTGCTTGCCTTATTATATTTTTTCTTTGTAGCACTTTTTGCTATATGACGTTATATTATGAACTTTTCTTTTAAAAAAATTCTTTTCATTGATATATAATTGACATATAACATATTATTAGTCCAAGGTATATAACATCATGATTTGCTATATGTATATACTACAAAATGATCCCTACAGTAAGTCTAGTTAACACCCATCACTACAGATCATTATAAATTTTTTCTTTTCTTTTTTTTTTTGGTTGAAGATTTTATTTATTTATTTGACAGAGACAGACACAGCAAGAGAGGGAACATAAGCAGGGAGAATGGGAGAGGGAGAAGCAGGCTTCCCACTGAGCAGGGAGCCTGATGCGGGACTCAATCCCAGGACCCTGGGATCATGACCCAAAGGCAGACACTTAACGACTGAGCCACCCAGGTGCCCCATAAATTTTTTTCTTATGATGAGAACTTTTAAGATCTACTCTCTTAGCAACTTTCAAATATACAATACAGTATTCCTAACTATAGTCACCCTCCTGGTCTTTACAGCCCCTGGACGTTTTTATCTTATAACTGGACGTTTGTACCCTTTGGCCACCTTCACCACTTTCACCCATCTTCCCACCCCCCCACTTCTGGCAACCACCAATCTGTTCTTTGTATCTATGAGTTTGGCAGGGGGGTGGTGGTTTTGCTTTTGTTAGGTTCTGCATATAAGTGGTATTTTTCTTTGGTATTTGTCTTTCTCTGTCTGACTTATTTCACTTAGTATAATGCCTTCAAGTTCCATCCATGTTGTCCCAAATGGCAGGATTTCCTTCTTTTTATGGCTAACCAACATGCCATTGTACATATATATAACATCTTCATTATCCATTCATCCATTGACAGATGCTTAGATTGTTTCCATGTCTTGCCTACTGTGTGCAATGTTGCTATGAACGGGGTGGGCGCAGATATCTCTTTGAGATACTGATTTCATTTCCTTTGGCTATATACCCAGATGTAGAATGACTGGATCTGAACACTTACATGTTTGTTGTCTGTCTCCCCCACTAGAATGTAAGTTTCTTAAAGATTGGGTTTTATTTTCTCTTGTTCTGTGCTTTATTCCCCAAACATAGAATAATTAGTGTTCAATGTGTTGAATAGATACATAATCGAGTCTCATTATCAACAAGGAACCCTCTGTTTTAAAGCCATTTAAAATAAAACCTTAATTTCACAGATTATTCATTCGGCTGACATTTGTCATGATGTGAGGAAGTGGCTAATTAATTTCAATATTTTTAAACAAAAGTCATGATCTTCTCTTTGCCAAAATCCTCCCCCAAAACCATCTGAGTTAGCTGTTTCACTTTGATCTTCAGATTAAATCTCAGTGGCTTCTTTATTAACCCTCTGATATCACTGATCCATTCTTTATCTTCATTGTTTTATTTCTTTTTAAAATTTTTTTATTATGTTAATCACCACACATCATTAGTTTTTGATGTAGTGTTCCCTGATTCATTGTTTGTGCATAACACCCAGTGCTCCACGCAGAACGTGCCCTCTTTAATACCCATCACCAGGCCAACCCATCCCCCCACCCCCCTCCCCTCTAGAACCCTCTGTTTGTTTTTTTCAGAGTTTTTCAGAGTCCATTGTCTCTCATGGTTTGTCTTCCCCTCCGATTTCCCCCCCTTCATTCCATTGTTTTATTTCTGATATGTGTTTATTACCTTGCCAAAATTAATCTTTTTTTTTAAAGATTTTATTTATTTATTTATTTGACAGAGAGAGACACAGTGAGAGAGGGAACACAAGCAGGGGGAGTGGGAGGGGGAGAAGCAGGCTTCCCGCTGAGCAGGGAGCCCGATGAGGGGCTCGATCCCAGGACCCTGGGATCATGACCTGAGGTGAAGGCAGACGCTTAACGACTGAGCCACCCAGGCACCCTGCCAAAATTAATCTTGAATCTAAAAAAAATTCACACAAAAATGGTGAAATTTTACTTAACAGTTTTGGAAATCTAATTTGGAATTGGGTTGTTAAAAAATCAATTTCCTGAAACCAGTTACCAGAATGTTCTAATGACATTTCTTTCCTCAGTGCGGTTTTGCAAACTATCAGGAATATGAATGAAAATCCACTGGTTTCTTTCTGGCAAATCTCAATGACCGACACGACAGGTAGAAAACTGGAAGAATTCACAAAAAGACTGAGTAGATCTACCAATTGGAAATGAATGCTGTCCCGGGGCGCCTAGATGGCTCAGTCAGTTAGGCAGCTGCCTTTGGCTCAGGTCATGATCCCAGGGTCCTGGGATCGAGCCCCTCATTGGGCTCCCTGCTCAGCGGGAAGCCTGCTTCTCCCTCTCCCACTCCCCCTGCTTGTGTTCCCTCTCTCGTTGTGTCTCTCTCTGTCAAATAAATAAAATCTTTAAAAAAAAAAAAAAGGAAATGCTGTCCCAAGTCCGGGAGTGTTCCACCCAGAAGTGATTAAACAGCTGTGCCCCAAAGATGGCACTTGCAGGCTTGCTTTCGAGGATGTTCACTGGAAGCCCCCTAGAATGGCCAGATGAGACTTACACTCTAAGTATACAGAGTCTTTTTTAAAAAATGGAGATTAAACACCTAAAGGAGAGAAGTGTGCCATGCAGATAACTGGAGCACACGACTGCCAAAGAAAGCAACAGTTGTCAAGAACACAGGCTGCAAGGCGCCTGGGGGGCTCAGTTGGTTAAGCATCCAACTCTTGATTTCAGCTCAGGTCATGATCTCAAGGCTGTGAGATCAAGCCCCATGTCGGGCTCTGTGCTGGGTGTGGAGCCTGCTTAAGATTCTCTCTCCCCCTCTCCCTCCGCCCCTCCCTCCCACTCATGCTCTCTGTCTCTAAAAAACAAAGCAAAACACCAAACACAGGCTGGACAGAAAGCTGATGTCAGAGTGTCCCCAGTTCCAAGCACAGTAGCTAGTTAAGACCACTCCTGCCATTAAAAAGTGAAGTGCGTGGTCAGCATTCTTCAGATCACAGCCTGAGTTTTGGAGAACAACTGAGAGTTTAAGGCCTAAAGTAAGGAACCAGGCAATTCTCCTGCAAAATATCTAAAAGAAATTTTATACAACATGGAAGAGGATCAACAGAATTCTGTGTCTTCCCCGCCATGTCACAGAAAGGCGTCCCGAAAGGCTGTCCGTAACCTTCACCCCCGTCTCTTTGTCCTTACTAACGGTGTTCTGACATTGCCTGCACCATCTACCACAGAAAGGCTCTTGAGCTAAATTACAGTTTCAAGGAATAAAATCACTTACTGTTCCGACAGGGAGAGTACTCTGCGTATGCACTGAAATTCTGGATTGCTACATAGCAAGTGCCAACTGGGTCCTTTTCTGGTGTTGGTTTGAGAGTTCTCCAGTGATACAGAGAGGCGCAGGCCTGTGATACAACAAAGACAATCAATATTTTCTTGACATAGTTTCCACATACCATGATAGGATATAACTTGTTGACTAAGGTACCTAAATTCATGATAAACTATGTTAAAGTAGGGGGTGAATTAATTGGCTTCCAGCATGCTGGTAAGTACCTCAGTAGTCAGAGTTAATGAAACATCCAAAGCCATTTTTTTTTAACATTAATGTACCACAGAATCAGAACAAATTAAACATATAGAAAGGAATGAGATTTTCCCCTACAGGATTTTAAGTTAAATAAGTGTCAAAAGTGATTGTTTCCTAATTGAGGGTTGCTGGAGTGGTGGGGGGTGGGAGGGATGGGGGGGCTGGGTGATAGACATTGGGGAGGGTATGTGCTATGGTGAGCGCTGTGAATTGTGCAAGACTGACGAATCACAGACCTGTACCCCTGAAACAATTAATACATTATATGTTAAAAAAAAAAAAGAAGATAGCAGGAAGGGAAAAATGAAGGGGGGCGGAAATCGGAGGGGGAGACGAACCATGAGAGACGCTGGACTCTGAGAAACAAACTGAGGGTTCTAGAGGGGCGGGGGGTGGGGGGATGGGCTAGGCTGGTGATGGGTATTAAAGAGGGCACGTTCTGCACGGAGCACTGGGTGTTATATGCAAACAATGAATCATGGAACACTGCATCAAAAACTAATGATGTAATGTATGGTGGTTAACATAACATGAAAACAAAGTGATTGTTTCCTAACGGCAAAGAACTCACACCTTCTTTTCTTTTTTAAAAATATAGGACTTACCTAGAATCAAATGATCATTGAAGCAGTGAATAAATCAGTGTGATGTCTTAAAATGAAGACTAGTTACTTTCTTTGTCTAGTTGTTACATTAAGAAATTATTTTCAAATCAAAGGATGCAGACAAATTTGTAAACCTCTGTTTTGTGGATTTCCCTGGTTTGTCACAGACGGTATATCTTACAACTTTTTAAACAATGACTTTCATTTGGACACCCTTGCCACAGTGTTCTTGACTTTGTTTTTCATTTAATGGTTTTTATTGGCAACAAAACAAAAATTAATTTAAACAACAGTAAGAAACATGATTCTTGCATAAAATACTCTTCTTTTCTCCAGAAGCTTGGATTCTAACAAAAGCATGGTATTTCCAAGGGTATCAAATATGAAAGAGAATATATGAAATCCTCTTTAAGTAAAATAAACAATATTAATTTTGTTACAAAGGAGAGAGGCAATGAAATAAATGTCTAGAAGACATAGGCATCGTTTTGACTTGTTTTGCTAGCTAGAATCCTCCATAAGTGTGTTTTACCTGATTATTCAAGTGCTCATTATTCTCAGGACACATAATTGCAGATTCCTCGAATACGGAACCACTAGCCTACCTCCTAGTTTGATGGTATCACTCTTAAAACAATGCCAGAAAAATGAAGGCAGACACTGTTTTTAAAGTCCTTTCATGATTCCAAATGTGTCCTTGATAATCAGTCCCCTGCGTAACTACTTTTAGTAAAAATAACTTATAGTCTCAAGTAAGAAGAGTGTTTCCACTACTTGAGTTTTTTGGTATTGTGAGGTCTTGGCCAATACCTAAAAACTGCGAATCTCATCCACGTTCCCTATCTTAGGGCCCTTTTGGTAAACTGACAAGTTATATGGTTAATATGTTTAACATAAAGTTCCCCACAGTGAAAAGCAGGAGTCTGGGCAGTGCAGACATTCACCTGTGCCGCCAGTAGTCTGCCAAATGACCTCACCTGCTGGATCCCCACGGCACACTTAAATGCCAGGAAACTTTTCCCCAGTACTTGCCTGCTGTCAGCTCTAGAAAGTTACCCTTTTTATATCTGCTCAGTTTCACACTGATGTGAAACATACTGATGAGATGAATTTGGCCTGTGACCCAAACTTAAAACATACACATATGACACCTGGATATTCAAAAGAATACTTCAGCATTTTGAAGTTCTGATAATTATCACATAGGGTAGAATTTATTTCCTTACCCTGCTAAGTTTCAGTGCTCAAAGGAAAAAAATAACTTGAAATATACTTAATATTATCTTATTTCCTTTCACATAATTTTGAAAATGCAAGCATGCCCCCAAATTAACCATTTTTATTATGAATATGGCATATGATTTCATTTTCAGTGACCCTGAAGGCTTCTACAAGTGTTGAATAACTTGTATAATTTGTCTGTAAATTACAGATAAATTTTCAAGACTTAAAAATATCAATATAGTACCCAAAAGATTTTTTTTTACCCCAAATAGTTATTAGATGGAAGTAGCTAGCTTTCCAAAGAAATTCACATATCATACACCACTAAAGGATAAAAAGGTTTTTACCAGTTCTGGAATGTGAAAACCATATTAGTGCAAGTACAATCCTATAGAGACCATACTGTAAATTCTGGATTTGTAACTGGAGAGGGCTATCTGTATTTTATACATTACCTGTTTATGTCAAAATCTCCTTGGGGGGTTAACCACAGACCAAATAAAGCAAGGCATTTCCTTTAGATACTTATTCTTATTAAATCATAATTCAGGCAGCTTTAAACAAATCCTAAAAGCAAAGTTATTGCTTTGTTGTTGTAAGGAAATCAAAGCCAATGGTTTAAAAAATTCTCCCAACAAAAAAAATTTCCAGATCAGCCTAATACAGTCATTTATTTCTCAATAACTTAGACATATATCATTACTTGAAACAATAAGATAATAGAATTATAAAGTCATAGCATTTTAAAGCTGAATGACATCTACTTGGGAGTGAGATTTTTTTGCTTTAAAAAGTATTAATGTATTCAGAGAACCACGTAGTTAGTGGTTATATTTTTAAAGAAAAATTTCCTTTAGCTTTAAAAATGATCAATGATGCCACAGTAGATAAACTTTTAAAGAATCCAAATGGCAGTCCTATTTCTCTGGTCAGTGTGTAATCAGCCCTTTAAATCAATCTTGAGCAATAAAATATTTACCTCCTTAATATTTAGCTTTTATTTTTCTATCTTCCTTAGTTGTTTTTGAAATATTCAAAAATATCTCACTGATGTGGAAAACAAGCTTTATCTCCTTTGAACACTAGAATAAATTCTTTAATTTTAAGCACCAAGTTTATTTTTAGAATGCTGATAAATTCATCATTAAAATTCTGGCATGTCCTTACATGAAAGTATTTTTATAAATATGAGCTTTAAAACGTTTCAGAATACATATTATTCCAAAGCATCCCCATGATTCATACTCACCACAACTTCCCCTTTGTGAGCTTTCACTGTTGCTCCAAACCACTGATTGGATTTAAATTCTATAGGTTCCTTGGTTCCGTTAACTCTGATCTTTCTGTTGTCTGACAAGGAGGACATGGAATTGTTAATAATTTGTAAAATGTGGCAGCCAGATATAATGCGTAAAAATGAACGTGTCCGTTAAAAATACTTGAAAAACAATTTTCATACATGGAGGGGGAGGTTCTAATCAAGATTTTTCATTTAGAAAAATGCCAAACGAAAATGCATATTTGAACATGACATTTCATAACTTACAAGAAGCAATTTTTTTACAACTTGTTTTCAGAGAGAACTGTATTATAAACTTGATGTGGACTCTGCTAGTCTTGAATCTACACGTTTGTCATTGATTTATAAAAGTTCGAAGACCAGATACTTATAACTGCCCTAAGGAATTCCAAATCTTTTCCAATAGGGAAACACACAGGAATCTCCCTGATCAGAGAAGCACGAGTTTCTTGGCATGAGTTAGCAGGAATGATTGTGAAGGACTCCAAGGTCTTGGCTTTTAACTGAGTAACATGTTTCTATGCAGCCACAGAAAATAACACCTCAACACAGTTTTATATACACTTTGCAGATGTCAGAATGAGGGGGGCCATCTGGGTAGAAACTCAACCCAATTATAGCACACTTCAGGTCTTAATAAAAAGCAGATATCTTTTCTTTCACTCTTGATTCCCAGTCAACGTATTTCCCACATGGTTCTAACCGCATGGTTCTAACTGGAGCTTTGTCAGTAATAGCTAATGAATTTCAAAAGACATTTGTACCAAGGCATTTTATTTGTATGTGTTTCCTTTGGTATGCATTTCATTTTTCTTCCTTGACTCTATAATAAATGCATTACAAAATGAACTTTTAACTCCTATTAAGTGAGGCCAAAATATACATGTAATTAACATTAAATTGAGTTTACATATGATTACAGACTTTTACAAATTATATATACTCAATCTTAATCTAAAATTTACATTTTACATGTTAGTAGAAAATCATGAATTTCCTTCTTAAAAACCTTATGCTTTTGTTGTTTCCGAGCTTTTTTTTTTTTAAAACAAGTTCTGTAAATCCTTACCAGAAATGCACACAACTAGCAAAGAACTAGAGCATCTTACAGATTATAGCATACACTTGAAAATATAAACATTTCTATTTATATGTAGGCACTTTGGAAGATTGTAGAGCTCAGAGACAAAGAATCTTATCACCATTAATTGAGTGACTGGGGACAATTCTTTTAATCTTTGGAGTTTTGATTTCTTCTATAAAATAAGGCTAAGATTACCTTCCCCCTTTCCTCTTTCACAGGTGATCAAAGTCATAAAGATCACATGAGATAAATGAAACTGAAAGTGCTTTCTTTATAAGCTGAGAAGCTGTACACTACAGAAATCATGTAGCCATACCGTTGAAAGTCCAAACCCTTTACAAATATCTCTTACTTAGAAACCTGGAAACTCAACCTAAGTCCAAGAATTGGAAAGGACCACACAGACACACACACACACACAGACACACACATACACACACACACACACACACACAGGTTATTTATTATTGGTGATTTTTGGTACTCAGCAATGAAATTAGTAACACCTCTCAAGATTGTCAATGTGGCTTTGATTGATTACAGGAAGAAAGTACAACACAGTGGCTTTGAAATTTCCAATCTGCTAAAAAGCCATGAAAAGACCAGCACCTCCAAAATTTCAAATATCCTTAAAGAAGATCCCTCCCACGTTCCTGGGAGGAAGGAAATGGATTCTGGGGAAAAAGCAGAAGCCACTTTCAAATTGACCTTGTTTTGCTAGAGAAAATGATGTGACTTGGCCTTTGTGACTCCTGAGACATCTTTTCTGCTGTTCTGAGGTTGAACTGTGTAGTAACTGGATTAAAAGCGTAAATAAATGAAAATCCAGGTGAAACTTTTTTCAAGGGAAGGATCAACATATTTAATATATAAAAAATTCCCGAATCAAGGAAAGACTAACATTGTACAGGAGAAAGTTCTAAGGACTTGAATAAGCATTGCGGAGTGAAGAAGAAATTAAATAGCCTGTAAATTCATGGACAGGTCCTGAGCCTCAAGTTAAAACAATAATGGCTTAACACTTGTCACCTACCAGTTTGGCAAAAAATATTAATATTCACTCTGTTTGCAAGATGATAACTCAACATAGTATTTTGGAAGGGCCATTTGGCAACATATGTCAAAGTTTTAAATGTAAATTTTTTAAAGGTTTATTTATTTTAGAAAGGGAGAGAGAGAGAAAGAGCATGAGTGGGAGGGGCAGAGGAAGAGGGAGAGAGAATCTCAAGCTGACTCCAGGCTGACCACAGAGCTCCACATGGGGCTCGATCTCATGACCTTCAGAGCAGGACCTGAGCTGAAACCAAGAGTCAGATGCTTAGCCGACTACACCACCAAGGTGCCCCTAAATGTACATTTATTTATTTTTTATTTATTTTTAAATTTAATTTAATTTTATTATGTTATGTTAGTCACCATACAATACATCATTAGTTTTTGATGTAGTGATCCACGATCCATTGTTTTTGTATAACATCCAGAGCTCCATGCAGCACGTGCCCTCCTTAATACCCATCACTGGGCTAACCCATCCCCCCACCCCTCTCCCCTCTAAAACCCTCCGTTTGTTTCTTGGAGTCCATAGTCTCTCATGGTTTGTCTCCCCCTCAGATTCCCCCCCTTCATTTTTCCCTTCCTTCCCCTAAAGTCCTCCCTGTTATTCCTTATGTTCCACACATGAGTGAAACCATATGATAACTGACTTTCTCTGCTTGACTTATTTCACTCAGCATCATCTCCTCCAGTCCCATCCAGGTTGATGAAAAGTTGGGTATTCATCCTTTCTGATGGCTGAGTAATATTCCATTGTATATACGGACCACATCTTCTTTACCCATTCGTCTGTTGAAGGGCATCTCGGCTCTTTCCACAGTTTGGCTATTGTGGACATTGCTGCTATGAACATTGGGGTGCATATGGCCCTTCTTTTCACCACATCTGTGTCTTTGGGGTAAATACCCTGTAGTGCAATTGCTGGGTCATAGGGTAACTCTATTTTTAATTTTCTGAGGAACTTCCACACTGTTTTCCAAAGTGGCTGTACCAACTTGCATTCCCACCAACAGTGTAAGAGGGTTCCCCTTTCTCCACAACCTCTCTCCAACATTTGTTGTTTCTTGCCTTGTCAAATTTTGCCATTCTAACTTGTGTAAGGTGGTATCTCAATGTGGTTTTGATTTGAATTTCCCTGATGGCTAAAGATGATGAACATTTTTTCATGTTCTGTTAGTCGTTTGTATGTCTTCTTTGGAGAAGTGTCTGTTCATGTCTTCTGCTCATTCTTTGACTTGATTATTTGTTTTTTAGGTGTTGAGTTTGAGAAGTTCTTTATAGATCTTGGAAATCAGTGCTTTGTCTATAGTGTCATTTGCAAATATCTTCTCCCATTCTGTGGGTTACCTCTTTGTTTTGTTGATAGTTTCTTTTGCTGTGCAGAAGCTTTTTATCTTGATGAAGTCCCAAAAGTTCAGTTTTGCTTTTGTTTCATTAGCCTTTGGAGATGTATCTTGAAAGAAGTTGCTGTGGGTGATGTCAAAGAGGTTACTGCCTATATTCTCCTCTAGGATTTTGATGGATTCCTGTCTCACACTGAGGTCTTTCATCCATTTTGAGTTTATTTTTGTGTATGGTGTTAGAGAATGGTCGAGTTTTATTCTTCTGTATATAGCTGTCCAATTTTCCCAGCACCAGTTATTGAAGAGACTGTCTTTTCCATTGCATATTTTTTCCTGCTTTGTCAAAGATCATTTGACCATAGAGTTGAGGGTCCATATCTGGGCTCTCTATTCTGTTCCATTGGTCTATATGTCTGTTTTTGTGCCAGTATCATGCTGTCTTGGTGATCACTGCTTTGTAATATAGCTTGAAATCAGGCAATGTGATGCTGCAGCTTTGTTTTTCAACATTTCCTTGGTGATTCGGGGTCTTTTCGGATTCCATACAAATTTTAGGATTGTTTGTTCCAGCACTTTGAAAAATGTCATTGGCGTTTTGATCGGGATGGCATTGAAGGTATAGATTGTTCTGGGTAGCGTAGACATTTTAACAATGTTTATTCCTCCAATCCATGAGCATAGAATGTTTTTCCATCTTTTTGTGTCTTCTTCAATTTCTTTCATGAGTGTTCTATAGTTCCTAGAGTATAGATTCTTTACCTGTTTGGTTAGGTTTATTCTGAGGTATCTTATGGTTTTTGGTGCTATTGTAAATGGAATCGTTTCTCTAATTTCTTTTTCTACAGTTTCGTTGTTAGTGTATAAGAAAGCAACTGATTTCTGTGCATTGATTTTGTATCCTGTCACATTACTGAATTGCTGTATGAGTTCTAGTAATTTGGGGGTGGAGTTTTTTGGGTTTTCCACATAAAGTATCATGTCATCTGCGAAGAGAGAGAGAGTTTGACTTCTTCTTTGCCATTTTGAATATCTTTTATTTCTTTTTGTTGTCTGATGCTGATGCTAGGACTTCTAGTGCTATGTTGAACAATAGTGGTGAGAGTGGGCATCCTTGTGTTCCTGATCTTAAGGGAAAGGCTCTCATCTTTTCCCCATTGAAAATGATATTCACTGTGGGTTTTTCATAGATGGATTTTATGAACTTGAGGAATGTTCCTTCTATCCCTATACTCTGAAGAGTTTTAATTGGGAAAGGATGCTGTATTTTGTCATATGCTTTTTCTGCATCAATTGAGAAGACCATATGGTTCTTCTCTCTCCTCTTATTAATGTGTTCTATCACAAAGATTGGTGAATGTTGAACCACCCTTGCATCCCAGGGATAAATCCCACTTGGTTGTGGTGGATTAACCTTTTAATGTATTGTTGGGTCCTATTAGCTAGGATTTTGTTGAGAATATTGGAATCCATATTCATCAGGGATATCCATCTGAAATTCTCCTTTTTGATGGGGTCTTTGCCTGGTTTAGGGATTAAGGTAATGCTGGCCTCATAGAATGAGTCTGGAAACTTTCCTTCTGTTTCTATTTTTTGAAACAGCTTCAGGAGAATAGGTATTATTTCTTCTTTGAATGTTTGGTAGAATTCCCCAGGGAATCCATCAGGCCCTGGACTCTTGTTTTTTGGGAGGTTTTTGATCACTGCTTCGATCTCATTACTGGTTATTGGCCTATTCAGGTTGTCAATTTCTTCCTGTTTCAGTCTTGGCAGTTTATAGGTTTCCAGGAAGGCATCCATTTCATCCAGGTTGCTCAGCTTATTGGCATATAGTTGTTGATAATAATTTCTAATAATTGTTTCTATTTCCTTGGTGTTAGCCATGATCTCTCCCCTTTCATTCATAATTTTATTAATTTGGGTCCTTTCTGTTTTCTTTTGGGTAAGTCTGGCCAGTGGTTTATCGATCTTATTAATTCTTTCAAAGAACCAGCTTCTAGTTTCGTTGATCTGATCTACTGAGTTTCTGGTTTTTAATTCATTGATCTTTGCTCTAATCTTAATTACTTCTCTTCTAATGTGTGGCTTAGGCATCGTTTGTTGCCTTTTCTCTAGTTCTTTAAGGTGTAGAGTTAGATGGTGAATTCAGGATTTTTCTATTTTTTTGAGTGAGGCTTGGATGGCTATGTATTTCCTCCTTAGGACCACCTTTACAGTATCCCATAGGTTTTGGACCGATGTGTTTTTGTTCTCATTGGTTTCCATGAATTGTTTAAGTTCTTCGATTTCCTAGTTGATCCAAACATTCTTGAGCAGAGTGGTCTTTAGCTTCCAAGTGTTTGAATTTCTTCCAAATTTTTTCTTGTGATTGAGTTTGTTTTAAAGCATTATGGTCTGAGAATATGCAGGGAATAATCTCAATCTGTTGGTATCGGTTGAGACACGATTTGTGACCCACTATGTGGTCTATTCTGGAGAAAGTTCTGTGTGCACTCGAGAAGAATGAGTATTCTGTTGTTTTAGGGTGGAATGTTCTGTATGTATCTATGAGGCCCATCTGGTCCAGTGTGTCATTCAAAGCTCTTGTTTCTTTGTTGATTTTCTGCTTAGATGATCTGTCTATTGCTGAGAGTGGAGTACTGAGGTCTCCTACAATTAACGTATTATCAATATGACTCTTTATTTTGGTTAACAGTTGGCTTATGTAGATGACTGTTCCCATGTTGGGGGCGTAGATATTTACAACTGTTAGATCTTCTGGTTGGATAGACCCTTTAAGAATGACATAGTGTCCTTCTGTGCCTCTAACTACAGTCTTTAGCTTAAAATCTAATTTGTCTGATATAAGAATTGCCACCCCTTCTTTCAAGGTCTGATGGCATGGAAGATGGATCTCCATCCCTTCACTTTCAGTCTGGATGTATCTTTAGGCTCAAAGTGAGTCTCTTGTAGACAACATATGGATGGGTCCTGACTTTTTATCCAATCTGCAACCCTGTGCTGTTCTATGGGAGCATTTAGGCCATTCATGTTGAGAGTGATTATTGAAAGACGATTTTGTTGTCATCATGTTGCCTGTGAAGTCCTTGTTTCTATAGATTGTAAGTTTCTGTTCTATATCACTCATGGGGTCTTTGTCCTTTTATAGAACCCCCCTTAATATTTCTTTCAGGCCCGGCTTAGTGGTCACATATGGTCACACTTTCAGTTTCTGCCAGTCTTGGAAGCTCTACATCTCTCCATCCATTCTAAATGACAGCCTTGCCGGATAAGGTATTCTTGGCTGCATGTTCTTCTCGTTTAGTACCCTGAATATGTCTTGCCAGCCCTTTCTGGCTGGCCAGGTCTCTGTGGATAGGCCTGACGTTATTCTGATGTTCCTTCCTCTGTAAGTAAGGAACCTGTTCCCCCTAACTGCCCTTAAGATGTTTTCCTTGGTTCTAAGATTTGCGAGTTTTACTATTACATGCTGGTGCCTTGGCCTATTTTCCTTGATCTTGGGAGGGTCCTCTCTGCCTCTAGGACATGAATGTTTGTTTCATTCCCCAGATTAGGGAAGTTCTCAACTACGACTTGCTCAAATATATCTTCTAGTCCTCTCTCTCTCTCCACCCCCTCAGGGATCCCAATAATTCTGACATTGGAATGTTTCATGGTGTCACTTATTTCTCTGATTCTATTTTCATGGATTCTGAGTTGTTTCTCCCTGGCCTCCTCTTTACCTTTCTTTTCTGTCAACTGGTCTTCTAGATCACTAATTCATTCTTCTGCCTCACTTACGCTAGCTGTTAGATAATCTAGATTAGATTTGATCTCACTGATAGCATTTTTAAGTTCTGCCAATTCAGCTTTCATTTCTGCCCTTAGAGACTCTATGTTGCCATTAATCGATTTCTCCATTCTAGCTATTATCCTCACAACTGCTACCCTGAATTCCATTTCTGACATCTAGGTTATATCTGTATCCATTTGTAAATCTGTGGCAGAAGTCAGTCTCTGAGTCTTTCCCGTTTGGGGGGGTTCCTCCTCCTAGTCATTCTGTTGAGGGGTGGTTGAAGGAGTGTACAGAGTCCAAATTATTGACCACAACCCAAGCAAGATGCATCTGTTTTCTAGGGACCTTAAGGTTGGCCTCTCGTTCTCCCAGCCTGTCTTCTGGGGGAGGGGCCTGCTGCGCTGTTACTCAGGCAACCCTGTTTGGGCAGAGTTGCCCTGCCCCCTGTGGCAGGGGATGGGCTCAGTGAAAACCGTTTTTGGGGGGCTTTTGTTCTCTGGCAGCTTTCCCTGGCAGCTTTCCGTGTCTCTTCTGAGAGTCAGAGCAGAAGAGACCGTTTCCAACCCTCTGTTTCAGAGCAGAGAGATCACAGTCTGTTCTTCAGTGAGCTCTCCAGGCCACAGTATCTGCGTTTATGTCTATTCTGCTATAAACTGCAGCATCCTGGGTTGTGAGCCCCTTAGCAGTGCTCCCAGTCCTCGCCTCCAGGTCGGGGTGCATCTCTGCCCTTTGGGCTTCTAATACCGCCAGCCACCCCCAGTTCACAGGCACACCCCACTGCTCCGGTTTCAGCCTGGGGTGCTGCCCTAAAGTCCTTTCCCCGCCAAGTCCAGTCTGCGAGTCTGTGCCCAGTCCCCAGTGTGGGAGGCTATTGCTTACCGGTGGTGCAGTATCCCAACAGCTCGGCTCCCTCCCCCTGCCACTTATCCTCCGATATCTGCCCACGGAATCACAGCTCCCCGCTTCACACCTCGAAACCAACCACCTGCGATATTCTGTTTGTAGAGATCCAGATCTATCTTCTTACATCTCAGGCTGATTTTGTGGGTGTTCAGAGTGGTCTGGTAGATATCCAGCTCAATTCAGGGCACCTACTCCTCTGCCATCTTTTCACATGCCCCCAAATGTACTTTTTTTTTTAGCCAAGGAATTCAACTTTCAGGATTTGGTTCAATGGAAATAATTACACAAATGCTTTAAGATGTAATATGAAGATATTTGCCATCCTGGTTGTGATAGCAAAACTGGAGCTTAAATATTTATATCTAAGGGATTCAAACAGAAATTTCTGTTATCTATAAAATAGTTTACTATCCAACTGTTAAAATATACATGACAGACTTGTATGCACTGATTGAGGGTAATGTCTACAAAATATATTTTTCTTTGTTAGCTGTTCCAAGGCTTAAAGAAAGTAGAAAAAGGTACAAGGACTTAATATAACAAACACTTATATTCCTACCAGGCAGAATTGACAAGCTTCTTCACATTTACAAACATGACAGTATCCTCTGGTAATTATCCCTGGCTCCGTTCCCCTCCTTTCCTTATCCAGAGGTATCCACCACCATGAATTTGATGTGTATACTCCTGGCCATTTAAAACATAATGTCCATGAATAATATAGAACAGTAGTCTGAATTTTTTTTTTCTTTAAAGGAAAGAAAAGACATACTTTCGGTTTTGCAATCTCTATGGTCTTTGTAGCAACTACTCCTCTCTGCTCTTGTCACAGAAACAGCCATAGACAGCATGTAAAAGAATGGGCTTGGCTGTGTTCCAATTAAATTTTGTGCATGGACCCAGAAATTTGAAATTTATATAATTTTCATGTGTCATTAAATGTTATCCTTTTACAAATTTTTTTCCCAACCATTACAAAATGTGAAAACTACTCTTAGCTTACAGGCCATACAAAAACAGGTGGTGGGTCAGATTTAGTTGTAGTTTGCCAACAATTTCTTATTCAGTATGCCTTTGTGCGTTCCTTTTAACTGGAAAAAAAATGGTACTACATTGTCTGTATGTAATAGTCTGTGCTGGTGTTTGACATTCGATTTTATCTTTGTGAGAGATATCTGTGTTTAGATAGATAGATGGAGAGATAGATAGATGGATAGACAGATTTAGCTTTCTTTTTTTAAAGATTTTATTTATTTATTTATTTTAAAGAGAGAAAGAGAGATTGAACACGTGCAAGCCGGGGGAGGAGCAAAGGGAGAGGGAGAGAGAGAATCCCAAGCAGACTCCCTGCTGAGCGTGGAGCCCAATATGGGGCTCGATTTCCCCACACCGTGAACATGACCTGAAGCCAAAATCAAGAGTCAGATGCTTAACCGACTGAGCCACCCAGGCGCTCCTCGCTCATTCGTTTTAATTCTTGCTCAGCATTGTATCCTACTCCATTTCCATTTTAATTATCCATTCCACCTACATGTGAACATTTGTTTTTGTTTTTTTTCCCCCTGTTTTTCGACTACATCCTTATATCCATAGCCACCTACACATGTGGAAGAATGTCTGTCCGGCACCAGGGTAGAGATGACATTGCTGGGTCACACAGAGTCACCATATCTACTTCCCCAGCTGTGCCACACCAACTACAGTTACCATGCACACCAGCAGTGCACAAGAGGAGGGCCAGCAGCTCTTGTCTTGTAGGTTTGTAAGTTTCTGCCCAGCCAGGTGAAATGGTACCTCCCTTTGTTCTGTCTTCATTGGCATTTCCCTGATTATTAGCAAGGTGATCTTTTTCTATTTATGACCCACACACCTTTTTCTTCTGTGAATTTCCAGTTTCTATCCTCCTTTGTTCATTCTCTTGTTTGGTGATTCATTTTCTTGATTGGTAAGAATTCAACATATATTCTGGGTCTTGATTCTTTCCCCATATATATGTTGCAAATATCATTCCCTGATTTTTGCTTGTCTTTTAACTTTGTTTATGGGGTTGTTGTCCATCTGGAATTTCTTTTTTTTTTAACATGGTGTGCCCAGATATCTTACTTATTTTCAATATGAAAGGCCAGTTGTCCCAACACCAGTTATTGAACTATCCATCTTTATTCTTGGGGAGTTGTAATTCTACCTCTGCAGTGATTAACTCCTGACATGATCTGGCCCCTGCCTGCCTTTCCAGCATCAACTCCTCCAAACTGCGCAGGCTCGTTAAGCTGCAGACACATTGATTTTCTGTCCCTTGGATGTGCTCAGCTTTTGTTGTCTTCTTATTGCATTTACTCTTCCCACTGTGACAGTTTTTCACATGGCTGAGCACTATCTGAGATGATCTTGTTTCTTGGTTTGCATGCTTACTGTCTGTCTCCTTCAGAATATGTGTAAATCTCATGGGCGGAGACATTAATTCTCTGCTTCATCTCTGTATTTCCCACTTTTAGGATGGTGCCTTGCACATAGTGTGCCCTTCATAAGTTTGTGGAATGAATGACCAAGCTTCCATATATTTATTCAGAAGTTTGTCCAGGATATTGGTTACTGTGATCTCACTTTCTTTTTTTTTTTAAGATTTTATTTATTTATTTGACAGAGGGAGGCAGCGAGAGAGGGAGCACAAGATAAGTGGGAAAGAGAGAAGCAAGCTTCCTGCTGAGCAGGGAGCCCGATGCAGGGCTTGATCCCAGAACCCTGGGATCCTGACCTGAGCTGAAGGCAAACACTTAACGACTGAACCACCCAGGCGCCCCATTATGATCTCACTTTCATTTCAAATATGATCTGGGGGCTGCCTGGCTGGCTCAGTGGGTAGAGCATGCGACTCTTGATCTTGGGGTTGTGAATTCAAGCCCCATGTTGAGTGTAGAGACTACTTAAAAAAATAAAATCTCAAAAAATAAAATAAAATATCTGGGGGAAAAAAACACCCTAAAGATAAAATCAAAAGATTTGTAGGCCAAACTGGAAAATTTAGATGGGTAGCTGCAATCAAATTGATTTGTCTTGTCCCACATTTCTGGGCTTTGAAGCCACCTCTCTTAAATCAGAAGCTTGGTCTCTGGGCAGTCTGGGTACAAATCCAAGTGGGTGGCAAGCCTACTAACTTTTGGTTCCTTTTTCATGGGAATATTCATTTCAGAGCAGGAATGAGGGAGTGTAGAATATGGTGCACATATGGGCTTCAAGCAGATTTTTCTAATCATTTAGCTTGGTCAAATGGGAGGAATTACAAGAAGTGAAGATAGATCACCACGGGGGAGAGAAGGGAAGATCCGAAACTGACACAGGTGCGGCAAAACATTCTGGTAGATGGGGGGATTTCTGAAAGCTATTTATAGAGAAGTCCTCGACCTCCTTCTGGAGCACAGTAAGCTTCCTTATACCTTCAGTCATCACTTTAAAGTGCAGGGCCTTAGGGATTTTCTTAAAGTTGTTGCAGGAGCTGTCCAGACATTTTTAATCAGGAAAAGGGTAAAAAGAGATCTTTAAACGTTTGTTTGTAATCTTTCCCATAATCAATGTATGCTGTAAAAGTTTCATTTAAATTGAAACTACATATCTGAGAACAGGGATTACTCCTTTGTAAAATTCAAAATAATACAGCTGTGGCGGGAGAGCTCCTTGTCGGAAAGAAACAAATCCAAGAAAAGAACCTGTGCTGATTTTTATGCCCCAGAAAGTCAAACTTCCAAATGTGTGGTTCCCGATACCCTAAAACCACTATTAAAAACCATTAAAGAACAGCTTTGTCAGCTTCATACTCTTGATCATCTTAGTGTGAGTTTTCAAGTATTTGAGGAAATATCACAAATTCATTTTTCCATGTAATGTTTAAGAAATTGAATTGTAATTGTAAATTGTAATGTTATTCTCCTCCCACCCCCAGTTTTATTGAGATATACGTGCCATACAAAACTATAAGTTTAGGGCGCCTGGGTGGCTCAGTTGGTTGGGCGACTGCCTTCGGCTCAGGTCATGATCCTGGAGTCCTGGGATCGAGTCCCACATCGGGCTCCCTGCTCAGCAGGGAGTCTGCTTCTCCCTCTGACCCTCTTCCCTCTCGTGCTCTCTCTCTCTCATTCTCTCTCTCAAATAAATAAATAAATAAAATCTTTAAAAAAAACTATAAGTTTAAGGTGTACAGCATCATGATTTGACACACACACACACACACACACACACACACCACACACACACCACACACACACCACACACACACACACACACATATGATGAAATGATTACAGGAGTAAGTTTAGTAAACATCCATTATTCTCACATACAGATACAAAAAAAAAAAAGGAACTTTTTCCCCCTGATGGTGAGAACCTTTAGGATCTATTCTCTTAACACCTTTCATATATACTATTCGGCAGGGTTAGCCGTAGTCATCATGGTGTACATTCCATCCCCAGGACTTGTTTATCTTATAACTGGAAGTTTGTACCTTTTGACCACCTTCCTCCAATTCCCCCCACCTCTGGTAACCACAAATCTGATCTCTTTGTCTGAGTTTTTGTTCTTGTTGTTGCTATTGTTTTCTCTTAGAGTTCACATATAAGTGAGATTATACAGCATTTGTCTTTCTCTCTTATTTCACTTAGTGTAATGCCCTCAAGTTCTGTCCATGTTGTTGCTAATGACAGGGCTTTCTCCTTTTTAATGGTTGAATAATATTTCAATGCATATATATACCACATCTTTATCAATTCATCTGTTGATGGACAGAAATGTGTTATTCTGATTAAATGAATATTATATACATATGCAAATATGTATGTGTGTATGTATGCACTCATGCACACACAGACACACAAAAATAGTTTTCCTGTCTTCATCTAGTAGATCAAACCTAAATGCCCTGCCCTCCATAACATAGGTCTGGGGCGCCACACCTGATGTCCAGGGACAGCATTTCCTTCCATTCAGATAACTTCCTCTCTGTTCCCTATTGAGTCCCATTCCTAGACTTCATATATGATGTTTCTCTTGCAAAATTCCATTCTTCCTTGTTTGCCAACTAATCCAAATCACTTCCTTAAAACTCTGCTTTTTACGGAGAGTAGAATGGTGGTTACTAGGGGGTTGGGAGAGGGAGACAAGAATGATGGGGTTTAACAGCACAAACTTGCAATGAGTAGTAAATAAGCCATAGAGATCTAATGCACATTGTAATGAATCTAGTTAATAGTACTGCACAATAATGATGTAATGGGATAAATATTGCTTCAGTGGCAATCATATTACAATATATAAATGTATAAAAGTAACATGCTTTAAGTTTATAAATTTTAACATGTTAAATTTATCAAATATAAGTAAATGAGCAAACAAATAAAATAATTGAATGAATACAAATGAACACCACACATTACATTTAAATAGTGGAATGAAGTAAACCAAGCTGTTAAAAAAAATATATCTGTCATCAAAAAAAAAAAAACTTTTAAAACGTAGAGCCAAAAGCTCTTTTCAAATCGAAATTCCTTCATATTTTTGTTTTTAAAAATTCAAACAATACAAAGTAATGGAACTTGTATGAAGAATTATATAAGGCACTAAGTGGAAAGTCATTGGAATCCTACTGCCTGGATATAGTAGCTGTTAAGTTTGGTAAGCCCATCCAACCATTCAGAGTTTAAGAGGCTTTTAGCTCATTCCTCTAGTCTAAGACATTTCTTTTCTGGAAATCATGAAAGCTTTATTTTAAATTATTATTTTCATATCACTATTTAAATGTTTGTTTCCATACATAATACTATGTAGTTTTCCTAATCTAGGTGAGAATATAAATTTTCTGCTACAATTATTTCCAAATCTATATTGTCTTACCAAGAATAAAGATCATATTCCCAACTTGATTTTTTAACAACCAATAGTGCCTAGCCAGTGTTCTTCAGACATCTGTTTAGTAATAATACAAATGAGTTTTCTATATCATATAATATCATTTGAAATGTTTTTCATATGCCAGTTAACTCAGGTTGTACGTAAGGTTTGTTCTGGAAATACAAAAGGACTTTTGTTGGTACGATGCAAGTGATTTTTTGGGTAGATGTTCTGTTAATTTATATGATGCAGCTAGGGGAGCAAACATTATTAAATGGAAGACTCGTCTCTCCAAAGGGAAATGGTCAGCCACCTCTGGCAGATCAGATTAAAAACACGAAGTAAAACAAAACAAAAACTCCCCTACTGTGACATGAAAGTCTGAAAGGCAGAGCTGAATACACCTGAGTTGTATAGAGACATCACTTTTGACCTCATCTGCTCCAACCCACTCCACTCATTTGCGCTGACTAGAACAGTTTTCTCTTTCAATTCACCCGTGCCTGGGACCGACACACAGCTCACATAGGCACACCCGTGCACCCACACATACACACACACATACACATCAAGCTTCAGCTCTGACCTTTAATGATGCCCTCTCTGAACAGCTGTCCCTGATACCCTCTAAGTCCCCCTCCAGACAGAGACAGCAGCCCTTCTGCACACCTAAAACCTTCTTCACTCTCTGCTTGTACAGTACTTGTCTCAGACTACCGCTTCCTGACACTGATGCTCTTGTCCATTGGACTTGAATATCACATGGTCAGAGAGTACGTCTGTCTTGTTTGCTATGTATACCTAGTAAAATGGTGGCCCCATGAACCAAGCCAGGGGCTTGGCGTGCATCCTTGGCAATCAGCAATGCTGCACTCTCAAATTCCATTCGCTAGTCAGTTCCTGTTGATTCTTCCTTCTGAAGCCCTCTCAAATCCGTCCATTTTTTCCATACCCATTGCCACTCCTCTAGTTGTGACCACCATTTCTTTAGCCTCAATTTCTGCGATAGCCTCCTGACTGGTCTCCCTTCCCCCAGATTTGCTACTTACAAATTCATTCTCTATCCTGAAACCAGAGTTCTCATACCACCCTTACCGCGCCAGTGTCATCTCTTCGTTCCCAAGCACAGTGATTTTCTTTGAGCTCCTTGAGTTCCTCAGACTTTCTCTCAGCTCTAGATTTTCTCACACCTGGTCTCCAAAGTTTTGGCCATAGATACAGCTGGGGAACTGACGAGTCTCAATATAGCTTCTATGTCAGATTGTCAGGCGCACAGCATGCTTCTGTTTAGTGCCCAACAATTTATTTGCTTCAAGAAGTAATGAAAACCTCTCAGCAAGGGAATCTCAGGAAGCAGATTAAATGACATAAATCTCTTCAATATGACCTCAAAGCAATGCTTTTAAATACAGGATATGATTGGGTTTCAGGATGAAGGCTGTATAAACTTGCCTCCCAATAGCGCTTGCAAATGTATTTACGCTAACTCCTGTCATATGCTTGCATTTTCCTTGGGATCTCATCTCTGTTGCCGGAAGATGTAGTAAAAAGGATCCCAACCATTCATTTAACAAATGGTTCATTTTGTGGTTAAAAAAAAAATAAAAGAATCACGATTCGCAATGGCACATAAAATCAGCATTTCAGAATTCAAATCTTCTGTGTCTGCAGCCGTATCCTCATGGAAGATTAACACTCAGGATGGAATTGTTCTCTGGGAGATCTTAAATCCTATCCCAAATGAGTAGAAGCACACCGTAAGGTGGGCAGAGGCAAAAATTTATTCCTTTCACAAATAAATTCAGATTTATAAATTTGCACGGTCCCTGCGCACTGCCTGCTAATCACTCCCGTGACTTCACTACTCAGTTCATTCCACCCTGGAACTACTCTTCACACTTCCTCAATCTCCCAACCTTCTCATGCTCAGCTGATAACTTCGCTTCTTATTTCATGTTGTCCCCTTTGGTCCTCTCATTTTCTCTCTCGAACACTCCACCACAACCACTTTTGTTTATCAGCAATAACTTCCCGTTGCCAAAGCAAATGTTCCCATTTCCATCCTCACTTCACTCCACCTCACAAGACCTGCTTCACCGGCTTCATGACTTCTTCCACCTCAGTGGCCCTCTATCCCAGCGCTTGTTACACATCCTTCTCAATTCTCCAATATTTCTCCAAATGTCGGGATGCCCCAGGACTCAATCTCAACCGTGATCTCTCTCTTCTCATGCTCTTCTCTTGGCTGTGCTTTGCTTCCCCCTTCTCCCACGATACTCACTCCCCAAGGTGTGGTTCTGAATATCATCCACATACTCATGACTTCCAAATCTCAGTCTCCAAGCCTCTTGCTTGAGCTCCAACTTTACTGATCCACCTTCCCATGTGACCTCACCTGGATGTCTAATAAGAAGCTCAAATTTCACCTGTCTGGATTGGACTCCTAGTATTTTTTTTTCCAAGACTTGCTCCTTTCCTATTTTACCCTGTCTCTGTCCCATTCCTCCATTACTCAGGTCAAAATTATCTCTCTTCCACACCTTTCATCTGATCTGTAATGAAATTCTACCTTAATGAAATTCTACCATTTCAAAGGAACCCAGATCTAACCATTTTTCAACCCTAACTGCTATCGCCCAACCCTAACCATACTTCTCTGTCAGTCAACAACGGGGATAGTCTTCCATCTAGTTTCCTTGCTTGTACACAGTCTGTTAAACTGATCCTTGGAAAAATATGATTCAAATTATCTTGCCTATCTACTCAAAACCACCAGTGGCTGCCCATCATTCCTTGAATAAACTCCAAAGCCTTGACCCTGGCCTTTAAGGTACTTGCCTATATACTTGGCTCTCTGGCCTCATTTTCTGTCACTCTTTCCCCGACTTACCTCAGTCCAAGCCAGTGGCCTCCATCTCCCAAGGACACTCTCATCTCCAGATTTCAACAATGACTTCACTGCAAGCTGGAACACTACCCAACCCTCAATACGGCTTCATTCCCTCCCTCACTTAATTTAGATCTTTGCTCAGATAGACCACCTCCTCAATGAAACTCTAACCACATGTAGTAAGCAAAATAATGGTCCCCCAAAATGTTTACATCTTAACCACTCCCAAATCTGTGAATATTTTAGGTGGCATGGCAAAGGGGAATTAAGTTTGCTAATCAGCTGACCTTAAGATAAAGAGATTATCCAGGCGGGACCATTGTCATAACAAGGATTCTTTTTTTTTTTTAAAAGATTTTATTTATTTATCTTTGAGAGAGAGAGAGAATGAGCAGGGGGAGGGGCAGAGGGAGAAGCAGACTTCCTGCTGAGCAGGGAGCCTGATGTGGGCCTCGATGCCAGGACCCTGGCATCATGACCTGAACTGAAGGCAGACACGTAACCGACTGAGCCACCCAGGCGCCCATAACAAGGATCGTTTAGAGTGGAAGATGGAGGCAGGAAAGGAGGGCAGGAGACATGGCAGTGGGAGAATGACTCAGCTTGACATTGCTGGTTTTGAAAATGCAGGAGGGCCATGAACCAAGGAATGTGGGCAAATCTCTGGAAACTGGAAAAATCAAGGGAATAGGTTCTTCCCTTAGAGCCTCCAGCAGGAATACAACTCTGCCAAAACCTTGATTTTAGTTCAGTCAGACCTATTTTCAATTTGGCCTCCCAAAACTGTAAGACAATCAGTTTGTGTTGTTTAAAGTCGCTAAATGTGTGGTAATTTGTTACAGCAGCACCAGGAAAATAATACCCACCCAATCTAAAATAAATACATGAGTGCACACACACACCACTCATTGTTCCCTTGGCCTTACCTTCCTTTTTCTCAGTTTGTCACTGGCTATGCACTGTAAACCCCACAAGAGTTAGGTAAGGCCTTGGGCTCTGTTCAGAACTGTTTAGAACAGTATCTGCTTGTAGAAAGTTATTAACACTCTTCTAGTCACTGAAATTTGATTTTATTGTTTGCTAACATGAAGCTTTACTTTCAACTCCATTGTTGTCTTAAGATAATGTTTTCATAAGTAAGGTTAAAATTTACTGAAAAGCGCTTTGAGGGGGGAAAAGACATTATGATCGAATAGCATGTCCCCCAAGGAGCCTGATTGAAAGGATGAAGGACATTCAGTCTCGCCAGACAATATTTGTGGTAGAGAATGGAGTCCAGGTGGATCAGGTTAAGGACTGATTTTTGGTATAAAGTTTTGTTCACATCTTTGTATCTGCTGACAGAAACACCTTCGTTTCCTTGCCATGTATCTGCTCTCTACCGTAATGTATGAGGGTTGGGACTGTTGTCCCAAAGAACCATTTCAGTGTCCCCAAAATATGTCCCACAAAATATGTCCATTAGGGATAGAAGAAAAATGAGTTTTAATCACATTTTTCAAAGACAACCACTTTTATTGCATTTCCTCTCTGGTATTCTTTTAAAGGTTGTAGATAAAATTTTGTTAGGTGTGGATAAAAAAAAAAAGTGTGAAATAAGTTGGCATGGCCTGCTTTGGCCTACCAAATGTGAGGAAAACTGGTAAATGTCAATTCTAGGCGGACGCTTTCACAGACAATGTGCAATTTTCTACCTGCCTTTACAGTTGAGGTGATCCTGAAAGCACACAGAAATAAGGAACCTCCATTGGCCTGCGTCCTTGGGTGACTTGAATAAACAGAGCCTCCTTACCAACTCATATTAAACATACAATGTGAGCAAGCAATACACCCAAGTTATTTGAAACCAGAGATTTGAACTCCTTTGTTACCACAGTAATACCTGGGTATGTTTTGGCCTAAGAAATGTGAAGATAAATAGTGACTACCAATAAATGTTCTCTCTTACAAACCCAGTGGGCTTCCTTAGTTCATGAATTCTCGGTGCCATTCCTAGGAGAACATGCACTGTGAGTCTTATAGAGGTGTGCGATGGTTAATTTTATGTGTCAACTTGACTGGCTCAAGATATTTGACAGAACATTATTTCTGGAGCTGTTTGTGAGGGTGTTTCCAGATGAAATTAGCATTTGAATTGGTAGGATCTGTACAGTGGTTTGCCCCCACAAGCAGCCCCTTCTTGTAAAAGGCTCTAGAAACTGTTATGGCAGACCATCAAGTCTATATTCCTATTGATTCAGGGACAATCGAAAATGTGTAAAACAGGCAATACTTCTGCATCTTCTTATTTTCACACATATAATTGTTACTGAAAACATCCTTGGTCTTCAATATTTGGAAACACAAGTACCCATACAAAAATAGTGCATTTCTAAACTACTCCACCATCTATACATAATCTTCACAACCCTTCAGGGAACTCGATAACTTCATTTAGAAATGTTTGCATGTTTATTTTTACCACTATTTTTCCTGATCATAAATAAATACCTGTTTGTGGTTTTGAAAATGAGGTTAAAAAAACGCATTTAAAAAAAGAAGAAGAGGGACACCTGGGTGGCTCAGTCATTAAGCGTCTGCCTTTGGCTCGGGTCATGATCCCAGGGTCCTGGGGTCGAGCCCCGCATCAGGCTCCCCGCTGTGCGGGGAGTCTGCTTCCCCCTCTTCCACTTCCCCTGTTTGTGTTCCCTCTCTTGCTGTCTCTCTCTCTCTGTCAAATAAATAAATAAAATCTTAAAAAATAGAAAGAAGAAGAAATCCAATTTTAATCACATGTCCCAAAGACAGCCTCTCATTCCATATCCCTTCTTGTACTCTTTGACAGGTCTAGATACAATTTTGAATTTTATGTTTTTCATTTAACATTAAACAAAACCATTTCCCATAGTGATTAGGCCATAATTTGCTTGACCACCCATATTGAGGATATTTGAAAACATTACTTTTTTAGTGTTTATGCCTCCTTTCTTCTAAAAAAGGATTGGCAACAACTTCAGAATTAATGTCTAAAACATATTTCCCTTTGGGAACGGCAGGAAGAATGAAGCCAGAAGTACCAGAAAATCATGACTGGGAGAGAAGATGTTCTGGATGGTAGAGGACGTGGGCCCAGGGAGAGCAGGGACATGTGTGTATATGTAATATACATTTGAGAGATACCCAGTGCTGTGACATATCGTGCTAAAGACGTAAGTTGTGTGAGCGATGTGGCAAGCTGGAGACATCTGGGCAAGTCATAGGGGATAACAACCGAGACACATGTGAAATGGAGCCATAACCTGAGTAGGGGGAGTTGGCTTCATCCCCTATGGCTTCCTCCCCTACACCTGTGGGGAGATGCAGTCCATAGGGTGGGCTGTGCACCGTCCCTGCCTAAACCTATTTCTGTAGTAATGGTGTGTGCCTCTTTAATCTCTACACTTCCTGGAAACCAGGGCAGATGCATGCAGAGGCTTTTGCAATATCATATACAAATCTGTGTCCCTATGTCAGATATCAGAGGTAAAGAATAAAACTGAACGAATGTTAATATGTACATACCCTGAGGGTAGTTACACGGATTGCGATAACTACAATAAGTGTTTGAAGTGAGGTCTCCTTAGTTTAATGACTACCAGTGAGGGGTCCCATGTCTGAATTTCAGTAAGGATAATATTACACAAGTATGATGCTTCATTGCAAAGGCTTATTCTTATTCATCATGTTTTCATTCACAGTTCTCTTGCCAAACATACTCTGAACATACAATCCTTTAGTTAAAGAATGATAAAGAAGGTCCTACAGGATGATCTGACTGATTGCTCCCCCCTTATTTAGAGGCAGCAGCCTAAGCTCTTCAAGGGTAATATGTGTCTCCTTATGCTGCCAGTTATTGTTACATCAGACCTTTCCATAGTCCGGGAGCTTAAAGACCACATGCTCATAGCAAATGGCCACAAAACCAAATTGAATCCCCACATCGAATAGACAACTCTCTAGCATTCTTCATAAAAATTTTCCTTCTCATTTTTTCTTTTCATTTACAATCAGTAAGATTCACTTTTGGTAATACATAGTTCTGCGGGTTTTGACAAATACACACAGCCATGTATCCACCAGCACAATCAAGACACAGAAAGGTCCATCCGTGGGCTCACCCCCTGCTCCTTTGGAGTCAACACCTCCTTCCCACCCCTAATGCCCGGCATTTTTATAAAGATTTATTTGTAATCCATGCCTTATTTCTACTAAAAACAATTAAAATGGTAAATGGTCACTTTTACCAATGTTTGTGGATCTAGAAAAGTTGGCAGATCTTGGGGGCCATATACAAAATATCAGAGATCCAGCAACTGATCTTTCTTTCTTTTTTTTTTTTAAAGATGTTATTTATTTATTTGAGAGAGAGAGAGTGAGAATGAGAGAGAGAGCCCAAGAGGGGGTAGGGTCAGAGGGAGAAGCAGACTCCCTGCTGAGCAGAGAACCCGATGAGGGACTCGATCCCAGGACTCCAGGATCATGACCTGAGCCGAAGGCAGTCGCTTAACCAACTGAGCCACCCAGGTGCCCAACAACTGATCTTTCTGCAGGACTGACATCTAACTTTGTTTCTTCCGAACTGGTGTGGGAGCTGCCTGGCTAAAGTCCACTGGAATAATACCGGTGTATTAGGTAGATTATTTTAAGTATAAATCACCTATTGGTGAATTGTGATTTGCTTATGTGCCTTAAATACCCATAATAGAATTAAAACTATTTTTAATCTATTTTAGGGTTTCATTACATAGGTGCACCTTGCTTGATGCATTAAATATGTTTTTGTAAGGATATACTTAAACTGAATTTTGAAAATTAAATATTATTTTCTAGGTGAGTGCTTTTAATAGGGTCAATAATTAGTCTATCTATCTTCCTCAAAAATCTGTTTGTGAATCTGGATGGTGTCAGTCAGGGCGCACTTGCTCTGAACTTTTTTGATAATATTGGCAATACTCTTCAACACCGTGCACAGATACAGGGCTCTTTATACACAACAGGTGAAGTTTGAATGCACACATCTCAACCGGTCACCTTCTACATCCAAGTGCTTTTTTCTGCTTTCGGAATAATTTTAAGACAATTTCCTATCTTTCTCCCAGAATGCTGCAGCCACTGCACTGGCTCTTCCTGCCGAGAGCTTGGAAGCCTGTTCCATCACACAGACCTCTAGTTTCTTGAAAGAATTTTGCAGATTAGGCAACAGGCGCCTGATGCTCATACTACTCAACTGGCCATAGAGCAGATCTGTTTCCCATTTCTAGTTAGAGTTTCAAGGACTTCCTTTTTCTAATTGCTTCCTCGGCTGCTATGTGCTGTAGGGACCACAGCCTCCTCCCTTCTCGTATCAGGACTCGGTTGCATTCTGTCGCATGGAAGTCCGAGCCGTTTGGGAGAAGCTTAGCGATGTTGGTTGCATCCGTCCAGGCAGCATGTCAGGTGTGGTGGCCATCATGAGTTGCTCCCAGAATAAGTGAACCATCCAGCTAAACCACCCTCAGTGATTCAGTGGGGTCAGCAGTGAATGTATATGTATCTCTATATGTTTCTGATTAGCAGCACTTATACTAATTATTGCATTATGAATTCTTCATAGAGCAGGTTCTATTTGGGTTGCCTCCCCCTCTTTTCCACTCTCAACCGAGCCTCCCAAAGCCCAGATTTCTGCTGTCCACGAGTTCTGTCACATTTGTGTTATTTCCTCTGTCATTTACTTGATAGCTCTGACCTACATTTTTCTTTTCTTTGTTCCTGAACAAAACCTGATTTCTTTCTGAGGAAGTTGGAAAAAGCAAGACTTATGTGACCAATATGTTTCCCAACCCTCACACGAGAAAAAGGGCACACCCAATATTATCAAAAAGCAACCCTTGTACCAGTCACAGCGCCAGATGCTTTAAGCTGCTTCTTATTGTGGGCTCACTTAACACAAAATAAAGCAGACCCCCCTCACCCAAAGGCTTCCGGTCCCCAAGCTAAAACACAATTCTAACAAAAATCTTAGCATTACAGAGCTTTGAAATATCTTAACCAAACTGTCTTCCATTTTAGGGTTTTGTTTTGTTGTTGTTGTTGTTGTTTTAAACACAAAGGTACTAAATTAAGGCCAGGCAAATCCTAGTACTTTTTCTCAGATGACTTCCAAATCTCAATGCCACCGCCCACCTCTTCCTGTTCATTCTTTATATGGGTCCCTAACTGCCAGTGTTCCCAGCTGTCTTGCCTCCATTACTTTGCGTGTTATGATGATTATCATCATTAATTAGCACATGCCATTATCTTTCTCCTCAAAAGGTTTCATTTGTGTATTTAAAATGATCAGATATTTGCACACTATGCCTTTGCCACTACTGTTGGCAATTTGCCCTTCATCATTCCAAAGATGAGGCTCTATTCATTCTGTTTCTTCCCTCCCCCTTTTAGCAGGGGGGCTCTAATCTAGCAGTTGTATTTACTCCACACATGGGTTTGGAAAATGTAGGAAAAAGATGAAATGAACCTTGGAGTAGATTTAGAAAGGAGAGGCATGAATTTGGCAGATGTGATGTTTTAAATTGTTTAAGACACGGGGCACAGTTTAGACAGTTTCTGAGGCTAACGTGAAAGAAATGAATTTGGTGAAGGGGGAATTTTATTCTAGTGAAGTAAGAGGGAAAGACAGAAGGGAGATGAGAGAAGTGCTTTTTTGCAACCACTTGATTTTGTACAGAGCAGGAAAATTATCTACTCTTTGCACTTTGCACCTCCCCCACCACCATATGCTTCCCTCAGGTTTCCTTCCTCCACACTTGAAAGGACCACAGATTTTAATAGTATTCATGCATTTGAAGTGTTAGGCTATTTCTGGCTTCCTGGTTTTTCATTCATGATGAGAAGTAATTTTTAAGATCCAGGTTACACGATAAGGTAAAAATAAAATAAGTGATCGTTTAATGAAAAAAAAAAAACATCGAACAAAATGGAAGTTTAAAAAAGAAAAAAGGCAGTTGACCTTACAACTGAAGTTCAAGATCACAACCAGATTGGGGGACTAAATTATAGGCCAGTCTCCTTCAATGCCTAGGTTGAGAGAGTTTGTTAGGTTACCACCGTGAACACTAAATTGTAGACACCCCAGGCGGCTTGAACAAGTTGAAACAATGTCATTAAAAGGTCAAATTTACTTGAATTCAGACATAACAGTAAAGCCAGATGGAGAAAAGACAGGGAAGTCACGCCTATCTTTACAGAGGAATATCTGCAGTATGATACATATCTATGCCCGAGACATCGTGCTGTATTATGTGAACATCAGTTTGTGGGTGCTCAACACTCAAAGCCACTACTTTGTCAAGCAGAGTAATTTTCTTCCTCTTTTGGGAAAACTGTACATGGGCTGCCAAGGGGCAGAGATTAAGACAGGAGGTCGCTGACTGGGGACACTGAGGGGCCATAGCATGCTGTGAGGAGCTGTGGCAAGCCAAGGGCGTGGACAACCCGTCATCCCCATCAGGACAAAGCCCTTCTTCTATGACCTCTGCTCTCCACAGCCCTCGACCCCAACTGCTTTTCCCTTCTAGATCTTCTCTGGAAGATCATTTTCATTGAAATTTGTGAGGGTAATTGGGGGCTGAGAGGAAGGAGGTGGGGAAGGCAGGACAAGCAGGGCGTCAGCTCCATAGGATCCAGCCCTGAATTTGCTCCCCATTAGGAACAGACTTCTCCCATTCCTGGAAGGCAGGCAGGGTGAAGAGGCAGGCTCTGTTCCAGGCAGACCTTTTTTCCAACCCTGCGTCTACTGCTTACCATGGTGTGGTCTTGCACGTAACTTTTTTAACACCTTTGATGTCAGTTTCCTTATTCATAAAATGTGTTTTATGGGTTAGAAATAAATTGTATAAGTGGCTGGTACATAGTAGGTGATCAATAAATGCCAAGCGTGTGGTAACATCGACTGCCAGACCCAGAGTCAGCAACACCTGTGTTTTTGCCTTTCATCTTTGGTTCCAAGGTCACACTGTGCCCAAAGAACAGGGACTCCAACTGCAAAGAGCCCCATTGTCTGGGGCGCCTGGATAGAGAAATCGATAGAAATGATGCGTCGCGTGCTAGCACCCACTCAGTAGCCAACCAGGAGCCCCCAGGGTCCGCAGATTCCCTTTGCCCCACCATTCCCAGGCCATTCCCAACAGCAACCAAGGTTCCTGGGCCCACAGTACCCCCTGATGGCTAACATGGGGAACTTTCTTTTCTCAAAGACTCTTCTCAGTGGGACTCCCCCAAGCTTTCCCAGCTCACTGCGTTGTTCATTCCACCGCAGACCATTCATTTCTCACAAACGTGTGACTTCCTCTGTTTTGCTTCTTTTTTACCTTCATTTTTTGCTCAATTACTTCAGAAACATCTATCTCCCTCCCCATTTCTCCCCCTTATTTTGTTCCATTTATGAATCCTCAAATCCAGTTATGGTTGCTAAGTATAACAGCAGGAAGAGGGCATCTGTCTACCAAAACAAAAACGAAACAAAACAAAACAAAACAAAAAACAAAAAAATCCAAAAAACCTCCATTCATTTAGAAGTCAAATAAGATATAGTGTAGAACCAACAGCATTATTCTCTAGAGCCCTTTGAGATATCCAGATGTCTTCCTCAGAACTTGCACAGAAGGGATGCCATTCACCCCTGCCTCTTTCTCCAAGTAACACTGATCTTTTCTCGACATTCTTATTATTTTTCTATTTATTTAATTGCTAAAACTGTGCTGGTTTGTCTCCTACTGTTTCACTACAACTATAACTCAGCTACAATAAGGGTTATGTGCATTCCTGTGGGCTGTTCTGGAAACCAAAGCACAATCTTGCAGCATTAGTTGGCCATGGGAAAGTGAATTCAGATCTCCAAACAGTTGCTCTAGGAGGAACTTTTGGAAAATTTACCTATTGTAATTTAACATTGGAAATTTTTTGGTTGGGAGTGTTCAGTTTTTAAAAATTCATATTGATGTCTGTATTCTCTGGTTTTCATCTGTTGAACGATGACATCTACTGGGATTAGTACTTAGAAAGGTATTCAGATGTGACTTATCTGGGCAGACATCGGTTCTTCTTTTATCAAAGGAAAAATATACTAACCAGATCCTGATTTGGTATGTTATAGGAATGTCCTAGCAGGTTACAAAATTTATGTCCATGACTATAGATTGCTTCTTGGTAAAAATACAAGAACATATCTTAAAATGTAAATACTTATTTCCCTTAACTTAAATTCAAATAATACTATTGATTTATGTCTTTATTTATCAAGGCTTAAGTTTTAGGGTCTTTTAAAAATACAAATGGTTTTGATATGGGTTATTTAAAAAGCCATTAATTTTATGCTTAATCCTGATTTACAAAATTTATTCTCAAATGGAGGTAGGTCAGTAAGCAGAAACATTTAAAATCCCAATTAAACAACTAGTTAAAAGATATCTTTTACAAATTAACATCAAGTGGCTTAATTTTTCTAATTTCTAATACATTTAAAAGTAAAAGCTTATGAAAATTGGTACGAAGTAACTGAGTTACTTAATAAAATGGTAGAGGAGCTACTGTGACTATAGATAGACACATATGAAAAACATAATTTGAAAATGCTTTTATGAAGTATTTTCCTAATTTGGTCATAATTCAAGGTAAGCCTTGCATAGGATTTTTTTTTCCTTTGAAATGGTTTTCATATTGATAGAATCGAAATTATTTTATTTTTTAAGATAGAAAGTTGCAAATCGGATAAAGTAACAGGTAAAATACAAGCCATCCAATTTCATCAAAATGCTGTGAAAATGGATTTTCTACATACATTCTAAATGCACACTAATGTAACAATGATGAAGAATGATGTCATAAAAATAGTTGTGTGGTGCAAAAGGTATCTTAAATGACTGATCATCAAAAAACATTATTTGAGTTCACATTTTTCTGAAAAGAGATATTTGGTTCCTGATAATGTATACCTTTTGAATTCATAAAGTTTTAGAGGTACAAATTAAAACACTCAGTGTTAATGTTTTCTAAAGCATTACAGTAAAGTTATTTTCTCAGGACCCAAAGAAAAAACATGAGAGAAAACCTAACCAGCCTGAACTGGTTAAAATGTATTTTTCCTTTAATTAAATAAGAAACATCTGTCTAGGGATTTTGGAAATGAATGTAATCCATCCACACTCTGCTTGTACTAGTTTGCCTCCAATGTCCAATATTTTGAAAGAAAATTCTTTCTTTCTGTAAAGAATTAAACAGCAACATGGAGTGATGTCTGGGTCTATAGCAGCTGAGTCTTGCCTCCAGAGTTTGGGCACTGGAAATGCTAAGGATCTGTCTTTTCCTGGATTTGTCCTTGGGAAGCAACCAAACTCTCTCCATAATCAAGGTTTGGGTGGAACATTTGTATTTCTTCAAAGCATCCACTCACCCTGAAAATGCTCATCTTGGGACAGTAAGGAAACAGAAGTTACTAGGACGCACCCAAATACTCAAGGTCAAAACACCAACGTTCCCTCTCTGGGGTTCACGGGACATTTTCCTCGCCTTCACTCAGGCTTCTCTAGGGACCTGAACAGCCCACAACACAGACTCATCAGACAGGCCAACTGAGTACAAAGTGGGGAGTTAACTCCAGGATGGCTCCAGTTCCTTGAAACCAAGGCCCACCGTTGAGAATGACAGATAACACTTACTGGTGTTGTCAAACGGTATCTGCTTGCACTGCGCAGACCCCTCGGCGGGCCAAGGACAGTAATAGACGGCTCCCCCTTCCACGATGTCTGGCTGGCTGGTGTTGGCTTTGGGCGCCCCCACCAAGACACTCGCTCTGCAAAAGGGATGCAGAAAATCACTCCCTGGGAATCATAAAAGTGTGCACATGCGATGCAGTCTCCCGTGGCGGCGCGCTGAGACTAGGGTGGGGGTCGGGGGCAGAAACGTATTTATGATGGAGACCGACTGTCACACTTGATTTCCTGTTGGAAACCTATGGGCGTCTGAAACCTGGTTTTGAAGAGGGTGCAAATCGTCCCAACTCTTCTCTAGGTGGAGCTATGTATACAGTGAGATGAGAGAAAAGGGGGGAAAAAAGTAGCAAAGGACAGAGCCCAGCTGCTTGTAGCCGACAGCACTTGCGCCCAGACACTTAATTGTTACAGGCTATGCATAAACAGACCCGTGTTGTGGTCCGTTGTTTTAACTGGCCTGAGTCTGTTCGGTCCCGGTCTCCCCTTTGTATGGTGCTCGAGTCTTTGCTCGCGTCTTGGGAGCTCCCCAGGACTTGCGTTTTCAATGCAAGTGGCACGTCTCTACTTCAAAGTTCACAAGGCTCATCTAGCATGGAAGGGGGACAAGAGGCGGGGGAGCCGGACGGGACCCCAAGTGCGCAGCGGGTTGGAATCTCAGGAATCTCCTTCCATCGAGCTGCGGGGACAGGCGCGGGTCCCCCGGCAGACGGGCAGGGACCCAGCCTGTGGCCGCGTTCGCCCCCGCGCGCGAACTCCCTGCGCTGGGCGACTTACGTGCGAGCGGCAGGTATATGGAAGTCCACCGCGTAGCCGAAGTAGCTGCCCTCGGGGCCGCTGTACACCGTGAGCTTGTCTACGTCCAAGTTGAACGCCTGCGAGGCGGGGGTCCACAGCACGCCCAGCGCGGCCGAGAAGCACCAGAGGGGCGCGAGCGGCTGCGCCCGGCTGCCCCGGGGACCGCGGCGGGCCCCGGCAGACATCGCCCTCCGCCCCGGCGGGTGCTCACCGGGGAGCGGGAGCCCAAGACACCGGCCCGGCTCCTTCACAGGGGCGGCGGGTGGCGGTCCGCAGGTGCCCGCGTCCTGGGTCGGTGCGCGCGTCGCGTCCGCGGTGACAGCCCCCGGCTCTCCGCCGCCTGTCCTCTGAGGTCTGCTCCCCGCCTGCTCCCCGGCCGGCGCAGGGGCTGGCGGAGGGGATGCCAGTCCTCCTCTGGCAGCGGGAGGGGGCCCGGCGCTCTCACGGCGCCTCCTAGCGGCGGGTCCGCGGGCTGCGGGAGGGAGCCCCGGAGACTCCTGGCCGCCCGCGTCCCTGCTGGAGGCCGGCGCCAAGAGCCTGCTTCGGCCGCCCGCCCAGCCACTGCAGCCGCATCTCAGGGACGATCTGAATCTCGCACATGCCAGTTCAGGCCACTGCTTTTGGGAGCTATGCCCCCGCCCCCCCGGCATGGGACGAGAGTATGCTGTAATTTCTCCCCAACGGAAGAATGTGAGAACGTACCCCACCACGAGGCGAGATAAAGCTGGGCTCCTTGCATCACCTCTGCAGCCTGATGACCCCTCAGGGTCCATCCGTGTGTTCGTCCGCGGCTGAGCTCTTAAATCCAACTTTTCCACCCCCACCCGGCCCCCCTGCAGGGTAACTGGTAAAAAAAAAAAAAACCCTTTATTTAGCGCTTTCTCAAAGGCACGTGGGGCATGTGAATGCCTTGATACTAAATCTTCCGTGGCCCTGTGCAATTGTGATGAAGAGTAACAAAGTTAGAAACGTTCGAATTAATGATTTACCCTCAGCGGGGGTAGAAACCGTAGGCTGGAATCTACAGGAGTCCAAACCTCAGTTCCAATTCAGGGACACTATTGCTCTCTTTCTGTGTCCTCTGCTTGGAGGAGGTACTGAAGAATGAGTAGGATGAAGAAGAATGGTGTAGATGCTCACATCACACGCTCTTATGGGGAAACAGGGCTAATGGGCGAACAGAGCGATTAAGTAAGGGTTAACCTGGGGAGAGGGTGCAGGGGATGGAGCTAAATAGCCAGGGAGTGTAGAGACAGGAAGGGTAAGCAGTTTCGAAAGTATTTTAAGGCAAGTTGGTGGCAGATGTAGACTTGGGCTGGAATTGGAATAAGAGGCTTGGATTTAGGCGTTATGGGCGGAAAAGTTGAGGCAAAGAGTATCACCGACACCAGGCTGGGAGGAAAGGGTTGTATAAGGGATAGAATAAAAGAGTGGGTCAGGGAGTGGCAGGAAATAGGGATGGATCTCCCGAGACAGAGGATCTTAGTAACAAGAACATTTACTGAGGCTGAGAGAGCCAGTTCTAGAGCAGAGGCATGACACGCCCACAGGGATTCAAAACACTTGCTGGCAAGGAGGTGGGGTGGGGGGTGGGGTAGCAGTTGTTAGAAGCAAGGGAAAGCCAAGAAGCTATTGCCCAGATGCACTGGGTGATGAGGCCGTTGACCTGATTCACAGAAAGTAGGGGAGGGAGAAAGCCACCGGGCAATGAGAAGGGAAAAGGTCAGAGGATTAATGGCAGATGAAAGTCAAGGAGCGTCCAAGGTGAGTGTGAAGGTATCCAGTTAGAAGAGAAGAATACAAACAGTAGCCATGGGCAAGGAGAGGATGGGAGGTCTGTGGTGAGTCAGATGCTGGGCTTGTTGAGTCTGAGTTGAGTCTGGCAGCCCCAGAGGCTCTGGAAGCATAAATTTCCGGCAGTTGTCAGTCTGGCGGGGCAGATTTGGGAGGCTATCCACAGGAAAACTCTGAGCCCACTGAAAAGCTGGACTTTCTCCTCTCTCTCACATCAGACCTCACTTGGAAGCTTGATTTGAATTTTATGTCTTTATATTTGCTTGTCTTATCCCCGTAAAAATTGTAAAAAATCAATAAACTATTGGATTACCTGGCAAATCATCACATCTGGATAATTTCCTAACTGGATAGTCCTTTTCCAGACAAGAACTTAAGAGTAGATGGTAGAAAACTTTTTTTCTTAGTCCAAAAGTCCGTTTGTGTTGGACATGGAGTCTTGGGCTCTGGTCAGGTTACAATGTTAATAAAAGTGATGTTCTCTGTAGTAAATATCAATGAATAGTTCATATGCAACATACACATGGGCACATTCAGAGCTGTTGCTGACCTTGAGACTAGGGGATAACCTCAACTCGATGGCTTGCTGACACTGGCATATTGAAATTTGGAAATTCCTCATATTGCAGGCAAATCTTAGGTAGGAAAGGAATACCTAAATAGGTAGAAAGTAGTAACATTGTCTTAGACGTGTGTTTGGCCCCCATACCGACTTACTGGGCAGAAGTCACTATATGGTATAAAATGCTTTGATTTGTATAGGGCAGCACATCACCAGGGTATCCCCTTTTGTACTCCCTTGCTTTGCAATATTTCCAGTGTATTCTTTATCCTTGTATTCAAAATAGAGTAGGTAGGGAAAGAGAATTCCACTTACTGCCACACAAATGGGTACATGTACTGTTCCTATTTTCTAATACATACTTAGTTCTTAACTTACACAATAAACTTATATTCTTGATGGCATCCCTTTCCACTCCACAGATGAGTGCATTAAGGTTTGGAGAAATGCAATAATATCCATATTTATAGAGCAAAAAAATGGTATAATATGAACCCAGGACTGTCGGATATCAAAACCAGTTCCTCATGCTATGAGGTCTAGAAGAACATTTTTTAAAGTTGTGATAATCATGAGAAGTCACCTTTCTAGAATTAGTAAGCTATGCTGGGAGGACCCTTTGGGCATGCCTGTGAGCAGTGATTGAGAGGTGCCATAAGGCAGCTGTGCACTTCTCCAAGAGGTCTTGGAACAAGGTTTGGTGGTACCCTGGTATTGAAAGAGTGGAGGGAAAGCAAACTAACTTGAAGCTCTTTGACCTCCCTGGGAGGCCAGAAGCCTGAGAAAGTAGTAAATCTCTGAAGAAGCCAGGCCAAAAAAAAAAAAAAAAAAAAGAAAGAAAGAAAGAAAAGAAAAAAGAAAAGAAAAGGAAAAACAAAACAACCCTGCAATAATTATCGGGACAGGGTAGGTCTGAATAGGTGTCTTGTACATTTCACTCTTCTGACACATGGGAACCATGCCAATCAGTAAGGCCTGGGGTGCTGTCAGAGAACACATGGACAGTGACAGCTCTCATGCTGAATGAGAAGTTTGACATTTTAAAGGTCTACTAGCACTGATTTATTTGTCAGAAAAGCAAGTCTGGGAATTGTTTATCATGCATGTGAGTTTGTGTGTATGTTTAATACTGGGAAAGGTATACATCGTTGTTTCCCTAAAAAGAAAAGAATCCAAAGGTCAAAGATGGAACAGATTTGGCCCAAACTCTCCAAAAATAAATAAGTAAAAAGCACTACAGGAAAAAATGATCTCTGGGTTGCAGCCATGTACTGAATACTTTAAAAATAGAGATGCTGTAACATTTAACCATTAGTGCATACTTTTTAACAGATGACAAAATACATTTGTGACTTAATAACCAAGTGTTATTCCTACTATGTTTAAATCTGTTTCTTTATATGATAAAGTGCAATGCTGCCTTCGGATCAAGAGGTAGGAGAATCCTGACATGATTAATTCATTCATACAACCACATTTTCACTATGTTAATTAAACCATTTACAAAATAAGCCAATGTAAAAACACTGTGTTCTTGAAGGTTCCAATAGCTTGAAAAATGAATGCACCAAAAATGAAAAGCAGTTTTTCAATTTCATCTTGTATTTAAGGTAATGATGGAGGAGATGATCTTGGGTTTTTCTTTTGCTCAACTATGCTCATTTTTTTTTTCATTATTAGAAACAACTGATTACTAGAAACCGGTCGGTTAAACTTGGGGCAAACTTTTAAATCCATCAACTGTCTCTGCTAACACAAGCTTATGTCTGCAAATTTTCTATTCTGGTACCTGGAGGGTGACTCTCATTACAGAAAAATCTTTTTTTTTTTTTTTTGGTCTTTTTGATAATTTTGCTCGTAATTCTCTTTTGTGATTTCCCTTCATGATTTTACTAGCCGCTTTTGAGTTACAGGGGTGCAGCCATGGCCCCCGTGTTGGCAGATGTTCAAACACAGCCCACAGTTTAGTTGCAGGAAAATTCCCACTAGTCGAAAACAGACTCTGACTTGATCTCTTTTTAGAATGAGCCTTTTAAAAACAGCTCTGCTTTAAACAAAAAATAAAACTAAATAAAACAAGTCTTCCTCTAAAGGGAAGGTAACTAAGGAAAATAATGCTCTTTCAAATCCTTGACAATTGGGGATAAATCTTCCTGAGAGGCAAATCCCCAGGGGCACCTGAACGTATACTCGGGATCTTGAATAATTTACAGATTTCAGCTAGGGCCAGTTTGCGCCAGAATCCTGAAGAACCTACATAAGCGGCTGGGTTGGTGAGGTGGGCCTTTTACATAACTACTGCTCAAAGTGACTGAAGCAAACTTCTGGGGGGCTCAGGGCACTCACAACATCTTAGCTGTAAACTTGGACCATGGCACCTGGGGAGTCCAGTTCCCACAGAGCTTATGTTCGAGGCCAAACCTAAGCTTATGCTGCCAGTGCCAAATAAGGCCATAGGGATATATTCAAGGGGCTTATTATTTTTATTATTATTATTATTATTAAATTTCAGTAAGGTTAAACCTTAACCTGGTTCAGGGCAGTACCATGCTAGTCTTTGGGAAAGAGGGTCACTTAAAATGGGGAACGAGGCGTTCTTCCCCACCTGTGCACGTACCAGGTGTCTTAGTCCATTCGGGCTGCCAAAACGAAATACCACAGAATGGGTAGCTTATAAAAAACAAAAATGCATTTCTCCCGGTCCTGGAGGCTGAAAGGACTCAGCTGAGGCACCGAAGCTCTCCTACAGTAGGTGGGAAGTCATGGAGGAAGTCCTCCAATTGCAGGAGGACGGGAAGGCTGGAGTATCTGATTTGTTGATATGAGTGTGTTTTAATTTATTTTTATTTTAAGATTTTATGATATGAGTGTGTTTTAAACCTCAGGCTAGATTGCTGTGTTTATTCAGCCTCCGGAAGACACTGCCAGGGTGCCTAGGACTGCCCTCTAGTGTCTGTGATCCTGTGGAATTTTCTCATGAAAAATAATTTAATCTCACAACTACTTCGATGGCTTTTTTTTCATTAAAATGTTTCCCAATATTGAGTTGATCTCTCCTACATTCAACACCATCTTTGTCTCCTTGTTATGGCTTTGCAAATCATCAGGTGAAAGAGAGAAAAAGAAGATAGACAAGAAGGATGGAAGGAAGGAATTTGCCCATAAAAATAATATTTCTTATTTTCCCAGCTAACTGCAAAATCCAAATCAGATTTCCATGTCATCCATGTAAGGACTGTGTCCGATTCAACCTCACTTGCCTACTTGATTTTGTGGTTTGTTTATTCATTTTCTTTAACCATTCAGCAAGCATGAGCACTGGCTATGTCTTAGGCACTGTGCCAGCCCTCGAGACACAATTGTGAGCTAAAGAAATAGAATTTCCTCCCTACATGGAACCTATGATCTAGTGAGGAGTTAGGTGGCACACAAGCTAGCCACCTGATAACATGATAATTAATGGATAAGTTGACAAGCTCCAGGAGCAAAACTAAGAAGGTGTGCTTAGAGAATAATGGGGGTGAGAGTAAGGTGGAGAAGCTTTTATGAGATATTTTTCCTCAAAGAATACAGACATGTGACAAGCCAAAGAATAAAACACACTATTCATGCCACAACTTTAAAAATATATATATGGTTATAATCCTGTTCACCCAGATCTGGAAAACAAGGAATCCTATGACTTGTTTGGGGCCATTGACTTAGAGAAGTTCAGTTTTAGCAGAATTCATCTGTGTACAGGGAATCAAGTTAGGGCATTTAGAGCTCTTAGGGTACCAATGTATATTGTCATCTGTGTAACTTACATAAAAAGGCCTCCTGCTTATCGTGACAGTGAGTTACACTCACTGGCCTTGGTCATTTCAATTCCTTCTGTTCAAGAATGCCCTAATCTGTTTCCAGTCTTAGCAGTCTTCAAGAGAACAACTTAAAGGTTGGAAGTGGAGTTTTGGTCTTCTACTTAGATTGCTTAAAACGTGACTAACTGACTTAAGTTGACCTTTCTGGTTTTTATTGTTTTGACTTATTAAAAAATGTGTCCTTTTCCCAAAGGCCTCTGGGCACATGCACAAAAAAATGGAAATATGACAAGTTAAATTAAAACCAGCAGATGAAAGTTAAAATACCCTCATAAAGAAAAAAGAAAGATGCCAAGTCGAGTTACTGGAAGGAGAAAACTAAACCAAATGGATTAGGCTTAGCCCAGTTTTCAGCTGTTTGCAAGGAGGACTTGTTCTAAGTAGATCTTAGAGTAACTTCCTACAAAATCCCTGAAAAACTTTTGTCACTACTTAGTATGGTACCAAATCAGGGAAATAATGGTAATCCCAAAGAGGGAAGGGCTCTAAATTGTAATAATTTTTCTAATAATGTTAGGATTGTTGTCCAGCCCTTTGTCACTGTGTGATCTCACTCATCTGCATCTCATTCTTGCAAGGTGAGAGATTAGCCCTAAATATAGTGGACATTTCTCTCTTGAACCCTAAATTTCTGCTGTCAGCTCAATCATGGTATGATTCTCTTTGGAAATCAATGCTGTTCATATGTGTTGAGGCCGTGTATAACATAGGCATTAAGAGCATGAGTTCCAGAGCCAGATATCTGGGTCCAGAGCCTAGTTTTGCCACTTACCTATAACACTATGGGCAAGTTACTAACCATTTCTATGCCTCAGTTTCCCCAGCTGTAAAATGAAGACACTAACAATATATCACAAAGACCTATGAGGACTCAACAAGTTGAAATTATAAACCTATATGAGAGCCCATATGAAAAGCAATATAAGGGTTAGTCATTATTATTACTTACACTTCTAATTGGTTATAGAATGACATTATTTTTTCCTCTCCATTATCCACATGTGCCTACCCTTCACCAGGGACATCAGGTATTCACTGTTTGCCCGACCCTAGCCTGGAGATGATCATCCTCACAACCACAGTGCCTTGTTGTCTTGGTTGAGCCTTCTCAATTAATACTCCTTTGGGCAATAGCAGTTTGTAGAGAGGTTACCAAAAAATCTTGAGGGTTTTTTTTCGGGTGGGTAACAAGTGATGTTTCAGGCATATTAATATAAAAGTTATATAAATGAGGGAGAAACAGAGAATAGTTGGTACATAGTTATATAGGTCTACATGTGAAAAATAAAGATCAGAATTAAGGAGGTAAAATGCAATGACAACGGGTAGGCAAAAGTTTTTTGTTTTTAGTGTGTTGTGTGTAGTTGTGATTTTTTAAAATGTATACTTCTTTACTTTTAAATTTGAACTGTTTGAACCTCTGGGTTACTGTCTTAAAAAAATTCTCAGCTAGTATGTTTTCAAATATTGTATCTTTTCCACTGTCATCTCTTTCTGAGATGCCAATCAGGGTATTTTTATAACCTTCTCATAGTATAGTCTGTCCTCTTATTTTATTTGACATTTTCCATCTGTTTATTTCCATATGTTTTATCTTAATATTTTTCTTCTGATTTATCTTTCATCTCACTGATTATCTCTATAATTGTGACTAATCTGCTGTTAAATCAGTCTATTGAGTTCTGCATTTTGGTTAGTGTATCCTTAAGTTACAGAATTGCCATAGGTTATTTTATTGTCATAGTTTCTAGTTCTCTGCCAAAGTTACTAATCTTATTTTTATTTTATTAAACATTTTCAGGGTTAAAGTTTTTGTCTGTTAACTTTATTATGTGAATTGTGGGGGAGGGGTCTGTTTATATTATCTGTTGTTTCTCTTGTGTTTTGGTCCCATCTTGTCTCTTTGTGTGCCTCTTACATAGCAGCATTTTTAAAAAAAATTAAATACCAGATATCATATATTAGAAGATACACAAGTAACCTAAGGCCTAGAATGAATCTGTCTTATTCAGATAGAGTTTACACTTATTTCTGGCAGGCTTCTATGAGCAATAATATGGCTAACTCACTTTAATCAATTTTCACAGATCAAGATGACTCAAATCTGGGCTTCTGTTCCTGGAAGGGCCAATCTATTTCCAATTCATCCTTAGAGTGTAAACTGTTGGGGTCTTAACATTAAGTGTGAAATATTTACCATTGAACAAACTTCTTCCAAGACCATGGGTTACAATTTTTGTTTCCTTAACCCAATAAGCCCTTCCCACCCCAACCTCTCCTTATTCCATTTCATTAGAAAAATAACAGATTCTTCTAGGGAAACATGGCTCCAGATACTGGCTACCAAGCCTCATGGACATTGGCTCAGCAATTCCTTAGTGACTTATGAATGCCCCAGTGCCTTTAAAACTATGGAAAAAACACTTTGTCAACTTCTAAAAATTGTACTTCGCAGAACGGTTAGTCTGAAATATCTAGTCTGGCATTACCAGAGTTTAGGTCTGGATAATTTGGGTGAATAATGGTGCTCCTTTTAGAAAGGTAAAATTCTAATGTGACACTTAGTTTAGGGAAAAGAATTTAGCTTCAAATATTTTGAATTTTTTTTTAAATTTTTTGAATTTGAAGTAAAATTTACATATACATGTAGAGTTGTCCAATAGTTGGTTTGAAATACAGGACAGAACCTTGATGAATAAGTCAGCTGATTCTTGCATTAGATTTTGCATGTAGAAAAGAATATTTACCAAAACATTTATCTCTTGCTCAAAGGTCCAATTGCAGAGATAATAGGTGACCTATATGCTAAGGGGTTGCTAATATTTATGGTCATGAGCTTGATGCTTTCCTTTACCCATATATATATATATATATATATATATATATATATATATATATATATATAATCTCTTTTAATATTTTTTAAATATTCCATTTTGAAAATGAGGAAACCTAAATTTTGTGGGAACTTGCAGTTCACATGTCTGGTAAGCAGTAAACCTGAGGATAAATCACAGAATGTCCCTCTGATTCCCAAGAACTTACTTTTTCTATTACTCCATTTCTATTTTCTAGATTTGGGAAAGGAAACTATCATCAGACTCTTTGACAAATCAACACAAGGGGCATTAAAACAAGTGCCATCACTGAGCAAGCCCAGAGGCAACACGTATTAGCAACAAGCAGATCCAGGGACCAGCTTGTGTGTCTAACATCTTTCTCCAATAAAAGTAATAGTGTCCCTTAGAGAAATGGCTGATTCTAGGGTTAGGGAAGGAAATATATAAGATTAAGTTGAAGCATCTTGTAATGTAGAAAATAAGGGAGTGCTCAAAAAACAAACTGATGGGGGCATCCAGATGGCCCAGTTGGTTGAGCATCAACTCTTGGTTTCAGCTCAGGTGTCGTTCTCAGGGTTGTGAGTTCAAGCCCCACATTGGGCTCTACCCTGGGTATGGAGCCTACTTAAAAAAACAAAAATAAAAGCCAAAAACCAAAAAACAAAAAAAACCAACTGATGGGGACACATCAAGGGGACACAAGAGTCAACTTAAAGAGCTCCCAAAGGCTCCTTGAACAAGAAAATAAATAATATAGTATTGGATTATAACCCAAAGTATAAAAGAAATTATCATGAGCCCTGTTATGGCCTGAATTGTGCCCACTCACCCCCACCAAATTCAATATGTTGAAGCCCTAACCCCCAGTGTGAACATATTTGGAGATAGGGCTTCTAAGGTGGTAAATTAAGGCTCATAAGGGTGGGACCTTAACCCAGTAAGAAAAGGAAGAGACACGAGAGATCTGGTGTGCACAGAGGAAAGGCCAAATAAAGATATAGTGAAAGGTGACCATCTACAAACCAAGGAGAGAGTTCTCATCAGAAACCAACCCCACTGTTACCTTGATCTTAGAGTCCCAGCCTCTAAAACTGTAAGAAAATTTCTGTTTATGTCATCCAGTTTGTGGTATTTTGTTATGGCAACCCTAGCAGACTAATACAAGTCCATAGCGATAAAAATAAATGATTGAATAAATAAAGAAACGGGGAGAAGAGACAAGTTCCCATATGGAAGAATTTTTTAAAAATGTGTGTAGACACTTCCCCCTTAAGAAGGTGAAACGACACTTCCTACCCCCTCAATGTGGATTGTACACAGTGACCTTCTAACAAAGAGTGTAGTATAGAAAGGGGGTAAATATTCAGAAGATTAACAGCCTCAGTAGGAATTTATGTTGATAATGTACCCTTGATGATGTGATGAAAATTGTACTTTACCATGTCTGTGGTCTTCCTCCCCAAAACTATAATCCCAATGGAATCAAGAGAAATACAACAGACAAACCCAAATTGAGGGACACTCTACAAAATATCTGACCAGTATTCCTCCAGAGTGTCAAGGATGGCCAAAAGAAGAAGTCTAAGAACTGTCACCCCTTAGAGGAGCCTAAGAAGACATGATTACTGAATGTGATGTTGTACCCTGGGTGAGATCCTGGAACAAAGTATAAAACTAAAGACAAAATATAAAACTAAAGACATTTCAAAGATGAAAACTAAAGACATCTGAATGAGGTATGAGCTTCAGCTTGTAATGTACCAATTTTGTTGGTAAGTTTGACACCTGCGTCATACTGATGTAATATCTTAACAACAGGGGATACTGGACGCAAAGCATATAGAGAAACTACCTGTACTATTTTGTTTTGCAAGTTTTCTGTAAATCTAAAACTATTCTAAACTTAAAAAGTCTATTTAAAACGCACATGCAAAATTGCATATTTGTTATATCTTCTATATAGTTTCTCTCCTACACTGTTTCTCTGAATATTCCAAAGTGAATTTTTATTTGCTTTATCTTGGGAGGAGAGTTTAGTTCAGTTTTGTTTCTTCTCACTGAGCAGGACCCATTTTTTTGCAGTTAAAATTGTGCCACATCTTGGCAGAAGCCCAGGAGATAAGGAAGGCTGGGGTGGAGAGGGCCAGCTCGAAACCCAGCATGTTTAGCTGTATGAATGAGGAATTCCTGTAGGCATACTTTAAAGACGCATGTGTGCAGTCCCTGTATTTGAGACATCTCCACATCTTTATCCCTCTCTGCCTTAGTCATCAATTTCTTTCTCCCTTTGTAGAGAATCTCTGAAAATTCCTGAAAACAATATTTGCTTTTAGATGTTTTGGATTAAATCCTCTATTGTCTTTTTTCCTTTGACTCTCTTGTTCTCCCTTTTCCCACAGAGAGACTCCCAGATTTTTCATTTTATTTTAAGATTATGTTACTGAACCAGATGATCCAACTTCATCCTTTGCTTCTCAGGCTCAAAAAGAAAAAAAAGAAAGAAAGAAAGAAAGAAAAGAAGCCCATGCTGTGGGATTTAACAAACACTTCTACCTCTTCCCTTCCAGACCCCGTCAGCTGCGCTGTTCCAACAGCACTCAAAGTAGATCTACAACTCCAAACCCCAATCCTCTGGATTTTAGTGCTGGCTTTCCACCAAAAACTTGCTCCAGCTGTACTGGCCTCTAATTTCTTAACTCTTTCTTTTTCCTTACTCTCTTTTTGAGGGAGATGAAGGAAAGGAGATTCCTTCACTCTTCCCTCAAGTGTTTATCAACCACCTAGTATATGCCGGCCACTGAGATTACAGCAGTGAATAAGGTAGGTGAGGTCCCTGCCCACATAGAAGCTGCATTCTAATGGGTGGGTGACAACCATGAAGCACTTGTTATTGTTACAAGATTTATTTGCGTGTGTGATTTCACTTAGTCCTGATGATGTAGGCACTATTGTTATCCTCATTTACTGAGACACAGATGCTAACTGACTTACCCAATGACATGTAGCTAAGTGCATGATGGAGATACAATTTAAATCCAAGGGCTCAGATTCCAGAACACTTGGATTCCTAACCATTATAAATATTGGTACAAGTGTTCTTTGAGGGTAGGTAAATACTATCCTATTTCTTTCTAATCTAAAAACATATATGTTGGGGTTTTTTTGTTTAGAATTTATTTATTTGAGAGAAAGAGCGTGCATGCAAGAGCACAAGGTGGGGGGAAGGGCAGAGGGAGAAGCAGGCTCCCTGCTGATCAGGAAGCCCCATTCCGGGGCTCCATCCCAGGATCCTGGGATCATAACCTGAGCTGAAGACAGACGCTAAACTGAACCACCCAGGTGCCCCTGTATGGTGCTTTACAAAAAGTCTCTGTAATAGCTCTTTATTACAATTCTAAAAAGAAAAGTCAGTTCATTTTTAAGGGAAATGAATTAAGTTTTTTAAGGGAAATGAATTAAGTTGGCATTCAATAGTTGCTTAGGTAGCATAGCACCTATCCCCTCTCTTTCCCATTTCTATGGGGAAACTCCCGCCCCTCCACATTCCGGCCCCCATTACGGACGGAGTATGCTGGTGGTTCAGGTGTGATGGAGCTTCCAGGTTAGGCTCTGATTGGCACTAGCCAAATAGCCTGTGCCATCTTTCTGGCCACATGATTGGTAGGGGTGAGGTTAGGAATGAACCAATCAGTGCCTGGCATTCTAATAGCGGCCATGGTTGGTTCAGGTTTATATAACCAGAGACGAGAGATGAGTCTCTTTCTCCTCTAGATTAGGAAAGAGGAGGCAGTATCTCAAGTGCTGCTGACCGCCGTCATGGAGGAAGAACTGGGAGAAGCAGAGATAAATGGAGCCAGAGTTCTGAACTGAACCACGCCTTACATCTGCCTGGCTTTTCAACTTTTCAGTGATGTGAGTTGTGAATATTTTTTATTGTTTAAGTCACTTTGAGTTGGAGTTTCTTTTAGTTTCACTGAAAATCATGCCATCTAACACAAATAATTTTTATATTAGGCATATAAATTCTAAATAAGTAGGTTTTTCAAAAACAAATTCCACCAGAAACTGGGGGGGGAACCCCACTAAATTATCTAGAAAGCTTCAAACATCCAGAGAACATTTGCAAACAAATTTGAATCTTTGACTTATGTGAAAAAAAATAAGTAAAATAAAATACACCTAGCTGGGCATTTACTTGGTTTCACACATGAAGATAATCAAGATTGTGAGTTAATAGTTTGGGGCCAGATGTAACAGATGCTCAGTTAATTGGCCGGCAATGTGCTGGTTTCAGATTGTAGCAAACAATTGTCTTGGATTTTGTTGCTAAAAACACTCCTGTTTTTGCCAAACAACACTGTTTTGGAGGTTCGCCACCACAAACACAGAAAGCTGGCTGTGGTGAAAGTTTGTCGTTTTGGTGGGACCATGAGACACCACTAGATTATAATAATGTGAGAGGCAAGACATCAGCCTGTGTGTCTTCAATTAATCACGTCTTCCCCGGTAAATTTAAAAGCACAGCTTCATTCTCAATAGCTAGTAACTAAGAGTGAGGATAATAGTGATGTGATTAGGATTTTAAAATGTACAGGGAGTCGCATTCTATCTAAGAGTGTGTACACATCCAAGGACGTTCCCTCCATGTCCAATTTAATGTTCCATCCTGATTTTACCCTCCGAGGACACGAGACCAAAGCTAATCAAGAATCAGTTGAGATGTAGCACAGACTTTTACCAAATAGGGAAGACACAGTCTGGAGAGAAGTCAGCTCTCTGATAGGAGATCTCCTTGTAGTTTTTTAGCTTCCCTATTAGATTTGTGGGCCCAAGATGCCTGTAGAATAACAGTAAAAACGGCAGCCTTCCACTCTGCTCTTAGAACAAAATTTTAAGAAAATAGAGGTCTGGCTCCAGTGGTAAAAACAGAAGTGGTTAGAAGTTTTACCCCCCGTTTCTATTTCTTTTAATATGAACTACTGTGCCTGACAATTGGGATGTAGACAGGGATAAATCATATATTTATTCCCATAGGAATAAAATACCTCTGGATCTCTGCCCTGTTCTGTTAAAACTAATGAGGGTGAAATTCATGTCTAGTGCAAGGGTAACATCACATGCACGGAGCACCTAGGCTCTGGACAGATTGTGCCCCAAGAGCCAGTTTTTATGGGTTGTATGGAACTTGGAATGTATTTTTTGATGGGAACAAATGTGGTAATCAGTAAGCCCACTAGTTTGTTCATAATGGCCTCGTAATGGAACAGTATATCACAAAACCCAACCATGACATTAATGGTGCTTCTGGGATGAAATGGTTCAGACCACACTTCCGTTGCTGTCCTTCTCCCTGGCTGCAGTGGGATTGGGGTCCTTCTTGGCTATTCAACAGGCACATGGTGGAGAACTGTGGAGAAAGTAATTGGTGGGTAGGAATAGGCAAGGCCTCAAGTATGGAAGCAAATAGGACTAAGGGGCTCTTGGAAAGGGGATGAGAGCATTACTGGGCCATGAGATGAGAAAAGTCATGGCTCCTGACAGTGTAAGTCCTATGGTCTCTGCTTATGACTCCTCTCTTTTTTAAAAATTCTTGTCTTTGAGGACAACGTCAAGGATGTAGATTTTTGCCTAAGGTCACTTCAGAAACATAGGAAATGATGGGGCATTAATTAAGTTCAAAGAATTGGGGGATTTCAGTGAATCTTGACACGAGCGCAGGCTCTCCTGATGTTACCAAACACTTCAGAGTTCTGTATAGTGGAATTTTCATCACCTACAGCCATCAGATAGAAAAGTCAAAATTAAATAGACGTCAAACATTGCCCTGACATGAACATCACTGTAACAAAGGCCTCGTTATAATCTTCTTTTCCTATTCAAGGCAAACAAAATTTGACTTCTCTTTGAAATGCGAGCAGAGTTAAAATTTTATTTTTCTTTATTTGTGAGTTTTGATTTAGTTCAATTTTATTTTAGGAAGTACACATTCATTTTTCTATGAAAAACCTAAGTATACATCTTTATATATTTTGTCTACCCTTCTTCAATAAAATAAGTTGTATATACCTTTTTTGTAAAGGAGAGGGGTCCATACCTTCCATCAGCTCATCAAAACATTGATGTCCCCCAAATCGCCAAGACTCACTGCTCCACTAAAATGAAAGTATAGGCATTAATTATGGGTCCATTCATAGTTATGATTTTGGAGAAAAGCTGGAAATTTTTCCTACAGCATTCAAAATGCTGACTTCAGGGCTTATTCATTTGAAAGGACTGAATTCCTTTTTTTAGGATGACAAAAAATTTGTACTTGCGGGGTTTTAATCTTTGTCTTAGCAGTTTACAAAAGAGAAATGTTGTAAATATATTTATATATAGACATAAAACGTTATAATACTTATAGATACTATTGAAGGATAAATATGCAAGTAAGTTATCCAAGGTGATAATAATCCCTGATCATGAAATTATTTCTTGGTATGACACTTGGTTCAGGTTTGTCAATAATGAAACGGTGTACTGTGTAGGCTACTCAAGATTGGGAACGCTACCTTTTGTGTTCTTTGAACCTCTCTAAAAACCTGATCTCTTGCTTGCCACCTTTTTATGTATATCATAATATTATACTCTAATTCCATACTCGGCAGAATGAATACTCACTGCAAGTCTAGTTATCTTTCTTTTGTCTTCTTATTACCCCCATCTACTCAATAGTCTAGTTAGCCTCTTCAGGTGTTATTCTCTCTGTCAATATCCTCCTCTACTCTTAATTCTTTCTGATATTCCACTGCAATAATCTTTGCTCACTTCACCAGTTTTCTGTTATCACAGGCTTCCTGAAATTCTGCCATGCTCCAATCTCCTTGCTTGGCAAGAAAAAAAACAAAACAAAACAACATAAGCATTGGATAACCATCGCCTGAGCACATTCTGTGGGTGTCGGGCAATGTGCTAGGTGCTGGGGATGAGATACATGCTCTCTGCCCTCCAGGAGTTAAAATCTAGGCAGATTGAGCAACCTGATGATATCTTCCTGGAAGCTTCTGTCCTCTGCTAGTTAGGAAAAGAGCTGTTGGAATGAATAGTTTGGGGGGGCTGCCTTCTTGCCATATTTACATATCAGATGTATCCCTGAGCATTATATGGGCGCTAAGTAAACATGCCATGCCAGTCGCATTTTACAGAGGGCCAAGCAGACATGCAAAGATGGTGGCCATTTTATAAATAAATTCATTTCAACATTACTCACTCTGAGAACATTCCAATTTTCCTACCAATAAAAAAAAAAGTCCCATTCCTTTTTGACAACTCTGATGATGTGTCAGTACTTTGAGGAAGACTTTTTTGGACTTCATTTAACCAGCCAGTCACTTAGCCAGTTAACATGTTTGCCGAGCACAGGTTGTTATGTGCCAGATTCTGGGCATTCAGCAGAGAACAAGACACCCTCAGGAGTTTGCAATCTATTGGAGAGAGTGCAGATAGAGATCCATTATGTTGTCTTGTGCCTCATTTCTCTGTGCTCTAATTTCCTTTAAGTCCTATAAGTACTATAAATAGCTGGTTTGGTTTGCTTGGTGGAGCCAAACTTGGAACTCCTAACTTCAGAGCCCCCAGTGTGTGACAAGGCCCCTGACAGTGGCTCACTCAATAGCTTTTCTGCTGTGGGTGGCTTCACTGGCTCTACGTGGATCACTTTTTAGTAGAGAGACAGTGGTAAACTTAAGTACTCTGAATAGAGTCACAATAGTATTCTTTTGCCAAGTTCTTGTACACGATAGACTGCTGTTTGTGTGTGCTCCTGTAAAACTCATAAAGGTGGATGTGATCCATAGTAAGACTAAGAGATTTTCCAGAGATACTGTAATTTGATTTCTGGGAAAACAAATGGTAAATCAAAGCCTGGGATACAGCCTTCAAAGCATTTAAGGGCAGATATTCCAGCAGAGTGGGTTTTGAACTGTGTGAAATTCCACTCCTCCCTCATCCTAACACTGCCTACTCCTTGCTCTAATGCATTGAGAACACGACATATATCTGTCTGTCCTCATTCAGGGACCCTATGCTAACATGCACTGGAAACAAGAACTTTCTTCAAATAGCGCTATCAGGTTTTCTCATTATTTCCCACACTGTGATTTCCAGAGGGAATGAATACCACCCTGGCCAGGTTAGTACCTTTTTTCTTTTTGTTTGGGGTCCATCTATGCCTACTTCTTTTAGCCACCCATCTACAAACTGGGGGAAGGAGAACACCCCTGTATCTGATGCTTGAGGACCTGTGGTCTTTTAGGCTGATTAGGGTGCCCACTTGGCACTGTGATGGTTAATTTTATATGTCCACTTGTCTGGGCTATAGTGCCCATATATGTGGTCAAACATTACTCTGGGTGTGTCTATGGGGGTGTTTTTGGATGAGATTAACATTTACATTGGTGGACTTTTGAGTAAAGCAGATTGCTCCCCATAATGTAGGTGGACCTCAACTAATTAGTTGATGGCCTGGATAGAACAAAAGACCAACTTCCCCCAAGCAAGAGGGAATTCTGCCAGCAGACAGCCTTTGGATTTGAACTGCAACAGACTTTGGATTTGAACTCTTGTTGGGTCTCTAGCCTGCCAACCCACCCTGCAGATTTTGATCTGGTCAGCCTCCACAACTGTGGGAGCCAATTCCTTAAAATGTATCTCAGTCTCTCTCAAGCTCTCTCTTTCCCTCCCTCCCTCCATATATATGCATGTGTGTGTGTGTGTGTGTGTGTGTGTGTGTGTGTGTGTGTGTGTGTGTGTGTGTGTGTGTATACACATACACATCCTACTTTCTAAAGAACTCTAATATATTTGGTCAGCAGATGCCTGGGCTACCAACAAATACCTGGTCCTTTGGCTCCAAAACTTTGTGATGCTATAGCTCTAATAGAGCGGTGCTTAGATATAATGACCCCTCCCTGAAAAGAAGTAGTAGTCATGGAATTTGGAGTGTGCACAAGAAAGAATATGGAGGGAGGGTAGCTCTATGAAGCAACCAAGGGTGGCTAAACCCATGTACTTTACCTGTGCCATAGCAACACCCTAGCTGAGCCCTGGGCCTATTCAAAACATCACATGTTATCCAACAAGACTTTTAGTGGCCTTATATTTACCATGACATCACAGTATGCTGCCAACTAATGTATTTACTTAGAAGGGTTTGGACCACTGGAACCCATTTTCCTCTTGATCAAATTGAGCACTTAACACTGGGAACTTTAAAATGAAATGTGACCAGTTACTGGAAATCGTGGTCAAAGAAGGAAGTGGTGGCAACAATAGACCATCTACCATCTGTTCTACCCAAGGTCCCATTTTTAACGGTGAGGGACATATGTGGTTGGCAAAAGAGATGTTAATAATAATCTACCCTGGATTGATTTCACTAAGATAACCCTTTATTTCCCCCTTGCTTTCTCTGTGGAAATCATCCAGAAAAACTTGGCTCTCTTAATTGACATGTTTCCTGTAGTGGTCCCACCTTTCAAGGACTCTGCCTTCTTACAGTGCCCACCACTCCTCTTGTTGTCCTCCCCTTCCATTCCTAGCAGAGCAGAGCCTTGTCCCCACTGGTTGCTCTTCTTGTTCTGATCGTGAGTGTTTATAAGCCACTGATCTGTTGAATCCAGTGTGGTCAGAAGAACAGTGACTCAAATCCTATTGGTGCAACTTTTTCAACTTATTAAATGTACTGCTTAGGAGTAAGAGTTGTAGCTAGCTAGACTAAGATGATGACCAGAAGAAGGTTATGTGATTTATTATGTAGTTTAAAACATTTAAAACTTAACCAGTTTCTAATTTTAAACACGTTCACAGATTAGCGAACCATCGATAGATGACCCGGTCCCACATATGCTCACGGATTATCTGGCCACATCATTCTTCCACAGTTCGAGAATTCTGTCCTCATTTTGTATCCCAATTCTGTAGAGCATTGTTCTAGAACAGTAATTCACCACCTTGGCTATGCTTCTTGTGGGATTTTAAAAAAAGGACTGTGTTTAAACTTTGTGCCAAAGTTCTACCTCTGAATATCAGGATTCAGTAGATCTAGGAGGAGGCCAAGTGATGTACAGTCTTAATATCCTGGGTGATTCTGTTGTCAGACCAAACAGCTGACTGTTCTAGATCTTCCAAGTCTGGTTCCATCTGCCCACTGTATGCAGATGATCAGCCATATGGATCATATCGATTGATACTCTATATTAACTCCAGAGGAGAACCTCTTACTAAAAAAGACACATGCGCTACATATTCCTAACAGAATTTAGTTGCAATGACTCACATGGCCACTGGCCAGAACACTCTCTTTTGTATCAATCATTGTTTCACTCCCACTGGTCCCCTGCCATCCTTGGCACCGCTGTTAACCTAACAGCTGGTCAATATTAAGGAAGCTATCCTTATACACATATAAGGAGTTCCACAGCTAATGCTGCACCTCTGGGGGGAGGGAGTCAGGGAGATTTGTGAGTCTGGGCTTGCCTCCAAACACAATGCACATTCTGCCCACGCCAGCTGCTGAAAGACCCTGACTTCTGACTCTCCAAGGTAACTAGAGAAGCTCTCTTCAGGGTCATCTTGCCCCATACCTTCTATTTCATGCTCATCCTGATCATCAAAACTCAAGATTCCCTTCTTTACCTTGGACCACATAGAGTGTGTTAGAAGAGGTTCTGGGCAGCCGGTGGCATTAAAATCAGCCACTAGGAAGTGTCTGGTTCAAAGAGGTACTTGAGGGAACCCCTCTCCCACCTCAGCGATGTTCTAGGGAGCGTTAGGGTTTGCCCTGGGTAGTGCCACCCCTCCCTTCCTGGTAGGAAAGAGTCAGAGCAGGTAGGGGGTGGTGTCTAAATTCAGTGGGCCCCTTTTATGATTCATCCCACTAAAACTCAAGGGGGCAATTGCTTTTAATAAAAGCTACTGCAACCATTTCCTTGGGGGTGGGGGAGTGTTCTCAGACTCTGTGCCCTCCCCCTGGTATAAATCTTTTCACTTAGGCTGGCTTCTTGCCTTCTAGCCAATGGCCACCCTCACACCTGTGTTTTCTTTCCATCTCTTCTTTCTCCAACCCTAGCCTCTTGGGATTGAATTCCCAATTGGTTGTAATAAACTCCTCTCAAATGTGCTGGTTCTTGGGTCTCTAGTGGTCAAGCGACCTTTTCCCTAGTACCCTTTCTACGTTCCTGGGATGGATCATCATAACCCAGGCCCAGCAGCCAAACTCCCATGCTTTGGGGAGCCAAAGGGGCTAGACCCAAAACTTGCAGCAAGACTCAGGAAGAAAAATCAATACTACTTCCTGGCACGTAGAAAAGAAACTGTAGAAGGATACCAAGTCCCCATGGGGTTTCTCCCTCCGCTTGCCCTAGAAGTTACCACAAGTACTGAGCTATTTCTTGATTACTCTGTCATTATTTAACTCTTGAGTTATTTATTTCATGTTCCTAGGTTATTAGTCCTTTGAAGGCAAGAATAACGTGCTGTATCTACTCTGTGTCTTCATAGTATCTGGTATAATCTTTTACTTGGAATGGAGGACAAATAAATATCAATACACGTATAAGTACTAAAAAATATGAAAATATACATAACTAGCACTATCTCCATATACAAAGATAGAATTAAATGGAATGAGCTCAAAGCGTTTTCTAGTTAAATGATCAGTGACCTCTAGAAAGAGTCAGTGAAAGATAGGAAGGGTCTACCCAGTCCTTCTAGGAGGGGGGCAGTGCAAATTCAACAAAAGGACTTTTTGAGAATGGCTGAACACATATTCTGAAATGAGAGCTCTAAGCAACAAACTGTAGATGTGTCCAGAGCTCTTCCCCCAGAGCAATAAAGACGTTCAGTGTGTTGTGGTAAGAGTCTTCAGTGCTTCCTCGATCACGAACCTAGTATTAACCAGGGTGGGCTAGAGACTCATGTCTGGAATCTGCTTTCTCCAGGCCTTTGTTCTGCACCAGCTGTGACCTCTTTTTTTCTTTCTTCCCTTTTTTTTCTTTCTTTAAAGTCCCTGTAACTAAGCACAGAAAATAACTCGTCTTTGCTCCTGTCACTGCTCCCAGTCCAGTCTCCGAGTGATGGAGTTTTGTGAACTGATTTTTAGGGAAGATTTTGCTTCTCCCAGCGTGTTCTGCAAATGCTGGCCAGCCTTTTTGGGTTGATGCTGTATCTCTGTCTTTTCTCTCTGCCTGGACCAAACCGTGTTTGGATTCTCTTTACGGGTTTTCTTCTCTTTAGGAGAGGAGGATCTCATTGTCCAGCCAACTTACTCTGTGCAGTTATTTTAAGCGGCTTTGGTGGGAGCAACCCCTTTCTGCTTAGAGTCTGGGTTGAACATGGACTTCCCCTGTGCTGCCATGACACTCCCTGTAGCTCAAAATCAAACCACTCAGAGGCATTGTTCCATCTACTCACTTTGGCCTCGGTGGCCTGTGGGAGCCGGGGTTAATAAGGGATGAGAGAGGGTGAGTGCCGCCGCTCATAATTGGAGGTGAGCGTGGTTTGATGATGGGGAAAAGAGTACGCGGTAAAGTTCCCCTATAATCCATCATTGGTTTATTTGATCATAACAATACATGTAATTTGGGGTCGGTGAATAGATTCTGTGGTCTAGGGAAGCATCACAAAAATGTACTGAGGAACTTAGATGTTTGTTTCTAGATGGGACATAAAATAGGAGGAAGCAGGGGCATGTTGGTGAGGAGCTAGCTCAGTATAGGAGGTGAGGAGGTCTATGGCTATGTCATGAGGAGAAAGGGATAACGCTTGGGACCAGGTAACGGAAGGAGTCAGAGAGGAAAGGTTAGGTACCACAAGGCCCAAAAGAACACTGATGCTGCTGCCAGCACCTGGGGAATCAGAGAATCTGGCGCGGGCTCCGTGTGAGTTAGTGAGCTGCCTCGGGGATGCCGCTTTCGAACAAGCCACTCAGTGGCTCACATGTCATTCAGTCTTGGCTCCTGGAGCTTGCCTGAGCCCCAGAACTTCACTTCGGGGACAGATTTTACAGGCTGATGTTCCCCACGCCTGCTTATTTTTCATCAGACATTCTACCGCTGGTTCATAGAATTCTGATTGCTGACAGCATGTGCATTTCAAGGACCTGTGGTGACTTTCTGCTGCAGTCCTAGGAAAATAAGGCTGGGGCACCTGTGTGGCTCAGTTGGTTGAGTGTCTGACTCTTGGTTTCAGCTTAGGTCATGATCTCAGGGTCCTGGGATCAAGCCCTGCATCAGGCTCTGTGCTCAGCGGAGTGTCTGCTTAAGGATTCTCATTCTCCCTCTGCCCCCTTCCATCTCACTCGCTCTCTCAATCTCTCTCTAAACTAAATAAATCTTTAAAAAAAAAAAAAAGACTGTCTTCTCTAGGGGGATATTCCATGTATATCTCCTCTAACTTCTCTACAAATTATGATAGCGGCCAGAAAGTAGGTTTTTCATGAATTCTTCAAAAAAAATCTCCCGGGTTACTTTCTTTTTCAGTTTGCATGTGGAGGGGACTGGGGATTGGGTGAGGGAGTGAGAAAGAGGGACAGCTTGGGAGATGCATTTTTAGTGCAATAGGAGTATTTTCTCGTGCGGTTTGGCTTTTGTTGTTGTTTTGTTTTTGAGAGCAGTAAAGCCCAAAGCTCAATTTGTTTTTGATTAGTTGTAATTGCTGAAAAGGGACCCTTTGTCTTGGGCAAAGCCAGAGAGGAGTGTATATAGCAGTAATGTAATCCCAGATACTTGATGGAGGCTCTGTAATTAAGGCCAACCATGATAGGCACAGATAATTCTCTGTAGAGGGGGCTGAGGCAGTTAAGTGTAAAAGGCTGGAAATCGTGCTAGATTCAAAAGACAGGGTTTTGAACGCATCTGGAATGACGGCTAAATCTGCTCTAGTAATGTAGGTGAGCCATTTAAATCAGGGAGCCTGGGTTTCTGAATAGGGCTGAGTTACAGGATTACATCTCTGTTTACATGAGGTCCTGGCCAGGAGGGGGTGTGGGTGTGTGTGTGTGTGTGTGTGTGTGTGTGTGTGTGTGTGTGTGTGTGTGTGTGTGTTTTGATTTTAGCTCTAGGAATTAGAGTTAAGGAATCAGAGGCTGTCTTGTGTGCTTCCAGTGTTCCAAAAAATTTTTTTTTCTCTTAACAACTCAGACGTTCTAAATCTCATGTGGAAGTATTCAGAAATACAGTAACTGGAAAGACTTGAGTCAAGCCATTAACAGCTTGCTGGCACTAAATAAGGAAATGCGAGACAATCCCACTGGTACTGATGAACCTTTATGTGGATTGCGAGGCTTTTCCTGGTCACGGGAAGAGGCGGCCCCATGGCTTGTCCTTCCCTGCCACATCTGTCTTCCGTGAATTTACAGCTCCCTGGGTACTAAAAGAATAATGAAAAGATTTTTTCTTTTCCTCATCAAAGTTCTGGGACCCACCTCCCCCCCCTTCCCCTGCGTCTCTCCTCGAAAGAAAGACACTTTAAAGTATGTATTTAAGTTAGGAACACTCAAAATTTTAAAGAAATTAAATAAAATAAAATCCATCAATTTAAGTATAAATCACAAATTCTGTCAGCATGCCATCTAGTTCATTACATAATCACATAATCCCACCAGCCTTTGGACAAAATTTCAGCACGTAAGTCCTAGTCTTTGAAATGATGACATCATAAGTGACGTTGTATTAAATGCAATAGACACATGGAACATCTCTAATTTTTACTGACAGCACTAAAAACATTGCGTACTAATATAACTGCATATCTTGCCATTTATTAAACGACTTTATTGTATTTTTCCATGCTAATTGTCAAGACATTAAAGTGCAGAAGCCATGTACAGGGAATGTTTCTTTAGTGCTGACAAACTGATACCATATCATGTATTGGGGCCAAAAGATTTTTCTCCTATTGTAAGAACTGTTAATATTTGACTCAGTCTGTATTTAGGAAATCATTCCACAGCTATTAAGAGTTCTAGAGGCTAAATTCAATTATTTTTTTTATTTTTTAAAAGATTTTATTTGACAGAGCCAGAGAGCACAACTGGGAGAGGGAGAAGCAGACTCCCCACTGAGCAGGGAGCCCAATGTGAGACTTGATCCCAGGACTCTGGGATCGTGACCCGAGCCGAAGGCAGATGTTTAACCAACTGAGCCACCCACATGCCCCTAAATCAAATTTTTAAAGAAAATAATTAGAATAAATTTTTTTAAAATCATAAAACCAACACATTTATTTATAGGAAAAATTAGAATATACAACTGAGCATAACAAAGAAAATAGAATGAATCTGTAATACTTCTTTCCCAGAATTAAACCCTGTTAAAAGCTTGGTGCACATTCTTTCAGGTCCTTCACTATGTATATATGTATGTGTGTAGTAGGGTGACCAACCATCCCAACTGGCCAGCTGAAGAGTTCCCTGCAATATTGGACTTTCAGTTTTACCCATGATCAGTTCTGGGCAAACTGGTGGAGCTGGTTTGTGCAGGTGCCCTTGTGTGCATGCACATGCACACACATGCAGCAGTAAATAACACCACTTGTATTAGAAACTGTAAGTGCAAGGCCAGTACTAAGCTCTTTACATGCATTATCATTATTGTTAATTTTCAAGAGAGAAACTAAAGCTTAGCTGTTTTTTCATTCGTGAGTGTCCTCTTACATCCTAAGAACATTTTCTTATTGAGACAGGGTAGCAATGTAAACTCTTTGTCAGCCACATGTGTGTATTTTTTTTCTAGTTTGTCATTTCCTTTTTAATTTTACTTATGGGTTTTTATATACAGAAATTATAAAATTTTATGTGTCCATGCTATCGTTTTCCCACTTTATGTCATGCTTAGAAAGTCTTTTTCTATTCCAAGCCCATATAAAGTCACTTAGAACTTTTGCTAGTACTCTTTAAAAAAAATTCTCCAGTTTTATCAAGATATAATTGATATGAAATGTTGTATTAGTTCAGGGTAAACCACATGGTTTGATATATGTATATACTGCAAAATGGTTGTAAGTTTAGTTAGCATCCATCCTATCATATGGTTATAGTTTTTTTCTCGTGATGAGAACTCTGAAGATCTACTGTCTTAGCAACTTTCAAATATGCAACACAGTATTGTTAACTATAGTCTCCATGTTGTACAGTACAACCCCGGGACTTACTTATCTTGTAACTGGAAGTTTGTACCATTTGACCACCTTCATAAATTATGCCAACCCCCGCCTCTGGCAAACTCACTCTGTTCTCTGTATCTAGGAGTTCAATTTTTAAATGTTTTTAGAGTCCGCATAGAAGTGAGATAATACAATATCTGTCTTTCTCTGACATGTTTCACTTGGCACAGTGCTGTCAGGATCCATCCATATGTTACAAATGACAAGATTTCACTCTTTCACTCTTTTTTTTTTTTAATAGCTGAATAACAGTCTATCGTGTATATATACACCGTGTTTATCCATTCATTTGTTGATGGATAAACATCAACATAGGTTGTTCCCATGTCTTGGCTACTGTATATAATGCTGCAATGAACATGGGGGCACAGATACGTTTTTAAGGTAGTGATTTAATTTCCTTTGGGTTAATAACCAGAAGTAAAATAGCTAGATCATATGGTAATTCTATTTTTCATGTTTTGAGCAACCTGCATACTGTTTTGGATAGTGGCGACACCAATTTACATTCTCACCAATAATGTGTGAGGGTTTCCTTTTCTCCTCATCTTCACCAACACTTGTTATTTCTTGTCTCTTTGATAGTAGCCCTTTAACAGCTGTGAGGTAATACCTCATTGTGCTTTTATTTGCTTTTCCCTGATTAAGAATGTTGAGCACATTTTCATTTATCTGTTGGCCATCTGTATGTTTTCTTTGGAAAAATGTGTATTCAGATCTTCTGCCCATAGTTTAATCAAATTGTTTGGGTTTTGTTGTGTTGTTTTTGGGCTATTGAAGTGTATGAAATCTTTATATATTCTGCCTATTAACCCCTTAACAGATACAAGATTTGTAAATACTTTCTCCCATTCAATAGTTAGGCTTTTAATTTTGTTGGTTTCTTTTGCTGTACAGAAGGTTTTTAGTTTGATGTAATCCCACTTGTTTATTTTTGCCTTTATTATTGCCTTTGCTTTTGGTATAAAATTAAGAAAAAACATTGCCAAGACCAATGTCAACAAGTTTACTCCTTTTGTTTTCTTCTAGGAGTTTTATGATTTCAGGTCTTATGTTCATGACCTTAATCCATTTTAAGTTGATTTTTGTGTATGGTAGGTCCAGTTTCATTCTTACATGTGGCTGTCCAGTTTTCCCATCACCATTGAATGGACTGTCCTTCCCTCCCCCTCCATATATATCTGGCTCCTTTGTCATAAACTGATCATACATATATGGTTTATTTCTGGGCTCTCTGTTCCATTGATCTCTGTATGTTTTTATGCCAATAGCATGTTTTGATGACTATAACTTTGTAAGGTAGTTTAAAATCAGAAAGTGTGATGTCTCCTGCTTTGTTCTTGGTCAAGATCACTTTGGCTCTTCAGGGTCTCTTGTGGTTCCCTATAAATTTTAAGATTATTTGTTCTATTTCTGTGAAAATGTCATTGGAAATTTGATAGAGATTTCATTGAATCTATAGATTGCTTTGGTAGTATGGACATTTTAACAATATTTATTCTTCCATCAGTGAGCATTTATTTGTGTCTTTCATCAGTGTTCTCTATTTTCAGTGTACAGTAACTGGTCATTACCGCCTTCATTAAATTTATTTCTAGGATATTTTATTCTTTTTGATGCAACTATAAATGGGATTTTTAAAAATTTCTCTTTCCGATGGGTCACTATTAGTGTATAGAAACCCAACAGTTTTTGTAAGTTGATTTTTGTAACCTGCAATTTTGCTGAATTCATTTATTCTAATAGGTTTTTTAATATGTATGTCATATGAAAATTCAGACAGTTTTACTTCTTCCTTTTTTTTTAAGATTTTATTTATTTGAGAGAAAGCATGAGCAAGAGAGCACAAGCAGGGGGAGCAGCAGTGGGAGAGGGAGAAGGAGACTCCCCACTGATCAGGGAGCCTGATGTGGGGCAACGTCTTCCTTTCTGATATGGGCGTCTTTTATTCCTTTTTTCTTGCCTAGTTGCTCTGGCAAGTGGCACAAGTGGGCATTCTTGTCTTATTCCTGATCTTTGAGGAAACACTTTCAGTTTTTTGTCATTGCATAGGATGTTAGCTGTGGGCTTGTCATATATGGCTTTTACTATTTTTTTTATTTTTAATTTTTTTAGAGGAGCAGAGGGAGAGAAAGAATCTTAAGCAGGCTCTGGGCACAGAGCCTGATGCAGGGTTCAGTCTCACAACCCTGAGGTCATGACCTAAGCCAAAATCGAGAGCTGGACGCTTACCTGACTAAGCCACCTATGTGCCCCTCTAGCCTTTTTTTTTTTTTTTTTTTTTATGTTGAGGAATGTTCCCTGTTCTCCCACAGAGTTTTTATTATGAATAGACTTTGAGGTTGTTGAATGCTTTTTCTGCATCTACTGAGATAATCATATAATTTTTATCCTTCAAGTTGTTAAAATGGTGCATCATGTTGATTTGCAGATGTTGAACTATCCTTGCATAACGGGGATGAATCTCACTTGATCATTGTGTATGATTCTTTTTAAACGTATTGTTGAATTTGGTTTTTAATATGCTATTGAAGATTTTTGCATCTATGTTCAGGGACATTGGCCTGTAATTTTCTTTTCTTATAGCATTCTTGTCTGGTTTTGGTGTCAGGATAATACTGGCTTTGTAAAGTGATTTTGGAAGTATTGTCTCTTCTTCAATTGTGTGGAAGAGTTTGAGAAGAATTGGTATTAATTCTTCTTTAAACGTTTGGTAGAATTCACCAGTTAAGCCATGTGGTCCTAAATTTTTGTTTATTGGGAGATTTTTGTTTACTGATTAAATCTAAGTAGTAATCAGTATGTTCAGATTTTATATGAAGGTTCTATGTTGCTATACATTTTTCCATTTCCTCTAGATTGTCTAATTTGTTGGCATAATTGTTCATAGTAGTCTCTTAACGATTCTTTGTATTTCTGTAGTTTCAGTTGTAATCTCTTCCATTTCTGATTTTCAATCCCCTTTTTTTTTTCCTACCTGGATGAGTCTAGCTAAAGGTTTGTTAATTTTGTTTACCTTTTCAAAAAAAAAAAACACAACTCCATTTCATCTCTATTGTATTTTTTTCATCTCTATTTCATTTATCTCTGCTCTGATTTTTATTTTTTCCTTCATAGTAATTAACTGTGGGCTTAGTTTGCTCTTCTTTTTCTGGTTTCTTGAGGTGTAAAGTTAGGTTGTTTATTTGAGATCTTTCTTGTTTCTTAATGTAGACGTTTATTGCTGTAAACCTCCCTTTTAGGACTGCTTTTGTTGTTTCCCATAAGCATTATTATGTTGTATTTCTACTTTCAGTGGTCTCTAGATATTTTAAAATGTCTCTTCTGGTTTCTTCTTGGACCCATTGGTTGTTCAAAAGCATGTTATTTAACCTCCATGTATTTGTGAGTTTTCTAGTATTTTCTTCTTATATTTGATTTCTGGTTTCATACATTGTGGTCAGAAAAGATGCTTGATAGGATTTCAATGTTCCTAAATTTATTAAGACTTGTTTTGTGTGGGGCGCCTGGGTGGCTCAGTCATTAAGCGTCTGCCTTCGGCTCAGGTCATGATCCCAGGTTCCTGGGATCGAGCCCTGCATCGGGCTCCCTGCTCGGCAGGAAGCCTGCTTCTCCCTCTCCCATTCCCCCTGCTTGTGTTCCCTCTCTCACTGTGTCTCTCTCTGTTAAAATAAATAAAATCTTAAAAAAAATTGTTTTGTGGCCTAACATATGATCTATTTCTCATTGTGCTTGAGAAGAATGTGCATTTTGTTGTTTTTGGATGAAATGTTATGGAAATGTTGTATAAGTCCATCTGGTCTAAGGTGTAGATTCAATCCAATGTTTCCTTATTGATTTTCCTTCTTAATGATTGTTCAAGGTGAGGTATTGACGTCCACAACTATTATTGTATTGCTGTCTATTTCTCCATTCAGGTTTGTTAATATTTGCTTTATATATTTAGGTGTTCCTATGTCACAGGCATAAATATTTACAAATATAATGTATAATATAAAAATATAAATACAATATAAATGTAAATAATATATAATTACATATAAAAGTATATTATATATAAAAATATAATTACATACAAAAACATATATAAATATATAATTACAAATGTTATATCATCTCATTGGGTTGACCCCTTTTTCATTATATAATGACCCTCTTTGTCTTTTATTACAGTCTGTCTGAACATCTGTTTTATTTAATGGAAGTATAGCTACTCTTGCCATTTTGTAATTGTTTTCTGGCTGTTTTATAATTCCTTTGTTCCTTTCTTCTCTTGCTCTCTTCCTTTGTGATTTGATGATTTTTCTATAGTGGTATGCTTAGATTCTTTCACTTTACCTTTTGTGTATCTGTTAAAGGTTTTTGCTTTGTTATTACCATGAAACTTATATTAAACATCTATTTTAAGCTGATAATTTAATTTAGAATGCTTATTTAGGCTCTACAGTTTTACCCTCCCCCATGTTTTACGTTTTGATGTCACAATTTACAACTTTTTATGTTGAAGTTATTTTTAGTGGTTTTGTCTTTTAAACTTCATGCTAGATTTATATGTGATTTACCCACCAAGATGACATTAAAGTATTCTGAACTTATATTTACCTTTAGCAGTGTGGTGTATACTTTTATATGTTTTCTTGTTACTAATCAGCATCCCTTTGTTTCAGTTTGAAGAAGTCCCTTTAACATCTCTTGTAAGGCCATTATTGTGGTGATGAATTTCTTGTTTCACTTGTCTGAAAAACTATCTTTTATTAAATTATGAAGGACAACTTTTCTTGGTAGAGGATTCTTGGCTGGAATTTTTTTCTTTCAGCACTTTGAATGTACTGTGCTACAGCCTTCAGCCTATGAAGTTTCTGCTGAAAAATGTGCTGATAGTCTTGTGGGGGTCCCCTTATATGTAACAAGTTGGTTTTATATTGCTGCTTTAAAGAGTCTCTCCTTGTCTTTAACTTCTGCAATTTAATTTTAATGTGTCTCAGTGTGTGTCTCCCTGGATTCATCTTAACTGGAACATTCAGGCTTCTTGGTTATGGATGTATGTTTCTTTCCCCTGGTTAGGGTTGTTTTCAGCCTTTATTCTTCAAATAAGCTTTTTGCCCCTTCGTATTCTGTGACTCCTATAATGCAAACACTGGTCTGCTTGATGTTGTTCTATATATCCCTTAATATACACTTTTTTTTTTTTTCATTCTTTTTTCTTTTAGCTCCTCTATTTGGGTGAATTCCATTGTCCCATATATGAGTTCAAAGATCCCTTTCTTCCACATCATCTGTTCTGGTGTTGAACCCCATTATTGAGTTTTTCAGTTCAGTTATTATATTCTTCAGCTCTGTGATTTTTGTTTGGTACTTGCTTATATCTCTTTGTTGACATTCTCACTCTGTTCATGCATTATTTTCCTGAGGTCACTGAGCATCTTTAGGACCATTATTTTAAAACTCTTTATCAGGTAAGTCACTTATCTCCATTTCATTAAGGTCTATTTCTTGAGTTTTATCTTTTTCTTTTGTTTGCAACATATTCCTCTGTTTCTTCATTTTCCTTGACTCTCACTGTGGTTTCTGTGTATTAGATAAAATGGTCACCACTCCCAGCCTTAAGGGAGTGTTCTCCTGTGGGAGATGGGGGAGATGAAACTTATCATTTAGCCTTGCCCTAGCTCTTGATTGTTTCTCCGAACTTTGTGGTTGTCCAAGCTGCCTTTGCTCTTAGTGGCTCCCAGTAGTTGAGGGTGAAAGACTTTTCAGTGTCCGAAAGGGAAGGGTCTAAGCACCAAGATGCAGGCTGATTAGAAGGCTGGCTGTAGGCAGCATATCCTTTAAAAATTGTTTTTCATTCAAGTATAGTTGACACACAATGTTACATTAGTTTCAGGTGTACAACATAGTGATTTGGCAAGCTTATACATTATGCCGTGCTCACCACAAGTGTAGGTACCATCTGTCACCATACAATGCTATAACAATACCATTGACTATATTTCCTATGCTGTGCCTTTTATTCCCATGACTTATTCATTCCAGAACTGGAAGCCTGTATCTCCCACTCCTTTTCACCCATTTTGCCAATTTCACCCACACCACCTCCCTTCTGGCAATCATCGGTTTGTTTTCTGTATTTATAGGTCTGATTCTGCTGTTTGCTTATTCATTTGTTTTTTTAGATTCCACATATGAGTGAAATCACTGGTACTTGTTTGAGTCTGACTTATTTCATTTAGCATAATACCCTTCAGATCCATGCATGTTGTCACAAATGGCATGATCTCATCCTTTATTGTGGCTGCATAATATTCCATTGTGTGTGTATGTACACACCTCTTCCTTATCCATTTGTATGTTGATGGAAATCATCCCATGCATCTTTTCCAACCACAAAAGTATGAAGCTAGAAATAGATCACAAGAAAAAAAAAACTAGAAAAAATACAAACATGTGGAGGCTAAACAACATGATGTTGAACAACCAGTGCGTCAAGAAAGCAATCAAAGAAGAAATAAAAAAAATACATGGAGGCAGATGAAAATGAAAACACAATGGTCCAGAATCTCTGGGACACAGCAAAAGCAGTTCCTAAGAGGGAAATATATAGCAATAGGCAGCTATTTCTCCCTCTGCACTGAGCTCTGGAGGAATAGCCAGTTTCTTTGTTACAGGCCTCTGGGATTGTTGAAAGTAACCTTCAGAGCCAGGCAATCAAATGTTATGTTCTGCGGATGGCAGCTGCAAAAGCTCCCTTAATGGAGACTGAACTGGAGTAGGGCAGAGAGAGCACAAAGATGGTGTCCACCATCCTCCCCAGTCTCTGGGGAAGATTGTAGTCAACACCTAGATTTGTATTAAATTAGGAGTCTGAACCTCAGGCTCAAGATCAGATAAGCCAATACTCCTCTTTCATGGAAAGACTGGGAGATGGGCATTTTCGTCAGCTGCTTTTGTGCTGAGCCCTGGGAGGTTAGCCACAGTGAGTCCTTGTGATCCTGTATGTTTTCTGTAGCCTTGTGAGTCCTGTGGACCCAAGAACCATTGGCTCTTAGAGCTAGGTGTTTTGGGGTTCCATCTCTCAGGTGCAGGTCTTAAAAATTGGGGCACTAGATGTTGGGTCCAACCTTTTCACTCCTAAGAGAGAAGCTGAGAATTGTGAGTTCCCTCCCAATTGTATGTTACTGTGCCAGAGGTAGGATTTATGGCGGGATTTCTCTACCATGTAGGAGTTATTCAACTAGTCTCTGAATTTCTTTCAGAGAGAATTTTTTCATATATAGTGGTAGATATATTGTGTTCATGGACGGAGATAAGTTCAGAAGGCTCCTATGTCTCCATCTTCAACTGGCACACTTACTAGTACTCTTATAGTGTCAAATGCATTTGAATATATTTTATTACCGGGTGTATGGTAGGGATCTAACTGATATTTTTCCTCAAATGGATACATGTTGGCATACTAATAATCCATTTTTCTCCCTTTGATTTGAAATACTGCATATTAAACACACATATGTGTGCTTGTGCATCATGAGCTCGTTTCTGCAACTCCTATTTTGCCACATTCATTTCTCTGTTCCTGGGTCTGTATCACACTATATTAATTATTATAGTTCTATTATGTAGACAGATGGGCATAAGAAGTGTTTTTTTTTTTAATTTTTTTTTAAAGATTTTATTTATTTGAGAGAGAGAGAATGAGAGATAGGGAGCACGAGAGGGAAGAGGGTCAGAGGGAGAAGCAGACTCCCCGCTGAGCAGGGAGCCCGATGTGGGACTCGATCCCGGGACTCCGGGATCATGACCTGAGCTGAAGGCAGCCGCTTAACCAACTGAGGCACCCAGGCGCCCAAGAAGTGTTAATTAGTCCCAACCCCGATTTAGGAAATAAGGGAGTAAACATGGACCTATAGATAATAATTTAGCCATGAAGAACTTTTTCCAACTCAACTGTGGTTTGTTATGTTCAGTAGGAGGAATACTGTATGTTTCTAACCATGTGTTGATGTTTAACAGTTCCCATAGAGACAGACCATGGAGACCCACAATGAGGTTTTACCTTGCAAAGTTCTTAATAGAAGTAACAGACAACTTTTAGCCTCATGTCTGTTTTATTGATACATAGCACAGTGTCTGAACTTCTAGTATTCTCTCACGTTGAGAGTACTGAGATACTTAACTCTTCTTAGTTAAGTTCCATGTATTTCCTGGTTAAATAAGGGAGTTTGAAAGGCTGGTGAGGATAGAACAGCAATAACAAAACTGTAGAAAAGCAACAGCTGTAATTGTAAGGGTGTCACAACATCTGGAATTTTGGCCCCAGTTTCAAGCGGCTCAATGAAGGAATCTATGTTTTACTTTAACTATGATATTAACAGTAATTAAAGATAAAAAGGAAAATATCAGTGGCACTAAATTGTAGTGATAAATGTTTTCCCTTGCTGAGCGGTGCTGTTAAAAACCTTAAGCTGGTTTTATCTATTGCCTCGGAAGTGTAGTAGTAAAAGCACTGAGGAAAAAGACAAGTGATTTCTCCTTTTGCTATAATTTCTTAGTGGCCACAAATTGATGTATCACCAAAAACCCTGTTTGCAATTTGCTTTGTCTGTAAAAGAATGATAAACATGGTTTGAAAGGTTTATCAGGTTTTAATAAACAAGACAGTTGTTTTGTGGTCTAGCCCTTGAGAGTGTGTAGTGTTTTTTTGTTTTTCCTTTTAGTTGCGTTGTTGCAGTGTTCAAGCAAAGGCATCCAAAAATAGCCAGCGGAGAGACCAAGACCTTCTAAATTCAGGCTTTGTTGGAGTTTATAATCAACTCCATGTATCCTAAGAACTTCATGTATTTCATAAAGATTACAGTGAGCAAACGAGCTTTAAAAGTCAAATATAAATGAAAGATATAAAACGTATATCAGTTTGGTCGGTCAGTACAGAATAATCAGAGGCACGGATCTTCTATAATCAGTAAAAATCTGCAATATGCCATTTGTTCTCAAATTATATGGGAAAACTCTGCTAGGAGACTGCTATAGACTAATGTGTCCCTTTGAGATCCATATGTGGAAACCTAATCTCCAGTGAAATGGTATTTGGAAGGTGGGGCCTTTGGGAGGTGTTTAGGTCCTAATGGGATTAGTGTCCTCATCAAAGAGACCCCAGAGAGCTGCCTTGCCCCTTCCACCAGGTGAGCACAGAGCAAAATGAAGGCTGTCTGTGAGCCAGGAAGCAGGCCCTGACCAAACACCGAATCTGCTAGCATGTTGGTCTTGGAATTCCCAGCCTCCACAACTGTGACAAATTCGTGTTGTTTATAAGCCCCTCATCTATGGTGCTTAGTTATAGCAGCCCAAACGGACGAAGACGGAGACATTTCAGCAGCCTCAGTCTCTGACTTTTCGATTTCTTTGTCATGTGCACTTTTAAAAAGTTGGGAATTTCTTCTGTTATTAATTCATCCAACAAATATTTCTCAAGTGCCTGAGCTGTGCCAGACGCTGGGTGGATAGACATAGTAGAAGTAAATAAAAATTCAAGTCATGAAGCTTACATTCTAGAGAGGAAAGATTGACAATAAAAATCATAAATCAGCTAAGATATACCAAATGGTAAAAAGTGGTGTGGAGGAAAGTAACAGAAGGTAAAGAAGAGAGCAAATGCCTGGTCAGAAGTTGGTAGGGGCCTGTTAATAATTTAGAGTAGACAGGGAGGGCCGCACCAATGAGATCTTATATAAAGATCTAGAGGAAATGAGAGTGTGAGCCGTGTGGGTGTCTTGGGGAAAAACGTTCTGGGCAGAAAGAGCAGGAGGCACATAGGCCGTTCCCAGTGCATCTGGAAGCACAGGAAAGCAATGTGGTTGGAATTCCGGGAGGCGAGGGCAGGGAGGTGAGGTGAGACCCACAGGGAGAGGAGGAGGGGGCTGCACAATGTGGGGACTTCAAGGCTGAGTAAGTATGTGTGCTCTTATTTATTTATTTGGGAGAGAGCATGCGCAGGTGAGTGGGGGGAGGAGCAGAGGAAGAGGGAGAGAGAGAATCTCAAGCAGACTCCCCACCGAGCACAGAGCCTGACACAGGGCTCAATCTCACGATCCTGAGATCATGACGTGAGCCAAAGGTATGAGTCAGAAGCTTAACCGACTGAGCCACCCAGGTGCCCCAAGTCTGGGGGATTTTGAGTGGAGACCTCCTGACTTTTGGCTCTGACCTTAACAGGATCCCTCAGCTCCTGCATTGAAAATAGATTTTGAGGAGTCAAGGTAGGGAATGCAGAGGTCTGATTAGGAGGCTTTTGCAATAATCTAGGAGGAAGGTCATGGAGATACAAAGACGTGATTACCTTCTGGATCTATTTTGAAGGTGCAGCCAACAGTATTTGCTCATGAACTGGAAGGAAAGGAAGGAAGACAGCACCGTGGTTTTTGGCCTGAGCAATGGGAAGAATGGAGTTTACTTAACAAAAAACCAACAGTCCTGCTTATCTCACTGATTGCTCTGGCTGTGGTTCTGGGCTTCTACTCTCTTTTACTTTGGGCCACACCGCTCTGATTCCGTATGTTTTTTTTTTTTTTAATTAAAAAAACTGAAAGAGCAGTTTTAGGTTAACAGAAAAGTTGAACAGAAAGCACAGAGATTTCCTATATACCCTGTGCTCCCCTACCATGCACAGCCTCCCCCATTTTCAACACCCCCACCAGAGTGGGACATGTGTTACAGTTGATGAGCTTGCACTGACACATCACAATCATCCAAAGTCCGTAGTTTACATTAGGGTTCACACTTGGTGTTGTACATTTTGTTGACAAATGTATAACATGTATCCACCGTTGCAGTATCCCACAGAATAGTTTCACTGCCCTAAAAAATCCTCTGTGCTCTGCCTATTCATCCCTGCCCACTAACCCCCCGGCAACCACTGATCATTTACTGTTTCCAGTTTTGCTTTTTCCAAGATGTCCTATAGTTGGAATTACAAACTAGGTATATTGTTCAGGTTGGCTTCATACACTCAGCAGTATGCATTTAAATTTCCTCCATGTCTTTCCATGGCTTGACAATTCATTGCTTTTTTTTATGCTGTTAAAATAGTCTGTTGTTTGGATGTCCCACAATAACCTTATTCAGTCATCTACTGAAGGTTATCTTGGTTCTTCCAAGTTTTGGTAACTATGAATAAAGCTGCTATGAATGTCCATGTGCAGGTTTTGTTGCGGGGGGGGGGCACTTTTTTGGACATTTTTGGGTTAATACCAAGAAGTATGAGTGCTAGATCATATGGTAAGGTGGTTTAGTTTTGTAAGAAACCGCCAAACTGTCTTCTAAAGTGACTGTCCCATTTTGTGGTCTTACTAACAGTGAATGAGTTTGGGTTGCTCCACATCCCAGCCAGCAATTGGTATTATCAGTATTTTGGACTTTGCCCATTTCTAATAGGTGTCCAGCAGTATCTTGTTGTTTTAATTGATTCCATCATCAAGGTTTGCCAAAAGTTGTTTTTCTTTCTTTCTTTCTTTTCTTTTTTTTTAACTACCTAGCCTTTTCCAGGACCTCATCCTCCTGGATCCCTAAAGCCTTTTAGACTTCCTCTCCGATTTTAGAAACACTTTCTTGGGTCTCAGATTAGACAAACCAACAAACAAGTCCCTATTTGGGGCATTGCTAAGAGACAAAAATCATCTTAGACCTGGAGCCTGTCAGTCACGGCTTCAGGACGCTTGGCTCTCTCCCTGCTCTGGCCAGATGTGTGTGTAATCGGCTCTGCGACTCTCCTTCATCTTGTTAATTTCTAAATAAGAATACTCCCTTTGGCATGACTGGCTATGCCCGCTCCATGCTTAGTCTATTAGAGTGCATGACCATGTCAGCCATCATACTCAAGCTAGTAAGTCTTAAGTTTACACCTCCAACCCTAACTTCTCACCTAAATTCTAGCCCTATGTTTTTAGGTATCTAGAGAATACCCTCATCTAGAGTATCTCGCAATCCTATTTTTGCTGTTTCTCAAATTCTCACATTATCTCTCTCTCGGGTCTGCAGGTGATTGTCTTGTGTGTTCATCTCTCTTCCTCACATCCCCCCGTGAATGCATCAGCGGGGCTTCCATCAGTGTGTCCACCACCAACAGGACGGTTCTTACCTCTGCCGCTCTACCCGGAGTCCTGCAGGGGCTCCCTAACTGGTCTCTTCCCCAGCTTCTGCACCTTTTATGATATACCCCTATGGAGCAGCCAGAGTGTGCCCCAGCTTTCTGCAGATATCATTGACATATTGTGTCAGTTCAAGGTGTACGGCATGTTGATTTGACAATAGAATGAGTGATCTTTTAAATCAGATCCTGTCACCTTGTTTCACGTTCTCCAGTGGCACCCCGTTAATATCAGAGTAAAGTCCAGACTTCTCACCGTGGCCTGAGGTCCCTGTGTTACCTCATTTCTGCCTACCTTTCCCAAACTGATCTCCTACTCTCTCAGTGCCAACCCTCAAACTGGCAAGGCTACTTCCCACCGCAGCGCCTTTGCATTTGCTTCTCCCTCTGCCTGGGATGCCTTCCCGGATGCTTCCTTCACTAGATCACGCTCATCCCCCAGCTCCCAGCTGACCTTCTGAGGTAATGTGTTTGCCCCTTCTCCTATGAGTCCCATTCCCTCTCCATCCCATTTCCTCTTTGTATCTCCTTCATGGCATTTCTAAGGTATTATTACGGGAAATTATCTTATTTGCCCACATGTTTGCGGTCTGCCTCTCTCGAGCAGAAGGTGAACTCCCTGAGGACAGCATCCCAGTGAGCATCCCTCACTGGGACCTGGAGCTTAGACCAGTGTCTGGCACATAGTGGGAGCTCAACACATATCTGTTGGATAAATATGTTTGGAACTTGGCACTTCCCTCCGGTGATCTCTCATCCTATTCTTCTGTCTGATTCTAAGTGACTTTCTTTCTCAAGTTGCGTTTTCTCAGTCCTCTAAAGGAAAAATGTGGAGTCCTCTTTATTTCCTCCCTTTTATTTGTAGCCCATGTCCCATTGAACCCTCCAAGCAGGTCCCATTGATCTATCTTTCTGTGATTTTTCAGATTCCTTCTTCCCTTTCTTGGTCATGGCCCATATCATTGATCTGTTTTTCCATGTTTGGTCTTCCTATATTCTTCTAACATTCTGGAGAGTGATGCCAGACTGAGGTTTCTAAAAAATTTGTTTTCAAAGGTTGTGCCCAAATAGGGTATATTCCTTTTAGGAGTTGGAGGCAAGTACAAAAATATCACTCCGTACAATTGTTGCGAAGTAAAAGCATAAAGAAGTGAATGTGATTAACTATTAGAGTGACGAATCAACTGTGAGATATATGTATTTTGCTGTTGAAACCGGTATCCTTGAATTTTATCCAGAAACCACCAGTTTAAATTTAAACTAGTAGATGTGTCCTTGGTAATCTGGTTGTATTTTAATTCTGAAATGATAATTGCACAAGCCAATATTAAGTCTTTAAAGTAGAAATTTTAAAGAGTGAAATAAGTTTGCTCTGTTTAGCATTGCCCATAGGGCTCCTTGCTTTGACTCTAATGACTAGTTCCAGTGACTGAGATGAAAATATTCTTTGACTTGGAAAATGATAGCACTAGGTGTTATTAACTTGCTGTAATGACCTTTTGACAAGGCAAAATTTTTATTTCATTCTTTATTTTTTCTCCTTTTTACTGATTGCTTGCTTACCACATGGCCAGAAATTTTGGTCTCCTGTTGACTCCTCACAAGGCCATACATGAATGGCACAGAGTTTGAATATACGCAGATTTCCCAAGAAAAACTAAAGAATTGACATTATCATTTATAGATCAGGCTCTTGCAAAGTTGGTTTGTGTGAAATGATCTCTCAAATGAGCTTACCCTTGGATTAAGTGAACAGTTTGAAATGCTGGATGTTTAGTCTGTATTTGGTCCAGATACTCTCTGAGATGGCTGTGAGAAGCTGTTCCTTTGGCTCCTCCCAATGATCCAGGTTCCCTGATGCTCCTGTCCTGATGGAGTCACCTTGTTCACTGTCTCTGAGCTTGGCCACGCGTCTAATATTGGCCATGGAGACATCAACTGATGAAACACGAGCGGAGGCTTGCTTGGCACGAGCACTTTGAGACTTGTCCTCTTGGGCCACTCCTTTTGAGTCCAGCTTCCGTGTTGTGCAGAAGCTCAAGCAGCTGTGTGTTGAGGTCCATGTGGAAAAGAACGGAGGACCCTGGACACCACCCCATGTGAACTGCCAGTGGCCGACCTGCACCAACTCAGCCACACGAGCAAGGCCATTTGGAATTTCCCACTACCCCAGCATCCCAGCCCCTTCATGAAAGACCTTTGGCCTTTCTACCCTCATTTCAGTTTCATGTCCTTGACATACAAATAAAAATAGGCATAATACACCTTGATGCAGCATTTGCTGTACCCCAAGCACACAGATAACTGGTTCATTATTGTGTGATAACTCTGTGGTAGTGAAAGTGTCAAAACATTCCCCACCCCCCAGTCACTGGCTTAAACCATAATTTATCAAATGTTGTCTCCCATCCTTCAACAAATTCTTGGCTAGAGTAATTCATTGAGCAAATGCTTACGGAGTTCCCACTGTGTGTTAAACACTAGTGAACAAAACAAGCAAACATCCTTGTCCTATATTCTAGTGGGAAAATACAGATAATAAAATAAATTAGTGTATCAGTTAGCTTAGAGTTAGTTATGTGGTAATGACCTTCAAAAACAATGACAAAGATTACAGTGTATGGCCTTTGTAGGTTGGCTGCTATTTCTGTGAGGCTTGGGATATCTGAGGGAAGAGAATTTCAAGAAAAGGGGAAGCAAGTGCAAAGGTCCTGAGGCAGGAGTGTGCAGGGTAATTTGAAAATTGGCCAAGAGGCCAGTTGTGGCTTTGAACATATGAGTGTCTTTGTAGGGTGGTTATAGGAATAAGAACATATGAGTGTCTTTGTAGGGTGGTTATAGGAATAAGAAATGGGGCGTGAGTGGGTACAGATCGTATCTGGCAATATTGACCAGTGTAAGGACTTAAGCTTTGATTCTGAACAAGAAAGGCAACCATTGGAGGGTTTTGAATAGGAGAGTGACATGATCTGAATTGCATTTTAACAGAACTGTTCTGTCTGCTGTGTTAAAAATAAGCTGTAGAGGGGCAAGGTTTTGGGAGCCAGGATACCAGTGGGGTGAGGCTTTTTAGAATAATCTACAAAAGAGAGAGTGGTGGCTTGTACCCAGAAGAAGCCGTGTGGTGGCGAGAAGTGGCTGGATTATGGACATATTCTGGAGGTAAACCTGACAGGTTCCTTTGCTGGTTTGATTGTGGGGAGGGGGCAAGGTGGAGATTAAGAATTATTTTAAGAGTCCTGAACTTTCAGCTCACTTAAAGTTATGAAAGGAATCTAGTCTAAAGCTTGAATTTCAAATTCCATATGAAGCTCATCTCCCTCCATTCCCCACCCTTACTGGGACTCTGCCTACTTTAGGGAGGGAGCAAAGTGCAGGGGATGATGCTCCAGTGTGCTGGACAAGGAGGGAAGGGGTGTAACTGGAAGGTCTTGCTGCCCTCTCTGGGCTGGCTGTACTCCTTTCCTGGGTGACACTAACCTGCCATTGATCCTCTCATGTATGGGTTCCCAGTGGTGCTCTCTCCAGGGTGGGGGGGGGTACATGGAGGAGTTCTTTACAGTGTGCTGAGGGGTTTCCTTCTACAGTTGCCTGATGTGTGACATACTAGACTCCTGGGGGCTGCTATCCTAGCTGGGCCACCTGGACGTAGTTCAAGCACAACTACTCCTACCCCCTCACCCCCCCATACACCCCCCTGGTGTCCCAGTAGAAATGAAGGTCGTTCCACTGCTGAGTCATGGCTTCTCTGGTTCTCTTCTGTCTTGTTCAGAACAGCATATGAACATATCCCCAGGCTGCTGTCTGAGAAGGTCTCTCAATGTCGCAGGCACCCACTGTTACAAAAAGTGTTTCCCCTGATGCCTCTTTCATTTGGTCTTAGGGAGGGGAGCCCAGTACCCACTCTCAAACATGATTTGAGGAGGAAATGCCCTTTGAATATTGCACTGCCCCAAGGACAGACCGTCCCAGAAACCTTTCCTCTCATTTTCTTACACGAAGAAAGAAGGAAAGTGGTGATAGGATGGTAGCTGGTGAACCAGTGCAGCATTGCTGAACTAGAAGAACCAGTACTAGAGGTGGCTGAGGATTGATTGCAGAAGGAAGAATACTGATTGGCTTGGCTCCCTGCCCCTGGAGACCACAGACTCCCTGCTTGTCAGTCCAGCTCTGCCTTCGGCTTAGGGACAGGTAGGACCTACTCAAAGATTTGTGTTTGAGCCCCTGCTCTGCTACTTACCGGGGACGTTGAGCCTCAACCTCTGAGTTTTTGCTTTCTCACCTGTAGAGTGGGGATGTAACATGAACTCTACCAGGTAGCCTCTGTCTTTCTGGACAGCCCTCTTACCTGCTGTTTGAAAGGAGTTCCCCCATCTTGGATTTCAGCCCTTTGGGAATGTCTGGTTCCGACTCCTAAATACCCCTGTCCTGGCTGTAACACCATTTCCTCTTAGAAACGTTGCACCAGGGTGTTTACATTTGGCCGCCTCCCGCCTGTCTTTATGCAACCTCAGCACTCTCCACGGCCGCCTCTTAAATATTTAAGCATGAGACCTCAACTCCTCAGTGCAAGATTCTGCTCCCAAACCCCACGTGCTTTTGCTCCACAAATGTAAGACTCCTCTGCAGCCAAACCAAAGCTGCTATTTGCTCAAGGGTTTGCTCCACGCGAGGAGAGAGAAACAATCCTTTGTACCTAAAGCAGGCTTTTTTTTTTTTTTTCTTATGCCATCACCTGGGGTTTTTACCTAATCTCCTAACCGATCCGGCTTCAGATTTCACCAGTCAAGATTCAGTGGGGCCACCCAATATCCTCATTTGTTGGAGTATGAGACCTCTAGTCAGTTGAATCTTAATATGTTACTTTATTCTTAATTATCTTTCACTGTAGTTGTATCAGGTGTCACATGTACTGAGGACAGTGGACTCCTCTGGAGGAAGGGGACTCTTATAACCCCAGTAGTTTAAGAGAAAAATCAATTCATGGGGTGCCTGTGTGGCTCAGTTGGTTAAGGATCTGCCCAGGGGCCTGGGATCGAGCCCTGCATTGGGTTCCCGGTTCAGCAGAGAGTCTGCTTCTCCTTTTCTCTCTTTCTCTGCCTCTCCCATGCTCATGCTTGTGAGCACTCTCTCTCTCAAATAAATAAATGAAATCTTAAAAAAAAAAAAACAATGCATGAAATTTCCCTAATTCAAGTGGGTGATTATTAAAAAGGATTGCAAATGAGTGTTGTACACCACGGTTGTGTCCCGAGTTTGTTCAACAAGGTGTTATTAGAACCACAGAAGGGAATGAGATTTGGTGCTACCTCTTAGAAGCCCAAAACTTACTGCTGTGATTATTAGCATTGTAACTGAGGTCACCGACCTGCATTGGGGAATGTACTGAAAACTGTCACTCTGTTCCATAAGAAGTTGGATTGTTTGGGAGCTTGAATATTTTAAATAGTTCTATTTTTTTCTGTCTAGTCCCAGAAGATTTGTGCACCATGTCCTTTAGAAAAGTATTTGTTGGTTGATCAGGGTATGGAGTCATTATTTGGCAAGTGAATAACCTGAAGATCAATGATAAACATTGTAATTCCCACCACCTACTATTTACTTTGAGCCAGAAAATGCATGCAAAATGTTTGGAGTTCCACAATAAGCCATTTCATAGGTGAGGAAAACAAGATAGAAACAAAACAACTTATTCAGGAATGCATAGCTAGTGAAAATGGAAGGACCAGTGTCAGGGGTCCACTATGCCCTCAGAAATGTCCACTAGGTTAGCTTTTGGTTCCAACCTCTTGCAAGGTTGTGTATTTCAGTTAGGATTCTGGAACTCTGCCATATAGGAAAAAGTGGTACCGACTTTCTTGAAATTATAAAAATGAGTAGATGAGAAGTGTGATGGTAACTAAATAAGATGTTATAGGAAATTTAGTACATGAAAAAAAACACCTTTTTTTGTTTTTCTGGAGCATTATGATTTTGACATGGCACATGTCCCCGCTTAAATTTTTAAAACGATTATATGTGCGTTTATGTGACAAAATGTTTTAATTTAATTTGGCAAGACAGCTAGAAATGGCTTGCATTTGCTCTTTCACTCAAAATATTTGTTTAGAATTAGTCAATTGGTTTAATATGTAACACCAGTTAGTGAGAACAAGAGAAGAAGTGCATTGACAGGGAGGAAAATGTTATTACATAATGTAACCGCTGTGTTGATAGAATGAGTTAGTGTTCTTCAGTGGAGATGTTTAGTATTAATTCTGATTTGGAACATGGTGAAAAAAATACTTGTACTGTGAGTCTTCTACTCAAATCAAAAGACTTTCATGGCAAAATATTTTTTTCATACTTAGAAAATTGTTTTAAGTTACATACTCTGATAGGATACATACTATGTTTATATGCCGGTAAATCATGTGATATTTTTTTTTTTCTCCAGTGAGATAGTTCTTTTTACAAATTCTGGGCTGGTGTAAATTTGGACTGCAGTACAAGTGTCTCCCAGTCCATATGGCAGTTCTGCGATTTTCACATTCCATCTTCTTCATGAGGAAGAGGTGAGCAGAAAAGAAAAAAACATCCATTGATCATCTAGTATGGGCTGGAATGCTTTATCTTTAATATGTTATTTAGTATGTACGGAAGTGACCACTAAATTCTTGTAAATGAAGATGAATATCATTTTCAACTTCATCTTACATAAAATACGAATAAAAGTATTTAAATAAGTTGCCCAAATCTATACTGGGAGCAAATATTCAGAGATGAGACCAGACATTTTTGTGTCTCATTGTACTGAGCTGTGCAAAAGTCACCTTATCTTTGAAAGCATGGGTGACATTGTTCTCTGGACTCAGGGCCACCGTACAAGGGACAGACAAAACCAGCCTTGTATCTCAGCTCTGCCATGTTCTGATCATGTGATTATGCACAGTAACTTCATCTCTAAACTTTAAGTACTACACTCGTAAAAGTGTAGTAGGGTTGTTGAAAAGTCTTAGGACAAGTCCAGTGGCTGACGCAGAGACACCATAAAAAATGGTGTCTCTAATTATAATCGAAAAACTTTGTGAAAGTAATACTTGACATACTGTCAGAACTAATGCTGAACTTGACCCGCGGTGTGACCTTTTTTACTAGTTGGCCTCTTTTTTCTGATTGTTACCAAGAATCTTATGCTGAGGAATTAAACAAGAGAAAATGTTTTCAACTGGCTACGACTGAGTATAAATGGGAGTCAAGAAGGGTCACAACTTATCTCATTTGACTTGGATAATAACTGTGTGAGACAGGTATAATTATTCCCATTTTACAGCGGAGGAATTAGAATTCAAACATTAGTGACCTAGCCAGCACACAGCCTGGTACCTAGCAGCTAGTCACTGCATGCTTTCTAAATGAGTAAGTCAAATATGTGATAGAGCCAGGATTTAAAATCCAATTTTATAATCTCAAGTCCAGTGCTCTTTGTGCTTTATTGTCCGTCTTCCTGGAATGGACTGGCGTGAGCCTAAAAGATCAGTGGTATCCTGTGTTACTCATTCAGCAATCAGTGTTTGATTTTGAAAGAAGAGGAACATGTTGGTTTTGTAAGCCTTTAACTGTCTCTTTTGCTTAGTTCGTCGATACTTATTTCTACATTCCTATCATCAACCTCCTTTTTTCAATTGAGATATAACTGATCTACAACATTGTATTAGTCCAAGGTGTATAATTTAATAATTTGATATATGTATACTGTATTGCAAAATGATAACCACAGTAAGTTTAGTTAACATCCATCCCTGCACATAGTTACAGACTTTTGTTCTTATGATGAGAACTTTGAAGATCTACTCTCTTCGTGATGTTCAAATACATTTTACAGTATTGTTAACTATATTCACCATGCTGTTACATCCTCAGGACTTATTTATCTTGTAACTGGAAGTTTGTACCTTTTGAGCACCTTTGTCCATTTCACCCCACCCCTCACCCCATCCCCCAATCCAACCCCTGTTTCTGGCAACCACCAATATGGTCTCCGAGTCTATGAGTTCACTTTGTTTATCCATGTATAAATGAGATAATACAGTATTTGTCTGTGTCTGACTTCTTTCACTCAGTATAATACCCTCTAGGTCCATCCATGTTGTCACAAATGGCAAGGTTTGCTTTTTTCTCCTGGGTGAATGGTATTCCATTGTAAACGTATACCACACCTTCTTTATCCATTCATCCAATGATGGACTTTTAGGTTGTTTACATATCTTGGCTCTTGTGAATAATGTTTCAGCAAACATGGGAGTGCATCCATCCCTTTGATAACAAGTTTTCATTTCCTTTGAATACGCACCCAGAAGTAGGATTTCTGGATTGTGTGACAGTTCTCTTTTTAAGTTTTTGAGGAATCTCCATACTGTTCTTCACCTTGGCCGAAGTGGTTTACAATCCCACCACAGCGCGCAAGGATTCCGTTTTCTCCCCATCCTTGCCTATTTTGTTATCTCTTGTCTTCTTGATGATAACCATTCATACAGGTGTCAAGTATGGTGATTGCATTTCACTGGTGGTTACTGAATACCTTTTCTTACACCTGTTAGCCATTTGGATGTCTTCTTTGGAAAAATGCCTATTCAGTTTTCTGTGCCCATTTTAAAATCCAATTGTTACAGGGTTTTTGAAAATTGAGTTGTATGAGGGGTGCCTGGGTGGCTCAGTCAGTTAAGCATCTGCCTTCAGTTCAGGTCATGATCTAGGAGTTCTACTCACCGGGGAGTCTACTTATTCTTCTCCCTCTGCCCCTCCCCCTGCTTGTGCTCTGCCTCTCTCTCTCTCAAATAAATAAATAAATAATTTTAAAAATGGAATTTGAGTTCTTTATAAATTTTGGATATTCACTCATTATTTGATGGGCTTGCAAATACTCTCTCCCATTCTGTAGGTTGTCTTTTCATTTGTTGATGGTTTCTTTTGAGTGCAGGAGCTTTTAAGTTTAATGTAGTCCCATGTGTAGATTTTTCTTTTCTTTTTTCCAAGATCTTATTTATTTGATAGAGAATGCGAGAGAGAGAGAGAAAGAGAGAGAGAGAGAGAATGCACAAGCCGGGGAGTGGCAGGCAGAGGGAGAGGGAGAAGCAGGCTCCCTGCTGAGCAGGGAGTCAGACACTGGGCTTGATCCCAGGACCCCTAGATCATGATCTGAGCTGAAGGCAGACACCCAAGCAACTGAACCACCACCCAGGCACTCCTCGATTTTTTTTTTTTTCATTTGTGCTTTTGGAAACATATCCAAAAAATCAGCTGAGATTAATGTCAAGAAGCTTCATCCTTATGTTTTCTTCTAGGAGTTTTAGGATTTCAGGTGTTATGGTTAAGTCTTTAATCAATTTTGAGTTAATTTTTGTTGCTGGGGTAATACAAGGGTCCAATTTAATTTTTCTGTGTATGTTTATCCAGTTTTTCCATGACCATTTGTTGAAAAGACTAACTTTCCCTACCAGATGTTCCTGGCTCCCTTATCAAATATTAGTTGACCACATATGTGAGGATTTAATTCTGGGCTCTCTATTCTGTTCTATTGGTCTGTGTGTCTATATACCACACTGTTTTGATACTAGCTTTGTAGTATAGTTTGATGTCAGGAAATGTGATGTCTGTCTTTTTTCTGATTTCTCATGATTGCTTTGGCTCTTTGGGGTCTTCTGTGGTACCATATACATTTTGAGATTGTTTCTATTATTTCTGTGAAAAATGTCATTAGAATTTTGATAGAATTTTTTCTGTAATTTTATTAACGTATCACATTTATTGATTTGTGTTTGTTGAACCCTCTTTGCATCCCAGGGATATATCCCACTTGGTCATGGTGTGTGATCCTTATAATAAATTCTTGAATTCAGTTTGCTAATACTTTGTTGAGAATTTTTGCATCTATGTTCATCTGGGATATTGGTCTATAGGTTTTTTTTTTTTTTTTTGGAGTGTCCTTACCTGGCTTTGGTATCAGGGTAATACTGGCCTAATAAAATGAGTTTGGAATGGTTTCTGCCTCTTCTAATTTTGGAGCAGTATGAGATGGATTGGTGTTAATTCTTCTTTAAACGTTTGGTAAAATTCACCAGTGAAGCCATCTGGTCATGGACTTTTCTTTGTTGGGAAGTTTCTAGTTATCAGTTCAATACCCTTACTAATAATTAGTCTGTTCAGATTTTCTATTCATGATTCAGTTTTGATAGGTTGAATGTCTCCAGGCATTTATCCATTTCTTCTAGGTGTTTTGACATAGAATTTTTTATAATGATCTCTTGTGATCCTTTGTTTTTCAGTGGTATCCACTGTAACTTCTTCACTTTCATTTCTGATTTCATTTGAGTTCTCTCTCTTTTTCTTGGTGAGTCTGGCTAATTGTCACTTAAAATCTTTTCGAAAACCCAGCTCTTAGTTTCACTGATCTTTTCTGTTTTCTCTTTAGTCTCTATTTCATTTATTTCCCACCTGACCTTTGTTCTTTTCTTTTTCTAAATTTGGATTTAGTTCTTCTTTTTCTAGTTTCTTGAGGTATAGGTAGGTCATTTGAGAATGTGTTTCTTAATGTGTCAATTGCTGTAGACTTCCCTCCTGCAACTGCTTTTGCAGCATCCCATAAGTTTTTATATATTGTATTTCCATTTTCATTTGTCTGAAGATATTTTCTGAATCCTCCCTTGATTTCTTCTTTGGCCCATTCACTATGTGTTGTTTAATCTCCCTGTATTTTTTAAATTTTCCAGTTTTTCTTGTAATTGATTTCTTTTTTTTTTTTAATTTTTTATTGTTATGTTAATCACCATATATTACATCATTAGTTTTTGGTGCAGTGTTCCATGATTCATTGTTTGTTCATAACACCCAGTGCTCCATGCAGAACGTGCCCTCCTCAATGCCCATCACCAGGCTAACCCATCCCCCTACCCCCCTCCCCTCTAGAACCCTCAGTTTGTTTTTCAGAGTCCATCATCTCTCATGGTTCGTCTCCCCCTCTGACATACTCCCCTTTTCTTCCTCTCCTGTTATCTTCTTCTTTTTCTTTTTTCTTAAAATATGTTGCATTATTTGTTTCAGAAGTACAGATCTGTGATTCAACAGTCTTGCACAATTCACAGCGCTCACCGTAGCACATACCCTCCCCAATATCTATCACCCAACCACCCCATCCCTCCCACCCCCAACCACTCCAGTAACACTCAGTTTCTTTCCTGAGATTAAGAATTCCTCATATCAGTGAGGTCATGTGATACATGTCTTTCTCTGATTGACTTATTTCACTCAGCATAACACCCTCCAGTTCCATCCACGTCGTTGCAAATGGCAAGATCTCATTCCTTTTGATGGCTGCATAATATTCCATTGTGTATATATACCACATCTTCTTTATCCATTCATCTGTCGATGGGCATCTTGGCTCTTTCCACAGTTTGGCTATGGTGGACATTGCTGCTATAAACATTGGGGTACACGTACCCCTTCGGGTCCCTACATTTGTATCTTTGTGGTAAATACCCAGTAGTGCAATTGCTGGATCGAACGGTAGCTCTAATTTCAACTGTTTGAGGAACCTCCATACTGTTTTCCAGAGGGGTTGCACCAGCTTGCATTCCCACCAACAGTGTAGGAGGGTTCCCCTTTCTCCACATCCCCGCCAACATCTGTCGTTCCCTGACTTGTTAATTTTAGCCATTCTGACAGGTGTGAGGTGGTATCTCATTGAGGTTTTGATTTGGATTTCCCTGATGCCAAGCGATGTTGAACACTTTTTCATGTGCCTGTTGGCCATTTGGATGTCTTCTTTGGAGAAATGTCTGTTCATGTCTTCTGCCCATTTCTTGATTGGATTATTTGTTCTTTGGGTGTTGAGTTTGATAAGTTCTTTATAGATTTTGGATACTAGCCCTTTATCTGATATGTCATTTGCAAATATTTTCTCCCATTCTGTCAGTTGTCTTTTGGTTTTGTGGACTGTTTCTTTTGCTGTGCAGAAGCTTTTTATCTTGATGAAATCCCAATAGTTCATTTTTGCCCTGGCTTCCCGTGCCTTTGGCGATCTTTCTAGGAAGAAGTTGCTGCGGCTAAGGTCGAAAAGGTTGCTACCTGTGTTCTCCTTTAGGATTTGGATGGACTCCTGTCTCACGTTTAGGTCTTTCAACCATTTGGAGTCTATTTTTGTGTGTGGTGTAAGGAAATGGTCCAGTTTCATTCTTCTGCATGTGGCTGTCCAATTTTCCCAACACCATTTGTTGAAGAGACTGTCTTTTTGCCATTGGACATTCTTTCCTGCTTTGTCAAAAATAAGTTGACCATAGAGTTGAGGGTCCATTTCTGGGCTCTCAATTCTGTTCCATTGATCTATGTGTCTGTTTCTGTGCCAGTACCATACTGTCTTGATGATGACAGCTTTGTAATAGAGCTGGAAGTCCGGAATTGTGATGCCGCCAGCTTTGCTTTTCTTTTTCAGTATTCCTCTGGCTATTCGGGGTCTCTTCTGGTTCCATACAAATTTTAGGATTATTTGTTCCATTTCTTTGAAAAAAGTGGATGGTATTTTGATGGGGATTGCATTGAATGTGTAGATTGCTCTAGGTAGCATTGACATCTTCACAATGTTGATTCTCCCAATCCATGAGCATGGAACGTTTTTCCATTTCTTTGTGTCTTCTTCAATTTCTTTCATGAGTATTTTATAGTTTTCTGAGTACAGATCCTTTGCCTCTTTGGTTAGATTTATTCCTAGGTATCTAATGGTTTTGGGTGCAATTGTAAATGGGATCGACTCCTTGATTTGTCTCTCTTCTGTCTTGTTGTTGGTGTATAGGAATGCCACTGATTTCTGTGCATTGATTTTATATCCTGCTACTTTACTGAATTCCTGTATGAGTTCTAGCAGTTTTGGGGTGGAGTCTTTTGGGTTTTCCACATACAGTATCATATCATCTGCAAAGAGTGAGAGTTTGACTTCCTCTTTGCCGATTTGGATGCCTTTGATTTCTTTTTGTTGTCTGATTGCTGTGGCTAGGACTTCTAATACTATGTTGAATAGCAGTGGTGAGAGTGGACATCCCTGCCGCGTTCCTGACCTTAGGGGAAAAGCTCTCAGCCTTTCCCCATTGAGAATGATATTCGCTGTAGGTTTTTCGTAGATGGCTTTTATGATATTGAGGTATGTACCCTCTATCCCTATACTCTGAAGAGTTTTGATCAAGAAAGGATGTTGTACTTTGTCAAATGCTTTTTCTGCATCTATTGAGAGGATCATATGATTCTTGTTCTTTCTTTTGTTAATGTATTGTATCACGTTGATTGATTTGCGGATGTTGAACCAGCCTTGCAGCCCAGGGATAAATCCCACTTGGTCGTGGTGAATAATCCTTTTAATGTACTGTTGGATCCTATTGGCTAGTATTTTGGTGAGAATTTTTGCATCCACGTTCATCAAGGATATTGGTCTGTAATTCTTTTTTTTGATGGGGTCTTTGTCTGGTTTTGGGATCAAGGTAATGCTGGCCTCATAAAATGAGTTTGGAAGTTTCCCTTCCATTTCTATTTTTTGGAACAGTTTGAGGAGAATAGGTATTAATTCTTCTTGAAATGTCTGATAGAATTCCCCTGGGAAGCCATCTGGCCCTGGGCTTTTGTTTCTTGGGAGATTTTTGATGACTGTTTCAATTTCCTTAGTGGTTATAGGTCTGTTCAGGTTTTCTATTTCTTCCTGGTTCAATTTTGGTAGTTGATACATCTCTAGGAATGCACCCATTTCTTCCAGGTTATCTAATTTGCTGGCATAGAGTTGCTCATAATATGTTCTTATAATTGTTTGTATTTCTTTGGTGTTGCTTGTGATCTCTCCTCTTTCATTCATGATTTTGTTGATTTGGGTCATTTCTCTTTTCTTTTTGATCAGTCTGGCCAGGGGTTTATCAATCTTGTTAATTCTTTCAAAGAACCAGCTCCTAGTTTCGTTGATCTGTTCTACTGTTCTTTGGTTTCTAGTTCATTGATTTCTGCTCTGATCTTTATGATTTCTCTTCTCCTGCTGGGTTTAGGCTTTCTTTGCTGTTCTTTCTCCAGCTCCTTTAGGTGTAGGGTTAGGTTGTGTATTTGAGACCTTTCTTGTTTCTTGAGAAAGGCTTGTATTGCTATATACTTTCCTCTCAGGACTGCCTTTGCTGTATCCCAAAGATTTTGAACAGTTGTGTTTTCATTTTCATTGGTTTCCATGAATTTTTTTAATTCTTCTTTAATTTCTTGGTTGACCCATTCATTCTTTAGTAGGATGCTCTTTAGCCTCCATGTATTTGAGTTCTTTCCAACTTTCCTCTTGTGGTTGAGTTCTAGTTTCAAAGCATTGTGGTCTGAAAATATGCAGGGAATAATCCCAATCTTTTGGTACCGATTGAGACCTGATTTGTGACCTAGGATGTGATCAATTCTGGAGAATGTTCCATGGGCACTAGAGAAGAATGTGTATTCCGTTGCTTTGGGATGGAATGTTCTGAATATGTCTGTGAAGTCCATTTGGTCCAGTGTGTCATTTAAAGTCTTTATTTCCTTGTTGATCTTTTGCTTAGATGATCTGTCCATTTCAGTCAGGGGGGTGTTAAAGTCCCCCACTATTATTGTATTGTTGTCAATGTGTTTCTTTGCTTTTGTTATTAATTGCCTTATATAATTGGCTGCTCCCATGTTCGGGGCATAGATATTTACAATTGTTAGATCTTCTTGTTGGATAGACCCTTTAAGTAGGATATAGTGTCCTTCCTCATCTCTTATTACAGTCTTTGTTTTAAAATCTAGTTTGTCTGATATAAGGATTGCCACCCCAGCTTTCTTTTGGTGTCCATTAGCATGGTAAATGGTTTTCCACCCCCTCACTTTCAATCTGGGGGTGTCTTTGGGTGTAAAATGAGTCTCTTGCAGACAGCATATTGATGGGTCTTGTTTTTTAATCCAATCTGATAGCCTGTGTCTTTTGATTGGGGCATTTAGCCCATTTACATTCAGGGTAACTATTGAAAGGTATGAATTTAGTGCCATTGTATTACCTGTAAGGTGACTGTTAACTGTCTGTTGTCTGTGTTCGTTTCTGCTCTTTGCTGCTTTTAGGTTCTCTCTTTGCTTAGAGGACCCCTCTCAATATTTCTTGGAGGGCTGGTTTCGTGTTTGCAAATTCCTTTAGTTTTTGTTTGTTCTGGAAGCTTTTGATCTCTCCTTCTATTTTCAATGATAGCCTAGCTGGATATAGTATTCTTGGCTGCATATTTTTCTCGTTTAGTGCTCTGAAGATATCTTGCCAGTCCTTTCTGGCCTGCCAGGTCTCTGTGGATAAGTCTGTTGCCAATCTAATGTTTCTACCATTGTAGGTTACATATCTCTTCTCCCGAGCTGCTTTCAGGATTTTCTCTTTGTCTCTGAGACTCATAAGTTTTACTATTAGATGTCGGGGTGTTGACCTATTTTTATTGATTTTGAGAGGGGTTCTCTGTGCCTCCTGGATTTTAATGCCTGTTTCCTTCCTCACATTAGGGAAGTTCTCTGCTATAATTTGCTCCAATATACCTTCTGCCCCTCTCTCTCTCTCTTCTTCTTCTGGGATCCCAATTATTCTAATGTTGTTTCGTCTTATCGTATCACTTATCTCTCGAATTCTGCCCTCGTGATCCTGTAGTTGTTTCTCTCTCTTTTTCTCAGCCTCTTTATTTTCTATCATTTGGTCTTCTATATCGCTGATTCTCTCTTCTGCCTCATTTATCCTAGCATTTAGTGCCCCCATTTTTGATTGCACCTCATCAATAGCCTTTTTGATTTCGATTTGGTTAGATTTTAGTTCTTTTATTTCTCCAGAAAGGGTTTCTCTAATAACTTCCACGCTTTTTTCAAGCCCAGCTAGTATCTTTAAAGTCATGATTCTGAACTCTAGGTCCGACATCGTACTAATGTCTGTATTGAGTAGGTCCCTGGCTGACGGTACTACCTCTTGTTCTTTTTGCTGAGGTGATTTCTTTCGTCTTGTCATTTTGTCCAGAGGAGAATAGATGAATGAGAGAACAAAAGGCTAACAGGTTTACAACGTCCCCAGCAAATATACTGTATACAAATCAGAAAAGACCTGAAACCAGGGGAAAAGAAAGGGAAAGAAAGAAAAAAGAAAGAGAAAAAGAAAAAAAAGATAAAAACAAAAACAAAACAATTCAAAAAAGGCAGAATATGATCAAATATGATCAGGCTAGTGCATAGATCAGTGCCACACACTAGATTTTGGGCGTATTTTGGTCTGTTAGAAAAAAGGGCCTCCTAAAATTTTAAAGGAAGAAAGACATATATGTACAAAATAAGGGTTGATACAATGAAGGGATGGAAGATGACTGTAAAGATGAAAATTATAAAAGATTTTATAAAAGGACTTGGTAAGATAAGTTGTTTGAAAAAAGAAAGGAGATTTAAGGAAAAAAAAAGGAAAAAGGGAGAGAATGTGATCAGGCAGGAGACTAGAACAAAGCCATACACTAGTAGTTTAGGGTATATTTTGATCTGTTAGAAGAAACTGTACCTCAAAATTTTAAAGAGAGAACAACTTATATATATATGCCAAAAACAAGGATAACTACTATGAAGGGATAAAATATGACTCTAAAAATGAAAAAAAAATAAAAAATGTTTTTTTTTTTAAAAAGGGATTTATAAGATGTGGTTGAAAAAGGGAAAAAGAAAAATAAAAAAAAGTCAACAAAAATTAACTTTGATGAAATAATGAATCATGGTAAAAAAAAAAAAAAAAAAGAAGCCATGAATCTATGTGCAGTATTCTCCTAGCGCTGGAGTTCTCCTATTCTCCTTGATCGATCAACTTGGTCTTGGCTTGCTGGCTGTTTGTGCTGATCTTCTGGGGGAGGGGCCTGTTGCTGTGGTTTCCAAATGTCTTTGCCGGAGGCGGAATTGCCCCGCCCTTGTCGGTCCGGGCTAAGCAAGCTGCTCCAGTTTGCTCTCAGGAGCTTTTGTTCCCTGCAAGCTCTCGGTACAGCTTTGGAGGACCAGGGCGAAAATGGCGGCCTCCCAGTCTCCGCCCGGAGGAGCCGAGAACTCGGGGCCCCACTCCTCAGTGCGCCCCCAGAGAAAAGCAGTCACTCCCGTGTCCCCGGTCTCTGGCCGCACTCCGTGCTCACCCGGCCTGTGATCGAGCGTTGCTATCTCTGGCACCCGACCCCGCTCGGAGTCTCCAAACCCAGCAGATCCCTGCAGTGCGTTCCCGCACCGCTCCTCCCCGGGAAGGAAGGGGAGTCTCCCCGGATCTGCTGCTTGTTGGGTCCTTGCTGGGGGAGCCGTGCCCCGACTGGGCCGCAGATCACAGTTTATGGCCTCCCCGAGCTGAGAGCCCGCGCCTCGGCTCCGTATCTGCAGCCGGCTTCCCCGCCCCGACACCTGGGAGCTCTGCCGCACGCAGGCACCCCCGGTCTCTCTGTGACCCCAAGGGTCCTGAGACCACACTGTCCCGGGAGGGTTCCACCCCCCGCTTAGCCACTGCAGCGACGTCCCTCTGCCGAGCCAACTTTTAAAAGGTCCGATTTTGTGCTCCGCGGCTCTAGCACTTGCCAGAAGCGGCCGGCGGAGGCCCCTCCCCCGCCGTCTATCCTCCCGAATATCGCCTCGGATTCACTTCTCCGCACGTCCTACCTTCCAGTAAGTGGTCGCTTCTCTGTTCAGAGAGTTGTTGCTACTCTCCTGTTCGATCTCCTGTTGAGTTCGTAGGTGTTCAGAATGGTTTGACCCCTATTCAGCTGAATTCCTGAGACCAGACAAAATCTAGGTCTCCTACTCCTCCGCCATCTTGCTCCGCCCCCCTTGTAATTGATTTCTAGTTTCATACCATTGTGATCAGAAAAGAAGCTTGATATGATTTTAGTCCTCTTAAATTTATTAAGACTTGTTTTGGGATAGAACATGCGATTAATGCTGAATTATATTCCATTGTGCTTCAGAAGAATGCGCATTCTGCTCCTTTGGGATGGAATGTTGTGGAAATGTTGTGTAAGTCCATCTAATCTAATATGTAGATTTTGCCCAATGTTTTCTTACTGATTTTCTGTCTAGATAATCCATTGTTGAAGGTGGGGCACTGAAGTCCCCTACTATTATTGTGTTGCTGTATATTTCTCCCTTTCATACTTGTTAGTGTTTTTTCTTAATATATTTAGGTATATATTTACAAATGTTATATACTCTTGTTGGGTTATTCCTCTTTTTATATAATGACCTTTATGTCCCTTACTACAGTCTTTGTCTTAAAGTCTATTTTGTCTGACAAAAGTATAATATCTCTGCTTTGTTTTGGTTTCATTTGCATGGAATATCTCTTTCCATTCTTTCCTTTCAGTTTATGTGTGTCCTCAAGGCTGAGATGAGTCTCTTGTAGATGGCATATGGTTGGGTTTTGTTTTGTTTTTATCCCATTTAGCCACTCTATGTCTTTTGATTGGATTCTTCATTTCATTTACATTCAAGTAATTATTATTATTGATAGGTATAGACTTACTATTGTCATTTTGCTCATTGTTTCTGGCTGTTTTATAATTCCTTTGTTCCTTCTTCTCTTGTTCTCTTTGTGATTTGATGATTTTTCCTTAAAAGTAGGCTTAGATCCTTTCTCTGCATCTTTTGTGTATTAACTATAGGTTTTTCCTTTGTGGTTAACGTGAGGCTTACATAAAAATCTAATATTTATACCAGTCTAGTAAGTTGATAACAACTTAAGTCTGAACACATTTTAAAACACTGCATTCTTCTATCGACATGCTTTATGATTTTCATGTCACAATTTATGCATTTTTGTCTTGTGTATCAACTAAAAAATTACTGTATTTTTAATTATTTTTACTCCTTTTGTCTTATTCATACTAGGTTTAGGAATGATTAGCCCACCACCATTGCATTAAGGTATTAATTTAAATAAATATTTAACTTTGTCTATGAAATTTACATTTGAACATGTTTTCCTATTACTAATTAGCATCTTTTTTGTTTCAGCTTAAAGAATTCCTTTTAACATTTATTGTAAGACCAACCTAGTGAGGATGAACTCATTTAGTTTTTCTAGACAGGAAACTATCTCTGCTCCAATTCTGAAGGAAAATTTTGCTGGGTAGGATATTCTTGGTTGTTGGTTTTTCCTTTCATCACTTTGAATATATTGTGCCACTTTCTTCTGGCCTGGAAAGTTTCTGCTGACAAAAAACCTGATATTCTTATGGTTCCCTTATATGCAACAACTTATTTTTTTCTTGCTGTTTTTAAGATCTCTACTTATCTTTGTCATTTTCATTACTATATGACTCTTTTATATCCTATATGACTAAGTGTGGGTATCTTTGGGTTCTTATTTGGAACTCTCTGAAATACCTGAATTTGGATATCTGTTTCCTTTGCCAGGTTAAGAAAGTTTTCAGCCATTATTCCTTTAAGTGTTCTACCTTGTCTGTCTCTTCTCCTTCTGGGACTCTATAATGCAAAATTAGTTTACCTGATACTGTCCTCTAAATTCCTAAAGTGTCATCAGTTTTTTATTTTGCTGCTCTGATCAGATGAATTCCACCGCCCTGTTTAAGGGTAGTGCTAATCCTTTCTTTTGCTTTGTTTATTCTGTTATTGAACCCATGTATTTTTTTTAGTTCAGTTACTATATTCTTCAGCTCTGTGTTTTCTGTTTGGTACTTTCTTAAATTGTCTATCTTGGTGAAATTTTACTTTGTTCATGCATTGTTCTCCCGACCTTGATGAGCACATTTATGACTATTATTTTGAACCCTTAATTAGGTGAATCACCTACCTCTTCATAACATCTTTTTCTGATGTTCTTTTTGTTTCATGTGGAACATATTCCTTTGTTTCTTTATTTTCCCTGATTCTCCATGTTGGTTTTTATGTAGTAGATAAAATAGCCACCTTTCCCAGTCTTGATGGAGTATTCTCTTGCAGGAGATGAGCCTTATTGTTCTACCCTGTTCTAACTTTTATTTGTTTCTCAAACCTTTGTGATTGTCCCAACTCTCTGATTTGTTCTTTTTTTAAGTTTCTGTTTTAATTTCAGTTAGTTAACAGTCAGTGTTATATTAGTTTCGGGTATACAGTATAGTGATTGAACAGGTTCCATACATCATCAAAACAAGTGCCTGCCTTAATCTCCATCATGTATTTAACCCATTACCCCTTCTACTTCCCCTCTGGTAACTATCAGTTTGTTCTGTAAGAGTCTGAATCTTTCCCTTTGTTCATTTGTTTTGTTTCTTAAATTCCACATATGAGTGAGATCATATGGTATTTCCCTTTCTCTGACTGACTTATTTTGCTTAGCATTATACTCTATTGTTCCATCCATGTTGTGGCAAATGGCAAGATTTCATTCTTTCATGGTTGAGTAATACTCCATTGTGTGTGTGTGTGTGTGTGTGTGTGTGTGTGTGTGTGTGTGTGTGTGTGTACCACTTCTTCATCATTCATCTATGAATGGACACCTGGGCTGCTTCCATAATTTGGCTATTGTAAATAATGCTGCATTAAACATAGAGGTACATGTATCCCTTTGAATTAGTGTCCTTGTATTTGTTTTTGGTAAATACGAAGTAGTGCAATTACTACTACTACCAAGTAGTAGTCCTATTTTTAACTTTTGAGGAAGCTCCATACTGTTTGCCCCTGGTGACTGCACCAGTTTCCTTTACCACCAACAGTATATGAGGGTTCCTTTTTCTCCACATACTCACCAACATTTGTTGCTGCTTGTGTTTTTGATTTAGTCATTGTGACAGGTGTGAGGTGATATCTCATTGTAGTTTCGATTTGCATTTCCCTGATGATGAATGATGATGAGCATCTTTTCATATGTCTGTTAGCCATTTGGATGTCTTCTTTGTAGAAATGTCTGTTCATGTCTTTCATGTCTTTCCATTCTTTTACAATTTATTTTTTTAGTCGGTGGAGGACGGTGCGGAGAGGGAGAGTGAGAGAGAGCACAAGCAGGGAGACAGGCAGAGGGAAAAGGAGAGAGAGAAACCCAAGCAGACTCTGTGCTGGCCCAACATGGGGCTCAATCCCACAACCCCAGTATCACAAGTCGAGCTGAAATCAAGAGTTTTGGACGCACAACCAGCTGAGCCACCCAGGTGCCTCTCTCTATACATTTTATTTTTTTTAATTTTATTTATTTTTTACTTTATTTTTAAATTACCATAAAATGTATTATTTGTTTCAGGGGTATAGGTCTGTGATTCATCAGTCTTAAACAATTCACAGCACTCACCATAGTAACTACCCTCTCCAATGTCCATCACCCAGCATCCCATCCCCTCCCACCCCCCTCCACTCCAGCAACCCTCAGTTGGTTTCCTGAGATTCAGAGTCTCTTACGGTTGGTCTCCCTCTCTGGTTTTCTCTTGTTTCATTTTTCCCTCCCTTCCCCTGAGATCCTATGTCTTTTTTCTCAAATTCCTCATATCAGTGAGAACATATGATAATTGTTTTTCTCTGATTGACTTATTTCACTTAGCATACCTTCTAGTTGCATCCACATCGTTGCAAATGGCAAGATTTCATTTTTTGATGGCTGCATAATATCCCTGTGTGTGTGTGTGTGTGTGTGTGTGTGTGTGTGTGTGTGTGTGTGTGTGTAAACCACATCTCCTTTGTCCATTCATCTGTTGATGGACATCTAGGCTCTTTCCATAGTTTGGCTATTGTGGACATTGCTGCTATAAACATTGGGGTGCATGTGCCCCTTCACATCACTACCTTTGTATCTTTGGGGTAAATACCCAGTAGTTCAATTGCTAGGTCCTAGCGTAGCTCTATTTTCAACTTTCTGAGGAACCTCCAGACTGTTTTCCAGAGTGGTTGCACCAGTTGGCATTTCCGCCAAGAGTGTAGGAGGGTTCCCCTTTCTCCGCATCCCGGCCAACATCTGTCATTTCCTGACTTGTTAATTTTAGCCATTCTGACTGGTGTGAGGTGGTATCTCATTAAGGTTTTGATTTGGATTTCCCTGATGCCGAGCGATGTTGAGCACTTTTTCATGTGTCTGTTGGCCATTTGGACGTCTCCTTTGGAAAAATGTCTGTTCATGTCTTCTGCGCATTTCTTGATTGGATTATTTGTTCTTTGGGTGTTGAGTTTGATAAGTTCTTTATAGATTTTGGATACTAGCCCTTTATCTGATACGTGATTTGCAAATATCTTCTCCCATTCTGTCAGTTGTCTTTCGGTTTTGTTGACTGTTTCTTTTGCTGTGCAAAAGCTTTTAATCTTGATGAAATCCCAATAGTTCATTTTTGCCCTTGCTTCCCTTGCCTTTGGCGACGTGTCTAGGAAGAAGTTGCTGCGGCTGAGGTCAAAGAGGTTGCTGCCTGTGTTCTCCTTTAGGATGTTGATGGACTCCTGTCTCACGTTTAGGTCTTTCAACCATTTGGAGTCTATTTTTGTGTGTGGTGTAAGGAAATGGTCCAGTTTCATTCTTCTGCATGTGGCTGTCCAATTTTCCCAACACCATTTGTTGAAGAGACTGTCTTTTTTCCATTGGACATTCTTTCCTGCTTTGTGAAGATTAGTTGACCATAGAGTTGAGGGTCCATTTCTGGGCTCTCTATTCTGTCTCATTGATCTATGTCTCTGTTTTTGTGCCAGTACCATACTGTCTTGATGATGACAGCTTTGTAATACAGCTGGAAGTCTGGAATTGTGATGCTGCCAACTTTGCTTTTCTTTTTCAACATTCCTCTGGCTATTCGGGGTCTTTTCTGGTTCCACACAAATTTTAGGATTATTTGTTCCATTTCTTTGAAAAAAGTGGATGGTATTTTGATGGGGATTGTATTGAATGTGTAGATTGCTCTAGGTAGCATTGACATCTTCACAATATTTGTTCTTCCAATCCATGAGCATGGAACGTTTTTCCATTTCTTTGTGTCTTCTTCAATTTCTTTCATGAGTATTTTATGGTTTTCTGAGTACAGATCCTTTGCCTCTTTGGTTAGATTTATTCCTAGGTATCTTATGGTTTTGGGTGCCATTGTAAATGGGATCGACTCCTTAATTTCTCTTTCTTCTATCTTGTTGTTGGTGTATAGGAATGCCACTTATTTCTGTGCATTGATTTTATATCCTGCCACTTTACTGAATTCCTGTATGAGTTCTAGCAGTTTTGGGGTGGAGTCTTTTGGGTTTTCCACATAAAGTATCATATCATCTGCAAACAGTGTGAGTTTGACTTCTTTGCCGATTCGGATGCCTTTGATTTCTTTTTGTTGTCTGATTGCTGTGGCTAGGACTTCTAATATTATGTTGAATAGCAGTGGTGATAGTGCACATCCCTGCCGCATTCCTGACCTTAGGGGGAAAGCTCTCAGTTTTTCCCCATTGAGAATGATATTCGCTGTAGGTTTTTCATAGATGGCTTTTATGATATTGAGGTATGTACCTTCTATCCCTATACTCTGAAGAGTTTTGATCAAGAAAGGTTGCTGTACTTTGTCAAATGCTTTTTCTGCATCTATTGAGAGGATCATATGATTCTTGTTCTTTCTTTTGTTAATGTATTGTATTGCGTTGATTGATTTGCGGATGTTGAACCAACCTTGCAGCCCAGGGATAAATCCCACTTGGTCCTGGTGAATAATCCTTTTAATGTACTGTTGGATCCCATTGGCTAGTATTTTGGTGAAAATTTTTGCATCCGTGTTCATCAAGGATATTCGTCTGTAATTCTTCTTTTCGATGGGGTCTTTGGTTTTGGGATCAAGGTAATGGTGGCCTCATAAAACGAGTTTGGAAGTTTCCCTTCCATTTCTATTTTTTGGAACAGTTTCAGGAGAATAGGTATTAATTCTTCTTTAAAAGTTTGGTAGAATTCCCCTGGGAAGCCATCTGGCCCTGGGCTCTTGTTTGTTGGGAGATTTTTGATGACTCCTTCAATTTCCTTAGTGGTTATAGGTCCGTTCTGGTTTCTATTTCTTCCTGGTTCAGTTTTGGTAGTTGATACATCTGTAGGAATGCATCCATTTCTTCCAGGTTATCTAATTTGCTGGCATAGAGTTGCTCATAATATGTTCTTATAATTGTTTGTATTTCCTTGGTGTTGGTTGTGATCTCTCCTCTTTCATTCCTGATTTTGTTGATTTGGGTCATTTCTCTTTTCTTTTTGATAAGTCTGGCCAGGGGTTTATCAGTCTTGTTAATTCTTTCAAAGAAGCAGCTCCTAGTTTTGTTGATCTGTTCTATAGTTCTTTGGTTTCTCTTTCATTGATATCTGCTCTGATCTTTATTATTTCTCTTCTCCTGCTGGGTTTAGGCTTTATTTGCTCTTTTTTTTTCCTCTAGCTCCTTTAGGTGTAGGGTTAGGTTGTGTATTTGAGACCTTTCTTGTTTCTTGAGAAAGGCTTGTATTGCTATTTATTTCCCTCTTAGGACTGCCTTTGCTGCATCCCAAAGATTTTTGAACGTTGTGCTTTCATTTTCATTTATTTCCATGAATTTTTTTAATTCTTCTTTAATTTCCTGGTTGACCCATTCATTCTTCAGTAGGATGCTCTTTAGCCTCCATGTATTTGAGTTCTTTCCGACTTTCCTCTTGTGATTGAGTTCTAGTTTCAAAGCACTGTGGTCTGAAAATATGCAGGGAATAATCCCAATCTTTTGGTACCGGTTGAGACCTGATTTGTGACCTAGGATGTGATCTATTCTGGAGAATGTTCCATGGGCACTAGAGAAGAATGTGTATTCTGTTGCTTTGGGATAGAATGTTCTGAATATGTCTGTGAAGTCCATTTGGTCCAGTGTGTCATTTAAAGTTTTTATTTACCTGTTGATCTTTGCTTAGATGATCTGTCCATTTCAGTGAGGGGGGTGTTAAAGTCCCCCACTATTATTGTATTGTTGTTGATGTCTTTCTTTGCTTTTCTTATGAATTGGCTTATATAAGTGGCTGCTCCCATGTTAGGGGCATAGATATTTACAGTTGTTAGATCTTCTTGTTGGATAAACCCTTTAAGTAGGATATAGTGTCCTTCCTCATCTCTTATTACAGTCTGTGGTTTAAAATCTAATTTGTCTGATACAAGGATTGCCACCCCAGTTTTCTTTTGGTGTCCATTAGCATGGTAAATGGTATTCCACCCCCTCACTTTCAATCTGGGGGTGTCTTTGGGTCTAAAATGAGTCTCTTGCAGACAGCATATTGATGGGTCTTGTTTTTTAATCCAATCTGATAGCCTGTGTCTTTTGATTGGGGCATTTGCCCATTTACATTCAGGGTAACTATTGAAAGATATGAATTTAGTGCCATTGTATTGCCTGGAAGGTGACTGGTACTGTATATTGTCTCTGTTCTTTTCTGGTCTATGTTACTTTTAGGCCCTCTCTTTGCTTAGAGGACCCCTTTCACTATTTCTTGTAGGGCTGGTTTGGTGTTCGCAAATTCTTTTAGTTTTTGTTTGTCCTGGAGGGTTTTTATCTTCCTTCTATTTTGAATGACAGCCTAACTGGATACAGTATTCTTGGCTGCATATTTTTCTCATTTAGTGCTCTGAATATATCATGCCAGTCCTTTCTGGCCTGCCAGGTCTCTCTGGATAGGTCTGTTGCCAATCTAATGTTTCTATCATTGTAGGTTACAGATCTCCTGGCTGAGCTGCTTTCAGGATTTTCTCTTTGTCTCTGAGACTTGTAAGTTTTACTCTTAGATGTCAGGATGTTGACCTACTTTTATTGATTTTGAGGGGGGTTCTCTGTGCCTCCTGGATTTTGATGCCTGTTTCCTTCCCCACATTAGGGAAGTTCTCTGCTATAATTTGCTCCAATATACCTTCTGCCCTTCTCTCTCTCCTTCTGGGATCCCAGTTACTCTAATATTATTTCATCTATGGTGTCACTTATTTCTCAAATTCTGCCCTCTTGATCCAGTAGTTGTTTATCTCCCTTTTTCTCAGCTTCTTTATTTTCCATCATTTGGTCTTCTATATCACTGATTCTCTCTTCTGCCTCATTTAACCTAGCAGTTAGCGCCCCTGTTTTTCATTGCACCTCATTAATAGCCTTTTTTATTTCAACTTGGTCAGATTTTAGTTCTTTTATTTCTCCAGAAAGCGTTTCTCTAATAACTTCCATGCTTTTTTCAAGCCCAGCTAGTATCTTTAAAATCATGATTCTTGAACTCTAGGTTTGATATTGTACTAATGTCCATATTGAGTAGGTCCCTGGCAGTCGGTACTACCTCTTGTTCTTTTTGTTGAGGTGATTTTTTTCCATCTTGTCATTTTGTCCAGAGGAGAATAGACGAATGAGAGAACCAAATGCTAACAGGGTAACAGTGTCCTCAGAAAATATACTCTAAACAAATCAAAAAAGACCTGAAACCAGGGGAAAAGAAAGGGAAAGAAAAAAAAGAAAAAGAAAAGAAAAAGATAAAAATGAACAAAAACACAACACAACAATAACAAAAGACAAACAGAATATGATCATAGATGATCAGGCTGGTGCATAGATCATTGCCACACACTAGATTTTGGGTGTATTTTGGTCTGTTAGAAGAAAGTGCCTCCCAAAATTTTAAAGAAAGAAAAACTTATATTTGTACAAAAATAAGGGTTGATACGATGAAAGGATGGAATATGACTGTAAAGATGAAAATTATAAAAAATATTATGAAAGGAATTGATAAGTTTGAAAACAGAAAGAAGAGGATTTAGAAAAAAAGGAGAGAATGTGATCAGGCAGGAGACTAGAACAAAGCCATACACTAGAGATTTAGGGTATATTTTAATCTGTTAGAAGAAACTGTATCTCAAAATTTTAAAGAGAGAACTATATATATATATATATATATATATGCCAAAAATAAGGGTAACTACTATGAAGGGATAGAATATGACTCTAAAAATGAAAAATAAAAATGGCTTTTTAAAAAAGGGATTGATAAAATGTTGGTTGAAAAAGGGAAAAAGAAAAATTAAAAAAAGTTAAAATAAATTACCTTTGAAAGACTAAAGAATCATGGGGAAAAAGCCATGAATTCTATGTGCAGTATTCCCCTAGCGCTGGAGTTCTGCCGTTCTCATTGATCAGTAAACTTGGTCTTGGCTGGCTGTTCTTGCTGATCTTCTGGGGGAGGAGCCTGTTGCCGTGGTTCCCACATGTATTTGCTGGAGGCGGAATTGCCCCGCCCTTGCCTGGTCCGGGCTAAGTAATCTGCTTGGGTTTGCTCTTCAGGAGCTTTTGTTCCCTGCAAGCTCTCGGTACAGCTTTGTAGGATGAGAGTGAAAATAGTGGCCTCCCAATCTCCGCCCCGGAGGAGCCAAGAACTCGGGGCCCCGCTCCGCAGTGTGTCCCCAGAGAAAAGCAGTCCATCAGTCCCGTCTCCCTGGTCTCCGGCTGCACTCCATGCTCACCCGGCCTGTGACCAAGCGTTTCTATCTCTGGCACACGACCCCGTGTGGAGTCTCCAAACCCGGCAAATCCCTGCGGTGCGCTCCCGCACCGCTCCTCCCGGGGGGGGAAGGGGAGTCTCCCCGGCTCTGCCTCTTGTTGGGTCCCTGCTGGAGGAGCAGTGGCCCGACTATGCCGCAGATCACAGTTTATGGCAACCCTGAGCTGAGAGCCCACACCTCGGCTCAGTCTCTGCATTGGCTGCATGTTCTTCTCGTTTAGCCCCTGAATATGTCTTGTCAGGCCTTTCTGGCTGGCCAGGTCTCTGTGGATAGGTCTGACATTATTCTGATAGTCCTCCCTCTGTACATAAGGAATCTTTTCCCCCTAACTGCCCTTAAGATGGTTACCTTGGTTCTAAGATTTGCGAGTTTTCCTATTACATACCGGGGCATTGGCCTGTTTTCCTTGATCTTGGGATGGGTTCTCTCTGTGCCTCTAGGACACGAATGTTAGTTTCATTCCCCAGATTAGGGCAGTTCTCAGCTACAATTTGCTCAAATATATCTTCTAGTCCTCTCTCTCTCCACCCCCTCAGGGAGCCCAATAATTCTGACATTGGCACATTTCATGGTGTCACTTATTTCTCTGATTCTATTTTCATGGATTCTGAGTTGTTTTTCCCTGGCCTCCTCTTTAACTTTTTATCTCTTAATTGGTCTTCCAGGTCACTAATCTGTTCTGCCTCACTTACCCTAGCTGTTAGATTATCTAGATTAGATTGGATCTCACTGATAGCATTTTTAAATTTTGCCAATTCAGCTTTCATTTCTGCCCTTTGAGACTCTATGTTGCCATTAATCAGTTTCTCCATTCTAGCTATTGTCTTCACAGTTGTGAGCCTGAATTCCATCTCTGACATCTTGGTTATATCTGAATCCATTTGTAAATCTGTGGCATTAGTCATAGCCTCTTCCCTATTTTGGGGGTTCCTCCTCCTGGTCATTCTGTTGGGGGTGGTTGAGGGAGTGTACAGAGTCCAAATTATTGACCACAACCCAAGCAAGATGCATCTGTTTTCTAGGGACTTTAGGGTTGCTGGCCTCTTGTTTTCCCAGCTTGTCTTCTGGGGGAGGGGCCTGCCACGCTGTTACTCAGGCAACCCTGTTTGGGCAGAGTTGCCCTGCCCCCTGTGGTGGGGGATGGGCTCAGTAAAAACCGTTTTTTTGGGGACTTTTGTTCTCTGGCAGCTTTCTATGTCTCTTCCGAGAATCAGAGCAGAAGAGACCGTTTCCAACCCTCTGTCTCAGAGTGGAGAGATCACAGTCTGTTCTTCAGTGAGCTCTCCAGGCCACACTATTTCCATTTCCGTCTGTGCTGGTATAAACTGCAGCTTCCTGGGTTGTGCGCCCCTCCGCAGTGCTCTTAAAAATCAACCAAGTAAAATTTAAAGATCTAACTGGCTTAATTAAATGACTCATGAATCAAGCAGCATCCCAGCTAGTAAACGGGGGCGAGGGGAGGGTGGGCTTTGAGGAGTTGTACAAAATGGAAGGTTTTTTTTTTTTAAGATTATTATTTATTTTTTGACACAGAACAGAGAGAGAGACAGCGAGAGAGGGAACACAAGCAGGGGGAGCAGGAGAGGGAGAAGCAGGCCTCCCTGCTGAGCAGGGAGCCCCATGCAGGGCTCGATCCCAGGACCCTGGGATCATGACGTAAGCCAAAGGCAGACACCAAACACCTGAGCCACCTAGGCGCCCCCCAAATGGAAGGTTTTTACAGGAAGGAGGGTGGGCCAAGAAAGTAATTAGCAAAATAAAATAAAATAAAAGGAAGGATTGTTTCAGGCAAGATCACCTTCTCTTACAAGGAAGTTCAAGGGATCTTATTTTGCATACCATTTCATCTTCCTTTGGGGATGAAGATGGCCCATGTGGCAAGTCACCTCATTGATGCTGACCAGAAAATTCCAGTTTATTGACTGGGGGCTTTAACCTAAGTCATAACCATTTTGGGCCTGTGATTTTCTTTTTTAAGAGTTCTAATTGTTTTTTTTTTTTGGTAGAGTCTTGAGGGTTTGCCATTTATAGTATATCATCTGCAAATAGTTTTACTTCTTCCTTACCAATTTGATGCCTTTTATTTCTTGTCTGATTGCTGTGGTTAGAACTTCCAGTACTATGTTGAATAAAAGTGGAGAGAGTGGACATCCTTTACTTGTTGCTCATCTTAGAGTAAAACCTTTTAGCTTTTCACCATTGAGTATGATGTAAGCTATGGGTTTGTTATACTGGCCTTTATTATGTTTCTTCTATGCCTACTTTGTTGAGAGTTTCTATCATGAATGGATGTTGAATTTTGTCAAATTCTTTTTCTGCATCAATTGAGATGATCATATGATTTTTATCCTTCATTTTCTTAATGTGGTTTATCTTGTTGATTGATTTGCAAATACTAAATCATTGGAATAAATTTCATTTGGTTGTGGTGAATGATCCTCTTAATGTATTTTTGAATTTGGTTTGCTAATATTTTGTTGAGGACTTTTGCATCTATGTTCATCAGAGGTATTTGTAATTTTTTTTTGTAGTACCTTTGTCTGGTTTTGGTATCAGGGTAATGCTGGCCTCACAGACTGATTGGAAGCATTTCTTCCTCTTGTATTTATTTGGAATAGCTTGAGAAGTATAGGTTACTTACTTGTCTGTAACCGTTTGGTAGAATTCACCAGTGAAGTCATCTAGTCCTGTACTTTTGTTTGTGGGGAGCTTTTTTTTTTTCTTAACTGATTCAACTTGGTTACTAGTAATCAGTCTGTTCAGATTTTCTATTTCTTCCTGATTCAGTCGTAGAAGTTTATATATCTGTACATTTCAGGAATTTTTCCACATTTCCTAGGTTGTCCAGTTTGTTGGAAAGTAAAATTGTTTCACAATAGTCTCTTATAATATTTTGTATTTCTTTGGTGGCAGTTGTAACTTTTCTTTCACCTGATTTTATTTGAATTTCTCTTTTTATCTTGAATATTCTGACTAAAGGTTTGTCACTATTCTTTTTAATCTTTTCCAAGAGTCTGCTCTTAGTTTCATTGATCTTTTCTATTTTTTTTTAGTTCTTTTATTTCTGCTCTGATCTTTATTATTTCCTTCCTCCTACTAATGTAGGGCTCTTTTCTTTAGACATAGGCCTATATTGCTATACACTTCCCTCTTAGAGCTGCTTTTGCTGCAGCCCAAACATTTTGAACTGTAGTGTTTACATTTTAATTTCTCTCCAAATATTTTTTGATTCCCTTTGATTTCTTGATTGACCTCTTGGATGTTTAGTAGCATATTGTTTAGCCTCCATTTGTTTGTATTTCTCCCAGTTCTTGAAATTGATCTCTAGTTTCATACCGTTACATATCTGTTAATGTTAAGCTACTGATTTTATCTTAAACGAACTTAATACTTCTGCAGTACTCACTAGTTATGTATTACATATAAGCACATTGTACACACACACACACAAATTTATTTTTTATTATGTTAATCACCATACATTACATCCTTAGTTTTTGATGTAGGGTTCCATGATTCATTGTTTGTGCATAACACCCAGTGCTCCACGCAGAACGTGCCCTCTTTAACACCCATCACCAGGCTAACCCATCCTCCCACCCCCCTCCCCTCTAGAACCCTCAGTTTGTTTTTCAGAGTCCATTGTCTCTCATAATTCGTCTCCCCCTCCGATTCCCCCCCTTCATTCTTTCCCTCCTGTTATTTTTTTTTCTTAACATATATTGCATTATTTGCTTCAGAGGTACAGATCTGTGATTCAACAGATACAAATTTATTGATGGGTTTCATATTGTATAGGATTTTTGTTTTCATGACCATGGGAAATACTGGTTTGTAATCTTTCTTATAAAGTCTTTGTCAGGTTCTATTCTCTCAGCACCATTTTGGCTTCATAAAATAAATGCTCTTTTGTCTATTTCCTGCAGATACTGGTTTACAATTTGTATTATTTTTTCCTCAGTGTCTGGAAGCATTTGCTAGCGAAACCCTGTAGGCCAAGAGTTTTCTTTGAAGGAAGGCTTTAAAGTATTGATTAAACTTCTTTAATGGATGTAAGATTTTCTTATTTCAGTTCTGTTTTATTTCTCATATAATTAGTCCATTCATCTAAAAATTTAAATTTATTGGCATAATAATACAATATCCTCCAGTTTTTTTAATACCTAGAGAATTTCTGGTGTGTTATTTCATTCTTAATTTTTTCACTATTTTTAGATTTTACTTACATTGAAGTTACTTAACATATAGTGTATTATTAGTTTTAGAGGTGGAATTTAGTGACTCATCAGTGGCATATAACATCCAGTGCTCATTACATTAAGTGCTCTCCATTTAATGCCCATCACCCAATTACCTCATGCCCCCAGCCACCTCCCCTCCAGCAACCCTGTTTGTTTCCTATAGTTAAGAGTCTCTTATGGTTTGCCTGCCTCTCTATTTTTATCTTTTTTTCCATCCCTTCCCCCATGTTCATCAGTTTTGTTTCATAAATTCCACATATGAATGAAATCGTATGGTATTTGTCTTTCCCTGACTGACTTATTTGGCTTAGCATAATACACTTTAATTCCATCTGTCGTTGCAAATGGCAAGATTTCATTCTTTTTGATGGATGAGTAATGTGCCATCGTGTGTGTGCGTGCGTGTTTGTGTATACACATAGGATCCATATCCAGCAAATGTTCACTTCTGGATTTTTTTCCTATTATGTATCTGCTTCTTATCTGCTTATTTCATTTTTCTTTTTTATTCTCACAGTTCAGTGTTTTTTAGCCTATTCAGAATTATGCAACCATCACCATGATCCAGTCTAGAACATTTTTATCACCCCAAAGGGAAACTCCATACACATTAGCAGTTACTCTCCAATTATGTTCTCTACTCCATTTATCCTCAACCCCTGGTGACTGCTAATCCCATTGCTGTTTCTATGGCTTGCCCATTCTGGACATTTCACAAAAGTAGAATCATATATGACCTTTTTGTGATAGGCTTCTTTAACTGTAATGTTTTCAAGGTTCATCTATGTTGTAGCATGTGTAAATTTTTTTTTTTTTTGCCAAATACTCAGTTGTATGTATATACTGTATTTTTCCGTCCATCATTTGATGGACATTTAGGTTGTTGCCATTTTTGTTGAGTATGAATAACATTACTATGAATGCCCACATAAAAGATTTTGGTGTAAATGTTTTGTGCAAATATATGTAGCTAGGATTGAATGGCTGGATCATATGCTAACTCTGTATTTAACTCTTTGAGAAACCATACAACTATTTTCCTAAAGTGACTTTACCATTGATTTTTAGATAGCCTAGTGGGTGTGAAATGGTTATTTTGTGGTTTTGATTTGATTTTGTTTAATGACTATGTTGAGCATCTTTTCATGTGTTTACTAGCTGGACATTTGTGTATCATCTTTGGAGATACAGCTCTTCAAATCATTTGCCCATTGAAAAATACTTGTTTTTTATTTAAATTATGAATTCTTTATATACTCTAGATACAAATTCCCTATGATACATATGATTTTTCCCCATTCTATGGGGAGAAAATATTTCTTCATAAGGTCCTTTGACACACAAAGGTTTTAGTTTTGGTGAAGTCCAGACAATCTTTTTGTATTTGGTATTTTGAGGAACTGTTGCTATGGGTTCAAAGTCATGAAGACTTACTCTTTATAGTTTTAGCTCTTACAATCAGACCTCTGATCATTTTAAGTTATTTTTGGCATATGGTGTGAGGTAGGAGTACAAATGTATTCTTTTTATGTTAATACCTCTTTTTATCTTGTTTACTGTCTTTGGTTTATTTTGAGATGAAAGCTTAGCTTTCCAATTTCCAAACTTTTAGTCACATCCATAATTTTTGCTGTCTTAATTATCATTCAGTAAAACATGTTCTAACTTCCAATTTCCCTTTCACCCTTGTGTTATTTATATGTGTGCCGCTTAATTTCCCAACTTTTGGGATTTATCTAGACTGCTTTATGGCCCAGCATATAGTCGATCTTGGTAAGCATCTCACATCCATGTGTAAAGAAAATGTATCCACAGCCTTAAGTGTAGTGTTCTATTATCTGTCTCTTAGTTCGAGCTAAGGTCCAGTCACATGAGTAAAGATGCCTCCAGTCTCCCAGCTGAGCCTCTAGATTGAGAAGCCCTCCCCACTGTGCTCTGTTTAAAGTCTACAGCCACAGAATTTGTAAAATGATTGTTTTATGCCACGAAGCTTTTGGGATGGTTATATAACAATCATAAAAAGTAAACACTATTTTGTAGGCTCAATGTTTATGGGAAAATCTATGCTTTTTCATAATCCTATGGAATTTGGGACCAGAGTTAGCACAATGTGCTTTATATACATTTGGAAGAAGCCAAGAGTAACAACAAAAAAAGACATCGCACAGCTGTAATTCTAGTAGCTAGTATCACACTCCTGAACATGTCACCAAAAATCTTTTCTTATGCTAAAACCTACTTATATTAGAATTGTTAACATTTATAAAGATAAAATTTAAATAAAATCCCAATTTCACAGAGCAAATACATATTCAGCTAAACAATGAAGGTAAATTTTTTTTTTTTTAAGATGTATTTATTTATTTGAGAGTGGGAGTGAGGGAGAGAGAGAGCCGGCCCCCCCCGCCCCCGGGCCCCCCCCCCCCCCCGAGCAGAGAGCCCAACGTGGGGCTTGATTCCAGGACCCTGGGATCATGACCTGAGTTGAAGGCAGACACTTGACTGAGTCTCACAGGTGCCCATAAAATTCAGTTCTTAAATTCCTAAGAGGATACTTGACAAATGCTTCTCAAGTGAAGGAAGGAGGCTGTTCACATTTCAAATTGCTGGGCAACAAACCTACTGAAATAAATCTCTCTCTAAAATAAACAGGCTGGGGCTCCTGTAACTTTGTCTATGCAGGTTCTAGTACTCCTGGCTGTCCAAGTAAGTAAGTTCTAGAACTGAGGTCAACATACGGTTTGGTCTCCTTTTCAAGGTGTTGTAGAAGTTCAGTAGGCATTTGTTCTATGATGTACTCTCAGGATTGCTGGGCAGAAACACCGTTGAGTATCAGTTTCTTTTGAGTCACTAATATAAAAAATGCCAAGCTACAGTTAAAGAAAAAAAATGTTTATTTAGACCATCCACCAGGATCATAATAAATAATGCAATATACTAATGTAATAACAGATGTTCTCATGCAGTTATCACATAAATATACAAGAAAGCTGGCTTACAGGGCTGCTGGGACAGATCTGGAAAAGTGTATTTGGCCACACACAGTAAGTTAACAGTGTTAGGACCATCAAACAGATTCTCTTAGCTATGAAATACATCCTCTATATATCAGTGAATAAACGGTAATGTTCCCTTATAGTTTCTACTTTTTATAAACATGCCAGAGCTAAGCCAATTGGCAAAGAATCCAGGTTGATAATTTATCAGTATTCCTAACGGAAACCAGATTTTAAAGAAGAAATAAGATTTAATTCTTGTGCATTTCAATGTGGAGGCTGATAGACTGCAAGCCAGAATCACTGAAACCATAAAATGTCTGAATGAAATAAAAACCCAAAGTAGTTTATAAATAGTAACTTTGATACTCAATATACAAATGCTGTATAGTATTAGGATGTTTACAATGCAATAAATGATCAATTATCTGACTGTAAAAGTGATGAACTCTGATTAAAGCTTAATTTTGCCAGTAAATTTCACATAAAGAGTTAAAATAGGATAACCTTTAACATAAAGCTTTAAAACAAATAATTTAAACATATCTTAAACACCGAAAATGTGTTTTTAATTGTTATTTACAGTTAATCAGTGATACCAGTGTATAGCTTAATGTAGCCGACTGCCAGTCTTGCATCCCTCTTTCAACATCTGCTATTACAATCTTCCTTATAAATAGGCAAATTAGTTTAGTGAAGGAGAGCGATCTGTGGTCCACAGTAATTCAATGTATGGCCATTTGGTTTGGAGACAGCGTTTAATAGGAGTGTCATCTGTTTGTAGCATGGGATCTTCAAAACCCATAACAATTGCGGTCCCTTCAACATACATTACCTGTTGAACAAAGAAAGCCACAAAGGTCAACCAATATTCTTAGCCAATTCTTATGAAGGATATAAAACTTTGCATGGGCTAGCAAACAAGGCGTTGCATATTGTTTCATATAGAACTTTATATTTAATTTTATTTTGATATGAGCAAGAATATTTACTAGTTAATGTGAAAATATATCTGGAAACAAGATGGTGATACACATTTTAACTGATAGCTTGGCAGTTGATTTTTAGATTAAGATCATGATTTTAAAAATGTGAATCCTAAAATACATGCAGGTTGTTTTTGATAAAGGAAAAAAATCATCCTTTAATTAACATATACGAGTTGGAAGAAATGTTTATTTATATAACATATACTTCTTACTGCTTTAATATGGAGGCACTGGAATGGAAATGCTGTCTCATGAGATGAGAAACTGTAATACAAATAGAGCTATATATTCAGAGGAGGACTTTCTTTCAATTTAAAAATGTTAAATTTCCAGAGCTAGAGGCAAATTTGCTACTGTAATTATGAAACGCTATTCATGAGGGTACTCTGTACTGCATGAAAAATCACGGAGAAAAAATAAAGAAGGGTGTTAGGACAGAAACAAAAAAGTTTGGCAGATAAAACGAGCCAGGTAGTTTATACACAGTGGCAATGATCATATAAAATATACATGGGCAGGTGGATATTGGAAACAAGTTTTATTCTGATTTAATTACAATAAACTTTCAGAGCTGTCTATGAAATAATATACTAATACCCCAACCCATTATAAGGGCTCACTGTGTACATTAAACGAGTCGGTCATTAATCTCTCTTTGTAGGAAGAGAAATTCCAAATGTAAAATTTAAAAGGAACAGATACAGACTGCCTTCTTCCAAAGTACATATATTTTTATATATTCAGTGTTTGGTACACATGATTGTAATTAGGTTCTTCCAATATAAAATCTATAAGCTTTCTTAGTTTTAACTGGGAGTTTCCATAAAAACACATTTGCATCTTTATTTGCATTAATAGATCACTTTCTAGTTGTGGTGAAATAAATTTAATACAATGAGAGTACAACTCACACTTTTTAACTCCCCCCAGTACATCTTCCATTTCTGAAAAATTGTCCACAAAGAATTTAACTGAAGTTATTACAATTATCAGATAAAACAGGACCTATTTTATGGGCAAAACTTGACTTCGTAATATCTATACAGCCAAGAGTAACAAAATGTAGTAAATGTAGTTATTTTGTCACAGTGAAACTATTGTTCCAAAACTCCAATGAAGATCTCAATGACTAACATACACTGATCAGATCAAAATATAACCAGTGCTAAAATATGTTGTAATAGTAAAGAGAGTAGAGACTCTTGGAAAGTTTTATGGGAATCAAACCTTGTTATATACTCATATTTACCAATTAAAGTGAAGACAAATTACTCCGAATGATCATACCTTCTCATTATAATTGGACTGCTTCAATCCATTGTAGTGATAGACAGTAAAAGACTCTGGACCACTGGAGCCCTATTATAAATAAAATACTATTAAGACTTTAAAGTATACTTTTATATTAGGCAATTTCTAATTAGCAGTTGAAAGGAAAATTTTGGTTGGAAAATCATTTGCTGAAGCAAGAAACTTAAGACTTTATCTACTAGAAAACAAAAACTGAAATAGTTGCTTCTGGGGAAGATGCTGGAAAGTGGGGAAGTATTGATTTTTATCACAAGCTCTTCTGTACTGGTTTATTTTTTTTAAAGGACAGGGTTCTAAAACACAAATATTTCCTAAAATTTTACCCTCTCTTCCTGGTTGTAAATAATTTGTTCCTCTCAATAAATACATAAGAGCAGTAATGTCAGTTTTCGTTAGCCTGCAAACATCTCTGTACCAATATTTTCCATTCAGCTTACAATACTGTATTAGGGGTTTTCACCTACCCTCCCCCATCTAAATACTGTCAACTTTTAAATAGTGAGAAGATCCTTGTGGGAAATGAAAATGCAAATTATAGTGCCAGGAGACTTTAATAATATCCCATAAAGAAGTGAAATCCTATAAATTCCTATTTTACTAAACTTGCAGGAAATCTGATCATGTTATCCCTACTGCCTTAACCTTCTGTTCTCAGTTAGCTAAAGATCAAGTTCAATTCTCCTAACCTGGTATTCAAGGCCATTAATGGTCTGGCCCCACCTGAGGTACCTGGCTCCAGTTATTTCCCTCAGGGCCTAGGGCCTTGTGTTCCTTGCCTTATCTGATTGATGTAAGGATGCGCATGGGACAAAAACTGGTCCTGGTCCATATTAGAATTTGTTCCATTTCTGGAACTAAGAGAAGAGAGCTGCTGGCAACAGTGGCTTCAGTGTTCTAGAGAAAGGACGGGAGAGGGACAGATGGCCCCAGTCCCCCCTCCTCCCGTTCCTGAATGCATGTAAGCTACTCCTCACAATTCTTCCTTTTCCCTCCCACTGCAGTCAATTCGGGCTGTGATTTGCAACCAAGAATCCTAAAATACAGGACCTAATCTACCTTTTCTGCCATTTCTCCACCTACTCAGTTGTCTGAATTTTCTGTTTCAGACAAACGTATTAGTCATTTTCCCATGAAAAGACTTGGTTGTTGGCTCTTTGTACATTCATTTTTTTTTTTTTAAACTTGAAAGTTGAGAAAAGAGATCTAATAAAGTGGCGTGCTTGGGTGGCTCAGTTAGGTAAGCGTGTGCTTTCGGCTCAGGTCATGGTCCCGGGGTCCTGGAATGGAGCGCCGCATCAGGCTCCCTGCTCCGTGGGGAGTCTGCTTCTCCCTCTGTCCCTCCCCCTCCCCATGCTCTCTCTCAGATAACTAAAAAAGAGATCTAATAAATCGAAGCTTATAATTCTTTGCATCCTACTCAAAATGCTTTACCAAAAAGAAAAATCAATAATGTGATCATTTTCTTAATTGTATACATGAGTTGATGGAATTAGTCACTTAGATAATTTGGCTGTTTATTTTCAGAGTTAATGTACTTTAACTTCAAAAGTAAACATTTTACTGGAATGGATACACAATTTATATTCGTTAGTTCCACTCATTAACAATTGGCAGAAAATGCTAAAATATCAACAGAAGGTAACTAACACAGTGGCGCAGTACCTACCCTGGACTGCTGAATTAGCCACTGTCTAGCTGTAGGACCTCAAGCGATTTTCTTACATTCTCTAATCCTCAATTTCCTCATTGACAAAATGGAGGGAAAATAGTACCGAGCTCATAAGGCACACAGTACCCCAGGCATAGTTATGAGCTTTAAAAAAAATGGTAGTTGCTTCTGCTATTCTTATTATGAACAAACTGCCTGGAAATGCTTCTCTGTATTCCTCCACAGCCCCCCTAACCTCCCACTCCAATCTGCCTTTCCTCCAGGCAAAGAAATTGCTCTTCCCTGGCACCTACTTTAAGCGTTTGCAGAGATTACTGAAGTTAGATATTTTCCTGGCTGCCCTTCTGACCCCAGTTTTGGGGGGGGTCAAAACTTTCGAGTAAAGTTTTACTCGATTGAATGTTTACTGAGTTTCACAAAATTGGTCTGTTAGGTACAAAGGAGTATAAAGATGACCTCAGTGGTGTGGGCTGTGGTCAGAAGAGAAGCGCCACAGGAAGTTCAGAAGAATGAGAGTAGGCGCGGGAGTGTGACCAGTCTTCCTCTGAAGCAGCAGGTCTCAAACTCTGGCACCTGGAGAATCCCCTGGAGAAGGGACCTGAGAACTTGCATTTCTAATAAGCTTTTGGAGATTACACTTCGAAAGAACCAGGGGACTAAAATTACCTCAAGGAATACTACAATTAAAAATTTAATTTCTTGAACTACTAAGTTCTTAGAATATTTACAAATACTATTATGTAATGAATCACATCTGAAAAGAATAATTGGTAACTATCACACTTTGTTTATATTTCCCAAGCACTTTTCAAAATCTGCCTCCAGATTTAGGGCAATAGTTTTTAATTTAATGCTATAAAGTTAATGCTATCATTTACTAAACATTAAGATATCTAAAACAGAGGATACCACAATCCAGTAGTCATTTTAATAATGTCAGAAAAGAGTATTTTTTTCATGAAGCATTTACCAAAATTTAAAGAAGCCTAGCTATCCTGTGATATACTGACTTTTTGAATTTTACCTCACTTTCTTTCCTCACATTAACCATAACAGATCCAGATTCAGAAAATATGGGTTCTCTTTTAATTACCAAGACTGAATGTCAGTGATAATGTCCACTCTGTGAATTTAAACCTGAAACATCAAATTAACACTTACATCTTGACATTTCCCCTCCATCATTTTAAGCTTGGCAGTACCTCTCCTTTATGAGAGGTGAAATAGAAACTGGCATTTCTATCGAAACAATGATCTTTAACATAAACCACAATGGTATCTGATGAAACGATCCCACTATACCTGGCCTAAATTTAGCATCTGGTTTAGCAGTTAAATCCTTCACTGAGATAGGAAATATGAAGAAAAGACAGGCGTAAGCTACAGAATGGACTTTGTCAATGATGTCGTCATCACTCAGGAGTACTGAGGCTAGCTCCTCTCAAAGCCCAGTGGAAGACAAGTCCTAACATGAAATAGCATAGCTCCTCTCAAAGGTTCTTCTTTTACTCAACTAAAATTCTCCTGGAACTTAGGCGTTTCCCCTCCATACGGACTCCTTACCTTCTCTATTTATTTAAATCCATTTAAAAAGTTCCAAAAAGATACATACCATCTATGCCTGACCGTGACCTGAGAGAAGGAAAACAAGGTGCAGGCAGATAAAGAGGACCTTTCTCTTCTTACTCCACCTGTCTCTTAATGTCATACTCCCTTTAGAAAAACACTACCATAGTGTGTATATACTGGTGCCTGTATACTCTTCCCCAGAAATTTTGTATTACTGTTTTGGAACACACATGCCCTTCTACCCTCTCTGTATGGAGAAGTATTCACATCATAACTGTGCTTTGTCTTCTATCTGCATGTTAGACCGTTTTGCCTGAGTAGAAGAGAAATGCTGAAAGAATCACAAAATGTTCATCCCAATAGAACAAAACATTAACTATTTCTTCAACTCTGTTACCTGATCAGGAAAAAATTCTTGAAGGAATGGACCCAATAATATGATTCCTAATCCTTCTGGATCTAATTTATTCTTCATGAGATTTATACTATGGGGAGGGAAAAAAAGAAAAAAGAAAATCAGTGGATACCAAAGGAGAAAAAGCTTATTTTCCTTCTTTCATAAAGATTAAATTAGTAGTACTATAACACATCTGACTGCCAAAAATCTTAAGAGCTGTTCTTTTTAGACTCTTAATGACAAATACACAGGAATGACATCTAATTTGCCAAAACTTGGTTATTTTTAAACCAGAGCACTCTGTTACTATTTAGAATTTAAATGATGATGACGACTTTGGAACATGGTCCCTTATTAGGTAAAGTAATTTAAAAAGCTTGGCTTGTAAAGGCAGGCTTATAACCTCCCACAGGCAATTCTCTTTGCTTCATAGGTATGCCTGAATTTAACAATCATATGAGGCATTTAACTTAAAAAAATGTTTAAGCTCAAAGAAGAAACAGTATCAAAAGGAACATCAGATAATCAAAAACATCTCCCAAAAGACTTACTTTCAAGAACCAAATGCGAAGGAAGCTTAAAATTTAAGCTTAGACGATGTAACCCAGAGGGTAAAGAGAGCTGAGGTGTAGTGAAGGACAGTGAGAGGCACGGACTATATTATTCCAGAAGCAGACTCCAGTGAACGGTGCTTTGCTTAGCCCTTGCCATTTAGGTGGAGCCAAGGCTGGTGAAAGGGGTTATGTGTAACTAGGAAGGCAGAGTTGTAAAAATGAAAATGGTCTTTGCAGAAATTTTTCACTTTCCATGTTCTCTCCCCAATCCTACATGCCAGGGTAAATACACCTTGTTCTACAACGCAAAGGATATGACGGTTGAGCAGGTCTGAGTAAAGGCAGCAGGTTAGGACATGAAACAAATGAAGGCAAGGTCATATTTAATGTATTTAATTCATTAATCCTAATGAGGTGCTGTTCATTTATAGGCCATCACATATTTTAAATGTGAGTAGACCAAAATACAGAATGAAGGACTCAGTCCAATCTGTCAGCTACTTCTAGAAAAACAGTCTCACTTAGTATACTAACTTTATAATTCAAGGTATGTATGTATGCTGATGAAAAAAGGAAAATTAAGTAGACATATAGCCACATATCTAAGAATTTGGAAAAAAAAAAAAACTTTTTTTTCCCTCCTTTCCCTCTTAAGAATTGTCAGTAACCAAAATTGCTCGAGTTCAATTCTCTTTGGCAAATTAGTCAATAAACAAGACGGTTTCTACTTGGAAATCCATTTAGAAGAAATAACATATTTCGTAAAATCGCAACTCATAATTACAATTATACCATTTATTGGACAAATTTAATTTTCTGAATTGAGTTCCTCCTCTTTAAGTTGGAAGCAATTAATGAATAATATCAGAGCTCTAGGTAATGAGACAAATTAATTCAGATGTGAGCAATTTGAAAATGTCTGTGTGTTTCATACTCTCAAAGAAAATACACCAAGCCATTTTATATATCAAGTTCTAAAAACTGCATATACTAGTATGTTTGATGATGCTTTTGCTGAATCTTTTCCTTTGATGTTTTGTAAGCTCTAATTTGTTCATTGTCAGATAACTTTCAGATTGAAAATAAACTGCAGAAGGAGGAAAAGTTAGTACAGATCATAGGTGATCTTTAAATTTTCCTATTTGAGCAAAAGATGTATCCCCTTAATGAGAGATTCTTATGGATAACAAAAAGCACAAATTTAAGAAGTTATAGATGTATCAATGTACAAAATATAAAAGAATGAAGAGGACATATTAACATTTGGCAAGACTGAAAACTATTATTCTGTAACAAAACATAACATTCCGTAAGGTTGCTTACAAAGGTTTTAGATCAATCAATTTAATGATATAGAGTGTCCAGTGTCTTCGATCAGATGTCTTTAAGACCAAGTCAGAAGGTTGCTGGTCCTTTAAGCAGGGCAACTAGCAATACGGACATTACAGATAACTGTCATTACTTTCAGATATGAACAAAATTTAAAAGAAATGGAAAAGGTTTTGTAGTGAGAAAAAACAATAGAAAAAGAGTATGTTAAGTCTCTGCTATAAGATTAGTTTGATTTCTTCCTAAATCTTTGCTTTACGTAAAGAACTAAGCTGCCTATATGCAGGTTTAGATTTTTAAAAAAGGCCAAAATGTGTGTACTGTTTTAAATGTAATGGAATCCTTTTGAGTCAGTTAAATAATATTTCCTATTTAGCTTACTATTCAGGATCTGAAACAAGGTCCAGTGCTTTCATCACATCTTCTAGAAGTGAATCAGGTATAAATCCATTATCTGGGGGGGGGAAAAATAGCATTAGCATCTTGAATAAGAGTTTACTTCAAGAAATGCTATGAGAAAAATCATGTGAGAGGCAACTGTGCCTATTATTACTCTCTTCTTTGAGTTTTCTTAGGCACAGAGGCAATGATTTATTTTTCTGATTAAAAAAAAAATCCACATGACTTCTACCTGAGAATTCCAAGGAAACTTGAAAGTCAAATTACTCCTTAAAGAGGCTTATAAATTTCAACGATAAAAGTGTTTTTCTATTTAAAGTTTTCATAATTATTAAGTAATTATGTCTTTGAATAACAATGTGAACCTTTAAATTCCCTTTAAGAAATCCAATTAAGTCTTTACCAACAAATTCCTTTAGTTACAATGGCAGTTATGTCATTCTTTTTGAAATAATGTTAATGATGTTTTGTTATTTAAATATCTGACAATATAGGACCAAGAGCTATCCCTGTAACAGACTTCATTTAAATAAAAGCCATAGATTTAGTGGGAAAAATTCAAAAGTTGGAATTCAGAACAGAATCAAATGGTTGATGAAGACTAGTTTATGGAAAATACTCCTTTTCTTGGGCTTGCTGAGGAAATAGCATTGGGAAAGGGCCCAAACTTGGATGATGCAATAGCACATGACACACAAAGAAGGCGTGTAGGGCCATTTCAAATCAGTTTTAACAAGCAAGTTCATTCCCTTAAATGTGCAATGTCTGAGTTTCTCTACCCATTTACTCATTCCTGGAGACTGTTTCAGCTTTAAATCAACTTTCCACACAATATCCTTTTCAGGAATTAGATAATTTAGAAACTAAGTCTCGTCATGGAGAACAAGATGTACAAAAGACCCGCTTCTATAATCATACTGCAGAATAAAATGTAGTGGTTCTTTGAGGATGTGGCATGGACTTCAGAAAGGAAAGGAAGAAGTTAAGATTTTACAGTCTTAAACCTCTTAAGCAGATGCTTAGCCATTTGAAGAAAAATGGGCCTTGACTAAAAGGCCAAGAATCATTTAGGATTTTTTTTTTTTTAAGATTTTTATTTATTTATTTGACAGCGCACAAGCAGTGGGAGTGGGAGAGGAAGCAGACTCCCCACTGAGCAGGGAGCCCGATACAGGACTTGATCCCAGAACCCTGGGATCATGACCTAAGCCGAAGGCAGAAGCTTAACCAACTGAGCCACCTAGGCCCCCCTCATTTAGGATAGCCCCTCATTTAGGATAATTAAACATGTATAATTTTTAAAAGTGGAGGTTTAAATCCAAATTTTCAAGGTACCACTAATTTGAGGCATAGAGTAAGTAAAGAATTTGTTTGAAGGTACATGTGAAAATATTCAAGCTTTGTAAGCTTAAATTTGCTCAGTTTAAAAGGTAGAAAACTCATTTGTTTAGCTAAGTTACAGCTAAAACGTCAGCATTCAAAATGTAAAACAGGCTTTATTTGGCCACTAGTTGACCGGAACAATTATCCGCATATGTTTCCTTGTTTTTTGGGCTCTCATGTATATCCACCTGATAAACAGTCTGTATTACAGTGTTCCTCAGGAGCCCTGAATGGTGGGATGTCTTAGCTCTTCTTAACATAATTAGAGACTCAGCTTCCACCCAGATAAGGAGCTAACTAGCGCTATAAAGAGGCAAACAACAACTAGGAAAACAACCTTCTTCATTCAAACACGATTAACCTCAAACATAAATATTCCAACATATTTTTAAGATACCTATGAGTATCTTAAGCACAGACATTCTGGAGAATAACAGTAACTACCCACTCAGTGATTCTACATTTAGTGCGTACAGTATTTGAAAGCTAGACTATAATTTAATTTTCATAAAATATACCAAAGACTTTTACTATACCCCCAATTAGAAGAGGCGATTTGGAAAACTGCTTACCTTTTTAAAACCTTTATTGTGATGTTACTTTATTCTTGAATTCATACCAAATAAAGTATCAGACAAATTCTTTAGAAAAAGAAATCCTTAAGTCTGAAAGCAGATGAAGCTTAGGACATCTAGTATTTAGGCAAGGAATTCCTGAGAGATGATTAAAGTAGAGATGCAATGATAAGCCCTTGGTACCAAGAGCAGAGGAAATACCAGCGAGGACCATTTGCTGACCAGTTACCGAGACCTCAGCAGCACTCTACAGCTTGAATGCATATCGGTAACTTAACCAGATGAGCATAAAATGGACTTCCACAGGCTTTAAGACTCTGAAGAATGAGGGACAGGAGGTGGAGAGAGGACGTGAGAGTGCACCAGTTGTGATCTTAAGCATTTATCATGTAAGTGTTCTGATACAGTTAAATTGTTTTAAAACACTTGAAAAGGGGAAAAGCTGTGTGTTTAAAAATTAGAAGCTTTAACTGTAAAAAGTGTGGAGTGGTTGAGAGGAGGAATAACTCAATGTAAAAAAGCACCGATGAAGGAAAGTTACAGTTGCAGTTAAGTGAGTCATTTCCTGATCAGCTCACCATTTACACTGAATCCTGATTTCTGTTCTGAAAGCCAAAGGAATAAAAGGGAGAGCCTGGCAAGTGTTGTCACTGGTTAAACTGCTGCAGGAGGAAAGCAAATCTCAGGAATTAACAGAGAAGGCAGGAGACAACTTGTGAGGAGATGGGGGATGGAGGAGAACAGGGTAGCACTTAGGACTGTAACATTTTCAAACCACGGGAGGTGTGAGAGTCAAGTTTCTTGGGAATAGAAAATAAAATCGAGCTCTAAAGGTAATTTAATGCTGTTTGATTTAGTCAAATAGTAAATTCCTTTTTACTAAACGTTGTATTATATTTTACCTAATCTTGTTGAAAATTTAATAATGTATAGCTAATATAACCTGTAGAAAAAAGTATGCAACTTTTGTCCCTAGGCGAAATTATGACATTTTCATGTTTCAGTGTTTCTTGGTCTCTTTGCCTTAGTATTACTACTGGTTGGCTCACCTGGCTCCTGTGGATGTGAGGTCCTGCCAGGTAGAGGCTGCTTGTCACAATGGCTGCTCAACAACCCTTGTTATATTTAAGTATTCAAGCTAGTCCTAACTTAAAGTTTCAACAAAGTACTCTGTTCAGGCACCATGGTTCAACCAAAAACACTTTGTAAACATAAGAAAAATCAGAAAGAAAGCAGTAATTTATGGCTTGTCCTACAGAACCACCTGTATTATGTGACAGGAAAGCTACAAAACAAAACATGGTGGCGGGACACAGAGAAACTATCGGGGGGGGGGGGTGGCCTACACCAAACAGCGCTGACCTTGCTATAGCAAGGTGAAGGATGGCTGTGACGATGGGGGGCGGGGGGGGGGCAGCAAGGGAACAGAAGAAAATGGTATCATTTAAGAGGAAGAGAGAGGACTGAATTGAACAAAAGGCAATTTCTAGAGAATGTCTAAGGGCTGATGAACAGTAAACAGTCACTGTATGTCATCAACCTAAAGAAATAGCATTTAAGGGGCTCTTTTTTAAATCCAAATACATATCCCTTGCCCAAACTGGGCTGCTTCCTGAAATGTAATTATACCAGGGGGAGGGTTGAGGGAGGAGGAGTAAGAGAAAACAGAACAAATCCCACTGTGTGTAATACACAAACCTGTGTCTATCATTTCAAATACCATCTATGTAGAATTCAGTGCTTTGAAGAAAGCGAAGCTCTGTGCCACCGGTTTTTTTTTTTTTTTTTTTAAAACAACGACGTGGTCAATTTATTGAGTACTCGAATAATCCATGTAAAGTAGGTATTAAGTCCATTTTAGGGAGGAGAAAACTGAGATTAGGAACATGCCCACCATCACACAGCTGAGTAACAGAGGTGGGATTTGAGTCCAGGCCGTCGGATACCAACAGAAGTGTTCTTAGCAGTTTAGGAAGCCATTTGACTTGTAATTTTGAACTGTAGTTGATATTTTGTGTGTGTGTGTGTATACATATATATATAGACACAGTGATTCAATTACATGTTACAAACGTTCACCATGAGAAGCATATTACAATATTGACTATATTCCCTATGCTGTACTTTTCATCCCTGTGGCTTCAATTTTAGAATTGAAGTTTGTACCTCATGATCCCCTTCACCCATTTTGCCCCTCCCCACAACCTCCTCTCATTTGGTGACCATCAATTTGAGTCTGTTTCTCTTGTCACCATTGTTGTTGTACTGCTGGCTTGTTCCTTTGTTTTTTAGATTCTGCATCTAAGTAAAATCATATGGTATTTTTCTTTGGCTTATTTCACTTAGCCTTATACCCTTTAGGTCTGCCGATGTTGTTGTGAATGACAAGATTTCATTCTTTTTTATGGCTGAGTAATACTCCTGTGTACATGCCACATTTTTATCCATTCTTCTATAGACACTTGGGTTGCCTCCATAGCTTGACTATTGTAAATAATGCTGCAGTACACACGGGTGTCTCTGTCTTCTTAAATCAATGTTTTCCTTATCTTCTGGTAAATGTCCAGAAGTGGAATTACTGTATCATGTAGTACTTGTATTTTTACAAGTACTTTTGAGGAAACGCCATACTGCTGTCCACAGTGCACCAGCCTGCATTCCCACCCCCACGGCATGAGGGTCCCTTTTTTTCCATATCCTTGTCAACACTTATTTGTTTTTGATACCAGATTAATTCTGACTGATGTGAGGTGATAGGATTTTGATTTGCATTTCCACTAATGTGATGTTGAGCATCTTTTCATCTGTTGGCCATCTGTAGATCTTTTCTGGGAAAATGTATAGAGGTGTTCTGCTCATTTTAAAATTGGATTTTTTTTTTGGTGTTGAACTGTATGAATTCTTTATATATTTTGGATAATACTCCCTTATCAGATATATCATTTGTAAATACCTTCTCTCATTCAGTGCTTGCCTTTTTGTTTTGCTGGTTTCCTTTGCTGTGCAAAAGCTTTTTAGTTTGATGTAGGGGCAATAGTTTATTTTTTTTGTTTCCCTTGAGGAGACAGATCCAGAAAAATAGTGCTAAGGTCGATATCCAAATTACTGCCAATGTGGCTTTTTTTGGGGTTCATTTGGTTTCAGGTCTCGTATTTAAGTCTTTAATCCAGGTTGAGTTTATTTTTGTGTAGGGTTTAAGAAAGTGGTCCAGTTTTTCCAGCACCATTTATTTTAGAGATTTGTCTTTTCCTTATTGTACATTCCTGCCTCCTTTGTCATAGATTAATTGACCACATAAGCATGGGTTTATTCCTGGGCTATCTTGTTCCCTTGATCTGTATGCCATACCATACCATTTTGATTATTAAAGCTTTGTAGTGTATCTTGAAATCTGGAATTGTGATACTTCCAACTTTGTTCATCTTTCTCAAGCTTGCTATGGCTTTTGAGGTTCAACATGCAATTTAGAATTTTTTGTTCAAGTTCTGTGAGAGCCACTATTGCTATTTTGACAGGGATTTCACTGAATCTGTAGATTGCTTGGGGTGATATCAATAATTTTAACAATATTGAATCTTCCAATTCAAGAGCCTGGTCTATCTTTCCATTTGTGTTTTCTTAAATTTCTTTCATCAGTGTCTTGCAATTTTCAGAGTACAGGTCTTTTGCCTCCTTGGTTAGATTAATTGCTAGGTATTTTATTCTGTTTGATAGAGTTGTAAATGGCATGGTTTCCTTCCTTTCCCTTCTCGTTTATTAGTGTATAGAAACACCAGATTTCTGCATATTGATTATGAATCCTACAACTTTCCTGAATTCATGAATTAGATCTAATAGTTTGGCAGACTCTTTGTGATTTTTATATATAGTTGTATGTCATCTGAAAATAGTTTTACTTCTTCCTTACCAATTTGGATGCCTTTTATATCTTGTCTGATTGCTGCACCTTCCACTACCATGTTGAATAAAAGCGGCAAGAGTGGGCATCCTTGTCTTGTTCCTGGTCTGTATTCTGCCTACAAGAAACTCCATACCTAAGGACACATACAGACTGAAAGTGAAGGGATGGGAAAAGGTATTTCATACAAATGAAGTTTAAAAAAAAAAAGCAAGATAGCAATACTTATACCAGACAAAATATAGACTTTAAAACAAAGGCAGCAACAAGACAAGGGCATTACATAATGATAAGGGGATCCTTCTAACAGAAGACATGGGAATTGTAAATATCTAAGTGCCCAACATAAGAAAACCTAATTATATAAAGCAAAGATTAACAGGCCTCAAGGGAGACAATGAGAGTATTACAGTAATAGGAGGAGACTTTTAACACCCCACTTACATCAGAATATTATTCTTTTATCTCCATTCAGTCAGCCTATAGCCTTTCACTGGAGCATTTAGTCCATTTACATTTAACGTAATTTGTATAGTTATGTATGTATTGCCATTGTGCTGTGATTTGATGGTTTTCTTTAGCATTTGAATTGCTTTCTCTTTGTGTATCTTTTGGTTATCATGGGGTTCATATACAGCATGCTGTGTGTGTGTCTATACTAAGTTCAAACACATTCTAAAAGCATTAAATATTTATTCCCTAGTCCACATTTTATGTAGACGATGTCCTGTTTACATTTTTTTTGCCTCTCGACTAATTTTTGTACATATAATTGATTTCACTGCTTTTGTGTTTTAACCTCCATATTGACTTTATACAATTAATCTACTACCTTTACTGTAATGTTTGCATTTACTAGTGAAACTTTTTCTTTTCATAATTTTCTTCTAGTTGTGGCCTTTTTCCACCTAAAGGAGTCCCTTGACCCTTTCTTGTAAGGCTGGTTTAGGGGTGAGGAACTCCTCTAATTTTGGTTGCTGTGAGAAACTCTATCTCTTCTTTTTTTTTTTTTTTCCTCCCTTTCAGCACTTGAACATATGAAGCCACTGACTTCTGGCCTGCAAAGTTCCTGCTGAAAAAATTAGCTGATAGCCTTATAGGGTTTCCCTTGTGAAATCTGGAGAGCAAGATGGGACATCTAGGTACATGAAGCTCAAAGATCTCGAAAGAGCTTCTTCACCAAGACATGTTACTGTAATCAAGCTCTCAAAAATCAAAGACTGAGAAGAAAAGACTCCTCATATACATGGAATCTCAATCAGGCCATCAGCAGAAACCTTGCAGGCCAAGAGAGCAAGTGCTCAAAAGAAAAACCTGTCAACAAGAATACTTTACCTGTCCTTCCTTTCTGAATGACAATTTTGCTGGGTAAACATATTCCCAGAGAGACAAAAGCTAAGGGAATTTATCACCATGTACCCCACCCTACAAGAAATACAAGGGTTTTTAAGGCTGAAATGAAAGGACGCTGAATTAGTAACATGTAAGTATAAAATTCAATGGTAAAGGTGAATATACAGTCAAATTCAAAACCCTCTATTGGAAGTGTAACAGAAGACTGTTTATGTCAAACACTCCAAGGAATTAGAAAGAAATGAAGTCTCACATTAATGGAGAAAAAAGGAACAAGAATCAGAGCGGAAATAAATGAAATAGACACTAAATAGAAAAAGATCAATAAAACTAAGAGCTGTTTTTTTGAAGAGACTTGATAAACCTTTTAGATGCACCAAGAAAATGAGACGACTCAAAGAAAATCAGAATCAAAGTCACGACACCTGATACCACGATCATAGAAAATACAAATGATCAGAGGAGACTATTAACAATTATATACTAAATAATGGGACAACTGGACGAGAAGAAACAGATAAATTCCTAGAAACCTACAATAGACTGTGAGTAAGGAAATTGAATCAGTAATCAAAAAACGTGTCAACAAACAAAAGCCCAGGACCTGGTGGCTTCACTGATGAATTCTAAATATGTTAAAAGAATACATACCAATTCTTCTCAAACTCTTCCAAAAATAGAAGAGGCAGGAATATTCCCAAACTAGACAAAAATGGCACAAGAAAGGAAAACTGTAGGCCAATATCCCTGATAAACACAGATGTAAAAATCTTCAACAAAGTAGTAGCAAATCAAATTCAAGAATACATTAAAGGTATCATACACCATGATCAAGTGGGATTTATTCCACGGATGCCAGGATGGTTTAACATCCACAACTCAATCAATTAATACACCATGTTAACAGAATGAAGGATAAAAAAAAAATCATATTATGATCATCTCAATAAATGTCGAAAAAGCTTTTGACAAAATTGAACATCCATTCATGATTCAAACTCTCAATATAGCAGACATTTATAAAGGGAACTACCTCGACATAATAAAAGGCCACGTTTGACAAACCTACAGCTACTATCCCACTCAATAGTGAAAAGCTGAAACCTTTTCCTCTAAGGTAAGGAACAAAGGTGTCCACTCTCACCATTTTTAGTCAACAAAGTATTAGAAGTCCTAGCCAACCAATTAGACAAGAAAAAGAAAAGGCATCCAAATTGGGAAGAATGAAGTAAAACTGTCACTATGTGCAGAGAACATTATATACAGAAAACCCTAAATACTCTACCAAAAAATGGTTTAACAAATTCAGTGAGGTTGCTGTTGCATTTCTATACACTAATAAAAAATAATCCCATTTACTACTGCATCAAAAGAATAAAATAGGAATTTAATAAGTTAAAGAGCTATAACACATTAGTGAAAGATACAAATAAAAAGCTATTCTGTACTTATGGATTGGAAGAATTAATACTGTTAAAATGTCCATACTACCCAAAGCAATCTAGAGACTCAATGCAATCCCTATCGAAATACCAACAGCATATTTCACAGAACTAGAATAAACAATTCTAAAATTTGTATGGAACCACAAAGACCCCAAATACCCAAAGAAATCTTAAGAAGAACAAAGCTGAAGGAATCAGGCTTCCTGATAGCAAAGTACATTACAAAGTTACAGTAATCAAGAGAGTATGATATTAGCATAAAAACAGACACATAATGGCACAGAATAGAGATGTAAACCCACAAATGGCCAATTCATAACAAAGGAACACACAACAAGGAAAGGACAGTCTGTCTCTTCTATGAATGGCATTGGGAAATTTGGGAGAGCTACATGCAAAAGAATGAAACTGGATCACTGACTTATACCATACATAAAAATTTAATCCTTTCACTACTTGAATTTAAGATCAGAAAACATGCAATTCCTATTAGAAAACATGGGTGGAAAGCTCTAGGACATGGCTTAGCTATGACTTCCTACCAAATGGGAGAAAATATTTGCAAATGATATATCTGATATGGGGTCGATATCCAAAATACATAAACTCATACAACTCAACAGCAAAAAACCCGAACAATCTGATTAAAATATGGGTAGAGGATCTGGATAGACATTTCTCTGAAGTAGATACACAGATGGCCAACACCTAGGTATATGAAGAGGTACTCAACATCACTCGTCATCAAGTAAATGCAAATCAAAACCACAATGATTACCTTACACTTGTTGAATGGCTATTACCAAAAAGACAAGAAATAACAAGTGTTGGCAAGGATGTAGAGAAAAGGGAACATTGGTGCACTGTTGGTGCAGCCACTCTGGAAAAAGTATGGAAGTTCCTTAAAAAATTAAAAACCTAACTCCAAAAGATATGTGCACTTCCATGTTCACTGCAGCATTATTTATAACACCCGAGATATGGAAGCTGAGTGTCCATCAGTGGATGAGTGGGGGGGAAAAATATATATATATACACACACACAGTAGAATATCACTCCTCAATAAAAAAGGAAATCTTGCCATTTTCTACAACATCATGGAAGGCGAGGGTATTAGGCTAAGTGAAATACATCAAACAAAGACAAATGTTGTGTGATCTCTGTCACGTGGGGAATCTAAAAACAAAACAAAAGTTGGCCCACAGATAAAGAGAACAGACTTATTGCTTCGGGGTGGGGTTGGTGGTAGGGGATAGAGAATGTAAAGGTTGAAGGGTGTCAAATGTGTAGGCTTCAAGTTACAAAATAACTTACAGGGATGTAATGTACAGTAGGGTGATTACAGGTAAAATTGCACTGCATATTTGCAAGATGCTCAAAGAATAGACTTTGAAATGTCTCACAAGAAAAAAAAACTATGTATTTTGAGCATTTCACAATATACACAGTCATTATGTTGTGCAGCTGAAATTGTTTTATGTCAATTATACCTCAGTGAACAAAATGTTCTCATCCTGTAACAGTGTGTAAATCACTGTGAACTCTAGCATATAGGTTAAGAGGCAAAAGTGTTAAAAATAATCATGGCTACAATATTATGTTAATGAATACATAGTAAAAAGAGATGTATACTGGGACATCAAAATAAATTATGAGTAGGGCACATTGATGGGTAGAACTTGATGGGTAGAACTTTCTGATGTAACTGAAGTTAAACTGTTATCAGCTTAAAATGGATGGCTGTAAGACATATGATGAAAGCCTCACAGTAATCAGAGCAAAACTCTGTAATAAATGAAAAGAATCAAAGCATACTGCTTTAAAAGTCACAAGACAGCAAGAGAAGAAAGGAACTACAGAACTGTAGTCAGAAAGCAATTAAGAAAATGGCAATAGTAAGTCCTTACCTATCAATAATTACTCTAAATGGTTTAAATTCTCCAATGAAAAGAGTGGCTACATGGATAAAAAAAACAAAACCCAACTATATGCTGCCTACAAAAGACTTCACTTAAACTTGAAGAACTCTCAGAGGGATTAAAAAAAGATTTTCCAAGCAAATGGAAACCAACGAGAACAGGGGTAACTATACTTATATCAGATAAAATAGACTTTAAGTCAAAAACTGTTACAGGAGAAAAGGCCACAATGTAATGATAAAGGGATCAATTCATCAGGAGGCTATAACAATTGTAAACCTTTATGTACCATATTTTGGAGCACCTCAATTTAGTAAACACTTATTAACACGGGAGAGAATTTTAGACAGCAATGAAATAAAAGTGGGGTAGTGAATTCCTCCACTATTAACAACAGTGATCGATGCAGAAAATCAGTTAGGAAACGGACTTAAATGACACTTCAGACATATACAGAAGATTCTATTTAACAGCGGCAGAATGCGTATTCTTCTTAAATGCACATGGAACATCCAGGATAGATCACATGATAGATCACAAAAAATGTCTTAGCAAATTTAGGAAGACTGAGATCATACCAAGTATCTTTTCTGACCAACAAGGTATGAAATTAGAAATCAGTAACAAAGCTGGAAAATTCACAAATTCATGGAGATTCAACAACATGCTCCTGAACAACCAATGTGTCAAAGAAGAACTTAAATGGAAAATCAAGAAATATTGTCAAATGAAAATGGAAGCACAACATATCAAGACCTATGAGACGCTGCAAAAGCAGTTTTAAGAGAAGTTTAAGAAAGATCTCAACTTCACATTACACCTCAAGAAACTAGAAAACAAAGACAAACTAAGTCCACAGTTAGCAGAAAGAAGGAAATACCAAAGATCAGAATGGAAATAAATGAAATAGAGACCAGAAAACATGAGACTAAGAGCTTGGTTTTGAAAAAATAGACAAGCCTCTAGCTATGTACACCAAGAAAGAGAGGGCTCAAAATCAGAAAGGAAAGAGGAAACGTTACAACTTGATGCCAGAGAAACACAAAGTATCAGAAGAGACTATTATGAACAATCATACACCAACACCCTAGACCACCTAGAAGAAATGAATTTCTAGAAATATTTAACCTACCAAGACAGAATCATGAAGACACACAAAATCTGAACAGATCACTAACAAAAGGAGACTGACAAAGTAATCCAAAACCTTTCAACAAACAAAAGTCCAGGAACAGATGGTTTCACTGGTGAATCTACCAAACACTTAAAAGAATTAATGCCAGTTCCTCTCAAACTGTACCAAAAAAACTGAAGATGAGGGTATACTCCTCAGCGATTTTATAAGGCCGGTATTATCCTGATACCAAAGCCAGGTAAGGACACTACAAGAAAAGAAAACTATAGGTTAATATCTCTGATGAATGCAGAGGCAAAAATTATCAATAAAATATTAGTAAACCAAACCCAATAGCACATTAAAAAGATCATACACTGTGATCAAGGGGGATTTATTCCAGGGATGCAAGGATGGTTTGACATACAGAAATCCATAAATGTGGTACATGTCACATTAATAAAATTAAATAAAATATGATCATCTCAATATGCAGAAAAAGCATTTGACATAATGGAAATCCTTTCATGAGAAAAACGCTCAAAACATTTCTTATAGAAGTTATGTTCCTTCATGTAATAAGGGGCACAGATGACAAAACTACAGGTAATATCATACTCAGTGAAGAAAAAAAGTCCTTGCCATAGCAATTGGGTAAGAAAAAGAAAGAAAAGGCATTCATACAGATGACATGATCTTATATATATAAAACTCTAAAGACTCCCTTAAACCACTGTTAGAACTAATAAGGAGTTTCATTTTATATGCAGGATACAAAAATCAACGTACTGATACCAGTTACATTTTAATACATGAACAGACTAGCTGAAAGAGAAATTAAGAAAGCAATCCCATTTACAATAGCATTGGAACAATGAAATATTTAGGAATAAGTTTAACCACGGAGATGTAAGACCTATCCACCAAAAATGAAGACACTGATGAGAGATCAAAGATGATACATAATGGAAAGATATCCTGTATGCTTGGCTTGGAAGAACACTGTGAAAATGTCCATAGTACCCAAAGCGATCCACAGATTCAATGCAATCTCTGTCAACATTCCAAAGAAATTTTTCACAGATAGAGAAGATTTGTTTGCAATCACAGAGGACTGCACAGCCAAAGCCATCCTGAGAAAGAGAAAGAAAGCCAAAGGGGTCATACTACCTGATTTTCAACCTGTATTACACAGCTATAATAAGAGTATGGTTCTGGCATAAAAACAGGCACAGAGGCCAGTTCAGCAGAGCAGAGAGCCCAGGTGTAACCCCATTCATATACGGTCAGCTAATTTTTGACAGGGATGCCACAAACACGCACTGAGGAAAGGACTGTCTCTTCAATAAATGGTGCTGGAAAAACTCGTTATCTACATGAGATGGCTATGGAATGGAATGAAACTGGATCCCTTACACGACTCACAAAAATTAACTTGAAATGGATCAGAGACTTAAATGTAAGACCTGAAACTGTAAAACTCCTCTAAGAAAACATAGGAAAAAAGACCCTCATCATTGGTCTTGGCAGTGATTTCTAGGATAAGACATCAAAACACAAGCAAAAAACCCCTAAAATAAACAAGTGGGGTCACATTAAAGAGCCTATGAACAACAAAGGAAAACAACAAATTGAAAAGACAACCTACAGAATGGAAGAAAATCTTCCCAAACCCTCTATCTGAAAATGTGTTTGGGGCGTTAACCCCTTAAGAATTCATAGAATTCAATAGCAAAAAATAAAATAATCCAATTAAAAAAGAGCAATGGGTCTGAAGAGACATTATTCTAAAGACAACAAATAGCCCACAGGCATATGAAAAGATACTCAATATCACCAATCACCAAGAAAGTGCAAATCAAAACTACAATGAGGCATCAGCTCACACCTGTTAGGATGGCTTTTATCCAAAGCGATAAATGTTGATGCGTATGTGGAGAAAAGAGCATCAGTATATACTGTTGGAGAAAATATAAAATGGTACACCTATTAAAAAAAACCTATAAAAATTACTCAAAAAATTGAAAACTACCATATGATGTAGCAATCCTGGTGGTAGGTATTATCTGAAGGTACTGAAATCAATAGTTTGAAGAGGTATCTGCACTACCCCAGTCACTGCAGCATTACTCACAGCAGCCAAGATGTGAAAACAACCTAACTGTCCACCAGTGGGTAAATGGATAAAGAAGATGTGGTTTATATACCTATACATACAATGGAATATTAATTAGCCACGATAATGAAGGAACTCCTACCCTCTGAAAAAACATGGATGGACCTCAAGGGCGTTACGCTAAGTGAAATGTCAGACAGATAAAAAGAAATACTGCACAATGTCACTTGTACGTGGAATCTAAGAAGGCTGAATTTGTAAAAAATAGAGAAGAACGATGGTTACCGAGGCCTGGGGAGGTAGGTTAGTGGGGGAGGTGTTTTAAGATGTTACTTGCAACTAGTAGATAAATAAGTTCTGGAGAGCGAATGCACAGCGTAGTTATTATAGTATAAAATATTGTACTATAAATAAACTTCAAAGTTGCTAAGAGACTAGATCTTAATTGTCACCACAGAAAAATGGTAACTATGTGACATGAAAGAGGTGTTAGCTAATGCTACCGTAGTCACCATTTTGCAATATATAAATTATCAAAGCAACACTTTGTATACCTAAAATTTACAGAATATTTGTCTATTTCAATTTTTAAAAGTATTCTGGAAGACTTATTTAATATTAATTTGAATAACAGAATAAAGGAATAACTTCAAAAAGCTTGTTTAGAAGGTGATATTTTCCTGTTTAACACAGACTTTCAGAGGTCAAGATGCAAGTAATCATAACTTTGTTACCCCAAGAAACCTGCAAACCTTACACCATGTGAGTTTGACAATCAAGCATCCTTATTTGTTCCCATTTTTACGTTTCCAATTTAAAATTTTCACGAAATGCAACCTACATTTTATTCAATAATCCAAAAATACTTTTGAATAAAACTCAGGTATCAATCCATTTCAAACATATAAAGATATAAAACACTGAGTCAATGATAATAAAATAAAATCTTTTACCTTCTGGATCATAGGTTTGAAAAACTCTCCTGGCTTGTTCTGAAGGAGCCTCAGGAGCAACTAAAGCCATGTCCTGAAAAGATAAAAAGCCTGCTATCAACTAGCCACAATAATAGCATGGCCTTAAAAATAAACAGAACAAATATGAGGTTAGGGTGAGGAAGTTAGGAAATCGGGAGTCAGAAGATTTTGAGTGATATTTCTATCAGATGTGTGTGACTAGCTAAGTCACAAACTCTCTGGGCCTTAATTGGACATTTGAAAAATGGGAATAATAGTGCAACCATAGGCAATTGTGAGCATGATACTGAAGCTTTATATAAAAACACACGAAAAGTCTAATATTAAATAGATAATTACTATAAAAAGGCAACCTGCAAAAAGTAATGACTTACACTTTTGCTTTAATCGTTGTTCAAATAAAAAGAAATAAAACTTACAATATATCTAGTTTTTAAATGTTTAAAAATTAAATCCAGAGATATGATAGCAAACAATTACACAGAAATGCATTTGGTATTTATTACTTTAGTAAACCTATTATAGCAATACCTAGCCACAGATCAATAATCAAGTTCTGCATGTCCAGAATTTTAATTTTTCTTAACTCAGAGGAAATATCTTGAAGGCAGATTTCTTTTTCCCATAAAATTCTTTATCACGACTAATTGCATAGTAAGCAATGTTACAATTTATCAAAAAAAAATCAGAATTCAATGTTACTTTAGACTCTTCACAAACCTTTGCTCCACATATTTAAACTGTTATGAAATTCTACTTGATAGAATTCTAGACTCGGAGCTACAGTTGTTTGCCTCTATTCATAGCGTTGGCCTGAGCCTTTGTCTAAAATTGTGTTCACTTATACAAATCTCATTAGAGAACAAGTTTCTAACTACCCCCTTTTAACCTTCTTGAATCCTCTAACAAGTTATAGGATAAAACTGTTAAATACAATTTGAAATGCTATTCCTCTGTGGAAATAAGTTTTTATAGTAACTTTTGCCCGAATCACCGCGCCCCTCTTTATCTCAAAGATGAAGGAACAAAGTGTAAGAATCAATTAGTGTAGTTCTTATGATGAGACGAGGTGCTTCAGTTTGTATGGGAATAGAAGTCAAATGGAAATGGGAAATCAATAGATGCAAACCCTTACACATATTTCACATAATAAAGTTAAAAAGTGCTAAATAAACACAGTAAAATTTGGGAATGTACAATTCTTTCCCATTTACTATCCCTCGATAGCAACTTTTAGGGTCTCCTTTCCCTGCACTTTCAATATTACTTTGCGGATAACTGCATGTCAAGTGGCATGTTTTCATCTGGCCTTTCAATCCCTTTCTGATTTTATCATCCAGTTCTTCATTGCTGGATACTTGGACAATGTCTGATCTTTCGCTGTGATAAACAAGGCCGCACCAAATAAACCTGAACATGTAATTTTCATACATGCACAGTTTTTCATTTGTAGAATGGAGCACCAGAGTAGGACTGCTGGGTCAAAGGAAGAATGCATTTGTAATTTGGGTTGATAATGCCAGATTCTTGTGTTATGTTTATTTAGCCTATTTAAAATAGTATTTCTTAAAAATTCTTTCCTTTTTATAATACATCACCAGTACAGCCTTAGCGCTATAATGAACTTCGTATTGACGCTAGGATTGCCATGTTGTCAGCTCTCCGATTTAGGGAGCAATTACTAACACTGGGGCTATTATTATGATCCCCTAGCTGTTTTTATCACTTCCAACTGTAATTACAAAAGTCGCTCCATGTAGTTCACCATAAGCTTTAGTTTTCTTAACTATTTCCAACCCTACTTCTTTTCGATTCTTCCCTTTAGCATGGCTGTTGGAATTTGGGGATTTGTCACTGAAATTCTGGATGAGGAGAAGGTAGAGCTGCAGATGAGATTTTACCTAAGGGTAAACTTATACTGGCCCAAGATGAGGATACATTCTATTAACCATCTGTTGCATTTCAACCTTTGTTATTAGTAAGTGATGAGGAAAAGCTTAAAATGGGTGTTAAAACAGGACTTTGAATTATCTAAATAAAGGTAAAGGAAATACTGTTTTTCTCGGTCACAAAAGAAAATCTTTTCAGGGGAAGGGGGGCAAAGAATACAGCTGGAGTATTACTTTAATATTCTTACAAAATGAAATTTGGGGAAATTATTGTTGAGCTAACGAGGAAGATTCCAGTTTTAGCCACAGAAAAAGGCTTACATCAAATTCTCTGGCATTAAAGATGTCAGAAAATGCAGGGGTGTGAAAGAACTGAAAGTGAACTACCTGATGCCTTATCTCTAAGCTCTAAGCACTATAAATAAAAAATATACTATGCTAACGCAGAGAAGAATTAAAACAGACTTAATGAAATGTTCATTACATATCGCTTACCTCTGGTTATGAACATACAAAAAATTAGGCTTTAGAAAATGTATTATTCTTGTTTGAACAGGCTATATAGGCTGGCCTGATCTAGAAGATCATTTGAAGCTTGGGCACAACTCCCAGTGTACTCTGGTTTGACAAATGTTCATTTAGAACATTCGGGGGCTGGCGTACTTTTTCTGTAATGAGCCAGAGAGTAAATAGGGCCATGTGATCTCAGCAGCAAGACAATACCATAATACATAAACAAATAAGCATGGATGTGTTCCAATAAATTATTTTACAAAACTAGCCGGTGGCTTCATCTGGCCTTTGGGCCAGTTTGCTGCCCCATGCTGTAGAGAACATATTATTTCCCCAAGTGCACTGGCACTTATATTCAACATCCTTCTTTCTGACACATCTGGGAATACAAAGGTGTCCCTTAACAAATTTTACGAAGAAGATACTTTGCTCTCAGCTCAAAGAGAAAGAGGGTAGGGAATCCTAGCTGGAAGGAATTAGCAGAGCCGTGGGTGGGGGACTAGAACTGTGAGAAAAGCTGCAGTGAGGAAGGGGAATCAGCCTTGATGGAAGAATGAATCTGACTGTGAACATCAGGGGTTAGGAGGTGACGGTTATGTATCCAAGTGGAGCAGATGGAGTTCTCCTAACGCTGAGCGCACCACGAACACTCCATGTCTGCCAACTGCAAGATGCTCATAGGCCAGTGGGAGCAGGACCTGAGCACTGAGGGAGGCCAGGGCTGGAGAACCTACGAGGTGAGACACGGAAATGGAGGACAGCAGATTACTTCAAAGATGTCAGAATGGAGGACTGCAGAAAAGGAATTGTGGCTGAAGTTCAGAAGTGTAAAATAAGTAGCTCAAAACCCTGGATGTGAGCAAACAACCCAGATGTGAACTATCTAAAGAGAAATTCCTTTTCTCCTCCCAAAATAAAACCCAATGGCACTGGTCAGGTTCCACATAATGAACCCAGCAACTGTGATGGTCATTACTAATAAATTTTGTCATGAATGATCTTTTTTTAAATCTTGTTTTGCTCCTTTTGTCCCAATGATATACGAATAATTTGCTAAAGTCCTTAGAAATTAACTGTTTTTAATCATACCACTCATTTTAAGATGTATTTATGCTAGAGGGACAAAAGAAAAGGAAAAGCCCCCCCCCCATTAAATTCCAATGAAAACATTCCAAAAGCCAGTATAGTCTTCCCAACTGATTACTGGCTTGCCTAGTTTGACTGTTTACAATGCTTTTTAGATTAGCATAGAAAATGATCTTTTGTTAAAGGCTGTTTAAGTTTATGTAATGTTTAAACGTTTATGGAGGAGATCTGGGAAAGTTATAAAACCACCTATTCCCATTAAGGGTTCCATGTTGAACACTTTACCTTTCTAATTTGATTTAAAATGACAAATGCCAACACTAATTTTGGCCAATTTATTTAAAGACTTCTGAACAAGGTTCCTGGTTTAAGGATCTTTAACAGAATGATCCATGTGGTGAATTTGGTAATTTATTAAATGTCAAATGTATTTCATACTTGCATAGCACGTTTGAGTGGGAAGTAAAGAATTCATTTGACTGAGAAAGTGTCCTTTATAATCTTAAGACAAAGTATTTTAGTGAGAGATACAACTGCTCTATTTTTCTCGCTGACCATAAAGGATGAAGTTAAAGAGAACTCTCATCTAACAGTTTTAAGTGTGAGGAATAATGCGAGAACTTTACCTTTCAGGTTTCCATTTCTAGGACTTCATGTAGCAATAGCTTTTATATATTTAATACATTTTTTTTTGCATACAACTACGCACACACCCACAATGTTCTGAATACTGGCTGGCAAGCCTGTGAAATGGTAAAGACCTAGGTTGTATGTTTATGGTCACAATCTACTGGAAGAGAGAAAAATATGCTACTATATGCTTATGTTGATGAACAGTATTAAGAAAATTACCTCCTAAAATAAAATCCAAACATACATCAACCCCCCGCCCTCAGAAAACCACTGAGTTATAAATAGTTTCTAATGATGTAATTCCAAGTTATCCAAGTCAATAAGGCTAGCTGTAAGCATTTTCTTTTCTTTATCACTAGCTTTATTAAGTAGAACAAAATTTCCACAGTTATTGCATCTGAAACTCTTTTAGGTACCTCCACTGGGAAAAGATACTAAACCTAATAGTTATTTAAATAGTGTTTTAGTTATTTAAATTCTGATTTACCATCAAAATTATTTTTACTCTAAAAGTAGTTCTCTACTTGGTCAAATATAATCAGATGCTTTTATCAGAGAAATGTCAGAACAATTTCAATTTAGCCAATTTACTGGCCAACAGGGATTGCTAAACAATACAGCTTTTTAAAATTATCTAGCCTCAACCAACTTTCCTTGACTGACAAAGTGCTATAGAAGAGAAGGGGGAAAAGCAAGCCAAGCTGTAATGGGACTATCCAATATCCTATAGCCATGTAACAAGTAGCTCTCTTTCATGTGGTTCTGCCTGCACTACTCCTATAATTATTCGCCGTTCACCACAAACCTTTTAAAATGTCGTAACATTAGCTATCCTTCTAAACACCTACTGAAACATAAGGCAGGCCTGTGTTCAGTTCGTTGGCTAGGTATAAGGAGCTCATGACTGAAAAAAGGTCTTTAAAGTTTATTCATTATACCTTTCATCATTATCAAGATAAATCTCCTAAGTAATCAAAGAACCTGTAAGAGTTTTACCTACCTTCAGGAATGATCACACATATGTAACAACATTTTAGCCGGCAGACAACATTTCATAGTGCCATGAAGAGCTCTTCAAAAGAAAAAAGTTAACTGGTACATAATTTCCCTTTAAGCTTTAAGTAATGTTGCGCTCTAAAATCACTTTATATTTCATATTGACTCAAACTCACTAACTATACTTCTGGAAATATTTTGGGAATCACTACGAAACCAATTTTAAATCAATCACCAAATGCTCTCAAGTACATAATACTCTTCAGTGCAAATGTCAGAAACAATTCAGGTACTGCCACGTCAACTGAAAGTAGCTAGGACAGTGGACTTTTTCCTTATTCTTCCATTACTTCTCCCAAAATGGGCAAAGCCCCTGGCTCTCTCCACAACAGCCTGCTGCTGTGTAGTGCTGATCTGTGTTGCACTAGCAGAGAAGTCAGGGAAGGAACATAAAGAAAAGCCCTTCAAGGTTCTTTCTCCAAAAAAACCACTCTAAATGTACAAGCAGAAATACGGCAGTAGGAGGAAGTCTCCGACGGACATGATTAGAATCATTACTATTATTAATACTAATGAATGCGCTTCTTTTTCTCCCTATTGTCGTAACTATACAACTCACCCTAATAATCCTTCCAGCCTTTCTCAACTGGTTTCTGCCAAAGAATTCATCCCTAAGGCCCAAGGCATCCACTTTGAGTAATGACTCTGCTGGGTTATCTATAATCATTTTCTGTGTTCTCTTGCTTAGGTCAAGAAGCAGGTGGAGAAGAAGCTGTTAGCCTTTCAACTACTGAATTTCATGAAGAGAACGGCTAACCTAAGCCACTCCTCTCTCCGCACATGAATACCTGCATAATTCAAGAAAACTGATTTTGTGACTTCTTTAAATGGTTTAATAGTCAATGATCACCTGGATAAAAATAAATCAGAAAATTCCTCCTTATTTCTAAGTAAAGACTCTGTACCATTTGAATCATTTTAAATTCAGTTAAATCACCTGGACACAAAGTAACTTATGGTGCTGGGTGGTATTGCTGTTCTCAATTTCCTGCGCCTCCCTGCCTTATAACAGGAGGATTATTTATCACGGCCTGTGGCTATGGGCTGTGAAGTACCTCTCTGGGAGGGGTCTACTTCCTACCCTCACTGACATCAGGTTTGGCCAGGTGACTTCTTTTGGCCCGAGCAATATAAGCAAAAGTGACATTCTGCTAGCTCCTAGACGCTTTAAGTGCCCACCCGTGGCTTTGCCAAGTGTCTTTCTCTTTTCCCTCCATCCCCCGAGAATTGCACATTTCTGACAGGCTGCTCCTTCAGTCCAGATCTTAGAATGAAGAAGGCACATGGAACACACCTGCAGCCACCATGTAAACTAAGAGAGAACTAAGCTCTGGTGTGTGTTTGGGGAGAAGGGGTACGGTGGGAGCGGTGTACCCAGTATAGGCAAATACAGGGTGCACGGTCTGTAGAGGATTGAAATATAACACAACTCACCTTGTTGAAATGCTTTTATAATCACCAACACAGGCAGGGAAATCTAAATAATTCTAGTGGTCTAATATCCCTCCTGCCTGGGGTGGACTGCTCTCATTGCCTCCTTCTTGAATATGGAATAAATCACTGAAATTTCCGGGTTGTTACTTCAAGAAACTGGCAAAAGGAATTAAAATGATTCTGGCCGGGGCTTTATGTTGTTTGTGCCACGTGTATATTTGCCATTCCTGTTCATAGTTGGCCTACCTTTTCCTCTTGTCTTTCCCTTCATGTTTACCCTCTGACATTGACTGTAATACTGTAAGCTGCATAAAGGGGAATCTCCACATACACAGACTTTCTACGTTTTGTATGAAAATGAATGCCTACGAAGATTACACTGTGTAATTTAAGCTTGGCAGGCTTGCATTAGTTATCACTGCAAAGTAAGGGACAACCCTGACCATACACCCTTCCCTCGCCCACAAATCCTTTCTCCTTTTATATTATTTGAAACAGGGTTCGACTATGAAAAATCGTCACAATATTCAAATTTCTAATACTCAAGTTTTATCAGAGCTTTACGGAAAAGTTCTTCTTGTTCATTATGAAGGTTATTCTACTTCCATGTACATGCTTGACATTCACGCCTTGAAAATTCACGTTAAGCCTTCCATATCAAGCTAAGCATGCAGACATAGTAGAGTGAAGATGGTCTGGGAATAAGGGATTATTCCAGCTGGTCCCATATCTGATCCCAACCTTTGCTTCCTTCTTAGTCTTCCAGCACAACCAGTATGGTTCAGCCATACCAAACCAACTACTATTCCCCAAATATAGCCTGGACCGTCACATCCCCCATCTCGTCCTTTTGCTTTATCTTTTCTCCAAGCCTAGAATATTGCCCTTACGTCATATTAAGTCAAAAACTTATCATGTCCTTTAATTCAAGTATCATATCCTGTGCACTCACCTCTCCCCTCTTCCGGTCTCTATTCCACCCTTGTGTACTTATTTGTTTTTTGTTATCCTCAGGGACAGAACAAGTGAAAAGCTACGGAGTCAGAAGACTGGAGTTTGAATCTTGGCTTTGGCGTTCACTCGTATATACCTCTGGAGAGGTTATTTTTCACTGGCCCCAGGCTATAAAATGTAGATGAGAAACGGTCGTTACCTCACAGGGGTGCCCTGGGGACTAAATGAGGAATGCGTGCAAGGTGGCTAGCATAATGCCTGACACAGGCGCCGCTCAGTAAACGGAAAGAGAAAATCACTGCACCGTGTCATTCGTCTTTGCACTTCAATTCCAGAGGACTTAGTGCAATGCCTAAGTATTGGTAGCTACACTGGGTCCTGGGGGAAAACAGGTGAAGCGCAGTTCACATCAGTGATCACAAGGAGGTAAAAAGCTGGAAGAAATTTTAGGGGCAACAAGAGAGTAAGAGAAGCAGGAGTCAAAACACAAAAGACATCAAGGCTGGACCATGAATAACGAGCAGGATTTTGGTCGCATTCTGGGTAGAGGGTGACACAAATAAAAGCACAGAGAAATAAACTCACAAACTTGTTAACACTATCATCCATTACCTACATAAGACCTTTTGCTCTACTCTGCCAGCCGGTGTATTTACTGCAATTATTTCCATCAATTAGAGACAGACACCTAGAGATGTCGACCTATCCATACCGATTCTAATTAAAACTCATGACAGAACAGCTGCAGGCCTTTTATCAATGATATTTTACCTTGTTTGGATAATTGTATGACTACCGTCACAAGAAAACATTAGAAACAAATTGAAAGGGAAAGAGGGATAGCCTTCAGTCAGCAGGGTGACGTGACTGGCATGATTAACAGAGAAGCAAAATCCTAAAAATAAAAACCAGACACAGAAACGGTTGCCTAAGGGCATTCACAGTAGTATGAAAGAGAAGGTGAGAGCGGTTTGTCACTTGAAGGAGGCAAGAATATTTATAATATATTTTGAAAGATCTCTGATGAAAACAGTTAAACATACAATTTATGACGGCACAAATCCTTGGCCTAACCCTACAGATGAGGGTTAGCTCCAAAGTGTGCTAAGCAGTTAGCAAACAGTTTGTGGTTAAAAATTCACAGTTTTTCAATAATTTAAATAACTGAAAATTGTTAATTTATGTAGACTTCTACCCAAACTTTCTAAGTCGTTCAAATACCAGATGCTATTCTTACGTTAGAGGATAGGTGTTAAAGGCACACAAGACAAGTTATGACTTTAACTATAAAAATAAGTACTTTAGGTCTCAAATCCATTTCCTTTCTATAGTAGAGAAGGCATGACATTGAAACATAAGCACAAACTCACAAATCTACTTAAGATAAATGGATGGGGTGACTAACTACATTAATATAGCAAAACCCAAACTGCAACCTTCTACATGTTACAGAATGCCCACCTGTGAATTTACCTGCCTTCCAAGTTCCACGACTTTGACCCAACAAGGGAAGACACACACACAGGTTGAATTTTCTTTATAACAAAGTCTCTAAAGCATTGTTTCACTTTTTCTTAAAATTGCGTTTATGACATGTAGAGAAATGTATTAATGGTCCAGTAGGGCTGTCCAGTTTTTAAACAGCTAAACAAAGAAACCTAACACTTAATCTCAGTAGTCTCCTAACATTACACCCAAGGATGAACACACAAAAGGAGCTTGCCCCGGAGAAAGAATACTGAACAGACTCCCAGTAACAGATACCACCGTAAGCAGTCAGCTCATGCAGGAACAGTTACATGTTTTGTTCCTCCTTCGCATTCAGTTCAGTTTCTTTATGTATTCTGAGTTTGAACAGTCATGTGCTTTCATTTCATGTGTTCTTACCTAAAAGGAAAACTGCTTTATCACAGCAAAGGTCAAAGGTGATACTCTGCACACACACAGAGTCCTTTTTATAACCATAAAAGAGAACAAAAAGAGATGTAAAACTCATCTCTCCAACTTCAAAAGACAGTATGAAATGGATTACCAGGGAAATTAGTCACCGATCTTCCGAAGATGAAACTAGCTGTTATATAGGTGGGTTCCAGCTATTTCTATATTGAACCAGCAGCTGTCATCCCACATTGAGATTGAAATGCACAATAAAAACAAAAACGACAAATTTATTTTGTCTACTACTTCATACACATATAATTCTAACAAAATCAAAAGTATCATATTTTCCTTTTTTTAAAGTATTTTAGTTTTTTTTTTAAAGGTTTTATTTATTTATTTATTTGAGAGAGAGAGAGCACGAGAGGGAAGAGGGTCAGAGGGAGAAGCAGACTCCCCGCCCAGCAGGGAGCCCGACGTGGGACTCGATCCCAGGACTCTAGGATCATGACCTGAACCGAAGGCAGTCGCTTAACCAACTGAGCCACCCAGGCGCCCAGTTTTTTTTCTTTTTAAGATTTTATTTATTTATTTGCGAGAGAGAGTGAGTGAGAGCAAGAGCAGGGGGAGCTGCAGGCAGAGGGAGAGGCAGGCTCCTCGCCGAGCAGGGAGCCTGATGCGGGACTCGATCCCGGGACCCTGGGATCATGACCTGAGCCGAAGGCAGATGCTTAACTGACTGACCCACCCAGGTGTCCCAAAAGTATCATATTTTCAAATGTAAAGCCCTCATCTTGAATTTGCTCTAAAAATTAATTTCATAATTAGTTCCAATTCACGAGGAAATAATGAAAATGACCCAAATAATTTAATCTTAAAACCAAAATATAAAAAAAGGAAGACAAAAAAAAATCAAAGGGAAAATTGATGGTTAGAGAGAAGAAAAAGGTAAGTGGACAACTGCCCAAATATCGTCAGGTGATATCTGGGCATTTAAAGTATACGTGTTCCAGTATGAAAAGACCGGACTCCTAAAAGATGATTTAAAAATGTTACACAGCCTTATTTTAACAGTAAGAGCTATTTTTTTTAATTAAGGGAAATAATTCAAAAAAGGTAAGTTTAAAAATATAGGTTCTGTATTCTACAGAATACAGAGTATTTTGCTATTTTGAGTAGCATCTACTACTCAAAATCATTTCTTTTACCTGTGCAGTAAGTTCTTAAGTTTTCAATTTATCAAAAGTACCATGGTACTTGAATTAAAAATAAAAGTACCATGGTATGATGACTTTTAACATACTACCCATACCTATAAGGCACACTCTCTCACAATGCACCGATCTGAAAATTTTATTCCATCATGGCTCAAATGACTTGCTTGGAGAATTCTCCACCCTACTTAATGGAAATTAAGTTTCCTTCTTTGAAGAAGTCCATTTTCACCCACATCCTCTTATTACACGGTTCTGTGGGACCCCTGCTGCTTGATGGATCTGAGTTCCTATGCGATCCCTGCAGTTAATATGGAGGAGGAACAGCACATAACCTAAGTATAAAACTCCCACTTATACAGGATGATTTCTATGTATGTTTTGCAACCACATTCTCTAAGATACATCAAAGAGTACAATATCATATTTGTTGTTTCCAAGATACAGAGGTTTAATAAGATAAAGATCACTTTGTCTATGTCAGATGGAAGAGTAAGAGGACTTATAAAATGTGGCAGATAGTTAAATTTAAAAACTTAAAGGAGATAAAAAAAGATGGTTATAATCAATCTGAAGTTTTACCCGCTCATAAAGTCAATTATTAAATTTACTTTTACCATTGATTTTCAAATAAGATTGAATTGTGAAAAATCTCTACCTACCCTACAAAATGTGTTGAATGATTCTCCATGGGTCAGGAAGAGGGTTCCAATAAAATAAAAAAGTTAAGTTCTGGGCCACTGGACATCTCAAATATCAAGGGTAACTTTATTAAGTAAACAGTTTGGCACTCAAATTTAAGATCACAAACTTTACACCTCTTTTAAAATAAACTACAGTTAAAGTTATTTTACTGAATAGGAACAAATTTTCTTACCCATCCTCAAACCATGAACAGAAATTTTAAATATGATAAAGTAAATGTGACAATGCTTATTTATAAATACTCATCAGAGTTGTTTTTATTCACTAATCTGGAGAAAGAACCTGTAAGTGTATTTAAGTTGATAAGGCAGAAGAGCAAAAGCGAGTTCTTCTGTTTTAGTCTCTGTATAGATATTGAATACATTAACTGTTATTTCTTGGTTTATAAGCTTAGAGATCTATTGAATTCTTACGATCAAAGACAACTCAGTATTCCTAAGTCCCCATCTCTCCCCTTATTCAAATACCAACATGGTTATATCACAGTTTTTGCTGAGAAAAATCTTCAGTGTTTTCTGGAATCATTTGTTCAACAAAAATTTACTGAGCACCAACACTGTCTGGCACTGTTCTAGGCAGTGGAAAATAGGAGACAAGAGAGACAAAAATCCTGCCTTCAGAGAACTTACTGAGAAAGACAGATATATAAAACAAATATATAGTATGCACCTAAAACCAGAATATATTAAAAACTCTTAAAATTCAATAACAAAAAAACCAACAACCCAATTCAAAAATAGGCAAAGGACTTGAATAAACATTTCTCCAAAGAATATATACAAATGGCCAAAAAGTATATAAAATAATGGTCAACATCATTAGTCACTAATTAGGGAAATGCAAATCAAAATTACAATGACCACTTAACACTCACTAGGATGGTTATAATAATAATAAAAAGGAAAGAGGAAAATAACAAGTGTTGGAACCCTTGTATATTGCTGATGTGAATGTAAAATGGTGTAGCTGCTGTGGAAACAGTTTCCCAAAAAGCTAAACATAGAATTGCCATATGGCCCAGCAATTCCAGTTCTAAGTATTTAGCAAAAAGAATTGAAAACAGGGACTCAAACAAGTGCTTGTAGAGAAACATTCGCATTATACACGCTAGCCAAAGGGGGAAGCAGACCAAATGTCCACTGAGCAGATAACGGAATTGTGTTCTATGCATACAACAGAGTATCATTCAGCTATAAAAGGGACTGAAGTAGTGATGATAACGTGCTGCAAAGAGGACGAACCTCAAAACCATTACACTCAGTGGAAGAATTCCCAACAAAAGGTCACATGTTGTAGGATTCCATTTATAGGAAGTATCCACGATAGGTAAATTCATAGACCTTGAAAGCAAATTGGTGGTTACTGGGGTTCTGGAGAGAAGGAATGGGGAGTACATGCTTAATGGATGTGGGGTTTTACTTTGGAGTGATGGAAATGTTTTGGAACTAGTTACAGGGGGTGGTTGCACAACACCCTGAATGTACTGAATGCCACTAAACTGTTTACTCGAAAATGGTTAATTTTGTTACGTGAATTTCATCTCAATTAAAATATACCTGTATCTGTGAGAATGTTAATGAAAAGGTGGGGGGAGTAAGGGGTTGACTTCTTAGAAAAGGTAGCCAGGGAAGGTTTTACTAAGGAGGTGACTTTTGAATAGCGACCTGAAGGAAGAAAAGAATCCTGTATACAGACATCTGAGGCAGGATCATTTTTTTTTTAAATCTTTTAATTTTTTATTGTTATGTTAATCACCATATATTACATAATTTGTTTTGGTGTACTGTTCCATGATTCATTGTTTGTTCATAACACCCAGTGCTCCATGCAGAATGTGCCCTCCTCAATACCCATCACCAGGCTAACCCATCCCCCCACCCTCCTCCCCTCCAGAAACCTCAGTTTGTTTTTCAGAGTCCATCATCTCTCCTGGTTCGTCTCCCCCTCTGAGGCAGGATCATTTTAAGCAAAGGGAACAGCACATGCAAAGGGCTTGCCTCATTCCTTAGAGGAAAGATCAGCGTGGCCAAGCAAGACGGGAAGGGGGAGTAGTGGGAAATGTAATTAGAAAGGCAATGGGGAAACAATCAGATGAGGTGAGGTAGGGCCTACTAAGTTATTCCAAGGACTTCGGCTTTTTTGCTTAATGAAGGGGAACCAATGTAGGGTTTCGAGCGTAAGAGTAACATGAAGTGACTTACATTTTAACAGGGCCATTCTAGTTGCTGATTTGAGAAGATACTACAGCTCCTCAAAGGGCAACAGCATAGTCCTCAGTTAGGAAGCTACTGCCAACGATCTAGGGGAGAGATTTCTCCAATTTGTCTTTCAATTCTTTCAGTAACTTTTCAGTTTCTGGTTTGTCTGTCAAATGTTCTTTCCTCATAGCCTCCAGAATTTCATGGATATAATAACTTCTTACAGTTTTTGGTTTTTTGAAGTTTTCTTTTGAGCCCTATACTGTCCTACACTATCTCCATTCTTTCTTTTTTTTTAAATTTATTTTATTGAGTTCCTTTCCCCTACTGCTGTTTTTTTTAAGTTTTTTTATTATGTTATGTTAATCACCAGACATTACGTCATTAGTTTTGATGTAGTGTTCCAGGATTCATTGTTTGCGTATAACACCCAGTGCTCCACGCAGTACGTGCCCTCTTTAATACCCGTCACCAGGCTGACCCACCCATGTACTCCCCCTATCGCTCTGATTTCTGTTTTTCATGTAAGCATTCCAAGCATTGCCCATGTGGGCGGGACTTGTAAACCGCACTGTGGGGTTATGTGGCTGGGCCAATTTTGTTGAGTTACCCCGAACTACAGTATCTGTGTCTTTACTCTTGACTGGGTCAATGGGCCCAGTGAAAAATTGTTTTAATCATGAGTGGGTACATTCAACAAGAGCAAAGCTGCTGAGCTCTGACACTCTAAGATTAATCATTAAAAACACTCATCTCATTACCTTTCTCTAACTCTCATCTATCCAATCCAATCTGTCACCAAGTCCTGTCAGTTTACCTCAGGAATAAATCTCTCAAATTTATGTACTTCCATTAATGTCTACCATCATTACCCTGGCCAAACCACATCCCCTGCTAACCTAGACTACAACAAAAGTCTTCTTTACCCACTCCCTAGGTTATCCTTCAGGATGTCTGTTTTCCACAATCAGCCAAGTCATCTCCAAAATGCAAATTTAATCCTGTTTCTTTCCTTCCTATTTCCCCCAGAACTATTCCCACCACCGATTTTTGCTGTCATTACTCTTTGAACAGAGTCTTTCTAGTCAAAGATCTGCTTTTGCTTCTGTACCCTCATCTCACACTTTGCCCCTCGAATCCTCAGTGTTCCCGCTCTCCTCTTCCAGTTTGCTCCCACCATAGTCCTTGGCTCCTATTTCTTGTCTAGGGAAGGCTTTTTTCCCTCTTCCCATAGTTTCATCTTACTAATGCCTTGATGCTCATTGTAGACATCAGTTCTTCAAAGAAACATTCCTAATCTTCCAAAACTAAGATACATTCTTAAGAGCTTTATAGACCTGTACTTTGTCAGCCCTCATCAGAGTTATAATTTTATAGCTTTAAAAGTGATTCTTTGGGGCGCCTGGGTGGCTCAGTCGTTAGGCGTCTGCCTTCGGCTCAGGTCATGATCCCAGGTTTCTGGGATCGAGTCCCGCATCGGGCTCCCTGCTCCGCGGGAAGCCTGCTTCTCCCTCTCCCACTCCCCCTGCTTGTGTTCCCTCTCTCGCTGTGTCTCTCTCTGTCAAATAAATAAATAAAATCTTTAAAAAAAAAAAAAATAATAAATAAATAAATAAATAAATAAAAGTGATTCTTTGATGAATACCTCCCCCATTAGAATGTATACCTCCATAAGAACAGGAGCACATCTATTTTTGCTCACCAATGTCTTCACGGCAGCTGGCATAATGCCAGGCACATACTATATGCCCAGTAAATTTCTGACAAATGAATATACACACGAATGAGGACAGTTGCAACTACCATCACCTCCGGTGTGTCACATCAAGAATTACACTGCTTTCCAAAAGCATTTTAAAATGTTAAATTACAGATTGCTTTGAAAATTGTGACCTATAAACATGCTTTTTTACTTAATCATAATCAGCGCAAAGAGGTCAGCACATGAAATACATATCCATACAAACATATCAGTTTTACAGAAAAAGACCTCAGCATTTACATTACGCTCCTGTTTGTTTCAGGCCATGGAACATAAAGTGAGTGAATCCCCCAAAAGAAATAAATCCCAAACTCAAAAATAAATAAGAAAAACAAACCTCTAGATTACTTTTTGAGTAACAAAACAAGGCCAAAATTACTTGCTCAAATATAGAAATATCCAAGAATGATCAAATAATAGGTCTTAGAATGTAGAATGTGAAGAACAGCACAATTTATGTATTTTCTATATGACAAAGACTACATAAATACTACTTTATTTAAAAAAAATTTTAAACTGGACCTAATAAATGTTACAAAATGTTACTGATCTCATTCACTACTTAGGTGATCTCCCAGCTTTTATCTCAAAGGGAAAAATTATTTGCAACTCTTTTTAAAGAACCATGTTCAAACAGTCTAAATTGAGTTGTTTTAAAATACACTGAAGAGGAAGTAGTCATGCTTTTAAGAAGCTTCAGAATGAGTCATGAAAAAATATTTTTAGAAGATGTAAGTATCACTGGAACCCAAGTGTGGAAAATTTATGCACAGGTTTTATTCATTGAACTAATGAATCCCTACACTATGTGCCAGACTATGTACTAGATCCAGAGATACAAAGGTAAGTACCAAACAATTAGAATAAAAGTCAAGACTTCTAAAAGAGAAATAAGGTACTTGATATATGTGATTCTTATTATATAGTTGAAGTTGAAGACCCTAAGTAGTGGAAGACCCTAAAATCTCACCATAAAATTCTTTCTTATCACTTTCTGCATTTGTGCATTTTCCAATCAGGATTATCGGTAGCTCCAGGGATGCAAGTAAATGGAAATTTGAAAATGCTGTCTGACTTAGGAGGCGTACACGGAGCTTGTTCTGTGAGACAGGGGTCTTTCTCTCTATGCACATGTCTCATTCAACGTTTTGTTGCACGTGGTTGAGGTCTGTGATTAAGATGAATGAGAGGGTCCCTGCCCTACACAAGGCTCACTGGACACACAACAAAAGGTATGGGAAGTAGGAACTATGCACTGTGTGATAAATGCAATTGCACAACAGACCAAATGCTATGGAAACAACAAAGAACACCAAGCAGGTGGGTAGAAAGTGTATGTTTCATAGAAAAGAAGGTATCTATCAAAAGACCTTAACAGATGCTAAAATACAAAATGTCTGTGTATTTGTACAGCTCAGTTGACACTGTCCTTCCATTAACCTCCTGTAAAATCCCTTCTGATACTTAACAACAAATTCATTTCTTAAATATCAGTAATAAAATTTAATATTTAAAATATTTTCATCTCATTATCTTTTATATATGAAACTTACATTGTTTCATAGAATTTATTAGCTTTCCTGTGCTAAAAAAAATGGGGCTGGAGATAAAAATAATAATTGGCTTGAAACTACATTTTTGCATGTAAACTGGAACCGATTTTCTTTTCTGGAAATTTGGAACACTTGACACAAAAATTAGTCAATGATGAAATCTTCCCTCTGGAATTCAAAGTTGTTTAGTTTTTATAGTTTACATTATGTTTTTAACTTCTCTTCTACTTCAGGAGAGAAATAAACAGCAAAAGCTTTCAGACTAAATTTAACTCAGTACTTTTACTACTGTAGTTCTGTCGAAGTCTGTACTTTTTGAGTTATATTTTATAGCTTTTTATGTTTAAGGTAAGTACGTGTCTTGCTCTAAATCCACTCACTAGATTTTGGCAGCATATTAAAAGTAATCCAGTAATAAGTGAGAAAACAGATCCCCACAACTTAGCACTGTCAGCTCACTCTTTGGTATAATTTATATGAGTCATACTTCTTTCAGACACTAGTAAAATTACACTAACAAGTACAATCTAAAAAAGCATATGGGGTAATCAGGAAAGTCCTCTAGACATAAGGAACCTCAAAATAAACAATTCTGTATTTTCTCCCTTTACTCCAACCTCAGCAATTCCACGTTTAATAAATGCAGAATAATGACGATGGCAGTGAGGATGATGATGGCAACAGCCAAGATCTCCCGGGTACTTAACTTGCACTAGGTACTGCTAAACATTTTGTATTTAAACCTGACGACAAATCTAAGAGTGAGGTATTATCAGAAAGCCTTATTTTAAAGACATGGGAAAAGAGGCTGAACAACATTCGGAAGTGGGAAGGCTGGGATTCAAACGAAGTCTGTCTGACTCCAAAGCTCTTAACCACTCCATGTGGAGAAAGAAATACCATCATTAAAGGATGAAATTTAGAAACAGGTTTGTTTTAAGAATTTGAAAATAAACATATTCAAATGCATTTAATCTATGTCAATATTGTAACCATATATATATATATATCAAAGCTGTAGAATTTATTACATCTTAAAAGAACACTTCTATACCACTGAACTATTAATAGATTTAAAAATATTTTCCTAGATGTTAAAACTAAAATTATTTTGTTATGTAAATTAGTCTTATCCTCTCTACAGAAGAGCACTCTAAAACTTTTTTAACAGTGACTTGTGAAAAATATCGAAAACCAAAGCTCTAAAGTTATAAAAGATAAAGAAATTATAACTAATCATGACAGAGTTTACAGAAATAGTTGTAAAACTAGAGCAGTGTAACAATATTTTCTTTACTATTAATTTTTTAGATTTTGGAAGAATCCACTTGTTAGTAGGAATACACTGAATTCTGCACAAAGATCCAAACTAAATATGGACTAAGATTACTAGTTGCCTGATGTCATACTTAAAAAAAAAAAAAAAAAAAAAAAAAGTCCTGCTATAAGCATACCTTGGCAAAAAATACGGTGAGGTGAGTTTCACTGCCAACAATCCAAATAGGGAATTTTGGAGATTTCAAGTAAGAACCAACCTAGAACAAATGTAGCAAAATAAACAAACAAATGAAAATTTTATACTGCCTGCTGAATATTTGCCCACGAATATTAGAAGCATAACTGAAGTGTCCAATTTATACTTAAATGGAATAATGTATTGTGCCAGATTGCCTCACCCATAAAGGTCAAATGCTGAATGTAAAAATCAATGTTATAAAGACAGCCAGGGCTAAGCTTATATTGTACCTTTACATCAGAGTAACAGTAATACGGATTTAACAGGAAGCTGGAAAAACTTAGTTTAGCCCTAAGAATCATTCTCAGGTTTTACTAAAGTTGCTAAACAGAATGACCACTTCTAGATTTTCAGCTTTGTTCTCAAATCCTTAAACTACAAACTTGATGATAATTACTTTATCAGGAGAGCAATTATAAATTAACAAATGAATATACTTACGAATAAATAAGTAAAGGGAAAAAGCCTAAGCACATCCTGTCTTCAAAGAACCTAGGGCAATATAATCTCTCCAAAGCAAAATATATACTCCAAAATATTTAAGAATATGAACGAATCCTGTCACTTGATTCTTCATGGTTGGAGGTAAGTTCTAAGTTCTACAATAAGAAGTCTCCTTACAATGTACAAAAAGTTACACTTACAGCCTGTCTCATGGCTATATATTGAATCTATAAAAACCACAGTATCCAAAATTTGAGAGTGTGTGTGTGACTGAGAAAGTTTAAAATCAACAACAACAACAAAAAACAGACTTGGGAAATCGCATCATGTTCACATCAATCAATTCTATACTTTTATGAGGACAGAGACTACAACTTAAAAACAACCTTACCAATCTAATTTGGTGTATTTTCTTTTCTCACACAGACTCCCTGGAACAGGGAAATGCCAAGTGGCTACCTGCAGCAATCAGGGCAATTCTTCCCTCATTAGTCAACAGCCCTGACAGGATGCCCTGCTTTCAACCACCACGATGGCCCTTTGGAATTTATCTAATCATTAGGAAGTGGGAAATAGGTACTCTCTTATATTCATGGACAGGAGCACCAGTATCTTTGTCCTATGATGGGAAGGATGAGCGGGATGTGATGGCAATGGTGAACCAGGAGAGCAGGAAGGATGATGGTTTGGGGAAAACAGAGAGTAAGAGCAAAGGACAAAGACAAAGGAAAAGCTCTGATCATAGGTTCAGAGTAGAAGGGATTTCAGAGGTGCTCAGCATAAGTCCTTCAAATATACAGGATCAGTGCCTTGTCTGAATTCAAACAGGTAACTAGTACAGAGCGGGAATTAAAACTCAGGTTTTCTGACTCCTCATGTGGTAGCAGCCTCTTGTGGTGAAAAGTTTAGTAGTTATTTAATTTCTCTTTTAGAAAATTGTGCGTTTGTGTGTTATTTAATTAAGGTAAAAGCAAAATATGAGGATAATATATGGTAGGATCAAAAGGTAAATGAATGAACTCATTAAGTGTCTTATGCTAATATAAGTTAGAATGCATAAATAGTGCAGCCACTTTGGAAAAACAGTCTGACAGCTCCTCAGCAAGTTAAGCATATAATTACTATATGACAAACAATTTCACTCCTGGGTATACATCCAAGAGAAATGAAAACATGTTCACAAAAAATTTATATACATGGATGTTCCCAGCAGTATTATTTATTACTATAAAGTAATAATAAATTTAATTAAAATAAAAATAAAAAAATAAAAATTTCTGCACAAAGCAGAAACAACCCAAATGTCCATCAGCTGATGAACAGATAAACAAAACTGATATATAATACAACAGAGTATTTGGTCATAAACAGAACAAAGTACTAAAACATGTTCAAACAAGAATGAACACTGAAAACGTTAAGTGAAAAGAAGCCAGACACTAAAGGATACAGATTGTATGATTCCATTTAGATGAAATGTCCAGAATAGGCAAAACCACAGAGAAATAAAGCTGCCAGAGGCTGGGGAGAAGTGGGGAAGTGACTGCTAATGGGTTTAGAGGATCTTGTGAGAGTTAAGAAAAACATTCTTAATAAGTGGTGATGGTTGCACAACCTTGTGAAAAACCACTGAACTGCACACTTTAAAATGGTGAGTTTTATAATATGCGAGTTATCTATTAAAAAAAGGGCACAGAAGGGCGCCTGGGTGGCTCAGGTGGTTAAGCATCTGCCTTCAGCTCGGGTCATGATCCCAGCATCCTGGGATCAAGCCCCGTGTTGGGCTCCCTGCTCAGTGGGGAGTCTGCTTCTGCCTCTACCTTTGCCCCTTCTCCCCCGCTCACCCTAGCACTCTCTTCTCTCTCTCCCTGAAATAAAATCTTAAAAAAGTTGGGGGGGGGGGCAGTCAAAAGCACTCAGTCACCTTCTTCATTCATTTTATGTGTGTAGACTTGCATTTGTGTTAATGAACACATATGGTCAAAATGATATGAAAATGTTAATTTCTAAAGAGCAACTTGCTATAATATTAAAAAACGGGGAAATGTTCAGATTCATAAAACTAATACACAGTGATTTCCTTAATGTTATTCTCTAAATGTTCAGTGAAAAGTAAATGTATACAGGTTTTCAGAGGGACATCTACAGTTACATACAGACGAACACACCAGTGTAACATAGTTTCTCCAAAAAAGCTGTATCACACCACCCCAACCACTTCCCTTCCAGGTCTCCCACACTCCAGGCCACTATGTATGGCCCTAAGCGCCCTGGAGCCAGGTGTCAGACAAGGAGATTCACCCCTGAACCTTAGAACTCACTGAAATTATCTAATCCACAGGGAGCCCATGAAACCTACCTAACTCCATCCCAACACCCATACCAAAGCCGCCCCCTATGGTCACGCCTCACCGTTGCCCTGTCCGCAGGTATAATCCCCTCGGTGGCCCTGTCTGGTAGCCCTCCCTTGTTTGGAAGTGAAAGTAACGGAGAGTTCTGCCTTTCATCTATCTGAGTACCACTGTGTTGTGTCTGGCCATTAAAAGAATCTTTAATTCTTATAAACTACCAGTTACTGCTAGAACACTAGAGCAATATGGAATAGGAGAATACACAGCCACTACTGTTTTCCCACTAAGATCTAAGAGGGAAAACAGGCATTCCCCTGTTCTACCTAACAGCTAAAGAAAAGCAAAAACATGATTTAGAATAGCTTACAATTCTGGTGAAATTGGCCATTCATTCATTCAACAAATGTTTACTGAACACTGTATATGTACCCAGACAGACAATGTCACTGGCTTCAGAGAGTCTATAATCCACTGGGGATGACAATTAAAAAGCAAATTCAAGATTAAAAAAATAAGTAAAGAGAAAAGATCATTGTAGAGTGATTATTCTTAAGACATTGTGAAAAAGAGTCACTGAAGGAATGGCTGAGGAAAAGGTCTCTGAGGCACCACTTTAAGTAGGACCTGAAAGGGAGAGGAGCCGTCCATTTACAAGCTGGAGTATTCCAGGCAGAAATGACAGCAAGTATGAATGAAATCTTATCAGGCAGGAAAGGGCTTGGGTGCGTCTGAGAATCTGGCAGGAACCCAGCAGAGCCAGAGCACAGCAGTGGAGAGGGCAAAGCAACTGAAGAGGGACAGACAGGGTCTAGATCAGGGCGTTACAGGCCAGACGGTGAAGATGTCACAGTGCATCATCTCCACACCCGATCCTCCTGCAAAACACACACACGCTTTATAAAAAACAGCTTTATTACAATATCTTTGACATATGAACACTGTATATATTATTAAAAGTGTGCAACTTAATGTTTTTGTATATGTATACACTGTGAAAAGATCACCACAATCAAGTTAATTAACACAGTCATCACTTCTACGTAGTCATCATTTGTACGTGTGCGCACGTGCACCCAGGCATGCACACACTTTCAGGATCGATGAATGTTTGTGTGTGTTTCTTGGGAGAACGGGATGCAGCCTGATGCTCTGGTTGCCACGCTACTTCAGAATAGCTTTAGCTTGTAAATTAAAGTCACCGAAAATAAAAGAGTTACTACTGTGATACAATACGATCCCTACTAATGGATAAGGGCAGGATGAAACCTATTTGATTATCATACCCATATCACTCCAAGTGTTGTCAGGAAAGAGGAACACTTCCAGTTAAAAGACAGACAGACAGAAAGAAAGAGGGCAAGACACTGTTATTTTACTAAATCACCATATCCCCAGAACCACTGCTAGGGACCCACCATTCTAAAATGGAAAAGAAAATTAGATCTACTTCTTCCTTCCTCCAAAATCAGGCCATCTCATTAAGTGTAAATCATTAATGATTTGAACCCCGTTTAAAACTATTTGGAACATCCAATAGTTATTTCAGTTGATGCAGGAAAACAATGAAATATTTAACAATAAATGAGAAGTTCATGGCAGTTCCTAACCTTAGCCCATGTGCTAAAGAATTTAATGCTGTGAAATGCTTGGAATTTGTTTTAAGTGTGAAATCATTTTTCAGATGGAAAAGACAAAAGTTAAAACTTCAGGCATCTAGCAAATTTTTTTTCTTTGCCTGATAAGTATTACCAGTTGTTTCCGTGAAGTATACTGTTATGAGGAAGAAACAATACATCCTTTTCCCCTGGTTCACCAAAAAATAATTTATTTTCAATAATGGTGTGTCTATTTTTATAAACTGTTTTTTACTGGGCTCTGCCCTCTACCCTCAAAAAGGAATAAACCTCACAAATAGGAAACTTGGCATAATCAGCCAACTTAATTCTACCCTTAATATGCCTGTCAGTTTAGGAAAGGAGATCAGGAAAGAACTGAGAAGTACATAGTAAAAGCAGTAAGCTACGTCATCATAGGAGAAAAAATTGTCCACAACAGTGGAGGTGTGAATAAAAACATTGAAAAATACCGTAAAAATCAACTTACCTTACAGTATCTTAAAGCTTCCATTAATGTTAAGAATCCTACAGCTGCTTGTTCATGTATACCAAGAAGTTCTACAAAAAAAAAGTTTGTACTTCATTAACATACATAAATCTGAAAACTACTTAACGTAAATATAGATGTATACATATATACATTTTACCCCAGAATTTTTACTTTTCCCCAAAAGTACACTTTAAAACCTAGCACATATTTATTGTTAAGCATTCCCACCAAATTATCAGTATATTACTACTTATTATAAAATACCATTAGATCATGTTTGTGGTGGGTGATGTGATGCTTCAGATGTACATTAAATGTATTTATATTTATAAAACCTTATATTCAACTTTTTTTTTTTTTTTAAAAGATTTTATTTATTTATTTGAGAGACAGAGAATGAGAGATAGAGAGCATGAGAGGGAAGAGGGTCAGAGGGAGAAGCAGACTCCCTGCTGAGCAGGGAGCCCGATGCGGGACTCGATCCCGGGACTCCAGGATCATGACCTGAGCCGAAGGCAGTCGCCCAACCAACTGAGCCACCCAGGCGCCCTATTCAACTTTAACTTTTAAAATGAAGACACTGTCCCCTCTGAAACCCAAGGAATGCTGACAAAATAAAGAAGAGATACTTAATAATATCCAGGCAAAACAGCCAACTTGAATTGACTCTGACTTAAACAAATGAATATGCTAATCTTTATTTGTAAAATTTATCACTGTATAGCAGTGAACCTACTTGCACAATACTTAAAACACGGGTATTTGATACCATCCATTTCTCCTATAAACAAACACAGTGTGCTTAAGATTCGGGAAATAAAGACAAACGGAACAAGGTGTCTGCCTTACAAAGACTAAGTTTATCAAGACAGACAAGAAAAAAATGCGTCTTTTTTCTGTTTACATATACATATACACTGTGTGTGTATATATATATATATTTTAAAGATTTAATTATTTATTTGAGAGAGAGCAAGAGTGAGCAGGCCTGTGAGGGGGTGGGGGTAGGGGCAGAGGGAGAGGGAGAGGATCTCAAGCAGGCTGCATGCTGATCACAGAGTCCGATGCGGGGTGGGGCGGGGGTACCTGGGCTGATTCCATGACCCTGAGATCACAACCTGAGCTGAAACCAAGAGACCGACCCTTAACCAATGGAGCCACCCAGGTGCCCCATATACACTCTATCTTGTGATAAAAGAACATTTGCTTACTATATTAGGGAAGGTGTATGTTGGAATTTGTTTTTTTTAAGTGTGAAATCATTTTTCAGATGGAAAAGACAAAAGTTAAAACTTTTGTGAGGGGCGCCTGGGTGGCTCAGTAGGCTGAGCGTCCAACTCTTAATTTCGGCTCAGGTCATGATCTCATGGGTTGCGGGACTGAGCCCCACATAAGGCTCTGCGCTCACGGGGGAGTCTGAGGATTCTCTCTCCCCCCGTCCCCTCCAGCTCTCTCTCAAATGAATAAGTAAATCTATTTTTAATAACGATTTTATTTACTTGAGAGAGAGCAAGGGGGGGGATCACAGAGGGAGACAGAGAAGCAGGCTCCCCACGGAGCAGAGAGCCTGACCCTAGGACCCTGGGATCATGCCCTGAGCCGAAGGCAGATGCATAACCCACTGAGCTACCCGGGCATCCCTAAATAAATCTTCAAAAAAGAAAAAAACAAATGGGACAACATTTGAGTTGAATCTTTAAGCATATGTAGGAATTTTGCAGGTCACGAAGAAGAGAGTATGAAGAAAATTCAAGGCGGAGGAAACAACAAAGTATGAAAAGTTATGTATTTAATGTTTGAATATGTCAAACCTTTCTTTGAAGGTTTCTAGCCTGGGGAACCTGATAAATGGTGATTAACTAAAAGGAAGTTAAGTAAAGGAAATTAAGAAGTCCTGAAGTGGTATGGAGAGAGAACATGACTTTGGTTTTAGACAAGCTGGGATGGAGAAAACTTCAGGACTTCTGCTAGAGATGGATTCACAACTGGAAGTAAGGCTCAGGAACACAGAAGAGAGGTCAGGGTTGGATACAGAGCTTTGGGAATCAGCATAAAGATGAGAATTGAGGTCAGGCATGTGGATAATAAAGAACAGACAAAGCTCAGAAAATGAAGAACAGACTATTCCACAACAGAGATGTAATTATAATGATAATCAAATCTTTTACAGACTATAGCTTTCAGCTAACATACATTAAATGCAACTATAATAGTAATTTGGGTCCATATATATTTCTAAAAAGCATTTTTTTTCTGGTTAAAAATTATGCCCACTGTAAATACAATGTATTTATAACTTTGTTTCCTTTTTACCATCTGGTCATGTTTTGTCCATTTTTCTATTAAGATATTTTATTTTTCTAATTAATGTAATATCATCAACTCTTAGTCATACTATGTATCCTTATACAACAGTATAAGCTAAGAACTGGTTGTTGAACCTTCTGGATTTGCAAGTCCAAAATTAACAGAACGTGTATGTAATTATATATATAGTTTGTATTTTTTCACTAGCTTCTTACAGGTACTTGGGAGGTATAACAATAGTTCTCAAATTGTGTTTTAGGATTCTTAGGGGTCCACAAGACCCTTTTAGAGACTACATGAAATCAAAATGATTTCCATTAGAAAAACATTAATTGCTTTTTTCTCTAAAGCTTTCAAGAGTGTAAAGTGAAGTTTTCCAGAGGCCAAATGATGTTTGTTCTACCTCAAAAGATTGAATCTATAAACAGATATGTCCACTAATAACCTTAACCTAGACATTGAAGGGGTTTACAAACAATGTCACTCTTCTTACTAATTTTCTTCTCATTTTAGAAAAGTTACTTATTATAAATATTTATATTAACAAGTAATGGGTGTATTATTGTTATTTTAAAATAAGTTAATACATCTTTTTAAATTTCTCAGTCTTAATTTTTAAGAAGAAAAATACTGAACATTATTTGGTTATAACTCATATAAGCAAAAGCTCTTTGGGATTTTGAATCATTTATTTTTTAAATTTTTTTAGAGAGAGACATGCCTGGAGGGGAAGGGCAGAAGGAGAGAGAGAATCTTAAGGAGGCTCCATGCCCAGTGTGGAGCCTGATGGGGCTTGATCTCATGACCTAAGCCAAAATCAAGAGTCAGATGCTTAACTGACTGAGCCATCCAGGTGACCCAAGATCTTCCACCATCATTTTTAAAAATGTCAAGAGCAAAAAAAAAAATTAAAGAAAAACAAACCCACAAAAAAAACCCCCACAAAAAGCCAAAACCCAAAACAAAACAAAGTGTCAAGAGCATGAAACCAAACAACATGTTAATCATTGGTTTATAGCATTCAAAGGAAAAAAAGGGAGTGCGGGTGAACAACCCTAATAGGTAAAAATGGTACTCCATTACCTAATTTTTCCTTCCTCTTCCTTCTGAGGTTTAAGCACTAAATGTTTTCCAGTTCAAAGAATACGTATGTTGAGAAACATTTCCACACTTTAATTTCTAAAATCAGATACCACCACCTAGTGTTATGATTAGATACTACAACATCTATTTCCTCGGAATTTGAAACAAATACCTGAAACGGTATATTTATAATAATATCATGCTACCAACTCTAGCAAACTAGCTGTTCATAATTCTTGGGTAATGAATTATTCAGATTAGGTCAGTAAGCACATATTTAGGCATGTAGTTTAAATGGTAATATTTAAAAATTATTTCTTTAAACAAAATATATATTTAAAATTTTTATCTTTAGTAGCTAATGTGCGTCTTAAGAGTATTTATTAGTTTATGAAGTTGTAAATGTAGTGAGGATATACCAATCTCACATATCACAATTTACAGAATTTACTTATGTAAGACTTGTAAATTGACTTCAAGACGTATTAAGATATTTGCAGAAAACCCTAATAATTGTGTCATTATATTTTAGAATTTTCTAACTTTGTTTTCTTAGCCTTGCATTTAAGATTAATCACGTTGAGTCCCTATCAACCCTATCTGCTTCAGTCAGTGAGACTGTTAGACACATGCAAAGTTTTACATTCCTAAGTTTGCCTCTCTTTCTTCTTCTCTTCCACTTCAACTGTCACTTCTCACTGCTGTCAGTGCATCTACGGAAGGCCCACTTGGGCCTTTTAAATTTGATGCTGACTTGGAAACCAGATAACTGCATTGCATTTATTTAAGAAACATACCCTGAGTGCCAAGTATTGAAAAAACAAAAAAAGAAAAAAAAAACAACAGAAACAACAAAAAAAAAACAGTGCTGCGTAGTGCAGGAATACAAAGCTACCATGGGGACTACAAAGATGAAGACAAGATCCTTTCTGCAAACCATATATCTGATAAGGGGTTAACAACCAAAATATATAAGGAACTCTTAAAACTCAGCTGCAAAAACCCAAATAATCCAATTAAAAATTGGGCAAAGAACATGAAGAGACATTTCTCCAAAGAATACATATAAATGGCCAACAATACATGAAAAGATGCTCAACATCACTAATCATAAGAGTTGCAAATTAAAACCCAACAGAGGTATCACCTCACACCTGTTAGAATGGCCATTATCGAAAAGAAAGTCAAAACAAATCATAAGTTGTTGGTGAGGATCTGTAGAAATTGGAACCCTTGTACACTGTTGGTGGGAATGTAAAATGGTATAGCCAACTATGGAAATTAGTATGGAGGTTCCTCAAAAAGTTAAAAATACATCTACTGTGACAGAGCCATTCCACTTCTGGGTATTCAATCCAAAAGAATTGAAATCAGAATCTCAAAGAGATATCTGCACTCTCATGTTCAGTGCAGCAGTATTTACAGCAGCTAAGATGTTGAAACAACCTAAAAGTCCAGCAACGGATGGATGGATAAGGAAATTGTGGTACATACAGATGATGGAATATTACTCAGGCTTAAAAAAGAAGGACATCCTATCATACGTGGCAACAGAGAATGAACTTTCAGGATACAATGCTAAGTGAAATATACAAGTCAGAAAAGGAGAAATACTGCACGATTCCACTTAGATGAGGTATTTGAAATAGTCAAATTCAAAGAAGTGGAGCAGAATGATGGCTGCCAGGAGATGGAAGGAGGAGGAAATGGGGAGTTGCTATCCAACAGATAAAGTTGCAGTTATGTAAGGTAAGTTCTAGATACGCACTGTACAACTTTGTGCTTATAGTTGATTCTGTATCTTAACTTTAAAAAAAAATCATTATGAGGGTAGATCTCAGGCTAAATGTTCTTACTACGTTTAAAAAAACTCCCCCCCAACAGTAGGTATCAAAGTAGAACGTGTTAAGTGCCATGAAAACAAAATGCGCAGAGGTCAGGATAGATCGCTCTCGGCCGTGAGAATCAGGAAGCTACCCCTGGAGGGGTGGCATGTGAAGTAGGCAGTGAAGGACTGCAGAGGCACAGGCGGGGAGGGATATAGGTCTTTGGCAAAAGGTGTAGCACAAACAAAGAAATAAAAGCAAGTGGCATAAGTTTTTTCAAGCATAGGTTTCTGATGGTTGAAAAATAAGCTAGAATGAAATTATACAGGGTCCTTGAGTAAGTAAGGTAAAAAATCTGTAGTTAGAAAAATTTAAAAAGAATGGACTTATTTGCAAGAATGTTAGAACAGCTAAACTAAAAAGCAGTAAGATACTAAGAAAGATTTGGCTATCTCACTGATAGATAAATTGCATAAATACACACAATCTGATCTATGAACCTATGAATCTGTTTTTGAAAGTGAAAAGCTTTTCAAACCCATTTACTGGCTGTTATATTCCTAAGAAGTCAGGTTGCTACAGTGTTGACATATAGCTAGGGTTGCCCAATTTAGCAAATAAAAACACAAGATGTCCAGTTAAATTTAAACTTCTGATTAAAAAAACAAGTAATTTTTTTAGTAAAACTATATTCCAAACGTTGAATGGCACATACTTTTACTAAAAATGATTTATCTGCAAATAAATTTAACTTGGAGTCTGTATTATATCTGGCAACTTAGCTCCAGCTAATTTTTATAGTAATAAAATACAGAGAAAATAAGCACTTCTGCCCCTTTCTCAAATTTTGATAAACCAAACACCTCAAATTTGTATACCAACTAGCCACTAAATTGCAATTCATATTACTTAAAAATACTAAAATTTCAAAATGATCTTAATTTTCAGTTTAGATTCTCTTAGTATCCTAAGTTCATCAACGTTCAATGAGCTATTTAATTGTAGCCTGGATGGACTGTGATAACGATTTCTATTAAAAAGGAAAAAGCAAGCAAGCTCTGGGTTTCTGATTGATAAGAGCTGACTCTCTCAATCTCATAAAATGAAGAAAACATTCAAATAATCAAATAAACATAAACAATAAATGTACAATACATACAATAACACAGTGCACAAATACAACAGAATGCCTTGAAGGTAGGAAAGAGACCATTGAAAAACTGATCTACAGGCAAACAAAGCAAAGAAAATCTCCGTTCAAAAGACATGCATTAGTACAAAATAAAGACAGATGGCAGGTAGACCGGGGCCAAACCACAAAAGGCTTTGAGAGCCTTCGTAAAGAGTCGAAGTGCATGGGGAAGCCAGTCACTGAATGGTTTTAAGTGAGAAACTGTCATGATCTGACTTAGGTTTTAAAATATCCCACTAGCCACTATGAAAGACTAGAGGGTGGGCAAAAATGAAATTAAGTGACGAGTTCTACTGCAAGTTTATGTGTACTCTATCGCAGAAGCAAAAGATAGTTTTAACAGTTGAGGTAGAATAAAGTACATGGATTCAGGAACTATAGAACCTATATGATCAACACTATGTACTTTCATTAAAAGGTACAAAAAAAGCCCAATCTAAATGGGAAGACTTACTACTGTAAAGATGGCACTTCTTTCAAATAATCTACAAATTTAACATAACTCATTCAAATTCTCACAAATTTCTTAAAACTGCAACTTAAAAAGCTGAAAGAAGTTCAATTGGACTAGATAATGTAAAAATGGCTATAATAATTGTACATTATTATATTATTATTATAATAATAGTAGGAAACGTGCTGACAAATATCAAAGAACATAAAACTAGGCAATAAGGTAGTTTTGGCAAAGAACTCACAAATAGATTAGTGGAATAGAAGAGAAACAAAGAATGTTTCATACATATGGGAAAATCTGTTATTTGATCAAGTGGGTGTGTCAGGTGGAGAAATGACAAGTTAGGATATTAGGCAATTCTTTGGGAAAAAGTAAAAAAGTAGGTCTCTATCTCATACTACTCACAAATAAATAATCCAAATGGATTAAAGAATTAAACATTAAAAAAAGGCCTACAAAATCATTTGAAGAGAATACTAGGAACTATTAGTTTAATATTGTGGTGGGAGAAATACAAAACTGATTCAAGAAAAAAAAACAGAAGCCGTAACAGAAAAGATGAAATGATTTATCTTTATAAAAATGAAAACCTTGGGTAGAATAAAAGATACCATTAACAAAGTTAAGGGACAGAAAAGGCTGAGGGAAAACATTTGCAACACATTTTTAAAACAAAAAGAAAGAATTTATAAAGAGTTCCTAGCAATTGCGAGTAAGACAATAATCTTTCCCTTCAAAATGCAAAAAGCTAGAAAGAAGCAATTCCCAGAAGAGGAAATACTAAAAGCTGACAAACACACAAAAAAGATGATCAAGCACAGGCTCAGGAGGAAACAGAAATGTGAATTATCAGTAAAATGACATAATAAAGATGGACGGTTCTGAGTGTTGGCCAGGATCCAGAAAAACAGGAAGCCCCCTACATCATTAAAAGCCAAGTTGATACATTAGCAGTTGGTAAAGCAGACTTTAGAAGGTAATCTGGCTTTATCTATCAGTTTTACGAATGTTCTTCAAAGATTAAATATATGAGTTATCATATGACTCAGGATTTTCATTCATAGATACCAAAGAAAAATTAAACCATATATCCTCACAAAAACTTACATAAATATTCCTAACCACATTATTCAGGACGGCCAAGTGGAAACAAGCTGAATGCCCATCAATTGACTAATGAATACATAAAATATGGTCTCTCTACACAATGGAATATTATTCACCAATAAAAAGGAGTATAGTGCTGGTATATGCTAAAACATGGATGAACCTTGAAAACATTCCAAGTAAAAGAAGTCAGTCACAGAAGACCAGATGTTACATGATTCTATTTATAGAACTATTTATAAGAAATCCCCAGTTGTGGCAAATCTATGGAGACAGAAAACATTAATTGTTGCTAGGAGCTGACGGGCAGGTGATTATGAGGAGTGACTGCAAATGGGCACAAAAAAATGTTCTAATATTGATCTGGTGATGATTACATAACTCTAAGAATTAAAAACCACGGAACTGAAATAAATACATACATACATACCATGGAATTGTACATTTTAAATAGTATCACATGTGTGGTATGTGAATTCTATCTTGATAAAGCTATTAGTAACAAAAATTAACAGATGCCTAAATTTTTATCACACATTCTACTTTTAGAAATCTATCCTATAGGAATACTTGAATATGTAAAAATTTATACACAAAAATGTTCTCTGCAGTTTTTGTTTATACAGTCAAAAATGGTAACAATATACATGTTCACCATAAGCAAACTAAAGGCAGAAGACAAACTAGGAAAAATATGTTTATTGTATGTTATATATATATATATACATATATATATAAATATATGACAGATCATATATTGCCTTTATAGTTAAAGGCAAGAAAAATGCCCTATTTCCTTCTTGGACTTTCCTAGATACATATATAATATTCATTTTCTCTCCAACTGCCAGATAGATGCTTACTGCCAGGAAAAAGCCTAACTATAAGCTTTACCAGTTGGATCCAGTCTACATCACTCTATGTAAACTCATCTCTACCTCTTACTGCTGACTGCACTTTTAAAAATCTCTCCCATGATCCATTTTTTTATCCCTTCTTAAAGCAGTGGACTCAAACTCTTTCCTTTTATGCCTCCAACTTTACCTCTGTCCATTCATTCTCAGAAGACTTCAAAATCTCAAAAATTCTCCCTATTTAAATCTTTCACACTTCAAATGTCTTTTTCTTTTCTCAGCACATTCTTTCTTCCTATTTTAGAAGAACTGTGCATCTTTCCAAGGTTACTGTTACTCCTGACCCCATTGACTTTGATTAAAGGTGGCTCCCTTCCCTTGGCCAACAAACAATTTTTTATTTTTATTTTTTATTATGTTATGTTAATCACCATACATTACATCCTTAGTTTTTGATGTAGTGTTCCATGATTCATTATTTGCGTATAACACCCAGTGCTCCGTGCAGAACGTGCCCTCTTTAATACCCATCACCAGGCTAACCCATCTCCCACCCCCCTTCCCCTTTAGAACCCTCAGTTTGTTTTTCAGAGTCCATCATCTCTCATGGTCCGTCTCCCCCTCCGATTTCCCCCCCTTCATTCTTCCTCTCCTGCTATCTTTTTTTTTAACATATAATTATTTGTTTCAGAGGTACAGATCTGTGATTCAACAATCTTGCACAATTCACAGAGCTCACCATAGCACATAGCCTCCCCAAAGTCTATCACCCAGCCACCCCATCCCTCCCACCCCACCCCCACTCCAACAACCCTCAGTTTGTTTCCTGAGATTAAGAATTCCTCCTATCAGTGAGGTCATATGATACATGTCTTTCTCTGATTGACTTATTTTGCTCAGCATAACACTCCAGTTCCATCCACGTCGTTGCAAATGGCAAGATTTCATTCCTTTTGATGGCTGCATAATATTCCATTGTGTATATATACCACATCTTCTTTATCCATTCATCTGTCGATGGACATCTTGGCTCTTTCCACAGTTTGGCTATTGTGGACATTGCTGCTATAAACATCGGGCCAACAAACAATTTAAGTGATTTCTATCCCTTAAAACAAAAACTACGGGGCGCCTGGGTGGCTCAGTCATTGGGCGTCTGCCTTCAGCTCAGGTCATGATCTTGGAGTCCTGGGATCGAGCCCCGCATCGGGCTCCCTGCTCAGCGGGAAGCCTGCTTTTCCCTCTCCCACTCCCCCGGCTTGTGTTCCCTCTCTCACTGTGTCTGTCTCTGTCAAATAAATAAAATCTTAAAAAAATCAAAAACAAAAACTACACACACCATCTCTTCACCTGGGCAATCAATTCCCCTTTCCCTCTTTCACCAGTAAAATTTCCTTGCTTACATGGCTGAAATATTTACTCCCTATGATCTGGTTTCTACCTCAATTGTTCTTGTGACGCAAAGACCCTGCAAATTGCTAAATTATTTTAGTCCTCATTCTCCTTAAATGAGAAATACAGCATGGCTCATTCACTGACTCTGTTTCATGGACAAAAATCTTTGGATTAAATTCTCAAAATCAGTATCTCTCCATAAATGAGGCAACTAACTACCTCTCACGGTATGAAATTTAGTAAGATAAACGTTTTCCACATCATCCTATATATTTATTATTGCACTCGATTCTGTGAAATGTAGTATAAGAGGCAGCCTATCGTAATGATTAAGTATGCTTGTTACATGGAATCAGACTATGGTTGTTCAAACCTCAGCTCTATTTATTAAGCTGTGTGAAATGAAGCAAGATATTTAAACACTCTGTGCCTTAGTTTCCTCTACTCTATGATCTTCACAGAGTAGTTCTAAGAATGAAGTGAGTAAATGGGGGGAAAATACAGTAATTAGACACTAAGAGCAGTGCTTAGCACTGTTAAATAAATGTTCACCACTGCTGTACAATGAGTACTCCTGACCATCATCATTAGCTGTACCTGCTCTTCAAAGAAAATGAAATACTTGAGGACAAAGACGGTTTCTTCCGCCACCAAAACAGCCACAGCAACTTCAAGTCCGTTTGCCATGTTTCTTCACGTGTTCATTTATTCAATAAGCTTTATCGGAAAACCTACTAGTTATTTGTACTTTCCTCTCATGCATCTCATCAGCTGAATTCTGTAACTTCTACCTTCCTGTAGTCTCTCCGACAGAGACAGAATGGTACAGTGGGAGAACGTGCTATGGTGGAATGAGCACAGGCTTTGGGTGTGGTCCAAAGCAGTTTATGCCTCTGCTGTTTGACGCGGGGCAAATTACTCAATCATCTTGAGGCTCGCCTTTTTATCTATCAAAGTTAAGACACATATCTAAAAACATACTGGTTACACAAAGTACATAAATACTAGTTGCTGTCTTTTTTCTTCTATTCCAAATGCCTTCAGTGACTATCTTCCTAAAGCTTGCCAACTAAAATGTAAACTTCTTAGTATTCAAGATCCTCTGAGTTCTTACTCAGCCCCACGTTTATGATCCTTCCTCTTACTAGTCTCCTTCACAGATCCAGTGCTTTCATCTGCGGGTCCTCAAACCTGCCTGCACATCAGAATCATCTTGGGATAATTTTAAAATTATTATGCCCAGGCTCTACCACTTAGGGATTCTAATTTATTTACTCTCGGCTGAGGCCAGAGCATGGACCTATTTTTAAGCTCCCCAGTGGTCAGATGTAGTCAGGATTAAGAACCAGGGTGCTAGTCTGATCTGTTTCCAGCTCCTAAACACAACCTGCTATTTTTCTCAAAATGCCCTCTCGCTCATTCCATCTTGCCCCATTAAAATGTTAACTCCTACTTAAAGTATTTCTGTTTACCCCAACATAATCATAGTAGAAGTTTTCTCCTTCGTCTGTAATACTTTGTTTCAACATGCTTCATTTCACATTGCATTATAGTTATTTGTGTGCACGTTCTTAATTCCCCAAACTATGTGTGTGCTTCTGAGGGAAAGTTAAGTTCTCCCCATGGGCCAGTTGAGGCATTTTAGAAATATGATCTTAATCTTCATAACATCCCTTTGAGGAAGGCATTAAACCTCCAGATTTTATAACTAAGTAAATTGAAGCTAGGAGAAGTGGCTTGCCTAAGGATTTTACGACTAGTAACTCTTTAATTATACTTTTTCTTTGTATATTACATGTATCACAACCTCCTCCCATGTTGTTAGATCAGAAAAACATCCAATAAATGCCGAATAATGTACAGATTTTTAAGTCTGGTGACTGAAAACAAATTCAACTTCAACATTCCTAACAATTAAGGGAAAATGAAAGAAATATGCCCTGCCTATTTTCTTTTCCAAGATAAGTACTTTAAAGTCATTGCTTAGGGGCGCCTGGGTGGCTCAGTTGGTTAAACGACTGCCTTCAGCTCAGGTCATGATCCTGGAGTCCCGGGATCGAGTCCCACATCGGGCTTCCTGCTCAGCAGGGAGTCTGCTTCTCCCTCTGACCCTCTTCCCTCTCGTGCTTTCTATCTCTCATTCTCTCTCTCTCAAATAAATAAATAAAATCTTTAAAAAAAATAAAGTCATTGCTTAGTTTTGATAGTTAAACTATACTGAAAAAAAATTCACAGCGAGACAATAGCTTTCAAAGCTAATATTTCAAGCAACAGAAAAGAATGAATTTGTACACATCAAGAACCAAAACTTGGATAAGTGACTAATACTCTATGGGGAAAGTAACAAATTCACGGCAAGAAAAAAAGCCTACGGGAGGGTAGGTGAGGAAAAGCCTAGGGAGACAGAATAGCCTGGTTTTGACAGTAGGAGAGTCTTAGGAGAATTTGCAGAATGAAGAGAAAGGAGGACCATGGTAACTACTATCAAGAGCCAGAGCAATGCACCAAAGTCCAGGTGGAAAGACTTATGAGCTGTAGACTCAGGAGGAGTAGCCAAGACAGGGACAGGTGGGATGACATACCCCAACCTAAGTTCAACAGGAACCAGCCATTCCTTCCCTGAGCCTCTGAGCTGATCTAAGATACTTCAGGCCCCAGAAACGGTAGGGGGAAGGAAAAGGAGAGGTTGTGCAGAAGCCGTGTGGGTGAGCGCATATTACTGAAGAAAGAATGACATACCTTTAACTGGCAGGATGAAATGCCTTCACAGCTTTGAATCAGAGGAAGGTTCAAGAATAGAATGGGCTCACTTACAAAAACAGAGCAAGGAAACTTGTGTAGTTTTTTTGGCCGTTGAGTTTTTTGTCCTTTGCCAGAAATCAGCAAAACTAGGTTCTCATTCTAACCTAAACACGAGTGAATAATTTGCCTATTTTATCTAATGTACGGAGGGAAGATAGTTATTACACTTCTTAAATAAATGAAGGGCTAGATTGTGCTATGGTGCTTTTAAACCTGAAATTCTATAATTTTTACTCACCTTTCCCCCCCTTAATATTATATCCTTTCCTGTTTCTTTAATTAACTATACCTATTTCTAAAATTTGAGAAAAATTCAAATTTAAGATCAAGATTCCCTAATTTAAATGGGAGTAAAAAGCAGCAACTCAATCATAATATTTGCTTCTCCTATCTGGTGACAGTTTCATCTCATTATAGAAGAAATAAATTTCTTTGTGAACTGTAGAAACTACAGAAGCTTCCCATCCTATGCTTTACATACTCCAAAAAGAGATACATATAGTTAATATAAGTTGAATGAGTAAATACCTGAATTTAGACTGACCCGCTAATAAGCTGAAGGGAATTTTATTCGTAACTATATATCGGCTCTTAAGTGGATGAACTGGCCAATAATGTGTTTCACTTCAAGGTCCCTGGGAACGCACGAAACTACAGCAAAGAAATAACTGAGACAGAAATGGAGGTGTGGTGGAGGAGGTGGTAGTTTAAAATTCTCAGATAACATTAAATCTGCCCAGCATTTCAAAGGAAATTATACACACTTAATGTAATATAGGAAAAAACCACTAGACTCACCAAATATTTCAAATTGCATTACTTGTAATTCTCAATTTTAAGAAAATGCAATAGGGTCTGAGATTTACAGATACCACTGGATAAATATGTACTAGATTTACAGATAAAAAGAGATCTATACCTTCTAAAGAAGTTAGTTCTACAATCCCAATTTTATACTAGCGAAAACTAAAGGTGGGAGAAGTAACTTGACCAAAGTCTTACACTTGGAATTTGAATCCAAGTTTGTCTGCCTCCAAACTCCATTCCACACTCTTTAAGTGACAGTGCCTTGAAAACAGGGAAGGATTCTTCTATATTAAAGCACTTATGTTAACCTCTAAGTAGCACAGAGCCATTAAGTAGATGAGTAACACTCAACCATACTCTAAGGAAATAGTCCTCATCAAAGAGTAAACACAGCAAAAAATATACTTACTCATTCCTGAGCATTCTCTATCACCATCCCACACATTAGAAACAGCATGTCCCGTCAGTAGGAGGTTAATTAAACTTTGGCTATTAATAAAAATTTAAAAGTAATTAAAACATGAATAAACTAGTTTTCACATCAAATGATCCCTGTGGTAAAGCATAAAGTAATGACTTCTACATTATGTTGGTTAAGAAACAAAGTTAGGAAATACCTTCCATTTTTATTTGTACACTCAACTGAACAACAGCTTTCAAAATGTATCACTGAGTGTATCATCACAATGGTATCTATTGTTCTACATATTCATCTAAATTTAACAACTTTAAGATATCACGTTTAAATGGATGGAAAAAAGATTACTTAGACTAATAACTTGCTTAATATTTATAATCATCTATAAATATATATGTAATTATTATTTTTTGTTTGATGGTCAATTCAATTTTAACATCTGAGGCATAAAGATCTAAAGAGAAGGACTTATGTAACAGAGTGGGGTTAACTATCAGTTTTACTGATTTTAGTAGAACTGTAAAGAGCTTGGGGGGGGTGGTTTCAGAGAAAAATAGGGAAAAAATATTGCCCTCAAGCAGGAAAGCATTTACAAATAGGTAAGGATATACTTATTGCTAAGTCAAAATAAGTAAATTGCATTCATTAAAAAATTAAGTGGAACATAAAGCAGAATTTGTTAAAATACCACCCGCTGTCATCTTTAAAGAAAATATGTGCCACGATAAGTGCAATGCATACATAAATGTGAAGTGGAAATTATCATTTCGTACATAAAGCAAGCAATGCATAAAGCACAGACTACTCAAATCCACATGCTTTACGCTGTCAACACTGACTGAAGTATCTGACTCAGATTATCTTTAAGTCAAGTTTCTAAAAACTTAAGTCCATGTAGGGAGAGAACAGATTTCAGTTAATTACCTGCCATGTCCATATACAGGATCTATCAAAGGTTCATTTGAATCTTCAATTTCATTTTTTATGTTTTCAATGCCCTAAAGGAACCAAAAAATTCATTGACTTATTTTAAAAACTAAAAATGAAAATTACAGTAGTTTATAAACTGACCATTTTTTACTATAAATGAGTAAAACACATTTATTTAAGTAACTTTTCTCCCAAAAAATTACCCAGATTTGATGTGGGAGAACACATGAGATGATAATGGTTAAGAAGGAGCTCCTCCAAGAATATTTTTTCTTTCCTTGGCTCTATACAAAGAACACTGACTGTCTCATGGGTAATAGATCTCACGGCATGTTGGTGCAAGGGGTACTGAGAGATGTTTAAGTTTCAGGAGGAGGGAGGAGAAAATTATTAAATCCTAAGAGTTAATATTCATTTAATTTCAGGCTAAAGTAAATTCAGACTTAATACGTCTGCTAAGGCATCTGAAGTATTAGGCCTTTTAAAAAACTTACTGGTATTAAAGACATACACATGAGTGTTGATAGCGATGTCAATTTAAGTATACAAAATGTCTAAGTGGTACAGAAGGAAACAGAGTTGATTGTGCATTCCCAGAAATATCAGTAATTTAAACATGTACTGACAAAATAAAGTGTAAAACTAGGAGGGCAGGAGGATTATTTTCTTAAAAACCAATTTTCTGATATTTTTTTAATTCCTCAAAAGGGCATCCAAATCCCCAGAAGTCTAGGTAAGTACAAGACCTGGTCATTTTCATTTCATCAGCCCTGAAAGAACAAAGAATAACTGCCTGTCACCGTGCTATTCACCTAACTTTAACCACTGGTTCTATCAGATTAAGACCATTTCTAAGGACTAAAGACATTAATCAACAATCCAAATATTTTACGAACGCCTAAATATTGTAGGACAACACAAACAAGTATGAGATTTTGCACTTGCTGCCTTGTTAACAATACAAAGCAGGCCATGATAAAGCCAAAAGGAATAATAAGAACAAGTGACAATCACTGGTGAGGGAGGGGATATCATCTCAAAGACCAGCTCAAGGAAGAACAACTAGACATGATGGTTTTTTGGCTATGAAGGGAAGAGGAGATATCAAAAGTTTTAAGCATAAAAAATGGGGGAATAATGAACAGTCAAAGCCAAATTCCTAAGACATCAGTCATCTCAGATCCCACCCTCATTGCTCTTCACCACATCTAACCAACTACAAAGTACCTTTGGTTCTTTCTCTTAAACGTGCTCCGAAAATGTTTTTAAATTTCCAAATTTAGAACATGCTTCTAAATACGCTCTTTCTTCTCCATTTCCATGGTCACTGCCCCAGCTTAGGTTCACTATTCAGTAACCACTCTTTCTCATTTTCCTGACTCTAGTCTTCAACCCCACCACCAACTCCCTCTCATACAACTCTAACCTCAATTTAAGGAACCTTATCAACAAAAAGATCTTGTTATTACCGTGTCCAAAATTTTTGCTCCGTTCTAATTTCGGCCAGGTGAGACTGCCAATTATTTTTTGCACAGACTACAAGGGCCTTCACATTCTGAGCCTTTTTATCGTAAGTGCACTGTCTCATCTCCCATTACTGCCTTCCTGGTACATTATGCTGCAGTAATACTAAACTCCTTATAGTTCTTCTGGTGTTACACCCCCAAATTCATTATGCCTTTATACTTGCTGTTTCCATGGCTCAGAAAAATCTTCCCACAGCTTTTCCATCTAGAAAACTTTTCCTCATCCATCAAGACGCTATACCCACCACACTGTCCCTACTATGTAAAGTCTGTCCTTGATTCCACCACAAAAAAAAAAAAAGAAAAAAAGAAAACCAAACCTAAGACTTCTATTTTCCCCCATTCTTTGTGCATGCAACAAATAAACATCTAAAAACAGTGTCATCATGGAATTATTAATGTGTCAATTTATTTTTTATAGTACTGAAGAGGAATCATTTAAAAAAATTGTTTCTGACATTATAATTCCAACCCCCAGCAGAGAGTCAATGCCCAATACACATCTGTCAAATGACAGAAGTCTGATAGCAGACGTGGTAAATCTAGCAGGATACTCAACTGAGACTAACAGGCTGTTAGAGATGGGAGATTAGCAGTTGGGGGGAAAAAAAGGCAGGACAGGAAGTGTACACACTGGAATTAACCACATACAAGTAAGTTGAGAGAATAAAATGCCCATAAAAAAAAAAGCATACAGAAGACAGGGACTAAAAACTTCTGCAATATAAAAACTTAGAGGGGGAGAGAAAGGAGCAGGAATTAACAGGGAAAGAAGAAAATGAAGCATCAAAAAAGGGGGGGGGGAGGAAGTGGGATCATTAGACATTAAAAAAAGGGAACTAGCACAGTGATTTATCAGTAAGTTAAGAGAGGGACTGAGCATCAGAAAGAGCTTCCAGACGGCATTAAGGTGTCAAATGCCAGATACTGTTAGGATGAAAGAAAATAAAATTCAGAAGAACTGAGTGCATTTCATAATTAGAACATTACTGATAACCTCTATAACACAGAAGATCAGGGGTGAAACTAAGTTTGAAAGTGGTTAAGTACTAAGTGAGTGGTGAGGAAAGAGAACTTGATGATTCCTTATTATCAGCATAAGAGATTTTTATTCTGAGATTTAGAAACAGTATGAAAAATAAAATTACTCATCACAGCATGAAAAACAGAACTGAACTCTAATAAAAGCGAGAAGAAGCATCTTCTTAAACAAACCTTTGTCAGTAACACAGAATACAGAAAAAGCAATACTCCAAATCTGTTTCCCCAGACTGAATACTGGTCCAAGACAGCATCTTTTAATTCTGATAAACTTCTGAATGAGCTTTTTCTGGTGGGGGGGGGGGGGGAAAGAATTAAGTATTAGTATTATGATAAGACTGACTACATTGACAAATGGGAAAATTTTTAAATCGTCTTATACATTAAACTGTATATGTACAAATGAGATTTCTGCGTCTCAAATTTTCAAATACAAATGTAGCCATTAAAAGCAAAAGCTGTAGCTGCTGACAAACGTTGCTAAATATATACCATTAAAATAGAATGCCTACTTGTCAGGAAAACTCTTCATCACTTAGATGAACTGTCTGGCATCAATAATGTCTACAATAATTACACATTTTTAAAGAATGAAGTAGCTCTAAGAAGTGTTCAAGAAAAAAGAAAACTTTACTCTGTAAAAGCCTGAAAATTATGTAATAAATATCTGAATACCAAAGATAAGGTATACATTTGTGGCTTCTTTTAAAAGAAATTAATGTCGTATTTCAAATGCCACCTGTAATTCTATCAATGTAGCTATCCTTACCTTTAACAATAAAAAGTTTAACGCTGTAATGAAAATATGGCACTTTTGACGGGAATCATAGAAGGCATATTTTGGCAAATGAAATAATAATTCAAATATTTATCCCATTAGAAATCTTTGTATTCATTCAGGTCAGAGAAACATTAAGCTAGAATGATTTTTTTCGTTGTAATGATGAAGCATCTTTTAATATAAAAAAGTGTATTCTGGTAGTTAGCTAATTTAGGAATCAGAATAATTTAAGTAAACATTTATAAATTATTATTAAAAAGAACTGATAACAAATTAATCCTCAAGTATATAAATCTAAGTACCTTTCCACAGTATGAACAGACTTAAAATGGCAATGTGTCCACAAGGTAAGTATTTTAAATGTTCCAATGTTACTTACTGAATTAATGCATGAAATCGCTCAAAGCCAAGCTCTTCGACAGCCAAGGCAGCTATACATAAAAGACACTTTTCAGCACTACACATGGCAAATAAATGACACAAGATACACACAGCAGGCTGTAAATACTTTCAAGCAATCAAAATTTTCCCTATTTCCTTACTCCCTTCTTAAAATTCTGTTTATTTTCAACTTTACTATAACACAAATCTGTATTTCAGGATCTTAGTTACCATGATTATAACTAAAATGGACATAATACTGAGAATGTAGAAGGGTGATTAAATAATAAACATTTATTTTCAATTCAGTTAGGCTAGTATATAAAATATGAGAAATTACTGAGAGTGCTTCACACATCAATGAAATGTGTCCTGCACTTTTAAATAATCTTTCAATTCACAGATCCAAATAAAATCACCACAGCTAATCTTCCTCCTTTATAACATAAAATCTTTAGGTTAATGTTTAATTATTAAACTAATGTGTATAAAAAGGCACAGCACTTTGAAACTACACAGGTTCAACAACAGCTTTAAGTTTGTTTCCTCATTTGTTTGTACAACTGTTAGAGAAGTTTTCAGTAACTTATTTAGATTATGATCATTAATACAGTACAATTATAAATTTAAAAAAACCAGGAAATAAAAGAAATCATTTAAATCCAAGGTAATGTTTATGTAGCACTTTATACCAAGTGCCAGAGCCCCTTCTAAATGCTCTACAGGTCTAATCTCATTTAATCCTCTAACAACCCTATCATCCCCATTTTACAGAAGAGGAACCGAGGCAGAGAAGAAGCCTCCCTGGAGCACAACGCAACAAACAGCAGAGCTGAGATTTGAATCCAGAGAGTCTTGGCTCCCTTTACAAAGATAACAGCTTTAAAGATCTCATACGTGAATCAAAATACTCTAATTTATCACAATGAACAAGTTCATATATATTTTATAAAGCAAATCTTAGTACTTTTAAATATTCTTACTAGAGAATCAAAGAAATTCATTACGAATTCAAAATTTGGATTTTTTTGAATTACAATTAAAAATGTTTCTTTAGGCTATCGTTTTAAAATCATTTTAATTTTCAAATGTTTTAAACTACTTTTAAAAATCTTTACCGGTCCAAATGGGTTAATTTCAATAAGCTTTTGACACGTGTGGGAAACAAACTGAAATTGAACCTGAGCATTCACTACTGCAAACAAGTGTGCGTTACCAAAAGCCAAAAACTACACACACCACACAAGCCAATGAAATTAATGTTTGTGCACAATGTACTATTGACAAAGGGGAAAACAACTCACATGTAAAATTTCAGGATAAAATAAAAATTCGACCTAACCTTTTCCAAATTGTACTAATTTGCTGTGCAGCGCTTGATTACCTAAATAATTCTACTGGGTATACACTATGAAAGTAGACATAAAGATAGTAATTTAGAAAAAAGAGGCAAGCAAAATAAAAAGCTTAGCAGGCAGGATGGTGAAAAAATATAAAACACAAGAAAAAGAACATAGCTGGGAACAAAGGAAAGAACAGGTAAAAGATTGTTATACGGAATAAAAACTTTAATGTAAGTTCTTTGCATTTGTCAACATCTAAGGTAAATTCTCAAATTTTCAGTTAACAAAACTTTACAAATTTTTACAGTCCTAAAAACAGACTTAATATGGTTTTATTTCATATCCATTTTTAAAAAACGGGGCAAAGTAAATTGGAAAACTACTAAAATATGTTTTTTGAAGAGAAATTAAATCTAATATGCCCACTTAAATTACTCAAGTACCAAAGTTAATACATTATGAGGCTATTTAACCTAGAGCGATTTAACCTCTAACTACAAAAATGTACGGTATACCCCATGGTAAGTACAGAGTGTACTACAAAAATACTAACAAAAAATGTTAAAAGAAAAGATCTTACTATTTTCTTGCATATTAATATATAGATTGGCTTTATGCAGATATTCTTTAAAACAACTTTTAATTAGTTCAACTGTTCCTCTAACAGAATTTTAATGTCCTAAATGCAATATTAAACGTGCTTTCATGAAACCCAGTAAAACCTGGAAAATATTTTAAAGCCAACCTTAAGATTTTTGACTATCATCCCTGTGAATATTTTCCACTTGTTTTCTTCAATTGTCATCAACTCTCAAAGTATGTTAAATTCTTTTTGAAAGGCTATGTTTAAAAAGGCCTCAAACAGAAACATCATTCAACTGTTTAAATTTTAAAAATTACTCCTTGCCAATGTACTCCCAGTAGAATTTGCCCCTACAACTGCAGGAGAAAGAAGACGCTGACATAATCAGAGTCATTTCAGCCTGTGGAGACAATCGTGCCTCAGGGATCATCCTACATGGAAATCGAGATTATGTCGTGAGTAATCAAAATTTACTCTCTATAAATCAGGTGTCCAATTTCTTTAAAAATAATTTCTGCAGAGATGATAGTTAATGGAATGCATCATAGGTAGAATAAGCCACTTCTTCGATATAAGCACGTAGTACTACCAATTATCAAAGTCACACACTAGCAAGAGACTTCCTGAAAAGAAAAACAGAACAGCAATTCTTTATCTACCTCAGTACCACCAGAAGTCTCCATTTTACCAGTGCATTCTGGCAGTTTTGAGGTCGATTGCATAAGAATTTTCAAAGGCTAAATTCCACAGCATATTTTTTATGAATAAGAATAGCTAATAGAGAAATCTTCAATAATAAAAAATTTAAATGAAGGAATAATTAAAATCCTTTTCGTAACACTACCTTAAAATAATCCATATATGTAGACTGTATTACATAATGTCCAAAAAGTTCAGGAGGAAAAGAAACAATACGTAATGAAGAATAATGCACCCATCTCTGCTCTAAGAAACTAAAGATATTTAAGAAATTTTCTAATGTCCCAAAAAAATCCCTTTTTTCCAATACCAAGAAAACCAACATTAAAGCATCTAAAACTAACGTAAGTAGGATTATGTTCTTTAAACTTTCTAAATGAGAGTTCCAAAGCTCCGAAGAGATTGTCATCAAGCAGAAATTAACTAAAACTTTTAGAAAAGTTTAAAAGATGCAATTCTTTTTTCTAAAAATGACACGGTAAGTGCAATATCCTCCAACAACTAAAATAACTGACAGGGAAATGAAAAATACTAAGGCTCATGAATTAAGCTCAGGCTAAAAAAAGAGATGTGTTATGAAAATTTTAAATATTTTTTCTTTAAAATTTTCAATAGTTTTATTAAAACAAAGGTACAAGAAATTAGTTCAGGAAATAAAAGTGTATCTTACAAGAATGTTCCACTTGGCAACTAGACTCTGCACGACTCCCAGAAATACTAGCCGTTTCCTCGGCCGTCTTTCCTCTTAACCAGGAAACCAAGCAGTATGATCCAGAGTTGTCACAACAAGCACTTTCTAAAATATCACATAAGGTATGACAAAGGAGTTCCTTCCGCTCTTCCTCTAAAAATAACCAAAGTATCAGTTATAATGGTTTTCTTTGAAAAGAAAAAATCCTGTCATGGATAACAATATTAAGACTGTTTTAATTTAATAGTGAAATTCAAGCATTTTAAGTGGAGGATTCCTCCCGCACAATAAACCATCTGTTTAAAAAAAACAATGTGCTTGAGGATTAATATGTCATCACTATTAAATATTGCCATTAATTAGAAAAAGAATCCTGAAAAATGAAGAATTAAACATTAGGAGAAAGAATACGTTACTTGGAATAACCTGGTACTGATCGCTCCCCTTCCTTGGGCTGCAAAGGGAGCCCTGGAGCCATGAGGTCTCCTTGACTGCAGAACCAGGCACAGTGTGAGGGCCTGCTGAGACTTCTATTTTTTCCTCATTTCTGAGTTAGTCTAATGTCTTTGATTTCCTTGTCCCACAGGGGTAGTAAGGATAATGAGATAACACATAGTCAGCACATACAATACCACAATTCATTACATTAGCAGACGCCATCATGGTTATGCTGCATAATACAGAAGCTCCCGATACTATACTGCAGTGATTTGGACATTAGACTTTTATAGAAAGGGGCAATGAGAAAATGCTCAGACAACTTCTTCCTGAGCCTTGGCACCTCCCCTTTTCAAGCAGTATGGCTCTCCAAAAGTAAGTACTGCCCCTGAAACTTTCAAAGGGGATATGATGTGTACACATCCTGTGTAAAATTTTATGCTATGGGGAGAATTCTACTTCTCTTAATAGATTAGCAGTTCTTTAAAGGCAAGAATTAGGTCATTTTATAACCACCACGACATTTACATTTATGACAGTGTTATATATTTTATCAATGTGAATATATTTCTGTATAACAAATACCAAATTTTATAAATAAAACATTGATGTTAATAATAGTATCTCTTGGTTTCTTCTCTACAATTTATTTTGCATTTCAGCTATTAATAAAAAATATACGAGCGACACTTCAGCTCTTAAATTCACAATCATTAGAAGATTCTAAGGGTATGGTTTGGAATGGAAACTGTTTTGCCTTTATATATCAAACTAGGATTATAATACATCCCCCATTCTTCCAGAAGTTACTGTGATGTCCCCATGAAATTGTTCACTTCCTAACTAAAGGAAAGACTTTGCAAACTGTCAAGTGGAATGCAAATGTTTGTTGTTATCAGGTAGCAGCACACAGCTCTCTGACCTAATCATCTTGCAGAAGCTGGGACAGCTTCGTATGCAATTTAATCCACAGATATTTGCAGTGTTATCTGCACTGTGTAAGGCACTGTACTAAAAGGTGCAGGAATACAAGGTAACTCCGTTCTTGCTCAGAGCTAAGTAACACAAAACAAACACAAATGACTGCTCCTTACGGTATGTTATCATTTAACAGTTCAGGGAAATGGCACCACTTTTTAGTGAGAGGCCAAAGGTTTTTGTCCTTAGTTCTATTATCCTGTCTTAGACCTCTTGGGTAAACCAAATTTGGGGATACACATATTAACATTTGGAGTCACTGTTGATGAAAATCTCTGAAACACTGAAAAAAAAATAAACCTCAAGAAAAAGTATCCCGTTTACAGTTTATTTTTTAAGATAAATAATTTCAGTTAAACTATTGCCACTGAAAGCTGCACAGATCACCTATAAATTGGAAGGTGAAGGAAAAGTTTATAGAAGACCACTATCATACCTGGGCAATCCCTCCAAGAAGACTTCTCTGAAGAGAACAGGAGCTTCTTCAAAAGAAATGCCTTTACACAATTAAAGTAATAATTATTAGAATGCATTATAAACATACCTTATTCTTTTATTTTAAAATGGAAAAAAAACCCTAATTTGTACCCCTTTATGATCTACATAGTGCTATAAAAATTTCAGAAAGTTTCCCTTCACATTCAACAGTAATTGAGCATATTATTCAGAATATACTACCATATAGACTTGATTCTAGATCCATAAAATTCTTCTTTCATGATACGTATTTTCTGGCAAATAGAAGAACTGACTCAATTGACTCAAAATAACAGACACATAATGTAACACATAAAGAAACTTATTGCTCATTCACAAAGTGATGACCCTAGAAACAAGAACAAGTCTGTCTACATTTCTCTTAGATTCCTTGGGGGAAAAGAAATCAAAATACAAACGTGGTTCTGCTCTATTAGCTCTGATTTGTGATATGAGAATATCACTACAAGTCTCATCACTTTATTATGAGTTCCAACTTCCTGGTTTAACTAAAAAAAGTTACAAGATTTAAAAAAAAACAAATGGACCTCTCACCTTTCCTTAAGTGAGTCAAGTGTGTTATACTAATGATTTGATAGAAAGCAGTTCAGTAGTGTTTCCTTCTCAAAGTGCAGTTTATGGACCACTTCCATCCTCGTCACCTGACTTGGTTATTAAAAATGAAGACCCTTATGTGCCATCTGTTGTATCTGAATTTCCAGGGGGCAGATCCAAGAAGAAGGTTACTTCGATGCTTCTCACTTACATGTTCGAAAGCAGTAGTGTGTTGATAAGAGGACTGCTTTTAGTCAGACACACCTAGGTGTGCATCTTGGTTCCACTACTTTACTAACTAAAAATAATAATAGCATAAACTTTAAAAGGCTGCAGTGAGGATTATATGAAATAATCTACGTAATGCACTTAGCACAGTACCTGCCACCTAATAAGCAATCATTTCAAAATATTTTAACAAAAAACTAAGTAATATTCTACAACATTCTTATAGAAGTAAAATCTACCAATACTATAATCAAGTGTTTCTCACTTTTCCCCAGTATAGCAACAACCATAAAACTGAGGTGTATAACTACATCCCAAAATTCGGGAAAAATGAGGTGGGATACCCATTATTTCACCACTAATACGAACGCTGTTAGTATTCTGATATACTTTCTTCCAGTCTTTCTTTCATACCTGTTTTATTTTTTATTACAAGTGAGAAGCATAACGGGTATGTGACTATGTTTCCCATTTTTGTTTTCCCACAGGATTCATAACTGTAATTCTTAATCACTAAATGTCTACTGAGCTATCAAAATATACTCAAACATCATTTCATGTGTAAATTACGTTACAGTATATTAGGTTTATAATTTTTTCTTTTACTACTATAAAAACTTACTGAACACAACCTTTTCCATATTAAGGATTACTTCTTTAAGATTCACAGAAGTACAATCATTTCATCAAAAAAATCTGCATTATGCTTCCTGTTATAACGTAAATTCCCTCCCCAAATCAAAGTACAAATGTACTATATGGCAGTATGAATATGCCAGCATCATCCTACCCATATATGCACTAGCAATTATTTTATATTTAAAAATTAGAAAGAGTAACCAATAGAATATAGTTACAGTTTTATTTGTACTTTTTTTGGATTCCTAGTGAGGTTGAACATCTTGATTCTCTGGTTGTCTATCATTATTCCACCTGTGATGACTGCATACACATCATTTCACCACTGGAGTTTTAGTGTTTTCTAACCAATTTGTACAAATTCTTTGTATAAGAAAGATAATATCTACTTACTGCAATATTAATTCACTGCAAATATTTTTCTGAGCCTGGAACTCATCCTTTCTCTAGTGTTGACAATAATTAGTTTTAGTTTTTCTTTGATTAAATATTATATCAAGAACATATTTGGTATATGGTATCAGATGATCTAAATTCATTTTGCCCCTCAAACTGGCAACCAGGCATATCAGTGACATTCATTAAATTTCATTTTATTCTACCACTGATTTGTAGTATGTGATAAATTCTTGGTAAATTGCTATATGTAATGTGGTCTAGTCCTGTATTAACTACTGGGTCCCATAATATGCCTATTCTTCTGTCAATAGTACCACGTTCTAATTTTTATTCTAATTTTTATAGTTTAAAAAAGTTTTAATATCTAGACTTGCTCATTTCCCTTCATTAGGCTTAATGGTTTAGTTTTGACTTTTACATTGAAATATTAAAAAAAAACCCAAAATTCTTCTATGATTGAAAAGATTTATGTGACTATGAAACTAAATTACTACCTCAAAGATACAAGAGGGCTTTGAACATTATTACAATTATCCCTTGCAAAAAAATAGCTACCATTGTGGAAATATACTGAATTTTATAAAACAGGGAGCTCCTGTGGTATACCTTGCATTTAACAACATTCATAGACTTTTAGTAAAAACCCAGTAGGGGCAGTATTAATATAATCTAATTTAAATACAGACAGGACAACGAATCTTCAAAATCAGATAGTAAGATTCTGCAAGCAACCAAAACATGCCCCCAGCCTAACAGTATAACAACTCTAATACTAATTTACAGTTAAATTTTATTCTTTATATTCAGTTACTCCCAGGCAACGTTCAAACATTCAAACTTTTCTTAATTTTTTTTATAATTCTAATGCAAAAAATCAATTTTACCCTTTAAAGAAATAAAATGATGACCTATAAAGGTTATATTTTGGAATCAGTCATGAAAGGAGATTTTTTTGCCTCCTTCAGAGATAAATTTTTAATTTAATAATGTGGAGCATAAGGCTTGAGACAAATTTACTTTGCAGCTAACAGTTCAGGAATGTGTTCCTTATGCTCAATGAATAATAAATATCACATTAAATATGTATTTTCAAAACGTGCTGATTAAAACATAATAAATTCCAGCTTCTCTTAGAACAGTTGTAAAGTGACACTGCTGCTCAGACATTTTAAGTATGACAGTAAACTGAAAATTCAATTTGTGGTTTTAACAATGTAACATCTGCAGCAAATCGGCCTTTGAAATTCAAACACTACATTAGGATTCAAAATCATATATATATATATATATATATATATATATATAAATATATTCAGATTAACACTATCTTGCCCAAAGAAAAAACCTTTTTTTAAAATTTCGGAAATTCTGTTTGAAGTCAGTTATTACTAATTTTATTTTAAAAGCCAACGGCCTAAAACTGTAAATACAGCTTATTTTTAAAAATGTATAAGGTTTTAGAGCATGAAAATATTATTCATCTTCAACTTTGTAGGAAAATCATTTTTACAGAAAGAACAAATGAAAAGAATTGCTGATATACCTAACAATAGCATAAAACATTATGACTTGACAGGATCACTGTATTAGAAAGATGTCATTATCATTAATTCCTCATTTTCTGAAGGTCAGTGAACACCTATTACGTTTTCTTGAAAATAAAGACAGTCTACAGGCTATTGCTGCATAACCTGCTTATGTTCTGAATTCATTTTTTATTTTGGATATTTATAGCAATTTACACGAACAAAAGTTAAGAGATAACTGATCATGTCTCATTACATATAGATAGTAGAAAACAAAAAGTCAAGTATGAAACGTTTGAACATGTCCCTCTAAGGAGTTGGTAAAGTAGTCTATGTTACCTGAACAGGTGCAATAACAGCACAGGGGCCACCTTCAAACTGTTCTAATGCAGATCCCTCTGATTCACTAAACACAAACCCTAAAAATGAAAGCAAGTAGCAAAGATTAAAAATGAAATTCAAACAGCAGCCCAAAGAATTTTTAATGTATGCTTTGAGAAAGATCACTTATTACAAAAGCAAAATATCTCCAATTTATTCAGGCACAGTGGTTCTTAATTTTTGGGGGGATCAAGAAACCCTCTGAAAAAAGATCTGGAGCCTATGCTCCCACCCTGTGCCCCAAATGCATGTAAACACACACACACACACACACACACACACACGTGCGCACACAAAATCTGCACCTAGGGACCCCTCTAAGTGGGCTAAGGGGATAAAGTGTGGACCTTAGTAAAAGAATACTAAATTAAATACTTTATTTGATGAAAGACAAGTCTATCTACTGAATTCAAAGAGAATTTTTAGGATCCTTTCCATATAGAATATTTTTTCAACCAAATCTTTGAGTCACATTCTATAAGCTAAAAATTAAAGGCATCAGACAGGGAATGTGCTCATACTAGCTCTATCTCAATTTCACTATTACCCAACCAGCACGGACTGAGAGCAACTAGTAGATGTTCCTACAGACAGCAGAGGGCCAGAAGTCCAGAGGACTGAGTTACTATCTGTATCACTGTTGGGAAATCATTTCGCCTCCCTAGGTCTCTGTGTACTTATCTTTAAAATGACTGTTTCCAATTCGAACATGCTAAGAATATGTAAAGTTTCACTAATGGTTGTAGTTCAGTCATTCATCCCATGAACACTTAATGAACATAAAATACTACAGCAAGCATCTAGGATGTACGCATGAATGACAAAGTCCCTGGTCTGCAGGAGCCAACAGTACAGGTGAACATGGACATATGAACAAATAAATAATAAAGAATAAATGAATGTTAAAACAGAAGTACGGGGGCGCCTGGGTGGCTTGGTTGTTAAGCATCTGCCAGGGTCCTGGGATCGAGCCCCGCATCGGGCTCCCTGCTCCGCGGGAAGCCTGCTTCTCCCTCTCCCACTCCCCCTGCTTGCGTTCCCTCTCTCGCTGTGTCTCTCTCTGTCAAATAAATAAAATCTTAAAAAAAAAAAAAACAGAAGTATGAAGACAGTATTATGGATACAGAAAGGAACGAATTACTCTGCCTGAGTCAAGTCACAACCGGTGACTTTGGGGCTGATCTTGAACAGGAGTTTGTGAGGACAAGGATGAGGAATGACTTTCAGGTAAAGAAAACTTACCTTTATTTAAGAAAAAAGGTTTGGGAAGAACAAGACAAATTTATGGGGCAGGGGGAAATTTAACGTAGCTTAAGGGTAGCATGGGGGTGGGACGGGGGAGATGGTAACTGGGAGGAGGGAAAGCTGACAAGAGGTTAATACTGGGAAGGGCCAGACCATGACAAGTACTAATTAAACTGTAATATGATCATACTGTTTTTTCTCCTTTTTTAAAGGAACAGAATGGGGATGAGACTGTTTCAACAGCCATACAGAGATGCTATCGACCTAATAAAATTGACATTATTAGTATGGAGAGGAGAAACTCTATCCAAATAGTATTTCTTAGGTAAAAATTAAGATTTGATGAGTATGTGCAAGTGGGGCAAAGAAATTAGAGCAGACTCTGAAGTTTCTAGCTTGAGACACTAGGTGATAACAATTGAGATAAGAAACAGCATAGAGGAGCCCATTCCATCCCACCTCTGCTCTCTTAACCTTTCAATCCCTCTCTTTCAAACAGTACTTAAACATGTGTCTCACATATTTAAAAAACAAAAAATCCTCCTTAAGAATCCACCCAAATTTCTTTGAGTGAAGAGTTGAAAACTTACGTAAACACAAAAACCTGCACACAGATGTTTACAGCTCCTTTATTCATAATTGTTAATACTTGGAAGCAACTAAGTTGTCCTTCAATAAGTGAATGGGTGGGTAAATGAACTGCGGTACATCCAGACAACAAAATATAATTCAGCACTAAAAAATAAATGAGCTTACAAGTCATGAAAAGACATGGAGGAACCTTAGTGCATATTACTCAATGATGTAACCAACTGGAAAATGCTAAATACTGTTATGATTCCAACTATAGGATATCCTAGAAAAGGCAGAACTATGAAGACCATAAAAAGATGAGTGGTTTCCGGGGATTGGTGGAGGGAGAAAGGGAAGAGGGATGATATGCAAAGCACAGAAGATTTTTAGGCAGTGAAAATACTGTGAAACCATATTATACATTTGTCCAAACCCAGAGAATGTATAACACCAAGAGTGAGCTGTAAACTATGGACCTTGTGTGATAATGATGCGTCAGTGCAGGTTCATCATTAACAGATATTCCACCCTGGTGGGGTGTAATGCTAATAGGGGAGCCTACGCATGTTGTGGGAGCAGGAGGTATATGAGAAACCTCTGTAGCTTCCCCAAGTTTTGCTGTCAACCGAAAACTGCTCTAAAAAAGTAAAGTCTAAATTTAAAAAATCCAGCTGACCATTAAAAAAAACCCACCGAAAACTCCAACCACCACCCTCTCAAAGCCCACCTAGTTGTCTTATATGCACTCTCTCAATCTCCTTACAATTATTCAACCTTATGATATTATTCTTGTAATTTATTTAACCCCCAAAATTTGGCTTTCAACCTCTGACTGCACCAAATTCATTCTCACCAAGTTCATCAATGACCAATACAGGCGATTTCTCAAGTCTTTTCTTATTTACTCTCCAGAGAATCACCTGAAAACCTGACCATGGACTTCTGAAAAAACCTTTGCCCCTTGGCTTTACTGGTCCCCCTTGTTGCAAATTTTCCTTTTCAGTTTCTTCTCAGTTCCCTCCGTCAACTTCTCTTCAATGCTAATGTTCCTCATGTCTTGGCTTTAGGATCTATGGTTCTTTCATTCCATATATTTTCCTTAGGTAACTCATCTACTCTCAAGATTTCCATTACTGGTTATAATCAGAGAATTCTCAAATAGAGCCCAGATTACAATTCCAGACATAAACAGAGTTTAGTTTTCTTAACACGGTCCTGTATGATATGATTTCTACCTAAATCTCCTATCTCATCCTTTGCCACTCTTCCTCTTGGACCTTCAGGCATGCCGAGCATCTTTCAGGCCCTCAAATACCCATTTTCTGTCAGGTTTCTTACCTTTGAACATACTGTGCCCTCCACTTGAAACACCTGCTAACCCTTTCTTTGTCATCTTAAGGCAAGATCCTCTTGGTTCAAGACCCCAAAACATGACTTATATCTGTCCATTTCTATCCCATCTCTGGTCTACCCTGAGGTTCAAACCACTGTCATCTGTCATCTAGAATACTGTTAAGTTTCCAAGTAGATGCCCCTGTTTCTCCCCACTTACCCCACCCCCCATCCTTATATGTTCACCATAGAGTTACCAGAGGAATATTTCAGACTTGGAAATCAGATTTTGTCATAGCCTACTTAATACATTTCAGTGGCTTCTCATGGCAATTAGAATGAAACCCAAACTCCTTTTCACGGCCTTAAAAGACACCATGATCAAACCCACATTCCCTCAGTTCACTCTCATATTCATCATCTACAGTGACTTTAGAACATCTCAAGGTTTTTACTTTAGCCCTAGTGCTTGCTGTTCCTTCTATATGCATTTCCCCTTCTCTCTTTAGAAACCTGAATCCTTCTCATTATTAAGGACTCATTTTAGGTGTTAACTTCTCAGAGATATTCCCTGATAAACCTAAGTAGGTCTCTCCTACCATCAGCATAACCAGTACTTTCCCTAATCAATGATTACTTCATTATTGCTTGTTTACTTGTTTATTATTTGCCTATAAGGTATCTTGCCTGTTCTGCTGACCAGTTTTCCTAGTATAGTTAATGCTCAATAAGTGCTTTTTGAACTGTTGCAAGGAAAGATAACAGGGGAGTCTGTTTCTAGGTGTGCCAAGTTCAGTTGTGTGATAACCATTCGGCAACATTTATTTATTTAAGATTTTATTTATTTATTTGCGAGAGAGTGAAAGTGAGAGACATCACAGAGTGAGAGGGAGAAGCAGACTCACCGCTGAGCAGAGAGCCTGATGCGGGGCTTGATCCCAGGACCCTGACATCATGACCTGAGCCAAAGACAGATGCTTAACTGACTGAGCCACTCAAGCGCCCCCATTTGGCAACATTTCTTAGAAGTGGGGAAATATGGGTCTGAAGCTCAGGGCAGGGATTAGGATTAAACACAGCAATTTGAATCATCCTCAACACTGGCAGTCAAAGTAAATGAGAACAAGTAAACAAAAATAATGGAGTTGGGAACATTAAAAAATAAGCAGAGGCTGAGTCAGCGAAGATGGACAAAGACTGGAAGGTAAGAGAAAAACACACTGAAGTCCCCCAGGAAGCAAAGAGTAGTCACTGGCTACAAAGGCTGCTGAGTCGAGTAAAAACATAAATTAAAACACTGGATTAAGCATATCACTGGGAATACAAAAGAAGAAATCCAAAGCACTGGAGAGAGTAAAAGTGATTTAAAGTGATTCAGAATACAAGGAGAAAGAGTAAAAGCAAACTACTTGTTAAACAAATGAAGGCAAAAAATATGGTAACTTGAAGGGTAGCTGGATAAAGAATTATTATTTATACAGAATGAAGGGCATGGGTTTAAAAACAGGAAAAGAGTGATTACATGGGAAAGAGGACGTTTAAAGACTCCAAGTCTTAGAAAGAGTTGTGGTGGTGGGGGGGGGGGGGGGGGGGAAGACTGGATAAACAGAGGTTCTCAAAGTGTGGTCTATAGAAACTTGGAAATCTGAGACTCTTTCAGGGGATCTACTAGGGGTAAAAATAATTCTCGTAAGGATACTAAGACATTATTTGCCCTTTACACTGTGTTGACATTCATAGCCATGGTACAAAAGCAAACAGTAGGTGTGATTGCTGGTGTCTCAGCAAACACGAAGGCAGCGTCATTAAACTGCATTAGCAGTTACCATACTAGTAAACAAAACCACCCTCTCTCAAACACACACACAAAAGCCAATTTAACTAAAGAATGCCCTCACTGACGCTAATTTTATTTAAATCTTGACCTTGAATAAAGTGCCCTTTTTAAAACTATTCTGCATGACAAAATGGAAACTACCCATAAAGCACCTGTGCTACATACCTTGATGATGACTGATCTTTGTCTCAAGAAAAAGCATGTAATTTTCTGAATTGCAAGCTGTAAGTACTTTTTTGTAGAGCACTGTTTTTAATTCTGAAGAGCTACTGACAAACTATGATTATTCAGACTTGGGTATGTGGCAAACCCTTTCTCAGAAGTGAACGAAGTGAGCCTGATACTTCAAGAAAAATAACTGACAGTTATATTCACCAGTGATAGAATTTCAGGCCTTCAAGCATAACTAACATTTTGGAAAACCTGCATCTACCACTGTGAACTTGACAACACCTCAATTCTTAGATATTTTTCTAATGAGATCAGTGGTGACAGTAATAAATGTGATTTTTGATATTGAAATGTGTTATCATTTGGAATGTCTGAATAAACCAGTGGACCAATAACTTTCAAATGACTGATGCATGCTGTTAGAAATGCATGGGTAAAGATCCATTCAAAGTACAAGACAAACCAATGGTTTTCAATTTGACAGAGTACAAAAAATTCATTCATGGGCGCCTGGGTGGCTCAGATGGTTAAGCGTCTGCCTTCGGCTCAGGTCATGATCCCGGGGTCCTGGGATCGAGTCCCGCATCAGGCTCCCTGCTCCTTGGGAGGCTGCTTCTCCCTCTGCCTCTCTCTCTCTCTGTCTCTCATGAATAAATAAATAAAATCTTTAAAAAAAAAAAAAAAAAAAAAAAATTCATTCATGTGGTTTCAGATTGCATGTTGCGAATAACCTCTAAGAAACTACCACCTGTCAAGTTTTGGTGTAGTATCAAAGACAAATATCCACAATTACCTGAAAAGGCTGTTGTATGACTCCTACCTTACCAATTACAATCTTGGTGAGGCTGGATCTTCTGCATACACTTCCTAATGACATATTACAACAGATTGAACTGAGAAGCAAATGTAAGGATCCAAGCTGTCTTCTAATGCGCCAGACATTAGAGAGACTTACAGAAATGTAAAACAATGCCTCAGCTCTCATTAATTTTATTTTTCATATTGAAGTCCTTAACAATTTCTCAGAGTATAATGGGGCCCCAAGTTAAAAAAACTTGAAAGCCACTGGCCTAGCAGAAGCAGTAAATCTTAGCAGGCTTCTAAATTAAATATATAGGCAAAGAGGAAGTGATAATACTGAATAAAAGTGAGGGGAATGAGAGAGAGAGAACTGAGGAGAATGTTAATTCTAAAAAACATTAGGAAAAGCTGACAAGATAAAGAACTGAGAGAAATGCCGAGGTCTCAGCTAAGGTTTGATTACTGCATTTGTATTGATGCCGACCACAATTTTCTCCACTGATACGTAGCAGCCTGGGAGAAACGAAATAGATGACAGGCTATATGGAGGATGAGAAACAGGTATGATGCACAGGACAAATGAGCTCTAAGGGTGCTGGTTATCATGTCAAGACAACCAAATCTGAGGTCCAACCTAGGAACAAGAGATGAAGCCAAGAGGCCCCCCCACTCTGTCCAGTTCTGTTCCTACCAGAAATAAGGAAAGGATCCCTGACGTTGGGCCTAAGGGCAAAGCGAAACTAGAATCTATCAAACATTCGGGCTATGTGATAAACATGAATCAGGAACGAATTCTTACCTTCCTTAAAATTACTAGTAATGTAATGCAGTTTTCAAGATCCATGGGTGGGGCTTATAGCTGAAATGAACTACAGTGAGTTGCTTTTGTATAAAAATCCCATGGCGAGAATTCTAGGCAGATCTGCTGTGCTCCAAATTCTGTTTAATTACGTATACATGTTTGAGTGTGCTGATAATGAGCAAAAGGTTATAATGAAATAAAGTCAACTAAATGTAAATTAACTATGCTATGCTAAAACAAGATAGGCTAAGTAGGCTTCTCCCTTTATAATATAAGGTTTCACTTGAGTTTAATTTTTTAGGATATACAGTTATTTCTCCTGTATTCTTATATTCAAATGATCTCCTACTTTTAAAAGGAATTATCTTTTCACAAAATGGTTTTTTCTGATTAAATCTGAAATCAGCCATCTAAAGCATCTGATCCTAAATACATAATTTTGTATCACATTCCAGTCCTACAGACAGAAATCTCTCAGTTTTACAGCTCGTAACTAATTTAAACCTGAGCCATGAACCTCTTTGTAACTTTCCAATCTTACTTTCATATGACTTAACTATGCATATATACGTTATTTAAATCAGTTTTTTAACTTCTGCCTCCATAATTCTAGGCTCCCAAGTAAACAAAGCCCTTAGAAAGACTTGGTTTGTCATTACAAACTCAATGATATTGGTTGAGTCAAATCCCTGAACTGTGCCTTAGTTTCCTCCTCTATAAAAATGAGGATAACTACATTTATCCTTTGCTATCTCGCAGGGTTGTTGCAAGGATTAAATAAGAATTCCAAAAACTGTAAAGCATAATGCAATGTAAGATATTATGATAGATACTTTGAACTAAAAAACCAAAGTATTTGTATTCAAAGTACCAAGAAATTAACTTTGTCATATAAGCTTACAAATTTTAAGTTTAAAAGAACTGGATCTTAGGTGACATGATTCAGGTAGGCTGGAGAAAGAGGAGTATATCCTTGAGAGAAATAAGAGGCATCCAACAACAAAAACCTCTGAAATGATATGATCCACATTATTCTCATTTTGGAAGAAAAATTAATTAATAATGGTGTATGAGGATGCCTGGGTGGCTCAGTCGGTTAAGCGTCTGACTCTTGGTTTCAGCTCAGGTCATGATCTCAGGGTCATGAGAAAGAGCCCCATGTCAGGCTCTGCCCCGGGCTGGGAGCCCGCTAAAAATTCTAGCTCCCTCTGCCCCTCCCCCTGCTTGTGCATGCTTGCTCACCCTCTCTCAAGAATAATAACAATAATAATTATACTGGTTTAACATTTACTTTGGTAAAATGTTAAATCATATTATAATAAATGTATTAATGTGTAACTACATTTGATACTTACATTTTAACTGATCCCTCACTTATGTTATTTGTTAAATTTTATTTTTTTTATATTACATAACAAAAATTGTCCTATATCAAAAGTCCAAACTCTAATTTCAGCCAACTACAGCTCCATTCCCCTTCCACCTCCATGAGGCCCCCCAAAACAATGAACAGGTATAAGCAGGAATTGTGTTTCTCTCTCTTGGGTTAATCTTATACATTAAACAATAAAATAACTTAAAGCTTAGGGGAAAGGGCGGGGGGAAAGGAAAAAAAAAAAAGATTTCTCAGAGCTTATAATCTAGATCAGGGGTTGACCTGTTTCTGTAAATGCAGTTTTGGAACACAGCCATACCTATATTATCTAGGGCTGCTTTTGCTGCAATGGCAGAGAGGAGTATTGAGACAGAAACAATAAATGCAGCTGACTCTTTTACAGAAAAAGTCTGCCAAACACTGAACTAGAAAATCAATACTGAAAAGAAAACAGAAATTCCCAGTAAGTCAAAATGTTTTCATTTATAATAAGATTTATACTTACTCCTGTCAGATCTAGATGACTCTATTTTGGTTCTGCTGGGAGTTGGTCTATCACACCACTTGCTACCATCCCCAGTACTACTATCCTGGTCTAAGCCACCAACTCTACCCCAATTGATTCCTGCAAATGTCTCTCGTTTGATCTTGCTGTCTCACTCAAGCCACTACACTTTATCCTCAAACACAGCAGTCAGTCAGTTTAAAAACTTGTCATGTCATTTCTCTCCTCTGCTCCAAACCTTGCAATGACCTCTCATTTCATTCAGAATAAACGCCAAAGTCCTTACCATGGCCTATAAGGCTTTCCTGGCCATCATATGAAAATTATTTTTTACATCATCTTTTATTATACTCTCCCCTTCCCTCATTCCCTCTTCAGCTGAACTAGTTTCCTTCCTGCTCCTTGAACAAAAAGCCAGAAATATTCTGCATCAAGTCTTTTATAATGGCTATTCTCCCTGCCTAGAACACTCTTCAGATAACTGCATAACTCAGTTGCTTCTAGTGTTTGCTCAAATCTCCTCTTAAAATAAGGCCAAGCCACACCACCCCATTCCACAACTCCCTATTTCTTTACCTTCTAACTATTACATGTACTTCATTTGTGCTACGCTCATTATTTGTCTTTCTTCCCATTCTACCTACCAAGTCTGACCTGCAGAGGCCTAGGAACATCGCTATAGTTTGTGGGAAAGGGGCGAGGATAAATGGTGCTTCTGAATAAGAGGTAGAAAATACGCACTTTTCTTAAAAAATGATCACAGGCAAAACTGAGCAGGAGGGAAGGAGGCAGGAGTAGAGACTCAATTTCCAAGATAGAAAATAACAGCTGCAAATCTTTAAATTATGTGACTTACTGTCTTTCAAAGAAAAACTGGCAAAAAAAAAAAAAAAACCCAAACACAAACCAAAACCCCATAAAACCCTGTTTCTTCCCCCAAAGTAAAAGGAATTGCAGGAGAGAATTATCTAAAACTGCCAAATGAATTAAAGCAACTATGTGCCACTTCTGTGGCTCACTGATTTCACGTATTATCTGAAACTGCCAGATCAATTAAGAAAAAAAAAACCCAACTCTGTGCTGCAGCAACTCCTGCAGCTTGTTTTAATGTATCAAAAAAAAAACCTTAATGTGATCAATATGGGTTCATAAATGGAATATGCCTAAACATAATTTTACAAATATTTACCCTAAACATCTTACACTTTAACTTGCTTCCAAAAACTTACAAGACTGCAGTTGTCAAAGCACATTACAGACTAGAAAATAGAGCCAAAGTTGGTGTCACATTACAAATGCATTAAGGCAAGTGCAGCAAAGCAAGGTCTTGTGCCTAGTCTCATAATCCCAAATGACTGCCAAAGCAATCTTTAGCAATGATTTCTGCCTCTAAATGAATAAATGAATACAACAGTTAACATCGCAAAGCCAATAACAACCTCCCTCTGATTCAGAGGTGGTAACGTAAAAATATATATTTGGTCACCTGAAAATCTTGATCAATGTAAGACCATGAGGAATTATATATCCACAATATAAGCATACCCTAAAAAGAAAAAAAATCCTTTATTTTTAAATGCCAATGACTGAATAAATCTTAAGGAACTTCTTGTGGCACAGCATTTTCGAATATCATTATAAAGTTGTACTTTAAATAATGATCATGTATCCTCTATGCTTCAATAAGAAATAAAAGTAAAAAAATGATTATTCATCAAATAAACAATTTCTTGTAATTGTCAGGTCACAGCTAGAGAGAGTGATCTTTGGCTTAGCCTACAATTAAACGCTTTTTAAATTAAGTCTTAAGAACCTCCATTGTCTTGAGTGTTTACTGTATGTCAGATATCGTGCTAAGGGCCTCAATGGACTTACATGCCTTCAATCCTCACAACGACCCTGTAAGGTTGACACTACTATTATCTGCATTTTACAGAGAAGGAAACTGAGGCTTAAGTAAATTAAACAACTTGAATCTGGGACCAAAGCACACCTATTCCAAAGCCTTCTCTTAACCGTTATTAGAATGGCCTCTGAATTCTCCTGGAATCTGCATCACAGTATTAACATAAACAAGGCTGAATACTATCTTATTCTATGTTGTAAAATTTAATTAATGCTAACTACTTACACAGGAAGTAATTTTTTCTTAACCCTTCACAGCCTTGTGTACTTCTGGGCTGTTCACTATTAGGATAAATTAAGTCAAAGTAGAAAGTAAGCTTTTTAAAATCTGCAAATGCAGGAGCCCAAGGTTTCAGAAAATATTACTTCAGTGACGTAATTAAAATGTGTAAAAAGAGCCAAATTAATTACATGTTAAGGTTTGGAAACTCAAAGGAATATAGTGAAAACAGAGCTGTATTAGGAATTGGGAGACTTGTAATTCACTCCCATTCTATAAATTTGTGCAACTTTGTCCTGTTTAGCCCCACCACTCATTTTCCTGATCAGCAAAAAAAGAGTGATGGACTAAATAAGCTGACTGTAATACACGGAGTCTAATTTTACCAGCTCTTAAATGAGGCATATCTGGGAGAGAGGAAGGGATTTACTTAAATCCTGAATTTTTGTTACAAAATACACACTATGAGGTAGGAACTTGGATTTACTATGCTAAAACTGCCCCAAATCCTTTGAGAACAGGTATTCTCTAAATAAATGATTTAATAATAAGAATGAATAGCTATTATTTACCGGCCTGTGATGTTTTACATACTTATATTACCAATCCTTATGACTCCAAAGGCTCTTAACCTCACTTAACTTCACCAGTCTTTCTGAAGTCACCTTAAGTAGTGTGCAATGTTGTGTTTTATTATAATTTCAGAATTACAGATAATTGCTAGGATCAAGTACCTAACGCAGGGCCTGGCACAGTGCAGAAATTCAATAAATGGTAATTTTTATTTCATTAGTGTTCGTATTAATAAAACTTCTTACATAACTCAAAATCCCATCTGGACAATTAGACCAGCACAGAAAGTGCTATGATCCACATTTCCTTTTAATTTTAACAGATACCAAACCATCTCAAAGCCCGGGATGCTTTGGGTCAAGAGAGCACCTGATAGCAAACAACACTATATTCATACACCGAGTACTATGTCTAACCACGTAATTAAAATACAAACAACAGAGCTGCTTTCTGGAATTAGCCACTTTGACTTTCCTGCGGACTTCACTCTCTCTCCAAAATTAAACCAAACACAAGTATCATGAAGCCTGTTAGGGGGTTAAGATTCAGGGGGCCACAACACTTCCTGAGAAACTGACACCGGGGCACAGAGCGTACCCTCAGTGTCACACACTGCAGCCCAACAACCACCCCTGCTCTCCAGTCGGAGGGCAGCCCAGGGAGTGGCAGAGGCGCTTCGGGGCTTCCGTGTAACCATTTAGCTGTAACCATTCTCCTACCCAACCACTCCCCCCAAGGCAGGCAGGGCGTTTCTAGAAAGTCGTTTCAGAACTGAGGACAACCGGGACAGAGTGAGGGGCGAGCCAGGGGGCACAGCTAGCCTCTCGCAGGGCAAAGGAAGCGGCTGGACGTCTGAGCCCAGCCAGGGTACCTTGCGTCCAGCGGCAGAAGATGGTGTCAGAGAGACCGGGGCTGCTCTTGGTGCCCCACACCAGCTCCATCAGCTCTTTAGTCAGTTCGGACATGATGGGGTACCGGCGAGCGGGTCTTCGCTTTCAGGACTCCTGCCCCGGAACATGGGGAAGGGGCGCCTTCGGAGACAGGAGTTGAGGGACGGCAGCGGCAAAAGAGCTCGAGGTTTGGACGCGAGGAAGACGAAAGGAGAGAGACGTACTTGCAGAGACCGCGCCTGTCAAGCCAGCCGGAGCGGCAGCAAGGAGTTTCCCGTACCGGAAGTGCCGGGCCACTTCCGGCTCCCCTGTAGCTACCGCCCCCCACGCCAGGAGGGCCCGGGAGTCGCCTCCCCGGAAGCGGAAGTGGGGGGGCAGGAAGCGCTTCCGACCTCTCGGGAGGCCGCCGGCCTTCCTGCGCTCAGCCTCCGGCCTTAGGTGGGCTGACAGCTTTTGTGCCGGCGGACTTGCAGCGTTCCCTGGGCGTTGGCGTGTTTTTTACCATCCAGGAACACCTTCCTCGGCGCACTGCCGTGGTCTTAGCGGTAGGCTCTGAGGACGAAACCTTAGGGCCTGAATATAGCCTAGTCTTTAAAAATTTGTAATATTAGTTATACTGAACTACACTCTAAAGACGATGGTTGAGTCTCAGCGAGGAAGAGCCACCAGTAATGTAAAGGCTGTCAGCCTGTATGCCTCGATAAATCCTATAAAGTCTAGCCAACTATTATATACATTACCGAAGGGTGTGGTATAATGTGCATTATAGAAATATCTCTACCGGATGTAAGGCAGAATTACAAAGCTATTTATAGGGAAACAGATTCAAAGCAGCCGGTCGTGGTAACTTCTCTGTAACTTGCTTATGACCGTTACCTTCATCCTAGTATTTGCAAAGAATTACTCTCCTGGGATATAAATTTATGGAAATCAAGGACTTGTCTTATTCATAGTACCTAGTATGGTGCATTGAACATTGCTGGATCAATAAGTATTAGTAGAAGGAATGATAACCTGCCTTTACGGGAATTTAAAAATTCATTATCTTTCAGCATGCGAGGGATCAGGGGAAGTAGTACTGACTGGTCCAGTTAAATATCTAATGTTTGCTTGGTGGTTTACAATTGATAGGTTTATTTCACTTCCTGAAAGACATAGAAGGGTCTATGTTCATAGAGGATGTAAGTGGCAGACCTCTAAGTTCAGAGATGTTTGCCACAATTGTTTTCTTTCCATTACTATACAGATGGTTATAGATTTGATTAACTCTCTATAGATATGGGGGAAAAGGGCTAAACTTCCAAAATGTAATTTTAAAAATAGAATATTTCTTGGTCTGTGATTTTTCTTAAGTTTCCAGCTACAAAGAGCTGGCGAAATCTGTCCTTTCCACTTTTAGGTATATTCTTTATTTGCAATGTTTTAAAATTTTTTAATTAACGGCATATTTTTAACAAGGAATGTTTGATTAATGTTAAATTATTTATATTGTTTATTTCATTAGTTATAACGTCTAAAATGTGACCTTGCTTAAATACAATAGAAATGCAAATTAATATTTAAAATTTTCTTATTCACTATATATAAACATAATACATATTGAAAGCAGTCAAGTTTGCATTTATATCTGGTACAGGACAATAATGGCTTTCTCTTACCAAAATAACTTGAAAATTATGTAAATTTACTTTGAAGTATTTATATTGTTCCATATTTTATCACATATTTATTTCTTAATACCATCTATGTGTATCATTAGGATGTACACAGGTTGCATGAATGATCTTTAGTCCTAAAAGAGAGTCCTAAAAAAATCAGAAACTTTCTGTTCATATGTAAATTTTATTAGTAATATTTCCCTTTAATTCAAATTCAAGTCAGTGCACAGCCATAAAACTGGGCTGAGATTTCCATCATGATTAATTCCCTTGAGCCTTCTTTACTACTTCACAGCAACAGAATTAATTACTACATGAAACCCTAACTCTGTGTTTAGTTTCCTGTCTTTCCCAAAATTTCTCTGTCAAACAAAGCACAATGACTTCATTACCTGGTTCCCAGCAACTACCATGGAAAGAACAATTCTCCACCTGGAAGCCCTCAAACACCCAATTTAGTGTACTTACATTCCATTTACCTAAGAAAAATAAGATCTTTAAAAAACCTACCCTACAATATGATTAATACATCCTAGGCAAGTTACTCAAACAATCCCATACTCACTTACTAATAAAACTATTTTTTAAAAAAGATTTTATTTATTTATTTGACAGAGAGAGACATAGCGAGAGAGGAAACACAAGCAGGGGGAGAGGGAGAGGGTGAATCAGGCTCCCCGCCAAGCAGGGAGCCCGATGTGGGGCTTGATCCCAGGACCCTGGGATCAATACCCGAGCTGAAGGCAGACGCCCAATGACTGAGCCACCCAGGCGCCCCATAAAACTATTTTTTAATATGCCCTACATCTTCCAATAACAGCGTAAATCTATCAAACAAATGAAATTCTTTCCTTTGCATTAGCCTGACCTCATCTCAGCAGGATAATTTTCCTACTAAGCATTTAAGCCCACCATTGTCATTCTAAAATATGGCATAGTGCATCATTTCCCAAAGCATCTTCTACTAGCATTAATGCATGCTGGAAAAGGGGTTCTATCATTAAATTCTGGGTTAAATAAAGTTAATTGTTCACTGCAACTCTCTGAGAGAGAGGATTGTATTCAGGGTTAAAAGTCATTTGAACGATTTTATTCACTGAACTTCTCACATAGTTTATGTTCTGCAGAATACTGTTTGAGAATCACTGGTATAATGGAATAGGCTTTTGATTGGAATGAGAAAATGTGAATGTTATGTATATGAATATGATTAAGAGGTATAAACTTAAATTTAAAAAAAGAAAATATGAATGTTACTTCTTATGTGAGTACTAACTGTGGCCTTGGATGAGTCATTTTAACTATACTATTTTTTTATCTATAAATTAAGAGAACTGTCTTTAGATAATCTCTTAAGATGTCATTCACTTCAGATTCTGTCCACTTCTATGATTTAAAAAATTGTCTGCTAAGAAGTTAAGATATATGGTAAGAGTGAGAAGAAAAAGAATGTTGAGCATATAGGATAAATAATTTAGCATTATTACTCACTAACACATTATTCTTCACTAACCACTAAAAGAGGTTATTCACCACTTAACACTTACTGGTGCTAACATTATGGAATGAGAAGATTAAGTCCCAAATTGTATGTTAATCCAAGACTGGCATATTAAATAGGTACAGAATATTTGCATACTTGGATGTGTCATAAGCACCTTGAACTTGCTATGTGTCAAATAAAACGTCTTTCTCCATAAAACTCCTTTTTCAATGTTTCATAATCAGTGAATAGTACCATCCTCTACAAACAATCACATTTTTTAGTGTTCTCAATTTTGATAGGATTAATAAACAACCTCTTTGAGGCTCAGTTGCCACATTCATAAAGGAAGGTCATTAATAATAATTACATCATATAATGATGAGATTTAACAGAAAACATCTTATGTAAAAGAAATATGCAACTGAAAAATACTAATCTTATGTTAGCTGTGTTAATGGCTTGAACAAAGTACCATAGGAGCAAAGATGGAAGATGAGTTATTTCTGCATTTGAGCGGGATAGAATTTTGACTAGAGAAGAAAGGGAGGACATGCATTTTTGACACGAAATACTATTATGGCAGGAGCCTGGCATTTGTATCACTAGAAAGAGATGAGTCAGGAATGTCAGGTTAAGGAGGGTGCCATAGACTGAATTGTGTCCCTTCCGAATCCATATGTTGAACCCCTAACCCTCTAAATGTAACTGTATTTAGACTGTTCCTAAAAAGAGGTAATTAAGTCAAATGAGGTCATAAAGATGGGGCCCTAGCCCAATGGTGTCCTAATAAGAAGAGGAAGACACCAGAGAGCTCTCTCATCCCACATGCACAGAGACAAGAGTCTATGTGAGAACAGAGTAAGAAGGTGGCTGTCTATAAGCCAGGAAGAACCATTAACCAGCCCCGATGGCACTTGGATCTTTGTACTTGCAGCCTTCCAAATTGTGAGAAAATTAATTTCTGCTACTTAAGTCACCCAATATTTGGAATTTGGTTATAGCAATCTGAGCAGACTAATATAAAGGGCCAGAATCTTAATAACATTGAATACTATCTTACATAGTTAAGCAGCTAATATTTATTGATCACATTTTATGCCAGTCACGGTACTAAGCAATTTACATGTATTACAGTACAGAAACCCTCACCATTCTGGAAAAAGTACTCTAGTGATCTCTTAGGAGGAAAAATCTTTGCCCTGAGTCATGCAATACATGGAAAAACTAGGAATGCAAACCCAGATTTTTCTGACCCAGAACCTGTACTGAAACAAAAAGTTCAGAACACAGGCGATTTGATTCCAGAGCCTGTGGCCTTAATACTACTCAGTTCTTAATAATATGAACTTTAAATATAATAGGAGCTAGTTAAGATTTTTCAACAGTGTAGTAATATTACATCATCCTTATAATTATAACTGGCAGTATGCAGTGAGGACAATGATTTAAAATGGGAAAGCCTGGAAACAGCTAACCCGGTTAGGAAGATACTGCAATAATCCTTGAAGAGATGCTTAGGACTTAAAGTATAACAGTACTAGTGTCAATTTCAGTGAGGGGCAAATCCCTTGGACGTTTTAGAAGTAGAATGGATAAAACTTGGTGATTTACTATGAAAGGAAGGGGACATTAAAATTTAATAAAACTTAACTATGCTTAAATACAAGATTAGCATCTCTGTTGATCAGAAATAGAATAGAAACACAAATGGGGATCAAAACTATAGGTGTGCTTGGTTCCAGATATGGAAACAGGAGTAAATAAGTAGGAGTTTGTCTTCTGAAGGCTGAAGTTTCCTGAAGCTACTACCTAGAAACTGGATTTGAGGAGGCTGACCCTGCTCCAGAAAGAAAGCTATGACCACTGTATTATACTGTGTTCCTGGTAATAAAGAGGGTGTAGGAGAATAAATAGATCTAAAGAGAACAGGGAGGAAGTGTATTAATTTTCCATTGCAATCTTAACAAATTACCACAAAATTTAGTGACTTAACAACACAAATGTATTACTTAGTTCTGAAGGTCATATGTCTGACAAGGGTCTCACCAGGCTAAAGCCAAGGCTATTCTTTCAATAGGCTTTGGAAAAGGTTCATTTCCTTGCCTCTTCCAGCTTCTAGAAGCTGCCTGCATTCCATGGCTTGTCACCCCCTTCTTCCATCTTTAAAGCTAACAAAAGCTAGTTGCGTTCTTCTAACATCACACCACTCTTGAGTTCCTCCTCTTGTTCCTCTTCCAGCTTTAAGGACTCAGTGTGAGTCCCTGCAGCCGCTCTGGGATAATGCCCTTATTTTAAGGTCAGCTAATTAGCAACCTTAATTTCCTTTGCAACCTAATTCCCCTTTTCCACATAATCTACACAAGTTATATTCACAATTTCCAAGGATTAGGACCTGAACATCTTTGGATGGAGGTAATCTTCTGTCTGCCAAATGGAATGAGAGATAATGATCAGTGTCTCAAGGGCATTGAAATGAAGATGTTCATTAGATGTTCACTAAAATTTGGGGTCTAGCATTTATCCATCCAATAAGTATTTACCTACTGTCTACTATACAGGCACTTTTATACACACACACACACACACACACACACACACACACACACACACACACACACACACACACACACACACACACACACACCGGGGATCCAGTAGTTTAAAAATTGACAAATATTCTTACCCTCATCAAAATTACATTCTAATATGGATAACATACAAAAAAAAACAAATGAAGTATTTGGTATGTTACATTAAAACCTCTGTAGAAAGTAAAGCAGAGAAGGAGAGCTCTGGGTGAGGAGTAGGGGTTGCAATTTTATCTAGTCCTTCCCTAACTCATGGTAAAGTTGCATGTAAGCAGAGCCATGAAAGAGTGAGCCAAGATATACAATGATAAAATAGTTCAGGCAGAGGAAATATCACCTGCAAAGACAAATGGAGAGATAGCCAGGTTAGCTGGCAGAACTGCAGGCTGCACACTGAAGTTGCGGACAAATGAGGAAATAGCCTTTTTTTCTGCACTGCAACTTTCCTACTGGGGCTTGTTAGGGGTCCACCCAGCTTCTTTCTCTCCCACAGATATCTTGGGAACCACAAGGTCTGTAAGATTATATGGCGGAAGAGGCAGAGGGCTTTTACTGCAGCCTGACCTTGCAGCAAGGTCTCTTTTTGCACTTGACTCCACTCAAGAATTCATGTGCCACGTGATAAATACGATAGAATATCGTGCTCGGGTATGGAATGTACTGCCTCTGAAGTATAAAGCAGGCTACTAAGCATTGTGCTCTTTTCTTAGTGGTTGGAGGTACAAGGTACATAACTTGTCTTATTTTGGAGGGAAGTCCAGAAACGCCCAGACCAGTAAACCCAGAAACGTTTCACTGATTTGATAGGGCTCCCGTATCTTTGTTGAGTTTATCCTTCACCCTCTGGAGCACATTTCTTACCAGGCATCCAGAGTACAGCTGATCCTTGAATAACACAGGTTTGAATTGCACAGATCTATTTAATATGTGGATTTTTAAAATATAGTACAAACTGTAAATTTGCTCTTATGATTTTCTTTTTTAATTTTTTTAGAGATTTTATTTATTTATTTGACAGAGAGAGAGAGAACAAGATCACAAGTAGGCAGACAGGCAGGCAGGCAGGCAGAGGGAGAGGGAGAAGCATGCTCCCTGCTGAGCACGGAGCCTGATGCGCTGCTCAATCTCAGGACACTGGGATCATGGCCTGAGCCGAAGGCAGAAACTTAACTGACTGAGCCGCCCAGGTGCCCCAGCTCTTATGGTTTTCTTAATAACATTTTATTTTCTCTCGCTGACTTTATTGTAAGAGTACAGTCTATAACACATATAGTATACAAAATACATGGTAATTGACTGCTTATTTTATTTGCAAGTCTTAATGCCAAGAGTAGGCTCTTAATAGTTAGGTTTTTGAAGAGTCAAAAGTTGTACACAAATTTTCAACTGCATGAGAAGTCAGCACTTCTAAACCCCTCTGTTGTTCAAGGATCAACTGTACTCGCCATTTCTTAGTTATCAGGTCCAATTAATATGATGTTATGTGTAGTAGCCAGCTTCCAAGCCTGTCCCCAGTGATTCTCTCCCCTTGCTATTCCTCTATTTCTGCATTCCTCTCTCACACTGAATAGGGCAATCTTTCCAGGGCAAGGTCATGAACCTTCTTCCTTGCTTTCTTAGGGGATGCTGCCTGCTATGTTATAAGGGCCCTCAAGTAGCCCAATGGAGAGATCCATGTGGATCTAAGGTTTCTTCTTAATCATTAACACCCATTTGCCAGCCAGGTGGGTGAGCCAGTTTGAAAGTGTGACTTCCAACACCAGTCAAGACTTCAGATGACTGCAGCCCTGACAAACACCTTGACTGTAAAATCCTCAGAGACTGTGAGCCAAAACCTAACTTTCTCCCAAATTCCTGATCAACAGAAACCATGTGATGTAATAAATGTTTATTGGTATTTTAAGTCCTAAGGTTTGGGGCACTTCATTATGTAGAAACAGATAATACATCATCAATATACTGTACCAGTGTGATGTTCATGGAATTTCTAGATAGTCCTGATCTCTTGGGGCTATCTTGTAACAGAAAGCAGTAGACATAATACAAATTGGGGGCAAGATAATGCATATGTATTGTAGTCCATCCCATGTGAAAGTGAAATGCCTCTGATCCTCCTTACAGAAAAGTATCGAAGAAACACATTTATTTTATCAGTAGTCACATTCCACACACCCAAAGTTGTATGAATCTACTGTAGTAGAGATACCAAAGCCCACACAGGAGCCGCAAGAAGGGCTATTCTTTAGCTGTTTGTAGTAACCTACCAACATCCACCTTTATTCATCCAGTTCTGAAAGGGACCAGACTGGTGAATTAAATGGGGACTATGATGGAGATCATTATTCCGCATCCTTTAAGTCTTTTAGCGTGGCACTAATCTTTGACATTCTTTCCAGAATGAAATATTGTATTTGATTTTCTGTCTTGGTTGAAGGGAGCCATCTTAGGGTAGCTAGTCTCTGAAATGGCTCTCAATGCCCTTTACCTCCTGCCATTCATGCCCTGTGTAGTCCCTTCCAACAGTGAATAAGGCTGAGGTGGGTGACCTCAGAAGATAAGATACTGCAGAAATGACATTGTGTGATTTCTGAAGCTAAGTCTTAAAGGGTGTTGAAATTTCTGCCTTAGTTCTTTTGGATCTCTTATTCATGGAAAAGCCAACTAACATGTCATGACATACTGAGGTAGTCTTATGGAGAGGCCCACATAGAGAAGAACTGAAACCTTCCCCCAATAGCCAATATCAACTTGATAGCCATGGGAGTGAGCCATCTTCAAGTGGATCCTCCAGACCATTTGTGCTTTCAGATCACTGCAGCCGCAGCTGATATCTGACTGAACCTCATGAGTAGCCTTGAGCCAGAACTACCCAGCCAAGCCGCACCTAAATTCTTGTCTAAAGAAACTAAAAGATAGAAGATATTTATTGTTATTCTAAACCACTACATTTGGGGGTAATTGTTTATATAGCAATAGATAGTTAATAGAGATTTTGATATTGGGACTGTGATGCCACTCAAATAAAAAAATCTAAAAAATATGGGCATTTCTTTGAAACTAGGAAGGAGGTAGAAGGTGGAAAGCCTTTAAAAGAAATGTTAGGCAAATGGCAGCAATGAGACTGTTTATGGGAACCAGGTGATCCCAAGGGGATGGACAGTGAGGGCTTAAAGGACAGTGAGAAAAATACTATTGGAAACTAGAGCGAAGGGGATCCCTGTGTAACATGCTGTCTCCTGCACTAACATGGAAAGTAGAAAATTTCCTTCGTGAACTGGGTAATGTCTAGGCACACTGTTGAACATGCCAGTTGGCTTCTTCTTGTCGCCTATAGTAAAATCCAAGAAGAGAGAGAGATGCTCATGAAATAACTGTTAAGCATGAAAATGAAGGATTTGCTGGTTTGGAGAATTCCTGGACTTTCCATAGGATGAATGATGTAAACATTTAAAAATGGATTCCAGGCAAAGATTAAGTGCAGGAAAAGTTCAGGAAAACATGGTCTAAAAATGAAGAGGACAATGTGCCTGTAAAGACCTTAGAAAAATCAGTCAAACAAAAATCCTTGTAATGTTTTAAAGTTGTGTCTCATGGACCTTCTACTTTAAATAGTAGGGCTTCTAAGAATCTAAAGTGTGTTATATTTCAGTAGCCTCACTGGGAAGTCCAATTAGAAAAAGGGTTATCTCAAAGAGACTTGCAGTGTGGCTATTATCTAAGGGACTAAACTTTAGTAAGATTCCTAGGAGAACCACAAAGATTTTAAAAATAAACATATTCTGTTCTCTTCTAGGATTTTTATGGTTTCAGGTGTCACATTTAGGTCTTTAATCCATTTTAAAGGTATTTTTGTGTATGATATAAGAAGGTGGCCCAGTTTCATTCTTTTGCATGTTGCTGTCCAGTTTTCCCAACACCATTTGTTGAAGAGACAGTCTTTTCCTGCATTGGATATTCTTTCCTGCTTTGTCAAGGATTAACTGACCATATAGTTGTGAGTTCATTTCTGGTACAGAAGTGTTGAATCATATATTGTATACCTGAAACTAATATTACACTGTATGTTAACTAACTGAAGTTAGAATAAAAACTTAAAAAAACACTAATATATAATTTAAAAATAATCATACTTATGGAAGCAGCACTAATTTGAACTGAAAGGAACAGGGACAATAAAAATAAAAATTGAACTTTGAATCCTCAAATTTATGTAGGAAGAAGGCTGAGAACATGACCAGTTGTAAATTTGAGATACCCTTCATAAGTAAAGGAAGGGTAGAACCAAAAGTTCAGAAGGCAGATCCAGAACCACACCGAATCATTCCCAAGACTTAAATCCTAATCAAGGATCTATGAACATGTGTCTGATGTTCTAGATTTTAGAAATGGGCCCATAACTCCAGTATCCCTTCTGTTTCACCAGTTTTATATGGAAGAGTCTATGGTGGTTATCCTATCCCTGCCCCACCATTTTGATGGGTGTGCAGACCAGATAACTGTCTCTTCATTCATTAGTCTTCAGAAACTACATTCAAGGAAGCTCATACATGCTTGTCCCTAATTTAGATGATGAGGTCCATGGAATTCAAGTTGATATGGCAAGGGTATGAGACTTTATGAGAATTCATGTGTAGGAGCGACTTGAATTATTAAAAGCCAAATGGTGGTCTGTGGGACACAGCCTCCATGATGGTAACCATAATTCATGCTTCTTGATATTCATGCCCTTGAGTGGTTTCCTACCACTGGATGGGGCTGAACGGTGTGACCAGCACAGTATTGTGGAAGTAAAGGTACCTGATTTCTAAAACTAGGTCATGAAAAGTATTGAAGTTTTTGCCTGATCTCTTGGATCTTCCACTTTGTGGGAAGCCAGCTGCCATAATGGGAAGATATCTAAGCTGTGTGTGGATAGGCACATATAGAGAGGAAGTGAGGCTGCATATCCCCATCCGAAACCTCAGGATACCACTTTATTATGAGGGCCCTGACCTAGGCAAGGAGAATTTGGCCTCCTCTGAATTTTTGATATTCTCACAAATAAATTCTATATCTAGCCTTTAGCTTTGTTTACTCCCTTACTGCAAGAAATTTTGTTTTTAATGCTGCCAAGGACAACTTTGAGTCTCATACTTTGTCTTAGACTGCTGATTAGTAAACCTGAGCCTGTAATTTTCTTTCTTCAATGTCCCAATGGTATTTACAAAGTGGTCAGTCTTTGTAATCCTATTTCACTCAGTAGACACTGGTTGCCACCCTGGCTCCAGTTTGATCCAGGATAATTCTTTGTGGAAAAGGGCAGCTATAAATTTTAACTGTCAATAATTTTCAGTAGCTGGGGGTTGGCTACACTGACTGATTCAATGAAAAGAACCTTGGTGGAAACCAATAGAATCCATTACAGGAACAAAAAGTAAAAAAGCCTTTGGCAATATCATACTTAGTGGAGAAACTAGAAAATTTTCCCTTTTAGATTGGCAACAAGAAAAGGATGCCTGCTATTGTCGCTTTCATTCAACATAATAAAGGAGGTCATAGTCAGCAAGGCAAGAAAAAGAAATGAAAGGGTGAATAAGATAGAAACAAAACTGTCATTATTCATAGCCTGTCCCATGTTTCATTCTATAGGTCGTACTTTTCCCCTGAATTTCTGTAGCAAAGTTTGCCTTTAATGTTCAAGATCTTTCTCTCCCAATGTCACTTATGCTTTCCTTTAGGGCTTGCCTATCTGTGAGTCCCTCACAGCACATACTGAATGCCATTTGGATAGATTGAGGCTCATATTAATGAATATGAAATTCAGCTGTTTAATTTTTATCAGTATAAGAATATAACTCTTTTTCCATATTCTGGAAGAAGAATGGCAACTTCTGTTGGGTAAAGCTTATAAACTGGATAGAATGAGACAGCCAGAAATGTTCTGGAGGATTTAAACCAAGTCAGCAATGGTAAAACTGGATAGGAAAATTGGTTCCAAGCATTGAAACTGCTTTTAATCTCAGAATGTCTCCCCAGTTTTCTTGGTTATCTCAAGTTGGAGCTTTCCAAATTTGCCTGACTCAAGTTCATATTGGAGTGCTAAGTATAAAACCAGAGAAGATTGAATTAGTGTCATGATCACTCATGGCAGAATGCCACGCTTGCTGTGGGATGAATGACCTCTGCCCCTAAATCTTTCAGTGCCACACATTGTGCAACACTGGGAGGCAGCTTTAGGTGAGATTGGAGCCTAGATGGGCCAACGTCTGGTTCACATTAGCACAGAATAGTAGATCTCTGAGGCTGCTTCTATTTTTTCTTTTTATTTTGAAACTTATTATAAAAAATTTCAAACATGCAAAAAATGAAGGGAATTATAAATACCTCTTAGATTTAACAATTAAATCATTGGTTTCATCCATTTTGGGTAAATTTTTAAATACAAATTAAAGATATCATAACAATATACTCCTAATTATTTCACTATGCATCTCTAAAACTAAGACACTTTTCTACATAACCACAACAGTATTATCACACCTAACAAAATAAATCATTCCCTAAAATAATTTAATATTATTTAATATTATCCATATATCTCCATTAGTTCATACAATTCCTTTTAAATCTAGTTTCTTCAGACCATGATTCAATCAATGGCAATATACAGTATTTCTCTAAAGGATATTTTAATATAGAGCATTCTCTTTCTTCTTTTTTATAACATTAGTTTTTTGAAGAGATCGGATCAGTTTTCCCTTAGAACATCTGATTTTTAAAGTATATATGCTTCCTTTGTGGATTGTTTGATATTTGGTATCACTGTAGGTTTTGGTATTTCCTATAAATTGGAAGTTTAGGTGTAAAGATTTTATTTGATTTAATTTGAATACATTATTAAGTTGGTAAAATCTTCTTTGCAAGAATATTTTAAGAATAATACTATGTGTTTCTTATTACATCACATCAAAAATCTGGCTGTCTAATTATTAATGTTGCTGATATTGATCACAGTGTAAGGTGTCACCATAAAGGAATGTGTGGGCTCTACTTTAGTTCTGTATTAATTCCATTTTCTGTCAACTTTTTGTCTAATGGTTTGGCATCCACTAAAATCTTGGCCTGAATCAGTTACTTCATTAGGCATTGCAAAATGATTATATTCTGTTTATTTGTTCTTTTTTTCCTAATTTTCTGAGTTAGATTGTTAGTTTCATTATTTTTAATCTTTTTGATGCTTTCTAATATAGTGTTTAGTACTACAAAATCGGCAAGAATTAAACAAGTTTTGATATATACTATTTTCATAATCATCATTCATTTAAATATGCTTACATTCCCATTATATTTTATCCCTCAATTTATTATTTCCAAGTAAATTTTAAATATTCAAATATTTCTTAATCAATTTATTATCAATTTCTAGTTTAATTATATTTTGTTTAGTGAACACACATCTTGTGATTCTGTTACTCTGGTATTTGGAAACACTTGCTTTTAGGCTTAGTTCATGGTCAACTTTTGTAAAAGCTTTGTCCACGACTGAGAGGAGTATCTGCTCCCTGATTTTTTAGTATATCATCCTATGTATCACTAATATATTAAGAGATGAATTCATTGTTGTATCCATCCACAGTCTGAAAAACTTCTTAAAAAATCTAGTTGATCAGTCATTCAGAGAGAATGTTAAATCTCCCACTGTTAAGGAGGATTTGTCAATATTTTTCTTGCTGTGACAGATATAGCTTTATATTTTGCTATATTTTATATTAGGTGTCCATGAATTTAAAATTGCTATCTCTAGCTGGAAAATTATTCTTTTAGCTATAAGTAATTACCTGAATTAGTATAAGTAGTGGTAGTATTTGATATTTAGTTCCGGATGCCATAGCTGGTCTGCTGCCTTGGTGAGCAAGGTCCCTAGCCCACCCCAGCTCTGGATGCCCTGGCGCACAGACAAAAAGCTGTGGTTTAAAAGAGCAACAGAATAGAAAGGAACAAGGCCTAGAATTATGACAAATATTGGAGGAGTTGCTGAAACTCTCTGGGTCAGAGGGGTTGGCAAGTGTCCCAGTTTATGTTCCCCCTCTTCCTTGGTAGTATGGACAAGAGCAGGGTTCTAGACACTGCTCCCTCAGTGGGTCCTGGTCACCTAGACCACACCAGCTCCAGCCATTCTACCTATATGGTCCCAACATGGTGCACACTGCGACACTCCTGTTTCTACAGCTCCAGCCATTGCACTGGGAACACTCCAAGTCTCTGTCACTTCAAATCCAGACGGCTTGCTAGGACACCCCTGGTGCAGAGTGCTCAGGAACCAAATACTAACACATACATAAAGGGAGAAATTGACAGTAATACAATAATAGTAGGTGACTTTAACACCCACTTACATCAACGGACAGATCATCCAGGTAAAAAAGTTAATAAGGAAGCAGTGTCTTTTGAATGGCACTTTACATCAGATGGCCTTAACAGATATAAACAGAACATTCCATCCAAAAACAATAGCATACACATTCCTTTCAAGTGCACGTGGAACATTCTCCAGGATACATCCATGTTGGAGGCATCACAATCCCAGATTTCAAGATATACTACAAAGTTGTAATAATAAGAAAAGTATGGTACTGGCACAAAGCAGACACATAGATCAATAGAACAGAATAGAAAGCCCAGAAATGAACCCACACTTATATCGTCAATTAATCTATGAAAACAGCAGCAGGAATATACAATGGGGAAAAGACAGTCTCTTCAATAAATGGTGTTGGAAAAACTGGAGAACTACATGCAAAAGAATGAAACTGAACCACATTCTTATACCATATACAAAAATAAACTCAAAATGAATTAAGGACCTGAATGTGAGAACTCAAGCCATAAAACTTCTGAAAGAAAACATGGGTGGTAATGTCTTTGACATCAGCTGTAGTAACATTTTTCCAGAGGTGTCTTGTCAGGCAAGGAAACAAAAACAAAAATAAACTATTGCGACTACACCAATGAATATCTTTTGCACAGAGAAGAGACCCACCAACAAAACAGAAAGGCAACTTACTGAATGGGAGAAAATATTTGAAAATGATATATTTGGAAAGGTATTAATAACCAAAATATATAAGGATCTCATACAACTCAACACCCTAGAAACAAATAATCCAATTAAAAAATGGGCAGAGGACCTATTGAATAGACAATTTTCCAAAGAAGACGTACAAATGGCCAAGAGACACAAAAGATGCACAACATCACTAATCATCAGGGAAATGCAAATCAAAACTATAATGAGATATTACCTTACACCTGTCAGAATGGCTAGACTCAAAAAGACAAGCAATAACAAGTGTTGGTGAGGATGTGGGAAAAAAGGAACCTTTGTGCACTGTTGGTGGAGATGTAATTGGTACAGCTACTATTGAAAACAATTTAGAGATTCCTCAAAAAATTAAAAACAGAATTACCATATGCTCTAGTCATTCCACTACTGGGTGTTCACACGAGGAAAACAAATACACTAAATAGAAAAGATATATGCACCTTTTTGTTGATTGCAGCATTATTGACAATAGCCAAGATATAGAAGCAATCCACTTGTCCATCCAAAGATGAATGGATAAAGAAGAAATGATATATGCAATGGAATATTACTCAGCCATAAAAAAGGATAAGATCTTGACATTTGCAATAAGATGGGTGGATCTAGAAGATACCATGCTAAGTGAAATAAGTCACACAGAGAAAGACAAATATCATACGACTTCACTTATACGTGGAATCTAAAAAAACAAAACAAACAAAAAGTAGAAACAGACTCATAAATACCGAGAACAATTTGAAGGTTCCCAGAAGTGAAGGGGGAAAAGGGATGGGTAAAATGGTTGAAGGGGAGTGGGAAATACAGGATTCCAGTTATGGAATAAAAAAGTGAAGTAGAAAAGATACAGCATAAGGAATATAGTCAGGGGGCGCCTGGGTGGCTCAGTTGTTAAGCGTCTGCCTTCGGCTCAGGTCATGATCCCAGGGTCCTGGGATCGAGCCCCACATCGGGCTCTCTGCTCAGCGGGAAGCCTGCTTCTCCCTCTCCCACTCCCCCTGCTTGTGTTCCCTCTCTCGCTGTGTCTCTCTCTGTCAAATAAATAAAATCTTAAAAAAAAAAAGGAATATAATCAGTGATATTGTTAACTGTGTTGTAGGGGAACAGAAAGTAGCAGCTACACTTGTGGTGAGCACAGCATAATGTATAGACTTGAATCACCACGCTGTACACCTGAAACTAATGTAACGTTATGTGTCAAGCCTACATGAATAAAAATAAAATAAAATAAGATAAAATAAACTAATAAAATAAAATACATGAATAATGTGAGTGTTGTTTTCTCCCATTGCTTAAGCACAACATTCTACCATTGTCTGCTGTTTACTGTTTCTTTTGGGAAGTCTGTAGTTTATGTAGTTGTCATTTCTTTTAGGAAATCTGTCCTGTCTCTTCGTTTGCACAGGAGAGTACTTCTTTACCTTTGGTTTTCTGTGTTTCATTGTGTTATGTAGGTGTGGTTCTTTTCTATTTATCCTGCTTGGTATTTGTTACATTTTCAAATTAGAGATTTATGTTTTTCATAAACTTGGGAAATATGTCAACCACTTAAATTTTAATATTTTCTCTCAGTCATTCCACTTATTGTCTATCTCTGGAAATCTGAAGAAGCACACATTAGGTTTAGTCATTTCATATTCTATGTCTCAAATTGTCTTTCATATTTTTCATTTCTTTATCTGTCTCTGCAGCATTATATATGTGAAATAAAGTCTTCTATTTATTAATTCTCTACTTAACTTTGTTTTACCTGCTTTTAACCAACTTATTGAATTTTAAATATCAATGATTGTTTTTAATTTGTACAAATCAAAATATTTCATTGTTTTTCAGATTTGCCAGAGCTTTTATAATAGTGTTACATGGCTCACTTATGATGAAATGTTTCCTTGTTGGTTTTATGATTTTGGATTATAAGCATATTTTCTGTGAAGCTTTATTTGTGAGAATCTTGTATGCCTGTATGATCTAGATGATTTGTCCTTCAAAGAGATTTTGAATTTCATTCATCTGGATATTCCAGTGATATTGTACAGTAATGGAGCCATAGACTAATTTTATCTTGCTTTCTCAGCTGAAACATTCCTGGGCCATATACATGGTAGAAATAAGAACTTCATCCTGTCAGACGAAAACTCCAATATCACAAATTATTAAGCCCAACTTTTTATTGATCTAGATTCGCATCAACACAAACTTCCTTGTCATTTTCCCAAGTTGGTGGGTGTATTTTTTTTTTCTATTCTGTACTTTTACTAAAGGTATAGCTATTTGAAAGGTTCACTTTCATCTAAAAACATCATACAAGTTCAGGTTACTATCTTTTGATTTGACTCTTAAAACCCAAGAACTTTGAAGGCAATCCCCATCCCCCAAACACAGATACACCTTCCTTCAGGACAGTTGGGGGATATTTAGTTCATTGGCTTATGGCTCTTCTTTTGGGGCTCTTCTTCAGGTTTGGTGTATGGGGATGTCTCTTGCTTTCTTGCAAGGGTAAGTATGCACTGGAGAGTATATTTTCCTTATTATAAAGTTTATTTTTAAATGTTTTTACTGGATGTTATCCAAACCAACATATTTCCAGAAAATGAAGTCTAGATTCCCCAAAATGTGTTCTGCAGATCCCTAATATTCAATCCAGTGTGACTATGTGTTATATGAAAAAATAATTCTTACAATATTTTCTTCTAAAATCTACTTTTAAATATATGTAAGAAAACTAAAATCAATTATATATTTTCTTATGTTCAAGCAATAATTAGCCCTTAAAGAAATGCTGTGTCCTTCCACAGAATGCCAGAAAGTCAAAGAAGCCATTGATGTAAACAAATCAATTACCATCTAAACGTATTACTGATATATGTCATCTAATCAATGGTTAATGACCTATGCTCTGAACCTTGATTTATAATTCCCATGAATATTTGATACTGCATTGTCTGTAATCTATGGATTTCAATTCTGCCATTCCATCAATAGGTGGTGGCATTGTATTATGGTTTGAATATTGCAAAAGGAAAAAAATTTTGGAATATTTGCACCTATCAGTTAGCATCTCACCTTCTCTAGATGATTCTGTCATTGCTTTTGTGCCCTAAGAAAATGTAATTTTAGGTTTTCTTCTTTTCTTAAAGATTTATTTATTTGCGTGTGAGAGAGTATGTGTACTATCAGGGAGAGGGATGGGGGAGAGGGAGACAAGCAGACTCCCTGCTTAGTGGGGAGCCTGACTCGGGGCTCCATCCCAGGACCCTGAGATCATGACCAGAGCGGAAATCAAGAGTCAGATGCTTAACCGACTAAGACACCCAGGTTCTCCATGGTTTTAGGTTTTCTTTTTATAAAATTGTTATATTATTAGATCATGTGGAATAAAATTGGCCAGATTCTTCTAATGTATATTATACTTTTAGAAATTGTAGGAGCACTTGTATGCTATTTTGTTTACAAAGCAATTCATAACCAAAAATAATATTTGTGACAGGTAGCTACATATTTTGATATCTACTTATCTATAATATATGATTTAATATTTTAGATCATCACAAATTCTCACTTTAATTTTATAAATTTCAAAATACTCCTTTGTATTTGTAAAAACACTGCATTTTTCTAATACTGAGAAGAGCAAGACAATACCCATTTATGTTTTTTCCTTTATGTATACTATTAAATATTACATTAGTCACAGCTATGTCAAGAGCTCTCTCTGTACCTAAGTGTTCCCAGAAATAACACCACTGTGGGGATGCTATCATGTTGCAGCAAGTCATGCAGGGTCAGTTTGGAATAGGAAGCCCTGTATGCACTGGCATAAAGATGACCAATAGTGGAAAATACTGGGCTCCATTCCTTTCCTAGTTCTGCCTTTGATTCACTATGTAAGCTGGCAAAACTATTCCCTCAAGGGTGGTTGTCAAAGTCACAGCATGATCACAGAAGGTGGGAATAAGAAGTGGGAACTCACTGACAGAGATTACTTTGAGGCTTCTTGTGATTCTCCTCAGTGATTTCGGGAACAGCTAGCTCTTCTAAGCTAATTAGTCCTGTGTTGTTGATATGGATGATTTGAGAAAAAGTAAATGAAAATGATACAGTTCTTTAGCAGTACTAAAAATGTAGGCAACACTAATATCAACAAATGAAACAAACATATTTAAAATCATTTGTATTGGTTAGATGAGTAGGTCAGCAGATGGAAAATTCAGTTCAAAGCAGATAAAATATAAACCATTTGGGAGCAGACACCCCAGTTAGGGGCTATATGTTAAGTGATACAATTATCAAACAGTAAACACATTTTGTTTTATTTTATTACTAAGCTAAGAGATATTCTTAAAATTATGTTCCTTTAGTGAAAAGTTTAATATGTAATTTTAAAAACATATTTCTACGGTTTAAAGACACATTTTCAAATTTATTCTCATTGATTCTTACTATACAACTCTGTAACAATCCATTTCTTTTCACAATTCACAGTTAAGTCTTCAGAAGTTACACTGAAATTGAATGTTATAGCCTAGACTAAGCCAGATCACTCTAATTTATGTGTTCTTTTTCATTACAAAATGGGGACTGAAAAAAATCAAATTTTATCTACAATAGTTACTCTGTAGTACAGTAAGTGAGGAAGTTAAGAGGACAAAGGCAGTGTACAGAATAGTACAAATGTTATTTCTATTAAATCATGTTAACAGATGATATGTATCCTATCCTCTCTATGCAGTATCCTACCATATTGTGATTCTTCACTAGGGTTTAAATTAGGAAGGCAGAATCTCTGATTTTCAGATGTGGTTCTTCTTCTGGCTGGAGTAGTTAGGAGTGGGGAGTATCATTTTTCCTGGCACAAAACAGAATAAAGGCATATTCCAGACTTATTTTGTTAATATTCAAATCCTATCTGCCATATGCTCTTTCAAAGTTTGTTTGCAGGTACTTATCCATTCTACGAGAGATCCTAAGATTTTACAATTGCCCTTTTTTTCTTTATGCCAGGAAGGTGAATAATGATTTTTTAATTAGGCTGGACTTTTTATCTTTTTGAGACTTTGCATTCCCTGATAGCAGAAAGCATGCTTTTATTCATTGAAAAAGTTGTTGCTTATCATTTTCTTTCACAGAAATTTTATGCAAAGTGGTTATATATATTCATATTGTATATTACATATAAACATATAACAAATGAATCTTGTATAACTTAAGAAACTGGGGAAAATAGAGGATTTAATTTTTTGTTATTGTTGAAGGTCATGGAGAACAGGTGAAGTTACAGTAGGTTGAAGACAATATGCTTTCAGTGGAAAATACTGTAGGAGGTCAACTTAAGATATTGTTTGCATCATCAGTAGTATAAAAAAGAAATTCCCCTTATTTATCAAAAAACCAATGAAGATAGAAAATATGAGATAAAATGTTAGTAGATAAAGAGGAAAGTGAAGATGGATGACACCAAATGGATTCACAATAGGAGAGGATTGTGAAGAAACTAAAAATATAGTAGGGAAGTAGAGGGAAGAAAGATCTGTCATAGAGGTGATAAACGGCGTAATTAGGGGTGTAGAAAATCAGTTAAGCACTGAAGTAGACAAACTGGAATAAATGTTCCAGCATGCATACAAAAGATTAGAGCAATATGTAAGGTAATGGTAGATAAAGTAGAGAGGATAGAGAATGAAAATAAAGATAATTGGCTAGAATAAGCTATATGAAGGAAAGGCAATTGTTTCTGCTTTGTTCATGTATAGGAGAGTGCCTGGGTCATGGTTGTACGTGTTGAAAAAATAATTGCTTACTGCTTCAATTAGGATGCTTTAATCTGCAACATAGAAAACACAAGTCAGTTTGGCTTAAATCATTAATGAAAATGGTTCACATAACTAGAAGTCCAGAAGTAGAATAAAGGTCAAGTTTGGTTGATCCAGTAGTTCAAGAATGTCCTCAAGGACCTATAATCTTACTATTGCTCATCTCCGGTATACAAAGTATATGCTTCTTTTTAAGGCTTGTTCATCTTGGAGTTTTAGGATGATGGCTATTTCCTCATTCATGTCTAAGTGGAATAAAGAGAACATCTCTTCCTCAACCTTTGAAAAAGTGTTCTTCCTTAATTTGGCCAATGGTTTAGAAATCCATCTCTGTTGCCGGGGGATTGCTATGCTGAGGTTGGTTTAAGTTTGAAGTTAGGAACCACTCTATAAGAAGAGTTTTATGATTGCAGTGATTGGTTTGTATTAATCAGAAATCATTCCTGGAGCTCAAGCAATTTACTCAACCATATTATTGCTATATAGTGGCAGAAAGGTGGAATTGGATTTTGAGGAGTTAACCACAATGTTTTCTACAAAATTCATAAAGAAGACATTTGAGATAAATAGTATGGCTAATATAATTTCAGAAATTCTTTTGCTTAAGAAAGATTCATGTGTACATGTTAGAAAGGCAAAGCCAGTTACTCAGTCTTCTTGATTTCACGCTGTATTAGTCTATTAGGGTTGCCATAAGACTGGCTTAAACAGCAGCCATTTATTTTCTCACAGTTCTGGAGGCTGCAAGTCCAAGATCAAGCTGATGTCAGTGTCAGTTTTTGATAAGACCTCTTTCTCCTCTAGGCTTGTAGACAGCCATTCTTCTCATTGTGTCCTCATATGGCTTTTCCTGTTTGCATGGACCTGAAGAGATCTCTTGTTCTCTTTCCCTCTCTCTCTCTCTCACACTCCTTATCTTCCTCTCTCTCTTCCTCTTCTTATAAGGACAACAGTCTATCAGATTAGGAGCCTTCTCTTATGACCTTATTAATCCTTAATTACCTCCTTAATGGCCCTATCTCTAAGTACAGTCACATCGTAGGTTAGGGCTTCAATCCAAAATTCATATGCATTGTGAGGGACATGATTCAGTTCATAACAATGGCTTTGACACTTTCAGAAATGTGGGACACTTATTTTGTGGAATATAAGTCAGTTTGTATCTGTTTAATATTTCCCATGATGAGACTCAGGTTATACATCTTTGATAGTGATGCTGTGTTCTCTTCATGGCATCCTGTCAAATGGCATGTAATTTCAATTTATCCCATTACTAATGATGTTCACTTTGGTCACTCAAGTGATCGAAATAGTGACTTCCAGGCCTCTCTACTATAAAGTTACTTTTTCCTCTTTTGCCATTAATAAGCATTTTATAGCACGATACTTTGAAACTATGTAAACATTTCATATGTCATCAAGTACTAAAGTAATTAATTAATTTCTGGTATATTTGCTATGCAATTTTTAATTTGTTTATTTTTATAATCATTTAAATCATCATGGAATATGTTACTATCTTATTTATTCTGATGCCCCAAATGCCTCCAGTTTGGCCAGGGGGTGGCTCTTCCTGATGGCTTTTACATAACCCAGCTGGAGAATTTCTGGGTTTGCTTAAGGAAAGAAGGGGATTATTCATCAACGGAACTGCGGAACTTGGATAGCATAAGCTGTAATGGCTATATCTATTTTTACTAAAATAAATTCCTATCTCTTCCAGGGCTGAAAATGTCCACTGTGGTCATCTTGCCAGTGAATGGCCAAGAAATTGTGCCATATTACGGACTCAGATTTAGTTTTTTGCTGGCGTGTGGTACATTTGGTAAGTGGGGTCCATGTTTACTCTACAAAAGTCCTCAATCCCTGTCATTTTGGACATGTGTCCATTGTGCCAGTGGTAGAACAACTGATGTCGGAGATGGCTAATGTCGTCTGCTTGAGTCATACTTTATCCATAGTGAATGCTTTCTGATGGACAGTACCATGAATGTCTTCATCCTTCATGCCCTTTCGACATGCCCATCTTCATGCCTCTATGCCAGACCTCCTTGTATTTAATCTTCTAATCTTTCTTCCTCTTACATGTCCCTGACCAGTTGACCAAGCCATTTTCACTGCCCAAGAGTCTGTCTGTATGTATTTTAACCTTGATCAATGTCTCTTTCTCCACAAAATGTCTGACCAGGTACATTGTCAAAGCTCTGGACACAAGGAGGATATTTTCTTCTCTCCTATTTTCTTTTCTTTTTTTTTTTTAAAGATTTTCTTTTTTATTTATTTGAGAGAAAGAGAGAGAGAATGAGGGAGAGAGAGCGAGCACAAGCAGGGTGAGGGGCAGAGGGAGAAGCAGATTCCCTGCTAAGCAGGGAGCCAGATGCGGCGCTTAATCCCAGGACCCTGGGACCATGACCCAAGCTGAAGGCAGACATTTAACTAACTGAGCCACCCAGGCCCCCCTCTCCTGTTTTTCAAGGCTGTACTTGAGTAGATTTATACTGCCATCCATTTTCAGCTTGCACTCACATTCCAAGAAGACCAATCCATGAATCAAGCTTGAACTTTTCCTCCCCTGTTATCTGGACATAAGGAATCCCTCAGTGTGACTTAGACACAGGTACTCATACAACTGTGGTGATGATTGGAGGTCTGGGCTATCTGCTCATGGAGCTTATTTGTGCTCTCTGGTCCTGCTCTGGTTTGATCCCAGTTGTACTACTGCTACCTGTGATGGATTATTGCTGGGCTTCCGAACACTAAGACTTGTTGGGCCTAACAGAAATATCCTCAAGATGGGCAGTTGTACCCATATGATCTCTTGTTGTCTCATCAGTTGGATACAGTCTTTACTAGGTCCCAGTAGCATATCTGAAGGTGGAATGGCCTTTCTCCAGAACTTAAAGGCTCTGTGTAGTGATTCTCATGTGGGGCTTGCCAAAAACATCACATGGCAACTTTTCCCAATATTGATCCTTTTAATATCATAGAGTCTAATAGGTAGTCCAGACCAAAGAACAGGGCTGTTTATACCACAGTCTGGAACTGCTATAGAGCCCTTTCCTGCTCCAGGCTTTTTGCCACCTTGTGTATGGGTTGGAGCATATACCGGTATAGAATATGCTGCTTCTAGGCTCCAAAGATATCTATCAGGCTTTGTACTTCCTTCTTCTTGGTGAAAGTTACAAGATGTCATAAGTTGTCCTTTATCATGGATGGGATATTCTAGTGCACCCCTGACAACTGAACCCCTAAACATCTTATTGATGTGGCAGGGCCCTGAGTATTGGCAGGATTATCTCTCACCTCTGGAGTATATGTGTGTTACAAAGGTCTCCAGCATGCCAGCCACCTGATGTTTTGCATGATAACATTCAATATAGTGGATCAATGTGATATTCTGAAGGATGTCCACATATTTTTCAGACAATATTTTAACAGAAGGTGGGAGCTTTAGAGCCTTTGGGAAAATTCGTAGTATATATTGTTGTCCATTTCATGGGAATGTGAACAGATTCTGATCCTCCATAGGATTGGAAAAATTCACTGACCAACATGTACCCGAGGCTTTAATAATCTTCTCTAGCAACGATGACCACATCTAGCAACATAGCTGCAATTAAATCTAACACTTGGTTAAGTCTGTGGTAGTCTTTTGTCATTCTCTAATATCTAATTTTACAGAGGCCAGGCTGGTGAATTAGGTATTGGGACCCATCACTCCCTCATCCTGAATCTTTAAGAGTAGCACTCATTTCTGCCCCTGACCCATGCCCAATATGACAATTTTTTATTATCTTAACTTGAATGGGAGGCAGATTCAGAGATTTCTACTTGGTCTTTCCCACTATGATAGATTTTACCCTGTAGGCCAAGAACCCAAGGTGGGGGTTGTGCTAATCTCTAAGTAATGTCAATTCCAATTTTTCTTTTAGGATCCAGGGAAGTGACCATCAGGTTTGTACATGGACCCAGTGAACCCACTGAGGGTCACACCTTGTCTGGAACTTTTTAATGCCTTGTTCCCATATGCTCCTGAAATAATAGGGGGCCATGATAGTATTTTGGGTCTCTGGGTGTCACTTTTTTTTTAAGATTTTATTTATTTATTTATTTGACAGAGAGAGAGAGAGAGAGAGAGAGAGAGTGAGCATGCACAAGCAGGGGGAGTGTCAGGCAGAGGCAGAGGGAGAAGCAGGCTCCCTGATGAGCAGGGAGCCCGATGTGGGACTCAATCCCAAGACCCTGGGATCATGACCTGAGCCCAGGTCATGACACATGCGTCCTGACACATGAGAAGGATACATCTGTCTTAATGGTCTCAAAATCTTGAATCCCAAGATTCCCCTGAACCTTCTGAACCTGCACAAGTGTTCCACCCCTATTAAAAGCTAGCATCCTCTTAAAGAGAATGCAAAAGCAGTTGCTTAACCAACTGAGTCACCCAGGCGCCCCACTGGGTGTCACTGTTAACTTGGACTCTGTGTTTAAAGGAGTTCTAGAAATGTTTGGGTATTTCCCTTTCCCCAGTGCAGTTACATGAGTAAATACCTGCGTACACTTGCTTTATTGCTACAAGATCCTTTTTCCTGGAGACCCAGTCTTTTTTTAAGGCAAAGAGTTCCATCTCGAAAACCTGTTTGAGGTCTGGAAGCTGCCACAAAAAAATTGTGGCTATTGCCTTCAATATCAATCCTTTCTTTCTTTTGATGGGACAAATTGAATAGTAACCTTGTTGGCTATCCATCCATATTTCCCCTGGGGGAGCATGTTCTATTAAACCATCTCCACAACTCTCTGTGTATCAGGTCCAACTAGATGCCCTTCCAACTTTGCTACCCATTATAATTGCACCTAATTTGTTTCCTGTGATTATGTGCATTCACCTGGACTCTAACTTGTAAGGGCTTCTATCAACCCCATAGTTACCAGGGAGACTCTTTAAAGGACTCTCCTACTGTCAGTCCCAGACTACATAGGAGAGGTACTACTGAAGTTTTTAATGTTATTGGTGATCTCTCACCAGTGTATTTCTTATGGGCTGGAAATAATGTCTCTTTTGTATTTCCAATAGAACATAATAATTTGATAGGTTTTCTGGCCTTACATGATATATTCATTCTAACATGAACACTTCTTTGAGCCTTTGAATCTCTTTTTCTACTGTATTCCAAGGTAATTCTGGTATTTCAAATTCCTTTAGTGTGGTCCATTGCTTTTTCCATGCTTCTAGTACCATCTTCTGGGGTCCTTGCCAGGATATTAAATCCTGAATCTTTGTAATATGTATTCAACTTTATGTACTAGCTCATTTCATCATAACTCCCTTAGAATCTAATCCTATGAGAATATTCCTGGTTCTTTCTAGTTTATATAAGCTAATCTTGTAGTTCTTTTGAAGTATAGTCTTTTTCTTCCGTTATCAGGCCCATCATGTTCCTGACTGGGTTATATTGTGACATAATCCTAGTTATAGGCCTAGACACCAAGAGAGGAGATGGGGCAGATCTTGAGAAGGGTACATGTTGCTTTGAAAAGGCTTTTGCATTCTCTTTAAGAGGATGCTAGCTTTTAATAGGGGTGGAACACTTGTGCAGGTTCAGAAGGCTCAGGGGAATCTTGGGATTCAAGATTTTGAGACCATTAAGACAGATGTATCCTTCTCATGTATCAGGACGCATTCTTTCCCAATCAGACCCTGACCCTGAACGGTCTCAGTTTTGACTTCATCTTTCTTTAGAGTTTCAGTGTAACTGTACACCGAAAATTTATTCCTGGGTATGATCCTCAGCTTTCATTGCCCTCCCAATACTTGATAAACTACAAAGGAAACCATCTGGATTTCAGACTCAGCTTTCAGTTGGTCACTAATCACTCTGAGCTTTTTGTTATCTTTTTCCAGCATTTAATACAGTTTAACCATACTCACCCGTTTTCATTAGTTTTGTAGTTACTATTTTTTTAAAGACCTTATTTATTTATTTGACAGAAAGAGACACAGTGAGAGAGGGAACACAAGCAGGGGGAGTGGGAGAGGGAGAAGCAGGCTTCCCGCTGAGCAGGGAGCCTGACATGGGGCTCCATCCCGGGACCCTGGGATCATGACCTGAGCCGAAGGCAGACGCTTAACTGACTGAGCCACCCAGGTGCCCCTGTAGTTACTATTTCCACCATATCTCTCAAATGCTTGATTCACTACAGCAGGTAGTGCATTCTCTTCCACTGACTTACCACCACAGTTCATCACCAGTGAAAGTTTTAACAATTGGATTGTTACTTTGTTCCTGGGACTACCTATGCTCTGCCTACTAACAGTGATATGGTCTCATTGCTCTGCCTATTAACAGTGATATTGTCCCCATGGCAAGTAATCCAGCTCCAAAACCCCATCTTATCTCCTGCTTTCACAGACTATTTCTAGTACCAATTGTTGCAGCTCGCTTCTCTGGGAAGCAGGCTCCGAGATAGAGTTTAGTGTTCCAGATGTTTATTAGATGTGTACTTGGAATAATCACCTGTGGAAGGGAGGGCATGGAAACAAGATTGGGCAGAGGAAGATCCAGCTGTGTTGCAGACCCAACACCAGTCTTGGCTGACCACAAGAGCTCTGGAGCCAAAATGGTCCTATAGAGTTGTCCTAAGTTGAGGTGAAGTGCTAGCATTTTTTAAAAAAAGATTTATTCAGTTGACAGAAAAAAAGAGAGAGAGCACAAGCAGGGAGAGCAGCAGGCAGAGGGAGAGGGAGAAGCAAGGAGCCTGATGTGGGGCTTGATCCCAGGACCCTGGGATCATGACTTGAGCTGAAGGCAGATGCTTAACCGACTGGGCCACCTGGGTGCCTCAAAGTGCTAGCATTTTATATTCCTGCATCAAGCAGTCATTGGATGTGTACCACTCTGAGAAGGGGCATGACCTTAATTGAGGGTGTCTCTGCAGCTCAGGTGATGCCTGAGAGTGTAGGCAGCTGAGGACTATCTGCCATTATCACTGGCACCAGCATCTGGGACATCAAGTCCTTCACTGAAGAGGGGTCTGAGTGGGGCATCACAATGTCCATAACAGTAGTCAATAAAGGTATTGCTTAATCGATGTATTAAAAAATAAAGAATGAAGATCAAATCATGAAGAAAAAGAAAATCTGAACAGACTAATTACTGGTAAGGAGATTAAATCCATAATAAAAACCTCCCAACAAGAAAAGTCTAAGACCAGATATATTCACTGGTGAATTCTACCAAACATTTATAATACCAGTCTTTCTCAAACTATTCCAAAAAAATTGAAGTGGATAGAACACTTCCAAAGTCACTTTATGAGGCCAGTATTCCCCTGATACCAAAACCAGATAAGGACACTACAAGAAGAGAAAATTACCTGTCAATATTCCTGATGAACATAGATGCAAAATTCCTCAACAAAGTATCAAGTGAGATTTTTGTTTGTTCGCTTATCTATCATCTATCTATCTATCTATCTATCTATCTATCTATCTATCTATCTATCTATCATCTATCTATCTATCATCTATCATCTATCTATCGATCTATCACAGAGTCCTTCCTCATGGGAACCAGATCTCTTTCTTAGTTATTGAGTTCAGAGTCAAAACTAGCTCTGGCATTTAGTCAGTAGACAAAGGTTCATGATTTTCCATTGGGGCACAAACCTCAGCCTCCATTCATTGTTCTTTCTTTCTTTCTTTTTTCCTTTACTGAATTCGTTCATTAGTTCTAACAGCCTTTGGTGGTCTTTAGGATTTTCTTTTTTGATCAAAGTATAGTTGATAATGTTGGGATTAGTTTAGGTGTACAACATAGTGATTCAGCAGTTCTATATATACTTGCAGTGGTCACTGTGCTTAGTTACCATCTGTCACCATATAAAGTTATTACAATATTATGATAGTATTCCCTAATTTCCCTATGAAAAGTACTTTTCATCCCCATGACTTGTTTATGTTATAACTGTAAGTTTGTACCTCTTAATCCCCTTCACTTATTTTGCCCAAACCCCTATTGCCATCCTCTCTGGTAATCACCAGTTTGTTCTCTGTACTCTCTTATGAGTCTGTGTGTTTTTTGTTGGTTTGCACCTTTATTTGCTTTTGTTTTTTAGATTCTGCATAAAAGTAAAATCATATGGTATTTGTCTTTCTCTGGCTTATTTCACTTAGCATAATACCTTTAGGTACACCCATGTTGTTGTGAATGGCAAGGTTTCATTTGTTTTTATGGCTGAGTGATATTCCAAGGATTTTCCATATAAAATATGATGTAATCTGCAAATAAAGATGATTTTACTTCTTCCTTTCTAATTTGGATACATTTTTAATTCTTTTTCATGCTTTGGCAAGGATTCTGCAACTCCACAGCAAGGGTAGAAGATAGTGATTCTCCTAGTCCTTTAACAAAGACCCTTTATTTTGATAAATGTAGATTGAGGAAGGGAAAACTCCCAGATCATTTGTAAACTGATGGATATAAGGTCCAAGCTGGTGTTGATATTGAGGGACCCAAAATAATGACATCCTTGCCCCACACTTCCCATTTGAGTACAGGTATATGGGGCAAAGTAATAAATGAAGTTCTGGCCCAGGTCTGTTTCACTGAGTCCTCTAGGTCCCTACTTTACATATACTGTCATTATCAATTCAGTGACCTTCAAATCTATCATCTTGCTCTTTGTTTTCTATTTGGTCTATCTGTTCTTTTTTCCTGCCCTCTTTTGTAACAAATGAATATTTTTTAGAATTCCGTTTTATTTCCTTGGTTAGCTTTATCTTTCAGTAGCTGCTCTGGGCTATGTATCTTTAAAGCATCAGAGCTTGCCTTTACCTCTTCACATGGAGTGTACCAATCTTGAAATGGTGAATTTCATTTCCTTTTTCTAGTCCTTTGTGCTCTTACTGCCATACCTTTTACTTCTATGCATGTTGGAAACCCTGCAACTTTTAACAGCTGTGAGTGGTAGGTTCTCAGTTCCAACTCCTTGGGGTAAGTCCAAGGTGTATTTCCCATCCCCTAAAAGTCTCATAAAAAACACAGTCAATAAGCTTCAGCTTCAGCTACCACTCTGATTCCTGCTGCCTACACTCCACTTCTGTTTGTCTTCTGAAGAATTTTCCTTACTTCTGGAAAGTTCAGCACTTAATTTAAAGGGGTTTGTTTGGTTTTATCTATCATTTCTAGGTGGTCTGAAGAGGGAAAAAAATGTCAGGATATTTTGTATATCATATTTCCAAAAATGCACATGTGATTAATATAATAAACCAAATGAATTTTACAATTAAATACATCTTGTATATATGGATATAATAAGCTTTGCTTCTTAAAATGAGTATATACACTCTCTTTAACATTGCCTTAGAACATATATAATAATCAATGGTATTCTAGGTCACAAATACATTTCACAATAAATGTATAAATTATACAGGACACATTTTTGGTCCCAAAACAATAAAATAAAAATTAATATCAAAGGGTTAATAAATATATACCTAGAAATATACAAAATACCTTTTTTATATAGCTTCTGGGTCAAGTTGAAAATATTAGCTTCAGGAGATATTAGAAACTTAGTTTTTTGGGGGTCTCTAAATACTCTATTTTTAAATTTTTTTATTTAACTTCTAGTTAGTTAACATACAGTGTAATATTAGTTTCAGGTATAGAATTTAGTGTTTCATCACCTATATAAAATACCCAGGGTGTATTTACCCCAAAGATACAAATGGAGGGATCTGAAGGGGTACGTGCACCCCAATGTTTATAGCAGCAATGTCCACAATAGCCAAACTGTGGGAAGAGCCAAGATGTCCATCGACAGGTGAATGGATAAAGATGTGGTGTATATATATATATATATATATATGTATTTATATATATATATATATATATACACAATGGAATATTATGCAGCCATCAAAAGGAATGAGATCTTGCCATTTGCAATGACGTGGATGGAACTGGAGGGTATTATGCTGAGTGAAATAAGTTAATCAGAGAAAGACATGTATCATATGACCTCACTGATATGAGGAATTCTTAATCTCAGGAAACAAACTGGGGGTTGCTGGAGTGGTGGGGGGTGGGAGGGATGGGGTGGCTGGGTGATAGACATTGGGGAGGGTATGTGCTATGGTGAGTGCTGTGAATTGTGCAAGACTGTTGAATCACAGATCTGTACTTCTGAAACAAATAACACTTTGTATGTTAAAAAAAAAGAAGAAGAAGAAGAAGATAGCAGGAGGGGAAGAATGAAGGGGGTAAATCGGAGGGGGAGATGAACCACGAGAGATGATGGACTCTGAAAAACAAACTGAGTGTTCTAGAGGGGAGGGGTTCGAGGGATGGGTTAGCCTGGTGATGGGTATTAAAGAGGGCATGTTCTGTGTGGAGCACTGGGTGTTATGCACAAACAATGAATCATGGAACACTATATCAAAAACTAATGATGTAATGTATGGTGATTAACATAACAATAAAAAAATTTAAAGAAAAAAATACCCAGGGCTCATCACAACAAGGGCCCTCCTTAATATACATCACCTATATTACCCATTCCCCTGTCCACCTCCCTTCTAGAAACCCTCAGTTTGTTCTCTATAGGTAAGAGTCTGAAAAAAAAAGGGGAGTCTGTTTCCTGGTTTGCCTCTCTCTCTTTCCTCCCCTTATGTTTATCTGTTTTGTTTCTTAAATTCCATATATGAGTGAAATCATATGGGATTTGTCTATCTCTGACTGACTTATTTAGCTTAGTATAATACACCCCTAGCTCCATCCATGTTGTTGCAAATGGCAATATTTCACTCTTTTTTATGGCTGAGTAATATTCCATTGTGTGTTTTTGTGTGTGTGAGTGTGTACATTACATCTTTATCCATTCATCAGTTGATGGACATTTGGTCTCTTTCCATAATTTAGCTATTATGGATAATGCTGCTATAAACATTGGGGTGCATGTATCCCTTCAAATCAGTATTTTTGTATTCTTTGGGTAAATATCTAGTAGTATAATTGCTGGGTTGTGGGGCAGTTCCAATTTTAACTTTTTGAGGGACCTCCATACTGTTCTCCAGAAGGGGCTGCACCAGTTTGCATTCCCACCAACAGTGTAAGAGGGTTCCCCTTTCTCTGCATCCTCACCAACACATGTTGTTTCCTATGTTGTTAATTTTAGCCATTCTGACAGGTGTGAGGTGGTATCTCATTGTGGTTTTGATTTGTATTTCCCTGATGATGAGTGATGTTGAGCATCTTTTCATGTGTCTGTTAGCTATCTGGATGTCTTCTTTGGAAAAATGTTTATTCATGTTTTCTGCCCATTTCTTAACTGGATTATTTGTTTTTGGGTGTTTGGTTTTATAAGTTCTTTATGTATTTTTAGATACTAACCCTTTATCAGATATGTCATTTGCAAATATCTTCTCCCAGTCTGAAGATTGCATTTTAGTTTTGTTGATTGCTTCTTTTATGGTGCAGAAGCTTTTTTATCTCAATGAAGTCCCAATAATTCATTTTTGCCTTTTCCCCCTTGCCTCAGGAGATATATCTAGTAAGAAGTTACTGTGGCTGATGTTGAAGAAGTGTTGCCTGTGTTCTCTAGGATTTTGATGGTTTCCTGTCTCACATTTAGGTCTTTTATCCATTTTAAATTTATTTTTTAGTGTATGGTGTAAGAAAGTGGTCCAGTATCATTCTTCTGCCTGTTGTTGTCCAGTTTTCCCAGCACCATTTGTTGAAATGACTATCTTTCCCCTGACTGGATATTCTTTCCTGCTTTTTCCAATAACATTTTTAAAAAGATTTTATTTATTTTAGAGAGAAAGCACAAACAGGGGGGAGGAGCAGAGGGGGAGGGAGAAGTAAACTTCCCACTGAGCAGGGAGCCCGATGGAGGGCTTGATCCCAGGACTCTGATTCATGACCTGAGCCGAAGGCAGACCCTTAACTGACTGAGCCTTCTAGGCGCATCCCCCCCTCGCCAACATTTATTGAAGAGACTGTCTTTTTCTATTGGATATTCTTTCCTGCTTTGTCAAAGATTAATTGACTACACATTTGTGGGTTCATTTCTGGGTTTTCTATTCTGTTCCATTGATCTATGTGTCTATTTTTGTGCCCATACCATATTGTCTTAATCACTACAGATTTGTAATAAAACTTGAAGTCCAGAATTGTCTCCAGCTTTGCTTTTGTTTTCAAAATTACTTTGGCTATTTCAGCTCTTTTGTGGTTCCCTACAAATTTTGGATTGTTTGTTTTAGGTCTTTGAAAAATGCTGATGGTATTTTGATAGGGATTGCATTAAATCTGTAGATTTCTTTGGGTTGTATAGATATTTTAACAATATTTGCTCTTCCAATCCATGAACATGGGATGCTTTTCCATTTCTTTGTGTCACCTTCAATTTCTTTCATCAGTGTTTTTTCTGAGTACAAATCTTTTACCTCTTTGGTTAGGTTTATTCCTAGGTATCTTATGGCTTTGGTGCAGTTGTAAAAGGAATAAATTCCTTGATTTCTCTTTCTGCTGTTTCATTATTGGTGTATAAAAATGCAACAGATTTCTGTACATTGATCTTGTACATCATTGATTTGCGATTCTACTGAATTAGTGTATCAGTGGAGTCTTTTGGGTTTTCTATATAAAGTGTCATCTTGTCTGCAAATAGTGGAAGTTTGACTTCTTCCTTGCCAATTTGGCTGCCTTTTCTTTGTGCTGTCTGATTGCTGAGGCCAGAACTTCTAGCACTATGTTAAATAACAGTGGTGAGAGTAGACATCCCTGTCTTGGTCCTGACCACAGAGGAAAAGCTCTCAGTTTTTCTCCCATGGAGGATGATATTAGCTGTGGGTTTTTTGCAAATGGCCTTTATGAGGTTGAGGTATGTTCCCTCTATCTTTACTTTGTTGAGAGTTTTTATTTTGAATGGATGTTGTACTTTGTCAAAAGCTTTTTCTGTATCCATTGAGAGGATCATATGGTTCTTACCCTTTCTTTTATTAAAGTGGTGTATCACATTGATTGATTTGTAAATATTGAACTACTCTTGAAGCCCAGAAATAAATCCAACTGGATTGTGGCGGCGAATGATTCTTTTAACGTACTGTTGGATTAGATTTGCTAGTATTTTGTTGAGAATTTTTGCATCCATGTTCATCAGGGATATTGGCCTGTAGTTCTCTTTTTTAGTGGAGTCTGTCTGGTTTTGGAATCAGGGTAATGGTGGCCTCAGAGAATGAGTTTTGATCTTTTCCTTCCATTTCTATTTTTGGGAATTTTTCTCAATAATAGTTTCATAGCACTGTGGTCAGAAAAGATACATGGTATGATCTTAATTTTTTTGTGCTTGTTGAGGCCTGATTTGTGATCTAGTATGTGATCTATTCTGGAGAACGTCCAATGTGCACTTGAAAAGAATGTTTTCTGCTACTTTAGGATTAAATTTTCTGAATATATCTGTTAAGTCCTTCTGGTCCAGTATATCATTCAAAACTATTGTTTCCTTGTTGATTTTCTGTCCATTGATGTAAGTGGGGTGTTAAAGTCCCCTACTATTATTGGATTATTATCAATGAGTTTGTTTATGTTTGTTATTGATTGCTTTATATATTTGGGTGCTCCCATGTTGGGGGCATAAGTATTTGTAATTCTTAGATCTTCTTGTTGAATAGTCCCCTTTATTAAGATAGAGTGCCCTTCTTCATCTTTTGTTACAGTCTTTGGTTTAAAATGCAATTTTTCTGGTTTAAGGATGGCTACTCTGGCTTTTTTTTTTTTTTTTGACATCCATTTGCATGATAAATGCAAATGCAAATCCATTCCCTCACTCTCAACCTGCAGTTGTGTTTAGGTCTACAATGAGTCTCTTGTAAGCTTATGTAGATGGGTGTTTTGTTTTTTTTTAATCCATTCTGACACTGTATGTCTTTTGATTGGAGCATTTAGTCTACTTACATTCAGAATAATTATTGATGGATATGTATTTAGTGCTTGTTCCTAGTGCTTTATTAGTTATTCATGCTTTATTACTTGTTTCATCATGGTTTCTGGAAATTTTCTCTGTTCCTTTCTACTCTTTGTCACTTTTGGTCTTTCTTTCCCAAAGACTCTCCTTTAATATTTCTTGCTAGGGCTGGCTCAGTGGTCACAAACTCCTTGAGTTTTTGTTTGTCTGGGACTCTATCTCTCCTCTTCTGAATAACAGCCTTGCTGGATAGAGTATTTTTGGCTGTATATTTTTCGCATTCAGCATGTTGAATATATCACGCTGCTCCCTTTTGGTCTGCCATGTTTCTGTGGAGAGACCTACAGCTAGCCTTAGGGGTCTTCCCCTGTAAGTTAGGGATTTCTTTTGTCTTGCTGCTTTTAGGATTTTTTTCTTTATCATTACATTTTGCAAATTTAACCATAATATGTCTTGGTATTGTCCTACTTGTGTTGATTTTGATGGAGCTCTCTGTGCCTCCTGGATTTGGATGTCTGTTTCCTTCCCCAGATTAGGTAAGTTTTCAGCTATTATTTACTCAAGTAAATCTTCTGCCCCCTTTTCTCTCTTCTTCTTCTGGGACTCTTATGATATGAATGTTATTATGCTTTATAGAGTCACTGAGTTCCCTACCTCTATTTTCATGACCCATAATTCTTCTTTCTCTCTTTTGTTTAGCTTCATTATTTTCCTTTATTCTACTTTTATATCACTTATTCATTCCTCTGTTTCTTCCATCTGTGTGGTCATTACATCTAGATGGTTTTGAATATCAGTTACTGCATTTTTCATTTCTGTTTTTCACTGTTTTATCTCTATGGTAAAAAGTCTGCCTGATATCTTTTTCTAAAGCTTTTCTCAAGCCCAGTGAGCATCCTTATTGTTGTTGCTTTAAATTCTCCATCAGGCATATTATTTATATCTGCTTCGATTAGATTTCTGGCTGTGACCTTTTCTTGTTCTTTCTGTTGGCATAAATTCTTCCATCTTAGCATTTTGTCTAGGTCTCTGTTTTCTCTGTGTTAGAAAAGTCTGTTATGTTTTCTTCTCCTGAGTGTAATGGCTTTATGTAGAAGAGGTCATGTAATGTCCAGGGCCCAGTGCTTTAGGGAGCATCTCTGGTGTGTTTTGGCTGCTTTATCCCTAAGGTCAGTCATTTATAGAGGCTTTCCTTGCCTGCAGTGGGCAGTGTTTGGACCTTGGCCAATGTGTGGCAAGTTTTAACTAGGCAGGCTCTGGTCTGCTTGTTAAATGAGACCTGATGCTACTTCCACTAGAACTGAAACCTTGCAGAACTCTACGGTCAGTAGACATGGTGTGTGCCAGGGTTTCTGCTGGCCTTCTGGGGAAGGCTGTGCTGTTCTTAGGAACACTTGCTTAAGAGTGAGGGGGGTAGGGGGTGGAACTTGGGACTTGGTGTAAGCAGGTTAGGCAGCCAGTGTTGGCGCTGTGTTGTTTACTGAAGTTGGTTTATGCTGAGGGGCAGGGGGAGGGAAATGGTGTTAGCCAGTTCTTTTGTTCCGGGAGAGGGGTCTCTGTGCTTGTTGCTCTTAGGGAAGCACTCCCAGAAGAGTGAATAATTTCCCCTCATGCATCCTAGTGTTTTTCAGGTCACTGTTTTCACATTGTTTCTGGGTTGCTTGCCTGTTTGGAGCAAGTGCAGTACAATTTGAGCTCTATCTCAGCCAAGTATGCTGACTTCTAAAACTCCAAACTTCAGGGACATATTATGCATTCCACAAAGGATTAAAAGATAAGAGATAAAGTCTTAATATTGTGTATCTAGAAGGAGAGATTACAACTAATTTTAAAGCATATTTTTCTCCGTTTTTCTAGTTTTTAAAAATGATAAAAATGTACTAGCTGTGAGATTGAAAAAAAAAGCTGGTGGAGGAGTAGGGGACCCTATTCCAACAGGTCCCCAGAATTGAGCTGAATATCTACCAGACCACTCTGAACAGCCACAAAATCAGCCTGAGATGTAAGAAGATAGATCTGGATCTCTATAAACAGAATATCACAGGCAGTTGGTTTCGAGGTATGAAGTAGGGAGCCATTATTCCGCAGGCACATATTGGAAGATAAATGGAAGGGGGAGGGAGCCATGGGAATCCCGCACCACCAGGGAGCGAAAGCCTCCCACACTGGGGATGGGGCACAGACTCACAGACCGGGAGCGGTGGGGAAAGGACTTAAGGGCAGCCCCCCGGACTGAAACCCAGAGCGGCGGGGCTGCATGAGTGAACTGCGGGGGCCAGCAGTTTTAGAAGCACAAAGGGCAGAGATGTGCCCCGACCTGAGGCGAGGACTGGGAGTGCTGCTGAGGGGCGCACAACCTAGGACGCTGCAGTTTATAGCAGCACAGACAGAAATGGAGATAGTGTGGCCTGGAGAGCTTGCTGAAGAATGGACTGTGATCACTCCACTCTGAGGCAGAGGGTTGGAAATGGTCTCTTCTACTCTGACTCTCAGAAGAGATGCAGAAAGCCGCCAGGGAATGCTGCCAGAGAACGAAAGCCCCCCAAAACCAGTTTTCATAGAGCCCATCCCCCCACAGGGGACAGAACAACTCTGCCCAAACAGGGTTGACTGAGTAATAGTGCAGCAGGCCCCTCCAACAGAAGACAGGTTGGGAGAACAAGAGGCCAACTACCCTAAAGTCTCTAGAAAACAGGTGCATCTTGGTTGGTTGTGGTCAATAATTTGGACTCGCTACATTCCCTCAACCACCCATCAACAGAATGACTAGGAGGAGGAAGCCCCCAAAAAGGAAAGACACAGAGACTATGAATTCTGCCACAGATTTATAAATGGATTCAGATATAAGCAAGATGTCGGAAAGGGACTTTAGGGTAAGAGTTATGAAGATGATAGCTACAATGGAGAAATTGATTAATGGCAACATAGAGTCTCTAAGGGCAGAAATGAAAGCTGAATTGGCAGAACTTAAAAATGCTATCAGTGAGATCCAGTCTAATCTAGATACTCTAACAGCTAGGGTAAGTGAGGCAGAAGAATGAATTAGTGATCTAGAAGACCAACTGATAGAAAAGAAGGAAAAAGATGAGGCCTGGGAGAAACAGCTCAAAATCCGTCAAAACAGAATTAGAGAAATAAGTGATACCATGAAACGTTCCAGTGTCAGAATTACTGGGGTCCCTGAGGGGGTGGAGAGAGAGAGAGAGGACCAGAAGATATATTTGAGCAAATCATAGCTGAGAACTTCCCTAATCTGGGGAGTGAAACATTCATGTCCTTGAGGCAGAGAGATCCCAAGATCAAGGAAAAAAGACCAATGCCCTGGCATGTAATAGTAAAACTCACAGATCTTAGAACCAAGGAAACCATCTTAAAGGTAGTTAGGGGGAAGAGATTCCTTACATACAGAGGGAGGAACATCAGAATAACATCAGACCTATCCACAGAGACCTGGCAAGCCAGAAAGGGCTGGCAAGACATATTCAGGGTACTAAATAAGAAGAACATGCAGCCAAGAATACTTTATCCAGCAAGGCTGTCATTTAGAAAGGATGGAGAAATGCAGAGCTTCCAAGACCGGCAGAAACTGAAAGAATATGTGACCACTAAACTGGTCCTGCAAAAAATATTAAGAGGGGGTTCTATAAAAGGAGAAAGACCCCAAGAATGATATAGAACAGAAATTTACAAAGACAATCTATAGAAACAAGGACTTCACAGACAACATGATGACAATAAATTCATATCTTTCAAAAATAGCTCTCAACATGAACAGCGTAAATGCTCCCATAGAACATTGGGAGCTTGCAGGGTTGCAGGTTGGATAAAAAGGCAGGACCCATCCATTAGCTGTCTACAAGAACTCATTCTGAACCTACAGATACATCCAGACTGAAAGTGAAGTGATGGAGATCCATCTTCCATGATAACGGACCTCAAAAGAAAGCTGGGTTAGCAATTCCTGTTTCAGACAAATTGGATTTTAAGCTAAAGACTGTAGTTAGAGACACAGAAGGACACTCTATCATTTTTTTTTTGATGAGGGTGTTTATTTTTAATTTTTTTGAATTTTTTATTGTTATGTTAATCACCATACATTATATCATTAGCTTTTGATGTAGTGTTCCATGATTCATTGTTTGTGCATAACACCCAGTGCTCCACGCAGAATGTGCCCTCTTTAATACCCATCACCAGGCTAACCCATCCCCCCAGCCCCTCCCCTCCAGAACCCTCAGTTTGTTTCTCAGAGTCCATCATCTCTCATGGTTTGTCTCCCCCTCTGACTTACTCCCCTTCATTCTTCCCCTCCTACTATCTTCTTCTTTTTTTTTCTTAACATATATTGCATTATTTGTTTCAGAGGTACAGATCTGTGATTCAACAGTCTTGCACAATTCACAGCACTCACCATAGCACATACCCTACCCAATGTCTATCACCCAGCCACCCCTTCCCTCCCACCCCCCACAACTCCTGCAAACCTCAGTTTGATTCCTGAGATTAAGAATTCCTCCTATCAGTGAGGTCATATGATACATGTCTTTCTCTGATTTGACGTATTTCACTCAGCATAACACCCTCCAGTTCCAACCACGACGTTGCAAATGGCAAGATCTCATTCCTTTTGATGGCTGCATAATATTCCATTGTGTATATATACCACTTCTTCTTTATCCATTCATCTGTCGATGGACATCTTGGCTCTTTCCACAGTTTGGCTATTATGGACATTTCTGCTATAAACATTGGGGTGCACGTACCCCTTCGGGTCCCTACATTTGTATCTTTGGGGTAAATACCCAGTAGTGCAATTGCTGGATCGTATGGTAGCTCTATTTTCAACTGTTTGAGGAACCTCCATACTGTTTTCCAGAGTGGCTGCACCACTTGCATTCCCACCAACAGTGTAGGAGGGTTCCCCTTTCTCTGCACCCCCGCCAACATCTGTCGTTTCCTGACTTGTTAATTTTACCCATTCTGACGGGTGTGAGGTGGTATCTCATGGAGGTTTTGATTTGGATTTCCCTGATGCCGAGCGATGTTGAGCACTTTTTCATGTGTCTGTTGGCCATTTGGATGTCTTCTTTGGAAAAATTTCTGTTTATGTCTTCTGCCCACTTCTTGATTGGATTATTTGTTCTTTGGGTGTTGGGTTTGATAAGTTCTTTATAGATTTTGGATACTAGCCCTTTATCTGATATGTCATTTGCAAATATTTTCTCCCATTCTGTCGGGTGTCTTTTGGTTTTGTGGACTGTTTCTTTTGCTGTGCAAACCCAATAGTTCATTTTTGCCCTTGCTTCCCTTGCCTTTGGCGATATTTCTAGGAAGAAGTTGCTGTGGCTAAGGTCGAAGAGGTTGCTGCCTGTGTTCTCCTTTAGGATTTGGATGGACTCCTGTCTCACGTTTAGGTCTTTCAACCATTTGGAGTCTATTTTTGTGTGTGGTGTAAGGAAATGGTCCAGTTTCATTCTTCTGTATGTGGCTGTCCAATTTTCCCAACACCATTTGTTGAAGAGGCTGTCTTTTTTCCATTGGACATTCTTTCCTGCTTTCTCAAAAATGAGTTGACCATAGAGTTGAGGGTCCATTTCTGGGCTCTTGATTCTGTTCCATTGATCTATGTGTCTGTTTTTGTGCCAGTACCATACTGTCTTGATGATGACAGCTTTGTAATAGAGCTGGAAGTCCGGAATTGTGATGCCGCCAGCTTTGCTTTTCTTTTTCAATATTTCTCTGGCTATTCGGGGTCTCTTCTGGTTCCGTACAAACTTTAGGATTATTTGTTCCATTTCTCTGAAAAAAGTGGATGGTATTTTGATAGGGATTGCTTTGAATGTGTAGATTGCTCTAGGTAGCATTGACATCTTCACAATGTTTGTTCTTCCAATCCATGAGCATGGAACGTTTTTCCTTTTCTTTGTGTCTTCTTCAATTTCTTTCGTGAGTATTTTATAGTTTTCTGAGTACAGATCCTTTGCCTCTTTGGTTAGATTTATTCCTAGGTATCTTATGGTTTTGGGTGCAGTTGTAAATGGGATCGACTCCTTGATTTGTCTCTCTTCTGTCTTGTTGATTGTTATAGGAATGCCACTGATGTCTGTGCATTGATTTTATATCCTGCTACTTTACTGAATTCCTGTATGAGTTCTAGTAATTTTGGGGTGGAGTCTTTTGGGTTTTCCACATGCAGTATCATATCATCTGCAAAGAGTGAGAGTTTGACTTCCTCTTTGCCGAGTTGGATGCCTTTGATTTATTTTTGTTGACTGATTGCTGTGGCTAGGACTTCTAATACTATATTGAATAGCAGTGATGATAGTGGACATCCCTGACGCGTTCCTGACCTTAGGGGAAAAGATCTCAGCTTTTCTCCATTGAGAATGATATTCGCTGTAGATTTTTCATAGATGGATTTTATGATGTTCAGGTATGTACACTCTATCCCTATACTCTGAAGAGTTTTGATCAAGAAAGGGTGCTGTACTTTGTCAAATGCTTTTTCTGCATCTATTGAGAGGATCCTATGATTCTTGTTCTTTCTTTTGTTAATGTATTGTATCACGTTGATTGATTTGCAGATGTTGAACCAGGCTTGCAGCCCAGGGATAAATCCCACTTGGTCGTGGTGAATAATCCTTTTAATGTACTGTTGGATCCTAGTGGCTAGTATTTTGGTGAGAATTTTTGCATTAATATTCATCAAGGAGAGTGGTCTGTAATTCTCCTTTTTGATGGGATCTTTGTCTGGTTTTGGGATCAAGGTAATGGTGGCCTCATAAAATGAGTTTGGAAGTTTTCCTTCCATTTCTATTTTTTGGAACAGTTTCAGGAGAATAGGTATTAATTCTTTAAATGTCTGGTAGAATTTGCCTGGGAAGCCATCTGGCCCCGGACTTTTGTTTGTGGGGAGATTTTTGATGACTGCTTCAATTTCCTTAGTGGTTATGGTCTGTTCAGGTTTTCTATTTCTTCCTGGTTCAATTTTGGTATTTGATACATCTCTAGGAATGCACCCATTTCTTCCAGGTTATCTAATTTGCTGGCATAGAGTTGCTCATAATATGTTCTTATAATTCTTTGTATTTCTTTGGTGTTGGTTGTGATCTCTCCTCTTTCATTCCTGATTTTGTTGATTTGGGTCATTTCTCTTTTCTTTTTGATAAGTCTGGCCAGGGGTTTATCAATCTTGTTAATTCTTTCAAAGAACTAGCTCCTAGTTTTGTTGATCTGTTCTACTGTGCTTTTGATTTCTATTTCATTGATTTCTGCTCTGATCTTTATTATTTCTCTTCCCCTGCTGCGTTTAGGCTTTATTTGCTGTTTTTTCTCTAGCTCCCTTAGGTGTAGTGTTAGGTTGTGTATTTGAGACCTTTCTTGTTTCTTGAGAAAGGCTTGTATTGCTATATACTTTCCTCTTAGGACTGCCTTTGCTGCATCCCAAAGATTTTGAACAGTTGTGTTTTCATTTTCGTTGGTTTCCATGAATTTTTTAAAATTCTTCTTTAATTTCCTGGTTGACACATTCATTCTTTAGTAGGATGCTCTTTAGCCTCCATGTACTTGAGTTCCTTCCGACTTTCCTCTTGTGATTGAGTTCTATGTTCAAAAGCATTGTGGTCTGAAAATATGCAGGGAATAATCCCATTCTTTTGGTACCGGTTGAGATCTGATTTGTGACCTAGGATGTGATCAATTCTGGAGAATGTTCCATGGGCACTAGAGAAGAATGTGTATTCCGTTGCTTTGGGATGGAATGTTCTGAATATGTCTGTGAAGTCTATTTGGTCCAGTGTGTCATTTAAAGTCTTTATTTCCTTGTTGATCTTTTGCTTTGATGATCTGTCCATTTCAGTCAGGGGGGTGTTAAAGTCCCCCACTATTATTGTATTGTTGTCAATGTGTTTCTTTGCTTTTCTTATTAATTTCCTTATAAAATTGGCTGCTCCCATGTTCGGGGCATAGATATTTACAATTGTTAGATCTTCATGTTGGATAGACCCTTTAAGTTGGATATAGTGTCCTTCTTCATCTCTTATTACAGTCTTTGTTTTAAAATCTATAATGTCTGATATACGGATTGCCACCCCAGCTTTCTTTTGGTGTCCATTAGCATGGTAAATGGTTTTCCACCCCCTCACTTTCAATCTGGGGGTGTCTTTGGGTCTAAAATGAGTCTCTTGCAGACAGCATATTGATGGGTCTTGTTTTTTAAACCAATCTGATAGCCTGTGTCTTTTGATTGGGGCACTTAGCCCATTTACACTCAGGGTAACTACTGAAAGATATGAATTTAGTGCCATTTATTGTGTAAGGTGACTGTTACTGTGTTGTCTGTGTTCCTTTCTGATCTATGCTGCTTTTAGGCTCTCTCTTTACTTAGAGGACCCCTTTCAATATTTCTTGTAGGGCTGGTTTTGTGTTTGCAAATTCCTTTAGTTTTTGTTTGTCCTGGAAGATATTTATCTCTCCTTCTATTTTCAATGACAGCCTAGCTGGATATAGTATTCTTGGCTGCATATTTTTCTCGTTTAGTGTTCTGAAGACATTATGCCAGTCCTTTCTGGCCTGCCAGGTCTCTGCGGATAGGTCTGTTACCAATCTAATGTTTCTACCATTGTCGGTTCCATATCTCTTCTCCCAAGCTGCTTTCAGGATTTTCTCTTTGTCTCTGAGACTCTTAAGTTTTACTATTAGATGTCGAGGTATTGAACTATTTTTATTGATTTTGAGAGGGGTTCTCTGTGCCTCCTGGATTTTGAGGCCTGTTTCCTTCCCCACATTAGGGACGTTCTGTGCTATAATTTGCTCCAATATACCTTCTGCCCCTCTCTCTCTTTCTTCTTCTTCTGGGATCCCAATTATTCTAATGTTGTTTCATCTTATCGTATTGCTTATCTCTCGAATTCTGCCCCCGTGATCCTGTAGTTGTTTCTCTCTCTTTTACTCAGCCTCTTTTTTTCCATCATTTGGTCTTCTATACCACTGATTCTCTTCTGCCACATTTATCCTAGCAGTTAGTGCCCCCATTTTTGATTGCACCTCATAAATAGCCTCTTTGATTTCTACTTGGTTAGATTTTAGTTCTTTTTTTTTCTCCAGAAAGGGTTTCTCTAATAACTTCCATGCTTTTTTCAAGCCCAGCTATTATCTTTAAAGTCATGATTCTGAACTCTAGGTCTGACATCGTACTAATATCCTTATTGAGTAGGTCCCTGGTAGATGGTACTACCTCTTGTTCTTTTTGGTGAGGTGATTTTTTTTCGTCTTTTCATTTTTTCCAGAGGAGAATAGGTGAATGAGAGAACAAAATGCTAACAGGTTAACAACGTCCCCAGCAAATATACTCTATACAAATCAGAAAAGACCTGAAACCAGGGGAAAGAAAGAGACAGAAAGAAAAAAGAAAGAGAAAAAGATACAAACAAAAAAAAACAGAACAAAACAAAACAAAACAAAACAGAATATGATCAACTATGATCAGGCTGGTGCATAGATCAGTGTCACACACTATATTTTGGGTGTATTTTGGTCTGTTAGAAGAAAGTGCCTACTAAAATTTTAAAGGATGAAAGACTTATATATGTACAAAAAAAGGGTTGATACAATGAAGGGATGGAAGATGACTGTAAAGATGAAAATTATAAAGATTTTATAAAAGGAATTGATAAGAAGTTGTTTGAAAAAAGAAAGAAGATTTAAAAAAAAAGAGAAAAAAATGGGAGAGAATGTGATCAGGCAGGAGACTAGAACAAAGCCATACACTAGTGATTTATGGTATATTTTGATCTGTTAGAAGAAACTGTATCTCAAAATTTTAAAGAGAGAACAACTTATATATATATGCCAAAAATAAGGTAACTACTATGAAGGGATAAAATATGACTCTAAAAATGAAAAATAAAAAATATTTTTTTTAAAAAGGGATTGATAAGATGTTGGTTGGAAAAGGGAAAAAGAAAAATAAAAAAAAAACAGTTAAAAAAATTAACTTTGATGAACTAATGTATCATGGAAAAAAAGCCATGAATTCTATGTGCTGTATTCCCCTAGCGCTGGAGTTCTCCCTTTCTCCTTGATCGGTAAACTTGGTCTTGGTCTGCTGGCTGTTCGTGCTGATCTTCTGTGTGAGGGGCCTGTTGCCGTGGTTCCCAAATGTCTTTGCGGAGGCGGAATTGCCCCGCCCTTGTCGGTCCGGGCTAAGCAAGCTGCTCGGGTTTACTCTCAGGAGCTTTTGTTCCCTGCAAGCTCTTGGTACAGCTTTGGAGGACCAGAGTGAAAATGGTGGCCTCCCAACCTCCGCCTGGAGGAGCCGAGAACTCGGGGCCCCGGTCTTCAGTGCGCCCCCAGAGAAAAGCAGTCACTCCCGTCTCCCCGGTCTCCGGCCGCACTCCGTGCTCACCCGGCCTGTGACCGAGCGTTTCTATCTCTGGCACCCGACCCCATGTGGAATCTCCAAACTCAGCAGATCCCTGCGGTGCGCTCCCGCGCCGCTCCTCCCGGGGAGGAAGGGGAGTCTCCCTGGATCTGCCGATTGTTGGGTCCCTGCTGGAGGAGCAGTGGCCTGACTGGGCCACAGATCACAGTTTATGGCAACCCCGAGCTGAGATCCTGCGCCTCGGCTCCGTCTCTGCGGCCGGCTTCCCCGCTCTGATACCTGGGAGCTCTGCCGCACTCAGGCACCCCCGGTCTTTCTGTGACCCCGAGGGTCCTGAAACCACACTGTCTCTCAAGGGTTCCACCCCCCGCTTAGCCACTGGAGCGAGTCCCTCTGTGGAGCCGACTTCTAAAATTTCCGATTTTGTGCTCTGTGGCTCTATCACTTGCCAGAAGCGGCCAACGGAGGCCCCCTCCCCCGCCGTCTATCCTCCCGACTATCGCCTCGGATTCACTTCTCCGCACGTCCTACCTTCCAGTAAGTGGTCGCTTCTCTGTTCAGAGCATTGTTGCTACTCTCTTCTTCGGTCTCCTGTTGAGTTCGTAGGTGTTCAGAATGGTTTGATCCCTATTCAGCTGAATTTATGAGACCAGACGAAATCCAGGTCTCCTACTCCTCCTCCATCTTGCTCCCGACACTATATCATTTAAAAAGTCTACCCAACAAGAAGATCTAACAATTGCAAATACCTATGCCCTCAACATGGGAGCAGCCAACTACATAAGCCAACTGTTAACCAAAATAAAGAGTCATATTGATGATAATATGTTAATTGTAGGAGACCTCAATACTCCACTCTCAGGAATAGACAGATCATCTAAGCAGAAAATCAACAACGAAACAAGAGCTTTGAATGACACACCACATGGACCTCATGGATATATACAGAACATTCCTCCCTAAAACAACAGAATACTCATTCTTCTCTAGCACACATTGACCTTTCCCCTTAATAGACCACATACTGGGTCACAAATCAGGTCTCAACCGATACTAAAAGATTGAAATTATTCCCTGAATATTCTCAGACCATATGCTTTAAAACTGGAACTCAATCACAAGAAAAATTTTGGAAGAAATTCAAACACTTGGAAGCTAAAGACCACTCTGCTCAAGAATGTTTGGGTCAGGTTAGCAGCAAGATGGTGGAGGAGGAGGAGACCTGGGTTTCCTCTGGTCCCAGGAATTCAGCTGAATAGGGATCAAACCATTCTGAACACCTACGAACTCAACAGGAGACCGAAGAGAAGAATAGCAACAACTCTCTGAACAGAAAAGCGACCACTTTCTGGAAGGTAGGATGTTCAGAGAAGTGAATCCGAGGCAACATTTGGGAGGATAGATGGTGAGGGAGGGGGCCTCCGTCCCTGCTTCTGGCAAGTGCTAGAGCCACGGAGCACAAAATTGGAACTTTTAGAAGTCGGCTCCGCTGAGGGCCGTCGTTCCAGTGGCTAAGCAGGGTGGAACCCTCGCGGGACAGTGTGGTCTCAGGACCCTCGGGGTCACAGAAAGACCGGGGGTGCCTGAGTGCGGCAGAGCTCCCAGGCATCAGAGCGGGGAAGCCGGCTGCAGAGACGGAGCCGAGGAGCAGGATCTCAGCTCAGGGTTGCCATAAACCATGATCCGTGGCACAGTTGGCCACTGCTCTTCCAGCAGGGACCCAATAAACAACAGATCTGGGGAGACTCCCCTTCCTCCCCAGGGTGGAGCAGCGTGGGAGTGCACCGCAGGGATCTGCTGGGTTTGGAGACTCCACATGGGGTCGGGTGCCAGAGATAGAAATGCTCGGTTATAGGCCAGGTGAGCACGGAGTGCGGCCGGAGACCAGGGAGACAGGAGTGATTGACTACTTTTCTCTGGGGGCTCACTGAGGAGTGGGGCCCTGAGTTCTCAGCTCCTCCAGGGCAGAAATTAGTAGGCCACCATTTTCACTCTCGTCCTCCAAAGCTGTACAGAAAGCTTGCAGGGAACAAAAGCTCCCGAGAGCAAACCCGGGCAGATTACTTAGCCCAGACTCAGCAAGGGTGGGGCAATTTCGCCTCCAGCAAAGGCATTTGGGAACCACGGCAACCGGACCCTCCCCCAGAAAATTAGCAAGAACAGCCAGCCAAAACCAAGTTTACCAATCAATGAGAATGGCAGAACTCCAGCACTAGGGGAATACTGCACATAGAATTCATGGCTTTTTTCCCATGATTCTTTAGTCTTTCAAAGTTAATTTTTTTAACTGTCCTTTTTTTTTGAATTTTTCTTTTTCCCCTTTTCAACGAACATCTTATCAATCCCTTTTTTAAAAAAAACTTTTTTATTTTTCATTTTTAGAGTCATAGTCTATCCTTTCATAGTAGTTACCCTTATTTTTGCTATATATATATATATATATATATATATATATATATATAGTTATCTCTTTAAAATTTTGGGATACATTTTCTTCTAAAGATCAAAATATACCCTAAATCTCTAGTGTATGACTTTGTTTTAGTCTCCTGCCTGATCACGTTCTCTCCCTTTTTTTTAAATCCTCTTCTTTCTTTCTTCAACAATCCTCTTATCAATTCCTTTTATAAAATCTTTTATAATTTTCATCTTTACAGTCATATTCCATCCCTTCATTTTATTAACCCTTATTTTTGTACACATAGAAGTTTTTCTTTCTTTAAAATTTTGGGAGGCACTTTCTTATAACAGAGCAAAATACACCCAAAATCAAGTGTGTGGCACTGATCTGTGCACCAGCCTGATCATGTTTGATTATATTCTGTTTTTTTTGTTTTATTTTGTTTTTGTTTGTTTTTATCTTTTTCTTTCTTTCTTTTTTCTTTTTTCTTTCTTTCCCTTTCTTTTCCCCCAGTTTCAGATCTTTTCTGATTGTTTAGTGTATATTTTCTGAGGACGTTTTTACCCTGTTAGCATTTTATTCGCTCATTCATCTCTTCTCCTCTGGAAAAAATGACAAGCTGGAAAAAATCACTTCAAAAAAAAGAACAAGACCCAAATTTTGTCAAGTCCCAGGAATTCAGCTGGATAGGGATCAAAGCGTTCTGAACACCTATGAACTCAACAGGAGATAGAAGAAAAGAATAGCAGCAACTCTCTAAACAGAAAAGTGACCACTTTCTGCAAGGTCTCTTCTGATTTGTTTAGTGTATATTTTTCTGCGGACGTTGTTACCCTGTTAGCATTTTGTTCTCTCTTTCATCTATTCCCTCTGGACAAAATGACAAGATGGAAAAAATCATCTCAAAAAAAAAAAAATAACAAGAGGCAGTACCAACTGCCAGGGACCTAATCAACACGGACATTAGTAAGATGATGGAAATAGAGTTCAGAATGATGATTTTAAAGATACTAGCTGGGCTTGAAAAAAACATGGAAGTTATTAGAGAAACCCTTTCTGGAGAAATAAAATCTAACCAAGTCAAAATCAAAAAGGCTCTTAATGAGGTGCAACTAAATAGGAGGCTCTAACTGCTAGGATAAAGGAGGCAGAAGAGAGAATTAGTGATATAGAAGACCAAATGATGGAGAATAAAGAAACTGAGAAAAAAAAAGAGATAAACAAATACTGGATCATGAGGGCAGAATTTGAGAGAGAAGTGATACCATAAGATGAAACAGCATTAGAATAATTGGGATCCCAGAAGAAGAAGAAAGAGAGGGGCAGAATGTATATTGGAGCAAATTATAGCAGAGAACGTCCTTAATGTGGGGAAGGAAACAGGCATCAAAATGCAGGAGGCACAGAGAACCCCTCTCAAAATCAATAAAAATAGTTCAACACCTCGACATCTAATAGTAAAACTTACGAGTCTCAGAGACAAACAGAAAATCCTGAAAGCAGCTCGGGAGAAGAGATATGTAATGTACGATGGTAGAAACATTAGACTGGCAACAGACCTATCTGCAGAGACCAGGCAAGCCAGAAAGGACTGGCATGATATATTCAGAGCACTAAACGAGAAAAATATGCAGCCAAGAATACTATATCCAGCTAGGCTGTCATTGAAAATAGAAGGAGAGATAAAAATCTTCCAGGACAAACAAAAACTAAAGGAATTTGCAAACACGAAACCAACTCTACAAGAAATATTGAAAGGGGTCCTCTAAGCAAAGAGAGAGCCTAAAAGTATAGAGATTAGAAAGGAACACAGAGAATGTACACTAACAGTCACTTTATAGGGAATACAATGGTACTAAATTCATATCTTTCAATAGTTACCCTGAATGTAAATGGGCAAATGCTCCAATCAAAAGACAAAGGCTATCAGATTGGATTAAAAAACAAGACCCATCGATATGCTGTCTGCAAGAGACTCATTTTAGACCCAAGGACACCCCCAGATTGGCAATGAGGTGGTGGAAAACCATTTACCATGCTAATGGACAACAAAGGAGAGCTGGGGTAGGAATCCTTGTATCAGACAAATTAGATTTTAAACCACAGACTGTAATAAGAGAAGAGGAAGGACACTATATCCTATTTAAAGGGTCTATCCAACAAGAAGATCTAACAATTGTAAATATCTATGCCACTAACATGGGAGCAGCCACTTATATAAGCCAATTCATAACAAAAGCAAAGAAAGACATCAACAACAATACAATAATAGTGGGGGACTTTAACACCCCCCTGACTTAAATGGACAGATCATCTAAGCAAAAGATCAACAAGGAAATAAAACCTTTAAATGAAACAATGGACCAAATGGACTTCGCAGACATATTCAGAACATTCCATCCCAAAGCAACGGAATACGCATTCTTCTCTAGTGCCCATGGAACATTCTCCAGAATAGATCACATCCTAGGTCACAAATCAGGTCTCAACCAGTACCAAAAGATTGGGATCATTCCGTGCATATTTTCAGACCACAATGCTTTGAAACTAGAACTCAATCACAAGAGGAAAGTCAGAAAACTCAAGTACATGGAGGCTAAGAGCATCCTACTAAAGAATGAATGGGTCAACTAGGAAATTGAAGAAGAATTAAAAAATTTCATGGAAACCAATGAAAATGAAAACACAACTGTTCAAAATCTTTGGGATGCAGCAAAGGCAATCCTGAGAGGAAAGTATATAGCAATACAAGCCTTTCTCAAGATACAAGACAGGTCTCAAATACACAACCTACCCTATACCTAAGGGAGCTAGAGAAAGAACAGCAAATAAAGCCAAACCCAGCAGGAGAAGAGAAATCATAAAGATCAGAGCAGAAATCAATGAAATAGAAACCAAAAGAACAGTAGAACAGATCAATGAAACTAGGAGCTGGTTCTTTGAAAGAATTAACAAGATTGATAAACCCCTGGCCAGACTTATCAAAAAGAAAAGAGAAATGACCCAAATCAACAAAATCAGGAATGAAAGAGGAGAGATCACAACCAACACCAAAGAAATACAAAGAATTATAAGAACATATTATGAGCAACTCTATGCCAGCAAATTAGATAACCTGGAAGAAATGGATGCATTCCTAGAGATGTATCAACTACCAAAAGTGAACCAGGAAGAACTAGAAAACCTGAACAGACCTATAACCACTAAGGAAATTGAAGCAGTCATCAAAAATCTCCCCATAAACAAAAGCTCAGGGCCAGATGGCTTCCCAGGGGAATTCTACCAAACGTTTAAGGAAGAATTAATACCTATTCTCCTGAAACTGTTCCAAAAAATAGAAATGGAAGGAAAACTTCCAAACTCATTTTATGAGGCCACCATTACCTTGATCCCCCAAAATACAAATACCCCATCAAAAAGGAGAGTTACAGACCAATATCCTTGATGAACATGGATGCAAAAATTCTCACCAAAATACTAGCCACTAGGATCCAACAATACATTAAAAGCATTATGCACCACGACCTAGTGGGATTTATCCCTGGGCTGCAAGTTTGGTTCAGCATCAGCAAATCGATCAGTGTGATACATTAATCAAAGATAGAACAAGAATCATATGATCCTCTCAATAGATGCAGAAAAAGCATTTGACAAAGTACAGCATTCTTTCTTGATCAAAACTCTTCAGCGTATAGGGATAGAGTGTACATACCTCAATATCATAAAAGCCATCTATGAAAAACCCAGTCAATATCATTCTCAATGGGGAAAAACAGATCTTTCCCCTGAAGGTCAGGAACATGGCAGGGATGTCCACTCTCACCACTGCTATTCAACCTAGTATTAGAAGTCCTAGCCACAGCAATCAGACAACAAAAAGAAATAAAAGGCATCCAAATCGGCAAAGAAGAAGTCAAATTCTCACTCTTTGCAGATGATATGATACTGTATGTGGAAAACCCAAAAGACTCCACCCCAAAACTGCTAGACCTCATACAGGAATTCAGTAAAGTGGCAGGATATAAAATCAATGCACAGAAAACTGTGGCATTCCTATACACCACCAAAAATTCAGAAGAAAAGAAATTAAGAAGTTGATTCCATTACAATTGCACCCAAAACCATAAGATATCTAGGAATATATCTAACCAAAGAGCCAAAGGATCTGTACTCAGACTATATAAAATACTAATGAAAGAAATTGAAGAAGACACAAACGAAATGGAAGAACATTCCATGCTCATGGATTGGAAGAAAAAATATTGTGAAGATGTCAATGCTACCTAGAGCAATCTACACATTCAATGCAATCCCCATCAAAATACCATCCACTTTTTTCAAAGAAATGGAAAAATTAATCCTAAAATTTGTATGGAAGCAGAAAAGACCCCAGATAGCCAGAGGAATGTTGAAAACAAAAGCAAAGCTGGCGGCATCACAATTCCAGCCTTCAAGCACTATTGCAAAGCTGTCATCATCAAGACAGTTTGGTACTGGCACAAAAACAGACACATAGATCAGTGGAACAGAATAGAGAGCCCAGAAATGGACCCTCAATTCTATGGTCAACTAATCTTTGACAAAGCAGGAAAGAATGTCCCATGGAAAAAAGACAGTCTCTTCAACAAATGGTATTGGGAAAATTGGACTGCCACATGCAGAAGAATGAAACTAGACCATTTCCTTACACCACACAGAAAAAGAGACTCAAAATGCTTGAACGACCTCGGTGTGAGACAGGAGTCCATCAACATCCTAAAGGAGAACACAGGCAGCAACCTCTTCGACCTCAGCCACAGCAACTTCTTCCAAGAAACATCGCCAAAGGCAAGGGAAGCAAGGGCAAAAATGAACTATTGGGACTTCATCAAGATAGAAAGCTTTTGCACAGCAAAAGAAACAGTCAACAAAACCAAAAGACAACGTACAGAATGGGAGAAGATATTTGCAAATGACATATCAGATTAAGGGCTAGTATCCAAAATCTATAAAGAACTTATTAAACTCAACACCCAAAGAACAAATGATCCAATCAAGAAATGGGCAGAAGACATGAACAGGCACTTTTCCAAAGAAGACATCCAAATGGCCAACAGACACATGTAAAAGTCCTCAGCATCGGTCGGCATCAGGGTAATCCAAATCAAAACCTCCATGAGATACCACCTCACACCCGTCAGAATGGCTAAAATTAACAAGTCAGGAAACGACAGATGTTGGCGGGGATGTGGAGAAAGGGGAACCCTCCTATACTGTTAGTGGGAATGCAAGCTGGTGCATCCACTCTGGAAAACATTCTGGAGGTTCCTCAAAAAGTTGAAAATAGAGCCACCATACGACCCAGCAATTGCACTACTGGGTATTTACCCCACAGATACAAATGTAGGGATCCGAAGGGGTACATGCACACTGATGTTAATGCAGCAATGTCCACAATAGCCAAACTGTGGAAAGAGCTAAGATGTCCATCGACAGATGAATGGATAAAGAAGAAGTGGTATAAATATACAATGGAATAATATGCAGCCATCAAAAGGAATGAAATCTTGCCATTTTCAATGATGTGAATGGAACTGGAGGGTGTTATGCTGAGCGAAATACATCAATCAGAGAAAGACATGTATCATATGACCTCACTGTTATGAGGAATTCTTAATCTCAGGAAACAAACTGAATGTTGCTGGAGTGGTGAGGGATCGGAGGGATGGGGTGGCTGGGTGATGGACATTGGGGAGTGCATGTGCTATGGTGATTGCTGTGAATTGTCTAAGACTGTTGAATCAAAAACCTGTACCTCTGAAACAAATAATACATTATATGTTAAAAAAAAAAAAAAGAAGTAGAAGATGTCAGGAGGGGAAAAATGAAGGGGGGGAAATCAGAGGGGAGATGAACAATGAGAGACTATGGACTCCGAAAAACAAACTGAGGGTTCTAGAGGGGAGGGAGATGGGGGGATTGGTTAACCTGGTGGTGGGTATTAAGGAGGGCACATTCTGCATGGGGTAGTGATTGTTATACGCAAACAATGATTCATGGAACACTACATAAAAAACTAATGATGTAATGTATGGTAATTAATATAGCATAAAAAAAAGATTTCATGTGCCCCCCCCCAAAAAAAAGAATGTTTGGGTCAACCAGGGAATCAAAGAAGACCTTAAACAATTCGTGGAAACCAATGAAAATGAAAACACCTCAGTCCAAAACCTATGGGATACTGCAAAGGCGGTCCTAAGGTGGAAATACATAGCCATCCAAGCCTCTCTCAAAAAATAGAAAAATCCCGAATTCACCATCTAACTCTACACCTTAAACAACTAGAGAAAAGGCAACAAATGATGCCCATCCCACACATTAGAAGAGAAATAATTAAGATTAGAGTAGAGATCAATGAATTAAAAACCAGAAACATAGTAGATCAGATCAACGAAACTAGAAGCTCGTTCTTTGAAAGAATTAATAAGATCGATAAACCACTGGCCAGACTTATCCTCCCTAAAAGAGAAAGGACCCAGATTAATATAATTATGAATGAAAGGAGAGAGATCACTACTAAAACCAAGGAAATAGAAACAATTATTTGAAATTTATCAACAACATGAGAAAAAAATAAGCAACCTGGAAAAAATGGATGCCTTCCAGGAAACGTATAAACTGCCAAGACTGAAACAGGAAGAAATTGACAACTTTAATAGGCCAATAACCAGTAACAAGATTGAAACAGTGATCAAAAACCTCCCAAAAAACAAGAGTCCAGGGCCTGATCGATTCCCTGGGGAATTCTACCAAACATTCAAAGAAGAAATAATACCTATTGTCCTGAAGCTGTTTCAAAAAAAAAAAAAAGAAAAAGAAAAGAAACAGAAGGAAAACTTCCAGACTCATTCTATGAGGCCAGCATTACCTTAATCCCCAAACCAGGCAAAGACCCCAACAAAAAGGAGTATTTCAGACTGATATCACTGATGAATATGGATTCCAAAATTCTCAACAAAATCCTAGCTAATAGGATCCAAAAATACATTAAAAGGATAATCCACCACGACCAAGTGGGATTTATCCCTGGGATGCAAGGGTGGTTCAACATTCACAAATCAATCTATGTGATAGAACACGTTAAAAAGAGAGAGAAGAACCATGTGGTTTTCTCAGTTGATGCAGAAAAAGCATTCGACAAAATATAGCATCCTTTCCTGATTAAAACTCTTCAGAGTATAGGGATAGAGGGAACATTCCTCAAGTTCATAAAATCCATCTATGAAAAACCCACAGCAAATATCATTCTCAATGGGGAAAAGATGAGAGCCTTTCCCTTAAGATCAGGAACACGTCAAGGATGCCCACTCTCACCACTATTGTTCAACATAGTACTAGAAGTCCTAGCATCAGCATCAGACAAGAAAAAGAAATAAAAGATATTCAAATTGGCAAAGAAGAAGTCAAACTCTCTCTCTTGGCAGATGACACGATATTTTATGTGGAGAACCCTAAAGACTCCACCTCCAAATTACTAGAACTCATATAGCAATTCAGTAATGTGGCAGGATACAAAATCAATGCACAGAAATCAGTTGCTTTCTTATACACTAACAATGCAACCGTAGAATGAGAAATTAGAGAATCAATTCCATTTACAATAGCATCAAAAACCATAAGACACCTCGGAATAAACCTAACCAAAGAGGTAAAGGATCTATACTCTAGGAAGTACATAACACTCATGGAAAAATTGAAGAAGACACAAAAAGATAAAAAAAATTCCATGTTCATGGATCAGAAGAATAAACATTGTTAAAATGTCTATGCTGCCCAGAGCAAGCTATACCTTCAACGCTATCCCAATCAAAATTGCAATGACATTTTTCAAAGTGCCTGAACAAACAATCCTAATATTGGTACAGAATCAGAAAAGACCCTGAATAGCCAAGAAAATATTGAAAAAGTAAAACAAAGCTGGGGGCATCATGTTGCCCAATTTCAAGCTATACTACAAAGCCGTGAGCACCAAGACAGCATGGTACTGGCACAAAAACAGACATATACACCAATGGAACAGAATAGAGAGCCCAGATACGGACCCTCAACTCTATGGTCAAATAATCTTAGACAAAGCAGGAAAAAATATGCAATGGAAAAGACAGTCTCTTCAATAAATGGTGCTGGGAAAATTGGACAGCTATATACAGAAGAATGAAACTAAACCATTCTCTAACACCATACACAAAGATAAACTCAAAATGGATGAAAGACCTCAATGTGAGGCAGGAATCCATCAAAATCCTAGAGGAGAACATAGGCAATAACCTATTTGACATCGGCCACAGCAACTTCTTTCAAGATATATCTCCAAAGGCAAGTGAAACAAAAGCAAAAGTGAACTTTTGGGACTTCATCAAGATAAAAACTTCTGCACAGGAAAGGAAATAGTCAACAAAACAAAGAAGCAACCCACGGAATGGGAGAAGTTATTTGCAAATGACACTATAGACAGAGCGCTGATATCCAAGATCTATAAAGAACTCAAACTCAACATCCCAAAAACAAAAAATGAAGTCAAAAAATGGGCAGAAGACATGAACAGACACTTTTTAAAAGACATACAAATGGCTAACAGACACATGAAAAAATGTTCATCATCATTAGTCATCAGGGAAATTCAAATCAAAACCACATGGAGATACCACCTTACACCAGTTAGAAAAGCAAAATTGACAAGGCAAGAAACAACAAATGTGGGAGAGGTTGTGGAGAAAGGGGAAAACCCTCTTACACTGTTGGTGGGAATGCAAGTTGGTACAGCCACTTTGGAAAACAGTGGAGGATCCTCAAAAAATTAAAAATAGAGCTACCCTAGGACCCAGCAATGGCACTACTGGGTATTTACCCCAAAGACACAGATGTAATGAAAAGAAGGGCCATATGCACCCCAATGTTCATAACAGCAATGTCTGCAATAGCCAAACTCTGGAAAGAGCTGAGATGCCCTTCAGCAGATGAATGGTCCGTATACACAATGGAATATTACTCAGCCATCAGAAAGGATGAATACCCAATTTTTCCATCAACATGGATGGCACTGGAGGAGATTATGCTAAGTGAAATAAGTCAAGCAGAGAAAGTCAATTATCATACGGTTTCACTTATTTGTGGAACATAAGGAATAGCAGGGAGGACATTAGGAGAAGGAAGGGAAAAATGAAGGGGGGTGGAAAGTGGAGGGAGAGATGAACCATGAGAGACTATGGACTCTGAGAAACAAACTGAGGGTTTTTTAGGAAAGGGAGTGGGGGATGGGTTAGCCCAGGGATGGGTAGTAAGGAGGGCATGTATTGCATGGAGCACTGGGTGTTATACGAAAACAATGAATCATGGATCACTACATCACAAACTAATGATGTACTGTATGGTGACTAACAACATAATAAAATAAAATAAAATTTTCAAAAATGGACTAGTTGTAAAATAAATTAAAATTCACAATATGAAAAATAAACATATAGATGCTTATCTTGTGCCAATGATTCTCATTAATATTTTTATCTCTATTTTATCCCAAGCTGGTCAAAGCCTCTAAATCCAACACTTTATTTTCTATAATATCCTAGCAAAACATTTTACTTATATTAGTGGTTTAATAAATATCTATTTTAAAAATGAACAAGTAAATACAAAATGCATAAAAGGTAATTCTGCAGTTTACATGGCAACCAAACCAGAAATAGTTACAAAAATCATGTAACCAAAGCTAATATTGTTTTAAATCACAAAAAGACTTCATGTAACCATTGTTTGAAATTGATTTCTACCAAAAAGTAACCCCATCATTCTGCAAAATGTTAACAAAAATTGATATCCTCTACTCAGCTGGAGCTGGAAAAGACCTTTAACAAAAGCCACTATTAGAAATGACACATGTACTGAGCTAGAAGCTATCCACTTACTATGGGTTTTTGTCATTGTATGTTATTAAAATTTGGTTTTCTTAGGCTATTTTGGACTTTACTGTCAACATACTTACCAATGCTGTGAAAGCCCTGAAAGAATTCAGACTTGAGTGTTTCCCACTCTGGCATTTACATTTTTGTCTCTGGTACTTGTTGCTCTCTGTACCCTATATTTCCTTGACTTTCAGTAACAGTTCCTCTACACTTTGGTGATGCTCTCTTGCCTTATAAAACATCTTATCTTCCTCTCCCAGGAGAGGAAAGCCCTAGAGAACTTTCCCTGCCAGGCACTGTTGAATAAAGACTTTAGGCTAACAGTGCTCTGGTCAAGTGTCTTCCAAAATATGAATGCTTGTTAAGTTAATATCCGGGGAATCAAGTTAAAGAGGACATTGTTAAAAATGCTTGCTGTTACAACAAGGATTCTATCTGATTTCAAGGGGTGAGTGTTAGAACAGTAGAGTGTGGTTGAGAGTGGGAATTATCTTATTTTTAGTATGTTTATATCTCATGAAAAGTATAAGATAAGGTACTTACCATGAAGAAAATCACTCACAAGCCATTTTCTGTTGCTGTTGGTAGCATGAGAGGAAGCTATTTGTCACTCAGAAGATCTCCAGCCAAAAGTTAGGTGTTCTAGTTTGCACTCAAAGGCTGTGAATTTGGACCCTGTTGGTAGATTGAGTTTAACCTTGTTCTTTAAACTATTATTTGCTAATTATCCAAAGTTTCAGAAATATTTGTTAATTCTCCAAATTCTTCAAAACATCTAATATCTTGGCTGATGTAGAAACAAAGATTTAAATACCCTTATATATGTTGGTAAAAATTATCCAATTATTGTATTTTTTAAGGCAACGATGGTTAATTTTTCAACCTGTAAAATTGCCCAGAGGCCTGTCTCACAGAAATTTGGCTGACCTGGTTTGTGGATACCAAATGAGTCTGGGAGTTATCCTTGGAATCAGACAACATGTCCTTTAAATTGCTGACAATCCATTTTTTAATACTGTGTCCGAAAATAATATTTTATTCCTTAGTACTATTCAATGGGCTTTATGTGTTTTGGCAATTTTGCTAATCCAGAGAAAGGCAAAATAATAGATTTTTCCATAACTCTGTGAAACCACAGGAATAGGTGCTCTGATGCATCATGTAACTCCTTCAGAGCTCTATGAAATCCTCACATCATACACTTGGAAACTTCACTGAGTCACTGAAGTTATAGACAATTACATGTATTTAATCAATACATTTCAATTTGACAAATATTTCCTTAACACTTGTGCTGAGGGCTGCGGAAGAAACAGAAAGTCCTTGTTTTAGGAGATTTAGTTCAGAAGAGGTGTGTTGGGGTGGGGTAGGGTATAGTGAACAGTGATGGTATGACAGTGGTGATTAAATGGACAAATACATAAGTAATTTGAATACAAAGAAGAATGCACTAAGGGCTCTAAGAAAGACAAACATAAATTGGATTCTTCAGAGTGAGAAGACATAACATCTGGTTGGGAAGATCATTTTATTTAATAGCCAAGATATGGAAACATCTTAAGTGTCTGTCAACAGGTGGGTGGATCAAAAACATGTGGCATATATGTGTGATGGAATATTCAGCATGAGAAAGAAGAAAACTCTGCCACTTGTAATGACGTGGAGGGAGCTTGAAGGTATTATGATAAGTGAAATAAGTCAGACAGAGAAAGGCAAATACTGTATAATCTCACTTATAAGAAGAATCTAAAAAAGCCAAGCTCATGGAAGAGTAGAATGGTAATTGCTAGGGGCTGGGTGTGGGGGAAATGAGGAGATGTGTGGTCAAAGGGTACAACCTTCCAGTCACAAGATGAATGAATTCTGGGTTCTAATGTACACCATGGTGACTTTAGTTAATAATACTGTGTTATATACTTGCAATTTGCTAAGAGAGTAGATCTTAAATGTTCTCACCACAAAAAAGAAATGGTAGGTATGTGATGGGATGGAGGTGTTAGCAACACTATACTGGTAATTATTTTGTAATATATAAATATATCAAATCAACACTTTGTACACCTAAACTTACATCGTGTTATATGCCAATTAAGTCTCAATAAAAATGAAAAAAATGAAGTAAAAAAAAGCCACTTCCTATATCCACTTGGTATTTGAAAAAATTGGACACGACTCCCAACACCCTATGGTTAAAATAAAATCTGATGAAGTACCTTGTTCACTATTATATTTCTCATGCCTAGTAGAATGTTGGCACACAGTAGGTTCTTAGAAAACTCTTTTTGGTTGAATAAAATAAAATGGGTTTTGAGAAATTTAGTTTAAAAGGTAATTTTTAGAAGCCCTAAAATTTCCCATTACCTTATAGTGATATGAATTTCTGAAATAATATCTATACAAAAGGTGACATTATATTCCTTTGAGTTTCTACTAATATGTTGATTTTTGATCTTTCCTATTTAAAAATGTTGACCTGTCTTGTTGTTTTTTTTTTTTAAGATTTATTTATTTATTTGAGAGAGAGAGAGCATGCGCTTGTGTGTGCGCACAGAGGGAGAAGGAGGAGCAGATTCCCCGCTGAGCAGGGAGCTCAACTTGGCACTCGATCCCAGAACCCTGGGATCATGACCCGAGTGGAAGGCAGACACCCAACCGACTGAGCCACCCAGGCGCCCCAAGACCTGTCTTCTTGTAAGTCAGAAACCTTGAATGTTCATGCTCCTCTAATTCTCTACTTCATAGATTTTGGCAGAAAACTCCATTCTAAGGGGAGACTAGTTGAGCTGAAACTTCAAATAGAATCTGAGTCATACACATGTCTGGTAACATGAGGGAGGTGAGAATGGATGTACAAATACAGAAGATAATGGGAATGGAGCTACTTAATTTCGCCCCTCATCTTAATCAGGAAATAGTTTTTCCTCCCTCACTTTTATTTCCTTAAACAATGTATTTCACTGACAAAAACTTGATGAGTCACTTCTAGGAAACAGAAATTTGATTTTCTAAATACTTAGTTAGCAGAGATCCAAGAGTGATATTTAAAAATTATTTTGTTTCTGTAACTTGGATACTTTTTAAAATAAGAGGACAATGTATGTGGAATGGTATACACCTATGTGATAACTCATGTCGACTGTGCACTTACTACAAAATCTCAAAGGCTGCCCCACATAAATCAGTTCTGAGGCCTAAGAATCTAACTCATTAAAATTTACTTGAGATTAAAAAAAATTTACTTGAGATTCCTGTAACCTTTCCTCAGGAAGCAAGTATAGGTATTAAATGTGCAGTTTTTTTTAATGTGTGCAAAGCTTTAATTCTAGTATATAAAAGAAAACCCTTTTGTAGGTAGTTGAAAAGCCTGGAAGAGGGTGGGTGAGAAAGTCATGGAATTTTGGAAGTATGACGTAGATTATGGTAAATTAGAAATTTGTCACAGGATAGTGATGGAGGAGATGCCAGGTTGAGTCAGATTTTCTCAGTGCCTAGGTGACGATCTGGTTATAAATTAGGTTTTTTTTGAAGATTGCACTAACATTTTTGGCCACTAGGTCATCAGAATTCACTTCTCCCAAATGCAGTAACGATAATAGTGAGTCAGTCTGCATATGGTGTAGCTGGTATTGTACTATTTATTGCTAGCGATAACTTCACAGTCTCAGTGTCTGGTGTTTGGGAGAATCTCATTCTCTTGCGTAATAAACACCAATGGCTCTAGCCTATCTATGGAGTAGAGTAAAAATTCTTTACTTTACTTTAGTAAAAATTCTTTGCTTTAGTATCCTCTTCCTAAGCAACTACCCACCCCAATCCTACATCAAGATTCAGATCCGCCCCCTCCTTCCTTTATGCCACAGAGTAACTTTTAGGGTCTCTGTTGCTGCATTCCTCACAGTAAAGATAGATTCATAATTCACTCTCCTTGAGGGCACCGACCATGGTTTATTAAACTTTGTATGAACAGCCCCTGGTATATAGCTGGAGTGCCATAAATGTTTGCTGAATTAATAAATACACACTCCATCTTTTTTTAAACAATTAAACATAACTACTAAGTTATATACTTGACATATGCAGTAGGCAGATTTTGGACGTCCCCAATGACTCTTGCCTTTGTAGACTCCCCTCCCTTTTGAGTGTGGTGAAATGAGATAAAGCTCTCATGATTATATTATGTGGCAAAAGGGAGGTGATCTGGGTGGGCATAATATGATCTCACAAGCCCTTTAAAAGCAGAGCTGTAACAACTGGTAGAAGAGAATGAAGTCAGATCCAAAGCTTGAGGGAAAAAGTGATGCACTGTTACTGGTTTTCAAAGCAGAGGGTCTCACGTGCCATGGATGGCAAAATGACTCCCAGGATCTGACAGCCAGCAAGGAAATGGGGACCTGAGTCCTAAAACGGCAAAGGAATGAAATTCTGCCAACAATCTTTATGAATTTGGAAGTGGATTCTGCTACATCCTCCAGGTAACAGACCAGGCTGCTGACACCTTCATTTCAGCCCTGTGAGACCCTAGGCAGAGAACCCAGTCATGTTATCCCAGACCCCTGACCTATCCAACTGTGAAATAACAAATGGGGATTGTTGAAAGCCACAAAGTCTGTAGTAATTTGCTTTGCAGCAATAGGAAACTAGTACAACTAGTGTGCAGCCTCATCAGATAAATCGGATACATAAGTTCTGCTCTGTTTTGGTCTATTTATTTGTCTAATTAATAGATGATAGGTGCTCCCACATCAAATTGATGCTTGTTAAGTAGGCAAGACTGCTTGGTCATTTCAAATCAAGTAACAAACTGTTATGGAATATATTCTACATTTCATACACTCTGCAGGGATCTGGCTGAAATTCAGCCCTGAATATAATATACATAGAACAGTTTGATGTTCTAGCTCATGACAGCAGAGACATAATTGCAGACAAAAATTTTATGTCAGAGAAGTGAACATAATAGCCTTAAAATTTGACTATTCAGGGGGCTTCTGTTGTAGCAAGTACATTTATCTCCTAACCACTAGTTCTGTTTGGTTCTATGTCAAATATGCCTGGCATTTATGATTTTTTTGGCATTTTAATTTTTAAAAAACTTTTGGATAATATCCTGATTCTCTTATTTTTAAGAAATAGATCTTGAATTTTTTAATGCTTAAAAAAATCCGTTAGTGACGGTTAAGATGCAATTAGAAATTTATACACTGGATATTTAAGAATAGTAAGGAATATTTTAGGTGTAATATTGGCATATGGTTTTGTTAAAAAAAAGTCATTCCTTTTAGAGATTCATATGAAAATCCATACAGGTGATAAAAGAAACTTGCTTTCACATAGTATGTGGGCTGAAGGGAGTGGATGGGAGTTTGGATGGGGTCATGGGTTGACTGTGGTTGATGGTTGTTTGGCTGGATGATGGGTATATGGGAAGTGATTTTAAAATTTTGCTTTTAGGGACACCTGGGTGGCTCAGTCGGTTTGGTTAAGCGACTGCCTTTGGCTCAGGTCATGATCCTGGAGTCCTGGGATTGAGTCCAGCATTGGGCTCCCTGCTCGGCGGCAAGCCTGCTTCTCCCTCTGCCCCTCCCCTACTTGCTCACTCTTGCTCTCTCTCTCTCGCAAAAATAAATAAATAAAATCTTTTAAAAATTTATCTTTAATATATCTAAAAGAATATTTGCTTATCCTTATATAGCACCTGTCATACCTTAGGGTTGATGTTTTCAGGTTAACTAGTCAGTCATATAGCTAGAAATTGAAGTATTAATGAATTCCACAGGTTTGGAATCGCTAAAGTGATTTTATGCTAAGTAAGGCATGATGATGATTGCTCACACTATGGTCAACTCCTCCAGTATTTATTAAAGAGCTTCAGTGTGCACTGAATCATGAGAGATCCCATGGTATATACAGAAGTCTAAAAAAAAATAGCTAAACATTTTTGCTGGGTAGCTGAGACCTATCTCTGATACATGGAGAGTTGGCCATGAGGTAGGCTGGCCCCGCAACTGCACATTCATGTCTGTAGGCTTTGTCAAACATAAAAAAGAAATGAATAAGACTGAAAATATCATATTATTGGCACTTTTCTAAGGTATGTATATTGGGCAGTTGGAATAAGTATTTTTGTGTAGCTTTTTTGATGATGAAGATGAGAATGGTGAGGTCCCCAGATGGCATACCGTAATGCAGGGTTTGTGTTTTGGGGAGTGGGGTAGGAAAGTCTTGGGAAGAGTAGAGTAGTGGCTGAGCATTTGGTACTCCTGTGTCCTTCCCCCATATCACACCAGCCTCTCTTTTACATAAAAGTTAAACTAATGTTTAACTAGTATGAATTAGAAACCTGTTGGCTGTGTCCACATATGTACCAGCTGATAAATTGGTTAAGAAACCAATAAATACTACATAGCACTTAGAAGCAAGTCTAGAACATGAAACACATATAGGATTCAGAGAGTTAAGACCATGGCAGGCTGTATAAGTCAGTGCTATAAATGTGGAGACTTGAGCTAAGCCTCAAAAGAAGTGGAGAAGTCACATTTTCCTGCAGGGTAATTGTTGTTCAGGGAGATACAGGGCAGAGTGGGGACCAATGGAAGAGCAGCCTGGCTGGAACTGGGGCTTCAGACACGGATGTGAGCATAGGAGACAAGACCAGCTGGTGGAGAGCCTGAATTCCTGCCAGAGAGTGGTTTGAGAGTTGATCTAATAGACAATGGGGAGCGATTCACTTTTGTTAAACAGGTGGTGCTATTTAATTGAGGATAATCAGAAGTCAGTTGCTCAGCAACAAGCTAACTGAAGAGTTTTAGTTTGTTAAGGAATGTTTGTATCGGAGAAGAGTTTCCTACACTAGTCTGAAAAGAATCACTTGGGGGCAATTGTTAAAAGTGCAGATTGGGGGCGCCTGCGTGGCTCAGTCGGTGAAGCGTCTGCCTTCGACTCAGGTCATGATTCCAGGGTCCTGGGATTGAGCCCCATGTCGCGCTCCCTGCTCTGCGGGGAACATGCCTCTCCCTCTGCAGCTCCCCCTGCTTGTGCTCTCTCGGTCAAATAAGTACATAAAATCTTTTTTTTTTTAAAAGTGCAGATTGGCAAGCCCCTCTTCTGGCATTTATGTTTCAGTGGATTTTGGATAGAAACTGTTTTTTATAAGCTTGCAGAGCGAATCTTGTTTATGCATAGCTCTATTCTAGATAGTTAGAAAATGCATTTGATAACATATTTAGTGTTTGCCCTGACTTCAGTGAGATTATTCAGAAAAGACAGCCATGATGAGGAAGAAAGACCTTCGGAAAAGTTCATTTAAGCAATTTGACATTTTCCATTTAATGGCTTTGAACGAATCCCCCAACTTTTCGAGTCTTTTCTGTCACTAAGAAGTTTCTGAATTGCGGTATATAGAAAAAACCTACATGCTTAACTTTAAAGAAGATCTTCCAAGATATCGCTAATATTACCAAATAGTTTATAACGAAACGTCCAGTCTTTGTCTCAACCTTACAATTATCTTTGATAGCAGTTGAGGATTTTTCTACTTTTGACCAGCAGAGGGAGCTATGACTCTTGATATGAAGAGTTGTTTCTCTCCAGGTAGAAATCACGCCACCAACCTATAGTTTAAACTATTATACCCTAGAATTTATAATTAATATCCTTCATAATTTACAACTTGGGACTTCTACATACACTGTTTATGATACTCCTTTTTACATATCTCCCGGTATGAACTTCTTTGCCAGTCGAAATGGACTATATTACCAAGATATTTTTGGCTCTTTCCCATCCACCTTTACTCATGCTTTCTCCTTTTCTGAACCATCAATGATGATCACCTCTCTAAATTTGTCTTGCTTGAGACCCAGTTCAGAAATAACTCTTTAATGAATCCTCTGATCTCCCAACTCTGAATTTGTATAGCATGGTTAATTTCCTGTTTTATAGTATTAATGCAACTATTTATGTTTATTAGAAGAAATAATGCTTTTTGTTACTCTTCTACTATATCATAATTGGCTTGCCAGATAAAATACTGAACACCCAGTTAAACTTGAATTTCTGATGAACAACAAATTCTTTTTTTTAGTCTAAGTATGTCCTCTGAAATATTTGGTACACATTTATACTAAAATTGTTTATCTGGAATTCATATCTAACTGGCATTTTGTTTTTTTATTTGACAAGCTGGGTAAACCTAATCATAAGCACTTTGATTGTAGAGTTTTATCTTGTTCATATTCATAACCTCAGAGCACAGTGTCAGCTCATAGTGGTTGTTCAATAAATAAAAGGATCAAAGTATAATATGTGGCTAAATTATTACAGTATGAAGGGCTATCACTTTTGAAAGCAATAATGGGCTTTGAAATTACCTATATTTGTATTACACTAATGTGTTGACAGTGAATTTTTATTCATTCTAAAACGAAAAATAGTTGAAAGAAAGAACTCTGTGCTAATTAGAAACTTCAGGATTTAACAATAAGAATTGGAGAAAGCATTTGAAATATTTAAATGTCTTAAAATATCTCGAGTTGTTAAGAAACATTATGTGGTTAAGAAATTCTCTTGCAAAATGATTATGGATCCCTCACAAGGAAAAAAGTATTATTTTAAAGATGCATTATGTGTTGAATCAAGACATGTTATAAAAAAGATAGCACTGATATATTCGTTTTTTAGAACAATGAGTTTATTCCCATACTCTGCCCTTGAAGAGGAAGGAAAAAGTGTTGTATAGGTACTACACTGTTTGAGTAAATGAATTTTGTATACTTAATCTATTTATAAGACTTGCTATGTTAAGCCAAACCTAGGACATTTCTCCATAAATTTCTTGAGGTTTTTGACTTACTAACCTAGAAAGGATAGAGCAAATATTCATAATTTTCCTCTATCAAAATGCAAATACTGCACAGTCTCTGAAAGCTCCTGCAAACAGCTGAAAGTCATATGTTGGGTAACCTTATGACTAAATTCCATTATACTTAGCATGACATGACATTAGTATGTAAAGAGATGAAATTATATTGATACGGCCAATTTAAAAGAATGGCAATCTAAGACAACTGATTCACACACACAGGCACATTGCAGAAGTGACTGCAAGTGGAAAACAATTTTAGTCTCATCACATTTATACAGTTTATAATAACAACGTAAAACAATTCTGCACCTATTAGCGGCAACTGAAAGAAAGAAGATGCTACTCACTGTTGGCAACACTTCATAGACTGTTGGTAGGAGTGAAAATTGGTTACACTTTCTCTAGAAAGGATCTTGGTTGTGGTTGTGTATGCCACAGACCTTAGAAAGTTCATACACTTAACCTACTAAGAATCCTTTATAAATTCTAAGGAAATATAAGAAAACTCATATAAAGGCAAATGTGCAGATAATCCCATTACTTTTGAAGAAAAGAGGGATGTTCACAGTTCCTGATGGTGAGGCCAGGAGTGACCCTGGGAACCCCCCTTGCTGGCCATGGCCCAGAGCTTGCCTTCTCATAAGAGACCCCCCACTTCTGGCTCTGATATTACCTCCTGACAAGAGAGAGCTACCTTCCTGACATCCTAATCCCCAGCTCCTATGTGGATGACCTCACAGGGGTCACAGCACTCCTTACAGAGTGCTGTAATATAATACAGAATGGGTGGCTTATGAAGAACAGAAATTTATTTCTCAGAGTTCTGGAGGCTGGAAATCCAAGATGAAGGCACCTGCAGATTCTATGTCTAGTGACATAGACATATGTCTGGTTCACAGACATCCCTTCTATGTCTAGTGAGAGACTGCTTCCTGGTTCACAGACATCCCTCTTCCCACTGTGTCTTCCCGTGGTGAAGGGTGAGAGAGCTCTCTGGAGTCTCTTCTTAAAAGGGCACTAATTCCCTTCATGTGGGCTCCACCTTCAGACTTAATCACCTCCCAGGGGCCCTACCTCCCAAAGCCATTATATTGGGGATTAAGTTTCAACAAATGGCCTTGGTGGGGGACACAGACATTCAAGGTATAGTACAGTCTGGGAGGGAGCGGCACAGAGGCTCGATTTGCTGCTTCTAGTCTTGTGGCCTGGAAAGACAGACCCCTGTCCTCTATCACTTTTGCAGGTTATAAGTGAAAGTGGATCTGGAGGGTGAATGGAAAATATAAAATGTGGTACTCACTGCTTATTAAAAAGAGGTTTAAAGATTAGGAACTACATATCCATCTGCACTGACCCCTAGAGTAGATCGGGGGCGGGGGGAAGCACCCTGTGTTCAGGACTGCTGGGAATAGATTCAAACTGGTGTTTCTGATAACTCTTATGCTCCTAGTTCCTTGGTCTTAGGGAGGTTATAATTAACAATTTTTCTATAATATTTTGCTCTCCACCCCTTCACCGGCCCTATTATATGCATGTTACCTCACTTGCAGACATTCAGATTTGAAATGCATTTTCAAGATAATCTTCTAAATTACCAATCTTTCATTTTAAAGAAAGTTGGGGACTACCCATCCTAAATTAAACATTTTTTCCCCAATGGCCTGCTGTTTTACAAAGAAATCTTTAAAACTGTATTCTGCAGTTTTGTAGACCTTTTAATATCCCAACCACTTTCAGTATTCTTCCAGTTTAGCTAGGTAATTCTTTCTTTTTTAAAGAGAGAGACACAGCGAGAGAGGGAACACAAGCAGGGGGAGTGGGAGAGGGAGAAGCAGGCTTCCCGCTGAGCAGGGAGCCCAATGCGGGGCTCGATCCCAGGACCCTGGGATCATGACCTGAGCCAAAGGCAGACGCTTAATGACTTAGGCACCCAGCTGCCCCTAGGTAATTCTTTCTACTTTATTACAATAGAATAAAATATTTCTACATTATTCCTTATGGTCATTAAAAATTTAAAATATCAGGTATCTGGTTCTTACCTGTTCAAAATGAATCCAGATGTTCACCTACTGAAAAGTTGCCAGTTTTTTTTTTCTATCATAGATTTAACTCTGGAAAATAAATTTGGAACAACTCTGTTGGGACTATTGGTCACAGATGGCTGAGTGATAATAAATCCTCAGGTTGAGATAGAGTCCTTCTGGACTGCAGCACTTGAACTGATTTTAATAATTTAAAATACTCTACCATGCATCATCCAAGTAAACAGAAGGTATCACTTGTTAAAGTATTTCTTTTTTCAAAAGATATGCCATTAGCCTATGACACCCTAATTTTGTTCTTACTCTTAATTCAATACTTTGGTGTCTTTTCCAGGAATTTGCTCCTTCTCTCGAGGCCATAAAAAGTTCAATTTCTTACATCTTTTAAAATAATCCCTTTTCCTGCAGGACACTCTCTCATGTATTCCCAAGCTGAGTTTTTATAATGTTCTTTCTCTTATTCATCATCATACTTGTCGCATGCCATTATAATTATCAGCTTATACGTCTGAGCTCCTCAGAGGCAGGGATCACTTTCTTATCAATCATTACATCTCCATAGCTTAGCAGAGTGCCTGGTGTATAATAAGTGCTCAATAAAAAAAAAAAGAACAGTCTTTTAAGTCAGAAGTTGATATGTCATTTATATTGTCCAGTAAAGGATAAAGAAAGGATTTAGTAAGTTCTCTGGTTATTTTAGTTAAAATGTTTTAAACTATTTTACTATAAAAGGGAGGTTATATATCCCTGATCCATAGAGAATTTTAATACAACTTCTAAATGCTAATGTATTACGTTTGAGAGCTTAAAACATTTTTTTCTTATGTTGTTAATTTTTATAAACCAGGGCCCCAAGTAGAATCTGACAGCACAGTCCAACTGGGATAATTCACTGGCGGCGGGGGGGGGGGATTGGGATATGTTTCTTAGGGGGAGTACAGAAAAGGGGTGATCAGGGTGGAGAGAAATTTCAAGAGGTAGTGTAGAACTTTGGGGCTAATATCAATAGGGATGGGGCCACCCCCTCAGAGTACTAGAACTTGAAAAAAGAAAATCATATGTTTTGAGGGAAACAGACCTTCTGTCAAGGAAGAGGACCACCCAGAGACAACAACTGCACTCTTCTTTCTCCTTTTGATCTTCTGGGCTCCAGATTGACCTACCCATTAGCAAGCCATGGAGGAATCAACCATGTTGCTATGGTCCTTAAAGGCTGACTTCCTCTTGCATCCATGGAGAAGGATGGAGAATGGATTTGGAGGGTGTTGGGAGATACAGGGCATGGTGATCACTGTTTGTGATAATGCAGGTACTTTCTCAATGGAATATTCATATTGCTTAAAGAAAGCCATAAAATCAGCAAAGAAACAAGCCCACTGTATCAGTACTTTCCTTGTGTTTAGTATTATTTAAGTGCAATTAAAGCAATCCTGACCTCCGGGAACTGCAATGGGTGATAAGAAATGATGAGCCCACACAAGCCTTCAATTGTACAGTATTAGCTGGAATGTGGTTGAACTGAGTTCCACAGATTGCTTTTGACCTAAGGTTCATCTTCATACAGAGTTCAGGGCCACATTTGCACTAATGGGATATTTCATCCCATAAGGGAATACATTTCTCAGTTCACTAAAATGCTTTCCTCTTGCATCACTCTTCTTAATAACGTGAAGAGATTTCTCCAACTGGGTTCACTGTGTATTGCGTGCAATATGCAATTTTTTCAAATACTATATTATCTTAGACTACTTCCTTCAATTTAAATTTGTGTAAATGGTGCTTTAGTTCTATGAAAATCGTCTTTATGCTCTATATTGGACTTAAGTAGATAACAATTTTCACATTTCTGGCTAAAAAGAATATTGATGTCTAAATAAATTTGAAAATAGAAGACTTTATACATATTGAGTCCATCAAACTACAGATATGTAGCATGTATTTGATACTTACCTGGAATTGATATGCTGATATAACAAATTAATGTCTTTAAAAATATGTATGTGTAGAACAGTAAACACAGTTTAGTATTTTGACAAACACACCAATGATCCTCAACAGGAAAAGCACCCAATGTTGGCAATGGACTCTTAACTGAAACCAGCAGTTTAAAAGTCACTAGACCAGGGGCGCCTGGGTGGCTCAGTCTGTTGAGCATCCACCTTCAGCTCAGGTCATGATCCCGGGGTCCTGGGATCAAGCTCCACATTGGGTTCCCTGCTCCATGGGGGGCCTGCTTCTCCCTCTGCCCCTGTCTCAGCTCCCCCAGCTTGTGCTCTCTTTCTCTCTGTCAAATAAATAAATAAAATCTTTAAAAAAAGTCACTAGACTGTTTACCAAAATGGTAGAGTCCAACTTGTACGTTGCTGCAAACATTGTACCCCATAATTGCCAAAAAATGTAAAAAATCTGAAGGCCTTTGGAAAAGATTTATTTAGTATGTTTAGCAGGTTCATCAAACATGTTTTAAGTAAAACTGCATGTCAGTTTACTTCGTTTTGTCATAGTTGGGTGGGATGGAACGGACTAGTTTCCTCGAAAACCAACTCATTTAGGTAATAGCACATTTTGATTTAGCACATCAATACTTCTATATATTATAAGAAATAAAATGCTTAACCTACTAAAGACTTAAGAAAACAAAATACTTAATATGAGCCCTTCACAAAAAGAACAAAATTCAGAGTCAAGACAAAGTTCTAACTAAAGAGATTGCATTTTGGAAAGGGGGCAGCATTATATGATGAAGAAATCTAGAAAGAAGTAATCTAGGATTAAATCCTTAATATTTTTTTCCCATCGAATTGGAAGTGGTCGTTAATAGCTTGAGCTCTGGGGCCTGACCACCTGCCTTTGAATAGAACCCCTTTACTAGTCACATGAGCCTGAGAAAATTAGTTTTTCTGTGTTTCAGTTTTCTTATTTATAAAAATGAGGATCCTAAAATACTTAATAAAACTATTTAAAAGTTAATATGTGTAAAATTCTCAGAATAGTGCCTGGTATATAGTAGTGTTATATAAATATTAGCTATTATTATTAATTGTTGAATTGAGTCCCACTTTATTCACTGACTTGAGTGGCTCTGCATAGGTTAGTCTCAATACAGTTCAATTTAATTAACATAAAATATGCTAATGAAAGCCTCACCTAATGCTTAAGGTTTTTGTGACTATATATTTCTGCATCAAACCTTTCTTAAATCTCTGCTCAATACCAGACCTATGGTAAATACTGGGAAAAACATAGTAGGAGAGACATAGGTCCACATATCATGAAGTTCACAATCAAGTAGGCAATATGATACTTTGATAAGTGAAGTTTGTAGTGTTATGGTTGAATCTGAACATTGGAGGATACCCAGACTATTATCTTCTGAATGGTTGTAGCCCCCAAATTTTCATGTAGGTCTTATATTTGTCCAAATTGTCAAGTATGTCCTGTCTTATTCTTTAAATCCTGGAAATCCCTTCAAGCTTTGAAGGTCTAGATCAATACTCCTGAATTGTATCCAGGGAAAAGAACAAGACCCTAGGATCCCTCTTTAGACACATCACCTAGAGCAGAATGTGGTCAAGATGAGATTCCACATCCTAATTCTTCTTTCTCCTTCCTGTTAGTGTACTTCACCCTCCCACCTCCATGACTGTCCCACACCAGAGCCTTGGGAAGGTACTTCCTTCATTCAGTACCTAAAACAGGACTCGAAGACAAACCATCTCTGGACACTTGACTTACTTTTCATTTCTCTTAGGATTTATTTCCGAGGTCAATTTATTAAGGGTGATTTTTAGAAACAGAAGGACCATTTGTTTGTTTGATTGATTCATTCTTCTTTTAAAATCTGTGTTTTGTTGACATTTATTTCTGGATCTCCTTTGGGTCTGATTATGTTCTGTGACATTTCTGCTCATTTTCCTTCATGTGTTCATGTCTCCTTTGGTGCTTAGCTATTGTTTAGTTTGTGCCAGATATTGCAATTGCAGAATTGTTTATAGAAGTAATTTGAAACTTCAGACAATGTTATCTTCCTCCAGAGAGGGCTTTATGTGTGCTTTTGCCAGGCCTTTGAGAGTCCTAGCAATCTGGGATCATCTCATTCCAGTATCAGAGACTGAGATGCTCCAAAGCTGGACTGCACTTCCAGTGAGGTCCTGTGAACTTCCAGTTCAACTGTGTGTCAGGGATGCAGAACGGTGGGTTCCCACCCAAAAATAAAGAAAGCTTCTCCTGGAGGAGAAGCAGGGGAAGGAGGAAGAGGGGGAGGAGAAAAGGGAAGGAAGGAAGGAAAGAAGGAAAAAAGGGAAAGAAAAACATCTATGAGGGAAATTTCTCTCTTTGAGGGAATGTAGGCCAGTGAAGAATCACTAGTTCCAGGAAACTTGAGTCAGGGACGGACGAGAGTCATAAATAAAAGCAAGTAGTTTGGTCCTATCTTAAAGCTCACTAAAAGATACTAAAACAACCCTGCCGCTCTCCAGCAAAGTCACTGGCCAAACTGCACAGAAAACGTTCCTCCCACTTAAAGATGACTGTAAAATGAATTAGAGATTCCTTTGTAGACCTTCTAATGAAGGTAAAGTGAGCTGGGGTGAGGATGGGGAGGAAGGAAGGGAATGGGGTAGGATGAAGGACTGGGAAGTATTTCTGGCTCAGATTTAGATTTCTTTACTCCTGGAATATTTTACAATTACTAATAAATAGAGCAGTCTGAAAGCATTATGTAAATAATGAATAGACTGAGACAGAAAGTGCTGCAATGAACATATGACCACAGAAGTACTAATAACTCTTTGAGATCCTGAAGGTGAGGAGATCCAGAGTTACTTGTCATATAATTATTTTTGCATTTTTCCATGCTAAAGAAAATACAAGTGAGGAAATTGGATGTTTACAGGTAAATGGTGAAGTTTACAGGTAAAGGTGACATTTCTTGCACTCCTGTCCTTCAAAATTATTTTCCATTGTGACCCCTGGTATCAGTGTTGGGTGAATTTATGATTATTTCCTATACAACATTTTTAAAAATTGCTGTTAAATATGTATAACACAATCTTAGTCGTTTTAGCTAGCTGTAAGTGTACAGTTCAGTGGCATTAAATATATTTACAATGTTTCTATATATTTGCACATATTGGTTTTGTTTTATATTTATTTTTATTGTTTTATGATACTTTTAAGGGTGTGATTTACAAAGTATAAAATGCACAGATCTGAAGTATTTAGTTCAATGACCTTACATGATGTAAACCCCAAATAAGATTAGAGTATTATAATTACCTATAATTACCTAAAAAGTCCTATGTGCCTCTGAACCAACCACTATTCTGAATTCTACTGCTAACGGTTCATTATAACTGTTATATGAACTTAATACAAATGAAATAATAAAGTATCTCTTCTTTTGTAACTGCTTTTTTATTCATTATTAATTTTTGAGATTCATCCATGTTGTGTATTTTAGTACTTCATTTCTTTTCCTTGCTGAATAGTATTCAAAATATACAATATGTTTCCCCATTTTCCTTTGATAGATTTTTTTTTCCAGATTTTGGCCACTATGAATGACTGCTCTGATGATGATGGTGATGATTTTTGTGCAAAAATAGGTAGGAGTAAAATTGCTGGGATACAGTGTAGCTAAACATTTAACTTTATAGGAAATTACCTAAGTGGTCATTCAATCATTTTGCGTTCCTATCAACAGTGCACCAATGTTGGAATTGTTTCTCTTCTCACAAACATAAGGTGTTGCCAGTCTTTTAAATTTGAATCATTCTGTTGGTGTGTAGTGTTATCTTTTATTTTGAATCTCCCTGATTATTAATGATTTGGAGAAACTTCTCATGTCCTTATTAGTCATTGGTATATTATTTTTTATGCAGTGTCTGTTCAAATCTTTTGCCTTTTGAAAAATTTGGGTTGTTCATCTTTTTAGTATTGATTTGTAGGAATTTTGTTTAGATATTCTGAGTATGAGTTCCTTTCCAGATATATGTGGTGAGAATATATTTTCCAAGCAACGGTTTCCCTACTTAATTTCTTAATGGTGTCTTTTGATGAAAAGATATCTTCTATTTTGATGAGGTCTAAATAATCTTATCTTTTAAGGTTCATACGTTTTATGTTTTTTAAAAAAATATCTTTGCTGGGCTGCTTGGGTGGCTCAGTCAGTTAAGCACCGGATTCTTGGTTTCATCTCAGGTCATGATCTCATGGGTCGTGGGATCAAGCCCTGCTTCAGGCTCCATGCTCAGTGGGGAGTCTACTTGAAGATTCTCTCTCTCCCTCCGTCTCTGCCCTCCCCCCTGCACATGTGTGTGCTCTTTCTTTCTCTCTCTCTCATATAAATAAATCTTTGAAAAAACTTCTATACCTTTCAATTTCATAATATTAAACGTTCTCTTTACAGCTTCTTCTTATGGAAACTGAGACCACTGATTTAACATAATTCTTCCTAAATGGATAAGTTCTTAGAAGCAAACTTCCAAGACTAAATCATAAAGTAATTAAAAAAATATGGCCAGACAGAGTACTAATAAGGAAAATGAATAAGTAATCAAAAACCTTCCAGCAAACAAAGTCTGGGACCAGATGGCTCACTGGTGAATTCTACCAAACATTTAAAGAATTAATACCAATACTTCTCAGACTCTTCCAAAAATAGAAGAGGAAGAAACGCTTCCAAACTCATTATATGAGGCCAGCATTGCCCCGACACCAATACCAGACAGAGACACCACAAGAAAATTATAAGCATATGTTTCTGATGAACATATATGCAAAATTCCTGAACAAAATATTTACAAAGTAAATTGAACAATACATTAAAAGGATCAGACACCACGATCCAGTGGGATCTAGTTCAGGGATGCAAGAATTGTTCAATGTCTGCAAATCAATGTGATGTACCACATTAACAAGATAAAGGATAAAAACTACATGATCATCTCAACAATGCAGAAAAAAACCATTTGACATAATTTAACATCCACTTATGATAACAACTCAACAAAATGGGTATAGAGGAAACATACTTCAAGATAATAAAGGACGTATTTAACAAAACCACAACTATTATATTCAATGGTGGAAAGCTGAAAGTTTCCCTCTAATATCAGGAACAAGAAAAGGATGCCCACTCTCATCACTTACATTCAACATAGTATTGGGAGTCCTAGCCATAGAAACTGGATGAGAAAAAGAAAGAAAGTCATCCAAACTGGAAAGAAAGGAATAAAACTATTCGCAGATGACACAATAGTATTATATAGAAAACCTAAAAGACTCCACCAAAAAACCTGTTAAAATAAACATAATAAATAAACAAATAAATAAATAAATAATAAATAAATTCAGCAAAGTTGCAGGATACAAATCAATTTACAAAAGTCTGTTGCATTTCTATATAGTTATAATGAGCTACCAGGAAGAGAAATTAGGAAATAAATTAAGAAGGTAATACCATTTATAATTGCATCAAAAAGAATAAAATATCTAGGAATAAATTTAACCAAGGAGGTAAAATACTGATATATTAAAAATGAACTGAAGAAAGACACTGAAGAAGACACAAATAAATAGAAAGATATCCTGTGCTTATGTATTGGAAGAATTAATATTGTGAAAATGTTCATACAGCTCAAAGCAATCTGTGGAGTCAATGCAATCCCTATCAAAATTCCAATGGCTTTTCACAGGATTAGAACAAATAATTCTAAAATTTATGAGGAACCACAAAAGACCCCAAATAGCCAAAGCAATCTTGGGGGAAAAAACTAGAGGCATCACACTCCCTGAATTACAAATTATATTACAAAGCTATAGTAATCAAAACACTATGACATTAGCATAAAAACAAACACACAAATCAATGAAACAAAATAGAGAGCCCAGAAATAAACCCCTGCATATATGGCCAATTAATTCATGACAAAGGAGGCAAGAATATACAATGGAGAAAGGACAGTCTCTTAATTAATGATGTTGAAAAAAACTGAACTGCCACATGTAAAAGAATGAAAATGGACCACCATCTTACACCATACACAAAAATTAACTCAAAATGGATTAAAGACTTGAATATACAACCCGAAATCATAAAACCCATAGAAAAAAACCATAGGTAGTAAGCTCCTTGACATTCCTCTTGGTGATGATTTTTTTTTGGATCTGACACCAAAAGCAAAGGCAATAAAAGCAAAAATAAACAACAGGGACTACATCAAACTAAAAGCTGCTGCACAGCAAAGGAAACCATCAACAAAATGAAAATGCAGCCTACTGAATGGGAGAAAGTATTTGCAAATTATGTATCTAATAAGGTGTTAGCATCCAAAATATATAAAGAAATACAATTCAATAGCAAAAAACCCAAAGAATCCAATAAAAAAAAATGGGCAGAAGATCTGAATATTTTTCTAAAGATCTACAGCTGGCCAACAGGTACATGAAAATATGCTCAACATCACTAATCACGAGGGAAATGCAAATCAAAATCACAATGAGATATCACCTCACACCTGTTAGAATGGCTAGTATCAAAAAGATAAGAAATGACAAGTGTTGGCGAGAATGTGGAAAAAAGGGAACCCTTGTGTACTATTAGGAATGTAAATTGGTGAAGCCACTATGGAAAACAGTGTGGCGGTACCTCAACAAATTAAAAACAGAACTACCATATGATCCTGCTTAGTGCAACATTATTTACAAAAGCCAAGGTATGGAAACAACCTAAGTTTCATGGATGGATGGATTGATGACAATGTATCATATATATACACACACATATACTCGCAGTAGAATATTATTCAGTCCTAAAGAATGAACACTTGCCATTTGTGATAACACAGATGGATCTTGAAAGCATTATGCTAAGTTAAATAATTTAGAGAAAGACAAATATAGTATGAGCTCACTTAGATGTAGAATCTAAATAAAAACAAAAACAAAGAAACAAGAAAACAGAACCAAGCTTATAAATACAGAGAACAAACTGGTGGTTGCCAGAGATAGAGGTTGTTAGGTAGGAGAAATGTGTAAAGGGGACTAACAGGTACCAACCTCTAGTTATAACATAAATAAGTCATGGGGATGTATTATGCAGTATGGCAACCACCATAATACTGGGTTGCATATTTGAAAGTTGCTAGGAGTATAGATCTTAAAAGTTACCATTACAAGAAAAAATTTTGTAGCTATATATGGCAATGGATGTTAACTAGACTTATTGTGGTGATCACTTTGCAGTACATAAAAACATGAAATCCTTATGTTGTCCACCTAAACATGATATTATGCTATATGTGATTTACACCTCCATAAAAAATTGAAAAATAGTTCTTTTCTAACACAGAGACAGACATACCCCCAAATTTTACTGATTGTTTTATCATTTAAATATTTTCTAATTTTCTTTTTTTAAAGATTTTTCTCTATTTATTTGAGAGAGAGACAGAGACAGAGAGCACAAGCAGGGCGAGCAGCAGAGGTAGAGGGAGAAGCAGGCTCCCTGCTTAGCAGGGAGCACAATGGGTGTGTGTGGGGGGGCGTTCAATCTGAGGACCCTGGGATCATGACTGGAGCAGAAGGTTAGATGCTTAACTGACTGAGCCACCTAGGTGCCCCTAAATATTTTCTAATTTTCTTACAAATTTTTTTGATTCAGGATTATTTAAAAGGTACTGTTTAATTCCCAAATGTTTGTTGTTTGGGAATATATTTTTGTTTTTGATTTTTATGTTAATACTATCGTTATCAGAACATTGGTTGGTATGTTTTCAATGCTTGAATATTATTGAGAGTTTCTTGTCTAAAAACATCTTTTCTTTTATGCCCTAATTTTTGATACATATTTTGTGCTGGTTTTAGACTTCTAGATTAAAGGTTGGTAAACTATGGCCACTGGCCACAGTAAGTCTAGTTAACTATGGCCAATGGCCAGTGTAGCTCCTGATGGGGCACACTATAAGAACAGGACAGTTTCCACTACTGTGTATGTCCTTTGCGGACAAGGACCATGTTCCATGTGTTCTTTGTATCATCAGCTCCTGACATACTGTGTGGCAAGTGGTAAAATCTCACTAAGTATTTGCTAAATAGCTGTGGTTCCCATGGCTGGGTAAAGGACAGATTTGGTCTTTTTTGGTATGACTCATGAACTAAGAATCATTCTAATGCTTTTAAACATAAACGGTAAAAAAGACTATTTGTTGTGCATCAAGCATTGCTGTATGTATCTTATGGGCATGACCTTATTTAGTCCTCACAATAAAGCTAAAAGATAGGTTTTGTTTTTCACATTGGAAACACCGGAGGGAACACTATTATAGTCTAGTGTTTGCTATTGGTTTCTGACCCCCTTTATCAAGTCAAGAAAATTTATTTCTCTTCTGAATGAATGATGAGTTCTTTTAAAATCCTCTGGCATCCATGTAGATGATTATATTAATATAGTAAATTAATTTACGAAGAGGCTTCTTTGTATTCCTGGAACAGACCATATTAGATTTTCCTATGTTAGTTATAATTTTGCCTTTATACATTTGCATATTTTAGGTAGGTGTATGGTATTTTTAAGCTGTCCACTTTTCATCAAATTATACTGACATCAAGGAATAAGTTGGATGATAACTCTTTCTAATAAATTCATCATCTTTGGTGCCTTAAACTTTGATAAAATTTTCTTTTATAATGCCTCATCAATATCCAGATGATACACACATTTAACACATTAACTGTCTTGTTCCATGTGACTGCTGTGGCAAAATACCACAGACTGGTATTTGGGGGCTGGGAAGATCAAGGCACCAGCATGGCACCAGCATGGTTGTTTCAGTGAGGGTCATCTTCTGGTTTGCAGATTTCTTGAATCCTCACATGGTAGAAGGGGCTAAGGAGCTCTGTGAGATTTCAGTTATAAGGGCACTAATCCCATTCACCAGACCTCTACCCTCTTGATATAATCATCTGTCCTAATATCATCACTTTTAGAGGTTAGCATTTCAATATAGGAATTTAGGGAGGACGCAAACACTCAGACCATAGCATTAACAGATTATTTAACAGGTTACCCTGTGCCTTTTAAGAAAAAATGTTAATATTAAAACCTTGACTTGCTCATTATTTCTGCATAGATTTAGGATAAATTTTTCCCTACTCATGTAGCTCCTGATGGGGCACACTATAAGAACAGGGCAGTTTCCACGACAGTATATGTCCTTTGCGGACAAGGACCATGTTCCTTGTGTTCTTTGTCTCATCAGCTCCTGACATACTGTGTGGCAAGTGGTAAAAGCTCACTAAGTATGTATTAAGCAGCTGCCATTCCCATGGCTGGGGAAAGGACAGATTTTACTTCTCATTATTGACTAGATCTTACCCCGAGTATTTCTGTACCCCTACTTATAATCTTCTTCTTCATTAACAAGTACACCTAGAAGAGAAGCAGAATTCTAGTTGTGAGAAATTGTCTGTTGGTGAGAACACGGCCACCCAACAGTCCTTTTCTGTTCTGAATATGGTTATCAGTGGTGCTTATTCCCAGATCTTCATGTTTTGATTAGAGTAAGAGATATAGAATGAACCATTAGACATGTCACCTAGTAGACATCTTTGGGTGGCCTTTATTATTTAAGGCAGAATTTTTTCAATGTCAAGTCATAAAATGATAAGCTTATGGTTTTATTATTAGTTTTCTCTGGAATCTAGTCTCTTTATATATGACAAAAATCTGTTACTAGTATTTTTTTGAGCCAAAGAGTCTCTGCAGTCTATAAATTTAAATCTGATCTTGAATGTAATATATGCCTCCTGTAGACAGAAAAGATGTTCCTATTCACACTGGTACAGTTACTTTGGATTATGATTTTCAGTGTCATATTTTTTTAAAATAAAATGTTTTAATTTTCTTTCATCTGAGCACTGCAAGCTTTATTTTTAGGACTGAAGATTTAATTCCAACAGGATATGTTTAGAACGCTCATGTACTGGCTTTTTGAAAACATTGAGTTTCATCTTATTATGAAAAGTGTAAACAGGTTATAGCTCAGAAACAGGTGCTAGAACACTCAGCTCTTTGAACTTCACAGGGATGCCTTCCAGCAGTGCACAGCAGACTGTTCACATGTGATTTCAAAAAAAATCTTTCCATCTTTTTACCCCCTTTGTTTGTTAACTGGCAGTATGGAACAAAAATGCCATTCATATGTTAAATAAAAAAACCATCCCCGTCCTAATTTTGTCAACCCATTTCCACAGGAAACCACATTTCAAACTAAGCAAAGGAAATTTTCAGAATAAAATTTTCACAAATAAAATGTTCATTGTGATTTAGTACAAGTTGTTTTTTCTGTTTTTTTTTTACATTCAACAATTTTACTGAGCATCTACTATGTGCCATGTATTCTTCAAGGGCTAAGAGTACAATTGTGCATGTGACAGGCAAGATCCCATATCTTGTAGAATTTATATTCTGGAGGAGGGAGATGAGCAACCAAGGAATCATCCAACCAACAAACTAACTAACCAAATCTTTCCAGTTAGTGATAGCTGTCATGGAGAAAAAAATACAACCTGTGCTAGAAAGTGGGCCAGGGGTAGAAGCATGGGAGGATGTGGGGTAGGTGGATTGAGGACACTTTTTTTTTTTTATAATCCTTATTACCCTAAAGCATTTAAAAGCAATTTACTGATGTTACAACATTGCACACATAAAAGATGAATATGCATTTCTAAAAAGTAGAACCGTTTGACTACATAGACAAAGTAACAACATCATCATACTTAACAAAATTAGGAATAAATCCTTACTGATATTTAAGAGAAAATCCATATTTAAATTTCCTCTACTGTTCCTCAATTGTCCTTCACAGTTGTTTATATGAACATTATTGAATCCAGGGCCATATGTTGAATTGACTGTCACAACTTGGAAATCTCTTTTGACCACAATTTCATGCCCAGGAACTTGACCTTTTGGGCACTGCCTCATATTTTCCTAATAGTGTCATCTAACTTTATAATTCAGTATTTTGTATTTCCTATAACCTATAACCTGGTTGTCCTATCATCACTGAAACTAAAAGCAGGCCACCAAATTGGGGAGAAGTCAGTCTTGTTTCTTCATTACTCAATAAAATTTCCCTTTGCAACCAAGAAAGAATTTGTGTGGTGCACTTTGACACCATATATAGACACATTTCTCAAACAACCACTTATACAATGGTTTTAAAATTAATTTGTAATGCTGTCTGAATACATACTTTTACTGGACATTGCAAAGTGTTGATGTTTTTCCTAATTTTATCCTTCCTTTAATGATTATTTAATTTTTTAAAAAATATTTTATTTATTAGAGAGAGAGAGAGAGAGAGAGCATGAGTGGGGGGAAGGGGAGAGGGAGAGAAAGAGAATCTCAAGCAGACTCCGTGCTGAGCACGGAGCCCAATAAGGGCTCAATCCCACAACCCTGAGATCGTGACCTGAGCCAAAATCAAGAGTTGGATGCTTAACTGACAGCCACCCAGGCACCCTTCCCTTCATGATATTAACTGAGTCTTATGTAAAGTAGAGCTTTCCTTCATGAACTGGGGCCATATGGCTACTCTGGGAAAGATAGAGATATATGTATTTGATTTTCCCTTTGATTAAATTTTTAAAAATTTAAAAAAAAATTTTATTATGTTAATCACCATACAGTACATCATTAGTTTTTGATGTAGTGTTCCATGATTCATTGTTTGTGCATAACACCCAGTGCTCCATCCAGTACGTGCCCTCTTTAATACCCATCACCAGGCTAACCCGTCCCCCCACCCCCTCCCCTCTAGAACCCTCAGTTTGTTTCTCAGAGTCCATCGTCTCTCATGGTTCGTCTCCCCACTCTGATTTCTCCCCTCATTTTTCCCTTCCTGCTATCTTCTTCTTCTTCTTCTTCTTCTTTTAAACATATAATGTATAATTTGTTTCAGAGGTACAGGTCTGTGGTTTGTCAGTCTTACACAATTCACAGCACCCATCATAGCGCATACCCTCCCCAATTTTCAAAGAAAAATTGATTTAACAGCAATGCAAAAGACAACAATTAGTTTTTTTCTGTTCCCCCCCCTTTTTTGGCTATTACTATGGATTTGTTGATTTTTATTGACTTAATGTTTTACTGATCATTCAACAATCATATTATTTTATTCTCTTCAATGCTCAAAACTGGCATAATTTTGACCAGTGGAAGACTAAAGCTGGCTCTTGAGTCCTTTTAATATAATTCCACTGTGGCATAGGCTGGGAAAGATTTTCCTGAAGAGGACACAGAAAACATACCCCTAAAATAAAAAAATGATAAAATGGGCTTCATTAAAAAATTTGCTCGTGAAAAAAAGCATCCTTTTGTGATAAAAACCTTTGACAGACTGAGTAGAGAAGAAACATACATTGATATGATAAAGGCCATATATAATGAACCCACAGCTAACATTACACTCAAAGGGGAGAAACTGGAAGCCTTTTCTCTAAGATGAAGAACAAGACAAGGATGCTTATGCTTACTAATCTTGTTCAATATAGTACTGGAAGTCCTAGCTAGAGCAATTAGTCAAGACAAAGAAATGAAAGGTATCAAAATCAGAAAGGAAAAAGTAAAACGTCACTATTTATAGATATTTGATTTTGTATATAGAAAATCCCAAAGACTAAACCAAAAGCCCATTGGAATTAGTAAGTGATTTCAGTAATGTTAGATATAAAATGGACATACAGAAATCAATTGCATTTCTATAAACTAATAATGAAATTAATAATGAAAGAAGTAAAACTATTTTATTCACAACAGCATGAAAACCAACAAAATACCTAGGAATAAATTTAATCAAGGAAGTAAAAGATCTGTACAACAAAAAATGAAAGATTTTGTTGAAAGAAAACAAAGAAGATACATACATGATAAATATATGTGTATATATATGAATAATGTGTATATATATGTGTATATATTGTGTATATGTATATATATATTCATCCATTAGAAAGAAGGCTATCTTGCCATTGGGACAATATGGGTGAACCTTGAGCCTATTACACTTGATGAGATAAGTCAGACAGAGAAAGAGAAGTACTGTATAATATCATTTATAAATGGAATCTAAAACAGCCAAACTATAAAAATAGAATATAAGATGGTGGTTACCAGGCGATGGGGGAGGGCGGTGGAGAAGATAGCACAGATGTTTAAGTACAAGTTTGCAATGAGTAGTAAATAAATCCTAGAGATCCAATGAAAGTGTACTGCATATAGACAACAATATTGTGTCATAATCATCAATCCTGCTAAGAGACTAGAATTAAATGGTTTTGTATCATATGACCTCACTGATATGAGGAATTCTTTTTTTTTTAAGATTTTATTTATTTATTTGAGAGAGAGAGAATGAGAGATAGAAAGCACGAGAGGGAAGAGGGTCAGAGGGAGAAGCAGACTCCCTGCTGAGCAGGAAGCCCGATGCGGGACTCGATCCCGGGACTCCAGGATCATGACCTGAGCCGAAGGCAGTCGCTTAACCAACTGAGCCACCCAGGCGCCCTGATATGAGGAATTCTTAATCTCAGGAAACAAACTGAGGGTTGCTGGAGTGGTGGGGGGTGGGAGGGACGGGGTGGCTGGGTGATAGACATTGGGGAGGGTATGTGCTACGGTGAGTGCTGTGAATTGTGCAAGACTATTGAATCACAGATCTGTACTTCTGAAACAAATAATGCAATATATGTTAAAAAAAAAAGAAGAAGAAGATACAGGAGGGGAAGAATGAAGGGGGTGAAATTGGAGGGGGAGATGAACCATGAATGACGATGGACTCTGAGAAACAAACTGAGGGTTTTAGAGGGGAGGGGGGTGGGGGGATGGTTCAGCCTGTGATGGGTATTAAGGAGGGCACATATTGAATGGAGCACTGGGTGTTATACGCAAACAATGAATCATGGAACACTACATCAAAAACTAATGATGTAATGTATGGTGATTAAAATAACAATAAAAAATTGTAAAAAAAGAAAGAAAGGATAATGACATAATGTGATAGAGGACCTAATTATTGCTATGATGGCAATCACATTATAATATATAAGGCATCAAATTAACAAACTGTATACCTTAAACGTACACAATGTTATATGTCAATATATTTCAGTAAAAATGTTTTAAAAAGAGAGAATAAAATCTTGCTCTACCTAAGGCTTCATTAACAAAATATAAACACGTTTATTAAATGGACATAGGGGTCAGTAAATTACTTTGGCAGACCAATGCCAGCCTACCACTTTTTTTATAAATAAGGTTTTATTGGAACACAGAACACAGACAAACTCACAATTTAGTAGGAGTGTCTCTGGCCGCTTTCCTGCTCCAGGGACAGAGTTGAGTAAGTCTTGACATAGCTTTTATTTTTCCCAAGGCCTAAAATATTTGCTATCTGCATTTTTGCAGGAAAAAAAATTGCTGACCCCTCATTGGGACCATAAAATTTAAAAGTTCAAGTAATAAGATCTTTTTTGTTTGATGTTGTTTCATGGGTTCAATTTATTTTTTACCCAACCAAACTATGAGCTGCTGCTTAAGAAGAGGAATGATGTGTTATATTTTATCTATCTCTACATATTTATTATAATGGCTAAGCACAGAGCTGAGAATGGAGCAGGTATTCTGTAAATACTTGATTGGTTTGTCTACTGAAAGTGCACTTTTACAGAAGTTTTTGTTTTTAACAAAGAATATCTATTAATCCAAAGGAATAAAGTGTTTAGATACATGTGTATATTCAGTCCACTGGAATAATATTTGAATGCACTGGAATTATGTATTGTGGTGAGAGAAATAGATTTTCTGTATCCTTCATATTACATTACAGAGATGACCCTACATTCTCACCTATTCTACAAGTTTGTCTTTCAGAAGAAACTAATTTCTTTCACTAACTCACTAAAATAACTCAGTGTTAGTTATAACACACCTAGGTAATATGAGATTACTTCACTCTCCTATGAACACTCTGTGCTAGAAAAGCCTCTAACTTTGTAGGAGGGAACATTAAGACCAATGTCTGTAGTTTTCAGGGGCTTTTGCTCAGGCTGACAAAAAAAATGCATAATGGAACGAACAATAGAAATCAGCGCTCAATAAAATTAAAGAAGACTCTCACTGGGCATAAACAGAGAGAACTTACTGAGAGGACAGCAGCTATGATCCACTTGAAACAATCCATTTGACCTTCCTTATGTGTAGAGTGACCACTGGATTTATATAATTAATTTTGCTAAAATTCAATGCAATGAAATGTTGTGCCTCTTTGCAATGGGAATGTCGGGAGAACTTGGGTTTCTCTGTACAGGCTCTTCTATATCTAGTGGCTTACATTTCTTGTCATCTTGCTTGGCTGAATTGGCAGCCAATCATCCATGGATGGACAGTTAGGTTGTTACCACACCTTGGCTATTTATGAAAGTGCTGCAATGAACATATGACCATAGAAGTACCAATAACTCTTTGAGATCCTGAATTTAATTCTGTTGGATAAATACTCAGGAGTGGGATTGCTGGATTTCCAGCAGTTCTATTTTTAGCTTGTTTGAGGAACTGACATACTGTTTTTCACAGTGGCTGTATCATTTTGTATTCCTACCAACAGTATACAAGGGTTCCAATTTCCCCACAGCCTCACCAATACTTATCTTTTGCTCTTTTGATAATAATGTATTGTATACTTAAAATGTGTTAGAGGGTAGAACCCATGTTATGTGTTCTTATCACAACAAAGTAAGATAAAGTGACAGCCAAAAGTGGGTGACAATCACTGTGATAGTACTTATTTTACCTGTGTATTACAATTAATGTTTGGCTCTGTTCAAATCAGGTTAGCTTCAGTTTTTGAAAGAGTGAAATCTGTGTGGCACTAAAATCTATTAAATGAATACAATTTCTGTACAATGAGCAAATTATTTCTTGTGCTATTGTTCATAAATAATGGAGCACTGTGAAATGAATACTTAAAGAAATATAGACTTATTAAAATAATGCACCATGTGCCCAAGTTCATGCAGTTAGGATTTACTATAACTGTAAATTATTTCACAGTTGACGGCAGTATTCTATAAATTCAATGTGTGGATTATTTCACAAGCAGCCCATTAACAAAACAAAATAGAAGCACTAGTTGTTTCATCTACTTTCCCTAAGTTAGAATTATAAACCACTTTTTGCCATGTTAAAGACTTTTGTAGACATTCCGATATATTTGATAACTTGGAGCATTTCTGTAAAATTAAACTTGAGTGTTACACATATCTGTATGCACTCACATATATGTATGTGTATATATGTGTGTGTTGTGTGTTTACATACATACATATGCATATCATGTAAAAAGTTCTTAGATTACAAAGAGGCTTTATTTTCCTTTTTTAAAATGTTGGTTTATAAGTCTTAAACCTTAGAAACCCAAAATGGATCAGGGTTTTTGTGCCCTGGGACTACAGCTCCTGGGTTAGTTCCATTTTGATGAAATCTGTCATTGATAAAAGAGAGTTCAAGCTTCTCTAAACCAATTAAAATGTTTTTGCCTCAGGAGGTAAATAAAAGCACATGATAGAACTAAAGTAGAGTGGAGAGCGGTAATCAGTATAGTAGTTCAGTACTGAACAATATTGAACACCATAACAAGAAGACCTAATAAATCATTCTGAAAGGTACATTGGATATATTTTTTTCAAGGACAAATAAAGTATACTCATGAGGATCAAAAGAAAGCCTGTGTTATTTTTATAGTCTATTTTAGAAAGTATTGACTATTGTTTCTAAAGTAAATTCTAAATTCCTTTCCTTTAATATATGAAACATTCCTCAAAATATTTTGTTTAGATACATTTTAAATTGAGATGTAAATCAATTAAGAGACTTATGTAAATCTATTTGGAAGCCCTATTTGAAAAATTCAAAAGCCTTTATGTTTAAAAAATTGTACTACTTTTTATCACAAAAGACTTTTCAGTGTTTAATGCAAAGCATAGGTATTATTAATTTCTCTTTTAAGAATATGTTTTTCATTTAGATTGAGAAACTGGAACTATTAAAATAATTTTTATAATAAAATTAACACCAATGTTTTGCTTCTGTCTTTTCTTACTGCTTTTTTTGTTAAGAATTTTCCAATTACCTATGGCATAATAATTATAATGCCACAATTAGAAGATAATGACTTTGAGTCAGAATATGAACATAGTGGTTTTTAAGAAACATGTTCGGTTGGTCCATCCATCCCTCCATCCATGCATCCATCCATCCATCCATTGTTTTTTTTCCCTTTACTGAATCTTCTATCTATCTACCCTTCCATCTATCCATCCAATATTTTTGAGCCCTTTCTATGTCAGCATTTATATTTTTTGGCAAATGATTTTTTTTTTATTATGTTCAGTTAGCCACTGAACATCATTAGTTTTTGATGTGGTGTTCAATGATTCATTAGTTGCATATCACACCCAGTGCTCATCACAACATGTGCCCTCCTTAGTACCCATCACCCTGTTAGCCCCATCCTCACACCGCCCCCCGAAACCCTCAGTTTGTTTCCTGGGGTCCATAGTCTCTCATGGTTCATCTCCCTCTCTGATTTCTCCCCTTTCAGATTTCCCTCCCTTCCCCTGTGGTCCTCCGTGCTATTGCTTATGTTCCACATATGAGTGAAACCATATGATAATTGTCTTTCTCTGCTTGACTTACTTCACTTAGCATAATCCCTTCCAGTTCCATCCATGTTGATGCAAATGGTGGGTATTCATCTTTTCTGATGGCTGAATAATATTCCATTGTATATATGTACTGCATATTCTTTATCCATTAATCTGTTGAAGGGCATCTCAGCTCCTTCCACAGTTTGGTTATTATGGAAATTGCTGCTATGAACATTGGGGTGCATGTGCTCCTTCTTTTCACTACCTCTGTATCTTTGAGGTAAATACCTAGTAGTGCAATTGCTGGGTCATATGGTAGCTCTATTTTTAACATCTTGAGGAAGCTCCATACTGTTTTCCAGTTGGCAAATGACTTAAAACAACAACAACAACAACAACAACAACAATAGAAAGTGAAGTCCACCGTACTTTCGAAGAAAGAAAACACATGGTACAAATGTTAGCTTATTTCGTGTTTGTAGGAAACACCTATTTGAAAGCAATTCTCTTCTTAACCAGATACTAAGATACTTAGTGCTGTCATTTAAAGAAAACTGGTTAGAACCTTAGCAGCAGTTTTCTCTAACAGATTTTTATAAATATTTTGATTTGAATAATTTGATACAGAACTGGCTCTGTAACTTGGTTTATTCATGTAATTTCACTTGCATTTCTATTTCAGTAATTTGTGTATGTGTGCTCTGATAATTGCCCATTTTTCTATTTAGATGAACTATTTTTTTCTCACTGATTCATAAAGTGCACTATATATTAAAGAAACTAACACTTTGTCATCTATATTGCAGATAGGTAAAATTTGTTTATCATAATTTCATATATACATCAGTTTAATTTTTTATGTGGTCAAATTTATTAATATTTATAAATTCATCTTTTATTGTTATTTTTGGTATTATGCTTAGAAAATATTTTCCCACAACATACAAATATCATATATTTATTATTCTAATAAAATACAATTTCAACTTTTACATTTAACTCTTTGATTTCCTGGAAATAATGCCAGTTTTTTATGCCAGGTAGGGGGCACTCTTTACTTTTTAGAATTTGGTCATCCAATTGTCCTAAAGTGTGGGAGACAATTAGATTTATAGAAAAATTGCAAAGATAGTAGAAAGTTTCCATATACCCTACATTAAGTTTCCCCTATAATTTGCATAGATGATGTACTTCTTACAACTAATAAACCAATACTGATACATTATTATTATATATTATTATATATTTTACATATCTTTTAAAGAAATTATCCTATTAAATTCAGTTTATAAAAATTGTTTTTCAAAAGTAGAAATGGAGGAAGGGCAGAGCAAGATGGCGGAGGAGTAGGAGACCTGATTTCGTTTGGTCTCAGGAATTCAGCTGAATAGGGATCAAACCATTCTGAACACCTACGAACTCAACAGGAGATCGAAGAGAAGAAGAGCAACAACACTCTGAACAGAGAAGCGACCACATACTGGAAGGTAGGACGTGCGGAGAAGTGATTCCGAGGCGATATTTGGGAGGATAGACGGCGGGGGAGGGGGCCTCCGTCGGCCGCTTCTGGCAAGTGCTAGAGCCGCGCAGCACAAAATCGGAACTTTGAGAAGTCGGCTCCACTGAGGGACGTCGCTCCAGTGGCTAAGCGGGGGGTGGAACCCTCGCAGGACAGTGTGGTCTCAGGACCCTCGGGGGTCACAGAAAGACCGGGGGTGCCTGAGTGCGGCAGAGCTCCCAGGGATCGGAGCGGGGAAGCCGGCTGCAGAGACGGAGCCAAGGCGCGGGCTCTCAGCTCGGGGTGGCCATAGACTGTGATCCGCGGCCCAGTCGGGCCACTGCTCCTCCAGCAGGGACCCAACAAGCGGCAGAGCCGGAGAGACTCCCCTTCCTCCCCCGGGAGGAGCGGCACGGGAACGCACCGCAGGGATCTGCTGGGTTTGGAGACTCCACAGGGGGTCGGGTGCCAGACACAGAAACGCTCGGTCACAGGCCGGGTGAGCACGGAGTGCGGCCAGAGACCAGGGAGACTGGAGTGACTGACTACTTTTCTCTGGGGTGCACTGAGGAGCGGGGTCCCGAGTTCTCAGCTCCTCCGAGTGGAGATTGGGAGGCCACCATTTTCACCCTGGTCCTCCAAAGCTGTACCGAGAGCTTGCAGGGAACAAAAACTCCTGAGAGCAAACCCGAGCAGCTTGCTTATCCTGGACGACAAGGGTGGGGCAATTCAGCCTCCGGCAAAGACATTTGGGAACCACGGCAACAGGTCCCTCCCCCAGAAGATCAGCACGAACAGCCAGCAAGCCAAGACCAAGTTTACCGATCAAGGAGAACGGGAGAACTCCAGCGCTAGGGGAATACTGCACATAGAATTCATGGCTTTTTTTTTTACCATGATTCATTAGTTTTTCAAAGTTAATTTTTTTAAATGTTTTTTTTAATTTTTCTTTTTCCCTTTTTCAACCAACATCTTATCAATCCCTTTTTTTAAAAAAACATTTTTTATTTTCCATTTTTAGAGTCATATTTTATCCCTTCATAGTAGTTACCTTATTTTTGGCATATATATATAAGTTGTTCTCTCTTCAAAATTTTGAGATACAGTTTCTTCTAACAGATCAAAATATACCCTAAGTCACTAGTGTATGGCTTTGTTCTAGTCTCCTGCCTGATCACATTCTCTCCCTTTTTTTTTTCTTTTTTTTTTAAATCTACTTTCTTTTTTCAAACCACTTCTTATCGTATCAATTCCTTTTATAAAATCTTTTATAATTTTCATCTTTACAGTCATCTTCTATCCCTTCATTGTACCAACCCTTATTTTGTACATATATAAGTCTTTCTTCCTTTAAAATTTTAGGAGGCACTTTTTTCTAACAGACCAAAATATGCCCAAAATCTAGTGTGTGGCACTGATCTATGCACCAGCCTGATCATATTTGATCATATTCGGTTTTTTTCGTATTGTTCTGTTTTTGTATTTATCTTTTTCTTTTTGGTTTTTTTTTCATTCTTTTTTCTTTCTTTGCCTTTCTTTTCCCCTGGTTTCAGGTCTCTACCGATTTGTATAGAGTACATTTGCTGGGGACGTTGTTAACCTGTTAGCATTTTGTTCTCTCATTTATCTATTCTCCTCTGGACAAAATGACAAGACGAAAAAAATCACCTCAGCAAAAAGAACAAGAGATAGTACCGTCAGCCAGGGACCTACTCAATACGGACATTAGTACGATGTCGGACCTAGAATTCAGAATCATGACTTTAAAGATACTAGCTGGGCTTGAAAAAAGCATGGAAGTTATTAGAGAAACGCTTTCTGGAGAAATAAAAGAACTAAAATCTAACCAAGTCGAAATCAAAAAGGCTATTAATGAGGTGCAATCGAAAATGGGGGCACTAACTGCTAGGATAAATGAGGCAGAAGGAGAATCAGCGATATAGAAGACCAAATGATGGAAAATAAAGAGGCTGAGAAAAAGAGAGATAAACAACTACAGGATCACGAGGGCAGGATTCGAGAGATAAGCGATATGATAAGACGAAACAACATTAGAATAATTGGGATCCCAGAAGAAGAAGAAAGAGAGAGAGGGGCAGAAGGTATATTGGAGCAAATTATAGCAGAGAACTTCCCTAATGTGGGGAAGGAAACAGGCCTCAAAATCCAGGAGGCGCAGAGAACCCCTCTCAAAATCAATAAAAATAGGTCAACACCCCGACATCTAATAGTAACACTTGCGAGTCTCAGAGACAAAGAGAAAATCCTGAAAGCAGCTCGGGAGAAGAGATATTTAACCGACAATGGTAGACACATTAGATTGGCAACAGACCTATCCACAGAGACCTGGGAGGCCGGAAAGACTGGCATGATATCTTCAGAGCACTAAACGAGAAAAATATGCAGCCAAGAATACTATATCCAGCTAGGCTCTCACTGAAAATTGAAGGAGAAATAAAACACTTCCAGGACAAACAAAAACTAAAGGAATTTACAAACAGGAAACCAGCCCTCCAAGAAATATTGAAAGGGGTCCTCTAAGCAAAGAGAGAGCCTAAAAGCAGCATAGACCAGAAAGGAACTCAGACAATATAAAGTAACAGTCACCTTACAGGCAATACAATGGCACTAAATTCATACCTTTCAATAGATACCCTGAATATAAATGGGCTAAATGCCCCAATCAAAAGACACAGGCTATCAGTTTGGATTAAAAAACAAGACCCATCAATATGCTGTCTGCAAGAGACTCATTTTAGACCCAAAGACACCCCAGATTGAAAGTGAGCGGGTGGAAAACCATTTACCATGCTAATGGACACCAAAAGAAAGCCGGGGTGGCAATACTTATATCAGACAAATTAGATTTTAAAACAAAGACTGTAATAAGAGATGAAGAAGGACAATCTATCCTACTTAGAGGGCCTATCCAACAAGAAGATCTAAAATTGTAAATATCTATGCCCCGAACATGGGAGCAGCCAATTATATAAGGCAATTAATAAGAAAAGCAAAGAAACACATTGACAACAATACAATAATAGTGGGGAACTTTAACACCCCCCTGACTGAAATGGACAGATCATCTAAGCAAAAGATCAATAAGGAAATAAAGACTTTAAATGACATACTGGACCAAATGGACTTCACAGACATATTCAGAACATTCCATCCCAAAGCAACGGAATACACATTCTTCTCTAGTGCCATTGGAACATTCTCCAGAATGGATCACATCCTAGGTCACAAGTCAGGTCTCAACTGGTACCAAAAGATTGGGATCATTCCCTGCATATTTTCAGACCACAATGCTTTGAAACTAGAACTCAATCACAAGAGGAAAGTCAGAAAGAACTCAAATACATGGAGGCTAAAGAGCATCCTACTAAAGAATGAATGGGTCACCCAGGATATTAAAGAAGAATTTAAAAAATTCATGGAAACCAATGAAAATGAAAACACAACTGTTCAAAATCTTTGGGATACCGCAAAGGCAGTCCTGAGAGGAAAGTATATAGCAACACAAGCCTTTCTCAAGAAACAAGAAAGGTCTCAAATACACAACTTAACCCTACACCTAAAGGAGCTGGAGAAAGAACAGCAAAGGAAGCCTAAACCCAGCAGGAGAAGAGAAATCATAAAGATCAGAGCAGAAATCAATGAACTAGAAACCAAAAGAACAGTAGAACAGATCAACGAAACTAGGAGCTGGTTCTTTGAAAGAATTAGCAAGATTGATAAACCCCTGGCCAGACTTATCAAAAAGAAAAGAGAAATGACCCAAATCAACAAAATCATGAATGAAAGAGGAGAGATCAGAACCAACACCAAAGAAATACAAACAATTATAAGAACATATTATGAGCAAATCTATGCCAGCAAATTAGATAACCTGGAAGAAATGGGTGCATTCTTAGAGATGTATCAACTACCAAAATTGAACCAGGAAGAAATTGAAAACCTGAACAGACCTATAACCACTAAGGAAATTGAAGCAGTCACCAAAAATCTCCCCACAAACAAAAGCCCAGGGCCAGATGGCTTCCCAGGGGAATTCTATCAGACATTTAAAGAAGAATTAATACCTATTCTCCTGAAACTGTTCCAAAAATTAGAAATGGAAGGAAAACTTCCAAACTCATTTTATGAGGCCACCATTACCTTGATCCCAAAACCAGACAAAGACCCCATCAAAAAGGAGAATTACAGACCAATATCCTTGATGAACATGGATGCAAAAATTCTCACCAAAATACTAGCCACTAGGATCCAACAGTACATTAAAAGGATTATTCACCACGACCAAGTGGGATTTATCCCAGGGCTGCAAGACTGGTTCAACATCCGCAAATCAATCAACGTGATACAATACATTAACAAAAGAAAGAACAAGAATCATATGATCTTGTCAATAGATGCAGAAAAAGCATTTGACAAAGTACAGCATCCTTTCTTGATCAAAACTCTGTTCCTTTTGCTGTGCAAAAGCTTTTTATCTTGATGAAGTCCCAATAGTTCATTTTTGCCCTTGCTTCCCGTGCCTTTGGAGATGTTTCTAGGAAGAAGTTGCTGTGGCTGAGGTCAAAGAGGCTGCTGCCTGTGTTCTCCTTTAGGATGTTGATGGACTCCTGTCTCACACTGAGGTCGTTCAAGCACTTTGAGTCTATTTTTGTGTGTGGTGTAAGGAAATGGTCCGGTTTCATTCTTCTGTATGTGGCGGTCCAATTTTCCCAACACCATTTGTTGAAGAGACTGTCTTTTTGCCATTGGACATTCTTTCCTGCTTTGTCAAAGATGAGTTGACCATAGAGTTGAGGGTCCATTTCTGGGCTCTCGATTCTTTTCCATTGACCTATGTGTCTGTTTTTGTGCCAGTAGCATACTGTCTTGATGATGACAGCTTTGTAATAGAGCTGGAAGTCCGGAATTGTGATGCCGCCAGCTTTGCTTTTCTTTTTCAACATTCCTCTGGCTATTCGGTGTCTCTTCTCGTTCCATACAAATTTTAGGATTATTTGTTCCACTTCTTTTAAAAAAGTGGATGGTATTTTGATAGGGATTGCTTTGAATGTGTAGATTGCTCTAGGTATTGTGAAAATCTTCACAATATTTGTTCTTCCAATCCATGAGCATGGAACGTTTTTCCATTTCTTTGTGTCTTCCTCAATTTCTTTCATGAGTATTTTATAGTTTTCTGAGTACAGATCCTTTGCCTCTTTGGTTAGATTTATTCCTAGGTATCTTATGGTTTTGGGTGCCATTGCAAATGGGATCGACTCCTTAATTTCTCTTTCTTCTGTCTTGTTGGTATATAGGAAAGCCACTGATTTCTGTGCATTGATTTTATATCCTGCTACTCTACTGAATTCCTGTATGAGTTCTAGCAGTTTTGGGGTGGAGTCTTTTGGGTTTTCCACATAAAGTGTCATATCATCTGCAAAGAATACCCCAAAGATACAAATGTAGGGATCTGAAGGGGTACATGCACCCTGATATTTATAGCAGCAATGTCCACAATAAGCAAACTATGGAAAGAGCCAAGATGTGCATCAAAAAATGAATGGATAAAGAAGAAGTGGTATATGTGTGTATATATATATATATATATATATATATATATATATATATATACACAATGGAATATTATGCAGCCATCAAAAGGAATGAAATCTTGCCATTTGCAATGACGTGGATGGAACTGGAGGGTATTATGCTGAGCGACATGTCAATCAGAGAAATATATGTATCATATGACCTCACTTATATGAGGAATTCTTAATCTCAGGAGACAAACTGGGGGTTGCTTGAGTGGTGGGGGGTGGGAGGGATGGGGTGGCTGGTTGATAGACACTGGGGAGGGTATGTGCTATGGTGAATGCTGTGAATTGTGTAAGACTGTTGAATCAAAGACCTGTACCTCTGAAACAAATAATACATTATATGTTTAAAAAAAAAGAAAAAGAAAATAGCAGGAAGGGAAAAATGAAGCGGGGGGGAATTGGAGGTGGAGACGAACCAGGAGAGACTATGGACTCTGAGAAACATACTGAGGGTTCTAGAGGGGAAGGGGGTGGGGGGATGGGTTAGCCTGGTGATGGGTACTGGGTATTATACGCAAACAATGAATCATGGAACACTACATCAAAAACTAATGATGTAATGTACAGTGATTAACATAATATAATAAAAAAAAGAGCACATGGGACATTCTCCATAATAGATCACATGTTAGGCCACAAAACAAATCTCAATAATTTTAAGAAGATTGAAAGCAAATGAATCATCTTTTCTAACCACAATGCTATGAAATTAAAAATGAATTATTAAAAAAAAAACTGAAAAAACACCCCAAAACACATGGAGGCTAAATAACATGCTAATAATCAAACAATGGGTCATGAAGAAATCAAAGAAAAAATTAAAAATACATGGCAACAAATGAAAATGAAAACACAATGGTTCAAAATCTTTGGGACACAGAAAAGGTAGTTCTAAGAGGGAAGTTTATAGCAATACAGACCTACCTCAAGGAGCAAGAAAAATCTGAAATAAACAACCTAACCTCAAATATAAGGGATCTTGAAAAAGAAGAACAAAGCCCAAAGCTAGTAGAAGGAGGAAATAATAAAAATTGCCACAGAAATAAGAGAAATAGAGACTAAAAAAAGCAATAGAAAAGATTAATGAAACCAAGATATGGTTCTTTGAAAAGATAAACAAAACTGTTAAGCCTTTAGCAAGACTCATCAAGTAAAAGAGAGGACTCAAATAAATCAAACCAGAAATAAAGGAGAAATAACAATCAACACCATAGAATACAAAGATTTATTAGATAATTATGAAAAATTATGAGCCAACAAATTGACAAACTAGAAGAAATGGATAAATTCCTAGAAGCATATACTTTTCCTAAAATGAATTAGGAAGAAACAGGAAATTTGAACTGATAACCAGCAAAGGAATTGTATCAGTAATCAAAAATCTCCCAACAAACAATAGTCTAGGATGAGATAGCTTCATGGGCAAATTCTACCAAACATTTAAAGAGGAGTTAATACCTAGTATTCTCAAGCTATTCCAAAAAATAGAAGAGAAAGCAAAATCTCCAAGTTCATTCTATGAGACCAGCATTATTCTGACACAAAATCACACAAAGACATTACAAAAAAAGAGAACTACAGGCTGATACGTTTAACGAACATAGATGCTAAAATACTCAACAAAATATTAGCAAACCAAATTCAAAAATATATTAAAAAAATCGTCACCACAATCAAATGGAATTTATTCCAAGGGAGGGGGTTGGTATTTGCAAATCAAACAATGTGATACATGACATTAATAAGAGGAAGCATAAAACCCTTATAATCATCTCAATAGAAGCAGAAAGGCCTTTGACAAAGGCAACATTCATTCATAATAAAATCTCTTAACAAAGTAGGTTTAAAGGAAACATACCTCAACAAAATAAAGGCCATATATGAAAAACCCACAGCTAACATTATACTCATTGGTAAAGCTTTCTTTCTTTAAGATCAAGAATAAGACAAGGGTGTCTACTGTCACCACTTGTATTCAATATAGTACTGGAAATCCTAGCCACAATAATCAGACAACAAAAAGAAATAAAAGGCATTAAGATTGGTAATAAAGAAGTAAAACTGTCACTATTTGCAGATGACATAATATTATATATAGAAAACCTTGAAGATTCCACAAAAAATTAGAGATGATAAATGAATTCAGAAGTTGCAGAATACAAAATTAACATGCAGAAATATGTTGTATTTCCATACAGTAATAATGAAACTGGAGAAAGAGAAATGAAGAAAACAATCCCATTTACAATCGTATCAAAATATGTAGGAATATATTTAACTGAGGAGGTTAAAAACCTATACTCTGAAAACTATGACATTAATGAAAAAAATTGACGATAACACAAATAAATGGAAAGAGATACTGTGCTTATGGACTGGAAGAATTAATATCATTAAAATGTGTATACTACCCAAAGCAGTCTACAGATTCAATGTAATCTCTACCAAAATACCATAAGTGCCACTCTGGGAAACAGTATGGATCTTCCTCAAAAAGTTAAAAATAGAACTACCCTATGATCCAGCAACTGCACTACTAGGTATTTACCCAAAGAATACAAAAATACTAATTCAAAGTGATACATGCACCCCAATGTTTATAGCAGCATTATCTACAATAGGCAAACTATGGAAATAGCCATTAAAAGATGTCCATTAACTGATGAATGGATAAAGGAGATGTGATATATATATGTATCACATATATTTATATAATGGACTACTACTCAGCCATAAAAAAGAATGAAATCTTGCCATTTGCAATGATGTAGAGGGAGCCAGAGTATTATGCTAAGCAAAATAAGTCAGTTAGAGAAAGACAAATACCATATGATTTTGCTCATATGTGGAATTTAGGAAACAAAACAAATGAGCATAGGGGGGAGAAAGAGAGACAGAAGCAAACCAAGAAACAGACTCTTTACTTATAGAGAACAAACTGCTGATTACCAGAGGGGAGGTGGGTGGGTTAAATAGGGATGAGGATTAAGGAATGCTCTTGTGATGAGCACCAGGTGTATATAAGTATTGAGTCACTAAATTCTACACCTGAAACTAATATTACACTATGTTAACAAACTGGAATTTAAATAGAAAACTTAAAAAAATATATAGCATTTTTTTTTCAAAACTAGAACAAATAATCCAAAATTTGTATGGAACCACAAAACACCTCAAATAGCCAAAGCAATCTTGAGAGGGAAGAACAAAACAGGAGGTATTGCAACCCCAGATTTCAAGATACACTATAAAAATGTGGTAATCAAAACAGTAGGTTACTGGCACCAGAATAGACACATAAATCAAAAGAACAGATTTGAGAGCCCCAAAATAAACCCATACCTATACAGTCAATTAATCTTTGACAAAGGCAAGAATATACAATGGGAAAAGATAGTCTTTTCAATAAATGATGTTAGGAAAACTGGACAGCTACATGTAAAAGAATGAAATGGGACCACCTTCTTACACCATATACAAAAGTGAGCTCAAGTAGTTTATGTAAGACCTGAAGCCATAAAATCCCTAAAAGAAAACGAGCAGTAATTTCTTGGACATTGGCCTTAACAACATATTTATGGATACAACTTTTCAGGCAAGGGAAACAAAAGCAAAATTAAACAATTAGGACTACCCCAAGTAAAGCTTTTGCATAGCAAATGAAACCATTAACAAGACAAAAAGGCAACCTAATGAATGGGAGAAAATATTTGTGAATGATATATCTGATAAGGGGTTAATATACAAGATATATAAAGAACTTATACAACTCAAAATTTAAAAAAAATCTGATTAAAAAATGGGCAGAGGACCTGAATAGGTCCTTTCCAAAGAAATCACACATATGGCCAACAGACACATGAAAAGATGCTCAATATCACTCATCATCAGGGAAATGCAAATCAAAACCACAAGGAGATATCACCTTATACTTATCAGCATGGCTAAAATAAAAAAGAGAAGAAATAACAAGTATTAACAAGGATGTGGAGAAAAATGGACCCTTGTGCACTGTTGATGGGAATGTGAATTAGTGCAGCAACTGTGGAAAACAGTATGAAGTTTCCTCAAAAAATTAAAAATGGAAATATCATAAGATCCCATGATTCCACTACTGGGTATATACCCAAGGAAAAATGACCCTACCAATTCAAAAAGATATATACATCCCTCTATTTATTGCAACATTATTTACAATAGCCAAGATGTGGAAGCAACCCAAGTGTCCATTGATGGATGAATGGATAAAGATATGAGGTGTACACACACAGGGACACACACATAAGGAATGGAATAGTACTCAGTCATAAAAAAGAATGAAATCTTTCCTATTGCAACATGGATGGAACTAGTACTATGCTAAGTGAAACAAGTCAGAAAGAGAAAGACAAATACCATATGATTTCACTTTTATGTGGAATAAAATAACCCAAACAGAAGAACAAACAAGAAAACCCAAATAGACTCTTAAACACAGAGACTCCGTTATTGCCAGAGGGGAGGTGGATGGCTGTATGGGTATTATATATAAAGGAGATTTAGAGGTACAAACTTCCAGTTATAAAATTAATAAGTCACAGAGATAAAAAATATTGCATAGGAAATATAATGAATAATATTGTGATAACATTGTATGCTGAGCATTGAGTAATGTATAGAATTGTTCAATCACCATGTTGTATACATGAACCTAATGTAACATTGTGCGTCAATTATATTCCAATTTAAGAAAACAATCAGAAAAGACATATGGAGGTAATAGCTGTATTTTTACCTTTTGACTTGCACAACATCTGGTACACAATAATTACTTAATAAAAGTTTGCTTGTTTTTTCTATTAAGTTTTTTATTTTAATTCCAGTATAGTTAACATACAGTGTTAGATTAGTTTTGGGTGTGCAATATAGTGATTCAACAATTCTAGACATCATTACTCAGTGTTCATCATGCTAAATGTGCTCTTAATTCCCTTCATGATTTCACCCATCCCCCCACCTCTCCTGTGATACGCTTTATTTTAAATGAGTACCCTCATTTAAAGTTATTTTTTTAAAGAGAATATTTTTATGTAAAGAATACTTCAGAATACATGGTTCTAAAAGATGTATATAAAATATGTATAAAAAATAATAAAATAATATTTTATTATATTATATATTTATTTTTTATTTTTTATTTTTAATATATTTTTTATTTTTCTTTTTTATATATTTATATTTATTATATTATAAAAATAATAAAAATAATAAAAAATTATTTCATCCAAGAAAAATAGAGTTCACATTTTCTTCAAATACACACAGAAGAATCCCCTGGTTAAATCACCTAAAAAAGAGACATAACAAATATTACAAACTTAAGAAGACTGAAGTCCTACCACATATATTTTCCAACCACGATGGCACAAAATGAAAGATCAACAATAAAGCAAAGCTGGGAAATCTATAATGTAAATATTAAATACATAAATATTGAACAACACACTACTGCACAAGCAACGGGCCAAATGAGAAATCAAATGGTAAATCAAAATTTGTCTCAAAACAAAAGAAAAAGAAAACACAACATTCCAAAACCTATGGGATGCAGCAAAGGCAGATGTTAGAGTGAAATTTATGCTATAAAGGCCGTATTAAGAAAAAAAGTTCAAATAAGTTCAAAAAGTTCATTTCACCACAAGGAACTAGAAAAAGAAGAAAGTTAGCTGAAATTTAGTAGAGGAAGGAAAATCAGAAATAAATAAAATGGAGACCAGAATAAACAATAACATAACATTGAAAGTAATGACTATTCTTTCTAAAAAAATAAACAAAATTGACAATGCTTTAACTACATTACCTAAGAAAAAAAGAGAGAAGACTCAAAAACCAAAATGAGAAAAGGAAGGGAAAACAGTACAACAGATGACCACAGAAATACAGTGTGATAACAGATTACTATAAACAATTATATACTAACAAATCAGATAACTTAGAAAAACCAGATAATTCCTAAAAATGCACAAGTTACCAAGATGGAATCATGAATCCTGAATACAAGAAGTAGGAAAACTTCTTAGACCAATAAGAATGAAAGTTGAATTAGGAATCAAAAATCTCCCAGCATGGAAAAATCCAAGACGACGTGGTTTCATTGGTGAATTCTACCAAACATTAAAAAAATAATGACAACCTTTATCAAAATCTTACATATATTGGGATATAGAGAACACATTCAAAATCATTCCATGAGGCCATACTTCCCTGATACCAAAGTAGGATAAAAATGATACAAGAACAAAAAAGTCTACTTTGTCCAATGTAAGTATTACTACTTGGACTTTCCTTTTTTTTTTTTTTAAGATTTTATTTATTCATGAGAGACAGAGAGAGAGAGAGAGAGAGAGAGAGGCAGAGGGAGAAGCAGGCTCCCAAGGAGCAGGGAGCCCGATGCGGGACTCGATTCCAGGACTCTGGGATCATGACCTGAGCCGAAGGCAGACACTTAACCATCTGAGCCACCCAGGCGCCCTGGACTTTCCTTTGACATCCATTTGTGTGATAAATATTTCTCCACCCCCTCACTTTTAATCTGCAGGTGTCTTTAGGTCTAAAATGAGTCTCTTGTAGGCAGCATATAGATGGGTCCTTTCTTTTTTTTTAAATCCATCCTGATACCCTATGTCTTTTGATTGGAGCACTTAGTCCACTTACATTCAAAGTAATTATTGATAGATATGTATTTATTTTCATTTTATTACTTGTTTTCTCATTGTTTCTGGAGATTTTCTCAGATCCTTTCTTGTCTTTGTCATTTTTTGCCTTTCCTTTGCACTCAAAGAGTCCCTTTTAATATTTCTTGCAGGGCTGGTTTAGTGGTCATGAACTCCTTCAGTTTTTGTTTGTCTGGGAAACCATCTCTCCTTCTATAGCCCTGCTGGATAGAGTATTTTTGGCTGCAGATTTTTCTCATTCAGATTGAATGCATCATGCCACTCCTGGCTTGTGAATTTCCTGTTGAGAAATCTCCAGCTAGCCTTATGGGTTTTCCCTTCTAAGTTAAGGACTTCCTTTGTCTTGCTGCTTTTAAGATTTTTTTCTTTATCACTATATATGCAAATTTAATTCCACTATGACTTGGTGTTGGCCTGCTTTTGTTGATTTTGATGAGAGTTCTCTGTATCTCCTGGATCTGAATGTCTGTTTCCTTCCACAGTTTAGGGAAGTTTTCTGCTATTATCTCTTGAAATAAATTTTCTGCCCACTCTTCTCTCTTTGCTTCTTCTGGAACTCCTATAATACAAATGTTACCACGTTTGATGGAGTCCGTGAGTTCCTTGAGTCTATTAATGTGTTGCATAATTCTTTCTTTTGTTCAACTTCATTATCTTCCATTATTTTAACTTCTAGGTCACTAATTTGTTCCTCTGCATTTTCTAGCCTGCTGTTCTTTACATAAAGCCTGTTTTCAATCTTGTTTTTTGCAGTCTTCATCTCTGATTATTGATTCTTTTTTAAAATTTTTTATTATGTTCAATTAGCCAACATATAGTACATCATTAGTTTTTGATGCAGTGTTCAATGATTCATTAATTGCATATATCTTAAGAGTAATAAAAAGCTATTGAATCATTTTATTTAATATATCATTTCTTACTGGAAAGCCAATTTGGACCAAAAGATATACTTTTACCTAAAATTTCAGTATAACTCAATCATTTTGGGAAAAGAAACATACCTTAGATATAACTAAGGAGTCTGAATACCAAAATTCAAGTTCTGATTCAAATTAAGCCTCAATTTCCTGTTATTCAAACAGGGACCATAATAAGCTCCCTATCTATAAAGCTAGTACTTACTGAGTGCTTTTTTAAAAAAATGTTTTATTGTTATGTTAATCACCATACATTACATCATTAGTTTTTGATGTAGTGTTCCATGATTCATTGTTTGTGTATAACACCCAGTGCTCCATGCAGAACATGCCCTCTTTAATTCTTTTTTTAACTCATCTCTGTGGTAAGGGTCTTATTAACATCTTCTATTCTTTTCTCAGGCTCAGTGGGTATCCTTATGATTGGTTCTTTAAATTCTCCTCCAGGCATGTTACTTATATCTGTTTTACTTAGATCTGGTCTGCTTGCAGAATGAGACCTGACACTAACTCCACCAGAACTGAGGCCCTGCCAAACTCTTTGGCTAAGGGACGTGATGTGGGCAGGGGCTTGTGCTGGTCTTTTTGTGGAGGGGCCCACCATTCCAGGACTGAGGCAAGCTTGACTGAGGAGAACAGTCCCACCAGAGCATGGGGGCTGGGGCCTTGGGTATTTAGGATGATTTGACAGTTATCTAGTTGTGTTCATGGGACAAGATGAGTCTAGGGTCCTCCTACTCTGCTGCCCCCTTGGGTTCTCCTAAATGTTTGTCAAATGAAAAAAAAAAAGTCCATCTTCTTTCTGTGTCTTCATGTGGCAGAGTAGGGTAGGGAACTTTCTGGGGTCTCTTTTATAAGGACACTAATCCTACTTATGAAGGCTTTACCCTGATGATCCAATCACCCACGAAAGGCCCTACCTCCAAATATCATCACACTGGGGATAAAACTTCAACATATCTGTACCTCTGAAACAAATAATGCAATATATGTTAAGAAAAAAAAGAAGAAGAAGATAGCAGGAGGGGAAGAACGAAGGGGGGTAAATCGGAGGGGGAGACGAACCATGAGAGATGATGGACTGAAAAACAAACTGAGGGTTCTAGAGGGGAGGGGGGTGGGGGGATGGGTTAGCCTGGTGATGGGTATTAAAGAGGGCACGTTCTGCATGGAGCAATGGGTGTTATGCACAAACAATGAATCATGGAACAGTATATCAAAAACTAATGATGTAATGTATGGTGATTAACATAACAATAAAAAATTTAAAAAAAACTTCAACATATGAATTTTGGGAGGACACATTCAGTCTATAGCACAAGATTATTCTTATTTTGTCTAAGAAATTGTGATGCTTTTCGTCTTTTCTATGTTACTGTGAACTCCTCCCTTCTCTGTTTAAGAATTCCAGATCCAACCCCCAAATCCAACATTAATATTTTAAACCTAGAACTTTGCTAATATTTTATAGTACCTGCAGAACTCAGCTGCCTTAAATGTTGTTCTGCTCCTAAACACCTAGAACCACCTAATCTTGCCTCAGTCTAACTTGTTATACCAGGGTATACCTGTGAATTTCAAGACCAACCTAGGGTTAGCTGAGGCTTGGGTGAAGACCTCATGGCTGGCATTTGCCTGTTGCCTCTTTGTAGTATTTGCTTATTAGTACCTGAGTAGCCCACATCTGCTGAGGCCAGTACTGTTTCTAGCATCCTGGCTGAGCTCCTTCCTGCCTCCAGAGGCTGACTATTTGCTAAGGACTTTGATACAGCTTAAGGAAGGTAACACCCATGAGTCATAGATTTATGGTCTGGCAAATGCCCCTGTACACTATGGACAAAACCACCATAAGATTTGGTGACCTCAAAATGTAAAATCCCATGGTACTGTGCTATAGACATGAAAAACACAGAATCATGCCTGTAAAAAATCACTTAGCCCAAAGAGTCTCCACAAACTGACAACGTCACGTGTTTAATTAACTAAAGTCCAAAAATGACGCTGCATTCCCCAGCCTAATTTGGCCTCTCCATATTGTTATTTTAGTTCTTGCATTCAAATCTTTACTTCTAAGGGTTCCCTGTTTAAGGCATTAGATTTTAATACTACTACAAGATGAATTTACTATCCCCTTCTCCAAACTTCCCCATCAAGGGGAAAGCCTGATTCTCTAAATCTAAAGGGTTAGACAAGATAGCACAACACTGACTTCCTGTGGGCAGGTGGGTTCCTTTTATCTGGGAAGGGGGTAATGAGTGAAGCACAGGAGATGGGGTGTTCTGTAAGTGATACTCTTCCATGGAGACAAAAGCAGGGAGGGGAAGCAGCTCTCCTTTCTGCCCTTATTTGTTGGCTTGCTTACATCTATCCTTCCCATCTACTGCATTTCCCCCCCTTATTACACTTATTTTCCCCAGTGCATTTGGAATAACTGTTTTCTATGTCACTATTTTGATTATCTGCAACTTGAGTATTGCTTTTGAGTATCCCTGTATTAATTTCTCTTTTTGTTTTATTTAAGTCTCTTTTTGGGTATCTTATTATGTTTTATTCCCAGACTATCCTGACATCCTATTCCTGTTTCTTAATGGATATATCTTTCTGCATTCTATGGGGCTACCAAATAGTTTCACACTTAAATGCAGAAGTTTCTTGTGGATCACACAGTTGGTAAATTTCAAAGGCTTATTGATATTCTTTCCTTCCCTTTGTTCTGCCATATTTAACTTACAGTTTTCTCTTCTATGTTATTTCACTTTCTAGTCATATTCAAAAGAAGGAATATTTCCTGCTTCAACAACTGTAGAAAAATGTTATAGGTGAATTGCTTTCTATCTTGTTCTTTGCCCAACTATTTGGTGATTTTAATTTCTCCTTAGATCTATAATTATAGAGCAGGTTGAAACTTACAGGTCCTGGCTAATTCTCTGGCTTCCAGACCAATTCCTCTTCAGTAAGCAGCACTATTCAACTCCCTTATTTTTAGGGACTTTGATAGGAACTCCATTTCTACTATTTAGTTTACTAGAATCCTTACCTCAGTTGCCTTCAGAATGTTGCTTTGGCTACATGATTTGAATATGGATTTTGCTACCAAGACATTTGCTTCCTGCTAAAGCATGACATTTTTCTGAAAGATGGGAAAAGTTGGTGGAGAAGCTTTGGGAGTAAGGGTAGGAGTGCAAAGTAATTCAGAATCAACCATGCAGCATAGCATCTACAGGCACAAAGGTACAACAGCTAGATTTCTAAGTATCTGACCCTTGAGATGGTGGTAGAAAAGATAGTAAGCACACTGTTAACATTTTCCAGGAGTTCTCTTTTTTAGTATTCAAAGCGAGGCTATGCTCTGACTTGACTGTACCAAGACAAATTCCTCCCAGATGCTGAAATTAGATTTTAGTTTTTGTTTTCATTGTTTGAATTCTTATCTTTATTATAAGGTATTCTTATTTGGGCGCCTGGGTGGCTCAGTTGGTTGGGCGACTGCCTTCGGCTCAGGTCATGATCCTGGAGTCCAGGGATCGAGTCCCACTTTGGGTTCCCTGCTCAGCGGGGACTCTGCTTCTCCCTCTGACTCTCCCCCGTCTCATGTGCTCTCTCCCTCTCTCTCTCATTCTCTCTCTCTCTCAAATAAATAAATAAAATCTTTTAAAAAAAGATATTCTTATTTTTCCCATTCTCATAATAGTTTAGTGAGATCTAATCTAGTTTGAGATTTACACCACTTTGGACCAAAAGCTTGCTCAGGGCTCTTGCTACACTCTAATTTTGACCATATATGTCTCATGAAACACTATTCTGCAGAAAATTGTTCTTATTTTTAAGATTTTATTTATTTATTTGGCAGAGAAAGAGACAGTGAGAGAGGGAATACAAGAAAGGGGAGTGGGAGAGGGAGAAGCAGACTTCCTGCTGAGCAGGGAGCCTGATGTGGGGCTTGATCCCAGGACCATGGGATCATGACCTGAGCCAAAGGCAGATGTTTAATGACAGAGCAACCCAGGCACTCCTAGAAAATTGTTCTTAAGCATGTTAGTAAATGAGACTTTGAAAGTGTTCTATATTCAATAGATTTAGAAAATACCGTGTTAAGCACAATTATAGAGGTTTGTCTATTACAGGACCTCTCAACAGCTTTAAAATGTCATTGACTGTGAACCTTCAAGATGTATCACCAACTTGTACCTCTGAAACAAGTAATACATTATATGTTAAAAGAAAAAGAAGATAGTAAGAAGGGGAAAATGAAGGGGGGGAATCGGAGGGGGAGAATAACCATGAGAGACTATGGACTCTGAAAACAAACTGAGGGTTCTAGAGCGGAGGGGGGTGGGGGGGATGGGTTAGCCTGGTGATGGGTATTAAAGAGGGCACATATTGAATGGAGCACTGGGTGTTATATGGAAACAGTGAATCATGGCACACTACATCAAAAACTAATGATGTAATGTATGGTGATTAACACAACATAATAAAAGAAAAAAAGTGGTATCACGAAAAATTATATCCCCAACTTGTTTTTACCATAAAATCTATTACTCTTGAACAGTGTTCTTCAGATCACTACTTTGAGAAAGAGTATACTCACTATATTCTGTACTTAAATGACCCAGAGTCTTTACTACTCTTTGGTTAGGAGGAAAATACTTTGAGAAACTTAATTTATTCAGATTTCCTGGTCACCATTTTCTGTACTGATGAAAAAGACATTTAACTTTTGAGCTTGTATTAAACTTACTGACTATATTCTTTGTTTTAAAATTATTGTTCAAGTCAATGATAAAGTTTGATTCAGTTCCAAGGTGTCCATGTAATATACAAACAAAGCCTAAGCTCAGTAAGTTTCTTTTATTTGTTTACATTATCCAATGTAGTCTTCTGTGTGTGATTTGTCAACTCTAAATAATGTTTAAGACTAAAAATTTTGTTTCATATAATTAGAAACATACATATACATGTGTGTCACAATGTTGTACCCTGTAGAAACTTAAAATATACTGATTAATTTATTATACTACTACTTTAAAGTGGCAGAATTCAGGGTTTCACTCTGGTTATTCTAAAGTGACTAAGTCTAAATAAAACTAGTAAGTCTAAACTTAATACTGACTTTGGAAGTGCTGTAGGATCCAAATCAAATATTTGTAGACATTTAAAGAAAAATAATACCTATTCTCCTGAAGCTGTTTCAAAAAATAGAAACAGAGGGGCACCTGGGTGTTTCAGTCGTTAAGCATCTGCCTTTGGCTCAGGTCATGATCCCAGGGTCCTGGAATTGAGCCCCACATTGGGCTCCCTACTCCATGGCAAGCCTGCTTCTCCCTCTCCCACTCCCACTGCTTGTGTTCCCTCTCTCGCTGTGTCTCTGTCTCTGTCAAATAAATAAATAAAATCTTTAAAAAAATAGAAACAGAAGGAAAACTTCCAAACTCATTCTATGAGGCCAGCATTACCTTGATCCCCAAACCAGGCAAAGACCCCATCAAAAAGGAGAATTACAGACCAATATCCCTGATGAATATGGATGCCAAAATTCTCAACAAGATCCTAGCCAATAGGATCCAACAGTACGTTAAAAGGATTATCCATCATGACCAGGTGGGATTTATTCCTGGGATGCAAGGGTGGTTTGACATTTGCAAATCAATGTGATAGAATACATTAATAAAAGAAAAGACAAGAACCATATGATCCTCTTAATTGATGCAGAAAAAGCATTTGACAAAATACAGCATCCTTTCCTTATTAAAACTCTTCAGAGTGTAGGGATAGAGGGAACATTCCTCAAGTTTGTAAAAACCATCTATGAAAAGCCCACAGTGAATATCATCCTCAATGGGGAAAAGCTGAGAGCTTTTCCCTTAAGAGCAGGAACACGACGAGGATGCCCACTCTCACCACTATTGTTCAACATAGTACTAGAAGTTCCAGCATCAGCATCAGACAACAAAAAGAAATAAAAGGTATTCAAATTGGCAAAGAAGAAGTCAAACTCTCTCTCTTCACAGATGACACGATACTTTATGTGGAAAACCCAAAAGACTCCACCCCCAAATTACTAGAACTCATACAGCAATTCAGTAATGTGGCAGGATACAAAATCAATGCACAGAAATCAGTTGCTTTTCTATACACTAACAATGTAACTGTAAGAGAGAGAAATTAGGGAATTTATTCCATTTACAATAGCACCAAAAACCATAAGACACCTTGGAATAAACCTAACCAAAGAGGTAAAGGATCTATACTCTAGAAAATACAGAACACTTATGAAAGAAATTGAAGAAGACACAAAAAGATTGAAAAACTTTCCATGTTCATGGATTGGAAGAATAAACATTGTTAAAATGTCTGTGCTGCGCAGAGCAATCTATACTTTCAATGCCATCCCTATCAAAATACCACTGGCATTTTTCAAAGAGCTGGAACAAACAATCCTAAAATTTGTATGGAACCAGAAAAGACCCTGAATCACCAAGGAAATATTGAAAAAGAAAAACAAAGCTGGGGGCATCATGTTGCCTGATTTCATGCTATATTAAAAAGCTGTGATCACCAAGACAATATGGTACTGGCACAAAAACAGATGCATAGATCAATGGAACAGAATAGAGAGCCCAGAAATGGACTCTCAACTCTATGGTCAACTAATCTTCGACAAATCAGGAGAAAATATCCAATGGAAAAAAGACAGTCTCTTCAATAAATGGTGCTGGGAAAATTGGACAGCTATATACAGAAGAATGAAACTCAACCATTCTCTTACACCATACACAAAGATATACTGAAAATGGATGAAAGATCTCAATGTGAAACAGGAATCCATCAAAATCCTAGAGGAGAACATAGGCAGTAACCTCTTTGACATCAGCCACAGCAACTTCTTTCATGACACATCTCCAAAGGCAAGGGAAAGAAAAGCAAAAATGAACTTTTGGGACTTCAACAGATAAAAAGCTTCTGCATAGCAAAGGAAACAGTCAACAAAACTAAGAGGCAACCACGGAATCAGAGAAGATACTTGCAAATGACATATCTGACAAAGGGCTGCTATCCAAGATCTATAAAGAACTTCTCAAACTCAACACCCAAAAAACAAATAATCAAGTCCAAAAATGAGCAGAAGACATGAACAGACACTTCTCCAAAGAAGACGCACAAATGGCTAACAGACACATGAAACAAATGTCCAACATCATTAGTCATCAGGGAAATTTAAATTAAAACCACACTGAGATATCACCTTACACCAGTTAGAATGGCAAAAATTAACAAGGCAGGAAACAACAAATGTTGGAGAGGTTGTGGAAAAAGGGGGACCCTATTTACACTGTTGGTGGGAATGAAAGTTGGTACAGCCACTTTGGAAAACCGTGTGGAGGTTCCTCAAAAACTTAAAAATAGAGCTACCCTATGACCCAGCAATTGCACTACTGGGTATTTACCCCAAAGATACAGATTTAGTGAAAGAAAGGGCACATGCACCCCAATGTTCACAGCAGCAATGTCCATAATAGCCAAATTGTGGAAGGAGCTGAGATGCCCTTCAACAGACGAATGGATAAAGAAGATGTGGTTCATATATACAATGGAATATTGCCATTGGAAAGGATGAATACCCACCATTTGCTTTGACATGGAGGGAACTGGAGGGGATTATGCTAAGTGAAATAAGTCAAGCAGAAAAAGACAATTATCATATGGTTTCACTCATATGTGGAACATAAGCAACAGCAAGGAGGACATTAGGGGAAGGAAGGGAAAACTGAAGGGGGGAGTTCTGAGGGGGAGATGAACCATGAGAGACTATGGACTCTGGGAAACAATCTGAGGGTTTTGAGGGGCGGATGGGTTAGCTCGGTGATGGGTATTAAGGAGGGCACATGTTGTAATGAGCACTGGGTGTTACAGGCAAATAATGAATCATGGAACACTACATCAAAAACTAATGATGTACTGTATGGTGACTAACATAACAATAAAAAAAAGAAATAAAGTGCTCTGTCTTCACTTGGGTGCTTAAAAAAATACACTAAAGATAGCTGGTATGTGAAGAACTGCAACAGGAATGCAGAGCTATCTCAGTAAGACTAAGGTAAGATTATTTTGCTTTGCATTAAGGAGGGAAAAAAGGACATTCAGGTAGTAAAATTCTTTTATGGCCTTGAAATTTTAAAAATTAAGAAAAATAAAACTGAAAAAAATTCCTTTGTAGCTCTTCTCCTTTGACTTCTCAAAATGAGAAGCTCTGAAATGTAAGTCACATGATATTGCTAAGAAGTCTTTTGATGATGATATTTCTGGCAGTGAGAACTTTTTAAGAAATTGCTTTCTAAGTCATTTAAATGAGGAAAAGGCAATGCCTAATTCAAAATTTTAAACTGCCAAAATTACTCCCTAATTTCTCTACCATATTACATATTTATTTTATTAAGCTTATTTAGCCTGGGGTTGCTTCCTAACATCATTTAGTTGAATGTACAAGCCCAGCCTTTATTATGTACAGGTGGGAAATTATTTTCTTGGCCACAAATGGAGTTGTAATTTTTTCTCTTCAGAGGAATTGAAGAAATGTGTCTGGCCTCGTTAGAATCTTGAGCTGTAACAGAATTCTGTGCCAACATCAACACACTTGGCAGAACTGACTCTGGAGCCCCTGGACTGTGACCTGAGCTGAAGCTTTAGCAATAAATTGGGAAGTCAAGAGAACACAGAATGTATCTGAAGAACTTCAAATAGCACATTCCAAGAGAAAATACTATATTAGCTTTTTACTGCTGTGTAGCATATTACTGCAACCTAGCAGCCTAAAACAACATGCTTATCATCTCAGTTTCTACCGGAGAGATGTGTGCATGTGGTTTACCTGGGTACAATGCCCAAAGTCTCAGAGGTTGTAATCAAGATTTTGGGGGAGCTGCATTTTCACCTGGAGGCTTGAATGAGGAAGAGCCCTCTTTCAAGCTCACTCAGGTTATTGACAGAATTAATTTTCTTTTGGTTATAGGACTGAAGGCCCTGGTTCTACTGGCCTACAGCTGGAGTCTGCCCTCCATATCCAGAGGCTGACCACAGCAGAAAATTTCAACTGATTGGAATTTCCTTCTTTTTTTTTTAAAGATTTTATTTAGTTATTTGAGAGAGAGAGAATGAGAGATAGAGAGCACGAGAGGGAAGATGGTCAGAGGGAGAAGCAGACTCCCTGCTGAGCAGGGAGCCTGATGTGGGACTCGATCCCGGGACTCCAGGATCATGACCTGGGCCGAAGGCAGTCGCTTAACCAACTGAGCCACCCAGGCGCCCAACCGATTGGAATTTCTAACATGGTTCCTTAACTTTTTCAAATACAGCTAGGAAGAGAGGATCTTTAGAGTGAGTTAGCTAGAAAGATTGGGTCTTACATAGTGTATATAATCATGAGAGTGATGTCCTATTACCTTTGCCATATTCTGTTCCCTAAAAACACGTCAAAGATCCTGCCCACACTCAAGGGAGAGGGATTATGCAAAGGTAGGAACGCCAAGAGGCAAAGATCATGGGGGAGAAGAAATCTTTGAGTCTGTTGCCACAAATACTGTGTCCTTACTTGAAGAAGAACCCCTCAAGGGAGAGGCTTAACATTCAGTAGAGTGGCGTTAAGCAAGAATGTAAGAAAATGGTAACTGTCATCATTTTGCAATGATTGTTTCAATTAGCCTTTGCTCATGTTTGTGAAACTGAAATTTCTGTTTTCTAAGTGACTTCTAAGGTCAATGAATGAATTCTTTGGTAAGACAGAAATAATGACTGTCACACAATCAGACTGTTCCTTGCATGCTGCAGTTTCTGTCATTAATTTGCCAGTTTGTTGATATTCTTGGATATAAATATTTACTTTTGATAAGAAATAAAAGATCAGATCCAAAACTTAATCCTGTTTTATCAGGGAAAAAAAATTACAACCTTGTAAAAACAGTTGAAGTATAAGGACATTGTGAAGTAAAATTTCAAACAATGCATTAAAATAAAGAAACTGAAGTAAAGTTTATGTATAGTGAAATACATAGAACTTAAGTGTACAATTCAATGAGTTTTGACAAATGCACAAGCTGCCTAATCAATGCCCTAATCAAGAAATAACACATTCTTATTACCCCAGAAAGTTCATTTATGCTCTCTTCCAGGTGATCCCTATGACTCATAGATAATCATTGTTCTGATGTCTATCATCAAAGACTATTTTGCCTGTCCTTTTTTTTATTTTTTAAAAAGTTTATTAAGGTATAAGTGAACTATACTATATGTACATATGTGTACACAGTAGTATCCCTTATCCACAGTTTCACTTTACAAGGTTTCAGTGACCTGTGGTCAGCCACAGTCTGGAAGCATATGATCCTCTTGATAGATCATCAGAAGGTCAATAGTAGTCTAAGGACACAGGGCTATGGCACAATGCCTGTATCATCTGCCTCATTTAATTTCAACGAGTAATCATTTTATCACCTCATATCATCATTATAAAAATAAAGGTGAGTACAGTACAATAAAATTTTTGAGAGAGAGATCACATTCACATAACTTTTATTATAATATATTGTTATAATTCTATTTTATTATTAGTCGTTAATCTCTTATCGTGCCTAATTTATAAATTAAACTTTATCATAGGTATGTATGTATAGGTAAAAAAAATAACATATATTATAGGGCTCAGTATTATCGGTCATTTCAGGCATCCACGGGGGGTCTTAGAACATGTCGGGGGGGGGAATTACTGTACCAGTGACACCATTACCATAATAATAATTATAAACATTTCTGCCCCTCCCAAAAGTTACTTCTGCCACTTTGAAATCTGGCCTTCCATCTTTTTGTCACTACAGATTAGTTTGGATATTCCATAATTTCAAAACATGCTTAACATCATTAGGCATCAAAGATATTCAAATTAAAACCATAATGCGATAAAGTACAAATTAAAATTTAAAAAAACTAACCATATGAAGTCAAGTGTTAGTGAGAGTGTAGGAACAATGGAACTCTACTTTATTGCTGTTGGAAATACAATATGGTACAATCACTTTAGAAAAGTTTGACAGTTTCTTAAAATTCTGTACATATACCTACCATACAATTTAATCATTCAACTGCTAGGTTTTGATGTAAGAGAATTAAAACCACAAGTCTGTATGAAGACTTATACAAAAGTTTATAGAGGGTATTTTGTAATAGGCAAATGCTGGAAAATAGGCCAAATGTCCATCAACCGGTGAATGAATAAACTGTTGCATAATCACACAAAGAAACACTACTTAGCAATAAAAATGAATGAACTACTAATACATACACAACAGCATGAATCACAAAATTCCTATGCTGAGCAATAGTTATGCCTGTTCTTGAACTTCATATATATGGAATGGTTACAGCATGTGTTCTATTTTATTTTATATATATTTTTTCGTCTTAAAGTCATCTTCATTTAGACCAAGTGCACTAAACCAATAACAAAAACCTTCAATTAACTGAATGCTTTAAACATGATACCAGTGCATTTAAAATACCAAGAATAATTTAATACACAACCTTCCAAGACTTAAACATGAGGAAACAGAAAATATGAATAGACTGATTATAAGCAATAAAAGTGAATCGTAATTTAAAACTCCCCAAAACCAAAAGTCTAGAACAAGATGGATTCACTGGTGAATTCTACCAAACATTTGAAAAAAAATTAGTGGGGTGCCTGGGTGGCTCAGTCGTTAAGCATCTGCCTTTGGCTCAGGTCATGGTCCCAGGGTCCTGGGATCGAGCCCCACATTGGGCTCCCTGCTTGGCAGAAAGCCTGCTTCTCCCTCTCCCACTCCCCCTATTTGTGTTCCTTCTCTCGCTGTATCTCTCTCTGTCAAATAAATAAATAAAATCTTTAACAAAAAAAAAAAAAGAAGAAGAAAGAAATGGCTCAAGCTGAGCTGTGTCTCCACTTTAAAAGAAAAAAAGAATTAGTACCTATCCTTCTCAAATTGTTTCAAAAAATTAAAAAGGAAGGAATGTTTCTAAACTCATTTTATGAAGTCAGTATTAATTCTGATTCCCAAACCAAAGATGCCACAAAAAAGTAAAACCACAGACCAATATCCCTGATGACATGGAAACAAAATTTCTCAATAAAATATTAGCAAACTAAATCAACAATATATTAAAAGGATCACACACCATGATCCAGTAGTATTTAATTGAGGATTGCAAGGATGGTTCAATATCCACAAATCAATTAGTGTAATGCTCCATAGTAGCAAAATGAAGACTAAATATCATATGATCATCTTGATTGATACAGAAAAAGCATCTGACAAAATTCAACATACATTTATGATAAAAACTCTCAATAAAGTGGGGATAGAAGGAACATATCTCAACATAATAAAGATCATATATGATAAACACAAAGCTAATATCATACTCAGCTTTCAGTTTTTCTAAGATCAGGAGCAAGATAAGAATGTCCATTCTCATCACTTTTATTCAATACAATACTGGAGTCCTAGTTAGTAAAGAAAAAGAAATAAAAGTCACCCAAATTGCTAAGGAAGAAGTAAAACTATCACTATTTGCATATTATATGATATTATAATGAAACCCTTAAAGATTCCACCAAAGAACTATTCAAAGTAATGAATTCAGTAAAATGACAGGATACAAAGTTAATATACAGAAATCAGTTGTGTTTCTGTACACTAATAATGAGCTCTCAGAAAGAGAAATCAAGAAAACAATTCCACTTATAATTGCATCAAAAGAATAAAATATCTAGGGATGTATTTAACTGAGGAGGTGAAAGACCTATACTCCAAAACCTATAAGGCACTGATGAAAGAAACTGAAGATGACACAAAGATGTTATGTGCTTTAGAGTCAGCTTTTCATACAGAAACTCTATTGGTATTTGCTTTGGTATTAATTTCGTAGACTTACTTCAGAAAAAAAAAATGACGTTTTAAAAGTACTGAAGCTTATTCATTAACAAGGTGTATCCTACTATTTATTTTAGTCTTCCTTTTATGTTTCTCTGAAGAGCTCTGAAGTTTTTTTTTTTATTTTACTGCAGATTCTATATTTTTCTTGCTAATTTTACTGGTAGAAATTTTATGTCTACCATTGCCAATATAAATGAAATCTTTTATCATTATATTTTATAACTGGTTATTGATTATATAAAGAATTGATTTTTTTGTATGTGATAGTATTTATTGCATTTTTTTTTGCCACAGTATTTCTTTTTAACTTTGATTCTTCTTCATTCAAGAAGCAATGGATGACAGAAGAAAGGATGATAGAGATGACACAGAAGAATGAAAAATAAATAGATAAATATATCTTCCGAGGTAGTGAGTTTGAGAGATACAAACTTGTGAGAAATGTTGAGACAGTCTCTGAGAAAGCCCCCAAATTTGAGAAAATAAAACAAAAACGTAAACATCAGATATTACATAATAGTAATTCCCTGGGTAATGAGGAGTATGTAAGAGAAAGCAAAATGTCTTAAGTGACTGATGGGGTCCTGGACCCTGTCTCTCTTGGGCCACCTGGTTAGGCTTTAGGAGGGAGAGTACATGAAACAAAATCCTGATAGGTTTGAGGAAATCCAGGTCCACAGAGTTCTTGTGCTTTTCCTTCCTGGGTAGAGGCTTGGGAGGAAAAAACCAAACCAAACCAAACCAAACCCAAACAACAACAAACTAAGAGGAGAAAGCCTTCACATGGCTAGTCTAGGCAGAAGACCTGAAAGCACTTCGCAGAATAATGTAAGAGCAGCAAAATGATATTTCTGTGCTGGAGGGACCTCAGGAAAGTGACTCCTGGAGTTTCCTGCACCCAAACCTGACTTAGAAATGATATGCTGATACCTGAGGGTGTTGAACTGTCAGAGAAATATAGATCTGGAGGAATCCTGTAGGTGGGATGGATGGACAATACAGAGGTAACATGGATAGAATAGTGACTTAGGGACTTTTGTCACAAAGTCCTTTTTCATCCCTTTTAAAAGAAAGCTTCTTTATCCATTCATCTATGGATGGACACTTCCATTCATAGAACAGATTGCTTCCATATCTTGGCTATGTAAATAATGGTGCAATAGACATAGGGATACATACATTTTTTTCAAGTTAGTGTTTTCATTTTCTTTGGGTAAATACCCAAGTGTCCCTCCATACCTGAATTAATAAAGAAGATGTGGTATATATACACAATGGAATATTACTCAGCCATGAAAAAGAAAGATCATGGGGCACCTGGGTGGCTCAGTTGGTTAAGCAACTGCCTTTGGCTCCAGGTATGATCCCAGGGTCCTGGGATCAAGCCTCATATTGGGCTCCCTGCTCTGCGGGGAGCCTGCCACTCCCTCTCCCGCTGCCTGCAGCTCCCCTGCTTGTGCTCTCTCTCTGTCAAATAAATAAATAAAATTAAGAAAAAAAAAGAATGAGCTACTGCCATTTGCAACAACATGGATGGACCTAGAGGGCATAATGCTAAGTGAAATGAGTCAGTCAGAGAAAGATAAATATCGTATGATTTCACTCCTATGTAGAATTTAAGAAAAACAAACAACAACAAAGGAAAAAAGAGAGTGCTTATTGGCCATTTGTATATTTTATCTGGAAAAATGTTCTGATCCTTTGCCCACTTTTTAATTGGGTTATTTGTCTCTATTATCGCACTGTAAAATTGTTTATATATTTTTATAAGGTACATGATTTGTAAAACTTTTCTCTGATTCTTTGAATCATCTTCTAACTTTCCTGATGGTGTGCTTTGGAGTAGAAAAAAGGTTATGTTTTAATTTAAAACTTAGGTATCATTTATTCTTATTTATCTGTATTTTTCTTTGGTTGCTAATATTTTTGGTGACATATCTAAAAAACCATTGCTTAATTCAAGGGTATGAAAACTTATGCCATTGTATTTAAATGTGTATGACATTTTGGCTTGATATTAAATTCTTGGGCTAGTCCTTTTTTACTTAGGCATTCTGCACACATTTTTTTCCATATAAAAGATCTCTGAGGTTTCTCTCTCAGCCTTACTTTTTATGCCATTTTCATTGTTGAACACAGTTTATAGATATTGATGAAAATTTCCCAACATCTTTCAGGTCTAAGGAAAAGATCATATCTGGGCCCTTCAGAACAATTTCAGCTATACTTGGAGATTCTGGAAAACAAGATACATGGGATATCAAAGATCGATTTCTCCACAAGATATCGCCCTCATTTCACTACAAATTTTACTGTATTTGGTAGCTACTCTTCAGAACTGTTTAAAGTTGTGACTACTTGCTATTCTATTGAAACTGGAGTTTTCTTTATTGTTTTTCGTTTGCACTTTGTTTCACAAAAGATGATGGGGTGGAAAGGCTCTTAATGTACCATGTTATATTTTGGTTGAGAAGAGATTGATAGGATTAAAACAGCTATCAAAGTTAAAGGGGTAAGTTAATATTTACTGACCATGGACTATATGGCAGGCTAGTTTACTCATCTTTTCTGAGGTTGATAATAATATTCACATTTTTATAGATGAATAAACTTAAGTGCTGATTAGGATGGATAGTAGAGAAGAGAATCGAAGCAAGATTAAAAATGATCTGCTTATAGAAATGCAATAGAGGGATGCTTGGGTGGCTCAGTTGGTTAAGCGTCTGCCTTTGGCTCAGGTCATGATCCCAGGGTCCTGGGATGGAGTCCTGCATCTGGCTCCATGCTCAGCGGGGAGCCTGCTTCTCCCTCTTCCTCTGCCCCTCCCCCTGCTTGTGCTCTCACGCTCTCTCTCTGACAAGTAAATAAAATCTTAAAAAAAAAAAAAGAAATGCAATAATGGAGTTTTCTAGGCATGGTAGGACAGGAATGCTCCCAGAGGAAGGAGAAGGTTGGAGAAGCTTGGGCAAAGAGAGATTTTGTAGACAAGCAGAAAGCCATAAAGACATCTAAGAGGAGGGAGAGCTAGAGGTAGAAATTTGAGAAGAAGAGAGGCTGAAAGATCACGTTGGGGGTTTATCACGTGCTATATAGTGTAATTCATGTTTCATTGTCTCCTCAAGAGTTGTTCAGTAAAACAGTAAAAACTTACATCACTTTTCAGCACTTTTGGAATCCATCTGTATTTTAGATTTGACGCTAGGATAAAACTGTCATTGAGTGTCCCAATTAAAAAAAAAACAACTAGGTTACATTATTGTTTCCCTAAAAAATAACTTTTTGTATTTCCTAGAGGTTCTGTGATTTCTTTAGGATAAAAGAAAGTTTTTAATATGCCTCCTACAATGCTTAGCCTTTCATATAGATACTTTAAAAAATTTAAGCATCAATATTTAAAATATCATTAAGAAGGGCCAAAAGTTATTTAGCACAGCTTTAAGCCTCCTAATACATTCAACAGAAATCCATAATTTAATCCAGTATTGAGTTGTAAAAATAAAAGTTTTAAATTCTAAACATTAAAAAATAATCTTCTAATTAATATTTCAGTATGCCTTTTAAGTGACTTCTTTTTTTTTCTGATGAATACATTCATTGCAGAAGATCTGGGTAATACAAAAAGTATAAAGAAGAAAATTAACATCACCCATAATCTTGTCACTTAGTAAATATTTTGTAGCCTATTGCTTTATACATGTATATATCTGTGTTCTCATGTGTATACATTCTTTTAAAAATCTATTTTCACTTGAAGTATTTGTACATTTCCATATTTAAAACTATACTTTTAATATATGACTTTAAGTGTTTTCATAGCTATAGTTTTCATAAAAGATAATTTTAGATAATTCATTGTACAGATAATCTATATTTTGCTTAACCAATTCTTTATTTTATAAATAATGGGATGAATATCTATGAATATACATATTTCTCTTTAGCTCAATTTATTTTATTACAGTTATCTTATAACTGGGTTTGGCAATGCTCTCTTAAATGCTTCTTATCTTCTCCCTTCTTCCATCTTGCCCATCCTGCCCATCAACACAAACAAGCAAGATGTTTTGCTATGATTTCTGCCCTTTGCTTTCTTCCTAAACTAAGAGGCTGTGGTCTGGCACCCTTTCTAAGTTTTATGAGTGGAAATCAGGCCTTAGTATAGTCTCTTGTACATAGTAGGTGACGTAAAAAAAATGTATCTGGAATTTTGCAAGACACTTGATAAATAATGATTGAATGAACATCTTGGCTCTTTTCATAGTTTGGCTATTGTGGACATTGCTGCTATAAACATCGGGGTGCACATACCCCTTTGGATCCCTACATTAAAAAAATAATGATTGAATGAATAAAAGTTTAATTTTACTTTGAGCTATGATGATACAGGTCTTATTCATGTTACAATCATGGAAGCCCACCTGATTGGATTTTTTCTGGTTTTTATCACAGTATGAATGTGTGTATGTGTGTGTGTGTGTGTGTGTGTGTGTGTGTGTGTGTGTGTGTGTGTGTGGTCCTTAATTCAGAGAAACAGAGTCTAGTAAACTTACCCTTTCCTTCCCTTCTGTTATCATGTAGCAACTTAAAAAAATTGTTTATGTGTTTATTTGCAGCGCACTTGAATTTTACTTAGCTTTTGTCTGCGATTAGAAAAAGAGGACTGAAAATTACAGAAACAATTTAAAGCTAAAGAACTAGGGGCTCAGTCACTTAAGCGTCTGTCTTTGGTCAGGTCATGATCCCAGGGTCCTGGGATCAAGCCCTGCATTGGGCTCCCTGCTCAGCAGAGAGCCTGCTTCTCCCTCTCCTTCCCACTCATGCTCTTTCTCGCTATCACTGTCTCTCACTCTCTCTCTCTCTCTCAAATAAATAAATAAAATGTTTAAAAAAATAAAAAATAAAACTAAAGAACTGGATATGGGTTTAACTTGTTTTGTCACAATTATGCTACAAGATTATTATCCATTGAGAAAAGGTTGGCTGAAAAACCATTAGTAGTTACAATTTACAAAGCTAGTTCTTGAATTCAAAGGTTTCAAAACTAATCCTACATGCAAAATCTTCTGAAAGAGCTCAGAACTAAAGAATTCAAGAATTATATTCTAGTACAGAAATTACATTTATATTATCTAAAGTGATAGAAAAATTAGACACTAGAACATTAAGGAATATAAAAGGATGGATAAATATACTTTAAAAGATTTGAGCTTTAGGATTAGCAATATTATTTCCAATTAACAGTGGAAACATATTGATATATTATCCATTAGTGCAAAGGTAAAAGCATTTCTCCACTAACAATAATAAATGGTAGCATTTAGCATATAAATGGTGCAAGCTCTTAAATTACCTTTACTTTTCCTATATGAGTGCAGCCTAAGAGAATTTCATGCATTTTTTACATGGTGTAATTTTATCTTGCTCATACAATGTGAGACGAGTAATAATGATATTCTAATATTAATATAAGTACAAAATATACATATTGATGAATAATAGCCATGTTTTTTGGACCTCCTTGCCAAGTCATATTAAAATGACAAATAATTGCAATTGCTTCCCAGAGAAATGGTGCAGGATCTGTAGTCAAAAGCACATTAGGGACCAACAGTGTCCATTTGTTATCCTTTGTCAGGAAAACATGGCTCCTAATGAAAGTGAATGAAAGAACACTGATTGAGGAGAGTGACACTAAACCTTTTTCTCAACAAGAGTCATGACATGGGTATTAATAAGAGGATTGAGAGTTGAAGGCAAAGCTTTGGTTCTTAATATCTTTGTATAATCTTGATTTTCTTTTTGTTTGATTTTTAAAATAAAGCCTGATACTTCAAATGCAGTGAAGGCATCCCAAAGACACCACAGGGTCAGTGCGTTTGGGAAGGAGTCCCCAGTTAACTTCAGGCAATGTTATTTAAAATCTGAACAGTTCTCAAATCAGAATCTGAATAGCTCTAAAAAGAAAGACTCCACTATTTCTTCATTCAAACTGTTAAACATTCTTTTCCCTCTTAATTGCCTTATCTTTTTGAAAATTACAGTCTCTGCAAAAATACTGCTGGAAGAAGAATTTTTGACCAGGAAAATGGGTAGCCTATTAAAAGGAAACAGGAAAACATAATTCCATTTCAGGGATTTCTCAGCACAGTTTTCAGGAATTATGATGGCTTTGTTATAAATCCAGGCATATACAGTTTCATTTCATTTTATACCTGCTGATTCCTATTCCAGCAATATTTAAGACTAGCAGTTCCTGTCTGAGATGGTGTAAATATGCATGTACATATCTATGAACAGAAGAAAAGTACCTTGTAGTTTATAGTAATTTATTCACTATTTATGTGTAACCTAGCATGAACAAGGCACTGTGCTAGGTTTTGGGAATGTCATTGCTCACAATCTGGTGGGGAGGAAAAAGTGAACAAATAATACCAATTATTACTAATTGAACACATTACATATGGGACACTTTGCTGAGTTTCACAATGATGATGTCAAATTTCACAACAACCCTCCTACAGAGATACCATTATTATTGCCATTTTAAAAGAGGCCTTAAAACACAGAAAGGCTTAGTATATTTCTCCAGATCATATAGCTAGTAAGTGCAGAAGACACTTTTCTTTAAAAAGATTTTATTTATTTATTTATTTGACAGAGAGAGAGAGACAGCAAGAGAGGGAACACAAGCAGGGTGAGTGGCAGAGGGAGAAGCAGGCTTCCCTGCCGAGCAGGAAGCCCGATGAGGGGCTCGATTCCAGGACTCTGGCATGATGGTCTGAGCCGAAGGCAGATGTCCAATGGCTGAGCCACCCAGGTGCCCCAGAAGCCACATTTTGAACATGGATTCCAGAGTCTGTGCTCCTATTATATCTGCATATTTATAATACACAATATACTACATGTACATGTGTATACGCACACACACACACAAAACCTCATTTACCCTGAGTTAGTTACCTGATAACCTCAATTACCTCCAATTGAGCTAAAGGCCAGAAAGTGAGCAAAAGAGACCTCTGAGTACCTTAAATAATTATATCCATTCAATGAATAAGTGAGCCTTTAGTTGTTCATATACAATTGTGATCAAGACTGACTTGATGTGACCCAGGGTCTTTGTTCTGAAGCTAGTATGCTTTGGTATGGAGGAATACCTTATGTTTTCATCCAGAGAACATTACCTCTTATTTCACAAACAACTTGCATATTACAAATGGCAGGTTTCAAGGTGGAGAGGTGAAATGGAAAAAGCTAGAAAAAGCTACATAATACCATGAAAAAAGGGAAATGAAAGATATAAAACTAAGAAATTAAGAAAAGATCATTAAAAGCCAATAGCTCTATATTTCTCATAGACCCTAATTATTTTGGAATATAGCACATTCTAGTAACAGAGACTCCTAATGATTACTCTGAAGTAATAAGAACATACGAGATGATATGATTATCATTTAAGAAATAGTATACTTTAGTAAAATTTTCAACAAAAGGTTAAATTTGTAATTTTAATATTTAAATCTGTGTAAAGGGGTGAGCCATAACTGACTTATGATGAACATATCCTTTTGTAACAGTTGTGATATGAATAAGATGCAATCATGCTTCACATATTAAGAAAGATGTAGTGGACATTTGTGTTGCTATTGTCTCTTCTTTTGGCAACAATCATGATATTTTTGGAGGGACTGCTCCTTCCCCCATCTCAGATAATTTGGCTGAGGCTCTATCTCTAGTCCTAGGGTAGAGCATGTGACTCAGATCTAAGCCAAACATGTCATAACATTTCCCCACCCACCCAGTGTTATGTTCAAAGATATCTTCAGTTGATTTAGTGGAAATACACCTCAAAACTATTGCTGGTAATGCTAAAATCAGATTGTTTCTTTCCTGTTGGATCTCAAGCTGGAAGAACGTAGCTCTAGTTGTTGGCCACCATCTTGTTACCAGAAGGGGAGAGGTAATCTGAGAATGAAGTCAAGAAGAAGGAGGGAATGCTGAGAGAGAGAAAGGGAAAAAATAAGTCTTGATAATATTATATAATTTTATGAACAAATCTATTCCCTTTTTGGTTAAGCAGTCTGGTAACCTCTTTTTAAATTTGAAATGGACAGATTAACTTAATAGATGACAAATACATAGTAAAAATGAAAAAAGAACTATAATCCCTGTTATCGAGGATGTAGAAAAATATACATGTATATATTGAGTAGATATATAAAGTATTAGTCTTTCTGGAAACATCCATTGGCTTTTATATGTAAATTTAAATTATACATATAAGTGTATTTATATATCTAATGGTATATATATACATATATATAAAGTTCATCTTATTCCTGGGAATTTATGCTTTAGAAATAAAAACATACATAGGACATATACTTCTAAAAATAGAAGTTGTTTATTATAGTTTTTTTTTCATAGTAGTAAAAAGGTGGAAGCAAAATGAATGTCCACAAGTGGTGAAGTAATGGCTGAATATGTTACAGCACAGTCCTGGAATGGGCACAACTGTTACTATGCAGCTTTAAAAGAATGAATTAAAGCTGTATCAGATAACTTGGAAGAATTTTCACAAGGTATTTTAGAATGAAAATCAAGATGTAGAAAAGCAGTGCACCATGACTTCATTTTTAAAAACCAAGATAATCCCCAGTGTGTGACTATGCATAACCATATAGGATTACAGTAACACAGAAAAAATATGAATAATATTAGATTTTTAATATGGATTATTTGGGGGAGGGTATTTGATGTCAGTGAGGAGGAAAGCATACGGGAAGGAAGAACCATGCAGAAAAGAAAAGCAAGAAATTATACTTAAAATAAGTATGTGTATACTCATGATTGCACATCTATGTAAAATTATGTATATATGGAATAGATGCATAAGTATTACGTATTCTAAATTATATGTATGTATATTTGCTTATATATGTATAAAGAAATTAAATACAAAAAGGTATTTTAAAAGGAACAAATAGAAACAGGCCCATAAATACAGAGAACTGGTAGTTGCTAAAGGGGATGGGTTATGGGAGGATGGTGAAATGGATGGAGGGAACTGAGAGGTACAGGCTTCCAGTTATGCAATGAATAAGCCACAGAAATGAAAAAGAGGTATTTTAAGTAGACTCTAATTTTACTGTTAAATGCCATTAAAAAACTGAGTACTAGCTGACTGAGTTTGAAGTCATGTCCCACACTGGAGGGTAGTTCAAGGCCTATGCTTCTAGGCCATTGTGGTTTACCTCTTAAGACCTGGCTTTCACCAAAGAATGATAAGTAGTTCTGGATAGGTTCATTCCATGATGACACCAAGGAAAAGACAGACAAAACAACTGTCTCACTTCTCTGATTCCCAGAACACTGGTTAGAGGTCCTTTTCCAAGTCAGGTGGTGTGATCCTTACATAGCTACATTTTCAACAACCACCCAAGTGTCATGTCATGTCATATCATATCATATCATACTGTAGTCTAGTATTCTCATATTATATCATTATATTCTATTTATTTGATTTATGCTATGTTATGCTGTGTTATGTTATATTTTTACTATATCATACAATTTTTGAGGGTGATCAGGTCTTTTATAAACACTTTAAGTTTCTCACTTCTTGATTTATTTTTGTTTTTATTTCCATTTAGATCTTAGGACATGGAATTTTTTCAATCTTTTTTTTAAATATCAAGTTTATTGAAATTGAATACATATGCCATAAAATAACCATTTTAAAGTGTACAATTCAGTGTTCATTTGCATAGGTGTACACCTATCATCACTGTCTTATTTTAGAACATTTACATTACCCCTAAAAGAGACTCCATAGCCTTTAACAGTCACTCTCCTTTCTCCCTTCCCCTTGGCCACCACTAAGCTACTTTCTATCTCTACGGATTTGTCTTTTCTATACGTTTCAAATAAATAGAATCCTAAATGTATGCTCTTTTGTGACTAGCTTCTATCAATGAGAATGTTGTTTTCAAAGTTCATCCACATTGTAGCATGTACCATTTCATTCCATTTTACTGAGATATAATATTTCATGGCATGACTATTCCACATATATCACATATTTCAGTTGATTTAGGTTGCTTCACCTTTGGCTCTTAATAATGATGCTCCTATAAACACTCATGTACAGGTTTTTGTGTGGATGTATTATTATTTTATTTCTCTGGATATACACCTAGAAGTAAAATCCTAGGTCAAACTGTAACTCAGTGTTTAACATTTTAAGAAACTGCCAAACCATTTTCCAAATTGGCTGGACCATTTTACAATTTCACTAGCAAATTATGAGAATTCCAATTTCTCCACATCCTGGCCAACACACATTATTATCTCTTTTTGATTATAGCCAGCCTGATGAGTGTGAAGTGCCATATCGTTGTTTACATTACCCTTAAATTTTACCTAATACCTAAATATTACCTAATAATTACCTAATTATGCAGATCTTTAGCATCTTTTCATGTGCTTATTTTCCATCAGCATGCCTTCTTCAGAAAAATATCTACTCAAATCCTTTGGCCAATTTCTGTTTTTATTTTTCCCCAACCCTCCTTAGCCCAATTTTTAATTGGGTTATCCCTCTTTTTATTAATGAGTTTTAACAGTTCTTTACATATTCTGGATATAAATGTTTTATCAATTTTATCAAAAAGAATAAGATACCTAGGAATAAATTTAGCCAAGGAGGTGAAAGACCCGTACACCAAAAACTATGACATTAATGAAAGAAACTGAAGACATAAATAAATAGAATGATATTTCATATTCATACATTGGAAGAACTGATATTGTGAAAACATCCATGCTATCCAAAACAATCTACAGAATCAATACAATGTCTATTGAAGTTCCAATGGCAGTTTTTTAGAGAAATAGATCAGTCCTCAAATTTGTACAGAACCACAAACTTCCTGAATAGCCAAAGCAATTTTAAGCATGAAGAATGAAACTGGAGACATCATGGTCTCTGATATCAAACTATATGACAAAGCTATAGTTATCACAATAGTGTGGTATTAGCAGAAAGGCAGGCACATAGATCAATGGAATAGAATAGACAGCTCAGAAATAAACCCATGCATATATGGTCAATTAATTTATGATAATTTAATTTAGATAAAGACCCAAGAATATGCCATGGGGGGAAGGACAGACTTTTCAGTAAATGGTATTGGGAAAACTAGACAGCTACATGCAAGAATGAAACTGGGTCACTATCTTGGTTCAGTTACACTATATCAAGAATTAATTTGAGATGGATTAAAGACTTGAACATTGACCTGAAACCACAAAACTCTTAGGAGTAAACATAGGTGATATGCTTTTTTATATTGGTCTTGGTGATGATTGGATTTGACACCAAAAGCAAAGACAACAAATGCAAAAATAAACAAGTGGGACTACATCAAATTAAAAGCTTCTGCATATCAACAAAATGAAAGGGCAACCTACTGAATGGGAGAAAATATTTGCAAATTGTGTATCTGATAAGGGGTTAATATCCAAAATATATAAATACCTCATATAACTCATTAACAAAAAAAAAATCTAATTAAAAGGTGGGCATAGGATCTGAATAGACATTTTTCCAAAGAAGACCTATAGATGTCCAACAGACACATGAAAAGATCAACATCACTCACCATCAGGGAAATGCAAATCAAAACCACAATAAGGTATCACTTCATACCTGTCAGAATGACTAGTATCAAAAGATGAGAAAGAAATAACAAGTGTTGGTGGGGATGTGAGAAAAGGGAACACTCGTGCACTGCTGATGGGAATGCACATTCGTACAGGCACTATGGAAAACAGTATGGAGGTACCTCAAGAAATTAAAATGTGATCCAGCAACCCCACTTTTGAGTATCTATCTGAAGAAAATGAAAACAGTAACTAAACACATGCATCCCATGTTTATTGAAGCATTATTTACAATAGTTAAGATAGGGAAATAACATAAGTGTACATTCATGAATGCATGAATAAAGAAGTTGTGGTATATATACATGATGGAATTATTATTCAGTTATAAAAAAGGAAATCTTGCCATTTGTGGCAACATGGATGAACCCTAAGGGCATTATGCTAAGTGAAATAAGTCAGAGAAAGACAAATACCATTTGATCTCACTTACATGTGGAATCTAAAACCAGTAACAACAACAACAAAACCCAAAACTGAGCTTATAGATGCAGGTAACAAATGGGTGGTTGTCCAAGACAGGGGTGAGGGGTGGGCAAAATGAGTGAAGGTGGCCAAAAGGTACAAATTTCCAGTTATAAAATAAGAAAATAAATTCCTTATTGGATAGATGATTTACAGATATATTTCATCTTATTTTATGAGTTGTGTTTTTAGTTTCTTGATAGTATCTTTGAAGCATAAAAGTTTTAAATGTTGACATAGTACAATTTATCTATTTTCCTTTTCTTCCTCATGCTTTTCGTGTCAGATCTAAGAAGTCATTGTTTAACCCCAGTTTATGAAAATTTACATTTAGGTTTATCAATTTTGAGTTAATTTTTGTGTACTATGTGAAGTAAGACCCAGCTCCATTCTTTTGCATGTGAAAATCCAGTTGTCCCAACACCATTTGCTGAAGACTACTCTTTCCCCATTGATTTATCTTGACACCCTTTTTGAAAATCAACTGACCATAAATTTGAGTTTACTTCTCAACTCGCAATCCCCTTCTACTGAACTACAAGAGTATCCTCATGCCAGTACCATATTGTCTTGATTAGCTTTGTAGTAGGTGCTGAAATCAGGAAATGTAATTTCTCCAACTTTGTTCTTTTTCAAAAATGTTTTGACTCCTAGACCTCTTGCATTTTCAAATGAATTTTAGGATCACTTTGTCAATTTCTTTAGAAGTAGCAACTAGGATTTTGATAAGAAATGTACTGAATCTGTAGATCAATTTGGAAAATATTGCCATCCAAAAATGTTTTGTTATCCATGATCATGGGATTTCTTTTCATCTATTTAAGTCTTTAATTTTTCATTGTTTTACAGTTTTCAGTACACAAGTCTTACACTTCTTTTGCTAAATTTATTCATAAGTATTTTATTATTTTTTATTCTATTGTAAATGGAATTGTTTCCTTAATTCATTTTTGCATTATTTGTTGTCTGTATAGCAAATTGATCTCATATGCTGAAAACTTGTTAAACTCATTGTTTTTAGTTCTAACAACTCTGATTTCTTAGGATTTTCTATATATAAGATCATGTCATCTATGAATAGATATAATTTTACTTAATTTCCAATATGGATATCTTTTCTTTTTCTTGCCTCATTTTCCTGAATAGAACCTGCATTATAATGTTGACCTGATATAGTGTGAGTATACATAGTTTCTGAGGCTGTGGGGGGAAACATTCAGTCTTTCAGCATTAAGTGTGATTTTAGTTTCTTGTTTTATAAAATCAATGATGGTTTCCTAGTTTGTTGACAGTTTTCATGAAATGGTTTTATTTTTCTATTTCTATTTTTGTATCATTTGAGATAATTTTTTGAGTCCTTTATGCTATTGATATAATGTAGTACCTTAATTGAATTTTTGACATTAAACCAACCATATATTCCGGGGACAAATCCCACTTGCTATGGTGGATAGTCCTTGTTACATGTTGCTGAATTCAGTTTGTTAGTATTTTGTCAAGGAATTTTTCATCTGTATTCTTAAAAGGCATTGGTTTATAGTTTTCTTGTGATGTTTTTGCCTGGTTCAGTGTCAAAGTAATATTGGCTTTATGAAATTAGTTGGGAAGTGTTCCCTATTCTTTTATATTTTGGAAGAGTTTATGAAAAATTAGTGTTGACTACATATTTTTTAAATTATTTTGTTATGTGAATTACCATACATTACATCATTAGTTTTTGATGTAGTGTTCCATGATTCATTGTGCATACCACCCAGTGCTCCACGCAGAATGTGCCCTCTTTAATAACCATCACCAGGCTAACTTATCCCCCCACCTCCTCCCCTCTAGAACTCTGTTTCTTTTTCAGAGTCCATCATCTCTCATGGTTCCTCTCCCCCCTGACTTACTCCCCTTCGTTCTTCCCCTCCTGCTATCTTCCTCTTTTTCTTTTTTCCTAACATATGTTGCATTATTTATTTCAGAAGTACAGATCTGTGATTCAACAGTCTTGCACAATTCACAGCACTTACCGTAGCACATACCCTCCCCAATGTCTATCACCCAGCCACCCCATCCCTCCCACCCCCCCCCACTCCAGCAACCCTCAGTTTGTTTTCTAAGATTAAGAATTCCTCATATCAGTGAGGTCATATGATACATGCCTTTCTCTGATGGACTTATTTCACTCAGCATAACACCCTCCAGTTTCAACCACGTCATTGCAAATGGCAAGATCTCATTCCTTTTGATGGCTGCATAATATTCCATTGTGTATATATACCACTTCTTCTTTATCCATTCATCTGTCGACGGACATCTTGGCTCTTTCCACAGTTTGGCTATTGTGGACATTACTGCTATAAACATTGGGGTGCACGTACCCCTTCGGATCCCTACATTTGTATCTTTGGGGTAAATACCCAGTAGTGCAATTGCTGGATCGTATGGTAGTTCTATTTTCAACTGTTTGAGGAACCTCCATACTGTTTTCCAGAGTGGTTGCACCAGCTTGCATTCCCACCAAAAGTGTAGGAGGATTCCCCTTTCTCTGCACCCCCGCCAACATCTGTCGTTTCCTGACTTGTTCATTTTAGCGATTCTGACTAGTGTGAGGTGGTATCTCATTGAGGTTTTGATTTGGATTTCCCTGATGCCGAGCGATGTTGAGCACTTTTTCATGTGTCTGTTGGCCATTTGGATGTCTTCTTTGGAAAAATGTCTGTTCATGTCTTCTGCCCATTTCTTGATTGGATCATTTGTTCTTTGGGTGTTGAGTTTGATAAGATCTTTATAGATTTTGGATACTAGCCCTTTATCTGATATGTCATTTGCAAATATTTTCTCCCATTCTGTCGGGTGTCTTTTGGTTTTGTGGACTGTTTCTTTTGCTGTGCAAAAGCTTTTTATCTGGATGAAATCCCAATAATTCATTTTTGCCCTTGCTTCCCTAGCCTTTGGCAATGTTTCTAGGAAGAAGTTGCTGCGGCTGAGGTCGAAGAGGTTGCTGCCTGTGTTCTCCTTTAGGATTTTGATGGACTCCTGTCTCACGTTTAGGTCTTTCAACCATTTGGAGTCTATTTTTGTGTGTGGTGTAAGGAAATGGTCTTCGGCATGTGGCTGTCAAAATATCCCAACACCATTTGTTGAAGAGACTGTCTTTTTGCCATTGGACATTCTTTCTTGCTTTGTCAAAGATGAGTTGACCATAGAGTTGAGGGTCCATTTCTGGGCTCTCGATTCTGTTCCATTGATCTATGTGTCTGTTTTTGTGCCAGTACCATACTGTCCTGATGATGACAGCTTTGTAATAGAGCTGGAAGTCCGGAATTCTGATGCCACCAGCTTTGCTTTTCTTTTTCAACATTCCTCTGGCTATTCGGGGTCTCTTCTGGTTCCATACAAATTTTAGGATTATTTGTTCCATTTCTTTGAAAAAAGTGGGTGGTATTTTGATGGGGATTGCACTGAATGTGTAGATTGCTCTAGGTAGCATTGACATCTTCACAATGTTTGTTCTTCCAATCCATGAGCATGGAACGTTTTTCCATTTCTTTGTGTCTTCTTCAATTTCTTTCATGAGTATTTTAGAGTTTTCTGAGTGCAGATCCTTTGCCTCTTTGGTTAAATTTATTCCTAGGTATCTTATGGTTTTGGGTGCCATTGTAAATGGGATCGACTCCTTCATTTGTCTCTCTTCTGTCTTGTTGTTGGTGTATAGGAATGCCACTGAGTTCTGTGCATTGATTTTATATCCTGCTACTTTACTGAATTCCTGTATGAGTTCTAGCAGTTTTGGGGTGGAGTCTTTTGGGTTTTCCACATACAGTATCATATCATCTGTGAGATGTTTGACTTCCTCTTTGCCGATTTGGATGCCTTTGATTTCTTTTTGTTGTCTGATTGCTGTGGCTAGGACTTCTAATACTCTGTTGAATAGCAATGGTGATAGTGGACATCCCGGCCGCGTTCCTGACCTTAGGGGAAAAGCTGAAAGCTTTTCAGAGAATTTTACAGAGAATGATATTCGCTGTAGGTTTTTCATAGATGGCTTTTATGATATTGAGGTATGTACCCTGTATCCTTATACTCTGAAGAGTTTTGATCAAGAAAAGATGCTGTACTTTGTCAAATGTTTTTTCTGCATCTATTGAGAGGATCATATGATTCTTGTTCTTTCTTTTGTTAATGTATTGTATCACGTTGATTGATTTGCGGATGTTGAACCAGCCTTGCAGCCCAGGGATAAATCCCACTTGGTCGTGGTGAATAATCCTTTTAATGTACTGTTGGATCCTAGTGGCTAGTATTTTGGTGAGAATTTTTGCATCCATGTTCATCAAGGATATTGGTCTGTAATTCTCCTTTTTGATGGGGTCTTTGTCTGGTTTTGGGATCAAGGTAATGGTGGCCTCATAAAATGAGTTTGGAAGTTTTCCTTCCATTTCTATTCTTTGGAACAGTTTCAGGAGAATAGGTATTAAGTCTTCTTTAAATGTCTGATAGAATTCCCCTGGGAAGCCATCTGGCCCTGGGCTTTTGTTTGTGGGGAGATTTTTGATGACTGCTTCAATTTCCTTAGTGGTTATAGGTCTGTTCAGGTTTTCTAGTTCTTCCTGGTTCAATTTTGGTAGTTGATACATCTCTGGGAATGCACCCATTTCTTCCAGGTTATCTAAATTGCTGGCATAGAGTTGCTCATAATATGTTCTTATAATTGTTTGTATTTCTTTGGTGTTGGTTCTGATCTCTCCTCTTTCATTCATGATTTTGTTGATTTGGGTCATTTCTCTTTTCTTTTTGATAAGTCATACTAGGGGTTTATCAATCTTGTTAATTCTTTCAAAGAACCAGGTCCTAGTTTCATTGATCTGTTCTGCTGTTCTTTTGGTTTCTATTTCATTGATTTCTGCTCTGATCTTTATGATTTCTCTTCTCCTGCTGCGTTTAGGCTTCATTTGCTGTTCTTTCTCCAACTCCTGTAGGTGTAGGGTTAAGTTGTGTCTTTGAGGCCTTTCTTGTTTCTTGAGAAAGGCTTGTATTGCTATATACTTTCATCTCAGGACTGCCTTTGCTGTATCCCAAAGATTTTGAACAGTTGTGTTTTCATTTTCATTGGTTTCCATGATTTTTTAAAGTTCTTCTTTAATTTCCTGGTGACCCATTCATTCTTTAGTAGGATGCTCTTTAGCCTCCATGTATTTGAGTTCTTTCCGACTTTCCTCTTGTGATTGAGTTCTAGTTTCAAAGCATTGTGGTCTGAAAATATGCAGGGAAAGATCCCAATCTTTTAATACCGGTTGAGACCTGATTTGTGACCTAGGATGTGATTAATTCTGGAGAATGTTCCATGGGCACTAGAGAAGAATGTGTATTCTGTTGCTTTGGGATGGAATGTTCTGAATATGTCTGTGAAGTCTATTTGGTCCAGTGTGTCATTTAAAGTCTTTATTTCCTTGTTGATCTTTTGTTTAGATGATCTGTTCATTTCAGTCAGGGGGGTGTTAAAGTCCCCACTATTATTGTATTGTTGTCAATGTGTTTCTTCAGTTTTGTTATTAATTGCCTTATAGAATTGGCTGCTCCCATGTTAAGGGCATAGATATTTCCAATTGTTAGATCTTCTTGTTGGGTAGATCCTTTAAGTAGGATATAGTGTCCTTCTTCATCTCTTATTACAGTCTTTGTTTAAAATCTAATTTGTCTGATATAAGGATTGCCACCCCAGCTTTCTTTTGGTGTCCATTAGCATGGTAAATGGTTTTCCACCCCCTCACTTTCAATCTGGGAGTGTCTTTGGGTCTAAAATGAGTCTCTTGCAGACAGCATATCGATGGGCCTTGTTCTTTAATCCAATCTGATAGCCTCTGTCTTTTGATGGGGGCATTGAGCCCATTTACATTCAGGGTAACTATTGAAAGGTATGAACTTAGTGCCATTGTATTGCCTGTAAGGTGACTGTTACTGTATATTGTCTCTGTTCCTTTCTGATCTATGCTGCTTTTAGGCTCTCTCTTTGCTTAGAGGATCCCTTTCAATATTTCCTGTAGGGCTGGTTTCGTGTTTGTAAATTCCTTTAGTTTTTGTTTGTCCTGGAAGTGTTTTATTTCTCCTTCAATTTTCAGTGAGAGCCTAGCTGGATATAGTATTCTTGGCTGCATATTTTTCTCGTTTAGTGCTCTGAAGATATCATGCCAGTCCTTTCCGGCCTCCCAGGTCTCTGTGGATAGGTCTGTTGCCAATCTAATGTGTCTACCATTGTCGGTTACACATCTCTTCTCCCTAGGTGCTTTCAGGATTTTCTCTTTGTCTCTGAGACTCGCAAGTGTTACTATTAGATGTCGGGGTGTTGACCTATTTTTATTGATTTTGAGAGGGGTTCTCTGCGCCTCCTGGATTTTGAGGCCTGTTTCCTTCCCCACATTAGGGAAGTTCTCTGCTATAATTTGCTCCAATATACCCTCTGCCCCTCTCTCTCTTTCTTCTTCTTCTGCGATCCCAATTATTCTAGTGTTGTTTCGTCTTATCGTATCACTTATCTCTCGAATTCTGCCCTCGTGATCCTGTAGTTGTTTATCTCTCTTTTTCTCAGCCTCTTTATTTTCCATCATTTGGTCTTCTATATCGCTGATTCTCCTTCTGCCTCATTTATCCTAGCAGTTAGTGCCCCCATTTTTGATTGCACCTCGTTAATAGCCTTTTTGATTTCGACTTGGTTAGATTTTAGTTCTTTTATTTCTCCAGAACGGGTTTCTCTAATAACTTCCACTCTTTTTTCAAGCCCAGCGAGTATCTTTAAAGTCATGATTCTGAACTCTAGTTCCGACATTGTAGTAATGTCTGTATTGAGTAGGTCTCTGGCTGACGGTACCATCTTTTGTTCTTTTTGCTGAGGTGATTTTTTTCGTCTTGTCATTTTTTTCCAGAGGAGAATAGATGAATGAGAGAACAAAATGCTAACAGGTTAACAACGTCCCCAGCAAATATATTCTATACAAATCAGTAAAGCCCTGAAACCAGGGGAAAAGAAAGGGAAAGAAAGAAAAAAGAAAGAGAAAAGAAAGAAGAAAGAAAAGAAAAAAAAAGAAAAAGATGAAAACAAAAACAGAACAATACAAAAAAACAGAGAATATGATCAAATATGATCAGGCTAGTGCATAGATCAGTGCCACACACTAGATTTTGGGTATATTTTGGTCTGTTAGAAAAAAGTGCCTCCTAATGTTTTAAAGGAAGAAAGACTTATATATGTACAAAATAAGGGTTGATACAATGAAGGGATGGAAGATGACTGTAAAGATGAAACTTATAAAAGATTTTATAAAAGGAATTGATAAGATAAGAAGTTGTTTGAAAAAAGAAAGAAGAAGATTTTTAAAAAAAAAAGAAAAAAGAAAGGAGAGAATGTGATCAGGCAGGAGACTAGAACAAAGCCATACACTAGTGACTTAGGGTATATTTTGATCTGTTAGAAGAAACTGTATCTCAAAATTTTGAAGAGAGAACAACTTATATATATATGCCAAAAATAAGGATAACTAGTATGAAGGGATAAAATATGACTCTAAAAATGAAAAATAAAAAGATGTTTTTTAAAAAAGGGATTGAGAAGATGTTGTTGAAAAAGGGAAAAAGAAAAATTCAAAAAAAACAGTTAAGAAAATTAACTTTGAAAAACTAATGAATCATGGTAAAAAAAGCCATGAATTCTATGTGAGTATTCCCTTAGCACTGGAGTTCTCCCGTTCTCCTTGATCGGCAAACTTGGTCTTGGCTGGCTGGCTATTCATGCTGATCTTCTGGGGGAGGGGCCCGTTGCTGTGGTTCCCAAATGTCTTTGCCGGAGGCGGAATTGCCCCGTCCTTGTCGGTCGGGCTAAGCACGCTGCTCGGGTTTGCTCTCAGGAGCTCTTGTTCCCTGCAAGCTCTCGGTACAGCTCTGGAGGACCAGGGTGAAAATGGTGGCCTCCCAATCTCCACTAGGAGGAGCCAAGAACTCGGGGCCCCGCTCCTCAGTGCGCCCCCAGAGAAAAGCAGTCACTCCTGTCTCCCCGGTCTCCTGCTGCACTCCGTGCTCACCCGGCCTGTGACCGAGTGTTTGTATCTTTGGCACCCGACCCCGTGTGGAGTCTCCAAACCCAGCAGATCCTTGCGGTGCGCTCCTGCGCCGCTCCTCCCGTGGAAGAAGGGGAGTCTCCCCGGCTCTGTCACTTGTTGGGTCCCTGCTGGAGGAGCAGTGGCCCGACTGGGCCGCGGATCACAGTTTATGGCCACCCCGAGCTGAGAGCCCGCGCCTCGGCTCTGTCTCTGCAGCCGGCTTCCCCGCTCCGATCCCTGGGAGCTCTGTCGCACTCAGGCACCCCCGGTCTTTCTGTGACCCCGAGGGTCCTGAGACCACACTCTCCCACGAGGGTTCCACCCCCAGCTTATTCACTGGAGCGACGTCCCTCAGCGGACCCGACTTCTAAAAGTTCCGATTTTGTGCTCCGCGCTCTAGCACTTGCCAGAAGCGGCCGACGGAGGCCCCCTCCCCCGCTGTCTATCCTCCCGAATATCGCCTCGGATTCACTTCTCCGCACGTCCTACCTTCCAGTAAGTGGGCGCTTCTCTGTTCAGAGAATTGCTGATACTCTCTTCTTCGGTCTCCTGTTGAGTTCGTAGTTGTTCAGGATGGTTTGATCCCTATTCAACTGAATTCCTGAGAGCAGACAAAATCCAGGTCTGCTACTCCTCCACCATCTTGCTCCGCCTAGCTTGACTACACATTTTGTAGGATTCACTAGTAAGCCATTTGGGCCTGAGCTTTTTTTTTTTTTTTTTAGTAGGAAGTTTTTAAATTATTAATTAAATCTCTTTACTTGTTATAGGTCTATATAAATTTTCTATTTCTTTTTGAGCCAGTATTAATAGTTTGTGTCTTTCTAGGAATTGGTCCATTTCATCTAAATTATTTAATTTATTTACATAAGGTTTTTAATGTATAATCTTTTGTATTTCTGTAAGGTCAACTAAAATGTATAATTTTTATTGATCTCTTCAAAGAACCAGCTTTGGTTTCATCCTTTTTCTCTATTGTGTTTCTTTTCCCTATTTCACTTATTTCTGTTCTAATTTTTTTATTTCACTTATTCTACTTGCTTTGGATTTAGCTTGCTCTTATTTTTCTAGTTTTTAAAGGCACAAGATTAGATTATATTTGAGTCTTTAAAAAAATATGGCATTTACACCTAGCAGTTTCTCTCTAAGCATTGTTTTAGCTACATCCATAAGTTTTGGTATGCTGTGTATTAATTTTCATTTATTTAAAGGTATTTTAAAATTTTTATTGTGATTTCTTCTTTGATTCATAAGTTATTAAAGAGTACATTAAGTTCCACTTATTTGTGAACTTCCCAATGTTACTAATTTCTAATTTCATTCCATTGCTGTTATAGAATATATATTGTATGATTTCTATTTTTTAAATTTATTGAGGCTTGTTTTAAGACCTAACTTACAGTCAGTCCTAGAGAAAGTTATATGGACACTTGAGAAAAATGTCTATTCTGCTATTGGGTAGAGATGTCTGTGAGGCCTAGCTGATATAGGGTGCTGTTCAATTTTCTTTTTTGTTGTTGTTGATCTTCTGCTTAGTTGCCTTATCCATTAATGAAAGTGGGGCACTGAAGTCTCCAAGTATTGTTGAATTATCTATTTTCCTTTTCTATTACATCAGCTTTTGATTGATATACTCTGAGGCTCTGGGTTAGGTGCATACACATTTACAATTGTTACGTCTTCCTAATGGATTAAACTTTTTTCATTATAAAATGGCCTTTTTTGTCTCTAGTGATTTGTTTTAAAGTCTATATTGTGTGATATTAATATAATTACTCTAATTCTCTTTTGGTTTACTGCAAACAGTAATATAATATATTTGTAAGTAGTATCGCTTAGTTAGCTTAATGATCAGGTAATGACTGGACAGAGGTTTCCTTGTTTCTTGAACCAATAAGTCTTCCATCCTTTGCTGAGGGGCTTTGTGCTTGTTTCATGGCAAGGCCTGAGCATACAAGCACTTTACAGCTCTGCCTTAGCTTTCACCTAATATCTGCACAGAGTATCAAGGTCAACCAGAGCTGAGAGCTTAGGCTTTCTAATGTGTTTCCTGCACATGCTTATAGTGCTCTAAATCCTAAGGAATGTGTTGAAGCTTGCACCTTATGTATATCTTATTAGCTGTATTTTCTTTTAAGGTTTTTGGCCAGGATCTTGTTGCCCCAACAGGTATTATCACCTCAGGTGGCAACATGGAATGTTAAACAATGCCTTTGTTTTGGACTAACCATTTAGGGATAGGACTTTCCTCACTGAGTGACCTCTGATTCAGGTCAAATAGAGATAAGCTCTGTAAATGGTTGTCCCCTTTCCAGGGACCTTCCAGACAGGTAAAGTAGTGTCAATTATGTGGAAGCAGGGTTTATAGGGGAAGACTCAAACTTGTTTAGCTTCCTTCAGTGGCTGCTGAGATGCTTGTATTCTCAGCATAGTTGCAAGCCTGTTGGTCTTCAGGGTGACTTTGGAACTATGGAGAAAGAGCTGGAAAAAGATGTTAAAATGTCACAAAGCTCACTGTCCTTACTGAACTTCAGTTTTTTGTTTGTTTGTTTGTTTTAATAAATGCTCCTTGGATCATTGAAAGACTTTGGTTAATTTTTAGAGTCATAACAAAGTTGATTTTGACCATTTTCCCCAGGGTTCTCATTCATTTTATGAAGAAGCAGATTTTCTGAGGTCCTTACATTGGCAATTCCAGAAATGCTTTTCCTTCAGAGTTATTTTATATTGACCCATCTCACCCCACCATTAATCTGATCTTTTTAATAGAAATTGTGTTTTCTCTGAAAATGTCTTTCATGTAAAGAGATTAGCAGTGTATATTTATCATGTGGCTCCTCTGTTAGGCATATAAACTCAAATCTAGGGCATAATGTTATGCAGAAAGTCTCCACTCTTTACGACTCTGAATTTATTAATAGTATTAAATGAAATATTTCAGGTTGTAGAAATTTGCTTATATACTCACATCTGATTTTTTGAAATCATATTTTCTACCAACCGGTAAATTAAAAAAAAAAAAACAGATTTGTTGACATGATGTGTTAATTTACAATTGATCTAGCATATCTTTTTACACTATTTCTTAAACTCTAAGGACTAATATGTTAAATCAAACCCAAATTATTTAAAATAACATTTGATTTTTAATGAACTAAAATACATATAGACTAGCAAGTTCTACATTAAAACATTTACACCAGAGATAAGTAAACCCTTCCATACCCCAGGGTAAAGGTTAAACTCATTTTCTGCACCAGGAATAACATTCATTTACTACCAGGGACACAATTACCTTCTAGAATGTGGTCTAAATTATGGTTTCAGAGAAACAAATCCTCTGGGATTATCTATTTGGAACAAAATGGGATATTTGACCTTATTCATGAGGTGAGAAAAATGTGGATGGAGAGATAAAAAAGCCATAATGTAAAGTAACATATGTGCCATAATACAGGAATATTTTTATAGATATTGCCTCAACTATTATATGTAGTTTTGTCATAGACTAACTCAGAATCACTGTCCTTGTTAAATATGAAAGATTCATATATTAAGCAGAGAGAGATTGGGGTTCTGTTTCTTGCTATAGAAGGAATTACTTGTGTGGTCTTGAACAAATCACTTGATTTCTATCTACCTCCGTTCCTTTTTCTATAAAATGAAGAGGATCGACTAGATGACCTACAGGCTTTTTTTCAACTTTTGCAGTACATTTCAATGTGGATTTCTCTTAACGGTCAGAATTAAAGTGGGAATGAAGAATCAATATGGGATAGGGGAAATAATGGAGAATCTTTTTTTTTTAATAATAGAGAATTTGGATATATTTCCACCCATCCCCCAAAAGACATCTAAATTCTGTTGTATGAAGGATAGACTCATAGAGTTGAATATAAGAGGGTAATTATAGGTTCCTCTACTCTACATTTTTTCTTTCTAGGACTACTTTTTGCTAAATCATTTTAGCCAGACTACTGCCTAATTGCTTAGAGAATTTTTAGGGATAGAGATCTCATGAGTTTTTCAGATAGTGTCTTGAAGAAACATGACTATTGTTTTGGCTTCATCATTATGGACTATTACTTACATAAGCAAGAATTTTCAAATGAGAGGTTAGTATAGCATTTCACAAGATGAAGTTGCTTATCTCCCCATATCATGTTTTTCTAGTTAAGCAAAATCTTGAAAGATAGGAATATCCAATGAACCAGAACCTGTCCATAATGCTGTTTTTAACAATTAGAAAGCAAATCTCCAAAAGGCAAGATAATACTGGGAGTTTATGACATAATCTACTTGCTAAAGATGTTCTAGGTTTACCCACTTTAAACCCAATCTTCTATACCTTTTTCCTCTACATTTCTAGAATTTCACAATGATATTTAAAGTGTAGAATGAACTTCTGAAACATCTTAAATCATCACAGAACAAATGAATAATGGAACTATCCCACTTACTATGTTAATTAACGAAACAAAATATTTCATGTTAGAAACATCTTCAAAATTAAGAAATAAAGTAAGGTTTTTCTTATAATATGTCTAAAAACACAATTGATTGAAACATTTTCTGATAATTCTATACTACTATTTTCTCCCTAGTATATTCCAAAGTATTTGAGTTAAAATTGTCAGGTCATCTATATTCTGCTGTTTCCCTGTGTACTACAATCTTCTTTTAACTTCCCTGTTGTTTGCTATCCCCAGTGTGTCCCAAAAACAACCACTCAAGTACCCCGTCACTTTCTTAAGTACACACACTTATGCATGTCATAAAATGAGTATCATCAAGTTCTGATTTGAGGTTATCATTTATGTACACCCCCTTGTGGCACAACCAGCAAAAAGGCCCTTCCAAGGATAAGAAAACCTCCAAAGCATGAACTTATCCAATCACAGTCAGTGGTAACGAAAGAACAGAGAAAGTAATTAATTTTTGACAACCTTAGTTCTTTACACATAAAAGCAAATTCCTATACAAGTATTCATTGGCCTTAAAATTATCCATAAAAGCTATTGAGAATCTAAATAATTAAAATTGCCTTTGGTCGTAACAGGATTATACACTTAAAGATGACATGTTACTATTTTCCAACTTTGGATTTACCTTAGAACAGAAAATTTAGCCTAAAATGAACTCGTTAGGAGCAAAATAATTAAATGGCTTTTATATTTTGAGTGGTATTTTTATTTTTATATTTTGTTTTATTTTTAAATATTTTTTAAAAATTCAGTGTTTTAGTCTAATATGTGTATTAATTTTTGTATTGCTATATAACATTCCCTTAAACTTTTACTTGAATTTATTTAATTTAAATTTTCTTCTTTTTTGTTCTATTCCAATCTTGCCCTAGCCTTACTTTAATAGAAAAAGAATGCAAGGATGCTATGCAGACAAATATATAGCAGTCCTGTTAGCATTTAATCTCTTTTAGATAAATGCAAATATTGCTGCTGATGGTATTGGACCCTTGTCCAGTAATCATTTGGGGAGCTTTCTCATCCATTTTTCAAGCTGTGTCTATTACAATCAGTCACTGAAAATGTGATCTAGAATATTCGTTCTTGATGAAAACAATAGAATTAAGCTACAGGGCTTTGGAAAATTGCTTTCATATTCAAGCAGGGCTGCACATATACAGACACCTTGTTGATGTTTTACCGCCTCAAAGAAAATGTATTGCTACTGCCACAAGCCTGTCTTTTGGCACTTTATCACTTACAAGTGATGATAAAATTGCAACAAAGAGACTTCTTTTTAATCTTATAGGTCACTGCTTGTGGTCTGGACTATCCACCCTTTTGTCCTCTCATTTAAGCTAGATAAGGTGGAAAATTCCCTTTAGTTGTATCTAAATTTCATTTAAACAGTATGAAACACAGACTTTGTCTTCTGATTTTCAAGTCCCCAAATCTTTTAATATATCAATTTTATTTCTTCATATTTTAAAATTAATTTTTAGAAAGAGTTCTGAATGTATTTGAAATGGATTTTATGAAACTAAAATACTGGGTATATTTTGAAGGGTTCAAATACTTTCATGAACCATAAATATAGAAGATAATCTATTTGACATCATGAAAATCCTGACTATAATATAATTTTGTTACTGAGTTTCTTTTCATTATTATAACCATCAGTTTCAACTAACTACTCACAGAAGAATATTTATGCAGATATCCAATCTGGCAACACATAGTTGCCAAAAAATAGGTATTTCTGAATAAATTTCTCTAATCATTGAGTCCTCGCATACAAAAAGTGAAGCAAATGAAGAGGAAACACACACACACACAAATCTATTTTTGAGCTATTTATTTCCTTTGCTCTTTGATTTCTGAACTTTCTCTCAGGTTTTCTTTAGGGGATCTTTCTATGAAGCCACGGATACATAGTCTCATGGTTTATTTCTCTGCCACAGATTTTTATTATTTTAACAATCTCTTAGTAATAAAGAAAGCCTTTGTGAATACACTAAGTTTTATAGAAGAATATTTTATATTATATGAATGAGGAGAAATTTTACTCCCAAGGCAACATTTTGTTTCTACTAAAGTGCCAAGGATGCAATTCAGAATGTCTTTCTCTCAAGTGGTTCCAGTTTACAAATGTAATTTTTATCTCTGATTTAAATATGCTTTTTGGCCTGCTAGCCTCATTTTACAAGTGGATAAACCATCAAAAAGGAAAGTTCGTAATGTTTTGCATGTCTGCTAAATCAGAATATAATATTGAGATAACAGACACAGGTGGGGGATAAAGTCTTACCATCAGTGACAGCTTCCTTTTATTGAGAACCTACTATGGCAGGCCCTATGCTGGGTGCTTTATGTGTACTATCTCTAATACTACCTGCAATCTGGGAAGATATGCATTTTTACATGCTTTTAACAGATAAGAGAAGTGATGCATAGGAAGGTTAAGTGTCCAGCTGCGAAGAATAGAGTCAAGAGTCAAGTGATGCTTCATAAATCATGAAAAATGTTCTAAGCAAATCATATTGTGCTTTCTCATGCTAACAAACAGAGGCTTGACAAAGAACAGAACTAATAAGAACCCAAAGGGACAGTGACATGGGGTTTCCATCCTTTTTGCCATGCTTTCTGTAGGGCTGTCATTGGCTTTCTGTTTTTAGATGTGCAGTTTATTGCACTGTGTACAAGATCCAGTTAGATTACTATATGTGAGATCATCTTCTAAACATGTCTTCTGATGGTGGAAACCTTTTTTGGTGGGGAGGGTTTGTTGGAAGAGGCAGTCAAACATACTTGGTTTTCTTTCTCATTAGTTTTTACTCCGTTGTGAGTGCAGGGCCCTCATGTCATGTGGCTGCCCAGGTGGGCATGCTTTCTCACACTGTGGGTGTGAGTATACATACCTGCATTTGTAGGATACCTACTCTTTGATCACCTGTGGCTCTGTGCAACTGCATCTTTGTTGAACGACTTGGAGACTCAAATATAAAGAAATGGCAAACAGTTTACTCGACAGGTACTCCCCTTTTCTCCTCTCTTCACCATGAAGTCTTGTCTGATAAACTTGGAAAAGAGAAGACCATATCCCACTGCCCTGACCCTGTTTAAAAATGCAGCTCTCATAAGTACACTCAGAAATAAAGCAAGCAGGTCTACTCTTGGCTTCTCTACAGGTGTGGGTTTTAAATATGATTGTGTTTGGTGTAAGGAGGAACCATGATTATTAATATACTTTGCATGGTTCCTAGAACTGCCTTCTGAATGAGAAATCATGGAAGGGAGTCAACTAATATTTATGATGCTAGAAGATTGCAAGAACCACCACCTCGGGTGGTTTCTGTTTACAGATACATGTTTCAGACTTACAGTTTTATTCTGGACAGAGTGCTTGCAACACTACCTCAGAATTTTCCTCTCCAAAAGCTGGTTTATAATCACAAAAATATGTGTAAATCCTAAATAACTTTTTTTGGCTTCAAGCCAAAAGTATTATTTTTGCTTCTAGCAACATTTTTTTGAGTTTTCCCCATAATTATAAAAAATGTCTGTATGTGTGACCAGAAATTCTTTAATGGTGAATGTTTAAAGATTCTAAAAGAGGAGTAATTGGGTCATTTGTAAAAATATCACAGCCTGTGACTTACTAAAGAATGTTTTTGCCTTATACAAATGGGAGGTACTCTTAGGATTTCCTTAAGAAAATGAATCGTTCCTCAAGGAAATAATAGTGAAAGCTTTTATATCAGAATCTTCCTAGTGAAACTTTGCTTGAAGAAAAATTATCAATATGTGGAGGATATGGGGGAAGGCTGGTACTCAGAGGCCTCAAGCAGTGGCATGGCTTAGTAATTTTACTAGGAACTAAAGTTCATTTCTTTACACGTTCAGGTCTAACAACTGGATTTTATTCGTAAAATAAAGATGATATGATTCATAGTGGACTTACATTATATAAGACATAGAAATCAGAAAGTTGATTTATTAATTTAAATGTGGGGGTTCCAGTCAGTTACTAGGTGTGCATGTGTGTGTGCGTGTGTGTGTGTGTGTGTGTGTGTGTGTGTAAGATCTCCTAACAAGGTCATCCCTTCTCCCAATGTCATGACTCCTGGGAAGCTAAGAAGAAATTTCTTTGGTGAGCACAGATTAGTGCAAATCTTAAGCAATGTTTTGTGGCAAAAGTTTACAGGGAGACTTTCTCCATAGAGGGTGGCATATCTCTCATACAGGAATGTGCCCACCCCACACCCAGCCTTTCTCCCAGCTATATCATGGTAAACACAAGGGCCAATTATGGCATACTAAATGGCGACCGATACTATTACCATTATTATTATTTTGTTGTTATTGTTGACTTCTTGCATCTGCGCTCTAATTTGTTCTGCCTAATCTCTTATGCTCAGGCTATATGTTATCTGTTCTTCCTTTATCACTTTGTTATCGATAGGGAAAGCCAATCAACAAAGCAGTTAAAATTACATCTGAAGTTAGTGCTAAGTACGGAAAACAAAGACCAGAAGATTTCTTCAAAGAACGTAGAACTCATAAAATTTGGCCTCGGAGCCACCCAACCGCCCCTATGTTATCTGTTTTGGTTTATAGTCATCATTTTTTGATATTTGCTGTTTTCTAGATAACTGAAGTCAGTGGACAAATGGCTTATGTGTCAGTGAGATGTTGTATTGCTATTATACATGGCTAGTTCTGTCTCAAGAGGCCTCTGTGGGATATGTGAAGCTAAGCTATGTAAAAAATGGGTCTCTATGGCAAGAATGGGCACACTATATTTTCTTTAGGGGTGGCACACAAAAAAGAAATAGTTCCTCAAGACGCCTTGACCTAGTACTACTGCAACTCAGTTCAGACCTGAGACTATAGTCATTTTAAATTTAAGTTATAGCTCTCCCCTAGAGAAAAATAAACTACCCACTTTAAAATATCTCAAACTACTGCAAAATGTCCATCAATCAGGGTCCTAAAATATTTATGATTTTTATCCTTTGGAAATCTTTTGCCGTAATTCTGTGCTGCTACTTAAAATAATTTAAGCAGTGAACTTGCTACTGGCCTGTCTCACCTCCACCTGAGGTAGCAGCTAGTTTTATACTTCCTTATAAAACTTTATCATATAATCAGCATAGGGTCAGAAGAAGTTGAATCTTGTAATGAAACAGTTCTCAGGGGATGACTTATTTTATTCCAATACATTTTTTTCCTTTGTAGATCTTTCTTAATCATGGGATGATTCCCAAAGTTTTCTGTTGAACAACATTCAAAACATCTATGGAACATTTATCTCCTGTATCTTGCAATGAACGCATAATTTGTTTTCTCTTTTCCAATAAGGAGCTTTTTCTTTTTTCTAACAGAATATAATTTCTAACAAATTCCTTTGGTGATAATACACCTCCATAGTACATGTTGATGTCAGTGATTTGTAAATAAATGACTTTATTTCAGTGCTTAAGTCATCTGAGAAATTTATTCTTCTTTTAAATCAAATTTACTTTTACACTATATTCTATGACATAATTCTTGAATAGATCCTCTGGATCAGTTCAGTGTTTTGTTTTCAAGAGGAAAAAGCATGAACAAAGTAATGCTAAATAATGCATTTCAAAGAAGTCATATGAATTATGGTCAAATCAAAATTTTATTTACTTTGATACCCCTTTAACTTTAAAGTAACATACAATATCTTCCCCACTTTGCTCCAAATAACCATCATACTTTAAAGCCATTTGTATGTATCTCTAGAAATTTCTTAGCATCACACAAATTAGTTAAGAATATTATGTTTTCAATTAAAAGATATTTCCTAAATTCATTTATATATCAATCACACACTAACAGTTCTGGTAAAAATAATTACAAACACCTGTGAAAAATTCAGGTGGTAAAGAAGTACCTCAAGTAAAAATTTTAAAACCCTCGGTTTAAATCCCATAATATCTCAATGTTTGATGAATATATTGATGTTGTAAAAGAAGTCTTAGTTTAAAACTATTTTTTTTTTTTGCATTACCAGAGGATAACTAAGTTGCTTTCTCGTCAAAGAATGAAATGTTAGACTTGTACTTGGATGTCATCCAAAGTGAGCAAATATGAGCATTTGAAATCTGTGCCTTGAAGCTGAAAAACAAGTACACTTGAATGCTAGAGGCTAAGGAATGAGGGGAAAAAAAAAACCTTAGAGAATGACCTGGAGAAATATAATATGATCTGTATCTCTGTATCTGTCATTGTTTAGAGATATCCATTCTCCCTGTCTCCTTAAACTGGCATTCTCCTTTTCCCTTTAATAATGCTAAAACTTGTTTTTTCTTTTTTCTCATGTGTTTCATTTATTATTCTTTACTGTTTGTAGAGATACGGATCAGAGCATCCAAGGACTCAATTAAAAACACAAGTAAATAAAAATGCTAGAAGATAAGGACAGCTATAGGGTGTTAGGACCCCAAAGCTCATAATCAGATTTCATTTGCTCTGACTATTGAGATGATGCAGGGGATGGAAATGGAATGTTCATCTGCTCATATGTGGCTGTTTCAACAAAATTCTTGAAAATTCCCCTGTTCAAAAATATCATAATTACACTAAAAGGCAAAGAGAAAAATCATGAAAACTATCTGTAGCATTTGTGACAAGGAAAAGCCTCGTACTAACTAAAAATCAAATATTAAAACCAGTAAGATAGAACATGAACTAACCCCAGTTGAAAATATTTATAACAGCTCTGTGTTAAAATAGTGAAAGATTGACACCAACTTAAATGTCTAATGGTAGGGGATTTTTTTTTAATGATTAATGGAATAGTGATATAATGGAATATTATGTAACTATTTAGATAAGGATATAGAAATATATATTCACTATTTTAAAATTACATGGCCAGCAGGATCTGACCATAAAAGTGTTTTAGTTCCTGGCTAAATGGAATACATATTATAAGAACAAAATAATAGTTGTGCTAGAAATGAGAAAGGCTGCTTCACTTAGAAGTCTTCGGGCTAAGTAAGATGACATAAAGGCATATTAATCAGAAAGTCAATTTATTAATTTTAATGTGGGAATTCCAGTTACCAGGTAAACCTATACCTCCTAATGAGGTCATCCCTTCTCCCAATGTCACAGTTCCTGGGAGGTCAAGTAGAAATTTCCTAGCCTGAGAAGTCTTCAGGCTAAATAAGATGTTAAAAAGTAAGCTCCTGTATGGTGGTCATTAATTCTACTTACTACATAGTCCACCTCTTCTAGACTTCCCAGAAGTCTTCACTCCTCCAACTCATTAGAGTTGGGATTGGTCATGTGACTTGTTATAGCCACTCATAGATGAATGGACCTGGCAATATCTCACTTCCAGGAAGAAGCTTGTGACTTAATATGAGATTGCTGTGCTCCCTTCTTTCTCTCTACTCTGGTGACTAGCAATATTCCAGAAGGTGACTGCTCCATCAGCCTGGGTTCTGGAATGAAGACAGCATGATGCAGGCCCACAGCTGATTCAGGATAGAAATGTAGCATAAACAAGAAGGAAATCTTTGTGCTTGTAAGTCACCTCAATACTGGGGTTGCATGTTACTGTTGCAGAACCCAGCCTATCCTTGCTGAAACATCGTGCTTCTGAAGGAACAAGTTTAGTGCCTACTGGGATATACCCATATAGTTCTGATCCTGGCTACACTCTAAATAGCTCCGTAATCTTGGGGAAATTATCTAAATGAAATTATGAACCTTAGCCTCCTTATCTGCATCAGATGCAGATAATAATACTATTTCACAGGGCTATTAGAGTGATCAAATGAGACAAAGCTTAGCAGAAGACTTGACACATAATAAACTCTCATTAGACATTAACTATTATTATTATTGCCAGAAAGAGGACAAGTAAGGAGTGTGCCCCACTTCTTGGTGGAAGTGTGTGAGTAGGGGCTCACATTCTGTAAGAGGACTGAAACCAGACCCTAAGGTATGACTATTTGTTTGAATGGTGAGATCAGACTCCATCACTTTCTCTTTAGAATAAGTTGAGTAAAGAGGGCCTGGTGCTCGCCAAGTCGTTATCTAAAAAGACAAAAAAAGTTTATACCCATCTCTAAACATGCCCAGCCTAAGGAAGATAATCTTGAGAATATTTTAGTTTGACAGTACAGCAGGAAATTAGGAAACACAGGAAATGAGTGCTACCACTCTCCTTTACCTTTGTCCAATAACAAGTAAATAGGATTATGCCCCTGACCCCACAGTTTTGTTTTTGTTTTTTTCTTTTTCTTTTTCTTCTGATCAGAGTGATGCTAGGCGTGTTCACATCATTTTTCCTATGTGGGTGGCTTGGGGGACAATTGCATAAGGCACCTTGTCTGAAGTCTAGCTTTCTCAGATAAGACATCTGGAACAGCACCAACACATTGCCAGGGATTCTTTTTAATTTACTCTTGATTCTCATTATTTGCAGATTCTGCATTTGTGAATTCACATACTCATGAAAATTGATTTGTAATCCCCAAATGAAATGCAACGCTTCACAGTCATTGACAGACAACTGCAGAGAAGCGAAAAAGTTGAGTCGTGTGATGTGCATATTGCTAGCTAAGGTTGAACAGGGCATTGCCCTGTCTCCTTGTTTCAGATCTCATTCTGTAAACAGGTGTCTTTCTCACTGTCTATTAAATGCTACTTTTTTTTTTGTATTTTTGTGTTTTTTACTGGTGACCTTGTTGTTTAAAATGGCCTCCAAGCATAGTGTTAAAGTGCTCTCTAGTGTTCCCAAGGTCAAGAAGCCTATGATGTGCCTTAGAGAGAAAATATGAGTGTTAGATAAGCTTCCTTGAGGCATGAGGTATAGTGCTGTTGGCTGTGACCTGAAAGATAATGAATTAACAATACATACCAAATAAAGTGTCTTTAAACAGAAAGGTTCATTAACCAAGGGTATGCATTAATTGGATGATGAAAATGTCATGACCACAGGCTCACAGGAACCTAATCTGTATTTCCCTTAGGAGCATCCCTCCTGTAGCTTTTTTCAAGTTCCTGTTAAATTACTTGAGCAAGCACATAAAAAGATGAAACCATTGTGATAGAATATGGAAGTAAGGCCCGCACTTAATATTTTCTTGTAACTGGCAGAAATTTCCATGAACTACAGGGTAGATGGAGATGGATTTCAGCGTTCTCCCCGAACAAAGGTCAAATCTTTTCATATCCTGTCAATATTCTTACTCTGTCAATGAGCACAGGGAGCCCCAAGAATTGGTTGAGTGAAGATGACTGGAAGGAAGATTAATGGAGTTGCAAATTTTAGGTATATATGTTTGCATTTCAGGTTCTCTCAGTGTCTGGTCCCATAAACACCACTTCTATTTAACAAGGAACACTGCTGAGTATATCTAAAGTTGAGGCTTGGCAGATGGAGAAAGCTTACACTATAAGAAGCCCAATTCAATTTACATGGACACTAGGTATCTCTCAAGCAATAACTAAGACTCTAACAGTTTAGTCACAAGCAAGAGCTTTGTCTCCAAAGGATGATAGCTTTCAATTAAAGAGTTGTTTTTTTTTTTTTTTAATTTTTCTCAAATCCAGTGGCTCCTGTCAAAATTATTTTATTGGAGTTTACCATAGCATGCACGCACTGTACCTGGTCTGGTACTAAGAGAGCAAGCACTCTAAAGTTCTTTGAGTCATGGTAATGGGGCAGTAGGCTAGATAATGGCACAGCCTGGACTACCCAGAAAGCATTAGACTGCTCCTGGCCCCCTAGAAGAGGTAAATGAGTCAGAGTTTCCGAGGAGACAAGTTTACCTTTAAAATCCAAAGTTACTCAGCAGGTAGTGGGTAAGGAGTTCCAGATGTTTGACTACCTCTTCTCCCTCCCAGTCCAGTAGGTCATCCTTACATGACCCACTGGAGTTCCAGAAACTTCACTAAAGTTGTAGTAAAGTTATATATAACTTCATATATAAATATATATATATTACATAAACATTTGTATAAATATAGATATTTATATAAAATAGCTAGACATTCAGGATGCTTGCTGTTTCTCCAGAGGTAACTAGTACAATGTCATAAATGTAGTGGACCAGGATCATATTCAGTGAGAGCATGAGACTATTACCATCACGCTCCTCATCCATTTACTTCAATGACCACAGGGAACTCAAAGTTCCACATCTTTTCTTGTTACCTGAATCTTTATCCACAGTGTGGTTCTGTACATCCTTTAATCTGACCCCATCTCTACATGTTCCCAACATTGAAAACCCTGCATTGTGCCCTCTGGAATTCACAGTCTATAACCAGCAAAATCCTTTACATCCTCAACCTTGTTTCCAAGTGTTCTCTTTACCCTCTTACCTTAAGTGAAATTTGGTCTCTCCAGAATACGGTTTCTCTGCAACCCTAAGAAGGTGGTGGTTTTTTTCTCTTACATTGCTTATACCACTGGCCCTTCTTGTTCTTAAATCATTCCCCCTCTATACCCCTTAACTACTCATTCTCACCATTTTCAAACTCATGCCATAATCTGAATTCATACAACATACTAAGCCCTCTTTGTTTTAATATTATTTTTTTAATTTTATTTTTTTGTATTTTTTTTATTATGCTAAGTCCTCTTTTTTTTTTTTTTAATCCATTTTCAGGCTCCCAGGTTTCTCCTCTCATTTCTTGAGTAGTTTTTTTCTTTCCCACTTTAAATTTTTTATTGATATGTTAATCACCATACATTACATCCTTAGTTTTTGATGTAGTGTTCTGTGATTCGTTATTTGCGTATAACACCCAGGGCTCCATGCAGAACGTGCCCTCCTTAATACCCATCACCAGGCTAACCCATCCCCCCACCCCCCTCCCCTCTAGAACCCTCAGCTTGTTTTTCAGAGTCCACCATCTCTCATGGTTCGTCTCCCCCTCCGATGTGCCCCCCTTCATTTTTCCCTTCCTACTATCTTCTTTTTTTTTTCCTTAACATATATTGCATTATTTGTTTCAGAAGTACAGATCTGTGATTCAACAGTCTTGCACAATTCACAGCGCTCACCATAGCACATACTCTCCCCAATGTCTATCACCCGGCCACCCCTCTTGAGTAGTTTTTAATAGATCCATGTTGCTGTTTCTTTTTTTAAGATTGATTTATTTATTTTAAAGAGAGAGAGAGTATGCATGAGCGCGAGTGGAGGGAGGGGCAGAGGGAGAGAATCTTCAAGCAGACTCTCCACTGAGCACAAAGCCTGATGCAGGGCTTGAGCCCATGACCCATGAGATCATGACCTGAGCCAAAACAAAGAGTCAGACACTCAACAGCCTGAGCCACCCGGGTACCCCTCCTGTTGCTGTTTCTAATACTACTCCTATAATAATTTACAGTAGTTTTTGTATATAAATAGATGATCTTTCCAATACCTTAGTCTCTCAGTACCTGATCTCCTTTCTGTGAATGACCTTGTTGTCCCTCCTCCCCCAGGCCCTGGGGAGACATGCTCTAGACTTGGTCATGACTAATAACTGCACAGCCTCCATAATCTTAGTTTTAAGTGTTCACTGTTTTACCACCACATTCCATTTTGCAGCTCACATTCTTCAGTAACCTATGTCCAACAATTTTTCAACCCCTCTGGTTCTATAATTCACTGGCCCTACTAATGCTTCAATGTCTCTCAACCCTCTCTCATAGTCACCTTCCTTCTTACCCAGCTTGGACTCCATGGTCCACAATTATAATTCTAGTGCTTTTAGCACTTAGCCATCATGCTTCCTTCTAACCCTCTGGGAGGTCAAGTAGAAATTTCTTAGCCTTGCACTTAGGTGGGAGCACTGGGTGTTATACGCAAATAACGAATCACGGAACACTACATCAAAAGGCCTTCAAGGCCTCTGTGTTGCTGAGCCTGTCTAGAAAAAAATACCCAACTATGCTAACTGGACCACCAACCTCAAATTATGCCTAGAAATGCTGTATTTACCTATCTATTTAATTTCTCTTTTTCTCTCTTAGGTGACCATTTTATATTGAATTATCTCTTCTCAAACATCTGACACCCCCTTAGCAATTCTCACTTTTTGGGATGTTCTTGCTTCCTATCTCTCTGACCAAATAATAAGAAGAGAACTTCTATAAGCTTCCATCCTGCCTTATCTTCTGTTTCCATGTCTGTGCTCCCACCTAAAGTCAGCACTTCTGCTTGTATTTTGACTTTGGATTCCATTTCCTTGTTCCTACTCAAAGACATGACCACAACAATAATCACACCTCTCTCCTTTAAAAAAAGAGAAACTCCTCAGGCTTCCATATGCCTCTTTGCAAATGCCCCTTACCAAACTTCATGGAACAGTTGAATCTCCTTGCTGTCTTCCCTTACTCTCTTCCTATGTCTTTTGGGATTGATTGAAAAATTCTTTGAGGATAAAATTCAGTTACAGGAAAAGGGAAGGTAAGTGAGGAAAGGAAGAAATAGATATAGGCAAAGCATCAGCAAGTCACATACACCAGGTCCTTGTCTCTTAAACCTAATCCTAATAAATAAACAGCTGCCTTTCTTCCCCCTGCCCACAGCTTCCTTTCCCCTTTTCTTACCATTGAGAGAATGCTTTTGTCAGTGCTTGAGTCAGAGTTTTAAGGCTACTGACCTAAACCTTTCTGCTGAACAGAGCCAGCTGTAGACTCCTCAAGCAGACAATAAATCCCACGTAACATATTTCTCCAAACTCCTGTTTCCTTTTGGTCATGAAGACACTTATGAAGTCATACAAATTGGGTTTGTGGAAAAAAACAATCATTTACTCTACAAAATTAAGCAAGCATAGGATAGGAATGGAAGTGCAAATTGTTCAGTTTCTTTTTGAGATTTTTGGATTATAATTCTTCTTAGCTACAAAGGCTATAGGAATTAAACGCGTGCCCAACAGGGTGTGTTTTGCAGCTAAATGCTAACAAATACTTTGCCAAAGTTATCTTTGTGTGTTCAGATACTTTCAGTTTAAGTTGCGTAGATGGCAAGTCATTGTGTTCTCTACACAGTATGCATTTCTATGTGTATTTCAGCTACAGCTAGATAGCTAAGTAAACAGCTTCCTGGATTGAAAACACTTCTACACTTATTTCTAAAATCCTACAGGTTTAACCTAATACGACTTACAAATTACTTTTTCAAAAAAGAATTATGTATTTTCTCTATTAAATATTTTGAGTAAGAGATTCCCTTTTCAAGGTCCCTTAAGATAACCCTTAAGCCACCCTTGAATATTTATTTTTAGTCTGTCTAATCTTGAATGATGAAATATTTGAAAACATCTCATCAGAACTTTTAGAAAACTTTGAGATGAATTTGCAAAGTCATGTATTTTGCTTTCTTTGACCCCAAAAAGTTCAATTTATGTGTCCTGGATTTTCTTTTGAAGAGAAGGGAACCAATTAGTCACATGCTAATCAGAACTTTAGGGTTGAATGTGTAATGAGTCATTTTTTCAAATCAATCATTAATTTTTACTGAAGAGCCAACCCTGACACAATTTGCTATGGGTCATTTAGGAAACGATAACAAGAAGCAGGCTGTACCAGAAATGAAAGAAGATCCATATATTTTCCAGAATATGTCTGCTTCAAGAGGTCTTTATCTTATTCATTCTCATTCTTCCACGTCTGAATTTCTGGGCTCACATCCCGGAGTTTCTGACCCATCACATAAGAGACAGTTATTACCATTAAGTGTTCCAAAATGGCTTTGGGTTTTTAAGGCTCAACCTCTGCTCTGGAAAATCATGCCAAGGAAACTTACTGGGAAACTTGGTTAGGTATCATCAAGCCACCCCAGGCCTGGTACCACTATGAAGTCAATGTGAAGTAAGAATACTGATTATATTCATCTACCCATTCATTTATTCATGCACGCATTCATTCCTCTACCCACTCAACAAACCTGTGCTGAGAATGTTACACTACATACCAAACACTAAAGAGACACATGTGATTAACACGCAGCTGGTGCCATCAAGGAGCTCACCTTCAGTGGAGGAGACCAGGTAAATAAATAATACAAAACAATCAGGTAAGTAATATCTGTAGGCTTTTAAATTAATGGTCTTGTTGATAAAAAAAATCAATGATTTCCAAAATATTGACTGTGTTTACTATTAGTTTTAGACATTTTCTTGAAAGATCAGTTTAACATTTTTTTACTATGAACTTGTTCATTATTTTTTTCTTTTATGTTCCCTCTGTTGGGCATTTAAAAATTGTTTTGGTTTATTATTTTAAAAAATATACCTTCAACAACTGGTTTATTATTTTTACATAATGTTTTAAAATAATCATGTTGGAACATTATTGTTGGGCAGAATATAGTGTAGATGATGAAGGCCCATTTAAAATAATTTTTTATCATTTTTTTGAAGATTTATTTATTTACTTGAGAGAGAGAGAGAGAGAGAGCATGCTTGCACAAGAGACAGTGAGGGAGGGATAGAGGGAGAAGGAGAATAAGAAAATCTCAAATGGACTCCCCACCAAACACAGAGCCTGATGCAGGCTCAATCTCATGGCCCTGAGATCATGCCCTGATCCAAAAACAAGAGTCATATGCTTAACCAAGTGAGCCACCCAGGTACCCCTAAAATAATTTTAAACAAAAATTGAGGTGATTCTAGGGGGGAGGCGGAGCAAGATGGTGGAGGAGTAGGAGACCCGGATTTCGTCTGGTCTCAGGAATTCAGCTGAATAGGGATCAAACCATTCTGAACACCTACGAACTCAACAGGAGATTGAAGAGGAGAGTAGCAACAACTCTCTGAACAGAGAAGCGACCACTTTCTGGAAGGTAGGACGTGCGGAGAAGTGAATCCGAGGCGATATTCGGGAGGATAGACGGCGGGGGAGGGGGCCTCCGTCGGCCGCTTCTGGCAAGTGCTAGAGCCGCGGAGCACAAAATCGGACCTTTTAGAAGTCGGCTCCGCGGAGGGACGTCGCTCCAGTGGCTAAGCGGGGGGTGGAACCCTCGCGGGACAGTGTGGTCTCGGGACCCTCGGGGTCACAGAAAGACCGGGGGTGCCTGAGTGCGGCAGAGCTCCCAGGGATCGGAGCGGGGAAGCCGGCTGCAGAGACGGAGCCGAGGCGCGGGCTCTCAGCTCGGGGTGGCCATAGACTGTGATCCGCGGCCCAGTCGGGCCCCTGCTCCTCCAGCAGGGACCCAACAAGCGGCAGAGCCGGGGAGACTCCCCTTCCTCCCCCGGGAGGAGCGGTGCGGGAGCGCACCGCAGGGATCTGCTGGGTTTGGAGACTCCACACGGGGACGGGTGCCAGAGATAGAAACGCTCGGTCACAGGCCGGGTGAGCACGGAGTGCAGCCGGAGACCGGGGAGACAGGAGTGACTGCTCTTCTCTGGGGGGGCGCACTGAGGAGCGGGGCCCCGAGTTCTCAGCTCCTCTGGGTGGAGATTGGGAGGCCACCATTTTCGCCCTGGTCCTCCAAAGCTGTACCGACAGCTTGCAGAAAACAAAATCTCCTGAGAGCAAACCCGAGCAGCTTGCTTAGCCCGGACCGACAAGGGCGGGGCAATTCCACCTCCGGCAAAGACATTTGGGAACCACGGCAACAGGCCTCTCCCCCAGAAGATCAGCACAAACAGCCAGCCAAGACCAAGTTTACCGATCAAGGAGAACGGGAGAACTCCAGCGCTAGGGGAATGGTGCACATAGAATTCATGGCTTTTTTACCATGATTCATTAGTTTTTCAAAGTTAATTTTTTTAACTGTTTTTTTTTAACTTTTCTTTTTCCCTTTTTCAACCAACATCTTACCAATCCCTTTTTAAAAAAAAAAACATTTTTTATTTTTCATTTTTAGAGTCATATTTTATCCCTTCATAGTAGTTACCCTTATTTTTGGCATATATATATATAAGTTGTGCTCTCTTTAAAATTTTGAGATACAGTTTCTTCTAACAGATCAAAATGTACCCTAAATCACTAGTGTATGGCTTTGTTCTAGTCTCCTGCCTGATCACATTCTCTCCCTTTTTCTTTTTTCTTTTCTTTTTTTTTTAAATCTTCTTCTTTCTTTTTTCAAACAACTTCTTATCTTATCAGTTCCTCTTATAAAATCTTTTATAAGTTTCATCTTTACAGTCATCTTCCATCCCTTCATTGTATCAACCCTTATTTTGTACATATATAAGTCTTTCTTCCTTTAAAATTTTAGGAGGCACTTTTTTCCAAGAGACCAAAATACGCCCAAAATCTAGTGTGTGGCACCAATCTATGCACTAGCCTGATCATATTTGATCATATTCTTTTTTTTTGTTTTGTTCTGTTTTTGTTTGTTTTTATCTTTATCTTTTTTTTCTCTTTTTTTTCTTTCTTTCCCTTTCTTTTCCCCTGGTTTCAGGTCTTTTCTGATTTGTATGGAGTATATTTGCTGGGGACGTTGTTAACCTGTTAGCATTTTGTTCTCTCATCTGTTCTCCTCTGGACAAATTGATAAGATAAAAAAAATCACCTCAGCAAAAAGAACAAGTAGTACCATCTGCCAGGGACCCACTCAATACGAACATTAGTATGATGTCGGACCTAGAGTTCAGAATCATGACTTTAAAGATACTCGCTGGGCTTGAAAAAAGCGTGGAAGTTATTAGAGACACTCTTTCTGGAGAAATAAAAGAACTAAAAATCTAACCAAGTTGAAATCAAAAAGGCTATTAATGAGGTGCAATAAAAAATGGGGGCATTAACTGCTAGGGTAAATGAGGCAGAAGAGAGAATCAGCGATATAGATGACCAAATGATGGAAAATAAAGAGGCTGAGAAAAAGAGAGATAAACAACTACAGGATCACGAGGGCAGAATTCGAGAGATAAGCGATACGATAAGACAAAACAACATTAGAATAATTGGGATGCCAGAAGAAAAAGAAAGAGAGAGGGGGGCAGAAGGTATATTGGAGCAAATTATAGCAGAGAACTTCCCTAATGTGAGGAAGGAAACAGGCCTCAAAATCCAGGAGGCACAGAGAACCCCTCTCAAAATCAATAAAAATAGGTCAACACCCCGACATCTAATAGTAACACTTACGACTCTCAGAGACAAAGAGAAAATCCTGAAAGCAGCTCGGGAGAAGAGATGTGTAACCGACAATGGTAGAAATATTAGATTGTCAACAGACCTATCCACAGAGACCTGGCAGGCCAGAAAGGACCGGCATGATATCTTCAGAGCACTAAACGAGAAAAATATGCAGCCAAGAATACTATATCCAGCTAGGCTGTCATTGAAAGTAGAAGGAGAGATAAAAAGCTTCCAGGACAAACAAAAACTAAAGGAATTTGTAAACACGAAACCAGCCCTACAGGAAATATTGAAAGGGGTCCTCTAAGCAAAGAGAGAGCCTAAAAGCAGCATAGATCAGAAAGGAACAGAGACAATATAAGGTAACAGTCACCTTACAGGCAATACAATGGCACTAAATTCATACCTTTCAATAGTTACCCTGAATGTAAATGGGCTCAATGCCCCAATCAAAAGACAGAGGCTATCAGATTGGATTAAAAAACAAGACCCATCGATATGCTGTCTGCAAGAGACTCATTTTAGACCCAAAGACACTCCCAGATTGAAAGTGAGGGGGTGGAAAACCATTTACCATGCTCATGGACACCAAAAGAAAGCTGGGGTGGCAATCCTCATATCACACAAATTAGATTTTAAATCAAAGACTGTAATAAGAGATGAAGAAGGGCACTATATCCTACTTAAAGGGTCTATCCAACAAGAAGATCTAACAATTGGAAATATCTATGGCCTAACATGGGAGCAGCCAATTCTATAAGGCAATTAATAACAAAAGCGAAGAAACAAATTGACAACAATACAATAATAGTGGGGGGCTTTAACACCCCCCTGACTGAAATGGACAGATCATCTAAGCAAAAGATCAACAAGGAAATAAAGACTTTAAATGACACACTGGACCAAATGGACTTCACAGACATATTCAGAACATTCCATCCCAAAGCAATGGAATACACATTCTTCTCTAGTGCCCATGGAACATTCTCCAGAATTGATCATATCCTAGGTCACAAATCAGGTCTCAACAGGTACCAAAATATTGGGATCATTCCCTGCATATTTTCAGACCACAATGCTTTGAAACTAGAACTCAATCACAAGAGGAAAGTCGGAAAGAACTCAAATACATGGAGGCTAAAGAGCATCCTACTAAAGAATGAATGGGTCAACCAGGAAATTAAAGAAGATTTAAAAAAATTCATGGAAACCAATGAAAATGAAAACACAACTCTTCAAAATCTTTGGGATGCAGCAAAGGCAGTCCTGAGAGGAAAGTATATAGCAATACAAGCCTTTCTCAAGAAACAGGAAAGGTCTCAAATACACAAACTAACCCTACACCTAAAGGAGCTGGAGAAAAAACAGCAAATGAAGCCTAAACGCAGCAGGAGAAGAGAAATCATAAAAATCAGAGCAGAAATCAATGAACTAGAAACCAAAAGAACAGTAGAACAGATCAACGAAACTAGGTGCTGGTTCTTTGAAAGGATTAACAAGATTGATAAACCCCTGGCCAGACTGATCAAAAAGAAAAGAGAAATGACCCAAATCAACAAAATCATGACTGAAAGAGGAGAGATCACAACGAACACCAAAGAAATACAAACAATTATAAGAACATATTATGAGCAACTCTATGCCAGCAAATTAGATAACCTGGAAGAAATGGGTGCATTCCTAGAGATGTATCAACTACCAAAATTGAACCGGGAAGAACTAGAAAACCTGAACAGACCTATAACCACTAAGGAAATTGAAGCAGTCATCAAAAATCTCCCCACAAACAAAAGCCCAGGGCCAGATGGCTTCCCAGGGGAATTCGATCAGACATTTAAAGAAGACTTAATACCTATTCTCCTGAAACTGTTCCAAAGAATAGAAATGGAAGGAAAACTTCCAAACTCATTTTATGAGGCCACCATTACCTTGATCCCAAAACCAGACAAAGACCCCATCAAAAAGGAGAATTACAGACCAATATCCTTGATGAACATGGATGCAAAAATTCTCACCAAAATACTAGCCACTAGGATCCAACAGTACATTAAAAGGATTATTCACCACGACCAAGTGGGATTTATCCCTGGGCTGCAAGGCTGGTTCAACATCCGCAAATCAATCAACGTGATACAATACATTAACAAAAGAAAGAACAAGAATCATATGATCCTCTCAATAGATGCAGAAAAAGCATTTGACAATGTACAGCATCCTTTCTTGATCAAAACTCTTCAGAGTATAGGGATACATGTTACATACCTCAATATCATAAAGCCATCTATGAAAAACCTACAGCGAATATCATTCTCAATGGGGAAAAGCTTTTAGCTTTTCCCCTAAGGTCAGGAATGCGGTCGGGATGTTCACTATCACCACTGCTATTCAACATAGTATTAGAAGTCCTAGCCACAGCAATCAGACAACAAAAAGAAATGAAAGGCATCCAACTCGGCAAAGAGGAAGTCAAACTCTCACTCTTTGCAGATGATATGATACTGTATGTGGAAAACCCAAAAGACTCCACCCCAAAACTGCTAGAACTCATACAGGAATTCAGTAAAGTAGCAGGATATAAATCAATGCACAGAACTCAGTGGCATTCCTATACACCAACAACAAGACAGAAGAGAGACAAATGAAGGAGTCGATCCCATTTACAATGGCACCCAAAACCATAAGATACCTAGGAGTAAATTTAACCAAAGAGGCAAAGGGTCTGCTCTCAGAAAGCTCTAAAATACTCATGAAAGAAATTGAAGAAGACACAAAGAAATGGAAAAACGTTCCATGCTCATGGATTGGAAGAATAAACATTGTGAAGATGTCAATGCTACCTAGAGCAATCTACACATTCAATACAATCCCCATCAAAATACCATCCACTTTTTTCAAAGAAATGGAACAAATAATCCTAAAATTTGTATGGAACCAGAAAAGACCGCGAATAGCCAGAGGAATATTGAAAAAGAAAAGCAAAGCTGGCGGCATCACAATTCCGGACTTCCAGCTCTATTACAAAGCTGTCATCATCAAGACAGTATGGTACTGGCACAAAAACAGACACATAGATCAATGGAACAGGATCGAGAGCCCAGAAATGGACCCTTAACTCTATGGCCAACTCATCTTTGAGAAAGCAGGAAATAATGTCCAATGGAAAAAAGACAGTCTCTTCAACAAATGGTGTTGGGATATTTTGACAGCCACATGCTGACGACCATTTCCTTACACCACACACAAAATAGACTCCAAATGGTTGAAAGACCTAAACGTGAGACAGGAGTCCATCGAAATCCTAAAGGAGAACACAGGTAGCAACCTCTTCGACCTCAGCCGCAGCAACTTCTTCCTAGAAACATTGCCAAAGGCAAGGGAAGCAAGGGCAAAAATGAACTATTGGGATTTCATCAAGATAAAAAGCTTTTGCACAGCAAAAGAAACAGTCCACAAAACCAAAAGACACCCGACAGAATGGGAGAAAATATTTGCAAATGACATATCAGATAAAGGGCTAGTATCCAAAATCTATAAAGATCTTATCAAACTCAACACCCAAAGAACAAATGATCCAATCAAGAAATGGGCAGAAGACATGAACAGACATTTTTCCAAAGAAGACATCCAAATGGCCAACAGACACATGAAAAAGTGCTCAACATCGCTTGGCATCAGGGAAATCCAAATCAAAACCTCAATGAGATACCACCTCACAGCAGTCAGAATGGCTAAAATCAACAAGTCACGAAACGACAGATGTTGGCGGGGATGCGGAGAAAGGGGAAGCCTCCTACACTGTTGGTGGGAATGCAAGCTGGTGCAACCACTCTGGAAAACAGTCTGGAGGTTCCTCAAACAGTTGAAAATAGAGCTACCATACAATCCAGCAATTGCACTACTGGGTATTTACCCCAAAGATACACATGTAGGGATCTGAAGGGGTACGTGTACCCCAGTGTTTATAGCAGCAATGTCCACAATAGCCAAACTGTGGATAGAGCCAAGATGTCCATCAACAGATGAATGGATAAAGAAGGAGTGGTATATATACACAATGGAATCTTATGCAGCCATCAAAAGGAATGAGATTTTGCCATTTGCAACAACATGGATGGAACTGGAAGGTGTTATGCTGAGTGAAATAAGTCCATCCGAGAAAGACATGTATCATATGACCTCACTGATATGAGGAATTCTTAATCTCAGGAAACAAACTGGGGGTTGCTGGAGTGGTGGGGGGTGGGAGGGATGGGGTGGCTGGGTGATAGACATTGGGGAGGGTATGTGCTATGGTGAGAGCTGTGAACTGTGCCAGACTGTTGAACCACAGTTCCGTACTTCTGAACCAAATAATGCAATATATGTTAAGAAAAAAAAAGAAGAAGAAGATAGCAGGAGGGGAAGAATGAAGGGGAGTAAGTCGGAGGGGGAGACGAACCATGAGAGACGATGGACTCTGAAAAATTAACCGAAGGTTCTAGAGGGGAGGGTGGTGGGGGGATGTGTTCACCTGGTGATGGGTATTAAAGAGGGCACGTTCTGCTTGGAGCACTGGGTGTTATGCACAAGCAATTAATCATGGAACACTATATCAAAAACTAATGATGTAATGTATGGTGATTAACATAACAATAAAAAATTTAAAAAAATTAGGTGATTCTAAAGGAATGATTCCAGAGAAACAATGAAAATGACTTTTTCAATAAATTGTACCTAAAACTCCAAATAATCATAATTTGGACAGCTATGAGTTGAATTATGGTTCTGATTACTGCTATATTAATATTGATATTTGTGTTTAATTTTATTTTTTCCTTAAGGAGGAATTAACATAAGGCAAAATTTTTAGTGTACTCAAATGTGAGAATTATTTGTTACAAGGTAACAACTAACCCTCTGTCCCAAAATAATAATTTTTTAAAGCCTATTTTCTTCTTCATAGAGTCTCTGAAAAAAATCCTGACAACAGGTCGCCCAAATGAAATAGTCCTATCCTTCAACCCTTCTATTATTTCTTGAGTGTTTTATTTTAGTAGGAGGTTTGTGTTTTCCATAATTATATTCCTACAAGTGGGATGCACTAAAATTATTTTACACATAGTCCACGGTGGATTACATACTGCTCCATGCAACATCTTTAGAACTCCACTGAAGAGCTCTGAATGGTTACCTTCTATGAATATTTAGAAAACTTAGTTTTATGTCCATAGTATCTATTGTTACTATACATTTTCCTTGACTTGCTATAGGATTATGTCCTGATATATCCATTTTAAGTTGAAAATATTGTAAGTTGAAAATACATCTAATATATTTAACCTACTTATCATAATAGCTTAGCCTACCTAACTTAAATATGCAAACACTTACGTGAGGCTACAGTTGGGCAAAATCATCTAACATAAAGACTATTTTATAAAAAAAATATTGACTGTCTCATGTAATTTATTGAATGTTATGCTGAAAGTGAAAAATAGAACGGTTATGTGGGGGAGAATTGTTTCAAGTGTGTAAGTTGTTTGCTCCCATAATCACACGGCTGACTGGGAGCTAAGGCTCAGTGCCACTGTCCAGCATCACTAGATTATCTCTAGCCCTGGAAAAGCTCGAAATTCAAAATTCAAAGTTTTTTACGAAATGAGTATCACTTTTACACAATTATAAAGTTGAACAATTTTAAGTCAAGACATCAAAAGTTGGGGACCATCTGTGTTTATTTTATCTTATAATACACTCTTAAAATTTCAATACAACAGGGCTAATATTAGTACTAATAATATGATCCTGAATGCACTTTGATTCCTTTCTGGTTCTTTTGCCTTTTGAGTATATTCCATTAAGAATATACAGTCAAGATGTTAATAGAGGAAAATGGGTACAAAATATAGGGAAACTCTTTGTTTTCTGGTAATCTAAAACTGTTCTAAAAAACTAAATGGTAGTCCTAACCCTAAAAAAAATAAATAAATAAACAAGGTAATAGTATAAAAAAAGAATATACAGTCAAAATACCATGTTTCAAAGTCAGTTGAAGAAATTTGTTAATGTTTCTCATCAACTTTGTTATTTGTATGCACAGAATAATTTCTTTCAATCTGTTTTTAGTATTTAGGGATTGCTTTCCTTTTCTTTTGATTTTATATTGTTTTTTAATTGCATAAGACATGTATATGATTCCAAAGCCATAATAATAAAACTAAGTATTTTCACAGAAGGGTCAATTCATTCCCTGTATTCTCCATTCTGTTCTCTTTCTCCCAATGTAGGACACCAATTTTATTAGTTTTGCTTTATTTTTTCCAGTGATGTTTTTGAAAAATATAAATGAAATATATCCCTATATAGATACGTAGATATTTCTCCAGTTTCTTAAATATGAAGACTATTTTCCACCTTGCCCTTTCACTTAGTATATTTTAGAGATTGGCCCATATCAATATGGAGACTCACATGCCTTCCTCTTTACAGTTGAAAAATATTCTAATTTGTGGATGTTCTATAGTTTATGTAACAAATTCTTCTCTTTTTGAATATTTGGATTGTTTCTAGTCTACTGCTTCTATAAATAAGATCACAAAGAATATTCTTGTATATGTGCCACTTTGTATGTTTGCTTGTGTATCTTTGGGGTATTCAAAGACATCCTAGCCAAACAATCCTTTCTTAAAATAGGATTGTTGGGTCAAAGAATAAATGCACAAGTAATTGTGCTGCAGCTTTTTATTTTTAATATAATATTCTAGTCCTTGTCCAGATATATGTGTATTTTAAATATTTCACTCAAATTTATGAGGATTTTTGTATTTACACTTAATATAAATGTTTGTCTCTATGCCTCTTCATAAATAATTTTCATCATTCTATAATAGCTCATCATTGATGAGGGTATCAACATCATTTTTGTCTTTCCTTCCCAAGTACTTAATGGATATTTGTTAAACTCAAAAGAACCAATAGTACTTTGTATCAATATAAAGCACACAAGGAGCTGTATTTGTGTGCATATGCATATGCATTCATAAACATCTCTGTGTATCTCTCAGGACATGTAATTGCCTGCACATTTCCATTTTTTTTATTTGCTCAAGCAAAATTTAAAAAAAAACAACTGGATTTCAGATAATAGCAGCTTATCTTGTATTATATAAGTCAGGGAAGGAAGAGGTGGACTTGGTCCATGTCATATATTTCTATACACTTGGAGCATATAGGTTGGCCATGACCAGGAATTCACCTGTAAAATTAGAAATCATCTGAAGTTACTTCCTTCACTTACTTCCTTCTCACCTTGCTGAGTGGGTATGCTATGGATCAAGAGGAAGAATTCCTTCCTTGGACCTGATACACTTGACCCCTTGTCACTAGCACTTAAAAGTCTAATACCCCTTCCTGTGCAGGTGACCCCTTCTGATCCACATTAGTGCCTGGACTTTCTTTTCTGTCTTCCCAGTTTATCACTGTAACTGTGTTTAAGATTAAAAAGCAATTTATGAAAAGTGTACATTGAGTTGATATGTCATCAAAATCTCTGTGCAATCTAGGAGACAAATTTTGTTACATCTTTGGTCTGTTTTCTACTTAATATAGCAAAAATCACAAAATTGAAAAAAATGAACTGAACCATGAGAACTATAAGTGAATATAAAAATTATTTTAGCTATTAACTTACAGCTAAATTAAAAATTATTTTTTAAATGTAATTATGAACATTTGGGGGTTTTTAATTTTATATTTCTTAATTCAGCTCAGAACCATCATGACTTTCCATGGAAAAAATAGAAATACAACTTGGTGAAGCCTAATACAAATCACCCAGCTATTTATAAACACATGATTTACACAGTGAATAAAGTCAGACATCATATTCCTTAGCTGTTTTTACATTAGAAACTTATTGTCATGCAAAAATCCATAGTTTTTCTCTTAAAATACATATCATACAAAGAGAGAGGTAGAAATATTTTATTATAATTGCCAGCATCACATTTTAATGGTAAAATGATTCAAAATTATTAACACTGTCACCAAAGCCAAGACAGATGTATCTGTTATAGATGAAGAAATCCATGAAAATTGTGTTAAAGTGGATTTGAGAGTTACTTAAGATTATTTACAACACAATTACCTAGGACATTTGAACGGAAAAGGAAACAGAAAGGACATAAATGGACAAAAAAATAAATGACAAAGAGAACTCCTTTTATTCCTTAAAGGGAAACCAGTAAATAAGGGAATCAGGAGCATTTAAAATGTAATAGAGTTGTGTGCATTTTTTTTTTCCAGGACCAAGAGCCACACTGTTATCTGGTGAAAAATGAATATGAGACATTTATTGCTGCTGAGGGATTCCCTGGGCTGCCCATGATAGGTCTGGACTGAGGCGTTGCTTGAAGGTTATGTGAAGACTTTGTCATTCAAAGTCAGCACCACTGACAAGCACTATCCTCAGTAGGGCTAGCCTGAACTCCAGTGGATAAACAAAGGGGCAAGATATATTAGAAAGTGCTTGGGATCCTTCTGCCTCCTCACAATTACTCATTCAGATTTATGGTGTATGATTTTGACTCACTCTGGCCAGGGTCACTGATCATGTTATAAAGAGGCTCATCATCAATAAATACACATTTATCACATATGTCAAAATATACGCAATCCAGTGTAGACATTACAAAAGAAAACCAGTCATTAAATTGTGGTCATACTCTTTTTTCTATCCCAAATAATAATTCTCTACTTTGATCAACCACCATTTTCAAGAGACCCAGTACTAAATAAATTTTTGACTTTTGCTAAAATACAGATTCATTCTTAGAGGCCAGAGATTTACTCTCTAGGAGATATTAAGAAAAAATATTCTGCAGGTTTTGAAAGCAATCTTTAAAAAGAAGTCCCAAAAATGATTTTGAAATGCCAGCATCATTGGAATAAATGAAAGATTTCCCAACATGGTTACTTTGAAATAGACAACTTTAATTTGGGATTTGTATGTATGTATTTGCAACTTCTGAAGTCTTCATCAAAACATCAGTTTTTTACCTTTTAATATCTCAACTACTGATTTTGTGTTTACCCTATGAAAAAATTACTCAGCCCTTAATCTTCACCATTTCAGTAAATGGCTACTAGTTTGTCAGTCCAAAAAACCTTACAGTTATCTCAGACTTCTTTTAGTTTTTTGTACCCCACAACCAACCTAACGAAATCTAAACAAGGAAAAGTAGCATTTTAGAGGTGTAAAGAAATCCATCCGGATACATTACAGGAGGTCCCTGACTTATGATGATTCAATTTAGGATTTTTTTGGCTTTATGATGGTGTGAAAGCAGTCTGCATTCAAAATAAACTGTACTGAGAATTTTGAATTCTGATCTTTTCCTGAGCTAGTGATCTATGGTATGATACTCCCTCATCATGCTGGGGAGTGGCAACCACAGCCCCTAGTCATCATATGATCACGAGGGTAAACAACTGATATACACTGAAAACCACTCTGTACTCAAATGCCATTCTGTTTTTTCACATTCAGTGAAGTAATCATGAGATAATCAACACTTATAAAATAGGCTTTGTGCTAGATGATTTTGCCCAACTGGAGGCTAATGTAAGTGTTCTGAGCATATTTAAGGTAGGCCAGGCTAAGCTATGATGTTGGGTAGGTTGGGAGTATTAAATGCATTTTAGACTTACAACATTTTTGACTCATGATCAGTTTAAAGGAACATAATCACATCATAACTAGAGGAAGATCTGTCTAAATTCTAGCTAAGAAATATATTTTTTTAAATGTGCACTTGAGGTGATGGAAAGTAAAGCAATTCTTTGTTGGTTAATAATGATAAGAATACATGGATCCTCAGTATTATGTTTGTCTTGGGGTAAGTGACTCTGTGCATTGGCCTAGAACCTGCATTTTGAGGGGTTACAAGAGCAGTGGAGAGGAGTCAAAGAGAGGGTTGTAATGGTGGGAAGCTGGACTGGAGACTTGACCCAGAAAGTCTCCATATGCTGATATAGGAGGGATCTACGTGAAGAAGGAGAACGGAATCATTTTGTAAGAATTTCCTGCCACAAGCTCACATTCAGAGGGCTTAGGGCCTGAATTCATACTTACATGCAGCAAAAGGGCAAGCAAAAGTTTTTGTCACTTGCAGTTTATTTTGTAGGTTCATCTTCTTCTTCCTGAAGAGTGTGTATTCACTCATAAATATATGTCTCTCTACTGCCTAAACTCTCAACTTATATATCCAACTGCCACTAGGCATCTCCATTTGAATATCTAAGAGGCTTTTCAAACTTAACAGTCTTTAACTAAATTTCTGATTTCCCACCATTCCCCACCAAACCTGTTCCACCTACGTCTTCCGCAACTCAGTTGCTCAGACCCAAACCTTGGAATCATCTTTCACACTGCATATCCAATCTGTCAGGAAATTCTGTTGGATCTACTTTCAAGAAATATATCTATTATCTGAGCAATTCTCACCACCCACTGCTAGCTCTCCTAGTCTCTTGCTTCGGTTGTTGCAACAGTCTCCTGATATGTCCCTGCTTCTATCTTTGCCTCCCTGCAGTCTAATTCTCAACATAGTAGCTGGTGTGATCCTCCTAAAATGTAAGACCAATCATGTCATTTTCCTGCTCACACCTTAGAATTGCTCCTGGCTTCCCTCAGAGTAAAGCCAAGTTCGTATAATCCCAAAAGCCCCACAGGATCTGGCCAAACTGCCTTTCTGATCTTATATCTCATGATTACTCCCCCCCCTTGCCCCTTCTCGCCACACTGTCATCCTTGATGTTTCTGGAACACATTATGTCCATACCACCATAAGGTCTTTTGTCTGTTGGAATGCTCTTGTCTCCAGTACCCGCATGTCTCACTTCCTCACCTTCCTCAAGGCTTTCCTCTTATGTCACCTTCTCCATGTCTGCTCCCCTAACCACACTCTATTTGAAATTGCAACTCGCCCCCTCCTTGCTTTCCTGATCCTTTCTCTGCCATGTGCTATTCTTTCCATGGCACATATCCCCTTCTAATATAATATAGACTTTAATTATTTATTACATTTACTCTTTGTCATCAGTTTTGCTATGTTAAAAGGTAAGCTCAGTAAGGACAGGGATCTTGACGGCTTCATTCAATAAGTTCTCCAAAGCACCAGAACCATGCTCAACACATAAAAGGCACTCAAAAAGATCTGAGAAAGGAATTAAGGGAAGCTAGAATAATCATGATGTCCAAATAAGAAATAGACAACAATGAGGAAAAAAAATCACAGGTCACTCTTATTCACAAAAATAGAAGTAAAAATTCGAATTGATTAAAATAGATGTAAAATACACTGGAATTAAAATTTTAAAAATAAAAATTAAAAAAAGATGTAAAATTCAAAACAAGTTATAATCCAAGTGCTCCAATGTATAAAAACTGAGTTTAGTATAAAGATGTAGAATTGTATCAACACTAAAAAGTTCATTAATTTTATTATTATAATTTACTACATGATTATCTCACAAAACAAGGAAAAAGCACTTTATAAGGTCAAAATTTATATGTTTCCTGGTAAACTAAGAAGAATAAAATTTTTCAGCCTCATAAAGGGCTATCACACTCAATGGGAAATTTTACAAGCATTTTCCTTAAAATTGAGAAATAAAACTAAGAAAGTCTGCTATCACCATTTATGTACCTTATTTTCAAAAGGCAATTAGTTCATTATCTAAGAGAAGAATAAATTAAAATTATAAATATTAAGAGGAAAGAAAAATGTCACTAATATCAGTATGGAAAGCATGGACACTTCAATAAATTGTACTCTGACAATTATCCATATGAAAAAAATTCAAGTGGATTCTTCTCCTATAACATATTCAGAAATAAATTCTAAATAGTTCCAAGAAATAACTGTTAAACACAAAATATCAAATTTCAAAAGATAATATACATTGTCGTAATTTTGGGAGTAGGAAATAATTCTTAAATAAGTTCCCAAAAGGAAAAAAATAGCAAAGAAAAACATTGATAAATTTTATTACATTCAAGATAAAAATTTCTAGTTATCAAAAAACAGGGTACAGAAAATGAAGGCAAAAAATGGGGAAGATGGGGCAGCTGGGTGCCTCAGTCGGTTAGGTGTCTGCCTTTGGTCAGGTCATGATCCCAAGGTCCTGGGATTGAGTCCCAAGTCAGGCTCTGTGCTCAACATGGAGGCTGCTTCTCCCTTTGCCCTTCCCCACCACTTATGCTCTCTCTCTGAAATAAATAAATAAAATCTTTAAAAAAAATGGGGAAGAGGGATGCCTAGGTGGCTCAGTTTGTTAAGCGTCTGCCTTTGGCTCACTAAGGTCATGATCCCAGAGTCCCGCATTGGGATCCCTGCTCAGCAGGGAGACTGCTTCTCCCTGAGCCTGCCACTTCCCCTCCTTATGCTCTCTCTCTCTCCTTCTCTGACAAATAAAATCTTAAAAAATAATAAAAATAAAAAATAAAAAAATGGGGAAGATATTTGCACCCCATATAACTCATAAATAACTATGCCCCAGAAGATATAAAGAATTAATACAAATTAACTACATAAAGACAATCAACCCAATAGAAACATGGAACAAAACCATGAGCTGGTTTTCCCTAGAAGAGGAAATAATAATAGCTACTCTATATTTGAAAAATTGCTTAGAGGCATCAGATCAGTAAACGGCACATTAAAGCCCCAAGAGGACTTTTTATACCAAATGGGATGAGAATAATTTAATAAACTAAGAGTATCAAGCACTGGTGAAGATTTAAAACCAAAAACTGTTTAACATTGTTGAGGGGAGTATAAATTGGTTTAACCTCTTTAACAATTTGGCATATCTAATGAAATTATAACCCATAATGAAATTATAACCTTTCTGTAGGTATATTCTCTAAGAAATTCTTGAACAATTGCTCCAAGAGACATGCACAAGAACGGTCATATTAAATCAGGTCAGGAACTGTGAAAGCATCTGAGATTTCATCCTGCTTGCAAGGTAAAATGTTAGTCAGTCAGTTTCATAGATGCTGGCAGAAAGACAGTTTACACAACAAAAGTCAGAGTAACACTGTAGCCCATAACTTCCACAGGATGATGTGGTGAGGGCCAGGTGTTACTTGTTCAAGCAGTGAGAATGCATTATAGAGGAACCTGAGATTAAAACTCTGATTTTATGTAAGGGCTGCTGACAAACCTTCCCTCCTCCCTTCCAGAGAGTGATGTTATCCTACTAGCCTGAAATGTAAGCAATTATCTCTGGGGAGAAGAGGAAGTCATCTTTATCTTTATGATTCTGGAATGTTTTTAGGGAGGGGGATGTCTCTATTTTTATTATCTGGGAACACAAGTTAGTTCCAGAGCAAGTCGCTGTCCCCATCTTTCCAAGGCTGTTTGCTTATACAAATATTCTTGATAATACTGAAACCAATTGGCTGTTAGTGCCTAGAGGTTTAGCAATAGGAGAGATTAATGGAGAATTACATCCTCACAGTTCCTGACAGCATGATTTATAATATTACAACAAAGCAAAACAAAACCACAATGGTTAATGACAGAAACCTGAGTATATTGTGGAATATCCAAAGAAATATGCAAGAGTTAAAAATGTAATCAACTATAACTTTTATCAACGTGTGAATCCTACGTTAAGAAACAGAGAAATACATATTTATCTGAGGTCAGAAACAGGTAAAACTAATAAAGTAGTTTGATTTATTGAACACATAGGAAATAAGATTATAAAAGAAAACAAGAGAATAGTTAACATAAAATAGTTGTAACTTTGAGGGGAAATAAAGGGAATATGTTTAGGGATGGACACAGGATATTCTAAAGGTATTGGTAACATTGTATTTCTTGAGCTGCATGATGGGTATTCTTTTTATTAAGACTCCTTAAACTGTACATAAAAAGTTATATACAGTCTTCCACATGCATGATATATTTGATAACTAAAAAAAAAATAGTTCAAAAACCAGATTACAAATGGGATAGGGGAAAAAGAAAAAAAAAGCTTCCATATGGAAGAATTTCAGGTCAATATTTACTATATTTACTATACACTGTCCAATTGAACTTTCTACAATGACTGAAATGTTCTATAATTCTGCAATGTTCTACAATTGTGCATGGCAGCACACTTAAAACTATTGCACACTTAAAATGTGGCCAGTGCAACTGAGGAAATGAATTTTAATTTTTAAATTTTAATTAACTTAAATTTAAATAAACACATGGCTAGTGGCTACCATTTTGAATAGAGCAGATGTAGACAATGGACTAAAAAATAAAAATCATGTTAGCCAAACACAGGTAACAATCTCCCCTTGAATTAACAAAGATTGAGTCTCTTTATTTCTCTTTTTCCCTTATGGGCAGCAATTATTTTATTTGTTTTTCCTATAAATAGTGCTAAGATAAAGAAAAGAAAGAGAACAATATGTTTTAATAATAATAAATAATAAAAAGGCAGGGTGGTGAGAAAAATACATGAGTATGGGGTTTGAATTATTAAGTACTGGGTTTTAAGCAGGAATGAATGATGACAGTTGCCCTTTGATAAGATAACATACTGTTCTAGGGATATGATATGTGAGAGAGAGAGACAAAGCTAGGCAGAAGTATCCATACAAATCATTCAACAAATATTTATTGAATACCTTTAAAGATGATGAGAATGAGATAAGGGCTTCCATTTATGGAATGAGTAAGACAATAATTTCTTTTTTAAAGTTTATTTATTTTTATTTTATTTTTCTTTGTTTTTTTTAGAGAGAAAGAGAGAGAGCATGCATGCACAAGTGGGGAGAGGGGCAGAGGGAGAGAGAGAGAGAGAGAATCTTAAGCAGGCTCCAGGACAAATGCAGAGCCCGGTGTGGGGCTCCATCTCATGTCCCTGGGATCATGACCTGAGCTGAAATCAAGAGTCACTTAACAGACTGAGACACTCAGGTGCCCCAATAATAATTTCTAATAGTTATTATTTACTTAGTGTTTAGCACCATGCCATGTACTTTAAACTTGATGGCAAACTTTACTTTAGAGATGAGAAGCTGAAGGGTAAAGCAACTTTTCTAAGGTCATATACCCTCTGACCTCCTATAGTCAGTTACAACTTAAGAAGTGTATTAGTTTTCTATTGCTGTGTAACAAATTATCCCAAAATTTAGTGACTTACAACAAAAACAATTATTATCTCCTAGTTTCTGTGGCTCAGAAATTCAGGAACAGATTGGTTGGGTGGTCTAGCTAGGTTCTATCATGAGAAAGCAATCAACGTGTCCATTGGGAAAAATATTTGCAAACCATGTGTCTGACAATAGCCAAAATATATAAGGAAGTCTCACAATTCAGTAGTAAATAAACAAACAAAAACCCCACCAAATACCTGTATAAAAACTGGACAATGGACCTGAAAAGACATTTTTCCTAGGGAGACACACAAATGGCTAACAGATATATGAAATGATGCTCAACATCATTAATCATCACAGGAATGCAAATCAAAACACAATGCGATATCACCTCACACCTTTTAGGATGGTCATAAAACAAAACAAAACAAAACAAAACAAAACAAAAACCAAAATGTGTTGGTGAGGATATGGAAAAAACAGAACCCTGGTACATTCTTGGTGGGAATGTAAACTGGTGGAGCTGCTTTGGAAAAAAGGATTGAAGTTCCTCAAAAAATTACAGACAAATAGAACTACATATGATCCAGCAACCCTACTCTTGGATATGTAGCAAAAGGAATTGAATTTAGGATCTTGAAGAAATACCTGTACTTCCATGTTCATTGTAGCATTATTCACTATAACAATATGTAAACAACCTAAATGTCCATTGATAGATGAAGGGATAAAGAAAACTCAGGAAATGAGTTTCAGTGTGTTCCTTCCTCTTTGATATTTTGGAAGAATTGAAACAGATTGAGATCCTTTCTTTTTCTTTCTTTCTTTCTTTCTTTCTTTCTTTCTTTCTTTCTTTCTTTCTTTCTTTCTCTCTCTCTCTCTCTCTCTTTCTTTCTTTCTTTCTTTCTTTCCTTCTCTCTCTCTCTCTCTCTCTCTTTCTTTCTTTCTTTCTTTCTTTCTTTCTTTCTTTCTTTCTCTTTCTTTCTTTCTTTTTCTTTCTTTCTTTTCTTTCTTTTCTTTCTTTCTTTCTTCTTTCTTTCTTTCTTCCTTTCTTTCTTTCTTTCTTTCTTCCTTCTTTCTTTCTTTCTTTCTTGACCTTTTTTGTTTGTTTTTGAGAGAGAGAGTGTATGAGTGAGGGGGGAGGGGCAGAGGAAGAAGAGAGAGAGAATCCTAAGCAAGTTCCACATGCAGGACAAAGCCTGGTGTAGGGCTCAATGTCAGGACCCTGATATCATGACCTGAGCTGAAATCAAGAATTAAACACTTATCTGACTGAACCACCCAGGTGCCCCTAATTCTTCTTTAAATGTTTGGTAAAATTCACCAGTAAAGCCATCTGGTCCTGGGCTCTTTTTTCATTTGGAGATTTTTTATTATGGATTCAATCTCCTTATTAGTAATTGAACTGTTCAGATATTCTATTTCTGATTCATATTTCTTTTTTTTAAATTTTTTTATTGTTATGTTAATCACCATATATTACCTCATTTGTTTTTGATGTAGTGTTCCATGATTCATTGTTTGTTCATAACACCCAGTGCTCCATGCAGAATGTGCCCTCTTTAATACCCATCACCAGGCTAACCCATCCCCCTACCCTCCTCCCCTCTAGAACCCTCAGTTTGTTTTTCAGAGTCCATCATCTCTCATGGTGCATGTACCCCTTCGGGTCCCTATTTGTATCTTTGGGGTAAATACCCAGTAGTGCAATTGCTGGATCGAATGGTAGCTCTAATTTCAACTGTTTGAGGAACCTCCAGACTGTTTTCCAGAGTGGTTGCGCCAGCTTGCATTCCCACCAACAGTGTAGGAGGGTTCCTCTTTCTCCACAACCCCGCCAACATCTGTCGTTCCCTGACTTGTTAATTTTAGCCATTCTGACTGGTGTGAGGTGCTATCTCATTGAGGTTTTGATTTGGATTTCCCTGATGCCAAGCGATGTTGAGCACTTTTTCATGTGCCTGTTGGCCATTTGGATGTCTTCTTTGGAAAAATGTCTGTTCGTGTCTTCTGCCCATTTCTTGACTGGATTATTTGTTCTTTGGGTGTTGAGTTTGATAAGTTCTTTACAGATTTTGGATACTAGCCCTTTATCTGATATGTCATTTGCAAATATTTTCTCGCATTCTGTCGGTTGTCTTTTGGTTTTGTGGACTGTTTCTTTTGCTGTGCAAAAGCTTTTTATCTTGATGAAATCCCAATAGTTCATTTTTGCTCTGGCTCCCCCGTGCCTTTGGGGATGTTTCTAGGAAGAAGTTGCTGCAGCTGAGGTCGAAGAGGTTGCTACCTCTGTTCTCCTTTAGGATTTTGATGGACTCCTGTCTCACGTTTAGGTCTTTCAACCATTTGGAGCCTATTTTTGTGTGTGGTGTAAGGAAATGGTCCAGTTTCACTCTTCTGCATGTGGCTGTCAAAATATCCCAACACCATTTGTTGAAGAGATTGTCTTTTTTCCATTGGACATTCTTTCCTGCTTTGTCAAAGATGAGTTGACCATAGAGTTGAGGGTCCATTTCTGGGCTCTCGATTCTGTTCCATTGATCTATGTGTCTGTTTTTGTGCCAGTACCATACTGTCTTGATGATGACAGCTTTGTAATAGAGCTGGAAGTCCGGAATTGTGATGCCGCCAGCTTTGCTTTTCTTTTTCAACATTCCTCTGGCTATTTGGGGTCTCTTCTGGTTCCATACAAATTTTAGGATTATTTTTTCCATTTCTTTGAAAAAAGTGGATGGTATTTTGATGGGGATTGCTTTGAATGTGTAAATTGCTCTAGGTAGCATTGACATCTTCACAATGTTGGTTCTTCCAATCCATGAGCATGGAACGTTTTTCCATTTCTTTGTGTCTTCTTCAATTTCTTTCATGAGTATGTTAGAGTTTTCTGAGTGCAGATCCTTTGCCTATTTGGTTAAATTTATTCCTAGGTATCTTATGGTTTTGGGTGCCATTGTAAATGGGATCGACTCCTTCATTTGTCTCTCTTCTGTCTTGTTGTTAGTGTATAGGAATGCCACTGAGTTCTGTGCATTGATTTTATAGCCTCCTACTTTACTGAATTCCTGTATGAGTTCTAGCAGTTTTGGGGTGGAGTCTTTTGGGTTTTCCACATACAGTATCATATCATCTGCAAAGAGTGAGAGTTTGACTTCCTCTTTGCCGATTTGGATGCCTTTGATTTCTTTTTGTTGTCTGATTGCTGTGGCTAGGACTTCTAATACTATGTTGAATAGCAGTGGTGACAGTGGACATCCCTGCCGCATTCCTGACCTTAGGGGAAAAGCTCTCAGCTTTTCCCCATTGAGAATGATATTTGCTGTAGGTTTTTCGTAGATGGCTTTTATGATATTGAGGTATGTACCCTCTATCCGTATACTCTGAAGAGTTTTGATCAAGAAGGATGCTGTACTTTGTCAAATGCTTTTTCTGCATCTATTGAGAGGATCATATGATTCTTGTTCTTTCTTTTGTTAATGTATCGTATCACGTTGATTGATTTGCGGATGTTGAACCAGCCTTGCAGCCCAGGGATAAATCCCACTTGGTCGTGGTGAATAATCCTTTTAATGTACTGTTGGATCCTATTGGCTAGTATTTTGGTGAGAATTTTTGCATCCATGTTCATCAAGGATATTGGTCTGTAATTCTCCTTTTTGATGGGGTCTTTGTCTGGTTTTGGGATCAAGGTAATGGTGGCCTCATAAAATGAATTTGGAAGTTTCCCCTCCATTTCTATTTTTTGGAACAGTTTCAGGAGAATAGGTATTAAGTCTTCTTTAAATGTCTGATAGAATTCCCCTGGGAAGCCATCTGGCCCTGGGCTTTTGTTTGTGGGGAGATTTTTGATGACTGCTTCAATTTCCTTAGTGGTTATAGGTCTGTTCAGGTTTTCTAGTTCTTCCTGGTTCACTTTTGGTAGTTGATACATCTCTAGGAATGCACCCATTTCTTCCAGGTTATCTAATTTGCTGGCATAGAGTTGCTCATAATATGTTCTTATAATTGTTTGTATTTCTTTGGTGTTCGTTGTGATCTCTCTTCTTTCAGTCATGATTTTGTTGATTTGGGTCATTTCTCTTTTCTTTTGGATACGTCTGGCCAGGGGTTTATCAATCTTGTTAATTCTTTCAAGGAACCAGCTCCTAGTTTCGTTGATCTGTTCTACTGTTCTTTTGGTTTCTAGTTCATTGATTTCTGCTCTGATTTTTATGATTCCTCTTCTCCTGCTGGGTTTAGGCTTTATTTGCTGTTCTTTCTCCAGCTCCTTTAGGTGTAGGGTTAGGTTGTGTATTTGAGACCTTTCTTGTTTCTTGAGAAAGGCTTGTGTTGCTATATACTTTCCTCTCAGGACTGCCTTTGCTGTATCCCAAAGATTTTGAAGAGTTGTGTTTTCATTTTCATTGGTTTCCATGAATTTTTTTAATTCTTCTTTAATTTCCTGGTTGACCCATTCATTCTTTAGTAGGATGCTCTTTAGCCTCCATGTATTTGAGTTCTTTCCGATTTTCCTCTTGTGATTGAGTTCCAGTTTCAAAGCATTGTGGTCTGAAAATATGCAGGGAATGATCCCAGTCTTTTGGTACCAGTTGAGACCTGATTTGTGACCTAGGATGTGCTCTATTCTGGAGAATGTTCCATGGGCACTAGAGAAGAATGTGTATTCCGTTGCTTTGGGATGGAATGTTCTGAATATGTCTGTGAAGTCCATGTGGTCCAGTGTGTCATTTAAAGTCTTTATTTCCTTGTTGATCTTTTGCTTAGATGATCTGTCCATTTCAGTCAGGGGGGTGTTAAAGTCCCCCACTATTATTGTATTGTTGTCAATGTGTTTCTTTGCTTTTGTTATTAATTGCCTTATATAATTGGCTGCTCCCATGTTTGGGGCATAGATATTTACAATTGTTAGATCTTCTTGTTGGATAGACCCTTTAAGTAGGATATAGTGTCCTTCCTCATTTCTTATTACAGTCTTTGTTTTAAAATCTAGTTTGTCTGATATAAGGATTGCCACCCCAGCTTTCTTTTGGTGTCCATTAGCATGGTAAATGGTTTTCCATCCCCTGACTTTCAAGCTGGGGGTGTCTTTGGGTCTAAAATGAGTCTCTTGCAGACAGCATATTGATGGGTCTTGTTTTTTAATCCAATCTGATAGCCTGTGTCTTTTGATTGGGACATTTAGCCCGTTTATATTCTGGGTAACTATTGAAAGGTATGAATTTAGTGCCATTGTATTGCCTGTAAGGTGACTGTTACTGTATGTTGTCTGTGTTCCTTTCTGATCTTTGCTGCTTTTAGGCTCTCTCTTTACTTAGACGACCCCTTTCAATATTTCTTGGAGGGGTGGTTTCATGTTTGCAAATTCCTTAAGTTTTTGTTTGTTCTGGAAGCTTTTTATCTCTCCTTCTATTTTCCATGACAGCCTAGCTGGATATAGTGTTCTTGGCTGCATATTTTTCTCATTTAGTGCTCTGAATATATCTTGTCAGTCCTTTCTGGCCTGTCAGGTCTCTGTGGATAGGTCTTTTGCCAGTCTAATATTTTTACCATTGTAGGTTACATATCTCTTCTCCCGAGCTGCTTTCAGGATTTTCTCTTTGTCTCTGAGACTCGTAAGTTTTACTATTAGATGTCGGGGTGTTGACCTAATATTATTGATTTTGAGAGGGGTTCTCTGTGCCTCCTGGATTTTGATGCCTGTTTCCTTCCTCACATTAGGGAAGTTCTCTGCTATTATTTGCTCCAATATACCTTCTGCCCCTCTCTCTCTTTCTTCTTCTTCTGGGATCCCAATTATTCTAATGTTGTTTTGTCTTATCGTATCACTTATCTTTCAAATTCTGCCCTCGTGATCCTGTAGTTATTTCTCTCTCTTTTTCAGCCTCTTTATTTTCCATCATTTGGTCTTCTATATCACTGATTCTCTCTTCTGCCTCATTTATCCTAGCAGTTAGTGCCCCCATTTTTGATTGCACCTCATCAATAGCCTTTTTGATTTCGACTTGGTTAGATTTTAGTTCTTTTATTTCTCCAGAAAGGGTTTCTCTAATAACTTCCACGCTTTTTTCAAGCCCAGCTAGTATCTTTAAAGTCATGATTCTGAACTCTAGGTCCGACATCATACTAATGTCCGTATTGAGTAGGTCCCTGGCTGACGGTACTACCTCTTGTTCTTTTTGCTGAGGTAATTTTTATGTCTTGTCATTTTTTCCAGAGGAGAATATATGAATGAGAGAACAAAATGCTAACACGTTTACAATGTCCCCAGCAAATATACTGTATACAAATCAGAAAAGACCTGAAACCAGGGGAAGAGAAAGGGAAAGAAAGAAAAAAGAAAGAGGAAAAAAAAAGATAAAAGATAAAAACAAAAAGAGAACAATACAAAAAAAGCAGAATATGATCAAATATGATCAGGCTAGTGCATAGATCAGTGCCACACACTAGATTTTGGGCGTATTTTGGTCTGTTAGAAAAATGTGCCTCCTAAAATTTTAAAGGAAAAAAGACATATATGTACAAAATAAGGGTTGATACAATGAAGGGATGGAAGATGACTGTAAAGACGAAAATTATAAAAGATTTTATAAAAGGACTTGATAAGATAAGAAGTTGTTTGAAAAAAGAAAGAAGAAGATTTAAGAAAAAAAAGGAAAAAGGGAGATAATGTGATCAGGCAGGAGACTAGAACAGAGCCATACACTAGTGATTTAGGTTATATTTTGATCTGTTAGAAGAAACTGTATCTCAAAATTTTAAAGAGAGAACAACTTATATATATATGCCAAAAATAAGGGTAACTACTATGAAGGGATAAAATATGACTCTAAAAATGAAAAATAAAAAAGTTTTTTTTTAAAAAAAGAGATTGATAAGATGTTAGTTGAAAAATGGAAAAAGAAATAAAAAAAAAACAGTTAACGAAAATTAACTTTGATGAACTAATGAATCATGGTAAAAAAAAAGCCATGAATTCTATGTGCAGTATTCCCCTAGCGCTGTAGTTCTCCCGTTCTCCTTGATCGGTAAACTTGGTCTTGGCTTGCTGGCTGTTCGTGCTGATCTTCTGGGGGAGGGGCCTGTTGCCCTGGTTTCCAAATGTCTTTGCCGGAGGCTGAATTGCCCCACCTTTGTGGGTCCGGGCTAAGCAAGCTGCTCGGGTTTGCTCTCAGGAGCTTTTGTTCCCTGCAAGCTCTCGGTACAGCTTTGGAGGACCAGGGCAGAAATGGTGGCCTCCCAATCTCCACCCGGAGGAGCTGAGAACTCGGGGCCCCGCTCCTCATTGCGCCCCCAGAGAAAAGCAGTCACTCCCGTGTCCCCGGTCTCCAGCCACACTCCGTGCTCACTCGGCCTGTGACTGAGCATTGCTATCTCTGGCACCCGACCCCGTGTGGAGTCTCCAAACCCAGCAGATCCCTGCGGTGCGTTCCCGCACCGCTCCTCCCCGGGAAGGAAGGGGAGTCTCCCCGGCTCTGCCGCTTGTTGGGTCCCTGCTGGAGGAGCAGTGGCCCGACTGGGCCGCAGATCACAGTTTATGGCAACCCCGAGCTGAGAGCCCGCGCCTCGGCTCCGTTTCTGCAGCTGGCTTCCCCGCTCCGATCCCTGGGAGCTCTGGCACCTCAGGCACCCCCGGTCTTTCTGTGACCCCAAGGGTCCTGAGACCACAGTGTCCTGGGAGGATTCCACCCCCTGCTAGCCACTGCAGCGACGTCCCTCAGCGGAGCCGACTTCTAACAGTTCCAATTTTGTGCTCTGCGGCTCTAGCACTTGCCAGAAGCGCCGACCGAGGCCCCTCCCCCGCCGTCTATCCTCCCGAATATCGCCTCGGATTCACTTCTCTGCACGTCCTACCTTCCAGAAAGTGGTCGCTTCTCTGTTCAGAGAGTTGTTGCTACTCTCCTCTTCGATCTCTTGTTGAGTTCGTAGGTGTTCAGAATGGTTTGATCCCTATTCAGCTGAATTCCTGAGACCAGACGAAATCTAGGTCTCCTACTCCTCCGCCATCTTGCTCCGCCCCTCTCTGATTCATATTTCTGATCCATTCTTGCTAGTTTATATATTTCTAAGGATTTTTCCATTTCTTCTAGGTTGTCCAGTTCTTGGCATGTAAGCTTCTTACAATCCTCCATATTTTTTTGGTATCAGTAGTAATGAGTCCTCTTTCACTTATAATTTGGTTGATTTGGGTCCTCTCTCTTTTTTCATTGGTTGTTCTAGCTAGAGGTTCATCAATTTTATCTTTTCAAAGAACCCACTCACAGTTTTATTAGCTGTTTCTATTGCTTTCCTGCTCTATATTTCATTTATTTCTTCTGTAATCATTATTATTTCCTTCTTTCTGCAAACTCTGGACTCAGTTTTTTCTTTTTCTAGCTGAGGAGAGCCCAATGTGGGGCTCAATCTCATGACCCTGAGATCACGACCTGAGCCAAAACCAAGTCAGATGCTTAACCAACTGTGCCACACAGGTACCCAATAAAATTCTCTCTTTATCTTTAAAATTTGATGTTTTAATTATTATGTGTCATGGTATGGACCTCCTAGGGTTCATCTTGTTTGGAATTCTCTCTGAGCCTAGATGTCTGTTTCCTTCCCCTGGTTAAGAAAGTTTTCAGCTATTATTTCTTCCATTAAGTTCTCTGCAAATGCAAGTCAGTAAATGTGATACATCTCATTTATAAAATTAAAAAATCATATTTCAATAAATGCAGAAAAAACATTTGACTAGATTCTTCCTCCATTTATGATTTTAAAACTTAACAAATTAGGTGTAGGAGGAATGTTCCTCAACATAATAAAGGTTATATATGACAAACCCTTAGCTAACACTATACTCAGTGGTGAAAACTGAAAATGTTCCCCCTAAGATCATAGCAAGACAAAGGTGCCCACTCTCATCACTCCTATTCATCATAGGACTGGAAGTCCTATCCAGAACAATTAGGTAAGAAGAAGAAGTAAATCATCAGAACTAGAAAAGAAAAATTAAAATAGTCTTTATTCATGGATGACATGATTTTATATATAGAATATCCTAATGACTTCAGCAGAACATTCTTAGATCTAGTCAATGAATTCAGTAAAGTTGCAGGATACAAAATTGTTACACACAGATCAGTAGAATTTCTATACACTAACAATGAATTATCTGAAAAAGATATAAAAAATGATCCTATTTATTATAGCATCAAAAACAATAAAATACTTAGGGATAAATTTAACTAAGGAGGTGAAAGATCTGAAAACTGTAAGACATTAGTGACAGAAATATAAAAACACAAACAAATGGAAAGGTATCCCATGTTCATGGATTAGATGAATTAATATTGTTAAAAATGTCAATACTACCCAAAGCCATCTACAGATTAAGGACAATCCCTATGAGGATTCCAATAACATATTTTACAGACTAGTAAAACAGTCACAGAATTTATATGGAGCCACAAAGCATGAATAGCCAAAGCAATTCTGAGAAAGAAGAACAAAGCATGAAGCATCACATTCCCTGATTTCAAGGTATATTATAAAGATATGATAATTTAAAAAGGTATGGTACTGGCATAAAAACAGACGCATTGACCAATGGAACTGAACTGAGAGTCCAGAAATGAACCCACACATCTAGAGTCAACCAATATTTGACAAAGGAGCCAAGAGTATTCAGTAGAGAAAAGACAGTCTCTTTGATAAATGATGTTTAGAAAACTGATACATGTAAAAGAAAGAAACTAGACCCTTTATACTACTTACAAAAATTAACTCAAAACATTAAAGACTTAAGTGTAAGACCAGAAACCATAAAACTCCTTGAAGAAAACAATGGAAAAAACTCCTTGGCACGGGTCTTGGCAATGACTTTTTATTTATTTATTTTTTATTTTTTTAAAAGATTTATTTATTTATTTTGAGAGAGTGAGAATGAGAGAGAGAGAGAGAGAGTAATGAGAGGGGGGAGGGTTAGAGGGAGAAGCAGGCTCCTCGCTGAGCAGGGAGCCCAATGCAGGACTCGATTCCGGGACTCCAGGATCATGACCTGAGCCCAAGGCAGTCGCTTAACCAACTGAGCCACCCAGGCGCCCGGCAATGACTTTTTATATATGACCCCTAACGTACAAGCAACAAAATAAAAAGTTAATGTGTCACATCAAACTAAAAAGCTTCTGTACAACAAAAGAAACAATCAACAAAATAAAAAGACAACCTACAAAATGGGAAAAAAGTTGTAGACTGATAAGGGGTTAATATTCAAAATATATGAAGAACTTATACAACTTAATAGTAAACACACATATGCACAAATAATTGGATTAAAAAATGGACAAATAACCTGAAGAGACATTTTTCCAAAGAATATATACAAGTTGCCAACAGGTACATAAAAAGATCCTTAGCATCACTAATCATTAGGGAAATGCAAATCAAAATCACAATGAGGTATTACCTCATGCCTGTTAGAATGACTATTATCAAAAGACAAGAAACAACAAATACTGGCAAGGATGTAGGGAAAAGAAAACCCTTCAGCACTGTTGGGATTGTAAATTTGGTGCAGCCACAATGGGAAACAATATGAAGTTCCTCAAAAATTAAAAATAGAACTATCACTTGATGTAGTGTATCTACTTCTGGGTATATGTCTGAAGGAATAAAATACCATGTCAAAGAGATAACTGCACCCCCATATTCACTGTAGCATTATTTACAATAGCCAAGACATGTATGCAACATAAGCATCCACTGATGGTTGAATGGATAAAGGAGATGGGGTATATATACAATGGATTATTTTTTTAGCCATAAAGAAGGATGAAACCCTGCCATTTGTGACAACACGAATAGACCTTGGAGGGGGTAATCATTTCACAATGTATGTAAGTCAAGTCATTATTCTGTATACCTTAAATTTATATAGTGCTCTATGTCAAATATATCTCAAAACTGAAAAAAATTAAAAAATGTGTATACACATACAATGGAGTATTATCCAGCCTTAAAAAAAAAAAGGAAATTCTTCCACTTGTGACAATATGAATAGACCTGGGGGACATTATGCTGAGTTAAGTAAGCAAAACACAGAAAGACAAATATTGTATGATCTCATTTACATATAGAATCTTAAATGGTCAAAATCACAGAAGCAGAGAGTGGAATGGTTGTTGCCGGTGGTGAGGAGCAGGGGAAAATGGGTAGGTGATGGTCAAAAGTCACACAGTTTCAGTTATGCAAGATAAATAAGTTCTGGCAATCTACTATGTAGCATAATGCTGGTAGCTAACAATACTATATTGTATACTTAAAATTTTCTGAAAGGGCAGATCTTATGTTAAATGTTCTAAAAAAATAAAATAAAGGCAAAAAAAAAAGTTCTTACCATACCAAAAAATAAATAAATAAAGGGGCAGAAGGACACTTTGGGAGGTGATGGATATACTTATGGTTTTGATGGTGGTAATGATTTCACAAGTGTAAACTCATTCCCAAACTCATCAAGTTGCATACAGTACATATGTACATTAAATTTATATATTACATGTCAATTATACCTCAATAAAATGTTTGCTTTTAAATAAACACAGATGTTAGCTGGGGCTAGAGTCATCTAAAGGCTTAACTAAGATTGAGGGTTCCACTTCCAATTTCCCATACACGCCTGGTGGTAGGAGGTCTTAGTTCCTTACTGGCTCTTTGCAAAGACCTCAATTCCTTGCCATGTGGATCTCTCCACAGGGCTGCCAGAGTGTCCTTATGACATAAGAATTGACTTCCCCTAGAGTGAGTGATACCAGAGAGAAAGAAAGCAAGGCAGAATTTATGATGTCCTTTATGACTTAGACTCAGAAGTGATGTGAAACACTTGCCCCATGTTCTAGTGGTTCCATTTACCAATCCTGATGGAATATAGGAGTGAAAGGGCACTTACACAGTGGTGAGTACCAGGAGTCAGGGATCACTGGGGGCCATCCTGGAGGCTGGTTAACATAAGAGGTTATATTAACACCTTAAACCAGAAAAGATGAGGGCCTTGGTGAAAGGAATTGTAGTGGGAGAATAAAGTAGACAATGAATTAATAAATATTTAGCACACAGAATTAATGGAAATTGGTGTCTAGCAAGGTATGGGAGAGAGAAAAAGAGAATTAGAGATAACCCCAGATTTCCAGCCTGCACGCCCAAATAGAAGGTAGTACTCCAAGGACAAATAGTAGTTTGCATAGAAAGTTTTTTTTTTCTTTTACTAATCATCTCCGTCAATTACTTTTCTGCACACTTCTTGCTGTCTTCAACATTCTAAGATGATCTCATTCTCAGCTGACAACATAGTCTCTTATCTTACAGAGAACACTAAGACAATCTGAGGTTGATTTTCATCAATTCTCAATCTCATCATCTCAGGATACCATATTTCTTTGGTTCCAAGACATTTTTTTCATATTTGGCATATCTAAAACTGGAATATGAGTTCCAGTCAATTATGCTTTATGTTCAATGAAATATGGCATATTTGTAACTTCATTCATTTTTTTCTTCTCCAGAGGAAGAAAGAGCCTTCTTTAAAAAACCGACCAAAAAAAAAAAAAAAAAAAGAAAAGAAAAAAAAACCAACCAACAAACCAACCAACACTTGATTGTCCCCTGGAACTCTTGTGTCTTTGGAGGGTCAATTCTTAATGCCTTTATTTCTTCTGATTAGTTCAGGCTTTGTATAACCCCGGGTTCACCACCAGGATGGCCAACAGACACATGAAAAGATGCTCAACATCACTCATCATGAGGGAAATGCAAATCCAAAAACCATAATGAGATATCACCTGACACCTGTCAGAATGGCTAAAAAAAACAAAACCCCACAAGAAACAACAAGTGTTGGTGAGGATGTGGAGAAAAAAGACTCTTTGTGCACTGGTGGTGGGAATGCAAACTAGTGCAGCCTCTGTGGAAAACAGTATGAAGTTTCCTCAAACATTTAAAAATTGCACTACTGGGCATTTACCCCCCAAATAGGAAAATGCTAATTCAAAAGGATACATATACCCCTGTCTATAGCAGCATTATTTATAGTAGTCAAATTATGGAAGCAGCCCAAGTGTCCACTGACAGATGAATGGATAAAGAACAGGTGGTATAGATATACAATGGAATATTATTCAGCCATAAAAAAGAATGAAATCTCGCCATTTGCAACAACATGGATGAAGCCAGAGAGTATAATGCTAAATAAAATAAGTCAGTCAAAGATAAATACCATATGATTTCACTCATATGTGGAATTTAAGAAACAAAACAAATGAGCAAAGGAAAAAAAAAGAGAGACAAACTAAGAAACAGACTCTTAACTACAGAGAACACACTGATGGTTCCCAGAGGGGAGGAGGGTGGGGGTGGGTGAACCAGGTGAAGGGGATTAAAGAGTACACTTGTCATGACGAGCACTGAGTAATGTATAGAATTGCTAAGTTACTATATTGTACACCAGAAATTAATATAACACTGTATGTTAACTATATAGGAATTAAAAAAATTTAAAAATTACTAGATTTTGAAAAAAAATCCATGCATTAAGAAAATACATTAAGAAGAGAGGCAAATATGAGTGAAATGAAATTGTGGTAGTTTATTTCTATTTTTCCAAACTACTTTGAAGTCCCCAACACTTCCTGTAATGTTTATATCCCATACTTAAGCCAGTATATGGTTGTTCGAAGTCTTCTCCTTCAAGATAGTGATGGTGTTCCCATTAACACATTGTTCCCATCAAAACATTTTTCAAGTGTTGGGTGTTTGCCTGGCAGAAGACTAGACAGTACAAAGGAAGGACATTTGATCCCTGACAGGCCAGACCATCCAGACCTCCAGCTGTGCTCTCAGCTGGCTGTCTTACTCTTTTTGGCCTGAGGCATTTTTGCATTTTGTAAGAAAGGAGAGACCCAGCAAGGACACCTCATTATCCAATTAAACCTAACAGAGCAGGAATCATGATCTAAATCTTACAAACCATTTTGGATGGGAAGAAACATTAATGGGTTTTCATCAACTTCAGTGAAAAGACTGCCATGCATCTTCTGCAGGTTTTTGTTTTGTTTTGTTTTGCCAAAACATTAAGAAATCCTAGCTGAAAGTGCCTTCTTTTAAAACAGGGAGGTGGGGTGCCTGGGTGGCTTAGTTGGTTGGGCGACTGCCTTCGGCTCGGGTCATGATCCCGGAGTCCTGGGATTGAGTCCCACATTGGACTCCCGGCTCAGCGGGGAGCCTGCTTCTCCCTGTGACCTTCTCCCCTCTCATGCTGTTTCTCTCTCTCTCTCAAATAAATAAAATCTTAAAAAAAAAAAAACGACACTTAAAAAAATAAAACAGGGAGGTAGACTCTGCATTGTCCTGTAAGCTTCTAACACACACCATGGGCTTGTTAAACAAATCTGGCACATGATGGGGTTCTCAATCAGATTCTTTTTGCAACACAACTTTCTGGAAAATATTTAATTTCTCCTAAATAAGTATGGGTAATCATGATGAGGCTCTTCTATCTTTGAATCTAGGCTTTTGGGAGAAATTTCCCTCAGGTTCTTATTGCATCTTGATTCTGTTCCTTCCTTGTTCCATATAGTGTTTCTTTCACCTCCTTTACATCCAATTTCTTCTTTGGGCTTCTTCCTTTTTTGTGATAAAATCTTTATGTCTCTACTCTTTCTGAACAAAAGAAAACTCTTTCCTAGATCCTGCCCCCCCCCTTTTTTTGAACAACTACCTAATCCAACCTTTCCCCTTTGGTTCTTAACTTAAAAAATCATGAAACAAACCATTGTCTTTTCTTTTCTCAAAAATCCTGATCCCTAACTGTTAAACCTTTTGGGTTATTTATAATTTTCTCAACATCACCGACTTTCTCCCTTTATAGTCCTCCCCATTTTTTAATTTTTTTAAAATAAAATTGTAACCTGCTCATATCTTCTTCCCCAAATCCTTCACTTCCTGAAGTGAAAGTTGGTCATCTCATTTCCTCACTCTCCCCATTGACATCAGCATCAAGCACAGACTCTCAGTGTTGATTACAGGATCTACCATTATCAGCTTCCTGCTTATGAAGTCTCCAGTTTTATCTCTTTCCACTTGCTGCCTTATCCTCCACACTCCAGCCAGGCTGAATTACTTATAGTTCCTTGAATATATCAGACTTATTCTGTTCCACTTTTGAACTTTCTATATGCTCTTCCTCCTTCTGGAACATCCCTTCATATTTATTATTCCTATTTAAATTGTGTTATTGTTCCATGTTTATCTCTGTCCCATCCTACACTATAAGCTAGAAGCAAAGACTGTTTATCTTGTATTGTTATATCTTCATCACTCAAAGCAATGCCTCTCACTTAGCAGTTATTCAGTGAATATTTGTTGATTGACCACGTGCATTATACAAAAATCACTGTAGCATTTATCTTGCCACTAGGGTCTCAATGCTCTTTTTTCTTTTTTTTCCTTTTGGTCTTAGGTCTGTTTAATCTCCTTATGTTTCTTTTAGTACATCATGGTAGCCTCTTCTTTTATCTCTATTTCAGAGTCTTTCCCTTCCATTGTCTGACGCACAGCTGTAGAGTTTTGTTCACTAAGTACAATTCTGACCATACGACTTCTTTGCTAAGTAATTTTCAATGACTCCTCACAGCTTGTATTATAAAGGTCGCACCTAGGAATTCCTACAGGCAGTAATCCTTTCCTGGTTTATATTTTATCAGTCTTGTTCTAGTAACCTCCACCCCAGTAAGCAAACTACCTGTGTCATGATTTTCTGTGCATGCTGTTCTCCTCCCTTGCTCATTAGAGGGACTTCCTCTCCCTCTATTGAAATTTTAGCCATGATTCATGGCTCAGTTCAATTGCTACTCCTCTATAAGTATTTCCCATACTCCCCCAGGGGACAATATAGTTTTTTTCACCTGTGTTCACAAAGCACTTTGTTTTTACCTCCTTTAGGCACTTGTTAAGGATATTTTTGTATTTGCAGTTCGGTGATAAGGTGAGAACGAATCTTACTCATTTTTGTACTCCCCAGAGTGCCTTGCCCATATGTGCTCACTGTTGAATCAAATTTGTTAAAGATATTAATACTTAAAATTAAGCTTTAAATCACAGTAAGTTACATATTTTATTTTTTATCCAAAACAATGGACCGTAATCATAACCAAAAACCTAGTGGTAGTTATGTTAGAGTTTCATTAATGCTTTTCTTTTCAAACATAGGACTTTCCCTAACGTATATGAAAGAAATATTAGCTTAATTGACCAGGACAAGAAGCCCACCCCCCCTTAAAATATTGCAATAAATAACATGAATATTAAACATGTTTTCCATGTTTAAAAATTGATTAAAAAATACTTTGGCTAAAGCAGTTAGAGAACAAACGAAGCTCATTTAGTATTTCAGAAAGTGTTCTTAGTTATGTCCTCACACTCTTCATTTGTCAAAGGCAAGAACTGTTCTTTTTGTTGTATTCTGCAATAGTGTCCATTCCTTTTGGACCCTGCACTCAATAAAATATTTGCTGATAAATAAGCAAGCATCCGTGTGGCAGGGTAACAACCAGGGGCTTAATATTTTCCTTTCCATTTCTTCCTTCTATGTATGAACTTGGAAAAGTCATCTCACCTCTTTAGACGGGGATTGCCTTATTAATAACATGGAGATCTAATATCTGAATGAGGATAGGGAGCTTGTTTAGATGACTAGAAATACTCTTTTATTATATTTTACTTTCTACCTCTTCTGAAGCTCTCATTTAGTCATGGGCACCCAAATCTTCACAAATTCCTTCAACATTATCAATTCTATCATGATCACAAATGCTTTAATGAAGGTTGATCATATGCTCAATATTGCCTGGAGCATGTTGGTACACTTCATTTTCTGCCTACTGGAAGGACTCTCTAAGTCAGAAGGAAAAATCAGAGGACTCTGCAGGAGAGGTTTCAGACAAAGCAGAGCTATCTATGCCCTTGCCATGTCTAAGGATGGTCAAACATCACAAGAGATTAGTCTCTCAGATAAAGGAATTTGCTTTTATGAACAACCCCCAAGGATGGACTCAGGCCAATCTGGCATCTGCCATAGAGCTTGCACATCCAGGAGAGCTGCTTCAGGTCAGCAGTCAGAAAGTATTTCTTCTGCTAGAATGAACCTCAAGTGGAAGTCTTCTCTGAAATATAAGCCCAAAGACATATTAAGTGTTGTCTGCAAGTGACAAAAATTATATTTGCTTATTAGCAGGGTTAATAGGCATCTTTCAGCAGGTCTTATTTCAAATTGTGTTTTCTCAAGCATGAACCAAGGGGCTTTTGAAATTTAATCAGGCACAAAAAAGTTACATGCACTGTTTCTATGATAACTGCATCAGCCTGATAGAAACATTAGAGGCAAACTATGTTTTAGTGACCGCAACATCTTTTCACAGAGATCTATAGGAAACCACAAATAGACTTTAGCAATCAAGTTGACATTTCACGGATGGCCTCCCTTGCTAACCTCAAACAGTTCATAGACAGCCACATATTTTGATTTGCTTCCTCTCAGGAGGCACTAAATTGTTTGATGATATGGCATGAAGATACTGTAACACTCTTCCTTCCAGTTGGACCAATAGCCACTGTCTCCTAAATGGATGGGAGACTGTGACCTCAAAGGTCATGTCCATTCCTACAGTCTAAAGAGAAAGGAATCAGAGAATGCTGTGGATACAGACTGGTCAGCACCCCCTAACCTAAGAGAAAAGAATGCTTGCCTATGTTCTAAGTAGTATATAAAATCTGCCAAAATAGAACTTCATTCCAGAAAACCTTAACTCTACCAATACCTTGTGACAACACTAAAAACAATTTCAATCACCCTTTATCTGCTAAATTTTTAGCATATATTAGAAGCCATTTTCTTTTAGATAAAGAACTTTAATGGACTAAATATTTACTACACAACTACCAATTACCCTGGTTTTCTTACAGGAATGGCAGATATCCTTTATCACATATTCTAGTCAAAATTCTGACATCAATTATATTCATGATCTATCCTAACACATATTGCCTCAGAACATCTGCTTGGTCCCTCTATACTAGAAACCAAATTTCTTGAGAAACTGCTTCTTAATTATCCTGTAAACATTTGAACAGTCATAATATTTATGAATGCTCATTAAACATAAGTTGATTATACTGTTTGCTTGACATTCTTTATTTGGGAGAATGTACCTCAAAAGAAATCTTTTTAAAAGCAAACCATTATTAGAACATTGTGTTCTATAAATAGACATGCCTTCTTGATACTCTAGGGACATAGGAAAGGAAAGAGGAACTGCTTGGTATAATTATCAAGATCTCGACTATGCCTTTGCTAATAGAGCACAGGACTTTTCTATTGAAAACAATAAAAAGTCCTCATAATTCCAGACTATCATGCTGACCAGATACAATACGACTTTGCAGAGTGCAAAAAAGAACACAAAATGGTAGTCAGAATGATAAGCCTACTAAGTACTGGAGTTATATCATGGCATATGGCCTTTGACTCCAACTTCAGAGTTACAAAAATACAGAAGTAGTATTTCAGAAAGCATGAACAATCTTGAACTGTTAAGTTCCTTTGAAAATTGATCCTAGTACAGCTGAGCTGTAGAGTGAAAGCAAGTTGATTTATGTCGAAATAAATTACTGAGTGCCATTTCTAAGACCCAGAAGACTCTGTAGGTTGCATATTAGTGGGTTTATATCTAATTTTAGGGACTAAGACATTTCTAGTTCACTTTACCATTTTTCTTGCTATACCAAATGAGATCAAAATAAGTGCCATTTACTGAGAACTGACTGATAGTTTCCCAGGTTGCAATGTTTTAATTAAGAGATAAAAAGAAAAGACCATATTCTACTGTTCAATGAAGGGAGTCCTTTATAAAAGGCTTATAAGAGCATGAGACAGATTTTTATTTGATAATGAAAGGCAAAACGTATAAAAAAGAAATTGGAAAAAAAGACTTTAAGCAATAAAGTGGCACTAAATGGGTTTTCTTTCTTTTTTTTGTAAATAACTTCAGCAGAAATTAGCACATTTTCAAACTAGATTTACTTTTATTATATGAAAAAGCATCAAAACCTTTTGGAAATGCCTAGATTGATAAATAAGGTGTAAAAACTGCCCCCCACATAGTTTGAAACATTTGCTTCTATTGTTTTTCTTTTCTTTGCCTTTACAGTTTTTTTTTTAAATCACTGTCTTCCTACTGAAAAGAACTCTGCATAAAAATATTTAAATCTATATGGTTTATAGGGAGGAAGGAATTATTTTTGTATCTGGATTGTTCAAAAACACTAACTGTATTTTAGTTGTGTTATTTTAATTATGGCAGCAAAGATGACTGGAACTATAAAGAAACATTTTCTTAAGTGAATTTTGTGTAAAATCTATTTTCTAAATAAAATTTATAGAAGCTTTGGAAAAATGAAAAATTTGCATTTATATTAAGTTCCCAATTCAGTTTTGATAATGCACTTGCTAAATTTTTTAACCACAAATATGAATGTCTAAAAAAATTTATAAAGGAAATAATTATCTCATGGCATCTATGATAAAAGGCCAGAAAACTAACATTGATTTAAAAACAAATAAAAAGAACAATTGACCTTATTTTTTTCTGTCTTCTCTTGCAAATACAGGACACCATGTCAGTCTTATTTCAATAAATAGTATAAAAAGCAAAGCAAGTAAACAAAAACAACAACAACAACAAAAAACTTATACTTATTCAGTTGGCTTTCTTACACTATAGTCCTGGACTAGGATCTGGATGTTTTGGAACAAGAAGCCAGGCCTGCTTTGCCTTTCTACTTAATTTTACAGAGAACTAGGACAATGGTAACATGTCATCACTGAGGGCATGCTGTGCAAGATTTATCTTCCTGTATTCAAACAAATCATTAGATTTATCTTTTTTGGTATCATAGGTCTTCATTGAGTCAAATAAACCATATTTTGTTTACTACAGTGGAAAGATATAAATGCTAACTACTGTTTAACTTTATTTTATGAGAGTGAATATTATATTCTTCTTTCCAGTGACCTTTTATTGCCTCGTGAATAAGGAAATAATTTGCTAGACAGAAATAGCAGCAAGAGAGTGATGGAATTTATGAGCAGGCCAACTCTTCAAAAACTGAGAGAGAAACATGATAGTTTCAGAATAAAAATAGAGAATTTTTCTGTACCCCATTTTCAAAACTTTTACTAACTTTATATCATACAGTAAATAATACACAAGATTTAAAAGATATACAACTCCTCAATCTTTTGTAACAGAAAAATAAAGTCAAAACCTGTAATAGATAAAGTATTTTGCCAAACTCTTAAACCTGTGCTCCTTTAGAAAGGAACATAGAAAAACAGGTAAGGAGAATGCTTTTCATATGAGAGGAAAAAAATAACCCAATTGTAGCAAAATGAAAGAGTACAACATAGTGGCCAAGACCGGGACTTCTGGAGCATCACAGAACAGTTTAGAGTGGTCTGAGAGTGGGCAGATTACGTGCTTTCTGAACCTGCTTCCTCTTGCGTATGATGGAGATCACATCAGTCCCTATCCTACAGTGGTAAGATAAAAAATCAGATGAGAGATGTAAAACACCTTGCATGGTGCCTAGCACATTTTAACCACTTTATAAATGTTAACCATTATAACTAATTTTAGTCAACATGAAATGTTTTACTGGATCCACATAACTCATGTTTGCATATGTTAAAATTGTGGCCACCAAGTAAAAATTTGCAAAGCACATCAATCCATTGTCTAATCTTTCTTGGAGCGCTCTGGACAATCTTTTCCTGAGATTTCTTGGTCTTGATATTGTATCAGACATTGTAGTTTGAAAGAAGCTTAAAAATCAAGTTTTCAGGGATTCTGCTTATAATGGAGAAAGCTGGGAAGAATATTGCTACCATCCTTACAATAAGAAGAAGATGACTAGTCTCTGAAATCTTAACCTTTCCTGAACGCATTAGAGAGCTGAGATCACAGGGAAAAGCTGAGGCTGATGGTGGAATGAAACATTAAAAAAGATATTTCAGAAATTCAGTGACTACCCTAAGCATAAAATGCTGCCAAAGGAATTTGAATTCTGGGGTGCACAAAAGGGTAACCACAGCAAAAACAATTTCCATTTCCAGGTATAAGTGCTATTTATGTCAGACACTATTGTACAATATATCTAACCTTCAAACAAGAAATATGAGAAACATAAAGAGGCAAGAAAAAATAACACACTGCTAAGAAAATCAATGCAATAGACTCCAATATGATCCAAATACTGGCGCTATCACATGGGGATTTTAAAATAACAATAGTTAATGTATTATTGTGATTAATAGTGGAAAAAGTAGACAACATATGTGAATGGATGGGAGTATTCAGGAGAGGAGTGAAAAGTGTAAGAAAAAAATTAATGGAAATGTAGAAATAAAAAATACAGTAACAGAAATAAAAAAATGACTTTGATGGACTCATCCAAAGGAAAGAATTTCACACTGTTGAGGAAGGAATTTGTGAATCAAAGGTCAATAGAAATTACCCAAACACAACACAAAGCAAAAAGAGTAGACAAAGAAAGAACACCCAATAGCTGTGAGACATATCAAACAATCTAACATATGTATAGTTGGAATATCGGGAGGAGAATGGGCAGAAAAAGTATTTAAAGAAATAATGATTGAGAATTTCCCAGGACTAATGAAAGATACCAAAATATAGCTCCAGGAAACTCAGAGGATAAATATCAATGAAATGCATCCAGACAATCATTCAAACTGCTAAAAAACAAAGACAAAGTCTTCACAGTATCTGGAAAAAAGGACACATTACATCCAGAGAAACAAAGTTAAGAATTACATTAGATTTATTATTAGAAACAATGGAAGTAAAAGACAATTCATTGAGATCTTTAGAAGTATTGAAATTAAAAAAAAAACCTGTCAACCTCAATTTCTGTACCCAATGAAAATATTTTTCAGTAATAAAAAAGAAATAAAGAAATCTTTAGACAAAACCTTACTGAATTTGTAACCAAAATACATGTGCTGTAAGAAATGTTCAAGGAACCCCTTCAGGCAGAATAAATACACAAGACAGAAACTAGGATCTACATAGGGATATGAAGAGTGCTGGAAATGACATGAATAAATGTATAAAACTTATTATTTTCTTATTTAAATTCCTCTAGTAGAAAATTGTCTCTCTACAACAACAATAGTAGTGATGTGTGATAGTGTTGTGTGTATTGTGTACAGCTAACATTAAAAACTATATGGTAAACATTTTATAAAAGATTCAAGTGAATAATTGGGAGCACACTGTTGTAAATTCATCACACTATATGTGAAAATGTATATTATTTGCATGGAGGCTGTGATTAAAGTTGTATATATAAACTCTAGGGAAATGAAAAATGGCATTTTAGAGAGTTATAAATGATAAGCTAATAGTGAAGGCAAATGCGGAATCATAAAGTACTCAATCCAATAGGCAGCAGAAAAAGGAAGAGAGAATAAAAGAACAGATGAAATAAAAATAACTAGAAATATAGTCCACTTTTAATAACAATATTGATAATTACATTAAATATTAAACAGTTTAAGTACATGCATTAAAAGACAGATTGACGGGATTAAAAATAAAAGAACCAACTGTATACTACCTACAAGAAACCCACTATAAACATAAAGACGTCTATAGGTAAAAAGAGAAGGGATGATATACAAAGAACCATTCAAGCAATAACCAAAATAAAACTAAAATAACTATACTGATATCAGAGAGTTGACTTTATAAACAGGAAACCCTCCTGATTATTGAGAGCAGAATTGCATGAAAACGCATGGTATTTCCATGAATCACATCACTCTGCAGGTTAGCAAGGAAGACTTTGTCACTTTTGATTATATACTATGTATGGATGAAAGCAATCTGAGAGGCTTGAATAGAAAAAGTAAATTAAAAACTGCAAAACTAAAATTGAACTACTTGCTATGATCCACAGAATCAACTTATTGTTGAAGACCCCTATTATGGTAATGAGCCCAACTTTGAGACTATCTACCAGCAGTGTGTGAGGTGCTGCAGAGCCTTCTTGGAGAAGGCCTGTTATCACCACACCAGTTCCTCTTCAGTAAAGCCAAGGCTGTTTCTTCAGTTGAAATTCTTTTTTTTATCTTAAATAATTGTAGATGGGAAATCAGTTATTGTATTTGACTGAAAATAAAAATGTTTCATCCAGACCAAAAAATATTTTCTATAACAAGGAATATTTTGAGGGAAAAAGATTATTATTTACTAATAAAGAATCAATGTACCAATAATATAATGATCCAAAATATGTACACATCTAACAACAGTGCTTAAAAATACATAAGGCAAATAGTTATAAAAGTGATGAGCAAAATAGACAAAGCCACAGTTGTAATGGGTCACATTATGCTTTTCTCTCAGTAATAAAACAAGCTGGAGATCAACAAAGAGAAAATGTAAACAACACTATGAACCAATTTGATCTAATTGACATTTATAGTACACTCCACTCAATAACAGCAGAAAAAAATTCTTCTCAAGTGCTCATAGAACTTTAATCAAGATATTCTAGACCCTGAAAGAAAACACAGGAAATTTAAAAGGGCAGAAATCATGCAAAGTATTTTCTTTAACCCCGCAAATTAAATTAGAAATTGACAACAAAAAGATACTTGAACATCTCCAAATACCTGGTTCCAAGACTTACTATACAGGTACAGAAATCAAGACAGTGATGTACTGATAAAAGAATAGACATAAAAATCTGTAGAACAGAATATAATGGCACATATATGGCCCACTGATTTTCAACAAAGAGAAAATTGTACTTTAATGGAGAAAGGATATTTAGTGCAATAAATGGTGCTGAAACAATTGGATACTCATATGGAAAAAAGTAAACCTTGGTTCATATCCTGCACCATAAACAAAAATGAATTTTAAAAAATAGATCATAAACCTAAATGTAAAATATACAAAATAAAACTTATACGAGAGGGTTGCCTAGGTGGCTCAGTTGGTTAAGCGTTTGACTTTTAATTTGGCTCAGGTCATGATCTCAGGGTCGTGAAATTGAGCCCTGTGTTGGGCTCTGCACTCAGTGCGGAGTTGGCTTGTCTCTGTCCTTCTGCTCCTCTCCCCACTTAGGCGAGCTCTCTTAACTACATAAATAAAATCTTTAATAAAAAAATAAAAATAGGGCACCTGGGTGGCTCAGATGGTTAAGCGTCTGCCTTCGGCTCAGGTCATGATCCCAGGGTCCTGAGATCGAGTCCCGCATTGGACTCCCTGCTCCTTGGGAGTCTGCTTCTCCCTCTGCCTCTTTTTTTCTCTCTGTCTCTCATGAATAAATAAATATAATCTTAAAAAAATAAAAATAATAAAAATAAAAATACAAGTGAAGATGGGAATAAATCTTTGCACTCTTGGGTGTGATGCTGATTTCTTATGTCTGATATCAAAACACAATGCATAAAAGAAAAAATGGTAAATTGGCTTCCATCAAATTTAAATTACTGTTCTTTGAAATTTACTGTTAGAGAATGAAAAGATAAGACAGAAAGAAAGAAAAATATTTTCAAAATACATTTTTGATGAACACCTTTTATCTAGTATATAAAAAGAACTCTAAACTCAATGATTAGAGAACAACACAACTGAAATCAGGCAAAGACTAAAAAAATCCACTGCACCAAAGACATAATGAAGGATAAGTTTAGTCATCTGGAAAACAGGTCAGGAGAACATATACAAAGTGAGGCATAGAAAAAAATAAAGAAAAATACAGAAAATAACAGAAGGCTTATGCAAACCATAGTAAAAATCCTTCAAATCATCTAACTGAAGCTCCAAAAGAGAGAAGAGAGAACATGGCTGAATAATTTTTTGGGGATAGTCACCTCTTGTCACGTAGCTGCCTAGAGAGCACCCATGTCAGTATAAGTAATCCAGAAAGCAGCCCAAAATCTGGCAGAACAGACTCTCCGCAGCCCTTGCATAGACAAGAGGCCACAGCAAAGCAGATCCACCCCCTCCGATCACTCTTGGCAAGATCCCATCAAAGCGGTGCCACAAGCCTGGCAGTGTGTGCATGGCCCAGACAAGGGTCAGCACCACTCCAAAGTGAGTCTTGTTCCAGGGAGAGGGGAAGATAACCACACACCAGTCTGACTGTGACCCCAGCAGTGGGCTGGGGGCAGGCAGTGGGTCTGACTGCAGGCCCCATCCACCAACAAAAGCTCCTTAGGGGACTACACAGGGACAGTGTCTGCAGTTTGGTGCTACAGCATCTCTGGCAAACGCCTGGTCTGACTCAACTCAAGCCCAAGGCAGCCCCGGACCAGCCCACTAACACCACGGGCACCGGACTCTGTCCACAACAGGCAGAGAGCCATCGCAGACAACAGGACTGAAGGCAAACACCTCCTAGCCACAACAGTAGGACACCCTGGAGCAACACACATAGGAGACACCCCCTGAAGCACCAGGTTCTGGGGAACAGACATTGCACTGCAGGACCTCTTCTTCATAAAGCCACTACTTTCAAGTGCAGGAGATGTAGCTGACTTTCCTAACACAGAGAAACAGACAACGCAAGAGACAGAATGAGGAGACAGAGGAATATGTCCCAAATCAAAGAAGAGGACAAAATCAGAGCAGGAGACCTAAGCGAAATGGAGATAAGTAATATGTCTGATAGCGAATTTAAAGTAACGCTCATAAAGATACTTGCTAGAATTGAGGCAGGAGTGCAGGACCTCCATGAGACCCTCCACCAAGAGATAGAAGACATAAAAGAGGACCAGTTAGAGCTATTGGACTCACTAAACGGAAATAAAAATAGACCATCTGGAATAAATAGCAAGCAAGAGGAAGTAGAAGAAAGGATCAGCCACCTGGAGGACAGAGTCATGGAAAGTAATCAAGCTGAGCAGATGAGAGGGGGAAAAATACGCAAAATGAAAATAGACCCAGGGAACTCAGCAACACTGTCAGGCCTAACAGTCACGTGATAGGGATCCCAGAAGGAGAAGAGCAAGAAAAGGTGGCAGAAGATTTGTCTGAAGAAATAATAGCTGAAAACTTCCTGAATCTGGGGAAGGAAAGAGAAATTCAGATCCAGGAGGCACAGAGAGCCCCCAACACAACCAACCCAAAGAGGTCTGTGCCAAGACACAAAGTAAATAAGACGGCCAAAGTAGTGATAAAGAGAGAATTTTAAAAGCAGCAAGAGAAAGGAAAGCAGGTACATACAAGGGAAACCCCATACGGCTATCAGTAGGTTTTTCAGCAGAAACTCTGCAGGCCAGAAGAAAGTGGCATGATAAATTCCAACTGCTGAAAGGAAAAAATCTACAGCCAAGAATACTCTATCTAGCAAGGCTTTCATTTAGAACAGAGGGAGAGATTGAGTTTCCTAGAAAAACAAAATTTAAAGCAAAACCAGCCACGTCCCTGTCACACACAATGCCATCGGCCTGTAGGTCCCAAATTCGCAGTCCAACCGCCCTCCTACCCGAGTCACCATGCACAGCCTGCTACCTGCTCAATGCCAAGTCAACATGCCTTCACCTCAGATTGCCAAGGGCTCAAATTGACACTCTTCCCCTCAAATTCCAGCCCCTGTGCTCAAGTTTGTGCACAAAAGTGGGCATAATCATAACAGCAGAATGAAACAACCAAAACATCTAATTATTTCTGTGGAATATAGAATGGATAAAAGGAGTGTGCTAGGCTGAGAACATCTCCAACAAGCACATCAAAGAACAATACATACAGCATGAGTCTGGTTAGTAAAACAAAAAAACCTGGGAAGAATAAAACAAGATGAAACCAGAGAGGGAGACAAACCATAAGAGACTTCTTAAGCATAGAAAAGAAACTGAGGGTTGCTGGAGGGGAGGTGGGGGGATGGGGTAACTGTGTGGTGGACATGACAGAGGGCACATGATGGAATGAGCACTGGGTGTTGTATGCAACTGATAAATCACTGAACTCTACCTCTGAAACTAATAATACACTATATTGTTAATTAATTGAATTTAAAATAAAAAATAGGAAACCCCCTCCATAAAAGAATTTTTTGGGATAGAATGGCCAGGTACTTTCCAGTGCTGATGAAAAATATCAATTCACAAATTCAAGAAACTCTGCAAGCCTCAAGAAGGATAAAAATAAAGACCTAAGAACGTTAGCAAAACTGTTAAAAAGCAAAGACAAAGAGACTCTGAAACAGCCAAAGAAAAATGACATTTTAGAGAACAATCATAAGACTTAAAGCTGATTTTCCAACAAACTGTGGAAGTCGACTGAAAATAGAATGACATCATTGAAGTAATTAGATTAAAAAAACTGCCATCCTAGAATTTTATAACCAGAGAAAAAAATTCCTTCCATAATGATTACATTTTAAACAAACAAAACTGAGACCACCTTTCGCCAGCTGACCCATACTAAAATAAATTGTAAGAGAGTTTCTTTGGAAGTAAAATGACCCCACACAAAAATGTAACAATGAATAAAGAGCCCTGTAAAAAAGAAATGATTGTTGACTCTATGAAACAAGAGACACTTTCTTGGGTGTTTAAACTATGTATGGAATTAAATTACATTACAACAATAATACAAAAATAAAAATATGAGAGGGTAAATGGAGTTGATATGGTCTAAAACTCTAGTATTATCCTGGAAGTGGTCAAGTATTAATTTGCATAAGATTTTACTCTTTTATTTTTTAAATTTTTAAATTTTTTGCAGAAGATTTTAGTAGGTAAAATATCCCTATTGTAAGTTATAAGGCAACAATGAAAGGAATAGGAAAGTAATGTAGACCTAACTAGTTAAAAGAGGGGAAGTTAAATAATAAAGATATCTGTCAATCAATAAAACAGAAGAGAAAATAAAGCAATCAATAAAACAGAAAGAGTATTGTAAAATGGGAGTGGTGTGCAAATAGAGAACACATATTAGGTTATAGTTTTAAATACAAATAGAGTTGTAATACATTAAGTGTATGCAAACTATATAATCTGTTTGAAGACTAAGATTGACAGACTTATTACAAAAACCAAATTCAATATAAGCTGCTTATAAAAACATCTCTTAAATGTAAGAAAACAGAAATGTTGGGAAAAAATAAGGGAAAAAGGTAAACTATATGAATATTAACCAAAGAAGAATAGGTCCTGTAGCAACACTAATAACTTTCATAGAAGATTAAGGCAAAACTAGAAATAAGTAGTACTCTTTCATAATAATTATGGGTTCAATGCACAGTGAAGATAACATAGTTATAAATCTGTATATATCAAATAACATAACTTTAAAATATAAAAATAAAAAATTTATAGAACTAAAAGGAGAGGTATTACAAATCCACGATTATTATGTGACACTATCATATCTCTTTCAATAGCTTTTAGAACAAACAGACAACAAATTCAAATGTATCTATTTGACAGACCTGGAGCAGTTACTATTTGCTGCTAGGTTTCCCCACAGATGCAAGAAAAAGTGTCTTTGCAATTTCTGTGTGATTGTGGCAGCCAAGATTGAATAGAGGAATACAGGAGTTAAAAAAACATGGAGGAACTCATGTTGCAACTCAGATTTAACCTTATAAACAGTGAAGAGCCTGTTTTATTCCAAAAAAGGAATCTAAAATTTGAATTTACATGAGAAAATAAAATTCAGCAAGAATGCAGAAAATCTGAACAACACAATTAATACACTGCACAAGAAGACAGAAAACATAGCCTTTCTCAAGTACATGTATTTTATCCAAAATTTGACCATATTCTGGGCCAGTAAGGAAATCTCAACAAATTTTTAAAGATTGAAATAATGTGCATAATTTTATTTTACCACAGAAGAATTAAACTAGAATTTGAAGTCAAAACAACTAAAAAATATCAAACTATTTAGAAATCAAACAATACATTTGTAAATAACTCAAGCACCAAAATATGGAATTTAGAAAATATTTAAAATAAATGATTTTCAAACCGTGGGATATAGGAAAATCTGTGCTTAGAGGGAAATTTTTGGTCTTAAATGCATTTCCTAGAAAGAATATGGGCTAAAAATGAGTTAGCTCAGTTTCTATCTTAAGAAGCTAGGAAAAAGGAACCCTACAAACAAACCCAAAGAAAGTAGAAACAGGTAAATAATAAAAATAACAGCATAAATCAAAGTAATAGAAAACAAAGGATCAAAAGGTGCAAGCTTCCAGTTATAAAATAAGTAAGTCCTGTGGATATAATGTAGAGCATGGTGACTAATAATACTGTAGTGTGTATTTGAAAGTTGCTGGGAGAGTAGATATTAAAAGTTCTTATCACAAGAAAAAACAATTTTAACTATGTGAGGTGATGGATTTTAACTAGACTTATTGTAGTGATCATTTTGCAATAAACATATGCTGAATCATTATGTTGTAACCCGAAACTAATATAAAGTCACATGTCAATTACATCTCAATAAAAAAATAGAAAATAAAAAATTCAACAAAAACTAAAGTTGGTTCTTTGAAAATATTAAGAAAAAAAATTACAAATTATTACATCAGGAATGAAAAACTGGGCAGAATCCTGACACAATTCTCAATAGAAGGACAACTAGAAGATATAAGTGAGCAACTTTCTAACACTACATGTAATAATTTAGACAATATTAAAGAAGATTCTAGGAAAATAGAAGAAATGGAAGTTTCTAGTAGCTCTATTTATATAAAAGTATTGAATCATTAAAAAACACATAATAAGAGAAACTCCACAACAAGATGGCTTTACAGGTGAATTATCCCATATGTTTAAAAATGAGGGGCGCCTGGGTGGTCGGTCAGTTAAGCATCCAACTCGATTTCGGCTCAAGTTATTATCTCAGAGTGTTGTGAGAGTACTGAGTACTGAGTACTGAGTACTGAGCCTGCTTAAGATTCTCTCTCTCCCTTTGCCCCACCTCCCCACTCACATGCATGTGCTTGTGCTCTCTCTCTCCCAAAAAAATAAAATAAATCACATCATCATGTACTAACTGTTGCAGAATACAGAAAAAAGAAATACATACCAATTCTTTTTATGAAATGAGAATAAGCTTCATGGTAAAACCTAACAAGGACATTAAAAAAAAAAGCAAAGTCTGATCCCTGTCATGATATTAGAGGCAAATATTTGAAATATAAATTTTTTAAAAGATTTTATTTATTTATTTGACAGGGAGAGACACGGCGAGAGAGGGAACACAAGCAGGGGGAGTGGGAGAGAGAGAAGCAGGCTTCCCGCGGAGCAGGGAGCCCGATGCGGGGGCTCGATCCCAGGACTCTGGGATCGTGACCTGAGCTGAAGGCAGATGCTTAAAGACTGAGCCATGCAGGTGCCCCTGAAATATAATATTAATAAGTTTAATACAGAGACATAGACAATGATAATATGACAGCATCAAGTGACACTCATTTTAGAAATACAATGTGGTTTACCATTTGATAATTGATTAGTTTATCACCTTAACTGAAAAAAAAATGACAGCTTGATAGATGAAGAAAAAGCATTTGACAAACATCAGAACTTATTCATGATACAAATTTCTGGTAAGCCAAGAATAAAAGGAAAATTCCTGATAAAGTAACTACAAAGAAAACCAATAGAAATTATTGTAAGTTTTTTTTTCCTGGAATCAAGGATCAGGCAAAGTTACTTGCTATTATCTGTTGATTTCAATTTTATACTGGAGATTCAGTCAGTACAGGAAGCAAGAAAAATGTTATAAGGATTAGAAAAGAATAAAAGAGAGGGCCATTATTTGCAAATGTCATTTTTGTGTCTACAGACAATTGGAATGCAAAGACCACTAGATATAAGATTAATATATAAGAATTAGTTATACTTCTATACATCAGTGACATACAAATTAAAAATAAATTTACAAAAATGTCATTTACAATATTATCTAAAATATCAAATAGGAATAAAAATAACAAATAATGTCAAAAACATTGCACTTCACTACACCAAATACTACAAAACATTATTATGAGAGCAAAAGAAGATTCTGGTAAATGGAGAAATACGCCATCTTCACGGATGTGAAGATTCACCATTGCAAAGATACTGAATATCCCTGAAATGTTTCATAAAGTTAATGTAATAAGAATATAACCAGTTTATGGAAACTGACAAGCTAATTATAAAACAACCAGAGAAATGGTTTAACCAAAGGTCCAAAAATAGGGAAATCTTAAAGAAGAAAATACAACTAAAAGATGTATGTTACTAGATGTTATGATGTACTTTACCCATACATATATCAAATGATAAAAGTGGAATTACAAAACAGTCTTGAAGAAGAGCAAAAATTTAAAAATTATTTTAAAAACTGAAGAATATATGCTTAGATAAATATTTTTTGAGTAAGACTCAAAAACTAAATATAAAGAAAAATTTGGGAATCTGGCCTCATTAAAGTTAGTATTTTCCATGCAACAAAGGATATCATATGCCTTTTAAAAAATGAGATAAACTATGGAAATGTATTTGCATATAACAAAAGAAGATTGATATACAGAATGTTTTAAAAATCTTGCAAATCAACAACAAAATAACAATATAAAAATAATCAGGTGATAAGTATGGGAGATATATAGAAAAGAAAACCTAAATAGCCAATAAATGCATAAGAAGATGATTAATCTCATGAGGATCCACACAAATGTAATTTGAAGCAATAGTCAGATATAGTTTTGCATTCATCCAATTGGCAAAAATTAAAAATCCTAATAACATCAAGTGTCGGCAAGAACAGAGATGCTCCTCGTGGGAGCAGGATCTCTACATGGTGGTGGTGGAAATGTGTTTTGATATGTCACTAAGAGAGCAATTGGCACTAATTTCCACTAAAACTGAGGATGCACAAGCCCAATAATTCCTCTTCCAGAGTTGGTGTTGTTTCGTACACACTGTACTAAAGAAAAACTGGGAAGCAATAAATCAGTAGGTGAATGGATAAATTGTGGCATGTTATTGGCTGGGAGGGGGATCATCCAAGTTCAGAGTAGTTGTAACTTCAGAGAAGGAGAGAGGGGGACGTATAGTCACAGTGATAATGAAAATGAGGGAATGATATTCAATGTGATATGTCTTAATACATAAAAGTTAATACTTGCAATATCTGGGTGTTTCCACAAATATTTCTTACCTTTCTAAGTTTGAAATGTTTTATAATCGAAAAAGAAAAAAAAATAGGTTAGTGAACTTGTTCTGGGTTAACAGCAGTTTGAATGGAGGGATGGGAGACAGTCCAAGGAACTGAGCTGATAAAATTGACCCATCTTGGCACCCGATTAATGAGGGAAAATGGAAAAGCAGAACGTGGAAGGGGGAAGGGAGAAGGGTGGGAGAGATGGAGAGAGAGATCACAGGAGAAAGTGCGGTGTAAATGTTCGGGGAGTGGGTGGGGAATGGTTGGGGGTAGGACCTGGACTGGGGACAATGGTGCTATTAGCACAACCAGAGAACAGGGGACAGGAGGCTCAGGAAGGAGAGGATGACTTTCATTTTTTTTTTTTTTTTAAAGATTTTATTTATTTATTGGACAGAGAGAGACAGCGAGAGCAGGAACACGAGCAGGGGGAGTGGGAGAGGGAGAAGCAGGCTTCCTGCTGAGCAGGGAGCCTGATGTGGGACTCGATCCCAGGACCCTGGGATCACGACCTGAGCCGAAGGCAGACGCTTAACGACTGAGCCACCCAGGCGCCCTGACTTTCATTTTTGAAGAGTGACTTATGGCTGCCGATAAGACACCCAGTTATAGATGTAGTTGATGGCAGCTAAAATGGGGAGAGAAATTAAGGATGAAGCTGTACTGTTTGAAAGCAACTAAATTGAAAACTGAGGCCATGAGTTAGCGAAGTTTCCAAGGACATGAGGGTTAAGAGAGGAAGAAAAAGAACCACTACAAAATCCTTGGCATAACCATCACACCGGAGTATCGGCCTCTGAAGAGCTGCCAGGACAGAAGGGGCTACGAGACACCATGGGGAACCTGGAGAGGCTGGCCCAGAAGCCAGCCCACAAGAGAACTTCACCAAATGGTGCTCACAGGTGTTCACATGATGGAGACTCGAGAGAGGGAGAGAAGGCAGGTAAAGCTGCTGTGTTTAGCAACGAGGGGGTCCCTGAGGACTTCAGAACACTGAGAAGAGAGAGGCAATACTTCAGGCTACCAGGGTGATGGTCTGGCTACGAAACGTACACAATAAGGATCGGGGGCATAAAGGAGCTACTGCATGCTGGACCGAGTGTCAGCTGAGAGGTGACGTTCTGCCCATTCTCGTTGCTCCTCCTGAGACTGGCCTTCTTCCAGACTCGGTGAGGGCTCCTCCAGGGGTGATGACCCTCTCACCTTCCTCCCGTGGGTCTAAGCTGGAGAGCCTTGGGGAACTGCCTGAGAAAAAAAAAAAACTGTTCATCCCAGCCCTGCATAAATAAATGTCACTTCACTGTTCCCTGCATCTGAATCACTGATAGCCTATATTTTGCTGATCTTGTTTATCCTTGAAGCTGTCCTCAAACATTTCCCAGTCTCCTGAATTGCATACAAATGGATGAAGATTTGAAAAAGTGTGATTGCTGTTGTTTGTTATTTTGTCCTGCCACTGTGCTTTCTTATGCCATCTGGACTGGAGGTGGACTTGTTAAAAAAAAAAACACCCAGAAAGGACAGTCTCACGAATTTGAGCCTACAAGAGAGAAGGAAGTCCTTAGTCTCTCCCCTAGAAAACAGATCTTTACAGAGTTTCCTGGCCAAACATGCAGCCAAGATGTTGCTAAATCTGGGAAGCTTATCAAGTGCAAACTGTGAGTCTTCTCCTTACAACTGTGTTCAACTACACACGGTCTGTTTGTTGCTTTAAATGAACATCACAGGAATAATCACAACAGACACCTGTATGGCACGGTACTCTTTTCAAATTATTTCCACATGCAAGAGATGATTTCATATTCCCAACAACCTGGTGAGGTTCTGAGACTCTGAGAGGCTACATGGTCAAGGTGAAAAGCAAGGCAAGGGCGTAATGGGGCCGGGTCTCTGAGTGCCCTGCCAGTGTTCTGCAACACTGTGGTTTATCTTCAATAGATTCCACAGCTGAGACTTTAGATATCTGCCTTTGCCTATGACAGCAGTCAGGAAGGAGGAAACGAAAAGGTAAATGTTCACCCCACACTGATAGATGCATAACTGATTCACCATTTCTTTGTGCAAAGGGTGGAATCAAGGATATTCATGACAGCCTGCCTTCAAGGAGATTATTGTTTGTTTAGAGGAAATTACTTGGCAAGCTAATCATGCTGGAAGCCTGGATCCCAATGGAGCTTGGGCTTGCCCTGAATGAGAGAAGAAGGGGAAATTTTTGGTTGAATCAGGAAGAAAGAGGATGCAAGAAGGGAAAAATAATGGGGCAGAATCAGGGAAAGACAAAAGGCTTTATGTTCTGTATTATGATCTTTCCCTAATCTCTCAAATCTAAATTATGAGTCTCATGGAACAGTTGGGGTGAGTACATGGTGTGAGGACAAGAAGTGGGTATTTTGTGTTCATATTTGAAAAGATTAAATCATTTGGGTGCAGAGAGAAAAGTGAGAGTTCAATTAGGATGCCAGAAAAATTGTGGGAATCTCTCTGGACCATGATAGGCTATGGATTTGGGATTTAGGCCAAGTTCAACTGCATTTCTGAAGAGCAGGAGGCCTCATCAAGCACATGTATTACTTCAGAAATTAGAATTTTCAAAGTATTTGTTTGCATGTCTTTAATCCTCTAAATCAATACACAAAAGAAAACAATTATATATGTGTACATATGTATAATGTATAATATGCATAATAATTGACTTATTCAAAAAAATGTGTCATAGTAATATAGAATCTCAGTCTAAGTGAGGAAGAATGTTATACTTTTCACTGTACTCTCTTCCAAAGGCAACATTGGCTAACTATGAGGAGCTGCTTATTGGAGACTTTTAAGAAGATGCTGGTGATATCTGCTGAGAACATTGTAAAGACAATCTTCACTGCTAGAGCACTAACTTTCACCAACTATAAAATGGGCCCCTCATTAATTTTTTTAATTAGAAGAGAAAAATGAGGGGCTATGAAGTCATCAGAAATATTACCCAAGGTAATTTCCAATCCTTAACAACAAAAAAGACAAGCATAGCAAAGAATTAAAATACAATTTGGCTTTCAGCTTCAATTTCTGACAAAGTTATTTGCTCCACTAATTGTCTAATACAAGTTTGGTCTTAAATCTATTTATTCTCTGACTCAGACTGGATTCTGAAAGAAAGAGCTAGAGAAGTTTCAATATACTCATACGATCCATTTCAGATGTTCCATTTCACACTAAAGATAGACTTTCCATTTCCTCCTTCCTCATTATTGCTGAGAAAAGAGATATGTGTCTAGTTTTCCTTGCAAGAAAGATATTGTACAAAGATTTTTCACTTGTTGGAAAACTCTAGGATGAAAACAAAACAAAAAAAACCCCAACAAGAAAACATCTCTTTGTTTGCTAACACTAAACCGTGAAACTGAGCCCAGCCCAGAGACTGGGTCCAGGTGAAGAAGGCAGGCAGGCAGAATTGGCACCACGCAGACTGTGAAAATTGTAAAGTGTGAGGAAGAGCTGTAAAATTTAATGTCACATTCATAAGATCTATCATAAAAACTATTTTTTAAAAGATTTTATTTATTTATTTGAGAGAGAGAGAGAACAAGTAGGCAGAGTGGCAGGCAGATGGAGAGGGAGAAGTAGGCCCTCCGCTGAGCAGGGACCCAGATGTGGGGCTCGACCCCAAGGCCCCAGGATCATGACCCAGCCGAAGACAGCCTCTTAACAGACTGAGCCACCCAGGCGCCCCCAGCTTAAACTATTTAAGACAGGAAGGAGGCAAGCTGTAGGGAGAATTGGCCCCAGCAATGAAGGGAGTGAGAGAGGAAAAAGAGGAAAGAGGAAAGAAAGAGAGGAATATGAAGGGAAACCACAGAGGAGCAAGGGATATGAAAAGTATATTGGTTTCCTTTTTGCTGCTGCAATAAATTACCCCAAACTTAGTGGCTTAAAGTAACACACATTTATTATCTTATAGGTGTGGAGGTCAGAAGTCCAAAATCAGTCTCAGTGGGCTAGAATCAAGGTATTGGTAGGGCTGTGTTTCTTCTGTGCTTCTTCTGGAAGCTCTAGCGGAGACTGCATTTCTTGCTTTTTCCAACTTCTATTAGCTGCTGCTATTCCTTGGCTCCTGGATATATCACTCCTGCTTTCATGATCTAACTTTTCCTGCCTTCTCAGATTCTAACCTTCCTGTGTCCTTTTTAAAAGAACCCCTGAGATTACATTGGACCCATCTGGGTAGTCCAGGATAATCTCCCCCATCTCAAGTTCCTTGATTTAATCACATCCACAAAGCCCTTCTCACCATATAAGGTAATTATCAAGTTTCTAGGATTAGAAAGTAGACATCTTTGGGGGTGGACATGATCCAGCCTATTACAGAAGGTGTTCAGAAAATATCACAAGGAATGTTTGTGATCATAATTAAGTATATGAATGGACATTTAAGTACACAGGGAGCAACCAGCCCAGTTATCCTAGAAATCTTCATATGGGGTGAATAGGTGATGCCATATACATTGGTAGGATGCGTGTTTTGTGTCAGGGGCCATGTTAGGGATTTGGAGGGAGAGAGACTTTTGATCCTAGTTATGGGGTAAATATCTTGTGCTTTCTCTCATTTCCTTGCCACTTCCCCATTCTTATTCTTATCCTGGAAAACGATTTAACTTTCAGTTCTCTACTTAGACATTCACTCCCTTCAGGGAGCTTTCAATGAACCACTACATTCCCCTATGAGACAGGGCATTCCCTGGCCTCACTTCTTTCAAAGGGGGGAGGATATTACCTTTCCTGAAGCCAAGGGAAGCAGACTCCATGAGAATCACTTGTAAAGTGAGTCTCTGAATTGTCCCCTATTCTGCTTGGATCCCCATGACTAATTCTGTTGAGGTAGTGTGGAGAGAGAGGAAAGAGAAAGATGTCAAAGGTAATTATAGGGATGGTATTACAGCAGCCTATTTTCCTACTACCTAGCGTGGTAAACCTATATGATTTTCCGTGTGTCAAGTGGACACTTAGGAATGTGATGAGTCAACTTGCTGATACTCTACTGCAGAGGAGAACGATCCGAGCAGCTAAAAGTTGTACGACAATCCACCTGTGTTGTGAGCTACGGAAGAGGGACGATGGTAGACAAACTGGAAGTAAATCTCCCTTACCAGGAAACTGAGTAATGGGGAAATCTCTGTTAAGTCCTCCTTCAAGATCCGCAGAAGTGCTACATGGGGGTGTCCATTCATACACCCTGAATATTCTACCTACAATCATACCCACCACACAATGGATACCAGCAATGTGCCGGCAACACAGAGAACATTCACAGCTAGTCTATTTAGATCGAGAAGAAACAATTATAAGCTCAGTTAAGACTTACTTAGCCTTTTCTATTTCCTTTCACAAATCCCCAACAGAGAAGGAACAAGAATCTAGAAGAGGAAGGGGGGAAAGGCATGCGTGAGCCACATCACCTCCTATCTCTTTGAAGAAGAGACAAGGAGAACATTGAGTCGGATCTGAAACTAAAACTTTTTAAAATGAATACAACTGAATTTTAAATACTAGAACGACAAGATTCTAATAACTATAAGTGTCTGAAAAAGTATAGAATCTGGCCAACATGTTATTAAAGAAGACTATCATTGGAATAAACATTTCATTTATATGCCCAAGAAGTTGTGTCCAGTTAATAAACAGGTTATATAAGCATTTAGGTTATAAGATCATACTAAATTTTTGCTCTCATTCTCAGCTCTTTGAGGACAGAGACTATTGCACCATGGAGACAATTTAATTGCAAGGGACCTAAACCTGCTCCAACTACTTCACCAAAAAATGTGTTTATTATAAGCATAGACACTTCACTGAAATCCAGGAAGAGATGAAAAAACAAGCCTTGTGAACAACATTACTTTGGGTAGTTTGGCAACTAGGGGTTCAGGTTTATCGACCTTCAAACTAATGATCCACCCATAATGAAACTCAGCCAGCATTTGGCTCAGATTCTTTTACTTCAAATGAGACAGAGACAAAGTTAGAGATGGAAAGAGAGGCAAACAGACAGACAGACTTAGCCAAACTTATGAATTTATTCAGTTAATGTTGGATGAGAGATTGGCATGGTGTTATGAGTAGGCAGTTCAAGTTATATAAACATTATTGAGTCATTTAATAAATGCAATTTGTTTGGCTTGAGAATCTTGGATTTTGTTGGTTTATAATAATCACAGTAGCTCAATGATGAGAATGTGAATATCCCCCACCTATCCTGAAGGGGTAGATTTGGAATAGAGATATATAAAAAAAGCCCCACATCCCATTTCTTGTCTCATTGAAAGTTTTCATAATTAATATATTCTTTGTTTTAGCATTTTACTGTAATTGCAGCAACCAGCTGCAATGTCAGGGACTAGTCAGCTTGCTGCTGCAATCTTTCTACCCACTTTGGAGGTATTTATCCTGAGTAGTTTCTTTTCTTCTTTTCATGACATTTAGGTACCTTGTAAAAATCAGTTTGTTGACATGGCACATCACGTAAAACCTCAATAGATTAAAAAAAGCAGCCCAAATGGGGTAGGAGTGGGAGGTGGGAAGGGCTTGTCCCCACAAGGAGTTATATCAGAAAAATGTGCTTTTTTTTTGTTACCCATATCCTTGACTCCAAAAATTCTAATAAACTCCCAATACTATGGAATTCTACCTTCTCACAGCTTCTCCAGAACACTTCTTCACTGAGTCAGTTTCTGTGGTGCTGGGAAAGAAGGAAAGTGAGCACATCTCAACTGGGTCAGGTATGACCTGTTGATGGTTAAGGGAATGCAAGATGATGGAGGATAGTAACTACATAATGAAAGAGACAAATGGAAAAAAGATATCCACCAGGGTGGCTTTGATTCCAGACCTTCTCAAATGAGGAAAATGCCAGACTAGCTCTTATAAGGTTGCCCTTATATGGTTGTTCTAAAGTTAAGTGTTTTGTCGTCAAGCATTATTTATAGAGGAGTTCAAGTTCACATAAGTTATTTGTGTTTTTAAATTCACAGAGTCCTACATAAACATTGATAGAGATAGGAAGAGAAGAAGCATATGGAAGTGTCACAGGGAAGGTTCTTCCATCAGGAAGGCAGATCTAAACTTAGATGTCAGATGACAATGGAAAAATACAGCATAGTAAGCCCTTCCTCTTCTGGCAGAGTGCCAACTTGTGACTCTTATGGATTGATGAGCAAAACTCTGATCTCAAAACCTCTGTAAACTCTTGCTTTTTCTTTCCTATGCTCCAGACTAAAAAATTACATTGTCTTCAGTTATTCTTTCAAGGGAGATGCAAGAGGTTACAAAGAAAAAAAAGATGCAGGAACGGGGAAAATCAGAAATTACCTTCTAAGTCATCATAAAGCAAGTACGTATACATGACAAACATCCAGATACACATATTTATGTAGAAATGACAGTTAAGTGATAACAATAAAAGAGCTCCTCCAGTTTCTAAACATGGATTAAGACACTACATCTACTTTCATATTATATTCCTTCCAGCAGCTCTGAACTTTATGTGGTTCTCTACACATACCATCTACACTCATGATGCCCCCAATGCTTAATACCCATCCCCACTTTTTCCTCAAGTAAGTCTTACTTGAGCTTTAATGCTCAGTTTTAGTGAAACTCAAGCTACTGATAAATAAATCAGAGGCTAAAATCTTTCTCTCTCTCTCTCTTTCTCTCTGGCTATTGAAGAAATAAAAGGATTACTAATTATGAGAAAATGTGACTTTCCTAGAATTATCACAAAGATGCCATAGGTAAGTTTTTCTCTTATTCTGTAGATAAGAGGTTTCCTAGCATTATTGTTTTAGCTGATGAACTAGTTTGGCAGGTGAAATCTTACGTGGAAACCTGATACATAACACAGATCAATGGAAAACAGACCCCAGGGTCCTCATCAGAGTGCCAAGGCACTTTTTGGACGCCTTATGTCCTATGAGCACATATGAAATCAAGTGCTCCAAGGTAGCTGGAGCATTACAGGAAGAAAGACTCCCCAGGTCTTCATTTTTCAAAATGTCTTGTTTTAATTCACGAAGAAAATGGTCTTATGTAGGTGTGAATTATCATGATCTGGCCTATAAAATCTATAATTAATACTGCCACTATAGTACATGGTAGAACTAGTGGTAATACATCTTTCTCATGTGTGAAATAGGAATAATAATGTATATTATTATATATTATAATATACAATTATATATTATGCACAATAATATATAATATAACATACATAATAATGTATATCTTGTTGACTTCATAATCAAAGATAATTCAAGAAAATGAATGTAAAAACACATTGCAAGCAATTACACATTAAATAATTGTTGTTCTTTCCCTATTTTTGACAACAGAAGCTAAAAAGTGGACTGCTGAATTTAGGTAAAATATGACTTTATTGAAATTAGCAAAATCTAACCACAGATACATTTTGCTTCTTTTTAGAAAATAGGAGACAGAGTAAAAGAAAGTCTATAAAACTTTTGTACAAGTCAATTCAGTGTTTAAATAAAAAACTAATGATGTATTGTATGGTGACATAACATAATAAAATAAAATTAAATTAAAAAAAAAGTCAATTCAGTGTTTTTTCTTTTCTCCTGGAATTACCAAAAACTTGATGAAGGATAAAAACAAAAAAGGTAAAATCCATCTTCAATAATCTTAGAAGACAAATTTAATCAACAGTTGCCAAAATATGTGTGAGAACTGCCAAAAACAGCTGATATCAGGCAGAGGCTGTAAGGGACAAAGTGCTAATAAACATGGAGACTGACAGGAAGGCTCCTCACTAGCACTTCAACAAAAGCACCAGCTAAGTACACTTCTTGACCATAAGAGGCTATCCTAAAGTATAGAGACTATATTCCTTGCTTGCAAAAATGGATGTGGCCACTTGAATGAGAAGGGCTGGTGGTAGAAATCTCCTATAAGATGAGTTGATTCAGAAAAGCAGAGGCAAAGCTGCACAAAGAATCATACAGAGAAACCATTTTAGGAATAGGCAGCCAAGAGATAAAAAGAGACTTTGGAATTGGAAAGCTCTTAGTCTGCAAGATTATCCTAAGCCCTATCCTTTACCTGCTTTTCTATCTCCTACTCCCAAACTTGCACAAATACCTGGCCCAGAAAAATTCATGTCATGCTATGATGAGAAAAAAAAAGAACTAGCTAAGTATCAATGCAAAGATAACATAAGAAACCAAGGGGAGAAAAGCAGTATTTTTTAATAAAGAAAATGCATAAAAATATAACCATGGTACAGAAGAAAGTTATGACAAAATATTTTGCATAAATTAAAGAAAACTTATATAACCAATTTCTTCTATAAAGGAATATCAAAAGCAGCAATATAAGAATTCAGAGAGGAGGTGGGGAAACAACAGAACCTGACAAATGAATTGGCAGAGCATAAGAAAGAAATAGAAAAACCTATCATTTAGAAAGGAAGACAAAATTGGAAGGAACACAAGAGACAATAGGCATGAAGAAACACAATAAAGAAATAAGTCATTAACATGAAATAGAAATTAAACAATCTTTTAAAAAAAGGATTAGGAAAGAATGATAAATAAAGGAGGTAGGCAAAGGAGACTCAACATAACCATAATTGCAGGCCCTGAAGAGAATCAAAATGCTGAACAATGCAATGTAATAGAAGAAAAGATTTAAAGTCATAATTTCATAAAGTGCACCAAATAAGCAAGAGTTAGTCCACATTTTGTAGGGCATGTATATGGTAAAACTGTCTCAGAATTTTCAACATCATTACCTATCATGAGAAAGTTAGTGAACTTTAAAGCTAAAGAACATCTTTTTTGTTAAGTATGCACAAGACCAAGTCATTGTAAGGTAAGTCTCATCCACACTAGAACACCTTTGAGAATAAAAGGGGACAAGGCAAATGCTAAATGTAATGAGATGCTTGATAGTCATATGGCAACATTTCTTGAACAAACCAGAACCTATAATCACCCTACTTTAAAACAGCAACATTAGACATAAGTATTCTGCATAGTAACATTCAATGTTGGAAATCAGTAGAGCAACATCCAAGATTTTTAAAGAAAGCCATCAATTTCATATCTAGAAAGTTCTTCTAGTATATAGACAAATTTCATTAAAAATACCAGAACTCAAGGAATAATTTTCCCACAAATACTTCTTGGATAAAATATTGGTGGACGACTTCAGCCAAGCAAGGGATGGTTGGGGAAATTATGATACAAGTACTGTTGGTGAGCACTGAAAATAATTACCTGAAGAACAAGCACTCAAACAGGTGTTGGGATTGGGGTGAAAAGAAAAGTAAGTAAGTAAGTAGCATGTACCCTGATAATGGAGAAATGCCATAACTATCAAAAACAAGGAAGGGAAGAGCAAAACAAGGGAGGGAGAGGGAGTTTAATGATTCTTTCATCTATGATAGCTGGGAGTTAAAGAATATTTAAAGACAGCAAATCAAGTAATCAACTTTATTTAAATAGAAGTACTTCAGAATACAAACTAAACACAAAAGAATATTATTGGCTGAAAGTGAATGGTGGGAGAGTGAAAAGAGAAAGGGTAGAAGGTGAAATGCAGTGATGTGATCAATGTTTACGTTAGGAGCCTAAAGGCAGCATGTAAGAGCGTAACTAAATAAGAACCTTTAGGACAAAGTGAAACCTTATATACAAAAGGAACTAAATCTCAACAAAGCAAAGAAAAACAAGTGACACCTGTTTAAAAAAACTATTAAAAGAACTTCCAAATGGATAAGAAAAAAACAACTACCTTATAGAAAATGAGCAAAGAACATGAATAGAGTTCATGGAAAAAGAAATTCATTCGTACTAAGAGAAATAAAAATTAACAACAACTCTAAGATACCACTTGCAAGTAAACTATGGGCAAAACCCTAAAAGTCTCATCATATGTTGTATGATGAGGCTATGGGGAGACACTTTAAAAAAGACTTTATTTTTTATAGCAGTTTTAGATTCACAGCAAAACTAAGCAAACAATACAGAGAGTTCCCATGTTCTCCCTGCCTCAACATGCTTATAACTTCCCCCACTATATCAACATCCTATACCAGAATAGTACATTGGTTACAATAGATAAACCTACATTGACACATAATTCTCACCTGAACTCCATAGTTGACATTACAGTTCACTTTTGGTGTTGTACATTATAGGGGTTTTGATGAATGCACAACATATATCTACCATTACTAGACTTATAATAGTTCCAGTGCCCTAAAAGTCCTCTGTGCTGCCTTTTCATCCTTCCCTCCTCCAAAACCTTGGCAACCACTGATCTATTCCCTGTCTCCATCGGTTTGCCTTCTCCAGAAAGTCATATAATTGGAATCATGCAGTAGATGACATTTTCAGATTGGCTTCTTTCACTTAGTAATATGTATTTACAATTCTTCCATGTCTTCTTCATGGATTGACAGTTCCTTTCTTTTGGGAAGACATCATGGAAGTGTTGTTACCACACTTAACAGAGGACAATTTAGCACACCTGCCAAATACATAAACTATTGAATCTAGCTTTAATGGTGAGCTCATTTTGGGGAGGGGCTTGTGTGCCAATTCAAATTCTCTAAGTAGTGGGAAACATGAAGATTTATCAGCATGGAAGTAATATAATTAAATTTGGGACTTGGAAGGGTCAAATGGTAATAATATGTGGGCTGAAATTTACAGCCAAGACAAATTGAGTCAGAGTAACTTTATAGGAGACTATCTTAGTTAAGCATAAAATAATGAAGGCAAGAACTAAAAGAGTGATGATGGGAATTTTAAAAAGATGATTAATAATTAAATAATTCCAAAATAATAAACAAGGGAATCTGTAAACATTAGGACATCTTGTAAAGATTTATTTATTCATGTGTTTAACAAAAATGTATTAAATATCTACTCTGTACCAGCCTGTAAAATCGACACTTGCATATTGGGCTTGGAATAAAGCAAAAGAAAAAGTGTAAGTATGCTTCAATGTGTTGGAGATGAAGGTTTAAGCCTCAGACGAGAGGCTGATAAGCTTAATTTTGAGATTCATCCTCAAGGAGATAACGATTAAAGCAATGAAGCTGGAGCAGCTCATTCTTTTGTGCACTTCAGATCAGAGACACAGAATTTCCAAAAACTGAACTTTGGGCATTTTTTTTTTTTTACAATTATAAGATAGAAAAAGAAATAGAATTCAACAACACAGATACAAATAGGAAAAGGCTCAGTAATGTGCATAGCCATGGAAACAAAATGTGCTGAACAATCAGAATGAGAAGATGATAAAAAAAAAAAAACACCAAAATCCACAAAGAAATTGCTAAGGTCAGTTAATTTGACATGAAATGTGTCACAGGTGATTTGACAGACTATAGAGGCAGAGTTACAAAGATCTGGTAAGTAATGGGTGCTGAGAAAATTTAAGCATGGATAGAAATGATGAATTTGAGAACTAAAAGTAAGGAGAATCCTAAGGAAGTTAAAAGAAGAGGAAGACACATTATTTTTTTAATAAGCAGAAAATAGTGCATTTATGAAGACTGTGGAAGGTATCAGTGAAGAGGGAGAGGTTTAAGATTCAAGGCACTAAGATCCATGGGAGATCAGGTACATTTTGATGTAAAAATATGTGAGAAATCAAGTATCATACTTGTTAGGGATGGAATTGGCCTTGGAAATAACAGGAGGAAAGAAAAATATTGATTAAAAATGGATCAGGGCTTACTTATTCAAGAGATTGAGATGAAATGAGAAATAAAGCTACAGAACAGAAAGCTGCTACTACACAGAGGTGCTGTTTTCTTGTGTCAAAGGCCCTGGAACATCAAGCAATTTGAACAACAACAACAAAAAAGAAATATATTCATATAGCTCCCCTTGAAATCATGGAGAAACATGCCATTAAACCAACACCTTCTAATGCAGGCATAGTTGAGTCAGGCAATATTGTGCATTTCAGTGATGAGGATGTGAGAAATATATCCAATATGTACTGCTCACTAGATAAATTATATATTTTATAGTTTATAGAGATATTCCTACAAAGAATGACAAGGTAATCCCATTATCCAGTGATGCATAAATGCTGTTCTATCTAATCTTGTTAGTTGAATGGAGTATCAGCATTTTCTATTTGTTTCTCTTTCCACATACACTGTGGGTCAAATCACATCAGGAAGCATCCATGGATATGGTAAACAGCTCATGCATACAACTGGCTAGATGTACCGCAACTTTCACTTTCAAATCAAGAGTGAATCCAGTCTGATATTTCTGATGGTTAATAATTATTCACTAACTGCCATCAGTTTATTAGTGATAAGAACACGGGCAGTTAGTTTGGAGGTATGATGACTATATTTTACATTCTAAAGTCAACAAAAATAAGTAATAAAGGAGTTAGTTTGGCCAGTCAAAAATTCATGTGAATAGGCCTTTCTGGCAGATGGTAGTGGACTGCTACCTACATAACTGTACCACATTGTCCAATAATCCATGTAATATGTCATATGTCACATGCCATTCTTTTCTTTTTCAGGAGTCCCAAACACAGATTTCTATTTTCAATTGTATTCCAGGTTTTTTTCTTTTCTTTTTCCCACTCTGTGTTAGAAGTGATGGTATTAGAACTTTATTGATGTTCTGTGCTTCATTGATTAAAGGTCTTCTAATTAATTTCAATTGCCCTAAATAAACTTATTTTGTAGGGGTATAGTTTACCAATAGTAGTAAGATTCGAGTTGGTAGGGTTATAATTATATTTATAAAGTTTGTCATTTTTTATCCCCAATGCATAACTTCAAAAAGCTTTTATGTATTAATTTTACTAAAATTGTGTCTTCATTTATACTGTGAATGGCAACTTTTATCTCTAAGGTAAAAATAAAATCAGTAGCATTATAAGTTATTGTAATGAAGGTTAACACACAGAATTTTACTTTATTGATGCTTTCTCAGGCCTTTCTCAAACTTACACATTTATACAAAGTTTCTTTGAGGTTTTATTTTTCTTCATATTCATTTCTTCTATTTCCCAATAAAATTGTCTCTCTCTATGTTGCTGTAAACAGCCATGACATGTAACACTCTTTCCCATCGAATTTTAAAGAAATCATATTATAACTATTGAGGCTTAGGATAATGGTTCCATATAAGAAAACCCTATGACTTGATCTAGTCTATTGTTACCATGAGCCAATATCATGGGAGCTCCTGTTACAAGTGAGAAATCCTGCTGGGCAGTTAGGCTGTGATGAGGCATAAGATGAAGTCCTTGACCTCCAGTATTTTCAATATAGGTGAGGAAACAGAACTTAAACTGAATACAGAACTTAAAATGCAAAGAAATCACACATTATCAAATTGTAATTGGAAGAAGAGATATACATAAAGGCCCCTGAAAGAGTAAATGAGGGATAGAACCACTTAAACACATGGAAGTAGAACAGCACAAATAAATTAATCTGTTCACACTCCTAAATCATTATCACACACACAGTTACATGCCAAACCAATTAATTTGAGATCATTAACAACGTGCAAACAACAAAACACAAAGAAGCATCATCATTTCTTATGCCACTAGGATCATTTAAATATGTTTCTTTAAGGGATTTACCAAATGTCTGATGGCTTACACATGCTATTTCATTCATTCAGTTCTCTAGATAAACCTGTGGAGTGAACTCAGAGAAAGTAAAAATCTTGCTCAAGGTCATTCAGATAGCATCTAAGTCAAAATTCAAATCCAGATCTGTGTGACATCAAAGCCAATGTTTCTTCCACTGTTTGCTTCTGTCTCCTTTAAAACATAAATCATGTAGGGTCCCTTTACATCAAGGATCATTCCTTCACTGAAGATACCCAGGCTGTGTCAGATCAATGTTTTCTGAATGTCATTAATTACATTCAGTAAAAGTTGGTATAAATCACAACTCTGTGAGACAGCTTTTAAAATCATCCATCTCAAACACCAGCACAAGTATTTTATGGAATCTTGGGATGTGCTATATTCCCTGTCACTAGAGCTTCTTCCGCTCTTCCCTCAAGTTAATCCAACTTAGTTACACGACGTTCATAGCTCCAATCAATCAATGCTTCTGTGGGGAAGCCTTTCACTATCCTCCTACACTAGTCAAATTTCTTTCTTAAACACCCATGCCTCTTAAACACTACCATGGTGTTATATCCCTCTTGGTTATAGCGCTTACTGCATTGATAGCTTTAAACCTTCCTGAGTGTGAGGATTTGATGGATGTCTCTTTATAAACTTCATGAGGATAGAGACAATGCTTTTGCTCAATACGGTTTCAAATTCTAGCATATCATACTTGGAAAAAAGAGCTTAAAAATATATGTTGAATATCACAAACAGTCTTGTACATAAGGGGGTCTATTAATAAATGATATTATTAGTGACTCTTTTGGCAAGCTGGCATTTCTACTTTCCATGAGGTAATACTGAAGTAAACACACATGTCAGCTAGAATTTCACAGCACCCTATGAGATCATTCAGATTATGATCACTCAAAATCACTCACATTATGAAAGAGTCAACAGAGAGATAAGAGAATGTCAATATTCTTTATGTAGGTGGGTTTAAATAATTTTATTTACATAAAGAAATAAGAATGAAAATTAGAGATAGATTTACCAAAAAAGCTAAATTCAACCTTAGACATTAATTGAAAGTAGAAACTGTGGTGTGTACATATGTAATACATTTATGATGTTCTTAGTACATAGAGCCACTCAAAGGCCAGTGAGTAAATGGATGAATGCTTGGCTCTTGCAAAGCACTTCACATATATTGTTTTATTTTTACAATTCTGATTGGCATATTTTCTCACTATTCTCATTTGAGAAACGAAGCTCTGAGAGGTTAAATAACTTGCTCAAGTCACTGAGACACTGAATTGTGAGGCTAAGATCAGAACTAATTCCAAGTTTATCTAGCTCCAAAGCCCATTGCTCATCTCATAAAACCTCATTACTTTCCAATATACACTACAGGAGAGAAATAGGTGGCTAGAGGGAAATAACTTTCATCCTGTCTAGGGATGGGATTAAGATTTTTCTGTTTGAAAGATGAATAGATTCTCCCAGAAGAACAAAGATAGAGGTGCAGAAATGCACAGGAGAATGGACTTGGGAGAATTGGAGATGAAATGAGGAAGGCCAGTTAGATCTCAATTGTGAATGCTCTGGAATCTTCATAACCAAAGGGATGATGTAGGAAGGTTTTACAAAGAGGACTAACAAGCAGAATTGTGTTTGTATTTTGTGAAGAAATATGGGCATAAATTGGAGCAAGTGAGAGATCAGAGGCAAAGAAACTAATAGTATCCAAATAACTTAAGGAAGAATGGCAAAAACTTTGAGTAGCATCAAAGACAATGAAGAAAGATGGGCTTTAATTCTAGAGCCATTCTGGAGTTGTCTACAAGATTGGAGATCACTTATATATGAAGAATAAAGAGGAAATACTGTTAATTTTTCCACCTTATACTACTTGGATAAGTTGTGGAATTGTTAAGCAAAAGAGAGATCTTTGGAGGAAAAGGGTTTGGTGTGTAGAATTGATGAAATAATGAGTTTAGTTTGGGGCATGTGCAAGGTATCCAGGAGGAGAAAAATAGTTTAGAAGTGGAAATTTAAGAATGAAGCTTAGGAGAAGAGGCCATACAACGGATGTGAATAAGGAGTTATTAAAGTTATGGGAGTGTCTGGGATTATGGGTAAAAGGTAGAATTAGACAAAAATAGGATCAAAGACTGAATAATGGTGCAAGTTATATTTAACTCCAAGTAGTCAGGAACCATGACTAGTTTGTTCACTATACTAACTCCACATCAAGTGTAGTATCTGGCTCACAGCAGACAATATCTGTCTTAAATGAATAGATAGGTAAAGAATGAATGAAAGGAATAAAAGTCTTTAAGAAGTCTGAGAAAAAAAAGGACAAAGATGAAAGTAGTTGGAAGTAAAGCTGAAGAGTACAGTGTGTAGTTGCACAATGTAGGAGAAATTGCTGGGACGGGAGGGAGTGATCAATATCTTAAATTCTTGTTTAACTTAATTTTATTAAATCAGCTACTATGCAAACATCAGATTAATCTTCCCTAATCTTTATTTTTTAAATTATGTCATTACTCTTCTCAAAAATCACAAACATTTTCTAAAAAGAAGAAATTCTAACTGCTCCACGGGACAATTAAGGTTCTCTACAATTTGGCACTGACTCATGTCTCCAGATACACTACTCCCTGTCTGAATCCCTCCTTCTATTCATGTCCCTTTCTTCACTGTTTCCTGAACAAGTCAAGGTTTTACCCAATTCTAACACTTTATTCATCCTCCTTTCCTCTGCCTTTTATAATTTATCTTCCACAGCCCAGCTGAAGTCCCCTTTCATTCATGAGAGCCCCTTGATTGTTTTAGCACTGGCGTATCCTTCGACTGAGTTCATTCTTGCCTAGATCATGCCCTCTGACATCAGTGTTTTGAGCATTTACAAAAGCAAATAACAACCATGGATTTATCTTGCTAGAAGTCACAGCCAGAGCTGCTTTTCCTGGGTTTTAGCAGTCTCTACAGGGACACAACAAGTGTGAGCTGCTCATCGGATTTTGAAGCTCTTTCCCCCAGTGCTCACAGCTATAGTGACACTAGGAACAAAAACAAAAACAAACAAAAAGAACACTGCTGCATGAGAACTATTTTCTTTAAATCTTATGTTTCTTGTTGTCATTCTGGGGGCTAAGGAAACTTGCCATCTATTTAAAAAAATATATATCTATTGACTTATCAGGGTAGAGCCAGTTGTGCTAAATAATGGAGAATGGCAGATAAGGGTGTGCGGATGGTGATGCCTGTCATGGGCAATGTAGATATGGATACTGTGTGGGGAGGCTCACAGGAGAATGTAGATATGGGTGTCTGATGGTGATGCTCATGGGAGAATGTAAATATGGGTGTTGAATGATAATGCGGCAGAAGCTGATTTGGCTGTAGTTGAAATTTTCTCTTCCCATTCCCATCAAGCAACACTTTTAGAACAACATCTGTGTTTTTTCTTTTTTCAAAATTCATTTATCAAGTCCTCTGAGAAATCTTTTCTGATCTGCATTAGAACAACATTGTTTAGGTGCTCCCACCACATCTTTTATTGTTCTTAACACACTAAATTAGAATTCTATGCATAATTGCTATTTATCCCACAAGGTGTTTTAAAGAAAGAGGCCATATATATTTTTTAAAGTATTTTTTCCCAATGTTTACCATGGAATTTGAATGGTTGGTGTTGAATAAATATTTGTTGCATGCATAAAATGGAGGAATATGATTGCTAGGCCTTCCATATTTAGTGCAGCAATTAATTTAGTGGTACAAGTCTCTCAGTTCCTGAGGGTGCCATACTTTGTTTTTAAGTCTTTGGAACAATTTTAGTCTGCTCAGAATGTCTTAAAGAAAAGGAAAAGAAGAAAAAAGACATCAGCAGTAAGAGTCTGAAGGTGATGTTCAACATTAGTGTTGAATTTAGTAGGAAGGATTTTGGAGTAAGGTACTGAGCAGAAAATAATGATGTTAATGGCCACCTCCTAGATTCTTGATGAATCGACTAACTGAATGTAACAAAGGATATACAGAAAATCCTTCTGACTTAAAACTCCTTCTTTTGAGAGAGATAATCCTACTAATAAAAAAGTATCCCAAGAAAGTAAGTAAAACCATAGTGACAAATGCAACGAATAACATGACTAGATGGACGGCAGAGGGGGAGAGCAAAGATGGGTCCTGAGACTTATTAGGAACTCACTGTAAACATTCTATCTGCACCCTCAGAAGCTACCTGCAACTGTGGGTAATTCTCAGATTTGCACTTGGGGGATGAGCTATAATAAAGTGAATGAAAGCACTGTAGAAGAGAGGGGCATTACCTTTGCCAGGTACTGTTGCAGCTCATACCTGGCACTGGACTAACCAAACAGAAACTGCTTGTCCTGAGAGGCAGAACCTAGCACAGCAGTTCACGAAACACAGAGAATAAGTGACCCTGAGACTCAGATCTTTGTGGGGACTGCCCAGGGTTTCAGCTTCTGCTCCACTTCCCTCAGGCTGCCGTATTGTGAATTGGTAATGATAATTTACAGTAGATTTTTATTTTCCCTTTCCCTATTGTCTAAATATGAAAGAATTGGGCAAAATTCCACATCAGTCTTTGACAGACCCCATTTCAATGCTGAATTAACCAAAAGCCAGTGAACCTCTTGCTGTAAGGATACGCGAGCAGAAATGTTATTCCAGTCCCCCAAAAGAGGGATACTACAAAGAATCAAAACAGATACCCTCCCCTAATATAGATTTACTGAAAATGGAGAAAATTCCTGATTCACGTTATTTATGTCATTTAGGAGAATATAGTATCTAAAACAAAATAGAAAAACTTAAATCAAGAGACTACATGAGGTTAAAAATGATTGCAGAATAAAAACCAGACTGGCATATACATAGCTTAGATGCTGCAGAAAACAAAATTGTAAAGCAGAAGACAAAATTAAACAATTCTTTCAGAATTCAGGAGGAAATAAAGAGTAATGAAAGGCATAGAGTAGAGATTTAGGGGATTTTAGTGATGTGTGAATCATTCTACAAATGTATTCACAAAACCACTGCCAACCCCCACCCCCCCACCCCTGGCTTCTGCTTGCATGTGATTTTCTTTTCTTCTTTTTACTGTGGTGAAAACACTTAACATGAACTATACCTTGTTGACAGGTTTTTAAGTGCACAATATGGTCTTTTCAACTGTAGACCCTATATTGTATCACAGGTATCTAGAATTTATTCATCCTAAGTAATTGAAGTTTGATGCCCCTTGAAAATGACTCCCAATTTCTATGCACAAGGTTGGGATTTCCATTCCCAATTCCACTCCCAATTTACATGCACATTCCTCTTTTCCTTTGTCCAGGGGTATGGTCTTTGTCCTTAGCCCATAGAAAGTGTGGAGATGTCAAAGAGACAATAAAGAACCAGGATTTATTGTTCCTAGATTTCTTATTTTTTTTTAAATGATACACGTGTGATCCCAACTCTGGGATCTCTTTTTATTACACCAATTACGTGACAACTGGGTTTGTCAAAGCAGCAACTTTTCTTAATACATAGCATCTTCGAGTTATCTCTTTTTTCCTGGCAGCTGCCTATTGAAGGGAAATTGTCTTATGTACTCTGAATGGCCACCAACGAAGTGACATAGACCTTTTAAAGTAGCAGACTTTTGACTTCCAGTTTGCAGAAGTTATAAAATTGAATCTCACAAAGAAATTCTGTTTTCATCATGCTGAAGAGGGTGAAATTAGGAGGAACTTGTATTTATTCTTACTAGAGAACTGGAAATGTCTCATCTCTCTGTGGTGGACTTTGATATAATTGATGTCTTTTGTGCGATAGCCAAGCAAGACCCTGCTCATTTCCAGATGGACAGCAAACCTGAACCAATGTACACTAGAAAAATCTTTGCAAAACACACTATCCTCACAGCCAGAGAAAGAAAAGCTAAACAATCTGTATGACCAAAGACCAGGTGAAGATCCCGGTGGATAACTGTTCAAAGCAACCAGGGCAACTTACAAACTTGTTTAGAAACTAGTGCAAAAGGACCAAATGAAATAACCACTTATATATTTAAAAACAAACTTTCTAGACCGGGGAAAACCATCAAAGCCCTGAATCAAAAATATTATGTAGATGTAGTCCCAATAGTTTATTCTTGCTTTTGTTTCTCTTGCCTTAGGAGATATATCTAGAAAAAAATTGCTGCAGCTGATGTCAGAGCCATTAATGTCTGTTCTCTTTTAGGATTTTTACGGTTTTACATCTCACATTTAGGTCTTTAATCCATTTTGACTTTATTTTTGTTTATGGTGTCAGAAAGTGGTCCAGTTTAATTCTTTTGCGTGTAGCTGTGCAGTTTTCCCAACACCATTTGTTGAAGAGAGTGTCTTTCCTCATTGTATGTATATTCTTGCCTCCTTGTCATAGATTAATTGACTACATAAGCATGGGTTTATTTCTGGGCTCTCTATTCTGTTCCATTGATATATGTATCCTTTTTTTTTTTTTTTGTACCGGTACCATACAGTTTGATAACTACAGCTTTGTAAGTGTATCTTGACATCTGGCACTGTGATACGTCCAGGTTTGTTCTTCTTTCTCACGCTTGCTCTGGCTATTTGGGGTCTTTTGTGTCCATAAAATTTCAGAATTCTTTGTTCTAGTTCTATTAAAAATGCTGTTGGTATTTTTATAGGAAATGCATTGAATCTGTAGATTCCTTTGGATAGCATAAACATTTTAACAATATGGATACTTCCAATGAACATAGATACCTTTCCATTTATTTGTGTCATCCTCAATTTCCTTCATCAGTGTTTTATAAGTTTTTAGAATATAGGTCTTTCATTTCCTCAGTTAAGTTTATTCCTAAGTATTTTATTATTTTTGGTGCCATTATAAATGGGGTTTTTAAAAATTTCTCTGTTATTTCATTATCAGTGTATAAAATTGCAACCAAGGAAAAAAAAAGTGCCCTATATGTTAACTATGTGGTGAAAGTGTCCAATAAAAATAAAGTTCTATAAGTATCCAAGGAGATAAAGCAAGTGGCCCTAAGATAATAATCAAGTTGGTATCAGAAAATATTGAGGAGTTTTGGTCAGAGAATTGGAGAGAAAATTGGAAGCCCAAGAATTCTATAGTGACATGTGTTACCAATATGATGGAAACAGAAAGATATTCTTAGATATTTTAGAGCTGAGGAAGTAAAAATTGTTATCTTTTTCCTAAAAGTATCACTCAAAATTTTACTTTCTAGTACACCATAGGAAGTAAAGTGAAATCCTTAAAGAAGCGGAATCAGGCAGAGCCATGTCAGTAAGCACTGTAATCATATGAACTCATTTAAACTTAAACAAGTGTGGTAAATATAGCTACAATCAAACATAGAAAACAACTCCTAGAAGAGGGAAAAAAGCGGGGAATACGTAAAAAGGCTCAGTAGGCTTCTGCCTCAAGGAGGATGCGGTAGATATATTTTTCCCTCTTTACTTTGAAATTTCCCTTGAAATTTCATGTAAAACAAATATAAGAGGAATCTGAAAGGTAAAGAGAAGAAGGTAGAATGGTTAGGGATCTTGAATACCAGAAAAAATAAGACCAAGTTCCCTGGGTTTTCTTTTTGATTCATCTATCCCAGACTTGGAGCTCAAGAACCTGGGAATTTAGAAATGTCAACAGGGTGGAGAAAAAAATTCTAATAAATTCCTATCATCTCCAGCCAAAGGACAGGAAAAGGATAGCCTAGTAAGACAGAAAGTGTCGAAGCAATAATTGTTCTACTCCAAACAAATACCACAGATTTTTTCTGACCCCTACTGGCAAATGTGAAATGGGAAGCCTACACACCCACCCTTGCCAGACTGTCTAATGAGGCAACAAAAAGCCCCTTGCTGGGGTGGTGTCAGAGGAGGCCAGGTACAGATCTGACACATTTCATTCTCACTGGGTGGTAATAAGCCATGTTGAGGGCTTGTGCTCTGCCCCCCGCACAGCACTAGCAAGATACCCCAACACCTCCCGGCTGGGGTGGTGTCAGAGTTAGCCTAGTGGGGATTTAGGACCTTTAATATGACCCGAGGGTAGTAAAACTTCCCTCTTCCCATTCTGTTGGGGAAAACCACATGAGGAGTAGGAACAAGACACTCCCACTTCTCCCAGCCAGGAAGGTATCAGGGGGAGGGAAACAAAGAGACCAGAAGTAACACAGAGGCTTTCTCCAAGGTGTGAACACAATAAAATGAGAGAGGAACCAAGACCTACTCCCATCCAGCAGTAACAAGGCAGCCCCTCCATTGTCTGCTTTACCTACCAGACTACTGTCAGAGAAAGTCAGATAAAACAAAAGATTTAAATAAGATATAGAGATGGTAGAATTACTTGAAAAAGTTTTTAAAGCAGCCATCAGAAAAATGCTTCAATGACAAGAAATGATCAGATAAAATCTCCCAAAACAATTTCAAAACAAGTAATAAAATAGCAATAAATACAGATTTATCAATAATTACTTTGAATGTAAGTGGACTAAATGCTTCAATCAAAAGACACATTGGGATGGATTAAAAAAACAAGACCCATCTATATGCTGCCTACAAGAGACTCATTTTAGACCTAAAGACACCAGCAGATTGAAAGTGAGGGGGTGGAGAAATATTTATCACACAAATGGATGTCAAAAGAAAGTCCAAGTAGCGATACTTACATTGGACAAAGTGGATTTCTTTTTTGTTCTTGCATTGTTTTCTTTCTGCTTTGGTATCCGGGTAGTACTGGCCTCATGGAACGATTTTGAATGTGCTTCCTCTATTCCATTATTTGTAAGATTCTGATAAAGATCTTCATTAATTATTATTTTTTGAATGTTTGGTGGGGTTTGCCAATGAAGCCGTGTACTCTTGGGCTTTTCTATGCTGCGAGAATTTTGAACCTTAATTCAAATTTCATTCTAAGAAGATTTTCTGGGGCACCTGGGTGGCTCAATTGGTTAAGCATTTGCCTTTGGCTCAGATCATTACCTCAGCATCTTGAGATCCCACATCGGGCTCCCTTCTGGGCAGGGTGCTTCTCCCTCTCCCTCTGCCTGCCGCTGCCTCCGCCCCCTTGGTTTGTGCTCTCTCTCTTGCTCTCTTTCCCAGATAAATAAAATCTTTAAAAAAATAAAAAAAATAAGATTTCCTGTTTCTTGGGTTCAAGATTCATTATTCAATCTTGGTAACTTGTGCGTTTTTAAGAATTATCTGGGTTTTTTTTCTAAGTTATCTGATTTGTTAGTATATAATTGTGTATAGTAATCTGCTATCACACTGTATTTCTGTGGTCATCTGTGGTACTATCTTCCCTTCCATTTCTCATTTTAGTTTTTGAGACTTCTCTCTTTTTTTTTCTTAATCAATGTAGTTAAAGCATTGTCCATTTTGTGTATTTTTTTGGAAAAAATGGTAATTACTTTCAATATTATGTTATGGTTTATTCTGATCTCCATTTTATTCATTTCTGATTTTTCTTTGTTATTTCCTTCCTCCACTAAATTTTGGCTTTCTTCTTCTTCTAGTTCCATGTGGTGGAATGTTGTTTATTTGAACTTTTTTTTCTTAATACAAGCATTTTTAGCATAAATTTCACTCGAACATCTGCTTTTGCTGCATCTCATAGATTTTGGAATACTGTGTTTTTTCTTTTGTTTTAAACATATTTTGATTTGCCATTTGATTTCTTATTTGGCCCGCTGCTTGTACAGCAGTGTGTTATTTAATATTTACATATTAAATGTTTAATATTTACATGGTACATATTCCAAGTTGTTTTATTGCTGATCTTTAGTTTTGTACCATTGTGGTTGGAAAATATACTTGATATGATTTCAGGTTCTTAAATTTGTAATATTTGTTATGCCTCTTTTTATGTGATTTAACAATGAGATTCTTCTGTGGGTAGTTGAAGAAAATGTGCATTCTATTTTTCTTGAATGGAATGTTTTATATATATCTCCTAGAACCATGTATTCTGATATATGCTTCAAGTAAAAAATGTTCCTGTTGAAAAAAGATAACTTTAACTGAGGATACTCATTTAAAATAAAACATCCGAGGGGAGGTGTTTGGGGGGATGGGTGAAGTAGATAAAGAGCATACTTATGATGATCACTGAGTAATGATGTATATAACTGTTTAATCACTATATTGTATACCTGAAACTAATGTAACACTGTATGTTAACTATACTGGAATTAAAATAAAAGAAATTAATAAAAAATAGAAAAGCCTTCAATGAGGAATTATCAACATGCTTGCATAAAAATGAAAAGTAGAAAGCCTCAGCAAAGAAAAAGAAGATATGAAGAAGAGCCAAATCAACATTTTAGAATTTAAAATATAGCAAATAAAATAAAAAACTAAAAGGAAAGCTCAAGGACAGAATGGAGGAAGGAATCAGTGATAGAAAAATAAAAGTTACCCCCAAATTTGAACAGCACAGAGAAAGCAAACAAAAAATAATAATTAACAAAACCTCAGGAATCTGTGGCACTGTAAGAAAAGATCCAACATTCATGTCCTTAGAAAGCAAGGTTAAATGACTTAACTTTCCAAATTTGGAAAAAGATCTCCAAAAAGATAAAGCCAAAGAAATTCTACCAAGATCCATCATAGTCAAACTTCTGAATACGAAGGAAAAAGAAAAATCTTGAAAGCAGCAAGAGAGAAATGACACCATACTTATAGTGAAAAAATAATTTAATAACCAGTGGATTTGTCATTAGAAACCATGAAGGTTGGAAGAAAGAGGCACACATTTTTTAAGGGCTTAATGGAAGGAACCATCAATCCAGAATCCTATATCTAGTGAAAACATCCTGAATGAAGGGGATCTTGAGACATTTTTACATGAAAGAAAAGTAAGAGAATTTGTAGCCAGCAGAACTACCTGAAAGTAATTGACAAATGCAGTTGTCTAAACAAAAAGAAAAAAAAGCAAGATCATGGAACATCGGTAAGAAAAAAGAACAACAGAAAAAGTAAAATACGATAAATACATTTTCCTTCTCTTGAGATTTCTAAAGTATGTTTGAGTATTAAAGTAGAATATAATATTGTCTTATGTGATTCCACACAAACATAAAGGAAACATTTAAGACGTTTATAAACAGGTGGTAATATTCTTCACTACACTCAAACTGGTAAAACGTTAATACCAGTAGATGGCAGTGTTATGTGTGTATATATAATGCAATACCTAGAGCAACCACTTAAAAAGCTTTACAAAGAGATACATTCAAAAACACTAAAGATAAACCAAAATGGAATTCTAAAAAATATGCAAGTAATCCTCAAGAAGGGAAAAGAAAATGAAAAAGAACAAATGGAAAATAAGACACTTAAACTCTAATATATCAATAATTGCATGAAATATCTATGGGCTATACCAATTTAGAGACAGAGATTGGCAGTTGGCTTTCAAAACATGACCTAACTATATGCTGTCCACAAGAAACTCATCAAACACAATGATATTGGTATGTTGATAGTAAAGAATGGAAAAAGATATCAGGCAAACATTAATTGAAGGAAAGGAGAAGTGGTTATATTAATACCAGATAAAGTTAACTTCAAAGAATGTTAAATTACTAAAGAGATGAACATCACATAATGATAAAAATGTTAGTCTCCTGAAAAGACATAGCAATCCTAAATGTGTATGCACCAAACAACAAAGCTCAAATATATGAAACAAAAACTAATAAAAATGATAGAGAAAACAGACAAGTCCACAATTATAGTTGGAGATGCTAACAACCATCCCTCAACAATTAATAGACAAAAAAATCAAAAGGATATGGAAGAACTCAACAACAACATCAACCAATAGACTCTAATAGACATTATTAGACACTGCATCTACCAATAGCAGAATGTACATCTTTTCAATTTCCAAGTGCACACATACAAAGATAGCCCATATCCTGGCCCATAAAACATTAGTCAACAAATTTAAAGAATTAAAATCCCATGACCACAATGAAATCAATTAGAAACTAATAACAGAAAGATGATAAGAAAATCTCCAAATACATGGGAACTAAACAACATGCTTCTAAGTAATATATGGGTCAAATAGAAAGTCTCAAGGGAAGTGAAATAAAATTACATTGAATAAAAATGAAATAAAATTGTAACATCAATATTTGTGGAACAGAGAGAAAGCAGTAATGAGGGAATATTTATAGCACTACATTAGAGAAGATGAAAAATTCCATATCAATAATTGAAAATCTCATCACTAACCCAAAGAAAGGAAGGAAATAACAAATGTAACAGCAGACCATATAAAAATACCAAAACAACAGAGAAAATTATGAACTAAAAAATTGTTTATTTGACGAGATCAAAAACATTGATGACCATCTAGCCGGACACACAACAAAAAGTGAGAAGACAGAAATCACCAATATCAGGAATGAAATGAAGGATATCACTACTGACTCTACCCTCATTAAGAGGGCAATGAGGGAATACAACACACATTTTCGTGAAATGAACTAATTCCTCAAAACACACAACTACAACTCATGCAATAAAACTGGTGAAAAACACACATATAGATCAATGGAATAGAACAGGGAACCCAGAAATAGATAAAATCTGAATATCTGATATTTTTTATATAGTTGAAATATAACATCATAAAATTTGAGGTGAACAGCCTTTTGATTTGATACATTTATATTGTAATATGATCATTATCATAGCTTTAGCTAACACTTCTGTCACAGCACATATGATCATTTCTTTTTTCTGATGAGAACAATTAAGGTCTAACATCCTAGCAATTTTGATGTATACAATACAGTACTGCTGACTATAATCACCATGCTGTACATTAGATCCCCAGAACTTATTCATTGCAAGTGTGTACCCTGTGACCAACATCTCCCCCTTCCTCTGCCACCACCCCGAGCTCTTGGTAACCACCATTCTACTCCAAACTGAATCAATCTCCTTATTCTTTATTGGATTGTTTAGATTTTTTTTGTATCTTTTTGATTCAGTCTTGGAAAGTTGTATGTTTCTAGGAATTTATCCATTTCTTCAAAGTTATTCGATTTGTTGACATACAAATGTTTATAGTAGGTTCTTATGATCCTATATATTTCTGTGGTATCAGTTGTAATATCTCCTGTTTCATTTCTGATTTGCCTTATTTTTTCCTTAAAGGAAAAAATTTAAAAGATAAACTGATTTTAAGGATTTTTAAAAACCTTTTAAAATATCTTCTAAAATATATCTCCTAGTTTTATTGATCTTTTCTATTGTTTTTCTGGTCTCTATTTCATTTATTTCTACTCTGATCCTTCTTCTTTCTTTCCTTATGCTAATTTTGAGTTTAGTTTGTCCTTTCTTCTAGTTCCTGAGGTGTTAGGTTATTTGAGATCTTTCTTTTTTCTTACTATATGCGTTTATTACTATAAACTTCTCTCTCAGAAGTGCTTTTGTAGCATCTGATAGGTTTTGGTCTGTATATTTTTTATTTCCCTTTAGATTTCTTCTTTGACACATTGGTTGTTCAGGAGTGTTGTTTAGTTTCACATGTTTGTAAATGTTTCAGCTTTCTTCTTTTTGTTGATTCCTAGTTTCTTAACACTGTGGTCAAAGAAGATACTTGGTATGATTTCAATCTTAAGTTTGCTAAGATTTTTTGTGACCCATTGTTTGATTTATCTTGGAGAATATTCTGTGTGCTCTTGAGAAGAATGTATATCCTGTTGCTGTTGAATGGAATGTTGCATACTGATATTTGATCTAAACTATGGTTCAAGTCTAATGTTTCCTTGTTGAATTTTGTCTGAATGATCTACCCACTGTGGAAAGTAGGGTGTTGAAATTCCCTACTATTATTGTATTGTTGTTATTTCTCCCTTCAGATATGTTAGTAGTTGCTTAATATATTCAGGTGCTCCAATGTTGAGCACACTTATCAATTGTTTTATATTCTTGATTAGTTGATTCCTTATTAAATAATGAAATTTTTCTCTTGTTACTATTTTGGCTTACTGTCTGTTTCATTTGACATAAGTATAGTTATCCCACTTTCTTTTGGTTTCCACTTGTATGGAATATCTTTCTCCATTCCTTCACTTTGAACATATGTGTATCCTTAAAGCTGAAGCAAGGCTCTTGTAGGCAGTATATATGTGAGTCTGGTTTTTTATCCATCCAGCTACTCTGCGCCTTTTAACTGGAAAATTCAATTCATAGAGTAATTTAGAGTAATAACTGGCATATAAGGACTTAGTAATATCATCTTATTAATTGCTGTCAAATTGTTTTGTATTTCCATGATTCCTTTTTTCCTCCCTTGCTGCCTAACTTTGTGAATGATGATTTTCCACAGTTGTGTGCTCTGATTCCCTTTCTTTATCTTTTGGGAATCTACTATATGTTTTTACTTTGAAATAAGCATGAAGCTTACATAAAATATCTCATAGATGTTAATAGTCCATTTTATGATGACAGCAACTTAAATGGGTATACAAAATATCCACCCTTTTACTCTCTTATTTTTAATGACACAAGATACCTCTTTTTATGTTATGTATTTGTTGAGAAATTATAGTAGCTCTAGTTACATTTTAATATAATTAATTAGCATACCATATTACAGAATTAGACTTTTCTGAATCTGTCACACATTTACTTTGAATCAGTGTATTGTATATGTTCATGTTAGTACTTAGTGTATTTTCATTTCAGATTAAAAATTCCTTTCAGCATCTCTTATAAGGCAGGTATAGTGGCGATAAACTCCCTCAGCTTTCATTTGTATGGGAAAGTCTTTCTGAAGGATAACTTTGTCCAACATAGTATACTTTGTCGGCAATTGGTTTCTTTTAGCACTTTGAATATATGCTTATGAAAGGGCCACATCCCACTCTCTTCTGGCCTATAAAGTTTCTGCTGAGAAATCCACTGATAGCCTAATGGGGGTTCCTTTGTAGATTGCAATCTTCTTTTCTATTTTTTTCTGTTCTCTAGGTGACTTTTATTTTTTTTTGTTTTTATTTAAATTTATAAACTTTTTTTCTACTGCTGCTTTTAGGATTCTTTCTCTTCTTTGATTTTTGACAGTTTTATTATAAATTTGTCCCGGAAAAGATCATTTTGAATTAAAATAATGGGTTAATCAATTAGCTTCATCAACTTGTATATTCAAGTCTCCCCCTAGGTTTGGGAAGTTTTAATTTAATTTAATTTAATTTAATTTAATTTAATTTAATTTATTTAGATTTTAGTTAGTTAACATGCAATATTGGTTTATGAAGTAGAAGTCAGTGTTTCTTCACTTATATACCACACCCAGTGTCCATCACAAGTGCCTTTTAAATACTCATCACCCATCTAGCCCATCCCCCCCCTCCATTAATCCTCAGTTTGTCCTCTATCATTAAGAGTCTCGTATGGTTTGTCTGTCTCTCTCTTTTTTTCTTTTTCCCCTTTCCATATGTTCATCTGTTTTCTTAAATTTCATATGTGAGGGACACCTGGATGGATCAGTCAGTTAAGTGTCGGCTTTCAGCTCAGGTCATGATCCTGGAGTCCCAGGATCGAGCCCTGCATTGGGCTCCCCATTCAATGGGGAGTCTACTTCTCCCTCTGACCCTCTTCCCTTTTGTGCTCTCTCTCTCTAATAAATAAATAAAATCTTTTAAAACATTTCACATATGAGTGAGATCCTATGGTATTTGTCTTTCTCTGACTGACTTATTTCACTTAGCATATTACCCTCTAGCTCCATCCATGCCTTTGCTAATGGAAAGATTTCATTTGTTTTGATGGCTGAGTGATATTCCATTGTGTGTACACACACACTGGTGTACACACACCACATCTTTAACCATTCATCATTCAACAGACATTTGAGCTCTCTCCAATGTTTGGTTATTGTTGATAATGCTTCTATAAACATTGGGGTGCACGTACCCCTTTGAATCTGTATTTTTGTATCCTTTGGGTAAATGCCTAGTAGGGCAATTGCTGGCATATAGGGTAGTTCTATTTTTAACTTTTTGAGAAACCTCTAAACTGTTCTCCAAAGTGGCTGCACCAGCATGAATTTCCACAAACAGTATAAGAGGATTCCCCTTTCTTCACATCCTCGTCAACACCTGTTGTTTCTTGTGTTGTTAATTCTAGCCATTCTGACAGGTGTGAGGTGGTATCTTGTTGTGGTTTTGATTTGTATTTCTCTGATGATGAGTGATTTTGAGCATCTTTTCAAGTATATTTTAGCCATCTGGATGTCTTCTTTGGAAAAGAATCTACTCATGTCTCCTGCACATTTTTTAACTGGTTATTTGTTTTTGGGGTTTTGAGTTTGGTAAGTTCTTTATAGATTTTGGATACTAACTCTTTATCAGATATATCATTTGCAAATATCTTCTCATATTCTGTAGGTTGCCTTTTAGTTTACTTGATTGTGTCCTTTGCTGTGCAGAAGCTTTTTATCTTGATGAAGTCCCAGTAGTTCATTTTTGCTTTTGTTTCCCTTGCCTTCTGCAACATGTCTAGTAAGAAGTTGCTACAGTCGATGTCAAAGAGGTTTTTGCCTGTGTTCTCCTCCAGGATTTGGTGGTTTCCCCCTCGCCAAAATCCATTTTGAATTTACTTTTTCATATGGTGTAAGTGGTCCAGTTTCATTCTTCTGCATGTTGCTGTCCAGTTTCCCCAACACCGTTTGTTGAAGAGATTGTCTTTTTTTCCATTGGATATTCTTTCCTGCTTTGTCAAAGATTAGTTGCCCATATCGTTGTAGGTCAATTTCTGGGTTCTCTATTCTGTTCCATTGATCTATGTGTCTGTTTTGTGCCAATACCATACTGTCTTGATGACTATAGCTTTGTGATATAGCTTGAAATCTAGAACTGTGATGCCTCTAGATTTGTTTTTCTTTTTCAGAATTGCTTTGGCTATTGGGGGGTCTTTTGTGGTTCCATACAAATTTTAAGATTGTTCTAGCTTTGTGAGAAATGCCAGTGGTATTTTGATAGGGACCACATTAAATGTGTAGATCACTTTGGGTAATGTAAACATTTTAACAATATTTGTTCTTCTAATCCATAAGCATGGGCTGTTTTTCCATTTCTTTGTGTCATCTTCCATTTCTTCCGTAAGTGTTTTGTAGTTTTTGGAGTACAGACCTTTTACTTCTTTGGTTAGGTTTATTCCTAGATATCTTTCTGTTGTTGCTGTGATTGCAAATGGAATCAATTCATTGATTTCTTTTTCTGCTGCTACGTTATTGGTGTATAGCAATGCAACAGATTTTTGCACATCGATTTTATATCCTGCAACTTTGCTGAATTAATGTATTAGTTTTAGCAGTTTTTTGGTGTAGTCTTTTGGGTTTTCTACATAGAGTATCATGTTCTCTGCAAATAGTGAAAGTTTCCTTGCCAATTCAGATGGTTTTTTTTTCCTTTTTGTTGTCTGATTGCTGAGGCTAGGACTTCCAGGACTGTGTTAAGTAGTAATTGTGAGAGTGGACATCCTTGTCTTGTTCATGACCATAGGGGAAAGACTCTCATTTTTTCCTCATTGAGGATACTACTAGCTGTGGGTCTTTTGTATATGGCCTTTATGATGTTCCATCTATCCCTACTTTGTTGAGGGTTTTTATCAAGAAAGGATGCTGTATTTGGTCAGATGATTTTTCTGCATCTATTGACAGCATCATATGGTTCTTATCCTTTCTTTTATTATTGTGGTGTATCACACTGATTGATTTGTGAATACTGAATCACCCTGCAGCCCTGGAATAAATCCCACTTGATCGTGGTGAATAATTATTTTAATGTACTATTGAATTCAATTTGCTAGTATTTTATTGAGCTTTTTGCAACCATGTTCATCAGGGATATTGACCTGTAGGTTCTCCTTTTTAGTGAGGTCTTTGATTTTGGAAACAAAGGTAATGCTGGCTTTGTAGAATGAGTTTGGAAATTTTCCTTCCATTTCTATTTTTTGGAATAGAGAAGAATAGGTATTAACTGTTCTTTAAATGTCTGGTAGAATTCCCCTGGAAAGCCATCTGGCCCTAGACTTTCGTTTGTTGGGAGATTTTCAATTACTGATTCAATTTTTTTGCCGGATGGGTTTGTTCAAATTTTCTATTTCTTTCAGTTTCAGTTTTGATAGTTTGTAAGTTTCTAGAAATTTGTCCATTTCTTTCAGGTTGTCCAGTTTGTTGGTATATAATTTTTCATAATATTTTCTTATAATAGTTTGTATTTCTGTGGTGGTGTTTTCCATCTCTCCTCTTTCATTTGTGATTTTATCTGTCTTGGTCCTTTCTCTTTTCCTTTTGATAAGTCTGGGTAGAGGTTTATCAATTTTATTAAGTTTCTCAAAGAACCAGCTCTTAGTTTTGTTAATCCATTCTCCTGTTTTTGTATGTTTCTATATCATTTTTTTTCTGCTCTAATCTTTATTATTTCCCTTCTTCTGTTGGCTTTAGGCTTTATTTGCTGTTCCTTTTCTAGATCTTTTAGGTGTAACGTTAGATTGTGTATTTGAGACTTTTCTCACCTCTTGAGGTAGGACTCTATTGCAACATACTTTCCCCTTAGGACTGCCTTTGCTGTGTCCCAAAGGTTTTTGACTGTTGTGTTTTCATTTTCATTTGCTTCCATGTATTTTTTTAATTTATTTCTTAATTTCCTGGTTAACTCATTCATTCTTTAGTAGGATGTTCTTTAGCCTCCATGTATTTGAGGTCTTTCCAAATTTTTTCTTGTGGTTGATTTCAAGTTTCAATGCATTGTGTTCTGAAAATATGCCTGGTATGTTTGGGAAATTCCTAGCCATGATTTTTTTAAATAAGCATCACCCCCTTCTTTCCGTTTTCTCTTTCTGAGACTCCAGTGATTCTGATTTTGATTCTTTTGATGGTTTCCCACAGATCACATAGGCTTTCTTCATTCATTTTCATTATTTTTTCTTTGTTCTCCTCTGATTTATTTCAGAGTTCCTATTCTCTAAAACTCACCAACTCTGTCTTTTGTCTAATCTCTTCTGCCGTTGGTGCTTTGTATTGCTTTCTTCATTTTATTCACTGAATTCTTCATCTCCAGAATTTTTGTTTGTTTCCATTTTAATGAGTTTTATCTCTTTGTTAATTTTCTCATTTTATTTGTGTATTGTTTTCTTGATTTCACTGAATTGTTTATGTTTCCTTGTAGATCATTTTGTTTCCTCAAAATGGCTATTTTGAATTCCTTATTGGGTAAATTTCAGATCTCTGTGTCTTTGGGTTCACTTATTAGAAGATTATTATGACCTTTGGTGATGTCATGTGTCCTTGATTCTTCATGGTTTAATTTGTACTGCCCAACTAATTGGGTTGAGAATATTTTCTCTTATTGTTGGCCATTCAGGTCTCTCTTTGGAAAGTGCCTATTTATGTATTTTGTCCATGCAGTCAAGAGTCTGACTCCATTTTAAATGTCTGAGAGAGGACAGTTTTTAAACCTCATCCCTCTCTTTTCCCCTCCTCCCTCACATTTGGGTAAGAAAGCCCAAGCAATCATTCCTTCTGCACTTTGAGAAATTTAGACCCTGAAAATCCTGGCTTGCATATGGGAACACTCACTCCAGACCCACCTCTTAATGATAACAAAAACACAAGCCATTTTCAGACTGCCCTGGGTGTCTACTCTGCTTTCCCCCAAAAGCTTCAATACATGAGATAGAAATCACTTTATTCCCCTTAGTGCATACATGACATCATCAGTCTTGACATCTGAACCACTTTGGGAGAAATTTTGGATCCTGCTCTCTGTGGGGCAATCACAATATGGCCCATTTCCATATTAGGTTATTTACATTTTGCTGAATGATTTGTGGTAATCCTTTATATATTTCTATATCACCCAAATTTTGGGGTGGTCTTTTCACCTTGTCATTGTCAGATTTTGGAGTTATGGCTATCCTAGCTTCATAGAATGAAACAAGGAGTACCAGTTTTTTCTATAGTCTGGAACAGATTGTTTACAATTGAAATTATTTATTCTTGGACTGTTTTATAGAACTTCAAAGTAAGGACATTTGCTATGAACTTCCCTTTATGTAAAACATTTGACCATAGTCTCACGCTCTTTCATTTCTTCTTAAGCCTCTTTATATGTTATATATTAATAGGAAATGAATCTATTTCAATTGTTTTCACATATTTGGCATAAAACTGTCCATAATATTAACTTCCTTTTAAAACATCTGCAGAACCCATACTTATGTTTTCCTTTTCCTTTACTGTTTATCTTTGCCTTTTTTTCTTGACAAATATTACCAGCATCATTTGAATTTTATTAATTTCTTTAATGAACAAAATTTATATTTGTTAATCATTTTTTCCCTCTTGCACTCATATCTCTTAATCTCTCTTTCATATTTCAGTTTCTTTAAATCTCTGCTGAATTCGGGCACCTGGGTGGCTCAGTTGTTTAAGCGACTGCCTTCGGCCCAGGTCATGATCCTGGAGTCCCGGGATCGAGTCCCGCATCAGGCTCCCTGCTCAGCGAGGAGCCTGCTTCTCCCTCTGGCCCGCCCCCCTCTCATGTGCTCTCTCTCTCTCTCTCTCATTCTCACTCTCTCAAAATAAATAAATAAATTAAATAAAATAAATAAATCTCTGCTGAATTCTGATTGATTTCTTCAAATCTAACTTCCAGCCTTCTAATTTCTCTCTTCTGCTGTGTTTATTCTGTTAAATCATCCATATATTTTTTAATTTCAAGGAATAAATTTTTTATTTCCTTTTGGTTCTTTTTCAAATTCTCCTTGGTCATTCTTTATAGTTTTTTCCCCCTCTCTGTAGATATTGTTAAGCTTTCCTTTTATTTTGTACACATATTTAACATTGTTTTTTCATGATATGGTGTGATATTATAGTATCTGAAGTACTTGCAGATTTAGTCTGCTTCTTGTTTCTGCCATTTCTTTTTTATGAAGTTGTTGTCTCTATTTGTGTTTGGTGGTGGTGTTTGTTGTTATATTACTATGAGCTGCTGAATTTCCCTGGAAATTTTTTTTAGCAATTCTTTTAGGCTGAGATCAGAATTATAATCAAAACTAACAACTTCTATGAGATAGATGAACACTATGAAATCCAAACTGATGATAGTTCCAATAGAGTTCATATTAAAAATATTTAAAAACTAGTATGTCATGGATATCCAGTAATCTAAAGAGATGCTGGCTCAAGTGGGTGCTGTAGGCAAGTGTTGAATCACTGTATTGTACATCTGAAACTAATATAACACTGCATGTTAACTAACGAATTTAAACAAAAACTTAAAAAAAGATGCTGGCTCAATTAGAATCAACAGCAACTGTAAAAAACAAAAACATATGAATGTACTAGTGCATTCTGGATAAGCAATAACATTTCCTGAAATGAAGATAAATTCCTTTAGAGAGAATTTGCATTTGTTTTTTTCTAGATGGCTGGGGCCATTACTGTCCAAGACAACTTTAAATTACATTTTGCCTTAAGATTCATTGGCATCCAAAGTCATGTGAATTTCAGCTGTAAATATTCCCAATAGCCATATTTTGATTCTAAGTGATCAGTGGTCACTCTTCTCACCTTCTGAATAGTACATGGTTAGAGGTAAGTTGATCCTTTGTGAGAATTCTTGCAGGGGATGTAGATATTTCTGGTTAACTCTTACAGTGGGTCCCTTTGGGGGGAGGGTATCCCAGCTTTCAAATAGGAAGATCTATTAGACTTTGTGCTTTTGGTGGCCCTTAAGCTATGTTTTCTATGTCCTGTGCCACTGGAGTTCTGGAAGACTGAAGTACCAATTTATCTTAGGCAGAGAGTCATAAGGCCAAAGGTAGCTACAGGGAAGGGCACCAATAACTCCACAGACTTTTTTGACCTGGGAATTTCTTAATTTCTTGCCCACTTTTCAGTGAATTTAAAACTATAAAAAAACTTTATCCATAATTGTTCACTGTTTTTGACCTGTGGGGGACTGAGCAAGGTCTTTCTTCTTATTATTCTTGGAAATGAAATTCTTGTGGTAATACTTTTCTTAATGCAAACTTGAATTATCTATCAAGACCAAAACATTGTTCTGACCGGATTTAATCAACTAAGTTAACTAGATGAGGCACACTAGTTTAAGCATAATTTGGTGTTTAGTGCAATTATAATAAAAACTACTAAAATTACATTAAGAGCTTTGTTTTCTAGGAATAGGAAGAAATAGTTTGCTTTAAAATTAGATGAAATTTTAAAATATTGACCAGTGTACATATGGGCTTCTAAAAATACTTGGCATTTACAGAAAGGAATAAATGCATATATCTTACATGTAAATTATTATAGTTGGAATTTGTGCACTGATTACACCATTTAAGAACTTCCAAACATTGACTTTGAAGCTTATTGGTCTTTTCATCATGACATATGGGTAGTTTGTAGATAATCAATAAAATTGTCATTAAATCTCCCAAAAGCATTATATCTATAAGAGTTATAGAACCAGTTCCCAGGGAGATCTATCATAAGCACAGGTTTTATTACGTGCAAACTAAAGAATGAACACTAAGCTGAAAGTACCTAATAAAGTATGAGTTCAAATATCTTCAAACTGGGAATGTGAAATAATTATTACCTATTTCTAACAGTCAATAGTAAACAGTTTGATTCCATAAGTACATTTTACCAGAAGCACTTGGTCCAAACAACACTGGGAAAACAAAATTAGCTCTGAACACAAAGAGGTATGGATAAAAAAATATTCCTTGCTTTCTGGTTTTGTGGGCAATCACAATTTAGGAGAGAATTAGAATGTTGGAATTATTTTAAAGGAAAAAAGAAATAAGATTTCCATTCATAACTGAGAGGAATTTGAAGAGAGTAGCAAAGTACTGCTGTTTTATGTTCTGATTTTAAAAGGAAGCAAAAACTAAGCAAATTATTCTAAGCTTTGCAAAACACCTTTATTTAATAAAAATTAAATGCTCAGGGTAAAAGTCATATATATATGTCTAATATAATATATATATTTACATATGCTTTTTAAAATAAGGTGAAACATTTAACTCTCTGACATACCGGCATATAATTCTTCAGTAAATGTGATACATCTTTTATAAAAAACATTTTTTAAAGCCTAATTTGAAAGACTTGTATTGAGGAGAAAGTGGTTTTGATTAATGTGTTGTAGGTAATTATTGCATTTGCTTTAATTTGTATCCATGACACTTAATGCCTAACAAAGATGTAGCAAACAATATTTTCTTTTTGCATGGCTGCTATGAAATCATACCGAAAGCTGATGACAGCCAATTCTACTGTTCTGTAATTTTTTTCTTAAAGCTCTTCTGTTGCTTAAGTTCCCCCTGACCATTGGTTCTAGAACAGGGTTAAGCAAAACAGCCCAAAGCCTCTCTCCATCTTCAATGTAAGTGTATTTTTTAAAAATTTGCACGAGGCCATCCAAAGAAGAAATGAGATAAAATGAGGTGATTAATCATACATGAGGCCAGAAAAAAAAACTGTTTATTATGGATTGGCTAGATATTAGATACCTTTATATTGGGTTCTAATAAATTTCCACTTGAAGTTACTGTCATTTCAAAAATGGGGACTGAGTGGAGCTGTTTCCCTGAAATGTTTGAATCCCTGGTTCCTCTAACAGCTCTCAATCTGTGAATGTTGTACCTCTCTAAGGAACTATCAGCAGGTTTGCTCATAAATCACAGAATCTTCTGTTTACCCCTATGACTGATCTCTAAAAATGGGATCAATGCACTTTATTCCTGAAATCTGAAAACAAGTATCTATGAAAGAGAGTGTCGAGAAAGACAATATTAAAAAAGGTCAAACCCTAATTCACCTTGGTTCCCAGAAACAGTCCTTATAGCTTTTTGATGAAAACAATTTCATAGCTCTTGATGATTACATTGTAAAAGTCTAGCAGTCAGGGACATTAAAGTTAGTTATATGCTCATTTTTATTCTAAAAAATTCTTAGCTTTGCTAAAGCAACATCCCCCTTTTTGAATCCAGGAACAAATACAACTGACCAATTTCTTGAATATAGATCCTCATATAAATACTGATGTGAAAGTGTGTTCAGATGGTAGTTTCTACAAAAAGGAAGGGTAATATTTCCCAGATGCATATGTTGTGCTTAAAATGATTGCAGCAAAAGAAGCTAAAAGAAGCGTATTTTTCATTCTACTTTACTGTCTTTCTTGGTGCCTTCAATAACAATTATATTGCAAACATTCTCTTGCAAATCATCTGTGTAAAATATCAGTAAAATTATACTTTCAATACGAAATGTGAAGAAAATCTTTCTATTTTTACAGCTTTAAAATGTATTCCTTATCCCAGAGCCCACCATTTTCTAAAATATGCAGTTTGAAGAAATAGCACTGACAACTTCTTACATAAAAAACTTTTATGAATGCAAACTTTGAGTGATTTTCTGGTTAATCTAATTTATTTAAATTAGCTTTATTTAATTACACATACAGCTGTTCTGTGCCCTGAACAAAGCCCTAGGGACTATTTAAAGTGCTTAAGTCTAAATGTCATGTTTTATCACTATGTAATATGTAGCAAACCACAAAAATTTTTTGTTGTTGTTCACTGGGTAGTACTTCAAGATTATAGGATTCTTTTCCTTGTTTTTACTCTGGTATGTTAATACTTATAAAGCTACAAGCTAAATGTAAGCAGAACTGACTTTTCTTTCACTTGAACATTATTCACACCATAATTAAAGCAACAGCCTCAGAGAGGTCTCTTCCATTCCAAGAGCTTTAATCACCATCTATAACTAGGGTTTCCAAAATCCCTATCATCAGCCCAGATTTCTCTCTAGTGCTCTAGACCCCTACATCCCATGTCACCCCTTAAACAGTCCATGTGTCCAAAGTGGAATTCATTATCTTTCCTTCAACCAACTCTTCCTGTTGTATTCTAACATCATCAAATGGGTTTTCACTTATTAATTAGATTTCTGGTTATCAAATGATTTTGGGGGCAAGACAGCTTAGACTTGACATAACCTCTATCCTTACACAGAACAAACTCCATCCAGTGCCAAAGCTTGGGATACTGGATAAAGCTTAGTCTTTGGGACTGGTTGATCTTGGCTCAAATTCTGGCCCTACTGTTACTGACCAAGTGATCTTGGACAAATTATTTCTGGAAGTCTTTGTTTCCTTATATATAATAAAAATATTATCAAACTGCCTAATGATAACTGGAAACTCTAAGGAGAAAATACATATGAAAGTGTCATACAAGGCCTCATATAAATGTTAATAATCTCTAGTTGGCATATTCCTAAAAGATTCCAATGAAGAAGACAGGCGTAAAGACAAAGCAAGCTATGTTAGTTTATAAAACAATAGTATACAAGCTACCACCATTAAACAGCCATATAATGAAATGTGATTCTCTGAAATTTCCCTGGGACTTGCACTATTCTAATGCCAACCAACGATATGGAGGGCAAAAGGATTCATAAGCCAAGTGAAGACATAGGATTAAGAGATCCTTGATGCACGGACATATATCTTTAGGAAAAGAAGGTTGTTTTTCCTGGTAACATAGGGATATTTTTAGTTTAGTAGAAATTAGTGAACAATTGGCTTGCATTAAAGGAGAACTCAGAAGAATTCTTCCCTAATTTACAATTAGGAAATGGCTTAGGAATTGGGAAAAATCAGGATTAATATGTGACTCTTTTCAGAATTTAGCTTTTTTCCTTCGAAAGATAATACAATATAATAAAATTTATTTTTTAAAGATTTTATTTATTTATTTGACAGAGAGAGCACAAGCAGGGGCAGCAGCAGAGGGAGAGGGAGAAGCAGGCTTCCTGCTGAGCAGAGCCCAATGCAGGGTTTGATCCCAGGGCCCTGGGATCATGACCTGAGCCAAAGGCAGATGCTTAACTGGCTGAGCCACCCAGGTGCCCCAATACAGTAAAATTTAAATGAGAGTATGTCATAAGCTCCACTGTATTATTATGCCATCAAATCAGGCCATGAGACCTACCTGCTCATGCCCTAGTTTGTGTATGAGTGGTTTGGATGGCACTGGTCTCATGAAGTATGATTTTATTACCGAGACTATTTTTATTTTTTTATTTTTTTATTTTTTTTATTTAAAGATTTTATTTATGTATTTGAGAGAGAGAATGAGAGGTAGAAAGCACGAGAAGGAAGAGGGTCAGAGGGAGAAGCAGACTCCCTGCTGAGCAGGGAGCTCGATGCGGGACTCCATCCCGGGACTCCAGGATCATGACCTGAGCCGAAGGCAGTCGCTTAACCAACTGAGCCACCCAGGCGCCCCAACCGAGACTATTTTTAAAGTCAAAGACCTGGCAAGCCCCCTGATGAACTAGTCAGAGGATGTTTCAACATCCCTACAACTGTTGAGAAACCTCTACATCCTAATGACATTAGTGCAATCAGAGCATCACTTCAATAAGTAAGCCGCCCAGGCACATACACAGTCTCTGGGCCTTTTAGCTTTGGAAAAGTAACTAATGGCAGTATCAGAGGAAAATTTAATCTTCCTCTCTTCACAATGAAACAGTCCAAGGTCATTTGTGACAGGCATAAAAATGCTCCCATCACATACACACCCCAAAACACCCACACAGTCCGATTTTCACGGCGCTGTCACTGAACTTATTTGTGTAACTAGTTTAATCTAATGTTCAAACCTTTATCCTCTCAAACATGTGAGGGCTGACAGTTTTATTTCCTTATCACATTACGTCAGTTCTTTGCAAGGAAGATGTAGCAAGTACCTGAACATCTTGGGGATAATTACTCTTCCAATAATGTGCAACACTAATGATACTTCTCCAGTTTTTTATGGTGCAAGTGTTTTATGCTTTATTAGTTTGCACTTGGTCTTTTCTTTGATATTTTTCCTCCTGTTTGAGATTTTACAGGTTAGTGCTTGTACTATTCCTGTGAAGAATGTATTCTATGCCAAAGAAGGAGAATGATTATGGTAATACTGGAAAGGCAAGATGCTGGCCTTTATAAAAAATATATTATAAAATTGGTTTTGTGTCTTTCCTAGAATAGGAACTTAAGTAATAAATAGAGGGAGGCTAGTTGGAGTGTTTGTCTCAAGGGTATATATAAATAAGGCAAGAAGACTACAGTAGGCTAGTGTATCTTCAAGAGACTAGCTCAGAGCAGAACAGGTGCCCCCAGTATTAAGCTTTGAGATCTGGTCATATGCAAGGTCCAAATTCTCTAGGTTGAGACAATAGGTAAATCAGGCCAATATGTCAACATAAGATGAAACTGTTATAACTCTGATTTCTGCTCCCAGTTTTGCCGCTTCTAGAATGTCTATAAATGGAATTATAATACAAATTGCCTTAGGAGTCTTGTTTACTTTATTCAGAAAAAAGTGTACTTAAGAGTCATCCATGTGGTTGCACAAATCACAAGGTGTTTTTTCTTTTATTGTTTTATAGTGTTCCATTCTCTGAATTCACAATGGTTTGTTTATTCATTTGCTCGTTGAAGGGCACCTTGGCTCTTTCCAGTTTTTCACAATTATGGATAGTGTTGTTATAAAAGTTTATATATAGGTTTTTATGTGACATAAGTTTTCATTTCCTTAATACCCAGGAAGAGCATTTCTGGGTCGTATGGTAAGTATATATTTAATCTTAGAAGAAGCTGCCAAAACATTTTCCAAAGTGGTTATACCATTTTGCATTCTAAAAGCAATGCATAAGCATTTTTATTACTCTGTAGTCTCACCAGCATTTCATATTATCAATTTCTCTTAAAAAAACTTTAGCCATTCTTGGATAAAGAAATTGTGATACACACTCACACACAAACAATGGAATATTGTCTAGCCTTAAAAAAGGAAATCCTGTCATTTGTGACAACATGAATCGATCTGGAGGACATTTTGTTAGGTGAAATAAGCCAAACACAAAAACATATTACACAAAAATACTTATATGTGGAATCTAAAGAAGTCAAATACATAGAAGCATAATATAGAAAGAAGATCACCAGGGGTGGGGAGGTAGGGGAAATGGGGAGATGGTGGTTAAAGAGTACAAAGTTGAATTTATTTACAGGGAATGTGTCTAGAGATCTAATGTACAGCATTATTATACTATTTTATTTTTATATTATATATATTTTATTATTATATATTACATTATTATATTATATACTGGAAATTTACTAAGATAGATTTCAGGTACTCTCACCAAACACACACAAAATGATTACTATGTAAGGAGATGGATATGTTAATTAGCTTGACTATAGCAGTCATTTCATGATGTACATATGTTTTAAAACATGTTATACACTTCAGATATACATAATTTTTATTCAAATAATTTTTTAGCCATTTGAATAGCTGTGTGGTAGTATCTTATGGTTTTACTTTATACTTCTTCAAAGATTAATGAGATGTTGAACATCTTTTTATGTGCTTATTTGCCATCTATATATCTTCCTGGGTGAAGTATTCTGTACAGATCTTTTGCCCTTTATCAGTTGTTGGTTTACTTTCTGTTAAGCTCTAAGGGCTCTTTGTATATTGTGGATACAAGTCCATTAAAGGTTATATGATCTGTAAATATTTTTTTTCTTTTTTGTGTCTTTTCACTCTCTTAACAGTGTCTTTCAAAGAGTAATAGTTGTAATTTTGATGAGTCCAATTTATCAATTTTTTTCATGGTTTGTGGTGTTCGAGTAGTATCTAAAAACTCATTGCCAAACCCAAGGCCACATAGACTTTCATCCTATGCTTTCTTCTCTAAGTTTTATTGTTTTAAACTGTGTATTTAGGTGTATGGTCAATTTGAGTTAATTTTTATGTGTGTGAGATTTATGTGAAGGTTTCTGTTTCTGCATGTGATGTCTACTTGTTTTAGCACTATTGTTAAAGGATCATGCTTTCTCCATTGTATTGCCTTTTTACTTTTGTCAAAAAATAATTGAATATATTTGTGTGGGTTTATTTCTGGGCTCTCTATTCTTTTTCACAGATTGACAACTGATACGCATTTATCCTTTTACCAAACTACATGTTTTGATCATTGTATTTTATAGTAAGTCTTAAATCAGGCAACAACTTCAGGTCCTGCCTCCAAGCAGTGTTAGCCCTCTGATTTTGTTCTTTTTAGAATTACTTTGACTATTCCAGTTTCGTTGCTTTTCCATATAAAGTTTCGATTCAATTTATTATTACCTTCAAAGAAGCTTGTTGGTATTTTGATTATGACTGAGTTGAATCTATAGATAAAACTGGGAAGAACTGACATCTTAATAATATTGAGTCTTTCAATCCATGAACATGATCTCTTTATTTGAACACATCTTTCATTTCTTTCATTAATGTTCTGTAGTTTACAATATACAGATCCCTACACATATTTGGTGAAATACTTCATTGTTTTGGGTTTTATTATAAATGAGACTGTTTTTCACATTACAAATGACAAATATTCATTTCTGATATATAGATATGCCAGAAATGATCCTTATAACTGTCTTTGTATTTGTTGACCTTTCTAAAATCACTTCCTTAGGGGTTTCTACATAAACTATAATATTGTCTGAGAATCCTGTTATTCACTTTTCCAAATCATATTCAATCTCCAAGTACTAATCAGGTAGAAGAAACTAGTGCCTCCAATCACTTCACCCACAACACCTTTGTATTCTGCACTTATTACACTGTAATGTAATTATTTATTTATGGATTTTTTTCTCCTCCCTTAGACTATCAGATCCCTGGACACAGGACCTACAGTTATTACCTTTTTTGTTCTGAGCACCTATCAAAGTATCAGAGACATAGGAGGAACACACTAAATGTTTATTTAATACAGGATGGAGAAGGAAGTTAAAGGAGAAAGAAGGAAGGGAGGGAGGGAGGAGGGAAGAGCAGATAAGACCACAGATTTACAGGCTATTAATCAGATGTGCAAAAGAACACTTACCTTTTAATCTTCCTTGTACTCTACCAGGGCTTGAAAGAGGAAAGAAGAGCATTAAACTTGCCAATTAAATGCCTTGATCTCCTGTAGTTCAAGCCATGTGATTTAGGCAACTGAATGTACTGGGTAAATGTTCAGTCTTTCAGATGTTTTCCTACATCTCGACTTCCCCCAGATGGAAGCTAGGTGATAATAGCACACTCAAGCTTCCATTCTGGAAAGGGGCCTGAGATCCAAGCACTGTGAACTTAGGCAGTTATTGCTCACCTCTGGCCTCTTCCATCTGGAAGAGGGGAACATCTGAATTCTTTCCATACTACCTGGGAGCAAAAGTAGACTCAGGGGGTTTCCTCTCTGCCTACTCATGCCATATGGTATATACGGTATAGACCCATCCAGCATGGTGGTGTCCGTCTGGGATTGGGTGAGAATACATTTGTACAGCTCCATCTGGACATTTTAGATGAAATTTTTGAACTAGGACAGTGTATTTTGGAATGAAATGGATGTGCATCTTTCCAACCAGATAGGTTATTTTTAATGTCTTCGGTGATATTAGCCACCTCTTTGCCTCACTCTGGCATACAATACGATCAAATACAACCTGACACAGTAATATCTAGTGGGGCAAGAATCCAACTAATCAAGCAATTGAAAAATGTAACTCTAATTCCCCACTGTAGTGTGGATGTGGCTGAAGCTATATATATGGGAGAACTTACTAAGAAATGTGCTTTTCTCTTCACTTCTTGTACCAGATTTCAAATTGGTCCACTTTAGCAGTTATATAAAATTCTTTGCCATATCTTTGCATAACTAATCCACTGTGTGTTATGCCAAGTTCTAGAAGTCGTGGTCCCCATTCTCAGGTTGGAAATCTATGATTTCCTTCCACCCACCCAAAACCACCAAAAGCAAAATAGAATGAACCTGAAATATCCAAGATTATTAGCCATCTCGTTTCTTTTTATACTATGTGATGAATAACAGTGATTCCTATATTTTCATGTAGTCTCTAGATTCAATTGCTCTAGACTTGAGACTCATGAAAAATTTCCCCACACACACTCATTTCAGTCCTCTAGTCCTTGTGGTATAGTTTTCTAGTCCTCAAACCTTATTTTTCCTGCCCTATTATTTCTTGAGGTTGTGCCTCTCCATGATCAAGAACTCTTTCGCATATTATGAAATGTTCCCTTTAAGTATAGCATTCCATGTTAAATTTGTGTTTCTGTGGAATTAATTTTTCTAAACTGCCCCGATTCTGTTTAATTAGGCCCTTAGCCTATTCAAGTCAGTGCAAACCCCTTTTCACAAGTTCCCTTCTTTTCTTGCAGATACACAAGCACCACATTCCACATGCATGTTGCCACAGGAGTTCACAGTCACATTAGGGGAGAGGGTGTCATTTCAATGAAAAAATCTGTCACAGAAAGCTCTAGAGCTGCAGTGCGTTCAACACTGCTAGTTAGATTCAGGCCAGAAAGTAATCACCCAACTGGTTCCAATTGACCTGGCCCACTTTTGATCTCTTAATTTTAAGACTGAAAAGGGCCATATAGATCATCTATGCAGCACTTGTAAAAGTGTAGGGTATGTGTTGCTGGTAGTTTATGAGGCAGTTTTAGGTAGTATTGGATCAAATATTTTGATCTTGGCATTTATCTTTTCCACCATTGTATAATCACTCTCAGTAACATCAAGACTATGAAGGCAGTGGGGGAGGGAGAGAAACTGAGATAGAGGAAAGAGAAGGTGACCCAGAAGAAAAGGAAAGAGAGGCCAAGAAACCCATCTAGAACTAAAGCAAAGGTATTTGACTCCTATGACACTGGGGGCTGTAAACTTTGAAAGTAGGAGGGAGAGACAAAGAGAGTGTGTATGTTTGTATGCATGTGTACACCTGTCCAGGGGAGAGGGCTGATGCAGAAAGCACCCAAAGAGAGGTGGGTTTCAATGATTCACATATACTTCTCAGTCCTTCCGTGACACACTGAGAACTCTGGCTGTAGAACTCAGCACCCCAAAAGGGAGCCACACCCATTGAAAGTAGAAGAGAAGAATGCTTGCTTGGGAAAGCTTGTGGGATAGGAAAGGGAAGGCAAACAGAATAGGAAATGAGCAATAAAACTTTCAGAGACAGAGAAATAAGAAATGCTATTAAGAGTGGGGTTGGAATGTCTCAGAAATAGAAGCCCTGTGAGGAGCCAGCAGGCTGATAAACTGCTAAGGACATGAGAAAGGGTGACCAAGAGTATGGTGAACAGAATTGTGGGCTAAAAATAGTAACAGTGAAATTGTCTTCCCTATGTTCAATGAAACCACTCTGAAATCTGGGGCAAATCAGTCTGTCTCCCCTAGTAAAATTAGAGATACTTAGATTTCTTAATACTTCTATGTTATTATTTTTAAAATTAACAACCTTATTTTGTATCTCTTTAATGTTTATAGCAAACGCCTGTTTATGTTGATGACATTGGTCTTAACATTTATGATTGGGACATAAGATTTCCTTTGCAGTAAATTTATTAAAATAAAAAGAAAACATTTACAAATGAGAAATGACATTGAGAAAATGTCAAATAAATTGCATAACAATATAGGGCATAACCATATGAATTCTGGAACCAGCCTGTCTGGATTGAAACATAAGTTCTACCACTTACTGGCTGTGCAATTCTTGGTTCTGCGTCTGTATAATAAGAATCAAGATGGTAGCTACATCACAGTGTTGATATGAAGATTAAATGGGCTATTAAGTCTAAAGTTATTAGAAACATACCCAGCATATTTGTGCATGTTGTTTTTATATTTGAATATGAATATGACAAAAATGACTTAAAAGTTATTAGAATGTCTACTCAACTATACTTATTCTACAGATATTAGAAGTTATGTAAGTTGCCCAACCTCTTAATGATAGAACTTGGATTGGAATTGATTTTCTGGGGTCCCACTCCCATCTTCAAATTCCACCTGTTTGTTTTTACGTGGCTACTGTCATGTACACAGGCAAAATCAAGCACTGCTGCTATATGAACTTCAAAGTACAAGGAGGAGCATGCCCTGCTAGCAAAAAAAAAAAATCATCACAGAAGGAAAATTTGCAAAAATAGCCATTTGATCCAAGAATTTCAGATTTTTCCTACCATGTAAAACATGATGTTTAATACCATTCCTGGCTTTCAGAGGAAATGAAAAATCAAATGCGTGCTGGCCAATAAGAGATAAAGACAGCAATGGTGAGTGTCTCTTCTTTCAGCAGTGAATAACTTTGCAATGTGGATAACCTACAATCCTTACCAACCTCACAAGTTCACCGCAAAGATTCCACAATTCTTAATTCTTCATTTGCCATACTAACCACTGGACTATAGAATCTCCCTTCAACCATTCATTTTTCACTGATTATGTCAATTAAGAAGCAGCACTCCATTAGTCCATTCATTTTAATGAGTGTTGTTTTGAATAGTACACATACACACACACACATACACACACACACACACACAGCAGGAAGCCACATAAGGTTTACAATTATTTAAACCTTAAAACCTTAAATTTAGAACTCTTTAAATAATTCACTTTTTAAAGCACAATCAGAATATGAACCTCTGACTTGTGGGACTGGTTGTTTCCTTAAATGATTACAGCGATTGTGCCCTTGTTAAATGCTCCTTAAAATATTTCAAGAAAATACAATTTGAGATAAATAATGCTGATTGGACACCCTCCCATGGAAGAAATAATAGAAAGGGATCAAGTGATAAATGAAATGAGTGTTGCTCTATCGAAGCAAATGGTGATAAATGGAAGGCCTGTGCTGGTGCTTACACTGGCACTTCTGTAAGCTGGTCAGACTATTTATAATTGTGTTTTAGTGTTTTGCAAACCAGTCATTTATACTAACAGTAACATTAAAGTGATAAATTAGAGAGAAGCAGCTTGTCTAATCAGCAGATAAGCAGTGATGTAGCTCAAATAAAAAGTAGAGTCATTCTGTTTCTTTCCCATGTTAATATTAATTATGGAAGGATCATTTGGTTTGATGGGAAATTTGCCAAATATGCAACCACTCATATAATTAAATTATTCTTATATTTCCTTTACTTTCTTTTTAAAGTAAGTTTCCTTTTCATTTTAGTCCTTTTTCAAATGATCTGTCTTTTATTTTAATCACCTAAAGAAAGCCTTGCAGTAAGTCAGTGCTATAGAAAAGGTCATTTCTTATTCCTTAACTATTAGCTATTTCAAAAATTTAGTGTTAACTACAGACAATCCTGCTCTGACGTGTGATTTTTGCAAGGAAAACATAGCCAGTGACTCTGTGCTATCAGCTGGACTTTGATATACTATTAAATATATTCTTAGTTAAGGTTATACATATCTCATCAGTAATGAAAAAGATCTGAAGATATATGTGCATTTTAGTGTTAAAAATATATACTTACTATTAAAAATGAATATTCACTAATAAAACTACCCACCATTAATACTAACTCCATTTTATGTATTTTTACAAAATAATTTCATTAGTGACTAAATATTCAAGTTTATTCAAGCAGGAAATTTTCATTTTTTTACCTTTTGGTATCCTGAGGGATATTTTCATGGTTCAGAAAATAACTTTACTTTTTCTCAAGATTAAAAAAAAATTTACTTTCTACTTGGGAAATCCTCATGTACTCTTATTTACATCCAGATTTTAATAACACATATGATTAATATTTTGTTTTATTTTTCTCTGGACATCTATTTTCTGGAAGCATAATACCAAGAGATACCAATTACCCCTGGTCCACTGTGCACAGTGTTTTAATCTCTCTTTAATAAGGTGTTTTACAATGTTTTTCCTTTAATTCTAAATTTTATATTTATGTATTTATTTCCTACTTGCTCAAACATACCAGAAAGGCTGCACAATTACATAAAACAATCAAATAACGTAAACACAAGAGAGAAAGAAAGAACAAGGAGAAAAATAAAACTAAGAAACTAAGAAAGTAGAGAAATTAAATATAAGAAGGTAGAGAAATTAAACAAAACCATGATTGAGACTCTGTTACAAAAATATGCCATAAAGAGAGCAAATGTAGCCCATGGGCTACATCCAACCTACTTTTTTTTTTTAAGTAAGAACACTAACATGAGATCTAATCACAGATTTTTACATACACAATGTAATATTGTTAACTACAGGCACAAGGTTTGAATAGCTGCCTTCAGAACTTATTCATCTTGCATAACTAAAACTTAATATCCACTGAGCATCAACTCTGTATCTTCCCCTCCCTCAATCCCTGGCAGTCATTATTCTACTCTGTCTCTAGGAATTTGATTATTTTTTATACCACATATAAGTAGAATCATACAGTATTTGTCTTCTGTGACTGGCTTGTTTTACATAGCTTAATGTTCTCCAAGTTCATCCACGTTGTTGCATACGGCAAGATTTCCTTAATTTTTAAGATTGAATTACATTCCACTGTATGTTCATACTACATTTTCTTTATCTGTTCATCTACTGATGGACATTTAGGGTGTTTCCGTATCTTAGCTATTGTGCATAATGCTTCAGTGAATGTGAGAGTGTACACATTCCAAAGAAGGATTTCCATTCTTTCTGATATATATCCAGAAATGGGCTTTCTAAAACATACAGTAATTCTATTTTTAATTTCTTGAGGAACCTCCATATTGTTTTCCTTAGCAACCCCACCACTTTGCATTCTCAACAACACTGCAAGATTCCTATTTCTATACATCTTTGTCAACACTTGTTACCTTTTTAAAAATAACAGCCATTCTAACAGGTGTGAGGTGGTACCTCATGGTTTTGAATTGCATTTCTTTGATTATTAGTGATATATGCACCTTTTAATATACCTGTTGCTCATTTATATGTCTTCTTTGGAGAATGTCTATTCAATAGACATTATTTCACCCAATAGACAATTTCTATTTCAATAGACAATTATTTCACCCAATAACAGACTAATATAAACAGACTTACAGATCAACAAACTGGGTAACCAAGGAAAAATGAGTAAATTCTTAGAAATGTACAACCTACCAAGAATGAATCATGAAGAAATAAAAAATCTGAACAAATCACTTCCTAGTAAGGAGATTACATCAGTAATCAAAAACCTCCCCAAAAAGAAAAGTTCAGGATCAGATGGCATCAGTGGTAAATTCTACCAAAGAAGGTAGAGAAGAAAGAAGAAGAAGAACAAAGAAGAAGAAGAACAAGAATAAAGAATAAGAAGAAGAAGAAGAAAGAAGAAGAAGAAGAAGAAAGAAGAAGAAGAAGAAGAAGAAAGAAGAAGAAGAAGAAGAAGAAAGAAGAAGAAGAAAGAAGAAAGAAGAAGAAAGAAGAAGAGAAGAAGAAAGAAGAAAGAAGAAGAAGAAGAAGAAGAAGAAGAAGAAGAAGAAGAAGAAGAAGAAGAAGAACAAGAAGAAGAAGAAGAACAAGAAGAACAAGAAGAAGAACAAGAAGAAGAAGAAGAACAAGAAGAAGAAGAAGAACAAGAAGAAGAAGAAGAACAAGAAGAAGAAGAAGAACAAGAAGAAGAAGAAGAACAAGAAGAAATAATACCATTTTCAAACTCTTCCAAAGATAGAAAAGGACAGCACATTTCTAAACTCATTTTATGAGGCCTGCCTTACCCCGGTACCAAATCCAGACAAAAACACTGTAAGAAAACTATAGACCAAAATTCTTGATAAGCATAAATGTAAAAATCCTGAACAAAATACTAATGAACTGAATTCAACATCATATTAAAATGAACATACACCATGACCAAGTAGAGTTTATTCCCAGACACAAGGATGTTTCAACATATGAGAATCAATTAATATGATATGCCACTTTAACAGAATAAAGGATAAAATTCATATAATCTCATTTGACAAAATTAAACACATTTTCATGATTAAACCTCTCAATAAACTACATATGAAAGAAATGTAGTTCAATATAATAAAGGTCATATATAAAAAGACCACAGCTAATATTATAGTCAACTGTGAAAAAAAAAAGGTCTTCCTTTAACATCAGGAATAAGGCAAGGATTCTCACTTTATCCACTTCCACTGAACATAGTACTAGTAACTCTAGCCAGAGCAATTAGGCAAGAAAAAAAAAATAAAAGGCATCCAAATCAGAGAGGCAAAAGTAATACTGTCTCTGTTTGCAGATGAATGTCTTATATGTAGAAAACTCTAGGGATGCCTGGGTGGCTCAGTCGGTTAAGCATCTGCCTTCAGCTCAGGTCATGATCCAGAGGCTCTGTGATGGAGTCCCACATCGGGCTCTTTGCTCAGTAGGGAGCCTGATTCTTCATCCTTCTGCTTGTGTTCTCTCTCTCTCTCAGACAAATAAATAAAATCTTAAAAAAAAAAGAAAACTTTCTAAAGATGCCACAAAAAAATATTAGAACTAATATGCAAATTCAGTGAAGTTGCAGGATACAAAATCAACATATAAAAACCACGTTGTGTTTCTATAAACTATAAGGAACTATGTGAAAAAGAAATCTAGAAAATAATCCCATTTATAAGAGCATCAAAAAGAATAATGTATTTAAGAATTAACCAGTGAGGTGAAAATATATACACTGAAAACTACAAAACAATAGTGAAAGAAATTGAATAAGACAAAAATAAATGGAAAGGTATCCCATGTTCATTGAGTGGAAGAATTAATATTGTTAAAAAGCCCACACAAACCTGGGCAATACACAGATTTAACCCCATTAGAATTCCAATGACATTTTTCACAAAAATAGAAAAAAAAATCCTAAAATTTATACACAACCACAAAGGCCCCAAATAGCAAAAGAATCTTGAGAAAAAAGAATAAAGCTGGAGTTATCACTTTTCCTGTTTTAAATATATTACATAGCTAGAGAAATTAAAACAGCATAGTACTGACACAAAAACAAACATGTAGACCAATGAAATAGAACAGAGAGCCCAGAAATAAATACACACATATACAGTCAACTGATCTTTGACAAAGATGCCAAGAATACACAATGGAGAAAGGAATAGTTTTCAACAAATGGTGTTGGGGCAACTGGATATCTGCAGGCAAAACAATGAAATTGAACCCTTATCTTAAACCCCAAACAAAAATCAGCTAAAAGTAGATTAAAGACTAAAGTGTAAGACCTAAAAGTATAAAAATCCTAAAAATAAATAAATAAATAAATAAATAAATAATAAATACTAGAGAGCTTCATGACACTGGTCTTGGCAATGATTTCTTGGATATGACAGCAAAAGCACAAATAACAAAAGAAAAAATAGACAAATGAGACTACATCAAACCAAAAAGCATCTGTACAACAAAGTGAACAACCAAAAGAGTGAAAAGACAACCCACAAAATGGGACCAACTATTTGCAAACCACATATTTGATAAGAGGCTAATATCCAAAATACATATACGTATAAAGAAATCCAACAACTCAATAGCATAAAATATGTTTTACTTTTGACTGACTTCTCTCTCTCTCTCTCTCTCTCTCTCTCTCTCTCTCTCTCATAATTGGGTAGCTTCTTTAGAATTGTACTATAAACTACGATATTCATATGAAACACTCTTCCTTTATCATGAATTACAAAAGAATACTGAAAACTTCCACTTGCACCTACGATATTCATATGAAACACTCTTCCTTTATCATGAATTACAAAAGAATACTGAAAACTTCCACTTGCACCAGAAGCTCAGAGTCTGTATACATTATCAGGTGTGCTAAGGGATAAGAGAGAGTTTATGTGTCTACTTTGGTTTGTATAAATGCTAGGATTTTAAGTCTATTTCTGGACACATAAAGAGAATGTGAAAAAAATTAGAATAGAGAAAAAAGTAACAAAAATAACCAGATTTGGAATATGATTATTGCTTTGAATGACTTAATCCCATCTATCTTTTTTTCTTCTATAGCCCATTAATTTCTATTCATCTTCCAGTTTTCAGCTTAGAAGTCACTTTTCCCACATACTTTCCCAGTCTTCTCAAGAATGAGTTGGATACTCCACCAGTTTACCCCAACACTACCCAATGAAGGCCCTTTTATCTCTTCAAACATTCCTTGTAATGGCCTATTTGTCTATTTCCTCAGTACAATATCACTGCTATGGTCTGACTGTGTCACCTCAAAAATGTATATGTTGAAATGCTAACACCCAAGGTAATCGTATTAGGTAGTGGGGCTTTCAGAAGGTGATTAGATACCAGGAGGGAGCCCTCATGAATAGGAGTACTGCTCTTATAAAAGATGCACCAGAGAACTTTCTTGTCCCTTCCACCATGTGAGGATACAGCAAGAAGGTGCTGTCTATGAAACAGGAGATGGGTCCTCACCAGCCACTACACCAAATCTGCTGGTGCCATATTCTTGCACTTCCCAACCTCCAGAACCATAAGAAGTATATTTATGTTATTCATAAGCCACCCACTCTGTGGTATTTTGTCATAGCAATCTGAATGAACTGCAGCAATCACCTTGAAGGCAAGGACAGAAATGTTTACTTCTGTATCTCCAAGAAGTGGTTCAGTGTTTGCTTTAGAGCTTATACATGGTAATGCTTTGTGACTAATTAAAATGGCAGTACTTTTGTCAAGACTATAATCACACTGTAGTATGAAGAGTGGAGGTTGCTACTGAATATCAATACTGAAGGCTACTGATTTGGAAGACCATACATGATACACTCTTGGGAGACTAAGTATTGATTTCTGTCATCCATTTTTGCTTTTATAAGAGTGAAGAATAAAGGTCTTCTTTCCTCTATATGGCACTTTGCAATGCCTGAACAATGAAGTATTATTATGATTTTTATTGATGTTATTTTAGATGGGAAAGATTTCTGATGAGCTTTTTCCTTTAAGAATTTCTTCCCAGAAATTTCTCTTCTATCAAAAGACAAGAGAATCACACATATTTTCCCCTCTCTTTATTTGCATCTGTGAACTGCTTTCAGTGACAGGAAGTAGGAAACTTGAGCCATGGTGATGATTTTTACCTGTCCTCTTAACTCAAATTAATAACTTGTGCAGAGTCCAGATCATGGGGGAAAGATGGCTGGTAATAATTGCATTGGGAAAGTGTTTACTTTTTTTGTGCCTGCTTTTGCAAACAAGCAAAGAAAGAAAGAGAATAGACTGAAGCACTGTTAATCTAAATGGGTATCTCATTTGTTTTCTAATTTTTTTCTCCTGGGAAATTTAAAAAAATGCCTCTAAATTAGACTCATTCTTCTTGTGACATAAACAACCTATGGATGATAGCTGAAGGTTTTCCTCATGTATATCTCTCCTATCAAAAGTCTCCATAATTACTTGAAATGGCACCTGAAATATTCTTAACAATTTGTGATTCTCACAAATTTATATTTTTTTCTATTTTATTTGTTGAGCAAATATTTACTGAATGGCTCCTCTGGTAAAACACAGTCCCAGTCATCCAAGGGGCTTACTACTATATTTGTTACTATAAGTTTGTTACTCCAAACATTGTTTTTACTAAGATATTTAAGCATAATAACTGTGTGATCAGTAGGCTTCAAGGTGGGTTAGATATAAAGAAAACAAAGCTCTAAGTTCTAAATTGGAAAGCCTCAAACTCCAAGTTTTAAATTGGCATGAATATGGTTCTTTTCAGGTCCCTGAGTCAGAAGAAAAGGCTAAGTCAGTGATTCTTTTTAGAGCCTACTAAAAAAAAAATAAGTAAATCTAGAATATAAGTCTTGTTTGGAGATTAACAATGTTCTAAAACCAGATACCAGTTCTTCTTTTTTTCATCTGATTAATAAATCTAAGTGTATTTCTTTATCTCATGTTCAGATTTATTTTTCATGTTTTTTTTTTTTCCTGAACAATGGCTATTAGGAATGAATATCAAACTGATTGAGATCATTATTTTCTTTGCTCAACTTTGGCTTTTTGGCAGCTGAGCTGATAACCTGGCTACACACAGAACGATGATGGGAGCTGAAATGCGGGGCCACCGAATATGACAATGGGACCTTTTCTAAGGGCAACAAGCAGGCTTTGCTTAGCATTCAGCATTTGGAAGCATGCTCATTATTTTAGCTAGATTAAAAATATATAGGAACCCCAAAATATAATTAGGCAAAGCCTAGAGCAAAACATTTGTAAATATGGTGGGTGAAAACAACAAAGATGACTTTGAGACACCTGATTCAGTTGATCTCTCTCTTCAAAGTATTAATTGAAAAAAAAAGGCAGATTTCACATAGTGAACTATTTAACTTTCTACAGCATACCCACAACTCCAGTAACATCAAGCAATTGGGATACTGAGCAGCATCTGAATAATGCAGCCTTTTCTTACACAAAGTTTGCTTGATAAGGGGCAAAAATTACATTTCAGATTCTGCTCTATCTTTTGCATCTTTGCTATAAATTGTCCCTAGATTAGTGTCATTAATCATATTTTGTGGACAAAGAAATGAGATACACAGTAAGGAATGATTTTTTTTGAAGATCTTAAAAGTTTGAGAGTTATGAAAGATTTTACTTTACCAACTTCTAATTCGTACTAATTATAAAAAAAACATTCCCTAATGTACAAATGATCTGTGTAAAAACAACAGTAAAAATTGGAAAATGGTGTCACCCTCACTTGGCTCTTATTTATTAATAATAATGTATTGTGACATCTGGTAGCTACATTTACGGCAAGCACAGCATAAGATAAGGTTGTTGAATCTCTATGTTGTACATATAAAACTAATGTAACAATGAGTGTCAACTATACTCAAAATAATAATAATCACCTACTGTTATTGAATCTAACACTTTTATTAGAAAGGTATTTTCATTTTAATGAGCAAATTGTATATAGCTTATATGAAGACAGAGACAAACAGTTTGGGTATAGGAAAATAATTGTTCTATATTGCTATCTCATGTTTTTTTTCTGCAAAGTGGACACCCTCTACTTAAAGTCTTATTCTACTCTTTAAATGCTGAAGGTGTAAGCAAAATACTTTCCTACCTAGAAGCAGTCTACTTTGCCTTCATCCTTAAGGACTGACTTTTGGGCAGAAGGATAAGTTTTAGACCTAAATTTTCACAAACCAGCAATTATAAGTGATGTGTATGGGATTATTCACATGCAAAAGACATTCTTTCTGCCACCCTACCTAGAAATATTAGCTTTAGAAAAATACATAGCAGGTTTGCAAGATGGAAAAACTTTTTTTAGTTCAAAGAAATGAAGAGGAATCATAACCCAGAGGGGTAAGCTGTGAACTGATGCTGAGTAATGAGTTCCTTGCTTATTTGGAGGCTGAATTTACATTGCCTGTATATTTGGGAATTAATGCTGATAATAAAATACTAAAAATTGATCCCAAGTGGAAAAAGAAGAGAACATCAAACCTGAAGCCAGCAGAAGAAAATAATAAATATTAGACAAAAATAAAATAGAGAACAGAAAAATAGAAAAAAATGAACCAAAAGTTAGTTGAAAGCTCAGCAAAACTAACAAACATTTTGCCAGACAGACCAAGAAAAAAACCCGAGAAGACTCAAATCTATTCCCTAACTTAAAATCCATTCCCCTATCTAAAATGAAGGATGAAAAGGGGGACATTACTGCCAACCTTACAGAAAAAAAACAAAGGATTACAAGAGAATAGTATGAACAACTGTATGCCAACAAATTAGTTAACTTGGATTAAATGGACTTTTTTTTTTAAATGGACAAATTCTCTAAAAAAACAACAACCCATAAACTGTTGAAACTGGCTACAGAAGAAACAGAAAACCTGAATGATTGTATAATAGGTAAAAAGGTTGAACTAGTAAGGTCAAAAAATTCTCACAAAGAAAAATTCAGAGCCAAATGGCTTTGCTGGTGAATTATACCAAACATTTAAAGAAGAATTAATACCAATTATGCACAAATTTTTTGAATAACAGAAAAGAGGAAACATTTCTTTTTTTTTAAAGATTTTATTTATTTATTCATGAGAGACAGAGAGAGAGAGAGAGAGAGAGAGAGAGAGGCAGAGGGAGAAGCAGGCTCCCAAGGAGCAGGGAGCCCGATGCGGGACTCGATCCCAGGACGCTGGGATCATGACCTGAGCCGAAGGCAGACGCTTAACCATCTGAGCCACCCAGGCACCCAAGAGGAAACATTTCTTAACTCATTCTATAAATCCCTGATAACAACACCAAAGACATAATAACAAAAGAAATTTAGAAACCAATCTCTCTTATGAATATAAAGGCAAAAATTCTCAACAAAATACAAGTGAACAGAATTCAGTAACATATAGGCCAGGTTTTATTCAGCATTATAAATTGAAATTTATTGCAGGATTAAAGGTTATCTTACCATTACAAAATTGATTAATGTAATAACTCAATATAATGAAGAACAAAACCACATGATTACAATAGACCCAAGAAAAGTATCTGAGAAAATCCAACATCCTTTATTATAAAAACAAAGTAGGAGTACATGAAATTTCAACTTGATAAAAGAGAATCTATAAAAAAAAAAACCCACATCTAACTTCACACTGTTGAAAGACTAAAGTTCTTTCCTCTAAGATCAGGTACAATACAAGACTGTCCACTTTTGCAACTTCTATTCAACTTTCTATTGAAGGTTATATTTAGGGCAAGTAGTCAATGTAGTGAAATAAAAGGTATCCAGATTGGAAATAAGTAAAACTATCTCTATTTGCAGATAAAATAATCTTGTATGTAGAAAATCCTAAGGAATACACTAAAATATTGTTAGAAATAATAAATTAGTTCATCAAAGTTGCAAGACCCATATCAATTCAAAATAAGCAAAAATCAAAAGCATTTCTATACTAGCAATAAACAATCCAAAAACAAAAGTAAACCAGACTTTCAGGATAGGTGTTTGGGCTAAGACCATTCCCCTCCATTCATTACTATGAGAAAGATCCTATCTTGTATATGTACCAACTTCTAGATCATTATAAAGCAGACCTCAGTATCATGCCAGAGTCCAGTGAGTCCCCTCCACCAGAGAGGGAGCCAGGAAGAGTAGTAGATGGCTCGGTAGGTAAACATGTGGAATATACCAGGCTCCAAACTGACTGGCATGGTCAGTCACTAAGTGGAAGCCAAACCTTCTGTGTATTTCATCAAGTTTGATAATGATTTCCATATCTATGCCTATGATTTGGTGAAAAAGTTGTTAGGGTAAACTTTGTCACATTTCCAAAAACAAATGTATACTTTGTAGACATGCAAAATAATGTTGCTTTTCAGTGTATTGAGAGCTTACTTCGACATCTTTGCCAGCATAACTGTTGGTTTGTTCTGAAAAATGCAAATTTATGTGGACATAAAAAAAAAGAAAAAGAAAAACAAAATTAAGAAAACAATTACATTTATAGGAACATCAAGAGAATGAATACTAGGAACAAATTTAGCAAAGTAAATGCAAACATATTCTCTGAAAATTACAAAACGTTGTTGATAGAAATTAAAGATCTAAATAAATGGGAAGACAATACACGTTCATAAATGAGACTTAAAATGGGTAAGATGGCAATACTCTTCAAACTGATCTATACATTTATTCAACACAATCCTTATCAAAACACCAGCTGGCTTCTTTGCAGTTGACAAACTGATCCTAAAATTCACATGGAAATTCAAGGGACCAAGAATAGCCAAAACAATCTTCCAAAAGAACAAAGTTGGGGGACTCACATTTCCCAATTTCCAAAGCTTACTACAGAGTTATAGCAGTCAAGACAGTGTAGTACTTGCATAAGGATAGACATATAGATTTATGGAACAGAATTGACAATACAGAAATAATTCATTACATTTAGTCACTTTTCCACAAGAGTCCAAAGAATAGTCTCTTCAACAACTGGTGCTCAGAAAACTATATATCCACATTTAAAAAAAAGCTGAACCTCTTTCTCACACTACAGACAAATATTTGCAAATGACATATCAGATAAAGGGCTAGTATCCAAGATCTATAAAGAACTTATCAAACTCAACACCCAAAGAACAAATAATCCAATCAAGAAATGGGCAGAAGACATGAACAGACATTTTTCCAAAGAAGACATCCAAATGGCCAACAGACACATGAAAAAGTGCTCAACATCGCTCGGCATCAGGGAAATCCAAATCAAAACCTCACTGAGATACCACCTCACACCCGTCAGAATGGCTAAAATTAACAAGTCAGGAAACAACAGATGTTGGCGGGGATGCGGAGAAAGGGGAACCCTCCTACACTGTTGGTGGGAATGCAAGCTGGTGCAACCACTCTGGAAAACAGTCTGGAGGTTCCTCAAACAGTTGAAAATAGAGCTACCATACGATCCAGCAATTGCACTACTGGGTATTTACCCCAAAGATACAAATGTAGGGATCCGAAGGGGTACATGCACCCCAATGTTTATAGCAGCAATGTCCACAATAGCCAAACTGTGGAAAGAGCCAAGATGTCCATCGACAGATGAATGGATAAAGAAGAAGTGGTATATATACACAATGGAATATTATGCAGCCATCAAAAGGAATGAGATCTTGCCATTTGCAACAACGTGGATAGAACTGGAAGGTGTTATGCTGAGTGAAATGAGTCAACCAGAGAAAGACATGTATCATATGACCTCACTGATATGAGGAATTCTTAATCTCAGGAAACAAACTGAGGGTTGCTGGAGTGGTGGGGGGGTGGGAGGGATTGGGTGGCTGGGTGATAGACATTGGGTAGGGTATGTGCTATGGTGAGCACTGTGAATTGTACAAGACTGATGAATCACGGATCTGTACTTCTGAAACAAATAATGCAATATATGTTAAGAAAAAGAAAAGAAGAAGATAGCAGGAGGGGAAGAATGAAGGGGGAGTAAGTCGGAGGGGGAGACGAACCATTAGAGACGATGGACTCTGAAAAACAAACTGAGGGTTCTAGAGGGGAGGGGGGTGGGGGGATGGGTTAGCCTGGTAATGGGTATTAAAGAGGGCACATTCTGCGTGGAGCACTGGGTGTTATGCACAAACAATGAATCATGGAACACTACATCAAAAACTAATGATGTAATGTATGGTGATTAACATAACAATAAAAAACTATTAAAAAAACAAATTAACTTAAATAGAAAAAATATTTAAATGAAAAAGGTTAAAGCTGTAAAGATCTTAAAAGAAAAATATAGGAGCAAATCTTTTTTTTCCTTGGATAGGCAAAAACTTTTTAGATAGGAGACCGAAAATACCAGTGACAATAGAAACAATAGACAAATTGGACTTCATCAATATTTAAAAAAAAATGTTTTGTGCTCCAAAGGAAATCATCAAGTAAATGGAGATACAATTCATAGAATGAAGAAAATATTAGCAAATTCTATATCTCTAAGCTCTGATAAATTAACTGTATCCAGAATTTAAAAAGAAATATTATATTTCAAAAATAAAAAGACAAATAACCCACTTTAAAAATAAGCAAAGCATCTGAATAGATACCCTCATAGAAAATAAATGGCCAATAAGTACATAAAAAGATGCTTAACATCATTAGCCATTAGGGAAATGCGAATCAAAACCACAATGAAGGGACGCCTGGGTGGCTCAGTTGGTTAAGCGTGAGCCTTTGACTCAGGTCATGATCTCAGGCCTGGGATCCTGAGATCGAGCCCCACGTTGGGCTCCCTGCTCAGTGGACAGCCTACATCTCCTTCTCCCTCTGCTGCTCCCCCTGCTTGTGCTCTCTCTCTCACTCTATCTCAAATAAAAACTGAAAAAAAAAATGCAATGAGATAGTACTTCACACCCACTAAGATGACTAAAATAAAAAAGACAAATAGTAACAAGTGCTGACCAGGACATGAAAATTTATACATCGTTGGTGGGAAAGTAAAATGATGCAGCCATTTTGGAAGTAGTCAGGCCGTTTTTTGAAGAGTTGACATATAGCAATTCCCTTTATAGCTACACACTCTAGAGTAATGAAGACGTATGTCTCCACAAAAATTTGTACATGAATTTTCATAGCAGCATTGTTTACGTTAGCTCCAAAGTAGAAACAACACAAATGTCCATTAACCAATGAGTGGGTAAACAAAATTCAGTATGTCTCTACAATGGAATATCACTCAACCATAAAAAAGAATGAATTTCTCTACTAGGTATTTACCCAAAGGATACAAAAATACTGATTTGCAGGGATACATGCACCTTGATGTTTATAGCAGCATTATCAACAACAGCCAGATTATGGGAAGAGCCCAAATGTCCATCAACTGATAAATGGACAAAGATGTGGTATACATACATAGGAAATGTCTTTGAATATTGTACATATACTATGCCAAAAGCAAAAGTCGATGAAACTATATCAGACACAGAGTAGTTACATAAAACTTCCTAGAACTTTGGTTAATACATACTGCATCATGTTTGAAACCAGATAATCTAGCTTTAGGAACCTCATTTTAATCACAGGTCATATTGAATATAAGAAGCTACCTTAATTTGACAAAGGATCCCTGTCAACAACTTATACAAACATCATAATTAATGGTTCAGTATTAGATATAATCCCCTTAAAGTAATTTATACAAGATATCCACTTTCATACTTTCTATTCAAACAATATAAAAGTAGGATAAGAAAAGTGAAGGAAATGTTGCAAGTAAGTAAAAAAGTTGCAAAACTGACACCATATTGAAATTATGTAACTGTCTACACATAGACATAGAGAACCTGAAAAAAACATTAAAACTGAATAGAGACATCAGTGAGGTTGTGTACAAAGTTCAATGTAGAAAAATCAGTAGCATTTCTATCACAGTTCAAAAATATGAAAACACCATTTATAATGGATACAAGAATGCTAATATAGCTAAGAAATAAGCCTACTAAAGGGTTGAAACAATGTAAAAATAATATTTTAATTAAGAAATGTTTCTATCTGAATATAGTTGACAATGTTACATTAGTTTTAGGTGTACAACATAGTGATTCAACAAGTTTATACATTATGCTTTGCTCACCACAAGTGTAGCTACCATCTGTCAGCATACAACACTATTACCATATAGTTGACTATAATCCGTATGCTGTGCCTTTTATTACCATGATTTATTCATTCCATAACTGGAAGCCTGTATTTCCTGCTTCCCTTCATCCATTTTGCCCATTCTCTTACCCCCACCCCTCTGGCAACCACCAGTTTCTCTATATTTACAAGTGTGACTCTGCTTTTTGTTTGTTTATTCAAATTTTATTCCACATATGACTGAAATCATATGGTATTCATCTTTCTCATCTGACATATTTCATTTAGCATAATATGCTTTCTGTCCATCTGTGTTGTCATCTCATCTTTTTTAATGGCTGTATAATATTTTATGGCATATCTATACTAAATGTTCCTTATCCACTCATTTGTTGAGGGACACTTCGTTTGCTTCCATATCTTGGCTACTGTAAATAATCCTGCAACAAAGATAAAGGTGCATGTATCTTTTCAAATTAGCATTTTTATTTTCTTTGGGGAAATAGCCAGTAGTGGAATTATTTGATCATACAATATTTCTACTTTTAATTTTTTGAGGAACCTCCATATTGTTTCCACAGTGGCTGGCCCAATTTACATTCCCACCAACAGCTCACAAGGGCTCCTTTTTTGGCATATTCTCACCAACACTTATTCTTTCTTGTGTTTTTGATTTTAGCCATTCTGACTGATGTGAGGTGATATCTTATTATGGTTTTGATTTGTATTTGCCATATGATTTAGTGATATTGAGCATCTTTTCATGTGCCCATTTGCCATCTCTATATCTTCTTTGTAAAAATGACAATACAGGTTCTGTGCCCAGTTTTAAATTGGATTGCTTTTTGGTGTTGAGCTGTATAATTTCTTTATATATTTTGCATGTTGACCCCTTATCAGATATAACAATTACAAGTATCTTCTTCCATTCAGTAGTGGTGAAACCATAAAAATCCCAGAAAAGAACACAAGCAGTAATTTCTCTGACATCAGCTATAGGAACATTTTCTAGACATGTCTCCCAAGGCAAGGGAAACAAAAGCAAAAATAAACTATTGGGACTACATCAAAATAAGAAGCTTTCGCAGAGAAAAAGAAACGATCAACAAAACTAAAAGGCAACCTAATTAAGAAATATTTAAAAATCACAGCAAATTTAGATATTTACCATACTGGTGGGTTTAACAATTCAATGCTGTAAAAGTAGCAATCAATGTATGGTGAAGCAAAATATCAACAGGATTTTTACAAGAAATGGGATGAACTAAGCATAAAATTTATATAAAAGAAAATAGAATGAAGAAATTTTATTAAAAAGAATAAAAATGGGCAATCACCCCTATAGAAAGCAAAAAAAGTGTATTTTATACATTCACACACATTTCCTTTATCCATTCATAAACTGATGGACATTTGTTGTTTCTATATTTTGGCTATTGTGAATAATGCTATAATGAACACGGAAGTATGGGTATGACTTTGCAATCTTGATTTCAATTCCATTTTTTTTTACCTTTTTAAATTAAATTCAATTTAGTTAACATATAGTGTATTTAGTTTCTGGGTAGAATTTAATGATTCATCAATTGCATATAACATCCAGTGCTCATTACATCAAGTGTCCTTCTTTAATGCCTAACACCCAATTGCTCCATCTCCCACCCACCTCCCCTCCAGCAGCCCTCAGTTGGTTTCCTATTGTTAAGGGTCTCTCATGGTTTTCCTCCCTCTCTGTTTTTATCTTAGTTTTCATTCCCTTCCCCTATGTTCATCTGTTTTGTTTCTTAAATTCCACATGTGAGTGAAATCATATGGTATTTGTCTTTCTCAGACTGACTTATTTCACTTAGCATAATACTCTCTATTCTATCCATATCTTTGCAAATGGCAAGATTTCATTCTTTTTGATGGCTGAGTAATATTCCACTGTGTGTGTGTGTGTGTGTGTGTGTGTGTGTGTGTGTGTGTGTGTGTGTGTGTGTGTGTGTGTGTACACACCACATCTTCTTTATCCATTCATCTGTCGATGGACATCTTGGCTCTTTCCACAGTTTGGCTATTGTGGACATTGCTGCTGTAAACATTGGGGTGCACATGCCCCTTTGAATCACTATTTTTATATCCTTTGGATAAATACCTGGTAGTGCAACTGCAGGGTCATAGGGTAGTCCTATTTTTAACTTTATTTAAACTTTTGACTTTTTCCAGAGTGGCTGCACCACTTTGCGTTCCCACCAACAGTGCAAATGTGTTCCCCCCCTGCCCTTACTCTGCATCCTCACCAACATCTGTTGTTAATTTTAGCCATTCTGACATGTGTGAAGTGGTATCTTGTTGTGGTTTTGATTTGTATTTCCCTGATGCTGAGTGATGTTGAGCATTTGCTTCATGTCTCTGTTAGCCATTTGTATGTCTTCTTTGGGGAAATGTCTCTTCACGTCTTCTGCAATTTCTTGCTGGATTTTTTGGTTTTTTTTGGATGTTGAGTTTAATGAGTTCTTTATAGATTTTGGATACTAGCCCTTTATCTGATATGTCATTTGCAAATATCTTCTCCCATTCTGTAGGTTGCTTTTCAGTTTTTGTTTTTTTGCTTTTGGTTTTGTTTTGTTTTTATTGTTTCCTTTGCCATGCAATGCTTTTTATCCTGATGAGGTCCCAATAGTTGATTTTTCCTTTTGTTTCCCTTGCCTCTGGAGACATTTCCAGCAAGAAGTTACAATATATACCTAGAAGTGGGATTGCTAGATCATATGGTAATCCTATTTTTAATGTTTGGAGGAAGCTCTGTACAGTTTCCATTAGAAGCTGTACCATTTTACATTCCCACCAAGAGTGTACAAGGAACTCATTTTTCCACATTCTTACCAATAATTTTTTTTTTGAAAATCTATCCTAACAAATGTGTGGTGATATATCATTGTGGTTTTGATTTGTGTTTCTTCATGATTAATTATGTTAATATACTTAATATACTTTTTGGCCATTTCTACGTCTTTTTTGGAGAAATGTCTATTCAAATCCTTGTTTTTAAATAGGGTTATTTGTTTTTTACTATTGAGTTGTAGGTGTAGTTATATATTTTGGATATTAACCCCTTACAAAATATAATGTTTGCAAATATTTTCTCATATTTAATTGCTTGCCTTTTATTTTCTTGGTTGGTTTGTAAACTGGGCACAAGCTATTTAGTTTAAGGTAATCTCACTGGTTTATTTTTGCTACAGTTGCTTGTGCTTTTGGTGTCATATCCAAGAAATCACTGCCACGACCAATGTCAAGGACCTTTTCCTCTGTTTTATTTTAGGAATTTTATAGTTTCAGGTCTTACATTTAAGTTGTTAATCTATTTTCAGCTTATTTTTTGTAGGGTATATGGAGTGAATTTCATTCTTTTGCATGTGGATATCCAGCGTTCCCAGCACCATGTGTAGAAAAGGATATCATTTATCCATTGTGTGTTCATGGTACCCATGTCAATTATCAGTTAACTGTATATGTATTTGTGGACTCTATTCTGTTCCATTGATCCAGATGTGTGTCTTTATGCCAATACCATACTCTTTTAATTTCTGTAGCTTTGCAGTATATTTTGAAATCAGGAAATGTGATGCCTCTAACTTCGTTCTTTCTCTAGATTGCTTTGGCTCTTTGGAAACTTTAATAGTTCCATAAAAATTTTAGGGTAGTTTCACCTGTTGGTTAAATATATTCCTAAGTATTTTGTTCTTATTGATACTATTGTAAATGGAATTGTTTTCTTAATTTCACTTTTGGGTATTTCCTTATTAGAGTATAGAAATGCAACTGATTTATGTATATTGATTTTGTAACTTGCAACTTCACTGAATTTGTTGGTTAGCTCTAATTTTGGGGAACTACATACCTTTAAGGTTTTCTACATATAAGATCATTTGTCTACAAAGAGAGATAATTTTACTTCTTCAACTTCGATTCTTTTTATTTCTTTTATAATTTAATTGCTATGGCTAGGATTTCCAGTACTATGTGACTATAAGCGGCAAGAGTAGGTGTCATTGCCTTGTTCTTGATCTTAGAGAAAAAAACTTTCAGTTTTCATCAATGAATGTAATGTTAGTTGTGGGCTTGTCCTATATCACCTTTATTATGTTGAGGTATGTTCCTTCTATACCCAGTCTGTTGAGAGTTTTATCATGAAAAGACAGTGAATTTTGTCAAATGCTTTTTCTACATCTACTGAAGTGATGGTATAATTTTTATCCTTTATTCTGCTAATGTGATTTATCACATCAAGTGACTTTCACAAGCCAAACCATTCTTCCATCCTCGGGATAAATTCCACTTGGTTATGATGTATGATCCTCTTAATGCACTGTTGAAACCAGTTTTCTGGTATTTTGTTCTGGTTTTCTACATCTACATTCATCAGGAATATTGGTCTATAGTTTTCTTAAGATGTCTTTGTCTGGCTTTTGCTATCAGCATAATGCTGCCCTTATAAATTGAATGTGAAAATGTTTCCTCCTTTTGCAAATTTTTTGGAAGATCTTGAGAAGGACTGGTGTTAATTCTCTAAATTTTTGGTAGAATTCACCAGTGAAGCTTGGGGATTCACTAGTTAATTCTGGTTCTGGAAATTTTTTGTTGGCAGGTTTCTGATTATTTATTCAATCTCCTCATTAATTATAGGTCTGGTCAGATTTTCTATTCATAATTCAGTCTCAGTAGATTGTATGTATCTGAATTTATTAATTTCCTCTCAGTTTTCCAGTTTCTTGGTGCAAAATTGTTTATAGTAATATGATATAAACTATTTTATTTCTGCAACATCAGTTTTAATGTCTCCTCCATTTGTGATTTGAGTCTTCTTTTTTTCTTTGTCTGGCTAAAAATTTGTCCATTTTGATTATCTTCTCTAAAAACCAACTCTCGGTTCTGATCATTTTTGTCTACTGTGTTTTCTTAAATACTCTATTTTATTTGTTTCTGCTGTAATCTTTATTATTTCCTTCCATCTGCCAACTTTGGGATAACTTTTCTTTTTCTAATTCCTTGAAGTGTAAAGTTACATTGTTTACTTGAGATCTTTCTTCTTTTTTAAAATGTAGGTGTTTATCACTATTAACTTCCCTTTTAGAACTGCTTTTGCTGCATCCTGTAGTTTTGTTTCTTGTGTTTTCATTTTCATTTTTCTCAAGACATTTACTCATTTCTCTTCTGATTCTTCCTTGACCCATTGGTTATTCAGGAGTTGTTATTTAATTTCCACATATTTGTGAATGTTAAAATTTTTCTTCCATATTAATATTTGGTTTCATTGTATTTTGGTCCAAAATGATATTCAGTGTTGTTTCAATCTTCTTAAATTTGCTAAGACTTGTTTTGTGGGCTATTTTTGAGAATCATCCATGTGCACTGGAGAAGAGTATTATGCTGTTGTTATATGGAATATTCTGTATATGTTTCTCAGGTCGATTTGGTCTACAGAATTGTTCAAGTCCACTATTGCCTTACTGATTTCTGTCTGAATCATTTATCTATGGTTGGAACTGGGGAATTGAAATCTATTATTGTATTGCTGTCTGTTTCTCTCTGCAGTGCTATCAATGTCTGCCTTATATATTTAGGTGCTAGAATGTTGGGTCTGTAATATATTGTCTTGATAATATGATCCTTTTTTCATTGTGTAATAGACAGAATAAAGATTTTTAGATCTATTCATACTGTGACATATATGAACTTTATTCATTTTTAAGGCTGAGGAGTATGTCATTTTACAAATCTATCTACTCATCTCTTCATTGTCTTTGGGTTATTTGCAATTTGGGGGCTATTTTAAATGAAGCTTTTATGAACATTCAGGTGTATGACTTTGTATGAACCTATGCTTTCATTTCTTTTAAAAAATTAAAGAGTGGATATGCTATTTTATATTCATACTAGCAGTGTATGAGAGTTCTTCATGGGTTTTTGTTTGTTGAGTTGATGAACTCTACTAAAATTGCTTTAGTAACAGTTACTGAACTCCAGAAAAATACTAAAATTTATTTAATTGTATACTTTATATTGGTGAACTATATGGTATGTGAACTGTATGTCAATAAAACTATTGCCAAAGAAAGAACCCGATTCTTTGGGAATATCGATAAAATTGATCAAACTTTAGCTACACTGATCAGAAAAAAAAGATATAAATTAATCTTAGGAATGAGATCAATGACATCACCATAACTCCACATAAATTAAAAGGATAATAGGGAACATAATAAATAACTTTATGCTAATAAATTCTATGACTCAGGTGAAACACAAATTTTTTGAGAGACAGATGACCAAAGCTCACTCAAGAAGAAATAAATAACAAATATCTTTATAAATAAGAAAAGTAATTTTTAGTTAAAAACTGTCCCATAAAACAAACGTAGGTCTAGTGGATTCACTGGTAAATTCTACTGAACATCTAGCAAAGAAATAGCAACAAACCTATAGATGTCTTACAGAAAATCAAAAAGGAGACAATAATTCCCAACTCATTTTATGAGACCAGCATTACTACCCTAGTACAAAAACCAAAGGCATCACAGAAAATTACAAATCAATATCCCTCACAAAGAAAGATGAAAAAATTCTTTTAAAATTTTTACCAAATCAAATGCAACAATATAGTAAAAGGATTATATACATAGTTTGATCATTTTGTTCTTTTTAAAATTAACTATCAAAGGCTAGAAATTTCCTCAAAACACTGAATTAAACAGTTTCCCATTTGTCTTGAATTATGCTGTTTACAGTAAAAAATGCAAGTGAGATCAATCAAGATGGAAGAGTAGGAAGATCCTGAGCTTACCTCCTCTTATGCACACACCAAAATCTACAATTGTATATAGAACAATTATCTCTGAGGACAAACTGAAGACTAGAAGAACTGATCATACACAATGAAAGTATAAAGAAAAAGCCACACTGACATGGGTAAGGGGCAGAGACATGGTTTAGTTAGGACCCAGATACCTGGTGCAGTGACCCACAAGCAGGAGCAATATAAAAACTGTAAAGGCCCTCCCTGAGGAGTTTGAGCCCCACATCGGTCTCCATAGCCCAAGGGGCCTGCATAGAGAAGATGAGTCCCCATAACATCTGGCTTTGAAAAGCAGTGGGGCTTATGTCCATGAGAGTTGGAAGGCATTAGGAAACTGAAAACTCACTATTAAAGGCACATGTATAATCTCACTTGCTCTAAGTCCCAGCAGAGGTAGCAGTTTGAAAAATACCTAAGTTACATGTAAAGGAGATATATTGACTAACTTTAGGGCATGTGGAGAGGAACAGAGATCTGTTGGAACATCCTCTGGGGACAGAAGCACTAATGGGCACATTTTGTTTGGTCACTTTCCTTCTATCTAGCTGACCGAATGCTGACAGGCTCCATTTCTGACAATTTATCTACTCTACTAGCACTGCTTGCCCCATCCCAGCATTCCCCTGAAGACTCACCCTGCCCAACTTGCCCACCAAGCCTGGAGCACCTCCCAACTGGCTCACAGCTCCATCACTCCTAGAGGGTACCCTCAGCTGGCATCTGAGCCCCTCCCAAGTGCTTCTCCACCAAGGGGCCACCCTGCACATAGAATGGCCTACCAGGGTTGCAGCAGGATTTCACAGAAAACCCTGCCAGAGGCTTTCCCTGCCCATCAGCATGCCTACAGATATCACAGCCATGCCTGGTAGCCAGCTGAGCTGCAGGTCAACCGTGCATAACAGCACATGCTTGGCAGTCATGGCTGGTTTTCCCAAACAGCAGTTAGAAGGGATAAATATGTGCACATCAGTGAGTCTACATCAGTCACAACTTAGCCGCAACAGGAGAGTGCACACAACCCACACAAGAGGCAGGCACCCTGGGCACCTGGTTTGGATGACCAGGGGGTTTGTACTACTGGGCATCACAGGATAACTTCTGCATAAAGTGGCTCTTTCAATACTGGGAGACAGAACTTATTTACCTACCAGTAGGAACAGAGTTAAACAAAATGAGGAGACAGATGACTATATTCCAAAGGACAGAACAAGATAACAAATCAGAAAAAGAACTAAACCAAATTAAGATGAGCAATCTACCAGAAAAAGAGTTCAAAGTCATGGTTATGAAGATGCTCATCAAGCACAGACTGGATGAACACAGTGAAAATTCAACAACAAAAAAGAAAATACAAAAAAGAACAAATCAGAGCTGAAGAATACAATAACTGAAACGAAACACACAGTAGAGGGAACCAACAGTAGATTAAGCAGAAGAATGGATCAGTGATCTGGAAGAGAGGCTAGTGGAGTCACCCAAGTGTTACAGCAAAAAGAAAAAAGAATTTTAAAGGGGGCGGAGCAAGATGGCGGAGGAGTAGGAGACCTGGATTTCGTCTGGTCTCAGGAATTCAGCTGACTAGGGATCAAACCATTCTGAACACCTACGAACTCAACAGGAGATCGAAGAGGAGAGTAGCAACAACTCTGAACAGAGAAGCGACCACTTTCTGGAAGGTAGGATGTGCGGAGAAGTGAATCCGAGGCGATATTCGGGAGGATAGACGGCGGGGGAGGGGCCTCCGCTGGCCGCTTCTGGCAAGTGATAGAGCCGCGGAGCACAAAATCGGACCTTTTAGAAGCCGGCTCCCCGGAGGGACGTCGCTCCAGTGGCTAAGCGGAGGTGGAACCCTCGTGGGACAGTGTGGTCTCAGGACCCTCGGGGTCCCAGAAAGACCGGGGGTGCCTGAGTGTGGCAGAGCTCCCAGGGATCGGAGCGGGGAAGCCGGCTGCAGAGACGGAGCCAAGGCGCGGGCTCTCAGCTCAGGGTTGCCATAAACTGTGATCCGCGGCCGGGTCGGGCCACTGCTCCTCCAGCAGGGACCCAACAAGCGGCAGATCCGGGGAGACTCCCCTTCCTCCCCCGGGAGGAGCGGCGCGGGAGCACACCGCAGGGATCTGTGGGTTTGGAGACTCCACACGGGGTCGGGTGCCAGACATAGAAACGCTCAGTCACAGGCCGGGTGAGCACGGAGTGCGGCCAGAGACCGGGGACACGGGAGTGACTGCTTTTCTCTGGGGGCACACTGAGGAGCGGGGCCCCAAGTTCTCAGCTCCTCCGGGCGGAGATTGGGAGGCCACCATTTTCACCCTGGTCCTCCAAAGCTGTACCGAGAGCTTGCAGGGAGCAAAAGCTCCTGAGAGCAAACCCCAGCAGCTTGCTTAGCCCGGACCGACAAGGGCGGGGCAATTCCTCCTCCGGCAAAGACATTTGGGAACCATGGCAACAGGCCCCTCCCCCAGAAGATCAGCAAGAGCAGCCAGCAAGCCAAGACCAAGTTTACCGATCAAGGAGAACGGGAGAACTCCAGCGCTAGGGGAATACTGCACATAGAATTCATGGCTTTTTTTTTTACCATAATTCATTAGCTTTTCAAAGTTAATTTTTTAACTGTTTTTTTTTTTTGAATTTTTCTTTTTCCCTTTTTCAAACAACATCTAATCAATCCCTTTTTTTAAAAAAACATTTTTTATTTTTCATTTTTGGAGTCATATTTTTATCCCTTCATAATAGTTACCCTTATTTTTAGCATATATATAAGTTGTTCTCTCTTTAAAATTTTGAGATACAATTTCTTCTAACAGATCAAAATATACCCTAAATCACTAGTGTATGGCTTTGTTCTAGTCTCCTGCCTGAACACATTCTCTCCCTTTCTTTTTCTTTTTTTTTCTTTTTAAATCTTCTTTCTTTTTATTCTTTTTAAAAACAACTTCTTACCTTATCAATTCCTTTTATAAAATCTTTTATAATTTTCATCTTTACAGTCATCTGCCATCCCTTCATTTTATCAACCCTTATTTTGTACATATATGTCTTTCTTCCTTTAAAATTTTAGTGGGCACTTTCTTCTAACAGACCAAAATATGCCCAAAATCTAGTGTGTGGCACTAATCTATGCACTAGCCTGATCATATTTGATGATATTCTGTTTTTTTTGTTTTGTTCTGTTTTTGTTTGTTTTTATCTTTTTCTTTTTCCTTTTTTTTTTTCTCTTCTTTCTTTCCCTTTCTTGTCCCCTGGTTTCAGGTCTTTTCTGATTTGTATAGAGTATATTTGCTGGAAACGTTGTTAACCTGTTAGCATTCTGTTCTCTCATTCATCTGTTCTCTGGACAAAACGACAAGACGAAAAAAATCACCTCAGCAAAAAGAACAAGAGGTAGTACCGTCTGCCAGGTACCTACTCAATACTGACATTAGTACGAAGTCGGACCTAGAGTTCAGAATCATGACTTTAAAGATACTAGCTGGGCTTGAAAAAAGCATGGAAGTTATTAGAGAAACCCTTTCTGGAGAAATAAAAGAACTAAAATCTAATCAAGTCGAAATCAAAAAGGTTATTAATGAGGTGCAATCAAAAATGGGGGCAGTAACTGCTAGGATAAATGAGGCAGAAGAAAGAATCAGCGATATAGAAATGATGGAAATAAATGATGGAAAATAAAGAGGCTGAGAAAAGAGAGAAACAACTACAGGATCACGAGGGCAGAACTTGAGAGATAAGTGATACGATAAGATGAAACAACATTAGAATAATTGGGATCCCAGAAGAAGAAAGAGAGAGAGGGGTAGAAGTTATATTGGAGCAAATAATAGCAGAGAGCTTCCCTAATGTGGGGAAGGAAACAGGCATCAAAGTCCAGGAGGCACAGAGAACCCTCTCTAAATCAATAAAAATAGGTCAACACCCTGACATCTAATAGTAAAACTTACGAGTCTCAGAGACAAAGAGAAAATCCTGAAAGCAGGTCGGGACAAGAGATATGTAACCTACAATGGTAGAAACATTAGATTGGCAACAGACCTATCCACAGAGTCCTGGCAGGCCAGAAAGGACTGGCATGATATCTTCAGAGCAAGGAATTTGCAAACACAAAACCAGCCCAACAAGAAATATTGAAAGGGGTCCTCTAAGCAAAAAGAGAGCCTAAAACCAGCATAGATCAGAAAGGAACACAGACAATATACAGTAACAGTCACCTTACAGGCAATACAATGGCACTAAATTCATACCTTTCAATAGTTACCCTGAATGTATGGGCTCAATGCTCCAATCAAAAGACACAGGCTATCAGATTGGATTAAAAAACAAGACCCATCAATATGCTGTCTGCAAGAGACTCATTTTAGACTCAAAGTCACCCCCACATTGAAAGTGAGGGGGTGGAAAAACATTTACCATGCTAATGGACACCAAAAGAAAGCTAGAGTGGCAATCCTTATATCAGACAAATTAGATTTTAAAGATTTTAATTATTTATTTGAGAGAGAGAGAGAATGAAAGACAGAAAGCACGAGAGGGAAGAGGGTCAGAGGGAGAAGCAGACTCCCTGCTGAGCAGGAAGCCTGATGCGGCACTCAATCCTGGGACTCCAGGATCATGACTTGAGCTGAAGGCAGTCGCTTAACAAACTGAGCCACCCAGGCGCCCCAGACAAATTAGATTTTAAAACAAAGACAGTAATAAGAGATGAAGAAGGACACTATATCCTACTTAAAGGGTCTATCCAACAAGAAGATCTAACAAACAAACACATTGACAACAATACAATAATAGTGGGGGACTTTAACACCCCCCTCACTGAAATGGACAGATCATCTAAGCAAAAGATCAACAAGGAAATAAAGACTTTAAATGAAACACTGGACCAACTGGACTTTACAGACATATTCAGAACATTCCATCCCAAAGCAACAGAATACATATTATTCTCTAGTGCCCATGGAACATTCTCCAGAATTGATCACATCCTAGGTCACAAATCAGGTCTCAACCGGTACCAAAAGATTGGGATTATTCCCGGCATATTTTCAGACCACAATGCTTTGAAACTAGAACTCATTCACAAAAGGAAAGTCAGAAAGAACTCAAATACATGGATGCTAAAGAGCATCCTACTAAAGAATGAATGGGTCAACCAGGAAATTAAAGAAGAATTAAAAAAATTCATGGAAACCAATGAAAATGAAAACACAACTCTTCAAAATCTTTGGGATACAGCAAAGGCAGTCCTGAGAGGAAAGTATATAGCAATACAAGCCTTTCTCAAGAAACAAGAAAGGTCTCAAATACACAACCTAACCCTACACCTAAAGGAGCTGGGGAAAGAACAGCAAATAAAGCCTAAACCCAGCAGGAGAAGAGAAATCATAAAGATCAGAGCAGAAATCAATGAAATAGAAACCAAAAGAACAGTAGAACAGATCAATGAAACTAGGAGCTGGTTCTTTGAAAGAATTAACAAGATTGATAAATCCCTGTCCAGACTTATCAAAAAGAAAAGAGAAATGACCCCAATCAACAAAATCATGACTGAAAGAGGAGAGATCACAACGAACACCAAAGAAATACAAACAATTCTAAGAACATATTATGAGCAACTCTATGCCAGCACATTAGATAACCTGGAAGAAATGGGTGCATTCCTAGAGATGTATCAACTACCAAAAGTGAACCAGGAAGAAATAGAAAACCTGAACAGACCTATAACCACTAAGGAAATTGAAGCAGTCCCATCAAAATTCTCCCAACAAACAAAAGCCCAGGGCCAGATGGCTTCCCAGTGGAATTCTATCAGACATTTAAAGAAGAATTAATACCTATTCTCCTGAAACTGTTCCAAAAAATAGAAATGGAAGGAAAACTTCCAAACTCATTTTATGAGGCCAGCATGACCTTGATCCCAAAACCAGACAAAGACTCCAACAAAGAGGAGAATTACAGACCGATATCCTTGATGAACATGGATGCAAAAATTCTCACCAAAATACTAGCCACTAGGATCCAACAGTACATTAAAAGGATTATTCACCATGACCAAGTGGGATTTATCCCTGGGCTGCAAGACTGGTTCAACATCTGCAAATCAATCAACGTGATACAATACATTAACAAAAGAAAGAACAAGAATCATATGATCCTGTCAATAGATGCAGAAAAAGCATTTGACAAAGTACAGCATCCTTTCTTGATCAAAACTCTTCAGAGTATAGGGATAGAGGGTCCATACCTCAATATCATAAAAGCCATCTGTGAAAAACCTACAGCGAATATCATTCTCAATGGGGAAAGCTGAGAGCTTTTCCCCTAAGGTCAGGAACGCGGCAGGGATGTCCACTGTCACCACTGCTATTCAACATAGTATTAGAAGTCCTAGCCACAGCAATCAGACAACAAAAAGAAATCAAACGCATCCAAATCGGCAAAGAGGAAGTCAAACTCTCCCTCTTTGCAGATGATATGATACTGTATGTGGAAAACCCAAAAGACTCCACCCCAAAACTGCTAGAACTCATACAGGAATTCAGTAAAGTAGCAGGATATAAAATCAATGCACAGACATCAGTGGCATTCCTATACACCAACAAAGGACAGAAGAGAGACAAATGAAGGAGTCGATCCCATTTACAATGGCACCCAAAAACCATAAGATACCTAGGAATAAATCTAACCAAAGAGGCAAAGGATCTGTACTCAGAAAACTATAAAATACTCATGAAAGAAATTGAAGACACAAAGAAATGGAAAAACCTTCCATGCTCATGGATTGGAAGAACAAACATTGTGAAGATGTCAGTGCTACCTAGAGCAATCTACACATTCAATGCAATCCCCATCAAAACCCCCACCTTTTTCAAGGAAATGGAACAAATAATCCTAAAATTTGTATGGAACCAGAAGAGATCCCGAATAGCGAGAGGAATATTGAAAAAGAAAAGCAAAGCTGGCGGCATCAGAATTCCGGACTTCCAGCTCTATTACAAAGCTGTCATCATCAAGGCAGTATGGTACTGGCACAAAAACAGACACCTAGATCAATGGAACAGAATAGAGAGCCCAGAAATGGACCCTCAACTCTATGGTCAACTTATCTTTGACAAAGCAGGAAAGAATGTCCAATGGAAAAAAGACAGTCTCTTCAACAAATGGTGTTGTGAAACTTGGACCGCCACATGCAGAAAAATGAAACTGGACCATTTCCTTACACCACACAGAAAAATAGACTCCAAATGGTTGAAAGACCTAAATGTGAGACAGGAGTCCATCAACATCCTAAGGGAGAACACAGGCAGCAACCTCTTCCACCTCAGCCGCAGCAACTTCTTCCTAGAAACATCGCCAAAGGCAAGGGAATCAAGGGCAAAAATGAACTATTGGGATTTCATCAAGATAAAAAGCTTTTGCACAGCAAAAGAAACAGTCCAGAAAACCAAAAGACAACCGACAGAATGGGAGAAATATTTGCAAATGACATATCAGATAAAGGGCTAGTATCCAAAATCTATAAAGAACTTATCAAACTCAACACCCAAAGAACAAATAATCCAATCAAGAAATGGGCAGAAGACATGAACAGACATTTTTCCAAAGAAGACATCCAAATGGCCAACAGACACATGAAAAAGTGCTCAACATCGCTCGGCATCAGGGAAATCCAAATCAAAACCTCACTGAGATACACCTCACACCTGTCAGAATGGCTAAAATTAACAAGTCAGGAATTGACAGATGTTGGCGGGGATGCGGAGAATGGGGAACCCTCCTACACTGTTGGTGGGAATGCAAGCTGGTGCAACCTCTCTGGAAAACAGTATGGAGGTTCCTCAAACAGTTGAAAATAGAGCTACCATACGATCCAGCAATTGCACTATTGGGTATTTACCCCAAAGATACTAATGTAGGGATCCGAAGGGGTACATGCACCCCAATGTTTATAGCAGCAATGTCCACAATAGCCAAACTGTGGAAAGAGCCAAGATGTCCGTTGATAGATGAATGGATAAAGAAGAGGTGGTATATATACACAATGGAATATTATGCAGCCATAGAAAAGGAATGAGATCTTGCCATTTGCAACGACGTGGATGGAACTGGAGGGTGTTATGCTGAATGAAATATGTCAATCAGAGAAAGACATGTATCATATGACCTCACTGATATGAGGAATTCTTAATCTCAGGAAACAAACTGAGTGTTGCTGGAGTGGTGGGGGGTGGGAGGGTTTGGGTGACTGGGTGATAGACATTGGGGAGGGCATGTGCTATGGTGAGCGCTGTGAATTGTACAAGACTGATGAATCACGGATCTGTACTTCTGAAACAAATAATGCAATATATGTTAAGAAAAAAAAAGAAGAAGAAGATAGGAGGAGGGGAAGAATGAAGGGGAGTAAGTCGGAGGGGGAGACGAACCATTAGAGATGATGGACTCTGAAAAACAAACTGAGGGTTCTAGAGGGGAGGGGTTGCGGGTTGGGTTAGCCTGGTGATGGGTGTTATAGAGGGCACATTCTGCTTGGAGCACTGGGTGTTATGCACAAACAATGAGTCATGGAACAGTACATCAAAAACTAATGATGTAATGTATGGTGATTAACATAACAATAAAAATTGTTAAAAACAATAAAGGTACAGGGAACTCAAAAAAAAAAGAATTTAAAAAATGAGGATATTTCAATAGTCCTCTGGGACAATTTCAAACAGTAATATTCACTTACAGAGGTCCCAGAAGAAGAGAGAAAAATGGACAGAAAATCATTTGAAAAAATAATGGCAGAAAATTTCTCTAACTTGGCAAAAGAAATAGACATCCAAGTCCAGGAATCACAGAGAATGCCACATATTGGGGCGCCTGGGTGGCTCAGTCTGTTGGGTGTCTGCCTTTCACTCAGGTGATGATCCTGGAGTCCCGGTATCAAGCCCCGCATTGGTCTCTCTGCTCAGTGGGGAGTCTGCTTCTTCCTCTCCCTCTGCTCCTCCCCCCACTCATGCTCTCTCTCTCACTCACTCTGTCTCTCAAATAAATAAAATTCTAAAAAAAAAATGCCACATATTTTAAATCCAAAAGATATACATTAAGACACATTACAATCAGACTGTCAACAGTTAAGAGACAGAGAAAATCTTAAAAGTAATAAAGGAAAAGCAACTAGTTACATACAAGAGAACTCCATAAATCTGTCAGCTAATTTATCAGCAGAAACTTTAAATGCCAGAAGTGGCACAATAGATTCAAAATGCTGAAAGAAAAAAACTTAGAACTAAGAATACACTACCCAGAAAACTTAAGCACTCAGTGATAAGGGGTTTAGACAAACAAAAGCTAAAGAAATTCAACAACAATTTGGCCTTACAAGAAATGTTGGAGGGGTGCCTGGGTGGCTCAGTCGTTGGGTGTCTGCCTTTGGCTCGGGTCATGATCCCGGGGTCTTGGGATCGAGCCCCGCGTCGGGCTCCCTGCTTTGCGGGAAGCCTGCTTCGCTTCTCCCTCTCCCACTCCTCCTGCTTGTGTTCCCTCTCTCGCTGTGTCTCTCTCTGTCAAATAAATAAATAAAATCTTTAAAAAAAAAAAAGAAATGTTGGAGAGACTTCTTTAAATTGAAAGTAAAGGCCATAACTAGAAATAAGAATGAAAAAATCTTACTGATAAAGGTAAACAAATAGTCAAGGTAGTGGATCAACCACCTACGTAGCTAGTATGTAGGTTAAAAGATAAAAGTCTAAACCTACAATAATTAGCCAAGGGATATACAAAAATAAGATGTAAAATATGGGGATACCTGGGTGGCTCAGCCAGTTAAATGTCTGCCTTTGGCTCAGATCATGATCCCAAGGTCCTGGGATGGAGTCCCACATTGGGCTCCTTGCTCAGCAGGGAGTCTGCTTCTCCCTCTGCCTGCCGCTTCCCCTGCTTGTGCTTGCTCTCTCTCTCTGACAAATAAATAAAATTTTTAAAAAAAGATGTTAAATATGATGTTAAAATATAAAACACTTGGGGGGGTAGTAAAAATGCAGTACTTTTACAATGCATTTGGACTTAAGTGATCATCAACTTCTAATAGACTGCTGTATACATAGGATATTATATATGAACCTCATGGTAACCACAAACCAAATATCTGTAAGAGATAAATAAAGAGATAAATAAAAAATAAAGATAAAGGACAGACATAACACTAAGGAAAGTTACCTGGTCACAAGGGAAGACAACAAAACAAGAACAAAGAAAGAGAAGAAATTACAAAAAGCAACCAGAAAACAGTAAAAAATGGCAATAAGTACATATCCATCAATAGTTATTCTAAATGTAAGTGTATGAAATGCTATAATCAAGATCTATGGAGTGGTTGAATGGATAAAAAATATCCATATATATTCTGCCTGTAAGAGACTAACTTCAGATCTAAAGACACACGTAGACTGACTGAAAGTGAAGGGGTGGGAAAACATACTCCATGTGAATGAAAATGAAAGGTAAGTTGGGATAACAATACTTATATCAGACAAAAATTACTTTAAAACAAAGACTGTAATAAAAGATAATGATGAACACCACATAATGATAAAGGGATCAATCCAACAAGAGGATATAAAATTTGTAAATATCTAGGCACACAACATAGGGGCATCTCAACACAAAACAAATATTAATAGACATATAGGGAAAATTGACAACAATACCATGGTAGTAGGGGACTTTTTAACACCATACTTACAAAAGTAGATTATCTAGACAGAAAATAATACATTGGCCTTAACTGACACATGAAGACAAGATGGATTTAATAAATACAGTTCATTCCATCCCAAACCAGCAGAATACACATTCTTTTTAAGTGCATATGAAACATTCTTTAGGATAAGTAACATATTAGAAACACAAGTGTCAATATATTAAAGAAGGTTGAAGTCATATCAAGCATCTTTTCTGACCACAATGGTATGACACTATAAATCAGTTTTAAAGAAGAAAGCTGGAAAAAACATAAACATATGAAGGCTAAACATGTTACTAAATAATCAATGGATCAACAAAGAAATAAAAAAAAAACACTTGAAACAACTGAAAATGAAAAAAGTTCCCAAAACCTATGGGATGCAGCAAAGAAAGGAAGAGGGAAGTTTACAGTGAAACAGGCCCACCTGAAAAGCAAGAAAAATCTCAAATAAACAATCTAATTTTACACCTAAAGGAACTAGAAAATGAAGAACAAACTAAGTCCAAAGTTACTAGAAGAAAGGAAATAATAAAGATCATACTGGAAAAAAATTAAATAGAGACTAAAAAAAATAGAAAAGATAAATAAAACTAACTTTTCATAAAACTGGTTCTATGAAAAGATAAATGAAATTGATAAAACCTTTAGCCATACTCATTAAGAGAAAAAAAGAGAGGGCCCAAATAAATAAAATCAGAAATAAAAGAGAAGTTACAACTGATACCACAGAAATATAAAGAATCCTAAGAGACTAGTACAAACAATTGCATGCCAAGAAATGGGACAGTCTAGAATAAATGAATAAATTCCTAGAAACATAAAATCTTCCAAGACTGAATCAATAAACAGAAAGTCTAAACAGACTAATTACTAGTAATGAAATTGAATTATTCAACAAAAAACTCCCAACAAAGTAAAGTCCAGCACCAGATGGCTTTACAGGTGAATTCTACCACATATTTATAGAAGAATTAATACCTAGCCTTCCTAAACTATTAATTACCCTGATACCAAAACCAGACAAAGACACTACAAAAAAATAAAGGCTAATATCTCTGATGAACATTGATACAAAAATCTTCAACAAAATATAAGCAAACCAAATCTAACAACACAGTAAAAGGATCATACAACATGACCAAGTAGGATTTATCCTGGGATTGTAAGGATGGCTCAATGTTCACAAACCTATCAACATACTACGCTATAGTAACAAAAAGAAGGATAAAAATCATATTATAATCTCAATAGATGCAAGAAAAGCATTTGAAAAAAATTCAACATCCATGTATGATAAAAACTCTCAACAAACTGGGTATAGAACAAAGATGCTGCAACATAATAAAAGCCATGTATGATGAACCCACTGCTAACATCATATTCAATTTTGGAAAAACTGAATATCTCTACTCTAAGGTCAGGAATAAGGCAAAAGTGCCCACTCTTGCCACTTTTATTCAATAGTACTGGAAGTCCTAGCCATAGCAATCAGACAAGAAAAATAAATAAAAGGATTCCAAATTGGAAGTGAAGAAGTAAAACTGTCACTATTTACAAATGACGTGATACTATATATAAAAAAGCCTAAAGACTTCACCAAAAAAAAAAAAAATCAAACATTAAAACAAATGAATTCAATAAAGTTGCAGGATACAAAATTCATATAAAGAAATCTGGCATTTCTAATATACTAAAAATGAACTGTAAGAGAAATTAAGAAAATAATTCCATTCACAATTACATCAAAAAGAATAAAATACCAAGAATAAATTTAACCAAGGAGGTGAAAGCCCTGTACTCTGAAAATACAACACATTGATAAAAGAAATTGAAGATGATACAAATAAATGGAGATATACCATGCTCATGGACTGGAAAAAATAATATTGTTAAAATAGCCATACTATCCAAAGCAATCTACAGATGAAATGCAATCCCCATGAAAATTCCAGTGGCATTTTTCATTCAAATGGAATAAACGATCTTAAAATTTGTATGGAACCTCAAAAGACCCTGAATGGCCAAAAATTTTGACCAAGAAGAACAAAGAAGGAAATATCACACTTGATGATTTCAAACTATATTACAAAACAGAGTGGTATTGGCATGAAACAGACACATAGATCAATAGAACAGAAAAGTGAGCCCAAAAATAAATCCATGCATAATGGACATTTAAGACCAAGTAGGAAAGAACATATAGTGGGAAAAAGACAGTCTCTTCAATAAATGGTGCTGGCCATACTGGGCAACTACATGCAAAACAAACTGGACCACTTTTTTTTTTACACCATATAGAAAAATAAACTCAAAATTGATTAAAAACTTAAATACAACCATAAAACCACTCTTAGAAAACATAGGCAGTAATCTCTCATACATCAGTCTATGTAATCATGTTTTTGAACTATCTCCTCAGAAAAAAGCAACAAAAGCCAAAATAAACAAATGGGACTTAAGAAATTAAAAAGTTTCTGCACAGCAAAGGAAACCATCAACCAAACAAACTGAATGGGAGAAAATATTTGCAAATTGTATAACTGATAAGAGGTTAATATCCAAAATATATAAAAACACACAACTCAATATTAAAAAACCAAATTATCCAATTAAAAAATGGTCAGAGAACATGAATATACATTTTTCCAAGGATGACATACAAATGGCCAACAAACATATGAAAACATGCTCAACATCATCAATCATTGGGGAAATGTAAATCAAAAACACAATGATATATTACCTAACACCTGTCAGAGTGGATATCATCAAAAAGGTATGAAAGAAGAAGTGTTGGTGAGGATGTGGAGAAATGGAACCCTTGTACACTGTTAGTGGAAATGGAAAATGGTGCAGCCACTATGAAAAACAGTATGGAGTTTTCTCAAAAAAAGAAAAATAGAAATGAAAAATCATATGATCTAGCAATTCCATTTCTGGGTATTTATCTGAAGAAAACAAAAACACTAATTCAAAAAGATATATGCACCCATACGTTCATGGCATCACTATTTACAATAGCCAAGACATGGAAGTAACCTAAGTGTCCATCAATAATAAATAAAAGAAAGATGTGGTATATGTATGTGTGTATGTATACAAATGGAATATTAGTCATGATAAAATGAAATCTAGCCATTTGCAACAACATGGATGGCCCTAGAGGGTATTATGCTAAGTAAAAGAAGTCAGACAAAGACAAATATACTATTTCACTTACAGGTAGAATCCAAAAAACAAAAGAAACAAACAGACAAAACAAAACAGAAATAGACTCATTGATACAGAGAACAATCTGGTGGCTTCCAGAGGGAAGGGTAGTAGGGGGATGGGCAAGATAGAGGAAGAGGATTACAAGGTGCAGAGTTCCAGTTATAAAATAAATAACACAGGGGATAAAATGTACAGCTTCCAGAATATAGTTAATAATATGTAACAGCTTTGTATAGTGACACACGGTAGCTACATTTATCTTGGTGATTACTTCATAATGTATACAAATGTTGAATCACTATGTTTTATACCTGAAACTAATGTAACATTGTTTGCCAAGTCCACTTCAATAAAAAAATAAAACGTATAAGGGAAAAATGCAGTTGCATTTTTCTTTCTTCCTTTAACCCCAAAGTTTTAATCAAATCAAATTTCAGTGTCCCAGGATTATTTTCTTACATATTTGACTATTTTCTATATTTTATTCTTTTTATAGAATGTGACCAATCATATTTCTTCTTTTTAGAACTTCTTTACTTTATTGCCTAATATGTAGATATTTTATAACTATGCAAAGAATACTTGAATGGAAGATTTTGGAGAGACCCTTTTTATATTAATTTCCATATGCTATCTAAGAATTTTTATGTAATTTCTAGGTAGCTTGAAAATTTTAGTTATGTTTTTGTTACTGATTTCTAGCTTAATTTCAGTACAATTAGAGAACAGATTCTGAATTATTTCAATCATTGTAATGTATTAAACTTTTCTTTTTGTTACAGCATGTAATTTTTTGGAGACGTTTAATACATATTTGTAAAGGACGTAAATCATAATTGCTGGGTGATGTGCTACATATATGCCAATTAAGTCAAGGTTGGAAGTTGTGTTGATTAAAACTTCTATGTTCTTTCTGATTTTTTCTGCCCTTTTTGTCAACCCTTGAGAGAAATGAGTTAAGTTTGCAATTCTAATTTGATTGTGGATTAGTCCATTTCTTCTTTTAGTTCTGCTAACTTTTGTTTTTCATGGGATCAAACTAAGTTTTTATAGGAATGTCCTTCTTTGTCTTTGGTTTTTCCATAGCCCTAGACTTTGTTGTTCCAAGAAAATTAAATATTGTTTGAAACTTTCAGGAGCATGTGATTTACTTTTAGAAATATCTACATCTGCTACTTAAATTATCTCTTGTGCTCTCCCTTAATTTGCTCCAAATTGCACTAAATTTGGAAGACAGTATTTCTGTGTTGAAATTATGACTATACCCTACTTTCATAGAAGACAATGTTTTATTTTTAGATTTTTTGTGGGTTTTGGAGAGCTTCAGTGAGTGCAATAGATTAAAAATATCTATACTTGATATCCTTACTACCAGTAGTCTCAATAATAATGGGCTTTAGAGTTACACAGATAGGAATGCAAAACATTATTCTTTCACTTAGTACCTGTGTAAGTCATTTAGTCGCTTTGTACCCAAGTTTCTGCTCTACAACACTGTATGAGATTTCTGTGAAGACTAAATAAGATAATTTATAAAAGATCCCAGCAGTGGTGCCAGGAATGCAATAGTAGAAATTCAATAAATAGTAGGTGATTTTAAGGTTTAAACATCTTTTATTTTTTAATGGCGTCTGCCAACTAAGCAACATGGCGGGTGACAGGTTGGACTGAGGGCACTATAAGAATTTATGAGAAGGTTGTAGGAATAATTCATGAACTTAAACCACAAGCAACCTTATTCTGGGAAAAATAGGGATAATAGGAAACAGAAACTCTACCACCGCTAGGACTTCATCATAATCTCTTGTTTTTGTCATCTCCATTCTTTCACACCAGTTTTTTCAACTTGGCAGTAATCACAGCTGAGAGTAGCTATGGGCCAATATACCTTCATCTTCATTGCCAGTGAGGAGTGAAGCTTCTCATATTAGCATAGAGATGATGATATGCCACTTTTCCCACAAAAGACAAGAAAGCAAGGGTGGACAGTAGGGTCTATATTACACAATTCTTACTGTCTCTGAGCACGATTCTTCCTGTCTCTGAGCATGTTGTCCACCTGGTTGGATCAAATTGTAAGGGGAAGAAAGGTAGATGAGTCTAGGAGAGCATAACCTAAAACATTATGTTTGATACTTTATATCTTTGCTTCCTTTTTGTATTACAGTGATTTATTGATTGATTGATTGATTGACTGATTGCTGCAAAAAGCTTTATTGTTTCCACTTAAGTCCGCGGCTTGGGAGAGGGCTCCAGGGTGGTTAAAAAGCTTGCCTCGTGGCGCCTGGGTGGCTCAGTTGGTTAAGTGACTGCCTTCGGCTCAGTCATGATCCTGGAGTCCCAGGATCGAGTCCCACATAGGGCTCCCTGCTCAGTGGGGAGTCTACTTCTTCCCTCTGACCCTCCCCCCTTTCATGCTCTCTATCTCATTCTCTCTCTCAAATAAATAAATAAATAAAATCTTAAAAAAAAAAGCTGCCTCGCGGCTGCAGGGACAGCCTAAGGCACAAGCTCTGGTACCAGGGGACTGTCAGAGGGGCCCCTCAAATGCTGCTGGTCTCCAGAGGCTCCTAGTGGTGCTTAAGAGTGAGCCTCTCGAAGAGATACTCGCCCAGCCCCAGCCCTGGGGGCCGGCCAGCCTGCGGAGGGTTAGTCAGGTGGTCGCCCATCTTCTTGATGAGTTTCACCTCCTCATCTAGGAAGTGGTTCTCCAGGAAGTCACAGAGATGGGGGTCTGCGTGGCAGAACCCAGGCATGCAGATCCAAAAGGGCCTGGTTCAGGCTCTTCTCCAGAACCAGGGCAGCTTTCCATGGCGTCCAGGGTTTTCCCCCACTCATCTTGGGATGGCTTCTGGATATCCTGGAAGAGGGCGCGGCCGCCACGCTGGTTTTGCATCTTCAAGAGACGCTCAGCGCCCTCGCACTTCTCCTCAGCCAACTCGCGGAAGAAGTGGCCCACACCTTCCAGAGCCACATCGTCCACGGTCGAAATAGAAGCCCAGAGAGAGGTAGGTGTAGGAGGCCCGCAGATGCATGTTGACCAGGCGGTTGACGGCGGCCTCCACCTCGGTGGAATAATTCTGACGAATCTGGAGGAGCTCATGGTTGATTGGTGGTAAGGTAAGCTCGAAATTGGCTGTTGGCTGGGTCCCAGAGGCAGCGGTGGCCAAGAAGATGGCTCCCAAGGTTGCGACTGGAAAAGAGGTTGGAGGGTGGTCGTTGGCTGGTTGGAGGGGCGTCCCTGGTCTGTTCCATCCAAACACTGTTGAAGCAAGAGACAGATCTGCAGGACTGCTGGGCGCACTGCTTGTACTACAGTGATTTAGATCCAAATTGAGAAAGTTACGTTGTTTCTGATCTAATCCTGAATGTGCTGGGTATTGGAGATGCCCCAAAAAATGTTTAGTAACACCCTTTTACTGTGTGCTTGACTCTACTGTGACTAGAAATTCTACAAGGCCTTCCTAACTACCAGGAAAAGGAGATTCTATCTCATGATATCCATGCCATCTCTTCTTGCAGTTTTAAAGCCAAATGCAAACATTGCAAACCTATGTAGCCTCACAGGGGAAATATTGCCTAACATCAATTTGTTTCTGCATCTTTCCTTACATTCTCACCTGCATCAGATCTTTTATCTGAATTAGCATAGAGATGATGACATGCCACTTTTCCCACTAAAGACAAGAAAGCAAGAGTGGACAGTAGGGTCTATGTTACACAGTTCTTTGTGTAAAAAGAGCAAGCCATAACTAATAAGAAAGTATAAAATATACGAGATACATAAAATGTGCTTGATACTTTGCATAAATTCCTTTTAATTTCCACCACAAACCTATAAGAAGGCACCATATTACAGATAAGAGTCTGTCAGTGTTAAATGATACATACAAGGTCACCGGATCCACAGGAGCAGTAAACAAGCGGGCAGTTGGACACCTGTGCCCATGATTTTTACCAGTGCATTATATTCCCTTCCTGAGATTTGGCAATGAAGAAGACTTTCACCATTTAAAAGAAAGAGTATCGTATAGGAGTTCAGTATTTATTTTTGTTTAAGCAATAATTTATTATGGAAGTATAGGTCTTTTTACATATGATCATGTGATCTCTTTGACAATGTAAATTTCCCACTCATCTTATCTCTTTCATTTAGATGATTTATTAAAAATCTTTAATTTGATTTGATCAAAAGTGAAAGTTCCTCTTGGAGCGCTTTTTTAAAGGCAGGAGGGGAGAAAAACACGAACAGCAGACTTGAGCATTATTGGCTATTCCTGAGGTTTTACCTCTCCAAGATGCAGAAACTTCCACCTTTGAGTTGTTTCTGACATTGCCTTTCAGATAAGTATGTCACATGCAGTCTGGACATTTGACAACTGGGATTTCATTTCACTGCTTTAATGAGGGGCAAGAACTATTTAATATGGATCATTTAGACATTCTCATTTTAAATAATTATAAATTATATATATGAATTTATATTCCCATAAAAGAATAGCATTTGTAGATTTATTTTGCTGGTATGCACCTTGTAAACCCTTATGGAATCCTAGGGGGCAGTTTGCTATATAGTAGCACACCTGAAAGCATTTTATGAGTTCATGTCTACCTGCTCCCGGAAGAAGGTACAGTTTCATTATTAGAGTTACAATATTTACTTCTCAAACCAGAAGTATACTATTTTGCTGAGTTGGTTCACCAGTGGAAGGTACATAACATCCATCTTGTAACTAACCTTAGTTAGAACCTTTAATTAATGGCTAAAGAATCTGCTTTACCTTTTAAAAGGATAAAATCTAATTGTGGTTCAAATTAAACAGTCTAATGAAAGTGACCACAAAGCAAATGATCAAAACTAATGGGTGAGTAGTTTTGCTTTCATTAAATAAACCTCTTGTTTAGCATAAATACCTTAAGATACTTAACTCAGGTTATCGATGTATCAGAACCACTAGAGGAAGAATAGCCATTATCATTGAGGCTATTTTTAAAAAAGAGAATTAAGCTGAAAACATTTAAAGTGCATCTTCTCACTTTTCTATTCAACAAACATTTGTAACATTTCTCATGTATGATATATGTTAGGGCTAAAAATGAATAATACCGCCCAATGGAAGGTAGAAGAATAAAAATGAGAATGATGAATTTTGCCATCTTGAAATGATTATTTTTAATGAATTCTATTCTTCATGCTTTTCTTTTCAAAACATCCTTTCTAAATCATAACTTACTAAAAAGTTTACTTTTTTTGTAATATGGATGGTGTGTTGACTACTACTATTATTATTATAGATTATAATAAGCGCAGTTATTCAGCTTATCCTGATATTTAGGGCAAAGAATTAGGAGGTTCTTCATACTGGCACTTGAATTGTGGGATAATTTTCAGCAGCCTCCCCTTCTCTCTAATACATTAGTTCATATTCTTTATCTCATTTATCACTGCTCAACATATTTATTACAAGTAGTTACAAGTTATACATAGTTACAAGCAGAACCATTCAAAATTCACCCTAGCTCAAGTTCACAATTTATTTTGGGGACTAAACAGATTAGACTCTTGAAAGACTCTTGAAAGAGTTTCTATGGAAATATAGGTGACTACTCAGAATATTTTTTTAATGACAATGTATATTTTCTTCTTATTGTTTTGCTTATCTCATCTTCCAGACTAAAAATATCTAAGCTGACTCAGTGTAGAAAAGAAAAAATTACTATATAAAAAGAAAATTACCGTATCTTATTTTTAGATGGAATTTAATATCTCCATGTCTTTTAATTATAAGGAATACAACATTATAGATATTTGGTAGAAAAAATACTAACCAAAAATATGAGAAAGAAAGAAAGAAAGTTAAAATTAAAAATGACAGATTGCTTACCACAAAACAAATCTTCAAAGAAAGAATTTGTAACAACTCTGGGTATTTCTTAAGGAAGGAGATGGCTGGTCTTTTAAAACACTATTCTAACAAATCTTTGTTTCAAAGTGTTTGCTTTTATAAACTTTTTTCCTGAAAAACTTTGTGTATACTTTATAGTAGAAAGCTACTGAAGATATAGTGATTTGCTTTCCCTATTTATGTTTATCTTATTATAAGTACTTTTCTTATCTTCCTTTTAATGTTTTCCTATGTCGAAGATAATAAAAGTTTAGAATATACTTCCACAATATAAATTACTGCCCCAAATTATTCTCATTAAATATTTATTAAGGCACACTATATGACAAACATTGATGTAAACACTTGGGATTTGTGAGTGAACAAAATAAGAATCCCTGCCCTGTGGAGGTTATATTCCAGAAGGACAGAACAGGCATATATGGTATATGTGATAAGCTAGTAACTTACATAGAATGTTAGCATTCTATATGCCATGGGAAAAAAGAAAAAGTTGAGGAGGTTTAAGGGAAGTCAAAAGTATGAGAAGCAGGGCAAGAAGTGAGTGTAAATAGGGGGGTCCCAGTAGGTGTTACTGAGAGGGTGATATTTTGGGCAAAGACTTGAGGTCAGTGAGGGTCTGAGTCATGCACGAGTCTGAGAGAAAGCTTGCCAGACGAAGGGGGCAGTGACTCCAACGTTTCTTACTTAAAGGTGAGGTTTTCAAGGAACATGCAAGGTGCCAGTGTACCTAGAGCAGTGTAAACAAAAAGAATCACAGGAGCCGAGATCAGAGAGGCAGATAATATACAGAGTATGTAACAGTGGTGCTCAACCTTCAGTATGCACAACAATTTCCAGGGAGCCTGTTCAAGATCCCTAAGATCCCCTCCCAGATGTTCTTATCAAGAAGGTCAGGAACGAGGCCTAGGACTCTGAATTTTAACTAGCATAATCTACTCAACATTGGGGATTTGGATGCAGGTGTACCCAGTAAGTACTCTCAGAAGTACTTGAAGGCCACTGTGAAAACACTGGCTGTTATTTAGGAATAAAATGAGATTTATTGCATGGTTTTGAGGAGACAAGTGTCATAGCCTAACTTACATTTTAAACCCGTCATTTTGGCTATATAGAGATTAAAGAGTAGAGAAACTTGTCCCTACAAGACTCAATGGCAAGTAAGCTGCCCAAGAGCAATCCAGATGAGAGATAATGGTTGCTTGATGAAAATGACAGTAGAGGGGATGGTAAAAGTACATTCTGGGTAATTACAAAATAGAGCCAAAAAATCTGGTAACAGTTTATATGTGAGAGTGAAAGCAGAACAAGAATCAAAAATGATCCCAAGTTTTTCCTCTGTACAAATTGAAGTTTGTAATCAGCAGAGATGTGCAAGGCTGAAAGAGGAGCAAATCTGAAGGAAAAGACCAAGAGTTCCATTTTGGAAATACAAACCCTCAGATGTCTATAGAACATTTAAGTGGGGAGTCAAGCTGGCAGTTGGAAATGCATCTGGAGTCTGTGAGAGCAAGGTCTGAACTTAAAATACACACGTGGGAGTCATACCATATCAATGAATGAGATAAAACAAAGAAATAAATAGAGAAGTCCAAAAACTAGTCTTGGGGTTCCTCCACATCTGTCAGAAAGGGAGGACTGGAGGGAAGTGAAGAAAGTAGGAAAACCCCAAGCAAAAAAAGTTTATCAAAGAAAAGGGGTTCTCCCCCAAATGGTAGCAGTCTAGGTTTCTTGAGAAGGGAATTAAAATGGATGACTATATAAAATAGACTAGGCATCAGCCCTCTGGAATCTCCAGTCTCTAGGGTCACGTTTCCTGCCTCCCTCCCAATTCCTGTCAAAGGTTCTCCAGGTGTCCAAAGTCCTCTCTGATATTGCTCTCCCACCTTGGGTCCTTCCCTGCCCCCCACACCTGGCACTAGTCTTACATTCCACTTTCCGCCTTGGCCCTTCACCCTCCAGGGCAAGGGCCCTGGGCCGCAAGTACCAGGAATGATGGTAAGGGGACAACTTTGGGAGGAAGCAAGGTGGTGTTGAGTAGCATCAGGTCTGTAGTGGTGCCTGGCGAGATTCCATCTCAGGCAACAGCATCCAGGCTTGTGTCCCAAGGGCTGTCATGGCTGATGTCACCTCAAGGCTGTGGCTTTGCAGTTCCATCTGGACCCTGCCCATCCCCGCTCTGTCCAGGTACCTACCCCTCCCATGCAGAGGTTTAAAACCCCTTGTGCTTCACCCATCAGCCTCCAGTGGGGGTGGTTTGGGCAGTAGGGAGTCAGGAGACCTGGCTTCTCTCTCCCAAATTCCAACCCCTGGGCCTAGGTGCTGCCTAGGAACATGATCCTTGGGGATGTCCAGAGGAAAAATCAGTACCCGAGCTAGCACAAGGAAGGACACCTAGATAAAATGGGCAAATTTCTAGAAGCATGTAATGAACCAAAACTTACTCCAAAAGAAAGTGAAAACAGAAATAGACCTGTAACTGGTAAGGAGATTGTTCCCAACAAAACAAAAAGACCTGGACCATATGTCTTCACTGGTGAATTCAGCAAACATTTAAGAAGAATTAAAACAATGCTTCTCAAATTCTCCCAAAAAATCAAAGAGGAGGGAAGACTTTCCAAGTCATTTTATAAGGCCAGCATTGCCATGATACAAAGCCAAAGACACTGCAGGAAACTGACACACCAATATCCCTCATGATTATTGATACAGAAATCCTCAACAAGATTCTAGTACAGAATCCAGCAGCATGTTAAAAGAACTATACACCATGAGGAAGCAGGTTTTATTCTTGGAATGCAAAGATGGTTCAACATATAAAAATCAGTCATTATAATAGACTACATTAATAGAATGAAATCATAAACCTGCATAAGCATCTTTGAAACAAAAGCAAAAAACTAACATCCTTTCATTATTAAAAAAAAACAAACCTCAATAAACAAGAAATAGCCAGAAACATCCTCAATATAATAAAGGCCACATATGAAAAATCCACAGCTAACATACTTAATGCTTCCCCTCTATGATCAGGAATAAGACAAGACACTTTTAACATATGGGCCAGGTCAGAGCAATGAGGCAGAAAATAATTAACAAAAAGAAAAGAAAGACATAAAAGTAACCCACATTAGGAAGGAAGAAATAAAATTATCTCTGTTAATAGATGACACGGTCTTATCTATAGAAACCCCTAAAGATTACCTAAATAAGCTATTAGAATTCATAACAAATTCAGCAAATTTGCAGAACAGAGAAACAAAAATCAATATCAATTGTGTTTCAATTCACTAGCAATGAACAATCTTAAAATGAAATTAAGAAAATAATTCCATTTACCCTACCATTTAAAAGAATAACATACTTAGGAATAAATTCATCCAAGGAGGCAAAAAACTACTACACTGAAAGCTACAAAAACTCCTGACAGAAATTAAAGAAAACAAAAAGAAAAAGAAAAACTCTCTGTGCTCATGGATCAAAAAATTTAATGTTTTTAAAATGATTTCTTCTTCCCATTCAGCTTTGAATTGTTAGATTTCCATGTTTTCATGCTTTTGTTAATTCTAGGTTGACATAGAACACAAGACAGAAAGCTTCAGCCAAGGCAGCTTGTCATCTTCAAAATGTTATTTTTGTTTGTTTTGGGGGTACTGAGCATAGCTCACATTTCTTTCTAGTGCTACAAACTAAATTATTAAAAAGAAATTATGGTCAAAGGAATAGCAAAATATCTTGGAAACTAAGAGTGGCAGTATGTTTTTTTCGTACTCACAAATACCATCTTTCCTAATATAGATTGCTAGATTGAACTGTATTTTAGAGTTTTCATTAAATCTATTTGGAAAATTTTTATTATCTCCTTTAAAGATGATTGTAGGGGCACCTGGATGGCTCAGTCAGTTAAGCTTGCAACTCTTGGTGTCAGCTCAGGTCATGATCTGAGTGTCCTGAGATTGAGCCCTGCATTGGGCTCAGAGCTCAGCGGGGAATCTGCTTGAAGATTCTGTCCTTCTGCCCCTCCCCCCACTTGTATGCATTCTCTCTAAAATAAATGAATAAATCTTTAAAAAACTAAAGATGATTGCATCTTCATTGACATGCTTGTTTTGAAATATATACATATGTACTTAATATCCGCTCTAAATTTTCTCCATCATTCATTCTACTGGAAAAATAAAACCTCCATGGTTCCAGTGCTTTTATAAAAATTTAATCTTATTCCTGGGTTTTAATTTTGCAAAGCATCATGCAAGACATACAGAGTAAGTTTTTTTTTTAATTTAGCTATACCCATTAGACCCTATACGCTATTCTGCTTTATCATTACTTGACTTTGAAAAACTAATCACATACTCTAAAAGTTATTAGTGAATTTGTCAAAGATTATAATATTTTTGCACACATTTCTCTTTCCCACTCCAATCTCCACAAAAAGCACGAATTTAATGCACAGAAACCACTGCCAAGTGACATTCAGTATTTGCTCCCCCAAGTACCTTTCAATTTGCCATATGCTAAAGATATTTCTATGCATTAATCCCAATTATGTGATAATATCTATTTGTAGAGTTCAACAGGCAGTTCTGTGGGATGAGTAGCCACATTCTGTAAGCAAATTGGCTGCAGAGACAACTGTTTATATAAAAATAGTAACAAATTTAAAATGTATAATAACTTTGTAAGTCAGGAAAACTCAAATTTTATTATGGGAGTTATTGCTTTCCCATAATATGGTTACTATTGTTTTTATTTTCAAAGGTCTACACTTTGGAAGGTCATAACTAGTAGTAACAAGAACAGAACACTGATTCACTCCAAGATAATGGAAAAGTAGTATCCAAACATGGACTTGTCTTCACTAACAAGGAATAGTTAAGAAGGAATGTATAGATATTTTTAATGTATATGCAATAAATGCCTTATTTATACATTATTGAATAAAGCTCAGAGAAGCCGTGGAAATCAAAAGGGGATAAATTTTCTTTTTTGCACACAATTTCAGTCTCTAAATTACAAGAACCAAAAACAAAACCAATGAACCAGCATTACAAGAAATGAAGTGGGAGTGGGAGGGACGATCCTTTCCTCAGTATACGTGGTAAAATTTCACAAAAGCACTAAATGGGAAAATTGAGACTTTTCTGGAAATATACCTGTCACATTCATTTAATTTTAAGAAAGTCATGAAAGTAATAGTCACTTGTCTGTCTTGTTGGGTATCTGTTCTTGAGGTAAGGATAGCAATTAAGATGCATAATCTCTGAGCAATGTGTTTGTAAACTGATTCTTAGCTTTCAGTCTGACAGGGTATTGTTGCCTGACTTTGCTGGACTAGTATACTGCCTTCATGCTCAATATTCTCACTTTAAATTTCTTCTTACATTTTTTTTCCTTCCTCTCCATAATGTATTCACAACTCTGGTCTTTGAAATCAGATAATTCTTTTTTTCCCCATCCAATTAAATATTTTTGCTTCATTTCCTTCAACATACTTCCTTTAATGATATATAACTGTCACATTATCATATGTCATTTTAGTGTTTTTATTCTCGTGTATTTTTCATGTTTGTTTCAATAATAGAAATTTTAATTTTTATTTTCTAGACAGTATTTGCCTAATTAATGTAACAGGAGTTCTTTAAACAGCTTGATTCTGAATTCATATTGTTTTCATGACCATGATGCAAAGAATACTGTGAAATTTGGGCAATATGAATTTTAGAATAACTTTTGATATAAAAGTAGAAGATGGGTAGTTAGATTAAGAATTTACTTTAAGACTTTTTTTTTATTGTCCCAAGGAAAATTTAACTGCATGGATAGCACAATCTGTTTAATTATATATCAGGATTATGGCTTCTGCTAAGTGAAACCCCAATAAATAGCTATTTAAATAAAGTGAGATATATAGTTAATTTCCTCACGTAACAAAAAAGCCCAGAGGTCGGCAATCATGGATGTTGCAACTATTCAACAATGTCATTGATCCAAGCTCCTTCCATCTTTTTATTCTTTGATGTGAGGGCCTTCATACTCATGATTGTTAACTGTGGATCTCATTGGTCATTTTCTATACCAAAAAAGGGGGTGGGTGGGACAGAAGATCAAAGAGACAAAACAACTTTCTCCTTGAGGAACAGGGATTTTTGGCTAAATCTCATGATCCAGAAATGTATCACTCATCATCTTCACCCGAATTTTGGCTTGAAAAGTGATTATTTTAACTTTCCAGACTCCTCAGTTGATAAAGACAATAAAGAAGTGACTTGTTCATATTTTCTGAGGAGGCAATGCGTAGTTCTCTTCTATTAATGGCAGGTCCATCACAAACTAATGTCTCCCTTCCATTTGTAGTGCCACTGCAGGGAAATTGCTGCTTACATAGACACTGCATATTGTTGTTTATTCTCACAGTGCTCATACATTCAGGAAGGGCCATATATGTATTTTTAATCAGTGGAACACAAACACAAATCATGAATGTTACTTCAAGGCCAGTGTTTTGGGAATGATAGATTTATTTTCCATACCCATTACTGTAGATTGAATATTTGTGTCCCCCCCCCAACCAAATGGTACGTGCTCTTATAAAGGAAACCCCAGAGAGTAACCTTGCCCCATTTGCCATGTGAGGACAGAGAGACCAGATGACTGTCTATAAACCAGGAAGCAGATCCTCACCAGGCACTGAATCTTCTGGCACCTTGACTTTGTAATTTCCAGTCTTCAGAACTGTGATAAATAAACTTCTATTGTTTATAAGTCACCCAGTATATAGTATTTTGTTATAGCAATCCAAACAGACTAAGACACCTGTCTTTCAACTGCCAGGGGGATATAAAGGATTCCATGACTTGAGGCAATGGTGGAGCCACAAGATGAAAGAATTATGGATTCCTAAATCTCTATGTATAGGAGAGTTACCAATGATAGTAACACTTGCATAGAACATCCTGGAAGTAAGAAGTAGTCCTATATTGTGTTAAGCCACCAAAAGTTGGGGGTTCTGATAGTTTTAACTAAACACTCAGGACATGCCCCAGATTATATTATTTTATTTAACATGTAATATTTATATTTAAAGAAGATTTTATAATCTTAGTAGGATTTTCTCTTTTCAACTCTATTTTCTAACAAGAATTGCAAGATATACTGGCAAAGATTTATCTTCCTTGGTGTTCTGCTCTTGTTTCATGGTTATTAAGCCAAGATAAGAAATCTCCTTCTATTTTTTTTCCACTAAAACTGGGGAAACTTAACAGGTTGGGACTGCATATTTACAAGTTGCTTATCCTTAAAATTATATATTATCAAAGAGTTGCAAAGTGTATTATTCACTATTAATGTAGGCCTTTAAAGGTGACCATACACACTGCTTTTGCTGTAACCATTCTATTTCATGCTTTTGTGTTCAAACACAGAGAAAAATTTATTGATTCTGTACCTTATCTCCTACTAAAAAAAAAGCTTAACTTGTACGTGATGATAGATTCTGTGGAGAGAAATAGATGGGAGATATAAATGTGATATACTTAAGCAAAGATTTATCTTCGAATCTGTGTAATATTGAGCATTGGTTGGCAACAGCATACAAGTCATTGGGTAAAACAAAAACTGAAAGTACAGAAGTCTAAGAAAATCACCAAACCTGGACTGAAAAAGCAGGTATCAAAATTATAGTAATGTATTTAAAACAATATTATATGAATTTCTGGGTTAGCATGAGAATAGACTTGGTGTGCCTTACTGTTAACACCCAAATACCAACATCAAATCTGTAAAGATGATCCAAAAGATGTTTTTAAAAAATACCATTAACTGATATTAAAGATAAAAATACTAAAAAGTAAAAATATATTATTGTGCCACAGAAATTAAAAGGATCATAAGAGACTATAAATAACTATACACAAATTTGACAACATTGAAGAAATAGATAAATTCCCAGTCATGCAATTTACCAAGACTACATTATGAAGAAATAAAATATCTTAGCAGACCTATGACAAACAAGGAGAATGAATTAGTACACAAAAACTTCATAAGGATAAATTAAAGCCCAAACCAGATGACTTCAGTGATAAATACTACCTAATATTTACAGAACAATTAATGCCAATCATTCTCAAAATTTTCCAAGAATTGAAGAGTAAGGAACACTTTCAAACTCATTTTATGAGACAAGCATTCCTATAATATCAAACTCAAACAAAGACACTGCAAGAAAAGAAAACTACAGGCCAATATCTTTGATGAACATAGATGCAAAAATCCTCAACAAAATACAAACAAACTTAAATGAACAACACATTAAAATGATCATACATCATGACCGTGTAGGATGTATCCCCGAGATGCTGGGATGTTTCAACATACAAAAATCAATTATGTGATACGTATCATTAAGAGAATAAAGAACAAAAATTATATAATCATTTCAATAGATGCAAAAAATGTATTAGACAAAATTAAAAATTTTTTCAATAAAAAACTCAATAAAATAGGTATAGAAGGAATTTATTGCAATATAATAAAGGTAATATATGAAAAGTCCACAGCTAACATTATATATATATATTGGACATATATATATGTTGAAAACCTGAAAGTGTTTCCTCTAAGATCAGGAACAAAACAAAGTTTCCCACTCTTCTCACTTCTGTTCAACATAGTACTACAAGTCATATCCAGGGCAATTAGGCAAGAAAAAGAAATAAAAGACACTCAAATAAGAAAGGCAGAAGTAAAATTATGTGTTTACAAACAAATGATCCTATACTTAGAAAACTCTAATGATTCTACCAAAAGTTATTAGAACTAATAAATAAATTTGGTAAAATTGCAGAATACAAAATCAACATACCAACATCATTTGAATTGCTATTAACTACTAAAGGAATATACAAAAATAAATTAAGAAAGCAATCCCATTTACAATGGTCAAAAAGAATAAAAATATTAGGAATAAAGTTAATCAGGAAGATAGAAGACTTGTACCTAAAACTATGAAACTTCTATTTTTTTTAAGTTTTCTTATTTAAAGTTGGCTCCACAGCTGAAGTAATGTCTGAACTCACAACTCTGACATCAAGAATTGCATGCTCTAAACCAAATTCAGTATACAGAACAGCACCAACTGTGGCTGCCCAATCTCCTTACACCAAGTCCTGCACCCCTACGCTCTGTTGGTACTGCTGTTTTTGGGCAACTGTGCCTTAGGACTAGTGCAGTGAGAAAAACCAGCCCAGAAAACCAGCACAAACTCCTGCATGCCCCACATCTACTGACAACAGAATTCCTCAAAGCTTCAGTTCTGGTGGAAATAGCATGAGGTCTCTTTTAACAAGCAGACAATAGCACACTATTTAAAACTTGCCACACTCCAGCCAGTCCAAACATTCTCCACTGAGGTCAAAGAGAACCTCTGCAGATGAGGAACATGAGGGATAGAGCAGCCAAAACACAGCAGCAGAGTGCAGGCAGAACACACCAAAGACACTTCCTCAAGTTCCAGACCCTGGAGATTATATAACATCTTCTTCATAAAACCATTACTCTCAGGAGCAGGAAACATAATAGGATTTTCTAACACAGAGAAGAAGGGACCTAGACAAAATGCCAAAACAGTAGAATTCATCCCAAAAGAAAGAACAAGAAAAGGTCATGGCCAGAGATCAAATTGAAACAATATGCCTGATACAGAATTTTAAAGCAACAGTCATAATGATACTCTCCAGGCTTGAAAATAGCATGGACGATATTATGGAGACCCTTAGACACAAAGATAAAAGAGCTAAAAAAAACCATCAGGTAGAAATGAAAAATGCAGTATCCGAGATTTGAAACCAAATGGCTGTAATGGCCACAAGGATGGAAGAAGCAAAGGAATGACTAAGTGATATAGAAGATAAAATTTTGGAAAACAATGAAGCTGAACAAAATAGAGAAAGAATGATGGATCGATCACAAGAGTGACTTAGGGAACTCAGTGACACCATCAAATGTAATAACATTTGCATCATAGGAGTCCCAGAAGAAGACAGAGAAAAGGGGGAAGAAAGTTTTTTTGAAGAAATAATAGCTGAAAACTTCCCTAATCTGGGGATGGAAACAGACATCCAAATCCAGGAGGTACAGAGAACTCCAATCAAAATCAACAAAAGCAGGCCCACACCAAGACATATTGTAGTTAAAATTGCAAAATATACTGATAAAGAAAAAATGCTAAAAGCAGCAAGACAAAAGAAGTCCTTAACTTACAAGGGAAGACCAATAAGGTTACCAGTACATCTATCCACAGAAACTTGTCAAGGTAGAAGAGAGTGGCATGGTATATTCAATGTGCTGAATGGGCAAAATATACACCCAGGAATAATCTATCCAGCAAGGTTATCATTCAGAATAGGAGAGAAAAAGAGTTTCCCAGACAAAAACTGATGGAGTTCATGACCACTAAACCAGCCCTGAAAGAAATACTAACAGGGACTCTTTGAGTGGGAAGGAAAGACCAAAAGTGACAAAGAGTAGAAAAGAACAAAGCAAATCTCCAGAAACAACAACAAAAAATATAATAAAATGGCATTAAATACATATGTATCAATAATTACTCTAAATATAAGTGGACTAAATGTTACAATCAAAAGACACAGGGTGTCAGAATGGATAAACAAAACAAAACAAAAACAAGACCTATCTATATGCTACCTACAAGAGACTCATTTTAGACCTAAAAACAGCTTTGATTGAAAGTGAGGGGATGAAGAAATATTTATCATGCAAATGGATGTCAAAAGAAAGACAGAGTAGCAATACTTGTATCAGACAAACTAGATTTTAAACCAAAGACTGTTAAAAATGGTGTCTATCCAACAAGAAGATCTAACAGTTATAAATATTTATGACCCCAACTTGGGAGCAGCCAAATACATAAAACAATAACAAACATAAAGGAACTCATTGATAATAATAAAATAACAGCAGGGGACTTTTTTTTTTAAAGATTTTATTTATTTATTTGAGAGAGAATGAGAGAGAGAGAGAGAGCACACGAGAGGGGGGAGGGTCAGAGGGAGAGGCAGACTCCCTGCTGAGCAGGGAGCCCGATGCGGGACTCGATCCTGGGACCCAGGATCATGACCCGAGCCGAAGGCAGTCACCCAACCAACTGAGCCACCCAGGTGCCCAACAGCAGGGGACTTTGACACCCCACTTACATCAATAGAAAGTTCATCTAAACAAGAAAATTAACAAGGAAAAAATGGCTTTGAATGCACACTGGACCAGATGGACTTAACAGATGTATTCAGAACATTTCTTCCTAAAGCAGCAGAATACACATTCTTTTCAGGTGTACATGGGACACTCTCCAGAATAGATCACATACTATGTCACAAATCAGGCTTTAACAAGTATAAAAAGACTGAGATGATATCATGCATATTTTTCTGACCACAATGCTATGAAATGAAGTCAACCACAAGAAAAGATTTGGAAAGACCATAAATACATGGAAGTTTAAGGACATGCTACTAAAGAATGAGTGGGTCAAACAGGATATTAAAGAATAAATTTAAAAATACATAGAAATAAATGAAAATGAATACCTTTGGGATACAACAAAAGTGGGCATAAAAGGCAAATATATAGCAATACAGGCCTACATCAAGAAGCAAGAAAAGTCTCAAATGAACAACCTAACCATACACTGAATGGAGCTAGAAAGAAGACAACAAACAAAACCTAAACCCAGCAGAAGAAGGGAAATAATAAAGATAACAGCAGAAATCAATGATATAGAAACTAAAAACAACAACAACAACAACAGTAGAACAGATCAGTGAAACCAGAAGCTGGTTCTTAGACAAAATTAATAAAATTGATAAACCCGTAGCCAGTCTTACTAAAAAGAAAAGAGAAAGGACTCAAATAAATAAAATCACAAATGAGAGAGGAGAGATAACAAACACCACTGCAGAAATACAATTATAAGACAAAATTATGAAAAATTATACACCAACAAATTGGGCAATTTGGAAGAAATAGATAAATGTCTAAAAACATATAAACTACCAAAACTGAAACAGAAAGAAATAGAAAACTTGGACAGACTCATAACCAGCAAAGAAATTGAATCAGTAATAAAAAATCTCCCAACAAAAAAGAATCCAGGGCCAGATGGCTTCCCAGGGGAATTCTACCAAACATTTCAAGAAGAGTTAATACCTATTCTTCTCAAACTATTCCAAAAAATAGAAATGGAAGGAAAACTTTGAAACTCATTCTATGAGGCCAGCATTATCCTGATTCCAAAACCAGACAAAGTCTCCACTAAAAAAGAGAACTACAGGCCAATATCTCTGATAAAAATGGAGGCAGAAATTCTCGTCAAACTACTAGCAAATCAAATCCAACAGTACATTAAAAGAATCATTCACCACAATCAAGTGGGATTTATTCCTGGGCTACAGGGGTGGTTCAATTATCACAAATTAATCAACATGATACACCACATTAATAGAATAAAGGATAAGAACCACATGATCCTCTCAATAAATGCAGAAAAAGCATTTGACAAAGTACAACATCCATTCATGATAAAAACCATCAACAAAGTAGGGATAGAGGGAACATATCTCAACAGCATAAAGGCCATATACAAAAAAACCTACAGCTAATATTCTCAGTGGGGGAAAAACTGAGAGCTTTTCCTCTATTATCAGGATTAACACAAGGATGTCCACCCTCACCACTGTTATTTAACATCGTACTGGAAGTTCTGGCCTCAGCAATCAGACAACATAAAGAAATAAAAGGCATCCAAATTGGCAAGGAAGAAGCCAAACGCTCACTATTTGTGGATGATATGATACTCTATATAGAAAACCCAAAAGACTCCAGCAAAAAATTGCTAGAACAGGTAGATGCATTCAGTAATATTGCAGGATACAAAGTCAATGTACAGAAATCTGTGGCATTTCTTTACACCAATAATGAAGCAGAAAGAGAAATCAAGGAAATTATCCCATTTACAACTGCACCAAAAACAATAAGATACCTAGGAATAAACCTAACCAAAGAAGTAAAAGGTCTGTACTCCAAGAACTATAAAACACTTATGAAAGAAATTGAAGATGACACAAAGAAATGGAAAAACATTCCATGCTCATGGATTGGAAAACAAATATTGTTAAAATGTCTATACTACCCAAAGCAATGACATATTTAATGCAATTCCTATCAAAATACCAACAACATATTCCACAGAGCTATAACAAACATCCTAAAATTTGTATGGAACCACAGGCCAAAGTGATCTTGAAAAGAAAGGCAAAGCTGATGGCATCACAATTCTGGACTACAAGTTATATTACAAAGCTGTAATGATCAAGACAGTATGGTAGTGGAACAAAAGATGACACACAGAACAATGCAACAGAATATAAAACCCAGAATTGGACCTACAACTATATGGTCAATTAATCTTCAACAAAGCAGGAAAGACTATCTAATGGAAAAAAAAGACAGTCTCTTCAACAAATGATGTTGGGAAAATTAGAGAGCAAAAGAATAAAACTGGACCACCTTGTTATACCATACATAAAAATAAATTCAAAATGAATGAAAGACCAAAATGTGAGATAGGAAACCATCAAATCCTAAAGGAGAACAGGGGCAGTAACCTCTTTGACATCAGCTGTAACAATTTCTTACTAGATATGTCTCCTGAGGCATGGGAAACAAACACAAAAATAGACTATTGGGACTTCATCAAGATAAAAAGCTTCTGCACAATGAAGGAAACAATCAACAAAACTAAAAGGCAACCTTCAGAATGGGAGAAGATATTTGCAAATGACATAACTGATAGTGGATTTATATACAAAATATATAAAGAACTTACAAAACTCAACACCCAAAAAACAAATAATTAAGTTAAGAAATGGGCAGAAGACACAAATAGACATTTTTCCAAAGAAGACATACATATGGTTAACAGACACGTGAAAAGATGTTCAACATCACTCATCACCAGGGAAATACAAATCAGAACCACAATGAGGGGCACCTGGGTGGCTCCGTCGGTTAAGTGACTGCCTTTGGCTCAGGTCATGATCTCAGGGTCCTGGGACTGAGCCCCACATCGAGCCCCACATCAGGCTCCCTGCTCAGTGGGGATTCTGCTTCTCCCTCTGCCTGCCTGCTTGTGTTCTCTTGCTCTCTCTGTGTCAAATAAATAAAACCTCACAACTGTGAGAATGGCTAAAATTATTAACACAGGAAACAACAGATGTTAGTGAGGATGCACAGAAAGGGGAACACTCTTACACTGTTGGTGGGAATGCAAACTGGTGCAGCCACTCTGGAAAACAGTATGGAGGTTCCTCAAAAATTTAAAAATAGAACTACCCCATGATCCAGCAAGTGCCCTAGTAAGTATTTACCCAAAGGATACAGAAATACTGATTCGAAAGGATATATGCACCCCAATGTTTATAACAGCATTCTCCATAATAGCCAAATTATGGAAAGAGTCCAAATGTCCATCAAGTGATGAATGGATAAAGAAGAAGTGGTACACATATACAATGGAATATTACTCAGCCATCAAAAAGAATGAAATCTTGCCATTTACCATGACATGATGGAGTTAGAGTGTATTTTGCTAAGTGAAAAAAGTCAGAGAAAGACAAATAACATATTTCACTCATATGTGGAATTTAAGAAACAAAACAGATGACCATGGTTGGGGGGAGAGAAGCAAACCAGAAAACAGACTCTTAACTATAGAGAAAAAACTGAGGTTTGTTGGAGGGGAAGTGGGCAGGGGGATGGGTTAAATGGATGATGGGGATTAAGGAGGACACTTGTGATGAGCACTGAGTGTTGTGTGTAAGTGATGATGGGTCACTAAATTCTATACCTGAAAATAATATTACACTGTATGTTAACTAACTGGAATTTAAATAACAACTTGAAAAAGAAAAAAAAAAGAATTGCATGCTTTACCAACAGGAAATGTAAAACTTCTAGAAGAAAACATAGGTGAATATCATCATGACATGGGTCTTTGTTACCATTTCTTGGATATGACACCAAATGCACAGACAACACAAGAAAAAAAAGAAAAGTGAGACTACATCAGACCAAAAAGCTTATGTACAGTCGAGGAAGCGATCAATACAGTGGAAAGACAATCTACAGAAAAAAATTATTACAAATCATATACTTGGTAAGAGGTTAATATCTAAAACTTATAAGGAAGTCCCACAACTCAATAGGAAAACCCCCCAAGTAACTCAATTAAAACACAGGCAAAGGACTTCTAAAAAAGACATATAAATGGCCACCAAGTACATGAAAAGACTCAATGTCACTAATTAGCAGAGAACTGCAAATTAAAACCATGATATCCTACCTCACAACTATAAGGATGGCTGTTATAAAAAACAAAAGTTGATAAGTGGTGGCAAGGATGTGGTGGAAAAACCGGAACCCTTGTACACTGTTGGTGGGAATGTAAAAGGGAACAGCTCCTACAGAAATCAATGTGGAGGCTCTTCAAAAAATTAAAAATAGAATCATCATATGATCTAGCAATCCTACTTGGAATAAATCTGTGTATTAATCCAAATAATTTAAATCAGTATCTCAAGAAGATATTAACAGTCCCGTGCTCATTGCAGCATCACTCACAATAGTCAAGACACGAAACAACCTAAATGTCCACTAACAAATGAATGCATAAGAAAATGTGGTATATACATAAAATGGAATATCGTTCAGCCTTAGGGGGAAACCCTGTCATATGCTACAAGATGAAAGACATGCTAAATAAAATAATCCAGCAAAAGAAGGACAAATATTGCATGACTCTACTTACATGAGGTATCTAAAATAGACACATAGAAGCAGAGTGGAATGGTCATTGTCAAGGTTGGGAGGGAGGGAGTAATGGGGATTTTCGCTGTTCAACAAGTATAAATTTTCATTTTTTTTGCGAGATAAATTCTAAAAATCATCTGGACATAAATATGTCTATTGTTAGCAATACCGTATTGTACATTTAAAAACTTGAGGATAGGTCTCATATTAAGAATTCTTATCACCACAAAACAATTGGAAATCAAAAAATGTTATTGTACCAAACAACTGCAAAATAGTAATTTTATAACAACCACAAGCAGATTAAATAACATAGGAAATGAGGAGAAGAGAAATTAGAGGCATTAAAAAATTATAAAGTTCATGGGGAGTTATTATTTGCTTTTGAGTTTGATATATAGAGAAAAAGATGTTTGAGAAAAGTTACTAGTAGAAATAAAATTAGGATTCTTTTCAAAGCAAGCAGAATATGGCTTATGTAGAAGGTAAAGAAAACAACTTGAAAATTCAAATACAGAACTCATAATAAGTTCATATAAACACAATCAATGTGAGTTTTTGGACTACTACAAATATTCTCTTATTTATAGCACTGATTACATGACTAGACACACACACACACACACACACACACACACACATATATATATGGTTTGCCAAATTGATCAATCTGGGCACATAAAAAGGATGAATTACATGTGTGTACGTGTATACTTAATAAAACTACTTAAAAACACCTATAGAAAGCAAACTCTCAGCAAATTAGAAGTGGAAGGAGATATTTTCAATTTGGTAAAGTACCTCTATAAAAACAATGGCTAACATCAAACTTAATGGTAGAAGACTGAATACTTCCCTCTTAAGTTTGGGAACAAAGCAAGAATCTCCCATTCACCATTTCTATTCAGTACTATAATGGAAATCTTTGCCAGTGAACAAGGGAGTTTAAAGAAATAGAGTGTAAGGATTGGAAGAAAACAACAAAACTGTATTTACTCTAAACATGATATAGGGTACCTACAAAATTCAAATAAAACTATAAAAACACTTATAGAATAATTTAGAAAGGTCATACCAAAAAAGGTAAACTTTAAAAAGAACCCACTTGTATGTATATAAACTAGCAATAAGCAAATGGGAGAAGTAATTTTAAAAATGTATTACTTACAATAGCATTCAAAAGTATAAAATACTTAGGCATGAATTATACAAGTACAGCCTTGAATACTTAAGACTTTAAAAATGGAGAGATATGCCATATCGATGGATCAGAAAACTCAATCTTGTTAGGGTAATAATTATTCACAAAATCATTAGCTAATTGTAGAATTTACATAGAAATGAAAATGATTTAAAATAATGAGAACTTTTGCAAAAGAACAAAAAGTTCAGAACTTACACTAACAGTTATCCAGTGTGTGTTATAAGAACCAATGGAAAATAATGAATTATCTAAAAAGATACCCATTCATATATAATCAATTTATTTTCAACAAAAATGTCACTTCAATTCAACAGTGAAAGGAAAATCTTTTCAACTACTTATCTAGAGGAACTAGATATCCATATAGAAAAAAAAGATGAATTTCTCTTTCTATTTCACACGGCACAAAAATTTATTTGAGATGGGTCATAGACTAAATGAAAGCTTAAAAGTATCAGGCTTCTAGAAAAAAACCACTGGAGGCCATTTCTATGATCTTAGGTTAAACAAACAGCTTTTTTTTTAGGTTAGATACAAAAAGCACAAACTTAAAAAAATAGATTTGATAAACTGAATCAATAAATTTAACACCAACAAAATTAAAACTTGTGCTCATCAAAAGATACCACTAAGAAAATGAATAGGAGAGCTACATATTGGGAGATATTCTCAATAGATCTACCTGGCAAAGGTGATGTATATGGGATATACACATACCTCCTACAACTCAAAAAGGAAAAAAAAGCATATACATTTTTAAATGAGAATAAGATTCGATGAGATACTTTGCAAAGGAAGATATGTAAATAACCACTAAGCAGAAAAATAAGCACTCAATATTATTAGACACTAGGGAACTATAAATTGTAACCAAATGAGACGAGAGTATAACACAATTATACTCACTAGAATGAGTAAACTGGAAAAACCCATTTGTCCCTCAACAGACAAATAAAAAGATTTTAGTATTCACACAATGGAATAGTATTCAGGAGTGAAAATGAATGGCCAGTTAATACATGCTACCATGTATTAATGCATCTTTAAAAAATTATACAGAGTGAAAGAAGCAAAGGAATTCATATTGTATGTTCCACTTATATGAAGTTCCAGAATGGGCAAACCTAATCTATGGTGGTCAGAATAAGACAGGTGGTTGCTTAGAGGTGGGGAATTGAGCAAAGTTACATGAATGAACTTTCTAAGATGATGAAAATATTCTTTATCTTGAAAGAAGATATACAAGCTCATATATTTGTCCACTTAAGTTGAAATTTATTTCATGACACATAATTACCCTTTAATGGTGACAGGGATGAAAAACTACAAGGAGAGATAGCTTTACCCAATGAGATAGATAAAAATCCACAAATTTGACAATATACTCCTCAGTCAAGGCTGTGGGGAATAAGATACTCTCATACATTGGTCCTGAGAATATAAATGCTAACTGATATAATTCTTTATGGTGGGGAATTTGGAAATATCTGGAAAGCATTCACATGTATTTACCCTTTGACACAGCATCCTTACCTCTCAGAATCAATTCCAAAGGTATAATTTCAAAATAAAAAATGACTGATGAATGAGTTTATTTATTATGTATTATTTTTTCTTTAAATTTTTTATTGTTATGTTAATCACCATATATTACAGCATTAGTTTTTGATGTAGTATTCCATGATTCATTGTTTGTGCATAACACCCAGTGCTCCACACAGAACGTGCCCTCTTTAATACCTTCACCAGGCTAACCCATCCCCCCACCGCCCCCCTAGAACCCTCAGTTTGTTTTTCAGAGTCCATCATATCTCATGGTTCCTCTCCCCCTCCGATTTCCCCCCCTTCATTCTTCCCCTTCTGCTATCTTCTTTTTTTTTTTTCTTAACATATATTGCATTATTTGTTTCAGAGGTACAGGTCTGTGATTCAACAGTCTTACACAATTCACAGCGCTCACCATAGCACATACCCTCCCCAATGTCCATCACCCAGCCACCCCATCCCTCCCGCCCCCCACCACTCCAGCAACCCTCAGTTTGTTTCCCGAGATTAAGAACTCCTCATAGCAGTGAGGTCATCTGATACATGTCTTTCTCTGATTGACTTATTTTGCTCAGCATAACACCCTCCAGTTCCATCCACGTCATTGCAAAAGGCAAGATCTCATTCCTTTTGATGGCTACATAACATTCCATTGTATATATATATATATATACACCACATCTTCTTTATCCATTCGTCTGTCAATGGACATCTTGGCTCTTTCCACAGCTTGGCTATTGTGGACATTGCTGCTATAAACATCGGGGTGCACATAACCCTTTGGATCCCTACATTTGTATCTTTGGGGTAAATACCCAGTAGTGCAATTGCTGGATCGTATGGTAGCTCTATTTTCAACTCTTTGAGGAATCTCCATACTGTTTTCCAGAGTGGTTGCACCAGCTTGCATTCCCACCACCAGTGTAGGAGGGTTCCCCTTTCTCCGCATCCCCGCCAACATCTGTTGTTTCCTGACTTGTTCATTTTAGCCATTCTGACGGGTGTGAGGTGGTATCTCATTGAGGATTTGGTTTGGATTTCCCTGATGCCGAGCGATGTTGAGCACTTTTTCATGTGTCTGTTGGCCATTTGGATGTCTTCTTTGGAAAAATGTCTGTTCATGTCTTCTGCCCATTTCTTGATTGGATTATTTGTTCTTTGGGTGTTGAGTTTGATAAGTTCTTTATAGATTTTGGATACTAGCCCTTTATCTGATATGTCATTTGCAAATATCTTCTCCCATTCTGTCGGTTGTCTTTTAGTTTTGTTGACTGTTTCTTTTGCTGTGCAAAAGCTTTTTATCTGGATGAAATCCCAATAGTCCTTTTATGCCCTTGCTTCCCTTGCCTTTGGCGATGTTTCTAGGAAGAATTTGCTGCGGCTGAGGTCGAAGAGGTTGCTGCCTGTGTTCTCCTTTAGGATGTTGATGGACTCCTGTCTCACACTGAGGTAGTTCAAGCATTTTGAGTCTGTTTTTGTGTGTGTTGTAAGGAAATGGTCCAGTTTCATTCTTCTGCATGTGGCTGTCCAATTTTCCCAACACCATTTGTTGAAGAGACTGTCTTTTTGCCATTGGACATTCTTTCCTGCTTTGTCGAAGATTAGTTGACCATAGAGTTGAGGGTTCATTTCTGAGCTCTCAATTCTGTTCCATTGATTTATGGGTCTGTTTTTGTGCCAGTACCATACTGTCTTGATGATGACAGCTTTGTAATAGAGCTGGAAGTCCAGAATTGTGATGCTGCCAGCTTTGCTTTACTTTTTCAACATTCCTTTGGCTATTCGGGGTCTTTTCTAGTTCCATACAAATTTTAGGATTATTTGTTCCATTTCTTTGAAAAAAGTGGATGGTATTTTGATGGGGATTGCACTGAATGTGTAGATTGCTCTAGGTAGCATTGACATCTTCACAATGTTTGTTCTTCCAATCCATGAGCATGTCTTTGTGTCTTCTTCAATTTCTTTCATGAGTATTTTATACTTTTCTGAGTACAGATGCTTTGCCTCTTTGGTTAGATTTATTCCTAGGTATCTTATGGCTTTGGGTGCCATTGTAAATGGGATCGACTCCTTAATTTCTCTCTCTTCTGTCTTGTTGTTGGTGTATAGGAATGTCACTGATTTCTGTGCATTGATTTTATATCCTGCCACTTTACTGAATTCCTGTATGAGTTCTAGCAGTTTTGGGGTGGAGTCTTTTGGGTTTTCCACATAAAGTATCATATCATCTGCAAAGAGTGAGAATTTGACTTCTTTGCCAGTTTGGATGCCTTTGATTTCTTTTTGTTGTCTGTTGTGGCTAGGACTTCTAATACTATGTTGAATAGCAGTGGTGATGGTGGACGTCCCTGCCACGTTCCTGACCTTCGGGGGAAAGCTCTCAGCTTTTCCCCATTGAGAATGATTTTCACTGTAGGTTTTTCATAGATGGCTTTTATGATATCGAGGTATGTACCCTCTATCACTATACTCTGAAGAGTTTTGATCAGGAAAGGATGCTGTACTTTGACAAATGCTTTTTCTTCATCTATTAAGAGGATCATATGATTCTTGTTCTTTCTTTTGTTAATATATTGTATCACATTGATTGATTTGCGGATGTTGAACCAACCTTGCAGCTCAGGGATAAATCCCACTTGGTCGTGGTGAATAATCCTTTTAATGTACTGTTGGATCCTACTGGCTAGTATTTTGGTGAGAATTTTTGCATCCATGTTTTTCAAGGATATTGGTCTGTAATTCTCCTTTTTGATGGGGTCTTTGTCTGGTTTGGGGATCAAAGTAATGGTGGCCTCATAAAACGAGTTTGGAAGTTTTCCTTCCATTTCTATTTTTTGGAACAGTTTCAGGAGAATAGGTATTAATTCTTCTTTAAATGTTTGATAGAATTTCCCTGAGAAGCCATCTGGCCCTGGGCTTTTGTTTGTTGGGAGATTTTTGATGACTGCTTCAATTTCCTTGGTGTTTATAGGTCTGTTCAGGTTTTGTATTTCTTCCTGGTTCAATTTTGGTAGTTGATACATCTCTAGGAATGCATCCATTTCTTCCACGTTATCTAATTTGCTGGCATAGAGTTGCTCTATGTTCTTATAATTGTTTGTATTTCTTTGGTGTTGGTTCTAATCTCTCCCCTTTCATTCATGATTTTGTTGATTTGGGTCATTTCTCTTTTCTTTTTGATAAATCTGGCCAGGGGTTTATCAATCTTGTTAATTCTTTCAAAGAACCAGCTCCTACTTTCATAGATCTGTTCTACTCTTCTTTTGGTTTCTATTTTATTGATTTCTGCTCTGATCTTTATTATTTCTCTTCTCCTGCTGGGTTTAGGCTTTATTTGCTGTTCTTTCCCCAGCTCCTTTAGGTGTAGGGTTAGGTTGTGTATTTGAGACCTTTCTTGTTTCTTGAGAAAGGCTTGTATTGCTATATACTTTCCTCTCAGGACTGCTTTTGCTGCATCCCAAAGATTTTGAACAGTTGTGTTTTCATTTTCATTGGTTTCCATGAATTTTTTTAATTCTTCTTTAATTTCCTGGTTGACCCATTCATTCTTTAGTAGGATGCTCTTTAGCCTCCATGTATTTGAGTTCTTTCTGACTTTCCTCTTGTGATTGAGTTCTAGTTTCAAAGCAGTGTGGTCTGAAAACGTGGGGGGAATGATCTCAATCTTTTGGCACCAGTTGAGACCTGAATTGTGATCTAGGATGTGATCTATTCTGGAGAATGTTCCATGGGCACTAGAGAAGAATGTGTATTCCGTCGCTTTGGGATGGAATGTTCTGAATATGTCTGTGAAGTCCATTTGGTCCAGTGTTTCATTTAAAGTCTTTATTTCCTTGTTGATCTTTTGCTTAGATGATGTGTCCATCTCAGTCAGGGGGGTGTTAAAGTCCCCCACTGTTATTGTATTGTTGTCAATGTGTTTCTTTGCTTTTGTTATTAATTGGCTTACATAATTGGCTGCTCCCATGTTAGGGGCATAGATATTTACAATTGTTAGATCTTCTTGTTGGATAGATCCTTTAATTAGGATATAGTGTCCTTCCTCATCTCTTATTACAGTCTTTGTTTTAAAATCTAATTTGTCTGATATAAGAATTGCCACCCCAGCTTTCTTTTGGTGTCCATTAGCATGGTAAATGGTTTTCCATGCCCTCACTTTCATCTGGTGGTGTCTTTGGGTCTAAAATGAGTCCCTTGCAGACAGCATATCGATGGGTCTTGTTTTTTAATCCAATCTGATACTGTGTGTCTTTTGATTGGGGCATTTAGCCCATTTACATTCAGGGTAACGATTGAAAGATATGAATTTAGTGCCATTGTATTGCCTGTAAGGTGACTGTTGCTGATTATGTATTATTATTTTTTTAAAGATTTTATTTATTTTTTTTTGAGAGAGAGAGAATGATAGAAAGCATGAGAGGGAAGAGGGTCAGAGGGAGAAGCAGACTCCCTGCTGAGCAGGGAGCCCGATGTGGGACTCGATCCCGGGACTCCAGGATCATGACCTGAGCCAAAGGCAGTCGTCCAACCAACTGAACCACCCAGGCACCCATGATTTTGTATTATTTTTGATAGTGAAAATTAGAAATACCTTAAAGCTCCCCTCATAAACTTTTGCAAATCACAATAGATTTACACAGGACATACTATGAAAATTCCTTCTAGCCTCTCCTTAAAAAGAATAAACAGCCATTAACCTGAATAATAGTACAAAGAGAAGGGAAATACAACCTTGGGATGGGTGGGAAAAGATTAGTGGATGCTTATACTAAGCAAACAGTGTATGTTCAAACATAGACATCTTTCAAAAGAATTATAGAATGTTTCCAAACCACATTCAAGAAAATTTATAAATTTAAAGTTTTCATTATTAAACATAAATGAACTAAAAGAGCAACTTTAAATCTAAGGAAGAAGACAACAGCTATCATGTTGTAAGAAAATACACAATAAATGTAATATAGCACAATTATAGAAAACAGTCACTTTGATAAGTAAATGTAAGGTCAACATCTTTAAAAAAATAGAGATACATCTATTGCAAATCTAAAGGAGAGAGAATGCAAACAGACCAGGAGAACAAATACAGAGGGAATTAGCATCATAAGAGAAAAATAATCATGAAGCATGGTTGATGTATTTGAAAATCATGATAAACACTTGGTTTTCAAAGAAAAAAAAAGGTGACCAACCAAAATATTAATCAAAAAATTAAAAATGAATAAATGTTAGAATTTGTCAAAGAATGTCCTCTAAAACAGTCTTCTCAGTTAGTGTGATGAAGGATTTCTTTCTAATTAAACATGTAGTTTTAAGGAACAGAATACAACAAATTTGATGGAGTTAGTCATACCCTAACCTAGCACAGAAAAGAAAGTATACTAATCTATGAATGTTCCTGTTAAAATCCTAACATAACAAAAAGCTGAAGTCAAACCATAATGTATATTAAAGAATAATCCAATGTGATCAAATAGGGTTTATCCCTGAATTGCAAGTGTAACTTTTTTCCCTTTTTCTCCATTTTCTCCCCTGTTCCTCAAAATATCCCTGCAGAATATAATGGTGAGAGAAGCACTAGAATTTAAAAAAAAAATCACTCTACAAGCAGGTCTGTGTAGGCCATGAATTCTGATAAAAGGATTGCAGTTGTAATGGACTGAGATTGGAGATCTTTGGAGCAGCTCAGCCTAGAGGCAGACACTGAACATAAAAGCAAAGTGGGCAAGGATAGATCAATAGGCAATAAAACAGGTATAGTCATAATACCATTAAAAAATGTTCAAACTGCAGCTATTTGCAGTTATGGATAAATAATCATAGGGTCCACAGAATAAGGAACTTACTAAGGAGTTATTTGGTCGGTAAAAAAGTTTCTTGAAGATATTTTGATCAGAGGCCTAATTTGAACTACTTGTCTCATCACGTTCCTTTAGCTTGGTTCAGTTTACAAATGCACTGCTCCTTGAAAAGCAAGAAGCTTACTACACTTGATTAAAGATTCTCTTATGTGGTACAAGAATATATTATGAAAATCCCACCTCACCTTTCTTAAAGGAATGAGGAACTATTAAATGTCATACAAGTACCAGCGGAAAAAAGTAAACAAACAGTGCCAGTGAGTGGGGGGAGATGAATAGATGCTCCTGCTAGTGTAGCCAACACTATTTTCTTTGGATTCATAAATGGATGGGCAGGCAAGTCCTTAACTGTGGACTACCAGAACAGGACTAAAGTTTCTGGTGATAGAGTTCTAAGACAATTTTTAGGAGGCCTAATGTACTGCAAGTTATATAATGAATATTATTCAAGTTCTTGCATAAATCAGTGGAATAGATGCCCAGAACAACTGAAAGAATCCCTATGCTGCCTGCCTGATTCATGGAATAAGGGATATTGTTGTAGGAGGGATAATGGACCTATCCTTACCAGTCTCATACTTTTACCTCTAAATCAGGTTTAGTGTATTTCAGCAGGCCAGCACTAAGCAACTAAGAAAATGGGTACATACTTTTTTAAATGCTATTTGTAAAGATACTGTAGAAGTTATAGTAATTCGGTTAATTAAAATTCCAGAGAGAGTTCTTCTTGTCTAGGCTGATAATTGCTAGCCATTTCCTGCCTTGGAGGGATTTATTGATTCTAAGGGCGGGTGAGAATCTACTTGACCTAGGAAAAGGCACCCTGATGGGGAAAAGAGAAACCAGCAGAGTTTTGACAGATGTGATGGATGGGAACCTGGAAGACTCCCAAACAAGTGGCAATTTTCACCATGCTATGTTAGCTAAATTCTGGGATTGTGCAAGACATGGAGACGCAGCCAAGAAATCTTATATAGATAGAGTAAAACCTCCTGCAGTGCACAAGAAACAAGTCTTGTTATAGTAGGAAGTCTGACACAAATACACAGTGTCTCTCAAGACATTTGCCAGATCTTAAACTGGGTGGGATAGAAGCTGAAGAGCTAAGCTCAAAATCTCCAAAGAATAGAACTGATTCTTAAGTCAATTTTAGGGCTAAGGAGAAGAGACAAACCACAACTCAATCAAAAACCAAGGAGGGCCAAACCTGGGGAACAAGAATAAGCCACAGTTGAACTCAATTTTACTAAATATCCAGAAGACAGGATGACCAAACCTGAAGATCGTTTCATTGAAAATGTCCAAAACACAAAAGAAACAAAAATTAATAGAAAATATTCAAAACACAAAGAAGAAATAGAAAGAACAAAACAGAAATTAACAAACATGTAAATGAATTATCAAAAGTAGAAAAAAGAATGAGACAGAAGTCATACTAGAATTCGTATGTAACTAGAAGAATTAGTAAGTAAAAAATATATATATAATTTTTTAAATTCCAATACTGATTAAAGATATCAACTCAAAAATTCAAAAACCTAAGGGAATCAAAAGAAGGATCAATAAGGAGAAAACCATACCATGGTCAAACTAATGAAAACCAAGACTGAACGGAATGTCTGAAACAGCCAGAGAACAAAAGAAACATCTTCACAGGAGTAGCACTAAGATATTTATTTGACTGCTTTCACAACAGACCTATGGAAAACAGAAGACAATGTAACAATATCTTTAAAGTAGTGAAAAAAAAAGGGCTGACCTAGATTTCTGTACCCACTGAAATATGCTCCCAAATTGCAACTGAAGCAAAGATGTATTCCAAGACAATTGAGGGTGGAGAAACTTTATTTTTAGCAGACTCTCACTATAAGAAATACTTCTAAGTAATTCTTGAAGTTAAAATAGTCCCAAATGGTAGCACAAACTGCAGAATCTAATGAGGCAAATGCAACGTTTGGTCCTCCTTTTTCATGCAAAACATTTGCTGGTTCAAAAGCAATAGTTCAGAGGCTGAAAAGCTTAGAAGGAAGTTGTGCTTTGATTGCATATTAATGGCTGTAAGGAGTCAGAGTCAAGTTCAGGAGGTCAACTGAGGTCAACTGAGGTCTTGAAAAGGCAAGTATACCTAAGTATAGGGATGAACTTGAAATAGATTTATCCCCAGAAAGACTGAAAACCAACCTTAGTAACCAAGGAATCCCTGTTTGCTTTAAAGTGATGTGCTTATATCCTAAATGCCTGCTAGAAACAAAACTAAGTCCTCTCTGAATAAAGATATCATTATCCAAAGTCTCAAATTATCTCTTCAAAGTTTCATTAATAATGAAATCCCCTGGAATTCAGCAAAAGACAAATAGGCAAAGAAGATGCTGAAAAATGAACTGGGGGGAAGAAAACGGCAAACTGAAATAGATTTAGAAGAAATACAAATATTGAAGTAATCAAGCAAAGTTTTTAAAATAGTTATGAATTTCGTCAGGATTGAAAACTATAAAAAAAGAATCTGATGACAACCCTGAATCAGAACAATATAACAAATTATGAGCTAAATCAGTGAATTTAACAGCAGATTAGACATAGCCGACACACATTTGGTGAATTGTATTACAGATATGAAGAACACATTCAAACAGAAGCAGAGGCAAAAGAACAAAAATACAAGAAAGAACATTAAGAGATGTATGGCATATGTTTAAAATTTCTTAACAGACATGAAATCAGAGTCCTAGGAAGGAGGTTAGAGGGAAGAGGGCAGAATCAATACGTGAAGAGATGGTGGCCTAGAATACTACAAAACTGACAAAAGATACCCACAGATTTAGGGACAACTACAAATCACAAGTAGAATCAAACAGAAAAATCATTATCTATGCTTATCACATTAACATGTTGAAAACAAGAGATAAAGACACTTAAAAAATTGCCAGGAGGAGAAGCAGCAGGATCTCTAAAGGATGAACAATGAGACATCTCAATAGAAGCAGAAGAAGACTGTACGAGTCTGCTAGGCCTGCCATGACAAAGTATCACAGACAGGGTGGCTTCAACAGAAATTTATTTTCTCACAGTTTTGAAGGATAGAAATACAAGACTAATGTTTCAGCAGGGTTGGTTCCTTGTGAAGCCTCTCTTCTAGGCTTGCAGATGGCTGTCTTCTCTGATGAGGGAGCAGAATAAATCACATTTTGCACCAAAGACATCTCAAGAATTTTTTCTTGGCCATTGGCTTTCTCACATCATTCTCTGTTTTCTTATGTTCTTCCCTCAGTTTCTGTGTTCAAATTTCCTCTTCTTATAAGGGCACCAGTCATATGGGATTAGGGTCCAACCCATGACCTCATTTTTAATTTAATGTTTTTTAAGATTTTATTTATTTATTTGAGAGAGAGAGAGTGTGAGAGCACACAGTGGGAGGAGTAGACGGAGAGGGAGAAGCAGACTCCATGCTGAGCAGGGAGCCCAGCACATGACTCCATCCCACGACTCCGAGATCATGACCTAAGCCGAAATCAGGAGTTGATGCTTAACTGACTGAGCCACCCAGGAGCCCCCTCCTAACCTCATTTTAACTTAATTACTTCTTTAAATACCATAGCTTCAAATACAGTCACATTCTGAGGTTCGGGAAGCTAGGACGTCAACCGACAAACTCAGGGGTGTAAACAATTCAGCCCATAATAAAGATAGATGACAAAAGTTGAAAGAAAATAACTGCCCAGCTAGAACTACAATTCCCCCCCCCCCCCCATCATTCAGAATGAAGGTAAAAATAAAGAACTTTCTGGAGAAAACTTGAAATATTTAATCAGCAGCAGACTTAAGATAAAGAAAATTCTAAAGTTTCTAAAAATCCTCAGGCAACAGCATCTACTCTTAAGGTACAGAGAAGCAGGGAGAAAAGAAGAGTAAAAGAAAGGATAAACAAGTGGAAAATCAAATAAATATTGACTATAAAAGAACAATAGTCTTGGCTTCCAGCATTCAAAATTTATATAGAATTAAAACATGCATTAACAATAGCACAAAACAAAGCATAGTGAATAGAGTTCAAATGTTCTAAGGTCCTTTAATTACAAAAGAAGTCATAGAGTATAAATTCATATTATAGCTTAATCAGCGAAGCATGCTGTAATATTTAGGGTTACCATTAAATTGATCAATTGGAAGAGAGTAACTGAGAGATGGCAGTTAAGATATATGCATGTTTATATGTATAAAAATATATATCAAGGAACTTTGTATATCCAAATAACAAACAATTTAAAAATGAAATCTTCAAAGTTTCCATTCATAATAGCATCAAACATCATCAAATTTAATATAGTAAAAGATGTCCTAGACCTCTCCACAGAAAACTTAAAATATTACTGAGAGAAATTAAAGATCTAAATAAAGGGAAGGATACACAGTGTTCAGAAATTGGATAATAAAAACCTTTTCTCCAACCTGATCTATAGATTCAGTGTAATTCTAATCAAGATCCTGGTAGGTTTTGTATTGTGAAAACTGACAAGAAAATTCTGAAATGTGTATAGAAATGCAAAGGGCCAACAATAGTTGAGACATTTTTGAATACAGAGAATAAAATTGAAGGATGTACTCTTTTGGATAACAAGAATTATTATAAAAATACAGTAATGAATATAGCTTAGAATTAGTGTTAAGACAGACAAACAATCAGAATACAATATAGGGTCCAGAAACAGACCCACATATACCACCTATACTGTACAATCACGTGACTTATAGCAAGGTTATGCAATAATGCAGTGGGTAAGGAATGACCATTCTATTGAATCTTGCTGGAGCATTAGGGTATTTATATGGAAGAAAATGAACTTTGATCTTTACCTTTTACCATTATAAAAACCAAGTCCAAATAGCTTATAAATCTTAAGAGCAGAAGATAAAATAATAAAGTTTCTGGAAAGTGACATGGGAAGCTATCTTCTAGATTTTAGAGTAGAGAGAAATTTCTTATACATACACATCCTATCTAAAAGGAAAAATTTATTATTGGGTTTAATTAACTGAAGAGCTTTTCTTCATCAAAAGACACCAGTAAGGGGGTAAAAGGGCCAGCCACAGGGTAGCAAATGATATTAACAAGATGAACACCTCACAATTGACTCATATTCAGAATTTATTAAAACAAAACCAAACAAAAAAACCTCCTTCAAATCACTAATCAAATGTTTGTCAATCTAAAAGGAAATTAACAAAAGACACAGTAGCCACTTCCCAATAGTGGATATCCAACTGGCCATTAGATATATGAACACGTGCTCAACCTTATGAGACAACAGAGAAATGTAAAAACCAGAAACCTATGGTATTACCCATCTACATAGTGGATTACCTGAGGAGGGGGCTGGGGGAGAGATCATGAAGGGAATGTGAAGGGCGTTTGGAATGCTGAAAAGCTTCTCGGTATTATCTATGTGGTGGCTAGCTGACTATGATGACTTTGTGATAATTTACGGAGCTCAACACTTATGATTTGTGCACTTCTGTATTATATTCCCAGGATAAGTTTATTTTCAAACTGTGAAAATGAATGAACTAGAGCTATATTCACTAACTTGAATAAATCTTCGTAATGTAACAAAGTGACAAAAGCAAGTCTCACAGGACTATATACACATACTTTTTTTAAATTTATTTATTTGACAGAGAGACAGTAATAGAGGGAACACAAATAGGGGGAGTGGGAGAGGGAAAGCAGACTCCCCGCTGAGCAGGAGCCCGATGTGGGGCTCAATCCCAAGACCCTGGGGTCATGACCTGAGCCAAAGGCAGACGCTTAACGACTGAGCCACTGGACTATATAGAGTATGATATTCTCTTTAAACATTCAAAAATGAGAAAAACTGAATTATTTAGGCCTATACATATGTGAGTAAAAGCAACCAAGTAACTAAGGAAGTGGAAAGTATAAACAAACAAACAAAAAACAGAAAACAGGAAAAAAATTGTCATCTTCGGGGGATAAATAGGTGATTGGATTGGGGAGTTTATGTAGTTTAAAAGTTATTTAAAAGTTATTTTTTTCGGGCGCTTGGGTGGCTCAGTTGGTTAAGCAACTGCCTTCGGCTCAGGTCATGATCCTGGAGTCCCGGGATCGAGTCCCACATCCGGCTCCCTGCTCAGCAGGGAGTCTGCTTCTCCCTCTGACCCTCTTCCCTCTCGTGCCCTCTATCGCTCATTCTCTCTCTCTCAACTAAATAAAAATGTTGCTGTGGACTTTAAAAAAAAAGTTATTTTTTTCTTAAAGATTTATTTATTTATTTTGGAGGGTAGGGTGGAGGGAGAGAGTCTTAAACAGACTTCCTGCAGAGTGCGGAGCCTAGTGCAGGCTCAATCTCACCACTGAGATCACGACCTGAGCTAAAATAGAGTCTGATACTCACTCAACCCACTAGTCAACTAGGCACCCCTAGATGTAAGTTATTGATAATATTTTAGACGCTGAAATGTGTGCTGGGTATATGGATGTTTGTTATTAAAGTGACAAATAAAAATAGGCCAGAAATGGGTGCAATGACTAGAGATGATGGAGTCATGAAATAAAGATTATGAGTTAATTTTATGCATTTGTGAGCCAAACACTAAAAACATTAAAAACCAAATACAGCTCAACTAATTCTGAAACTAGTCACTTAGAGAGCAAGAATAGGCCGGATCATCATGAAAAAACTATCTTGCTGAAGTCTATTTAATAATATGGAAAAGAAAAAAGGCATACGACTGAGGTATATCTCAGGAATTCAATAGCACATTCATTAAAAGAGAAAAATTATATAATCGTTAAGCTCAAAGCAGAAAATGCATTTGGTAAAATTCAATACCTATTTGTTATTTTTAAAAGTACTTACAAACTGTAAATAGAGAAGAAAACTAATAAAAGACTTCAGTACTGGAAAGGAGGAATGAAACCTTTCTTTACTTACAGACAATATGATTATCTCAAAGATAATCTTCATACAAATTATTAAAACTTCTGGAAAGATGATTCAGCAGTTGAATATAAGATTAGTATTAAGAAATTTTATGAGCAACAGTCAGAAAATGCAAATTAAAAAAAACTATGACCCTTTCAATTGCAATAAAAGATAAATTAAGTATATATCTAGCAAGAGATATTCAGTACATTTTTGAAGAAATTATAAAACTTTATTAATGGACTGTAATAATTTTTATTACTGCATAACATTGTCACAAATTTAGCAGCTTAAAACATGTCATTTATTATCTCACAGGTCTGTAGGTAAAGAATAAAGGCATGTTAAGCTGAGTTTTCTGCTTAGGGACTCATGTGGCCAAACCAAAGTCATCAGTCAGGTTTGGCTTTTATTTGGAACTCCTAGGAAAGAAACTACTTCCAAGCTAATTTCAGATTTATGGTGGAAATGAGTTCCTTGCATCTAAGGGCAAAGCTCCCCATTTTCTTACTGGCTGTTGTTGGTAGGGGTGTCTCTAGCAATTAGAGTCTGCCTTTAGGTCCTTGCTCCATGGCTCACTCCATCTCAAGTAATGAACCTCCCTTACATTGAATCCCTCTCAAGCCCTGAATGTCTGCATTCCTTTTCTGCTACCAGCCAAAGAAAACTCTACTCCTAAAGGGCTCATGTGATCATCAGTTAAGACCCAACCAGGTAATTTCTCTGTATTAAGGTGAACTGATTAGTAATCTGAATTACATCTACACAATCCTTTTGTGTGTAGATAAAAAAACATAATCATGGGGTAAAAGTCACTGGAGCCATCTTAAATTTCTGCCTGCTATCGGGACCTTAAAGCAGAAAAATCAATGGAAAGATATACCATGTTTATAAAAATGGTGACTCAATATCAAAATGATTTTGTATTTGTGACTTGGTTGAGCTACAAATAAAAGAAAATCTCCAACCAGAAGAAATAAGCTATGTATTTGTATTTCTCTGGTTTTGATAATTTATATCTATCTTTATCTCAATACCATGCTGTATTAATTGTTGTAGCTTTAGAGTAAGTCTTGAAATTAGGTAGTATGAATCCTCAAACTTTATTTTTCAAATTTCAAAATTGTTTCCAACAATTTCAAAATTGTTTTGGCTATTCTAGAAGAATCTTATAAGAATCTAGATGTTTTTAAAATTTGTTTTTATTTCCCTACTGCACTATCTAGGACCTCCAGTAAATAGAAGTGGTGAAAGTAGAAAATATTGTCATATTCCAAATCTTGAGAAAATGCTAATATTTCACCATTAAGCAGGATGTTAGCTGTACATTTCATATATTTTCATTATTTATAATTCTCTTCTAGTCTAAGAGTCTTATATGAATGGGTGTTGAATTTTATCAAATGCTTTTTTTAAAATATTTTTTGAGAAGTACGTATGCCTCTTCTCTTTATTTCGCTCATGTGGTCAATTACATTGATTGATTTCTTGACTGGTAACCTAATTTCTGGCATAAAGCCCATTCATTCAATGTATATTATCCTTTCAATGTATTGCTGTATTCAATTTGCTAATTTTAAAGGATTTTTATGCCTATTATTGTGATATATATCGGTCTGTAATTTTCTTATAATATCATTGTCAGCTTTTGGCATGGGGATTATTTTGCTCTCATAAAACAAGTTGGGTATTAAAGAGGGCACGTTCTGCATGGAGCACTGGGTGTTATATGCAAACCATGAATCATGGAACACTACATCAAAAACTAACGATGTAATGTATGGTGATTAACATAACATAATAAAGTTAGGAGGCATTCCTCTTCTCTTTCTGAAAGTGTTTGTATAAGATGGGTATAATTTTTTAAAGGCTTGATGAAATTTATCAGTGATGTCATCCTCTGTATTTTGAACTGCTATGCCAGGATATGGGTAGCTGTTAAAATTCTAGCTGGTTTCTCCTTTCTCAACAATGTTCTTCTGTCCTTGGCAGGCATACTTCTTCCTCGGCTCATGCGTTGAAATTCTGCAAACATCCCAGTAATGGAAGCGGTCACTGGTCCCCCTGCTTACCAATGAAAGACCTTTCACTCCAGAATTTTGTTAATTTAGACTTCTGTGCACCCACAGCTTTTTTTTTTAAATATTTTATTTATTTATTTGAGAGAGAGAGAATGAGAGACAGAGAGCTTGAGACGGAAGAGGATCAGAGGGAGAAGCAGACTTCCTGCTGAGCAGGGAGGCCCATGTGGGACTCAATCCCGGGACTCCAGGATCATGACCTGAGCCGAAGGCAGTCACTTAACCAACTGAGCCACCCAGGCGCCCCTCACAGCTTTTTTTTTACCTCTAAAGAAAAAAAATATGATTTTTTTTAAGTTGATCTGGTATTTTCCTTTTGTTACTTCAGTAACAAGGACGTTTTGTGACCATACAGAACTTCTTCAGAAACACAACTCTCTACTTTTTTTTTAATTTCAGGAACATGACTGCCCAAAATTCTCTGGGCAATCAGATTTTAAGATTTAAGAACTCCTGAGCAGGATATTCTTTTTGCTGTTTTAGATCCCGTTTGAAAGAGAGGCACACATAGGTGGACTAACACAGTGCTTATAAGTTCAGTCTCTAGAGTCCAACTACCTCGGTCCAAATTCAGGATCCATCAATTACTAGTTCGGAGCAAGGTACTTAAATTCCCCAACCTTCATTTTTCTAGTTTATAGAATAAAGATAATAATAGCATTGCATGTAGTAAAAGACACACTCAAAAAGACTAAGAACAATATATGTCGCACAGAAAATAGGCAATAAATACAAATCAAATTATGAAAGACATTTGGTTAGACCTAAGAATGCATCTGCCAAGCAATGGTCCTGACTAACTTTTGATTTCCTATGATTTATTATCATTTTTAAATTGGTGAATCCATATGGTAATTTCTTAAATTTGTCATTGCTATTAAATATGGGATTCAGTTTGAAGATCATCTCTTTGTAGCTACCAACCTCATTTGGCCCTATTAGCCTGAGAGCTCTGTTAAGAATGGGGTTTAGAGTGACATGAGAAAGTCTAGGAGTACCTTGTAGTGATGCTGTACTAAAGTAAGACTGACATTTGGAGTGAGATGGCAGATTACCTCTGGTTGGACAGCTGCCTACAGTAATCGAAGCATCATAAGATTTCAAAGTAATTTTGGTTGCAGATATTTATTTTGAATTTCCTACATGGCTAATGATGAGGATGTTACATTTATTATTATTATTATTTTTAGTTGATAGCTATTCCTTCGATGTCAAACAAATCACTCGGCTGATTCAAAGGATATTGCTTCTATGAGGCGTTTCACTACCTGAGACAGAAGAGAAAAGAACAGGATTAGCACCTAAAAGAGATTTGATGGCTATCATTTCCACAATAAGAATGTTGACAGGGGGAATAAATAACTTTTGGAGAGCAACTTGTTAAACTGGGTTAAAAGAAGGTCTGTACGGGCATGGCCGAGTCTGATGCCGCCTGCCAATCTGATTATATTTTATTACTCAGCTGAACTGTATTCCATGATTCAGTTTGTGGTCATCTAAAAGGGTCACACACTGCAGCAGCTCATATTTCCTGAACATATTTTGGCAGAAATTGTAGATTGTTTTAAGAGAATGCCAACTAGTGTGAGAGATAAAGACAAAGGGCTTCTTTATAGTTAACATTATCAAACCACAAACCAAGGAAAAGCAGGTAGCCTCCTTTGTGGGATTCCAGGGTATGTTCAGACACATCAGAGACAAAGAATGTCCCCTCTACTAGAAAACCACACTTCACATCCACAAGACTTATGCCTACGTACCATAAAGCCCCGCCACATAGTATTGTTTTAAGATCTCCATCCTTACTCAATTTCAAGAGCCTCCCCTGGGTCTTGTCATCTTTCACTTTTAGTACATTCCTGAAATTACTAAATCAGATCTTTTATTTTTCCTGCTACCTTATTCCCATTCTGAACTTACTGTTTTCCAATTCTTTGACTTTTCTTTTCTGTCCCTAAGCAATTATAAGTCTCCCCCTGGGCTCACATATTTACCTATCTAGTCTAGATCTCATGGTTAGCCAATTTATTCACCTCCTTACTAGCATCATCCATCCTCTTTCTCCCTTAGACTTCAGCAACAACTCTCCAATGTTGGGTCAAGCTAACTATTCTCCTAGTCTTTCTAATACTGAGGCTTCTCATAGAGCTGAGATGAGGGACACTGGAAACGCACAACTTCTGGTACCTAATGTCTGCTGCAAAACCCATGGTCATTACTTCAACTTTCAACATTCTTCTCAAATTCTTCAAACATCATATTGCCCTCATACCCTCTCAAACATACATACACTCTCAAAAATGATTTCTTTCCTCCCCAGGAAATTAAAGATGATCAGGATTCAGCACTTTCAATTTAGAAACTGCCTCCACTGACTTATGCATGTGAGAAGTAACTTAGCAGTGTGATTTCGACCTGAGTCATGGTGGCAGCAACACCTGCTGATACCACTGGTTATGTGTGTGACCTTCAGCAGTTATGTAACCTCTCTAATCTTTGGTTTCCTTACATAGAAACTGATGAAAATAAAGTACGTACTTTCAAGTAAGAAAACACTTAGTATAGTGCTTACCAGTTAGTGAGTACTCAGGAAATGTTCACTATAAAAATAATTTCTATTACATCTACATTCATCTGTGCATCTTTCTCTCCTATCTCACAGAGCTGTTCCTTGTTATGTCAAAGACTAATTTCTCCATATTCTCATGTTTCATCGATACCACCTTCCATCAATTCTGCCTCTCTTATCCTGTATATATTTTTCAATCTCTCAGCACATAAATTCATACACACAGACACGTACACACAGGTCCATCACACACACATACCCTGCAATCCTACATTCTCCTATGCAATCTGAGTTTTGACATCTTTTCTTTTCACAATTATATGTCTATAAAAAAGTTATTATGCATTAACTTGGCTTCTTCAACTCCACTCCTATTGCTCCACAAAAAAAAAAAAAATGACATTTGACAAAGTAATCAATAACTTGTACATTGTTAAGTCCACAGACATCTAATGCCATTCAGATTACCATTTATGGAATTTATGCGCCTAACATCATGTGATGCAGTTTTGTGTCTATTTATACATTTAATTTTTACAATAATGCTAGGAGGTAAGTGTCATGATTCTTATTTTATGTAGGATGAGAGAGAAGCTAAGGGTTGTCACCCTGTCTGAGTGCACACTATTCAATAATCATGGTTCCTGCTCTCTGTGGAGCTTACAATTTGGAGAGGGAGACAGATTATAAACTGGTTAACAAACAGCTCTACTAAACCAATGTAGAGGAAAGCTCTAAGGGAAAATAGAGTTCTGTGACTGACAACGACAAGGGGAAACCTATCGGAAAGGTCAGGAAGACCTCTCTGAGGAGATGCAGTGAAGCTGTTACCTGAAGATTAGAACATGTCTGCCATGCAAGCAGAAGTGGAAGAGAGGTCCAGGAAAAGGAGATGCCATGTTTGAATCTAATGGCATGGCTGGACAAGAGCTTTGGGAGTTGGAGTTAGGTTTCAGCTTTCTCTAATGACCCCAGGCAAGATAGTCATCATCCTCTCCTATGAAGACTTGTGTACCCATTTCTCTATTTTTCCACTAGATCATAAGCTACCTGAGGACAGATATGCACCCTTAGCTCATGCCTAACACACAATAAATGACAAACAATAAAGAAATGTTTATTGAACTAACTAGTGGCGATTTACTCTCACAGGAATTACCCACCTATATTTAGCAGGGAGACTGACAGCTTAGTCATTTCAAGCAGGGTTTTCCTATCCTGTGTGGCCACTGTATGCTCCTCAGTATTCTTTTTCCTGGTTGGTCCAATGAGTTATGTGCAGTCAACTGCTAGAATCTAGGTGATTAATGCGGGGCTTAGGGACTAAGACCTATGTGTTATCTCAGTACAGTTTGAATAGGTCCCTCTTACTACACCATTGAATTTTATATCAAATGGCCATCAATTGGCATCAAAGTTGGGCTGATGAAAATATTGAGAAATGCTAAATTTTTCTTGGGACACTTATGAATATGCATGTTAGAAGTCGCTCTTCCTTCAATGTGGCTTCCTGGAGAGAATACTAAACTGGAAGGTCAAAGCCCTGAGTTTTATTCTTGGCTTTGCCACTCACTCCCTCAGTGACCTTGGACAAGTTGTTTAGCCACTCTGCAGGCAACTGTTTCCTTGTTGATAAAGATGTGAGTAATGATAGCTGAAACTGCCTTCCATATAAGGGAAGTTGTGAAGATTAATGAGATACTGTTTATAAAGCCCTCTGAACTCTCTGAAACAAAGGTGCTATATAAATACAGAGTGTTGGTATTGTTACTCAACGGCATCTTTGCTGCAAATTCTCTGTATATTTCTTAAAAGCTGGGAAGCGTGGTCAAGTGAAAATGTATGGATTATTTCATACGGCATACACCTGTTTCCACCTCCGGTAAACTGTCCACTGAGTTTGCCTCTATCCTATTATATACATAACCTTTCTTTGAAATAAAAAACAAGTACAATTTTAAAAAATTCAAATGGCTTTAGAGGAAATCATCTTTGGTGGTCATTTGTAGACCATTTGTAGGAACCATTTAAGAGTAAAAGCCTAAGATCCTGATTTTTATGATAAGTTACTCAAGGGACAAGATATGGGTAATATTTTCTAATTAATGATGATTTCAATCTGGCCCTGCATCCACATTTCCTGAACCAGTAATTGAGCAATGAATTGGAAACCAAATTGCCTACTCTCCTTTATTTCTTCTTCCTGAGCTTGAAGGTCTTTTAGTGGAAGGGGAAACAGAAAAGGAAGGGGAAAACAAGAGAGACAAAGATCATATTAACTCTCAGTGATTAGACTGAATAATCAAGAATTGACCCTGCTGTGGTCATACATACTAAAAAAGTGAGACTGCCTGCCATTCCTTTCATTTGTATCCATTATACTTCAGATACTGTGTTTTTCAGAACTAGCTACTGTCCTAAATGTGATACCTTAATATTCAGAATGTGTGGAATGTGGGAAAATTGATGTTCCTCTGAGAATCTCAATCTTGCATTAGCAGACTCTTTTGCATTTAATTTTGTCCCTTGTTTATATTAAAAGCAGAAGAGGTTTCTTTTGACATGAGAAATTTTAAAATGTATGTGGGTAAAGCCCTTTGGAAAATTCTATTTTTCATCTGCTTATTAGGACTGATGGGAACAGCTCTTTTCTCAGATTTTTAAAGTTCCAGATGATCCACAGTTGTTGTAAGTGCACTGGCCTTATGGTGTTATTTGTTTCTAGAAAAGAACTGGAACAAATAATCTGCTAAATGCATGCAGTTGGAGTTATTGTATAAGCTTTTGAAAACTACTGATTATTCCCTAAAACATGTTAAAATTTAGGAAAGAATATGTTCAGCTGTCAAAAAAATTTTTGAGTTTGAGGAATCCAGCCAGAATTTGATAAAAAGAAAGCCAGAAAATCATCCCATATAATGAATTATTTTGTTTTCACTTTACATGGCTGCATGTCTTTTTTTTTTAATATGGCAGATTTATGTTTTTGAAGTTCCCTAATGATACTGTGTAGCAATGTATTACAAAATATTCTTATCCTTAAAATTTAGAAAATGTGAGGTGTGATCTTTGTATGACTTCTATTTTAGACCAATTTTTCCCTGAACGAGAGAGAATGGGATTGGTATATATTTCAATAACAATAAAAATGCACCATTCATGTATTTCAGATTGATAACAGAATAACAGAAAATAGTGTTTCTGATTCTTTGATAACAATGGGAAAGTTACAACCAGGACCCAGAGTTTATAGTTTATCACTCCATGTGCTCTTTCCAGCACACTGAAGCTCACTCTTTCTAATCGGATCAGATCTAATGTTGAAAGAAAGAGGGAAGGAAAGGGAAAGGAAGGGACATAGGAAGGGAAGGAGGATTTCTGGATTATCCTGGTGGGCATAATATAACTGCAGGGTCATCATAAAAAGGTGGCATTTTAAGAGTCAGCGAGAGAAGATAAAAGGATAGAGAGGTCAGAAAGGAGAAAATATGCTACATTACTGGCTTTGACAATGAGAGAAGTGGCCATGAGCCAAGAAACTTGGGTGATCTCTAGAAGCGGGAAAAGGCCAAAACAAACAAAAACAAACAAACCCCAAAAAACCCAGATTCTCCCCTGGAGTCTCCAGAAGGAACACAGATTTATTGACATCTTGATTTTAGCCCAGTGAAAATGATTTTGGATTTCTGACCTCCAGAACTGTAAAATAATTAATCTGTGTTGCTTTAAGCCAGTAAATTTGTGGCAATCTGTTACAGTGGCAATAGAAAACTAATACATCATTTTAAGGTGATCTAGCCAATGTCATTCCTGCCTCAAAGTGAGTTAGTGAGCAATGTTACAAGTGAACTGTGAACAGGGGGCAGTAATCTATACTTTGATCCTCATACTTTAGAGGGAAGCAGGATGCACTGCCCTAAAAATTACCACCTAATGCCCAGAATTCTAAAAGTTGGCCTACTTGCCCTGGGGAAGGAACCCATTATGCTTGGAAACTAAAAGGTGCTCGGGAAACACTAGACCCACACTCCCTTATTGTCCCAAACTTCTCAGATTAATATAAACCAAAAAACATTATACTGCTTTGTCAATTCTTATCTTGGGATTTTAAATGTGACTGATATGATGGTAGAATCCTAGAAAATAGCTCAATAGAGAGCAAGAATATTTAATAGAAAGGCATAATACAGTATGAGTAAACTGTGTGGGAGAATACATGTGATGGGGTGAGAGAAGCAGATGCAAAGGAAAAATACTTCTCACGAAAACATAAAGTATACATATAAAAAAGCACAAGTACAAATCTCTAAAATGTTTACTAAAAGACACACCAAAACCAGTTTTGTTTTGTTTTGTTTTGGTTTTGGTTTTAAAGGTTATATTTTTTCAATTTCACAATAGAATTCTTGATTTCCATAGTTTCATTAGGGGAAATTAAGAGCATTTATGCAAAAGTTCAGCCAGGAAATACATGACAGCTTGTAATCAGATGTAGTCCCCGCAGTTAAAGACTTGAACTTAATTAGCATTCTCCTGTTTTGAATTTTTATATGTGAATTTGGACATCTTCTTAAAAAAAATATCTGTGCTCTAATTATGTGTTACTTGTGTTGATTTGGGTTTTTCTTTAGTGCCTATGTCACTAGTATTATTAATCAGGGCATGTAAACTACTGATCTTTTTTTAAATTTTTTATTGTTATGTTAATCACCATACATTACATCATTAGTCTTTGATGTAGTGTTCCATGATTCATTGTTTGTGCATAACACCCAGTGCTCCACGCAAAATGTGCCCTCCTTAATACCCATCACCAGGCTAACCCATCCCCCCACCCCCCTCCCCTCTAGAACCCTCAGTTTGTTTTTCAAAGTCCATCCTCTCTCATGGTTCGTCTCCCCCTCTGACTTAGTCCCCTTCATTCTTCCCCTCCTGCTATCTTCTTCTTCTTTTTTTCTTAACATATATTGCATTATTTGTTTCAGAAGTACAGATCTGTGATTCAACAGTCTTGCACAATTCACAGCGCTCACCATAACACATACCCTCCCCAATGTCTATCACCCAGCCACCCCATCCCTCCCAAAACCCACCACTCCAGCAACCCTCAGTTTGTTTCCTGAGATTAAGAATTCCTCATATCAGTGAGGTCATATGATACATGTCTTTCTCTGATTGACTTATTTCACTCAGCATAACACCCTCCAGTTCCATCCACGTCGTTGCAAATGGCAAGATCTCATTCCTTTTGATGGCTGCATAATATTCCATTGTGTATATATACCACTTCTTCTTTATCCATTCATCTGTCGATGGACATCTTGGCTCTTTCCACAGTTTGGCTATTGTGGACATTGCTGCTATAAACATTGGGGTGCACGTACCCCTTCGGGTCCCTACATTTGTATCTTTGGGGTAAATACCCAGTAGTGCAATTGCTGGATCGTATGGTAGCTCTATTTTCAACTGTTTGAGGAACCTCCATACTATTTTCCAGAGTGGTTGCACCAGCTTGCATTCCCACCAACAGTGTAGGAGGGTTCCCCTTTCTCCGCATCCCTGCCAACATCCGTTGTTTCCTGACTTGTTAATTTTAGCCATTCTGACGGGTGTGAGGTGGTATCTCATTGAGGTTTTGATTTGGATTTCCCTGATGCTGAATGATGTTGAGCACTTTTTCATGTGTCTGTTGGCCATTTGGATGTCTTCTTTGGAAAAATGTCTGTTCATGTCTTCTGCCCACTTCTTGATTGGATTATTTCTTCTTTGGGTGTTGAGTTTGATAAGTTCTTTATAGATTTTGGATACTAGCCCTTTATCTGATATGTCATTTGCAAATATTTTCTCCCATTCTGTCGGGTGTCTTTTGGTTTTGTGGACTGTTTCTTTTGCTGTGCAAAAGCTTTTTATCTGGATGAAATCCCAATAATTCATTTTTGCCCTTGCTTCCCTTGCCTTTGGCGATGTTTCTAGGAAGAAGTTGCTGCGTCTGAGGTTGAAGAGGTTGCTGCCTGTGTTCTCCTTTAGGATTTTGATGGACTCCTGTCTCACGTTTAGGTCTTTCAACCATTTGGAGTCTATTTTTGTGTGCGGTGTAAGGAAATGGCCCAGTTTCATTCTTCTGCATGTGGCTGTCCAATTTTCCCGACACCATTTGCTGAAGAGACTGTCTTTTTTCCATTGGACATTCTTTCCTGCTTTGTCAAAGATAAGTTGACCATAGAGTTGAGGGTCCATTTCTGGGCTCTCTATTCTGTTCCATTGATCTATGCATCTGTTTTTGTGCCAGTACAATACTGTCTTGATGATGACAGCTTTGTAATAGAGCTGGAAGTCCGGAATTGTGATGCCGCCAGCTTTGGTTTTCTTTTTCAACATTCTTCTGGCTATTCGGGGGCTCTTCTGGTTCCATACAAATTTTAGGATTATTTGTTCCATTTCGTTGAAAAAAGTGGATGGTATTTAGATGGGGATTGCTTTGAATGTGTAGATTGCTCTAGGTAGCATTGACATCTTCACAATGTTTGATCTTCCAATCCATGAGCATGGAACGTTTTTCCATTTCTTTGTGTCTTCTTCAATTTCTTTCATGAGTATTTTATAGTTTTCTGAGTACAGATCCTTTGCCTCTTTGGTTAAATTTATTCCTAGGTATCTTATGGCTTTGGGTGCAATTGGAAATGGGATCGACTCCTTGATTTGTCTCTCTTCTGTCTTGTTGTTGGTATATAGAAATGCCACTGATTTCTGTGCATGGATTTTATATCCTGCTACTTTACTGAATTCCTGTATGAGTTCTAGCAGTTTTGGGGTGGAGTCTTTTGGGTTTTCCACATACAGTATCATATCATCTGCAAAGAGTGAGAGTTTGACTTCCTCTTTGCTGATTTGGATGCCTTTGATTTCTTTTTGTTGTCTGATTGCTGTGGCAAGGACTTCTTTTTTTTTAATTTTTTTATTGTATGTTAATCACCATATATTACATAATTTGTTTTGGTGTACTGTTCCATGATTCATTGTTTGTTCATAACACCCAGTGCTCCATGCAGAATGTGCCCTCCTCAATACCCATCACCAGGCTAACCCATCCACCCACCCTCCTCCCCTCCAGAAACCTCAGTTTGTTTTTCAGAGTCCATCATTTCTCCTGGTTCGTCTCCCCCTCTGACTTACTCCCCTTCATTCTTCCTCTCCTGCTATCTTCTTCTTTTTCTTTTTCCTTAAAATATGTTGCGTTATTTGTTTCAGAAGTACAGATCTGTGATTCAACAGTCTTGCACAATTCACAGCGCTCACCATAGCACATATCTTCCCCAATGTCCATCACCCAGCCACCCCATCCCTCCCACCCCCGACCACTCCAGCAACCCTCAGTTTGTTCCTGAGATTAAGAATTCCTCATATCAGTGAGGTCATATGATACATGTCTTTCTCTGATTGACTTATTTCACTCAGCATAACACCCTCCAGTTCCATCCACGTCGTTGCAAATGGCAAGATCTCATTCCTTTTGATGGCTGCATAATATTCCATTGTGTATATATACCACTTCTTCTTTATCCATTCATCTGTCGATGGACATCTTGGCTCTTTCCACAGTTTGGCTATTGTGGACATTGCTGCTATAAACATTGGGGTGCACGTACCCCTTCGGGTCCCTACATTTGTATCTTTGGGGTAAATACCCAGTAGTGCAATTGCTGGATCGAATGGTAGCTCTAATTTCAACTGTTTGAGGAACCTCCATACTGTTTTCCAGAGGGGTTGCACCAGCTTGCATTCCCACCAACAGTGTAGTGTGGCAAGGACTTCTAATACTATGTTGAATAGCAGTGGTGACAGTGGACATCCCTGCCGCGTTCCTGACCTTAGGGGAAAAGCTCTCAGCTTTTCCCCATTGAGAATGAGATTCGCTGTAGGTTTTTCATAGATAGCTTTTATGATATTGAGGTATGGACCTTGTATCCCTATACTCTGAAGAGTTTTGATCAAGAAAGGATGCTGTACTTTGACAAATGCTTTTTCTGCATCTATTGAGAGGATCATATAATTCTTGTTCTTTCTTTTGTTAATGTATTGTATCACGTTGATTGATTTGTGGATATTGAACCAAACTTGCAGCCCAGGGATAAATCCCACTTGGTCATGGTGAATAATCCTTTTAATGTACTGTTGGATCCTATTGGCTAGTATTTTGGTGAGAATTTTTGCATCCATGTTCATCAAGGATATTGGTCTGTAATTCTCCTTTTTGATGGGGTCTTTGTCTGGTTTTGGGATCAAGGTAATGCTGGCCTCATAAAATGATTTTGGAAGTTTTCCTTCCATTTCTATTTTTTGGAACAGTTTCAGGAGAATAGGTATTAATTCTTCTTTAAATGTTTGGTAGAATTCCCCTGGGAAGCCATCTGGCCCTGGGCTTTTGTTTGTGGGGAGATTTTTGATGACTGCTTCAATTTCCTTAGTGGTTATAGGTCTGTTCAGGTTTTCTAGTTCTTCCTGGTTCAATTTTGGTAGTTGATACATCTCTAGGAATGCATCCATTTCTTCCAGGTTATCTAATTTGCTGGCATAGAGTTGCTCATAATATGTTCTTATAATTGTTTGTATTTCTTTGGTGTTGGTTGTGATCTCTCCTCTTTCAGTCATGATTTTGTTGATTTGGGTCATTTCTCTTCTCTTTTTGATAAGTCTGGACAGGGATTTATCAATCTTATTAGTTCTTTCAAAGAACCAGCTCCTAGTTTCGTTGATCTGTTCTACTATTCTTTTGGTTTCTATTTCATTGATTTCTGCTCTGATCTTTATTATTTCTCTTCTCCTGCTGGGTTTAGGCTTTACTTGCTCTTTTTTCTCTAGCTCCTTTAGGTGTAGGGTTAGTTTGTGTATTTGAGACCTTTCTTGTTTCTTGAGAAAGGCTTGTATTGCTATATACCTTCCTCTTAGGACTGCCTTTGCCCTAACCCAAAGATTCTGAACATTTGTGCTTTCATTTTCATTTGTTTCCATGAATTTTTTAAATTTTTTAAATCTTCTTTAATTTCCTGGTTGACCCATTCATTCTTTAGTAGGATGCTCTTTAGCCTCCATGTATTTGAGTTCTTTTTGACTTTCCTCTTGTGATTGAGTTCTAGTTTCAAAGCATTGTGGTCTGAAAATATGCAGGGAATAATCCCAATCTTTTGGTACCAGTTGATTTGTGACCTAGGATGTGATCAATTCTGGAGAATGTTCCATGGGCACTAGAGAAGAATGTGTATTCCGTTGCTTTGGGATGGAATGTTCTGAATATGTCTGTGAAGTCCATTTGGTCCAGTGTGTCATTTAAAGTCTTTATTTCCTTGTTGATCTTTGCTTAGATGATCTGTCCATTTCAGTGAGGGGGGTGTCAAAGTCCCCCACTATTATTGTATTGTCAATGTGTTTCTTTGCTTTTGTTAGTAATTGCCTTATATAATTGGCTGCTCCCATGTTAGGGGCATAGATATTTACAATTGTTAGATCTTCTTGTTGGATAGACCCTTTATGTAGGATATAGTGTCCTTCTTCATCTCTTATTACAGTCTTTGTTTTAAAATCTAATTTGTCTGATATAAGGATTGCCACCCCAGCTTTCTTTTGGTGTCCATTAGCATGGTAAATGGTTTTCCACCCCCTCACTTTCAATGTGGGGGTGTCTTTGGGTCTAAAATGAGTCTCTTGCAGACAGCATATTGATGGGTCTTGTTTTTTAATACAATCTGATACTGTGTATCTTTTGATTGGGGCATTGAGCCCATTTACATTCAGGGTAAGTATTGAAAGGTATGAATTTAGTGCCTTTGTATTGCCTGTAAGGTGACTGTTACCTTATATTGTCTCTGTTCCTTTCTGATCTATGCTGCTTTTAGGCTCTCTCTTTGCTTAGAGGACCCCTTTCAATATTTCCTGTAGGGCTAGTTTTGTGTTTGCAAATTCCTTTAGTTTCTGTTTGTCCTGGAAGCTTTTTATCTCTCTTCAATTTTCAGTGAGAGCCTAGCTGGATATAGTATTCTTGGCAGCATATTTTTCTCATTTAGTGCTCTGAAGATATCATGCCAGTCCTTTCTGGCCTGCCAGGTCTCTGTGGATAGGTCTGTTGCCAATCTAATATTTCTACCATTGTAGGTTACAGACCTCTTCTCCCGAGCTGATTTCAGGATTTTCTCTTTGTCTCTGAGACTCGTATGTTTTACTATTAGATGTCAGGGTGTTGACCTATTTTTATTGATTTAGAGAGGCGTTCTCTGTGCCTCTTGGATTTTGATGCCTGTTTCCTTCCCCAGGGAAGGAAAGTTCTCTGCTATAATTTGCTCCAAGATACCTTCTGCCCCTCTCTCTCTTTCTTCTTCTTCTGGGATCCCAATTATTCCAATGTTGTTTCATCTTATCGTATTGCTTATCTCTTGAATTCTGCCCTCGTGATCCTGTAGTTGTTTATCTCTCTTTTTCTCAGCTTCTTTATTTTCCATCATTTCGTCTTCTATATCGCTGATTCTCTCTTCTGCCTCATTTATCCTAGCAGTTAGTGCCCCCATTTTTGTTTGCACCTCATTAATAGCCTTTTTGATTTCGACTTGGTTAGATTTTAGTTCTTTTATTTCTCCAGAAAGGGTTTCTATAATAACTTCCACGCTTTTTTCAAGCCCAGCTAGTATCTTTAAAGTCATGATTCTGAACTCTAGGTCCGATATCGTACTAATGTCCATATTGAGTAGGTCCCTGGCTGACGGTACCACCTCTTGTTCTTTTTGCTGAGGTGATTTTTTTCATCTTGTCATTTTGTCCAGAGGAGAATAGATGAATGAGAGAACAAAATGCTAACAGGTTAACAACCTCCCCAGCAAATATACTCTATACAAATCAGAAAAGACCTGAAACCAGGGGAAAAGAAAGGGAAAGAAAGAAAAAAGAAAGAAAAAAAAGAAAAAGAAAAAGATACAAACAAACAAAAACAGAACAAAACAAAAAAATACCAGAATATGATCAAACATGATCAGGCTAGTGCTTAGATCAGTGCCACACACTAGATTTTGGGCATATTTTGGTCTGTTAGAAGAAAGTGCCTCCTAAAATTTTAAAGGAAGAAAGACTTATATATGTACAAAATAAGGGTTGATACAATGAAGGAATGGAAGATGACTGTAAAGATGAAAATTATAAAAGATTTTATAAAAAGAATTGATAAGAATTTGTTTGAAAAAAGAAAGAAGAAGATTTAAAAGAAAAAAAGAAAAAAAAGGGAGAGAATGTGATCAGGCAGGAGACTAGAACAAAGCCATACACTAGTGATTTAGGGTATATTTTGATCTGTTATAAGAAACTGTATCTCAAAATTTTAAAGAGAGAACAACTTATATATATATGCCAAAAATAAGGGTAACTACTATGAAGGGATAAAATATGACTCTAAAAATGAAAAATAAAGAATGTTTTTTTAAAAAAGGGATTGATAAGATGTTGGTTGAAAAAGGGAAAAAGAAAAATTAAAAAAAAAACAGTTAAAAAAATTAACTTTGAAAAACTAATGAATCATGATAAAAAAGCCATGAATTCTATGTGCAGTATTCCCTAGCGCTGGAGTTCTCCCGTTCTCCTTGATCGGTAAACTTGGTCTTGGCTTGCTGGCTGTTCGTGCTGATCTCCTGGGGGAGGGGCCTGTTGCCATGGTTTCCAAATGTCTTTGCCGGAGGCGGAATTGCCCCGCCCTTGTCGGTCCGGGCTAAGCAAGCTGCTCGGGTTTGCTCTCGGGAGATTTTGTTCCCTGCAAGCTCTCGGCACAGCTTTGGAGGACCAGGGTGAAAATGGTGGCCTCCTAATCTCCACCCGGAGGAGCTGAGAACTCGGGACCCCGCTCCTCATTCCCCCTCCCCAGAGAAAGGCAGTCAGTCACTCCCGTCTCCCCAGTCTCCGGCCGTACTCCATACTCACCCGGCCTGTGACCGAGCGTTTCTATCTCTGGCACCCGACCCCGTGTGGAGTCTCCAAACCCAGCAGATCCCTGCGGTGTGCTCCCGCGCTGCTCCTCCCCGGGGGAGGAAGCGGAGTCTCCCCGGATCTGCCGCTTGTTGGGTCCCTGCTGGAGGAGCAGTGGCCCGACTGGGCCGCGGATCACAGTTTATGGCCACCCCGAGCTGAGAGCCCGCGCCTCGGCTCTGTCTCTGCAGCCGGCTTCCCCGCTCTGATACCTGGGAGCTCTGCTGCACGCAGGCACCCCCGGTCTTTCTGTGACGCCGAGGGTCCTGAGACCACACTGTCCCGCGAGGGTTCCACCCCCCGCTTAGCCACTGGAGCGACGTCCCTCCGCGGAGTCAGCTTCTAAAAGGTCCGATTTTGTGCTCCGCGGCTCTAGCACTTGCCAGAAGCGGCCCACAGAGGCCCCCTCCCCCGCCGTCCTTCCTCCTGAATATCGCCTCGGATTCACTTCTCTGCACGTCCTACCTTCCAGAAAGTGGTCGCTTCTCTGTTCAGAGAGTTGTTGCTACTCTCTTCTTCGGTCTCCTGTTGAGTTCGTAGGTGTTCAGAATGGTTTGATCCCTAGTCAGCTGAATTCCTAAGACCAGACAAAACCCAGGTCTCCTACTCCTCTGCCATCTTGCTCCGCCCCCCTCACCAAAACCAGTTTTTAAGGATTCCCAAAGTATTCAGTTAGGCCTTAAAATTATGTAAGGCATATATAATTATGTATAGTATTTATTACAGTGCCTTATAATTTTATTAAGTTTCCACTGAAAATAATATCCCAAATTGCTGAATTAAATTTTACATTGGTCCCCTGAAAACTTTGTGAAGGTGTTTCATTAATACTATTTACAACCAGAAGGAATTCAGCATGGTAGAGAAGAAAGAGCACAAGATTTACAAGCAGGAGAATTCCAGTTAAAAATAGCATTTAAAAAAATTCAACAATATCATTGAGTTTTGGTCCTGTGTCTTTGGACAAGTCAACTTTTCTGAGCCTCAGTTTACTCTTCTCTAAAATGAGGGTAGCAAATATCTCTTTTATAGGATGTTAAAAAGATTATAATAATGAATGCTTATAACCTCCCTTTTATTTTTTCATTTTCATTTTTTTTTTTTTGAGTAGGCTTCAAGCCTAACATGGGGCTTGAATTTATGTCCCTGAGATCAAGAGTTGTATATTCTACCAATTTAAGCCCGCCAGGCACCCCAATCTACCTTTTAAGGTTGACCCAGAGGCCATTTAATTTTCCTTTTCAAAAACTTCAGAAGTCAACAGGGAGAACTCACCAGATCACAATAAAATAAGCCAGAAAGGCTGGAGCAAGGATTTGAAATTAGACTAATTCACTGAGTCAAGATAAGGGGAGACAGGGAGAGGTGACCTGGCTAAAAATGCCCAAAGGCTGTATCATTTGAAATGGTAAACTTTGCCTCCAAAGGGCCTCAACATTATGCCAGTCTCAGTCCAGGCAGGGAACATGGAATCCAAGCTGATGTAACAAGCCTAGAGATGTCCACAGGCAGGAAGAGAACAATGTGGAACTGATACCCACAAACACAGGGTAACAGTCAGGACACAAGACAAAAACCAGGGAGTTTCCCAGAAATAAAATTGAGAAACACAAACTAAGGGCAAATCCTACTTGTAAGAACAGGGACATCTCAAGAGGAGTGAGGGTAATGTTGGACCTTAAGAACTAGAGGGAAGTTTGTTTATATCAGGTTCAAAAGAGCAGCAAGGGGATCTTAGATCAGGTAAAAACCCTCCTGCCCCTGGCGAGGATTAGTCTAGACAACAGAGGAAAGAGTCTGGTCTATAGGTGGTATCAAAGAAAAATCGCACTGGACAGAATTTAAAAAGCAACACTTCATGCAAGACTACTGCAATAGAGTGGAGAGAGTAAACGGAATTCCATTGAACAAGAGATGGTTGAACTTTAAGCACTGGGATAGGCTAGGGGAAAAGTACTAAAGAATGTTAGTGGGGAGATTAGGCCACCAGGATTTGCTAATTATTGCTTATGGAAATCAGATGCTGGAAAACATGGTGTTATTTTTCTTGAGGATTACATGTCAAAGGGATGGCTTCCAGGTCTTTGAGAAAGATGTCCCTGGATTAAAACTGGCAAGAGGCTGGGAGATTTAGATCTCAAAGGGGTAGATACAGAATTTATAGTCACAACTTTTCTAAAGTAAATGCCAAAGAAAAGGGAGGCCAGGGGCTTATAGTCAGGAAGAAAGCTGTCCCAAGTTTAGTCAAGCTGAGAATGTTAGGGCTCTTTTAAATAGTAGAGAATAAATAGCTGCAGCTATAGGACTTTTAAATAGGATTCCCCAAAGACCTGAATGATCCAATGATAACATTCTAACATGGTGAATTAAAAAACAGAAGGGCCTTTCCAAGGTCTGGTAGTCAGAGGCATAACAAAGACTAAACATAGAAATTATGGCTCTCTTCTGTTTTTGTTTTTACAAAGGACTACCCTACTACTTAAAAGATTTTTTTTTTTTTAATTCCCAGGTCACATCATTCTAAGTGTAAAATGGGGCCACTTAACAGTATTTCCTGGGCTTTAGTTCTCCAACTGTGAAACCTCTGAACACCTTTTATTCCCTTCAAAGTTTCTACCTCCTTCCTCCAGCTATTTGCAGAAACCCCTAGGGATCTGTTATTGTGTACTCACAAACAAATCCTTTGAGCTAGCAAGAGGTGCCTCCCACTCTCTTTCCCTCCTTCTCTGATCCTCTGTGGTGATCTGGCACCTGAGCCCTTGCTCTTGCTCTTGCTGGAGGTCCCTGCCAAGGAACATCTAAGACAATGTCATCCCTTGTTCCAGCCTCCGGCACCACCAGGCACTGCCTCTGGCTGCTGCTGAGGCTATGAGTGATGGATAATGTCAGCAAACCACGAAACAAACAAACAAACAAAAACCAAGCCAGACCCCAGGTCTCATTATAACTGGAGTTGTTGGAATCATGGGCTAAAGCCCAACGTGAGTCAAATACCCGATGCCCCAAGGAAGAGAACGCCTCACTTTCATTGCAATCCGAGATGCTTTGGACTTCCAATGACTGCAACAATCTTGTGAGAAAACAGTTTATTCAGTGTATTCTATTCATTCTCCCCCTTCCAGGTCTCAAGGACACAGAGGTGGATGAATTGGCTTGGGAAAATACCAGTGACAAACGATGTACTACATTAAGATTTACCCGACCTCCAATGGCTGAGACACTGTATAGAACCAAACTTAATATGCAAGTCTCGCTCCGCCATTAGGATGGGATCTCTCCCCAAGAGGCTACTCAATTCTTATCCAAATAAACATTTCCAGGGCCTGACCTGCCTGCTTGCCTTGTTTACCCAAACAAGTCTAACTGCCAGTGTCTACACCAATGATGAGCCACTAGAGTTCTCAGGATAAATACAGTTAGCCCAGATGAAAGAGTAGAAAGAGGACCCTCTTGTGTCATAATTGTTGACTATATGGTGAATTTTAATGCCTAGAATTGTGTCAAGTTTCATTTTGGCATTGTTCTACTTAGTTTTGCAGATCATTTTTACCTGGAAGCCTATAACTTACTTTTCCATGGTACTCAATATACCTGTAATCATTTTGAATTCTAGGAGAAAAATAATGTGTCCCGTTGACAGTTTCCTTTTTCTGAAGGTTATTTTTGTATCAAGTTTGCCTACCGCTCATTTAGAACCAACCATCCTCTGCTCACACCTTTGTATTTTCTCAGAATATTGGTTCCAATCAATTTGGGGAGGAGGAGAGAAACTTTCAAGACAGAGCTGATTGAAGAGCCTGGTGCTTTCAGAGAGAAGCGTTGAGTAGCTCATGGACAGTAAATGTTCCTCTTCAGATCTACTAGAATTTCTTTCCTTTAGACAGTTCAGCTAAATTCTCACCCCTTTTAAAGTTCAGATCACCAGCCTGGATAAAAGAATCACAGAATATTTTTCATTGTATGGAAGAAAATGTATCCTGAAGCTAATATACTTTTATTTTTAATTAAGCACCCTTTATTTTAGTTGTCATTAAGAATGAAACAATTGCTTGAGGGTAAGTTAATTTTCTGAAGTTAATTTTTCTGTAGAAGTTGAAAAGATTGTTGAAAATAACCACTGGATGATATGCTTGTTCATCAGGTATCCCCAAATGCCTATCAGTAGCACCTGGGACACAGCAGGTTCTCAATAAATAAATAACAAATAATCGATAAAAGCATGGATAAGTGAATTTCAGGATTTATAAAGAGATGTAACTGTTTTAATTTAATAAGATTCATAGCCCGGGGTCAGCTCTGAGTTCTGTTTTGCTTCTTTACTTTTTCAGTCTGAAGCTGGTTAAATGTCATCTAGGACCTTACACAGGTCTTTCAAACCTTTGTCGTTTCTCAGTTTGCTTGTGTAAAGTGAAAGTTTTGGACAAGAAATCTCTAAGATTCCTTCAAGCTTTATAAGGCTAAAATTTTCAGTTTCAAGGCTTATAAGTACTAATCACCAGCAATCAGCAAATCTGTGCAACTTGAATTGCCCTTGGAAAAAAAAAAAAGCAGGTTGCAAATTGCTTCAGGTCCACCAGGGGGCAGGTGCTGGGACACATCTGTGGTTAAGAATGACTAGAAATACAAAACAGTACCACGTGAGTTACCGTGGCATGGATATGCAAGCTGTGTGACACTTCACACTTGCACATCACAAAATATTTTACAAACAGGAAATATTGATCCTCTTTGGCCCGTAACAGAGGCTGTGGTATACTCTGAGCAAATGACTTGCTCAAAAGCACAGAAATTTCACCAAAAATGTGGTCTCAGACTCCAACATCCTGTCTCTTAATTTTGAACAGTGACCATCACTCAGCTGAATTACAGCATGATGGAGCCTGAAAGTTGTCGGGAAACCTAGAAATTGGTTCACCCAATGGGGGCCATAGACTGAGCAACTACCTCCTTCATTTTACCTCCCTCAACAAAGTCAGCCAGAGAGCAGACTGAGGAGCTGAGCTGGAGGTGACCTTCAGGGTGGCTTCCTTTGGAAGCACTCAGAAAGAATTTTTTAAATCAAAGAAGAAAACATCTTGAAAAAATTGGCTGCTGGTGGAACTGTCTCTTCCAAGTTGACATATCAATCAACCAACAGTGTAGGAGAACTGTCAAATCCCAGCAGCATGAGGGACAAGAGAAATCATCAGACACCTGAAAAATGGAAGGCTGCTCCACAGCACAGCTGGAGCTGGTGGCTATTATTGGGGGGGGAGACAATTTAATGGGGTCGGGGGAGGAAAGGAGAGGGTGTTCGGTGTGTGTGGGGGAAACCCCGTCAATTAAAATGTGCCTGATTCATAATTTTCTCTATTTCTCAGCAGAATAACTTTCTGCCCTGCCTTCTGCATTGTGCACAACTCTCTCAAAATTCATTTTTCAGCTGTTATTCATACTTCAGTTTGGTGTTTCTGAATGTATTCTTCCTCACAGTAACTGTTGACAGGTCCAGCCCTGTAACCATCTGGCTCCTGAAGTAATGAGACCAAATGAAATGGAGCTTGAAGAAATTAACATTCTTTCCTTAATCTATTAATAACTGAAAAGTGTTGATTTTGGTGACAGCTAGATACTTTATTATGAGGCATATTGGTTAATTAAGAGCATCATAATGAAGGTTATAGGAATGCATATCCCTCCAGAAATACACATATTTTTAATAAGCATAATTTGATTCTTCTCACAGGCTCAAATAAAGTCAGTGAAAACGTTATGCACAAAGAAAATCTCAACAAAGGATAAACAGACAATTTTGTATGTATGTAGCATGATTATTGTTGTTTTATTATGTTAAGTGTGCCCATGTATGTCAAATACAGCTGCTGTGTATCAATAGAAGTTGCAAATAATTACAGGTCTTCCAACTCCATTGACCTACTGTCCCTTGATTCTTCTTCCCCCATCTATTTACTCTCAGATGATATTAGCAGCTTTGTAGGGTCCTTACTGGGGTAAGGAGATCCTCCAATTTTGCCAAAATTGAAAATGCATAGACTTTTGATATTTAGATCATGGATGATGAGATTTCCTTGCTCTTCTTTGATGTTTTGCAAACATTTTCTTTACGTCCGTAAAAACTTTACAGAAACAATACTTTACTCACACAGAGCTGTCCTTAATCACAGACTGGGTATTTCATCTTTTCCCCTTACCTTTCCCTCACATTGAGCTCGGAGACATTCTGGGTTCCCTTTGTTGCTGTGTTAATGTGTAGCCACAGTTAGTCTAAGAGGTTACCCCCAAATCTCATCAAGAAATTATTTTTTCAGTGTTTACAGTCTTTGCTCAACTTTAGTGTATCTATGTATGCACTTTTTAGGGAAGTTCAGTATCATTTTTATCCTTGACTGGTATCCCATTAAAAGAATACACACACACACACACACACACACACACACACACAAGAATACCCACAAGTAAATTCCCAAGGTTTTCTCTGCTAAGAATTAAATGATGTGTGTGTGTGTTTTCATGGCACAAGTTTGCTGCACTATTTCCTTCTTGTTTTCCCTCTCATTTTGCCATTGTCTTTCCACTAGTTAGACACAAAGTCCCCAGGGAATAGTGGATTTTTTCTCTCTTGCTATTTCTCTCCCAGGACAGACCATACAAGATTGAGTGGAAAAGTAAGGTAAAGGTCTAGAAAATTCAGGCAAAAACTGGTTAATGACAATCAGGCGTGTGTTTTCCTACTTTGGGCCTTAATTACCTACTTTGGTTGTCAAAGTTGAAAAATTACTGAACTGGGATTAGACCTTTAGTATAAATATTGACTTTCTGAACGGAGATAATGTACTTCCTCCTGCTTTTCCCATTTTCTTTGTTGGGCTCAGTCTCCCTTTGAGTTCTTTCTTATTAGCCTGACACCTCCTTTCCCTTTTCTTCCCCATCCTTTGTATTATTGATGCCAGATGAGCGTCAACACCTTTGTATAACTGCGCTCTCAACATTAGACTCAGGAGGCACGTGGGGAACACACATCCTCATTCTGTGATAAGCATGTCAGTTAATCACTGATGGGTGCTTATCCCTGTTTGTTTTGAGAAGTAATTCTATTTTCCAAAATACAGTTAAATTACATTATTAAGCAGAATCATAGAGTCAACTTTACATGGGCTATAGAGTACTCTGGTGGACCTTCTAGAATCCCCAGCCAGAGCTTTGCATATCAGGATCACCAGGCTGAGGGACTGGAAACAGATTCAAGGCCATTGTAGGGTCTGTCAATCCTTATCTGCTGTGGCCACAGTGAGGTCTGATTCCAAAGCAAGGGCAGAGAATTCTCCATCTCACACCCTGAACTGGGAGCCAGAAAACTCATAAGGCAAAGTCAAAAACCATGACAGCTAGGTCAAGGTCATGCTTAGTAGATTGCACACCCAAAATTGGAATACTAGTGCTCAATATTTCTTTCAGAAGATTGGGGATAAGTAAAAATAAATTAAAACTTTGCTGGAGGCACTCAACGGTGGCCACTGTAAAGACCAGACCTTCCCAGCTTCCACACCTCGCTTGGCTTCCTCTGCAACCATGTTTGACAAACCCCGTATGCCTGAGATTGAGAAATTCGGTAAGTCAAAATTAAAGAAGACAGAAATGCAAGAGAAAAATTCACTGCCTTCAAGAGAGACGACGGCACAGGAGAAGCAAACAGAGGAATCCCAAGGAGGCGCCACCAATATGCACAATTCCATTCAGCATTGCTTTCTCACTTCACTTCCTTTAGCTGTTTAACTTTGTAAGATGCAAAGAGTTGGATCAAGTTTAAATGACTGTTATCCCTTTGTACATCAAATAATGGAGAACCGACCAGGAAGGCCATGCCTGCCTCTCCCCAACTGCCTGTCTGGCTGGCAGGGAAGGAAAAGAACTTGCATGTTGGTGAAGGAAGAAGCTGGGTGGGATGACGTGAAATCGAGAGTAAAACGCAAGCCGGTCCCAGGTGTCCTGCAGGCTGTCAAATGCAGTGCAGTTAGAGTGCCTTTTTTTTTTTCTCAAATGATTTTAATTACTGGAATGCACAAGTTTTTAATATGCAAATAAAAAGTTTTAAAACCTGGGGAGGTGGGGCAGAACTTTGTTGGACAAAGTTGTATCTAAATCAGTGACCCCTCGATCAATGACAGCGAGTGGACTTCAGAATAATCCAAAGCTACTCTTGTCTTTCTTTTAGTTATGCTTTTAAATGGGTCCATCCCTCTCACACAAACACTGTCACTGACAGAGTATAAAAGTTCAGCATCAGGCACAGCAACCTGTCTGGGAGTCTTCCAGCTTTTCCATCCTATTTTTTTCTTTTCTTTTTTTTAAAGATTTTATTTATTTGATAGAGAGAGACACAGCGATAGAGGGGAACACAAGCAGGGGGAGCGGGAGAGGGAGAAGCAGGCTTCCCGCCGAGCAGGGAGCCCGATGCGGGGCTCGATCCCAGGACCGACCCTGGGATCATGACCTGAGCCGAAGGCAGACACCCAACGACTGAGCCACCCAGGCGCCCCTCCATCCCATTTTTCTACTAGCATCAGACACTACCTACTTTAGACCTTCTTGGCTCTCCCATCTCTTAGCTTCTACCCCTGCTCTCAGCTGCTGCTCTCTTCAGTTCTCTGTTGTAACAATCCATTTAGACACCCATCTCTGGTTTGAACTCTCAGTGCTACCTTTCAGTCAATATTTTATTATTTTCTGGTAGCACCCTAAGCATGTACAGCTAAGGGTAAGAAATGTTTCTGCTCTTGAATAAAACTTGAGAAGATTTATACCTACCCCACTGGGTAGTTGAATCAGGTAGCATTCCCTATATATCTGCTTTAATTCCAGACTGAAAATATTACTTTATAGTTTGTTTAGATCTTCAAAAATAAAAAGAACCATGTAGTGAACATAAGGCTTTTATAGGACTTGCAGATGGCTTGGGACACATGGTAAAACACCAATGTATTCCTATAAATGTTTTCCTCATTCCTAAGGTGAAGTGGAAACACACTTCATTGTTACAGGTGAAACAAGGCCAATGGAAGTCTGCTAATATTAGGGTAGAAACTTGGGGCCTTATAGGATATAAAAACAGAGTTATGGTTAAGTCTATAAAATTTGTCAAATTCAAGCCATGAAATTTGAGACTGAAGAATTTAGAACAAATTTATGACTATGGAACCACATGGATTTATTATGATTTATTATGACTAGAGCCAAATACTTATTTGAGAATTAGAATAATACTCCTCAATGTAAAACATCACCAATGCTATCTAATGAGGCCTAAAAATAACTATTAGAACTATTTAGAACTTAGATAACTTTAATTTCTGTTCCACACTACAACTTGGATTTTTCTCGAAACATTTTGCTCTTATTATAGAACAAAGAATATATCCCAATATTATAAATGCATAATTTGAGTTATAAAAAGCATAACATAGCCTTGGCAGGATAGTAATTTAGAGGATGGCCAGAATACTTTTTTTGTATTTTCCCCTTCTTACAAAATAGAATATACGATATATTCGTTAATTCAAATATGGAAGAGACTAACAGAATTAGGAAACATATTTAAGTGACATTGTATCATTCTTAAGTATTTGTTTTAAGTTATCTAAATAAGTAACTTTAAGGTGAAATTATCCTTTTTTTAATACTAAAGACTTTTCTATATATTATGAACAGCGTAAGGGGAGAAAGTAATTTTTCCTCTCAGTTTGGAAACTATTCCAAGATCTTGTTTTACTGTAAATTTACATGGTATGCCCTTCTTTCACAAAGTTACCCTTTGGTTCAATTACGTCAATGTCAACTGAATGAAGTAGCATTATTTCCAGAGTCAACCAGGTTTTTGCTGTACCTAAAACCTTATGATGCTTCAGAAATTTTATTTTCCAAAGGAATGCTAGAAGTCTCACATTTTACACTAATATATACAAGCCTATGTGTCAGGATTCAATCAGGGAAGCCAAGCTCCTATTATTATAGAAGAGATTTATTCTAAGAATAAGGCTGGACACAAATGTGGAGAAGCTGGGCAAATAGGAGGGTTACTGTGCATCTGCTCTGAAGCATTGGTGTAAAGAGGCTTTACCTAGATTCCTTTTGCTAAGGAATCTAGGAAGCCAGGCAGGTCCAGATTCTGGGGTGGGGCCATGAGGGAGGCTTGTGAAGAGGTCCACTTCCACATTCAGAGGAAGGCTGTTGCCTCTGCGTCTGCTGGAGTATGGGAGGGTCACCACATGTTCAGAGGGAGAGGGAGGACAAACTGGAATTGCCCACAGCTCTGTCAGGCTCTCAGACTGCCTTCCAGCCTGCGAACTTACAGAATGAGGGGAATGCTACTTTCCTTCCACCTTGCAAATTTAATGTGACTTTCTCTTTTATACCACAAACAAGGAAACATATGCTGAAGAGTCTGCTGAGCCTTGTTGATACAATACAAACCACCACAGTCCATTCGGTTTACTGAACACTGTGTGAAGGAGGTGCAAAATCTGGGGTGGGGGTTGCAAAATGCATAGCATACATAGCTCGTGTTTATGAGCAGGACATCATCTCGAAGGAGAGATCAAATGGCCCATTCAACAGTGTAAGCTATCATTCCATAAAGCGTAAGAATAAATGCTACAGCCAAGAAATGAAAACGCTGAAAAAACATTGTTTTAAAAAAGAATGTTTTTCATACCAGTTTCGTTTCCTACTCCCTACTTCCATTCTCTTAATAGCTTTAAAAATTCTATGTAGGAAAAAAAGAAAAGGGCTACACTATGCAGAGAGAGATCTGAATAGCTTGTCTGATTTCATTCATTAGAACTAAAGAATTCATAAACTTTTATGATTTCAGAATAACCTTCACTATATCACATTTGCAGAACATATGCTCTGTGAGTAAATGTGAACCCATTTTGTTGAAAGAATAATGTCTTTTCTGAGTTTCAAACCTTTTCATTTGTATTCAAGAGAAACAGACTAAGAATTATAGAGTAAACTGCATTGAAATCTGTTCTATTTACCAGATGGGTAATTTCCAAGGCTCTCCCTTCCTACAAGTACCTCGAGGGAGAGGCACATCCTTTGAGAGAGAAGCAGGAGAGAAATGATTGGTTTGAATGATAATGAGGCTTGCAAGGAGAGACCTTTACCTTTTTCAATGGGACAGACAGCTTTTTTGATGTCAGTTTAGAACTCCCATTAGCTGTGATAGGAATTATAGGTTTATCAAGAGAAGAATATACCCCTATGGATTAGGTAGCAAAGGTCTCCCTCTTTGAGCTTCATTATTATTACAAAAGCCTCATTCATACAAGGCTAATGGGAGGTAGACACATGCTTCAGAGAATAGATCTCATGGGATGAAGTACCACTCAGCTAGTTTCTAATTTATGCACATATGGAAAGAGAAAGCTTGTTGCTGTGTTTTCATATAAATTGGTCCCCCTTCTACTATTCATCACCACTACCCTCTTCCCATTCTCTCCCACCCTGGGAAAGCACACCGACGGTCCAGTCATGGTCCTAGGAAAGCCCCCTAGACCTGACAGATACAGCATGTCTGTCCCGGGCTGTATGGATTATTCTCTGTTCCTAAGAAAACCAGCCCCAAAGATGTATTTGTAGGTCAGATCCTTGGAGCATAATGACCTCCTGATGTTTCAATATTTGGACAACTATAAGTCTTAGTATTATACTTTATTTGGATTGGGGAATTGGTTGACATTATTTATCAAAATGTGGAAAGCAGTTTGGGAGCATTTCCAAATGACACTCAGGAGAATCAAAATGATTTCTTCTCTTTTGGGCCCTGAAGGGAGAATTCAAAGTTACTAGCTCTTATATAACCACAGTTCCAGGCACCTTGTGGGAAGTGAAGGTGGTGAAATATTTTGGTATACTGAGAACTTAAGGATGGGAAGTTTACACCTTCTAGAAGATTTTACCAAGCAAAACTCTTTCTCTCCCCACCCCCTTCAATCTCAAAGTAAATGTCTCTGGTTTAAGTGATGTACAATAATAGCAAAGAGGGATCAGCTGGAGAGCACATATCAGAGAGATAGTCAGAACTCACAGAATTAATTGGGAGCACAGAGGCCTGAAACACCTGTACATAAAAAGAAAAACAAATATATGATTATTGGTGCAAAGATGCTAACCTGTCTGATGGAGGGTTTTACTAACTGGTCTATTAACTGTTGCGTCTGGCTGTGCATTGTGCTCTGTTCTCACTACTTTTTTTTAAACCTCCTTTACATTTTTAAGTCTGTTCTTTATAAGGCCATCAAAACAAAGGCACCTGATTTTAACAAATGGTAGCCATAGCTCAGACTTGGGGAAAATCTCCTGGGTTTCTCTCTGAGCAGGCATTCTCTGTCAAGAAAAAGCTATTTCCAAAGGTCAGAAAGGAGATGCATATTTATGTTACATGCATTCATGTGTGTCTACAACCATATAAATAATGTAAATATATTTTATGGAAAGACAGGGATTATCTTCTATTTAACATTTTCCATTTTAGTAGCTATCACTTTTACTAGTTGAATACTCATTGTGCTTCCTTTACCGGGGCTACATTCGACTTCAATAGGTCCTCAGAGCTGTGTCTTTTCTACTTATTCTTTTCAAATTTATATCACTTATGTTGAGCCTTCGGTGAGCTTCTTACAGTTCTAATCTCCATAGAGATGGAGACAAGTTGTAGGTGATAATTATAAATAATCTATCTTAAAGTCCTTGATTTGCTGAGAGAAGACTCCAACTGCCTCCATATTGATCTCAGTCTACTTTCTAACTGATTAAGTTCTTTCTAGCTTCTCTCTCAACTCAGGCAAAAACCCCAACAGGCAAAGCATCCGCTATGGGAACCAAAACTCACCACTCAAGCAACAGGCACTGCCCTGAGCTAGCAAGACCCCACGTGACAGACCCCATGACAATGATCCTGACCTTCACTGCACCCCTGCAGGTACCCACCGACCTTTGTCCCACATTTTCCTAATATAAACCTGGAAGTATTTTTAGCACTTTGGAGACATTCTTTGGGATGTTAGACGACTGATTTTCCCGGTGTTGGCCTCCCTGAAATAAATTCTTCTTTTGTTTCACCCCCAACTCATCTCTTTGCATTTGGATTTTGTCAGCAGCGAGTGACCAAGCCTGGTCTGTTTGGGACCCCGGGGCAAGGTGCTCTTGTACTTCTATGCTCCGGCTACAGTATCATCTCCTCTTTAATCTACTAATTTTTTTGTTTTTATTTCTGTCTAGAAGACTGATTTCCAACCATCTTTCTAATTCTTCTTTAAATTCTCCACCAGGCTTTGGGACACCTGGATGGCTCAGTCGGTTAAGCATCAGCCTTCAGCGCAGGCCATGATCCCAAGGTCCTGGGATTGAGCCCTGCGTTGGGCTCCCTGCTCAGCAGGGCATCTGCTTCTCCTTCTCCCCCTGCCACCTTTTTACTATGTCCTCACATGGACTTTCCTCTGTGTTTCTGAAAAGACAGAGTCCTCTGGTCCTTCTTCCTCTTCTTATACGGACGCAAGTCCCATTAGCCTAGGACCCTGCCCTTGTGATTTCACTTAACCTTAATTGCCTCCTTCAAGTTCTGTCTCCAAATACAGTCACATTTGGGGTTAGGGCTTTAAGATATGAATTTTGAGGGAACACGATTCAGTTCATAACATTATCTGTGTAGTTTCAAGACTATTTTGTTTGTGCCACTATCTAAGTCATGGACAAATATGCCACAAATAAAGACTCTTGCTTGAATTACCATGGCCGAAGCATGTCCTTGAACTGTGGAAAGAGAGGTGACTAACTTTTGCATAATTACAGAAACACTAAAAGATCAATTAACATGGAACTTTATCTGAGATTTTTATGTTTACTCTATGGTTAACCACTAGAATAGTTTAAATTATTGCTGAGCAAATATACATCCCAACCTCTTCCTACTGTGGGTAGAATGTGCTTCCCTGACCATTGAGTTTGCTTTGGCAATGAAATATTACCAGCCATGATTTAAGTATAGATTTGAAACATGTTTGTGGAGAAGAGCTTAGCTTCTCCTATTTCAGCCACTGCCATGAGGAGAACATGTTGGCCCAAGGAAGGTAAGAGACATGTGGAGAAGACCTGGGCTCAACCTGTATCTTGGAGCCAAGGCCAGCTACTTGATCCAGTTTGGCTCAACCAAACCCCCGTGACCCCTATGTCCATAAGAATTACATAAATGATAATTATGTGCCATTGAATTTGGAGGGGTCTTTGTTGGGGGAGGTGATAATGAACTAATCTAGATAGCAGTATCCTCAAGTGGGGTCCTTCTGTAAAAAATAATCCTAAAATAGGTGACATAGGATTCAGGTAGAGGGGAATGAAGAAATTACTATAAAAGACCAGATGAAAAGTGACAAAACCTTCTGAGAAAATGCTCATCTATATTATATAGCAGCATAACTTTGGTTACAGTCACCAGCAATAACCTAGAAAATAGAAATTATACAGAATACACTCTTCTCATTAAGTGAGATTTTCAGACAAACATCTTGAGTTTGGGGGCAGTTAACAGAAATAGCCAACTAAATACATTATCTAATAAATAAGATAGAACACCTCATTTTGGTTGGCAAAATTATTTTTCTCCAGTAGTGTTATAAGTTGGTATTTCTTCTCTTTCTGTATATTGGTATGTCACATCAAATACAAAGAGAAAGCAAAAGTGTGACCTTTCCTCCAACTACATGTTTATATTTCTCCTGAAAATTTAAAACATTTGCAAACCAAACTCAAAATGAAGTGAAGAGGTCTAATTTGAGAGCCATATAAAACATTATGATCAGAAAAATATACAACAAAATTTACACAAAGTACTTTTGTGGTACTCTATAAAGTAGAAATAAGGTTCTAGACTATGTTTCATCTTTCTCTGGAAAGATCCGGAAAACCATGGATTTATTCATCATGGTGTCAGTGTTGGTGCTATTGATGGATAAGGAAAAGTTGCCATAAATCTTGAAGCAAAACATTCAAGCTATGAAGAGCAACAAATACTATTAACAGGGAACTTGAAACTAAAGTAGGAGAGAACAGTAATTTTCTTAGGGTACTTTTCATGGCCATATGACTCAAACCCAAGACAAAAAAGGGCCTACAAATGTGATTGCAGAATCACCACTCGATATCTAAAATGCAGAAGATGTCATAATGTCTTTTGAGAGAGGATTTGACTGAAAATGAGAATGCTAACCATAATCCTGGGAAAATGATTTAAAATGTGGGGAAATAATGCAGAAACTATAAATCAGAAAGATTAATAGTGGACTCTTGCAAAACTGTAGAACTATTTAACAGATGGTATGTGAGAACTTAAAAGAGAAAACAATCATTACTAGGGTTGGAAGCTGTGATGATAGAAATCATTTTATGCTTTTAAAAATACCATCTTTCACGAAATGGAAGAAATCGTTGATTATGAGGAACATCATGATTTTATATGACATTAAGAAAGAAAAACATTACCGCTTGAACAATGACAGGCCACCTATTTTAAGATTCATGTCCATTCCAGATATGTTTAAATGTGAAATAAATATACATCCCAGAGTGGGAGAAATATGATGCTACTGTCTCTTTTCCAGGTGACCATTTCTTGGGGGCTGCCAGAGGAACAAAGGAAGGCTAGATTAGAGACAAGGAAATTTCTCCTTCTTCTTTTGCCTATTTCCTGTTTCATTTCCAATTCTTTTCATCATCATTCCAGCAATACAAGTTCTTTATCCTGGATCAGCATTGTGCCCCAGTAACAGCCACTGTTTGCAGCATATACGTGGACAGCATTCCCATAACCAGCAGCACTGCCCTCTCTCAGAGCCATCAGCACCAGCTATGTGACACTTCCTTCTCAGAGGTCTTAGTGTCAGCTCCATGGGGTCCCCTCTAAGCTGTTTACCGTAATTCCAATTGCATCCCTTTTTCTCTCCTAGCCTGATCCTACAGCTCCTACTCAGTGATACCTAAGTGGTCAATATTTGCCTTTTGCATCCTCCAGCACCTAGTTAACAATAATATATATTAAATTATCTGTTAAAATAATTCATGTGGTTTCTGTCTACTGATTAGACCCCGATCGATACATGCGTACATGCACATGAAAATGACAGAAGGAAAGAAAGAAATGAACAGGGACAGAAATAAATGGTACATTGTTGGCCTGGGCAGAGAATTCTGGTAGGTTATGGGAAGGGAGAGTTCTATGCTGATTTAGTTTATATGTCACCACACTGAACAAATTTATAACACTGGAGCAGCAATAAAAGAGGGGGAATCTTTTCTTAAAGCAGCCTCTGCTGGCCAAAAACTGGGTGAGTTTTTGAGTAATGTAAATACCCACGGACAATAAGTTGAATATAATTATGTCTACATTTTGTTAAATGTCTACTACAAAGTGGCCAGTTGGGGAAAAAAAATCATTACAGCAAATACTGTGGGTGTATATACCTGCTTTATTATTCTCATATAAATCTGTGACTATTAAGTCTAGAATGAGAATGACTATTATTCCAGGATGGACCCCACTTGGATGAATCTCCTATATAGCTTTCAATAAAAAATTACTAGTTATCCTAGAAGACAGATATAATATGAAAAAAATAGGGAACAGACCCATAGGTGATGGGAAATATACTTTAAAATACAGCTATGATTAAAATATTCAAGAATGTATAGAAAAGATGGACATTTTCAAAAGGGATGTGAAATATATAAAAAGGAATCATGTGGAAATCCCAGACCTGAAAAACAGGGTTGAAATGAAGAATCTTAACTAGTGATTGGATTTAATAGCATATTAGATGCGGAAGGAAGTGTCAGTGAACTGGAAGATAGATCAGTGAAAAGAATTCAAACTGTAGCCTAGAAAGAAGGAAGGAAGGAAATGTAAAAAAGAAAAAAGAAGCATAAGTCACATATAAGATAAAGATAACGATTTAATATGTGCATTAACAGAATCCTAGAAAGAGAGAAGTAAGGAATGGAACATAAACTGTAGAAAGAATACTGAGGACAAAATTTTCTCAAAACCATGAAAGCTATCATGTTACATAATCAAGGAGGTCTACAAAATCAAAACAAGCGAAAGAGAAAAATGTAGACACATCAGGTCAAAATTGTACCCTCTACTCAGGAGGGAAGGAAGGAAGGAAGAAAGGAAGAGAGGAAGGGAGGGAAAGAAAAGAAAAGAAAAAGGAAATTTTAAAAAGAGCCAGATATTTTTTTAAAATTTTTTATTGTTATGTTAATCACCATACATTACATCATTAGTTTTTTGATGTAGTGTTCCATGATTCATTGTTTGTGCATAACACCCAGTGCTCCACGCAGAACGTGCCCTCTTTAACACCCATCACCAGGCTAACCCATCCCTCCAGCCCCCTCCCCTCTAGAACCCTCCGTTTGTTTTTCAGAGTCCATCGTCTCTCATGGTTCATCTCCCCCTCCGATTTACCCCGCTTCATTCTTCCCCTCCTGCTATCTTCTTCTTCTTTTTTTTTCTTAACATATATTGCATTTTTGTTTCAGAGGTACAGATCTGTGATTCAACAGTCTTGCACAATTCACAGCACTCACCATAGCACATACCCTCCCCAATGTCTATCACCCAGCCACCCCATCCCTCCCACCCCACCCCTACTCCAGCAACCCTCAGTTTGTTTCCTGAGATTAAGAATTCCTCATATCAGTGAGGTCGTATGATACAGAGCCAGAAGATTTTGACAAAGGAGCAAAGACAATACAATGGAGAAAAGAAGTCTTTTCAACAAATGTGTGATGAATGACTTGGGACAGCCGTACACAAAAGAAAAAAAAAAAACAACGCAGACCTTACATCCATCACAAGAATTAATTTGACATGGCTCATAGGCCTAAACATAAAATGCAAAACTATAAAACTCCTAAAAAAGGAGGAAAACAGGAGAAAAATCTAAATCTTGGACATGAGATGAATTTTTAGGTGTAACACCAAAACCACAATCCGTGAAATAAGTAAGCTGGACTTAAACACTTGTGCTAGGCAAAAGACACGGTTAAAAGAGAAAATAAGGCACAGATTGAGAGAAAATATCTGCAGAAGACACACCCGATAAAGGACTCTTATCCCGAAAGTATAAAGAACCTTATGAACACTAAGAAAACAAACAACCCGAAGAAAAACATGTGCTGAAGACCTGAACACATACCTCACCAAAGAAGATATACAGATAGCAAGTAATCATATGAAAAGATGCTCTACATCATATGTCATCAGGGAATCACAAATTAAAACAATGAGATACGACTACACACCTGTTAGAATGGCCAAAATTCAGAACACCAACGATACCAACTGCTGGAGGGGATGTGGAGCATCTTTTCATATGCTTACAGTGAATAAGGAGCTCTTACTCACCGCTGGTGGGAAAGCCAACAGGTACAGACACTTTGGAAGATGGTTTGGCAATTTCTTATAAAACAATCATGATAAGTATTTTAACTACCTGTATGCAACCACATGAACATATCTCGCAGACATGCATGAAAGAAAAGAGACACAAAGGAGTAACAGCTGCAGGATTCCATTTATATCAAGTTCAAAAACAGGGAACACACATCTATGAGGATGGAAATTACAACTATAATGACTGGGAGAAAACACAGAGACACGCTGGGGGTGCTAATGTTCTATGTTGTGATTTGGGGAGTGGTGACGCTTTGCAAAATTTTATCGAGCTGCACACATAAGATCCATATATTTTATGCACTTATATTAGGGGCATATGGATGAAATCCTTCTGAAAGTGCTCAGTGCTATATAATTTGCGGTTTATATTAATATTGTTTTGTATTTGCACATATTGAAGTGATTCTAACTTTAGGAAGATCAAATGATCATGCAGGGAAGAGAAGAAATGTGTCAACTATTAACAATAACAACATAGTCATAGGAAATTTAAAAAAAAATAAAAACCACCAAATATTGATTTAAGCAAAATGAAAGTGTGTGTCGGTTTGGGGAATTTGTGTGAGTGTGTGTCTATCTTTTAATATAGGATAAGAGATAGTGATGCACATGGCATTTGCAAATGTAGAGTTAAATACCAGAAGATACAGCCCAAAGAGTTATAATTTCTGCTTTACTGATAGTGGAGAAGGATGTGACAGAGTAGAGATTGGCAAACATTTACTGTAAAGGACCACACGCTAAATATTTCAGCCTGTGTGGGTCATTTGGTCTCTATTACAACTATTCATTTCCTTCCTTAGAGCAGCAGTGAAAGCTGGTAGTAGTGTAAAAGCCACCTTGGACAATTTGGAAACAAATGGGTATAGACACTGTGTTCCAATAAAACTACATTTTATAAAAAGAGTTGGTGGAAAGTATTTTGTTGACCCCTCGGAAAAGAGGACTACTTTTCTTTTTTTTTTTAAGATTTTATTTATTTATTTGACACACATACACAGAGAGAGAGAGAGAGAGCACAAGCAGGGGGAGCAGCAGGCTCCCCGCTGAGCAGGGAGCCCGATGCGGGGCTCCATCCCAGGACCCTGGGATCATGACCTGAGCCAAAGGCAGACGCTTAACTGACTGAGCCACCCAGGCGCACCGAGGACTACTTTTCATTAGAATCACAACATTATTATTGAACGATTAAATTTCATGTTCCCTTGAGAATAAAATCATTTCAAAGAAAATCACATCATTAGCAGGCTCTTCTTGTTTTTTAAATATTTTTACTTATCGCGAGAGAGAATGTGGTAGAGAGAGAGCATGAGCGGGAAGAAGGTCAAAAGGAGAAGCAGACTCCCGGTGGAGCAGGGAGCCTGATGCGGGATTCCATCCTGACACTCCAGGATCATGACCCGAGCCAAAGGCAGTTGCTTAACCAACTGAGCCACACAGGAACCCCAGTAGTGGGCTCTTGATAAGCCTTTATAGCAGTAGTCTTCAAATATTTTTCTCTGCTAGCCCTTAAAATTATCTGGAAAACCTATGTATCCTTGGCATATTTTTTAATGGTCATCTAAAAATCTTGACAAATCAAGACAAATGCTGTATAATCTCACTTATATGTGGAATCTCAAAAAGTTGAACTCAAAAAAGCAGTGAGTTGAATGGCATCTGCAGGAGCCAGGAAGAAGGGAAAATCTTTGCTGACTGAATATAAATTTCCAGTTATGCAAGATGAGAAAGTTCTAGACATGTACCACACACCACAGTCCTCACAGTTAACCACACACTTAGAAATCTGTTTAGAGGGTACAGATCATGTTAGGCATTCTAATCACAATGAAAATAAAAATATATGTATCCAATGGACTTCAAATATCTTAAGAATTTAATACCCACAATTTCAATTTCAAAAATTCATGGCTCTTCTTTACTAGGAAAACTTTATGGTATTATATTTTCTCCTTCATATTCTATTTTATTTCACATTCCCTACATTTTTTCCTCTTGTAATATATTTTTATTCTTGAGTCTGTATTAATTTTATAAAGTATACATCTGGTACAAAAATATGTATATAAATTGAAATTTTATGTTTGTTAAATTCTCTCTGACCATAGGTTTCTAAATGTTCAAAAATAATTTTTATGGATTGATGAGAATTATTAGTAATATATTGATATAATTAACACAATAAATATATTGCAAACTTAGAAAGTGATTTAAACAAAAGATAACATTTAATTGTAAATAAACCTCATGATGAGATAACTAGAGCTGTTTTTACTTCTATTAGTTCATGTTCTCATGAATGAATATTATTTGTTGCTGGAATGAGATGGGCTACAACAATGATGTTATTTAATTCATTGTGTTTATTACTGTAAAGCCTGAGAGCCCTTCATCTACATAAGTAGGGAGGAATGGAAGGAATTTTATAACCATGTTACTTGATTCTTCAAATTTTTCTTGAAGTATATGCTAAATTTCAGATAGTGATGTATCATCAAAATTACTTTTCAGTGATGTATGAGCTGACAATATGAATAGGTCTTCCTTCAAATATTTTGGAAAGAAAGAAGTGGAAATGACCTCATTTGCAAAAGCATTTGTTACTCAGTCAATAGAAGCTTTCAATTTTTTAGCTTCTGGGAAGTATACCAAAGTGTTTATGAAGATTTAGCAATTATTAATCATGCCTGCTTGAGGCACTTTGTATAACCCAACAGATTCAGAAAGAGTTGGAAAAATCTAAACATGGATTAATTACTTCAATACATCTTTGCTGTAATGTTTTCTACTAAATGCCTTTATTTTATCATATGTTTAAATAACTTTTTCAATCCAAATTTTGGAGCTACAGACTGAGTTCCTTCAATCTGTGGAAAATTGGCTGGGTACAACCTAATAGGCAAATCTAGTACCATCAACAATTGGTCCATTCCGGCTTCCAGAAAAAGTCTGAATTGATTTTTCAATTCATATGAGGTTCATATCAAGGAATGAGAACAAAAGATCATAAAAATTAAAATTATCTAATACAATTTACTTATCTGCATCATACTCATTTATAAAAAAGAAATTTTCTTTCTCATTTTAACATTCCTTAGTTATAATGCAATATATATTGTCTAGTTAAGATTATAATTTGTTTATGAAGTAACAGATGGCATGCCTTCAGTAAATTTGGTTTAGCATGTATGCTTAGCACGTGAGGATATTTAAGTAAAAATCACATTTTAAAGCTGAGATAACAAAATCAATATCCTGAAACATCATAACTGTACTATTCTTTTTTTAAAGATTTTATTTATTTGAGAGAGAAAGTGAGCTTGACTGGGGGTGGGGGGGCAGAAGGAGAGGGAGAAGCAGACTCCCCACTGATCAGGGAGCCCGACACGGGACTTGATTCCAGGACTCTGGGATCATGACCTGAGCTGAAGGCAGATGCCTAACCTACTGAGCCACTCAGGTGCCCCAACTGTACTTTTCTTCAACATTCAATGAAGACAAAAACTATTGCTAAAAAATCTTGGTTGGGTACTTAGAATATAATTGTACTTCTTGTGGTGAAGTGGATAATATTAAACATTTTGTGAAATGAAATAACTTGGTGATAGAGTGCACTTAGAGTATTTTACTATGGTATAATTTTTTTGTAGAGTACAATTCTTTTTCTTGTATAGTGTGTTGGTATTGTACAATCCTTTATCTGATTTGACAAAGTAAGTTTTATGTTCTTTTTTGAATACCATGCATAGATTCTAAAGAAAGCATGTAAAATTTTATCTATAGGTTTTATTCAGTGTACCCTAAAAATTTTGATTGTCCCAAGACATATTCAAATAACTTTTAATTGAATCAATCTCATTAAGCTTCTTCAGATATTTAAAGATCCATTTCTTTCCTGCTAATACCAAGACCCAGAAATGGGAATTGTAAATAATTTTTTAAATGGCTTATATTTAAATATGCAGAAAACAAGCAATTCTTAGGGTTCCTTACTTCTTACTGGTGATACTTAAAAAAAAATTTTTCTTTTTCTTTTGGCTTGGCCTTTGTCCCTCCCTTAAACAAAAAAGCAGATTTCCTATGACAGTACAGAAGTAGAAACATCAGGGATTTGCACATAGATTTACCTAAGAAGGGCCCAAGCACTGGTTCACATGGTCATTTTATTCTCATAAAATATGTACTAAAAATTAGTAAGACAGGGTAGCCTGAACTGCTGCCTCTTTTCACTTAGACCTCCCTTCCTTCCTCATTTCCTCGGTGCTGGAGTGGCCTCAGGCTTTTTGGATGAAGTGACTAAAAGAAAGGAGAGTTGAGAGTACATTTATTTGGGGTTTAATAGAATATTTTTATATCATTTGCTATCAGGTGGGTCACTACCATGTACCCTGATTACACTAGCTGTCCTAATATAGAAATGTCTTTCAGGAATACTCCCCGCATTGTGAACTGATGAGAAATTACAGACCCACAATGGGAACCTGTCTGATGAATCTTGCTACCAGAAATTTGTGGATAGCGTGGGAGAAACCAGATAATATTGGGGAAGTTTTTCCGAATCTTATAGCTCACATAGGAAACTTTCTAGCGATCATCCCACATTTGAAAACAGTCCTGAAGAGTCACCAGATAGTACCAATAACAAGTTCTAAAACTAACAGAAAATTTTCTATGTTATCAAGACTAAGATAAAATTTCCATCAATCATGCTAGATGAAAAATTTATTATTCTTCTATTGTGTCCACAGGAAATGACATCAGGAAACTGTTAAATGAAGAGATGCTTAAAATATATGCAGGCAAAAAATGGAGGAAAAAAATGAGGGATATTTTCATTCAGGTGGTTAAGAAAAAAATGTTATCTTTCTGAATTTTATGGTATTGGTCACATTTGTCAGCATTTTCAAATTTGCAGCAAATATCATATATTGGATTGTTTTCTCATTCTTAATAAATCATCACTTTTGTACATAATTTGGTAATAGTAATTTTTTATTCTTTTTCATAATGAGGTTTCCCAAATTTTATAAACTTCAATCCCCCTAACTTAGATGGCCCCAAAGAACTATGCATCCTTTTCCAATAACTGAGGAATGGAAGAGGTGAGATCATTAAACAAAAATTGCCATTATTCCTAGTACTCACACTACAAAATGTTTAGCTTCAGAATATCCCAAGAAGGATGGAATACTCCATTTCTAATATTTTTTTTTAACAGAAATATGTGTGAGACAAGGGTAAGATTAGAAGGCTTATGATTTTATGGTGACACGACTGACAATTAAAAGTAGATAGATTCTTGGGGTGCCTGGGTGGCTCAGTCGTTAAGTGTCTGTCTTCGGTTCAGGTCATGGTCCCAGGGTCCTGGGATGGAGCCCTGCATCGGGCTCCCTGCTGTGTGGGAGGCCTGCTTCTCCCTCTCCCACTCCCCCTGCTTGTGTTTCTGCTCTTGCTAACTCTCTCTCTCTCTCTCTGTAAAATAAATAAATAAAATCTTTAAAAAAAAAAGAAGTTAAAAAAAAAGTAGATAGATTCTCCACAACAGAATCTTGAATTTTCTTTTTATTTGGTTCTCTGGTTTCTTAACACCCCCAGGAGAGCATCATTGGAAGAAGATTCAGGAGGGGATAGGGGCAACCTCTCTTCCATAGATTAGGAGAAAGACTGCTGTAAATGGGAATAAAGGAGAGGAGGAAAGGGGACCCTAAGTAACGTTAGGAAGGACGATGAATGTGCACTGAAAGACCTAGAAATTGGGAACCTTGAAGTCACACTAACCAGTGAATCCCTTGGAAAGTCCACGAATAAACTTCCAGGGCCGTCGTGCTCCAGTTTTAATTCCACTACTTTATAATAGCTAGATTGGGGCTTTTGACAAATGATGCTCACATTCATAAAGCCGTGTGCTAGACCCCAGTGTGACACCCAGTTGGCACTACATCTGTCCCTGCTCCTGCTTTCTGCCTGCCTCTGTCCAATCTATGTGTTCTTTCACACTCTCTTCCCTCTCTGGCTTTCCCTTTGTTTCCTCTCTCTTTGTCCTGTTGTTTAGCCCCTCGGTTTGGATGTCTCTCATCCAGCTGCAAGCCTGCTTGCCTCTGCCTTTCATCACACCACGATGCTCCCTACCTTCCCTCTTCCCTTTGTCTTCTTGCTCTTTTAAAGTTTTTAAGTTAGTGCAATTGTTTTTAGAGCAGTACAGGTTTACAGAAAGATCGTACAGAGAGTTCCCATAAACTACTCTCCCTACCACAACACACAGTTTCTCCTATTAGTAATACCTTGCATTAGGACATTTGTCAAAATTTGTATACCAATATTAATACATCATTAACTGAAGTTCATAGTTGAGATTAGGGTTTCCTCTATTTTGTATGATTCTGTAAGTTTTTTTTTAAGGTTTTATTTATATGTCAGAGAGAGAGAGGGAGAGAGAGCACAAGCAGGGGGAGAAGCAGGCTCCCCATTGAGCAGGGAGCCCAATGCAAGACTTGATCCTAGGACCTTGGGATCATGACCTAAGCCGAAGGCTGACACTTAAAATGACTGAGCGATCTAGGCATCCCGGTTCTGTAAGTTTTGATAAATGTTATGTATCTACCATCATATGTAATAGTTTCACTGACCTAAAAATCTCTTGTACACTTCCTATTCATCATTCCCTTCCCCCGAAATTACTTTTCCTTAAAAGCATTACAATCCAAACCAATATTGCCCTATGTAACCATCAACTGAAAAGAAAATTCACTCATTGCCAAGCATTCTTATAGATGTTAAATAACAATAATTCATATACCATTTATTATTTCATTTAATTATCACAATAAGTATAATTATCTCTACTTAGAGATAAATGTTTTGAGTCTCAGAGAGTCCAAATGACTTTCTCAAGGCTATGTGGCTAATTGAAAATGGACCTGAGTGGAGCCAATATCCTTATTCACTGATGGTTGACCAGCAATGTCTTTATCACTTCTTAAAAATTCCTTTGCTTTGTCAGAGTTAATAGGTGTGTGTTAAGGGGATACTGGTTTGTGACTGCTAACTTTTGAGGATTCTATCAGTACCTATCTATGACTCGTTTATCAGAAGGTGGACCTTGAGTGCCTTTAAACAGTTTTCAGTAATGCATAGAAATATTTAATAACATCTATTTCTAAAAGCCCACTCTGAATGAACTTTTAAGTATTCTATTTCATTGTCTACAGACTAGAATAATTTCTCTTATTCCCACCCTTCCCACTCAGTATTTAGGACTATATCACCTTAGTAAAGTGTTAGCACCATACATTTTAACATCAACTCAATTTCAGCTAGATAACATCTCAGGATTTCCTGTTTCAACTGCAATCTTTTAGTTATGTATTTTTATTTCAAGTTTTTCAAACATTCTGTACACTGCTGATCCTTACAAAAATGATAACTTTTAAACCTGTGTAGAGACAGACTCAGTCATGCTTATGTTTTAGTTTTTATAAACACACTCTATGTGATGCAGAGAGCACAGTTTTGTTTATGCTGACAGCTGTGTGTGAATATTTTTACTATTTTGAGACATGAACAGGTTGAAATTTTGGGTGTACAGGCAAGTTAGTACATTGTTATTGGCACAGTAGCACTTCCTTGCAGATTAATAATAGATTTTCTTCTTAATTCTAACTTTTCTCAGTGTTACTACCAGATCATGAAATGTATAATAAGGTGTAAGTTCCAAAATTTTTCACTAAATGCAATCATGAAAAAATTTTTAAATCTTAATTAGTTAAGTGATTAGTCAAATTGGCAGACAGCATTACGGGTAGGATGATGCAGGAAATATTATGTGAGCCAGATTCTTATTCCCAACTCTCTTTTTGTTGTAAGCCAGACATCTTTAGGGGCTGCTGTTAACTTTTTCCAGTGATTAGTACATCAAAATGACAGCTAACATGTTGCTTACTGAATGCTATCAACTGGTTATTGCATCTTAAATTTCATAGTTATACCATGAAAACAATTCAGCATGTCCTACTAGTCACGGAACTGATTTTTTTTAAATATAGACTTTCCAGAGTAGCTTTAGCATTATAGAAGAGAGTCCATATATACACTTTGTCCACTCGCCCCACCTCTAGAGACACCATTTCCCCTATGATTAGTATTGCGCATTAGTATAGCACATTTGCTACAATTGATAAACCAAATTTGATAATTATTAGTTTAAACGAGGGTTCACTCTTTGTGTTGTACATTTCTGTGGGTCTTGACAAATATATACCATTTGTCATCCACCAATATATCCACCATTATGGTATCCTACAGAATACTTCCATTGCCCTAAAAAAGCCCTGTGTTCCACCTATTCATCGATACTCCCCTCTCCCTGAATGCCTGGTGACCACCTATCTTTTTACTCTCTCTCTAGTTTTGCATTTCCCAGAATGTCATACAGTTGATTATTCTGAATGTAGCCTTTTCAGGCCAGCTTCTTTCACTTAGCTATATACATTTAATTTCCTCCATGTCTTTTGTGGCTTAAAAGTTTACTTGTTTAGGGGCACCTGGGTGACTCAGTCATTTAAACGTCAGACTCTTGCTTTCAGCTCATGATCTCAGTGTTGTGAGATCGAGCCCCACATTGGGCTCTGTGCTCAGCATGGAACCTGCATGGGATTCTCTCTCTCCCTTTCCTTCTGCCCCTTCCCAACCCTGCTCTCTTCTCTCTCTTAAAAAAAAAATTTACTTGTTTTTATGGCTGAATAATATTCTATTGCATGAATACACCGCAGATTATCCATTTATCACCAACTGAAGGATATTTGGCTTGATTTTATTTTTGGTAATCATAACTGCAATACATATTTTTGGGGTCGATGATCATAACAGCCTAAGTTTTCAACTCATTTAGGTAAATGCCCTGAAGTGCAATTACTAGATCGTATGTTGAGACTAGTTTAGATACGTAAGAAACTGCTACACTGTCTTCTAAAATGGTCATACATTTTCATTTTGACCAGCAATGAATAAGTGTTCCCATGCTCTACATTTTCTCCAGCACTTGGTGATGTCAGGTTTTTTTTGGTTTCTAACCATTTTAATGGGAACAGTGGTATCCTCACGATCACTTTGATTTTTCTTCCCCTAATGATATAAGAGGTTAAGCATCTTTTCATACACTTATTTGCCATCAGCTTATCTTCTTCAGTAAAGTGTCTGTTCTAGCCTTTTGCCTGTTTTTGAATTGGCTGTCTCACTGAGTTTTAAGAGTTCTTTGCAGGGGCACCTGGCTGGCTCAGTTTGTAGAGCATGCGACTCTTGATCTTGGGGTCATCAGGTCAAGCCCCATATTGGGTGCAGAGCTTACTTAAAGAAAACTAAAAAAAAAAGTTCTTTGTATATTTTGGATAACAGTCTTTTAACAAATATGCTTTTTGTAAATATTTTCTCCCAATCTATAACCTGTATTCCATTCTCCCAACAGTGTCTTTCACAGAGCAGAAGTTTATAATTTTAATGAAGTACGTCAATTTTTTCTTTCATTCCTCATGCTTTGGAAATTTTGTCCAAGATCCCATTGCCAAACCGAAGGTTACCTAATTTTTTTTTTTACTTTATCTTCTGGGAGTTTTATAATTTTGTATTTTACATTTAAGGATGATCAATTTTGGATTAATTTTTGTGAAAGGTATAAAGTCTGTGTATGTATTTATTTCTCTTTCTTTGCATGTGAATATTTAATTGTTATAGCATAATTTGTTGAAAAGACTACCATTTTCCCCCCCTGAATTGTCTTTGCTCCTTTGTGAAAAATCAGTTGATATGTTTGTTTAGGTCCATTTCTGGGCTCTCTATTCTATTTTAGTGATCTATTTGTTCTTTCGCCCGTACCAAAGAGTTTTGATTACTATACCTTTAAAACAAATCCTGAAGTTGAGTACTGTCAGTCATGTTGGTTATATTGGTTCTTTGTCTTTACATATACACTCAAGAATCAGTTTGTCCACAAAGTAACTTTCTGGGATTATGTTTGGAATCACATTAAATCTATAGATCAAGTCGGGAAGTTTTTTCTTCTGACCACACTGGATTTAATTTGTTCTTCTTTTTCTAGTTTCCCCAAATAGAAACTTAGATTCTTGATTTTAGTTATTTCTTCTTATCCAATATATCTTTTTAATGCTATATGTTTCCCTCTAAGCACTACTGTGCGGCATCCTATAAATTTTGATGAATTGTACTTTCATCTCATTTAATTCAAAATACTTTTGATTTTGAGACTACTTTGATTCATGTGTCATTTAGAAGTGTGTTGTTTAATCTCCAAATATTTGGAGATTCTTCAGCTATCTTTCTTTTACTGACTTCTAGTTTAATTTCATTGTGGTCTGAAAGCCTAATTTGCATGATTCCTATTTTTTCAGTTTCGTTAAGATGAGTTAATTGGGCCAAAATGCGATCTTTCCTGGTCAATGTTCAAATGAGCGTGAGGAGAATGTATATTCTGCAATTGTAGGATCTATAAATATCAGTTAGATCCAGTTGATTGATGACACCCTCAGTTCAATGTGTCCTTATTAGTTTCTGTCTGCTAGATTTGTTAATTACAGATAGCAGGATATTTAAGTCTCCAACAAGAGTAGTGTATTTGTCTATTATCCTTTCAGCTCTCTATATTTTTGTCTCATTACTTATCTGTTTTTTAGTTTAATTCCAGTTAGTTAACATACAGTGTTATATTAGTTTCAGGTGTACAGTATAGTGATTCAACCCTTTCATACATCATCCTGTGCTCATCATGACAAATGCATTCCTTAATCCCCATCACCTGTTTCACCCATCTCCCCCATTCTGCTCCCCTCTGGTAACCATTGGTTTGTTCTCTTCTGTTCCTTGATTTGTCTTTTTCTTCCCCCTTTGATTGTTTTGTTTTTTTAAATTCCATGTATGAGTGAAATCATAAGCTATTTGTCTTTGACTTACTTCATTTAGCATAACACATTCTAGTTCCATCCATGTCATTGAAAATGGCAAGATTTTAATTTTTATGCCTAAAAATATTCCATTGCATATATATACATCTTTTTTTTATTATGTTATGCTAGTCACCATACAGTACGTCATTAGTTTTTGATGTAGTGTTCCATGAATCACTGTTTGCGTATAACACCCAGTGCTCCACGTAATATGTGCCCTCCTTAATACCCTTAATATCCATCCCCGGGCTAACCCATCCCCCCACACATATACACCACATCTTCTTTATCCATTCAACAATCAATGGACACTTGTTGCCTCATTTAATTCTCTGTTCTTAGGCTCAACAGGACTGTTGTGTCTTCCTGGAGAATTTACTCTTTTATGATTATGTAATACCTCTCCTTATTGCTGATAATGTTCCTTGCTCTGAAATCTGTTTTGTCTGAAATACAACAACTCCCATCTTTTTTTTTATTAGTTTTAATATGGTGTAACTTTCTCCACACCTTTACTTTTAATCTATTTGTTTCTTTATATATATATAAAACAAGGCACCCCTTGTTTCTTTATATTTAAAGTGTGTTTCAGGACGCCTAGGTGGCTCAGTAGGTTAAGTGTCTGCCTTCAGCTCAAGTCATGATCCCAGGGTCTTGGGATGGAGTCTTGCATTGGGCTCCTTGCTCAGCAGGGAGCCTGCTTCTCCCTCTGCTGCTCCCCCTGCTTGTGTGCTCTCTCTCTGACAAATAAATAAATAAAATCTTAATAAAAAATAAAGGGTGTTTCTTGTAGACAACATGCAGTTTGGTGCGATTCACTCTGAAAATCTGTCTTTTAATTTGTGTATCTAGATCATTCATACTTAAAGTAATAATTGTTAGAGTTGGATTAATATCTATCTACTTTATTTGTAACTTTTTATTCATTGCTTTTGTTCATTGTTTATATTTTTGTTTTCTCTTTTTTCTGCCTTCTCTGGTATTATTTGAGCATTTTATATGATTCCATTTTCTCTCTTAGTATATCAATTATATTTCTCCTGAAAAAATTTTTTACTGGTTGCCCTAAAGTTTGCAGTATACCCTTCCAACTAATTTCAGTACACTTTCAAATAACACTGCATAATTCATGTGTAAGTGCAGGTACCTTAGAATATTTTTAATTCCTTTCTCCTATCCTTTCTTGCATTCTTGCCATTTGTTTCACTTATGCATGTTATAATCATTTAATACATCATTGTTATTATTTTTAAACTGCTATTTGTAAGACCAATTAAGAATGAGAAAGATAAAAAATATTTTATTTTACCTTCATTTATTCTTTCTCTAATGCTTTTTCCTTTATGTATACTTGAGTTTCTGACATATCATTTTTCTTCTCATTGAAGAATTTCATTTAACTTTCTTGCAAAACAAGTCTACTCTTGATGAATTCTGCATCCAGTTAAGCTTTCCTTCAAAGTGAAGGTGAAAAAAAGGTCTTTTTTCAAATAAAAATTGAGGGGATTCTAGTTGAATGGGTTTTTCTTTCAACATTTAACTCCACTATGTATTACTTGCTAGGTTTCTGAAGAAAAGTCTGATGTAATTTTTTTTTTACATAGTTCTTATTCTTGTTTCTCTATAGGTAAATTTTTCCCCTTTCTGACTTCTTTCAAGGTTTTCTCTTTGACTTTGATTATCTGTCATTTTAATCTATTATATTTAGGTGTGGACTGGGTATTTATCCTACTTGGTGCTTGAGCTTCCTGTATCTGTGGTTTGATGATATCTGTCATTAATTTGGGGAAATTATCAGTCATTGTTACCTCAATGATTTCTTCTGTTTCTTTATTTCTTCTGGTATTACCTTTTACACTTATATTGTTCTTTTGTAATTGTCTTACCATTCTTGAATATCCTGTTTCATTATTTTGCTCTTTACTTTTCAGTCTGGGAAGTTTCTACTGACATATCCTCAAGCTCCCCTGTTCTTTCCTCAGCCATAGTCCAGTCTACTAATGAGCTCATCAAAGGCATTCTTTACTTCTGTTACTGGATTTTCAATACCTAGCATTTCCTGTTGATCCTTTCTTAGAGTTCCCCTATCTCCATTCACTTCAGCCATCTCATCTTGAGTGTCTCCCACTTTTTTCCATTAGAGTCCTTTGAATATTAATTATAGTTATTTTAAATCCCTGCTCCAGTAATTCCAAAATTTCTGCCATATCTGAGTCTGGTTATGACATTTACCTTGTCCCTACTGACTTTGGTTTTTTGCCTTTTATTTTGCTTTGTACTTTTTTGTTGAAAGCTAGGCATCATGTATTGGATAAATGGAACTGAGGGAAAGAGGCCTTTAGAATGAGGTTTTATTTTATCTGGCTGGGAGTGAGGTTGTGTTTACTGTTTCCAATAGTTGCAGGTGTTAGAGCCTATGATTTCCTTTACCATTCTTGGTTTTGTCTCACCTGTTGGCTTTGGGTTTCCCTAGAGACTCCTTCTTAAACAGAGTCTGAGCCTGGCAGGTCTTCCAGCTGTAATCCCCTGTTACTATATAGGGGCCCTGTTGATGTGGTGGGAAAATATAGTCCATGTTCTAGACCTATGATAAGGACTCAGGCTTTCTGTGGGCCCATGCCAGTAGGCTATGACCTTCACAAATGTCTCCCAGCTCCCCACTCCCTGCTTCAGTTCACACAAGAAGGCTCTGGTAATGTACTTTTCTGAGAGGGCAGAGCTTTCTAGGGAGAACAGTATGATCTGGATATATTTCAAAATAATTACTTTTCCTCTACCTCATTGGGAACAGAAGGGAATTTTTCTCTGATCTTCACCCTGAGGTCCTAGTGGTGCTCCTAGGGATATAACACATAAAAGTGTGGGGCCTTTCAAGCCTAGGGTCCCGGACATTTTTATCTCTCAATTTGGTCCGCACTCAATCCCCCCAAATTAAGCAATTACTGTTTAAGTTTTCCTGTCCATCTCTCCATTTTTCAGGGCAGCAAGTTGCCCTGTGATCTCAATTTTCTAATGGATCTAAGAAGTCTTTCAGTTTGATGTTTAGTGTGTTCCACTTTTTTCTTATGAGGATGAGAGTAATGACTTCTAAGCTCATTATAGGTCAGACTAGAAACCAGGAGTTGACTTTTGTTTTTTTCATCAGTCATGGTGCCATTACAGAAAAAAAGTTGATAAAAAACAAAGTAGCTCTTTCACTGAGAAATCAAATTTCTGTGTCTTGGGAGTCATCATGGATCAAGGGTCCCCAAACTTTTCCAAGCCTAGCAATTTTCTATTATTAGTTTCTTAGGAGATAATAAGTTTTGGGAGAAGTGAGTCACATTAACCCCAAGATAGGAGATATTGACATATAAAAGAGAAAGCTGATTTATAAAATAACAATTAGAAATATGGTTGTCACAATAGTCATGTATTTAGAGTATCTGACATGAATGGGTAGGTTACCATGGGAAAACTGATCATAAACTAGGTTGATGAACAAAAGAAATAAGAAATAAATAAGAAATAAGAAAGGGGGAAGTTGTATCTTCATTCTTATGGCATATTTCCAACAACTCCAACCATCATAAATTACCCATGCCTCTCTGAAGATACTTCTGTTCAGAGATGACCTATACTATACATACTGGGTCATTTATACCAGAGTACCACTCTCTACTCCCCATTAGTGTTGTTGACATATTACTTAGATAATTTCTGAGTTTTGGATTCCTTTTTCTGTGTCCACACAGTAAAATCACAGGACCTCTGATATTACCTATCTGTTAAGGCAACATTCATTTTGATAAACTTAAATATCATTTTATCTTATATTCTCTTTAGTCATGGTTATAAAGGCTATGTTTTCAGGTAGTATTTGGAACTCCTCTCTTTTATCTGATCACATGAATTGGTACGTATTTATTGAGTGACTGGTATTTGCCAGGTGCTATGCAAGTAGCAAAGATGTGGTGGTAAGAGAGACCCATCACTGTCCTCATAGAGTCTACTGTTTACAAACCAATTCTTGCAAACACGTGTATTTTCTGCTGCCTTTTATTACCTTCAGTTTTAAAAGGTGACTTTTTTTTTCACCAAGTATTACAATTATGGAAATATGTGCTATGTTTTCTAAGCACTGTCTTATTACTGAGGACCAATCCATGAAATCGTATTCTTTTTACTGAGAAATGAAATTGTATAAATTGTAAATTTACTGTATAACCTAAATTGTATAATTGCTTCACTCATTGCATAAATGAAATTGTAAAATGAGGATAATGCCAAATCAGAGGTTAGCTTCTAGTCTCAGAGGTTCTCATTCCTTTTCTCTTCAGTTATTAACTAATGAGTCATCTTGAAATCAAAATTATACTGGCCACGAAGTCCTCTAAAATACAAATACACCAAAGCTGAAATAAATCATTGATCCAAGAGTCAGAGAAGTACTCCAGCTCCAGCTTTGTAATTGATATTTGTAACATATCTGTTATAATTTGTTTCAATTTCTCTGCCAGGCATTATGAGGTTAAGAACAGTAAGTAAAGGGTGTTATGATCTTCACTTGATAGACACTAAGTATTACACTTTTTATTAGTAGTGCCCTGTTTGGTGAATCAATTTCTTTCTTTAAAATTGAAATAAATGCTTGTTGATGCAATAGCCTTCTTTCTTTTTACACAAGAAAGGTTTAGAGTATACAGGACTCAGTGAATTTCCACAATTTATGATTTCCACAATTTGTCTAATAGAAATAAATGGTTATACAAGGTTCACTCTTAGGAGAAAATAATTTTTATATACTTGCATTTGGGCTATGCTTCAGCTTATTTTCAGGCAGTGAGTCACTTTGATTTGAAATGTTGTTGTATGCCCCAGGAGGGATGGTTACCAAACCCCGGCTTAGGATAGGAAAGCAGTACCTTATTCACTCAGCCAAAGCATAGGGCAATCAAAGTACAAATGCCATCCAAATTGGAGTCTTTTCCCCAGCTTATGGTTGTTGATATGGTTAAGGGCAGACTGCAGCTTATGGTTGTTGATATGGTTAAGGGCAGACTGCAGTGAACAAAAGTGCCTGGTATGATTTCAAAGGGCAATAAAGGAACAAACTAAGGCTCTGATACAACTCGTGATGTAGTTCCCTCAATGAAAAAAAAAAAAAAATCTAGAGTAATAGTGTCCAACAGAACTTACTATAATGATGGAAATGTTCTATATCTGTGCTGCTCAATGTGATAGCTACTAGACACATGGGAATAGAAAGGGTTTTTATTGTAGCTAGTACAACTAAAGAATTAAATTTTTAATATTCCCCTTTAATTTATTTGAATCTAAATCTTATTGCTCCTTATTGTTAGTGACTACAGTATTGAACAGATGTAGAGAGGAAACCATCACATATAATGGGATCAGATTTGTGGATAATAAAATTACTGAAGAATTATTACACAGAATGAGAAATTACACATAAGAGATTCTTGAAGTGAGTAAAAATGGTAATGTATTTAGAAGTCAGCTAAGCTAAGTTCAAGTCTCAGTTCTATTATCTTCTGATTTGGTACAATTCTTTAGCCTATTATGTCTCTCTCAGCTTCACTGTCCTACTTTGTAAAACAAATTAATAAATATATAGTGATCGATAAACTCCCATTCAGGAAATGTAGCATTTCCAAAATATTTTGTTCTTACTGAAAGAAATCACTAAGTAGTTGACACATGCAGTTTCTAAAGACACTTTGAAGAGAACTTTATTATGAATAATGATATAATTATACAACACTTAGTAAGTTCTCAGAATGTACCAACCACGTGTATTATATGTTATCTTGTTTTACCCTTACAATAACTGCATGAATTACATATTATTACGATTAGCTCTATTTTACCATGAAGATATTCAGACTGAGTCTCTTCAGTTCCCAAGAAAGTGTTCTTTGACGTGTGTTTGACTGACTCCATGCAGTAAAATCACAGGACCTCTCCCACTACAAAATATCTAGATATTCTGGCAACCCCTCCCACTACAAGGTAACTAGGGTGGCTCAGTTGGTTAAGCAACTGCTTTTGGCTCATGTCATGATCCTGAAGTCTCAGGATCTAGTCCCGCATTGGGCTCCCTGCTCAGCGGGGAGTCTGCTTCTCCCTCTGACCCTTCCCTCTCTCACGCGCTCTCTATCTCATTCTGTCTCTCAAATAAATAAATAAAATCTTAAAAAAATAGAAAAGCTATGAAAAAATACAACAAAGCGCCTATTAAATGATACCTGAGCATACACAAATGTCAGAGAAATCCCCAAGGGTCAAAATACATAAATAAATAAATAAAGAGGCTGAAGCATAACTGGTAAGTGAAAAAGCAGCCCAGTGGTTTCTTAAAGATGATACCTAGGGGTGCCTGGGTGGCTCAGTCAGCTGAGCGTCTGACTCTTGATTTTGGCTCAGGTCATTATCTTAGGGTTATGAGATAAAGCCCCTCATTGGGCTCTGCACTCAGTGTGGAGACTGCTTGTCCCTCTCCCTCTGCTCCTCCCCTTGCTCTCTCTCTCTCTCTCTCTCTCTCTCAAATAAATAAATAAAAACTTTAAAAAATGATGACGAAAGTATAAGGAATCTAAGAAACTGGACTTCGTTAAAATTAAAATCTTTCTTGTTTCAAAGGACACTAATAAGAAAGTGAAAACAACTCACAAAATGGGAGAAAATACTTGCAAATCTTGTATCTGATGAAAGACTGTCTTAAAACTCAAAAATAAAAAGCTAGTCCAATTAAAAAGTGGGCAAAGGTTTTGAATCGATATTTTCCTAAAGACAATATGCAAATGGCCAATAAGTATATGAAAAGATGCTCAGTGTCATTAGTCAATGGAAAATGCAAATCAAAACCACAATGAGATGCTATTTCACACTCATGAGGATGGTAATAATAATAAAAAAACACTAAGTGTAAGCAAGGATGTGGAAAAATTGCTACTTTCATACAATAAAATTTAATGCAATAAATGTAAAGTGATGAAGCTCCTTTGTAAAACAGTTTGGTGCTTCTTCAAAATGTTAAAGATAGGTTATCATATGACCCAGTAATTCCACTCTTAGATATACATTCAAGACAAATGAAAAAAAAAATTACGCCCACACAAAAAATGGTAATGAACATGTATAGCAACATTATTTACAATATCTCTGAAGTGGAAACAATGTAAATGTCCATAAACTGATGAACAAAAAAACATATGTGGTATGGTCACATAAGGGAACATTATTCAGGCATTAAAAAGAAAAGAGACACTCATACATGCTACAGCAGAGATGAACCTTGAAAATATCATGCTAAGTGAAAAAAGTCAAACACAAAAGTCTCCAAGTATATGATTCATTTTATATGATACATCCATAAATCACTACTCCATAGAGACAGAAAGGAGATTAGTGGTTCTCAGGAGTTAGAAGAAGTGATAGAAAATGAGTGCTGAAGAGCATGGGCTTAGTTTTAGGATGATGAAAATGTCTTAAAATTACATGGTGGTGCTGGTTGCACAGCCTTGTAAATATACTAAAATCTATTGAATTTTACACTATAAAGTAAGGGTGAATTCTAAGGTGTAAGAATTCTATCTGTATAAAAGAAAAAAAAGTCAGTAACATCCTAAAGGCAACTAATGATTCAGAAGAAACGAGATAAAACCTCAAGAAATTGGAACTGAGATGTTCGCATAAAGTCTGGGACATCAAAAGTGATATTTTCGTTGAAAGAGGGGGCTATAAAATACCTACTTACTGTACCTCTTGGAAGAGGTAAAGTCAAGAAATTAATTTTGGATTATGGTGCCATGGGAACCTGGCAGAAAGACACACATAAACTCTCAGGAAGAAAACATCCATAAAGCCAGGTTTCCCTGCATGTCCACAGATTGAGATAAACCAAAATTAAACTCCAAATCTAAAATGACTCAATACATAAAGGAGTTAACAATGTTGAATGAAAGTCTTCAGGAACAACCAAAGGCATAATTAGAACCCTAAGGATGTCAGGTATTGGGATTATCAGACACAAATATAAGATTGACAATTACAAGTTTAAAGAAATAACAGGTAATCTGAACGTTGTACAAATAACAAGAACTATGTGACCAACAGTGACCAACAGATGCGAGACCAAAAGTGACCAACAGATGCGAGAAAGAAATAAAGTTTCTAGAAATAAAAATATATTTTTTTAAAAATAGTTGATAATTAGTAAGTTATATTTCTGAAGGAAAAATTTGTTAACTGAAAGATAATTATGGGGAAAAAACTACTTAAATTTAGCATAGAAGGAATAAAGATAGAGAAAGAAAGGGACAGTTAAGGGATATGGAAGATGGAATGAAAAAAGATACACTATACATCTACTTGGAGTTCAGTAGATGGTGGAAGAATGGAGAAGAGAACGTATTAGTAGCTGAGAATTTTTTAAAAATTGATGAGAATTAGGAAGCATAATTATTATTTTTAAGATTTTATTTATTTATCTGAAAGAGAGACACAGTGAGAGAGAGAACACAAGCAGGGGGAGTGGGAGAGGGAGAAGCAGGCTTCCTGCTGAGCAGGGAGCCCGATACAGGGCTCGATCCCAGGATCCTGGGATCATGACCTGAGCTGAAGGCAGATGCTTACCGACTGAGCTACGCAGGCACCCCAGCATAATTGTTTTTAGATAACCTTAAGAAGTACAAAAAAAAAAGAAAGATTGCCTTCTGAGAAATGACAGAGACAGAAGAGTTGTCTTAAGAGCTTCTGTGAAAGACTGAAGTGGTAGACTATTATCATCAAAATACTGAGTGAAAACACCGTCAAATCAAGAACTCTGCTCCATTCTCAAGGACAGATCATATGATATGGTGAAAGTCTTAACAAATTTAAGAAGCTTGAAATCATACCAAGTATCTTTTCCAACTACACTGGTAGGTAACTAGAAATCAACAGCATGAAGTGAGCTGGAAAATCTACAAGTATGTGGAAATTAAACAACATTTATGAACAATCAGTAGATCAAAGAAACATCAAAAGGGAAATCAAATAATATTTCAAAACAAATGAAAATGGAAATACAACATACCCAGACATATAGGACACTTCAAAACTAGTTCTGAGAAGGAATTTTATAGTGATAAGTGTATATATTGAGAAATTAGAAAGATCACAAATAAATAATCCAACTTTATACCTCAAAGAATTAGAAAAAGAACAACAAATTAAGCCCAAAGTTAGCAGAAGGAAGATAATAATAAAGATCAGAGTAGAAATAAATGAAATAAAGACCAGAAAAGCAAAAAAAAAGAGCAATGAAATTAAAAGCTGGTTTTTCAAAAACATAAACAAAACTGACATACCTTTGTGAAACTGAGAAAAAATGAGAGAAGATTCAAATAAATAAAATCAGAAATGAGAGAGGAGAAATGACAAGTGACACTACAGAAATATATAGGATCATAGGAAACTACTATGAACAATTAATTATACAACATAAGCTACATAAACTAGAAGAAATAGGTATATCCCTAAATCATAGAACCTACCAAGACTAAATCAGGAAGAAATACCAAGGCTGAAAGACCAACAGCGATTACGGAGATGGAATCAGTAAACAAAAATCTCCCAACACAGAAAACCCCAAGAACAGATGGCTTCATTGATTAGTTCTACCAAACATTTAAAAAAGTTGTATACTGTATGGGGACTAACATAACATAGTAAAATAAAATTTTTTTAAAAAAGAAAATTTAATGCCAATTCTTCTCAAACTCTTCCAAAACATTTAAGAGGAGGGAACATTTCCAAACTTATTCTATGAGGCCAGTATTACCCTGACATCAAAGCCAGATAAAAAGATTATAAGAGAAAACTATAGACCAATATCCGTGATGAGCACAGATGCAAAAATTCTCAACACAGTATTAGCACACCAAATTCAAGAACTTACGGAAATGACTATTCATAGTAATTGAGTGGGATTTGTCCCTAGGATGCAGGAATGGTTTAATATATGCAAATCAATAAATACAACACACACATTAATAAAATGAAAGCTAAAAATCAGATGATTACCTCAGTATTTGCAGAAAAAGCATTTGACAAAATATATCTTTCATAATAAAAACCCTCAATAGGTTGGGTATACAAGAACATGTCTCAACATAATAAACACCATATATGACAAACCCAAAGCTAACATCATACTTAACAGAAAAAAACTAAAAGCTTTTCTTTAAGACCAGGAACAATACTAGAGTCCTCATTCTAATCATTCTTATTTAATATAGTGTACTCGAAGTCCAAGCTAAAACAATTAGGCAAGATAAAAAAAATATATAAGGCATCCAAACAGAAAGAATAAATTTGTTATTTGCAGATGACATGATCTTTTATACTGAAAATCCTAAAGATCCTACTAAAAAACTGTTGGATCTAATCAGTGATTTTAGTCAAGTTGCAGGATATAAAATAAATGCACAAAACCCAGCTATATTTCTATACACTAACAATGAAACATCAGAAATACAAATAAAGAAAACTACTTCTTCACAATAGCATCAAAAACAATAAGATACCTAGGAATAAATTTAACCAAGGAAGTGAAAGATCTGTACAATGAAAACAAGACTTTGTTGGAAGAAAGTGAAGAAGACACAAACAAATGGAAAGATATCCTGTGTTCATGGGTTGGAAAAGTTAACACTGTTAAAACGGTCATGCAGTTCAAAATCATCTATAGCTTCAATATAATCCTTATCAATATTTCAATGGCATTTTTTACAGAAATAGAAAAGCAATCCCACAATTTATATAGAACTACCAAAGATCCTTCTGTAGTAACTCAAACAGTATGGTACTGGCATAAAAATAGTCAGATAGACCAATGGAACAGAATTGAGAACTCAAACTGAAACCCCTCCATATATGGAAAAATACTATTTGATAAGGGAACCAAGAACTTCCAAAGGGGAAAAGACAGTCTCTTCAAAAAATGATACTAGAAACCCTGGATAACCACATGAACAATGAAATTGGACCTCTATCTTACAGCACTCAGAAAAATTAACTGGAAAGGGATCAAAAACTTGTACATAAGACTTGACACTATAAAACTCACAGAAGAAAACTCAGGGAAAAAGCCCCTTGACATCAATCTTGGCAATGATTTTTGGGATATGACACTGAAAGCACAAATGACAACAAAAAAATCAACAAATCAAACTGAAAAGCTTCTGCACAGCAAAAGAAACAAACAAGAAAATGAAAAGACAACCTACAGAATAGGAGAAAATATTGCAAACCATGTATCAGATAAGGGGTTATATCAAACATTTATTAAAAACTCATACAACTCAAAAACAAAAAAAGCAAACAATCTGATTAAAAATGGGCAGACAAAATAAGTAGACATTTTTCTAAAGAGGAAATGGACAGTATCACTAATCAAAAGGTACTCAACATCACTAATCAGGGAAGTGAAAATTAAATTCACGATGAAATCACCTCATCCTTATTATATTGATTATCACCAAAATAAGAAATAAATGTTGTTGAGGATGTGGAGAAAAGGAAAACTTTATGCACTGTCAGTGTGATTGTAAACTGGTCAATCCACTATGGAAAACAGTATGGAGATGCCTCAAAAAAAAAAAAAAAACACCAAAAATAGAACTACCACATGATCCAGTAATCTCACTTCTCAGCATGTGTCCAGAGAAAATGAAAATAGATTATCAAAGAGATATATGCACGCTAATGGATATTACAATATTATTCACAGTAGCCAAGATATGGAAACAACCTATGTGTCTGTCAATGGATGAATAGCTAAAGGTGTGTGTGTGTGTGTGTGTGTGTGTGTGTGTGTGTGTGTGTGTGTACTATCATCCTTGAGAAAAAAAGGAAATCCTGCCATTTGCAACAAGGATATATATATATATGTATTATATATGGATAGATGTATCTGTATAATATATAGCTTATATGTAGTCTACAGTTTATATTATAAATCATATGATCCTAGAATTGCAAATGGGCATCAATTAGTTATTCAAGCTTCAGAGATAACTGGAAAAAAGACTGCATTCCAATCCACAGCCTCTTTCTACTGAGGAATAGTCATTTCATTTTTAACATTAACTAATAATGATCATAAACCTGTCAGTTTTAAGAGAGTTAAATCCTAGACTTGTTATACAGGATATGTAGTCACTGCATTTACTTTTTGTTTTAGTCCAGATTCCATGATTTTTTATGGTTAATGATTTATTGATAAAATTAAAAGACTGAGAGAATTGACTATTGGATGGGAAAATCACCTTTGAAAATCCACAGAGCTCATGACAAAGCAGATCCTAATGTGCATTAAGTTTTCTTTTAAATAGAGTTACTGCTCAGCTCACTGGTGATCCATGTCCAACTAATGGTTTGTCATCTTCAAGGTGGACAGGAACAAAAGAGATGATTAACTCAAGTAGAACTTTCAGCTTCTCAAAAATAAAAGCATACAACAAAAGGATATGTTCTAATAATTATTGTAGTTCTGTAATTTTTATTTACTTTTTATTTTTTAAAAATATTTTATTTATTTGAGAGAGAGAGAGAACACCAGCAGAGGGGAGAAGCAGAGGGAGAGGGAGAAGCAAGTTCCCCACAGAGCAGGGAGCCCGATGTGATGTAATGCAGGGCTCGATCCCAGGACCCTGAGATCGTGACCTGAGCTGAAGGCAGACTCTTAACTGACTGAGCCACCCAGGTGCCCCTCTATGATATAATTTTAGATATAACGTCAGAAATTTCATAAATTCTGCTATTGGAAAGACGACTACCCACCATCAACCAATCAATCAATAAGCAAATAAATAATACAGGCAAAACTGACTGTTCCAAATGGCCAAACTCATTTCAAAGAAGTTTCCTTCTTACTAGCTTGGGCTACTGCACTGCCTTCATGCACAGGGCACTGAGAATACATGGAAAACATTTATTTTTATTAGCCTTTCATTTGTTTAATTTCTTCTGGCAGTTGTGGTTTTTACAGCATAGACGATATGACTAATTTATGTTTTCCTAATTGGACAGCTAAATATTCTTGTATATATTAGTTTTGCACAGTGCCTAGATGATTCCAGAGAACTCTAATAAACTAATTAAATAAACCAACACACAAGCCAATTTATGAGTCATCCATCATTCATCTGCTACTGATTTCAATATCCACTCACATCCTTGGTGTGCAGGAGTTAGCAGAATTTATAAGGAGAAAAGTAACACTGTAATAATGCTTTTTATTAGATTTTCTGTGCTGGCTGATAATTAATATTAGCAGGTTATCCTTCCATTAGAGAAAAAGCTATACAATATCCAATGTTGGGCTCAATGCCTTTCATTCCATATTCTGAGGCAGACAAATAGTAGAGTTACCAACTTACTGATAATGGTCTTCCAGCTTCCTTACTCCCTATCCAAGTTAGGGACAGCTGCTTTCAGTGGTCAGTAATGAGAAGTGAAGATCCTGTATCTTTTCTAATTTTTTGATTATAGAGTGAGTTTGAAGAGAGAAGAAGTGTTCAGCCTCTCTGTGGCCTGAAAGCATAGGCATTTGCTTTCTTTAATGCCTCTGTTGACATAACACAACTCTTGCAACAGACAACCATATATTCCTCTTACCAGAATCTTCGTGTAAAATTCTGAAATATTTTATGAACAGGTAGATTATACAAACATCATAATACATATGAAGTAAATTTATCAGGAAGTTTAATATTACTGTCCTGAATTTTTATAATTCTTCCTAAAACCTTAAACATGGCGATCTACTCAAAAGTGTTTAAAAATGCTTTAGTTTTACTTTGTAATCAACTGCATTCCAAAGAGTTATGCTAAAAACAGGAAACTGAAAACCTCGGTGATTATTATCTAATACATAATGCCCAAGAATTAGAGAAAATGTAAAATTACCTACAAAAAATTATTGTAATCACCAAGAGATAAAATTTGCTTGCTCTCCTTTGCTTGGTTTAAGTATTTCCTTTTCCCAGAATTTCTGTAAACTGCCAAACTAAATCGGAAATAAATTTAACTGTCTCCTATATAATGCGCAATCAGTAAGCCTCAGGGAAGTCTATATATTGCCACCTGCTGGTTGGTTTTCTGAGGTTTCATTATCCGTCTAGGCTTTTGAAGGTCACGTTCAAAATACAAATCTCCACAAATAAACTTAATTGTACAAAGTGAGAAATGATCCATTTTATTTTATTAGATTTCCAGATCACAGCTTGAACATTGGAAGTATTTAGCCATGCCAATGGATACAGTAGCTTTATTAAGTGGCTTGTTAATCTCACCTCATTAATTACAGCTCTTAACTTTTAAGTTGCTGTGTATATGAGTAGCCAGACCAACAGTGAACAGACCAGGGATGAGGGAAGAAAAAAAAGAACTGCTCGCTAGCAACTGCAGGGGGTGACACCTCTTATGAGACACATGTCATGAGGCATTTCAAAGTATTCTTGGCAGGTGTATCATAAACAGATCCTCAGCCTATGCCAGGGTGCTTGGCCATTGTAATTAATGTTACATTATAAAAAGCTCCGGCTGTTTCCTTCTTCTGAAAAATGCTGACAGAGACTTCCTCCAACAACTATGACAATATTTCCAACACCTCTGCATTTGCTACTCCTGTGGCTGCAAACAACACCATCCACCTTTACATTAGTTACAATGCAAATTAGAGAGAGCAGCGAGACACAACCAGCATAACTGTACATGAGACAGGACAGTGTGCCTTTGGGTCAGATGGCAGCCTCTTCCGAGACTGACCAGGGAAGGAAAGACCATTTGGTTTTTTAAAACTTGAAAAGGAAAGCATTTCTCTGAAGTAGGAATGAACTCAAACTGTAATATCACAAGTAAGGATAAAACATAAGGAAGGTTGCTGAAGCTTAAGGATATGAAGTTTCAGTATGATACCAAAAGAGGGTAGGTAATTTTATTTCATCTCATAGAAATTTTAAAAATTTGGTAGAGAACTATGTGTCTGGAATGGCTAAATACCTGGAAAAAGAGGAAGAATTAGATGACTCTCCTAAGACTTGCAGTCTTCTCATTGTAAATGATAAATGCATGCAATAACACTTCAGTACTCTGTATCTAAACTTAGTAGTTACAAGAACTAAATATAGTGACAAAAGGTAACAGCTGCTTTGCTTTCCCCATCACTAGGCAATATTAGATACTTTTAAAAATAGTGCAGATGTGTAACTCATGGGAACATAAAACTAATAGCAAATATTGTAACTAGGAATAGGACAGGAAAGAACCCTGAGAATTTGCTTTTATAGTTCTCTGTCTCCCCTCCTCAGTCGTGGCATACCAGCTTTCCTAACTCTTAGAGAGGCTCTTTACAGACTTATTCTAACTATGTGTTCACAGAATCTTGCCATAAAAGGAATTGTCTGAAATTGTTAAGCATAAGGTACTTCCCATCAGATTCAGTTGCTTTAAGTAAAGAATGTTTTCCTTGTCATGATGAGCACCAGGTGATGTATGCAATTGTTGAATCACTATATTGTACACCTGAAACTACCAGAACACTGTATGTTAAGTGGATTAATATAAAAACCTAAAAGCCCCCCAAAAATAAAGTTATGAGGAGCAGCAAAAAAAAAGAATGTTTCCATTTTAATTATTTAAAAAAAATGCCTCATTCTTCATTCTTCCAAGTGTTTGTGAAATTCCTTTCAGTAGTCATGTAGTCATTCAGTTCATTCCCACCAAACTGTTTGTTGAGCACCCTATTCTCTGTGCCAGAGACACAGCAAGTACTGGATATAGAAAAACTGAACAGGTCAGACATAACTTCTCCCCTTACGAAATGTATTCTAGTGGGTAGTCAGATAATAAAGAATTAAACAAATTGATGAATAAATATATAGACGTGAAGATGAACAAATTTGTGGAACAACAGAAATATTGAACAGAGCTAACCTGGGATATTGCAATTTAAAAAAATGTGTACACACAATAAATAAGTAATATAGCCTTGCAGAAAAACATTGTGAAGGCATATATGCACTTGAGTCTAAAGGAGATGGTCTTTAACGTTTAACCTCTGTGCATAAATTTCCCTTTCTGTAAATTTAAGATAATTTTTGCACATACTTTATAACCAGAGTTATGTGACAGGAATATTCAGTTTCGGGACCAAAAAAAAAAAATCCAGGCTTAACCTCCTGGAAGTTACCTACTTTGACCCTATAGAATTTTGACATTGTCCTACCACCATATCTGGGTCCCTTTGTTGGAACCCAGAGGCCCCTTGACCATGCTGCTGTCTTGAAGGACTGTGTGTCCTAACTTTGCATGATGAAGGGAAGGCTAAAATTCTAGACTTGACTAGAGAGACTTGATATAAAGAAACAAGATAATATGGGGAGGGAGGACGGAAAATACCAATTGTTTGCAAGAGAAATGGAACTTCATATCCCATTAGTATGACTGGCATAAGGTGTATAGTTATGACCACTTTGGAAGCCTGACTGGCAGAACCCACTCAACGTGCTCAACCAAGCTGAACATGTACGTACCTGCTCCTATCCACCAATTCTACTTCTAGCAAAATATCCAACAGAAAAAAATCTATATATTTCAACAAAAGACACGTATTAGACCTTTCCCAGCAGCACTGTGTGTAGTAGCCCACAACTATAAGCCACCCAAATGTCCATTAATAGCTGAATGGATAAACTGTGGTGTATTCATTCACGGGAGGCAATACTACACAGCAGAGAGGAACTTTCAACCATGTACGTACACTTACACATAGCATATATTAAATGTTGTTGTACTTCAATTAAATATTTTTATAAAAAACACAACCAGGAAATACTGAGAGGCTTCAGAATGCCTAGGTGTCCCTGTCTGTCGTCAGAGTTAATACCTGTTGAGCCAGAATCAATGCCATAGGGACTTGATTCTTTCCCCTGTATTCCCAGCCTTCTTTGAAAAATCAGCCGGTTCTGGAATCATGGGCAAGTTTTTCTCTGCCATTGCCCTTCCTTTACCCTTACCATACTTCCTCCATTCACTTTAAAGTCAAATTGTGATAATGATTTGTGACTAAAGATCCATTATTTTAATTGACAAGTCTCCATTGCAGATTGCAGTGCGTTACTGTTTCTGAGATTCGATGGGGAGACAGGAGTGCTTTGGGGGCTCTATTAATAGTAGTTTTAGAAATAGCAGGTGAGCAACTCTACTTCCCCTGGGGAATAAATACTAACTTGTGGATGGAGCAACTTTTGGGAACTGGGGGTCAGGGTGAGGTGCCAAGCCAAAAGAAATGGAATACACCAGTGCTTTAAAGTGTCTGCAAGGTTGCTTTCTCGTCTCTCTCCCCATAAGTCCCTTGGTAATTTCCTATGATTTTCCCCCATTCAGTTTTTCTTCTCCCAGACTTGACTTCAAAATGCACTTCATGCCATCTCTCCACAGTCCAGTATGATATTGAAGAGGAACAATCCCTCTGTTCTGTAATCTTTAGTAGCAGGACTAGCAGTATTCTTTTTATCCTAACAGCTCATACTTTGAATTACATTTTCACTTCTACTTACAAGGATTCCCTTAGGTAGCCTTGTTAAGTTAGGAATGGAGAAAACACCATTTCAGGCTATTTTTCAAGCCATGGGTGTCCAACCCCCATCATTCCCTCTGCCTTCTCCATCCGTTGTCCTGTTTCCTGTAGCATCATTAGAATGGAATGATTGAACTCCAGTTTCACTTGAGCTGGCATCCCGTGAAGTTGTTCCCTATGAGGCTAAACATCTGCCCAGGTATTTGCATGTTCCGTTCTGCCTGTGATGTTATAAGGTATAAAATATATGTCCCACTAAAGTTCTTGTTAATGAAAACAGCAACTTGACGGATGGGATAAGCCATCAGCAGTCTCAGGGTTCCGGTGTATCATTAGCTTTTCTGCTCTTTTGGGGGATAAAATTTAATCAAATTGGGCAATTTGATTTAAGACTCATACCTGTACATGCCTCTTAATTCTAGGGGATATTAAAGGTAGTGTTATTGAGGACAGCCTTGTATAAGGAAAAATATGTCCCTAGGTGAGGATTAATACAACCTGTATCAATATAGTTTAACTTTTGAGACTAGGATTTGGAGCCCCCTGTGTCAATATGACTTAACTGTTTATTCCAGGGCGAAAAAAGCCTTAAATCAATATATTGCTTTGCTGTTGCTTCAAGAAATTCTTGCAGACCAATCTGACCAGGCTAACAGTTTGCTTCTGTGGGCAAACGGCTTTCCTACTGGGACAAGAGATTGCCAACTTGAACAAACAACTCACTTTTTGGTAAACAGTTTACTTATCAAGTCTTTACACAAGACCCTCATCTTATGTATGCACAAATCCTAACTATTTATGTCACAAATCTGTCCGATTCTTTTTTTTTTTTTTCCTACCCTGAAAAAGTCTTAATCCACTTGAGCTCAAACTTGAGTCATCTCCTGACTTTCTACTTCTGGTATGCTCCTGAGACACTGTCAACCATCCATCCATCCACCCACCTATCTAGGTACTATTCTTTCTTACTCTAGAAAATCTAACAAACCTAGTCTTGATTGATCATTAGTTTTTCCAGTTGGCTCTTTGGAAGAGAAAGGAATGTTACTACATTATTATTAAGGTTGGGTTATTGATAATAAAAAATAATCATTGTATTTTAGCTACAGTGAATGCATGTTCAATGAGTTTGCTTCTTTCATATGTCTTCCTCTTATTAGTCATCAATATTTTAGATGTTAAAAGTTGCTAGATATATAAGCATCACCCAACTGTTTCAAAGGTTTGACAAAAAAGAAAATGACCTTTTTGATTCCACAGAAAGCACCTGAAGTCAAAACATTTGTGAAGCTGGGCCTTCATTAGCATGATTAATCAGACTTCAGGTACATGTTTCTTCAGGAAACTCCAGGCTCAACTTGGGGAAAATTTAAAGATGGTCTCCTGTCCTTATTCATGTCTACACATCACCCAAGAAGAGAATACTCAGCTCCAATCTAATATAATCATTTACTTGCTCAGATATGTGATAGTATTAGAGTACAAGAAGTGTTTTGAATACTTAATAAAATTATGATTGTAAAAGCAAATCTTCGAACATTAGCTCACTGAAAAATTTTGAGGGAGGTCTTACTCCTGGTCTAGGAGGCCATGACAGTAGATCATTCTTGTAAAGTTATTTTTAAAAATTATCCTGCAGGTCTCCATAAACAACCTGATGATTTGAACACACAAATATTTGAATGGTACACCTGACATTATACTACTTAAGGCTCAGGAGAAACGTTAAAGTAATATCTATATCACAATGTCAAATTTACCAAGAACTAAATCCCCATTAAAATCTTTTGAAATGACTGAACTAAATCTTTAGGCTCTCAAAAAAAGTTCTTGTGGTGATACTATGAAATCTTCTGCTATATTTTAAAGAGCTAAAACAATATAGATTCAAATTTACTAAGGACATCTGACAAATGTCAGAATTAATAATACACACAGGAATATTATTATATATGTATAGGAATATTCACTCATGAAAAGTGAAAAAAATCCTACCATTTGCAACAACATGGATGGACTTTGAAGGCATTAGGCTAACCGAAATGTATGACAGAAAAAGAAATACTGTATGATCCTACTTGAATGTGAAAGCAAAACAAAACAAAACACCAAACTCATAGAAAAAGAGATCAGACTTGTGATTACCAAAAGCAGAGTTTGGAGGGAGGCAGACATTGGAGGAAGGTGGTCAAAAGGTACAAACTTCCACTTATAAGATAAATAAGTAGTAGAGATATAATATTCCACATAAGGACTGTAGCTAACACAGCTGTATGATATATGGGGAAGTTGTTAAGAAAGTAAACCCCAAGAGCTCTTATTACAAGAATATTTTTCCTTCATTTTTTTCTTTAGTATCTATATGAGACATATGAGAAAATGGATATTTACATTTCCCTAATGATTAGTGATGTTGAACATCTTTGTATGTACTTGTTGGATTTTCGTATTTTCTTTAGAGAAATGTCTATTTAGTCATTTTTTAAATTGGGTTTCGGTTTGTTTCTTTTGTTTTGTTTTGGTTTTTTGCTATTAAGTTGTAGGAGTTCTTCATATGTTTTGGGCATTAACCCCTTCTCAGGCATGTAGTTTGTTTGTTTTTTTTCCAATTCTGTATGTTGTCCTTTCATTTTGTTGATGGTTCTTTTGCTGTGCAGAAGCTTTTTAGTTTGATGTAGTCCCACCTGTTTATTTTTACTTTGCTGCTTGTGCTAGTTGTCATATTCAAAATATCCTTAACAAGACCCATGTCAAGGAGCTTTGTTTGTATGTTTTTTTATATTTAAGTATTTTATGCATTTCAAGTTAATTTTTGTGAATGGTGTAAAATATGGGTCCAGTTTTATTCTTTTACATGTGAATATACAATTATCCCAGCACCATTTATTGGCTCCCTTGTCAAATATTAGTTCGCCATATATACTTGGGCTTATCTTGGGACTCTTGATTCTGTTCCATTGATCTATGTGTCTGGTTGTTTGTAATATATTCTTTTTTTTTTTTTTTTTTGGTAAAGGTCTTATTTATTTGAGAGAGAGAGAGAGATCCAAGTGGGGGAAGGAGCAGAGGGACAAGCAGACTCCCTACTGAGTATGGATCCCAAGACCCTGAGAACATGACCTGAGCCTAAGGCAGACGCTTAACCTACTGAGCCACCCAGGTGCCCCAGGTGTCTGTTTTTATCCCATTATCAAACTGTTTTGATGACTACCTTTATTGTAAAGCTTGAAGATGGGAAGTGTGATGCCTCTGTTTTGTGGGCCTTTTCAAAGACTTTATTTATTTGTCAGAGAGAGAGCACACAACACAAGCAGGGGGAGTAGCAGGCAGAGGGAGAAGAAGGCTTCTCGCTGAGCAAGGAGCCTGATGTGGGACCCCTGGGAACATGACCTGAGCCGAAGGCAAGCACTTAACCAACTGAGCAACCCAGGTATCTTTTTTTCTCAGCATTTTGTTTTGTTTTGCTTTTTGTTTCTGTTGTGGTATTTGAGGTCTTTTGTAGTTCCACATCAATTTTAGGAGTGTCCTTTCTTCTGTAAAAAGTGCCTTAGAAAACTTGATGGAGAGTGCAGTGAATCCATAGACGACTTTTGGTAGTATTGACATTTTAGTAATATTGTCTTCCATTCATTTGTGTCTTCAATTTCTTTCATCAATGCCTTGTAATTTTCACTATAGAGATTTCCCGTCTCTTAAGTTTATTCCTATTCTACTGTTTTTGGTGCTACTATAAATGGTATCATTTCTTTTTCAGAAATTTAATTGTTAGTGTATAGAAACACTACTGGCTTTGTAAGTTAATTTTGTATTCTGCACCTTTCCTGAATTCATTGCCAGGTTACTTTTTTCTTCATATCAAATTGTTGACTTGCTTGTTAAAGTTGCACTTTAACAGAGTCTACATGTTGAAAATTACTACAAACTCAAATATTCTTGATATATAAGTTGCTTCTACTAGTGCTGTTTTAGTAGTTACAAACTGGTATCTTTTAAAATTCCAGTAAAGTTAACACATAGTGTTATACAAACGGATTTTTAATGAAAGAACACAAGCATTAGGAAACAAATGAGATAGTAACAAGTACCCATTTTGGTGCTCTAAAATGTTCTCATATGTATATCCCCTTCATTACCCTTAAAAGTACACACAAATAAGAAAGATCCTTCACATATTTGCTTTTTCACAAACACAGATTCTGCATCCATAAATCATTGTTGCCTTGATCCATTATTTCATGAGGGATGAAAAAAATGGTGATTTTTCTAACTTCATCCTATCTGAATTTATTCATTATAATTCTTTTATAAAGGAGAACATTCCTTAAAAACTCCTTGATTAACATGAAATATAGTTTTATATGATAGGCAGAATAAATCCCTGGTTATCTCTTAATTACCATTTTTAATAATTATGAACTAATGGCTTATTATTTTTGTTGTGTTTTATTCTGTTCCTGTGATTAATCTTTTTGATACTCAAATCATTTCATCTTAGGAGTTCCTCCTGTTGTTTGCTATGCCCTTTTTAAAATACATTTCTTACTATAGTAATATATGTATATAACATAAAACTTACCATTTAACCATTTTTAAACATACAATCCAGTGGCATTAAGTATATTCATAATATTGTGAAATCATCACTGCTATACATTTCCAGATTTTCATCATTCCAAACAGAAACTTGTACCCATCAAACAATAATTCACTGTTGCCCCCTCCTTCGACCCTTAATAAATCCTTTTGTGTCTCACTTACTTCAATTAATATAAAATTTTTATGGTTCATTTATGTTTTAGCACACATCCCACTTTCACTGCTTTTTGAGGCTGAATAATATTCACTGTATTTTTTTTTTAAGATTTTACTTATCCACTCGACAGAGAGAGAGAGTGAGAACAAGCAGGGGGAACAGCAGAGGCAGAGGGAGAAGCAGGGCCCCCGCTGAGCAAGGAGCCCGACGTGGGGCTCGATCCCAGGACTTCAGGATCATGACCTGAGCTGAAGGCAGATGCTTAACTGACTGAGCCACCCAGGTGCCCCTCACTGTATTTCCATGCAACTTTTAAAAATTATTATTTGCTCATCTGTTGATAGACCCATGGGTCATTTCCACACTTGGGCTATTGTGATTAATGCTTCTATAGACACAAGTGTACATTATTTTTCTTAATCCCCGATTTCAATCCTTTTGAGATACACCTAAGAGTGGAGCTGCTGGATGATATGATAATTATGTTTAACTTTTGAGGAACCACCCAATTGTTTTCCACAATAGCTGTACCATTTTACATTCACACCAGCAATGTACTACAGTTCCAGGTATTTCAAATCCTTGCCAAATTTTATTTTTCTTTTTTTAAAAAGTCAATCTAAGAGGTACGGCCTAGTATCTTGTTGTGGTTTTGATTTGCATTTCCCTAATAATTAGTTATTTTGAGCATCTGTATGCATATTGGTCTCTGTACTCTTCTTTGGAGAAATCTCTGTTCAATTTCTTGTCCGTTTTTTAATTGGGTTGTTTTTTGTTGTTGAGTTTGAGAAGTTAACTATATATTCTGGATTTAATCTCTTACCAGATTTGTGAATTACAAATAATTTTTCCCATTCCATCATTGTCTTTTTTCCTGTTGATATTGTTGATTTTATGCACAACAAAATTTTTTAACTTTTATCAAGTCCAATTTGTCTAATTTTTTTTAAGATTTTGTGTATTTATTTGACAGAGAGAGACAGCGAGAGAGGGAACACAAGCAGGGGGAGTGGGAGAGGGAGAAGCAGGCTTCCTGCTGAGCAGGGAGCCTGATGCAGGGCTCCATCCCAGGACCCTGGGATTATGACCTGAGCCAAAGGCAGACGCTTAATGACTGAGCCACCCAGGCATCCAATTTATTTTTTTGTTATTGCCTGTGACTGTGGTGTCATACCTATGAAATCATTGCCAAATCAATGCCATGAAGCTTTGTCCTTAGGTTTTCTTCTAAGAGCTTTACAATTTTAGCTCTTCAATTTAAGCACTTGATCTATTTTGAGTTAGTTTTTGTATATATTATTAGGTAAGGGCTCAAAGTCATTCTTTTACATGTAGACATCTAGTTTTCCCAGCATCATGTGTTGAAAAGATTGTCCTTTCCCCCATTAAATGATTTTAGCATTCTCATTGAAAACCATTGGACCATATAGGAAGGGCTTATTTCTGGGCTCTCTAATCTATTCCATTGGTCTATATGCCGGTACCACATTGTTTTGTTTACTATAGCTTTGTAATAAACTTTGAGATCAGGAGTGTTAGGTAGTTAACTTTGTTCTTTTTCAAGATTGTTTTGACTATTCAGGGTCCTTTGAGATTCCATAGAAAATTTAAGATGGGTGTTCCTATTTCTGAAATTAAATTAGATTTTTTTATGTGTCTGGAATTTTTGTATTTCTGGAATCATAACATTGTTAGCAATTTTAATACGGGTTACACTGGATCTGTAAATTAGGTAGTATGAGCAGACAATATTATTTTCCAATTCATAAAAAACGGAATGTCTTTCCATTTGTTTTCTTTAATTGCTTCCAGAATTTTTAATTTTTTTTTTTTTTTTTTTAGTTTTCACTGTACAATCATTTTAATTCCTCCATTAAGTGTATTCCCAAGTGTTTTATTCTTTCTGATGCTCTTGTAAATACAATTATATTCTAAATTTCCTTTTTGGGTTGTTCATTGTTAGTGTATAGAAATGCATCTGATTTTTGTGTGTTGATTTTGAATCCTGCTACTTTGATGAATTTGTTCATTAACTTTGTTTTATTTTTGGTGTGCAATCCTTAGGGTTTTCTACAAATAAGATCATGTCATCTTGTGAAAGGAGACAATTTTACCTTTTTCTTTTCAATTTTTGAAAAGAAATGGTCTTTTCTTTCTTTTTCCTAATTGCTCTGGCTAGAACTTCCAATACTATGTTGAATAGAAGTGGCAAAAGCAGACATCCTTGTCTAGTTCCTGACCTAAGCGGAAAATTTTTTTCCATCATCTTTTTCCATCATTTGAGGAGAGTAGATAGAAAACTGGAGTTCATGGATACCTTTGCAGTAAAACATTTAAGAAATGGAAAGGCAAAGAAAATACAACTGACTGAACAGTTAAACTGAACAGAAAACCACAAACTACAATAAACAGTTCAAACACAACCCGTTTTTCCCTGCCTCACTTAATGTTTTAAATGATTTGGTTACCTGCCTGAGGCAGTGTGTGTAGGCTTTCCAGTTTTAAAGTTACTGCCCACTTCTCCATGCTCTAGTCTTTGGAAGGAAGTCATTATGCTGAGCCTACATTTAAGAAGTGGAAAGTCATGCTTTTCCTCCTTGAGGACCATTTATCTACATAAATTATTTGGAATTCCTTTGCATGGGAGATTTGTCTCTCCTTAGCTTATTTATTTATCCAATCATTTTATTTATATCAATATCATCTTATGGGTATTTATTTTACACTTAGGGTTAAATTGCAATACTTTATTTATTTATCAAATTGTTCTAGCTTTAGCAACAAGGAGTACCTTCAGATAAGCTTGTATCCCTGTGGCATGCCTCCATCATTGTGGGTGTTTTTTTCTTAGTATTTCCTTACTGTCTGGTACTGCATAATGCTCCAGACTCATCTTGTATATTCCCTGCCCTAGTCCTAGAATCAACCACTTCTCCAAGGAGCCCTGCCCCCTTTTATTGGAGAATGGTATTAGAAAGTGAGATCTGGATATGAGGCATGCTCATTGTTATTGGGCCCTCAGATTATAGAGCAAGAAATATATTATGTGCAAATTGTAACATGTTATATACATTTGTCCACAAATATTTCTATACGAACTTGTATTTATATTAAGATAAACATGACTTCATTCTGATGTCTCTAAATCTAATCAGTTAGCACATGGGCCATTCTAGCCTTCTCCCCTTGGTTATCTGTAAATTCCCACTCCTGAGGTATCTTTTTAATGCATCATCTACTCCATGGAGGAATCCTGCTTGATCTGTCCTGATGTTGCTCTCTGTCATGTGTCTAAGTGAAAGCATGATGACTTTCTACTTGGTGTGGTCACTGCTTAAATGCACCTGGGCCTTTGGTGCAGCAGCTTTCAACAGAAACTGATTGTTGGCGTAAATATGTGTCCATCCTCTCCAGGAGCCCACCCCTGTGTCCAGGCCCCAAAGAATGCCGACAGTAATACTCTGTTCGCAAGTACTCTATTGATTTTGTGATGCTTTTCTACTTTCTCAGGAAAAATGGTCTCTTGGTGTTTTATCTGTTGTTCAACCTGTAGTTGCAGGGTTACCTCCAGGGATTATGTTGTTATCATAAATCCACATATTAGGCTTAAAGCAGAATGGATTCAGGTTGTTGTTTTTTGTGTTTTGTTTTTGTTGTTTGTTTTTGTCTACAAACATCCAGATGCATGTGCCCTCTGGGATGGGTTATGTTAAAAGATCAGGAATATAGGAAGAATCCCCTCTGCAATGAACCAGCTTGTAATTATCCTAAGTGAAAGGCAAATGCATGCTGTTGAAATATTAGTTCATTGACTTTGTAGGTGGGATAAGAAGTTTGGACACACTCCCAGATTTATTCTGGGAAGCTACATTCAAATTTCAATTCAATTCTTAGTTAATAAAGAGAAAAATGCATGTGAGGAAACTGTCCTACATTTCAACTTACATTATTGGTTGGATTTCTAGTTCTTGTTCCTTGTGCCTTTCTTCCAGACAGTTAATCAGAGCAGCTACTGGTTTCCTACTTCTTAAATTGCTTTTCTCTTTTTCTCAGCATATTATTACTTTTACCAGATTTCTCTCATGCTTCACTCACATAGCTCTAACTCTACTTACCTATTTCTCACTTTCTGGTCTCTCTGATGAACAGGGCCTTTTTTCTATTCCCTTAGAATTAATTCATTTTAAGTAAGAATAACTCCAGTAGTGCCAAGGTGCAAGTGAGTAAGTACTCACCATTCCTACTGCCTTACTTAGTTTGGAAAGATTTTATGCTCCCTATTCCTCCACTTTGTTGCAACACACCATGTGGCTTTTGCTAATGTTGAAGGTAACAATGTGTTTTTAATCTAATTTACTAATGTGGAACAGCTTTCTTCTGAATCACAGTGGTGTAACCACTGACAACCAGAGCTTTGGCTCATGTTGAGTGTGAGTGCGTAGGATCAGGAAATAGAATTTTCCAGTATCTCACTATCCCAATTTAATCTTTATCAATCTTAGTGAATTAATTAGCAAGTAGTAAGTGGTGCTATATCAGTAAATGTTTATGAACAATTGTGTAGTTTCTTTGAATGCTTGTCGTCCAAAAGCCATGCCATTGAGTTCAACCAGGCTTTTATTGTTGTTCTCACTTATTTTATTGGATTATTTTTAGACATTCTTCTCCACATCCTCCATTTCAGTCTCATGCTAACAACTGACATTATCCCTTATTCACCTAACACTCTTTTTTTTTTTTCCCTTTCCCTCTAGATCTATGCTCTTATGCTTCTTTTCAGGGAAGCAGTGTCTTACACTCTAAAGTGAATCTCTTCTATCCTCATTCCTTATGTCATGAGACCCTGCTGGGGGCATCTACAACATTTCTGTCTCCTCTCTTTTCTGCTTTAAAATAAGCTCAAGTCTCCTTTCATTTAGGAAAGAAAAAAAAAGCATGACTATTTTGTACTTTGAGGCTACCATCTTACTCTCCTTGTGTTTGTTACCAGTCTCTTAGATCTTCGCTTTCCATGTCCCACCAGCCATTCTCACTGGCATCCTGAAGTCTGGCTTCCCTCCCCATCACTGGACCGATAATGCTCCTGCAGAGGTCACCAGTGGCCCTTTCATCAATTTCACGACATCCTGACTGCTCATTATCTCTGTCTTGACATTGTTGGATTGAGCTTTCGAAACTCTTCTCTTGGTTGGTCTTCATGACACAATAGTGCAGTGTTCCCTTTACTTCATTGTTTCCCCTTTTCCAATTTCTTTCTTCTTCTTTTTATCTCCCTACTCCCTAACCACAGCATTCTGAAAATCGGCCCTCATTAACTCTGCTTTCTTTTATTTACACTGTCTCCTACCTATAAACTCATCCACACTCAGCAGTTCAACCATTGGGATGATTTAAGGTTCCTATCTGTAGGCAAGACCCATCTCCTGAATTTCAGCCCTGGATCACCTACTGGCCAGTTACATTTGGTTGCACCCCTTCATCTCAAACTGAGAATATCTAAATTAGAAATAATTCTCTTTCTCTGGCCCCTAAATTGACTCATCTTCCTATTTCTGTACTTCTGATAGGATTTTTATCATTATGCTTGATGCCAGGCTATCCAAAATGTCAGATTTTTGTGTGTCTCCATTTCTCTTTCTGTCCATATCACTTAGATCTCTTCTTTTTCAGTCTTACGGTGTCCAATATTGCTCATAACTTGACTTACCGTGCCTGGTTTGTTGCCTTAAACTCTTAAGCAAAAGCCCTAATCTACAACTTCTTTTTGTATCAAAATGCACTTGAAAACTGAGAAGATCCTAATTTTCTTACAGTAACACTTTTATCCCAAAACAAGCTCTTCTCAAAAAGAATGCATGGCTTCCTTATGGCGTGCACAGTAAACATCTCAAAGTCTTTGAATGACAGATAAAAAAAAATATGGGAATATTTTTAGGGGTCTTTATTTGGGAAGCTATGTAAAAATAATGAAGAATAAAAAATTAATTTTCTTAAAGTATATTTTGGTGGACGGGTTAGTAAGATTGAGGCAGGAATACCATTTGGGAGTTAAATAATCCTCAAATTAAGTGATGGATAAGAACTTAAAATGATATAGTGAAAAGACCAACTTAAGAGAGGAGAAATCATCTAGTGTTAAAGATTGATGTACGAGTTGTGAGGATGAGGGAAAGGAAAAAAAAAACTAGAAATAACTGCCAGTTTCAAGGATGGTGATGTGTAAAATGTGGGAAAATTAAATATATAGGAAAGTAGGAAAATAGAACGGTATGGGGACAGAGAGAGTTTGTGATTTCCATTTTAAATATATGGTGTTACTGATACTCTCAAGTAATATGTCAAACAGACAACCTGAGATATGTTAGGAACTTTTAAACATAGGATTCCTTCTCTGAGCAATTCTCATGGTTTTTCCTAAAAGGAAAGATCATAGAACCATATATGGATAATAGTCCTTTAAGCTTGAGAGGGTGTTCTGCCACTTTAGAGCGAGTAGGCCCTACAGATTTCAATCATACATCATGGTCAGAAAGAATAATCACATACAATAAATTATTGGAATTAAGATAAATATAAAAAAAGATTCCTTTATGCATGACCGTATTCCTATCTTGTTTCTTCCGGAGTCCATCAAGGAGGTGAGGAAAAAAGAGGAGCTATTAATTCATTCTCATTATTTATGTTCCAAGAAGTGTCAGTTGATGTTTTTTGTTTGTATGATGTTCACACTTACTACCCTTTCCAACTGCTAATTCATTTATTACTCCCCTGTTCACTTTATCTTTATTGGTATTGGAGTTTCAATCATGACTTTTTTTTTTAAAGCAATGTTTTTGCTAAGAAACACACACACACTCTGAACACCATCACCTCCATGCAAAGCTGCCACTCTGGCTTTATGTACCCCTTCAAAATTAGTTACTGTTTTTATAAGTAAAATTTCAACAATTTTATACCTGCCCAACTCAAGCATACTGGTTCCTATCTAGGCCTCAGAATTTCAGCCCAAGATCTAGGCAAAGAAAACGATTACAAATGTGAAAAAAAGCACATAATAGAAATTTAGAGTGGATGGGAAAAGAGTAAGAGACAGAACCCAGGCTCTTAGGCCAATATTAAACATCCCACTGCACAGGAAGCTCCCGAGCAGAACCTGAGTCCTATGAGACTGGTCCTCCAGCCTAGGACACACTTTAGGATAGACTGAGACACAAACCTGGTAACTTCAAGGCTCAAACATTTTCACTTCTAGGAAGTCGACTCCTTATTGGGAGCAGGACTTAGAAGGTTTCTAAGTGCCCAAATAGCTTCAGTAAGGCCATCACTTATCCTGCTGTTCAAAGTAGGGTTTCTATAAAAAATGTCTCTTTCTGGTCACCAACATTTGCCCAACTTCAGTGAAATGGCACAGAAAGTTGCTTGGAGACTTATATGCTCATGCCTCTAAGTGTAGATGTAGATATATGTGTGATCCCACACCTCACACACGGTATTTTTCGCCTCCTTCAAGTCGTGACTTTACTTCTTTATCATTCTATACTCTGCTTTCTGACAACAGCTACCTAGACTCTTTTGCATCTTACTGTATATGAAGGATAAAGATGCAAGAATTAATATGTTCCAACAGAAGTCACACTTCAATCTACACAAACTCATCCAAATGTCCAAAGAGGAAAAAACAATCTGGAAATGCAATCAGAGATTCAGCATAAGGTACAATTCTTCCTTATTGCTTTGGGCTTGCCTTCAACAAGATTAAACATTATGTACCCTCTGAACCTCCCTAAACTTTTCCCTCCCTGAAACATCACTGTTCTTTGTCCCATCTTTTGGGATTCAACTAATACAGTTACATAATAGCTAGCTAATAATCACTTTATATTTTAACCTTTAAAAACTGTATTTTCCATTTTAGGTAAGAGATCTTATTGTCTTAATTAATGAAATCAATATTATATATGTATGGGTTGTCACTAAAAATATTAGGTACAAAGGCCATAAATTCCTTTCAATTTACTCAAATGCTCCTAATATATCAGTTTTATAAATGGTATTGACCTTCTTAAAGAAGAAGGTCATCTTCTGGCCTTCTTTAAGAAGAAGAAGAAAGAAACATCTTCTGGCTGCCCTGATTTTTTTTCTATTAGTTTTCTCTTTTCTATTCGATTGGTATCTTCTCGGTTCTTCAAATATAGGTGGCCTCCTCCACCTACATTTAAGTGAGATTGTGCATTTGAAATGTTAAGTCCATAGCTCATGCTTGTACCACCAAATACCTCTCCACTAGACTAGCAGATAATGTGAACAAATACAAATATTAATATGAACACAACTGTATGGATAAAAGTTGATCAAAACAAGTAGTTCTTGAGCCTGCCTGTCCCCTCCAATTCACTTTATTTACCTTTTCCTCTAACAAACTGGGGAACTTTCAAATATGCCCATGAAAGACAAAAGGCTATACTACCTCTTTTCCTAGAGGTTGTGCAAAAAGTATTTCACTGTACCCAGATAAGAAAATGGGTTTCTGCACATTCTTTCCTGTGTCTGTGTTATTGACTTGGTGAACTTTGCTGTGGAAGTGAAGGCAACAACCGGATAAGCATAGTCTTACCTCTCCCTTTGGACAGCCAACAAGATTTCAAATTACAGCAAGGTCCCTCCAGGGTCAAGTTCAGCATCATTTCAAATGAAGTTGCAGGCCCCTTCCCTTCAAGTTGAATGAACAAAAAATGTCAACTTCAGATTATTGCTCAGCATCTTTTAAAGAACAAACATTAATTACATGCCTATTATGTGTCAGGTACTGCCCTAACCAGATGCATTATTCCTCCAATGTTCACTACTTTGGTGGGGGAGGTTGACTCATCGGGACCCACTTTCCATTGTCAAGGCAATTTGTGATCTTAGTAATTTAAAAAAAAAAAAAAGACCAACGTACCTAGAAATAACTCCGGAGGTTTATATTCTGTGAATAGCCAAAGAATTACATGGGAGGCTGTCAATGCAGATTTTAATAAGGCTTAGATACACCACAAAAACCCCTTCCTGTAGCAAAGCATTACTCAGACCTTTCCAATTTCAGCTCTTTGCCAAGACAACATCATAACCACCCACAGCATATGACAGGGGCTGGAGGGATTACCAGGAGAGACAGGTCAAATCACATGCCACTGCTCCATTTTTCTGCTAGGGGAAAGATGCTGGATCTTCATGTTGTGATTTCTTAACATTTCTGACACGTTTTACAAGACACTGTAGCACCTGTGTCTCTCCCAAAGCCCTCCTCAATTGATACAAATGTTCAGAACCACTAGATCCTACTTATTGAATATGTGAAAGGCAAAAAGAATTGTAAGACCAAATAGGAGTATAGACTACCAACAGAGGCCTTTAGTGAATGGTAAAGAAAAATAGAGGAATATACTATTGCTCAAACCAAAAAGGCAGGAATCCGAAATGTTGTTTAAACCCAGAACAGCAAAGATTCCAGACTCCCACTGCTTAAATGGGAAGCACAAAATATACCCTTAACTCTGATGCAGGCCCTTGAAATCTTACTTCAACTACTTTTACTATGACTATAAATGCTTACTATAATGATAAAAATTCATGCAATTTATTTCTAAACCATCAAGTGGAATTTTGCCCTAAAGGATGAAAGCTCCATTTCTGGGTAAGGACTCTCTCTCAGTGAACACTTTCCCTCATACAGAGTTTCACACTAAATCTCATTCTGAATTTCAGATTCATCTTGCATAAAATTTTTCTTAATGAATCTCTTTCTTTTATTGCAAGTGCAAACCCTAGAATTCTTGCCTAAACCTTTGTTGTCTTTCTCCAGAAAGCACCACTGTATACCTGGGATAACCTGATTTTAAATACTCATTTGACTCAGTGAGTGAGAACTTTGTGGAGAAAAATCTCACCAATTGCAGAAAATTTTTACATTTTTCTTCCACTTCCTGTGGTATCTTTGAAAATGGTTTTCTCCTCTAGCTTAAGAAATGAGTTTTAGAAGAATGAGGACAGTTCCAAGGACCTTTTATTTATATTACACATTTGCCCTGAGCTGGATATAAAGTGACAATCCCCAGCTCTATTTTCTCCTTTATAGAACTTTGGAATTGTTTCTTTTGAAAAAACAAAACAAAATAAAACAAAACAGATAAAACTCAGTTGAGCTTCTTCATCTGGGGCCTGTCCATAGGGGATATAAATTTCAGGATCTGAGTACGAGAAATAAGTTGCCTTACATCCAGTGTTCCAATCAAGGGAAAGTTATAAGTGGCAGGTTTTCTGTGTTGTTGGGATTTGTAGACACATAATTTCTGTTTACTTACAGAAAATAATTTGTTAAAAATGAAGAGAATGTTGTTTACAGTTTTGGCTTAAAAAAATAGAAGCACCTGTTGGAGAGTGAAATTCTACTCATAAGATAATCAGTGACCCTAATACAATCGACTATTTCCCTAATATCCTGAAAACGGAAATCTGGGATTTCCAACTGAAGTATTTTTTCTCAAATTTATCATATGCTTGATGAAATTAATGTATGTCTGGATATTATTAAAGAGATAATAGGATTATAGATCTTACCAGGCCTCTCCCTTGACTAGGTAGGTAAAGAAGACTGTGTTTTCTTTGTGTCTCCAGTTACAAGAGTTTATTAAAAGCTTCCTATAGAATATTGGGTAAGAACACTATGAACCTCCCAGAGGCCCTGAGTGTCGTGTTCGCTTTTGGATGCCCAGCACCTAGCACATTGCCTGACACAAAAAGACTACTTAGGGATGTTCTTTTAAACTGCTTTGGGACAGCTGAGAAGAAAAGAAGATTTCTTTCACTGAGTTTATAATCTTACTGAATACATTTAACATGCACAAAACAAAGAGTTTAAGAAAAATTACCAGGAATAAGGTAATCCTAACTGTAGAAAATGGCCAATCTCAAAGTTTAAAAGAAGTTGAGCAAATCGACTCTCCTTCTGTAGATCAAGTCCTGCTGTTCCTATATTTAAAAGTGAGCCTTGGGGCCCCTGGGTGGCTCCATCGTTTAAGTGTCTGACTCTTGATTTTGTCTCAGGTCATGATCTCAGGGTCATGGGGTGGAGCCCCATGATGGGCTCCACACTCAGTGAGGGAGTCTGCTTGAGATTCTTTCTCTCCCTCTTCCTCTGCCCCTCCCCTGCTTGCTCACTCTTTCAAATAAATAAATCTTTAAAAAATAATAATAAAAATCAATTTACCTGAGCCTCTAGAAAGATATCTCTAAATGGTTTGGGAACAGAACCACGTCAGAATTTTAACACTACAACCAAGATGTAAAGATCTTTCAAGAAAACAAACACATTACTGCTTTCTGGTAAATTAATGTATTTGAAGTGTCAATAGTAAACAAAATGAAGGGAGGAGGTAACATTTATCACTGACCTGGAAAAACATCCAAGAGTTTGCAGTTATCTTTTTTTTTTTTAAGATTTTATTTATTTTTTTGACCGAAGGAGAGAAAGAGCACAAAAGCAGGGGGAGCAGCAGAGGGAGGAGGGAGAAGCAGGCTCCCCACTGAGCAGGGAGCCCGATGCGGGGCACCATCCCATAACCCTGGAATCATGACCCGAGTCAAAGGCAGATGCTTAACAGACTGAGCCACCTAGGCACTCCATAGCTCATTATCTCTTAAAAGCTATTATTCCTTTGTTTTGGTGAACAAGAGCTTTTTCATGAAGTATCCAGGCTATCAAATTCCAGTGGCACTGAGTATTTCTCGAGAAATTTCAGGAGGTAAAAGGGGCTAGCAGATTAGACATTAAATATCTTGTTAGACTGAGGACTTCCAAAGAGAAAGAAGTTGAATATGGTAGCATTAAACAATACACATAAAGCAATACAAATGCCCAGAAATGATCTAACACAACCCTGAGACAAATCCCTTAAAATTACTTAAATGCCTTGGCTTTTTATAACAATGCATTTAATTAGATGCTATTTACTTAGGTTTATTAATTCATACAAGTAGCACAAAATTTTTAAAAGTTCAGTCTTCCTCACATCCTGGTATTCCAGAAGTGCCATCACCTTCCCCAGGTTTGTGGATCCTTCCAAAATATTCTACGCATACCTAAGCACATTTATATATGTATATGGTACATACAAATGCAGATATACACATATTTCTCTAATTTTAAAATTTTCTTTAAAACCTGAAATATTTCAAGTATACAGAAATTGCATAATATAGTACATAGCGTGTACTTAACACCTAGACTTTTTAAAGCTTAACATTTTTGTGATTTTTGTTTCAAATATAATTTTTTAAAGAAATAGGATGCTGGAGATACACAGCTGAATCCACCAATAACCCAGTTGTTTTTTTTTCCTTCCCTGAGGCTAACATTCCCTGAAATCAATGTGTATGCATGCTGTGGTGAAAGAGTTGACCAAATACTTCTCAAGTCTGTTGCTGTACAAGCACCAGATTATTATGATTCCCTGGTTGTTCTTTGATGACTTTAGCAAAGTATTACCAAAAAATGGAGAGGAGTTCAGGCAAGAATGGACTTTGTTTCAAAGGCCAGCTAAGAAATTTTTATTGAACGGAAATAAAGCTGGGACAAACATAAAATTAAGGGTATTGTCTTCCTACCCAAGCTTAATGTTTTAGGTGCTCTTAATCCAACACCACTATATGAGGGGGAGGGCAAGTAAAGCAAGTTTCTCTGGGAAATTGGGAGATGTGGAAGCTTTATGCCTTGGTGGAGGAGTATATTTTTATCACTGACAATGTTTAGAAATGTTGGGGCATGCAGGAAATAAATAGGGGCCCATCTTTTGGTCTACCATTGCTTTTAAATTTTCTACAGACTCATAGCTTCTACCCTGGTCAGACATTCCTGTTGCCTCCTCTCCTTTGGTGTGTCACTGGACCAAAAAGTTAGGAAATAAAAGAGGTAAAGTTTAAGAACCACATCCATAAAGAATTTTGAATGTGGGTCGGCGGAGAAGGTGGCGGAGGACTAGGAGACCTGGATTTCGTCTGGTCTCAGGAATTCAGCTGGTTAGGAATCAAACCATTCTGAACACCTACGAACTCAACAGGAGATCGAAGAGGGGAGTAGCAACAACTCTCTGAACAGAAAAGCGACCACTTACTGGAAGGTAGGACGTGCGGAGAAGTGAATCCCAGGCGATATTCGGGAGGATAGACGGCGGGGGAGGGGGCCTCCGTCGGCGCTTCTGGCAAGTGCTAGAGCCGCGGAGCACAAAATCGGACCTTTTAGAAGTCGGCTCCGCGGAGGGACGTCGCTCCAGTGGCTAAGCGGGGGGTGGAACCCTCGCGGGACAATGTGGTCTCAGGACCCTTGGGGTCACAGAAAGACCGGGGGTGCCTGAGTGCGGCAGAGCTCCCAGGGATCGGAGCGGGGAAGCCGGCTGCAGAGACGGAGCCGAGGCGCGGGCGCTCAACTCGGGATGGCCATAAACTGTGATCCGCGGCCCAGTCGGGCCACTGCTCCTCCAGCAGGGACCCAACAAGCGGCAGAGCCGGGGACACTCCCCTTCCTCCCCCGGGGAGGAGCGGCGCGGGAGCGCATCGCAGGGATCTGCTGGGTTTGGAGACTCCACACGGGGTCGGGTGCCAGACATAGAAACGCTCGGTCACAGGCCGGGTGAGCACGGAGTGCGGCCGGAGACCGGGGACACGGGAGTGACTGCTTTTCTCTGGGGGCGCACTGAGGAGTGGGGGCCCGAGTTCTCAGCTCCTCCGGGTGGAGATTAGGAGGCCACCATTTTCACCCTGGTCCTCCAAAGCTGTACCGAGAGCTTGCAGGGAACAAGAGCTCCTGAGAGCAAACCCGAGCAGCTTGCTTAGCCCAGACCGACAAGGGCGGGGCAATTCCGCCTCCGGCAAAGACATTTGGGAACCACGGCAACAGGCCCTTCCCCCAGAAGATCAGCACGAACAGCCAGCAAGCCAAGACCAAGTTTACCGATCAAGGAGAACGGAGAACTCCAGCGCTAGGGGAATACTGCACATAAAATTCATGGCTTTTTTTTACTATGATTCATTAGTTTTTCAAAGTTAATTTTTTAACTGTTTTTTTTATTTTTCTTTTTCCCTTTTTCAACCAACATCTTATCAATCCCCTTTTAAAAAAACATTTTTTATTTTTCATTTTTAGAGTCATATTTTATCCCTTCATAGTAGTTACCCTTATTTTTGGCATATATATATAAGTTGTTCTTTCTTTAAAATTTTAAGATACAGTTTCTTCTAACAGATCAAAATATACCCTAAATCACTAGTGTATGGCTTTGTTCTAGTCTCCTGCCTGATCACATTCTCTCCCTTTTTATTTCTTTTTTTTTTAATCTTCTTCTTTCTTTTTTCAAACAACTTCTTATCTTATCAATTCCTTTTATAAAATCTTTTGTAATTTTCATCTTTACAGTCATCTTCCATCCCTCCATTGTATCAACCCTTATTATGTACATATATGTCTTTCTTCCTTTAAAATTTTAGGTGGCACTTTTTTCTAAGAGACCAAAATATGCCTAAAATCTAGTGTGTGGCACTGATCTATACACTAGCCTGATCATATTTGATAATATTCTGTTTTTTTTGTATTGTTCTGTTTTAGTTTCTATCTTTTGTTTTTGTGGTTTTTTTTTTCTCTTTCTTTTTTCTTTCTTTCCCTTTCTTTTCCCCAGGTTTCAGGTCTTTTCTGATTTGTATAGAGTATATTTCCTGGGGGACATTGTTAACCTGTTAGCATTTCGTTCCCTTATTCATCTATTCTCCTCTGGACAAAATGACAAGACGAAAAAAATCACCTCAGCAAAAAGAACAAGAGGTGGTACCGTCAGCAGGGACATACTCAATACGGACATTAGTATGATGTCAGACCTAGAGTTCAGAATCATGACTTTAAAGATACTAGCTGGGCTTGAAAAAAGGGTGGAAGTTATTAGAGAAACCCTTTCTGGAGAAATAAAAGAACTAAAATCTAACCAAGTCAAAATCAAAAAGGCTATTGATGAGGTGCAATCAAAAATGGGGGCACTAACTGCTAGGATAAACGAGGCAGAAGAGAGAATCAGCAATATAGAAGACCAAATGATGGAAAATAAAGAGGCTGAGAAAAAGAGAGAGAAACAACTACAGGATTACAAGGGCAGAATTCTAGAGATAAGCAATACGATAAGACGAAACAACATTGGAATAATTGGGATCCCAGAAGAAGAAGAAAGAGAGAGAGGGGCAGAAGGTATATTGCAGCAAATAATAGCAGAGAACTTCCCTAATGTGGGGAAGGAAACAGGCATCAAAATCCAGGAGGCACAGAGAACCCCTATCTAAATCAATACAAATAGGTCAACACCCCAACATCTAATAGTAAAACTTACGATTCTCAGAGACAAAGAGAAAATCCTGAAAGCAGCTCGGGAGAAGAGATATGTAACCTACAATGGTAGAAATATTAGATTGCCAACAGACCTATCCACAAAGACCTGGAAGGCCAGAAAGGACTGGCATGAGATCTTCAGAGCACTAAACGAGAAAAATATGCAGCCAAGAATGCTATATCCAGCTAGGCTCTCATTGAAAATGGAAAGAGAGATAAAAAGCTTCCAGGACAAACAAAAACTAAAGGAATTTGCAAACACAAAACCAGACCTCCAAGAAATATTGAAAGGGGTCCTCTAAGCAAAGAGAGAGCCTAAAAGCAGCATAGATCAGAAAGGAACACAGACAATATACAGTAACAGTCACCTACAGGCTATACAAGGGCACTAAATTCATACCTTTCAATAGTTACCCTGAATGAAAATGGGCTCAATGCCCCAATCAAAAGACACAGGCTATCAGATTGGATTAAAAAACAAGACCCATCAATATGCTGTCTGCAAGAGACTCGCTTTAGACCCAAAGACACCCCCAGATTGAAAATGAGGGCGTGGAAAACCATTTACCATGCTAATGGACACCAAAAGAAAGCTGGGGTGGCAATCCTTATATCAGACAAATTAGATTTTAAAACAAAGACTGTAATAAGAGATGAAGGACACTATATCCTACTTAAAGGGTGTATCCAACAAGAAGATCTAACAATTGTAAATATCTATGCCCCTAACATGGGAGCAGCCAATTTTATAAGGCAATTAATAACCAAAGCGAAGAAACACATTGACAACAATACAATAAGAGTGGGGGACTTTAACACCACCCTGACTTAATGGACAGATCATCTAAGCAAAAGATCAACAAGGAAATAAAGACTTTAAAGGACACACTGGACCACATGGACTTCACAGACATATTCAGAACATTCCATCCCAAAGCAACGGAATACACATTCTTCTCTAGTGCCATTGGAACATTCTCCAGAATGGATCACATCCTAGGTCACAAATCAGGTCTCAACCAGTACCAAAAGATTGGGATCATTCCCTGCATATTTTCAGACCACAATGCTTTGAAACTAGAACTCAATCAGAAGAGGAAAGTCGGAAAGAACTCAAATACATGGAGCCAAAGAGCATCCGACTAAAGAGTGAATGGGTCAACCAGGAAATTAAAGAAGAATTAAAAAAATTCATGGAAACCAATGAAAATGAAAACACAACTGTTCAAAATTTTTGGGATACGGCAAAGGCAGTCCTGAGAGGAAAGTATATAGCAATAAAAGCCTTTCTCAAGAAACAAGAAAGTTCTCAAATACACAACCTAACCCTACACCTAAAGGAGCTAGAGAAAGAACAGCAAATAAAGCCTAAACCCAGCAGGGGAAGAGAAATCATAAAGATCAGAGCAGAAATCAATGAAATAGAAACGAGAAGAACAGTAGAACAGATCAATGAAACTAGGAGCTTGTTCTTTGAAAGAATTAACAAGATTGATAAACCCCTGGCCAGACTTATCAAAAAGAAAAGAGAAATGACCCAAATCAACAAAATCATGAATGAAAGAGGAGAGATCACAACCAACTCCAAAGAAATACAAACAATTATAAGAACATACTATGAGCAACTCTATGCCAGCAAATTAGAAACCTGGAAGAAATGGGTGCATTCCTAGAGTTGTATCAACTACCAAAATTGAACCAGGAAGAAATAGAAAACCTGAACAGATCTATAACCACTGAGGAAATTGAAGCTGTCATCAAAAATCTCCCCACAAACAAAAGCCCAGGGCCAGATGGCTTCCCAGGGGAATTCTATCAGACATTTAAAGAGGAATTAATACCTATTCTTCTGAAACTGTTCCAAAAAATAGAGATGGAAGAAAACTTCCAAACTCATTTTATGAGGCCAGCATTACCTTGATCCCAAAACCAGACAAAGACCCAATCAAAAAGGAGAATTACAGACCAATATCCTTGATGAACATGGATGCAAAAATTCTCACCAAAATACTAGCCAATAGGATCCAACAGTACATTAAAAGGATTATTCACCATGACCAAGTGGGATTTATCCCTGGACTGCAAGGATGGTTCAACATCCGCAAATCAAGCAACGTGATACAATACATTAACAAAAGAAAGAACAAGAATCATATGATCCTCTCAATAGATGCAGAAAAAGCATTTGACAAAGTACAGCAACCTTTCTTGATCAAAACTCTTCAGAGTATAGGGCTAGAGGGTCCATACCTCAACATCATAAAAGCTACCTATGAAAAACCTACAGCGAATATCATTCTCAATGGGGAAAAGCTGAGAGCGTCAGGAACACGGCAGGGATGTCCACTGTCACCACTGCTATTCAACATAGTATTAGAAATCCTAGGCACAGCAATCAGACAACAAAAAGCAATCAAAGGCATCCAAATCGGCAAAGAGGAAGTCAAACTCTCACTCTTTGCAGATGATATGATACTGTATGTGGAAAACCCAAAAGACTCCACCCCAAACTGCTAGAACTCATACAGGAATTCAGGAAAGTAGCAGGATATAAAATCAATGCACAGAAATCAGTGGCATTCCTATACACCAACAACAAGACAGAAGAGAGACAAATCAAGGAGTCGATCCCATTTACAATTGCACCCAAAACCATAAGATACCTAGGAATAAATCTAACCAAAGAGGCAAAGGATCTGTACTCAGAAAACTATAAAATACTCATGAAAGAAATTGAAGAAGACACAAAGAAATGGAAAAACGTTCCATGCTGATGGATTGGAAGAAGCAACATTGTGAAGATGTCAATGCTACCTAGAGCAATCTACACATTCAATGCAATCCCCATCAAAATACCTTCCACCTTTTTCAAAGAAATGGAACAAATAATCCTAAAATTTGTATGGAACCAGAAGAGACCCCGAATAGCCAGAAGAATGTTGAAAAAGAAAACCAAAGCTGGCGGCATCACAATTCCGGACTTCAAGTTCTATTACAAAACAGTCATCATCAAGACAGTATGGTACTGGCACAAAAACAGACACATAGATCAATGGAACAGAATCGAGAGCCCAGAAATGGACCCTCAACTCTATGGTCAACTCATCTTCAACAAAGCAGGAAAGAATGTCTAATGGAAAAAAGACAGTCTCTTCAACAAATGGTGTTGGGAAAATTGGACAGCCACATGCAGCAGAATGAAACTGGACCATTTCCTTACACCACACACAAAAATAGACTCCAAATGGTTGAAAGACCTAAACGTGAGACAGGAGTCCATCAAAATCCTAAAGGAGAACACAGGCAGCAACCTCTTTGACCTCAGATGCAGCAACTTCTTCCTAGAAACATCGCCAAAGGCAAGGGAAGCAAGGGCAAAAATGAACTGTTGGGATTTCATCCAGATAAAAAGCTTTTGCACAGCAAAAGAAACAGTCCACAAAACCAAAAGACAACTGACAGAATGGGAGAAGATATTTGCAAATGACATATCAGATAAAGGGCTAGTATCCAAAATCTATAAAGAACTTATCAAACTCAACATCCAAAGAACAAATAATCCAATCAAGAAGTGGGCAGAAGACATGAACAGACATTTTTCCAAAGAAGACATCCAAATGGCCAACAGACACATGAAAAAGTGCTCAACATCGCTCGGCATCAGGGAAATCCAAATCAAAACCTCACTGAGATACCACCTCACACCCGTCCGAATGGCTAAAATTAACAAGTCAGGAAACGACAGATGTTGGCGGGGATGCGGAGAAAGGGGAACCCTCCTGCACTGTTGGTGGGAATGCAAGCTGGTGCAGCCACTCTCAAAAACAGTATGGAGGTTCCTCAAAAAGTTGAAGATAGAACTACCCTACAACCCAGCTATTGCACTACTGTGTATTTACCCCAAAGATACAAATGTAGGGACCTGAAGGGGTACGTGCACCCCAATGTTTATAGCAGCAATGTCCACAATAGCCAAACTTTGGAAAGAGCCAAGATGTCCATTGACAGATGAATGGATAAAGAAGAGGTGGTATGTATACACAATGGAATATTATGCAGCCATCAAAAGGAATGAGATCTTGCCATTTGCAACGACGTTGATGGAACTGGAGGGTGTTATGCTGAGTGAAATAAGTCAATGAGAGAAAGACATGTATCATATGACCTCACTGATATGAGGAATTCTTAATCTCAGGAAACAAACTGAGGGTTGCTGGAGTGGGGGGGTGGGAGGGATGGGGTGGCTGGGTGATAGACATTGGGGAGGGTATGTGCTATGGTGAGCACTGTGAATTGTGCAAGACTGTTGAATCACAGATCTGTACTTCTGAAACAAATAATGCAACATATGTTAAGAAAAAAGAAAAAGAAGAAGATAGCAGGAGGGGAAGAATGAAGGGGAGTAAGTCGGATGGGGAGACGAACCATGAGAAACGATGGACTCTGAAAAACAAACTGAGGGTTCTAGAGGGGAGGGGGGTGGGGGGATGGGTTAGCCTGGTGATGGGTATTAAAGAGGGTACGTTCTGCGTGGAGCCCTGGGTGTTATGCACAAACAATGAATCATGGAACACTACATCAAAAACTAATGATGTAATGTATGGTGATTAACATAACAATAAAAAAATTTAAAAAAAAAGAATTTTGAATGTGGCTAATGGGACAAGAATTGGACAGGATGTAAACAGATTTAGCTTACACAAAATTCTTCAAAGAATTGTACTATCAAAAAATCCAAACTCTAACTCGCAAAATTCTCTGATTGTTTCACCCATGAAGTCCCCAAGAATGGTTTAATCTTGAGCACAAACACCCTCCTCAGATGTGTCCCAAAGTGAATGGACAAAAAAGAAATTCTTAGAGGGTAAGACAGGGACCACAAAAAAAACAAAAACAAAAACAAGGAAGTTACCCTAAGAAGCCAATGTAGACAGATTGGCAAAGCAAGGAACTTACTTCTCTGTCTGGGCGAGGAGTGTCTCTGATTACTGAGCATCAATGTTTGGTGACTTCTATGGATCACTGAATGGGGGGGGTGTTATTGCAGTTCTTCCTTCTTGCATTCTGGATTTGTCTATGTCATAGTGTAGGAGGGTGCATGGGCCACAACCTGTTTTCAGAAATGGCTAGACCGTGGAAAGATACGTCCAGACCTAATGGAGACAACCACATCTAGCCGAGAAATTTTGGCCAGTTGTTTGCCATACTGTCTGGAACTTTAAATCGTCTATCTTGTGAGGTGAGTGTTATATGGGAGAGAAGAAATGTGTCTAGAGATATTTGGGTGGCCAGTAGGAAAAAGTGAGTCACATTGTTGGTTGTGTGCCGAAATCCACTCTGGTCTTCCTCCCAAGGTTATACCTGTCCAGTGAGAGACTTCATTTCCCATCTCTAATGTAACTAAGGTTTTAGAATGCTAGCAGAAATGAGTAGAACTCCCTCTTACTTTCTTAAAAGGAAATGGCTACTCTATTCCTCTTTTCTCTTTCCCCAGCATTTGGTATATGATCTTGCTCATGACCCAGCTTTGATCATACAGATGAGTACAGGAAGGGCAAACCAAATGACAGAAGGAGCCTGAAATCCTGGAAGACAGATGTACCTCCACTCACTGGACTGATCACACAGACTGCTCCATAAGAAAGCAATGAACTTCCATGGTATTTAAGCCACAGAATTTTGGGTTCTCATTGTTAGAGCAGCTTGGTATTTACCCCTACCAGTGTAATATGCATAGTTCCAGTTCATTCATTTTAACTGTCCTAGAATATACCCAAATATATTTATATATTTCCTTATTTATGACCAGTTACAATTATTTCTAGCTTTTAGCTCCTGCAGCAAATGCAGAATTGAACATCTTTCTGTCTATGTCCTATGAGATTTTTCTAAGGCCATGTTGTCCAAGGTAATAGTCACTAGCCACATGCTTTAATTCAATTTAAATTATTTAAATATTAAATATTTATTTTCTCACACTAGCCACATTTTAAGTACCCATTATCCATATTAGTCACTTTCTGGGCTATGGCTACCATATTGGACAGTATGAATATAAGTCATTTCTGTCATCACAAAAAATTCTTCTGAACAGCATTGTTTAAGGACAAACCTAGTAGAAAGACTTCTAGGTTACAGAATTTGCACATCTTCAATGTTATTAGATAGTGTCAAATAACACATCAACCTGATTAGGACCATTTATAGTAGTTCATAAGAATTTTTATTTGCTGACATCCTCACCTAAACTTTATATTCTCAAAAATTTTAACTTTTGCTATGCTAGAGGTGGGTGGTATAACTGAGCAACTCTCCTTGTTCTAAATTTTCCATGACATTTACTCTATCTGTGCCCGTTATTCTATTACATGTTTTGGCGCTTTCTTAAATATTCCAAGAGTTCTTGTTATATTCTGGATACTAATCCTTGTTGGTTGTATGATCTGCAAACATCTTTTCTCCATATATGGCTTAGATTGCTTGCCAATTGCAATAACATGTATGGATCTAGGGAGTATAATGCTAAGTGAGATAAGTCAGAGGAAGACAAATACTACATAAATTCACTCGTGGAATTTAAGAAAAAAAAAAACAAAGAAAAAAGGGACCAAAAAAATCAGAGTCTTAGAGAAAAAAGTGGTGATTGCCAGAGGGGAGGGGGGTCAGGGGTTGGATAAAAAAGGTAATGGGGATTAAGAGTACACTTATCATGATGTGCACTGAGAAATGTATGGAATTGTTGAATCACTATACTGTACACCTTAAACTAAGATAACATTATATATTAATTATATTGGAATTAAAAAAATTAAAATTAAAAGACTACACTGAAACTTTTGTTACTGGTGTTTGGCTTTGAACCAAAGCAGTTTATAATTTTAATATAATTGCCTATCTCATTTTTATCCCTTAGGTATGTTATTTCATTTCTTAATTAAATAATCCTACCTTATATCAAGTTCATTAAGATATTTTCATATAAAAAAGTTTTGCTTTTAGGCGCCTGGGTGGCTCAGATGGTTAAGCGTCTGCCTTCGGCTCAGGTCATGATCCCAGAGTCCTGGGATCAAGTCCCGCATCAGGCTCCCTGCTCCTTGGGAGTCTGCTTCTCCCTCTGCCTCTCTCTCTCTCTCTGTCTCTCATGAATAAATAAATAAAATCTTAAAAAAAAAGTTTTGCTTTTAACACTGAGATCTTTAGCAGAAAGTTTCTGTATCATGTTGAGTAATTTAGTTTTAATTTCTATCTTATGGATAGTTAATTGTCTAAATATCATAAATTTAAATAATCCATCTTTCACACTTTGACATGTAATGCCAATTCTATTACATGCCAAATTCCCTTATCTTCCTGGGTCACTTTCAGAGCTGTCTATTGCACGTCATTAGTCTATGTGTCTATTCTACTAATAACATGACGTTTCATTTCTTAAAGATTATTGAAATGAGATTATCTTAGATCATTGAATCAGTGAACCCTCAATGTAATCATGGATCCTCATTAGAGAAGCAGAAGGAAATTTGCATGTGTGTGTGTGTGTGCGCACGCACACACACACACACACACACACACACACACAGAAGAATGTGATATGAAGGCAGAGCCAGATATTGGAGTGATGCGCCCACACACCAAGGAATAACATGAGGTAAGGAATGGATTCTCTCCCTGAGTGTATAGGAAAATAGCTTTGTTAACACCTTGATTTCAGCCCAGTGATACTGATTTTGGACTTCCAGAGTCCAGAACTTCTGCTGTTTTAAGCCACCAATATTGCAATAATTTGTTACATCTTCTACAGAAAACTAATTCAGATTTTGATACCTAGAAGAGATCCTTCTGGAATAAGTAATCAAATATGTGGAAGTGGCTTTGGACTTGGATAATGGAAATGGATAATGGTACAGATTGTTGTAGTGAATAGAAGGGGCCTCAATTGCCTTAAACAAACTGTTGGTAAAATATGGGTGTTAAAGGAGCTGTTGGTGAAGACACAGAAGGAAATGAAAAGCACAGTAGTAAAAATCTATGTCATCTGATAGAAAACACATCATCATAAACAGAATGTTTGTAGACATATGAATGCTAAAAGCAGTGCTTGTGAAGATTCATAAGGAAATAAGGAGAGTGTTATTGGAAAGAGGAAGAAAGATGCTCCTTGTTTCAGAGGGGCAGAAAATTTAGCCAAAGTGTGTTCTACCAAATAGAAGTCCAAATTTATGGCTATTCAACCTTTGTTAGTGCTGAAGACATTGGATACATGACTCATGGATTGCCTCAAACATCTCATCAGAAGCCAGGAATGGAGACGGGATTATCCATCAAAGATCTGTGAAGGTCCCACTTGTCTGGTGGTGTGAATGCCTGTGACATACACAAGGTTCCCTAGAGAAAAAAAAAAAAAAGAATAAGGAATTCATTCATGTGATTATATAGAAAGGCAAGTCCAAAATCTGCAGGGTAGGTCAGCAGGAGAGAGACCCAGAATAAGCCTATGTTACATGTCAAGTCCCAAATCCCTCTTCTGCAGAATTCCTTTTGCTCGGGGTGAAGGTCAGCCTTTTGGTCTTAGGCAAGACTTCAACTGATTAGGCAAGGCCCACCCACATTATAGAGAGTAATCTGCTTCACTTATTTTTTTTAACTAAAGTATAATTGATGTCTATTAGTTTCAGGGGTATTACACAGTGATTAAACAACTATATACATTACAAAATGCTCACCATGAGAAATATAATTACCATGCCTCACTACACAAAATTACTACAATATTATTGACTCTATTTTCTACGCTATGCTTTTTATCCCCATCTTATTTTATAACTGGAAGTTAGTACTTCTTAACCCCTTCATCTATTTTGCCTATCCTCCTACTCCTCTACCTCTGGCAACCACTCACTTGTTCTCTATGAATCTGTTTCTCTGTTGTTGTTTGTTTTGTTAGATTCTACATATAAATGAAGTCATATGGTATTTGTCTTTCTCCGTCTGACTTATTTCACTTCACATAATACACTCTAGTTAGATCCGTCCACGTCTGTTTCACTGATTTAAATGTTAATCTCATGCAAAAACACCCTCACAGAAAGACCCAGAATAATGTTTGACTATCTGGGCATCATGGCCCAGCCAAGTTGACACATAAAATTAACCATCATAATATTATCCCCGAGGAAACAACCTGGACTAAAAGCAACAGACACAGGACAAAATGAAAGAAGGTTTTCAGTCTCTCAATATTCAATAGGCTGGAGAAAGGCTGATAAAACTACTAAGCAGCAAAGAAATGCTGCCTTTCAAGAAAAAGGGAGGATGACCCTGAGAGCACAGCCTTGAACTCAGAGGCTGAAGCTGCAGGTGCAGAGGCATAGACCAGAGTCTCAAGCCCCAGAGACTTGAAACCTAATGGAGTTTCCCCCACCGGACTGAAAAATTGTCTAGGATTAGTGACCTCTTAATTCCTTCCATTTTCTACCTTTTGGAATGTATGTCTAAAATTAGTATATTACACTTGTCCCATCACTGTATTTTTAAAACAGGTAAGTTGTTTTCTATTTTCACAAGTCCAGTGGTGGCGGCAAATTCTGGACCAGGATGGATCAAAACCAGAGTCTCATCCATACCAGATTTATCTAAAGGATGAGACTTGGGAATGATGATAATTAGATGAAAGTTTGGACTTGAGTTGATGCTATAATGGGCTCAGACTCTTGGGTATGTTGGGATTCTCATGTGGGAAGAACATGAATCTTTGAGGGCCAGAAAATGGTCCCCACAAAAGACATTCAAACTGTAACTCCTGGAACCTGTGAATGTTATCTTATTGGAAAAAAGGGTCTATGTCATTATGATTAGGTTAAAAATCTTGAGAAAGGGAGGATTAACCACATGGTCCCTAAATACAATCCCACAAATTCTTATTAGAGAAGACAGGGGTATTTGAACACACACACACACACACACACACACACACACACACACACACACACACACACAATTCAAATAAAGATGGAGGTAGAGAACAGAGGAATACAGCCACAAGCCAAAGAAAGGGGGCAGCCAACAAGGAACAGATTCTTACCTAAAGTCCACCAGGAGTACAGCCTTGCCAACACCCTGATTTCAGCCCAGTGATACAGATTTTGACTGGTAACCTCCAGAACTCTGAGAAAAATTTTTATTGTTTAAGCCAAAAACTGTGATAATTTGTTACTGAATCCAGGGAAAACTAATAAATATATTTTTAGAATTTCACTGAATTTAGAAATTAATTTGTGGATCATTTTTGTATCTTCCCATCTGTCATCATGCATATACCAATCATTTTTTTTGATCTTCGCTTACATCCCTTAAGTTAAAAATTTTTCTTGCTAAAGGTCATGCGCATCTGTTGTTTGAGCTATTTCCTACAATTACTTACAGCAATTACAAATTACAGTATTTGTTGCTATTGTGAAGTGGATCCTTTTAGCATTATTATTACATTTTCTATTTATTACTCTTTGTGCCTATTGATTTTAGCATATCAGTATCATTTATCCAATCTACTCTAAAAAACTCATTTTTTCTATGAGTTTATAGACTTTTCTGGATTTCCTATCTAGAGAAGAATTTAATATGCAAATGGCAAGATTTTAGGATTCTTTTTATTCTTATTTCTATTTTTTTTTCTTCTTTAGAACAAGATAGAAGCACTACCTAAGACTGCCATGACTTTGTGGAACAGTCATGGTAATAGAAAATATCCTGTTCCCCCCCCACCTGCTGCTTATTTTAAAGAGACCATTTCTGTTTCACCATGAAATATGATATTTCCGTACACTTATGATGGGTACCTATTATCAATTAAGGGATTCTCTTTTATTCTTTTTTTTTTTTTACTGTGTTTACTAGGAGTTTTTTTCATGATTGGGTTGAGATCTATCAAATTATTTTTTTCTGCTTGGAATTAAGTTGTTATTTATTTATTTTAGGGGGTGGGGCAAAGGGAGAGGAAGAGAGAGAATCTTAGGCAGGCTCCATACCCAGCCCTGAGCCCAAAGCAGGGCTCAATCTCCTCTCTGACCCTGAAATCATGACCTGAGCTGAAATCAAGAGTTGGATGCTTAACTGACTGAGCCACCCAGGCAGCCCCATGTTATGTAAATAAATATTTACCATGCTTGGGGTTCTTAGGAGTCCTTGAAACTGTGGCCTGATGTCTTCCATCAGTTTGGAAAAATCCTCCACTATATAAGGTCTTCAACTGCTGCTTCTCTCTTCTCTCCTAGAGATTTCCCATACTCTAGACTTTCTCTACATATTCTCTACATCTTGCACCCGTTATTCTATTATTTTCCATCAGATTTTCTATGCTTCATTCTTCATGTATTTTTGTAAGCTGTCATCTAGTTCATCAGCTCTAATCTATTATTACAACCACTTAGCTCCGTCCATTTAGTCAACCCATCATTTCTGTTCTAGACTTCCCATTTTTTTAAAGATTTTATTTGTCAGATAGAGAGAGAGCGTGCACCTGAGTGCACAAGCAGGGGGAGTGGCAGGCAGAGAGAGAAGCAGGCTCCCTGCTAAGCAAGGAGCCCGATGAGAGGCTTGATCCTAGGACCCTGGGATCATGACCTGAGCCAAAGGCAGGTGCTTAACCAAATGAGCCACCCAGGCATCCCTAGACTTTCCATTTTTAATAGTTTCCAATTCTCTGCCCCAAATCTCAGTTTCTTATCTCTTTTAACAGCTACTCATTTAATCTTTTAAAGATTTATTTATTTGAAAGAGAGAGAGCATGCAAGTGGAGGGAGGGGCAAAGAGAGGGAGAAGCAGACTCCCCTGTGAGCACAGAGCCTGACACAGGGCTCCATCTCAGGACCCTGAGATCGTGAACTGAGCCTAAATCAAGAGTTGGACCCTTAAATGACTGGGCCACCCAGGCACCCCTACTCATTTAATCTTTTGAAACATATTTTACTGTCTCAAGTTTTTTCAAAAATTTTAGGCTGTGTTCATCTTATTTTCTCTATTATTTAAAGTCCTATATGTATTATTTCCTTCTTTTTACTTTCTTTGGGTTTACTGTATTATTTTATTAAAGTCTTGAGTTAAACACTTAGGGCATTCATTTTCCATCTTATCTTCTAATATAAATTTCCTAAATTTGCTTAAATATTATTATACATTATTTGCTATGTAATATATTCTTTATTTCGTTCTGACAGCTTTATTTTTTTCTCAGATCTTCCAGTTGCAGGTTTTTAAATTTTCAAAGGTATGATGTTTCAGATATCTTTTTATTAATTTCTTTTTTCTTTCTATTAACTTCTAAATTTTTTTTTACTATGGTCAATAATGTGTTCTAAATTACATTCTTTTCTATTGTTGAAACTTTGTTGATAGTCTAGTAGATGATTATTTACCATAAATGTCCCTTGTCCTTTAGAAGAATATATATTTATAGTGGAGGTTCTACATGAGTCTGTTGATGGTATTATCAGATACTGGTTCATTAATAATTTTTGGTGTCCTTGCCCTAAAAATTACTGAGACAGGTATGTTAAAATCTCCCATTTTGATTTAGGTTTGTTTCATGTGCTTTAAGACTATGTTTTGAGAGGCATACAAAATTACTTATAATGACTCCTTTATCTTTAAAATGTGTTTTGTTGTTCATTTTGTTTTGCTCTATTTTCTACTTTGCCTGATCTTAATAGTCCTACACACTATTATCCCATTCTGTGTGTACTGGCATCTTTTTCCATCTCTACTTTTTTTATCCCTTTACTTTTTAAAATAAAAAAAAAGTAGGCAATGCTGTTTAAAGAGGTACATCTAAATCTCTTTCTTTTGGCAAGTGAATCTGTGCGCATTTACTGTGATTACTAATATAGTTAAATTCATTTTGTGCCTTCTTTTTATCATGTCCCTTCTCCCCCAGTTTGCCATGATAATGATTAAGTTCTCTGTCTGCCTTTGGTGAGATGCAACTTCACTATGATGGTCTCAATGTAGATTTTTATTTAGCATACTCTTCCATTCCAAGTCAGGGCATTCTGCAATTCTGTGACTCTCTGTCATTGTGTCTTTCCCCCATGAGTTCTATTCTGTGTTTGGGGAACTTCTATCACTCAATCTTCCATGGCTCCTAACCATTTTTAAGGGCTGCATTCTGTATAATATCCTCTAATATATACCCCAATTTACCCATTCTTGTAAAATTATATCTCAACCACATTGTGAAAGCTTCTTCTATTCAATGGCTCATATAACATCCAGCATTCTCTGTTACTTCCAGTCTTGTCAAAGTACTTTAGTCTATCACTGAGGTTTTAGTTATACTTTCTTAATATCCTGAAGATTTTTAAATCTTTAAATTTTTCATCTGACTGTTCTCTTTTCTCAGGTTCTTGGGATGTTAACCCTCTTTGTTTTCAAAGTGGCTATGTCTGAGGGAGTACCTGATTTTCTGGGTTATGGGACTGTCCCCAAAGAGTGGTTTTACATATGCTTCTGTCAGCTGCCCTACAAAGTTCACTGGTTCAGCTTCCTTTATATGCTCACTTCTTGGCTTGAAATTTCTGAACTCCAAGGTCACTATAAATTCAAACTCCGCATCTGCATATGCCATCTGCTTGGGGTTTCAACTATTAAGACACTTCTATATTTCTATCTATAATCTTAAAGGCAACATTTCTGATTCTCTAATTTAAAGATTATAATCTCCTAGTCCCAAAGAGGCACCAGTTCTAAGATTATTGAAGGGATATCATGCCAGTTTATTGACTTGGAAGCTTAAGGCAATATTGCCTATCCTCACATTGTCATTAAGACTTTAGACCCACGTCCTTAAAGCCTATTGTTATGTCCACTACTCCCATGGATCATGGCAGCTTTCTCAGTTTCTGAGACTCGTAACTTGATTTCTATTCCATCTTAATTTCTAGCACCTGGGCTTTTTTTTCTTTCTTTTTTGAGCTTGCTATGTATAGAAAGCAATTATGGTTACTATATTTTATTCACCATTTCTATGTGTTTGGAGTGAGAAAGGAGTCAGTTTTACCTAAATATGCCTTGTTTTTAAGTTCTTATTCCTTAACATAGTCACACGCTCTTTTGTACCTTACTTTTTTCACCTAATAATCTTGCTATTAATCTCTATCAATACCTCTAAGTTGCTTTTGTCTCTGAATGGCTGCATAGTATCCCATTGTAATTATGCGGAATATTTATGTAACTAGACACTATTTGCAATATTTTTAAACAAAACATTTCCACTGCACAAGATGTGGAAAAGATAGAACACAGGTGTATGTTTCTAGCTCTTTTCCTTCCAGGTATAATTTTTATGTCTAAACATATGACTTGGTAACCTACACTATGATTTAAAAATACTGAGCACACTTTGATCTTTGATATTCCTTAAATGCTCTTCAGTAATTGCCATGACTATCTAGTAATATATTTAATTATTTAAATGTATATTTGTATATTAAAGTTGTTCCAAACTATTCACTAATATTAATGTCATAATGCCCATTATTACATATAAATATTTTTAGGTCTCATTATTACTGCTGATTTAGAATTACTGTAATGGATAGTCAGTTCTTAGGTATAAATATTTTTCTTTTGATACATATTATGAAATTGCCTTCTAAAATTGTATTCTAAATTGCCTGAAGTCCCTCCAAAAGAGTATAAGTGACTATTTCCTCATATTCTTTTCCATGTTTTCACATTTTTCCAATTTTTGCTGAAATGGTGGGCAAAAAGTTGGCATTTCTTTGTTTTAATTTACATTTACTTAGTGGAGCTAGGGATCTCTTCATATGTTTACTTTTGTTTCCTCAGTGAATTGCCTGTTTATCCTTTTACCCATTTTTCTATTGGAATATTTTTTCTTTGTCATATTCATCATTTGGTTGTCTACTACACCATATTTTCTGGAAGAGCACATAGGTGTTTCCTTATGACTCCTTGATTCCTTAGAATATCTTTCTATTTTTATTTTGCATGATTGACAATTTGCTTGGTATGTAATTCTTAGGTTCCATAGTGAAGCAAGAAAAGTCTTCCAGATTTCTCTGCTTCGGCTTTTCCACTTGTCAGGTAAATGTGTGCTCCCTGAATTCCCTCACAAAGCACATCCATTTGCACTTATCAACTGCCTTTGAGTCTTAAAATGCCAAGCTGATTAATGTAATTTTTAGTGAAGTCTTCACTTGGCTTGTATAACTATGGATAAAGCCTGCAATGTGAGTGCCCCAAGCAGAGGAATCCTATCTTGGAGCTGTTTTTCCTTCATGATTGTTATCAAGCAAAACTGTTGGGCTGGTGCTCAAAATTTTGCCTGGGCCCCCATGGTATCACTTCACACATCTTTACTGGAATGGTACTTTGTCTACCTGTCATGATACCCTCATGCACAATTAACCTTCCATGAGCCATCACCAAGAAAACCCAGGCTTCTCCATGTGCGTGTGGTTAGAATGCAACTTATCCAAAGTGGTAGACCAGATTTCACATCTTATATTCTGGTATCAACTTGCCCCCTGCCCCCCATGTCAGTGAATATTAGTGGAGCTCTGCTATGACTTTTTTCCCCTTACTCACCCTAAAACTGTACTGCTTTCTCTAGATGCTGAGAGGTCTAACACATCTTGCTTCACCATGTGTCATTTGCACAATATCTCACAACAATTCCTAGAAATTTTTGGCATAGGACTGACACCTTTCTCATTTTCCCATCTTGGGTTCACGTTTTGTTTTGTTTTAAGATAAACTTCTGATTTTCTTTTAAAGATTTGATTTATTTATTTGACAAACAGAGGGAGACAGCGAGAAAGGGAACACAAGCAGGGGGAGTGGAAGAGGGAGAAGCAGGCTTCCTGCAGAGCAGGGAGCCCAATTCGGGGCTCGATCCAGGAACCTGGGATTATGACCTGAGCTGAATGCAGATGCTTTGCTGACTGAGCCACCCAGGCACCCCCAGATTTTTAATTCTTTACTCCTTTGGTCATTTACTTAAAGATTTGAAAGGATGAGGTAGAATTCAGACAACGAATTTTATCATCTCACCAAGTGCAGAGTTTGACTTTTTGAAGTAAAGTACTGTGACTTTCAAACTTTGATGTGTACAGAAATTACCAGAGGTAATTATGTACAAAGGAGACCTCCAGAGATTCAGACTGAGTATCTCTAAGATGCACACAATAATCTTTATTTCTAATAAACTGCCCTTCCAGGTGATTCCAATATAGGCCCCACCACTGTTTAAGAAACCCCAAAATAAACAAAAAAGAATTAAACCAGTGGTTTTCCAAGCATGGGCCACAAATTGGTGAGTAACGCCTACAGATTAGTTTCTCCTGGGAACTTGTTTGGAAGGTAAAATTCTAGGCCTCAACCCATGAGAAACACTCTGGAGGTGGTGCCCAGTGATCTGTGCTTAGTCCTCCAGGAGTTTCTAATGCACACTCAATTCTGAGAACTGCTAAACTAGTGAGTCAGAAATCCCACCCACGTTCTAATCTGAGCTCTGTCTTTAGATAGCTTGGTGACCAGAGAAAAGTAATTCACTCTCTTTGGACCTCAACTTCTCTACTTAAAATATAAAGATGAGAGGCTAAGTATCTCCAAGGGTTTTTAAGGCTTAATCTCAAACTATTTTGTAGTACCTTATATATATTTATTTTTCATGAAATAAATTGTATACGATTGAGCCTTAAGTACTATTGTTTATAATACATAGGGAATACCCAGGATCCAACAGCATATATTTCCACAGAGCTAATCATTCAAGTCCAGAAAATTCAAAATACAGGTATAAACATTAATGATAATTCTGAAGGTGGATTGCCTACAAATATTCAGAGTAGTCCATTAGGAAATAGTTGTTTTTCTTCCCCCCATTTTTTTTAATATAAAAAGGCTGGGTTCCCTTGGCATGTGGTTCACCAGCTCATTTTCTTCATCTGGCTCCTTTGATCTTAATTACTAGGGCTAGTTCTTGAATTGCAGCAGCTTGTTTTAAGGAGTATATGGCAGAAGGTGCTAAGCACAGGCAGCAGACAATGTGTTACTAAAAGGAGAAGAAATTTTCCTTTACATAAGAAGCCATATGCAGTCCAAATTTATCCATACTGTATCACTGAAGTGTGTATTTTAAAACTTCATGTATGATTTTTCACAGGTATTGGTTTCATCCTTTGCATATTCAACATAGACCCTGTAAAGAACAGGCAAAGATTTTGAAAGAGTCCATTTCAAAACATGCCCAGATTGTTCCTATGACTAACATTAGAGACCACCATCCAATGCCTACTCTTGAAAGGTTTTGTTGAAAATCTAACACAATCCTAGGGCATCCTTCTTCCCACACCATCCTCACTCTTCAGGTCTCAAAATGGTCTTGATGTCAAGGTGCTCCATCCTTGAAAGCAGCTGAACTGTGAAAGTTGCCACACTCCTACTTTTCAAGAAAGGAAAGCAAAGAGTTGGCTCTTTCTCTCTGTCCTGACTCCTTTGTCTCTCAGTGAGAGACAGTGGGTCTCTGGAGCTTCTTTTTACACCTTAGAGAACACCTGTGAAGCATCAAAGCTGCAAAACATGGCAGAGTGCCAGCCATCTGAATGTGGCCTTCTGCAAATTTTCTTTATCAACATACTTCTCCATTGAAATCTTGTCTCAAACACTGCATCCCTTTCCCCCTCACCTGGTTTCATTTGCTGTCACCCTTACTCAGCAATAGACCTCTGAGGGCACACATTAGACACTCAGTCTTTACTGAGATTTTCTTTTACAACAACTGCTCTGTCTCATAATCATCCTTGGAGCTTTAGATTCCCAACTGTGGCACCTCCAAAATCTAATTGCTTGGCACCACATTTCTGACATCACAGTCTGTTGCCATGGAAAGTGCCACTAATTCAGCATGATGACTTCCCTGCCAGAAGGAGAGGATGCAGGGAGAAGGAGACAACATTTGTTTAAGCATAAATATCTTTGATATTTAGCAAAGAGGCAAGAGACTATATGGAAGACAACAGAGAAGGCAAAAATTCCAATTTATATGAGGCTTTGAATTCAGGGATCTTCTCTGGTAAAAGGCCTCAACTTTCTTGAGGTCTTCACATTGTACAAGAACTTCAAGGTGATTATTTCTGTGACTTTTGGGTTCATTGGGAGTAATACTGGAATGTGAAAACATTTAGAGTTTGAAAAGCATAATGTCCCTTCAAATGCTACATCTGCTTTTTTGTGTTGCAATCAGAGGATTATCTCGGTGAAAAGATGAGCATCACCCATTCTAAATAGCATTGCTCCTCTCAGCACAGCCCTTCCAGTGAAGCCAGTTTACAGACAATTGAACTTAACTTCTCCCTCCCTCATTTCTGCTAAGATGTGGGCCCTCACCTCTGCCAGGAATAAACCCTCCTAATAATGTCTACTGTTGATTTTACAGAGCTTCCATGAACAGTTTTTGCAAGGGCCTTGCCAAAACTCAAAATCTGCTCTTATGGCATAGATATAACTTAAGAACACTGTGTCTGGAAACTTATGAAATTTATAGTCTGGTTTTTACCATGATCTAATGGTACACCTCATAATTTGCTACTTAGGATTCTGTGTGAAAAAGCAAATTTGCATGCAGGTGCCTACCTCTCCTGTCCTTTTCTTAGATTCCTATGGAAATGGAATTTTTAAAAAGAAGAACTGCATTATTTGCTTGACATTAGAAACTCCAGATCTACATCAAGAACAGAGAAATTTCTGCAAATGGAACTGGATGGAAGACTAAGACTATCCTGATCCTCCACTGCCTGCATGAGAAGTAACAACGTGCCTTAGAGGCCCTCTGGTGGAATTCCACTAACACCCCTGAAGTTCAGGCAAAAGTTGTGCACAGGGTGGGCTATGGGTCGATCAGGAAGTTCCTCTCAGTTTCAGTAAGCATGAGAATGCACCAGACACTACAGGACATACCTAAAGGGAAGGCCAAAGTGATGCTTACTCAATTTTCATTTGTAGATGAGGTTCCTTCTGGCAAGTTATAGGGGCCCTGAAAGGCAAGTGGGTTGGGTAAAGACTATCAGCTGGAACGTCAAATATGGGGGGAGGGGGAAGCTTGAGGAGAGAGGGGAAACACTTGCTTGCAAATCTCTTACTTCTTACTCCTTCTTGTAAGTTGTTTGGATATCTGAAGGATTACACAACACAACAGTAAGCCCACAATTCCTCTCTCCCTTGGTCTACTAAGTCCCAAGTCTTCAAACAGGGGTCACAAATTCTGGGAGAAACCACACTGGGTGGCAATACTAACCATGGATATATCTTCCCCAATAAGGATTCAAGAACGGTAACGGTTTATGTGAAAAAGTACTCAAGTTCAAAGGCAAGAAACATGCTGAAGAATCAGCACAAAAGTCTTCTGGGAAATAGTTAATGCAGGAAACAAGAACAATTCAGAGGTATTCTAATTCACTTTTTCAAGAAAATCCAAGAGAACATATCATGTAATGTCAGGCAATGTAGAGGAATGGTTAAGAAGGGCTTTGATAAGTTCAAATCAAAGCTCTGCTACTTGTAAACTACTTAATATCATTGATCTAAAACTATCTTGTCTCAACTTTCCCATTTGTAGAGTGGAGTGGTAATAGTATTTACCTGGGGGAGGTGGTCCAAGATGGCGATATAAGAAGACCCTGAACTCATCTCCTCCCCAGAACAGACTGAAACTATACCTAGATACAGAGCAATTCCTCCTGAAGAAGAAATGAGGGCTGACTGAGCAACTCCTGCACAGCAAATAGTAGAGGGACCACATAAAAAAGGGTACAAAAAGACAAAGAGACACAATAAAAATGTGAACACTATCCCTGATGTGGTGACCTGCAGTAGGGAGGAATATCACTAAGGGGTTCACAGGCAGACTCATCCATCTTGGTGCACAGCAAAAAAGCAGCAGTTTTAAGGGCAATGAGACTATAAATGAAGGAAATCTCTACTAACCATGGAGAATTCACTGAATGGGCAGGTAACTGATTGAGTTCTGTCTGGGTCAGAGAAATGCAAACACCATTTTTTAAGTTTCCCTTCCACCTTAATAGTGCAGACAGGGGCAGGGTCCAGGCACATTAACAGGTCTCCTTGGGTCAGCCAAGCAAATCCCAGACCCTTGGTCCACTCCAGCTCCAGCTGTACCACCTGTGTGGCCCCAGCATGGCCCACCCTAGGACCCTTCTGGGCAATGCTTACTCTAATTCCAACCATCCACCAGAGCAGCCCTGGTGAGGGTGCTCTGGGATAGCTCCAGCCCATGCCCATTCCACCCACTGCTATGCCACCAAAGTGGCCTAGGTACAACAGCCCTGGGACAACACCCACAAGCCCCAACCATAGTGGTCCTCAGTAGAGCATGTTCCAAGACCCCAATGACATTTGCCTGACTTTAGCTGCCCCACTAAGGCAGCCCAGGTACACCCTGGTATTCCAAAGACTGTACCTGTTCTACTTCCACCATCTCACCAGGGCAGCACTGAGCTATACCAACACCGATTCCAGCTAACCTAAGCAATATGTATTGTAGGACACTCTAGCCAGTACCTACTCCAGTTCCAGCCATTCTATTAAGGCAACCCGAGGGAGTACACCCTGGGACTGCCTGGCCCATGCCCACTTCAGCTGCAGCCAGGCTTTGAAAGTCACTACTCATTTGCAGTCTACACAGGAGATGCTCCTACACAAGGTCATTCCTTCAACACTAGGATAGGTAGCTGTTGTGAACTCACAGAAATCAACACAGAGAGTAAAACAAAATGAGAGCCACAGGAATATGTTCCAAACAAAAGAACAAGATGAAACTTTGGGGGACAGAGGACAATAAAATGGAAGCAAGTAATTTCCCTGACAAGTGATTGAAAGTAATAGTCATAAAAGGGTTGCCTGGGTGGCTCAGTCAGATAAATGTTTGCCTTTGGCTCAAGTCATAATCCCAGGGTCCTGGGATCGAGCCCCAAGTCGGGTTCCCTGCTTAGTGTGGAATGTGCTTCTCCCTTTCCCTCTGGCCCTCCCCACTGCTCACACTTGTGCTCTCTCTTGCACGCACCCTCTCTCTCTCAAACAAGTAAATAAAATCTTTTTAAAAAGTAATAGTCATAAAGATGCTCATAGATTGGGAGCAAGATGGTGGAGGAGTAAGAGACCCGGATTTCGTTTGGTCCCAGGAATTCAGCTGGATAAGGATCAAACCATTCTGAACACCTACGAACTCAACAGGAGATTGAGGAGAAGAACAGCAACAACTCTCTGAACAGAAAAGCCACGACTTTCTGGAAGGTAGGACGTGCAGAGAAGTGAATCTGAGGTGATATTCAGGAGGACAGACGATGGGGGAGGGGGCCTCTGCCGGTCATTTCTGGCAAGTGTTAGAGCCGCGGAGCACAAAATCGGAACTTTTAGAAGTCGGCTCCGCTGAGGGACGTCGCTCCAGTGGCTAAGCAGGGGGTGGAACCCTCGCGGGACAGTGTGGTCTCAGGACCCTTGGGGTCACAGAAAGACCGGGGGTGCCTGAGTGTGGCAGAGCTCCCAGGTATCGGAGCGGGGAAGCTGGCTGCAGAGACAGAAGTTGAGAGGTGGGCTCTCAGTTCGGGGTTGCCATAAACCGTGATCCACAGCACAGTCGGGCCACTGCTCCTCCAGCAGGGACCCAACAAGCGGCAGATCCAGGGAGACTCCCCTTCCTCCCCCGGGAGGAGCGGCGCGGGAGTGCACCACAGGGATCTGCTGGGTTTGGAAACTCCACACCCAGTTGGGTGCCAGAGATAAACACTTGGTCACAGGCCGGGTGAGCACGGAGTGGGGCTGGAGACCGGGGAGATGGGAGTGACTGACTGCTTTTCTCTGGAGGCGCACTGAGGAGCGGGGCCCCAAGTTCTCAGCTCCTCTGGGGCAGAGATTGGGAGGCTGCCATTTTCACTCTCTTCCTCCAAAGCCGAACGGAAAGCTTGCAGGGAACAGAAGCTCCTGAGAACAAATCCGAACAGATTACTTAGCCCAGACCGACGAGGGTGGGGCAATTCCATCTCCAGCAAAGACATCTGAGAACTACAGCAACAGTCCCCTCCCCCAGAAGATAAGCAAGAAAAGCCAGCCAAGACCAAGTTTACCGATCAATGAGAAAGGCAGAACTGCAGTGCTAGGGGAATACTTCACATAGAATCCATGGCTTTTTTACCATAATTCTTTAGTCTTTCCAAGTTAATTTTTTTAACTGTCTTTTTTTTTTTAATTTTTCTTTTTCCCTTTTTCAACCAATATCTTATCAATCCCTTTTTTTTAAAGACTTTATTTATTTCAGAGAGAGAGAGAATGAGAGATAGAAAGCATGAGAGGGAAGAGGGTCAGAGAGAGAAGCAGACTCCCTGCTGAGCAGGAAGCCTGATGTGGGACTCAATGCCAGGACTCCAGGATCATGACCTGAGCCGAAGGCAGTCGCTTAACCAACTGAGCCACCCAGGCGCCCTATCAATCCCTTTTTTAAAAAAATCTTTTTTATTTTTCATTTTAAGAGTCATATTCTATCCCTTCATAGTAGTTACCCTTATTTTTGGCATATATATAAGTTGTTCTCTCTTTAAAATTTTGAGATACAGTTTCTTCTAAGAGATCAAAATATACCCTAAATCTCTAGTGCATGGCTTTGTTCTAGTCTCCTGCCTAATCACATTCTCTCCCTTTTTTTTAAATCCTCTTTTTTCTTTTTTCAACCAATTTCTTATCAATTCCTTTTATAAAATCTTTTATAATTTTCATCTTTACAGTCATATTCCATCCCTTCATTGTATTAACCTTTATACATATATAAGTTTTTCTTTCTTTAAAATTTTGGGAGGCACTTTCTCCTAAGAGACCAAAATACTCCCAAAACCTAGTGTGTGGCATTGATCTATGCATGAGCTTGATCATATTTTATCATATTCTGTATTTTTTGTTGTTTGTTATCTTTTCCTTTTTCTTTTTTCTTTTTTCCCTTTCTTCTCTCCAGTTTCAGGTCTTTTCTAATTTGTTTAGAGTATATTTTCTGGGGACATTGTTACCCTGTTAGCATTTTGTTCACTCATTCATCTATTCTCCTCTGGACAAAATGACAAGATGGAAAAAAAATCACCTCAACAAAAAGAACAAGAGGCAGTACTGACTGCCAGGGACCTACTCAATATAGACATTAGTACGATGTCAGAACTAGAGTTCAGAATGATGATTTTAAAGATACTAGCTGGGCTTGAGAAAAGCATGGAAGTTATTAGAGAAACCCCTTCTAGAGAAATAAAAGAAATAAAATCTAACCAAGTCGAAATCAAAAAGGCTATTAATGAGCAATCGAAAATGGGGGCACTAATTGCTAAGGTAAATGAGGCAGAAGAGAGAATAAGCGATAGAGAAGACCAAAGGAAGGAAAATAAAGAAGCTGAGAAAAAGAGAGAGAAACAACTACTGGATCACGAGGGCAGAATTTGAGAGATAAGCGATACCATAAGACAAAACAACATTAGAATAATTGGGATCCCAGAAGAAGAAGAAAGAGAGAGGGGCAGAAGGTATATTGGAGCAAATTATAGCAGAGAACTTCCCTAATTTGGGGAAGGAAACAGGCATCAAAATCCAGGAGGCACAGAGAACCCCTCTCAAAATCAATAAAAATAGGTCAACACCCCGACACCTAATAGTAACACTTACGAGTCTCAGAGACAAAGAGAAAATCCTGAAAGCAGCTCAGGAGAAGATCCGTAACCTACAATGGTAGAAACATTAGACTGGCAACAAACCTATCCACAGAGACCTGGCAGGCCAGAAAGGACTGGCAGGATATCTTCAGAGCACTAAATGGGAAAAATATGCAGCCAAGAATATTATATCCAGCTAGGCTGTCATTGAAAATAGAAGGAGAGATAAAAAGTTTCCAGGACAAACAAAAACTAAAGGAATTTGCAAACACAAAACCAGCCCTACAAGAAATATTGAAAGGGGTCCTCTAAGCAAAGAGAGAGCCTAAAAGCAGCATAGATCAGAAAGGAACAGAGACTATATACAGTAACAGTCACCTTACAGACAATAAAATGGCACTAAATTCATATCTTTCAATAGTTACCCTGATTGTAAATGGGCTCAATGCCCAAATCAAAAGACACACGGTATCATATTGGATTAAAAAGCAAGACCCATCAATATGCTGTCTGCAAGAGACTCATTTTAGATCCAAAGACACCCCCAGATTGAAAGTGAGGGGGTAGAAAACAATTCACCATGCTAATGGACACCAAAGGAAAGCTGGGGTGGCAATCCTTATATCAGACAAAAGAGATTTTGAAACAAAGACTGTAATAAGAGATGAGGAAGGATACTATATCCTACTTAAAGGGTCTACCCAACAAGACCTAACAATTGTAAATATCTATGCCCCTAACATGGGAGCAGCCAATTATATAAGGCGATTAATAACAAAAGCAAAGAAACACATCCACAACAATACAGTAATAGTGGGGGACGTTAACACTCCCCTCACTGAAATGGACAGATCATCTAAGCAAAAGATCAACAAGGAAATAAAGACTTTAAATGACACCCTGGACCTAATGGACTTCACAGATATATTCAGAACATTCCATCCCAAAGTAGCAGAATACACATTCTTCTCTAGTGCCCACAGAACATTCTCCAGAATAGATCACATCCTAGGTACCAAAAGATTGGGATCATTCCCTGCATATTTTCAGACCACAATGCTTTGAAACTAGAACTCAATCAGAAGAGGAAAGTTGGAAAGAACTCAAATACATGGAGGCTAAAGAGCATCCTACTAAAGAATGAATGGGTCAACCAGGAAATGAAAGAAGAATTTAAAAAAAAACTCACGGAAACCAATGAAAATGAAAACACAACTGTTCAAAATCCTTGGGATGTAGCCAAGGTAGTCCTAAGAGGAAAGTATATAGCAATACGAACCTTTCTTAAGAAACAAGAAAGGTTCCCAAATACACAACCTAACTCTACACCTAAAGGAGCTGGAGAAAGAACAGCAAATAAAGCCTAAACCCAGCAGAACAAGAGAAATTATAAAGATCAGAGCAGAAATCAATGAAATAAAAACCAAAAGAACAGAACAGATCTACAAAACTAGGAGCTGGTTCTTTGAAAGAATTAACAAGATTGATAAACCCCTGGCCAGACTTATCAAAAAGAAAAATGATCCAAATCAACAAAGTCATGAAAGAAAGAGGAGAGCTCACAACCAACACCAAAGAAATACAAACAATTCTAAGAACATATCATGAGCAACTCTATGCCAGCAAATTAGATAATCTGGAAGAAACGGATGCATTCCTAGAGATGTATCAACTACCAAAATTGAACCAGGAAGAAATAGAAAAACTGAACAGACCTATAACCACTAAGGAAATTGAAGCAGCCATCAGAAATCTCCCACCAATCAAGACCCCAGGGCCAGATGGCTTCCCAGGGGAATTCTACCAAACATTTAAAGAAGAGTTAATACCTGTTCTTCTGAAACTGTTCCAAAAAAATAGAAATGGAAAGAAAACTTCCAAACTCATTTTATGAGGACAGCATTACCTTCATCTCAAAATCAGACAAAGACACCATCAAAAAGGAGAATTACTGACCAATATCCCTGATGAACATGGATGCAAAAATTCTCACTAAATACTAGCCAGTAGGATCCAACAGTACATTAAAAGGATTATTCACCACAACCAAGTGGGATTTACCCCTGGGCTGCAAGGTTGGTTCAACATCCACAAATCAATCAATGTGATACAATACATAAACAAAAAAAAGAACAAGAACCATATGATCCTCTCAATAGATGCAGAAAAAGCATTTGACAAAGTACAGCATCCTTTCTTGATCAAAACTCTTCAGAGTATAGGGATAGAGGGTACATATCTCAAGATCATAAAAGCCATCTATGAAAAACCCACAGCAAATATCATTCTCAATGGGGAAAAACTGAGAGCTTTCTCCTGAAGGTCAGGAATGCCTGAGATATGTCCACTATCACCACTGCTATTTAACATAGTATTAGAAGTCCTAGCCACAGCAATCAGACAACAAAAAGAAATCAAAGGCATCCAAATCCGCAAAGAAGTCAAACTCTCACTGTTTGCAGATGATATGATACTTTATGTGGAAAACCCAAAAGACTCCACCCCAAAACTGCTAGAACTCATACAGGAATTCAGTAAAGAGGCAGGATATAAAATCAATGCACAGAAATCAGTGGCATTCCTATACACCACCACCAAGACAGAAGAAAAGAGAAATTAAGGAGTCAATCCCATTTACAATGGCACCCAAAACCATAAGATACCTAGGAATAAATCTAAACAAAGAGGCAAAGGATCTGTACTTGGAAAACTATAAAACACTCATGAATGAAATTGAAGAAGACACAAAGAAATGGAAAAGCATTCTATGCTCATGGATTGGAAGAACAAGTATTGTGAAGATGTCAATGCTACCTAGAGCAATCTACACATTCAATGCAATCCCCATCAAAATACCTTCCACTTTTTTCAAAGAAATGGAACAAATAATCCTAAAATTTATATGGAACCAGAAAAGACCCCAGATAGCCAGAGGAATGTTGAAAAAGAAAAAGAAAGCTGGCGGCATCACAATTCTGGACTTCCAGCTCTATTACAAAGCAGTCATCATCAAGACAGTATGGTACTGGCACAAAAACAGACACGTAGATCAATGGAACAGAATAGAGAGCCCAGAAATGGACCCTCAACTCTATGGTCAACTAATATTCGACAAAGCAGGAAAGAATGTCCAAAGGAAAAAAAGACAGTCTCTTCAACAAATGGTGTTGGGAAAATTGGATAGCCACATGCAGACAAATGAAACTGGTGTATTTCCAACACCACACATAAAAATAGACTCAAAAGGGATGAAAGACCTAAATGTGAGACAGGAGTCCATCAAAACCCTAAAGGAGAACACAGGCAGCAACCTCTTTGACCTCAGACGCAGCAACTTCTTCCTAGAAACATCACCAAAGGCAAGGGAATCAAGGGCAAAAATGAACTATTGGGACTTCATGAAGATAAAAAGCTTTTGCACGGCAAAAGAAACAGTCCACAAAACCAAAAGACAACTGACAGAATGGGAGAAGCTACTGCAAATGACATATCAGATAAGAGGCTAGTATCAAAATCTATAAAGAACTTCTTAAACTCAACACCCAAAGAACAAATGATCCAATCAAGAAATGGGCAGAAGACATGAACAGACATTTTTCCAAAGAAGACATCCACATGGCCAACAGACACATGAAAAAGTGTTCAACATCGCTCGGCATCAGGGAAATCCAAATCAAAACCTCAATGAGATATCACCTCACACCAGTTAGAATGGCTAAAATTAACAAGTCAGGAAACGACAGATCTGGCGAGGATGTGGAGAAACGGGAACCCTCCTACACTGTTGGTGGGAATGCAAGCTGGTGCAGCCACTCTGGAAAACAGTCTGGAGGTTCCTCAAAAAGTTGAAAATAGAGCTACTGTACTACCCAGCAATTGCACTACTGGGTATTTACCCCAAAGATACAAATGTAGGGATCTGAAGGGGTATGTGCACCCCAATGTTTATTGCAGCAATGTCCACAATAGTGAAACTGTGGAAAGAGCCAAGATGTCCATAGACAGATGAATGGATAAAGAAGTGTAAAGAATATGTATACCACATTGTATACACATACATATACAATGGAATATTATGCAGCCATCAAAAGGAATGAGAGCTTGCCATTTGCAACGATGTTGATGGAACTAGTGGGTATAATGCTAAGCGAATTAAGTCAATCAGAGAAAGACATGTATCATATTATCTCACTGATATGAGGAATTCTTAATCTCAGGAAACAAACTGAGGGTTTCTGGAGTGGTGGGGGGTGGGAGGGATGGGGTGGCTGGGTGATAGAGGTATGTGCTATGGTGAGTGCTGTGAATTGTCTAAGACTGATGAGTCACAGACCAGTACCTTTGAAACAAATAATACATTATATTTTTAAAAAAATATTAGGAAGGGAAAACTGAATGGGGGGAAATCAGAGGTGGAGACGAACCATGAGAGACTATGGACTCTGAGAAACAACCTGTGTTCTAGAGGGGAGGATGGTGGGAAGATGGGTTAACCTGGTGATGGGCGTTAAAGAGGGCATGTATTAAATGGAGCACTGGGTGTTATACGCAAACAATGAATCATGGAACACTACATCAAAAACTAATGATGTGATGTATGGTGATTAACATAACATAATAAAAAAAAAGAATCTCTTTCTTGGTTTGCCTATTTCCCCTCCCTGCTTCACCTGTTTTGTTTCTTAAATTTCACATGAGTGAGACCCTATGGTATTTGTTTTTCTCTGACTCACTTATTTTGCTTAGCATCATACACTCTAGCTCCATCCACATCATTGCAAATGGCAAGATTTCATTATTTTTTTATGGCTGAGTAATAGTCCATTGTGTGTGTGTGTGTGTGTGTGTGTGTGTGTGTATAAAACATCTTTATCCATTCATCAGTTGATGGACATTTTAGCTCTTTACATAATGTGGCTATTCTTGATAATGCTGCCAAAAATATGGAGGTGTGTGTATCCCTTCAAATCAGTATTTTTGTATCCTGTGAGTAAGTACCTAGTAGTGCAATTGCTGTGTTGAAGGGTAGTTCTATTTTTAACTTTTTGAGGAGACTCCATACTGTTTTCCAGAGTGGCTACAACAGTTTGTTTTCCCACCAATAGTGCAAGAGGGTTCCCCTTTCTCTGCCTCCTTGCTAACACCTGTTTTTTCCTGTGTTGATTTTTGTCATTCTGACAGGTGTGAGGTGAAATCTCTTTGTAGTTTTGATGTGTATTTCCCTGATGATGAGTATGCAGAGTCTTGATCAGAAGTTATATTTTTAAATAATTTATTTGTTAAGTGTTTTCTGTTTGCTATCTCTTCATCAGAGTGGTTCTTATATGATATATTTGGATCACCTTTTTAGTGATTATTGCATCACCTTTTTCATGATTTAAATAAATTCATCATTTTATTGTTTTTGTGAATTTCTCTAAATTTTGGAAAGAATTCTACCACTTGTTATCTAATTTACAACTCTGTTTCACATAGTATTCAATCTGCTGTTTCCTCTCTTTCTTATTTTTTAATGCAGCAATTGTGGTTATCTCTTGCTGTCTCTTCTGATTTTCAATGGCTTATTTCTGATTGCTCTATTTTCCTAATAATAGTTAATTTTATTGCATAATATATGTCACATATTTTTTCCAGTGTATAAATAATGTAAAATGCACAATAACACTTCTGGATAAATATTTTTTTATTGAACTATAACTGACCTACAATACCTTGTTAGCTTCAGGTATACAACATAATGATTCAATATTTTCATATATTATGAAATCCCTACAGTAAGTCTAGTTACTCTGTCACCATATAAAGTTAGTATAATATTGTTGACTGTATTCCCTATGCTGTACATTACTTTTCCATGACTTATTTTATAACTGAAACTTTGTACCTCTTAATCCTCTTCACCTATTTTTCTCACCCCCCAACTGCTCCTCTGTCTGGTAACCAACAGTTTGTTTCCTGTGTCTGTAAGTCTACAATTTTGTACATTTCTCAGTGCTCATCAAGATAAATATACCCTCAATCCCCTTTGTCTATTTCATCCATTCCTCCCTCCCACCATACCTCAAGCAACCACCAGTTTGTTCTCTGTATTTTGTCTGTTGTCTCTTTTTTATTTGTTCATTTGGGTTTTTTCTTAAATACTACATATAGTGAAATCATATTATATTTATATTTCTTTGGATTATTTTCCTTAGCATTATACCGTCTAGATGCATCTGTGTTGCAAATGGCAAATTTCATTCTTTTTTATGGATGAGTAATATTTATTGTATATACATACATACATACGTATATCACATCTTTTTTATCCTTTCATCTATTGATGGACACTTGATTTCTTCCATATCTTGGCTATTGTAAGTAATGCTGCAATAAACAGGGGTGCATATATCTTTTCAAATTAGTGTTTTCACTTTCTTTACATAAACAGTAGTGGAATTATTGGCTCATAAGGCATTTATTTATTTAATTTTTTGAGCAACCTCTCTACTGTTTTCCACAGTGGCTGCACCAACTTGCATTCCCGCCAACAGTGCACAAAGGTTCCTTATTTTTAATCTTTTTGATACTGCTCAGTCTGACAGATGTGAAGTAATATTGTGGTTTTGATTTACATTAGTAATGTCGAGAATCCCTATGTGCCTGTGCCTTTGTCTCTGTCTTTGGGAAAATGTCTATGCAGGTCTTCTGCACATTTTTAAATAGGTTATATTATTTTTGGTGTTGTTTTATGAGTTCTTTATATATTTCAGATAATAATGCTTTATCAAATAAATCACTTCCAAATATCCTCTTCCTTTTAGTAGGTTTTGCCTTTTAGGTTTGTTGATGGTTTCCTTAGCTTTGCAAAGCATTTTAGTTTAGCGTAGTCTCAATTGTTTATTTTTGCTTTTTTTCTCCTTGCTTGAGGAAACTGATCAAAAAAAAAATTGCAAAGTTGGATGTCCAAAGTTTACTGTCTGTTTTCTTCTCTGAGTTTTATGGTTTCACATCCTACATTTAGGTCTTTAATCCATTTTGAGTTAATGTTTGTTTATGGTGTAAAAAAGTGGTCCAGTTTTGTTATTTTGCATGTAGCTATCGAGTTTTCTCAACACCATTTGTTGAAGAGTCTTTTTTTTTTTTAAAGATCTTTTTGTTTATTGATTTGAGAGTGAGAGAGAGAGAGCACAAGCAGGGGCAGCAGTAAGTGGAGGGAGAGGGAGAAGCAGACTCCCTGCTGAGGAGGGAGCCCGATGCAGGGTTCAATTCCAGGACCCTGGGATCAAGACCTGAGCTGAAGGCAGACACTTAACTGACCGAGCCACCCAGAAGTCCCTGGAGCCTATCTTTTCTTCATGTAACTTTCTTGTCTCCTAATCTCCTCTTAGATTAATTGACCATGTAAGCGGGGGTTTATTTCCAGGCTTTAGACATTTTAATAATCTTCCAATCTTAGAGCATGAAAATATTTTTCCATTCATTTTTGACTACCTCAGTTTTTTTCATCAGTGTTTTGCAGTTCTGAATGCAAAGGATTTCACCTTCTTGATTAAATTTATTCCTAAGCATTTTATTAATTTTGATACAATTGTAGATGGGATTATTTTCTTAATTTTTCTTCCTTGTAGCTCATTATTAGTGTGTAGAAACACAACCGATCTTTATATGTTAATTTTGTCTTCTGCAACTTTAATTCATTTATTCTAAAAGTTTTTTGGTGGAGTTCTTAGGGTTTCTCTATATAAAGTATCATATCATCTGTAAGAAGTTACAGTTGTACTTCTTCCTTTCCAATTGTATGCCTCTTATTTCTTTTTCTTGCCTAATTGCTCTCACTTAGAACCTTCAGCTTTATGTTGACTAAAAACTGTGATTATGAGCATCCTTGTCTTGTTCTTGAGCTTAGAGGAGAAGCTTTCCAGTGTATAAGTTTTTCACTTTTAAGTATGATGTTAGGTATGGGTTTGTTATGTGTGATCTTTATTATGTTGAGGTAGGTCCCTTCTGTACCTATTTTGTTGAGAGTTTTTACTATAAATGGCTATTGAAGTTTATCAGATGCTTTTTCTGCAAATCCTAAGATGATTATATGATTTTTGTCTATGTTTTATTAATGTGGTATATCATGTGATTCTTTTGTGAATGTTGAACCATCCTTTCATCTTAAGAATAAATCCCACTTAGGGTGTATGCTCCCTTTAATTTATTGTTGAATTTGTTTTGCTATTTTGTTGAAATACTTGCATTTATGTTCATAACAGATATTGTTTTGGCTTTTTTTGTTTTGTTTTTGTTTTGTTTTGGTGTGTATGTCTTTGTTTGGTTTAGGTATCAGGATAATTCTATCATAAATGAGTTTGGAACTATTTTTTTCCCCTTCATTCTTTTTGAATAATTTGAGAAGGATAGGTACTAACTCTTTTTATATATTTGGTAAAATTTACCAGTCAAGGCATCTGGTCCTGGACCTACATTTCATGGGAGTTTTTAAATTACCGATTTAATTTCATTACTTATAACAGTCTATTCAGATTTTCTCATCATCTTGATTCCGTCTTAAAAGGTTGTGTGTTTCTAGGAGTTTTTCCTTTTTATTTTCCCTAGGCTTTCAAATTTATTGGCATATAATTGTAATAGTCTCTTTTAACTTTCATTTTTGTGATGTTGTCAGTTGTAACTTGTCTTTATTTTTTTCCTGATTTTATTTGTGACCTTTTTTTTCTTGATGAGTTTGGCTATAGGTTTATTGATTTTGTTGATCTTTTCAAAGAAACAGCATTTAATTCCATTGATTCTTGTTTTTAAGTTTCTATTCCTTTTATTTGCACTAGGAACTTTGTTCTTTTTCTAGCTCTTTTACGTCTACAGTTAGGTTGTTTATTTGAGATTTTGTGTATATCTTGAGGCAGGCCTGTATCACAGTGAATTTCCTTCTTAAAATTGCTTTTGTTGTGTTTTATAGATTTGGGAATGTTGTGTTCCATTTTCATTTGTCTCTATGTATTTTTCTATTTCTTCTTTGATTTCTTCATTGACTCTTTTGTTGGTTAGCCTTCACCTGTTTGTATTTTCTGTTTGTGTTTTTTCCATTTTTCTTGTAATTGATTTCCAGTTTCATACCATGGTTGTCATAAAAGGTGTTTAATATGACTTCAGTATGTTTTAATTTATTGAGACCTGTTTTGCGGCCTAACGCGATCGCTCCTGGGGAATGTTCCATCTACACTTCAAAAGAACTGTATGTTCTGCTTTTTTTTTTTTTTTAATAGAATGCTTTGTGTATATCTATTAAGTCTATCTGGCCTAAAGTGTCGTTTAATGCTGTTTCCTTGTTGATTTTCTGTCTAGATGATCTACCCATTGATATAAGTGAGGTGTTAAAATACCCTATTCTTATTTTATTACTGTCAATTTCTCTCTTTATATCTGTTAATATTTATATATTTACATGCCCCTATGTTGGGTACATAATTATTTACAGTTGTTACATTCTCTTGTTGGGTAGATCCCTTTACCACTGTGTAATGCCTTTTGTTTTTTATTAGTTTTTTTTCAATAATATATTTTGCGTGACAGTCCAGCTTTCTTTTTTCCATTTATATGTAATATCTTTTTCCATCCCTTCAATTTTACTCTGTAAGTGTCTTTAGATCTGAAGTGAGTCTCTTGTAGGCAGCATATAGATAGGTCTTTTTTCTTTTCTCCCTTCAGCCCCCTAGGTCTTTTGAGGGAGCATATAGTCCATTCACATTTAAAGTAATTATTGGTAGGCATACACTAATTGCCACTTGGCTCGTTGTTCTCTGATTGTTTTTGTAATCTGCTCCTTTTGTTTTGCTTGGTCTCTTCCTTTGTGGTTTGATGTTTTCTTTAGTGTTATGTTTTCATTTATTTTTCTTTTCATTTTCTTTTGTATTTATTATAGATTTTTATTTCTAATTACCATGAAGTTCATATATATTGACATATATATATTTATACACACATATACATGTGTATGTGTATGTTTAGCACCTTGCTTTAAGCTGATAGTTGTTTAAGGTTGAGTGCATTCTAAAAGCACTACATTGTTACTCTCCCTCTCCTCATGTTTTATGCTTTGATGTTATATTTTATATCTTTTAATTTTGTCTCTTGTGTACTTATTTTAGTTACAGTTTATTTTACTCTTTTTTGTCTTTTAACCCACATGCTAGCTTTTTCATTGGCTAATACTCTACCTTTACTCTTGCCTTTACCAGTTATTTTTTCTTTCATATACTTTCTTATTTCTAGTTATGGTCTTTTTTTCTGCTTTAAGAATACCCTTTAACATTTTTTGTAAGGCCAGGTTAGTGGTGATGAACTTCTTTTGTTTTTTGTTGTCTGGGAAACTCTTTAACTCTCTTTTAATTCTGAATAATAATCTTCCTGGGTAGAGTAATTTTGATTTTGAGTTTTTCCCTTTTGACATTTTAAATATATCCTGCTAATCACTTGAAGCCATAGAGTATTATGGGGTTTCCCTCATATGTGATTATTTGTATTTCTCTGGCTGCTTTTAAGATTCTTTATCTTTAATTTTTTGTCATTTTAATTTTATGTCTTGGTGTGGATCTCTTTGGATTCATCTTGCTTGGGACTCTCTGTGCTTTCTGAACATGGATGTCAGTCACCTTCCCCAGGTAGTAGATATTTTCGGCCATTATTTCTCTAATAAGTTTTCTGTCTTGTTATCTCTTTTCCTTCTTAGACCCCTATAATGTGAATGTTTTTCCACCTGAGGTTGTTCTAGAGATTTCTTAAGCTATATTTTCAAAAATTCTTTTTTCTTTTTGCCGGTCTTATTAGGTGATTTCCACTATTCTATTTTCCTTATTTCTGATCCATTCTTCTGTATATTTTAATATGCTGTTGATTTCTCCTCATGTATTTTTGATTTCAGTTTTTTGTATTCTTCAGCTTTGATGTTTCTTCCTTATATTTTTTATTTGTTAAAGTTCTTACTGTGTTCCTACCTTCTTCTCCCTAGTTTGGTGAGCATCTTTTCCTTTAAAAATTTTTTTATTGTTATGTTAATCACTATATATTACATCATTAGTTTTTCATGTAGTGTTCCATGATTCATTGTTTGTGTATAACACCCAGGGCTCCGTGCAGAACGTGCCCTCTTTAATACCCATCACCAGGCTAACACATCCTCCCACTCCCTCCCCTCTAGAACCCTCAGTTTGTTTTTCAGAGTCCATCGTCTGTCATGGTTCATCTCCCCCTCCAATTTCCACTCCTTCATTCTTCCCTTCCTGCTATCTTCTTCTTCTTCTTTTTTTCTTTTTAACATATATTGTATTATTTGTTTCAGAGGTACAGATCTGTGATTCAACAGTGTTGCGCAAATCACAGTGCTCACCATAGAACATACCCTCCCCAATGTCTATCACCCAGCCACCCCATCCCTCCCACCCCCCACCAGTCCAGCAACCCTCAGTTTGTTTCCTGAGATTAAGAATTCCTCCTATCAGTAAGATCATATGATACATGTCTTTCTCATATTGACTTTTTTCACTCAGCATAACACCCTCCAGTTCCATACACGTCGTTGCAAATGGCAAGCTCTCACTCCTTTTGATGGCTGCATAATATTCCATTGTATATATATATATCACCTCTTCTCTATCCATTCATCTGTCGATGGACATCTTGGCTCTTTCCATAGTTTGGCTATTGTGGACATTGCTGCTACAAACATTGGGGTGCACGTACCCCTTCGGATCCTTACATTTGTATCTTTGGGGTAAATACCCAGTAGTGCAGTTCCTGGATCATATGGTAGCTCTATTTTCAACTTTTTAAGGAACCTCCATACTGTTTTCGAGAGTAGCTGCACCAGCTTGCATTCCCATCAACAGTGTAGGAGGGTCCCCCTTTCTCCACATTCCCGCCAACATCTGTTGTTTCCTGACTGGTTAATTTTAGCCATTCTGACTGGTGAGGTGATATCTCTTTGAAGTTTTGATTTGGATTTCCCTGATGCTGAGCGATGTTGAGCACTTTTTCAGGTGTCTGTTGGCCATTTGGATGTCTTCTTTGGAAAAATGTCTGTTCATGTCTTCTGCCCATTTCTTGATTGGATCATTTGTTCTTTGGGTGTTGAGTTTAAGAAGTTCTTTATAGATTTTGATACTAGCCTCTTATCTGATATGTCATTTGCAGTAGCTTCTCCCATTCTGTCAGTTGTCTTTTGGTTTTGTGGACTGTTTCTTTTGCCGTGCAAAAGCTTTTTATCTTCATGAAGTCCCAATAGTTCATTTTTGCCCTTGATTCCCTTGCCTTTGGTGATGTTTCTAGGAAGAAGTTGCTGCGTCTGAGGTCAAAGAGGTTGCTGCCTGTGTTCTCCTTTAGGGTTTTGATGGACTCCTGTCTCACATTTAGGTCTTTCATCCCTTTTGAGTCTATTTTTATGTGTGGTGTTGGAAATACACCAGTTTCATTTGTCTGCATGTGGCTATCCAATTTTCCCAACACCATTTGTTGAAGAGACTGTCTTTTTTTCCTTTGGACATTCTTTCCTGCTTTGTCGAATATTAGTTGACCATAGAGTTGAGGGTCCATTTCTGGGCTCTCTATTCTGTTCCATTGATCTACGTGTCTGTTTTTGTGCCAGTACCATACTGTCTTGATGATGACTGCTTTGTAATAGAGCTGGAAGTCCAGAATTGTGATGCCGCCAGCTTTCTTTTTCTTTTTCAACATTCCTCTGGCTATCTGGGGTCTTTTCTGGTTCCATATAAATTTTAGGATTATTTGTTCCATTTCTTTGAAAAAAGTGGAAGGTATTTTGATGGGGATTGCATTGAATGTGTAGATTGCTCTAGGTAGCATTGACATCTTCACAATACTTGTTCTTCCAATCCATGAGCATAGAATGCTTTTCCATTTCTTTGTGTCTTCTTCAATTTCATTCATGAGTGTTTTATAGTTTTCCAAGTACAGATCCTTTGCCTCTTTGTTTAGATTTATTCCTAGGTATCTTATGGTTTTGGGTGCCATTGTAAATGGGATTGACTCCTTAATTTCTCTTTTCTTCTGTCTTGGTGGTGGTGTATAGGAATGCCACTGATTTCTGTGCATTGATTTTATATCCTGCCTCTTTACTGAATTCCTGTATGAGTTCTAGCAGTTTTGGGGTGGAGTCTTTTGGGTTTTCCACATAAAGTATCATATCATCTGCAAACAGTGAGAGTTTGACTTCTTTGCGGATTTGGATGCCTTTGATTTCTTTTTGTTGTCTGATTGCTGTGGCTAGGACTTCTAATACTATGTTAAATAGCAGTGGTGATAGTGGACATATCTCAGGCATTCCTGACCTTCAGGAGAAAGCTCTCAGTTTTTCCCCATTGAGAATGATATTTGCTGTGGGTTTTTCATAGATGGCTTTTATGATCTTGAGATATGTACCCTCTATCCCTATACTCTGAAGAGTTTTGATCAAGAAAGGATGCTGTACTTTGTCAAATGCTTTTTCTGCATCTATTGAGAGGATCATATGGTTCTTGTTCTTTTTTTTGTTTATGTATTGTATCACATTGATTGATTTGTGGATGTTGAACCAACCTTGCAGCCCAGGGGTAAATCCCACTTGGTTGTGGTGAATAATCCTTTTAATGTACTGTTGGATCCTACTGGCTAGTATTTAGTGAGAATTTTTGCATCCATGTTCATCAGGGATATTGGTCAGTAATTCTCCTTTTTGATGGTGTCTTTGTCTGATTTTGAGATGAAGGTAATGCTGTCCTCATAAAATGAGTTTGGAAGTTTTCTTTCCATTTCTATTTTTTTGGAACAGTTTCAGAAGAACAGGTATTAACTCTTCTTTAAATGTTTGGTAGAATTCCCCTGGGAAGCCATCTGGCCCTGGGGTCTTGATTGGTGGGAGATTTCTGATGGCTGCTTCAATTTCCTTAGTGGTTATAGGTCTGTTCAGTTTTTCTATTTCTTCCTGGTTCAATTTTGGTAGTTGATACATCTCTAGGAATGCATCCGTTTCTTCCAGATTATCTAATTTGCTGGCATAGAGTTGCTCATGATATGTTCTTAGAATTGTTTGTATTTCTTTGGTGTTGGTTGTAAGCTCTCCTCTTTCATTCATGATTTTATTTATTTGGGTCGTTTCTCTTTTTTTTTTTGATAAGTCTGGCCAGGGGTTTATCAATCTTGTTAATTCTTTCAAAGAACCAGCTCCTGGTTTCGTTGATCTGTTCTACTGTTCTTTTGGTTTCTATTTCATTGATTTCTGCTCTGATCTTTATGATTTCTCTTCCCCTGCTAGGCTTAGGCTTTATTTGCAGTTCTTTCTCCAGCTCCTTTAGGTGTAGGGTTAGGTTGTGTATTTGGGAACCTTTCCTGTTTCCTGAGAAAGGCTTGTATTGTTATATTCTTTCCTCTTAGGACTGCCTTTGCTGCATCCCAAAGATTTTGAACAGTTGTGTTTTCATTTTCCTTGGTTTCCATGCATTTTTTAAATTCTTCTTTAATTTCCTGGTTGACCCATTCATTCTTTAGTAGGATGCTTTTTAGCCTCCATGTATTTGAGTTCTTTCCGACTTTCCTCTTGTGATTGAGTTCTAGTTTCAAAGCATTGTGGTCTGAAAACGTGCAGGGAATGATCCCAATCTTTTGGTACCAGTTGAGACCTGATTTGTGACCCAGGATGTAATCTATTCTGGAGACTGTTCCCCGGGCACCAGAGAAAATGTGTATTTTGTTGCTTTGGGATGGAATATTCTGAACATATCTTTGAAGTCCATTTGGTCCAGAGTGTCATTTAAAGTCTTTATTTCCTTGTTGATCTTTTGCTTAGATGATCTGTCCATTTCAGTGAGGGGGATGTTAAATCCCCTACTATTATTGTATTGTTGTCAATGTGTTTCTTTGCTTTTGTTATTAATTGGCTTCCATGTTAGGGGCATAGATATTTACAATTGTTAGATCTTCTTGTTGGATAGACCCTTTAAGTAGGATATAGTGTCCTTCCTCATCTCTTATTATAGTCTTTGGTTTAAAATCTAATTTGTCTGATATAAGGATTGCCACCCCAGCTTTCTTTTGGTGTCCATGAGCATGGTAAATGGTTTTCCACCCCCTCAGTTTCAATCTGGAAGTGTCTTTGGGTCTAAAATAAGTCTTTTGCAGACAGCATATTGATAGGTCTTGTTTTTTTTATCCAATCTGATATGCTGTGTCTTTTGATTGGGGCATTTAGCCCATTTACGTTCAGAGTAACCATTCGAAAGATATGCATTTAGTGCCATTGTATTGCCTGTACGGTGATTATTACTGTATATTCTCTGTTCCTTTCTGATCTATGTTGCTTTTAGGCTCTCTCTTTGCTTAGAGGACCCCTTTCAATATTTCTTGTAGGGCTGGTTTCATGTTTGCAAATTCCTTTAGTTTTTGTTTGTCTTGGAAGCTGTTTATTTCTCCTATTTTCAATGACAACCTAGCTGGATATAGTATTCTTGGCTGCATATTTTTCTCATTTAGTGCTCTGAATATATCCTGCCAGTCCTTTCTGGCCTGCCAGGTCTCTGTGGATAGGTCTGTTGCCAGTCTAATGTTTCTACCATTGTAGGTTACAGATCTCTTCTCCTGAGCTGCTTTCAGGATTTTCTCTTTGTCTCTGAGACTCGTAAATGTTACTATTACATTTCGGGGTGTTGACCTATTTTTATTGATTTTGAGTGGGGTTCTCTGTGCCTCCTGGATTTTGATGCCTGTTTCCTTCCCCACATTAGGGCAGTTCTCTGCTATAATTTGCTCCAATATACCTTCTGCCCCTCTCTCTTTCTTCTTCTGGGATCCCAATTATTCTAATGTTGTTTTGTCTTATGGTATCGCTTATCTCTCGAATTCTGCCCTCGTGTTCCAGTAGTTGTTGATCTCTTTTTCTCAGCTTCTTTATTTTCTATCATTTGGTCTTCTCTATCACTAATTCTCTCTTCTGCCTCATTTATCCTAGCAGTTAGAGCCTCCATTTTTTATTGCAGCTCATTAATAGCCTTTTTTATTTCAACTTGATTAGATTTTATTTCTTTTATTTCTCCAGAAAGGGTTTCTCTAGTATCTCCCATGCTTTTTTCAAGCCCAGCTAGTATCTTTATAATCATCATTCTGAACTCTAGTTCTAACAGCTTACTAATGTCCATATTTTTATGTCCCTGGCAGTCAATACTGACTCTTGTTCTTTTTGTTGAGGTGATTTTTTTCCATCTTGTCATTTTGTCTAGAGGAGAATAGATGAATGAGAGAACTAAATGCTAACAGGGTAACAATGACCCCAGAAAAATATACACTAAACAAATCAGAAGAGATCTGAAACCAGGGAAAAAGAAAGGGAAAGAATGAAACAGAAGAAGAAAAAGAAAAAAAAAAGAATATGATCAAATATGATCAGGCCGGTGAGTAGATCAGTGCCACACATTAGATTTTGGGTGTATTTTGGTCTGTTAGAAGAAATTGCCTCCCGAAATTTTAAAGAAAGAAAAACTTACACATGTACAAATTAAGGGTAAATACAATAAATGGATAGAATACGACTGTAAAATGAAAATTATAAAGGATTTTATAAAAGGAATTGATAAGTTGGTTGAAAAGGAAGGAAGAGAAATTTAAAAAACAAAAGGAAGAGAATGTGATCAAGCAGGAGACTAGAACAAAGCCATACACGACAGATTTAGAGTATGTTTTGGTTGGTTAGAAGAAACTGTATCCCAAAATTTTAAAGAGAGAACAACTTATATATATACCAAAAATAAGGTTAACTACAATGAAGGGATTGAATATGACTCTTCCAGAAAGTGGTTGCTTTTCTGTTCAGCGAGTTGCTGCTATTCTTTTCTTGATCTCCTGTTGAGTTCATAGGAGTTCAGAATGGTTTGATACCTATCTAGCTGAATGCCTGGCACCAGAAGAAATTTAGGTCTCCTCCTCCTCCACCACCTTGCTTCTCCCCGCCCCCCCGAAACAGATCCTTAATTACAGAGAACTGAGGGTTGTGGAGGGTAGGTGGGAAGGGGGATGGGTTAAATGGGCAACAGGTATTAAGGAGAGCACTTGTTGTGATGACCACTGGGTGTTGTATGTAAGTGATGAAGCACTAAATTCCACACACCTGAAATTAATATTACACTGTATGTTAACTAACTGGAATTTAAACAAAACCTTGAAACTATAATACATACATACATACCTAAGTTTTATGGGGAAAGAAAGAATGAAGAAATTTTATGCTATATGCACTCCCCCTTTAAACACCAAAGAAAAAAAATAACAAGAAAAAAACAAATACATACATATATATATATATATATATATATATATATATATATATATATAGGTGGCACTGAAAATCTAGACAAATAGCTAAATGAACACCAAATAGAATAGAAATATTGTGTAAGTCTATGTTAAAAGCAGGTAGTAGAAACTGAGATGCACGTCCTGAAGAATAAAGGGAAATAAATGTATACCATTCAAGATGGAGAAAATTTATTCTTTCAACCCTCATCAACTATCCAGTGCACATGCAGGACTATTTTGACTACTGGATAGGAGGAAGAAGAAGAAACAACTAATAGGTTTTGGCAATATTATCATTCACAATTTAAGGAGAGATCAAGAGTTTTCCAGACAAAATTCAATGGAGTTCATCACCACCAAAGCAGCCCTACAAGAAATGTTGAAGAGAATTCTTAAGTGTAAGAAAAGGCCATAAATTGAAGAAATTATGAAAGGAAAATATTTCACAGGTAAATGCAAACATATAGTAAAGATAGTAGACTACTTAAAAAGCCAGTATGAAGGTGAAAACACAAAAGTAGCAAAACCAATTATATCTATAATAATTAGTCAAGGGACAAATTTTATTTTGCACAAAATAAAAAGATGTAAAATATGATATCACATACATAAAATGTGAGGGGGTAAAAATTTACTGCTCTTAGAGTGTGTTCAAACTTAAGCAACCATGAACTTAACATAGACTGCTATACACATAAGATGTTATGTGTGAACCCAGTGAAACCACAAAATCAAAAGCCTGTAATAAATACATAAAAAATAAAGAAAAAGGAATGTAAACATAACACCAAAGAGAGCCATCAAACCACAAGAGATGAGAGCAAAAGAACAGAGAAGAACAACAAAAACATCTAGAAAACAATGACCAAAATAGTAGTAAGTACATACCTATTGATAATTACTTTAAATGTAAATGAACTAAATGCTCTAATCAAAAGACATAGGATGACTAAGTAGATTAAAAAACAATGGTCAGAGGACCTGAATCAACCTGAATTTTCCCAAAGAAGACATACAGATGACCATCAGACACATGATAAGATGTTTAATATCACTAACCACGAGGGAAGTACAAATCAAAACCACAATGAAATACCAAATGAGACATCACCTCAGTAAGAATGGCTAGAATCAAAAACAGAAGAAATAACAAGTGTTGGTGAGGATGTGGAGAAAATGGAACCTTCATATGCTATTAGTAGGAATGTAAATTGATGCAACCACTGTGGGAAAACTTCACCTTTAAGGAATGAAGTTTCCTTACCAAGTTAAAAATAGAAATACCATACAATCCAATTAATTTCACTACCGGTATTTACCCCCAAAAAACCAAAACATTAATTCAAAAAGATACATGCACTCCTATGTTTATTGCAGCTTTATTTACAATAGCCAACATATGGAAGCAACCCAGGTGTTCACTGATAGATGAATGGATAAAGAAAATGTAGTGTGTATGTGTACACACACACACACACACACACACACACAAATGGAATATTACTCAGACATAAAAAATGAGATCTTGCCATTTGCAGCAGCATGGATGGACCTAAAGAATATTATGCTAAAGGATATAAGTCGGACAAAGGCAAATACTGTGTGATTTCACTTATATCTGGTATCTAAAAAACAAATAGACAAACAAAACAGTCTCACAAATACAAGAAAAAATTGATGGTTGCCAGAGGATAGTGAGTGGGAGGATAGGCCAAATCGGTTAAGAGAATTAAGAGATATAAACTTCCAGTTATACAACTATATTTCAATAATGTTTTTTAAAAAACTAAATGTTTGGTTCAGTATATGGATACAAGCCACAAGCATACAGTACCTCCTGTAAAGCTGTTGTCTTAACTGAGTGAAGCAATGGACTGTTGAGAGCACAGTGAGATGTCGTTTTAGAAACAATACCCTAAGAAGGGCACCAGGATGTGGTATACGCTCAAAATCAATGATTATTGCATGATTCTATGTCCCAATAGGTAGAAAATATGGGTTGAGGAACAATGGAGTGTAAGGAGTAGTCTGGCTTATCATCACTTCCAGTGACCCATTGAGAATATGGACTTTGTCCACACAATTCTGGCCTCTACAGATATAGAAGACCTGGTTCTCAAAGGAAGGCCCAGCTTCTCATACAAGTGACATCAAGTGTATCACTGAGCTTTAACTTATAGCAGCTACCTAAGTACTTTGGGCTTCTCATGCCAAGGAATGAACTGGCAAGAAGAGAAGTCAAAATCTTGGCAGCAGTAACTCACTGGGATCATCAGAAGATCCTTGATAAAATAAAACAAAGGAAAGGGTCTAAATATATCAGTAACAACAGTAATAGAAATAGAGTAAATTTATCTGCTGAAAGAGAGATTCTCAGGATAGATTTAAGAGCAAAAAAAGATATCTGCTGTTCTGAAGAGATACACCTAAATCAAAACTATAGCCACAAGTTCAAATAAATAAATACTGGTGAGACAGGGAAATCACTTCAATGGCTCAAATCTTCTGAAAAGATATCCAACTGAAAAATAACAAAATGCCAAATGAATTCTGACAAAGATATTGAATGTTGTGTTGTAGCATTCTCAAAAATCTAAGAAAAAAATATCCCGAGGATTAAAACAAAACAAATCACAATATCATCAAACCAGATTGATAAAAGATCTTGGAAAACAGTAATACTCAGAGTGAATGCCAGAATAAAATTTTAAAAATTCAGAGATTAGTATGCAGTGGGACAGAAGATGTGGCATTGAGCCCTTGCAAGGAAGGTACGTGAACTTGATACCTCTGCATAAAGCTGGGAACTTCAAATGAAAGAAATTCACCTCCTATAAAGAAACTGGACTGGGGGGTGAGGTGGGGGTGGAGTCTTCATGAGGGAAACAAGAACCTCTCTCTCTGACATAGTTCCAAAAGACAAGGAAGTTTCTTCTGAGAAGCTATAACCACTGGCTGTTCTCACACATATCTAGTTTCATATTTATACTTCCTATAAGGCCCAGGACACCTCAGAATAACTAAAGTAGTCCTCAATATTTGAAAATCAATGTGATTCACTGTATTAACAGACTAAAGAAAAAATGTAGGAAATGATCTTAAATCAGGAAAAACATTTGACAAAATTTGCATTATTTCAAGAAAAACTCTCAGAAACCTAGGAATAGAAATTACCTAACCTGATGAGAAACATTATTAAAAAAAAAATGACAGCTAATCTCAACCTTAATGGTGAAAGAATGAAGACTTTTCCATAATATAACAAGCCAAGGATGTTCTTATTCTTAACTACTATTCAAGATTGTACTGGAATTTTAGATAGTGCACCCACATCCAAAAGGAATAAATAAAAAGTCTTTATTCACAGATGATATGACTTTCTATGTAGAAAATCTGTAATAATCTACAAAAAGCTTCTAAAACAATAAGTGATTCATCAGTTCTCAGGACAAAAGGTCAATATGGAAACAGCTTATTGTAATTCTGTATATTGGCAATGAAAAATTGGCATTTGAAAAAAATTTTAAAGTACCATTTAAATGTCACCCAGAAAAAAAAAATCTTAGGTACAAACATAACAAAATATGTGTGAAGTATGTATATTAAAAACTATAAAAATCCATTAAATAAATCAGAGACCCTAATAAATTAAAAGATTTAGCATGTTCATGAAATAGACAACTCAATATTAAGAAATTAAGACTCCCCAAATTTATCTATATATTCGGTGCAATCTCAGCAAAAAGACCAGCAGAATTTTTTGTGGATAAAGAGATCCCAAAATTTCTATGAAGTGGAAAAGTAACTAAAATAGCCAAAATGATTTGGAAATTTAAGGATAAAGTTGGAGGACTCATGCTACCTCATTTCAATACTTACTATAAAATTACAGTATACAAGACATGGTGAACTTGGCAAATGGACACATAGATCAGTAGAACAAAATAGAGTCCAGAAATAGACCCACACAAATATAGTCAACTGATTTTTGACAAAGTTATCAAAAACAATTAAATGAAGATAGTCTTTTCAATAAGTGATACTAAAAACGATGGATTTTCATATGAAAAAGAAAAAAAAATCAACCTCCATCATATCTTATACAACAATTAACTCAAAACTGACCAAATGTAAAACATAGAAGTATAATCATTCCAGAAGAAAAATTCATTGAAAATCTTGTCAACTTGTGTTTGGCAAAAGATTTTTAGATATAACACCTGAATAACCATTTGTAAAAGAAAAATGTAGTAATTTGGACTTTATTAAAATTTAGGACTTTTCTTACTGTTGAGACTAAATAATCACGCTACAGATGGGGAGAATATATCTGCAAATTACATTTATGATGAGGGACTTGTAGCCGGAATACATAAAGAACTGTCAGAACTCAACAATAAGAAAACAAACAATATAATTCTTTTTTTTTTTAAGGGTAACTTCTGCCAAGATTAAAAATGGGAACCAGATGCATCTTCCCACAAGAAATTACAAAAACAAAAAAAAAAAAAAGAAAAAGAAAGAAAGAAAGAAAGAAGAAAAGAATATCTGAAATAATGGTTTTCAAAACATTGGATCTCAGTAAAAACAAAAACAAACAAACAAACAAAAAAAGAAATTCCTAAGTAATGAAAACAAAGTGAGCCCTATGATTGTCCAGCTTACTACTCTGAGAATTTCCTGGCAGCAGTGCAGGGAGGGAGAACACAGGTGGAGCTCATCAGACTCTTGATTTGGCACATGCCAGAAAATCCAGGGAGACAGAAGCCCTTACAGTTTGCAGGATAGAGTACCAAAGAAGAAAGAACTATACAGAGAAGAAACACAGAGGTGTGCTTAGGATCCCCCTTGAGTATTCTTCAGAGTGCTAATTAGTGTGTGTGCAAAAAGACACTCCTGGAGGCTGGAAGAAAAACGATCTACAAGGATTAGAGTTAGCAGTAGAACTCAGAAGACCTGGCTGGAATAGTGCCTGTTCCCACAAGCCAGACTGGAAAATCTAACCATCCATGGTGCACTGAGTATGGTACTCTGATGGGTAATGCCTCAGTAGTAGAGAATTAGCCATACACTACATCAGCTGCTATGGTCTCATCTAATGAATCTTCAAACCAAGACCCAGAATGATGGAGCTGTTTCCAAATAACTCAACTGCATGACAGGTCAATGTTCAAATATTTTTATAGGAATTCAAAAAATATAAGCCCTCCCCAAAATAAAATTCTCAGTGTTTTCATCCAATTAGAGATTATCAAGCAAGTAAGAGTCAGGAAAATATGACCTGTAATAAGGAGAAAAATTAATAAATAGAAACCAACCCAGAACTGATATGTTAGACTTATCATATGAGGACATTAAAATATTATTATACCTATATTCCATGTTCAAAGAAGAAAAAAGCATAACAAATATTCAAAATACAAAAATAGACAAACATATATACAGCAAAGATGACAAAAATAAGGAGAATGTGATGAAAAACGTGAAAAAAATCTGAATTTAACACAAATTTCTAGAAAAAATAAGGCTTTTAAAATGGAATCAAGAGGAAGTAGAATACTTTTGCACATTATATCATAGTAGCTAAATGTGCAGACTCTGAAAAAGATTACCTGAATTCAAATTCTGGTTCTACAACTATATCTGTGTGACCTTGGACAACTTAAAATTTCTATGCCTTGGTCTTTTCATTCTAAAATGTGGATGGTAAATAGTACTTACCTCACAGAGTTATTCTGACAGGTTAAATGAGTCTATATAGGTTCAGTATTTAGAATAAGGCCTAGCACATAGTAAGGACTATGTAAGGACTAGGTCCTTAATAATATTACTATCGAAGGTCATCATGCCTATTACAAGGAACTCCATTTCTCGGTATAAAGCCTAGAGAAACTCACCTGTGTACCAGAAGACAGAAAAATGAATATTCATTGTGGCATTAATTTATATTTGTAAAAATTTGGCAAATACCGAAATCTCCATCAACATAAAAATGGATAAATTAATGATTAAATTTACATAACTGTATGAGGCAGTACATTAAAATGAAAAGAAGAGAGCAGCAGCTATCATAGACAAGTGTCAAAAACAACATGGGTCAATGGAAAAAATAAGGTTCAGAAATATATATGTAATATGATTCCATAATATCTAAAGTCAGAAAATGCAAAATAACATGTATGTGAACTCATGTATACACATTATAGAGAAATGTATAAGAAAGATGGACACAAAAATCAGAATAGTGTTTACATTTAGGCTTCAAGGGGAATGGAACAGTGGAAGGACACACAAGAAATTTCAACTGTAGCTGTAAAATTTAGTTGTGGCATCCGTAGCAAACTATTACAATTTACTAAAACTTTGTGATTGATATAGGGGTATACATTTTAAGTATTTTATTCTTTTTTTCTTGTGTTTTGTTTTGTGATAAAAAAAATTTCTGACTGGAAGGAACAGTTGAGTAATAAAATGGAACGAGGTCAAGAGCTACAAACAAAATTAGAGAGGAGACAAACATTTAGACATACATTGATGAAATTTTTGAAATCAAGGATAAAGAATATTGGAACCATCCAGGCATAAAAAGTCTACCAACTAAGGAAAGAAAAATATCTTAGGGGACTACAAACAGCTCTGCAACACTAAATGGCAAAAGTCACAGGGCAAAGTCTACAGAGTTTTGAAGAGAGACTGAGTACAAGAATTTCATGTTCACATCAGCTGATGATTATGTGTAAGGTAACAAGGATATTCTTAGTCACTGAAGAACTCAAATTATACATGAATTCTTCCCGAAGTATTTACTAAAATACATCTCAGCTGACCAAGAAATCAATCCAGATAAGAAAACCTGTAAGTCATGGTATAAAAGAACTGAAGATGAACAATGTATGTAGTCTGTAAAACATAGTTAAAGCTAACTAATTATGGACAAAACTTAATACATTATCAGTAGTAACATTTGACAAATGGATCCATATTCTAAAAATGCAATAATCTTATAGGATCTAAACTCACAGTTTGAATCAACAAAAAGTATAAAAATGGGAAGAGCGAGATAATGCAATTTGGAGTTTCTTATATAGTAGGGAGAAAAGAGAAACTTTCATTTTCATCTGTTGTAGTTTATTTTTCTTAAATTTTTAATTCTCAGTAAAGAGAATGACTTCAAATATAACCAAAACTTCTGGTTTTGACTCTAATATGTAAACATTTTAGAAATCATTAATCCCATTCTTACAAGAAAAAGTTGGACAAACTCAAAGTTAATGCCTGTTCCTGTACCTATCAGAGAACTGAATTTGTAAGTCAAACTGATGCCTTAGAATCTGGAAAGATAGGTGAATCCTGAGTTGTAACCCAGACATGCCTAACTGGAGCAGAAGCCAATGGAGTTAAAAGTGGTAGGAACACTAAAATGGTCATTTGGAAAAATTCCTGAAGGCTGAGTGTTGACTAGCCCAAGTGTGAGAAACTCCTAGGGCTTCAGTCCTAGAGAAACCTCCACATTTCCTGGGCTTTTCCTTGAGGAACCCCACCAGACAGGGAAGATTGGAAAAAGAGCCATTTGTGGCTCTGGCAGGGGAAAGGGAAGAGTAAAGCTTATGAAATATGCCCTGAATTTTCTCAAAAAGAATGACCTACTCTCCAGGAGGAAAGAATTTACCATAGCCTTGTTCAAGCCATCGGGGAGGGCACTGATCTCATTCCAGCCTCCTTTCATGTAAGGGAAACAGCAGTAATCTATATGTTATGGGCTGAATTGTGTCCCCTTAAAATTTCTGTGAAGTCCTAACCCCTAGTACCTCAGAATATGACTGATTTTGGAGGTAGGGTCTTTGAAGAAGTAATTAAGTTCAAATGAGCTCATTAGAGTGGGCCCTAATTCAACAAGATTGGTTTTCCTATAAGAGGAGATTAGCACAAGACACACAGAGGGAAGAGCTCGGGAGAAGACTGCTAACTACAAGTCAAGGAGAGAGGCTTCACAAGAAACCAAGCCTGTAGACATCTTGATCGATTTCTAGCCCTCAGAATTGTGAGAAAGTAAATTTCTGTTGCTTAAACCCCCTAGTCTGTAGCACTTTGTTATGGCAGCCTTAGCAAACTAATACATTACCCAAACAATACTTCCTTGTGGAAATCATAGGTCAGAGACATTGGCCAACTCAAAGATTGAGATTTAAGTGGAAGTTCATAGAATCCCCTCCTTATAGCTTATCCCCACAGCCACAAGGACACAATTTAATAATAGTAGATTACAGCCACAAGAGTTTTAAGAGAGTCTCTCTGAGGAAGAATACTTAGGGATCCCCAAAGTTAAAAGGGGAAAAAAGGACACTAGAGGAATTTGAAATATCTAGTACATACCCCTAAAGAGAGCATGAGACAAAACCAACCTCCTAAGTAGAGGGACATAAAACTCACACTAGAAATCTATTTACCTCAATTCCTATTACACAATTCAGGTCCAGCTTTCCATCAAAAATTAAAAACATGCTAAAAGGCAAGAAAAAACACAATAGGAAGAGAAGAGGCAAACATCAGAATCAGACTCAGCTATGACACAAATTGTGGAATTACCAGGCAGCAAATTGAAAATGGCTATGATTTATATGTTAAGGGCTCTAATAGAAAAAGTAGGCAATAGGCAAAAACAGATAATATAAGCAAAGACATGGAAGTTCTGAGAAAAGAATCAAAAGGAAATACTAGAAATTAAATACATTGTAGCTGAAATGAAGAATGCTTTTTATAGGGTTTCTGGCAGACCCAACAGGCTAAGGAAAGAATTGGTGTGCTTGAGCACAGGTCAATAGAAACTTTGAGAACTGAAATGCAAATGAAATAAGAATGAAAGAATAGAATACTATACCCAAAAACAAAGGGACAAATTCAAAAGATGTAACATGTGCATAATTAGAATACTAGAAGAAAGAGAAAGGAGCAAAATAATTTTTGAAGTAATAATAGCTGAGAATTTTCAAAAAAGTAATGATGGACATCAAACCATAGATCCAAATATAGTTTAAAAAAACCTATATGTAGACATATTATACCATAACTGCAGGAAACCAAAGATAAAAATAAAGCTTGAAATAAGCCTTTGCCTGTAGAGAACAATACATTTTGCCTATAGAGGAACAGGGTAAGATTTACAGAAGTTCTCTTATCAGAAACCATGCAAGCAAGAAGAAAGTGGAAGGAAATATTAAATGTATTGAAAGAAAAAAAGAAATGCTCAACTAGAATTTTATCAAAATTCTATTTGAAAAGTGAAGGAAAAGTAGTCTTTCTCAGTCAGAAAAAGAAGTCATCTCCAGCAGGCCCACCCGGCAAGAAATGGGAAGAGATTTTCTTCATGTAGGAGGAAAATTATATATATATATATATATATATATATATATATATATATATATATGTATGTATGTATATATATATATATATAAAAATTTGGATATATCTAAAAAAGGAAGAGCATCAGAGAAGGAATAAAAGTAAAATAAAACCTTGTACTTTTCTTATTACTAACTAAAATAAAATGTAACTGTTTAAAGTACTAATAGTAATTATGGATTGGGTTATTATAGCATATTAGTAAAAGAAATGAACGACAGAATTGTCACAAGAAGCAGGAGAGAGGAATTAGTAATGCTCTATTAGAAGGCACCTGCACTGCACTTGAAACAACAGTGTCATTGAAAGTGACCTTACATTAATTAAATTTAAATATTTTAAACTCTAGAGAAACCATTAAAAGTATATATTCTTAAAAGTGTGACTGATATGCTTAAAAAGGGGATAAGATCATTTAAAATGTCCATATGAAACCAGAGAAAGCAGAAAAGAAGCCTTTGGCAATAAATACAAAACAATTACAAACATAATCGCTATTAACTCAAATATATCAGTAATCATTTAAACATGAATGGAGTAAAGATGCTAAATAAAAGATGGAAGCAGATAAAGGGGAACACTCTTATAGTGTTGGTTAGAATGCAAATTGGTGCAGCCACTCTTGAAAACAGTATGGAGGTTTCTCAAAAAGTTAAAACTAGAACTATCCTATGATCCAGAAATTGCACTCCTAGGTATTTACTCAAAGGATACAAAACTAATTTGAAGGGATACATGCACCCCCATGTTTATAGCATGGGGTATAGCAATATCCAAATTATGGAAGGAGACCAAATGTTCAACGACCGATGAATGAATAAAGAAGTTGTGGGGTGTGTGTGCAGGTGTTTACGTATATATAGGAATCTTATTCAGCCATCGACAAGAATGAAATCTTGCCATTTGCAATGACATGGATGGAACTAGTGAGTAGTATGCTAAGTGAAATATCAGTCAGAGAAAGACAAATACACGATTTCACTCGTATGTGGAATTTAAGAAAGAAACCAATGAACATGGGGGGTGCGAAAGAGAGAGACAAACCAAGAAACAGACTCTCAACTATAGAAAACAAACTGATTGTTACCAGAGGGGAGGTGGAGGTGGAGGAGAAATGAGTGAAATAGGTAATAGGGATTAAGGAGGACACTTGTCATGGTGATCACCAGAGGTTGTATCTAAGTTTTAAACCTTTCATTTCTACACCTGAAACTAACATCACACTGTAGGTTGACTAACTGGAATTTAAATAAAACTTGAAGAAAAAAAAAATCCAAGATGGAGATTGTGAAAGTAGTTTAAAAAACGAAAAGACAAAGCTCTCTTATTTGTAAAAAAAAACCCACTTTAAATATGGACAGGTTAAGGGGCGCCTGGATGGCTCAGTCGTTGGGTGTCTGCCTTCGGCTTGGGTCATGATCCCAGGGTCCTGGGATTGAACCCCGCATGGGGCTCCCTACTCCACGGGAAGCCTGCTTCTCCCTCTCCCACTCCCCCTGCTTGTGTTCCTGTTCTGTCTCTGTCAAATAAATAAATAAATCTTTAAACAAATATATGGACAGGTTAAGAGCAAAAGGAGAGCTACACCACGCTAACGGTAAAAAAGGTTGAAGTAGCTATATTAATTTCATACAAAGTAGATGTAGCAGTCCTAACCATGTATGCACATAACAATAGAGGAACAACAGTGAAACGAAAACTAATAGAACTGAAAGAAAAAAATAGACATATTCACTATTATAGAGACTTCAACACCTCCTGTCAGTACTTAATAGATCAAACAAGGAAAAACCAATGAGGATATAGTTAAGCTAAGCAACACTTATCAATCAACTTGAATTAACTGACAATTTCAGAATACTCCTTTCAAAGAAATGATCACTTCACAGTGATCACTTCACAGTATATATATCAAATCATTATGTTGTACCCCTGAAACTAATATGTTATGTCAGTTATATCTCAAAGAAAAGGGTAAGCAAACACACACACACACATACACACACACACACACACACACACACACACACATACACACAGCAGAATGAACAATCTTCTCAAATTCTTATGGAACTATCACCAAGACAGACCATATTCTGGGCCACAGAACACACTTAACAAATTTAAAAGAAAGAAATCATACAAAATATGTTCTCAGATCACAATGGAATAAAACTAGAAATCAGTAAAAGAGAGATAGCTGGAAAACCTCCAAATATTTGAAAATAAAGAATACACTTCAAATAAGACATGGATCAAAGAAGTCTCAAACATAAAAATTTTGTGAGCTAAATGGAAGCTGAATGCAAATTACCAAATTTCTGAGATGCAGCAAAAGTAGCGGTGTGAAGGAAATGTATGGCATTAAACACATAAATTATAAAAAGAATAACAACCTAAAATCAATAACCAAAACATCCAAATAGGGAAACTAAAGAAAGAAGAACAATTTAAACATAAAGCAAACACAAGAAAAGAAATAACCAAAATTAGAGAATATGGCAATGAAACTGAGAATGGGAAAATAGGTAAATTCAATAAAAATCAAACCTTATTTATTTAAGTGATTAATAAAACTGACAAACTTTTAGCTAACAAACAGAGCATATGTAAATCAGAATTGAAAGAGGGGCCAATGCCTACTAATCCCGTGGACATTAAAAAGATAATAAAAAACTGTAAAAAAAAACTCTACACCCATAAATTTGATAATTTACATGAAATGGACCAATTTCTTGAGAGATGCAAACTAGCAAAACACACAAGGAGAAAGAGATAACCTAAATACCCCTACATTTAGTAAAGACATTGAATCAGTAATTCTTAACCTTCAAAAAAGAGGAAAAAAAAAAAAAAAGACCAGGCCCAGATGGATTCATTGGTGATTTCTACCAAATATTTATGGAAACAATTATACTAATTCTTCACCATATTTTCCAGAAAATAGAAGCAAAGAGAACACTTCTTAACTTACTCTGTGAGGCCAGCATTTCCCTAACACCAAAACCAGAGGAAAAAAAAAAAACATTACAAGAAAGGAAAACCACAGACTAATACCTTTTATGAACATATGCATAAAATTACCACAAATTATTAGTAAATAGATTCCAACAATGTATAAAAACAATTATATATTATGACCAAGTATGGTTTATTCTAGGTATACAAATGTGGTTTAACAAAATCAATGTAATCCATTACGTAAACAGACTAAACAAGAAAAATTACGTTTCTATAAATTGACACAGAAAAAATTTTTTGACAAAACCAAACACCCATTCATGATTTTAAAAAAATGAAAAACTCTTAGCAAACTAGGAATAGAGAGAAACTTATCAGCTTGATAGATAATATATAAAAGAAAATCTGCTGACATCAAACTTAATGATGAAAAATTGGATGCTTTCCCCCTAAGATGAGGAATAACACAAGGAAGTCTCCTCTCACCACTCCTATTCAACACTGTACTGGAAAGACCTACTAGTGCAATAAAAAAATAAAAGAAACACTAACTGGGAAGGTAGAAATAGAAGTATATTTCTTCACAGATGACATGATTACCTATGTTAGAAAATCTAAAGACTCAACCACCCAAAAAAATCAGCTGGAACTAATAAGTGATTACAACATGGCTTCAAGGTACAAGGTACCTACAACAAATAATTGGAATTTGAAATTAAAAACAATACCATTTTAGTAGCCCCCAAAATTATTTATTTAGGTATGAATCTAACAAAAGATGTACAAGATCCATAAGCAGAAAACCAAAAAACTTAAAGACTTATGAAGATCTACATAAGTGGATACTTTTTGTTCTTGGATTGAAAGACAGTACTGTAAAGATGTTTATTTTTCCCAGTTAGACCTATAATTTCAATTTCAGCCCCAGCAAAATCTTAGCAGTCTCATTTGTAGATCTCAACAAATTGATCCTAACATTCATTGGGACTATCGAGGACTTAGAATAGCCAACACAGTGCTTAAGAAGAACGAATTTAGAAGACTCACAATACTTGATTTCAAGATAGCTTTAAGTCTACAGTAATCTAGACAGTGTTATATTGGTGAAAGAATGGGCATATAGATACATGCAACAGAATAGACTCACATGAACACCATCAACTGATTTTTGAGAAAAGGAACAAAGGCAGTTTGATGGAGAAAGAAGTCTTTTCGACAAAGACACTAGAACAATTGGATGTCCACATGCAAAAAAATAAAAGAATCTAGACACAAACCTCATACCTTATACATAATTAACTCCAAATGGATCACAGACCAAAATCTAGAATGGCAGTCCATAAAACTTCTTGGGGAAAAAAAACATGGGAGAAAATCTACATGACCTTAGATTTGGTGATGTATTTAAAAATATAACACCAATACCATTTGGGGAAAAAATTATGGATAGCAGAAATTGGGATGCAGGACTCTAGAGGTTGCTACGGGAGGTTACAGATAAGGTGGGGAGGTCGGCTAGAATGCTCCAGTGGTGATGGATTAGAGACATCAGTATGAACTCATATTTAGCTTTATACAGACACGAATGGTCACATACAGAAATATTTGCAGATATGTATACAAACCACCTAGGATAGTATACACACCTATTTCCTCGCTCTGGCCACTGAGGGGGCCTTAGAAGAATGCCACAGTAACAATGAGCACACCTGGCAGGCAGGTCTTGATTTCTAAATACTGTGTTCCAGTAAAACCAGTAAAAGGAACCCAGGCTCCTTGGAGAAACGGCTGGTTCTCAGACTGAGGCAGGAAATGTACAAGATAACTCTGGAGCATTTTATAATGCTGAAAAGTGAGAAAATACTAAGAAGTGGCACATAAAATGATGGAAGTGCCACAGAAGCCAACTGAAAGAGTTCCCAATGGCCAAAGCTGGAACAACTTAGCATCCAAAAAAAAAAAAAAAAAGAAAGAAAGAAAAAAAGCAAGTTAGTACTGGATTACAACCCAAAGTATAAATAAATATGTATGTATTCATACTGAGATGATTAAATAAGAAACTGAGACAGTAGACAAAGCACCTGTGCAGAAGAATTCAAAATAATTTCTGTAACTACTCCACACTTAAGGAGGTACAGCATAATTTCTTACTCCTTTTGTGTGGTCTGTGCATAGTGACTTCCTTTTTGAGTATAATATGGAAAGGAAGAAAGAGAAGAGTAGCTTTATAATAGAAAAAATAGACACTACTTTAACCAAATGATCAAGCTTAACCTCACCAGTAATAAATCCTACTGATAGTACACATTCTTTTTATGATGTGATGAGAATGGCATTTTACTTCCGTGATCTTCCTCCCCCAAACACATTACCCCGCCTCATCTTGAGAAAAACAGCAGACAAATCTCAACTAAGGGACATTCCATACAAAACCAGTACTTCTGAAAACCTTCAAGGGCGTCAAAAACATTGAAAGTCAGAGAAACTGTCACAGCCAAAAGGAGCCCAAGCAAATACGGTTAATGAATGCAATGTGGTACCTTGGATGACATCCAGGAACAGAAAATGGACATTAGGGGAAAACTGAGGAAATCGGAATAAAATATGAGCTTTAGTTTATTTCTTAGTAATGTGTCAGTATTGATTCATAAATTGTGGCAATGTACCATACTAACGTAGGATGTTCATAATAGGGAAAACTAAGTATGGGATATATTGCAAGTCTCTACACTTGTCTGAAATAATTCTGCAAATCTAAAATTATTCAAAAGTAAAAATTTTAAAAATATGTAAATATAAATATATAAAAGCATGTTTTTTTGTATTGTTTTTAAAAAGGCTAGTAACACCCAATCTCGGCAAGGAACATTCTTATTTTGCTGATGGGAATGTAAAATGGTACAACTTATTTATACAGTCTTTTTATTCTTATGAAATTTTCCAGGAGTGAAAAAAACATAGGACTACCAATAGGCTGGTGCAAGAATGTTCACAGCAACTTTATTCATAATAGCCAGAAGTTGGAAATAGTCAAATGTCCCTCAACAGGAAAATGAATAATTTATGGTATCTTCATACAACAGGAGATACTTAGTATTAAAAGATACTTTACATCCATCTCAAAAATATGGATGAATCTCAATACCTCCATTGAGAAAAGCAGCCAGACAGAAAAGAGTATACACTGTAGGATTCCATTTATATGAATTTCTAAAACAGGAAAAGAACTCTACAGTGAAAGCATTCACAAAAGCTTTGTCTGAGGAGGGGTTGACTTAAAAAGGCCCAAGGGAAATTTCTTGGGTAAAAGAACTGTTCTACATCTTAATAGGGGTATAGCCTACATGAGTATATACATTGTCAAAATTCACTGAGCTGTACACAAGATTTGTACATTTCACTCAATGTAAATTTTAACTTTAGAGGGAACTGTAAATACACAGGAAAAGCAAAGTCAATGTATCCATCTTGGTTCATCCTTAAAATAATGACCCCCCAACCATATTTTGATTGTCTCATTAATGTCATACTTGCTTCCAAATATGATTTATGATTTAGATTAAGTTGCAGATTTTTTTAAAGGTTTCATTTATTTATTTGACAGAGACAGAGAAAGCACAAGCAGAGGGAGCAGCAGGGAGAGGGGGGAGCAGCAGGGAGAGGGAGAAGCAGACTCCCCACTGAGCAAGGAGCCTGATGTGGGGCTCGATCCCAGGACTCTGGGATCATGACCTGAGCCAAAGGCAGACACTTAACTGACTGAGCCACCCAGGCACCCCTAAGTTGCAGATTGAAAGAATAATTTAAAATTTATTTCTTCCAGGTTGCTTAATTTATTGGCATATAGTTGTTGATAATAATTTCTAATAATTGTTTCTATTTCCTTAGTGTTAGTCATGATCTCTTCCCTTTCATCCATAATTTTATTAATTTGGGTCCTTTCTCTTTTCTTTTGGATAAGTCTGGCCAGTGGTTTATTGATCTTATTAATTCTTTCAAAGAACCAGCTTCTACTTTTGTTGATCTGCTCTACTGTATTTCTGGTTTCTAATTCATTGATCTCTGCTCCAATCTTATTTCTCTTCTAATGTGTGGCTTAGGCATCATTTGTTGTTTTTTGTCCAACATCTTTAAGGTGTAAAGTTAGTTGGTGAATTCGGGATTTTTCTATCTTTTTTTGAGTGAGGCTTGGATGGCTATGTATTTCCCCCTTAGGACCACCTTTCCAGTATTGCATAGGTTTTGGACCGATGTGTTTTCATTCTCATTGGTTTCCATGAATTGTTTAAGTTCTTCTTTGATTTCCTGGTTGACCCAAACATTCTTGAGCAGAGTGGTCTTTAGCTTCCAAGTGTTTGAATTTCTGCCAATTTTTTTCCTGTGATTGGGTTCCAGTTTTAAAGCATTAAGGTCTGAGAATATGCAGAGAATAATCTCAATCTTTTGGTATCAGTTGAGACCTGATTTGTGACCCAGTATGTGGTCTATTCTGGAGAAAGTTCCATGTGCACTGGAGAAGAATTAGTATTCTGTTGTTTTAAGGTGGAATGTTCTGTATATATCTATGAGGTCCATCTGGTCCAGTGTGTCATTCAAAGCTCTTGTTTCTTTGTTGATTTTCTGCTTAGATGATCTGTCTATTGCTGAGAGTGGAGTAACCAAAGAGGTAAAGGGTCCATATTCTAGGAACTACAGAACACTCATGAAAGACATTGAAGACACAAAAAGATGGAAAAGCATTCCATGCTCATGAATCGAAAGAATAAACATTATTAAAATGTCTATGCTGCCCAGAGCAATCTATAGCTTCAACGCCATCCTGATCAAAATACCAATAACATTTTTCAAAGTGCTAGAACAAACAATCCTAAAATTTATATGGAATTAGAAAAGACCCCAAATCGCCAAGGAAATGTTGAAAAAGAAAAAACAAAGCTGGGGGCATCACGTTGCCTGATCTCAAGCTATATTACAAAGCAGTGATCACCAAGACAGCATGGTACTGGCACAAAAACGGACCTATAGACCAATGGAACAGAACAGAGAACCCAGATATGGACCCTCAACTCTATGGTCAAACAATCTTCGACAAAGTAGGAAAAAATATGCAATGGAAAAAAGACAGTCTCTTCAATAAATGGTGCTGGGAAAATTGGACAGCTATATACAGAAGAATGAAAATCAACCATTCTCTTACACCATATACAAAGGTAAACTCAAAATGGATGAAAGACCTCAATGTGAGACAGGAATTCATTAAAATCCTAGAGGAGAACATAGGCAGTAACCTCTATGACATCGGCCACAGCAACTTTTTCAAGACACGTCTCCAATGGCAAGGGAAACAAAAGTGAAAATGAACTTTTGGGACTTCATCAAGATAAAAAGCTTCTGCACAGCAAAGGAAACAGTCAACAAAACAAAGAGGGAGCCCATGGAATGGGGAGATTTTTACAAATGACACTACAGACAAAGGACTGATATCCAAGATCTATAAAGAACTTCTCAAACTCAACACCCAAAAAACAAATAATCAAGTCAAAAAATGGGTAGAAGACATGAACGGCCATTTCTCCAAAGAGGACATACAAATGGCTAACAGACACATGAAAAAATGTTCATCATCATTGGCGATCAGGGAAATTCGAATCAAAACCACATTGAGATACCACCTTACACCAGTTAGAATGGCAAAAATGGACAAGTAAGAAACAACAAATGTTGGCGAGGTTGTGGAGAAAGGGGAACCCTCTTACACTGTTGGTGGGAATTCAATAATTAGCATTTTTGGTTTTTGAGGTTTTAAAAAAAATGTTTTGAGTACAGCTGACACACAATGTTACATTAGTTTCAGGTGTACAACATAGTGACTCCACTTCTCTATACATAATGCTCTGCTCACGACAAGTGTAGCTACCATCTGTCACCATACAACCCTATAATTAGCATGTTTAAATGTTTACTATGAATCATCACTGGAGCAAAACACCTCTGAAAAAATAATTATTGCCCACTTCACAGATGAGTCAATTAGGGCTCAGACAGAAAGGGGAACTTGTTCAAGATTACTCAGAACGGAGAGGAGTAAATTCCATGGACCACCAGTATCTTTGGGGCTTGCTATTAACCAGATGTGGGTAGGGGGGTAGTAAAAGCCAAGGTTAATAATGTAATTGAATAGTGAATTCAGCTGAGTTTCCAGGACTTCGGGGGGGAAAACCAACATGAAAATGAGATGTGGAGTTTTATTGCCTGATAGAAGGAATTAAAGTAGCTCACCAGGAGAAGCAAGTGTTTTTCTGACACTAAATTCAAAGAGGATTGTAGAACTCCATCCAGAAGTCCTTGTGTAAGAACTGGAGAACAGTATCATGCACAATGTATCAAGTAAGTAGCAGTTTTACAGAGCATGCAGACACCTTCTCCATCTTTCTCACCCTGATGTCCCACAAAAACCGAAAACCGGCTTTAGGGGTCTTGCTCTGCTAACAGCTTTACCTTTAGTATGGCCCACCTAGGAGCTCAATTCCAACACATCCTATTTCATTCAATGTGGCCTGCACTAATCAGCCTATTAGTAATCATGCTAATTGAACTATTTGTTGTGAGTTCAGTCTGATCTGCTACTGAGGAAAATAAACATCTTGGTTTATCCATGGCATGTGTTCTCAAGAAATGCTTCACTTAGCACCCAGCTGTAAATCTGAATAAAATTGAGAAGAGAAATTTCCACAGACAAATGTTTTGGCTAACCGTCTCCTATGGCATTTCAACTGAAATCTTCTCTTTAAAAAATATAGCTGCCATTTGAACCAATATTTCTTCAGTTTATTCCATTTCCAATTAGTGGCTCAGCTTTGCGTTGGCATTTCTGTTTTAGCAGTGTCAATGAAATCAATGGGCCAAATTCTGTCTCCCCCTTTTGCCTACATTGCCACTTCTACTGATACACACAGGCAGAGCACAAGGACCAGGGGGCAAAAGCTGGCCTAGAATAGCAACTGTCCTATTCATTAATGCCTCAAAGAGTCAATGACAGCAGAATTCAGTCAGATGTTTTCTGAAAAACATAAATAACTGTGCTTATGGCTCAAATGGAGGGTCTTATTTAAAAGCAAAAGGGTTATTAAAAGCAACCACACACCCTCAACTAGAGGGAGGAATATGCTTTCTTGCCTCCCAGTATCAAGAAACTGTGTCTCATAATAAATATAGTCCTATTACAGGAAAATTTGAGGACTACATTTTACGAACACACATTGAATCTATTTAGTAAGCATCTCTCAAGGAGAGACTCAGCGCCGGGCTAATCCTACAGGTGTTAATCAGAAGCAAAAGCAGTGATGGTAGAAATACTTGCAATGACTAGATTTTCAGAAGAAATGGAGTGAAGCCCTCAAGAGCAAGGGGCATGGCTTTTGCCCAAGGGCTTGAGCCACTGTTCTGTCCTTCAGATGCCTTTCTTTCCCACTTGAAAGTGCGAGGTTTATTCAGAGCATTTAGTTAACGACTGCAGAATAATTCTAGTCTGGGGATGGAGGGAGATGACTGTTGTTTTTTCTTCAGATAGGAGGGTATATGAATCCTTAAAAGTAACTTCAGCCCTCCACAGTGTGCTGTCCAATATGGTAGCCATCAGACAGATGTAGCGTAGTCAATTGAAATTGAAAAATAAAAAATTCAATTCCTTACTTGCACTAGTCACATTTCAAGTGCTTTGACAGCAAGAAATAGACCGTTTCCATCATCATTGCGAGTCTTATTGGATAACCCTACTCCACGTTAAGTGAAAAGGCTCCTGAAGTCACTGCTATAGACGATTCTGGTTGAATTCAAGATTCTCCCATTATAGAAGACCTTGATACATGACAGAGGCTTTCCATCTGACTGCAAACCCACTGATGCTTAAATGGGGGGGAGTTCCTACCAGTCACAGTCCCACCGTGACTAAATGCAAGATCACATTCAAAAGCAGCAGTGTGCTGGGAACTTGAAACTTGACCTCAGGAAGCTTACAACTGAAGACCTTTCTTCCTGCCTTTCTTGTCCTCTCCCTTTGTCCATGTACGTCTCCCTCGGTGTCACCTACCCTCCCTCTTTCTGATTGTCTTTTGCCTTGCCTACTCATTAAGGAAAGAACTCTAGGCTCATTTATGTCCTGGAAAATTAATGATTTAATATGAGAAGACTGGTTGCTAGGTTTGAAGACAAGCTTTTGACACCCTAAGTCTGCTTCTGAGTGACTTCTTTGCATATTATTATAAAAATATTTCCATTTCCCTTTGAGAACCAATGGCATCCACCAGGATACAGTGAAACCTGTGGGTATGCGGCAGTGCGTCTTGCCAGACGGATGAACTGGTAACTGTCCGGGCTTATCAAAATGCTATTGTGATGTCAAGACAGCTGCAAGGCTGTTTCCAGAGAGCCTAATTACAGTGGCTGGGAGATGAGCTCGAAAGGAGAAAATGCTGTCCCTAAGTAAGATAAGCAAGTGGAACTTTACAAATGTATATTCTCGTCTTCCTTGTCTCCTCTGTTGCCAACAGGCAGCCAAAAAGCCAGTGGGGTTCTTTCAAGGGCTGTCTTTCCATTAGGACTTCAGTGGCATTGGCGATAAAAGGTGAGACAGAAGGGCATGCAAAATGGAGCCGAATGCCACCCTGGAACCACGTTTATTATGCTGCAAACATACTTGTTGCTATGCTAATGGGACAGGATTCTATTTCTCTGACTATTTAAAATTTTCCAGCACAAATGAGGCAGTGTAGTGGGGCTGTTACATCATGTAGCTTCTCAAAGGGCTGATGGCTCCTCTCCATTTACACCTCCTCCTCTTGCACATGGCCCCCTTTCCTGGTGAGAAGATGCTTTTGCTTTTTACAAAGTGGTCTCATTTGCTTGGAAAACATCATGAGACTCACTTAGGATTCATAACAGCCAGATTTCATCAGGACTTCACAAAGGTAAGGATGTCTTGGCCATGTTCCAAATGTGTTCAAGTCCTCCTTCTACCTCTCACCCCTGATAGCTGTTCCACCAAAAAACGGCAACAAAAAAGAAATGGACCATTCAGCTGAAAAGAAGCATCAGAGTTTCAAAGGTTCGGTTTAGGTGTTTTTTCCCTTTCCCAAATTGGGTTCCACCATGTGGATAAGACAACAACAGCAAAGGAAGGTAAAACCAGGGGGAAAAGAAAGGGGAAGAAAAAATAAACTTGTGTTGGAGAAGTTTGTCCTTTATCGGGGATAAAGCTTAAAATCAGTGGAGAACATAAAGTGCCTAAAACAAAGAGTAACTCGAAACGAAAATGTATACCTTTGTGCCCCCCAACCCCGTCTGTCCCCTTGTCTTAATTACCACGACCAGCCTAATCTAAGCCAGCATCTTCCTGCAACTGGAGTCGATGGTCTCCCAACCCGTCCGCTGGTTCAGGCGCTCTTGCTTGGCTCCAATGAATTCATTCTCCTCCCTGTAGGCAGAGTGGTGTTTGAACTTCTGCTTAAGTATCCCTAATAGTCTGTAGTGCTTTTAACATAAAGGCAACCTTCCTTGACATGGTTTACGGGTTCTATAAACCCCAGCGCCTCCCCACCCCTCTGAGAAGCCCCAGCTCACTCTGCTATCATAGGCTTTCACGGCCATAGGCTTCCCTCAGTGTCCCTCAAGTATCATTACTTCAGCCAGTTTCCAGATATTCATATATACACCTGTTTCCTCTGTCTGGGACCCTCTTTCTTCCTCTCTTTACCTATGTAACTCCGATTTCACCGTCATTTCTCAGTCTGATAGATCCTTCCGTGACCTTCACCAGAAAGCCTTCTCCAACCTCACTAGGCAAGAAGCCTTGAATATACTGTGTTTTCTTTGTATTCTGCCTTTACCTTCGTAATTGTTACTGAGGTTTCATTTTCACATTCATTGTATGCATATTTAATTGCTTTTATTTCCCCCCACCTAGCTTTGTGACGTCAGGGAACAGGTCTTTCTTGCTTATAATTATATTCTTGGGACGATGCTGGCACCTGGCACTAAATGGTACCTCAAAATTATTTGAGGGACTAAGAAAGGAAGGAGGGAGGGACTTATCCAGACATAATACAATACATTCCCTGAAGGCATGTGACTGAGCCTATGACTGTTTGTGTCAACTTCTTGATGAATAATTGGTGCTTTATCTAAAGCGGTTAGCAATGATTGAGCAAAGGGTTAGGTAGAGTAGGAACTTTTCCTAGGTACAGCAAAGAGCACATCTAGGGGGAGAGAAGTACACATGTGATGTCTAGCCTGGATGTGTCTTTCCTTGATTTGGTGGCTTTCCTTGAGCCAGACTTAATGTGTTCTAAGACATACGGCCAAAGTCAATTGTAAACCCTTTCCTTTGAGGAAATGGACCTTGCTGAACTTGCTTTCATCAGACCCTGGAGGCAAAAGGACTCATAGCATCTGCCAAGCCCTCAGATCCCAAATCAAATTACACAAGCGTTACCAGTGAGTTTACGGAAGGGCCAGTTGGAGAGTGTTCAAAACCTTGTAAAAATTAGACAAAATAGGATATTGACTCTATGGTTATCTTTCCAAATGCAGAAATTTTAGCTCACCAACTAGGGTAAGTAGTCTATAAAAGACCCTAACACACTGCCTGGTATGCTATTATTTCATGATAATTAATTTTTATTCAATCTGGTACATATTATATAACGGTATTCTGTTTGGTATTTGCTGAACCTTAATAGCAGCTTTCCAAACATTCCTGTTAGGTCAGCCTGGACCTCCACCCAAATCCTAGCACTCTCTTTACAATATTCAACTTGTATTTGGGGATGTGTCCTCCTGTGTATTGTTGGAAGCTTTAGTGACTTCAAGTTCCTGATAAGATGGATGTTAACTTGTTCCACCTAGACACTGTGCTGAATGGCACATTTCTGTATTGTCAAGTTGTCATTTCTAAATTGTATGAGCCCAACAAAGATCAACAAAATTTTAACTGACAATGCTAAATCCATTATTACTCTTCCTTATTACAGCCCAGGGGCTAAGGCAAAAAAAAAAAAAAAAATGAATATAGAAAATTTAACAAAATTCATGTCTGTATGTTCCATTTCAATTCTGGCATTTAGCCAGGAATATTGAATATTCATGAATACTGTTAAATAAAATTTTCTATATCAGCTACATGCAAAAGAATGAAACTGGACCATTTTCTTACATCTTACACAAAAATAAACGCAAAATGGATTAAAGACCTAAATGTAAGACCTGAAACCATAGAAATTCTAAAAGGAAACAAGAAACTCTTGAACATCAGTTTTAGCAGTATTTTTTTGGCCCTGTCTCAGGCAAGGGCAACAAAAGCAAAACTAAGCAATCGTGACTACATCAAACTAAAAAACTTTTGCAGTGAAGGAAGCTGCCAACAAAACAAAAGGGCAACTTACTGAATGGAGAAGATACTTGAAATGATCAATAAGGGGTTAATGTCCAAAACACTTAAAGATCTCATTCCATTAAATACCAAAAAACCCCCACAAACAATTTGATTACAAATGGGCAGAGAACCTGAGTAGACATTTTTCCAAAGAAGACATACAGATGGCCAGCAGACACATGAAAAAATGCTCAATGTCACTCATTATCAGGGAAATGCAAATCCAAGCCACAATGAGATGTTACCTCAAACCTGTCAGAATAGCTAGTGTCCAAAAGACAAGAAATAATGAGTGTTGGTGAGGATGTGGAGAAAAGGGATCTGTTGAGCAGTGTTGGTGGGAATGTAAATTGGTGCAGCCTCTATGGACAACAGTATGGAGGTTTCTCAGGCAACTAATAGAACTACCATATGACCCAGCAATTATACTTCTCAGTATTTACCCAAAGAAAACGAAAACACTAATTTGAAAAGATATATGCAACCTGTGTTCATTGCAGCAGCATTTACAATAGCCAGGATAGGGAAGCAACCTAAATGGCTATCAAGAGATGAATGGATAAAGATGTGGCATGTATGTGCAATGGAATATTGCTCAACCATAATAAGAAATGAAATCTTGCCATTTATAATATGGATGGACCTAGAGGGCATTATGGTAAGTGAAATAAGTCAAAGAAAGACAGATATCATATGATTTCACTTATACGTGGAATCAAAACAAAACAAAACAAATGAACAAACAAAACAGAAACACTTATTAAGGGAACTGGTGGTTGCTAGGGGTAGCGGGATGGGGGATGGATGAAACAGGTAAAGGGGATTAAGAAGTATTAACTTGCAGTTATAAAAATAATCAAGGGGATGTAAAGTACAGCACAGGGAATATAATCAATAATATTGTAATAACTTCGTTTGGTGACAGATGAGAACTACAATGATTGTGGAAGACATTTCATAATGTATATTAATGTCGAATTGCTTTGTTGTACACCTGAAGGCAATATAATATTGTATGCCAACTATACTCCAAGAGAAAAAATTCTGGCATTCAGATACCGGATTTAATGAACGATTTTGTAAGTAAAGTTGTCTGAGTTAAGAAGGACTCTAATTTATTATATTCTTGATTTTTATTTAGCAATTTCATAAAAACATGAAAAAATAAAGAGATGTTCAGATTTGTTTCCATCATCCTTAGGTGATTAATTATAGTATGAACACCATGATTTTCTATACTGAAATAGAAAAAAAAAATCCTTAGAGACATGTTTAATCATTTGGATCTAGTAGTGCAGTGTTTATTCATTCATTTTGAGTCCATTAGAGTGTAAATTAGATTTGATTTGCTTGCTCTGATTGGCTTAATTGCCCCAGTTACAGCTGAAGTACAAATAAAATTGTAATAAATTGAACAGATGTTTAACCTACTCTACCAAGATCCTTAATAGTCAATTCCAATTGCAATTTACATTCAGCAATTTAACAAGACCCTTAGGAAACGTATTTGATTATTAAAACAAGCTATTTGTTTCTATGTGTGATGGAAACAAGACCATGGTGTCACATGTTTTGGCCTGATTCAATTCTTTTGTATTATTTAATTTTGTTTATCTCTTGTTAGAGGGAAACACACACACACACACACACACACACGCACAGACACACACACATGCAATGAATGCATGGCTTCAGAAGTTAGTTTGCCAGCTTGAAAAAAAATGGACACCACATTTGAAATGATGCTGGAAGAGAAATTTTACACATTATGAAATATTTTATAAAGAAACAATCCTATCACATTTTCCATAAGCATCTTCACCATTAGCTGTTTTTTATAGCCAATGGGAGAAACTCACCTTAAGTAAAGCATCAATTAGAAAACAAATAACCAATTCCATTATTTAGATTCTGCAGGTCATTCATCCACAACTCATGTAGAAATAAAAAAATACCCTTACAAAACACACATGGCATTGCATTGTCTTCTACAATGCTTTCACTTTAATTTAATGTGACTGTTAAGATACTGTATAACTTCTGTGTGATCTGTTCTTAAGAATGCTTGGCAGAAACTGGCACATTGCAGCTCTTGTATTTCCTCAGAAAGGAATTCAGGATGGATTTTATGTCTAGTTCTATAAATTTATAATGTGAACTTCCAAAGAGATTTCCAGTTATTATACACTGAGGCCATGTTTCAATAATAGGAAAGTTAGTTTACCAGGAAGATAAGCTTATAGTATGGATAAAGAATCACTCAATTGAAAACCAAATAAACATTAAGAATCAGCTAATCCTGGAGCCAAAATTCAAATGCCTACAAGAATCAGGTAAACAGCCTGAATGAGTGAAGCTCCCAGTAGGCACAATGGTGAACTGAAAGGGCCATCTTCTCTAAAGGGACTGACACACTCAGCTCTAGCCAATCACTGTGGTGATAGAATGCAAGCCAGGGATGACAGAGATTCTGAGTTTTCATGAAACATTCAGAATGCAGATTTTTGTAAAAACTCTCTTGATTAAAAAATTTGTAATTACTTCAAAAAGTTTTTTTTAATATTTTTCATGTTCAACAGCAACAACAAAAATTTGTGAACCAAGTACACTCCCAGTTTACATAATGCTGTTTACTCACTGATCTATCCAATCCCAACATTTATAATTGATGACAATAAGGTCCTGATAATTCAAGTGATCATTATATCTTAATGGTAAAACTATAAACTAGAACCACTTCTTCAGTAAGTAACAGGTTCAGATACTGATTATGGCCCAATGTAGCTATACAACCTTGAACAAATTACTTAATCTCTCAAATCCTCAGTTTTCCAATTAATAAAATAGAGGTAGTAAGGGTATCTATAGCACAAACTTGTTGAGAGAATAAAGTGAGATAATATGCAAAGAGCACTGGGCGCCTGGGTGGCTCAGTTGGTTAAGCAACTGCCTTCGGCTCAGGTCATGATCCTGGAGTCCCGGGATCGAGTCCCACATCCGGCTCCCTGCTCAGTGGGGAGTCTGCTTCTCCCTCTGACCCTCTTCCCTCTCATGTGCTCTCTCTCTCTCTCTCTCTCTCATTCTCTCTCTCAAATAAATAAATAAAATCTTAAAAAAAATATGCAAAGAGCACTTAGCAGGGTCCCTATTATCTGGTAAATATTCAATAAATGGAAATTATGATTACTGTCATCAGCATTATCATTCTAGATCTTTCTGAAAGAAAAAGGAAATATTAAAAACACATTTCAGATAGGAAACCATAAAATTCCTATAAAAAACATAGAATAAAACTTCTTAACATGGTTCTTGTCAATGACTTTTTGAATAGGACACTTAAAGCGCAAGCAACAAAATAAAAAATAAACAAGTAGGACTACAAACTAAAAAGATTCTGCATGACAAAAGAAATCATCAACAAAAAGAAAAGGCAACCTACTGAATAGGAGAAAATATTTGCAAATCAGATTACCTGAAAAGGAGTTCATATCCAAAATGTATAAAAATCTCATACAACTCAATAGGGAAAAAATGATTAAAAAATGGGCAAAAGACCTGAATAGACTTTTTTCCAAAGAAGGTATATGAATGCTCAACAGGTACATGAAAAGGTGCTCAACATCACTAAGTATAAGGGAAATGCAAATCAAAACTGCAACAATATACCACCTTCATACCTATTAGAAAGACTATTTTCAAAAAGGTAAGCGACAACAAATGTTGGTGAGGATGTAGAGAAAAGGTAACACTGTGTCCTGTTGATGGGAGTATAAGTTGGTACAACCGACATAAAAAACAGTATAGAGGTTACTCAAAAATTTTAAAACAGAACATATGATCAAGCAATTCCGTTCTGGGGAATATAGTCAAAGGAAATGAAACACTGTGTCAAAGAGCTATCGGCACTCCCATGTTCACAGTAGCATTATTCACAATATCCAAACTTGGCAACAACCTAAGCATCCATCAACAGATAAATGGATAAAAAGAAGGTGTGGTATGTATATGCAATGGAGTATTATTCAACCATAAAAAGGAAAAAAATTCTGCCATTTGTGACAACATGGATAGACCCTGAGGGCATTATGTTAAGTAAAATAAGCCCGAAAGACAAATACTGTATGATCTCACTTATAAGTGGAATCTAAAAAATTCATATAAAAAATAAAAACTAAATCCAAACTCATAGAAAAAGAGACCAGATTTGTGGTTACCAGAAGGGGCAGGAGAATTGGAAGAAAGCAGTCAAAGGTACAAACTTCCAGTTATAAGTACTGCGGTTGGAATGTACACCACGATGGCTATAACTAACACTGCTGTATGGTATATGTGAAAGTTGTTAAGAGAGTAGATCCTAAGAGTTCTCATCACAAGGCAACATTTTTCTTTTTTCTTTATTTTTTGTATCTACCGGAGATGATGGATGTTAATAAACTTACTGTGGGAATCATTTCAGAACATATATAAGTCAGATCATGACACTGTACACCTTAAACTTTCACAGTGCTTTATGTCAATTTTGTCTCAATAAAATGGGAAAAGTGTATCCCGAACTGTTAGAAGACAGGATACTAAGGAAATACCTCCATAGTCTCCATTTCTCTGTCAGAAGTTAAAGAAGTGGTATAAAAGAACATAAATGGAAAAGAGAAGCCAAGGAGATGTCCCTGAGAAGGACTGTATTCACAGACTACCTCAAGAACCTCACTTCCAGTAGACTTGGGGGCCTTGACCAAGCAGTACCTCCCCCCACCCAACCCTCGACATCTTTGAAAAAGATCATAACAAAGAACTACTAATTCAGAGGGAAAATGTTTTTCTTACTAGGTGTTTGTGTTCACCATTATGAGGCCAAGTGAAAACCAAAACATGAATAAAAAATCTTGTCAACTGTTTATTTGGAACCTGTTTAAATTAATGATGTCCTTTTATTTCATCTAATTGCACAGTGACATAACACTTACGGAACCTGCCTTCATTACAGAGGACTGTTTTTTTGATATCTGCTATGTAAATAGGACAATTTCTTGCCAATGTTTAAGCTACATAGCCCAGAAGTTATTTCCCAATTATACCATTCCAATCAAAGGAAAGGAAAAATGATATGCTTCTAACTGGAATATCAAGTATGATCTTTTGGTTATTTTCCACATGATCAAAAAAGAGGAGGTTTCAGTAAATGTGAAAATTTGCAAGAGGAGAAAAATACAGAGGGTATTGGGATATTACACAGCAAAACTCTCTTCACTGAAAGCCCTGTTAAAAATTCAGCTGAGCATTAATTGTGTTACGCCATAGTTAAAAATGGTGAAAATTATGTACAAAGTTTAAATCTGTGTGAGTTTTAAAAATAATTTTATCTTTTCTCATTAGAAGTGAAATATTTATGAAAATTGCAGCACTTTTGCAAATAATATCCTACGCTTAAAAAAATACTTACAGAAGGTATTTGCAAGTAATTCCCTTTGTTTGGTTTCACTATATAGTGAAATGAGCCAATAACCTCACACAATGACACTTAAGATGCAATTTTTGGCATGATCCTTGGCAGAGGAAGGCTCTGTTGACTTACATTAATAAGGAAGCATACGTTCCCCTGGTAGCCCACAAGGAATAGTTAAAAAATAAAGCAACTAAAGAGTTAAATCACACCCTGAGCAAGTAAGCTAGAAATTCACGAGATTTTTCCTAGCTCCCACATAAAAATTCCTTTAAGTAAAACTTGAAGTTATAAATGATACAGTTATTTTATAATACCAAGGGATGAAATTTTGGTGAAATAACTGAATTGTTCTCTTTTTTTCAGAAAAATGTGTTGGGAACCCTCTCATACCTAAAATTCCATATTAGTGAAAAGATTGCCAAGAACCATCTAATTGTGCTCAGTATTTTTGGCACCTTTCGACTCTAGAACACCCTACACAGGACAGTTGCAGGGAATGTGACAGTCTTTCTGTTATTAAGAGGATTCCACAAGGCCTTCTCTGTGGATTCAGGGCAAAACAGTCTGGCACCTCTAGATCTTCCCCAAAAGACCATCTGTTCTTTTCAGGTTAGCCATGTGTATCTAGATACCATTAATAAGTCCTTTTAAAAGGCTTCTCTACCCTCTTGTTCCAAATGAGCTTTTAATCTATTTCCATTCTTCTTCTAACACTCTGTCTTCTACTTCAACTTCTGGAAATGCGAACTCAAGATGGACAGGAAATATTTTGCCTCTGTGGCAAAAAAGCCCATTTGAAGATTTCCAGATATCCTTCACCTTGACACTAAAATAGTACATACCTGTTCCTCTGGATAGCTACACAAAGCTGAATCCTGTGTGGTATCCTTAGACAAATCTTTTAAGCCTAAAGTTCAATAGAAAAGACAAGGGGCAATTATGAAGGTCTGTGCCTGAATTACTTGAAGTAGTGAATCATTAAGCATTTATCAGAAAAGCATCCTAAAATGATCAGTTCCTTAGAAATTAAGGAACTACTTATACACTCCTCCCAACCTAAGTCAATTTACAAAAAAATCGAAAGTAGTTGTCAGTCTGCAAGAATTCCCAAAGCTTCTTGGAACGGAAATCTGCAGGGGCCAGGATGTGTACAGGTCTACAAGCATTCACACAATAGAGTAGGCAGAGTGGTGGGGCCCAGCACGTATTCTTTAATGCAGCCATATATTATGTTAGCCTATCAATAATGATGAATCCGCCACGTGGAGAATAGGTTTTAAAACTAATGAGAATGTTGTATTAGCTTCCTACTGCAGTTGTGACAAATTACCTCAAATTCAGTGGCTTAAAACAATACAAATTTATTATCTTAAAATTCTGCAGTCAAAAGTCTCATGGGGCTTAAAGTGTCAATAGGCCTGAATTTCTTCTGGAGTCTATAAGCCTATAAGGTGTTATTAAATGAATGTGGTCCCTTAAATTTCCTGTGTTGAAGCCCTAACCCCTCCCCATGTAGCTGTATTTGGAGATACTATCTTTAAGGAGATAATTAAGGTCAAATGAAGTCACAGAGGTGTAGCTCTGATCTGAAGGGACTGTGACTTTGTAAGAGGAGGAAGAGACACCAAAGATCTCTCTCCATGCATGCACAGAGCAATGATGAGAAAGCTGTTGTCTATAAGCCAGTAATAGTGACTAATTTTAGATTGCACCACCTCATGTTTATTAGCACCGACTCTCCATTTCTCCCTAATCCCTCAAGCCCTTGGCAACCACTAGTCTATTTTCTGTCTATAGATTTGACTATTACGGACCTTCTATATAAACGAAATCATAAGTATGTGATTTTTTGGGGGACTGGTTCCCTTCATTTAGCATAACATTTTCAAGGTTCATCAATGCTGTACTATGCTATTAGTACCTTATCCCTTTTTATTGCCAAATAATATTCCATTGTATAGATATACCACCTTTATCAGTAGATACACATTTTGGAAAATTTCTACTTTTGAGCTACTGTGAATAAATGCTTCTATGAATATTCATGTTTTATTCATTTTATTGTGGACCTATGTTTTCATTTCTAATGGCTCTATAACCACTAAGGATGAAATTGCTGGGTCATATATTAACTTTATGTCTCACCTTTTGATAAACTGTCAGATTCTCTTCCAAATAATCTACATCATTTTATATTCCCATCAGTGGTATATAGAAATTCTACTTTCTCCCCGACACTATTGTCCGTCTTTTTGACTATAGCTATCTTAGTGGGTGTCAAGCAGTATCTCACTGTGGTTCCGATTCACATTTCCTTAATGACCACTGGTGTGCATTTTGCCAATGTGCTTACTGACCTTATCTATTCAAATCCTTTGCCCATTTTTAATTAGGTTCTTTGTCTTGTTATTGTCCTAAGAGTTTTTACATATGCTAGATACAAGTCCCTTATTAGGTATACAATTTACAAATATTTTCTACCATTCTGTGGGGTGTTCCTTCACTTTTGTGACAGTGTCCTTTGAAGCACAAAGCTTTTATTTTGATGAAGTCAAATTTATCAATCTTTCTTTTGTTCTGTGCTTTTGGTGTCACATCCAAGAAACCATTGCCTAATCCAAGGTCATGAAGATATGGGTCTATCATTTCTTGTAAGATTTTTGTAGTTTTAACTATTATCTTTTTGACCCATTTTAGTTAATTTTTATGTTCAGTATGAGGTAGGGGTGCAACTTCATTCTTACAGGACCATTTGTTGAAGAAACTATTCTTCCTCCCATTAAATTTGTCTTGCCACCCTCCTTAAAAATCAATAGATGGGAAACTTAAGAGTTTGTTTCTTGACTCAATTCTGTTCCATTGGTATATCAGTTTATCCTTATGCCATAGTTAGTGTATGAATCTCTTTCACAGAAATCATAGTTCAGGGAAACAGTTCAGTATTTTAAACTAACACTACCACTAATAAACAAAATAAACAAAAAATCCAGACAGAATGTTTGCCATGATTCCTACTTTACACAACAGTAAATGAGTTGGAAGTACTAAGTGACTGCCTATATCCTGAAAATGGTGAAACTAAAGCAAGAAAGACACTCAGTAATTGCTACATCCTGGCTACCTGGTCTACAGATAATGAACTATTGCCTGCATGTGAGTTATTTTCACCTAATCATCATAGCAAATTGCTCTTAGTCATTAAAATCGGTGCTTATCATAAATTAGGTAAAAATATTAAAACCAATACAGAATCTAAATTCAAACATATAGAGAATAGTAAAAATTCTAGAGCGTATCATACTGAAAGGATCAAAATAACAAGCATTTATAATGAACCAGACATTCTACCAGCATTGCTGCATTTAATCATAATAATCCCATGATCCAGGTAAAAGGAACTGCCCAATTTATAGGAGACAAAAGTAAAGGTAAAGTTTGTTTCTCAACATCACAGAAGTAGTTGTGGACAGGTGGGGATTTGAGTCCGGATTAGTCGAAACTCAAGAGACTTGATAACAATTACACTTCTTTTTCAAGTCTCCAAGTCCAAGGGCTCCGTAATTGTTCAGCCCAATGGTTGAGATGCTTTGGATGACCATTTCCCAACTTCTCAGCTCCAAAGTTCTTCTCTTCACCGCTCAGTGAGGCAGCTTTTGTCTTCTACTTTTTCCCCTAACTACCATTCCAACCCAGCCTATTTTCTGTGACTTTCATGCTCAATAAGTGCTTGGTTCTTCTCTTTTGCTGACTTAACCCTCCAGCCAAAACACAAAAGGAAAACACCTGTAATGAAAGGTAACTCACTAAGTTGCCATCATACTTCTTATATTCAAAATGATGTATATGTTAGTCTCTCTCTGCCTTTAGCTCTGAAACTCAAAGCTAATTTTTAAGCTTTATTCTAACAAATGTTAAAATAGCCACTTTAACAAAGTTCTTTGCCTTCTGGAGTCATTTTGTTCTATTCAGTTTTTGGTAGACAAAAAAAAAGTGTCTTGCTTAAGAGTCTAGGTTTGTGTGCCTATGTAGGATATAAATTTAAAAATCAAACAAAGTTCATGGTATTTCTTTATCGATTCACAAAGATTCAAGAAAAACCCAAACTCTGTCATTTCTGCTTCTCTTGTAAACATAGTTAACTTATATTATTTTTTAATCACCAACTTGCCTGTGGGCATATTATTTCCATTAAGTCACTTTTGTATCAGAATCAAAACATAAGACATAACAACTAGCTCTTAACTTAGACGTTCAGTTGCCTTTCCACAGTTTTGAACTTCATTCTAAAATCTTCTGCATACCAGGTAATACCACTTTAAAAAGAAGCAAGCATTTTATTAAAGTGAGATTCCTACACATGGGGAACAACATGGTAAGCTGTGATCTGAGACGACAGTTGGTTTACTCTTACCATTTGATCACAAAATTTCTATGCCATCTGTGGGAAGCCACACAGGCAAATGTGTCATCACATCTAATAATGAAAAGAAAAAACAGACAGAACGTGCTGGAGAAACAGACTGCTTTAATTACCCCCTCACAATGCTCCTTGAGAATTTGGAAAAAAAGCATTGTACAGACAAGTCTTTATATAAAGAAGTAGCCAGTGCTAAAGATTAAAAAAAAAAAATCAGGATGAATGCCCTAATGTCAGGATGTCCAGTTGAGAGTGGAAAACAATGTGTGGTCAAGGTTGAGGGGAAATCTTGTAAAGAACAAACCTGCCAGGAAAATAAATAGTCTGATTACTGTCGACAGTCCACTATTTCTATGCTGAAATTTCAAAATTATATTCCTTTAACTAGAATATATCCTTACCACAGTTCTACAGTGGGAGTACAGGTGAAGACTGCTCCAAGACACAGGGATCTGACCTGCCCAACATCTAATGGTGATATTCATTAGCCTCCAAAAATCACCCTCTCTTCTTTCAAGCTTAGACCAGTGATCCACATTGAAATAGTGTTCTTAATCTCTCTATCACAGGTGTTCTCAGAAACAAAGGAAAGCACTGGGGTCTTTTCCTTTCTTTAAGAGCAATAGGAGTTGTGTCCTGGGCAGGTAAAAAAAAAAATAATGGGAAAGATGGAGTGACTCACTGACTTGACCCTTGTCAGTGCAACTACTGTAACTCAAGACAATTATAATCACTTATCATTTTTCACTCTGAGATTGGTACAAGTTATAGTTCCCTAAGCAAAAAAAGAACCATTGTATTTCTGCCCACTTTCCAGTCAATTTGTGTTCATTTTCCATTTTATTTCTGCTCATGTTTACCCCAGTTGTCTTTACACTTCCACTAACCGTCACCTCCTACCTCTCACCAGTCCAGTAATTTCTATGCTCAGCAAGGGACAAATCTGCTCAAGACCACATTTCCAACTGATATTGGGACTGTAGCATTGAAATGAACAAAGAGTTCACAGTAGACTGGGGAAGTGACTAATGAGAGACCTCTGGACACAGTGACAGAAGTGCAGTCAGACATTAGGCTTATAGCAAAGGTATCAGAGGGTAGCCTTGTGGCTCTGTGCCCTGGGAATTCATTCTCACACTAACTCATGTTGGCCCGCTCTGAAACTTTATCATTTATTCATTCAATAACTATTTTTGAGCATCAACAATGAGCCGAGTTCTAGCAGCACTAGAGAAACAAAGAAAAAAATGTTATGAATAAGTAGCATCAACCACAAAAAGTCACAGTCTAAAGACAAACATTACAACACACACTTTTCCTAGTTTTTTTCCCCGTTTGTTACACTTCGAAAGCAATATATAACACTATAAACTCCCACAAAGATGGTAATATAAAAATACGTATAAATATTAAAGATGGCAAATGATACACAATTGTGTCTGAGTAGAAAACGTTTCCTGCTAGATCAGTATATTTAAAAAATATTATGAAGTTATAACATTTTCAAAAATATATACTGAACACCTGCTAAAGGCCAGATGCTGTTCTAGGTACCATGGATACAATAGTGCATGTGACAGAGAAGATCCCGGCCCCGCTGGAGTTTATACTCTGGTAAGTTAGACAGATAATAAAATTTTTAAGTAAAATGTATAGTAGATAAGAGAGTGGAAAGTGCTAAGAAGAAACTAAACCATGGAAAGACAACTGGAGGAGGGACGGCAGGGCATGTCTTGCAATTTAAATTTGAGTGGTCAGAAAGCCCTCACTGTAAATGTGACTTTTGAGTAAAGACCTGGATTAAATCATGTAGCTACCTGGAAAAAAAAAAAGAAAATCAATAACATTCAAACTAAGTACAGATAAATTTTGACTTGTTTTCCATTTAACACATGGCACAAGTGTTTCATTTTACTTTAAATTTCCCAAGAAAAAGCATTATCTGTCAACACATACATTTAATTATGACAAGTTTGGTTTGAGAACATATATTAAAATGCAATATAAAATTTAACTAAATGGTAAACACTATTTAAAAAGGCAAAATTGTTTTCACCATCTTATACCCAATAGTTTTGCATTTTGTGCTTAAAAAAAAACAAAACAGGTTTCAGACTCCTATTTGCAAGTACATTTCTGTAAATAACATATTGTGAGTGGGGATAGTCTTAATTCCCAATAAATAAAAATCAAATTGGAAATAGTCATCACTATAGCTTCTCCTTTTTAACACTGGAATTTGGGGTATTGGTTTTTGTTGAAAGTTCAGTGTAAAACACTTGATCACATGAGTGTGATTAATGGCTCTGATAAAGTTTATGTTGAGGCAAATTTGTAGATGTCACATCATTTGTATCTCCCTGTTAATTTATTGGATTTTGAAACCAGGTTTCTTTGTATTCCATATAATTTATCAAGCCTGTTAAATGGATTTAAATTAAACAATATACAGCCTATCCTAACAAAAGCACATAATTTAGAGTTGTATAATGGTTATTACCACAAGGTGGGTAGTAGGGTTTGGCCGAATTCTAAAACATCCGAATTGGTCATGGTTACTGATCAGGAACTGCCTCTCTTGATCATCAATCCTCGGAAACTCTCTAATGAATCAGTTTTAAAGGAAAGAAAAAGCTTAGATAATTATTTTACTGTTTGACAGCTTAAATAATTATTTTATTGCTGAATGGACACCATTACTCTCTTGAACAGTCAGAATTGTCTGTGGTATTTTGGGGAAACATAAGTTGGGAAATACTGCAATTTGGCAACTTGGTCACAAAGAAAGAGCCAGAATGGAGGGGAATGCTCAGCCCAGTGGGGGCAGAGAGAGAGGACCCACACTCATTGAAGCCTTCTAAGAAGAGTTCCTCTGAACATTAAGTAGCAAATAGGCAGTGGAAGAAGAGGAAAGAACTTCCACACAAAGGCATAGAGACATAAAGGGGCTCAGTAGGTTTACAAACAGCCTGGGGTTCAGTGTGATGAGGCCAGATGTGAATGAAAGGAAGAAGTTGAGGGAAGAAGTCTGCGGACTAGAAGGGCCTTACACCACACACAAAGAAGTTTGGACTTTACCCTGAGGGAGTGGGGAGCCATCTAAGTGTTTTATAATGGAGATAAAGTATTCTAATTAGCATGATAGGAAGATCTTGGGTCTGTGGGGCCGGTAAGGATGAGATACCAGTAGGACCTTGCTTTTATTCTGACACCTAGGCTAAAGGACTTAAGCAATTTAAGATCAAGAGAAACCTTGCTTAAGTACTATCTTCTTCCTTTTCTTCTACCCTCTGATATATTCCAGTTAGAGGAATATTGTTCTCATGCATTCTTGGTTGAAAATCACTAAACTTACCAGTGTGGGACAGTAAGAGTTATTAGTTTTAAGTGTTTTATGGACTATTTTTTTCCTAGAGCAAAGAGAAGCCAGTGCGTTAGAGGTGAAGGACAGTTTTCAGAGGCTTGGTGGTGAGTAGCCTATCCCGGGTAAATTATTGGTCTTTTGAAGTCAGGAGAAAACAGGTGGTCTAGAATTTCTAGATGTACTAGAACAAGAAAAAAAGATGCAAAGGCAAGAAATTGAGGGAGGTGGGAAATTAGGGCTGGACGTGGTAAAACAAAAAGAATATAGGCCAAGAGTTTAGAATCTTGAGTTCTAGTTCTGGCCACCAGTGGATGGCAGCAACTGTGAAGGCCCTAAGATTCCACCCTATGTGCAAGCTAACAAGTTAATCTCCCACAATCTCAAGGAAGCTGCCAGAAGACACAAGACTTCTGGATTAGAGACAAAGGGCAACGTTTTACTAACAACAACACCTACAGTATCATCATTGTTTTGCCCCAGTTCCTCAACCCCCAGTTCCTATAGTGCAATACAAAAAGGTCTAAGCATACCTCTATGTGCTGACTTATGGGAGAGGGACCCTGAGCTTAGCAAACTCCAGTCTTTCACAATAAGGCGGCAAAGAAATTGTCCAACTTTTGCTCTGGAAGGAGATGTTGTCTGCCTGCCATTACAGTATCTTTGAAAAGATGGTCCAGAACAAAAGACTCTGTCTACAGCACGTGCAAAAATGCTAGATCCACGAAGAGTTGTCTCCCAATAGCATAACCCTAAATTCTTGATCAGGTTATTTCTCTTTACTGTGTTTGTGTCCTTATCAATAAAATGAGGAGATCATTACTCAGTTCATGAGAGAGTCTGAAATAAAATATCATTCCAAACTCAAAGAGCCAAAATGATGAGTACTTAACTTTTTGTTATGTTGTAGCATTTTCTGATAGCCCTGCTGAAAATGTAATTCTGCTACTATATATTGTACTAATATTCCACAGCTAATGAAAACACAGCTAATTCTAATCCAATAAAACTAAAGGGTAACGTCTGAAATTGGAAAGATGTAGAAAGTTAACTAATGGTTTATCTAATTTAGCAATTGTACTTGCAGAAACCTCTTCTGTCTTCACAAATCCCTTTTCCTAAAACATTCTTTTTTTTTTTAATTTTATTTATTTGTTCGACAGAGAGAGTAGTACAAGCAGGGTGAGCAGTAGAGGGAGAAGCAGGCTTCCCGCTGAGCAGGGAGCCTGATGCAGGGCTTGATCCCAAGGCCCTGAGATCGTGACCTGAGCCGAAGGTAGACGCTTAACCATCTGAGCCACCCAGGTACCCCCCTAAAACATTCTTTGAACCTGCTCTTTTGTCTTCTTACTGGTTGCCTCAGTAGGTAATTTAAAAATTTTATGAATGCTGGGCGCCTGGGTGGCTCAGTCGTTAAGTGTCTGCCTTCGGCTCAGGTCATGATCCCAGGGTCCTGGGATCGAGTCCCACATCGGGCTCCCTGCTCGGCAGGAAGCCTGCTTCTCCCTCTCCCACACCCCCTGCTTGTGTTCCTGCTCTCGCTATCTCTCTCTCTGTCAAATAAATAAATAAAAAACAATAAAAAATAAAAAAATAAAAATAAAAATAAAAATTTTATGAATGCTAACAAATAGGTTTTAAAAGTTTGTAAGTTTCATTAGGGGGTTAAATGAGATAATATAAATAACCATCTGAAGTTATCCAGAGCATACCAGGCATTCAATAAATATTAGTTCTTTCCTTTCACAGTTCTAACATTCTAGGATTTGAAGGCACTGAGAATAAATCATACCAAATTTATTATTTTGAAAGCTATATTGTTTACTAATAGTTTTAAAATAATGACCGTTTTCCCTGCTTGCCATATATTTTCAGAATCAACGAATTTTGATTGCATCTACTGCTGAAAAATGGTATTTAAATGCCTCTATTAGCTAAAACACATTTGTAACAGGAGCATTACTTTTAATTATCTCCCATTTCATGTTCCTTTACAGTAATCCGGTTTCTCTCTCCCCCAAATCAGTCTATCACTTTAGTTTCAGAAATGGAGGGAGAGAAGACATAATTCTAGAAGAGGGTGGATACTATTTAGGGAATTAGCCCACCCAGGCCAAAAGAGGAAGGTAAAAATGTCTGCCCCTCCCTTCCAGTTGTTAGCAGGAAGAAAAAGAGCAACAGAGTTAAGAGTGGAATGCAGGCAGACACAGGCTTTGGTATCTGCAGGGCAGGGCTGGAAACCCAGGCCTGAGGACATCAGTTACACTGGTTAAGAGCAACATGGAAGGCAGATGAGCCCTTTTCCAGTTCCCTCTCTGGTGGAAGCCTTGGAACAAAGGACTCTGAGCTCATTTCAGATGCCTTCGACATACCCAAGTGGGCATGGCCAGGAAAACTGAAGACGAAGTTTACTAATAGTTCTGTTTCTTGTAAGGCATGGGCATTAACGCAAAAGGCAGGGAGGTTGTTATGGAGCCCACCGTGGGCAAGGTAACCCCACAGCAGAGGCTTTGGGGTGGTCAGCATGACTGAGGGGCCCAATGATAGATATAGCAGTGACTCAAAGGAGTCTTCAAAATGGATGAAGTTTTACAGGAGGCTTAGTCATCAGAGAGAGTTTTCTAAAGTTCTGAGACCCTGAAAAACCATATATTGTGTATTTATACACCAAAGACATAAATAACAGATATCAACAGATTACCTAGGATCAGGCCTTGCTGGGTAGAATCATAATGGAGCTAAGTTGACATTAGTTATCACACCCACCCACCTTTCCCAGTTCCGCTGTCTTGTGGTCCCTGACTCATACCCTTGGCTGCCATCTGTTTTTCTCCTCTACCCAACAGATAGCCACTTGACAAGAAAGATCAGTGTAAGTACATTTGTGACCTGATTACATATTTTTTGCGCTGTTCAAACACTTTCCATTATTACTGGGGGTGGAAGCAGTTAGAGGAGGCTCAGAGTAACAGAGGAGCAGTCTTGAGTTTTGCTTTTTTTAGGATGTCAAACTCTGGTATTGTGTTATTTTTTCATACGTCAACTGTAATAGCTTTAGAGTGCAAAGTTATAACATTAAATAAAAAGAACCATGAGTAGCTGTACAAATTGCTCATTAGAGTTGATCACTTTTTTTTATGCCAGTAAAGCTCTGTAGACTAGAGAATAACCCAGCTGAAAATGTACAAGTGATGTTGTCCACAGCATGAAAAGACTGGTAAATACAGCCTTCAGCCTGTCAGCTAATAGCATCAACCTCATCCAAATCAGGTAAGTAAAAATTGCATCTGACTTATGAGTAATGCAAAGCACGGCTCTTGGAAAAATGGAAAGGTTTGTAGTGATTTAGAACCTGGTCATTTGAAAACTTGATTATAAAGTAAAATATGCAGAAGCTCTAAGAAAGGTATAAAAATGTCATGCAAATAGAGGAGCAGTCAGGGAAGAGCTCAGATCAAATAAAATTTTCTCATAAGGTGTGCCACTTTATTTTCGTGCACTGAGAGACCATCTATTGTGACAGTGAAGGGCGCAGGTCCAGATGCCAGCTTGCCTGGCCTTGAATCCTGCTCTGCCCCTTACTGACCTTCAAACAGTCACTCAACCTCACAGTGCCTGGGTTTGCTCACTTGTAAATAGATGATAAGAGTACTGGCTTCACTGGTTGTTGAGAACTGAGTGTTAATGTGTGTCCAGTGCTTACAAGAGTGCCTAGGACACAGCCAACTATGTAAATCTTAGCTGTCATTACCATGGTAAATAGCAACATTATTACAAGGACACCACATTAGTCTGTGTGGGGCATGGGGAGCAGAACTCCTGCCCTCCCAGAGCTTGCAGTCTTACACCTGGCGTGGATTAGACTCACCAACAGCCTTGGATGACTTCCAGTTAACAGATCAATAGGTTGTAACAAAAACATGAATTGCACTTTAAGTGTAAAGTGCAACATGTGTTGAGAACACTGAAAATTACTACAAAGTGGTTTTCAAATGGTCTTCTGAGAAGCCATGGGGTTTGAGTGTTGATTCTTCTAAGGGGAGAGCGATAAGAGAGAAAGATGAAGGAAGGAGACAATAAAGCTTACTGTATCTTTTTCAAGATCAACTGTCTTTTCACAGATTGGCAATCAACAAATAAGGTGTATCAGTAAACACATGGCAAGGGACATATATCTGTGTCTAAAAGTGCTTGGAAAATTGAAAATCTTACCTAGCTTAAGAATTATCCTTCTGCTCTCGCTATTAACACAATTAACAAACCATTTGGATTTTTTTTTAATTAATTTATTTATTTGACACAGAGAGAGAGTGTGTGCTCACAAGCAGGGGGTGTGGTAGGGCAGAGGGAGAGGGAGAAGCAGACTCCCCGCTGAGCAGGGAGCCCGACGCGGGGCTCCATCCCAGGACGCTGGGATCATGACCTGAGCCAAAGGCAGATGCTTAACCGACTGAGCCACCCAGGTGCCCCCAAACCATTTGGATCTTAAGACAAATAACAAGTTCAAACTGGCTCTTCTATTATTACAAATTCCTGAGATCAAATGTAATTATATTTGATCCAACAGCAATGGTCCAAAAATACATCTTTTGAGAGGTAGATTGGGGTATTCCATTTTTCAAAAAAAGAAAAATCAAATAATGGAGGTGATGTAAGAAACTTCTGTATCAAAATCTCTCTCCTTTAAGTGCTTTTTCCCGTAAGATTTTCTTTAGTCATTGGTGCCTATGACTGCTAACAAGTGGTAATAGAATTAAATCAATAAATAAGCAGTGAATCAAAGTTAACGAAAAGCCTGGTAGCTGATTGGGTTTGCTTATTTTCAGAGACTTGGACTATGAATTTGTAGAGCATATTACATTGTTCGCTTTTTCTTTCCAGTCCACTGGCAGAATTGCCCATGTCTGTTTGTGATGGAGTCCTCACACCCCCTAACTTTCAGGAGCTCATGCATCTAAAGGAACCTGAAATCACCATGGGACATGGTCTTAGAGCTTTAATACAATCTAACAGAGAACCTAAATTTTCACACCCAAGGGCTCTCATGCCAAACCTACAGGCTATTTGAGAAGCTGCAGGGTGATAAGCAACCATTAACATCAGCTGTGCTATTCTGTGATCCATAGCGACTCATCCACAGGGAACAGGACTGAGAACACTGCATCCTTCGTCTCCAAATGAACAGCAGTTTGATTTGACTACAAAGCATAATGGAAGAATTTGGAAAAGCATTTTGTAGCTTTAATTCCATGGAGCCTGTCCACCTTCCCAACACCGGTTTAATTATTAGGAAGGACGTACCACGTTGTAGGAGAGATCACATGGCACCTCAGGAGAAAAGGCTTACATCCCAAGACTGTTTTGTGACCTTGGGGAAATTACAAAACCGTACTCAGTCAAGGGGGAGTTGATAACAAGGCCTTTCCCAAACATACTGGAGAGGAATTAGGGGAAGAAGGAGGAAACTTTATCTACACCAAAAATCTCCTGCCTCAGCAGCCTGTAACAACAAAACAAGGTTATACTTCCTCATTTCCAGAAATTTGCTCACCTCAAAGAATTCCCGCAAATTTCTGGAGCATCTTCCAGGGAATCTTTCTCTTGTGTGCCTAGGAACCAGCCCCTCAGAGCTCTTCAATTCCCTTCTCTTGCTGTTGACTTGCAAGATACCACCTCCACACTACAAGGCTCCTGGTCTGTAATGACCCAGCAGCAAAGCCCGGACCAAGTTACGGTTTTTACCACAAATTTCCCAAAGTCAGGGAATCATTTAAAAGTGCTTTGCGAACCAGCTACTCAAACAGCCTACAGAAACAAACTGGCCTTGGGTGCTGTTTGGATCCCACTCACTGGTTCCAGCTATCCTGCTTCTCTGAACGTTTTCCTTTCTTCTCCTGAACTAGGAGTTAATGAGGGCCTCTTAAAGTGCCAACGTACAATTTATTTCTCAGAGCTTCCAGAAACTGGAAACCTTGAGTGTATGCACTACGAAGTCAAACTAAATGGGATACATTATTCATAAATGCATTTTAAAGTATGAGAGAGAGAAAAAGAGAGAGAGGGAGAATTATAGGCCTGTACCTATTTCTAAACAGTGTCCCACATGTAATATGTTTTTGAACATTCAGGAAACCTAAGGGACATTCACAGGCCCACTCAGTCTTCTCATGAACTTCTGATCTTTACAGTCTTTCCCAAGACCATAGCTGTGTAAATGCAGATTCTGCAATCTGAAAGTGCCAGGGTTATCCGGATCTCAAACTCAAGGCCAATTTACATGACACAACAAGATCTGCAGCTTGAGTTTCAGAAAGTGATGTGGGAATAAGAAAAGATTTCTAATGTGTGTGATTCACTCACAGAGCTTTGCATTTTAGAATTTTTAACATTTTTTGTGTGTTTCTTTATTGTCTGTCTCACTCACATTAAACTCTAAGCTCTTGGAAGAAAGAAAATACCATGATTTTGCTTATTAATTTAAACCCAGAAATTAGGTCCATCACCTAGTTTGCACTCAAAAAAAATATTACTGAAAAGACTAAGAGGGTGCTCAGTAAACCAGGTGATGGGTGGGCAAGCACAGGGCAGGTCCCCATTCTGTGACCAGTCCACTCAGGTAACAAGGTAATGACAGAGAGGGGAGAGACAGCTTGGGCAGGAGAAATTGGGAATTATAGAATGTCGTAGTCGAAAGGGATAGGAGATAAGCTTAGTGACTTTTCCGTGCTCGCAAAACCAGGTAGTAGCCAATTTAGGGGAGAATCCAGACTTCCTAACTCCTGGTTTTAAGTGCCATATTCTCTCAAGCAGTGGCTGCAAATGGAGGGATAGGAATGTCAGAATACGCTGGAGCTCCTGGCAATGGACCTGCCAGGCTTCTTGTACCGCCTATAGATAGATACAGTGGCCTCCTGTTCCAAAGACTCAATTTACAGGATTGAAAAGAGGCAAAATTTGCAGTTGATCCCTGAGCTGACCAAAGGCAAGAGAGGTTTGGGGGAAGATAGTGTCAGGGGACTGGTGAAGAGGGAGTGTGCCCAGGGTGCAGTTGGTGGGTTGTCAGGGAGGGTGGTGGGGGAAGGTTCTGGGCTTTGAGGAGCAGTGCACACACAGAGGGAGTACTGTGCTGTGTTGTTACAGTGGCATCTGGCAAGTGTGGGAGGGTGTAAAGAGATCACAGAGGGGGAGCTGTGGGAATCACAGCGGCAGAGAGAAGCCACTGTCCTCCATCTTCAAGCTCTTGACTGTTCAGCAGGGTGGTGGGTCTCCAGGCCCTGGGAGTCTCCCCCACCACCCCACTGGGCAGTCTCCAGTCAAGAGATCCGGGCTCCTGAGACTCTGCCCCTCTGTGTTAGGGCCGAGTGGATATTCCTGCTTCTCCCATGTCAGAAGCTGGTCCTCTCAGGGGCCCTTCACCCCATTTTCTCAGAAATCTAACTCAGACATCTGTTCACAATGTTGAATTTCTAACTCCAAAAGTTGAAAGGCTTCACACCCACTGCTTCTTCTAGTCTAACACTTGCTGTTTAACCTGAAGCCAGATAACTGTGCAGTGACAAGTACAGAACTTTCCTTATGTTTAAGAAAAATAAAAATTGGTCACAAAGTCCGTAAAATATAATGGTGAGCAAAGGGGACATTTCCACTGACTTAGCTTATACTTGCCCTGTGACAGCATGATCCTGCTAATCTAACTTTTAAGCTACAATTTCAACTTGCAAAGTGATTTGTAACCACCTTTGCAAACCTGATGGTGACAGTCTGGAAATGCAGCTGGATTCTGTGGTTACAAATAAGCTATCTCTGTGCACGTGGCTCTATGCTTTGACATTTGCTCTCCTTTGTAATCTGCACCAGTACGATCTCTACTAACACCTTGGATTTATCTGGTACTATTCTTCAGAAATACCTCAAGATGCTTTTCACAAATACCATTTCTTTATTCTTTCGGGACTCTCATTGAAAAGATGCTTAGAGGCAGGCATAAAATAAGAAAACCATTCTTTCCTTCAAGAGAGCTCTCTTGCCCATTTTCTACTTCAGCGAGCTTCTCTTCGCATTTACACATATTCTTCTTACCTTTCATGTCTGGGATTCTTCTCTTCAGACTTCTACCCGCACTCCCTGTTGTAAGCTTATTTGCTCTTGGGACTGTCACCTTTTTGGTTCCCTGGATCTCACCATCACCACCCCCTTGCCATGTTCTCCCCATTCTTTTTCTTTGCCTGAATAATATCAGGTGGAGAAGATTTCATTACATATTCTTTCCTCTGGTGTTTTTTGTTTGTTTATTTGTTTTGTTTTGTTTTTGGCCTTCTTCACTTTCTGAAAGCCAAGTTCTGAAAATAATGTAATTCCAAAGTGAACCCCTAGACTAATTTTTCAAAGCCAGTCACTGCGAGTTAGCTGGTCCAACGTTTTAAACACATTACGTTATTTCAGAAAAGCAAGCATAACTTCAGCAGGGAGGGCACACAGTTGCTTAGTATAATTTTTAAAATCAGACTTAAAACTGTGTGATGAGTCATATGTTGCACTACATGGATTAATGTTCTTTTTTTCTTTCTTTTTCATGCTCATCTCCAAATTCTTAGTGAGAGTCATGCTGTGTAGGTAGCAACAACCCAGTTAATAACAAGTTTAGGGGATTTCCTGGCTACAAAGAGTTTACAATCTAGTCAGCTACCTCGAACCTCTGTGGAAGTACTATCATCTTTTTCTTAATAAACACACATGCATCCATTCTTTGTATTCATATAACAAAAAAAAAAAAAATATGTGTTAACACCTACCGTATTCAAGGACAGTGCTAAAAGCTGGTAATAGGCTGGTAACCAAGCCATTCAGTCTTACTGTTTCCTCATAGGAGACTAATCTACTAGTTACACTTTTAAATCTGAAACTACAAACTGAGAGAAACACTCAAAAGGTAAGAGACAGGGCTCGCTCTAGGAGGTCATGGAACAAGGAGGCAAGACCTAAAATAGGGGCAGGTGGGAATCAGACAAAGTGTCACCAAAGAATAACACTCGACTATGATCAATATGCTGTGCATTCGATCTCTAGGACTTATATGTCTTCTAGTTGAAGTCTGTGCCCTTGAACAGTATTTCCCCGATTCCCCGATGCCCCAGCCCTTGTGGTTGAGCATCTTTTCATGCACTGGTTGGCCATTTGGATGTCTTTGGAAAAAATGTCTATTCGTGATTTCTAAGACACTAGATTGTAAATGTTCTCACCACAAAAAAAGAAATGATAATTATGTGATGTGATAAAGGCGTTAGCTAAGGTTATAGTGGTAATCATACTGCAATATATAAAAGTATCAAATCAACACGCTGTATACTTTAAACTTACATGACGTTATATGTAAGTTATCTCAGTAAAAAAAGAAAGAATTATATTTGACTTGAAATTTGTCAGAATGGGAAGGGGTTAAATAGGAGAGTGTAGGGGAGGAAGGTCTGGTCTGATAGAATGGCTCATATTAAATCCATAGTGTCAAGGGAAGTACTCTGACATTTTGAAGAAAAAAGGCAGTATGTCTAGACATGGAGAGTTAAGATGATCAAGCTTGAGGGGCCAATCCACAGAAGCAATGGAGAAGTTTTTCTGGTTTTTTTTGTTTGTTTGTTTTGTTTTTAGTTGTTGGGCCCTTGGGGTTCAATTATTTTTGCTGATGGGACAGGTGTTTCATTGGTGGGGTGAGGTTTATATTTTGGAAACACCCTGGATGCAGAATGGAGAAAACAATCAAGGTGGTCTAGAATAGGTGAGTGGAGATCTGTTAAAAAAATCTATTAGAAATCTAGGAAAATAAAGACAGTAACATCATTATGATGATTATAGTTGAGCTACAAAGCATTGGATTACTGTTATAAATGTGTAGAAGCTAAATTTGAGAAACTGGTAATGGATTGGACTTCAGAGTAAGAGGGAAGGAAGCATCAAGGATGGCATGTAAGTCTTAAGTTTTCACAATTAACAACTGGTGCCAGATTGGGGAAATGGGAATGTCACGGGTTTTAATTTGAAGAACCTGAATTTTTGTATTTTTTTGAGATAACTAAGAGGAGATATAGAATTGACAGTTCGATGAAAGCGTCTAGAGTTCAGAGAAGTCTGGGATAGAAATATAAATTTGGAAGTCATCAGTATGCAGGTATGATTGAAGTTCAGCCCTTGTTGAAGTTCCCTAGGAGAGAGTACTTAGGGAGAAGGAAAGATAAACTATTACAAAATGGTGAGAATATTCAACATTTAAAAATACAGGAGAATCAGAAAAAAAAATACTGGAAAGGACCATGTGGAGGGTCAAGAGGAAATGAGAAAGATGTGGTTTCCTGAAAGCCAGGGTAAGAGGATTTTTCAAGAATAATAGAGTCCCCTACCTCATATCATATATAAGAATTAACTAAGATTATGTCTAAGACCTAAATATTAGAGTTAAAATTATAAACCTCTTAAAAGAAAACACAGGAGTATATCTTCATGACCTTGGATTGGGCTATAGTTTCTAGATAGGATAGAAAAAGCACAAGCCACAACAACACCAAAATAGATAAATGGGACATAATCAAAATTAAAAAATCTTGTGCTTCAAAGGACACCATTCACAAAGTCAACCCATCGAATGTAAGACATTTTTTACACATCATATATTTGATAGAGAACTTACATTTATAATACATAAAGAATTTCTATGATTCAATAATAAAAACCAAATAACCTAATTAAAAAGTGGCAAATAATCTAAATAGATTTTCTGCAAAGAGGTTTTACAAATGACCAATAAGCACATAAAAGAGTTCCAACATTAGACATCAGAAAAATGTAAATCAAAACTGAAATGGCAGGACACCTCCCAGCAAGTATCCACTCCAGCCCTAGCTCTCCCAATAAGGCAGCCTCAGCATGACATGCCCTGAGACTCCTCCCAGCCTGGGTCCATCCCAGCTGCCCTGTCAAGGCAGCCATGGCACAGCATGCTCCAGGCTCCCCCAGCCTTTGCCTGCTCCAACTCCAGCCATCCCTTCAAAGTGGTCTCAGCATGGTACATCCTGAGACCCCACTGCCCACGTCCACCACAGGTCCAGCCAGCCTGCCAAGGCTACCAGGTAAACCCAGTCTATAATATTCTTAATGGAAATAGCTGTAAAAATCCTCAATACAATATTAGCAAACCAAAGTCAACAATACATCAAAAAGAGCATACACCACAATTAAGTTGAATTTATTTCAGGAATGCAAGGATGATTCAATGTCTGCAAATCAAACAACATTAACTAAATGAAGGATAAAAATCATGATTATCTCAATAGATGCAGAAAAAGCATTTGGCAAAATTCAAGGTCCATTTTGATTAAAACTTTGAACAAAGTGAATATAAAAGGAATGGACTTCAACATAATAAAGTCCATATATAACTAGCCTACAGCTAACATGATGGTCGATGTTGATAAGCTGAAAGCTTTTCCTCTAAGATCATAAATAAGGGTGTCCACTCATGTCGCTTTTATTCAAATAGCATTAGAAGTCCTAGCCACAGCAATTAGGCAGGAAAAAGAAATAAAAGACATCCAAATTCAAAAGAAGAGGTAAAACTGTCATTATTTGCAGATGACAGGGCACTGTATATAGAAAACCCTAAAGACTCTATCAAAAGTCTGTTAGAACTAATAAGTGAATTTAGTAAGTCACAGAATACAAAGCATACAAAAATTGTTTGGATTTCTATACCCTAATAACAAGCTATCAGAAAGAGAAAATAAGAAAATAATCCCATTTACAATTGCTTACAAAAAAATTAAATACCTAGGAATAAATTTAACTTAGGAGGTGAAAGACTATAAGACACTGATGAAGAATTAGAAGAATAAGACACTGAAGAAGGATTAGAAGAGCAAACATTGTTAAAATGTCCATGCAACACAAAGCTATCTACAATTCAGTCTAATTCCCATCAAAATACCAGTGACAGGGCACCTGGGTGGCTCAGTTGGTTAAGTGACTGCCTTCGGCTCAGGTCATGATTCCAGGGCCCTGGGATCAAACCCTGTGTCAGGCTCCCTGCTTAGCAGGGGAGTCTGTTTCTCCCCCTCCCCCTGCTCAGGTTCTCTGTCTCTCACTCGCTCAATCTCTCTCTTTCAAATAAATAAATAAAATCTTTTAAAAAAATACCAATGACATTTTCACAGAACTAGAACAAAGAATCCTAACATTTGTATGGAACCACAAAAGACCCCAAATAGCTAAATAATCTTGAGAAAGAACAAAGCTGGCAGTACCAAATTCCCAAATTTTAAACTTAATACAAAGCTACAGTAATCAAAACATGATGGTACTGGCACAAAAACAGACAATAGATCAATGGGATAGAGAGCCCAGACATAAATCCTTGCATATATGGTCAGTTAACCTATGACAAAAGAGGCAAGAGTATACAGTGGGGGAAGAACAGTCTCTTCAATGGGTGGTATTGGGAGAAGTAGAAGCAACATGCAGAGGAGTGAGGCTGGACCACTCTTACACCGTATAACAGGTGAATTCAGGGTAGATTGAAGACTTGATTATAGAACCTGGAACTGTGGGATTTCTGGAGAAAGGCACGGGTGGTGAGCTCTTTGACATCTGGGCAATATTGTTTTGGACTGCTCTCCTCAGGTAAGGGAAACAGGAATTAGGAAGGACAAGCGGGATCATATCAAACTGCGAAACTTTTGCACAGTGAAGGAAACCAAAAATAAACAAGATGGTAAGGCCACCTACTGAATGGGAGAAGATATTTGCTGATCATGCATTTCATGAGGGGTTAATACACAAAATGTGTGAAGAATTTACACAACTTACTATCAAAAAAACAACAACCCCAACTTTAAAATGGGCAGTGGACTTGAATGGACATTTTTCCAGTGAGGAAATGCAGATCAAAGCCACAGTCACATATCACCTCACACCTGTCAGATTGGCTATTATCAGGGAGACAAAAGGTAACAAGAGTTGGTGCGGATGTAGAGAAAAGGGAACCCTTGAGCACTGTTGGTGGGAATGTGAACTGCTACAGCTGTTGTTGAGGGCCATGTGGAGTTTCCTCAAAAAATTGGAAATTGACCTACTCTATGATCCAGGAGTTCCCCTTCTTGGCGTTTATCCATAGAAAGTGAAAACACCAATTTGAAGAGGTATATGCACCCCTATGTTCATTGCAGCATTATGGCGGCTGGTATATGGAAACAACCTAAGTGTCCATTGATAGATGGATGTATAAAAGAAGATAGGGTATATATATACAGTGAAATGTTACTTAGCTATGGAAGAGCATAAAAATCTTGCCACTTTCAATAACATGGATGGGCATGGAGGGTATTGTGTTGGGTGAAATGGGCCCAAGATACCATGTGATTTCACTTATATGTGGAATCTAAACAACAAAACAAATGAACAAACAAAACAGAAGCAGGCTCCTAGATATGGGAAGCAATCTATTGGTTGCCAGAGCAGGGAGCAGTAGGAGGATGGGCAAACTGGACAAAAGGGATTAGAAGGTACAAACTTCCAGGTATAAGAGGGGTAAGTCATAGGGATGTAATGTACAGCAGGGGGCATGTAGTCAATAATATTATAATAGCTCTGTAAAATGACAGATGGTAACTAGACTTATCATGGTGATCATTTCATAATATATAACAATACTGAATCTCTATCATGTACACCTATAAATAGGGGATAGCATGTCAATTATACTTCTGTTTAAAAATTAAAAGAGCTTAAAAACTGAAATGAGATACCACTACACAACTATCACGATGGCTAGAATCAAAAAGTCAGATAATCACACATGTGGAAAAATCAGAACTCTCATCCACTGTTGGTGGGGTTGTAAAATGGTGTAGCCTCTTAGGAAAACATTCTGCAGCTCCTCTAATAGTTAAAACACAGAGTTACCATATGGCTCAACAATTCCATTCCTAGATATAAACTCAAGAGAAATAAAAACATATGTCTACACAAAAACTTGTGCACAAATGTTTATAGCAGAATTATTCATAATAGCCAAAAAGTGGAAACAACCCAAATATCCATCAACTGATGAATGGACAAATAAAATATGGTCTATCCTTGCAGTGGAGTATTATTCGACAATAAAAAGGAATGAGGTATTGATATATGCTGCACTGTGGATGAACCTCGAAAACATTATGCTAAGTTGAAGAAGCCAGTCACAAAGGACCTCATATAGTATGGTTCCATTTACACGAAATGTCCATAATAGGCAAATGCACAGAGACGGAAAATAAGCTGATGGTTGCCCAAGGTTGGCAGTTTGGGGATAAGTGGGGGTGACTGCTAAAGGGCATGTTCTAAAATTGTTTTAGAACGACGTTCTAAACAGAAACTGTTCTAAAACTGATTGTAGTGATGTTTGCAAAACTCTTTGAAAATGCCAAAAAGCCACTGAATTTTACACTTTAAGTGAGTGAATTGTATGGTATATGAACTATCTCTAAATAAAGCTTTTCATTAATAAATAATCACCAAGAAAGTTAAGTTAAACACTGCAAAAAGCCCTTTGAATCTTGGGCACAGGCATCCGTGATGACCTTACTGAGAGTTATGTTGATTGCTAAATTCGTGGGGGTGTGGGATCCAGATTGGAGTGAGTGGGATTACTGAATGGAAGACGAAAAACTGAATGCAACAAATACAAAAAGTGTTCATTCACGAAATTTGGCTGTTAAAAAGAAACAGAGGGTGTTGGACAAAATGAGAGATCAATAAGAGCAATGGAAGACATGTGGGTATGTTTGAGGTTGATGGGAATGACTCGGATGAGAGGGAACGGTTGATTAAGCAAGGTATAGAAAGGATAGTTGTATTGTCACTTTCCTAAAAGGCAGTATAGTGTTTTTGTTACCAGGCTGCCAGGAATTAAAACCTGCCTCTACCAGTTCCTAGCTGGGTTACCTTGGACAAGTTATACAATCACTCTATGCCTCAGTTTCCTCATATGAAGCATGGGAGCAATTATGGGATTAATTCCTAGGATTGTTGAGAGTATTATGAGTAAAGTACGTTGAGCAAGGGCTAGCATATGGGGAGCACATAGTGTTCAGATGATCATGATTAGAAGCCAAAAGAGAGGTGGACAAACATGTCTTGTAAAGGAGGAGGGACACCCCTTCTAAAGCAACTGGAGTAAAGAAGAAAAAAGAGGGCACACGTCACTGGTGTGCATGATTAACTGTAGATGACTTTTTAAATGATGACTTCAATTCTTCCTGAGGAAGAAATGAAGCCAACTGACAAAAATGAGAAGCAGGCATGTTTATGAGTAAGGATGGTGGGGCATACACAGAGTGAGGCTGAAGTTGAGAATAAGTAGGAAGTTCGAAATGAGTGTCGTGGATCAAGGGAGCAAGTTGACCAAATACATGTACCAGGAATTGATTATTTGGTTTTTTTTGGGGGGGCGTTGAGTTTGAGAAGTTCTTTAGAGATCTTGGATACCAGCCCTTTATCTGTAGTGTCATTTGCAAATATCTTCTCCCATTCTGTGGGTTGCCTCTTTGTTTTGTTGACTGCTTCCTTCACAGTGCAGAAGCTTTTTATCTTGATGAAGTCTCAAAAATTCATTTTTGCTTTTGTTTCACTAGCCTTTGGAGATGTATCTGAAAGAAGTTGCTGTGGCCGATGTCAAAGAGGTTACTGCCTATGTTCTCCTCTAGGATTCTGATGGATTCCTGTCTCACATTGAGGTCTTTCATCCATTTTAAGTTTATCTTTGTGTATGGTGTTAGAGAATGGTCGAGTTTCAGTCTTCTGTCCAATTTTCCCAGCACCATTTATTGAAGAGACTGTCTTTTTTCCATTGCATATTTTTTCCTACACTGTCGAAGATTATTTGACCATAGAGTTGAGGGTCCATATCTGGGCTCTCTATTCTGTTCCATTGGTCTATATGTCTGTTTTTGTGCCAGTACCGTGCTGTCTTGGTGATCACTGCTTTGTAAGATAGCTTGAAATCAGGCAACGTGATGCCCCCAGCTTTGTTTTTCTTTTTCAACATTTCCCTGGTGATTCAGGGTCTTTTCTGATTCCATACAAATTTTAGGATTGTTTGTTCCAGCACCTTGAAAAATGTCATTGGAATTTGGATCAGGATGGTGTTGAAGGTATAGATTGCTGCGGGCAGCATAGACATTTTAACAATGTTTATTCTTTCGATCCATGAGCATGGAATGCTTTTCCATCTTTTTGTGTCTTCTTCAATTTCTTTCATGAGTGTTCTGTAGTTCCTAGAGTATAGATCCTTTACCTCTTTGGTTAGGTTTATTCCGAGGCATCTTACGGTTTTTGGTGCTATGTTAAGTGGATACATTTCTCTAATTTCTCTTTCTACAGTTGCATTGTTAGTGTATAAGAAAGCAACTGATTTCTGTGCATTGATTTTGTATCCTGCCACATTACTGAATTGCTGTATGAGTTCTAGTACTTTGGGGGGTGGAATCTTTAGGATTTTCCACATAAAGTGTCATGTCATCTGCAAAGAGAGAGAGTTTGACTTCTTCTTTGCCAATTTGAATACCTTTTATTTTTTGTTGTCTGATTGCTGTTGCTAGGACTTCTAGAACTATGTTGAACAATAATGGCGAGAGTGGGCATCCTTGTCGTGTTCCTGATCTTAAGGGAAAGGCTCTCAGCTTTTCCCCACTGAGAATGATACTTGCTGTGGGTTTTTCATAGAGAGGTTTTATGAACTTGAGGAATATTCCCTCTATCCCTATACTCTGAAGAGTTTTAATCAGGAAAAAATTGGACAGCTATATACGGAAGAATGAAGCTCAACCATTCTCTTACACCACACACAAAGATAAACTCAAAATGGATGAAAGACCTCAGTGTGAGACAGAATTCATCAAAATCCTAGAGGAGAACATAAGCAGTAACCTCTTTGACGTCGGCCACAGCAACTTCTTTCAATACACATCTCCAAGGGCAAGGGAAACAAAAGTGAAAATGAACTTTGGGGACTTCATCAAGATAAAAAGCTTCTGCACAGCAAAGGAAACAGTCAACGAAACAAAGAGGGAGCCCACAGGATGGGAGAAGATTTTTACAAATGACACTACAGACAAAGGGCTGGTATCCAAGATCTATAAAGAACTTCTCAAACACCCAAAAAACAAATAATAGTCAAAAAAAATTGGCAGAAGACATGAACAGACACTTCTCCAAAGAGGACATACAAATGGCTAACAGACACATGAAAAAATGTTCATCATCATTAGCCATCAGGGAAATTCAAATCAAAACAACAATGAGATACCACCTTATACCAGTTAGAATGACAAAAATTGACAAGGCAAGAAACAATAAGTGTTGGAGAGGTTGTGGAGACAGGGGAACCCTCTTACACTGTTGGTGGGAATGCAAGTTGGTACAGCCATTTTGGAAAACAGAGTGGAGGTACCTCAAAAAATTAAAAATAGAGCTACCCTATGACCCAGCAATTGCACTTCTGGGTATTCACCCCAAAGACACAGATGTAGTGAAAAGAAGAGCCGTATGCACCCCAATGTTCATAGCAGCAATGTCCACAATAGCCAAACTGTGGAAAGAGCCGAGATGCCCTTCAACAGATGAATGGATAAAGAAGATGTGGTCCATATATACAACGGAATATTACTCAGCCATCAGAAAGGATGAATACCCAACTTTTACATCCACATGGATGGGACTGGAGAAGATTATGCTAAGTGAGATAAGTCAAGCAGAGAAAGTCAATTATCATATGGTTTCACTTATTTGTGGAACATAAGGAATAGCAGGGAGGACATTAGGAGAAGGAAGGGGAAAATGAAGGGGGGAGAATCGGAGGGGGAGACAAACCATGAGAGACTATGGACTCTGGGAAACAGACTGAGGGTTGCAGAGGGGAGGGGGGTGGGGGGATGGGTTAGGCCGGTGATGGGTATTAAGGAGGGCACGTACTGCATGGAGCACTGGGTGTTATACGAAAACAATGAATCGTGGATCACTACATCAAAAACTGATGATGGTGACTAACATAACATGATACAATTAAATTAAATTTAAAAAGATACATGTAACAGGAATATTACGCAGCATGTGAGACATGCTTTAAAAATCATAAATATTAATGGTACTTACCTGCCATGTGTTGCAAACTTCTCCAGCAAGGCTCAGCTGGTCATGTACAGATGAAGGAAAATCAGTAAGACTTTTACAAGGTAAGTAGTACAAAAAGGAAATCAAGAGGCTTATTCACAAGATTGTTGCTGAAAGGCCAGATCTAGGAATCTCTTTGGTATAGAAGGGGAAAAAAAAAAGGCTGGCAAAGTGTAGAGGTCTCTCCACTGATTGGGGGTTCCACTAGACTGAAGAATAATCATAGTGGAAATAGCCTAACAAGTAGACTGGAAGAAGGGGGCACTGATGTCCAAAAGTGGGATGTTTGAATTGGTGACTGCAGAGGTGGAGCCGTTTCCGATGGCAGAGGACCTGGTGTGACTACTGGAATAAGCGGCTGTATAAATGTGAGGGCCCTTGGACATGACAATGACATGGAACTGAGAGACCAGGATTTTGGAAGGATCATCCACACGTTGGAGTCCTGCAGGATGGTGGTAGGTCTTGGGATGAAGAAGACGACTAAACCAACTGCCCGTCTTAGAGGAATGAAGGAGGGTCCATGGAGGCTGGTGAATGACCACAAGCCCAGAGTGGCAAGACTTTTTTCTCTTCCTCTTTCTCCTTCCTTTCCTCCCTCCCTTATTTTCTTGTCCTTTCCTTTCTTTTTCTTTTTCAAAGAAAGTTCAAAGAGAAGGAAACCCCCCCCAAAATTAATCCATTTCCAGAATTTAGAGTCCCAGGTAACCTTAAAGATGTTGGAAACAACCCCATGTAGATTGAGGTAAACATCCCCTCACCTCTATCTTAAGATACAGTTAATACATTTGGTGAATTTGGCTCCAATATCCACCTGTAATTTCCATATTGCCTTTTTACATATGCAGATTTTTATGTCTTTTCTTGTCTTCCTTTCATTTTTGCATCAATTCTAATAGTAATTACAATAGTAGTATGAAGAGATTTAATCAGTATTTTGGTTTTCTTGTGTGTACTATACTGATATTACATCTAGGAACGGATCCTGCATAATCGTCTACTGGATCTAGAAATGAAAGTCTGGACTCTTAGCCAAAAATAACTTGGATTTATATGGTATTTTTCCAACAAAAGAAAGAATTATCAGAGTAAAGATCATTGGTTTAATGTTTTATGTGCAAATAAATCATTATTGTTAACTTGTTTGTTATGGCCCATGTTTATTATTTGGCTCCACTACTAGCAAATAAACTCTACAAAGGCAGGAATCTTTGTCCATTCTCCTCATAGATATGTTACAAGCAGTAATAAGAATGTCTAACACATAGTAGTCACATAATAAGTATTTGTTGAGTGAACAAATAAGTTATTCTAAGTGGCAATCAATTGTTGAGTCCCTGCCTTTAACAATGCACTGAAATTGTCATGGGTAAACTTATGGTCTAATTAGAGAGACAGAACTTGCACACACAGAAGAATATTAGAAAATTCACGGGGCACCTGGGTAGCTCAGTCGGTATGCGACTGCCTTCAGCTCAGGTCATGATCCCAGTGTGCTGGGATCGAGCCCCACATCAGGCTCCCTGCTCTGCGGGAAGCCTGTTTCTCCCGCTCCCACTCGCACTGCTTATGTTCCCTCTCTCACTGTCTCTCTCTCTCTGTCAAATAAATAAATAAAATCTTAAAAAAAAAAAAGAAAATTCACAAAACAACAAGGCAATCTACTTGAGCTTCACACAATAAGAGTATGACACAACCTGCCAGAGAAAGCAAGAAAAAGGAAGGGGTGGAATTTAGTCCAGTAATCTTCTTACCAGGAGAGCAAAAATAAAGACCAGAGAAATAATGGAGCAGGTGCATACAGGTATTACATATGGTGTAGTATAGCAATTCCCAAAGTACCATATTTCAATACTAAATCTTATGAGAACGCTGGTCAGTCGAGTGAATTCATGGAAAGATGTTAATGGGATTTCAGGTTTCTTCCAGGAAAGCCTAGCTATAGGAAGTTGTAAGAAAGTGGGAGTAAGAAGAAAGAAGACATGATACATAGTATCCATGGGGAAATAAAGAGACCCACAAAATGGCAGCTTTCCCTGTCCACCCCACCATGCATGCATTTTCAGCTCAGCTCAAACTTCCCCTCGATCATGATTTTCCTCTCATTTCCCCATGGTTAGGAATGTATTGTCTAGTTAAGGTGGTATGACATGCATATGGATAACCATACAACACCCTTTGTATCAGTCTCAAGTCTGATTACTATACAGATCTCAAATTACAAGAGGAAAAATTTACCTAAGTTCCGTAAGAAGACCGCACACCCTTGCAGATGCAGTAAGATACAGGTTAACTTAGAAAACTAAGTTCTTAGGAGTGGCAACAGCAAGATGGTCGAATAGGGATTTTTAGCTGTCATTCCCCACAGCATCATCAATTTTGACAATTGTCAAATTGTCACATCAAATTGACAAATTGTCAAATTGACACAGCTAAGAGTACCTTTGTGGGATCTTGGGAGTCCAGTAGAGAAGCCCCAGGACCCTGTTAGAGCAAAAAGTCTGAGAATAAACACACTGAAGAGAGTAAGAATTACAGTTTAACCTTATCTGCATCACCACGTGTCCAAGGCAGCACAGCTCAGGGCCAAGAGAGACCTCTTCAGACTGACTTCTCCCACATGGGAAAGTGAGGAAATGTGAATGGGTACCTGATTTCCCCAGTGGTGTAGGACGCTGCTCAAGATGCCCAGTTTTTTCTGGAACAAGACAGGGATACCCACTCTTGACTCTTCTATTCAACGTAATACTGGAAGTCCTCGTCAGAAGGGAGGGAGGGAGGAAGAAATAGGAAAAAGGAAGGAAGGAAAGAAGGAAGGAAGGAAGGAGAATAAAAGGCATCCAAATCAGAAAGTAACTGAAATTTTTCTCTGGAAATAACCTGATTTACACATAGAAAATCCAAAACACTCCACCAAAAAACTGTTAGAATTAATAAGTGATTTCAGGAAAGTTGAGGATATGAAACTAACCTACAGCCATATATCATTTTATTGAGCTTCACCTTGTTGCTCTTCACAGATTTGTTTTCACAAACTGAAGTTTTGTAGTAACCCTGTGTCAATCAAATCAAGTCTATTGGCCCCATTTTCCCAACAGCATTTGTTGTTCATGTCTCTTCATGTCTCTGTCACTTTTTGGTAATTCTTGCAATATTTCAAGTTTTTTTATTATTATATTTGAATTGCTGCAATCTTATGATAAAACTTCAATGGATGATGAGTTACTTCTAATGAATGAGCAAAGAAAGTGATGGAGTGAAATCTTGAGATGGAATCTACTGTCGAAAATGCTGTGAAGACTGTTGAAATGACAACAAATGATTTAGAATATTACATTAACTTAGTTGAAAGAAGTTCTACTGTGGGTAAAAGGCTATCAAAGAGCATAACATGCTACAGAGAAATCACTGGGGAAAGGAAGTCAATTGATGTAGCAAACTTCATTGTTGTCTTATTTTAAGAAACTGCCACAGCCATCCCAATATTTAGCAATCACCACCCTGATTAGTCAGTATCCATCAACATCAAGACAAGACCCTCCACTTAAAAAAGATTATGACTCACTGAAAGCTTGATGATGGTTAGCATTTTTTAGCAATAAAGTGTTTTTTAAGGTACATAGATTTTTCTAGACTTATGCTTTTGTGTACAAAGCATAAATAATATACTATAATAGAGTATAAACCTAACTTTTATATACACTGTGAAACAATGATTCATTTGACTGGTTTATCATGATATTTGCTTTATCATAGTGGTGTGAAACCCACTCAAACTCACAATACCCTCGAGGTATGCCTGTACAAAAATCAGTTCTGCAGTTTTCCTAACATCATTTATTGAAGAGATTGTATATTATTGTCTCCTTTGTCATAGGTTAATTGATTATATAATTGGGTTTGTTTCTTGGCTCTTAATTTTGTCCTGTTGTTCTATGTTTTTTTTTTTTTTTTTTTGGCCAGTATCATACTTTTTTGAATACTATAGCTTTGTAATATAGTTTGAAATCTGGGATTATGATACTCCTAGCTTTGTTTTGTTTTGTTTTTTTCAAGAATGCTTTGACTATTCAGAGTCTTTTGTGGCTCCATACAAATTTTAGGACTTTTTGTTGTACTTCTGTGAAAAATGTTATTGGTATTTTTATAGGGATTTCACTGAATCTGTAGGATGCTTTGGGTAGTATGGACATTTTAACATTAATTCTTCTAACCCATGAGCATAAAACACCTCCCTTTGTGTCATCTTCATTTTCTTTCATCCATATCTTATAGTTCTCAGAGTACTGATCTTTCACCTCCTTGGTTAAATTTATTCTTAAGTATTTTATTCTTTCTGATGCACTTGTAAATGGGGTTGTTTTCTTACTTTCCCTTTCTATTTTGTTATTAGTATACAGAAATTCAACAGATTTCTGTACATTGATTTTGTATACTGCAACTTCACTGAATTCATTTATCAGTTCTAGTAGTTTTTGGGAGGAGTCTTTGGGGTTTTCTATATAGAGTGTCATGTCATCTGCAGTACTTCCAGTACTATGGTGAATAAAAGTAGTGAGAAAGGACATCCTTGTCTTGCTTTGGTCTTAGAGGGAAAACTTTTACTTTTTCCCCATTAAGTTTTATGTTAGCTGTGAGTTTGTCATATATGGCTTTATTATGTTGAGATATATTTCTTATATTGTATTGTTGAGAGTTTTTATCATGAATAAATCTTGAATTCGGTGAAAGGCTTTTCGGTCATCTATTGACATAATCATATTCCTCATTTTGTTAATGTGGTATATCTTACTGATTTGTATATACTGAACCATCCTTGCATCCCTGAAATAAATCCCACTTGACTGTGGACAGCTGCATGCAAAAGAATGAAACTGGACTACTTTCATACACATACACAAAAATAAACTCAAAATTGATTGAAGAACTAATGCAAAACATGAAACCATAAATCTCCTTAAAGAAAACTTGGGCAGTATGGGGTGCCTCGGTGGCTCAGTCTGTTAAGCGTCCAACTCTTGATTTCAGCTCAAGTCATGATGTCAGGATTGTGAGATTGAGCCCCACATTGCACTCCATGCTGGGCGGGGAGCCTGCTTAAGATTCTCTCTCTCTCTCCCTCTGCCCCACCCCAAACAACTTGTGCACCCGTGCATGAACATGCACTCTTGAAAGAAAGAAAGAAAGAAAGAAAGAAAGAAAGAAAGAAAGAAAGAAAGAAAGAAAGAAAGAAAGAAAGAAAGAAAGAAAGAAAGAAGAAAGGAAGGAAGGAAGGAAGGAAGGAAGGAAGGAAGGAAGGAAGGAAGGAAGGAAGAAAGAGAAAAAAAGAAAGACAGACGTAGACAGTAAAATAATGGATGTCAGCCTTAGCAATATTTTTCTGGGTATTTCTCCCTAGGCAAGAAAAACAAAAGGAAAAATAAACAATCAGGAGTACATCAAACTGAAAAGCTTTTTTACAATGAAGGAAACCACCACCAAAACAAAAAGGCAATCTAGTGGATGGGAAAAGATATTTGCAAATGATATATCTGATAAGGAGTTAATACTCAAAATATATAAAGAACCCATTACTCAATAGCAATAATAACAATAATAATTATCTGATTTAAAAAATGGGCAGACAACCTGAAATCGACATTTTTCCAAAGAAGACATATTGATGGTTAATTGGCACAAGAAAAGATGCTCAACATCACTAATCATCAGGGAAATGCAAATCCAAACTAAAGTATCACCTCATACCTGTCAGAATGGCTAGTATCAAAAGATAAGAAATAACAAGTATTGGGGGTGATGTGGAGAAAAGGGAACCCTTGTGCACTGTTGGTAGAAATATGATTGGAACAGATGCTGTGGAAAACAGTATGGAGGTTCCTCAAAAACTAAAATAGAAATACCATATGATCTAGCAATTATACTTTTGGGTATTTATCCAAAGAAAATGAAAATACTAATTTGAAAATTTATATGCATCCCATTGTTTATTGCAGCATTATTTCCCATACCCAAGATAGGGAAGCAACCTAAGTGCCCATCTATAGATAAATGGATAAAGAAGTCGTGGTATATTTACACAATGATATATTACTTAGCCATAAAAAAAAATGAAGTCTTGACATTCTCAACAGCACGGATGGACCTAGAGGGTATTATGCTAAGTGAAACAAGTCAGACAGAGAAACACAAATACCAAATGATTTCATTTATATCTGGAATCTTAAAAGCAAACAAACAGCAACAACAAAATAGAAACAGACTCATAGGTATAAAGAACTGATGGTTGCCAGAGGGGAAAGGGGTGGAGGGATAGGCAAAGCAGGTAAAGGGGATTAAGAGGTACAAACTTCCACTTATAAAATAAGTCATGGGGATGTAATGTACAGCATAGGGAAGACAGTAATAATATTGTAGTAATTTTATACAGTGACAGATGGCAACTACACTTATCATGGCAGGCATTTCATAACGTATGTAATTACTGATCACTATATTGTACACCTGAAACTAATATTTTGTGTCTACTATACCACAATTTAAAGTGGTCAGATGTGTTTCTATATACTAATAACAACATGACAAATAAATTAAGCAAACAATCCCATTTATAAAAGCATCAAAAGCACAAAACACCTAGGAATAAATTTGACCAAGGAGCTCAGCCATCTGGATTACAATCAACTGGGTGACTCTTCTGCTAGTGTCACCTGAAGTCACTCATGGGGCTGCACATGGGGAAGTCACACCTGAAGTCACTCAACTGGCAGTATAGGACTAGATAATTTGGTCTAAGGACCTCCTTTATATGTCTGATAGTTGGTTTTGGCTGTTGGCTGGAAGCCTCCACTCTCTTCCATGTGGCCCTTCCTTCTCCTTTCAATAGGACCAGCGCAGACTTCCTTACATGGTAATGTTCAGGCAACGTTCCACAAGAGTGAGAAGGGGAGCTGCACTACCCCTTAAAGCCTAGGTTCCGGGGCTTACATGATGTGAGCTGCCACATTCTCCTGGCTGAAGCAACTCAAAAGCCCAGCCCAGATTTAAGGAGAGGGGAAACAGACTGCACCCTTTATGGAAAGAGCAGTGAAGTCACACAGGAAAGAGCCCTGTGTACAGACATGGAGGATTATTGCATCCATCTCGACAAGCAGTCTATCAGAGATGTGTTAACTTCACTGTCCGACTGTTGGGTTTGATCTGCTATCACTACCCTGTGAGACCTAGAGCTGGTCAGAGTCATGTTTGCTCCCTATCTTTCTCATATTATAGAGCCCTGTTTCTTCTCTTCTAAGTTCCTTTCTCAGCTGGAAGTTATAGACTGGCGAGTGTGATTACTAGAGGAATTTCTCTCCACCTTGGAAACAGAGACTAGTTGTTTGTTTTTACTCACTCTTTTATCACCAGTACTTACACTGTTCATATAACATAATGGCCACTGAATAAATTCTGTTGAATTACTGAATAAATAAATGAATGAATGTCAAAGTTATGACAGTGGTAATACGTAAGCTGTATTTTGAAGGATTGCTTTGATTGCGTTAGCCAGAGAAGAGTCGATGAGTATACTAATTCATATGAAAGAAACAATGTGCAGAACACTAAATGGCTAAGATTTCAACATGAATTCCATTCAAAATCTTTTAAAAATGATAATTGGGTACAATCATTTTAATACTTTAACATAATGTACTAGAACTAACAGAAAGTTATTATAATAGACAAAATTAAATAACTTCTTAAAAGAGAAAATTATGAAGCATTAATGATAATTACATACATAAGAAAAGATATTAATAATATACTGTAATGCAATATATAACATACAAAGTGAACAAGCTGAAATATACATTTTTAAACTACAAGCATATATCAAAAAGGGAATCTACCATAGAAATAAAGAGGAATAAAATTATTCTATTAAAATATGTATCATGGAAAATATCTTGAGAAAATACATAAAGATCATCACAAATTATACCATTACATATTAACGTATTTGTAACAGCTATGTAAAAATTGTAAATGCCAGCAACTAGGCAGACAGGAACTTTGTTTCATAATTACTCTGCATGTAATATGCAAATACAGGGAAAATACTCCAGGATATACGGAAAAAACAAACAACTGTTCGTATTTCTCTCTTAAAGAAACTCTTATGAAGATTCTACCCAAAGAAATTCCAACAGAAAATCCCAATAACATTAAGGATATCTTTAGCTCCAAAATATATTGTCATGCTGGAATCTAAGAATATAGCTATCAATACATGTATGGATATTTTTTCATCCTCAGGGGGAAATATGCTACACAAAGGAAAAAGAGATGTGACAATTTTATTGAAATCTGGAATCCTATTTACAACATAATGGAAAATAAAAGTTTAGATTAATGGCACAGAAAGAAATAATACTCTCATAGATAGGTAAAAGATTGTTTTTAATTCCTTTTGGCTAGGATAAATAAAATCAGAGAAATACTGTAAGCAGCATCTTTAAAATAACTACATACACACGTGTATGTGCTCTAAGTTAATAAGAAGAGAAGACCCAGAAGCAGAACCATCTTTTACATTTGTGGGACTCAGGGCAAACTGAAAAATGGAGGCCCATATAATACATGGATATATTTGAAAATTACAAATCATGGTAACAAACCATTAAATAAGTTATTTCTATCTATTTACCTTGACAAAGTTTCCATTTTGATTCTGTGATTCCTCTGAACTCCACATCAGATCATGACCTACCTGTAACCCACACCCTTGGGGACTTTCTACTGCCAGCTCTATGGGACACTACAGGCACCTCACATACATGCAGGTCAATGCCCTGGCTCAGCTGTCACATTCATTCCATTCACATCCTCTCCAGGTACTATTTCTTGGCCACCCTTTGAGCCTAACGGCATGCATTCCAAAAAAAAAAAAGAACAGACCTGGGAAAGACACCTGCAGAGTTCCTGGAATCAGACATGGGGCAGACCAAGCAGATAACTTAAGATGGACCAGAAGGGGGCTGTGCAGGCTCAGAGTGAGCATCTGCCCCCAACCCCACACCGGCTCCATGGACTTCTCACCTTACTGAAAGGACATCACCACAGTAGGGCCAGAGCAGGGCACTGTCTCACCCAATTTAAGGTGGAACTAAGCAAAAGGAAAGCTGGGTCACCAATAAATGCTATGGAATCATGCAAAGAATGTTCTTGATTCTCACTACATCAATTTTTCACTTGGGTTTTATACTATTTAAACTTAATTTTAAGTCTTAGAATTTCTGAGGTTTAAAGATTTAATATGGAAAATATCTGATAATCCAATCCAATTCAAAAATATTGATGGTAGAAGATTGTGCCAGTCGCTAGAAGTGAATACATTACTCCTGCTTCAAGGATGAGTAATTTGGCACACAGACTGTCATATGCCTTCAATTCACCATAATAAAATGTTGTAACAGCAACAGAATTCATGTGAAATAGTGAAACTACATGATGTCCCATAATTTGAATGTGACCTCTACTGTGCTGGAGACTGTCCCATTTGTTAGCTGCTTTATATAGGCAGCGAACTAATACCTGTCCAAAGTAGGTGGTCAATAAATATTTGTTGATTGAGTGAAGGAAGGGGAAAGAGTGAATACCGAACATCTGCTATGTCTCAGGAACTTACATAAATCACAGTGGCTATTATCCCTATTTTGCAGATAAGGAACAGGTGACATAAAGAAGTAACATCCCTGAATTCCAAAAACTGGTAAATGGTGGAGACCATTCTAGAATCCAGATATGACCTCAAAGCTCCTGCTCTTTCCACCTCATCCATATCAGACCCAATGCTCTCTTTCTATAATAATTATTTGTAATATCTCCTTTATTGTCCTGCAATGAAATTCACAGACAATATATATTTGCCTGTACAAGTCCAGAAAAATCAGTGCTGTCACCTGATTGCAAAATAAAGAAGGAATAAAAGGAATGTAAGTTATGATAAAATAAAACACACTTAATAAGACAGACATCATAGACATAATAAAACAGATACTTGTCCCTCTACATAGGTTCTCCTTGACTGCAAAAATTACAAGTGCAGAATGAGAAAGAAGACAGGTATTGGCAGCTCAAATACCACAATTGGTGCTGCCATTGACTCAGTAACATTTCAAATGAAACAATGTGCAGTCTTCACTCAATTTACATGGCAGCTGAACTCTTAGAAAATCCACCGTACGTTAAAATTATGCAGAAATGCTGGACACAGAATACGTCTTTATTGTATGAAACCAGCTCCTACCAACTAAATGCCAACAGTGCCTGCTGTCACCCAACAAAAACTCCTCAAAGATTTCCAAAATGCCCTATAGAAGGCAGCACCACCTCCCAGGGAACACTACCTTGCTGGTCCTCTATAAAGAGCTATGAGAGCCCAAGGAGAGAGACTTTGACTCTACCTTGCCCAGCCTGGGCTGTGGAGGTCAGCAAAGTTTCACAGTGAAGGCAAAATATAAGGTGGGGCTTACCAACTGAGGACTTCTCCAGGCTAAGACCCTGGGAGTACTTTCCAAAGAAAACCTACAGAAAAGTCTCAGGCAGACCTCCCACCTCCCCAGTGAATACAATACAAAGCTCCAGGCTATTGTCAAGTTTGTGTGGGGAAAATGTAATTGTTAACTTGAATACATTTTAATGACCTCAGCAGGAACTAGGGAAGTCATATTCTTCCCCTAGAGCAGTACAAGGGTATTAGCAAGTGTATTCCATATAAACTTGGGGGCGGGGATGATGTTCTTTAAGTCTCCTTATCAAGCTCTTCAGTAATATAGTTCCTTGGTAACATTATGAGCACCAAGCTTACTAAGCTACAGGTTTAGAAAGAGAAGCATGACTGACTGTCCATGAGGACTGTGTTTTTTCTCTATGTGCTGGGTACTGTGTTCTCATATTTCTGGAACACAGTCTCAGTTCTGTGATACCTTGGGCATATCTTAATCATGATGCTATGCTTAATAAATGTCTCTGTTTGATTTGAAGTCTCATCTACTGTATTGAATCAACATAGCCCTGCATTTGTGCCTGCATGTGTTGGAGATGCTGTTCAAGCATCTGTCCAAATTAGCACACTTAGCTTCATTTCCTTCCTTGGGGGAATCCTGTAATTTTTCTGACTCTAGAGTTTTTAAAGAGGCCCTAATTGTTTATATTTCTTGTTGTGAATGAGTCCCTTGGAGCTGCTAACAAATGACTCATAATAAGTTGGACTCGATGATCTCTAAAATTCCCTCCTGGTTCCAACATTCTATGATTTTATAAGTTGTCCATTAATTTCCCTAATTTCTCAAGAACTCAAATATCATAGGTAGATATTGGGAATATAAAGTGACTCTTGGTGAACTGTCACATACTCGCACAATTTGAATACCTGGGAAGGGTGTTAAGGGACAAAGGAACTGCTTTAGGTTATTAGATCAGGGTAGTGTTTGAAAAGATTTCAGAGTAGGATTATCTATTAAATGTTCAGAGCAGGAAAGACCATCATGTATTGGCAAAGAGGCTTAAGGAAGCTCTACTGGAAAAGCAGAATGACATAAAAGGGAAAAAGAGAGTACAAAACAGAGACAATGGAGAGGTGAAGTTATAGATTTATGTAGCAGAGACCATGGACTCCGGGAAACAAACTGAGGGTTTTAGAGGGAAGGGGGGTGGGGGGGATAGGTTAGCCCAGTAATGGGGAGTAAGGAGGGCACGTATTGCATGGAGCACTGGGTATTATACCCAAACAATGAATCATGGAACACTACATCAAAAACTAATAATGTACTGTATGGTGACTAACACAATTAAAAAAAAAATTATGTAGCGGACATTGGCAATTGAACTCCAAAAGTAACTTTGTTTCAGCTCCAGTAATTTACATGTAAACAAACAAAGAAAACAGACAAACAAAAGCCACTTCAGATTGTTTCCAACTCTCCCATAGTGGGACTAGCTGCTAATAAATGCATCAAAGACCCTGCCACTGTCATTTTAGGATGATTTGCCTGCTCTATAGAAGATGACCATGTTTGGGGAGAGGCCCCATTTGTCACAATTTTGCCATTTTCTATTTTCACGAAACATATAAAGTGGTCTAAGTTACTTTGATTTTTATTATTGTTATTGGAAAATAGAACTATTTCCACCTATTTTTGTGGAATATATATATATACTAATTATATTTATATTTGCTGGTTTCACAGAGCTATTCTTTCCTCATTTCTGAGACCTTCATTTTTACCAGATCTTTCATTCCAAAGCAAATAAGTAATGAAAATTTACATCTATTTTTTTGATTAGGACATTATTCTCCAGTCCATTGACCGATCTTCATTGGATTTCTATATTTCTTCATTTCAGCTGCATTTTCAATTTTTATGCTATGTTCATCTTTTGTCCTGTATGTTTCTGAGATTTTCTTAAATGAACATTGGCTCATTCTGTTTCATACTTTGTCATTCACCTAAAACAATCTTCTTTTCCATGTTTTCATTATTTTTATAAACATTCCATTTGGGGAGGTGTGTCTTATTGGCTCTCCCACTGGCTTTTTATTTCAGGATCAGCCACATCTCTTCTCTGTCCTTCTGTGCCACTAGTTTACTCAAGGAGTTTTTCTTTTTTCTTTTTTTAATTTTTAAAAATATTTTATTTATTTATTTGAGAGAGAGTGTGTGTGAGAGAGAGAGAGAGCATGAGCAGGGGAGAGGGAGAAGCAGGCTCCCCGCTGAGCAGGGAGCCCCACGTAGGGCTTGATCCCAGGACCCTGGGATCATGACCTGAGCCAAAGGCAGACGACCAACTGACTGAGACACCCAGGTGCCTTTACTCAAGGAGTTTTTCATCTCATTTGGGTTTATGATGTTGTTTCCTTCTCAATAACCCCTTGCTGATATCCTCCCCCCCTCACTAATTCTTTCTCTGTCTCTACACACACACACACACACACACACACACACACACACACACACACACACACACAGAGCGTGGCTACCACCACCTGCATGTTCCTCTCTGCCATTCCCTTTGTGACTCAGGTCCATTTGCTACCCCAACGTCCGTATGTAAATTCTTCCTTCTTACTCCAGTTCCCCAATTTAACTCTCATCTCTCCTCCTCTCCTATAATCGAACTCCAGATTTGCAGCTCTTCCCCTGTCGAGAGATCATTTCAGTAGTGTTTATGAGAGCAGACATTTTATTTACCCCTTGGGTGAAAACAAAACCCCCTGAACAACAATTCAAAAATTAAGACACAAAATTGAGTAGAATGTACTTCTTCATTTAACAAGTATGTGCTGAGTATAGCATTGACCTAGCTCTGGCTTTGGGGCAGAGAATTACCAGACTTGACACCTACCCTCAAGGAACTCTCTGCTTTCTTATAAATCATAAAATCACAAACTAAACATGATTGCTCTAAAATGTCTGAAATTGGGGAGCTTGAGGTCTGAGCTCTCTGTCTTGTGAATGTTAAAGTATTTGAGACAGAGGAAACTTCCCTTGGCAAGTGGGAGTTTTCATTAAAGATGCAAATTGGTATTATGAATCTCTGAATGAAGTCACTGCAGACTGAAAAGGAATCCAAGTAGGATGGTAGGGAGAAATAATGTAGCTTTTAGGAAAAAAACTAAAATGCAAAAATGGAGTATTTTTGAAGATAAAGCAACATACCCAGAATGTACTGATTTAAAACAAAAGGGAAAGTTCAGTAATTATAGATGAAGAGGTTTTGAGAACCCTATTTGCTAAATCAGAGTAGCCAGCCATACCTCTTTAATGTTACGGCTCTCCATTCTTCAGAGGCTCTGCCAAGGAGAAAATGTGTTTCCTGGATTAGCCTCTAGGGGGCCAGTGTGACCTATCAGAACTGCCAGTTATTTACCATTATACCTGCCCTTCTTCCTACAGGACTTCAACCCACACACACACTCTTTTTACTAGTGAACTAGTTTCTGGAGGAGGGGGTAACATCATTGTCCAAATTAATAGCTGCAAGGTCATTACTTGAGAGAGTCTAGACATGATTTTCAAAGTCTGTGAAGTAGAACCCCATGAGCTCCCAGGCCAGAGCTCTGACCTGATCACAGATTAATTGGGTGTCTTGGAAGAAAAACACTTCCTGTCAATGGAAGGTTTTAAGCACATGGGGAATGATTGCTTGATAGGGATACTCTAAAAGGCATTCAGGCCTTGCCTAAGAGATTAATATAAATGACTTCCAGGGGAATTTGTAGAATTTTATTCTTTTCATTGAAATCTCAGCTTTTCTGATTTTATAGAATGAATCTAGGTAAGTTTATTAGGTACTTATTCTCTTATCTTCTTGAAAAGTCATTTTGCTTGTCTGTGAAATGGGAATATAATACTTATTTTATAGTTACATGGATTACTGAGAAAAGCGCCTCCTAGAGAGTCAATCATAGTCAATAATTGACATTTTCCTTGACTCTGAGCTTTGCATAGTGATGATTCTAATGTATATGAAGTAAAAGATTATTCATAAAATAAAACTCTGTGCTTCAAAAGGATTTTCAATAGGATTCATTTGGTAGAACACAGTTACATTTTATACCTGGCAAGAAAAGCAGGCAAAACTGAAAATTAGCTATAAAAAGAGATTTCTAGTAAAACACAGATAAAACCTTACAGAAACTAAGTTTTCTTTTCCAGAGTTCCCATGGCTCTGGGTTTCTTCTTGTTTTTTTGTTGCTGTTACTGAAAATTTGTTTCAATAAACCATCAATCATCAGATCTTATAGGAAGATTCTCACAATAAAAAATCTGTGAGTAGAAGTACCGTATACTCTGTTAACATTCTTTCACTGCAAGTGAGAAAATAGAAAATGTGGAATCCATGAAAAGAATCTGCAATATCAAAAAATTAGAACACTGTGCTGAGATAAAAAGAAAAAATTACATTTGAGAGAATTATGAGAGGAAATAGAAGCAAACTGCATGTGATGTGTCCCTTCAAGAAAAAACAAAGCTATGCCATTAAATAAGAGATGAAATATGCAATGATGAGATAATTAGTAACAGGGACAGGGAAGAAATGGTTATGAAGCAGGTAGGAATAAAAAGGAAGCAGAATGAGACAAGGAAGAAATGTGATGTGAAGGACAAGCTTGAGTCACTAGGCTAGAATGCAGCAAAAAAGAACATTGAATTCTCTCTGAATCAACATCACACTTTTAATTATTACAACTTTAGAACAAGCTTTAATATCTGGTTCAGTTATTCATCTTTCCATCTTCTTTTATAACACTTAGAAATATTTTCATATGTTCTTCGTTTTGATAGGATTTTTCAAGATCTAACAAAATCACTGCTGTAATTTTATGCAAGCAAAACACATATTAATTCGAAGAGAACTTGCATAGAGTCAATTTGCTGTCTCCATTTATTTAAATCTTATTTTTTATCCACTAACTAAATGGTATACCTTTTTTTCATGTAGCTACAACACATTTTTATTAAGTTTATGCCTATGTATTACAATTGTTTACCTAAATAAGGACTCTAAAACAACTCACTTGTAAAGGTGAATCACTGGGATTATTCAGGCAAATGTCAAAATGGCTTCATCATCTTTATAGTAAACACCAATTTAGAAATTTTATCCAATAAACTTAGACTTCTAAAAACCAGTGCAAGAAAAAAAAGCAGTGCAAGTATAAATACTTAAAATAACAAAAAATATTTATAATGAGTAGGTTCATGGAATTATACCTTCAGGAAAATCAACTCAAACTTACTATAACTAATATAAGAGGTTTTTTTCAGACGGTAAATTGCAACAGGATTAAATGAAATTATAGATATAAAGTTCTTGGAACAAAGAGCAATGTTCAATCTTTGTTAGTTTTTAATACTATTTTCTTTAGCTAGTAAAAAGTATGTTTATCTGCTACAAAAGCGGATATTTGGAAGAATGCCTTGATATGGCTAAAATAGGAATTCACAAGCCATAGACCATGCGTGTTTTCAACCTGACTGGATATTGACCAATGGCTTACTGGTTTACACTCCCACCAGTTTTTCATGTATTTTAAATAAATCAAGTGACACACTAATCTTTAAGATCCTATTACTCCCAAAAAGAGAGACACACCATTCTGCTACACTAGCAGTTGAGTACTTTAATAGAATTCTCAATTTATTTATTATTTTAAAAGATTTTATTTATTTATTTGAGAGAGAGAGGGTGAGTGGGAGATCACGAGCAAGGAGGGGTGGTTAGAGGGAGAAGCAGAATCCCTGCTGAGCAGGGAGCCTGATGCGGGACTCCATCCCAGGACCCTGGGATCATGACCTGAGCTGAAAGCAGATGTTTAACTGACTGAGCCACCCGGGTGCCCTAGAATTCTCTATTTAAACATAACTTTTTAACAAAGAAAGGTATACTAACTCTTCTATCAAAGATGAAAATGTATCAGTGTCCAGCCTGACTCAATTGAAGAATAACTGAAAAATACTAAAACTCATACATTTTCTTGTTGAGTCTATTCCAACTCATTAATACTAAAACATATTGAGTTCTATATGTTATATATATATAGTTCCATATATAAGACTATATATGGTCTTTTCTCATTTTTATGTACTTTGCTCATTTAGAAGCAGAGTATAAATTGAAGATTAAAGTTCAGAATTGCCATAACAATTGCGTGGGGAGAGAAAATACAGGAACAAATAGGAGGGACTAACTTATGAGATCATCAAGAAGGGAGAATATCATTCCCATCAATATTTTAGTGAAGAAACCATATATACTATAGAGGCAATAGAGAAATATGGAAAATCCTAACCTGGAAGTTGATTAAAATGGTGACTAAGAAGCCCAAAACTTTGTACACAATTTAAGTAATATAATAGTCCACTTAAAAGCACAACAAATGGAAATTCATTCTCTTTTCTGAAATGGAAGAAAATTTATCTCAGTGTCTTCCATAAGACCTTTGAGTTTTACTATATAGCATCTCAGGATTGAAACTGATTAATGTGAAACTAAACCTGGGACCTGCAGCAGTTATATAGAGTTTTTAGGTTGGAAAGTGCCCACACTGGAGTACTGTTTTTCCTTGCATTTGGAGCAAGCAGTGTGATAGTCTAGTTGGAGACATGGGTGGCTGGTAAGGAAGAGCAGAGCCTGGGAGAAGGGGTTCAGGAACCTATGGTTAGGATGAGTAAACCATGTTTGGAAGAAAAGGTAAAGATAATTGTGGGCAAAGGAGAGCTTCTCAGTTAACTAGAAGCACAGCCCAGGTCAGAACCTATGTTCCCAATTGCCACCGCAATGCCTTTTTATCTCCATGCTTGAAGTGAGGCTTAGTGAATGATTGGATATAGAGTCTGGGAAGAAAGAAGAATTAAAGATAACTCTGAGATTTGAAATTGGAAGAACCATGGTACCGCTCTCATATAATTATGAATATCAGGAGGTAGTCCTTCCTAGGGTTCCTTGGTGAGAAGGTTTAGCTTTCACTGGGGAGGGAGCAGGCTCAGATCTTAGAGAAGGGATTTGTCTGTGCCTGGGGCAAACTGGCTTTAAAGTTTATGAATCAGAGTGTAGGGATTGCTGGAATGTTGGTGAGCAAGTCTGTGCAGGTATTGGTAAGCCCACATAGAAGAAATACACAGAATGATTAGACCATTCTATAAGAAGCAAACTCTGTGAAAAAAAAAATCAGAGTGAAAAGTGCTGTTGAGAACATTATGGTGAATGTATAACATTTAATGAGAATGGTTATGGATAATTTCTGGGACATAAAGCAGTAATTTAGAATTCTTTTTTGTTCCAGTAAATAAAAGTACTGCTATTAAAATATACTGCTGGATCATTAGCAGAAATCAATTATTACCATGGCATAAGTAGCAGGGTGAGAACAAGTTACAAATTATAGGCAGAATGTGATCCCATAAGAGCAAGCAGATAAGAATTGGAGTGGTTTAAACACATATGAGGCCCTTTCCTATCATTACTGCAAAGTAGCTGTCAAATTACTTAAACTCTTCCAGCAAGAATGGTACAAAGCATAATTGACAAGAAAAGTGGAGGTGAGGAGGAGGAGCAAGATGGCGGAGGGGTAGGAGACCTGGGTTTCGTCTGGTCCAAGGATTTCAGCTGGATAGGGATCAAACCATTCTGAACACCTACGAACTCAACAGGAGATCGAAGAGAATAGCAGCAACTCTCTGAAGAGAAAAGTGACCACTTTCTGGAAGGTAGGACGTGTGGAGAAGTGAATCCGAGGCAATATTGGGAGGATAGATGGCGGGGGAAGGGGCCTCCATCGGCCGCTTTTGGCAAGAGGAGCATAAAATCGGAACTTTTAGAAGGCTGCTTCACCGAAGGACGTCCCTCCAGTGGCTAAGCGGGGGGGGGGGGGGGGGGGTACCCTCACGGGACAGTGTGGTCTCAGGACCCTCGGGGTCACAGGAAGACCAGGGGTGCCTGAGTGCAGCAGAGCTCCCAGGTGTCGGAGTGGGGAAGCCCGCCGCAGAGACAGAGTTGAGGCATGCGCTCTCAGCTCGGGGTGGCCATAAACCGTGATCCGCGGCCCAGTCGGGACACTGCTCTTCCAGCAGGGACCCAACAAGCGGCAGATCCGGGGAGACTCCCCTTCCTCCCCTGGGAGGAGCGGCGCAGGAGCGCACCGCAGGGATCTGCTGGGTTTGGAGACTCCACACAGGGTCGTGTGGCAGAGATAGAAATGCTCGGTCACAGGCCGGGTGAGCACGGAGTGCGGCCGGAGACCGGGGAGACGGGAGTGATTGACTGCTTTTCTCTGGGGGCGCACTGAGGAGCAGGGCTGTGAGTTCTCGATTCCTCTGGGTGGAGATTGGGAGGCCGCCATTTTCACTCTTGTCCTCCAAAGCTGTATGGAAGCGTGCAGGGAACAAAAGCTCCTGAGAGCAAACCCGAGCAGAGTACTTAGCCCAGACCAACAAGGGCGGGGCAATTCCGCCTCTGGCAAAGACATTTGGGAACGATGGCAACAGGCCCCTCCCCCAGAAGATCAGCACGAACAGCCAGCCAAGACCCAGTATACCCATCAATGTGAATGGCAGAACTCTAGCACTAGGGGAATATACCAAATAGAATTCATGGACTTTTCCCCCCTGATTCTTTAGTTAATTTTTTTAATTTTCTTTTTTTTACTTTTTCTATTTTTGGTATTTTTTTTTTAATTTTTCTTTTTCCCTTTTTCAACCAACCTCTTATCAATCCTTTTTTAAAAATCTTTTTTATTTTTCATTTTTACAGTCATATTCTATTCCTTCATAGTAGTTAACCTTTTTTGGTATATATATAAGTTGTTCTCTCTTTAAAATTTTGGGATACAATTGCTTCCAACGAACCAAAATATACCCTAAATCTCTAGTGTATGGCTTTGTTCTAGTCTCCTGACTGACCACATTCTCTCCCTTTTTCATTTTTTTAATTTCTCTTCTTTCTTTTTTCAACAAATTTCTTATGAATTCCTTTTATAAAATCTTTTATAATTTTCATCTTTATAGTCATATTCCATCCCTTCATCATATTTACCCTTATTTTTGTACATATAAAGGTTTTCTTTCTTTAAAATTTTGGGAGACACTTTCTTCTAACAGACCAAAATACACACAAAATCTAGTGTGTGGCACTGATCTATTCACCAGACCAATCATATATGATATTCTTTATTTTTAACTTTTTCTTTTACATTTTTTTTCTTTTTTCTTTCTTTCCCTTTCTTTTCCCCCGGTTTTAGGTCTCTTCTGCTTTGTTTAGTGTATTTTTTTCTAGGGACGTTGTTACCCTGTTAGCATTTTGTTCTCTCATTCATCTATTCTCCTCTGGACAAAATGACAAGATGAAAAAATCACCTCAACAAAAAGAACAAGAGGCAGTACCGACTACCAGGGACCTAATCAATACGGACATTAGTACCATGTAGGAATTAGAGTTCAGAAAGACGATTTTAAAGATACTAGCTGGGCTTGAAAAAAGCAAGGAAGATATTAGGGAAACCATTTCTGGAGAAATAAAAGAACTAAAATCTAACCAAGTCGAAATCAAAAAGGCTATTAATGAGGTGCAATCAAAAATGGAGGCTCTAACTGCTAGGCTAAATGAGGCAGAAGAGAGAATTAGTGATATAAACCACTATATCACTACATATATAGATATAAAAAGACCAAATGATGGAAAATAAAGAAGCTGAGAAAAAGAGAGATAAACAACTACAGGATCAGGAGGGCAGAATTCGAGAGATTAGTGATACCATAAGACAAAACAACATTAGAATAATTGGGATCCCAGAAGAAGAAGAAAGAGAGAGAGGGGCAGAAGGTATAAGGAGCAAATTATAACAGAGAACATCCCTAATGGGGGGAAGGAAACAGGCATCAAAATCCAGGAGGCACAGAGAACTCCCCTCAAAATCAATAAAAATAGGTCAACACACCGACATCTAATAGTAACACTTACGAGTCTCAGAGACAAAGAGAAAATCCTGAAAGCAGCTCGGGACAAGAGATCTGTAACCTACAATGGTAGAAACATTAGACTGGCAACAGACCTATCCACAGAGACCTGGCAAGCCAGAAAGGACTGGCAGGATATATCCAGAGCCCTAAATGGGAAAAATATGCAGACAAGAATACTATATCCAGCTAGGCTGTCACTGAAAATAGAAGGAGAGATAAAAAGCTTCCAGGACAAACAAATACTAAAGGAATTTGCAAACACGAAACCAGTTCTACAAGAAATATTGAAAGGGGTCCTCTAAGCAAAGAGAGAGCCTAAAAGTAACATAGACCAGAAAGGAACACAGACAAAATACAGTAACAGTCACCTTATAGGCAATACAATGGCACTAAATTCATATCTTTCAATAGTTACCCTGAATGTAAATAGGCTAAATGCCCCAACCAAAAGACAAAGGGTATCAGGTTGGATAAAAAAAAAAAAAAAAAAAAACAAGACCCATCAATATGTTGTCTGCAAGAGACTCATTTTAGATGTAAAGACACCTCCAGATTGAAAGTGAGGGGCTGGAAAACAATTTACCATGCTAATGGACAACAAAAGAAAGCTGGGGTTGCAATCCTTATATCAGACAAATTAGATTTTAAACCAAAGACTGTAATAAGAGATGAGGAAGGACACTATATCCTACTTGGAGGGTCTATCCAACAAGAAGATCTAACAACTGTAAATATCTATGCTCCTAACATGGGAGCAGCCAGTTATATAAAGCAATTAATAACAAAAGCAAAGAAACACATCAACAACAATACAGTAATAGTGGGGAACTTTAACACCTCCTCACCGAAATGGACAGATCATCTAAGCAAAACATCAACAAGGAAATAAACACTTTAACTGACACACTGGACCAAATGGAGTTCACAGATATATTCAGAACACTCCATCCCAAAGCAACAGAATATTCTTCTCTAGTGCCCATAGAACATTCTCCAGAATAGATCACATCCTAGGTCACAAATCATGTCTCAACCAGTACGAAAAGATTGGGATCATTCCCTGCATATTTTCAGACCACAATGCTTTGAAACTAGAGCTCAATCACAAGAGGAAAGTCAGAAAGAACTCAAATACATGGAGGCTAAAAAGCATCCTACTAAAGAATAAATGGGTCAACCAGGAAATTAAAGAAGAATTAAAAAAAATTCATGGAAACCAATGAAAATGAAAACACAACTGTTCAAAATCTTTGGGATGCAGCAAAGGCAGTTCTAAGAGGAAAGTATATAGCAATACAAGCCTTTCTCAAGAAACAAGAAACTCTCAAATATACAAACTAACCCTATGCCTAAAGGAGCTGGAGAAAGAACAGCAAATAAAGCCTAAACCGAGCAGGAGAAGAGAAATCATAAAGATCAGAGCAGAAATCAATGAAATAGAACCAAAAGAACAGAAGAACAGATCAACGAAACTAGGAGCTGGTTCTTTGAAAGAATTAACAAGATTGATAAACCTCTGACCAGACTTATCAAAAAGAGAAATGACCCAAATAAATAAAGTCATGAATGAAAGGAGGGAGCTCACAACCAACACCAAAGAAATAGAAACAATTATAGGAACACATTAAGAGCAACTCTAAGCCAGCAAATTAGATAATCTGGAAGAAATAGATGCATTCCTAGATATGTATCAACTACCAAAACTGAACCAGGAAGAAATAGAAAACCTGAACAGACCTATAACCACTAAGGAAATTGAAGCAGTCATCAAAAATCTCCCAACAAACAAAAGCCCAGGGCCAGATGGCTTCCCAGGGGAATCCTACCAAACATTTGAAGAAGAATTCATACCTATTCTTCTGAAACTGTTCCAAAAAATAGAAATGGAAGGAAAACTTCCAAACTCATTTTATGAGGCCACCATTACCTTGATCCCAAAACCAGACAAAGACCTCATCAAAAAGAATTAGAGACCAATATCCCTGATGAACATGGATGCAAAAATTCTCACCAAAATACTAGCCAGTAGGATCCAACAGTACATTAAAAGGATTATTCACCACGATGAGGTGGGATTTATCCCTGGGCTGCAAGGTTGGTCCAATATCCACAAATCAATCAATGTGATACAATACATTAATCCAAGAAAGAACAAGAACCATAGGATCCTCTCAATAGATGCAGAAAAACCATTTGACAAAGTACAGTATACTTTCTTGATCAAAACTCTTCAGAGTATAGGGATAGAGGGCACATATCTCAATATCATAAAAGCCATCTAGGAAAACCCTCAGCAAATATCATTTTCAATGGGGAAAAACTGAGAGCTTTCCCCCAAAGGTCAGGAACACGGCAGGGATGTCCACTCTCACCACTGCTAATCAACATAGTATTAGAAGTCCTAGCCACAGCAGTCAGACAACAAAAAGAAATAAAAGGCATCCAAATCGCCAAAGAAAAAGTCAAACTCTCACTCTTTGCAGATGATATGATTCTTTATGTGGAAAACCCAAAACACTCCACCCCAAAACTGCTAGAACTCATACAGGAATTCAGTAAAGTGGCAGGATATAAAATCCATGCACAGAAATCAGTGGCATTCGTATACACCACCAACAAGACAGAAGAAAGAGAAATTAAGGAGTCGATCCCATTTACAACTGCACCCAAAACCATAAGATACCTAGGAATAAATCTAACCAGAGGCAAAGAATCTGTACTCAGAAAACTCTAAAATCCTCATGAAAGAAATTGAAGAAGACACAAAGAAATGGAAAAACATTCCATGCTCATGGATTGGAAGAACAAACATTGTGAAGATGTCAATGCTACCTAGAGCAATCTACACATTTAATGCAATCCCCATCAAAATACCATCCACTTTTTTCAAAGAAATGGAACAAATAATCCCAAACTTGTATGGAACCGGAAAAGACCCCGAATAGCCAGAAGAATGTTGAAAAAGAAAAGAAAAGTTGGTGGCATCACAATTCCGGACATCCAGCTCTATTACAAAGCTGTCATCATCAAGACAGTATGGAACTGGCGCAAAAACAGACACATAGATCAGTGGAACAGAATAGAGAGCCTAGAAATGGACCCTCAACTCTATGGTCAACTAATCTTCGATAAAGCAGGAAAGAATCTCCAATGGAAAAAAGACAGTCTCTTCAACAAATGGTGTTCAGAAAATTGGACAGCCACATGCAGAAGAATGAAACTGGACCATTTCCTTACACCACACACAAAAATAGACTCAAAGTGAATGAAAGACCTCAATGTGAGACAGGAGTCCATCAGCATCCTAAAGGAGAACACAGGCAGCAACCTCTTCGACCTCAGCCTCAGCACCTTCTTCCTAGAAACATCGCCAACGGCAAGGGAAACAAGGACAAAAATGAACTATTGGGACTTCATCAAGATTAAAAGCTTTTGCACAGGAAAGGAAACAATCCATAAAACCAAAAGACAACCGACAGAATGGGAGAAGATATTTGCAAATGACATATCAGATAAAGGGCTAGTATCCAAAAATCTATAAAGAACTTATCAAACTCAACACCCAAAGAACAAATGATCCAATCAAGAAATTGGCAGAAGACATGAACAGACATTTTTCCAAAGAAGACATCCACATGGCCAACAGACACATGAAAAAGTGCTGAACATCGCTTGGCATCAGGGAAATCCAAATCAAAACCTCAATGAGATACCACCTCACATCAGTCAGAATGGCTAAATTAACAAGTCAGGAAATGACAGATGTTGGCGGGGATGCGGAGAAAGGTGAACCCTCCTACACTGTTGGTGGGAATGCAAGCTGGTGCAGCCACTCTGGAAAACAGTATAGAGGTTTCCTCAAACAGTTGAAAATAGAGCTACCCTACCACCCAGCAATTGCACTACTGGGTATTTATCCCAAAAATACAAATGTAGGGATCCAAAGGGGTACGTGCACCCCGATGTTTATAGCAGCAATGTTCACAATAGCCAAACTGTGGAAAGAGCCACGATGTCCATCAACAGAGGCATGGATAAAGAAGAGGTGGCATATATATATATATGCGCGCGCACACACACACACACACACACACACACAATGGAATATTATGCAGCCATCAAAAAAATACAACAAAATCTTGCCATTTCCAACAACGTGGATGGAACTAGAGGTTATTATGCTAAGAAAAATAAGTTAATCAGAGAAATATAAGTATCATATGACCTCACTGATATGTGGAATTCCTAATCTCAGGAAACAAACTGAGGGTTGCTGGAGTGGTGGGGGGTGGGAGGGATGGGGTGGCTGGGTTATGGATTCGGGAGGTTATGGGCTATGGTGAGCACTGTGAATTGTATAGGACTGTTGAATCACAGACCTGTACCTCTGAAACAAATAATGCAACATATGTTAAAAAAGAAAAAAGAAGAAGAAGATGGTAGGAAGGGAAAAATGAAGGTGGGGGGAATAAGAGGAAGACACAAACCATGAGAGACGATGGACTCTGAGAAACAAACTGAGGATTCTAGAGGGGAGGGGGGTGGGGAGATGGGTTAGCCTGGTGATGGGTATTAAAGAGGGCATGTATTAAATGGAGCACTGGGTGTTATATGCAAACAATGAATCGTGGAACACTACATCAAAAACTAATGATGTGATATATGGTGATTAACATAACATAATAAAATTAAATTAAAAGTAAAGAAAAGTGGAGGTGAGGGGAGGGGATGGACAAATTAATTAAAAAGGAATAATTAGAAGGAAGTTTTGGGGGGTAATTATTTGAGGTATATTCAAGATATCTAAATCAGATGTGTGATTAAAACCCAGAAAGGATCCTTCAGATATCTTTGTTTAACGCAAGGACTCAGAAAGCAGAAAAGTCCCCTAGACTGTAGGAATCCAGTGAAGCTGGATTCAGCAGCAAGTACACACGTCAGGTGTCTATGGTCAGACCATGCTGGGTTGTCTCAGTGCTGAGAGGCTCAAACAAAATGCTTCTATGGTCCTCTAGTCAGTGTCTAGCCCTATCTACAAAGTTATGCTGACTTCTATAAGGAAAAACACAGCAGCAATGATCAGAACTACACACTCTCTTAGGAACATGATCAGGAGTATACATGGAAATTAGTTACAAATACTTCCGGAATTTTTCAAAATTTAGGAGGACTGAAGAGGGTCAGCTTTGTGAATCATTAAAAGCACCTATGAATCTAGTTATCCAGGACAAATCCAAAGGCAAAATTAAATAATTATCCTTAACAGTTTGAAAATTAAATTAGATCCCAGAAAAGTGGGAAAAATGAAATGTTTGGTCTCTTGAGATTAAATAAATATAATAAAAATGGATTTTCCCTGGAATTTAATGTCTATCTCACAAATCTGTTAGAAAAATATCATTTGTTTCAAGAGAAAATAATAAACTCAAGAAGGAAGGAATAAAAACAAATGGAACTTTATTAAATATTTCAATGGATTTTAAAATCCTACAACTTTTCAATTCACAAAAACTACCATAACAGATCATAAATCAAATTAAAGGAACCCTAACTTGCGTCTGCATAGGGGAAGAACTCACAAAATCAAGCCACATATATTTGCTTATAGAAGAGCATTCTAAAAATTTCACCCTCGAAATACTGGAGCTCTTAACCAGATAACACAAATGTCAGCAATTACTCTATGTTATATTGCTTTGAATATTCTTTATATTAATATCACTTAAACATATTTCAGGGAATAGTGAATCTTCACATCCAAAAATTTGATAAGGATTTTAGAAATCACTGTATACTTTCCTTTTCCACTCTTCAAAAAAGTCATATTACAATATCTGATTCCAGTGATTGGAATCTGTGACCAAAAAATAAATAAAATAATAACAGAAGTCAAAAAACATAAATTTCATAAAAGATTTTCTTTTGACTTTGAAATTAGCCATTCCCCAACATGCAGAGTGTGAATCATGGGTCCCATAGAAAGGATGCTTGAGACATTATTTTGTAGTAGGCTCTTTAAAGATAGAAAGCTGCGTAAGCACTTCTACGTAAAGACAAAAGAAAAAGCACGATTTCAACAGTGACAGAAGCTTTCTAAATTATTCTGAACATAATCACTCACCAACTTATACCATAGGGTTTTCTTCAAGAGGTTAAAACACTGATCATTTCTGTGCTTTTGATAATCAGAATAGTATATAGAAGAATTTAGCTGATTGGGTCTTTTGAAAGTATTGGTAAAAAAAAATGAATATGGTTCACATGAAACAGTTTGGTGGACAAGGGCTATGTGGAAATAGCCATTAGTGTGGTGAAAATTAGATTCAAAATTAAATCAATTCAATTCAGCAAATGTTTGTTAGCTTTATATGTAAGGCTAGAGAGATGTCCTAAATTAGAAAGATACAGAGATGAATAAGACAAGTTTCTTTCTTTCAAAGTCTTCACAGCTTAGAGTTGAAGCCAGATATGTAAACTCGGTAACAAAGGCCTAAACCACAATGCTATAACAACAGACTTAAAATCCTTGGAAGAAATTTCCTATTGACTAGGAGATCTTTAGGGAGAAGAAGACCTCTAGGGGCAGTAAAATCGGAAAGAGATGAGAAAGAAAGAAAAGTGCAAGTGTGTTCTTGGAATGGCAGATATGCAAATGGGATGGACACAGATGGATGGCAGGGGACATAAGTCTGACCAGAATGCTTGGGGATATTTGTGTAGGGCCATTAAGCCCTAAGCCAAGCTCTGGCACATTGTTCTGTAGGCAACAAGGAGACAGCATAGTTTTTTGAGTAGAACAACATGATTAGATCTATATTTCAAGCCAAGCATTCACACAGCCCTATGTGGAGTGGATGGCAGCCAGAAGTGACATCCTCAGGAGGCCAGCTCCAGAGACTCTTGCAAGACTCTAGGTAAGAGGATATGAAAGCAAGCAGGAACAGTAAGTGGGGTATGGCCAGAGGGAAATGAAATGAGGCAATGGGTACAAAGTCAGATGACAAACTGAAACAACTGAACTTGTGATCCTATTAGCTTATAGGGATTAGAAGAAGGGGTAGAAGTGAAGATGCCTGACATTACTGCCTTTACTTATTTGGAAGTGATTTCATGCTTACAAAAGGTTATAAAAATTAATTTAAAGAATGTTTATGGCTTCTCACCCAGATTGCCCAAATGTTACATTTTATCATTTTTCCTTTTTCTCTCCCTCACACACATCACTATATTATTTTTCTGGAAAAAAAAAGTCCTTGGCTTCTAAATGCTGAACATATCTGAACTTCTGAGCTTTGAGGTATTAGAACACTTGTGACAACAATAACCTAGAGTGTGGGAATATGGAAGGTCAGGATGGACTGTGGACCACACAGTGCTAAGAGACTAGGAAAGAGCACAAAAATGCTCTACAAATGCTTTCTCCTCATGTTTACCTCACCAGTGGGTGTTCCTGTCTCTGACTAGAAAGTTTATCCTTTTCTAGCAAGTGTACAACTCTGAAAGGATCACAGTTAGAGCAGTAACTGAGGAGGGGCACTCACCTGTGCAGTTTAGCCAAATGCAATCTGGTGATCAGATATAGCATATCAAACTAGACATTATACTAGATCAGTCTTCTCCCCAACTCTGAATCTTTCATTTATTCAGCCACTCAACAAATAGTTATTAAGGGCTTAATATGCCAGGCACTCTTCTACACACTGGAAATTCAGCTATGAACAAAACAAAAATCCCTTGCTCTAATGAAACTTATAAGCCTAGTGGGGAGAAAGAGACAATAAAGAAATAGATATGCATCATGAGATAATAAGGACTATACAGAACAACTGAGCTAGATTAAAAAATAGTAACAAACCAAGTTAAGGCAGCCATCTTAATTAGGAGGTCAGGAAAGGCTTCTCTGATAAAGTGGTATTTGGACAGAGACTAAATGAAATCAGAGAGTGAACCACGTAGATATCTGCATAAGGAGAGCAGAGGAACAGAGAAAAATGGCACTGGACTGGGAGCATGTTTAGTAGGTCTTGAAACATCAAGAAGACTTCTATTAAATTGGATATATGTCTAAAACAACCACAAAACAACAAAATTAAGAATTACAATTAATAAGCTAACAAAGGAAATTAAATGAAACCATAACAAATCCTCAATCCCAAAGAAAGCAGAATAAGAGGAAAAGGGAAACAATGAATAAATATCACAAATAGAAAACAAAGAGTAAGATAATAATCTCAAACATAATCACATCAATAATTACATTAAACATGAATGGTCTAAACACCCAAGTAAAAGGCAGAGATTATTGAGAGGCAGGATCAAGATAGTACAGTAGCAAGTTCCCAAGCTCACTCCCTCCCACAGATAAAATAAATATTTTTTTATCAGAGAACAAAGGGTCTCTCCCTCCTCCCCACTCATATGCTCTCTCTCTCTGTCAAATAAATAAAATAGTTTTAAAAAACAGTATGTGCAAAATGCAATAAAGTGCAGTAAAGTGAGTTATGCCTATAAAGAAAAAGCCACATCAAGATGGTTAGGAGTGGGGAGACATGGTTTAGTTAGAAACCACAACTCCTTCATGGGTAGCCAATAAGCAGGAAGAATATCACAACCACAGAGGCACTCTCATGGGAACAAAGGGTCTGAATCCCCCATTGGTCTTCCCAGCCCAGGAACACAAGCACCCAAAACTACAACTATATATAGAACAACTATCTATGAGAACAAATTGAAGACTAGCAGAATAGACTTTACATAACTAAGGATATACAGGTAAACCTCAGAGATAATGCATTTCTGTTCCAGACCACTGAAATAAAGCAAATATCACAATGAATTGAGTCAAATGAAGTTTTTGGTTTCCAAGCGCATATGAGAGTTATGTTTATACTACATTGTAGTCTACTGAGAGTGCAATAGTATTATGTCTTTATAAAACAATGTATATAACTTAATTAAAAAATATTGCTAAAAATTGCTAGCCATTATCTAAGCTTTCAACAAATTGTAATCAGTGATCATAGATCATCATAACAAATATAATGAGAATGAAAAATATTGAAGTATTGATAGAATTACCCAAATGTGACACAGAAACACAAAGTGAGCAAGTGTTGGGAAAAATGACAATGACACCAACAGATTTGTTTGACGTAGTTGCCACAAACCTTCAGTTTACAAAAACCGGAGTGCCCGGGTGGCTCAGTCTGTTACGTGTCTGCCTTTGGCTCAGGTCATGATCCCAGAGTCCTGGGATCAAGCCCCACGGGGAGCCTGCTTCTCCCTCTCTTTCTCTCCCTGTCAAATAAATAAATAAAATATAAAAAAAAAAAAACAGTACCTGCTAAGTGCAATAAAGTGCAGTAAAGTGAGTTATTGCCTATAAAGAAAAATCCACATCAAGATGGATAGGAGCAGGGAGACATGGTTTAGTTAGAAACCACGACTCCTGCATGGGGTAACCAATAAGCAGGAAGAATATCACAACCACAGAGGCACTCTCATGGGAACAAAGGGCCTGAACCCCACATTGGGCTTCCCAGCCCAGGAACACAAGCACCCATAACGTCTGGTTTGGAAACCAGCAGGACTTATGTCTGAAAGAGCCAGAGGGCAATAGGAAACCAAGACTTTGCTCTCAAAGGGTGCACACAAATCCCACTCACTGAGTCCCAGTGCAGAGGCAGTAGTTTGAAAAGTGCCTGGGTTACATGTGAGAGATTCATTGACTAATTTTAGGGCATGTTCCAGAGGGACAGAGATTTGTTGGAATGTTTTCCAGAGACAGAAGTGCTGGCAGCCACTGTTGTTTTTTATACCCCTCTCTACAAAGCTGGCCCAATTGCTGGTCGAAGCCATTTCTGACATTCTCCATCTAATGTGCTAGCACTGTGCACCCTGCCTCAGCATTCCCTTGCAGATTCCCCAAACCAACCTGCCAACTGTGGCCAGGACCCCTCCCAAGCAATCTGCTCACCCCACCACACTCAGTGAGTGGCCTCACACTCACACCAAAGCAATCCAAAAGTGATTCCCTGCACACTAGCATGCTTGCAACACTTGAAGCTGAGCATCTCAGCCAGACAGGTTAGGGGGTCAACAATTCTCATCAGTGCATCCATAGCAGGCATGGCCAGGCTCAAAGACAACCACGTTAGGAGGGAGTCTTGAACATCAGTGAGTCCACACAAGCCCAACCATAATAGGGGATACATGCAGCTCACAAAGGAGACACCTCTGGGGAATCTGGCTTGGCTCACCAGGGGGATTTTTTCTATGGGACCCCACAGGACAACTTTTACATAAGCCACTGCTTCAAAACCAGGAGATGTAACTAATCTACCTAATACACTGGAACAAACACAGAGAGTCAGGCAAAATGCAGCGACAGAGGAATATGTTCCAAGTGAAAGAACAAGACAAACCTCAGAAAAAGAACTAGAAGAAAGAGAGATAAGCAATCTACCACATAAAGAGTTCAAAGTCATGGTCATAATGACTTTGCTTATCAAACTTGAGAAAAGAGTGGTTGAATTCAGTGAGAACTTCGATAAAGAGATACAAAATATTTAAAAGGAACCAGTTGGAGGTGAAGAATACAGTAACTGCAATGAAAACTACACTAGAGGAAATAACAGCAGATTAGATGATGCAGAAGAATGGATCAGCAGTCTGGAAGACAGGTAGTGGAAATCACTCAGTTGGAACAGAAAAAGAAAGAATTAAAATAAATGAGAATAGTTTAAGGGACCTCTGAGACAACATCAAGGATATTAACATCTATATTATAAGGGTTCTAGAATGAGAAGAACTAGAGAAGGGGACATAAAATCTATTTGAAGAAATAATAGCGAAAAACTTATTTAACCTAGCAAAGGAAACAGACATCCAAGTCCAGGAAGCACAGAATCCAAATAAGGAGAAATCAAGAAGAGCTACACCAAGATATATTAAAATCAAAGTGTCAACATTAAAGATAAAGAAAGAATCTCAAAAGTGGCAAGAGAAAAACAACTAGTTATGTACAAGGGACCTCCATAACGTTATTGGCTGATTTTTCAGTAGAAAGTTTGCAGGCCAGAAGGGAGTAGCAGGTATATTCAAAGTGCTAAAAGGAAAAGACTTACAACCAAGAATACTCTACCCAGCAAGGTGTACCCAAATCAAGAGATTAGCTCATCACCACCAAATTATTCTTCCAAGAAATGTTAAAGGGAATTCTTTAAATGAAAAAAAAAAGGACCAAAACTAAAAGTAAGAAAATTATGAAAGGAAAAATCTCATTGGTAAAGGTAAACATATAGTAAAGGTAGTGGCTCAACCACTTACATAGCCAGTATGAAGGTGAAAAAACAAATGTAGTAAAATAATACAGACCTATGATTATTAGTCAAGGGATACACAAAAGAATAAGATGTTAAATATGATGCTAAAAACACAAAAAGTAAAAAAGAAGTAAAAATGTACTGCTTTTAAAAAAGTTTGAACTTAAACAACCATCAACTTAAAATAGACTGCTTTATACATTGCATGTTATATAGACCTCATGGTGAACACAAACAAAATATAGATACCCAAGAAAAGCAAAATGAAGAGAAAAGAATATAAACATAACATTAAGGAGAATCACCAAATCACAAGGGAAGAAAGCAAGAGAAGAAGAAAGGAACCGAAAAGATCTACAAAAACAACCAGAAAAAAAATCAACAAAATGGCATATCTAGCAATAATTACTTTAAATTTAAATGGACTAAATGCTCCAGTCAAAAGACAAAGGGTGACTGAATGGATGAAAATACAAGACCCATCTACATGCTGCCTACAAGAGACTCATTTCAGTTCTAATGACACTTACAGACTGAAAGTGAAGGTATAGAAAAAGATGCTCCTTGCAAGTCTAAATGAAGAGAAATCTGAGGTAGAAATGTTTATATCAGTCAAAACAGACTTTAAACAAAGACTGTAATGAGAAAGAAAGGCATTATATGATTAATGATAAAAGAATCATTCCAACAAGAGGATGTAACACTTATTAATATCTAGGCCCCCCACATAGGGACCTAAATGCATACAGCAAATATTAAGAGACATAAAGGGAGAAATGGATAGTAAAAGGCATGCTAGGGGACTTTAACACCCCCTATATCGTAGGATAGATCATCCAGATGGAAAGAATAAACTAAGAATACATGGCTTTAAATGACATGTTGGAACAGATGGACTTAATTGAAATATACTGAGCATTCCATCCCCAAACAGCAGAATACACATTCTTTTCAAGTGCCCATGGAACATTCTCCAGGAGAGATTACATCAAAGTCAAAATCAATTCTCAGGGGAGGAGCAAGACGGCAGAGGACTAGAAAACCTAAATTTCGTCTGGTCCCAGGAATTCAGCTAGATAGCGATCAAACCATTCTGAACACCTATGAACTCAACAGGAGATAGAAAAAAAAGAATAGCAGCAACTCTCTGAACAGAAAAGTGACCACCTTCTGGAAGGTCTCTTCTGATTTGTTTACTGTATATTTTTCTGGGGACATTGTTACCCTGTTAGCATTTTGTTCTCTCATTCATCTATTCTTCTCTGGACAAAATGAGAAGATGGAAAAAAATCACCTCAAAAAGAAAAAAAGAACAAGAGGCAGTACCGACTGTCAGGGACCTAATCAATACGGACATTAGTAAGGTGTTGGAACTAGAGTTCAGAATGACGATTTTAAAGATACTAGCTGGGCTTGAAAAAAGCATGGAAGTTATTTGGAAAACCCTTTCTGGAGAAATAAAAGAACTAAAATCTAACCAAGTCGAAATCAAAAAGGCTATTAATGAGGTGCAATCAAAAATGGAGGCTCTAACTGCTAGGCTAAATGAGGCAGAAGAGAGAACTAGTGACATAGAAGACCAAATGATGGAAAATAAAGAAGCTGAGAAAAAGAGAGATAAACAACTACAGGATCAGGAGGGCAGAATTCGAGAGATTAGTGATACCATAAGACAAAACAACATTAGAATAATTGGGATCCCAGAAGAAGAAGAAAGAGAGAGAGGGGCAGAAGGTATATTGGAGTAAATTATAACAGAGAACTTCCCTAATGGGGGGAAGGAAACAGGCATGAAAATCCAGGAGGCACAGAGAACTCCCCTCAAAATCAATAAAAATAGGTCAACACACCGACATCTAATAGTAACACCTACGAGTCTCAGAGACAAAGAGAAAATCTTGAAAGCAGTTTGGGACAAGAGATCTGTAACCTACAATAGTAGAAACATTAGACTGGCAACAGACCTATCCACAGAGACCTGGCAGGCCAGAAAGGACTGGCAGATTATATCCAGAGCCCTAAATGGGAAAAATATGAAGACAAGAAAACTATATCCAGCTAGGCTGTCACTGAAAATAGAAGGAGAGATAAAAAGCTTCCAGGACAAACAAATACTAAAGGAATTTGCAAACACGAAAGCAGCCCTCCAAGAAATATTGAAAGGGGTCCTCTAAGCAAAGAGAGAGCCTAAAGTAACACAAACCAGAAAGGAACACAGACAAAATACAGTAACAGTCACCTTATAGGCAAAACAAGGGCACTAAATTCATATCTTTCAATAGTTACCCAGAATGTAAATAGGCTAAATGCTCCAATCAAAAGACACAGGGTGTCAGATTGGATAAAAAAAAAACAAGACCCATTGATACGCTGTCTGCAAGAGACTCATTTTAGACCCAAAGACACCCCCAGATTGAAAGTCAGGGGGTGGAAAATCATTTACCATGGTAATGGACACCAAAAAAAGCTGGGGTGGCAATCCTTATATCAGACAAATTAGATTTTAAAACAAAGACTGTAATAAGAGATGAAGAAGGACACTATATCCTACTTAAAGGATCTATCCAACAAGAAGATCTAACAATTGTAAATATCTATGCCCCTAACATGGGAGCAGCCAATTATATAAGGCAATTCATAACAAAAGCAAAGAAATACATTGACAACAATACAATAATAGTGGGGGACTTTAACAACCCCCTCACTGAAATGGACAGATCATCTAAGCAAAAGATCAACAAGGAAATAGAGACTTTAAATGACACACTGGACCAAATGGACTTCACAGACATATTCAGAACATTCCATCCCAAAGCAATGGAATACACATTCTTCTCCAGTGTCCATGGAACATTCTCCAGAATTGATCACATCCTAGGTCACAAATCAGGTCTCAACCGGTACCAAAAGTTTGGGATCATTCCCTGCATATTTTCAGACCACAATGCTTTGAAACTAGAACTCAATCACAAGAGGAAAGTTGGAAAGAACTCAAATACATGGAGGCTAAAGAGCATCCGACTAAAGAATGAATGGGTCAACCAGGAAATTAAAGAAGAATTTAAAAAATTCATGGAAACCAATGAAAATGAAAACACAACTGTTCAAAATCTTTGGGATGCAGCAAAGGCAGTCCTGAGAGGAAAGTATATAGCAATACAAGCCTTTTTCAAGAAACAAGAAAGGTCTCAAATACACAACCTATCCCTACACCTAAGAGCTGGAGAAAGAACAGCAAATAAAGCCTAAACCCAGCAGGAGAAGAGAAATAATAAAGATCAGAGCAGAAATCAATGAACTAGAAACCAAAAGAACAGTAGAACAGATCAACAAAACTAGGAGCTGGTTCTTTGAAAGAATTAACAAGATTGATAAACCCTGGCCAGACTTACCAAAAAGAAAAGAGAAATGACCCAAATCAACAAAATCGTGAATGAAAGAGGAGAGCTCACAACCAATACCAAAGAAATAAAAACAATTATAAGAACATATTATGAGCAAATCTATGCCAGCAAATTAGATAACCTGGAAGAAATGGGTGCATTCCTAGAGATGTATCAAGTACCAAAATAGAACCAGGAAGAAATAGAAAACCTGAACAGACCTATAGCCACTAAGGAAATTGAAGCAGTCATCAAAAATCTCCCAACCAACAAAAGCCCAGGGCCAGAGGGCCTCCCAGGGGAATTCCATCAGACATTTAAAGAAGAATTAATACCTATTCTCCTGAAACTCTTCCAAAAAATAGAAATGGAAGGAAAACTTCCAAACTCATTTTATGAGGCCACCATTACATTGATCCCAAAACCAGACAAAGACCTCATCAAAAAGGAGAATTACAGACCAATATCCTTGATGAACATGGATGCAAAAATTCTCACCAAAATACTAGCCAATAGGATCCAAGAGTACATTAAAAGGATTATTCACCATGACCAAGTGGGATTTATCCCTGGGCTGCAAGGTTGGTTCAAAATCCACAAATCAATCAAAATGATGCAATATATTAACAAAAGAAAGAACAAGAATCATATGATCCTCTCAATAGATGCAGAAAAAGCATTTCACAAAGTATAGCACCCTTTCTTGACCAAAACTCTTCAGAGTATAGGGATAGAGGGTACATACCTCAACATCATAAAAGCCATCTATGAAAACCCTACAGCGAATATCATTCTCAATGGGGAAAGGCTGAGAGCTTTTCCCCTAAGGTCAGGAACGCGGCAGGGATGTCCACTATCACCACTGCTATTCAACAGAGTATTAGAAGTCCTAGCCAAAGCAATCAGACAACAAAAAGAAATCAAAGGCATCCAAATTGGCAAAGAGGAAGTCAAACTCTCACTCTTTGCAGATGATATGATACTGTATGTGGAAAACCCAAAAGACTCCACCCCAAAACTGCTAGAACTCAGAGGAATTTAGTAAAGTAGCAGGATATAAAATCAATGCATAGAAATCAGTGGCATTCCTATACACCAACAACAAGACAGAAGAGAGACAAATCAAGGAGTCGATCCCATTTAAAACTGCACCCAAAACGATAAGATAACTAGGAATAAATTTAACTAAAGAGACAAAGGATCTGTACTCAGAAAACTCTAAAATCCTCATCAAAGAAATTGAAGAAGACACAAAGAAATGGAAAAACATTCCATGCTCATGGATTGGAAGAACAAACATTGTGAAGATGTCAATGCTACCTAGAGCAATCTACACATTCAATGCAATCCCCATCAAAATACCTTACACTTTTTTCAAAGAAATGGAACAAATAATCCTAGAATTTGTATGGAACCAGAGGAGACCCCGAATAGCCAAAGGAATGTTGAAAAAGAAAAGCAAAGCTGGTGGCATCACATTTCCGGACTTCCAGCTCTATTACAAAGCTGTCATCATCAAGATAGTATGGTACTGGCACAAAAACAGATGCATAGATCAGTGGAACAGAATAGAGAGCCTAGAAAAGGACCCTCAACTCTATGGTCAACTAATCTTCAACAAAGCAGGAAAGAATGTCCAATGGAAAAAGGACAGTCTCTTCAACAAATGGTGTTGGGAAAATTGGACAGCCACATGCAGAAGAATGAAACTGGACCATTTCCTTACACCACACACAAAAATAGACTCCAAATGGTTGAAAGATCTAAACGTGAGACAGGAGTCCATCAAAATCCTGAAGGAGAACACAGGCAGCATCCTCTTCGACCTCAGCCACAGCAATTTCTTCCCAGAAACATCGCCAAAGACAAGGGAAGCAAGGGCAAAAATGAACTATTGGGACTTCATCAAGATAAAAAGCTTTTGCACAGCAAAAGAAACAGTCCACAAAACCAAAAGACAACCGACAGAATGGGAGAAAATATTTGCAAATGATATATCAGATAAAGGGATAGTATCCAACATCTATAAAGAACTTATCAAACTCAATACCCAAAGAACAAATAATCCAATCAAGAAATGGGCAGAAGACATGAACAAACATTTTTCCAAAGAAGACATCCAAATGGCCAACAGACACCTGAAAAAGTGCTCAACATCACTCGGCATCAGGGAAATCCAAATGAAAACCTCAATGAGATACCACCTCACACCCGTCAGAATGGCTAAAATTAACAAGTCAGGAAATGACAGATGTTGGCGGGGATGTGGAGAAAGGGGAACCCTCCTACACTGTTGGTGGGAATGCAAGCTGGTTCAACCACTCTGGAAAACAGTATGGAGGTTCCTCAAATAGTTGAAAATAGAGATACCATACGATCCAGCAATTGCACTACTGGGTATTTACCACAAAGATACAAATGTAGGGATCTGAAGGGGTACGTGCACCCCGATGTTTATAGCAGTAATGCCCACAATAGCCAAACTGTGGAAAGCGCCAAGATGTCCATCAACAGATGAATGGATAAAGAAGAAGTGGTATATATACACAATGGAATATAATGCAGCCATCAAAAGGAATGAGATCTTGCCATTTGCAATGACGCGGATGGAACTGGAGGGTGTTATGCTGAGTGAAATAAGTCAATATCAGAGAAAGACATGTATCATATGACCTCACTGATATGAGGAATTCTTAATCTCAGGAAACAAACTGAGGGTTGCTGGAGGGGTGGGGGGTGGGAGAGAGGGGGTGGCTGGGTGATAGAGTTTGGGTAGGGTATGTGCTATGGTGAGCGCTGTGAATTGTGCAAGACTGTTGAATCACAGATCTGTACTTCTGAAACAAATAATGCAACATATGTTAAGAAAAAAGAAAAATAAGAAGATAGTACGAGGGGAAGAATGAAGGGGAGTAAGTCAGACGGGGAGACGAACCATGAGAGACGTTGGACTCTGAAAAACAAACTGAGGGTTCTAGAGGGGAGGAGGGTGGGGGGATGGGTTAGCCTGGTGATGGGTATTAAAGAGGGCACGTTCTGTGTGGAGCACTGGGTGTTATGAACAAACAATGAATCATGGAACACTACATCAAAAACTAATGATGTAATGTATGGTGATTAACATAACAATAAAAAATCCTAGTATAAAAAAAAAAAGACAGTATGGTACCTACACAAAAACAGACACATAGATCAATGGAACCGAACAGAGAGCCCAGAAATGGACCCTCAACTCTATGGTCAACTAATCTTCAACAAAGCAGGAAAGAATGTTCAATGGAAAAAAGACAGTCTCTTCAACAAATGGTGTTGGGAAAATTGGACAGCCACATGCAGAAAAATGAAACTGGACCATTTCCTTACACCACACACAAAAATAGACTCAAAATTGTTGAAAGACCTCAATGTGAGACAGGAGTCCATCAACATCCTAAAGGAGAACACAGGCAGCAACCTCTTCAACCTCAGCCTCAGCACCTTCTTCATAGGAATATCGCCAATGGCAAGGGAAACAAGGACAAAAATGAACTATTGGGACTTCATCAAGATTAAAAGCTTTTGCACAGGAAAGGAAACAGTCCACAAAACCAAAAGACAACCAACAGAATGGGAGAAGATATTTGCAAATGACATATCAGATAAAGGGCTAGTATCCAAAAATCTATAAAGAACTTATCAAACTCAACACCCAAAGAATAAATGATCCAATCAAGAAATTGGCAGAAGACATGAACAGACATTTTTCCAAAGAAGACATCCAAATGGCCAACAGACACCTGAAAAAGTGCTCAACATCACTCGGCATCAGGGAAATCCAAATGAAAACCTCAATGAGGTACCACCTCACACCAGTCAGAATGGCTAAAATTAACAAGTCAGGAAATGACAGATGTTGGCGGGGATGCGGAGAAAGGTGAACCCTCCTACACTGTTGGTGGGGATGCTTGGTGGGAATGCAAGCTGGTGCAGCCACTCTGGAAAACAGTATGGATGTTCCTCAAAAAGTTGAAAATAGAGCTACCATATGATCCAGCAATTGCACTACTGGGTATTTATCCCTAAGATACAAACGTAGGGATCCCAAGGGGTATGTGCACCCCGATGTTTATAGCAGCAATGTCCACAATAGCCAAACTGTGGAAAGAGCCAAGATGTCCATCGACAGATGAATGCATAAAGAGGTGGTATACACACACACACACACACACACACACACACACACACACACACACACACACACAATGGAATATTATGCAGCCATAAAAAGGAATGAAATCTTGCCACTTGCAATGACATGGATGGAACTGGAGGGTATTATGCTGAGTGAAATAAGTCAATCAGAGAAAGACGTGTATCATATGACCTCAGTGATAGGAGGAATTCTTAATATCAGGAAACAAACTGAGGGTTGCTGGAGTGGTGGGGGGTGGAAGCGATGGGGTGGCTGGGTGATAGACTATGGTGAGTGCTGTGAATTGTGTAGGACTGTTGAATCACAGACCTGTACCTCTGAAACAAATAATACATTACATGTTAAAAAAAAAAGAAGATAGCAGGAACGGAACTCCTACTGTTTTCCAGAGGGGCTGCACTAGTTTGCATTCCCACCAATAGTGCAAGAGCGTTCCTCTTTCTCCTCATACTCACCAACATCTGTTGTTTTGTGTGTTGTGTGTGAAGGGGGGAATCAGAGGGGGAGACGAACCATGAGCTACTGTGGACTCTGAGAAACAAACTGAGGGTTCTAGAGGGGAAGGGGGTGGGGGGATGGGTTAGCCTGGTGATGGGTATTGAGGAGGGCACGTATTGAATGGAGCACTGGGTGTTATATGCAAACAATGAATCATGGAACACTACTTCAAAAACTAATGATGTAATGTATGGTGATTGACATAATATAATAATAAAAAAAGGTGATATATATATCATGTATATATACATCACAATTATATGTGATGTGTATACACATACACAAGAAAAAGAAAGCTGGAGTGGCTACATTAATATCAAAGTAGATTCCAGAATACAGTTTATTTTATGGGAGAAAGAGCATCTTTTCATAAAGAGTAAAGGGTAAGGGATCATTTCATTGAAAAGACATAGTAATCCTAAATGTTTAGTCCTCTAACAACAGCTTCACAACCCCTGAAGCAAAAACTGATAGAACTGCAAAAAGAAATAGAGAAATTCGTGATATAATTATATATTTTAATACCCCTCTCTCAATAATTGTTTCAATAAGTACTGTGTTGAACAAAAACACAGTAGATTTGAATACCACCATCTAATTTGACTTATTTTTTTCTTTAAATTTTTATCTAAATTCTAGTTAGATACAGTGCAATATTCGTTTCAGGAGTAGAGTTCAGTGATTCATCACTTACATACAACACCTAGTGTTCAGCACAAGTGTCTTCCATAATACCCATCACCCATCTAGCCCATCCCCCACCAACATCCCTCCATCAACCCTCAGTTTGTTCTCTATCTTTAAGAGTTTCTTATGGTTTGTTTCCCTCTCTCTCTTTCTCCCCTCATATAGTTATTTCACTTAGCATAATACACTCTAGTTCCATCCACACTGTTGCAAATGGCAAGATGTTATTCTTTTTGATGGCTGAGTAATATTCCTTCGTGTATATATACCACATCTTCTTTACCTATTCATTGGTCAAAGGACATTTGGGCTCTTTCCATAGTTTGGCTATTGTTGATAATGCTTCTATGAACATCGGAGTTCATGTGCCCCTTTAAATCTGTATTTTTGTATCATTTGGGTAAATACTTAGTAGGGTAATTTCTGGATTATAAGGTAGATCTAGTTTTAAATTTTTGAGGAAACTCCATACTGTTTTCCAGAGGGGCTGCACTAGTTTGCATTCCCACCAAAAGTGCAAGACGGTTCCTCTTTCTCCGCATCCTCACCAACATCTGTTGTTTTGTGTGTTGTTAATTTTAGCCACTCTGACAGGTGTGAGGTGTTATCATTGTAGTTTTGATTTGTATTTCCCTGATGATGAGTGATGTTGAACATCTTTTCATGTGTCTGTTACCCATCTGGATGTCTTCTTTGGAAAAGTGTCTATTCATATCTTCTGCCCATTTCTTAACTGGATTATTTGGTTCTTGGGTGTTGAATTTAATAAGTTCTTTATAGATTTTGGATACTAGCCCTTTATCTGATATGTCATTTGCAAATATCTTCTCCCATTCCATAGGCTGCCTTTTAGTTTTATTGATTGTTTCCTTTGCTGTGCCAAAGTTTTTTATCTTGATGAAGTCCTAATAGTTCATTTTTTCCTGTTTCCCTTTCCTCTGGTGCCATGTCTAGTAAGAAGTTGCTATTGCCAAGGTCAAAGAGGTTGCTGCGTATGTTCTTCTCAAGGATTTTGACAATTTCCTGTCTCATATTTTGGTCTTCCAATGATTTTGAATTTATTTTTCTGTATGGTGTCAGAAAGTGGTCCATTTCCCAACACCATTTGCTGAAGAGACTATGTTTTTTCCATTGGATTTTCTTTCCTGCTTTGTCAAAGATTAGTTGACCATACAGTTGTGGATCCATTTCTGGGTTCTCTATTCTGTTCCATTGATCTATGCGTCTATTTTTGTGCTGATACCATACTGTCTTGATGACTACAGCTTTGTAATATAGCTTGAAGTCTGGAATTGTAATACCTCCAGCTTTGCTTTTCTTTTTCAGAATTGCTTTAGCTATCGAGGTCTTTTGTGTAAAATACAAATTTTAGGATTCTTTGTTCTAGCTCTGTGAAAAATGCTGGTGGTATTTTGATAGGAATTGCATTAAATGTTAGATTGCTTTGGCTAGTATAGACATTTTAACAATGTTTGCTCTTCCAATCCATGAACATGGAATGTTTTTCCATTTCTTTGTGTCTTCTTCAATTTCTTTCATAAGTGTTCTATAGTTTTCAGAGTACAGCTCTTTTACCTCTTTGGTTAGGCTTATTCCTAGGCATCTTATGGTTTTGGGTGCAATTGTAAATGGGATTGATTCCTTGATTTCTTTTTCTGTTGTTTCATTATTGGTTTATGGAAAAGCAACAGATTTCTGTATATTGATTTTATACCTTGTGACTTTGCTGAATTTGTGTATTAATTCCAGCAATTTTTTGGTGGAGTCTTTTGGGTTTTCTACATAGAGTATTGTCAACTACAAATAGTGCAAGTTTGACTTCTTCCTTGCTGATATGGATTCTTTTATTTTAAGATTTTTATTTATTTATTTGACAGAGAGAGTGAGACAGCACAAGCAGGGAGAACAGTAGAGGGAGAGAGAGAAGCAGGCTCCCCACCAAGCAGGGAGCTGATGCGGGGCTCCATCCCAGGACCCTGTGATCATTACCTGAGCTGACGATCAATGTTTAACCATCTGAGCCACCCAGGCACCCATCTCAGCCACCCAGGCACCCCTGGATTCTTTTCATTTCTTTTTTTGTCTGGTTGCTGAGGTTAAGACTTCCAGTACTATGTTAAATAGTAATGATGAAAGTGGACATCCCCATCTTGTTCCTGACCATAGAGGAAAAGCTCTGTTTTTCCCCATTGAGGATGATGTTAGCTGTGGGTTTTTTGTATATGGCCTTTAAGCTGTTGAGGTATGCTCCCTCTGTCCCTACTTTGTTGAGAGTTTTTATCAAGAATAGATCCTGTATTTTGTCAAATGCTTTTTCTGCATCTTTTGAGAGGATCATATGATTCCTATCTTTTCTTTTATTAACGTGGTATATCACTTTGATTGATTTGCAAATATTAAATCACCCTGCAGCCCAGGAATAAATCCCACTTGATCATGGTGAATGATTTTTTTAATGTACTGTTGGATTCAATTTGCTAGTATCTTGTTGAGACCTACTAACTTGAGTTAATTGACATTTAAGAGTAGTCTATGCAAACGCAGCATAACACATATTCTTCTTGAGTGACACAGAACATTTACCAAAACTGGATACATATCTCATTTCCATCACTCCAAGCAAGAGCATTGATCTATATGGTACCCTCCCCACCCTGGCTAATGGGGAGCCACATAACTTCTTATGTGTTCTTTTATTTTTTTTAATTTCATAGATAAAAACAAATACAACCACAAAGTTCTTTAAACAGTTACAATCACAAAGTTCCCATTCTGTTAAAAAAAAGTCTGTAGTCCAGAGCAAACCTATAGATAAGTCCACACATCTTATTCTCCTTGTCTGCTTTGTTTGGTCAGCCAACAAAACTGAACTCTACTTCTTCACTCTAAAGTGTGACAGTCACTCTTAAATCATTAACTTCCTCTAAGTTAAACTCTGAGTTTGCCCTTAATTGCTGTGCTTGAGGAATTTTCAGTATTCAGTACTATGGAGTTCCAATAGTCACCATACATTTGAAACAATCACATTTAACACCATCAAATTAGTGAAAATACCATCTAGATGTAGAGTTGCCAGATTTAGGAAATAAGAATACAGAACAGATGCCCAGTTACATGTGAATTTCAGATAAACAGTAAGTAATTTTTTAGTGTAGGTATGTCCCAAATATTGCATGGGGCCTATTATTTTCGATGATCACTTGGAAACAGCAGTTGAGGGCCACATGGTAAATTCTTAGGGTGGTGAATTAGAAGGCCATAGTGCCTATATGTGTCAGGGAAGTGAGTAACTAAGGGATCTAAAACAAAACCAACAGGACAGAGGGATGATCAGAAGCACAGAATCAGAGCCACCAATATGTGACACAGGAATAACCTCTGTGACTTTCCACAAAAGGTGGCCATTTGGCCCCAGCGTGAACACTGGTACAATTAGCCAGAGTGCAGCCCTTAAAGCCTACAATCTACAGTGCTGTATTTGTCTTGAATTTTTCTTATGCTTTTACATGCATTAATTAAAATAATGCTGTTACTGCTATTTTTATGGATGTATATTGCTCTGAGTTTCAAAATGAAAGCTTTAATCTATAATCACACACCAAGGCTCTTGAGCAAAGGATACAGTCTTTATTCATAAAACCATTCCCTCAAGTAACCACTCTGCATGGGTTAGATTAAGGGAGAGAGGAAAAGGAGGGGGACAAAGGAGGAGGAAGCAAGTGAGGAAATATGAATAAAATTGCTTTTGCTAATAATGAACTCGTAGTTCTAGGAGGCAAGGAAAATGGATATGCTTTAAGAATTCCTCGGGGCTAAAGCAATCGTTATTTTTACATTTTCAACCTCTAATTTGAGATCTTTCTTATAAAAAGAATAAAGCCGTGCAGTCTTAGAATAGTAGTAGGCTTATATAGCATTGAACACACTACATTGACTGCAACAGCGAAACCTTTTGAAAACAGAGACATCAAAACACCATTTGGTCCTCTATCTTCAGACAGGACTGTTCCGATATCACTCAGGCCAAAGAGAATTGATTCTAATTTGGGGGGAGGGACAGGAAAAACTCTTAGGTGAACAAGATCGTACATATTCTTCACTTAATTATTTTAGTCTTTCCTACCAAAAGAGTCAGGAAGTTTTTTTCTCATAACTCACCCCAATAACTCCTATTGTAGTTCAGGTTGACATCCTTTGAGATCTATTAATATATTCATTCCCTGGAGAGAAAGAACAGCTCGTTACTATCTTCTGGACAGTCCTCATTCAGGCACTGAAAAATCCTAACTAAATAATTCCATCAGCCTTCTCCTAGATTTAATTATTTCAGTTCTTGTAACCTTTGTTATTAAGTCCTATTTTTCAAGGCTTTGTTCATTTTTAATCATTAGTTACACCGTTGCATAAAGATCAGTGCATAAACCCTTTGAAAAAGTGAAAAATTCAAATAATTCATTCCAACAAATGAAATGCTAATGCTGTTGCTATGTAGCAACGCTAGGTTCATTAGATGCCTTTGCTCGGCATACCATCTGCAGATCTCCTTCTTTTATCCCACCAGCCTTGGAACATTTTAAAGGGTGGAATGTGTCATAACCCATTTATTTTGACTAAATACCAAATCACATCTCTGTTTTCTATAAGACAAAATGAAGCTTGTCACACTTGGACTAATAGTTCCTAATGAGGATTATGTTCTTTATCATTATTTTTTAACATTCTCCTAAGAGAGACATTTTCAATTTGAGTAATTGTTTAATTAATGGCTATAAAGCAATTTGATGAAACACAAATAGCATGTAGCACAAATTCTAAATAACTATGATGCTATTTTGAGCCAAATGGGCTGAATTTTCATTGCATGAGGCATGTCAATAAAATAATTTCTTGTAAGCCTCAACAAGACTCTGGGCAAACTTATGAAATAAAGTAAGCAAGTGAACGTCCTATTAGACTCACATTATTATTATTATTATTATTATTATTATTATTATTATTATTTTACCTGTATCTTCTCTCCTCACCCTCTGAACTGTGTCCTCCAACCCATTATAGGCACTCAAAGCTCTTCTGCCCCTTCTGAGTGACAGGACTGCTCCAACTGCACACTCTATCACTACCCTATCATCACCCCATGCCTGACATAGCCCATTCTGGGTCAGTGACCCAGATATTTGCCAAATCTACCCCTCCTCTAATTTATTTGCCAAAGACTCTTCTCTGCTCAATTTTGTATAACTAGTCCCGTAAATTTACCTGCTCTAGTGACAAAAAAAAATCTCTAAAAGAAAAAATTACAAACTGAGAAAATAATGTCAATGGGGGAAGCATCCCTTAACCATTTATAGAAACATTTGGGGCCATGCTTTTCTAACTCAACTCATGAATACACAAATTTTTCTGTATGTCCATATTTTCCATTGTTTCATCATACACTCCAGATATTACTCTAGCATTTTTTCAGAGTGGATTTACACACAGATAGACAAATTTCTTCTTCCTTTTGCTGGAGGTACTGTATTGTTGATTCATTAACACTGAACTCACAGCCAACACACCAACTCATGCCTTAATAAAGTATATGTAACAAACATTTTTCTTTGTAAGGTATATCACAACCTTCTTACACTTAGGAACTCTAGATAGCACTACAGCATTATACTTAGTGGCCATTTTAAACAGCAAAATCACCAAAAAAACACACACACACATTTTTGTGTTCTTGAGAACACACAGGCACAAAAATATGGAAATATTTGGCACTCAATGGACCAGAAAAGAACATTTGTTTATAGTATGAGAGCTGAAAAAGGAAGGTAGAGTGTTGCCTGGCTCAACCTCAGCTGGAGGGGAATGGGTGCATTAGGCAACTCATATTATTTGTAGCTCTGTGGTCTCAAAACCTCACAAGCACTGATTTTGGGGTAATATGCATCAAAAAGAATAAAATATTTAGACATAATTTAACCAAGAAGGTAATGGATCTACATACCAAAAACTATCAAACATTGGTGAGAGAAATTAAAGCAAACAAATATATGGGAAGATACTCAGTGCTCATGGACTAACAGACAATAGTGTTAGGGCACCTGGGTGGCTCAGTCAGTTGAGCATCCAATTCTTGATTTTGGCTCAGGGCATGACCTCAGGGTCCTGAGATGGAGCCCTGTGTCAGGCTCCCCACTCAGTGGGGAGTCTGCTTGAGGATTCTTTCTCCCTCTCCATCTGCCCCTCCTGCTGCTCACATTCTCTCTTTCTCTCTCTCTCTCTCTCAAGTAAATAAATAAATCTTTTTAAAAAAAGATAATATTCTTAAAATGTCCATACTACCCCAAAAATTCTACAGATTCAACACAATCTCTATCCCAATCCCAATGGCATTTTTCACAGAAATAGAAAAAACAATCTTAAAGCAATCTTGAGCAAGAAGAAGAAAACTCGATTTCATATCATATCACAAAGCTAAAGCAATCAAAACAATGTGGTACTGGTATGCAGACATATAGACAGATGAAACAGAATAGAAAGCCTAGAAATAAACATATACATAGATGGTCAATTAATTTTTGACAAGGGTCCCAAGAATGCACAATGGAGATAAGATAGTCTTCTCAACAAATGGTGCTGGGGAAACTGGATTCCAGATGCAAAAGAAAGAAACTGGACTTTTACCTTACACCATACAAAAGAAATCAATTCAAAATGGGTCAAAGACTTGAACTAAAGACCTGAAACCATAAAACTAGATGAAAACATAGGAGAAATCTCCATGACAGTTGTGTTAGCAATGGATGTGGCACCAAAGCACAGAAAACAAAAGCAAAATAAACAAGTAGGATTACCTCAAAATAAAAAGCCTCTGTACATGAGAAGAAACAATCAACAAAATGAAATGGCAACATGCAAAATAGGAGAAAATATTTGCAAACCACATATCTGACAAGAGGTTAATATTCAAAATATACAAGGAACTCATATGACTCTAGCAAGAAAACCCAAATAATCTGATTAAAAATGGGCAAAGGATCCAAACAGACATTTCTCAAAAGATATAGAAAGGGCAACAAGTGCATGAAAAGATACTCAACATCAGTAATCATCAGATAACTGTAAATCAAAATCACAGTGTTATATTACCTCACACCTATTAAGGTGGCCATTATTAAAAGAAAAAGATGGGGCACCTGGGTGGCTCAGTCATTAAGCGTCTGCCTTCAGTTCAGGTCATGATCCCAGGGTCCTGGGATCAAGCCCCACATCCGGCTCCCCGCTCAGTGGGAAGCCTACTTCTCCCTCTCTCACTCCCTTTGCTTATGTTCCCTCTCTCGCTGTGTCTCTCTCTGTCAAATAAATAAATAAAATCTTAAAAAAAAAAAGGAGAGAGAGAGATAACAAGTGTTAGCAAGGAAGTAGGGAAAAGGAAGTTCTTACACATTGTTGGTAGGAATGTAAATTGGTACAGCCATGATAGACAACACTAGGGAGTTTCCTCAAAAAGTTGAAAATACAACAACAATATGAACCAGCAATCCCACTCCTGGGTATATATCCAAAGGAACTGAAATCAGGATCTCTAAGAGATATCTGCAGTGCTATGTTTATTGCAACATTATTTATAATAGCCAAGATAGAGAAATAGCCTAAGTGTCCATCAATGAATGAATGGATAAAGAAATTTTGGTATATACATACAACAAAATATTACTGAGCCTTAAAAAAAAGAAGGAAATCCTGCCATTTGCAACAACATGAATGGACCTGGAGGACATTATATTCTGTGAAATAAGACAGACAGAAAGACAAATTCTATATGATCTCACTTTTATACAGAATCTAAAATCAACACTCATAGAAGAGAGCAGAATGATGGTTGCCAGGGGCTGGGGAAATGAGGAGGTGATGGATAAAAGGCAGAAGGTTTCAGTGCTACAAGATAAGTAAGTTCTGGAGATTTACTATACACCACAGTGCTAACAGCTAACAGTGCTGTACTGTATACTTAAAACTGCTAAGAAGGCATACCCTGCCTTGCATTAAAATAACAAGGCAATAGCTCTGGAAAGCAGTATGGAGGTTCCTCAAAAAGTTGAAAATAGAGCTACCCTACCACCCAGCAATTGCACTACTGGGTATTTACCCCAAAGATACAAATGTAGTGATCTGAAGGGGTATGTGCACCCCGATGTTTATAGCAGCAATGTCCACAATAACCAAACTATGGAAAGAGCCAAGATGTCCATCAACAGATGAATGGATAAAGAAGAGGTGGTATATATATACAATGGAATATTATGCAGCCATCAAAAGGAATGAGATCTTGCCATTTGCAACGATGTGGATGGAACTGGAGGGTATTATGCTGAGCAAAATAAGTCAATCAGAGAAAGACAAATATCATATGATCTCACTGATACGAGGAATTCTTAATCTCAGGAAACAAATTGAGGGTTGCTGCAGTGGTGGGGGGTGGGAGGGATGGGGTGGTTGAGTGATAGACACTGGGGGGGATATGGGCTGTGGTCAGCACTGTGAATTGTGTAGGACTGATGAATCACAGACCTGTACCTCTGAAACAAATAATACATTATATGTTAAAAAAAAATAAAAGAAGAAGATAGTAGGAAGGGAAAAATGAAGGGGGGGAGTTGGAGGGGGAGATGAACCATGAGAGACTATGGACTCTGAGAAACAAATTGAGGGTTCTAGGGGGGGATGGGTTAGCCTGGTGATGGGTATTAAAGACGGCACGTTCTGCATGGAGCACTGGGTGTTATATGCAAACAATGAATCATGGAACACTACATCAAAAACTAATGATGTAATGTATGGTGATTAACATAACATAATAAAATAAAATTTAAAAAAACAAATAAATAAGAAGGCGACGGTAACAATAATGAGGGTAGGAAGAAACTTTGGGGGATGATGGATATGTTTTTGTCCCAGTGATGGTTTCACAGGTGTATACTTGTCCCCAAACTCATCTAGGTATATGCAGTAATACGAACAGCTTTTTATACATTAATCATACCTCAAAAATGGTTTCAAAACACAAATTAGTGAGTACACAAATTTGGAAGTTGAGAATCCATGAATAATGAGGATTGACTATCTTATCTTCATTGTACAGATGTGGAAACAGAGTTAAACATGTAAATAATTTGCTTAAGGTTACCTAGGCAGGAAAAAAGTGGAAGTCCATTTCTAAAACTTTCTGGATCCAAATCCTATAAGCTATTATGCCACAATGCTTTCCATATGGGTTTCATCATTGTTACACAGTCCTATTGCATGACATCCTTTGTCTGGTCTTGGTGAAAAGTAAAAACAAGCATGGGATATCCCCAAGCTTTATATATCACAGAACAGTAATCTCGTCACTTAGAGATATATTCTAACCCCGTTTCTTCTCTGTGACAGAGGAAACCTGTCTTCTGATGAATGCACATTCCTGACAGTAAGTTCAGAGCTGGTGTTGCAATGAATTAAGGGTTTCGGAGTCACACATTTGATTTTTTTAAATCAGCTCTTCTCACACTAGTTATGTGAACCTAAAGATCTCATGTATCCTCAGAACAGGAATTGTAATGTTGATTTTATAGGATTATCCTGAAGATTAAATCAGATAGCTAGTGTAAGGAATCTAGCTCATAGTAAGTGCTTGAAAATTCGCATGTATTACTCTTCAGTATTTGTTCTTCCAGGGCCTCCCAGAACATATTCAACAAAGGGACTTTGCATCACTTGGTTTCTGCATACAGGCTTTTAAAAATCAAAAGTAGAAACAATTGTCGCTTCTACCATGACTATGATAATAACAGCCACATTGCTTTGCAAAACCCTACAGTTCAGCTGAAGCTATGCGCCCCTCTTTGTCAAGGGCAATATAGATGTGTATACTACATATATAGTAGCTCAAGGGTGGAGATTCCAATATTCCATCATCAAACATGGCTTGAAAACAAACCCTAACCCCCTTAGAATTAAAGCTAAGTCTGCCATGAACAGTTGTTTCTAAACTTCCACCTCTTTAAAAAGCACTGTGTTTTGATTTTCAATTCTAGTTCAGAAATCACTCCATCTGGCCTGGCCAATCAGGATGCACAAGAAGCACTGAATTTAGTTTATTTTATTTATATATATAATACCAGAGGATGTGTTAATGTAAAAATGAAACCAGGTTTGCAATAATGCTGGGGAAAAGATGGAAAGATTTCATGAACATTTCTCTAAACCCAGAGGGTTTGGTTAAGATGGGAGACTCGGGTGATTTCAAAAGGAAGACCACAAGAGCTTCTTAAGGTGATGTCCAAAAAAAATTTTAATTCATGGCTGGCAAGATTAAAAATAAGAATGACAATGCTGTTTTAAAGTATGAACTAACCACACAGGGAGAGGTACCTAGATCATCTGTTTTATCCACATATTCTGCATAATGGAAAGATCATTTTGGGTTTGAATTGCCACTCTTTTACTTAGTTTGTCACCTGTGCAAGTTACTTGATCTCACTGAACCAACAGTTTTCTTTATAAAAATGGTGGCAATAATATCACCCTCACATCATTGTTGCCAGAATTGAAGTTAGAAAATATATGTGAAATTTCCTACAACAGAGGTCTTAATAAATCTCAATTTTGTTCTTTAAAAATGAAGAAATTATTGACTGGCAATAAAGACTTGAGAGGAATTTTTTTCATCAAAATATTTCAATCATTTATTCAAGTTTTACTGACCTCTTGTGTGTGCCAGACAATGTTCTAAATCCTGAAAGTCAGAAATCCTTGCGTTTTGTGGGGGGGGGGGGGGGGGGGGGCAGGAGGGGAGTGGGTGTTGGTGGAGAAGGAACATGATACTATCTGTGGATGTCTCTTCAGAGATGTATAAATCTTATTCTTTTATGTACCATGAACTTGACATATTAGCAAGGACTCTACTCTTACAATAATCCCAAAAGGGGATTAAATGTTACTTCTACCATTAAACTTTTCCCCTCAACATTCCAAGCGAAGCAACCACCTTATATTCTAAGTTCTTATTATATCTTGCTTTTTCATTTAATAAGACTTAATATACTCAGTTTTTCATTTGATAAATATTTACTAGACTTGTCCTGTAGGTGAAACATGAAACAGACACCATGAAGAAACAGTATACCTCATATTACTTCTTGTCCTCATTCAGTAGGGCAATTAAGTGTCACCATTCGGTAGGGTAATTAAGATATACACACAAATAAATATTTTAATTCTACAAAAGCAGTATATAGTGCCATGAAGCTATAAAAGGGGAAAAGATCTCTTCTCAGCAGGATCAAAGGAGACTTCTTAGAGGATGGGCTTTAAAGGATGGATGGTATTTTGCTAAAGAGCCCAGAATAAGACAGGAAAACACAAGTTCTTTTGATTTCAGCAGAGACTAGTTAAGTATGGCCTTGTGTTGTTCATTATCTATTTATTTTCACATTTTATCTCCTCATCTACTTGACAGCCACAGAGACTGAGTTTAACCTTCTGTTACTCCCATATCACATGACACACAAGGTCGTATGTACATGTATCAAGTGGTTGAATTTGAGGTCCAGATTGTACTAGCTTACTGCAAAGAATACTGCAGGTAAGAATCTATTCTGCTTTCCAATATTCAGGGAAGGGAGCCCTATGATGCCTTCAAAGTCAAAGCATTTCTGTTAGGGTCCTACAGTTACCTCCAAATCCCAAAGAATTGAGTCACCAGTTATGACACGTCTGCATGCTGATACCAGAATATGTTCATGTCAAACATGTGATATGTGCCTCTTCTCATATTCTATTTTTCTTTGTGGCTTCTCCTTTCTCAAGTTTGACAAGATGCTTCAAAGGGATGTTGTCCATCCCTGGCCAGGAGATGGAGTCCTGGGCTTTAATACAGGCAGCACCATTTACCTTCTTTGTTAGAATTTGCTCAGAGGGTTCAGTTCAAACTCTGTTTCAGGGCTCACTTCATTTCTAAGGCAGTATCAAGTTATGAAGTTACTACAGTACTGAATTAGCATAAGCTGTTGCAATTTTTTGGCATGAACACAGTTTTTATGTAGTTAGAAAAGGTTATTACTATGGTTTTTGGAAGGGAAAAATAAATGGTTGGGGAAATAGATATGATATCATTTTTTCAAAAAATATACGTGTTCCAAATTCCCGGCACCTATCTCAGCCCAGAAAATATGGCCCTGAATTTTAATGCATTTTGGACAAGGGCCCCCAGCTCTCTGTGTATCAGCAGTCTTAATGTCACATCATGTATGAACTAGATGATGTGTTAAGAGAATTGGAAAATACTTTTCACTTCTGGAGATACTCTAGGATTGTTTTTGTTTTATTATTTTCACACTATCACATTGCTTTTTTGGTTTCTACTGGGGAGCCTGGAGATGAAAACTGATTCCTAAGCCTTGAAAATCTTTTATTATGGAGTACAAACCAGTCCCTTATTATGTCAATGGCATGTTCTGGTTTTAAGCAAAGGTACAATGATCTCACTGAATAAATGCAGACCAAGATTCTAGCAAAGTCAATGTAGGTCAATAGATAGGTTGCATAGGAAAACCTCATAGGTCAGAGTCAATGTAACCACTATTTTTGGTCCCGTAAATGTATCACCACAACTCTTGACTGTAATGTGTTACAGGTAGTATTGGAAAGATATCAGTACACGGTGGTCCTAAGTTTTGAAACTTTTCTACTGAAATCATAAGTGAATAACAGAAATTCTGGTCCTCTTTCAGAGGACTAGAATTTAAAATGTTTCCTTTACCCATGAAAATAATTACTGTCTGTCCGAGTTAGAAGAAAATTCAGAGTTTGGCTGGAACAATTCTTGCTTTCTCAAAGTCTCAGGGCTGGTTGGTGATGGAGGAGCTCTCAGAATTCACACTTTCTAATTTAAAGTCCCTGAACTCCTTGGTAATATTCTTTACCATGTCTCTGTGTTTGTGTAGTGACAGAAGCATAATGCTTGGTTTTATAGAGTTGCAACCACTCTGTAATATCAAGCTTTATCTATAGGCAGAATAATGGCCCCAAAGGAGTAAAATTCCTAGTCTCCAGAAACTGTGAAAACATTATGTTAAATGGCAAGGGCAGATTAAGGTTGCAGATGGAATTAAGGTTGGCAATCAGCTAGCCTGAGGCTTGGTAGAGTATCCTAGATTATCCAGGTGAGCAAATGTAACCACAAGTGTCTTTATAAATAAAATAGGAAGCATGAGAGTAGAGTCAGAGTGAAGATATGTGAGAAACATAGTGAATCTATGTTGGCTTTGAAGATGGAAGGGGGCCATGAACCAAAGATGTGGCACCTTCTGGAGGCTGGAAAAGACAGGAAGATGGTTTTTCTCCTAGAATTCTCAAAGGAACACAGCCATGCTGACATGTTAATTTTAGCCCAGTGAGACCCATTTTGTATTTTTTATTTCCAGAACTCTAAGATAATAAATTTGTGTTGTTTTAAGTCACTTAAGTTTGTGGTAGTTTTTTATAACAACAATAGGAAACTAATACACTGTTCAAGGCTATATTCAGTTTAATTTCCTTCTTAGCATACAGGAAGACACCAAATTTCCTTCCTCCTGCTAGGCACAGAGGAGAAAAACTCCCATCAATTATTTCCCCCAGCAAATACTCTGTGGAGCTCAACAAAATTGGTACTTAGGATATAAGACCCATCTAACTCCATTAGTTGCTCAGTGTCTCTGCACCCACCCTAAGCAGCATCGCACCCAAATAAAAGGTACAAACCACTCTGTATCAGTCAGCGGTGTAACAGGGAACAGATGGCTCCTTCAAAAAGAGTAGTTGAAGAGAGAATATTAAAATGGTTATTTGCAAAAGAGTAGGCAGAGTTAAAAGTAGTAGTAAAGAAGGGACGATAAAGCATCTAAGGAGGAGCAACAAAGAGAAACCAAACCTCGGACTAAAAGGGCAAGGCATGGGAGCCATTCCCAAAACTCAGGGAGACCTAATGCTGTACAGGGGAGACCTAATGCAGTAGCTGTAGGCTCTGATAGACAAATGGAGCTCTTGCCAACCTCAGACCATGGAGAGAGGATGCCAGGGGAATAAATACCTTGACCTTTCTTTCTTCCTACACTCTGATTTCAAACTAGTCCCTCCCATTGGCTGAAACCTAATGGAAGTCAGAAGGCAAGCAAGAGTTGTTGATGTAGTCAACAAATGTCCACTCTCCAGGGCACAGACCTGAGAAAAAAGGGAGAGGCATGAATCTAGAAGCCCAAAGAAATAGAACATCTACTTCCCAACTCAATAGACCCTTCTCCCCTTTCCATGATATGAGAGGTCAAACAGGCTTGCTATTATCTGTCTATCTATCTATCTATCATCTATCATCTATCTATCTATATAGTGGAATGATAGTGTGTGATGGGAAAATGAAAAACTATTTCAGGAGCATTTAGATTAAGCTCTTTCCACTGTTATCAATACATAATATGATTTCAGAAAAAGTAAATAGTAACACAACTTAAGTTAAAAATATTTTGGCACATTTGAGATCGGCTTAATAAAAGGGCACCACATTGCACTCTCCTCAAAAACTGTTGGTCAGAATCACCAAGGCCAAAGATAAGATGCTGGCTGGATGCACCATTAGTACAACCCAGCACACCATTTCTTACAGTGCTACATACAATTTATGGGATTATAATTTTTTGGCCGAGAAACAACAAAATATTTACTAAAATTTGTTTACATGGCCTTCTGATGTAGTAAGACAGATTTCCATGGACTTTTCCGTTATACTTACAGAAAATAAAAGATAGAGAATGAACTCGCCTAAAGATCAAGAATGAATCCAAGGAAGTAAGCTTAATGCATTTACTAGCATTCTTAAACTGACTAGAAGATATTTACCCTTCCTAAAAAAATAATAATAATAATTTAGACTTCTCTGTAGTCAAAAGTGCCATTGGTCTAAAGAGACTGTTCAACTTCTGACCAGCACTTCTGGGTTAGTAGATGCCAGGTCACAATATAGAGAGTCACTAAACTTGGAGTCATCTTAGACTTGTAATCCCATTGAATATGCTGGATTCCTTCCGCATTACTGACCTGCATAAAGAAAAGCTCAAGGGGTGGGAATGTGAAATCTGTACACACAATACCATCATGCTGAAACATGAACCCTGGATTGTAGTCCTTTCTACTTCAGCTACTGGATGAAAGCAGGAAGCTCTGCTGCCTTCAATCCCATCACTCAGCCCTTCCTAAGTGTTAATAAACACAAGAGAGAAGCAGCATTAAGATCAGCATGAGCCCTGAAATCCTGGAGGTCTTTCATCATCCAGTGGCGATGGTGATGAGTGAAGCCATGTCTCATAATGTGTGAAACCCCTGTGGGTTGCAGCCAGTGAAAATAAGTCATAGGCTTTGGGCCCGTGCAAGTTACCCTCCAGTTTTCTAGTAGTTATTCATGTCCTCGGTGTTAGAGGTTGGACATAGCCTAAGGTACATTTACACGTAGTAGCAAAGGACCCAGTTCTGATGGCAAAAATTGTGTAGGGTGTCAATGAGGACAGAAGTTGGCTTTGTATCAAACATGTACAAAGAGCCAAGTTTACCTATATTCAGTTTCCTAATTATCATTTGTTTCCAAATTGGCTGTATTCTTTTCATTCTGCCTTTCCAATTAGAAGAATCAATAATATTTATTATCATATAAATGCTACTTCTAACATCACTAAATTTTCTTCAAACTTTGATGTGACAATTCCACAAGATTTTAAATAATATCCAATACTTTGTAGAATGTTTGCATTTCCCATTGCCAAAATATTTGGGGATGATACTCCTATCCAAATATACAGCAGAGTAAATAAGGCAGAAAAGAATGTTTTTGTATTTAATACATAAGGTGATATTAACATTAATATGTTCTGAAGGCGTTTGGACCTTCACTTTCTCCCACACACATTGGCATAATTTCAGATAGAAAAACTTTTGACATTTAATCTACTTAGCAAAAATCTTAATTTCCTACTAAAGTCTTGGTAGTCATTAGTGCTAGTCACATGTATTTATAGTTTTCTTCATCCCTGGTACATGGCAGGCTACGTGTCCCCCTTGAAGTCAGATAAAACCATCTGACTTTCTTTAGCTACTGAAGAGTGAGTAGAACTACTGTGTATCAATTCTGGGCTGAAGCCTATAAGATGTATGCATGATCTGCTTTGTTCCCACGTCCCTGCCATAGGTATGAATGATATTCTAGAGGTTGGATCTCCCTCAATCTGGGGCCTCGGAGTGAGGACAATATGAAGAAGGGCCCCTGCTACTCTAAGATGAATGTGCAGAATGAGTAAGGACCCTCCTACATGCACTAGGCCTACCCTCTCTGCTCTCTCTGGAAATGACTAAACTTTTCACACAATCACACACATACACACAAATGCCCACATGGCCCTAAGGTCTAAACACTCTTTCACAGGTGTGCTCTATTTCACAGCCCACACTGGCATTTAAGATACTTGAAATTATTGGGGTTATTACCAAACACAGCCATGCCTCTCCTGATAGAAAAAAGATAACTTTAACCTTGCCACAATTTACATCTCTCACAACAAAGGGTCAATGAGAGTAAAGACAGTGTATTTGGGTAAAGGAAGCATGAGTTTTGTAGTCACCTTGATCTGGTTGAAGTAGAGGGTTCAGCACTTACAGCTCTATGATCTTACAAAGCCACTTAGTTCAAACAATTTACTTTTCTCATCCGTGAGATGAGATAATACTATGTCTTTTGCAGAATGCTATGAAGGATAAATGAGATAACTAATCTCAAGTAACTAGCTCAGGATAAGTAGTGACCATCAGTGTCTATTTTTTTCTTCCACTCTGATCCCTCCTGATAATGAAGTATCAGAAGAACGAACTGACAAGACCAGGGGTGGACAAATTATAGCCAACAGATCAAATTTGGCCTGCTGCCTGTTTTTGTAAAGAAGATTTTATACGATCACTACCACATTCATTCATTTATGAAATGTCTATGGTTTCTTTCGTACTACAAATGCAGAGCTGAGTAGCTGTAACAGAAACTGTACGGACCACAAACCCTAAAATATTTAGAATTCGGATTTTTTCAGAAAAAGTTTGCTGACCTCTGGACTAGATTCATTTATAACGTGGGCAACTCAATTTCTCATACAAATCTAGTCCTGGACTTATTTTCCCAGGACAGCTCAATATTGCGTTGTGTACTAGTTGTAGGTTACGGAAGATTGGGGTCAAATGATCACTGCCTGGTGTGTGACATTACCCAAGATTTTACAGTGAGTCATGAAGCATACTAAAGGGCAACCAAAAGGGATGCTCTAAGTTTACTTCTTTAATGTCCTAAATTAGCACTTGTGTTTTCACTTAATAATTTATTTCACAAGTATGTGTTTAAATGCCAGCTATATGCCAATGAACTATGTTAAACACTAAGGATATGAAGATAATTAAGGTACAGTGTTGCAATCCAGAAGCTCCTAGTCTAACAGAGTGGGAAATACATAAATAAATAAATAAATAGTTACAATTCAATGAGATAACAGCTAATAAATACATAAGCATACACACATAAGCAAACTAGAGCAAGGAGATGAAAGAAGGTGGTATCTGAGCAGAATATACCAGATTCCTTGACATAAAGCATCCCACAGTGAGAACCTCTGCCTATGAGCATGTGGAAGCAAAAACTAGCTGGAGCATCAAGGCACTAAGCAGACCCCAGGATAGATGGAGCGTGCACATGCCATAATCTTATTAGAGATTTCAGATAGTACCTTGATCTGGATCCTATTTGGTTCCCCAGCTTTCATTTCTGGGGAATGTCTTGTGACATTTCTCTTGACATCAGCTTTGGCACTTCAATATCACCACCACAATTTATTCTTTGTTAGACCTAACTTGGTTCTTGTTGCCTAGATCTGGACTTGCTCAGAGCCATAATGACTTTTTCATTTGGCTCAGAAACCTCACCCCGAGCTTTAGATCTTCTCTTACTGGCCCTAATATGCTCACTCCCTTACTCACTTCTGACCTAGATGTGCCAGTGAACTTTGCCCTTCTCCTACTATTACAATCCCAATTTGATTCTGTTGAGTGGAGTGTTATCAAAAAGAAAGATTTTTTTCCAAGGAGCCAATACAGACAGTTCTTACAGTTGCATGGGACATAACATTTAAAGTTACAGAGGTGTGAAAAAGTAAGGTGCGTTTAGTTACTCAAATAAATCTGATATAGATAGTGTATACTAAAGAACAAAGAGTGACAGAAGATTAAACTAAAAAATAGTCAAGAGCCAGATTGCGGAAGACCTGGGAAATCATGTAAAGGAACATGTCCTTCATTCTGTGGCTAGTCAAGAATCACTGTCAGATTTTAAACAGAGAGACATGTGATAATATTTGTGTCTTAAAATATTGCTCTGGAAACAATATGGTTTGTAATTGCAAGAAGAGCATAGAAGTCTTAAGAGAAAGAAAGTAGTTACCTAGCAGTTGTCATAAGCCAGGTAAGAAATGAGCGATATATTTGAGAAGGAACTGCAGAACTGATGCATATTTGGATAGGTGGTGAGGAGAAAAAAGCAGTCTAGAACAGTGCTTCTCAAACTATCTTAATCAAGTTCAATTTATAAAATTCATAGCCACTGAGGAGCAATACTTTTGTAAAATAAAACAAAAGAAAATGATCATGTGCTTGGATGTGGCAGAAATGTCAAACCGCTATAAAAGTTTCTAATGCTTACTTTCAATTTGTGTATTTATCATGCCACAGTGTAATCTGTGGTGCAACACTCATCCACAGACCACACTTTGAGTAGAACTGTGCTAGAAGGCCTCCAGGGTTTCTGGTTTGGATGACTAGATGGATGGAGTGGACGTTAGCCAACTTAAGGAACAGAGGGAAAGTGGATTTAAAGGTTGAGGATGAGTTTCATTTTAGATATGTTATTCTTGATGTCCCAGTGGAACACAGATGGAGAAATCCATGAGGTTGCTGGCAATTCAGCTTGTATGCGTTTCATTTGTAGAGAATGTCTCACATATGGTAAGTATTTAGTAAGGTTTTTTTAAATGCATAAATGGAAGCAAACTTCCCATTTAATTGTCTGCAAGGTAAGTACACTGTGCCTATTAGAACAAGCAAGACAGGATATTGGAATAAATATCATCTAATGATAGCATTCTAATATCAGACTTCTGTGATTACACCACAATCTGAAAATCTGAAAAAGAAGACCATTAAAACAGTTCATGACAAGAAAAGTTGACTTCCTGCACTAAGGAAAAATGGTATAAGGCCGTCATTTTTTTCTCTCTACTTTATTTATTCATTACCAGTAGCATACTTCATTTGTCTGCTACATGATATTTGACTAGATCCAAGTTTACCGAGGAATCACAGAAGTTGGCCAAGTTGTTTTGGTAGAAGGTACAAATCTCAGTCCACACAACTCAAGTGCACAAGGCATGTAATGTTTTCTGTATGTGATACTACTTTCATTTGTAACCCATATTCTGCCAGGAGAAGAATAATTAATCTGCCTTTTACCCAAAGTTGCATCTATATAACTATAGAGTGCTGGCATGGTGTGGGCTGTCTGATTGTGGGTGGCCAACACCATCTGATCTCTCCCTGCCTTTCACTCAGTTACTTCAACAACCCTCATTCTTTGGGTCCCCATCCCTGATCCACAGCATTCACTGCTGTGATATCCCCTGCGCTGACTTCACAATCTCTCAGCCATTTCTTAGTCCTCCTCCATGCCTCCCTGGTCAGGAAACTTCATGGGACTAAGACCTTCCACTACTATTGTGCTTTTACATGCTTGAGAAATCATTTGACTGCTTCCTACACTGTACTTTGAAGGAATTCATTCAACAATCTCTACTGGCAAGTATCTTCTGAGCTTGAGGATGAGTTTCATTTTGTTCCAGGCCCCTTTCTAGACTCTTGGGGTACTTCAGTGAGCAAAACTGACTAAAACTTCTGGCTTCGTGAAGGATGCATTCTAGGATGAGGAAATAAATGATAAATAATAAGCATAATAAATAAGTTTAATAACATAGTATGTTGGAAGTTGATTAAGTTATGGAATAAAGCAGAGCAGGGTAAAGAAGGTTTAGGAGTGCAGGCTAGGGGTCGTGGTTTGGATTTTTCAATAGGCTTGTCAGAATGGAGCTCACTGAGAAGGTAATATGTGAGCAGAGGAGAGAAGTGAAAAAGTTTGTCAAGGGGTAGTTAGGGAAAGGTCATTCCAGGCAGAGGGAAGAGCAGGGTGCAAAGGCTTGGGGATAGGAGTAAATCTCCTCAGGGAATAGCAAGGAGGTCACTGTGGCACAGTGAGCAAGGGTGAGAAAAGCAAGAGACACATTCAGAAAGGGAATTGGATGGGCTTTTACTCTGGGTGAAATGGGGAATTCATGGAGAGTTTTGAGCAGAAGAGTGACATAACCTGACTTAGGTCATCAAGGGACTGCTCTGGTTGTATGTTGAGAACACACTACAGAAGGAAGGTTGGAGCAAGGGGATGCATTTTAGTAGCAATGGAGGTGGGGTGAAGTTTTTGCTTCTGGATGTATTTTGAAGGTAGAGCCAACAGAATCTCTTATTGGATTGGATATAGGGTGTGAGAAGATGAGTCAAAAATGATGTCAAGGTTTTATCCTGAACACTGGAGGAATGAATTACCATCAGCCTGGCAGGGCAAACTGTGGACAAAAAGTTTTGTTGAACAGTATCAGGCCCTACACTTTTGCTCTTAGGCCATGTTTCTACACATTGGTATTCCCATTGCTAAATACAGTGCCTACCACTGGGTAAGCAGAAAAATACATGCTGAGTGGGCAAATGAGTGAATGGATAATTAAATACATTCCCCACAGGGCAGGCAACCTGAGGTCTTGCTGCTTTTTTGGGTAGTACCCAGGAAGCACAGGGCAAAATTACTCTCTGCTTGCGGATTCCTAAAAACCGTCTGAAGTTCTTTGACCCTCTTTCATTCCCATCCAGGGACCGTCAGTCTGGTAGAGTGGGAGAGTACCAGGTCCATTTGCTGAGACATAAATCTCAGCTCCCTTGCTTCCATTACAGCTATCCTTCCCCATCTACCAGTCTAGACAACTTTTATCTATTTCCAGGAAAAAAAAAAACACCTAATTGTATATATCCTCCAAATCCAAAGATTTTATCCTCGGGTTTCAGCTTTGAAAACACCAGAGTTAAGAATCATAATCTCAGAGCACCTGGCTGGCTCATTTGGTAGAGCATATGACCCTCGATCTCGGGGTTATAAGTTTGAGCCCCATGTTGGGTGAAGAGGTTACTTAAAAATAAAATCTTTAAAAAACAAAAAAGAATTGTACTCTTATTCCCTGAATTTAAATCAATTGATCTAAATGTGGCAGGATAAATATTTTAATGCATTAACCGGTGGCATGTCACTGATTGAAATGGGGAAAGGCAAGAGGCTCAAGGGAATGCCAGGAATGAAATACACCAGTTAATATATCAAATATTATGCTATTATTTTTTGATCATTTAGATGAAACAGATTTGCCCCCAGAATAGGCTCTGTCTGCACAATCATCTTGTAATTGTTATCAGCTTGCCCATTGATCCAGAGTAAATTAGCCTGATGGTATTTAAGTAAAACAGATTCTGTCCACGAAATTATGCAAAACATAACAGTGTTGACACTGGTCATACTGTGCAAGCTAATAATTAGACATTGTGTATTTCATTTTCTGAACTTTCAGAGAGAACATTAAACAGCAAGGCATTTGTTAATGGTAGAACATTTCCAAGGGAAAATGGCTGGCAGGAGAATTGAGGGGCAGAGATCAACAGTGCGCAGTGAGGAGAGTGAAATGTGAAGGGGGCTGAGGAAAGAGCAGAGAAATAGATCCTTCAACAACAGGACAGAGCATCCCCTACCTTCACATTCCGCCAGTGCTACCATCCTATCTAATTACTTCTTTTTTATAGGTTAATCTCTACCTCTTGTTTATGAAGATGCCAACTTCTTGTGCACTCATTAAACAAAAACAGATTCTTTAACTCATGAGGGAGAGTTTCTGAAACCCTTGAAAATCACAAATTCATAAAGATCACCATTATACATCATTTTCTCTATACAATGTAGTTTCACCTAACTGCAAAAGTATATGTAAATGATCCAACTCTCACTTGATGATCAGCTTCTGTCCTGGCTGCAAACACTTACTGAATTCATTTCACAAATCTTGCTTTTTATAATTTTCCTAAAGAACATATGGTTAGCTTGTTTCTATCATAGCTTCTAGTCACCAAGGAATTTAAGATTTCACTCTTAATCCAAAAGGTCTATTTTCTGGCGAAAAACTAATAATACTTTTTTTTAGTCTCCTTCAACTACCTTATCATTCTAGAAGTTGTTTTTATTTCAAGCAACATTTATAATATTCTCTTACAGAAGAAAAATATTTTCATACACACACAAGATTATAAGTTGAGCCCCACCCCATCCCCAAATGCACACATCCTGGGCTGCACCCTGGCTTCTGGCCACATTAGTCTCTAAGAAAGTGAGTCTTGTTCACCAACTTCTAGGATTCAAATTAATCTCTCAGCAAAATTGCAAATTATTTCACGTCATGAACTTATGCATTACCTGCAAAGAGACAACCACAAATGTTAAATTCATGAAGACAAAGGTTTTACTCTTATTTCTTTTGAAAATAGAGCAATTTATTTGAAGTGAGCTTATACAAAATCATAGTAGCACAGGCTAAATTTGAAGAGCTCTTCATTCATAGAACAAAAATCTAACATAATCTCTTAGGTACTATGAATCATGCAGAGATGATTCTCTTTTGGCCCCTGCCCCCAAAGAGCATATAGTCTGCCTTGAAATTTAACCACTCATTCAACAAATGTTTGTTGAGCAGCTGCTATGTCCCAATCACTCTCATAGGTACTAGGCATAGAGCAGTGAACAAGATAGGCAATGTTCCCACTCTACTGCAGGAAGATAAACAATTAATAAACAAACAAATAAAATTGTAGGTAGTGATAAGTGCTATGGTAAAAATATAGCAGGACATTGTAATCAAGAATGACCAGAGAAGGGTGCCTGGGTGGCTCAGTTGGTTAAGCAACTGCCTTCGGCTCAGGTCATGATCCCGGAGTCCCAGGATCAAGTCCCACATCGGGCTCCCTGCTCAGCAGGGAGTCTGCTTCTCCCTTTGACCCTACCCCGTCTTGTGCTCAATCTCTCTCACTCTCTCTCAAATAAATAAAATTAAAAAAAAAAACTAAAAACATTATTTAAAAAAAAAAAAGAATGACCAGAGAATCTTCTTTAAATTAAATCAGAGATCAGGCAAACTATGGTCTGTGCCAAATCCTGTCTGCCATCTTGTCTCTGTATGGCCCATGAGCTAAAAACAGTTCTCACATTTCTAAATGTAAAAAAAGATCATTGGTTTTCCATGAGAACAGTTGCTCAAGCATTGAAGGCATTGCATGTTGGCCTGCAGAGCCTACATGTTTCACTGTCTGGCCCTTTACCAGAAAAAGTTTGCAGACCCCCAGATTAGGTGACCAGGATAGGACTTTCTGTGGAGGAGATGTTCAAACTGAGAATTGAATGGCAAGGAAGAGTCAGCCATGGAGAGATATGGGGAGAAAAAATGCCAATACAAAGATCTCAAGGTGGAAATGGGATTGACATATTCCAAGAAGATAAAGAAAGCTAGTGTAGCTGGAGGGTAGGCAATGGAAGAGCTCAGAGATACAGTGGAGCTGGGGTGGGGAGGGGAGCTACACAGTACAAACCAGGCCTGAGTGAATAGGGATAATTCAATTTAAAATACTCAAGGATTGGAAATGGCAATCCTTGATGGCTGCATAGTACTTCATTATGTGGTTGTTTCCTGATTTTATTCTTTTCAATGGATGGTATTTCAGCTATTTCCAGATTTTCTAATTTATTGACAAAGTTTCTGTAAGCCCCATGTAAGTATCTTGACAAATTTTTGGAAGTAAATCAGCGAGGTAAATTCTTGGTAGTCAGTCAAATGCCACAGACATTTAAGAATTTGATAGCAAAGTGGGTATCATGGATCAGTTGGGAGTAGGGAAAGAGGAGGGCATTTGTAGTAAAAATGATGCAAGCAAAGGTTGGGAGTAGGAACCTCACTGACATGCATGAGACCGAGTGCCATCACTGGGTGGGCTAGAGCAAAGAAAGTGTAATTTAACTGGGAAAAGGGTAACGTAGATTTATAGAACATAGAGAAGATCCTGATATCCATGGATCCAGATAGAGTAGGATGGAGAACCATAATGCTTACATGTTCCCTGCTTCTGTGACTGATCTGAGATTAAGAGGGAAGAAAACATAGTTGTTCTTTTGGGTCTCCTGATGCTGCTCTTAAGAGTTGTCTTATCTTCAGAAGATGTGGACTGATGGTAGTGGGGGAAAATGGAAACTGCTCTGAGTAAAAGACCAAGTGGAAAGTGCCTAGACTGGTTATGTAAACTTAAATGATGACCTTCCTTGACTCTTGTCTTCCTCAACTTCCACAGTTTAGCTCACATGTGTTGAGCTTCTGTTGTGATGTGAAACTGAGAGTTCCAAAGAGAGGAAGGAAAATAAATTGAGCTGCTGCCCTCAGTGAGCTTCTATTCTAGTTGATTTCCACAGGAAGAGCTAAAGGCTTTCTTCTTGGTGGGGTTTCAGCCCATCTGTACCCCTCTGTCACAGCACTTCTCACACATATTTTATAACTAATTGTTCAGCAGATCACCCCCACTGTGAGCATCTACAGGGTACTAATTCCATCTTACATATATCCTCAGTACCATACCTAGTTGTTGCTACCTACAAGGTGGAAGGTACATATTTGATTGAATAAATGAACAAGCCAGTGATTAAATATGATCTCATTCAATAGAGGCCATAGGGAACACACACACACACACACACACTCTCGTTTCCTATCAATCTCTGGCTTTCAGGTGACAATAAAACAACCTGTCAATTCAGTTAATCCTGTACAGGCCAGGGGTACGGGGCAGGGATCAGTTCATTAAACTTGTCAAAGTGGATCAATCTCTCCTTTTAAACTGTGATTCTAGTTTCACCAGAAGATAAATCTCTCTGGGCTCCAGATTCTCATCCTGAGAAGCCCCACAAGCGGTCAGAATAGCAAACGTTGGGGAGCCAGCTAGCCAGCACTGTGAATGTCAGCCCCACCATTACTTTAGGCAGCTTTCTCTGTGCCTCAGTTCTTAAGTAAAACGAGAATAAAAACATCAGCCTCACAGAACTGTCTGGAATAAAGGAGACTATGATTAACTCAGAATCTAGAACATAGGAGATGTTGAGTATATACTTAGTGTGGATCATTTTCATACTCAGTATGTATGCCCTTCTCCATTTCTTAACTAGATTGGAAGCTCCTTGAAGGCAGAGCCCATGTATTAGAACTCTGTATCCTGCCTTGATTCATAGCGCAGGGAAGATGGTAGCAACTTGGTAAATATTTGCTGAATGGTTTGAAGAAAGGATTTCAATAAGCTAAAGAATTATTTGTACATTTCTTTCAGAAAATGGAATTTACTAATTATAAAAGTAATGTATGATCATTGTAGGTAATTTTTAAAATACAGAGAAGTATACAGAATTAAAATCATTCATTATCCCAAATAAGAAATAGAAATAATATCTGAAAATGTTTTGGTCTATTCACTTCCAGTCTTGTTTTTTTTCTATACACTTTATGTATGCACATTTTTTTCTTAAAAAAATAGACTGATACTGTCCCTATTGACTTGTAACCTGTTTTTATTTCTCTGCTTTGCAATGAATTATAAGTATCTTCAAACGGCTCTGTTTTTTGAAAAACATAATAAGGGGGTAATAATATTCTCTTGTACCATAAATCATTTACCATTTTCAATGGTTAGACATTTATGTTGTTTCTAATTTTTCACTATTTGAAATAATGCTAAGATGACTAAACTTGTACATAAATATTTAACCACATCTCTGATTATTCTGTGACATTTACACATTCCTGGGAGGCCATCTAGCATAGCAGTAAAAAAAAAAAAAAAATCCAGATTATGAAGACACCCTATCCTAAGTTAAAACCTGAGCTTTACTATTAACTATAGCTATGTGTCCCGAGGCAATTACTTAACCTTTCTGAGCCTCAAAAATGTATAAAAGGAGAAGTCATTTCTATATATGCTTATTTGTGAGTACAAGTTTACAATTGTGTGATATAATTAAATAGAGTGAATAGATCATGTCTACACAGATTATGTCTATATATGCACTCTATACCAGTGCACCTATTCTTAGTGCAGCTGAAACAAGTTAGGTACACATTCTAGGGTTTTAGACACTTTCTAATGTGACTATTGTTTATGTGTTCAAATAGATGAGTAAAGGTGAGAAACAAGTGCTATATTTCACTGAGTGCTGTTAATTGAGTGATTTTGCTAATTAATATACTACATCCTAACTGTGAATAGATAGAGATGTTAATTGTCTTCTTTATTACAAAGATGGAGTTAATGCCAAGGATTTGAGACAAATAGCACTTAACTCCCTGAACTCTGGATGAAGAGGGAGATGGATGTTTGCTTTTGATCACTCCAGTTTTTTCATGATCTGAATCAACAAGTACTCCTTATAGCTTTGAGTCATGGTTCTAATTAGTAGTTCTCCTGGTCCTGGTTTACAAAGTAAAATATAAATCAAAAGATTATTTGTAAATTCCAACAAGCTTTCTGGGCTCACGCCATCTTCATAAAATAGTTTAAATGCCACCCGCTTGTTAAAAATGCTTTCCCTATGCCAAAATATTTATACTAGTGAATTCAAATTACATTTAAAAGGAATGGGTATTTTAAAGCTATGGATGTATTACGTAATGCTTTCACAAATAATGGGGTATATGATAAGTAAGTTCATACCTAAATAGAGAAAATGTATTCATATATGTTAAGAACTTCAAAGCAAAAATTAATAGGAGAGTGTGATGATTATGAAAGGATCGTGTAGGTGGCATGTCTAATCCAGAAAAAAATATTCAGAGGAATTTTCACCCACAAAAATCCCTTGCTTTGCCAAGGTACAGAAATCAAAACATAGCAAAGTGAACATTGGCCCTGAGTTTTGCCCAAACATCTAAAATTAAAAAAAAAAATTAAAGGGAACATTTTATTCCAAAACTGTGAACTCCTTTATATGAAATAGAGGAGTCTATACCATATGTAGGGTTAGGTAGGAATCTATCCTTTGCCTGTGAAAGGTGGGTGAGATATTTGAATTGTAGATTAACAGTTCAGTTTAAGAATTGCCAATTCTCCATACCAGGTATAACCACAGTGCCTACTCAGTGTGCTACTTGAATGAGTCATTCATATCTTTAATTGGTTATTTGGTGTATTGTAGGGATTATCCCAGCCTCACTAGACCATCAGCATCATGGGAGCAGGGACAGGTCCTCCCCACTACCTCTGTAGCTTCAGCATGTGGAGCAGAGTACGTTCTCAGTGCATATATGTTGCATGAATGAATAAATGCATGAATGAGTTGGTGTGTGTCTTTCTTTCACCCTCCCTCCTGGTTAAGTCAGTGAGAAGATAACTTCTATTTCCTGTCTCTTGAAGTTTGCAGATTTAGATTCCTATTTTCTGAAACTGCCTCCTGTGTTTGCCCTAGTACTACCCCATTTTGTAATGGACCTGCAATCTGCTTCTGAATAGGAGTCACAGAAGGGGTCAAAATGATTGCTCCACAGTCACAAAGTTGTTTGTTTGTTTGTTTTTTAACAATATTAGTGTAGCACACTGTATTTGTAGTACCTGATATGAATATCACAATATTATATGCAAGTACACACATATGTGGTTGAACACAAATAACCTAACAATCCAATACAAACTATTAGTATCTTATGTTTTTCTGGTATCCAAAGTGAAGACTCTAGGTTTCTACGGCATCTTAAATTCCTACAAATTACTGAGTGCTGCCCCCTCCCCAAGTGAGAGATTTTCTCAGGAACAGGCACTACGTATCTACTCTTACCTGATTTGTGGCTCTGGAGGCCTAGGAGGGATCAACTGAATGGATGTTTAAGTCAGGAAGATTGAATGAGTTGGCTCCATGGCATTCCTAGAGTTGCACAAAGCCTAGAGGGAAACTCCAGGCTCCTCTTTAAAAAAGAAATCCAAGCCACTACCACTTTAGCAGCAACATATTTGCTTCACATTCCTCATAGTCTTTAACCTCTTATACTGAACAAGCAGAATAATGTGAACCCTAGCACAATAAAAATTATCATGTAAGCATAGGCATTTCTTTTCTTCCCTTCTCTTGTGTCATAGAGACTCACTTACTGTTATGATTATTTTGATATCTTTCCAAATGTGTTTTCGTTGTCCAAAACAATTATTCATAAATATCCACTGATTTTACTTTTTTAATTTTTTAAACTTTATCACTCACAAAGAAATTGCAATATTGCATTAGTTTGAAGTAAGGACCTGATAGGAATCCTTAGCTTCAACAGGGAGAACAATGGTTTCTTGGACTCAGGGTGGTAGGGAGTGTTACTGCGTTTATTCTTATTTCTCATTTTAATGTTCACCATGAAATAGCATATTGCAAAATCATTGCATTCCTTTGTATCTTAGTCTCACTACCTCTTAAATGAAAATGAGATTATTCCCACTTGTGTCACAAGGACAAGAGGGACTCTGGGAAGACTTAAACAGCCTCTAGAAAAGTCTCTCAAAAGACCACTTTTTGCCTCTGAAAGGCACACTGTAGCCTCATGGCCAATGAAGGTGCAGGACTGAAGAGTACAGCAAATTAAACTCAAGTTTTTGCAACTGTCCCACCTCCCACTCCTCACCTTCTCTCCAGTTTTGGAAATCTCTGGCTCTGTTGGCTCTGTCTGATCCTAACCTTAAAGCTCTCAACTTCAGTTTATTATGCAGGGGGGCTCAATAGCCTAGGTTTCAGAGTTAGCCAGCCCATGTTCAAATCCCTATTCCTCAATGCTTAGCTTATGGTGTTACTAAACAAATAACCAATCAAAACCTCAGCTTCCTCATCTGTTAAATGAGGCTGCTCATACCCAGAGGAGTAGAGTAATTACTCAATAAATGATAACAATATTAATATCCCTTAGCTAAGGGACCTGGGCATAAATTATCTAAATATTGTTGGGATAATGAAGGGTAAATGGAAGGCAGGTTTCTCACTACATGGGCACATGTATAAACAAGTATCCTACGTGAGTAGAAACAACTATATGATACACCAGTCCAAGTTAAAGTCAACAACAATGGAATAATTAAAACTGCAACCTATAACTAAAAGTAAGGGTCCTATTTTTTTCTCCCCTACTTTTTAAATAGTCTGGACCACTATCAGTTACATGTTGAATATCTATATGCTATCCTGCTGCCATGGTAACTGTAATAAAGAAACAGAAAATGGTATAAGGAGTTTCCCAAAAGGAGCAGATAAGAATGATACACATCAAATAATTAGAGAAAAATATAGCACCTACAATAAGGTGGCTAAGACTTTAGAACAAACTATATTAGATGGAAAGGACTTTTGGGTGTAAACTTGACCACAAATGGGGTCAGAGTGAACAAAAAAGGAGAAAGAGTATCTTTAGCAAAAAGAACATCATAACCAAAGATTGGAGAGAAACAGCAACATGAAATATTTTGGGACATAGTTTGGCGGAGGGTGCGATGCTGACTGTATGCAAACTGAAGGTGTGTTGCAAGGTTGTAGGCACCACACTTAGGTAAGTGGGCTAGGGCAGCACCATGGAGAGCACAATGCCTGCAGTTGGTGCACCATTCATTAAGAATAGGAAGCAAGAGAATAAGCAAGTGTTGTAAGAATTCCTCATTCGCACAATGGGATAGCAGCAGAAGAAGTGAAAAGTGGGAAGAGTCAGTTGTAGGGCTGCATTTTTCGCACTCATAACTCATATGCAGAAAAACTGTACCCCTAAATTGGTCTTTAATTAATTTGGCCTCTTTACACCTGCACATCAGTGAAGCAAAGATAAACTGAATGCCTAATCTGGTTTAAAACATTGTCCTATCTAATAACCATCTACACAGTCCTTCTATCTCTCGCTGAGTATCTCTTGGACAATGGCACTCAGTCTCTAAGAGCATCTCCATCTCCCCTTCTTTTCTAAGATGATGTTCAGGTGTATGAAGGGAAGAGGGTGACTTCTGTGTCTTCATGGACTTGGGGAAGAGGGAAAGGGCTTTGTGTTGGTCCTTGGGTGAGAACTGGCCTGCATCCACTGACCTCAGCCCTAAAGTCTTTTCCCTAAAATGTCACTTTCCCAGCTAGACTTGCAGGGGCAATCTCCCTTTTATGTGCCTTGTAATCTGATCTCTCTCAGTGTATCCAGAACTTGGGAAAACACCCCAGCTGACCTGGCCTCACTTTTTACTTACTCCAGCCACACACAGTGTTGCACCATCTACCAATCTACCTGCCCAGTGATCTGTCTCTAACCTCTGCTGTCAGCCCCTCTCCCTGCCATGCGGTGCCCAGTCGCAGGGTTTGAACCAGGCCAAAACTGAGAATGCCTATGGACAGACTATGGAAAAGCATGAGAACACTACAATGCAGATCCCACCTCTCTCTGATATGTTGTGCCCCCTAGTTTAATTTGCTGGGGCTGCACTCCAGGTTGACACATGGCAGCTCTGCCTGCTCTTGTTAGAACCTAAACTAGAGAAGAAAAAAATCTGGACTTCAGTTATTTTTTTAATGGAGAACCTTATAAAACTTTATTGTGTGACATTAAAGACAACCAGATAAATGGCACAATATACCATATTCATGGATTGGGAGACAATACCATAAAGGTATTATTGCTTAACTGTTTTGTATGTAAAATGCAATCAAAATCCAAATATAGCAATTATTTTCTGAAACTTAGCAAGCTCATTCTAAAATTAAATCATCAATGAGATTTCACCACAATCAACAAATTAGCTAAAATCAAGATGTCTGACAGTAATAAATATTGGAGAAGGTATGGAGAAATGCAGTCTCTCAAACACCATGGTGGCAGTGTAAATTGGCACAACAATTTTGGAAAATACTTTGGCCTTATCTACTAAAAGTAGATAAATACATGTTGTCGGTTGAATGGTATGCCCTAAAAAGATAAGTTCAAATCCTACCCCTGAGCATTTGTGAATGTGAACTTATTTGGAAATAGTATCTTTGCAAAGGTAATTAAGTTAAAATGAGGTCATACAAGATAAGAATGGCCCCTAATCCAATGGCTGATACCTGTGTAAGAGGAAGGAGAGAGGGTTTAGAGAAAGGCAGAGACCCAGGCACACAGGGAAGGTTAAGTGAAAATGGAAACAGATTGTTATGCTGCCACAAGCCAAAGGTTTCTGATGACCATGAGAAGCTAATAGAGCTAAGGAAGGCTTCTTCCCTAGGATCTTCAGGGGGAGCAGGGCTGTGATGACACCTTGATTTCAGACTTCTAGTCTCTAGACTGTGAATAAATAAATTTCTGTTGGCTTAAATTGTCCAGTTTGTGGTACTTTGTTATGGCAACCACAGGAAACTAATACAATAGGCACACCCTATGACCCAGCAACTCCACTCTTTGGATATACTGTATAGAACATACACATATAGATATACCATGTGTTACACATGTGGTCATGTGTAAAATTATATTTATAGCAATTTTTCATAACATTGAGCTAGAAATAACTCAAATGTTCATCAATAGTAAATGGATAAATTTTATTCATTCAACACTGTGCATGGAGTGCTTACTATACATTAAGCACTGTTCTAGTCCTTTGTGGAATTTATATTCCAATTGGAGAAGACAGATGATAAAAAATATAGAGGTATAGATCAAATTACCTGATAGAAACAGATCAGAGCTGTGGAAATAAAAATGTACAACAAGGTAACGGGGATTGGAAGTACCAGGTTGGTGTAAATTTCAACATTACATCAGGGGTCAGGTGTTGTGGACTGAATTGTGGTATCCCTAGATTCATATGCTGAAGTTCTAACACCCAATACCTTAGAATGTGACTATATTTGGAGATAGAGCCTTTAGAGAAAAAATTTTAAATGAGGTCCTTAGGGTAGACCCTAACCCAATCTGATTGGTGTCCTTATAAGAAGGGGAGATTAGGACACACAGAGAGACATCAGGGACATGCATGTGCAGAGAAAAGACCATGTGAGGACACAGTAAGGAGTGGCCATCTATAAGCAAGAAGAAATCAAACCTGCTGACACCTTGATCTTGGACTTCCAGTCTCCAGCACCGTGAGAAAATAGTTCTATTGTTGAAACCATTCAGTCTGTGATATTATTTTATTATGGCAGCCCAAGCAAACCAATGCATCAGGTTAGGCCTCACTATGATGAGATTTGCACAGATTTTTGTAGGAGAATCTGAGGGAAGAATGTTTGAAGCAGAGGAAACAGCCACAGTAAAGAATACTGAATCAGGAGCTTGCCTTATATATTTGAGGAGCAGCAAGGAAATCAAGTGTCTGAAGGAAAGCTAGAGTATGAAGTGGGTTGGAGGACATTAGAAAGAGTTGAAGAAACAGGGTGATGAGAAACAGTAAGTGGGGCATAGAATATTATTATGGGGACTTTGGCCTTTACTCTGAAGGGGATAGGAAGGCATTTCAGGAGGCTATGGAAGAATGAGATGCTTCATAAACTGCTAAAGGCAATGCAAATTGTACAACCATTTTGGTCAGACTTAGATTTCAAAACAATCATTCTTTTCTTCTTCTTTCCCCCCTTCCTAAACAATTTAATCCAAAAGCCATCTGGTAGCATAAGCAAGGGAGGCATCCATACCAGCAAAATGGAGGGATGGGGCCATGGTGACCCAGAATGGGTGTCAGACCCTAAGTGAAGTGAGAAGGACAGCCACACAGGAAGCCTGCCTAGCACAGGGTGTCAGACACCGAGCAGGGTAAGGAGAGCATCTATGTGGAGGACTGGCCGGACAAGAGTCCTGGAGCCCAAGCAGGAAGAGGAGAATCACCACAGGGGAGACCCGGTATGAAGAATCAGAGTCTGAGGGTCTGTAGAAGGCACTTCTACAGTGAGGTGGTTTGGTGTGGGAATTGAAGCATCTGTGTGTGGGAAGCGTGGGGTGCAGCCCAGAGAGTGCTATTACAGCCCAAGTTGGGTGAGGAGGGTGTCTATGCTAGAGAGCGGGTGGTGGTACAGATGGAATAGTGGTTACAAATAGTGAAATATATTAGAAATAACGGGAGCCAAGTTTTTCATGGTTACAGAAGGGAGTTATAAATATGAAGGGGAGAAAATCAGAGTAAACCCTGTGGTGTTGGAAGGTAATTGGTAAAAAACAAAATAAAACAAAAAACAAAAGAAAACAAAAACCTCTTGTTTTTCAGTACACACACATACATACATATACACTTATGAAAATAATCTAGATGTGCATATATGTGTATACACAAGCACACACACACACACACGTACACACCCATTCCCTAACTCTGCCCACTGAGAGGACTGGTAAAAATGATACCCCAACAGCAATGAGCACTTTTAGCACCCAAATCATGGCTTCTAAATGTTGTATTTCACTATAAGGAAGGTAGGGGTCCTTGGAGAAGTAGCTGATTCCAAACCCAGTGCAAGCAATGCATATGATGAGTCAGGGACATCTCCTTGTACTAGAAATCACAGAAGTATTAAAAGAATATGTTAAAAGGACACAGAGGTTAGCTTGAAGGGGTTGCCACCAGCCAAATATGTGGCAATGTGAGCATGATAATAATACAAACCAATTAGAACTCATTAAATAACATAGGAAATCATAAGTCCATACATTAAATTAAATAGCTGTAAAGTGTGAGGATAAATGAAATATTTACACAGTTTCAAAGAACCTCCTCCCTGCAAAATTCTTGGTAATTACAAATAGGTAAAGAGTACACACTACCAGCAGTTGATCATGTATCAACTGAGAGGACACAGTACTATTTCTATCATATCCCTGACCAAGATATATAATCTGATTCTAATCATGAGGAAACCTTAGACACTCTAAACTGAGGGACGTTCTAAGAAATCACCTGCCTATAATCTTCAAAAGTGTTAGGTAAGTCAAAGACAAAGGAACTATTTCAGACTAAAGACTCTAAAAAAGACATGACAACTAAATACAACACACAATTCTGCACTGAATCCTTTTGCCATAAAGGACATTATTAGGACAACTGGCAAAATTTGAGCGAGGTCTGAGGACTAGATGGTTGTAATGTATCAATTCTAGTGGTAGTGTTACTTAGAGGGCTATCCCTGTTTGTAGGAAATACATGCTTAGGTAATAAGGACAGCAACACACTTTCAAATGACTCAGGAAAAATGTCTTTTGTACTGTTCTTTTTAAAAGATTTTATTTATTTATTTATTTATTTATTTATTTATTTATTTATTTATTTGTCAGAGAGAGAGAGAGAGCACAAGCAGGGGGAGCAGAGGGAGAGGGAGAAGCAGCCTCTCTGCTGAGCAAGGAGCCTGACTGGGGACTCCATCCCAGGGCTAAGGATCATGACCTGAGCCAAAGGCAGATGCTCAACCGACTGAGCTACCCAGGTGTCCCTTTTGTACTGTTCTTGAACATTTCTATAAGTTTGTAGTTATTTCAATTTCTTTTGCTCTTTTTTAATTTAAATTCAATTAATTAACATATAGTGTATTATTAGCTTAAGAGGTAGAATTTAGTGATTCATCAGTTTCCTATAACACCCAGTGTTCATTATATCATGTGCCCTCCTTAAGGCGCATCACCCCGTTACCCCATCTGCCTTCCCCCCTCCCCTCCAGCAATCCTCAGTTTGTTTTCTACAGTTAAGAGTCTCTTATGGTTTGTCTCCCTCTCTGGTTTCATTTTACTTTATTTTTCCCTCTCTTCCCCTATGATCATCTGTTTTGTTTCTTAAATTCCACATATGAGTGCAATCATATGATAATTGCCTTTCTCTGATTGACTTATTTTGCTTAGCATAATTCCCTCAAAATTGTAAAACAATTAAAAATAAGAATTAAAAACAGGCACTCAAACAAATACTTGCTCACAAACATTCATAGCAGCACTATACACAAATGCTAGAAACAAACCAATGCCCATCTATGGATAAACTGATAAATAAAATGTGTTGTATACAATGGGGTATTATTCAACCATAAAAAGAAATGAAATACGGATACATGCTATACCTGGATGAAACTTGTAAATAGTATAAGTGAAGAAAGTCACAAAAGGTCACATATTGTATCATTCCATTTATATAAAATACCCAGAATAAGTAAAACCATAGAGACAGGGGGTAGAAGGAACAAGGAGAGTGATTGTTTAATGGGTATGGGGCTTTCTTTTGGGATGACGGACATGTTTTGAAACTTAATAAATGTGGTAGTTACAGAACATCATGAATGTACTACATGGCACTGAATTGTACACATTAAAATGTGTTTTATGTTAGCTTCACCCAAATAAAAAATATTAATCTCATTCTTAAAAAGATCATTCCAACTGCTATATTGAAAAAATTCTGTATAGTGGGGTATAAACTCCAATTAGCACCCTAAGGCAGAAAGCCAGTTTGAGTAGTAGAAATGGAGGTGGTAAGGGGCCTCTGGGTGGTACAGTCAGGGAAGTATTTGACTCCTGAGTTTGGCTCAGGTCATGAGCTCAGGGTCGTGAGATCAAGCCCCATGTTGGCTCCGGCTCAGCGTGGAGACTTCTAAATTTTTCTCTCCCTCTCCCTCTGCCCCTCCCTGTGCTCAGGGCTTGTGCTCTCTTTCTCTAAAATAAATAAATCTTAAAAAAAAGAAAAGAAAAGAAAAGAAAAGAAATGGAGGTGGTAAGAAGCAGTTAGATTCTGAGTGTATTTTGAAGGTAGAGCCAACAGAAATTCCCTCGGGATTAGATGTGAGGTGTGAAATATAGAAAGGAATCTCTAATAATTCCGAGGATTTGGGACTTAGCAAGTGAAAGAATATAGTTGCCTTCAATTAATATGGAAAGGCTGCAGCAGAGGCTGAATAATTAGAGTTTAGTTTTGACCAAGTTGAGTTTAAGATAAGATAACTGAGTAGAGATTTGAATAGGCATTTGGATGTACAAGTCTGGAATTTGAGAGAGAAATTCAGGCTGTAGATATAAGAGTTGGTAGTTATTACTGTAGTGATATTTAAAACTGTTACAGAGGATGAGAACATCGCTGAAGACCCAGAAAAGAAGAGGAACAGGGACTGAACCCTAAGACACGTCCATATTCAGGAGTATGAGGGAAGAGAAGTTCACAAAAAGGTACTGAAGTTATTAACATAAGAAGTATTAACCCATGGAAAACCATGAGAATGTTGTCCTGGAAGCTATGCGAAGAAGATATCAGGGAGGAATGTGTGATAGTTTGTGTCAAATCCTGCTAATATCTCTCATAAAACGACAGAGCTTTTTAAAGCTACATATTAGATGCAAACTCATTTGAGATCGTTATTGGTTTTTTAATGAAATTACCCTTTTATATTTTTGAAATGTCCTTCTTTACTTCTGATAAGGCTCTTTATCTTGAATTATATTGTCCGATATTAATGGAGCCACATCAGCTTTTTTTATAGTGTTTGCATAGTATAACTTTTTAAATCATTTTACTTTCAGCCTATCAGTGTCTTTATATGTAAAGTGTGTCTTTTCTAAACAGCACATAGTTGGATCTTGCTTTGTTATTCAGACAAAACAGAAATTGACAACAGAGTATTCATTCCTTTTGCATCTAATGCAATTACTGATATGATGGAAGTCTATGAGCTAACTAATCTCTAGTTGTCCCTGTCCTTAGTTCAAACTTCTCTGCCTTCCTTTCAACAAAAATTTTATTTTTTCATTTTAGTTCTTCTTTTTAACTATATACTTCTGTATTTTGTTCAGTGGTTACTCTTGACATTATTATATGTATATGTATATGCAACATTTTCAGTTTACTTTGAATTGTTCTGTTGCTTCACGTATAGGAACCTTACAAATTAAATTTCATTAACCCCTCCTATCCTTTGAGCTAGTTTTATCATTTTACTTTTACGTATGTTACAAAGTACATCAATAGAAAATATTCAAAAGCCTTCAGAATTACTTCTTATGTTACTCTTCATTTCTATAGATCTATTCCTCAATTTGGGAATATTTCTCCTTTAGCCTGACAATTTTTCTGTATTATTTCTTATAGTATCAGATCATCTCAACCTATGCTTATTAGAAAACACCTCTGTTAGCTTCATTTTTTGTCTATCTTTTTTATTATGTTCAGTTAGCCACTGTATAGTACATCATTAGTTTTTGATGTAGTGTTCAATGATTCATTAGTTACGTATAACACCCAGTGCACATCATAACACCTTATAAAGTTTATTTTTGCTGGTAGAGAATTCTAGTTGAACATATTTTTTACTCAGTACTCTAAACAAATCATGCCATAATATTCTGGCTTCCACTGTTTCTGACTAAAAGTCAATCTCATTTATTTGTTGTTCCCCTGAATATAATGTGTCTTTTACCCTTTGGCCGCTTTTAAGATTTTCTCTTATTCTTTGCTGTTCAACAATTTGACTATGATATGCCAGGATGTAAGCTTTCCTTGTATTTTTCCACATTGGAGTTTGATAATATTGAACCTGTAGGTTGAGATTTATTATCAATTTTAGGAAATTTTCAGCCATTCTCTCTTGAAATATTCATTCTGTCTCATTTTCTCTTCTCCTTCAGGGTTTCAAATCGCAACTATTAGAGCATTTGTAATTGTCCTTCATGTCACAAATGCTATTTTTTCTCCATTCTTTTTCACCCTCTATTTCAGTTTAAATCATTTCTATTCATCTTCACACTTACTGGTCCTTTTGTTGTGTCCAGTTGGTCATTAAGCGCACCTGGTGAATTTTCAACTTCAGGTATTGTATTTTTCAGTCCTATATTGTCAGTTTGGTTTCTCCATAGCATTTCATTGTTCTTTATAAAATTCTCCATCCTTTCATTGATTTTTCCTATTTTTCATGTATTTCTTTAAAAGAATCATAATGGTTGAAGTCTTTAATCTGTTCTTTCCAATATCTGAGTCATCCATGGGTCAGCTTCTTTTAACTATTTTTCCTCTTGGTTATTTTCTCATAATTGTTAGCATGCCTCATACTATTTTTACTGTATGTCAGGTATTCTGATAAAAGAACTGTAGAAACTGGAGGAAGTAGTGTTTGCCACCAGAGAGGAAATACAATTTCTTGTGCCTGACAACTAGTGTGAGTAACTGATTATCTTGATCCAAGCAGGAATAGCACTGGGTTGAAGCTGAGTTGCTCCATTAGTTTTGGTTCACTTCTGGTTTCAAATGTTTTGAAGGCAAGATCTGCTCCATGTGTATTGATCCCTCTCTGCTTCCTAGCTCCACCTTCAGCTTCCAACATCTACTGTGCTCAGCAAAATGCTAAAAAGATGTACAATAAGCAGGAATTAGGGAGAATGAGTACTGAATTTGAGGTAGCTCCAGGTTCCAATCTGTCACCGGATGGCTTAAAGTTCTGTTGGCCTCTCTTTACCCCAGAATGTCCATCTTCCTGTAGCAGACTCTGCTATATATAATTGTCTTGCCCATGTTCAGACATGACAATTTGCCCCTCAGATGAAATTGGCTTTACTCACTTAGGAAAGGTTCACCCTTTTCTGGAATGTATTTCCTTTATATTTCTTTGCATCTATAGCTCTCTACTAGCTTTAAAATATATAGAGATTTTATAGCTACTTATTCTATTATGGCAGGAGTAATGGTTTGTCATGTACTTTTGATCCTAGCTACAAGCTAAATTTTTGACCTTTATCTTATTTCACTTTCCTCCCTTTCTCTCCCAATTTCCTTCCCACAACCCAGGAAACAGAGGTGTTTTTATATACCTCCTTCTTTCCAATTCCAAATGGCTGCCTACGCATTAATTACAAATACTCATGTTTGTATATATTTTGAGCGTGTTCTATGACCTGATTTAGCAATTTATATGCCAAAATGTAGGGGGATTAGTGCAAAAATACTCTATTAAATTCCTTTTCAACTAAATAGATAGGCGTACAAGATAATTATCTTGGCTGCAAAGATGTATTTTGAATGTCGAAAGCTGACATTATTTCTATACCTGTAACAAATCCTAACCCCCAACTCCCACAACCAGGAGATGGATGTCCCAAACCAATTAGGGTCAATTTTGTGGACTTGAGAAAGAAAAAAAAAATTGGATTACACGTTTAAAAATATTAGTTTTGTACATTAGAGCCTTATATAGGGCAATAACAATGAGAATAAAAAAAAAGAGAGCAAATACAAAAGACTGCTTTAGTGGCAGATTCTTTAGGAAAGTGCAAACTTACTTTATTTCTTCCTTTTTACAAAACATGAATTTCTATTTATAGTCATACCTAGTTGAACAGTGTCCCCCCAAAATTCATGTCTGCCAAGAAGCCCAGAATATGACCTTATTTGAAAAGAGATTCTTTGTAGATGTAACCAAGTTGAGATGAGGTCATACTAGATTAGGATGGGCTCCAAATCCAATGACTGGTGTCCTTAGAAGGAGAGGGAGATTTGAAGGTGCCCAGAGACACAGAGGAGACACACAGGGAAGAAGGCCTTGCAAAGAAGAAGGCAGAGATTGGAGTGATAGAGATATTAGCCAAGGGATGTCAGGGACTGTTGGCAACCACCAGAAGCTAGAAGAGAGACATGAGGCAGACTCTTTGCGAGTCCCCAGAAGGAACCAACCTGGAAACACTTTGATATTGGACTTCTAGACGCTAGAATAAATTTCTGCTTTTTTCAAGCCACCCGGCTTATGGCAATTTGTTAAGGTAGCCCTAGGAAACTAATAACAGTTGCCAAATCTTTTAAAACAAACATTGGGGGAAAAATAAGACAAATTTCCGTTTTTTTTTTTTCTTTTGTTTTTCTGTCTGATATTGTTAATAATTTGCAGTATGGGGAAAGAATTATTTGTATATCTGTTTATCACATGGATCTATAAAGGACAATCAAATTTCTCACTATGAAAATAAAAATAAATAGGGGCAGAGCAAGATGGTGGAGGAAGGAGTAGGAGACCTGGATTTTTTCTGGTCTCAGGATTTCAGCTGGATAGGGATCAAACCATTCTGAACACCTACGAACTCAACAGGAGATTGAAGAGGAGAGTAGCAACAACTGAACAGAAAAGCAACCACTTTCTGGAAGGTAGGATGTGCGGAGAAGTGCATCTGAGGCGATATTCGGGAGGATAGACGGCGGGGAGGGGGCCTCCGCCGGCCGCTTCTGGCAAGTGCTAGAGCCGCGGAGCACAAAATCGGACCTTTTAGAAGTTGGCTCCACTGAGGGACGTCGCTCCAGTGGCTAAGCGGGGGGTGGAACCCTCGCGGGACAGTGTGGTCTCAGGACCCTCGGGGTCACAGAAAGACCGGGGGTGCCTGAGTGCGGCAGAGCTTCCAGGGATCGGAGCGGGGAAGCCGGCTGCAGAGACGGAGCCGAGGCGCGGGCTCTCAGCTCGGGGTGGCCATAAACTGTGATCTGCGGCACAGTCGGGGCATGGCTCCTGCAGCAGGGACCCAACAAGCAGCAGAGCCGGGGAGACTCCCCTCCCTCCCCCGGGAGGAGCGGCGCGGGAGCGCACCGCAGGGATCTGCTGGGTTTGGAGACTCCACACGGGGTCGGGGGCCAGAGATACAAACACTCGGTCACAGGCCGGGTGAGCACGGAGTGCGGCCGGAGACCGGGGACATGGGAGTGACTGCTTTTCTCTGGGGCCGCACTGAGGAGCGGGGCCCTGAGTTCTTGGCTCCTCCAGGCAGAGATTGGGAGGCCACCATTTTCACTCTGGTCCTCCAAAGCTGAACGGAAAGCTTGCAGGGAACAAAAGCTCCTGAGAGCAAACCGGAGCAGATTACATAGCCCTGACCGACAAGGGCGGGGCAATTCTGCCTCCGGCAAAGACATTTGGGAACCACGGCAACAGGCCCCTGCCCCAGAAGATCAGCAAGAACAGCCAGCAAGCCAAGACCAAGTTTACCGATCAAGGAGAACAGGAGAACTCCAGCGCTAGGGGAATACTGCACATAGAATTCATGACTTTTTTACCATGATTCATTAGTCTTTCAAAGTTAATTTTTTTAACTGTTTTTTTTTTGAATTTTTCTTTTTCCCTTTTTCAACCAACATCTTATCAATCCGTTTTTTTAAAAAAACATTTTTATTTTTCATTTTTAGAGCCATATTCTATCCCTTCATAGTAGTTACCCTTATTTTTGGCATATATATATATATATAAGTTGTTCTCTCTTTAAAATTTTGAGATACAGTTTCTTCTAACAGATCAAAATATACCCTAAATCTCTCGTATATGGCTTTGTTCTAGTCTCCTGCCTTATCACATTCTGTCCCCTTTTTTCTTTCTTTCTTTCCTTTTTTTAAATCCTCTTTTTTTCAAACATCTTCTTATCAATTCCATTTTTAAAATTTTTTATAATTTTCATCTTTACAGTCATATTCCATCCCTTCATCATATCAACCCTTATTTTGTACATATATGTCTTTCTTTCTTTAAAATTTTAGGAGGCACTTTCTTCTAACAGACCAAAATACACCCAAAATCTAGTGTGTGGCACTGATCTACGCACCAGCCTGATCATATTTGATCATATTTGATCATATTCTTGTTTTTTTTTGTTTTGTTCTGTTTTGGTCTGTTTTCATCTTCTTTTTTTTTTTCTCTTTCTTTTTTCTTCCTTTCCCTTTCTTTTACCCTGGTTTCAGGTCTTTCCTAATTTGATTAGAGTATATTTTCTGGGGACATTGTTAACCTGTTAGCATTTGGTTCTCTCATTCATCTATTCTCCTCTGGACAAAATGACAAGACGAAAAACATCACCTCAGCAAAAAGAACAAGAGGTAGTACCATCTGCCAGGGACCTACTCAATACGGACATTAGTACGATGTTGGACCTAGAGTTCAGAATCATGACTTTAAAGATACTAGCTGGGCTTGAAAAAGCATGGAAGTTATTATAGAAACCCTTCCTGGAGAAATAAAAGAACTAAAATCGAACCAAGTCAAAATCAAAAAGGCTATTAATGAGGTGCAATAAAAAATAGGGACACTAACTGCTAGGATAAATGAGCCAGAAGAGAGAATCAGCAATATAGAAGACCAAATGATGGAAAATAACGAAGCTGAGAAAAAGAGAGAGAAACAACTACTGGATCACGAGGGCAGAATTTGAGAGATAAGCAATACCATAAGATGAAACAACATTAAAATAATTGGGATCCCAGAAGAAGAAGAAAGAGAGACAGGGGCAGAAGGTATATTGGAGCAAATTATAGCAGAGAACTTCCCTAATGTGGGGAAGGAAACAGGCCTCAAAATCCAGGAGGCACAGAGAACCACTCTCTAAATCAATAAAAATAGGTCAAGACCCTGACATCTAATAGTAACACGAGTCTCAGAGACAAAGCGAAAATCCTGAAAGGAGCTCGGGATAAGAGACATGTAACCTATAATGGTAGAAACATTAGATTGGCAAGAGACCTATCCACAGAGACCTGGCAGGCCAGAAAGGACTGGCATGAGATCTTCAGAGCACTAAATGAGAAAAATATGCAGCCAAGAATGCTATATCCAGCTAGGCTCTCATTGAAAATGGAAAGAGAGATAAAAAGCTTCCAGGACAAACAAAAACTAAAGGAATTTGCAAACACGAAACCAGCCTTCCAAGAAATATTGAAAGGGGTCCTCTAAGCAAAGAGAGAGTCTAAAAGCAGCAAAGACCAGAAAGGAACAGAGACAATATACAGTAACAGTCACCTTACAGGCAATACAATGGCACTAAATTCATATCTTTCAATAGTTACCCGGAATGTAAACGGGCTAATTGCCCCAATCAAAAGACACAGGCTATCAGACTGGATTAAAAAACAAGACCCATCGATATGCTGTCTGCAAGAGACTCATTTTAGACACAAAGACATCCCCCATTGAAAGTGAAGGGGTGGAAAACCATTTACCATGCTAATGGACACCAAAAGAAAGCTGGGGTGGCAATCCTTATATCAGACAAATTAGATTTTAAAACAAAGACTGTAATAAGAGATGAAGAAGGACACTATATCCTACTTAAAGGGTCTATCCAACAAGAAGATCTAACAATTGTAAATATCTATGCCCCTAACATGGGAGCAGCCAATTATATAAGGCAATTCATAACAAAAGCAAAGAAACACATTGACAACCATACAATAATAGTGGGGGACTTTAACACCCCCCTGACTGAAATGGACAGATCTACTAAGCAAAAGATCAACAAGGAAATAAAGACTTTAAATGACACACTGGACCAAATGGACTTCACAGACATATTCAGAACATTCCATCGCAAAGCAACGGAATACACATTCTTCTCTAGTGCCCATGGAACATTCTCCAGAATTGATCACATCCTAGGTCACAAATCAGGTCTCAACCGGTACCAAAAGACTGGGATCATTCCCTGCATATTTTCAGACCACAATGCTTTGAAACTAGAACTCAATCACAAGAGGAAAGTCAGAAAGAACTCAAATACATGGAGGCTAAAGAACATCCGACTAAAGAATGAATGGGTCAATCAGGAAATTAAAGAAGAATTTAAAAAATTCACGGAAACCAATGAAAATGAAAACACAACTGTTCAAAATCTTTGGGATGCAGCCAAGGCAGTCCTAAGAGGAAAGTATATAGCAATACAAGCCTTTCTCAAGAAACAGGAAAGGTCTCAAATACACAACCTAACCCTACACCTACAGGAGCTGGAGAAAGAACAGCAAGTAAAGCCTAAAACCAGCAGGAGAAGAGAAATAATAAAGATCAGAGCAGAAATCAATGAAATAGAAACCAAAATAACAGTAGAACAGATCAATGAAACTAGGAACTGGTTCCTTGAAAGATTTAACAAGATTGATAAACCCCTGGCCAGACTTACCAAAAAGAAAAGAGAAATGACCCAAATCAACAAAATCATGAATGAAAGAGGAGAGATCATAACAAACACCAAAGAAATACAAACAATTATAAGAACATACTATGAGCAACTCTATGCCAGCAAATTAGATAACCTGGAAGAAATGGATGCATTCCTAGAGATGTATCAACTACCAAAAGTGAAGCAGGGAAGAAATAGAAAACTTGAACAGACCTATAACAACTAAGGAAATTGAAGAGTCATCAAAAATCTCCCCACAAACAAAAGCCCAGGGCCAGATGGCTTCCCAGGGGAATTCTACCAAACATTTAAAGAAGAATTAATACCTATTCTCCTGAAACTGTTCCAAAAAATAGAAAAGGAAGGAAAACTTCCAAACTCATTTTATGAGGCCACCATTACCTTGATCCCCAAAACAGGCCAAGACCCCATCAAAACGGAGAATTACAGACCACTCTCCTTGATGAACATGGATGCAAAAATTCTCACCAAAATAATAGCCAATAGGATCCAACAGTACATTAAAAGGATTATTCACCATGACCAAGTGGGATTTATCCCTGGGCTGCAAGGCTGGTTCAACATCCTCAAATCAATCAACGTGATACAATACATTAACAAAAGAAAGAACAAGAATCACATATATGATCCTCTCAATAGATGCAGAAAAAGCATTTGACAAAGTACAGCATCCTTTCTTGATCAAAACTCTTCAGAGTATTGGGATAGAGGGTACATACCTCAATATTATAAAAGACATCTATGAAAAACCTATAGCGAATATCATTCTCAATGGGGAAAACCTGAGAGCTTTCCCCCTAAGGTCAGGAACGCGGCAGGGATGTCCACTATCACCACTGCTATTCAACATAGTATTAAGTGTCCTAGCCAAAGCAATCAGACAACAAAAAGAAATCAAAGGCATCCAAATCAGCAAAGAAGAAGTCAAACTCTCACTGTTTGCAGATGATATGATACTTTATGTGGAAAACCCAAAAGACTCCACCCCAAAACTGCTAGAACTCATACAGGAATTCAGTAAAGTGGCAGGATATAAAATCAATGCACAGAAATCAGTGGCTTTCCTATACACCAACAACAAGACAGAAGAGAGAGAAATTAAGTAGTCGATCCCATTACAATTGCACCCAAAACCATAAGATACCTAGGAATAATTCTAACCAAAGAGGCAAAGGATCTGTACTCAGAAAACTACAAAATACTCATGAAAGTAATTGAAGAAGACACAAAGAAATGGAAAAACATTCCATGCTCATGGATTGGAAGAACAAACATTGTGAAGATGTCAATGCTACCTAGAGCAATCGACACATTCAATGCAATCCCTATCAAAATACCATCCACTTTTTTCAAAGAAATGGAACAAAGAATCCTAAAATTTGTATGGAACCAGAAAAGAGCCCCAATAGCCAGAGAAATGTTGAAAAAGAAAAGCAAAGCTGGTGGCATCACAATTCCGGACTTCCAGCTCTATTACAAAGCTGTCATCATCAAGACAGTATGGTACTGGCACAAAAACAGACACATAGATCAATGGAACTGAACAGAGAGCCCAGAAATGGACCCTCAACTCTATGGTCAACTTATCTTTGACAAAGAGGAAAGAATGTTCAATGGAAAAAAGACAGTCTCTTCAACAAATGGTGTTGGGAAAATTGGACAGCCACATGCAGAAGAATGAAACTGGACCATTTCCTTACACCACACACAAAAATAGACTCCAAATGGTTGAAAGACCTAAATGTGAGATAGGAGTCCATCAAAATCCCAAAGGAGAACACAGGCAGCATCCTCTTCGACCTTAGCCGCAGCAACTTCTTCCTAGAAACATCGCCTAAGGCAAGGGAAGCAAGGGTAAAAATGAACTATTGGGATTTCATCAAGATAAAAAGCTTTTGCACAGCAAAAGAAACAGTCCACAAAACCAAAAGACAACCGACAGAATGGGAGAAAATATTTGCAAATGACATATCAGATAAAGGGCTAGTATCCAAAATCTATAAAGAACTTATCAAACTCAACACCCAAAGAACAAATAATCCAATCAAGAAATGGGCAGAAGACATGAACAAACATTTTTCCAAAGAAGACATCCAAATGGCCAACAGACACATGAAAAGGTGCTCAATATCGCTCAGCATCAGGGAAATCGAAATCAAAACCTCAATGAGATACCACCTCACACCCGTCAGAATGGCTAAAATTAACAAGTCAGGAAACGACAGATGTTGGCGAGGATGTGGAGAAAGGGAAACCCTCCTACACCGTTGGTGGGAATGGAAGCTGGTGCAACCACTCTGGAAAACAATCTGGAGGTTCCTCAAAAAGTTCAGAATAGAGCTACCATACAATCCAGCAATTGCACTACTGGGTATTTACCACAAAGATACAAATGTAGGGATCGGAAGGGGTACGTGCACCCCAATGTTTATAGCAGCAATGTCCACAATAGCCAAGCTGTGGAAAGAGCCAAGATGTCCATCGACAGATGAATGGATAAAGGAGAAGTGGTATATATACACAATGGAATATTATGCAGCCATCAAAAGGAATGAGATCTTGCCATTTGCAATGACGCGGATGGAACTGGAGGGTGTTATGCTGAGTGAAATAAGTCAATCAGAGAAAGACACGTATGATATGACCTCACTGATATGAGGAATTCTTAATCCCAGGAAACAAACTGAGGTTTGCTGGAGTGTTGGGGGGTGGAAGGGAGGGGGTGGCTGGGTGATAGACATTGGGGAGGGTATGTGTTATGGTGAGGGCTGTGAATTGTGCAAGACTGTTGAATCACAGATCTGTACCTCTGAAACAAATAATTCAATATATGTTAAGAGAAATAAAATAAGAAGATAGCAGGAGAGGAAAATGAACGGGGGGAATTGGAGGGGGCGATGAACCATGAGAGACGATGGACTCTGAGAAACAAACTGAGGGTTCTAGAGGGGAGGGGGTGGGGGGATGGGTTAGCCTGGTGATGGGTATTAAGGAGGGCACGTTCTGCATGGAGCACTGGGTGTTACACGCAAACAATGAATCATGGAACACTACATCAAAAACTAATGATGTAATGTATGGTGATTAACATAACAATAAAAATGTAAAGATAAAAAAATTAAATAAATAAATAATAAAGAGTCAAAGGTGATACCACGTTGCTTGGCTGAAATACTAGTGACAATAAGAAAATATTCCCAAAATATTAGGTAAACGAAACTATCTGACAAATTAGCAGGTTGATGAATGCATCAGGTCTGAGAGAACAACATGAAGTCAAGTGAAGAAATTGTACAGGTAGTTAAAAATAACACAAATCCAAATTACTACTAATTACAATGGCACCACTTATTGAGAACTACTCCATACTCTGCTAATTGCTTTACATCATCTAATTGGAGAAAAAATCCTATATAGTAGATATTATGATCCCAATATTCAAATGACAAAAACTGAAGCTCTAAAAGTTTACCTTGCATTCCACACAGGCAACCCCAGGTTTTGAATTTCAAGTCTGTAGGATTAGAAAATCTTGGCTCCAAATCTTAGCTTCTGTTCTCTACTATCTCATTTCAGGGCAGGGGGACTTTTTTTCTAGGGTATTGGTTTAGATGGAAATTCGGATTCTTCTGATTTTCTTTGGAGAATATTATAAATGATTTATATGATCCTTCCCTAAATCTTTCCTGAAGCCATTTTTGACTTGATATTTGCTTTTTAACTTCTAATTCTCTTACAGAAAGAGAAACCTTTACTTATTATGGTGCATACTCAGAGGGCTTGATGGGTCCATTCATAAAAATAATTAGGCTGAGTGAAGCTTCTCTGGGTAAGTTAAGTGAGTACTGACAAACTGATATAATCCAGCATTTTATAACTCTATCTTTTCATCAGAGAGAAGTTTTGCAAGAAGCTGCAATGTTTGAAGGCAAGGGAAGACATTAATTAAAACTCAGTTGCAAAGCAGCAATTCCAAATAACCTATTAGTTTGGAAATCAGATATTCTCGCTAATCGATTTTCTTATTTGGCCTGAAAAGGAAAAATATGGAAGGGCTTATTTTGGGTTCCTTTAAATATTCTCATCCTTTTCAAAGCAGAAATATCCTTTCAAGTTGTACAAATTACAGAATGCAATTATGTATCTTTTCACCGAGTGTAAGACCTTCTTCTGTCTGCTGAGGATATCCCCCAGATGGCTATCATGACAGATTGTCAGTCACAAGCCCCGCCTGTACTGATTCAGCGCCTCAATTGACCAGACATTGTAACCTGCCACCATCCAGCTCTTTCAAAGAGAGATAAATAGCTGAGTGCGGTCAGTGAGCTGATGATTCCAGTGTCAACATTTCCTCATTTCTTGAGTGGTATCATAGCACATTTAACAGGAAAGATGGCTGGCAATGGATCCCCTGTGCTCTCACAGAGATAGAGCCCTCTAGATCAGAAATACCATTGCCAAATGTTATAGTATCCAATTATCTGGGGCACTTTCTCCAGAGTTGCTATTGCCGTGATACCTAAGCAATTAAGCAATTCTGTTGGCGTGGAGTTCTACCATCCTTCTTGTGCTTAAATAGATGACAGAATTGATTGTCTGAGGTCACATGTAAGGTCAGTACTCAACAATCACTACACAAATACTTGATGGTGTTTGTGATGAAGTCAAGTGAGGAACAAATTGAAGACTTACAAATCTCTGTCTGTCTTACGCTTTGCTTAGACTCAGACAGACTTCTAATGCAACCCTTCTCCCTGCAAGCACAGAATGAGAAATACAGCTCCAGACAATTAAAATAATAGTCATTGAATCTACAGTTATGTAACAGTTAAAAATTAATTTTAAAAAGATAATACTGCGGCCCCTTTTTTGTCACTGCTTGCTATATTGCTGTTTTGGTCGTTTGAAACTGCTAATCAATACTTTATTTCACTTTTTGCATTCTTATCTGTTCATTTGACATTTATTGCTGTTGATGTTAAAGATGTTTGAAAAATAGTACACGGTTGGTCTGCTTTATGGTTATTTATATTTCTAAGAAATCACTATACTGTAAAAGCAAAGAATGGCCACATAAAATGTTAGGTCAAAATGATATGGCTGATTATCAACTATTAATTCGTATTACATGCATTTTAATGTGTCCATGAATTAGTTAATGATTATAAGTGAAAGGTTTAGGATTAAGAAGAACACATTTTAAAAAGGCCACATCTTCCTATTACAATAGTACCATTAATTTTTGTTGAGTTTTATTTAGAATAAAATTCCTTCTATACTGGTCATTTAGGACACTTTCAGCTGCATTAAAGAAAAGGCAATTCAGAATAGCACAAACAATAAAGATATTCATTGCAATAATTAAAGTCCAGAGGTAGGTCTTTTGAAGAGTTGGCTAATGTGACAGCTAAATTATATCAGCAAAGACCCAACCATTTCTTTTCTAAGGTGATGAGCTTGTCCCAGTTTGCCTGGGACAATCCTGGTTTTAGTATTTAAAGCTCAGCATCCTGGAAACACCCTCAGTCCTGGACAAATGGGATGGTTTGTCACCCTATTAACTCCCCCCACTCTTAGAGTGTTAGCTTTAGTCCTCAGGCTGTACTTTTGTTCCTAAAAATGATTATATCAGCTCTAATTTTCCTCATCCAAATATGTTCAGAGACAGAAAAGAACAAGTCTCTCTCCTTGGCTCTATGTAAGAGCAAATGAACTCTTAGAACCTGTCCAACAGACTTCACCAACATCCCATCAGTCAAAACTCTTTGACATCCCCTTTCTTCAACCAGTCAATGGCAAAGGAAATGGAATTGGCATGATGGGCCTAAGCTAATCAAGATTTAGCCCCCTGGGGCTGGGAAGCCATCTTCTCAAAGCACAGTAATAAGGAAAACAAGGAAGAAAGGTACAGGGTGCTGATGGATTTGGGTTGTGTCTGTGCAGCGGGTATTACTGGATACCTGTGGATTTTATTTTTTTAATTTATGCCTGCCTCTCTACCCCTATAGATTCCTTGGAGCAAGGAGATCTCCTCCCCATCCACATTTTAGAATATTGGGAGAGGGAAGAAGTGGGACCTTCCTAGGTGATTCCAAGGCTCCTTCTCTCCTCTGCATTGTAATTAGAAGCCATAGCAATACAAGCTGGACCTCCATGACTCCAGACGAGTGGTGCCAGTGTGTTTAGTGTTGCCACACTCCAGGAAAATCAGCCTCCAGGATGAAGGCCCTTTCTAAAGGATTGCTTGTTTCTTTACATTGTACCCCCGTATTTTCATAGTGAATAGCATCATTACCCTTATCTATCATTAAAAGGTTGAAATGTCACCCTTTAATATGGCATCAGGGGCAGAGAAGCCATGTGGAGCGGAAGTAGGTCACGGGTCTTTCACATGATGTAGTGTTTCTTTGAGGAGCTACCTTAATGTTTGTATCATAGAAAGCTAGTCAATAAAAGGCTCACTAGTAGAACCATCAATTTATGTATAAAATATCCCTCAGCTGGAGGGAATGTCCTGCCTTTTCTTCCACAGCCAGCAACACTCATTTAGAATTCATTTTCAATTTTTTTCCCAGATTCTCCATAGCCAAAACATTGGATTTAAGCCTCAATGCTGTTTAGCTGTAGCATTTCAAAAAGGTAGACTGAAGTAGCACCTAAGTTACAGGTTAAAAAAAAAAATTTTAAACACCAAAGGTGTCAAACATTAAAGTAAGCCATTTTTCTGCCTAAACTGGTAGATATCTTTGTGAGATGTAAAAATGACTAAAGTAACACCTCCAGTATTTTCAATGAACTGCAATACAATGACCCTGTTAGTTGCTTTTTCAGAATGTCTGTGCTGAGGATTTCTATCTACACTAATTCTCCCTCCACAGAGGACCTGATATGCCACATCTGCCATATCACATCAACAGTAGTGAATGTCCTTTGCAAATGCAAATATTTGTAAAATATTCTCAGAGTGGGTGGGGCCAGAGTTCGCCGATAGTTTCAAATAATTAAATGGACTCCATGGGCAAATGTCAAAATAGAAAAAATTTAACAGAAAATGAAGCAAAGTGACAATACAAATGGCCAGATCTCCCTATTATCACTTGCTGTACATCTCACAAGACAGCTGATTCCCCGCTCTGTATGGGTTCCAGCATCCAGTGATTTATTGGGTAATTCAGTATTTGCCAGTATGTCTTGTGCTAATTAAATGCATCGCACTCTATTCAGAAATGTCACAATTGATTTGTCTTCTGCAAGCACTGACTTTATTTCAATCTTCTGAAAAAGATTTTATGAGCCCCAGATAACTTATCCTGGCACATTCATCTCCCAGGGTAGCTTCTGTGTGTGAGGGCAGTAAGAGAGGAAGCCCTCCATGAACATTCAATACAAATACATTCACAGACATCTTATTTATCTGTTATGTGCCACATATCTGAGAAATAGCATAGGTAGAATAAAATTACAAACTGCCCCATTAGCCTATAAAAGCATTTAAACATGACAGAAGTTAATGTAAAATGATATTGGCAGATCTTATTGGATGATGTTAGATCAATCCAAAAAAGATGCACTTTGAAAGTGTGTTATTTATTACAAGGTGTTTACTTACTCACAAATTGATTTTGACTGAACTTAGCTATTAACTAACTTGCATACAAGAGGAAATCACATAATATCATTTCAGGGGCAAGAAGAGAAAAGGAGAAAATGCAGTGTAGTGGAGTTTTTTAGGAGATGTAACACATCTCACTCATGTAGAGTAACAAAGGTGGATGACTGACTAGTCACCCTTATTTAATTCCAGGTAGGTTTCCCCACTGCACTCCACCCTCTGAATCCAGATACAGCCTCCATGTTCAGTGTCTTCATTGAGGATGAACCACTGGGAAAATACCTGGCTTATGGTCCAAGGGAAATAAAAATTCAGTCCCAAACAGTCATTGCTTACGAGTTGATAATCTGTGCCAAAGAAAAAGAAAGAAGGCCATGTATGTCTGATTGGAAAAGAACAATCACTGCATCTATGTGACAAGGAAAAGGTTATTCAAAGAAAAGACCCTATCCCATCTTTATAGCAAGAAAGTTTTAGAGGGCATTTTTCTGGAAATGAGTAACTCACTAACTTGTATTATTCCATTTTTTTTCCTTGTTTATATTAACATTTGGGTTTGGATACAAAAATGTATGACTGAATAGTAAAAATATCAACTTTCAGAGTTCATTTGCTCTTCTAGTAAAGACAGTCTCTTTTTTTGAAACTGAATGTAATGCTAATCCTTAGGACAGAGCTCTTTATGGGGTTCAAGTAGGTGCTCTATTGAAAAGTCCATTGTCTTTTAGCTTCTAGCTATTTTAGGGAAAGTTAAGTCTATGTGAAACTAATTTATTCAGAGGTCCTTATAATTAACCATTTTACCCTGCTTCTAAAATAGTGCAGCCAAATATTTTTAAGATTTTATTTATTTATTTATTTGAGAGAAAGAGAGAGCATGCATGAATGGGAGAGAGCTAGAGGGAGAGGGAGAGAATAAGAAGACTCTGCACTGAGCGTGGAGCCAATGTGGGGCTAGATCTCATGACTCTGAGATCATGACCTTAGCCAAAACCAAGAGTCAGATGCTTAACTGACTGAGCCACCCAGGAGCCCCATATTTTTAAAGTCACTCCATGGGAATGGGTTTGTAAATAGATAAAGTAAATCTGCAAATTACTACAGAACAAAAAGTTCTTCAGCAAAAACACAAAAGGAATGTATAATGTAGCAGTTTGCCAACAAATTTCTTATGCTTTTAAAATTTAAGATACAGAGTTGATCCTTGAAAAACATGGGGGTTAAGGGCACCCACCTCCCACACAGTCAAAATTCTGTGTATAACTTTTAATTCACCTGAAACTTAACTCCTAATAGTCTACTGTTGACTGGAAGCCTTACCGATAATATAAACTGTGGATTGACACATATTTTCTATCCTATATGTATTATATATTGTATTCCTATAATAAAGTAAGCCAGAAAAAAGAAAATGTTAAGAAAACCCAAAGGAAAAGAAAATACATTTACAGTACTGTACTACACTTATTGAAAAAAATCTGCATATAAGTAGACCTGCTCAGTTCAAGCCCATGTTGTTCAAGAGTCAACAGTATGATTCTTCTCATTGACTACAATAGGAAATTGAGATGCAGATTCCTTAAGTGACCCTCCTTACAAGTATACAAAGAGCTGCAAAATGGCAGAACCACAATCAAAAACAGCCTTCTCTATCCAAATTCCAACTCTTTCTATCATAGCACATCATAGTACAGTTGAACCTGTGTTGCAGGGCACTATATAAACAAAATGAAAACATTATCAAAGAAGATGGATGGACTGACCCAGGTCTAAATCATTTGGTTTAATATCATATTTTCTTAAGCACAGAACCATAGTGGATGTTCTGGTGTGCTGTCCAGGTCTCCCCTTCAGGATTGAGGTCCTCATTCCCCAGATGCCGGAAATACTGGTGACTGGATTCTTAGCTTGGTCCCTCTCCAGGAACTGCCATGAGTCCAAGGTCATGTGCCCTTCCAGAGGGAAGCCCATATCCAGTAACTGGCCCAGAGATGACTTATAAAATCAACCACTTGCCTTGAGATGAGAAGACTCTGAAGACCATTTCAGTCATAGAAATTCCTGTGGAAATCACTGAGGCCTCAGAGATGACATGAACAAATGAAAAGGTATTCCATGCTCATGGAATAGAAGGGTATTATTAAAATGTTCATAATACCCAAAGCAATCTACATGTTCAATGCAATCTCTAGCAAAATACCAATAACATTTTTCATAGACTAGAAAAAAGAATCCTAAAATTTGTATGGAACCACAAAACCCCAGAAGAGACAAAGCAATCTCAAGAAAGAAGAATAAAGCTAGAGGTATCATAATCCCAGATTTCAAGATATACTTCAAAGCTATAATAATCAAAACACCATAGTATGAGCACAAAAACAGACAAATATATCAATAGAACTAAGATAGCCCACAAATAAACCCATGTTTATATGGTCAAATAATCTATGGCAAAGAGGGCAAGAGCATACCATGGGGAAAAGACAACCTTTTCAATAAATGGTGCTGGGAAAATGGACAGCTACCTACAAAAGAATGAAACTGGACCACTTTATCACACCACACACAAAAAGAAACTCAAAATGGATTGAAGACCTAAATGTAAAACATGAGACCATAGAACTCCTAGAAGAAAACATAGGCAGTATTCTCTTTGACATCAGCCTTAGCAATATTTTTCTACCTGTGTCTCCTTGGGCAAAGGAAACAAAAGCATAAATAAACTATTAGGAATACACCAAAATAAAAAGCTTTTGCCCAGTGAGGGAAAATACCAACAAAACAAAAAAGCAACCCATTGAAACTATTTAGAAATGATATATCCCAAAAAAGAAATTATATATCCAACAAGGGGTTAATATCTAAATACATCAAGAACCTATACAATTCAACACCAAAAAACAATTCAACACCAAAAAACAATCCAATTAAAAAGTGGGCAGAGGACCTGAGTAGGCACTTCTCCAAAGAAGGCACAAAGATGGCCAAAAGACACATGAAAAGACACTCAACATCACTCATCATCAGAGAAATGCAAATCAAAACCACAATGAGATAGGACCTCACACCTGTCAGAATAGCTACTATCAAAAAGACAAGGGGTGCCTGGCTGGCTTAGCTGGAGGAGCACATGACTCTTGGTCTTGGGGTCATGAGTGGAAGCCCCACATTGGGTGTAGAGATTACTTAAATAAATAAAACTTTTTTAAAAAATTTTTTATTGTTATGTTAATCACCATATATTACATCATTTGTTTTGGCGTACTGTTCCATGATTCATTGTTTGTTCATAACACCCAGTGCTCCATGCAGAATGTGCCCTCTTTAATACCCATCGCCAGGCTAACCCATCCCCCTACCCTCCTCCCCTCTAGAACCCTCAGTTTGTTTTTCAGAGTCCATCATCTCTCATGGTTAGTCTCCCCTCCGACTTACTCCCCTTCATTCTTCCTCTCCTGCTATCTTCTTCTTTTTCTTTTTTCTTAAAATATGTTGCGTTATTTGTTTCAGAAGTACAGACCTGTGATTCAACAGTCTTGCACAATTCACAGCGCTCACCGTAGCACATACCCTCCCCAATGTCCATCACCCAGCCACCCCATTCCTCCCACCCCCAACCACTCCAGTAACACTCAGTTTGTTCCTGAGATTAAGAATTCCTCATATCAGTGAGGTCATATGATACATGTCTTTCTCTGATTGACTTATTTCACTAAGCATAAATAAAACTTTTTAAAAAGGCAAGAAAAGCAAGGGTTGGCCAGGATGGAGAAAAAGGAACCCTCATGCACTGTTGGTGGGAATGTAGCTTGGTGCAGGCATTGTGGAAAACAGTATTGAAGTTCCTCAAAAAGTTAAAAATAGAACTACCATATGATCAAATAATTCTACCACTAGGGATATATCCAAAGAAAACAAAAAATAATAATTTGAAAAGATATATGCACCCCTAAGTTTCTTGCAGCATTATTTAAAATAGTCAAGATATAGAAGCAATTTAAACACCCATAGATAGATATATGAATAAAGATTATATGGTATATATGTACAGTGGAATGTTACTCAGCCATAAAAAAGAATTAGATCTTGTATTTGAAATAACATGGATGGACCTAGAGGGTATTATGCTAAGTGAAATAAGTCAGGAAAAGACAAATACTATATGATTTTACTTATATGTGGAATCTAAAAAAACAAAACAAACAAACAAAGGCAAAAACAGATCCCTAAAGCAGAGAATAAACTGGTGGTTTCCAGAGGGAGGAAGGAAGAAGGGATAAGCAAAAAGGTGTGAAGGAGAATGGGAGGTCCAGGCTTCCACTTATAAATGAATAAGTCAGGCGGATGAAAAGTACAGCATAGGGAATACAGTCAACGGTATTATAACAAAAGTGTTGTATATTGACAGATGGTTGCTACACTTGTGAGCCTACCATCATTATACACTTGTCACATCACTATGTTGTACCTCTGAAACTAATGTAACATTGTATGTCAACTATATTTCAATAATAAAAGAGAAGAAAATCACTGAGGTGTCTGTTATAACTGCATTACACTCGGAATTCTCCATTGATCCATTTGACTTCCCTCCCTCCTTCACAGGTAAGGTTTATAATAAACCTCTGGCAATCTAATCTCCACTTCAAAGCCTGTTTATGAGGGAATGTGGCCTATGACAATAAGCATCAAATTGATCCCAAAGGTCATCAACAATTTTACATTTTGAGTGCCTAAGAACTAGCAATGTAGATATATGTTTTCGAAAGATCATTATTGCCAATTATTTCCCTCCTTTCAGTCACATATAGTTCACACTTATTTTGTTAGCTTTATTTGTTCTAAAATTGCATACAATCATTATTTGAGTTTTACACACAAATTTATTTGTGTTATTTCACAGGAAATAACACAACTCATACAGACTGTAACAGATTAAAAATGCAAGTAGTTCTGAGAGTTTAAACATGTTTTGGGGTATTTCCCATAAAAAGAGTAAGTGGTTTTAATCAGCTTATAAAAGTTATAAAATGTGAATTGAATAAACATACTTTTTTGTTGTTGTTTTTACTCAGACTATCAAGATAACGGGGTTTTTCAGAGGTTTGGGGGAAATATGCAAAAAAACAAAAAAAAGAAAACATCAAACTAAACTATCCAAGTGATGGTACAGTAAGAAAATAAAAGCATAGGTTATTAAAAAATTAATGAGTGTGCAAATAACAAATCTATAAAAAGTGACAGAGAGATAAACATCTAAGTAAGTTCCAAAAAAGCACTTGTGAAAAATGTAGCACTCATTCATGACAACAAAGAAACACTTAAAAGGTAAGAATAGAAAGGACTTCTCTAACCTAACAAGAACGTCTCCCCCAAATCCATATTTAACTGTGAAGTATGCAAGCCTTTCTCAAATTGGCAAAAAGACAAGGATGCCTGTTAATAATTCTATTTAAAATCATATAGTTCTAACCAGTGTGATAAGGCAAGAAAAAAAAAAAGCCTAAGAATTAGAAAGCAAGGAATAAGTGTTCATTGTTTGCAGTTAACACAATTTTTGCACATAGAAAATACAAAAGAAAATAAAACTATTAGAACTAGCCAGTAAATTCAGCAAAGTTGCTCGTTCCAAGGTCAATTTTTTTTAAGTTTCTAAAGATCTGCAACAAAAAATGGAATTTTAAAAATTATACCATTTACAACAGCATCACCAAACACAAAGTTGGAGTTAAAAGTATGCAAGGGTATGCAAGATTTCTACTCTGAAGACTATCAAAAATTACAGGGAGAAATTAAACAAGATTTAAATAAGTGGATAAATATGTTACATTTATGAATTATAAGAGCAATATTAAAAAGATGTCAGTTAATAAAGTGGAACATATACCTGCCCTGTAATTCAGCAATTCCACTCAGATATTTATACTCAAGAGAAATGAAAACAAATATCCACAAAAAAATCCAGTTATGTTTATACCATCTTTATTCATAATAGCCAAAATTGGAAATAATTCAATCCATTAATAGCAGAATGGATAAACAAATTGTGTTACACTTATATATTAAAATACTGCTTAGCAATAAAAAGAGAACAAACCACTGACAGACACAACAACATGGATGCATCCTGAAAGCATTATGATGAGTGGGAAAACAGACACAAGATTATATACTGTATATTTCCATTTATCTAAAACTCTACAAGGCAAAACTATTCTGTAGTGACAAAAAGTACATTGGTTTTTATCTAGGGTTGAAGTAGGGAAGAAACAGACTGGAAAGGGACACAGAGAACTTTTTGGTGTGATCAAAATGTTCTTTAACTTGATTGTTGGGGTAATTAGACAGGTATATACTTTTTTCCAAAACTCAAGCTGTACACTTAAAATGGGTGTGATAATTTTTTTTCAAAAGTCAAAATTAAATTGAATTAGTGTTTTTGTATTTTAATTTTATTTTATTATGTTATGTTAATTACCATACATTACATCATTAGTTTTTGTTGTTGTTTTTAATTTTTTTTATTTTATTTTATTATGTTAATCACCATACATTATATCATTAGTTTTTGATGTAGTGTTCCATGATTCATTGTTTGCATATAACACCCAAAAAAAAAAATACAAAAATACTAATTCAAAGGGATACATGTACCCCTGTTTACAGCAACATTATTTACAATACCCCAATTATGGAAGTAGCCCAAGCATCCATTGATAGATGAATGGAGAAATAAGATGTAGTATATCGTGTGTGTGTATACACACACACACACACACACACACACACACTGGAACATTATTCAACCAAAAAAAATGAAATCTTGCCATTTGCAACAACATGGATGGAGATAGAGAGTATAAGGCTAAGCAAATCAGAAAGACAAATACCACATGATTTCACTCATACATGGAATTTAAGAAACAAACAAAAAAAATGAGCAAAGGAAGAGAGAAAGAGAGAGAGAGAGAGAGAGAGAGAGAGAAACCAAGAAACACTCTTAACTATAGAGAACAAATTGACAGTTACCAAAGGGGAGATGGGTGAGACCATAGGGATTAAGGAGTGCACTTGTGATGAGCACTGGGTGATTATGAAACTGTGGAATCACTATACCATATACCTGAAACTCATATATCACTGTATGTTAACTATACCGATATTTAAAATAGAGTAAAATAAAAATAAAATAAAAAATAAAAAAGTACTCTACTAATACTAAAAAAAAAGTAAAAAATAAAAAAATCGCTAGCTACAACCATATACAGAATGAGAACTCATTCTAAATAAACTCAGTGTATTCATAAGATACATAGCAATGGGCTATCTCCAGGAACAAAGAGATTCTGCAACTCTTAGATGAATATTTTGAACTCCATATCGGGATTCCAGCAAAAGACATGACACATTCAGATAATCTAAGGACAATTTAATAAGAGAATTTATTATTAAATAAAATAACTATTTAAGATACATGGGCAGAGGGGTGCCTGTGTGGCTCAGTCAGTTAAGCGTCTACCTTCGGCTCAGGTCATGATCCCAGGGTCCTGGGATCGAGCCCCACATCGGGCTCCCTGCTCAGTGGGGGGTCTGATTCTCCCTCTCCCTCTGCCCTCCCCCCCCACTTGTTCTCTCTCTCTCTCAAATAAATAAAATCTTTAAATAAATAAATAAAAGACATGGGCAGATATAAAGAAACTGTAAGAGAAAGTGCAGTAATCCAGAGGGTTATCACCTTAAGACCAAAGGGACAAAGGTTTTCAGGACAGAGAAGAGACTCTTATGGAGAGTTTGACTTGACTGGACCTTCAGGAGGGAGGTCACCAGCTAGAAAAATCCTATAGGGAGGGATGTGTTGAGTAGGTGGGGGTGGGGAATGAATTCCCAGACTCCCCCTCCTTCTTCCTTCCTGTCTCCTTCTAGGGTCCCCCTTTGTTGAATACGTCTGGAAGCCAGAAGGCAATGGTGCTCAGTAATGTTTGTACAGAGCAGGGATGTGGAGAGGCAAATGGAACACATGTAGCATAATTTCCAAGTCCCCCGATCCTTCTCACTGCCCCTCACTTTTTATCTGGTAGGTTAATAATAGGCCCAGGAAGTTGAGTTTTTTAAAGCCCTACAGGTGATCCTGATGACTAGGAAGTGCTTGGATCACTTTACAAAACTACCTCTCTGCATTGATTATCAACACATAAAATTTATAATGCAGGCAAGACTCAAATTTCAGGGGCCACCTGTAATTATACTCATTTTTTAATACCGATTTGTAGGTTCCATTCACTTCAGAATGTAAAAAGGTACTGAATATTTATAAGGCACACTTATTATTATTCTGGGAGTCTGAAGAAACCAATACCACAAGCAAAAGTCACTTCAATGACTATCAGAAAATTCAAGTATTGAAGCTGGGACACCGGAATTAAGCTCCTCCTTCTCTGGGAGGAGGAGCATACTCTCTAGGAGCTAAGGAGCTTACTACTCGGGTCCTTACCCTTGATGCTTCCCGGAGGACAGCCCTGAAACATAAAAAACACAAGAAACATTAAAAAATCAGCAATGTCAAGCTATTCAACTGTTGAAGAGATAAAAATGATATAGTCATCAGATAGTCATGGGCAGGGATGTCTTCCAGAAAGGCAGCAGCTGTTGGGTGTAAGGAATCAGTTTCGCTCAGTCATCCTTTACTTATTTTTGCCTGGGGAAGTAGGGTGTCCAGGAATAACTAAGACAAGTCAACTCACTTTCCTGGGTTGTTCAACTCCACCTTCACTCTAAGCCTTTCTATAGAATGAGAGAAACCAAGAGGGAGGAGAGAAGGGCACTTGCTCTTAGGTGCTAGGCAGAAAAACTCAAAGATTTTGCCTAATGGCACGTCACATGGCCTGCACTTAGGACTCTCCAGATTAATTTCACTGACAGAATAGAGTAAGGTGAGAAAAAGTCAGCAAAATTCAACATCAGCACAGACAGTCACTTTTTCACAGATGTATTTTTTTGGTAATATAAAAATCTCTGTTTAAAGTACTTCAAAGGAAAAAAAACAGAACTGAAATTATAATATAAATTCTGTAAAGAACGATCTTTGAATATATTTTTCAGTATGATGCATACCTCATATGAGAAGACAGTTACTAATGCATCTACAATGCTTCCTTTTTCATTTAAATACCACAGTAAATAGATGCATAACGTTTTTGTATAGGCATAGTACATAAATACGTCATCCCCAAAATGACACAAAATGTAAGCATGATATTAGGTAAAATGATTCTTTTTAAGTGTTTCTGATTTTTCCCACAATAAGACATCAATTCTTTTAGAAGAGTGGGTATTATTAATTCCATGCTCTAATTTCTTTTTGTTCTCTAGATCTGTGTTTGACATAATTCTACTAGCAAAGGAACTGTTTCTATAGACAAAGGCTGGGAGATAAAGAGGGGCGGCTATAGAGATTTCTGAGATCAAAGAGCTTGAATATGGGACCACAATTAACTGACACAGAGGGATGCATGAGTCAGCTTCGAGGTAAGTATTGAGTGATTTGTGTGTGTCCATAAAAGTCATTTCTGGAAGTCATCTCTAGAACTCAGGAAGGGAATGAAAGTTATCATTTCCCTGTAGGTGTTCCACTCTGCTTCAGTAGAGACCCACCCTTAACATTTGCAGGATGGGGGTTAAAGATGACAAATGGAGACATAAATTTGTCTGAATATTTACATATTAAAAATTAGGTTAATAACTAGGAAATAAAATAGGTTCTACCACCTTAACAAGTATACCTTTTTGTAACAAAATGGAAAAATGCATACAAAGCTCTGACTTTTATAAAACTGAAAATCAGAAAAATAGCAAATGACTAAATTTATTTTTGTATATATCAGGATATTTTGTTGATATACAAGTGAGTAATAAGATAAAGACATTTTACACATAAACAATAATTCCATAAAATTTTTCTAATTGTCCTTTCTACAAATCAATAATTATGTTGTTATAATGAAGATATTCATATAATTTTTGTCAGTAATCACCTTAAGAATTGTTTACTGTAGTGATTTTCAGTGATAAAATTTGAATATGTTTTCATGTAATGTGTAAATTAATGTAAATGTAAAATATCCAAAGGCATTTTTCATATACTTTTTAAAATATATTTTTTCAATAACATTAATTAAAATAAAGGGAAAATTTAGAATACATTAATGTATAGAAACATTTTTATTTGATCAATTTAACTGAAATATTTAAGCAAAATTATTTAAACATTTATTTTTTGAAAATGTAAATCTCATTAAACATATTTATAAAAAATAAAACTATTTGTAATTTTAGGGTTCACAGTTCATCTAATTGCCATTGTAAAGAATTGCTATCATGCTTCACACACCTAGACTTACATATATACAAAAGTAAGAGTGGTCTGAACTATTTAATATCACAAAATATTCCTCTGCCAACAGCTGAAACTATTGTGAATATTATAAAACTGTGCATAAATCCAAAACCATGGGTTAGAAAAGAAAGGAAAGCAGAAAACTGTAGGTTCTACTGGTAAATTACATTTATGTGAGAATCTATTCGATTCATTCCATCTTAAAAGAAAGATTTGGTATTTAACTAATTTGGCTTTCCTTTAATTAAGCATTTCTATTCAAAGCCTACACCCAGCCCCCAGCCCATTCTGCAACCCAGCATTCCAAAGTCAGCAAACCCCAAAACCCTTGAGGGCATACAATATCACCTTTTGTTTGGAGGTCAAAGAGCAGGAAATACAGATACACTTTCCCTGGGACCTGAAGGGTGTGAGTCACAACAGCAGATGTTTCAGATTATGGATGAGCTGTGCCCATGCTGAGCACCAGCATTTACTCATGGTAGGTATTTGGGTATTTGCAATTACATGGGGTCCCCTAAAGTTCAGGGCTGGAATTTAACTACAACCCCATTACAACCCTCTCCACACACGCATCAAAAAAAACAAACTGATTGGTTTCACTCAATACACTATTTTTGTATGAGATCAGGGATTGGAGAAATATGGGAAGAGGGTGAAAGGTAACACAGTAAGAATGTTGGAGCCTGTTACAAACTAGAAAGATCATGCCTACCTAAAGGCATTTAAATTCAAAAGCTATTTGTAAACATTTTAGTGTAAATCTTTTGTTCTCAGCACACACACACAAATGGTAACTAAGTGAGGGGGTGGATATATAATTAACTTGAATGTGGTAAGCATTTCACAATGAATGCATTTATGAAATCATCACATCATATAGCTTATAAAAACACTTGGTACTCCCTAAATATATACAATTTTTGTCAATCATACTTCAATAAACCTGGAAAAACAAATAACCTGGCCAAATTGGGCTCTTGGCAGCAGGTTTGAGAGACCACAGTGATCCATCCTATGCGACTGTTACTGAATCATACAAAAGAATTTTCTTTACAATAACAAATCTGTATGTCACATATTTGATGTAATATAAGATGTAATACTTACAGGTGCTACTCAGGAAATAACTCCCATTTTCCTGTCTCAAGTGAAAAAACACAATTCAACCAATATATATACTTCCAGAAAAAAAATGGTGAATGTTTTTAATCACTCTATAAATTTGAGTTTTCAAAGATATTGCCCAGAGGCCATTACTTCTCATTGTCACTGCCCCTGAAATTCAGTAATGTTACTATCAGGTGGGCAATAATGCCCAGTTAATGACATCATATTCCAAACAGCTCAACAAAGCTAATATAAGATCTTTTTGAATATCAACTCTCCTACAGGTAAGCTTACATAGAAGGCACTATCTAATATGATATATTATTTGGCTAAGATTTAAATAAATTTAAAAATATCCCTTTGGACTATTATCAATTTCAGTTTATATTGACTCTGCTTATATTTCCAGATTAGGAAAACATCCCTTTATTTACTCTAAAACTTCTTTATTCAAGACTAATCAGTATTTAGCTTAGGTTAAATTTCACTTAGAGTCAATGAAAAATGGTGCTTCGGGGCACCTGGGTGGCTCACTTGTTAAGCGTCTGCCTTCGGCTCCGGTCATGATCCCAGGGTCCTGGGATCGAGCCCCACATCGGGCTCCCTGCTCCGCGGGAGCCCTGCTTCTCCCTCTCCCACTCCCCCTGCTAGTGTTCCCTCTCTCGCTGTGTCTCTCTCTGTCAAATAAATAGATAAAAAAATCTTAAAAAAAAAAAAGAAAAATGGTGCTTCCTATAGAGTTTTAGGACTGAGTTTTAACTATTACTTTTTTCCTCTAAATGTGGGAAGATCTTGAGTAATAGCCTCGACTCCTAATAAGCATTCTAAACAATCAAGAGACTTTCGTCTATATTTTAAACTTACATAAAAGCAGAGCATGAAAAATAACCCTCCCTCAAATAAAATCTTTAGTAATGCTATGTGCCGAGCACCCTCTTAAAATGCTTTATTCATTTATTCCTCAGAACCACCCTACAAAGTCTACGAAGTATTATCACCTTCATTTCACAGGCAAGAAGGACAAAGCAGAGTAGTTGACTGTCTTGTCCAGAGTCATGTAGCTCTTAAGTGGCTTAACCAAGTCTCCTGACAATGCTAGATTTCAGAGCTCATCCTCCTTATCTTCTGCCTTTTGGCTTGCAGGACATACCTGTGTCTCACTCCATTTCTGTTTCAACTGTTTCTCCATCCAAATTACGCTTTTTGTCATTTTTAACTTGAGTATAATGTTTGAACCTATCTATCAAACCAATATGGCCTCCTCTGATACAGATTCTTAAAAAAAAAAAATGAACTTTTTTCTACATCCTAACATTTTCGACATATTTCAATAGAAATTAACAAGGAATTTAAAGAGATATAAACATATTTCTCCACAGAGAAGAACTCATAACGATAGTTAATATCTCCTAAGATCAAGGAATGACTCGGAAGATTAATGGAATTAACTTTAAAAAGTGATGAAATTTTCATTAAGTGGAGATTCTCATAAGGTATAAAACAAACTTAAGTATGATTTAATGAATTATTAGAAGCAAAACTTCAGGGCTATCTGAAACTACCCTTAGTCCAAAGAATCCTTTGACAAAGAACTAGAAAGGTACATTAAAAGAAAACATTTACTGAGGAGTGCAAAGGTCAAGGACCACTGTAAAGTAATTTTTACTACATTGCTAATCTACTTTTTGACCTGTACATTACTTTCTGCAAGGTGACTCAACCAGTGATTTAACTCAGACCAAATGGTTGACCTTTACTTGAAAAGTAAATAATCATTTACCAGAAGTTCTTGATTCAGAGATGACCCACTGGTGACTGCTATCCATGAGCACTGTCCCATATGGATGGACATCTGCTTCATGATTAACCTCTGCTATGGGCTCAGTTGACTTGGATACTGAGCAAATGATTAATGAGTGAAAAATTTGTTTTTTTCCTCTGCTACTTATAGTGTCAGCACCAAGGGAGAATGCTATGGCAACCAGAATATAGAGAAGTGGTGGCAGGATGTTGCTGAGTGATGACAAAAGCATTTTGCAGGAAGTACTAAAGCTATGGGAAAATGAATATCAAATAGAAATTAAGTCTTAGGAAGGAAACAATAAAGATAAAATGAAAGGAGAGAAAAGAACTCAAGAAAGCTGGACCTTCAGGAGAAAGAATAAAACTTTACAGACATTAAACAAAATGAAAAGAAATTTCTGAATAACACAGAATAAGTAATAGCAATGAAATCCACAATTCAAGGAGTTTTGAGGCCATCAGCTAAAATTAGGTATTTTTTCAATCATATTTGAACAGGTGTGATTTGCTAACCGAATGTCATAAACCATCACCATCATTTTCCAGAAGGGTCTAGTAAATGTCAGTTGTGCATGACTGGTGAGATTTTGTGGTTTTTGCAAGAAAATTTCATATACTTAGTTTTTACCTAGGATGTCACTTTGGTACACATTAGGAGCACAATAATTTGCTAGTTGTTTCATTAGACAAAGATTATCGTATATAGGAATATAAAATAATCAGAAATGGTCCGAAATATATCACTGAGTAGTTACTCAAATGAATGCCTCTTGGCAACATAAACTAAGGCATATGTATGTAAGGAAGATGGCATCAAGCGAAGTAGCCACTAAGTTTAACATGCTCATTGTGAGGGGAAATGGTGAGCTCTATGTTCATGTCTGGGGACCCTGAAGAGAGGAGGGAATTCAAGAGCATTTTAGTGGTTGGGTGAAAGAGGAACAGTGCAGTGTCCTGGAGGAGAGAGAGAGCTCAAGGCAGGGCATCAGCCAGCTGAAGTAGGTGTGTGAATGACCGACCCTCCACACACATACCTGAGATAAGTGGTGGCCATAACTGGTGTCTGGGAAGATATTGGGGAAAATAGAGGTAGAACTATATCAACTACAAAAATCCACATGAGAGGCGGGGCTTTGGCACTGTGGATTAGAATCTTCCAGAATGTGATGCCCCTCTTCTTTGCTGACAATCTTATTTTCTTTTGGCATGGAAATCCCAGTAGGAGAAAAGCATTTGGACTTAGGGGTCAGCATAGTTGGGACAATTTCAGGCGAGCCCAATCCATACTAAAGTTGGAATATCTGAGCAGAAAAGAAGAGCAATCAAGGCTCATGGAATCTTGTGACCCTCAAGGGCATCTGGCTTAAGCCAAAAGACCATTAATACTAGGCTTAAAGCCATTCTCCAATTGTCTGTATGACCACTCAGGCCAAGTCACTGATGGTTTTTCCCTCGGGGCCTAAAAATACAGCCTAGGACAGCATGCACAGAATGGCAGAGAAACTGGGCATCCACCTAAGCTCTCATTAACAGCATAAGTATTCACCCAGAAATCACCATAAACTGCAGCAAGAGCGCTGTGGTATTCAAACCCATGATGGATTTTCTGGTAGCAGAGCAGGGTTGATTAGGTAATGCGTGCGAAGATAGGGGTGAGGTTCTCAAGGTTCAAAATGGTGCTCAGGAATGGCTAGTGCTCTGTGGCAGAATCTCAGCCGGAACAGAGGACGGAGGGAATGTGGTCTCCAGCTGGGCTGATGTCTAGTAATTGTGTCTAAGAAGCAACAATTACTTTTCAGGTGTCCTGTCAATGAAGACCTAAATACATGCTGTACTCTAAAAATTTCCCAACTATTTGTTATCTGCAAATCCATTACTTGAAAATAGCCTATAACTTTAGGCCCTGAAACATGAAGATTCACCTCCTTCCTGCTAAATATCTAAAAAGGGAAGAAAACGACAATGGAGCAGAATATGACTAGCCCATCAGTCAGGTCACTTCTGAGACTATTTGTGCAGACCCTTTGTCCTCTCTCAGTCAGTACTAACTATACAGTCCAATTAAACCTAGTGCTGGTTGCCCACAGGGATTCCTTTCATACAAAAATTCAATTCTCTCCAAGATTCTTGGCATTACCTAATGGCCTGCATAGAATCAGTGTGATGGTCTCCGGCTGGTTCCCGGGCGACAAATTGATCACCATGGCAATAATCAGAGGCTCTCACCCTATAGAGGGGCAAAGTAAAATCCACAGCACCATAGGGGAAGCTTATCTGATTATCTCAGAAGGGCTGTCTCTTTAGAGGGGCTGCTACTGCCGATTAGGCTATTCTATCTATGCAGGCCTGTGGGGCCCATGCCAGAGCGTGGAATGAGGCATATGGCTGGAGATTGAGGAGGGAAAACATGCCAACTTCTGATGCAGCCCAGCTGCCTCTGCTCAGGTGGTCTAGGTCAGTATTCTGTGAGTAAGACTTACTCAAGCCCCAGGAAAGGGTACCGATGGATACTTGCAAAAACACACCTGGACTTAAATCAGTCAACCACGTTGCTAGCAATATAGGAGGAAGACAATCCAGGAAAAACATGAGCCTACAGAAATGTCACAGAAAGTAATGGGAGCTTAACTGTGATTATAAACTGTCAGGTTTTATAATACTGAGACCCTAACTACTAAGGGAGGAACTATACCTAAGTATTTCTCCTTCTATATTGCCCCCAAATAGGTTTGTGACTTTTCTTTGGGACATCCTCTGACAAGAATTAGTAATTACAGAAATATAGACGAGGAGAGGAAATATATAAGAAAATATATATCTGTATTATATAATCTTGGTTGCATAATAAATGCCCAGGGTGCCAAACAAGACCAAAAATCTAGTTTGCTACTCCTGTGTGAAGTTGGTGTGTTCACACTATACAACAAGCTGGGGTAAAATTGTTCCAGGCAGAAGTTAATGTATGCATTGTAAGGCACATACATACTTCTCTTTATTACTCTACACATTCAAAGGCCTTCAAAGGATGTACTCACAAGGGTTACTTTTAGTGTTGAGAACAATCCAGGGACAGTTCTCTATAGATAAACAAGGGGGAAAAATATTTTCTAAGCCCTCATGGAAAGTTCCCACCCTCGGAAGGTCTGAGGCTGACATGGAGCCCCAGATGACAGAAAGACATGGACTAGCAGTCAGAACGCTTCTCAGGGAGAACTGCAGGCAATCAGTTCTGGCTGGAGACATGGTCCCTTACAGGACTTTAATGAGCTTACTGAAAATCACACTGAACCCAAACACCAAATGATTTCACAATTAGAAGTTGGAGTTGTCTATTCTTTTGCTTTTCTGTCATATTTTTGTACTGGGTGTTAATAGGTCCTTCAAACTCCTTTTAACTAACCTCTTAAATAGACTGCAATTAAAGAATTTCAACCATGCTGTACCATATAGGATAAATCATATTTCGTCTCTGAAAATAAAATTCATCTTCTTTTTTTCTTTTTCCCAAAACCACTAGCTTGTGTTAGATTAATTTGTATTAAAATGAATGTGGATTTGACATGGTGTTTTGTAGAAATTTTCTTTTTTTAAACTGCTGCCATTTAAAATAAATAGCAGCCTCTTCTTTGCTGCAATAGTAGTATAGATTTAATGTATTTACTTAATCTCTCAGTCTCGATTCCCTCAATCATTGAAGAAACAGATTTGTGTGTTTATCCCGGGGGTTCACAGTAAGGATTACATGCTCAGCATGTAATAGTTTCTCAAAAAATATGAGTTACCTCTCTTTCCTATTCACTAACGATCTTTTTGTCCAGACTTTGTTAAATATCTTTAAATAATAAAATTCCATTTCAGTTCTATTTGCTATTTCATGAACATAACGTATAAAAAAAAAGGAGTATTTAAATCTTTGGACTCGTAGTGAATCTTTGGGAGATTGATGAAAGGGACTGAGAGAGAACCATACCCATTTATGAACCTCATCAAAGACATAACTTCCTTCTACATCAACCAAATGTCCTTTCTCACTTCAGATTTCTTCATTCTTCTTCATCCTCAATTCAGGGTGTGTGGGGACATCTTAAAACAAGTTGCCACCAAAATCAACAGCAACTGGGAGCCATGGGCATCTTTCGTGTGAAGAGGTCCATTGTTACATGGGGGTTATAACCTTCAAAGTGAGGCGGGTCTGGGTTCAAATCCCTGTTCTACCGTAGCTGGCTGGGTGATCCCTGGCAAGGTGTTCAAACTAGCTGAGTCTCAGTTTTCTCAGTTGTACCATGAGCTATACACATCTCTCTCTTAGCATTGTTGGAGACCCTCAATTTGCAGTGGAGCTGAAGAAGCTTCGTCTTCAGGGCTGCTCACTTGCATGGGTCTGTTCCAGGCTCCACACCTAATACTGTATTTGGACTTGTTATTCCTTGCCCTAAAGAGAACTTCTCAACTTCAGGCCCCACAAATTTTGGCTCTACCCTTGTACGATGATTAAACATAATAAATAAATAATAAATAAAAGATAACTGGCCCATAGCAATTGTCCAATAAATGGTATTATTCTCACCGGACTCACAGGCCATATACTTGGATCTGGCATTAAATAAATGCAGAGAAGCCTACTACACAGCGGTATTGTTGGCAGGTTATACAGAGGTTAACCCTTCTTAAAATATGCCACACTGAAGCCTAGTGAGATGTGTGAACCAACCAAATGCAATATATTTGGCTTCAACCTTAATAGTAAATGTGTAACCATATTTGGTATATTAGAAAGGCTCTAAACAAATGCATCACAGGATGGGTCAAGAAAGAAAGAAGTGCAGAAGTCAAGAGCAAAGGAAGACATCTGCAAGCATCCCAAGGGTGGCGGGGGGTGGGGGCAGTCCTGGAGAGTATGGGAGAGATAATGAACAAAAGCCAAGATTGATGCTCTCCATGGTCTTAGTAGACACTATTTGTCCAAATACAGCTTGTCATCCATCTACATTAGAACCACCTAAGGAACCTCAATGAAAGCACAATTTCCTCCACTCTATGCCAGCCCACTGAATCAGGACATCTGGAGGTAGGGCCCAGGATTCTACCCCCAACTAGGTGATTCTGAATTCCATTTAGTCTAAGAACCTCTGCTTATAATTGAACCTGAAACTACTGATTGGGTATCTCTCAGGACTGCACATGTTTCTGCCTGTCTTAGAAGTCCAGTTTTCTACAATCCTTCCTTTCCACACTTAGAGGTGAGATCTGATTTGTACATTTTCTTACTTGATCGGTCTACTCCAATTATTAAGAGCATGCTGTTCAGGGGCGTCTGGGTGGCTCAGTTGGTTAAGCGACTGCCTTCGGGTCAGGTCATGATCCTGGAGTCCCAGGATCGAGTCCCACATCAGGCTCCCTGCTCAGCAGGGAGTCTGCTTCTCCCTCTGACCCTCTTCCCTCTCGTGCTCTCTATCTCTCATTCTCTCTCTCTCTCAAATAAATAAATAAAATCTTTAAAAAAAAAAAGAGCATGCTGTTCAGACACATATGTCACTTTTATCATGATTTCAGCAAGATCAGGTGTCTCTTTATATACTTGGGGATAAAATAGTTTAATGTTAGCTGAAATGGAGATGCCACTGGAAGCTTGAAACAAAGTTTCCAGTGGAAAGACAAAATGCTTGCTCTCTGGCTGTCCTGGTCAACCTTGTTATTATTAACTTGGATGGAAATTTAGGAAGCCTGCTTACAAATATGTAGATTATGCAAAACATGGAAGGAATAAATGCTCAGAAAAAGATAACAATCAAGCTACAAAGTAATCCCAACAACAGGTTGAAATGAGAATCAAGAATAAAAAAGATCATAGAGTCTATGGAAGCATGAGTGAAAAGAAAAAGTCAGAACTGCTTCAAAAAGGTATCATTAATACAAGTTTTATTTGAACAATAAAATACTGTTTAATACTGTTCCTGCTACCCTTACCCATACATTTTTTTTCTACTCTATTCTGTGCTGGTCAAACTGTATATATTTTTTTGGAACAGAGGCATTTTTGAGCATGACATTTTAAGAGAAGTCATTCTCAAACTACCATGCATCCAAAAGGGGATTGCTAGCACAGTGAGGAGTCTGCAAACTAACATAGACTGTCTGTGATAACATGGGGGGTTTGGGGGGAAGGATTTGTCTTTCTTCAAATAATGGATTGTCTGTAGACTTACATTGTTGGTGCTAGGCAAAACCCTAAGTATGTGATAACTGTAAGAAGGTGTATTAAGTTAACTATAAGACAATGAAACAGTGAAATAGCTCCAAAAATGCAATGGAGAATTGAGAATGGAAGTGAGCTCCCCAATGTGAAGGTCATCAAACACTAAGTAACGTCATGGTCAGAATCGCTACAAAATAGATTGTCTCTACTGAGATTTTTGGGAAAGGGTAGTTATAAATCGGAAATGCTTTCAACTCCAAAGAAAGGTTTCTGTGATTTGTTTTGTCTTAGCTAGCTCAGGGTTCTAGCAGCGAGCTGCAGCAGAAGAATGTGCAGAAATCAACCATGAGCAGAAAGGGAAAACCAAAAAGGGAATATGGACCCTCAGTGAATGCGTATGGAGCACATACTCTGTGCCAAATGCTATTCTAGGCACTGGGGATGCAGCAGGGGACAAGAACCCAACCCCACTCTCTGTCTTCATAGAGCCTATATTCTACCAGGAGACAATTATGAGAGGAGTTTTGGCAATTTCCTCACTATGAGAACACAGAAAAAAGTGAAAGGGGACGTTGGGAGTGAAAAGGAAGCATAATTGTGCCAAGGAGGACTTATTTGAATAAATACTTTTCAGTCTAAATAAATCCCAAGATTGCTTATCCATGAAATCACTCCATATTAATATTTCACTGGCTTCTCCAAAGCATTGCAGTCTATCCATATAGAGAGCACATTTTCTGGCCCCATCCCCCTTTTAAACATCCCCAAGTGACCATCTAACTCTAACAATATTGACTTCTTCACAGGAGGTCACCACTTATCAGATGTTACATCCATCACTGCAAACAACTTCCCTTTGACATATTGATTACTTCATTTTTCTTGTCTTTTGGCCAGCACCTCCTTTCCAATTAATTTATTGTTGGTGCTGCTGGTGTGTACATCTTTGATGTTCCCAAAACCAGACTGTCCACCTGAATCACATATCCAGCTGCTTAACTCACACAGGTACTGTTTCCTTTCTTTGACAAGATGATCTTCAACACCGGCTGTTTACCTTGCTTGAGGAAAACTTCGAACAACTTGCCAAATCTCAACTCCAGTATTGCATCAGTTTACACTTGTATCTTGTAAGGTAGACTATCCCTTCCATGCCCACAGGCATCTGACAGAGAATGCTCTAGTCTGAGTCATACAAAATCAGATCAACTCTTTCCTTTCTCTCTGCTTTTATTTCTGGTTTCTGCTAATTTCTGTTCACCTCCAGGAACAGAGTTGGGCTCTGGAGGTCAACCGGGAGGGTGTTGGAGTTAATAACCTCGGCAAGCTACTATGCATTGATCTCCAGTCTCCTCGTGCACTCATATTTCTCTCCCTGCGATTAGATGCTCAGCTATCTGCCAGGGCACCTCTTCCCAGACAGTCTCTGATTTGAACTATCTGAGGGCTCCTCATCAAGCTGTTATGGGAGACTAACAACCCACATAGCTCATGCTATGTACTCCACTCTTGGTGAAGGGCGCTGCATGCTTGCCAAGCAATCAAACCAATACCTCAGTCATAGAAGATTAATGTCCCTTTGCTTATATCCTTGAAGCAGAGAAATGGCTAATGCGACTCTCTCCTTCATAAAGGCTTCTATGCAGTAAGTGGCTGGGATTAAATTATACAATCACGTCATCTATCTGTTGGAAAGGCTGTCACCCTTACGCTGCATTTGCCAACTTGTCCCTTCAGCAGAGGGGCTCAGTACTGCGAGAAGTGGAAAACGGAGCATTATGATGCTGGCTAATATAATTCTAAATACCATCAAGGCCATAAAATGGGAAGTAAGTGATAAATAATTTATATTTATCAGAATGACTGGATCTTATTAAAAGTGCAGTAATATGATATCCTCTCATACAGCACAGACATGGATGGGGAAAGAGATCAGAATTTCAATGGTTGCTAGAGTTGGTTTGAATTCCTGTTTAAAGTCCTGTGAACCTGGTGTGAACCTCATATTTTTTTCACCAGTCCCTAGAAAAGAGAGTTCCATTCTTTTTTTTTTTAAGTTTTTTATTTATTTATTGAGAGAGATAGAGAATGGTAGAGAGAGAGCATGAGAGGGAGGAAGGTCAGAGGGAGAAGCAGACTCCCTGCTGAGCAGGGAGCCCAATGTGGGACTCGATCCTGGGACTCTAGGATCATGACCTGAGCCGAAGGCAGTCACTTAACCAACTGAGCCACCCAGGCACCTGAGAATTCCATTCTTTAGGAAGGGAGTAAGCAAGAGGAAAAAAGAAATCCAATTCAATAAAAACAGTTTGGAAAAGATAAGAAAATACGGCCATAAGCAACAGGGCCAAAATGCTATCATCGTTTCTGTTCTTTTCTCCATTCCAACTCTACCAACATAAAGCAGAAAAATCCACCCATTCATTTATTTTATTTTTTAAGATTTTTAAGTAATCTCTACACCCAACGCTGGGCTCAAACTCACAACCCTGAGATCAAAAGTCGCATGCTCCACTGACTAAGACAGTCAGGTGCCCCACCATTCATTTATCCTTAATTTATTTCTTCATTCCTCATTAATCGTCAAACACCTAGAGTGTGTAAGATACTATATTAGGAACTATGAAAGAACAATGAAGAATAGATAGGATCCTCACCTTCAAGTCGTTTACACTCAAATACAGTACACTGGAATTTCAACTTTGGTAAGCGTAACTCCAGCTTTATAAAAGAAAACTGAGCATCTGTCCAAGGGAAACACTAATGAATTTTCTTTTTCTTCATCTTCCTATTTTACTGCATATGTCTAAGTCAGAGCTATTCCCACTTGAAAATGCTGTCCTGGGACCACATCCCTGGTAGGAAATGCAGAAATTCAAAGCCCCTTTCATTTCCTAAATAGTATAACCGGAGAAAAGTCATTTCTCAAATGATCAATTAGACTTTACCCCATTTTTTATGATGGACACAGAAATAACCAATGATCAGAGAAGCATATCTTTCTGAAACAAACATACTTCTATACACATGACCAAAACTTTAGGTTGCCTTTTTATGACAGGATGCATGCTGCATGAGCACAGTGTAAGGTATTCAGTTATATTTAGTAACTATCTGATAATGTGTTCGATTAGAAACATAGACACCTTGGTGATGGGGCACTTCCGCAAAGATGGCGGCCGCTGTGGCAAGAGGCGCTTGGCTGGCGGCCTTGGGCAGAAGACCGCGGCGTGGGATCGCTGCCGGTCGGCGAGCTTGGCCCGGCCCCGGCCCCTTGACCACGGCAGTAGCCAGTGTGGCCCTGGCAGGCACAGGAGTGGCACGGTACCATGGCCGCTTGAATGTCGTGGCACCCGAGGGCAGCCTCACCGTCTTAGCACAGGAAAATGTTGACTCTGGAGAGATGGGAGAAAAACTGTCCCTTCGTAAACAGCGCTTCATGCAGTTTTCTTCACTGGAACATGAAGGAGAATATTATACGACACCACAAGACTTCCTCTTTTCAGTAATGTTTGACCAAATGGAACGTAAAACTTCAGTGAAGAAGCTGACAAAAAAGGATATCGAGGAGATACTGGCAGGAATCCAACCAGCTCGTTGTGGATCAACCTTTTTTAGAGACCGTGGCGATAAAGGACTAATTTCGTATACTGAGTATCTTTTCTTGCTTACAATCCTCACTAAACCTCATACTGGGTTTCATGTTGCTTTTAAAATGCTGGATGCAGATGGTAATGAGATGGTTGAGAAAAAGGAATTTTTTAAGCTACAGAAGATCATAAGTAAACAAGATGACTTGAAGACAACGATAGCTAATGAAACGGAAAGCCAGGAATCAACAGTGAAAGAACCTGAAATTACCACAACCCTTCAGATACATTTCTTTGGAAAAAGAGGAGAAAGAAAACTTCATTATTGGGAATTTCGAAGATTTATGGAGAATTTACAAACAGAGGTCCAAGAAATGGAATTCCTTCAGTTTTCTAAAGGTTTGAGTTTCATGAGAAAAGAAGACTTTGTAGAGTGGCTACTTTTCTTCACTGACACTGAAAATAAAGACATCTATTGGAAAAATGTAAGAGAGAAGTTGTCAGCAGGAGAGAGCATTAGTTTGGATGAGTTCAAGTCATTTTGTCACTTTATGACCCACTTGGAAGACTTTGTTATTGCTATGCAAATGTTCAGTTTAGCTCATCGTCCTGTCAGACTGGTGGAGTTTAAGAGGGCCATGAAAGTAGCAACAGGACAGGAGCTCTCAAACAATATTTTGGACACCGTCTTCAAGATCTTTGATGTGGATGGTGATGAATGTCTTAGTCATGGAGAGTTTCTCGGGGTTTTAAAAAACAGGATGCATCAAGGTCTATGGGTACCACAACAACAATGTGTACAGGAATACTGGAAATGTGTGAAAAGAGAAAGCATTAAAGGAGTAAAAGAAGTCTGGAAACAAGCTGGAAGAAATCTCTTTTAGAAAAAGATAATCTGGGAGTCATACTGCTCCAAATGTCAGAATTTGGAATTTGTTTAAAATACTAGATTTTTGTCTTCTTGGTTTTCTTTGTAATATAAAGATGGCTTGTATTTACTTTCTGAATCAATAGTTTCTTACTAAAATTTCATTAAAGAACTTAGTAAAAATAGATACATTCTGTCAGAGGGCCTAGAATTGAAGTAATGCTTTGTACTTTGATAAGATGGAAAACCTAGTTATTCACTGATTTCTTAGACACCGTAGTACAACGTGCTCTTTGGAAGGGTGTCAGCTAGTACTTACAGAAAAAAGTATTTGATATACAAGGCCAGTATCAAGTCCAGAAGTCCTGATGTTCCCAGTAGGGCAAATTAAATTAAAAACTTCTCAGGTTTTCTCATCTGTATCTCATAACTCATAAAGCTTCTTGTGTATTTTATTTCAGTTAGCTGTATATTAGTTGTCTTAAAAATAATGTGTAAATTTCAACATCCTCTGTAGAAACAGAATAAAGTATTTACACAGAAAAAAAAGAAAGAAACATAGACGCCTTTTCTGCTTAAGGGTCAGAGATCTGCTTTGAGCAACGTAATAATGTAGTTTAGCATGTGACCGCTCCCCCAGCACCTGGCTATCTTTTCTCTTAGAGTTTAGTTTTGGGTCCAAAAGAGTTTAGTCAATAAATTAGCACTAGAATCAGAATACACTTTTTGCAACATTTCTCCCCAGCCCTGCTGCTGCAAGCTGCCCTTGAGGGGCGACCAAGCTGGGAAGACAAAGGATCATAGCACAGCCCCCAGCTACTGAATTTCAGCAACAGTGAGCAGAGGGGCTGGGTTGGTCCCCTTTTCTGCAGCCATGACATTGAGAGCTTTGGGGCATATGAGAGAAGGGCATATCACTTTTCCACCACAGTAGCTTACAAATGTATCCCCTGCCTCGCCACACACATCCTACTTCATTCTTTCTCCAGAACCCTGCTTGAATAGAACTTTGTGTTCAATCAGCCAGTGAGTTAGCAAATTTCCCCACATTGCCCAGACACACCAAGCTCTTCATGTCTCCAACTCTGTTTTTGCACACTTGCCTTCCCCACCCCTCTTCTGCCTCCAGAACACTAAAGTGATCTTTTCAAAAGCCAGGGCAGGAACCACCTCCCCAAGATCCTTTCCGTGTCCCACCCCACCTGAGAGGAATGGACTCTTCCCCCAGTTGGCTTCCGGTTGCAGCTCTAACAAATTACAATACATTCAGTGACTTACCGCAACCCAAACACTATCTTAACGGTTCTGGGGGTCAGAAGTCCTAAAATCAAGGTGTCAGTAGGACTGTGCTTCTTCTGGAGACCACAGGGGACACTTTGTTTCCTTGCTTTGCCCATTTTCTGGAAGCAGCCTGCATTTCCTGGCTCATGACCTCTCCCTCAAATCACTCTGACCTCTGCTTCCCTCCCCTTCACAGACCCTCCCGCCTCCTTCTTTCCCTCATTAGGACCTTTCCAGTGACATTGGGTCCACCTGGCTAAATCCAGAGTAAGCTGCCCATCTCAAGATCCTTAAATGAATCACATCGGCAGAGTCCCTTTTGCATGTAAGGTAAAACATATTCCCAGGTTCTCTGGATCAGGACATAGGCTGCTTTGGTCAAGGGTGCATTATTCTATCTCCCACACCTCCTTTTTTTTTCCTTTAAGACTTTATTTATCTATTTTTGAGAGAGAGCGCACACATGCAAGTGAGAGTGGGGGGAGGGGCAGAGGGAGAGAGAATCCTAAGCGGATTCCATACCCAGCACAGAGCCTGAGGCAGGGTTGGATATCACATCCCTGAGATCATGACCTGAGCTGAAATCAAGACCAGATGCTTAATGGACTGAGCCCCTACCGCACCTCCTTTTGAAGCCCCATCCTCCTTTGTCAAATGTCCACACCAGCCGCATGACGCTCACATGTATTTCGTTTATAATACCCATTCTACAGGCTACTGTGTCCCAGAAGAAGATACTTTGAGTCTTTAAGTTATTTCTCCAGTGCCAAGAATTCTGCTTATGACTCAGCAGTTGTTCAATAAATCCAAATAAATGTTTGCGGGTAAGAAACTCAGGGGAAAAGAAAAACAGCAAGGACAACTTAACTGTAAGGCTATTATCTGACAATGAAGTATAATAAATGAAATTTTATACGCCAAAACCAATGGTTGGAAAAACAACCAAATTCAGCATTTTTGACATAATGTTTCATAGAACAACAAAATCCAGCTGGTCTAGATCAGGGGCCGGCAAACTACAGCCCGTGACCCCGTTTTTGTAAATAAAGCTTCATTGAACACAGCTGTATCCATGTGTTTCCATATTGGCTGTGGAAGCTGTTGTGTTTCAGTGGCAGAGTCGGGTAGTCACAACAGAGACTATATGCCCTGCAAGCCTAAAATATTTCCTACTTGGCCCTTTACATAAAACACTTGCTGACTCCTCGTCTAGAAAACAAAAAATCTTAAACCAGAATTTTGTCCCAGACAGGTTGGATGAACCATTCTGAAAGCTGAATTCACATACTTAACCATCATGGCAGCTGAACCCCCAACTATATAGCTGGGCTCCCTCCTACCTCTTGGGTGAGTAGGCTGGTATTCTAATCCAGTTATGAAATTATAAAGCTGGTCAGCTGATTTATTTTGAGCGTCTAAATGATGACAGATAAGATAGTGGTGTGTCCAATTTTTTATGCAGTGATCAAACTTCAAATCTCCTCACTCCTTCCTTATGATTATGAACCAAGAGTCATCTGGTCTAATCCCTAGAAAATTATTTCAGCGTTCAAGATGCGTCATTTTTACTTCCTACTTGCCTCTCTGAATGCATTCACAGATACTAGGGAGAAATAGCTTCTCAATTCTCCTAGTAGAAATTGACCTATTTGTAAGAGGAAATAAAATGAAGATGAGAAGAAAAGTCAGGAAGTAAAACAAAAAAAAATCTGAAATATTACCTTTTAACAAAGATGGCTTTGTAAGCTAAAAAAAAAGGAAAAAGAAAAGAAAAAGGAAAAAAACAAAAGCCATTATTTTGATATTTCCATGAACTCAGAACATTTAGTATGTCTGGTCTGAGAGAAAAATAATTCTTGGTCAAATCATTTTGGATGTACCATTTTAAACAATACCCCTTTAATTTTAAAAAATGTAAGAATGACCGTCAGAAACTGCTTTTATAAAACTCACATTTAACCTATCTTCTAATTCCCAAGAATTGAAATTAAAAGCCTCGGGTCCCAATTCCAGTTTTGCCACTGGACTTGCCATGTGAACTACAAGTCACATTTCTGTGGCCTCAATTTCCCCATATGTGAAATTCTTCTAACAGTATCTTCCTCGCCTAATTCACACTACTGCTGTTATGATGAAATGTGATCATGTTTGTGAATTTGTGCAAGCACTATACCAGTGAAAGATAGGATTTTCTGATTGTCGCCTTAACGTCTTCCCAAATTGTCTATGGCATTAAAAATGTTTGGTCATAAACATCTACAAATGCTCCACCATTGACTATGAAATTGTCCTTTGTGAATTCCATGGTTTAGATTTTATTTTGATGTAATAAACGAGCATAATTAACTTTTATTGCATGCATTATTTGTGGGAATGTTTGAACACGTTAAGTAAAGCCATCTATCTCAGCATTACACAAGGATTAGCAAACTGAGAAGTGCTATCTTTAAAAATGGGGTGATTTCATTTGGAGATTTGAGTTTGGTTTTATTGCCGAAATTAATAAAATGTTTCTGTTTAAAATGAAACTTTTTTTTTCCAGTACTTCATATTTTTGCTTGGTTAAAGAAACAGCAATAACATGATTAGATGTCAGTAATTAAATATCTTTGTGGAACAGTAACTTAATAGCATATATTTAGAACACAGCCATACCAAAAACATTCAATTACATAGATTCAGCTTTAATATTTAACAGCTTGTTTCTTAACTACCATCCTTCTGGTGAACTGATGTTGACTACACATAAAAGAAAGCAAGCAGCTTAGTGTCAAATTAGGAGAAGTAGAATATATTATAATGGTACGTTTTATGTTTTGCTATTCTCACATTCAGCCAAATATAATGTTTTTATTTAATCCGTTTAACTGTCGATTCATCTCTCTTATTTTTAGCAACAGGGGCTTTCAATTTTCTCTAAGCAAAATGAAGGTTTAACCAGGGACCAAAGAAGGAAAAAAAAAAAGTCACTCCACTTAAGCATCGTGGGAAAACAAACATGTAAGAAGCAATACACAGTAACCCGGCACCCCCCCACCCTGAATCCCAGAAAGTAAAATGTGGAAATCACTGAAAGACATCTCAGAAAGTGGAGAAGAGAGTGATCTCATACCTCTCTCTCAGAGACGGGAATAGCAAGAAAGCCAGGCTCCCGTCAGGAGCCCCTGTGTTCTGCTTTTACTTAAGTATGAGTTTGTAAATAAATGGAATTATCCCTAATTTCTTCATGGGTGCACTCTGTTTTTGAAAAGAACTCAACATTTTCCCCAAATTTTAATTTTGATTCCAGTTTCATGACTCCTTACTATAAGTCAGGGCTCGGTTCTTTTCACTAGAAAAATGATTCCATTCAGTACTGTTTAAGTAGAGTGACCTTCAACAGTCCATGAGGGAACAGATGTGGCTCATAGTATGTCTAGGTCCCTGTAGTGATAAGGACCAGGATGAGTTTGAGAGCAAGAGGTTCATCAAGTACAGATTCATTTCTCTGGTTGTGGGAGCATAAATAAAGCAGTCTGAGAAGACGCAACTGAGTCTGAAGTTAAATCACAGGTTGTCCAGGTATAGCGCCACCAGTTTCTCCCTGTGACCCCAGGCAAGTCACTAACTATTCCAAATTTAAGTCTCTTACCTATGAGATGAGAGCTAATAATAGCACTTCTTTTCTGGAAATGTCATAACGTTTAAGCCGAGTAGGCAATTAGTGCTCAATGAGTATTAAGAGGAAGAAAGGGGAGACATTGCTACAGAACAATCAAGCAAAGGGGCAGCATTCTATGGAGAGAGAGTGCCTGTTCGGATTAGAGCAGGTCTTTTGCGGGTAGGTGGATAGGAGGGAGATGTCACACAGAAGAGCAACGAGACAGAACCTCACGAGCAGGTCTGGCTCCCTCAGATCAGCTTTGGTTCACAGGGTTCCCCGGAAATGAAAAGTTTCTGACCTCAGGGCGATGTAGTTCCTCTTGACCTTTGATCCTTAAAATAGTTTTCACACCTTCCAGCCTTTTGAACTTAGTTATGGCAATAACAATGGGGCAGATCTGGAGCAAACCATGTCCTTTGCCTGTGAACCGTCGGGCACAATCCTCATGACTCTGCTCATTAGTGAACGCTTGATAAATATTTACTGAAAAGCTAGTTGATCTTCCTGACAGCCTTGTAGCTATTGCACACTATTATCTGCGGGGCAATCAAGCACCTGCTATAGCAATGGAGGAGGCCGGAGGGACTGCTCACGTCCCTTCTGGCCGATGAGGACATGGAGGCCCCCAGTGACACGCCACTAGGTGACTCTGCTTTGTGAAGGCGGCAGCTTGTCAGAGGGAAAATGAACAATGCATACGAGAACCGCCCCCTCCGTCCTTCTGCTCTATTCTCCACCCAAGATCATAATCAATATCCTTAAGCACCGAATGTCTATCAATGGCTGACATGGGGGAAAAAAAAAAACAAAATAAAACTTTATTTCTGTTCCATCTTTCAAGAACTCCAGAGGAGGGGATTTTGATAAGGAAGAGTGGCAAACATTCTCCGCGCTGGGGAGCTGAGCAAGGACAAACACTGCCTTCCTTCAATCTGTTAGGATGGGAACTAAAGCTTCACCGAAGAAGCAATATTTCTATGAAATCCTCCCTGATCATTTCCACCAGGGTCTGCCCAGCTTAAAAGCCACACTATTTAAAAAGAAATAAGAGCAGGTATTGCTATGAATAATGTGAGCATGTAAAGGGAAAAGCACAGGAGAGTAAGTCAGAGAGATAGCATTAAAATGCCTTTTCATATGCGACACAGAGGAAACCTTATCTTCAAAAAAAAATCTGATGAATATATGAGCTGCTAATACTCTGCTCTAAGATTCCATCTTGGAGGGAAAAGCAATGATTTCATTGTGGTGTTTTGAAAAGAAACCCACAGAGAATGAAGAGGAAGTGTCTCCGCTTAAAGATTGGATATCTTTATCTTTAAGTGTGATATCAGGTTCTGAGAAGCTGTCTCTTGTCACCAGCCAAAATAGCATCCCGGATTTCTATAGGATTCGACACAAACAGAAGACGGGGTGCAAAGAAGCACTTTTTTTTTTTTACCTCTGCTTTAAAAACAATGGCAAGAGTGGGGATGTTCTCTCCATCATAGACAAAGCTGAGTGCTCTTTTTAAGTTAGTAGTTACTTCAAAGTCATGAGAGTCAAAGAACATCGAGAGAAGATAGATTACTGAAGACTTTCTGTCTGTAGCATAATAGTGAATCAGCTAACAACCCTTTAGAAATGAACAAGCTGAAAATTGCTTCATTCATTTTGAAATAATTTAAATCCAACTCATTGAACATAATTAAGTGAAAACAGTTGGCCCCACAAAGAAAAGATCAGTGTAGTGAAATGGACCATATTGAAGCAATATTCTCCCACTCTGACACCTTCAAGTCACCCCAACCTGGGTTTTCTAGCTATTGACATCTGGGGCCAGAGCATTTTTTTGTTGGGGTGGGGGGACTATCCTGTGCATTGTAGGACATTTAGCTGCATCCCTGGCCTCTAACCACTAAGATGCTAGGACCACCAGCCTGAGTCGTGACAACCAAAAACGTCTCTAGACATTGCCAATGTTCCTGGGTGGGGGGAGGGGTGAATGCAAAATCACTCCCAGTGGAGAAGTGCTGCCCCAAACCCTACCTTGCTTTCCATTGATCTGCAGTCTGTTGTCCACTCAGATACCCAATGAGATTCATCTGACATCATCACCAACTTCTCAGATATCTCAGGCCTCTCCTCCAAAATGTGTTCATCCATTCTATCCTTGGCTACTCGCTCCTTACTTCCCCTTAGATGGTCCCTGTGCAGACCATTTTGCTTTCCTAGGCACTGGGCTGATAACTCCGCCAAGGTCTCTATCTAGAGGGTGTGGCCCAGGGAGAAAAGGGGGAGAGGACTCATTGCAAAGTTTGCTGGCCCAAGTTTCAAATCCTGCCTCTGTCACTGAGAAGCTATGAGAACCTTTAGGCAAGTCATTTTCTTTTCTGAATCTTGGCTTGAGAATAATTATATCTACTCTATAGCAGCGCTGCTGATTAAATATTATATGTAAAGTCCCTGTCAGCATCTGGAGGCACTTATTTCCTGATAGCTTATGAAATTGGAAATATATTGCTTAGACACTAAAGAAACAATTTGAGGCTAACAACAGGAGGTCCGTTAGAGCTGAAATAGTATTTGATCAGTTAGGGCAAGAATCAAACTCAGCAGTACTGGGAAAGAAGGGGTGGTCAGGAAAGATAGGCAGGAACACAGACAGATACAGATTCCCCGGGCATTTGCCAGCAGGTTGATGATTACGATGGCTGGGGCCAGGAAATACCAAATTATGGCAAACCAAGCTGGGAACAGAAATAGCTGATGTTGAGAGAAAACACTGACCTGTGCCTACGTTAGACACAATGGCATCAAGGGGCAGATTGCTGATCCATCCTTTTTGTTTGTTGGTTTCATTGTAACTATTTTGATCCTTTTTGTTTGTTGGTTTCATTGTAACTATTTTGATCGCATTGATGTTCTTGCTCCTTTTGTAAAAGACCTCCTTATTTCCTTCAGGTTAATTCATACCTGCTCAGTGTTTATCTGATTGGTTCATCACTTCAAAATCAAAACAAGTTATTGATGAAATGTAACATTTCTATAGCACCTATTTTTGTAATACATGCAAAAAAAAGTGCCTGAAAATGTCTCAGTCACACATAGTCATTCCAGCCTATGTATTTTTTTAAAGACTTATTTATTGGGGGCGCCTGGGTGGCTCAGTCGTTAAGCGTCTGCCTTTGGCTCAGGTCATGATCCCAGGACCCTGGGATCAAGCCCCGCATCAGGCTCCCTGCTTGGCCTGCTTCTCTCTCTCCCACTCCCCCTGCTTATGTTCTCTCTCTCGCTGTCTCTCTCTGTCAAATAAATAAATAAAATCTTTAAAAAAAAAAGACTTATTTATTTTAGAGAGACAGAGCATGGTGGGGAGGGGCAGAGGGAGAGGGAGAGAGAATCTTAAGCAGACTCCATGCTGAGCACGGAGCCTGATGCGGGGCTCCATCTCACGACCCCGAGATCATGACCTGAGATCATGACCAAAGCAGAAACCAAGACTTGGATGTTTAACCGGCTGCACCACCCAAGCGCCCCCATTCTGGTCTATATTTTTAAAGGGCAGGTAAGTATTAAATACCCAACAGGAATTAGATTTCAGAAAAATAATACAAAAGGCATTGCATTGTTCAATCCATTTCTAAAATGGATTTCTTTTGTTCAATCCATTTCTAAAATGGTTTAGAATAGTACACTAATGACAATCAGGTAGGTTTGGAAGATAAATGCGTTTGCAATCTTCCCTTTAAATCCGATATTAGTATAAAATTTCACTGTTGCTTAATTAGGAGCAGAGATAGAAGGCCAATATATCCTTTTATGTAACAACAGCTATGAGAGAAATTATTGTATAGCATCAAAATAATAAAGCACTAGCTGACAACTGCATTTTTCTATCAGAGGCATTCCTAATAGCACTACACAATCACTATTATACCAAGCCTCAGTGAGGAGTGTCAGGAAAATTAAAACAGACAGGCACCTCTTTAAGGCACTTGGTACAATTTAGTTTGACTTAATAGGGTCTCTCTTTGGGAGTCTGAAGAGAAATATAAGCAATTCCACCCAAATTTTCAGGTCTTATTTGTGTTAGAAATGCCAGCTGCTTTGGATTATGTTGATGATGGGGCCCTTTAATTGGACTTGTACATAAGGCTGGGCTCCTACAAGATATTATCTTGTTTCTCTACGCACTTAACTGTTTCTCTGCCTTCATTTTAGTGCAAACAAATGGATATCTGGTAATAACCCACCAAATTAGGAGGTTCCTCAAGTCGGGGTTCCACACACGTCTCTTCAGATGTGCGTCTTCAGTTGCTATGTATGTCTTCACATCCATTTTTAGGCATCATGTATGTTAGCTCTTTTATCACCCTATTTTTGAACAACTACAAAAAAGACCTTGCCTTCATAAAAATTATGAATGGAGAAAACTTATTTTCCATCTTAATAGAAGAGCAAACTTTTAAATTTTACCAGTAAATGCTACCTCTGTTTTAAGTGTTTAGAACAATGATGAATTTCACTTTTATTGCATTGTCTATTCCATTTTTGAAAACAGTTTAGGGTGCATATCCAGACTGTGAAACCTTCCATAGCAACAAGATATAAGAAAGGATATGGCTTTCTTTTGCATTTTCTAGGATAAACAGCTATGAGCTACTTTGATTTTTGCCTTTTAAATGCATTTCCATAGCATTCACAGATAGAACAAGCCCCAAAATCCATTGCGCGTCTCTCAAAAAGAGCTGAGTAAATTTCTATTTGTAACTACATCTTTAATTGTGACCTGTGTTAGATGCCGAATTTCAAGGAAGCAAAATTCTGGTGCTGTGCACTTACATGAGATATGAGATTATTTTCTTTATATATGATCTGGGGAATGGAGAAGTTAGACATGCTTAAGGAAGCCGATCTCTCTCCTTTGCCATCTCCCTCCATCTCTCCCCTCCCCTACCACACACACACACAGCTGTGTGATCTCCAGGATCTGAATCATGGCTGGGATTTAGTGAAGGAGGGAGTGCGGTGGAGTGTGTTCGCATGTTGGGGAACATGGTGGTCACGGTTGGTGGCGTTTAGCCTTGGGGGAAAGTTCACCAGATCTAAAATCTTGGACCTTGCGCTGTTTTGTTTCCTCTACCTCAGAAGACATTTTATCTCCTATGAGCTGAGAATCCTGGCCAACTTCAGTAAAGGGGCATGATGACTAATTTAGCATTTTCCAAAGCTGCAAAATCACTGATCTACCAGTGGGAGACTCCTGGGTTCAACAGTGTGGCCAAGAAATCCAGACTCAACATTCACACAACCTGGTGTTCTTTTGAAGAACAGTTCTTGCAAAGCAGTGTCTGGATAATGATATTTAAAAATGAATCATTGCATTTATGACCAAGGGGATGGGGAAGAATAAGCCATAATTTTTAATGTGAATAAAAGGAACTTGCGCTATTCAAATGGAAGGAGCTAATAATAGCTCTAGAGGACGATGCTCTGGAAACCTGGCACCAAATTTCTCTGTTTGCAGAAATGCATGCCTTACACAATCCGTGTTTATACAATTCTAGTTTACTTCAGCAAAGGTACCTGTTACATATTTGTTGATGTTCTCTTACCTTGTGTTGTTTTTATATGAAGAACTTCCAAAGTACAGGGTTCTGTTTTATGTTTCTCATGAAAGATCTATTTACTTAAACATGGAAGTCTGTAAAGAAATAGAGTAACAGCACAGAAATGCACACAATAGAGGAGAAAAATTTACTATCAAAATATGATATGTTCCTGACTTATTTTTGTTTTCATTAGAAACTGATTGGATACAAAAGAACAATTACAACATGCATATAAGGTATGATGAGTTACAGTAAAATTGACGACCATGAAACCACTGCCCAGGGTAAGAGATAGAGTGTTCTGGGCACCTCTGAGGGCCCCCATGTGCCACTCCATCATGTCATGGGGCTTCTCCCTAGAGAAAACCATGACCCTGACTTTTGGGTTGTCATTCCCTTGCTTTTCTTTGTAGTCTGGCACATATGTTGATATGTTCAAACAATGTGCAGTTGAATGTTTTGAGCTGATATAAATGGAATCCCTGAATTCTTCTGCAACTTGATTTTCTTCCCCTCAGTATTATTTCCTGAGATGTATCCAACTGGATGTGTATCTTATTCTTTTTCACCACTGTATGCTATTTTTACATCATTTATTTATTTTTTATTTTTTTATTATGTTATGTTAATCACCATACATTACATCATTAGTTTTTGATGTAGTGTTCCATGATTCATTGTTTGCGTATAACACCCAGTGCTCCATGCAGTATGTGCCCTCTTTAACATCCATCACCAGGCTAACCCATCCCCCTACCCCCTCCAAAAAAAATGTAAGAAGGAAAACTATCCATGAAGCACACAGCTTCAGTATTTGCTGTTTAAGGGAATTTCTACCTTCATTTCCATTTTCATCTTTCGGTTCGGCTTTATGCTTTCCCTGGTGAAGAAGAATGATATGTTGTTTATTAGTGCTCAAAGGGAACTAAGAGATTATTTGGCTCAATGGTGTATGAAGTACCTGAGACCTAGGGAAAGGAAGAGACCCATCCAAAGTTACAAAACAGTCATGTCTTTGGGCATCTAGTTCTTGTCTACATCTCACATCTTCTCAAAAGAAAGAGGGGCTCACCCTCTGTCAATCTCTTGTACCTTCTCTTTCCTTCAGGAATGATTCATCAAGATACTGAAAGAGAGACTATGTCTAGACTCACTTCAAAGTAACCACAGGTCCTGATATTTAGAAAAAAAAATACAAGGACTTGATTGTATAATGCATGTTGATACTCTTAAGCACTTGTTCCATTTTCTGCCATCTAGAACATAGGCTCTTTGTGGATTGCAAAGTTTTCTTTTCCCATTTGCAATAAAAGAAACTAGGGAGAAAAGTAAGTTAAAAAAATTAAGTAGCTCTCAAACTTTAGTACGCACAAGAATCTTCTGGAAATTCAGATTCTGAGGCCACACTCAGAAACACTGATACAGAAGGACTACAGAAGGGTCCGGAGATCTTTGCTTTTAACAAGCACCCAGATGATTGACATGGCCATCCAGTAACCTTGAGAAAATATATAAAAGGAATGAGCTTGTGCGCTATACTGGAAAATAGGCTGCCAAGAATATTCTTGGTTCCCATCAATAGAATAAAAAAAAAAAAATACAGAGAAGCAAAAATGGAAGTAATAGGAGCAATTAGAAGCTTGATTTCAGCAAATTATGGAAGAAGGATGGGGAATAGTGAGAGTGTAAAAAGCTATTATTTTCTTTTTTTAATTGAGGTATAATTGACATATAGCATTATATTAGTTTCAGGTGTACTATGTAATGATCCGATATTTGTATACATTGTGAAATGATCACCCAATAGGTCTAGTTAACACCCATAAACACATAGTTACAGATATTTTTTCCTGTGATGAGAAATTTTAAGATCTACTCTCTTAGCAATGTGCAAATATGCAATATAGTATTATCAATTATAGTAAACATGCCGTACATTATATCCCCATGATTTACTTATTTTATAACTGGAAATTTGTACCTTTTGACCACCTGCACCCATTTTGCCCACCCCCTATACCACAGCCTCTAGCAACCACCAATCTGTTCTCTGTATTTATGAGCTCATTTGGTTTTATTTTTTAGATTCCACATATAAGTGAGATCATATGGTATTTGTCTGTCTCATTTCACTTAGCATAATGCCCTCAAGTTCCCTCCGTGTCGTTGCAAATGGCAAAATTTCCTTCTCTTGTGCAGCCGAATAACATTTCATTTTATATATACCACATTTTCTTTATCCATTTATCTGTGGGGGGACACTTAGGCTGTTTCCATGTCTCGGTTCTTGGAAAGAATGCTGCAGTGGGGTCAGAGACTTCTGCAAGTCAGCAGTGTAGGAAGATCCTGAACTCACGTCCTCCCACGGACACACCAAATGCACAGCTCCAGCTCTGAAAAAGATCTGAAAACTAGATGAATTGCTTCTCCGCAGCAAAGGGTAGAAAGACCACATCCAGACAGGCAGGAGAGGCAGAGATATGGTCTCACCAAAAACCCCAGCCGTGGAGTGGCAACACACAACAGGGTTCGGTGACCCACATAAGGTACCCCAACTCCTGGGATCTGCACTGGAGACATGAGCCCCCAAAATGTCTGGCTTGGAAAACCAACAGGGCTGATGTCTAGAGGAAGCAGAGTACTATAGAAAACTGAGATTTCCCCTTTTAAAGGGCTCAAGTGAGGTCTCACTTGCCTTGAGACCCAGTGAAAAAATAGCAGTTGGAAAAGCACCTAGACTGTATGTAGAAGGCACTGGATGGATTGAAATGTGCTGGCATGGGAATGTGGTTTTGTCTTATCATGTTCTTCTAAATAGAATAGCTTGCTTTCTTAGAACTTTCCCTTAAAAGCAATTTGAATTATAATGATAGTAACTTTATCTGCTTAGTATTTTTCTGTTATAAAGTACTTTCACATTCTTATAACCCATGAAATTCTATGTCCAGTCTATAGTCCCTTTTACAGAGGGGTAAACTGAGACTCAGAGGAATTCATCAAAGCTATTGGTTAGTTGAGTACTATACATTTTTATTTTTATTTTTGTTTTTTAAAGATTTTATTTATTTGACAGAGAGAGATACAGCGAGGGAGGGAACACAAGTAGGGGGAGTGGGAGAGGGAGAAACAGGCTTCGTGCTGAGCAGGGAGCCCGATGCGGGGCTCCATCCCAGGACCCTGGGATCATGACCTGAGCTGAAGGCAGATGCTTAACGACTAAGCCACCCAGGTGCCCCGAGTACTATACATTTTAAAATTTATATGTAAAATTAAAAAATTTTTAAACTACATTTTTAAAAATTAAGCATTTTCTCTAATCTGCTTTCATGAGTCATGTTAGAAATCTCTGAGCAATATTTTTTAAAAATCCTGTTAAAGCTAGGGAAATGTAGGGCATCTGGGTGGCTCAGTTGGTTAAGCATCTGCCTTTGGCTCAGGTTGTGATCCCTCGGTCCAGGGATTGAGCCCTGCTAGGGTGCCCTGCTCAGCGGGGAGTCTGCTTCTCCCTCTCTCCCAGGCCCTCCCTCCCCCCACCCCCTGCTCATGTTCACTCTCTCTCAAATAAATAAATAAAATCTTACAAAAAAATAAATAAAGGTAAGGAAATGTAGACAAATACACCTTTTTTCATTGTTTTAGGACAAACTAAGATTCTAATATATCTTTTTCTCCAATTCTTGTTTGTTTTTAATTTGTTTTAGCTTTGGGCTGCTTTTGGAGAACAACATCTTCCCCTATAAATTATCAAATGATGCTTTAATGGACAAATTTTCCTTTTTTTTCTTAGAGCATTATTTTCTTTACAAAGCCGTGCATTCCACTTACTTTTCAACAAGAAATTATGCATCCTACAGTAGTTTCCACTGAGAGCATTTATGCTTCCCTTAATGTTCCTCTTTCCAACGTCCCTCCAACTTAACTTATAGAGAAAGGAAATGATTGAAGACATCACCAAGAAGGTTTGGCTTCACCAGGTGACACGAATCCCCGAGGTAAAGAGGTGGAGCACATTCCAGAGTTGCTGATGGGATAGTACCAACGCATGACCAGTGAAACGTCTGTTTCAGTTTTCTGCATGATGACAACGATCAATCGCTGGTCCTGCGGGATTTGATGTGGTGGGAATTACGCGCTCGCAGCAACGACCCTTAATATCACAGACTCCCTCTGCCAGGTGGAGAGAAATGTCGAAATTCGGCGGGAAGAATCAAGATAAGGCCTTTGTAGACAGAAAATACACACTTTCTTTGTGCGAAGCAATATGCGCTGCTTTTCTTGCACGAGCTGCTGAAGAGAACTTCAACCTCAAGGATGACGTCAAGAACAGGTGAATGATTCATTTACATAAAGTTACGACCGGAATTGATCAGACATTACAGTGAACTGGATAAGAAAGTCAAATACTCATAGGTGGAGGAGACAACTATCACACAGTGTGACTTTAGAAGAATTGAAAGACAATCTAAAACTCCAAAATGCTTACTCAAGGTGCCACCACGGTATCTGAAATTCACACTGTCGGACAAATCCCTACTTTGGAATAATGAAGTATATCTCTCAGTGTGTTCTCCATGGAACATTAATAGTTGTTATACTAAGGGAAAAAAAAACCAGACAGACAGATATGTTCGTTAGTGCTCATAGATTTGGGGAAAATCTCAGGTTTAAACAAATAGCTCTCTTTACTGTGGAACTTACCTGTGCTCGGAAAAACTACAAAGTGTTATGAATCTCCAATAACAGACTATACATATGGGGTTTTTCTAAACTTGATTGGCCATAAGAGACCCTTTTTTTTAAACAATATATCTTACCAAATTTTTAGGTTTTTCTAAGTTTAGAAAATGCGTCTTTCCCAGATGACACCCAATAGTATGCAAATGTCCTAACAAGATGGACAAGTCATGGACTTATATATCATTCATGATATATGTGCATGATATATGTGCAACAAAAAGCATGGCTTTTTGTTTTTTTCCATCAAAATAAGTAGCTTCAGAGAAGAGAAACTTGCAGCCACAAGGCATGTACGTTTGGACGTGAAAGAGAATGAGTGTTGGAGGGGGCTGGCGGGGGTGAGGAGGATTGCCCGGCAGGTGGACTCAAGTATAGCAGACTAAGAACTACTACCCCTCTCAGAGCGAGGAGAAAGTGCATAATGGGGAGTCCAGAGAACATGAGAGAATCACCAAACAGACCAGAATGGAAGTGAACAGGGGAAATGGACAGAGCCGTTAAAGGCAAGTTTTGTTCATGGAAATCTTTTGGTGCAGACTACTTTAACCAGGAGAAAAATTCACTATTTCTTATTTCCAGGGGCAGCCAGCCATTACAGCCCACCCTGCTTCAGAGTCCTCCAAATGTCATTCTTTCTGCGGTCAAACATACAGGAGTATGATTACGGTGTGCAAAATGGGGGAAGCCTCCAGCAATGCAAAGTTAATGCCTAACATACCATATAGTGTGACCCTCCAGTGCTCTGAACACCAGATACATTCAAACTCCTCCTTTGTTTTACAGAAAATGGGTTCATTTCACTCTTTTAAAACCATTACTCAGAACCATAGAATTTTTATAGGATTTCACTCATACGTCGAATTTAAGAAGCAAAACAAAGGAACTAAGGGGAAAAAAAGAGACAAACCAAAAAACAGACTCTTAATATAGAGAAGAAACATGGTTACCAGAGGGGAGGTGGGTGGGGAGGGTGGTAGGGGAAACAGGTGATGCGGATGAAGGAGGGCACTTGTTGTGATGAGCACCGAGTGATGTGTGGAAGTGCTGAATCACTATTTTATACACCTGAAACTAATACAACACTGTATGTTAACTTCACTGGAATTAAATTTTTAAAACATATATATAGAAAAAAAAGGGCATGAGTTAAAAATGTATATACAGCTTAGCTGGAAAAAAAACCCCACAATTTTTAATTCTGTATTTTGCATGTATTCTTGTGAGGAGAGTTTTAGATTCTACTCCTAGGGATATTAATTATACTGCATGAGATATTAATTTCTCCTGCATGAGATATTAATTTCTCCTGCAAAGTGAAGTTTTAGTCAATTTTAGTCAATTTTAAAATTAAAGTTCTCATATCTCAAAGGATTAGGGCTTCACTTAAACCTAAAAGCAACTTTTGTGCATTGCCTCTCATTATAGCTGAATATGGTTCGAAAGTGGTGACAGAGGTTCTATTTTGGGAGATAAGCACGTCAGCACCGTAATTCAATGAAGGCATGATACACGTGTGGACTGTTACTTTGAACTGATCCTTTCCCAACGGAAGGAAAAATGTGTCTTGCCACAGCAAGAGAATTTTTTTCCCTTCTTCCCACTTTAAGTCATGTTTTCCACCTTAATACATTCGATGAAATATTTTCATGTGAGGTTTCTACCACCTGTCAAAAGGCCCAATCTGCCTGTCATGTGATGTGCTAAGACATTTGTACTATAACTACTGTTAATTAGAGTGACGGCCTGCAAGTTCTATCTTTTTTTTAAATTTAGTGCAGCTCTTGGCATCTAGGCTTAGGTTAAAAGTGCAGGCTGACATAACTACTCTCCTTTTCCACTTACCCCATGTTCTCTGAGTGCTGACAGAAATATTTTTTATGCTGATAAGTCAGGCTGTCTTGTTATCTGAAAGAGGAAAGAAGGCAAGCAAAAAAATTAGGGAAATAAACATTTCCATGACTTCACCCATGCCAGAAGGAAAGTAATAATCCCACCTCTGAGAGGTCTAAGTGATATCTTATTCCTACATGATTTATTTTAAAATAATGAATTTGTCTGACGTTAAAAAAAATAGTATGTTGTTTTCTATGACCATAATCAGTGATGTGAGTTAAGAATAGCTTGTCCTTTTAAGTCCCTGATTAATCTCAAATCCTGTATCTTCCACCTTTTTTCCTCTCTACCTTTCTGTCTATCCCCCTGCCCCACCCCCACCCCCAACCTATTACAAAGTCATTTTCAAATAAAGCTGGTTGAGGATCACGAATCTGAGCCACAGGAATGACTCAGGGCAGGTACATCTGCAAAGTCAGGCATGAGCAATGAAGAGTCAGACTAGGTTTTCGTGCAATTCACCGGCAAGAGACAGACAAGGCAAAGGGACTTCTATCCACTCTGCTGATCAAGTAGAGGAATTTTATGGCACAGTCTCAATAGCACATGGCTGCTTTTAAACTAAGCCCAGCATAAATAGATGTCCACCGGCAACTCTGGTCTGAAAGCCTGGCCAGTGCCATCACTGAACATTGTTTCCAGAGCACACAACCAAAGGCACCTAGAAATGCACCAAGATTTGTTGCAAAGTAAGATACCACCAACATGACACGTCAGATCAATGATACCAAATACTGCTCCAATCAAAATAGTGAAGCAAGTTAGTTAACATCATTGCCTTTTGTTTGTTTTGAGCAAAAACAAAGCCAGCAGTTCCTTGCATGGTCTTCTCTACTCCACTGGCTGACAAAGTCACATGTGCCTTCCTATTTCAAATAATCATTGGCTCCAGGGCTCTGGTTACCAGGTGTCTTTCTGTTTAATGACCGGGTCAGAATGTTTAGTAGGGAAAGGCCAAGCAGAGTGGAGATGGAGTCCCTACCATCGGTGGTATTCCTGGGACACCGTGGAGTTGACCAAGGTCCAGCATGACCTGCCTTGGAAGTGAGTCCTTCCGGTGCCCCTCCAGGCTCAGGCTCTCCAGATCTGCCCCTGTCCTAATTCTAGCAGGGAAGCCAGTGAGGCCAGCCCTAATGCTACCAACTTACGCTGCTCCCCGCATCAATTTCCTCACCCCACACCACACGGATAAGGGGGAGAGGGGTCTTTGTGAGAAGTGTCACACAGTGTCTCACCAGGAAATGCTTCGGATCCCGATTTAAGAAGAGCAAGCTGGGGGACCTTCCTCTTCACCCCGAATCTGCCAAGTACAATTCAGCCTTTCTCACAAACACATATTTTACGACTTTGTTAAGCCTCTGTCTGTATACTCATGTTCTGGACATTATAGGATTTTGAGTATTAACGTTACAATAGTCTTCTCAATATTGGGGTGCCTGGGTGGCTCCGTCATTAAGTGTCTGCCTTCAGCTCAGGTCATGGTTCCAGGGTCCTGGGATCGAGCCCCGCATCGGGCTCCCTGTTCCAGTGAGCGTGCTTCTCCCTCTGCCACTCCCCCACTTGTGTTCCCTCTCTTGCTGTCTCTCTCTCTGTTAAATAAATAAATAAAATCTTAAAAAAAATAGTCTTCTCAATATGTACCTGTTGCAGACATTCCTTGGGGAATTGTAATCCCTTATTATAAGGCTGAGACCAAGTTAAGTTTATTCATTTGTTGTGGAATTTAACTTGCATCCTATGTGCTTAATTCTGTTGTGAGAGAAGTTTTATAAGTCACTTCTACCTTATTTTTTATGTCTCTGAGAAGTACTATCATTAGCTAATTTTTAAGACAAGTTAAATTTGGCAAAACTGTGTTAAGAAGTATGGCATTTGCTGTCACTCTGCAAGTCTGATTTATAACAGTAATACTTTCCCTACTCTTTGGAATCCTGCATCCAGGATGTGGTGTGGTGGTGCTGCCTGAAATACTGAAATACTGGATGTCTTAATAGTAGGAGAGTGGCTGCCTCTGGAGGGGGCAGGGGGTGGGTGGGTAATGAGACCAGAGAGGAGAGAGTGCTTGGGGGTGTTTATGGTATTGGTAGTGTTGGGTGGTGGGTTCACAGATGTTTATTTATTTTATATCCATAACATTCATTGAATATATTCTTCTGTATCAATTAAAAATACCATGTGCCTGGGGGGGTGCCTGGGTGGCTCAGTCCGCTAAGCATCCAACTCTTGATTTTGGCTCAGGTCATGATCTCAGGGTCTTGAGATCAAGCCCTATGGTGGGCTCCACGCTGGGTATGGAGGCTGCTTAAGATTCTCTCTCCCTCTCCCTCTGCCCCTCCCTCCCTCTCTAAAAAAATAAAAAATAAAAAAATACCATGTGCCTGATATTCAATAGGACTATCTGTTAAAGCTTCCACAAATTTATGCACCTAACGTTAAAAAAGATAGTTCTGTATTAAAATGACCACATCATCTTCACATCCTATTACCATGAAAACATCAGAATAATAAAATGCTCTATTTTAAGGAACTTTAAGAAAAGAATGCCAAAATCTAATATAGATGTTTTCCTATTACATCTGTTACTATTAACGCAAATTCTAACCTTAATCTCACACATATGCCACGATTATGGAGTGCTTTCTGACTCACTCACTCTGTTTCTCTGAAGTTAAAAACCTTTCTCTGGGACCTCAGATTCTTTGAGTTAAAAGCCCTTTTGAGTTTGCTTATTTCTCAGCGGTCGGTGATTTTTAAAAATCCCAGCAAATGTCCTTTGCCTCCTTCTGAGAGAAGAGAGTTGGATACTAGATTGTTTTTAAGATCTTCTTCTGACTCTAAAAATCTGATTCTGTGACAATACAGGAAAGTGTTAACCTGCCTTTCCAGCTTCCCTGTTCTCAAAGCATCTGGTTCCTTCTTTACACAACTGAAGATAAAAAAGAATGCAGGGAATCAGGAACTATTTTGCTCCCTGACTTCTCACTTCTTTACTTTTCAGTGAGAATCACCAGCTGAACACCTCCTATGTCGTCCCACCTCTGCTGCGCGTGCGTCTGCACACACACACACACACACACACACACACACACACACACACACACACACACGTACGCATGCACACACACACAGTATACAGGGAGCCTGGCCTCACGGAGTCTACGGCTTAGGTCTAATCTTGCTCCTGCTGATGTGTGCCAGATACTCACTCTCTTGTCTAGATCATAACAGCTAACATTTCTTTTTTTTAAAGATTTTATTTATTTACTTATTTGTCAGAGAGAGAGAGAGAGAGAGACGGCATAAGCAGGGGGAGCAGGCAGAGGGAGAAGCAAACTGCCTGCTGAGCAACGAGCCCGATGTGGGACTCGATCCCAGGACCCGGGGATCATGACCTGAGCCAAAAGCAGACACTTAACTGAGTGAGCCACCCAGGCATCCCACACCAAATGTTTCTTGATCTCTTTTCTATGTCCTGTGCTAAGCACTCAACTTGGATTACTGGGTCATTATTTCTTAGCATTTGGGTTTTGGAGTCAACCAGTCCTAGATTTCCATCTCAGGTTAGCCCTTTATCAGCTATGAAACCTTGAGCAAAAAGAATTCACATCTCTGAGCCTCAGTTTTCACATCTGTAAAATGGGGGATTATGTAAATATAAAATCTTAAAAATGTTGACAAAGGGCTACTAGAATAGAGACTGGCACACAGACTGTCATAAATGTAAAAAATGTTATTTGTTGTTATTATTATTAGCATTATTACCAGCACCACCACACTGACCAATATTCCTAAATCCTTGATTTAGGAATTGCCCACAGCTCTGATACTTGATTTTCTTGCCCCTAGCCTGGGTATCAGATCCCTTCTCCTGACCTTCTGGACCCTGGGGTCTTCACAGGGGAGAATCCTTAGAGTGCTGCACCCTGAGGCCCACCTACTCTTTTCACACTGTTGACTTTGTTCTATTGCTATATTTGACTTCTCTGTACCTAAATCCTCATCACGCCTCCTGCCTAGCACACTCCCCCAGCACTGTTCTGAAGACTCTAGATAAGACACTCGCAGAGCCCTCACACTTAACCCACACAAAAACCCTATGAAGATTTTTCTGCCATCCTCAACATACAAATTCCATCTCTGGTCCCAAGACAGCCCCTTCAATTCCTATCACCTCCCAGCCGGATGGAGCACGTATCAAACCTGCTAAGTCACGTGGCTATGCCTAGCTGCCAGAGAGGCTGCGAAGGGTGTATCTTGAACAGGGTGGCCATGAATCCTGGGGAATTATTAGTGTGAAAGCAAAGAAGAACAGATTTTCAGGACAGCCAACAAGCTGCCAGAGACAAGTCATAGTATTTTTATTTCACAGGTAATTGTATTTTCATTTCCCATGACTCAGGGAAATGAAGAGGTCCCACAGCCTGAAAGTCAAGGAGCCAGGAACTGAAGTCCGGTCTTTCAGACTCTGGAGCTAAGTCTGAAGGTACCTGTTGGTGCTGCCTGGTTCCCTGTGTTTGCTGGGAATGTAGCTTCGTCTGGCACCCTCTGTCAGGAGATTTGTGTCTGATTCCCACCCCCATTCTACCTGGAAGATTGAAGCAAACTCTTCTCTTTGATTATTTTAGCTACAACATGGTTTTTATATACTACAATTTTAGATGTCCCAGTATATTGTTACTTCTCTTAATATTTACTAAGTGACACAATCAAGCCAACTATTCACACAGAAGAATTCTTTAAGAACTAAGGTTGCAAAGGCTGTGTTCCTCACATAGTACAAAATATTGCAAACCATTATTTCAACCAGGTCTCTGAGGAGCAATTTAAACTAATTTCGCGAGGGAAAAAAATCACACACACACACAATCAAAAAAATATCCTGAAATGATAACAAGGAAATTACCCATATTACTTAAAAAGAGTCGAATTATTTGAATTATAAATTCAAGCCATCGCTTTAACGCTTGCTTCAAGTCCACATTGCTTTGTTTTTCAACACGGAGACAACGACTATTTGGTATTCTTCACAGACACATATGCCTGGGCTTAAAGTTAATGAATAGCTTCCCTGCTGACTTTTTTGGGTTTAATTTCATTCTGTTTCACTTAGCTCTCAACACTGTATTTATTAGAGATCAATAATCGCATTATTTTGTGCTAACAGATGCCTCTAACACTTAAATAATTCTCTCAAGGATTTGGGAAGCCATTTAATATTAGTTATTAATATTAGCTGGCTAAAGGTCGGTGGTTTTCAAGCAGCATCCGGAACCACCCAGTTCTCTTACCAGGACAATACCATATTAATCAGGGTCGACTATCTGCTGTAACAAATGATCCCCACATCTCAGCGGCTTAAGACAATAAGAGTAAATTTTTCAATCACATTTTCTCACAGTTAGGGTTGGTAGGCGGGCGTTCTGCTCCACGTCCCGTTCAAATACAGCCGGCTTCTCTCCCATGGCTCCATTTTCCAGGTTCTAGGCATTCTCTCCATCCTACCCATGAATGGAGAAAGAGTGGAGGATGCTGGGTGGGTGGGAGGTTTTCGGATGGGCCTTCTGGGTGTCACTTCTACCATATCCTATTGGCTGGCACCCAGTGGTAGACCACACGTGACTGCAAGGGAGGCTGGGAAGTAGCAGAGCTATGTGCCCAGGAGAAGGAGGAAATGGCTTTTGTGAGCACCTAGCCACCAAATAAAATTGAGTCTCTGCCACAAATGCCAAAACCGCTAGGCAAGAACAAATAATAGGATCAATTTAAAAGGTTTTTTTTTAAATTAATGATATAATTAAAAATTATGACCTCTTATGTATACTAGCCAATCTAGTGAGAGTAACAGGTGTTTTAAATTCATGTCCACTTTTTACAAGTTATTTACAAGCAGCTAAGGGCAAAATTTTTTTATGATGATAAAATATTCATAAAATAAAGTTTAACATTTTAACTCTTTTTAAGTGTAGAGTTCAACCACATTCAGTACTCTCACACTGCTGGGCAACGGTCATCACTGCCCACCTCCACACATCGAAACTCTGTACCTATTAAACACTTAACCCCTCATTCTCCCTCCCCTCAGTCTCTGGGAAGAACCATCTACTTTGTGTCTTTATGAATTTGACCATTTTTAGGCATTTCCTGTAAGTGAAATCATACAGCATGTGTCCTTTTGCGTCTGGTTTATTTCACTTAGCATAATGCCTTCAAAGCTCATCATCCGTGTTGTAGCATTATCAACATTCCCTTTAAAGCTGAATAATACTCCATTGTATGCATCTACCACATTTTATTTATCCATTCGTCTGCCAATGGGCCCTTGGCTTGTTGGCACCTTTTGTCTATTGTGAGTAATGCTGTTATGAACACAGGTGTACAAATATCTGTTCAAGTCCCTGCTTTCACCTTTTGGGGCTATATACCCAGAAGTGGAGTTGCCGGATCATTAGGCAATTCTGTGTTTAATTTTTTGAGGAGCTGCTCTACTGTTTTCCACAGTGGCTGTGAAAGTCAGAACAGCTCTGGAGACAAACTTGTAATTGGCTTCAACAAAAGGTTGTAAATGACTCATTTGTAAAGGTACAGTCCCCATTAAAAAGTTTCCCAAATTGGGGGACTATGTGTTTTCAATATAGCTCTGTAAGAACTAGAAAAGTTTTAATTTCATCTTTCCTTTGCCTTTAAGTGAAGTGATAAAATATACTGAGTAATTAGTTGTATTCCCTGGGAGGCATAAAGAAGAGGAATTTGATCGAAACATGTGTTGAAGGCTCTGTCCTAGCCCTCTCGTGACATTGGTATCTAATAGATTTCCTGGAAATGATGGGACTACTTTGTCATACTACGACTAAAAATTAAACCAAGAAAATCTCGGCAGCACGGTCAATTTTAACTTCCAATTAACAATGAAAACCTGACAGCCCACCATTTACCAACTGATATCTTCTGTGCTTTGTGTCTGCTGCTCATCTGATAATTATCTGGATTACTTCATATTTTGACCTCTTCGGATTTTTTTCCCCACAGACTATTTTTGTGTAAATATTTAAAACAACCAACTAGAGTGATGAAAACCTGAGTGCTTTCCAGAAGTTTCATCCAAACAGCGAGGGGTTTTGGATGTTTGGTTTTGATTTCATTCTCTCTGCCAATTTCAGGTTTCTGAGTACAAGTGCTGTCAAAATTCAAAGATACTATAAAAATGAAAAGCAGGTACTGTGGAAATGAGAGCACATTTGAACTAAACCCTTCTCTGACAGATTGATTTGGAAACCTTTGGTTCCTTAATAATATGATTTTTAACTTGGCTATTTCATCACAGGCGTATAGCAGTACATTGATATTCTAGGTTTCAAAAAATATCCCCAAGTTCAGCTTTTCCAGGACGAAAGGCTGAAAAATGAAGTTGGGCACAAGGTTTGATACCAGATTATCATTCTTGACGGCAGAACATCATAAAAGACCCCTTTTATCCATTCTTGTCTGAGTATCCCCAGGGCTAGCGGATATTGGGGGCCAGTCCTGGAGAATGCTTATTTTAATTATTTTTCAATAAGATAGCATTTGGTGCTTAACCAACGGTGGTGCTTAAATCACTTACGATGTGAAATGGAATTATACAGTATATACTCCATGCCACCAATACCGTATGCCACCAACATTTTTCACTGGATTTGCATGGATTTCTCTCCCCTTGTTTGAGCACATGTGCTCATGATAGTTTCATAAAGCTCCTGCTCTAAGACACCTACCTTATTAATTTGAAGTTTCTTTGAAGGTATTTCTTTCAAAGAGAAATAAAATCTAGACTACTTTCTCTTTAACACTATCTTTTAAGGAGTAAAGCCAAAGAAAGTAAGAGCCTGCATTTGAAATCTATCACAAATCTTGCACCAATGGGTGCAACAGGAGTAGTGGAGAATTTAGTAACTTCCATAAAGAAAAGCTGATGTCATTTTTAAACATGGATCTTGTGTCTAATTTCACATCTGGCAGTACGGACTAGCAAAATGCGTAGCATAATAAATAATGGACTTTTAGGTCTCTCCACAACCACTGTCAGGTACACATTTATATGGCTTCATGGTTGCAGCATGAACAAAGTGTTAGCCAGCACTGAAATCACTCTAGAAGCTTCCCTCGATTCATCTCTTCATTATATAATCTCAGGATGAGCCCCAGTGATATATAGTTCTCTCAATACTCATCCCTCCAGAGTTCTTAACCTCTACATTTATTCTTGTCTCTCCTCCTGTCAGACCCTATTTTTACCCCCTTCCCTGTTCCAGGATTTGAGGAGCCGCCATCCTTAAGGCATCCTTAAGGACCATTGGTCTCCTTCAGTTCTGTCACCCTGCCTAGCCTTTACCAACCAACTTCTCATAGTTTTACCCTCCTTAAAAAATGAACACACGCACGCGCAACTTCATTTCCTTTTCTCTTCTTTTTCTGACTTAAATAAATCAATTGATTACCAAGCCTCCTATCAAAGTGCCCTGCTCTCCACTAAGAAGGTGTGGTGTACTGACATCGACCAAAGTGGATTCTAGTCCTGGCCGGGCACAAGGTACTTCTCTCTCTGGATCTGTTTCCTCATCTGGAATTGGAGGAGACAATGATCCTACCACATGTAGGTTGTTCTAAAAATTAAGCAAGATAAGATACACGCATCACCTAGAGTAGCAGCATTGGCCTCAGGAAACTCTACCCATTATCATCATCGTCATCATCATTATTAAGGGTTTACCTTCCTTTCAGACGGCACCTGGAGATTCTTCCCATTTGAGTCACCATCCTCTTTTTTCCCAGAATTCAGGATAAAATGACTTGAATACAGTGTACTACTTAAAGGAATTACTCTGTATCACGACAACTGTTCCTAGCGCTGTTTTTGTGGACAGATGCCCTCACTGTGACTAAGCCAGCTGCTACAGGAGGTGCTAAGGCCAGTTCAAGCGCTACTCTTCCGTACAGACTCTGGAAAGATGAGAAACCTCAGGCCCAGGGACCTGAAACAGTGGAGAAACAAACCCAAAGTTGCTTTGTATTCAGAATGATGATCCAAATCCTGTTCGAGATACTAAATTGCCAGTGCAGCCCTCTGATGAGTAATCCTTGGAGAAAACTAAAATCGCTACTAAAGCCTCCATGTTCCAGGCTTTTCTGTAAGACCTGCGATCCTGGGGAAATGCAGCCGCTTCCTTTCCCCTTGGGGGATCTAGCCCCTAGTCCTTTTCCTGCCAGGACATTTGGGGGGTACCTACAATAGACTCTTACGCAGAGAAAGTGGGCTCCCAGCTCAGCCGCTGAACGGATGCTGCAGCTACCAGCTCTTTGCCCGCTCCAAGGTTAGGGCAGGCCAGGAGCCGGACGGCTTGCGGACTTGGCCTGGAGGCGGGCTGGGCGGGTCCTGGGCCCCGCTGGGTGTGGCGTAGGGCCAGATGGGGCGTGGCATCACGCAGGGCGTGACCTAGGGCTGGCTGGGGCGTGGCCCGGGCCCTGCGGAACTTGGCCCAGCGACCCCGGGGCGGGGAATAAACTAAGCCAGAGGGTGAAGGGGGAGGAGAGTGGGGGGACGTTGAAGGCCCGGCAAGCTGGCCCTGCTGAGGGTCCCGGGGAAGAAGGCTGCGCGCGGCGAGCGGAGGGAAGGTGCGCGGGAGCCGGAGCGGGCGCTGGAGCCGTGGGCAGGGTAGGAAGAGCGAGGTCCGCGAGGAGCCGCTGCGGCCGGGGTCCTTTCGCATTAATAATCCCTGCGGAGGGCCCCCGCAGAGGTGCCCCTGGGGAAGGGAGGTTTGGCAAGCTGCTGCGTTTCCCCCAGATGTGCAGGGGAAGCTGCAAAGACCGGGATCGCGAGGCCGCGCGAAGCCCAGGAGCCTGGCCTGGGCTTAGAAGCAGCTGGTAGCCCCAAAGTCTAAAGTCCAGCGAAGCCTGGCCTGAAACCTGAGGCCGAGAGTCCCGCGCGGAGCGAGGCCCGAGGGCCCTGCGTGGCGCGAGCTCAGTGTTGCTCGACAGAAATGCGCCGAAGTTGTTCTCCGGCAGCTGCGCTGGGCTGGGGGCTTCTCTTGCATATTCATTCTCCTTTGATAAGCTTTGAAGTCATACCTCTCAGCTTTGGGCCTCGGCCTTGCCCTTTATTTTACCGTCTCATGGTTCTTCTATCATAACGATACTCCAAACACACTTAGGTGCGCCTGCCTTGTGGGTAAGAGCGCAGTATTTACAGCCTCAGTTTTGTGATATTTGTGAAGATGCCTCGGGTGCAATGACACCTCCGAGGGGGACACACTTATAGAGAGGAGAGCTTCTGCAGCAGGGGTGTACAGCAGTTATCCTAAAGGCCTGATGTAGTTCTGGAAATAATAAACTCCCTTTAAAAAGAAATCTCCGTGCGCACTGCAAAGAAAAAGAGATTAGACAACTTGCACTTGATAGCAAGGCAGCAACTTAATTTTGAAGAGGATAAATCGAACACAAAATTCACAGCTTGCTACTTTATGAAATTATGTTTTTCATTTGTGGAGCCTAGATGTCTTATGGTTATAAAAGTTCCTAAAATATCTGTAATATAGATTTGGGGCATAAAAGAGCAAAATGCATTTTATTTCCATTCCTTGATCTCAGAGTCATAATAGGAATACCCAAACCTATGTGTGTGTGTGTGTGTGTGTGTGTGTGTGTGTGTGTGTGTGTGTATTTATGCCAGTTAGTAAAAGCAAATCACCAGGGGTCTTCTTTGAGCTCTGTGCACCCTAACACTGCTCTATGACAGTTCTAGTGTTACAGAGGGGGAAGGTAAGGCACAGAAGGGTAAGCCACACTGTTGGGAAATTTAGAAAAAAATTCATGTCTAACTCCAAAACCTGTGCTCTGACCACTTAGCCACCCTGTATTTGTGTTTTTCACAAGTCTGCCCCTGTCCTACAGGAACTAAAGGTACTCTGGTAGAGGGGGGCAGGAAGCAAGGTGGCTGGCTTAAAGAACTCTGAGGACCCATGAGTGGAACCTAATTCTGTTTCTGATTCCAGGTCTGCGACTTTGTACAAGTTCCTTATCTTTTCTGGCACATAAGAGTAATTGATCTCTAGGTCTCTACTACATCGAAAAACCTATAGATTTGTGAAAACAAGATTCTGCTTCTACCATTTAATGATATTTTTGGTTACACTTGGTGTCAAAATTACAGGGTGGTCAGGAAAGATTGGCTTATCCATTCAACAAATGTGTATTGTATAGCTGGACATGCACTGGGCCTGCTATGATACAGAACAGGACAGATGAGGATTCTAGCCTCTAGGAGTCTATATTCTGGTTGGAGGCAGAAACAAAGAAACAACCAACAAACTAATTAATTAACCAACAGCTACAACTTGTAAACAGAGGGCTGTGATAAAGGAAAATGGAGTAGGCGGGGGCGCGGCCCTTTGCCTGTGGTGGCAAAAAGGAGTCCTCACCAAGACCTTCTGATTTAGAAGGATGAGAAGGACCTGGTGATGTTCATTACTTTCAGTGGGACCTGCTTGGGCAATGGAGCCATGAAGGACCTTAGCATGTTCTAGAAGTTGCCAGAACGTCTTTGTGACTGGAGCTTGGGCGACTGGTTCAAGATGAAGTTGGAAGACAGGGTGGCACCAGGTCATGCAGGGCTTTGTGCAGCCTGGTAAGCTCTCCAGATTGTCATCTAACAGCAATGGGAAGCCCCTGAAGGGTTGTGGGCAGGGGAGCGCCATGGAGGTGGCTATGATGTAGCCCAGACGAAAGATGGTGGGAACTCAGGCTCAGGTAGCGGCGGTAGAGCCAGAGAATGTGGAATCTTCAACTGCCACTTTACCAGTTGGGCCTTCCTGACAACCATAGTTAAAATAACATTCTAACACCCCTCGAACCCCCTGGCATTCCCATCCTTCCATTCCTTTCGTTCTCCTGCATACAACTTATTCCCATATGACGTACTATATATTTTGTTTATGAATTCTTTACTCCTTCCTGTAAGAATGTCAACTACATGAGGGTGGGGTTGGCATATTTTATTTATCGCTGTTTCTCCAGCACCTGATGCTGTGCCTTATGCAAAGTGGGCTCTTAATCCATTTTGTTGTAGGGATGGATTTGATAAATGCTTTGGATTTTGATTCTGTAGAACTTGCTGATGAATGGGAGGTTGTAGTGAAAGATAAGGAGAAGCCAAGGATGTTTCTCAGGATGCTGGCTCAGAAACTGGGCAGATGTAGATGTTAATTAAGAAGAGGAAGGCCAGGGAAAGAACAAATTGGGAATTGGGGTAGGGGAGATGGAAATTTCCATTTGGTGCATTTTAAATCTGTGATGTGTGGAATAGTTACCTATTACCACATTTAAAGAATTACCCTAACATTTAGCAGATTAAAACAACAGCCATTTGTTATTTCAGTTTCTGTGGGTCTGGAATTTGGGCATGGCATGGTTGGGTTTGTTCTGGCTCAGAGTCTCTCATAATGTTACAGTCAACCCATCAGCCAGGGCTATGCTCATCTCAAGGCTTGACTGGAGCCCGCTTCTTCACATGGCTGTTGACAGATTTCAGCTGGCTGTTGGCCAGAGACTTCAGTTCCTTACCATATGGACCTCTCCATAGGGCTACTCATGATGTGGCTTCCCCCAGGGCAAATGTTCCAAGAGGGAAAGAGAACCCAAGGTAGAAGCCAGTCTTTTTAAAAAAAAAAAACTGATCTCAGAAGTAGCATACTGTCACTTCTGTTGTTTGCTCTTGATTACAAAGACCAACCCTGGTGCAGTGTGTGTGGGGGGGGCGGGGGGCAGGGAGGGGAACAACACAGGGGTGTGAATACCAGGAAGGATGGAGTTTTTGGGTGCCATTGTAGCATCTGCCTTACCCCAAGGTCTATGGGATGTTCAAGGGGAAATGTCATATAGGCTGGTGAGTATATTCTACTGCAGCTCACGGAGAGATCTGGGCTACAGATAATTACTGGGGAGTCGTTAATGACATATATGAAACTGTTGCAAGTGTATAACAGGACCCGGGGAGAGAATATAGGTAGAGACGGGCAGAGGAACCTGGACCCAGGACCCAAGAGCCCAATGCTTAGAGGTCAGTGGAGGAAGACCCAGCAATGGAGGATGGCCAGTGAGTGGCAAGAGAGCCGGCACAGTGTGCGGTCTGGGTGTGACGGAACTGAAGGTCAGATTTCACTGGGCAAGTTTCCCCTTCTTCATGTAGGGCAGAAAATAACTTGAATATGGCTGAAGGGAAAAGAGTTTCTGAAAAAAAAAAAATGCAATTTAATGTAGTTTGAAGTGTGAGTAGTTAAATTTTGACCCAGATAAGAACAGAGGAAAGGAGAACACATATATAGGTTAGAACATTTAGTCTTGAGAACTCTACATCTACATCCTCAGTGTCCTCTCGGTCTAGTATTATCGTTGGTAGAGAGCCCTAAGTAAGAATTTTAGAGGTCACTCTCGGAATTAAGCTTGAAGACAAAATAATGAACTGTATAACATAGGAAGAACTACCCACCTTGGAAAATGCCCATTCTTCCTTCCATATGCTTATAGCGTTTACCATATGAGGAGTCTTTCTCCTCAAATGTCTTAAATAGCCCAGTGAGCCATCCAGTAACAATGGGAGAATCAATGCCTTGTGTCCTGCTCAGTAGCCCTACGAACTTCACTGGTAATAGAAGGACCTACGATGGTTGAATATATTTTTTACACACCAAATGTTCTCTAGGGTATATTTTCAGTAGTCCAAGGTTTTCTAAAAAGACTTTCATTTTTTCTAAAAAAGCCTCTCATCCGTAGACATCCTCCCTCACTTTAAAATAAATAAATAAATAAAGGAAGAAGGAGAAAAATAAAATACCTGCTCCCACCTGGCCACCTGGCCTAAACTGGCTCTGTGGTTCTGAGCGCCCATTCGTGAAGCAGTATCTGCCTGAGTCCACATGCTTCTGCCTGCTCTGCATGGGAGTTGCGAGTCATATCCGTCTCTCTGTCCCTTTCCAGCGAGGCATGGCCATGTGACTTGCTTTGGCCAACGAAATGTAAGTGGAGTGACATGTCGCTTCTGAGTAGATGCTTTAAGAGCCAGTGAGAGATCTGTCACACTTTCTTTCCCTCCGCGACAGTGACCACCAATTTTCTAGATAGTGTCTGTTCTGTCAGCTTGGACGTGACAGGAGGACGTGGAGCAGTGCCCCCTGTTGACCTGTGTTAGGCAGGTAGTGAGAGCTAGAAATAAGCTTTTGTTATGTTTATGCCCCAAGATTTGGTTGATTTGTTTGTTACCACAGCAGAAACTAGCCTATCCTGACTATCGGACTCAGGTAAGAGCTGAGCCACATGTGTCCAGAGATTACTGATCTCCAGTTTACCAGACACCATGGAAGCCTAAGAGGGAAGGCTTGCTGTAGTGAGTAATGCTCCCCTTGCTGTTGGGGAGACAGCAGGCATACTTGTTTCCACAATGCTCAACTCAGCTTCATGATTTTAATCAAAGGGGGCAAAATGGCATTCAGGTGTTTAATTACACCCTGTAAGGGCAGCCATTGTTAAAATGTAAAATACAAAAAGGCTCAGTGCTGGGGTGCCTGAGTGGCCCAGTCAGGCAAGCATCTGCCTTCGGTTCAGGTCATGATACTGGGGTCCTGGGATCGAGCCCCACATCGGGCTCCCTGCTGAGCGGGGAGTCTGCTTCTCCCTCTCCCTCTGCCCCTCCCCCTGCTCATGCTCTCTCTCTCTCTCCAATAAATAAATAAAATCTTAAAAAAAAAAAGATGATGATGATTCTTCCCAAATGTGATTATCCATGGATGCATTTCAGAAATGATCTTGTCACCAAAGGGCATTTGAAATGTGTCATCCATAAGCATTTTTTTAAAGCAGCTTCGATGATTTTAAATATGGTTTCCTGGCTATCTTATTTTTGAGCTAAGAGCATTAGACCTAGGTTTTGCTCTGAATGTCCCGGAGGCAATGTGTTCACACTTCTACTCTGAATTAAACAGAAGCGAAGCACGGAACATTTTGCTTTGGGCAGAGCCATGCTGCATTCTTAGGGATGTTGGCTATAAATCCATTCTCCCTAGAGGTTAACAATCAAAGTTCTCCCCCTCTCTTACTCAGATGAGTGATATGATGATGATAAATTGCTTGGACATGACTGCCCCAAGCACCAGTGTGATGAATTATGTTGTTGAGGGCATGACCACAGATTCTCCATTGTCAGTCTGCAACATTGAATATTGGCAGGATTCATAAATAGCCTTCTGCCAATTTTGGTCATCGCTTTGCATATTAAGTTCTCTGTTTTCACGGTCATGGTTCTTAGTTCTTAATCAACTCTGTCTTTCCCTGAATTCACTTAACTAATCAACCTTTTGTCTTTTTTCTGTTCCCTACTCACTAAATGGATGGGGTGTTCTCATAGTTGTGTTCGGTAAACATTGAGACTTTCTTCACAGAAACTGTTAAAATAGTAATTATTAGTCCTTTTCACTAAATCCAGAGTAATAACAGCTTATCTTTCAGTGGCTTAATTGGGTAATTATTTAGTGTTTGAAAAGCACTTTGAGGAGAATATTGGTAAATGTTGTTGTGAATATAATGCTCCTTTGTGTAATTCCAAGTCCACTGCAACCAAAAACCCCTTAGTATTACTGTGTAGCGACAATGATTTCTTAATATGGCTTACTATTTTCAAAATTATATATGTACTGATTTTTTTTTTTTTTGAGAGAGAGAGAGAGAGAGAGCCTGGGCGAGGGGCAGAGGGAGATGAAGAGAGAGAGAATCTTAAGCAGGCTCCACTCCTGGTGTGGAGCCGGATGCGGGACTTGAACTCACGACCCTGAGATCATGACCTGAGCTAAAATCAAGAATCAGATGCTTAACTGACTGAGCCATGCAGGTGCCCCCTGATTTTTGAAATATTTAAATTATTTTCATAAGCTCAAGTTATCATGTTTATAATGTCACATTTCTACATGTCTTGTCTATTATATTCGTTATATATCTGAAAAGTTCGATGTTATTAGTCTTGCTCTCTAAGGTTTGGAGGAAATATAAAGCCCAGCCCCCAGTTCAGGGGTATTTCACATGATACACCTGCTACAACATCTTTGTGTGGTATCTGCTTAACTTTTTAGCAAGCTACCTATTATACCCTGACAAATAACTGAAATAAATATCTCTTGTTCATACACCTGATTGTCATCAGAATTTGTCACAAAGCATCAGATTGAATCATATATGCCTGGCCAGCCCTTTCAACAAAGTTTCTACTCTGTAGACCCAGATCCCCCCAGGTGTAATTAAAGGCCACCTCTGTAGCTTGGATTAGGCGACCTCCATTACTGATGGTATTAGTTTGCTAGGGTTGCCATAACAAAATATCACCAGCTGGGTGACTTAGACAACAGATACTTATTTTCTCACAATTCTGGAAGCTGAAAGACCAAGATCAAAGTGTTGGTAAATTTGGTCTCTTATGAGGCCTCTCTTGGCTTGCCGGTAGCTGGCTCCTCCGTGTGTCCTCCCATGGACTTCCCTTTGTCTGTGTTTCCTAATCTCTGCTCATAACTACATAATGTAGTTAATGTAATTACCTCTTTAAAGGCCTTATGTCCATACCCAGTTACATGCTGAGGTACTGGAGGTTAAGACTCCAACATATAAGGGGGGGGGGACACAATTCAGTCCATACTACTGAACTGTAATAATAATGGTCTCTGGAAACTACCAGTTTTGGAATTATTTTCATTGATTATCAAATTTGAGCAACCAAGTGATGACTACAAGTCTTTGGAGGGTCTACTCAGCCTAGGAACTTCTTAACATTACTTGGAGGAGAGCTTTCTGCTTGTGACTTAAAACAATGAAGTAATTAGATAAAAATTGTAGCAACATGATTACATGAATCCTATGTACTTTATTAAGTGGTTAACATAAAATATACATAATTAAGTATACCTTGCCATCTGAACTACCACCATCCAGATATTTGTTATAACTCACCAATATTTTTCCTCAGAATTTCCTCTTTGAACCAACAACTTGCTAATATCAGTCCACATATTGTGCCATCAAAAAGGGCAAGAGCACGTAGAGGACACTGTGGTCCTATAGCTCAGCTCTCCCCCCTAGAGGGCAACATCTTGTGCTCACATTGTTAAATGTGTTGCACATTGTTGCCTTCATGTCATCAACTGAAAATGTCTAAGAGAGATGATGAGCATAAGAAGCTAGTAAAGCTCTTATATTAGAAAAAATATTGGGAATGTGAAAGCATCCAATACCTCAGTTTGACTATCACCTGTCTACATCTACTGTGGGTCCTAGAGTTGTTTCTGGAAAGCTTTACAGTATGCCTTCAGAATAGAATAATTGTGTTTTTTTTTAATTCTAAAAAATGTCTTTTGCAGTTAATTAATTGCCAGAAATCCTTAGAAGATTGTTATATGGGTCATAAGAATATATTAGTAATATTTGGAATAACTGGTTGGTGGTTTTGAATGAGCTGTGAAACATTAATTTTCCCCTTAAAAACTTCTTTTATTGGAATCTATTGTTGAACCTGGGTGATAGATACCTAGAGGTTCATTATACTATTCTCTCCACATATGCAAGCTTTTGAAAATGCAGACATTAAAAGTTAAAATGAAATAACTAAAAAAAAAAAAAAAAAACGAATGTAATACATAACCTCCTGCAATGCAAACTTTGGTACCCATCATGTTTTCAGGGAGAAATTACATTTGAATAATGAGCTATGCATGCATATGTAAGACAATACATGTGTAAGTAGAGTGTGGTTTTTACTACCAATCACTCCATAGAAAAGTATTGTTGACACTCTTATCCAGAAAGGCTACAAGAGAGTCTTTGCTAATTTTGACCTAGATAATTTGACACGTTTTCATTTATCACTCCCTGGTGTATGGCATATCTATCACTTCATGAGTCTGCCTTTCTACAAGTCATAGAGCTGCTCAGGCTGCATTTTCTCCAAGTTGAGTCTTTAACTTCAGACACTTTCCATTTACAGTTGCACAAGTCCATTTCACACGCAAATTCAAGAAGAGGGTGCTGGCTTCCAATGCACCATGCCTGGTGAATGCCCTCTGCCTAGTACTTTCTATAAAAATGTCCTCTGCTACCGCAGGAAGGGTCTTTCCAGGTTGCCACTAGGCAAGAAAACATCTCTGCTGAGTGTACTTCACGGACTGTTACTCCAAAGCCCTGTCTCCATCCTGCCACTGCCATTGCCCATCCAAGTTCCTGAAGCTTCCACAGGTAGGATTAGGGACTGACCTGGGCCTCTCTCTCGAGTCTCACTCACATTTCTGCATAAGTCAAAGACCTGACATTGATTCCCTTTGGCTTCTGGGTTGCTTTGAACTTGCCCCCCCCCCCATGTTTTCATTCAGAGAGGTTCATCTTTAAGGTGTTCCTCTTTGTCCTATATAAATACTTTGGAACAGCTTAGGGTATTAGAAGTAAAGAATCTGCTGTTTTTAGCACTGACATTACTGAGCCTTTGACCTTACAGCCATATTTGATCTGGTGGGTGTTCCAGGGGGTGGGGGGGGTGGAGTTTCCTGCAACCTGCATTGCAGTGCCCCTTTTTCCCTTTTTGACATAAGTCATTCCTCCCACACATTCTTTTTTCACTTTTTGTTTATCAGTGTATTTCAGTAGAAAGACCAAAATATTTCAAGCTAAGAGATCCAGGTTTAAAATGATCTTTGTGAAGATTCTATATAGTTTATTTTTTGTCTATTGAATTTCATTTCATTGTTAGATTTAAAATGTATAAAAGAACATATACAGTTTCCAGCATTAGGGACACTTCCTGGACCTTTGCTACTACTTATTCTTGCTACGGTGATGTCAAAAGGATTAATTTCTAAATTCCTTTGCTTTTTGATAGACTAAATCAGAGTTGTAAAAGGTTTTGTTATATGGAATTTGCACAATGCGTTATGTAGGGATGATGTAGTTTTTTGTGAACCTGTTTTCACTTATTTACTTTTATCTTTGTGTTAGGAATACCTCGGTAAAATAAGTTTTCATTAATTATTCTTATATAATGTAATGATTTTTATAGCATTAGCAGAAAGGAAAGTTTCTTTATCTATATGCATTTCTATACGAAGAATGATGTATTCAACCTCAGAGTTTTATTGTATTAAAATTGGAGAACTTCCTCAGTAGCTGTACCATGTCTGACCATAATGTCTCCATCTATATTCTTGACACCACATTATCATATTTATTTAAAGATTTTACTTATTTAATTGAGAGAGAGTGTGGCAGAGGGAGAGGGAGAAGCAGACTCCCCGCTGAGCAGGGAGCCCGATATGGGGCTCGATCCCAGGATCCCGGGATCATGACCTGAGCCAAAAGCAGACGCCCAACCAACTGAGCCACCCAGGTGCCCTGACACCATATATCATATTCATATCTTTAAATCAACATCATTTAAAGTGACGTCAACAATTATAGGACCAACAAAAAGGTCTGAGAGTTAAAATTGGATGACAGCTTTCTCTGCCTAATTAGAAGTCATGATTATATTTCTGATGAGTTAGGAGGATGTTACCCCCAGACCAGGAGTTAGCTCTTTAATAGGCCAGAGAAAATAAATGTGTTACAAGATATTGTAGAGATGTTAAATGCCTTTTAATTTTCACAAATTCAGCATAATATTTATCAGAATGAAAGAATTCATCACTCATTAATATTTATCAAATTGTTCAAATTTGATTCATTCTCCTATCGTTTTTAAAGCATGTTTGCAGGGCTCCTGGGTGGCTCAGTTGGTGCTGGGATCGAGCCCCTCTTTGGGCTTCCTGCTCAGTGGGGAGTCTGCTTCTTCCTCTCCCACTGCCCCTCCACACCACTCGCGCGCTCTCTCTCTCTCTCAAATAAATAAATAAAATCTTAAAAAAAATAAAATAAAGCATGTTTGCTATGCCCAGGTACTACCTTTTCTAATTACTTAATATTTTTCTTTAAACCCACTTTTTTACTTAAGCTTCATCCTAAACAATAATATCCATAAAATCAGAGGCTTGCAACATTTATTACTTTTATTCTAAAACACATTAAAATAAATACGTGTTGGGCGCCTGGGTGGCTCAGTTGGTTAAGCGACTGCCTTCGGCTCAGGTCATGATCCTGGAGTCCTGGGATCGAGTCCCACATCGGGCTCCCTGCTCAGCAGGGGGTCTGCCTCTCCCTCTGACCCTCTTCCCTCTCATGCTCTCTGTCTCTCATTCTCTCTCTCACAAATAAATAAATAAAATCTTTAAAAAAAAATAAAATAAAATAAATACGTGTTTAAGACATCTTAAATGCCCATATATCACCTAAAATTGGTCTGAACCACCAGTGGGCTATATATCACACCTTCTCAAAACACTGACAAAAAAACTTTTTTTTTTTTACTTACCTCACTGTCCACTAAGACATAAAATGATTCTTGGCTGTAAAGTTGGCACAAAACAATTTTCAGAATAGTCTCTGTACTTGCACGCTGATAATTAGACAGTGAACACTGGATATGTATGTGTATAAGTATATATATATATATATATATACATATACACATATATGCACATAATGGATCATTTTAGCTGTTCTTTGGGAAATAGCTGAGAGTTTTCAGTTGCTTAGACACTCAGCGTCATTTATTTGAGGGCTAATAGAGCCGGGATTATTTTATTCTAGCCTCTATTTTAGTCATAAGCAGTATAGAGAGCAATAATAAAAAAAAGTCATAATATGGGTTGTGAGGTATTTTTATTTCATTCATCTGTTAGTAATAATCTGAAGTTTATAGTAAAGTAAATACTGTCATATAGTTTGTTCGAGAATGGTTCAGAAAAAGAATTAGAACAGTATCAATAGGTTTCTCGTTTCTTGTATAGAAATGTTCTGCCTGATTTTCTCCTACCTTAATATCCCCATTTATCTAATGTCTAAACAAGGTGAACTCATGGGGAGCCACTGCAGAGGTCGGTTAGAGGTCATTTACTGCCTTCTTGCCTAGAATCATGGAATTTGTATCTGGAAAGAACTTTGGCGATCACCTTGTTGAACTCCTTTGTTTTATCTGGGAGGAAGCTGAGGCTCACATGCTACGTTGGCCCAAAGACCCACTTTGGTCATATCAACTTTTTGAAACCTTTATGCTGTTGGTGAAGTGGTAGCATTTCTCCCTGTCGGGGAAATAGTGACGTGTTCATAAGAGCACTCTGTGGTCCCATCTGTGTGCATTCTTCCATTTTTGAAATATAGCAGTTCAGCGTTAATGTTTGGTGGCACTCCAGATATTAAATAGCTCCTGACTATTGTTTATATCAAATAAAAGATTAACCCTATTGAACATTATCAGGACTGTTTTCTGTTGCCTTTTAAAACATTTGAATGAGAGAGGGAAACGAGGACATTTTTCCAAGCAGTCTCAAGATATATTTTGCAAAATAAATAAAACTTGTATTCTTAGGGGGAGGACATTTGGATTTAAACATCCCATCCCTGATTTTTTGACTTTTCCTCTGTATGTCTAATGACAAAGCAAATAATAATAAACACTGGTAATCAAAGGCAATAAAAGTAAATTTTGATATCACTTCAGAATGGCAGATGTCACTGTGAAGAATGAGCTGGAAGAGTTTATAATTACATAGGATGCCTGAACAAGAACTCAAGGAAGAATAGGGTAGCAGGTGCCATAGACTTTACCTAAGAAATTAAAAATAACTTCTAAAGGAAGGACAGCTAATTTTGTTTATGTAATAAGTTTATATTGCTCCAGAGCTTGTTGGTAAAAGTCGTTTTGAGCACTTCGAGAGCAATCTTTACCCTCATTGTGTTCCAATTAAAAAGCAGTATTACTTCTTTTCGGAAACGGAGCCACTGAGTAGTTCTGAGATCTCCGAGGCCCACACGATTTAAGAAAAGGGCAATGAGCAACCATTACTCCTCCGAATGCTCAGGATCTACCAGAACCAGAAGGCAAGCAAGTCTTGAATAATACAAGAGACATTGCCAGTTGTGAATTCCTCCTCTGTTAGTGCTATCGGAACGGACGTAGCCCCCAGCAGACCCACGGCAGCTCTGAAGCCTGCGCGCTCCTTCCAGTCATATGAATTTCCTCAGCCATCCATCCCGAGCGCTTAGCCGGTGCACGCCATGGGCCCCGCAGGGTGCTGAATGCGGGCTGGGACGTCTGACCCTGAGGATTTAGACTCGCTTTAGACTCTGAAGGATTTCTTGAGAGTTAGGATCCTCCGTTTGCAGTTCTCCCGTGGTGTCCCCAGACAGTACCAGAGCATTAGAGGCCCCTCACGGGAACACAATACCCTGTCCGTCTCTGCAGCGTGTGCCATTTGTCAGTGACACAACGGAGCCGTTTTACACGGTGGCTTCGACCCAGAGAGAGTATTAGGGGGTAGGCGGTGCTTTTCTGAGCAGGCGTTTCCTTTTGCTGGCCCTCGATCTGATGCTTCGGTAGATGGTCTCTGCTTACTCTCTGCGCCATAAACAACAAGGTCCGGCTTCCACTCTCCCCCTCAAAGCCGGAGAGATGCGTGCCGACCAGGCACTTCTGGTCAGTCACCTGTGCTTTCTGCTTGCTCCGTGGGCTGGGGCTGGGGCTGCGTCCGTGTCCACGACTGGTGACTAAGTGGCCCTCCTGCGCAGGCTCAGTGACGACGAAGACGCCTGCCAGACTCTTGTGAACCCTGATAACGTGCGTTCGGTTTCTGCCGCACAGTCCTTCTGTTTTAATAGGTTCAACCCTTTATAATTATCAACCACGTCTCTGCAGGAACACCTTGTGTGGTTTGCTCTCACATCTGCTTCATGCCAGTTACCTGCAAGTACTTTGCTAATCCCGACGGTATTAATTGCTTCGACCTATATGCTGTATATAACTGGTTGCAAACCTGATTAAATTGTTAACTCCTTGAGGACAGGGACTACGGCTGTTTCTTTCTCTAGCACAAACTAACTGATGACTGTTAGTTTGAATCCTAAGCAAACAAGAAGAAAAACAGACCAAAACAAAACAAAAAAAAAATGTCCATGGTGTGGAAGGGCGTCTCTTCAATGAAGGGTGGTGTCACAAACCTTAGTGCAAAATGTAGTGACCTTTGGAAAAGTGAAATGCTTTATTGCTGAGCATCATCTTATTTTTTTTTTTTTTTAGGCTTTCATACCACAATTAATCTTATATGGTAATGCAGTGACAATGAGATGATTTCTCTGGAGAATCTCTGCTAATACTATTAAAATGCTCTTACAATGTCAAAATGATTGCAGTGGAGGCATGTGGAGACTGTGCTTATGTGATTATGATATTATAGTGATGGGCGATTACCATAGGAAACTACTAATTCAACCCTATAGGGACTTGCATTATGAAGCCATTATAACATGAGATTATAATGACACAATAACTTGCATGCACACTTGTGATGCGAAAACTAAAAGCTAATTTGAATGCGAGTAGTATTTCCATTAAATTGTAATTAAACACCGAAAGCAATGCTTGTTTAAATTTAAGACGGAGACCTACCATCCAGAAATGGAAATCGTGGCTAAAGGATGCATGCCAGGCAAGAGCTGAGGATGGCGAGAAACCATTCCCAACTCTGCCCTTCAGTCCTTCCTGGGTGTGGGAAGCTCACAGCAAAGTGGCCTCTCCAGACTTTCTCCGTGTGTGCTGGCTCTCGTTACCCAAAACCACTATCAGGACATGAGGACGGCGGGTCCCACCAGTTTTCTAGCAAGACCACCACTTCACATTGCAAGCCTTCCTGTTTCAGTCTTGAAGTGGGCATGATAGTCCCTCACTGCCTCCCCACAAGAGACTCCAGCATTTTTTTCCATTAAAAGTAACCTCTTAAAAAATACAACAAAATTAATTCATGTTCTAAAACAGAACATGAAGGAGAAAAGAAAAAGGAATGTTTTAAAATTCCGTCCCCTAGAAATGACCCGTATCAGTATCTTCGGGTATTTTCTTTCCGATTATTCTCTCTGCAAAGTAGATACATTTTCTTCTACAAAAATTTGTGTTATACAATGCTTTTCAAGCCTACTTATTCATTCTTTCTATCCCTCCCGGTTGCAAGATCTATTTTTTATCCAAGAGAATCTGGTTGATAAGTTTTTATTTGTCTTTTAAAGGTCAGCTCAGGCTGGATGATTTTACGTGTCACCCAGGAAAGGATATTTTATTGTGAGGGAATAGTATTTGGTAGGGTTTATACTCTGCATATATCAGTTACAGGATGATTCTATAGTAAAACTTTCTGATTCTGTTAGCCACACTGCAGGTAGTTTGTTAACACTTCTCTCTGTTAGGAAAGTGGTGCATTTCAGAAGTCAAAGATTTCTCGTTTATTCTCAACTAATAATTACTATCTGGCTTAGGTCCACATAGAGAAAGATTATGAAAAACTAGAAGCTACTGAACTTGTTAGATATACCCTTGCATTAGCTTGTTCAGATGTTATAAGGACACACAACAGCTAATATATCCCCCTCCTAATTACGACTAAAAGTGGTTATTACTCCTTGGTTTAAATATAGTGAAGATGAGTTTTTGCTATTAAGTATTTCGTTTGCACTTAGATATGCTGTATGCTTTAGAGTTATTTTTATTACTACTTATTGCAATAACCAATTTAAGTAGGGAAGTCTAAATTACTGGAGCCCTTATTTTTCTAATTAGGAAGAGGAAAGCTGCTGTACAATTAAATGGCTTGCTTGATGTCATCCAATCAACAGTGGAGTTGGGATAGGATTTTCTGGTCCTAGATAATTGTAGCTTCTTCCTTAGGCCAGTGAGTGATGTCACCTCTGAATAGTACTTCCACACTAAGTGACACAGGATAATGTAATGTGATGTTTATAGTAAATATCTGCATGGTTAAAGAAAAGAAATATTTGCCTGACAAGTTGGGAGACTGGTTCTAGTCTGGGCTGTCTGCCTTCAAAAGATCAAGCATTAGTGTTTGCAGCTAAAAATGAAGTCATCAAATTTGATGATCTCCATGGTCTCTTTCTGCTCAAAAATTCTGAGATCAAATAGCATTTAACATTAACTGAAATTTATATATGTTAATTAAAGATATTTGTTATAATATTTAATAAATTATTGATTTTACTTTAAAGCTATTATCTAAATTCAAAACTGTACCTTATTTAGGGGCACTTCGGTGGCTCAGGCTGTTAAGTGTCCGACTGTTGATCTCAGCTCAGGTCTCGATCTAAGGGTCATGAGTTCAAGCCTGGTGTTGGGCTCCTCAGTGGGCATGGAGCCTACTAAACAACAAAACAAAACAAAAGAAAAACAAAAAACCTGTACCTTATTTAGATGCATTTCATAATTTGATGTGTTTTAAAAAGCAGATTTGTAATTTGACTTAAAAATGTCTTTTTTATTTAGAGAACTTCTTGAAATTATTAAAGCTACAAATATAAATCTATCAAAAGAAGAGATTAAGATTATAGTCCTTTGGTACACTGGCAATATTATTAAAATAGGTCAGAACTGCAGTAAAAGGAAACTTTTGCTTCCATAACTGTAAATAAATACATAGATAAATACTTGTGTTGGATAATATTTAAAAGACATGCTTTCTGTGAATTCTTAGGAAGCAGGTGACAGTAATGATTGAGATGCCAAATTAAAATATAGTATTGGGGTGCCTGGGTGGGTCACTTGGTTAAGCGCGGGACTCTTGATTTTGGCTCCGGTCATGATCTCAAGGTCATGAGATTGGCGCCTCGTTGGGCTCCCCATTGGGCGTGGAGCCTGCTTAAGATTCTCTCTCTCCCTCTGTCCCCCAACCCCACTCATGCACACGCATGTACTCTCTCTCTAAAATAAAGATAAAGGGCGCCTGGGTGGCTCAGTTGGTTAAGCGACTGCCTTCGGCTCAGGTCATGATCCTGGAGTCCCGGGATCGAGTCTCACATCGGGCTCCCTGCTCAGCAGGGAGTCTGCTTCTCCCTCTGACCCTCCCTGCTCTCATGTGCTCTCTCTCTCTCATTCTCTCTCTCAAATAAAATAAATAAAATCTTTAAAAAAATAAAAAAAATAAAAAAGTAAAATAAAGATAAAAATAAATAAAAAATAAAATAAACTTCAAAAATATAGCACTAGACAAACCTTTCTAGATCTTTTAGGGCACCTTATTTTTAATGGGGAAAATACATAAGCAGTTACATTCCCTTTATATTTAAATACAGATATGTGACTAGGGATTGGTTAATTAAAAATGTGATGTTTGGCTATAGAGAATTTTCCTAATTTGGTGAGTCTTTTAATCTAGAGAATTCCATTAGAGCATTTTTCCCCCTGCCATTTCAAAGATTGGGAAGGAGAGATTATTGCTCTATGACCCATGAAGTTACTAGATTTGCCCTTGATCCCATTGTAGTAAATCTGCTTTCCGGAGTAGAACTAAGCCATTTATTATTCTATTTTTAGTACATCGAATACTAGTCTTCCCAAAAAAGAGGTTTCTGTGTCAGGTGCCAGACTTTTTTAGGACTAGGCAAAATTTGTCATCTTGCCTTCTTCCCTAGTTCCATTTAAAAAGGCTGTCTTTTAGAGACATTTTCCCCCAACTTGAGAGTCCACAGTTCTCATCAAAATTTTTGATTTTCCCTTTTCATTTTTATGAGAAACAAAACAATTTTAAGCATAGTCTGGATCAATATAACCATCTTACAACCAAATATTGCCATAGGATTTCATTATTCATATTTTCATTTGTTTTTAAGACCTCCGTGATATGAAATTATTGCCTAAAACAACAGCATTTACCTTTTTCATGACTTTTTTTTTTTTTTCAAACTGGGATTTCTGTTTTGGAGCCATGACTGCATTTCTGGGATGTCAGGAGGTGGTTAGATTGAGACAGTGGCATCATGTTTTGGTAAAGTGGCATGAGCCCTTTCATTTCCTTTATTAGAAGTGGAGTTGGTTTATAAACAAGATCCTATATGATAACTACATGCATGTTTGCTTTTCACCCTCTTGGGTTTTGAATCTATACCACTATCCTAAGGGTAGAACCAAGAGTCAGGACTTGCTCTGTTTTCTACTCTTTTCAATTTTGTCTAGCTCTGCAATTTGTACTGTGCCTTCAACCCAACCAGATCTACTCCCAGTATTACCTCCTAAAGACCAGTGCCCACTCTTCTTTCTCTTGTTGCCTGGGAAGCTTGGGGATATAGAGAAGGGAGCTATGGAAAGAACTTAGCTGAACTACTGGTCAACCAGTCCATTAAAGCTAAGAGATTATATGTCATGATAAATTGGGATCCTTGTCTTGTGTTATTTTGAAAGAAAGTAAGGGGCAATGTGTATTCTCTTTGGTGCACATTTTAGGTATTGATTAATAAATGTTGGTTGGCTCTCAAAGGAGGAACCTCAGAGGTCATGATTCTTGTACTATTTTTAAAGGTCTCCCAGCAATTGCTTACAGAGCCTAGAGCAGTGTATTTTGCCTTTAGTGAAAATGGAGGATAGCTCATCTTCCTTCTCTGAATAATAATTCCATTTCCTCATTGGTGAAATGGGAACAATAGTAATAAAAGTGGGTTTCACCTAAAAGTAGGTCCTCTGGTCCAGTCTTCTAGTTGGCTACTTTTCGATGACTCACCTTCTGCGGATCCCTTGCCAACTTCGCAAGGACATTAGGAGATTTAATTAAAGTATGTACAGTGCCTGAAGCTCTTCAGAGAAACACACAGCATTATTATTGTAGATAATACTTTTGATATTCCATAATTTCTTGAAGGTAATGAAACCAGCAATATAGAAAGCTAGGGCTTCAAAACAGTCAGAGTTTTATGAAGACCTTCCTACGATGTTTTATTAATCGTGGTCATCTTGTGGCTTCGAGAGTGCAGAGTTCAAATTACTGTGAACTTTCTAATTGCAAATATTTTGATTTAATGTTTTCCCACCAATAAATAACACATTTTGATAGGTCGAAAATTACTCAAGTCATGCTGTTTATAGTCCACTTTTAAGACTTTACTTTTTTTTCAACATTTTGTTTTATAGTATGATTATGAAGAGTACTTTACACTGCTACCATGGGAATATTTTTGGAAGTTGGGGGTGGGGGAGCGTGTTCTTCCAGGCTTCCTTTGCCCTGAAATGTGGTTCGCTGGCTCTTAAAATCCCCAAGGAACAATGAAAATTGCTTTAGTTTCCTAACTCCTCCCCTGGCCTCTTGTCTCCAGCATTCAGCCTATCCTCACACTGCCCATTTAATTACCATCCTAACACAGGTCTCTTCCTCTGGGCCCAGTGCATGCGTCGTGCTTTCACTGTGGACCTGCCATGCATCCTGTGTATGAACCTCTACAGTCTGCTTACAAATCCTAAAACAGGCCCTTCGTCGCCCATGCCACCGGGATGCTTCCTTGTAAAAATCTTCTTTCTGCAGCCTTGCCTAAATGCTACCTCCTCCAGAAAGCCCTCCCAGCACTTCCAGTACCGGTGAATGTTATCCAGATGCATCTTCCCAGAACATTTGCTTTGTACCTCTTTTCCAACATTATTGCATTCACTTTAATATCATAGGTGTCCCACCAATATATAAAAAATATCAACCCCTCCATTGAATGCTTACCATGTGCCAGGCACCGTGTTGGGGGCTCTTCAGCTTCCTGTGAAAAGATTATTCCTTTTTTATCTTTGTTTCTCATAGTATCCTCCTTTGGACTTACTAGATCCTTAGCAACTATTTGCCACATTGAAATGAAATGTCCTCAGGTGAAATTTCCAGATGCCTGGAAAGTAAATATCTTTATGTTACCTTCCTAGGCTCTGAGAATTTAAAGTCCAAGCTCTCCCCTCAAACCTATAAAAGTGGCTCTTCTTAATATTTCAAGGAGAATAACAATAGCTGGTCACAAGCCTGTAAAGAGGCCATGATGCTCATGAAGATATCAGAGGCTGATATCTTCATGATATTTTGGCTGACGTTGCATTTCATCAGTGTGGAATTGAAGGTGGATAGAACAAAAACTGTTCATGGGCTGAACAGACACTTACCGAGCCTTTACTTCTTGCCAGTTGCTCATGTCGCACAGTTGGTACCGACTTGTCCGTGTGTGGGGGTGGAATTGGAGAAGTTATCAAAACAGAAGCTCATTACATCTATGCCTCTCCTTTTCATCAAGCATGGCATGGCCTTTCTCATACAGCAGATCATGTTCCGGAAGTCACTAGACCAAGACAAGGTGGGCCAGAATCAGGCTCGCTCTCCTTGCAGTGGCTCTCAGCTCGTCCCGCATATCCTTTTTTTACACCAAACAGGCAAGGCCTGACAACGTGAAAGGACATACACAGAACTGATTCTTCGTAACTCTGAATTAGCCAAGCAGGGTGGTGAAAGGCATGTCTAAACGGGTCTACTGTGTGGTCTTCAAAATAAAGGACCTGAGGTGATTTTGTGGGAAACACCTTGTAGATACATATTGACTCATGCAACTGAAAAGCTCTCTGTAATTCAAGGAAAAGTGTTTTAAAATTAAACTGCCTTAAAAAGAAATTAGTGTGGAGAGTCGATATATTCGAAAAATTAGCCTTACGAGTCATCATCCAGTTTTACTCCTTGTAAAGAGCTACTGCCATGAATCACCTGTACTAATTTTACCAAGTGCTTTTAGTTTTCTGATTTATAATTGGCTTCTACCAGTTGAAATAGGAAATGTCCTTTAAGATAAAATTGCTTGCTGTTGTATTTATGTGCTCAAGAATCTTGCCCTGGGGTGCTTGGTTGGCTCAGTCGGTGGAGCGTGCAACTCCTGATCTCTGGGTTGTAAGTTCGAGCCTTACACTGGGTGTAGAGATTACTTAAAAAACAAAAACAAAAACAAAAAAAAAGTTAAAAAAAAAAGAATCTTGCCCTTATTAGTAAGGGAAAGTTAAAAACAAACAAACTTATGTATTCCTAGGTAGTATTGTGCTGGGTACAGAAGAATATGCGAAAATGGCATGTTCCCTATCTTCTGAGAGCTTGGCGTGCAAAAATAAAGGGAAAGTTGTAAAAAACAAACATGGCTTCAAAATCCCAAACCCAAAAACCTTCGGGAAACCATTTTCCATGCTTTTTAATAATACTTTTTAGCCGTTTTGATTTAGGGAAATAATGTGATGGGCCCTAAAAGGGGTGTGCTATGATCTCAGAATTATCTGTAGTCAGAAATTGATTAAATAAATATCCCAGGACAGGGGCGCCTGGGTGGCTCAGTCGTTAAGTGTCTGCCTTCAGCTCAGGTCATGATCCCAGGGTCCTGGGATTGAGCCCCGCCTCGGGCTCCCTGCTCAGCGGGAAGCCTGCTTCTCCCTCTCCCACTCCCCCTGCTTGTGTTCCTGCTCTCACTATCTCTCTCTGTCAAATAAATAAATTAAATATTTTTTTAAAAAAATAATAAAATAAATAAATAAATATCCCAGGACAATTTGTTTAGCCCTTTGCCAACAACTATTAACCTGTTCCTCCTTTCTGGTCCTTATTCTACTTTGATTTATAATTTCCTTGCTCCGGCTTTAATATTTTTTTTCTTCACTCTATGTGTCTTTTGTGCGAGTTCCCTGAAATGCTTTGCTGAAGAAGGCTGGCTCAAAACAAGCAAGCATATGAATGTTAATTAAGTACTAACCATGGGCCAGGCACAGTGGATGGCTGAGGACTGGCAGAGGAGTCATGGACTCTGCCCTCAAGGAGGGCAGAGTGTGAGGGAGGGACATGAACCATTAATATAGGAAGTGAGTTTCAAAGTAAAAGTCTGAGGGCTAGAAGAGAACCTAGAATCGGCATGTGACCCAGACTGCTTGGGCAACAAGGAAGAGCATCAGGAAAAGCTTCTCGTGATGCCAAAAGCTTCCCCCCCACCCCGACCCCGCCATTGCCCAGCAGAAGTTAGCCAGGACAGGAAAAGGGTATAGTGGATTGGGTTTGTAAGCGCAGGAAAAAGAGGCAGAGGCACATTCAAGGATCTCGAGACATGTGAACATGCTGAGCCCAGAGAAGGGCAGGCGGCTGAACATGGCCAGAGCAGAGTGGCTTCAGAGGGCTCTTCCAGGTTCCAGGTTCAGATTTGTTTCTAAAGATTGGAAGGATGACTCCAGGGGAGACTTATTTGAATCTGTGTTTTAGAAGGAACACTCTGGGGGCACCTGGGTGGCTCAGTCGGTTAGGCATCTGCCTTTGGCTCTGGTCAGGATCCCAGGGTCCTGGATTGAGCCCCTGCTCAGCAGGGAGCCTGCCTCTCCCTCTGCCCCTGCTCCTCCCCCTGCTCGTGTGCTCGCTCACTCTCTCTCTCTCTCTCTCTCTCTTCCTCTGTGCTGTCTCTCAAATAAATAAATAAAAATCTTAAAAAAAAAAGACAAAAAGACATAAAGAAAGAGGCTTAGTGAAGGCAGAGCTGACTGGCATGAAGACCAGGTTAGAAGCTCTTACTGTGATCCCCCTGAGAGAGGTTGGTGGTGGTTGCACTCAGGTGTGGCTTTGAGGATAAAGAGCTGGACAGGAGGCAGGAAGGAGCTGGTAAAGTGGTGGTGTTTACGGCATTTGGAAACCAAGTCCCTGTGGGTGAGGGGGAATCTGGGATGACCCTTGGGTTTTTGTTGTTGTTGTTGTTTTGGTTTTACCTAGATAGTTGGATAGATGTGGTGTTGGAGAGAATGTAGACGAGCAGACCTCTAAATTCTGCCCGAGGACTACGTATGCTTGGCATGTAGTAATCATCCAAGTAGGGTAGCTATCATTGTAATCATAGGCTAAACTCTTCTGCTTAATTCTAACAGAACTCTCTAGGAAGTGCTGTTCAAATATCATGATCAATATTTGGCATTCTCTAAGCAGACTGGTTCAAATCGCAACTTTTCAGCTCTATGACTTTAAGTGTCTTCACTTTTCTTGGCCTCACCTTCCTCCTATGTATCAACCCCGGCAGCGATTTAGCGAGAACCTGAGATAAGAGATTTTAAGGGCTTCGCGTGACACCTGATGCATAGTCAGCTTAGTGAATGAATGAAGGCATCACTGTTGCTTCGCAGCCTCCAAGTGAGGGTGGGGTTCTCTCTTATTGAGAGCACAGGGTCTTACACTTAATGGATGGCCAATAAATATTTATTGAATCTTTAATAATGCTATTTCATCTTTTCTGATTGTCTTTCTCCTAACCTGCCAGACGTTGTTAACCTTCTTTTAAAAAGGTTCTTTTTATGGTTTTGTCCTTGCGTGGTTTATCTTTACTTAAACCTTATTTCATTTGATCCCCCTTTTTCGCTTATAAATGACGACCCACATTTCATAATTTCTGACAGTTTCCTACAAAATGTCTCCTTGGCAATCCTCCATCTGCACGCCTAACCTCACACAAGAGTGTATTCGATAGTGGGATTTGGGTCCTTGTGTGACTGGACTTCGATAAGAATTACTCGGAGTGCTGAACCTTTTCCAAAATTCTCATTGGGCTCCAGGACTTCAGCTAGCAAAGATCAGTCCATTAAGGACTTGGTGAAACAGCTTGAATTCAATCAAAGTGGACCATAGTCACTGCAAAGACATGTAATTTGGTCAGAAATATTTGCACACGAACCTATCAATTCTAGGCATGACGGGAAATTAGCAACTCTGTGATAATAAAGAAGAATTTGAAATAACTCTTGAGTTCATGAGTCTTTGCCTGTCTGTGTGTTTTAGTTGGAGGATTCAAAATATATATTCTATTATTTTACATGTGGCATTAGTATAAGCCTTGGATAAGTTTATACTGGTATCATTGATCTTTTCCCATTTTACTCCCTTTTACTGGTTATAAATGAAAATAGATAAGCATAAAAAAAAAAAACCCAGAAATTTGCCCTGGAAAATACATTAAATTGTAACAAAGAAAAAAAATCATCTATTTTGGCTCCTTCTACCACCCAAAGACACACATAACATTTTAGTATTTTGAGTTAAGCTCTACCTATATGTAGATAAATGCGCTCTCCATAAAATTTATAGTACTTACAATACACTTTCATATTTTGCTTTTTCAGAAGTTATAATAAGAGCATTTTCCTGTGTCATTAGTCTTTGAAAGTAGAACTTGAACGCTTGCATAATTGTTCCATTATACATGTAAACTTTCCCATACTCTGAGATATTTTGGTTGCTAGTCCCAATAATGCCATAATGAAATCTTTGTGCAAAAATTTTACGTCTCTAAATATTTCCTTAAGACAGATCCCCAGCCGCAAAGTAACATTTTGAGACTCTAGATACATACTGTTAAACTGCTTTTCAGAAAAGTGTAGCGAATTTGCACTTTGGCCAGTGTTGTGTCTCGGCTGGTCACTGAATCACCCCTCACTATGATCTATCTGATTTTTCACAAACCAGACAGTGCACTGGTTGGTCAGATTTGTTTTAACTGCCTCCCAGGTGATACTTTCTATCCTATCCCCACAATGTGACTTTTGGACACTTTTAGGACTAACTTGCCATTTAAAGGGGAAAGCTTTTTTTCCTGAAGCGTAAAGCTAGATTTCTATTCATGAGAAATTTCAAATGGTTGTTTGATGTTTACAGTGTTGCAAGTTAAGTTCCTTAAACGTGGCATCCATTTTAAATGTTTTTATTATTTAGCACCCTTCACACAAAACTAAAATCAAGCATCCCTCTTCCCCACCGTGTTTGGGGGCTTATGTAGCAGCAGTAATTCCAAATAAATATCCCAGTTAGTTGATCCTTGGATGTTTGGACAGCTATTTGAAATCTGGGCAGTTTTCCATTATGTTGCACCTTCTGAAAATTATTTTTAAAAAATACATCATGCTTTAGTTTTAGTTTGTAGACATGAGAATTTTATGTATGTAGCCACTGCTTTCTTCATTTATCACTAAAAATATTTTATTTTTAAGATTTTATTTATCTATTTACAGAGAGAGAAACAGCGAGAGGGAACACAAGCAGGGGGAGTGAGAGAGGGAGAAGCAGGCTTCCCGCTGAGCAGGGAGCCCGATGCGGGGCTCGATCCAGGACGCTGGGATCATGACCTGAGCCGAAGGCAGACGCTTAGCGACTGAGCCACCCAAGCGCCCCTCATTCTTAAATAAGGCATAAATGAATTACTTTCTTTCTCTCTACTCAGTTCAGTTCAAGTTCACAGATGAAAACCAAATGCTAGATACTATGTAAGCACAAGGGACATGCGAACACACACACGCACACAGAACATAGTCAAACAGAGAGAGATCTCTTACCGGATCCATGCGGTACAATGTGACATGTGCTGGAACATACTTTTGATCACCTTGCATGATATACTCACTACGAGAGTCCCTTCCCCCAGTGAACAGGTTCCTCAGATAAACCACATCTGTGCTCTTAGGAACTGATCATTCGACAACCAGTTTCCATTCAAGCATTGCTATTTCCCCATGTGAATTTCTGGGCCTGCCTCGCATCTCAGCATCTTTTTCTTCATGTCTGTCTGGTGGTTGTTAATATTGGTAAATATCAAGAAATGTGATCCAAGTAGATTGCAAAGTAAAACTGAAAACCTTAAAAAAAAAAAAAAAGATGCAGTTGTCGTGAAGTTGATGAAAGTGATATTGGAACAAAGCTAAAGTTACCTACGGAGCCCCGTGAGGATGTGATAGAGTGAGAACCTTAACACAAGAGGAGAAACTGACACAGATAGTGCATCAGGATAAGTGCTTCACAAAAGAATAGGTTTGCATAACAGCTGCTTTTAGAGGACCTTGGTAAAAAATGATAAAGCCCTCAGAAACATTTTTGCAAAAATAACCTTTTACGCCACCAGGGTGCAAAAGTCAAGTGATGATGTCATATCACAAAATTTTGTCACTGCAAAATCCAACATTCAATTGTTCTAGAATTAGGGCATGTTTATAACTATGACTTATTTTTTAAATGATGACTTATTTTTATACTACTTATTTTATTTTCTAATTTGAAATCTTAAGTCCTTTAATATAACTTATCACTTGATGTTGCTCTCTGTATATTCAGTTATCTATTGTTGTGTAATAAGCCAGCCCAAACCTCAGGTTTCAAACAACCATTTTATTATGTCCCATAAGTCTTTGGGTTGGCCAACTTTTACACCAACATGGGTGGGACTGGAGGAGATTATGCTAAGTGAAATAAGTCAAGCAGAGAAAGTCAATTATCATACGGTTTCACTTATTCATGGAGCATAAGGAATAGCAGGGAGGACATTAGGAGAAGGAAGGGAAAAATGAAGGGGGGAATCGGAGGGGGAGACGAACCATGAGAGACTATGGACTCCGGGAAACAGACTGAAGGTTCTGGGGTGGGGGGGGATGGGTTAGCCTGGTGATGGGTATTAACGAGGGCACGTTCTGCATGGAGCACTGGGTGTTATATGCAAACAGTGAATTGTGGAACACTACATCAAAAACTAATGGTGTATTGTATGGTGACTAACGTAACATAACAACAACAAAAAAAAATTCTGCGGGTTGGCCAGATTCTACTTGGTTGGCTGTAGCTGGGCTTGCAGTCATGTGGGATCTTGGCTGGGTTAGAATGTTCAAGATGACTCACTCATTCATCTGGTACCTTCTCAGGGACAGCTGCAAGGCTGAGCTCAGGAGGGATGCTGGGTGACTGGCTCTTATGTTCCCCATGTGATCTGAGGGCCTCTCCTTCTCCACATGAGGGGTAGTGAGACTTCTTACATTACAGCTCAGGTTTCCCAGAAACACAAAAGCAGAAGCTACTTCTAAATACTTGGGTCCCAAACACATGGTGTCACTTCCACCACATACTATTGGTTCGATTGAGTCATGGGTCAGCTCGGCTTCCGCGTGGAAGGGGGTTGCACACAGATGTGAATATTGGAAGGCAGGGTTCACTGAAAGCCATCTATGGACGCCAGCGAACACACTGTATTGAGCGCATTCATTTAAAAAGGCATTTCCAGTACTAGTTACCCATGGAAAATGAGGAACCCCTAGAGCTGCAATCGCTTCAGTGGGTCATTTCCAAAAGCCTAATGAGCTGTGATGTCAATCGCCAATAGTCAGCCTACTTTTAAGAATCACAGGTCTCAAGCGAAGGAATTCATTTATAAGCAGATTACAGCCTCGGTTTGATTCATAAACTTCAGCCCCTTACTGTTAGATTTATGAAAGAACAAGTTTAGGCGTATTTGCCTAGGGATACTCAGCAAATGTTTGGAAAATAATTTAACGTTTGGTGTATAAGAATAATTTTGAACATTTGTATGTGCTTTATAATTTAGGTAGTGCTTTTAGGTATTACCTTATTTACTTTTCATTTCAAATCTTACATGGTCAATCAGGCAGATAGGATTCCCGTTTTCAAGTGAGGAAACTAACTCAAGGTAAATTTTAAATTTTTTAAAATGTGTAAATTTTTCAGTTACACAAGTAGGAAACATTGGACCCAGAACTCCAAGTTCAGGGTTCTTTCAAACCAGCTGTCCCTCCTAGGGTTCTTTCAAACTGAGAAGGATCTCAGACTGAAACCCATTCATTCTCTCTCCATGTACATGTGTGTTATGTATTCACAGGTATATAAACTGTATGTTAAAAACATTCTTAATAAGTACAGCCTTCACTGATAGGTAATGGATGAAATTCATTCTTATTACATATTTATGTATGCACACGGATATAAAATATACATTTTAAAGTACACCATTGATAAATGAATATTCTTCATTGAATGATCTTTAGAAGGTCATTAATATCCATTTCAAGCTAAAGAATATTACAGAACCATGAATGTCTTCTGGAAGTCATCTGGTCCAACCCATTCATTTCACAGATGGGAAAAGAGGCTCAGAGTGGTTAAGTTACTTGCCCCAAATCACACAGCTATTTAGTGGAAGAGCCAAGACTGAACCTACTGTTCTTGCAACTAAATCAAGCCACCTCAAGAATAGCCTTCCAAATGAAATTGTGTGAGGAACATGATACTTTATATGTTTAAAAAATTAACCTGCGATTCACCTGGAATTCAAAGTAACACAAATTGTAACTCTTTAAGTGACTAAAGGCAGTTAAGGACCAGCTGTGCAATTTGCTGGAAATACTGGTGTTTCTGCAAGATAGCCTAGTGCTAAGAATCCATGGAAGAGAAAAGCTGAGAACTAGCTTCAGTGTAGAGAGTTCTTCAGGAGGAAAAAGAAACCATAATCGTTGTATCCAATAACTTGTTCCATGTTCCACTGCGAGGATTATGTTAGTAGCAAAATCAAGGAATTTACATCAAACGGTCTCACAGAAGTGAGTGTGGAAACTTTTTCTGAGAATGAGGGGTTGAGATGAGCTAAATCTTGTTTTGTTTTGTTTTGTTTTTCAAATGAAAAAACTCCCATAAAGGTCAGTTCTGTAGACAGCATTTTGACAACATTGCACTTGTTCCAGCTCCAATGTTACTGTGACAAGTAGTGAGTAATGTTGCTTTTTGACCTGAATAGAGATCCAGGGCTTTTCTTCCCTTTCCCTCATCCTTTCCCTCCTTCGAATTCCCCTCCCTCCCTTTTTCTACTAAGGAGAAAATGTTTTCAATTTGTTAACTAAACAGATACATTCCAGAAGCCAGTCTTAATATTAGTAGTATTTACCAAAGTCCTAGTGTATGTGACTTTAAGAGCTGACCATTTAGCACGTGTTTGACTAAAGAGTCAACTTAAAAATGGGCCGAGGACCTGCACAGAATTTTTTCCGAAGAAGACATACAGATGGCCAACAGATGCATGAAGAGATGTGCAGTATCACTAATCATCAAGAAAAGGCAAACTGAAATGAGAATGAGATCCCCTTACACCTGCCACAATGGCTAGTACCAAAAAGACAAGAAATGACAAGTGTTGGCAAGGATGTAGAGCAAAGGGAACCCTTCCTCACTGTTGGGGGGGAATGTAAGTTGATGCAGCCACTATGAAAAACAGTATGGAAGGTTCCTCAGACAACTAAAAATAGAAATGTTATACAATCTAGCAATTACACTTGTAGGTGTTTACCAAAGAACACGAAAACACTAATCAAGAAAGACATATGCAGCCCCATGCTTACTGCAGCATTACTTACACTAGCCAGTTAGAGGAGCAATCCAAGTGTCCATCCATAGATGAATGGCCAAAGAAGATGAGGTACAATGGAATATTACTCAGCCATAAAAAAGAAGGAAATCTTGCCATTTACAAATAGATGGACCTAGAGGGCATTATGCTAAGTAAATAAGTCAGACAAAGACAAACACCATATGATTTCACTTATTCTGGAATCTAAGAAACAAACACAACCAGAAACAGACTCATAGATACAGAGAACAAACTGGTGGTTGCCAGAGGGGAGGCAGTGGGAGAATGGGCAAAATAGACAAAGGCCATTCAGAGGTACCAACTTCTAGCTATAAATCACAGGGATGAAAAGTACAGCATAAGGAACATAGTCAACAATATTGTAATAATTGTATGGTGACAGGTGGTAAGTAACTACACTTATCATGGCAAGCATTTCATAATGTATATAATTGTTGAATCACTAGGTTGGACACCTGAAACAATATAATATTGTACATCAACTGTACTTCAATTAAGAATAAAAAATTTTTAAACAAAGTCAATTAAGCTACAAGCTCCATCCCAACAGTTGAGCAGCCCAACGTGATTTCTGACTTGAGTAATTACTGGACTGAACTGATCTATCATTTTAGATGAACTGTTCACATCAAGCTGCTCAGGACCGGGAAGGCCTGAGCCAACCCAGGGGAAGGGACCTTTCCCAGGTCCACCCATTTGTCAATGCCTTTTTCGAGGAGTGTCAGTCACTTCCTAGGTACATCTTCATCACCATCTTCATATCTGTTATTTGGAATTTGGAAATATCCTCAGATGTCTCTCCAACTTCCTTAGTCAAATGGGGAAAAAAGGCTAAAAAAAAAAAAAAAAAGGCAACCCCCCCCAAAAAAAAACCCTTGGGAATGAAAGCCACATTTTCCTCTGAATACAAGAATCATGATGCTCATTTATATCTCTGAGTGGTTTTGTTTTATTTATGTCACTGTTTGAAGAACTTGCTGGGTCCCATTATTGTTCTGAAGTGGTCGGATTTCCTCCTCCTTATTCGGGCATGGCTATTGATTTTTTTGACAACGCTTAATAGGAAAAGTCATAAATCTCCATGCAGCAGAGCCATAGTATCCGGGCAAGTGGGCATGTGCTGGTTGTGAGGAGGAAATCTTGTGTCACCATTGTTCAGCCACCAGACCGATGCTGTCGGAGAGAAGACATGTCACAGGCTTGAACCTGCACATGGTCGAAGTATTCAAACAAGCTTTAAGAAATATTATGTGGTTTTAAAAATATTTTAGTCACAAATCAAATGTCAGCTCTAAGGGCAGTGTTTATAGAGTACTGCTGCTCTGTGTGATACAGCCCCATAAAAAGATAGAAGTGCCTGCATATTTGCACCAGAAGGCACTTTTTTCTTAGGAGCCCATTATTTGGGGGATACTTTTATAGCATCAGCAAGTCCAATTAGAAACTTCCAGTACTTCTTACTGCTTCTGCTTTCTCACCATCTCCACTGGTGTCCTCTCAGACCAAGCCACCACCTGATTTTTTTTTCCAGGTTCTAGCAACACCCCACTGCAGGTGCACTGGCCACCCCCTTCATCCATTCTCCATGAGACTGCTAGTTATTCAGTTCATATCTTGTCCTGCATAAAACTCTGAAATGCTTTCCCAATTTTTTCATCAGGTAGAGTTTGATCAGGGAAAGAAAACAGCTAGAGGTGAAATGGAACAAGGATTTAGTATAGAGATTCGAACTTCAGCAGTTCTTGGGGAAGTGAGCTGAAAATCAATTCACCCAACATCAACTTGCCAATTTGACCCCTGCATCTAAAATTGCAGAGCAGGTACCTTCAGCCAGGTCCAGGACCAGGTGTGACAGAGGCAGGGGCAGGAAAAGGGCATGAGTCTGTGAAATCCAGGAGGACACTCATTCGTATGTAAAATTTTCAGGAAGTTCTATCCTCTGAAATGTGAAATGTAACCGAAATGAATATTCAACTCAGGGAGACAGAAAAATCTTAAGCATAACGGCCTGAGTGAAATAACTGGCAAAATCTCGGGGAAGCAAAACGAAAATTGCCCCCCAAACTCCCCACCCACCACCAAATCTCTAACATCTTGGCAAATTTGCTCTATATTTTATAAAAGTTAATTTGTGCATGTATTTTCAAAAATGACACATCCTACATATTGTCTCTGGTTTCCAGCTCAACCCTATAGTACTGGTTCTCTTCTCTTGTCTTTTTTTTTTCTTTGAGGTGTGCTTCTATACACATTGGGGTTAGAAGTATTGTTTCCTTTGACCAGGCTTGTACCAGTAATTGCAGACTAGCCTCCGTGTCTCTGACTGCTCAGATTTCACATTTGAAGTACAACAAAGCTTTTGGCAACTGCATTTATAGCTCCGCTCTTTTCCCACTACCTTCTGTGGCAGGTGTGTGCAGTGCCGAAGCTTGCCATGGATACTCTGGAAAATGCCGGAAGCCTGCTTTTTTTGGTGCGGGTCACTCCTGTCTGTACACCAGCAGCTCTCATTGTCCATTACCCTCCTCCGTATTCTGTGAACTCTTCACTCTGTGGTGGATGGCCAATGGTAGCCCCTTGCCTATACAGCTTTCGGGCTGAATGTGGGTGAAAGAGCCATACAGGAACCGCACATAACCATGCAGGAACCGTGAGCGTTATATACATATTTTATTGCACTAAAAGACACATTCCAGCTTAGAGCAATGTCGGCTACAGTTTGTTCTTTCATCCTTTCTTATCCTTTAAGTGTGAGTTACATTGTTTGTGATCATAGGAAGCAGCAACTCGCTCTGCCTGAGGAATTTCCCAGGAGAGATGACATTTAAGTGTTTTTTTTTTTTTTTTTTTTAACAGATTCACAGGTTGTGAGCTTGCAACTTACTAACATTGCTCTTTCAAATCTGTATCAATTAACCAGGCAGTTTGGTACTTTTCTAGTAAAAGTGCTACTGCTGTTGGTTTGATTTTTTTTTTTCCTTTTTAAAAAATTGAAGCCTAGTTGACATGCAATGGTAGTGATAGTGTTTCATCAGTTTATCCAAGTTTCTGGGCCCCATCAGCCAAAAGGAAGGAAAGAACAAATTAATCCCTATGGAAGATTGAATCGATCATTAATGAACTGTGATTTTTGTCACCAGAAAGAACTAGCTACGTATTCCTTGCTCTCAGTAACAGGGAATAAGTCAATGAAGAGTGAAGTCCTAGACATCATCAAGGAAAATCATTGTCCTGTGCGGTGACCGGCAGGCACACGGCGACTCTCTAAACAGACACCGGCTTCTGTCACCATGTGAATTATTTAGATGATGGAAGCTTGGCTTGCAGAAGAGCACTACCAACCAAAAGCTAATGGCCGTGCTAGCCACAAGACCTACAGTTGTCTATCAAACCGTCGAAATCAATTATTTACACATTATGGGCCAATGCATATCAAACTTCTCAGTTCCAGATAATTGCAGTGGATTGATGTAAAACTGCCTTGGGCTCAGTGCTCCTTTCTCCCCAACCCTGGTCTCTTTTCCCCTTGTCTCTTGAATGTACCGCTGTGAATCATCCTCTACCTGACGCTCCCCCAAATGATCTCCTCTCTAACCAGACACTTCCTCTGGAAAAAAAAAAAAAAAAACTAATAACCACCTAGGGAATACATAGTAGTTCCACTGTAGCCGAAAAGAACAGAACTATCATTTGTTAACCAAGTGCTGTGTGCTTTGATACTTGGTAGCTCATTTCACTGAATGCCTAGGACAACATAGGAAATGTGCTTTTGTTATTCTAATTTACGAATAAGAAAACTGATGCTTAGAAGTTCAGGGATTTCAGAATGTCTTTAAGGAACAGCTTGAGAGCTTCAGAGGCATGTTCTTTTACCTGGTTCCCAATTTGTCAGCATCCTCCGAATGTATGCAGCTAGCACTCCGTGTAGACCACTGTTTCTGGCAGGGGTTTCACTCTTGGCCGCGAAGGTGTTTGTCTTCACGCTTTCAGTCGTGGCTTCTTTCCAAGAGAATCCCTTCATTGAGGAAACATACGGACGCATGAACACTCTGGAGCTGGGGTTCTTGTCAGTGATGGAAACTTGGTGAATACTTAGTATGTGTTACAAATGAAAATAAATAGGATAAATAGAGAGGTTTTTACTCTTTGGAGACAGCAAATTTCAGTTTCAAGTAAGTTATAGTCGCTTTCATTATAACAAAGTTTTCATTATAACTTCTTTTTTAAGATTTATTTATTTATTTGAGAGAACGTGCATGTGCCTGCTCTCGTAGGGCGGAAGGGCAGAGGGAGAGAGAGAATCTTCAAGCAGACTCTCCGCTGAGCACGGACCCCTTCACTCCTGACACAGGGATCAATCCCAGGACCCCAAGATCATGACTTGAGCCAAAACCAAGAGTCGGATGCTTAATCAACTGTGCCACCCAGGCGCCCTGGATTTTTGCTTTTAATGATTTTTGAAGTCTTTCTGACTATGTGCCCTAGACAAAAGAAAACATCTAGAGCAAGAGAGGTTTTTATTCTTGTCTTTTTATTATTAAATCTAGGCGTGCCCCCCCCAGTTGTTTTTTGGGGGAATAATCTGTGAAATAATCAAGGTCAAAGATTTTTGTCCTACGTGTATTTATATCTACAATTTCTGGCACATGATGGACCTTTCAACAGAATTTTTTTCACTTGGATAGTGAATGAGTAATGGAATGATCAGTAGCCTCAGTATATTTAATTTATTTGGGAAAATGACAAATGAAAAAGTTCTGATACAAGGCTGGTTTTGACATAAGTTATTGATTATGAGGTTTTTTTTTTTAATGGAAATTATTGTTGAATTAACCAAGGAAGTATAGCCATGACTAATGAGATAAAATTAAGCAAAAGGAAACTGTGAACTGAATACCAAGAAATATTTTCAGTAGATGAGGCTGGGATTAAGTCAGGCAAAGAAGTTCCAGTGGAAGTGGCCGGAGGACATCTAACACCATGCACGTCACTTAAGGCTGCAGTGAACTTCCACAATTTACTAGAGACTGACTCTGGCTTTGGCAGGATGCTAAGTGGGATCATATCTCTAATTTAATTGATTCTCTTTCTTACACAGGTGTACATTCGCAGCCTCCTATCCCCGATGGATGGAATTTATGGGTGTGTTAAATTTTCTGATTATAGTTTTCTTTTCTTTTTTTTCCAGAAAACACTCTTTTCAGAGCATCTCCTGGTATCACCAGAAATGTCTTCCTTAAGTGGGAAAGTCCAAACGGTTTTGGGCCCCGTGGAGCCCAGCAAACTGGGCCGTACTCTGACCCACGAACATCTGACAATGACCTTTGACCACTGTTACTACCCACCTCCTCCATGTCATGAAGCTGCCTCTCAGGAACCTATTATGATGAAAAACTTATTCTGGATTCAAAAAAACCCGTATTCCCATAAAGAGAATCTTTGGCTGAATCAGGAGACGGAAGCTGTAAGGGAAGAACTGTTGTATTTTAAAGCCAACGGTGGAGGGGCTCTGGTGGAGAACACAACTGTTGGAATTAGCCGAGACGTGAAGACTCTGAGGTGGCTGGCAGAGGAGACGGGCGTCCATATCATATCTGGAGCTGGGTTTTACGTGGAGGCAACTCACTCTCCGGAGACCAGAGCCATGTCAGTGGAGCAGGTGAGGAGCCCTGAGGACTTGAACAATATTTGCGTGTCAATTCAGAAAGGCCAGAACCTCAGACATTGGATTTTCCCTCTGTGCCATCTCCATTGGGGAATGTCACTGACTCAGAGGTAGCTGGGCATTGCTACAGAAATGTGCTAGCTAGCAATGACATCTGCCAGTGGGGACCCAAATTAGGAACATTTCGTCTCATAAAGAAAAAAGCATCGAGGGAGGAGAGCTTAACCCACTAGTCACTGAAAAATTCCAAGTGTTAACACTTAGATTTGGATATGTGGTATTCCTGCTCCATAGTGGTGGTACAGCCTGTTTGTAAACCTCATTTTCCCATTATAAACTGCAGTTATGTAACCTCGATTTTCTTTCTGGATTTTATAATAACCAGCAATAAAAATTTACTGTAGGGTGAGACTTGGCAGGCAGAGACTTGGCACACGGGCGGATATGTTTCCTTCTTTTACAAAACAGGAAGGGTGGAAGAAAATCCATTCCTGTTTTTGTTATCATATGATCTTAAGGAAGAATGGGCAGAAGGAAGGAAATCTTTCAGAGAGAAACAGAAAGAATTAGCCACAAAGCTTCTTGGCATATATATGTGCTCTCCTTCTGAACATGTCTGTGTGTGTTTATACATGTTTATACCTATTGGCTATATTTATATGTGTCATCCATTGCCTACTTGAAAGGCATAGCATGTCAGCTGCAGTCTTTGCAATGATTCAGTTAGTCATTAAAATCTTTGTATTGCAAAACTTTATCTGCATCATTTTCCAATCAGACCTTTACCTTTTTATATGCTTATATTATTTGAAGACTATCCTGAAGTCAGCCATTACATATTCTTCCAACCACTCTTAGTAGTAATATACATAGGAATCAAAAAATGTCATATTAGTATTGTGTGTTGTGAATATTCTATGCTGTATGGGGTTAAGCACTGCATAAATAAGGGAGAATTAAAGGATTAGTTGATACAGTTGATGTATGTTCAAGGGCAGTCTTTTTATGTTCTAGATGTTTCTCAGGTTAAATTATAGATTTTTTTTTCTCATCTGAATGTACTTTCATGAAGTCACCTTTTTTTCCCCTATAGCTTCCTAAAGCCACAAATTTCTTGTTAAATAATCACAGTAAGATATTATTGAATCTTTGATTTAGAATAACTTGTTGAATTTGAGATTTGGCCTTTCTCATTGACCCATACTAATTGAATGGATGGTGAATACATTCTTAAAAGAACGAATGGCTGAAGGAATAAATCCATTCACATACTGTGGCGACTCTGGGTTGATAAATTCCAGCCTACAGAATGTTTTCTTTCCTGCTCTTCCTTAGCTTACTGATGTCCTCATTCATGAAATTCTCCATGGGGCCAATGGAACGACTATCAAGTGTGGCGTCATCGGAGAAATTGGTTGCTCCTGGCCTCTGGCTGAGAATGAAAGGAAAGTTCTTCAAGCAACTGCTCATGCTCAGGCTCAGCTAGGCTGTCCTGTTATTATTCATCCGGGGAGGAATCCAAGTGCACCATTTCAGATCATCCGAGTGTTGCAAGAAGCAGGTGTAGACATCTCCAAAACAGTTATGTCTCACATCGATAGGTAAGCAGACTCTCTTCAAATTAGTTCAAGTCACCAGATGATTATGGATGATCAAATAAATAATATCAGATTGATGAAACGCTAATCACCTAGAGAAAACCACTAACTACCTGGATGACAATATTTTATAAGAGACATTCGTAAAAGTCAATGCTGCCTTTTCTGTGTCCTGAAAATGCAATTATAAAACATAATACTGGGGCATAAGCCTGGGTGGTTCACTCAGTTGAGCATCCGACTATTGATTTCAGCTCAGGTCGTGATCTCAGGGTCGTGAGATAGAGCCCTACGTGGGGCTCCGGGCTCCACACTGAGCCCGGAGTCTGCTTGAGATTCTCTCTCCCTCTCCTTCTGCCCCTCCCTTCCACTTCCACTCCCTCTCCCTCTCTCTCAAATAAATAAATCTTAAAAAAAAAAAACATAATAGAAATGGGTATATTATTTGTTTGGTAGTATTCTTAGTTTCCAGGGGCTACTATAACAAATTATAAGAAACTAGGTGGCTTAAAACAAGATATTTCTTTCTCACAGCTCTGGAGGCCTGAGCTGCACTTCCTCCAAAGGCTCTAGGGGAAAATCCTACCTTGTTTCTTCCATTGTCTGGTTTCCTTGGCTTGTGGCTACATAACTTCAGCTTCTGCCCTTTTCTTTACATGGCCCCCTCCTGTCTGTCTGTGTCTTCTCCTCTTCTGTTTCTTAGAAGGGCACATCATTAGATTGAGCATCCACTCACACAACCCAGAATGATCTCCTCTTGAGATCCTTAACGTCATCACAGCTGCAGACTCTTTTCCCAAATAGGGTCACTTTCAGAGGTTCAGAGGGTTAACACATGGACATATCTTTGTGGAGCTCACTGCTCAACCCCAACACATTATATTAGATGTGTAGGGGCCTGCAAAATAAGTGACTATTTGAACAGATGTTGGCTGCAGTTCATTTTATGAAGAAGCCTAACAGTATTGCAAAGGCTAGACACTGGCCTTCAGATGAAGTTGATTAAGGAATTAACACAGGAAAAATGAGACTAATAATACATTACGATTATTTCTATCTTGCATATTGGAGTAAAGCCACATTAACAGACCGGTAGCTCCTCATCGTCGCACCTGGCATTCTGCTATTTAATAAACTAACAGTCCTACAGAATGTATTGATAAAATGCTTCTACTTAATAGAAATATTATAAAATCCTGGGCTGAAAAGAAATTAAAAGTTATAATTGTGGCAGAATGGAGAAGGCGATATTAATGGAGAGACTGAGAACATCAAGGTAAAGGCAGTTTTCCTGGCAACTGGGTTGGTACCAAGATCAACACATGCCTATTTTCAAGATCTTCTGGTTGTACTGATAAAGTAGAGGGATGCTTCTAGATCCCCAGTAGTGTGTCCTAGTATGAAGAATAGAATCTTTGGACCCAGAGGACTCCTGATTTTACATCGTGACCCTACCATTTCCTGTGAGATCTGGGGTAAGTTCATATGAATTTAAAATAATGTATTTGATAATGTTACCTTGTATGATTTAGAACGTATGTAGCATCTGTAATCCAGAAGGATGATTCTTTAATACTTTTTAAACAGTCTGAAGTATGTCATGCAAGTGAGTAAGATAATATGTATTTTTAAATTTTATAAATATTTCTTGGGTTTTTGGAAACATTGTATTCTGCTGTTATTATGCTCTCTATAGGTCCATTAGACTACAGTTAGTAACCAGGTTCAAATATTCTATATTCTTGCTGACTTTGTGTCTGCTCAATCTATTGTTACCAAAAAAAAAAAAAAGAAGTATGTTAAAAATCTATTATGGTGGATTTTTAAATTTCTTTTTGTACATATTTCAAGTTTTTTCTTTATATATTTTGAAGCTATGCCATCACATGCATACAAGTTGTTTCACTTCCCTGGAGAACTGAAACTTATTTCAACATATATTGAACTGCCTTATCTCTAGTAATTTGAGTAATTCTTTTTGTTTTAAAGGCGGTTTCATCTGATATTAATGTGACTAACCTGATCTTTCTGTGTTGGTTTTATAATCTAGAGATGTCTTACACACACCCAGCACGTGACTGGGTTTTGGGTTTTATCCAGTCTCTTTTTCTAGATGAAAACTTCAGTTTTTTTACATTGACTATGTTTACTAAAATGTTTGTTCCCACTTTTTTTCTTAAGATTTTATTTATTTAACATTTATTTGAGAGAGAGAGAGCATGTGTGTGTGGGTGGGGGGGAGGGGTAGAGGCAGAAAATCTCAAGCCAACTCCTTGCTGAGCATGGAGCCCAAAGCAGGGCTCAATCTCAGGAGCCCAAGATGATGATGACCTGAGTCAAAACCAAGAGTTGGACGCTTAACCAACTGAACTATCCAGGCACCCCCCTCCCACTTTTTCTTTTGGTCATAGTTAATGTCATCCTTTCTTGATGTCTTTTATTGATTTTTTTCACCTTCTTATTTTATCTTTCCCCTTTAATACTTTGGAAGGCATCTATACTATTTCTATCCTATCAGTGGTTATAATAGGAAATGTAACATGTATATTTAACATATCACATTTTAAATATAATATTTTACCAACCTTCCTGGTAATACAAGGACCTTAGAATCCCTCGACTTCAATCATTTACCATCTGACTTACATACTATTATTTTTCCAGGATGGGTGTCTATTTTCCTTTTTATAATCCCAGTGATTAGACATTATCTTACTATTATAAAACATATAGATGGTCAATGTATATTTAGATTAGCCTTTCTGTTTCCTATTTTCTTTGCTTACCATTCCCTCTTCATCTCAGGTCTTTATCCTTGAATTTCCTAAGGTACATCATTTGAAGTTCCTTCGGTGTGTGTCTGTTTTGGTAATACATACTTAGTATGTATGTATGTATCTGAAAATGACTTCATTCCTTCATTCATAAGAGATAATTAAATAGGATACATGATTTACAATAATTACTTAAAGTAGACAATTCTACCTAAAAGTTATTTTTTCTAAGTGCTTTAAAGATATTCAATTTTCAACTGACATTCATTATTGCTGTTCATAAGTCAGCTGAACCTAATTATGCTTCCTTGGAAGTAACCTGCCTTTTCTTTCTGTTTTTAACATCTTTATCTCTGGGAGTCTATATCTGCACTACGATCTCTCTCAGTGTGAATTTCTTTTTATCATGTATGCTTGGGATTCCTGGATATGAAGATGTATTTTTTCATTTGTTTCTGGAAAACTTCAGCCATTGTCTCTTCAAATAGTGCTTCATCCATATCTTCTTATTTTCATCATAAACTCCAGTTTCAAATACGTAGGATCTGATGACCTGTCCTGCAGATTTCTTAACATCTCGTTCATTTTTCCATCCATTTGCATATTGGACCTAGTTTCTTAAAGTTCTTTCTTCCTATTTACTACTTCTCTCTCCAGCAAAATCAATCTGCTGCCTAATCTATCAATTTGGTTTATAATATTAAGAAACAGAAAACTTAAAACCATAGTCCTTTTAAAAAAATTTCTATAAATTCTATTTACTTTTTTAAAAGATTTATTTATTTATTTTGGCAGGGGAAGAGCGAGTAGGCGTGGGGGGTGGGGCAGAGGGAGAGAATCTCAAGCAGACTCTCTGCTGAGCATGGAGCCATCATGGGGCTCCATCTCTGCACCCAAGACATCATGACCTGAGCCTAAATCATGAGTCGGTTTTTAACTGACTGAGCCTCTCGGGCACCCCTCTATTTGTTTACTTTTTTCTTTAAGGTTTTAACATTCTTTATTTTAGACATTTAGATTTAAGGTGTTGAAACCTACTTGGTTTTGTGGGAAGGAGACCCTGACTGGCAATGTATTATGGAAAATCTAGCTGTAACTGACAAGAGGCTCTCTAGTAAACCAATGGGCATATAATTTGGATGAGGGTATAATGTTTTAGAGAAAGATAGTGCAAGTGAGAGCTAGCATGGGGGAAGGGGTAGGTGGGAAGGAGTAGAGAGAGAGAGAGATTCTTTAAGCAGACTCAGAACTCAGAGCAAGGAGCCCAACACAGAGCTCGATCCTACAACCCTGAGATCATGACCTGAGCCAAAATCAAGAATCAAACACTTAACTGACTGAGCCACCCAGGGGCCCCTATTTGTTTACTTTTTAATTCTGCTTGGTTAATTTTGATAATTTATTTTTCCTTCAGTATGTTTTCAGTTCAATCTTTAAAAAATATTAAACAAATATTTATCTTTGATTAATAAATCTAATTTCTAATGTCTTTCTCCCCGATTTTATTGTTTGTTGGTTCTTTGGGCTCTCATTCATGTGAGATTATTTTCTTGTATTAAAAAAATGTTATTATGATCTTGGATTCCTTGGAAATTATTATGAGTCCTAGGCTGGAGGAATTTTTCCCCCATTCATTTGTTGGTTTGTTTTGTTTACTTCTTGTAGGCAGTTAGAGGGCACCATCAATCTGGGACTACTTTAAACTCAATTTCTAAAAATTAAAAAAATTATTTATTTGTGGTAAAACAGTCATAAAATTTACCATCTTACATCCATTTTGAAGTATAAAATTCAATAGTGTTAAATACATCCACATTGTTGTGCAACCAAACTGCAGAACTCTTCATCTTGCAAAACTGAAACTGTCTACTCACTGAACAGCTCCCTACTCCCCCTCCCCACTGGCCAAGGCAACCACCATTCTGTTGTTCACCTCCAAGAATCTGACAACTCTAGGTACTTCATACAAGTGGAATCATACAGGATTTGGTTTTTTTGTGACTATTTTTTAAAAGATTTTTATTTATTTGAGAGAGAGAGAGAGAGAGTGAGCAGGAGGGAGAGGGAGAGAGAACCTGAAGCAGACTCCACGTTGAGTGTAGAACCCAACGTGGGGCTCAATCTCACGACCCGGAGATCATGACCTGAGCCAGTACCAAGAGTCGGACACTCAACCAACCGAGCCACCCAGGCACCCCCTTTTGTGGCTCTTTAAACTTTTGACTTGAGGGGTTTAAAACCACACAAGTGAATTCCGTCTCCTAAACTCAGTGAATAGCAGGCTTGCAGCTATGGATTCTTACTGGAGATGGTTTTTCTCACTCTGCTTCCTTTTCACCAGAAAACAAGACTGAGAAAGGCATATAATCTCCAAAGATTCCATCTGTGGACCAGGTTTTTCCTCCTCCTCCGCCCCCATGGGTGTTGTCTGGGATGAGGGAGCACTCCCTTTATGTGCTGATGGGAACTGTGTCTCCAGTTTACCTCCTAATTACCCAGGCTGGGCTCTGTCTCACTTTGGCCCATTAACGTACCCCCCACCCACCAGGCAAATGGGTGCTCTAGGTCTCCCCTTACCTCTCACCTTCTCTGCTCTCTTGTTTCTGCACCATGAGCAAGTCCTTTACTTCCCCACCAGCCTAACCAAGCATTTAAAAATAGGATTTTTTTCCCCTTTCATTTTATTCAGTATTTTGCATGCACTATGTAGGACAGGCTTTCTGTGAACATTTCATCTACCATACTGCTTGAACTGGCCCATGATGATTCTTAAAGAAGAATCTTTCTAATTCTCTGTATAGTTAGACATGTTGGTAAGTTAGAAGATTATGCTTGTAAAAACTAACGATGTAATGTATGGTGATTAACATAACATAATAAAATAAAATTAAAAAAATAAAGTAAACTTTTGTTGGAAATTGTGAAATAAATCTTAACTCAAGTACAGTAGAACATCCTTGTTCATAAAATCAAACAACATATATATTGTACACATATGTGTATTTTCTTTTAAATAACAAAGCTACATTGTCTGATTTTTCAGTGCCTCCCTCTAGAATGGCTCAGGATGGAACTGAGAGGTTGGCCTGACATCAGACAAATTCAGAGCATCCTGGGAAATCCTGAGACCATTTCTAGAGCATCCCACCCATTCGGTACCTCTATTAAGGACGATGCAGGGTTCCAGTGTCTGAAAAAGAAATACATAGAAGTAGGAACATTTCAGGGTAGAGGCAACTAGGCAAAATGGCTTCAGAAGAAAAGTAGTGCATTTGGAAAAACAAATGAAATAAAGTAACAGAAAAAAAAATACTCAGGGAGGCAGATGCAGGCAACTTTGGCCTTTTGATGTGGGTGTTCACAGCAAGACAGTCGCCAGGCAGAAGTGTGACTAGGTCAGCCTTTCACAGACTCCTGAGGTCTCCTGGGCTGCACACACACAATCTGATCTGTATTGAAAGGGCAAGGATTTCAGCTTTTATAATGGGGACAAATCACAAAAGGGCATGTATTTTGTGCAACAAAATACACAGACACCACACAAAAAGTAGAGCATTCTGAAAACAAGACCTCCAGGAAAACCAAACCAAACAAAGCACAGAGCCATTCGTTTCTCCTGCCATGCCTTTTTAGGCATCCAGGAGAAGGCTCTGAACCAAGGGGCTGTTGTGATTGCAAGGTGACAAGTCAAGGCGCTAACTCTGCCCTGCAGCTGCTTTTACAACACTGGGCTCTCTACCAGGACCTACGCTCAGCCTTGACTACCTATCAGATTGGTGCTTTTAACCCCTTGAAGGTAGGACTTCTATCATTTGAGAATACAAAATAAAATACTCCAGGATGTCCACAATCATGTTAAAGCAATGAAATATTTTGAAGGTATATAAATCTTCACTAGCATTCATGCATAAGGCATTTTCTCTTAAAATACATGCACATGCACACACACACACACACACACACACACACACACACACACACACACACACACCCCATAGCAACAAGAGCAAAACTGCTACCCACCGATCCAAAAGGAGCAACTGGGACACTGAGAGGGAAGAGTTAATGAATGGCGGCCACCTCAGGACACCTCTGAACCACATTGTTGGCATGTGACCACTTGTGACCTGCTTAAGGTCGTTTACCTGGAGATAGCAACCTTGACAAGATAAATCTGCTTCTGTGTCTAGGCCCTCCCCTAACCATCTGTTCTCTTTAAGAAATATGGGCCTGTGGACGTGCCTGTGGACAGCAGTGAATTTAGCCCCAGGGAACACTGTGGGGGCAGGGGGGGGGGGTGGGCTGCCCTTCACAGTTATAGCCACCCAAAGTCAACAGTTATTAGAAAATAACACCAGCCCTTAGGCATCCCTGTTTGGGTTGTTAATCCACAAAGGCTTTATGCCTTTTAATCATTTAGTATAATTTTACTACCTGTTAAAACTCTATCTCCATTTCCAGTTGGTGTAGAATCACAGCACTGTCTCTGCCCCCGGTCTAATACAGGGTGTGTGGGATTCGAGAAGATACCCCACGGATGGTCTTTTTGCAATTCATCTCCAAGGAAATTTTATCCGTCATGTACTAGAGAGGAGCTATAGGTATTTTTGTGACAATACGATTATTTTGTCACCAGTGAAAGCTGGGTAAAATGGCAGGGCTGGGAGGCATTGGGGTACTAACTATTTCCTGATTAAGTTTTGAGTCTCAGAGAGGGCCAAAGACAGGGGCTATGCCTCCATCTTTTTTCTACTTGGTTATCTATCTAACAAAGCATGGGGCTTTGATGGAAATCCAGGGCCTAGAGTTTGATGAGGGGCACAATAATGATTAGGTGCCGGAATATAGCCCACCTCTCTCTTTGAAAATCGCTCCCTGTAGAGGGCAGAATTTGACCCAAGGGTTTTGAAAGAGAAGTGAGAACACAAGGGATGGGCTAATAACCCATTTTATTCTCTGTACCACTGATTATTCATGCCAAATTCACCTGACTCTTTAAAGGATACAATTTTGATACATGTTTTTTCATGCTTTTAATTAGATGAAGCTAGAGGGTGGAATATTACTTCATTCATTCATTTATTCATTCATTCAACAAATATTTATTCAGTGCCTCATGGACCAGACACTGGGATATAGCAGGGAACACAACACATTCTCTGCCTTCAAACTGATGATTGAATTATCATTATGTGACTTTTAACCTTACAGTTGTCTTTAAAAAGCCACAAAAATGTTATTATCTGGTATCCTCGGAACTGCACCTTTTTAATTCCTATACTAGTGAATTAACGTGAAATCACTCAAACTCAATTCCAGGCAAATGTTTGGCAAACTTAAACTCTTCAAAACATCTTTATATACTCAAGTAGTATGGTAGGATTTTAAAGAAAGAACAGTTGGTATGTCATGCACATGCAATGGTTCATAACATCTAGAATCCTGTGTGTACAATGCAGTAGTTCTTAACACTTTATTATTAGCATTATGCATATGCATGCATTATGTGCATAAGTAGCGTATGCCTGAGAGGAATGAGTACACATTGTGAGTATATACATGGTGCACATTATTTATAGTAAAGACAACTTATTTAGTCATATTGGCTCAGATCCTACCATGGAGTGAAAAACTAAAGAAATCAGTTCAGGCAACAAAGTAGAGGCCTGATAAGCAAGTGAGAGTCTTTAAAAGAAAATATGTAGTAAGAACACTCCCTTTTTTAAATTTACTAATGTCTACTGACATTTCTTCTGCTATCGCTATGGCAGATGATAGGAAAGAAAAACTAGGGGAAAAAAAAGAGCCTAGATGCTTTTAAAAATGTCATTATGGCCGCTTGTCTGTAACTTGTCACACTGTGGCCAAATTTTATATAAAGATCTACGTAGGTTTGTAGAGAGTACTCACTGACATAGAAACACAAACTCTGAATACATTTAAGGTTAAAACTGTGTGATGACATTGGCAGGAGCTATTCCTTCATCAATGCAAGGTATATCCCTTCTGTGTATGTTCTATGCATGGGACGATGGAGAAACGGGGTGCTGGAGTCATGTTGCTTAATTTCTGGTTCTGACACCAGCACTTTTGTGTGATCTTGAACAAGTCACTTAAGCCTTCCTGCCCTTTGCTCATCTGTCAAAAGGGGTTAAGAAAAATTACTTCTAACCCTTAAAGCATTATGTGGATTTCCCCCCTATTATTGTCTACCATGGATTTCCTTTCATTGCAGGACCTATGTAATAAGAAAAAAAAAAGGGGGCGCCTGGGTGGCTCAGTTGGTTAAGCGACTGCCTTCGGCTCAGGTCATGATCCTGGAGTCCCGGGATCGAGTCCCGCATCGGGCTCCCTGCTCAGCGGGGAGTCTGCTTCTCCCTCTGACCCTCTTCCCTCTCGTGCTTTCTATCTCATTCTCTCTCTCTCTCAAATAAATAAATAAAATCTTTAAAAAAAAAAAAGTCCAGACAAACGTGTGACAAACTGAAAGATAGCAGAACATCTTAAAATACAGAAATAATGCCAAATAAAATGCAATTAATTTATGCTGATAATTGATATTTGTGGAGAATCCCGGATTGTCCTCTTTAACAGACATTTGGGCAGACCAGCCCATGTCGGGGCCAAAGAAGGTGCTGGTCAGGTATTCTCTCCTGTACATTATACCCTCCCAAACCTTCTACCAGTAATTTTCTTTCCCTAAAGCAATTTTTCATGACTCTGACACCATTCCCATGAAATGTGACATTTTAACAAATAGGAGTGCCATGTCTATGAGATTTATCTTCACTCTTCTCAATACCATCATTCCCTGAACTGTGTACCGCCTTACATGAGAAATGCAACCTCTTTTGTGCTATGTGGCAGCTGGAAAGTTCATATGGTAAAAAGCTCTTCCTAGGGTATACAAACTGTGAAATGTATTTTAAAATAAAGTTTTAATTACCCTTCGCAATTCAGAGCCAGCTTCTGGTTTTAGTCTAATTTAAACAGGGCTTTTCTCTCTGGCAGCCATCTGTTCCTTTTGCGTAAGCCTACACTTAAGTCATAATATTGAAACTGTGACATCATTCCTTCTATGATGTCATTAAATATATCTGTAAGGTGGGGACCTGTGTAGTCAGGGAAGTGAATAATGTAGGAGAAAGATGCTTGTTCAACTGTAGATAATGGGAAATACAATGAATACAGAAGGACCTGAATTATTTTTCTATTGCTTTTCATTCCCAATTATTTTCTCATGTTGAAAAGACTGTTCCATAAAAGTAATGCCTTAATACAGAAAGATAAATGAAGCTTTAAAATGCTTACGTATATGGAATAAACGAGCATGGTCATGTGAATGTACCATTCTAATTGCAGGTCTGACTTTGTGTGAAACCAAAGTTTCTGGGCGATATTTAATTGAAATAACAAGTTATGCTTTCTAACCATAGGCGATGTTTAGACCACACTTTAAGAACCAGGTTTATTCAGGGGGAGGCTGGGAAGATGACAGAGTAAGAGGACCCTAAGCTCGCCTTGTCCCACAAATACAACACAATAATGCATCAGTGTGAATGACCCAATGACTACCAGAACAAACTCGACCACTGAAAGCAGAGAAGAGGCCACATCAAAGAGGGCACAAAGGGCGGAGATGCAGTGTGGACAGTGTGGAGATAAATGGCCGTCCTTGGGGGATGGGGCAGCCTTGGGTGAGGAAAGGAGAGAGAAATAGACTAATACCGGGGGAAGGCTGCACAGGGAAGACGACTCTCCAGAACATTTGGCTTTGAAAGCATGAGAGGCCAAATTTTGTGAGTTCTTATCAGAACCTAACCAGAGGGACCTCAAGCCTGGAATTTTAAAAACTGGAGGGCTCAGTTCTGGTAAAGCCCAGAGTGGAATAAGAAGCTGAATTCCTGCCCTTAAGGAGACAGCACAACAAACAGCCCACAGAGATACAGCCCAGAAGCAGCAGTTTGAAAAACGTCTGGGGTATGTGGGAGAGAAAGCTATTTACTCATCTCAGAGCATGTCTGGAGGGGAGGGATCATTGGAAGACCCCTTCAGGAACAAATGAGCTGTCAGATGTCATCTTCCTCCCTTGCTTCTCAGCATAAACACACAGCCACCTGTAGGAACCAGCAGGGCACTGCCATCCACTACCTAACTTGTTTACACCAAGCCTCACTTACCTAGGCTTCAGTGGATCTGTTCAGAGGTCCATACCAAGACACATAGTAAAAATAATAAAAAGTACTGATTAAAAAAAAAAAATCTTAAGGGCCCCAAAGGGGGGCACTGGGTGGCTCAGTTGGTTGAGCTTCCAACTCTTGATTTCAGCTCAGGTCATGATCTCAGGGTCCTGGGATCAAGGCCCGTGCCAGGCTCTGTGCTCAGCGGGGAGGAGTCTGCTTGAGATTCTCTCGCTCCCTCTCCTTCTGCCCCTCCCCCTTCCCTGAAATAAATAAATTAGTTTTTTAAAAAAGCAGCAAAAGAAGACAGTTACATACAGGGGAAACCGCATAAGGCTACCAGCAGATTTTTCAACAGAAACTTTGTCAGTCCGAAAGGAGTGGCATGATCTATTCAAAGTGCTGACAGGAAAAAATCTGCAGCCAAAAGTACTCTACCCAGCAAGGCTATCATTCAGAATAGAAGGAGAAATAGAGTTTCTCAGACAAGCAAAAGGTAAGGAGTTCATGACCACTAAACCAGCCCTACAAGAAACATATAGGAGACTTTTTGAGTAGAAAAGAAACACCATAAGAGTAAGAAAAGTAGGAAACATAAAAGCAGTAACAGTAAGTATATCTGTAACAATCAGTCAAGGGATTCACAAAATAAAAGGATGTAAAATATGACACCATATAACTAAAACATGGGGTAGGAGGGAGAGGAGCAAAAAATGGGTTCAAACCATCAACTTAATATAGACTGCTATATGCAGAAGATGTTATATACAAACCTAATAGTAACCACAAATCAAAAACCAGTCATAGATATGCAAAGAGAAAGAGAAAGGAACCCAAGTATATCACTAAAGGAAGGCAGCCAACCATGAGAGAGCAAGAGAAGAAAGGATCAGAGAAAATCTACAGAAACAGCCACAAAACAAGTAACAAAATGGCAATAAATACACATCTATCAATAATTACTTTGAATATAAATGACCTAAATGCTCCAATCAAAAGACATAGGGTGACAGAATGGATAAAAAACCAAGACCCATCTACATGCTGCCTACAAGAGACTTATTTTAGACCTAAATACACGTGCAGATTGAAAGTAAGGGAATGGAGAAACATCATGGAAATGGATGTCAAAAGAAAGCTGGTAGAGCATTACTTATATTGGACAAAATGGACTTTAAAACAAAGACTGTAATAAAAGACAAAGAAGAACACTGTATAATAATAAAGGGGACAATCCAACAAGAAGATATAACAATCGTAAATACTCGTGCACCCAACATGGAAGCACCCAAATGCATAAAGTTATTATTAACAAACATAAAGGAAATAATCAATAGTAACACAATAATAGTAAGGGGCTTTAACATCCCACTTACATCAATGGGCAGATCATCCAAACAGAAAATCAATAAGGGAACAATGGCTTTGAATGACACACTGGACCAGATGCATCTAACAGATATAGTCAGAACATTCCATACTAAAACAGCAGAAGACACATTCTTTTCAAGTGCACATGGAACATTCTCCAGAATAGATCACATATTAGGCCACAAGACAAATCTCAACAAATCCAAAAAGGTTGAAGTCATACCATGCATCTTGTCTGACCACAACACTATGAAACTAAATCAACCACAAGAAAATATCTGGAAAGAGCACAAATACATGGAGGTTAAATAACATGCTACTAAGCAATGAACAGGTCAACTAAGAAATCAAAGGAGTCAAAAATTACATGGAAATGAAATTGAAAACACAACAGTCCAAACTCTTTGGGATGCAGTAAAAGCAGTTCTAAGAGGAGAGTATGTAGCAATACATCTATCTCAAAAAGCAAGAAAAATCTCAATTAGGCAACATAACCTTACACCTAAAGGAGCTAGAAAAAGAAGAACAAACAAAACAGGAAACCAGCAGAAGGAAGGAAATAATAAAAATTAGGGCAGAAATAAATGACCTCAAAACTAAAAAAGCAATAGAACAGATCAATGAAACCAGGGGCTGGTTCTTTGAAAAGATCAACAAAATTGATAAACCTCTAGCCAGACTCATCACAAAAAAAGGGGGGGGGGGAGAAAAGATTCAAATAAATAAAATCAGTAATGACAGAGGCAAAATCACAAACCAACATCACAGAAATAAAATGATTGTAAGAGAACAGTATGAAAAACTATGCCAACAAACTGGAAAACCTAGAAACATATAACCTACCAAAACTCAAACAGGAAAAAAAATAGAAAACTTTAACAGACCAATTACCATCAATGAAATTATATCATTCATCAAAAAATTATCAACAAACAAAAGTCCAGGACTGGATGGCCTCACAGGTGAATTCTACCAAACACTTAAAGAACAGCTAGTACCCATTCTTCTCAAACTATTCTAAAAAAAATAGAAGAGGAAGAAAAACTTCCAAATTCATTCTATGAGGCCAGCATTACCCATAAACCAGATAAAGATACCGCAAAAAAGGAGAACCACAGGACAGTATCTCTGATGAACCCAGATGCAAAAATCCTCCCCCAAAATATTAGGAAACCGAATCCAACAATACATTAAAAAAATCATTCACAACAATCACATGGAATTTATTCCTGGGATGCAAAGGTGGTTCAATATTCCCAAATCAATCAATTTGATATATCACATCAATAAGAAAAAGGACAAAAACTATATGATCAGTTCAATAGATGCAGAAAAAGCATTTAACAAAGTACAACATCCATTCATGATAAAAACACTCAACAATAAGGGTTAGAGAGAACATACCTCAACATAATAAAGGCCTTATATGAAAACCCCACAGCTAGCATCATACTCACTGGGGAAAAACTGAATGCTTTTCCCTTAAGGTCAGGAATAAGACAAAGATGTCCACTCTCACCATTTTTATTCAACATAGTACTGGAAGTCCTAGCCACGGCAATCAGACAAGAAAAAGAAATAGAAGTCATCCAAATTGGTAAGGAAGAAGCAAAACTGTCACTATTTGCAAATGACATGATACTGTATCTAGAAAATACTAAAGACTTCACCAAAAAACTATTAGAACTGATAAATGAATTCAGTAAGGTTGCAGGATACAAAATCAATATACAGAAATCCATAGCATTTCTATACACTAATAATGAAGCAGCAGGAAGAAATATTAAGAAAACAATCCCATTTACAATTGCACCAAAAATAATAAAATACCCAGGAATAAACTTAGCCAAAGAGGTGAAAGACCTGTACTCTGAAAACTATAAAACACTGATGAAAGAAATTGAGGACAACACAAATGGAAAGATATTCCATGATCATGGATTGGAAGAGCAAATACTGTTAAAATGTTCATACTATCCAAAGCAATCCACAGGTTTAATGCAATCCCTATCATAATACCAACAGCATTTTTCACAGAACCAGAATAAGCAATTCTAAAATTTGTATGGAACCAAAAAAAAAAAAAAAAAAAAAACCCTTAATAGCCAAAGCTGTTGACCTCTGAAAGTCGTGGACCTGGGGCAGCAAAGGAACTGAGAAAGACAGATGACAGTAAAGCGAAGCACAGGGGACCCCGAGTTAACAGTCCGAGGTCCCGAGGTTTATTTTCCATAATCTAATATACCTTCTACAATGACATAGATCTATAATGATTTACAGCAAGGGTTTAATAGGGCACATTCTTCCACGTACATGGGTTAGTCAAGTGAAGCAATGGGAGTGGAGAAGGAATAAAGAAATTTGTAACTGGCTGTGATCAATTAATTGTAAACACCATTGTACTCAGACCTTAACACAGGATAAAAGAACAAAGAAGGGAATGCACAGTGTGCTTTTTACAGCTGGCTTCCTATCTGCAAAACATCTTCTGCTGCGTATTTTAGAACAGACCACACACTTCCCAAGGGCATTTCACTCTGATCCTTTTGGGTTATTTTTAACCCCGTAATCTCGAGTTTTCTCAGAGATCTTGGAGTCGGAATGAATATGCACCAGTGGTCGTTGTGGCGTTCTGTTTCCCACACAAAGCAATCTTGAAAAAGAAAAACAAAACTGAAGGTATTAAATTCCAGATTTCATGTTATATTACAAAGTTGTAGTATTCAAAACAGTATGGTACTGGCACAAAAACAGACACATAGATCAGTGGAACAGAATAGAAAGCCCAGAAATAAGCCCACAATTATCTGGTCAATTCATCTTTGACAAAGGATAAAGAACATGCCGTGGGAAAAAAACAGTCTCTTTAACAAAGGATGTTAAGAAAACTGGACAGCTACATGCAAAAGAATGAAACTGGGCCACTCTCTTACACCATACATAAAAATAAACTCAAAATGGGTCAAGTACCTAAATGTGAGACCTGAAACCATAAAAATCCTAGAAAAGAGCACAAGCAGTGATTTCTCTGACATTGGTCATAGCAACATCTTTCTAGATATGTCTCCTGAGACAAGGGAAATAAAAGCAAAAATAAAACACTGGGACTACATCAAAATAAAAACTTCTGCACAGCAAAGGAAACAACCAGCAAAACTAAAAGACAACCTACTGAATGGGAAAAGATATTTGCAAATGAGGTATCTGATAAAGTTAGTATCCAAAATATATAGAGCTTACACAACTTAACACACACACACACACACACACACACACACACATCCAATTACAAGATAGGCAGAAGAAATGAACGGACCTTTCTCCAAAGAAGACATCCAATGGCCAACAGACACATGAAAAGATGCTCAACATCACTCAATCATTAGGGAAATGCAAATCAAAACCACAATGAGATACCACCTCGCAACTGTCAGAATGGCTAAAATCCAAAAAGTCAAGAAACAACAAGTGTTGGTGAGGATGTGGAGAAAAAGGAACTCTCGTGCACTGTTGGTGAGAATGCAAACTGGTGCAGTCACTGTGGAAGATTATGGAGTTTCCTCAAAAAATTAAAAATAGAACTACCCTACATTCCAAGAATCACACTAGTGGATATTTACCCAAAGAATACAAAAACACTAATTCGAAGGGATGTATGCATCCTTATGTTTATTGCAGCATTATTTATAATAGCCAAACTATGGAAGCCACCCCAGTGCCCATCAATAGATAAACGGGTAAAGAAAAAGTGGTGTATATATATATATATTCAGACCTAAAAAAGACCCTACAAAATCTTGCCATCTGTAACAACATGGGTAGATTTAGAGAGTATAATGCTAAGTGAAATAAGCCAGTCAGAGAAAGACAAATACCATATGACTTCACTCATATGTGGAATTTAAGAAACAAAACAAACAAACAATGGAAAAAAACAAGGGAGACACAACCAAAAAAAGAGACTCTTAATTAGAGAACCAACAGATGGTCACCAGAGGGGAGGTAGATGGGGAGGATGAGCGAAATAGGTTAAGGGGATTAAGGGCATACTTATCTTGTGAGCACTGAGTAATATATGGAACTGTTGAATCACTACATTGTACATCAGAAACTAATATAACACTGTATGTTAACCACACTGGAATTAAAATAAAAAAAAAGAAACAACTTGCCTCATTCTATTTAGTTTCTATTTTGGCATTAAAAATAAATTAATTGAAATTTATCAATTAAGAATTTTTCAGATTTATAAGGTGCAACTGCTATTAGCAATATAGTAATATATGTGAATAGTGTTTTAGAAAGAATTATATTAATATTGAATTTATTAGATTATAGTAATTTACATCTTAATTTCTTTGAAACATTCCATGATAAATATTTAAAGATTCATGGGTTATTACACGGATAGTTAGTTCTAGGTGAGCTTAGTAATTCTCTTAATTCTCTTAGTAATTCTCTTAAGTAATTCTCTCTTATAATTGTTGAAAAACTCCCGTAAAATAATAAAGAATCTCACATAACACTATCTGTACAAATATCCATTGGTTTTAAACTGAAGAATTCAGTGAGGAGAGAGACAAAGAGGTTTTTTTTTTTTTAATTACTTTGTGATAAATAATTTTAAAAAGAATCAGTCTTTGAAATTCAACGTTGTTTTTAATAAATCAGTTGTATACACATCCATTTATTATTGTATTTCTATGCCAACTCTAAAAAAACCACTTGGTCAAGTTCATTAGTTTTAGCATTGACTCTATCCTGTGCTTCTCTCTGTGTCAGGCCCTGAGCTAGTCTGATCTCAAATTAGTGCTGCTAAGTCATGGTGCTAAATCTCTAGGCCCAGGAATTTACAGATTGTAATGGCTAATGGATTACTGCACAGTCACAGTGCAGTGTAATGGAAAGTGCACTAGGAAAGGAGTAGGAATACCTGGGGTTTTGATCACTTAAAAGATCCAAGCTTTAGTTCCTTCATCGAGGCAATAATGATAATATGTGGCATAATTATTTCACCAGTGGACTGTGAGTTTCAGAACCGGCTCCTCCCACGCTCTTGGTATCATTTAATGACACCAACATCTATAATCAACTGCCCAAGGCAGGCCCTTGATTCTCCTTCTCCATCGCTGTCTCTATGGGGATAGTGACTCATCACTTACTCTTCCTGCTGATTGCCCTGTTCTTGGCAATGTCAGCATTATTCATCCAGACGTTAAATTCCACCCTTCCCTGCACCCTCACATGATGAAACCTGTCTACCTCACTAAGATCTCTAAATACGACCCCTCCTATCCAGTCCTCTGTTGTTAACTTAAGTCAGGCCCTCATCTTCATCCGAACCACTGTAATAGTCTCCAAACAGGAATTGCTCCCTTAGCTTTACCCATGTGGCCACCATTTTGATCTTTCCAAGGGAAAATTGTATTACATTCCTCAACCGTAACTTATGGCTCTTTAAGGACCCCTTCACCTTCAGCACAAAATCCAGACATCTTGGTCATCTGGTCTGCACCCATCCCTCCACCTCATCTCCCATTATCTCTAGCACAGGCACCAAATTTGGGCTAATGCCACATGGACTGTGATGCTGAGTGCCCCATGCTCGTTGTTCTTACATGCTTCTTACACAAGGTAGTCCCTCTGCTGTTAAGAATCCATTCTCCCTTATCTACTTGGCAGAGTCTTTCTTCAATCTGCAGCTCATGAGAGGTTGTCTTCTTTACAAAGCTTTTCCTGAACAAGCCAAGCAGGGTCTGTTATCTCTTTCTCTGAGCCAGCCCAGTTCCTAGCAGTACTTTTATTATTACACTCAGTAGGTCTGTAAAACAATTATTTGTTTCCATGTCTCTTTTTTCTAATAGACACTGAACTTCTTGAAGAATGGGACAGTATGTTATTTGTCTTTGTTTATCCAGATAACATCTCATACTATAAGTTGATGATCAATAATTTCTTATAGGTGGATGGATAGGTGGGTGGATGGACAGATGGATGGTTGCTTCTACCCTCATGCACCTTAGTTCTGATAATCACAGCTTCCTCTTCAGTAACAACAAGATTCTTTTTCTTCCCCCCCCAACAGGTGTTCTTCTTTATCATCCATCCCTCAACACCTGAACCCCACCAACCTTTCTCTGAATAGTCTTCTATTCAATAGACTCCACTCAAATGAGTTACTCCTTTCATTGTTCTTTCATAACACTTCGTATAGTTGTACTAAAAAAAAAGCTTTCAACACTTTTAATTGTAATTATTAGTTTAAATACCTATACCCTTCCCTTAGACTTTACATTCCTTAAGACAGCATCTCAAATTTCTTCCTCATATCTTTATTCCCAGGAGAGGCTAGCACAAGGTAGGTGATAGTACAAGATAGTAGGTGCTTGCTGAATTAATTCATAAAGGTGTGCCTGAATGTATGAAATGAAATAATGTATTTGAGAGTTCTTTGTAACTGGAAAGCCCAAGACAAATGTTAGATAGTTATCATCTTGATCACGCCCACGAATCATATCCTTTCCTCTGCTCCTTACTTCTTTCTACCTAGACAGCCCACAGACCCTCATCTAAATTATCACTTCACACAGATTCCCTTGCTCCCACTCAGAATGCATTTTGACATTAAACCAAACCCCTCAGCACTTGGATAAGATCTAGAATATAAAGAGGCTTGAAAAACAGAATCAACTCTCTTGCGATTTAGTACCAGCCTTAAAACGCTAGTAAATGATAACCATATTCTGAAAATGAAGATTGCCAGATCATTTTAGGTACCATTTTTTTTGGCTAATGGCAGTATATTTGTCCTAAATTTGTGCCTGTTCCTTATATAGAGAGAATTAGTTTATTAGTTAGGGAACAAAAGTATAAAACATGCAACAGAAGAAATTATATATATATATATAATTATTATATTATATTATATATAAATTATATATATATATATATATATGAATGATAAGAACAAATACTTGATACAAAAATTTCAACTTCTTCCCAGGAAATCCCAGGATATTTTATGAATGACCTTGCAATCACTTCATCCACCTTGAAGAAGGGACCTTCTCCAGTGTGAAAGGCAGTAGCCTCTTTGTATCTCAAAATCACTCCACTGCCTATTACGGCAAGAGGTGAAAAATACCTTAAAGTCTGGGGAAGATTGGAATAAGAAAGAAGATAATTTTCATGGATATAGAATATGGAATGAGCAGAGTTGACATCTCCACTTATATAAGAAGTGCTATGAGATCACTGATGACTGAGAGGGGCAGGACCTCTGCTAATCCTCATCTGGAAGACGTCAACAGAGTACATTTTCCCATGATACCATTCTGACATTTGGGGTCAATCCTTTCTCCAAGTGAAAAAAAGTCACTTGCATAAATGCAACTTCAGTAGCACCTTGACAGTCCTTGGAAGTCATCCAAATGAATGCCAATTTAATGTGGTGAAGTCACCTTGTTAGACATTTATGGTGCAGGGTTGCTCCAAGATGTCTTTGTGGTGGGGTGCACTACTCATAGTTGAGTGCTGGTGAGAAGTACGTGAGTGATGCTCCCATCACAGAACAAGCAGCATGGCCTAAGAACATGGCTTCTGAGATAAACACAGTCTGGCTTTATTCTCAATCTGTCATTTTGGAAGTCGAGTTACTTAGCTTTTTTGTGTCTTAGTTTCCTCATCTATGAAATGGGGATGATCATACCTTCCTCATACAGTTTTTGCAAGGATTAAATGAGATAGGGCTGTTTTAAATACCTGATGATTATTATGTGGGGTTTTTTTTTTTTTTTTTTTTGGCTTCCTCTCTCTCTCCCATCCTATCCCCCATTAACATCTCATACCAAACTCTGGGGTTTTTTTTTAGGACTTTCCTTTGAAAATTGTGCATGATCACTGACGCTATTTTTTCCCGCATGGATTTTGCACATCAGTAAGGAGAATGAAGATGAAATCATTTCTCAGTTTCCTTCACACTAATGTTCAGTTATCCAGAGGGTGTCATATCACCAAATGTCAGTAAAAATAATAATATATAATGCATAATATATAGTATGTAATATATAATATATGATTTCATCTATCTCCTGGGTTTTTAATGATAGCAAATTTGTCAGCTTCATTATTTAACTGCATTTTCCAAATGTCCAAAATATCAGCTTTTGCTCCTCTTCTGAAGCAATCCTCTCCTCTCCATGTGACTATGAAATTTTTAAAAGGACCATACCTCCCCCTGCCCCACCCAAATCATACTCCTTTCTATGTGCTATTCTACAGAATAAGAATTCCCAGGGGTTACTTTCGAAACTTACATGTGCTGATGAATCTTATTAAACACGTTCTCCTTCCTCTAGAAAGATATCTACATCTATGGTGATATTCTTCAGATAACATTTATAAGATAGGAAGCATTTATATAAAATTTACCTCTGGAGAATTGGGTCCCTACATTCCCCATTCCTCTCTTAGATGAGGCTGTTATAAGACCACATCAGAGGGATCACACATGGCCTCATGGGTCACTGCAAGGCCTTGGCTTTTTCTCTGAGGGAAATGGGAAGTCAGTGGTGAGTTTTGAGCACATGAGAAACCTAATCTGACTTAGTGGTGCTGATAGCGCTTTTGTCACTATATCTGAATAGACTGTAGTAGAGCAAAGGCAGAAAAGAGAGAAGAGAAGTTGAGAAGGAGATGGTGGTGATTTGGACCAGGAGGGTAGCAGGAGAGATGGTGACATGTCCAGATTCTGGTCCCATTTTGAAAGTCGAACCAAAAAGCTGTCCCAGTAGGCTGGATGTGTAGTGTGAGATGAAGAAAGCAGTCAAGGATGATTATAAGGTTCTTAGCCTCAGCAAATGGATAGATGGAGTTGCCATCAGCTCAGAGAGGGAAGGGTGTCAGAACAGCTGGTTTAGGGTGGTAGATGAGGGCTCTAGTTTGAGACATGTTAAGCTTGAGCTGTCTATTAGACATCCAAGTGGAGAAGGCAAACAGGCAATTAGAGATGCAATTTTGGACTACAGGAGAGAGGTCTGGTCTGGTGATAGAAGACCCTTAAGGGTGCCTGGGTGGCTCAGTCGTTAAGCGTCTGCCTTCAGCTCAGGTCATGATCCCAGGGTCCTGGGATCGAGCCCCGCATCGGGCTCCCTGCTCAGCGGGAGGCCTGCCTCTCTCTCTCTCCCACTCCCCCTGCTTGTGTTCCTGCTCTCACGCTCTCTCTCTCTGTCAAATTAATAAATAAAATCTTTAAAAAAAAAAGAAGACCCTTAATATGTGCCCCTTAATATTTGTAAGAGGCTTAACGCAATATCCGGTTCCTAGTAAGAAAGTAAGCAATGGTCATCATTAATATAATTCCTCTCCTCCTTTAACCATGTCATTCGAATTGTCCAATATAACTACTGCCTACTGTATGTGTTTATACTCTGAGCTAACAATTAAATTTACAAAGCAATCCTTTCTTACTTTTCAGGTTTATCACTGCCTTGTCCCCATGCTACCCTTTGATGGGAAATTCCCCATTTTTCAAGTGCATTTTGTGGGGAGGGCATTAAAGTTCAAAATAAAGATTAAAACAATACTATGTGTGCTATAGTCAGTATAATTCTGGACAATGTCCTTTGAGCACAAAATGTTTGGCAGTAGGAGAAGTCATATAGAATGATGGTTAAGATAGCTGATTCTAGCATTGAAATTAACTCATATTCTAAAACATCACTTTGAATAAGTTTCTAATGTCTCACTTCTCCAATTCTCCATCTGTAAAATTGAGATCTGTGGAATTATGGAGAATATGAAATGGGGTGATAGATATAAAGTGCTTAGCACAATGCCAGACACAAGTAAGTTCTTATAATTTTCAGCTATTATGATGATAAGCAACTTTACTTTTTGTTTTCAGTTGTAACTAAGACTAAAATCTCTCCTATGGCTTTTCATTTACCACAGACTTTTCATTGAATACCTATTTCAATACATCACTTAAAATTTACAAGACTTAGGGCTCCTGGGTGGCTCAGTTGGTTAAGCGACTGCCTTCGGCTCAGGTCATGATCCCGGAGTCCTGGGATCGAGTCCCACATTGGGCTCCCCCTTCTCTGTGGGGAGCCTGCTTCTCCCTCTGCCTCTGCCTGCCACTCCCTCTGCTTGTGCTCTCTCTATCTCTCTCTCTCTATGTCAAATAAATAAAAATAAAATCTTTAAAAAAAATTTACAAGACTTAGTCTCAAGGCATTAGGCCAAAGGAAAGAAAAAGACATTACGAGCAGAAATAGGAGTCTGATCCAACATGTTATTGGCACCTTCATCCCCTGCTTGTCTCCCTGCTCACCCCCAGCACCTTGCCCATATTGGTAATTAAACTGAAGGAACTGACTTAAAAGAAACACACTAAACTTCCCTCTTCCCTCTTATGTTATTTTAATTGTGTATATTTTGTTTTTAAGCATGGTTCTTTGGGGGAAAACACAATGTGTCTACTATAGAAAAACACATATTCTTTTAGGCAAGTAATTTTAGAAGCAAAAGACGGTCTCCAGGGTAAGAAGATGGAAAAGTAGTGGTATTAGCAGAAGATGGCACAGAACAAATGCACATTTTATAGTGTAAAAGAAAGATATTTTAGCCTCCCTGCCTAAAACAACACTTTGCACTATCAGTTATGCTGAATTGTTGAATAGAATAAAACAGAACCAGCTACAATATGACTGCTTAGAGTGAAAGTCAATAGTCAACTCCTAGGGAGCATCTCGCACTCATGACACACAGCGGCTTAATTGGTCTTCCTATGGTTTGGAAGAAAGGCCTTGAAAATAATTCTGACCTCTTTGAAGCAAATTTATAGACATATAACAGTGCTTTAATCCTTGCATCCTGGAATTGCCAAGGTAATAGAGTAGCAGTGGATAAAATCCTAGTAAGACAATGATCATCTGATATTCCAACTCTGTGCCAGGCCAATTTGGGATTTCAGTCATTTCCATTCTCTGCACCCTGAACTCCCTTCACACAATGTCTAAAGGGTATATTTTTCCTTCACATTTTTTTCCATATTGTCTCCTGATTTATTTCTTTTCTTTTTCTTTCTTTCTTTCTTTCTTTCTTTCTTTCTTTCTTTCTTTCTTTCTTTCTTTCTTTCTCTGTTCTTTCTTTCTTTCTTTCTTTCTTTCTTTCTTTCTTTCTTTCTTTCTTTTTCTTTCTTTCCTTCCTTCCTTCCTTCCTTCTTCCTTCCTTCCTTCCTTCCTTCCTTCCTCCTTCCTTCCTTCCTTCCTTCCTTCCTTCCTTTCTTTCTTTCTTTCTTTCTTTCTTTCTTTCTTTCTTTCTTTCTTTCTTTCTTTCTTTCTTTCTTTCTTTCTTTCTTTCTTTCCTTCCTTCCTTCCTTCCTTCCTTCCTTCCTTCCTTCCTTCCTTCCTTCCTTTCTCCTCTATGTGTCTGAATCTCTACCATGGTATTTTGGGGGTTAACTTCATGCATCCCTTTTTACTTGTTATGATCTAAATTTCTTGAGATCATCTCCTCTTGCTCTGGACTCTGTTTCACCCTCTGTAGCTGGTGCTTCTCTTATACACCTCTCTTTTCCTGTTCATTTACATAGTCTTACATCATCAAACAGTGCTATTCTTACTAAGATCTCTAAAGAAATGAGAAGACATCCATAAAAATTATCACAAAATGATAAATTCTATTTAAAAACTAGGCATGCCAGAACACAAATATCTGTAGGAGTGTTGCCCCTTTTTGAAAAGTTGCAGTGATATTCACAAATGATGATATATCCGAAAATGACATTGGAATTAATTTTGGAACTGGTTTACGATCTTCACAAGAAAATCGCCATATTACCTTACCTTAGCTTCATATTTTACCCAGATTAGTATTACTCACCTAATTCACCAGACTGATGCCAAATTCCCTTTGATAGCTTCCAGAGTTCATAGCCTTACCACTTCTGTGAAGGATTTTCAAAAGGAACATATCCTGAAGACAAGTCTGAAGGAGAATTACAAAATTGTTTTTGAGTAATGGAAGCATAATTAAAATGTCTTAGTTCCCAAGTACTTTAGAAGGGAAAACTCCCTTTTAGATAAGGGTAAATTCCCTTATTTCTGGTAACACATTGCATTTACTATTTTATAGTTACATCATAAGAGCCAACTCAAAAGTTCTGTTACTTTAATTATGTTTCAGTACACAGTGCACTTAGAACTTTTAATCTGTATATGTGGAAGATACACTCTTGATAATAACAATGTGTCTGTCTTATTGTCTCTAGGACTATACTTGATAAAAAGGAACTACTAGAGTTTGCTCAACTTGGCTGTTACTTGGAATATGATCTCTTTGGGACCGAACTCCTTCATTACCAATTCAACCCGGATATCGACATGCCCGATGATAATAAAAGAATCAGAAGGTAAATATGATGAAATCTCTGATAGCATTCCCTTTTACCAGCCCTTTTTGATTCATATCTGGGCGGGTATTAGCAAAGATTCAGAAAACAGTATGCAGGCGGAACCAGAGACTTGCAGAAAAAAAGTATCAATGCTGTTGCAGGCAGAAAATCTCTATATATTATTTCAAGAAGCAAATGAGTCATCCTAAGTAGGCAAAAGCTTAGCAGAGCCTTAGAAGTTCAGTGCAGATGGGCAGCTGACAAGAAACAGATAATACTTAACCCCTGCCATGACAATAAGAGAACAAAGATGTTTTCCTCTTTTTATCCTTAATCAAGTAAGCTGTTTCTTCCCCATGTTGCCCACACTGAAGCCCTCACCTCCTACAATGAATTTCTGAAATGCTTTATAAAAAATATTCACTACAGAGATGATTGAAACTTAAATGCTGTAAGTCGAATGTCTAAAGATGAAACATCATAGAAGATCTAACCCCTCAAAACTGTCTAAGCGAATAATTATACGAGTCATTCTCTGCAACCAAGTGGAAAATTTGGGGGGTCAATGGTGGATGGCTACCAGTTTGTCTTGGTTACATGGCGATGTGAACCCTGAATGCACCAAGTTAGGGAATCTGAGAGGAGAAACAGATTTGGGATTAACAAGGATGCCTGGTTTGGGAGCATCTAAGAGTTGCTATCCAGTGAAGCCATGGATAAGGGCATGAAGCTCAGGGCAGAGATCTGGACTCAGACATAAAAGTGGGCATCTTCGGTCTGTATGTCATGTTTGGCAGCATGGGAATGAATGAGATCACTCAGAGAAGACAATGAAGACAGAACCCTGGGGAACACTGATATTTAAGGAATGGACTCAGGAAGAGTCACTCAAGGACAGATTGAAAAGTTTTCAAAGTGAGAAGAATATCAGGGAAATGTGTTGTGGTGGGAGTCGGTGTGGGACAATGCTTAAAGCAGAAGGGCTTGGACACCTGAGAGGTGGCAGGCATCAAGTGAGGTAAAGGCTGAAAGTGTCCACTGGATTTCATAGGCTGGAGATTCTCTTGCACAGTCAGGAAGTACAGTCTCCATAGACAAGGCTTGAGGAGTAAGGAGGGGGTACGGAAGAGGAGAGAGAATGTGGAGGGTACTCTTTCAAGAAGCTTGGTAGTAAAGGGAAGCAGAAGTATAGGGCCAAACAGGAAGCCACGGCAGGATCAAGGGAAGGTTTTGTTAAGAGTTGAGCAATGTTTATGTGCCTGAGAGCAAAAGCAGAGAGACAGAGACAGAGGCAGAGACAAATCCCGGGAAGCAGTACTCATTCTACAGCGCTGTTATGGAATTTATATGAAATAAAGTATGCAGAGTTTTTATGTGAGTGTCTGGTGCAGAATATGAAAATAGTCAATCGATGCTAACTTAAAACAATCTGCAGAGAGGAGCTACAGAGCAAGGCTTCTAAGGAGACAAACAGATGGAATCTGAGAAGCAAGCAGAAAGTCGGTTGAAAGGGATAAGGCAAGCAATGGGGTGAATGCAGAGAGATGTCGTGGTGAGAACAGGAAACTGAGGACATATGGCCACCCATGTTCGGTAGTGTCCCTGTGAAGTAGACCTGGTTATCTTCTGAGAAGGAAGGCTCAGATTCAGGGCAGGACCTCATAGAAGAGGAGGGAGGCTGGGAATGGATGCTGAGGCAATGCGAGAGACACTGATAGGACGTGTCATGTGTGAGACCCACGTGAGGCTCAAGGTCATGACTGCATGACTGCACGGTGGCACCGATGCACATGATGTGGTGATTATTTCCACCCAAAATGTTGTGTATCTTGGTAGTAAGACCAAGGAAGCTTTGAGGAGAAGCAGAAAATGTCAACAGTTAGAGAGAGGGCTGGGATTCTGTCTCCGAAAACATGGCTGACAACTGGGGGAACAGGGGTGGGGTTGAGTGAGGGTCACGAGGTCCAAGATGGAGGAAAGAAGGCATAGAGAAAAATGGGAAGATACAGGAATAATATAGCTTGAGTGAAGTGGGAGAATGTATACAGAAGGAGGTGAGTGAAAAGGTAGAAGGATGTAACCTGGGGTTACATCCCCACACAGAGTGGGGAACTGAAGATCGAGATTTCAGAGAGGAAGTAGTCTTCTGTGATGACAAGGCCCAGAAAGTGGTTATGGGTGTAGAAAACCATTTGGAATACGAGTAAAGAAAACTGGCCTACAGAAGGGATGTCCAGAAACCGAGGCTCAAGCAGCAATAGTAGGACATATATACACACACGGGAGTTGAGGGAAAGGTCTAGAGCCGGTGGCCACAGTTGGGACAGCCTTCAGCTCTTACCCTGGGCAGTCAACCTTTACATCTGTGTGCCTTCTGCTGTCCCTGTGTATGGTCACGCCTCCTTGATGCTTCGAGTTTCATATCCTCAGGGAGAGCTAGCTGATCCGTGTAACTCTAGCTATGTCAATATGGAGATGCTCGCCTGTAGGTGAGAACTGACCTGACCAGTGAAGCTAGGGCTTTTAAAATTTTTTTTACACCACTGAAATCAGTTCTTTGATACACTGATTTATTGTTTCTTTTTTGTTTGTTCATTTTGTGTTATGATTTTAACTTATGTGCCCTAGGAGCACCATTCAGTAGAGGCAAACACGTGTCCCTTTGGCCCCTGTACCATACTCAGAGGTGAATATTCTCTGGAATTTAAAGTGGGCGGTGTTTTCTCATCTTTCTCATCTTTCATGATCTCAAAACCATGGTTTCCTGAGGAATGCCCTCAGTACATGTTTTATAATTCATCTTAGAAATAGGAAGTTTCCTTTTACGGCCTGCTTCCTTTTCCTAAGCCCCTTTGTGGCAGTGAGCTGTATCTTTGGTATCTTTAGAAGGAACCCTATGCCATCCATGAGGCTCCTGGACCTTGAATAAGGAGAGGGGGGTCTGCAGAGGGGTCTAGGAAGGAAGTATGGGGGGGAAGGACAACCGACACCTCATCTCATATTCCTTCTTAGCAACTTTTGGCTATTAATTCAAGAACAAGAATTTCATTCTGATCAGCTTTCCTTGAACCAAATGTAAACATTCCAGATTTATTTCTATACAACAAAATATATATGTAATATATGTGTGTTTATGTCTGTCTATGTATGTATATATACTTAATTGTCCTTAAATGAAAATCATGCATTAGGTCACTTGACTTAAGTCCAGCTCACGGTAATTACTGAATTAACTTTCGGGACGGGGTGTGCTCTGGTACCCCCCTGCCTCCCCTCCTTTGGGCACCTGATTTTCATCATCCATTGGCAGTCCTTTTCTGAGCCTTAGTCATCTTATAGCTCTGAACTCCAAGAACATAGAAGCACGCTTCTGCCTACCTCTGGTTTTCAGCACCAGAAATTCTGTGTCTAACACCTGTTTTCAATCTTATGCTCCATTTCTCAAATCTTATTATATCTCTGCCTTTTCACACTTTGTAGTCTCTCTCTAATATTTGTTTGCAAAACAGTAACTCATTTGTATTTCTATAATTACTGTCATATTTGTCTTCTCATCTACAGTGGTTCCTTCCTTTTGCCGGCATCTCTGGAACTACTGTTCTTCCATACAATGGCACAGCACAAGAGAGGAGCTTTTATTCTAAGAGTGGCCAAGCTAGGGCACCTGGGTGGCTCAGTCGGTTGGGCATCTGCCTTCAGCTCAGGTCATGATTGCACGGTCCTAGGATCACGTCTCATATCCGGCTCCCTGCTCAGCGGGAGTTTGCTTCTCCCTCTCCCTCTGCCCGTCCCCTCTGCTCATGCTCTCTCTCTCTCTCTCTCTCTCAAATAAATAAATCTTAAAAAAAAAAAACTCTTTAAAAAAAAAAGAATGGCCAAGTTATATCTTGATAGTCAGGAGGTCATTATGTTTGCAGCACCATGGCAGTAGCTTTCTCATGAGAGAACTAGTCTCCACATGCTTGACTTAATGAGTTCTAAGGGTTCTCCTTTTTCAATGAGTATCTTATCCATTACACTCTTTCCTTACTACTTCACATTTCGATAACTTTGGGTTTCAGGGTATGGCACGAGGCCACATATGGGAATTTGTTTATCCATCTGTAATAACGTGACATCATTTTTTTTTTTTACTCAGACAAGGAAAAGAGACAAAAACTTTGGGAAATGCTCAGAAAATAAAGGGGGGGGGAGGTGTACCCTAAAATTCCCGGGAATGTGATACTCCTTTTCAGTTGGTGATCAGGGTTTGTTAAACTAAGTTCCAGCAATGCGTATGCATTCTGTCAAATGTTCCTCTTTTTTCATACATGATGATATAACTCACTTAGAGCATTCCCTTAAGGAGAGTCTGTTCCAAAAGTAACGTCAGATCAGAGCTTTTGGACACTATACAAATTTTAAAGAGGTAAATATCCATGGCAGAACAAACAGAAGTCCAAGTACTTACAGGACACACGCGGGTACACGTTACATGAACACAGATTTCTAGACAAAAAGGCTCAGGGTGGCTTTTCTCTGGCACTTGCTTTCCTCTGATCTACAAACACAAGATCTCATCTTCAATTATAATTTTATTTTAAAATGTATGTTCTCGGAGGGCAAAGCTTTGTGCTTGAGGTTTTTGTGCAGTGGCCCACAATGTGCTTATTTTAGTCATTATTAAATATGACTCATGCACTGGATGGAAAGAAATGTCACAGAAACAAAAAGGATACCTTTTAAATAATTAGCCCTTGGAAGAAGGTGCTGTCCAACCATCTAGATTCATTTGGGAATCCAGAGACTGACAAGACTGTGTAGAGAATGCCAGAGAAAAGCATTGTCTCCAAGTTGCACCTCCTGCCATCAGCGACTGGTGGAAGTCACGACGGACAGTGCCCAGAGTCCAGACACACACAGATGGTAGCTGTCAGGAGGTGACTCACACTGTAGATTACAGCATTTAACAAAGCAAAGAGGACTAGATGTTTAGACAGAAGTGGGAAAGCCATTCTCTAGGCAACTGGCTATAAATTTAAAGGAACAGCTCAATATTTATAACAATCTTGTTGAGATAGAAGGAAGATAGAGTCAATTGTTGTTGGTTGATTTAATCCAATGCTCCAAGACGACTCCTAAGTCAAAATTCCCATAGACTTCGAAGGGACCAAATACCTCAAGATACAGAGGTACCTTTGCTGACCTTTTTAAAATGACCATCTAGCTGATCATATGCCCTTCACTTTCAAACCAACAGATTTTACTCTCAGAATGTCTTACTTGTACGAAGATTCCTTTTGCTTCCCTGTTTTAATCACAAATTGCCATTGATTGTATTTGCTAGAAGAAAGGGAAGAGAGACAGAGAAAGACACAGAGAGAATGGGATCTGGAAAATGGGTCCACTAAGAGAGGTATTTTAGAGCGGAGAGCTGGATACAAATCCAGAACAAAGTTACTCTGGGAAATGCCAAAGCGGCTGTTCATTCAGACTGCCTATTAGAAGCTGTTTTTAATGCAGTATTGCAGGCATTGTCATAAATACCACAAGCTAGAAATTTCTGTGTGCATGGAATAAGGATCAGGTTCCTACTAGGATGCAATACTATCTTTATCATCACCACGCAATATTAAGGGTCTCCCACTACACGTGCCATAGCGGAAGGCAGTATGAGTAAAACGTTTAAAGCACCCTGATAATTTTAAATGTGAGACCAATGCCATATAATGAGTCAACATTTTTCACAGAGTGCGTCTTCTGGTGGATGAGGGCTATGAAGATCGAATTCTGATGGCGCATGACATACATACAAAGCATCGACTAATGAAATATGGAGGTCACGGCTATTCTCATATACTTACCAACATTGTTCCTAAAATGTTGCTTAGAGGTATCACTGAGAATGCACTTGATAAGATACTAATAGAGAACCCTAAGCGATGGCTAACTTTCAAATAGGATGGTTGTTTATGAATTCACACCTTGAGCATAAAGCTTGCAAAGAACATTTTCCAGTGATTTCAAACCCACTGTGAGATATTAATCAGACCTCTCTGTAGGACTAATGGCAGGTCATTTCCGTTTTATGAGAATTAAAAGAGTTTTGCCTTCTCAGAAACCACTATTACCTCTGTACCTTTAGGAAATTACTGACCTAATTGAGCCCTATTGTTCTGCCTTCACATAATAAATACAGAAATATCTATTTCCAAACAGGGACTTACAGTCTGTATCCCCTTAGGGGAGTTTTGTTTTGTTTTGTTTTCTTAATCTATCAGCTGCACTACTTGAGAAAATTTAAAGTGTTTCTAGTTAAATTACCCCCTTCTGGAGCAATCTAATGTTTCTTGTAATATTGATGATCCTACTAATTATCCTGCTGTTCTTTAATTAATGCTTAATGAATAATACGGTACTTTAAAATAGCTTCAGCAGCAAGGGAAGTTAAATTTTGAGGCTTTTTTTTCCCAAAGGATACTGTAATACAATTACCAATTCACAATGGTAAAAAGATTGTGTAAGCTTAATTATATGCTGTCTACTTTATCTATATTTACTGATAATAAATCAGTTTTGTTGCCTGTGGCTTCCCAGTATCCATTTTTGCTATAAAACTTTGTTGTTTTAAAAAAATTGTATAAGGGAGCATGAACACATAATAGTGATTTATAAAAATTCAATCATAAAAGTCAAAATATATTACATAATATAGTTTAATGAATCATTACATTTATAATAACAAAGGCCACAGTTTAATTAATAATATATAATGCAAAAAAAAGAGAAATGTTTGCCTTATCTATATTCCCTTTATTTCCTTTACGTTTTGTTTTTCCTTGGGCCTAAACAGAGAAAATAATGCTTAGTTATCTGAAGAAAAGGTCAGATCTATTAGAAATGACATTCGGATTCTAGAGTCTACTCTTCAAAAGGTACCCAGCCCTGATGTTTGGTGTAAATAAAGCCTTTTTAAAACCCACAGAAGATGTGCACTGCTGTTTACAAATTAATTTTTTGGTTGATTCCTCATTATGCTATTTGTTACCTCCCCCCTCCCCCCAAAAATCTCCAAACCCTTGCTACCAATTCCTCTTTGATAAATATATATTGTTAAACAGAAACAAACCCATTGCAACTCCTTTATGAGTTATCCAACATATTAGAAAGGCCAAACAGAATTAGTCACTCTTCTTGATGAATGGGCTAAGTGTTTTTAATCATAAAAATCATGACAGTTACTCAGACCAAGGCATTTAAACCAAGTCAACAGCACCTTCAGATGGGAACACCATGCGTAACTCTTTTGGAAAGTTAGGGTTTTCTAAATACAAGATATTTCCGTGGATCAAAGGTGATCAAGCTTTCTGTGTATTAGAACAGAAAGTACCCAAGAGGGACAAGCCAGGAGAACAAACTAATTCCTTTCAATGAAAAAATGCAAATGTCCTTCACCAGTAAAACAAGCAGATTCTTAAATCCCCGTTTTTCAAATCTACTTGTTCAAAGAGTCTTCAAAGGCAACTGAGAGGGGGGACAGATTTTTCATTGTAACAGTGCAAGCTGTCTGATAGTTAGGATCTATTAACATGCATTTTTAACCCTTTTCTTAGATTAAAGAGGTGACTTTGGGCAGTGTATTTTAACCAGAGGGAAATGATTTGCACTACTCTCAGCATCTACTTTCCTGTCAGCTTTAATCCACCTGAGAAAAAAGAAAAAAATGGATAATTCAAGTGCATATAATTCATAAACATTGCAAAAGAGAGCCACTTTGTGTCTGCAGTCCTAATATTAACAGTCTGCCACAGAATGCAGTGCAAGTATTGATTGGCATATGGTAATAAAGAAGCCATAGGCTTAATTTACAGACCTGTGATGTATAGAGCATTTTAACCTAATAAAATTTAATTTTCTGGGTAACTCTTAAAAGAGAAATCACTTAAATTATTTTGGTATTCCATATACTTTTGTAATCCAAAATATATTTCGATCCAAAATAATTCAAATAATTTATGCGTGGTGTGTGAATATATACACACACTTTTTTTTTTAAATTAAATTTTTGAGGCTATACAGCCACTGTGCCTATGGTCTGAAGCCATAGGTATGTATATCTGAAGCCATATGTATATATTATATTTGATTTAACATGTGTGTGTGTGTACACACAAATACATGTATATGTAGCAAGTATTGGTATAAAATATATACACTTTGTTGTCTTATTGGTTGTATGTGAAATTGTTCATTTTGAAATAACCTCGGGCCACGACTCGTAGCAACTATTTGAAGGCCTTACTTAGTGTCCCCTTGGTGACTCATGCAGTAGCTCAAATTAAACCATTGTGCATTGGGTTATGAATAACCTTTTGTTCCAAAGAAGGCAAAAGCCTCAGTCTGATTTAACACCAAAGAATAAATTTCTCTGACTTTCTAAGTAAATCTAAACGCATTCTATTGACAAAATGGACACACGGGGGATTTTCTAAATACCATACATAATTACACATTTTCACACTTAGAGGGTAATCCTATGATACAATTTCAATCTCTATTTTTAAAGACTATCACCAGAAAAGAGAGAAAAGAAAACTCGTAAGAAAAAGAAAATGTGAAAATGATCATAGGCTTGGGAATTCCCTCAAATCCAGAAAATTCCAGGTTAAGGCTTGAAGTTGAATCATTCCCAGGACTAGCTCTAAAGTTAACAAAAGTACAAGGCAAACAATTTCTTTGGGGACAAGCAGCATTATTTCAATCAGACCTTCTCCTGCAGGGTAAAATCATCCTTCCCACACTGTGAATGGACTCCAAGTATCATAATAAGCAGGTGAACTCACAAGAACCAAAGCTGACATATGGATAAAAGCAGCAAGATCACAGTACACCAAAGTATCATATATATTGGAGAAATAATTCAGTGTCTTAGATTTTTCTATAAAAATTTGTGATCTATATAGGACTTCATTCACATGGACACTAACGATAAGGAGGAGTATTTGCTTTGGCGGTAGTGGATAACACATCTGCTTATCTTGCTTTTAATATTTTTTTTTTTACATAATGTTTCTGAGTATACAGATGTGAGTCAGGTAGCATTTGAATTCCCCACATATACACAACCGAGGTGCCCCGCAACCGGCATCCCCTGGGATCCTTGATTCACTGACGTTAGCCATCCGAATCCAGTGTCCAAACTCAGAATAATAAGCTTAGTTTCTGCGTTATCAGTCAGCGTAAATAATAAATCCAGAAAACGTGCTGTATTTGTTGTTATTCCCTCCGTGGGCTTTCCCGCCATCTAATTTGATGTACACTTCGTCTCCTGGCTCCAAATGAAGAACGACACTGTTACTGGCGTAGTCGTAATTCTGATCAGCGTCTTGGGCGATGGCGCTGGCTCGCACCTATGTGAAACAAACAAGAATTAGAACCTGTAGGAGACAACTCTCGGGTTGTCCTTGCTGCCATTCACACAGCATCGGAAGCCGACCTGTGCTGTGGCACGGAATTCGGCATGGGCGTCGGAGCTCCGGGAGGATATCTTTCTGAGAGTCTCATCTGCGTCGCTGGAAAGGAGCAGAAAGATTGTAAGGTGCTATGGCGAGGGTCGGTCCAGCAGCCTTCTCCTACTGTGTGCTGTAAACAGCGCACATCACGCTATCCCCTTCCTACATCAGCACTTTTTCGCATTCCTTGAATCTCTAGGCCCAATCACTTCTTGAAATGGAAATAAGGGTAACTTTTGTGCATTTCAATTTAAGCCAATTAGCAATATTCTAAGCAGCTGTTTACGAGGACAGAGGTTCAATCTGAACTTCAGCTGGGTCCCCACGCTTATTAGAAAATGGAGATCCTTGGCAGTTGAGACTCAGAGAAATAACATGACTCCAACTCTACTATATAGGGAGGGAAAAAAAAAAGAAGAAGAAGAAAGCCTTTTGATTTGGGGCTTTCGAAATCTAATTCAGGTAAAGCCGTTTTTTTTTTTGCCAGAAACCCCCGTTTAAAATGTCATCTAAGTTTGCAGGGTTCATTTTGTTATTTGTGCCTTTTTATTACTTACCTGTGATGTGTGCACTTAAATAAATTATTTAATTTTGACATATCTAAAAGTTATAGTAGGAACTAAGCTTTGAGGCCTCTAAAATTTCTAACATTTTTTAATGATGTGATTGAATACCCTTTTCCATTTAGGTGATTCTGAAAATGTGTGGTTTGCTTTGAGGATGGAAGTTGCCTATAATCCACTCGTGCTGAGCCTGTGATCTTATTAGCGGGTTGATAGACATTTGCAAACAGTCAATTTGCCTATCATTTCAAGTAATATGGACATTCTGTCACATCCTCAACTCAAATTAGGCTTCAGATTCATTTAGCTATATTTTGATTCTGCCTTGAAAAAAAATTTCAATAGGCACACTTGTATTTGATTTACTTCAGTAAAACATCTTCTACTTTGTGGCTTGTTCCTATTCTACTATAACGGTATTTCCCCAAATAACATAGCAAGTGATTTAGTGGTTTTGTAAACCTGCATTATGTAATAATGCATGACTTGGGGTACAATATGCTGGATGGATTTTATCACTTGGCAAAATGAGGGAAATGAGACATGTGAAGAATTTCCATGCATTTCTTTCAAAACTTAAATGATAGGTTTTCAAGTTAAATTTTCATGTGGTATGCTCTCACATTAATGCTGGAATGTTAAAAAGGGAGAAGGCTCTTTGACACTGCTGAACTTGTAAAGTAATTTGAGTAGTATTTTAAAAATTTCTTTCTGGATATTGTATAGCAGAAGGAGAAAGGGGCTTAAAGGATTTAGAATTGCTTAACACTGTGCTGACATTAATACAGTGAATGCAATATACCAGGCAATTAGGCTCTGAAACACTGACTCAAATATATACACCAATTCAATGAGGTGATCTGTTTGGACCGTTAAGTAATAATAGAATTTAATGATATAATACTTCCTAGAAATTAATCAGAAGTTTGTAGGAGTTGAGTGCTTTGATTCATTAATTTCATCTAGTCATTAATTCCCTGGGAAAAAAATCTACAAGGAGGATAGCGTTGTTATGACCTCACCTTTTTTTTTTTTTTAACACGTGGACTTCTAATGGGTGAGAAAAATTAAAATACAAATTAGTAATTAGCTATGTCAGTAATATATTAATTAATTAGCAATCCATAAATATGCTTTTCAGCTATTATTAATAAGCAGACACATTTTATTTAGTGCTTTAGGTATTTAATATATGCTCTATGGGTATTGTGCTGTAACACTGTTTTCTATATAAAGGCATTTGGGAACCAGTCCTCATTAAAATCCCTTGATTTAGAAACAATAGTCTTAAATATATATATGATGCAGTTTTGATTCTACAGGGTATAAGCAAAAAAATCATGTAAATGTGACCATTTTTATTCTGTAGGTACGACCACAAAAACTTACAAATGCATTAGTGTGATTCCACAGACTAGAAGGTTACCTTATGGTTTTTCACTTCCTTTGTTGTCTGATTGCTTTTTAATGAAAGTTATTCTCTTAAGATTTTAACCTATCCTGTACCATGAGACTTTCCCAATTAAATAACTGCCATACTCCAGTGTACTTTGCATGATTTTAGTATGCCTGCTCACCTGATCCTACTCTAAAGGTATAACGGAACTTGAAATTTCAGGCTCTAGTAATCAGCTTGGTGACTTCCAACAATTCTCCCTTTAAGCCATCAAACTACTGAGGAAGGTAATGCATCCACCTTGGAGACTATTTTCAGGTTCCTAAATGTACACCGATTTCAGCATTTTCTCCGGGACTATGATGCATCCTTTCCTTAGCCTGATATTTCTGCCTAAATGTACTCTACTATCTTTTCATATTATAAGTTAACTATTTAGATCCTGCTTGATCTGTAGTGTGTGTTTCACCGCTTTTAAAAAGATAATGTTAATTTGACATTTTGTTAATCTCGCTAATGAATGAATATCAACCCACAAACTATTGTTTCCAACATATCTCATGTTCATTGATGCTATAAGTAATTAATGCATTCTTAGAATAAAACCGGGTCTTTAATTATTTTATAGTTCTAATCTCGAGCCACTTTTAGCTTTTATTATAGTGGCTTGTTATAGTGGTATTACAGTGACTGTATTCACATAGCAATTTTTGAATTCAGGTTTTCTGCTACAGGTATACAAACACATTAAAATTATATTTCCTGTCTCTCTGTAAAGCCATCCGAGTCCAACTTTTACCTTTCATATGCACTGTCATGGGCTCTCAACAAATGGTATGATTAATTTTGGGTTGATGGTTTCAGGCAGAATATGAGAACTGTGATCCTTTTAGTGGCATGTTTGTGAGAACATAGGAGCTCGTGTGGCTTTAGCATTATCTTATTAAGGAGGGTTTATCATTAGAGACAATATTTATGGTAACATTTGCTAATTTAACTAATTGCTACTGGTGCTCTCATAATTTCATTTTCATTGTACTTCTGTGGAATCATAAACAAAAGGTTAAGTGGTGCATCAGGTTAATTTACTGGCCTTTGATGTTTCCATCTGTGATCCTGCATTCAACACAAAGCATAAATAAAATGGTTCTCATATGGTTACAGTCCAGAGGCATTCCTCTATCCTAGAGTAAACTGCATTTTTAGTTTAATTTTTGTGCTTCTCAAATCCACCTAATCCATTGAACATTACACTGACACGGATCTCTGAGTTTCTGTTTTATGAAAACAAATTAGGTCTGCTCAGGGGGGGAAACTGCCATTCTAAGAAGTGATCAGATAAGAACATTAACTGAAAATCACTGATAAACTATTTATTTAATATTAATAAAATAAACTTTATAAAATATTTCTCATTTGCAGCTGTCTACAGATCAGACTTTACAAAATTATTCTAAGGATAAAATTCCTTCACATTAATATTTTAATAACGATTTTCCAAAATAGTCCATGCTGAAGTTGAAAATATATTGTTTGCTGCTACATATATTTTTCTGAATTGCTTGTTGCACACCTTTTGAAGAAGTAACAGCTTAATAATGCCAATGGAGAGCTTTATACATGATAAGGTCAGCTGGTTTGCCTTATTTTTTTTCCTGGTCCTCAGAGAATGTGCATGCTAGGATGATACAAAGGAGCATTCTACTCTGCAAACAATGAAATAATTTTAAAAACAAAATGCACCTAGAACATGTACATAAAATGGTTTTCTTGGAATCAGTTCCATATACCTGGGCTCAGCAGTTGAGATAGCAACCTTTAAGCTAATTTAAATGTTTCATTCCCTGATTTTTCATGCAATTGAAATTTCCAGATATTTAAAGATGTGTTTTTATTCAGTGGCTGATAAAACTCGAATATTATTCCATCTTAATTAAAACCTCTAAAAACAATCCTTCAGCCTGACAGTATTTTCCAGACCTAACCTTTGAGTCAGAAGAGAGCCAATTTGTAAATAAATGGGTGCCGCATAGCTGTCTGCTAAGGGGCTTTTCAGAAACCATTTTGTAAACGTGATACAATAGCTCTATTTTGGCACAATGAGTCATGCCCTTTTTAGCCATTCCCCTATAACTATCTCACTGCTCTGTAAATAATTTTTCTTTATCTTAATATTATTTTTGTGCATAATAACTATCATAAACAACCCTGTCAGTGCCTCCTGGTGGCCATTTCCCCCCTCCTTTTTTTTTTTCTTTTGGTTCTACCTGTCCTGTGGGGTCCTTGAGCTATTTATTTCTAAATTCTTTTAGAAATGAGGGGTAGGAGGAGCGGGGAGGGACAGGATTTTTTTTGTCCTTTCCTTCTTATACATTTAGAATATTTGTCTTTCACTTTTTGAGAAAAAAAAAAAACTGATACTGAATTGGGTCTTTGGAAGAAATCCTGCCTTAATGCTGCTTAATAGAAACCTGGGTTGTAACTGAAAAGGCCTGAATTCAAGGGGCGCCTGACCTGAGCCCAGTAGCCCTCGTTAAAACTAAGTTGGCCATTCCCTGTGCCACCCAATAGGCGAAATTAAAGCCAGAGAACTCAGCCCAGACTGCAGGCTGCGGGTCGCAAGGCCTCGCCCAGAGCGCGGCTGCTGATTCAGCGCGAGCCTCAGGTCCGGTGACACTTTCCGGTAGTTACAAATACTATTTTCCTCCTCTAAGAGACCAGACACACTTTGGTTTTGCAGTGACCGCGAGTTTCTTAAGCAAGCGGTAAAGTGGCCGCAGCATAAACCTGCAGACCCATGGACCTAGTGGCAGAGCCGACCAGCCCAAGAGAGCAAGCCCAAGGGCTCAGGGCTAATCTGAGGCGAGTGCACAGTCAAGGCCAAGGCAACTGCCTTGTGAGAAGGCAGGGTTGGAAAGACCCTCACGCAGGCGGCCCAGGGGCTCCCTGACGGTGAGGCCCATCGCCCCGGGGCCGGCTCGGCCTCTGGCCCTCCTAGCCTCTGCCTGTGCAGCCTCCTACTCCAGCCAGTGGAGTCTGGGTTCTGTGTTTGGGTGCGTGTTTTGCTGAGTACACCCATGAGTCTCAACTTTCTCTTTTGTTATCAGCACTCATTACTTCTCCCCCTTGTTCTCCTTGAGCTGAAATCTAAACCGCGGTTTGTGCCTTGAATTTGACGGTATGCTTGTTTCCCGGGTCTGGGACGCCGCAGGGGCCTTGCGACCGCGAGTCCCCGGTCCCTCTTCGGCCCTGGACGCGCCACACTTGAACTCTTTCCTTCGGGTCCCTTCTTTCTCCCGCGGGCCCCTTTCTCCCCCGAGTTTGTCACCCTGGCACGCCCATTTCGGGGCTGCCCCAGCCCTCCTATTCCAGGCAAAGCCTGAGAGCGACCCCACGCCGCTGAGGATCCCACAGCCGGGGGTCGCCTCCTGGTGCACAAGCTGTCCAGGGGACCGAGCTCCTGGCTTCCCTACCCTCGAGGGTCGCGCTCACACTCGCGCGCTCTGGGTGCAGGTCCTAGCTTGGGAACCGCCCTCTCCAGGCCTCCGGGCACCCGCTTTGGCTCACGACCCCCGCCTCCCCAGGGAGTAATAGCCTCCCCTCAGCTCCGCGCCCGGGAGCCCGGCTGCCTTGCCCTTCCTCCGCGGGCTCCCACCCCCATTTCCGGGGTCTCCTCCCTCTTGCCTGCACCTTCCCGCGCTCCCTCCCCGCCCACCCCGCTGCCTGCCGGCGCTCACCTGGTTGTTTTTGCAGAGATCAGCCCACATGCTGGTGCCGTCCCCTCCGCGCATCAGGACGTGGTAGGTGAAGAAGTAGATGCCCGGGATAGAGCAGGTGAACTTGCCCGTGGTGGGATCGTAGTGGTTACCGAGGTTGGTGACCACGTCGTCGAACTTGAGCACCTCGTAGCCTTCGTGCTGCCGCTTGAGGCCGGCGTAGAAGGCGATCTTGGGCACCGTGCTGTAGGTGGCGGCACTGATGGCCCCGGCCGCATTCAGGCCGGGCGCCCCGGGCGGGCCCGGCAGGCCTTGGCGGCCGGGCTCGCCCTTCTCGCCCGGAGGGCCCACGGGACCCGGCGGCCCGGGCTCACCGGGGGGCCCACGCGGGCCCGCCTTCCCCGGCCTGCCGGCCTCGCCTTTGGGGCCCTGGATGAAGGTGGGCAGGGACTGCATGAGGCCGCGGTCGGGCGTGGCGGCGGTGCTGGGCGCCTTCGTGCCCCCATAGGGGTCGCAGACCATGCGGCAGGTGCCCAGCATCTCGTAGTGCGCCGACGTGCCGGCCGAGCTCACCAGCACCGGGATGAGGATGACCAGCAGCAGCACCATCACCACCCCCAGCGCCCCGGCGGCGATCAGGCGCCTCCTGCTGCCCACCAGCCGGCTCAGCGCGGGGCGATCCTCTTGTCTGCTTTTGGACAAAATTTTGAAGGTTGGGCGGGGACCTCCTCAGAGCCGAAAACAACCCCCTGCGAACCCCAACTCCCCTGGGCGGGCGCGCGCCGGCCGCTCCCCGCCTGCTCCCGCTCCTGCTCCCCCTGCTGAAGCTGCGGCTGGGGAGGGAGCTCGGACGCCAAGTGACTTGAGCTGAAGTCCCGGGCTGGGGGGTGGGGGCTGGGGGAGGGGTGCGCAGGGCGCCCTCTCGCCTCCCGCGAGCCCCTTCGCACCTGTGGCTGCCGCCGGCGCCGGCGCGGCCACCCGGAGGGCAGAGCCTGCCGCCGCCTCTCGTGCTGGCCCGGGCAGCTCACACTTTTATGCAGCCGCTGCCTGCGATCGACTTTTCCGTTTTTGCCGACTGCGCCAGTTCGCACCAACTTTCCGTCTGAAGTTGCCTTTTTCTGCCTCCTTCTTTCCTTCTTTCGCTTGCTCCGTTCGCCCTTCCACTGCCTTTCTCCCCCTCCTTTGCCACCACCACAACTCTAATAGATGCGCACCCCCAACGACCGGCGCTGGCCGCGAGGACTCGGGCCAGCCGCCCCCCGGGTGCGCGGAGCCGCGGCGGCGGGCACGGTCAGCTCGGCAAGGCTCCGGGCTGGAGCGGAGGAGCTAGCGAGCAGCGGCGAGCGCCTCGCCGCCGGGAGCGGAGCGAGAGAGACACTGAACGCAGAATTCTGCCTGGGTACCACCTGCCAGGAGAAGAGGAGGCTGACAAACGCGCGCCGGAGCAATTTATAGGCACCCAAGGCACAGAGGAAGGGGAGCCGCTTTGGCATCTCACTGTAGCATCTGCTCTGCTCATCCCACTCAGAGAGAGTTTGGCATTACTCTGACAATGTGGGATTTTTTTTCCCCCCCAGCCTCTCTTTTTTTTTTTTTTTTCCCTCTGCACATGGATGAACAGTGAGATCGTGAATACTCCCTTGCTGAACCCAGGTGATGGCAGCGCTCTCGCTGGACATACCTGGGGGTGAGGGAGACAGATGTGCAACAGCCTTGGGCACTCCAAGGTCACACCTAAGCCCTCTATTTCCCCAAGGCCGGCAACGCCAGTTGGAGGGTGGAAGTGAAGGTTGAAAAGAGGGTGGCTCGGTCGACAGTATTTCCCTGCTGGCTCACCCACAATCAACCGGTGCTTCAGGTGTTTTTTGAAATGCCACTTTTAACATCAGAAGGGCCCTTTAGAATTTTCCAGATGGGGTTTTTTTTTTTAACCTTATGGTTTTCCTCACCAGCCTTCTAAAATGAAGATGTTACCCAGAGAACAGTAAGGTGCGTTGAAAAGCCAAAGGAGGTTTTGAATGATTATGAATGAACAGGCCCACCACATAATGGGAGGGGGGGGGTTCTTTTAACAAATGCTGCAGATGGTGAGTATATACTCCGTTCTCTACTTACAGGATTACTGTTCTAGCTAACTATCTGGAGTTAGTGCCATTGGACCTGAAGTTGCACTACACGAATGAGAAATAATCACTTGTTCAAAATGTCTTTAAAAGTCTTAAGACAAACCAAGCAGCCTTTACAAAAGTCCTGGGGCAAGATCTTTTCCTAAGATATGGAAAGTGTCCTCTAGGCTTCACAGCACATTTCCTACACGTACATTGAAGCATGGGGCAAAAAAGGGGAAAAAAAAAAAAACATGAGAAAGAAGAGCCCCATTTGCAGTGGGAGAGCGGGAGAAGGAAAAGCGTGGTTTTGTAATATTAATGTAAAAAACCCCAGAGTAGATATTAGGCAAGTTATCTCACTAACAAATACATAAGACACACAAGAACAGCTTTAAATAAGCAAGTGGAATTGATTTGTAAATCATACTTTTGTATTCAGGAGCAATGGATGTCAATCAAACGCGGATGACATTTCCTTGTCAATACGGGGATGATGGCTGGGAAGATGGTGACTTATTAAACCAGGGTGAGAATCTGAAATGAGAAGCAAGAACAAATAAGACTACAGCAAGCAAACAATAACATCCCTGGGATCCTGTCTGGGGCCTCCACAGCACAAGCATTTCCTTGTCTGTTCCTTCTGCCTAACTTCCAGGCCACGCCAATTTAGTTCTTTCTTTCCTTCTTCTCTGTTTCAAAACGAAATAAGGTCAAATGAGCAGTCAGAAGAAAACCAAGATTCACTGATTCATTTAAGAGAAATGTCAGCAGTTCTTTTAGGTCTTTCCAGGGAGAATCAAGAGTGAGGCCCAGGGTCTCGGTATTTTCTCTCCCTTTGGCTGCAACTGGATGAGAATCCTTCCCACTCCTCAAACCTTTACCTTTTAGGGTAGTGGTTTCAGAAATGTGTGTCTATGTCTTGGGCGTAAGACTTTGGTTCACAGGAGGTACCTTATTTTCCTCTTTTTGAGTGGCAGACACATAGAAAGTTCTCCCCCGGCCACAATACCTATTTTCTTAGCACACCATGTGGGTTGCTTCTCAAAAGTCACCTTTCTTTTGGGGGACAAAATAGTAAAGGGTGGGAACGGCCATGAAGGTTAATGTGTTAATCAAACTCTTTTCCAATGCACCAAGTTATCAAAATTCATAAGATCTCATTGCTAAAGAGAGTCCAGTGGAGGATAAAAGGGGCATTTTTAAAAGGGTAGAGTTGAATAAATAAATTCTCATTGAAAACCTCAAGATATACTTCCATTGAAGACAGCTCATCTTAACAGAGGAAGCCAGTGAGGATACCATGAAATGGTAGAGCCGGAATGAATGCTAGAAAGCTCTTCAGTACCTGCTCACTTTCACGGATGGTAAGTGTGAGACACAGCTCTGAGCAGGAGAAAGGCCGCCCAGTGTGTGCTATTACACTCTCCTCTACACCGCAATCTCAGACCTCTGGGACAGGCCCTAGTAATGGAGGCATTTCTCTTTCCACCATCTCTAATGCTAAAGCACAGCTTGGTTTTACAAGCGAGGGCACCAACATCTTAAAGGTCTGCTGAGATATGGAAAAGTGCTCTGTAGGCATCATTCACAATGCAGGCAACATTTCCCAGGTCACATGGCTGACCCATTTTTCCAGTGAGTGCACAAACCCAGGTGGCGCTTGGACAGTTGGCTTTTGAGTGAAGTCAGTTTACATTATCGATCTCCTCCCTTTTCTCTAGAGGTGTCCCACCACGTGCTTTGGGAGAAATTTTTGTTGTTGTTGTTCAGGGATGACTGGGTAGTAGATGAACTAATGGCTGGTGGCTGCCACTTTCCACTGCTTGAATTTCTCAGAAGGTTCTCTGGAAAGTTACTCACGCTTCAGCCCTTATTCTGACAGTTTGAATAAGCCATCTGATGGCATATTACTCATCATCTCTATATGTATATAATAATAGAAAATGTGTCAATTAAAAAAAATATTTGATTCTCTTCATCCCTCATCAGAGAAGCAAGTTTTCTCTCAAAGTTGATATTAATCTTGGAAGCAAGCCCTGGGATCTAATTTTCCCAATCGTGTCTCAAGAAAACACAAGGCTCTATGTTCCCATTTCCTTCTGCACCTGTGCCTTCGTGACCATTCAGATCATAAAGTCCAATACAGAAACCCAGGATCTGGGTTGGATGATGATCCAGTAATTTTCATCTCCCCACCTCATTTCTGTCTCTTTCGGAGAACCGAGCAGATCCGAAGCCACATGACTCCCACACAGACCCGCACCACCATCCATTAATCTTTATTGAGTGCCCACGGGCAGCACCGCCCTACACTGGGCTCTTACTAGTCAAACAAATCTTTAGTCATGAGAATGATTTCCAAATCCAGCAGTACTTAACCAGAAATAGCATTTATAAGAGGAAAATAACATGTTAACAAACCCAAAGACTATCTACAGAAATAGAAATACAAAGAGTAAAAAAAAAACAATCAGACTGGGATCAGCTATTTACCTTTGCTTCCTGGATCTCCAAATTATAGTTCAGAACATACACTCCTTTGACTGAAGAGTTATAGATTTCTAGCCAGAAAGGGTCTCCCTGGAGTAATGTAGGGAAGTAGTATATCCTTATGGCTCTGGAATCAGATGGGTCTTAATTTGGATCCTGGTTTCCTCATTTAGTTGCTATGAAAGTTACTTAACCTCCCTGAGGCTTAATTCCCTTTTCTCTAAAATGGGAATAACACGAATACCTAACACTAATGTTGTGAAGACTGAGCGAGTTAATGCATATAATTACAATGATACCCAACTCAAAGCCAGAGCCCAATAAATGTCAACTTCCATGTTCATTTGTTGGACTGCTGAGTAGTGGGTGGGCATGTGGGCTGGATAGTCGAACACAGGCTTAGTAAAGGAAGCTAAAGGGTCAGACTTAAGACAGATGACATCAGATGGATACTAAATGTCATAGATTTAGACAAAATTAGAACACCCAAGTTCCCCAGGAGAGTTGCCTGTGTGTACTATTGTATAATATCAAAAGAAGTAAGACAAAACTCAACACAAGGATCCTTTCACCCTTCTCCAAAGTAAGAGGAAAAAAAGTTTTATAGCAAGATAATGTAATTCACTGCAGTTTGACAGACCAAGATTTTTGGATTTACAACCTAGTAGGAAGCATTAAAACGTGTTTTCCCCTGCTCTGGAAAGTTCCCCAAGTCAACAAGTTGCACGTATATTTAAAAATCACTGATAGTTACTCAGGAACTATTCCTGTGGATGATGATCCTCAAGAAAAAGTGAACATATGAGAGAGGGCTGCTTTAAGTTAGCCAGAAAAGCAATCACTCTGAAGGACACCTAAGTCATAACCACAGACAATAGGGAATTTTCAACAAAAAACTCTCTACGGGGGATAGTGAGTTGGAAAATTAGCTTGGCAAGTCTATTGTCAGAAAATTATTGAATAGCCAGAAGGAGAGATGGTAACCAGCACTGTACCTAAGGCTTGGTTACAATGTATGGCTTCAAATTGGTCTCAAATTCTTGCCATATCAATCAAGACAAGGATGGAATCTCTAGAATGGATATGATATTTTATACTTGCTTTTCATGGGTGGAATGTTCAGTCCCTAAGACCCTATTTGATGTAGAACTGAAGGAAAAGTTACCAAGAATGAAGTCTAAGGGGGTCAGCCAGTCTTCCCAAGGGACAGTCATGATACCTCAGCCATACAAGGAAGATGGGTGAATTCAGGAAACTAAACACAGCTGCCATTAGAGCACAGGGAATTTCAGGCAGAAAATACATCATAGGAACACAGCTGTGCAGCACACAGACCGACCAGGTAGGCACCGGTAAAAACTGGGGTCGTCTTATTGTTTTGTTTCTTTTGTTTTGTTTTAAAATTCTAAAGCATCATGAATCCTGAGAGGACTTACAGAGAACAACCGACAGAGCCAGACCTTGCCAAGAGCAGCTGATCTTCTAGAATATCCTAGAATCGGGCTCTGAGAGAAAGTGGGCTGGAGTTGATATGAATATCAAGGGAAGGTGCATTTGGCCCCACTCCTACATGGGTGTGACCCCAGAGCAACTCACCTTCAAATATGAACAATCTGTCCTGTGAATAAATACTGCATTCCTTGGGTATTTGTATGTGAATAGACATATCAGCTTTTCCCTAATTCAGGCAACCTCTTGGGGAAAGTCTTAAACCATACAAAAATAGGTACAATTTGAAACCATAATCCTAAAAATAAATTGCCAAGGTAGTTTAGATCTGTAATAAGCTGGAGGGGAAAAAAATGAGGGGGTTGTACGTTGACTATAAGTAGTTGTATATTTCAGTGTTGCCCACTGAAAGTAGTTGTAAACATTCATAATTTATTTTTCTAAAGATTTATTTATTTATTTGAGAGATAGAGACAGTGAGTGAGCATGTGTGGGGAGGGGCAGAGGGAGAGGGAGAGAATGACAAGCAGACTCCCCCCATGAGCATGGAGCCCGATGTGGGGCTCAATCTCAGGACCCCAAGATCATGCCCTGAGCCGAAATCAAGAGTCGGTTGCTTAACTGGCTGAGCCTCCCAGGCGCCCTGTAACAATTCATAATTTTATTAATTACTTTATCTTTGGCTCTGGAAAGTGGAAAAAGCCAGTAAAAGCTGGTGCTATGTAGTACATAGATGAGGGTTTGGTGTGTTTTTCTTTTGCCCGGAGAGTCCAAGATACAAGGGGCAATCTTCCCACTCTTCAAATATCTGCAAAGGTTCTCTGGCTTCACTCAGGCTTCTAAGACTCATCAGCACATGGAAGTATTCCGAATGCAAGCTGCTCCACAGATGCTTATCATTCTGGGTCTTTTAGCCTTTTATTGTCTGCTGCTGTCTTGTTTGGACAATTCCAGCAGGCTAGCAACTTCACAGGGGCAGGAGCAGAGGCAAAATGGTTCATTTCATTACCAATGGCTGCTTTTGTAAAAGAAAGTTCAAAACTGTTTGCTAAATTGAGGATTCCCTGAGCACGTCTATTATCCAGTAGCTGCCATCATGCATTTATATACGTATGTGTGTATATCTGCAATCACAGACATATGATTTCTTTGCATTTACTCTTCAGGATTTGTTTTTGTGGGTGGGCAGAAGGTCACAGGAGTTGGATAATGAGAGCCAGAAGTGGACTACCCATGATGGATTCTCTTAGTGAAAGCCCCATAACATGATTCCAGCACCCCAGTACACATGAACATTTGTTCTAGCATTACACAGACCACTGAAAGACCCTCTTTGCTCATTTTCCCCAGAGCTGAGAGTGGCATGGGCTTTTTTTTACAGAAGGCCTTGAATAGAAAAGAGAAAAAAAGGAGCTAATTAAAAGGAATTTTAGACATGTGGTTTTCAGATATAATCATGCATTAGGTCTAAACTACACAATTAACTTTTCCTTCAGAAATTCAGAACAAGCTCAGAAGGCCCTAATGTAATGTTTTATCCAGTGTTTGACTGTACTAGTTAGCATGAATTCTCTGGATAAGTCATTTCTATTATCTTCTCATTAATGTGTTCAATGTAATTGAATTAAACGGAGTTAAAACCCACAAGAACTGCGCTCTGCTGTCCATTTCCTCCTCCTGAAGCTTCTCCCATCACCAGCCAGCCTCTCGCTCGCATTTGCAGTGATCTGCCTTCAGCACCTGCTCAGTGCGTCCCCACTCTGCCCAGAAACAGTAACTTCCTCATCGTCCGCATGGCAGGAAAGTCCAACTACTTAAGCTCGGAGTGCCAGGCTCTTCAGAAATTGCCACAAGGCCTCTTTGCCTTCCCAGCCTTTCATACCTGGCCCCCTTGTTTAACCATTCTCTGGTTATTATTGGTTCATCACACCGGAAGTGCTCATTAATCTCACCGGAAGGGGTATTGTCATTTCCCACTTTGTCCTTGTCTTCTCCTTTACTCTGGCCACCAACTTCCTCCCTCTCCTCTTTCCTCTTCCCGGTATTATCCCTTTTTCAAACCCCCTGCCCCCCAGCTCCAAAGCCACCTCCTCCTTCATCCCTCCCCCTACTGGCTCCCACCCTGCACCTGCACTCACTTGTCCCCTGCCTCTCTGGTGCCTCCAGCGCCTGTGGCATGTCCTTCTCTCACTGTGCTTCCCTCCTGCTGCTTTGTTGGGGGATGGGGTAGAACTTGTCCCAGCTCTTGTGACTGAGAGAAATGCCAGGACTTTTCATCTTTAGGCCCTACCCCTTGCACAGGCCCTAAAGACATACTGACTGGGGGCTAAATGGGTTGTTTGTTGATTGGAATTGTTAAATTGGGATTGGACAGCATAGCTTTCAAAAGAACTTTGTAAGATTTAAGAAATCTGGATGTAGTGAACAGGACTGTACTGGAAATTAGATATTTCCAAGGACCAGACTTCTGTAAAAGACACAAAACTCTTCAACTGCCAAAAATGTTGGATTAAGAACCAGATTAGTATAATAACCTGTACAAGAATCAGAGTTAGAAATGGATTAGGGTGGGGGTGCCTGGGTGGCGTAGTCACTTAAGGGTCTGACTCTTGATTTCGGCTCAGGTCCTGATCTCAGGGTCATGAGATCTAGCCTGGTATCTAGCTCTGTGCTCAGTGGGGAGTCTGCGTGCTCTCTCTCTCTCTCTCTCTCTCTCGCCCTCTGCCCATTCCCCACCCCCCATACCCCCCCACAAATAAATAAATAAATAAATCTTTAAAAAAAAATGCACTGGGGCCTGAGATGTCATACCTAATGTGTGTTCATCTCCCAGAAGGGATACTTGCAGACCTGGTTCTAATAGTTGAAACCAGCGGTTAGATTTGTTTACTGTATTTTCAAAATGCCTCATAGCATGCTCCCTGTGGTGGGGAGCAAAAATTCACCTGTGATTACTGAAAAAGAACATGAATTCCTCAGGAATTCTGGCCCAAGAGGATGGCCATATGAAGCACCCAAACTATAGGTCCCAGTGGATCTCCTCTGGGCTTCTTCCCTTCATTTCTTCAGGATTCATGGGAAGGTTTCTGCCTATCCTCCATCTGCCATCAAGAAATGGGGCGCCCAGGTGGCTCAGTCGTTAAGCGTCTGCCTTCGGCTCAGGTCATGGTCCCAGGGTCCTGGGATCGAGCCCCGCATTGGGCTCCCTGCTCAGCGGGGAGTCTGCTTCTCCCTCTCCCACTCCCCCTGCTTGTGTTCCCTCTCTCGCTCTGTCTCTCTCTGTCAAATAAATAAATAAAATCTTTAAAAAAAAATAGAAATGGAGGCAATATATTTCTTCTAAAATACAGAACGATCATTTTAATTCTTTTAAACTTCACCGAGTTCCAAAGAAATATTTGACATTTCTAACAAGAAAAACACAAAATAGCTCCTGAAAAATCAAAACAAGGGAACTACAGTGAGGTGACAGAAAGAAAGGCTGGGGACTAGGGAGAAAGAATCGCACAGAGGTGTTACATCAAGGATGGTGACTGCTATATAGAAAATAGAATACTTCTGGGTTCCCCAAAAGCCAAGGCAAAAAGGGAAATGTCGTGGGTTATCTTCATTTTATGATTTATTAAGAGAAACAATTCAACATTCAGGAGAATCAGATTTTTTTATTATCAAATTCTAAGCATTTATTGAGGTATGAAACTGTATCATGAATAACAGTGAAAGACGGCTTCCCAGAAAATGAAGAAATGTTCCCCAGTGAGAAACAGAAGCAGCCCAAATCTAATTCAGCTTACCAACTCTAGTACATCTTGAAATTCATTCAAAGAAAGCTGACATGCTGAACAAGCAGCAAGCCGTACTCCCAGAGAAAACACAATTATCAAGAGCAGAATGAATAGGATGAAGAGCAGAGGGTGCAGTTTAAACCAGAAGGGGTGACGACTCATTTTCAAATAAAAATCAGAAGTCTAGTAAGTGCTATCATCAGAGTGACGAAGCTCCAGGGAGGGGGTGGGGAAACAAATGCAAGTAAATTCCACATTTCTGTTTCTTTTTAGTATGTAATTTGAGGAGACCAGTCAAATGTGACTAGCCACAGAAGAAAAGAGAAGAAGTTAAACCATTTGGCAGATCTGTTCCCAAGGCATGACTACAATATTTTGACCCATGAATTACTAGTGATATGAAAGAGTTACTACGTATATTATAAAAATACCACCGTGAGCAGATAGGGAGTTAACTAAATCACACCTAAGTGTTCAATTTTGAAAACAAAATGATTGCATATTCTATCTGATAACAATATTCATAAACACCAGGAACTAGGCATATAAAATACTGCCAACCCTATGCACCTCTGTGAACTGAAAGCATGAACTACTTACCGCAAATACAAAAATCACTTTTCTCCCTTCACATTGAATTGGTTACTTATAATTAAGAGTATTTATGTCAACCCTAGTAATGCCTTAATGAAGCCTGTACTAAGCCACTCGATATTTACTCACAATCTCTAAAATACAGATGCGTGTATGCAAGGTAACAGCACCTCAGTACTCCCGACACAGCTGATAAATTTTCTGAAGATTTTTGAGCATGCAGAATAGTAGGAATTTTAATGGTTTTCAGCTCCTCTTAGATCTACACACAGATATAGAAATATGTATTGTGAAATGCAAATGAACTTGAAATGGGTTCAGTGGATGGTAATGCCATCCCCATGATGGGCGAATTCATACCCAGGACCAGAAACCACTCAAAAGGTAACAGTCTCCCATCAGCAAAGGATAAAAGGCAAACTGCTCTTACAAAGCGATAAACAGTGCAAAATACAAAGGGGGGAAATAAATACTCTCTCATGACACAAAAGGGAACAGAGCCAGGGAGATAAAAAATGTGAGAATAAATATAGGTGGTTTAAACTAGTAAAGGGGAATCTGAATGAGAGAGGAAAATGACTTGCTGATTTTCTTTCTTTGAGGGTGTTACAGACCGGCTTTCTCTGAATAACTCAAACTTCAAATATGGCAGCACGTTTTAGTTCAGCGCTTACGGTTCGTCATGGTCACGGACAGATTTTGAAGCAATGTGAGCCTATCTAAAGAATTGGAATCCCTCTGAAATGACAATTATGCTATTATCAGTGCAATTGTAAATAAACAATAGGGAGCAAGGAGAGGAACAGTGAAGAATCACCATACCGGTGTCTGCCATTTCCTCTGACCAATTCCAAGTCCATGGACGTCCTTAGGGCTCTGGTGGCATGATAAACCATGCTCCTTCGTATTCATCAGGACTTGATGGATGTGCGCTATGAATGGCTAGCTGGGAGTAGAGCACCTCCAAATTAAAATCTTCACTGTTTTGTTGGCCTGGAGATTCATTTTTTTGCTGTCATCCACTCAATATACTCCTCCCTTTGTTTTCCGACTATTAATTTTGGAATCATTAGTGATTTAATTTTTTTATCCACAACTGCCATTATTTTAATGATTCATTTGTGTAATATTTTTTAATTGAAAGTAGGAGACAGTTCAATCTCAACTGAGTTCTCTGAAATGAAGTGGCCTCTTTACGGTAGACAGCATATTTTAAAAGGATTTGAAGTCTTTGTGTGGAATTTAACTGCAATCACAGAGCTCAGTGTCACAGGATGATTGAGGCATATGTACGCTGACTTAAATAAAATGTACAAGATTCAAGTCGGAAAACTCTTTTTGGGTGAACTATTCATGAAAGTGGAAAATTACAGGATTTTCCTCACTAACAGAAGTATGGGCTTTGGCAAGATGTCACTATAGTTGATCTTGGCAATCAGAACCGGTTAAAGTAAATGGGGTGGTTGCCTGGGAAGGAAGGTTTGAGGGTTTCTTGTGTATTTTGTATAATTTTTCATAGCGATGAAGCAGCAAAAGAATACAAATATTTATTAAGGTTGGGAAAGGATGGGGCAAAGAATCCAGTGAAACTAGCCTCCTAATCAGTTCCCAGATTATTCAGTTTTGTATAGAACAAGTTTCTATTAGGGGATGAGATATATTTTTAACAAAACATACCTTATTCCCTTTTATATCTCCCCTAGCATCTATATCAGCACCTGCGCACCAAGCAAGCCCTCCGTAAATATTTGTCAAAATAGGTAAAGGAAACCAACATGCTTGCTGCTTTCATCCTACAAAAAGTAAAGATCGAAGCACACACAATGCTGACTATGCAATGGAAGGCTCTGGATCAACCACTAAAGAGATATTTTATTTATCCGGAACAGTGCCCTAATCGAGGTGGTAGCTCCACTCACAGTGACTCCTTGTTCTTCGGTATTGAGAAGACACCAGGGTGGACATCCTGTGGCCATTTCGTCCTTTAGTGCCCTGTTGCCATATCTTTCTCAGTTTCACCTGGCCGAGTAGACTCTTGTCTCAAAATGGGCCACTCAGCTTCTCTTTCCTGATTTTTGAGATACTGCACAGAAAAATGTAGACATGGATAGCTCCGTAGAGGAAAGGCCCACAAAAGCCTACTGTCCAAGTCCTTGGAGCTGCCCTTGGTTCTTTCAACTGTCCTTCTGGTCCTGTGGGATATTTGATATTTCCCAGTAAGACCCACCACCACCTTCCTATCCCATTTTTTAAACCTTAGTCTACCAATAGTGAGTTTATGTTGCTTACACTAGAGAGAACCCTAATAAATACAACAGGTTGGGCTTTAAGGAAAGGTTAAGCTTTCTTCTACACCAGTGCTGTCCAGTACAATGTTCTGTGATAACAGAGATGTTCTATCTACGTGCTGTCTAATAGGGTGGTCACTAGTTACACGTGGCTACTGAGTACTTGAAATGTGGCTGGTGCTGGAGAAACTGAATTTTTAATTGTATTTAATTTTAATTGAGTTAAGTTTAAATAACCACAGGTGACTAGTGGCTAGGTATTGGATGAGGCAGCATGATGAAGATGATGGAACTCTTTTCCTCTGTTTATGGATAGAACCAGAGAAACTGGACTTAAAGTGAAGTAAGGAGGCTAAACATTGGCTGTACGCAAAACATGAGAAAAAGATGATGAAGGGAGGTTTCTGGAACTCTCAGGCATGCTCAGAAGTGGCCATCAGAACAGAATGATGGATTAGTTTGCTAGGCTGCTGTAGCGAAGTACCACAGACTGGGGCGCTTAAACAACAGAAATTTTTTGCCTCACTGTTCTGGAGGCTGGAAGTCCGAGATGAACATGTCGGCAAGACGGTTTCTTCTGAGGCCTCTCTTTTTGGCTTATAGATAGATGGCTGTCTTCTTGCTGTGTCCTCACATGGTCTTCCCTCATGCACCTGTCTGCTTCCTAATCTCTTTTTCATAAGGACACCAGTCATATTGCATTAGGGTCCACCCCAATGACCTCATTTTACCTTAATTACCTCCTTAAATACCCTGTCTCCAAGTACCACCATACTCTGAGGTAGTTGGGAGTTTAGACTTTAAAGTACGAATTTTGGGAGGACACAGTCCTACCCGTACCTAATGGTCTTGGTGTGGACATGGCTGAGAGACAAAGGCGTGATGAAAATCCCAACTGCTCGCCTGGCCAGGAGCCAGCCATCCCTTGAGCCTGGAGACCTGCTCAGCATTTCCAATCCAAGTTTGACTGCATTTTCTGCCTTTTAATTGCAGCAGCAGACGAACCATAGATATGGGCATAGCTCTACTCCAGGTAACCATTTCCAGGGAGTTTAATGAATATGACTTATTTCATGTAACTCACAGATTTGAATGCTGATTTTGACTCGGTGGATTCTTCCTTTAAAGTGATTCCCTGGCCTCCAGCCGGTCCCACTTCTCATTCAATCTACTTACTGAGTTTAGATTCTTCTTCCCAAGAGACCGTGTTCATGGTTCCTACTGTTTTCCTGGGATCTTCAAAGGACTCTCAACCTAGTTGTTTCAAGATAAATCCCAAATTCCTAACCTCAAGCTAAGTGTAATGTATCACCTCACTACATCCTGAGGATGACTCTGATTTCTAGTACTCCTGAAAAAAACTCCCTGAGTCCCCCCAGATTTCCTCACTTCACGCTGACATATCTCATACACACTCCATGCCCAACCCCTCGCTCCTGTTACCCCACCTGGAATGTCTTCAAAGGCCTTACTATTCATTAAAATAAAACTTGTATTCAAATTTTACCTCTTTGGAAATGTCTTCCCTGTCTAAAACAGTGTTCTATCCATCAAAACTCTCTAACCCTGCTTTGATTTTCCTGATGGTGCTGTTAGGGGCCTAAGTGTGTCTCCTCACCCCAAGTCCATATGTTGAAGTCCTAACCAGGACTCAGTCTCAGGACCTCAGAACATGACTGTATTTGGAGATAGGATCTTTAGAGATGTGATTCAGTTGAAATAAGGTCACTCGGGTGGGCCCTAGCCAAATGTGACTGGTGTCCTTATAAAAGATTAAGACAGAGTGAAGACCAAGTGAAGACACAAGAGAGAAGTCAGCCATCTGCAAGGCCAGGAGAGAAGCTTGGGATCGATCCTACCCTCACGGCTCTCGGAAGAAACGAGCCTCGCCAACACCTTGATCTCAGATTTCCAGCCTCTAGAACCGTCAGAAAATTAACTTGTTTTCAAAGCCACTTGGACTGTGGTACTTCATAATGGCAGCGCCAGCAGACCCATAAAGGTGTATATACCATCACCTTTTGTTGTTGTTGTTGTCGGTTTCTCCCCACTAGAAAGTCAAGTTCATAAGGGCAGAAACTTAATTTTGTTCCCTGCTATATCTCCATATCTAGAGCAGTGCCTGGTATATAGTAGGTGTTTAATACATGGAGTTTGGAATACCAGTCCATGTGCTTGGCTCCACCAATGTCTGCCTAATTCTGTGGTTTAGCAAAGAAAGCCCATTTAACTGCAGATAAAAAAACTGCCTCCCCCAACCCAGCCTTTATTGGTAATAAAGGCAGCACTTGGGTCTCTTCTGGCTTCATATTATTTCTCAGTGGGTTTAGAATTTGGACAAGGAGGGGGCAGCTAGTTACCCTTGCCCCCTAATGACCCGCAGTATCTCGTACATGGCAGGTACCCAATAAATATTTCATCCCAAAATGTCCTATTTGCATGTTGCCCGACAGTTTCCATATGTGCATATTTTTCTTCCCAGCTTCTAGAGGGCAGGAGTTGTCTTCAATGCCAGCAAGTCTGCGCTTTTGTAGGGGTGGCTCCATAAATTGTTAATGGATGGATGATGATCCTGCACACACTGTGGGGCTCTGGGGAACATCAATGCAGCTCCCAGCAACTCCCCTTCGCTCTTTCTCTCACTTCCCCAGCCTTCATTCCACTTCCACTATGGACAGAACACAGAGGTGAAAGTCAGTGTGTCCTGTGCGTCTCTCTCCTCTGCCCCTTGGCCACAGATGGACATGGTGCCACTAACATGACTTCTCCCAGGAACATGGATTGAGACTGAGACTCGGTGACAGCCTCCACGGGCGCGACACTTATATTTTCTATACTTAGGTGACGGAAGGAGGGTGACTGGTGCTCTCGTGGCCCAGAGAAGGAAGGGCAGTTCACACCGAAAGCGAAGGAGTGTGTAGTCAGGCAGAGAAGAGCCGAGACAGGGAGCCCTGAGGGCTTTCCAGGAGCTTCCTAAAGCCAGCTTCCATTTCTGCTCTTCATTTCCATGGCACCCCTCTGTCCCCTGTCATCAATGCCCTCTTGTTTGCTTCAGCTGGTTTGAGTTTGTTTCTGTTGTTTGCAAAACAAAACACACAAAGAAAACAAAACAAATAAAAAAAAAAAAAAAAACCAAACCATGAACTCATTCATGCCTGTGACCATTTTTGGAAAGAAAGAGGGGTCTTTCCCTTCAGGAAAAGAGGCATAAAAATCCCTGGCCCCACCCTCTACCTCTCAAATCTCCCACTGAAGCCCATTTACTTTGGGGTAAGTGAGGAGCTGTTGCCTGGCTAACATACAACGTTGGACCGCATTTCTTTGTGATTCTTTCCAAGTAGAAGAAAGTACACCTGTGCTCCAAAATCTACCAGGAACACTCAGTGTTTTTAAATCTTTTTCTAAATTGCCTCATCGATTCTCACTGCTCTCAGGATCACCTTTCTCAACTATACCAGCTGAGATTAACTCAGGTGGTTACCCTAACAGTTCCAAGATGTGAAATCTTAAATGCTAAACAAAGATCTTTGTGGGAAGAAGGGCATTCTTTCTTCTTTGTTTCCCCCTTGTGTTTACAGCTCTGCTGTTCAAGAGAAAAAGGTGGGAGGCGGGGAATCCTTGCGTATGAAATGAAATCCAGAACTGGCCGAAAAGGACCCAATTGTTGGAATCATCCTCAAGGATCGCACTCATCTTCATTTGTATCTTATTGATAACCGGTTAGGAGTCTGCTGCAATTGATCAGGTCAGAGGGCGGCTTGGGCCAGGTGGCCTCAGAGTCAGGGAGGACTCAGTGAGAACAAGACCCCGGGAGCAGAAAAGAAACAAACAGATCACAGACACAGAAATAAAACCTAGAAAGCAAGGATAAAATAAATGCAGGGGGATGGGACAGTGCTCTGTGGGCTCCCGTAGGTAAAGCAGTCAGGAAGGACTTCCCTGAGGAGGTGACGTGTACACTGAGAGCCAGAAAACCAGGGAAGGAAGAAAGAATCCAGGCTGAGGAAACACTAAGCAAAAGCCCCTCCAATGTGAACCAGATTGACATGCTCTAGAACCACAAGGAAGGTCAGTGTGGCTGGAACAGAGTGAAGCCAGGGGCAGAGGAGGTCAGAGATGCAGAAAGGGGGCAGCTCCTCATAGTATCTGGTAATGTGCAGCCATTTGAGGGGTCTTTTTTTTTAATGTTTATATAGGATTTGTCCTTTAAAAAAAAAAAGTAGCCTTTTTTTTTTTCCTAGAGAGGTTTTAGGTTTACCAAAACATACAGCACAAAGCACAGAGTTCCTCTGTAGCCCCCACCCCCACCACATACAGTTTCTCCTATAATTAACATCTTTGCATTAGTGCGGTGCATTTGCTACCAACTATTAACTGAAGCCCACAGTTTACTTTAGGGTTCACTCTTTCATTCAAGGGGCCTCAACGTAGGCAGGGGAATGGAATGGACATGGTCTGATTTACAATTCTGGAAGACTCAGCTTCACAAAGCTGTTGTTTTGGTTGAATTTTTTCCTTCCCCCAAATTCCTATGTTGAAATTCTAGCCCCGAGTGCCTCAGAAGGTGACTGTATTGGAGACAGAGTCTTTAAAAGGGCAGTTAAGGTAAAATGAGGTCCTCAGGGTGGGTGCTAATGCAATGTAACTACTGTAGTATCCTTTTTTAAAAAAAAAAAAAGATTTTTATTTATTTAACAGAGAGAGAGAGAGAGAGAGAGAGAGCGCACAAGTAGGCAGAGTGGCAGACAGAGGGAGAGGCAGAAGCAAGCTCTCCGCTCAGCAGGGAGCCCGATGCGGGGCTCGATCCCAGGACCCTGGGATCATGACCCGAGCCGAAGGCAGCCGCTTAACCGACTGAGCCACCCAGGCGCCCCACTACTGTAGTATCCTTACAAGACGAGGAGGTTAGAACACGGACACACACAGAGGGGAGACCATGTGAGGACACAGGGAGGGGACTGCCGTCTGCAAGCCCAAGGAGAGAGGCCTCAGAAGAAACAACCCTGCCCACACCTTGAGCTTGGACTTCCAGCCTCTAGACCGGTGACATGATAAATTTCTGTTGAAGCCCCCTAAACCTGTGGCACTTTGTTAGGGCAGCCCAAGCAAAGGAATACAGCTGTGAACACATGCTTTATGAAAACCTGCTTGATTTCATTCAACCAAGTATTTTCCAACACTTAATACCAGAGCACCCCTTTCTACTACTGACTACTGACCCTCCACAGACTAGCATTTTGTAGGTCGCACTTTGGGACAGCCTGAACTCGAATGTAAGTGTGAGGGCGGGGACTTTGTTCTCCGCACTGCGATAAAATCCCCAGCACCTGCAAGAGTGTCTGGAATTCAGTACATACTTGTTTGAATAAATGACCTCAGCACGTGAGTTTATGCTGTTCCATGTATATTTATCTCCTGTCCAAGTTCTACTCCGGGTTCTCTTTACAAATCTTGGTACCACTTGCCCTCAGGTTAAAGGTGAGATCTGCTTCACAGCTGTCCTTCACTTTCTATGAACAATTCATAGGAATGGGGGGCCATACCATCCCAACCAGTGCCTATATTAGTGCCTGTATGTTCCACAGGATTGAAAGATGTCACACACTCCCTGATGTTTCCTTTTCATCTAAATTTTATAATTTTTCTATTCATATTTTCTCCAGTGTTAAAAAAAATTAAAAAAAAGAAAAAAAACTAAGTGAAAGGGACAGCCATAAGGGAACAGATGGGACTTTTTCCTCACCATTTGCACCAGCGAAGTCTCTAGGGACCCCTGGTTCTCCAGGTGGTGTGACCAGGTAACTATATTCTCTGGAGGTCTGCTTAATTGCTGAACGCTGGTACAGCAGAAATACTCTCTTCCTAGACATCAAGTCTAGTTAGTACCAAGTGACCATGAAAATAGTGGTCATCTTTGTCCTACATAAGTTTACGAGTACATTTATGAAATATTCAAGAGTAACATCAATATCTATTCTGGGAATTAAATTAGGCTATTTAGAGTAGTCTATGGTAGTAGAAACTATAGTAGTAGCTGTGGTACTGGCGTAATTTTGAAAGAAGGAACAGGGCTCACTTCAGTAACTGAAGTAAAAGGGTGTGTATCATCAAAACACACACACAAACCATGGGAAAGCAAGAGGTCTTCAAAGACTGGCTTGAATTTCTAGTATCTATGTTCTCTCGTAAACATCCATTCTTGTTTTCCGGATTTTCTCTGTAAGTGGGCTCTGTGCTCCTCTAAATCCCAAATGACCATTCCATTATGTGTTCTCAGATTCTGGGGGGACTTAGTCTTCTTTGGTTAGTTGACAACCACAGTGGTTTTGGGCAGAGTCCCTCATAGGAGGCCACGTCAGGTCACTAAATGGACTCATGGCCGGGCTGCCCACAACCATCTCATAGGGCTCTGCAGGTTATGCACAGGGACTGTGAGGGCTGCCCGTGGGCCATGTGCACACCACCGGTCCAGAGTCCCCTCTTTCGGAAAGAACACTTGGAGTGTCTGTGACCATGACAGGCTTGTCCACAATGGCTTAATTTTACATCCTGTTCACTTGAATCTCGGTTGCCACCAAAGCTCTACTTTAAGGCTCACAGTCTGCAGTGGTTTATAAGGGCTGGACCGAAGCTTAAGATCACAATGATCATCTCTTTACTGGTTGTTTTCGTATCTATTAACTTTATTTAATTTACTTTGAGAATTGTAATTCATTTGCCCATAGCTAGGATACACAAACCCCAATCTTGTTTAAAAACCTCAAATATATCTTCACTTGGATGTGAAATCTTGAGGGCAATTTTTCAATATATCTCCTAAGTGGTAAATAGAAGCCCGATAGCCAATATAAAATGTGACAGTAAATACACGGTTCAAACACTGCCAGGTAAATAATGTTTTAAGAAGCTGACAATGAAAACTGACGTGTCTGTTTCCCTTGCCACCTAAGTCAGGGCAAGATATTGGCTCACGTGATGTGAGGAAAAGGCCGTTTCCAGCAACAGTGAGCATAACCCTCTGCCCCGCCATAGCTCTCTCAACTGAAGAAGGACACACTGTCATTACACCTCAGAGAAATGCCCTCATCCCAGTCCCTTGGCTTCATCTGAAGGTAGGTGAGGGAGGAAAGATTATCTCCTGAACAACAAGTTCTGAAGGTTCCCAAGATCATTTCAAAGAACCTAATTTATTTTCCAGCAACCCCTCACAAACCCGAGGGCTGCACGGATCTCAGTAAAAATGAAAGTTACTGCACAAGCCAAAGCATCGGGATAAAAAAAAAAAATTATAAAAACATTTAGTCATTAAAAAACATTAGGTAGTACTTTATAGATATATAAATATCTCATAGAAAATCTTCTTGGTTATTGGAAAGGAAAGAAGTGCCAAACCTGAAAATGGCAGCTTCCACCAAATGCGTGAACAGGGAGAAAAGCTGGTTTGTTTCTCACAGTCTTTGTGAATCCTGTTTTCCCTGGGAAAAGGCTGGCTGGCCTGTTTCTCCTTTCACTACACACTTAGCAGCTCTGCAGCCAGATTTCTTTGAGAGGAACGAGGGGAGATTGGTGAGAAGCGAAGCATGGGTTTTCCAGACATTTGGTTGGCACCATGCTTTTTACAATGGGTGATACCACTTTGGATTTCCCCAGAACCCCAAATCATCTATTTAAAAAGAAAGGATGATAAAGACAGCAATCAAGTGGGTTTATTTTTCCCCCCAAAAGGATACCAATAACAAGTAGCTGTTTTACATTTTACCTTGATCTTTGATAACTGAACTTCGATCTTAAATGTCCATTTAAATTTTCTAAAAAACGGCTCATATAAACTAGGAGTCATGTTTTTGCCTCTTCCTTTCTTTCCTGTTCAGCCTGGATCCCTTTGGCACGCATTTTTCTATTTCCCTTGGCTCGCGTGGCAACATACGCCCGCTACAGTGTCTCCTCCATACTTCTGGTTGTCAGAAGCCACGTTGGTAGACAGCATCTTCGAACATGAGCGTGCTGTTAAGGGAAAGGGTTGCTGAAGGCAAAAAAAGGAAGCTCCCTCTGCCGGTTGTGGGCTGCCTCTGCAGAAATAAGTGTCTGACTATCCATTAAGACGCTGGCTCCTTCATCTGGCCCCGCCATGAAAACCTTTCTCACACCTGAGGTGAAGAGCATTGGCGAATCAGGGAGCTCGGAGAGCCCGACAGACAAATGCTGGAGTGGGGCCCTCTGAGGATTCTCTCTGAGGTCTTACATGGAAAACCCGGGATCGTGGATGGCGTTAAATTATCAGTTTTATAACTCTGAAAGGGACAGACAGCAGACCTACCCTGAAATAGCTTTTTTGGAAAAGTAACACATGGTAAATTGCATTAATTGCAATCATCGCTTTTTACGCCTTGGTAAAAACTGGCAAAGATCTTCTCGTCATGGCAAATTAGCACAGCTCCCCTTCTTAGTGACAAGAGCCCGAGGGCGGTGGCTTTGGTTTCTGCTCAGAGCCTGAGGGGACTGAGTGAGTGAAAGAGATGGGCAGGGGAGGCCCTGGATATATAGACAAGCTAGGGAATGATCTCGTCCCATTTGGGGCCAGGTGGTTGGTATTTCTTGTAAGCCCATATTTGGTTAATTTAATAGGCACGGCACAGGAGGATTTGGAGAAGTTCCTCCCGTAGCATCTACTGAAGGAGAGGGTTATGCTGGTGTCACGGTTTCCTTCCCTTCAAACTCAGAGGATGAGGGGAAGGAGGTGGAGGGCAGCATTTCCTACAGTGCAACTGTATTTTCCTTCTGCTATTGAACTAACCATATAACTCAAGGAGAATTTCCATTATTTATCAAAAGCTTTCCAGTTTCCTCTTTTCTATTATTTCCATGAAGACTTTCTGTCATCGCTTTATTGCCCCTCTGTAAGTAAGCTGAGTCAAACTTCTGCTTTGTGCGTGGAATCAGTCAACGACTCTGGGTATTTTCCATTATTTTAATCTCCCAGGAGTATCTGTGTCTTTTTTTCTTCATTCACTCCTTACATATGCGAGAAACCTTTATGGAGAACGCCCTGGATATCAGGCACTCCACCAGTGTGGGCCACTTTAATGGCCCATGGGATACAAAGGTTTCTTACAGCTGAGATTTTGTGTTCCACGTGTTATTTGGAGCATTTTCTCATATCTTGCTTAATCCTCACTGCAACCCTGTGGGGCTGTTATCATCATCCCTGTTTTGCCCGTGAGAAACTGGAGGCCCAGCCCGATGAGGGGATTTTCTCAAAGTCACACAGCTCATAAATGGGAGAGCTGACACCTGAAACCAGGCCGTCCACCTGCGGAACCTGGGTTGTTCCCGGTCTATACTTCAAACGACTAAGATTGTGATGATCTGAGCAGACAAATTGGTAAGTAAGCAAAACGAGTCTCGTCCAGGATGTCAAGAGCCCTTCTTGACATATGCAAATTTCTTAGGGCAGGGGTCAGCAAACCTCCTGTCATGGGTTAGATAACGAACACGTAGGCTTGGCCTATCCTACCGTTTCTGTTGCAACAATTCAAGTCCACTGTCGGGCAAGAAAGCAGCTGTAGACAATATGTAAACAAATGAGGTGGCCGTGTTCCAATAAAACTTTATAAAAACAGTGACGGGCTGGATTTGACCCACAAGAGTGTAGTCTGCCAACCTCCATGCTCTGTGTTAGGGGATTACAAGAATCAAGTACCAATGCTGCCCACAGGGAAGAGGTAGACATTTGAGTCAAGCCTTGGCTGTCAGGCAACAAAGGGGGAGAAAGGCGTGCCCAGCAGACAGAAATGTGTCTGAGAACTGGGGGCATCTGCTGGAAAGCGGATATTTGGGAAAGATGTGAAATTGTGAGTGACAAGAGGTGTATAAGATGATGGCGGAGAACACGTTCGGGAAGGAGGATCTGAGCCTCTGTTAGAAATAGTTTATGGTCAAATAACAGCTAAGTTGTGGTTTATTTTATACCTTTGTGTGGGTTTTTGTTGGTTTGTTTTACTGTGTGAACAACATGTTTCTCTTCCCCTGATACAAGGTGGATATTTTCTTTTTAATTTGTAGCATGGAAAATGTCTTCATGTGCAATTTTGTCAGCGAAAGAGGAAGAAGAAAAATCATAGAGGGGGGCGCCTGGGTGGCTCGGTTGGTCAAGCGACTGCCTTCGGCTCAGGTCATGATCCTGGAGTCCCGGGATCGAGTCCCACATCGGGCTCCCTGCTCGGCGGGGAGTCTGCTTCTCCCTCTGACCCTCTTCCCTCTCGTGCTCTCTGGCTCTCATTCTCTCTCTCAAATAAATAAACAAAATCTTAAAAAAAAAATCATAGAGGGTATACCATCTACACGAAGGTACATATGGTCCAAGACACATGGTATCCCAGAGATGCTGGACTGACATATTCTAGGAGATATTCACAAAGAAGATGAGGACAAATTTTTGTCTTTTGTGAAACCCGATGGGTATAATTTTGCCATTAGTCGAGATGGATGTTTCAGTGTTGAGACATGAGAAATCTTTGAAACACCAACGGCATAACAAGAATGCTGCAGGGAAACAAAGTTGATTCCATCCATTTTCTTGGGCTGTAAGTCAGCCAAAGTTGCTTATGACAGCTTGCTGATGAAACATGATTTATAATGTTCACAGACACTTGTCCAAGTTATTAAGTTTATTAGAATTACTGCATAGGTCTGAAAGCTGTTGAGTATGGTGTTGGATTCTAGTCTCTAAAATCAAATGCTCTTCCCAGGAGTCTATCTGGGACAGATCCTCCCAGCACCTGAGTCTCTCTGTGGGAGAAAAAAGTGGGGGCTGGAAGATAGATCAGTTTCCCTTGAAACGTGGGTATGTTTGCTCTATGCAATCAGGGGATTCCCTTGATTTAAGATTCCCCATCTCAAAAAAATAACTTAAAGTTTCAACTGAAGCCCTGGGTTAATGAGATGATATTCCTATATCGGGTGCCAGGCCAAGATGTTAAGCTTTCCCAAAAGAGAAAACTGAAAAGTATTACATGATTTTTTAAGACCCTACCCACATCTAAGGAATAAAAGGGTATAAAAGAGAGCTATTAGGGTGCCTGAAGCCTCACTTCACCACACCCACCCAGGGGAGCAAGGTGGAGGGGCTATGCCCTGCACTTCAAGCCTAGTGGGGCTTCATCAGGACACCCCCCCCTCCCGCCACCCCAACTAGAATGACATGATGGGGCCCAGTGGACTGGTATCTGGCTCCTATTCCTAAAGATTGGGAAGTACGCTGTCTTGCGAAAGGAAGGTGGCTAAGCTGGGAATCACCCTGCCTGTGCGTTTGTCAGACAGAAAGATGCACCAGTGTCTCTCATAGGCTGGAAATAGGTTGTGTGGAAGAGAGGTGACAGGTGATAGTCTTAATCCATTGTACCATGACCACATAGCAGATGAAAGGATGTGAATGGAAAGAGGGCCGAGGTGAATCCAGCTTCACAGAAGGTGAGGAAAGAGCCTCAGAGACCTGCGGGAAGAGAGATTCATTCTCCCTCATCAAGGGACTACGGGTGGGACAGCCCTGAAGATGTCTTCAAAGAACACAGAGAAGCATCCACAAGAAAGTGTTCAACATCTGCCAGGCCCGAAAGCATGAAGTCAGCTTTGATAGGCCCAAATAAGAACTCTCCTACCTACCTTCCACCCTCACTTTGTGGCCCCTCCCTCCCCTCTGCTCCAATGGTGGGGTGTCAAAATGTGCACTTAGCAACATAGGGGAGAGGAGAAGATTAAAGTCAGGTAACAGAGCACAGAAACCCACCACACCATCTTCCCCCAAGGCAACTTCTGGCCTCCATTGTTGCGAGAAGGCCAAGTACCAACTCTGATCAACTTTAAAGTATTGACTCTTACTGGAAACTGGACATTGGCATCACTAAATTGACATGGTGTGTTATGACCTAAGAGTGTTGAGAAGTTTTGAGGTCTGCTAACATTTTCATCCAAGGTTAGCAATTAAGGAACCTCACTAAGGAAATTTAATCAAAGGGCAAATAACGTTGCTTTGATTTTGCATTTGTACTGGCCCTAGGCCTGGTTGCCCCCAGGGCCATTTTTTCCGCCTTCTTCCATTTTGTTGAGCATCTCAGAATTCCAAAATGGCCGTCAAATCTCCAACCACTGGTATATACACTCTCTACTATCTCCTTCCCCTGAATGGGAGTGGATTGGTCCTGTTGTAGGAGACTCTGCCTTAGCAGATGGGAGGGGGTCTCTCCTGCTGGCCTGCAAGAAGGAAGCTACCATGCTGGGAGGGCCGGATGTCTAGGGCCTGAGTGCTACTTCAAGGGGCCTTTTTAAAGTCCAAAGTGGGTGAGAAAACTCAGTCCCACAACCACAGGAGATTAATTCTGTCCACAACCTGAATGGGTATGGAAGAGGATCAGAGCCTCCCATAAGACCACAGCCCCAGCCAACACCCTGATTTCAACAAGCGAGACCCCGAGAGAAAGACCCAGCTAATCCATGCCTGGACTCTTACCCAGGGAAAGGATGACATAATAAAAATGCATTGTTTTAAGCTTCTAAGTTTATGGTAACATCTTACACAGGTATAGAAAATTAACATACGAGAGGTATATTTCTGGGAAGCTGGTCGCCTAGGCTCCCATACCAGCTGGGCTCTGGCAGGGTTCAGTCAGTGGGAAGGGCTGCAGAGAGATGGAGGTGGGGGGGAGGGGTGGGCAGCAAGAAACCAGGCTGTTTTCCCAGCCTCTCTGCCATGCCTGGCCTCTGGGGTAGTCACTACATTGCCTTAGTGGTTCCAGCTGCTATCAGGTGACCAGTCAGATAAGAACTGGTTTTGCCCAGCCCACATTACCCCCTCTTTCTTTTCCTTTCTGATGTTAGAGATGTCAGAAACTGCTATCAGCAAGATGGAGAAAGGAAGTTGAAAAATCAAAGAGTGGGAATAGAGAAAGAGCTCATTACACCTTCCCCTGCCTGCAGGCTCCAGAAATTCCACCTCTTCTCTATGCCCCCCTTGCTCCCTGATGTTGCCATTCTCTGGCTCATCTCACTGTACATACATCACTGAGCATCTCAGCAACTCCACACTTGCTTAACACACTCTTGACCCAGGAAGGCCCACAAAGGCCGTCTTTTTAAGAAACTCAAATGTTTTCTGATTCCTGGTTAGACCTCAAAGGCCCTCTTTTCTTAAACACACTCTTGACCCAGGAAGGGCCTCAAAGGCCCTCTTTTTAAGAAATTCAAATGTTTTTTGATTCCTGGTTAGACCCTGACTGATAAAGCATCCCATAAGTCATGTCTGTCTGTCTGTCTATCCATCCATCCTTGTATAGAGGTATATATATGTGTATACATATATAAATACATAGGCATACGTGTGAATTTTTTTTTTTGGTAGAAGAATGAGCCAAAGCAGATTCAACAGATTACCACCAAATGCTTTCAGGTTGGTAATAAACTTCGAAAAGAATACACATGTTTGCATTTAGTAAAATCGTTGAAGGCTTTCACAGATCTTTGATCTAACTGGGAATCCCAAGTCCAGCCTTGCCAACTAATCTATGACATCACTAATCTTTGGGCATCTTCAGTCTTCCGTACTAGAAGTGGAGCCAATTCCAGGGACTCTGAAGAAAAATTCTACCTCCTCCTCCACCCCAACATTTTCTAATACCTTCAGTATGAATTTGCATCACTGGCCTAAATCCATAAAGCCCAGAATTTACAAGCACTGGAACCAAGGACACCCAGGGTATCCTAGTCATTCAACAACAGATTTCATCTAAAGTCAAATAAGATGTTTCAGAAACCTACTCATTTGGTCGTGCTGACAAATTTGCTATAAAGTAGAAATACTTCCTCAAAGGGGTGAATTCTCAGACCCTTATTAAAATTTCAACTTTCTTGCCCCTTTGATGGCATGCCATTTATCGCTTAAATTTACAAAAAAAAAAAAAAAAGAAAGTTAAGAGAGGAAGGGACACTCAGATGCAAAGGCTCTGTGACCGAACAGAAGTGAAGTTGCTGCACCATCCCATCAGTTAACATTTGCACGTGTACTGAAAGGCCAGTCAGGGGTCTGGACTGTGGATTAGCGCTCCACATGGGCTCTCAGAGGTAAAACTGTTGCATGAATGCTGACTCAATCTCTCAACCTACCCAGATGTCTCACCCATCAGTAGCCCAAAGGTAGCATCAGAGAAGGAGAGAATGATTTATGCGACCTAACTCTTAACGGAGGATCAGCGTAGCCACCTCCTGCTGAGCACGTCTTATTTTATACTGGCCGGCCTACCAGGATGGCTAGGGAGAATCACTGACCCCAGTGTGTCAATCAGTTTCGCCATTAGCCACCTTGGGCCATGAAGAGATGCCCACGTGAGATGTTTGGTTACAAATCAACAGGCAGTGCAGAGCACTTGCCTTCTGACCTTTGATTTTGAGCTCACAGTGATGCTGTGGACAGGGAAAACCAACGACAATGGGTTCACACGTGGAATGATTATTTCTGCAGGATGCTTTTGTTGACTTTTTGATGAATTCTTGTGTTTGGAGCCAAGTTATGGTTGCAAATGATAAATGAGTGGAGTTTTGACATGAATGTTGGTTGACATTTTCATTTACGTTAATGAGTAAGAGGAAAGTGGAACAACGGAGAAGACATATGTTGGAATTTCACTCATTTGTCAATGACATGAGTGACTTCTTTGCTGAATCAGGTAATAATTCTTGAATACTAGAATACTGCCTCCATATTTTGTGCTACACAATAGAAGAGCTACAAACTCAAAAAATGTTTAAATTTAATCTGCGGGGTTAACGTTTTCTGTGTCACTTAAGTCTAGAAAATCAACAACACCATAAATCTAGTGTACATCTATGGTGCTCACCAATTTCTGTGGTGTAAATTTCAGTACGTAGGCCTCAAGTTTCCATCGCTAAGCTGAAAGCTTGAGGAGGCCAACACAGAACCTCATCTGCTGTGCTTAATGCTGCATCCCCAGGACTTTGTACAGTTCATGGCACATGGCAGGTGCTCAAAGGAGACTCCCTGAAAGAATGAGTAAGTCCTCTCTGCCTTCCTGTGAAATAAAGAGAAAATAGAAGCTTCTCCCATTTGTGGAGTTATTTTATTAAAATTCCTTGTTTTAAAGAGTTTCTAGTTGCTCTTGGTTCCCAACTTGTGACTGAGATCTGGCGATCCCAAGAGAGGCTCAAGGGTACCTTTCAAGATCTTTCCCTTCCTGGGTCAAGAACAGGGATGGTTGAAGGAAAGAAGTGAGTCTGAAGATCCAAATCACATTCCTGGCTCCTTTGTTGGGTATAAATTACTGGTTGAACTAGGACTTGTGTAATGAGGAAGAGATTAGTGATCTATTCTAAACTTACCTTCTTCTTCTCCATATTTGTATCAGTTACAGTTTTTCTTTCCCCCTTACTATCTCCATTCTGGTCCCAAGTGAATATTGCCTCCTTCAGGTGTTTTCTGAAATGCCACTCTGCTAGTAAAGTCTAGTAATAAGTTACTATATATATATATATTTTTCCCCCTAAAATACTCTACTTACTATATATGTTTACTCGTTCATTTTCTGCCTCCCCCACCAGAATGTAGTTTTCATAAGGATAGGGATTAAAAAATTTTTTGGGTCTGTTTTACTTATTGCTATGTCTCCAACTTCTCAAACCATTAATATTTGTTAACTAAATTAACAATTATAGTGAGCACCTATTTGGGGCTATAAATTGCACTAGGAGATATGTCACCACTATCATAAGACAGTCATGATTCTTATCCTTAAATTTTATATTGTCTAGGAAGACACACAGGAAGAAGTGTAAGTGCTAATTCCCTCATCTTTTGTAGCAAGGAGTAAGCAGATTCTGTTAAAATCAAAATATGTACTTAAAAATTCATAATGTGTTGTTTGTTTTCTTGAGTTTTGAGAGATTTTCTATATCCTGAATACAAATCTTTTATCAGTTATGTGATTTGCAAAGATCTTGACCTAGTCCGTGGCTCCTTTTGCATTCTCTGTTAATTTATTTTGAAGGGCACAAGTTTTACATCTTAAAATTCAATTTATAATTCTGGTAGCTTCAAATTGGAAAAAAACCCAAATGCCCATCCACAGGTAGTGATAAACAAATTGTGCTATATACATCCCATGGAATACGATGCAGCAATAAAAGGAAAGAGACTACTGATGTACACAGCAACACAGAGGAATCTCAAAGTAATTATGCTGAGTGAAAGAAGGCAGACAGAAAAGAGTAAAGACTATGTCTGCACTTAAAGAAGACGCTAGAACATTCAAACCCACGGATGTGAGAGAAAACAGATCCCTTTGACTGGGGAAGGGAGGCAGAGAGGGTTAAGGGAAGGGATTTCCAAAGGGTGAGCAGAAACTACAGAGGTGAAAAGTATGCACACAATCGTGAGTATGGTCATGCTTTCCTAGGTGCATATACATGTGCAACTTACCCAGTTGTACACTCAAGTATGTGTAGATTGTTGTGTGTCAATTATAGTTCAATTAAGTTGTTACAAAACAACGCTTCTGTTGTTATTTTGTGTTTCTGTTAACTTTAGAGGGGTTTTCTAGGAAGTCACATATTAGTTATGGCGGAAAAACCTTTATCTGCAGTTCAGCTCTTCTTTCAGTTTCCTTTCAGTTTCTTTTTATTTATTTTTAGAAATTCAAACAAATGTGAAACTTTTTTTTAAAAAGATTTTATTATTATTTTTAAAGTCATCTTACACCCAACGTGGGGCTCGAACTTATAACCTCGAGATCAAGAGTCACATGCTCCACTGACCCTGCCAGCCAGGCGCTCGAAATATAAAACTTTTAACTTAAAATACTGTGTGTAATGTAGTATAATCCCGTTTTAATAAAGTTTTAAGAAGCTATCCTGTCATTTGTGTAAAAATACACACGAAGTACATTTTACTTGTGCGTGTACATATGTTATGTCTAATGTATGTCGATATGTGTGTGTATATATATACATACATACAACACAGGCATATATATTTTTATATGTGTGTTTGAAATGAAGTTAAACGTGAATGACGTTTTTTAACGGTGGGTTAATTTAAAAAAAAAATTTTTTAGCGGTGGGTTAATTTAAAAAAAAAATTACATTTTGAACTTCACTGTATTGCCTGAGTTTATTTCAGGCATGTATACTTTTTTTGTAAACAAATATAGTTATGATGTTATTATGAAGAGGAAGGGGGGGTGAGGAAAGAGGTAGGAAGGGGGTCAACTAGACACGAGCGGCACCGTTCGCCGCCATGGGAGCACTCCGGGGACTAGCCCAGTTGGGGTGAAAACAAACAAACACAAAATGGAGCACGAGGGTGTGGCCAGAGATGAGATGAGGACAGAGAGAGATCCTGATTGTAGGACCCTGCAGGGGGCTTCAACGATTGAGGACTTTATCCAAGTTTGGAGCAGGGAAGCACGCTGAGATTTGTAAAATGAAAGGATCACCCTTTAAAAACCTACCCAGGTGGTTGCTGTTTTACGGAGGATTAATAATGGAAAATAATCATTGCTAGCAAACTTTAATTTAAAAGAAAAAAAATAGGGCGCCTGGGTGCCTCAGTTGGTTAAGCGACTGCCTTCAGCTCAGGTCATGATCCTGGAGTCCCGGGATCGAGTCCCGCATCGGGCTCCCTGCTTGGCGGGGAGTCTGCTGCTCCCTCTGACCCTCTTCCCTCTCCTGCTATCTCTCATTCTCTCTCTCTCTCAAATAAATAAATAAAATCTTTAAAAAAAAATTTAAAAAAAAATAAATAAATAAAAGCCAGAACGTATCAGCAGTTTCACCGGAAATGAGGTGAATTTTTTCAGTCCTACTTGACTGGTCTATGCAGTCAGCGAGCGTTTCTACTCTGACTGGGGCATCCATGGCTCTGAAGTAAGTTCTGGTTTTTGCTTTTGGTTCTACCAGCATCGGGAGATGACACAGATATAATCAAATATGTGTGTTCCTGCACAACAGAAAAATCAGCCTTTGATTCGTTATAAAAGGGGAGTTCCTCAGTTAAGACTGGCAGAGAGAGAGAGAGGGAGGGGTGGGGGGGAGGGAGAGGAGAAGAAAGGGAGGTAGAAAGAGCTGCAAAACTAAGGACAGCGGATGGAACACATAATGGAGCTGAAGGCAGAAAAAGAGAGGGCAAAAAAAAAAAAAAAAGGAAAAGAAGGAAGGGCTGGAGGGTGGAGAAAGAAAAGAAACAAAATAAAATGGAAAGAATCAATACCAGCAGATGTGGGTTGATCCCTTCAGGCCCTGGCCTTGCTGTAATTATTTAGCTCAATGGGTTTGGGTGCCAGGAGGTGGACCCCAAAGGGCTTGGATTGGACCCATCACTGTGATCAATTAGTTTCACTGCATTCCCTGCTCTGCCTCAGCCACTTTTCTTCACCTCGGGTCATGTACTTCACTTTTTCACACCTCAGACTATTTTTCTATGGGAGCAGCGATATTTTTTTCTACCTCCCAGGACTGCTTTAAAAAATTTGCATAACTTATTTGAAGGAAGCCAGAATGTCAATATTTAAAATAGAATTCTTGATTCAGAGCTAATGTTTTGGCTTTTCTCAGTTTGTCAATAAACAGACAGGCACTAAGGGACTACTTTTGTGTTTAAAAAGCTCTATTCGGAATTCAAAGCTGTGGAGGAGACAAGAGTAGGTGTTGAAAAGAGTCCTTTTTCATCAAAATTCACAACTTTTGGTCTTCAAATGACAATGTTAAGAAAATGAAAAAGGAAGCCACAGACTGCAGAAAATATCTGTCATATATATATATGTATATATGTGTGTATATATACACACACACACATATATATATGACAAGAGACTATATCTAAATATATATATAAAGAACTTTAAGATGAACAATCCAACTTCAAAAAGTGAGCTAAAGATATGAATAGACCTTCACAAGGAAAGATATATGCATGGCCAATAAGCACATGAAATGATGCTCAACATCATTAGTCATCACTCATAATTAGATATCACTACATACCCACTATAATTACCAAAATTAAGAAGACCCGCTAATAACAAATATTGACAAACATATGGAACAATGGTGGTAGGGATATAAAATTGTTCAGCCCCTCTTGAAAACAGTTTGACAGTTTTCTTCCATAGTTAAATACACACTTATTATGCATCCTACCGTATTACTACTGCATTTTTTTAAGATGTAAGACTTTTCTTTATTCATAGATGACATGATCTCCAATATAGGAAATCCTACAGTCTACAAAAAAGTCATTAGAACTAATAAGTGAGTGTAACTACTACTGCATATTTACCCAAAATAAATAAAATCATATGTTCACACAAAGACTTACTCATGAATATATAAAGCAGTTTCATTTATGATAACCAACAAGTAGAAACAAACTAAAGAATGGATACACTTGTGTGCTACTTTCACATAATGGAACACAAACAAACAAGAAAATAATGAATCCTGATACATGCAACGATGTGGATGAATTTCAAAAGCAGTACACTGAGTGAAAGAAGTCAGACACAAAATACCACACTCTGTGAGATTTGATTTATATAAAACTCTAGAAAAGACAAATCCAATCTATAGAGACAGAAAATAATTTAACAGTTGTCTAGGGCTGAAGAGGAGGAGAGGTGACTGGCAGGAGACAAAAGAGAAATTTGGGGTGATGAAAACATTCTATACCGTGATTGTGGAGTGGTTATATCAGTATATAAATTTGTCAAAACGCACTGAAATGTATTCTTGAAATGGGTGCATATATATATATATATATATATATATATATATATATATATAAAGTACACCTCAAAAGTTGATTAACTTTCTAAAGACAAGAAACAACGACTCCTTACACCAAAGGGCTTTCAGTCTAAGAAGCACCGTATCCTTAGGGCACTTTATTCCAAATTATATCATTTTGAGGAGGGGGAGAATTTTCTAGTGAGGGACCTTAAAGCCTGTTCTAATATTAACATACTTTCTATATTAATGATACCATCAATCATATCTCAATCTACAAAGTGACAACGATGCTAAGTAAATCAAGTAGCATAGTAACTCCCTCTACTGACATCGTGACTATCCTTTATAATGTCATCTGCCTTCAAACAAATCAAATTTTGTCCTAAGAGGTACTATTCATAATATTTGTGCCATCAGTTTTACACTTACTGTGCATACTGGCTAATAACAAGGTTTTTTAAGCTTAAGAGACTTCAGTGACATTTGAAAAATATCTGAGATGAAAAATACAGTAGATGAATAATTTCCTTAATCAGTATAATCTCCAACAAATTGATTATCAACCGTTTATAACTGGTGCATGGGAAAATTTTTAAAGTCTTGGACTACTGTCAAAATAAATGTGTTACAAATGATCATTTATATTATAAAAAGAGAATTAATAATAAAAAGCTACTTTTTCATATCACTTCTCCTTAAATTATTTCCAATTACTGTCACTCATTCTTTTGTGGAATTTCTTGCCATTACCTTTCCATGACAAGGCTGAGCTCTGGTGTATCCACAGAGATTTTTGTGCTACTGCAGAGAGCGCTGGTTACAGCAAAATAAGAGACTTCAGTTACCCAAGAATGACAACATTTCCTTGCTGCCTTAAACCTCTCAGCGTTCCTTTCCTGGTTCACTAAAGGTGCTGATCAGAACCCTGCCAAACAACTTGTGATGACATTGTCCCCCTTTGTCCCAAGCTACAATAGGTTGCAGTGTGGGGTGGCAGTGGGTGGGGGGGAGTGAATGCAGGGACCTCACTTTCTCTTTTGTTTTTATTTGCAGCCATGAAGGAACCTGAATGATAGGGATAAACTGAAAGTCTTCTAGAGTTCACCAACACCAAAACCCCACCTGATGTGGAAAATAGGATTTTTGGTCTGGCATCTACCCCTGGCATCTCTTTTGGTATCATATTCAGTAACAGACTTCATTCTTGCTTGAGTCACATTCATGACTCCCTTAAAGCGAACCAACAAGTGCCTATTCTTTGCTAGATGCTAGAGGAGGAGTTTTAATTTAATCCTCTGAACCTCTCTACAAAGTAGTCTTAATGGTTATTTTTTCCATTTTTGCATACAAGAAAACTGAGACTCAGACTGGTTATATAATTTCCCCCAAGGACACACAGCTAATAATTAGAGGAGGAAGGAGTCAAATGTAATCTATCCGACTCCAAAGTCACCAAGGCACAAGACTTTCTTATTGGGGAATTTGGTGGCTACTTATTCAGACACCAAGGACAGTCCGATCACGTTCAATGGGAGAGAGATTTTGCACAGAGAATATGAATAGACTCATACAAAATCTAAAAGTCAATCTGAGATATAGTTTTGACCTTGCAATATACTGCAAAGATATTAAAATAAGAATAGGATTTATATATATTCATCCTCCACTAAAACTCAACTAATTTATAAGGTTGATAAAATAAATTCATTATTTTAAGACCTAATTAGTAAATATTTTGGAGGGTAGAGTGGCAGTATCTAAAAAAGTTTAGACTATATTTTTTGGACTTAGCATTTCTATTTCTAGGATCTGTCTTATGGTAAAACTTGCATTAGTATTGAAATATACGTATATATATCGACAAAACCATTATTTGGAAAGGTGCTTGTAGGAGCAAAAATTGAAACAATCCAAGAAGCCATCACTGGGGACCAGTTTAAAGGGTTTTGCTGCATTTATTCAATTGCACTACCATGTAGGTTTAAAAGAAAGAGGTAGATTTACATGATGTGGGAGGTTATCCAAAATATATTAGGTAGAAACATATGTTGCATAACAATATGTATACTATTTTTATAAAAGTAAGAAGATATATATTTGTATATGAATAGAAAAATCTGGAAGGATACATGTTAATTGTTACCAGTGGTTATCCCTGTGGGAAAATATTGATAAGAAGGGAGAGGAATCTTTTGTCATCTTTGGAACTCCTAGATGTGTGCAATGAGTGTGTGTGTGTGTGTGTGTGTGTGTGTGTATGTTTAAACAGAAGTATTTGAATTTATATTGCTCTTTAATATATTCATATATATATATATATATATATATATATATATATATATATATCTCCATTAAAACACCTGAATAGATCAAAATGTTAACAATGGTTCTCTCTGGATGATAGGGCTAAGATTTCCTTTAGTTTTGTGCTCTATATATTTTTATACTTTAAAGAATGTATTAATTTTATAATCATAACAAATTGTTGAGTCCCTGGAGAGACATCCTTCTCTCTGGAATTTGGCTCTATCAGCCAGCCCAAATGGGTTAGCCTGAAAGAGTAGGATGTCCTTTACCTCATTAGGCAAAACAACACATTCTCAACATTTAGCCTGACAAAGCAGAGTGTTGTAGTTTACTGAGCATACACAGACACACTCTTCTGTCTCAGGGGGCTTGACAGTGTTTGGGACTATGATCATCCAATGAATCAACAGAGACTTCTTAGGCATTTTTTTTTAAAGATTTTATTTATTTATTTGAGAGAGAGAGAGACAGCGAGAGAGGGAACACAAGCAGGGGGAGTGGCAGAGGGAGAAGCAGGCTTCCCACGGAGCAGGGAGCCCGATGCGGGGCTTGATCCCAGGACCCTGGGATCATGACCCGAGCCGAAGGCAGACGCTTAACGACTGAGCCACCCAGGCGCCCCAACATTTGTTGCACTCAGTAGGCAAGGTGCTGCAGGGGAATGCAAGAATGAGACATGGTCCTCATTTTCAAGGTAAGGAGCAGGATCTAACTGAGCAAGAAATACCCATCCAAGAAACAGCAGACAATCTCCGACACATAATCTGAAGGTTTAAACTGTGTAGCGCAGATCGACAAGCATTATAGGCATTAGGAGGAGTCACAGGGGGTGCAAGGGTTCATGGCATTGTGGCCCACTTCCCTCATTTGACATGTGACATGCATCAGCCTCAGGGAGCTAACGGACGTTACCAGCAGAGCTCAGACTGACTTCTGTTCCTTGTGTGTCTTCTACTACTTTCTTAATCTTGGTCCTACTAACATTTTGGCCCAGTTATTCTTTGTTGTGAGAGGCTGTCCTGTGTTCTGCAGAATGTTTAGCAGCATCCCTGGGCCCGACATGCTAGTGAAACTCTGTTGCCTACTTCTAACAGTCAAGAATGTCATTGCCAAAAATCATCCCCAGTCAGGAACCAGGGTGCTTTTTTTATAGATTATGAGAAAAGAAGGAGCATTTAAGACAGGGAATGAGATGGTCAAATATGCCATCCATTTCGGGGGGTGGGCTATGCTCAGGAAATGAGACCGTCTGAGAGAACTCATGTGTATTAGTGACTAGTGGAAAATGTGGCTACATAGGCAAAGTAGGATAAGACTCTGGAAATAGAGATGTACCAAGACATCAAAGGAAATATAAGGCCATTGTGAAGTGTGAATAGGGAAACGTTATGATGAAATAATATTTAAGGAAGACTGGCTTGTGTGCAATATAAGGATAGATTTTACGGAGAACAGACTGGATTCGGGAAAACAAGTTGTGAACAAATAACAATATGCTTGGCAGCTAAGTGAGCGGAATTGGGGGGCTGCCAATGGTCACAGGAAGGGATGCTAATAGATTCAATATATCTTAAAGGGAATATGAACAGGGCTTGGTCTGATAAGGAAGGTGAAGAAGAGCAATGAATCAAAGATGATGAAGTTTTTGATGCTGCATGACCACAAGGATGAGGCGAAAGTGACAGATATGAAAGTCAAGAAAGGAAGTCAACTTCCATTCATCAGTGATCTGGAGTGTTTTCATGATTGGAAGAAATTAAAGCCACAATGAGACATCCAAACAGACATGACCATTAGACAACTGGAGATAGAGAGCAGAGTGTGAAGATCCTCACTCTACATTTACCAGTCTCAAGTGTGGAGACAGGATCCCCAAATGGTGAGACCAATTTTGTGGATGGCTTGTAGGTTTGCAAATCTCTCTCTCTCTCTCTCTCTTTTTTTTTTTTTTGCAAAGTTACAGAAAATATAAAGAACCTGAACTCACAAACTTAAACCAAACCAAACCAGAAAAACCACCTATAAGGCCCATTTTGTACCAGAGGTACAAAATGTTTCCAATCCTATTCATTTCTCATTTAGCCATTCCCTCCTGAAGAGCATATTGGATGCAGGCTGAGAAGACAAGATTATTTCTCTCGGGAGTTCACCTTATGTTTTCAGATATCATCAGCATCCACAGGGATTTATTTACTGCCAAATTAAATTGGAGCTATATCAGGTACTGAACAAAGATAATAATACAGATGTGGTCCCTGGCTTCTAGTCTTACTTATGCAAATAGGTATAGTATTTACAGATCAAATAAATTCTAAACAATGCAGAAATAGGAAATATGCACATTGGGTGTAAGTTGAAAGCACTGGAGAAGAAAGTGGTATTGAGGAAAGTATTTCATAATCATACAAAACAGTACCAAGGGCAATTTGGTGTAAAAATGAGGGGGTCAGGGGCCCCTGCCACCTCAATGAGTCATGGATTCATTCCATGATCTTCAGCAAATCAGTTCAATTCTCTCTATCTATTAAATGCTACTGATATTATCTGTTTGAGGGTACTTTCATCTATTTGCTTATTCAACAAACACTGATTGAATTTTACCTCCATATGCTGGCCTCTGCGGGTAGTTCTAGAAATGTAAAAATGAAAGCAACATAACACTTATCTTCAGAGGAAGTAGGTAAACTAACATATGGTAGGAGGGAATTGTATCAGTTAGGATGCTCTTGACTACAAGTAACAAAAGATCCAACAAAGTGTTGCTTAAATAGAAAAGATAACTCTCTCACACCAAAAAAAGCCTCAACATAGGGTTGGTTAATTCAGTTAACCAGTGTCATCAAGAAGGACCCAGGTAGTTTCTGCCTTTCTACTCTGACGTCCTCAGAATTTTGCTTTCAGTACTTAGGCTTGTCCTTATTCATGGATACAAGCAGCTGCCACAGCTCCAGGCATCACGTCCTGAGGCAACTGATATTGAAACTGTGAGGTCTAAGAGAAGCAATGCATACGTAATGCACAGGTCCTGGCACATAGAAATTGTTCAATGGATGTTAGCTATTATTATTTTTGGAATAATGTGATACTATTTAGCTCCTGAGAAACTGCTTGTATTAGTTTGCTAATACAAAGTATCACACTGAGTGGCTTCAATAACAGAAGTTTATTGTATCACAGTTCTGGAGGCTAGAAGGTTGCAGTCAAGGTGTCAGCAGGATTGGTTCTTTGTGAGGGAAGGGTCTGTTCCAACCTCTTCCCTTGGCTTGCAGATGCTCACTTCTCTCTTGGTCTCTCCACATTAACTTTTCTTTTTTAAAGTAGATTCTACACATAGCACAAAGCCCAACTCAGGGCTTGAACTCACGACCCTGAGAATGAGACCTGAGCTGAGATCAAGAGTCCGTGGCTTACCGACTGAGGCACCCAAGCGCCCCCACATTATCTTATTTCTTTGTGTGTCTTTCTCTCCGGTGGCATTCTTTTTGTTAGGACTCCAGTCATAGTGGATTAGGGGCTCATCCTATCCCAGTACTAACTGCATCCGATATGACCCAATTTCCAAATAATCTCCATTCAGAGGTACAGGAGGTTAGGCCTTCAACATATGGTGTTTTGGGGGGAACATATCAATGTGCATATCAATGTGCTTTAGTTTAGGTGTCTTCATTTACTAGTGCTTTAAAAAAGACTGTCTTAAAAGAGAGGAAATATTTCCACTTTAAGAGAGAGGAAATAAGTGGGGAAATCGGAATTTGGCTAAGCGTTCCATGTATCAGATCTCCTTTCTAGTTAGCAAATTCTCTTAACACATGAGTGGATTTATTATCCACTCGGAGGTAAAAGCATTGTGGGAAATTTTCCATAAACTGAGCTCTTTTTATAAAGAATTATGGAATCTTCCTCTGGTTTTATTTCCTTTACTCCTTTCCCCTCCAACTTCATCTCAATTATTTCCTTGTTCTTTCTAAGAAAAACAAAAAATCCTGTTTTGTTTATTTGCATTTCTTCCCCACATGGGGGAGAAACCTAATGGACTGTGCTTGGAATTTAGACCGCAAAAGCATAATACTTTTTTACCAATTTATATATTCTCCTGGGCGCGAGAAGAATTGGTAAGCTATTAAAAGTTGAGTGAGTGTTCTCAGCTGCTTGAGGGAAACCCCGAGACTGTCTGCATGGTCTGTCCTTCTTTCATCTGGGGACACAGCAACCCTGTCCTTGGCCTGGAGGGAAGACGGATGGATGAGAGCCCTGGGTTTCATTTCTGGAGAGAGGGAGAAGCTAAGAGGGGACCTAGCAGGGACTGCCCCTCCTGCTCCTCAGCAGGACCAGAGTCTTCTTCATTACACCAAGCTGAGAGGCAGTCTGGTCTCCGCTCCTTCCCCTAGCTACCCCTGGCTACATCCCTCTTCCTTCCCCTTTCTTTCCCACCAGACCTACAAGTGTTTGCGAAGCAGAGCTTTTTAATTTTCTAAATCTGAGCCACCCGACCCAGAGCTGCTTCCTCTAGTGCATTCCCTGGTTTGGTGAAATGAAGGGCTGGGCACTTGCCCTGTTACTCAATTAAAACAGTCAGGTTAGCTGATTGTAATTGCTCACAGATGCCTTATTCACACCTCTATAAGTACAATTTTTAATTTCAAGCAAAGCTTTCTTCTGAAAACCAAATTAAATACTTTTTCTTTCTTTTTTAATGCTTACCATTAATATTTTGTAAGGAGAAATGAAAAAAGTTTTAGCATCTCCAACAGTGTGTTCCATGAGTTTCCTGGTGGGAGGTGATAAAGGCATTTTTTTTAACTGACTAAAAATGGTTAGCCACAGCACCATGAAAATATCTCAGAATGTTTTAAAATGAAAAAAAAAATTCTGTGACATGGAAATAGCAATTTAGAGGGGGTCCAGGGTTCGTTGGCAGCTTTGAATGGCTGATTTTAGTCTTCTCCGGACCTCCCTCATGATTTCCACACCAATTTCCATCTACATCAAAAAAAAAAAAAAAAAAAAAAAAAAAAAAAAAAAAAACAAGCCTCCCGAGGTACAGAGGGGAAAAAGTATGGGACCATTTGTTATTTTGGACACAGATGATTCCAACTGAGGGAGGACATTAAAATGTTTCAAGAAACATAGCCTTTGAAATACAGCAATAGATTCACATCTATAACAGACTCTTCCGTAATATAAACCCCCTCAATGGAGTGCAAAACCCTTTTGTGACTTCTCTATGCTTCAGATCCCACCCCCTAGGCACCTTTTTAAGTCCTGGAATTTAGTTATAGCCTTTACTGATGCTTAACAACCACTTGCGCCACACTCAGATCGAGGCGTAAAATTATGGTAGACAACATCATTCTAAAAACTTCTGCCATTTTCAACTTTCTGGAAATCCAGTGCTTTGCTATCTATTCCCAGAGGAGGATTAACACCGCACTTGTAAAGTGCTTTGCGTCCCTTAACAGGAGGGTTGCGGGTGATGTGGCTGGAAACCAAAAATAATGTAACCTAATTTGCAGGTCCAGAAAGGAGGGGTGATGAAGGAGACTTAATTATTATTTACTGTTACTTCAAATAATACTGAATGAAAATGAAGATGCCAGGTACTAATTACCCAAATTATTTTGTTAATATGCGGGTTTTTCATGACCATCTCTCTGCCACCCTTGTCTCTCTCTCTCTCATTTTTTATTCTAGTAGTGCTAGGCTTCTCATGCCCACAAGCCAGCCTCCTCAACAGTTTCCACTGGAACATCTTTCTAGATGCTTATTCATTCTCGTCGCTCTTTATTTTCCATTTACTTCTGCTCCCCCTTACTTAGGAAGAGCTGCTCAGGGCTGGTAACCTTCTCTTGGAGGAGAGGGAGGGTGCCAAGGGCTGGGGGAGAGCACAGGAGAGGCAGGGCTAGAATAAGATGTATTTCAGCTAGGTCTAAGGTTTAGGCCATCCTGCAATGAAAAAAGAGCAATGAGCTGAGATAGGCAAACCTACCACTGAGCACTACCATAGTATGCTGGGATGACTTAAATCTAGGCAAAACAACACACAAAGATCCAGGCACTATTAGGCGCCTGGTAAAATGAGAGACAGTCCCCTGTGTCTTCAGGAAGTTAATCTCGTCCCGACATAAACAGGCTGGCCTCGAGAGATCTGCTGACAGTATGTGCCTCTGTGAAATTGGGTTAGATAGATGTTTACTCAAATATAGTTCTCTGCTTTAGGCAGTCTTCAAAATGTGTACGAAACCACCAGTTCCATTTCCCCAGTGCTTGATTGTACTTGATCTTTCTCTACATTTTTCCAACCAACCATGCTCATCTTTGGAAGAGATTGGCTCATTTTTCTCAGATCACTAAGGAAGGGAGTTTATTGTTGCTTTTTGGAGTTATCCCACCCTTGCCCCCAACAAATCTCTGGGATTATGCAAATACATACTGTTACATCATATTCCAGATATGGGGGCTTTTGCCACGTGACCTTTGAGCCAGCTGTGATTTGACCTGTGGAGTTTACCTCCGGATGTGGTGTGGCACTGAGTTTTGTAGTATGACAGAGTCAGCTGCTACATCACGTTCTTAGGCTACTGACGATTTGCCTTTGGTAACTCTAAGCACTGCGCATACATCGGAGTCCTAAATCACTCCATCATGCTCACTCTTTAGAAGAGAGGCGTGAGGGGTACTTATGTGTGGTGATTATGCAGTTTTTGTGGACAGACCACATTAGCACATTTTCTGTCAGTTTGTGTCTAGTCTTCTTTTTTCGTATTTTATTTCATGATCCCTGAATTATGTCTGGACGTCCAGATTCTTGTGCTGATTTGGCAGCTAATTTGCTGCAAGACTTGAATTTCCGGGGTCAATTGACTTCTCTAGGTTTCACTTTTGTCACCTGCCAAATGCAGGGGTTGGACAAGATGGTCTCCAAAAATTCAAATTCATTGCCTGAATGAGTCCTCCAAGGTTCTCTGACATCCTGTTTTCATGCTATGATTTTTTTTTTTTTTTTAAGAGGAGGGGGCATACAGATTAGATGGCAATATTTTATTTCCCAAAAGCTTTGATCAAACTAAGTCGGCTGAGCGAGGAACTGGTATCTCTCCACTCTTTTCTCCATATAAAATGGCATAAGTTGCTAACTATATGCAAGGAAGCATTTCTTGAGAAAATGTGAAAAATGTAAATGGGGTTAGAACTCTTTTACGATGCATACATATGATCTCTACTTTATAAAGTTGGTGATCTCTGTTCTCTTGCAGCCAGAAATCATCAAGAAAAAAAAAAAAAGTCAATGAGCAGCTAGAAGGGTTGTGATGGTGATCTTTGAGGAGTATAATGGCAAAAAGTTACAACAGAAATATCATTAATTGATTGAGGGTGAGTATTTGGTGCCTAGCCTTGTTCTGGTGTCATTATATAGCCCTGAGTTACGCCAGTTTGCTAAATGATGGTGCAATGGAAAAACCTAATTTGTGCTAATTGCTCTTCACGGCAAAATAAAGTTTATTTAAAGTTATTTAAAAGTGAGTGGTCAAAACAATCAGGTTCAATACCACCTTCTCAACTTTGGGTTTCCTATTAAAGACTTTTTCAGAATGGAAAATGGAATGGAATAGAATGGCTGCCATTTTGCTAAGACCAGCAAAATAAATATTGGTATTGTTAACCTCTGGCATCCACATAGCAAAGTGGCCGGATAAAGCTCATCACCCAGGTACTGCTGTGCCAACGCAGTCTGTTACATCTATTTTCCACTTTTCCAAAGTGGTCTTCTAAATATCTACATCAGGTCATATGAATTCTCTACTTCAAATCCTTCTATGGATTCCCTTTGGGCTCATAATGAAATAAACACCCCATAAGATGGTTGAAAACTCCCTGTGTTTATTTACTGCTGTGTTTCCAGTGCTGGGACAGTATAAGGCATATAGTATATATTTGATGAACATTTGCTGAATGAAAAGCCTGTGTGATCTGGTCCCTGTTCATTTCTCCTACCTCTTTGTTCATCTCCAGCCACTGTGGCCTTCCTAGAGTCTGAGAAATGTACCGAGTCCCTGTTCTGCACAAGGCTTCACCTTGAGCCCCCTTTCCTTTGTCTGGTTAAATTCTACCTTCTTCCAGATAAAACATCATTCTTTCAGGTTTTTGGTAATCTTATTTGGCCCCTTGTATTATTGTTTCTTATAGCACCAAATTTTTCTATTTCAGAGGATTATCAAGTTTCTAATTATATAATTATTTGTGTGAATATTAATTTATAATTTCTCCCATTAGACTCAATGATTAATTTCCAGGGATTGTGTCTGCATTAAAACTGTATATTCTATAACTAATACAGTCTATACATAATGCATGCCCAATAAATCCTCATTTTAAAACTTATTTTAGAGAAACCATTGGCATGTTAAAATTAAATTTTTATTTACTTATTCTAAATATTTAATACATGTAGATAGTTTTTTAAAAAGAGTAGACAGTGAAAAGGAAGTCCTCAGTTTCTATCCCCAGAGGTGACCTCTGCTATGTTTTATATATATCTCCCTCCAGAGATAATCTATGAGAATGAGCACATATTCCACATATATCCAATAAATGTCCTTTGAGGAATGAATTAATGAATCACTTCTATTATCACAAACCCGTTGTGAAAGTTTTTTAGGGTGAGAGCTTTTCATTCTGTGCATAAAACTATATTAAATAAGCCTCACCTAGGCAACAAAGAAAAAAATAATTTAGCCAGCTCAGAAAAAAACCTTTTCATATTGATTCTTTTTGTCTTTGTTTATAGCTCTGGATTAGAAAATAAGCAAGAATACAGAATGTCACCCAACACCTATAAAGAAACGAGATTTCTTTAATGAGGTAACCAAAAAAGTTTTCCTTTCCTCAAAAGAGATAATGGTATTTTTAGCCTTTTTTGCAGCAGTAAAAGCTACCTGATGAAACAGGAATCGCTCAGCTCCTTAATTGGGGAACTGGATGCACAGTCAGGAATGAGGTAAGGAGTCTCCCTAAAGCACTCCCGGGACTCGTAGTCAGGCTGATACCTAGACCCTACGATGTTGGCCACACCTAGTTCTGGGTCAGCCAACAATGGAATGAATACCACACACAGTCCTGGTTTGCTCTGGTTTCTCCATTCCTATCAGTGGGGCAATCGCTGCTGGCCTCACATTCTCTTCTCTGGTCCTCAGTGGCCTCTTCCAGAAAAGCAGCTCAGGTCTGTTCTGAGCTGGTTCCAGACACCTACATTCATTTCCTAGGCTGCTGCAGCAAAATGCCACCCACTCGGTGGCTTAAACCAACATAATCCGCTCTCCCACCCTTCTGGAGGTAAGAAGTCCAAAATCAAGGTGTCAGCAGGGCCACATGCCATCTGAAGGCTCTAGGGAACATTCCTTCCTCACCTTTTCCAGTTTTTGATGCAAGCCAAGGGATGCCGGCAATCCTTGGCATCCTTTGCCTTGCAGCTGATCACTCCCATCTCTGCCTCCATCGTCACGTGGCCTTTGCCCATGTATATCCCCTCCAGGGTCATTACATGGCTTTTTCATAAGGACACCATTGGATTTAGGGCACACCTACCTCATCTAGTAGGACTTCATTTTAACTTAATTACATCTGCAAAGGCTGTATTTCCAAATACGGTCACACTATAAAGTTCTAGGTGGACATGGATCTTTGGGGGGATACTCTACAATCCAGCTTAGTACCCAAGGCAGATGACCTGTGACCGAGGGTATCTGAAGCCAGTGCCCAAAGGACAAATATGGTGGCTCCCTCTGACCGCAGCTTCTTCCCAGCCCACGGAACCTGAGCTTCTTCATGCGTGTCCCCCACGCACCTACAATTGAAATCACCACATTCTCACACTGCTTATTTTTAGATCAAGTGTGGTTTTTACTGTCTTTCACCCAAATCTTTTCCATTGCTGATCCTTACAAAACGGCAACAGCAAAGCTTCATCCTACACTGGAGTTTTAAATGGTTGGACAATCTTGGAGCTAAGACCTCGTCTCTAAGCAGGGCCTCCCGTGATGGAAACATTGGTCTCGCACTGCATTGTGATTTAAGAAGTGGCTCTTTGTTAAAATCCTCGTTGCACAAGTGACAAATACAGCAGCCCACACAAGCAGTGAGACTGCCCGCCTGGGATGGCAGGGATATTTTGGGTGGTACTCTGGGGGAGTTATGAATGGATTGGGCTGCTTTCCCTACTTTCGATTGTTCGCCAGTGGAAGCCGCTTTCCTCCTGGGGCAAGAACGAACCAGTTTTGCTGACAACACTCGTACACAGGAAACACCAATTTCAGAGCACCAGCGGGCAGTAGAAGCATCAAGAAGACGGCACATCTGGAGACAGATCAAGCTGGTCCTGTGTATGTGCACACTGGGATGCTTCCTGAGGTGGGAGAGCAGAATCCCTGACCTCAAGGAGCCGTGTGTCCTGTCAGCTGCATAACCAACAGCTTGTTCCACTCTTATACGAGGCGCTGCCGTGATCTGTAAGTAGTAGGTAATGAGCAACTTTCCTAAGTAGATGCCTTTCCTGATAGCACTACATTCTTACCCAGCGCTGTTCCCTTCATTCTCTCCCAGTTGCTGGCCCTGCAAACTTATGAGACGTATTGCCTGATTCTTCAGAAAGTCTCTAAATATCCCATTATGAGACATGACCTCTCCATGTAAAAAATTAGTATAAAAGCTTACATAAAACAGCCACAAGCTGTTTGAACTATCCCCGTGGAAATAGCACTCATTCGTCCAGCAATATCTGAATGCCCAAGAGGCTCTAGGTCCTCTGCTAGGTAGGAGGGCAACAAGGTGAATGGGGGGGGGGGTCGCTCCTCAGTGTCTGAGCTGCTACAAAGGCACAGGGGCTCTGATCATGCCAGGCCAAAACTGCTTGAAAATGAAGCCCAAAGAAACTTGCCACCTATTTCAGGAGGGAATGCTCCTTGGATGTGTCATGGGAGAGAATCCCCTTTGGCGTAAACTAGTTCCTCAGGGAACAGTATGTGAAATGCTGCTTTTCTGGACGAGATAAGAAAAGGCGAGAGCTGTTCTCAGGAGTGGGGCTTATCTGTTTCGGTCAATACCTCTCTTGGCCAACAGAGAGATGCTGTCACCTTACTAAGCACGGAGAACAGAGGGAGTGGAAACCGAAAGTCAGCATTTAGAGGAGTGGGGTAGCACTTCACTAAACTTGCTGGCATCATGTTCTCACTTCAATGTGTTAATGAAATGACCATTTCAAGAAACCAAAAGCAGACATTCCAATCTGAGGGATGAGGTGAAGGCAAACCATTGCCTTTTAGAGAGACTAAAGGAATCTCGCTTGACAGCAGAGTGGTGACGTCAGATGGAGAAAGGGATGTCTGCTCTAGGAATCAAAAAAAAGAATCTTGTCCTACATCCTTGCTCCTTTAGGAAAGCGCGCTCGTTTCTCTGAGGTTACATTTCCTATAGCATGACATATCCAGTGAGTAAGAGTGAAACAACAAAACAAACCAAACCAAACCACAGTGTCCGAGACATGGAAAGCCCTCAGGAAATAAGTGCTAATAGTCACATAAAATAAATTCAGGAGGAAACCAGGCAATGGCAACTTACCACATTCTATTATGTATGAAATGGGCATGAGGTAAGAGGCGATGCCACCAAGAATTTATATGCAGTACTAATACAAATCTGACATTTCTAAAGACCACAGGGGTCTCCTATTGTTATTGACGGAATGAGGAATGACACACATCCGCATATATGCATTTTATATATATGTATATACACACATATGTATATGTAGATATATGTGTGTATATAAAGAGCAATGACACACATAGACTAAATGTACATACGTACACATATAGTATAATCTTATGATATTAGGGATGAAGAAATATACACATGAATGATTAATGCCTATGTTGAGGTCACAAAGTGTCCAGGATACAACAGAGACCAGTAGTACTTTGCCTGCTGGTTCTGCTGTCTTTAAACGTCCCTTCCCAGAGAAGTGTATTTGGATGAGCAACCACAGGTTCTTTTGAAATTGACTCACATTGACCAGAGCACTTGGATTTTGCTTCGGGGCCTTCCCTCCGGGTGTCTTAACAGGCAAATTAAATGTAAAGTCGTAACAGGATGCCCTTCTGGTTCAAGCTGCTACAGAAGAAATCGATGGTTATTTGAAGAAGGTTTTAAATAATCAAGTATGTAACAGTTGGGTCCTCACAAGAGAACCCAAAAATTCAGGTAAAACTTTAACTTCTACAGGGTTGAATAAAGTCTCACTATAGGGATTCAGAGATTATTTTTCTCTTATGCAAATTTGAGAAAAATAAATAAAATGGACTCAAAGTATGAAATAGAAAACTCTACAGGAATGTATAAGATTATTCCCTTCCTTCTTCCTTAGTGTTAGCTTTATATGATCCAAATGACAACAGTATTGAATTCAGTTAAACACTTACAGAGCTCCTAATGTATACCAGGCCATTGGGCTAAGTGCTGGGGATATAACAGCTAATGGAAAAACCAGGGGACCTTTTTGTGATGGGCTACAGAGTGAATATATTTGGCTTTTGTCACAACTGGCGAGCTTGGCTGTAGCAGCACAAAAGCAGCCTCATGGAGGCTGAGCAGGGAGTCTGCCCTGGAGATCATGACCCGAGCCGAAAGCAGATGCTTAATCGGCTGAGGCATCCAGGTGCCCCAAAATAAACTGCAATTCAAAACAGGGTGATCTGGGCGCCTGGGGTGGCTCAGATGGTTAAGCGTCTGCCTTCGGCTCAGGGCACGGTCCCAGGGTCCTGGGATCGAGTCCCGCCTCGGGCTCCCTGCTCCTTGGGAGCCTGCTTCTCCCTCTGCCTCTCTCTCTGTGTCTCTTTCTCTCATGAATAAATAAATAAAATCTTTAAAAAAAAAATTAAAATTAAAAAAAAATAAAAAAGGGTGATCAAAGCAGGCCTTACTGAGAAGGTGACTTTTTAATAAAGATTTAAAGTTGGTGAAAGAGTTATAACTGGGAGAACATTCTGGGAAAAAGATGGAAAGCACAAGAGCCCTCAAGTGAGAAGAACCTGGAGGCCAGGGAGGCTGGAATAAAGCAAGTGAGAAAAGTAGACGAGGAAAGGCAGATCACACATGGTCTTGCAGACCGTGCTTATTGGGAGACACCCAGGGAATATTCTGAGCAGAACGGTGTTCTGATTTCTGTGTCAAAAGGATCACTGCTGAACAGAACTTGTCAGAGAGCAAGAGCAAAAGCAGGGAGCCCAACTGGAGGATATTGTAATAATCCAGGTGAGAAGTCGCAGTACCTGGACCAGGGTGGAGGAAGATGCTGTGAAGTCTGCAGTTCTGGTTATATTTTGAGGGCAGGGCCCAGAACAATTTCTGAAGCATACATGTGGGATATTTTGATTATAAAGGTTGGTTGGAAACTTCACTGTTAGAAACTTACCTTGCAATTCAGTACAACAAACAAGTTATTTCATACATAAACATGAGTATAAGTAAATGTAAAAACATAGAAAGTTAGGGTTAACTTCTGTTCTATATTTCCAGCAATTAACAGTGACACAATGACTAAGAAAACCCAATTCCTCCTAGAGTCATATAATTTTCCTTCTATAGCTATTCCAAATTATCATGGTGAGGCTTCACCTATGTTAAGTGGTTTCTAAGTAGTGTCTATTCAACAGAGTAAATGGGATGTGACTCCAGGCCAGTTGCTTGATCCTACAGAGAATACAACTCAACATGAGTCCCACCCATTGTAAGTGTGGTGCCATGCTTAATGGAAAAGCGGTTCTGTGTCAAATGTCCCTGCATACCTTAGCTCCTTCTCAGAGATTCAAAGTGTACCGTAGGAGGGTCAAGTCTCTGTAACCCTGAAGGAAAAAAACTTCTTTAACCACGAATCTCTCTTCGACCCTATCCCTTTCTGCCTGCTTTCACCTTTTCTACTTGTTCCTATCTTAACCAGAAAAAAAAAAAAAATTCAGTGGACTCATGATACACAGAACATTTAACTTCTAGCCAAGAAAGAGAAACACGTCTCTTCTAGATCAAAGATTCGTTATACGACTTATTCCTAAACACTCCTGTCTTGCTTGTCTCACAAAGTAGCTGCAAGGACCAAATGCAATTACATACATTTTGCACACTACCTAAGATATCCAGTGCACGGCAAAAGAGAAGTCAAAGGAACGACATTTCAAACAATAATAATAAAAAAAAAAATCCATGGGTTCCCATACAGTCTTTACAGTATTGAAGTAGAGACTACCTTGAGAGACTGCGAGGCATTTCCCAGTGACAAGTAATCTCACCGTTGCACTAAAAGGGTCAGGTTATTTTTGTTAAAAAGCTACCTTTTGGGGAGACTGACATCACCAAGATGGCAATATAGATTGTTCCTGACACTGCTCCCCTTCACAAGAACAACTACTATTCCTGTACAAGATACCAGAGAGAAAACCCAAGAGCAGAGAAAATTGACTTTAAACTAAAAATGGTAAAAAGAGAGAAAAAATAAGTCATCATAATATTATAAAGGGGTCAATCCATCACAAAGTTTTAACAAATGTAAACATCTGTACACCCAACAATGGAGCACCTAAATATATAAAGCAAAAACTAACAGAGCTAAAAGGAAAAAGAAACAGCAGTACAATAATATTTGGGGATTTTAATACTGCACTCTTAACAATGGCTAGATCATTCAGACAGAATCAATAAGGTAACAGCAGGTTTGAACGATACTATAAACCAAATGGACCTAAAAAACATATACGGAACATTTTATCAGTCAACAGCAGAGTACACATTCTTCCTAAGTGCACATGGAACATTTTCTAGGATAAACCACGTGTTAGGCAACCAAAAAAAAAGTCTCAAGTCTTAGCAAATTAAAGAAGACTAAAATCATACCAATTATCTTCTCTGACCATAATGGTATGAAATTAGAACTAACAGGAAAACTGGGGAAACGCATATGTAAATGGAAGTTAAACAACACTCTCCTAAACAATTGATGGGTCAAAGGGGAAATAAAGTATTTTGAGACAAATGAAAATGGAAACACAACATACCAAAATTTATGAGATGCTGCAAAACAAGACCTAAGAGGGAAGTACCTAGAAATAAATGCCTACATTGAGAAAGATCTCAAATAAAGCACCTAACTCTATACCTCAAGGAACTAGAAAAACAAGAACTAATCCCAAGTTAGCAGAAGAAAGGAAATAATAAAGATTAGAGCAGAAATAAATGAAATATAGAGCAGGAGAGCAATAGAAAAAATAAACTTACAGTTAAAAAAAACAAACCCTAGAGTCGGTTCTTTGTAAAGATAAATTTGATAAACCTGTAGCTAGATAACCAGGAAAAACCAAAGAACCCAAATCAGCAAAATTGTAAATGAAAGAGACATTGCAACTGAAACCACAAAAATACAAAAGATCATAAGGAGCTACTACAAACTATATGCCAACAAATTAGACAACTTAGAAGAAATGGAAAAATTCTCAGAAAAATGCAGCCTTACCACGACTGAATCAGGAAGAAACAGAAAACCCAGAGAGACCAATTACTAGCAAGGAGATTGAATCAGTAATCAAAAATCTCACAAAGAAGGGATGCCTGGGTGGCTTAGTTGGTTAAGCATCTGCCTTTGGCTCAGGTCATGATTCCAGGGTCCAGGGATCGAGTCTTGCATCAGGCTCAGCGGGGAGCCTGCTTCTCCCTCTGCCTGCAGCTCCCCCTGCTTGTGCTCTCTCTCTCTCTCTCTGACAAATAAATAAATCTTTAAAAAAAAAAAAAAACTCACAAAGAAAAGTCCAAGACCTGATAGCTTTGCTGGTGAATTTTACCAAACACTTAAAGAATTAACACCAATCCTTCTCAAACTCTTCCAAAAAGTCAAAGAGGAGGGAGTACTCTCAAACTCATTTTACTAGGCCAGCAATACCCTGATAACAAAGCCAGAAAGGACACTACAAGAAAACTATAAGCCCCTATCTCTGGATGAAAATGGATGAAAAAATTCTCAATAAAATACTAGCAAACTAAATTCAGCTGCACATTAAAAGGATCAAGTGGGATATATCCTCGGGATGCCAGGATGGTTCAACATACACAAATCAATAAATAGATATTAATAGAATGAAAGAAAAAATATAATCATCTCAATAGACACAAAAAAAAGCATTTGACAAGATTCAATATCCAATCATGATAAAAATTAACAAATTACGTATAGAAAGAACGTACTCAACATAATAATGGGCATATATGAAAAACCTACAACTAACATCATACTCAGTGGTAGAAGGTTAAAAGCTTTTTCTCTAAGATTAAGAACAAGTCAGGTGTACCCACTCTTACCACTTACATTCAACATAGTACTGGAAGTCCTAGTCAGAGCAATCAGGCAAAAGAAATAAAAGGCATCAATATTGAAAAGGAAGAAGTAAAACTGGCTCTCGTCATAGATGACATGACTTTCTATATAGAAATCCCTAAAAACTTATCCAAAATACTATTAGTTCCAATCAATGAATTCAGTGAGGTTGAAGGATACAAAATTAACATGCAAAATCAGTCCTGTTTTTATACTCTAACAACAAATTTTCTGAAAAAAAATTAAAGATATTGATCCCATTTACAATAGCATCAAAAACGATACTAAGGAATAAATTTAACTAAGGGATATGAAACATTTCGACTCTGAAAACTACAAGACATTGAAGAAAAAAATCTAAGACACAGATAAATGTAAAAGTATCTCCTGTTCATGGACTGAAATAATTTTTATTGTTAAAATGTCCATACTACCAAAAGCCATCTATAGATTCAATGAAATTCCTATCAGGATTCCAAGGACATTTTTTACGGAAGCAGAAAAAAAAAATCCTAAAATATATATGGCACCACAAGACCCCAAGAGCTAAAGCAATCCTGAGAAAGAACAAAGTGGGAGGCATCATACATCCTGATTTCAAGCTGTATTAGAAAGTTAGTAAAAATATAAGCTATAGTGATCAAAACAGTATGGTACTCACAAAAAAACAGATACATAGACCAATGGAACAGAGTCAAGAGCCCAGAAATAAACCCATGCACATATGGTCAACTGATATTTGACCAGGGAGACAAGAACACCCAGTAGGAAAGAGATGTTCTCTTCAGTAAATGGTGCCGGGAAAAGTGGATATCCACATGTAAAATAATAAAACTAGACCCCTATCTTACACTACTCGAAAAGAATTAAAGACTTAAATGTAAGGCAGGAAACACTGAAACTCCTAGAAGAAAATATAGGAAAAAAAGCTTCCTGACATGGGCTTTGGCGATTATTTTTTGGATATGATGCCTAAAGCACAAGCCACAAAATTAAAAATATATGGAACTACATCAAACTAAAACACTTCTGAATAGCCTAAGAAACAATCAACAAAATGAAAAGACAACCTACAGAAAAAATATTTGCAAACTATATATCTGATGAGAGGTTAATATCCAAAATACATAAATAATTCATATAACTCAAGAGCAAAAACATAATCCAATTAAAAAATGGGCAAAGAACCTGAAGGGACATTTTTTCCAAAGAAGATGCACAAATGGCCAACACATGAAAAGATGCTCAACATCACTAACCAGTAGAGAAATACCAATCAAAACCACAATATCATCTCACACCTGTCAGAATGGCTATCACCAAAAAGGTAAGCAATAACAAACACTGGCAGGGAAGTGGAGAAAAGGAACCATCGTGCACTGTTGGTGAGAATATAAATTGGTGCAGCTACTATGGAGAACAGTATGGAGGTTCCTCAAAAAATTAAAAACAGAACCACCATATATCCATAGAACATGAAAACATTATGTTGAAGAGATATCGGTACCCCCTTGTTCACAGCAGCATTACTTCCAATAGCCAAGACATGAAAGTAACCTAAGTGTCCATTGATAGATGAATGGACAGAGAAGATGTGATTAGAAAATAAATAAAATAAAACTACACAGTGCTGTATGTTAGTTATATCTCAGTAAAACTGGGTAACAAAAACTACCTTTTTTTTTTTCAAAGGATTTTATTTATCTGACAGAAAGAGAGACAGTGAGAGAGGGAACACAAGCAGGGGCAGAGGGAGAGGGAGAGGCAGGCTTCCCACCGAGCAGGGAGCCCGAGGCGGGGCTCGATCCCAGGACCCTGGGATCATGACCTGAGCCGAAGGCAGATGCTTAATAACCGAGCCACCCAGGTGCCCCAAAACTACCTTTTGAACTGTGAATAAAATGTTAATCAGGGTACCAAATAACCGAAAAGTGTATGAGAACATGCAAAAAAACCCACTTTAGTGACAAAGAAAAAAACACCCTGAGATTTTATGCTTGAATTCAAATATATATTACTTTCTGGACTGCACAGTACACCCATTTAATTTGAAAACAAATACTTAATATTTTCTGATTACAAAAGTACACATGATCACTACAGAAAATTTAAAGTACAGAATAAGTATTTCAAATTTAAAAAAATAGGTGAAGGGGATTAAGAGCACACTTATCCAGATGAACACTGAGTAATGCACAGAACTGCTGAATTACTACATTGTACACCCGAAACTAATACAACACTCTACGTTAACTACACTGGAATTAAGATCGAAAACTTAATAAAAAAATAATAAAAGAAGACATGAAAAAAAAAGTTAAAAACAATCTTAACCCACCACAGAGAGAGAATTTATCAGCCATAAAATCCTCGTCCATTTGATTTTTCTGCACATACATATTACAAACAAAATTTCCTTTTCACATAGCTAGGACCAGATAGCTTTTTAAATTTTACTTTTTTACTTAACTGGAGGATAGGATTATCTCCCTTTGTCCTTAGATATTGTTCTGTAAGTTTCAACGTCTTCATAAAAGTTTGCCATGTGAACACACTGATGCTAACCATTCTTCCGTGGGTGGGCGTTTGCCTTCCCCCATGTTCCCACTGTGTAAAAAGCTATAAGGGCAATTTTCAAATATAGCTCTTCATGTGCATCTCTGATAATGTCCTCAGGATAAATACCTAGAAAGAAAACTTCTGGGTCGGAGTACACAATTTTAAGGTTTTGCTACATACTGTCAAATTGTTACCACCTTCCTGGAGAGAAATTTATATTCCCAATAGCAGTGTATAAGAATGTTTATCTCATGTTCCTCCCCACCACTAACTACTGCCTTAAAAAAAATATTTGCATTGTTACACATTTTTATTTTTGGTTTGATTTGTATTTTTTTGATTACTTGTGAGTCTGGACGTTTTTTCATATTCCTCAGAGATACTCCCTCTCTGTGAATTTACGTGTATTGCCCATATTTCTATGGAGAGCGTTCATCTTTTAAAAAAATTATTCCTAAGAGTATATTGTGATATTTTTACTAATGCTTTGTTGCTAGTTCAATTTTAGACAAAGTCCTTCCAATCAACAACAGCAGAGGCATTGCTCTTCCTGCAATTTCATGAGCTGAAAAACCAACTTAAAAAATTCAGGCTGAGGCAAATACTGCATCCAGAAAAATTAAGTCGACCCTAACCCCAAACAGGAGGTGGCACCGGGGGATTCCTTAGCCCACAGGAATGGTCTATCAGGAAGTTTTCCCAGAAACAGTAAGGTAATCTTGAACAGTGGTCTTTCTGATTCAAATGCAAAGTCCGTCTCCCACGTAAATCAGGAATTTTTTGGGTTGTGTTTTGATTCCGGCTTTTTCCATGTCCCAGTGGTCCTGGTTCTTGGGGGGGTTCCACTGTGAAACTGAACTGGGGGGAGACAGGGGTAGACACACCACAATCTGTCTGAGAGGGTTACGTCTTCACACTCCTTTTGTTTCAAGGTACTGGGTGTTGGCAGCCCTCTTAGTGCAAGGTTGCTGCTTGGGTTTACTTTCACTTACATCCGTATACCTGTTGGTAAGAACAAAGCTGCCTATCACAGAAGCTATACAATTGGTTGTTGATTGACCCTGCAGCTGCAGTTTCTACCCTGGGAGTGGGGTGGGGTGTGCACATTCACACAACTTTGTTGACACCATCAGAGACATGCAGAAGAATGCTCTGCCATGAGCAGATTTTCTGCAGTGACAAGAAACATACTTGAGTTTTTCTTTCTCCGTTTCACAACTTTTGTCTACCAGCCACTGGCAGAAGTCACCATTTCTTCAGCTAAGAAATGCTGCTTTCCAAAATCCTTTGGCAGAGTCTCCCAGAGATTTTTTTTCTGCTCCTTCCTAATTTAGAAACAGTCTTCAAAGGGAAAAAAACAAAACAAAACAAAACCCAAAAAACCACCTGACAAATCAATCTGAGAAGAAACCAACTCTGATGTAATTTTACATGTCTTTCCCGGAACGTTTCAGAGTTTACCATCTACAACCAATACAATTCGGATGGGATCATTTGGGGGGGAAAAAAAAATAAGCAAAGATGTGCATACCCTAAGATCAGACCATTCTTTATTCAAGAAGCAACATGTGATACAAATTCAAGATTTTATTAAAAATTATTTGTGATTTAACATAATATCTCGATGGTTACAGCTTTTAACAAGCTTTTAACAAAGCAAACTAATGAGTTATGTGAATAAACAGAAGAGTGAACGGTGTTAGCTGTGACATTTAAAGGATCACATGGTTTTAATTATTCTTTTGATAACACGCAACTTAGTGAACATCTATTCAAGGGACTGAACTCCGTGCCTACTATAGAATTTGCAGTTGAATTAGAGCTTTGTTTCCTGCCTTTGGCAGTTTTAAGCAAACAAATGGAAATGGTTTTAAGAATTTATAAAAATCTACCACCTACCAAAAACATTTAAAAGGTAAAGTGATAAGCTCTAGAAAGAGAAAAAAAACAACACATACACATGTATTTATTTGTGGGATACAGTAACAGAGAACAGAAGTCATAATGAAGGAAGCAACCAGAAGTTCAGCCCATGCCAACCCTTTATTTGTTCTTGGCTGTCAGGGGCTTCCGGCTGATCTTTTTCGATTTGTCATTATTTTTCTTCGGTGGTTCTGGGTTTGCCTGCATGTGTCTGCCGTAGAGGCTGAAAAGAGAGAGGGAGAAAGGGTGAGACCCACCTTGCCAACACAGGACCAGCTTTTATTGGGAGGGCTTGAAAGAACAGATTAATCTCCGGGAATGTTCAGGAAGCCAAAGAAAACTAAAAGATCACTTCTACTTGGTCTGGGTCAGACGTTTTGTTTAAGATTATAAAATTCTCTTACACTCACACACACACACACACACACACACACACACACACACACACAAAATACACTATGAGGTCAGTTCTGGACAAGTGTCCTGCAATTTCACACTCACTGGGCCGAGTGTGAAAACACCCAAGGAAGAGGGATCTGGGGCCGTGAGAATGGAAGATGCTCAGCCCACCTGTTCGAGAATGAAGCTCGAACGGCTGTGAGTGCGGAAGTCGACAATGACAAAAACCGGGTTGCACTGAAGAGACAGAGTGTCCATCGAGTGAAAAGTGAACATCACGCCTGGCCAGCAGAGCCCAGGGGCTGCATAGTGTGACAGAGAGCAATGGTGTCCAAGCCTGCTTTGGCTCCCCGCCCATGATTTATAGTGCTGCGACGGCGGCCACATATCAATGCCACGTTAATAAGTACCGTTGATTAAATGCTGACAAAGTACCCTACAATTACAGTGGTGGCATTCGTCACAGAGCGTAGCTCGCTTACGGCTGAGAGGATTGAACCCAACACAGCAGATAGTAATTAATTGATAATTTATGAGTAATTCTGATTAAACAAAATTAAAAGCCACCCTCAAATAAATACGGCTCCACCTTAACTGCCCTTATGGATAAAAGTGTGGCCCAGAGAGAGCCCACTGTGTGTGTCTCCGTTCCTCCAGAGGAAAGGCAACGCGTGATCTGCTTGTGGCAACTGCCTTGTGCCACGTGAATGGGGAAGGACACCGAGACTGACCTCCCGGTGCAAGGTGTCCCTTGTTCTAAAGTCCACTCAAGGAGCTGATACTCTCTTGATGCTTGCACCTTGCCAGGCAGACTGGTGACATGGACTGATGATGCTCTTGAGGACACAGACACCGCGGTTGGCGGGCCAAAGGACGGACCTCGCGCACAGAGCTGGCCAGCTGATGGAGTAATGAGGGAAAGGTGATAGGTGACAGTGTGGTCTGTCTTCTCAGAGGTTTCCAAGTGTCTCCCCAGAAGGGCTACGAGCAGCTTCCACCAGCACTGGCCATGAAGAGAGGTCTCCGCTCCCAAGGAGCTCAGAATGCAGAGTCTGGACCTGGTGGCACTGACCCACAAGCCGGAGGATGTACATCCAGCCTGGGGCTGGGAATGTCTCCAGGTAAAGCGGGGGACCGTCTCCCCATTTAGGTGGATCTTTAAATCCACCTAAGGCCCCTGCGCCCTACACTTTAAAAAGGGCCACTGATGCCCCTGCAGTCTATGTCATGGACACCAGGGGCCCTGGATCCCGGGAAAGGAACCACTGGTTTTGACAGGAAATTTCAGGCAGGCCAGCTGTACTGCTCTTGCCGCCCCAACCCCACTGATGTCCCTGTCCCAATCCCGGGAATTTGTGACTGTCCCCTTACACGGCCAAAGGGGCTCTGCAGAGATGATTAAGGATCTTGTAATGGATCTATTATCTGGAGACCCCCCTCCCTCACCCCTGTAGCATCTCTCCCAGAGGCATCAAACAGGTTAAAGAAGTAGCCAAAGTAGACTTCTCCATTACATTCCTCAGCTTTAGCAACACATACCCTGAAACATACATTTTCCTCTAGCAGGCCCGGCCCCTCCCCTCCTCCTAGGACACAGCTTTCTTCACACTCACACAGCAGGGTGGTGTCCCCAGAGGCCTCTGCGCTCCAAGCTCCTCTCGCCCCGCACACAGAAAAGGCCTGACTCTGGTCTGTGCATTCCTCGCTTCCTTCCGGCCTCATGTACCTCTCCTCTCTTTCCCAACCCTTACCCCCAGAAGGGAAAAAAATATCCCTGTTCTTACTCACAGAGAGCATTCAATTTTAAGGGTTACATAGCGCATGAGCTGGGAAATCCGGCAGGAGTGACACAAGGAAGATGTCAGAGGAGGGAAAAGATCTGACAAGGGCCCACGTGTCACGTCCTGAAGGAGTAAGAGCTGAGGTGGGCACGGAGGGCTTCCCGGAAGAGGTGGGGGTTTTGCTGGGCCTGACCGTGGTGATCCAGCAAAATTATCTCAGAAGGGGTTGCAAAAGTTGTTTGGAACTCAGCAAGGCTCCTTTTGTTAGGAAGAAACTAGAATGTTCCAACGTTCCAATGTCTGCCTTTTTTAGTCAGACCCCACTGCGCTTGGCCCTCCTGGGGCTACACAGCAAGTCACTACCTAGGGCCAGATCAGAGAGAGCATTCCCTGAGCTTGATGTTTAAATCCTCCTCTTGCGACTTACTAGCTGTGGACTCTGGGCAAAGGATTGGCACCCCCACAGCCCTCACTCACCATGCCTCAGCTTCTCCATCTGTAAAAAAATGCTGTGTTCAGAGTATGGTGGTAAAATGAGCCCAGTACCTGGTTCGTTTACTGGAAGTGGTCAGTGGATGCTTGCTGAAAAACATGACTGACATGGGGTTGTAGTTGGAAGGATTTAATAAAGATAATATGATTACTTCTTTAGGGCTTTTTCCTTTGAAAAAAAAAAAAAACATAACGGTATTTTCAATCAACGCCAAATCCCCAAGCATCTCTGGGAGAAAGGTTTTAATCCTCTTTGAAGAAAGCAACTAAGGTAGAGCTAAATGCATGCCCCCACTTCCTCAGTGAGTCACTGGCAACGCAGGGATGCTGCTGCGTCCTCCGCCTCATCTCTGACTCCTCCAGCTGCATGGGCAGACCAGACACATGGAGACATCACTGGGGTAGAGCAGTAATGACAAGCATCTGAGGGTCCGAAGTCTAGGGTTCCACTCCTGGCTCCAGCAGGGATTAGCCATGGGGTTTCCCTTTGGTTAGTCAGTGTGGTGGGCAGAATAATGCCCCCCACCCCCAAAATACTGACATTCTGACCCCTGAAACCTGTGAACATATTCTATCATAAAGGGACTCTATGGAGGTGATTAATTAAGGATCTTGGGCTGGGAAGATTAGCCTGCATTTTCTGGGTGGGCTCAGTGTAATCATAAGGGTCTTCTGACCTTCCCGAAGGTCAGAGCCAGAGAGATTTGAACATGTTACACTGCTGACTTTGAAGATGGAGGAAAGGGGCTCCCAGCAAGAAACACAGGCAGCCTCTAGAAACGAGAAAGGCAAAGAAGGGCATTCTCCCTGGGAGCCTCCAGAAGGACACAACCCTGCGGACACTTTGATTTCAGACTTCTGACCTCTGGAACTGTAAAAGGATCTATCTGCTTTGTTTGCAGGCACCAAGTTTGTGGTACTTTTTTACAACAACAGGGAACTAATGCAGTAAATGGGCCTTTCTGGGCCTGATAGGGCAGCCTAGAAGTGAGGTGTTTGCTTACCTTCAGCAGAAGAAAAACAGGAGACTTTCTGGGGGTAGCAGGTCATTGAAAAGAAAGAAAAGTTAAAAAACTAAGTTTCGAGAAGGGCAAAGGATGCCCCAAAGGAAAAAATGGGTTCTGTTTCTACCAGAAAAAGAGGGAACAGGTAAGCAAAGTGTCTCCTCTCTACTCTGAAGCTAACACCCTGATCCATGTTTTGAATGTACCCAGGATTTCACTTCTAGAGGTGGCTCAGTGAGACATGGAGAGGCCAACGCCATTGGATGAAGTTTCCCAAGAGGAGGGGGCATGCCATGCCACACAAAGCCACATGGGGAAGTGCCAGGGTTGGTGAGGAGGCAGAAGGAACAAAGCAGGGAGCAGGACTCCGTCCTTTATGGTGGTTCCACGGGAAGGAATGGGTGGGTTTGAGTGAATTTACGGGTGGACCTTTGGAATAATTTCCAGGTGCTCGGGGCTATCAGGCTGGCCTCCAGCTGTATGGTACTAGGACAGGGGAAATACTGGCTTGCTATGCGGGAGTTCCATGAAGGAGGTGGTCGAGGTGTTAGCTTTGGATTGGTTTGGTTGGTTTACGTATCAGAGACAACCTGGCAGATAAGCTGGTTGCTCTCTCTAGGAATTAAGCTCGCCCTGGAAAGGGCAGTCTCTCCCCCAGCCTGCAAGACCTCCGAGATGTCAAAACAGCATAAAAGATAGCGAATAAGAAACATGACTAATTCATACAATCACAGTCTCCTGGCCCCACACCCCCACTGCATGACATACTTTGCCCTTGGCCTTAGCGAGCGGCCTTAGCTTCTCTGACTCCACATGCTCCTTCTCCCTCCTCCACCTGGGAAAACCACAATCATCCCTGGGACCCTGGCACAAGGCACTACCCAAACCGGCGTATCTCCTTAGCGCTCTGCTCAGGTGGCACCTGTCCCGCCCTCCTGGAGCCCACGGCACCCTGCCCTGGGGATCCGCAGACCACAGGCCTGGGGCTTCACTCCCCTCTGCCTTTGTGCACCCTACTCACTCTCAATGACAGGTGACTCTGGGCAAGTGGCTCACCTGCCACAGTCGAAGCCTGTATCTGCAACCTGACGATGAACACTCCTAGCTACCTTGTAGGGCTTGGGCAAAGATTAAACCGGACCCGGGAAAGGTCTTGTCTGTGCAGGGACTCAGCAGACGTTCCAGAACGGCAGCTGACATCTTTGACCTCTCGCAAAGGTCCAAGACTCAGGCTGAGCCGGCCAGTTCCTCCCACCTGACATGTTGCCTGTGAGCACATAACAGAGCCAGGAATGTGACCTTGTCATTATGTGCCTTCAGAGGGAGGAGGCTTCCAGTGGGCACTGAAATCGGGCCAGCAGCTTGAGAGCGGCGACAGAGGGAGCCTGGCTCAAGGTCACCAACAGGACAGCAGCCGCTGGGGGACAAAATGTTCAAGCCCTAGAGCGGAGGGACCCGATGCCACAGAGTCTTAGAAAGTCCCCTCTCCCCCTGACGTGTGAGGTGGACAGAGGATAATTGAAAGGTGAGTAAGGAGTGGAAAAAAACCACCAAAGAACAATCCAAAGTGACAGGAAAGGTTCCATTGTGCACAGGAGTCTGATGAGCATGCTTCCGTCACTGAAGAGAACCTCAAAGGCGGGGGGCCTCCGGCTGCTCTCCGGCGCCGCTCAGCCCCCTCCTGGGTCTTTCTGTTCTCATCCGTGTGGGACTGGCCCTGCCCTGAGCAGCCACCTGCTGAATTCCTGCCGACGACCACCTCTGGAGGAATCCCTGGGAAAGGGTCCCATGGGCAGCTGGGGGCATCTGACGGATCACTTCAGATGCATCCGGTTAAAGCAGCCTGCACACAGGCCATCTGAAGCAACGGAACCCCACACTGATGGCTGGGACTGCAGCAACAAACTCCGGTCTGCCCGCATCAGAAGAGAGTTTGCACCTCATCGTAAGGATGAGGTATGCATGGTTTTCTATTACTGGTATCCAAATTTTACTGAATATGGGCAGTCTCACTGTGGAAAAAAATCCACAGGAGTCTTCTCGTCTCTTCCAGACCATCAACCCCTTCAGGGCTACAGCAGAAGACCACGGTGGGCCCACCCCATTCCTTGTGAAAATTCCCTCTCTTGGCTGCAGTGCACCACCTTGGTTCTTAGTCTCTCCTTTGGACGCTTCGGTCCTTTAGTTTCTGCTTTTACCTTTGTTTTCTCTTCCCTAGAAAGGACATCTCACTTAGCAGTCAGTGACTACCTCTGAGCAGCACACCCCACGTCCCCCCCCCCACCAAGCCACCGCCATCTTCAGCCCCTGCTGTGCCTGCCTTACTCCCACTTGGACACTGAGCTATTATATCCAACCAAAGCACAGAACAGTTCCCTACCCCGACTTCCACAGGTCTGTCCCTCTAGGTCTCCAGACCTTGAGGATCAAAACACAGAAGTCGCTTTGACATCTGCCTCTTCTTTTGGTGATCACGTAAATCAAGTTTGATTGGCACTTCCTCTGAAATTCTTAGCCTGGGAACGCGTGGGTGGCTCAGTCATTAAGCGTCTGCCTTCGACTCAGGTCATGGTCCCAGGGTCCTGGAATCGGGCCCCACATCGGGCTCCCTGCTCAGCGGGAAGCCTGCTTCTCCCTCTCCCACTCCCCCTGCTTGTGTTCCCTCTCTCGCTGTCTCTCTGTCAAAAAAAAAAAAAAAATCTTAAAAAAAAAAAATGAAATTCTTAGCCTGGGACCAGGGAAGTATCTAAAACTCCAAGCCAAGCTCTAGGTGCTTTTTCCAGCAGGAGGAGAACACAGCTTTCAACAGCTTCTCAAAAGGGTCATAACCCAGTGGATTTATTAGGCTCTTTAGGGTGCTTAGTCTGATTTTCATCAACCTATGATTTTTATCCATTCTTTTCCTCTGCCCTAACTTAGGCCCCATCATATGGTCATTAGACTATTATAATGGGTCCCTTCCCTCCTTCAGTGTGTCCTACACCTGGCAGAATCATCTCTCCCTGGTTCACGCACGGAAAACAGCCTCCACTGCTCACCAGGTCATGTACCCAGCCTGGTACGTGACATAAAGCAGCCACAGAACGTGTCATGTAATGCTGAACTCAACCACTTCCTCTCTCTGTCCTCTAGCGCACCTGAGCACAGGAAGGCTGGTCTGGAGGAAGGCAGTGTGGCGGACAGTCAAGAGAACCTGGGGGTGAGCCCTGCCACCTCGCACCTGTTAACCTCAGAATCCTCTCTCTTTCCAGAATATCTGCTACCTTCACCGGAAAATGGGATTATGTGCACACTGTCTACCTCGCAAGTGCTCTGGCAGCCAGACCGGCTTGGGCTCCTCCGTGTGTTTGAAAAATAAGATGGTGCTAAATCGATCTGAGCCCTGGCAGTAGCCCTTCCTGCCAGGCAGCAGTCCTTTTGGTCTGTTTCTTGCTGATCTGTGTTAACTACCATCTGGAATGTCTGCCTGGGTCCTGTTCCGCAATTCGGATCCCATCCATGTTTTTAGGCTTTTCAGGGCTTTCGCCCCCCTGCCCCAATTTCTGCCTTCATAGAACACTATGGGATTTATCGGGATTTCACCAACAAGTCCTTGATGGTACACAGGTCCCTGCTCTCGGCTTGTCGTTCTGAAGTCCCGGCAGTCCTGTGATTACGACACATCGCAGTTACGCCTACTAGACATTCGGCCCCCACTGTCACAACAATCCAGGGAAGAACGGGCTTTTCCTCATTTTTCGAAGGAGGAAACCGAGGCTTAGCAAGTTTAGGCCCAGATCAAACCCAGGCAGTTACTCCCAAGTTCAAACTCTGATGCGGGGCTTGATCCCAGGACCCTGGGATCATGACCTGAGCCGAGGGCAGATACTTAACCCATTGAGCCACCCAGGTGCCCCCCAAGTTCGAACTCTTAATGCACTGAATTATCTTATCTCCCATCTTCTTTAGATTTCTCAGATTTGTCTTAATAAGCCTACCGTTTTCTTGAGGGTGGGGACTGCAGAGTTCACTTCTTTTGTATTCTGTATATTCAAGGCACAGCTAGAAGCACATTGTGTGCTGTGTAAATATTGTGTTTCAGAATGCCAGGTATATGAGAGGTACAATATGCTGTTCTTAAGTCATTTGCTCATGTCATATGCCTCCCTCCTGTTGTTTTGGGTGTTTCCATGGAAAGTCCTCATACAGACCAAGAAAAGAACCAATCTGAAAATCCAAGTTATATGGCCGGTGACAATAACGGAGAGAAATAACTCTGTTTATAATCTATAATCTTATGGTGGGATGCTAAATTTAAAGTCTCTACAAATAAATCTGTGGACAAAGTGTGAAGCCTAGATTATTAATAAGCATTTTGCAATATCTTTATTTATCCTATCTAACAGCTATGAGGGACTGGTGACAGAACCTTAGCACAGAAATTGCTGAGTCTTAAAGAAGAAAAAAAAAATTAATAGTTACCATATCCCCAGGAGAAATCTCATTAATTCAAAAGGCAATGATTTTTTGAGATCAAACCTCCAAGAGATGGTTCCATGCAGCTCCCTAATGGCAGTCTGTCTTTCCCGCTTTTCTCCATTACAACCCTCGCACCTCTGCATCCCCAACACACAGGGTAAATCAAAGTATAAACATGCATTTTGAAATCCATGGAAATAGCCAAAAGGAATTCACAGATGGCCTAAAATGGATATTAAGCTATACAAAAATATAAAATATAAAGCAGATTTTAAAATACCCCCATACATTCTGGGCTCACTATCTGCCCCACTGGAGGGGAGAAATGAGGATTCTGGTATAGCAAAACTAACAATCTCGTGCACAAAAGATGCTCATTAAACTTCATCATCCTGTCTACTCTAATGATGCTTTTACTTAATAAAAATTCCCCGAGCAGTTGCAAGGATATTAGGCAAGGTCTTTGGTTATGTATCAGAGGTCTGAACTGTCACCAGCAAACATGCAGTTCAGGGAGTAGGTTCCCTGGGGAAGGAGCAAATCCAGCTTTCACGGAATACATGCAGAGAAAAATCAATAACTGCAACTTGCTTCCCCGCTTAAGCATTTAAGAAAATAGGTAATCCTTTTAAATTAAACTGTGAAGTGCTAAATGTTGCAATTTCCAGAATAAACTAAAAGGCAAGAGGAAACAAGTCTAAGGGCATTTGTAAGTTTCCCAAACAAGCTTCCTTAACAGACTTCATACTCGGCCTGAATATTTTTTATGAACAGAATTATTTTTTGATCTAGTACTTAACATTTGCAGAGATTAAAAAAGAGACATCTAACCATACACGCGTGTGTTAGTGGTACACACTTAGATATACAAACTTAACCATAAATACCAGGGAGTGAGGAATTCTTTTTATATGTGCAATCTGCCCCCTTCAAAAATTATTCTTAAAAAACACTACTGTTAAAATTCACTAAATTGAATCTGGCTCTCAAAAGCCAGATTCAATAAAGTAATTCTCTTAACAGATCCCTTAACATGGACAACTGGATATTAATGCTACGTAACCATAAATTACTTGTTGCAATTGTATAACCTACTTAAAATTTCACATCCTGCCAAACAGACTTGACTGGAGAGATTACTTCAGTTGAGGCAAGAGAGAGGCGCCACCCCAAACCGTGAATTTAAAGGCAGTAAGACCATCCGGCTACGTGTTCAGTGATACCACTGACACAAAGTGGATCAAAGCATCAACAGGAAAAGTCACCCTGAGTAACACCAGCTCAACTCCGAGGCAGTGGGTCTTGGCAGTAAGCTGACCGACGGTATTAACAAAGCTGGACAGAGATTCTGTGCCTCACAAGTGTCGGTCTTGGTCAGTGGTACAAACGATGGGGTAAATGTTGGCAGTGGGCATTGAAGCACCGCCCCCCGCCCCAGAAAGGTGGTGAGGACCCAGGCTGGGAGTCCCGTGTGCCTGTGCATGTCCTGCTAGCGTCATGTCTCTAAGAGGAAGCAGAGAAGACAAACATGGTTTGCTGCCCCAACCCTTCCAACTCTCCCCTCTTCCACCTCCCACCTCCCACTCCCAGCCCCCAGCATGTGGGCAAACATGTCAGGCCCTTGCCCACTTCTGAGATTTGTGCTTGCCATTTACTCTGCCTGGAGTGTTCTCTTGGCATCCCGGAGACAGGCATGATCACCATCTCCATCTTACAGATGAGGGTATGGACGCCCAGAGAGATTCCATGCCTCGGAGGTGAATGGCTATACTGCCTCCATTTTAGTGTCAAAACTCGGCTCAGTCTGAAACTGTTCCCTTTGCCCAAGGGGCACAATGACTAGTTCATACATGAGCCTGTGGTCAATTTGAGCCAACTAAAGAAAGACCTATGATCTTTGCTCAAGCCGTCGGGAAGACAAGTTCTTTGTTTTCCAGTGATTTCAGTGAGGAGCCCAGGTGTACTGTCAGCCATGTTGACATCTTGTTTAGAGAGCCTGCAGAGAGAAACCAGCCCCCTTCTGCATGAAGCTTCTATGGCATTTTCCATCTATCAACTCATTTAAACCTGAGGAAATATCACATGAATGAAAGAAGCCATGTGGCTCCAGATATAAGTGATATCGCAAATGAAGAGGTAATGTCACAGAACTAGGAAAGTTAGTGTCTAAACAGAGAAGCTTTGCTTTTTCTTGTTTTTCAGATAAAGACAAATAGTTAAAAGCATATTTAGAGATTATTATTCCTCCCACGCCTAACCCTCTTCCTCTTTGTGGCTAACCATTGGGAATCTCTGTTCCTGAGACTGCTCCTTCCTCAGTTTCTCTCTGTCCAGGTGGCTTGGTGATTTGACCATGGCAGGGGACTCATGGCCAGGTCAGTGGAAAGCTAGCCATCTCTTTAAATTTAAGTACAAGCCTATAGGTTCCCGAGGCAGGGCAAATAACACTTGAACTGGATTCAGAAGCCTTCGGAATTAATCTGGTATCTGGATAATCTGCTTCCCTAGACAGAAGATGGGGCGTTTGGACCTATATAGGGGCAGTAACTGTCTGGTCTGCACCCTGTCACACCCCTCACAGGATGACTGGGTGCTGCATGAGACAGTACCCTAACCCTGCAATCGTCCAGGCAATGGCTTGAACCCTGTAAGAGTTGGACATCTGGAGGCGGAGCAAGATGGCTGAGGAGTAGGAGACCTAGATTTCGTCTGGTCTCAGGAATTCAGCTGAATAGGAATCAAACCATTCTGAACACCTACAAACTCAACAGGAGATCGAACAGGAGAGTAGCAACAACTCTCTGAACAGAGAAGCGACCACTTACTGGAAGGTAGGACGTGCGGAGAAGTGAATCCGAGGCGATATTTGGGAGGATAGACGGCGGGGGAGGGGCCTCCGCCGGCCGCTTCTAGCAAGTGCTAGAGCCGCGGAGCACAAAATCGGACCTTTTAGAAGTTGGCTCCGCAGAGGGACATCGCTGCAGTGGCTAAGCGGGGGGTGGAATCCTCCCGGGACAGTGTGGTCTCAGGACCCTTGGGGTCACAGAGAGACCGGGGGTGCCTGAGTGCGCCAGAGCTCCCAGGTATCAGAGCGGGGAAGCCAGCTGCAGAGACAGAGCGGAGGCGCGGGCTCTCAGCTCGGGGTGGCCATAAACTGTGATCTGCGGCACAGTCGGGGCACGGCTCCCCCAGCAGGGACCCAACAAGCAGCAGATCCGGGGAGACTCCCCTTCCTTCCCGGGGAGGAGCGGTGCGGGAGCGCACTGCAGGGATCTGCTGGGTTTGGAGACTCCGCGCGGGGTCGGGTGCCAGAGATAGCAACGCTCGGTCACAGGCCGGGTGAGCACGGAGTGCGGCCGGAGACCGGGGACACGGAAGTGACTGCTTTTCTCTGGGGGCGCACTGAGGAGCGGGGCCCCGGGTTCTCAGCTCCTCCGAGTGGAGATTGGGAGGCCACCATTTCTGCCCTGGTCCTCTAAAGCTGTACCGAGAGCTTGCAGGGAACAAAAGCTCCTGAGGGCAAACCGGAGCAGCTTCCTTAGCCCGGACCGACAAGGGCGGGGCAATTCCGCCTCCGGCAAAGACATCTGGAAACCACAGCAACAGGCCCCTCCCCCAGAAGATCAGCACAAACAGCCAGCAAGCCAAGACCAAGTTGATCGATCAAGGAGAATAGGAGAACTCCAGCGCTAGGGGAATACTGCACATAGATTCATGGCTTTTTTTTTTTTTTTTTAACCATGATTCATTATTTCATCAAAGTTAATTTTTGTTGACTGTTTTTTTTTCATTTTTATTTTTCCCTTTTTCAACCAACATCTTATAAATCCCTTTTTTTAAAAAAAAAAAACCAAACATTTTTTATTTTTCATTTTTAGAGTCATATTTTATCCCTTCATAGTAGTTACCCTTATTTTTGGCATATATATATAAGTTGTTCTCTCTTTAAAATTTTGAGGTACACTTTCTTCTAACAGATCAAAATATACCCTAAATCACTAGTGTATGGCTTTGTTCTAGTCTCCTGCCTGATCACATTCTCTCCCTTTTTCCTTTTTTTTTTTTCTTAAATCTTCTTTCTTTTTTCAAACAACTTATCTTACCAAGTCCTTTTATAAAATCTTTTATAATTTTCATCTTTAAAGTCATCTTCCATCCCTTCATTGTATCAACCCTTATTTTGTACATATATGTCTTTCTTCCTTTAAAATTTTAGGAGGCACTTTTTTCTAACAGACCAAAATACGCCCAAAATCTAGTGTGTGGCACTGATCTATGCACTAGCCTGATCATATTTGATCATATTCTGCCTTTTTTGTATTGTTTTGTTTTTGTTTTTATCTTTTTTTTTCCTTTTTTTTTTCTCTTTCTTTTTTCTTTCTTTCCCTTTCTTTTCCCCTGGTTTCAGGTCTTTTCTGATTTGTATACAGTATATTTGCTGGGGACGTTGTAAACCTGTTAGCATTTTGTTCTCTCATTCATCTATTCTCCTCTGGACAAAATGACAAGACGAAAGAAATCACCTCAGCAAAAAGAACAAGAGGTAGTACCGTCAGCCAGGGACCTACTCAATATGGACATTAGTACGATGTCGGACCTAGAGTTCAGAATCATGACTTTAAAGATACTAGCTGGGCTTGAAAAAAGCGTGGAAGTTATTAGAGAAACCCTTTCTGGAGAAATAAAAGAACTAAAATCTAACCAAATCGAAATCAAAAAGGCTATTGATGAGGTGCAATCAAAAATGGGGGCACTAAATGCTAGGATAAATGAGGCAGAAGAGAGAATCAGCGATATAGAAGACCAAATGATGGAAAATAAAGAGACTGGGAAAAAGAGAGAGAAACAACTACAGGATCACGAGGGCAGAATTTGAGAGATAAGTGATACGATAAGACAAAACAACATTAGAATAATTGGGATCCCAGAAGAAGAAGAGAGAGAGAGAGGGGCAGAAGGTATACTGGAGCAAATTATAGCAGAGAACTTCCCTAATGTGAGGAAGGAAACAGGCATTAAAATCCAGGAGGCACAGAGAACCCCTCTCAAAATCAATAATAATAGGTCAACACCCCAACATCTAATAGTAAAACTTACGAGTCTCAGAGACAAAGAGAAAATCCTGAAAGCAGCTCGGGATAAGAGATATGTAACCTACAATGGTAGAAACATTAGATTGGCAACAGACCTATCCACAGAGACCTGGCAGGCCAGAAAGGACTGGCAAGATATCTTCAGAGCACTAAACGAGAAAAATATGCAGCCAAGAATACTATTATCCAGCTAGGCTATCATTGAAAATAGAAGGAGAGATAAAAAGCTTCCAGAACAAACAAAAACTAAAGGAATTTGCAAACACGAAACCAGCCCTCCAAGAAATATTGAGAGGGGTCCTCTAAGCAAAGAGAGAACCTAAAAGCAGCAAAGAGCAGAAACGAACACAGACAACAGACAGTTAACAGTCACCTTACAGGTAATACAATGGCACTAAATTCATACCTTTCAATAGTTACCCTGAATGTAAATGGGCTAAATGCCCCAATCAAAAGACACAGGCTATCAGATTGGATTAAAAAACAAGACCCATCAATATGCTGTCTGCAAGAGACTCATTTTACACCCAAAGACACCCCCAGGTTGAAAGTGAGGGGGTGGAAAACCATTTACCATGCTAATGGACACCAAAAGAAAGCTGGGGTGGCAATCCTTATATCAGACAAACTAGATTTTAAAACAAAGACTGTAATAAGAGATGAGGAAGGACACTATATCCTACTTAAAGGGTCTATCCAACAAGAAGATCTAACAATTGTAAATATCTATGCCCCGAACATGGGAGCAGCCAATTATATAAGGCAATTAATAACAAAAGCAAAGAAACACATTGACAACAATACAATAATAGTGGGGGACTTTAACACCCCCCTGACTGAAATGGACAGATCATCTAAGCAAAAGATCAACAAGGAAATAAAGACTTTAAATGACACACTGGACCAAATGGACTTCACAGACATATTCAGAACATTCCATCCCAAAGCAACGGAATACACATTCTTCTCTAGTGCCCATGGAACATTCTCCAGAATTGATCACATCCTAGGTCACAAATCAGGTCTCAATCGGTACCAAAAGATTGGGATCATTCCCTGCATATTTTCAGACCACAATGCTTTGAAACTAGAATTCAACCACAAGAGGAAAGTCGGAAAGAACTCAAATACATGGAGGCTGAAGAGCATCCTACTAAAGAATGAATGGGTCAACCAGGAAATTAAAGAAGAATTAAAAAAATTCATGGAAACCAATGAAAATGAAAACACAACTCTTCAAAATCTTTGGGATGCAGCAAAGGCAGTCCTGAGAGGAAAGTATATAGCAATACAAGCCTTTCTCAAGAAACAAGAAAGGTCTCAAATACACAACCTAACCCTACACCTAAAGGAGCTGGAGAAAGAACAGCAAATAAAGCCTAAACCCAGCAGGAGAAGAGAAATCATAAAGATCAGAGCAGAAATCAATGAACTAGAAACCAAAAGAACAGTAGAACAGATCAACGAAACTAGGAGCTGGTTCTTTGAAAGAATTAACAAGATTGATAAACCCCTGGCCAGACTTATCAAGAAGAAAAGAGAAATGACCCAAATCAACAAAATCATGAATGAAAGAGGAGAGATCACAACCAACACCAAAGAAATACAAACAATTATAAGAACATATTATGAGCAACTCTATGCCAGCAAATTAGATAACCTGGAAGAAATGGGTGCATTCCTAGAAATGTATCAACTACCAAAATTGAACCAGGAAGAAAGAGAAAACCTGAACAGACCTATAACCACTAAGGAAATTGAAACAATCATCAAAAATCTCCCAAGAAACAAAAGCCCAGGGCCAGATGGCTTCCCAGGGGAATTCTATCAGACATTTCAAGAAGAATTAATACCTATTCTCCTGAAACTGTTCCAAAAAATAGAAATGGAAGGGAAACTTCCAAACTCATTTTATGAGGCCACCATTACCTTGATCCCAAAACCAGACAAAGACCCCATCAAAAAAGAGAATTACAGACCAATATCCTTGATGAACATGGATGCAAAAATTCTCACCAAAATACTAGCCAATAGGATCCAACAGTACATTAAAAGGATTATTCACCAGGACCAAGTGGGATTTATTCCTGGGCTGCAAGGCTGGTTCAACATCCGCAAATCAATCAACGTGATACAATACATTAACAAAAGAAAGAGCAAGAATCATATGATCCTCTCAATAGATGCAGAAAAAGCATTTGACAAAGTACAACATCCTTTCTTGATCAAAACTCTTCAGAGTATAGGGATAGAGGGTACATACCTCAATATCATAAAAGCCATCTATGAAAAACCTACAGCGAATATCATTCTCAATGGGGAAAGGCTGAGAGCTTTTCCCCTAAGGTCAGGAACGCGGCAGGGATGTCCACTCTCACCACTGCTATTCAACATAGTATTAGAAGTCTTAGCCACAGCAATCAGACAACAAAAAGAAATCAAAGGCATCCAAATCGGCAAAGAGGAAGTCAAACTCTCACTCTTTGCAGATGATATGATACTGTATGTGGAAAACCCAAAAGACTCCACCCCAAAACTGCTAGAACTCATACAGGAATTCAGTAAAGTAGAAGGATACAAAATCAATGCACAGAAATCAGTGGCATTCCTATACACCAACAACAAGACAGAAGAGAGACAAATCAAGGAGTCGATCCCATTTACAATTGCACCCAAAACCATTAGATACCTAGGAATAAATCTAACCAAAGAGGCAAAGGATCTGTACTCAGAAAACTATAAAATACTCATGAAAGCAACTGAAGAAGACACAAAGAAATGGAAAAACGTTCCATACGCATGGATTGGGAGAATCAACATTGTGAAGATGTCAATGCTACCTAGAGCAATCTACACATTCAATGCAATCCCCATCAAAATACCATCCACTTTTTTCACAGAAATGGAACAAATAATCCTAAAATTTGTATGGAACCAGAAGAGACCCAGAATAGCCAGAGGAATACTGAAAAAGAAAAGCAAAGCTGGCGGCATCACAATTCCGGACTTCCAGCTCTATTACAAAGCTGTCATCATCAAGACAGTATGGTACTGGCACAAAAACAGACACATTGATCAATGGAACAGAATCGAGAGCCCAGAAATGGACCCTCAACTCTATGGTCAACTTATCTTTGACAAAGCAGGAAAGAATGTCCAATGGCAAAAAGACAGTCTCTTCAACAAATGGTGTTGGGAAAATTGGACAGCCACATGCAGAAGAATGAAACTGGACCATTTCCTTACACCACACACAAAAATAGACTCCAAATGGTTGAAAGACCTAAACGTGAGACAGGAGTCCATCAAAATCCTAAAGGAGAACACAGGTAGCAACCTTTTCGACCTTAGCCGCAGCAACTTCTTCCTAGAAACATCGCCAAAGGCACGGGAAGCCAGGGCAAAAATGAACTATTGGGATTTCATCAAGATAAAAAGCTTTTGCACAGCAAAAGAAACAGTCCACAAAACCAAAAGACAACCGACAGAATGGGAGAAAATATTTGCAAATGACATATCAGATAAAGGGCTAGTATCCAAAATCTATAAAGAACTTATCAAACTCAACACCCAAAGAACAAATAATCCAATCAAGAAATGGGCAGAAGACATGAACAGACATTTCTCCAAAGAAGACATCCAAATGGCCAACAGACACATGAAAAAGTGCTCCACATCGCTCGGCATCAGGGAAATCAAAATCAAAACCTCAATGAGATACCACCTCACACCCGTCAGAATGGCTAAAATTAACAAGTCAGGGAACGACAGATGTTGGCGGGGATGTGGAGAAAGGGGAACCCTCCTACACTGTTGGTGGGAATGCAAGCTAGTGCAACCCCTCTGGAAAACAGTATGGAGGTTCCTCAAACAGTTGAAATTAGAGCTACCGTTCGATCCAGCAATTGCACTACTGGGTATTTACCCCAAAGATACAAATGTAGGGACCCGAAGGGGTACGTGTACCCCAATGTTTATAGCAGCAATGTCCACCATAGCCAAACTGTGGAAAGAGCCAAGATGCCCACCGACAGATGAATGGATAAAGAAGATGTGGTATATATACACAATGGAATATTATGCAGCCATCAAAAGGAATGAGATCTTGCCATTTGCAACGACGTGGATGGAACTGGAGGGTGTTATGCTGAGTGAAATAAGTCAATCAGAAAAAGACATGTATCATATGACCTCACTGATATGAGGAATTCTTAATATCAGGAAAGAAACTGAGTGTTACTGGAGTGGTTGGGGGTGGGAGGGATGGGGTGGCTGGGTGATAGACATTGGGGAGGGTATGTGCTACGGTGAGTGCTGTGAATTGTGCAAGACTGTTGAATCACAGTTCTGTACTTCTGAAACAAATAACGCAACATATTTTAAGAAAAAAGAAAAAGAAGAAGATAACAGGAGAGGAAGAAAAGGGGAGTATGTCAGAGGGGGAGACGAACCATGAGAGATGATGGACTCTGAATAACAAACTGAGGGTTCTAGAGGGGAGGGGGGTAGGGGGATGGGTTAGCCTGGTGATGGGTATTGAGGAGGGCACGTTCTGCATGGAGCACTGGGTGTTATGAACAAACAATGAATCATGGAACACTGCACCAAAAACTAATGATGTAATATATGGTGATTAACATAACAATAAAAAAAAAAAGAGTTGGACATCTGAATGGAACTGGCCAACTTTACACATGAAGCTTGTGTAAGCACTCTGCTTTTATTAACTTGTCTAACCCCCAAGGAAAATCATGTTAAATGAAACCTTACAGGGCTCACCTCTCCAACGTTCCTTTTATGTTCAGGTCAGATTAAGGCATGATGCTTGCACCCTTACATAGCATTGTATTATGTGCCCCCCTTTTCTGTGAGGCGAGTCATGTTCCACTTAAAAAAATTGAAAAATAAAAACTTAAACACCAGAAAGCAACCATCTACATACAGGTGGACTTATGCACACAGTGCTTTATCTAGGAGGCTCTCTCTCACCAAGGGGAACTTCAGGAAGCGGCAGCTACAGACCACTAAACTACCCATTACTCCAGGCCATCTCCCTGGCAAAGCGGAATCCCCCCCCATGTAAACAGCTCTCTCTAAAGTGGGGAACCCCACTCCTGGAACATGGCCTATCAAGTTGAACTGTGCTTCTCATCCATTCCTGATACCAATCTTTGAACTCCTGGCCAAGAGTAAGGAAAGGCCAGCAGGAGGGGAGGAGATCAGCTTTTGGTAGCTATGAAACAAAGTGGTATTTGGGAACAAGCCAGCAACTGTTGAAAAGAATATGGACTCCCACGTATGGGAGCTGAACAGGAGACAAGCCTTTAGATTCCACCCTTCTTTGGTTACACATTCATGTTTCTGGGTTTTGTGGAGAAAACATACTCCACAAAGGAATGGGGCGTTTAAAAACTACTTTTAGCCTGAGATATTGAGCAGATTTCATATATGTCATCCACTCCCTTCTAGATTTTTAAGAGTCTCGGGGAAATTTATGGTCTTCAAGTGCAAAAAGGTTAGAAACGAAGGTGTTTGTGAGTTTATGCTTGATGTTAAGAAGCATCTCCTGGAGGACCCATGCACTAGCAATAAATCTGAGTGAGGACCCCGGGAACACATCAAGAAGAGGATAGGACTCTCCCCTGGGGCTCAAGCTTTATTGTTGGATGCCCCCAGCAGGCCCTGTCGACTCAGAGCAAAACTGTGGCCGTGGGTGGGGAGGGAAGAGCTCACGCTTGTCACAACAGACCTCATCCAAGAACCTCAAGTGTTTCATCTAGGAATCTCACCCACAACACACTCCTGGAAGGTGCGAGAGCATTCTAAATACAGATGGTGAAAGTCAGAGCAGGAGGTGCAGAAGCCAGAGGGCCAGGATATCTGTGGAACACCACCCCGGGCTGCTCTTTTCTTCCGGTTTCCAGGATAGGATATTGTGGTCATGATGTGGCCAGGAGGATGACAGCTGGGTGAAAAATGACGAAGAAATGCGTGCACAAGAGTTATTTCAAATACTGACAAACCGTGTTCTGCATCCACTGATTCAAAGGGACCCATGTTCTCAGGGAAAAATATTCATCCGCGAAGAGCTTCTCATCAAGATTTCTGCCCAATAGATGTCCCCCGGAATGGCCAAAGCCCCTCTTAGTCAGCAGTACTTGCTAAACTGAATCACTACAGGGAGTTAATTTTTCCCCTTGTCAATATTTCAGAAAGCTATTTTTAAAATCTTATTTTTAAACACATATTAGTACTTCTAATTGGTAGAGACAAACTCGATACTCAGATCTACAGAAGAGCTCTGTCCAAAACACAAAATTCACAAATACAACTTCCAATTTTCTAGGAGCCCCTTAAGAAAGTAAAAGTAAACAAATGAAATCAACCTTCATGTATTTTATTTATTTAACCCAATATATCTAAAATATGATTTCAACATGTAATCAATATAAACATTTGATTAATGATCTACGTTACCCTTAATTTAAAGACAAATGACTTAGGAAATATATCATGTAAGTTTAATGTTTTTGTTTTTGTTTTTGTTTTGTACTAAGTGTCTTTGAAATCTGCGGAGTATTTTTCAGCACATCCCAATCAGAATGCTATAATCCAACAGCTCAAGAGCCGCACACTGTGGTTACCGTGATACACAACACACACACACCATGTGAATATGGGGGAGTCGAGCCATTTCTTGTACTAAAGGCATTCTGAGAGCTGAGGGACTCTTTCTTGGCACTTGGTTTTTGCGCTTCAGAAAAAGGAACGATGGACGGACACGTGGACACACACATACACATACCCAGAGTATTTTTTTTAAAAGTAATCCCACTTAGCTAGAGGTTCTTCCACTACCTTTAATTATTTATAACAGTTCTCAGTATGAGCCTGGAAAAGTCTTCAGGCCAATATAAATAACTCCCAAAGCTCATGAACACTACTTGGTTGAAGAAAAGTGTAGTCAGTCCTCTTTCCCCAAAACAAGAAAACATAAACCCAGCTGTAAGAGCTGAAGGTCCTCAACTCATAGCCGACCAAGCTGCACTCTCTGCAAGGCCTCCACTAGGAGGGGCTCAAGAAGAAGCAGCTGCCGGCCACGAGCACTCACAGGGTTTGGCCATTTCACAAGCAAGCTGGACTTCCTCACTAAGCTGGGCTCCTTGTGAAGTGGCAAATACCAATTCTAGCCTCAGGCACTTCACCCTGCCCCATCTCCCTATTCGTCTCTGACTTCTGGGCCAGGTAGTCTGGGGGATGAGCCTCACTGCCAATGGTCACGAGGCAGGGCTTTCCCACTCGTGCATGTAATAAAGGAGAAAACTGAGTGCTTAGAAGAGATTGGGGACAAATAGTAAATCTGCTGGCTATCCCATGGCTAACAGTATTTTTAAATTCGCCATTCCTCACCAAAGTATTTTTTCCATAAAATTCAGCAGTAAGAAACTGAAAACTAAAGGAAGGGTGGGACCCAAAGACTTGTCTATTACTGAGCTTCCAGAGATGCCTTCACTATTCTTTTGACAGCTGTTGACTTGTTCCCAAATGCCACTTTGCTTCCTTCCTTGTAACGGTTACACAGCCCCTCACCCACTAGCCTCTTTGGGTTTCCTCGCTCTGCTTCTGCCTCCCATGTTACCTGGGGGCTGTCACTCTTGCCTCTGGCTAATACTGTTGGTGACCCTCTCTTATGGGGGGCACTTGACAGGGTTGACTTTGAAACTGCCCACAATGAGCCATGTAATACTGGCTGAACATGAAGGTTCTGGACAGACTTAGCAGCTATGCAGCCTGGACCACTCCAAGCCTCAGTTCTGCAATCTATAAAACAGACCTATGCTGCCCACAGTTTTGAGGAATGAATGAGGAAATCATGCAAAAAGCTTATGACCATGCATTAAACACGAACTCTTTTTGCATTACAACCACTCTTAGGAGATGGTAGGTCAGTTCTGCAGGATTTCTCACAAATGAAAAAGGAAGGGTCCAAGCCCTGATATGTCTGATTTCCAAATCCAGCCAAGTTTTCCAGAGAGAGAGAGAGAGAGAGAGAGAGAGAGAGAGAGAGAAAGGGTATCTTTCTCGGTGCTCAGCATTGATGGGGGAGTTAAAACATCTGGCACACTGTTAGACCTGGTTTTGAAGTTCATCTCTAACAGACAGCAGCTGGGTAACCTTGGCAAACTTACCTAACGTCTCTGAACATGCTTTCTCATCTGGAAAGTGGGAATGAGAGGAACAGTACATATCTCACAGGGTCACTAAGAGGATGAAATAACAAGGTGTTTAGCAGATACCACACAGGTGCTCAGTAAACCAAGGCTGTTACGTACTCTGTGCTCTGAATTGGGGCTGTCCATTCTAACCCTGGCTGAATCCAGAGCTGCAAACGCTCTTGGGTTGTGTGCTGAAAGTTTTACACAAAACACAGTTTCTTTCCAAAGAGATGTTTTTTAAAGTGCTGTAACATGCATGCTTGAGGAAAACAGCAAATGGCAAAGAACATCAGGTAAGGATCTTAAATATGAAACTACTAACAAGCTGGAACTCAGGCAGTTAAGCGTCTCTTGGTTTCGGCGCAGGTCACAATCTCCGGGTGGTGGGGCCAAGCCCCATGTCCAGCTCCACGCTCAGTGCAGAGTCTACTTGGCATTCTCTCTCTCCCTCTGCCCCTTCCCCCAACACACACACTCTCTCTCAAATAAATAAATAAATCTTAAAAAAAAAAGAAAACCTTAGTCACTTTCTGAGCCCGGTCTTCACTGAGTATAACATATAACCATGCTAGTCAAGGAGAATCATGGAGAATCTTCCTGCAAGGAGGTTCACCGGCTTTTGCTCTGTCCGTGGTTCTGAACGGGCAGCTCTCCAGAACAAAGTGAAGAAATGAATAAAGGTATCCAGTACATCATTGTCCTCCTCTGGCTCCAGCCCTCTCATTCACAGGCTGAGCTGTTCTCAGATCTATTCAGATGGGAACCATATTATGTAAGAGTCAATAATCTTTATGGTAACTCTGCAGTGAAAGTGTCATTTGTTGTAATGAACACTGATCATAAGTTAAGCCCCTAGCTACTCTCTCTGTTATTTTTCATTATTCTGTTCCTTGCTCTGTTATATTTCAGGAGTACTGAGGGAATTCATCCAACTATGTTCGCTAGTCAGCTCTTCGTTACTCAGATTAGATTCTGCTAAGATGCAACGAAGCAATTTGCAAACACACTGATTCTTAAGGAAATGCATCAGACGCTGGTTATACGTTCTCCTCGCGGATGCCAGTGTGCGCCCGCCCCTCCCTGGTTATTTGTCCCCCTTAATTTGCTATTTTCCTCTCTATTTATCTTCCACTCAATTCACAGTATGGTTCTCTGGGCCCAAATCCGAGAGACTATTAAAGTGTTTCTGGGTATTTTTTTCCTCCAGTAATGATTCTTTGTTCAATTCGACACCCAGAATAATGTTTCCAAAATCATCATTGCCTTTCACATAGCTCTCACTTGCAAACACCACTCTGCTTACATTACAGTCATACCCCCTCCGGCTGCTTTAAAGGGCACTAACTCCAAAAGGCACACCAGTGAGGGAGAACTGGAAGTTTTCCATTTCTTCAAAACCCAGTATGAAAAATTCATTTTGCATGTTGGTATATTAAGCTCGAGAGTGGAATTTCCATATGCCTCTGTGCTTCATGCTCTTGGACTTACTTGCTTACAAGCAGGGTGGGAGTCCTCAGAGAGCCCACGTCACTGCCAGGCCTCAGGGGTCACCAGCACAAAGGCATGGAGACTGCGTGGGCTGGATTTTCGGCCACCAACACTTGTGGGCTTTACTGCTCTTCCTGATTCTGACGCTTCAGTCCATCCTCCTCTGAGACTGGGCACCTTCCCTGTTCATTAGGCCATTATGTTTCATCGTGAGAATAATTTAAAACATTAAGAATGAAAAAAAAATGGCATGTGCAGGCACCAAAGTTCTGGGTTTGCCACCCTGCATATCTTTTTAGGGCAGACTTGGCTGGAAATGTTCCTTTTCCGGAGAAATCTAGCTCAATGAGCTGAAATATATTCAGATAGGCAGGCTAGAGTAATGCCGTGTTCTCTTTTACTGTATGTTCTCCTGATACACATCAGACAAAAGCCGAGAAGCAGCTTTGATTAAAATGTCTACAGCTCTTTAAAAATATTAAAACCTTTCTTTTCCAGACATGATCCAGTGCTTCTGGTGAGTGCAGATGCACGTGAAGATCACGTGTACTGTGAACATACGTCAAGCAATCCCACGCCAGGTCATGCTCCTTGGAAATTTTGTAGTTGTGGGGAGGGTGGGCAGAGAATTGGGGCCAAAAAAATAAGAGTTCAAGATACGGGTTAGGAGGTTAATTCCTTTAAAGTTGAGATGAGCCATATGTACGCTAACATTAGCAACAAGAAGGACAAAATTGGTAAACGAAGCTCCCCTGTACTTGAGGGAAATAATCACGCTGAGTAGTTAATTAACCCAAATCTCAGTTTCACATTAGGTGCAACACATGGAAACAGTAAACAAGCAAAAGCATCAGAAAATTTTAGCAGATATTAAATTAGGAAACATCTAGCATTTGACAAGTACACCTACACACACCAGAAGCTCAAAAGAGGCTCGCTAACGATGGTCTGATCGATTAACCCCCCATTCAAGAGGAATCACCAAGGAATACATCGCCATACAGAACCTGTCTGAGCCTCAGTTCACTCCTATGTGAAACAGGCATTCTCCATGCCACCTGAGAGCGTGAGTTATGAGGACCAAGCATCAGGTACTTGGCACCTGAACGTGGTTCTCCCTGAACATGCAAGGAAAAACTACCCAAAGAATCCATTCAAAGCGCACCTATCTGTTATCACATAGTAAGACATTAAGAATGAATGGAAGCACATAGATGGAAGGGTGTTGCAATGAAAATAATACGTGAGACAACACTTGTGTCGTTTCAAAACATGTTCTACGCAGGCTGCCGGCAAACCATTATCGACCTGGCTTATGTAGCCGGGCCAGCCATGTCTTTCCTTCACGGTCTTGCCGATCTGGTCCGGGTTACAAGTCCCCACTAGTGAAAAAGTTGGTGGTGACATGGTCCATTGTGAATTACCCTTCTGTGACATCAGGAGCCGCTGTCGCCGAGAGAGAACTACTCTAGGCCTGTGGCAAGTCCCCTGCCCTCTCCTCTCGCAGGAAAGGCTTCCCCTCATCCCAGATGCACTCGTATTAAGAAAGAAACAGTTAACGACAAATGAAGGGAGGAGTAGCCCCACTGCCTGTTTCCGTCAGTACGTACTTCTGCTGGGTACACCATGGCAATGTCCTGCATGTTTCCTTCAGCAAAAGGTGGCAGGCCAGACCTCCGCTCCAAGGTACAGCAAATCAGCTCGGAAAGACCGCCGACCCCAGATGCAGGGGCACACAGACATTTATTTGTAATGTGCCAAACATGGACGCTCCCTGGCTAGAAGTGGAGAGAGAAACTTAACTCTGACAGTAATCCCAGCTACATCTGCCTTCATTTTTAGCTTCCAAATTTCATTTCCAAAAGAAAAAGAAATACATTACAACCCATTTAGAAATCGGAACTGGGCTAAAAGGAAAACTGCCAGAAGTCTCCTACCTCAGCATAATTTCTACCAGCATTTTTGTAAATCTAAGTTTTCATCCAAAGTATTTTTTTAAATAGTAAGCATACTTTATGTTGTAATTAGGTTTGTACTTTTTTTATTTTTTTAAGATTTTTTTACTTTTGGGTAATCTCTACACCCAACGTGGGGCTCGAACTCACAACCCCGAGACCCAGAGTCACAGTCTCTACTGACTGAGCCAGTGGGGTGTCCCTAGGTTTGTTTGTTTGTTTATTTATTTATTAAAGATTTTATTTATTTATTTGACAGAGAGAGACAGCGAGAGAGGGAACACAAGCAGGGGGAGTGGGAGAGGGAGAAGCAGGCTCCCCACTGAGCAGGGAGCCCGATGTGGGGCTCGATCCCAGGACCCTGGGATCATGACCTGAGCCGAAGGCAGATGCTTAACGACTGAGCCACCCAGGCGCCCCCCCCCCCAGGTTTATTATTTTAAAAAGATGTTACTGCATCAGCAGTTGCCGCAAATAATAAACACAATCACTGACAGGCTACCTGTGAATCCATACTGCATTTCAACATTAAGGCAAATATTTCTTTGTTTTGGGGACAGATTGTTTCCAATACTCTGTTTTAACATAATAGCATCTTTAGCAATGTGGTTTTGGGCAAGCCACCTGACCTAGCTAAGCTTCAGTTTTTCTCAATGGGGAAAAAAAAGAGATAAATGATATTAAGCAGCATCATTACAGACTTTTGTTAAAGTTAAAGAGATCATACATTTAAAACAGTATCTCACAAAAATGTAGGCCTCTGCTGATGTGGTAACACAAGAAGTCACGTTCCATAATGAAGCGTATCTGCACGTAAGTCAGAAACACACGAGGAGGGAAAGGAAGATCTAGTCTTTCGTTCACCAAGAAGAGCCCTTGAGGAAGTGACAACCACTGGGGAGAGCCAACGTGCCCTTACAGAGAAAGGACTGTCAGGTGTGTCCCGAGCAGGTCTCAAGAGAGGCCAGGGCCACTTCCATTTGGGGGATAAGGGAGTTACGTGCGCAGTCACAAAAATGCTAAAACATGGTCTCAAAAATTGCAGTATCTTTTAAATATGCATACCTAACAGTGACAATTTAACACAATAACGACAACAAGGACAGTAAAAGCAACATGATGGCTTATATGTAAACACAGTGGTACTCGACCAGGCCTGATTTCCCCCTCCACCAAGGGTCTTTTTGGCAATGTCTAGAAACATCTTTGGTTGTCCCAGCTGGTGGTGGAGGGTGGGGTGGGGCTGGCATCTAGTGGCTAGAGGCCAGGGATGCTGCTAACCGTCCTACAACACACAAGACAGTCTCCAACAAAAAATTATCTAGCCCAAAAGTCAATTATTGAGGTTGAAAAATCCTGATGTAAACAAAACTTATAAGTAAAATTAAACCTGAACCTTCCTTAATATTAAAGCCAGGAAGAAGTGGGTCTGTTTCCCTGACCCCACCTCAGCCCCTTGGATACAACATCTTTCCCCCAAGTTATGTCTCTCAAAGGTGTTCTGAGAGAGGACTGCACATGTACACACACAAGCTTCAAATTTTAATCACTATGTACGTATTTTTATTAATTGTAAGTGATGCCAATGTATCATCTAGAATACTGCTAAACTGTTTCATTTAAAAATAAAGTTAAGAATGTGAATTGATTTAAGGAAAACCACTAAACCTTATAACAACTTAGGTGCTATCTGGATATGGCAAAAGTCACTCTCCTAGAGAACAGTGTTTCCGTACACATTATTCTTTGTACAGATTCCATTCGAGGCTGACACTGACGTGAGGTTAGTAAAATTCCCTGAGTTACGTAACGGAAAGAAAAACACAGACCTACTATTTCCAAAGTTTCTTTTTCTCTGAAGGGAACTGAGCTTTTAGTAATAATCAGAGATTTCGGAACCAGGCTATCGGGGCAGCGTTCCAAAGACAGGAACTGATCAGGAATTTACCAAAAGCAGCAGGTAGGATTCTGGAAAATGCCCCGTGAAAGAGTTTCTTAGTTGGGAAGAGGACTGTTCTGGATACCTGGGTGTAGAGAAAAAGGCTGTTTATAAACTAGGTCTAGAGAGAGTTCACACACACACACACACACGCAGGTGTGACCTGGATGGAAATTAGCACTCAGAAGAGATGTAAAACCTCCAAGTTCAATGGCTTAGTGTGAGGAGAGAGAAGCATACGTTACTCAGCCCCCTAGAGAGGAGTTCACATCTACAGAGAATAAGCCCTCCTCAGTGACCATGTGTCAGGCTCAGAGTTAAGGATTCTAGCCCGAGAGCTCTCTGTGGATCCTGCGAAGGAAGGGCTCCCCAAGAAAGTCAGTGAAGTGGGGTGGAGACTTGCAGATTTCTGCATTGGGAAGGCTGCAGCTGCCACAGCGCTAGGTCAGGTGCTTTCACGAAGGTGTCATGACAGTTTAACTGCAGATTCAACTCAGCAATCTGAATTTCTAGGTATGAAATGAAGAGAGAATTGCAAATTGAACTACAATTCGAGCTTGACAAAAAAAAAAAAAAAAACACTGCAAAAATTAACACTGTCAGGAAAGTCAAAAGAAAGCCCATTACAACTTAATCTTCATAAAATCCTTCCTCAATTGCTAGTGACGCAAGGAACTAGAATTCAATGGATATTAACACATCAATGTCAAAAGAGACTTAGAATGCAGACACAGGGCCAGAGATTTTGAGGTGCTTTCCATTAAGCCCCTTGTTCCAGGTACCATTTTATTAAGGAGCTGAGTGGTCACGCCAGGAACACACAGCGCACCGAGTCTCTGCTCCAACTGCCGCCCCTGCCCTTGCGCTCGGGGTACCAGGAATCCGCCGGAGGCCACGCTTGAGCGTGTGTGCAGGCGGAAGCAGCTCCAAGGGCATCACTCCTGCACCAGCTGGTGGACAGGCTAGGCACTGATGAGCTGGAGTGCATGTACCAGGGTGATGCCCAGGACTCCCCTTTCTGGTCCAGCCGGCCTGCTCCCTTTCCTTTCTCCTCTGGGGCTGCCCAGGGCTCCGTAACCATTGGAAATCGTCTACTCCTCTTCAGAGCCCAGCTGTAGCCCTCCGATTGCTACCCAGGACTGCTGCCTGACAGCCTGTCCTCAACCTTTTGGTCCACGCCACTGTACCTGGGGACATGATGCTCTCCCAGAGCTCACACTGGCTTGCCCCTGAGAACCCAGCAGGGGCGGGGCACTGCGTGGTTTGAAAAATCTCCCTCCCACCGCACTGTGGCCATCCCGTTCTACCTAGATACCCTCTGGGGCATTTGACTTCACGGTCCTGACACTGGCTCGACGCTGGTGCACACTCCTCGAACCAGTGGAGACCCGGAAGGCCAAGACGGTATCTTATAAATCTCTGTCCACATAGCCTGGTCCTGTATCCACAAAGTATACTTAACTACATAATTGCTCGTGTGCTGATTGATTAAAAGAGGCTCAGATTTACTCCCTTCCCAGGTTCCTAAGAAGAAATATACCATGAAACTGAAGGATACAGCTGGCTTCCTAATTAATATTAGTCACCTGGCAGTTCTTAATTAAGAACTCTAAAATAAAGACCCACCTTTCTACCATGCCAAGTAGATACCACCCTCATTAGTATTTAAGAGCTGTAACCAAGGCTTCATTTTTATGCTCTTTTCTCTGCCCTGCCAGATGGGAACATTAGCTGCATAGTATTTATTAATATAATAAACAAAGACAAGTGCAAAAGCTTGGGGGAAATTCAGGCAGAATTCGTCACTGTACTCCTTGAGCACAAGCTCTACGTGTAAGCGGAAGGAAGACTTCTCTTGTCCTGCTCCCAAGAAGGAGACAAGGCTCCCTACAGGAAGCAGCTCTCTGCCCCCGTCACCACCTACAAAGAGCTTCTGTCCCCTGCGGGTCCAGTGGAGGGTCCCCAGGCCTGCCCCTGGGGTTTCATGACATTCTGAGGGGCAACCCTTGCCTGTCCATACCTACTGTGGCTTGGAAAGGCTGGGATGCTGACTTTTTAAACTGGAAAAGATCTCAAAAGAGAAAAGGTACTGTCCCTTTCAAGACGGTCACACGGTCACTGTGGGCAGCAAAGCAGAGTTCCGGTGAGAAGAGAGACCCCAGTGTGTTCTGTCTGGGCAGCACACGACATTGTCTAGCTCTGTGTGTGTGATCATCAGGAATGAACTGGTGAGCGTTCCTTTTTTCCTGTCCCTCCAAGGGGGAACCACTGAGTGACCCACATCCGTGTCCTAGTATAACGGTGTCTGCTTTCACTCTCAAAAGTGGCCTCTTCTGGCCAATCAACTATTTGGTCACCTTATTTATCAGGTAATGAGAAAGTAAAAGGATGTCTGGAAGAGATGGGTGAATGGTAACAACAGGTTATACATGCTCCCTATTCCTGATGGCCCAGCTCTAAGAAGTAGGGGCAGGAGCCTGCTCTTTGAAGTCAAAATGAATGTGAAATCCAGTTTCTCATAGGCCGAGCAACCTTGGGGAAGAGGCTCAGACTCAAGCTTCCCAATTAGAGTTAAGGGAATAGACAGAATTACATGGCAGGTTTGTTGTGAACATTCGATCATGCATCAAAACACCTGGACACAGGAGATAGTCAGCAGGGGGTTTTCACTAAAACTCACGTCACAATTCTGAGAAATGACCCAGAAAGCCTACCTGTGTTTCAACATGGGTTAAATGCAAGGACTCTGGAGTCAAGGGGCATAGTCTAGATCCCAACTATACTATTTCCTGGCTATGTGCCTTTGGGAAAACTACTGAGTTTCAGTTGCCACATGTGAAAGACAAGAGTTGAAAGCAGGGTATCCTTCCCTCCTGGAGTGGCCATGACCCCTTGGAGACTTTCCAGAAATCGGTGGGGGTGTTTGTGGTTGTCCTAATGACTGGAGGGCTATAGTGGCATCTACTGGATGAAGGTTCAGGATGCCATGTCTTTCAATAGAGCCAGACCTGCTCCCTTTATAGAATGGTCTCCAGCATTACAGGAGTTCTCAATGTCCACAGGACATTTGTGTGGGTGGAAACCCTAGAACCGAAATTTGTCTTGTGGAGGAACACGAAGTATTTTCTGTCCAGGATCAATGTATACTCGACACTCCAGCAATGCAATTTTTGTGCAAATCGAGATGAGGCTGTATTTTGCTATAGTTTTAGAGCTTTGTTGAGAACTGTTCACCATCTTGGAAAGCCATGTCGCTGACATCGAGACCTCCGCAAGCACGTGAGTAGCTAGTCTGTCATAACTCTATCAGCCTGCCGTCAGAGCTGCCAAAGTCACAGAGAGGACTTCCATGCACAGGTGCAAACATCTGACTACTACTCCCCATCCTCTAGGGTAGCCAGGAGCGAGCATTTATATATTGAAGGTATTCAGTAATAAACCATACTCCTTTTATTTCTCCATTATGTGACAGTAGGAAAATGAGAATGACTTCTTAAAAGACGACACGTGTAGGTTATGAAAGATTTGAGAAATGGTGCTGTTTCTCGTAGGGCTGCCGTGAAGTTAAACGTGGTACTGGAATCAGAGCCCAGCATGGAGTAAATGCTCAAGAAACGGTAGCTACTTTTAATATTGTTTTTTTGTTTTGTTTTGTTTTTTATTTGCATTTATTCTGTGCAGAATTTACTCCCGGGCCCTAAGTTTTTGTTTCTTCAGTTTCTTCTGGGGTATCTTTTTCTTCTGTGCAACCTCCTCTTCTGGTTTAGGAACAATCTGCTCTTTTTCAGTAAGGATCATCTCAGTGTGGCTGGGAGAGCTCATGTATGGGTTAATCCGACCACGGGCCCTGTACGTTCTATGCCGCATCCTGGGGGCTTTGTTCACCGGGATGTGCTCAATGACCAGAGAATCAACATCTAAATCCTTAAGTTCAGCATTACTCTCTGCATTTTTAAGCATGTGCGGTAAAAATTCAGCAGTCTTCTTGGGCCACCGACCCTGTGTCCAGCCCCACTGTTTGGTCTGGGCACACCTACCAACTCCTCCACTGTAGCGATGAAATGGCACACACTGCTTCTGTAAAGTGACGTCTTTCAGATACTTGGTGGCTTTTTGGATACGCATACCCTTGATGGCCCGGGCAGTTTCACGTACATTCTTAAAGTGAACACAAAGATTTGAACCTCTTGATTTACATGATTTCGTAGGGTTTTCTGGGTCAAGTGAATAGCGAACCATTTTCAGAGGTCACCTCAGGCCACTTAGGGGAAGGGGAAGAGCAGTGGCTCCTGGGAGAATTCATGAGAACTCTTAATATTGTTAATGTTACCAGTAGCCCCGCTTTCCACCTAACTTCTGATTAACTGCTCCTAGAAAATGAAACTCACTTCCTGGTTCTCCAGCTACTCTATCCAGAGGTGAGACTGGTAGTGGTGAAGGGCATTCTTCCCTGCATCAGAGGGAGACTAGTAACACATGGCAAGATGCCCAGAAGGAAGAGAGACTTTTCCCAATAGCTCTGACACTCACAGGGGGTACTTCATTAGCCCGTCTATTACAAACCGCTTAAGACACATATTTATTGGCAGCAATCTGCCAATTGATTAAACATCTCAATATATGAAGCTGACTTTACATTAATTAGCAGTTTGGAGAACATGATCCTAGAAGTTACGATGGATAGCTTTGGAAATCCTTGCAACACTTCATTTACTTTAACCTTCTGTAAAATATCAACACACTATAAAAACAAGGAGTTAGTAATAATCTTCCTCCTCATCAGAACACATTATGTACACACACGTATTAACACACTTACATTCTCACATTTCACAATAGATTCGATTTATAGTATAATCCGTTTATGTTTTGTACGTAATACTTAATTTTTTCAATATAAATCTTAAAACCTCACTGAACACATCATATAACTGCCTCTAAATGAGCTAACCTTCAACTTTCACTTGTTAGGCAGAATCTAACAATCTAGATTGCAAGAAATTTTACATTTTTCTTGCACGTTCTATAAAATTTTGTGCATTTACAAAACAGCCACGAGAAGGTAGGAAAGGCATTCCTTGCTGCCTGCTGTGTATTTGTTCTTAATGATAAAGATGAGTAATTATTTTATAGGACACATGTGATTTTTCACTTTGGAGCTGTTTTATAAGAAGTATGAACTTTTAGGGGAAAGACAAAGGGGTCGGGAATCCCGCGATTAGCTCAAAATAATAACCTTGAGAAGTCTGGTTTGTAACTAAGTTTTAGGCTTCTCTCTTTTTATTAATTCTTACTTTTTACTAGTTGGACTTCACTGTTTGAACTTCTAAGCAACCGGGGATGGTTTTTTTCTAACGTAAAAACAAAAAAACCCTTTCTTCCTCCACCATATAAAAAGCAGGGTTCACGGAAAAAGATTTTTCTATTTACAGCTTCTCTTGCATTCGGGTCACGTTCATTCCCCCCTGAGTGTCCCGTTCTTCAGTACCTTACTTACACACACTCCTCAAATGCTTCACTCCTGGCCACAGCGCTATTAGCGTGGTCACCGTGACATGACAGTCAACTGTGTCCTTCGGCCAAGCAGCACAGGGTTCGCGAGGAGTCCTGCCAGGTGTGCAAAGCTCCCAAACTTCAGTGCGCACAGCAGTCACCTGGGGAACCAGTGCTTGTGCCGATTCTGATTCAGTGGGTCTGGGGTGGGGCCCAAGATCCTGCCTTTCGGACCAGTTACCAGGTGATGCCAATGCTGTTGTTCGGGAGACTACGCTTGTGTCCCAAGGGGCCAGAGATCAGGTCATTATTTAATTAGCAAGGGTTTAAAACAGGACCCATTGGCAGCACTGATCCAGGAACATGGCGGCCTCTGTGCACAGTGACATAAAATATTCAACAGCGGGAAATAGGGCTACCTGAGTACAGGTCTTCAAAGTGATCACATTAAAAGGTTCCATCCTATTCAACCCACCACGCATCCACCAATTACTGGACCCCTCCTTTGTGACAGGTGGTGTGGCCAGAAAGCTGATCAGAACATTAAGCGTGTCATACAGAAGCTCTGGATTCAAACCCCATCTTAACATTCACTGATGTGTACCCCAGACAAGTTACCTCGTCTCTCTGGGTCTCTATCTCCATATCTGCAAATAGGGACAGTACATACATCCTAAGGGTACAAGGAAACTAACAGAACCTCCCTCTTAAGGTTGTGAAGAATGAATGAGATCATGTAAGTTAGGCTGGACACATCTCATTACTCACTAGATGACAGCTATACTTAGAAATACTGCCTCTAACCTCAGGCAGCACAGATGATGGTATTTTTGAAATTCAACTTGTCCCAAATGGAAAAAAAATTTTTTTGTGTTTGGTCTCCCTTTCCATTTTAGTAACACCATTATTAGACTAATTAAATTTTTAAATCATTTTTTTACCCAATAAAATAAAATGAAATAGATTAAAAAAATGAGTATGGCCTTTGGTTAAACGTGTTGTTTCACAGATGAGAAACTGGGGTGTGGTTGAGGCAAATGAGTTGGCCAAGGTGACAGATGGTCGGTGGCAGAAATGTGCTCAAATCCTCCTTGAAGCCCGGGGGCCAGGCTCTTGTCAGTCCAACTGCCTCACCCTACCCAAAGTCACCCACAAGGTCTCAAACAAGTTGACAGAAGCTGGAGATACCCACCTGATTAAACTGCTGATATGAGTGTGTGATTTTCTAATAGTCAAAAACCAGGGTATGCAAAGTTATAATCTTTGTGTCCATTTAAAAAAGGAAGATGCCCAGCTGGAAATCCAGCTCTAGGGCTGTATTAACTTGGCTTCTGCACCCCCGGTAACAACGCAGAGTTGCTAGAATGCACAGTTGGGGACTGAACCCCAGCGTGGGGTCCATGCTTTCTGCACAAGGATGGGTGTGGTTCCCAGCATCCTAAAATACCCCGCAAGTTTCTGTGAACCAGTGAGTGAACGATCATGTGAATAAATGAATGAAGACACTCATGAACCAATCCAGGTGTTCATGCTGTTGGCTTGGTCCCTACCTTCTCCCCCGCTTCCGACAGAGCCAAACCGCCGATCTCTACCTGTGCTAGGTGGCGCTCAGCAACAGCACGGCTCCCCGTAAGTGGAACTGGGACACAGGGGAGGCTCTGAGTCGCTATAAACACAGAGGGCTTTCCTCTCTGACTCCTGAGAGGGAGAGCTGAGGTCACTGAATTGCTGCAATGTAAGAACTCAAATCATCAGGAAAAAGGTGGAAAAGGCAAAGAGAAATGAGATTTAATGAGTATAATTCCCTTAGACTTCCCATCCATCTTAATGTGGCATTTATATCTTGGAAGAAAAAGTTTCAGGAACTTCAACTGAGAATGTAAGTGGAGAAAAATTTCAGGGACTTTAAAACAGCCGCTTCTGACCCAGTCACGTCCTCAAGCACACCGTGTTCTGCTGGGAACAAAGTAGCTTATTTTTATGCACCTGTCTTTGCCTCTGTGTATATTTTCTGTGCTAAGAGTGGTTCATGAGTGGGGACTCACTGTACTGTTGCTTCCCCAAGTAAAACCTAAAGGAAAGTTTATGTTTCTGCCAGACAACCTTATCTGATGATTACCGACTGAGATGCAACATTAATTAGACAACATTTGTTTTTTATGTTGTCATTTTAGATCAGCCACCGAATTCAGCCAGAAATTATGAGTCACTCAACTTTCCTTGAGGAAAAGACCCCCTTACAATCGATGGGACCCCTAAAAGAGTATTTAGGGGTGTTCTTTGTTTACTTATTCATTAGAGATTATTTAAGAATGTATTGGAACACTGCCTGTCATATCAGCAGCCTCACTAAAGAAAGCCAGCTATTCACATACCTACATGAAATGATTAAAAAGTTTCCTGTTCTTATTTTCTCTTTCCCCACAAATCCTTGATTGCCCTATTACAATCTCCCAGTAGGTCATCATCCCCTTCCAGTGATCAAGGGTCTGTTGGCCTCCTCCTTGCTTGTCCCCAATGAGAGCTGGCGACAGCATCCATCCACCATGCGTCACACAGCTCCATGAAGTACGCACCTGCCTTCATGTCTACACCTCATTAACGTAACTGATGATGAGAGAGAATGAAAAGATACCCAAAGCCCATCTTAGCACAGGCCGACCCCCAAAACATCCCTTTGTGAGCTGGGCAGCTTTGTTCCCAACATGACCCTACGCCACAGGTGCGTTTCATGATTCTTTCTCCAGTGGTCATGATCCATTTAATTGAAAATAATTCTTCCCAGGTGGAACCTGCTAGAAAGATTTCACAAACCCAGGACACAGTGTGAAGTCAAATTGGATAATCAAACTTAGACATTCTGAGGACACCTCCCCAAATGTCACCTCAAATTTAATCAATGTCAGTTTTTGGCTTTGCATTGAAATATCCAATCTCCATCCCCTCTTTACCAGAAAGTGAACAATTAATTAACCACTTCTTCAATCCTTTCCTCACAACCACGGGGTGAGTAGCTGTAGCTCAGATCCCAGTTAACTCAAGCAAAGCTGCCTGGCCTGATCTGCCTTGCTGAGTTGTCCCCCCACCCCCCCAAAAAAGAAATCCTTTCATAGTTAATGGTTTTTCATTTTTACCACCAACAACAAACATCAGCAGATTTGGGTGGAAGGGCCCAGAGGTTCCAATCATAATTAGCATCCAACTGTCTGCCAACAAACCATTTCTGATAATTAATTTGGCCATCACAGAGAAAACTGTCATGTTCCATGGGAGAGGATCAGAAGACAAGCTTTTGCATGAGTGCTGCAATGCCATGATTGGCGGGGGGCAGTTCAGACCCCGTCTCCAGAGGGAAGAAGTCAGAGCCCTGAGATGATTCAAGCCGCAAACAAGCCCAGGGCGCACTGGTGCTGGGTCCTGCCTGCGCTGCGGGGAGCACTCACACTGTGGAGAGAACACTGCCCCAGCGGTGCACACTACTGGGCCTCGGTGGGCCCCATGTTTCCATGAGCCTCACAACAAAAGGAAACATAGGAGGGTGATTTTTTTTTTTTTTTACCATAACTAAAAAACACTACCAAAGGGAGGATTTCTACAGCACCTTCTGATTCCAAAGGGTCCACCACTCCTTCAACAACAGCTTACTAATCTTAGTTTTCCTTTAAAAAGTGAGAACAGTCATTCAAAGATCATGCTTACCGGCCAGAAGACAAAGACAACTTCACCAGGTGGGGTAACTCAGAATCCCACTGTCTCCGGCTTATTTCCCTGAGTTATATCCATTGTGGGCCCAGGGAACCCCTCCTTGATCCTACTGTTATGCCCCTAAGGAATGTATGCTTCCGGTTTCCATCCCTCTACCCCATACCTCCCACAGATAGTCCAGGGCACAGGGGGCACCCAGAAATGTTCATCCCCTCCAATTTCAAGTTTGGTTTGGATTGAGGCAAAGAGATGGGGGACAAGGGAGCCTGAACTGACACCCGTGCCCAGTGTGACAGGGCAGTGTGCTTCTGGAAGCCATCCAGAGAGGCACTGAAGCTCATCTAATTAGCGGCTGCCTTGACTGACAAGCTCTTCTGCGTCCTCTCTCAGCATGGCTTCTGCCCCAAAAAGGGTGGGTGGGAAATTATTCAATGCCCGTGTCTGTTCTACTCCTATTACACATCAAAACCCATGCTGATGTTGACTTTGCCTTCCCATGACAACGTGAAACACACACTCACATGATTTCCTTTCAAACCACTTTTCCTTCTGTGTCCCCTATCACACAAACAAAACCAGCGAAAAAAACCCACCACTGAATAATAAACGATACAACCTGGTGTATCGTTTATTATTAAACGGCAAACCGTTTTCTGAAATGTATGAAGAAACTCCTGAAAACACAAAGCCTTTTAAAAATCTCTTTGATCCTGACTGCTCACGCTTCTCTTAATTGGAGGTAACCTAGACATTCTTGGTTTATTAGTGGTAAGTTGGATGTATCTAAAAAAAAACAAACAAACCCCAAGAGGCCTTGTAAAATAAGTTCCTATTTACGATTCAAAGGTATCTTGCACTCTGAGTGAAGTTACAGACGAAACCAAGCGAACAATGATGCCAGCACCATGTTATAACCACCCCCCCCCCATGACGGATTCTCTATATGAATTCTTTCTATGGCCTACTGCTTGGTTTCCTACTCTAACTCTTCTGTAAGAGCCGTAAAGGATATAAATAAATGCAGAAGCTCTTCTGCTCATGAAATTAAAACCCTGGAGTCTCCCTAGATACTAGCAATGCTGTGTGCCCCAGCACAGAACCATCAACTGTGCAGGCTACCATGGGAAGGTGCCACTGGTTGGTTGGAACCAACGACCCCTTTAGACCAGAGTTTCTCAATCCCCCCGCAAAGACACTTTGGACTAGATAATTCTTTGTTGTGCAGGACCATCCAGTGCATTGTGGGATGTTTAGGAACATCCCTGGCCTCTCCTCAGTAGACACCAGTAGCATCCCCCACACTGGATGTGGCAACGGCGATGTCTCCAGGAATTGTTAAATGTCCCTTGGGGAACAAAAACCGCCCCAGTTGAAAATCACTGCTTTAGCATTACAAATACGTGGACTTTTCAACAGCTATGAAGAACATAAGCCCAAGGTGAGAAAGGAGTCATCTTTATACATCAATGTAAAGATAAATCAGGGCCACTTAAGATAACAATGGTCCCTGACTCGGGAAAAGATCGCTTGCTTGTGCTTCTTCAGATCCCCTAGAAAGAACAGAAGTAAAATGCCTGTTGTGCCCCCGATCCATTCCCACCCAGGGAGAGAAACACAACCAGCCAGAGCTGCCATCCTATGCGAGCTGTGCATATGCTTTTGTATTTTTTTTATAAGATTTTATTTATTTATTTGAGAAAGCGTGCGAGAGAGAAAGCACGAGAGGGGGGACGGTCAGGGAGCAGCAGACTCCCGTTGAGCAGGGAGCCTGATGCGGGACTCGATCCCGGGACCCCGGGAATCATGACCTGGGCCGAAGGCAGATGCTTAACCTACTGAGCCACCCAGGCGCCCTGCTTTTGTTTTTAGATTCTTTCCTCATGTCATGGAAGAAAGGTCCCATAGCACTGGCTCAGTAAGGTGGTACCCTATGGGATGTCCTGAAAAGCGCATGTGTTCTCCAGTAAATGTGCTGAGGGAGTGAGTTCCAGGTCACTCCAGGTATTCGAGGCAGAGGCTAGAATGCCAATCAGGCCAGGGATGCTGTGGAAGGTTCTCCGCATGTAACGAGAGTTTGGCCTGACCTCTAATGTTCAAATCCAAGATCCCCTATAAATGCCTTTCGATACTCAGACCCTTCAGAATCCCTTCTCAGAAAGCTGTGACAGGAAGAGGGGCATTCGTCCTGCCCTGAGTGGATGAGGGTCTCACAACGCCAGGATCCCGAGGGGGCACGGGCACCAACTGGTCATTTGCCTCTACAGCCAATCACAGCTTAGTCAAGACTCCCCACTAGCTTGGAGCTGCCTCCAACTGGTTTTCCCTCCCCACCACTAATTCTCATTAACCTGAAAGACAAATTACAGAAGTGTGCGATCTCACACTGATGTCCAATCTGTCTTTTCTAACATCCTCTATTTATCAGACATCTTCAAAGCATGTGAACCATGACTCCTCAGTCTTTGCCAAAGCGTACTCTTCACTGTGCAGAGCTGAAGGATGGGGACGGACAGCCAAGGTGGCTCGGAGATGGGCAGCCGTGGACACGCAGATCCATTTACGGACAAGACGGCCAAGGGGCTCTCTCTCCTGTCGCTGGCAGGAAACAGGAAAAACACGTTCTCTGCTCTTGGCTGGAGAGCACCCAGGTGAGCTGAACCCCTGTCCAGTGGTCCTGCAGTAGTAACAGGGGCCAATGTTGGGTTGCTCCCATTTCAAAGCACGCCACAGCAACCCACACAGTGCACATGTAAGCAGTCTGTTCTTCAACCCCCCAACTGCATCTCCCAATATATACATCCTAATAAAAACAAAATGGGAGCTATCCATAGGGACACAACTTTTTAATATAAATTTTTGAGCTGAATTCTCTATCACCTTACAATGTATTCTTTTAAGGAATATATCATTTTCATATGCAACTTGTGGGCTTCACAGGAGCCTAATCCTTTTGCCTCTGCACCTTATGTTCATGATTTTCTTCCTGTGTCCAGTACATGAAATGCAGCTTAACTCCCACAGAATAAAAATGTGCAGATATGTGGCTTTCTGTCTGTTTACAACCATGTGGTTGAATTTCAGGAAAATTCGCAGAATGTGGGATCTGAAAGGGACTCTGGAGATGACCTACTTTGTGTCCTCCACATAGCTTTTGGGGGAACGGGGTCTATAATAGTTCAATGACTGCTAAGATTCAGTAATGACTAAGCCAAGACAATGAATTTCTACTACCTTGCACTTTCCATTTACTATAAGCTTATTTTCTACCCAACAGGGTGAAGCACGTGCCTGCTTACTTTTGCAGAACCGCCACTTCAGAAAACTGGCAGTTTCTTACCAAGTTATATATATGTCTATTGCACGACCCAGTGCTTCTGCTTCTAGGAACCTACCCAGGGGAAATGAAAATATATGCCTGTATAAAAACTTGTACAAAAAAATGTTCATAGCAGCTGTATTCATAAAAACCCCACACTGGAAACAATATTAACATGCAATAATAGGTCAATAGATAAACAAATTGAGGTGTGTTTATACAATGGAATATTGGTTACTTTGGCAGATATCCTGGGCAAGTCGTCCCGATACAGCCCGCCGAAAGGGGAAGGTTCAATTCTCTTGGATGGTCCCCAGGCCCCTCTGGACTCTTGGCCATCTTGGCTCATCTCTTCAATACCTTCTTTCTCCCTCTGCTAGCCCATTTTATATCCTCTTCTCTCAAACCTCGAATACTATAATACTTCCTCATCCATCCTCCCTCCCAGCTGATCACCTTGTTCCCTATTTCACTGAGAACATGGAAGCATTCCAAAGAGAAGTTTGACCCAGTCCCAACACGAGCTGCCCAACCTGCTGCTGCTTGCACCACACCTGGTACCTCCTGTCCTTTCCTCTGCGGCATGTCCTGCCTGGACCCCGAGCCAAGGCCAACCCCTCCACTTCCATTCCAGAGCCCCATCCCTTCTACCTACACAATGACACTGCTCTAGCAACTGTCCCTTCTCCTCCACCATCAATTTCCCGAGCTCTGCCAGCCATTCACACTAACAGGAAACACACTTTACTCCTGCCTGTCTTGACCCAACATCCTTGGCCAGCAATGGCCGATCCCTGCCTTCACTTGGAGCAAACTCTCTCAAGATTTATCTGTGTTTAACCCATTCCAAGCTAAACTTCCTAAACAAGCTCCTAGCTTTGATAAGACCTCTGCATTGTTAACTCCAAAGGGCATTCTCAATATTATCTTATCCCAATTACCAATGGCAATGGGCACCTTCTTGAGACCATTAATTCGTGTGGTTTCTGGGACACTGTGCTCTGTTAACTCACTTTATGACTGAGGGCTCCCTCTCAGTTCCCCATACTGGTTTTTCCCCCCTCTTGCTGCCTCTTGAGAGCTTGTTTGGAGGTTCTAGCAGGGGAGCGCAGCTACTCGTATACCCTTGACCAAAGAATAGTCCTCTCCTCTATCGGGAAAGGTCGTCCTCTTCGACCGAGCGCGCAGCTTCGGGAGGGACGCATATGGAGCGGTGAGGGAGAAAGGGGACACCCGCCTAGGCAGCCAGATCGGCCGAATCAACCCTGGAGATCAATGGGGTGGCAGATGTCGCAGCCAGATCGCCCTCACATACCCTCTTGCTGCCTCTTAAACACTTGGGAGAGGGGGGAGGTGGGGCTCAGTCTCTGGACCGCTTCTCCTCATACTCCCTAGATGATCTCCTCCAGACTCCCGACTATCAGTCAGACTACACGCCCTGGACACTCATGCATGCAACTCCAGACAGATCACAGTCCTGTCTCTGGACTCTGATAGCCACCTGCCAACCACCCCCTCAACCCCACCCAAGCTGCCTTTCTCTCAAATCCACTCCACTCCCAGGATTCCATTTGAGCAACACCAACTTAATTCTTTCCATCCCACATCCGATTCAACAGAAAATTCTGTTAGCCTCTCCCCTTCAAATAAACATCTAACATGTTTCTCCTCAGTTCCATCTCAGTCAACCCACCACCACCTCCTGCTCAGGTTCCTGCAATTGCCTCCAAACTGTTTTCTCTGCTCCCCTCTTCACCCCCCCCCCCAGACCAGTGATCCTTCTAAAAGGTTAACCAGATCTTGTCACCCTTCTGCTCAAAACACACTCATGGCTTCCTGTCTCATTGAGAACAAAGGCCAAACTGTTGTCATCACTGGTATCTTCCTCACAGTGGCCTCGTTGTTTCTTCCTGGGCGGGTGCACCCATGGGTCCCCCGCCTGGACCACTGCTCTCAATTTCTGTACATCCTTCTGGTCTCTGGGGCCTTCTTTGACACCTTCCACCCTCAGCCTCTTGTCGCCATCTAACATTTGGTTCACTGCTTGTCGCTCCCCACTAGAATACAAATTTGTTTCTCCCCACTAGAATGCAAACTTCACCAGGACAGGGATTATATTTTATTCCCCGTTGGACCCAGGGCCAGTAATAGGCACCATAAATCTTCGTTGAGTGAATAAATGAATAACAAAAGAATACTACGCTTTGTATTGAGTGGAACATGTTCCTTCTACTTCCTGCAACTAAAGCATTATAAATAAATTACATTATCAACAAATTAGCTAGCTGAGACCATCAGAGCTCTGTTCTCCAAATCGCCATAAGAGAATCAATAGCACCGGATCAAACCATGAAGAAATTCAATCTTGCCTCCACATGAAATCAAAATAGCATTTATGGTACACAAAGTTACTTATTAATTCAATAAACATTTGCAAACATGCAACTGTGAGCATAAACTAGTTAAAGAGAAAAAAATCAGGCAGCTGGAGCCAGAAGCAGGTCTCTTGTAGTACAGACTGTCTACATATCTATGCAGCAAGGAATTTGCTGTGACTGTCACTCCCTTTCTTCCTTTCCCCCCGCCCCCTTTATTTGAAGTTTAGACCAATATGGAAAAGCTGAGTGTGGGAAACATACAGGTAATTACAGGGTTGCATTAATATGAAGAAAAGCCGTATTAGGCGTTATTAACAACTGACAGTGAACAGTCAGAAGACACTATAGACACAAGAAAAACCACTTATAATTAACAGATCATCAACCACACGCTAAAGGTCATTTTTTTTGCAAAAGTGATGTGGACCCTCAAACAAAGAAGAGATTTTCCCAGCACAGGAAAGAGTTGGGCAGGAAGAATAAAAAACACAAAGAACAGTATCCAGATCACTAGAATCTGAACAATTAAAGAATTTGGCATATCATTTCTCTGACACTCTATTTCTCTCAGATCAAAGGAGAAAAGCCAGCATAATCGGTCACATTTTTATGGTACTTCACAGCTTGAAAATCATATGACCATAGATTATTTCTTCCACCATGACAAAATTTATGTTGTGGACACAACAGTGTAACTAATGTTAAAACGAACACAAAAACAAAAACAGGCCTAAAATGGCATTACTTAGGTTAAGGCCCCCAAGTCAGCAAATCAAGACTTAACACCTAACCTAACTGCAGCTTCAACCTTCCAGGTATATAATGTTTATGGTCAATTTTCTGGTCAATACCTGGAAATTTACTGATAGACACCTTCTGCTCCCCGCAGGGGAGCATTGCCTCAACAATGCATTCCTTGCTAATAAATTCCTTTCCTCCTTCTCTTCTTTTTTTAATTCTCTCTGTGCTTTAAAAGTCTTAAAAAAAAAAAAAAAAGAAAAAGCTCAGAAGAGCTCCTACCTTCTATTTGCTAGATGGGACCCTGCCTGATTCACAAATGGTTTAATAAAACCAATTAGATCGTGAAATTTACTTGGTTGAATTTTAACTCTACATACTTTTTATATGTTTTATATACTTTGATTTATATACTTCATAGAGAAAGAAACTGAGGGTAAGACACTCTTCCAAAAACACTTTCTATGGTCAATTAAGTTTGGGAAATGCTGCACCTTCAATGCCCTCCCTGGACATTAAAGTTGGGCACCTGCGTATCGGCAAACGGTTTTCCCCAGTTTTCCAAGTTTATTTGAACCTAACACCCTTTTTGTGGGCCTATTAGTATCCTTGCAACATACACAGATCACCCTAGCCTGAAGATTCTCCAATATCACTCTGTGGCCTCTAAAGACTTTCCACCACTGAGGCCCCCAGTGGGTCTGTGATTTAAAATAAAATATTTTTTTTAAAGATTTTTATTTATCTATTCATGAGAGACAGAGAGAGAGAGAGAGGCAGAGGGAGAGGCAGGCTCCCAAGGAGCAGGGAGCCCGATGCGGGACTCGATCCCAGGACTCCGGGATCATGACCTGAGGTGAAGGCAGACGCTCAACCATCTGAGCCCTCTTGATGAAAATAACAAGCACAAACCAGCCCCTGCCTCCTGTAGTCAATCACTGAGTGTGAGTTTCCCCGCTTCTGTGCAAGGATAGGGGCCGGGGGTGTTCTCACGGGGGCTCTTTTGAGAGGCAGCTTTGGATGGGAGGAGACCACTTTCCCTGAGAGGACAGTGGATGCCCAGAGGCGAGGATGCAGGGAGGCTTTGCTCAAGGATGCCAGGCATGCCGTTAAGACACGCGCAGCTCAAAGCAGCCCATTTAATAGCTTCTGACGTGCACAGAAGCCGGGAGGAACCAGGGTGAAGGGGCAGTTGTTGGACAAGAGAATTCTATGATACAGCATGAATCCAATCCCTTTACGGTTTTTCCAACTGCAAGAATGGATGCAGACCTCACCGGATAATCATGCTTATTAAATACGTGTGAAATGATTGTGATTCATCTTTCCTCCTGTTTCTTAAATCACTTTGTGAAAGCCAGACTTGACATCCACAGAAATGACATAATGCCGTACAAAATGGTTTCATTATTAAAAGTACCCCTTTAACGTAAAATCATCTTGGATAGTTACTCGGTTGCAACCTTGCCAGACTCTGCTGTTGTTTATGCGTGTTAACGTATGGGGTAAATTATTTCTCTGATATCCCGCAAATGGAACTTCTGAAATCATTATGTATAAATTATTAAGTTATAAAACATGACTGCTAATAAAATTGTGGTTACAAGAAGTGTGATTAAAGTCATGTGACTGTGACCTATTAAACAATAATGTATTAATTCATAAAGCTGTACGCAGCTTATCCAGTTCCTATAATTAAAATATGCTTCATCACTAATTGCCTTACCAACCCTTCAATTTCCCTGAAACTATTCGTGAATGATGGCAAAACAGCAGCTCTTGCTATCAGACCTCTTCTGGTACTGGTAACTAAGAAAAGCCTCATAATAAAAAACTTTTTATCTCTGTTCTAATGCAATCTTATTGATTAGTCATAGACTTATGGCTGGGAGATATTTTGGTAAAATTAATGCATGTTTAAAGGTAGGGGGAAAAAAAAACCCAGGCACAGAAATTGAGGGGAATAACAATGTTTCACATATTTCTGCCAACATATTAACTAATACAGCAAAAAAGATCCTTGATATGTCATTTGCTGACTGATGCATGCACAGAGCTGAGGCTCAAGCACGGAATTTTATTGCTGAAGACATTTTCATCTGCAGCCAAATCACCAGGGAAACACTTTGTCAAACAACTTCATTCTGCATGGAGACTTTGTGACAATATTGGCATCCTAAGAATTTGCTCGGGTTTTTCCTATTGCATCTACCTGTCTATGCCTGGAAATATTTACAGCAACACTGCAATTCATGCAGACGTTTGGTTTTAGCACCTAGAAACAACCTAGCCAGCTCATGTTTTATATCGCCAGACAGTTTAAAGTAAGTGCTCCGGAGTTGTATGTCTTTAACATAAACGAGGTAATATATTTTAGGAAAAATTCATTATCAAACCCCCATTTCATATTAATAGGAAAAGATCTGGCATTGGGCATCTGCAAAGTTAGAACCCAAAGTTGCTTTCCAAGCAGCTAATCTTTGTGCCTGAGTTACAGTGGAAAGTTAAAAAATTATTAAAGAGGGAGAATGGGGGAGAGAGGGAGGGAAGGAGGAGGAAGGGGAGGGAGGGGGCAAGAACACAACACATGTGGCTTGTTGGATTCTGGATATTCTGAATGTACTTTTCATTTTAGGTCCTGAATTTATCTTGCCTGCAGTGAAAACACAACCCCTCAAAACAGCCCTGGACACTTCACCCCTCCTCCTATCCAATCTTCACATACATGCTCCTGAATTCTTCCCCTAAATAACTTTCTCAGCCTCTCCTTCACCCCCTCGTCCAAGCTACCATCCATGTCTCATTCCTAGGTCCCTGAGATGGCCCAGCAAGTGGTCTGCCTCCACTGGCCCCTTCACCTGTAGTCCAAAGTGACCTCTCCAAAGCAAACTGGATCACACTCCCACCCACTCACATTTGCCATTTCCCTTCACTCTGGGATGAAACTCCTCCAACGGAGCTACCAACTAGCATGGGGTTCCTGCCCAGCACTGACTTCACCTGGAACCACTCTCTTTGCTACAAGCACAGTGAATCCCTCAAACAAACCTTGCCCTCTGCTGCCACAGGGCCTTTGCATGTACAGCTTTTGCTGCTGGGAATGCCCTTCCATGCTTGCTGCTAGATCCACTTACCCTTCTCATCCCTTCATTTGTTAGCTCCTGCCACTTTTCAGTTTTGTTGGGCTATCAAGTCCCCTGGTACAAGCTCTTACAGCACAGTGTACTTCTCCTTTTCCAGACTTACTACATTTCCGAGACAGATTAGAGAGTGACTCCCCTACTGCACTGTACAGTTCATATGGGCAGGGGACGTATCTATCTTCACACTCGATCCCTCAGCAGAGGGCCCATCACGAATGGTCGAACAGGTGAGCAATCAATTCCCCTGAAGCAAGGGAGCTGAATGATGGGTCCCCTCGCTGCATTCATACCAAGCAAGAAGACTTCTACTGTCCTTCCCACCATTAAAAACAGGCCTCTGTAGAGCCACACGGGGTAACACCTGACAGGATGACCTGCCGCCAGCAAATTGTTTATGGTATTGAGTTTTCTCCTCCGAGCGGAGGGAAGAATTAAACAAGGCTACTCACCCTCACACACTCACACACACTCACACACACACACACACACACACAATCCTATATATGGTTTGGGCTGTTGTGAACACATCTTTACTAAGACAACATACAGCAAGGACTTAGGTCTGCATGGAGTTGCTCACGGGTATCAGCGTGATTTTACTCTAACTTTTACTCCCTCAAACATCTCACGTATTGCCTGGTGACAGAGAAGTATGCCGACATCCACTCTTTAATAAATTAGTTACAGAAAAAGCAGATAGAGTGCAAAGGCAGCAGGTAGAGGAGGAGGGGAAGAAGCAAAGGACAGGGTAACAGGTGGTTTGGAAAGCCAGTGCATAATCCAGAAGAGCCACAGAACAATCAGGTGCTACTCTGCAGAGATCCAGAGATCGGGAAAGAAACTGGTAGAAAAGGTAGGAACAGCACCAACACCAACCAGCCTCTGACCATGAACTCTGGTTGACAACAAAATCTATGACCAGCTAGAGCATCTGGGTCTCTTAACTTTTCTCATCAGTGATTCTTCACAGATTGTCTCTGTGTGCTGAGGAAGAGTACTTTCTTTCGTCTTAAATTTTCTGGCCATTAATTATATCCAGGATGGCTTGTTTTGTATAGTAATAAACAAAGAAACATCACGCCTGGCTTTGGAGGGATATCAGTGTTATGTAAAATTAGATTATCCTTAAAATCCATTCTGTAACATTCTTTTCTAATCCTACAGATAATCTCTTCAAGGACCCTGAAATAACAATTGATTATGTAAAAGCACTAACCTTAAGCCTACTTCCAAAAGACTAACTACCACAGAGCACAAAAGCCTTGTGAATTCTCCGTTTTGAATTTACATAGCATTCTTTGCTAGTCTCAAGATTTCAAATATTTATGCTTTTCTTTTCTTTTTAAAAGTCAAGTTTTTGGGATATAACAAATGCACAGCAAAATCTCATGCTTACTCTTGAAATAACAAGTGCAAACAAAAAATTCATCAATGTTCTAAAAGGTGAACAGGTAGAAAGTTCTTTTTGGTCAATACATATGTTTTGGCTCAATTTACTCAGGAGACAAAACAAAGGAAAAAAAAGCCTGAACAATATTTTCATAATGAAGGGATTTATAAACACAGGATGTTTATTCAGAGATACTACCACGAAGGATAGTGAAGGATCGTAAATCTTTATTTACGAATCAGAGTACAGTATGAGAAGCAAGTCCAGTAACATCCTGCCATGCGAATCATATAGATTTGTCTGGACAACATCAAACACATAACAATGATTTGTGGAAAAGGGTAACAGATGGGATCTGTTACCGAAAAGAGAAATAGCATGATTGCCTTAAAAATGACGGCCACCCTTTACTTCTGAGGGGCTTTAGTGTGGACACTTGAAGATGCAAAAATTACATTCATTATGTGAAAAATGCTAAATTCCTCTTACCTCACTCCACCTCCTTCCAAGAATTAAAGTGACAACTTCTGCATCATCATTCATGGTCAATCGGTAACATGATCCCCTGGTGCCACCTGTTAACCACATAACCTCGGGCAAGTCACCTACCGTCTCTGCCTGGATTTCCAAATCTGTACCACAGAGGTAACTCTGCCTCGGCTGTTCAGCTGAATTAGAAAACCCAAGTGCAGCTCATCACCTCCCACCACCTGCCCCCTAGCCGGGCCTCGCCCAGCCTCGCCCTCACTAAATAGGAGCTGTGGCAATTACCACCCACTCACCCACCGCGCACCTGGGGGAAGACAACTTCCAATTTACAGAGGAAGTTCATGTTTTCAAAGTAAGTTATCACCACAACAAACAAGTTTCTGGATGGTCTCAGGGATCGGAATGTAAACACTGGCCGGAAACCCGCTAAGGAGACTTTCACCGCGATGACAGCAATTGTAGGTTATAGGATCGGGGTGTCCCAGCTGCCGTCTGCTCTGTCCGGGGCTTGCCATGTGCGATCTTATTTATTCCTCATGGCAGTCCTGGGATGTAGGTATTATTTCCGGTTTTACATGTTGCAACAAAGGCACGGGCATGTAAGAGAAGTTAAAGGACAAGCTCGAGCAGTGACGCTAGGTCTGAACCAGACTCTGTGGGGCCCCGGGGCCCCAAGGCCTTGGGACTAACCACCACATGGAATGCAGAGTGCCAGTCTGTGCATGCTAACTGGGTCGGCAGAAAGAAGAAAAGGAGAAGGAATATTTATGGTACACTTGAGTAATATTCACAGCAGAAGGCACCAGGAATACAAGTTTCCTCATTGCTATTCATGGTGATTTTAAGCAAAATTATGTAATATATGTTTAATTATATTGAAGAAAACACTAGTACAAATAATTGAGCTTCAATTGTTTCACGGCATTTTTGTGATGGCCTGTTTTTCCATGAAAGCATTCCAGAAAATTCCCTGTTCCTGATCTCATTTTATCTGTAGGAAAATAAAATCAAGGAAATTGTGCGTCAATATTTAAATGCGCTGATTTCTCAGCACCCCTTTCAGAGGGGAATAAAGCAATGTTGGTAAGGTTCAGGACACAAATCTCTTTCTCCTTAAGCCATCAAACCTCAGAACCAATTGGCAAAAACATGTTATACGGCTTTCTAAAATAGCGTGTCAGAGTTGCAAATTTAGTAAACATAAATGAGGATTTGAGCTCATCAGGGATGCGGAGAGTCACTTCTCCTGTACATCTTTCGAAGACAATCTTGGAATATCTCTAAGAGGCAGAAAGTGTTCTAGATGAAATTTAGTACAGCGGCTGATCTTTTTCTCCAAAACCATTATAATTGCTATCAGAAAGAGAATGAAAAACAAAACAAACCCTGAAAATAAACATATAATCAGGGAAAATAGTAATATATTTTACCAAAAAAATGTTTTATACATGCAAAAGACCTAGGGAGGTCATTTGGTATTTCCTAAATTTAAGATTACAAATCACATTGTTTTCTAAAAGGACGTTCCCCCCCCCCCCCCCCCGATATCAATCAGGCACGAAAAGAAATCCTCATAGGCATTCAAAAACAACAACAATAACAAAAGCAGCTTCTGGACCAAATGGACACAGCTCTTGTTCAGCTGCTTAGTGATATCTTGCCCCGTCTTAACCGATACCAGGAAGCACTTTCCCCAATCATGAGGACTGTAGTAAAGGAGAAAGACACCAGCTCAGCAGTGCTTTATGAAACTATGGCCGGCAGCATTTCGACGGTCAAGAATCAAGATCCACAATGGCCACTGATGGCTCTTCACATCGTCAGGAGCTGTGCCTTTTCATCCTTAGAGCCCCCTTCTTGGTCCAACGCCCGAGACAGAACTGTTCACGTGCATAACCAATACTGCGGTTTTTCCCTCTTGATCAAACCCCTTCTCCCCAGAAGTAAACCCTTCCACCCCTTATGATCCCACTGTTCTCTGCCCACATCTCCTTTCATCATAGCTCCCCAAAGACTTCATTTCATGTATTTGTTAACAAGTTTTGTCCCTCCTTCTAGCCTGCATCCACCACAGCAGGCCCCAAAGCTCTTAGGACAGACACGGCACACATTCGTAGATACTTTGGGGGAGTAGTTTCATCAGGTACGATGGTAGTGAGCATCAGTTTGTGAGATCATGTAACTCAAACATGAAAGCCTGTGAATGAGCACATGAAAACATGCTCAACACCACAGCCATTATGGAAATCCAACTAAAACTGCTGTCCCATTTCACATCCACTGAGAAGGCTATAATCAACAACACACCTAACAGCATGTGACGGCCAGGACGTGGAGACCCTGGAGCCCTCCCACGGCCTGGCGGGAACGTAAAATGGTGCACACCCTTTGGAGAACGGTCTGGACGTAAACTGGATGAATATACTAGAAGTCACTGAATGGTACACTCTGAATGGGTGAGATGTATGGTTGGTGAATTCTCTCTCAATAAAGCCAGTAATGAAGCAACAGCATGTGAGCTCTTTGGCAGCTGACTAGTCTTTGACCCACACGTAAGCAGGAGCTGGACTGGCTACTAAGCTAAGGGCTTGCTTCTGACTGAAGTCTTCTCTGAATCGCTCCTTTCTTCAGTCTCTCAAAGGCTGATCATTTTTGGGAAACGAAGACAGTGTTAAAGACAGTTAAAACTCTCAAGGTCAGCTAATCTGATTTCTCAGATGCTCTACCAATTTGCTGACTCTCCGGATATACTGCTTTATTGCTTTTCTCCTTCATGCTGCTTGTGAGGAGATGTCAAAGCTTGTTATGAGCCTCTGACTGGAGCTACTTGGAGGAGCAGAAGCTGTAGTCTCCAATTAGTCAAGTTTTTAACTTGAGGAAGCAGGAAGGAGACAACAGTGAGGGAGGCAAGTATGCAGATGGCCAAAATAAACAGCAAATATCCATTTTTTTCTGAAATTAAATAGGAAATTCACTGATCCACTCTTAGACTTAAAAGCAATGGCTTACAGAGAATGAACTGTACCTGGATTCAGTATAAAAGATTTATAACAAGAGTTTCCATAATTACTGTTGAAAAGCAAGATGCTGATTTCTAATTACTAGCTTTGCTTAACCTAACTAGTAAAAACAGTAAACAATGGGGTAAAAAGAGTTGAGTCTGTCCAAGTCACAAAATATAAAAGCATTAGTGACGGCAGAGGACTTTTAGCTTCCATATATTTATGAGGAGGTGGTACACCCCTCTTCTTCTTTCTGCTACGTGTCCTATAAAATGAGATTCTGTCCTGAGACTTTTAAAGAGTTAAGGGAAATCCATTTAAATATTTCTTTAAAAAAAAAATACAAGAACCTTATGAACTTCCTAAATCAAAGACTTAAACAATCTCATTTTTATTTTTAATTTATTTTTTGAACCATCAATGCAGCTTTAACTTAAAAAGCTTTTTCACTCAAATTTATTCATAAGCAAGACAAACACCCTAACAGAATGGAGATTAGAAGGGGTCCTTGTGAATCACTAAGGCACCATATTCAGCATGTGTAAAAACTGGGAATTAAATCACTCTCCTTCCCTGAGATATGCATCTTATGCCTTCAGTATTCAAACACCTGGGATAACTTATTTATCCAAATCAATTAACAAAATTAAAAAGAAAAAGTACCTTCAAAGGGAAGAATCTTATCAGTATTTAAAAACCCTGAAAGAACCCAAGACAGAGCTCTGTAGATCCTAAAAGATACTTAAAACCAGAGCTAATAAAAGAAGACAAAAACAAAAATTTTAACTTTGCTACACAGTTGAGGCACAAAAAGAAAGAAAACTGAATCATAGGTTTTGTTACCACTATCTTGCAAATCAGGACAGAAAAAATGCCAAGGAGGAGAATTATCCTCTCCTCTCTTCCCTACCAAGTTCTTCATAGGCAAGTGACTTTTGTAGGGGGGTGGACAGACCACAACCAAATTCTTCACTGATCTCAGTATGAAAGTCCTCTGCAGAAAAAAAACACAACTCTCTTCACAAATCATTAATGTTTGCCTAGCAGCCCAATTTTACTGGAAATCACTCCTTAATCTTGATTGAAATGAAAATTTTTTTTAAGACATAAGGACATTTATTGGAAACAACAAACCCACTCACACACAGTGATAAAATAAATTCCCACCCTGACACCATCAAAAACTTTTTTTTTTTTTTAAGATTTTATTTATTTGACAGAGAGAGACACAGCGAGAGAGGGAACACAAGCAGGGGGAGTGGGAGGGGGGGAAGCAGACTTCCTGCGGAGCAGGGAGCCCAATGCGGGGCTCGATCCCAGGACCCTGGGATCATGACCTGAGCCGAAGGCAGATGCTTAATGACTGAGCCACCCAGGCGTCCCACCGTCAAAAACTTTTATAGTATTTAACACTATTTTAGGGCTTCTGTTTAAAAAACAAAACACATTCTGCTCTCGGAAACTCTTTCCAACTCCACTCCCTACAAAGGATGAATTAGGAGTAGGCATTTCTCATCACCGCATAACACACCTGTAGAATGCTTTGTCAAATTACATGTACGCAATTATCTCACTACCTGTGACAAAATTAACTTGCTCTTTCCCTCAGGCTCAACCTGTAATAATGGAATAACACTACTACCAAATTAAATTAAAACATGCAGGCACGTCCACTCTGTAAAAGGAGAGACCATCTCCTTTGCTCATTATGGTTATTTTAAAGATGCTCCGTATTTGCAGGCACATCACAAGGTTGACGGGATAATAAGCAGGCTCATAGTGTCTCATTAATCACCTTTCTGTTCCAATAGAGGTTTAGACAAAGACTGTACAGTAGCAGAGCGAAGCACGATTTTAACAATGTTTTTCCTCCTACTCAAAATACTGACCTACTGTCCATGCTTATCAAACATGGCACCCAGTAGGTGCTTCACAAATGTTCATTGCTGTTGATGACAATAATGATAAAGGTCTCTTTCGGGAAGAGACTTACAAACAGGTACAGAAAAGAAAGAGGCACGATGGCAAGAATTGAATTTAAATTTAACTGAAGATCAGCAACAAGAAAAAGTCCTGAAAGACTTTAACATTTTTATCTAAAAGAGAGAAAGCAGTGAATTTTTCATAATATATATTTCATTCATGTTTTTAATACTGATAACTGACACACATGATTTACAAACAAAAAATGTGAACCATGGAATTTATTTAGATTTGATTCACTTGAATCATCTTTATTAGATAAATTAATTTTTTATTGTCACATATCCAAGATGATACTCCGCACATGAATTTTTACTACGAAATAGTTTAAAAATTTAAATGCTATATGCGTTGAAGATTTTACTACTGCGCTATCCTGTTTCTTTTGATGTACTTCCAAATTTATTTTTCAAGCTTATGTCAAACAAAGCATATGTGATTGAATAAGTGATCTGAAATAGCCTCTTCACTCTTCCCTTTCTAGGTTAAAAAGGTGCTCTATTCTCTCTAGGTTAAAAAGGTGCTCTGTGTTTAGTGATGAAACTTACTCATTTATTTTGCCGAATTCTCATCTAAAATTTATTCGAGGAAGAGCCAGTTCAAATTTACATCATTTGAAGGAAAAATGCCAAATGCTCACCCTTCAAGATTACATATATATATATATATATATATATATTTTTTTTTTTTTTACCTTCCTTTAGCATAAGCAGATAAATTCTCCATGTCATGGCAGCTGAGTTTCCCTGCTATTTTTATTTTCTACTGACAGAATATTCAAAGCTGACAAATGTGGTAGGAACAGACATAGTTATTAAAAGCTTCAATTTACAGCAAATAGTGACAGTTTGCTTTTGCTACTCATAAAGCAAAATCGAGGAGGTGTAAATACACAGGGAAGGTAGAACAAACATGCTTTAGATCTTTTTAAAATAGTTCCAATAAGCAATGATCATTTGACATATTATTCCAAAAGTATTAGTTTAGTCACTGATTCAAAAAATAAAAACAGAATTATGGCTGGCGATTTTCAATAATACTTTAAAAACTTTACTTATGGTTATCCTTTGTGTATCTAAGGAAGGCTTTTAAAAAAAATCACAGATAATTAGGGGCGCCTGGGTGGCTCAGTCGTTAAGCGTCTGCCTTCGGCTCAGGTCATGGTCCCAGGGTCCTGGGATCGAGCCCCGCATCGGGCTCCCTGCTTAGTGGGAAGCCTGCTTCTCCCTCTCCCACTCCCCCTGCTTGTGTTCCCTCTCTCACTGTGTCTCTCTCTGTCAAATAAATAAAATCTTAAAAAAAAAAAAAATCACAGATAATTGACTTGAAACACAAGATGGAGAGTTCTGTACTAATTAAAGAATCATCAAGTATGTGCAGGAGGAAAAAAAATAAGCAAAATATTTCCACTGCATAGGAATAGCTCGTTTGTCACTGAGTTGAATTTCCTACAACTGACAATCTCCCAGACTTTTAATACATTCTACTAATTGCTGAAGTGGAGAAAGACTTGAATGCACAAGAACTATGTAAATTCTGAGTAATGGCAGGGGTCAGATAATGTCAGGGACAACACCGAAATGTCTGACATGAAACACTTCATAACCCTTACATGACCTCTTTGGAGGCTGAATCATAGTGGTGTTAAACCATAAAACATATTACCAGCGGAATTTAGTAATGGCAAGAGAGACATCAGGGGGGAAAAAACCAGGAAAATTCATACAGAAAAAGTAAACTGTCTCCCATTCAAAAAGCACGTCATCAGCGAAAGCGCCTCGTTTAGAAAGTCTGTTCCGAGGCAGAGACAATATGAGGAGGTGATGGCCCTGCTCCAAAGAAAGAAAATCAAGTCAGAATCTGGAGAAATGAACCATATCCAGAGACAAGCTTTTGCCAAATTTCCCAAGGTGACGGGAATGTTCTTTATCTTGACTGGGGTGCTCGATACATGGATATAGTCATTTCTCAAAACTGAGGGAACTACATGCTTACGGGATGCATGTTATATGTACATAACTTCTGAATTGAAAAAACTTATGTCTTCCAAACGTATTTATTTTATTGCATTAGATGCAAAATGGACAGTCTTCTGTTAATTTTCAAAAAAACTCCTTCTTAAAAAGCAGGAAAATACAAAAGGGAGAACTGAGAAAAATCTAGGGCACAAAATAGCAGTGGAGCAGAGAGACAAACCATTAAACTTCGAGTCGCCAATGGAAAAAAAAAAAAAATCTTTCCAAAGACTCAAATAGTGCCCACGGGGGCAAGTGAAAAAAGAGAAGGAATGATGCCTCATATTTGTATAACCTGACATATTAATATATTTAATAAATAAGCATTTGTTTAATAAACTAGGCCATGAACAGCATCTCCATTTCAAAAGCCGATGAGATATACAGAATAGTTCACTGATGCGCCTAAGGATACGCAACTAGAACAGAGCCAGGATGCAAATAGATCTCGCAGACTCCTACACATAACTCATCTCACAAAACAATACTCTGTGTGCATATTGTGTGTGTGGTGTGTAAAACATAAAAATAAGAACCACTGTTAGCTTCATATAGTAGTGATGAGGCTTTCCGCCTCGCCTCCACACAGGATGGGTGAGTATAAATGTGCTGGAAACTATGCGCATGAACTAAAACAATCGCGAGTTCTTTTTCTTAAATATTCATTCATTCAATGGCTTAAAAATCTGCAACATTATACTTGGGTATGCAAATATGTATCCGCTAAATGCTTAACAGCCTAAAGAGCTCTCTGACTAGATATGTTGAGTGTAATTTTATTCTCTTAGCCCAATTTTTTATTATGATTTGATTGAAGTTAGTTGTACTTGATTTCAGAAGAGCAGGCAGAAGATAATGCCAGACAAGACTGCATTTTCAGTGGATTAGTTACTGAGATGTGCTTTTGGAAATCTTATAGAGAGTGGGAAAGAACGGTACTCTTGAAGGGATGTCACAAAAGTTCACTGAGGCTCAAATGTGACACCAGAGCTGATGGGTGCCTTGGCTGGTCTTGGAAACAGTGTTCTCACATACACCTCGTCTTGGGTTCCTAAACTCATGAGATTCTGTGTTAGCAATGCCCTTCCTTCCATATGCCCTCTGGTAACGTCAGCTGTCCAGCCTCAGAGGGTCACAGCATGACCTTGTAGCACAAATGGTTTGCCCTGTGTGGCTCATTGTGCTTATTCCAAACTTCAAACACATACACACACATACACACCCCAAAATGAAGGAAATCTGTCAGTATATATTTCAAAATCACAATCATTGATACAACCCACATACACCTTTTCCTTCCTAAAAAGAAACATACATTTTGCATCATTCCATAAAATGTGCAAAATACAACCTAATCATTAGTCAATGGATATTTGAGAATATAATATAGGGGCGAACCACTCAATTCAATTGTAACAGTCCTTAAAATTTTCGCTCAAATGAAGTTTGTATCTTCTTCCACAGTGAGACATGGAAGACCAGTCATGGGATGATAAAGGCAAAAGCTTAAGAACATGGGCTGGGGTCTCAGATTCTGGTTCAAAGCTGGGCTCTGTCACTCAGTAGCTGCATTACTGAGGGCAAAAAAACTTAATTGGTTAAAGCGGGGATGATTATATTCTCCTTCAACTTCATAAATTATCCTGAGGAATCAATAAAAAAAACTTACATGAAGGGTTTAGTGGAATATGTGGCACACATGCTCAATAGTCCTATAATTATATATATAATTTTGTATATATGTATATATAATACATATGTAACAACTCTATAATAATCATTTTGAATAGTGCTATAATAACAAAAATACAGGAAGTATGTTTCCTTTTTTCCTTAATACTTTTATTTCTGAAATTTTATTAGAACATTTACATGTTGTTACTTAAAATGATGAATTAAGTTGCATGTAGTTAGAGAAATAGCAGGAAGGGATAGAAAGTGTAAAGAGCAATCCTACCAATTCACAACACTATTGATATTTATTTATTTATTTATTTATTTTTTAAAGATTTTATTTATTCATGAAAGACAGAGAGAGAGAGAGAGAGAGAGAGGCAGAGGGAGAAGCAGGCTCCCGCCGAGCAGGGAGCCCGACGCGGGACTCGACCCCAGGACCTCGGGATCATGACCTGAGCCGAAGGCAGATGCTTAACCATCTGAGCCACCCAGGCGCCCAACACTATTGATATTTAAAGTGTATCCTTCAAAACTTTTTTAAATACACATTTGCATTAAGTATAGGTATAGAGTCTTTTTAAATTTGTAATATATTACAAAAATTCCCCAAAGCCATTCCCCAATGCTTACACAGCATTAAATGGCTGTCTAGCACTCAATCATACTGCTGCATCATGACTTCCCCAATCATAGGCTGTGGGGCACTCTGGTATTTCCAATCACCGCTATTATGAATGAGGTTAAGTTTTTGTTTCATTGGTTATTTGTTAAGAGGATTATAATCATGTACAAAATAAAGCAAATAAGGTGAGCAAAAAGAACCCCATTTCTTTCAAGGCTCTGACCAGTAGCTGTCGGGTGGGGTTGTTATGAAATCGATGTGTTTCAACAAGTGATTTCTTGGTAACTCCAGAATTCCTTTCCATCATGCACCCTCAACCAACCAAGCATACATAGCATATGCCCAATCCTGTTCTTGAATTAACAGGGGGTAAAGCTGCAAGCGCTTACCTGACCTTACAGAATTAGCTTACGGTATACTTCCATAAACACATTATGTGATGCAAAAAGAAAAGCGGCTTTGACAAAAGTGACAAATTTTATTCAGGGCTTTTACCGAAAAAATTCTTGGAGATAGGTCATTTAATTAAAAAAAAATTCTCATTTCTTGCACTATTTAATCAACAAAATTAGAATCAGGAGAAACAAAATGTGAGCCAGACATGTTCATAGCTATCAATGATGTTTTTCAGTACCAAAAAATTAGAAGAAACAAACAGATAAATAGTGTTTCAAGGAAAAACACACTTCCCTTTAAATCCTGGAAATATGCAAATATAATATAGCTTCATACACTCAGGAAACTGGTTCTTTATTCCACAGAGATTTTTCTGTCAGTGTTACAAGCTAAAAACAAAATATGAATGACAAGTGCACATACTTAGCTGATGGAGAATACAGAGTCCAACACTAACCACATTAATCTCTCATAGAGGTTATGTGACTTCCAGGCAGAAATATTGATTCAGACCTAGTCTCCTGCCACCAAGTTTGACAAGTGTTCTAATCTGAGCTGGAAAATTTCTCCCCAAAGTGGTAACTTTCAGTACTTCCCAGAGCTCATCTGGCTAACCTGGTAACTAACTTGATTACCTAATTTAATTCATGCATTAAGAACTTTTTAATAAACAGGCTGCTGGATAACAGGAGTATATACACAGAGATCTCACTGGATACTGAAAGTTACTCAAAAGCTAATAACTGAAAGAACCAGTCAATGTTCTCCATGTAGTTATCCTAGGTTAGATTTTTAGCCTTATGGGGTTTTTTTGGGTCATTTTTTAATATTGCCACACTTTAATCATACTCAACAATAAGAACAATTCAGTAAACAATTTTAGCGCTTACTCTTCTCAATAAGATTTTTGTGTGTGCATGCATAACTGAGAGTTTGGAAAATTCTCATTCTTCTTCTCCCACAATTTCCTCCAGCTGCCCCGGGTCACCCCCCACAGACAGCTCCTGAACCTGTGATCATCAAAGTCGGCAGTCCTCCTTGGCTCACGCCAAGGCACAGCGTGATCGTCCACTGGATTCTTCTAGCGGATAATCGGGTATTGTGCTATCATTTCTCTTCATCTCAAACACAAGGAGTTTTAGCAGCTTCTGGCTCCTTTTCCTTTCCTCTAATCACTGTGCATCTTGGGTTTTTTTGATTTTTCATTTTGTATGCCAATTTGTCAACTTCAGTTACCACAGAAATAAAACCACAATATATGTGAGAAGACTCTTCCTTAACGTTGTCTTTTGAATTATCTACTCAACTTGGGGGTTGAGATTTAAAACAACAACAAAACTGGTGTCATCTGGTAATGCTGTAGATTTTTCTCAGCAGATCTTTCTTTCCCCTTGAAAATATAAACCAAGTCTGTCCCCATGTTCAAGATTTGATCAGAGAATATTTTGGCATCAAAGATAACTTGGTGTTTATTAAGAACGCAGAGTAACTTTTCAGTTAAGTTACTTTTCTCCTCACAGGTAATACAACACAAGGAATGTCGGACTTTATTTGGCTGCCCGGGTCTTCGAAGGGAATGAGATGATAAGTACATGAGAATGCCTGCTCTTCTCATCCTTCCCCACAAACAGTACTGTCCTAAATTTTAATCTTGCCAAACTGGTAGATATAAAATGGTATCACTGTGGTTTTAATCTGTAGTTCTCTGATCACTAATGAGGCTGACTGTGTTTCCTGTTTCTTCACCATTAATGTTTCCTTTTCATTGAAATGTTTATTCATACCTCTGACCTAGTGTTATTTTCTTCATATAATTTCTTTATCTGTTTTAGATACGAAACCATCCTCAGCGATATGTGCTGCAGATTACTTCTCCCCACTGTGGCTTGTCTTTTCAATTTGTTAAACATACCCTTTTGATAAAGTGAACATTTATTTTGATATAGTTGAATTTATCAATTTTTTTTTCCTTTGCACGGTTTGTGTTTTTTTGCGCTTGGTATAAGAAATGCTTCCCCCCCCCCTTTTTTTTTGCATTCTGGGTTTCTTTTATTTTATGAAAAAGCTAACTTCAAATCTACATTAAACGAAGTTGAATACAAAGTCTTTGTGCAGGAGGCCTGGTGGTCTCGTTTACAAAATCCTATGACCACTGGTCCTTAGGTCTTAAAGTTTCAGAAAGGATCCCTCGGATGGCTTTGCATTTGCATGTTTCAATGCCAGGGTGTAGGGACAGACACCGTGTCCATTGTAAGGCCTTTGTCAGCCCCCAGAGTACCAAGTCACCTCCGCGGTCACCCTCAGCTAAAGAAATTATGTCCACAAATTTTCCACTTCCCGTTTTTTTTTTAATAGTTAAGACATTTTATTCTAGTAGCTACAATTACAGTGCTTGTTTGCCGAAATGAAAACTGAAAACGAGTATACAAAACAGTTGATTATTAATCGTGTGTTGAAAGCTCCAGCTTCTCCAGTGTTTATCAAAATACAAAAGAAAACAGTAGAGGTCATTGTTTCGATGGCAAATCCGACCCTTGCAGGCTGAGGGAGTGAAAGCACATGTAGACAGGAGTTCCAGGGGCTGAGGCACTAGGGTGACTGGCCCGCGCCCCCGCACTCCTGCTGGTGAGACCCCAGGCAGCCCGGAGCAAGCCAGAGTGCCCACGCGGACCCAAGAGAAGGCTGGAGTCCCTCCAAGGGGTCCATGAGCGGTGGCCGCAGCCCCCAGCCTGTCTCCTGGGCGGCTGTGTGAGCACAAGTACAAGCACAAACCCTAGGGGATGCGGGATGACCCGAGACAGAGCAAATCACAGGGACCCTATCGTGACCATGCAGAATGGACTGTGGCTGGTTCTGCCCTGTCTCACGTTCCCGACGGGAAACGGATCACTGGTGGACTACACCCTGCCCGCCACTGCAGAACCGACACTAGGCACGCTTCTCCCGTCTGTGTGTTCAAGTGTTCTCATCTTGTATTTGTAACGATTTTAAAAATGCACTGAGTTCAGGTTAAAAACCAACCACCAAAATGGATCTCAACACAGACCTAATGCCCAGAGGAGGCTTGGCAGGCTGGTTGGACACAGTGACTCCTGGAGGCCCCGCGTGCCTAACATCCCTTTTCAGTATTGAACAGTGGGTTGATTCTCTTTTTACAATAAAAAAAAGCTGAGTAATATTGCATAGGAGTACCAGAAACTGCCTCGTTGGGAACAGAAACTATTTACATTAAATAAAAACCCGGCTGCAGGCTGCGTCTGCACATTTACAGCATGGTGAAGCACACTGTGACCAACCATGGAGACAGCTTCTGGCACTCCCACCACATGAGAGTAAAACAGGGTGGAAGGAGGGGCGGGGGCGTGGCTCACTTCTGGTTCCGGAGCTGATTGGACAGCCAGTCCAGTCCCTCATACAGCCCATCCCCACTGGTGGCACAGATGGCCTGAATGTACCAGTTCCTGTGGCGCAGGGACTGCGGCCCCAGCTTGTCTGTGATCTCAGCCGCGTTCATGCCGTTGGGGAGGTCCCGCTCGTTGGCGAACACCAGCAGGATGGCATCCCTAAGCTCATCTTCCGCCAGCATCCTCATGAGCTCCTCACGGGCCTCGTTCACACGCTCTCTGTCGTTGCTGTCCCCCACAAAGATGAGACCTTGTGTGTTCTGGAAGTAGTGATGCCACAGAGGTCGGATCTTGTCCTGGCCACCCACGTCCCACACAGTGAAGCTGATGTTCTTGTCCTCCACCGTCTCCATGTTGAAGCCTATGGTGGGAATGGTGGTCACGATCTCACCCAGCTTCAGTTTGTACAGGATGGTGGTCTTCCCTGCAGCATCCAGGCCCACCATGAGAAGGCACATTTCTTTTTTGCCAAAAAGGCCCTTGAAGAGGTTTGCGAAGATATTTCCCATGCTGTAGGCGGGTGGGAGCAACACTGGCCAGAGAAACCCTCGGCAGCAGCGGCAGTGGCGGCGGCGGCAAGGCTACTGCTCTGAGCCAGGTGTTGGTTTCGCTCCCACCTCCATTTCCCGGTTTTGCCTCAGGTCTTAAATTTGCAGCCTCATCTTCATCAACAGTTTCCATCATGATGTGTGTGATACAGTCTGATACACGTGCATCCACACATACAGCTAGAGAGCATTCAGCAACATCACCTTTGTTGTCAGTTTCTTCCTTCAGCTCCCAGAGAGGCTCTCTCTTGCTCACTCTCTTTTCTTTCCTTCTTTTTTATTTTTTGGTTCATTGAAAATTCCATAGTTTTGCTTTCCTTTTAAAAGTTGGTTTCATGATTTAAAGATTCAAATATTTAATCTACCTGGAACTGATTTTCTTTGTATGTCACAATCTGGTTTCATTTTTCTTCCTCCACGTGTATAATCCTGCAACTGCATTGCTAATGGGACAGTTCCTCCTCTTTCCACTGATCTGCAACATGCGTGCTGCCGTAAACCAAGTTTGCACGTGTGCATATATCATGTATGGGCTTTCTATACAGTTCCAGTGGTTTCTTTGTCTACACTAATACCCTAATTCCTCAGTCTTCATTACTCTAGGTTTATAACAGACCTTGGTCTCCATAAGGCAAGACCTCCTATCTCTCCTCTTCTGGTTCTTCCTTAGGAAGGTCTTGGTTATTTTTGACCCTTTGCTTTTCCAAACAAGAAACCAGAAGTAGCCTGTCAATTTGAACTATTTTTTCTCTCTGGTTGCTTTTAATGTCTCCTCTTTTGTCTTTAATGTCCTGCTGTCCCACCATGATATGTCTAAATATGTATTTGTGTTGCCTGGTATACAGTGTATTCCCTCTATATGAACATGCCAATCTTTCAACATTTCCGGAAAATTCTATCTTTACACCTTAAACAAACAACTTTACAAGGATGTCTGTATAGCAAACAACCTTAGAAGATAGAGTCTCCCCCTCTGGCACAGAGAGCAGATCTGTTTACTTTCCTGGAGATAAAATAATGTCTCTCTTTGATGGCCAAAGAGATTTGCTTACAGTCCATTTTAAAAGACTGGGGTCTCTGGATGTGCCTCAGACCTCCTGCACAACTCATTCTGCATCACGCCCATGTGACTTGGGGAGCATGGGGAACAGGCGTGAACATATAGCTCAGGATGCTTAATGCACTGTAATAAAGTCCTTTGTATCTGGCCCTGAAGTCTTGCATCTTCAAAGAGCATCTGTGAAACTGTAGCAAGCTTATTAAAATAAAAACAAAATTTTCATTATTTATTTATTTAATTGTTATTATGATGAAGTTTCAAGACCCTTCAATTCTTGACCATTCCCCCCATTTTCAATATTTTAACATTTGGAATTCCAAATTGACCTGTGTTCCATCCTTTCCTTCTCTCATCCCTACAACATCTTCCTCTGGACTATTTCTCACCTCCTTTGTCTCTCTGGGCTTCATGTGGGGTGATGTCTCTCGTGATCTTCCAATCCATTCATTCTCTCCTCAGCTGTGTGTGACCCTCTACTTAACCAATCTACTGAGTTTTTATTTCTGATGATTCTGTTTTTTTCCTTGTAATTCTATTCGCTTCCTTTTCAAATCTTCCCGAACATTTTGGGTGGTCTCTTATTCCCGTCTCGATTTCTTTCTTTATGTACTTCCCCTGCACGTGTTTCATATTAAAAATCAGCATTCCAGTGTCCTTAGGGCATTAGGGACCTAGTCTGTTCACTGTTTTTGTTGACTTTGGTGACCTATGGCTTGTGTTATTCCCCATTTGGTAATTCCTGGGTTGCTGTGTTGAGTATTTGGTATTTTTTATGGTAACCCTGCATACGCTAAATCTGGAGGAATTTTTGAGGGAACGGGACTGTTAATGCTTTCCTCCAGAGAGGACTTAATGCTTATATCTCACAGGTGCCAGAGAGTTCCGCCAACCTGGACGTTTGTTAAATTTTTTTTAGGTTAGGGTTTCCATGACCCTGCAAGAATTGTAAATTTATACCCCAGACTCATCCAAAAATAAGCCTGTAGTAGCAGACTGTCAGAGGAGATGATGAATACAATGAGAACTATTTTTCTTCCACTTAGAGCAACAGGAAAAACTGTTTTCCTCATCTACTCCCTTTCCTGGTAAGCTCGGTTTTTTTTCAGCTCTCACTTTCTCTGAGGGTATAGCTCCTTGTGAATATTCTCACTCTGTGAGAGTCTTTCAGGTTTGGGCTTCCAACATTACCCAGACCCCAGACCTCTTGATCTCTTTTTGCCCAAGGCAGTTAAGCTGTGAATTCCTTACACAGGTATGGCGAGTAGGGCAATCCTGGCCTTTTTTTTTTTTTTTTTCCTGGCCTTTTTACCACACCCCTTCGGTTTCCAATTACGATATAGACTTTTTGCCCCTTTGGAGATTTCCCTTACTCTCTTCCAAGTTCAACAAAACATCTTAAAAGTCAGTTTCTCTGACTTATTCTGCATCTAGTCTTTCATGGTGAAAGGGCTTTCAGATTATCTGATTTCCATACACAATCATTTCCATGTTTTCTTTTCTGTCCACACAGCCAGAAAATGGGCAACTTTTCCATTTTGCAAGTGCCTTTTACAGATGCTTAAACTGAGCTGACCATACAAGGAGGCAAGAGAGATTCTGAAATAACAGCTTTTCTGTAAACTTAAAATTTAAACCAAAAGCATTCTGCAGCACTCATACAGCTGCTATGATCTGATACTGGTATAACCTGATACTGCATTTATCAGACTGACATTTGTATGTTAACACGGTTAAGGCAAAGCATTTTCACTGACCATTTTACCACATGTACCCATAGTTAGCACTTTTCTTTGAGACATACTGGTGAATTTTTTTGAATGAATTTCTGATGGAACAAAAGACTAGAAATCCTTGTGTTCCAATATTTAAGAGACATGAACAACTACCACATACTTGAAAGAGAAGTTACCTTAAATTTTTGTTGAATAATATAGCTTAGCTTCTTACTGATTCACAAAGACTTCTCCATGTTCACTTTCCTAATAAAATTACACTGCCACTTTTTAAACCATCCTTCATGTATACATTCTAATCTGTCTTAACTCTCTCTTTTTCAAAGATTTTATTTATTTATTTGACAGAGAGCAGGAGAGAGAATGAGAGAAAGCACAAGCAGGGGGGAGTGGGAGAGGAAGCAGCAGACTCCCCACTGAGCAGGGAGCCTGATGTGGGGCTTGATCCCAGGACCCTGGGATCATGACCTGAGCCGAAGGCAGACGCTTAACTGACTGAGCCAACCAGGTGCCTGTAACCTGTCTTAACTCTTAACAGACTCTCAGGCATTTTAATTTTGGCAATTTTTTGGTCACAGTTTTAGAAGTATATTTTTGGTTATTTGACATTAAAAAAAAATCCGAGAATACAGAGAAGGAGAATCAATAAATGAAAATCCTGTTGAAACTCTGTGTATGTTTAAAGCAAAGAAGCTCCTAGACTTCAATTAGACTTTGAGATATTTCATATGCTAATTCCTACTTATTTTAATTAAAGAAAAAACTGGAAGCACTTTTTCTTGCCATTTTGAAATTAAAAGACAAAATAATCAAAGAAATCAAGCCGAAGACTATTCTGTGGAGTTACAGATAAGATTAAATTTGACGATAATCCATGACTAAGATGCTGGCTGTGGTGATAATTTGGGGCACATCTCCCTGCAATCCTTCAAAAACCCCTCTAAGTTTGAAAGGATGAAAGCATATTGACTCAGTATAAAAAAAATAAAGGAGCCAGAAACCATGATATAATGAAAAGCCCACTCAGGTTCCTTGGACTGTGGCCTGCACTTCACGTGGCCTAGACACCTGTAAGTATTTGCCAGCCACTGCGCTCTGTGCCATGACTAGGCTAGCAGACATGTTCACTATCCTTCTGAACAATTTAGTCAGGACAGTCCATTCAAAGTCACCCTGCTCTAAACAAGGGGCACTATGTGTTCACGTACAACGGGAGGAGAGAATCATTTCTAACAGTCTAGCTGGTTCTGCCCCTTTTCATGCCCTCAGAGAGAAGAGTCTTTATCTTGGGAAGATGAAGGGATTGAAAATAAAAACGGATTACTATTTCAGGTTATAATTTGTTTATTTGGGGATCTACTTTCTTAAATGGAAAGAGCGGCAAGCTGCATCAAGACTCTTTGAACATTTTCCTCCTGATGCTCTTGATAATGGGTTAAAAATATTCTTCAATTAAGCCTCCACACCGCTCTGCCAGAATCAGCGCGGGACCATTAGCTTTCCCACTGTGTGGCACTGGAGGCTGGTGGGCTGGGAGCTCCGCTGACAACCAGAAAAGTCACAGGAATCGCCACTCACCGAGCAGAACAACGACCTGTGTCATCGGCATGCAAAGGTCACCCGTTGGTCTTTCTTAGTCTCACGCAAGGTCTCTGTGAAAATACAGAAGGACCCCACAAACTGGTGTGCCAACAGCCTTTTTACTTGAAGCACACATACGAAAGTGCGCTTAGCCTGAAGGCGGTGGAGCCCCTAAACCCCTGCTGTTAACGAGGTGAAATCACCTCTTTTCATTTTCGCCTGTCATGAAGGGCTGGTCCCAGGGCCAGGGCGGGTAGGACCTCTAAGAAAAAGGACGCCCAGGTGGGCAGTGGGGTCGTTCTGGCAGGTGGTGGGCAGTGGGGGACTTTCGAAGAAGAGTAAGTTCGAGTACTATATACACTCCAGGAATCCCAAAAGGGACGGGGGGGGGGTGGTTAAATGTGCCTTCATGAACACTGTTTATGGTACAAACACTGACCTTTCCTTTATTGAGAATTTTATAGAACCCACTAAAATATAACAGCTCAGAAGCATCTCCTACATCTCCTTCAACACATGACTCTGATTTATAAGGAAGAAAGGATTCATTTTCATGCTAGAAGTTTATGAGATCTCCAGGGAAATTCTCCACAACTTCACAGACATTCCCTTTTCCCAGGGCTATAGCAACTGTCCCGTGGAGGCTTTCAGATAGAGCTGCTCATGCTCGCTGAACACGGTGCTAGCTTGGGGATGGTCAATTATTTTCTCCATGACTCTTGGGTATATGGCAAGCTATTCTAGAGGGTTAACAACAACTAGGATGCCAAACCAAGAGGAGCAAGGAGGTGCTATATACCGGATAAGAAGCCACATACATCATCAAACAATGACATCTAGGACAGGTTCAATGAATGTTCCTATGGATAAACCAGTGTTTTAAAACAGATGGAGCACTCAACTTCGAGCCAGAAGATGTGGCTAGAGTCTGCTATCCTAGCTGGGTAATCCTGGGGAGGTCACTTAACCTTTTACAGCTGTGCTTTCCACCCGTACAGAGAGGGGACTAAATTCAATTGTCTGAGGCTTCTCTGAACTCTAGTATAATTAATATTCTAATCTAAAAAGGCTTTATTCTTCTTTCCTAACATCATCTTCTAAGTTTTTACCAATTTAGAGACGTGTTATTGGAGACTAATATCTCTTTATGCACATTCTTGCTAAAACCACAGCCCACACTTCGTGGCATTCCATGATATGGTATTATGATTAACACTATTTATTCATTGACATTTATTGAGTGTTTACTATGTGTCCAACACAGTTCTCAGTACTCTACATGCATTATCTCATAGAAACTTCTTTAACAACCCTATTAGGCAGACACTATTATTCAACCTTCCAGAAGAGAGATAATCAGTGCTCCAAATTTTAATAAAATAAATAACAAGTGGTGATCTTAGGATATGAAATGAAGGCAGTCTGACTCCGGAATTCACCATCCCAACTACACGGTCACATTGACTGACCACAGCAACACCCTACTCGACAGATAATATCTAAAGCAAACACAGTTCTCCCTAAAATCTACATAAAGATTATGAACTTCTACTATTTCTCTACTATCCTGAAGAATTCACATCTTGTCCAAATTTTTAGGTAACAGGAACATTTTGATACCTAAAGATGGATGATACAGTACCTTTTCATATTAAATAAAGAATTCTGTCTGAAATATATCCCCTAAAGGAAAAAAACCTTGTAATTTTCCTTTGGAGATAGATGATTTCTTCTAAAGTTATGTAAAAGAACACATTAGGCAAAACAGAAATGATAAAATATGTATTTGGGAGATGCTGATACTGAAAATATTCCATGGACCATTCTAAAATTTAGACAAATTTCTATTACCATGCCATGATAAAATGGACAAGATAATATATCGAATCAAGGAACAAGAACTCAACAGTTCATCTGGGCAGCTACGCAGTTATGAATAATTGTAATAAATATGCAAAGCTGGTATTCTGCCACATAAAATAGCTAGTCAATTATGAATCTGAAATATATTTTTAGACTATAATGTGTCTGTCCTTGGAATTAAATTATTGATTGTCACTTTCATGAATACTACTATTTTTGATTTTAGGATATCTGCATTTTGTCTTGTGCTTTCTTAAGATTAATTCTGGTCTCTTCACCATTTTATCTGTGACTATTTTATAGATTAATTTTATAACTCGATTTTTATTCTACAGCTAGGTTCTTGCATACCAGAACACATTGCTGATCACTTGCCAAATGCATCTCTATACCCTAGAGATAACACTGCTGAACTAAGTTCAAGGATATAATTTGAAATAATAAATCCTACCTGCACCACACAAAATATATACAAGACGACATGGAATACATGTAGAAACAAATGCATCTTAAAGACCCACTCACCTCCTGCTGTAATTGAATAAGGACATTAAGAACAACACCTTCAAACTACATGTTAATTTGAAAATATTTACCTTAGCCTTTCCTAATGGTCCGTGCCCAAGAGACTAGTTCAGATAGTTATGTTAACTACCACAGTATCGTAAAGACACTGGATCTGTCTCGGTCTCAAGGATGAAACCAACACTTAGCAAGGATGAAGCTTATACTTCAGCTGTTTATCTAGCTAAGAAATCAGCACTGGAAAGCAGTAAATTTTCCCAGATTCGTTTTTCTAACTATATTCAGAATAGGTAACAAAAAGAAGTAAGGAATAGAAATTAAGAGCCTTAAATCACAGATGCCTTGTGGTCTTAAGTGACCTCTAAGCCTGTTTATTATAATTAAAGCCACTCCGTTAATGAGTACTTACCAGTGGACATGAACTAGTGTGCACCATGTGTGCATTCTCTCACAGTTCTTGTAACAGTGCAACTGTACTACAGTGCAGTGCAATAGTATAAAAATACTGTATTATTAACTCCACTTTACACAGGAAAAAATATATGCAATGAGCCTGCTTGATGTTAGGCACTTAGAAGCTAAGCAAAAATGATGAACCAAAAGACATGGGATCTCAGCCCTCCTGAAGGTTACCAATATAGTAGGAAAAAAATGTATTATATAATCCCACAAATAAACATAACATTACAAGAGCAGTAAGTGCCAAGATAGGCACAAGGTATCCTGATAATAAGTAAGGGTGGTGAGTTGAGCTCAGGTTTGGAGTAAGACTGTTTGAATTCTGGCTCTAGTTTATATAATTATATCCCTGGGCAAGTTAGCTAGTGTCCCTGTATTTCAGTTTCTCTCTCTGTAAAATGCAGATTATAGTACCTACCTCATAGAGTTGTAATGATTAAATAGTAAGTGTCCAATGAACAGTTGTAATTGCTTTTTGCTATTCTAATTATTTGACCTTATTGGGGTTGAGGGCAGTGGGGAAGGGAGACTCCTCAGATAAAGGAATCAATGACCTAAAATCTACAGAATAGAGGGAATTAACGAGTCAGTGGGGGAGAATGGGTGCTGGGTAAGAGAAATGTTTCAGGCGCTTGAAAAGGTTCAATAAACACACACTGATACTAACTAGCTAAGCTATCTTAGATCATTTAATCACTTGGGATTCAATTTCATCATCTGAAAAATAAGGAAGGGAAAGGAGATAATCACTCTGATTTCATAATCTTTATGTTTCTATAAAATTTGAACACAGCAAAGCAAAACATTGGAAATATATGTCAGCTGAACACATTTAACTCCTTTCCGTAGTAAGGAGTAGGGCCAAAAAGGCCTTAGATGTAAATTTTAAGAACAGTCCCACTTTATCTCCTTTCTACTCCCCTTCTTCTGATCTCCCTCATTATTAACTTTCCTACATCTGTAAATAAAAGGAAGCAGAGTGCAGTAACCTTGTTTCCACCTGTGAAGGTGGTTTACACTTCTCTAACTGTAATGTCAATTTTCTCTTTCAGGAGGATCATCCATCGACATGATTCCAGGCAGCTCTGTCTTATCAATAGGACTGCTGTATATAAATATGGCTGGATGTTTAAGTTTTAAGTTTATATTTACCAAACTGCTGATATAACATATATTTTTTTTTTGATATAACATATATTTATGACCAATTTTTCCTCCTTAGTTGGCAGGCTAGTGTCTATTTAAAGGAGGGGTCCAGGGAAGACTCAGCCAAAAGAAAGATGAACTGTAGCTCCAGCCTAAATTGGATTCCTAAATTCTAGGACCATAAAACCTCTTCCCTAATAGATCTCTCTCCATTTAGGGTTATCCAGAAACCTCAAAATCAGGGTACATAAGACCAAACTCATCTTTCACTTCCTCCTGCCTTGACTCTTACCCCTTTCCTCCATGTCCCCTTGGTCGGCCCATGGATAGCCCCGCAGGGACCTTTCATATCCAGACTGTGGACTGAAATGAAACAATCTTTTACATCTTAGCGGAAAACCTGGGATCAAGGGCATGGGATCTGAGCTATTTTTATTTTCTTTTTTAAGGTAAGTAATGTAATATGGAGCTTACCAGGCACTGTCTCCACAACAATACTATGATACAGGCACTCACAATTCTTTATTCTATTTAAAATATTTTCAACTTCATTTGGAAAAATTTTATCCATACTCAAGAGTCGAGAGAACAATGTAAGTTCCCATGTACCCACCCATCCAGCTTCAAAAACTGTCTACTGAGGGCATGTTCTGTTTCATTCATTTTCACTTCTACGTACCCCCTTCCAACTCCACCACATTATTCTGAGGCAAATGTGAGAAATTATATTAGTTCATTCATAAACATTTAAGTATGTAATCACCAACCATGACCAAACCTAAAAATTCCTTAGTATCATCAAATATCCAGTATTCAAATTTCCTGATAATCTAAAAAAAAAAAAAAATCTTTTCACATTTTGTTTGAATGAGATTTTGTAAAAACGTAAATGTTTTAATAAACTCTAGTTATTCTTACTGATATCCAAATTGTCCCAGATTTGGCCAATGGGAGGCTTGCCTCTTCAACCTGGCATCTTGAGTTCTTCTGACACAGTCTTTTATAGCTTCCTTGCTTTCTAGATTGACAGGATATTACAGCTCAGTTGTATATTCTTCTGATAAAGACCTGGAATTAGCCTTATTTTTTTTTTTAAGCTCCCAGAGTTCTTTTAGTGATGGTATTTAAAGATAATAATCCAGAGCCAAGAGTGGTATTGCTAGCACTTTGAAATCTGGATCAGGATGGCATTGAAGGTATAGCTTGCTCTGGGCAGCATAGACATTGTGACAATGTTTATTCTTCTGATCCATGAGCATGGAATATTTTTCCATCTCTTTGTGTCTTCTTCAATTTCTTTCATGAGTGTTCTGTAGTTCCTGGAGTATAGATCCTTCACCTTTTTGGTTAGGTTTATTCTGCGGTATCTTACGGTTTTTGGTGCTACTATAAATGGAATCATTTCTCTTAATTTCTCTTTCTACAGTTGCATTGTTAGTGTATAAGAAAGCAACTGATTTCTGTGCATTGATTTTGTATCCTGCCACATTACGGAGTTGCTGTATGAGTTCTAGTAATTTGGGGGTGGAGTCTTTTGGATTTTCCACATATAGTACCATGTCATCTGTGAAGAGACAGATTTTTCTTTGCCAATTTGAATACCTTTTATTTCTTTCTGTTGTCTGACTGCTGTTGCTAGGACTTCTAGTGCTATATTGAACAACAGTGGTGAGAGTGGGCATTCCTGACATCCTGATCTTATGGGAAAGGCTCTCAGCTTTTCCCCATTGACGATGATATTTGCTGTGGGTTTTTCATAGATGGATTTTATGAACTTGAGGAATAGTCCCTCTGTCCCTATACTCTTTGAAGAGTTTTAATCAGGAAAGGATGCTGTACTTTGTCAAATGCTTTTTCTGCATCAATTGAGAGGACCATATGGTTCTTCTCTTTCCTCTTACTGATGTGTTCTATCACACTGATGGATTTTCGAAAGTTGAACCACCCTTGCATCCCGGGGATAAATCCCACTTGGTCGTGGTGGATTATCTTTTTAATGTATTGTTGGATCCTATTAGCTAGGATTTTGTTGAGGATTTTGGAATCCAAGTTCACCAGGGATATTGGTCTGAAATTCTCCTTTTTGATGGGGTCTTTGCCTAATTTGGGGATTAAGGTAATGCTGGCCTCATAGAATGAGTCTGGAAGCTTTCTTTCTGCTTCTGTTTTTTGAAACAGCTTCAGGAGAAAAGGTATTACTTCTTTTTTGAATGTTTGGTAGAATTCCCCAGGGAATCCATCAGGCCTTGGACTCTTGTTTTTTGGGAGGTTTTTGATCACTGTTTCAATCTCCTTACTGGTCATTGGCCTATTCAGGTAGTCAGTTTCTTCCTGTTTCAGTCTTGTAGTTTACAGGTTTCTAGGAAGGCATCCACTTCTTCCAGGTTGCTTAATTTATTGGCATATAGTTGTTGATAATAATTTCTAATAATTGTTTTGATTTCCTTGGTGTTAGTCCTGATCTCTCCCCTTTCATTCAAACAATCCTAAAATTTGTATGGAATCAGAAAAGACCCTGAATTGCCACGGAAATGCTGAAAAAGAAAAACAAAGCTGGGGGCATCATGTTGCCCGATTTTAAGCTATATTACAAAGCAATGATCACCAAGACGGCATGGTACTGGCACAAAAACAGACATACAGACCAACGGAACAGAATAGAGAGCCCAGATATGGACCCTCATCTCTGTGATCAAATAATCTTCAACAAAGCAGGAAAAAATATGCAATGGAAAAAAGTCTCTTCAATAAATGGTGCTGGGAAAATTGGACAGCTACATACAGAAGAATGAAACTCAACTATTCTCTAACACCATACACAAAGATAAACTCAAAATGGATGAAAGACCTCAATGTGAGACAGGAATCCATCAAAATCCTAGAGGAGAACACAGGCAGTAACTTCTTTGACATCAGCCACAGCAACTTCTTTCAAGATACATCTCCAAAGGCAAGTGAAACAAAAGCAAAAATGAACTTTTGGGATTTCATCAAGATAAAATGCTTCTGCACAGCAAAGGAAACAGTCAACGAAACAAAGAGGCAACCCACAGAATGGGAGAAGATATTTGCAAATGATACTACAGATAAAGGGCTGGTATCCAAGATCTATAAAGAACCTCTCAAACTCAACACCCAAAAAACAAATAATCAAGTCAAAAAATGGGCAGAAGACATGAATGGACACTTCTCCAAAGAGGACATACAAATGGCCAACAGACACATGAAAAAATGTTCATCTTCATTACTCATCAGGGAAATTCAAATCAAAACCACACTGAGATACCACCTTACACCAGTTAGAATGGCAAAAATTGACAAGGCAAGAAACAACAAATGTTGGAGAGGTTGTGGAGAAAGGGGAACCCTCTTACACTGCTGGTGGGAATGCAAGTTGGTACAGCCACTTTGGAAAACAGTGTGGACGTTCCTCAAAAAATTAAAAATAGGGGTGCCTGGGTGGCTCAGATGGTTAAGCGTCTGCCTTCAGGTCAGGTCATGATCCCAGGGTCCTGGGATCGAGTCCCACATCGGGCTCCCTGCTCCTTGGGAGCCTGCTTCTCCCTCTGCTTCTCTCTCTCTCCCTCTGTCTCTCATGAATAAATAAATAAAATCTTAAAAAAAAAATTAAAAATAGAACTACCCTATGACCCAGCAATTGCACTACTGGGTATTTACCCCAAAGATACAGATGTAGTGAAAAGAAGGGCCATATGCACCCCAATGTTCATAGCAGCAATGTCCACAATAGCCAAACTGTGGAAAGAGCCGAGATGCCCTTCAACAGATGAATGGATAAAGAAGATGTGGCCCATACATACAATGGAATATTACTCAGCCATCAGAAAGGATGGATACCCAACTTTTACATCAATATGGATGGGACTGGAGATTATGCTTAGTGAAATAAGTCAAGCAGAGAAAATCAATTATCATATGGTTTCACTTATTTGTGGAACATAAGGAATACCATGGAGGACATTAGGAGAAGGAAGGGAAAAATGAAGGGGGGGACATCAGAGGGAGAGATGAGCCATGAGAGACTATGGACTCCGGGAAACAAACTGAGGGTTTTAGAGGGGGGATGGGTGAATCCGGTGATGGGTATTAAGGAGGGCACGTACTGCATGGAGCTCTGGGTGCTATACGAAAACAATGAGTCATGGAACACTTCATCAAAAACTAATGATGTACTGTAGGGTAACTGACATAACATAATAAAATTAAGTTAAAAAAAAGTGGTATTGCTAAACTGTGTTGGTCATTTTTTTTAGGTCTCTTTGGTGGGCAGAAGAAATATTTTTTTAAAGGGAAAAAATATAATGAGATTTTACTGTTAATTTCCAATTCTAACTTACGATTGTAGGATTTAACGTCTCTAATTTTTTACCTCCTTTCTCTTTTGCTGAATAGCATATTCCCTGATGACATTAACATAATTACTCTTTGCTTTCTCCTATAATAAATATAGAATCATGTCAAAAACAATGAAAATGTTATTACTAATAAGATATCTGAAAAGGTATCATTTTTTCCAGTTCTTTCAGTAACTGGAGTTTAATCCAATAGAATGTAAAACCAAATCACTGTATTTTCAAGTCATTTAAAACTATTGAAATAGAACTATTACCAAAATGTGTACAAAATATAACTCCATTAACAATGTAAGTTCATTTAACAAGAATTTAAAAATGAACAATCATGTCCCCATCACCCAGGATGAGAATGAAAACAAAGTAGAGCCACTCTCTGACTTTTGTAAGATATAAAAAAAAATCCAAATAATCATGAGATGAAAACTATAATGTATGAGACAATTATGGAATTTTAATTCAAAATAATAAAAAAGACATAACATTCAGAGAAAAACCAGGATTAAACAAATGAACAGAATATAAGTTAGTTGCAGAACAACTACAAGAGGCTAAAACATGTATAAATAGAGGCCCAAAAAGAGAGGCAAAGTTGGGGGACAAGGACAGGGAGGGAGAGTGCTTGGTAAAAATATTTGTAAAAATAATGGCTGAAAATTTTTAGATTTGATAAAAAGTATAAACCCACAAATCTAATAAGCTTAGCAAACCCCAAGCACCAAAAAAAAAAAAAAGTGAGGAAAACCACACTAAGGCACCTTAAAATCAAACTGCTCAAAACCAGTGATAAAAAGACAATCTTAAAAACAGCCAAGGTGGGGGTGGGGGGAGGGTTACATACACAGGAGCACGAGAAATACAGCAGACTTCTTTTCAGGAGCAATGCAAGTGAGAGACAGTGGAACAAAAACCTTTAAAGTACTGAGAGACAAAACCTCTCTATCCAAGATTCTACACCAGTGAAAATATCATTCAAAAAATAATGGGGAATAAAGAGTTTTCAAGATCTATGAAATGTAAAAGAATGCATACATGGCAAGTCCACATGGTAAGAAAAGCTAAGGGAAGCCCTTCTGAAAAAAGGAAAATCATACTAGATAGAAACACGGACCAAAGGAATGGAGGGCACTAAAAGTGGTAAATATGCCAGGGCGCCTGCGTGGCTCAGTTGTTAAGCGTCTGACTTCGGCTCAGGTCGTGATCCCGGGGTCCTGGGATCGAGTCCCACATCGGGCTCCCTGCTCGGCCAGCAGCCTGCTTCTCCCTCTCCTGCTCCCCCTGCTTGTGGTCCCTCTCTCGCTGTCTCTCTCTCTCTGTCAAATAAACAGATAAAATCTTAAAAAATAATAAATAATAAACAAATAAAAGTGATAAATACATAACAAAATGTAGAAGATGCTTTATTTCATTTAGATCGCTACAAAGGCTATTCTGGTAAAAATAATAAAAGTGTAATGTGGAGGTTCAGAACATTAGAAGTAAAGTGAATGGCAAAAGAAACGTAAAGCCTAGGAGATGAGAAATCAAAGTATATTACCATAAAGTTTCCCCCCTCTATGTGAAGAGATATAATGTCACTGTGAAATGTCAAAGATGTAAATTACAAACGCTAAAGCACACCCTAAAATTAAAGAATAAAAGATTATATCTAATAAGGCAACATAAACAAAATGATGTCCTAAAAAATATACAGTCCAAAGGCAAAAAATAAATAAAAGTAGGATAAACACAGATGGAATAGGAAAAAATATGTACACTAAGGGAAGATATTCAAAACTAATCATGTTAAGTATAAATGATTAACATACCCCGATTCAAAGACAGACTGTCAAATAAGATGAAAAAATGAGTCCAAACTACATGCTGCCTGTAAGAAACCCACTTTAAATATAAAGATATAAATAAGTTAACAAAAAAAGGAAAATGATATACCATGCCAACATAATCAAAGTAAAAATGGAGTAGCTACAGTATTATTTGACAAAGTCAATTTCTGGCCAAAGAATATTCGTATGGCTAAAGAATTTCACTTCATAATAAAAAAGGAGTCAATTAGTCAAGAGGATGTAAACAATCCTAAATATTTATAAATCTAATTACAGAACCTAAAACTACATGAAGCAAAACTGATAGGACTGAAAAGAGAAATAGAGAAATTCATAATTATAGTCTGAGACTTATACCCCTCTCTCCACAACTGACAGAACAAGTAGACAAGAATATGAAAAACCTAGAACGATCAACCCATCTGCACCCAAACAGTGCAGAAAGAATTGGATATCTATATGCAAAAATACGAACTTTCATCCACACCTCACACCCTATAAAAGATTAATTCAAAATGTATCACAGACCTAAATGCAAAACCTAAAATTATAATCTCCAGGAGATGGGGTAAAAGGAGGGACGGGCAAGAGGGAGAGGTAAGACAGGGGCACAAGCAAACTTCTGGATATGACATGTAGGTTCACCGTCCTGATTCCGGTGACTAATTTACACGTGTACACCCACGTCAAAATGTATTAAGTGATATACCTTACATATGTAGTTTATTGTATAACAACTGCCCTTCAATAAAGACATAAAATTAAAAAAAAAAATCCAATTGGCCCAGTGTCACAAAACTAGTGAAAGGTGTTAAGAGTGGGATTTGAACCCAGGGAGCCTGCCTTCAGAGCCTATGCTCCCACGCACTCTCCTGCATGCCTCCTGGAGCTAGCTTATTCTTCAGAGCTACACCTGCTTGATGCTGGGACTAAGCCCTCCTATTCGTGGGTTTCCTCCCAGGTAGGACCGAGGGACAGTTCACCATTTACTGACATTTCCTTTGGCGGGTATTTAGAAGCCGTTTGGGTTCGTGGAAATGCTTCCCCAGGGCCCCCAAGTTCCACTGGCACAAGGGTGCGCCTCCAGACGCTGGCGAGGCTCTGAGCCCAGAGGCTGGGGGAACCTGGCTGTGGTTCTATCAGCCGCTCTGACTGGTTCTCTTTTGTAATGGATGCAGCAACATTTATGTTCAAAAGCAGGAACTGGGGAATGATGTACAGAGAGTGGTCATAACTCTTCCATTCATTCATGCACTCTCTCCCTTATTTTTTGTGGTGCGCACAAAACGAAGTCACACTTAGGACAAACCCATAAAATGCCATCTTTTTGTCTTCGACACATTATTAACACTAAAAATTTGATCAGGAGAATTTTGTTTGAAATATACAGAATTAATGCAACCTGTGAGAAAACTGAATATCACATGTGGAGGCAGGGTATTGACGGGATCCTTCTGTGTGCAGACAAGCCAAATATTTCTTTAAGAACGCCACCACTCCTCGCCCTTGTTGTCAGTGGGTCAGTGACACAGGTGAGGGAGAGAAGCTACAGCAGGCAGCCTACTGCAGGATATGGCTGCTTCTCAGTGCAGCTGATGAGGACTCCTCTGGTTGTTCCCCCAAAGCGGAGTGCCTCCTGAGGGATTCCCTGTACCCTTTCATATCTAGGTTCTTAGGTTCAGAGACTGAGCTCTAAGTGGTTTTTCTGACTTGTCAACAAACCTTATTTTGAGGGTCGGGGGTGGGTGGGAACGGGGAGGAAGAACTATCTCGAATTCCCTCCCCCCTGCTTTGCTATTTATTTCTAAGCAATGACCCAAGTTCAAAACCTGCCAATTCACCTTCTACAGATTCTTTCACACCATCATGATGGAGGATGACAGCCACACCTGCATCGTGGGGTGATGCTCAGCGGCCGCTAGCTAGGTTTCCCCCGCCCCCACACCCAATCCCCACAGAGATATTTGTTAGAGGGTGGAGGCCGGCTGATTGAAAAACAGGAAGAAAAACAGGCTAACGGTCTGAGTCTAGGTCATTACCCCCTTAACGGCTCTGGTATTTTTCCCCCCGTATTACCCTCTAAAATTCCATGTGTGGGGTTTCTTTCTTTCAAAGCCTAGCTAAAAAGAGCTACTAGGTTCAATGGGAAAGAACTGGTCAGGGAAGGGTGCAGCCTTGGAAACATCACAGAAACATTTATGGTGACAGAAGCGACACTAATAATATCACGAAATCTTAACAACTCAGACATGAGGAGGAAAAGGGAAATACTTAAAAATGTGTGATGGATGTGCGACAGAAGGTTTTTTAAAAAAAGTTCCTCAAGCAGAAACGCTGAACCTGAAGGCCACAGCATATCCTTGAAAGAACAACTCTCATTCATCAACTATTTTGAGAGCTGAGCAGGGGCCAGGCACTGTCTGAGGTTCCTGGTGACACAGCAGTGCACAAAACAAAGTCCCAGCTCTCGGCGGAGCCCCCGTTCTGGAAGGGGGCAGATAAAATACAGGCAGGGGTGGATGGTGGAGTCTGTTTTAGATAGAGCGGCGTTAAGTGTTTTGTTGTGATGACATCTGAGCAAAAACTTGAATGGGATGGAGGACAGGCCAAATGTCATCTGGAAATTGAATACAAAGAGTAAAACTATTTGTGTTAAAAGACAAATAAACAAAGAGGGAACACACATTAACTTCAAAAGGTTGTACTGGTACATTTTCCCTGCTTCAGTGTTACAGTCTCCTAAGGGAATGGGATTCTATCTAGAAACCGGGAGATCTACACCTTTGTATTACTGAGTGGCCCCCACTTTTGGTTTCTTAAGTATAAAACCTAGAAGGAAGTTACAATTTCTTTTTCTTTTTAGGTGCTCTGTGAGAGTGACAAAATATCCTAAACTTACACACTTAGCAGTTAATTGCAGAACACGTGAGACCAGGGCCAGGAAGAAAAGAAAGTGAAGACATGCCAATGTGGGATCACCAGTCACGTGAACACATGCATGCTTTAGGATGTATAACTTGCTGGGGGGAGGGGGGGGAACTGGATTAACAAACTCCAATCATAGAGTAAAGCCGAAACAAACTTAATGATTCAGATAAACCGGAACCATCAACAAGAATGCATGCTCCTTTGAATATAGGTTATTTTTCTGCTTTGTGTCACCCCAGTGGCTGGCAGATCTCATGTCACTCTACCCTTGACATTTGTTTGGAAAATATGTACTTCTGGACCCTCAGTTTTTGCATGCTAATGTTATTTTCCACTTAAAAGAACCAAGACCCCTTGGAGAAAAGTCAGTTCTTTGTTGAGAATTATAACCTGGGACCAGAGCTACTAAGAAAACTAAGACACAAAGAAGAGATCATGGGGAAAACTTGGGAGGGTTCGTACAAGCCAATCTGATTTCAGTCACTGGTACGAGATGAGCTGAGAAAGGCAGGAGTCCACAGTGATGCCCAAAGAGATAAATAATATGAAGGGTGGTAGAGAGAGGCCTTTGAATAGGTATTAACTGACTAAAGTCCGACTACGGAACAATATAAACGTGTAGCCCACAGTAGATGAATACACACCCACTGAACCAGAGGGGGTAGCTGGCAAGAAGATGGATTTGTGTTTGTTGGGCCAGACCCATGCACACAAGTGGATGTTAGATCAGAATCAGGGTAGAAGGAGGAAGACAGGTTTTCAGGGATGCGGTTTCAGGACACCTGAATGTTGTTGCCTGTGCCTTCACCACAGGATGGGGATATGGCCCTAAAAGGGGCTGGGCTTGATTTAAGAACCAAAAAAGCCAAATGATATGACCGTACCACAAGGCATCAAACATTAACGCCCCTATGAGAATGTCAACATAATCTCAGCACTTCTTCTTTTTCTTCCTAGATATGACTCAAAAGCAACAAGGAGAATACAAGATTAGTATGCTTTTGAATAAGATGGACTGAGTTTGATTTCTGGCTTTACCACTCGAGTAAACCCTGGTCATTCTACTTCATCTGCAACTCTCTGTCTTCTCATCTGAAAGCCAGGTGAATACCTATGTCTCACTGAGTCATGAAATTATAGGAGATGAAGCCTATAAGGAACCCATCAGGACCTCAACCATAGCAAGCAGGAAGTCAGCGAATGTCAATTCTGTCTCCTCAGTGTAATGGAGGCAACTTCTCTCACTCACGAATCCACCTGGATGCTAGTCCATGAATAAAAGACATGGAAGGGGGGGTAAGGTACTGGACTTAATCATGTTCTGAATTTTTCTACAGAAGCTGCTCAAGATTCTTAGTATTTCAACCACAGTAAAACCAAAGTCGTTTTGTATAATGTATTCACATGGTGGTTTTGAATGAGCATCTTCCCGTGGGCCATTATTTCTTTTTCTAACCAGGTTTCAGTATCAAAATAATAAAGAATATTTTCATTCAATCAACCTAATGACCAGTAGTTTCCTTGTTGAGCTGTCTCAGTAATTCAACTTATTCAAAATAAAGAAGTCTGCTTCAGAAAACTAAAAATATAAATAAAAAATAAAAAAATACAGTTCTAAGATTTTAAGTAGTTCAAAACAAAAATTGTTATTAACAAAATTTACATTCCTTAGGAATTATCTAGAATTTAGTACCAAAATAAATTCGCTAGTTGAAAAACAGTCTATTAAAAGATTACCACTCAGGCAGTTTCTACTGAGAAAGCACAAGAACAGATTAAAAATGCTCATAATCTCACATAAACAGTCTGAAACACATAGGTCATCTTAGCTTACAGCCAAAAAAATAATTAAATGAGAAAAATTAAGACAACAAAAATCCATGTCTCTTGTATGGAAACCTGAAGCCCAATCTCATCCTCTCATACACAATGAACTCTTCCAACATCCATTCTTCCTCCTTTCAAACCCTCACGACCTTTCAAATATAGAAAACCTTACTTTCAATCACTTAAACTCTTAGGTGGGAAAATACACCTATTTGAAGATACTTAACACAAAAGTACATTTTGTTGTTTTTTCTTCCTTATTCTACTCTGTTACCTCTTTATGAATGACTACAGATTATAAAGGAAAAATGAATTGCTACAGATTCTTCCAAGGATACAGGAAAGCCTGATGTTATCTGAGACATATAAAAAATGTAAGATTTCACAATACTTAAGCCAAGAATGGGCATGATCACTGCATTAAGTGAGAAACCTTCTTTCAAGCTCTCATTTAGAGAGTCCCTTTCTAAGACTCAGGACCCTTTAAGAAGGTTTTGGCTATACTTGGTTAAACAGCATACCTGGTAAGAAGGCTTCCACTCAATCTCGGCAAATGAATGGAAAAGAGCCAACACAGGAGACAAAACCAACTATGGGCATACGTTCCTCGGACATACTGAGGGTTTGGATCCAGACCTCTATCATAAAGCAAATATTTATTTATTAATTTCAATAAAGTAAGTCACATGACGGTTGTGGTTTCCCAAAAGTTATGCTGACATTATACTGTAGTTTATTAAGTGTGCCACAGTATTATGTCTAAATAAATACATATTTTTGCTAAAAAATACTGACCTTCATGTGAGCTTTCAGCAAGTCATCATCTTCTGGCTGGTGGAGGGCCTTGCTCCAATGGTGATGGCTGCTGACTGGTCAATCAGGGTGGTGGCTGCTCAATATTGGGGTGACTGTGTCAATTTCTTTTGTTTTTTTAAAGATTTTATTTATTTATTTCACAGAGAGAGACAGCGAGAGAGGAAACACAAGCAGGGGGAGTGGGAGAGGGAGAAGCAGGCTTCCCACCGAGCAGGGAGCCCGATGTGGGGCTCGATCCCAGGACCCTGGGATCATGACCTGAGCCGAAGGCAGACGCTTAACGACTGAGCCACCCAGGCGCCCCTCAATTTCTTAAAATAAGACAGCAATGGGGGCACCTGGGTGGGTCAGTCAGTTAAGCATCCGACTCATGATTTTGGCTCCAGTCATGCTCTCAGGGTCATGAGATCAAGCCCTGTGTCGGGCTCTGTGCTCAGCACTGAGTCTGTTTGGTCTCCTTTCTCTCCCTCTCCCTCTGCCCCTCCCCCTGCTCTATTTCAAATAAATAAATAAAATCTTAAAAAAAAAAAAGACAGCAATGAAATTTGCCACTTCAACTGACTCCTCCTTTCTCAAACAACTTCTCTGGATCATGTGATGCTGTTCAGACTGTACCCAGAGGAGAACTTTGTTCAAAAGTTAAGTCAATCCTCTCAAACCCTGCAGCTGCTTTTATCCACTAAGTTTATGTAATACTCTAAATCCTTTGTTGTCCTTTCCGAAGTCTTCACTAGATTCCACCTCAAGAAACCACTTTCTTTGCTCATCCATAAGAAGCAACTCCTCATCCGTTCAAGTTTTTTCATGAGATTGCAGCAATCTAGTGCCATCTTTAGGCTCCACTTCTAATTCTAGTTCTCTTGCGATTTCTACCCCATCTGCAGCTGTGTCTCAGGAATGGGAGGCCTGAGCAGCAGGAGAGAGACAGGGCACTGGCCAGCCGGTTGGACCAGGCAGAGCACACAACGTCCGCCCATTACGTTTGTTGTCTTATTTGAGCACAATTACACTAGTAACATCAAATATCACTGATCACAGATCACCAGTAGAAATACACTAATAATGAAAGAGCTTGAAATATTGTGAGAAATACCAAAACGTGACACAGAGACAAGAAGTGAGCAAATGCTAGTGGAAAAATGACACCAGCAAACTAGGTCGACACACGCCTGCTACAAATCTTCAAAGTGTAAAAAAAAAAAAAAAAATGCATCATCGGGGCGCCTGGGTGGCTCCGTCGTTAAGCGTCTGCCTTCGGCTCAGGTCATGATCCCGGGGTCCTGGCATCGAGCCCCGCATCGGGCTCCCTGCTCCGCGGGAAGCCTGCTTCTCCCTCTCTCACTCCCCCCGCTTGTGTTCCCTCTCTCGCTGTGTCTTTCTCTGTCAAATAAATAAATAAAATCTTAAGGAAAAAAAAAAACAAAAAAACGCATCATCTGAGAAGCACAATGAAGCAAAGGGCAATAAAACGAGGTAGGCCTATGTACCGCTACAGCCTTTGTCGTTTCTTAACTTCAAGGGCCCTACAGGTTCTTCATTGGTTTTTAAACAATCTATTAAATAGTGAATATGTGTATAAAACAGAACATTCAACAGGTACCAAAGGGTAAATGGAGAGGGCAATATAGTCTGCCCTCCCAGCCTCTGGCCACCCAGTTTCCTTCCCTAGAGATAACCACCCACACCACTAACCCGAGTTTCTCTCAGAAAGAGTCCAAACATTTGTGACACAGTCCCACACTCCGGATGCCATGAAACACTCCCCCGACAAAGAGAAGGTGCACAAAATCACCACGGAGGCTGTGGATTCACAGAGAGGAAGGGCTCACTTTCAAACACAGCTCACTGACTTGTGGTTAAAAAACGATTTCATTTCTAATACGGAAGTAGAGTGGTAAAAAAAGAGATCTATACACACAGTGAAAGACTACTGTGAAGACTTCATCTTCACTTAATACTATATATGGAGAAGGCATTTAAATGTTTTGACTATTGTTTACCGGGCACGGCAAAAACAAAAAACCCTGTAACTTGGTCCATTCTAGAGGCTGGAATGGTTTTTGTTTTTTCTTTTGTGATTTCTTTCAGAAATCTGGGCAACTTGTCAGAGGCTACTCCGCCTGAGACAGGTCATTTATGTAAGACATTGAGGGCATGCCACATGCAAAGCTCAGGCTTGCAGGAATTTTGAGTATGGCTCTCAAAAAGATTACAGCCTCTTAAGGGAGAGAAAACATGTACTAAGCTCCCTCCCCTCCCCCACCAAATAAAGGTTAGTATTCACAGAAATAAATACTGTGTTATAAAATGATAAACAGCACTTGTAATGAGTTGAGCACGATGTCTGTCACATGGTCAATACTCAATAACTGATCACTATTATTATTATTTTTTAAAGATTTATTTATTTGAGAGAGAGAGAATGAGAGAGAGAGAGCACGAGAGGGAAGAGGGTCAGAGGGAGAAGCAGACTCCCCGCCGAAGCAGGGAGCCCGATGTGGGACTCGATCCCGGGACTCCAGGATCATGACCTGAGCCGCTTAACCAACGGAGCCACCCAGGCGCCCCACTGATCACTATTATTATTAAAACTGCTACTAAGGAAAAGTAAAGGCTCTGAAGAAAGAGGATAAAAGGGATTTGGAAGACACGGGCGAGGGGGAAATCTTCAGAAAAAAGGTCTCTCAGGAAGCAGTATTTGATACTTGAAGAACATGGGGCTTTCAATAGGTAAATACGGGAAGAAGGAACATTCCGGGCAGAGAAAACAGCACTTAAGGAGATGTGAGTGGGCAGCCGGTTGTATGTCTGATGGGAAATAACCCAGCTTTGTCTTTCGGGTCCATTCCCGGTGGATCTGTACAGAAGCTCCACAGTGGAAGCTCAGCCCTTTGTTGGCCCACCTCCGTGATCCTTCCGTCCTAGAGACTAGTGAGAGTCTGGGACACTCAGGCTCAGGGGATGGAAAAGCTCACCTCTAAACAGCTCATCTCACATGATGGAGATCCAAACCTTTTGTGATTCCTTCAGAATGGTGCCAGAAACTGTGCCAAGAACACAGTAGACATTCGCCTGCGTCTCATATCTCAGAGGGTACACACAGAGCCCATCCACAAGAGAGGTAGTTTGTCGACTGCTGTTTCCCCACGCCATTTCCAAGAGTTCAAGCTTAGCAATCTCGTCCCAAAGGAAAGGACAGAGCTTGCGGATTCTTAACTTTGGATGACAACTGTAACAGAATCCAAAGAAAATGTAGATCCTAGTTTAAAATGAATGCTACACGCTTCACATTCGAACATGAGGTTTCCTACCTTCTGTCTACGTAGCATCCTCGGTCTTACAGTTAAGACCCAACAAAATACTCTACTGGAGAAAAACAAAGAGAAGAGGTTTCACCTGAGAAGCTAACTAGCACCCTGCTGACCCTTTGCATGAAATTATGAGTAAGTTCTCTGATACAGGCTGTAAATATAACACACAACCGACAAAAAGCATAGTCTTAAACGATCTTTTACATGCCACTTTCTCTACCCTATTAAGATGCTCGTTGTTTCTTTGATTTATATGATAATAAATTTTTGATGACTGGTAAGTCTCATAAAATTGCTCTGGTGCTGACTACACTGATTAATAAGTCTGAAGAATCGAAAGTGTCAGGAATTCATGTGTATGAATAAGTTACTGCCAAACATATATTAGGTATTCCATAAGATATAGAATAAAAAGGTTGATCTGGTAATTTTATCTTGTATCCATTTTCCTGTAACAATTTATATTCAGGGTCATCATCATCTTTCGTTACCTTTAAAAAAAAAAAATCAATGAAGTAAGTCCATATGGAGGCAAATTCAGGAATTAAACTAAATTTTTAAAAAAATAATGAACTAACATAGACAATAAAACATGTTTCCCAGAAAAAAAAAAAAAATCAGAAGTGGAAATCATTCCTGGGGCAACTTTGAGATGATCTAGTTTGAATCACTCCCTTCGAGACGGGGAAGCCGAGCATGGGTGTGCAGAGGCCCTTTGCCACCGACAGAACTGAGACCAGAGGCCCACCTCTAGGACCAGTACATATGCTAAGAACAGACTTATTTCCCTTCTTTTTTCCTCAGAGCTTCACAGCACAGTATGCCTGTGTCTTGACACCATGGAGCATCACATGAAAATATGCACTCCGTCTCTGATGCCCCTCTCTCTGCTGGGAAAGCAAACCAGCTTAATTACATGAGAACAGAATTCCCTGCCCTGTTATTAGTAGACTCAATCTTGCCTGTTAAGACTCCAGAGATAAGGTAAGAAAAATGAAACAAAGTTATAAGGGCTCCCAATGTGGTTACTGGAACTCTGAGATGAGACAGGAAATCTCTGACCCCTTACTGAGTAACATGCCAGTAGCTACCAAAGTCCCAGGGAGAACAACCCATACCTGCTAGTGTGGGTTCCATGGCATATGAGTCAGACAGGAGGCACAAATGCCCTCTGTACAGCATCTTCCTTCTAGAAGATTCTTGGGGGAGAAACAGCATGGGGTCCAGCGGGTGGTGCTCTATATAACCCTCCCTTCTTGAATTCTCTAGCCAAATACGACAGAGCAGGGGGCTTTCTTAGGTGCCTTTCATTCCCAAGGGACCCTTAAATCCTAACCAGTCTCTGTTTTAACATGGTCCACTGTTAGAAGGTTCAAAATAAAAACACTGACTCCTCTGCCAGGCACAAGAGCCTATCCTGTGTCCCTAAAATGAAACCGGAGTGAATGTGCATGCTTTGGAGAAACACCAAACTCCAGAAGCCAGGCATATTAGGAGAGGCATGGGGGAGGGGGGTGGATCAAGTCTCACAGAGTCCTTCAAACATACTCGCTAATAGAGAAAACATGCCTCCTGTGAAGTTACGGGGCCTGTGGAGGAGAAGAGTAAAGAGGCGGAACACATGGATAGAGGGCTGAATGCTATTTCTGGGCATCCAAGTAACAGCCATGTTACAGGTTGAACTGTACCCCTATCCGCTCCCAAACTCACCTGTTGAAGCCTTAGCCCCCGGTACCTCAGAATGTGACCATATTTGTGGCCCTATAGAAACGGAAAATTTGGATGCAGGCAGCGATGCACAAGCAAGGAAGATGATGTGAAGGGACAGAAGAGGCAGAAAGGCCTGGAACAGATCCTTCTGTCAGAAAAAAAACCAACCCCATCGACTTCTTGATCTCAGACTTCCAGCCTCTAGAACTGTAAGACAATAAATTTCTGCTAAGTGGCTTAGACAACCAAATTTGGACAAAACCAGGTATCAGCAGGAAGAACAAGAAAAAGCCACGTGCTTACTTGGTAAACCTGAGATTTAAAACAGCCAAACCTCAACGATTATTTATTCTTTAAATATACATGATCTAGTTGGATGGAGAATCAAAAGTATGTACAACTTGAAGGTGATGGAACAGCATATGTTCCAAGTTTAAGATTACTTAAAAATTAACTATCAGAGTGGAAACAGTATTTCTTGACTGCAAACTTTTTATACCATGAGTCTTAAAAAATACATATGAAATAACACACTAACAAAACAGGATAAAATATGAAAAGTTGTTTCCTTAAGGGTTGGCAAATAAACTGGAACATCAACAGATGCCTATGAACATAACTCACAGTTAAGCTTTTTATCTGATAAAGCTGATTGAAACTCCTTTCATAGTACACATCCTAAGTCAGAATTTCTGATGGTACAGAAGAACCCTGAACTGCCAGAAATTACCAAAAACTCCCCTCAAAACCCTCTGCTAATCTCGACCAGAATAAAAAGCCAGCATGTAATAAAATAATATATTACTGTGTAGACAATAGAAATCACAGATTTTTTTTTATTATAAAAGCATCACTTACTAATTTATCTCTCAAATAAAAACTGCAAATGCAGGCAATAACTCATCTTAGCTGGATAGAAAGCTCAAGCATTTAACTTTAAGATTACTGAGAGTTAAAAAAAGGTTGTCAATATGCAGAGCTGATCAATTTCATTTCATTGAGGAGGTCAATACTTAATAGCTCAATGTGATTATATCAAGTAAATCTCATCTAAAAATGGAACTCTTAATAGCGCCTGAAGAGGAAGTAAGCTGACACATTTCCTTTTTAGAGTACAGGCTGAGTCTAGCTTATGTTGATTTTCTTCTGTCAAGTAGAACAAATTATCTATATTCTATTTACCTTAAATTGATACTATAACGAATCACGCAGTACATTACAGTCCAGCTATACAAGACAGCCTCAATGTAAGCCTGACAGTCAATATACAAGTTGAGATAAGGGGTGGGGAGGGAGGACATGATTGTTCTGCACTTTAAAATCATATTACATAAAAGTGCGAGGTTCAGAATAAACATCATTCTTCTCCTTTTGAGGCAGAAGTTGTAGTTTTTTTCCCCATTTACTGTAAATGTATTCACAACTTTTTAATGGTAAGTGTAGTTAGCCGCTGAATAAAATGCAGAAAGACTGACAGAGCTTCTGCTCGATGGTCAAACCTGACCGAGCCTGTCCCCACAGAGGTGGCAGGCCAGCAAGGTGTGGCTGGGGCATGACTACACTGGAGGACCACAGTGAACGTGGATATGCAAGGGAGACTTCCCCAAGTCTGCATGTGTAGCCAAGTCAGAGTAAAAAACATTCCAGAATATATATAAGATGGGGTTTCCTGGACGCCTCCAGGAATACCAAGTAGCCCCCTGAAGCTGGTTTTTAAACCCTGGCAGGGTTCACCCTAGACCTTTATAGGTTTAGGGGGCAGAGGTTCCCTACTGTGACTCTTCTGGAATCCAAGTACACTGGCAATGTCAAGCGGGATGCACCTTCCATTTAAAAAACTGAACTATTTTGCATGAGCTATAAAATTATAGAAAAATAAAGCTTCAAAGGGCAAATAAAAACTTCATGTATCGAAAAAATGGTGAACATGTACCAAGAAAACGGAAAAATACTAATTACCTCTAAAGTATACCTGAATAATAGTGCTCAACAAGTTAACAGCAGAAAAGCAAAGATCCTTTTAAATGTAAATTACATTAAGCAATCTATCAAAAAAACTTGGAAGAGAGACAAAATTGTTATGTACTCTTCCTCGCATGATCTGTTTTCCTCCTGTTACCTTAAGAGGGAGGTATTAATTTACCAAGGCAAGGAGCGGCTCATGGAGACAGAGCAACAGGTGAGTGACTGTGTCCAAGATCCACAGCTGGTATTACTGTCCTGACATGTCTGTTCAGGGGAATAAACATGTCTCAGCTCCCTTGTGCTGGTAACATACTATCTGGAGAAAAAGGAACACTTGCAATTTTACCAATCAAAGTCAGCATCAGATAAGGGATATGATACAATACCATCCAAAATATACCTTATGGGTTTCCCTTTCCTCTTTGCTATTTCTTAGCATGTTAGGTAAATGCAACATATTTGCATGCAAATAGATTCAGAGACATCAGAAGTTTGAATCGTATTTTTTGTATTATGGAAGAAATGTGATAATACATTTATTAACTTAAGAAAGAACCAAAATATATATATGTAACATCTATAAGGGAAATATAAATTACCAGGAACCCAATACACAGTCAACTTTTAAAAATAAAAACAATCTTTTATGTCCAAAGCTTTAGGAAAAAAAAAAAAAAAAAAACTGGTTCTTCATTTTCATGTCTACTCTAAAGAAATGTTTTTCTTCTCTGGCTTAATGTGAGCTATTTTCAGGTACAGTAATGAAAGAAAAGTCAACATTTTTCCTGCCTTCCTGTATCACTACGAAAAATTCACTAACTGCTAGAAAGGTCCTGGAAGTTTAACCCTCTCCTCCATCCTTCTGTGGTATTTATAAAACCATCTGCTAGTTCTGCGCATCCATTTATACTTCAGCAGAAACTAATAAGGTTTGGAGGGCTTTGTTAGAAGGGATTTCCTTCCGGAAAGGGCTGTCTCAAAATGAACAGGATCACTTACTAGGTTTGAAATGCTGGGGCCTTTTGATAGACGAGATAGATCTGTTATTAAAGGGTCTTCTAGGTCACTGACGTGGCATCCATTAGAGGATAGGCTAGTTGTTTAAAAAAAGCCCATTTACATCTGCCATAGCCTGTACACAGGTTTGCACGCAGCGCAGAAAAAAGAAAACATTTCTTAGTTTGAACTGTGCAAGCAAAATAAGTTCAGAGACAATAACCAGCAGATAAAAGTATTCCTCCTTACAAATCAAACAGGATGACTTATTTTGCTCGATTTCTAGTGAAAAGAAATTGCCGGCATTTTTCTCATCACTGCCCAACATTCACCAAGTGTTGCTTTGTGAAAATGTTTCCACTAACTGGCATGAATAATCGTAGGGCCAGTCGTCACTCAAGATTAAAGAAGAAAATAAAAATGTAAGTGAGTGTCGCGTCTCTCCCCAGAGACAAAAGCAAGTCACGGGGCAGGAAGAATGACGGGGAAGCATCCTCTGAGTGATGCCACTCTGGAAATGAGGCTTTAGGACCACCATACTTCGTAAAATGCAGCCTTCATGAGGATGCCTGTTTTCCAAATGCCTCTTTCAACCAACACATTTTCAGCCAAACATTTGTCAAACCTCTTCTTTTGTTAAGAGTTAACTTGTCAGCTTTTAAAATGGCTTGAGGTTCCTATCCACCTTCCTTGATGGAAATGTGAAAAGTGTGAGTTACTCCCTTTCACAAAGCATCTTGTCAAGGATCCTGACTCTAATCTGACTTCTCGGGGGGGGGGGGGGATCTACCTTCTGGAAACTTAACAAGTGGTGACTATTTGATCATAATTCTGCTTCGCAGAAATGAGAGGTCATGCAAGGAGAAAACCACTACCAAATACAGAGTTAAGGGGTGACCGGAGAGCTCGACCACAGCCGGAAAATGCTGATGCCCTCATAGGGTTTGCTCCTCAACAACCTGACCGAGCGAATGACTGTACTTGAACAGAGGGAGTAACACAATGAATGGGCACTGCGATGACACCAGCCAGCATGTTCCCTTTGCTGAACGTATGATAAATGGATAAAGAGCAGTCCCCACCTGAAAAATGATGAGGAGGACATGAGGGATGCCCAAAGTGTACTCAACAGAACAAGCTCCTGAAAACGACACCTCGACACACTCCTGGCCACACCTACCCACGGCTCCTCCCTGCTCAAGAAGTGCACAAGTTCCTATCTTCACCACGTTAAATCATCTCAGAGCATTTTCATTCTTCCTGCACACTGATTTCACTGTTTTGTTTCCAATGTCCATGTCCCCTCTTGGAGTCCATGAGAGCCTGGAAGTGGGATCATCTATCTCCTCTGCCTGTCGCTGCTCTAGACTCAGAAGGCCTCTGAGGATGTGCTTGGAACAGGAAGGTCGCTGTGAAAGTCAACCACGGACATGCATGGAAAGGAAACATGCCAGTAAGTTCTTCACTGATCTCGCTTAGGTAACGAGTCAATTGGTTAGAAAATTGGAAAAAAAGGGAAGGATCATCATCAGCGATTTAAGTGCCGAAGTAAAATTAAAATATGCTTTCTTGATAGTCTGAAGATCAATATATTAAAAAAAAAAAAGGATTTGTTATGGGAAGGGGTACATGTGACTTATAGAAAAAGACATAAGGAAGCAAAGAGTAGAAACTGCAGCTTTTAGAACAGAACGCCTAAGATGAAGGTGCTGAATGTGAAACTGGCTTTTTTCAGAAAAATGGGAGTGTAATGAATAAACTGCCTCCTCAAAAGTCAACAAAGGCACAGCTTTATGCTACAAGTCCTCCGATTAGGAAGTGGCTACTTAAAAAAAATTAAAGAATTAAGTCGGGTTCTAGTTATAGGAGGCTATAGCAATATACAGCTATTCACATAAAAGAGAACCTTACATGTTAAAACTCCGTGAAACATAATGGTGGCATTTCTGTGTAAGTATTTTTTTAAAAAAGACTAGGACTAAGAGTCTGACTTAGTGTCTTACCTAGTTAATAGTCCACGTGTTTGGCTAGTACGTTTGGTAATGGAGTGAGAACGGCCTCCATGGGAGGATGGGGAAGGACAGAAAGCTGAAACAGAGAACGGCCAACACTCTTCTCTTTCCCAAGGAGGAGAGAACTCCGAGGGAATTCACCAAGGGGCCCTGCCCTCGAGGAGGTCCCATCAAGTGTATACTCCCCACAGAGGCTCACAGAGACGCCTCTAGAAACACTGAACGGGGTACTAACCTGTCCCCCTAAAAGGGGTTAACAACGCTCCTATGCTTACTTAAGCTTTTGAACATGGGGAATGTTCATTTCACTGTGTAAAAGATAATATCATTCTCCATGAGGAAATCAAAAAGTAAGCTGGTAGGCAAATTGCTTAGATCACTCTGATCCTCAAAACCAGGATGCTGATAAGAGAGAAAGGGCCATACAGACAACAAACATGTTACCGATTAAAATGTCAGGCCGTATACTCCCTTTTGAATAACTGAACAATTAACTCAATGAAGGCAATGAATCTCATTCACCCGAAATCCTAACCATGTTCAAATAACCAGAAATAGTTTATAATATATAATAAATAGTGTATAATGGTGATTAGTTGTAATAATGATTAATAATGACTCTGAGGTAATACAATATTCATAAATTCACAACTTAATCTTTTAAAATGAAATTAAAATTAGAAGTGCTTTTATAGGCAATGTATTCTAATACGTTATACATTATAAATTAATGGATGATAAAACAAAAGATTGTTAGCCAGAATAAAAAACAGAGTATTTTTCCTAGTTCTCAGTCAAAAAAAAAGCTTGCCTGTAGATTTTTCTGCATGTTAAAAGGTATGCAAGGATTTTCTAAAAAGATAACCTACAAACCAAGATCTATGGAGACTGCCATTTACCAACAAAAAATCAGACATCCATCTAAAATTGATGATAGCAATGATTAACAATTTAAGAGGAACAAAATGAACAATAAGCTGCTAATGTGCAATTATATTTTCACACATTTTCATAATGAACTAATTACTAAGGCTGAGCTATATTCGTATTTAAAGAAACTATATATATAATTGCGCATAACTATGTGGCTCATGAAACCATAACACATATCTTATACTTCTCTCATTTTACTCTTATAGGTAAGGCTTCAGATATATTGCAAATGTCACAGAATTATCTTAAAAGAAATCTAAACCATGCTTTAAGCTGCTTTCATAGATGAGGATATGCTATCATGTCAGCAATTCTAGTCTATTTGGTCTTAACACCATTGTTCTTCACAGCTCATCCTCTTTGGGATTCTGCCCGATGGAAACAGGACTGTGACAAGTTCCGCATACAAGGGTACACAGGAAGGGAGCTCCGGAACTACAGCCCACCACGTATAGGCAGGGATTCTGCCCTGTTGGTTAATTCTGACCCACTGCCCCAGCATAGACTCAGCAAGGCCTGTGTTGAGTTGGGGGGGGGGGGGGGGGCATTGTTCTGATCCCATAATGCAAGCTCCTAACTGCATGTGACCCTTTATGATCCTCTAGCTCTTCTTGACTAGCTGGGATGTCAACTTCTCAGAGGTTGGGGCTGCACACAAAATCAGGTTAAACCGGACTACGGGTTTTTTTCCAAGTCTCTTCTATATTTGCTTCAAACTAGAGGAGATCAGCTTTCGGCATTAAGGATCATGAAAACACAGGGAAGAACGATCACTTCAACTTGGGGGTGGGGGTGGGATGAGGGGAATATAATGTCAGGAGATGTAACAACAACAGAGCAAGTAGGGGGTGCAAGAATTCCTATCGACCCTGACACAACGAGGAAGAACCAGGTTTGGAGGCCCGGCTCCTCACAAGCTGCCCTTGACCTAGGGCAAGGACTTGGGGGATTCTGATGCTGTGACTTAAGCTAGCTGATTCCTCCTCCTCTTTTTCAGCCTTTTCTTTTTCTCTTAGAGAGATTATCATCTTGCCAGTGTAAGAGCTTCTGAAGGATAGAATGATGCTTTCCTAACTGTCTCCCCTGATTCTGTAAATAAACTGCTTAACAATTTTGTTCATAACATTTGTTATTTTTTGCAAAGGAGAAAAAAGTATGTGATGATCTTAATGTGTCCGGTGAACTTCGTTAGTGCCTTTAATAGTCAACTAATTTAATACCTCAAAAAATTTTTTTAACAAATTTGGTACAAACTCCCTTTGAAAACGTCAATTAAAAACCATCTATAAAAAACAGAGACAGTTACTACATGTGGTTATTAATAAAACATTTAAAAATACTATAAGCTAACTGCCACCGATGTGACAATGTCATATGACAGTTTTTTAAAAATGGTGTAATTACAAACACTATAAAACAACAGTCTACTATTTTAGAGAATCGCAGTCTACTTACTATTTGTACGTCTCAGAACGGATATATTCAAAAACATGGGACACGCCAAGCTGGAATTGGTCAGCGATTGGGGTAACCCAGGGATTGTTCTCCGCTTTGAACACTTGCTTCTGACCCGTTAAATCCAAGTTTCCTGAAACGAGGCAAGGAAACAGGAAAAGGTGAAGTTCACTTCATCCAACACAAAATCAGGTCTAGGAAGTCCTGCCCAGCAACGACGGCACAACCCCAAGGATCTCCTGGATCATTCGATTTGATTTTTAAAGAATGTGTTACTTCAAGTTCTCACTGGTATGAAAGCATAGTCCTAGTACCCTGGCCCAAGAAATTAGGAAGGGAGAGAGGGAGGGAGGAAGGCAGCGGGGGAACGAGACAGAAAGGAAGTAAAATTGGAAGGCGTTCTTGCAAATGCAGCATATGCTTTATTTTTCTAGGTATCTGTTACAGAGAAGAAAACGACCTATCCAAGATCGAAAGAAACAACCCTATCAGAACCTCCTGAAATTCTACCTGACGATGTACATCACCACTTGTCAAATCTGATCTAAACCCAATCCAATCAACATCACTATTCATCAGAGTAGAACATGAGTGAAGGAAGAACACTGCCCAGGTAAAATTATTACTGCATTCCTCAGGTACCATAAGCACATCACAGAATCAGCACTAAATGAATCTCATGAACACGGTCATGCTAGAAATTCATATCTGTATTGTCCTTATCAGGTGACCGATTACCTTTAAACAGCATTTCTTCATTTGATTCTCCAGCAGTCCCTAAGGTCAGTCATTGACATCACTTCATAGGTGAAGAAATGGAACCGTGGCAAAATTAAGTACTATGTCCAAGATGAGAAAACTTAAGAATGGGGATTTGAACCCAAGGCTCTGATTCCAAATCTCATATTCTTTCTAGAATGTCTGGGGAAGCTATCAGGTTACATGTCCTAGATCAACCAAGGATGGGTTAAGGAAGGCAGCATAAAAAAACCCAGTAAGCGCCACCCATCCGAGTATCATCTGTTAGTAATCAGTTGCCTTTGTTTGTTTGTTTGTTTGGTATACTCAAACATGGAAAAGGCTATGTGTGAAAGAGCTTTCCATCACACGCCTGCCCTATGCAAGAGACGGGAACAGCGCAGCTACGGACTATGGAGCAGAGATGTATGCAGTCTACCTGGCAGGAGGCTCACCAAAGGCCTTTCCCTATAAGCCCGACTGAGGAAGCCCATTTTCAGACCCCCAGTCTACAGGCAGCCAAGGCTACGTAAACATAGACACCCAGCAACCATTCTTCCCAAAACACATCCAGAGTACCATGTTTGTCCTGTTTTGAAACTCTACTTGCCGATTTTGTCATAACTGATAACTCAAGATGAGGAGGACACATTCTGGGATGCAAGTATACCATGAAGCACATAATTTCCTTGCTGATCTGGGCTTTAGAAATGAACAAACATTTTTACCGGGAAGATGATGTGATATTTCTTCTTAAAACAAAAGAATTGAGAGTTTCAATCTTTTTTTTGTTAGATGAACTTTGTAACTATTCAGGAAAAAAAAACAGAAGACCAATATAAAAGTGATTACAATTTAATAAAATGCTTTTAAAGAAAACTGATATTACCAAATATTACCAGTGAGTGATTCATCATGATCTTTCCAACGCTACTTAGACTCTGTTGAAGTACAAAAATAAGCAGATAAATTTCTCTCCAAGATTATCAATATTGTATATTTCCTCATCTTAATGGTTAAACATCATTAGTCAGATATTAACTCATTTGGTAAATTAATGGGCTTTATTCTCTAAACCATGAGTCAGAAAACTGCCTAGGGCAAATGAAAATCCCAGAGCTGCACAAATTCTCTGGGGAGCTGGGTATCTTACTTCAGTGTGACCTTATAGGCAATGGGCTGTTTGTTTTTATCTTCACTTGGGGGGGGGCTTTTAGCTTTCCAAGAATAAAACTGATCTCTCCTTTCAATTCCTCTGTAATTCTTCTTTTAGGATCTCGTTTGCTATACTCTATGTCCTCATCCACTCTTCAATATTATTCTCTTATTACTTTTTTTTCCAATTTCCACTTTTCCTAAAAATGAATATAACGTCTGAAAAAAGTTTTCCATGTAAAAATTACTCTAAAAAAAAATTCTGTATTTCTTAAGTGTCCTGCGTTAAATGCACAGTGAATAGGTTGCCCACAGTTCTTAAGAAGCATGGTCATCGGGCACCTGGGTGGCTCAGTTGGTTAAGCGACTGCCTTCGGCTCAGGTCATGATCCTGGAGTCCTGGGATCGAGTCCCGCATCGGGCTCCCTGCTCGGCAGGGAGTCTGCTTCTCCCTCTGACCCTCTTCCCTCTCGTGCTCTCTATCTCAAATAAATAAATAAAATCTTTAAAAAAAAAAAAAAAAAGAAGAAGCATGGTCATCGAGGGAAGGGCCCACAAGCCAGACATGAGTAACCATGGTGTAGCAAGTCACTAAGAAGTTGAGGGCAGAGGCACTAGGAGACGAACACCTCTCTTAAAACATTCACCTAATAAACAAGCTGCCTTTACCTATCTTCCTGTCTCTTAAGGCCGGCCCACTGACATCAGCATGAAATCAACCATGAAGAAACAAAAACAACAGAGACACTTGGGAAAAAAAAAAAATGACATTCCAAAGTGGCTAAGCAAAGGAGGAGGAGAAGTCATGAAAAGCGTGAATTGCCTAAGGAGGCAAAGCAATTCCTAAGCAAAGGGATCCACTTGTTAGTGGCTACTCTGACCTAAAAATCGTTCCTCCCTGTTCCCCAAAATTGTTTATCCTACTGAGAAGCAGAGTCTGAATTTCTAATGGGTATAATTTGATCTGATGAACGTCCAGGACTCCCCGTCATTCAGATGTTACCGCAAATTAACTGGGGTCACGGGGACACTATTCTTTAGTTTGTGGAAGAAGAGCTGGGGGAGGAGGGAGGGAAGCAGGAGCCCAGAGCACTTCTCACCATGCTGCATTTCCAGGGCCCTGGGCCAGCGTGAGAGCACCGTGGGCCAGGGAAAGGCGCTCGGAAGGACCCACCCCGCCCCCAACAGGCAATCCTCAGTTATTCTAAATTTGCTCAGGGACGACGTCCATGGACAGTGAGAGGAAGAGAACTCTCTTCCTTCCTGGCCCGTATCATAAGCTCCCTTCCACCAAGGTCCAAGGGTTGCCCCAAGAATGCAAAAGTACAAGTATACTATAAGCAAAGCAAATTTTAATGGCTCAGCTTTGAACCTGAGGTCCAGATACATTATTTCTGTGGGAAAGATGAGCCTGCTTTCTACCACCTACAACCCACATACCCACTTGGGAATGTACACGGCCTCTTGTTAACTTATTAACAGCCTCTTGCGAAGCCAGCAGCCTTTTTAGTGAAAATCACGTACTAAAGTTCCATGCTCCCTGACTGCCACACATGGAAGACAGAGCTAGGCGAATAATGCCAAGAAAGGTCAGCCGTGTTCTCTGGGCCCTTTTGTCTGAAGCCTCTAACCCCCCGGAGATCTGTCAGTCCCTAGCAATGTCTCTATTTAAGTGCTGTCAATGGAGACAGAAGAGACAGAGGGGACTGCTAATGACGTCTGCTAAGTGGAGCTCGCAGGAGACACTGGAGGTAGGCTAGACACATACGCTTTGGGGAAAAGGAGTGTGAGAGTCGGGATACACACAAAGGATCACGGGACAGATCCGCACGAGCATTTCCGTTCCTCCCCCTTCACACTCACCTGTGCATTCCAGCTGGAGGCGGTGGGGGCCTGGGTTACCCTCCCCCGGCCCCATGTGTTTATTTTAGTATGGAACGACGCTACTGAATCAGGTGCCCAGGTCCTCCCAGGGCTACCGGGACTGGGAGGTCACTAAAAAAGAGCGATTCGGGTTCCCTGGGGAGACACCCCCCCCCCCCCCCCCCCCGGCAAAACAACAGCTTTGCGGTCGAAGCTGTGCTTTCTTTGTAACAAAGAACCCTGAAAACTATGCTTGGCGTCCACGGCCAACCTTAGAGCAGGCCACGGAGCTGGAAATGGCACGCACTGAGCCGGCACAGACTCTTCAGAGCGATAACCGGGCTTGGCGTTAGGAAGACGGTGCTTATTTTGTTTTTCAACTTTGTGTTACTGGCGGCGGCGGCAGCAGCGGCGAACACATTCCTTACCCCGGTGCAGCTGTAATCCTCCCAGCCCGCTCTCTGGCCCCCGCTCCCTTACCTCGCGGCGCGGCAGCCCGGAGGGCAGCAATTTCAGAAGGGGGTTAATGTAATTAGAGTAAAGCTGGGCCATGATACTGTGTGAAAAGATGACACCCGTCTCATATTGGCCAAGCAACAAGTTACCCTCGCCTCGGCAAAGCTCATCTGTCAGCTGTGGGAGGTAGGTTCCCTTTTAAGTAATAACATGCAGGAAGCACCTCACCCGGCTGTCAGGATGCAATCCCCCTCCACTGCCGCGCTGCACGCTTCGGTGCGTCTAGTTAGGCGCCCTCACCCAGCTCCTTTATTAGAAGCCTGAGCGGCGCGCTGGCAGTGTTCTAACAAGGATCAGGCAGCAGGATTAAGCACTGTGACAAAGAGGATCTAATAAGCTAGAAAGTGGTGCATCTACAGACACGCTGGCTGGCTCCCAGACATAGATTCACTCTGCTCCCTCTTCAGTGGGAAGGCCCAGGCCACAGGGGAAGCCAGCCAGCACCATGATTAGCGGTGACCCCCTGACCGATGCTGCTATGAAGATCATATATCACTCAGAGCCGTATTCTGCAATCGCAAATTGGATTTTCCATTTTATTACCTGCAAAAGACCCACATATGCTTCTTGCCGGAGCCTCTAGTACAGTAAGCTTTGCCGTGAGCCCATAATTTTGTAAACACTAAATCATGCAGAACAATCGGTCTCCTTGCTGGTTATAAATGGGATCGAATGCAATAGGCAATTGTGGTCCCATTAATAAACATGGTCATTTTCGCTTATGGAAACTGGTTATTTTCATAATCACCCTGTTAAGAATTCTTCCAGAGTATTCCAAATCCTGAAACATGTGGCCAGTAAACATTATTTATCATATATTAAGCAATCCAGAGGATATGGGCAAATTTTTCACGTCATCAAAGCAGCATTCCCTCCCTTCATAATTCCAAAATACCACAGAGTGCTTTTTAAATTAATGTACTCTCGAAGCCAGGTGCTCGCTCACAGAAATCTAAGGCCATGGTCTAACAAGGTAAAACTAGCAAACCATGGCTGATTGGGTAGTCTGTCATTAGTGTACTAGATTTGCTCAAACACAGGTAATTGATTTGCTGTGGAAGGGGTCTAGATGGGATATTACGACAGCTGAAAGATCACCTCTGCTCCTCAGTGAATGCACACACAGAAGCGAACCACAAATAACTCCAACACAAAATAAAAGCTACGTTTAGGACTGCTCCGTACATAAAGAGATATTCTACACATAAATCTCTGTAATTCTTATTACTACATACTACACCACTAATTACAGAAGTACATGATTACAGTTAACAACGGAAGATGGAAGGTTTCTGCTTTTCCACATTTTTAGCAAAACACTTTACTGCGTGGAAAAAATGGTCATAAGGATCATAAAATAATGCTGACATTGTAAATGTTTGTGGTAATAAAACACTGGAAACAAGCAGAATGTTCACCAACAGGTGAGGCAGAATAATGTATGTTCCAGCCCGACATTTATTCCATGAATGGAATAGATTTTTTTGCATGCATTGACATAGAAAGAGGTCTACAGTATAATTTTTAAAAAAATTAAGAGTATTCTAAGTTTGCTATGACTTATTTTTTGAAAAAAAATCCCATATATGCACATGAGTAATTGTTTATGTAAAAAGGAAAAGAAGACACAGACATCAAATTGTTAATGTGGGTTTCCTCAAAGAGGGGTAAATATTAATGCAGGACAGGGACTTGAACCAGCAGAACAAAGGGTAAACTATTCATTTTCTCTTTCGAGAATTCCATGTGCTTACAAGTACGGATGATTTTTATAATTATAAAAGAACAAAGTGCGCTGAAAGGAAATGCCAAAAACAAATACAAAATACGTGAGGCTCATTAATTAGCGCCAAGAAGCGCATCTTATTTAAAAGAGCATCGTCCTACTGCAGTGAACACCAAGCTTTATAGATGATGGTCTGTGAAGCCCTAACCGGATTGAGCATCTAGGTCTGAAGCTGTTTCCCTTTCTGCGCATCATCAATGCAATCAGAGTAAGCTGGGATGTCTCATGACAGCTCTCAAGTGTATTCTGTGGGGAATTCGAGGCCATCCTGTCATCCTGGCAATTGTCTGCTTAGCCTTTCCGGCAACACATTTTTAAAACAGGCATTCTGTTCATTTAATACACCCAATGCACTGTTGCTTTATGATACATACTTAAACAAACGGTTGCTCTTCCAATCTAGTCAGGGGAAGTGTACAATTCAAATAAAAAAAAAAAAAGAATAAAAACAATACCCTGCCAAGGGGCTCGAACGAAAGTGGCATCTGATTTATGTGTATGCCTGTGTAAAAGGGTTCAGAAGCCCTTTCCACCAACGAAGAAAAATAGCATTTTACACAGGTTTCCCTCTGATGCTCTTCTTGGCCATTGGATGTCTATGCTCCAGGGTCAGATGGAAACAAGGGGCCCTCGGTCACTCGTAAATGAGTACCCCCTGACAGAGCAGAGGTAACCCCAATGCACGCCACCATACTCGCATCAATCTTGCAAGTCTCCTTCTCTGGATGTTAAATAAATAATTCATGTTTTCAACCCGCTGATCACGTAGGATTTCCCAATCATTCTTTCAAATGTGGGAGGTTATCACATTTTTGCTTGCCAGATTTCCCTTTTATTATGTAATGCTATCAAGTGTAGACAAAAGCCCAGGAGATGTGGCCAGAAGACCAGGCTCCTGATTCCGAGTAACATTTCATCAACTTTTTTTTCCCTGAGCTTCGGTTTCCTCAGCTGCCCTATGGGGATAATAGTACCAATTGACAGGCCCCTGGACAGCAGGCAAAAAGTGTATAAAAGGGTTCTGTAAACTGGAAGTCACTACATAAGTATAAAATATTCTTCTCATTATTTTAGGTGAAATCTGCAAAGGAGTGAAAATGTACACTTCAAAACAATTTGCCTAAAATAGGTTTGCTCAAGGAATTTATAACCTCCCCAAACTGAATGCACAGTAAGTCAGTATTACTTACATGGTGACCCTCTTAGAGGAAGAGGCCCCTGTTCATAAGCTTCTCAAAGGTCTGGTATCAAAAGGAGGGTAAGATCAACTTTAGGGCCACTGATTTCTTTTCCTGGAAGACTGAAAGATCCCTACATGGCCGCGGTCTGAGGCACCCTCCTGATGTCAGTTCCCAGAGTGCCCTGGGACATTCACTGTCCTCTCCACCCTCAGCCTCTCAAGTTTCCTGGTTCAGGACACCCTTCTGACCACATGGGAAGCGGGAAATGTCAACACCAAGGGAGCCTCAGTCCCCCTGGAGACTCCAGAAGAAGTCACTGATTAATGTAACATAAACTAAAATAAATGTATGTTCAAAAGATTAAGTTTCAGTATTGTGACTTTTTATAGGATTGATAAAAGTATAACAAACTGGCTTTCACTAGAGCTGTGTAAGAGAAACGTACACAGAATGGCCACGGTACTGATTTTAAAGCATTTTTTCTGCCAGTTTAGCATTTACTCAACATTCTCTCTCAGATTCCTTCAACAATTCCCTCACTAGCAAGATTTAATATTAATAATATCATTATGTAATGGATTTGTGATACTACAGACAGAAACAATTTGTTGTTCTCTTCCTTAAAGGCCCTCTAGTCCCTAGCTACTCCCTAAAGCCCAGGGTACATGGGGCTCACCATCACATCCACGGGGCCCAGTTGCTTTTGCTCCAGAGCACATCTTTAGAAGAGCTACAACTCCCTTTCAATAAAACGTATGACGTCTTTAAGAAGTAAGGGGCAGACTGTTTAAGGAAAGTAAACTTTAGAAATTAACACCCTTAACATGTAAGAGACAAAATCCAAGATGGTATTTCCCGTTCACGCTGTTTTTTGTTTTTTTGTTAAGGATTTTGAGAGAAAGCACAGAAAGAGAGTGAGAGGGAGAAGCAGACTCCCTGCTGAGCAGAGCCCGACGTAGGGCTCGATCCCAGGACCCTGATATCAATGACCTGAGCAGAAGGCAGACGCTCAACCGACTGAGCCACCCAAGCATCCCTCCCGTTCATGCTTTTGAACACCAAAGTGTAAGGGAATGCAAAGACTAGAGAACAGCAGATTATATCCTGTTCACTTGCAGTTCGTAAGCATCCTTCTATCAAACTGGTACATATTCAAAAGGACTGTAATCCCCAGGGTTGGCCAAGGTTCAAGGATTAGACACTTCCCGACATGGTTGGTCTGAGGACAAAATGGCACCTCTTTACAGAAAGGTAATTTGGCAATATATAGTAGGAGCTATAAAAATGTTCATACTCTTAGACCCAGTAATTGCATCCTAGTAATAAATTTACGCTAAGGAAATGATCACAGATATTCCCAATGATTTATGAATACAAATTTTCAATTCAGTGTTGCTTATGTTCCTCCTCAACACCTGGAAACAGCTCAAATGTCTAAGGGGTTGGTTAATAAATTATAAGCACTCATATTATGTAGCCATATGATTAAAAATGTTTTCAAATAAAATTTAATAACATGGGGTAATGGTCATGACTTAATATTGAGATGAACACAATAGGCTATAAAACTCATAGTATGGCATGTTTTTAAAAAGCATAAGTATCTACATGTATACATAGGAAAAAGACTAGAAAAAAACACAGCTAAGTAGGTACACACAAGAATAGAGACAAGACAGGAGGGAAATACACTCAGAATCCTAACAGTGGTCATTTCTGAATGGGAGGATCAAGAGTTACGCTTTTCTGTGTTTCTCAGATTTTCTAAAGCAGTGGTTCTCAAACTTGAGTGTGCATCAAAATTTCCTGGAGGCCGTGTGAAAACTTACAGAATTTTTGATTTAGTAAGACTTGGGAGATACAAGAAACGACAGGTTGTTGGCAAGGATGTGGAGAAAGAGGAACTCTCATGCACTGTTGGTGGGAATGCAAACTGGTGCAGCCACAGAGGAAAACAGTGTGGAGGTTCCTTAAGAAGTTAAAAATAGAACTACCCTATGATCCCGTAATCACAGTACTGGGTATTTACCTAAGAATACTAAAACCCTAGGTCAAAAAGACAGATGCACCCTTATGTTTATTGCATTATTTTTAATAGCCAAGATACAGAAGCAGCCCAAGTGTCCACCAACAGATGAATGGATAAAAAAGATGTGGCGTAGATGTGTGTGTGTATAAAAATGGATAAATACATATAAATACATAAAAAAGAGTGAAATCTTGCCATTTATACCCACATGGATGGAGCCAGAGAGGATTATGCTAAGTAAAATAAAGTCAGTCAGAGAAAGACAAATACCATGATTTCACTCATATGTGGAATTTAAGAAACAAACGAACAAAGAAAAACAGAGACCAACCAAAAAGCCAACTTTTAACCATACAGAACAAACAGATGGCTACTGGAGGGGAGGCGGGTGGGGGATGTGTGAAATAGGTGAAGTGGATTAAGAGTACAAGCATCAAGGTGAACACTGAATAATGTACAGAATTACTGAATCACTACATTGATAGGTTTTTTAAATTTTAAAGAAAGCAAAAAAAAAATCTTGAGTATTGAAATCTGTTGAACTTTTACATATTATTACTAGTTCTATTGAAGATGTCAAAATAAGCCCCACAAATCAATGACTGCTTACCATTATCATAATCTTTGTCGTTGTAATTACAATCGCTATTATTTGCCAAGCACGAACCAATGTACCAGATGTACCAGACGTCGCTTCCAGACCTTTGAGCTTTGCACACATTACTCTAAGCAGTCACTACAATCTAGCATGTAAAGTATTATCATCTCATTTTTAAAAAGCAACCACTTGGGTGCCTGGGTGGCTCAGTCAGTTAAGTGACTGCCTCTGGCTCAGGTCATAATCCCAGGGTCCTGGGATGGAGTCCTGTATCAGGTTCCCTGCTCAGCGGGGAGTCTGCTTCTCCCTCTACCCCTCCCCCTGCTCATGATCTCTCTCTCTCTCTGATAAATAAAATACTAAAAAAAAAAAGCAACCACTAACATTCAGGGAGGTTAAGGTCATCCGACTAGTACAAGGCAAAGCTGGGATTCAAAGGCCAACTTATCTGGTTCTTACAAAGCCCTTGGTTTTTCCAGGACAGGACACGCATCTCCTCCTACTGTGAAATGGTATTGAGTGAGGTAGTGTTGGAATAGTCAGTAACTTGACAAGGTTTAAAGAGCCCCGGGAAGGTATATGCAGAAATACTCCTCCTTACCGCTCTTGTGGGTCCAGAATTCTATCATCAGAAACATTATCTTAAGGGTTGAAAGCCTAGTTGCCACCAGGTATTTTCTTTTTATATGAAAACACCCTGGCAGAGTAATGCATTAGGCTGATACACTTTCACTAACAGGACAGTGAGTACTTTTAACAGGCAGCACTAATACAGACACACACTCCCCTATTCACCCTTTTCAACCAACATCCGAAATGGTATTTTGAGGTTGCATGGGTTACACATATTCTAAATGTAACATTACTCAGAACCTGATCAAGAGTTAGATGTAAGTATAACTCCAGAGCCCATTAAGGGAAGTTTGGAGGGTGTGAGGGTCTTTGGGAATCGAGTCTTAAGCATATCTAGATTTCTATAGAATCTTATTTTCCAAATTATGTGAAAAGAGGAAATGACTTTTCAGATAACTTTATAGTAGCTAAAAGGCCAAACAAATATAAAATGATCCAATCAGTGTGAATATGATCCCATCTTAATAATAATAATTTTAATGACCCTCTCAAATGGCAACAACTTGTCTTTTTTAATGGCTAGCCTCAAAAATGGTTGCTTTTTTAACAAAACAAAAAAAAGTATGGCAATTTTTCAGCCAATAGGACTAATACTGAAGTTTAAATGTCATTGTAATATATTACCAGGTACTTGTTCATATGGAAGTATGAAATGAAATTAATTTTATTTTATTTATATATAAATTCCCTTGAACCCAACTTTATTAAAGGTTAAGTAAGGGATCAACCTACTACACAGAACCTAAACTTAAGTTCTATGTAAAAATGGCTTGTTTCGGCTTTGCTCCTCACTCTAGAGCTTACATTTTTATTACTTTGGTGCCATGTGTTACGCTCTCTGCAGAGGTTGTAGATGGTAAGAGTGCAGATATTATGTCATATAAAATATGTACTAAGATAATTAGGAATTGTGAGTGACACAAATGCTAAATCTATAAGAAAAACTGCAACAATTGTAACTTAATTTCCAGTGAATTCAAAATTATGCTAAAACAAATGCTAAATGTTCTTTAGGTAATGTACTAACAACCCATTTTAATGAGTTTTGATGAACTTCTGCTTATTTTCAAGTTTAACAATAATAGCTCAGAACCAAGATGCAATGGAAAGAAAACCACAACTATCTTTAAAGCAGGGTTCCCAGGCGTGTAAATACGCACATGCATGTGGACACCCACCTACACACTCACCCTGCCCCAGGACTTGAGAAATAAAATAAAAGCAAAAACTACATCCTATAGCAGAAAAACCATATAGTTGGGGAAAAAAAGTTCAAAAATCTGGTAAGTTTCTACTTTTACAGATAACTATATACTTTCTTTCAGCATAAGTGATATAAGGCAAATAAATACCCTGAACTAATAAAAATAAGAGGACCTTACTGTCTGGTGCTAATCTACAGTCAAGCAGAGGCCAAAGATAGAAGCTAATGAATATGTTTAAAAAATTTAACAAGGCTTAAGAAACACGAAAGCAAAATAAACACAACTCAAGGTAAAAAAAAAAAAAAGTCTGCCCCACTTCCCCAGGATCCACTTAGACAATTTACCATTCCTAACATATGAAGAAAGTATTAACTATAAATAACAGAGAGAAAACGGAGATCCACCACAACTTGGGATTTGGGTGAGGATGACTGCATCATGAATTTGTTTCCAGTATTTTTGGAAAGCCAACTGTCTTGGGTTAAAAATATGAAATACTGCCACAGTTAACAATAAAAAAGGAAAGTACTATGATACTCTACTCAAGGGAAAAAAAAACAATCAACAAACACAAATATAAGATTGTTTTCAATGTGTGAAGGTGCTTCAGAGACTCAATTTATTTACCAAAAAAACAGAGCTCACATTAGCCAAGTCCTGGCTTGACTCCAGGCCTTGGCACCTTAAAACGAGTTTTCTGACTATTACTGGCTTACACAGTGTGGTCAATCTCAAAACTCCAGCTTGCTACCATCAAATGTCAGACTCTCCTGATCCTCCTTAACCATTATCATCATAAAAACAGTTACCAGAAAAAAAAGAGAAATAGAATTTTCATGTGTTCTCAATGACAAGAACTGTTTAAAACACAAAATGACAACCTTAAGTAGTAAGTTATCTATATGTGATCTTCTATACACTATTTGCATTTATTATTTTATTTAATCTTTGCAACCTAGAGATCTAAAAGAGATGTTCACAAGGGAAAAATTTTTGCTTAGTAGTTAATTTGACATCAGCAGATATAAACAAACAGTGTCTACGGCCTCACCAAGAGCCAGGTCCCTGTATTCAGTAATGCAAATTTAAAATAGTAAAACGCTCAAGTCTAGGATAAAAAAAGTAGGCTCTGTACAGTGGTCAGGATGGTGGCTGCCATTTTAAGAAAGCTGTTCTTTAAAAATGCTATCGTGCAAAATCCTTCACAGGACGTCGACTCACCTTGCATCAGCAATGTGGAACTTACTTGAGACGACCACAGCCAAAAGTGGCATGGCCTTTTGCTTCTACACCTACCTACGTGCCTGCTCCCCTGTGCCTCCTGACAGAAAGTAACCCATTCAACGTCACCTCTTCACACAAGACTGCCTGCACATCTCCACAGAAATTTGATCCCTGTGATCTCTGTCTACCACAGAGACTATTTCTTTTGCAGTACTTTTTATATTTTATAATTTTGTTTGCTTGATGTTTTCCCTCTGGTCTGTTTCTCCCAACTCCACTGTGCCTTCCATGGGCCCAGAAGCAGTTAGGAACGGTCTTGCTCCACGTGGCGCCTGTATTTGCTCGTAGCAGCTCGTGTCTGTACTCCTATCGTGTAACACCACACTGGATTTGTGACCCAACTGTTTCCGTTCCCACGTCCCTCCCTATTAAAGAGGATGGGAATTTTGTCCTACACGTTTTTCTTCTCCTGGTGTCTTATCCGTGACGGTGATGTACTTCTCAAGTGGGATAAGAGGTTGGTCTCCGGAAGGGTGCCTTTCACAGGACTTGGAACAAAGTCTTAAGGGCAGCTACACACTTGTTTATCTACACCTCACCCCAGCCCCTGGGCTGATTGTGACCCCTCTGCTGTCCCATTTGACGGAAGTGACGGACACTGGCGAGGTCAGTGAGCTGGGCATGGAAAGACAGCAGGGGAGTGGAGGAGAAAGACTAACAGCATTGCAGCAAGCTCTCAAGGGTGTGTCTGATCGGCAGACTGTCATCAGTGTTTACTCTTCAGCACGCACGATTCCATGTCACCCCAACACAGAAAACAAAATGTACGGCATAAGTGATAAACAAATAATCTGAAAATGAGGAAAATGCTTTGTGTATTTATGTACCACTGACTAGCCCGGATGTCCTCTGTACATGATCTCAAAGGCACCTGAAAATGGAGAAGGGGCCTCCCAGTTAAGGAAAATGAGGTTTGGAGAGGATTTTGTCACTTTCCGAAGGCCAAGGAGCTAGCAAATGGTGGCGATGAGATTCACGCCAAGGTCTGCTCCTTAAATGCCACGCTAGGTTGTCAGAAAGGACCAGTTTGCCCGTTTGCTTATTCTTGCCCATTTTTCCTCCTTCCTCTCTCTTCCCTTTTCAAGAAAAAATGACAGCAACAATGGCAAACACTCTCTGAAGTGTGCTGGGGTCGGCGCAAAATGGTCGACTCTGCTTAAAACAGCACGTAACCTCGACTGTGGTATAAAACACAGATATAAAATATTCTAGACAGCAAATAAATATATATACTTCAGAAATACATCTACAAATATAATTACTAAATAAAAATCAAATAGAAAACAGAAATGCACAGATTCACCAAGTACAGACAGTAGCTGAACTGCACAGATGATCTTGATTTCATGATACAGAACAGTATGTTGGACACCAACAAGAATGTTTTGGGAATGAAAAAGTCGTATGAATTTCACAGTTAATTCAGGTTTGGAAGAAAACCCTCTTTGTTTCTTGCTAAAGATTTTCTCCTGTACTGGAGCTTCTCCTATTATTAAGTCTACCACATCAAAAATAAATTACTCCAAGGAGCACAATTCTTTTTCTTGTGTGTACATGTGCACACACACGACTTTAGACATCACGTAGGTTTTCGGAAGTTATTTTATGTGGCACCACGGTGGTGTGCTAGGGCTGCCATCTAAAATACCACAGACTAGGTGCCTTATGCAACAGAAGGTTATTTTCTCACCATTCTGGAGGCTGGAAGTCCAAGATCAAGGTGTTGGCAGATTTGGTTTTTCCTGAGGCCTCATTCCTTGGTTTGCAGATGGCCACCTTCTCACTAGGAGTTCACACAGTCTTTAGTCTGTGGGAGTGCAACCCTGCTGTCTGTATGTCCATATTTCCTCCTCTTAGACACCAAAGTGGATTAGAGCTCACCCTAAGGTCCTGGGGGTCAGGGCTTCGCACATGAATCTTAGCAGGGAGGTAGGAGGGTGGGGACCAGTTCTGCCTGTAACAGCCACTGTCTCCATTCTCCTGATAGTCAAGTAACTGGAGTTGCACAAAGTCTGCCCTACATATTGGTTTTTGATTAATCAAAGTACTTATCCATTCACAAACATGTTTAGTATAGTTTGTGTCACAAAGATAAAGGAGAAACTGCCCCCAAGGGGCTCGTGGTCTACTGGTTCAAATGAATACACACAACGGAGATCATGAGAACACAACAGGCACCCGATCCAGAATGGAGATGGAGGCAGAGGTTAGGAATAGGACTCTGGTGGGGGTGGGGGGTCTTAGTGGTCTAACTGGATCTTAGTGGAGTCTTCAGCAAAGGGGGGGAAATCACCAGGGGCAAAAAGCAGAAAGCACAAAGACAACAGGGAAGACAGGGAGCTGTGTCTGGAGAGACAAGAGGCGCTAGATCATCAGAAGCCGCATCAGTCATGCTGATGAGCTTGGGCTTTATGTGCAGGTGCATAAAACAACGGAAGGTTTAAAGCAGTAAAGCAACAGCTCAGACCTCCACAGATTGCACAGTCAAAACAATAAATAGTCTTTGCCGCAGAGGCACTTGGGTGCGTGGCAATGAGCCCCTAGCAGCTTCCCAAGCAATGTCCCAAGCGAATTTGTTACTACTACTGATAGCCGAATGATTTATGAAATGTTCTTTATTAATTAGGCTACATCCAAGACCAACTCTTTAACGTCAACATGTTCACACACACGGGTGAAAAAGGGGTGGAAGACAGTCGGTGTACCAGTAACTCCAATGGAGGAACAAGGCTCTGGCAAGCCTCATCCCTTTCCATAGATTTCCATTCAAATCCCAGATACATTTACTAAGACTTTGGGCAAGTCATGTACGCTCTTTGTATCTCAGCTGCATCGTCTGCAAGATGAGGAAAAGCAGCGTTTACCTCACAGGGTTACCAAGGGATCAGAACGGTTAATAAATGTAAAGCTTTCAGAACGGTGACTGGTACACAGCAAGCACAACAGAAATATACTCTATTACTACCACAGCGACTGCTACTCCTCGCCTGTTAAAGGAGAAAGAAGATGAGCACTTACGATCTAAGAAAATGGATTTGAAGAAGCATAAGAACTGATACCCAGGCTTTTCGGGGGCAAACACACGATGTGCGGTCGTCACCAACTTCCATACAGTTCAGGAAGAGAAGAGCGCAATTTCAGGCATGGCCAATGTGATGGACCCGTGGGACATCAAAGTGGAAACAGCCACTGGGCATCAGGGATATAGTCTGGATTCTCAGGTGAGACGATGAGCCAGGTTCAGGTTGAGATCATGAAGGTGGAACTCATAAGCAAAACAATTCACAATTAAAGTTAAGCGTCTTCGGGATGCCTGCGTGGCTCAGTCGGTTAAATGTCTGCCTTCTGCTCAGGTCATGATCCCAGGGTCCTGGGATCGAGTCCCACATCGGGCTCCTTGCTCAGCAGGGAGCCTGCTTCTCCCTCTGCCTGTGTTCCTCCGCTCGCTCTCTCTCTCTCTGGCAAATAAATAAAGTCTTTAAAAAAAATAAAATAAAGTTAAGCATCTTCAGGACACAGGCCCATCTAACATTTACAGAAGGGCCAAACAGATATTCCAGAAGACGGAGGTCAGGGGGGAAAAAAAAAAATCAAGCTTTCTGAAGAGCACACTACTTGTATATAATTCAAACCACTATATATTTATGTAAAATATTATGTAGCTTATTTCTATTAATTGACATAATGTGAGCTGAGGGAGTCAAGCGTGTGGCAATCTGATTTCACTACTCTTACTGACATTTCTAACTATGGGTACCATTTGGTGGATCAGAAACAGAAGGATGCAGTCAGACATGAAGGTTCAATTTCTCCTTGATTATACAATAGCCAGTATTTTTTCACCCTTTAGAAAAAAACACTTCCTCAAAGATGTTGCTGACGCTTTAAATCTTTAAACTCCATACATTTGTCAAAGAAGCGCTGCTCCTTTGTAAAAGTTATGGCTCTGTCTTCAGGGCGCTGCCATGTTGCTACCAAATTACACACAGCAGAACAAAAAGCACCTCGCTACAGCTCAGTGAGGCATAGAGGCAGGTTCCAGTGGCCCTTTTCAGGTGCTATTTGATGATGAACGATAATATTAAGCTCCTACTTGAAGGCAGCCTACAATAAGTCTCCATTACCTGATATTAAAAACCTGTAAAGGAACATAAAGCTGGCCTCCTACTATAATTTACCCCCACTGGTTAAAGCACTCTTCTGAGATAACCAGCCTCAACTACAGCAGGACAGGAAAGAGACGGGTTGGCAAGAGGCTGGACACAGAAGGGTGGAGGCCCAACGCCAGGGGAGGATGGAAGAAGGCCAATGAAGAGGGCACCGCAGGGGCACTGTTTTCCTGGACTGGTCAATCTGCACGATCAGCCTTCGATTTGATTCATTCATTTATTTATTTATTTTTAAGTCTATATTTTTTATTTAATTTTTTTTAAAGATTTTTTTTTATTTACTTGACAGAGAGAGACACAGCGAGAGAGGGAACACAAGCAGGGGGGAGTGGGAGAGGGAGAAGCAGGCTTCCCGCGGAGCAGGGAGCCCGATGTGGGGCTCGACCCCAGGACCCTGGGATCATGACCTGAGCCAAAGGCAGACACTTAACGACTGAGCCACCCAGGCGCCCCCAGCCTTAGATTTTAAATGTACTTATTCAAATCTACGGTAACTTAGGAGCCATCCAATTAACCGGGATGGCGTGAAAGCATTTCTCTGCATTCCCCTTCCTTAAAATCCATCAGGGGAAAGGAGAGAATGAGCTCTTAAGTGCAACAAGTAAAATGTCACCACCTCATATCACGAATTATCATCAACAGTAGCTGAATTCTGGGAAATTTCAATCAAAAAGAGGGGGCACGTTGGTAGCGGACATACAGCTCCTCAGAATTCAAACGTGGTAGATATTTTTGTAACAGTCCTACAAGCCCCCATCAAATGACCCTTTCGTTTGAAGTGCTGATACTTCAGTGTGAGGGTCTTCTAGAAGACAAGGGGAGCAGTGAATAATCCCAGAGAAACCCTGTTCCACAGCCAGCAGCCCAAAGGGAGCTGGTGGGCGACGTGCAAACAAGCATCTTCACTCCCTGAGGAAGGAGGGAGAGGAGCAACACTGTGAGAGCCTCTGATTCCACTGCTGGCCCCCAAGGGGCAAGGTCTAAAAAGTGGGAGAGATTCTTTTTTTTTTTAAGATTTTATTTATTTATTTGAGAGAGAGAGAATGAGAGATACAGAAGAGGGTCAGAGGGAGAAGCAGACTCCCTGCTGAGCAGGGAGCCCGAGCAGGGACTCGATCCTGGGACTCCAGGATCATGACCTGAGCCGAAGGCAGTCGCTTAACCAACCGAGCCACCCAGGAGCCCTGGAGAGATTCTGCCTTAAGCAAATACGTAGCTCAAATGAGAAATAGGACTGATGTCTGGATAACTCACATCCTGGGAGCGGTGAAATCAAACGAAATGCAGCTATATGCAACAATACAGATGAATCTCAAAACACAATGTCAAGTGAAAGAAGCCAGAATACATACTGATTGGTTCCCTTTATATAAAATTCAAGCACAGCAAAACTAAATAATAGTATCGGAAGTAAAGACTGTGGTTACCTTGGGGCAGAAAGAAAGGCCTTGCACTTGATCAGGAGGAGACCTGAGGGGGACTTCTGAGATGCTGTGGGTTTTCTATTTCTTGACCTGTGGAGCTGTTGCTTTAGTTTATACAGGGTGACAATTCACTAAGCTATAAGCTTATGTCCTGTGGACTTTTATCTATGTGTGTTATGTTTTAATATAGTGGAGAAAGAAGGAGAGAGAAAATAAATAAGTAATCCTACAGCTATCCTAAAAGAAAAAACAAGTCACTCAGTAAGTGAAAAAAATCAGACTGCCCTCTGATGTTGCCCTCATAACATTCAACGTCAAAAGACGATCCCTACAAAGTTCTAGGAAAAGCTGGGGTGCCTGGGTGGCTCAGTCGTTAAGCATCTGCCTTCGGCTCAGGTCATGATCCCAGGGTCCTGGGATCGAGCCCCACATCGGGCTCCCTGCTCCGCGGGAAGCCTGCTTCTCCCTCTCCCACTCCTCCTGCTTGTGTTCCCTCTCTCGCTGTGTCTCTCTCTGTCAAATAAATAAAATCTTTAAAAAATAAAAAATAAAAATATTAAAAAAAAGAAAAGAAAAAAAAAGTTCTAGGAAAAGAAAAGGTTACTCAGTATTTTTATACCCAAATTACTTATCAAATAAGAAAGGGCAGATATTCCCAAGTATGCAAGAACTGGGGACATAAAAGAGTCTCTCTGAAAAACAACTACCTAACAATCAAATCTAGCCAATTAAGCAAGAAGTCAAACAGCCATCAACCCATTTTGAAAAAAAAAGTTTAAAAAGATAGTTACATATATTTATGTATAAAACTTTGATATCTATCTATATATACAGATTGACAACTATGTATGAGACACCTCAATGTTATCCATAATTTTTGTTTGTTCTTCATTTGATTTTCCTTTCTTAAAGACAAATAAAATTTGGGGCGCCTGGGTGGCTCAGTCGTTAAGCGTCTGCCTTCAGCTCAGGTAATGATCCCAGGGTCCTGGGATCGAGCCCCACATCGGGCTCCCAGTTCGGTGGGAAGCCTGCTTCTCCCTCTCCCACTCCCCCTGCTTGTGTTCCCTCTCTTGCTGTGTCTCTCTCTGTCAAAAAAATAAATAAAATCCTTTTTAAAAAATACAAATAAAATTTAATATTTTAAAAAACACTGTTCTTTGGGGTGCGCGGGTGGCTCAGTCTGTTAAGTGTCCAACTCTCGATTTCAGCTCAGGTCATGATCTTGGGAGTTGCGAGACTGAGCCCCACGTCAGCCTCCATGCTGGGTGTGGAGTCTGCTTAAGATTCTCTCTCTTCCTATGTCCCTCCCCCATTAAATATATATATTTTTTACTTATATAGTTGCCTTTCTACCTCTTGACATACCCTTCTGTCCACGTCGAGACTCCTCTCAAATGATGGTCACTGAAATATAATAATTAAGTTGCTGAGATTTTGAGTGAATTTTTTGACCTTTTTGTTTTATTTAAAATAATGAACATAAATTACTGTGTAATAGCAATAGAGTGTATTATTTTCCAAACTGAATTAGCTGGTATCTCTTCATTCTGTCCCCCACCATCCTTAGCCCCACCAAAAAAAAAAAAAAAAAAAAAAGGCCCTAAATTTAATGTACCTAAAAACACAGACCTCATTATCTATAATCTGTATCTACTGGACCAAGTGAGCCATGGGGTTCAGGGAAGATCTCCTGCCTTTATGACAAAATAGGATCCTGCACAAGGAAAGGAACTGTACAGGATCTAACTGTTTTATAAACAGAGGACATATTCCGATGGCTAAACCTGCTTTCTTGTTAATCAAAACCAACACTCTGAACTCCAGGACATTTTCTCTAATAACTTACCTGGAGTTAACAAGGGAAGAGTTTCAAGCAACTAATTACTGCATATCCCAATGCAGGCTGCCAGTTGGCGGTGTCCACGGAGATGCCCACCAGTGAAGGAGCAGTTGCCACCCTCACCCCTGCAGTGACAGCCGCCGCTGACTTGAGAGTCAACATATCTGGGAGGCAAGAGCAAGGATGTTTCGCCTGGCTGCATCTTTTGTAATAATTATGTGGAGGAGATAAGTGGAATGGAGACAAATGGATACGAATCCTCCCAAAGCACCCAACTCAGTTTTTACATTAAACAAAAACAAACTCTACCTTTTCTGAGATGAGTGTTTCTGGTCAATTCATAATCACTGTGAAGGCCAATTAAAGTTCAAACATAAGCTAGCAAGAATTTTAGAAATCCTTTTCCTTAAACACAGTGGACGGCTGTTCAGCCGCGGATTACAGCCACAAACATCTAAGTATCACTAACCGTGCAGGGCAATCAGAGAGCTGGAAGTTCAAAGTTCACATCTCTCAAAAGACACAGTATGTCTAACTCAGGCCACTGTTTTTGGCACAAGTTTCAAGACTCTTAAGACTCTTCAAGACTCTTTAGGAGAACGTTTTGCATTTTTTTACTCCAGAACCATACTGGGAACCAGGCCCTGAAATTTCCAGTGGTGAAATGAGTAAACATTAACAGTAAAGTGATAAAATAAGAAAAATTTAAAAACAGTACTGAAGACACCTCTAGCCAAACGGCACCATGCTAATGACTTCTACTTTTAGATGACAAGTCATGCTATTTAAACAACCAAATTTCACCACAGACATCCTTCAGGAACAGGTCCGAAGGCAACCACACCGATGCCAGGCTGTGGAGAGCCATGGGGGAGGAAGAGCACCTTGATATATTGATAACGATCCAAAACACCGCCACAGACTTGAAAAATTATCTGAGGAGAAACTAAAAACTGGACCTAATTCACATCTGGCATCTCTGAAAAAGAAGTAACCTAGGACTCCCTGTCTTTAAAAACTTTGATATTTCAAAACTGTAAGTAAGGAAGATTCAAGTCTTCTGAATGAGATTATTTTAAAGACATTTTTGTGGTTGACATTTGAGTGATATTCCCGGACATGCCATCTTTGTTTGATTCCTCAGGTTTGGACTATTAAGCTGGTATCTGTAACTCACCCCCTCTGGATGTTGTCAAAATATATCATCAAACACTCTTACTTCAAAATAGTTTTGTGTTAAAAATTGTTAGTCATAATACCAATATGTAGAATGAGTGAAGCAAGCAATACAAACTTCATTTCTCCTCAATATGAGTAATGAAACTCAAGTCAGACACACACCTACGCCCATCATCAAATGCAGACTCAAATCCCAGTGAAATTAGGATCCGGAAGTCAACAGATACCATGCATACCAGCCAGGTTACATGATTCTGGAGGATGGGAGGTGGGTCCACCAAGAAGCATGGTAAAAAGAAATGATGTGCACAAACGTAGTTGCATGAGGAAGCTCGTGTGTCCATTACTATGTGTGATACAGAACAATGGCACCCCAAATATCTTCATGTCCCAATCCCTGGAACTTGTGAATGTCAGCTTATATGGCAAAAAGGACTCTGCAGATGTGATTAAGTTAAGGATTATAAAATGGGAAGATTACCTGGGTGGGCCTGATGTCATTGCAGTGGTCCTGCTAGGAGGGACGGGGAGCAATCAGTGGGAGGACCACAGACCAAAAAACGCAGCAAACACTAGAGGCTGAAAAAGGCAAGGAACTGGATTCTCCCATTGAGCCTTTTGAAGGAACCAGCTCTGCTGATACCGTGATTTTGGGTCCGTGAAATTGATTTCAGATGTCTGGCCTCTAGAACCATAAGAGAATACATTGGTATTGTTTCAAGCCACTAAATTTGTGGCGATCTACTATAGAGCCAACAGGAATCGAATACACTGTGGAAAAAATATTCCGGGTGCTTAACTACGTTAACTCTTTCAGCTATTCACATCACCTTTTTCAAAATGCCTCAAGAGACGAGTCATAAAATGTCTACGAACATCGTTAACTCTCTGTCACACAAAGTGAGAGTAACATATTACATTTTTACTTTGACACAGAAAATTTGCAAAATATGCCTTCATTCTTACAGAAGCTATAAAACATTAGTAACAGTATAAAAACAAATACGCCCTTCCTATCAGACCTGAGAAATAGGCATTCTTCTGTTAAACCTATTAATCTCCATGCCGCTCTATTCTGTTGGTTGTCTTGTGTGTGTGTGAGAAGTTTCAGGCAAAGAGAAAGAAAAATTATTGGCCAATCCCAAGCCCCCTGGCTACTCCTACTGGGGAAGGGAGTGGTGGGGGGACAGGAAGGCTGGAAAACCAGCGGAAAACTGCCTGTCAGTTATGTGCTCACTGCTCTCTTCCCTACTCTTCACGGCCACGAAGGAATACAAAGGAGATGTGTGATGTCATCAACATAAAGACACTATGACTCTCAGAGGCGGTCAAGTCAGGACATCAGGTTAGGAAGGGGTTTCTCATAATTTTTTTAAAATGGCATTTGCTTCGTGTTTATGCCAAAAATGGCTTGCAAAAACAGCTTTGTAATAATCCCCCCTGTGACCCTGCCCTTATTTCCTTTGCACAGTGATCCTGGGCTCAGTCTCATGACCTGCTTTGTGCAATGGGACATTAGCAAATGTGAACCAAGCAGAGACTTGGCAAGTGCTTGACTGCCAGCCTCCCAGCCCCCACACATGTAAGTGAGACCATCCTCAATCACCAACCCACTGCTGACCCCGGATCCATGAGAAGTAAATACCAGCTGAGACAGTCTGGACCAAGCAAAGCGGCAGCAAATAAAATGGCTCTGTTTTAATCCACTAGGTTTGGGGGCAGTTAGTTGTGCAGTGAAAGCTAACTTGATATAGTTAATAAAGCTAACACAAACACACCGTAAAAATTTTGAAGAATTAAAAAAAAAAGAGTAGAAAAATAGAAATAACCTAGAGTCCCAATATATAAAGGTATTAGTCAAAAATTTTTGATGAATTCATTTTAATGTAGCTATATAAACATACCCTATAATCAGAATCACACTGTAAATTCAACCTTACAGTGTGCGTTGTTAGCATTTCCCATGTCATTTTACATTCCATATTCTACCATAGTTTATTTAACCATTCTTTTATCGTTGGACTTTAAGGTGGCTTCAAACCTTTCCCTTTAAATACTGCTGCAATATATATATATATTTTTGTATAAACTTTTGACTGAGTTCTGGATTATTTCTTTAGGACAGATCCCCAGAAAGAAACATACTACAACAAAAGATGGGGCGCTTTCCCCAGTGCCTGACAGATACAGCTAAAATACAGTCTGGGACGACCACACTAATTTACCCTCCAACAGCAATGTATGAAAATGTTCATTTCACCAAACCCTCACCATCACTCTGTATTATTCTATTTTAATGTCTTCATTAACCAATATACTAAAAAATGGCAATACGATTTAACCTGCATTTCTCTGACTGATAATAAGGGTGATTAGTTTTTCATATGGTTCATATCATCTTATGAAACATGTGTTCTTGTGATAATCTTTCTTACTGAGAGATGAAAAGTACATGCCCTTTAATAGTAATTAAGTTGATAGGGTGAGGTCAGGGCAGAGATGTTTTAAAGATTTATTTGAGAGCGAGCGAGCATGGGAGTGAGCGAGCATGCAAGCAGGGGGAGGGGCAGAGGGAGAAAGAGAATCTCCAGCAGACTCCCTGCTGAGCAGAGTCTAACACGGGGCTCGATCTTAGGACCCTGAGCTCATGCCTTGAGCCGAAATCAAGAGTCAGACACCTAACCAACTGAGCCCCCCAGGTGTCCCCCTTTGCAGAGAGAGAGAAAGCGCGCACAGGGCAGATTTTTAACATCAGGTCCAACGGTCATGTATACACATTTTTTTTTCTAGAGAGAATCTACAGCCTTCATCAGCTTCCTTAAGTAGTGCATGATCTCATAAACTCTGAAAACCAGCTGACCTAAATGGTAAAGAACAGCATTAGCAGGTTCCACTGTTGGGATGCTCAAAGTTGTCCAACCAGTCACAGAATACATAACTAAATGAAAGGCAAGACAGGAGTTGTGTTTAGTGATGAAGGAAGGTATAAGAGGAGGTAAGAATGATGGCAAAATAATAGATAAAATGCGTATTTAAGTCAAGAAATGTAATAATTTAATATATATCATTGCATTTTTTTTAAAGGCCAGCTGAACTCTCATTTCCACTTGCTATAGGCTGACTGACTGTCCTGTTATTACTGAAGCCCTAACCATCAATGTAATGGTATTTGGAAGTGAGCTTCTGTCAAGTAATTAGGTCACAAGGGTAGATCCCTCATGAAGGAGATTAAGTGGCCTTATAAGAAGAGACATAAGAGAGAGAGATGACCGCTCTCTCTTCTAAGTGAAGACATGACAAGAAGATGTCTTTCTACAAACCAGGGAGAGGGGCCTCACTGGAAACCAAATCAGCCAGCACCGTGATCTTGGACTTTCCAGCCTCCAGAATGGTGAGAAATTTCTGTTGTTTAAGCCCCTTAGTCTATGATATGTTTTTTTATTTTTATTTTTTTCTATTAAGAGAATTATGTCATATTTATTTTCTTTATGTTATGTTAATCACCATGCATTACATCATTAGTTTTTGATGTAGTGTTCCATGATTCATTGTTTGCATATAACACCCAGTGCTCCATGCAGTACATGCCCTCTTTAATACCCATCACCAGGCTAACCCATCCCCCCACCCCCCTCCCCTCTAGAACCCTCAGTTTGTTTCTCAGAGTCCATCGTCTCTCATGGTTCGTCTCCCCCTCCGATTTCCCCCCCTTCATTTTTCCCTTCCTATCTTCTTCCCCCTTTTTTTTTTAACATATAATGTATTATTTGTTTCAAAAGTACAGATCTGTGATTCAACAGTCTTACACAATTCACAGCGCTCACCATAGCACATACCCTCCCCAATGTCTATCACCCAGCCACCCTATCCCTCCCACCCCCCACCACTCCAGCAACCCTCAGTTTGTTTCCTGAGATTAAGAATTCCTCGTATCAGTGAGGTCATATGATACATGTCTTTCTGTAATTGACTTATTTCGCTCAGCATAATAACCCTCCAGTTCCATTCACATCGTTGCAAATGGCAAGATTTCATTCCTTTTGATGACTGCATAATATTCCATTGTTAGACTATGTGAAGCCACAATGATATTTTTCCTACTGCAGTTATACTCGGTGTCCCAATTTAACAGTTTCTTAACTGTTCTTCAGGTTTCATTAGGTTATTGGCTCCATTAAAAAGGAACTGTGTCTTTCACAAGGCTTGGGAAGATATTAGAGAATGTGCACTTGATAAAAAGCATTTAATTGATTCCTAATCACTGCCACAGAGCATACATAATGGTTAAAAGCATGAGGTCTGACTCTGTCAAGTCACCTCCTCTTGCCTTTGGTTCCCTCATCTGTAAAATGGGCAGAACAGTCACTCCACCTCACGGGAATACCTTAGTTGGGAATAACTATCTGATTTAAAAGAGGCAAGTACTCATAAATGGTAGCTATTGGGATCACGATTATTATTAGTGACACATTTTCAAGGTCACACACTTAAAAAACTACTCAATTTAAGACAATGGAATGCCAACTTACAAAAATCGTAGCAACAGAGAAAATTCTTTGTTGTTCAAAGTGGTGTTTGCCACAGTTCATGCAGTCCAGAGGTTATGATTTGACAGAACAAAATCTGCTAGAATGAAGTAAGAAGAGAGTTGTGATACACTGAGGTTCAAAACAGTTTTAGGAAGGATTCAAAGACAGACCAGGAGATTTTTGTTAAAGAAGCAGGTGAACAGCTAAGGTTATCATAATAATAATAATAATAATAATAATGTTTTTTAAAAAAGTATACTGAGTGAACAAAAGTTCTGTATTATCTATTAAAAGCCATGAATAAAAAGAATAAACTTGATCTTCTGGTCACTGTCCTAAGAACATAGCTGAAAACTATTCTCCACATTGTTGTAAAGTTGGGCAACTCACTTTTCTGCATTCTTTTCCAGCAAATTATAGCTAGCAAAGTGTTTTGGATAGCAATTGCTTTTCCTTCGGTCAACTGAAATGACCAAACAATGAACCTTTAGCACCAACCATTGATCTTGCTAATTGCATCTGCCACTATATTTGCTTCTTTTGTTTCTAGTCAGTCCTCTTTTCCAACACCATTCCAACTGTTATATGGTCAGAACACACAAAGTGACAGATTTAGTGCTTCACTGGCAATCTATATAACTGACTGCAACGCTGTTGTTGTAGTGAATCATGATTTATTTCTCTCACACTGCAGCATATAACCTTTTTAAATGCAAGGGGGAAAAGCCAACATCTCCTTAAAGTTTATATATGACCATCTACCGCTATATCCTATGAACTGGATTTGAAAGACAGCTGACCACATGAGTGACAGATTTCTCTTTCTGCAGCTATAATTTTATGCACAATTCATTCATGTATCCTGGGCTCAATGTTCTTTATTTGCATGTGACTCAGAAGAAGATTTGGGATATACAGAAATGATGCCAAAACAGCTAACAGAACCAAGAATTGAAGGGTTAAAACAAGGAATACTTGGGGTGGGAACTCTACATTTAAGGGTCCATGGATGGATGTGGGGCATCTTAAAATTCCCCAAGTTATATGTAAAATTTCCTATATGAAAATACACATTTTGGGGAGAGTAGCTCTATAGGTTGCAGTGGTTTCTCAAAGGGGTCGGTGATTCTTGAAAAGATGAAAAATGATGGCTTAAGGGAACATGACCTATTGTTGCAAAATAAAAGGGATTAAAGGCGGGGTGCCTGGGTGGCTCAGTTGGTTAAGCATTGGACTCTTGATTGCAGCTCAGGTCATGATCTCAGGGTCTTGAGATCAAGCCCTACATCAGGCTCTGTGCTGGGCATGGAGCTTGTTTAGATCCTCTCTCCCTCTGCCCCTCCTCCCCTCTCTGAAAAAAAAAAAAAAAAACCTAAAGAAATATTTAAATAAAAATTAAAAGGGATTAAAGGCATAAATAAGCATGTGAACAATGAAATATCAAAGGACATCAAGTTTTACACCAATAAAGAGATGAGAGAAATGACTGATGCTATGGGCTGAATTGTTTCTTCTCCCCTAAAATTCATGAAGTCTTAACTCCAGATCCTCAGAATGATACTGTATTTGAAGATAGGGTCTTTACAGATGTCATTTGGCTAAAATTATGAGGTTATTGGGGGGGCGTCCTAATCCAATATGGCCAGTGTCCTTCTAGGAAGAGGAAATCTGAACATACAGAGTTATGTGTGTATGTGTGCAAAGAGGAACAACCATGAGGACACAGAGAGAAGGCAGCCATCTACAAGCCAAGGAGAGAGGTATGGAACAGACCTGTCCCATACAGCCCTCAGAAGGAATCAATTCGACCGGTATCATGATCTGGAACCTCTAGCCTCCACAAGTGGGGAGAAAATAAATTTCTGTTATTGAAGCTACCCACGCTGTGGCACTTTTTATGGCAGACTTCACAAACTTAATGGTCTTAACTGTAACAGTGGATTAAGAGATAATTCAAAAAGCAGTTAAGACCAGGGCACTTGGCTGGCTCTGTAGAACATGTGACTCTTGATCTCAGGGTCATCAGTCTGAGCCCCATGTTGGGCACAGAGTTCACTTAATAAATAATAATATGGAAGTAAGTAAGTAAGCAATTAAGACCAAGAGATTATTCTGTGGTTAAAAGCAGGGTAATACCAAGAATGAAAGGGGAAATGGTCTTGACATTTGCAAGTAATATGGAAGAGGACAACTGTAATACTTCCATGCCCGCTACAGCACCTAGCCAGTGAGTACAAGGTTGAGAGGATAAACAGTAAAAATAACTTCTTGAGACTGTGTAAACAGGCAAGAAAGAGGCAGAAAAATAATTATTTTCCATCTGTTCACACTGAAAATTATCAAAAATTAATCCAGACTTCTGCTTTTAGCCATGATAAAGTAACCAGAAAAAATGTACAATTGCTTCTAGACATTGGGCAAGAGACAGCGCCAGACTCATCCCTGAGAAAAGGGAAGTGAGCGTGTGGAACCCTATGATCACCCTAATTTTCCCCTGGAAGTGTTTCCAGATAGTCATGTAGGAAGTGGGAGATCAAAAAATATGGTGGCACGGCTGAGTGAAGGAGAGAGATCAGAGTTTGAGGCTACTAAGGCAGTAGGAATTAGTAGGGCAGGGTACTAGAAACAAAGAAGCTATAAAGAAAAAGAGCGCCAGATAACTGCACAGGGGTTCCCGTGTTGTCTTTGGCTTAATAATAACTGTAATGTCCAGGACAAGGCTAAGAAAGAAAGGAGGAAAAAAAAAAAAAAAACTAACAAGGGAAAAACTACAGAAGAGACAAAGCCAAACAATTACCGGAGTGTGCACAGGGCTAGGAAACATTCATTTCCAGATCAGCCAGAGAGGAGAGACTTCACTGAACACCCTGGTCATTCAACAGAGACGCCAGAGGTCTTAGGAAAGGACTAATCAAGTCCACAGATAAAGTCTAGTCTGGACCTTTTAACCAAGGTTAAAAGGAGGCCTTGAAAAAAAATCAAGCGGTCACAAAGACTTCTTTGTCTTAGCTGCTTCCCCCATGAAACTCAAAAGCCTACCAAAGGAGACAAGAATATCTACACATTCAAAAATATACTATTCATATCTACTATGACATTATAATAAAATATACTAGACATGCAGAGAAATAGGAAAAGGTGATCTATAAACAAGAGAAAAATCAGTCAACAGAAACAGATTAAGATATTACATCAGCAGACAAAAAATGTTAGAACACTTGTTTAAAATGTGTTCGAGAATTTAAAGGAAAATGTGAACATTATAAGGAAATAAATAGGAACTGTTTAATAGAGAAGTGGAATTATAAGAAGAACTATATGGATATACTTGAACTGAAAGACAGAAGATCTGAAATGAAAATTTCACTGAACAGGCTTATCAGGAGATTAGACACTGCAGAAAGATCAGTTAACTTGAAGACACAGAAAACAAAACAAAAAACCAACTACCCAAACTGAAGCACAAAGAGGGGGACAGGGTCTAAAGAGAAACAAAAAGAAAGTTTTATGCAGTTGACTTGTGGAAGATATCAGGCAGTCTACCATAAGTGGAATCTGACTTCCAGGAGAGGAAAGAGAAATGAAAGCTAGGTCCCTAATAGGTAATAAGTAGGTAAGTATATAAATATAGAAATATTGGCTAAAATTTTTCTAATTTGATGATTATTGTAAACCCATATATCAAAAAATTTCTATAAAACCCTCAAGAAGTAGAAACAAAGGAAACGACAGGAAGGGAAATAATTAAACTGCTGAAAACCAATGATGAACAGAAAATTTTAAGAGCAGTCATAGAAAAATAGACACAATACACAGACCAATGGTAAAAATGGCACCAAAACAATGCAAAGTAGAAGACAAAAGAACACTACCCTTAAAGTGCTGAAAGGAAAAAAAACAACACTGTCGATCTAAAATTTTATATCTAGAAAAAGATTCTTCAAAATGAAGGCAAAATAAAGATAATTCAGATGAAGAAAGTTGAGAAATCTGTGGTCAAGTGATACAACGAGAAATATAAAAGGAAATTCTTCAGGATGAAAGGAGTATGAAATGGAAGCTCAGATCTATATCAAGGGGTAAAAAGCACTAGAAATGGTATGTCTGTCAGTAAATACTAAAGATTTTTTCTTTTTTGTTAACTTATTTAAAAGATAGCTTACTTAAAGAAATTATAACATTTTTACTTGAGATTTTAACATATCAACCCATCTGACTTGACATTTGTAGAACACTACAGGATACATAACATTTTCATGTGTATATGGAAAATTCATCAATTCAGACAATATGCTGGGCCATAAAACAAGTCTATAAAACTTTTAAATAAGGAGAATCATACATATTATGATTTGTGATCATAATTAAATTATACATCAATAACAAAATGATTGCAAAATCTTCAAAAACAAATCATCTCTAAATAACCCACATGCCAAGGCACCTGGGTGGCTCAGTCAGTTAAGCATTTGACTCTTGGTTTGGGCTCAGGTCATGATCTCAGGGTCGTGAGATGGAGCCCTGCATTGGGCTCCATGTTCAGTGTGGAGTCTGCTTGAAATTCTATCCCTCTCCATGCCCCTCTCGCCACTCAAGCACACACTCTTTCTCTTTCTCTAAAATAAATAAAATCTTTACATAACCCAACGTGCCAAAGAAGAAATTACAAGGGAACTGGAAAATATTTTTAAATGAATGATAGTTATGAGCGCCTGGGTGGCTCAGTAGGTTAAGCATCTGCCTTCAGCTCAGATCATGATCCCAGAGTCTTGGGATCAAGTCCCTCATGGGGCTCCCTGCTTCTCCCACTCCCTCTGCTATTCCCCCTGCTTATACTCTGTCTCTCTCTCTCAAATGAATAAGTAAAATCTTTAAAAATAAATAAAAATAAATGAATGATAGTTAAAACATAAAAACGTGTGGGATGTAGCTCAAACAACCATTAGAGAGAAATACATTTCTATAGGTCTATAAATGCTCATATTAGGAAAGGAGAAAGACAAAATCAATGATCTAAGCTTTCCCCTAAAGAATTTAGAAAAATCAGAGCAAATTATTCTCAAAGTGAGCAAAGAAAAGCAAATCAATGAAATAACAAAACAAAGAATAAAGGAATTCAATCAACACCACCACCAGTTTTTTAAAAAGAGAAATAAAATTGATAAAGCCTAGGGAGACCAATTAAAAGCAAAGAGGAGAAACACAAATTACTAGCATCATAAATAAAAATGGGGATATCATCATAGATGCTACAGATCAAGTTAGAAGAAAGACAAAATTACCAATGCTCAAGGAAACAGAAAAAGCTAAGGAGTCTTATAACTATGAAAACAAAATTATGAATTATGAATTCATCATTCAAAACTTTTTCCACTAAGAAAACTCAAGACCCATAGGGCTTCACTAATAAATTCTTTCAAACATTTAAAAATATCAGTTTTACAAATTGTATCAGGACAGGATATTCCTAATACAAGAACTGCACATAGATACTATAAGAAAGGTAGAGAACAATATCCCTCATGAACTGAAGTAAAAAAATTTTCAAGAAAATATTAGCAAATCAAATCCAGAAATACATAAAAATAAAAATACAAAAATCAAAAACATATGATTATCTCCATAGGTGCAGAGAGAGCATTAAACAAAATCCAACACCCTTTCATGATGAAATCATCCTACAACAAGGAACAGAGGGCACTTCCTACACCTGACAAAGGTCATCTACAAATAACTCACAGAAAACACATTTAATGGGGAAAGACTGGAAGCTTTCTGTCCAAGATCAGGAATAGGATAAAGATGTCTGCTCTTGTCACTTCTATTCAACATTGTTCTAGAGGTTGCAGTTAAAGCACTTAGACAAGAAAATGGAATAAAAGGCATCTACATTAGAAGGGAGGAAGTATAACTATCTTTAATTGCAGATGACATGACCTTGTATAGAGAAAATTCTAAGGAATCCACTAAAAACTAAAACTAAGAAACGAGTTCACCGACATTAGAGGACATAAGATCAATATAAAAATCAATTGCATTTTATATACTAGCAATGAACAACCTGAAAATAAGTACAGAGAACAATTTTATTTACAATAACATCAAAAAGAATAAAATGTTTAGGAAATTTAACAAAGGAAGTGTAAAGCATATACTATGGAATTGACAAAATATTGTTGAAAGAAATTAAAGAAGATCTAAATAAGTGAAAAGACATTTTATGTTCATGGATCTCAAATTTAATATAAGACAGCAAGACTCTCCAAGATAATCTACAGATTCAATGCAATCCGTATCAGAAGACCAGCTGGCTTCTTTGTAGAAATTGATAAGCTGCTCCTAGAATTCATACGGAAAGTCAACGGACTGAAAACAGCCAAAATAATCTTATAAAAGGATAACAAAGTTGGAATTAATATGTCCCAATTTCAGAACTTAATACAAAGCAACAGTATTAAAGACAGTGTAGAACTTACATGGGATAGACGTATAGATCAATGGGACAGACTTGAGAGTCCAGAAATAAAATCATGTATCTATGGGCAAATAATTGTTAACAAGGGTGCCAAGGCCACTCAATGAGGAAAATACAGTCTTTTCAACAACTGGTGCTGGGACAACTGGATAGCCACATGCAAAACAATGAAATTGAACCTTTACTGAAGCACATACAAAAAGTAAATGGATCAAAAGGGATCAAAATTCTAAACATAAGAGCCAAACTTGGGGGAGACGGGGGAATTGTGGAATGATAGCTAATGGGTACAGAGTTTCTTTTTAAACTAATCAAAATGTTCTAAAACTGTGGTGATGGTTGTACAACTCTGAACATACTAAAAATGCTGAATTGTATACTTCAAATGTGTATATTATATGGTATGTGAATATTTCAATAAAGCTCTTACTAAAAAAAAAAAAAAGGTAATACAGTAATACCAAGTGGGCTTTAGTATAAAAATATGACACTGATTTAACATGTGAACAATGTAATTTGCCACACTGGCAAGTAAAGGAGATGTTCTAGTTAGCTACTGCTGTTTAACAGAATACTCCAAAAGTTGGAACTGAACACAAATAACATTTATTATCTTAACACTCTCCCAGGCTAGGAATCTGAGAGTGGCTTATCTGGGTAGTTCTGGATCAGAGTCTTTCAAGAAACAGTCGAGCTGCCAGTTTGGGGCTAGTCAATGACTGGGGCTGGATGATCCACTTGGCAAGTTCACTCAATAAGGTTGTTTGCAATATGACAACTAGCTTTCCCCAAGAGCAAGTGACTCAAGAGAGTGTGAAAGAGAGAAAGGGCAAGAGAGCCTACCCAAGGTGGAAGCTGCAGTGTCTTTTATAATTTAGTTTCACAAGTGACATGTTGTTATTTCTGCTGTATTCTACTGGTCACAGAGATCAATGGGAGCAGACTGCACAAGTGTATGAATACCAGGATACAGGGATCATTAGGAGACACCCTGGATGATGGCTACCAGAGGAGAAAAATCATATGATTACCTCAAGACAGGCAAAAAAACAAAACAAAACAAAAACAAAAAGAAACAAAACAACAACAACAAGAAAACCTTTTGGCAATATTTAATACCCATTCATAAAAACTTAAAGGAAGCTAAGAATAAAAGGAGACTTCCTCAACCTGATAAAAAAGTGTTTTCTAAAGACATATAACTAGTATCCATTTAACAATGAACAATAATACTGTCCCCCTAAGATCAAGATAAGGCAAGGATATTCCTTTTCACTGCTTCTATTCCATAGTGTAGTGGAAGGCCTAGCCAGTGTAGTAAGACAAGAAAAACAATAAAGAATAGTAATTGGAAAAAAAGAAATACAATGGTCTTTTTGGGGAGACAAGATGATTATGTATGTAAAAAATCTTAGGAAATAGGCCACAAAGAAAAAAAAGAAAGTCAAAACAAATAAGCCAACAAAAACCCTACCAGACCTAGACTTATAAGGGAATTAAGAAACACCATAGGAACCAAGGTCAATTTACACAAAGTTGTTGTATTTTGAAGTGCTAGCAATAATGAAAAATGAAATTTAAAAAATTCCACTCACAATAGCATCAAAAACCTAAAATACTTAAGGATAAATTTAACAAAATATATGCAAGTAAAAACTATAACATTGCCAAGAGAAATTTTAAAAACCTAAACAAATGGAGAAATATATCATGTTCACAGATTGGAAGGCTCTATATTGTTAAGATGCAAATTCTCTCCAAACTGATCTGTCACTTCAGTCAAATTCCAATCAAAACCCCAGCAGGCTGATTCTAAAATGTATATACATGTACAAAGGACATAGACTAGCCAAAACAATTTTGAAAAAATAATTTACGCTATGTGATTTCAAGACTTCTTCCAAAGCTACAGTCCTCAAGGCAACATGGTACTGCTGTAAAGGTACAACAAGGGAACATGATATACCTATATTTAAAGCGTAAATTAGCTTTTGACTAAACACCAAAGCAATTCTTTAGGAAAAAAAAAATTATTTTCTACTTATGGTGCTAAAAACATTACTTGTGTGGAAAAAAATTATGTCATACACATAATTTGAGCTGATCATAGATCCAAGCCTACACGAAAACAGGGTTTTTCTTTCCTCCCCCTCACCACCCACTGATACCTCCCAAGGGACTCAGAACAGCACATGACACAAGGTTGGTGCTGAATAAATATTTGGTGAATAAAAGAACTATGCATGAGAAAAACAACCTGCCACTGTAAAAATAACAGGAAGGGACCAGTGAGTGGGACAGGGAATGGTCAGGGAAGGGCTCCCTGAGAAAAAGTGTCATGTGAGTTGACAGCTGAAGGTACCACCTCTGCAACTAGTCGGGAGGTGACAATCCCAAGCAGAAAGCAAAGATCATGAAGAACTAAGAGGCAGACATTGAGAGCAGCCTGTGAGTGAGCGAGGGGCCAGAGCAGCACAAAAACATGGAGGCCAGATCATCTGGGGTCTTTCAGAGGGTGTGTTAAGGGTATGTTAAAGAATTCTAATCCTAGAAGTGATGTAGCCCACTGTGTGGTTTCATAAAAGCATCTTGAGTGCTGTGTGAAGAATGGATTGAATGGAGCGAGGTATGAAGCAGGGAAACCAGTTAGGAGGCTCCTGCAGCATCCCCGGTGAGCGGAGGGGTGGCACACTCCTTGCAGGATGGAAGTTCAAGTGTAACACTATACTGCTGGCATTCTAACAGATTTGGGGATCAGCTGTAATTTCCGTTTGTCATTTTCAGCTATTTGTTTTGTTGTTTCCTTCAAAGATTCCCTTTATGAGAGGAGGGACCCTGTCTATTTCATTTAGCACTGTGCCCCAAACCCAAACGCTTAAGGAATACACCGTAAGAAGCTGCAGGTCAGAATTCTGACATGATCAATAGGGGCTGTCCACGGAGAAGAGCCATTCTTCCTAGAATAGCAAATATAAAAGGCAACAGAGAGGTTACTGGGCTCTATTCAAATCACGAAACATATGTTGACAATGAGCATGGGGATGTTTGCTAAAATTAGAATGCGTGCTACTGCCTAAAAGTTTACGTAAGTACAAAGGGCACCATCAGATGCTTTCGCGCAGAGGGTGGTCATCTCACGGAAGTAATACTCAGTTGAAAACGTGAACAACTCGGAAAGGTCTAGATAAACATAAATAAGCAAAGCCACAATGAGTTGTGATAAAGCACAGTTTTGGGCTCTATCACTCAATTTCTGGTGTTGCCAGCGTAAAGGACACCATCCTCCACTTTACCCCTATCCCAGCCCTGGCCCTCCAAAACACACTCACACATACAATACCATTCAGGTCTAAGTTAGTATAATATGGCTTATTTTTTTTTTTTTTTTTTTAGTACAGGAATGCTATAATATCTAGGAGACGGCTTTGAGGGAAATGGTACATAAACGTAAGATATTATATACGTACTTAGATGGTAGGAACTATAGTTACAGATTTGCCTCTGGAATAAAAAAAAATGAAGTCTAGAATCTCAGTACTGCCGGCCTTTCTCCCAGGGCAAGAATACATTTAGTGTCCTATTAAATCAAAGAATGGTCCACTGCAAACAGTGGCATGCCTTACCAGTTGGTGTTAACACAGACTGATGCACATGTTCAATCACACTGAACCTGACAGTGGGCTTCCTGAAATTTACAATACAGAATGGAAACGTTTTATGTGTTGTAACTTCCCACCCCTTTTAAGGCAATAATTCACCAGGCAGAAATATAATTCACTGAAGATTTTTAAAATCCACACTTAGAGCATTTTCTGGGGTTAAAAATTCACTGAAATAAAATATATAAAATGGAACTTGTTAAAAAATACCATGTAGGAGACTGACGGGAATCATTTTTGATTATCAACTAAGACCATGGGAATCAAAGCATAGGAAATATTTCTTGTGAAGTATGTCAAAAGAATATTAACACAGAAATAAAACATATGAGCATGTAATAGAATTCCAGCCCAAACTGAAAGTTTGGTCAAGACTTCCTAGTCCTGGCATTTTCTTTATTTTTCACAGAATAAAAATTAAGGCATCTGTCTGGAATCACTCTAATCTGTCATCTAACAATAAATGATGTTTTTTAATTGTTTCAGTATTGCTATATTTATGGATATACTATTTAGGGGAATACTTTTTGGGGGGTGTTCTTTCAGCTTCCTTTTAAAAAAATTTTTTTTGAGTATAGTTGACACACAATGTTTCAGGAAATTTCAGGTGTAAAACACAGTGATTCAATATCTCTATCCATGATGCTGTGCTCACCACCAGCGTGGCTACCGTCTGTCACTCCAGGACACTTTACAGTCTGACCGACTACGTCCCCTTTTATCCCCATGACTTATTCATCCCCTAACTGGGAGCCTGTATCTCCCACTCCCCCTCCCCCAATTTTGCCCACCTCCCCACCCCCTTCCCTCTGGCAACCATCAGTCTATTCTGTGTAAATGATTCCACTTTCTGTTGATTTGCTTTGTTTTTTAGGTTCCACACATGAGTGAAATCACATGGTATGTGTCTTTCTCAATCTGACTCATTCCACATAATACTCTCTAGCACCAACCATGTTGTCACAAATGGGATGATTTCATCCTTTTTTATGGCTCTATGATACCCCACAGTATATATACACCACATCTTCTTCAGACGAACGCTTACTTTTGAAGTTAAAAGATCTGAACTAAAAATCTGATTTCGTCAGGATCAAGCCATGTCAGTAACGTAGCTTTGGTCAAGTCACAATCTCCCTATACACCTTGGTTTTGCCACCTTTAAAACGTGGCCAAAGAACTTTCCTTGCCTACATTATAGAACTGAGATTAAAGTCTAAGAAACTATTCAGTAAACTATATTTCATGTAAAAACTGAGGTATTTACGTAATTCCACCTAGCCTAAAAGTCACTTCAAAAACATGTTTATGATCAATGGCCAAATTCAATTTTGTACAAGTAGCATACTTCATAATTCCATGAAGTACTCACCACTCACTGCTCTATTAAACTGGTGTATCATGAAATTTGGCAACCATTTCACAGATGAACTATTATGCCTTTGGAGGTATGTATTTTTTTGAGTATTTAATCCAGAGAGCCTTTCCCCCCTATAAAATACTGTATTTTTATATTTTACTTTGTCCTACAATGGATGTAAAGCAAAATCATCCAAGGGGCACCTGGGGGGCGCAGTCGGTTAAGCGGCCAACTCTTGGTTTCAACTCAGGCTGTGATCTCAGGGCCCTGAGATCGAGCCCTGCATCAGGATCCACGCTCAGCGTGGAGTCTGTGGAAGATTCTCTCTCCCTCTGCCTCTGCCTCTGCCTCTCCCACTCCTGCTCTCTCTCGAAAATAAATAAATCTTAACAACAACAAAAAGCAGCCAGCGGTCCTACCCTTGGTTAGCCTGGTGTAGCTATCACAGATTGTGGCGGAGTTCGTCCCACCTTCCAGTGTAATTTGTGTAATTACAAGTTTATTATTAAAATTGTGACCCTGGAACTGAATGGACGGCACTGAAGCCCTAACTTCCTGCCAGGCCTCTCATGCACCCCGAGTGTTTGCCACGTGGAGCTGCTCCCCTGGGCCTTCAGTCTCCCGCTCCCCTGCTCTGCCCCTGTGCTGCTTCCCGCGGTCCACACAGGAAGCTCATGGACAGCCATTCTTCTACCCACAGGTTAAACCAACCCATCAATGTGCTCCGGAGACTGGCTTTCTGACCTTCTTCCTGTGAAACACGTGGGGCGCGGGCAACGGCTATGCTTAGACTGTTTGCGATGAGCCCCAGTTTCAGAAAACTGGCCCCTAGGGAGTCAAAATTTTATAGTATAAAATTCACCGTGTGTGTGTGTGTGTGTTACATGTACACAGACACACACACACCTGTGTACCTATGTTCATTGACCTCGTACTTACTGAGCAGTTGTACTTACTCCTGGAATGGGGCTAAGTTCCAGATGTGGATTATTCTTTAATCTTCAGAACAACACTATGACCAGGGACTACTACGAGCCCCATCCACATAAGGTGCAGAAGGTAGAATAACCTGTCCAAAGTCAGAGAGCACTGAACCCTAGCCTGGTGATGAAGAGGAAAGCCTCTACATCCTATAGTACACATTAAAACATGTGTTGTTGTTGTTTTTAAACCTCTGGTTAAGATACCTGGGAAGCAACTGAATAAAAATAACACCAAACACAATAAACAAGACACTTACAATCTGGGACTTGATTGATCAAAAAGAATACTGCATTTCCTTCTTGCCTGCCTCCATAAAGAAAGAATTCTTCTTTTGCTCCTCAACTCCCATAAAGAAAGGAATTAAGAGGTATAACACAAAGGGTTTTTTAGACTGGTATCTCCTTTCTTTCTTAATTCTGTTCATTCTACGCAATTATAACTGGAGGAAAATTCTCAATTCCTGACATCACTTACTCTTTGAATGGAATGAGTGTTTGTTTCCACTCTTCACAAATAGGCTAGAAAGGATACATATGCTTCTCCTATTTCTGTAATAAAAAATCCTATTGATTCCTGGCATACAAAGCAGGACACTCCGCCTGCTAGACCCAGGTGATGCAGCACTGCACACGTCCCTCCCACGGGCTGCTTAAATTGCTGTAGATAACGGTTCCAACGTCTAAACCCCTTTGCTTCACTGCATGCCTAGCTGACCGACTTCCTTCCCTTCTCCAAAGGCAATTACCTGGGGGACAAATGCAGGAGAAGAGGTCCCGGGACTGTCTAGAAGCCAAGAAACCAGAAATGATTCCAGCAAGAACAAGTCAGGGGACCCTGGACAATTTAGCAGAGACCATGCAAAGACATACACTGCCCATCTTCAGCTCAGAAGACAACAGCTGTCTTGTGCATGAGAGAAAAGGCAGAGCGGAAGAGAGGACAGCTCAGAGACCACCAGCTCTGACATCACCGTGAGGCTGCCGTCCACTCTGGCGTTCCGTCTACTTGGACGCCTGGTCAGGGCATGTGCCCTTCCTTCCTCCCTAGCAATGCAGGCCTTTTCTCCACTCCACTCACTCATTCTTCCACTAAATACAACAGGGTGAAACTTCACTTAGTCATTTCGCTGTTCTTTTGAAGAGACTGACTATTGGCTGCAAATACGGGTCCCAAAGAGACCTTCTTCGGATTCAGACAGACTCAGAGGAAGATCTCAGCTGTGTCTACTTCCTGCTTTCACTGGCAGAATTGAACTGCACGTGCCAGGAAAAACACTTGTCCTATGAAGCGAAGCATGCCCACTGCACGAGCATGGAGGAGTCACTGTGGGGCCAGCCGGGGGACCCACAGTCCCTGCGCTGGCCGCAGATACCTGCTTGGGAGCCAGGCTGACTCATCAAGGTCCCCAATCCTTCTGGCTTTAGTGTTTAGGAACTAGAGAGCTTCAAGGCTCTATCATCTATGGTCACACCCATGGAATCTCATCTACTCGGTGCCATTACATTTAGGCTGACAATGCCCCAAATTATGTATTAGCCCAGACCTCTCTTCCAACTCCAGACCCCACTATCCAGGTGCCCTCTCAATGAGACATCCGAAAGGCATCTCAAATTTAGGATATCCACAACTCAGCTCATGACCAGCTCCTCTCCCCCCCACATCTCCCCACCCCCTCCCATTATCTTCCCCACCCTTTTAGCTCCCCAGACGCAAAACCTCACAGTCAACCTCCACTCTCCCCCTCTCCCAAGTCATCACTAATTCCCATTTGTTCTGCCTTTGAAACAGACCCAGAATCTGACCATTATCACCATCTGAATGAAAGCAGAAGGGCTGCCTTCCTTCTGGAGGCTTCAAGAGGAAATCCATTTCCTTGCTTTTTTCAGCTTCTGGCTTCTGGAGGCTGCCCACATTCCTTGCCCCAGGGCCCCTTCCACAATGCATCACTTCAACCTCCTGACTCAATCACGGCATTTTCACCCACTATCTCTGACCCCCCTGCCTCCCTCCTCTAAAACTCATATGATTACACTGGGCTTACCTTGGTAATCCAAGGTAAGCTCTGCACCTCGACATTCTAAATCACGTCAGCCAAGTCCTTTTGCCATGCAAGACGACAAATGCCCAGGTTCCGGTGACTGGGGCAAGGGCGCCTCTGGGGGCCATTATTCAGCCTGCCGCACCACCTCACGCAGAGCAAAGCCCAAGTCCTTACAATGCCCACCAGTTCCCACGTGGTCTGGTCCCCACCTCCGAACTGAGCTCACCTCTTCTAACTCTCCCCTCGCTCACGGCATCCCAGCCATGTGAGTCACGCTGTTTCTCAACACCGGACCGTCTCAGGGCCTTTGCACGCGCTGTTTCCGCTGCCAGGAAAGCTCCCTCCCTCGTTCAGGTGTCTGCTCAAATGATACCAGCTTCTGAGTGAGGCTTTCTCTGCTGACTCTGTATAACAGAGGAATATCATCACCTTCCCACCAGTTGGGACACTCCCTTCCATGCTAATTTTTTTCACAGAGCATTATCACCTGATGTGCTATTCATCCGCGCATCTGTCCTCCCCCAAGGCAGGATCACAGGCGTGTCTGTCCCTTGTCATACCTCCAAGAAATAAGCATGAGGCTAGGGCCCAATAAACAGTTGATGAATAAATGAATTTTACTTTACTGGAGAGTAAGTTCCTTGAAGACAAGACCTGGCCTAAAGCAGGAACTTAATAAATGTCTGAATGAGTAAAAAAAAAATGAATGGGTGAATGACAAACCCAGTCTGCATCTAATTTGCTATAGGTATATGGACCAACATCAAATCAAATGCATTGCTGCTTAGCCATCAGGCACAACAGGTAAAATAACTTATTCAGGATTTGCAACAAAAGTAAAGTAATGTAATTACAAAGAAAAAATTCCAGCCAAGCCCCTAATTTTATTTTGCTGTGTCCCTGAACATTTTAGACCTGACACTTCAGAACTTATCTGGATTCCTGTGCTTGGTTCAAATACTCTTACCAATAAGGCTTCAAGTTGTTAGACAGAAATCCCAAAAGCACTTACTTCACTTATTCTGCTACATAAAATATGAACATACATAGGAACATATGATCATTATCCACATTTGAAGACGCACCCAGGAGCAAACCTGCAGCCAGGGGATGCTGTAGGGACACACAGAACCCACTTCAAGTTCATCGGTCCCTAGCTCAGTCATCAGCCAGCCAGGGCAGCTCCAGAGGCTCACCTCAGCCATCGAGGACAAGTCGAAAAAGACATTCCCGCTGTGGCTGGATGGCTAAGGGAGGGGCCAGGGCAGCGGGGGGAAGGGGGAGAACCCCACAGACAAAGCAACCGCCGGGGAACCGCCGAGCCAAACAGCACCTGTGTCACTGAGGGCACCTCTTCTGCTCCCTGCAGTGTCATTACGGTCCCGCTGCTGACACACCAGCCCGGCTGGACACGCTGGAGTGGCTCTTCCCCTGCTCCCCTGGGGAGGCGAGCCAGCACTGGGCTTGATTCACACTTGGAAACCGCTTTCTGGGAATCCTTTTGTGGGCACGAACGGAAACGAGAACACCACGGTGGTTAGGAATCCTGACCGGGAGAACAGGCCGACAGGGTTCGAATCAAGCCTCTGTGACTCACTAGCTGTGTCCCGATGGGTGTCCCTCGGCTCCCGTCTTTTTACCTCTAAAAAGTCGGCTTACGAGTCTTACAATTACGGGAGATAGAGCAAGAAAAGCACTCATCACAGAGCCCTTGGCACCGGAGACCTTCATATGTACTGGCTATTACAATAGCTATCATTATATTCCCATGTAGTATATTATTCTTGATTCTGAGAAAAAAAAATCGCCGTTCAGAAATAAAGAATACATCTGTCTTCATCTTTAAATTAGATTTGTAATAGCTACTCCCAGGAGTTTATCATTTATTTCCAGCTAAGTATTTGCCTGTAACTAGGGGAAGCTGCCACCAGGCAGAAGTTGAGATTAAGCTTGCCTAGGTGTGCCTTAAAAAATAAAGTCATTTAGTGACTTTCTCCTCAATTCTACTCTTGAATAAAAAAATAATAATAATTTGTTACTGGAGAGCTTAACAGAAATGTTAGATAAATATAACTAGATGCCATATTTAAATAGGATAAGCATTATGAGTTAAGATTTTTAAAATACAGAAGTACATAGGTGGGTGGTCATCTGGGTTTATTTTTCTAACAAAGTAGCATCTGATAGAAATCGCAAAAAAAAAAAAAAAAAATCACTGATTAATGCCCTACATTGCCTCTTGGCTTGAAAAATGAAACAAAAGAGTAACAAAATATACTTTAAAAAAAAATTTCTCTTAATCATAATAACCAAAGATGCACACCAGAAGCATGGAGTGAGCTTTTCGAAATTATGTAAGAATTAGTCTTGAGGTGCTTGGGTGGCTCAGTCAGTGAAGCGTCCAACTCTAGATTTCAGCTCAGGTCGTGATCTCGGGGTCATGAGATCGAGCCCCGTGTCAGGGTCAGCGCTCAGCACAGTGTCTGCTTGAGATTTTCTCTCTCCTTCTCTCTCTACCCCCTCTCCCTGCGCACATGTGCTCTCACTCTCAAATAAATAAAATCTTAAAAAAAAAAAGAATTAGTCTCACACATGGAGATTTTGATTTAGTAGTTCAGGGAAGAAGCAGGTATTTGTATTCTGCAACAGTCCCCCAGGTATTACTAATGCTATCCCCTATGGTTAACAATCACTGTACAAACTCTTTTCTTTTGACAACGAGTTTTTTGCCTTAAAAACTTTTGCAGAGATCTTTTCTTGATCTCCCGGCCTGTTCCTAAAGTAAGACGTGTCTACTTGTAACTCCGTGAAGAGAAGGTGTTGAGTTACTTATCAGCCCTTGAAATCAGTACAATTCCTCCAGACATTTTACAACAAAGCTGCTGAAGGAGATGGGGTATGGGGGGCTGAAACTCGACGTCTGTTCCATGAAATCATGTGAATGCTTTTCCTTTAGACCAGCACTGCCCCATGGAACATCCCGGCTGGCGGAAACATTGTGTACCTATGTTTTCCCACAGGGTAGCCATGGGCACTTAGAAGTGTGGCTTGTGGCTTCCATAACCGGAAGCACTGCTCTGGACAGACGTCAAACTCTGGCTGCGCATGGCCATCCAAGCGCCTTGCTAACTGAGGCCCTCCTCTGATTAACCTGTTCAGGACTCATTCCTTGAGCACCCACCTCAAGCCTAGCACCTGGCAGGCACGGGGGGAGAGAGAGCAGGGAGCAGAAACAAAACCCCAGCCCCCTCTCATGGAGCTTTCATTCCAATTTTTAGTAACTGGCCTCTTTCAAACCACCAAACTCATGTGAGGTAGTTGCTCCAAGAACTTTGGGTTAAATGTGTTTTTTAAAATGATGCTCTTTTGAAGCAGAAAGACAAATATTCATGGTTTGAGGAACAATAGAGTTCAATGGACGGAAGAAGTTAGAGGGCACAGACAGTCTGCACAAGCAGAGAGAAGTAAGCCCACGAAACCTTTCCAGAAGGGCAGAAGAGCCTCGGCCATGGGATAACACGCTTGAACGTTTTTCCGAGGAAGGTCCTAAGCCCACCCTGGGCCGGGTGACTGAGCAAGCAGAGTGTTAAGAGTCATCTGCCCCAGGAGCAGGACCAAAGGGTTCCCAGCTGGAACACATTTAACAATTCCCACTGGAGATGGATCAGAGGAGAACCAGATGCATGACTAGCAAAGGTATTTTCACGCAGCTGTAACAAATATTTTAGGTGCTACAAGTTTTCAAGGGACTGAAATTAAAAATTAAGAGATTAAAAAAAGTAAGAGTGATGGTTTGATTAGAAAATTTTTAAAATTTTCTTATCTAATTTCTAGCAAAGGAGGAGCCCCAGGCAAGCCCGTTACTACTAATCTTGGGCTCTGCCCCCCACCCCCACCCCCCACCCCGACACCGTGCAGGGGCTGAGCGGGCTGATCGCCCCTCAGCAGTTTCTCGGGCCCTGGGTGCCGTGTGGCTGCCTAACAAAGCAGCAGGACAGGTCAACCTGTAACAGCTGACCCCTGGGCAAGGACAAATGCTACTAGAAAGGATCAGAAAGGGCACCTCGGTGGAGGGTGCCTGCCAGGAAGAGCGAGGGTTGTTCCGAATTGCCGCACTTGGATCACTGTTATTAATTAAACCCCGAACTAAGATCATTCATCAGCAACCTTACCTAGTTCTGGGGGCAGAACGGTCAGGCGATTCCCCTGAATGTGGAGTTCCTTAAGCTGAGTGAGCTCCCCGATTTCTTTAGGCAGCGAGATCAGGTCGTTATCCCTAAGGCTGAGCTAAATATAAGAAAACAAGGAGTTGTCAAAAACAGTGTTCACGTAAAGAGGCGCTCAACAGCAACTCTCGTCCTTTCCCGTGCCCTCTCTCCTCTAAAGGCTCAATCCCCTCAATTTATTTACAAGTGCCTGCAGATGAACCAGAAACAGTAGCAGGAGGAGTGGTTGATTCCTGCAAAACAAACCGTACTCCTGCTCAAATTGACTTGATTCCACCCCTACAAGGGCTGCAGAAGTGAATTGATTTTCTAAGAATTTAGATAAATTACTTACTATCTGCAACTTTGTGAGCTTCCCAATATCTGGCGGCAGGATTTCAAAATCGTTGTCACTTAGATAGAGTGCACGCAGGGTGGCTGCAAATTAAACAGCAATATATAAACAGGGTGGCACGGAATCCAACCATTTGAGGTCTGATCAATACAAGGGAGTCAGCTTTGATTAATAACCCCAGCTCGGTGAAAAGCCTATGACACACCTAGGGCCCACAATAATAAGAAGCAGGTCAAACTTAGATTTACTGGCTTATTGTGGGGCTGGTGTGTTCAGGAAAACATCTATATCCAAGAGGACTGACACAATTAACAACTCTGGACAACAGCAGTTTTTGGCACAGGGTTGCAAGATGCTTTCAAAAAAGATAGCTATTTGTCTTCTGTTATTTCCAATACACATTTATGCTCTGCATCCAAAGGGTAACCAAGAAAACCAGTGTCACTTGTATCAACGCTGAGGACAAAAGAGCTCTATCATTGAAATGTGACTCTGTTAAAAATAAACAACTAAAAGGCTTTCTGGTGAGGAAGACCATAATCACAGTTTATTGTTTCCGTAATCAGACTAATTATTATTATTTCTCTAGCCTTAACAACAAAAACAAATGAAAACAAAGGAGCTGACATAATGACATGGAGCTTAAAACTAGAGAAACCCTAATTTAGGCAGAATATCGGTGATCAGAAACTTGTTCACAATATTACACAGTGATAACATGACCCCCAAACTATGGAAGGAGAACATTCTAAGGCATCTTTTTGATCCCTAACCAAAAAGGAGACGTATAATCAGATTTGTCTGTTTTGTTTGCTTACAGGTATTCAATTACATTCTAATGTTTTAAAATTCGACAGAACTCTATGTCAATATACACAACAAAATTTCCTTCATGGCCCAAGAAAATATTTTAGAATTGGCTTCATGTGCTTGACAAAGTCTGGGAATGAGAATATGCATAAGGTTATAAATGAAATTTTGGAGACGAGCTCAGAAAATTCAGAATCGCTGGATGCCATACGTGTTGTCACTATTTGGAGAAGCAGAACACTCATTTAAGGAAAGCAAATCTTTCCTAAATATTTTGTGAGTTCTCAGAAAAAAATCAGTTTTTCCTCATTTTTTATGAGTAACTGCAGCAAGAAATTTGTTTGCATAGAACACAGGTGAAAAGATAAGGTGTGTTTATCTGTGACAAACAATTTCTTCATGTTTGATTGCATACTACAGACAAAATAGACTACATCAATGAGATTACTTTTCAAAAGACTTAAAACAAGAATCCTGCTTGGAAGCGTCAAAAAATTCTGTTAGTGGTTTATTAAGGGTATTTTTATAAATAATTGGTTGGAATATCTTTGGGGACATAGCTTACAAATGGTTAACAGCAACACGGGAGGACACACACATTATCATTTTTTTTTTGGCATGCTCTTTAAAAAAGAAAAGTCAAGTTCTTTAGCTAAATGTGAGACTTGATCTCATTTAGGTACATAATCTCCATCCGGAAGTTAATATGACATTACTAAGTCCACTTGAGCACAATGGTGTCAGGTAACTATATATCAAATATACAGACTGCTGAGCTATGAAGGAATATTCAAAAGAAATGTGTGAAGAAAAAAATACATACGTCCAATAATTTCTCTTGGAGTTCGGGCCCTGGCAAATAAATTTCACTTTCAGAACGCAAAGTACCATTTTAAGGAGATTTATAGAATTAAAAGTTTCTTACTAAGGTAGAAGAAGTTTCCGGGAAGAGAATTTTCATTCAAGTTGTTGTAAGTCAAATCAAGGACCTCAAGAGCTGGGAGGGAGCCAAATCCTCGAGGCAAAGTGTTTAGTCTATTCATGCTGTGGTTGGGGGGAAAAAAAATCCAAGACGTCACACACAAAACATACATTCAGACAATGCTCACATCACCTCTGTGTCACAGGCCTACGAGCCGTATGTGAGAGACTGAAAGCTCAGAAGAGGCCATAATTCTGCCATCACTTTATGTTCTTTTAACCAACACAGTAATTGTAGTCAGAGAATCTCCATGGTCATGGAATATTTGAAAATGTCTCATTTTCTGCAATGGTGATGCTTACTGTGTTACAGAAAAATTTCAAATCATCACAAAGTATCTGTCCTTCTAGAGAAGAACTTCCTCATGTATGTAGCAATAATAATTCCTCAAAAGACACAGAGTAAGTTTGTAGTTTTTAGACTGTTGGCTTTATTTCATTTATTCGTCCCAATGGGAGGGAAAAAAGAACCACTTTTTTTGTTCTGCAACTACTAACGTTCAAAATGAGCCAGGGGCTGAGGGGGATGGAAACAGGGAGTTGTTGTTTAATGGATACAGAGTCCGTTTTGCATGACGAGAAACTTCTAGAGATTGGCTGCACAACGATGTGAATATACTTATTGCTATAGAATCGTACACTTAACAACGGTTAAGACAGCAAATTTTATGTCACGTGTATTTCATCATAACCGAAAATCAAAATATTATGTGTATCTCCAATGAAATCTATTTTCTTATTTTCTTCAAGACCCTTATTTTTTTTTTTAAAAGATTTTATTTATATGACAGGAGAGGGAGAGAGAGCATACACAGTGGGAGCGGCAGGCAGAGGGAGAGGGAGAAGCAGGCTCCCTGCTGAGCAGGGAGCCCGATGCGGGGCTTGACCCCAGGACCCTGAGATCATGACCTGAGCCGAAGGCAGATGCTTAACTGACTGAGCCACCCAGGCGCCCAAGACTCTTATTTTTCTTAATGTGGTTCCCTTTGAACATATTTAAAAGAGGATTTAAAAAGAAATTTTTTAAAGATTTTATTTATTTATTTGACAGAGAGAGACACAGCGAGAGCAAGAACACAAGCAGGGGGAGTGGGAGAGGGAGAAGCAGGCTTCCCGCGGAGCAGGGAGCCCGATGCAGGGCTCGATCCCAGGACCCTGAGATCATGACCTAAGCCGAAGGCAGACGCTTAATGACTGAGCCACCCAGGAGCCCCTAAAAAAATTTTTTTTTAAACTTTGCATTTTATTTCGGCACAGGGAATGATTGAGGTTTTAAAATTAACATATAATGTATTATTTGTTTCAGGGGTACAGGTTTGTGATTCATCAGTCTGAAACAATTCACAGCGCTCACCATTTTTTTTTTTTTAAATCTAATATAAGCTGAGATACTGAAAGGTCGGAGAGACTGTGATGCTAAAATAATTCTAGGCCTCGAGCCTTCTCACACTAGATATAATCCCGTCCACACCTGCCAACCACCCACCAGCCAGGCCAAACAAGAGCTGACAACACAAGAGGAAACCAAGAGAAAAGTGATTTCTACCTCTTGGGTAGAAAAGTCATTGGTTAACTTTACACTTAATAAAATGACCTCCATACAGGGCACCTGGGTGACTCAGTCAGTTGAGTGTCTGCCTTCAGCTCAGGTCATGATCCCAGGGTCCTGGGATCGAGCCCCGCATCGGGCTCCCTGCTCAGCGGGGAGGCTGCTTCTCCCTCTGCCTGCCATTCCCCCATTTGTGCGCGCTCCAGGCTCCCGGGAGAGCTTAGAGCAGAGGCAGGGGCAGAACAGAGCGAGGTGAGATGAGCAGTCTGGCTCTAGCGTTACTAGCCGGATGGCCTTGGGGAAGTGAGTCAGCTGCTCCGAGACCCAGTTTCTTCAACTGTAAAATGAGGACAGCCATACCTTCCTAGCAGGATGGGCAGGAGGATGAGAGCTGAAAAATCTGAAGCCCGTAGAAAGATCTGTGGCTCGCAAATCGTTCCCAAGAAACGAGAGCTGGAACCAGGTATTTTTCACCAAGTCATTCTTTGAGAAACGCTGTGCCTCAAACAGGTAAGCTCACCCTGGGAGAAGACCACTGCGGGCAGCCTGAGTTATCCAGTGTGGTTTTCCTGTTTGTGTCCTACCAGCGGACCCTCACATCACTTCAGTGTTCTCAAAGTTGCTTACGGCTCCTTCGCACCATAATGGTATAAATTCTTTTGATGGCCCCTGGACATTTTTCCCAGTGTGTTTTGGAAATGGCAAAGTGCCTGCATGTGATGTAGAAATTTGTAAAACCAGGTAGTTGAAGGCTGGTCAGCCTCTTTTTTCTTTCTCTTTTTCACAAGCTAGGAAGGCCCTTACTTAATGCTTCCCTTTCTAGAACGTCCCGACCTCCAGAGGTCCTCTCGCGTTCTTCTTGCTTCAATAAAACCTTCTTAGCTAAAGGTAACAATTTTTCGTATATCCACAGTGACCCGCTCACACACTCAGCCCAAAAAAAAAAAAAAAATCCAAATTTGTGAACACTCAACAACACGCTTGGTGAAAACTTCTAAGTTTCACAAGATGAGCTCCAGCATCTCACTGGGTCAAAAATTATTCCAGAGGAGTTGGGGATGGTGTCTCTGCAGTCAGATTATCCCAGAAATAATTACCGACAAGTAGCCAATGTGGCTTTATATTTTGTGGAAATTAACTCTGTAAAATGAACCACGTTTAAAGAATTAAAAACATAATACAACTTGACTTATTCACATGGCCTAAAAATCCTCTCAGGCCTTGCCATCATCAGAATAAACAGCAAATACTATATAAAATTTTAAAAGCAACTTCTGGTTGAGCATGCTGAACGAAATCTGCCTATGTGTGGCCTAAAGGCTCTGCTGTAGGGTCTCCTGTGTGTATATACATAATTTTTATTTTAATTCCAGTAGAGTGAACGTTCAGTGTTATATTAGTTTCACGTGTGCAATTTAGGCACTCAACACTTCCACATACATCACCCGATGCTCATCACCACAAATGCATTCCTTAATCCCCTTCACCTGTTTCACCCACCCCCACCCCCATTCTGCTCCCCTCTGGTAACCATCAGTTTGTTCTCTACAGTTAAGAGTCTGTTTTTTTGGTTGGTCTCTGTCTTTGTTCATTTGTTTCTTAAATTCCACAAATGAGTGAAATCATATGGTATTTGTCTTTCTCTGACTTACTTCACTTAGCATTATACTCTCTAGGTCCATCCATGCCGTTGCAAATGGCCAAGATTTCATTTTTTTATGGTTGAACAATATTCTAATGTGTGTATATACACCCCTCATTCTTCATTCATTTATCCACTGAAGGACACTTGGGTTACTTTCATATTTTGGCTATGGTAAATAATGACGTAATAAACATAGGGGTGCATAAATCTTTTCAAATTAGTGTTTTAGTTTTCTTTGGGTAAATACCCAGTAGTGCAATTGCTGGATCATAGGGTAGGTCTATTTTTAATTTTTTTAGGAACTTCCATACTGTCTTCCACAGAGGCTGCACCAGCTTGCCTTCCCACCAACAGTGATGAGGGTTCCTTTTTCTCCACCACCTCACCAACAGCTGTTGTTTCTTGTGTTGTTGATTTTAGCCATTCTGACAGATGTGAGGTGATATCTCATTGTGGTTTTGATTTGCATTTCCCTGATGATGAGTGATGCTGAGCATCTTTTCATGTGTCTGTTGGCTATTCTGGATGTCTTCTTCGGAGAAATGTCTGTTCATGTCTTCTGCCCATTTTTTAATTGGATTATTTGCTTTTTTGGCGTTGAGTTTTTTGGTGTGTATATTTTTATTTGAGCTGCTTACTCTAAGGAGTCCTCTATTTATGACTTGCCTTAAACAGGGCTATGTAGGTATAATTCTTTATGCCACTTGAGGACAGAAATATCCTTTACTGAAACTCACGTCAATTCCTCTCCCAGAGAACGAAGAATTTTTGTTCAAACTTTGACAACCCCATCTATACAGCTATGTAATTACAGAAAGCTTTACACAATCAATAGAATACCGAGAGCCCAAAAATGCAAACAGCTCTGAAAACAACAGAGGGAACTAAGATGCGTTTGATTAAAAAAAAAAAAAAAAAAAAAAAAAAAAAACCTTTGTAACTCTGTCCTAAGGTACCTCCAACCCAACCAAAAACCACCTGAGCTCATGATGTTCTTTCCACAACTGTCCCCGTCTTTACTTCCATTTCAGCTGCCCACGACAGACCCCCAGGCATCACCCCATCCCATCAGCTACTGTCTTGTCGGTTTTATCTCCTATTTGTCACCTAAAACCCCTCCCCCGCCTTCACTGTCACTGCCCAGTTCTCCTGGAATGCTAATCTCCCACATGCTTACGGGTCTCCTGACCTCTAAGGCTACTTACCCAACCCCCCCCCTCCACATGACCTTTCACATCCAAACCTTTTCTCATAGCTGCTAGTCGGCTGTAAAAACTCCTCCATGGTCAGCAGGACAAAATCAGAGCTCCTTTCCTTGGCACACAGGGCCCTTCATTAGCCTTTGCCTCCCTGCAGTTAGAGACCTGTGTTTACCGTCTGTTTCCCCACCTGTGATGTACGTGCCATAAAGGCTGGACAGCTACTACCCAGGACAGTGCTTGACCCTCCGCTGGGAGCTCAGGAAGTACTCAGTAAATAAACAGCAAGCATTCATGCTTCTTCGTCCGGCCTCCTCCCTTACCTTACCGCTCCCTGCCTCACACTTTACACTCAGCAACACTCAACGACCTGCAGCTCCTGGAACGTGCAGTACCCTGAGCTTTTGGTCCTGTCCTTCTCCCAGGCTGAGGCGCCTTCCCTCTGCTTCTGAGTCTGAGAAATTCGTTTCCCTGCATCAAGTTTCAGCTCAAATACTGCCCCCTGCAGGAATCCTTCTGACAGCTTCTGCTGTGGACTGACACCCTCGTCCCTGTCTCCACCACCTCGGGCGTGTCAGTGGCCCCACGGAGACTCCCACTGCTCCCCAACAGCCGGCTCTGCCCCATACTTAAGGCCAGGGACTGTGATTTTGACCACTGAGCCCCAACACGAGCAAGGTTCCTGACACAGATCACAGTCACGAAATAAACGAAATAATAAATAAAACGATGATGATGAGGATGGTGGTGGTGATAATAGCTAACATTTCCATGGTGCTTACTACCCGCCAGGTACTGCTCCTAGCGCCTTTTATGTGAAGAACTGGTTAAATACATGAATCAACAAATTAACAGTAAGAATGTATCAAATTTTTTTTTAAGACTTTATTTGAGAGAGAGAGAAGAGAGTGAGCATGAGCAGGGGGGAGAGGGGCAGAGAAAGAGGGACAAGCAGACTCCCCGCTGAGCAGGGAGCCCGATGCGGGACTCGATCCCAGGACCCTGGGATCACGACCTGAGCCGAAGGCAGAAGCTTAAGCAACTGAGCCACCCAGGGATCCCAAGAATGTATCTAGTTTTATGCGTCCAGTAAATACATCTAGTTTTAGCTTCTGGCTTACATACAAATTAAACATAGGACTTAATAATTTTCAAAACAAAGATATAAACAAAGGATCCTTTCTTTTCTGCTTTGCCAGATGGGTGTACAATCTCTGTATTTGTAGGGGGGAAAAAAGCCATCTGATTTAGTGACGCCCCCCCCCCCCCTTTAAGCGCTACTTCCCCTCAGACATCAGGAAAAAGAATGCTCATGGATCTTTCCAAGATTATCTAAACCAGAGCGAACATAAAATGAGTGTCTAATCACACTCCCCGTGGAAAGAATGAGCTCGACTAAAAATCATTCCATGAATAAGGTGTTTTTTTTCGTGATTGCTTCCTATTAAATTGATAAATACCTGGCCAGCTTCTATCACCATTCCATGTAAACCACTAACTAAACTAGAGCATTTAATGGTTATAATTTAATGAATATATTGCTTCACACGGCAGATGAAGCATGAATGGGTAGCTTCATCTAACAGCTACAACAGTGAAGCTGGAATTCGGGAGCCCAAGTTCTGGGGGCATCTGTGGTGTCTGATGGAGGGGCGTGGACCCTGGATAACGGGGTTCTCCGCCTAGCTCTGTCACGAAGCTCAGGGGCACCAGGAACAAGTCAACTGAAGCTCTCAGAAAGGGCTTGACTTCCTCTACACAAAATGAAAGCAGTACCGCCTGCCCTCCCTCCCTCATAATCGTTCAGAGGGTCAAACACCGGCATGAGGACTTTGAAAACTGTAAAGCAATAGATGGTATTATTATCATTCACTGCTGCCTGGTTCTGCCACCTCAGCTGAATCAAACCTCCTCTCTTCACCTTTGCATAAAGAAAGACAGAGGATTATAACCTCTGGGCTATATAAAAGAATTGTAAGAATCAATGAGGCAGTGTTCGGAAATGTATCCTCCCGCCCTCCATAGAAGGAAGGCGCTTTTGTAAGCAATTTCTACTAAACGCAGAGAGAATGATCAACCAGATTACAACTGCTCTGAACAGTTAATGCTATGCAAATAAGTCCCTTCCTGGTCCACGTTAACTGAAATAAAACTTAGTTGGAAACAAAATACGATAAAAAAAAAAAAAAAAACTCCCTTATGGTACAAACAATTAGCTTTTCAATGACTACTCAAATAGATATGCACTACTGCAGGCCATTGAAAAGAGGTATTAAAACAATAAAACTTTTGTTAAAAACCTGCAACACAGGAAAAAACTGGAGGTCAGTTCCCCCTGGGTGATTGCATACGCGCTCCCACTCGCCCCACAGCCTGCACCCCCCTTCCTTCCTCTTCCACCCATACTCACCCCAAGTTCAGGTGTTTGAGCTTTTGAAGGCTGCTGATCTGTGTGGGCAGCTCCTCAATCTGGTTATTAAAAAAGTTGAGCACTTCCAAATTCTTCAGTTCTGCTATGTTTGGCGGGACCACTACGGAAACAAAATCGCTGAGTGTGAATACGGAGCCCCGCTCCTCGCAAGGAATGCCAGCAACACATTTTGTTTTTCTTTCTCAGGAAAGAGAGATGAAACTCGAGTATGACCATCCGATTCACATATCCGTCTTATTTTTTTTGTAGGTTTTTCTTAGGTTAGTAACTCAGTAGAGTAGAAATGGAAATGTTCCCTCAAAGGGCAAAAGAGAATTTGAGAGTGCCATCAACAGCCCATAAAAGTGAGTATTCCCAAGCACAAACGCTTTTATAATTGTCATACAATGTCTCCTAAGTACAACTGTTGGCTTCCTTCGGGTTTTTTTGTTTTTCTTTTTTTTCACCTCCACCAGAAGAAAGATTGCAAACTCCAGATCCTTCCTGGGTGATGACAGATTCGTCAAGCTGTTTCAAGAGTCGGATATCTGAAGAGCTGTTCTCTTAACACTGCACTAAATCACACTGGAAGTTCAACCTTAAATGATGAACTATTCAACCTATCTCGTTTATGATTTTGGCTTCTGGCCTTTACACCTTGATCGATACACACACACACACACACACACAGTTTACATCAGATTAGCAACAGATCAATGAACTGTTATTACACAGAAATATGAAGAACCAACTCAGTAGCATGATATGAATACCAGCTGACAGATTAAAGGTTATAATAAACGAGTGAGGGCCTAAGAGTCTTCCTTCCCTGGAGTATATACTTGCAAATACCAAAGTAAAAGCCAAAGGCATCTTTACCTCAAAAGTATTAACTCTCCATTGGTAGCGGAAAGACTCCCCACAGATGATACCTTATCCGTGCCAGTCGCTGAGTCAGTCTTCTACAAACATTTGTCACTGGCCGTCAACTTGTCCACAGTTCATGTAAACTCTCACACGAAGACTATCCAGGCTCCTGACACCATGGACATGGGCCTTGGGTCCAGCACAAGAAAGTGTCATGTCTTATGTCAGTACATTTACTTCCCGTCCCAACGGCACCCTCCGGGAGGGGCGGACAGAAGGGTACTCCAGAAGACTGGGAAAAACCGGGAGCACCTTTGCTTAGAGCTACTACACAGGTATGCGTCAAATTCCAAACAGACACTGAAACTATTTCAGGAGGTACCCCCTGCAAGAACTCCAGTGTGTAAGTCCCAGCAGAACAAAAGTAAAGAGGACAGGCACACTGTTCATTACAGTTCTGAGTCCTCGATTTCGGCTCATAAAATGTCCAAGGCATCGGTGACCTGACTTCTTTTAGAGGGAAGGCGGCCTGGTAAAAAGGCAAGAGAAATGCCTTCACCAGAGGAAGGGACTGTGGAGAATGTGAGTCAGCCTGGATTCAGACACTTGGGAGGTGGCAGTGGTCCTGATGGAAAATGAGCAAGGCGTGGATTAGTTACTGAAGTGGCTGGTTGGGGCTGGAGATAAAAGGAGAGGTTTTAATGGGAAAACTCAGGCAGCCAGAAATCACTTCCAGAAACTGTACTCTTGGACACCAACCCGGACGCGTATGAGCCCTACCTGTACAATCTGGCCTCAAAAGCACACTCTCGAGGTGTGTAGTCAGTAGCACGCTCTCTGGTAAATGAACAGTATTCACTCTGAGTAAGTGATCACAAAGAAATTCCTCATGCCTGCTGAGTCCCTGGGTGCTGTCAGCTTACCTGTTCTCTCCCCAGAACGTGAAGTTGTGTGAGGCACAGCTCTTCGGTGACTACCAGCCTGCTCCGGGGGCCTCGCACTCACCCCCGCCCCCCGTCTCACCCTCCAGCTCCCCCTAAGCTTCTCTCACAGCATTCATCCGATTACTGTGAAGAGCAATAAAGAAAGTGCAACCAGGAGAAAGTGATGATCTCAATTTAGCCACAAACCAAGAATAATGCAGCCAGAATTACGGCCACCTCCCCAAAGTTACTTTGCCAATGCAATTAAATGCTGGTCTGGAGGTATCGCCTTTTGGACAGGATGAGAGATTATTTCACTCTCCTTGCTAAATCAGTCCAATTTAAGACCACAAATTATGCTAAATGTGATGTAGGGCTTTGTCTTGTGGACACAAACAATAATCCTACATTCAATTTACTAAACCTCACCCAGCCTTTCGTGTGCATGTGAATTTTGTGTTTAAGACTCCATTCAAGCAACAGGGGGAAAATATGACACAGCTCATATTCTCTCTCAACTACGGAATTCCCCCTACCTGGCCATAATAAAAACCAGAAGAAATTACTATTCAGACCTGACTGGATGGGATAGCATTCACTCTTTCAACCAGTATTCAGAGAATGCTGCTGATGTGTACTGAGCCCCACTTTTAACACCTAGCATTTCAATACTTCTGGGATAAAGTAAGAAAGGCAAGCTATTTAAACAAAGTAAGTTACAAAAAAAGGAGTATTAGAGTCGGTAAATGGAAACAGGTCTAGTGTTTGGAAAACAAATTCTAATAAAACTGTCCATAAAAAAAAAAATAACCAGTTAGCCAGATGAGCTATGTAATAATGAAATTATACACAAACGTGACGCGAACTAACTCAGCTGTTACGGACAAAAACGGGAGCAGTACGTCCCCAGGCAGAATACTCCGACAAAATTTTTCAAAGACCTCCACATGACGCATTTGCGTGAAGCAGTTTAAAATGTTAAGTGCACAGTCAGCCTCAAGATATTCCTTATTACGCCTTGGCAACATTCCTTTCCATCAATCTGTCCTGTTTGTGACTGTGACCCCAGTTGTATACATCCACACAGTCAACACACCACCAGCAGCTGAGCGCTCAAGGGAGACAGGGGGACAGCACAATGTGTGAACACAAGAGTCTGGGCTGCACCAGGACCCTTTCAAAGTCCGCTCCCACCTGGCTTTACCATTCTACGATTCTCAAAAGAGCTGGATGACGAAAATCAATGATATGGATTTAAAAATGCAACAAATGGAGCCCTCAATTAGGAAGCTCAGTCATGTAGAACTTTGCTTATGACAGAGAATTTAGTATCATTTTCTGTCAAAAACGACGGCTTTAATTTTGAAACTCCGGTTGCTACAGGTGAGAAAGGTCCCCGATCACTCTCAGGTGTCCCCTGGCTCCCAAATGCCTCATTCTGCTTTTGTCACAGGATCAGATGACCGCTGGGAACCCTCTCGGTCCAGAGCAGAGGTGACAGAGATGGGGTCCTGCCCCCCCAGGAGCTATGGCCAGAGACTGGTCTCACATTATCTTCTGGCAGTTACAACAATTCAGACTGACACGCCCCGCAGGACACTCTTTCCATTCAAGGCCTCCTAAATTGAGAGCCTGAACGTTATTCCAGTTTCGTGGGAGAAGCATGTCACAGCCAGACTTAGCAGTCAGCCCTTGCAGTTTGGGCACAGCCTCACAACAAGCAGCCCAAGTCCCTGGGCGGGCTCACGAGTCTGGGCCAGAAGCGGACTTGGCTAATTTCCTACATTAACAACCCTTGGACAGCAGCGCCCTCCGGCAGGAAGCCTCAGCACACACTCGCTGAACACACTCGGTAGACCAGAGCGTTCCGACTGTAAGAAACAGCTGACCCAGTAACCAGCAACAGTCACCGGCCTCCCCCAACAGAAAAATCTCAATAAACGATTGTTATAGCAACTGGACCTTCACTTTAGGAGCATTTTGTTCTGAGATATAAAACTCACAATTCCACAACCAGTAACTTATTTTTAAAAAAACTGTTAGTTTACACACACAATAATAAGCAGCAGGGTATGCTCTGGAGCTGGGCTGTCCAACGTGCAGTCACCAGGGAAAATTGCATGGAGGTTCCTCAAAAAAATTAAAACTAGAACTACCACATAACCTAGCAATTCCACTTCGGGGTATACATCCAGAGGAAATGAAACGAAATCACTGTCTCCAAGAAATATCTGCACCCATGTTCACTGCAGCATTACTCACAACAGACGAGACACAGAAGCAGTTTTAAGTGTCTACCAACAGATGGATGGGCAAGGAAAATGTGGTTTATGTAGCTACAGTGGAATACTACTCGGCCATAAAAAGGAAACCCTATTTGCAACAACATGGATGGATCTTAGAGTCATGCTAAGTGAAATAAGTCAGACAGGAAAAGACAAAACTGTATAATTTTATTTATACGTGGAAGCTTAAAACATACAGATACACACATACACACAAAAACTCATGGGAAAAGAGATCAGATTTATGATTTATGATTACCAGAGGCAGAGGATGGGGGCTGAGGGAACTAGATGAAACAGTTAAGACAGAAAAAAAAAGAAAAAGGAAGTAAACTTAAATCTAGATTAGTTGAAATTAAGTAAAATTAATAATTCAGTTTCTCGGTCACACAAGCCACATTTCAAGCGGTTAGTAGCTACCATATTGGACAGCACAGACAGAGAACATTCCCTTCACTGAAGAAAGTTCTAGATAGTGCTGCTCTAGGGCAGGGGGTCACAAACTTTCGAGTACATCAGAATTACTGGAGGGCTTGTTAAAACACAGGTTGGGAGGGGAGTGGAACATACCTCAGAGTTTCCGATTCAGTAGGTTTGGGATGGGGCCCGAGCTTCCGCATTTCCAAGTTCCCAGGGGATGCTGATGCTGCTGGTCCACAGACCACTTTGATGCAGAAAACTTAATTTATTGGTGACATCAAAATCATTAATCCAGTATATATGTCCCTTACCCCCACACAATAATGCTGAGAAAGATTATCCAAATTAAGACTTCTCTGTCACCTCAGTAAGTTGAGACTTGGGGTTGATGAAAAGTGGCAAAAAAAAAAAAAAAAAAAGGGAACTCTAAATGGCTGATCCACCCAACCTGCGGGCTGCAATCCAAACATTTGCAGTCAGCGTCTGCTTCCTCATGCAGCTGGCTCATCAGCACAGATGAACAAACAAACACTACAGGGCACACCATCCCCGGGCATGGCTGGGCCGGCCAGAGACACACAGACCCAGGCCCAAGAGGTAGGAATTCTTATCATTCAAGCCGACATTGTTAGTTTGAGCTCATACAGGCAGCTAACCAGCACATAAGCACCCTCAACACATAAGCACCAAATGCTAATGAAATCTCTAACGTGAAGAAAGAGATTTTTCAGACTCCAATTTCGAGATGGAACAGCCCTCCACGGGACCAGATGAAGCAGCATCAGGAGTGACTAAGCATATCTGTTAACATGACCTCACGGGCCTCCAATCTACAGCATCCACCTTCTCAGAAGACCCCTGCCTCAAATCTTGCCCTTAAAAATCCCCACTTGTAAGCTACCGGGGAGTTCGGGACTTTGGGGCATTAGCCCCCCATTCTCTTGGATGGCACCAGACGAACAAATAGCTTATCTTCCTGCACAGCAAAAGCTCACTGTCAGCTTTTACTGGTTGGCAGTACACTGGATGGACAAACTCTTGTTTGGTTCTGTTACACCCACACAGATCTTTACGGTGAAATCAGTGCAGAGTAGTATGAATGAGGTTCAAGGAGAAAAAGTCCTAATTCCCCAGTTCATCGAACTGAGTCACTTAGCAGCAACTTAATCATGACCAAGTGTGGTCCCATTGAAGAGCTGCCCCTTGCTAAGCTCCTGGCCATCGAAACACCGAGAAGTAAATGGAGAATGCTGGGTAGCCGCGACAGCACAGAAAGACCAGCTGGGGTGCAGTCGATCTAGGGGCTTCTCGAGCAAAACCATCATATGACGCCTGAGGCAAAGAAACAAAATCACGAAGAGTGACAGGCTCTGGGAGCAGCGGGCACTGTGCAAAACATAAGGACTGGCGCTTGGCAGTGTGCAGCCTACAGAAAGGCCGGTGGGTCACACATTGGTCTTTGGAGCCATATGGTTAGCACTGACAGCGGGTCCTCTTCAGCTACAAAAGGGCAGTAAGAGACCACGCACCACGTTACCACCCACGGCTGCCAGGAAGCCAGAAGCTGCTCAGAACACATGTACGTTTTCCTCATAAGCATGGGCATGAAATCCGGAGTCGTGAACCCTACCCACCATCTCCACCAAACTTCTGAGTAGTCAGAACTACACTGTGCCTAACTGTTTTTGCAGAAGCTCCCAGACTGTTTTTTGTTTTTTTTTAATCTGGAGATTCCTGCAAAGGGGAGGCCCTAGGCTATGGCATGAAGGCCAAGGGGATGCTGCCTGCATGCCTCTTTGAAAAACTGAATTCATGGTTCAGCCATTGCCCTTCATCATGGGAAACCAGGGAGGGACGGCAAACTGCCTCAAGTGTACAAAGAGGGAGACTCAGAGCGGGTGTCTAATAGGAACCACTGCCCATTAGGGCGAAGACTAGCACATGGCCCAGCAGTGGGCACGTTCCCTGCCCAGCAATGGGTAACATGCTACAATCTCGTGCCCCTTTGCAGTGCTACTGACCCAAGGGCCTCACAACACGTGAAGACACCACCCTATGGGATAAGGTAAAGCAAAAAAAAAAATCAGATAGCACTGCCTCCCCAAACCTGGCATATTTAGATTGAAAACAAGAGACTTGATTGCCATAACAAAGGAAAATGTTCGGTCAGATTTCTGTATGCTTCTGCTGCTTTCTAAGATTTCTTGAACGGAAAAGGATAAGGGAAGGTAGAAGATCACTCAACGAGGCCAGTCATTAGATCCCTTAGACACAGTGCTACAACAAAGTTATTAGAAAAAGGATGAAAACCATGAGAATACAGCCAAATAGTGGTGATAGCAAACATTTCTTTGCCTCAATATTGGATGAATACAATACTGGTTAACAACTGTCCCCCTATGCCCTGAGTGAGGCAAGGTGGGAAGAAGCCAAAACAACAGAAACTATGGGAAATATGAATTTGTGGCATTCCTGGTCAGAGTAAAAGGACAGCCCCTTTAATACCCAATTATACTAGCTGGAGACATTAGTCTATTCCTCCCACAGAGGTGATGTCTAGACTCATTATATAGATGCCAATTCTTTCAGCAAATTAGGAATCATAGCCTTGAATGCCAGTTCAATGATTACCTATAAAGAACAATCTCTTTAGTCATGCATACAAATAATTACACTCAAAATTTTATATGCAAAAAAGGTCATTTGTATTTATAGTGATTAATGACTTTTGTTTTCTGGCCCAAAACGCAAAGTGGATAATGAACTAATTATATCTTAGCACAAGAATGTGAAGTTCAAAAGTATACTAATGATAACTAGGCTTTACAGATTTTATGGGATTTTCCCCCAAAGCAGCTATTAAAACAGTGAATTACAGTAGTTACGGGTTATTTAAAAACATAAAGTTTATGAAACAGTAAAGCAGATTCTCATTTAAAAGGATCTATATGTTCCTCAAGGTAAAAATTAAATACCAAAATATCTAAACATCTACCCAATAAAGGCCAACATCCCCGAAAATCATTATTAGCTTTATAAATGACAATAGTAATGCTACATTCAGTTAAACAACAGTATTTACTGAGCACCCACACCTAGAGGTACATACTTGTTGTATCTCATTATGGGCCTCCTTAAGATTCTGCAGCTTAAGTAATTTTACTAACCAAAAATATCCTGACTTAACTCATTGAAAAAAAGCAAAGCAAAAAAAAAAAAGGCTCTACTCTTTCAGCAACAACGAGAATAATCAATTCGACAAAAATCAGGAAAAAAAGTTACAAGCAAGCATTAAGGCAGATTTTACAGTACAAAGTCAAACATGCAAAAATATATGTCCCCGGGCTATAAAAAACGTGTACGCAAGGCCAAACAGGCCAAACAAATCTCCTAAAAAGCTGACAAGTATGGATTTCTGCCCCTCTGAGGATGCAGAATTTACTTGATTTCTGAATCTTTTATTAATAGCCCAGAGAGAACCGAGGAATGGTCCACACAATCTTGAACCCTGAATTCTTTCAGGAACATACCTTTGAAACCATACTCCATTGCTGAGGTGTTACATGGGCAGCCCGGCAGTATGTCAATAACCAGCCTTAACCAGGGAGCTGGGTCAGAGAAGCAGCATTAAGACGAAAAGCAGTGGCATTCGGTGGTCAGGGAGGAAGTGACATCTAGTGAAGGGCAAGAAAAAGGGCAGAGGCTTCTCTGGAAAAAATGCCTAAGAAGTTTCGAGACATAGTAAGAAGGAAGAGGAGAACATCAAAACCAAAACCAAAACCCACTTCAATCATTGCAGAAAGCAAGCTCACATCCTAGAGCTATCCAGGCTCTTAAATATCATCAGAATGTATTATACACACATACACTCAATCCTTGATTATGAACATGAAGGAGACAGCAGACAAGTCAAATTCACATACACACACACACACACACACACACACACACCATGCTTTGCTAATAGTTCACATCTTCTTCTACAATTAAGAATGACCTCAGCAAGAGGCCACACTGGGTTACTTCTCTTCTTTCCTCATCTTGCATTTTAATGCTGAGGATGGAGGTAATTACCTGAGGAAGAAAAGGAGCAAGGGTAAATGCCCAGGGCCAGAAAAATCCCCAGGATCCACACGGGGCTTTGTGAATGCCCCCTCTATGTTAACAATTTTGCCTTTTAACCTTTGGAATTCTCCCTGCTTTTCTATCTGAACATGTCAAGAGCCACGGGCATGCCTCCTCCACCGAGCTCCTAGGTTTATGCGGGCGGGATATGTAAAGTGCACACATACATCCTTGGCAAGGCAGCTGGGCGATGGTGAGCACAGAAGCCTGGATGCCAAGAAAAGCCCCTCACCTTCCAGCTCTAGTTACTTGACCACTCAGGACTGTTGCTTCTACCAGATATAGAGAAGGGAGTCAATAAATGCCCTTCCTTTCATGCTCAAGTCATCATATACCATAAGGTTGGCCCTTCAGTCTCATAAACTCTGGACGGCCTTACTTTTATTCTCCACATAGTGCAGGTGGTGGACAGGCAGGCTTTGTGGGAAAAGAGAACTCATCCCAACTTTGTGAAGGATGAGCAAGATTTGGAGAGGGGCAGGGACTGCAGATAAGAATCAGGTGATCAGAGAAGAGTAAATATGGACAGGAGAAAAAAAAGCTAAAGGAACAGCAAAAAAAATGAGACAAGAGGGTTCAGACCGAAAACATCTGAAAAGGAGGTAGGTGAGTTTGTTAACTAGTGGTAGGTCAATCGCAGAGTGTTTTGTCCTATTAGGCCGACTGGCAAACAGAAGAAAAACTGAAATGGGAACAAGACAGTCTCCTAGGTTTTATGGAAAATGAAATATGTATATACGGTGAAAATTAAAAAAGGGAAACCGCACTCAAACGGATTTGGGAGGCCAGCAGGGGGAGCCCTCACGCTCGACCACTGGTAGTCAACTGGGGATCCAAGAGCAAAAGATGGACCCCGCCCACAGGTACTTTACTATCCCTGCAGGAGGAAGAAAGGCTTACCTCCTCACCCTGGCAAAAGCCCAGCCAATCAGAGACAGTCGCAACTTAGCCAATGAAAAGCCACCGTACTTCCAGCTCCCAGTTTACTCCAATGGGCTTTTTGTTTATAACAGCCTCCCCAACTTCCCCCGCTCCTCCACAGAAGAGCTCCCCCCGCTCCTTTGTCCTCCGGACGTGCCTGTGGTTTTGCCCCAGCTTGCTCGTCCCGAGCTGCAATTCTCTGCTATTCCCAAATAAATCCATTTTTGCTGGTAAAACAATGGGCAGTTTTATACTGAAGGCTAACAATACATACGCATTCTGCTCACGGTTACACATTCTTGTTTAACGAAATGTAAATTTCAGCAGCCAAAGTAGGTGGAGCTTTCGAACATTTTTAAAAAGCTATTAAGGGTGAATTTTACATTGCATCGAGTCATCCTTTTAGAGTTTTGTACAAATTTCCCGCGAACATCTCTTAAGAAAGCACCAGTTTATCCAGACCGCAAATACACTGCTATCTTTCCCCAACTCCAGGGTTTCTAAATCTGAGTTATATGCACCCCTGAAGAATTCATGGATGGTTTTTATGGGATCCACAAAACCTATGTGCCTTCTTCTAGGGATCACTGACACAGTTTCACCCCATTAAAAAAGGTCGATGGGTTATGAAATGTTAAGAACTTCTCCAAAAGAATGTATCAAGGAACTGCACCTCTTAAGAATATCCTCTCCTGCCCTCCACAACACCCACGTACCTACACACACACACACACGCACACCACACGTGTTACTTAGGCGTAACAGTCAACAGACGAATTATATACACATTTTTGCTATTAAGTCAATTCTGTTTGAGAATTATATTGTAAATAGTAAAACAAACACTTTTCAAGATCAGCTTCCCGAGAGGGGCTGGTTATGATTTGGAAAGGGACAGGTTAAAACTGCCCCCACGTTATTTTCTCCACAGCCTGCCAGCATTCTGAAATTCTCATAACTAAAGTAATTCCATTTAAAAATATAACATGGGGGCGCCTGGATGGCATAGTCAGTTAAGCCTCCGACTCTTCATTTCAGCTCAGGTCATGATCTCAGGGTCATGGGATGGAGCCCTGCATCAGGCTCCACACTGGGCGTGAAGTCTGCTTAAGATTCTCTCTCCCTCTCCCTCCCCCAATAAAAATAGTAATAATAATAAGAAATAAATAAAAAATACTGTGGAAGAATTAATACACTACAGTTTAGCTAGCTTCCTCTTAGCACAGAGCAAGACTCCAAGAAGAGAGGTTCTAGAACAAGTACATTTTGGTTGGTAGTGCTGGATCAGTGGGCCAGAGTCTCTGAGCTAAGGACACAATACCATCAAGAGACAGCTTCTCCAACTTCACCCACTGGCCTTGGACTACTGCTGGTTCTGGACTGTGGGGCCAACAGATTGTTCCACATGATGATCTAGCAGGTTTACTTACTAAAACCAAAATACCAACAAACTCCCAACTGTGGGTAAACTGTTTTATGGTAACCTAACCACTGGTATCATCGGATAGATACTAGTTAATAGCTGCCACACTCAAACATACTATGTATATAGTTTTTCACATCCAATCTTTCAAATGGTGGCATAGTAACAAACTGATAAATGTGCACTAATTAAAAAAATAAGCTATTGATCAAAGCCTCTGTATTATAAATACATTTACACTCTTTTAAAATGCAAACAGCAAGTTGTTTTGACATTGTCACAAGATAAATTCATGACACAGAGACCATTTATTTTGCATATTTCCCCTCAGTTTAATTTCATACAAGCCATGCACAGGAACTTTTGCATAAGGCATGACAAATAATCTATGAAAGAAGAAGTAGACACTTTAGAACAGAAAGGTGTTGAACCCCGGTGAAGGTCATTCTTATGAGTTGGAACAGTTGATTTTTCTCATTCATCTCAACAATCTATGAGCTCTGTAGAAAGCGGTTTAATTTATTATGCTTTTTAAAAAACTGCTTAATTTTCTTCATTATAATTGGATCTGCATATTTTGAGAACGTCATGTTTTCATGTGCAACATGCTCCTTAATTCATTTATAGTAACATTTATGGTAAATATCCTATCAATATATATACATCTACATAAAATTTTAAAACATTATATTGACTTCTATATATTTAGAACATTACCTTTGATAAATTATTGAAATCACTAATAAAGAAAATCCTAGCATTTCTTGTTTACTGTAATTTCAAATTCATACATAAGCTATAACTAATGGTAAATAGTCTGTTAAAAAAAAAAAACACGTTTCGCCATAAAACTTAGGTTTACTGCCTGACTAGCCATTTCCGATGCACTAAATGCCAAGATACGGTCACATTAAGGTCTCAAACTGCAGGCAAAACTCCTAAAACCTCAAAAAAAGGTTTTATATGACAGTTCAAAGTTCAAAGTATAAAACTGAACAATTACATCCAGAGACCCACACTTATGAAAGGTTTACACAGAGCTGGCTGCGCAATATTCACAAAAAGCGAAACAATATCCTTCATATTTTTTACACAAAATGATGAATGCTTAATCTTCAAAATGCATGGGTCACAAAATGAAAAACACGACTGTCATATTCAAGGTGCTAGCAATATCTGTATGTGGGTTTGGCTGTAAAAATAAAATTGTTTTCTAAAATTAAGAAAAGCTTCACATTAAAAAATTATGCCCAGAAACTGTTTTGGCTCCGACTCAGAGTGTAATTCATTTCATAAGGTTGAGCATCCTTCCCTTCACAGTGGTATTTAGTAGAAGAATCTATATAAGTCTGCACAAAATGCACATTTCCCTGAGATTTACATGGTTATTTTTTAATTAAAATCTGGTTACAGGGGCGCCTGGGTGGCTCAGTTGGTTAAACGACTGCCTTCAGCTCAGGTCATGATCCTGGAGTCCCTGAATGGAGTCCCGCGTCGGGCTCCCTGCTCAGCGGGGAGTCTGCTTCTCCCTCTGGCCCTCCCCCCTCTCTCTCTCACTCTCTCTCTCAAATAAATAAATAAAATCTTAAAAAAAAAATCTGGTTACATGCATACATATTTTCAACTTTCTTCCACAGGAATAAAATCTTACATATCCCCAATACAAACTACTACAGAGGCCAATAAAATTCTTCCAGTGTGAAGAAGTAAACTTTCTAACTTGAGAAAGTAGCCATAATAAACTAAAAAATGGTATGTGAGACAGAATGATAATTATAGGAGCAAAAGAGAAAATATATATCCTTATAGAGGATATAACTTAATTATGGCAAACTGCACCACGTAAATAGCAACAGCAACATACCCTCTTGGACAGAGCAGAATAGCTTGCAAAAAATTTAATCTGATGACACAAATTTGGTTTTTTAATCTTTTAGCCAAAAGACCCACGGGGGGGGGGGGGGAATAATACGTATCTCAACAGTGACCTCTAGTGGACAAGTCTTAAAATGACGGTCTCAAAATGAAATTCTCTAAGACTGAAAACAAGCAGGAAAACATTTACAAAGCTAACCCTCCCAAACCACCATAAAAACCAGGTATGAGCTTACGGGGCCAACTGAAAAGACTCAGCAAACACTGGCTCAAAAGGCAGAGTAATCACAAAGGCAAGCATTGGAGCAGGGGGGCAGACACACAGGAAAACAGTCTTTGAAATCACTGCTATGTTCCCTTCTTTCAAAACACTGAGAGCAAGCAAGCCCCTGGGTAGGTCATCTCCGTCTGCTCTGACTTAGCCCAACTCATCACCTGCCAGTGCATTAATCAACCTGTATTAACTGAGGGCCGAGGTGATGTTCAACATGCTCTTGGTACTTTTGGAGGTGCAGGATACTAAAGAGCTTCAGCCAGGGCTCCTGACCTCGAGGAAATTATAATGCAATTAATTGCATGAAGAAATCAGTAAATAACTGGGGATCTTAAATATACAAAACTAACTTGCAGTGGAAGAGTAACAGGCACGGAAGCTGTCACAGCTCTAAGAACGAAAGGAGGCTTTACGGAGACGTGACACTCAGACGAGCCCATCAGGGTTGCCGGGCAGAAGGAGCATCCACGGGTCATCCTGACACCAGCTCTCCCCACCTGTGGATGCTGAGCTGCACCGAGGGGTGCCATCCCAGCACATCACTCCTCACTATGAAAGGGACCCCACGACGAGGAACACGATGTGGACATCAATGCCCAGGACACCGGGAAATGCTTCTTTAGAGCACTCACAGTCTCCAGCATGTGTGACGTGAGTCCATGAGTAGGAAAGAGAAGTGTGTGGTGGCCACATCTACTCAGGTCCCTCTACCAGTTAATCCCGAAACTCCAGTTTCCACACAGATGGCTTCACCTCAGGCCAGCTGTGTCCTCTCAGGACCTCCCTGCCATCTATTGCTTTCTGTAGACAATTCCTGGGAAGCCACTATGTGCTCGGGAATAGGTGTTAAAGAAAAGTAAGAAATAAATGGTCCCCACTTTCAAGAAAGCTTAAGATCTACCTGGAGAGAGCGAGTAAACATAAAGCAGTAGGAGGACAAGCACATGCTTCTGCACTGGCGTTAAGGGTCTATGAACAATAGGAGTTTGGGGAAGAAAGATTTCCCCCTGGCCACAGCGGCCAGGGGAGCCTGGAGCAGAGGCCGAGGGGTGAGGCTGCATGGATGGAAGGGAGGAGGCAAGGGAGCACGGGTGCAGAGGCGGGGCTGGGCAGGAGGAGAGCCTGACCAATCTGTCGGAAGCAGCACGCAGGGAGGAAAAGCTAGCTGGGGGGGTGGGGGAGGTGCAGATGGGGCAGGTTCTGAAAGCCAGGCAAAGCGCACCTTCCACCAGATGCATGCAGTTATCGCAGGGCGAATGCCGTTTCAGATAGGACAGCCTAGTGGAAGAACCTCATCTTTACTCTGAAACCATTCCCTCCTGGGCCAGAAAGCCCCTCTGCTGGGTTGACCGCCAGCACCTGCCTCGTCAGAGCAGAAGGGAAGAAGGAAAAGATTCGCTCACTGCTCTGCCTTCCGCCTAAATACATCAGGGAGACACGTGCCCCTAGGGAAGTTGTTCCAGGCCCAGCAATGCCCCCCTCCCCTCACCCCTGCCTCCCCCTGCCCCAACTCTATCAAAACCCATGCACACTGCCCCAATCCCCCCTGGTTTAAATGTAAATAGTGCTGCTGTAGAATGATGAACCCCTAATAGCGACTGGCTTGACAATTTGGGAGTATTTTTTATGAACTCAAATACAGAAAGCTTTAAGGATTTCTGTTGGCAGAATCTTGGGGAACTGAAGGATCATCTGCCCACTTCCGGCTTCCTGTGGTCTCCCTTGTACTACGCCGAGAGCACCTGTCCACGTCAAAACCACCAGCAGGGAAAGGAAGCCCACTCGCTGCCCCACGGTCCCGATGGCCCTGCTGATACGGACTCCAGTGTGTGGAGTCCCACGGTGACCCCAAATCAAGTCCCAGTCTAAGCCGGCTAGCCATTCATTCCACGAGCACACAAGTGGGAATGTCAAACGGCAGTGTAATTGTCAGACTAAGAGAAAAACACAAGCACTTTCTGTAAGACAAAAGCAGGGCTGAGGGGTTTCACTTCTGAGTGCCACGGGTTTTAATGCAGCATTGTCAGCCAGGCCCTATTAAAAACCACAGAAAGTGAAAGACCCTGATTACCATACAAAGTGACAGGAGGGTGTGCTCAGCCACTTGCATTCAATGCATATTTATATTTCCATCAAATGGACATATTTACTATAAATACTTGAAAAACCATAGCGAAGTCATTCATTTAAATGCCAGAAAAATAGTAAAAGATGCTAATTTGACCTTAGTGGAACAGACCGAGTGTCACTGACACAACTCACAATGGCTTGAAACAGAATTTACCAAGACGATTAATTAGAATTTACTGGATTAGGTCAAGAATGTCTCAAATAGAAAAAGGAAAAAAAAAAGAAAGAAGAAAAAAACAGGGAAGGAAGAAATTTGAAGTTTGAATCCATTCACAGCCAACCTCTTTAATAGCAGACACAATTTAACTTCATTTTTATGCCTAAGTTAATCTCGTATTATATGCCTGGAGAAAGAAACTGATGCACTGATCCCTGAAATTTCTATCTTTGTGGACATGTGAAAAGAAATAAAAGACTGAAAAATCTGAAAGGCTTTTTTGTTTTGGTTTAGTTTTTTGTTTTAAAGAACAGATCAATTAGTGATGTAATATGAATGGAGCTTGTTTTGCTTCTTGTTTAAATGTACACTTTTTTCACTCTGCTGATGATGCAAATCTAACCACGGGAAGCTTGGTAATTAAATAGTTTTATGAACTGTGCAACAGCTTCAGGGACTTGTGCTCACAAAATCTTGGGGAATTCAGGGATCATGCTGTCCACCTTTCAAGACAAACTGCAAATCCCCTCTAAACTGGGATTATGGTCTCAGTGGACAAAAAGATCTTTTGTTATGAAAACCATGAAACTGGCAGCATGTCACCGGTTACGAAAACGATCACATGTGACCTCACTTTCCGCTTCTGTGACCACCATTACTCATACATGACGATCGTGCCACTCTGCCTTGGCCTTACAAATATGTGCTTTTAGTTAAAAATGAACTAAATCTGCCTGTTTCCCCACACACGAAGGGCCCTAACTGCCCTCTTAGTTCTCAATAATCAACAGCTCTGTGACACAGCCTCGAGCTGTATATAATGCACATACACACATAAATTCATGCGACAAATCCCTCAACATGACATTCAGCTCAATTTCACGGGACTCAGAAAGCGCCCTAACAAATTCTTGCCACATGATTAGAAAATCATTCAAGTCTGCAGGAAATATGGCAAGCACAAAAGAAGTGACAGTCAATTAGGAATGAGAAAGGAGAGTCGGTCCCTGTCATTAAAATCTTTAAAGTCATAGCTCTAGGGATAAAATGGCGTATTATCACTCACACGAGATATTTTCATAAAAACAACTATCAGTTCTCCTGTATGTTACCCATGCCATGACACCACCCAGGCTCCAGGGAATTCTTCTTGGGAACCAGACTCAAAAATGTGAAAAATGCAGATGCCAACTTACATAACTTCCATAATTTTGTGGGGGGTTTCCCCACCATCCGAGAAAGAGAGCAACAGTTAAATATTCTCCTTTGGGGGGAAGTACAGAGAAAGCCAGGAACTCTTACTCCAATATTTTTTAAGATTTTATTTATTTATTTGACAGAGACACAGCGAGAGAGGGAACACAAGCAGGGGGAGTGGGAGAGGGAGAAGCAGGCTTCCCGCCGAGCAGGGAGCCCGATGCAGGGCTCGATCCCAGGACCCTAGGATCATGACCTGAGCCGAAGGCAGAAGCTTAATGACTGAGCCACCTGGGCGCACCAACTCTAATATTTTTTAACAAGTTTTTATTTTTCCATGAAACACTTGTGAATCGCCTGGCAGTTGAGGTCACTGGAACACTTACCAGCCCTGAAAGGAACCATTTCCTGAGAAGCAACGTCATGTTCTTCCTTCAGTTTACACGTGAGGAAAGAATCATCAAAACAGAGCGAAGTAAAAAAAAAAAAAAAACAGAGCAAAGTACAAAATACAGGAGAAGATGCTCTCATGTATCGCACAGACATCAAAAAAGATTTTAGGTTTCCCCAAATAACACCTGTCATTAGCATCTTTAAAGGAAACAAAAGAATCAGCAGTATCACAATATTACCTACAAGTCAGAAACTGTGTAACCAACGGTAAAGTTAACTCACTTGTTAGCTTGTTGTGGCTGAGGACCAGCTGCGTGATGTGGGCTAAAGAGACTGCAAAAGAAAAAAAAAAAATCACACAGTCAGTAAATGTACCCAAATTATCCTCACACTCCTACAAGGTAAAGCATTAAATTATCTTCACAGGTTGAAGTGTTATTGCCCACAAAAAAAGAAGCAAGGTTTCATGTAACACTGTCTGTTAAATGTTAGGCCAAATTAAGAAAAGTTATGCAATTAGCACAGTGGGTTAGAGCTAATGGGATTAATGTCAGAGAATCAAACATTACAAAGGCCGGTTAGCTTTGTGCTGAGACCCGCACCACTGGCCTAGCCTGAGCGATCCGTCTCAGTAACGAGCGTGGAGAGGCACAGCGCCTCACCTGTCCCAAAGGGAACATCATATGAAGAAGGAAAGATCATGTCCCAGTAAACAGGGAGCACATCACTTCACCTGTGCCCACTGGCAACCCAGAAATTCTTCTACACGCTACCGAGTGATGAATAGGAAAAAACTTTCCCCTCGAATTATTTTGGTTGATGTTTCAAAGCACCGGCAGATTGCTCACCAGTTCCCAACAATCTCGTGGAGGTTTAAACGGAACAAGATGAGACTTGCTTAAAAGATGGTTTGTCCCAACTATAAAGAAAGACAGGACACATCCACAAGAAAGAAAAAAAAAAGTCCAAGAAAAAAGTGACCTGACTTCCATTTTGGGCTCTAAAACTTCGCAGGATGATCAGCATATGTTTTAAACAGTAAGTTTTAAATACATATTTTACATATTAAACAGATTTAGACATTTTTCCAATATTCTTTCTCTAAGAACATTATTATATTAATGCAGCAGAGTTTTTTCCCTAAGAAGTAAGAAGACAAAAATTTTTCTCAAGAAGGGTCTTTGGGTTGGATCCCAGCGTGTTGGGAAGAAAACGAGAATATCACCCTTGACCACAACTTTTGAGTAGGTTTCTTTTTTTTCCAGCCATCACAAAGTTATAGAAAATTCAAAATGCGGTACGGTACAGGCACCTGTTTTCCTGTCCCAACCTTTAGAGAGCACACGCTGGCCTGATGCCCCATAAAGTCAGAGTATTCCTCGGACGGCATCCTCCGACAGAACCCCAGCACGGCCACCCAAGCCAAGAACTTCCCGTCACACATCATCACCACCTACTCCTCAGCCCTCACCCCAGTTTCACCCGATGCCCCAATCACTTCTTGTAGAAAAAAACAATCCGGTTCACAATCCAGCTGCGTGCAGCTAAGGGGTCTCTCAGATCACCTCTCGTCCGCACTTCTCTTTCCCTGCGTTTCACGACCTTGGCAACTGGGAAGGCTGCCTGCAGGCCAAATTATTCTATATTATGACCTCCGTGCAGATTCGTCAATCTGTTTGTTCGCGGTTAGACTGCGGTTAAGCCTCTTTGGCAGGAATGTCAAGGAAACGTGGGGTTCTCCTCGACGTGTCCTCTCAAGTGGGCACAACTTCAGTTTGTCCTGTCGCTGACCATCTTCCCTTGATCTCTGACATATGCCAGGCTTCTCCACTGAACATGTATTCTTTTCCCCTTTGTAATTAATAAGCATTTGGAGAGAACGGGGGTTGAGGACGGGAGGGTACTTCAGAACTCTATAAATATCCGGCGCCACGTGTGGCTCACGATCCCCAACCACAGCAATCTTTACCCTCATGGTACCTTTGGCAATGTCCGGCAACATTTTTGATTCTAACAACCATGGCCACTAAAAACCTAAGTTTCCCACACTGTGTCTGTATGAAACAGCACTGGTCTGAGACAGAGGCACCCTGAGGGGAGGGGGCCTGGGATGCTGCCTCACATCCTCCAAGGCACGAGGCAGCCTGCTCGCTCCTCTGCAGGACGCTCCAGAGCGAGAAGCAGTCCAGGTGCTTCTGGAAGGAGAGTCGGGCAGGGCATAGTTTTAGCTCCTCAGGATCATCCAAAATGTCAAGACTGTTGCTGTTGAGAAACTGCAATTTATTTCTTTGTATCTGGATGGCCTTGTGGTTTCCTATTTCAGTCAGTGGATTATTATCTATCAGTCTTACTTATGTTGGTGTTCCAACTGCCTGATCTGGCGGGCCGGAGCCCATCCACGCCGGCCCTGAGCCTTCTGATGGTCCCCACTGCTCCCTGAGCACTTCGCCACTTCCTGGGACAAGATGTTCAGGCTCATCTTGTCCTTTTTCAGCCATAGCCCCGAAATCACCATTCCTCTAATGAGCTCTGGTTCCTTTTTGTGGAAACTGGTATTTATAAGACAAAATCTGAGCACCAGATGTGCTCATTGCTATTTGGAGCTCAGTATTCTCAGCTCCTCTCAGTGGACAGAGCTTGAGAATACACACACACACACACACACACACACTCTCTCTCTCTCTCTCTCTCTCTCTCTCTCTGTATGCTGATTTCGCTGTATTATTGAAAACCCTGAGTTCACAACAATATCTCCAGCTCCAATACAACATCATACGGTTCATTCCAGTTTCTTCCCTCTCTGTATTTGTGATTCCCTTCTCTAACAGAACTCTGGCTTCCGTTACCTCTAACCTACTTACTATGTAATCAATAACCCTATATATAACTGCATGGAATAGAGTTCTCTTACAGCTAGACCGAGACAGCTCTACGCTTATTTGCAGGGGCCCCTGGAAGTTTGGTACGGATTCTTGGTCAAGATCAAGATGAGGAGGCTCGCTAGCGATGTGTGATGTTCAGCTTAAAGTTGAAGACACCCAGGAAACCCCCAGGGCCAGCTTGTTTACACTGTTTAGGGCTGTGTAGACTGATGGCTTACACCTGGCTAAGTCGGGCATGAAAGACATTGCTGGACACTTCTGGCCAGGCTATCGGAAACTCACATTCCTCACACACATCTTGCTGGTTCATCATGTGGAGAGCAAACATGTCCTGAGCAAGGAAGAAACAACTCTGGGGAGCAGCCCCACAGAGCCTATGATGCCCCAGGGGCTCACCCAGGCTTCCTTAGGCCTGCTAAGCCAGATCCTGTGCCTTTAATAACTCCGTAAGTGGGTAGGGTCTGTGGAACTGGAGTCCTTTCAACCTCTCCAACTTCAAAATCAATGCAGTAACCCATCTCCCCCACACCCCTCCCTCCTGCCGGGATACCTTCTCACTCTGCTCAGACTCCCCTGCCCACCAGCCCCTCCAGAGCGACACCCTTCTTGTCCTGCTTGGGCTGGGACCTCGCAGGCCAGGCTCCCACACCTGCACAGATGCTCAACTCACCTCACTCGGGCCCCCACCCGAGTTCTAGGTCACCAGAGCTCCCGACCCTGACCGCCTCTCTTTCTGTCCCGCCCACTGGCCTTAGGACTGAACCATCGGGAAAGGGGAAGCGCAAGGCCATGGGGAAGGAGGAGAGTATTCTCCTGGTTTTCAACAGAGTCACAACGGCAGCTTCTCACACGACGTTTAAGATTTTAAACACTGCAAAAGATCTTGCATGTTTTTATTTGTAAGAGTTAAGATTCCTTGTCCACCAATTAAGTGTTCCTCTATCTCTGAAGCAGACGGTCTGAGATGGGGGAAAAAATATCTCAAAAGAGCTACCCTCCTCTGACACCAGATGAAAAAGATTCACAGATGTACCGGTTAAGATGTACAGTCACCATTCATGTGAGAACAAGACACAAGTTAACAGGGGTGCGCACAATGGCGGTCTCTCACTTACACACAGACAATCCAGAGATTCCCGGTACCTTGTTGCTCAACCATCCCCAACACGTGGCTCCCACCTCATGCTTCAAGATGGCTGCCTGAGCTTCGCCATTGTATCTGCACTCCCCTCAGGAAGACAGAAAAAAGAACGCTTCCAAGAAGCTGCACATGGTAATTCCACTTGCAATCAATTAATCACCATTTTATAATCCAGCGAGGCCTTGCTTTGCAAGGGAGGCAGGGAAATGGAGTCTATATTCCAGGTGACCAGGCGGCAGCTAAAAAGTAGGGGTTTTACTACTGAAACTGAAAGTGGCAGACAACGAGCAACCTCACACACTAGCCCACCACTCCCTCCGAGTGTCACAGAAATCAATCCTGATCACAAAAGAAAATGAACAATCCTCCCATCTCTGTCTTAAGTTTTCCTAAAATACCACAACTAACTCATTAGAAAAAAATTTTTTTGTTCTTTCTCCCAGCTACCATTCACGATGAAAGATTTAATTAGGGAAGGCTGGTTCTCTCCCACCGTTTCCTTGTATCCCTTCGACAAGCATTTGGCAGGAGAGAAAGTGACCAAGTTTCAAAGTTCTTTTTCTGTGTTGTTGCCTCACCTGATAACACTGCGAGAAGGCATTTTTCTTCCTCACTGTTGTTACGGAGCTACATGTTAAACGAGGTAAGAGGGAGAAAAAGTTCATAAAAGACCTCTGAGAAAATATTTAGGGCAACAAAGGACTCCAGGCTAGGTCTGCGGGGAGGGCAGTTAAGTTGGACAGAATCAAAATCACAAACTCAATCACAAAGCCTGGTAACAGGCAAAGGCTGAATTGCGACACATGTATTGATTGATACAACCCGCCACTCCCCTCCACTTGGCAATGGTGAGTTCATTGTGAGTCTTGTATGGAAACTGTGCTGTTAAAAAAGAAGGGAGAAAGTATCCACCAAAATAGAATGGATTATTTAAAAGCACAAAAGCTGCCATGGTCAAACGTGTTGGGAAAATGGAAGCAGGCTGTACCCACTGACCTGCCTTGCAAACCTTGATCACACACTGGGAGATCTTCCACCGTGGGAATAACATACTTTCAAGAATGAGCAGCACCAGAAACTGTCAGGAATGAGCAGCACCAGAACAGTGAGAACAAACTGTTATTAAAATTCCTCAAGCAATATTAAACTAGGCTTTGCGTAGGCATTTTCAAAGGAGAACACATTTCAGAAATCAACCAAATAACTAAGAAGTTAAAGGTTACAGCGCCACAGCTATCATTCTGCCTCTAGCCTTTAGAACTGGTCTTTGGGTGAACACGGTTTCAGGCCAAAATGAACAATGGGAAACCACATTGTTGGAAAGGAGGTGTTTGTGAGGGAAGGGGGGACAGGGTGAGGTTGCTGGCACTGTAACACAGGACTTAAGACTATTCTCCAGCCAAGAAGGGAATCAGCAGGAAAATGCTCAGAAAGGTACTAGCCGGTTCAATAATTTCACAAGAAACATAGTCAAAGACTCATGCAGGCACTCACCCCACTCAGAATGCCAACAGGCTCTACCTTGGAAATTCTCTAAGAAGGAATATCTACTGTACACCCTGGGGAGCCTGGGGAAAGTCTTGGATTATGCAGACTGTCCTCAAAACCATCCTGGTTTGGATGAAAACTACACAGTCACTCAATTTAGGGAACAGAGAACATGGACCAAAATGCTCAAATGTAAGGGATGAAAGGAACGTGGGCATAAGAGCAGTCTATCAGAAAGGACAGTGGGTAGTTCAGGAAATGTTACTTATTACGGGATGACACACCCAAAAATGCCTTAGGGCAGAGGGCACGCCATGCACAGTCGCTGGACCTGCAGGACGTGGAAACAGGAGGTTATGGAAACAATCCCAGGCTTCCCTGAGCAAACAGATGGAAAACACACTAAAGTACAGGACTGGAGGGGGTAGCCAGTATTTTAATGGAATAAATCCAGAAAACTCAAAGGACTAACTAAATATTCCTACGAAAAGAATCATAATTTCCAGATAACACATGGAAGCAGATATTATTTAAAATCAGCTTGGCTTTTTCCTCCTTTTCGGCATAAAGTGGGCAGCATAAGAAAAAAAATGCACGATGAGATCCACAGCACCCTAAGATGACATTACAGACTTGTTTTCAAAACAAACTGACATATCACAATGATGGGGCACACTGGAAATTGTCTCTATCATCACCTATTTGGCAAATGAGAAAGCAAATGATTCCTCTGGTAGCACCTCAGAGGTTAAAAAAAAAAAAAAAAAAAAAAAGTTCTAGCTTTGCAGAATGACATTTCCGTCCAGAGGGGAAAAAAACAGCCAGACAGAACCAAGGGGAATGAGGCCTGAAAACACGTCACATGATGTGGGACTTGAAGGTGTCTGTGATTTTGCCTTTGGTCAGAACTGGCCACGTCTGAGCACCAAAGGAAAGGTTCTGTAAGTGGTCACAGAAACTGGACTGTAACTTCTAGTCCATTTCACAGATGGAGCCCCAAATGGAAGCAGAGAGACACCGCTATCAGCAAAAGACAAATGGTTTACCCCTTTCGGGTAGCAAAGGTTGTAGCAGCAGATTGCCACGTTAGAAGAACCACCATACTTCTGGATGTTCAAAGAGGGCTGCCTATGGGCGCCTGGGTGGCTCAGTTGGTTAAGCGACTGCCTTCGGCTCAGGTCATGATCCTGGAGTCCCGGGATCGAGTCCCGTATCGGGCTCCCTGCTCAGCAAGGAGTCTGCTTCTCCCTCTGACCCTCCCCCCTCTCATGCTCTATCTCATTCTCTCTCTCTCAAATAAATAAATAAAATATTAAAACAAACAAACAAACAAACAGAGGGCTGCCTGGTTTGGCAACTCCAGGGGCATGATTCAAATTCTGGGCAATGACAGATTCCATCACAAATAGTATCCTCTACTAATTCAGTTCCTCCCAAAGTCATTGGCCAGAAAGAGGAATTGATTTGAATTTGAAATATAGGATGGTTCAAATGATTTTTCTACCCTGGCTCTCCCAGTAGGCTAGCACAACCCTGATTTGGAGACTCCACGGGAATGTGGAAGCCAGCCAGATGTCAGCATCCGAAAGCAATGCTGACCAATTTGCGTTCTGCGTCTCCATGATGCATGATTAAAATGCCTGCCTGTGTCACATGGCTGAAATTATTTCACCCTCGGTAGTAAGACACAGATTCAGATCTTAAATATGCAGCTTTTGCCGATATATCAAAGTGAAGACAGAAAATAAAATGTTCCATACCAAGATATAATACAAATATCATATTCATCAACACACCCAGAATCATAAAAACGTTTTTCTTTTGAATACTGTTCATAACTTAAAACTTTTTAAAAAGATTTTATTTATTTATTCATGAGAGACAGAAACAGAGAGAGGCAGAGGGAGAAGCAGGCTCCCAAGGAGCAGGGAGCCCGACGCGGGACTCGATCCCAGGACCCTGGGATCATGACCTGAGCCGAAGGCAGATGCTTAACCATCTGAGCCACCCAGGCGCCCCATAACTTAAAACTTGTAAAAAATCACCATGATATGAAAACTTTCCTTTACTTCACAATTAATTATTGCAGTGAGTTGAAAACTCTGTAGTAGCAAGTTTTCAAAATCAGTTATTTGACCGAATTATACTATTTGCAGATAAAGGGTCTAACAACCATAATTAACTGCTCTTTCATTCAACAGAAAGCAATTTAATATATGTGATGGCTGAAAAAAAAACGGGATACCTCTTTGGATACATAAATAAGAGCAGAGAAGTCACATGTGCTGAGAAGCCCAATGAGCTGGTCACTGACTAGGTGCTTTGTGCTCACCAGGATGTTAGGTCCAAAGACACCAGACCCAAGCCACTGTGTTATTAAAAATGTGGAGCCCACATCATTCCTGTTCAAACACATCACTTCAGAGTCTCTCCCTCAGGAAAAAAGACAAAGAAAAATATTTCCAAAGATGCCCAGGAGAATCAGAGAGAAAAATGCAGTAAGCCCCATATTAATTGCTCCAGAGGTGTAAGCAGGATGGTATTACCAAATGCTTCATCAGTTGGGTCTGTTTCGCAAGACCGAACGTAGGCATTGTGACAGGGATAGAATACGAGGGAGACACAGTCACTGCCCTCAACGAGATTACTCTGTAATAATAAGGGGATGCAGTAAAACACTCTGACACGTTATGGACTATAAGTGCCGTAAAGGAGATGAGATGATTTGAAACACCCATGAAGAGGGAAATGCTTGAAAGTTTTTTCAGGCTTAGTCACATCTTCAAGGTCCAGACTCAATTTTATTCTGTATCCACCTACCTACCTGTCTTCCTTTGTTTTGCTTATTTGTACTAATTCTTCTAGCATAAACTATGTTATTTGTGTAACACAAGAAGGTGTATTTTTAGAAATCAGTTATAGAATCCTAGAAATCAAAACGCGTAAGCCCCTCATTTTATAGATAAGGAAACTGTGGCCCAGAGTAGTGAAGTGGTTGTTCTCAAGTTCCACAAACCACCTGAATCAGACCTGAGACTACAATGGAGTTTTCCAGATTCCAGCTTGAGCTGCTCCTTTCCACGTCCACCCCTGGACGGGGCATGCTTTTCAAGATGGTGGAAATTCCAATCGTAATAAAAACTATGGAAAACTCTATTCTACCTTGAATAAAATATGACAGTTATGTAAAGTGACTCAAAGCAAAGAATACCCAGATTCAAGCAGTATGAGATCCAGATCCCAATCCCATGAGATCCTGAGAAAATCACTGGAATTCTCTAGAGCACACAATTTCTCATCTTGAAAATGAAAGGCTGAATTAAATTATTTGATTCTGTGAAACAAGAGAGAAAAGGTAAGAATGAACTAGTATTTATGTAATGCCTACTACATCAATGTGCTACGCGGGGCACTTTATAGCCACTCACTAGAATCAAAACTGTTAAAATAAGGGAATAACAACAAAAACTTAATGTTTGCCAAATGCTTAAGACGTGGCTGGCGCTATACTAGGAACTTTACCACCTCATCCACTCCTCACAGTGACCTTACCCAGCAGTACTATTATCCACACCACCCTCCCAATTCTAGATCAGAAAAATGGGGCAGAGGGAGGTTAAGCAACCTTGCCATGGTTTCAGAGCCAGTCAGCACAGACAACCCTTTAAAAGTTGTATCCACAATAGCCAAACTATGGAAAGAGCCTAGATGTCCATCAACAGATGAATGGATAAAGAAGATGTGGTATATATATATATATATATATATGTATACACACACACACACACACACACACACACACACACACACACACACACACACACTGGAATATTATGCAGCCATCAAAAAATGAAATCTTGCCATTTGCAACGACACAGATAGAACTAGAAGGTATTATGCTAAGTGAAATAAGTCAATAAAAGAAAGACAATTATCCTATGATCTCGCTGACATGAGGAATTTGAGAAACAAGACAGAGGATCATAGGGGAAGGGAGGGAAAAATGAAACAAGATGAAACCAGAGAGGGAGACAAACCATAAGAGACTCTTCATCTCAGGAAACAAACTGAGGGTTGCTGGAGTGGTGGGGGGTGGAAGGGATGGGGTGGGTGATGGACATTGGGGAGGGTATGTGCTATGGTGAGCGCTGCGAATTGTGTAAGACTGACGAATCACAGACCTGTACCCCTAAAACAAATACTACATTATATGTTAATAAATAAAAATTATAAAATAAAATTAAAAAAAAAAAGTTTGTTTCCAGACTAAAACCTGATTAATTCTCGCTCTGGTTTTTATTGGCCAAATAAAGCAAACACATGTCAACAAACAGCCAACTGTACATTTCCAGGCATCCGAAAGATAAATAAGAGGCTTAATCCATAGGTTCATTTTTTACCAAAATGAAGAACGGCTAAAATCAACAACACAAGAAACAACAGATGTTGGCAAGGATGTGGGGAAAAAAGGAAGCATCGTGCACTGTCGGTGGGAATGCAAACTGGTGCAGCCACTGTGGAAGACGGTATGGAGGTTCCTCAAAAAGTTAAAAACAGATCACAGATCTACCCTGTGATCCAGGAATTGCACTACTAGGTATTTACCCAAAGAATACAAACAAATACTAATTCAAATGGATACATGTACCCCAATGATTAGAGCAGCAGCATCTACAATAGCTGAATTACGGAAACAGATCAAATGTCCATCGACTGATGAATGAATAAAGAAAATGTGGTGTGTGTGTGGGTCTCTCTCTCTCTCTCTCTCTCTCTCTCTATATATATATGCAATGGAATATTACTCAGTCATAAAAAAGGAACGATATCTTGCCTTTTGTAAAGACATGGATGGATTCACAGAGCATGATGCTAAGCAAAAAAAGCCAAAGACAAATAACATATGATTTCACTTGTATGTGTAATTTAAGAAACAAAACAAACAAGGCGAAAAAAAAGAGAGAGGGGCAAATGAAGAAACAGACTCTTAACTACAGATGGTTCGCAGAGGGGAGGTGGGAGGGAGGATGGATGAAACAAGCGGAGGAGGTTAAGGAGGGCACTTGTCGTAATGAGCACTGAGTGTTACACTGAAGTGTTGAATCACTACGTTGTACACCTGAAACTAGTATTACACTGTCTGTTAACTAAATGGAATTTAAATAGTTTTTTTAAAGATTTTATTTTTATTTATTTGAGAGAGAATGAGAGAGAGAGAGAGCACATGAGAGGGAAGAGGGTCAGAGGGAGAAGCAGACTCCCCGCCGAGCAGGGAGCCCGATGCGGGACTCGATCCCGGGACTCCAGGATCATGACCCGAGCCGAAGGCAGTCGCTTAACCAACTGAGCCACCCAGGCGCCCTAAATATTTTTTTTTTAAATGAAGACATGGACAGTATCAAATGTGCATGCTTTCCATTTCAGACAAGATGGTACATTCTCAACTTTCATGTATCCCTGCAGGTAAACGGGTAGGGCAGAGGCTTGGTTTTTGTTCCTTCCTAGGGTCCAGTGGTAGATACTTCTCTCTGATTCCTCATTTCTCTGGTGGGGTAGTGGTTCTCTGCTTCCACTGACATTTCTCCAACACACACAGAGCAACTCTCTCTGAGAATGACATGAAGACTACAGCCATTCCACACCTAAAGCCATAAGGAAAAAGCCACATCAAGAAGGGAGAGGCAGGGACTCGGTCTGGTTGGGACCCACACCCCTGGCACAGCGACCCACAGGTGGGAGAGATATCACAGACAGAAAGATCCTCCCTGAGAAGCGAGAAGTTCAAGATCCCTCTCAGGCACCCTCTCCCGGGGCGTCTGCACTGGGAAGACAAGTCCACATAATGTCTGGCTTTGCAAATCAGGAGTGCTTAACTCAGGGAGAGCCCTCTAGGGCTGCAGGAAACCAAGACTCAGTTCCTAAAGGAGACACACACAGATTCACTCACTCTAAGATCCAGCAAAGAAGCAGCAGTTTGACAAGTACCTGGGCCAAATGTGAAGATTTATGACTAATTTTAGGGGGTATGCTGGAGAAACAGGGATCTAAGGGAACTTTCTCCAGGAATGGAAGTGCTGGTGGTTGCCATTTTTCTTACTCTCCTGCCTACCTGGCCGAGCACTGGCGGACGCCATTTCTGACACTATCCACCTACCTTGCTAGTACAACTTACTTTGCCTCAGGATTCCCCTACAGACCAGCCCCACCCAACCCACCTGCCTCTGCAGATACCCATTCAAAATAGTCCCTAACCTGCTACATCCACCCAGCAAGTGGCCTCTGTCTGAACCACTGCCCCACTCAAAGTGGCTGCCATTTGGGGCAGGGATCCCAAACACTCCAACCCGTGGACTCACAGCCAGCCACACTGGGAGCAAACCCCTAAACAGCATGCCCACTGACAGTCATGGTCCACACATAATAGAAGGGCACACACAGCCCACACAGGGGACATCCTAGGAAATCCTGGTTCTGGTAACCAAGGGAACTGCACGTCTGTGCCCAACATGACATCTTCGTCTTCTAAGAAGAGGCCACTCCTTCAAAAGAGGGAGATGTAAGTGATCAACCTAGTACAGGGAGACAATCAGAGTCAGGCAAAATGAAGAGGTGGAGGAATATGTTCCAAATGAAAGAATAACACAAAATCTTGGGAAAAGAACTAGACGAAAGGAAAATAAACAATCTACCTCATAAAGAGTTCAAAGTCATGTTTATAAAGAAAACCATCAAACTCGGGAGAAAAATGGATAAACACACTTTCTCACTTGAAGAAAAAGACAGAAAATATAAAAAAGAACCACTTAGAGCTGAAGAACACAATCACTGAAATGAAAAATATAGTAGGGGGAATCAACAGCAGAATTGAGGATGCAAAAGAACAGATCAGTGACCTAGAAGACAGGGTAGTGGAATCACCCAAGCTGAACAGGAAAAAAAAAATTTAAACAGAATAGTTTAAGAGACCTCTCTGTACAACATCATGCATACAACGTTCCATTTTAAGGGTCCCCAAAGTAGACAGAGAGAAAGGGAAAGAAAACTTACCTGAAGAATTAAGAGCTAAAAACTTCCTTAACCTAGGAAAGGAAAGAGACATCCAGTTCCAGGGATCACAAAAAGTCATAAACAAGATGAACCCAAAGAAACTCAGACCAAGACACGTAATTAAAATGTCATGGTTAAAGAGAAAGTTTGACTTCTTTGCCAATTCGGATGCCTTTTATTTCTTTTTGTTGTCTGACTGCTGTGGCTAGGACTTCTAGTACTATGTTGAATAGCAGTGGTGATAGTGGACATCCCTGCCGTGTTCCTGACCTTAGGGGGAAAGCTCTCAGTTTTTCCCCATTGAGAACACACAGAACAATGCAACAGAATAGAGAGCCCAGAAATGGACCCTCAACTCTATGGCCAACTAATCTTCAACAAAGCAGGAAAGAATGTCCAATGGAAAAAAAGAGTCTCTTCAACAAATGGTGTTGGGAAAATTGGACAGCCACATGCAGAAGAATGAAACTGGACCATTTCCTTACACCACACACAAAAATAGACTCCAAATGGTTGAAAGACCTAAACGTGAGACAGGAGTCCATCAAAATCCTAAAGGAGAACACAGGCAGCAACCTCTTCGACCTCAGACACAGCAACTTCTTCCTAGAAACATCGCCAAAGACAAGGGAAGCAAGGGCAAAAATGAACTATTGGGACTTCATCAAGATAAAAAGCTTTTGCACAGCAAAAGAAACAGTCAACAAAACCAAAAGACAACTGACAGAATGGGAGAAGATATTTGCAAATGACATATCAGATAAAGGGCGTACCCAAAATCAATAAAGAACTTATCAAACTCAACACCCAAAGAACAAATAATCCAATCAAGAAATGGGCAGAAGACATGAACAGACATTTTTCCAAAGAAGACATCCACATGGCCAACAGACACATGAAAAAAGGCTCAACATTGCTCAGCATCAGGGAAATCCAAATCAAAACCTCAATGAGATACCACCTCACACCAGTCGGAATGGCTAAAGTTAGCAAGTCAGGAAAAGACAGATGTTGGCGGGGATGCGGAGAAAGGGGAACCCTCCTACACTGTTGGTGGGAATGCAAGCTGGTGCAACCACTCTGGAAAACAGTATGGAGGCTCCTCAAAAAGTTGAAAATAGAGCTACCCTACGACCCAGCAATTGCACTACTGGGTATTTACCCCAAAGATACAAATGTAGTGATCCGAAGGGGCACGTGCACCCCAATGCTTAGAGCAGCAATGTCCACAATAGCCAAACTGTGGAAAGAGCCAAGATGTCCATCGACAGATGAATGGATAAAGAAGATGTGGTATATATATAAAATGGAATACTATGCAGCCATCAAAAGGAATGAACTCTTGCCATTTGCAACGATGTGGATGGAACTAGAGGGTATTATGCTGAGCAAAATAAGTCAATCAGAGAAAGACATGTATCATATGATCTCACTGATATGAGGAATTCTTAATCTCAGGAAACAAACTGAGGGTTGCTGGAGTGGTGGGGGGTGGGCGGGAGAGGGTGGCTGGGTGAGACACTGGGGAGGGTATGTGCTATGGTGAGCGCTGTGAATTGTATAAGACTGTTGAATCACAGACCTGTACCTCTGAAACAAATAATACATTATATGTTAAAAAAAAAAAAAAACGAAGAAGATAGTAAGGGTAAAATGAAGGGGGGGGAATCGGAGGGGAAGACAAACCATGAGAGACGATGGACTCTGAGAAACAAACTGAGGCTTCTAGAGGGGAGGGGGTGGGGGGATGGGTTGGCCTGGTGATGGGTATTAAAGAGGGCACGTATTGAATGGAGCACTGGGTGTTATACGCAAACAATGAATCATGGAACACTACAACAAAAACCAATGATGTAATGTATGGTGATTAACATAGTAACATTTTTTTTTAAAAAAAGAATTTTAAGAGCTACAAGATAGAAGCAAAAAGTTGAAAGGGAAACTATTAGGCCATCAGCTGATGTTTCAGCAGAAATTCTGCAGGCCAGAGAGAGTGGCATGATATAGTCAAAGTGCTGAAAGGAAAAAACCTATAGCCAAGAATATTCTATCTGACAAGGTTATCCTTCAGAATTGAAAGGGAGATAAAGAGTATCCCAGAAAAAACAAAAGTTAAAGGAGTTCATCACCAGGGCGCCTGGGTGGCTCAGTTGGTTAAGCGACTGCCTTCGGCTCAGGTCATGATCCTGGAGTCCCGGGATCGAGTCCCACATCGGGCTCCCTGCTCAGCGGGGAGTCTGCTTCTCCCTCTGACCCTCCCCGCTCTCATGCTCTCTCTCTCTCATTCTCCCTCTTAAATAAATAAATAAATCTTTAAAAAAAAAAAAAAAAAAAGGAGTTCATCACCACTAAACTAGTTTTACAAAATGTTAAAGGGATTTCATTAAGCAAAAAAGAAAAGGCCATAATTAAAATTAAGAAAATCATGAAAGAAAAAAATCTCACTGGTAAAGCAAACATATAATAAAGGCAGTGGATCAACCACATATAAAGCTTATGGTAAATAAAAGAAGTTATAAAATCAACTATATCTATAATAATTAGTTAAGAGTACACAAAATTTTAAAATGTAAAATATGACATCAAAAACAAAATCTGGAAGGGGGTTAAAAGCATAGTGCTTTTAGACTGTGTTCGAATTTACACCATCAACTTAAAACACATGGGGTATATACACAGGGTGTTACATACAGACCTCATGGTAACCACAAACCAAAACCTCTACTAGGTACACAAATAAAAAGAATCCAAACATAACACTAAAGAAAATCATCAGCTCACAAAGGAAGACAGTAAGAGAATAAAGGAACAGAACTACAAAACCAACCAGAAAATAATGAACAAAACGGCAATAAGTACATACCTATCAGAAATTACTTTAAATGTAAAAAGACTAAATGCTCCAGTCAAAAGACAAAGTGACTGAATGGATTAAAAAAAAAAAAAAAAAAAAGTGACCCAGTAATATGCTGCCTACAAAAGACTCATGTAAGACCTAAAGACATTCACAGACGGAAAGGGATGGAAAAAGATATTCCATTCAAATGGAAATGCAAAGAAAAGCATCGGTAGTAATACTTAGACTAAATAGACTAAAACAAACCCTGCAACAAGACACAAAGTAGGGCATTATATAATGAGAAAGGGATGAATCTGACAAGAGACTATAACAACTTTAAATATCTAGGGACCCAACGTGGCAGCACCTAAATATATAAAGCAAATATTAACGGACGTAAAGGCAAAAATTGACAGTAATAATAGTAGGGGACTTTAACACCCTACTTACATCAGTGGATAGATCATCCATACAGAAAATCAGTAAGGACACAGTGGCCTTACACATTAGATCAGATGGACTTACCAGATATGTACAGAATAATCCATCCAAAACCAGCAGAATACACGTTCTTTTCAAGTGCACATGGCACATTCTCCAGGACAGATCACATGTTAGGCCACAAAACAAATCTCAATAAATTTAAGAAAACTGAAATTCTATCAAGCATCCTTTCAAACCACAACAGTATAAAACTAGAAATCAATTACAAGAAAAGTGGAAAAAGCCAAACACGTGGAGGCTAAACATGTTACGAAACAAACAACAGGTCAACAAAGATATCTAAAAGGAAATCCAAAAATACCTTGACACAAATGAAAATGGACACATTCCAAAATCTACGGAAGACAGCAGAAGCAGTCTAACAGGGAAGCTTAACAGTAATACAGATGTACCTCAAGAAACAAGAAAAATCTCAAAACAATCTAACCTTACACCGAAAAAAACCAGAAAAACAAGCAAAACCCAAAGTTAGTAGAAAGAAGAAAATAATAAGGATCAGAGTGGAAATAAAGGAAATAGGAACCAAAAAAATAGAAAAGATGAGTAAAACGAAAAGCTGGTTTTTTTGAAAAGATTAAACTGATAAGCCTTTAGCCAGATTCATCAAGAAAAAAAAGACAGAGGGCTCAAATAAAATCAGAAATGAAAGAGAAGTTACAGCCAACCGCACAGAAATACAAAGGATTATGAAAGTCTCCTATGAACTAATATATGCAACAATTAGTGAACCTAGAAGAAATGGATAAATTCCTAGAAATATACAATCTTCAAAGACTGAATTAAAAAGAAATAGAAAATCTGAACAGACCAATAACTAGTAACAAAATCGTACTGGTAATCAAAAAACTCCCCTAAAGTCCAGGATCAAACAGCTTCACAGACAAATTCTACCAAACATTTAAAGAAGAGTTAGTAACTATCCTTCTCAAACTATTCCAAAAAACTGAAGAGAATACTTGCAAATTCATTTTACAAAGCCAGTATTACCAAAACCAAACTAGACAAAGATACTACAGAAAAAGAAAATCACTAGCCAATAACCCTGAGGAACACAGATCCAAAATTCTCCAATCATGTGTTACCAAACCAAATTCAAAATACAGTAAATGGATCATACACCATGATCAAGTGAGGTTTATTCCAGGCATGCCAGGATGGTTCAATATTTGCAAATTAATTGATATATATTAACAAAACAAAGGATAAAAAATCCTATCATTTCAACAGACGAAGAAAAACTATTTACCAAAATTCAACATCCACTCATGATAAAGACTCAACAAAATGGAAAGAGGCAACATATTTCAACATAATAAAGACCGTATATGACAAACCCACAGATAATAACATCATACTCAGTGGTGAAAATCTGAAAGCTTTTCTTCTAAGATCTGGAGCAAGACAAAACTGAAAAACTCCATGCAAAAAAAAAAAAAAAAAAAATTAAACTGAGGCACTTTCTTACACCACATAAAAAGTAGATTCAAAATGGATTAAAGACCTAAATGTAAGACATGAAACCATAAAACTCCTAAAATAAAACACAGTCAACTTTTGGATCTATCTCCTCAGGCAAGGGCAACAAAAGCAAAAATAAACTATTGGGACTACATCAAACTAAAAGGCTTTTGCAAAGAGAAGGAAGCCATCAGTGAAACAAAAAGGCAAGCTACTGACTGGGAGAAGATATCTGCAAACGTTATCCCCAATAAGGGGTTAATATCCAAAATATATACAGAACTCAAACAACTCAACACTGAAAACAAACTATCTGTGAGGCATCTGGGTGGCTCAGTCAACTGAGCATCTGCCTTCGGCTCAGGTCATGATCCCAGGGTCCTGGGATCAAGCCCCCCGTCAGGCTCCTTGCTCAGTGGGGAGTCTGCTTCTCCCTCTGCCCCCATGCCCCCCCACTTGTGTTCTCTCAAATAAATAAATAAAATCTTAAAACAAAACAAAACAAAAAAACCTCCAGGAAAGAAACTGTGAGTCTATAATCCAATAAAACTGACCTTTAAGTAAGAAGGGTACAAACACTTATCTATCATGAACATGCAAAAAACCCTGGAAATATTCATTTTTTGGCCCTTCCTACAAAATCTGTCACATATGGAGCTCAAGCAATCAAAATAACCAAAGAGACTGACTTCAGGGCCAGTGTAAATGGATGTAGGTATAAAATATAGAGATATCTGTAAAACTAAGGGTAGATGACAGTTAAACAGAGTATAATAATGGATATATGCACTAAAAGTTTAGATATGGCCCATGTATTAAAAAACACAGAACCATATTATAATTCTTTATGAGAGTTGTAGCTGGTTTCCAGCTAGCATCATTCCCATCCTCAGAACAAGAAAAACATTGATTAAACAGAATATAAGCAACCACTCTTCGATCCGAGAACTGAGGTCAGAGGGCAAACCGCCATACTGGAAAACGTAGAGACAGGTGGTTGAGAATCACAGCTTCCCAACAGCAGAAACAGCCACTAGAGCCAGCAACTGATAGGAATGCTTACAGGATAGCTGACTCATTTCTACAGAGTAAGCTATCAAATAGCTTGAGAGAAAAAAAACTCCTGGGGACCCAGGCTCTAGGAACCCCACCAGGTTCTCAGGGTGAAAAATCAATGAGAAAAATCCCTTGTTGCTTCTCGCAGTGGAAGGGAAGACACAACACAACCCTGAAGTGAGACAAAAACATTCTGCTCTCCTTAAAAAAGAAGAAATGATTTACTGGACCCCAACCAACATGGGAGAAGGTAATACCCAACTCCAGCCTCCTCTTACCTTCCTATTTCACGTAAGGAAAGAAAAATGCTGGAAAGCATTTTGGAAGGTCGTGGCCCAGGAGCCCAAGCTTACTAACAGAATTTTAGAAAACTTCTCCCCTTCCCACACCTCATCAATAGGGTTCCCACATGATAACAAGATTATAGCTAAACAACTACAATGATCAAACACTACTAAGAAGGAATCTCTAGGAAACCCAAAGACAACAGGAAAGACAAAAACAAGAATAGTGGAGGAAATTCTAGCCTATGAATCCTGTATGTACAGCAAACAAACCTCACATTAAAGGCCTTTTTACCTCAGTTCCTCTTCCCTAAGGCATCATGTCTGGCTTTCAACAAAATTACAAGGCAAACTAAAAGGCAAACACATAGTCTAAAGAGACAAGGCAAGCAACAGAACCAGACTCAGGACAAAGCCTCTGGAATTATCAGAATGAGGACAGAAGATGACTCTGGTTGACATGGGAAGGCTTCAGTGGAAAATAAGCCAACATGCAGGGACACCCCACATAATGTAAGCAGAAAGAAGGCAACTCTAAGAATCAAAAGGAAATGTTAGAAATCCAAACAGATCAATAAAGGTCTTGATGAGCATATCAGCAGATTTGGCACAGTCATGTGAGCTTGAAGACAAGTCAACATCAACTTGACAAACTGAAAAACAAAGAGAAAAAAAGAATTAAAATAATGGGAGAGAATATCCAAAAACGATGGGACAACTACTAGAGGTATAACATATACATAACAGGAATGCCAGAGCCAAAAAAAAAGAGAGAGAATGAAACAGAAGAAATACCTCAAGTTCTCGGAGAGCCTGGGTGGCTCCATCGCTAAGCATCTGCCTTCAGCTCAGGTCATGGTCCCAGGGTCCTGGGATCGAGCCCCGCATCGGGCTCCCTGCTCAGCGGGAAGCCTGCTTCTCCCTCTCCCACTCCCCCTGCTTGTGTTCCCTGTCTCGCTGTGTCTCTCTCTGTCAAATAAATAAAATCTTTAAAAAAAAAAAAAAAGAAGAAATACCTCAAGTTCTAATGGCTGAGAATTTTCCAAATTTAATGATAGACCCAAACCACCAAACCAACATATCCACCTTGAATATTTACCAAAGCTTAAGGATAGGATATTTACCTACAAAGATAATTAACAAAAAATTTACACCTAGGTATACCATATTCAAACTGAAGAAAATCAAAGAGTAAACATTTAAAGAATCCAGAGAGAAAAAAAGACAAAATACTACTTATATATGAACAAGACTAAAAACTACATTGGCCTTCTCTTCGAAAACCATGCATGGAAGAAGAGAATAGAAACAAATACTGAAGTGTTGAAGAAACAAACCCACCAGCCAGCAAGTCTACATCCAGCAAAATTATCCTTGACTTTCTCATACTAAGAAAAATTGAGGGAAACCGTTGCCAATGGATTTGCTTTGAGAAAAAATATTAAAAGAAGTTATTCAGGGGGTGTCTGAGTGGCTCAGTCGGTTAAGCATGAGTCTTGGTTCTGGCTCAGGTCATGAGCTTGCGGTCGTGAGATCAAGCCCTGCACCATGCTGAGTGTGGAGCCTGCTTAAGATTCATTCTCTCCCTCTGTCCCTTCCCCCAGCTCCCACTCACACATGCATGCATGCACGCGCTCTCTAAAAAAATAAAATAAAAAAGGCTCTTCAGAGGCAAATGGTAAACATCAGATAAAGGTCAGAAACTCAGAACTACATAAAGAAAGGTAGACAATTAGAAAAGGAATAAAAGTTATATAATATAAGTTATTAACTAGTCACAGAGATAACTTTATAATTATAGCAAACAATGTATTGATTATTGCTTATGGATATGAAAAATGAATGACAGCAATGTACTAAGTGACAAGAGGTAGGAATAAGGATACTGTTCACTAATTCAAAAAGATATATGCACCCCTATGTTTACTGCAGCATTAACAATAGTCAAGATATGGAAGCAGTCTAAGTGTCCATCAATGGATGAATGGGTAAGGAGGACCTGGTGTACATATATACACACCCACGTCCGTGAATTATTACAGAGCCATAAAAAAGGATGATGTTATGTCATTTGAGACAATATGAATGGACCTAAAGTGTATTATGCTAAGTGAAATAAGTCAGACTGGGAAAGACAAATTTTATATGATTCCACTCATAGGTGGAATCTAAAACATAATAATAAATGAACGAACAAAAAACAGAATCAGACCTATAAATACAGAGAACTGATGGTTGCCAGAAGGTAAGCATAAGTCACAGGAATAAAAGGCACATTGACTATAAGGAATATAGTCAATGATACTCTAAAAGTGATGTATCAGGACAGATAGTATCCACCTCGTGGTGAACACAGCATAATGTATAACTTTGTCAAATCACTACATTGTATACTTGAAACTGATGTAACACTGTGTGTCAACAACACTCAAATCAATCAATCCATCAATCATTCATTCATTAAATGACATTGTAAAAAAAAAAAAGAGAGAAAGAATACTGTTTATAGTGCCTGTACAATGAAGTAGTATAGTTGAAAAGTAGATTTAAATTAGCTGTAAAGGAGCGCCTAGGTGGCTCAGTCATTAAGCATCTGCCCCCAGCTCAGGTCATGATCCCAGGGTCCTGGGATTGAGCCCCACGTCTGGCTCCCTGCTCCCTGGGGAGCCTGCTTCTCCCTCTCTCACTCCCCCTGCTTGTATTCCCTCTCTCACTGTCTCTCTCTGTCAAATAAATAAATAAAATCTTTTAAAAAATTTAAAAATAAAAAAATAAATTAGCTGTAAAGTATACTGCAGACTCTTGGGCAACCACTAAAAAATTTAAAAAATATAACTGATATGCTAGGAGAGGTAAAAAAAAAAAATGAAAAATCTAATTCTCCACAAAAACCAGAAAAAGACAAAAAAGAACAAAGAGCTATGATAACAAATAGAAAAGCTATAAATAAGATAAAAATTCATCCAAGTATACTGATAATCATTTTAAATGTGAATGGTCTAAATATACCAATTAGAAGAGACTACCAGAGTAAATAAAAAATAAGATCTGATTCTATGTTGTCTGAAATAAACCCACTTTAAGTATGAAGCCACTGATAGTTTAAAAGTAACAGAACAGAGAAAGATATACCATGCTAACACTTAAAAACAAAAAGGAAAAGCCAGATAGGTATATAAATTCCAGACAGACTTTAGAGCAAAGAATATCATCAAGGATAAATAGGGGATTACATAATGATAAAGGGATCACTTATCCAAGGAGACTTAATAATCCTCACTGTTCGTGCACCTAACAATGGAGCATCAAAATACATAACGTAAAAGCTAACAGAACTGCAAGGAGAAACAGGCAAATGAACTATGGTAGTTGGACACTTCAACACCCCCCTATCAGTAATTGACGGGTCCAACAGGCAGAAAAACTACACATCAATCGTATTACCTGACACTTGTAAAATACTTCATCAGCAGAATACATCAACGATAGAATACACATTCTTCTCAGGCTCACATAGAGCATTCACCAAGACAGACCACATTCTGGATCGTACAACACACCTTAACAGATTTAAAATAACAGGAGCACCTGGGTGGCTCAGTCAGTTAAGCGGCAGGCTCTTGGTTTTGGCTCAGGTCACAATCTCAAGGTCCTGGGATCAAGCCCCATGTCGGGCTCTGGGCTTAGCAGGGAGTCTGATTGAAGATTCTCTCTCTCCCCCTCCCTCTGCCCCCCTGCTCCCACTGGAGCACTCTCTCACTCTCTTTTTCTCTCTCTAAAATAAATAATAAACATTTAAAAAAAATTTTTTTAAATAACAGATATCAGGGGCGGCTGGGTGGCTCAGTCGGTTAAGTGTCTGACTCTTGATCTCAGCTCAGGTCTCGATCTCTGGGTCGTTGGGCTCCATGCTGGGCCTGGAGCCTACTTAATTAAAAAACAAAAACAAAAACAAAACAGAAATCATGTATGCTTTCAAACCACAATGAAGTTGAATGAAAAAACAGTAATAGAAAAATACCCAGAAAATCCCAAAATATGTAGAGATTAACAACATACTTCTAAATAATACAGGGGTCAAAGAAGAAATCTCAAGAGAAATTTAAAATATTTTGAACTAAGTGAAAATGAACTACTATTTTAGTAAAATGTGTGGAATCCACGAAAAGCAGTGCTTATTAGGAAGCTTACAGCATTGATACATATATCAGAAAAGAATGAATATCTTTAAAACAAGTCATCTAAACTTTCATTTTAGGAAACCAGAAAAATGAGAACAAATTAAATCCAAAGCAAACAGAAGAAAAGATAATAAATACTAGAGCAGGAACCAAGAAACTGAAAACAGGAAATCAATAGAGAATATCAAGTTAGTTCTTTGAAAGATCAATAAAATTGATAAACCTGCAGCCAAGTTAACCAGGAAAAAAAAAAAAGCACGAATTACTAATATCAGACATAAAAGGAAGGTCATCATTACTGATCTCGTTAATGTTAAAATGGATAATAAAGGATTATGAAGAACTCTATATCCATAATCTACATATGCAATGTAACCCCAATTAAAATCCTAGCAAGTTTATTCTGTGGATGTCAATAAATTAAAGTTTATACTTTAATTTATTAAAGTAAGGCAAAAGACCCAGAATAGCCAATAAAATACTGAAGAAGAAAAACAAACTCAGAAAATTGACACTCCCCAACTTCAAAATTTACTATAAAGTCACTGTAATAAAGACAGTGTGGTACTGGTCAAAGAACAGAGAGATCAATGGAGCAGAAGAGTGCCTAGAAACAGACCCACGAGAATACAGTCAATTGATCTTTCACAAAGAAGCAAAAGTAATTCAGTGGAAAAAAGGTATCTTTTCAACAAGTGGTGCCTGGAGAATTAGACATCCACACGCCAAAAACAATCTAGACACAGAACTTACACCTTTCACAAAAATTAACTCAAAATGTATCACAGACTTAAATGTAAAATGCAAAACCTTAAGACTTCTAGCATACAACACAGGAGAAAATCAAGGTGGCCCCAGATTTGGAAATGACTTTTTAGATAGCACTAAACACACTATCCAGAAACAAAAAGGTAGTGAGACTTCACTAAAATTTAGAATTTCTCCTTTGTGAAAGATAATGGTAAGAAAATGAAAAGAGAAACGGACAAAATTTTTGCAAAACAAATATCTGACACAGGACTCCTATCTAATATACACAAATAATTTAAAACTCAACAAGAAAACAACCCAAATAAAAAAAGGGCCAAGGAACTTAACAGACACCTCAACAAAGAAGATCTACAAATGGCAAATAAGCATGTGAAAATCCTGTCTACATCATATGCCATTAAGGAATCAGAAATTAAAACAATGAGATACCACTACACGCCTATTAGAATGGTTAAAATCCAGAGCACTGACACCACCAAATTCTGGTCAGGAGAAACAGAAAGAACTCTCATGCATCACTTGAAGGAACACAAAATGGTAGAGCCACTTTGGGAGACATTTCGTCAGTTTCTTATTAAATGAACTATACTCTTACCATATGATCTAACAATTGTGTTCCTTGGTATTTATGCAAACGAGTTAAAAAACTATAACCACACAAAAATCTGTACATGGATGTTTACGGCAGCTTTATTCATAAGTGCGCAAACTTGGAAGCCACCAAGATGCCCTTCAGTGGGAGAATGGGTAAGTTAACTCTGGCACATCCAGAAAATGGAGCGTTATTCAATAATACAAAGATATGTAAAAAAACAGATGAATAAAAAAACAAAAAGCAGATCAGACTTGCAAATACAAAGAACAAACTGATGGTTGCCAGAGGGAAGAGGAGTAGGAGATTCAGACTTTCAATTATGGAGTAAGTCATGGGAATAAAAGGTACAGTATAGAGTGGGCGCCTGGGTGGCTTAGTCGGTTAAGCATCTGATTCTTGCTTTTGACTCAGGTCGCGATCTCAGGGCCATGAGATCGAGCCCCACATTGGGGCTCCACACTCATCGTGGAGCCTGCTTAAGATTCTCTCTCTCCCTCTGCCCGCCCCTGCCACCCTCCTCCCACTCTCTCTCTCTCCAAAAAAAAAAAAAGAAAGAGAAAAAGAAAAAAAAAAAAAAAGTACAACACAGGGAATACAGTCCGTGATACCATAATAGCACTGTATGGTGACAGAGGGTAGCTACACCTGTGGTGAGCACAGCATAAGGAAATCAGAAGTTTCATCACTATGTTGTACACCTGAAGCTAATATAACATTGTGTGTCAACTATTCTAACAAAAAATTTTTAAATAATAAAAAGATATGAGCCGTCAAGCCAAGAAAAGACACAGAAGAACCTTATATGCACATCGCTAAGTGAAAGAAGACTTTCTATAAAGATTACATACTATCGGATTTCAACTATATGACATCCTGGAAAAAACAAAACTACAGAGACATAAAATTCCCATGGTTGCCTGGGGTTTGCAGGGAGGTAATGAGGGAGGGAGAGAAAAGTAAGTGGAGTGCAGAGGATATTTAGGGCAGTGAAACCATCCTGTAAGAGGGTACGCATTTGTTAAAACCCAGACAATGTTACAACACGGAGGAAACTATGGACTACAGTTAATAATTTCTGGACACTGGCCCATCAATTTTAATAAATCACCACACTTACGTCAGATGTTAATGACAGGGGAAAATGCTTTAAAAAATAAAGTCCGATAAAAACAAAAACAGGAGGGGAGGGTATACACACAAAACAACGGTTTTCAGCGAGATCAGCGGGGATCTTAGTACTGACAATTGCATGTAACACACCAACATACCAAGTCAGAAACTCTGAGCCATTCTAGTTCTCTCGTTATTTGTATCCCCGAGAATCAGGATTCTCAGCATGGAAGACACACAACAGACGTGTAATGTAGAAGGAAAAGCCTTTGCAGTCCTATATTTGAACCAGAACTCACTAGATATTTTATCTTTAAAAACATGGTTTTAACTTAGCCCTATCCATTTAAAAAGTCCTACAAAACACGAACAGCCCAGCAGTGAGGAGTACCCTAGAGCCCAGATTGGGGCTAATATTTATACTTCCCTCTAAGACAGGCAAACAAAACAAGGTTTCTGTTTTTGTTTTGTTTAAGATTTTTTTATTTATTTACTTGACAGAGAGAGAAAGAAAGCACAAGCAGGGGGAGCAGAAGGCAGAGGCAGAGGCAGAGGCAGAGGGAGAAGCAGGCTCCCCGCTGAGCAGGGAGCCCGATGCGGGGCTCGATCCCAGGACCCTGGGATCATGACCTGAGCCGAAGGCAGACGCTTAACCTTTGTTAAGCAGACTGAGCCACCCAGGCGCCCCAACAGGGTTTCTTAGAGGACTGGCCGATTCTAGGTCTGGGGCTGGAATTTAGAAACATCGGGAACAGCCTGGTACTGCAGATGGCAAGGAAGCTGTCAGAAGACAGGCCTTCCAATGGAAAGACCAGGTCAAGTGGTTGGGAGAACCAACTAGAAGAGGCTCCCACGGGCCCAAAATGAACAAGAGGAGTTTGAACAGTGACTGCAGAACTATGGTGTGCAAGGAGGCAAACTCACTGGTTTAAGCAAAACTCTGACACCTGTTTCCACACTCAGAGCTTCTCCTTTAATCAGTCTCGGGTGTGGCCTAAGCATTAGGAAGTTGAAAAGTTCCCTCCTAGGTGGCCTAAGCATTAGGAAGTTGAAAAGTTCCCTCCTAGGTGGGTCTAATTTGCAGCCAAGCTGGCAAGCTAGTAGTGGAGAAGGTACTGACCGACAAACAAGGTATTTCTCAGAGACAGGCCTGAGGCGCAAACAAGCCCTCTGGGAAGAAGGCAACATACAGAACAAGCACCTGACCCAGCGAGCATGGGCTGCGAGATCTCATTACGCATTAACAACATTCACCCTTTGCCTGTCGTAGAAGTTTCAGGAGTCTTGCCCATTTTGGTGATTCTTGCCTTACATTTTTAAAAGTATGGAAGAGCACATTCCTGACCCAACAATTCCCATTCCTGGGTCCATAACCTACAGAAATGATTATGTGTGTTCACCCAAAGACCTGGGTTCGGAGGTTCAAAGCAGCACCATTCATGACTGCCCTCATCTGGAAATGACCCCAATGTCTGGCCACAGCAGAGTGAAGGAATGAACTGAGGCAGAACTCACACAGTGGACCTAAAGCCAACTTTATAGCATGAATGAACCTCACATGATGCCAAGCAAGAGAATCAGACACTCAAGAGTGAGCACATATAATCCCCTTTTATTTTTTTTAAAGATTTTATTTATTTGAGAGACAGAATGAGATCGAGAGAGAGCATGAGAGGGGAGAGGGTCAGAGGGAGAAGCAGACTCCCCGCCGAGCAGGGAGCCCGACGCGGGACTCGATCCCGGGACTCCAGGATCATGACCTGAGCCGAAGGCAGTCGCCCAACCGAGCCACCCAGGCGCCCTAATCCTCTTTTATTTAATGATGTACAAAAAGAGGCAAAACTATGCTTTCGGAGTCAGGACAGTGTGCATCCTTGAAGGGATAATGAGCGGGAGGTGCAAGGCTTCCCAGGCTGTTGGTTTAAAAATGTGTCACGCTGCACCGTGACTTATACACTGATCCAAATGAATGCTTCAATAAAGTGTTTCTAAGTGGATTTTTTTTTTTTAAGTATGTGTAAGTGTTTGAGAAAGAAGGTTCCTGTTTCCTTGGCCCAACTGGCATGTGCAGGTCAGCATCCCCGAATGCATTCCTACATTGATACAGAATTATCAGCCCACAGAGAGCAGGTACCACGGCTTCCAGAACAGGACTGGACTGTCAGTAGTCACTCAGTGTACACTTGCCGAGTTAGCTGTTTCATCTTTGTAGGTCCACGTGCCTGTCAAAAATGGTGTGACATGAGGCCAGACAGCAAAAGCCAAGAGCACAGTTTCTAAAGCCTGACTGCCTGGGTTCAAATCCTGGCTCTATTTCTTATCAGCTGTGTGGCTGGACGCAAGTTAACTTTAGTTCAGCTCTAAACTGGACGACGAGGATGACGACAACAATCATAATGAAACAGTGGATTTAAAAGAAATAATCAGTAAGGGGCGCCTGGGGGGGCTCAGTCAGTTAAGCGTCTGACTTTGGCTCAGGTCATGATGCTGGGGTCCTGGGATCGAGCCTCGTGTTGGGAAATCCATGCTCAGCGGGGAGTCTGCTTGAGATTCTCTCTCTCTCCTTCTCCTGCTACCCCTCCCCTGCTTGCATGCGTTCTCTCAAAAATAAATAAATCTTTAAAAAAAAGAATCCATAAGGAAAGCTTAGTACAATAACCTGGCACATGGTAAGCAATGTATTTGTGCATTTGTGTGGATTAAGATACTATGCATATATAGCATATTTGAATTATATTATCAATTATTTTGAAAGCTTCTGATAAAGAATGCACAACTGGAAGGATACAAATATATAATAAACAGGTATCTTCCTCATAACCTGAGGCCTTAAATATTTACAGCTCTGCAAAAAATCACTTGGCATATGAGTATCTGCAAAACAACCATTCATACACTGTGGCTGCAAAGCATGTTACCAGTCTCTGGTCTGAGAGGTCAAGACCCCTTCCCAATTACCCAGTGTGATGTGTGCCTTTCATTTGACTCACTTTAGCTGTAAAATTATAAACTATTCTGAGTCCAGAGAAATAATTAACAGGTATGAAGAGAAATACAGTAAATGAAAAGGTTCTTTATGAAGTACAGGTAGATTATAACTAAAGATAACATTTCACGTATTCAGGTTTATTCTGTTATAAGAACCAGTACTTCCCCAACAGAAGCTCTCCAGCACCATACTTCCCAGTGTTTTAAGCTAACGTTCTGTTTGAGGACAGAAAAAATGAATCCGTATATAGTAAAAAGATCTCACATCTGCTCATTAAATTCAGTTAAAATTAATGGTTTTTCAGAAAACCCTAAGGAAAGGAGGAGGGTCGCATTGACCAGATAAAAAAGTTGCTTCTAGTGTTTTCTTCAACCATTAAAGTTCATGATAAACCTACGCTTCCAAGCGGGTCGGGCTGGCTGAATGACACGTTTTATTTGCCTAGTACAGTGTTTTTAAAGAATTCTGAAACTGAAGGCCTTGAGGTCAGGCCTGTGGCGCCAGTCAGCCCCGAAAATCACCACTCTTTCGCATCCGAACCAGCCCCTGTTGCACTTCAGGGGTGCAAACAACACGGCACAGCGTATGGAACAAAGTGTCGGCCACGCTTCAGCGTGAACTCCCACTCCACTGCTACCTGTGTGGTGCTAGGGCTCCAGAGAACTTTCTGCTTCCCCAGCCTGTAAAACACGGACAATTATCACCTGCCCAGAAGGGTGATATTATAAAAGCATAAGCAACCTAAGCACTCACGCAGAGATCATTCAGCACCTCTCATGTAGATGCTATGAGCTGAACTGTGGCCCCCTAAACTTTGCATGCTGAAGCCCAACCCCCCAGTGTCTCAGAACGTGCCCTGATGTGGAGACAAGACTTGTAACGAGGTGATGGACGTTAACACGAGGCCATTCAAGTGGGTTGTAATCCAAGTGACCGGTGTCCTTCTGAGAAGAGGGAAGTGGACACACAGAGAAACACCACGGCCGTGGGTCCACAGGGGAAAGACCATGTGAGGGTACCGCCAGAGCTGAGGAGAGGGGCCTCAGGAAAACCCAGCCCTGCCAACGCTGTGGTCTCGGAACTCCCAGCCTCCAGCACTGTGAGAAGTAAATGCCTGTTCTTTAAGCCCCCCGGTCTGTGCTATTTTGGGTGGAAGCCCCTAGCAGACTAATAAAGTAGAGAATGTTACACCTTCCTGTGTCTTCCTGGTTTAACCAATACCTCAAATCCAAAATACCGTTCCACATTGTCAAGCAGCTCACCCTGGTGACATCTGCCCAAGGGGGGCCCTGCAGATTCCATTTCTCCCTCATGTTTCATGGGGCAAAAACACTGATGGGTCAGGACCTCTCCATTCAGAAGCCCCTGGGCCTCCAGGCCTTGCTTCGGGCCGGCAAGGTGGTTATGAAACACGCCAATACTACAGATACTCCAGATCAGACAGAACCTAACAGAGCTGAGGTTTCTTTGACTGTGAGTTTCATGCGTGAAGTACCATACAAGGGGCATGAGGAGGCATGAGGAGAAAGGAAGCAACTAGCCAGGTAGCAGTGGACGATGGGGCAGGAGACAGTGTGTAGGCTCCGGAGGAAGCTCCAAGCAAAACACAGAGGCTCAACACTGACCCCTGCCGGCCAGGCACTTTATCTCCACAGACTGCTCCTCGGCCACATCTTTATGCTCTTTTGCTTTAAAAAATAAAAAATAAACCAACCCGCGCAAACTTGCTATTCAAGGAAGCGAAGGTGAGAGAAATCATCTCTAGTTTTTGCTTGGTAACAGTGGATCTCATATATTGAGATCAAATTTCTTTGAACCAGGTTTGTGTAAATTTATGGAAAGAAGAGTGAGGATATGGCTCTCGATTATTATCCACACCAATTCTAGCACTGATTATCACAATGAAGAGCTGACGGTAATGGCAAAGCAGTGGGTGTTACGGTTTCTGACGATAAAAATCTAACTACCTCAGATTCATTAGACAGCTTAGTTTTCTTAGCGTAGCAAATACTCATTTACCAATGGACAATTAAAGATTCAACATGTAGGAAACTCCCAGAGACTTGGCTTGGATAGCACCCATCCTGGAAAAAAAAATGATAATAAATTCAATAAACAGCTATTGGAGGATATACGGCATTTTACTTATTAGTCGAAAAAATGGCTAACATTTTTTAATGCCTGTCATTCTCAAAAGCCACAAGCGCATCACAACTGAAATCCTGTGAAATGCCCCGCTGCCTCCCCAGACACCTCCCACGTTGTCCAGGGCTCAGAATTTGCCGGGTGAGGCCACTGTTTTCCTCCTGGCCCTGTCACACCAGACATGCCCATCTAACTTCTCGGGAATTCTCAAGCAGGTGAGCAATGAGGCACTGGGTGCCCAGACGTAATCAAACAGAGACAAGCAGGTGAAGATCACCGGAAAAAGCACGACTACTGAGAATTCTACAAACTAAAGAGACATGGTTTTCCATTTTTTACACACAGATAAAACAGATTTTTAAAATACCAGTAATAGGGGCACCTGGGTGGCTCAGTCGTTAAGCGTCTGCCTTCGGTTCAGGTCATGATCCCAGGGTCCTGGGATCAAGCCCTGAATCGGGCTCCCTGCTCAGCAGGAGACCTGCTTCTCCCTCTCCCACTCCCCCTGCTTGTGTTCCCTCTGTAGCTGTGTCTCTCTCTGTCAAATAAATAAATAAAATCTTTAAAAAATAAATAAATAAAAATAGTAAAATAAAATACCAGTAATAGTGCATATTAAGACTAATATGTGCCATGCTATTGAATGAAAGTTTGTGTCCCCCCAGAATTCATATACTGACACCTAACACCCATCTGTGATGGGATTAGGAGGTGGGGGGCCTTTGGGAGGCAACCAGGTCATAAGGGTGGAGCCCTCGGGAATGGGATTAGTGTCCTTATAAAAGACACCTGAGAGACGTCCCTTACCCCTTTCACCCTAGGACACTGAGGACACAGCGGTCTATGAGCCAGGAAGTAAATCCTCATCAAATACGGAACCTGCCGGTGCCTTGGTCTTGGACTTCCAGCCTCCAGAAATGTAAGAAATAAATTTCTGTGGCTTATCAGCCACCCGGCCTTGGTCCTGCTACAGGAGCCCAAGCAGACTGAGACAGGCCAGATTCCATACTAGCCACTTGACAGATGACAACTCACGGCAATTCTACAAGTCTACTAATTTTACTATTCCCATTTTATAGATGCGTGAGGCACTGAGAAGTTAAGCGACTTGCCCAAGGTTACACAACTAGGGGGCATAAAAGGCTGTTTACCAAAAAAGAGGCCATGACTGACATGTCCTATCATGGCTGAAATGTCAAAAGACTGAAAAATAGTAAAAGCTCGTTATTAGTTCAGTCACACCAAAAGGGGTCCCAATTATTCATAATTTATTTCCTGTCTGGCGGAGACATTTCAGTGTTTACACTGTCCTGAAATCAAAAATAAAACCGCGAGCAGTCTATATCTTGCTCCTGCTGGTTGGAACAGGCCCGCCCTCTGGAGAGTTGGGGCAGGGTCTGCGAAGGGCAGTCCGAGGATGTGTTCCTTCTCTGCTACGCTTTCTAGCCCAGCTCACCCCAACTCTTAACTGAGAGCAATCCTTTGTCAGTGAACTTTCTCCAAGCACTGGACAAGTGCACACCAGGCCCAGAAGAGCTACTGAAACCAGGCTGATGGAACGGTGGGTTAAAATGAACACCTGGGGAGCTTCTCAGAGGAGGTGACCCAAGACTGGGGCCATGTGGATGGACAGGTCATTCCTCCCTTCAGCAAGTCCTAACTGCCAAAGGGTGGAGGAGGCTGGCTGGGGAGGAAAGGGAAAAGGGCTTCCCAGGCCAAGATCCCGCAGGTTGAAAAATACAAAGATGGGCATATCTGAGCAACTTAGGAAAAAAAAAAAAAAAGGAAAGGTCTTACTAAAGATCACAGCTAACATGACATGGTCTTCTCAGCTCCTTTCTCTTTCCTCAGAGACAGCCTGCATTGATAAAAACTCCTAACAGGGTGACCACTTCCAGGTTTAACAGGGCTTTTGAAACAGCCCTTCCAGAAAAACCCGTGATTACGTTTGTTGATTATTTTGCATGGTTCTTTAGCAAGACGACTGCCTCAAAGGCAGGTTATTTTTCTTTTTATAATTATCTGAAAAATACTTTAGTCTAACCTAGGGGGGTGAAAAACCTGATAAAGGTTTGACCATCTAGAGGGCAATAAACTTGAAGAGAGGGGGAAAAAAAAGTCACAAAAGATTTAAATAAAAGAAATGAAAAAAGTCTCCCTGGCTACTAATGGGATTCTCTGCTCCCACGGAAGCTGATTACAGGAGCCTTCAAAAGCAGCTTTATCACCCAGGTGAGGACAGCCGCAGTGTGGCCGAGTTCCTCCGTGAGATCTCTTCAATAAAGAGAACAAAATTGCAACCATTACTCTTAGAAGCGTTAAGGAGAACGGGTGTGCAGATTTCATGCCGTGTGGGAGGAAAAAAATAGGAAGGAAAATAAAATGAAGGGGTAATTTCAAAGGAACAGCAATCTAAATCTTTAAGAATCCTGGGCAAAAGCGCCAAACGTTCCAGGATCTATTAAGCCACCAGAGAAAACATCAACATAGTACACAAAGGCCTGACCCAGACTCATTAGCCACGCTCTCCTTGGTCCAGTCCACGGGCTATGTCGGAACCGCTTACATCTGAGGCTTCCCCGGCTCTATCTGGATGTTCCTATCAGCGTTAACATTCAGTACGTGCTCACTCAGTACCAGGTTGGGCGCTAAGCGCTGGACATGCTTCAGTGCCCTTAAGCGCTGATCCAGTCCTAACAAGTGCGAACCTACATTTCCATGTGATGAAGAGGACTCGAGGCTCAGAAAGGTTAAGCAGCTTCTCCGAAGTTACATGGCACTACGCACAAGATGGAGAATCTGAGTCCAGCCTATGCAACTCCAAGGCCCCGCTCGTAAGCGCTGCCTCTCAGAGAGGGATCTGACCACATCGAGAATCCAGCTTGACGGAAAACTGTAGAATCTGTCTGATGTCTGTCTCCAGCCTATGAAGTTTTTCCCATCATAAAGCTTTTGGTACCTGAACTGCTGAAAACATCTTTTCAAGGCCCTTTACTGTCTCCAAGGAAGTAAAGTGCTGCATTTATATGACACAATTCTCCCAAGCAAAAAGACAGACAATTCATGTGCTTAGAGTAAGAACAAAACTCCCATTCTTATTTTCAAAACTTAATTCTTACCTTTTGAGAAACTCAACAAAGTAAGGATAAGGAAGGAAAAGCTTGAGACACAATAACCATTCTCTGTCCATGCGAGTGAACTGTTCCTTGTGTTTAATCTTCATAGTAAGACACAAAACCTCATGAATACAGTTAAAACTTTACTAGTAAAGAAATAAGGGAATTCTTACGCTATAGTTTATGCAACCATGTCAAATATTTTAATATATAAGATATTCAAATATATCCAGAAAGCATTATGTGCACCACCAATAAATGAGCCCCAGCTGACGAATGGGCCTCGGAAGGTATCCTGGAAACTTCCAGGCTCCACGAGTCCAGAGGTCAGGGAGTCTCGGCAGAAAGCAGCCACTCTTTGGGTCTACACACACCACAGAGGCTGGAGAAGGTCGAATCTCCAAATTCACTTCCACCGAACTCCCCAAGAAGCAGCCTTGTTCTTCCTCAAGCTACTTCTCTGGGAGAACAGAAGAAAGATCTTGCTTTTCACCACCTAATATTACACCGGAAACATCTTTTTCAGGAAGCAAGTGGCTATCTTTTTTTCTTCAGTACAAGGCAAGGCTTCAAAGAGATAATGCAAGTGAACCAAAATAGCTTTGCTGCTCTCCCTACTTATAAATATTACATAAAGAATCCTCTTCACAGCCAAGGGCTATAAAGTTCCCCTGCAGTGCTGAGGAACAGAGAGCCATGGGGCCAAAAGTACAGCGGAGCCGGGTCTCCTGCTTGTGCTCACCATCCTTTATTACAGCAGAGCCCCCCATGCTCACCACGACCTAGGCAGAGCTGGGAAGGGGCAGTGCAAGCACACATCCAGATCTGCCATGGCCAGTTCAGTCCCAGACACAGCGGCTCTGTTGCTGTCACCAAGAAGCCATCACCACTTGAGAGAGGCCAACTCATCTCAAGAGGCTAAGATGCTAATGAGTCCAAAAGCTAAAGCTCAGTGGCAGGAATCTTCCTGAGAGTTACCAAATGCAGACTGTCTATGACTTCCCATCCCCTGTCCTTTAGCAGAGATGTATCAAGAGCCCCAAACCCAACCTATTCTGGGCACAAACCATGGGCTCACAGTAAATCTGACTCTGCTCTCTCCATGCCTAACAAGCAATGCATCTTTTAGGGTCTCCTGGACTTCTCCCCTCCTTCTCCAATGTCACATCCTGGTCTGGATCTCATCAAACCTCAGGTCTAATCCATGAGGCTTTCCTTCATCCATCCAACATTCTGGAGCACCTACTGTGTTCCAGGCAGTATAAAGAAGGCAAATACGAGTAATGCACAGCAATATTCGCCCCGCTCTCCGATGTGGACGAGAGACATTTAGATTAAGAACACATCACAATCTCGTATAACAATAGCCAGGAAGCAAGGCATATCCACCTTCACAGAGGAGGGAATGACTGTTAGCTTGACACTGACAGAGAAGGCTTCACACAGGCTATGGCGTCTGGGCTGACTCCTGACAGGTAAGTGCGAGGATCTAGGGGGAAGAGGATACAATACTTCTAAGGCACAAGGACCTGAAAGAGTGTATCCTGGTTCAAGGAGGGCAATTTGTTCAGCATGGCGGGGACGACAAAGGCATGGAAGGGATAGGAACTAAGGTAGGTTTGGGTCACATTCAGAAAGGCTTTGCATGTCACGCCAAAGAACTTGGGGCATTACTGTCGGTAATGAAGAACCAGAAGCGTTTAAGGGAGAAGGTCCAAACTGAAGCCACAGTCAGCCTGAAGACGTGTTTTATTTCACCTATAAAGTACGTTTCAAATATCGGAATTAGTTGCCAACGTCTAAAAATTAGGGAATTTCATGTCAAAATCTGGACTCTTGTCTTCTTAACGACAACAACTATGGCAACACTAGGCCAACATCCCCAAGTGGTGACAATTGTTTGGATGTGAGTAGCAGATGTAGCAGCTGTCCCTCTTCCGACAGGATACCTTTTATGAAGTTCATGACCACCCTGACCTTGGCCCCAAAAGACATCTGAAGCTGCAATCTCTGGTTTAAAGGAGAGAGTTACTCGGTAAGATATGTTGCAGAAAAATAACACTAGAAAGCAATACAGTGAGTAAACCACAGGGTCAGCAAAACTGGAGGCAAGAGGCAAAGCACAAGGAGGAGGTAACAAACGCCTCAACTAAGGAGAAAAAAAGAGCCAGAAAAGGGCAAGGAGTCAAGAAAGGTTTAACATACTCCAGGCATAAGAACAGTTATCACAGAACTTGTGTGTGGCAATTGTTGAAGGGTCGGAGACTATATGAGGACAAAGGAGGCATGATTCAAAAGTGATTTTCAGTTAAAAATAAAGTGGGTTTTAAGTAAACTATGTGGGAAATCCACCCAAATGCCAACAATTCGCACAGACAACAGTGAGGTCCAGCCACAACCGTCTGTGATTCTTACGCTGGACTCTCAGGTTCGTCTTCCAGTCGGGACGGAACGTACGCTGATTGCTAACTTCCCGAGCCAAGCTCTCTCTCCACAGGTGATGCTTACAAGCAGGGCGTGGCGATGTGAATCATTACAACCTCTCATACCGCGGCCAGCAGCTACTGGGAAAACTTAAAAACCCTCCCGGTGCTGCAAGGGGAAGGCCCAGCCCCAGAACTTACACAAGCCGTTGACATCCAGCATGTTGGAGATGCCCCGGTCACTCATGTCCACTTCCGGCTGGTTCTTCTCCCGGCTCTCCTCCACCAACTTTTTCAGAGACTTGGACATATTCTGTACCAAACGACAACAACGAAGCACGTGGGCGACGGCTGGGGGGGGGGGGTGCAGGGATCGAAAGGGGAGACGCCCCGGGCTGGCACTGTCCAGTTTTCCCCTAGCCTTGGAAGGTGGGCATCAGGGGGCAGGGTCCCGGTGCAGGGAGGAGGAGGGGATGGGGCGGGGCAGCGGACTGGGAGGCGTCCGATACCGCTCCGGCGGCGCGCAGAGCGGCGAACCCAAGTGCGATGCCACACACACTCACCGCGGAGGGCAGCGCCTAACAGGCTGGGCGAGGGAAGCACAGGTTTCCGCAGGGCGCACCTCAGTGGCAAGAAAGGCACTTGGTCAGTGCAAAACGCAGACCGGAACGAGGAACACGCCCTGTCCCGGAGCTCGGCGCAGGCGCACACCCTGCGGCTCTCAGCTCCACGCCCCGCCCGCGCCTGACCCTTCCCAAATTAGGAGAACAGTTCACTAGACGTGGCTCGGGGGTGAGGCTCCGCCCACAAAGGAAAGTCTACCCCCGCGGCCGGCCAATCACATCCGTCATTTGGCCTCGAGACCCCGCCCGCCCCGAGGTTTATCCGTCCCCCTGGAATGCGCTCGGGTTTGCCATTCGGAGAGGACAGGGCTTGGCGCAAGCGCACTAGGATTGGCGCAGGCTCAGGTCATGGGCCGAAGCGCCGAGAGCTGTGGGCGGAAGCGGGAAAGTTTGGGGCGGGGCTGTGGAGTAAGAGGGTTGTAGCTGAACTTGGGGAGTGGGAAAGCGAAAAGTTGTCTCTCTGTGTCCTGCTTCTTTAACTGTGGTTCGATTTTCAGAAGTAGCTATCCTGAATCTCGTCCCCACAGTCGTGTCTCTGGCTGAATCATGAGCTTCTCCAGTACAAGAACCGCATCTGTATTCTCAGCACCCAGCTGGGAGTCACGGACCTCTGTGTCACGTGAAGGGGACTCTTCTCATACTGCACTCAAAATTATGCCATATTTTAGTTTGCATTCTGTTGAATGATGAATTTTTTTATACAATCTTCATTGTTTGGGTTTTTTTTTTTTTAACTAGACTTTCTGCTTTTCTTTTTCTTCCTGTGACTTCTTTACCTTATCTCTAAGAACATGCAGTTTTTCATGCCTTTCTGTTGCTTGAAATTCAATGGATTCTTTTTTAAAAAAGATTTTATTTATTTACTTATTTAAGAGAGAGAAGGAGAGCATGCACAAGCAGGGGGGAGAGGTAGAGATTCCCCACAGAGCAAGGGAGCCAGCCTGGTGGCTGAGATCTTGGACCCGGGACCCTGAGATCTTGACCTGAGCTGAAGGCAGCTGCTTAACCGACTGAGTCACCCAGGCGCCTCATCGATGAATTCGTTTTGAAGACTTTAGAAAGCTACTAACTTTCTGCTCTAACTTACTCTAATAATTTCTGGTCTTCCAGCTGAGAGGTGATCTGTAGTTTCTTTCACTTGGTTCCCGAGTTTAAACCGACCTTTCTTGTATACATCTTGCTGGGGTACCACTCTATAAAACGGTGGAGGCACAAATTCTGAGTAGTTGTAGTTGTATGTTTTAAAATGTGTCCTTTTGACCACACCTTTATAATTTGCCCAGCATGGAATTTTAGGTTCAGTATCAGTTTCTCTTTGATCTCAAAGGCATAGTTCCACTGACCTATGCTTCCAATATTGATGCTCAGAAATGTGTCATTCTCTTCACTTCTTTGCGGAGAACTGTTGTTTTCCCTTGGGAAGCATTTGTGATCTTTTAATTATTTACCATGTTCTGAAATATCACCATAATATTTCCAATTGGGGGTCTTTTTAAATTTAATCTGTTTTGCACCCATTTGGCCCTTTTTCAGCTGAAAATTCATTTCTCTCTTCCTCTCTGGAAATTGTTTCTGTTATTTCTCTGAAGTGTCTTTCCTGCCATTTTCTCTGATTTAGCATGTTCAGGAAATCCGTCAGGCAGATGGCAGCCTACTAGGACAATTTCCTTTAGTTATCTTTTTTCCCTCCTCATGTATTTTATTTATCTTCTTAACTTAATGTTTTGGGAGATATCTCAGTGTTATCTTCCAGAACTTCTATTAAAATTTTAAAGAGCAATTTTGGCTATTAACCAAAAATACTTTGTAAGACCTCTTTCTTGTTTAATCACACCAGGCTTTTGTTTCATGAGTGCACTGGTCAAATATCTCTGAGGATAACAATTTTTAAATGTCTCTTCTGTTGACAGAATTGTGTTCTTTGTGCCCTTTTCTGTTACTTTATCTAGTTCCTTCCCATTTGTACTGCTGTAATTCTTCCTGTCTGGTAATTCTTGGTTGTTTTTTCATAAATGATCATGAAGATCTGAGCTGATTTTTCTAGATAGCCGATGTGGTTTTCTCCTCTTCTATTTGTGATGTGTATTTGTTTCCCTCCTAGGTCAGCATTAATTTTCCCTGGGCTGTTGGTTAAATTTCTTCAGAGGTGAGATCCCAGTTTTATGCTTGCATGGAGTCACTAGGCTGATTTTGCTGGCAGAGGGAAATGGTGAATTGCAAGCACCAACTAATAGAGTTCTTATACCTCCTCGCACTGCACCTGCCAGCCCCAGATCCAGATAATGCCTGGAAAGTCCATTCGCAATTCTGCTGCATATTTGTCTTGAAATTGCTTTGGGCTGCAGATTCTCCGCCCCCCCCCCCCGTTTCATTTGTCAGCATGCTTTCATTCACTTCCTGTTTTCCAGAAATTTATTTTCATTTCTTTGTCATTCTCCTCTCATTCTCTTCACTGTTGCCAGTACAATTCTTAATAAAATGTGTCCCAACGTTCCAGATTTTCATAACATGGAAATGGGGCCAGCTTCCTGGGTATGTGACCTGTGCAGTAACACAAATTCCATGCTTAGCTGGGCCACGTGCTTGGTTTAATGCTCTGCTGTCACCATCTTGAAATGTTTAATAATTTTGGAACAAGGGGCCGTGAATTTTCCTTTTGCACTGGGCCCTGCAAGTTCTGTAGCCAGTCCTGCATGCAAAAGTTAATATTTATTAGAGCTTAAATCACTTCCACAGCTTCACTGCCAAGTGCTCTGTGCTTAAGTACAGTCTCTGCTATAATGCTTCCCATTAGGAGAAATGTACTACCCCCACCCCCAGCCCACAGAGCAGGCCAATCAAAGATAGAGTATGGAAGATGTCTGGTCCACATGAGGCACACCAGATTATGACAATTAAAGTAAATTAAGTAAACTTACGTAAATTATTGCATGTATCATTAATTTTAAAAATGCCTTTTTATTCTCTAAGCTGTATATAAATTTACATTTAGTTACCAAATTGAAATTTGAAAAGCAAATTTTTCATCAGATATCCAATAGTTATCATATCATTTTTCTTCCAGTGATTTCCCTCTTTAAATTGATAGTCATGGGGTGATCTGTGGTCCCAATAAGTAAAAAGTTTTTTCCATTATTTTTGATGCTGTTGTGTTATCTCTAAGTTTTTACTAAACTGACAGAAATGACATTAAAACATTTTTCTAGGTCTTATAACAGTGTCAATCTTTTTAAATAACTTTGATAGGTCTATGAAAATAGTTTATGATAAGTTGACATATTTAATAAGTCATATTTCATAAGTTCATACCTAGTCCTTCAGGCTGAATGGGAGGCACACTCCTGGGTGGTTGCCAAGGTTAAAATCATAGCTCTGTCACTCAAGTTTTATGTGTTTTCCTACCTCATTTTTCTCAACTGTAAAATGGGGGTGATGGTTCTTAGTATTCTAATTCAGTGAGTGATATATGAGAATAACACCTGACATAGGGTAAATGTTACATAGATATTAGTTCTAATTTTTCTTAATACAATTAATATTGTTAGTATTCCCTTGGTAAGTGGGTGGCAGATTTTTAACAAATTCCATCCATTAAATGGAGTTAAATGTAATAGAAAATTATGACAACTAGAACTCATATCCTGGGCATCTCCCAGCCCCAAACTGTCATTGGCCCCAACCATCCCCTAGGGCATTCTTCACAAGAATGCCTGGAATACAATATTCCACTGGGTCCAGAGAGAGCATGTGGTGGCCTCTTGCTGAGCCATCCCAAGGGTGACTCTTGCCAGTTATGGCTAAACTTACCCTGAAAACTAAAAGGAATGAGATCTGTTCTTCCTGCTAAGGTCCAGTTGTTTAGGGAGACAGAGAATCAAAAGGGAGAGAGATCAGGTGGTAGATGGAAGGCTGGCTCTCCCCAAACCTGGATTCCCAAACTATAAGCAGGGAGAGATAGGTATTCCCAGAAGAACTGAACCAGGAGTCCTAGTAAAGCCACCTTCTATGCCAAGCATTAGCCTTTTGGTTGCTGGATCATGGGGAGGCAGGAGGGACAGGTGGTGTTGGAGTTTGTCTCTTGTCCCCACCCTACCCTTCTCAAATCGATGTCTAGAATTCCCATTCTCACCTGGAATGGGATGGGCTTAAAAGGTGACCATGAGACTTTCTCCGTTCAGAAAATGATCAGTTGTGAACAAGAGTAATTTCCTTTTCTTTACGTTTGTGTTCCGTTGTATTCCTTCAGACCCACGTGGACTATCATTTTCCATTAACTTCCAAGTAAGACTTCCCCTCACCCACCCCTCAAACACATTCATTTTGCATTATAGTTTTTGGATTCCACTTAGGGCCTGAAAGCAGCATTTTGGTGTATCTCAGTATTCAACAACCAGGACGTCTGTACCAGTGTGAACTAGTTGATTGTTAGCTCTGTACAGGGGTGATGGCTCAGAATGAAGCCTCATGAAGATGCAATTTGGGAGCAAGGAAGTTATCACTTAGCCATTAGATTTGGGAAGCTGGCTTAATATAAATTTCATCAGATAAGGAAATTGAGAATTTTGCCTCAGGATACGAGACAAGATGGCCCTAGGAAATGGATTTTTTGAAGTAGGAAGACATCAGTTGATGTATGGCTGTCATGTCCCCCACTTTATCCTTGGTGTGCTTACTGCATGTCACATTGGAAATGTTAAATAAGCATGTATAAATGAGTGAATTAAATTAAAGCAGAACCGGAGGAAATGAGATGGGTCTTATTAGTGAGAGATGACATGAACTTAAAATCAAAAAAACTCTAAAGATTCCACTAAGAAAGAAAAAAACCATTAGAACTAATAAATGAATTTGGTAAAGCAGCAGGATACAAAATCAACGTATAGAAATCAGTCGCATTTCTCTTCACTAACAACAAACTATCTGAAAGAGAAATTAAAAAGCAATCCCAATTATAATTGCATCAAAAATGATAAAATACTTAGGAATAAATGTCACTAACTGAAAACTATAAGACACTGATAAAAGAGATTGAAGAAGACACAAATAAATGGAAAGATATCACAGGTTCTTGGATTGGAAGACTTAATATTGTGAAAATACATGTGCTACCCAAAGCGATCTAGAGATTCAAAGCAATCCCAATAAAAATTCCAATGGTATTTTTCATAAAATTACAAAAACAATCCCCAAATTAGTTTGAAACCAGAAAAGACTCTGCATAGCCAAAGCAATTCTGATTAAAAAAGGAGCAAAGCTGGGGGCATCACACTTCCTGAGTTCAAGCTAGATTACAAAGCCATCGTAATCAAAACAGTATGGTATTGGCATAAAAACAGGCACATAGATCAGTGGAACACAAGAGAGAGCCCAGATATAAGCCCTCATGTATATGGGCAGCTAGTATTTGACAAGGGTATCAAAAACACACGATGGGGAAAGGACAGTCTCTTCAATAAATGGTACTAGGAAAACTGGAATAGCCAGCCACATGCAAAAGAATGAAACTGGACCCCTATCTTATACTACTCACAAACATTAACTCAAAATGGATCAAAGATTTAAATGTAAAACCTGAAACTGTAAAAATGCTACAAGAAAATACAAGGGGAAAAGGTCCTTAACATCAGCCTTAGCAATGATTTCTTGGTTAAGTCGCCAAAAGCACAGGCAACAAAAACTAAAATAAACAAGTAAGATCACATTAAACTAAAGAGCTTCGGCACAACAAAGGAAACCAACAATAAATTGAAAAGACAACCTCCGGAATGGGAGAAATTATTTTTTTCCTGTTTTAAGTTTTCCGATTTAAAAAATACATTATAATATTGACTATGCTTTCTTGAAATTGGTATATATACCTCCTGGATATTCTCATATGCCTCCTAGGAAAGTGTATCTCTCTACTGAAATTGACTCTTGTTGATACCATTACTCTAATGATACAATCTGAGATCAAATCTTCTTTTACTCTTTGTCAGCTGCATTCATTAATCTTGCCTTCAGATGAAATTTCTGTCATTTCATATGTTACAGTCAAACTTTCTCCATTTCCTGTACCTTGGTGACTCATTTTTAGGTAAAAGAGCAAAATATTGTATCTCCCCCTATGAAATTTCATCTTGAGTTTTTTCCATTGCTCTGGCTTGTCAGGACCCTGTGGGTTGGATGGTGCTTTCATCACACGCACCATTCTTTCCCAGAGGGAGTCAGCTATAAAGTTGATGTATCTACCCATAACACAGAATTAAGGAAAGCAGGAATATTATTTTTTTAAAGATTTTATTTATTTATTTGAGAGAGAGAGAGAGAGCGCGCAAGCACGAGTAGGGGGGAGAGGCAGAGGAAGAGAGAGAAGCAGACTCCCCGCTGAGGGTGGAGCCTGACGTGGGGCTCGATCCCAGCCCCGCGAGATCATGACCTGAGCCAGTCGGACGCTTAACCAACTGAGCCACCCAGGTGCCCCAAGGAAGCAGGAATTTTAAAGGTGAGAATATTTTATTTATGTGGCTCTGTACTCTGTGCAGAATTAATTTTTCTGGCACTTGAGTATTCCAGTAAGATGAAGTAACACATTCCATAGCTTCTTTCATTCACTTTGTCCCATGTTGTTATTAAGACTTAACTTTGCATATTTAATATAGGCACTCTTGCTTTGATAAAGGCCGCAGGAAACTTTATAAAAGCGTGGCTAAGCAATTGATGACTCTAGAGACTGTGTTGGGAAACTAGGAGTAGACAGTGGTGGGACTTCTAGAAATGAAAGCGCAGAGAAGTTAAGGCAGAACTGAACGAGGAGTGCTAGAATGCAAATTCAGGCAGCGTGGTTTTAGAGTTCCTATTCTGAAGGATTTGCGTAGTTCATCAAAATGTAAAAATTCAACCTGAAAACTTACATAGACCTACTAGTGAAAGACGAAACTGTGATGAGTTACAAATTCATGCAGCATCATTATGTACCATTCAATCATGTTTATTACACCTCATTTGACATTCACAGGGAAAATCATACTATCTCAACATGAACTTTTGACAATTGACATCACATATGCCATCATTATTTCCAACTCTTTAAGGAATTTTAAAAAATGTTCAGCTTAAAAGTGTTACGAGTAAGGATGACATGCACAGCCAAGACTAAAGTAGCTACATTCTATATATTTTTTAAAATGTACAGACATTGATTCCACACATATTTTGGTGAAAGAGAAAGCTCAGGTAATTCCCAGTGGGCCAGGCAGAATGCCGTATCAGGATGGCAGACTTCTGTCCAATATTGTGTCAGTGGGCCCTGCAGGGGACGCAGCTAGCTGTCCCAAGTTAATCGGAACGCGGATGGATGCACTGCATACTCCGCATGAAATCTTATGAAGACCCGATGTGAGGATGCCGTAAAGGGAGCTATGTTGGTGTCCTAAAATTGAAAAGAAAAAAAAGGTAACAAATCATATATTTCACAAATTTGAACATTTTGCTGGAAATGTTAGCCTAGCAAAAAAGTACTACATAAAGAAACTTTATAGAATTTACAGTAACCCTGCATATTTTTCTAGAAGTAATCTTGCTAAGAATTAATATAGATACCTTACAAAAGAATATTGGTGGTGGGGAGGGAGACTGAGGGGAAATGGAGATTCACTGCTAGAGGATACAGAGTTTCTTCTTGGGATAATGAAATGTTCTAGAATTGATTGTGGTGTGAGCTACATAACTCTGAATCTACTAAAACCTACTGAATGTACACTTTAAGAAGATGAATTCTATGGTTTGTGAATATTATACCTCAATGAAATTATCATTAAAAATTCAACTTCTTACTGAAATTTTAATTTTTCTGATGGAAACACATACTTATTTTTGCCACTAAAATAATCATATCAGTAAAGTATACAACTTTCCCTCGTGAACATCTGTAGATTCTTTTAGAATTTATTTTCATATCCTTTCTGTCTTTAATAAATGGCACTGTGAAACAAGGATATCCACATACAAAGGAATGAAACTATGCCACGCACAAAAATCAACTCAAAATGAGTTAAAGACCTGAGACCATGAAACTCCTAGAAGAACACATGGGCAGTAAGCTCCTTGACATCGGTTTTGGCGATGATTTTTTGGACTTGATACCAAAAGCAAAGGCAACAAAAGCAAATATAAACAAGAGGAACTATATCAAACTAAAAACTCCTGTACAGCAAAGGAAACCATCAACAAAATGAAAAGGCAACCTACCGAGTGAGAGAAAATATTTGCAAGTTATGTATCTGATAAGGTGTTTACATCCAAAATATATAAAGAACTCACACAACTCAATAGCAAAAACAAACAGTCCAATTAAAAAATGGGCAAAGGACCTGACTGGACATTTTTCCAAAGAAGACGTGCAGATGGCCAACAAGTACATGAAAAGATGCTCAACATCACTAAACATCAGAGAATGCGAATCAAAACCACAATGAGATATCCCTTCCTACCTGTTAGAATGGCTATTATAAAAAATACGAGAAATAACAAGTGTTGGCAAGGATGTGGAGAAAACGGAATCTTCATCCATTGTTGGTGGGAATGTAAATTGGCGCAGCCACTGTGGAAAACATTATGGAAGTTGCTCAAAAAATTAAAAACAGGACTTCCATATGACCCAGAAATTCTCCTTCTGGGAATTTATCCAAAGAAAACAAAAACACCAACTTGAAAAGATATCTGTACCCCTATGTTCACTGCAGCATTATTAATGATAGCCAAGATGTAGAAGCAATTTAAGTGTCCCTCAACGGACAAAATGAATAAATATATGATATATATATCATATAATAATAACAATAATAATAATAATAATAATAATAATAATAATAAAGGAGTATTATCCAGCCATCTGGAAGGAAATCCTGCTGGTTGTGTCAACATGGAAGGTCCTCGAAGTCATTATGCTAAAGTGAAATAAGTTAGAAAGATAAATACTATGTGATCTCACTTATTTGTGAAAACTAACAAAACAAAACCAAACTCTCAGATACAGAGAACAGATTGATGGCTGCTAGGGGTGGGAGGTGGGAGTGGGTGAAACGGATGAAGGGTGTCTGTCAAAAGGTACAAACTCGCGGTTACAATTAAGTCCTAGGGATGTACTGTACAGCAGGGAGACTGTAGTTAGTAACACTGTAGTGTATATTTGAAAGTTGCTGAGAGAGTAGACCTTAAAAATTCTCATCACAAAAAAAATCCCAAATTTATGTTATGCACCTGAAATTAATATGTCAATTTTATCTTAACTTTAAAAAGCCAAACAAATCTTTAGATTTCTAGCTGCTGTAATTCCCTGTCCAGTTAATTAGAAAGCCCAACTAAGTAAAGAGCAGAACAGCAGGAAACAGACACGCTCTCCACAGCGCTCACATTTCCCTTCCTGGAAAGCCCTGCATCTGCTCACAAAATGAGAGGACGGTGAGGGCAGAGGCAAGCAATACTGAGTCACTGTCAGAACCCTCACTTGATGGGAAGATCTAGGACATCAGAACTTTACGAAAACAAACTGCTAGTCACGAGACCCATCTTCAATCTCCCTTTTTATTTTCTTCCAAGAATTCCTGCAATTTTCAACAAGAGGTAGATGAAATGGAGCCAAGTGTCCAAATTGTCCATAGTTGCCTTCATGGAGACAACAATATGGGTATTCAATCCTGGGCAGCACATTGAAATCATGTATGGAGCTTTTAAAAGACAACGTACAGCAGCCCGTGTCCCAGAAATTCTGAGTCAGCCGGTGCGAGTGAGCTCTGCCAAGTCTGGACCTCGAAACCCCCGCACACGCCATTCTGCTGGAGTCTGGGAACGAGTACTAGTAATTCCAAGAAATGCCCACTAGGTGGCACTCGTGCTCCCCAAATAGAAAGGAAAATAGGAAGCTGCTGAAATTTGTAAGAGGCTTGTGCTTTGTACTTTGCATGCGTCTGCCTTTAGAAGTATATACTGTTATTATTTAAAAATAATAAATGGAAATTTTAAAATGTTCGTTTTACTCACTGCCCCACAATATGGTCCAGAGGATGGAGAATTAGCATCCGGTCCACTGTAGAGGATGAGGTAGTTCTGGACACAGTCTCCGGGATCATCAATGCTGATAAAGTAGAAGCTGATGGTGACAGGTCTGCCAGCAGGTGCAATGATGGCCCATTCGCAGTGAGTGTTGTTTGGGTAAGTGCCTGGATAGCCGGGGCTGGTGAAGGAGCCACTGTCTCCATAAAGAGTCCCACCACAGCCTGCAAGGAAACCAACGCAGGACGTTTGACTGAACAAAGTGGAAACCATCCCCGTGTGAAGAAATAAGATGGTGGCTATTTTCTCAAAATGCTGAGACCCTCGGCAAGAATAGAGGAGGCAGAAACCCCTTTCCTGCTCTTTTTGTGGGCTATATCCCGCCCACCCCTCACCACGACCTCCTCCCACCCCCCGCCCCCTCCTTCCCCCATAGGTTCTGCTCCCTGCATCTCGTGACATGGGGGCCACTCCTTCCAGGACACTTCTTTGAAAACAGTGGGTTGAGAACACAATGGGAAAACCAAGAACCTGGTAGAGTAGCTATAGGAGAGAGTAATTAAAGTCGTTGTGTACTTTTGACAGTGTAGGGTGGGCCCTCCATATGCCCTCAGTGGATGATGGTGATGGGAGTGAAGTCAAATTAAAAGTGAAATTCCAGGGCTAAACCCAAAGAGTGTGTCATTGTAGGTTTCGACAAGAATTATTTTATTGTGTAAGTGACTTTCCCAAGCTTATAACACAGTGCCAAGATTGACTGTCTGCCAGAGTTCCGTGAGTATTAGTGTTAATTTGCGTATGAACGCTGTCATGATTTAGACCGGATACCCTGGGGACCCAGATATCCTGCTACGCACAGGAAGAAACCACACTGCACAGTAGTATTAAAAGGTGCTGAGCTGGGTGTCTGACCCCTGGAGGTATAGTGTTGCTTCTACCACAATCTAGCAGTGCATTCTGGAAAATTCATTAACCTCGTGTTTTATATCCTCCTCTGTAAAATCAGGGCTTTGGAGATCGTCTGCAAGCATCTTTAGCTGCCAAGATTTAAATTATTTCTTGTCCCTCAGTCTACTGAAAATAAGTCATTGTTATCATTCTTACTTGGAAAGTTTTTAGATATTTCTAAATACCTAAATGGGACATCTCCTAAAGATAGTCCTCCTCTCTTGAGTTAAATATATTGACATGACTTAAATTTCCTTCAGTTATTTGATAAACTACCAAACAAACACTCAGGAAGTTACTTACTGCCCTGAAAAAAAGCAATTAGCCTCCAGGACTGTGAAGAAATGACAGGCGCTGCAAGAGGAGAAGGTGCTTATTTATAGCCAAGTATGTGTTAGTGCCTTGGCTCTGGGTACACATGCGGTTTTTTAAAAAAATACAACAAAATCAGAAATTATAAAAAATTTTAAAATCTGTATCTTATCTATGCTTCATATGTACATATGTATGCACTCCTATATTTCCACATGTTACTAGATATATTTATCTATATGTGAGGGAAAAGCAGGCTTCCCACTGAGCAGGGAGCCCGATGCGGGGCTCGATCCCAGGACCCTGGATCATGACCTGAGCTGAAGGCAGACACTTAACCGACTGAGCCCCCAGGCATCCTGGTATGGTCACTTTTATTTATCTTTTCTTATTAGACCCCCTGGGTTTTTCTCACCTACATCAATTTCCCTTATAATGTGCAAGTGTCTTACCAGAGGGTGATGAGGTCCAGAGAATTTCATACCCATGGCTGGAAGTCACCCTGTCACTCTTAAACCGTAGGTATAGTTGATTGTTTTGAGAGAAGATGGGATTTGGCAGCAGAGTTCCACAGTACGTGCCAAGTAATGGTGAACTGCTGTCACTTCCATTTCTTACCTGGAAAAGGGAGCCATTAATTACTATACCTAAGCATATTATCCTTTCTTCTCTGGTTTTTCATTGCTACCCATTGACATATGAGAATCTGAATGACAACCTCTTTGGGAAAAGCTTTGTCTTTTTATGTGCTTAAGAATGAAGGGTTTTCTGAAAATACACCCAGAAGTCACGTTCTCTTGCAAAGGACAGAAACATCCAATTTGTAAATCAAAAACCATTTGTGTTTGAATTCAGAACTATCTGTGATTTTCAAAAAGATTGGAGGGGATATTGCCTCCTCCGTTTCCAGTCACTTCTATTATGCTTTATTCATTATACCGTGTGTGTTTTTTTTTTCCCCATACACTGGCTAAGAAGGGGCTATGAAAAAAAAAAAGCAATGTGCAAAGTATAATAAAGTTCACAACCAAAGGGATTTTGGGATGGGAAAAGGACAGAACTCAATAAATCTATGAAACGGACTGTTACGTAATCTTAAAAACACAGTCTGAAGCTGAATAGATTTTTTTTTAATTCATTGCTTAGAGTAGACGCATATAAAAACAGGAAATGAGTCAGTGGGTAAGTACGGGTAACCGCAGTGAACTCAGCCAACTTCTGCGCACTCTCAGCCCTCTGAGGAGGACTCTTGAGGAGTATTAAAGAAATGTTATCCAGACAACGTAGAGCTGGAACCGGCTCAACATGTATGAATGATGATTTTATTGACACATGTATTCAAATTCTTGGATGTTCCTCCGTTCCCTTTATAATTTCATCGTTTAACGTTTGGTTAATTGCTGGTTGTCTTGAGTCAGAGAGGTTCTTCAGAGGCACCATGGCTAGTCTAACTGGGTGGTGTTGACCTAGAGTGAGATGCTTTTTAGGTTGATGGAGTAGCAGTGGGAGACAACAGTGCCTTTCTGGTGCTTTTTGGCTTACTCTTCTAAGTGGCTTTGCGGTGGATGGAGCAGGCAGTGAGCCACCCGCCGACAGAGATGGCCACCATATTCAGGAACACTGGAGGGCCATACCCGCTCCCCCTCTTTCCCCTGGATCCTGTTTTAGAAAGCTCTGCTCTGAGAGGAGAAGTGGGGTATCATTTCCAGCTAGCATCCTCCCCATTTTTCTGGGCACAGGAAGAACGGATCAACAAGACCAATAAACATCTCTGAGCCATTAGAGGACCCTGAAAAGGGAGGCGAAGGCACGAAAAACAAACACGGATTCCAAATGTGATCCAGGACTTGGCTTTTGTGTGGTAGCAACACGGTCACAGTCCTCACCGAGAAATTTCTGTTCCTGGCATAGTTAACGTGAATGGAGGGGTGAGTTTTGCGCATAGGGCTGCCAGTAAACCATGCCAGTCCTCCTACCAAAAACCAGACGGGGCTGCACTTTACGGGCCTGACTTGTGGTTTCCTGTCTTTGCGTACTGGATAGGAAGTTTTGAACCACGTACTGAGGACTCTTGTGTACGTGTACTCTTGTGTACAAAGCTCATCCAGAGCGCGTCCGGTAAGGTTTACATTCAAATTTCATCCACAGAGAAATTCAGCATCTTTGGTGACACTGTCTCCAGTGACATTGCAGTTTACTGCCTAAGAATGAATACATTTCCAAAAGAGTTTGCAAAGGACACGCAAGTGAGCTCTGGGGTTTTCATGGTAAAATACAGGCACTGCGCTCCACACGGCGTCTGCCTCAGTTATGGGCTCATTCAGAACACCCTCCTGTGAGCGACAGTATAGTTTTTGCTTACACAGTGTAGGTGGTACAGAGCACAAAGGACGCAGAAGGGGCTCTTGTGGTGGGGCTGGAGACTCACAGAGGTGCAAGTGCTCCCAGAGCTTGGTTCTGCTTCTTCCAGGGCCCTGGATGGTTCTCTCTGAACCCACACATCACCTCCTTTGGGACGCTTCTCTGTCCCCAAAACTGAATTAGGTGCTTCTAATCATGCTGACTCTGTAGTGTGCATACTATTTCCTGTCTTTCTTATGGACTGTGAGCCTCCTGGGAGGGCCCTGACTATGTCTTGTTCCCTATTGCATTTCCAGTGCCTGGACCTGGAAGATGCTTGGTAAATATTTATGGCATGAAAAAATAATGAACAAATTATGAACAAGTAAGGGATCCATGATTAGAAGTAGCAGAGACAGAGGTGAAAAATCTTCCGTGATCCATCTTTTAAATAGTTCATCTATTTATTTTTTTAAATTATTTATTTATTTGAAAGAGAGAGAGCATGAGAGAGAGAGAGAGAGAGATCACTAGCAGGGGGGAGGAGCAGAGGGAGAGGGAGAAGCAGGCTTCCCGCCGAGCAGGGAGCTCCACATGGAGCTGGATCCCAGAACACCGGGATCATGACCTGAGCCCAAGGCAGACCTTAACTGATGGAGCCACCCAGGCGCCCCTTATACAGTTCATTTATATGATATCCAAACTATGTTACCTCCAAGAAATCGTGCGTGCATTCACTTGAGTCCTCGATGCCAAACGAATGAAAAAAGAGGGAAATAGTATGGTTCTGTGGGGCTGTGAGGATAACAGTGCAATCCAAGTTATTGTCGTAATTATCTGGCCATCCAGGGCTCTTCAGATTGCCAAATGCCTTGTTATAGTCTCTGTTGCAACCTTAGGGGAAAAAAATTTCACAATTAATGTATGCATCCCAATATTTCATGCTCTTTCAACCTGACGGAAAGAATTCAAAAAGATGATTAAATTTAAACAAACTTCAGAAAAAAGCTAATACCAGCCCTTTCACTTCCCTTTGAGATAAGTGAGGTCAGAGGAAGTAAGTTATGGCACAGAGAGCAAATGTAATTCAGTGTCTCCTTAACATAAAACATATTTCCCCACGGGAAATATGAAACGTGAGCCTTCTCCTTTGAAGAGGTATGTTCTAGCATTCTCTGCACTGTTCTGATCACACTGAGGTGGAGTGGGCTGACATCTAGACTCTTAAAGGCACAAAGTCTCTGCATCCAAGACAGACTTTTGTCTGAGGATTTCCATTTACATCCTCGGAGGAATTACTTGTTCTGATAGAATTGGTAAATTGCTGTTCTGTATCATTTTGGGTAAAAAATAGGTAAAACCATCCCAAATATTTCTGTTTGTTTGTTTTAATCAAAGGCAGCTTTGGTTTTAATCAAGCTGGAGATGAACATCAAATAATGTCTTCTAGAAATAAACTTCTTAGCTGTAATCATAATCAAATAACACTTTCAGGACTTCTTGGTTTTTACAAAATAACTTCCTAAGGTACAGTGAGTTCCATATGCAGTCAAGCGGATAATTAATAAGGCAACGGGTATATACTTAAATTAGCTCCCTGAACTTTGAAGAATATGCTGGTATTCTAAACATTTAAATTAGTATCATAGTCACTTTACCTCTTCAGAAACCAGCTTTAGTAATTTGCTCAAGTGGGCCTGGCTTCTAGTTAAAATTCTTACCTCACTGTGGGTGTGGTTCATGTTAACAGGCCCCCTCACGGGAGCGGATTCTGGCAGGAATGGTGACGCTTTCAGGGCTCACCTGCAATCTGATAGGTAAAACCCACTCTAGAGTTTCCGCTGAGGACTTCGGATTTGAAGATGACAATGGCCGTGCTCCCAGAAGAATAGAACGTTGGCGCCGCCGAAGCATTTCTGCCACAGACCAGAAGCCCTGGATTTGAGTGACTCTGAAATGAAATGGAAGCCATATCACACTAGATTTGGTCTCAAAAGAGAAGAGGCCGTAGTGGAAACTAAACTGCATATAAAAGTATGGCTTAAATATTCAGCCATGGGGGGACGCTTGGGTGGCTCAGTCGGTTAAACGCCCGCCTCTGGCTCAGGTCAGGATCTAGGGTCCTGGGATCGAGCCCTGCTTTGGGCTCTCTGCTCAGCGGGGAGTCTGCTACTCCTTCTCCCTCTGCCCCCCCCCACTCTCCCTCTGCCCCTCCCCCCACTTGTGCACTCTCTCTCTCTCTCTTCTCTCAAATAAATAAATAAATAAAATCTTTAAAAAAAATTCAGCCATGGAAACTGGTTACAGTGTTCGAAGCCCCCAGCAACCAGGGCTTGGAATGCACAAACGTCTCACACTCCCCAAGGGGCTGGAGGGCAAGGCCAAGTTTCTGCTGAAACCAGGAGACAGACACAGTGTGCGGATGAGACCCTTTCCCCCTCAGGCGGCTTCACAGCCAAAGGCCTGTGCAGTTGCTCTGAGCACATCCAGGCTGAGATGAACTGAGCTCAATACAGTTCCACTGGGTCTCCCTATAGTCCTGAACCCCAGAAGCCTAACTCGGCAGGGCTCCCAGCACTCCCCACCCCTGAGCTCATCTAACAGGACTTTGGCAACACTGGGAATCCCCCAAGGCAGCCCCTCCCTGCAATGAGGTACCCGTTTCCCCTTTGCGAAACCTGGGCAGCCCTCCTGACCTCTCAAGATAATAAGGTAATGGGGTCCAGCGCCTACCCAGCCTTGCTTAAAAACCACCGGCACCAAAGGTAAGACATTTGCTGTCTTTCACTCGTGGGCGCCTACTGACAGGCCCACTTCCCACCCGTGCTTGCGAGCTCCTGTTGCTGATGTCTGTTTCTGCCCCCCGCCCCCCAGCCTCCTGCTGCTGGTCCTTCCCTAACCTGGCCTGCAGCCTCCTCTGAACTTCCACTGCAGCGTTAACCGCCACGGTATACATCTGTACATAGCCTTTCCACTTTGGGGCCTTGAGTGAAGTTTGGGTCTCCTGCAGCCTCCTGGTGGAGGCCATTCTTGTCCCATAGTCCACAATTCCTTGAGTAGGAATAGCGGTGGGGGGCTGAGGGGTGGAGGGGTTCCGCAGGTCGCTCCCTGCAGTACCTAGCCTTGCATCAAAGCCAGTTTTCCTTGAGGGTCTCTATGTCTGGCCTAAGATTCCTCTGACCCTTCTCACCATTCCCACTTTCCCTCTGGTGACTTTCCTTCATTAAAGACTCGGGTCTTAGCTCGTCATCATCCCCGGCACCCCGCTTCCTTTCTCAACCCTCGGAGGTTTCGATGTTTTTATAGATGATCCACTAAACCCTAATCTGCATTCCTTACTGCCAATGACTTTCACCTCCACTCTCTGTGGTTGCCTATGCCAGCTGTTCATCAGCAATCATGCCTCCAACACATGATCCTCACATGAACTTCCAACTGTATCTTCTCCTCCTACTCTCGGACACCTGGAGAGTTCCAGTTTCTCCCAGTTATCAGTCAATTTCCCATCTTTCCTCCCAACCTACCCACGCTGAAACCCTCTGCTCTTTCCTTTATTCATTCAAAGGACATTATTCATTTATGACAAATACTAGGTCTTCCTTGAGGCCCATCCAGCTGTTGTTATGATTCAGAGCTGCCTTGTGCCCTGTGAGTAGCATTTCCCTACTCAGATGGGAGTCTGCTCTGATCCCCATCATCTCAGCTTTGGGAAGCAATGGGAAATTGAAAGAGCTTTAACCAAAGGGCATTGTTCTGCTTGGCTCTAAGACCTTCTAGGAAGGGTACCACCAGGGAATAGGAATCTCATTCTGAAAACCACTGCCAATGGATCATCTCACACCTTGGCCACGGTGGGAGCCTGGGGTATGTCTCAGTGCCTGAGCTTTCTGAAAATTCAACAAATATGGTGTCTGCCCAACTGCCAACTCCTCCCAGACCTCTCCAATTGGAGTCAGCCAAACCGGATTTTTTTACCACCAAGATCTATGCGTAAACTAGGGGACCCCAGATTTATAATAAGGAGGACCCCCAAAACTCAGGAAGGGATAGATTGGACCCTCTGCTATTGCCAGCCTGTGGGGGGTTGAATATGACGTCCTGGGAATGAATGGGGGCAGATTAGTTGCTCCTCAAACTGCTGAAAGACAATCCAGGGCCCCAGGGGTTTTCCCGGGGATCCACCCTCCAGTCATGACTCCACACTTTACACGGGCTCCGTGGAGAATCTCATGACTTGTGTTAATTTAGCTATTGACCCATGTAATGATGACACCCAGCTCTTCAGGCCTTCTGTTAGTATCACGCATCTACATCCGATTGTCTCCTCAAAGTCTCAGCCCACGGGCAATTCTCTTTCTCTGTGTAAAATCAAAACAGCTTTCTCTTTTTTTCTCTCTTACATGACCATGAATATAGTCCCACCGGACTGGTGCCAAATGGCCTCGTAACTGATTTCCCTGTGTCCCACGCTGACCCCTTCAGTTCCTCCTATCCACAGACCCCCCCCCCCCCGCCCTCAACTGCAGGAGCCTTGGTCCTTCAGTGGCAGAACACTGAAGTTGTTCATCAAAAATTTAGATGAATAGGTGCCATGTGGGGAACTCAGTATCGCAGGGTGGGGCCCTGGCGGATGCACTTTTATCTAGACACCCAGATGTTTCTTGTGCACAAGGAAGTTTGAGAGCTCCCCACCTACAAGACCAAGTGAAGGTTTCTTAATGCCGGAATAGAGGGTTTTGTATAGGGCTGTATATGTATGTTTTGGATATGTTAAGCTGGAGGTAAGTTTGAGAATCTATTTAATTATGCCCTCATTATTTCAAGTGTTTTGCAAATACTGGTGAACAAGATCATTAGATGGGACTGTCCTGCATCCTCTGATTGTTACCTCAGGCGAGTCCTGAAACTCGAAGTAATTCCGGTCACAGTCTTGGGAGAGCAGCCGCAGGGTCCACACTGTTATCTTGACCTGCTGATGTGGGGGAGCTTCGAGGACCCAAGTACACGTGGAAAATAGGATTTCTGAGTTTGATGAATTGGGTGATGAAACACTCTGCGGGGTCCAAGTTGCATTATACGTCCCACCACAAGGCACTGGAAAAAGAGAACAGCTTATAAGGCAAATTTTACTCATATGTCCACATAACACACAATGTTTAAAATTCAGCCTTCCCTACCCTTCCAGCCCAAAGAACTGTAGTTACATCATTCTATGAAGAAGGTAGGGTATTCTTCACTAAAAATCATACCAAATTTAGGGGCGCCTGGGTGGCTCAGTTGGTTAAGTGTCTGCCTTCGGCTCAGGTCATGATCCCGGGGTCCTGGGATCAAGTCCCATGTCGCGCTCCCTGCTCAGGGCTGGGGGGGGGTAGGGGAGTCGGCTTCCCCCTCTTTCTCTGCCCTCCCCCCCACCTGCTCATGCCCCTTCTCTCTCTCTCTTAAATAAATAAAAATCTTTAAAAAAAGGATCGTACCAAATTTGTATCACCAATTAAACAGAGTAATTAACATGGTATTTAGTAAGTGACATTGAGTTTAGATTGGAATTAACACTGAGTTTAGTAATTAACATTGAGTTGAGATAGAAGCATGGTGTTATTTTTTAGTGCATTAATACACATTTCATAAAACACAAAAATGTCTCCATTTACTCACTGTCCACAAGGGTGTACGTAGCATTAAATCCTTCCCTTTCTAAAGTTGCGTCACTGACAAACTGAACCGTCAGGAAGTTACCAGAAGAAATAAAGGGAGCAGGTATGGTGGAACCGCAAAATGTTCCAGCCAAGTTGGCATTTTCACTATCCCCGTCATATAACTGAAAAGAAACACAGTTCATTCGTTTTCCGTTACTCACAAAGAAGTTGCATATTTTACACTAAAATGGACGTGGAGTCACAACAGGTCATGATGAAGAAACTTACACTGATACTGTCAGAGCGAGTTTTAACCTAGAAACAGCTGCTATTGAATTGATGCTATTATAATGATTTCAAATAAAAACCTGGTATGATGCCTAGAAATCCTTTCTCACGAGGAAAGGCCTATCTGATTTAAAACGAGTGGGTCATCAGAGCCAGCCGATGCATCCCTGTCCTCGTCCCGCCTGCTCACATGGCCACACAGGTACAAGTCCCTGAGATCTCGTGCCTGGCTTCACACCGCTGACTCCCTGGTTCCGCTCTTGCCCCTCTTTGGCCTCTCCTCAGCAGGTGAGTCACAGGCTACAGTTAAAAACGCAGCTCAGACCAGGTCACTGCTCAGAGCCCTCGTAGCTGCTTCCCAGCCACTCGATAGAAAAGCTAAAGCCATAACAGTGGCCTTCAAAGGCTTGAGAGCACTGCTCTCCATGCCACCCCTGACTTTTCTCATCTGATACCTGCTGTCTCCACATTGTTCTCTCTGCTCCTCGAGCAAACCAGGCTCACTGCGGCTTTACAGTTCCCTCTGCTGGAACATTCCGCTCCTGTACATCCATATCTTTCGCCCCTCTCTGTTCCTTCAGGACTTGACTCAAACATCACCACCTCGCTAAAGCCATCCCCGACCACCTTCCTTACAATGTGAACTCTCTGCCAATTCCCTTTCTCCCTTCCTGCTTTGTTCTTTCTTTAGAGCATGCATTATCTTCACATATTACGTACATTACTTAATATTATTGTCTTCCACTCTGAAGACGGCTCTAGTTCCATGGAAACACAGATTGTGTTTTCTGTCCGATCTGTGCACTGGGTGTCCCCGGTTTTTAGAGGGCACACAAAAGGCACCCAGTACAGGTCTAATAAATGAGTAGTGTTTTGGTCCCTCTCTCCCACAACCCACCCCTCCCGGACCTAGTCTCCCCACGGCTTCCTGGTATCAATAATCCGCTCAAGCTGAAGACTTCAATCATCCCTGATTCCTCTCTCCCTCCCCACCGACCCCGCTTCTATTCTGCTCTACCTTCAGAATCTACCCCAGAGGGCTCCTCCCCATTGCTACCACCATCGTCCTCCACCCTGGTTACTGTAACATCTTCCTGAGACGTCTGTGTCCACAGAACAGCCATAGTCATTTCTGCAGAACTAATGGCCCAAGGGTTTGCAAACTTAACTCATGCTCCTGCTCAGCCTTAAATGCTCCAGTGGTTCCCACGGCGCCTGAAGTGACACCTGAATTCTTTATGGTGGCCTGCAAGCCCCCACCTGGTCTGGTCTGGGGCCTCTCCCCAGACCCCCCCCCCCCCACTGCCTTCCTCCCATACCTCGTCCTGCGGGGACTGTCCCCGCCAGGCCCCTGCACTGGCTATTCCTCCTGCAAGGGAGCAATTTCTCTCTCCCCAGCTCTTGAACGGGCCACTCCCCCTCGTCTCAGCTCAAATGTCACCTCCTCAGAGAGCCCAACCCTATGGTACATTGCAGGAACTCCAACATCTATTTTCTTACTACAATCAAAACACATCTCATTTGTTGCTTATTTACTTTTTCTTGTCTCTCTCCCAATAAAAATGTAAGTCCCCTGGGTGGGAAGACTGATTATTCACTGTGGTGTCATCAGCACCCAGAAAAACTCCCAGCCACAGGAACCTTCCACAGCTACCTGTCAAAATAGTGGACACCTGAATTTCTTTCAAGCATATTACCAGAACACAGATTTCTCCAGCTGAGTCATCTTCACGGTATTTCTAAAACAAGTATGTGTGCGTAGACCCAAACAACGAATTTATAACAGAACTATGGTGTGTTATAAACTTCAAAATAGCCATGACCACTGACATTATTCTAAAATGGCTAGGAATGTATAAAATAGAAATAGACATTTCAAAAATAAACAGAAAATTCAACTTACCACTAGGTGGCACTGTCTCTCCTGCTTACAAGGGATTTGAGTAACTTTGGAGCCAGAAGAGACTCCACAGAGTTGGATAATCTCATCCCCTTCATTTTATAGAAGAGAGGATTTGCCAAGTTTTAGGTAATATCCCTTCTTTGGTAAACAAGTTAAAACATTATGATAATGGCTGCCACCTGTATCATCAGATTCATACTGGCAAGCATTTTTATTTTTACTTATTTATTTTTATTCTCTGCCTCTGTGCTAGGTCCTGCGTATACAAGGATGTATCAGGCACTTTCCGTACATGCAAGACACTCCTTGGCACTAATTGGTGAGAGGGATCCATACATTAAATATACATATATATATTTGTGTGTGTGTCATTTATATATAAAATTTTAAAAAGTGAGTACTATAGTGAAGGATTTAAATGTAATAAGAGAACCCAGATGATGGAGTCAGGAAAGACCTCAGGCAGGCATTTGAAGAGGCGTTTAAAAGTAGGTAGAGACCTCCCAGACCTGAAGAGGAAGAGGGGCATCCCAACCTACAGAACATGGTGTGGACGGCTTCAGTAGAGTGTAAGAGGCATGTGAGAGTCTCCACAACTCACTTGGGGTGCCTGGCATTAGGGCGACAGGATGCAGGTGGGACAGAGCAAGCACCCCGGGACACGACCGTGAAGTTCCTCACGTCTCAGGAGAAAGACTTTGCGTCTTCTGTAGAAGTTCTAGGGCCTGATTTGGGTTCTGAATAGGTAACGAGTAAATGTGATGGACAGAAGTTACATAGTGCCTGGCCTCCCGCTGCTGTTTGCAAGAGTTCATTCACCGCCATGGGACGATTTCTCGTCATTGAGCTGAACTAGACAGCTGGTGGCCTCTGGACCACTGACACCGGCTCCCAGACTCCCGTGCAGCCAAAGCCAGTATTTCTCCACCTGCTCTCCCATCCCCTGATGATGCTAGACCTCCATGAAGGAGGGTAGCTCCAGGGTGTGCTGCAGGAGACACACTGTGCAATGCTGGAGATGGGGAGCATATTAGAATCTACTTAAGATCCTGAAGGAATTGCTTACATGAGTTGGGGGGAGAAAGCCTCTGAAAACGACTACTGCCAGATCCTGCACTTTATCCAGCTGTTAATTTGCAGGAGAAAGTGGGGAAGGCCATGTTGGGATTTTACTTTCTCTGAACTTTTAATGCAAAAGGGCATTAAGGCAATAAGGGCAATATTGGTGACTTGAATTCTTTTCAAATTTAACTTAATCATTTTAGACATTAATTCTCTCAGGACTTTATCTTTTACTATTTCCTTGGGAATTTGACAACAGCAGGATTTTTATACTCTTATTTGGAGCATCCCTATGCTGCATTTTAGAGTATCGCCATGAATTCTTTGACTTTATTGAGGAGGCTTGGTTAGGGTCTGCCGGACGTGCCGGTGTGTAATTTGGGATGGGAAAGAGAACAGACAGTGGTTTTTCAGATTTGGGGTTGAACTCTGACCCATTTCAGAATCTTATGGGGAAAAATGTCCTGTTGGTCCCAGTGGTCTCCGGAAGGGTCATGAGAAGCAGTGATTAGAATCAGGTCTGTAAATACAGGAGGTTTTATATATTATTAATTAATTAATTAATTGATTGATTTCTCTCATCTCTTCTTTTCCAGTGCCTAGACCAGTGTCTGGAATATAGGAGGTATTCATATAAACATTGAATGAATGAATGAACGAACGAATGGTAGGGACTAGCTCATGGAACCCAATGCCTTGATAGAGTGCAGATCTTCTCCTAACACTGACTGGCCCACAGACTGAACGGTTAAGCCCAGTGGGTTAAGACAGAGGTCCCCAAAGGGGGCAGGGTCACCTCCCAGAGAGCGTTTTGCAAGCATGTCGTGTTTTTTGGGTCACCACAATAATTTGGGGGCTATACCTGGCATTTAGCGTGTAGAAGCCACACTGCAGATCCTATCCTGCAATTCACAGGACAGTTCTGCAAAGTGAAGATTTATTCTGTCCCATGTAACTTTTCAGTGTCCAACCAGACATTTGTGTAATAAAAGTGTTCATTGTCGTGGGATCCCAGAACCTAAATCCATTCTCTCTAGAACACAAAAACATTTTGCATAGTTTTAAGAGGCACCACATTTCCGAGAATGCAGTTACTGTGTGAGTGGAAGGAAGACTGGACTTTGTTTTGTTTAGAACTATTTTTTTCGTTTTTTCACTATTTTGGAAGTTCATATTGCAGATGTTGAGGTTACTGGCATTTAAGTTGCAAATACAGCCTATCCATATTAGTTTAAATTGATACTTTTGGCTTTGCCACGATCCCACCTAGAGGAATCTGACTATTGTATCATAATACAGTTGTAGCAGATCACTTATTTATTTAGGTCTGCACTATTTCATATACTCTCCCTTTATTCCCCCTTTTCATTGCATTTAGTACATTATATTACATTTTTGAAGCTACGTATGAGGGTAGGCTGTAGCATAGATGACCTTCACTTCAGATAGTCAAGGAAGCACCATAAAATACTGGCTATTCAAGTGGGCACGGATTAGGTTGGGAAGATGCTGAGAAATGTTAGGAAGGAGCCATTTCCTTTCCACTAGTTCCATATTTCCCAGCAGAGGAACGTCAGTTAGGGGCACAGCCCTGAGCCCGTTCTGCCATTTCTCTCACTGCTCACCACAAGAAAACTGACTTTACGGCTGGCAGATTGGTGGGTCAAGAAGCCAGGCATACAATGTAGAGCTGCAAGTTCATCCTTCCCTCTTTCTCTCTGGCGGCCCCCCAGCAGGAAGTGCGCTTCTGCAATGTTCCTCCACAATCCAGCTCAGCCAAGCCATGGACAAAGCCTTTCCTGAACCCCCAAATGACTCAATTATACCTACTTCTCTACTTTTGTTCCTTGTTCATATTTATTGTTTTTGTCTGTTGTACAATAATTTATATGCTTATGTGTTGGCTTCCTCCACTTTGCTGACAGCAACTTGGGGAACCCTATCTTTAACCCTCTGTATCTATCCTGTGGGGTGCCTGGCACATCATCATACCACGTGACTCTTTATGGAGTGGATGTGATGTTCATTTCAACAGAAACACTCAGCAAAAACACACAATCATGATGTACTGCAGTTATCGTAGTAACTTTTCAGGTCAACCCTTTCAAAAATAAGAGATATAATTATGAATGAATGATGGTATTGCCATGTTTTCACCTGTATAATGACCTACAGAATTGAATTAAATTAGCTTTTCTAAAAAGTGACTTGATTATAATACCTAAGAAACACTCTATGAGGAATCAAATGTCCCATTTATCACAGAGAATCGCTTTAATACAGGTATCCCCAGGCTTCGCATTCCAAGGACAGTTCTTTGATCTGCCAGTTTGTTAAAAGCTGGAGAAGTTGCCAGTATAGAGAAACTGCTTTCCCAAGAAGGAAAACAAGAGTAGATCTGAACAGAATTTCTTTAGAAAGGAGGGGTGAGGCATTTTATATTTAAGCTAGATAATAACTCCTTCTTTTTGATATTGCTATTTTTGTCCCAAATGACTTGAAGAAATTCAGAAAATTGCTAGTTGCTTTAATAACAGTATCAAATCACACTCAGAAAAGGATGAGAATATCAATCAACCTTCCTCCTAGCAGGACCACACCCAAAACATCCGGCATGAATTTACTTTTATGATCATTTATCTGTAAATCAATTCTTTTTAATGTTTTAAGAAAAAGTGATCCTATAGCCAGCCTGCCCATCTGGCATTACACAAGGGTGGGGGGTGGGGAAATGGATTTGTTTTTAAATTGCATTTCAGGCCCAGTGCTGAACACTCAGGCATACATGATCTTTAACCACAAAACAGCCCTGCAAAGTAGGTACGAGTATGTGATTTTTTTCGTTTGTCTTTTTTTAGATGAAATGAGAAAGAATTGGGGTGGTGAGGAAATTTGTCTGGTGGCAACACTGGGCTAGAGTCCATATTACCAGCCTCTAGAGCTTACGACCCTCTTGTAAAACCGAGGCAGCTCTCACACAGTCTGGAATATCAGCTTTGCTACTGCTCTATTTCGTGTCATTTTAGAAAAGAATTCAACCTGAACCGAAATCCCTCGTTATGTCCAATCTTCCAGGAACTCCCTCTGATCTGGCTTCTGTGTCAATACTTTAGTTGAAAACGGTTGTCATCCAATCTGATGAGTTTTTCCTTCATCTTCACCTTTCTTGGCCTCTAATTTATAATTTGGTAACACTAACCACCCATCCTTGGTGAGAGACTCTTCTCCCTTGACTTTAGGGATCCTCCACTATGCCTGGCTTTTGTGTTTTTTCCACGACTTGTCTGATTCTCACCCTGCATCTTTTGTCCTCTCTGACTGCCTCACGGCAAACCTTGACCTTTGCCCAAGTGGCAAGGAAGCCTGGCTTTCTACCTCCGTGCTGCATTCCTGCAAGAAAACTGACTGCAGAAGTGCTCCTTTGCAGTCTCCTCCTGTTCATGCTGCTATGGGAGCCCTGATCCATCCTCCGCCCACCTGTCTGCCCTGCTGTCCCCCAAACTGAGCCCCCACCTTCCAAAGCATGGTCTCCTCCTAACAGTACTGACATTCTCCTGGTCTCCTGGGCTTGGAGCTTATGACAGTATACAATTAAGTGCTTGGTGCATCTATGACTTTTCATTCCCTTTTTTAAAAAAAAATAATTTCTTTAAAATTTAAAACACTTTTTTAAACTTAAAAGTTAGTCTTGCACTAGGCTTACCATCTCTATCTTTGTACCCTCCTTATGTAAAAGTAACCTCTTCCTCGGGGCGCCTGGGTGGCTCAGTTGGTTAAGCAACTGCCTTCGGCTCAGGTCACGATCCTGGAGTCCTGGGATCGAGTCCCGCATCGGGCTCCCTGCTCAGCAGGGAGTCTGCTTCTCCCTCTGACCCTCTTCACTCTCGTGCTCTCTGTCTCTCATTCTCTCTCTCTCTCAAATAAATAAATAAAATCTTTAAAATAAATAAATAAATAAAAGTAACCTCTTCCTGGGGTCCTGCCTCCAGACTTTCTGCTCACCACCCACCTGCAATGCTGATTCCATATTAGTCTTCTTTAAATACTGCCCTGATCATATCACTCATTGGAAAACCTTCAACTCCTCCTTATTGTCAACTGCATAAAAACTGAATTCATTAATTTGACTTTTTCTTTCTTTCTTTTTTTTCTTTCTTTCTTTCTTTTTCTTTCTTTTCTTTTTCTTTCTTTCTTCCTTCCTTTCCTTCCTTCCTTCCTTCCTTCCTTCCTTCCTTCCTTCCTTCCTTCCTTCCTTCCTTCCTTCCTTCCTTCCTTCCTTCCTTCCTTCTTTCTTTCTTTCTTTCTTTCTTTCTTTCTTTCTTTCTTTCTTTCTTTCTTTCTTTCTTTCTCATTTGACGTTTCAACATTCTTTGTGATCTGAGTATTTCTCCACCAATAATATTAGGCAATTTATTTCTTGCTACTTTTTGGAATATTCTGCTCCAGTAAAGTCAGTCCCTTCACTCTTTCAAGAACATTCATATGCCAACTTCTGTACCTCCCATCTTTTGATCTGCACCCTTGCCTGGAATGCCTTCTCTCCTGACTTGAATAAGTTCTCCTTCACTCTGTGAAGCCTTTCTTCTTCATGCCAGATCATCATGAACTTTCCTCCCTTTTAAATTTGCACATTGCTTTGAGCCTCTATCCAATGCATTAGCTGGCACTTCAATACTGACTATCCTGAACTGTTTATTGTTGATTTGCATACATCAACCATACTTTTACAATCAGATTTAAGCTCCTCATGGGCACAAATCTTGCCATGCTGGTTGTCCACCCCCCCCCAAAGTGTAGTAGTATATATTGGCTGATACTACTTGGAAGGTTTAATATGAATTCAGGGGCATCTGGCTGGCTCAGTTGGAGCAGCATGCAACTCTTGATCTCAGGGTCGTGGGTTCAAACCCCACACTGGGTATAGAGATTATTTAAATAAAAGAAAAAAACAACTTTGAATTCATACAGCCTTATAGGTACAATAACTTAATATTACTGAATCATTAAAAATTGAATGGAAAAGTTTCTTGAGCTCCTTTTAATGGGACTTCAGAATTAAGTTATTGTCTACATCTACAGGTAATATGGAAAGTAAATATACAAACTTCATTTTAGGATTTGCCAGAGGTCTTTCAAGTATCTCTTTCCATACAACCCATCTTTCCATAGATCATCTCTTGACAAAGCATGGATGAACAGGGAATCTTAAAGCTAATGTTAGAAGCCACATGACATTTCTGAGTCACCCATATTAAAGATTAACTTGATATGAAGACAGAGAATCTGTAATGATAAATATTATATCCTTGAAGATTATGTCATTTTAAAAATTAGCAGTACTCAAAATTTTCATGACTCCCTGAATGGCATAAACTGGAACACATCACATTAAAGTCTCGGTTAGAAGACTCCGTTAGGAAATAGGATAGCCTTACCTTTACATAATCATAGATGCATCTTTGCAAAATACTTTGTGCCTCCAGAGCAAATGTACTGAAGGTAAGTTTAATTAGTTTGTTTACAGGTGCAGTGATGAACCAGATGCAGTTTAAGTTCTTGTCATATCTTCCATTGGAGTCAGAATCAGGAGAGGCAAAGGTATTATTTGAACCTGTCAGATAACCACCACATCCTTGCCCAGGCCCTGCGTTAAAACAAAGACACATCACTAGGCAAACCAAAGAGAATAGATCTTAAATTTTACATGGAGGGTTTTAAACAATCACATAGTTTCTATTTTGGTAACACTTGCACAAAGAATGCTATCAGTTGGTGCACCGGGCTTCAGTGGGTTTGTGTGAGTGTTGCTCCCACTTGCATTAGCTTTTTTGTCACTTATTTCCTTTCTGCTCCTGTGAGTCCCCCTTCAGTCCACCTTCTAGTCACCTAGAAAAGTGGGGAGCCGTATTTAGTTTTACATGCATTTTTAGAACTGTTGATGGGATTTTTTAAAAAAGATTTTATTTATTTATTTGACACAGAGAGAGATAGCGACAGCAGGAACACAAGCAGGGGGAGTGGGCGAGGGAGAAGCAGGCTCCCCGCGGAGCAGGGAGCCCGATGCGGGGCTCCATCCCAGGACCCTGGGATCATGACCTGAGCCGAAGGCAGTCGCTTAACCGACTGAGCCACCCAGGCGCCTCTGTTGATGGGATTTATTGAAGCTTTTTCTATCTTTGAAAAACCTAGTTTACAAAATAAAAGTGTTTTGCATAACAAAACCTGTGGAAACCATGAAGATATTTTACTTTTAGGTTCTGCTTTTATGAACACTATCAGATTGAAAACTGAATTTATGAAGAATTTACCCAACACTCCAAGATAATTGGCTCCCAACAAATCTTTTATGTAAATAACCTTTTAGAAAGAGGCTGAGGGGCATTTAACACTACACACATGTAATACTACAGTCCAATTTATATTAAAACACACTCTATATTTGACTTTTTTTCCAAAAAGAAAGGGAAGCTGAAAAAGAACTTTACTGGTGAAAAAAAAAATTCTACTTTGATATAAAAATTTTGAGATTCATAATAAAAATAGAAAAGAGAGATAAACTCTCATGATGACAGAATGGTCAACTATAAAAAAAATATGGAACAAAATCCTCAGAACAGAGGACATAGTTTTGTTCATTTCACAGTCCGAGGCAATACTTCAGAAATGATGTGAGAAGAGCATAAAAGGAAGACAAACTTAATGACGATTTTGAAACCGTTAGCATGAACTAAATTCAAAATAACCCTAGTAGGAATAGGGATTAAGTAGGTGCTCAAAGTAATGTTCATAAAGCTTACATTCTGCACAAATATAGATCATTATTAATTCCAAAATTAAATCTCACTGACATTGGCCTTTATTTGTCTCATTGTATTTATCTGTTAAGGGTGGAAAGATTGCTTGCAACATTAGGGGGCGCTAAGAATTTTGGCCCTGGAGCTTGGCAGGAAATGGAAACAAGGATGGCCCTCCTCACAGGCAAAGGGTATCAAACTTGCCGTGTGGTTTTCAGTATAGATGCATTATTTAGTAGGTCAGGCTGCCCTGTCCATAGCTTCAAGGTCAGATAAAACAATAGATTATTTGCACAGTCAGACTTTTCCTGGAGTTGAAAAGTTTCCAAAGGCCCAGTCCCTGATAAATCCATAGATGGTATATAGGACAAAATTATTCTGAAACCAAAGCAATGCCCAGTGCTGAACCACATATTGCTAATGACTCTGCTCACATGAAATAAGCCTGCAGCCTAAAAAAAAGAACTGGAGTTTGCACTGCTTATATATCCAGTGTGGACTGATTGTTACTTAAGAAAACCACTTAACCTGATTGACGGGCAGATCCGGGAAGAACAATGACTCAGGTTACTAATAAATTGACAAACGTATTTATTTACTAAATATTCGGGGTTTTTTCTTCAAAAAAATTTTTTTAAAGATTTATTCATTTTAGAGAGAGCCGACAGGGGGTGAGGGGCCGAGGGAAAGAGAGAGAATCACAAGCAGAATCCCCATGAGTGCAGAGCCTGATGTGGGGCTCGATCTCACAACCCTGAGACCACGACCCGAGCTGAAACCAAGAGTCAGACACTTAACCAACTGAGCCATCCAGGTGCCCCATTAAATACTGTTTTAATAGTCAGAGAAACATATTTAGTATTGAGGTGGGAAAAGATAAATGGCAGTCCAACAGCAGTGATAAGACGTAGGTAAATAATAATAATACAATTTAGGGGAAAAAAAAAAAACAGGTACCATAAAAGAGGCAGGGAAGTCTTGTGAGTTTTGTAGGAAGGGAGAGATTACTTCAGGCTATGAGGATGTAGAATGTCCAAGGAAGAAGTGACATTTGATTCCGGTCTTTAAGGATAAACAGAACAAGACCATGTAGAAATGGGATCGGTATTGGCAATTCCAGGCGGAAAGAACCTCATAACCAAAGATGCAAGCGGACAAGAATTTACATTATATGCATAGGAAAGCATAATTCTGTTAGTGAACACTATAGAGTCCGTGAAGGGCAAGAAGATTGGGAAACAGGATCGGCTGTTCTGCAGAGGGCCTCATCTGTCAGATCATAGAACTGACCTTGAGATTTTATTCTGTGGATAATGGGGATTGACCTGAAAGGTTTTTGATTAGAAGAGTGATAGGGTCAGAATGCACTTTCTAAACAATTGTGATCTAAAAATGTATCTGGTAGTAGCATTACATGGAAGGGTATGGGACTGGAGGAGACGAGACCAGGAGAGAAGACATGGCCACAGTCTGGGCTGGAGGCAGCAAGGGCAGCAAAGAGTTGGAGGTTTGTATACCAGAAACTGGTATTGTTGGGCTTTAGTCTATGAATGCATCAGCTTTAAAAATTAAATGTTATTTTTAAAAGTTCAGACTACCTTATCACCACTTATTTATTAACTATTACTAATAAATTAATAAGGGCAAGATGACGATTGTATTTGGGTACAGTGACACCATTATACACACTTATTATCCAATTGCACTGCTACCATACTGATGTCATAAGGCACACACACCCTCCCTCCAGGGAACCCAAAAGCAAGAACCCAAAAGTCGTTGGTGTGTGCTGCCACAGACCGACTGGTAGGTTGGACGATCCTTGATTCTTTAGCCCCTCTCTTTGCAGTACATTAGAATAGACAGAGTATGCTTTTCTATCCACTTGATGTTACGCTTGGCCAAGTAACTGGCATGAGGTCTCAGAATATTAACGGTTTTGAAGTAGGAAGAGGTCTTAAAGGGGCTTTGTGTTTTTCGGCTCATGCTCCCATGCTCGATTCATCAAGAGCTCATGTCTTAGGTAGCTGCTGATGGAAGAGAAAGTGGATTCACACAGTGCAGATCTGGACCCAGCCTGAACTGTGAAATCAATCAACCCGTAGCCCAGAACAGGCAGACAAACCAGTCTGCCAATCCATCAGTGATAAAAATAAATGCTAGAGGGATAAGCCACTGAACTTCGGCTGGTTTGTTATACAACATTACTGTGGCCAAAGCCGATCAATACCCAAATAGCTTGTTTGAGTGATTAAACTATAATAGAGCACATTGCTTAATTCATAGAATATACACACGGAATAAAAAAAAAAGAGAATTAACATTATCATCAGACAATCCTGGCTAAAATATTCAAATATTTGAGGTAAGCATAACATTATGTGAATGAATTATATAATTCATATTATATTTGAATAATATTTATGAGTAATACACTATATGAGTGCATAGTCAAATAATTGATATAACATTATATGAGTAAACCCCTTTCAGTGTCTGTTTGGTGCAGGAAATGGTTATAATTGCTCTAATTCCCCCGCTTTAATATTTAAACATAGTGCAACTGCTCTTTGCTTCTGCTCCCCCTACAGCAAATGGAACCATAAATGTATCTCTTTGGGGAAAGACAGAGGTGAATATTAACAAAAGAAGGATCCTTTACCAAAAAGCACTTTGCCACTTTACTGGTTCTATATTTCTATATTTCAACAATAACAGGATATATCAGAAAGAATTCTGTGATCATGAAATAGTTTCATACCCAAGATACTAATATTCATTTGTTATATTGATATTTTTAAATTTCCCTACTGCCCTTTCTAACCAATATCAGCCCTTAACCTTGACATGTTTAGCACCATAAATCCATCATCTTCCTTGTTACTACACACATTCTACCATCCAGCAAACTCCCATCCATCAGCACCTCCTTCAGTCATGTTCTGTCATGACATCCTGTACCCGAGAACAAATGTCACTCTAACCTAGTCTTCCCTAAAATTGGAAACCCTTCTTACAAAAGAGCTACTTCTTTAGAGAAAGAAAATGTTTGGCTAAAGACGTGTTGGAAATATAAACCCATAGTAAGCAGTGAAATGTAGATCGAGTCTACTGAATTAAAAATCGGTAACTGAATCCTAAATTATTTCCCCCCAATAATTCAACTTCAGAGTGAAGCTCAAGCCAAGATAAATCTGACAAAGAAAAATAGTTCTATTATCTAAGAGAAAACATCTTGAAGCCTTTAGTGGAGACAGGTTCATTTCTAAATAGTTATTGGGAGAATGGACATTTTGTGGCTGTTTTATTGAAGTCTTCTAGATAGGATCTCTATCCGTGACTGGACAGTCACTACTTGGACACATGGTGAATGGCAAGCCATCCTTACAGATAAAGATTGGCCTGACTTCGGGCATTTTCCTGTTCCCCAGGGAGCCAGCTGGAGCTTTAGCAGGTAGTCGAAGGAAGCCGACCAAAGCACAGGGAACAGAACATAAACACATTTAAAGCTGGTGCTTTAAGGAAATGGGGGTGCACTCGGATAGCTTCCTTTCTACCACACAGGACACAGGGCTAGAGCGCCATAATCCTTTCTCTGAATAAATCTTGCTGTGATTTTCAAAGCTGCATTATTCAATTGCCCTACAGCCGAGAATTCATTTTTTTTTTAAATTCACCTACGTTAAAGATGAACATGCTCTGTCTTTTTCTCTAAAAGCAAATTGGATTTATTTTTCTACTCTCTAACCTCAAACATGTGTAACCTTTTAGGTATTTTATATATATATATATGTTATGCTAGAAAAACAACGTAATGGGTTTTGTAACATGAATTGCATGTTTTGTTCTTGTTTGTTTTTAGTAACATCACTCAATCTGACTCATTTAAAAAATCCTAATTTGAGGCCCAGCCTAATTTAACTTAGAGTGTGTGTTTAGTCTGGTAATATTTGGGAAGCATAAAACGAAAATACTAAGAGAAAGGTAATTCCAGCAACTAATCAGCAGCTATAGTCACTAGAAAAAGAGCAATATAGTGTATAACAAACTTAGGAGAATTTTATCATTATCTTTTTACTAATTTTGCATTATTTAGATATTACTTTATGTATGCATCATCAGTCCCAGGGCATTTCACTCGAATCATTCTCACTAACTTTGAAATTGTAAAAATGATTTGCTAAGCAAAATAATATGATCATATCAATTGATGCAGCAAAGGATTTAACAAGATCCAACATGCATTCATGATAAAAACTCTCAGCAAACTAGGAATAGAAAGGAATTTTCTCAACTTGATACAGAGCATTTACAAAAACCTACAGCTAACATGATATCTGATGGTGAAAAACTACATGTTTTCATCTTAAGATCAGGAACAAGGCAAGGATATTTTTTCTCACCACTCTTACTCAACACAGTATTGGAATTCTTGCCAGTTAATAGGCAAGAAAAATTATATACACAGACTGGAAAGGAAGAAATAAAATTGCCATTATTTTCAGATGTAGAAAATCCCAAGGAATCTACATAAAAATTCCTAAAACTAGTGAGTTCAACAGAACTCAAAATATAAGGACAATATGCAAAATCAGGCACACTTCTATATACTAATAAGGTGCATGTGGAAACCAAAATTAAAAATACAACTGCTACCCCCTGAAACCAATAGTACACTATAAGTTAACTAACTAGAATTTAAATAAAAAGTTAAAAAAATAAAAGTACAAATACAATTTCTCCAAAGAAAATGAAATCCTTAGGTACGTACTGCATGAAACATATACAGGATCTGTGTGCTAAAAATTACAAAATGTTGAAAGAAATCAGAGAAGACTTAACTAAATGGAGAGACATACATATTCATAGATTGGGAGACTTGACATAGTAAAGATGTCAATTATTCCTAAGGTGATGCATAGGTTTAATGCAATTCTTACCAAAACCCCAGCAAGATCTTTCTGTTTATATTAAAAAAATGCTTACTTTAAAATTTATATGGAAAAGTATAGGCCCTAGAATATTTAAAACAATCTTGACAAAGAAGAATAAATTTGGAGGAATCATTCCACCTGATATTGAGCCTTCCTATAGAGCTACAATAATCAAGACGGTATGACACTGGTGGAGATTTAGACACACAGATCAATGGAATAGAATAGAAAGCAAAAATAGGGACACTGGGTGGCTCAGTTGTTAAGCGTCTGCCTTCAGCTCAGGTAATGATCTTGGGGCCCTGGGATCGAGACCCTCTGGCAGCCTCTCTCTCCCTCTGCTCCTCCCCCCTGCTCATGTTCATGCTCTGGCTCACTCTCTCTCAAATGAATAAAAAAATCTTAAAAGAAAAAAAAAACACACACAGAAATAGACCCACACAAATATGCTCAACTGATTTTTTTTTTTTTTACAAAGCTGCAAACACAATTCAGTGGAGAAAGGATAGTCTTTTTAACAAATATTGCTAGAGCAATTGGACATTGAGAGGAAAAAAAAAACTAACTTCAATCTAAATGTCAGACCTTAAACAAAAATGAGTTCTAACTGGATGATAGACATAAATGAAAAATGTAAACCATAAAACTTTTAGAAGAAACCGTAGCAGAAAATCTTTAGGACCTCAGGATAGGCAAAGAGTTCTTAGAACCAAAAGCATGATATTTAAGAAGGAAAATTGATAAATTAAATTTTATAAAAGTTAAATACTTTACTCTAAGAAAGGTCTTGTTCAGAGTATGAAAAGGTAAGTTATGAACTGGGAAAAAATATTCACAAACCACATACCTTAGAAAGACTACTATGAGGATATATATAGAACTGTCAAAATCCAACAGTAGAAAAACAAATAGTCCAATTAGAAAATGGACAAAAGATATGAACAGATATTTCACCAAAAAGACACACACATGACCAAAAAAAAGCACACGAAAATTGTTCACCATTAGGGAAATGCCAATTGAAACCACAGTGAGATATTAATATACAGCTAGCAGAATGGCGAAAATTAACCCCCCCCACACACAGAGCTCACTATAGAGTACAGCACTCTACAATGGGATGATGGGGGGTAGGAGTGGCCCCAAAGTATGGGCACAGAGAAAGTACAATGACTTTCTAACTAAATGTTAGAAATCAGGTGAAAATGGAGGAGTAGCGTCTTAAATTGCTGAGTGAAAATAAATGCCACACTAGAATTCTACATTCAGAGAAAATATCCCACAAAATTTAAGACAGACTAACACCATTTTCAGGAAAACCAAAACTGAAAACGTTTTTACCAGAAGATTTCCAACAAATAAAAAATCACAAAAGAGAATTCTTCAAAAAGAAATAAATTGGTCCCATAGGAGGCAGAAAAATTGAGGAAGAAAAAAAAAAACAACAGCAATGATAATACACATAATTACTAATTGCATAAAGCAATAAAAATGTTTTGTTTTGTAGAGTTGAAACAACTGACATTAATAGCACAAAAGACAGGAAGTAGATAAATAGATTTAAAATGTTCTAAGGTCCTTATACTTATTATGAAGTGGTAAAAGGACTAATTTTAAATTAGATGCTAGTGAGTCAAGGATGAATGTTGTAATCTCTAAGGTAATCACTTAAAGACGAGGAACAGAATGTATAAGCAATGATTTAAAAAGGAGAACGACAGAAACTGATTAATTAAAGAAAAAAGCCAAAAAAGGATAAAGGAACGTAAGAACAGGTAGGACCAACAGAAAACAAATAACACAATGGGTCCATTTAAATCCAATAATGTTGGTGATTTCATTAGTTGAAAATATATGAAATTCTCAAATTGAAAGACAAAGCAAAACAGAACCTAAATATGTTCTTCATGATAGGAAAAGTTTGAAAGGTTGAAAACTATCCCAAGCAAACACGAACGAAAGAAAGCTAGGGAAGTGATACTAATTAGAAAAAGTAGACATTAAGACAAGAAGCATTTACAAAAAAATTGCATAATGATACAAGTCAGTTCACCAGGAATATATAATTTTAAGTGTGTATGCGCCACACTGCATTGCCTCAAGGTAAAAACAGGCAAAACTCTATCCCAGATATTTCTACTAAGCTTCTAATTCTTCTATCTGATGAACTACAGAAAATGAGCTGGATGTCTTAAATGCACCAAAATCTCCATACCCAAACCCAAAATTATTATGTTCTCCTACAAAACCTGATCCTTTCCTGGTAATTTTGTATTTGGATAGCGGTATCATCAGACAGCGGCAGTACCTTGTTCAAAGACCCCTGTGTCCCATTGATTCTACATCTCTCTACATTTTTTATTTTCACACTGCTCTCATCATCCCCTGCCAAAACAACTGTAATACTTTCCTAATTTTTCCCTGCATAAAATGCTGCCCTTACTTCAAAACACTGTCCATACAGGTGCTAGGATGTGCTCTTTCAAATGAACCTATTAGGGGCGCCTGGGTGGCTCAGTTGGTTAAGCGGCTGCCTTTGGCTCAGGTCATGAGCCCAGGGTCCTGGATCGAGCCCCACATCGGGCTCCCTGCTCAGCAGGAAGCCTGCTTCTCCCTCTCCCTCTGCTGCTTCCCCCTGCTTGTGCTTGCTCTCCCCCTCTCTCTGTGTGTGTGTCAAGTAAATAAAATCTTAAAAATAAATAAAATAAATAAATAAAATGAACCTATTAGATCATAGTACTCTCCAGCTCAAAACAATTCATGGTTCCCTTCTATGTGTACGGGGCCCTCTGCACGTAGCTTCTGTCTCTCTCTGCCGTCTCAGCTCCTACCATTCTCCACCTCATACCCCAAAGCATTATCAAATGATGTGCAGGTCAGTCTGCAGCCTCTGAAATGGGATGCACCTGCAACTTTGTACATGCTTTTTCTTCTCTACAGAATGTTTTCCCAATGAATGTCTTCTCATCTTTCCAAGTTACTACTCTTTATGGCTGAAATTTATGACATGCTTAATGAGTGCCAGGGAAATATTTTAGTTTAATCTCACCACAACCCTATCAGGTAGTCCCTATGAGTTTGTCCATTTCACAAAGGAGATCCTCAAGATGTAGAGAGGAAAAGTGAAGTGTCCAGGGTCAAACCTGTTGGGATGGACAAGAACTGGGTTTGTTCCTAAGAAGTCTTGCTCCAGAGCTTACACTCTTTTAACAATCGGACAATTCAGGATTTACACTCTCTGTGATGCTTTCTCTAACAATCCTGTGTCCTCTATACTCAACACCAAAGTATCACAGGTCCCTTCTTTTCTGCCTCCACTACCCTTTGCACATACTTCTGTCAAAAAGCATTTATTACACCAAATGTACAATTACTTACTAACTCATCTATGTGAATGAACCTCTCAAGAGTAGGGACCTTGTTCAGTTCATCTTTGTATTGCCAGGGAGAAGTTCATTGCCTGCACAGCAAGCAGCTGGTGAATATTGTTGAATAAAAAACGAAGGAATGAATAGAAAATGTAAATCATTATTAGATGGATCTCTGCATCTAGCATATGTTTACATGGGGATTTCTTGGAGTTAAATATATTTCTTGATTTGTAGAGTTGTTGTTATATTATGCACATATTATGTCTATGTACATGTACGTATGTACTTATATCTTTTTTAACAAAATAACATGTTTGTCCTATGAATTAACCTGTTTTTAAAGCTAAGTTAGTTGATTTTTAGCACATATTTGATTGCCAAGAAACAATTAGCAGGATAACAATAAAAATATCACTGAAAGATTTAAAACACTGCCTAAGAGGTAGTATTTTCATAGGAAAATGCTTCTTTAGCTAAAAATTTGCAATGATAAATGATGTTAGATCTATTAGTTAAGTAAATTTAATCTCTGAGTATTAGATTTCAGCAAGCAGAGCAAATTTAATCACTTGTAAAATACAGGATACATTCATGTGCCGGCTCCACTAATCTAAAAGAAGTATGACTTACACCCCATACCTATCAGAACGGCTATTATCAAAAAGACAGGAAAAAGTAAGTGTTGGCCAGGGTGTGGAGAAAATGCAAACTTCTTGCACTGTTGGTGGGAATGGAGATTGGTGCAGCCATTGTGGAAAACAGGAAATTTTTCCAAAGGTAAAAAATAGAACTACCACATGATCCACCAATTCCATTTCTAGGTATTTATCTAAAGAAAATGAATACACCAATTTGAAAAGACATGGACATTCCCATGTGCATTGCACCATTATTTACAATAGCCAAGATAGGGAATCAAAGTAAATGTCCAAAGATGGATGAATGGATCAAGATGATGTTACATACACAAATACATACATACATAGATCCACACAATGGAATATTATTTGGCCATAAAAAATGAAATCTTGCCATTTGCAACAACATGGATGGATCTAGAAGGTATAATGCTAAGTGAAATAAGTCAGAGAAAGACAAATATCATATGACTTCACTTCCATGTTGAATCTAAAATCATAATAAATGAACAAATGAAACCAAACAGACTTACAGAGAGCAAATGAATGGTTACAGGAGTGGGGGAATTGGACGAAATAGGTGAAGGGGATTAAGAGGTACAATCTGTCACTTATAAAATAAGTAAGACTTTGGGATATAATGCACAGCATAGGGAATATAGTCAATAACATTGTAATAACTTTGTTTTGTGACAGATGGTATCTAGACTTATTATGGTAAACATTTTGTAATGTATATAAATATTGAAACACAATGTTGTACACCTGAAACTAATGCAATATTTGTATGTCAATTATTCTTCAATAAAAAATAAAAGAAGTATGACTTTATTTACTTAACATTGACAATTACAAAATCAAAAGTTATAAATTTTTAAAAAAATGTTCTGCTTAGAGAAAGAAGCCTTAATAGCAACGTGCTCTTCAGTCATAAAATAGATTTCGATATAGAAGAGGGAGAATTCATAAAACCAGACCCAGATTCCCATAGCTTTTAATCTTTTTTTTTTTAAGATTTTATTTATTTATTTATTAGAGAGCAAGCGAGAGAGAAACAGCATGAGAGGGGAGAGGGTCAGAGGAAGAAGCAGTCTCCCCGCTAAGCCGGGAGCCCGATGTGGGACTCGATCCCAGGACTCCGGGATCGTGACCTGAGCCGAAGGCAGTCGCTTAACCAACTGAGCCACCCAGGTGCCCCCAGAATCCCATAGCTTTTAAATAAAAATTTAGGGGCATCTGAGTGGCTCAGACGTTAAGCGTCTGCCTTCCGCTCAGGTCACGATCCCGGAGTCCTGGGATCGAGCCCCGCATCGGGCTCCCTGCTCGGCGGGAAGCCTGCTTCTCCCTCTCCCACTCCCCCTGCTTGTGTTCCCTCTCTCGCTGTCTCTCTCTGTCAAATAAATAAATAAAATCTTTAAAAAAAAATAAAAAAATAATTTAAAGAGGGACACAGAACTATGTTTTTGTTCTTGCTGATATATTAATTTACACTTGTGCTATGGATATTTCAACTTTTATTACTTTGGTGGAGACAAAGTGGAGACAGGGATTCCTTTCCCAGTTCTGCTCAAGACTTGCTAAGTGACCTTGGCAAGTTACATAATGTATTTGTGACTTAGTTGCCCAATTCATAAACTAATCTTTATAAGAGAGTACCAATCAGGGTTATATCATAAAAATAAATGCCCAAATTCCTTCATTTTGTTAGAATCCTGTGGTGAGGAATTTTACTAAATTGGAAGCCATAATTTTGGACTAGAAGGTTTTATTTGTTATACAGAGATCTATTACCTTTACATTCTAAGGCAATTATATTCCACTTAACTGTGCTAATTCTTTATCAATATGCCATGCAAAGCCAATAAAACAGATGTGACATTTGTCTGATATTTGTCAACATGAGAAGGATATGTGATTTTATTGCATATATATTTTAGAATTACATTAATATATTATGTATTATGAGCTATAATATGCATATGTGTGTATTACGTATACATATATGTTACATATACATACACAGTATTTCATGTAAATATCAACACTATTTATAATATAAACACTATAGATATATATAAAATATACCATATATCTATATAAATATATACATATTACACAATATTTATATTATAAATATAACATGGCAGAATAATATAAATATAACTGTTTTATAATATAAAATTATGACAAATATTAATATTATAAGAGAACAGCAACTGCTGTACCATACACACTATTTTTGTAGTGGTAGCATATGAGCAAATACACTATTTGGAGCTAGGTACAAATTGGAATGCTGGTACTAGAAAGCAGGCAGTATCAAGGAGAAGATCAAAGTGGAGAAAAGTAGCTCTATCTAGGCCAAAAAGGAACTAAAGAAATGACCTGCCTTTCAGAAAACTCACCCCCACGATCCCTCTTCGTCCCTGGCTCCATTTACCGACTGCCCCAGAGGTGATGGGCGTTGATTAGGAAAAGGGTGAATCTGGGAGACAATCAAACCTGGCTCAAAGCTTGGCTTTGCCTCTTACACACTATTTGACCACAGACAAATTACTTAATCTCTCCACTTCTTATTTCTTCCTCTGTAAAATGGGACAATCCCTGTCTCATGGGCAGTTGTGAGGATTAGATGAGACCATCTAGGGAAAGCCTCTGTCCTACATCTAGCACATAGTGGGCGCTCAGGGACAGGCAGTCACTATCATTATGCCCTGGGACTTTGCGATGTCTTCATTTGGGAGTGAGCAGAAAGTACAACTACCACAAAATTAATAGATTTTTTGGATACCATGACAACAAGAAGAATAGAGTCCCACGGCCCTAATGATGTTTCATTTCTAAACAACTGATTTACAACCAAAGAATTTTTTTTTAATGTTTATTGCTAGCCAGAGATAGTTTGCATTTATGCTCCTGCAAACACTACATCAAAGTCAAGCTGATCCGAGTAAGGATAATAATTATTATTATAGGGAACCTGTGGTTACAAATAATTTAACTCAAAACACCTGGTTTTGAGAACATCTGCGATAAGACTAGATTCCATTTTGAGGAGGGCTGGTGTGGCCTAGGTTAATGCAGGATAATTACTTTCCAGCTCTTGTTCACCCGAATGTTTTCCAGTGTTAGCTTATGATTTACCACTAACTCAATTTTGTCACTCAGTTCGGTCTCCATAATACCATCTGGTTTTATTTTTCCCCAACAACAGCCCTACTCTTCAAACGGGTCATTCCAGGGGGGAGGGGGCATAGATTCTGACGTTGGAATATATTTTAATAAAAATCTTTCCTTTCCTTTTGCTGATCTGGAATTTTACTCCTGTCTACTTGTTTTTGTAAGGTTTTGGTGAACTAAGCATTGCTGTTTTCTTTACTGTAGCCCCACATTCTCTGCTCAGCAAAAAACCCTTTTCAATAAAACCCACAAAGAAGAAACTGCAGCTAACCTTGTCTTTGTATCTCTCAAGGGAAATCCGATCACCAGTGAAAGTTACAAGGCTTAAATAAGTGGGTGGAAATAAACTCAGTCTAGTTTTCTGCAAATGGGTGTACAATTTCAGCTCATCTCATTCTCAGACCTCATCAGAGGGAGCAAATGACATTAAGAGAACAAACACCATTGCTTTCAAGTAATCCCCCCGTTAGTGCTAAACTGAGAATTACTTGAGCAGTGATTTATAAAATTATTCAAGTTATAACTCGACGCTCTTACTGCACTCGTACTTTCAAGAGTAATATGGTTTGGCAGCTTTTATCAGGCTGTTAAGAAGCACACGGAAACATACACATATCAGTATTCAGAGTCCCTGAATGTTCTTAACTTTATTCTTTTACCATCTAGCTACAGAATTTTAGAATGCCTCTCAAAGTCCAAACATAACACCGAAACTGAAACTGAAAAAATAACTAGAAACCAGAGTCTGATTCTGACATGTTGTTATATTTTTCTCCATCTGTTTTGACCATATTTTCCACCGTTAGGGCCGCAGACTCCCACTGCCTTTGTCAGAGATCTCCCCTTTCCTTCTCTCGTCCCCTCTCACCAGCAAACTCAGGTTCAGCTCCCTCAGCTTCCTCCCACTGCTCCCAGGGCCTTCCTTTAGCATGCTGGAGAGACATTTTCCAGATGTTATGGCAGTGGGCAAAAATCCAAGGGCCAGACACACATGACCCAGAGGTTGAGTCTGATCTAATACTCCCAACCAATTCTCTGAGGGCGAAAGTGATCCAATTTACTACCCCGAGTCACAGCAGAACTATATGAACCATGATTGAGAAGGAGGTACATCTCGATACAATACAATGTATAGTATATCATTTATATTACATATAAGAGAATTAATTATTAAGTAGGTACAATGTGTCCACCTATTCTTTAATGCATTCACACAGCCTGTTAATATTGATGTAGTATCGATACGTGAAAAATTTAGCTTTTGATTTCAGATTTAGGTTATAAAACATACTTTAGGGTTTGCTGGTTAGACTTCAGTGCAAAGTGAGTAAGAATGAACAAAACAATCATTACTCCATGGAGGGGTCCTCTTGATGATAATGACCCCAGCTGTACATACTCCAGAGATAGGGTGGGGCAGGTCATGGAGCTTTACAGAAGCCCAAGACCACAGCATTATTTTCTGATAATGTAACAGTCTTCCTCTTGGACATCTAAGGAACTTTACAGGAATTAGCTACTTCATCCCCGTTGTATTCTTAAGAGAAAGATAGTGGTAATTTTTCAAACTGATCTTCTTTTTAGCAGATAAAAACTGAGCTCAAACATGCTAAAGGGCTTTTCTAAAAGCATCTTACCGGACAATGATGTAATGGGATGATTAGGTCATAGTCACCTGCTTTCTAGTCTACAGCCCCTCCCATATGGGCACGTTTCCATCCTTGTGGAGCACGATTTATTTTGTTCTTGTTAAACACGTACTTTGGTATTTTTGCCTTTGCCTCACAGCAAGGTCTGTGAGTCTAATTGTACTGCCACCTGACTTGTTCCCTATATGGCACTTACCCGAGGAAGGGACAGGCAGTGGCCCTCATCCTCCGCACATGGACTGTGGACAAGAGGGAGCTGGGAGCTTTAGTCACACGTTCAGTGTCTCCAGTCTCTAGTCACTGACACCCCCTGTCATGATATTGCCATAGTCTCCGGGTGACATCACGTCCTTGTCCTTCTAGGAAATGTCATCCTTAAGGGTCACTCTTTACTCTCTCCTTGGCTACTCACTGATCCAAAGGCCTACCAATTTCATACCTAATCAGGCCAGGGTCAGTTTCTGACCCTGACATTTTGCTAAAGTGTTATAAACACATTACTTTAAAAAACAAATGGAATTACCACGGTACTACACAAATTATGTACTTTAAATCCCCGATCTAATCAAATAGCTAGAAGCTTGGTGTCTAATGTGATGAGCGTGTCATGACTAAGACTGACTGAGCAGCACTCTGACATGAGACCAGGACAGGAAGAAGCAACAGAGGCTGTGGAAGTTTAAAAACATGTTTGCAAGTCTGAAATGCTTCACAAGACACACATGTAAGCACAATCATGGCCAAAGTAGCCCCTGGGGATCAAGGAGGGGCAAAAACTCAACGAGCAGAAATTAATAGAACAAAGGGTACTTATAAATGTCAATTCTGCACTAGACAGTGTTCCCATTTCAGCCAAATCCACAGGACTGATGGCTTTTTAAACTTTCTTAGATCCTCGATACCACTGACAATCAGACAAATCTCACTCTCTTGAGAAAAACACTCAGATAATTTCAGAGTTTCACAGATCCCTAATGCCTGGCATGATCACTTTGCTGGTCATCTTCTCTCAGGATCAATTATTCATAGAATGCTGGAGTGCAGGGGGAAAGGAGATTCACTTTATAGTTAGATATTAGCCCCTGTAAAGGGCCTGCCTTGCTTTCTCTGGGCCTTACATCCTACGCATTATGGTTCTTTAATACAGAAGTATTAAAGAAAGGACGAAACTTGAAAGGACGAAACTTAATTTCGTCCATGAAATTAAAGGACGAAATTTAATTTCCCTACATATTTACTAATTAACAACAAACCATGGGATATTTGCCCCAAATTTGTTCGGACCCATTAGCAATACAAATGAAGAAGGAGTTCACCTCAAAATCACATAGTTACATGAGTGGGCTCTCCACTGACTTCTGAAAAACTGAAGCAGATGTATATAAAGTATTGTCAAATGTATCATCTAAAAGGCAAATTTGCAAAACTCTAGTGTGTTAGTCAAGATGAACTAAACTGGAATGTCACAGACTAAAATGGTCTCTTCACAGCAATTATTTGCTCTGTGAAAATACTGTTTTCCAGGCTGAACTGACAGTTTTGGACATCCACTGTCGAAAATTCATGTGACTATTGAAAACTCACTGTCGGGTCCACAGAGGTGCTCTCCCCTTTCTATGGGAAAGTGCAGTGGTTTTAAATGGATAAGACAGAAGTGAAAGGTGCATCCAAGTGGTCAAGTCTAAGCTGTTGTTTTTTTAAATCCAGATCTATAACTAAAAGAATTCAATCTACTCTTAATTGCTCTTTCCCCTACTTCCTTACCATAAACAAACAAAAAAAACAAACAAAATTGAAAAGTTTTACAGAATGACCAGTAAACTTATATGTGTGGCTTATATGTGTGGTCTTGAAGGCTTTGTGAGACCAAAGCAATATAAAAAGGCAACACCTAGGTTTTCAGCAAAAAAAATTACCGTTAAAGATTACTCAAAATCCCTTTTGAGGGATTTTGAGATATTTTCAAGTGTCTGAGAGCATTTATAGAGATGAAAAAGAGGCAAAAGTCGTCATCATGAAATGCAGTGATCACACCACTCTTGACAATCAATGACATTCCATTTCTGCTCCTTGCACTTGAACCCTTCCTAGAACTGTGACCAGAGGAAAACAGTAATTGACCGAAAGAGCCCAGTGCTCATACATGAACAATGCATTTGACAATATAAGAATTTCCCTTCTGTGCCACTTTAGTTCAGTAAAATTATAATAAGTCCAAATGCCTTCTTTGTAGCTCAGAAAAACAGTAATTAATGAGGCTAGGGAACGCTGACTGACTCACTCGGGAAGCTTCATGCAGATGACAACAGTGGAGAGCATAAGACTATTTCAATGGTCATGTGAGAATATATTAGGAAAAAGAAAAACAACTTGAAAGCAGGTAACAAGAGCAAATGCAAATATATGTCATTTGATTCTAAAGTCTGTGCTAAAGGCAAGAATGTATGGGTTCTTTTGTGCAAAAATCTCCAAAGGAAAATGAATTTTTCTTTCAAAATAGCTTCTGTGTTTTGTACGCCACCTCACTTAGGCAAATTCTATTGAGGCAGCACTCCTGTCTGCCCCTGAGACGTGCTTTCAAGTGATGTTGATATAGCTAAGTAGGATAGGTGGCAGGGTGGTTTTCTGATACAATTTGCCATGATGTCTATGTTTTATCGGGAAGCTTTCACAATACAAATGTCTAATTGCTTCCCTTAGAAAAATGCACAAAAAAGTAAAACATCAAATGTAAAGAAAGCTTAAGGTAAGCTTGGCTTTGGATCAGAGGGATGAGGGTGATCTACAGCATTCTACTTTCTCAGTTTCTCTTAGATGCTTACCTTTCCTTCTGTTTCTACTCTCACTGTGTCAGTTTGAACCTTCAACCTTTGCCATCCGGAATTCTGTAATGAGCTTCTTCTCAAGTCATAGGGTCCCCCTGCCCCAACCTTCCTCCACCCTGCTACCACTATCATCTTTCCAGAAGCCATGAAGTTTTTACTTAAAATTTTCCCAAGGCTCCTCATCATTTTAAGGACAAAGTCAACACAGGTCATGAGGCCTTCTCTCTTGATGGGGCCCTTGCCTGCTTTTAGGCTAAACTGTCGTTTCTGTCAGTGGTAAAATGAAGTTCAGGTCTCATTAGAGATGGTTGTGTAGGGAGACTTTACCTTTGTATACCAGAGAGGTATATTAGGTGAGTGATATTTTTAAATCAAAATATATCATATATAATTTTTAAAACCAAAACTTTATGTGACATATTCTTTGAAATTTAAATGAAAAGCAACTTTAGTCAGGTGAAAAAAAAATAAGTAAAGCAGAAAAGTAACAGTCATGAAAAATAGATTTACATATCCCAAATTCTTACCCAGTGTCTGCCGGAAAGATACTTTCCAACCTCTTGCCGTTTGAAATGAATCAGTCTTGAATACCAGAAGCAAACTATGATTGCTGCTCCTAACATTTGGTGGAAGCTCGGAACCACAGAATTTGCCGAGAAGGGGATCACTGATGTTAGAACCATCATAAATTGCCAGGTAGTCTTGGGAGCAAAATGTGGAAGGAACCACATCAAAGTCACTAAACCTGTAGAATGAACCTTGTTAATACTGATGTTCTCCATTTGAATTTCCATTACATTATACCCTTCATTCTTGTAAAAACAAAAACAAAACAAACGAGACAAGACAAAGGCTAGAAGCAGAACATCCATGCTTTACTTGATAGCAAATACTAGAAACAATATGCTATTTTACTGATTTGATGGCTATAAGCAAAAATTCACATTTAAGGTTGTTGTAGTTGTTACAGGAACTTCACCACATATCTCCAGCACTCTGCTTTCCTGATATTTGAGAGAATTGCCCTTCTGTGCACACTCTGAGGTTCTACATGGCCTTAAGACTTGTTTGGCCATAGAAATATAAGCAGGAGTGATACCTATCCCTTTTTGGAAGACATTTTTAAAAAATTACTACTCAGTTTGCCTTCCCACTGCAGTGATGGATCACAGATTCAAATGTAGAAATGAAGCTTCCATCAGCCTGGGCTGCTAAGTGACCAGGCCACACTGGACATACTCATACAGGTGAGAAATAAACTCACTAAGCTACTGTGCCTTGGGCATGTTTGTTACCACTTGTAACTATCCTGACAGATACATCCTTAACTTCACTTTTCTGGCCTGAGATAATACTTTAATCTAAGGCCTATGCTCTGTTATGTCAAGTAACTATTCCCAGAGTTCCCAAACAAGCAAGGCTTTCTACATGGTTTATCTTTAGGGCTTTAGGATGGGTTTATGATAAATTATTTTTTCTTAAACCTGTTTAAATTATTTGATATCCTGCCCTCATTTTTGTAGGTTCTTCTGCTTTCTCAGTTGTTTTTTCCTTTTTGCTAGCAGCTACAATAATAACATATAATACAGAATAATTTGTGGGGCTCCTGGGTGGCTCAGTCAGTTAAGTGTCCGGCTCTTGATTTCAGCTCAGGTCATGATCTCAGGGTCGGGAGATAGGGCTCTGCGCTCAGCACGGAGTCTGCTTGCCCCTCTCCTTCTGCTCCTTCTTGCACTCTCTGTCTCTCTCTCTCTGTCTCTGTCTCTCTCTCTCTCTCAAATAAAATTTAATACAGAATAATTTGAAAATATCTAATTTGAAAATTCCTTCTAAGAGCCTTGAGGAAAAAAAGGATCTGCAAAATTTTTATAAAGCTTTAATTAGTTCAATTTTTTCAAACTGATGGTTAAGAACAAGACGAAAAATTCTTTATTTTCTTCAACCACATGTAATATTTAATGCTCTTGTAAAAGAAGATGACAGGACAGTAGCTAGATAATTTCCAAAAATACTACATCCATTTTTTATTCTCCTTGGGTAACACATTTATTTTCTACAACATGAATCCATAAAGAAAGATAAAGATTTGCATTTCCAAGAGGACTCAAAGCTGTTTTGGCTTTTTATTTTTTATCATTTTTCTAGAGCACAGAAGATTATCTGGAAAAGCCCATTGATAGGAAAGCTTATGTTGCCAGTATACTTTGAGAACACTGGTAGAAGAATTCATGTTTTACTAATGTCTACAATTTCTGTAAAGCCTGGGATAATATCTGTTTTATAGAATGTAGGTTCTTAGAAAGAGTATAATAAATTTTCCAAACATGCTGATATGAACTTTGACTATGATGAGCCCAGGGTCCACATAGGAAACAGAAATACATGTTATCAAAACATACAGTATATATATCACCTATAATCCTACACATGTAGAAGCAAATCCTGTGCCACCATGGCACGTGACAAGAATGACCTCTTATACTGCCATTCTAGGCAGGTGATCCCTTCATAGGCCTCCTGCTCTGGACCATCTGGCATTTTTTGTTTATTCTTTTATCCCTTGGACTTAAAGGACTTTTTGGCCCTTGGGGCACAGCTTCCTTACAAATAGTCCCGGGGGAGATCTGCAGATTTCTTCAAGGTCCAGCCTCTAGACCGCTTACTGTCTGGTACAGGAACCCAATCAGGCTGGATGAGACTTTAACAGTCCAAAGACCCATTTGACATATGAGGTTTCTAGAGACAAACAGTGGAGAGTATACAATTTTTACGGATGAAAGTGATCCCCATTTAGTGGGGAGGTAGGTAAGAAAGATTCTAGCCCATCTCGACCTTCTATAAAAAATTCTAGATTGCTGTGAGCTACATGAAATTTCGGAGTCTTCTGCCATATGCTGTATATCACTGAAACACAAGAGTTACAAATACATCATCTCAGATGAATGTGGTTTTGACCTTTATCACTGATAATGGAGGTTATATTCCCTTAATCAATACTGTGGGGAGTAGGTAGGATTAGGGGAGAGTTTTACTGATGATGTAAGCAATATCGTCTAGCACTAGTTTAGAGGGGTTCTGATATATGAACAAATACATTCCTTAAGTAGTCAGGAAACACTTGCCCTTCAAGAGATAGCATAGGGAAATATTAAGGACATGGCTTTGGGATAAAATACGATGTGAATTCAGATTCTGACTCTTCATTTAATAGCATATCACATTGAGAAAGTAATTTGACCCATCTGAGCTTCAATTTTCTCATCAGTAAAATGGGTTTAATAATATATGCCTCATACAACTGTTTAAAGAATGAAAGAGAATTATGGAAAGTACCAATTAAAGTTCCTTGTACATAATAAGTGCCCAAAAAAATCAAATACTTTCTCTTGCTGTTCCCAAGACAGGCTTATAATTTTACAACCCATTATACAAAGCTCCTTTGAAACTGTTGGAAAATTAAAACTCTCATTTTCACCGATAGAGTGCCTGTTTTTCCCCTTAATCCCTATTGGCCTGTATGGAGGGCAGGACACCTGGATTTATACTACCAAACAAGAACTTCCCTCTCCCTTCCTCGAGGTTCTCTTATATACCTCCTGCAAGAATCAGTGTTCTTTATTGTAAAGGAATATCTTTTCTGTAAGTGGAGCTGAATCGACCGTAAAGAAGGTACATTTGTTTTACATACTTGAGCTGAAGCACTCTGTCATCTCTACCAATGATGGTGTACGAACAGTGTATGTTGTTAGGGTAGTCCGAATATGAATAGGCGGGGCTCTTGATGACCCCAGTGGAGAAGTTGAATACTCCACCACAGGCTGCAACAGAAGACAGAAAACAATTATTACTCCAAGTGTAAAAAAATAATTTTGAGATATTCATTACTATTGTACCTTTTTCCCTAAGAGAGATACCAACCATTTGTCTTAAAGAACTTAAATCTCCCTTCATCATTGTTTACAAATAATATTGATTTTTCCACTAAGGTCGGGGGGAAGAGACAGTAAGAGAGTAGAAGCAGCAGAGAATATTTTAAGGAACATCTTGCAATGGAATAAGTCTGGGTCAAATTAATGACCAGAATGAAAACAATGAGAGAGAACATTTCATGTGTGGGGGTGTAACTGTCCATTCCCTATATTTAACTGACAGGTTGAGAGAGATGACAGAGATAACTGGAAGCTGAGAAAGGCACACAGAATCCAAGGCAAGTTGTGAGCATCTGGGCCCAGGAAGGACTGTGATCTGGAAATCTTTAATATAGATTAAAAATCTTAAATATAGAGTTTCCTCTGTCAAGACAGAGTATTATAATGTGAAGTGTTGGAAATAGTTTTTGGAACTTTCAAGTTTAATTCCCTTTGTGGGCTCAAATGCATAGCTTTGGGGTCCTTTGTATTTCCGTTTAGTTGTGAGCCTGGTAAGGACTCTATTTGCCCAAATTTGTATTACTGGTCCTCAGCAAGCCCAAGGAAGCTAGTCCCACCCCCCGCCCTGACTCCAGCAATCAACGGCCCAGAGCCATTAGTTGTTTCTATTAGTCAATAAAACCACAGCCATAAAATGACAATAAGACCCCATTATAAAAAATGTAAAATTAGGATTATCTTTGCTTGGCTTTACATATAAGGAGGATGAGACTATGCCACACAATGATGGAAAGCACCCCACTCATTGCGGTGAGAAAAGCTTCTATTTATTTTATGATTCTAAAATTATAATGTTAGTATATTTTGATGATATTTCTATGGTTTATACACTGTCAGTGGACATATTCCATTTACATCTCTTAAAAATGATAAACAAATTGTGGCTACCATTTAAGGTTGTTTGTAGTTTGTTTATATTCCCTCAGGTAAGCCCACATTTCGAGGAAGGCTCTTCTCTATACACCCATAAGTATTCATGTGCTCAGACCCCTGGGGACAACTGTAGAGAATTAAAAGTTAGATTTGTGTAGCCATTATTCTATTTCAGCTTACACACAATTATGTGGTCTCTGAAAGCTTATCATTGCCCAAGTAACTTCCAAATTTGTATATTGTCAGGATTTGAAATCTTAATGTCAACACTCTTTAAATGGCATTCTCATTGTAGATATGGTAAACCTTACATACAGTATTTTGGGAAAATGAGAGATTAAAGAGTAGAAGATCATAAAGCAGCATGCAAGTCTCCAAAACACCAGTGGTACCAAAAGAATAAAACAAACCAATGCTCTTCTTTATTTAACAAGACAACCAGGGGAAGGAACATTCACTGTGCCCAAATCTCTTCTGTTTGTGCCCACAGACCTATGGAGCCACACACAATCACACTTTCTAAATGGGGTCAGGACTCAGGTAACAGCTAACGTGAATGAAGTATAAAGGCCTTTTTCATGAATAAATAGTTTCAAGTCTTCTTTGTGGATGGGAACAGTAATTTATTTGAAAGAAAATGATTTAACTTTAGTAAGTGACTTTGGTCAAGTAAAGACAAAACAAAACAAAGCTTTTGTCAGATGTGTGTGCCCATTTCACTGAAACTGGGATGATGTGGTAAAAATGGTCAGTAAGCTAACCACGCTTATTGCAGGAGAGGAAAAGATTACTGAAAATAGGGAAATATAATCTATGATTTTCAAATACACAATTAAATGGTCTACAGAGAATGAAAAGATCCTAGTAACTACAAAGGCTTTTGCTCAATCCAAGACTTGTCCTCTCATTTTGCCTTTGAAATAGAAAAGTAGTAAATTATAACATAGCTGAATACATTAATCTTTTCTTTTCCTTTAGACCTTGTGCTTTGTGTATATTATCAAAAAGTCCTTTCCTACCAGAAGATTATAAAGATATTATTTTCCATTTTTTTCTAAATTTATAAGATACTGCTTTTCACATTAGCAAAGTGACTTGGAGAAATGAGACAGGCATCTGGATAGTCCAGGCCAAAAAGATACCTTTACATAACGTACTACCAACTAAAGACAGTAGGAACATTCATTCTAACTTAAATTATCAACATAAATCTCAATCTTCCATTTGATTTTCAAGGAGTAGTTCTAGCTAAAGTTCATGAAGAAGATCTTCCCCATTTTTTTTTTTTTAAAGAAAATGCCTGAGTATTTTGGGACCATGCATCTATTTGATCATTTTTCCCCTTAAAGTGCCCAAGTCTTAAAGCTGGTGATGTACGAATCACAATTAAAACTCCTTATGGGAATTACTCAAGACAAGAAGTAAATTCCAGACTCTATCATTGTGGTTACTCACGGGTGATCTTATAGTTAAACTTGAATCCGAGGTCTGTGGTGTGAGCATTAGAGTAGAAGTTGAGCAGCACGGGACCTAGGATGGTGACAGGAGACAGGATCTCATCGCCACATATGGTGGCAAAAGGCATGGAAGAGAAGTTGGTACCCCTGATAAGGTGAACACCATCATTGGCACAGCTTCCAGTTATGGCTGAGCGAGCTGAATGGAGCATGGAAAGACCAGCATTATAATCAAGAGCAACACAAGTGATCAGTGCTATACATATTCAGACAAAAAAAATGTAATGAAGATTCATGCAATTTACATAGAAATTAAAATGAGAGTCAAGAGCTCTTTTGCTAAGTTGCTATTTAACTTGGTGTCCTGATGAAACAGTGTTTACCCTAGTTATAAATCAAGCGTGGGTCTGAGAAAACAGGTAGAACTTCACAATAGATAAATCCTGCTTTCAAATAATCCAGAATTTTCTTCCTTTATAAGATGGCTCCTTTAATTCAGTGATATATAAATGTCCTGCCAGGGAATTTGGTGCTATGTGAAGACAAGATTTTGTTGTAACATTGGAATGTACTGGTGGCATGGAGTGGGGATGGGGGCAGAGGCCGCTAAATACGCTCCTCTGCTCAGGGCAACCCCACACCTCCCTGTCTGTCCTCCCACCACCACAAAAATCACCCAGCCCAAAATGTCAACAGCACTGCTTTGGCAAAACCCTGCCTTAACTTAACACTTATATACAGATAAGGGACTCCTACCATGGAGAGAGAATTAGAAATTCCTCAATGTTTACTGAACAATATTTTTAAATGTTCACACAAACAACATTAGCTTGAGTTTAGTGACCGTTCAATATTCATCATTGTTTTGTCTTCTGATTATATATGTACAGAAATATATACTCCAACCCATTCCAAAGAGAAATACAAAACACAATAAACCAAAAATTAAAAAGACTTAGCACTGCACCTTATGCAGCCGTTTTTACAGGTTAATTATACTGTGAAAACATTAATTGGGGTCATACTATGCATCATCTTTTGTAACTTAATTTTTTATTAACATAAAATAACATAACCATGTATTTTATGCGATTATTCTTTTAAAACATTAAATTAAGTGCACACATAAAATTCTAACGTATAGATGCACCATATTAAGTTCAATTAATCCCCTATTGCTTGCTAATTCTATCTTGTCCATCTTATTTTGATTAAAACTACTGTTGAAACATTCTTGTATATAGATATTTGCTGAAGTTTCTCATTTCATTAGGATACATTTTTATTTATTTATTTATTTTTTTAAAGATTTTATTTATTTATTTGACAGAGAGAGACACAGTGAGAGAGGGAACACAAGCAGGGAGAGTGGGAGAGGGAGAAGCAGGCTTCCTGTGGAGCAGAGAGCCCGATGCGGGGCTCGATCCCAGGACCCTGGGACCATGACCTGAGCCGAAGGCAGACACTTAACGACTGAGCCACCCAGGCGCCCCTAGGATACACTTTCAGAAGCTGAGTTACTGGTACTAAGGTAAGATTCTTTTTCAGGTTTATCAAATGGCCTTTGGAAAGGTGTTTTTCGATTCACCAAGTGCCAGGACACTTGGGGTATCTGACATTTTCTCCAATTCTACATTTTCAGCCCCCTGGGGACAAATCCTGCCTCATTAACAATCACGCCCCATTTAGTCCTCTCTCTTTACTGCTCTCCCAGCCCTCGGCAACCACTAACCTACTTTCAATCTTTATGGATTTGTCCATTCTGGGCATCTCATATAAACAGAATCATATAATATGCAGTCTTTTGTGACTGGCTGCTTTTACTTAACATGATGTTTTTGAGGTTCATCCATGTTGTAGCATGCATCAGTACTTCATTCCTTCCAAGGCTGAATGGTATTCCATTGTGTGGACAGACCACAGTTTGTTTATCCATTCAGCAATTAATGGACATTTGGTTCATTTCTACCTTTTGGCTATTACAAATAATGTTGCAATGTTCACGTACAAGGTTTTGTGTGGATATACGCCTTCGGTTCTCTTGGGTACCTAAGCAGGAGTGGAATTGATGATTCATATGGCAACTCTATGTTTAACATTTTGAGGACATATCTGACTATTTTCCAAAGAGACTGTACCATTTTACCGCCTCACCAGCACCACAGGAGGGTTCCAATTTCCCACATCATCACCAACACTTGTTATTATCTGTCTTTATTTAGCTATCTTAGTGGGTATGAAGTGATAGCTCATTATGGTCTTAATTTGCATTTCCCTATGACTAATGATATTAAGCATCTTTTCATGTGCTTATTGGCCATTTGCATATCCTCTCTGAAGAAATGTCTATTCAGACATTTTAACATTAGGTTATACATCTTTGTGTATGTGTAAAATGGCTCTTGCCATTTTAACATTAGGTTATACATCTTTTATTGTTGAGTTGTAAGAGTTCTTTTATATTCTGGACAGTCGCATGGGCATAAATTTCTATTTCTCTTGGGTAAATACCTAAGAGTAGAATTGCTGGGCCAGAAATTATAATTCTATGGATGGCCATAATCATAGTCATTGTTGTGATTTTTTATAGAACCCCACTATCCTAAGCACTGTTGATAGACTTATTGATTACTTCAAGATAGGATGTAGGACCCAATCTAAGCCAATCAGATGTGTTCAAACTATAACTAAGAGGGAGTCAATACAAGAAGCCAGAGATGTTCAACTTGGAAAACATCAGCAGCTGTCCCCTGACATGTGAAGGAAGCCAGGCTGTAGAAAGTTGTCATGCAGAAAGCAACAAAAAGAGAAGGGGGAAGGAAAGACAGCATTCTAAAGGATTCTTGTTCCTGCTTCCACTTGTTCTGGAAGCCCATGACCCCTTCTTGTTTTTAAACCTTCCATTAATGAGATAAGATAACCCAGTATTCTTTTTATAAACTCTATTTTGTATCAAAGCTAACCTGAAGATAATCTATCACTTTTAACTGAAAGAATCTTGATGAAAACATTTTATTTTCTTAACATATCTGTACCTTAAAAATTCCCTTCTCTTTTTTGGATATATTATCTTAGAGAAAATCTTAGGAAGGCATTTGGCTCCTTAGCTAAGCTTTTTTTTTTTTTAAGGTTTTATTTATTTTTTGACAGAGAGAGAGACAGCGAGAGAGGGAACACAAGCAGGGGGAGCAGCAGAGGGAGAGGGAGAAGCAGGCTTCCCGCTGAGCAGGGAGCCCGATGCGGGACTCGATCCCAGGACCCCGGGATCAAGACCTGAGCCGAAGGCAGATGCTCAACCGATTGAGCCACCCAGGCGCCCCCTTAGCTAAGTTTCTATCCAACATAAATCTTAAGTATCAATTCAAGATATACTCATGAAATTCACCTCAAAGAATTTCTTCATTTTGAAAATCCTGGAATAGAAATGCTTCTAATTGGGCATGAATCTCCAAGTTACAAATGTGAAACACTTACCTTCAATGACCATACCATATAAACAGAAGCAATAGTTGTTGGCAAAATAGGACAGAAAAGAAATACATTAAACTCAGATTCATGGTTTGGATTCTGTCAAATTATGTACCTTAATTATAATCTCTGAACTTGTCCTCTAGACAACAAAAGTTTTACTGGAATTTTAAAAAATTCAGGGTAAGTGAGTCTGAGAATCAAAAAATATTATGCATTAGCCATAAAAATATCTTTAGCTAGTAACAATAATATAAAATTGTAACAGCAAAATCACAGAATAAAAGGAAATATTGCTGATGCTAGATAAAAAGCTTGGTTCCACTTTGATCAAATGGTTTGCTATGCAGATATCCATTAAGTATTAGAGAGTTAGTTTTTAAGTTGTTGACATAATGACATAGACTATCACAGTGGTGGTTTTCTTAGGAAATTATGGAAAGGTTGTGAACCATAAGGTAAAGTGTGTCATATACTTGATCATGTTTCCAAAATATTAATTAAAGGAACTAGTCCAGTTCTAGAAAGATCATGAGATAGCAGTGGTATATCTATATCAACACAACCAAAACTCATTAAGTGTTCACAAAAGATCCGTATTCAACAATAAGGAAGTTGGGCGGGGAGAGGCAGAAGAAGTTGAGAGGGGATTTTATCTCTCTCTCTCTCTTTTTTTGTTGTATATAGCAAGAGAGTATCAAATCACTACACCAATCAAAATGATCTGCTCATTCACAAAGCCTGACTCAATAAATTGTGAATGTTATGATATTTGGCAAGTTGCTTGATGGATTAAGACATTCCTATACCCTTTCCAACAGTCATTTCTTTAAAGTAGGATGTCCTTCCAGATTTTGTCCATAAAAAGTCAAGTATTACATAATATCAGAATTTGTAAAATTACCTGAAGTCTAAGACCATAAAATTATCTGAAGTCTAAGAATCAAAGTTTAGCATAAACAAGGTAATATGCAATATAACTATGTCAGCAGGCATAAAGTAATTCACACATATATATCTTTTTCTCAAGCTCTGTTTATCACATCACAAAGAGATCAGCGTGATTCTTCAATGACAAGATACTTGGTGACAAAGACCAGAGTCATCAGAAAATAATGATATTAAACACTTTTCCATAATCGTAGGGGGAACCAATTGAATACATGATCAAAATATACACAAAACTCTCAAGTAGAATATAATTAAATGCAACTAGCATGATTGCCTTCTAGGGAGAAAAAAGAACTTAGTCAAGATTTGAAAAAGTTCTTCAAGGATGGAGATAAATATTAAAGTTGAGTTTATGGCAGAGAGGTAATAGCTATTAGACATATGAGAACCTGTCAGGAAGAGAAGCAACCTGAGACTGAATGATACATTCTCCTTGGACTAGAGCCCATGTCATGAGAAAAGGAACTCCAGTCATTCTTAATTCTATCTTCAGTAAGTAATTTGATGTATATTTACCACTGAAATCTCTGAGGTATGAAGCTACCCTCCGGATTTGTTTTTATGATTATTTTCCATCCTTCTAAAAAACTTTAAGAGATGTTTATTGTTTGAAATGGGTAAGGCTCTATCTAGTGTACTGAAATATAATTTTTATCATATTCCTCTAGTCTTTATTACAGAGCAATGTTCAATTCTGAATTCCATCACGATTCTAAGAACTTAGAACTGAAAGGAAACCAAGAATGAGTAACTCAGCAAATAATATAAACTTGTCAAATTTAGGTTCAGAGTACAATTTTTCTCTAGAGCCATAGATAGAGAGGCAGAGATATCAGAGAGGACTAAGAGATAGGGGGAAATCATTTGGGTTGGAACATTTTAATAGTGTAGATAAGATAAAGTCTTTTCAGTAAAGCAGCGAAGGGCTCTAGGGAGAGGTACAGGAATTAGGGGGCAGCAATGCCTAATTAACAGTAGCTTGGAGACTGGATTGCTCAATGGAGGAATGACTGACTGGGATGGGGAAGACTGTGCCAGTGTAGAACTAAGCTCCAGAGGCTGTGCAGACCAAAGTCTCATAACACAGGCAAGCGAGGAATCCACATAACTAAACTGTCTCCTCTAGTGCTTGACCAATTTGAATAAATAAATCATCAATAGGAACTATTTCAAAAGCAGCACTGCCCGATGCTTTCTAAAATAATAAATTGTGAAATGTGCCTACATTCTTATTTCTTTACAAACAGTTAAGTAAAGCAAAGAGAAGAAATGGTAAGTAGCTAGGTAATGCCATTAAAAAAAAAAAAACAGATTTCATGGTAGGGGGAATGTAAACTAAGACAACTGACAAAACCTCATTCTTGGTGGGGAAAAGAGCAAAAGGAAAATTCTAAAGCTGAATTTTCTTTTCTTTTCCAGCTATAATAGCTTTATAGTAGGTATAACCTCTAAACCAGGACTTCTGAGTAAATTTTTTAAAAGTCAGGCGAATATTACCAAGGACTTCCCCTCTGGCTGCTCTGTTAATCTAGCCCTATTTTTCTTGGGAGCTTCTGAGGCCATCTCTAGAGGACAGTGAGCAAAAGCATTTGTCCGTTTCTGTCCACTGTCTGTGCCAAGGTGCTACTCTACTACTCAATTCTTATCAAGAGATACTCTGGATCTGAGAGAAACTGAGTTTAGAATTTGCCTAGATGTAGGATTTTTTAGTTAAGAATTTCTAAACTTTTCACTGTCACCAAGATGAATCAATGGTATAACTGAATTTTAATGACAGAAGAATCGAGATAGAGAAGGCAATCACTTGCCATAGGGTACCTCATCTGCTAAGTGGTTTATCTATAAAGTAAACAATAAAAATAAATGGCCTATAATCTTCCCAGCAACTTCAAGGCATCTACTTGGGCACATGAATAATGAAAACACAAAAATACACTTTTCAACTATTCAATATTTGGGAAAATTAAATAAGTATTTATTTAATAACCTCTGATTCCAAAATAAGTACAAACATTGACAGTTTCTCTCTTATGCTTTGTAGTTAGCTTCTGTCTGTTTCTGGTGTTTCATTTTTGACCAAAAGAAACATTTTAAATTTGTTAATTCTCTATTCTATTTTAGAAATTGTGAAGCCACTTTTAAGAATACCAAGAGCCATTTCAATCTGGAGATGACATCCAGAATAAAAATTTTAAAAGTTGCCTTGTAAATGCTCAAATGGAAATTTCTTCCATGACTTTTGATTGATTTCACTGGAATTTTTATACTTCATTAGTGAAAATGTAGAAAAGATGAGAAGTCCATAGTTCGTTCATACAATGACTAGCATTGGAATAATAATGATGAGAAACTCAGGCCAACAAAAAATATCATAACATACTTTCAGAGCAACTTACTTTAGTGGAATGTAGGTCACTGAACCTCAGTAATCTTCCCATGGTGAAAACACCAGCCTGTAGTCGAATAATCAGTATGGTGGCCTGACTAGTAAAACCTTTCCTAACCAGTTGTTAGTGTTTGGGAGACACAATGTATGAACAAGTCTATGTTCCCATTGTATTCTGTAGTGGGGGATAGCCCATCTTTTTATTGCCAGATCTACCTTTCGTGCTAATGGCTCACGAAAAGAACAGATCTAGAACTCATCTCTGCCAAGGTCGACGCTGGCTCTGTTGGCATGCTCGGCTCAGAAATGCCATGTGGAGAGAGTCTTTTAGAAATAGTTCGTATGGCCTAGGGAAGCTAGAAAGGCCAAGGCTCCTGCAAAAAAACCGAGTTTTTCTTGGGAGCAATTTTCAGTCTTATTACAATATCCTGAACATGAATTCCTCAGGCTCACATTAGAAGGGGCAGAAGGTTATTTTTACTGCAGCAAATAAATCCCTAGTTTGTTAATGGTATTTAATGAACATCAGCATTGGTCTGATTAGTGATAAGAATCTAATTATAAGATAAATCTGATTACTGTTGTCCTTTTCGAGAATCATCGTAATCCAATTAATCTATAGCCAGAAATTACTCACTTAAACATGCTGAGTACCTATAACACTGGAAATGTCACAAGACATTATCAGAAGGCTATCATCTTATAAAAAAAAATCAACTCTTCAATTGAGTGAGGGTTAGCCAATAACTTAATCTGGAAAAACCAAGCACCTGTTCACAGGCAACATAAGTAAGGGTGTGTCTGGAGATCCTGACTGGTGGCAGCAAAAATAGCAAAACAGTGGGCACTCTGATGAATGATAGTTCACAGAATAGGCTTCTACAAGCATGATCTGACTTTTATAACTACTATAACTACTATTTCGTATTTTAAAAAATTAAAGTGATTGTGAAAGATTAATTTGCACAGTCACATGACTAGTACATGGCTGACCTGGTGTCAAAACCCATCCTAAAATGCTGTGCTCTCCCCCACCACTCGCCACACCCAGTGTTCCAGAGTATGCTTGCCCCTTAATCCCACCTGGTCAACTGAACTCAGGAGCTACTGTTTGGGGTCAGTATAGGTTCCTTTGTAATAATACATACACCACTGATATTGGCAATGTTTTTTGTAGCTATGTTATATAGTATATTTACCAACGTCTCCTTTTTTAGTCTAAATGATATTGACATATGACATTCTTGTGTTTATGCAATTTAATGAGAACAAATGCACAATCCAAGCCACATGCTTTCTTCCTGTTATTAAAATAACTTTTCCCTGATTAAAAAGATAATAGAAGAGGTATAAAAATACATATCCCTTATAAATCTATGTACAGTGGTAACAATTCTTAAAGTACTGCTTAATAGTCTTATGCATATGTTATTCTTAAATACAACATTGGGTCATTTTAGATAAACTGTTTTACCTTCCCCTAAAACTTTATATATTGTGAATGCATTTTTATATTACTGGGATTTTGTGCTAGCAAAAGCTGAAAAGATATATTTTACTTAATGTTCCATTTTTACAGTGACATACATCAATTCATACTTGGCATTCTAGCAAACACATGTGCCAAAATTTACAACTTGTAGAAATGTAGGAAAAGGAGGTCATAGAAAAAGGAAGACGTGAGAGAGGCTTTGTATAATTTATCAATGTATGAGTGCTGACATGTCATTCTTATTTTCATGAAACATAAATTTCCTGAATGCTGAATATTGTAGGACATTTTCCTAACTAACTTTTCACTGGCAAGGGAAACCAACCCAAACAGAAAGAAATTTTGATTATGCAGAGGTAGCTTGACAAGTTTACAGACTAAGTGTAATTTAGAAATGGAAAGTTAATTTGTAAAAAATATTAATATGACTGAATGGTTAAAAATACCCATCTTCTTGAAGAGATCATTTTTCTAAATTGTGTCCCAGCAACTACAAAACAAAAGTTGTGTCTATTGTGCCCAGAGCCAGCCCAAATAAACAGGCCTACTGTCCCCTTTGCCAACAGCCTATTTCCTGGAGCTGTGGAGTGAACCCAAAGGAGTACTTGTGGTTAGGGAGTTCACAATCCCTATGGGATTGTTGAAGATCAAAGACAGAAAGGAGATGAAAGGGGTCCCATGATAGTATTGAATCAAACAGAGTGCAAACATTTATTAATTATAATCATTTATTCACTCTTCCAACATTTATTGAGCACCTACTTTGACTCAGTAAGATAGTTTCTCTTGCTAGTTAGTATTTGGTGTGTACATGCATGTGGGTGTGTGTGTATGCACAAAGCACAAATGAATACATTAAAAACAATTATTAACATGTAATACCTTCCAGACTTTTTTTCTTTAAGCAGTTTACATGATGCTTGTGTCTTAAAGTGCTGACGTTACTTTCTCATTTCTGGATGGAATATGTAGAATGGTACATGTGTTTTTATTTGGATGATATTGACATGTTTTTAATTGGATGAAATTTTAATCAAATGTACATCAAAAATATTGTGACATTTTAAATACATCCTTCAAATGGTGATTTTTACACTACCTCTGCCTCATTTATCACTCATTCATTCATTAAGAATCAATTGTAGGAGTGCCTGGGTGGCACAGTCCATTGAGCATCCGACTCTTGATTTCAGCTCGGGTCATGATCTCAGGGTCGTGAGACCGAGCCCCACGTCAGGATGTGTGCCCAGTGTGGGGTCTTTGAGATTCTCTCTCCTCTCCTCCCTCCTGCTCACGCTCTCTCTCTAATTCAAATAAACAAATTTGTTTGAGAGAGAGAATTAGAGAGAGAGAGAGAGCACATGAAAGGGAAGAGGGTCAGAGGGAGAAGCAGACTCCCCGCCGAGCAGGGAGCCCGATGTGGGACTCGATCCGGAAACTCCAGGATCATGACCTGAGCCAAAGGCAGTCGCTTAACCAACTGAGCCACCCAGGCACCCACAGATAAATAAATCTTAAAACAAAACAAAACAAAAGAATCAATTGTAATTTACATAAGAATAAACTTACCTTCCAAATGGAAAGACACAAAAGTCAGGAAGACCAGGGACAAAGGATCAGCCTTTATGATGTAGGTGCAATTCATGTTGTTGTCATATTGCTTTGGGTAGTTTGGAGAAAGGATGTAACCCGAACGGTTCGTGAAATTACCTCCACATCCTATGTGGGAAGAAAAAGGCATTATCAGAACAATTGTTCTCAAGTGTAATTATCTTCTTATCAATCAGTGAGGGAAAGACTCAAATCCTCTAGAGACATATTCCCTGAGCTACTCCAAATGGAAGAAACAATAACTAAGGGGATGGAGCTCTAATTTTAAAATAAATATACATGCAAAATGAGGACATTCTATATGTTTTAGAATATGCTGCAGAGTTTTGGGCTAAGTAGTAGAAATTTTACCACAAATTCATTGCCACTCACTTAATTTGAAGATAATATGGAAAGGAAAACTGAGCAAAGACTGAATATGGTTCATGTAGATAAAGAGAGAAAACAGATGAAGTGATTTGTTTCTGATGAGTACCACTTAATGGGTTTTTGTTTTTGTTTTTAAGTAGGCTCCATGCCCAATGTGGGGCCTGAAATCGGACCCCAAGATCAAGAGCTGCATGCTGTACTGACTGAGCCAGGCCGGCGCCTGCCACTTAATGGCTTTAAACTATGTATTTTCATTAGTATTGTAATCTGGCCATAAAAACAATATCTGCTTTAAAAAGTGTTGAATTTACTAATGCTAACTCTTATCAAATTCTCACAGGAATGATTCCCTGGTGTCAGAAATAGAGAATCATCCTCTTACTGATGTGGAGAACAAAGGCAAAAGAAATGTACTAAAAAATGAAACTTCCTTCCAACTTGCAGCCCACTGACAAGTGCTTGAGACAGAATGACCTTCCTCCAGGAACTCAGCTGCCTCAATGTTAATACTTTGCTAGAGGCAAAAGACAACCTTAGTTTGACATTAGCTGGCCCTCCGGGATCCTGTTAAGTCTTCTTTAATACATGAAAATCCATTTGGAAACATCCTTTATCTCTCCCCATCCCCAAAGATATATATTAGCAATCATCCTCCAAGCATATGGCCCACTGATATACATATCTGAAGGGTCTCATGACTAAGGTTTTACTAGACAGTAGTAAATGACCCCTTAAGATCCTGGAAACCTTGCTTCCAAATTCCTTAAAGACTTCTGCTCTCCTTAACCCCCTCCCAACTTGCAATTACATAACTGGTCACTCCTCACAACCTCAGTGCGTCTCTTTCTGCGCACGGGTCCTGTCTCCTTGCCTTAATAAAACCACCTTTTTTTCACTGAAGATATCTCAAGAATTCTTTCTTGACCATTAGCTCCCAAACGCCAACATTTCACATCATTACCACTAAAATGACATTTGTTTTCATATAACCACTACCTAGTTAATCCACATCGCTCCCTGACCTATCACAGAGGAAAATATCAGTATCCTCCTAAACTGGTATCAGAACACGCAGTTATGAACACATACACATGCACAGGAACCCAGCGAGGGAGGACCTGGCATTAGGCCTGGGCTGGCCTTTCCTTCCTCCCTTTCCACCACCCTGTCCTTCATTCCATCCTGAAATACCAATTCACTGCATCACTCTCTCTAATTCCTTTCATTAGACTTTTTCCTAAACAGCAGTTTGCAAATGAGTGGCTACTCGACTGAACGCAGCCAATAGGCACCCATCTTTGCTTCTAAGACTTGAAACCTGCTACATTTCCCACGAATCTAGTCTGTGAGCAGTAACTGGAGAAGGAAGAGAAAATCCTGGAGAAAGTGGCTCCTAAAGTCTACTAACTTTGCGAATCGTCTGGGTGGAAGGCTCCACCCGGGGAAACTGGGAGTTCAGGTGGGTCGAGCGAGACCTGACAAGCAATCGGTGGGTTCTGAAAACCCCGGTGATTTCAATGCGGGAAGTCAAGGTGTTGCTCACCAGGCACGCTGATCATCTACTAATTAGCAGCCTCTTGGGCTTCTGCCTAACTACTGTCCACTCCGGGTTTTAGGCTTAGTTTTAGATGTCAACCAGTGGCACTCAGGCCCTCTCCGTCATCTCTCAATTGCCCTACCATTGAATTCGGTTCCACTCTCACTGCTTTTTGAAGGAAGGGTGTACTCTCGGGATCAGGTGACCGGCCCCCACTCTCCCCCCACCCCGGGGACCCCCGGTTCCAGTCAACCTTGGTGAAGCCCCCCCCCGCTCTGCTGCAAGCCTGCCTGTGGGAGCCCCACACTCTCAAGGACATCCCGGTCTGTTTTGGGGGGCTACTTACGGCTCACAAAGGATGCAGAGAAGCCCTGAGCTGGGGTTTCCTGAGACTGGAACACAGCTGTGAACGCATTTCTTGGTGTGAGGATGGAAGCCGGAGCCACGTTCCCACAGCTTGTGGCTAACAGGGCTTTGTCGACTTCCTCAGTCCCTGCCCACACCTAGCAGAGCCATAAACATGACTTAATGCTTGAGGTTTCCCCCTGTCCACAGCTTAATGTGCTTAGGCTGGAACATAACAGAACTCGGGTGTATATAGACCTAAACACAATAGTAAATAAAACGCATGCAAATCGGTAATATTTTCTTTTGAGACTAGTGTGTTTAAGCTGCTTTTTAACAGCATCTCCCATTCTTGACCCTTCCAAGGAGACTGTGTTCATTTTTGTGTAACTAGGCAGTGATTTCGAAGAGAAATCAACTACCACTCATTTTCCTCTTACTTTCTCCTACTTGGCCGGATCTAACTAAGATTACTAGGCGTCAAGGGAGGCAGAAAGCAGCGATGTGAGGCTCACCCTTTGTCCCCCGGGTGGGTGGCACATTGTGGGTTGTAAGTGGACAACATTTACCAAGAAGAAGCCCGTGGAAATCAACTTACTTGTAGAGCATGAGGAAAATGGACATGAATTCCAAGTAGATATGTAATTAGCATGAATTGGAATAAATCACACAAGACCTCCTGGCAGTGTTCATTTTGAAGAAAGGATGAGATTTGGCCACGATGTGCTATTTACTAAAAACTGGGTTGGCAACTCCCAAATTAGAATTAGGCTGTCATTTAATTGGTCCGGCCGCTTTAAAAGAAGTAATTCATAAACCCATTTGAAAAGCAGTTGCTGAGGAATAAACCGTGAGCGTTAGAATTCCACAGCAAGCCAATCCTAACCAGCCTAACCAGAGAGAAAAATATTACTCGCAGAATCACAAATTTAAATGCAAAGTTCCAACTATGAAAGGAGCCGTATTGGAGCTATTGAGAGTACACAACAGGGGGCTTGACCTGGTCTGGGGAGGGCGTGCCTGCCTGAGGAGGCCCCTGTGGCAGGAAGGGGCGCAGCTACTGCAAAAGGATGGAGTGGAACTGAGTTAAAGTTGCCAGTTGCGAAGGAGGTTGCAGAGTCCCTGTGAGCCTCGGAGCATGTTGGAGATCTGACCACTGTCCTAAAATGGCGAGGGGCCACTGGAAAACTTAGGGCTCTAGGACACTTGGTTTTTGGAAATCATTACAACGTGGAAAATAGAAGGAAGAGAGGATGCCGGGAGATCAGCCAGGAGAATTTTGCAGTCATTCAGGCACGAGATCACGGCATCTAAAATGTGGAGTCACTCAAGGAAAATATTGAGAGTATGTAACACATACACATTACTGGGGAAAAGAGACCATTCAACAGGTTTAATCAGGGAAGACCCACCTAGCTGAGTGAGTCTCAACCAGGAGCAATTGTGCCTTCCCCAGGGGACATTTGGCAATGTCTGAGGCATTTTTGATGGCAGTATCTGGTGTGTGGGGTGGCGTGTAGTGGGTAGCGGCCAAGGAAACTCTGAACATCCTATAATGCACAGGACAAGCTCCATCCCCACCCCTGAGAATTATCTAGCCCAAGAAGATTAAATGGGTTTGGCCTAGTCTTACTTGACTATTCAACATTTCTTCACATCAAATTCTATTAAATTACTCATTTGAACATATCACCTTCAAGAATATTCCTCAAAGAAAGCAATAAAATAGCAAGCCACTAAAAACATTTCTGTGGGCAGATCAGTCCATCGGAAAAGGTGTGAGATAGCACTGATTCATAGTGCTGATTTACTATTTCTCAGTTCTTTAAAGCCGTATCATTTCCAATGATTTTCAAACACTGAGTATCCAGCTCTTAGTTATATTACTGAAGTCGAATGATGTTTGTCATTTATTAGATACAGGAGGGGTCTGTCATGGGAGCTACAAGGAACAAAGGCACAGATATCCTGCCAAATACCTAAATTCAAAAAAGTGTCAGGAAAGAAACACACACTTCCAAATTTCTATAAAATCCCCATTAAGTCCCCCACCACCACCACCTTAACTATCCAGGAAAATAGTTTACAGAAATTTTCTATTCAGATTTTTAAAAATTATACATATGCCTTACTGAGAGATAGATATCTATTTTTACATTACCAAAAAGGCAAAGTGACAGCTAAAACTTTTCATAAAGAATCTCAAGTGCTTTAATTAAGAACTTGAACGATCAAGAATGATCAAGTGCTTATACTTTCCTGAAGTCTTTAATTATGGATCTGACATCCTGCCTTTTGGCCCAGGAACCTAAGTGTTGTAATGATAATAATGGTAAAGAGTTAGTCAATATTCACTGCTGCCTTGTCAGCCAAGAGCTCGTTTCATTGCCTATATAACCCAGGACTCATCAAAACCATATTGGACCTATAGAATGTCATGAAGCTGTCATTAAGTCAAAAGCTTTCTGACTTTTCTTAAGGTTTTGCATAATTTAGCCTGGCTGCACATGGTATTTTATTATTAAATTTTTTTAAAAAATTATTGCTTATTAAGATACCTACAGATTCACATGCAGTTGTAAGGTATCATCTAGAGAAATCCCTTGTACACATTTCCCAGTGTCCCCCAAAATTGACATCTTGCAAAATTATAGTATAATAACATAACCAGAATGTTGGCATTGATGTAGTCCACCGATCTTAATCACTTTCTCAGTTTTACTTGTACTTGCACATGTGTGTGTGTGTATTTAGTTATGTACCACCATGTTCAAGATGATGAAGAGTCCCAACACCATAAGGGTCCCTAGAGTTGCCCCTTTATAATCATACACAACTCACTCCCACACCCCCATCTTCCTAACCTATGGCTGTCCTCCATTTCTAACTATTGTGATTTCAAACATGTTACGTAAATGGAACAAGAGACTATGTAACCTTTGGGTATTGGCTGTTTTCATTTGGCGTGATTCCCTGGTGATTTATCCAAATGGTTGGTCTGTCAATGGTTGGTTTGTTTTTACTGAGGACTTACATTCCCTGGTAGCTATGTGCTAGTTAGTTTAACCATTCACCTGTTGAAGGACATGTACACTGAATTCAATTTTGGGCTATTAACAAATAAAGTTGCTATCAATATTTGTAGATGGGTTTTTACGTCAACATAATTTTCATTGCTCTGGGATAAATGTCCAAGAGGGCAATTGCTGGATCTTATGGCAAGTGCATATTTAGTTTTGGAAGAAACTGCTGAACCATTTTCAGAGTGGCTGTTTACATTCCCATTAGCAACGAGTAAGTGATACAGCTTCTCTACAACCTTGCCAGGATTTGGTCTTGTCACTATTCTTTATTTTAGGAATTCTGAGAGGTGTGTAGTGATCTCTAATTGTGGTTTTAAGTCTCAGTTTTCCTAATGGCTAGTATGTTGAACATCTTTCCATTGTCTATTTACCATCCATATATCCTCTTTGGTGAAACATCTGTTCAAATCTTTTCCCCATATTCTAGTTGGATTCTTTGTATTTTTACTGTTGGGTTTGACTGTTCTGTATATATTCTAGATCGTGGTCTATTGTCAGATAGGTGGTTTGTTCATCTTTTCTCCTAGTCTGTGGCTCGCCTTTCCATCCTCTTCACACAGGCTTTCACAGAGCAAAAGATTTTTAATTTTGATGAAGTAAGGTTTGTCAATTCTTCTTTTTCTACATCATTCTTAGATGTTTAGTCTAAGAAATGTTCACCTATCTCTAGGTTTTGACAGCTTTAGGCTGTTTTTTTCCCCCTAAAAGCATATAGCTACATATCTTACATTTTAGGGTGTGGTCTATTTTGAGTTAATTTTTGTATAAGGTGTGAGGTTAAGGGCTGCTTGCTGGAGCTGGTCCCTCTTATTGGTTCTGCCCTCTTCAGTGTCTCCTGGCAGAATCAGGAGGCTCAGGCCTGGCAGGGGAAGAGGGATTCCCAGGCCATTTAGTTTGGGCAGGGCTCCAAATGGATCCCACCTGCCAGTGGTGTTGGCTTTGCCAGATGTCAGAGGGATTTCCACTTGATCAAGAGGAGAAATGGGCCTAAATAACTTCTCAGATTCCATTTGTACAACTGATGAACTTGCAAGGCTTTGTATATATCTATACATTTGAAGTTTACTCAGTCCATGAGAAAGTTCATTTGCTTTATGAGAAAAGCAATTAAGAAAAGTTGTATTAGATGTGTTCTGTTATACACATATTTTATAAAAGTATGGGATTTTTATTTAACCAGTAAGCATAGATCAGTTAGATATAAAACATAATTTGAAAGATGATATAAAATAATAACATCAACAGTAAAATGCCACTACTATTCATTAGGTGGTTTCACATTCCAAATACTGAGCACTATTTGCGTTATTATATCATATTACCTCTAATGGCTAAAACAGTCCTACCAAAGGACAAATTGTTCTCTTTATTTTATGGTTGAGAAATTAAATCCAAATATTCAATTAGCTCACAGAGGAATATGCAGGTGGTAAATGCAAGAGATATGAATGGAGTCCAGGCAATGTGAACTTAAGGCCAATGTCTTTTCCACTAAAAGGCGGAAAGATAGAGATAGGAAAGAGATAGGAAAGATTAGAGATAAAGGAGAAAAAGAGCCTTACTGACTGCCCCATTGCCATAATTTTACATGAGTAAAACGTTCTTTTCAGCTTGCAGGCTCTTGAGGCCCACTGTGGAGGCTGGCACTAACCACATCTCTAGCCTTCTGTAATTTTCATAGCATACTTTAAATGTTGCCTGTAATGGGGCCTTACATTCATTTTGTCCTTGAAGATCTACTAGAAAAGAAAAAAGAAAGGAAGGAAGGAAGGAAGGAAACAACAAAAAAAATCTGGCCTTCTCTCTTCAGTTTCCACAGAAAGAACCCTAAGTGTGCATGACAATTTAATAAGGCCAGAAAACAATCTCCTTAATTAAGTTACTTTGCCTACACACTAACAAATGAAAAGTCACAGGGCAATATGTGTGTTGTGGTTCACATTTTAACTCCTAATAATTGAGATTTCTCACATTTTTTATTCAAGAAATCCAAGCAAGAAAAATGCCCTTTTCTTACTTTGAGGGCAATGAGTCATTTCTGGTCTAAGTGTTTATGCTCACGAAACCAGCTCAGCTCCAATTAAATAAACAAGCGCACTCACCTTCACAAAGCTGGTCTGACACTGTCCATCACTGCTGGGGATTAGGAAGTTGTTGTCAAAGATGATCTCCAACTGTTTGCTTTCGTGAGTAATGACCGTCCAGGAACATCTGCTGTTCTCAGGAAAATTCTGAGGCCAGTGAGGGGATCTGATTGTACCATTATCTGAATGAAGTATTCCCCCACAACCTGAGAAATTGTCATGGAAAAGTCATTAATCTGACAGGAAAATAACCACTTTCATAGCCCAAGACTTTCAAAGGAGACACATTTCTAAATGTGAGATTTCAGGTTCTCTTTCCTTACATATGAGTCACTGGCCTTTGGGGCAGGTATGCGACAAGAACTCTCAATAAGCGTAAGGTGAACTGAATCCAGAGGAAGCTTCAGCTGTTACTGTTTTGTTACATTTATATTGAACTCACCTGAGGCCACTAATCTTTGCCATAAAGAGGATAGACTTCTATTCTGTTTTCAAACAATGGCAATATTTTTTACTCCCCTTGAAGCTATATAGTATTTGTGAACCAGCAATCCCAAATTCTGTATTTTATTTTACCGTGAACACATGAGAATACAAGTCTACACTCACTGGTAATTTTACTCTACCATACAGGACTAGAGAAAATGATTTTGAGGAGAAGAAAATTCTTCCATTAAGCAATCTGGTTCGTTCATATTGAAACGCTGATGAATGAAAATAAATGACATAAATTTAAAGAAAGAAAATATCAAATTATTTTATACTATTAAAATATATACTTAAGAGATGACAAAAGGAAAAATATGAACTCAAAACAAAATGAAGTTAAATTAAAGAGCTTTCCTGTACCTTTTGCTTTTAAACCCCCGGAAAACCAATGGTGCGCCTAAAATTCCCCTGTGACTTCAATAGCAACCAGTGGTTTAATGAGAGAAAGTTTGATTTGTTCCACAAAAACCTTCGTAATAACTCGGACTCTCCTAGAAAGAATTGCCCTGTGTGATACTGCAAATCCTGACTGAAGTATCCAATGCAAATTCTTTTTTTTAAGATTTTATTCATTTATTTGAGAGAGAGCACGCATGCGCTCATGCACGAGGAGGGGGAGGGGCAAAGGGAGAGGGGGAAGCGGGCTCCCCACTGAGCAGGGAGCACGATGGGGGGGGTGGCCTGATCCCAGGATACTGGGATCATGACCTGAGCCTGAAGGCAGACACTTTGACTGGGCCACCCAGGCACCCCTCTAATGCAAATTCTTATGTTTTCTGGGAATTTCCGCGAAGTTCATATTTTAGAGGTACAAAAGCTACCCTTTTGAAGTCAAATCTATTATACTTTGCCACACACAGAGCATTCATTCTAAATCACAAATCTTGTCGCTTTGCTGCTCAAAACTCTTCAATGGCTCCCCACTGCTCGAGGGATAGTATTGAAGACAAGGCTCTTCATGATGTGGACCACTTAACTTCCTATTCTCAGCTTACCACTCAGCATTCTGCCTCCAAGCTCTGAATATTCTGAACTACTTGTGATTCTGACACATATTTTCTATTATTTTTGATTCTCTGGTTATGCCATACTCTTTTGCCTATGTAGGCAACATGGTGAGGTGTGAAGATCAGAGTTTCTGGGCCCCACTATTTTTATTCAAATCCTGACTCTATCAATTATTAGCTCCATGACCGGGAAAACTATCAACCGATTTGTCCCCAGTTTCCACCCACAGAAAATGGAGAATTTTATGGATATTGCGTCTTCCTTATGAAGTTGCTACATGAGATGACATGTGTAAACAGTCCCAGTTCAGTCTGACAGAGAGCAGATATAAAATGCATACTTATTAAATTATCTAATAAATTTTAAAAACACATCAATTTAAAAAGTGCAGAGAATGTTTCTTTTACCCAATGTCTGTGTGTTCCATGTGGCATAAAATCCACCATTTTGCACCGAATGGTCTGAGTTAAAAATCACCACCAGCTGGTTGGAACCAGACTGGATTGTCCTGGGGTTTGAACTTCCACAGTATTGTCCTATTATGGGTGACCCAGGAGAACCACCATTCCTGACAGTGACAGAGTCCCAAACACAGGTTGCATGGACTTCAACATCAAAGTCACTAAATGTAAGCTGCAGGAGAAAAAAGAAATAATGAGGTGCTCTGAGTTGTAAGTGAGATTAGCTACCTAAAGTTAGATAAGGTCCTCACAAACCCTTTTATTTTGTTTTAATTTATATAATTTTATATTTATGTCTCTTATTTAACTCTACCCTCCCCTCCTCTCTTTTTCCTTATTGGAGGTTCTACTGGAAATTTCTCCTGGAACTGGAGTCACTAGGGGGACCTCTTCAGTCCAGTGGGCTGGGATGGTAACTCATATCAAGAACGTGATTACACTTCTCTCCTGGATGGGAATATCTTTTGTATATACATCTATCTATCTATCTATCTATCTATCTATCTATCTATCTAGATCTTCTCCTATGCTTTCAAAAGAGATTTCTTCGGTCACTGGATACTTGCAGATGTCTGTACTCCAATGAGATTTTGGGGAGAAAATTAACTGATTGCAGAATCAAAGCCTATTCTAATTGCTTGCTTATTAAAAGAACTCTGTTTCCATACAGGACATGGTATTTTTGTTCTAGAACAAAATCAGAACTCACAGTGATGGTATGGCCTTGTGGGGCTTCCAACAACCAGGAACAATGGGTCAGGCTGTCATAAGAAGCTGGATAGTTGGGGCTTGAGATCACTCCACTCTCACCCAGCTGTATTCCACCACAGTCTGAAATTAGATTTGTAACCTTCTAAATAAGATATAAGAAAACAAACAAACAAACAGACAAAAAACCCCTGCAAAGCCAAAGGAAGTAGGTCTTACAGCCATCATACTTTATGAATTTAAAAAAGCAATCAGTGAATAAATAGATGAAAGTGGATAAAGGCAAAGTAAAACTGTGTAGAAGATTAGAAATAAACAGAATCTTATATAGTGTGAATTAAAAAGAATCACACAGGGAAGATAGGATCATGTTTAGGACAAAGGAGAAGGAAGATAATCTGTACCACAAATGGAGAATAATTAGATGTGCATATAACTGACACTCTGACTAGGTACAAAGTAAATAACACTGCCTTTCTTGAAAAAAAAAAAAAAAAAAAACAGGCCAGTAAAAATAAATACAAACTTGAAGAATATGATCTATACCATAACCAAAGAATTTGTCATTTGATGAGAAGGACTTATGTCTGTAGTCAGCTATCAAAGTACACTTTAGCATAGCAAGTTGAAGAACAGATATATCTTTAAAGCATAAGATTGTCTGATTTTCCACATGAATAATACTGCTTCCTGAAACCTGGCTCTCTTCTTTCAATCCAATAAAGAAAAATCAACTGGCGAGATGGTTGATCAGTCTTACTCCCTCTCCCAATCAACCATTTGATTATAACACAAAGAAATGTCAGATAAAACTATAACCAAAACATATATTGATTCTTAGCCAAACTTCATAGAAAAAAAAGAGGCTTTCCAAAATCTAAAAAAAATAATTATGTTCTGAGGGGTAATCTCAAACTGAGAATATGTCAGTCTGAAAGGATCTAGAACCAAGATGTGGGCCCCAGAGGTCAGGATCTGAGGTCTTGATGACCATGCAGGAGAACATATGGCCTTGGATCGGCACAAAAGGAAGGGATGGAGTTGAGACTTTTACATAATGTTGAGAGTCTAAAAGAACTGTCATATTAGTGAAAGGGACTAGAAAAATTCTGATGGTCCAGAGAAGCAGCAAAGAGCAGTGCTGTCTGTCTTGGACTGCATTTTCAGAAAAAAACTGAATGTCACAGATACAAATCCAAAATGAAACATTAGCAAATAATACCTAGTAATATTTTCAAAACACACAGCATAACCAAGTAGGGTTTATCCCGGAAATTAAAAGATGGCTTAACAGAGAAGTCTTTCAATATATAATTTATCTTATATTAAAGGAGGAAAACAGAATCATCTCAACTGATGGACAGAAATCATTTGATATAATCTTACATCCATTCAGAATACAAAAAATTGTACACTAACAATTGAAGGGATTTCTTTAATCTGATAAGAAGTATTTATTGAAAACCCTAAGAGAAATCAATATATTTGACAATGAAGGGTCACAGGCATTCACATGAAGGTCATCTCTTCCATTTAACATGACGGTGGCCTAGCCAGTGAAACAAGACAAGAAAAAGAAATGAAGTTTTGAGGCTGAAAGAAAAAAAATATTATCATTTGCAGAAGATAGGATTGTTTATGCAGAAAAACCAAAGATAATCTACAGACAAAATACCAAAACTAATAATAGTATAGCAAAATCTCTGGGCTAGAGGTCAATGTATAAAAATTTAAAAATTCCTGGATATCGGCAACAACCAATTAGAAGATGTAATTTAAACACCTCCTTGACATTAGCAACAAATTTAATAGCTACCTAGAAGTGAATCTCACAAAATACATGTGAGATCTTTATGGAAAAAATTATCATCTATGATATTTCCAGAGTTTGAGCGTTTAGTCACAAATCTTACCTGTAAAAGAATACTTTGCATGGAATCCAACATGTTCTACACGTTCATTGGTGACAAAGTGTATCCATACTTGAGGATAAGGTGTAACCAGTGGCACTGTAGGTTTTGAAGGTCCACAAAGTCTCCACATCAGAGGCCCATCAGCATTACCTGAACAAAATAACAGGCCAAATGCCATTATTTATATAGCTTTTGAGAAATATATTCAATGAATTCAGTAGGAACAAATAATAAAGAACATTTCAAGGTATTTATGGACACACATTGAAATTCTGATTTAGTAGGAGATGTTTCACAAAGTTCCTTTCTATCTTTGTCAACTGCAAAAGAAAGAGTTCCTCTAACAGGGTAAAAAACAAACAAACAAAAAATCCCCATGCTTTTTTAGTATAGGCGTCTTTCTCTATTGTGGGTGCCATTTTGTTCCAAGTTTTGTTTTCATAATTATTTTAGCATACTAAACAGAGATAAAATTAATTTTAAAAAACATTTGGATGTGCCTTTTTTTAGGGAGTAAAAACTATAATGCCAACAGTGACAATATATATCATCAAGATAAAAATGATAATTATCTAAAATTTTAATGATTTCTTCACTGCATTTAATTAAAATGAATAGGATATTCAGTACTTAGGCTAAGAATTATCAGATTTGGAGTTGAGTATTTTTATGAAGATGACTTCACAGTAATTTGATTAACCTTTATAGAACACCTACGAGAGCTCACAATTAATCTGCTCTTTATTTATTCTGTCAGACTAACATCGTTGATTTTATAAGTCAACAAAATATAGTACTTTAACTCTCTCTGAAATGGGGGAATAGGGAGAAGATTGCATTTAACTGACTGAAATTTGATATGCAGCTGCTCGGCTTAATTCAATAAGCCAATGTTTGGGGTTTTTTTTTTATTGAAATTTAAGTTAATTAACAAATAGTATAGTACTGGTTTCAGGAGTAGCATTTAGAGATTCAGCAGTTGCATATAATACCCAGTGCTCTTTACATCAAGTGCCCTCCTTAATGCCCATCACCCATTTAGCCCATCCCTCAACCCACCTCCCCTCCAGCAGACTTCAGTTTACTCTCTATAGTTAGGAGTCTCTTATGCTTTGCCTCCCTCTCTGTTTTTATCTTATACTCTTTTTCCTTCCCTTCCCCTATGTTCATCTGTTTTGGTTCTTAAATTCCATATATGAGTGAAATCATGACATTTGCTTTTCTCTGGCTGACTTATATCCCTTAGCATAATACACTCTAGTTTCATCTACATTTTGCAAATGGCAAGATTTCATTCTTTTTGGTGGCCGAGTAATATTCCGTTGTATATATACCCTACATCTTCTTTTTTTTTTTTAAGATTTTATTTATTTGAGAGAGAGAATGAGATAGAGAGAGAGAGCATGAGAGGGGGGAGGGTCCAAGAGAGAAGCAGACTCCTTGCTGAGCAGGGAGCCCAATGCGGGACTCGATTCCGGGACTCCAGGATCATGACCTGAGCCGAAGGCAGTTGCTTAACCAACTGAGCCACCCAGGCGCCCCTACCCTACATCTTCTTTATCCATTCATCAGTAGATGGACATTTTAAGCCAGTGGTTTTGAACCAGGTGGCAGTCATAAGGGTTTATCAGAATCATATGGAGAACATTCTCAAACTACAACTTCCATTTCCTTCATAAGTCTTCTTTAGATTCATCTACTTAGGAGGGCCCACATGATTCTCCTGCTGATTCCCTTGGTCTGTGACCACAGACTTTATCAAATTCTCCTTGAAAATTCTGTCTACCATGTTCTCAAAGTCAGCATTGATTTCAATAGCTGCCCTAGAACATTGTCACCAATGTTAGTTACATTGGTGTAATATTGCCACTCACTGTGTTAGTTTCTCCTGCTTTCAGCCTCCTTTAAAATAAAGTTTTTCAGGGGCGCCTGGGTGGCTCAGTTGGTTGAGCATCTACCTTCAGCTCAGGTCATGATCCCCGCATCGGGCTCCCTGCTCGGCGGGAAGCCTGCTTCTCCCTCTCCCACTCCCCCTGCTTGTGTTCCCTCTCTCGCTGTGTCTCCCTCTGTCAAATAAATAAAATCTTTAAAAATAAATAAATAAATAAAGTTTTTCAGTGACATGGAACTCAGTGAACCTTAAATAGCACAGATGACCCACAATGTTATTTCTCTTTTTCAAACCAGGTAAAGAGTGCCAATGTAACAATGGAGGCAGTTTGATGGATTGCCCACAACTCAAGAAAGAACTAAAATGGATTCATCTTTTATGAAGGGAGATTTTTAAAAAATTCTTAAGATAACTGTGGGTTACCAAGCAGACCTCAGTCCATTTCTATCATGAAAACAAAGGCAAACTTGACTCTTTTGGGGTAATTCCCCAAGTAGCTTCCATATTCTTCTCCATCTGTTACATTGCAAACTTCTTTTGATTTCTAAGTAGAATTCCTGTAAATTCAGGAAATCGCCGATACAATTCTGACCATGCTAATTTCCATTCCGTGAGGAAAGAAGTCTTGCGTAGTAAGAGATCACTGAAGGGACCACGTGAACTCATCAAGAGAACACAGACGAGGGGCACCTGGGTGGCACAGTCAGTTAAGTTTCCGACTCTTGGTTTTGGCTCAGGTCATGATCTCAGGGTCATAGAATTGAGCCCTGTGTCAGGCTCTGTGTTCAGTATGGAGTCTGCTTAGGATTCTCTCTCTCTCTCTCTCTCCCTCTGTCCCTCGTGCCCACATGCTCTCTCACTCTCTCTCTCTCAAATAAATAAATCTTTAAAAAAAGAGAGAGAACATAGATAAGCTGAATCTCTCTTGGGTAAGCCTCACCTTAATTGAAACATAGAGTCTACTTGCAAACTCTGATCCATCTCATTCACCGTTTATAGGGCATGTTACCTCAGCTGGGTACACACAGAAATATAGCTTTTTCTGACCAAAGTTCTTTAGGATTCTATGTACATATATTATAGCCACGTGAGTCCCTTCATTATTGGTGGCCTCCAGGCATAAGAACAATACTGTGGATAAATAAAATAGTACAAGTTCCTTGACTGAACTCACCTGCTCGGAACTCAAGGACATCAAACTGACAGTCTTGGTGACTTTCCAGGTAAAAATCCTCAAAATGAATGTAAATAGATGAATTTCCCTGATTTGGATTGCTGAGAGTCCATTCACAGTTTAAGTTTCTTGAGTAATTACTGACTCCATTATAGCCAGGAGAAGTAAAGTTTCCTTCAGGGAAATGTGTAAGGGACCCACCACACACTAAGAAAACAAAAGGCAACAGAGAAAGTAAGAGTGAAATTCACGCCATAACAGAACATACAGGTAATGCAATAACAACAAAAATAACAACAGCAAGATTTTTATTGCTTTGATTTGTTTTTCTAGGTGAAGTGAAGATTGTGGGTGAAGGGCTGGCTTATGTATGCAGACTATGGAAGAAATTTCTGTGAGTTTGGAAATATGTATAAAAATAAACAGCTTTTTTATTTTCCTGTAGGGTAGATTAGGTGGATTTAGGGGTTTGGCTATGCACCAGTTTCTCCCGACTTAAGCCTATTGTTCATTAATACTTCATTTAGAGAAATATCTAACTTCCAGTGGTGGCCTCAGTGGCTTCTCATTAGCAATTCTCCACTTGACCCAAGAATTTAATTGGATCAAACAGATAACACAACACCAGAGTGCCAGTGAACTTGGCCCTTTTCATATGGTAATGAATGTTCCTTGTATCAATGAAAAAACTTAAAAGGTTTTTTAAATATTCAGTTCTACTCTTTCTAAAATTTAAAACTCTTAGGTAATGGCACCAATCCAGAAAATAAGAGAATAGTTAGACCAGAAAGGCCATCTTGCTTAACTTTTAAATACTGTGCCTCAAGTGTGAACCCTCATTCATTTACACTGGAAAAATATGTATATGGATGGATGACTAAGAAACAATAAAATCTGGCTATCTTCAATTAAATGAGTTACTTCTGGGGAATCAGTTACCTTCTAAGTTGAAGGTCTCATTCAGCACAAAATAAGTGACCAAAGACTATGGAATGGGCAACCAAAATAATGGCAGCTTTGCATTGGAATTGAGCTAGAAGCCCTGCCAAAAGCATTTTTAAACGTTTTTAACTCACAATAGCAGCTTTCTTTCTGAACCCAGAACATTTTTTTTTCCTGCCTGGGATGCCTTTTCTACCTGGTTATGTATGTTTGCTTTATGAGGAAGGTCCCAGGTGTAATTCTGATCTCTGAAGGGAAATAGATGGCTCCTTGCTGTTGGTAGTATAGCTTTGGGACCCCTGCAGTGCTCACAATTTTAACATCTTCCATTACCTGCATCTTCGTTGGATGTGTAGGAAGCACTGAAGCCTCCATATGGCCTGGATCCATCAGTGAAAAACACGACTTTCATTGTATTTCCTGAAGATCTGATTGCGTCACTTATGTTCACATTACTACACAGTTTCTCTAGCTGGGGTGAGTTACTTCTAATGCCATTGAATATCTGTCGGAAAAACAGTTTAACCTTTAGTCGCACTGTCCATCTGACAGGGGATTTCCTAGAAGATTATATTCACAGCCCGGATACACTTCCTTAGAAGGAAACTCTGTGCTAAAATGAATTACTTAACAGAATGGGCTCCTTGCTCAGTGCCACAAGCCACTATGTTACCCAGAGCACATTCTGTGGCCTCAGCATCATTTCACTAAAATGAAAGTACTACAGTAATGCCCTCCTGCCATGTGGTGACAAATGAAAAACTGCAGTACTGTCTGCAACTGGAAACCATGTTCGAAATGTAAATTAGGCCAACACACTTTACATCTTAGTTCACAGAGTTCACTGATGGACCATTTTTCATAACAATGTATCAGGACCTTTGATATTTGGAATGAAGGCTTAAATGTTAGTCTCTGATGACTAGAAGCATATAGTAACTCAAATATTTTAAAATGCCTTGAAAAGTAACTTTAAAAAATCAATCTCAATATCAATATAATAGTTCTTTCCTAAGTACTTATGGACCCAAAGCCTCAATTTTCTTATTAGTTTGAATTAAAAAAAAAATGGATTAGAGTAGTGCTGGCTCCAAAATATTAAACAATAATTATTCCACTTCAGTGCAAAACCAAGGGAGTTTCAGCATGCCTGGTTGTCACAGTTCAGGAAAGATCCAGAAGTAACTAAACAATAATTGGCTGATTGAGTAACTGATATTCCTTTTTTAAAATTGTTTATTGTTATGTTAATCGCCATACATTACATCATCAGTTTTTGATGTAGTGTTCCATGATTCATTGTTTGCGTATAACACCCAGCATTCCACGCAGACCGTGCCCTCGTTAATACCCGTCACCAGGCTAACCCATCCCCCCACCCCCTCCCCTCTAGAACCCTCAGTTTGTTGTTCAGAGTCCATCTTCTCTCATGGTTCGTCTCCCCATCTGATTTCCCCCCCTTCATTCTTCCTCTCCTGCTATCTTCTTCTTTTCCCCTCTTCTTTAAAAAAGAATTTGAATCACTCACAATTAGAAATAATGATTCCGAGTCTAACACTAAGAGATACAGAGGAGAAGAATGCACTCCATAACAAAGATGTGAGCTATTTAATTTACTATAACTGATCATTAAATTGAGCTCTGTGAGGGCTTCTGGTTTCAAGTGTCTTCTGACTCACAGGACCAGACACAGTGTTTCCTATCACTTAGCGAGCACCAAGAAAATGCCAGGCTCTGCTAATAGCCTACTTGTATTACTTTATTCAATTAGCACAATACCCTTTCAGACATATAATATTATCCCTGTTTTCCAGATTAAGACAGTAGAATTCAGAAAGGTTATGCAATTTGCTTCAGTTCAAAGAACTAGTGATAATAAAATTAGATTTAAAATCTGATTCCAGGGGCGCCTGGGTGGCTCAGTCGTTAAGCGTCTGCCTTCGGCTCAGGTCATGATCCCAGGGCAGGGGATCGAGCCCCACACTGGGCTCCCTGCTCAGCAGGAAGCCTGCTTCTCCCTCTCCCACTCCCCCTGCTTGTGTTTCTGCTCTCACTATCTCTCTCTCTGTCAAATAAATAAATAAAATATTTTTTAAAAAATCTGATTCCAAACCATGAAATAATGTATAAGAAAACAGAAGATGACAAAATTTCAATAATACTGAAAACAGGAATGGGCAACATATTGCCAGAATCAAAAGGGATTATCAGCAACTGCAGGCTAATGGAACATGTCAGAAACCCTGATCAATGGCGGTTATCCTTGCACCAATGTCTCCCCTGAGCTTAGAATCACAATGACTAACAATTGTTCGGACAGCCGTTTATCACATGAACTCCTGCTTTTTGAGGCAACCAAAGTGCTGTTTCCACTCTCCTCCTCCACTCATGTTTGTACTCAGAAACTACAACTCCCAGAAAACAATGGGATAGGAAGTAGGCATTTGAGATTCAGGACAAGCTCTGAAATTTGCTACATGCAGGAATAAAATCAGGCATATATCCCATAGTAGTGCATGCTGGAGGGTGTACCTTTGCCTCTTCTCCTTCTGGACAGAGTCAGATAAGCAGCTAGGTTTGGAGGAACTGTATGCTCAGGCAGCTGGAGAAGGTATTAATCTAGAGGCAGTGCACTTAAAGCTGCCTTCACTCAACCTGTAGATCTCAGGAAGTTTCCCTTCTCTCTCCCTCCCTTCCTCTTTTCTTTTCTTTTCTCTTCTCTTTTCTTTTTTATCTCTCTCTCTTCCTGTCTCTCTGTTTCTTTCTGCCTCTCTTTCTCTTTTTCCTTCTTTCTCTCTTTCTCCACCCCCCACTCTGCTTTTTTGTCAGAAGTTCTCAGAGTGATGAAGTGTGGGCAAAGGGCAAGCCACATCCCCTTATTTACAGCAGAGTGAAGAAGAAACAAAACATTGAACCTATAAAAATATATTTCAAAGAAAAAGAATGTGGACATGATATTAAAGATTCATAAAAGAAATTTATTGTTGGAGCTTTAGCCTCCCGAGGAGAAAAGACCTGTAGATAGGACATTTGTAGTTTCTCCTAATTAAATGGTCAAGTACCCCCAACCCAGTGAATACCGTAAGTTGACAATCCCATGCACACAGAGCTTCCAAGCAGCATTTTAGTACTTCATTCTTAAATATGAATAAACAGCCAAGGGTCATTAGACATTTCCTTAAATGTCTAATGTAAAAGGCAGAGACCAATCAATATACATAGGAAACAGGAAACTGAAGGAAATGGATCTCAAAAGAAGCAACATAAAACTTCAAAATTATGATTAATATATTTATACATGTATGTGAATATATCAAATACATACAATATTTTAATATATATAGTATATTCAAAGAACAATGGTAAAATAAGGATAATTCCAGGTATACATCTTCTCATAAACCTTATCATCCATGCCCACTTCCTTATGGAAATACAAGAACAAATGCCTCACCAGAAAAGGAAATGAACCAAGACAGGATAATGCACCTGTCATGGAGTCAGGTGTCCAGCCCAGGAGAGGAATGAAGGAGCGTGCAAAGTTGACGGGGAAGGGAATGCCCCACATGACAGTAGGCATCACTCTTGCAGCTGATGGAAAAGGGCTCAAGGAAGGGTACTGCTAAGGAAAATGAAGGAACTGGTAGATGTACTTTACAAGGTGGGGATGTACCCCTGGAGTGAAAGTGTGTGGAAGAATTAGTGGTATGTTCATAAAAAAAACTCAGGGTAGAAAAGGACACGATTATTGCTATTAATCAGAAAAACAAAAGCAAATGCTACCATAGCACACTACGTGGTGAGGTGGGGAATGACAGCTGTAAAATCATGGTAATGTAAACATTGAAGAGCAATTTAAACAAAATCTGTGACGTATGTATTTTGGGAGGAAGTTGGGGGAGTCTGAGCTATGCATAGCCCTGTGGTGTGTATGTGGTGGGAGTGGCTTGTGAAGAGAGCTAAACCCTCATCTCTCAGAGTTGAACGTAGGTAGATGATGCCTAAGACCAAAAAACAAAGAAGTAGTAGAATAGGAATATTATTTTGAAATAATGACAGACACACCATGAGAAGTAGCTAAAAGAGTTGAAAGTAGATGCCTTTGGCGTCTATGATTCAGAGATGGGAAAATGACAAGTACGACGTGATTTAAAATGTGTGGTTGTCGCTGTAAATTTTATTTTATTATTTGAGTTCTGAAACTATGACTGTTCATACTATCTTTCCTGACGGGCATGTGAAAATTCTACTGGTAAGATTCCAAATAATCATTATATTCAATACAATTTCAATTATGGAAAGAATTTCAAAGGGAAATAATCAGTTGTATACATCAAAATTTTAGCAATGGGTAAGTAGAATTTCAAGTATTTTTTATATTTTTTATTTTGTGAACTCTCCAAAATCTGTTCGATAGGCATCCATTATGTTTATAATCAGAAAAACAGATTAAAATTAGTGTGCAAATAAATTTATGCCACATTATTACAACTGCATAATATATTCATTGCCAAGGAAAGATAAGAAAATGTATCAAAATATGGTATACTGGGAGTGGTTAATTTTTTTCTACTTCATCTTTGTCTCTATGTATTCAGTGGAGGGGGCCTGGGTGGCTCAGTCAGTTACACGTCCAGCTCTTGCTTTCGGCTCAGGTCATGATCTCAGATACATATATCTACAGATATATATATAATACATTCAGGTATTAGAACTTGGGGGCATATTGTGAAGTTTGAATATGGTCATTTTAGGGCAATACAAAGAATTACACTAACATACAAAGATGTTTTGTTTTGTGAAATTCACTACGCAACAGGAGACAATTAAATTGAAAACAAAAGGGTCTTTTTTTTTAAGATTTTATGTATTTATTTGCCACAGAGAGAGAGCACAAGCAGGGGGAGAGGCAGAGGCAGAGGGAGAAGCAGGCTCGCCGCTGAGCAGGGGGCCCAATGTGGGGCTCCACCCCAGGACCCTGGGATCATGACCTGAGCCGAAGGCAGACATTTAACCGACTGAGCCACCCAGGTGCCCCATAAGTATCTTGTTTTTAAAACAGGATAATGAGGGACACCTGGGTGGCTCATTCATTAAGCGTCTGCCTTCAGCTCAGGCTGTGGTCCCAGAATCCTGGGATTGAGCCCCACGTCTGCTTCTCCCTCTCCCTCTGCCCCAGCCCCTGCTCGTGCTCTCTCTTCCTCACTCTCTCTCAGATAGATAAATAAAAATCTTAAAAAAAAAAAGAATAATGATAGTACTTCTGCTATTCACTCATTCAATTATTACTGTTTCTACTGGGGATTTAGCAGTGAATGAAACACAGAGTGTGTCCTAATGGAGCTTACATTTCTGGTGGTGGGAGCAGACAAGACACAGACAAACAAATAAATACATGGGATGTCAGTTGGTGTGAAGGGCTGTGAAAGCAATAATGCAGGGAACAGGATGGGTCAGGGTGGAATCTATTTAACGTAGGGTCTCAGGTACCAGATCATTTGAAGAGCCAGGAATAAAGAGAGAGAGTGGACCAGGCGACCACTGGGGAGGCGCAGTCCAGAGGCCACAGGACAGGTGAAGTGGGTTTTCAAACATTTTAGCAGATTCAAGGACCCAAAAGGAAGCCAGTGAGACTGGATCCTAGTGAGCAAAAGAGCAGGGGAGTTTGAAACAAGATGCAGATACCATAGGGCCAGTTGGGCCACTGTAAAGATTTGGGATTTCCCTCTGAGTGAGATGATGAGGCCAAGAGAGGATTTTCAAGGACAGCAGCATGATGTGATTTACATTTAAACCCATCACGCTGGCCGCTGCACCCAGCAGGGGGGCCAGGGCGGGTAGGGAGACCAGCCGGAAGTCATTAAATTAAGTCTGAGCCAGTGGTGGCGGCAGTAGCCATGGATCTGGTGAAAAGTAGTTAGATTCGGGATCTCTTTAAAGATCCAGCCAGTGGGACTTGATTATGGATGCAACATAAGGTGGGAGGGAATGAACTCCAAAACAGACACTGAAGTTTTTGACCCGAGCATCCAGAAGTTTGGAATTGTTATTGACTGAGGTGACAAGGACGGAAGGAAGGCTGAGTTGGGTAGAGAAATACATTAATATTAATGTATAATTAATCCAGTATATATATATATATACATATATAGCTGTCATTTCAGTTAACAATCTTCTTTCCCACTCATGGCTCTCCTTTGCTTTCCTTTGCTAAGGGAAGGTAAGAATGCTGACGGCATCTCCCAAAGCACTTGACCTTGGCAACACTGAGGGCAGGCAGCCCATGCTCTTCCAAAGGAGTCACTCAGCACCTCTGGCAGAGAACAGTAACTATACAGGACCACACAACTGCTTAAAACTTTTGGTGGTGACTGTTCTGTGACTTTGGTCCTATTTAACTATGTGCTACCCACGGGCTTAACTATCCTCCGTTTACCCACTTTTGCCATGGGTAATGATCATTTGCTCTCAAAATTTATCCCACCTATGACCCTGATGTATGTTGCAACAACGAATAGACTCTTAAAACAGGTTTTACAAATAACATGGCAGTTCACTGGGCTTTTGTTCTATCGAAAATACTTCAGATTTGTTTGAGGCATGGATGGGAATATTCACGACCTAGTTTTCTGACTATGATTTATAGGTCAATAAACTCCTTCAACAACGGAATGTAATATCCCTGACTGCACGGGACACTTACCGTCACACGCTCACTGCTGCAGGATGGACGAGCTTCCAGACTCAGGTTGGTAAAAGTCAGGGTGATCCGCCTTCCTTCCCGCACTGTGATTCTCCACTCACAGACCCGGCCATGAGGATTCGGGTTCGGGTAGTTGGGAGAGGTGAATGTTCCCGTAGGGCCCTGTAGATCCCCACCACACTCTGAAGGGGAAGAAACCCAAGAAAACTGCCAATCCAATCAAAATGATCCCTTCCACAAGAAGTGTTCTCTAAAGTATTTTCTTTACTATCACATTGGACAAAATTATTGCTCTTATTTATCGCTAGGTGTATATGAGGACTTATAGAGAATGTTTGTATCCACTTCCTGTCTCTAATATTTAATATTTAATCCATGTTTCTATGGATTGTATCATCATGGCCCAAGAAATATGGGGGACCAATGGATGGAGTAATCTCCATCCAGTTTCTTCAGATAAAATCTGTATTTCACCAATGTCAGGGTATTTGGAATGCCGATTCTGACAGCTGTGGGGCTAATGCATAGTTTGCTTAAGATGAGGAATGTGTACAGCTCTCGCCCATAACATCATCCAAAGCACTTTCTTCGGTGGCCTGTCTCACAGCTGTGGTGTGACTATTTGATTAATGTCTGCTTCTCCACTAAAGTGTGAGGTCCAAGAAGACAGGGGTCATTTTGGTTGAACAACTATCGTACCACCAGTGCCTTGCAGGGTGTCTAGCCAATGTAGGTGCTCAATAATATATAAATAGTTAACACATCAGTGAACTTACCTTCCATGCTGGATTCAAACTGGAGTCTGAATCCTGAGGCAGTAAGAGAGCCATCTGTGACAAACCTCACCAAAGCGACATTGCTAGAAGTGTCTATGCTGTCCGGAATGGTGTTTCCACAGTATCTGCCCAATAAACTTCCTGTGAGAGGCAAATAATTAAGTATGTCTATGTCCAAGTGATTGATTTCATTTCACCTCTACTTGAGGTATTCTACAAGTACAAAGAAAATAATAAAAGACAAGACCCTGCCCAGGAAGAAATGTTAACCTCTGTTAAGAGAAGGAAGACAAACATGAACAAAATCAACATATTCATATAGATGAAGAGGTGTAACAAAAGCTGCCACCAATTAGGGCAAGGACATCTCAGCACAATGAGGGACCTGTTCCAGGCAACAGAGTGATGAGTGTCCAACTCACGTGATTTCTAGATACATTACCCTCTCTCTCCTTACTTGACAGGATGCTCCTCAAATAACTAACTGCATATGGCACTGGAAGGTCTCAACGGCAAAGAACAGATGCCATTTTACCTTTGTTGAAGTGAGGACACTTCAGAGGCTGAATGAGGAAAATAAACATCCCCAAAAGACAGCAGACATATTGCACTGACCAGAGGTATGGTTTTCCCAGATCTCCACAAAGTCCTTTTCACAGCCAGAGGAATTCTGAAGGTTAAAGTCTTCAAAATGGATGGTAAGATAGTGTCCTGAGGGACCCTCAAGATGCCACTCACAGAATAAATTGTCTCTATATGGAAGTGTTGGATATCCGCTGCTTTCAATGACACCACTTTGCCCTGTCACTCTTCCCCCACAGTGGGCTGCAGAAAAAAGCAATATTCTGTTACAAGATTTTTCTTTTCTTTTTTTTAAATTTAACCAGCACATTCAAAAACTTTTAGGTGCCAATTGAATATTAACGTTTTAAAAATTCTGAAAATGTTTACTTAGTTAGTGTTCCCCTTATTATTTGAAATCTACTATTGATGTAAAGAGAAATGATACCACAAGTCCAGTTCAATAATGGGAAGTGGAAACTGAAAGGCATATTCTATAACATCACATTAATGGTCCTGGGACACCTTGTAAGAGCTATTAGTTGCAAGGAAGTTTCCTTTCAAGAACCAACTGAGGGCACCTGGGTGGCTCAGTCGTTAAGCATCTGCCTTCGGCTCAGGTCATGATCCCAGGGTCCTGGGATCGAGTCCCATATCGGGCTCCTTGCTCCGCGGGAAGCCTGCTTCTCCCTCTCCCACTCCCCCTGCTTCTGTTCCCTCTCTGGCTGTGTTTCTCTCTGTCAAATAAATAAATAAAATCTTTAAAAAAAAAAAAAAAAGAACCAACTGATACATTGGTAGGGCCTGCCTACTACCCTGAGTCTGTGATTCTGAAGACGGAGGGCTGGCTTAGCTGGAAGGGGTGCAGTGGTCATTAGTGATGCTTGGCCTTCCTGGTTTAACTATCAAATGAACGTTTCACTGCAGTAACTGGTATCTCGGGGCCTGGCAAACTACCGCTCAATTCTTCCTTACCAGCTGGATGTGATAGATTGACTTATAGTTTGCCTCGGGCTACAAAACAACCTGTGGTGTAGGTTTAATGTTGTTACCAGTAGGCTTTCCAACTTTTGACTGTATTAAATACGTTTGGTTAGTGTTCAGACCCACCAGATACTAAATTCTATGTAATTGTGACCATAAAACAATAAATCTTCAGGATGCATATGTATTGCTCATTTTTTAAAGTAAGGAAATCAAAACACTGAGGAGACACACTTGTTTCTGTCTACTGACTGATTTGGCACTAGAGACATAAAGGAAAAACATTATCCACTAATGATGAGTTCAAAGTTACCATTCTGTATATAGTTATTTGATTATGTTTGAATAGTAAACCATTTTACTAGTTAAGGTGATATTATAGAGATTTCATGATAAGAGAAAGAAACAAAAATTTGATTTAACTGAATATGTTTTCACAAACAAGTTAGGAAAAAATACAAAATATTCAAGTTTACTAAAAAGAGTGGTTTAAAATGGAAAGCAAAATAAAATGTTAAATTGATAAATGACTTTGGTTTTAAACATTTACATTCCTTACTTATTTCTATCACTGAAACAATCGTTACAATAAGGCAGATAGAAAGACTTCTCTAAAAATGGTATGATTTTTTAAAGTTTTATTATAGTCTGTCATAACTTTCTTATTAAATACAAAAAAAAAATGTTGTTACCTATAGCATACTTGATCTTGAACCCCACCTGAGCGGGGCTGTTGTCAGATCGGAATCTCAAATACATTACGTCTCCTGAGGACAACTGGCTCCTGGGCAAAGATCTCCCACAAACCTTAGAAAGCACTGGTGCATTTGAATCAGCCCCATCTCGCAACTCAAGGTAATTGGATGTGCAGCTAAAGAGGAAAGAAAATTCCATTTAATATAAAAAAGTCCATCACTTTGACGTATTTTCAAAATAAAGACTTCACCAACTTTCTCCAAGAGCAATATTAAATCATTTTTGTAGCAGAAGACACTATGACCGTCGTTTTAAGTGGTGTGTCGCTTGAGAATGCTACATAATATTTTTCTAATCATAATATGTTCTTTCATTAGTGGCTCCAAAAGGCAGGTGTTATATGGACCACATCAAAGAATGCTGGGGCGCCTGGGTGGCTCGGTCATTAGGCGTCTGCCTTCGGCTCAGGCCATGATCCCAAGGTCCTGGGATCGAGCCCCACATCGGGCTCCCTGCTCTGCGGGAAGCCTGCTTCTCCCTCTCCCACTCCCCCTGCTTGTGTTCCCTCTCTCACTGTGTCTCTCTCTGTCAAATAAATAAATTAAAAATCTTAAAAAAAAAAAGAATGTTTTCTTGTCTTCCCTCCATATTCGTTTGACAAATACACAAGTCATTCTCAAATTAGCGCCTAGGAATTTCAAGAAAACAAGTACTTTGATTCACGTGGTGATAGGGCACATCTCTTGTGACAAAGACAAGCTCTCTCTTGACAGCCCTGCCACCCAGGCTAGTGGAGAGTCTCAGCTGGAATGTTCTGTGTCCATAAGAGTGAGCGAGTATTTACCCAGTATTTCTTAAGAAAGTCAATCAGCCATTTAATGCTCACTGAGTGGGACCGTGGCATTATATCAGGTGCCCGTAAATAGTAAGCAAAAACTCTTGTACTAAGTTTTGTACCATACACATATTCTTGCAAATGTATACATACTTTTGTTAAATGCAGAGAAAAATTCAGGGGTTTCTTTTCAGTCAGTATGGTTATTCTTTTTGTGTTCAACGCAGTTAAGGCTTACTCCCTGGTTTGTAATCCCGTAGGAATTCTCATTAAAGAGAGGTTGGGAAATTGTACGGTACTTGCCTTAGTCCTTTCTCTGACACTGGTGACCCCTAGTGTCACGTAACACGAATTTCCGTTTGTTAAACAGATACTTTATTACTTATGACATTGAGTATGAGGCTGGGAAAATAAATATTCATCTACCAGAGACACTATATTTTTCCTGTTGGAGGAAGAATGGATAACATAAATCTCAAAGAACCATCCTCAGTGTCTCTTGGAGGATGTGCGTGGTGTCAGGAGGGACAATGTCCGTGTACATAACCTGCTCAGCTAATTCAAGAGTGGCCGGCAGGCAATGTTTTCAGGCTCAAGGTGTAATGCGTGTCCCTTCCCCATTTTTTAGATTTCCTATGCTGAGAAAAATTATTCTCAAACATGACAGCTAGAGAATACTAAGTCTGAGTAGGAGAAAAAGGAAATGGAAGTGACCTACTTGGGTGTTTCTCCAATATTGAATTGATCTTCAAACTGCAGCCTTATGAGCTTTCCAGGAGGAGCAGCTAGGAGCCAAGTGCAATCAGCGTGCTGGGGGTAATTGTCAGGGTGGCCGGGGGAGGTCACATACCCCGCAGAATCCACATCGTGGATGTAGATATTGCCCCCACAGGCTGGTGAGAAACACAGTGAAATCAACCGACAGCCTGGGAAAGAGGACGCAATGCCACTATCTTTTTGTTTGTTTGTTTGCACTGTCTTATGTCTTTTTTTTTTGTAATTGAAATATAGTCGACACTCAATGCCACATTAGTTTCAGGCATACAACATAGTGATTTGACAAGTCTACATGATTTCACATATATGTGGAATCTAAAACACACACACACACACACACACACACACACACACACACACACACACACACACACACACACACACCAAAAGCAGAAACAGACCCATAAATACAGAGGACACACTAGGGGTTGCCAAAGGGGAGGGGAGTGGGGGGAAGGGCCAGATGGGTGAAGGGAAGTGGGAGGTCCAGGCTTCCAGTTAGGGAAGGAATGAGTCATGGGGATAAAAGGTACAGCATGGGGAATACAGCCAAGCGTATCGTAAGAGCCTTGTACGGAGCCAAGGGTGGTTATACCTGTGGTGAGCACAGCATCACGTCTAGACTTCCCACTGGCATTTTTTAAAGTCTCTTTATCTGTATTTCCAACCTCAATTTCCTTTCATCTGGATTTACCCTCGTTCTCTTTTTAAGCAAAAAGGTTCTGAATTTGCGGTCAGGGGAGCTACCAAGTGTGTCACTTTCTAATTTGCCCAACTGTAAATTCTCTTAGAAAATTTCTCTCTTCCTTAAAGGCAACAAAATGCTTCTGGTGCACAGCGCATGCAGTAGAACATCATGGAAGCATTAGTATACATTTGCCACAGAGATAAGCACGTGAATGCAGTAGCATTTATAACTTCCCACTGACTGGGCAGTTCAACAGAAAGATGCGGAGATGGGATCTTGAGGTTTAAAAGACTAAGCAGATATATATTTGCACAGCTCTGTGGGCGTTCGCTCATTATGTTTCTTCAGGATTGAGATGCGTTTGAAGAGCAAGAGATGACTGGGGTGAGAGAATTTATTAGCCAGTTTCTGGAAGAAGATAAATGGGTTTTTTACACTTCTTTTCTAAAAAACCAAAGTATGTAAAAATACAGTCCAGGCCAGAGTAAACTGGGTACTTACAACACCAATGAAATGAACCTAATAAGTTAGCCTCACAGATACATGGCTCTGCTAAACTCTCTTGACATTTATTTTTGCTGTCATTCAGTCACTTATGGTCTTGAATTTTGCCATTACTCAGATTGCTTCTTGTCTCTGAACCCCTAAACTGCAGACTCTTCTGACTGCCTTTAACTCCCTTGCTCTCGGCTCTTCCTTTAGACTCACCTTGCAAAAAAACCCAATATCAAGACTGTATGCGATTCAAACCATTTGCGGAAACCAAGGCCTCCAAATGCGTGCTCTCCACTCTCAACACTGCAAGCAACCCTACTTTGTCACAGAAATATAACAGCTCTGTGGGACTTGACTCTCTGCCCTCAACCCTTCTTCTCCCCACTCTTTCTGGAGCCTCACCACGCCACTTCGGGTTCTTCAGAGCACGATGGAAGAAATCAGATAAGGACACCCCCTCAATTGGTTACCGCCCTTAAGAAATGTATCTGCATCTCTGCCTCCTTTGTCTTCCCCTGCACACCGTCTTCCTGTGCATCGGGTCGGCCTCCCACTCCACTGTCTCCTCAGGGACCGTGCTCTACGGAGGCCCTCCCTTTACCCTGTGTGCGCTCGCGCTCTCTCTCTCTCTCTTTCTCTCTCAATCCTGGTCCCCGCCCCCCTCCGTCTTGCTCCTCACATCCTCCCACTCATCACATGCTCAAGTCAGTTACACTCACCTCTGCTCTCACCACCCTTTCCTCCTTCCCCCTTCGCTTTTCAACCCCATCAAAGCACTCTGGTTGCCTCACAGTCCTGTACCCAAGCATCTATTTCATCTTTATTTTATGTCCACAGCATTTAACCTGGTTGATCACATCTCTCTCTCCTTTCAATTTTTGTCCCCCAGCTGTTTGGACACTGAGCTCCTCCTCCTTTCATCTCACACCATTCCTCCTTTGGTCCCTGGGCGCCTCTTTCCAGGTGTTTTCCAGACACTGGAAGTTTGTAACTCTTCCCCCCCATCGTCTATTTCATCCATCTCCCCACCCCCTCCCCTTTGGCAACCACCCGTTGGTTCTCTATATTTAAGAGTCTGTTTGTTTGTTTGTTTTTTAGATTCTACATATAAGTGAAATCAAATGGTATTTATCTTTCTATGACTGGCTTATTTCACTTAGCAGAATAATCTCTAGGTCCATCCATGTTGTCCCAAATGGCAAGAGTTCACTCTGTTTTCAAGGCTGAATAATACTCCATTGTGTGTGTATGTATATATATATATATATATATGCACACCACATCTTCTTTATCCACTCATCTGTGAATGGACAATAGGTTTTGAAATCAAAAGAACTTTAAGTCTAATAGTAAAGGCAGAAAGATGGGGAGCAGGTAATGGCCATACCATTCCTATATAAAAAGAGGGTCCACAAAGGAATAAAAGAATCATAGCGTTTATAAATAAACCCTTAGTGTACCTGAATTATCACCAAATATTGACTTTAAAAACGTAACTCAAGACTCTATCATGGGAAAGTAGAGTTCTGTGGGACCAGCTGATGTCTACTCACTAGACACAAGGCACTGTTCACTCTACGAAGCCTCAATGCCCAGTGACATTCTGCCCAGGCAGGATTCAGCAGCCGAGCTCAGCAGAGAGATAGAGAGGGGTAACAAACTCTCAACCTATAAAGTAATGGTGCTGGCATTCACAGAGCTGTCTTTCAAGGCTCCTTCCAAATGCCAGAGCTGTATGTAGTGGGAAGTAACAGAAGTACATTCCCCGTAATCATGGAACCTACCCAAGCTATTAGATGATTTTCTGTGTCATTTGGTAGACCTTTATTTCTTCTCCTCTTCCAGAATAAACAAATTATGCTGACATTTTAAAATCTCATATTTTAGAGAATATGCAGTAAAATATCAATATAAAAATTAGATTATTTTTTATTAGATTATATTAGATATTATATAGATACATAAAATTTAGATTAATATGTTTTTTAAAATATACTCAGGAATCTGGGATTGTGGTCAGATGATTATCCTGAAATCCATATTATCTAATTTGGGGGGGAAAAGCAAAGATCTGTTCTCTGCTAACATTACTCTCTCTTTTGAAACTATGCTTATTTACTTATTCAATTAAACATTATATAAAAATAAATGTCATAAAATTAAGTCGTTACAGCAGAATTAAATATAATTTTAATCAAGTATAATTAAGCAAAGGTAATTAAAGATCACTGTAATATATAATTAAGTGGGTAATAACAGAATCAAAGGAATATGTGTTCATTTTAAAAGAAAGCATACAAATGATTATAAAACAATGTAATTATCATTCTTACAATGTTTCCATAACTGAGTGTAACTTATAATTAGACATGGTATAATAGAAAGGACTAAGAAATATCAGGATATCTGTAAGATCAGTTTAATTTATACTTATGGAGAATTTTACTTTGTTCATTCTCTTGATAAGTATGCTTGGAAAAAATCTAAGCCTCATTTTACTTATCTGTAGAACGGAAATGATACCTTCCTTAAAAAGTAGCCATGATGAGATACTGAATGTATCAGGAATATAGTAAAGTACCTGAAAACAGGTCGCTATTCTTGTTAAATTATTATTCTTACTTTAGAAAAGAAAACTTCACGCATTTTTTCCTCAGATCTATTTAAACAAGGAAGACCAAGCAACTGCAGGAAAAATATGGGCGTTATGCTTTGTGAAAATACTTACCTAAACTCTTTGCCTCATATCTGATCTTAAATCCTTGCCCTCCATTACTAGCATCAGAAATAAACTGAACAAACATTTGATTATCTGAGGTGAACAGAGTGGATGAAGGATGACTGCCACAAAAATGACCATTTCCTCCATGGAGTCCCAAGGGTGGAGAATAGGTATCAGGTCCATTTTTCAGCTAGGAACACAAATTAAAATTGCATAAATTCCTTCATATTGAGAGAGATGGAGTGCCCAAGTCCTATCAATTTATGTCCCAGGAGAGAAGAATCACCGTTTTGTTTTTTGAATGAAGACTGCAAAGATAATAATTAGAAAAGGTAGCAAGCATGACCTACCACCAAGTAGTCCCCCTGACTGCAAGAAGAATCTCCATTTGGAATCTGGAAGGGCTGTTCAAAATGGACAGCAATGGTCAGACCACTCTGAACCAGAATGTGCCAAGAGCAGTTGAGGTTGGGACTGTAGGTCTCCGGATACCGAGGGGATGTGATAATCCCTCTGTCTGCATGCAAATATCCACCACAACCTTTCCAAGAAGAAACAAAGGTAATTTACTTAAGTGACATTTACAATGGGATTTTTATGCTTTCCTGTTTTTCTTGAGGATTTTTAAAGTGTAGGCAATAGAAATGTGGTTTGAAACTAACTGGGACCAAAGTATAAGAAATGATTACCCCAACAAGCATTTGCTGAGCACAGATGACAGGGTACTCATCTTGTGGTTTCTCCTAAGATTAGGATACGGAAATAAGCAACAGAGACAAATTACTTTCAGAAGCTTACTTTATAGACGAGTAAGACATACAATAAACACATATATAATATGTGGGATGGGGATAAACTCTACAAAGAAAAGTTAATAGGGGGAGGGAGAATGGCATAGTATTGTCTGGGGAAGTTAGAGAAGGCCACGGTGTTACGGTATCACCTGAACAGAGACCTGAAGAAATGAGGGATCAAGCCATACGGCTTTGGAGAGAAGAGGGTTCCAGTTCAGAAAACACTTGGTGTAAAGGCTTGAGTGGTACATCATGCAAATCAGAATTAATGAGACAACAGTGAGTGATCCCAAAGAAAGCAGGGCTAAGTCATTCAGGAAACTGAAAGGACTTATTTTAAGTAAAAGAGGAAGACATTCAAGGGTTTTGAGCATCAGAATGGCACGACCTGACGTAGACTTTAAAAGCATAGCTCTGTCTGCGATACTTGGACTGTAAGGGGGGCAGGCAGGGAAACGCACAGGCAGGGTGTCCGATAAGGGGATGACTGCCTGAGTCCAAGGAGAGATGATAGATAGGGCCTGGACTAGGGTGGTAGCAGGAGAAAGGTGGGGAGTGGCTGGGCTCTAGATATACTGGGAAGGTAGAATCATTGTGATTTGTTGATGGTTAGGACATGGGGTGTGAGAGAAAGAGAAGGATCAAGAATGACATCAAGATTTTTGGCTTAAGCAACTAGAAAGAATACACTCTCCATTTATCAAGATGGTGAAGAGTGTGGAATGAGCAGGTTTGGCGGGCGGAAGGGGGTGGGAAAGCAAGAGTTCAGGTTTCACATGTTAAATTGGAAACACCTTCCAGACATGCAGCCGTCCAGCGTGTGGGTGTGCACGCGCACACACACACACCTATGTACATTTATACGTGCACACGTACATCTGTCATACCCATGAACAGGAGAGAGAGAGAGGTTGGAAGAGGAAGAAGAGAGTGGATGGAGGGAGCAGGCATTAATTTGCCCATTGTCAGGGGCTGAGCAACTCAACGAGGGAGGGCAGCGAGTTCACACAACCACTTAAATCACAGGTGGAAATTTATCATAGGTCTAATTTCGAAGCCCATTCTCTTAAACCACTATGCAGTCTGCTTCCGTGAGTGTGAAGAAGGTAATTTATCTTCCATTGCTCCCTACTCTCTAAAAGACATATATAACAGTGCAGGAAAATATTAGATAAATTTTTAATGTTTATATCGAGAGTCTACTTTAAAATTATGTTTTTTGCTTAAAAGCACGAGCGTCTTTCGATGTTCCATATTTCATGGACTACTTCTTTAATTTTAATCTTATTTGGCTTTAAACTTATTATTGGACTTCCCATTTTATCAAGGTTTGAAAGTCTCGGTCATACTGCACATGATCGCCACCCATGTATTGTGCACATTCTCTGACTCATCAAACTTATATTTCAAGAGAAAAAAATTCTTCCAGCCAACCCTCCAATGAGTGGTTTAAACCAAGAGCTTTCTGAAGGTATCTTGTTTTCCTTTGTCTATTTCTTAGACTGAAGATTACTCTGACATCGTTCCTTCGATGTGTTATGGATAAGTGCTGTCTAGTTCTGTTCTAGCTGAAGCCCTCGGCTAGGCTGAAAAATTGTTTTAAAGATCTCATTCTTGGGCCTACCAGAACACAACTCCTTTTTTTGGGTGGTGGGGGGGAAGATGTCCCACCCAGAGACCTGAAGGCAGGGGATCCTTATGGACCACTCAGCCACCGTTTTTTGGATCGGACTCAGTAGCTGACACAGGATAGCCATCCAGAGGCTGGGCAGAGAACCATGTAAAAAATAAGCAGAGTATACTAGAGAAAGAGAGAGAGAGATGATGAGGTGAGATGACATGACATGACATAAAAAAAACGAGCATATTACTTTTGTGAAAGGATGCATTGAAGCCCGCTCCAGTTATACTGAAGTCCGAGGTAAGCCGGATGAACATGTACTCTCCAGTGGACCGGATGGGTCCAGGGATCTCTCTGCCACAGAGAACTGCAAGCTGCGGGGCCAGGTTACTGTCTCCTACGCCAAAGAAAGGAAATGTCAGCAGCAGAATGCGGTGTCTTCAGAATCTCCTCCACCATCCTTTGCAACCCAGACAAAGCAGCTCACACATTTTTCTCAGAACATCACCCATCCTAGGAGATCATGAGGTTCTCAAATAAAAGGACACTCCAGGAGTTACATCATTCTGGCTCCAGCTCCTAATCCTGCTGCCTACCTTTTGCTTTACCTTTTATGTTAAAATCTCCTTTGACAGTTCCCACTGTCTTTTTAAAAACTGGGTGACAGTTTTCCCTGGCACTAAAACTCAAAATCAGGGTACATGGAGGTTGGGAAATTATGGAGGAGCAGTGCTGACATGTATGTTAGAGACTCAGCTAAATCACTCTGATTGCTGAAGGTCAAGTATCTAAAAGAGAACTTCAGCCTCAGATCCTACACTAATGTTGTAAAGCCATTTGCCAAGAGGTGTGCTATGTTTATATGACCCTCTCTTCAGCTCCAGAGGGTTTTTTAGTTGTGACTATGTTTTTGTGGGTTTTTTAAACTTTCCATTTGTTTGATGTGGTTTATTCCTTTTGCTATTAAAAGAACATATTTATGTCCACTGTGTGGAGGATGAAAAAAGACAGTTTCAGCAAGTGTGCCCTCCAGGGAGAGAAGCAAAGGACAACTGGGTCACCTCATGGTTCTTTTTCCTTTTTACTACTCTTGGATATAAGCAACTTGGAACAAAGCCACAATCAAAGCCAGAGTAGAGCAAAGGAAATTATAAAATATTTGGATTCCTTGGCTGGGAAAATACATGGTTTTCTTCTCCCTCTAAGGAAAATAATTAATAAACTTCAAGCTTATAAAAACCAAAAAACAGAATAGGAGACATGAGGAAATTTGCCCCTTTAACGCAACCAGCAAAATGAATCCCTTTGACATTGATTACCGTCTAAAACTCACTCATTATTAATTACTTCAGAAAACAGGGTATTGTCTGGGATTACAAATTCAATGGCATAGCTATATGAAGGAGATGCTTGAAAGGTATTCTTTGCAGGGTTTCTGGCCTCTGGAAATTTTTGTGTTTTTTACAATTCAAAAGTTTCTCTCTGTAACTCCTTTTGCACTGGCTATTTTCACTGGGATATTTTGCTACACATTTTGCCCCAAATTGTTTCTGTTGACTTATTCTCTGTCTATATCACAAAATGTTGAAGTTTATTGTACATTGGTATTTATATCATAGGTGCATATTTTCTCTCTCAGTGAGACGGGGTAGGGTCTACTGATTTTTATTTCTTTTCTAAACTTCACCTCAGACTGTCTGATGAAACAATGCTTATCTCTAAATAATTACTTATTGGTTGCCTAACTGATGAGTTGGTAGATAACCCAATAACCATCTGATGGTTTGTTTCTCCCCCCAGTATCCATAGTAAATACTGAGGTATTTCTAGAACCTTCTACAACTTTACCATATGGATTGTGGCAGGGATGAACCTGATTTTTAAAGAGAGGGGAAAATCAAATGTAAAGAACCAGGGCTACAGGGTAGTCTGGTGATTCTCTTTCTACTCGAGACCCCTCATTTTAGAGATGTGGAAACCGAGGCCAAGATTACCAATAGCTGACATTTATCAAGCAATTACTATTACTACTTTGAGTGCTTTACATGTAATATCAAACTGTATCTTCACAATAACACTATTAGGTAGGTATTTTTATTATCTCAATTTTGTAAGGAAACAGTCTTAGGAAAGATATATAATTTGCCCAAGGGCACAGACTATAGAAGTCAACAGGGATTTAAAACCCTCGCTAAATAACTCCAGATGCTCAAACTATGCTATTAGATTTCTCTAGGATCACAAAGGAAGTACATTTTATATCTATAAGTAATAGAAGGATTACTGGTTTTTGACAAAAGTATTTTTTTGCCTTCCCCCCCTTTTTCTTTTCTTTTTTTTTTTCCCTAGGGCCAATGTAGTTTCACAGAACCTCAATTAGGGGGAATCTTAGGTATGTAAAATTTGTTGGTACGTGGTCTGGAAAAAATGGATTCAGTCTTGAACCATCACAATCCTGTCAAAAAAATGAGTAAGCAGGTGACAGAGTGCCTCAGGTCTCCCAGGAAGGTGCAGGGCCCTCTCTGGGGTGGCCCAGGAAAGTCCACAGCCCGCTTGGGGCCAACAGCCACAGGCTGAAGGCCTGTGATGACTGGTCAGTGGCACAAGTGGCCTCTAAGTATTATTGCTTGTGGTCAATGGCTTTAGATATTTGCTTCAGAATGTGATATGCCACTGCTACTCAGAAGCAAAAAAAAAAAAAAAACCCTGTCTGAATGAAAAACGAACAATTGGAGTGGGACTTGAAATTTCATTCTAAATGTAGACTAAACACTGCAAATGAACAAAATACCCACCAACCGCTACAGTCGGCACTCAATAGCTACTTCTTGAATGAGTAAAGAAACATATGAGGAACTAATGAGCCTATTCAGTACCTACTCCTGTTGTGAATAAAAATTTCTTTCGATAGGTCACACTCCAATTTAAAACACTGTCATTGTTTTGGCATATAAGTCAATTTGCTGAGCTCCCAAGCTCTATGTCTCAGTAGGAACACTTCCAGTCTATAAAATTTATGATGAAACCTATTTTAAAAATATCTCTAGCAAAGTAAATGGAAATCTAAATTAAACAATTCTGAATTCCACATCTATAAAATGCCAGGACTTTTGCTGGGAATTTTGCATGTATTATGTTCCCTGATATAACAATTCCAAGAAGTAGATATTGGTCTCTCTTTCACAAACAATAAAACAGACTTGGAGACATTTAGTATTTTGTGCAAGGTCACACAGAAGAAGAAGAAAACAACTCTCAGGCTTCAGGCTTCTAAGAAAAACTATTGGTGAAACAAAAAGCAACTCAATAGAAAGTGAATGTTAAAAGAGTAACCATAATTTACTTCATTACTGGAGTTACCTACTGAAGATATTTTTTTAAAGTTTCTACTTGATTCTACTTGAACACTCAGAATATGTGTGCAAGGACACACTCATTTCATTACATGAAAAGTTTTAAATTTTAACATCCACAGGAATGCCTTGATGTGAGAAAAGATGATAATTTCTCTGGGCAATGTGCTAATAGCTGATGGTTGATAGGAAAAAGGGGAAAAGTGAAGATTTATCATCTTATCTCATTTGTATGTTTGATTTGAGTCTTTGTGCCCAGCCTCAACAAAAGGAAAATAAAGCACTTCTGCCATTTCCTAACTGTACTTCATGAGAGTCTAGGGTTGAGGGGATGAGGGAGATAAGAACTTGCATACGAGTAACCTCTGGGCAAAAAGCAAACACATGTTTGGTCCACAATATGCTCTGAAGCATTTTTCATTAATTTCCAAAATCTAACAATTGGGAAATTCATAGAAAATTCTGTATCTTTCATATCTCTTAGAAGACAGGAAGCTAAGCCTGCCTTCTTAGCAGCTGCTCCTTTAACGCTGTTCTCCAGTTTAACACTTCCCTAGTTATGTTCCCTGTTGTCTAGGTAGGCATGTGAGGTCTTAATGTCTTTATCATGGTGGGTAGTGGTTCTCAAACTTTAGAGACTATCAGTATCATCTGGAGGCAGGGACAAGGGTCAGGCAAGTGAAGTACTCGCATCACGGGCAACATTCAGGGAGGGGCCAAAGACCTTAGAAATCAAGATAAATAATATTTTAGTGCAATATTTTAAAAATTAAAATTTAATGTAAAATGGACAAAATACCAAAATTTTAAACCAAGGTAGAATCTGACCCTGCAGTTTGCACAATTCTGCCTTACTTTCCTCACCCTAAACACGGCCCGCCTGGAAGGTTTTTTAAATCACAGATCTAGGACCCATCCGGAGAGTTTCTACTTTAGTAGGTCTGGGGTGTGGCTGAAAGATTTGCATTTCTAACAAGTTCCCTGGTAACACTGATTCTGCGGGGGCCGGGTCTGAGGACCACAATGTGAGAAACACTGATCAGAGGATGGGGCTTTCCTCTTCTCCAGCCATGTGAATTGTGAAGCACAATTTTGTACATGTTGCATCTTAGTATTATGCCACTAATCGCATTGCAACACCACACCTGTGCATAGAAGAAAAGATGAAAAATGTTAGCCCTTAATTCTGCCTATTCTACCCAAAAATTCAGTAGACAAAGAGAATGGAATATATTGCAATTATTTGCAACTTTTTCACACTTGGATCTGAAAGCCATAGGTCTAAAATATCAAAATTTATCTCCAAGACCTTTCATCAAGAAAGCAGCACCACCTGGAAACTCAGACCATTACTTCCTACTTAAGCTAAAGGTAGGGCTTTTTCTTAGGAATGTAATGCTGTCCCTGACATAGTATGTGCATTCGTTTGTTACAGAACATTTAATACTATCCTTACATTCTTTAGAGATTGTAGCCAACTCTGGTACTGGGTGCCTTCACTGACCATGGTATCTGGGAACTTCCGTATAAAACGGATGGAGACAGCGAACAAGTATTATCATAATTGAATGTAACTAAATATGTGTTAGGGCTGAAACTTGGCCTTTTTGTTTTGTTTAAATGTTTCTCACCATCTTTTATCACAAGGTTGTCATAGTCACAAGTTCTGTGAGCTTCGATGTCCAGGGAAAGGATGTTGAGTTCCACAGTAGAATCTGGAGCCTGAATAAGCCACATGCAGTCAACATTGTTACTGTAGCTTTCGGGCCACCCTGGGGAGAAGAGAAAGACTGGCGCATCTCCTGTCCTCAGGAAGCCACCACAAGCACCTGTTGAAGAAAAAATACCACCTATGAAATACCTCCCACGGGAGAGAATGTAGCACGTTCATTTTAAAGTGGCGGCCCTGAACCTAGGGGAAACAACCAATTAAAACAGGGTTCTCAAAGAAATCTAGAAAGATTTTCTTAAACCTGCTGACTCACCCAGCTGTGATTTCCCTTAATTGATTTTTTTGTGTGGGGAAAAACACACTTTATTCTGCTTTTCTCACCATAGTTTTGTCACACAGCCCATTTATTGATTAGTGTCTGTTTTGTTGAGCATGAAGTTAGTTCATGTAGAAGACCCTATTATGATTCTTTGTTACTATTATTTATGTTTCCTCTGGACTTCAATCTTCATTTTTTCAGCATAGCTATTCACCATGTAATTTATATCTGGGCAACCATGAAATAGTTTTCAATTTGGTAAAATGTATAACAACAGCTTTTATTTCTGACTCAGTTTGTTTAAAATTAGCTTTATTGAACTATTCTGTAGATCTCATAAAACTTACCCTTTTAAAATATACAATTCAGTGGGTTTTAGTATATTCACAAAGTTCTGTAACCATCACTGATCATTTTAGAGCACTTTCACCATTCCAAAAGACACTTCAAACCCATTAACACTGATAGCTTGCCTGTTTTCCACTCTAGCAGTCCATGGGAACCACTAATTGGCTTTCTGACTCTCTCTATGGATTTGCCTGTTCTTGACATTTCATGTATATATATTCATACAATATGTGATTAGCTTTTGTGGTGAGCTTCATTCACTTAGCATCATGTTTTAAAGTTCATTCGTATTGCAGCAGGCATCACATCAGTATTTCCTTCATTTCCCTTCATTCGCTCATTTCCTTTTTTAAGGCTGACTAGTACACCACTGTGTGGATATACCGCACTAAATTTTATCAGCTGTTTGACATTTGGGTTGTTTCTGCTTTTTCACTATTCTGAATAATGCCTCTATGGACATTCGGTGTATAAATTTTTGTGTGGACATATGTTTTAATGCCATTAGGTATACGACTAGGAATTTAATTGCTGGATCATATGGTCACCCTGTGTTTCCATTTTTTTTTAAAGATTTTATTTATTTATTTGAGAGAGAGAGAATGGGAGATAGAGAGCACGAGAGGGAAGAGGGTCAGAGGGAGAAGCAGACTCCCTGCTGAGCAGGGAGCCCGATGTGGGACTCGATCCTGGGACTCCAGGATCATGACCTGAGCCAAAGGCAGTTGCTTAACCAACTGAGTCACCCAGGCACCCTGTGTTTCCATTTTTGAGCAACTGCTAAACTGTTTTCCAAAATGGTTATACCTTTTTATATTTTTACCAGCAATACACAGGGTTCCAATTTCTCCACATCCTTGCCAACACTTGTTATTGTTTGTCTTATTGATTATAACCGTCCTAGTGAGTGTTAAATATATGTTTTCTAGTATACCACTTTAATTCACTCATTCTTCTTTTTACTATATATTTTTTAAGTTATTTTCTCAGTGGTTGTCTCAGGATTACAATTAGCCTTTTAATTTGAATCAGTGTAGTTTGGATTAATATTAATTTAGTAGTTTGAATAGTATACAAAACTTTGCTCAAATATGATTCCATTCCAACCCTCCCATCCTTTGATGCTATTATTATCATAAAAATTATATATTTAAACATTACAAACCCATCAACATAGTTTTATAGTCATTGCTTGATGTCTTTGAATCAGACAGAAGAAAAGATCTACAAACAAAAGTACATTTATAACATCTTCATATTTACTTACGGCATTACTTTACTGTTTAGTAGTAGTGAAAACACGCTATAGTACTTTCATTTCAGCCTGAAGACCTCCCACTAGAATTTCTTGTATAGTAGATCTGCTAGCAATAAATTCTCTGAATTTTCAATTTATCTGGGAGTGTTTTAATTTCTCCTTAGTTTGGAGGATAAATTTGCTAGATAAGGATTTTTTTTTTATTAAAGATTTTATTTATTTATTTATTTGAGAGAGAGAATGCGAGACAGAGAGCACGAGAGGGAAGAGGGTCAGAGTGAGAAGCAGACTCCCCGCTGAGCAGGGAGCCCGATGTGGGACTCGATCCCGGGACTCCGGGATCATGACCCGAGCCGAAGGCAGTTGCCTAACCAACTGAGCCACCCAGGCACCCTAGATAAGGATTTTTAATCAACAGTCTTTTTATTTCAGCACTTTGAATATGTCATTACACTGACTTCTGGCCTTCACGGTCTCTGATGAGAAGGGAGGTAGTAATCTCATTGAGGACTCCTTTTCTTTGATAGGTCACTTTCTCTTGGTCTTTTGAGGACGATCACTTTTTCTCCAGCTTTGATATTTTGTGATGTGTCTAGATGTGGATCTCAGTGAGTTTATCCTATTTGGAATTTACTGAACTTCTTGGATGTTGGAGATTGGATGTGTAGATTAATATTTTTTTATCAATATTTGGACACTATTTCTTCAAATATTCTTTGTTCCGCTTTCTCTCCCTCTTCTTCTGGGATTCTCATTGTACATATGTTAGTATAACTGATAGTTTCTGAGGTTCTGTACAGTTTTTTCAGTCTTTTTCTTGCTTTCTAGCAGACAGGCTAATCTCAATTGATCTATCTTCAAGTTCACTGATTCTTTCTTCTGCCTGCTCAAAGCTGTCCTTGAGCTTCCCCAGGGATTTTTTTTTTTTTCCAATTATGATACATTTCAATTCTAGAATTTCTAATTGGTTGGGTTTTTTTCTTTTAATAATTTCTATCACTTTATTGATATTTTCTATTTGGTGATACATTATTCCCATATTTTCCTTTAATTCTTTAGACATGGTTCCTTTTAACTTTTTAACGTATTTATAATAGCAAATTCAAAATCTGTGTGTGTTGGAATATGTCTTTAAGGCTCTAGCAGGCAGTTTACAACTCTGCCTTAGACTTTGTTTCCTGCTTACACAGATCCTCAAGATCATATAGAGGTAAGAGTTTAGGGCTTTCTTGTGTCTTTTCTTGGACATGGGTACAGCCCTGCACATGTGTGTGGCTTTCTAGTTTCCCAGATGTATGTCAGAGTTTTCCAAAGCTCCCTATGAATATCTCATTCCCCAGGTTTTTCCTTTTACAGTTTTATTCAGTCTCTTGTTAGCTGCAGCTGGTATCACTGCCACATGCAATTGTGATGTTAAACAATTGCCACTGATTGTTTTCCACAAACACACTGGGGATAGGGCTATTGGCACTGAGCAACCTCTGAGGCAGGTCAAATGAAGACAAGTCCTGAGAATGCAGCTCTCCTAGGAAGTTGCCAGATAGGTCAGATTATGTTAATTCCTAGGAAATAGGGTGTTTTCTATAGCTCCAAACCTGTTCTACCCCTTCTAATAGTTCCTAGGCTGCTGGTTTTCACAGCTACCATACTTGTGAGGATACTGAAAGGCAACTACAAAGCTGAGGCAAGGGGAGAGATGGAAATAGGGAGAATTAAGATGCCAGAAAGTTGACTCTTTCACTGAGATTTGGCCATCATGCTTGAATAAACACTCTTTAGACTGTAGCAAGTTTTGATTAATTTCCAGAGTTCTCAAAAGTTGATTTTGACAATGTTCTCATTGTTTTTACACAGGAATGGATTTTCAGAGATCCTTACTCCACCATTCCAGAGGTTTATTACTTTTATATCAGTACATGTTCGAATCTTACTAGGACCACCAGGAAGTGAGTGTAAAATTTTATAGGACTACATCCTAATTCCTTTATCCTATTACTACATAGGCTACAGAAGTAAAGAAAAAAGAGACAAATGAGAGCAATTTTCAAGTGAAAGGCTGACTATTACTCAGTGTCTTCAAATGTTAAGATTTTCCTCTATGTGAAATATTTCTTATCTTGAATTTATAAAAGGCAGTTGTCGCACTAACTATGGGTCATTAGTCTTTTTGATCAAATATTCATTTATCCTCATTTCCAAACATGTGGTGAAATTACACATCCTGATACTTTTGTGGTTGAATGAGGTCATTTGACCAGTTTGAGCCAATGACTTACGAGCAAAATGACTTGTGTCACTTTTAAGATGAGCACTTTTACACTGAGATGTGCCAGGGCTCTCTGTCCTCCTGCCATGATCACAGTCAATGCCCCAGACAAAGTCAGATCCTGTGTTATGGAATGATACTGATGACAAGGCACCTAGTTAATCTAAAAGGGATGTTTAGCACAAACCAGAAAGAAACTATTATTTTTCAGCAACTCAGAGTTTGGAATTGTTTGTTACTGCAGCATAACTGAACATGTTCTGACTGGTATGCCAACTAACGTTTTCCTACTTGACAGGTTTATTTCCCTTCAGATGATCCTAGGTCACATTAAGCTCAGTTTCCTTTGCTTGCTTTTCTTCTGCCTGTACCACCTGCTTTGTCATTAAATAATTTAATTACTATATTGTTATTTAACAGACATATGAATACTTTGTTTTTCCCAATTATTTTTAAGCTCCTGGAGTGTTGAGATCATATCTTTGTTTCTTTACTTAGTCATCTTGGTACATCTATAACAAATCCTCAATAAATGTTTATTGAATTAAACTAAACCTATGTATGTGTAAGAAATGCTGATGGTACAATGTTCAATATATTAATACATTTTAAAATGTTGTTTTTTTAGTTTTAATGACTCAGAATGTTCTAGATACCTAGTAAATTATAAAATTCTCTTACCTTTCACTTTACTTTTCCCCTGTTTTTTTTTTTTAAGATTTTATTTATTTATTTGACAGAGAGAGACACAGCAAGAGAGGGAACACAAGCAGAGGGAGTGGGAGAGAGAGAAGCAGGCTTCCTACAGAGCAGGGAGCCCAATGTGGGGCTCGATCCCAGGACCCTGGGATCATGACCTGAGCCGAAGGCAGATGCTTAACGACTGAGCCACCCAGGCACCCCTTCTTTTCCCCTGTTCTTGATTGAGGAAAATGAGATTTATGATACTATATTTGCTTATCCACTTAAATCATATAATTACAGAGCATAAGTATGAGAAAAGAATTTTTCATTTTTTGAGTACTAAATTATATTTGTTTATATAATATTTTGCATGAATAAGTGATTCCTTTTCTAACTTGAGATTTGTGGATACAAAAAAAGCTTAGCTCAAGTTTACTTACGAGAGATTTCCAGAATTAAATGGATAGCTCTAAATTACATTTGGCAATCTTGTTGATGGTTCTTTGCTCTTAGATAAGTAGGTTAATATTTTAGGAAAGAAACTCATATTCAATGTTATGGTAGCATCTTGTAAGGGAGGTGAAAATAACATCTCAGAACAGAATACTCTAGGGGCATTAAATAAAAACAAGTATGAATTATACCTTTAACATTTTTCTCTGCCAATACAAATTCCCAAGAAGCTAGAAAAAAATAGACTCTAATCTTTTAGGATTTGTGTAGTCTTAGAACAAGTTCAAAGTTTGAATATTCTTCAATGAGAACCTATGATAACGTGTCTCAATCAGGTATAGTTGATTGCGGGTGAGGGGTTTAGGTGTGCCAACCATGTAACTTTTTTTTAAGTACGCTACATGCCCAATGTGGACTTGAGCTCATGGCCCTGAGATTAAGAGCTATGTACTCTACCAACTGAGCCAGCCAGGCACCCCAAAAATCCATGTAACTTTTGACTGCCCAAGAACTTAATTACTAATAGCCTACTGTTGACCAGAAGTTTTACTGATGACATAGTCAATTAACACATATTTTGTATGTTATGTGTATTATATGCTGTATTCTTACAATAAAGTAAGCTAGAGAAAAGAAAATGCTAAGAAAATCACCAGAAAGAGAAAACACATTTACAGCCCTGGACGACTGTGTTTATTGAAAAAAATTCTCATATAAGTGGATTTTTTTAATCCCATGCAGTTTTAAACCTGTGTTGTTCAAGGGTCAACTGTATACCAAGGACTGACAATATCCTCCAAGAAATGTCTGTCAAACTTCTATGTCACCCCATAAAAGCCATTCAAAATTGTTTAAACAAATTATTAAGGAAAAATTAGTCTCCCCAAACACTGCTTCCTGAGGGGATTAAGGAGGTCTTAAACATAGTAAAATAGAACTTTAACAATTAGGCTAATTTTACATGAAACATGAAGGTTTGCAACCAACTAAGGAGAAAGTGAAGCATTTCTAAAAGTACATTTAAAATAAAATATAGAGAAAACACAGCTACTTCTCCCTACTAGTTGATTCATAATGTTGTATGTGTGTGAGCATGCACAGTATTTACAAATCAAATTTTCAGAGATATCTAAAAGGATCTCTAGAAATGATAAGCAGGAGCATCTGGGTGGCTCAGTCGGTTAAACGTCTGACTCTTGATTTCGGCTCAGGTCATGATGTCAGGGTCATGAGATCCAGCCCTGCATCTGACTCCATGCTGAGTATATTGGGCTCAGCACTGAGTGTGGAGCCTGTTTAAGATTCTCCCTCTCCCTCTGCCCTTCCAACCCCCTGGTGTGCCCTCTCTATCTAAAAGAAAGAAAGAAAGGAAGGAAGGAAGGAAGGAAGGAAGGAAGGAAGGAAGGAAGAAAGAAAAATTATAAATAGAATGCCTCATGGATATCAAACCCTTAATTAAAATAAAAACATATAATGGGAAACCAGTATTTTTAAAAAGCAAATGTACAGTTTTTAAAAAATGCAGTATTTATGAAATTAAGAGAACACCTGAACATATGGAGGAAGGGCTTTAGGGCTGTACTTACTTTTCTTAGTCATTTATGTATTTGGCTTCTGTTATGGTAAGACCATTTGAACGACTAGCCCAAACATATCAGCCCCTAAGCAGAATTTTGTTTATTACCAAACACACCTGTAGCAATAGTAGGTAAAGGTCCAACAGAGACATTCACGGCAAACCACTCCAGAAAGAATCCTTTCCCTGTGACTGAAGAATCGGAAGAAAACTGAAATGTCAAAGAATTTCTAGAGGAGCTAAAAGTTGCGGTCTGGGTACCACAATAAGTTCCAATTAGACGGGAATGAACACCAAGGCCATCATAAATCTGCATGTAAAAGAAAAAAAAGAAAGAAAGAAAAACTGATAATAGAGCACTGAATTTAGGGAACTACCTCTATTTTTCTTCATAAAAAAGAAAACTGAAAGGTTGCTTTATGTTATTATAATTTCATCATAATAGGAAAAAATAAGTAAACATTTTATGTATCAGTCCAAAGAGGAAGCACCATTAAACATAAAATATGATTACAAAAAATTTAAGGTGTTTTAAAATAATTTTATCTTTGCTGCAGAATTGTGTTAATACACAAGCTCTGTGTGATATAGTTCGTTATTTGATTTACAGTAAAATTTGGGGGTGGGAAAGTAGGAACCGAGATGGTTCCACAACAGTAGATCTTACTGAATGCTTTGGAGCCTCAAGGGAAGGAATTAGAAAGAAAGGGAGAAAACAAGAAGAAAGAGGAAAGGTTTAATTAAAGTGGACAGATAACTGAAAGCAGAATTAATGACAACAAAATTACAGCTTGCAAGGGATCAACACACATTCAAAGCACTCAATAAATTTTACTCATTTGGTCTAAAATATTAAATTACGTATTCAGAGACACATTTTGATCATTACAAACACATAGCATGGAGCACATTTTTTTTCAGCACATGTGGATGAATGCTATCCAACCACACTTCCTATCCCTTCCTTTATCTTCTAAATAATTTGGAACAAGTTCATTATAATTGTTATAAATTTCTCTACTGAAGTTACTATATAAGCTAAGTTTTTCACTCCATATAATAATGATTTCCACACATACTGAGCATCTATTAGGTACTTAATTCTATGTGAGGCACTGTAGACCCAAGATGAATACGACAGAATCCTGCCTTTTGAGAATCTGATAAAATTGTTGAACTCATAGAAGGAGAAAGTAGAATGATGGTTGCCGGGGATGGGGAGAGAGGGAAATAGGGAGATGTTGGTCAAGGTTACAAAGTTTCAGTGATGCACGATGAGTAATTCTGGAGCACTAATGTGCAGCAATGTGACTATAGCTAATACTGTAATATGTAATACTTTCTGTATTATATACTTGAAATTTGCTAAGAGGGTATATCTTAACTATTTTTACCACACACACACCACACACACACACACACACACACACACACACACACACACTTCAAATGATAACCATGCAAGGTGGCAGATATATTAATTAGCTTGATTGTGGTGATTATTTCACAATGGATACATATATTGCAACATCAAGTTGTACATCTTATATATATATATATATATATATATATATATACACAATACTTATTTGTCAAATATACCTGAATAAGGCTAAAAAAAAAAAAGAATGTGATAGTGTTTCTGAAATTGATGCAACGACCAATGTCTGGATGGCAATAACCACCACAATTATTTATTCATTTATTTTAAAATGATCCTTCAAACTTTTAACACTGTAACATAAGAATACACAAGAAAATGGGATATAAGGTAGAATAAATACTTAATAAATATTTAAGATACACACATGTGCATAGACAAAGCCCAACAGGTAAATTACAACAATGCTAAAACAAACTTAGATATAGAATCCAAAGATAATAAATATAATACCAGAATTACCTTTTCATCAGTAACCTAGACAGGGCAATCATGATTTAGGGAAGACCATTTCGTGTGATTTACAAATGCGTGAATAGACAGTAACTTGGGTTTATTTTTGCAAATAGAAATTCACCAAAATTTATAAACACTGATTGTAGTTAGAAACTCACCCTTAATTTGTCATAATAGCAGTTAGGTGCTGCTTCAATGTCTATCTCCAAGATTCTACCATGGATAACTTGAGATGCATTCACATTTACTATCCATTGGTAATTGGAGTTGTGGGGGTAACGTCCAGGCCATAAGGGAGAAGCAACTTTCCCATGAGTTCCCACAATATTATCATTGCCAAATACTAGGAGGAAAAACAGAGTAGTAAATCAGATGTACTTAGAACAGCTCTTTAATCAAGAAACTTTGATTCTTTGAAAGAAACAAAAGGCAAGGGGTGTTGAAAAGGATAGACTTTTAATTGACTGTGATTTCTATTCTGAACACTGAAAGAAATATTGCTTCCCTTTTGGTTTCTGTACTATCTATTAATTCCTTGGAGAACAGTGATTTTGTGAATGGAATTCCATCTCCTAAGAAGGTTGCATGGTGTGAAAAGAGATAACTTCCCATGTGAAAAGGGGTTCCCAGCCCCCAGGGGACTTGAGGACATACGAAGGGGTATTACCAGGCTCCTTCTCTAATTTTTACCTATTTTACTTTTTTTTTTTTACAAAAGAATGGGACATGTTTTTTAAAATTTTATAAGGGAAATTGACATATTGGAACCACATGAAGAATAGCTAGTTATGGAAAAGTCAAGTTAGAAAATAAAAATATTTCATGTTTTATTCTATTAGAAGAAAACCCTGTTATATCTGAGCACTTAATTTGACCCTAAAATAATACTAAATGTTTTGAATTTGAAGAATATAGAGTTGATGAGAACAAATGAAATACAGTTGATATCAATATACTAAACCTGAGTTACAATGCATCAGAAGCCTCTAAAAAATATCATACAAAAAGTTTAATATAACATTAGGTAGAAACTAGGGCTTAAAGAGAATACTAGAGTCATTGAGAATGCTCTCCCTTGCTCTTAGTGGGCCATTCATATATAATTTAGTTTTTATAATAAATTTCAAAATCAAGTAATTCCACAAATACAATAAAATTAAGAGAACAGAGTTCAGGATTATTCTTAACTTTGTGTGTTACTAAGAAATTTGTTATCCTTTCTAGTTCATAAGATGTCTTCTGGAAGACATCAATAAAAAAGAAGCAACTTACTTTTAGTAAATGTGGCTTGGAAGCCTGTGCCACTGCCTGAGCCATCTGAGACAAATCGGATCCACAGGATATGTCCAACAATGGATGAATAATTGAGGGGGAGGACATTTCCACAGTATCGCCCCACCAAGGGACCGGTGGCATTTCCTTCACGGACCTCCACAAAATCTCTGCTACAGTCCCGAGACTCCTCCAACTGGAAAGTTCTAATTTGGGGGGGAAAAAAAGAGTTTAGAAAGATTAAATTGATAGAATAAGCTTTGGGATTATCCTGAAACATTTGCTGGGTTAAACTGTTCTTTATAAAACTTTCTTTAGCTTTCACTACAATATCTTTGAGCCAACTCAGAATATTTCTTTCAGTCAAATTTGTTGAAATGCCTATTAAAGAACTACAAAGACAATTCATTCACTGCCTTTGAGGAGTTTTCTTTCTAGGGGGAAAGATGGGGCATTCTAGAATATAGGAAAAAAATATATCTTATAAGGCATAATATCTTAAGTGCCCTCAGATCTAAAAGTGTTATAAGATTTTGAGGCAGAGGTATCATATCTGATTGTGAGGCTCAGTGCTAGCTTGATGGAGAGATTTTTTTTGAGATGGAAATATAAACATCAACTGGGTTTAAGGCAGAAAGGGTGAGCTGAAAATGCATGTCAGTAAAAGCACACACACACACACACACACATACACAGGTGGGGCATATTTAGAAATCTGTGGGAGGTCTAGTTTGGTTAGAACACTGGGTACCTTTAGGAAAACATGAGAAGACCTAGCTGAAGCAGTATGATGGGCTAATTTTGCCAGAGCTTAAGTGCCAATCAAAGGTATCTGTACTTCATTTCTGAAAAGGCAGAATAAATATGGGATTTGTAATTACACAGGCTAGTATTTAGAAATGTGGCCTATTCAACTTGTATTATATTCTGCAGTTATGATGACATGGGGGATTGAAAGATAGTAAATAATATCTATTTCATGATTATCACTAGTAACATATAGAGTGTGGAACATGTAGGTGCTAAATGAATGCTTTCAGAACTTGGCCTTAGTGTTTTATAAACTTGGATATATAAATATACAGTCAATACAACCCAATCCACACTGCCAAGACAATTCAATGGGGAAAATAAAATCATTCTAACAGATGGTGCTTCAGTAACTGAATATCCTTATGGAGGGGAAAAAAAACCCTCAACCTCTGCCTCTCTCCATACATAGAAAATAATTTAATATTCCTTATAGATGTAAACATAAGATCCAGAAACATAAAGCTCCTAGAAGAAAACAGAGAATGTCTTTACAACCTTGGGGAAGGCAAATATTTCTTAGATTGAATGCAAAAGGCATTAACCATAAGATTAAAAAAATTAATAAATTCAACTTCATAAAAAATTAAAACTTCTCCTCATTAAAGACATGACTAAGAAAATGAATAGGCAAGTTACAGACTGTGAAGGGGGAGAAGAAGAGATAATTACAAAGCATATATCTAACGAGGGACTCGTATCTGAAATATGAAAGGAAATCCTACAAATAAACTACGAAGAAACAAATAACCAAGTTAATAATGACAAAAGGTCTGGACAGACTCTTAAAAGAAATTGAGTGAATAGCCAGTGAGAATGTCCAAAGTACTCTGTGTCATTAGGCATCAGAACAGTGTAAATTAAATATCACTGTAAGTTATCATTTCATACCCATCAGAATGGCTAAAATGAAAAAGACTGACAAGATCAAAGGTTAGCAAGCACATTAGAAGTCTCATATATTTCTGTTTGAATAATTATTTGGCAGTTTCTTATGAAATGTAATACACATCCAATTAATGGCCTAGAAGTTCCTCTCCAAGATAACTACCCAAGAGAAATAAAGAAAAGGATAGTAGTGATGGTTGCCCAGAATTGTAAATGTATGTAATGCCACTGAATTGTGTACATAAAAATAGGTAAAATGCTATTTTTTATGTTATATATCTTTTACCATATTAAAAAAAGTTTGAATTTTAAGTGGTAAAATTAGATCACCACAGATCTGCTTGAGAAAATTACTCTGCAGTAACATATAATGGCAATATAATATAACAATATAGTAACTGGGGACAGCAGAAAAATCTATTTTTGTTTTTAGATACGCTGAATCTAACATAATGGTGTATTACCAAGGTGGAACTATCTGTTGGAGCTAATATGTAGTTTGGACTTCAGAAGATATGCTGGGGCTATACTTGGAAATCATCTGTGTGTATATGATAAAAGCTGAAAGCATGGCTAGACTGGGGGTTTAGAAATGAACACGTGGGAGATAATTAATAGAAAGAGAATGAGAGAAGAGATGACAGCAGAAGCTTAGGGGAACACCTGCATTTTGAGTATATTAAGAGGAAGGGGAAACAGCAAACACAGGAGTAAGTGTGAAAAAAAGGACGAAAAACAAGTTCAATGTCATGTCATAAAAGCCAAGAGAGAAAATGAAACAGAGGGTGATACAGAGTGATGATGAGTGTCAAATGATGCACAGATCTGAGACTAACAATAGGCTATACGATTTGGTTGCTAAAAATAAATTAGTAACTTTTAAAGGAGCAGTTTCTGACTATAGAATTATTTTTCAAACACACTAAGGACTAAAACAGATGATTTTTGTGATTTCCACAAGATGGTGAATTACAATAACAGCAACAACAAAGCTTTCTATAACTCCCAGTAATTTGAATTTACAAATTCTCTACAATTATTCTTTTCATGTTCCCATTAACATGTCTAAAAATGTATAGATGTTGTTGGCCACAAATTAAGTCTCAGAAAATATTAAAACTATTAAAAACCATGTTCTCTGACCACTATAGAATAAAATTAGAATAGAGTAACAAAGAGATAACAAAATGTCCCATAATTTGGAACCAAAATGTCTTTCTATATAAACCATGTGTTAAATAAGAAATCAAAATGGAAATTAGACTATATTTAGGACTGAATGAGAGTAAAAACATTGTGTATTAAAATTTATAGAGTAGGAAGCTTGCGTGGCTCAGTCAGTTAAGCATCTGCTTTCAGTTCAGGTCCTGATCCCAGGGTCCTGGGATCGAGTCCTGCATCGGGCTCCCTGCTCCGTGGGAAGCCTGCTTGTCCCTCTGCCTACTGCTTCCCCTGTTTGTGGGTGCACTCTCTCTCTTTTTCTTTCTCTGATAAATAAATAAATGAATAAATAAATAAATAAATAAATAAATAAATAAATAAAATCCTTAAAAACCGTATTAAATAAAGTACAGTCAAAGCAATATTTAGAGGGAAATTAATAGCTTTAAATGTTTATAAAAGAAAAGAACAAATATTAAGAAAAATGAGCTAGGTGTCTAATCTTAAAAGTTAAAAAATCAAAGCAGAAAAAAACAAAAGGGAAGTAAAGAAACAACAAAACATCTGAAATTAATGAAATAGAAATGTAGAAAGTACTAGAAAAGATAAAAATATCAAAAGCTATTACTTTGACAAGACTAATAAAGTATAAACTTCTGATAAAACTGATCAGTAATAAAAGAAAGCTTAAATGAGCAATATAACTAATAAGAAAAGGACTTAATTTCAGATACATTAAGTTTTTTTTAAATTTTAATGATATCCCTTAAAAACCTTATGCCATAAATTTGAACTCTTAGTTTTCTATAAAAATATAATAATATACTTGGGGTTGAAGAAAGAAATGAAAAACCTTAAAAAATCCATTAAATCAAACAAAAATCAGTATTTAAAGTTGTGCACAGACAAAACAAAACCAAAATATGAGCCCAGATGATTTCATAGGGGAACTCTACCAAAGCTTCAATGAATCAGTAGCCCAACTTCAATCTTATGCAAACTGCAACAAAAAGTAGAAAAGAGGGTGAGTCTCCAGCATGTTGAGGTTAGCATAATCTTGACAGCAAAGCCAGTCAAAGAATGTCAAAGAAAGAAAAAGTGTAGGTCAACCTAACTTAACAATATATATGAAAAATCCTGAATAAAATATAAGCAAAATGGATCCATAAATTTGTAAAATCTAATCAAGTTGTACTAACAAAGCTTTAAGAACAGAAGATCAATAAGAAAATTCAACACACACACGCACTTGTACACACAACTAACAGAAAAAGATAGATGCAAAATACACTAAGAGAAAATCAATGACAATTGCAGAAAAAGCATTTGATAAAACTCAACACCCACTCATCGTAAATACTCTTAGAAAATTAGGAATAGAAGGAAATTTTCTTAATGGGATGAGAAATGCCTACAAAACACCTACAGCAAATATACTTAGAGGTAAAAATTTTAAAGCATTTCCTTTGAATCAAAAACAACACAGGGAGCCTGCTCTCATCACTTTGTTTCACATTACAGTGAAGCATTTTCCAGGGAAACAAGACAAGAAAAAGAGGGAAAGATTGTAAGGACTGGAAAGAAGAGCTGTAAATTAATATTCAGGAGGGTTCATTCATTGACAAATATTTATTGTGCACTTTAATGTGTCAGGTCCCCTTCTAGGCACTAAAGATACAGCAGTAGAAAAGAGAAAAACATCTTTGTCATTCTAGAGAATACAATGGCTGCTGGATAAGATATGCAAAAATAAATCGGGTTTCCCTAAACCTGCAAACAAAAATTTAGAAACTGCAACTTAGTCAACGTTTACTCAACAAACAATTTTTACTCTCTTCTATATTGCCCGACACTGTCATGGGGGTTGGACAATGCAGAACATAGAGAATGTTCCTCCCTTTCAGGATCTTCTATTCAAGAAGGAAAGATAGATAATAAATAAGTAGACATAAAATGAGGTAGTGATCAGAGGAAAAAATAATTTAAGGGGGTATTATTTTTGGTAAGGTGGCCAGGTCACATAAATGGATGCCATTTTCCAACAGCAACAACCGAAAAAAGGTGTCTAGCTATAAGACCTCTATTTAAAAAATGTGAAAGTTTAACAAAGGACATAAAAGAGGACCAAAATAAATGCAGAGATATTCCAAATTCAAGAATATGAAGAGTCAATAAAGATCCTTCTAAAAATTAATGTATAAATTCAATGTAATTCCCATCCAATCCATAAGTATGATTCCATTTACATAAAACACAAAACAAAAAGCAATACTATGTAGTGTACATGGAGGTGTATAGATATAGATGTTATCCATATTATACACATATAGTATATATAGTAAAATGATAAAAACATTTATGGAAGTGATACACGTGCAATTCAAGATACAGGTTAACTCTGTGTTGAACAAGTAAGGGGGACTTTTGCTGCCCTGTAACATTTTATTAATTTAAAATTAATTTTTAAAGAAACAATAATGTAATGGTTAAAAAAAGAAACATAGAGAAAGCATATGCAAACTATTCCTTTTCCAGAAGTAATTGGAGGGAGTTTTCGCTGAGAAGAGGCAAGACAAGATAAAAAGGAGAAAGAATGACCTAGAAAGACCATAGAGAAGAAAATGTCAGAAAGGGGGGGGGGGGGGAAGTCTCGAGAAGAGAAAACTTAACTTCTCTACTGAGTGTATTTTTCAGTCAATGCTCAACATTGTGATTTCACATGATAAGTAAGTAGAGTGCTCTCCTGAGGCTCTGTCTCAGCTAATGAATTAGGATGACAGACCACCAGTCTGGAGGTTCTGGGCACCTCAAGCCCCTCTATGGGACGAATGTATCAGGCACACTTCCAAGCATTCACTGCCAAGCATAGGGCTGGAACAAACAAGTCATACTTGCTCTACCATTGCTTCTCGAGCCAGATACTAGCTTTGGTAGGTCTCTAGCCAAACAGTGAGTCTGTGGCTCTCATGATCCCAACAAGGTGAGTTACTACAATATAGATTGTCTGTATCGATAGTCTAGACACAGCTTTAGCAGCAAGCTATGATCAGAAACTTAGTAGCAGAAGAAATCAGGAAAAATCCTCCAGATTTTTCTAAGCAGACCACACATTTGTTCTTACCCCCCATTGTCTTCCTTGACAATTTACTCTTTATAATACAAAGTTTCTATCGACAATCACTTCTGGCAAGCAATTGTTATGAATCCATATTTAGGATGACTGCCACGTTTAGCACTTAAATTCAATCTTGGTTTCATTATCCATAACATTATCAATAAGGTGAGATATGCTGAAATTGCTTTGTTTTGGTTTGGTTTTGTTTCTCAGAAAGTAGGAAGGGAAGAAAGGGAGATCATTTGCCTCCGCGGGTGATTTACATGAAATCAAATCTAAATCTTTCTGCTCAAAAGTACAATACGTGGTCCAGCAGCATCAACACGGCCTGAGAGCTTTTTTAAATGAAGAATCAAGACCCACCAACCAATTAAATCAGAATGTAGATTTTAGCAAGATCCCATATGATCAGTATGTACATTTAAGTTCAGTCCAATGGTCCAGAAGATTACTAAGTGAAGGTCTTTTCTGTTTGAGTACTGCACTGGTATAAACCAGTGCCAAATCACAGAAAAGACATTTTATTAAAAAACGAGGGTAGGATGATACTTACAAGAATCAAATTAAACTTTCTGAAAAGCTTATTGTTTTCTTGGAAGTCTTTGTTTTAGGCCAGTACATTTTATAAGCAAATCTACCCTCTTTCCAAATACTTTGGCTGAGATCTCTTAGTAAAAATATGATGGGGAACAAAAATAGTACAATCACTGTTTCTCATTATCTCATTTTGATTCTTGAACCAAGATCAATCACTTTCGAAAAGCACTCTGCAAGCATAAAATATATTTTCTGTTAATCCCTTTAAATATCTATTTTACAAAAAACTCCTTTTTAGATTCTATTTCTCCCCCCTCCTTTTTGTTACAGATTCAATCATAATTTCTCCAGTTTTTCTCCTTACTCAATTTCACCACAGTGTCCACAATTCAAACCCCATGGTTTTGAACTTGACGTATTCCATATGCTCCTCACACAACCCAGGGGCATGTTTCCAAGCACCCATCTGGATACAGTTTAGACCAGGGCAGAAATAACTCACAGGCCTTGCCATAAACCCCTTCTCATTATCCTCTACATAAAGAGGAACATCTTGCATTCTACAAAATTTATTTTAAAAATAAAAATCAAGCAAGTAACACAAAATAATCAAAATTAACTTCTTATGGACAAGAAAGGAAAAAGCTGAGTCGTTAAGATTTGTCTATATGATAATTAGGATTTAGTGTCCGTTAAACAGTAAAATGAACGAAACTAGCTTTTTGTGTTTATCTCCTATCTTCTAGAAAGAGCTCAGCATCATCCATTTGGATTTAACCGTGAACTGCCACACAAGGTATTTTAGAAACGGCAGGGTGAGGTAATTTAACATTCACTGACCATCTGGTATGCATCAACCTTGTGCTATGCATTTTACATCTGATATCCTAAACTCTAATGGTGGCCCTTACATGTATATGATTATCCCCTATAGATGGAATGAATCTCTAGGTTTTAAATAAATAGCTTCTTGGCATTAATTTATTAGTAACTCGTCAACAAATGGGATGTCTGTCTTAAACATTCCCTGTACCTGGCTCGGTTCCTGTCACTCACTGAACATCAAATTAGTCAACAATGTAAATGTGGTAGAGACTAGAAAAAGACCAAGAAAGAAGCCTTGTTATTTGGCAGTTAGGAGTCCTCGTAAGCCACCTGAAGGACTTTGAACTTTGTCGTAAGAACAATAATCCTGTTTTATTCATTCATATTATCATTATATATAAAGCATCCGGCCTGGGAGTCACGTGTGCTGACTATGTGAGCACACAGTAGGGGCTTAAAAATACTTATTGGATAAAAGAAGACATATATATCAGGTGAAACTTATATATATATATAGATAGATAGATTTCTTCCCATACAGAACTTTAAGCTTCTAGTTAAGACAAAAATGAACAGAAACTTCTTTCTCATGTGGCAGCTTAACCTTGCATTGCCTTCCAGGCACTCAGAGGGTGTCTTTGTGTTAACACAATACCACTTGCACCCTGAAGAGGCACTGTCTGATTGATGGACTGAAAAAAAGCGACTTCAGATGTTTGCACGGGGTCCACGAATGGGACTGTTCTTGCATTTTTTAAAATCCTTTCTTAAATAAATAAATAAAAATAAAATCCTTTCTTGATGCACAGAATGGCATGTCTAGGAGAAGAGCAAGACTTTTTTGAATAAGGCCGGTGTCCTCAAAATAACCCTCTTGTCTCAAAGGTAAGTTATGTATTCTATTTCTTCAAAAACAGAATTAGAATCCAAAATGATGCCCAATAATATGTGATATGATATAATAAGTGACTTTTAATTTAAAATGGCAATTTAAATACCAAAATCATTTAACTCCATATTCGTTAAGTGTCTTGCACCAGTACAGTATATCACAGGGGACCTCTCCACTGACTCATCAAAAAGACTCATGTCACTTACCATGTGCTTTTCACTACCTACTTCTCGAAAAACACATTATTGTTGTTAATATTTATTCTAGACCACTCTGAATGTGGCAGGATTCTACTACTGATTCCATATCCATAGTCCATATTCAAAAGGTCTTACAGTTCAATTAGGAACATACCAGTGATTTTACAAACCAACCATTAAGCTCCTGAAAACTTCCAGAATCATTGTTCTGGAGGTAGAGCAGAAGGTAAGGTGGATTGGGGTATAGGGGAAAGGAAGGCTTCATCGTGATGGGGATTTCTGCTGGAAGAAAGAATGTTCGTATTTCTCTGGAAGACTCTAAATGTGTCTAGTTCAAAAAAAGATACAGTTACTGTTCTCTGAAAATAAACATTCCACAAATTAATGCAAAGAGCCTAGGCATATCTTCCTCATAATGTTAGGCAGGGCTCTAGAACCATTCTCAAGAGAATTTTAATGCCATTTATAACCCAAACTATGACTAAACAGAGGAAATTTGGAAACAGACTTCCTAAAGTTCCCACCAGGTTCTCTAACAGTTGCTTGGACACACATGCTGTTAGTTGTCCATTCTATTAGTAACCGTGCTTCCTTCCTGCAGACTCATTCACACTGAAACAATACACCATAAAAAAAAAAAAGGATTTACATAAAAGACAGCTGGAGCTGGTTGCCAGGGGAACTGACAATGTTCCAGACACATTCCACATTAGAGGGATAAACTTCCGGGTAGCCAGGGCTGTTGAAGATGCCTTCAGCCATGTGGAAGGTTCCACCACAAGCTGGAAGAAAAAAGAAACAAAGTGAGTGCCAGAGCAAAGACCGAATGCAAGATACAGTAAGATGAAGGAGAAAGAACACGGGAGGAGCTGTTAGCAGCAGCAAGATATCCTATTTCCTTTTCCAATTAAAAAAAAAAAAATCCATGTCATATATCATCAGGAAAAGATTCTGAAGACTGAAAACTGTAAGCCACAGGATATGGTAGGTCAGAAGGAACCTCTGTAGTTTCTCTTCTAAAAGCCTTTTCTTGCCATGAACTATAACTTTATGTAATAAAAGACATATTTTAATCCCACAACCGCTCAGTATTTCTGCTCAGGATGATTTTCGACGCTAGCCTCAAACTGAAGGCAGTATTCCAGCTTTTCCCTCTCCAGAGAACACCGAAATGCAGACACAGAAATTCCAGGTGTCCTGTGCTTTTAACTGCTAATAACGAGGAGCCGGCAGCTGACCAACAGCACAGCTCCGTCTGGCAGAGCCGGCGCTGGGTGGCTTCTCTCTCGCCTCCTGCCTACATGCCACCATCCATCCTGCCACAGGTGACAACACCCAGACCTGCCTGAGCCCAGCGGGGAGGCCAGGGAGATGGGAGAACAGTGCTGTCCATTCATAAGAGATGCCAATGGACACTGTCGGTCAGGGGCTGCCTTAACAGACGCGTCATGAAGGAGACCGCTGATTGTTCCAAGATCATCCCAACCAATTCTCCCTCCTTCCAGAGCTCACTATTAGCAGCATGAGGCAGAAGAGCCAAGGTATGGAAATACCCCAAGCGTCCGTCAGTAGATGAAGGGACAAGGAAGATGTGGTACAGAGTTTACTACTGCTAGAATTTATAACAAGTAGGTGAATCTAAATTGGAAGACAGTAAGGTTAGTCAGAGAGGTGATCTCAGGAAACTAGCTCCCAATTCTGAAGGTGTAACAGTCCCAAATAACAAACCAAGGCTGTCTACCACGTTTCCCTTAATCTGGTAGCACCATTGGCTACCTTATCTTACCGGATGATGATGCAGCATATGTGGCATGGAAACCTTCGGAATTCACTCGAGAATCAGAGACGAACCTCAGCGTCAGAGCATGGCTGAAGGAAGTGATGGGATGGGGCATGGAGGTGCCACAGTAGCGGCCTAAATGAGATCATGACAAGGAGAGTGAACGCCACATGGCACAGGCTACTGTTTCTAGTAACCACAAGAGACCAAAGCTAAGAAGAAGAAATCACTACTCGGAGAATTTAAATCAGGGCTGGTGTTTGAGACAATGCCTGAGAATTAAATATAAATTATAAATACAAGTATAGGAGAGATGATTTATAAACATGTTGAAGAGCATTAGAGGGAGGTAAGAAAAATGTAGCTCCAAATGTAACTAATGCTAAAAACTCCAGCACAGTAGGGTCCTGCACAAAGAAATGCGCTAACACTTAAAAGCAATGTCTTATAGCTTAAAAAAAAAAAAAAAAAGTGTGGATGCTGGAGCCAGAATACATGGGTTCAACTCCTAGCTCGGCCATTTGCTAGCTGCACGACCTGAAACAAGTCGCCTAAGTTCTCTGTGCCTCAGTTTCCCCACTGGAGAAAAGAGACTATCAATGATAATGAAACCTCTATCATAAGGGTATGAGGATTAACGGGGTTACTATTTATAAAGTTCTTAGAATAGTACCCAGCACAAGTTAAGTGGTAAGTAAGTGTTTGTTAAATAATATACCCTCATCCTTGGTCAAGTGCTCACAGAAAAATACGCCAAGTCATACAATCAGGAGTGCACAGAGCAGAAAGTATTCAAGTGCCCACTATTGTCTCTGGCACTGTTCTGGCCACTGGGAATAAAGCAGTGAGCAAAACAAAGTCCCTCCTCTGATGGAGTTTGTGCAGGATAAGAAACTTGTATGATGAAGTTCGAATACGAGTCACTCATGAGAAAGTTTAAATAACCTGAGAGCCTTTTACTTGAAGATATTTCAGAAACTAGATAGCGGCAATCTTTAATTTTACGGGGATGCCCTACAATCAGAATTCCAGTGTGTGTGTGTGTTTGTTGCTTTATTTTTTGCTTTGTTTATTTATTGTTTCATTCATTCATTCATTCCTCTGTTGCTTCTACTGAGGACAAAACCAGAAGAAACACTCAATCTGAATATAAGAACTGGTCATATATTAACAAGAAATTTCTCACAGAATGCTATCGAATGCCAGTGACTACATTTCACTGCTATCTGAAGCAGCTGCAATTTTCAAATTAAAAGACAAACACATAAACCATTCACGTCCTTGAATATGAACAAGCTGTGTTTCTTGAACCCCACATTAAATCCTGCTTTCTTACTCTCTAATTATTTTTACTTGGCTTATGCTGCCCTTGGTATCTACTGGAAACGTTCTAACCTGGAAAGACAGCATATGCATATGTCAATCTATAAATAAAACCCAGCCAGGGCCACGGAGAAGGGGTAAGAGCTGCCGTACCTCGGAGGGGCGCATCGTCATAATCACCATCCAAAATTTCTATAAAGTCTTTTGTACACGTTGTGCTGCTTTCGAGTCCAAAGTGGTCAAAGGAGAGGGTAATGTGGTTGACTGTAGGAAAAGGAGAAGAGACTAGTATAAAGTCCTGACAAAAAAAAAAAAAAAAACATTCAGGGAGAGAGATTTTACCTCTGATCATTTACTATGCTGGTTCTCCAGCAGGGAAGCATTGCTTTTGGTTCCTCTGAAGGATGACAGAATCAACGTTTTTTGAAAATGCCTGTAGAGTTTGAAATGCTGATAGTGGTAAATAAAAGGGCCCTTGGGTATTATGTTCCTTCCACGGAGACCACAGGGAGTGTCTTGTTGGAATATATGGTCTTTACACCTTTTATATCAGCCATTGCTGGGTTCCTCTCGGAAGCACTTTTCTCAATAGATTAGTCTGCTGACTTGTAAATGAGACACTCTTAGCTCCCTGGCATGCAGAGCCTCGCTCTCTTCGCTCTCTTTGGTTCACTTGAAGGCCAAAGCCAGGGCCCTAGAGGTTTGTAGTCATTTAGAAAGAAAGTTTTGAATTCCTTGCAGAATGGCAAGTGCCTGGGTGCGTTTTTCTTTTGCTCTTCTTCCAAAGTCCCTAATCTTCAGAATAGGATCTTTTCCTACTAATGTCTTTGAACCAGTGAGACCTTTCATCTAAATGCTTTACAACTCATTAGAAATTATCCTTACATGCAAAACTGCTCAGCTCAAGGCAGGGGGCTTCTTTATGGAAGGCTTAGTTTCTGGCTGGCTGGCAACTTTCTTTGGCTAAGGATTACTTCACCATCCCCCAGATCATATGCATGTCAATAAAGACATTCTTTTGTTAACTCTTAACATCCCTAGGAGAAGTGGTAGAGAATATTTCACTCAAATTCTTCATTTTTTAGATTAGCTAAATGGGGCCTCATTAGCTTAAGTGATTCGCTTATTGTCACAAAGGTCATTGTAATTATAAAGAACTTAATGCCTTTCCTACATTATGTCTGAAATCATAAATTTTTCCTGAAAAACTGAAGGAAAGGCAGGACTCATCTGAAACAGGATTCATATGGCCCCAGGGTCACCCTCTTTGCAAGGTATTTTACTCTGAGTCCTTACGGGGTCTCCTCATTTTCTCTGTCTCTAAAGTGTGGACAGTAATACTTACCACCAGGTTGTTACCAGGTCAAAAAATAAGATTCTATAATTTTTATTTTTATTTTTATTTTTAAAGATTTTTATTTATTTATTTGACAGAGAGAGAGACACAGTGAGAGCAGGAACACAAGCAGGGGGAGTGGGAGGGGGAGAAGCAGGCTTCCCGCTGAGCAGGGAGCCCGATGTGGGGCTCGAACCCAGGACCCTGGGATCATGACCTGAGCCGAAGGCAGACGCTTAACGACTGAGCCACCCAGGCGCCCAAGATTCTATAATTTTTAAAAGAAAATAATGTAAGCACTTTTAAAATGTTTCTTCCAGGCTTGTGCTAGAATTTTTTTTAATACAGGCATTACACCAGAGACCAGGTTTTACAATTAGCTTCCACTTAGACCGAAGATCAACATGCTCATGGCACTGCACTCCCAAACTATGAGTTATTAATTTTTCAGTCTATGGCTCTTAGTATTCATTTGGTCATTTAGCAACTGTCCTGAGCGTCCACCACACTCAAGTCACAGGTGTCAAAAACTATTTATCAATTATTTTTGCTCACTCCCAATTTCGCATGCCTGTCAATACAGCAAGGTTGTAAGAGGTGTTTTCCCCCCTTTGTTAGGCCTTGAACCTTAATTTTTTTAATTAAGAATAAAAGGTAAAAATTACTTTTCTACCAGATTAGGAAATGCTTATTTCACTTGCACATCAAGAATGGGAACTTCCATGAAAAGAAGAGGAAGCCCATCAATTGTTAGCACCAAGGAGATAAGAACATGAGTCATAGACGGACTTTCCCACAGACACCATCCATCCCGGATTCCTTTTCTTTTTTTCTTTTTGTTACTTACATGGAGGTTGAGCTTGAATTATCCAGCTGCAGTTCTGATTGTTTGGATACTTGGCAGGGAACAATGGAGAGGATATAGTATCAAATGAGTTGGTGAGGATGTAGCTTCCACAGGCTGAGAAACGCACAAACACACACACACACACACACACACGTCAGGTACTTTTGATATCTACAGACTGTACAAAACAATGATTTGATGAGTAAAAACATAAATGATTTTCTCCTATTTCTGAAATGCATGCCAAGGAAGTACTCTGCCAAGGAAGCTGCACATAAACCATGAGAAAGTAGAAATGCGCTGTACATTTATAACAATATCCTTCAATTGCAGGAAGTGGGGAGTGGCAGAGAACAACAGATTAAATGGCTATGAATTGCCTGAATCATTCAAACAAGACTCTATTATCGATTCACTTACTCTGCCCACTCATAAATTATAGGGATAACCTCTTTATGAGCACGTTCTTTTTTTTTTTTTTTTTTAGGAAAATAAATAGTCAATTGAACAAGACTGCCTAAGGATGGCTATGTATTATCAGAGAAGTACAAAGCTTTCACCAGCGTAGAAAAGAGAGTCTGTGGCCGGCTGGAGAGAATAAGGGCTGTCTCACAGACAGGATGGTAGCTGAAGGAGGAACCGGGGCTGGGGAAGAGTAGTCCAGACAGCCGGTGGCCTGGGCTGAGACACAGACGAGGGTCAGGCCTGCGACGACACAGACTTGGCTGAAGTGTGGCTCTCCTGAGGGCTGTTGGAAGTGATGCCGGAAAAAGGACTGGGGCAGGTTCCAGGGCCCTTAGGTAACATCTGAAGGAAATGGGGCTCCATTCTCTAGGCAGTACGGAGCCAGGACAGATCAATGGAGCGCTCAAAGGCATGACCACAGTGCAGCTTTTGTGAGCTGACTTTGGAGGAAGATGGGGAAAGGGTGGGTGAGTTGGAGGAGGCTTTATAATAATCCAGTGGAGACCTACTGAGGACATTGTTTACTCTGAAGCAAACCATAAGTAATTAATTAAATGAAAAATGAAATTTGTTCAGAAACTATTCATTTCTTCAGGGAGTGACTGATTTATGCATTCTGTCTTGTTCCAAAGTCTACAATGCATCTTTGGGACACCTCGATCCAGAAACCATCCCTAGGCAGGGCTCTTTACTATAGGATACAAGCAATCCCCAAATAGACTAAGTGACTAAATGGCCCACACTTATTTGAAATGACAAGGACCAGCTGAGTAAAACTCAGAGGCACATTGAAACCAACCAACAACTCCTCCCGCTCTAGGTTCCATCTCTGACAGTGGGATAAAGCGTCCATCTCTAAGAATAGCCAGATGAAAGGCAATGGGTGAAAAGGTGGAGTACGATGAACTGAGAAGTGGTGATTTAATAATGAAAACAATGGAAAACAACACTGGTTCCTCAGGTGGACAAGGGCAGGACTCAGAAATGAGGGCACCAGGGACCTCGAGGGATAGAATATGACTCTACATTACAAGCAAGTCTTGTCATTTATGATGGAGTATCTCCTCCCAGCATAAAATCTTGGATAAATGCTAGTTTATCTACTAATAAATGAATTTGGACACTTTTTTTACAGTGACTCTCGTATTAAAAATACTTTTGAAGTATTATTCTGAAAGCTTGCTTGAGAGATACACAGATCCAAAGGAAGTTAGCATCATCTGTTAGCCCCGAGTAAGTGTAAAGGATGAAGAGCTGGATAGTTCCTTTGTTCTATTTAAATAGAACTGTCAAGGAGAAAGTGGGGACCAGTTTCTGAGGCCTCGCCTCATGTCACTGTAGCACTAAAAAGGACCTCCGGAGCAGATGGCTGGTGCCTCAAGGAGACACACAGATACACGAGGCACCTGCCTTGCCTGAAGTGAGCTCGGAAGCCCCTGCTCTGTCTGGAAGGGCCGGACTGAAATCGCAGAAAGAGGCTGTTTCCCGAAGAGGTGATGGGGTTAGCCAGCAGCTGTCTTCCACACACACGGGCAAGGCGGGTAGTCGTGGTGCTTAAACCATCGTATGCCTACGAAGAAAAACAACAGGGAAAATAGTGATTCAGAGAACTTCAGATTTACATCTAGGAGGCCCATATTCCATGGGCCATCGACACATGGGTGAATTAGTGGAAAACAACACATTCACTGGATCTTTAGGTCACCATTACATCCCTGGATATTTTTATTTGTTTATTTATTTAAGATTTTATTTATTTTTTGAGAGAGCGAGCGCGTGCACACATGCACGCGCACATGAGCAGGGAGGTGGTGCAGAGGGAGAGAATCTTCAAGCAGACCCCTCACTGAGCATAGGGCCGGACTTAGGGCTCAATCTCACCACCCTGAGATCACCACCTGAGCCAAAGCCAAGAGGAGGACGCTTAACTGACTGCGCTACCCCAGCGCCCCGTCCCTGGATATTTTTATAAATGCCTTCACTTTCACAGCCCTCTTTCCTCCCCTGACCCCACTGCCTCACATCAAGGGCCATCCCCACAACATGAAATGTCTGATGCAAGAATGAATATAGGAACCAATAGACGAGAAATAAGGAGGAGTAACCATTTGTTTTCAGAAACCCAACATTTGCTGGAACTTACTGCTTTTCATAGGGTAGTGGTCAAGAAGGAAGAGGAATGGCAGAATTCTTTCAAATGATACAGTGATGTGAGCCTAACTTAGAAAATTATCTAAATAATAATAAAAAAAAGTATTAGGCTCTATGTCTGCCCAGTGCAATGTTGGGGCTTAAGCTGACCCTCCATAGGTACTAATGGAATAGAGTTGACATTACATGTACCCAAATCACTGTACTGGTTTGTGAAATTGAAGCTTGATTTCCTCAGAGCTCAGTGGTCTGCTGTGAAGTTTTTGACACTCTTATGTGTAAATGGGGGAGTTCCTTTTCTTTGGATGATAACAATAATGTCAACCATTCATTAAGTGCTTACTACCTGCTGGAAACTGGTTCAGCCTTTCATATACACTATCCCATTTTCTTCTCCCCAAATGCCTTCCATTTTTAAGAAGACAATTGCTACATATAAAGAGCAAATTGTGTGGCCGACTTACACAATTCTTAAGAGGGAGGAGGTCATGTTGAACCAGACAGCTAGATCCTAAAGTCCAGAACTGAAACTCTCATATTGTCTAATGCAAGGTCTCAATTAAGCAATATAGATGCATCAACTGGTAACCAGCAGAGTGGGATTAAAATACAAAGTTAGAATATGGCTGTTTCACTCAAGATAAATTGTCATTTATATTTCATAAGAAAGTCTTGGGAAAAAATAGAAAGTTCAGGGATTTGATACAGGGAAGTCTCACACAAATTACTTTAAAATATCTAGGGATGATTAAAATCAGTGTTCTCCTTAGCACACAAGTATGATTGGGAGGCAATGCTCAGTGTAGTTCATATAAGCACATGAACCAAGCATCAATAAGATGTTTAACTGTCTACTGAGGAACTAAAACTTTCACAATAATGAATTTTAAATAAATGTGGTTCTGAAACATCACCTCTCTTTTTTTCTTTTTCTTTGTCTTATTTAATGTTCAAGCTTTAAACAAATAAATAAAACTTTAAAACTGATTTTTATTCAAATTTAAAAACTGATTCAAAACTCTGGGGCACCTGGGTGGTTCAGCGGGTTAAGTGTCTGACTTTTGATCTCAGCTCAGGTCTTGACCTCAGGGTTGTGAGTTCAAGCCCCACACTGGAGGCTGGGTATAGAGCCTATTTAAAAAAAAATTGATTTAAAACTCAATTGCATTTTCATAACCAAGTCAAATTACAGTTTCCAATCTGGTATGACTACTCCTTTTAAACATGTTGAACACCATCAATAGTACTCAAAACAACATATAAGTCATCCTTACAAAACCTCTCACTACATTTATACTTTAACCTACTCTCAAATGTTACCACTTGGTTTAATACAAAACTTTATTATTTCTATACTTGGCTTTATACTTTCCTAAGCTTATGCAGATATAACATCCTAAGATTTCAGTAATGTTATATTAATACTGTCTTGCTTTAAAGAATACCTTCTAGAATGCCTTATAAGTCTGGAGAATATGCCAATTCACTCTTGGTCAGGACTACCTGCATACATCTTTTTGCTTCTCTCGTGGTGATTTGTTTGTTTAGCACAGCATGTCTCATACTTTAGTGGAATACTGGGGTTCTGTGAGGTTTATAGACTCCCCTACCAAAAAAAACCACTACCAACAGAAAACAACACACACTCTGAGGATTTTTACAAGTCCATATACTCACAAAAGCAAGACTCTTCTAGTCTCCTTTCTTTCTCCCCAAGTTCAGAGGCCTAGTGAGTAAGTAGGTATTGTTCCTTCCTTTTCTAAATGGCTGTAATCCTCTTAAGGCAAAACAGTCAGGTAGAAATGTAAGGCTAGAAGGTTCAGAGAGTCACATGAATGAGCCATTTCCCTGGGGATTACATCTTCCAGGGGGTCTCCGTGTTTCCCAACTTCCCCGCACCCCCCCCAACCCCAATCTTGGAATCAAAGGGTCTTGGCTGCACTTCATATGCCTGGGGCTTTGCTTTGCAGGAAAGGGATCTGAGGCAGAAGGTTTCCAAATGTCCCTGAATCAAATTATATACCAGTGACACCCTACATTTGAGTAGCACGTTGTAATTTTATAAGCACCATCACAAACATCCTAACCTCATCCTCAACACCATCTGATTTTTTTTTTAATGAAGAAAGTGAGGCTTAACAAGTATGCTAGCTATTAAAGTGTTGCCTCATCCAATATAAGCTAGTAACTCATCCAAGATCATACAGATAGTGAGGAGTAGAGTCAGGAACTTATTTCTTCTCTTCCCAAATTCTATGTTATATTACGTCACTTCTCTTTAAAATGCTCATGATAGTTATTAAGTTATATATACCGAATTGTCACTTTATGAAAGTATAAGACCTCAGATTTTCAAAGAAACAATTGATTTTTTGAAAAGTTTAGAATAGCAATTCTTTTATTTGAGACTATTCCTAACACTTGTAATATCAAATAAATTTAAGTTTTAATTAATAAAATTATAAGAAAAAACTGCAAGGGAAAAAATATGAGAAACCTTGCTCCCATATATGTAAAATTCTAAAGTCATGAAAATTATCAATATGCAATTACTTCCATTTAGTTCCCAAGGCAGAACTCGCAAATTATATTACTATTGGCTACACATATAACATAGTCGCATAATTTATAGATATATAATTCTTATTGAAGTCTATGGCCAAAAGTTTTCTAGACCTAAGAATTGGGTTTCTGATCTGTTGTTCCAGTGGTAAAAGTCAGAGAAATACACAAAAACAAAACCCCAAAAACCTGTACATTTCTATTAATTCTTCTCTAGATGACAATAGTAAAATTTTGAAGTTGAATCCACAAAAGAAAAAGTGGCCACCATCCCTGAAAGTTCCAACTACAGGGGCTCTAAAAACAAAGGCATATCTGGTTAAGTGGTAATTCCTACAAGAAGTTAATCAGTGTCTTTACAAAGTATTCAGAGTTTTGTCAAGTTTCCAGATACCAACACATACCTTCAAAATACCTAAACTTGGGGCACCTGGGTGGCATGGTTGGTTAAATGACCAACTCTTGGTTTTGGTTCAGTCTTGATCTCAGGGTCATCATAAGAAATGTGTTGGGCTCTGTGCTCAGTGGGGAGTCTGCTTGAATATTCTCTCCCTCTGCCCACACCCCTCCTCCCTCTCTCTAAAATAAATAAATAAATCTTTTTTAAAAAAAATACGTAAACATATTTATCACATGAAAATAGGAGACTTGCTAAAAGAGTAGAATCTGGCACATAACAGAAAATAAATGTTTGATGTACAGATGAGTTCCATATATAAGAGTATATGGGCCTCTAAGAATAGAGGACTAAAAATAAGGGAAAGCCCAGAGTTAAGAACTAACTCTCCTCTCTCTCTCATGGATTGGAATGTAGAAATGCATAGCAGGCATGACAGTGGGTAAAAGAGGCTATTCACAGTGGGAAAGAGGTCAATTGGGGCTGCTTTCTGGGCAGGCTTTTTACATTCCGGGCCCCAGTGGCAGTGGAGGAGGGTCTGATCACAGGGCACTGGCCACACCACACACACAGCTCCTGGTGCCCTTCTTACTGGCTGTGCCAACCTGTTGCCAACACAGCCAGAGCACACAGAGGCAGAAGGTGAGCCAAGGACATCAGACCTGTCCCCAAAGCCCAGAGTATTCAGGACACATGACATTATGGCACTATGGGAATCCTCCATACTCTAAGTTCTACCCAGAAGTTAGAACTGAGCCAAACATTTATGAATTTTAATAGCTGATGCTTTAATATCTTAAGGAGATTTGGGGAATATCAACCCTGTTTTGAAGGCAAGTGTCAACTCCAGCATTAGGTGACACTGGGGTGAGGAGCCATTCAGGTATGAGACTAGCATCCCTTTATGATGCCACGTATAGAAGCCTGGGGTCAGAGTCCTAAGCGCTGGTAATCTGAGAAAATAAAGGGAACTTTGGCCTTCCCAGATACTTACTGATGATAGAAATATGTGTGACTGACACGAGGAGATAACTCATATTGCTCATCAGAATTAAATGAGTGCAAAGATACAAAGTACTTACAATGCTTCCTGGCACATAGCAAGTACTCGAGAGATATTAGTCTCTATTATGAAAGTGAGACAAAGAGAAAGTTAAATCGCTGTTTAAGACATGAATAAAAGTAGGAAGCTATGGAAGCAAAAATGAAAAGAGGTCTGAGGGTGGGGGTTTGTCCACTAATATGAATGAGGTTGGAGCCTGGGCAGGGCACATAATCCATGGAGATTACCTAATGGGGACTGTGGGGGTGGGAGGTGGGGGTATCTTTTGATCTGGCTCCAAGTGATTCATGCCCTTGTGTAATCTCCTCCCTTTCCCAGAATATGGGCTAGACCCACTGACTTGCTTCTAATAAATAGATAAGTGTCCAAAGTGATGGGATGTCACGTCCATGACTAGGTTACAAAAGATCGACTCTTCCATCTTGTCAGCTCTCCCTCTTGCTGGCCCTCTCTGAAGCAAGCTCCTATGCTGTAAGACACCCAGCAGAGAGGCCTGCCCGGTGAGGAGCTGAGGGAGGCCTACAGCCCGTTATCTGCCATGAGCCAAATCCACTGAATCCTGCCAACAACCCTGTGAGTGAGCTAGGAAAGAGCCAGGTAAGGAGCACTGGCATTCCTAACCCACAGAAAGTATCAATGCTATTGTTTTAAGGCATTAGGTTTTGGGGAAATTTGTTATTCAGCAATAGATAACTAATGCAGGAGGTGTGAAACGAAGGAGTAAGGAAGGAATGAACAGTGGAGTCTTCAGGATAAGGATGTCTAATATCACGTTAGATCTTCGTTGCTGTGCTGCTCTTTGCAGTAATCACCTGCCAGTCTTGAAATAGTTAGTCAAAGTCTACTACACAAAAGAACCTCAAGTTTGTGGTATTTTGGAGAAATAAAGAAAAAAACTGTAAATTCCAACATTCTCTCACAAGGGAGAGAGAGAAAGCAAAAGGCCATAAGAAGAAAGAGAGGGCTTGAAAAGTGAACAGTGGCAAGAGATGGCCATCAGGGTGACCTCCTCTCTTCTCTATGCAGAAATTCTGAAAAATATTATAGAGAATAATGGGTTTCCTGAGTCTCCTTTTCCACACCTGGAGTGATCAACCACTGAAAACTCTACTGAAAGAAGCAAAAATTACTCATGAACTTAGTGACTTGGAGGTCACTGGAGGTCTAATGAGTTGCCAGGGCGTGATGATGGGCAGACACTGAGTGCACTGAGCTGTGTGTGCAAAAGGGAGAAATGAAGACAGTGTGACACCTTCACTTCCCTTTTAATAGTTGGTTCTCCCAGGGATGGAGGGAGGAGTCACTGAAGTAACACGCGCTGCCTGGCACATGAGAAACATTCAGGGAATCCAGTTGCCCTTCGGGGGAATCCCACCCTTTTCTTTCTTTGTTTCTGCCTTTGTTCTTTGGAAAGTAAGGCTATCACAAATTGTTCAAGAATTTATAGGATCCATTAATGTATCAGTTGAGTATCCAGCCTAGTTCAGGAAAGGCAGTGATTTTAAATCTATGTTCCTCCCCAAGGTCCCCAGGTCATGATCTCAGGGTCACGGGGTTGAGCCCTGCATTGGGGCTCTGTGCTCAGTGGAGAGTCTGCTTGGGACTTTCTCTCCTTCTCCCTCTGCCCCTCACCCACCAAAATAAATAAATATTTTTTTAAAGGGTGTAGATATCCATGGTTAGCTCAAACCACACTGTTCATGTCCTTTCAGTTGCATGACTTTTGCTGACAGGCAATGCACAGATTCTGGCCCATCTGACATTTTCCATCAGAACAAGTAAGGCCCAGGGGGCAGTGCACTGATCTTAGATTCAGAACACGTGGGAAGCACAGAGACCTTATGGTCAGAACACCTGGAAGCATTCTGTTCTTAGAGCCTGGACACCTAGACTTGAGAGCTGGGTTGACCTCTGGTATTAGTTTCCTTGCCAAGGCACTTTAGAAGCTTGTGGTTATCATTTCATCATCTTAAAAATGGAGGTAGAGAATTCCTCCCTGCCTCATCATTGTAAAGCTCAAATAGGACATTGTGCTGAAAGTTCAGTGGAAATTATATAGTATGGATGGGAAGGTGAGTTTCTCCAATTCATTATAGGAATTATCATACATTCATTTTGAGTGGAATTTGGCAACATAGGGTAAATGTAAAAGCTAGCACTTTAACTTCAACGTGTCTCCCCGAGGGAAACTCTTGCATTATTGCATTCAGAAATTTGTATAAAAATGTCCATAGCTGTAAGAGTTGCAACAGCCAAATATTGGAAGCAATCTGATTGTACATTAATGGCAAAAAGTGTATGTGATTTGTGGTATACTCATGAAATTGAATATTATAGGGTGGCAAAAAGAATGCATTAGGTCTGAACGCATTACAGCATAGGCAAATGTTAAAAATGGAACTTTGAGTGCAAAGAGCAAATGGAAGGATATTGTATTGTGTGCTATTATTTTCATTAACTTTTGAAACATGCAAAATAATATTGTATACTGTATATGAAAAAGTATAAAAAATGAAAAAGTATAAAAATAGCCATGGGAATAATAAACCCAAATTCCATAAGTGGTTTCCTCCAAGATAAGAATAGGGAGAAGTATCAGTGTGTGGGCTATACACGGAACTTCACTGTCTCCTGAGTAATTCATTTGTTTTGGGAAGAAAAAGAACTTGAAGCAGATATGACAAAATATTACAACTTGGCAAGTCTGGACAGTGAAATGATTTTGTTCATTATATACTCTCCATGCAGTATACAATCCATGCTTTCCAAATACTTAAAATATTTCATAACAGAGTGTTCAGTAAAGAAAAGAGCATTTATATCAAGGAAATAATATTTTCACATATAAATGTGCTCTTCATAGCATTATTATAATAAAAAAAGAAGTAATCAAAATGGTCAATAATAAGCCAGTGGTTAAATGAGTTCTAGTATGTCCGTATAATTGATTATCTACCCAAATAAACTATTTTTAAGGAGAAACATATTAAATAATGGTAAGTGAAAAAAGTAGGATTCAAAATGAAGTGTGGTGTTACCTTAACTGTCTATGTTTATGTGTGCATAAGCATGCATGTGTATGTTTGGATAGGTATGTTTGTGTAGGAAATAAGCCAAAATGTTTAACAGTTTGTCCTTATACTGCAATATTACAGATGGCATTAATTTCTTTTTTCTTCTTTTCTGTATTTCAGAAATTTAATATGAGGAACATATAAAACCTTTAAATACCATACATATTTAAAATATTTAAGTGTGTGCCAGTCAGACATGTAAATAAATGATTCTGTACAAAGACAAGAAAGTACGCCATTCCTCCAACAGTACCGTGCTAGCTAAGCCAGATGGTTACTAATGCCACTTAATCTGGCCTTTTGCTGCCTGACAGGAATGTAGTCATTCCTGATATGGGTTCTGTTCTAAGAGCTCCACGACAGTTGTTGGTTGGCTGATATCTCCGACTGTACCACAGACCCCTCTCCAGGCTGTAGGCTTATCTATCCCGTGGCATTCCAAGTCATCACTGCTTGGATGGCCCCACAAACCTTGAACGTCAGTGTCTCAGACTGAAGTCATCTTCCCTCCCCTAATTCCTCCTTCACCTCATTTCTTGCCTCAGACCTCTCCCGTATCCCCCAAATCCAGGGGATCTTTACGTTCTGTCAATTCTCTCTCCAAGGTCTCTCCTGGGTCCCTCCGGCCACTCCCCGCTCCCCCCCCATCGTGGGGCCTTCTCTGGGTGAGGGACCTCACCACCTCCCACCTTGGTCACCACGGCAGGCTGAAGTTTTCCGTGCCTAAATTTGTGTCTCCTTTAACTTGGGTTCCCAACAACGGCACTGCAGTGCACTTTTTATAAAATGTAAAATGTGATACAAGAAAGCCGAGGTTCCCCATCCTGTAAAATATTGCACCAGGTAAAGATAAGCTTTGGTTAGAGTGAAAGAGCAAGTGTCTGACCCGGATGCAGCGCACAGCACCGAGCCCGAAGCCCCCTGCCCACTGATCTGATCCACACGCTGGCTGACCCAGTGACTCATGATCACCTCACTGAGATCGTCAGCACTCACAGTCCGAAGCATATGACTGAGCGGGGGAAAATGAATGTTAGTTTCCTCAGTAATATTTGCATTTTCTATTCCTTCAGATCATGTTGGAGAGTAGGAAGTAGGAAAGCATTTCTATGGCCTCTCCTACTTTCTGGCTTTACGAAATTGCATCTCTCTCAGGGAGGAAATAAACCCACTGAATGTGTGGGTTAAAATCTATTACAAGCCAGAGTAAGAGGAAAGTCTTTTAATTCAAAGGCAAAACACACAGCATGTTTTATAATCCTTCAAAGTACGACAGTGTTTGGCCTGAGCTTCAGAGTTGAGCTTTCCACGCAAACAAATCGTGAATGTATACGAATAGATATGTGTGTATGACTATCCTCTTGTTTTCATTTTCTGCTCTACTATTTTTTTCCTTCTGAACTCATCTGTGAATCTTCTGGAAGGTATTAAAATAACACATTTATGAGGTGACACAATTCACTGAGATGACAGAGTGGAGAATGTGTGAAAAAATTATAATAGTTTAAGATTTTAAAGAATATTAAGGTAAGATAAAATGAGTCTGTTCATAACTAATAAGGATAGTTAGCAATGAACTTTGGATTATGGATCCAGTTCTGTGTACCTATGGTTCACAGTTTTTAAAAAGATAAGACCTTTAATGTAGTATTAGTAGTAATAGAAGCAGTAGGAGTAGTAATAGAAAAATGAGGAGTAACAATTAACATTTATCTGTACAAGACACTGTGCTAAATGCTTTATTTTTAAAAAAATTCAATTCTTCTTCCAATTCCACTTTATAGTTGGTAAAATTGAGACTCAGAAAGCAGAACTTGCTTAGTCACACACTAAGCAGTGTAGAGCCAGTATATGAATCCCATCTGTGGGACATCTGAGCAATTATCATGAAACCAACTGAAAAGATAAAATCCAGTTTTATTCATTGAGAATAGACTATTGAGAGATCATGATTCTCTGAAGGTAAGCGTTATGTCCATGATCTCCGAGAAAGATAATCATGGGAGCTCAGGAAATAGAATGGAAATGTCTCATTTATTTAGACCTGCAATAAAGCATCCTCAGTGGCACTGGGGAAAGTCTTATTTGGGGCCCCCATGGATTTCAGAGCAGTTGGCACCTGTCATGCATTCCATCCCACTGAACATGCATGGGATTCCTAGCATGGCTAATTCAGCAGACTGTGTAACAAAGGACACAATGTCCAGGACCAATAAATAAACCTAAAATGTATATCCCTGATCCCTAAACTCGGTTTTCCAATTTGATTCAGATATAAATCCACTTCTTGTCCTTTTCTGGTCTAAAAAACCACAACCTGTCTGGTCTAGTATGGCCTCCTCTCTCACCTGGGCCTGGCTTTATTTGGTTTTCAACCCAGTCTTTACCTTTTATTTCATTTTTAACTCCCTGCAACATATGTCTACTGCTTTGGATTGCCTTAAAGATGATCAGGGGGAAGGATAAGATATGTGGGGTACAGAAGAGATCATTTACATAGGGGTAAAATGTCAATTTGGCGGATGAGAGTCTCTAAAATATTTTCACGCGCTACACGTGGTGGTGTAGCTGTTAATGGAATTCCCATTTGGAATGGGAACGTCTCCAAGATAGAGGAAATATTAAGTGATAGGGAGGGGGAATCCCTTAGGAAAATATCCAAGCTGTTAAAGTCATAAGTGTATGTGAGGAAGGAAATGAAAATATTACTCATTATAGCAGCTTTTCTTGGGGGGGGGAGGGGGAGGAAGTGTGGGGTTCCTCAGTGGGTGATGGTTGCCGGCTCCACACCTCTGAGATTAAACACCAGGTTAGGGGCGCCTAGGTGGCTCAGCTGTTAAGCGTCTGACTTTGGTTCAGGTCATGATCCCAGGGTCCGGGGATCCATCCCCCACATCGATCCCCCACATCGATCCCTCACATCGATCCTCCGCATGGATCCCCCGCATCAGCCTCCCTGTTCTGCAGGAAGCCTGCTTCTCCCTCTCCCACTCCCCCTGCTTGTGTTCCTGCTCTCACTCTCTCTCTCTCTGTCAAATAAATAAATAAAATCGTTAAAAAATAAAAACAAAAAATAAATAAACACCAGGTTAAATACACAGCCGCCATGCATCTCACCTCAGGACTTTGTCACCCCTATTCCTTTGTTGTACATTAGTGCCCTTGGTCTTCAATTTTTACAGATTATAACCTCTAGTAATTTGTCATTGTTGCAAGCAATAATTCAAAGATTACTGGAAATGTTGATAGGAAAAGACATCCCAGAAGCTCATTTTGTTTTCACAAATAAACAAGCGTTTAGGGAGACTGTGAGCTGAAATGCAAACAAAACCAAACAAAGCCTGTGCCCGCAGATCCAGAACTGTGGCTTCAAACTCAGTTATGCTTTGCTTTGGGGATGTAGAACATTGGCACAGTTTTTGGTGACTAATTTGGCACTGCAAGGGCAAAATGGCTAGGCAGCTTATCAAAAGCAAGTCACAGAACAAAACGTTTTAAAGAAATCATCGGAGATTGTCCTCCAGTAGCAAATGGAAACTAAACTTTCTGTGGGGAAAAGTGAGGGAGAAAGGGAAGAAATGGAGGCAGGGAGAGACTGATTTTTTGTCATGGATTTATTTGTAAAACAATAACTATTTAAAGAACCGCTTCCATTGTCTCTTTGAAGCACTGAGTTCTATTATTCCTGTGTCTATTTGCTCTGTTTTGGAAAAGATCTATGTTTTAAAAGAAAACATATCATGGGTAGTGTCCAAAAAATAAAAAATAAAACAAAATATGGATTCCGTGTTCTGTGTTTGCCCTGCTCCGCCCTGTGCCTTACTGTCAAATTATGTGAACAACAGCAGACTCCTTGGCTTTGGGTGGGAGTAGGGGGTCTGGTCTTCTTCACTTCAAATCATACACTTTGTTTTCTTTCTCCTCCATCGGCACACAAAGCTTCAGAAAGAAAACAGTTACTCACCAAGTGCCCCCATTTTTTTGTACTAGGCTCTGTTAGCCCTAATATATATTTTCTCCAAACAAGAGGCTGGATCTGGACTGTGTTCTGCTTCTTTTATCTGCTTCTGACTGATTCTCACAAGGCAGACATTCCATTGTGCTGAGCAAAAAGGATGCTGAAATCGGAGGGCAGGAGTCTCCAGGGCCCCCACTAGAGCACCAGAACCGACCTCTCCCGCCCTCACACTGAGCTACCACCAGCATTTCTCAGAGATCGATAAGAGCTTGCAGAGCTACATGGATTTAAGGCTCGGAAGAGAGACTCTAATTAAGCAATTAAACTGTCAGTCGGAGGTCACTTTAATACTCAGCCTTCATGAAAGGCAACATAATGGAGCCATTTTCGTGCTGACCATACAGAGTCATGCCCAACCAGTGGGTTCCACTACTGCCTTAGCAAGAAATACTCACAATGTGTCATTCAGGAGAGCCTGAGGTTAATTACACTAGCCACTCAAAAGGGACTGAGCAGAAAGTGCAAACATATTACCAAATTAGTTGCGACCTAAGCACCAGTTGAGCTTTCTGATTAGCTCCCCACAATGCCATCACCATTTCAATATAAGTCAGAAAATTCGGTTTCTCTCTCTTTTTTCATTACAGCTGCATGAAATTCTAGAAAACACACTTCTGGGATGTTATCTAAGTTCTCATATGGCTCAAAATAGTGAGACTGTGTATCAATAACTGTGCCAGGGAGTGAACTCAGCACAGCACATTCCCAAATGTGTCATCTGCAATTTTCCACTGAAGCACTGATTACTGCAGGAGAAGAGACTACAGAATTCACTTATTCATGTATTCAGCCATGCATCTATCAGTAATTCGTGCACCAGATTTCTGTCTTTGGGATACAAAGACTACTGCTGTTGGTTATATGAAAGGAGATGGAGGCTGTACATTTCTGTTCCATTTTAAAATTTTCATCCATTTCTTCTTCTTGCTAAATGTTACCTCCACAAGGCCAAGAGAGATGGCTTGAGGTTCCCTGTAGGCTTACTCTGCCGCCACTTAGGACTGCTGGGGACCGGACCTGCTACAGGAAGAGCTCTCTTCTGCAGGGCAAGTGGAGTGTGGAGATGACATCTTACCCAAGGCCGATCCTGCATCCCAGAGCAGAAATCGAAGCTTAGCAAGTCTCTGCGAGTCTGACTGTGACCTCTGGAGTGAATCCACACTGATGTCACCAGACCCCCACTGTCTGTTTCTTCACGTCCCACCTGGTGCTTCTCTTCCCACCCACAGATACAACTCCTAACTGGATCCTTTTCGTGGGTTCACCAGGCACTCGATTTTATAAATGAGCCATCTCAGATCCCCCAGCCATGCTGAGAGCGAGCGGTGGAGCCATGCCCAGACACTAGTGCCTAGCGGGGTTTGGCGTGTAGTTGACACCACAGATTGAATAGGTGTACGGAGCCCAGACTACCTGACTTCAAGGCAAAGACATCTTCCACCTCATATCTGGAATCCTAACACTCTTACTTATATTGATAAATGAAGTCTGGGTTCATCCAAAAGAGAATTCAAAATGGTTCCAAGGGAACCCTAGTTTTATTTCTCCCCCTATTTTTTCAGTTGTCCTCTATTCTGCAATTCAGTTCCTTGCATGTACACTGTATTTTTTTTTAAAGATTTTATTTATTCATGAGAGACAGAGAGAGAGAGGAGAGGGAGAAGCAGGCTCCCCGCTGAGCAGGGAGCCCGATGCGGGATTCAATCCCAGGACCCCGGGATCATGACCTAAGCCAAAGGCAGATGCTTAACCGACTGAGCCACCCAGGTGTCCTGTACACTGTGATTTTTATATTTGATCAGAATACTTACTCTTACTTTAGGCTTGCTTATGTTTTAGTCCTGGCTGCTATTAATTTTTACCTGGTCTTGATCCTGACCCTCTGGACTTCAATGTTCTTATTTTTAAAATAAGACTACTATCCAAAAAAAATCAGCATATGACAGTAAATTATCTCTAATGTCTCCTCTTGCAACCTTAACATCCTATGTACCTATGTGTTTGTATTAGCCATGTCTGTTAAAATTAATATTTCCAATTCTGATAATCCAAACTGTTACAGGAGTTGTAAAAAACATGATTGCTGGTCGCATCCAGCCATAATTGACCTTGATATTTAATAGTACACTTGAGCTCTATTAAAAATCCCATGAACACAAATATTAACTGGCAGTATCATTGGCAGCTGAATATTTTTCTCTTTGCTAATGACTCTAAGCAACAGGACCAAGAAATTAACTTGAATGTCTCCAGAATGAATGATTGGCTTTGTAGGAACTTAAACTGCAGAGATGTTATGTAAGATATTGGACTGTAGGGTACATTTCACATCCAGTGTCCATCTAACTGTAAAGGATAGATGGTTGGTACCTCAATGCTTGCCTTCATGAACCCCTGGACAATTAACTGTAGCTTGGAGCCAAGCTTCCAGCCTCGCCAGGACACTGCCCGACTAGTTCCAAGCTCTGCCAGCTTCCCATCCTATAACTGGGTCCACTTGGCAACTACACATAGCAGATCTCTACCCTAGTTTACCAGAATAGTCCTTCTTCACATTACTTTATCTATTTGTAAAGGTAATTTATAAATTGTACAAACAAAAATGACTTAGCTTATGTGTGATTTCTGTAATTCTCAATTTAAATAAATTTGCAAATCGAAGAAAACTATATATCTTGGGGTTAGCCATGTGTTTTAATTTCTCATCCTGAAAATATGAAATTTATAGGACCAATCCATCTCCAGATCTCTGCCTTGAACATGACTTCATCAGTTATTCCATTTATGCCTTAAATTCAGTTGCTCTTTTCTACCAGCACCATGCCTTCTCCACATGCTCAAGCTTCTCCATCATTAAAACAAACAAGGGCGCCCGGGTGGCTCAGTCATAAAGCATCTGCCCTTGGCTCAGGTCATGATCCCAGGGTCCTGGGATCGAGTCCCACATCCGGCTCCCTGCTCAGTGGGAAGCCTGCTTCTCCCTCTCCCACTCGCCCTGCTTGTGTTCCCTCTCTTGCTCTCTCTCTCTCTGTTAACAAATAAATAAAATCTTTAAAACAAACAAACAAACAAAAAACCAACTTTCCATTGGTCTTGTCTTACCCATAGGTTATAGTGTTTTATCACCGTATACCATTCACAGCCATAACTCTAGGAAAAAAACTAAGAAGCTCCTGCCCCTCCTAACCCATCGTGATCTAGTGTCTTCCACTACTACCCACACCCACCCTATTCCTTACAAGGTCATCAAAGACTGAATCCAGTGGCCTTGCTTCAATCCCTTTCCTAGCTAACCTCTGCTGGATTTGATACCTTCGATACCTTTGATCACCCACTCTTAAAATTGGCTTCACTCCTCATTTCTATACTAACACTCTCTCTGGTTCTTCACCTACTTCTGAGTGCCTTTTCTTAGTCCTCTCTTCCTCTGTTCCTCCATTTGCCCCTCAAATGGTGGTACTTCCCAAAGAGTTTACTTGGCCCTTTTCTCTTTAGAAAATGCTATTATAAGTGATCACACCTACTTCTGTGGCTTTAACAACTACCCAGATATACAGAAATATCCTCAAGTGTACATGTCCAGCTCAGATGCCATCCTGGGCACTAAACTCCTACGTCAAACTCTATAAGGGCCATAGTATGGACCTTTAAGCTGAAAAGTTCCCAAAAATCAAACACATGGTATCTACCCCTTTACTCACTTAACTTCGTAGCATCATCACTCACTCATTCTTCAAGTGAATAGATTTAACTCCCTCATCTCTATCACCCACCTCACCCTTTACCACGTAATTAGTCTCTAAATTTTGGTGATGGTACAACCACAATGAGTTCTCCAATACATCTCTTTCTTGCCACACCCAAGGCCACTGCCCAAGGTTTTTCCACAGCTTCCCAAACAGCCTTCATGCTACCTTTCTCTTTCTCTGCCAACCCAGTCCTCACTTGGCTGCCTCTTATCATTATAAAATACAGTTTTGAGTATGTGATTCCTCTGTTTTACAGAGAACCTCCCATACTCTCTATAGGATAATTTCAGATTCAGAAAGCATGAGAGAGTTTGTCCAATTCTGAGGCCACTCAGAATGTCTTCTATAGACTCTTGGTCTCTACATGCTCACCCACGCATAGCCACACTCCAGTACATCTTTCCTATTCCCACATGTCTGTGCATAGTCATACCTCGGTGCACAATTTCCCCTATTCTTTTCCCAGAGCCTCCTCTCTTGGCCTCACTACCACATTTCTACTGGTGAAATTCTGCCACTCAAATGTCATTTCCAAAGTGAAACCCTCTCTGGCTTCCAGATCCAAATGAATCGCTCCTTCTCTTTTCTCATAATGATTACTACAGCTATGGCATCCTAGGTACATGAGATGCTAGGCCCTGTGCCATGAGAAAGGTTCTTAAGCAGGTTCTTCTTTCACTGATGTCCTTGAGGCCCATGATCACAGATGGGGAGCCTTCTTCACAGATCTTCAGCGCATTGCTCCTTTTAGTATTCCGTGCTGCCCCCTTTCCCAGGGCTCATTGAACATGCCTCTCAGAGGGCACTCACCATCAGCATCGTTATGATTATGGCTAGCATGAATCAATACCTTTCTACATGAAAAGCAGGTGACTTACATCATCTCAAATATCCCAACAACAAATCTGACACAGGTACTCTTATTCTCCCCATTTCACAGTTAAAGAAACTGCAGCTGAAAAGTTAACTTTCTCCAAGGCAACACAGCCTGAAAATGGCAGAATTCAGGCTCAGCCCCAGGTCTTCCCCACCACAGGGCTAGATTTCTTAACCATGGCACCATGCGATTAATGTAATTCACTTTTTATATCAAAGTCTTGCTCAAGTGCTTGGTGGCATCTGTTTCTGAATGCCCCATCTGCCCACAAGCAGGGATACTCCAACTACTTCGTACGGGATTCCCTTTTTCCAACAACTTGTTTGGACTATTACATTTTATATTTTATCTCATCTGCTAGACTGAACTCCTCCCAGCACCTGTCTTTGGGTTTATTTTCCTGTCTCCATGCCTATGACCAGATCATATTTGAGGCTTCACTTCCTCCTATCTGTTGCCTCCAGCTAAGTTTGTTAAGTCAAGCCCAGCTGCAGGCTGAGATACGGCAGTGGTTCATAGCAAACCCTGTCTGTATATTTATATCTCATGTAGGTGGAAAGCTCTACTCATGAACACAGGAGGGGAAAAATGCAGCCATGCTGGGTGTGCCTTTCACCTAGGCTTTGTTTTGTTCACACACTTTTGAATTCTATGGGTTACAGACTTTACCAGAGAGAAGAGAAGATACCATACCTGGCACCATACCAACTGGGAGAGGGGAGCAAATGGTGGAGAATTGCCCACTGCAGGCAAATCTACAAGGTAAACAATTTGTTTCTGGCCCATTTGAACTTCTCTTGAAGACTCCTTTTCTGTTTCAATGCTTTATTTCACCTTCATTCTTAAAGACTATTATATTAGGAGAGTACCGAGTCCCTGGTTGGTAGTTATTTTCTTTCTTTAGACTGAAGACACCATTCCATTGTCTTTTCTCCTTCTAATCATCACTGCTGAAACTCAGGGTTCAGTCTGCCACTTCTTAAAAGGCAATCTCTTCCCCTAACCACTCCCCTGACTGATTGTAATATTTTCCCTTTATCTTTCATTTTTTTAGATTAGTATATCTTTCTATTTATTTCTCTTTCTATTTCTACTCACTTAGTTGTTTGGGTTCCTTGGGATTCTTGTTTTTGTAAATGTGATGTCTTTCATCAGTTTTAGAAAGGTCTTAGTCATTAGCTTTTCAAATATTGCTTCTGTTCCCATTTATCTCTCACTTTTCCTTCTGAGATTACAATTAAATGTATGTTATATCTTTTACAAGCCTCCTCTATGTGTCTTAACTTCTCTTCTATATTTTCTATCCTTTTGCTTTTCCATGCTTTTTCCCCAGATAGATTCTTCTGACTTATCTTCCAATTCACTGTTTCTCTCGTCATCTCTGTCTAATTTGTCTAAAATACAAAAAAAAAAAAAAGCTTTGACTAGATCTTAAGTTCAGCTATTATATTTTATCTAGTTCTAAAAATTTTAATTGGTTCTCATTCATATTTGCAGTGTCACTTTTTATAGTTTGCAGTTCCTTGCTGAGAGTTTAAAGTTTGACTTTTATCTCCACGAGCTTAGTAATCATAATTGTTTACCAATCTGCCATATTAGTGTGTTTATTTCCATTGTCTGTTATTCATATTGTATCTCATTTATGTTATATTGTCTCCTTAGGTACATGCATATCTTTTATAATGTGCTGGCTATTGTCCATGAAAAATTATTAGTAGAAATGAGATCTAGAATGAATTTATCTCCCTTTGAAGAAGATTCTAAATTGCTTTTGTCAGATGTCCAAAGGTATATTAACAGTACAGAGTGTCCTCTCATTATTCCGTGGCTTCAGATTTTGGGGGCCGCTCAGATGACTCAAAGCTGGGATGCAGTCTCTGTGAAGTCTGTTTTATTTTCCTTATACCTAGGATAATGGGATGGTTTGGAAGGACTATTCCATCTCTGAACTCAAACTTTGCTTCTCTTTGTCCTGAGAGGCTCACAGAGGTGCTTCTAACCCCTTCTGGATCAGCAAATGCCCTATAGGTAAAAGCGATCTCAAATACTAGACTCACATCTTTCAAATATTAACTCAGAAATTTCACACTATCTTGTGAGTTCTTTGCTACATTTAGGAAGGTGTTTTTTAATATCACCTAAAATGTTTAAATTGTCTTTGTCAGGAAAGTTGGTCTGAGTCACTGTTATGGCACCTGTATACTTTGCTCTATACCTTAAGTTTGTACAATGCTTTGCCAAGTTAGACTCTGAAGATTAATTTAGAAGACTAATACATAGTCATAAATCAACTGATCTTTTAAGTAGATTACTGATTTTATCTTGTAAAACAGTATTTGAAATTATACCATTTGACTGGACTATTTTGAAAAATGTGAAACAACTTTTGAGTTTTTCTAAGTTAAGTCTGAAAGCTAGCCAGTTGGAGTTTGTGTAAGAAACTGTCAGAAAACTAAAATAGAAAGATCCATTAGCCAAGAGAATCTGGTTTATATTTGAATGAAATGTCTCTAAATACAAATGAAAGATGGAAAATCTTTGGTTAAAAAAAAATCAGGTAACCAAAATAAATAAATAAATAAATGAAAAACAAAAAGAAAATCTCAAAATACGTCCTCATTCACTCTTGCATTAAGGATAAAGCATTAGTTTCAGGTGAGAATGTATTTAAGTGGAAGGTAGTGACAGAAACTTTGGTCATCTAACCAACGAATAGGCATCTCTCTTTCTTCCACCTCCATCCCCTAATTTATTCTGTCCTATCAGACACTGATTTGTTCAAGTAGCAGATTGAGATATCCTGATCTCAAGAAAAGTAGAACCCATGAAAACCCTCAGAGGCTTAATAATAATTGATTTGAAGTAGTTATCGATAAATTCGTTCCACTAAAAGTTCCCTATTCTCTCTTGCAGGTAATTCTGACCAATGATTATGTAAGGGGACTTGTGTGAAAATTTTGCTTCCTTGATTCAAAAAATACAAAATAGAAACAAATAGCATTATTCCTTCTCCCTTTCTCTGCATCTGTACTCAGGCAGGATGTTCAGAGCTACTGCAGCCATTTTTTGACCATGAGGAAACAAACACAAAATGACAAATCAACACACTAACAATGGTAGAATAGAAACTGAGTTGCTAAACAAACCCTGCGATCAACTACCTGTTGATTTGTATTTAGGTAAAAAGGTAAATGTCCTTATATTTTAAGTTGCCAATAGCTGGGTTGCCCATGATTTGACACTGAAAACATCCATAACTAATGCATTTATTAAATATCCTCACAAAGCAATGTTCTGACCCAGGTTTGACTAGAGATGGTGCTTGAAATTTGTGTCACCTACCGTAATACAAGAGTCCTGAGGCTCAAGGTCAAAATCAGTGAAGTTCAAGAGAACACGGTGATTTCTTTCTACCCGAATGACCCAGGAGCAGTCAGTGTTACGCCTATAAGGACTGGGGTAATTTGGAGAATGAATCTCTCCATTGGGAGCCTGGAAAATCCCGCCACAACCTGTAAGTAGGAAACCCAATTCAAAAATGAGAGGAATCCCTGATGCATAAAACTTTGCCCCATGACCTGATTGCACAGAACAATATGCTGCTTTGTTCAACCACCTGTTTTATGTAGTTGGTGCTAAACATTGTGCAGAACTGAATATCCACCATTAATTCATGCATCCCAACAAAAAGACGGATGACTAAGAAAACCTCTCAAATAATTTATGACAATGACAAAAATAATTTTTAAAAAATTTTTTAAATACTGAAAAGTGCAAATAAAATCATGTTCTCATAAAGCCATAAAATGCCTCTTCTTTGTTCTCTAAAGATATAATATACTGTAAGAATAACACATCTCCTATGAATTTTGATAGCTTAGTAGTGTATGTTTTTAATAATTTAATATCTGCCTTTTAAAATTTAATATTCTGGACCTGGTACAGTTATTCAGTCTTTTTATTCCTATGATATTATCAAATACCTATCAATGCCTATCTCTATGACATCATATCTTGGAGTTATGATAATACAAACCTATAATAGAAAAATGTAGTATTATTTTCTAATAGTTGACAATCATTTTGGGTAATCTAAACACTATGTATACATAATCATATATATATTCCTCATTAAATTCAGGCATCATTAACTTTAGGGAAGATCCAACACACTTACTATACCACGTTAGGGTTCCAAAAGTGGGGCCATGAGGTAGCCTGGGGTCACATCTCTACTTTGGCATTTCCTAGCTACGTGACTTTGGCTAAGTACTAACTTCTCTAAGTTTCAACTTCCTCATTAGTAAGGTGAGGATTTGAAATTATCTTCCCTCATAGGGTGGTTGTAAGAGATGAAATGAGATCGTTCTCATAGAACAGTTAGAATAGATGCCTGGTACATAGTAAGCTGCCAACAAACATGTTTTTATGAGTAGTTGTATAGGTTAACATCTGCTCGAATATTTTGTACATTCATTTTTTATTTAAAAAAAATCTGCAACAGGTAAATATTTTTAGAAAGCCTGAGATCCTAGGCAGAAAGTCACTATATAATACAATTCCTTGGAATTCACAAATTTAACATTTATAATTTGGGCATCTGCCAAGCATCCAAAGATCTATACCGTGGCGTGAAGTAATTCACCACTTTGCTGTAATTTACCCCAAAATAATTTACCCCAAGTAATTTACCCCAAATTTGAGGCCAGTAACAAGGCCCGAGGCCCTTGGAGAGTAAGTTAATCTAACCAATTTCGCCACTTCTGCTTTCACCATGGACTTGTATACTTGCATGCCCTAGTTTTCACATATTTTAACTCCGGAAGTTAAATTCTATCACATTTTTGGGGCACCTGGGTGGCTCAGTCGGCTAAGCAGCTGCCTTGGGCTCAGGTCATGATCCCAGGATCCTGGGATCGAGCCCCGCATCAGGCTCCCTGCTCAGTGGGGAGCCTGCTTCTCCCTCTCCCACTTCCCCTGCTTGTGTTCCCTCTCTCGCTGTCTCTCTGTCAAATAAATAAATAAAATCTTTTTAAAAAAATTCTAACTCATTTTTTTTAGGGAAGAGTATATGCCAAAGCAACATTTGCCATTTGAGGAGTCACTAAGTTGTCACTATGTTAGGCTTCATACCTCTCTCTCCAATCATTTCATAAAATTTATAAGGGCTCAGCTTAAGTATTTTGAGACACCTCCTTGGTTCACTCACCTCCGGGGACTGCTTGCCATGAAGCATTGAAGCCTCTCCCATTTACAGAGCTGTCGGTCTTGAAGCGGATGGCTAGCTCATTTCCAGTGCTGGAGACCTGCATGGGATTCTCAGATGATCTTTGGGCACATAGCTGGGTTATTCGGGGAGAGTGGAAATCAGGGCCTCCATAGATCTAAGATGGAATGTAGAAGAAAGGACTGAAATTAAGAGATATATTTAAGCAATGACAGCCCTTCCCCTGTCCTCGTTTTACCACCAGCTCTTGGATTCTATTATCATGAGAGACTGAAATCTCAGCCTTCCTGGATGGGTAAACTTGAGCTGGAGTTTTCAAAGGCACTCCCTCAGCCCTAGGAACACAGAAATTCAACCACCCACAAAATGCCTGCTTATTCTATCAGTCAGAATTGTACAGCTGAACTGAACAGATTATTCCAGAATCTTCCCTATCTCCCCTTTTCCTCTTTCCATGGTCTTCATAGGATTTCCTGCTTTCTTTGGCAGAGGCATTGCCGATAAAACAGTATCAAGTCTGATTTTCTAACTCTTCTAGGCACATGGAATAGTCTTAGCATAAACCCATGTTGTTTGTGAAAGTCAGTTCACTGAAAGCTGTTGATCTCCCAGTTGGATTTTTTATGATCTTCTACTTTGCAATCTGAATACTTTATAAGATTAGGCATTTAATATAATATTTTACTCCTTCAGAGAGAGTGAAAATACAACCTCTGTATCAGTGTGTTCTGTGGTATCCTTTAAGGAGGACTCCCCCAGATTCTCGCTGAACTTACTCCCAGAATCCTATGGGTGGGAACATGACGAAGAGCAGTCGACTTCCTCTGGGAAACTGCCCTGGACTCTGCCCATATCTGGACGGCTCCCTCTAGATCCATCTCAAGTGTTCTCAGATCTCCTAGGCTCCTCGGATTGCAACCATCTACCTGACTAGGACCCAGTGCCCCAGGGACACATTCCTCCCAGCAAGTGCCCCCCACCCCCACCCTGGTATCTCAGAGTCACATCTTTCTGGCAGATGTGCCCAGCCCAGGGCAGGTCTCTAACCCCTCACACGTTGATTTCTCAGTTGGGGGTGGGGGGGGATGGAGCATAGGGGAAAGGGGGTGGGAAGATAAGAATCAAACAAAAGGTACTGAACCCCTACCTCCAAGTCTTGCCCAACTCGAATTTGTAGCAGAAAGACCATTTTTGGTGACAGTTTTCAGGCATAATGGTATCTGGGTCCTTCCCTCTCCCCCACATGTCTATACTCATAATTCCGGGGCTCCAGGGCGGAACCGGAACCGGGAAAGCAGCGCTTGGGGAGATGTGTGCGCAGGGCCCTCCCACTCCTGGCACCTGTGCCGCTCTCTCCCCATTCCTCCTCGCAACCCCAGGCCCTCGCCCACGCTCAGGGCAGCTGTTGACAGATAGGGGGAATCACTCAAGTGTTCTCTGAGGGGAGAGAGCGAGAACAAGAAGCCTACTTTTGGCGAGGCCTGTGTGATTGGAATCTATAATGATTTCTTTGTCTGACTAATTCCCCCCAGCCATGCGGCAAGGGCCAAATGAATGAAGCTGCTGTTCACAGAGGGCTGAGCACAAGGACTTTAATTGCAAAGGAATGAAGCAGGCGGATGGCTTCAAGCTTATTTTCATAGGAGGAGCGATGTTTGTGTGGCCCCCTAAGTCCCATCAAAAGCAGGACTTCAGGAGGAGCCCTGTGTGACCCTTTACACGTACACATGTGCAAATGGAAGGAGCAGATCGCTTCTGGCTTACGGTGTCCTTTCCTCATTTCAAGATTTGCCTGCCCGCCCGCACCACCCCCCCACCCCCCGAACACAGGCCTCAGAGCATGAAACTGACAGCATGAGCTGTCTGAGCCCAAGAAACAGCACACATTTGGAGAGAACACTGAGCACAAGGCTTTAGTTCTGACAAAGAAAACTTGCACTTCGGCAAAATAGTCTTTGTTTTCCCTGCTCGGGGTCCCCTTAAGACCACAAACATAACGGGTATGAGGGTATGAGTCCGCTGGGCCTAGAAGCCTCCAGGAGAATCAACACTGCTGCTTTTGACCTTTTTCGCTCCCCCTCTTATGGGGCTGGGCTCACGACAGACCATCACAGAGAGACCAGAGGGAGTAAACTGCCCACACCAAGCGATTGTCTTGATTTATTGCCCCAAGGAGTGGATTTCCTTTTCTGCTTCATGCGGGTTCAGGCTCCTTTCTCAAGAGACTGAAGTAAAATCAGCCAGAGTGTTTCCATGACCCAAACAATAGAACGGTACTTTTGGCTTCCACAAATAACACCAATAGTTAACGCATGACTCTTCAAAAGAGGAAAAAGATGGAAAGAATTTCAGGGTGTGGTTCATTCGACTACAACATATGACTAAACTTTGGGGGGAAAAAACGAGTCTGATGATGGGAGATTAAAAAATGTGTTTTTAGCAAATGCTCAGGATATAGAACATTTCAAAGCCTATGGTTTTAATCTGTTTTGAACATTTCTTTCTGCTCTGTTAGCTCCATTTATTGTTACAATCAAGTCAGCATTCCAGGGTTATGAGTAACCGAATGGCTGTTGCTTAATGCGAGTGGCCACTTTCTGGACACTGATTTTTCAGGGAAAAAAAATATTGGCTCCTGGTAAAATCTGGTGAAACCCAGGTAGGCCCCATACCTGGTGACAGAGAGGTCCTACGTGGCTGTGCTCAGAACAGGAAAGGATAATGCGCAGTCTCAGAACAGGTGGGTCAAGAAAGTCAGCAGTGTCTCAAGGCCATGTAGCCACCCCGGGTAACATTTTAAAGCCTATTGCTAGCATGTTATCAGCAGCTATGGTATGAGGGATGGAAAAAATCATTTTATCATCATTAGTGCACATTTATTACAGCACCTTCCACCTGACAGGAGCATTCGCTAAGATGTCAAACAAGGTTTTGGAACAAAAAGTAAGGGGGTTACTCATTTCAGCCTTAAGAAGTAAGCTTTCCCAAAATACTTAAGGGGTTTGAAATATTCCCCCCAAACCCTGATTTTGACGGAACATGGGAGACAAACTTGTCCTAACAAAAGCCCCAAGCTGACCATAGCCTCTCCTCAGAGTGCTTTCTGGGCAGGCACGGGACCCGCCTAAATGCCACTGCCTGGAGACCCTGCCTTTTCCCCTGACCCCTGAACCGCTTGCAGGGAACAGCCCTAGTCTGCTTTCTCATGTAATGGGTGTGACAAAACCCACAGCACAATGAACCCATTTACATTTTGCCAAGTGGGCAACAATCACATGCGCTTTGGAATATGAAAATAAAGGGTTCGGAACACTTCACATTACTGTGGAAAAGTCTGCTGCCAACCCTTTGTAAGTGTTAAGGGGTTTTATGCCACTGAAAAATATCCTTGCTGGCAAGAAAGACCATTTGAACTTCCACATGCGAGTGTTACTCCGACTCATACTCTGAGTGTGAATTTCGGGAGTCACCTTATTCTTTCTTCCTAAAAACCTTTCCTCTTCTGAGATGGAGTCATGACTTGGCAACAACCAGGACCGACATGAAGACAAGGGTTGAGGTTTTAACCCGACAGCTTACCCAGCTCGTCTCTGATTTCACTTACTGCAGCATTATCCTCCTTTAGAGAGCCCAGAGCTGCTCAATACAATTCTGTGATTCTGCAGCCACTCAGTGAGGGCATGATTTGAGAACCCCATTTCTTTTCAAAGAAAGAACTTTTTGGGACACCTGGGTGGCTCAGTAGGTTAAACGTCTGCCTTTGGCTTAGGTCATGATCTCAGGGTCCTGGGATCGAGCTCCACTTTGGGCTCCCTGCTCAGCGGGGGGAGTCTGCTTCTCCCTCTCTCCCTGCCCTTCCCGGCACGCGTGAGCATGCTCTCTCGCTCTCTCACACACACACAAATAAAAAAATAAAATCTTTAAAAAAAAAAAAGAACTTGTTTTGTAGTTAAATGATGTTTTAAGTATTAAAGTTTCCTCTAAAGTCCATGCCGCTCATGTGAACATCTTGAGCACCACCCACATCTATCTATATTTTTGTACTGGCTTATGTGGAGTGTGGAGCAGTGGATGGATTCAGTTCTGAGTTCTTCTATTCACTGTCCTCGTGCACATGGAAAAACCCATCAACATTTTTGAGCCTCTGTTTTGACGATGGTAAAATGGGGACAAAATTCCCTTTGTAGCTTACAGGACTATTTAACATTCAAATGGGAAAATGGATGTCAAAATCTCTTTGCAAACCACCAACAATGTGCATTATTATGGTGTGTCAATCAGAGATATATATGCTTTCATTCATTCCACAAATATATATCAAGTGTTCTACTATTTGCCAAGCACTTTGCAGCAGGTATAGCAGTAAAGCAAAACCAAAACAAACAAATACCCAGCCCTTGGTGGAGTTGAAGTTCTAGTAGATACAGAACCCTTGTCAGGAAACACTATGGCCATCTCTAGAGCTGAGGTGGTAGGAGCTTTGTGTGTAGGAAGCCACTAAATTTTGCAGACAGGTTCTGTTCCTAAGGACTAGATCCCTGATTATAATAGAGTCTCAAAGGTCATCTCAATTATCTGAGGTAAACCCTGTGCAGTGGTGTCACACTTTGTACCCTGCACCATGGGGACCCCCCTCAGATGGCAGCAGCAGCTCACCCCAAGATCACCCCTTCTCTACACTCTGCCTCCCCACTGTCTTCCCTAAGGGAGTTTCTCAGACTAAAGTGTGGGGCAGTAACAACCCCAAGTACAATCCATCAATGGCGACAGGAGTTGGGGGACCAGTGCCTCAGACTCGCACCCTTACAGGGATGGTTCTGATGAGCAGTCCTCATAGCATCTCAGAAGGTCCCAGTGGGATTAAACCCAAGGGACTCCCAGGGGCTCCCCTCACTGGCTCTTCCTCCTTCACCCTCCCTCCTGCTGTCCCCTCACTCCTGCTTCCTGGTACCATCTCCAAGTCAAATTGCCTGCCACCAAGTTCTTCAGGCACTGCTTTTAGGGAAACCCAAACTGAGATATTAATCCCATTTGTTCATCAACATCACTCACAAAGAACTGAGACTCATCAAAATGTCTGGACATAGAACACTGCTGGCCATTGGAAATAATTTAGGGAGTTTTGCAGAGAGATCTCCAGTTCTACACCAAATTTGGAATGGCTGATAAGCAATCTAAATTCCTACCTCCAGGACGTCGAAGTCGCACCTTACATGATACTCCACATCAAAGTCGTGGATGGTGAGCTGAATGCTACTCCCAGGGGCTGTGGTAATATACCAGAGGCATTCCTTGTTGGGGGGATATGTGTTGGGGTACCCGGGGCTGCTGAAGGAGCCCATGGTCCCAGACAACTCCCCACCGCAACCTGTTGAAACAGCAAGGCTCAGTCAATTCAAAGTGGGCATCGACCCCTGGGAGAAGTTCAAAAATCCAACCAACCAAAAGATAATTGAAAACATACAATGCCTAATTTAGGGGAAAACTCACAAAGTTATAATAAAGTTATAATTAAGCAGTTATAAAACAATGAGAAAAAAATCATGGCTACAACTTATTAAATGTATTCTTAAAAAACATTGATTACATCATTTGGTACAATAATTCTCAGCCCTTATTCTCACCACATCAAATCCTTGGTAATATATTTTAAATGTCATTCTAATTTTTAGATTTTCTTCATTTTATTTAGGAAAGAATTTCATAGTAGGAAGTACAATGAACTAAATGAAAAGTGTTAGTGAATACCATGTCTCTCAGTCTTCAGTTTCCTTGTATGTAATACATTATTTTTAATTCCTTATCAGATCTAAGATCTAGAATACTAAGGGCTAAAAATCATTACCTTTGTATGAGAGACTATAGGAAATTAAAAAAATATATATATGTCCATAGCAGCTTCATTCATAACTGCCAGAACCTGGAAACAACCAAGATGTCCTTCTGTAGCTAAAAGCTAAAATTGTGGTACATCCAGACAATGGAATATTATTCAACGCTAAGAACAAATGAGCTATCAAGCCAGAAAAAGACATGAAGGAAATGCATATACATATTCATTAAGGAAAGAAACCAGTCTGAAAAGGCTCCATACTATAGGATTCCGAGGGTATGGCATTCTTGAAAAGGCAAAATTATGTAGACAGTCAAAAAGATAAGTGGTTGCCAGGGGCTAGAGCAGAGGAGGGATAAAAAGGCTGAGCACAGGTTTTTAGGGCGGTAAACCTACTCTGTATGATACTATAATGGTGGCAATATGTCATTATACATTTGTCAGTCGTTGAATGCCCAATGCCAAGAGTGAACCCTAATGTAAACTATGGACTCTGGGTGAATGAAGTGTCAATGTAGGTTGATCAGTTGTAACAAAGGTCCCACTCTGGTTGGGGTTGGGTGGGGAGAGGCTGTGTATGTGTGGGGACAGGGGTAAATAAATGGGAACTCTACCTCTCACTCAATTTTGCTGTGAACTTAAAACTCTTCTAAAAAATCAAGTCTGTTACAAACAAAAACAGTAAATGATACAGGTCCTGACCCAGAAAACTTATATCTAAACACCAACTAAACAAACAAAAACTGGATATATAAAACCCAAGCATGGAAAACCCAAACATGAAGCTTATGTTTTAGGTGTATATATTATGCCCTAGAAAGTAATTAAGGCAAATCATTACAAGAAACAATCAGATATTGCACCATGTGATATATAGTAAGAGAAACTGCCACTAAGTGCTTAGATGTGCTTTACATTTTTTTTCATATTTGAATACTCATAATAACCACATGAAACAAGTACTACTATTACCTGCATTTCTCAAGTGATCAAATCAATGCAAACAGAGGTCAAGTGGCTTGCTCAAGGTTACCGGTCTTATAAGTGGTGGAGCAGAACATCAATACAAGCAATCTGATCGTGCCCAAATACTTAATTCCTGAATTCTACAGACTCACGTAGTTTGTAGGAATTCAGAGATTTGAGAAGGGAGAGGCAGAGAAAACTTTGTGAAAGAAGTAAAAACCTTGAGGAAGGCTCAGATTTTAAAGACAAAATTAGAAAAAAAGAAAGATAAAATTAGGAAAAAAGATAAATCAGCCTTTTTTCCAATAACAATTTTTGGTGATTAAAAAACATTGCTTAGGGCACCTGGGTGGCTCAGTTGGTTAGGCATCTGACTCCTGGTTTCCACTCAGGTCATGCTCTCAGGGTCCTGAGATCAAGTCCTGTCAGGGCCCCATGCTCAGTGAGGAGTCTGCTTGAGATTCTCTTTCTCCCTCTCCCTACTCGCGCATGTGCATGTGCGCGCTCTCTCTCTCAAATAAATAATAAATAAAATCTTCTTAAAAAAACAAACATTGTTTGCTCTGTCAACATATCTAAGCCACCTTTTCTATTTTTTCAGAATATTCTTTATTAGTTGGCAAAGTCTTCCATGTATCCCCCCTCATTCTGCATCAAGACTTTTCTTGATAATACCTCCTCACTCCATGAACGTATGTGCATTGTCACATGAGTGCAATTAAACTGCCATGACTTCAGACAAGCTTCTAAAGCGGAGGTCATGTCTCCTGTCCACGCTCTACAAACGTGCCTTATACAGTGAGTTAGAAAAAGGTTTTATAGGGTGCCTGGGTGGCTCAGTCGTTAAGCGTCTGCCTTCGGCTCAGGTCATGATCCCAGGGTCCTGGGATCAAGTCCCACATCGGGCTCCCTGCTCCGTGGGAAGCCTGCTTCTCCCTCTCCCACTCCCCCTGCTTGTGTTCCCTCTCTCACTGTGTCTCTCTCTGTCAAATAAATAAATAAAATTAAAAAAAAAAAAGATTTTATAAGGGTTCAGAAGAAATACTCCCCATACAAAATCTCCACTTAACTGAAAATGGCTGAGGAGAATTCTAAGAAGAATCTTGATTCAGTAAAGAAATCTGATTCTAGCCCAATATGCCACTATCTTCTAGAGTTGCCTCCTCCTTCCCTTTGAAAACCCCGTGTTTTCAGATTTAAAGTGTCACACAGGGCAGTACCTTTCCTACGGCCTATAAAGCTCCTAACCTTCATTTCTGGCTAAAGCCCTGTGAAAAAGCTGTTTAAAATTAGCCATGCTGATATTGTTTATAGACTGAGGTGGATGTTAAAAAAACAGGAATGCCATGAAAGATTAGAAAATATTTTTCCTCCTAGAACAACACATGGAAAACATTCCTGAAGCCAAAATCAGCACAGTTTACGAAGCCCCACTGCACAACCACAGGGGGCACTGGTCACAGAATATGCCATCAAATGATGCCCCCTGGAGTCTTGCAACATAGTGACCCATATAAATCATCTGAAGATGCAGCACCTTCTACTAAAGTACATCATAGGGAAGCAAAAGCATTCTGTTACCCTGCCCCCCCCCCGTTTTTTTCAACCTACATTTTTCAGGTCCTGTGGTTCTTGGTATCAATTGTATCAGATTAAAAAAAATCAAATGAAAAAAAGTCTTTGGAGGAGAATAACTTCATGGCCACATCATATAAAAGAGAACAGGAGATGGAAGCTTGGATATCTCATCTTTGCATTTCTTGACTTCACTTCAGTGCACCAGACAAACTAATTCTATTTTTTTTTTTATCATAGTTGATTCATCTAAAAATCTGCAGGACATTTTCCATTGTCTTTTCCAATGGTTTTAGGTTTCCTTGTAAATTCTTTTGTGAATAACAGAATACGAATACCCTTAAACTGGTCAGTGTAAGCTGGAATGATAATATTAGATTCTTGGCATTCAGTGATGCTTTGAAAAATTACAGTGTTTATTTTATTTACCCACTTACAGCTCTGGAGGCCCACAGTGTACTTTTCCCTAAGATCTAAAACAAACATAAACAAAGTTTACAAAACACAAAGCCAAACTGTATAAAAGTACAGTTTGAGTGTGTGTCTTTTAAGGAGAAATTCCAATATTCCTATTGTACATTCATTTGGTGGTATTTTATGGTAAAACTATAAAGTACTGGAAAGTGAAGTTAATTCTGATCATATGGTAGAAATTTCGCTCTATTTCTACATTCTGAAAAGAGATAGATATAACTTTCCAGTTCCCATTCATTCATTCAATAAGTATTTATTGAGCATATACAACACTTTAAGCCATGTTATAGAAGCCAGGTGTATTTAATGCCTCTGGAAAAAAATCCACTTATAGATTTAAAATGTGCTCTCCCCACCTGCCCCTCTCTAAGTTATTAAACTCCTTTTGCTGTTCCTTCAGTTTGCAAAGAGTAACTTCAGTTAAGTTTTGATTTGGAAAAAACAGTGAATTCTGTTTTATCCTTTACAAGTTAATTGGTGGTAAGTTATAAATAAGAATAAATAAATGGTCATGTTGAGCTGCTAAAAGATATTTTTAAAAAGTTGTTAGTTTTGATAGTACTGTGTTAGCATAATTCTCTTTTGGTACTTATTTCCAGGCCACAGATGAGAGATTTTAATCAACATTTAGCCAGTTATGCTTCACTCTCTTGGGTATCATCACTTTTTCCCTGATTTTGGTATTTTTTGACAAATGTGTAGATGGTATCAGGCAAAAGAAAATATGTCGAAATACACATTTTAAAAACTGAAAAAATGAATGATGTCTGTTTTTTTTTTCCTATGCTCTCTTTTAGTGGTAAGGGAAAACATATTCACAAAAAATTATGAAAATTTCTATTAACCAAAAAGTTAAATATGTAATGAATTTAATTTGATACTTTGTTTCATAAATTCAAGCTATCTTTCGGCTAACAGTGAAACATTAAAACAGGAATTTGGAATTATATAATTATGGATAAAAATGAAAAATTATGAAGTGACACCAAGAGCTGAACTTTTTAAATTACAAATGAAAGCAAATGACAATTATAATTCACAATAAATAGTGGATTTTTTAAAGAATGTATAATGTGAGTCTTCCGAATTTTATTTATGCATCATTTTCCACTTAATTAGCTCTGGAAAAGGGAGTCAGTTCCAATACCAGAAATATGATTTAGAACCATATCAACATATACTAGCCCATCATCAATCAAAAGAAATATGAAGATAATCCAAAACTCCCATTGTGTATAATTCTGAAAAAGAGAGAATGTGTTCCAAATGCTGAAATGAATCAAAAGCTAAGTTTAATTCTGCCTCATCAACAATGTCTTACTCATATTGGATAGCACAGCTGTTTGTTTTATTTGATTTACTATTTCTGCACCTCTTGTGAAAGACACAAGGTGTGTTTTGTTTTGTTTTTAATAAAATTGTGGAATTAAAAAATATATCTATTTGAGAAGGTGCTTTACCTCCACAGTTGCTATCAGTGTTCCTAATGTCCAATACTAAAAACTTTCTACATAAACAAGTATCCTCATTTTACTTTCTTGTTAAATTTAAATTTGGGGAGGGGGAAATTTTTTTAAAAAATTAAAAATTAATTAAAAATTAATTAATTAAAAATAAAAAATAAATTGGGGCATGTGGGTGGCTCAGCTGGTTAAGCATCTGACTCTTGATTTCAGCTCAGGTCATGATCTCTGGTCGTGGGATTGAGCCCTGAGTTGGGCTCTGTGCTGGGCATGGAGCCTGCTTAAGATTCTCTTTCCCTTTCCATCTGCTCCTCCCCTTCCCACCCTGCTCTCTCTCTCTCACTCTCTCTCTCTCAATAAATAAATAGATAATAAGATAAAATAAAATAAATTTGATGGGGGAGAACAGGAGGGAAAACGTGTTTTGTTCACTGCACTATTTTGTTTGGTGTAGGGTTTAGGATTTGACAATCTCTTGTTAAACTACACTTTCTCCTGAATGAATCACAGAAGGGAACATCTTTCTAAATCCACCCACCCATTTTGGAGATGGAAACAACAAGGCTTCTGGAAAATCACAGGTATCAACATCTCAGAGTAGAAATAATGGTACAGACACGTGTGAATATTACAACTAACGAAACGGCTGAGAAAGCACACAGTTATGTGTGGCTATGCAATAATCTAAAAATCATGTGGTTGTTAGTCATGCCCGTGACTTTGGGTGGGTGACAAGGGGGTCACAGGAAGGGGAAGGATAGAGAGGTGGAGGTTGGAGATGAAGGAGGTTACATCAACCAATTGTTATCAGGAAACAACATAGGAGGTGATGTTTAGACTTCCAGTATCCTCTCCATCATCATGTTACCTGCCCAGTCAAATGAATAATAAAATGTAAAAGAAATAGAGAAGTTTTCTATAGCTGGGCTTCAGGAATCTAAAATAGAGGAGAGTGACTTAGGAAAGCATTTCAGGGGTTGCCATACGGAAAATGATTAAGTGAGGAAAAGACTAACCAAGGAGCATACAATGGAGTGAATACAGGGTTTTGAGAGAGACATTTTTGGAAGAAATAGAGTTAGAGTAGCTCTTTATAGCCAGTTAGTAAGAGATTTTCATGGAAGAGACAACATAAGTTCAGAGTTGCCTAATTTGCATGTTAGGTTGCAAAACTTTTGAAAATATAATATTCCAAGTAAAGCACAGGCTGGGTTCCAACCTTGGCTGTGTTACTACTTGCATAACTAATTTAACCTTTCTCATCCTCAATTTCTTCATCTGTACCAGCATTAATCCTTCACCTCATAGGGTTGTTGTACAGATTAAATGAAATAACCAAAGTAAGGTTTTTCATTTAAGTTGTTCACTAAGCTACAGTAAAGATAGTTCATATTTGCATGGGAGCTCATAGTTTTTCAAAGCACTTTTAATAAACACATTATCTTATTTGAAATTCCTAACAACTCTATGCAACAGTCAAGAATGATCGTATCAGATCGTATCAATACGGATTCTTCCAGTGGGGCAGGTATGATGCAAAATGGCAACTAGCTCCAGAGGGCTGGTGGGCTTGCAGCTCACATTGTTGAATGCACATCTGGGGCCACCCGTCATCTCTGCCCAGCCCCCCAACCCCCTATTCCCAATTCTGTGTTCTCTCCACTATGACTTGTTGGGCACTTGAGCCCAAAAGCACTGGAATGGCAGTGTTGAACATTGCCGTCATTACTGTTCTGTCTGTCTACTGAGGGGAAAATCACCACAGCAACCCGAAAAAAATAAATAAAGCAAAACCCTTTTCATTTAATGTGAGGCAAATCTGACAAAATCTAATATATTAATATCATTAGACAACAGCTGAGCTGGAATAGAATAAGGTCCTACAGAGAATCACATGTTTTTCAGTTTTAATTAGTTAATCTTTATAAAACTTTTAGTACTGGTGACTGATAATCTATTTGATTTCTTTACCTCCGAACTCCTAGTCATCAGCTGAAAGGAAGTGCTTACCTTATCAGCAGGAAGCACATTGATCTACTGAACTCATAACAAGGAAAAATTAAAAGCTGTTGCTAGATTTGCTTACTTGTGAAGATAGTTTAAATCTTTTTCATAAAAGGACTTTGCTAACACTGTTTTTTGTTTTGTTTTGTTTTCTTGGTCTAAAACAAGCAAGCTATAAAATTTCAGAATGCACATACAAAAATTAAGCATAATCTGTGTATGTTCTCTCCTCAAGGTTTTGGGTTGTTGGTATCGTTTTAAATAAAAGAGTTAGAATAAAAGCAAACCAGCAAGGAAACAGCTAAACGGAATCACAGCCTCCAAGTATTAAAAGTGCTTTATGTAGTTCCCTACAATTGCTCAAATGCAGTCTCTTCTTTACACTTGGCAGTTTCTTGAAACTATGCTCCACAAACCAGTAGTACTGGGAGGGCGGCCAGCATGGAACCGGCATGGCCAAAGCGCACCGAGGCTGGAAGAAAAGGAACCGAGAACAAACCCAAACAGGACATCTTCACATCCTCACCCTTTAACTTCCAAAGGAAACACCTGAGAAATCAGCAGCCATGTCAAAAAAGGAGGTGAAAAGCCAAAGTACAGTAAAAGAATAAATTTTAAACACAATAAATCATGATGCTCACACACTTCATTAAAATGTTACCAGATGGTAATTGTTTTTCTATTATTCTAAATCAAAAATGTTCTCTCCTATAATACCTTGAGAGGTGCCTCACTGCTTAGCCCACTTTCCCCCTGACATGCTAGGGGGCAGCATGTGGAAGCAGTGGGGTGGCTGGAAGACGTTGTCAATACGGATTCTTCCAGTGGGGCAGGTATGATGCAAAATGGCAACTAGGAGCTCCGAAGTGGGGGATGGTCCAACCCAAGGCAAGGTTGAACTATTTCCTGGAGTACAGAGGCCTCACTTCTGTTTCATCTATGAGATACGCAAATAATATAGGTAAAGCAATTTTGAAAAGAGAAATTTAAGGATGGGGGTAGAAGGTGGAGGTAGAGAAAAATGTGAGCTCCCTAAAATGGCCAAAGTTGTCCAAAGGTGACTGTAGCATGTAGAAGAACCACAAAAAGTCAGCAATTTTACCTGTTAATTCTGATTTTACCAGTTAATTCCCCAACAGTCTAAAAATGGATGCTGCTCTCCTGGGATGCAGGAGAAAGGCAGATGGTAGGTATCTATCCTACTAAGAGAAAATATGAAAATCAGATCACTAGACTCTGGAGATAAAACCAAGGGTAGAGCCTGCAGAATCCATCTGATTTCAAGGATATGATCTGATCTTAAGGATTTGCAGATTAATTTTCTGGGGTATTTTGTGGGTTAGCACAAGCTAGAGCAATCACAGATAAAATCAGAGAAGAAGATCATATAATAAAAAGACCAAGGAATGTGAAATTCTCCTGAGAATAAAGGAAGAAGAAAGAAGACAAAGCAGGGTGACCCCAAGAGAGGAGAAAGTTCTCAAAAGCTGCAGACGCTCCTGTATTAGGGTGAATAGTGTCCCCCAGAAATCACATCCACCTGGAATCTGTGAATGTGACCATATTTGGATACAGGGTCTTGCAGATGTTACCAAGGTAAGATGAGGTCACACTGGATTAGAGTGGGGGTGATCCAATATAATAGGTGTCCTCATAGGAAGAGGGAAATCTGGACATAGACACACAGAAGGAGGAAGGCCACTGATGATGGAGACAGAGATTGGAATTATGCTTCTAGAAGCCAAAGAAAGCCAAGGATTGCCAGCAACCAGCAGAAGCTAGAAGAGGTAAGGAAGGATTCTTCCCGAGAGCCTTTGGAGGAATGGCCCTGCTGACACCTGGAATTTGGACTTTAGCCTTCGGAACTTTGAAAATAAATTTCTGTTGTTTTAATCCTCCCAGTTTGTGGTATTTTGTTACAGCAGCCTTAGGGAAGCTAATGTACCCCCATTCTTTTCTTGATAGACAGGGTGGCCAAACCTGAAGACAGACACAAAACTATAGCCACTTTGAGTGTAATATCTGAAGGAGTTGGGGTGTGTAAGCTCTCCCTACTCTTTCTTGTGTTAATTACTTCCTATTTATCACACTGAGATTGAGATAATGGTTGGTTAAGGATAAGGTTAGAAGATAGAGAAAGTTGGGTTCAGTCCTTTTGGGCTGCTATAACAAAATACCACAGACTGATAGCTTATACACATCAGGAATTTATTTCTCAAGGTTCTGGAGGCTGGAGGACCGAGCTCAGGGTGCCCACATGATTGGTGAAGACCTTCTTCTGGGTCACAAACCTCATGTTGGCAGAGGGATCTCTGGGGCCTCTTTTGTTAAGGGCCTAAGCCCAGAGCCCTCATCACCTTATCACCTCCCAAATGCCCCACCTCCTAATACCATCACCTTTGGGGTTAGGTTCAACACATGAGTTTTGGGGAGACACCAACATTCAGACGCAGCAAAGTCGACGGTTGAGAAAGCTACAGACAGACTTAGGGTCGGTAGCACAATAGGAGAAACACAAACCCAAGAATTAAGGATAATGATTTTTAGCACTGAGTAACCAGTAAGGGTTTAAAAAGTTTCCTCTTCCATGAGGACCTCATCTCAGGCCCAGACTTTCAGAAAATCACTTGTCTGACTGATTTCCATACAGTAATGGATATGGAGTAGAGTCGTCTCTTTTCAATGGTAGCAACAAAAAAGAGAAAGAATAAGGCCATACCATGAAGTTAATGACTTGGAAAATAGAGGCGAGGAGCTCAAAATCGATTCTGTCCATAGTTACAAAATGACTTTTATATGACTATATAAGATGTCATAGAAATATTCAAAATTAAGATTATCATAGCTATCTGACTCTCTGAGATATCCTGAAGCTGACTATTGAAGTATTTCACCTTAGTACACCATTTAAAGAGAAATGAACCCAATGGAGCCATATTTGGAACTTTTCACATAGTATAAATTTTAATTTCCTGTATATGAAAGGATAACAATCTTTCATTTTGACCCAGAGAAGTATAGCCAATCGCATCATCTTTTCATTTTGATTAACTATGTCCTTTCTCTTCCTCCTCTACTCATTCTGGCCAAATTAAACAATGGTTCCTCAGTAGCAATTCTTTGCTTATAATTCAGAGGTCAATCAATCACTCAATCTCTTTCTCTTATGCATTTTTTAAATTATCTAAGAGTTCTGAACAAAACAGATGAAAATTGTATAAATATATCTTCCAAGGAAATGAAATGAGACCAAGGCAACTGGACTAATTTCCCCCCAAAAATACATGCCTAGTCCTGCCTAAGGCCACTAATAGCTCCTTCATGAAATCCCCCAAATAGGCAAAGACTGAGGAAATGTGTTCTCTTGATGCGATTTCCAAGGTCAACACTCATACTTCTATTTAAAAGTATGCATTCTAACCCTGCTTTCTTTTGATTTGTTTTGGCCCGCAGTATCCTTACAGGGAAAGGCTCATGAACCTCCCCGCATGGCTCTGCAGCATGCCCCACCACCGTTTCCTTCTCTCTCCTTCCCCAACTCACAACCTTTCCTCCACAGCCAGGGTGCTCCATATCAACAAATGGACAGATGTGGGAGGGATATGACCTTGTCAACGGTCATATCCTCTAACCATCCAAGCTCTGTCCAAGCCTGAGACACAGGATCATTTTCTGTGATGATATCAGGGGTGCAGGCCACTTACAGGGCAAAGGCTACAGGCATCAAGCCTGCGAGGTCATTTCCTTGGAGAGGGGCAAATGTTTCTGGGGCAGAGCTTCTAAATTAACCCCATCGAGTGCTGCACTCTGTCCCTTATTGCTGATTTCCAGTCAAGCCAATCTATTTTGGGGGTGGCTATCCTTTCACTCTTCACTGTAATAAAACTCCTGTAAACTAGTTTCAGTAACTAAACCATGATAACAGATTAGATGACCTCTGTGGTCTATCCTAGCTCAGAAGCTTAGGATTCCATCAACCCTAGGTAGCAACTCCCAAAGAGGAGCACTTTATAAATGAGTAACAGAGCAGATACCATGTTGAAGGACAAATAACATCAGCTATTTTGAACTAGTCCTTTGCTAAGTAATGTGCTTCCCCCCATTATTGCTACTTGAACCTGAAGAAAGGAGGAATTGTGTAATTCAGTGGGGAGACCTTGGAACCTGAATATTATTTACTTGGGAAAGACTGCATATGTTCATTTTCAAACATTCCCATCCTCAATGGGAATTTAATTACAAAATTACCTACTATAAACTCCAACCATCTCTGCATTGCAATATAGCTTAATCTCTCTTGCAATGAATAGTTGTGAGGAAAACGTACTTGCTTTTAGGCAGAGTGCAGCTCTTCAAAACAGAGGCTTTGGAGTTCTATACCACACCTTGGTTTTGTGTGCTGATTCTATCACTCTCTGGATTTGTAAGTTTGGGGAGGTTATTTAACTTCTCTAAGACTCCTTCCTCAGTGTTCTTATCTGTAATGTGGGGATGATGACGCTTACTTCAGCGCATTATTGGACAAAACATGAGGCAATATTTAAAGCACTAACCAAAGGGCTCAGCACACGGCAAGTATCACTTTTTTAAGATGATAATATCAAACATTTTTTGATATTATCAAACATTTTTTAAATAATTCTTTGGTCCAGTGATAATAAATGAGAATCAATTAACTTAATGCACCAAGCATTTAAATCGTATTTTCATTTTCATTTCGTTTCATTCACTCTTTATATGACAGTTCATTTTTATCACAATATCTTAAAATAAATTTAAAGTTACATTTAAGTACTAAAATCTCTATCACGTAGGTTGTAAATAGTCTGTAGGTATAATGAGGAGAAAAAAAATCAGGGACAAATATATTAATATCATTACTTATATAGAGAATGTGAAATTCTATTAAATCTTCTAGAATGTAGTTGCTATCCTACCTCAGAGATTCACTCTTTGTTGTGTGAGTCAATGACACTGAAGGCTGGCATTCATTTCTCTGAGTACACAGGGGCACATAAAGAAATCAAGTCTTGGATAAATAATGCCACAGAAAAATATGGCAATATATAAGTGAATGCTCAAAAAGAGAAACCTCTGGGGACAAGAATTAATGTTCTACCCTGAACATTGTGTTTGTTCTGCATTGGTTTAGTCATTTTTGGCTGCCACAAAATTTGAAACTATGAGAAAAAAAAGCGTGGTTTCTTTTTTTCATGTTGTATGAAAGAGTGTGGAATCCCCTGGAAAGTACGTGTAATATCTATCAGGGATATTGTTGCTAGGGAACAAGAACACAAACAGAAGATTCAAGAAAGCCCTTCATTTGGCCCAAATCTCAAGGACTATTACAAATTGCACAATATATGATTTGGGAAGGTCATAGTTGCTTGGGAGTTATTTTTTTTTCTTTTTATAACTGTTTCAAAGAGAAGCAACGGAAATAGAACTCAAACTTTTTCAAATAGTAGCAACATGGGAATTGGGACGTAAGACTCCTGAAAGGCCCTCACTTGGTTGCAAGAGTTAGAGCCAACATTAAGTGAAGGTCAACTGTGTGTATGTGTATTTTTGGTTGTCAAGGAGGCAAATTATGTCAGGAGTTAGCTTTCCCACTCATTCTGAAAGGTCTGCATATGTTTAATGCTGCTTCTGATTACTAGGACCTCGCTGGAAAGGTTCTGAAGACGATGCAAAAAGAGGTGCATGATTTTCTTAGTAAATTATTATCTCAATCTTACAAAAGTGAGTTAATTTATAAACAGATTGTTTATAATTACCATCTTCCATTAAGAGCTTCTTTGCAAAAAAGATATAAGTGAGAATTTGCCATAAATAAAAATCAGACACAGTATCACAATGTAGCAATCTATGCTTTGGTTCTACACGAAGACTGTGTTCATTCAGTCTCAGGCTTAAAGGTTTGCTGTGAGTATCACAAAGACAAAAGTTCAAAATATCAAATAGGCTGAAGAGGCCAGGATAGGGAGGATTGGGTGGGTATAACATGTGTAAATGTGAAAGAAAGCCTAGTCGGTGTTTAGGGAAATAACTTTGAACTTAAACACAACTGATTTTCCTAAAAACTTCTCTTTTACTTGAATTTCTATCCAAATGGGACAGAATTTCTTTATCTTATATCCCACCCGAAAGAATAAAATAATCACAGGAGTCCATGTTTTTACACATTTATCTTCACCAAGAGATTGCTTATTGACTTACTGAACAGAAGGCACCTTCTTGATTGTCAAGGAGGCTCCTTTAAAGGCAGATAGGACAGCTGTTTTAACACTTTTCTCTCTGTGACATTTTATCTATCACTGCCCAGCAGGAAGTGACTATGAAAGCAATTCGTCACCAGCAAGAGAAGGGCCTCTGTCTGACACGAGGACCAGAAGGTGTGATTCACATCCCAGCCTGGTGAGCGTGCCCTGAATCTTTGCTGACCACAATTCATAAAATCACTTTCACGGCGAACATCATACATCCAGATTGTTGTGAATTTTTGCATCATGCAGAGGCAAGGCTCAGGACAGGCAACAGGAAATAAAATCCAAGTTCTTGCAATGGTTCTGACCAATTGATCTCTGACAACCTGTCCTGCCACAACTCCCTCATTCCCTGGAGCTCAGTGTTTCCCAGCTGTTTGGTCATTATTGTCTTTCTAGGGAAACTTCCTAGATATATTTTCCCAAGTTCTCTTCCATGGGATGTTAACATTACACATATACTATATGTTATGTATGATATACATCTGTGCTTTATCCATTAAATACAAGATTTTTTTTTCACTCTCCCAAGAACCAATTTTCATGCCCTTTGGGTTGACATTAAGAACATGTGCTCCAGCTGAAATCCTTGCCCATTACAAAATTTGGGTGGTATATCCCAAGCCTCCTTGCTTCTACTTAGAAATGCCTCCCTCTCCTAGATATTTGTCTGACTGATCAATTCTTGTTCATTCTTTAAAACTCAGCGCAAGTATCAAAGCTGTCTGGAGAGACTCTCAAAGTCCCTCAGGCTACCGTCCATCCCCTCTGCTCCCACAGCATCATGGATTATGGACTTATTTCTACAGTTGGTTTACTTGTCTGTCTGTCTCCCCTGTTAGATGACTAACTCCCTAAAGTCAAGGATGCTGTCTCTTTCTCTGTTATGGGCTGAGTTGTTTCTGCTAAAATTCATATATTGATGCCCTAAGCCCCAGTACCTAGAATGTGACCGTATTTGGACATAGGGCCATTATAGAGGTGATTACGTCAAAATGAGGCCCCCAGGGTGGGCCCAGAATCCAATCTGACTGGTGCCCTTTTATGAAGAGGAAATTGGGATATGTGAAAACACCAGGATGTGTGCTCACAGAGAAAAGGTCATGTGAGGACATACAGCAGGGAGGCTACTATCTGCAAGCAACCAGAGAGGCCTCAGGAGAAACCAAATCTGCCAACACCTTGATCTTGGACTTCAGGCCTCCAGAACAGTGAGAAATAAATATCCGTTGTTTAAGCCACCCAGTCTGCTGCATGTTCTTATGGCTACTTGAGCAAACTAATACACTCTCTATATTCTCAACACCAAGCCCAGAACCTGGTAGTGGAAAAATAAATATGCTGGTTGGTTGGTTGGTAGGTTGAACAAATGAAAAATATGTTCTTTTTTCTTTTTTAAGATTTTATTTATTTATTTGAGAGAGATAGTGAGAGAGAGAGAGCACACGAGAGGGGGGAGGGTCAGAGGGAGAAGCAGACTCCCTGCCGAGCAGGCAGCCCGATGCGGGACTCGATTCCAGGACTCCAGGATCATGACCTGAGCCGAAGACAGTCGCTTAACCAACTGAGCCACCCAGGCGCACTGAAAAATACGTTCTTGATAAATTCCTGCTTCCAGAGGCTACATGCAGTCACTATAACATGATGCACAATTGCAAACGATCTGTTCTGTGGAGAGCAGGCCCAGACCACCCCCAAAGGGCCAAGTTTATTCACCCTCACACGGGAAGAGGGATGAGCCAGCATTCACATATAAGGCAAATGGATAATGTTATTACAAAAGATAAAACCTTTGTCCTCAAAGGGTGAACCTCTCAGAAACCCCAGCACATATACTCTAAGTCGCAAAAGGAATAGAAATTACCAATGAGAAGGAATTCCCCTGAAAGACCAAAAGGAAACAAAGACAACTGAGAAGACCATGTGAGGGAAAGAGAAGTAGATGGAAGGTCTAAAAGAAACACTGCTGACCTCATGGAGGTTCTTTGTCAGGGCTCTAAAATTATATTTTTTAAAAGCCCTTTCATATGGTGCTACATGTCCATAAGTACTCAAGAGGGGACTGGCTCATGTTCAAACCAAGCCAGCCATGGAGGAAGGGAGCCATGTTCTCCCCAGCTGATTCCCCTCAAGGCTTGAGAAATCTCGTTAACAGCTAAAAAGAAGGCAAAATGGAACCAGCCCCCATTCAAGAGGCTGATGTCATCTATCTCCCCAAAGAAAAGGCCACACTTTCCTTTGTGAAAACTCAGGGTGACATCACCTCCCGATCACATGCCACTTAGCCCTTCCCCGGCTATTCCCAGCTCAGGGGTGCTCTCCCTTTGCAAATGTCACTCTTTCACTCACAAAGCTCCTTGACCTTGTTTGTATGCTGGATCCCACTGCCTATAAAAGAGGGCCTCTGGGAGGGACGGCCAGAAGAGGCGAGGGGTGTGCACAGCCAACCGGGAGGGAGGTCTCTATTCACACAGCTTGCAGAGAGTTCTCTATTCCCTTCAGCAACCCAGATGGAGGCCCCCAAGGCTGAATTCAGCCCCTGGACAATGCTGTCAACACTGAATACTGTGAACCCTTTAGCCAGGCAGGGCAACTGTGGCCATTTCTTTCTTTCCAGAGTGGGATTCTCTTTGATGGTTTTCATAAAGGCGAGGCAGTGCGGTTTAATCTCACATCTACAGAGCCTCTTTAAAAATGGGCCCACAAATAAAGCCTGATTGTACATCCATGTTCTCAAAGCAAATAGAAGATTTGTGCAGTTGACAAAGAAGCACATTTTGAAAACAGGCTTATTTATTAATTGGCAAAATAAATGAAGTGGCGGGGGGGTGGCGCGGGGGTGTGGATTCTCCCTCAGCAGCAATGCTCAGGAAATGATACCAGTGAAGATTCTGAATTCTCAGTGAAGGGCTTCTTGGAGTTCTCACTGCACAGTTTGGAAAAGAGCTAGGGGGCAGGGGATGAGCACCTGAAATGAGTTATCTCGAATGAAAAGACGCTACAGGTTTAAAGGTGCTTCCTTCCGGCTAGGGAAAGAAAAGCAGCATCAGTGCTAGAGTCAGGCTGGGTGTCCTGGGCCCTGGCCTGGAGGGTCTGTGCAAAGATGAGCTTCTTGAAATACCTTCACCTACACATGTGCACAAACACGTGTACTCAACAATATGCCTACTATACTGTCACACGGAGACCAGTTGTTTAATGTGTTTTGGATTTGTCTTTGCTTGTTTTGTATTTATTTACATTTTGTGTGTTAGTTTGTATTTTGAATCCCACCACATGGCATGTGGCTTCAGTGCTTTAAAGTCCTTCTAGAACTGCTCTCCTTGAAATCTCAAGGGTTTAGGTGAAAGAGAGGGTGTGGCCCCTATCCCTGCCTGAGCCCCTAACTGTGAGTGACCTGAGTGACCAGAACACTCTGGCTACAGCTCAGCTCGCTAGCCCCTCCAGCACTCCCCCCTCTGACCTTAGACCCCAGCCACACTGGGTTTGGGGTGCCTCATACTTACCCTGCTGTCTCCCACCACAGGGACCTTCTTCTACAGGGAATCCTTCTCCTTCTCCTATTTGCCTATGTAATTCCCGCCTATTCCTAGATTTTAGTTCAAAGGTTCTATTCTCATGCAGGACTTCTCTGACCTCCTGTCTAGATCAAATTCCCTTTTATGAGCTTCCATGGTCCTTATCACACTTCTGACTATAATATGTTGACTTGTGAGCATATTGCTTGGTGGCTATTTCTCAAAGACACCCAGCGGAGCTCTATAAAACCAGGAACCGGGCTTGTGGGTGGGAGTCACACCCTGGCCCCAGCCCTAGCACAGTACCCAGCCCTAAACAACTCCTCAGTATCTGTGGAATGAACACACAGGTGACTATGAAATCAGATTTATGTCTTCGGTCCATCTCTGCTGGGTAAGAAGTGGGAGAACCTCTCCCATCAAAGACCTCTTCTCTGACCCTAGTCTTTTCTGTTGGCCCCACTCCCCAGACTACCTCAAGTTAAAGATCAAGTCAAAATGCAGAGTAGAAACTCTGTGTACATGAAGCATTGCATAACTGCAGTATATGATACTTAATTTTGCACAGATCTACACCACTAACAATCCCCTTCCAGAAGGTTCTTCCCAAGTGTAATTTACATATAGTGGGTAGCACTATATGTAGGTAGAGTTAAAAAAACGTTCTGGTCCCATTTGGCAAAATTTTGTTTTACAACTCTGATTCCAAGCTTAGCAAGTTTTCAGCAGTTGGGAGAAAGTTGTGAAATAGTAAACAGGAAAAGAGAACAGACAGAGAGTGTCTTTGACCCTCCCAAAGAAAGACAGATTCCAAATAGAACTGGTAGAAAAATATTTTCCCAAAACAAACTCAGAGCTCTCAGCAGAGGATTCAGCCACGTCTAGCATGTTGGTTGAAAGAATCTAGTGATAGAGTAATCCAGTTTAGCCAATAATGACCAAAAAATCGTACTCCTTAGTGTGGCCTTGCATGTAGGATAACTAGAACAGCCTGGAAGGGAGAGGAAGGAACCCACCGAGAGGAAAGGTATTAACCAGCAACAGCAAAATCACTGCTCCTAAAACCCTCCATCTTAAACACATGGCAGAATTACTTAGGGAGATTTTTTTTTAATTAGCCATTGTCAAGGTCCCACCGAGGACGAACTGAATCCTATCTCTGAAGGTTGAACCCGGTACATGGGTTCTCTTTACAACTCCCACGCAATTCCAATGTGTATCTAGGCCTGGGGACCTCCTCCCTAGACCCTGAGTCTCCACCTCCTGGTTAGCATTTCTTCCTTTCCATCCTTCTGTCTCTCGTGAAAGCTTTCCTCCCCTTTGGATCTTTCTGAAGCAATAAAGTTCTTTCTTACAGGAGCCCCAGCTCGTATCCTCCTGACATCAAAAGATTGTACTAAGATTATTCTGCTCTTAGTACAGTGAGCCCTTGGAGCACCTTAGAAGCTTTCTCTAGTCTCCAGAGATGTTGTCTTTCTACTATTTTATGTCTTCAGCCTTAACATCTGCTCTCGCCTTGCTCCTCAAAGTGTGGCCTACAGAGTTGCACCATCAGCAATCCCTGGGAACTTTTTAGAAATTCATTTAGGATTCATGGGCCTTACCTCAGGCCCCTGTATCAGACTCTGCATTTTAACATGCGGTGATTCACATGCATGTGAAAGTCTGAGGAATGCTGTTCTGGAAAATATCCAGAGCCCTTGAAAATCTGGGTCATTTCTCAAGATGTTCCTGTGTCTTCTAGGTTTTTTCGCACTCTTCTCTGGTTGCCTTAGAATCACGCCATCTCTGAATCACAGAATACTAGAGATGGACTGTATTATACAGATAAATCAATCCAGTCCCTTCACTTAACAAGTCAATAAATTTACATTTCAAGGTTAAATCCACCCCCTTGGTGAAGCGAACAGGCCAGAACTCCCACAGGCTTAATTATCATAGCTTGTTCACTTTGGGAATTCCTAATCTGTATTTCAAGCTATAAGTAGCTCTGTGGATTACCACTGAATATTTTTAAATACTGAAGGCCCCATACTTGCATTTTAACAGAAATACACCCTGTCTCCAGCTCATGTTAACAGAACATCTAACACTCTTAAGTATACAGTAAGGGTATTCACTTCTGTACAGTGCTAAGTTTCATATAATAAACGGACTATGATTTTAACAACCCTCAAGAGTCAACCACAATCCACATTTATGTGTGCTCACCCCTGATTCGACAGTAGGGCTAATGTTCGACAGTAAACTAATGTTTCGCTATCTGTGTGTGATGATATTCCAATTCCACTTCTCTTTCAAATTGATTGAAGCAGACCAGCGAGTCCTAAGACCTTGGTTGAGAACTGCTATGATGATAGTCACAAGGACTGTATTTGTTAGGTGTGGATCCCTCTGGGAGAGTGGTTCTCAAACTTGAATCACCAGGGAGACTAGTTAAGATGTGGATTCTCAGGCTTCCGTAGGTCTGGGAGGGGGCCCCAGAATGTGCACTTCTCACAAGTTCCGGGGGATGTTGATACTGCTCTTGGGTGACCGTATTTTGAGAACCACTGCTCTGGGGCCTCCTCTCATTAGACTGGGCCACATGAGGTCAATCTCCAAGTTCCGGAACTCTCATTAAACATGAATGCTCATCCTCAGCGGAATGCTTATCTCTACGTGCTTTCTGAACCACCCGTTCATAGGTAGGTGCTGACATGCCCCAACTCTGTTGGGCAGGTACAGCACATGCCCCGGCGGAGTGTGAGTTCTCTACTCCTAACCCCCTCTCAGCCCAGTGCCCCCCCCCCCAGAGTGACTCCCATCCTTGCCCTTTTATCTTTTCAGCCCTCCCCCCCCCATTCCTTCTCTGCTATGTCAGAATAAGCCTTGAATCTCATTCCACTCCACTCCCCCTGGGAGACTCTCATGCCACCTAGCTTGCCACATCCAGCTGTAGGTTTTACCCCACTAGAAACTTCACTCCGTTCCTTGGCAATTTATTGTTCTCTTTGGCAATTTATTGTTGCAAAGACTTCAGCAGCTATTCACGGCCCATCCTCTCTTAACCCTACCCGGATTAGCTCTCCCAGAGCCACCAGTGACTGAGGAAACAGTCCAAGGCCTAGCACCAGCTTACTGCCCATGTTCCAGTATTCGTAGATGGGATTGGTTCCAAAGAGAGAATTGGGAAAGGAATAATTCTTACTCAAACAGCAACTATCAAATACGAGGAAGATCAGCACGGGGCTTACCGTGAATGAACCACTGCATCTGAAATCCTTTCTCATGGTGACCGACCCCATCCGTGTAGAACAGCACTTGAAGCTTGGAGCCTGTGGTGCTCCCTGGGGGCGGCGTATCTGCTCCACAGTAGCGCCCAATCCGCCGGGGGCCGTCATGGAGCTGAAATCAAGGAGAAACTTCCCAATGTGAGAAACTTCACATGGCTTGTCACATGGAAAATAGCAAAGTCTGCTCATGTAGCAAAAGCTGCTTCTTGGCTGAAAGGTTGAGGGTAAATCTGCTGAGATGGTTTGAGCACAGGAAGCTTCACATAAGCATTAAAAATGGACAAATATATAGAGAGAGTTTTATGGGTGATTCCTAAGCCCAATAAAGCCAGAAATCCAAATATTAATGTTTGGTTTTAGGTCAGCCTATTAAGTTCCCTCGAAAGTGTAAATCCAGGCACAGAATAAGGAAATGGTGGCCCGGATGAGATGTGTTCACACGTTAATGACTCATGAGAGACGCTCAGCGAATATCAGTCTTATAGTTGTAAGATGTATAAATTTTTAAATAAATGCTAACTATAAAAATTTAGACATTTTAGAAAGCTATGGAAAAGGTAAATACGAAAATTAATCCCACTGAAGATAACCACTCTTAATATTTTGTTAATACCAGAAGTTTCTCTTGCCAACATTTTTTTTCGTTTGCTTATATATATACATATACACACATGTGTCCAGGTGTGTATGTGTGTGTATAAATTCAGGCTACACATTTAATTGTGTTCCCAGTTTTTCTCTAAGTATGTCACTCAATAGTCTATGTAAACATTTTTAATGGTGGCATAAAATGCTACTAATACTGTGTTGTAGTTCACTGAGGACATTTCCAATTTTTTTGCCAATATGAGTATTTGTTTGATATTTTAAATGCCCCTCAGGAAAGATTCCTGTAAGGGGAATGAATCAGAGAGTATCATCTTTTATGGCTCTTGAGATATATCATTAAATCTCTTACCAGAAAGTTTATACCAATGTACCCCCACTAGTACTTTACTGAAATGGTTCTTACAGGGGACCTTGGCAATCACGACTGCTATTATTTTTAAAGCTGGTGCTGATAGGAAAAATTTTTTGGTTTTATAATTGTCTTAATTTATGTTACTTTGAGGTTGAAGGTTTTTCATGCTCACTAGGCATTTATATTTCTTCCCCTGGAAGTTTTCTGCTGAGGTCTTTGCCCACTTTCCCACTAAACTATTTGTACATCCTGTCATGTACCCTTTATCTGCCTCATTAATTTCATCAGATACATACCTCTAAACTAAATAATAATAATAATAATAAGCTTCTCTGCCATATCTCTCCAATCAAGAAAGATAATGATAGTTGAAAAAGATTGGATTCTCGTGACTCAAGCCATTGTATTTTCTTTTAATCCACTAATGTCTACATTGCTGTCTACTTTGTTGTAGTTACCCTTGGAATGAACAGTCCATCACAACAAAATTGAAAATAATCAATTGTAGACTTATGGATTTCCTTGATCATTCTCTTATAGAGTATACATATGTAAGAATATGTGTGAGTGCATGTGTTTGCATGTGTCTGTAGGTAAATGTATAATCTGGTTTCAATACATTCCAAATTGACAAAATTATTATTATTTTAAAGATCTATTCATTTAATTTGAGAGAGAGCGTGCATGTGAGTGGGGGTGGGTAGAGGGAGAGGGAGAGACAGAGAAGGAGAGAAGCAGACTCCCCGCTGAGAGCTGGACCCAGGGCTGGATCCCTGGATCCCAGGATGCTGAGATAATGACCTGAGCCAAAATTAAGAGCGAGACACTTAACTGACCAAGCCACCCAGGTGCCCCAACCAAATTGTTTTTATTTACTGAAATATTATGATATAAAATAGTGTTTTAAACATAATGGTTGAAGCATGGAAAAAAACTTTATCATCAAATTCTACGAAGTACCCCCATGGGGCCTTCCCTAATCCCTATAGCCAGTCATAAATTAGTTTTCCTTTGAAACCCCTCCACTTTTTACCTGTGCTTCTTTGTAGAAATGGTCACATTCCTTTGTATTCTAGTTACAGGCATGTGTGTCTTATCTCCCCTACTGATTATGAGTTTCCTTAGAGCCTGGACCACCTCTCCCAGTCTCTTCTGCCTCGTAAGTCAAGGGCAGATTCCCAGTACATCTTCAATGAATGAACACAATGGTTTCCACTACAACTGCATTTATTTTGATGGGACTTAATCTGCACTATTACTTGAATCTTGCATAGTTAGATACATATTAAGGTCTTACAGTCCTAAATTTCGGCATGTTCCTTTTAGGCAACAAAGAGTCTGGATCTTTTGTGGCTGCTCTGTAGAAGGGGGGGGCGGGGATCAGGCAGGGCCTTGTTCAAGGTCATAATAAATTACAGATTTCTAAATCTTGGCCTGTCTTATTGAGTTCTCAAAACTAGCTGCTCATCAGGTATCCATGTTTATGATACTTGGGGGAAGGTCATCAGAGACTTAAAGCGGGAAACTCAGAAGTCCGTTATATAACTCACCCTTAGGCAGTAAACCTCAGCATTTTAAGCGAATGAATAAAGAGGAAGTTTATTTTTCAGGATTATCACTTGAGCTTCCTTTTGATTTTTTACTACTACTGCTACTTTGACGAGGTATATTTATTAGCAAGTGTCTGTGTAGATAGTTGACAGAAGCCAGAATGAGGCAGCAAAAATGAGGGAAAGAACAAAGCAACACAGAGAGAAAACGGGACAACAAAAAATCCTTCCCTTCTGATGGCAGGTCCCCCCATCTCAGGCAGGGGGTGGACGTGGGGGGAGGAGGGCCATGCTGCACTCTGTGTACTCCTAAGTTACCGCATCGCCTTAGGATATTTATCGTAGCTTCAGAGTTTTGTTTTGTTTTGTTTTGTTTTTTTATTAAATCCAGTGTACCAATTCCAATTCAAAACTAATTAATACAAAAATAAACATACTGTTCCCAAGCAGAGGTATAATAAGCAAGAAACACTTCTACTATTTTTCACTCCAGAAGGCTCATTCTTAACTTTGGGATGTAGTTCAGTGACCAAAACTTGAATTATTTCATCTTTATGCAACAAAACACAAGGTAAGATTTCTCTATAACCATAATTGCTCTAAGCCTGATGGATCTTCTGAAACGGTTGTAGTGACATTTTGAGGAACTGTCTTCTAGATTCTACACAAGGTCATAAGCAGTACAGTATTTTTGCCTCCCCAGCTCAGCAAGGTTAAGAAACCTGACATTTTCACATGACTTGGAGGGGATTTTTTTTTTTTTTTCTTCCTTCCGGATAGGATTACCTCATTGAAGGAGAGTTCCTGAATCCCAGTCTTTCTTAAATAACACATTGTGAATGGGATGGGGGCTGGGGCAGGGGCAAAGGGAGCGGGTTTGGGGGGAACACTGATGAATGACAATTAGTTTCTTTTAGCCTTTGGAGGGGAGAGAGTGATGCATTGAAATAAACATCAAATAGACATTGATGAAAATGTTTAAATATGTCAAATAAATGAATTAATTAATTAGTGTAGAACAAAAAACCTCTACACAAAAACACCCCAACCCCCAATTTCATGTCCTTCTAAAGTTTACACTTAATTAAATTAGGTTTTTTTTTGTTTGTTTGTATTCACACAGATGGCTAACGTCACCTCTACAATTTGTTCCCGCGTAAATTTACCACACAAAAAGGAACAGTCATTTTTCAAAGTACACAAATACTGGTCGCCATGGAAACCAGTAGGCCCCCTGCTACTCCTGAGCCTCTTGTCAGAGCAGAATGCTAACCACAGGACGCTCCAGCTGTGACTCAGGGCGACTGCTGGCAAGCATGCTGACTTGGTCCTGCTACGGGTATGATTTCCCCTGCTTTTAGAAAGCCTAAAGATCCACTCGGTCTGAACAATACTCGAGCTTGGAAAACAGTCCACAAAAGGAAACTAGCAGAAATTAAGAAAAAGAAAAGTCGAGACTCTCACTTTAAATATGCAGATCTAATTTGTACAACTGTATTGAGGGGTGGTTTTTCGTTAAATATTTGAGACGCTGCATCCACCTTCTGGCTGGCCATTAAATGTATCTTCGAATGTAAATATGTTGTATACATACAACCTCCTGTGTAGAATCTTTTCAGTTATTCTCTTAAGGAGACTATGCATTTAGGACTGATGTGGTTTAGGTCTCCCCACCCCCCACTCCACCCTGAAATATCTCAACCACTCTTCGGACACTCAAAGAGGAAGGAAATCTCTTGCCTAAGCCACATTTACCAATTTCTATCTACTTCCTTTGCCTGGGTTTGATAATTTGGCACACGCACAGTTTATGAGGCCATTAGTGACTTCAGACTCCAGGTGCAATATGAAAGGATCCGTGGATCCCTTCTAACTATTAAGAACCATAACATACAAGGCAGAAGCTATAAAACTGAGGATACATCACTGACAGAGCGAGGTGAATTTTTCTAAGAGTAAGGGTTCTGTAGGTACTTTACGAATCACTGAAACTCAAGCCTGGAGGAACCCAGAGTCAGCTAATGTGTACTTCAATCTGTTCCCTCTATGGGAATCAACTTTATGAACTGCAAGAACTCTCAGAACAGAAATGTGCTTTTCAAGGTCTTCTTTGCTGCTCAATTGTTTTTATGATTTTTGAAAATTTACGACTTTAATGAATGAAATTATAATTAATTGTTTCATATATATGAGCATGGGATGTATAGATGACTTCTTTTCTACACCCATTTTGGAATTGCAGTAACAACCAGAACTCCGCCCTTTCTATTTTAGATGAGCATCTAATTCATACTTATTCTAATTCATACTTTTTCTTATTTCCTTGAAATTTTTCTGATATAAAGCATTTTTATAGTGGATGACTAATTTTAAGAATTAAATATAGTCCAAATAGAGAAATAAAATCAAGAGTCTCTTTGGGATGATATTATTAAAATACAGAGAAACTTCGGGAAAAAATTTTGGGGCCCATTTTCTATTATAAATCTTTAAAAACTTTAAAAAAGTTATCCTTTAGAGTTTAACATGTATTGAAATAATTTGCCTGCCATGAGGGAGAATTCTAGGTGTAGCAGAGAAACTCCTAATATTTATAGAGAATTAAAATTCTAGTCGGTGTAAAGAACATAGTTAAAATTTCTGAGAACTATACTCAATGAGTTCATAGATTAGCATTGCAAAGTCAGTGTCACTAACAGATTATATCCAACTTCAAGCAGGAAGGTAATTTCCCTAGAAGAGCATACTAAGAGTATATTAATTTTGATCAGGTTGTAGGTATACAGTCCAGTCTAGCTCTAAACTTTGTTTAGAATATAATCTCGTGAAAATTACTTCCTTTTCCTAGCTAAAATTTCTTTATAAATTTGGCATCATAATAGCACTTATCTCATAAGTACTATTGTAAACAGCAAATGAGACAGACCACGTAATAGGTTGAGTGTGAGACCTGGCATATGGAATGTGCTTAAATTGTTATTTTAACTCTTGGTCAGAGGCAAAGGGGAACCAAGATTTTTTTCCAAAGAAACCATTCTAGAAATAGCTTTGAGAGAAAAATATGATGGGTATAGAGAACTTGAGCTGACTCACGTAAGACATTTTGCAGAAATCATCCCTGGCAGATCAGACAGGCAAGCAGTGAATCAATGAATCACTTGTGAGGAGATGGTCAGCCCTTGCTTGCAGCATGTTGCTATGACAATGTGGTTCTGTGTGGACACTGAGGCCATTGCCCATGTGCAGGGCGCATAGCCCAGAGCAAACCATACTGTGGGGAGGAGCGTAAGCATGGTGTGCCTGTTGGGGTGGAGGGAGATGGTGGATCATAACGGGCTGGTGGCAAAGAGTGCATTAGGAAATCAGTCAAGGCTTCCCTGGGGAGCTGGAGAAGGGAGGGACAGATGGTAGGGAAAGTGGCTCTGCACGTGTTTCTTCTTGTTGCTGCCTCCTCACCTGTGGCTGTCCAGCCAGCCTGCAGCTCTAGCTGTGTCGCCACTGGCCCTCCAAAGGGGTGGGAGCTGGTGAATTCTTGGGGCATTTCTTCAGATTTTCCCCTATCCGCCCCCCCCAAAAAAAAAAACAACTATAACGGGACCTATGAGAACTGCCTCATGAAAGTAGTTACTAGGAATGTTGATGCCAAAGTTTACACACATATCTCCTGGATAAAACTGGAACTTTCAGCTTTTACTTTAAATTTGAAGGTCTTCGAAATGTTCCTGTAACAACAGTAGAAATTGCCAAACAAGATTCATAGAGTAGGGTAAAAGTCTCCCATTGTGGATGAGAAAAGCCTAAGGGGGTAAAAACTTAATTCAATTGTGGAGGGTAAATTAGGCAGATGTTAAAGATGAAAGCTAATAGAGCGTGGTAGACTCTGGTTGGCCCCTCGATGGCCCCAGGAGGCAGGGTCCTCCATCAGACACGTGGCTGTGCACAGTGCTCTCTGATACACAGGCACACATCTTCCCCCATGGCACAGGAAAAGCCATGCTTCCATGTGCTGACAGGGTGGGACAGGAAATATGAAATACCCATCTAAAATTAAACAATTACTCATAATGCTGGGCTTTGCATGACAGCAAGAAACCCATCGAAGACCACATTCTGAGTTATTCTGTGTCACTCTGAATTAGATGTCTGTCTCACACACAGATGAGATGGTGTCCTTACCATGTGGCAGCTTGCTGCTATTCCCTTTTAATAGCCCACTGACATTTTTATTTCTGCTTTCTGTATATTTCTCGTGTTAGAAGCCACAAAGCCTGGTTTGTTTTTTTCACTTTTTAAATCATTGTCTAATCACGGATGTGTGCAAAGATTTAACTACAAGAATGTTTATCTCAGCATTGTTTATAATAGTGGATATTTGACAAAGATTCTAAATGTTCCACATGAATAAGTGGCCATATTGGGATGGTGGAATGCGCCATGTTGTAAATGATGTGGCTTCATAAATAACTTGGAAAAATATTCACAAGCTATTGTTACCTGGAAAAAAGTCATTATAGGACAGTCTGTATAGAATGATCCCCTTTGAATATTAAAATAAAATATATAAGGCTTGACTATAGGAAATAAATACCACCAAAAATTATTAGTAGGGATATAATTTAGGTTATTTTTATTTTATCTAGGTTTTTCTATATTTTCCAAATGTCCTGCAATGACTATGTATTCCTGTGTGATCAGATAAGTTTATTTTTTCAAGCATTATCTTTGCGGACCTATTGACACAGCATGTAGATATGCATTGGTAATGCTTTTCCATTCTCAGAATTCCATACTCTTTTAGGTTCTCAGCTACCCAGCTGGTCTACTAAAAATATTATACTGTCTATCTCCATAGTCTTTTACACATATCTCAGATTATATGTAAAAATTAGTCCATTAAAATGTTATTATATAAGGTAATCTCCTTCCGCATTAATTTAAAACCATATTTTGTCCCTAATGCTTCTTTTTTTTATCATAAGTAGGTTTTGATTATTAATTAGACTAATTCTCTATTTTAAAAGAATTCCTTCAGATGCTCAGGGACTAAAGACTTCTCACAAACTAAGTTCTGATAGTTGCTGATGGAGCCCTAAATGCCTAATTCCCTCCCTAGTGGTAAGTGAGCTGCACTGAAAGCCAAGCCTACTCTCCCGTGGGAACATGAGCATTTAATTCCAAGAACCGCAGCATTCCCTCTGCCAACTATACCACCACAGCAAAACACTAAGCATCTTTAAAAAATTATTCTGCCTCCTAAAAGCCTCACCATCTGCTAGAGGTGGACTCAGAAACAGGGAGAAATCTGCTTCACAGAACAACAGGAACTCATTAAACCTGGAGCTGGAAGGACCTAGGTTACTGCCATGCAGACTCTTCCCCAAGTGAGGGAAGAAGTGGGGGAAAGCCTATTAAATAAATAGCAAATGTAAGTACTGAAGAGTCAACACTTTTTTTTTAATTCTGAAATGTTGCAGTTGGAAATCTTTCCTAATTTAAAAAGGAGACAACCAAGATAATTAACCCAAACCACAACAATGATTCCTAATTTTAAAACTTAGCATTCTGAGCTCTGTGTTCTTATTCAAGCCAAGTGCCTGTTAGTTGCTAGAAGGGACCCTCCATGCGCTTGCTGACTCTGGCCGCCCTGAGGAGAGAGCGAGGTGAGGACCACCAGGGAAGGAAGTGTGGATAGAGAGCAATTTCAAGTTTTGAGCCTCTAATGTGATTTCTACTGTCTTCAGGGTAGGATGGAAGCTATCTGTGGGTCTGATTATCATTCATCCTCATTCTGTCTTTCATGTTTGAGAGACTGGTGAGAGGGGAAACACACAGAGTTTCTTTTGAACCCAAGAGCAAAGGCTATCTTTTGAAGGCTACTGTGTCTGCCTCACTAACTGCAGCAAATTAATGCAATCACATGAAAATTCTTCATTGCGAGGGATGGCCAGGAAAGATCGGCGTTTCCTTTTGAGGAAAGGGATTTTGATTACACTGAGATAAATATCTCTCCTTTTAATTTTTTATGATTAAAAAAACACACTCTACTTCGGCAACCCTGGAGTATTAAATTTCTTATAAAATGCTTCTTGTTACTCTTAATGCTAATATGAAGTATTTGGCTTAATTAATCAATAGATATACTTCATTCTAAACTTTTGAATCCAGATCATGATTAAGTACAATCCTAGACTCATATCTGGTATAGAGACATAAACTGAATTGTTTTGGTGTATTGTTGTCCCTTTCTATGAGTGTTTCTGGATAGCAGTTGTCCTCAGAATTAAAATAGCTTATCTCTGAATTCTAAGCAAAGTGGCAGGCGTCCTAGAAGCAAAGCAGGAAGCATGACTCATCTGCCCGGGGAAGTGTTTAAGGAGGTGCCATATGATGAAAAGTCAGCTCAGACCCTTTGCTGCTAAGACGTAAAAATCTCATCTTTAGAATCTGCTTTTCTCCAACTGGCAAATGGGATTTTAACCACCACGCTTCTTAGATTCAGATATAGAATCCCCGTGGCTTTGGTTGTAGGAAAACTGAGATGCCAGGGGACAGAAGCCCTGCTTTCATTACATGGGGCCAATCTATGTTCATCACAACTGGAAAGGCTGTTTTGGAAACTATAGCTCTCCATTGACTGCAAAATATTTTAGAGAGCAAAAATTAATCCATCAAATTGTGTTTATATTGAAACAATCATAAATAATGTTTATGAGCATTTAATAAATAATATTTATTAGCTGAATATTATTCTAAGCCCTTCATATATGTTACCTAATTTTAAAATTCCTAGCAGCTCCATACAGCAGGTACCATTGTTATCCCCACTTTACAGTTCTGGAAACCGAGGAATGTAGAAGTTTAGTAATTAAACTCCTCAAGAATAATTTCTTCATTGTTCCCTTCATTGATAATTCTATTTTTAAAATAGGACTTGTTAAATTCAAGGATGCACTAAAGTCCTTATTCTCCATAATAATGGAGAAAAAATAACTTCTAAATTGTAATGATCATATGCAAAACTCCTGTTAGTCAATGGAATCAATATATTCTTCATTATATTTAACAGAGCTTCGAGTGAACTAAGTGACTAAAATGTTAGCTTTATCATTTATCCTTGTCAAATGCATCAGTGAAGCAGGCTGCAGACAGAAAGCAAGAGGGAAATTAGATGTCTTAAGAAATGAACCATTAGGGGCACCTGGATGGTGCGGTCAGCTGGGTGTCCCAACTCTTGGTTTTGGCTCGGCTTGTGATCTCAGGGTCATGGGATCAAGCCCTGCGTAGAGCTCTGCACTGGGCGTGGAGTCTGCCTGAGATTCTCCCTCTCCCTCTCTCTCTGCACCTCCCCCCACTCCCTCTCAAAAAGAAAAAATGAACCATTAATTATGTCTCAGCTTTTTCTTTACCACCTGACCACCCCTACGCCCATCTAATCGTTAGTCCACTTCTGCTGATTTTACCTCCTAAGTGCTCTTGAATCCTCAGCATGCGAGGAACTGGTGTCTCTCTCACCTGGACCGCAGCAACCCCCTTACTGGATCTCCACCGTTACTTTGACCTCCCTTCAATTTTCTCCGGAAGCCAGAGTTTTTAAGGGTGCCAATCTGAGCATGCCATTTCCCCGCTCACACTCCTGAAAAATCTCTTGCTGCTCTAAGGGCGGTCCCTGAAACGCCTCACACACCCTCAGTGCTGTGCTACGCTTGCAGACTCTGGCCTGCCCAGCAGCCCCACCCTGGGCCTTGGCCACCCTGGACTTTCCACGGTTCTAACAAGGATTTTCTCCTCCGGTGGACTCAAGCCAGGCTCCTCTGAAACTTCTTCCTGACTACGCCTCGACCTTTGCTGATAAAAAACGCAGACTCTCGGCACACATGATTTCATCCACTCATTCCCCCCCTTACCCAAATTGAAAGACTTAAACAAACACTAACGTAGTTTCTAACAAGCTCACACCACTAGGAAGAAGACCCCAGCCCCCATTAAAGTGCCTGCTTGAGAAAGCTCAATGCTGCCAAGAGAATTTACGTTTTGTTCCAGCCAATACCTGAGGATAGGCCCCCGACCCCCCTTTCCTAGAGCATTTACTAAGAAAGGTTTACAATCCTGAGTCCTTCCTTTGTCGTTTTGAGATGTATGTGTGTCTCCTACAACTCAGGAGTGCCTTTCTCTAGGATCTGAGAAGCATGCCTTTGAAATGGAATCATCAGGAAGGCGAGGACGCTGGTCTCCCAGTCTGTGTGGGAGGGTAGAATCCCAGCTTCCATCACTGCTGGCCTCACCACACTGACACTGACTAACCTTTGGTCATTTCTCACTTCCCTGACTGCTCCAGCTGCTGGTCCCCTCCCGACACCCTCGTTCTGCCTTTAAAATGTCCAGTCACCTCTGTACAAACTGAAATGGAGTGCAGTTCATGCTGGATCCTACCGCAGGAGTGTTTTACTGATTAAAACCTATCTTCACCACTTTACTAGTGTCCAGCTTTATCTGTGACAGTTCCTCGACCACAACTTCCCTTGGTGAAACTTTCAGCTTCCTTTGAACTTGTTAAGTTACTCTTCCTCAGGGAAGCCTTCTCTGACCCACAGATGAGCTCGGTCCTCCCATTTCACGTCTTTGGAGAACCCAATAATATTCCCTGATAGCACTTAACACAGCTTGTAATTAAATTTGTATTGTGTGCTAAATTGATTACCATCTGTCTCCTCAGTGAAGAAAGGAAAACTGATGCGAAAACAGTTATATTTCCACAGTCTACGTGTCTAAGATGTATTTGGATGACCAAATGAATGGATACATGAATGAACAATGCATATTTAGGGTACTAACAGCTTGAGGAAATACCACAGCAAAAACTAAACAAAACACTGTACGCTGTTTAACTATGTTTAATTCAGCATTTCTCAAAACTTGTTAGAATTTAGTTCTCTTTATTTGGGAAACATCTATCAACATTTGTAGCAGAGAGAGTTACGTGGTTTCCCCAAGTCGACTTCCCCTTTGTCTGGGTTCCTGAATCACCATGTGGAAGGCAAGGAACACCAGCATCGGTCTCTAACATGACTGAGAAATATATCAAGCATCCGAGAATTTGAGTCTTGCATAACAACAACAGCTCGAGTTACCTTAACTAATCACAATATCACACGGGCCTGATGGAAAATGTTGCTCAGGCTGCAGACCTGGAAAATACGAGTACAGGACTGGAAGCCTCTGTTTTGGTCCATTCTTTCATTTGAAATGCATGATTTTGTAATTGGAAGAGAACATGGGAGTGTAATAAATAATGAAATAAACATCTGGTGGACAAGATGACCTCAGAAGGAGGATTTGGCAAGAGATAAAACGAATCTTACAAAGACTGGAGGGAAATGCATTTGACAGAAGTCACTGGCGTCATGAAGAGGAAAGCTTGTGAAGCGGAAGGCCTAGAAAGGTATACAGAATGGACTGGAAGATGATAGTGGCCAAGGTGCCAACTAAAGATGGGGGGAGAAAGTTGAGAATCCCAACACAAAAATCACAAAGTAAATCTGATATTTTTACATAATGAGATAAACATCATGACTGTATCACCAGGCCTTGGTGGGACAAAGACATGATTCACCTGTAGCAATGGAAAAGTGAGACTTATCGAAAAGGAAATCTTTACTAGCACTCAAAGGTACATATTAAGAAGACACATATTAAAATAGTTATGACTTCCCAGGAGAGAGCTTTGAAGAGAGCGTAAAACGTGCTGTCAGAGTAGAAGTGGGCTGCAGACAGTGGTCTCAAGTGGGGCCCAAGGGCTTGCGGGGACTGTCTCTACTGAGATTCCTAGAGACTTTGATTGAGTACGTCTGGGCTGAGGTCTAGGAATATGTTTTTCTAACAAGATCTCCAGGTGACTCTGGAATGCAGCCAGTTATAGGGGCTTCATCCTCCCCCATCGGCTTCTTCCTCAGTAGAGACTACAGTTTTTTACAAAGGAAATATGTCGACACTAGTGTAGCACAAAGAGACACGTGGGGGTGGCAAAGGGGAAATAATTTCAACCATCTGGACATCTCTCATATGTCTAAACGGAAAAAAAAAAAGCATGGCATTTGATAAATTCTTCAAACGCTCTCCTCTCTCAAAAAGTAAAGAAAACAGTGAAAAAAGTACTAGTCTGGACTAATTCTGGACAGCAAAGAAGTGGTTGTTATTGTAGAACAAAACATTAGGAGACAGTGATCAATGTCCCTAGAGCCTGCGATACTAGACATGCCAGTCATGGGCCTGAGGTATTAGGGAGTCAGACTTCAAAAGGAGATATGAGCCCATGGACCAAAACAATTAACAATTAAAGAAAAAAGAGAAGCAGTAGAGAAAAGAAAGAAAATTCAAGAAACATGACAAATTCTAATAAAATTAAATTCTGTCCAGAAAAGCTAGGAAAAACTTTGGGGGCAATAAAAGGGGAAACCTCTGAAGAAATCAAGTAAGAAGGAACCATGGGGCTACATAAAAACTTTCTGACCATTTTATGAGCATTCAGCATTTCTCAAAACTTATTAGAATTTAGTTCTCTTTATTTGTGAAACATCTATCAACATTTGTGGCAGAGAGAGTTATGTGGTTTCCCCAAGTCGACTTCCCCTTTGTCTGGGTTCCTGAATCACCATGTGGAAGGCAAGGAACACCAGCAACACCAACACCAGCAAGACAAATTAGCTAAACTCTGGGAAACAGCACAGTTAGAAAAAAAAAATATATCTATTTTTTTAAGCTATGATTAGGGCAAATGAAAGATCAAAATATGGACACTTGCAGAAGAGAGCACAATGTGATAAAGGGAAAACAGAAACATGCCTAGAATTCTGAAACTAGAAGAGACATCGAAATCCAACTTACAAAATCAAGACAGGCAATTCCTTCAAATGAATTTTTGGGGCTTAAGTGAATTACATCCTACAGTACTAAAAGGTACAGTCCCTACAGAACAAATCGTGTAATCTTGCTGAATTCATGAATGTTGAAGAAAGGTTTTAGCATGCCAGCAGAACCAAACTCAAAGATTCTGCCTCTGCCCCGACACACCGTCTATGAGCAATGCTGGCCAGAGGCTGGACTTCACTGCTCCTGGCCAGAGCCAGTCATATTGCCCAGAGGAGCATCTATCCATAAGTGGGCTAGATACATGCCTTTGCTGTCAGGCTCAAACAGATGAGCCCCCTGTGCTAGGAATTTGTGGCCAAGGGAGGCCTCATTTGTTGCAAGAGCTTGGGGCAAATGGACACGCGGAGTCATGGCGGGGTGGGGGTGGGGTATATGGAAGCTAAAATGGTGAGGCTGTAGAAATGTAGAGAGAGATGGGAATGGCATATTCACATGCAGGGAGAAGCCACTAAGTGCCTTTGTTCCTGCCTTTTCCCAACTTTTTAGTTTATTGTGTGTGTCATAAGGCTTCTTACTTTCCTCAGAGTAGAGCCCTTTCACAAAACTAATGGTTTAGTTTGAGTGTGTACCTGCAACCAAGAGTATAAGGCACAACACTGAAAAGTAAGAGGACAGCCAGAAGGCTCAAGGGAAGACGTTTCAACTTCCAAACTCTAGGAAAGCTTTGTTCTGGAATCTCACAGGTGAATAAGATTGATAGTCATTTTCGGAAAAATTCTAAGTTGGACACTAAAAATAATTTGTCACAATGTAGCAAAGAAAAGCGTGATTATAATAATAAATGACCACTATTTATCTATGAAGAAGTATGCTATAATAACATGGACAGTGACAGTATCCCTAGGATGGTAGATCCAACGGCTCATGGACACTCCCTCATGTCACCTCTGAGGAGGACAGAGAATTGTGAGTATATACATAGAGGATGTGTGGTGTCATGGCTAAAAGCATTGGCCCAGTGCCACAGGGCCTTGTAGAAAGCCTGGCTTTGACACCTCTAATGTTTGTGACTGGGGACAACTTGTATTTGCCTCAACTGTTTCACCTGTCAAATGGGGTAATATTTCTTACATTACAGGGTTGCTGTAACAATTACCTAGCAAATAATAAGTGTTCAATAAAGATCAGCTATTATTATTGCCAAGATGTTTGAATAGTGCTATCCCTGAAGTCTTTAATAATAGATCATTTTAGAGGTATCTGGGTGGCTTAGTCAGTTGGCCGTCTGACTTGATTTTGGCTCAAGTCATGATCTCAGGGTCCTGGGATGGAGCCCTGTGTCAGGCTCCACGCTCAGTGGGGAATCTGCTTAAGGATTTTCTCTCTCCTTCTCCCTCTGCCCCTCCCCTTGCTTAAACACTCTCTCTCTAAAATAAATAAATAAATCTTAAAAAAAAATAGACCATTTTAACCAAAGAAACATCCCATTTTGGAGTATTTGAAACCTTGTCTGATATTTTTATCAATTATTTTTGAAGAAGTAGTAGGCCAATGCCAGTAAGTCTATATGAAAATAAATAATGTTCTACAGACCAAAGAATCAGGGCTTAGAAGGATCATGATGGGTTTGAATTCTCAGGCAAAACAGTCAAATATAACTTACTAGGAATAATTTCCTCTGTATGGCTATGAAGCCATTACAGTTCCTATAGATGTGACCTGGAGAATACAAGTATTAATATAGTCCAGCATTATGACTTGACTAACAATAAGCCCATATAACCTCAGCCTATGATACCAGAAGTATCTGAGCCAGATGCTATAGTTCCAGCATACTTGGCCCTAGTTGGCTTCATTGGAGTGTTGAATCCAAACCTGGGCCACATTTTAAGAAACACTGACATACAAGAGGTCATGCAGAGAGAGTGTCCCCTGAGAGCGTGCCTCGTGAGGACCAGCTAGGGAAATGCAAGACGAGGACCGGAGGAAAGAAGCTCTGACTTCATGCTATTCCCTCGGGAATAGAGAACTCGGCGAATTCGTGGACTTAAACTTCCATCTACACTCACTCTCAGACCTTTGTGCTTCCTCACACTGTGGTCTCACTCCTGCTCCTACTACCCTTCAAACACCCAGAGTCTGCCCAGAATCGCACTGATCTCCAAGGGACTCTTCTTAACCCTGAGATTCCTCTTGATCCCCTGGGAGCCTCGCACCTTGTTGATCACAGTCACCTTCTATGATACTCTCTGCCCTCGGCATCCGTGACACAACAACCTCAGGGTTTTCCTCCTTCCTCTTCCCACCACACACCTGTTCCCGGTTGACCTGATATATGCTCTGGCCTCCCTGTACACCTCTGTGCTGATTTCTCCCAAATCCATCACTTTCATTTGCATACTCAATCACCTATTAAGTCTCTTCTTTTGTGCAGAGACTCAGACTCAAAGTAAAAATTAAAAATTTGAAATGCAGTTGTAGGATACGCAAAGAATCCTTAAGGTTGACGTCTCATAACTGCACGGGCAATATGGTCTTACTCCTTCAGGCAAGTGACCCTTCCTCCCATTGAATTTAATTTCCAAATTGGAATCATTTTGTTTTGCCCAGAGGACAAATAATAAAGGGTGGATTCGCTTCCCCATGGGATCCCTACCAACCCACACCCCTCAGCAAGGTTGGGTACAATTCTGACCAGCACCTAATCAAGTCCTTTCACAATTTCAGCTTTATTAATTCAAAATAACTCAATTCTGGCTGCAATGACAGTCACTCAACAGGGACCTACTTGAAAAACCCTTCAACTACAAGTTATAAAAATAATGGAAACTAGATTTTGTGCTTGTGGCTTTTCTCTTCTTAAGTAGTTATTTGTGCTTTTAAAATTTTCATCATAGACCAGCCATTGTCGCAACTGCTCTGGCCTTGCCCCTTGGCTTACAGAAATGGAAAAAAATCTCCTCCCTCTGGCAACAGTGTCATTCTTTAGAAGGCTTTGCTGAACTTTTCTGTAATTTTGCTGCTTTCACCATCAATATTGCACAAGATAAATGGCATGTCTCTAACGTCATCTATGAAGGGCCTCTAATGAGCTGCTCTGCGGTTGCTGGAATAAGTATTTTCAATTGACAGTTTTCAAACACCTCCAAAAAAATTATCTGATGGGCCTTTTGCTACTCTTCCAAGTAAGTCCAAAGAGGTGGAAATCAGTCCCTGGAAAAGTTCCATCTCATTTCCTCCCCCACTCTTTCTTCCAAAGCCTCCTGAAAGTCCAGGTCCAAAGCTTCCTCCCTTCTGCAGCTTTCTCTGCTGTACTTTCATCAAATCACTCTCATGGTGCCTGGCATATCGTTATACATGCAACGCTCTGCAAGGCCTTGAGTTTTCTTTTTGTTTGTGTTCAAAGGGGTAGAATTGCAGTGAATGCATAGGAATTATACAAAACTGTCAGTTTGGAAATCAGTTCTTTCTCATTAATTAACATCTATCATTAGGCTGATGCTAAAAATATGGCTGTGAGAGTCAATTTATCCTGAACTCACTGAATTCCTATAAGATCCCAACTCTATAATCAATGCCTGGGTCACAAATTCAGTAGGAGACAACTCACACCTTCAAAAGGCTCACAGTCCAGTAGGGCATGTGGGCACAATCACAACTGGCAAAAATGCAATAAGATAAATTGCTGTGTTTGTGCTATGAACAAGGGGTTTTGAAATCAACTCTTCCATTTCCTCTAAAGAATGAACAAGATCATATCATATGAAGAAAAGAAAAGGATGTCTACTCCAGGTAAATTCAATGAGACAAGCATGCCAGTATGAAGCTTGTGAAGACCATCTCAACACTAGATCAAGAAAAATGGACTTTAAAACCATTGTCAAGTTCATGCTTGTAAGTTTGTTTGATGTTGTGTCTTATTTTCTTTGAATACTAGTAAATATCACTTTCTAATGGGTAAACCCTATGGCTACTATTTCTATAATATTGAACTTCTCTAAATACAAAGAAAGATTTCACCCAAAAAAATTATCCCTCAGAAACAAGAGACTCCATATATTCAGGACCTCCCAAGTCTCTCAAAGTACAAGAAATTTCTCTTCGTTTTAAAAAACAAAAGGGCTATTTGGAAAAGATAGGTTAACCTCAAACAGCCTCAATCAATGTTCAGTTTTTTAAAGAATTGGTAAAAAGGTTAAGAAAATTTTACAAGGATAACGGATTTTTTTCTGAAGGATTCGTCCTTAAAGTTACAAGTGCTGGATGTTGGAAGTCTTTGTAAGCAAGACTTCTAAAAATCACTGATCACCTTAAGAAGAAACCCACTAGGGGCGCTTGGGTGGCTCAGTCGGTTAAGCGACTGCCTTCGGCTCAGGTCATGATCCTGGAGTCCCGGGATCGGGTCCCGCATCGGGCTCCCTGCTCGGCAGGGGGCCTGCTTCTCCCTCTAATCCTCCCCCCTCTCATGTACTCTCTCTCTCTCTCATTCTCGCTCTCTCAAATAAATAAATAAATCTTAAAAAAAAAAAAGAAGAAGAAGAGACCCACTAAATCACTGTGTTGTAGATAGGTGGCATGGGCTGGGGGAGATGTCCTAATGCTACAGAGGGGGTACTTGTCACCTCAGAAAAGATTTTTAGTGAAAACATCCTATGTGGATTTAAAAGTATTATATATGAACAATGTAAAAAAATACAGGAATGGTATGTTAGATGGACTTAAAAAGTGATTTTATTAATGATGAGAACTTGATGTCAAAATATTTTAAGTGGTTTCAGTAAAATTGTTTTATGGAGTGTGAAAGTGGAAATCATAATTTCTAAATTAATGTAATAGCTTATAAACCATTTAATTTTATATTTGAATGCATAATTACATTCATGAAGTAAGCAAAATAAGTAGTTGCCTAACTTTTCAATCTATAGCCCTAAAAAGTCATACATGAAAGTTAGCAATAAAGCTTTTAGGAGTAAAGTATCTTATTGTAAAAATAGGAGAGTACTTGATATTTTGGGCTACCTAGCTCTCAAGCAATTTTCATTGAATAGCATTGTATACAGAGAGTTGAATAAATGCTACAGGTGATCATTATCAGAACAAATAGAAATTTCCGTTTTACTGAAATGAGCTTAAATTTAAAAATAAAAACAAGACTCAAAATCATGATTTCTAGTATCAGGCAAATTAGGTATTAAATAAAGCCAGGTACCCAAACATTTTTTGATATCCTGTTTATAGAGAACAAACATAAAAACAAGTAACAAAAAGTAGAAGTTATTCCTTTACTCCTGGATTATTTAAATAATATGAGGTCAATCAGTCCAGAAGTCATACTGAAACCTAAAAACATAGACAATTCTTTGTGTATACAATTTAGTGGATTAAATATCCTTCATATTAATATGATGCAGTGAAAGAGACACAAAATATACCTGTTCAAATACCATGAGTAGCTGTCGTATTATAGATGCAGAGAGCCACAGAGATTCAGTTCTACAGAGCAACGATGATTTCTAGTTTGGCTTGCCTAACTTGATCTGAAAATGCAGTGATTTATTTAGTTTCAGAATACATACCTCTAAATAGTCTGTGGAGCAGTTTATGTGATTTTCCAATTCAAATGCTAAAAATGTGTAATTCACTGTGTTGCCAGTAGTTGCCTGGATGGTCCAGTTGCAACGCTGATTGTCAGAATAGGGACCTGGATAATGTATGCTCTCTAAGATGCCATAGGTTCGGTTCACAATCACCACGTTCCTACATGCTGAAAAAAATAACCAGGATTATTGAGAACCACTATCATATATTTCGTAGTTGCTCCAAGATGGGTGAGATTTTCCTTTAAGAAAACATCTAGATTAAAATATGTACATATTTTATATATTATATATGTGTATATATTATGTATGTACATACATATATATAGTATATCTGTGTGTGTGTGTGTATATATATATGTACATAGTATAACATTTTCATAGTGAAAGGGTCTCCATTTAGAACAAATGTAAAATAATACTTCAGCAAACTCATAAACTGTAAGGTGTCATGAAAATTTCCTATTAGGCATCAAATTCCTGTGAACTGGTGGAGAGCAGACTCACTCAGCACTACCTAGAGAGCAATCTGATTTGTTTATTTACAAAAGTGCATTAAATATTCTATGCTTCTGTTTTTCTAACTTTAACGTTTGGAAGGAACAGAAATCCTGACCTTTAAATTCAACAGCTTAAAAACACGAAGTTCTATGTGAATGCTAAAAAGGAATAACAGCATGGCTTTGTTGAACATTCAAAAGTCAGCATGAAATTCACAATAAAGGCTCCGTTATTCCTCTAGTTAGTCATCAGGAAGTACCAGATGAATGGAGGGAATGTAAAGGATTTGAAGAAGAAATGAAAATCTTAAATTTTGAAGAGAGTCTTCCATCCACTGGTGGCATTTCCCTCAGCTGAGTTTGCAACAAAACTATACTACGTACCTCAAGGCGTGTCTAGCCCTGGGAGTTAGTGCCACATTCAACCCAAACTAAGGACTTGAACAAGGCATACATATGCCTTTTCTCAAACCTTGTCCATATTGTCTGTACCATGTGTGATAAAAGAGAATGACAAAATAAACATTATATTGAAAAAACTGGTCTCTGAAAAATGTGGTTCATAGATGCATTTCTACTACTATACTCTTCCTGACAGGTGACTAGAACATCATATATATATATATACAACCTTTGGTATGGAAAAGTATACCTTTGTAGCTCTCCAGAGACTTCCTTTGCTGGAGCGGGGGAATACTCAAACTATTTCTCTTTAGGTCACCTTTTTGTCCACAAAGGAATTCTAAAGGATAATTCTGTGGTCTTAAAAGCCTGTGAGAAGCTACAGCTATGAGGCAGAGGGGCAGCATTTGCCACAATGGCTACAAGTCAGGGCAGAGGAAAATATATTCCATTAAACCATATGGGCTGCTCTTGGTGCTCAGAAATTCTTCCATCGGCAAACCTCTAATTTCATATGGCAAATTTTACAGAAAATCTCACTGGTTAGCTCTGATCTTTGCCTTTAAGGCCCTATATCCCATGTGCACTAAGTTATTCCTTCAGTGTTCTGAAATTATGAGAGAAAAAATAATCACAAGAATAAAAGGGAAGAATCCTTATTAAGCAATCTGACTATAACCAAGAAACAAATTAGCACAGCAATAATAAAATTAGAGAAATGTTCAACCAAAAAGATATATCCCTGAGAGAATGGGAGAACTTTTCATACACTATGATGAACTTCTGAAGAATAAAGCATTCTATCATTAAAGCTCAGTATTCAAAACTATCTACAATTCAGCCTAACCCTCAAATGTAAGTGAATGTGAATATTTGCAAATTCATACATAGTCAAGGTCAAACATTAATAGGCTTTCAGCTAATTCAAAGGGATTTTGTGTGTTCAGTTTATGATCTTGTGACTTTCAATTCTATTTTTAGGTAACTGTGTCAAAATATGGATAAATTTAGGTGTAGTGGGCAAGGAACTGTACTTTCAAAACCACAAGTGTTTATTAAATAATATAAATTGAAGGAAGCCTTGTTTTCTTTAAATGTCCATTTTGAAACTAACATTAGAAAGTATTTAATTCTAGGGGTGCCTGGGTGGCTCAGTTGGTTGTGCGACCAACTCTTGATTTCAGCTCAGGTCATGATCTCAGGGTCTTGAGATGGAGCCCTGCCTCTGCTCTGCGCTAAGCATGGAGCCTGCTTGGGATTCTCTCTTCCCCTCTCCCTCTGCCCTGCTCACCCCCCATCCCCCACCACTTGCATGTGCACATGGGTGTGCACACGGGTGCACTCTCTCTCTCTCAAAAAAAAAAAAAAAAAGGTATTTAATTCTAGACCTAGAGGGAGCTTTCATGGTGGCCTTGTTTACTCTCTTTTTTTAAGAGAAGAAGTCATGGAACCTCAGAGAAGAAAAGTGATCTCAGAGATCAGGGGCCAGGATAAACTCCTGGGTCCCTTGACTCTTCGTACAATATTCCTTTAATTCTACCATGTGGCCTCATAGGAAAGTAGAAAATGACATCTGTACAATAACCAGATTTTTCTGCAATAAAGAATGTGCTAGGGGCCTGGGTGGCTCAGTCAGTTGAGCCTCCACTCAGGTCTCAGGTCATGATCTCAGGGTCCTGGATCCGCTCCCCCTGGGGCTCTGTGCTCAGCAGGAAGTCTGCTTCAGGATGCTTCCTCTCCCTCTGCCCCTCCCCCCACTTGCTCATTTTCTCTCTCTCTCACACACACTCTAAAATAAATAAATAAATCTTGAAGAAAAAAAAAAGAATATGCTGACTTTACATCTGATTTATAAGAATGTAGTCTCCCTTAATAAAAATTGAGGTACAAGACCAAAAAAAAAAAAATAGTGTGGGAGATACTATGTGCAATGGAATAATGTCTAATTAGAAGATTGTAATGTTTGATACAAATGAAAACCCATTCGCTGTTAACCTGCTACGCTGATTTTTAGCCAAATGGCAACTATCCCAGCATATTAAATACTCCATTTTGTATAGCTGACCACATGCTTTAGTTGTATGGCGTTAAATTTAATGCTAAGCATTTTTCTCTCAAATAAAATTAAGTCTTTCTCATAAGAGCAAAGATTTATTTCAATTGTTCAAACCAATGGGTTATACTTATTTCTGTTTGTTTCATTATCAGGAGATTGAAGACCCACCAAAGGCATGGAGCAGCCAGCATGCATACTTACTTTGCCGGTATTTGGCTAGGAAGCCACCTCCTTGTTGACCTTCATCTGTCCTGAATTTTAAAAACATGCTGTCTCCACTAGAACGGATGAGAGGCGGTTTTTCATTCCCACAAAGCTGACTTAGCAAATGAGAGCTGGTACTTGGGCCATCATATACCTTTAATGAAACATTTTAAATGTCAGATGATTGTGGCCATAAACATTATTTAAAGGTCTCTAATGCTTAAGAAGTGGGATAATACACAAAATACATGACATAACAAAAGAAGAGCCCTGAATCAAAATATCTTTAAAAATTATATTTAAATATCTAAAAACGTAGGTAGTGAACTTGGGCCATTTAACCATGGCTGTGTATAGTCGTAAGGGTGTAAACCCAGGCTGAAATCTGAAGATTAAAAATGAAAGACTAATACATATTTTGGAGACCATAGCTATTTTCAGTAGTTCTCCTTGTTTTTGATTTCAGAGTTTATAATTTATGACATTCTAATACATTTTTTATTTAGATTTTTTTTAATGGACAAGGATGGATTGGTGCTACTTATAAAGTCCTACCTGGATGGCTTCAATTATCTTCTCTAATTCACCAATATAGTCCTCTACATTGTTATTTTTTAAAGAATATGTAGAAATTACCCCTTTGGGAGATTTTAACCATATCTTAACAGCCCATATTCAATATATTTTAAAAACTTAGTGTACCAATCCGTTCAACAATACATGTCATACTTAAAAGGCTGTCATTTGCATCACATTTTTTTTCTTTTGTTTGAATTTTTTATGTGGATATTTTGCCGAAGTGTTCCCCTTTCCCAAATTTCAAAGATAAAAATAAGTGCATTGATGTGTGTGAGTGAGATGAGAGTAGTGGAGAAGAACCACTGAACTTCATACATACAGCCAGATAATCTGACATGCAGTTTGGGTGATGCTCCAAGTGGAAGTCTTCAAATTCCAGTTCAAATGGGCTGCCGTGGCTGGATTTCAACCTCCAATAGCATTCGGAGCTGTGGTAGTAGGGCATCGGGTAGTTGGGAGAAGTGAACATGCCAGTGGGAGTTGTGAGATTGCCCCCACAACCTACAGGAGAAAGAGATGAGATGACCCATATCTTTTTCTTCATGGTAAAATGGAATTCTCTTGCCCATATCAAACTGTGGTTACTGTGACTGTCCTTTGTTACAGAACAAAACTGCATCTCCACATGCAGTTTTGTTTAGTAGCTAGCCTATGTCCATGTCCTTTCCTTCGGCTAACCAAGATGACCAGCTTGAGGAAATACACCGTGGAACCAGGACATTTCCCTTTATTCTGTCCTCGAAAACAAAACCAAAACAGCTGCTGTTAACTCAGAAATATTTGCAGTGTTGAAGTTTAGTACAGATAGTAATGACAAAACACAGCTGAAATAAACTGGATGAGAGTATGGCAGTCTAAGAATCAAGAAACCAATCCGACTGGACTCTCTAAGAAAAGACAGCTCTTTGCCATTTACCTGTCAATGATCCATCCCAGTAAACTGAGAATCCAGGCCCCGAGCCAAGGAAGTCACTCTTAAATTGTAACCATAGTTTGTTACTGTGAGAGATGATTCTTGGAGGTGGATTTGAGCCACAGTATGTTCCCAGGGGTGGCGAACTTTCATAGCCTCCATCTCTGTGACAAAACAGAGATGTGATCATTTATTGGTTATTGATCATATTACTGTATAAATATTTAATATTATTTGAACTCTGAGATTGCAAACAGATCAGTTTATGTCAGTCAACGTTTCTTAAGAATACTCTAAGTCACAATTTCAAGTTTTCAATTTTTCACTTTATTAAACAGTGAATAGCTTAATAAGGAACATCATTTTTGGTTCGTGGGACATTTTATATAACCAATTTCAAGCTGAGAGAAAGAGTTTAATCTTTACCCTCTCAAACGAAGCATCTGGCAAATGTGTCAGAGAACACAGAGAATGAATATGTAGAAATTACATAGATAATATGTAATGGGATAAAGAAACCATAATTATTAACAGTATAAACAAATATTGCTTAATTTTACAGAGAAAACTGAAATGTTTTCCTTCTAATTTGAATTTTTCAAAATTTAATGTTATATTTGACCTATTTAGCAAAATTTTGAAAATGATTCTTCCCCAAGAATTTTTGGGGGTCTTATATCTACTTTGTAGCTTTTTCAAGTCAAAAATAAAAGGGGGGATTCACTCAATATTAAAATCTAATGATTAATTATTATAAATTAAGAAATTTATGTTATTTGGGCATGATATGATACAATTGTGATTTATTATTTTAGTATCTCACTTTACATCATAGAATAAAATTTATTGTAAAAAAATATAATATTCTAGGCTTTTGAAAGGCCAAATAAAAAATTTAACCAAATACACACCAAGCTGATTAGCCTGATTTAATTCAGTGTTATAATCTGGGTAGATAGCAATATATAAGTTAACTTACTTTTACTGCAAATATAACTTTTAAAACTCATTCTCTCTAAATACCAAAGAAGTAAAGAAAAAAAGGTCTCACACTAAAATTCACAAGCCTAGACTTTTATTATTTGAACACAAAAAACTTTGTACAAATTTTAAGGTTGTTATCTTACCATCATTTTTGTGATATAATTAGACCAAATGGATAATGAACAGCCTAAAATTTAAACTGATTTTCCATAAAGTAGGTTTTCAATAATTGCAAGTATCTAATTTCAGAGTAGTAGTACATCTGTTTAATCTGTTCAAATAAAATCTGGAGTTTATTTTCAAATATTCTCAATAAAATAATCACTTCAAAACAACCACTGAATCTTATGCAATTTTCCGGTTTTCTTCTGTTAAATCAGGCTCCACATGGCAAGCTTTGTATCTTGCAAGAAAGAGCACAACAGAGGGCTTTACAGAGAATTTGCATGTGTTTTCCTTAACCTTTCCAGGAAAGATTATGAATGAAAACCAATAATGAAAAAGATGATGAAATAAAGGTGCTTACCTGATTTCCACAAAATCTCCTATACAGTGTCCACCAATGGCCTCCTCCAAAGAGAAATTTGTGAAGTGCAATGCAATCTGTTGGCTGGTTTCCACCGTGATCCTATAAATGCATTTCAAATTGTTGGGGTAATTATCAGGGAAGTTTGGAGAAGTAAAAGTCCCAGATTCTTCTGTATAGTCTTCCATGCATGCTATGGAAAGAAATAGAGCATAAGAGAGAAAAGAGAAAATATCATGCTACATTTATAAGACATTCAGTAATACATATTTCATTGATTTATGCCAATGTACTTGATTTTCAATAGGCCATTCTGGAATGTTAAAGGATAATTTCCGTTCAAAACAAAGATTTTTTTTTTTAATCTCAAAGGCAAAAATAATTATTAATAGTAAGCCTAAGCTATGTAGTAGAAATTGTTACATACATCACAACTTTTTAGATCTTGGAAGTGTTATAATTTTTTCATCCATGAACACTACCCTGAACATTAAACATTAGACTCAACCATGGAAATCATAGAGGGGTGCTAGAAATAATTCAGTTCTGTTCTTTTTATAACCTTCCTTTAAAATGTTTTTCATCAAAGCATGCATTTATGAGAAATGACAAAGCAAGTACCTCAGCCATGTGAAGAATAGAAAGTGTCAGGAATCAGACTGATCTTGAATCAATGCCTAGCTCACACACTGACAATCTATGCAACCTTGGGTAAATTACTTCACCTCTCTGAGCCTCATCTCCCAAATGGGGATGGTAACTATCTTTGACTATACACATAAGTGTTAGAGATAATGCAATTAAATGGCTTGGCACATGGTATGTGCTCAATAAATGGTAGCAATCATCATTATGTTTCAAAATAGTTCAGAAAAGTGTAGAAAAAGTAGAGCATAAATGATGAGGAATAAATTAGATCATTCACATAAAACATGAAGATGGTACTTGGAGGGGTGCCTTGGTGGCTCAGTCGGTTAAATGTCCAACTCCTGATTTCGGTTCAGGTCATGATCTCAGGGTCATGGGATCGAGTCCTGCATCTAGCCTGCTGAAAATTCTCCCTCTCTCTCTCTCTCTGTCTCTCTCTCTCTTAAATAAATAAATAAATAAATAAATAAATAAATAAATAAATAAATCTTCAAAAAATAGTACTTAGACAATTTCATGTTGTAATTCAATTTTAACTGTTCTACTTTAAGAATTTTAACTTTACCTACTCAGTCCATTAAGCTCTATATTTACTAACCAACCCACTCAATCTCCTATGCCCTTCAAATCTGAGATATTTCCCAAAGAAAATCCAGTTTCAATGCATTTTTAATGTACCTTCAATTATATCTAATAATAACATAAATCCGGGGTCCAGGAGTAGACACAGCCCTCCTATTAAAAGGTTTTGAGGGAGAATAAACTATTATACTATATTATGGGTGAAAAAAAGAAAATGAGGATGTTTTTTGATGTGTAATTTCCCATTTGCTGCTATATAATCATACTCAGAAGAGAGGAGCCACTGATATTGAGAGTACAGAGATGCACAGAAAATATTACAAGTTCTACTACCTATATGTAACCCTCAGTGTAACAGGCATTCATCAAATATTTGGCTTACTCTATTTTAAATAACAAGCCAGCAAGGCTTTACTTTATTGAAAAAACATCATTTAACTTCAAATATGAATACTGTATACTTTTCTACAGTCTGCCAAGAAACATTTCTTCAAGGATGAAGGAAGGAAGGAAGGAAGGAAGGAAGGAAGGAAGAAGGAAGGAAGGAAGGAAGGAAGGAAGGAAGGAAGGAAGGAAGAGAGGGAAAGGGCAGGAAGAAGGCAGGGTTGGGGGAGAGAGGGGCAGACAGAAGGGGATTGTAGAAGTGGTCTATTAAGTATTTCATATCAGTAATGAATATTACTAAGATAAAAATTCGTAGATCAAATGGACATTAAATGAAGGTTATGACCCAGTCTCCCTGAGCTGACAGAACTGGCAGACTCATTGACCACCCCCACATTCAGATAGATTTAGCCAATCAATCCAATATCCAGAGCAAATCTGTTTAAGTCATTTCCTTGCTTACCCACTCTACTCCCAAAAGGGAAATACAATTGTATTGAATATTTCTAATGCAACTTGCAATTAGTCTGCCAGAGAATGGTTTGTATAAGCGGGATCTCATGTAAAGGAACCAGTTCAACAAATATTTGAGAAGTAACGATGACTTATTTCCCTGTACCTTGTCCATATGCCAGTGACGATTGTGGAACAATTGGTGGTTGTTTTTTAATCCCTACTGAGATTTTGACTTACTCATTAAGCTTTTTTTCTGGCACAAAGTTAAACATAGCCCCTTATGTCTTCAAATGGTCCTCACACTGTTCACTTTGAAATGCTTTCTCTAACAACTTCCCCTTCTACCCCAACACACCATTAAACAAATAAACTCATACACCATTTAAGGTCAACGTCAAACATCACTTCCTCTGTGCAACTTCTTCAGATCAAGCAGAGTTAATTTTGTTGCGCTCAATAAAACTTTATTCGAATAGCAATTTGAGCCCCCCAAATACGGTATTGTGATTGTTTTTATGGGAGTACATTTCCTCCACTACGCCTGGAAATATAAACAGGACCTTATTAATAATTGTTAACTGTCACTAGATTATCTGGCCCAGATTACCTTTCATAAATATTTGTTAACAATTTATTACGTAATGTATTGAAAACTGAGAGGGTGGGACAAGTATCGAATTTCTTCCCACTCTCTCTATCCCCATCATATGAACCCCTCCACTCTTCTTACTCATGTTCCTGCTCTCTCTCCTGAGGAAGCTGAGATTCTTTAATATTTCGTCATGTTTATTCAACCTAAACTATAGAAATCTCTGCTTCCAGCCATGACAAATAATTAGTACTAAACTAGCCCCTCTCCATAACAACTATGAAACTGGACAAAATATATGAGGCACTGGGCAATGGGCAGTTCAAGATTGTGATCCTTGACAGGCAGAAAATTCAGGAGGTGGGACTCTATTTCCTTGGCTCTTTATGCAGAATTTTCTGATCGCAGCTGTTTGCTGAAGTCCAAGTAGTAAATGACAGCTCTATTGAGCTGAGGAAGCAGGGATCTGAATTTAGGGATGTCAAAGGAGCTGGAACTGCAGGAAAATGCTCCAGTAAGGAGTAACTATACAGAGAGGAGGACCAGCCATCTACATAAAGTCCCGTATGTATTCTTGCCTGAGCCTGGGCTGGGCATACATAAGATGAGTTCAAAAGGCATGCCAGAGAGCAGCTGCTACCAGGCTGGAAGCCAGAGGCCAGGAAATGCCGGGAGACTATGGAGTTCTCCCCCTCATCAGAATCCCCTCATTTACATGCCAAAAACCCACTTGAGAACCACAAAGGCCACACCTTAGAAATGAAGACCACGACCAAGAGTAAGGCTTTCCTAGAGTTTCCCTACTAAAGTATAAGTCTTGAAAAGACCTGCAGGAGCAATGAAACTCAGAGGTTGAGACCTACGTAGTTAGAAGGGCTTAGGAAACACCTGGGGATGTTCACAAATATGCCTTAACAAATAAAAAACACAAATCTATACAAGATAATCAGCTAAATATTGACCTGCCATAAAGCTTCAGAGAAAGGGAAGAGAAAGCAGAGTCTCTACACATATCATTCACCATATCCAGTATAAAACTCAAAAACTGCTACTAATACAAATAAACAGAGAAATATAAATCATAGTCAAGAAAAAAATGTGACCTTGTGACTTAAGGATGGCCCAGATATTAGATTAGCAGACAAAAACTTAAATGCAACTACTAGAAATATGCTCAAAGACTTAAAGAAAAATATAGCCTCAATGGTAAAGAGATAAAGAATTTTAGCAATACAAAGGAAACTATTAAAAGAATCATATGGAAATTCTATAACTTAAAAGTATACCAACTGACCTGAAACTAAGATAATACTGTATGTTATCTCTACTGAAATTAAAAAAAAAAAAGTATACTAACTGAGACTTAAAAATTCATGGATGGGCTTAATAGAAACTTTGAGGAAGAAGAAAAAGAATCATTGAATTTGAAGGTTTATCCATAGAAATGATTTAATCTGAAGAAAAAAGAGGAAAAATGTGCAGAAAAATGAACAGATTCTCAAAACCTAGGAAAAAAATACCAAGTAGTCTAGCACACATATAATTGAAGACCCAGAAGGAGAAGATAATGAAAATAGGTAAAAAAGAAAAATATAGTGGCTAAATTCTCCCAAATTTGGCTTAAAAAATCAAATTACCTTCAAGGAGTTTAGTTAATCCTAGGCAAGATAAATAAAAGAAAATCACACTTGGGTACCTTAAACTATTGACAAAAAAATACAAGAAAAATAAAGGAGCTAGAGGAAATATGACACATTATATACAGGAAAACCATGGTATGAATAGGAGCTGGATTCTAATTAGAAATAATGGAGGCAAGGAAGAGGCAAGGAGGCAAGAAGAAAATGGAATACATTTTTAAGGTGTTGACAGGAAAAAAAGTTTAATTATCCAGAAAAAGTTTCTCTTTTTTAAAAATTACTGTTAAAATTTATTTATTTGAGAGAAAGAGAAAGGATGAGTGGGAGTGGCAGCTGGAGAGGAAAAAAGAATCTCAAGCAGACCCAACGCTGAGCATGGTGCCCAACTAGGGCTCCATCCCATGACCCTGAGATCATGACCTGAGCCGAAACCAAGAGTCAGAAGTTTAACCAACTGTGCCATCCAGGTACCCCCAGAAAAAGTTTTTCAAAATAAAGGACATTTTTAGACAAACAGAAGCTGAGAGATTCATCACTAGAAGACCTATACTACATGAAAAACTGGCAATGCCTGTCATGCCAAAGACAAATTACACCAAACAGAAACATGTATCTGAAGAAAACCAGAAATGTTAAACAATTGGATAAATATAAAGATTGCTTTTCTTCTCATTATTTCTTTAAAAGACAACTAATCATGTAAAGCAAAAATAATAGTAAGGTGGAGTTTATAATATAAGTAGAATTAAAAGATACAATTAAAGTAGCATAAAGAAGAGGCAGACAGAATTATATACTGTTGTGAGGTTATTACATTTGAGAAGTGAGAAGTGTATGAAATATAGTGTCAGCTATAAAATATAAGGTGCGAAGTGTAAAGTAGTGGCATATTAACTCTAAGCAGACTTACTGATAAGCTAAGAAAGCATTTTGTTATCCCTTGAGCAAATACATAAAAAAGAGGTACAATTTAAAAAGTCAATGAGAGGGGCACCTGGGTGGCTCAGTCCGTTAAGCGTCAGACTCTTGATATCAGCTCAGATCATGATCTCAGGGTCATAAGATGGAGATCCATGTCAGTCTCCATGCTCAGAGAGGAGTCTGCTTGAGATTCTCTCTCCCTCTCCTTCTGCCCCTCCCCCTGCTCATGCTCTAAATAAATAAATAAATAAAATCTTTTCTTAAAAAGTCAATGAAGGCAATAAAATGGAGTATTAAAAATATTCTGTAAGCTGAAAAGAAAAGAGAACAGTAGCAAAAGAAGGGCATCTATGAAAAACCCAAAGCTAACATGACACTTAAGGAATAAAGGATTAAATGCTTTCCAGTTAAGATTAAGAACAAGGCCAATATGTTCAGTTTCATCTTTTCTATTCAACATAATACAGAATACAGAAGTCGCTCACCATCATAATAAGGCAGAGAGAGAGAGAGATTGGAAAGGAAAAAATATAGCTGTTCTTATTGTCAGATATGATCATCTACATTGAATATACTAAGTAAACTACTAAAAAGTTACTAGAATAACTGGGTTTAACAAAGTTACAGGATAAAGGTAAATATACAAAAATCAATTTAACTTGCAAATATGAGCCAAAGAACTGAAAAATTAAATTTAAAATATCATTTATAATAGTATAAAAACATAAAGCACTTAATAATAAGTTTAACGGAAATATGTAAAAACTCTATAGTGAAAACTTTAAAACATTGCTGACAGAAATTTAAAAATATTTGAATAAATGGAGAAGTAAAATATGTTTATGGATTGGCAGACTCAATTTAAGATGCCCTTTGACACCACATTGATCTATAAATTCAATATATTCTCCATCAAATTCCCAATTTTTGTTTAGGTTTGGTTTGGTGTGGTTTTTTAAGTAAAAATTGAAAAGCTTTGTAAAAGATATATAGAAATGTAAAGGATCTAGGATAACCAAAACAACTTTGAAAAATCTGGAGGACTTATACTTCCTGATTTTAAGATACACTATACAATTACATAATATTGTAATATAGTGTCCTATGGGATAGAATGGAGATTCCAGAAGCAGACCCAAACATGCATGGGCAATCCATTTGCAACAAGAATGTAAATGCAATTCAGTGAAAAAAGGAGAATCTTCACAACAAATAGTGTTTGAACAATTAAATACCATTTGTTAACTTGGACACATAATTCACATCTGATATAGAAAAATTAGCTCAAATGGATCATAAGCATAAATGTGAAACTTCGAACTATAAAGCTTGTAGAAGAATGCACAGGAAAAAAATCCTCACAACTTTAGCAGGCACAGATTTCTTAGACAATATACAAAAAAACAGTAACCAGAAAAGGAAAAAAGGACATATTATACTTCTGCCCTTCAAACAATACCGTTAAGGGAAGGAAGAAAAAAAAGGCTAGCTTCACACAAAGAGAAAATATTTGCAATGCATTTATCTGACAAGGGACATACCTGTTTCCAGAATATATAATTTAAGACAATAATAAGACAAATTACACAAATAAAAATGAACCAAATTATTTAATGTGCACCTCATAAAAGAAGATGTATAAATGGTCAATAAGCATGTGAAAAGGTCCTCAGCACTATTAGTCATCACAGACATGCGAATTAAAACAACAATGAGGCACTACTACACAACTACTAGAAGCTAAACATGAAAGATTGGCAATACCAAGTGTTGACAAAGAGGTGGAGAGAGGGTAATTCTCCTTCATTGCAGGTGAGAATATAAAATGGCATAATCACTTTAGAAAAAAAGCCTGGCAGTTTTTCATAAAATGAAACATAGAATTACCATATGACCCAGAAATTCTACTTTTAGGTATTTATCTAAGAGAACTGATGACCCAAATCCACAAAAAAAACTGTACATCAATGTTCACAGCAGGTTTTTTTCATAATAGCTAAGAACTGGAAACAATCCAACTATCCAAAAATAGGTGAATGGATAACCAAATTATGATATAGCCATACAATGGAAGGCAATTCAGCAATTAAACAAAAAGTACTACTTATAAATAGAACAATATGAACAAATTTCAGAAGCATTATGATAAATGAAAGAAGCCAGATATAAAAGGGTATATACTGCATGCTCCCACTCATATTTGCTTTCTGAACAGAAAAAAAACTAATTCATAGTGATAAGAACCAGGTCTGCAGTTGTTGAGATGGAGGATGTAGAAGGATCGATCAAAAGGATACAAAGATACCTTCTGGGGTGATAAAATTGTTCTATATCTTGAATGGAGAAGTGATTACATGCATACACATATTTGTTGAATCTACAGGTGAATTTTACTTTATGAAATTATGAAATAAAAATCTCTGTTATATTAAAAGTTTGAAGGTTCCATGCAAAGACAGGTTGAGTTCTCTAGAGTAAAGCCAATAAATAATTCAGCTATCCAATGAATAATAAATGAAACTAAAATAGAGAAATAAAAAATATTTTGAAGGTATATCTGCTATAAATATTAAATAGAATATTTAATATTAAAATTTGACTGTAGTTTTATGAGATTCACATGTCTGGTTTTGTGGAGAGAAAAACAGTGGTTTTCTGAACTTACTGCATCTATTTCTGGAGAGGTTAGTAACTCCTCTTATCTAACACTGAAGTCTGTAGAAAGTTTATGTTCTCTTCCCTTCACAGTATAAATGGCTCTTTCGAGAATAATATTAATACTGAGACATATTAATGCTAGGCTTTGGTTTTCTCTTCTGCTTTGCAATAAAGCACAAATAATTAAAATTGGATATAATTCCACAAAAGGAAATTCATGTGTTGCCTGATGTTTGTTATACATATACAAAATGTAACATAAAAATGCTTTTCTTTCTTTTTTTTTTTTTCTTTTTTAGAGAGAGAGAGAGCGCTGTGCGTGCATGCGATCTTGCATGCAGGGTGGGGGACTTGGGGGAGGAAGGGATGAGAGAGAGGGAGAGAGAATTGCAAGCAGGCTCCACATTCCACATGGAGTCCAATGTGGGGCTCAATCTCATGACCCTGAGATCATGACCTGAGCTGAAATCAAGAGTCAGATGCTTAACTAACTGAGCCACCCAGGCGCCCCTAAAAATGCCTTTTCTTTATATCTCATCTTGCTAAAGGAAAACTCAGATCCAATGACAGTTTGCTTTTTATGATGGTCTAACATTTACAAAGTGAAGAAGGAGAAAAATACATTTCTTCCATCCATTATATTCAGCTGAACTAGCAAAGGAAAAGCACCTCTCTGAAGATCAAAAACAACTATTAGTACGCCTCATATCTCTCTCTTTCTGACCAACCCCAACAACCAAATAAAGTAAAGAAAGGAAAGAGAAAATATACAAATGTCCTCTGTGAACCCTTACAAAATCACAAAACTGTATCTTTCTAAAAACGTATCTCTCCCTCCACTAAACATTTTCAAATAAGTTTTAATAACATAGCATTCAGTTCATTATCAAAAAGGAAAATCTCAAACATAGATAATCCTTAATCCACAAAGCAGTGATGATGACATCAGTCCCATATGATCTGGGAGACAGGAAGGGGATGAACTGATCCACAGAAGACTGCGTCACCTTGTGAGATCACGGGTAGATCACGGGTAACTGCTCCACCACCTCCCTGCTTTGCCATTTGTGATAACCTATGTGATTATCCAATTACATTAGAGATCAATCCATAGGTAGTGCTTTCTGATTTCATTTATGAAACTTCCATGTCTGCATAAATCCATATGATCTCAGACTTCCTGAAAATTTATTGAATAGTCAACCCAGGAACCATCACCTGCTTCAGCGGGCATATTTGGTTAACATTCTTCAAAGGGAAGACTTTAGAGAAGATGAAATTTCAGCTTCAGATTCTCTTTTAGGAAAAAAGACTCTTCCTTAACCAAAATCTAACATTTTGCCACAATTCACTGCTAGGCGGTCATGGCCATGGCTTTCTCCTTCCCCTCACAGGTGACTAATTGATTATGAATATAAGTTAACTCACCAACGCAGCTATTGTGAAATTGTACCTGGACCTCAGTAATTCCATTTTAAACCTGGAATAGTCATGGTGGTTTACAGCTATTATATAATTTTCACATAGAATATCTCATTTAATCTTCCCCAACTATGTGAAACAGCCACTTGTCACAATGTCCACTTTTTAGAGAGGTATAGATGAGGGATCTCAGACTCCTGGAGGTTAAGTTCTGAGCATCACTTAGTTCAGGCATGACAAAGATAAAATTCAAACTAAAGTCCTCTCGTTTCCAAATCCTGTGCTTTTTAACAATCCCTGGTTCTTCCATGCAGAGAATGTCAATTTAGAAATGAAGGTGAGCAGAAGACTAGGAATATCACAAATGTTTCATTTAGCACCTTCATTCTAAGGATGAAGAAATGTAATAAATTAAATAGGACAAATCTACTGACCTGTGAAGTGGTAGGATACCCATATATACAAAAATAGGAGAACATACTGACCAAGGAGAAAGTAAACCTTTAAAAGATCAATAGACTAACTAAAAACCTTTCCCAGAAGGAAAATATCTGAATATCTCATAACAGAAAATATAGAGTTCAAAGTGGATGAAAAGAATGAAGGAGCTTGGTACTTCTCCAAGGTAGTGTCAGGGCTGGCCTACGAACCAAAACTTGTGACTTAGCCATCAGCCTTTCAGTAACATGGAAAATACTTTCCGGCATGACCAGTTAAAGTCTAATTCCCCATTACACCTTACTTGTAATTCAATAGCAATTTATGTGCTAAGACTTAACTCCCAGAATCTCTGAGGAACTGCAAAGTTTCATTAGATCCATTTGAATTGGTGAAAACCCACCCTAGACATATTTGAATCTGAATTTCTGGGTGGGGACCTGATACCTGAATTTGTAACAAGAAAATCCCACCCCAAGTTTCTTATAAACGCTAGAGTTTGAGAACACTGCTCTCCCAGACTGAAGTTTGAAAATAGAAACAGTATTCCCTATTCATTTCTTCTAAAGAAACCCTCTTTTGCCCTTTTTGTAATCACTTAACTTCTCACTCTTAGGTGCCTCTTCTGGGCTCATTCCAGGGTAACTGATGAAATACAGACTATGCGGTAGGTGGGAACTCTGAACTGGGAATGGGGGGGGGTTGGGAAAGCCCACTGCCACCCACTTTTAATCCTATATTGATGTGGGTCTGACACTTCCTTACCATTTCCCCAGACAACTATAAAGCCCCCGCCTTTTTTTGCAGAAAATAGGGAAAAGTTCATTATGGTCGTTTCATACTCTTAAAAGTTGTATGTTACCAGCCACACCAAGTACATTTAATCTGGAGCATTTCTAAGAGCTCACCTGGACAGGATGAAACAAATAGATTAGATGTTGGGACAGGATTGTTTTGGTTTAGCTTCTAAACCGACTAGCTGTGCATTCTTTTTATTTTTTTTTTATTTTTTTTTTTATTTTTTTAAAGATTTTATTTATTTATTTGACAGAGAGATAGAGAGCACAAGTAGGCAGAGTGGCAGGCAGAGGGAGAGGGAGAAGCAGGCTCTCCGCTGAGCAGGGAGCCGGACATGGGGCTCGATCCCAGGACCCTGGGATCATGACCTGAGCCGAAGGCAGCCGCTTAACCGACTGAGCCACCCAGGCGCCCCCTAGCTGTGCATTCTTGAGAGGAAAATTCAATGGTGGTCTTCACTTTCCCCCATTAAAAAAGTAAGTAATTAAATCAGATTTGTGTTTTGAACTTTCTGACACACCACAAAAATTTACATTTACATTTACATCAATCATGCACATACATGAATATTGCAAACAGGTTTCATGAGGTAACACCAAACTTTGTATGATAAACTGATACTTTCTATTCTATTCTTTTTTCTGTTCCATACTTTGAACAAATGCAGATAACAACCTAGTAAGTTGTTAGGTTGACCTTACTAATGAGGCATGAATGTTGCAATGTTTGAAAAACATTGGACTGAGCGTTATATGGGTTTTCGTCTAATAGTAAAATAGAAAGGCATCATTTCTTTATCTCTCTATTCTTTCTTATACCTTTAAAGTCTCCTCTTGGTAAGATTATTTTAATACATATGCAGGAGATGCTAATAGGATATAAAATTGCAATTTAAAATAGTAAGATTAGTAAGCTAATCAACTATATTCTTTCAAAATTCAAATATTTTGTACTTTAGATAAGCAAACATGTAAAACCTAGTTTCATAATGTTACTAAAAAACTCTTCAGAATTTCTACCCAGAAACATTTCACTGGTTAGTTTTTTGTTTCTATTTCCCCAGGCACATCTGGACGCAGGGAGAAAAAGATGAGGGAGGGAGTCAAGTAACGACCAGAAACTGATCTCTTTCCTTCCAAACACATATTTGGGAGCTGACATCATAACCCTATGGCATGAAATACAGATGGAAAAGTAATTGGATTCAAGTCAGGAAATTTAACCTTTATCAGATAAAGACAGGAAAGACTTCAGCAGAGAAACACATCTGCTGTGAACTAGAAATCACCAACTGAATATTGTCATTATTGCTCCGAAAATAACTTCTGCTAGAGGAATAAAATAGGATGAGGGCCAATGATTAAACTTCCATTGGGGCTTTTTCCTGAGACTGTTTTCTGAGGAAAATACAAAAAATAAGGTGACATCTGAAAACAAAGCATCCCCACACCTTCTATTTATTTCCAGGTGGGCAGCCCCCTAGAACTCAGACTGCCTGGAAGGTTAGCCCACTGGCTGGCAGTTGCCTGCACAACCCGCACATCAGACCCTCCCTGAACCGTCCTGCAAGGCCACCCTCAACAATTCATGACAGCCAATTCATTCACGTCCTGCCCAATGGGAAACTGAGACAGGCTCCAAAATGGTAAGTTGAGTGTGCCATATAGCTTCCTGGGTCTGTCATCTGATTGCTGGTTAGAATATTGGGCTATTAGTCAGACCGATGAGTTCACCCAGCAAAGGGCAGGAGCACAGTGGTCAGCCAGGCTTGGCCAAAGATGGAAAGTGAACACTCCCTTGTCTGTGATTTCAGCCCTGTCTGGACCAGACAGAAGCCAAAGTGATGATTATCACCCAAGGAGGCAGATCGAAGAGTCAGAGTTTGCCATCTCAGGATTCCCTTCTCTTTTTGTCAAATATCTTCTCTTGTGTTGTCTTTCTTTTTATTTATTTATTTGTTTGTTTGTTTGTTTGTTTGTTTATTTGAGGGGAGAGAGAGCAGGAGGGACAGAGGGAGAAGCAGACTCCCCACTGAGCAGGGAGCCCGATGCGGGGCTCGATCCCAGGACCCTGAGATCATGACCTGAGCCGAAGGCAGACGCTTAACCGACTGAGCCCCCCAGGCGCCCCTGTTTACCATTTTTTAAAAGTAGGTGGAAGAGGTAAAAATATTAAAAAGTAAAAAATCAGATAACATTTTACAGCAACATAAACTTAACTGACTGAGCCCCCCAGGCGCCCCATGTTGCCTTTCTTTATCAGCTTCTTTTTCTCTCCAGTTTTGCTTCTTTCCTTTTCCTCACCTTTCTTTTATTTTACCTGCATCTTATCTTTCTGAAAACCTTCTTTTACAATTAAAATTTAACTTTAATATCCTTCCTGCCAGATTATTTGGGTTGCTCTTGGCTCTTACTGCACTTGCTATGGCCTTGTAAGCTAGCGTGGTTATTAGTGGAGCTGCTTTAGTCATTACAGAGCTATGTCTTACTTTGCACATTGTTACAAAGATTTCCATAATATTTTCAGCAGGCCCCACCAGCATGTATGTTTTCTAAGACACAGCCAGTTGATTCATGCAGCAAATTAAACTTGTGTTCATAGTTGATTGGAGCCAGAAGACATCTCAAAGATTATCAAATCCAACTCCTTAATTTTACAGATGAGAAAACTGTGGCCCAAAGAGTTCAAGGGACTTGCTTCAAATCCTAATCTAATATTCAGTGTGGTTTGGGCCAAATATATGAGGCAGATAAAACTACAGAAGTATGGAAAATTGTGTGCACACTGTAATTTCTTAAAAAGCCAATTTTGGTCATTGGATGTTAAACACCTGGACGAAGTCCAGTAAATACGTCAGCTGTTTAACATAAACTATTGTAATTGCTGGGGATTCAATTTCCCATGTGCTTGAGCTGGATAATAAACTGTCTCATGGAATGGGGCCCTCAGGAAAGAAAAGTGCATGAATCACTCACACTCAGGATTCTGGAGAAATCTAAAGTCATACTACCCAAACACAGAACTTAAACTGCTGGAACACAGCAGTTTTGCATAAAATAAAGTATAGTGGCCAGGTACTCTGAGAAGAAATAAATGAGAAATTGGGAAGGGATTCTGAGTGGAAGTTTTTAATAAACAAATTAATTAATTATAATATTATATAAAATTATTTATTTATTTATTTATTTATGGGGGTGGGGGCTTTAAAAGATAAGCATCTAGGAAATCTTTCTCTAATTTCTTAAAATTAGTATTCAGTCTCATAAGTAACTTTTTATTTTGATAGAATTTTAAACTTGAAAAGTTGTAAGAACTAGCTCCCAAATTCTTTTTACCTAGATTTACTACTTATTTGTGTTTTGTCCTCATTGCTTTATCTCTGTCTTTTTTTCTAACTTACTCATTCACTTATTATCTGAACCAAGTGAGAATATTTTAGAGACATGGCATGTCTTTACCCCTAAAAACATCAATGTATCATTCCTAAGAATAAAAACATTCTCTTACAGAACACTTACAATTATGTTAATTTGAAAATTTAACATTGATACAATACTGCAGTCTAATTATTATTTTTAATAAGGAAGGCACTGAAGTCACTATACTCTTTTCTAAATTAGCTTTCATTATGTGCCACGGGCTTAGGGATGAAGTATTCTCATAGTACTATGTTGTAATGGAGTGAGTGAAACCAAGTATACAATGTTGTGTTACCTGCTGATGCATCAGTTGCTTCATAGTCTATTAAAAAGCCTTCATAAGCAAGATCAGAGTCAGCCACAAATATAAGCATTAATGAGTTGGTACTACTGGTAAGAGAGGGCGGGATTGATTTTCCACAATATCTGTTTGAAACCAAGAAAGAACACAGATTTAAAAACTTTTAGTATACTTGAAATGGTGTACCAAAAATTAGGACATGTAAAGATAAAAATAAAAAATAATACCCCCTATTAACCTTTAAAAACAAATATATTTCAAGCACAAAACACTTACAAAGTTGCTGAAGATCATCCTATTCATGGTTACTTCCCTGAAATGGTTATATGTGTGTACCTAGCTGTGTGGCTTTTCATGCATAAGAAGTTTAATGAAACAAGAAATTGCAAGCTATACTAAGTCACTGTATAGCATATTAATGAACTTATTAATAAAAATATGTAAACTTACACAATAAAGGGAAAGTATATACCATAAACTCATAGAACACTGATTCTAGAGTCAACTCCATCACTTGGAGGCATTATGACTTTATATTTTTAAAATATTTTATTTATTTACTTATTTGACAGAAAGTACAAGCAGGGGGAGCAGCAGAGGGAGAGGGAGAAGCAGGCTCCCTGCTGAGCAGAGAACCCAGCGTGGGGCTCGATCCCAGGACCCTGGGATCATGACCTGAGCTGAAGCAGATGCTTAACCGACTGAGCCACCCAGGCACTCTGGAGGCATTATGACTTTAAGCAGATCACTCAACCTTGATACCTCAGTTTTCCCATCTCTCAAATGGGTATCATGATAGCACCGACTTCATAGAATTGTTTTGAGAATTTTATGAGTTCATATATTGTATATAAGAGGATGAGAACAGTGCCTAGAATAAGGGGCCCTATAGAGGTGGACTCTATTATCTTTAAACAGCTGGCCTATGCAGAAGTAAAAGTTTGGTTACCAAGCCATGTTAAATTTTTGCTAAATAGAACCAATTTTACTCAGAAGAAGAAAGTTTTAAAAATAAAAGATTAGGAGTAAGAGAAAAAATAAAGAGGGAGAATAATACTAGGAGATGAAATAAATTTAAGAAAATAATGAATAAAGGGAAAATGTTTAAAATGGATGAGAAAAAAAAAGAAAATGAAAGTAAGAAGAAATAAAAAAGAAATCAAGAGATTTCCATTTCCAACAAAGATGTAATAACGGGGCTGGATATAACCTTTCACCTGAAACAACTGAAAATCTGGTCTGGACAAAAAGATATAAATCAGTGGATCTCAAGATACTGGATATCAAGCAATGAAGGACAATGATTCTTCAGAGACAATAAATGAGTTTAAAAGCAAAACCGGAAATGATCAAGCTGTTTCCAAGAGCTTTAATGCATTTCTAAAACAAAGTTCAACATATGTGGAATTTAAGAAACAAACGAGCAAAGGAGAAAAGAGAGAGAGAGAGGGAGAGAGACAAACCAAGAAATAGACTCTTAATTATTACAAACTGATGATTACCAGAAGGGAAGGGGAGCAGGGGGATGTATTAAACAGGTGATGGGAATTAAGAAGTGCACTTGTGATGAGCACCGGGTGTTATATGGAAGGGTTGAATCACTATACTGCACAACTGAAACTAATATTACACTGTATCTTCACTAACTGGAAATCAAATTTAAAAAAACCCACAAAGCTCAAAAACACATACAGAAATGCAATAATGTCCACTGCACAAAAACGCAAAATTGAAAATGTCTGGCATCCTATCAAATATTACCAAGCATGAAAAGGAGGAAAGTAGAACCCATAATGAGAAGAAAAACTGATCAATCAGAACACACCAAGAAATGACACAGATGACTGAATTAGCAGATAAAAACATTAAAACAGTCATAACTGTATCACAGAGATTTAAGAAGCTAAAGGAAAAAAATATGTAAAGTAGAGACATGGAAGATATAAAAGATGATTCAAATTGAACTTCCAGAAATGAAAATTATAATATCTAAGATGAAAAATACACTTGGTAGAATTTATAGCAGAATAGACATTGCAGAAAAAAAGATTAGTGCACTCAAATACACAGAAACAGAAACTTTCCAAAATGAAACACACAGAGAACAAAAAACTCAAAATCAAATGAGCAGAGTTCATCAGTAAGCTGTGGGACAATATCAAATGGCCTAAGATACTTGTAATCAGAGTCCCCAAAGGGGAGAAGAGACAGATAAATTATTCCAAGAAAAAACAACCAAAAAATTTTCAGTTTGATGAAACTGTAAACCCTCAGATCCAAGAAGCTCAACAACACCAACAAAAAATTATGCTAAGAAAAGCCAGACAAAAAAAGAGTACATACAATATAATCCCATTTTTATACAATTCTAGAATATACAAATTAATTTACAGTGATAGAAAAGGTTGGTGGTTTCCTGGGGATGGGAATGAGGGACAGAAGTGAGGAATTATAATAGGAGTAATAGACATGTACATTATCTTGATTTTGGTAATGCTTTCATGGGTATACACATATGCCAAAACTTAATTACTGAAGACCAATTTCTACTGACATAGAAACGGTCATTGAGGAGTGGGTTGATCTCAACTGGTTTTTATAACACAACATGGTAGATTTTAACATCCTTCACTGCAGTAGGAAAGCAAGAAAGCAGAAAGGTTTTTTTTAGTTAAAATACACATATATATTTTTACCTCCCAAGAGATGTCTCAGAACCAGTGTCATAAACTTCCAAATAGTCATTTGTGCAATTATAATGAAACTCCAGATGAAACACCCTGAATATCAGATGAATCAGGTGGCCAGGTTGGACTAATATATGCCAGGTACAATTGATGCCATGAGGGTAGATATTTGGATGGCCAGGACTTTGAATGATTCCTGTTGACTCTGTCAGAATTTTTCCACATGCTGTTGAAATAAAAATGATAATCATTATTAGAATAACTAACCAACAAGCTACCTGGAATTCAAAGTAAAATAATCTGATCATAACCTCTTAGAAGCTGAAAAAGAAACATGTTCCTCATATGCCACTTAAGAAAACCTAGTTTTCCTCTTATTAATAGAAATCGGTTAACTATTGATATATACTGATTAGGAAATATATTTTTTCTTTGCCTTTGAATGTACTTTAAAACTTTTATAATGTCGATAACTACACATCTACAGTATAGATGAATTTTCTATAATAATTTATTTCTGCTGTTTACTTTTTCGGCCCAAATGCAAAGCAGGAGAAACTGTCAGTATCTTACCCAAGTCTGCAGAACTGAATTTAGCCATGAAACCACGATTTTCAGTAGAAGAACTTTTCACGAATATGACATAAAGAAAATTGTACACAGATGTTATAAATGAAGGTATGTCTGTGCCACAATATTTCTTATTTTCAGGAGAATCCAAAATGGAACTGCTACCAATCTAAGTAAAAAAAAAATTTTTTTAAGTATATTCAAGTTTATTTTGTTAGATATTATTTTGGAAAACTGCTTTTTTAATTTAAATTCAATTAATTAACATATAATATATTGTTTGTTTCAGGGGTACAGGTCTGTGATTCATCTGTCTTATATAATACCCAGTGCAACTGTTCTTAAGAATAATTATTTCTGGGGGCGCCTGGGTGGCTCAGTCACTAAGCGTCTGCCTTCAGCTTGGGTCATGATGCCAGAGTCCTGGGATTGAGTCCCACATCGGGCTCCCTGCTCAGCGGGAAGCCTGCTTCTCCCTCTCCCACTCCCCCTGCTTGTGTTCCCGTTCTCGCTGTCTCTCTCTCTGTCAAACAAATAAATAAAATCTTTTAAAAAAAAAGACTAATTATTTCTGAAAGATTTTATTAATGTCATAAAAATAAATTTTAGTCACCCCTAAAGAAACTCCATACCTATTAGCATTTATTCCCCATTTCCCTCAAACCCCAGGCTCAGATTGTCCATGCTGGACATTCAAATAAATAAAATCACGCACTACATGGTCTTGTGTGACTAGCTGCTTTCATTTAACCTGTTTTCAAATTTCATCCATGTAACGTGTCATTTCTTCATTCCTTTTTAATGCCATATAATATTCCATTGTATGGATATACCACTTTTTAATAATCCATTCATCAGTTGATGGATATTTATATTGTTTCTACTTTTTGGCTACCAAGAATAATGATTGTAATCATTTATGTACAAATTTTTGTGTGGACACATATTTTCATTTCCTTTGGACATACACGTAGGAATGGAATTGCTGGGTCAAATGATAAATGGTAATCGCTGGATCAAATGTTTAACTTCTTGTGGAATTTGCAACTGTGTTCTGAAGTGGCTGTACCATTATATATGCTCACTAGCAGCGTATAACTGTAAGAAGTTTCCAATTTTTCTATGTCCTTGCCAACACTCGCTATGTTGTGACTTCTGAGTTATAGCCATCCTAGTGCTTGTGAAGCAGTATCTCATCATGGTTTGATTTGTATTCTCTGAAGATTAGTGATAATCAGCATCTTTTCATGTGCTTATTGGCTATTTGTGTATATTCTTTGAAGAAATATGTATTTAGATTCTTTGCCCACTTTAAAAATTAGATTGTTTTTAATTTTGATGAAGTCCAATTTTCTCTTTTTTCTTTTGTCATATCTAGGAAGTCTTTGCCTAACCTAGGTCACAAATATGCCTATGTTTTCTTCTAAAAGTTTCACTGTTTCAGCTCCCACACTTAGGTCTATGATCCATTTTTAATTAATTTCTGTGTATGGTGTAAGGAAAGGGCCTACTTTCACAATTTTGCACAATTTTCCCTTCTATTCCTAGTTTGGTGAGTGTTTTTATCATGAAAAGATGTTGGATTTTGGCAAAATGCTTTTTCTACATCTATTGAGGTAATCATGTGGGAGATTTTTTCCTTTATTTTATTTTACTTTTTTTTTCATCCAATGTTTTAATGGTGAAAATTATATTTATACCCCCCAAACTGAATTCAATTTTTGGCAAAATGATTTCAGGAAAAATAAGAAATTATGTTATAAATACAATTGGTGAAATCATGTGTAGAGATTTTGAAAATCTTTTTTTTTCCTTTTTTTAATTTTTATTTATTTATTTTTATTTTATGTTAGTTACTATACAGTACATCATTAGTTTTCTATGTAGTGTTCCATGATTCATAGTTTGCATACAACACCCAGTGCTCCATGCAATAGTGCCCTCTTTAATATCCATCACCAGGCCAACCCAACCCCCATCCCCCTCCCCTCTAAAACCCTCAGTTTGGGGCGCCTGGGTGGCTCAGTTGGTTAAGCGACTGCCTTCGGCTCAGGTCATGATCCTGGAGTCCCTGGATCGAGTCCCACATCGGGCTCCCTCCTCGGCAGGGAGCCTGCTTCTCCCTCTGACCCTCTCCCCTCTCATGTGCTCTCTCTCTCTTTCTCATTCTCTCTGTCTCAAATAAATAAAATCTTAAAAAATAATAAAATAAAAAGAAAATAAATAAAACCCTCATTCTGTTTCCCGGAGTCCATAGTCTCTCATGGTTCACCTCTCCCTCTGATTTCCCCCCCCCCTTCATTTTTCCCTTCCTTCTCCTAATGTCCTCCCTGCTATTCCTTATGTTCCACAAATAAGTGAAACCATATAATTGACTTTCTCTGCTTGACTTATTTCACTTAGCATAATCTCCTCCAGTCCCATCCACGTGGATGCAAAATTTGGGTATTCATCCTTTCTGATGGCTGAGTAATATTCCATTGTATATATGGACCACATCTTCTTTATCCATTCGTCTGTTGAAGGGCATCTCGGCTCTTTCCACAGTTTGGCTATTGTGGACATTGCTGGTATGAACATTGGGGTGCATGTGGCCCTTCTTTTCACTACATCTGTATCTTTGGGGTAAATGCCCAATTGTGCAATTGCTGGGTCATAGGGTAGCTCTACTTTTAACTTTTTGAGGAACCTCTACACTGTTTTCCAAAGTGGCTGTACCAACTTGCATTCCCACCAACAGTGTAAGAGGGTTCCCTTTTCTCCACAACCTCTCCAACATTTGTTGTTTCTTGCCTTGTCAATTTTTGCCATTCTAACTGGTGTAAGGTGGTATCTCAGGGTGGTTTTGATTTGAATTTCCCTGATGGCTAGTGAGGATGATCATTTTTTCATATGCCTGTTAGCCATCTGTATGTCTTCTTTGGAGAAGTGTCTGTTCATGTCTTCTGCCCATTTTTTGACTTGATTATTTGTTTTTTGGATGTTGAGTTTGAGAAGTTTTTTATAGAGCTTGGATACCAGCCCTTTATCTGTAGTGTCATTTGCAAATATCTTCTCCCATTTCGTGGATTGCCTCTTTGTTTTGTTGACTGTTTCCTTTGCTGTGTCAAGCTTTTTATCTTGATGAAGTCCCAAAAGTTCATTTTCGCTTTTGTTTCCCTTGCCTTTGGAGACATGTCTTGAAAGTTGTTGTGGCCAATGTCAAGGAGGTTACTGCCTATGTTCTCCTCTAGGATTTTGATGGATTCCTGTCTCACTTTGAGGTCTTTCATCCATTTAGAGTTTATCTTTGTGTATGGTGTAAAAGAATAGTCAAGTTTCATTCTTCTGTATATAGCTGTCCAATTTTCCCAGCAACATTTATTGAAGACACTGTCTTTTGTCCATTGGATATTTTTTCCTGCTTTGTCAAACATTAGTTACCATAGAGTTGAGGGTCCATATTTGGGCTCCCTATTCTGTTCCATTGGTCTATGTGTATGTTTTTGTGCCAGTACCATGCTGTCTTGGTGATCACAGCTTTGTAATAGAGCTTGAAATCAGGCAACATGATGCCCTCAGTTTTGTTTTTCTTTTTCAACATTTCCTTGGCAATTCAGGGTCTTTTCTGGTTCCAAACAAATTTTAGGACTGTTTGTTCCAGCACTTCGAAAAATACCATTGGAATTTTGATCAGGGTGGTGTTGAAAGTATAGATTGCTCTGGGCAGCATAGACATTTAGCTGATTTTTGAATGTATACCACCTTTGAATTCCTCGGGAAAAATCCCACTTGGTCATGGTGTATATTCCTCCTTATATGCTGTTGAATTCAGTTAGCTAGTATTTTGTTGAGAATTTTTGAATCTATAGAGATATTGGTCTTTACAAACTAGTTGCATGTAGCTGATCTGAGGATAATGTACATAATATTTTTAATAATATTCAACCAAATACAAGTATTCAAAGATGTTTTACTCTTACCTCAATATAATCTGTATCACAGTGGGCAGAACTTTCAATTTCAAAGGCCGTGAAGTTGAGAATAACTACTTGGCTTTGGGGCTGGTGGATGGTCCACCTGCATATCCTTTCTCCTGGATACACATTAGGATAAAAAGGTGAGCGAATGACCCCTTCTCCAGTTAATTCTCCTCCACAAGCTGTAAATATGAAAATGATAGTAGTGTTCATTCAGAGATAAATGATTCTTGCCTTCACTTTTATTGCAAAGTTTAGTTCTGCATAGGAATATACAGGAATGTGATATTACTCTTAGAATTTTTTCCTTGCTACTAAAGGACATAAAATGACTAAATTATTTCAAGAAATTAAAATGTTACAATCACACAAATTAAACACTTAAAAATTAAGGCATAAATTTTCTTACCGACTTGATAAACAGCTCTGAAACTAGCTCTTACAACAGAAGCATCTATTTTAAGCCTGATCCAGATACTATTAGTAATGGATTTAATGTGAGAGATGGTTTCGTTGCCACAGACTTTTCCAAGTAAGGTTTGATCATCTCGAACCTAAATAGAAAAACAAAATAGATCTGTAACCCTAATCAACAAAATTACTTTGGCGATGGTGGATTATTTGGAGATGAGAAAACGGCAGATTCAGAATAAATCATAATCTAATTTGGGTTACATATGTGGACATTTTTCAGCACAATAAAATAACACTAAATATTGATACAAAATCTTAAGCCAAATAAAATCCAAAAGCATAAGAATATGTAAAACATTCTCCTACTAATTTCTATAATGTGAAAGGGGAGATAAACTTAAATTTTGGATTATTTAGAAAACAGCAAAATATGATAACATGATATATCAAAATATGCAAGTTTCAGCCAAATCTGTAATCAAAGGAAGTCCTAGACTAAACTGCTTTATTATTAGGGTGCCTGGGTGGCTCAGTCGTTAAGTGTCTGCCTTCAGCTCAGGTCATGATCCCAGGGTCCTGGGATCAAGCCCCACATTGGGCTCCCTGCTTCACGGGAAGCCTGCTTCTCCCTCTCCCACTCCCCCTGCTTGTGTTCCCTCTCTCTCTGTCTCTCTCTCTGTCAAATAAATAAAATCTTTAAAAATAAATAAATAAATAAACTGCTTTATTATTGAAAGAAACAGAAAAGTAGATAACAGAAAGAATTTAAAAAGTCAACTTAAAAAAATTGGAAAAAGGTATTACAATGAGGGATAATAAAGTAAAACTAAAAGTAAAACCTAATAATAAAATACAAAATAATGTTAAATTTAAGAATACATTCAAGAATTGTTTTTTGGGAGTAGGTTGGGGGATAGGGATATTTAAGACATATCTTTGTCAATAAAGATAAAAGAAAATAAAAAGAAAACTAAAACAAGATTAAACACAGATAGACAAACCAAAAATGAGAAAAATGCAACAAATACACAGATACTGATACATTCATTTCATATGAATGATAATTCTTTGTACAACTCTATGCTAATATAGCTGAATGTTTGAAATGGTTATTTCCAGAAAAAATATAAATCACTAAAATTATCTCAAGGAGAAGGGAAATAAAATCTGAATAGACAATAAACCATGGATAAAATTGAAAACATTATCAAATAATTACTTCCCCTCCCAAAACTCCCAGAAAATGTTCTACCTCATCAATTATTTCAAACTTTCTTTTAAGATTTTACTTAGAGAGAGAGAGAGAGACATGCACGAGTAGGAAGAGGGGCAGAGGGAGAGAGTCTCAAGCAGACTCCCTGCTGAGCATGGAGCCTGATGCAGGGCTCAATCTCATGACCCTGAGATCAGGACCTGAGCCGAAATCAAGAGTCTGACACCTAACCAACTCAGCCACCCAGGTGCCCCAATTATTTCAAACTTTTAAGGAACAAATGATTGCCATAGATAATTTGTTCTAAGGTACCCTGAAACATGGAAGAATCTCCAACTAATTTTTCTCAGAACTATCTTCCTAAATTCCAATATGGATAATACAGATGAAACTATGGATTGATCTCACCTATTTATATAGATACAAAAATCTTAAACACAGTTCTAGAAAAACAAATTTACTTCATCACTAGGCTTATAAACCAATCAAATATGAGAACTTGAATAATGCAAGGTTATTTGAAATTACAAATTATAAATTACACTCCTCAGTGGATCCAATAAGATAAACCATGTATTTCCATAGATGTCAAAAAAAAAAAAATGGTCAGTATTCTGACTCTTAGAAAGTTAAGAGCAGAAGAAAATTGCCTTCATACAATAAAGACCACCTGTTTTAAATCAACAGTCAACGTCTTATAAGGGCCAGGAGCACAGTCCATGGAGTCACACAGTCCTGGCCAGAGCCCCTGCACTTCTGAGCAAGTTACTAAATCTAAGCCTGGCTCATGGGGTTGTTGAAGCAAATAGATGATACAATAGTGTGAATTCCTCAGCAAAATGCCTAGTCATAAAAAATGTGAACTAAAGAATAGCTATTGCAATTCTTGACATTTTGAAAGGTGAAACGCTAGAGGTTTCTCACAAAATCGGGAATGATTCCATGCATATAGATACTACTCCTGTTATATAGAATTATTTTGGAAGATCTAGCTATCCAAATATTAATTCATTTTCTCAACTAACATTATCAAGGCATCAGTAAGTGCCAGGGCCTGGGTGGGTCAGTCACTGCTTACAAGGACCCTACAACAAGCAAGCATATTTTTCCAAAAGCATGAGTGCTATGTTTGGGAAAGTATGGGGTGCTATATTATTACTTAACACAATGGTTCTCAATAGGTATCACAACTACACATTTTTTTTAAAGATTTTATTTACTTATTTGAGAGAGAGAGCACACAAGCTGGAGGAGCAGCTGAGCAGGGAGCCCAATGCGGGGCTTGATCCCAGGACCCAGAGATCATGACCTGAGCTGAAGGCAGACACCTAACTGACTGAGCCACCCAGGCACCTCATAAGTAGACATTTTGGAAATCCCTGAAGACATTTTTTGTTTTTGTTTTAATCAACTAACACAGTAGTGGCTAGGCACTATTGGCTTTTAGTGACTGGGGACCGAAGACACTAAACACCCTGAAATGTGAGAGATAATTTTGTGTCACACACAAAAATTATCCTATATCCCATGTGACACTCATATAAGGGACAGTTCTATTACTAAGTGTAAAATCTAGCTCTGTTTTATAGACCAAACCCAAAATATTTCTGCCCAATTTTAATAAACACTGAATATTCCAAGATTATAAATAGAGTACAAATCAAAGGAAGATTTTTGTGGGTTTTTTTTTCCTGGAAATCTGACAAGAGTTGGTAACCATTTCAGAAAATTTGTTACCAACCTACACAGCCACGTCAGCGTGGGTCTGTACTGTGGCATTCACAGTGATTCAAAGAGAAAATAGCTTAAGGTTTCATTTTGTCTTCAAGTCTAGCTTGCCCGGGCTTATAACATAATGCAATAAATAAATATGTACATTTTTTACTTTATTTCTCCTAAATCTTATATTTCCAACTTTATTTTTTTATATTATATGTGTGTTGAGGTTATATCATCTTATGAATTTCATTTCAGAATAGAAAAAGGGTGATATAAAAAGGCCTTAAAGGAAACTGACTTCACCCCAAAACCCTGAACTCAAACAGGGGATTATGGAATATTTGTCAGTGGAAATAACCTTTAAATTGAGCCTTGAAGGATTATCCATCCAGGCCAAGGGAAATGGGCAATAAAGGGAAGATTTTAAAAGTTCTGATACTTAAAGCTGGCAGGGATATGGTAACACAGTTGCTCCCATTCACAACTGGTGGAAGCATATACAAATTTCTGGGAAATAATTTGACAGTATGCATCAGGAGTCTTCAAAATGTTCAGTTTTGGACCAGGTAACTTCACTCCTAACACTCTACCATAAGGAAATCATTTGAGATACAGGCAAAGACACACAAGGGTTCACATCAGAGTGGATCTATAATTACAAGAACTGAAAATATTCCAAGTGTCTAATAATAGGAGAGTGATTAAATAAATTAGGGTACAGCCATATGATTGACTGTTACACAGACCTTAAAAATCACATGCCTCTCCACTGACTCATGCCAAACCAGTTTCTTTCTAAGAGCTGTAACACGAATTTCACATATTGTCTTAAAGTTATGCTAAATATCTCTCTAACCAAACAGCAAATCTTTGAAGGAGGAGAAAATGTCTGTCACGCCTTTAGCATCTAACATAGAACTTTGCAAATAGGTATTTGACAAATGCTCGTTGATTCATTAATTTTAAGGCATTCTTTGATGGTTCAATTTTTGTTAGCAACACAAACATACTAGCTCTTGGAAACCAGGAAGCAGGAAACACAGAGTAAGATATCACCCTGCTCTCTGATCCTCCAGGGCTCCACACTCCTCTGCTAAGACTGTAGTCTCTCTTTCGTATTTTGCCCATTAGAAGATGACAAGAAGGAAGAAAAACAGCCAAATAGCATCAGAGCAAGCTAAAGTGGGCCATTCCCCAGGGCCTCGCTAATGAAATTCAAGGATTTTAGCAAGGAGAAAGGCAGCTGCAGTCCAAATGTTTTAAGAGGAACTTATAGGGCTCAAGGGCCCTAAACCTAGAAAGTACAATTGATTTTGGCTGTGTTTCTTTGTCTCTGTGGAACTGAAACCTTATTAAATCTGAAAGCCTGTATTCTCTCTGGATCCTGGACATGACAATACCTTAACCACAAATCCTTTGAAAGAGACAAATAAAGTTCATCAAATGCTCTAAAGTGATCTCAAATATTGTTGCAGCCCATTCCGCATTCAATATGTATTGTAGGACTTGTGAATTTTCACCTCCCCCACAACAATAACAACCCCTTTTTCTTTTGTGCTTATGCACTAGGACAGACTGTATTATTTTTCCTAATTATTTAAATCCCTCCCTGTAATGGGATCTAACATCTCTGCTCATTGCCATGTGACTTACAATGCCTCCCCATGAAAAATTAATAATTATTCTTCCCATTGCCTGGGCTTCCATAGGGTTTGCTTTACCAACATAACGTGAGCAGAAGTGATATGCCATCTCCAGGGAGAAGCTTTGGGGGCCACTGCAGGATTCAACCATCTTTTACTTTCTTTTCTTACAAGATCAAGAGCCTGGGTCCCAGGGACAGATGGGACAAGGTAAGCAGATCGGCAGAACTGCCAGTGACCCCAAACCAATATGTTTACATGAGCAAAGAATAAATGTATACTATTGTAAGCCACAGACATTTTTTTGTTTGTTATTGTTTTTGATTTGTTGTACTGCTATTGACTGTTTGTTATTACAGTATAACCTACAGAAAGATGATTTGTATTTAAGCCTGGTTTATATGAACAAGGAGTTTTTCTTAACAGGTCAGGTGAAGCCATACCAGAGTCACTTATAAAGGCATGACATCAAATTCATTCTCTATACTGGATCACATTTGCAAAGAAATGACTAGGGCCAGTTCAGAATTCCAGTGTTCTGCGGGCCAGGCCCAGATTTCTCATTGATTGCCTTATTAATCCAGCTAACACTGATTGTTTCAGGCCCAGAGATGCAGTATATAGCCTGTGACCCACAATCAGTAGCCTGTGGAACACCCAAATGACTTCTGATTTTTGCGCTCATCAGACTGAACTAATTCTTGAAAAGAAACTACTCATTAAAACAAAAACAACAAAAACAGAGTTCTTACAAAGGAATGATTTCCTGTAGAGAAAGCTAAAATAAACAGGGCCAAAAAACACAGTTCATATGAAATTTAAGTGTGAGCTCTAGAGCCCAGTCAGCAGTAAGCTTTAACATCTGGAATGGATCAGGTCCCAAAGCCCCATCTTAATGCATGTGCTCGTTTGTTTGTATTTGCTATGTATCCAGATTTGTTTTTATATAACAATTCCAAAAATCTATTTAAAGTATTAAACGTTAATTCAAAGCAAACCAAATATGCTGGCGCATAGGTTTGGTCCAACCAAGAGCTGAAGACAGAATCCTCCCATGCAGCAGTGTTTAACATGGGGCTTTCTGTGAGGTGAGCTTCAGGTGGAAATGCCCCTTAGCTAAATAAAGACTTGATCCAGCAGACCAGTCTTGGGTTAATTTAGGCACATAGGAGGGGATGTGGCCCTATTTCAAATAAGACAATAAACAGTGAGTGATAAGAAATGAGAGAAGCCATACAGGGATTAAAAAATTATTTCCTTGGGGTGCCTGGGTGACTCAGTCAGTTGAGCATCCAACTCTTGATTTCGGCTCAGGTTATGATTTCAGGGTCATGAGATAGAGCACCACATTGGGCTCCTCGCTGAGCACAGTCTGCTTGAGATTCTTTCTCTCCCTCTCCCCGTCTCCCCCTGCTCAGGCTCTCTCTCTCTTTCTCTAAATAAATAAAAAAATAAATAAAATCTTTAAAAATTGTTTTAAAATTATTTCCTTATGTTTTTGTTATTATGTTTCATGATTTCATAGCGTTTTATGCCTCATGAAACGTGTCTCTTCTGATATCTCCATCAGTAAACTTATCCTTTATCTAATTCTTTTAAAAATCTGCTTTTCCAAAATCAGGAATACTTGTCTAGTTTCACCTAGAAGTGTGAACCTACATGATTGCAAACTCCATCATGTCACATTCTCCTCCTTTTCTCATCTCCCCAACATCACCGTCAGAATCATCCTCAGGTTAACTTTTAGTAACCACTCACTTGTGCTCCGGGCTCTGTGCTAAGAACATTCTAATTGTTCCCCTTTGCACTGAGCATGTCTGGGTTCTTCATCTCCATCTACAAAGCCATTTCAAGGTCAAGCTTCTGCCTAACTCTTGTTTCTCTCTTCCTCTCCTTTGCGATTCCAGCCACACTAGGCTCTTCACAATTCTTTGAGTTTGTCGAGATTTTTTCTTCTCAATTCAGTCTCTAAAGCTACATTAGCACTCCCAACTGGAATCCTCCTTCTCTGGACTCTCCATTGCTAACTCCCTCTCATCCTCAGACCCAAAATGTGCCATCCTTGGGGAAGCTACCTCTGACCATCCAACTAACGTCATTAGCCCTGTTATTTTCTCCCATAGGACTGTTTCTTACCCTCAAGACACATTTCCCAACTTGAAATTACACAGTTGCATGCTTGCTTGTTTAATATCTATTTTATATACCCATCCCCTAGCATAGTGCCTGGCATCGAAATTGTTCAATAAATATTTAGAGAATGAATAGACAAATAAGTGGATGATCCCTTTTAATCCTTTTGAGAAGACTAATATTACTACTCCTATTACAGATTAGGGAAATTGCCGCTTACTGGTGTTAAATATCTTGCCCTTAATATAAGAGAGAGTTGAAGTCCTTTCTCCTGTTTCCCTGCAATATTGTGTTCATAGCAGAGAGAGCTGGCCATCCTCTTGATTCCTCTGAATAGCTTGTAGCACTCTTGATAGATGCCCTTACCTATAGCCTCTGCGTCTCACTTGTCCCATTGGGTTTATAGTCTCCCCGTGAGCATGCAACTCCTTTACATATGGCAAGGATCTGTTCTGTAAATCTCTCACACCTCCACAACTAAGCAGGGCTACCATCTCAGTCTTTTCCCTGGCTCCCACTACACCAACCAATAGTATTATTTCACCTGGAGCAATGGCATGTTTTGTCACTCCATTACAAAAGTTCAGGATGGCCAAGCAATTGTGGAAAGACCTGTGTTGACAACAGAGCTAAGAAACCAACCAAATGTTTCTAACCTCTGCCGAAACTCCAAATCCAATATGCTAAAGAATGCAAACTATTGAACATCACTCCATTTCCCCTTCTTCCTGCCATCTCTAGAAACATCTTTCTCTGAACTCAAATTAATTTCAACATGTGCTTAACTGGAAATACTCCTCAGCCTAAGCTAGTGTGTTTGCTTGCTGCAGTTACATTCCAGTTTCAGCTGTCAGAGGTTTTATTTCTTTCTCTGCCATTTGGGTTTTATTCTTAAGAACTATTCAGTGAGTCACAGCCATGAGACTAACCAGCATATCCCCTTGAGGATAACAAGTATATTCAGGCAGAACAAAAGTCATAGCCCCCTCAACCCCACCAATCCCAAGGCTGGAGCTGAATAGCTTCAAAGCCTAAAAAAACAAAAGGAAATCTTTTGTGAATTTGATTCCATCTAAAGATGTGTGGAGATGTGGGAATGCTTGGCAAGGCCAGCTGGGTGGGCTAGGGTGGAGAGTACCGGGAAGAGGAGAGGGAGGTGATAGAAGGTTCAGAGGGAAGAAAGATCTCCAGTGTTTCAGCTTGTTGTACTTCCCTACATTTCCAATGTTTAGTTCCTTCTTTAAGATTTTGAAGATTTTACCTGGAAGTTGAGTTTCATCATGTCTCACAGATTTTGATATCTATCTAGCATTTCCTCTTTGTTATTTTCTACATGGTCTTTCATTTAATTTTCTATTTCCTTCCTTAATCCAGTAACTATTTAAAAGAGAGTTTATAAATTTCCAAGTATTTGGACATTAAAAAAATTTGGGGGGGGGGGCGCCTGGGTGGCTCAGTCATTAAGCGTCTGCCTTCAGCTCAGGTCATGATCCCAGGGTCCTGGGACCAAGCCCCGCATCGGGCTCCTCTGCAGGAAGCCTGCTTCTCCCTCTCCCACTTCCCCTGCTTGTGTTCCCTCTCTCACTGTGCCTCTCTCTGCCAAATAAATAAATAAAATTTAAAAAAAAATTTTTTTATCACTAACTTCCAGTTTCATTACATTGTAAAGAGATAGGTATGTAATTTCTGCTTTGTGAATTTGCTTGGATTAGCAAGAAGTCATTTGTCATTCAATGCCACTTGCAGAATAGGTACCCACGCCCCACATTTCAGACACCAAATTTAATGTAGCTTACTTTTCTATGCCATTTATTTTTGTTTGCTTTCCACTTCTAAGAAGGAACAACTTTGCCAGAAGCCCTCCTACTTCCACAGAAGGCACTTCTCCTTCCCCTTCTCTTATGTGGTTCCCTTCCACTGACCAGAAGTCTTAGTGGGGAAAGGTCAGATGATTCAGGATTGGTTAAGGAGATTCTATTCATTTCTTTCTACATCTCATTTCGAGCCCTGGCCTTAGCATCATATAGGCTTCTAAAATAATTATTCAGCCTACTACTTGGATTCTCTGGGATTAAAAATTAAACTTTCATTACTTTTTTATGTGTCCTTCACTTAGAGTTCTGAGGGCTTAAGTCACTTATGAAATATTAATGAGAGGTGCTGCTTTTTATTCTGGAAAGATGCTTCTGCCCCATTCATTGATTTGTTCTATTCAATTTAAAAGTTCTCTTAGACAAAAACAGATGAACTAACAGTTGATCTGTTCTTGCTACACTCATTCTTTTGTTACTAGCCACATTACATCACCCATGGGCAATGTGTGTTCTAGAAGTAGAAATTTTAATTGAGAGAGATATATAAATCCAAGCATTAATGCATAAATGTGTGCTTCTTATTAAAAAAAAAAGAAAAATATAGATATGCTACACTGGGTCTGACCAATACCACATTTATTATCTTCCATAGTTAAGTTTTATTCTCAAACAAAATGTTTACAGAGCTCTCTTACTGTGCAAAAGCAAGTCTTTCAAAACTATACTACAGATGAAAAAGATATACTAGGCAATAACATCTTTATTTAAATATCTTCATTTAAAGGATATATTCACATGGCAACAAGACAACTGGAACCACATAATGAGAAGATCTAGGATTTTTAGAAGTGCATCTATTCATTCAAAAGAAAATTTCTTGTTATTATTCTCCTAGATGTCTCTAGAATTCCCTCTCAGCTTTTCATTCTTTCTAAAATTTTGGGTGGTCTTTTCTCTCTTATAAATAGAGTTAGTAAATGGCAAAGTCATCTGCTTTCTAAACCACCAATGTATCTGAAATACCATTATTTTTTTTTATTCCTTTGCTTAAATATTCACTTTTTTCCCTTTTAAAAATGAAATCACCATTTCAGGGAGCAATATATTGAGTCATAATAATGCCATTTGAATATGATTCCAGAATCACTTTCTTCCATACCCACTGTCTGAAGGACATGAAAAGAAGTAGATGTACTTTAAAAAAAATGGGCTTAGTTCACAAACCATCCCAATAGATAGATATGATGTATTAGCAAGAAATTGGTGGAAGTCAGCATATGTCTATCTAGAATCCCATGTAGGTACATCTAAATCCTATTCTGACAAAAACTAGAGTTTGATCTTTGTGACCTCAATTTCCTCATTTGTAAAAATTAAGGATTTAAATTAGACAACCTCTCAGGCCCTTGTTGGTGCTAAAATTCTGCAAATTGATTGTATTCCTTTTAGGATGGTCAAGGACCTAATAGAAAATCGTTTCAATTATTCTAATCACTATATATGTCCTGTCCTTCTAATAGAGCTCTTATATTTTCTCCATCAACAACCCCTGAGGGAAATTTGATAAAGATTTTATGGGTGTGTGTGCACATCAGAATGTCAATACTTCAATGGCCAACTTCAAGGCAGAAGTTGGATATTTGGCCTAGGAAAACCTTGCATTTTTATAATGTTTTTAATTCTTCAAGCTTCTTTTATCATTCACTGCCTTGATTTACATTCACAAAGTTTGAAGGAATAGGTAGGGCATCTTGTGGAAGAAGGAACTGAAGCATCCAGATAAAAAACTGTCCAAGGTTATACAGTCATTAAATGACTGGACAAAAATAAGCAATAATAAATTAACAACAATAAATTAACTCAAATCCCATTCTGGCCACATAACATTCTTCCACTCTGTTTCACAAAATTAAATGTTTCAATGCTTTTTTATTATTTTTTAATAATAATATTTCACAATGATTCAGAGTTCATGTAACTTCTTATTGAAATTCAATTAGAATGTAGTTCAAGGGCAGAGAGGGAATATCATTCCAGATGCTTTGATGACACCTTGGAGCCATTAGAACCCCACATAGCACCTAATAGAAAGGTACTCAGATTTCCCTAAAAATTAGAGTTACAGTTTTGCCTGTCTGAGAAAAGCATTGTGCCTGGTTCCATGCTATAGTCCTGTGACCAGGGAGCCAGATATGGAATTGGGAAACTCACAAGAGCTTCTTTCCTATGGAAGGTGAGCCACCTTTTGTGGTCATAGCTACACAATTGTGTTTCTGTTCTTATCAGAGAACAGTACAACTGGAATTTCCAGCTCCCCTACTCCCCAAACATGTAACCACAGGCAAGTGACAATTTCTCTGGGCCTCAGTTTCCTCATATCAAAATAGGAATAATAATGGTTTTTGTGAAGATTCAATGAACTAACTCATGTCAAACATGTACTACATCCAACAGACAGTAGAAAGACAGTAATCGTTAACTACTTAATGTATTACAGTATTTTAAAGTCTTAGAATAGCACCTGGTGCATAGTAAGTACTCTCTAAGTGTGAGCTATTTTTTTACTGTTCTTAAAGTAAAAAAATAGATGTTGGAAATTAAATTTTTATTTACATAAAAATATCTAAATTGCTCCATAGTATAAAACTTTAATGTATTTTGTGGGATATTTTGGAAAACATAAACTGAATGAATATACACATTAACCTCACCATCTGAGACAAAAATCTCTGGATTGGGTGATGGGTATTAAAGAGAGCACGTTCTGCCTGGAGCACTGGGTGTTATACGCAAACAATGAATCATGGAACACTACATCAAAAACTAATGATGTATGGTGATTAACGTAACATAATAATAAAAAAAATATATATTGCTGAATCCAGAGAGGCAGTTCAAGATGACAACATAGCAAGATCCTGAACTTAACTCTTCCTATGAACACAACAAATCTACAGCTACATATAGAAAAATTCCCTCTGAAAAAGACCTGAAAACTACCTGCACAAGCTTCTCCACAACAAAGGATAAAAGGGCCACACCAAAATGGGAAGGAGAGGCAGAGATTCATTTGCTGATCTTAAAGCATCTGCCAGAAGAGTAGGAACCTATAGGGATTCCCTCTGGGGATGGAGACACTGGCAGTTACCATTTTGGCATTCTCCCTCTAACCTGCTAGTGGTGGCAGGCATGCCCAGCTTTTATGTGCTGTACTCCATGACCCCATCTAAGCTGGCCAAGCAAGTACCCCATTCCTATGCACCTCTACACTGCAGCCCACCAGCTGGGAGAGCACCCCACCTCCATGTGCCACTCCACCTTAACCTTGCCAGTGACAACCTAGTGAGTGCCCCAGCCCTGCATGCTGCTTCACAGTGGCACCACCAAAGCCAGCCAGCCAACACAGTCTACACAAAGAATGCCCTGTGAGCATCTGGTTCTGGGGGCCAAGGAGGATTATGCCTGCATCCTATGGGTCTGAAACAAATGGAGAGAAAATTCTTGGCAGGCTACCACCCCCAGGGTACTGCACAGACAGCAAACTAGAACACATTCCCAGTCTTGCTGTGGAAAAGTCCTATCTACCTGACATGGAGTTTTGGCCTGGGGAGCAGACTTCAGGATAACCACATATGTAAAGGCTATAGAAGTGCTGTCAGGAAGCATAAGGTGGGGGATACCATCTTTCTTACTTGATCTTGCTATAGCTCACCCATACCTCTCAGAAAAAAGTTCATACACTCGTCTGAAGCCTTGACATTTGCAACTGTTGCTAAGGGGACACATCTAGATCACTTGGACTAGAGCCAGCAGTGTCCAAGGTCCCACAGGACTGTATATATTTGCATACCTTAAAAGCTGCTGGCTGAGGGTCTAGCTTCTAATTAGGCTGAAACTAGGTGCTGACTGAGATCCACCCCCTCTGGAACACTCACAGGTCTTGGCACACCCTCAACACCTGGGACCTACCAAGAAAAAGTCAGGCTGCTTAGCCAATCACAAAGGTTTAAAAGACAACAATGGCTTAGGGCAAGGTTAAATGATAAGGTTTATCTCCTACACAAGATCACCCATCCAAGACTGGGAAAACAGCTGTTATACCTTATACATAGAAAGAAACACAGAGAGATAAGCAAAATGAGGAGACAGAAGGATATGTTTCAAATGAAAGAATAAGATAAAACTCCAGGAGGGGAAATACCTTAAAAAAACAAAGATAAATAATTTACCTGATACAGAGTTCAAAGTATGGCCCTCTGAAGAAGAATGAATGAACATAATGCAAACTTCAACAAAGATATAGAAAATATGGGGAGAAAGTACCAAACTGAAGCCACAGAAATGAAAAACATAATAACTGTTCTGAAAAATATACTAGGAGGGTTCAACAGCAGATGAGATCAAGCAAAAGACAGAATCAGTGAGCTGGAAGACAGGGCAGTGGAACTCATCCAAACAGAGCAGCAAAAAGAAAAAAAAATTAATAATAAAGATAGCTTAAGGAGCATATAGGACATCATCAAACAGAATAACATTCACATTATAGAGGTTCCACAGGGAGGAGAGAGAGAGAGAAAAGAGCAGAAAACTTCTTTTCAGAAATAATGGCTGAAAAATCCCTAACTGGGGATCCCTAACCAGATCCAGGAAGCCCAGAGAGTTCCATAGAAAATGAGCTCAGAGAGATCCACACTAACATACTTTATAATTAAAATGTCAAAAAATAAAGAGATTAAAAGCAGCAAGAGAAAACCAACTTGTTATGTACAAGAAAACAACCATAAGACTACTAGCAGATTTCTCAGCAAAAACTTTGCAAGCAACAATAAAAGGCATGATATGTCCAAAATGCTAAAAGCAAACAACTTCCAACCAAAAATACTTTACCCAGCAAGGTTATCATTCAACAAAGAACTTTCCAGATAAACAAAAGCTAAAGGAGTTGACTGACACTAAGCCAGTTTACAAGAAATATTAAAGTGACTTCTTTAAGCTAAAAAAAGGGCACTTATCAGTTACCAGAAAAAATTATGCAAAACCTCACTGGTAAAGGTAAATATACAGTAAAGGTAGTAGACTAATCACTTATAAAACTAGTGAGAAGATTAAAAGACAAAAGTAATAAAAAAACAACTACAATAATTATTGAAGGGATACACAAAATAAAAAGATGTAAAATCAAAAACATAGAATGACATCAAAACATCAAAAACATAAAATGTAGTGGGGTAGTAAAAATGTAGAATTTTAGAATGTGCTACCAACTTAAATTGTTATAAATATAGGCTGTTATATATGAGCCTCATAGTAACCACAAAGCAAAACCCTATACTAGATACACAAAAGGTAGTGGGAAAGGAATCTAAGCATAACACTATAGAAAGTCATCAAACCACGAGGAAAAAAGGATATAAGGAAAAACCAATAGAAGGAAAGAGGAACAGAGAGGAACTACAAAACACACAGAAAACAATAAATAAAGTGACAATAAGTACGTACTTACCAATAATTACTTTAAATGTAAATATACTAAATTCTCCAATCAAAAGACATTGAGGGGCTGAATGCATTAAAAAAAAAAAAGACCCATCTATATGCTACCTACAAGATGTAAGGACACACATGGATTGCAAGTGAAGTGATGGAAAAAGATATTTCATACAAATGGAAACCAAACAAAAGCTGAGGTAGCTATACTGATGAAATAAAAGATATCCAAATTGGAAAGGAAGAAGTAAAACAGCCACTATTTGCAGAAGACATGATTTTATATAGAGAAAATTCTATATGTTACACCAAAAAACTGTTAGAGCTAATAAATTCAGTAAAGCTGTAGGGTGCAAAATCAATATACAAAAATATGTTGCATTTTTATACACTAATAACAAATAATCAGAAAGGGAAATTAAGAAAACAATACCTGGTACAATTGCATCAAAAAGAATAAAATACCTAGGAAAGAATTTAACCAAGTAAAAGACCTATACATTGAAAACTATAAGACATTGATGAAAGAAATTGAAGGAGACACAAATAAATGGAAAGATATTCTGTGCTCATAGGTTGGGAAACTTAATATTGTTAAATTGTCCAGGTTACCCAAAGCAATCTACAGATTCAATGCAACCCCTATCAAAATTCCAATGGCATTTTTCATAATTTGTAGGGAACCACAAAAGATTCTGTATAGCCAAAGCCATCCTGTGAAAGAAGAAAGCTGTAGACTCCCCTATTTCAAACTACACTACAAAGCTAGAGTAATCAAAACAGCATAGTATTACAATAGAAACAGACACACAGATCAATGAAAAAGAACAGAAAACTCAGAGATAAACCCAACTACATATGGTCAGTTAATTTACAATGAAGGAGGAAAGAATATACAATGGGGAAAGGAAATCTCTTCAATAAATGGCGTTGAGAAAACTGGACAATCCCATGCAAAAGAATAGAACTAGATCACTATCTTACACCATACACAAAATTAACTCAAAATGGATTAAAGACTTGGTGTAAGACCAGAAACCACACAGACTAGAAGAAAACATAGGAAGAAAGCTCTTTGACATTGGTGTTAGCAATAACTTTTTGGATCTGACTCCAGAAGCAATGGCAGCAAAAGCAAAAATTAACAAATGAGACTACATCAAACTAAAAAGTTTCTGCGAAGTGAAGGAAACCATCAACACAACAAAAAGGCAACATGATGAATGGGAGAAGATATTTGCAAATCATACATTAAATAAATAGTTAACATCCAAAATATACAAAGAAATCATACAACTCAATAGCAACAAAAAACAATCCAATTTAAAAATGGGCAGAGGATCTGAGTAGACATTTTTCCAAAGAAAATATACGGATGGCCAACAGGCACATGATAAGATGCTCAACATCTCTAATATGAGGGTGATGCAAATCAAAACCATGAGATATCACCTCACACCCGTGGGAATAGCTATTGTCAAAAAGACAAAAAATAACAAATTTGGCAAAGATTTGGTTAAAAGGGAACCCTTGTGCACTGTTGGTGGGCGTGTAACCACTATTGAAAACTATATGAAAGTTCCTCAAAAAATTGAAAATAAAACTACAATATGATCCAGCAATTCCACTTCTTACTATTTAACCAAAGAAAAAGAAACCACTAATTTAAAAAGATATATGCACTCCTATGTTCATTGCAGCATTATTTACAATACCCAAGATATGGAAACAACCTACGTATCCACTGATCAATGAATGGATAAAGATGTGTTATGTGTGTATATATAATGGAATATTACACAGCTATGAAAAAAGAATGAAATCTTGCTATCTGCAACATGGATGGACCTCATGAGGGTTATGCTACAAACTTTCAGTCATAAAATAAATAAGTCATGGGGATGCAATGTACAACATGGGGTCTATAATCAACAATTCTGTATTGCAAATTTACAAGTTGCTATAAAGGTAAATCTTAGAAGTTCTCATCACAAGAAAAAAATTGTTACTTTGTATGGCTACAAATCAGTAAATACACTTAATGTGGTGATCATTATGCAATGTATACAAATGTTGAATCATAATGTTGTACACTTGAAACCAATGTAATGTGTATCTCAACTAAGCTAAATATTAATAAATATTACTGTGGCCCCATGGTCAATGTACTTCATTTTTCAGCTAAGTCCAGATCTTACACTAAAATTCTTTGTTTCTCCACTATATATATATCAAGGAGGGAAGAGGGCAAGAGGCTACATAGGTTTTTCCTGGAAAAATAAATTAGGTCTAACTCACATGAACAAACAAAATTGTCAATGCCTCTCTGAGTTTATATAAAATGACTGCACCCAACAAAAAGTGTTTTGTCTCTCTTGCTCAACACTTTAATTTGTGGCTTGACCAATAATTAAGCAAAAGAAATACCAAGCCAGACAGACAAAACTGCCTTTTTGTTTCAGATATTCTTCATTTTACAATCATTACACACATTTAAATCAGAGTTAAAATTTTTGAAAGAGAGCAAGCAGGGCTAATGAAAGAAAAAAACCTATACTCCAAAACAATAGTCATCCAATGCTTTATCTTAATTCTCTGCCACTGAATAGCAAATCCTTTTACTTTTCTGGGCTGAGTTTTCTGGACAATCTATGAAAACTATGTCTTATTAGTAAATTTTATTAGTCTTACTTATTTGCATTCACCTCAGTTATTAAGGATCGGTTTCATAGCTTGTGATTTAGCATTATTATGAGTTCCTAGCCTCAGCTTTCATTTTTGTCCTTTGCTATTTCATTACCAATCTCCTGTATCACCATCTATAGATCTATTTTTGGCAAATTCTTTCATGCTCTCTAGAACAGTTGTTCTCAGACTCTAGCCTGAGTCAGAATGACCCAGGGGAGGAAAGGGGCTTGTTAAAACACAGGTTGCTGAGCATACCTCCAGAGGTTCTGATGCAGTAGGTCTGGGATAGGGTACAGAACTGTATTTCTAATACCCAGATCATCCAGGAAATCCACATGCTGCTGGCCCTACAACGACTACACTATAGAATATAAAAATGTTGATTAACGTCATGTAAGGGTATAGTCAAAGTTCGAGTAGTCAAAGTTACCTCCATGTAACTCTGGGAACAGCCGCTCTGGCCTTCCAGCTCCACATGGGTGAAGTTGACCTGTATTTGTTCTCCCAGGGGCTGTGTTATAAGATAGATACACTGTCTGCTATGAGTGAAAGGTCCGGACAAGTCAGAGGAGAGAAGACCCTCTGGGTCTGTGTAGTTTCCTCCACAATGCAGGTCCGCTAAAGAGAACAGGGAAGTGAAGGGAAAGGTCCTGTGAATGGCCATTCCTGTGACCCTCAGGCATTAAATACAATTTTTAAAAGTTGACACATATACACATACAATCATATACCCACTTTATGCACCCTGTACAGACTTATGTCTCTAAGTATATTTTCAGGTTGATGTGTGCTTGTGGACATCCATGTAGTGCCTAAAGAAATAGATTCAGACATGTGTGATCTAACTTCCCATCTAACATCATCTTCTACAAATTGCTTTTTAAAAACCTTTATGCTCGGGGCGCCTGGGTGGCTCAGTCGTTAAGCGTCTGCCTTCGGCTCAGGTCATGATCCCAGGGTCCTGGGATCGAGCCCCGCATCGGGATCCCTGCTCCGCGGGAAGCCTGCTTCTCCCTCTCCCACTCCCCCTGCTTGTGTTCCCCCTCTCGCTGTGTCTCTCTCTGTCAAATAAATAAATAAAATCTTTAAAAACCTTTATGCTCTCCTTCATTCCAAAAAAGATTTGAAGCAGCTTATGAAATACATGTGACAAAATAAAATATATAACTAGGAAAAGGAATCTAACTAAAGGATGAACATAGAATAGCGGGATGTGCTCAAGGGAAAGTTGACATGCACAGAAAACGGGTTTGGACTCCACAGTCTACAAGAAGGTTGGCTCTAGATTCAGCCTGAAGCCAGGGTAAATGAAGAAAAGGGACCTGTGAAAAGATGTTCATGGTTACTTTTCCTGATATTGAGACCTGAAAGGTGTTTTTCCTGTGAATTCTCATCAGGGCCCAATGATGTATGTTTAGAACAAAAGCCCTAAAGTAAAAATCATAGAGTATTTTATTGTTTATCATTGGTCTGTTGGTTTGTTTTAAGGTGTCAATACAGGCTATAAGCATAAAGGCATGGCAGTGTCCTTCACATTCATATGCTGCTCTCAACGATCAGGTTACTTACACGGTGATGTTAAGTAGGTGACATGGAAGCCGTGGTCGTTAATCTGGTTGTCAGAATGAAAATGAACTCTGGCAAAGGGGCCTGTAGTCTGGAATGGTGGGACAGAAAGAGTGGTACAGAATTTCCCAAGAACCGGGTCCTGATACAAAGGACCATCTCGAATCTAAAACAAAAAAAAAGAGAATCATTAAGCCCAGAATGGTCAGATTTTGACAAACCCACTCATTTTGTATATTAACTTCAGAAAACTGATCATTTCAAACTGATGGCTCTCAGAGGTTTTCCCATCACATACAGATCCAATACTCAGTCAGCATTCACTGAAGGGGAAGTCACCTTCTCCCATCATCCCTGATGCCTTGTCTTCTGTCTAAATTTTAATGCCAAGGCTAGATGTATACTTTGAAATTTTCTCATGAATCTTTCTCAATGTTTTCTTTCCTTGGTTTCCACCCCCCCCCAGATGTTTGTTTTGAAATAATAAATTCCTAGTAATTGAGATGGAGAAAATGAATATATGCAAAGAAAATGCAAGAAGGAATACCAGCAATGTCGACTGATTCACAACTTGGTCCAGGTATTCAGAAGGATCAGAGGTGGAAAGGAAGTGAAGTCAGGGTGACACAACATAGAGACAGTTTAATGTGTTTTAGAAGTGCAATCCTAATAGTAACTAAGTACCGTGATAATGACCATATGACCTAAGAAATCCTTTTTAATTGTTGGTTTTTAATCTCTTAATCACGTTAACCTCTCTGTGATTCTGTTGTAACTACAAATTCTATACTACATAGAACACCAAACATCAGTGAACAAAGTACTATTTAACATGGCCAATTTGGTCCACTCAAATTACTTTTTCTATTGGCAGCAAAGTTACAGGACAGCATTTCTTTATTCCTATATTTAACTAGTTCCTTGAAATATTGTTGAGAAATGAGAGGCATTTCAATATTATCAGAATGATTGATACTTTCTATTTTACATATACCCAGGAATTATGTAGGAATGAAAAAAAAGCCTCTAATTTAAATTTGATGGAACTCATTGAAATTAATTTCAAAAAAAAAAAATCCATGCTACTGGCAACATTTAAGAGATTATGTTGCTGAGATTTTCCAGGGAGAGGTAGATTTTTCCAGTCATTCCCAAAGGTTTCGAATCCATTACAACTGCTAAATTACTAATGACTTTAACTTGTGGGGATCCCTGTTTGACAGCCGCACCTTTCTATCCTTTATGAATAATTCCATAGCACTCCATTCTTCTCTAATGGACTTGGAAAAGCATATTGTCTTTTATCACTACTGCAAGGACTACTAAGATTTATGGTGACAAACAAGACAGGAGCAACATAAGAACTCAATCTTCTCAATGATCTTTTCAGTCTACAAATGCAGAGCAACATTTCTGATATACCTATATGCTCATGGCCTTTGAATATAACAGCCTTTTTTTCTTCCTCTATATTTTAATCTTTTACTAATGGTAAGCAAGAGGGGCATAGATTGACCCTCTTCTCCCAATGACAATTATCAATATATTCTAAGTTCACCCTCTAGCAATCCATTTCAACACAATTGCTATTATTTTTCTTCATGGAGCACTGTAGTTAGCTTGTGAAATAATGGGTCAGGTTATCATAGACAACTGAAGCCTTGATTCTGCATTGGAAAAGATAACCATTACTGAGTGTTTCTTTTGTTAATTCTTTCCTTCCCTCCTTAGGGGACTGGGCTCCAGGAAATGACAGGGAACAGTAAGGCGGTCTATTTCCCAGCTTCAGACGAAACCCAGAAGAAGCAACAAGCTGGCACAATTAAGAATAAAGAATTAGCAAGACTTAAGACAACAGCTACCTATTAAAGACTATATCTAACTGTTGCTAGGAAATTGTAGTCATACACAGGTATCATCAAACCATAGTTCCCTGAGTTCTAATCATATCATGGTATGTTCTATCTAAATATGATTGCTTACCTCAAGATAATCTTTGCTGCAATCAACATGGTGCTCCAGACTCAAGGTCCCAAAAGTAAATGTTAACAAGAGTCCAGGACTGGTTATTACTTTCCAGATACAATCTCTTCCTGGAGGATAGTTTCCAGGATATCCCGGAGACTTAATAGAACCATACGTACCTGTCAGTACACCTCCACACTCTAAAATAAGAGGAAAAAATAACTTTACATTTGTATACAAGTTATAATTTATGTAGAGTTATCATAGCTTTTACTGCCAGAGGACAAGCTTTGTTGGAATAAATGTGTACAGTATGGGATGCCCTCATAGACTAAACAAGGCTTTCAGTTTTCCAGTCTGACACCGTTCTAAATCTAGGAATATTAGTAGATAAATAAATGAGTCACTCATGCATTGAGCTCTGTGCTTATCAGCTATCACATAGTGATAATGATTTTAAAACACAGTGCTGAACTGTCTGAGGGATGAGATAATAGATATATTTTTTTCACTTTGAAAGAGATTAATTTCTGAATAACTTTTTTAAACTTCTGGTTCTTAAAAAGTTCTTCTTAACTCTTAAAAAGTTCTGGAACTTCTGTTACCCTTATGTCTTTCAACGAACCAGATTATTTTATACATTAGAATAGTTAAGTGCTACATAATTCATTTGAGAAGATTTTTCAACGCTATGATATAGTTAAACTCTTCATTTTATAAGTGAATAAATTCAAATGTCTATGGGTGGTTGAGCCACTTGCCCTGCCCAGGAATGGAGTGAGGGAAAGGCAGAGCCAGGCTTTGTGACACCCACTCCACTACCACTCCATTAATTACTCCCCACCGGCCCCCTAAAGTTGTATATCAGTGACTGAAAGAATCTTTTCTTTAATGATATTCACATTTATTTAACAAAGAAGCTGTGATGGGTTATAAGAAACACTATCCAACATCACTCATCGTCAGGGAAATACAAATCAAAACCACAATGAGATACCACCTCACACCTGTCAGAATGGCTAAAATTAACAATACAAGAAACAAGAGGTGCTGGTGAGGATGCAGAGAAAGGGGAACGCTCTTACACTGTTGGTGGGAACACAAACTGGTACAGCCACTCTGGAGAATAATATGGAGGTCCCACAAAAAGTTAAAAATAGAACTACCCTACAATCCAGCAATTGCACTACTATTTACCCAAAGGGTACAAAAATACAGATTCAAAGGGGTACATGCACCTGATGTTTATAGCAGCATTATCAACAATAGCCAAACTATGAAAAGAGCCCAAATGTCCATCAACTGATGAATGGATAAAAAATGTAGTATATATACACAATGGAATACTTAGCCATCCAAAAGAATGAAATCTTGCCATTTGTGATGATGTGGATAGAGCTAGAGTGTATTATGCTAAGTGAAATAAGTCAGTCAGAGAAAGACAAATACCTTATGATTTCACTCATGTGGAATTTAAGAAACAAAATAGATGAACGTATGGGAAGGGGAAAAAAGAAAAAAAAAAAAAAAAAGGGAGAGAGAGGGAAACAAACCATAAGAGACACTTAAAGATAGAGAACAAGCTAAGGGTTGATGGAGGGAGGTGGGTGGGGGATGGGCTAGATGGGGGATGGGTATGAAGGAGGGCACTTGTTGTGATGAGCACTGGGTGTTGTATGTAAGTGATGAATCACTGAATTCTACTCCATAAACCAATACTGCACTGTATATTAACTAATTAGAATTTAAATAAAAACTTTGAAAAAGAAATACTACTGTAAAGTTGAAAAATAGAGATGCTAAATAAAAATCTAGGCTGAACTGAATATAAATTAGAAAAAAATAAAATAAGGTGACATTTCAGATATGCAAGATATATGATTTACATAGCTATGCAGGTTGCTTAGACAAGTCTTTCTGCCAAGGTAGAAAGTGAAACAAATTAGTAACATGATTTTCACTGTTCCTAATAAGAAAACATCTCTGTTGCTCAGAGGAAGAGAAGTTTCATAAAATTTAGTAGTTAAATTATTATATGGATAAAAAAATTACAATACCATAAACAAAGTAAAATGTTAATGATGAGCTGGGAAAAAAATTCAATACATAATACAAAGAATTAACACCTCTGATATATGAAGAGCTTCTAAAAAATAGAGACATAAACAAAGAGTTCACTGGAAGAAATTCAAATGTCCTTTATACTTGGAAAAGATGTTCAGTCTCACTCATAACAAGGGGCATACAAATAAAAACTTTGCTGAGATACCATTTCTTCCTCTCAGAATGATACATATCCAGAATACTGAAAACAAGTGATCAGTGGTGCTGTGGAGAAATAGGCACTCTCATATATCGCTGATGGAAATACAAGGTAGTACAACTCTTACAGAAGAGATTATGGCAATGTCTAGCAAAAACGTAGACATTTATTTTTTGACCAAGTAATCACACTTTTAGAAATCTATCCCAAAGATACATTGGCAAAAATGCAATAAGACAAATTCTCAAGGACTCTGTTGTAGTACAATTTGGAATTCCAAAAGACTGAAAACAAGCCAAATACTTATCAAGAGAGGACTGAGTGAAAAGACAATGAATGAGATATCCACGTAATGCACGCTATGCTTTAGTCATGGAGAAGTCTCTAGGATATATCAAGTGAAAAAGCAAACTACAAAGCAGTACGTATTATATCCTACCTTTTTTTAAAAAGCGGGAAATATGATCATATGTGATTATCTGCTTATATTTTTTAAATGGAAGGGTAAATCAAAAACGAATAAAAATTGTTTCCTTTGGGAGAAGAAAGGAACAAGACAGAAGGGACAGGGATGAAAGTTAGACTTCTCCAAATTTACCATGAATTTTGATATGGCTTTGGAACTATGAATATGTTTTACATAATTTAAAGCAAAATTCAGTAAAAATGAAAAAGTGAAACCTTTGAAATCACAAGCAAAATGAAACAAAATGAAATAACTGTTGAGCTAACAGTTCAAACATGGAGAGGAGAAATACTCCAGGATGCTTTAAAACACTGTAAAATTTGATTACAGAGCTCGAGTGAAACATACATTAAGTACGAAAAGAATAGCCAAGGAATACTAAATGGATTTCAGTTATTATATTATTAGTAATAATATTGGTATTGTTATTTTGAAAATTCATACAGTAGGATTAAGTACATAAGGTAATAGGTTAATGTCACTAGGAACCAGGATTTTTCATGAAATGAGAAGAGGTACAAATATCAAATTTAAAACCTTTAATTTCAATATGCAAATATATTGGAATATCACTAAGAATACATGATATACTTTTTCTTCAAAACTAATAAAAATAGGGGTGCCTGGGTGGCTTAGTTGGTTGAGTGTCTGACTCTTGATCTCAGCTCAGGTCTTAATCTCAGGGTTGTGAGTTTGAGCCGCACACTGGGCTCCATGCTGGGCATGGAGCCTACTTAAAAAATAATAATATTTAAAAAAAAATTCTAGTTCCTTCCACTGAAAGATCTAGAGACTTTCTTCAACCTAGTAGCAATAACCACTCCTACCAGCCAGATTATGGAATCTAAATACAATTTCCCATTAGAGGAGTATGAACTCCTGGAATATCCTTCAGAGCAGAAAGTGAGGAAGTTTCCAAAGGTAACCAGAATTGAGTCAAAGAGGCTCAGAAACTAACTTGAAGAGTTTTCCCACTAGCCAAATATGGAACATTTTAACATAAAAAAAGCCTAGAATCGATTATATCAAATATGATAAAATATGAGTTCATTTTTGGTGCTAAAACCAAAACAAAATAAAAAGAGTAATAAGTAATTGTTCATTCTGGAGAAAACTAGAAAATCAAGTCATTAATTTGAATACTGGAGAAAAATAGGGGGAAGAATCAAGCATTTATCCTACCTTTCCTAACTGATCTCTATGTGAGAGTAACCAAATAGTTGACATGGGAAAGGTCTACTCCACTGAAGAACACCAGAGAGTAAATAAAGAATAACTGATAAAATTCAACTTTCATCACCTTGAAAACCCCACTTAATCTAAACAATGAACCTATGGGTTGCTAAGACCATTAGAGAAAGGGCAAAAGAGAAGCTTTTTAATGGAAAGATTAACCTGAAAAAATCAAAACACTCTCATCAATGTTGCAGTCATTATAGGGAGGCAAACAGACATCAAGTACCTCCTAATGTGATCATTTTTGTCCCCCTAAACATAAAACTGAATTTGATCAAACCATTCTAGCAAAATCTAGAATATGGGATAATCTATAAGATACACAACAGTGTCTGTAACAAATGTGAGCAATGGCTGATATTTTGTAATAATAAGGAATTATTGTTTGTATAGTTTTTATTGTCTCCAGGCATTGAGAAGCAAACAGTGAAGGACTGTGATCCTTGAGGGGAGGGAAGCACACGTGGTGAGTCCCATGTTCAGCCAAGTATATTCTCCCTATGTGCCTTTCCCAAATTGCAGTGCAGGGCAGTAGAGTCCAAGGAGCAGCAATACTCCTGCTGGGTGAAAGAAACAAAACTCAGAATTTTGGGGCTCCTAGAGTGGTTGGGACTTTGGAATAAAGGTACTATAGTGAAGACAGGTACATGGCCATAACACCCAAAAAATTCGTAAGAGGTTCCTTGGGCCCTTAGCTGAGTCTTAAGCTGCATGTACCCAGGGTAAGACTACATTATAAAGTATGAGAGCTATGAGACATAGTCAAAATCTCCAACATATGTATAATCTGAGCTCCAGAGGGAGAGGAGAAAGGAAAAATGACAGAAGCAGAGGAGGAAAACCATGAGATAATCTCAATAGATTTAGAAAAAGTATTTAATATATTTCAACATTCATTCATGATAAAAATTCTTGACAAGCTAGGAATAAAAGGTGAGATGGTTTAAAAACATTCATAAAATCTTTGATACTTCTTCAATTGAGGTGGGGTCTGTGTCTCCTCCCCTTGAATCTGGGTGGGTTTAAGAGTGCTTCAACCAAATAAAAGTATGGCAGAAATAACACAACATGACTTCCAAGGATAGGTCCAAAAAAGCCATGCAGCATCTGCCTGGGTCTGTTGTAAGGCTTATTCTAAGAAAAAAACCAAGTGCCATGAAAGAAGATCCACTACCCTAAGACCACCATCAGAGAGGGGCTACATGGAAGCATTCAGGTCAACAGCCTGGTTCAACTCTAATCCAAAGGCCAGCATCAACTGAGTGAGTCATCTTGGGTTTCCAGCCTAGCTGAGCCTATAGATGACTACAGTTCCAGCCAACATCTGATTGTAACTGCTTGACAGATCAAACGATAATTGGGCCCTTTCCAAATTCCTGGTCCACAAAATCAGAAACATAATAAAATGATTAATGTTCTACAACACTAAATTTGTGGGTAATCTGTATACAGCAATAGTAATTTGGAGTGAACTTCCTTCATCTGATAAGAGTTATCTACAAAAATTTATATCTAAAAATTATATTCAATGGTTAAATACTGAACGAAATGTCCCCATGAGGTTGGGAACAAGAAAACGATGCCCACTCCACCACTTTTGTTCAGCATGGTACTGGATGTCCTAGCCAGGCAATAAATAAGTTGAGGAAAAGAAAGAAATGATAGTTACAAAGATTGGAAAGGAAGATGTTAAAAGGAAAACCACAGGCCCCAAACAGTGTCACTTAGGCCAAGTCCCCAAATATGGGCTTAATACCTAATCTAATTGTACTTTCAACCTCCCCCAGAAATGTAATCTTAACCTGTTAGTCAGGAATTTTCCATTTAGGGCCAATGAGTCTGCCACATGGGCTCTCTCCATCCCCCAAAAGAAGATGAGGTAATCTACAGGATTAGACCCCTCTCTCTTCCCCTTAAGGGAAGACCTTGGCTGGAACAATCTTTTGTGGGGCAATAATTTCTTGCCCCACCCTCCTTCCTATAAAAACTTTTCATTTCATACAACTCCTCAGGGCTCCCCTCTGTTTGCTAGATGGGATGTTGCCCCATTAATGTGTTGTTTAATAAAACCAATTAGATGTTCAAATTTACTCCATTAAATTTTGTTTCTTAAAAAAGAAAAGCAAGCTTTACTCACAGATAACATAACTGTGGATGTAGAGAAATCCAAAAGAATCTACCCAAAAAAAGCTATTAGAATTGATTAATGATTTTAGCAATGTGGTTGGATTCAAAATCAAATATTTTTTAAATATGTCATATTTCTATATACTAACAACACATAAAAATGACATTTTAGAAAAATAATATCATTTACATTGTACAAAATATCAAATATCTAGAAAAAACAACAAAATATGTAGAATAAACACTGGAATATATAAATCATTGTTAAGATAAATTAAAAGAGAGCTAAATAAATACAGAGATAGTCCATGTTCATAAATTGACAGGGCCAATATTTTTAAGAAGTCATTTCTTCCCAAGTTAGAGATTCAAGACAATGCCAACAAAATCCCAGCAGATTTTGGGGGGAAATTAAGAAACTGATTCTAAAATTTATAAGAAAATGTAAAGGATCTAGCATATTTTAAAAGATCCAAGTTACAGGATTTACACAACCAGATTTCAAGCTTCAGTAGTTAGTTAAGCCAATGCAGCACAAGGACAGATAAATAACCAATAGAAAAGCAGAGAAATTCTAGAAATAGATGCACAGATTTATTGATGAATGAATTGGAGGTTCAGTACTGTTCTATCTGCTTTTTTACCTGTTTAAAAATTGTATAGTAAAAAGCCAAAAAAAATAAAAGTAGAGCCCCACAAGACCAAATAACAACAAAAGAACAAATTATCAAATGGTCATTAAGATAAGGAATACTAATGAAGGAACAACAATGTAGTCAACAACATCCCTGCAGTAATTTATTAGTAGAGTTTATAAGAATGCTGTTTGGTAATTTCATAAGGGATCCATTAAGACTCATGGTTTTTAATCTTTTTTGTTCATCCAAATTTTGTTATCTCCGAACACAAAATGGAATTCCAATTCATTTTAGATTTATTTGATATTTAAAGAATTACAAAAGTATGATATAATCCCTGGATCTCAAAACATTTAATGTTATCCACAAGTCTAACATTAATGAAGAAAACTTAATAATCTCAAGATTTTGCTTGATTTTTCTTCATGTTTACACGTACCTGGTTGCTGTGTTTCCCATCTTATTGTAAAGCCTCTCTCACTTCTGAAATGTTCAGAATGGAGATGAAAATAGAGGGCATTGTCACTACTGAGGAGTTCATGAGGGAGAATGGAGCCACAGAATCTTCCAAGTTGGAGCGCTGCAGAGGAATCTCCATCATGAATCTGAAGAAACTCGTGTGGACAATTGCTCACTGATTCTAACCGGAAAAAAGTGAAAGTGATACGCAGCACCTAAAAATGTAAAGGTCACAACATATTGTTTTTCATTTCCATATTAATTCTAAAGCGTTTCTCCCACTAATTAGGAAGCATTCATAGTAAGTCACCTTTCAAGAGGCATATCTATAATTTCCCAGTTATCCACAAATACATATGACAAATCTACATCTTCAATAACTTGTGTTAAAAATTGCTTAGGCTTCAGCTAATATCAAAATATATCAAAAACCTTAATGTTAATGAAATAGATTTTTAACAGCTTTATTGAGGTGTAATTGGTATACAAAGAACTGAACATATTAAATGTGTACGAATTGATGAGTTTTTGGACGTATGCTAACACCTCTGATGTCATTATCACCATCAGTGTAATAGGCATATCCAACAGCTCCCAGAATTTCCTTGCGTCTCTCTTTTCTTCTTTTAGTGGTAAGAATACAACATGCGATCACTGTCTTAACAAATGTTGAAGTGCACCATACCATGCTATTAGAGGCACAATTTTGTATATCAGATCTCTAGAACTTACACATCTGGCATAACTGAAACTTTATACCCATTGAGTTGTTACTGAATGGGTTAATGAAATATATTTAACTAGATTTCATTAAACTGTCAAGTCCATTAAATAAAGGCACTTCAAATGTATAGTTAACAATGCTTCCACATCAGTAAAATACATTGGACGTTTGAAAAATCTACCTGGAATTATATGTAACTGACAAATAATACCGTTCACAAGAATTTATACCCTGGTCACCTGAATAACCTGCAGTGTGTAGCATACCCACAAATGTTCACTGACCCCCAGAGATGCTGATTCCTGAGGGTTCTCTGAACCTTTGAACAAGATACTAACAGATTGACAAGCTCAGGTATAGACTGAGTAGGCATGGTGTACGCGTGTGTAAGGTCGGCAAGTCCTCAGGGGTTGGATATTATTAAGAGATGAGTAATACCAAGAGTGGGGAAGAGGGAAAAAGTAATCTGAGGTGTTCTGGGCATACAAGTAGAAAAGAATAAACAGAAAAATACATTTCCAAGTTAAAATGTTAGAATGTACAAACTTAAATATAATAATACAATTAATAAAATAAAAAAGATTTTGTACAGATAACATCACTTAAAAGAGCCAAACTACTAAAAGGAGGCTGTCAAATTTGATTTCCCTTATGATCTAAACCACGACAGCATTTAGCTAATGAGAAAAGATATCAGGATATTTTTGAAATTCTATGCTAGGGTATTTTTAAGATCTGTTCCCCAACATTGCATCATTTTTGTCCTTGAAGCAATTTCAATAAAACTCAAATAAATGTTCATGAATTGAACTATCCTGATTTCCATAAAATTTCTACTATATTATGTAAATTGTGGGGATAAGAAGATATGAAATCACAATAATCAAGAAAAAGAGCATGATTCTTTTTTACAAATAGATAATAAAAGTATTAAAATTTTTTCACAAAATGACTTTTCTTGAAAGAAAAATGTTTTCAATGTCAGGAAATAGAATTCATGAACGCTAAATGGGAGGAAGGAAATTCACATAACATACCCACTGGGAAATCGATTTTGGAGTTGATGCTATTGTGGGGTCACCAGGCCCCAAAGAATCCTCCCATCTCAAGGGAAAAAATATGTTGTGACCATTGTACAATGACCTCTGTAACATTAGTTTGCTGGAAAAAGTTCACAGAGTTTCAAGGGAAAACCTTATCTATTCAGACATACAAACTTCATTTTAATGAGTCTAGGAGTTGGTTGAGAAATAAATATTTGGAAAAGTCTGAGTAATGAATGCTGGGGATAAAAGCACGAAAAACCTCAGGGTCAGATCTTAATTTGAAGAGTGTTCATGCAGGGTTCAGAGTCATTGGAGTGGAACGGCCTGGGCTTGGGTCAGGGCTTGCTACTTACAAACCATGTGACCTTGAACAAATTCCTCAGCTGCTCCAGGCTCCCTTTCCACAGATGTAAATTGAGAATAACAATTCTTATCTTTCAGGGTAGGGTTACAAGAGTTAAAATACAATGACACAATGTATACAAAGCAATTAACACAGCACAGCGGCACAGAGAAGGCTCCAATAAGAAAACCATTTTCATAGTTGTCCCCATTTTGCGTAATAATCAACAGAACACTGATTGGTCATCTTCAAACAAGACTGTTTTGGGAACAATAGGACTACAAATTCCCAGCTTGCAGTTGGCCACTCCCTTTGGAGAATCATCTCTACTGGAGAAAACATGGACTTGGAATCAGACAAACCTGACTTTGAAATCCAACTCATCTAATTACCAGCTAAAAGGTGTTTTTTTAAAAAATGACTTAAGGGCACCTGGGTGGCTCAGATGCTTAAGCGTCTGCCTTTGGCTCAGGTCACGATCCCAGGGTCCTGGGATCGAGTCCCGCATCGGGCTCCCTGCTCCTTGGGAGCCTGCTTCTCCCTCTGCCTCTCTCTCTCTCTCTCTCTCTGTCTCTCATGAATAAATAAAATCTTTAAAAAAATAAATAAATAAAATAAAATAAAAAATGACTTAGCTTCTCTTAGTTTCCATTATCTCGTTTATAAAATGAGGATACAATCACCTATTTCAAAGAGTTAGTGGAAGGCTTGAGAAAGGTGCATAAACTATCTAGCCCAGAGCCTGACACCTAGCAGGTCCTCAATATATGGTGGTTGGATTACCACTATATGTATTTTATGTAATATATACACATATTGCATATTCATGTATACAAATGAAAGGCACATTTGGGCAGGAGATACTACATTTACCTTTCCCTCTTCAGTTCGGATAACCCAGAAGCAGTTGACATCATGTACATAACCAACATCAGGGCTCATGTAGCTGAAACTTCCACTCATCCCTGAGAGGGACCCTCCACACACTGCAAAGGGAAAGAGGATGAATTCTGCTTTACAGAGACTCTGAAAAGGAAGAGGCTCGGCAGCTCTAACCCTGCTGCTGAAATATTAGAGAAATCTGATAATTAACCCTGGAGACAAATGCCCTGCCACTCTTTCCCCTCCCGGCCCTCTTTTTCCTCGGACACCCGCCTAAGTAAGTCCCACCTGTTGTTCGAAGTCCACCTGATATCTCCTTGTCACGACCGCGTACCTTCCTGCCTCTTGTTGTTTTCCCTGGCTCCCAGTCTCTCTGCCTCCGTGATACTTGACTTGAACCCACACAACTTAGCTCTAATCTTTAGCTCTTGTCTCCTCTCTGCCATTTTGTATTAGACTCATCTCCCTCAACCAGAAGATAAACAGATAATATGAGGATAGTATTTTATGCTTATCTCTCCACAGCATCTACCAGAGTCCTAAACACATAGTAAAGTCTCAATAAATGTGCTGATTCCGAATCAAGAGTTATACAAGAGGGCTGGAGTAGTCAGAAGAAGCTTGAGGAAGGAGATTGAGGCTTGAAGGTGAAGGACTCCTGAGGGACAGATATATTCAGATGTGAAGCAAAGGAAGAATTTGGAGATATCTGGGGAGAAAAATATCCCAGATAAAGGAACACAGCATGGTGGTACAAGGGGTCAGGTGATAAGAAAAGACGTCTGGCTTGGAAAGGGAGTATTATTAGGGACCTAGTGAAAAATAAGGTTAATTGGATATGGTAAGGCCAAGTTAAAGAGAATAATTGGAAACAGTCCCAATTTTTATTTAACAGGTGGACAATGGGGAGTGACTGTGTGTTCTAGAGCAGGAGACTGACATGATTTAGTGTAATGTTATAGGGAAATGAAACAGCTGCTGTAGAGAAAACTCTCCCTAGAGAACTATACTACCGTAGCAAATTTTATTTTCAGAACAGACATAATAAAAATGGCAAATACTAACTTAATTCTTCCTTTGAAGGAAGGTTCTTCTGGCTTAAACCGAGAGAGATATTTACCTTGTAAATTCTAGACTACAGCTGCAAGGGAAGGCTTAGTTACAAGAAAGAAGAATCCACGGCAGGACTCATTAAGGGATGATCCTTCCATGCTGTGAGCATCTGTGAGAAAAGAAATGCTGAGCGTACCTTGCTGGGGAATCTGACAGAGGAGTCCAGTCCAGAAACGTGTACATTCACAACTAAAAGCATTAACGCTATCCACACAAGTTCCCCCATTCAAGCAGGGGTTGCTCAGACATTCATTTATATTTTCTGTACAGTTGATGCCAGCCCAACCTGATTCACACTTACAAAGATAACCAGAGACTGTTTCCTAAGGAAAGAAAAACATAACGCCATAATGATAAACATGAATCAACTCAAATAACAAAGACTATTAGTGTTACATGATGTATGTAGCAGGTGTTGAGCCACAAACATCTTCTGGTAGCCTAACCTGTAATAATTCGTTGAAATGGTAATTGCTAAGTAAGGAAGAATAAAGGACTCACAATGCACTGTCCATTTAAACAGGGGTGGCTCTGGCAAATATTACTGAGTTGCACACATCCATTTGGCCCATAACCATTTCCAGTATACCCCGGGAGACAAGTGCAGAGAGGTAAGGAACCTGTTTAGAAATCAAAATGGAAATATAAATACAGATCTCCTTGATTCAGACCCAGTAACAAAACTCAGGCCCTGTTGTCTAGATGAGAAATTGCCGAAGTCAAGTCTGCATATCTCTCAGAGCAGAAACACCAGGCATAAAGAGAAAATAATAGAATCTTTTTCTATTTTTATCTTAAAAATAAGAAAGGCATTATGCATTTCCGATACTTTATATACAAATTGGCACAGGAGCTGTCAGTCCATATGTCATGGTCCTGAGTTGTGGACAAGTGTGAGGTACGCCAAGGGAAAGGGGAGTTTCTCATGGAGGGGTTGACAGCAGAAAAGGCTATTCTCATTCAGATGGTATCTGTTGCAAGCACTGTACCCATATTGACTATAAATAGGTACTGTTTTAATCCCCATTTACAGATAAAGACAAAACACAGAAAGATTAAGCGCCTTGACAAAGGACACACGGCTAGATTATGATGGAACCAAGGAGAAAATCAAAATCTAAGCAGTATTTTTCTAGAATCCATGTTCCTAACTACTTCAGTATGCTGTTAATTATTTAATAAACATTTAATAGTCACAGTATATACATATATAAGTTCTATGTATATATTATACACATACATATATACACATATGTTTTTTTTATATATGTGAATAGATATATTATGTCAGTAAAAATAAAAGTGGTACTTGGAAATAGCAAGAGTTATGATATGTTATTCAATAAATGAAGTTGGAGCCATACATTTGAACAAAAATATCAAGCTAAATGTCTATTTGATACTATAGATAAAAACAAATCCCCAAAAGATCAAGATCTTAATGTTAAAAATAAATGAAAGTACAAAAGAGCAAGCACTTGACTATTTTTAGAGTTCTGTAGGAAAGGCCTAATTCCAAGAAGAGAAAATCCTATAAGAAGAGATTTATCTTTTTGATAGCATAGAAATTTTAAACTTCTAAATAGAAAATACCACCACAAAATTAAAATAAAAATAATGTGCCAGGGAAAATACATGTAAAACATAAGACAGATAATGAGATAATATCCTTAGTACATAATGAAAATTTACAAATCAGTGAGAAAGCAGATGAACAAAGGACATGAACAAATAGAAAAAAAAAATAAAGCCAGTAAATATGTAAAAAGTATTAATTATTGGGGTGCCTGGATGGCTCAGGTGGTTAAGCGTCTGCCTTCAGCTCAGGTCATGCTCCCAGGGTCCTGGGATCGAGCCCCACATCGGGCTCCCTGCTCAGCCGGGAGTCTGCTTTTCCCTCTGCCTCTGCCTCTCTCCCTTTGCTTGTGCTCTCTCTCTCTCTCTCTGTCAAATAAATAAAATCTTTAAAAATAAAATAAAGCATTAATTATTCATGATCAAAAATGAATTTTGATATGGTCAAAATTAAAATAATGGGAAGGCAATTTTTACCTATAAAATTGACCAAAATGAGAAATAACAATAGTATCCATTATTGTCAAGGGTGGGATACATGTATACTTTCATGCACTGTTGGTAAGTATAAATTGATACATTTCTGGAAGAAAATTTAGCAATATATATTTTTTAAATTATAGGAGGTGAAACTCCTCTTACACAGCATTGCAGACACTGTTGGTTATTGCCCTAGATCCACTTTTCCATTTTTTAGTAGTGAATTCTTTATTTTAACTGGGGGCATAAGCACCTGAAATAAACTACATTTCCCAGCCTCCCTTGCAGCCAAGGTTAGCAACAGGGCTCAGTCCTGGCCAATGACATAGAAAAGAGAGTTGACAATGGTCCTTCCTCCTTTTCTCCTTGCTGTTTTCTCGAATACAGTCAAAATTACTTTGCTGGCTTGATTATCTTGGGAAATAATTGCTAATTTTTTTTAATAATTGCTAATTTAAGGCAGACCAGAGAAGAGCATAATCTATTACATTAAAAAATCCAAACGTATAATTTTAAAACAAGGATTACTTTTTGGTTTGAAGATCAAAATAAGAATTTTGAGGATAGGGGATTTTGTTTTTAAGATGTTGATTTGTTTTAGAGGGTCATATTCAAATACCACAAACCAGAGGGAGAGTCATCACCTAGAACGGAGGAGCATGATGCATCTGGGTGGCAGCCTCCATTATTGACTGAGCAGATGTCAATGAGTGTGCACACTCTTCCATCACCTTGATACCCTGATGACAGCAAGAGCAGGGCATAACAAACAACATTTAGAATACGGAAGAATCCCAATCCAAGAACCAAATATCATGAACCAGGCTAACCAGAGATATTCTATCATCAGAACAGGAAAGGTAAATATGAAGCATCATACACAAATTCCTATCATTAAGAAAAAACGACAACAAGAATTGGGAGCCTGATGGCAGAAACAATGTTCTGGGTTGTTTCTAATGACAAAGATAAAAAATAAATAAAATAAAAAGATGCATGAAACTACTGGTAGACTTAGAAAGTGCTGATACTAAGCAAATTGACATTTTCTAATTACAGTGACTTTAATGATCTGAGAGCTAAATTATCGTATAAGTCCAAAGTACTGTTGTTTCACATTAATAAAACATATAGGGTTTCAATATATCCCTTAGAACTCCCTGAACTTCTTGGGCAGTCACTCAGTTGAGATCACAGAATAGCAGTAATGACTTCTTTCCAGAAGAGAAAGGAAAATAACATACATTATATGCTTACTAGTGTGCCTGTTATTTAGTTAACTTTATATATAAAACATCTCATCTCATGACTACATTGTATTAAAAATTATTTGTGGAAACAATGGAGCTATAGATCTGTGATCCACAGAGAAAATGTTTCAAATTCTGCATTTTCTCCCCACGCTGTTTCACAATTTGTAAAGGTTTGTTGTTTTCCATTGATATTAAAAATATTTTGTATTGCTTTCCATAATATAGCTTGAACTAACGTGCCCTGAATCCATAAGTTATATAAAACTTTTGGCACTACTCATATATCTCCTTAGAAAGAGTCATATTTAAAACAGCACAAGCAGGGTGCCTGGGTGGCTCAGTCAGTTAAGTGCCCGACTCTTGATTTCAGCTTAGGCTATGATCTCAGGGTCATGAGATCGGGTCCCACATTGTGTTCAGCACTGGGTGTGGAGCCTGCTTAAGATCCTTTCTCTCTCTCTCTCTCCCCCTGCCCCTCCCCCTCCCTCTCTCTCTCTCCCTCCCTAAAAAAACTAAAACTAAAATAAATAAAATGGAGCACGAGACCCCGTTTCCAAATGTATGTTTTGCCTGTAATGGTGTCAGGAAACTTGGTGTAGCACCTGGTGGACAGGCTTCACAGTGGTAAGACCCAAATGTATTCACACAGGTGACAGGTGGAGCCACGGAACAACCACCATTATTTATCTCACATTCATTGATATCTTGGCAACTGTATCCATTTCCTTGCCAGCCTAGAAAGATCAGAAGATTTGAAAAGTTAGCTCTATAGACAAGTTGACAACAAAGAAATGCAAATTGTCAAAAATACATAAAAACCCGCTTCACTCTAAGAAACTATAGATTAAAATGAGGAAGACTCTACCTTTCAGGTTGGCAAAAAATTGTTTTAAATTCTCAAAAACAAATTCTGGCAAAGTGGTGGGCATATGAGGTACTCTTAGATGCTTTTAGTCAGAAGTTTAATTAGTAAAACCTACTTGGAAATAGATTTAGCAATATTCACTAAAATTTTTAAAATATATACCTGTGGACTAACAATTCCACTTCTTAAAAACAGTTTCTGCAGTGATAAAAATGGCAGTATCTACAGACATAGGTAAGCAGATGTCTACTGCAGAATTGTTTAATGGGGGGGAAAAAAAAACAAAACCTCTCAGTGATCAGTAGCAGCAGAGCTGAATCTATTACGACTCATCTACACCACTGATATGAAAAGCTATTTTTAATGACATGCACACACACATATTAAAAAACTTCCCCATATACACTTTAACTAATAATATAAATTTTAGAATAATATGCGGAGTCTAATCCCAATTTGGGGAAGAAATTTTTTTAAACCTGCATATGTGTCTACGTGTTTGTATGAGCAAAGGAAAATGAAGAAGAGGAGAGAGAACAATTGTTAACAGTAGTCTCATTAGGAGGATAAGACTGAAGGTGAAGAAGGAGGGGCTTTTCCTCCAGATGTTTCTGTTTAAATCAATTGTTACAGTGAGTTTTATTACTCTTACAATTCAAATGACTAAAATTATGATAAGAATGTTTAAAACCTTCTAAATTTTACTTCTTTTATTTGATCCAAGTGGAGTCCCTTCTAAAATTCTACCTATGGAAATTACATATTGTGGGTGAAGAATGTGCAGAAGAGAGCTGGAAGGAAATATGCCCCAATGTCAATGGTGGTCCTCCGAGTGATAAGACTATGGGCATTTTTTGCCATCTTATTTTTATATTTTTATAGTTTCTTTATATTTTATAAGTAGCATGTATTTATTTTGACATGAAGGAAAAAAATAATGTGATTAACAGGAAAACAAAAAGTTTTGTTTCTCTTTTTTTTTCTCCAACGATAAATAAAAGAATCCTATAGTTCAAATCATTTATTTTTCTGATTTCTAGTTTTTAAAGACTGTTGCTGGCAAATTGTCTTCAAGAATGTGGTTGTTTTCAAATGTTTTTGCCCCTGAGAACTAAGAGGGAAAAACTTTTTACATGTTTTTTTTTCAATTTCTTCCTAGTTATACAAGATCTAAGCAGGTAACATGAAGAAAGTCACTAAACCAAAAGTCACAGGAAGCAATAGGTGTGTGGGTTCCTCGATGAGAAGGATCAATGAAGTATTCAGCAGCCCAACTCAAATCCACAGTCAGGCAGACCTAGGTTTGACTCCTGACTGCTTATAAGCTATGTGATCTTGGGCAAGTTATTTACCTTCTCCAAGCCTCATGGTCTTATATTTTAAAGTGGGAATAAAACTAATTCCTAACGTTTCTTGATTTTTGTCATAGTTGCAAGAATTAAAAATTGCCCCAGCACAGTATCTCAATGAAGTTTCATAAAATAATTATTTTCTTATATGCTGTATCTCCTAACAACACACGAGGAGTGCCCAGGGGCCTTGTAGACTCCCTGAGGCCTGGTTAATTGCTTCCCAGTGCACCCAGCAAAATGCTTTGCTCATAGTGGGAGCTCTACAAATACGCGTTGATTGGATGATGATGGTCTCATATAGTGAGAGATGAAGCACAGACTGAAACCCAGGCAGCCTCTGAGCCCAGAGTCTACATTTTCCTTGACTCAGCGTGTGACCTGACCTGGAGATTCGGTCTCTCTGGGTCTGAGATGAAGCCAGATATCCCTATTTACAGCAAGACCACAGGGTTTCCCAGTGACACACACAGGTGAGGACTACTGGACTCCAGCGGTGACACTAAGAGGTGAAATCATCTGCCCAAGTTTGCAAACATCTGGCTAGGAAGGGAGGTGGGGCTGGAATAAATCCGAGTCAGCTGCCGGCCACAGCAAGCAGGTGCTTGACCCTGCCCTCCTGCATTTGGCTCGGGCCCTCTGCTTTCTGCCGCTGAATTATTACAGCAGAAAGATGGGCCTATGGTGGGAAATACTTGTGAAAATAGGACATGCAATGGGACTGGAAGTCTTCCTGAGCTTTCGGCAGGGGAAGGAAATCTGTTCTGGCACCTTGCCCGGCTGGGTGTGGACGAGCCCCTGTACCTGCTGGGCAGGCCCCGCAGTAGAAAGAGCCTGGTGTGTTGAAGCACTGCGCGAGTGTTGAGCACGGTGAGTGCTGGAGGCTGCACTCATCTATGTCCAGCACACAGGCCGGGCCGTTCAGTGGGGACGTCCACCCCGCATCGCAGATGCAGCTGTACTTGGGCTGGCAGAACAACAAGAGTGTGATTCAAGGCAATCAAGAAAATGAGCAAGAAAAGCCTTTGAAAATCTCACCAAGTCCCCAACTGTTGATCCTCTAGCGTTCGTTTCCATAAGGCCAATTGAGTGGCTTCTCTTCTTCTTCCCATATAATTAAGCATTTAGACCAGACCACGCAAAAAGAGAAACATCTTTATTTCGGAGTAAGGAAAACCTATAATTTGTCCCAAAGATGCCAGGGAAAGAGCAACCACAATCAAGAAATGTAAGTCAATATAATTAAAGTCAGTGCACTCAGCCTGATGTGTTTGTAGAGGGAAAAACACCCATAGAGGCACAGACCTTGGAAAATCCATTCTGTTTGTTTCCTTTTTGAAAATCTCTCCTTCCCCTCCCACCCACTCTCTCCTCCCACCATCACTGGAAGGGAACCGTTTTCCATCACAAGGGTAGAAAAAAAAATTGAACTAAAAATAAAGACCCGAAGGTCTCATACAAGGCCAAGTGGGCCAGGTCTGGGTGATCTTGAAGGTCAGGAGTCAAGGTTGTCAGGATCCAGAGCACAGGGGCCACTCAGGGAGGTGGCTCAGAGTCTGCAGGGCCAGAAACAATCCAGACTCCTTAGAAGGGGATGTTGCCCGCAAAAGTGGGCCTTTGGTGTTTCCATGTCTCATCACTGTTCCAACTCATGAGGCCACGAGAGGGTCATGTCTCAGAGACAGGTGGACGAAGGAATAACAAAAATGGTAGTAATTTCTATAATGATACCACCTCTGGGTCCAGTTTTCTGTTTATTTATGGACATCTCTCATCTCTCTCCTCACCTGCGCCCCACTTCAGAGCACGAAGTGACTTCCTCTCTGTTGCTCTGCCAATGCCCTGCTCATACGCAGACATGCCACGTGCTGTGGGGGACTCACCTGGTCCGCCTGCACGCGGACTAGATCCTCGCAGATGCCGTGGACACAGAGCTCCTTGGAGCCCCCTTCACAGTCATCATATCTGGATGCACATTGGGGGCCATGTGTCTCAGGTGAGCAGAGACAACTGTGGGTTACACAAGAGCATAACATCAGGGCAAGTGCCAGTTTCTTAGCAACAATTAAGAAAATAATAATTCCAACTGTAAGTCATTGACATTCACGTGGAATCCTAAACCAGAAAACCAGATTTATTGGCTGGAGTCTTGAAAGAAAATTACTCAAGTTGTAGACCGAGTACTCGTGTTATCTCTCAAATACAGTCTGAGAGGGGCACAATGTACTATCTGGGCATGACTACCACTATAAATTCTTCTGGTATCAGGTCATCAAACAGCACTTTCAAAGGTCAGACATCCATAAACGAAGGGGGATGGAGTTCATTCGGGATGGTTAAAGGGAGAGATCAAGTCCATTCATTGTCCCTCCAACTGGACCCACCAGTAAGCACAGGTGACCTTGACTGAGCTGATATATTCCCAAATGTTCTCTGGAATCGTATAACCCCACAGGCGTGGTATAGCCACATCTCAGGGAATACAGTAATTATTATCATATTACAAAGGGCACTACTTCTATCCATAAGAGATGCAATTAACATAGTAACATTTCTTTCATAGCCACATTTTAACTCGCAAATGCAATTTTACGTAATAACCAAGCTCGCGGGCGGTGGGTGTTTTGTCATGAGAAGATTTCAGCTCGATAATAATCAGATGAGCAAAGTTGTTTTAAACCACTGCAATCCTTAAAGTTGCTGCGTTAGCTTTCTATCTGTGTTCAGCTTCAGAGGGAATGTGGAAGATGTGAGAATGGCAAGCTGGGGCAGGGAAGCAGGTGAAGGGGTCACAGAGCCTAAGCTTCTTTATTTTCACATGTTTGAGCACTTCTGCTGGAGTGGAGAGCCAGGCCCAGAGGTCACCATTTGCCTGCCCTTGAGCAGCACTGGCCCTCACAGAAGCCGCTGACCATGGGGGTCAAGGGTCAGAGACAAGGAACGGGGAGGACCTGGCTGGCCAGGAACTACTTTCTCAGTGTTCTGGAAAGGGGCCATTCTATAAGGTAAAGAAGCTCTTTTAACAATCCTTGTTGATGAGGCACAAGGAGCTCAGCTGATGTCAGAAGAGGAATACAAATGTGTGACTGATGTGTGGGAGAGGAGAGTCTGGAGAGCAAGAGCCACGCTCTGGGCACAGAACAGGGTATACCCACAGAAGGCCCCAGAAACATCTGTTGGGGGGGCACCTTTCTGTGGGTTCTAAGGAAGAAGAGATCACTGAGCATGGCCAGAGATGGAGAGGAACACTACTGTGAGTATCATCCAGGCACTTACACGTAGAGCGGCCAGACATGGCAAATAAAGACACAGGATACCCAACTACACTGGAATTTCAGATAAATGAATACTTTTTTTTTGGTATAATTATGTCCCGGTGCAATTTTTAACACCAATATATAATTGTGTAAAATCTGCTTGTTAATAAATTACATATATGATCATTCCAAGGTTGCCTTTCTCATTAAGACAAGGTCATAGATTAATAGCAATAGAAGAGTAAACTTTAAAAAAATTTTCAATTATTCATTCTCTGCCCATAACTATCTTCTCATCTCTCTCTTTCCATACTCTCCCTCTCATATCCTCTCCCATCCTTACACAGAATACTCTTTTAGGATATTTCATTAGACTCTTGGAGACTATAGAACTTTACACTATTTCACATACATACATGAGCCCTGAACCCAGGTGGCTTCCATGCTAAAAGTATATTTTACCACCATTTCCACCCATCAAAAAGAACTTTTTCGAATCTTTAAACCAGCTTCCCTAGGTTTCTGAGCTTATCCTGTATAAGAGGTCTGAGTATTCTTACCCCATGGGACAAGACTGCCCCAGTTTTAAATCCTGATACTACCTAGTAACTGTTCACCTTAGACAATATAATAACTCCCTCTGCCCCTGTTTCTTGTAACATAATAGTGCCAATCCATGAGCACTAGTTTCACCTTGGGGTCTCAAGACATTTTCCCATAGGAAGCACTCAGGAAATTGTGTTTATCTTATCACTAAGTGCTTTGCTATAGGAAAATGACTTAAGATTTGAGAGGAGATTCTGGTTCATGGACCTGCAGTTAAACCCCCTCTATCTCTCTCCTCCTTCTTATTTGGAGATGAGTGAATTTTCATCCTACACTTTTCTCTAAAGAACTACAAAGTAGACTTCTTTCATTTAAATGTAGCTTCATGTGAGGAACAGAGGAAGGAAGGCAGCCAAGTGTACCCCTAGCTTCCTTGCTATGATCCTCAAAGACAAGTATTAATTCCATTTCACTGGCTAGGTTCACATTGCCCAAGGCCACAGGATTAGGAATTGGCAGAAGATGAATTAAAACCTAGGTCTGTGTTACTCTTGCACCCATGCTCTTCTACGTCACATCCCCATATTCTGAAAGGTAGTTAGTTGAAGACTTTTCTTTTTTCTTTTTTTTTTTTAATTTGTTTAAGTAATCTCTACACCCAACAAGGGGCTCGAGGTCACCACCCCAAGATGAAGAGCCACATGCTCTTCCGACTGAGCCAACCAGGTGCCCCGAAGACTTTACATTTTTATGTGTCTTTTTAAGCTAACAGTGTTTGCATGCAAAATATATTCTTAAGGTATCTGGATATGTCCTTTAAAGAAAAAGAGTGATAAATTATATACGTCCCAGCAGAAGTCACCACTGTAAGGACTTTCTATTGCTGGTTTGGTTCTGGGCTTTTCAGTGTTCAAGAACACTGCAAGTGCATTTGGCAATTGAAAAGAGGTCAAATACACTTTCATAGTCATAGTTTAACTTATGTTAGAGTCCATAGTTCAATATTAACATAACTGACTAACTGAAATAGGTAATAAGCTTAATACCTAACTACCACTGACCTAAAACCAGATTATCCTCATCGTTCAACCTCTGCATGTTTTAAAAACCCACCAGTGATGACAGTGGAAAGAAATAAAATAAAATATGCGAACCGTCATTGTGCTCTTGGAGGAAAAAAAACCAAACTCAACTTTTTTTTCTAGAAAGCCTTCTAGATCTGAGCCCAAAGTATATGATATACACCATCCATACATGGCAAATTTGCATCCCAAGGTCTGTCTTAATCCAAAGTAAGCAGGAGAACAATACGCATCAATTCTTCAGAATAAAGAGGCATTAACAGCATCAGAAGTGGCAAAATATTATCTGGTGGCTGTGTGAAGCAGTTAGGGGCGGGACCTCCAGCCACAGGAATCAGTGGAAATAGACAATGGTCTCCTTGCTGTAGTTTCATTACTCGAAAAAAAGTTTTTACCCGAAAGTTTCCTATGAAACAGGGCTTCCAATTAATTAGTATCTGCACAGTGCTTTATCTTTCAGAGGTCTTTATAATTAGGAATTATTATCCCTTTAAATAAAGACTCCTTTGTGTTCCCAAGTAAACGGGTTCCAAGAGTTAAAGGCTGAATGAGGCCCCAACCCAGAGCAAACCCTTTGTTGTGATCACATTTCTCCAGGTCCAGATTATTCAACAGTGGCTCATTTTCCTTTAGCAAATGTCCGTACAAGTTTCCCGAAGAGGTTTTGAGCCTCAGGGAAGCTACTGATTAACGGGCATTTAATCTCACATAATTAATAGAACACAAGAAAGTATCTAAATGTTCTCTTTTTCATTACACAGATTCCACAAAGCAAGCATATAGTCTTATGCTCAGGCACCTTTTTCTATTTTCTGTTATTCCTCCCAAAAGTCTCCATCAAATGCCTGAATTAGAGTGTTTAGTTCATAGCTATCAATTGGAATTCATGGGGCTTCATAAACTATCCTCATATCAAGAGGAAAAAAAAATTGACTTAAATGTTCGTTCTTAACTGTCCTCCAGCAAATCTATGAAGGACACAGACTAGAAACCAAAACCATTTCCAGAGTCACCACAATGAGTCCTTGGGTTGTTTTTTTTTGGGGGGGGGGTTGTTTTTTTGTTTGTTTGTTTGTTTATAGGAAGGTACAAGAGAATGCAATATTGCTCATATAAAGTTGAATCTGTCATTTAGGCAGCTCCCAACAAATAAAAATGGTTCTCTCTTCCTCTTTCTCTCTTGTGATTATACGTGGAAAAAAGAACTCTAATCTCTGACATGCAGCAAATAGTTACATTAATTTTTTTTCTTTTCCATTTTGCAGGAGTAAAAATAATGTGCTGGGGGGAGACAAAAATCAATTTTGCCTGGATCTTTGAGTCCTATCCCACCTGCTGCAAATCTTTGGTATTGGTCTGCAAGACCCCAGAGGACAGTGATACTAAAGGAAGACCAGGAGTGAGATCTAATCTCCAGGACATTCCTGGATATCAGAAAGGCAAGAAAGTGTTTGCACTAGGAGTCATTTTCCTCCAGTATCTCTGAGCAGCAATTCTCATTGATAAGTGCCTATAAACAGAGATCAGGAGATAATGCTTTCAAGGGAATGAAAGATTAGACCTGCATTTTGGATCCAGCCCAAGCTTGAATGCTCATAAAAGCAGGCAGGGATCAGGGAGTTCATTAAAATGAGATACAAAGTCCTGAAAGCAGAAGTCTCTTCAATAACATAATACTTAATTTAAGTCAGAGGTGATTGATTTGGGTTTCGCACGATGATGAAGCTCATGAAAATATCTATCAGAAGTTTGAATGAATTCACTTTGTGACTTGGAATGAGCAAAAATTTTTAAGATCAGATCAAAGAACAAAAGGATCAATTACACGAAAAAGAGAAGGATTGTGACTGCTTTTTGAGAAAACAGTGTGTTAACAGATGACAAGGAAATGACAAAATTACTGCACTCAGTTTTGCTGGAAAGAATAAAATGGTTATTGTTACAAGGGAATGGGAGAACAAGATAGCAGAGACATTAGTAAGAAAGCAAGTAATTGTTCTTAACTCCAGTGAGATTATACCGCTGTGTATTGAAAAAATTTGTTCATGTTATAACAGAATAAACTTTTTTACCTTTTAATAATCACAGAATATAGAAGACCAACCAAAAAAATGGGGAAAGATAATGTCTAGAGTGTTTTTTTTAAGTGATTTTAAGGAACTATACAAAAGTAGGTTTGATGTTGATCTGCCATAAATTTCTAGATTTGATTTTTTTAAAGATTTATTTATTTAAGAGAGAGAGCACAAGTGGATGACAGGGCAAAGGGAGAGAGAGAAGCTCAAGCAGACTCCATGTTGAGCATGGAGCCTGACAAGGAGCTCAGTCTCACAACCCTAAGATCATGACCTGAGTCTAAACCAAGAGTCGGAGGCTTAACAGACTGTGCCACCCAAGTGCCCCAGACTTGATTATTTTAAAAGCTGATGTGTCAGCCACTATAGCTTTAATAACCAATACTCTTACAGTTTGATGGCAACATGGAGGTGTTGGGATGCTTAACTCAACTTAGTAAGGAAAAGGAAGTTTTCTTGGAGAGGGTGATGGCTGAGCTGAGCAGGAGGATGCTGTAGACAAGCCACTTGACAGAGTAGGTTGGAAGAGAAGATAGGAGATGTGTGATGATTGTGGTAAGGGGCCTCATGGCTAATTGAGGAAAGGCAGTGAGAGTTAACTATGTGGAGAAAACCACAGTTTAGTCTCTCATCTTGTTATGGTTAACATTTTCCATAGCACTTGAATGAAGACATCCTTACTAAAGCTATCAGCTCACTTCTCTAATGAATGGGTGTGGCATGCGCTCACGGGTATGGTGGGGCAGCCCTCTTCTGCTTAAGGCTCTTCAACAGCAGCCCCTTCAGTGCTCTGACTCTCACTAACCCATGCTCTCTATGGAAGCCACCAGGGCCTTCTGGTTCCTCAGGGACTCCAGAGAAAGACTTTCTTTATGGGGTAAGAGTTGAGGACGCACAAGCTTTTCTTCATCTAAATAAATAGCTACACATCATTAAATAAGAGCTATATATTGCTCCAAGGAGTACCTATTGCTGCTAATACTGGTAATTAATCATGGATGCTCTTAACTATGCGATGTTTCAGTCCTTCAAAAATGTATTTAATGAAAGAAAGAAAGAAAGAAGGAAAGAAGAAAGAAAGAAGGAAAGAAGAAAGAAAAGAAAGAAAGAAAGAGAAAGAAAAAGAAAGAAAGAAAGAAAAGAAAGAAAAAAGAAAAAAGAAAGAAAGAAAGAAAAGAAAGAAAAAAGAAAGAAAGAAAGAAAGAAAAGAAAGAAAAAAGAAAAAAGAAAGAAAGAAAGAAAGAAAAAAGAAAGGAAAGAGAAAAGAAAAGAGAAACATTACCTGTAACTCCCTGCTGTATTTTCACATGTGGCTCCATTCTGGCATCCCAAGGGTGTTCCTGAGTAAATCTCACATTCATTCACATCAACTGAGCACAGAGGACCCTGCATTCATATAAAGAACAAAGTCAGGTGCTATGGGTCACAGAAGCATCTGGGGCCAATATTCCTATGATATGCTCAAGGATTTATATATGCACAATAAAGAAGTCTTCAGTTAAGTGAGATACAATCACACTAATACTAATATCCAGTTATCCTTCCTCTTGAACTCAGATTTGGCCTAAGGGAGCCAAAGAGCTCTTGGTAAAATCACGCCAATCACACAAGAAGAATCCTTATACTAACTAATCCTCATGTTACTATGAGGCTATGCCTGGGAATAGTTACTTAATTTTTTTAATGCGCATGTTCAGGAACATTTTCACCATTAATGGAAAAGGGCAAGAAAATTTACATGGCTACGTCAAGATTCATTTAGTACTTTTAGCGCTGAACAATTTAAATTGACGCTAGCCTAGATATCGTGCCCTTCCACGTAGTTATGCAGTCAAGGGGGTTGACTCCTTAAGATGGCTCAGTGGGTTATGCAGTCATGCTTGCCATTGTTTGGATTTTGGCATACATGGTGTAATTCATCCTGATCTGGGAGACCGCAGAATTCTAGAAATTTTGGATGGAGAATCAAATATATCCGAATGATTCCAAAGAAACCGCTGATGCTGACTCATTGTCATTTTTAACCAAAGACCAAGTGACTTACCTTCCACTGGGAGGGACAGATACAGTAAAAGGAATCATGGAGATTGAGGCAAGTTCCCCCATTTTGGCAGGGATTGCTGCTGCAGACCTTGCTGTCAACCGTCTGAAACAAAGACAGGGCAGTCAGCAAGACCATCGTACTTTCAGCAGGCAGCAAAGGAAGGCATGTTTCAGGGCAGGGGCACATGTGAAACTACATTTTACTCCTGGCCAAGGGAGGGTCCTCCTCCAGACTTTAAATCCATTACTGAAAGTTCTTCTTCAAATCAACTCTCCCATGGAAAAAACAAAGTGTTTTACATGATCAGTCCTATGCATTTTCCTTCACCAGGGATGAGGCACAAGGGGAGAAGATACTCTATTTTTTGGAAAAGCATTGTTCACCTCAGAAAGAGACGCTGGTGGACAAGAGTGAAGATTTCAGGTTGGGAATAATAATGGGCATGCCTATTGTACTAAGAAAACAAAGTGGGAATTCCGGTTCTTTGGTTGCTATTCTTCTCTTGGGTCCTTCCAGATAAGCATTTGAAATCTGATCATCTTTTGCTGCCACCCCTCCTCCTGTGGGTTAAGATGACTGAACTCTTTTCACTCCAAGTCAGTCCCTTTGTCCGAGATGTGGGCTTAAATACACCCTCTACTCCCGCGCTCACATGACTACTTTCAGACCAGAGTCACGAACAGACCTGCCTTTGTCTAAACAACCTGGGGAATCTCACCATATGTCAGCTACTAGTTCCAATCTCATAAGGTTTGTAATGCCTTTGGGGGGCAGAAAACTTTAGAGAAGAGGAGTGGTTATGCAAGAAAAGTTATTTTATTAACTTCACCTATTCGTAGCCTAATTCTCTGTGTCAAAAATTAAAATAGGGCTAAAAAATAAAATTAAAAAAAAATTAAAATTAAAATAGGGGCAAATTATTCATGACTTTTTTTTTTTTTATCCAGTGACTCACAAAGACAGTCATGTCTGTTCCCTTCATTTTACAGATGAAACAGAGCCAGAGGGTAGCCAACTAACTGACTAAGCACCATTTCTTGCCAAACCCATCTCTCCCCTCCTTTGTCAAAAGCAAGGTGACCTCGCATGTGGGGGTCTCTTTCTGGACTCTGTTTTCTTCCATGATCCCATCTATCTTTGTGCCCTGTACCACAAATAGGCCTGTTCATCAGAGGACACGATTATGGAAATTAACCACAAACTCATTAGAAGTCCTCTGGCACACAGGGGCGCCTGTGTGGCTCAGTCGTTAAGCGTCTGCCTTCGGCTCAGGTCATGATCCCAGGGCCCTGGAATCGAGCTCCACATCGGGCTCCCTGCTCTGCGGGAAGCCTGCTTCTCCCTCTCCCACTCCCCCTGCTTGTGTTCCCTCTCTCGCTGTGTCTCTCTCTGTCAAATAAATAAATAAAATCTTTAAAAAAAAAAAAAAAGAAGAAGAAGAAGAAGTTCTCTGGCACACAAAAGCAACGTTGTCTGGTGCTTTAAAACTTGAAAGCCTATGGAGCCCCAGCAGGAAATGGAATCAGTAAGCAATCAGAGGAAGATATTGGGAAATGATGGTGCCTATAGTACCAGAGAGCACTTGCCCTATTGGAATGCATAAAAGGCACTTATATCCAAAATCATTAAAAAATTCTTCCTGGGGGGTGGGGGGAGGGAGAGTCTGGGGTCATCTGACCATGGTCTCCAGCTTCTGACCTCTGGTAGCAATAATGAAACACTCTAGGAGACTGGAGGTTATAGTACTGTGCCGTGCTCCAGAGGTATGATTCTTTGCACATTTTCATTCATTCAACTACTCCCTGAAAAAGATAAAGGCTGAGGAGCAATTTATTATCAAAGGCAGGAAAGGGCATATATACATGAATTTGCTCACCAAGTTTAAAACACCAAAATGGAGGACCATACTTGAAGCATAATCACAACAGATCCAGAATATGAGAACAGGGATTTTCAGCCTGGAATCTCCTAATTTTTATTCAGAAATTTTAATATGGGGACATTCTGTGCATTTCTCTGGGTAAAAGGTTATAGCTTCCATGAAAACCTTAAAAACATCAGCCAACTTCAAAACAGATGAGAGGTCTAAAATTACAAGGACAAGTTTATAAGCGTGTACTTATAAAGTTATGGAAGGTTTACTCTAAGAGACCTCTCAAATTTAATTACCAGCAAATGTACTTTTAAGGAATTTTGAAATATTTTGTGGGACGCCTGGCTGGCTCAGTCTGTTAAGTGTCTGCCTTCAGCTCAGGTCATGATCCCAGGGTCCTAGGATCAAGCCCTGTATCGGGCTCCCTGCTCAGTGAGGAGTCTGCTTCTCCCTCTCCCTCTGCCTGCCGCTCCCCCTGCTTGTGCTCTCTCTCTCTCTCTCTCTCTCCCACTCTCTATTTCTGTCATATGTCAAATAAATAAATAAATAAATACTTAAAAAAAATATTTTTGTGAATACCCCAAGCCTTTGAGTTTAATGTAGAAGATGCATGGCCTTTCTTTTTTCTTTTTTTTTTAAGATTTATTTATTTATTTTAGGAAGGGGATGGGGAGAGACAGAGGGAGAGGGAAAGAATCCTCAAGCAGACTGCCCACTGAGCACAGAGCCCGACGTGGGGCTTGATCCCAGAACCCCGAGATCATGACCTGAGCCAAAATCAAGTCAACTCTACTGACTGAGCCACCCAGGCACCCTGATGCATGGCCTTTCAATACTCAGTCCTAGATGCCAGAATCAGCAAGTTGGGGGGTCACTAGCTGACAGGTTTAGTTCACATGCTTCACAAGCCCAATGACCTGGGACTGGTTACTTTATCTGAGACTCAGGTTCCTCATCCGTATCTTGGGAAGCATGAACTGTGCTGAGAATTAAATTATAGGAAAAAGCGAAGTCCTTGGTATGGATTATCCATCTACCTTAAGAATGCAAGCCCCATCAATGATTCTAGTGTATTTTCAGTGAAAGATGTCAGATAAGTAGTAGTTATGGGACCTACCTGCTGTAAGCTTTGAAATTTTCTCTCCATATCCACAAGCTAAGTAGTAGGGAAGAGAAAGCATCAGTTAGCATTTCATATGTGATATTGCCCCTTGGCATATTTTCCTAAAATTTCCCCTCTGCTGGGGACTCACTTTGCCTGTTGATTCCTTTTTTACTGCTTTTTCCCTCCTCATTCCTCTTCCCTTCAGGCTCCCCTTCCTTCCTACTCCCTTCCATCATATAGATTTTTTTTTTTTTAAGGCGTTGATAAGTTGACTCATTGCTTCTCTACACACAGCAACTCTGGAATTTTCATAAATGACAGTGGTTCACCCACTTCACCAATAAGAAGGTTCTATCAGAACGTGGGCAAGACCTACTTATGCAATAAGCTCTTGTCACAGCATTACAACCTTCTGCCCATCACTACCTCTGCATCCCCTATTAGGCCTATGTCATCTAACTGAAAAGTCCATAATTACAATGCTAAATTTCTAAAGAGGATGAAAAGTTACTATGTCTTCTGCAAAATGGTTACTTACAAAGTTGAATTAGGAAAACCCATTTGTGCTAACGATGCGGATGTCAGACTTACCTTAGAATTCAGCTGATGGATTTGACTGGAAATATTTTGAGGTAGACCGACTGCACTCCTTTTTAAATCTATAATATCATCTTTGTTTCTCTGGATCTAATTTCAAAAAGGTAAAGGAGGAGGAGAAAGCTAGTGAAAAAGTCATGCGTCTGTTATAGATACAAAATATTTTTTAAAGTCGAGTCCTGTTCTTTTTTAAGCACCAAGATCTTGCCCATTATTGTAAAAATCAACACAATGCCATGTATAATAAACATCGGACTAAAATAGCCATGGCATAATTCTCTTCGCCCTTTTCAGTAACAACACATCAAGCTACTTTCCATTTGCATTTTTTCTCATAACAGTTGGGAGTGCTCGTTGAGAGGCCTGGCCTGGAGACCGACTGCTTGGGGTTTAGATCCTGGCTCAGCCATTTCCTGGGGGTCCTTGGGCGAGCTGTTGTACTGCTGCATGTTTCCTTTACCTCCCTTACAAACAGGGTGATAATAAAGCCAAGCTCACGGGACAATTGTGGGGGTTCGATGGGATAACGCACAGCAAGTGTGGAGCACACTGGATAGCCCCTAGGAAGCTCTAAATAATGCTAGCTTCTAACATTACAACTGATACACCAGTGTGATACCGGAACTAATGGACACTGAAAACACTCAGGAAGGCAGGAGAATAATTGGCCAAACCTGTTCTCTGGCACAAGTAAACTGGTCACATTTCATCTTTCTCTGGCCCCTCTCCTTCCTTCTCCTCTTGGGAAGGAGTCCCAATATGACCCTGGGGCCCTTCTTTGGGTTAGATGGATTAGAGGACATAAGCCCCCACCACGAGCCACTTCCCACTAGAACTTCTCCTTCTGCCCATCATTAACCCTGGGGCATTGTTCTTTATAGGACTTTCCTCACCTCCAGTTAGGTTCCCCGGGCTAAAGATTTAAGGTATGGATTCATATAGACCTCTTGAATTAAATGACTCTAAATGGATATACAAAATTACTTCAATATATTTCCATTGTATTACCTGATGTAAACATTCACCAAGGTCTTCCTCATTTAATTTGATTTTTCCCAGGGATCCAGTTCTGAATTCAATGTTCTGAGCAGACCCAGCAAGAAACACTAAATTTCCCCTCTCTGCAGCCATCCGAGGCCTATATAAGTCAAACCAGAGGATGCATCAATGATGAGCACATGTAATTTTTAAACAACGTTTCTCACTGAATATCTGTAGACTGCTTACACCTTCGCTCTGTGGTCAGCTCAACCAAATTCTCCCTGCTAATCTGCCCTTTCTTCCCTGCAGATTTCCTAGAGATGGCTCCTAGTAATTGCATACTCGCCTTATTTGCAAAATGGTCAGTGAATAATTTAAGTAGAAGATAATCCCCTACATCAATCTAAATGTTCTTCCCTATCTATCTTCAACATCATTGTTTTCTTGAAGAAAAATTACACCTTTGCTTCTCTGGCTATTTGTGGAAACTAATGACCATCTGCCCTCGACCCTCAGCAGCAATAATCCGTATGTCTACTTACTGCTGGAGCTCAGTACTTCTCTTCTGTCTCTGCAGCTCAAGTTCACCAGTTCCACCATTTGATTCAGCAAATGTCAACAAAATAACCAAACTCCAAAGAAAAGATGATAACATGTTCCTCAGCCACCCTCCTCCGTTGTCAGGAAGAAGGAAGCCCTCCAGCCGAGTGTGGGATTTGAGAGAAAGCAAATCAGGCAGATGTACTTTGGCCTGTGAAATATCCTGCAACTTTTCAGTTCGCTCTTCTTTGCCCTTGACGGCTATGTTATTTTTCCTTCCCAAGGGGTGTAAATGATCTTAGATCTTCAACTTGTGAGAGGTCAAAATCTACCTTTAAGTGATGCACAACTTAATCATTACCTCTCTGACCTTTGAAATAGTAACAAACTGCTTTGGAAACATCCACGAAAACAATCCTTGCTTAAGAAGTAGCCACCTTTCAGCAAATGATACTAGAAAAACTGGATACTCACATGCAAAAAAAAAAAAAAGAAAAGAAAAGAAAAAGAATCTGGACCTTACTTTACACCACATACAAAAAAATTAACTCAAAATGAACCAAATATCTAAAAATGGGAGCTAACACTCTTTAGAAGAAAACAAAGGAGGAAAGGCTTGTGACAGTGCACTTGGCAATGATTTTTTGGATATGACACCAAAAGCATCGGCAACAATAACAAAATAACGGATACATTGGACGATTTGCAAATGAAAAAACGTTTGTATACCAAAAGACACCATCAACACAGTGAAAGACAACTCAGAGAATGCGAAAAAAATTCACTAATTATATATATGATAAGAGGTTAATATCCAGAATACATAAAGAACTCCCATAACTCACCAACAATAAAAAAAAGAGCCCCTTTTTAACGTGGGCAAAGAAAATAGGCATTTTTCCAAAGAAGATGTACAAATTGCCAAAAAACACATGAAAAGATGCTCATCTTCACTATTCATTAGGAAAACAAATCAAAACCACAATGAGATACCACTTCACACCCATTAGGATGGCTACTATCAAAACAAACAAACAAAACCCAGAAAAGAACAGGTGTTGGTGAGGATGTGGAGAAACTGGAGCCCTTGTGTACTCTTTGTGAGAAAGTAAAATGTTGCAGCCGTTACAAAACAGTATGGCAGTTCCTTAAAAAATTAAGCAGAATTGCCATGGGATCCAGCAATTGCACATCTGGATATATACCCAAGAGACCTGAAAAAAAGAGACTCAGATAGGTATTTGTACAACCATGTTCACAGCAGCATTATTCACAATCGCCAAAATATGGAACCAATCCCAATGTCCATTGACAGATATGAATGGATAAACAAAATATGTTACATGCATACAGTGGAATATTATTCAGCCTTAACATGGAAATTCTGGCACCTGCTACAACATGGATAAACCTTGAAGACATTATGCTGAGTGAAATAAGTCAGACACAAAAGGCCAAATACTGTATGCTTCCACTTATATGAAGAACCTAAAGTAGTCAAACTCACAGAGACAGAAGGTAGCATTGGTTTCCTGGGCTGGGGGAAGGGAGAATAGGGAGTTCTTGTTTAATGAACAAGAGGTTCACTTCGGAGAGATGAAAAAAGTTCCGGAGATGAATGGTGGTGACGGTTACACAACAACGAGAAAGGAAAGTATGTAATCCCACCGACCATTAAAAATGTTTAAAATTAGAGACACCTGCATCGCTCATTAGGTTAAGCGTCAAACTCTTGGTTTCAGCTCAGATCGTGAGCCTCGCGTTGGGCTCCATGCTCAGCGTGGAGTTGGCTTAGGATCTCTCTCCCTCTCTCTCTCTCTCCCTCTGCCCCTCCCCTTGTTCTCTAAATAAATAAATAAATACATACATACATACGTACATAAAAACTTTTAAAAAACGACTAAAATTATAAATTTTATGTTAGGTATAGTTTACAATTAAAAAAAATTGAAACCAGAGTTAGAAAGATGGGATGGGAACTAGTTGCTATGGGAAACCCTTTGAAGAAATAAAAGGATGCTTTGCATGTAGACTCATTGTTTTCAAAGATTTAGAAAAAATAGGCTGTGAAAAACTTGGAAGTGCCATCAAAAATTTTAGAGAGTATCTACATAAAATTACCCCCTTAAATAAAGCAGTACAGTTTGATATGGAGAAATATAACACCATTTTACACATGTTCTATTAAAAAATAGCAAGAAAAATAGCTGGCAAGTTGCTGTTTACTTGAGGTGATACTGAGGTTAAGTAATGAGGTTTTTTTGTTATGTTGTTGTCTGTTTTAAGAAATGGGCATAATGCAATAAATGGTATCTCCAGATGAATATATTTCTTTAAACTTACAGTTGCCCAAGTTTTGTTTAAGAGCTTAACAACCTGGGGTGGGGATGGGGGAAAAGCTTGACATGGTGAACTATTTGTCAACTTAGAACTGGACGAAATAGGATGGGGTAGAATCTTCCAACACAAAGGACAATTCTATCCCTCTGAGCTATGACCATAACTATTTTCATGATTATACTTTCTTAAGGTATATGAATGTACTCAGCAAATCTTTTTGTGCAGTAGAAGAGGTCTCCAGCGTGATCTCAATAAGAACTTCCTGTTTTACTAATGTGCTTATTATTAAACAAAGTAGAGATAATTTCTTTGCTCCTAATCTAGGCATACAATTCTTAATTGTCCCTCACATTAGAAAAAAAAAAAAAAACAAGAAAGAAATATCCTTTCAAGGTCTAACTGACTTTTGGTGAGTTGAGGAATTTTACCTCCAGCTCACCTACTCAACTCTAGCTGACATCAATAGACAAGTCAGGCCGTGTGCTTATGATGACTTGGTGGAAGCAATATAAAAATCAATTGCTGTTTCCATGGCATTATCATGAATTCTGTTTATCTGCCTTATTTGGAATTTCTTCAGCAAAGAGAAATTTAAAAAGTCTTAGAATCCATGACCTTCAGACTTTGAAGGTGAATAATCACCCATCTTCCCGCCCCCAAGGTAAACTTTCTACTGACCTGAAACCCTGTCTTTCATTGACTAGCAAATCTCCCATTTCCTCCCTAATCCAGAATGCATTCCACAAATATCCTGCGTGTGCCCTTTCCGTATTAGCCCTTTACGCTGCAAAATGGCAGGAATACAAATGAAATACACTGTAGATTTTTCCCTTCGAAGTCATGTCTAGGGGACACCACATGGTTGAAGGGTTATGAACATGGAGTCTGAAGCTCATGCATCCGGGTTCAAACTCCAGCTCCATCACTTCCTAACCCTGTGGCCCTATTTTTTCATCAGCAGAAAGATAATAACAGCACTGAAGGTGTATACAATGTTTAGCACATTTGGTCTCTGGCACATAAGTGCCCACTAAATAGAAACTCTTATTACCATGTGAATAAATATCATAATACTTCTCCTTCCTCTCCCACCACTTGGGTTTGGGTTCCTTAAAGCAAGAAATGATAAAAGAATTCACAGTTGATTTTGAAATCTTGGGTACAAGGAAAATCAGTGGGGTCTCATCTCTCCTCTTTTGGAAGAGGATTCCAGAACATAGACATGTACTGGGGACTTTGAGTGAGCTATATGCAATCAGGGTGGTATCCCTCCCTCCAGATCTGTGTGTCAGTGAGCTGCTAATCAACAACTCATGACTTCTGCTCCCAGTCCTGCCTCATGCTCTCACTTCCCTACCTCTCCCCACGGCTCCACAGCAAAGCTCAGAGAAGTCTCAGCTCCCTTCTCTCCGGCCTTTGCCCCTTACAAAACCACCAGCCTGCAGTTGTAAGAACCAGAACTGTCTTCTCCTTTCTTCTTCCTTTAACTTCTCCAAGATGTCTTTGTAAAACCTCTGCTCTTTCTGTGTCATATCCACTTCACCTCCTTTTTCTAGTCTGAATCCTGAATCCTCACCCTTCTTAATAATTACCAGCACAATGCACAAATGAAAATCCTGTGGCCATCAAAAATGTACATGGGAGGAAATCCCAATATACCAGAATTTCACATGAGGAAAACTGCTGGTTAAGAAGGGATCACTGTAGTCAAAACACTGATAAGGACACAAGAGAAGAAAGAAAATAAAGAAAAAAAGGAAAACACTGATAAGGAATAGAATTAACTCTGCCTCAGAGGAGCAATGGCTTCCCTGGAGACCAGCAGCGTCCTACAGAACGAATACTTCTCCAGGCAAAGTAGAGGGATTGGGAATTCCAGAGAAAATGGCGCACGTGAAGCTTTCCAGTTAGAAAAGAAGTCCACATGGCCCAAGCAGTGCGTGTTTGTGGGAAATGAAATTTCTAAAATAGACAAGAAGTCAGATCCAGAAGGACCTTGAAATGTGATTGTAATGAGCTTAGGTTTTATTTTAAATAATAGAGAATTATGAGAGTATTGTAGGCAGGAGATTAACATGGTCATGTTTGTGTCCGACAAGCATTCCTGCAGAGCCCAAGCTCAGACCCAGAGTTGGTAAGGAGGCTGGACTACAGTGAAAGAGATGTGAACTGGGACGCTCCTTCCTCTCCCCCGTGAAGGCAGTGGCAGAGAGAGCAGGAAACAGGAAATGGTGAGAAATATTCAGGAAATGGGATCTACCAAAGTATTTGGGCAGTTAAAGGGGGGATGGGTTGATGTTCAGGTTCCTTGTTTGAGAAAATGGAAGGATAGAGGTGGTGATAATTGAATAAGAGAGACTAATCAGGGGAATGAGGTTTGGGGGAAAAAACCCTGAGTTCAGATTTGGCTCCAGAGATCTGAGGGTCACTGACCACCCACTGCAGCCTCACGGCCTCACTCTCGAGTGGTTTAGTCATCGATGATGGGTGCAGGGAAGGTCTGAGATGGCCCAAACTACAGCCTTGCTGCTTACTCAAAGTGTGGTCCACAGACCCAGCACAGGCGTCATGCGGGAGTTTGTCAGAAATGTAAGAATCTCAGGTTCATTCTCGAACTCACTGAATCTGAATCTGCATTTTACAAAGACCCTCCTTCCCTGCCCCAGGGTGGGAGAGCATCTTCACTCAGGAAGAGAGGCATATGGTTGCCACGGTCTGCATCCCTATTTCCATTTCTCTATTTTTCTGAGATTGATCTATTTTTTCATAGCTTTCTTTTCTGTTTTCTACTTCCTTATCTTCTTTGGTTCTACCGTATGAAAAGTTCTTCGTATTTATCTTTTAGGTTTTTCATTTAAAAAACTTTCCTATTTTTAAGTTCCAAAACGTTTTCTTGTTCTCATTTCATGGTTGTAACATCCCCTGTTATTCAAAAAATATTAGAGTTGCTTTTTGAAGCTTTCTTCTGTTTACTGCATGGTCTCTGCTTTCTCTAAGCTCTTTTTCTCCTATTTGCTTGTTGGTTCTTTCTATTCCATGTTCGTGGCTTTCCTCAAATACCTATTGATCCTTAGGGGTTCATTTACATTTAAGAAGAAAACATTAAAGACTGGATGATAAGCTCTGTGTGCGTGGATGGTTATGAACATAGTAAGTTTTATCATGGGGTTACAGAAGGGCAACCTGGCAGTTTCACTGGGGAACCCCAAATGTTCATTTTTGAAGGTATTTCTCCCCTGGGGACGTTCACTTTCTTCAGAAAATAGGCCTCTAGTTTTCGACCTGGATGAGAAAAATTTGCTGGGTATTTTATTACTAAGTATATAGACTTTATTTAGGCCCTAGTTTTCCATCTTCCCACCAAATTCTTGGAGAGTGCCTCAACACTATCAGATTTAGTATAAATCTGATAACTGTTACTTTATATACTGAGGCTCATTTCTCATTCCCACTAGCTTCCTCCAAATTCCACTGTTTTATAGTCTTAATAAACATTTATTGCAGATATTATGACATCCTTAACATTGAGGAAAATTCAAAAGAAGTAAAGACCATGACATTCTGTGGATTGCAATCAAGTTATACGTACTTGTGAAGAGCTGTAATAGCACATCATAAAGATGGATATGACAACATGGGACCAATGTGCCATCAGGAAAACAGCATGTACCAAACTGAAAAAGAGGTCCTCAACCCAGTCTGGGTAGACTTTAGACACAGTGGCTCTGTAAGTCCAGGAGGGTCATTCTGGAGAAAGGTGGTTGGGTCACATCGGGGGCACTGATTGAGGGCCTTCAGTGGCAGGTTGAAGAATTTTGATTGGACCTGCTCTTATATCTTGAGTGAGATAAACCTGGTGGGCTATTTCTGGTAGGCCAGCTGGACTTACCTGATGAAGGGACTGGATCAGTGTGGGAGTAAGGAGAGGGTGGAAAAGCAGAGGTGTTTTGGAGGAAGAACATCAAGATTCTCACACCCTGTATCTAGCTCCCATCTCTTTTTTAAAGCTCCCCCAATCTGGCTTTGGGGCTTTCCTTGGTCCCTTTTAATTTTCATATCAGTTTAAAGGAGAACACTCTAGAATTAATCTGCGTTTTTAGCCATTAATGGAAACATTGGTGAATATAATGATCTCTTATAACCTTTATGACACTAAGCTCATTCTCTTTTTCAGGGACATAACATTGCTTAAAAGGTACATTTACATATGCTAGTTTTGTGATTTCCGACAAAATTTTGAGGCAATACAATATCGTTCCAATTGTCTGTTCACTTTTCATGAAGGATTACATAAAATAATTACGGAAATTGGTGTAAGTTTAAAACCATTCATTTGCTCATTTTACGGAAATGCATTACCTCCTAGGAAATTAGCACATCCACTACTGCGATGAACTGATCTCTGTGAATGCAGTGTGGTCTTGACTGAGGGAACATAATCCAGGCATTTGTTCTCCATGCTCATTACAACAATGATTGCAATTATCCTTGAGCAGAATGGAAAAGAATTATGAGTTAACCATTACCATTTGAATAATTGAGGTTTGGCAGAGATTTTCCTGAGAAGGTAGATTTGTACATTATTGAGAGTTTGGAGGACTTTTCTGGGATTTTTTTTTTTTTCAGATTTTTTTTAAAGTATGATAATCCCTACATAAACAGAGAGAATATAATCAGAAAGTTCATATTCAGAGGAAGGACTGTAATACAGGACTAGGGTTTCAGATAAGGAGCACTGGGTTGCTAAGGGCACATGCAGACACACACGTACCATCTACATGTTAAACTCATGTCACAGATTCTAGAAAACATAAAATATGGACTGGGGGCTCTTGTGTCATTGTGGGACAGGGACTGGTCCAGGATAGGGCACATACCAGAGGAAACATAAATTGCTAGACTCCGAAATTAATGGCTCCGCAAGCCAGTGAGGAAACACAGCACAGCCTTCTCTACCTCCAAAAGCTCTTGATACCAGGATTTCAGCACTTCCACCGGATTCATCTGAGCTTAATTTCTATGGAGCTGTGAGGCAGTGAAGTTGAGGTTATCTTTGGGGAGTGCCATGGGTAAACCCTCCTGACACTCCTTTGCAAGGTAACCTAAAAACAAAATAAGTTTTCGACCTGGAGACTCCTGGAATTCCCTGAATAAGGCAATGAAGTGCACGATTCAGAACACGGTGATTCATACCACAGTCAAAGGAAAACGCCAGAATGCACTAACACTGAATGTGAGGGGCTGAGAAGTGTAGGTGGCAAACAATAGCAACTTGTAGTGGACCGCATCTTTTGAAAAGGGAGAAATGCATTTCTGTAACAATATTTTGCGTATGATAGAGGAAGAGAGCAAGTGAGGTGAGCCTGTCCCCACTGAGCAGGGGCGGGGGGAGGGGAGAAGAGTTTAGGGATATTTGGCACACTACAGAACTCTGCCTCTTGTATTTTTAATTGGGAAGCTACAGACAGGAGCAGCACACAGAAGCATCTTTATCTGGCAATGGGAGGCTTTGCTTCATTGATGTGATTTATGATGGGAGGAGTGTTCTCACAAGGCTGATGCCTTACAAAGCACCATCATTCCCAGGGGATCCGTTAATTGAAGTGCCACACAGATCTGTGGGAAGATAGAAGGTGTTGTCATCAGGGCAGGAAGAAGGATGAGATGACCTCAGCTCTCGCTCTTTTTCAGTGCCCTTATTCCAAGATCTGTAAAAACCGAAGCCTTTGTCCCTTTGCATTTTTTTTTATATAGGAGCTCGGGCTATATTATTACAGAAGTCCTGCTAAATCAAGCTTCGTCAAAAACTCCTAGACTATGTTTATAGGAGGCATAAACAATCCCGTAGGCATTACACACAATTCTGGTATTAAATACTTTTCCCCATAAAACCTAATGTGTTTTTCTTCTTTAAGTTGACTGATAGAATTATTCCAACAATTCCCCAAGTCGTCAAAGACCATAATGATTCGGCTACAAAACTCAGCATGCTCATATTCAAGTCAGATTAACTGGACAATTATTTATTAAGTACCCACCTTTTGTCAGCCTCTGAGAGAGGTGCTGAGCAGACAGAACTGGGTAAGATGCAGCCTCTGTCTTGAGGGGAAAACGTCTGGGGAGGAGACTGTATTACATGCCATCAGAATGCAAAGGAAGCAGTGACTTTGAAGATAGTTTAAAATAATCAGACTCCATGGTAGAGACTTGGAATAGAATATTAGTTTTGAATGAAAGAATGTTTTAATGATAAAAGAAATGTAACTGTACTATATTCAATTTGCAGAGTATAAACAAGAAAACTTAGAATTACTCTAAAGTAACCCTTATCTATTATTTTATTCCAATCTACTTACAGATGAATAATTTCAGTTATAATCATAGGATATACATGTATACAATTATGTCTCCTCCTCTCTATTTTCACATGAACCTAATTCAATGTCACCACCTAGTCTCCTTGACAATAATTATATTGTTATATACAATAAAGTTTATATACTCATATATTATTCATATACCAAATTTATAACACCATAAATTTCATCCTACTTAAGTGTACAATTAAATGCTTTTTAGTATTTTCAGAGCTTACCACCATCACCACTAATCCCAGAACATTCCCATCACCTCAAAAAGAAATTCTGTACCTCTCAATTCCCCTCTTTCCCCTTCCTCTGGAAATCACTGATCAACCTTGCCTATTCTGGACATTTCATATAAAATGAAATTATGTAATCTGTGCTCTTTTGCGTCTGGCTTCTCTCACTTAGCATCGTTTCCAAGGTCCATCCATGTTTTAGCATGTGTCAGGACTTCATTCCTTTTTATGGCTGAATCCAGTGTACAGATATATACACTTTGTTTTCTTGTTCGTCAGTTGGTAAACATAATAGTCCTTTCCACTTTTCGGCCATTATGAATAATGCTGCTGTGAACATTCATGTACAAGTCTGTGTGTGGATATATGTTTTCAATTCTCTTGGGCACACACCTAAGAGTAGAATTGCTGGGTCATATGGTAACTCAAGTTTTTGAGGAACTGCCAAACTGTTTTTCAAAGGGGCTGCATCACTGCATAGCATTTTGATTGGTTTCCTAATCACTTATTTCACTATTGTCTCACTGAAGGACATTTAATATGCTTCCAGTTTTTCTATGTTTCATATTTTCATTTCTATAACCTTTTGTCCTTTTGAATTATATCATCATGGTATATTTCCCTTGTGGCTCTTGTTTGTACCATCATGTTTACATTTTTTTTTAAGATTTTATTTATTTGTTTGACAGAGAGACACAGAGCGAGAGAGGGAACACAAGCAGTTGGAGAAGGAGAGGGAGAAGCAGGCTTTCCGCTGAGCAGGGAGCCCGATGCAGGGCTCGATCCCAGGACCCTGCGATCGTGACCTGAGCCGAAGGCAGACGCTTTAACAACTGAGCCACCCAGGCGCCCCCATCATGTTTACTTTCAACCCACCTGCATTATTTAATTTGAAGTGAGTTTCTTGTAAATAGCATGTAATTAAATAATGTTTTTCACCCACTCTGCCAATATCTGTATTTTAATTAGTGTATTTTCATCAATTATATTTAAGATAATTATTGATGTGATAGAGCTTGTGTGTGTACCATTTAGTCGTTTGTTTTCTGCTTGTTTCCTCCACTCCTCCGTCTTGTTCCCCTTTTCTTGCCTTCCAACTTGATTTATTTATAGAGTTTTGAGTGCATTTCTTTGTATAGTTTTTGCAGTGGTTGCTCTGGGTATTACAATATACATTTATGACTTATCACAGTCTCCTGGTATCAGCATTTTACCACTTCACAGGAAAAGAAGTTGCACTTCCATTTAGGTCCCTTTACCTTCCCTACTTTTAAATATCATTGTCTTGAGCATCAGATGAAATTACAATTTTGGTCTCAATCATCAAATGGGATTCATGAAAGTCACGAGGACCCTGTTTATTGTATGCATCCCTAATTCTATTCTTTCCATTGTTCTTCCTTTCTGATGCTCCAAGATGCCTTTTATCATTTCATTTCTGTTTGAGGAACTTCCATTAGGCATTCTTTTGGAGTAGGTTTGCTAGCAACACACACTTTCAGTTTTGCTTCATTTGAAAATATCACTATTTCTCCTTCAGTCCTGCAGGATAGTTTGGAGTAGTACAGAATTTGCAATTAACAGTTCTTTTCTTTCAGCCCTTGAAAATGTTGTGCCATACCTTTCTGGCCCCCGTGGTTTCTGATGAAAATCTGCTGTCATTTAAATTGTGCTCCCCTCTAAGATTGTGTCATTTTCTCTGGCTGCTTTTGATGTCTTTTTCTTTGTTTTTAATTTTCATATTTAATTATGATGTATCTTTTGGATATCCTATTTGTGGTTCACTCAGCTTTTTGAACCTGCATGATTGTATCTTTTGCTAAATGTAAAACGTTTCCATCCATTATTTTTTTTCTATTAAGATTTTATTTATTTGAGAGAGAGAGAATGAGAGATAGAGAGCACGAGAGGGAAGAGGGTCAGAGGGAGAAGCAGACTCCCCGCTGAGCAGGGAGCCCGATGCGGGACTCGATCCCAGGACTCCAGGATCATGACCTGAGCCGAAGGCAGTCGTCCAACCAACTGAGCCACCCAGGCGCCCTCCATCCGTTATTTCTTTGCATATTCTCCCGGCTCTATTCTATTTTTCTCCTCTACTTCTGGGACTTCAAATACATGAATATTGGCACTCTTGTTATTGTCCCACAGATCACTGACATTCATTTTTTCCCCAATCTTTCTTCTGTTATTGAGATTGCATAAACTCTATTGGTTTACTTTCAAGTTACTGATTTAATCTTCCGTCATTTCCACTGTAGCATTCATTAAGTTTATTTTGGTTATTGTATTTTTCAGTTAATTACCATTATTTATTTTTCTAAAAATTGGGATATAATGCACACACCACAGTGATTTTTTTAACTTTTTAAAACTTTGTTACCTATTTCTTTGCTGAGGCTTTCTAATTTTTGTTCCAACAGAATTTGTAATTATTTGCAGAGGCATTTTTACGATGGCTGCTTTAAAATCCTTGTCAGATAATTCCAGTATCTGGTTCATTTTGGTGGCATCATCAGTTGACTATCTTTTCTCATTCAAGTTGTGGTTTTCTTGGTTCTCGGTATGACAAGTAATTTTAGATTGTATCCTGGATGTTAGGAGGCTCTGGGTCTTATTTTAATCTTTTATTTTAGCAAGTAGTCATTCTATGTTTAGCATTCAGACCCTGGCCTGCTTTTTGGTTTGTGATTCCAGTGGCAGTTTTGGTCTGGTTGGTTTATCTGGTACTGCTGGGGTTGCATATGGTCCTTGATGGTGCTACTTTAGGGGGAACTGGTTTTCCCCTGGCACCTATAGATTGGGGTAAGGAACCTCCTATCCATGGTGAAGAAGCAGCTTCCTGGATCAGGCCTTTTGTGGTAGGATCCCCTTGCCTCTGTTCTCTGGCTGTCCAGCGTTCTCAGCAAGTGAGAGGAGTCTCAGGCCTTGCAGAAGAGTGCTTCCCCTAGACACTTGTCAAGGGGGAGCCCTGTATATTGCCCTTGCTGGTGGTATCAGACTCATCTTGTGTCAGTCAGCAGGACTCCAGTTCCATCTGGGATAGGAATGAGCCATGCTGGGCTCCCTTATCTTGTGAGGTTGGGAGTCAGGAAACACCAAACATGGGTCACCTTCTTCTGTTGGGTGGGAGCTTGTAAGACATTCTGCAACCATGTTCCCCTTCCAGTCTTGGGATTACCTAGGTGTTTTCCTCTTCCCACCTTTCAGAGTCCTCTTTTTGATGTCTTTTGCATTATCTTATAATCATACTTACCCAGAATGGATAATTGTACTTAGAAGGAACAAAGAGAAATGAGCCTGCCCTCATGTCCAGGCAAGAGGTCAGAATGCAATATTTTTAACAATTTCTATCTGCACAACTTCCTCAGCCAAAAGATCAAGCCCTATCCTAGAACTGTTTTTTAAATCATGTGTTCTAAACTTGAGTAAATTTGGCTATTCGGAAGTGACAGTAACATAAATAGTTCTCAGGAGAGTGACTTAAAGATACTGTTTAAATTCCACAGGATATTTATGGCCTTTAGGCAGCTTCTATATTGATCCAGTATGGAGACTATAGTCACTCATCTAACAAGTATTTACTAAGGGCTCATTATGGGCCAGGTACTGTTTTAGTCCTTGGAAAGGTAGCAGTGAAAAAAAAATTAAATATCCCTGCCCTCTTGGAAGTTTACATTCTCCAAAATACGGGATGTTTTTCACTCAAAACGAATTCAAATCAGCTATCAAGCTCATTGTCTAATCATCCATAGCATTAGCTTTTCAAACAGCAAACTCAACTTAAATCTACTACACAAAGACTATCACATTCCATTAGGTATCTTCAATCATTTGTGTGTGTGAGACATTTAATTGTACCTGTGTAAGGAAATAGCTAAGTGAGTAGAATAACAACTATCTGAGTAAAAATGATACTCATGCTAGATTAAATTCAGAAGGCTGAAATTTGTTCGATGTCCGTATGTTCAGCCAAGCATACAAATCTGGTTGGAAATGGACATGTATGTCTTGAGGTTTCAAAGTGACATTTTCTGTTTTCCTAACATGAATCATTGTTCAGGGAAGGCTTTCTAGGGAAAACCACTTTATTAACAGAAGCTTTTAAATGGAATTAGAGTGAGAAAGAAGGTGACAATGATCTTGAGTGACGGGGTTTAAACTTGGGAGAATGGGAGAGAAGCAGTATCATGAAGAGAAGTATTGAAGTTAATCGTGAGTGGAACTGATTTTTTAAAAGTAAGTTTTTAAGATTGTATTTATTTATTTGAGAGAGAGAGAGCAGGGGGAGGAGCAGAGGGAGAGGGACAAGTGGACTCCATGCTGAGTGTGTGGAGTCTGACACGGGGCTCAATTCTACAACCCTGAGATCACGACCTGAGCGAAAACCAAGAGTCGGACGCTTAACTGATGGAGCCACCCAGGTGCCCCAAGAGGGACTGATTTTTAAGTGGAGGATGATTTACTTGTTTTTAAATATGCTAAGTTTGATGTGACAGGAAGATATTCAAGTTAAAGATGTCCCAGCCTAAACCTTCTAGAATAGGGCTTTGGAAAAATATTGGATCTGGAATTATCTGGGTATCCCGGGCAAACGAAGTTGTAGGAAAGGGTGAGACCTTAGAAAAATGGCTTGGAGAGTAAAGGGTAAAGAGAACTGAGGGCTGAATCTTCAGTAATGGATGAGCTCCACCCCAGACCTCTGCTCTCCACTCTCTCTCTTTAGACTCTTCAGGTGATCTCATCTGATTATAGAGCCAACTTGGCTAAATAAACATGTTCCCTACTTACACTCTTATAATTTAAATCTGCACTGATATGAATAGACATAAAGGTGCAAACAAAATAAAATATAGAGCAAATGCTTGAAGTAAACAATGGAACTGTGGTATGTACAAGCAAAGAAAGGAGAACATTCCAGAGCTATGGTGAAGAGTTCTACGGGAAAATTAACTTCCTATCTTCTAGTTTGGGAAAACTTCTATCTAGATTCCTATTTATAGGATAAAGAAGTTTTTGAAAGCTTTAGGAATCAGGTATAGTGTACTTGAGGGAGAGCTGTAGGTGTTGGATGTAGCTGAAAATAAGACTCAGAAAACAAATTTGAGTATTTCAGAACCAGAAGCCAAAAAAGTTCTCTGCGCATGTTCATATTTATTGAACAAATAAATTTTAAAAGGAATAAACTCACAAGTCAAGACAAAAATAGTGAAATAGTTTGAGTCATGGTTGCAAAAGATTTTGAAGAGCATGAGTATCTTAGTGTAAAATATTCTTAGAAGTCCTAAAGAGAGAAACAGACATAGAGGCTAGGAAAATAGATTAAAAAAAAAAAACTGAAGTTTTAAAATTTTAGTAGCAAAGTAAGGGAATGATAAGAGAGGAAAAATAGTGCTGACAGGTTGGCTGATATAAATTAAAGTTGAGGAACACATCTAGGATTCTTACTGCCTTTTAATAAAATGTGCAAAGGGGCATTCCTAAATGCAGTATTAAAAGCATATCGAGATATCTTGGTATGATGAATGGAGGAAGAAGTGGCTGGATTGGATGTAGATCAAAAAAATAAATGAATATCAGGAAATTGATAGGATAGTTGTATGCAGCACACTTTGACATTAGAAGTTGAAAGGAAGAGTTCTAGTACAGGGAGGTTCAAAGGCTGTGTTGAAAAATTACATAATGAGTTCAACTAGAGGCTATGAGAAAACTGCTAGGACCGTATGACCCTCACTCAAGTTCAAAGTCCAAAGCTATTTGTAAACCAGTCTGTAACTTGTGACCTAAAATAGTCATAGTTCCAAGTTGTGGACCAAATAATAAAAAGTTAGCCTTCTTTTCAATAAAATAACCACCTGAGGAAAACATGCTTTAACTACTTTGTCTAAATGGGCTTAAAGTTAGATCCTTATTATGTTATCTTGGTTTATTTGGGAACCTCTTGATTCTAAATTCTGATTTTATTTTTTTTAAGATTTTATATATTCATTTCAGAGAGAGCGAGCGAGCACGAGCAGGGGGAGAAATAGAAGCAGACTCCCCACTGAGCAGGGAGCCAGACCTGGGGCTCAATCCCAAGACCCAGAGATCATGACCTGAGCCGAAGCAGATGCATAACTATCTGAGCCACCAAGGTGCCCCTAAATTCTCATTTTAAACTATAAAGTTACCTCCCTTCCCCAAAAAAGGCACCCAGAGCCACTTTAGTTTGGATGTATCTGTCAGCATGTGCTTGAGTTTGGGCCGACACGGCAGTTGCTTTTTCATTCTGCACTGCTGTCACTGGAATTAACCAGTTTTATGTGTCCTTAGCTTCATTTCTCCAACCTCAGAAGCCTCCAGTTTAATAACTTCTGACCCGAACCATACTGAGATTGAACCAGAGGACAGACTGGGATTTTTGTTAAGGAATCCTACCCTCTACCCACAATTTTTAAAAAGTGTTGCATAGTCCTGACTTTCAGTTTCCACTCCTGGTTTTGTCCCTTGAAAAGGCTCTAATCTTGAGAAGGGGAGCAAGTGGGCTGGTAGTCAGAGGTATTATCTCACTTTTCATGGGCACCGCCCCTGGTGTGGGTCTGATTGAAGAGCCAAAACGAAACATGCAGGGTGCTCTGAAGGTCAACTGATCCCTTAGTTACAGGGTGATTCACGCCCTCCCTCTGGTCACTTGGCTCTACTGCGTCGTAAGACTGTCGAGCTCCAGATCTTTCTCCTACGATGACTACCCATCTCCTTCTCAAAAAAATTTTCCAATATGATTCATCTTGTTTGTATTCATTCATCTGGTTATCTCTTGTTTGTTATTTTTGGATCCAAAAAAAGTTACCAAAAGTATGAGGCAGGGTAAGAACTTAAAATTATTTGGCAAGCAATTAGAAAGAGCACCAAAAGGAATGATATAAAAAGGAGGATAAAAGATCAGTTTACTCTTAGAAACGGCAAAGATTTCATTGCATACAGTTCTTTTCAGAAGAGGCTCTAGTTTCCAAAATACTGCATAAGTTAACAGTAAGTCCAAACATCAGAAAATAGGATTTCTAGAACAAATGTTAGGATATTTATTACCAATAACATAGAATAGGCATTCAATAAAATAACATTTTTAAGATTAATTTTCCATGTACATATAAACGAAATAAATCACCCTGTTAAATATGTCCTCATTAAGGTGTGAGTTTTATGCTTGCTCCTTTTTTATTTTCAAGGGCAAGAATCATTATGCCTATGAATATATTTCAATAATTAAAAAAAATTCACAAAGCAAAATTCTGTCTTCTAGTTAGGAAGAAAACACTCTACAGAGCTTTCCTGGGTTTGTAGTTGGTGCACTGGACTCAGCACTTATTTTGTGTAACATTGCTCAATGGGGCATAGGACACTATAATTATAGCTTAATCATAGTAAAACTCTGAACCTTTTTATTAGTAAGATTCTTTCAGCAGTGAAGAGAACCTAGTGAAAGTGTGCCAAAGTAATTTCAGATTGTTGTATACTAAAATTTATGAGACTTGTAATAAAGTTTGTCTTTAAACATCATACACAAAATGTAGATATGATAATTGATACATATATGCATTGGCCTACAGCTTCCCTATATCCATATTTATCTATGAGTTTTTCTGAAAAAACTGTGGTGGGAATGATTGTTTTTTGTTAAATTGTGGTAAAATGTATATAACATAAAACTTGTCATTTTAAGGACTGCTAAGTATACAGTTCAGTGGCATTAAGTATTTACACTGCTGTGCAACCATCACCATCTATCCCCACAACTTTTTCAACACCCCAAACAGAAACTCATTAAACCCATTAAACACGAACTCCCATTACCCAGGTGCCCTAAGCCCTGGTAATGCCTAGTCTACTTTCTGCCTCTATGAACTTGATGCTTTCACATACCCCATATAAGTGGAATTATAGAAAATTTGTCCTCTTGTGTCTGGCTTATTTTACTGATCATAATATCCTCAAGGGGCATCCATGTTGTTGCATGTGTCAGAATTTCTTTCTGTTCATGGTTGAATAATATTCCACTGGATGTATACACCACATTTTGTTTATCCATTCATCCATTGATGGACACTTCCATCGTTTCCACTTTTTGGCTATTGTGAATAATGCTGATATGAACATTACTGTACAAATATCTGTTCAAGTCCTTTCTTTTTTTCTTTTTTTTTTTTTAAGATTTTATTTATTTATTTGACAGAGAGAGACACAGCGAAGAGAAGGAACACAAGCAGGGGGAGTGGGAGAAGGAGAAGCAGGCTTCCCGCTGAGCAGGGAGCCCGATGCAGGGCTCAGTCCCAGGACCCTGGGATCATGACCTGAGCCGAAGGCAGACGCTTAATGACTGAGCCACCCAGGCACCCCGCAAGTCCTTACTTTCAATCCTTTTGGGTAAATACCCAGAAGTGGAATTGCTGGATCATATGGTAATTGTATGTTTAATTTTTCTTAAGGAATCATCATCTATTTTCTGCAGTGGCTGCACCATTTTGTATTTCCACCAGCAGTGCACAGGGTTCCAATTTCTCCACATCAAAATGATTCTTTTAAGAATAAAAATATCATTTTTATTTTGTGATACAATTTCTGGTCTTATTTCTTCTCAATTTTCTTCTTTTTGTCACTTGCTTTTATAACTGAAATCAAAATCACAGGATTTATGATACAAGAGTCTGATTAGAAACCCTAATTCCAAGAACTCTACTGAGAGAGAAAGCGAAAGTTTAAAAAGCTAAGTCACAGAACAGTCATATGAATTGGGGTCAGAGGGCAGATATTCCTCCCTAAAATCTGAATGTCATGCTACATCCTTAGAAGGTGATGGAAAATTTAAGTTACAAGAAGTGCACAAGGAAGACAAAAGCAAGCTCTGATGATAGCAAACTGAAGGAAAGTTATTTACAAATGAAGAAGGGACAGTGAAGTTTCACAGCTCAGATGGAGATAGAATTAAAGATAATCAGATAATGTGTACCTACATCTTCTGTAGCTTCCAATGGAGAGGTAATCAAGAAATTAGGATTATTTTTCTGACATTTTCTTCAGACTGTTGTATAAATGCTGAATGATGACAATTTGTTTTAAAATATTATATGCATTTGTTTAGATGCAATTAAGAAATGTTTAAAGGATTGGAATTAAGTAAAACATTCAATGTTTGAAACAGGCCAGAATTAGAATCATCATTTTAGAATGAGGAATTAATCATCTACCAAAAAAATGATAGGATTCATAAAGCAATTTGTTTAATTAACATACAAAAACATAATATCTCAGGTTCACTATACTATGCCTGTCATGACACTTCATAAGATACTCATGTAGACAAACTCCAATGTTCCTAAATTTGTCGATACCATAATATTAAAAAGAATATTTTATGTGTACATTTAGCAACTTCATATGAAAATATATTCTCCTAAAGCATAATAATAATTTCTGCTTTATAAAATATAGCAATATAAATTCAGGAAAAAAACTGTCATTTTTATGATAAATCCAAATTTCTTTTTAAAGAGATAAAGGTAGTTGGGTTGAATTTCATCAAAATCAATGCAAAATAGAATTTCAGAATTACCATCTGGATATGAAGAAATAATGTGCCCATCTTTCAGAGTCATTTTAAATTATTCATATAGGATTTTGATTAGTTTAGCTACTATATGCACATTGAGACTATTTCCAAGTAGACGATAACGCTGTTTCACTGTTATCTTCTCAGGAAATCCTAGAAAAGAGAGATAATAATTTACAATACAATCATTTAAAATATTAACTTCCAGAGATAAAAGGATGATGTAACCTTTAGTAAGAACAGAGTGGTCATTCACATAAATAAGTCCCTAAGATCTCCATGAAATTCAATTAACAAATGAGAATTTGAAGCCAAAAATATAAGATTATATTGTCTACACAATGTGATATTATCATATCACATAACATATTATGCTCAGTGTACACATAAGTGCACCCATAACATCCATGAAACTCATTGAAATCTGTATTTTAAAGCATTTTAGGAAAAGTAGTGGCTACCATTATTTCACAGTTGTTTTCCTTTACTTAACAGCTTTATGGAGATAAAGTTCACCCTTTTAAAATGTACAATTCAGTGGTTTTTAGAACAGTCAGAGTTTTGCATGCATCTCCACTATTCAACTCCAGAACATTTTTATTACCTCAAAAAGAAAGCTGGCCCACATCTAACAACATACTCAAAAATAAAAAGCTAAAAATTTTCCTCTAAGATCAGTAACAAGACAAGGATGCCCACTCTTGCCACTTTTATTCAACATAGTATTGGAAGTCTTACCCAGAGCAATTAGGCAAAGAAAGAGATCACAGGAATCCAAAGTGGAAAGGAAAAAGCAAAACTGTCACAATTTGCTGATGACATGATATTATATATATATAAACCCCCCAAAGACTCCACCAAAAAAAAACCTGTCAGAACTAATAAATGAATTCAGTGAAGTTTCAGGATACAAAATTAATATATAAAGATCTGTTGGGTTTCTAGACACTGACAACAAACTATCAGAAAGAGAAATTAAGAAAACAATCCCATTTACAACTCCATCAAAAAGAATAAAATACCTAGGAATAAATTTAATCAAGGAGGTAAAAGATCTGTACACTAAAAATTGTAAGGCACTGATAAAAGAAATGAAAGAAGACACAAATGGAAAGACAGTCTGTGCTCATGGGTTGGAAGAATTGTTAGTAAAATGTCCACTATCCAAAGCAGTCTACATATTCAAGGCAATACCTATCAACATTCCAATGGCATTTTTGACAGAAGTGGAATACACAATCCTAGAATTCATACGGAATCACAAAGGACCTAAATAGCCAAAGCAATCTTGTGAAAGAACAAAGCTGGAAGTTCTGCTCTGATACACAAATATTAACTCAAAATGGATTAAAGACTAGAATGTAAGACCTGAAGCCATCAACTCCTAAAAGAAAACACAGGCAGTAAAGTAAGCTCCTTGACATCAGTCTTGGCAACAATTTTTTGGATCTGACTCCAAAACCAAAGGCAAAAAAAAAGTAAAAATAAACAAGTGGGACTACATCAAACTAAAAAGCTTTTGCACAACAAAGCAAAGAAAACCATCAACAAAATGAAAATGCAATCTACTGAATGGGAGAGAATATTTACAAATCATATATCTAATTAGGAGTTAATATGCAAAATATATTGAGGGACTATACATTGGTGCAGCCACTATGGAAAACAGTATGGTTTCCCAACAAATTAAAAATAGAACTATGATATGATCCAGTAATTTCACTTCTGGGTATTTATGAGGTAAAAATGAAAACACTAATTTGAAAAGATACATGCACCCCATGTTCATTGCATTATTTACAATAGCCAAGATATGAAAACAATCTACACACACACACACACACACACACACACACACACACACACACACACTGGAATACTATTCAGTCATAAAAAAGAATGAAATCTTGCCATTTGCAACAATACAGATGGACCCTGAGGGCATTTATACTATGTGAAGTAAGTCAGAGAAAAAAGGACAAATTCACTTATATGTGGAATCTAAGAAGCAAAGCAACTTGATATACCAATACTCCCTCCTCTTTATAACTAAATAGTATTGTTTTGCATGGATATACCACATTTTATTTATCCATTTATCTGCTGATAAAACTGAGTTGTTTCTACTTTTTGATTATGAATGACGTTGTTATAAGCATTACATATACATTTTTGTGTGGACGTTTTCAGCTCTCTTGGATATATTCCTGGGGGTGAAAATGCTGATTCATACAGTAACTCCACATCTAACATTTGAGGAACTGCAAAACTGTTCTCCAAAGTAGCTGCACCATTTTATACTCGACCAGCAATGTCTAAGGGATCTGATTTCTCCACATCTTCGTCAACACTGTTATTGTTTGTCTTTTTGTAAAGTGGTAGCTTCTTGTGGTTTTGATTTACATTTCCCTAATAACTAATGACGAAGACATCTTTTCATGTGCTTATTGGCCATTTGTCTATCTTCTTTGGAAAATATCTATTCAAATCTTTTGCCCATTTTTAATTGAACTATTTTTCTTTTTATTGTTGAGTTGTGAGAATTCTTTACATATTTTGGATACAAGTTTCTCACAGTTGTTTTTTATATTCCATTTCCACAAATGTGCTTTTTCATATTGGACTTCCATTTGCTATACTGTTTTTCAAAACAAAATGGCCCACAGATACAAAATTTGCTAGGACAAAGCCTTGCAAATAGCAACATAAAAGACTGTCCATGAAGTATATACTATAATGTTAGTTACAATTTTCATATTCAGTATCCTTGACATAGCAATTAAAGGAAAATTTATATAATAAAATGAAGGAAATAATTAAAAAGTATTAAGAAAAGCAAATTATATATTTTGTGAGGACCAGAAGGAAGAGTTGATTATGATAAAGTTGCTTCATCAACACTTGACATTATACTTACTGCAATAAAATTAGTGATTACATAATAAAATTATATTTGCAATTGAGCAAGATCATAAAATTGCTATTATAAAGATACTATGTCTTGCAAGCACATTAGTCATCTAAAAAATTATTTCATTCAAATTAGAAAGAGATACAAATAGATCACAGACTTTTAGAATATTCCGGGATGACCTTTTGTAATATTGCGATTACATCTCAGGGTAAGAAAGGTTTGAAAGCAAACAAGTCAGATTTGTAAAAATTATATATATGTGTGGGTGCTTGTGTATTTTATGTACAGATATAACTTTTTAAATTAAAAGGTGACTTTTTAAAAACTTAGGTACATTAAAAATCATAATAATCTTCAAAAACAAAGAAAGGTAGCATTAACAAGGTCAAGATAGCAGCTTTCATTCTGTAAGTGTAGCTTAGTGGCCTCTTCCAAAGCCTGCTATCTCACGAATGCATGCCACTAGCCACAAAAAGAACCAGCACAAAATGTATGAAAGGATCGATGCAAATCCATCATTGACAGTGGACATGCAGCTCAAACAATGCCCATTCCAGATTCAGAGTCAATAATGCCCATAAGAAGGACAGTTCTGTCACAGTGCTGCTCAGTGGTGACATCAGTCAAGTCTGATTATACAAATATATCACATATTTTAAAAGAAGGCTAAGCAATTAAAAACCCTTTCTTGTATGTATTATACATATATTTTTCAGAGAGCTGTGAAAAATCCTAATTTACCTATGTAAAATTTTTAAATGATGAAAAAAACTACTTATGAAGTAAAGGCTATAAAAGCAAATAAATGTTCGTCATTTAAAAATAAAAGCTGGGGCACCTGGGTGGCTTAGCCAGTTAAGCGTCTGCCTTTGGCTCAGGTCATTATCTCAGGGTCCTGGGATTGAGCCCTGCATCAGGCTCCCTGCTCTGCGTGGAGTCTGCTTCTCCCTCTGCCTCTACCCCTCCCCCCTACCCGTACTCACATGCGCTCTCTCTCTCTCTCTCTCTCTCTCCCTATCGCTCTCTCTCTCACTCTCTCTCAAATAAATAAACAAGTAAATCTTTCAAAAAATAAAAATAAAAGCTGACATTTAAATTTTATATTGTGTGACAGCGTTGTAAACATTTTATATATGTTAACTCACCTAATGGTCACAACGACCCTGTGAAGTTGGTGTTGTGATTACCCCCATTCTACAGAGGTGTAAACTAAAGCAGAGGGGTTAAGGTGCTGCTAGGATTCAAACTCACTCAGTCTGACTCTGGGGTCCATGCTAAGTGTCAGTATTTCTGCAGTGACTACCACTGCTTGAAGAAATACACACTCAAAATGTAGGAATTAGTTATTAGACAGTAAATCTCTTCTCTAGTGCTATGGAAAGTACCTTTGATTGCTCATCCTAAAAGAGGAAAAAAAAATAGTAAGCAAAAAGGCAGACTGGGAATTAAATTCCTGAGTCCAATTCTCAGCTCTTTATTTGTTTTATGATGTTCTCACTCATTTTGTGACATAGAGTAAGACAAGGGAAGTTTGTGTTTTTCTTAAATAACACTCCCCAGGATATTTGTGACTGAATGAGATCACCAAGAAAAAGGCAGAGAGTTACAAAATAAACCTGGTTGCTGTGACTACACTCAGAGAACCAAATACCAAGAGGACAGTCAAATTATAGTCAGTTTACTCCCAGTGTACAAAAGGATGTGTGCCAAAACCTCATCTGTAAATCCATTATTTAGAATTTAAAACATGATCTATTTAACCCATTATCTGCTTCAAAAATAGTACTGTATTAATATTACAACAATATTGGATTTAGAAAAATTTGGCTTTTCTGCATTCAAACCCCCAAGTTATCAAAAATACATTTCCTGTTTGCATAGTCCTGGAAGCACGTTAGGGAGGTCTGTCTTTCCCCAGTCACCACCAGCCAGGTACTGGCCACACACCTACCCCAGCCTACGAAACTGATGACATCAGGATCACGGAGAGCACAGGCGCCAGGAAGGAGAGATCAGGGATGGGACAGGGTGCTCTACAAGGCAAGGGCCATGTGTCCAATCTCTTAATGGCAACAATCCCTAGATTTCCCCCACTGCAAAGGAGTTAGGACTGAGTCTTTCTCCATCTGCAACTGTATCTTCATTTTAGTTCTTGAGATTCCCTGCCTCAGACTCCATAATCTTTTGTCCATTCTGGCATCTGTGCTCTGAGTCACCCTCTCTTTCCATTAGGAAAACTTTCCTAGACCACCTCCCCACCTTCTCTTTTCTCCACTTATAGGAAGTATGACACATACTGATAAGTATGTGTCTTAGAAGAAAATAAATACAAATACACTCACCACCAAAAAAATAAATTAATTCCTCAACTACCTTGTAATTTCCTCATAAAAAGGACAATTCTGGCATTCTTTCATAAGATCTAGTGTGGGATTTTTAGAACAGGACTTATGGAATCAAGAAAATAAAGCTGGAGACAGACATGCTATTAATATCCATCTGTGGGGAGAGGTGACAAATTGTGGGTTTGGCTCTCCTTCCCTGAAAACCACTCAGGACCATTACTGGAGTGAAGGGAGAGAGCATTGAGGCTGAAGGGAATGGACTTAGGTTATGAACAAAAACAGAAAGAGGAGGAAGGAAAATGTCAAAAATGGCATGATCAGGAAAGGAAGAAGTTTTCTTACATCCATCTTTCTGGTCAAGGGTTTATTCAAAAAATACATGAGTATGAGTCCCTATTGAACTCTAGGACCTTTAATAAACGAAAGCTGGGGTCTGCGTGTATTCCACATACCGAAATCTGAAGGAAATCCAAGGAGATTTGCTATTTCTTTAGGAGTGAAATATCGAAGTTTAAGCATTAACAATTTTGTTATCTTTTCTTCTTGTGACAAATTGGTAAGGGATTTGTAGATATCCTCAATCTGTAAGAAAACAGCCAAGATAACTGATAAAGTAGCGTGCAAGTAGATTTGTTAAGATAAGATCGTCTCTTGTGAGACACTTTACAAAGGACGAACGTAGAGTGTGCTATGATACCCGGTAGCAAAATGCACAGGGTAGAATGTCTCTTGCAATGAACTCTATAATAGGTTGATCAATGGCAATATAAACTTTGAAAATGAAATGTCTGAAAATGAGAAGCTTGATGTTGAACAAATCAGGAAGCTTTGATCCCTCAATTAAATCACAAAAAATAAGCAATGGCAATATGACATAAAAGAAGTGCAGTGAAAGATATGAAAAAGAAACCTGAACAACCAATGAAATCAACTTCACAATGCGAACAAGTAGATCGTGAAAATGTTTACTGTTTGTGATCAATTTCATCAAATTATTTTCTTAAAATGATAAAATACATTTGGTAAATATAAATTCTCAAATCCATTTCCCTCTAATAGGATTTTTACCATGGGTAAATTTTACTAATGGTAAGAGTTTAATTCAGTATAAAAGGAGGTAACATGATTTCACTTCGAAATTATTCAAAAGTATAGAATATTTTTGCAGTATATCAAGCTTCTTTTCAACTACGGTGCCATGAAGAGTTTACAATTGAAGTATTATTAATAAAGAGCCTTGCTAAGGTGTAGATTTCTTTCCCTAAAAGGCAGTTTTACAGTGTGTGATCCCAAAGGAATAGTAAGAGATTTGTGCATAATTTTAGAGAACATTAACTATTGTATGCTGCATTTCAATTTACTCCTTATGGAATAAAAAGAATACCAAAGGTGAGAATAAGAAAAGAGAAAGTGAAACAGAAAATATTCTTTGTACATAAACTCATCCAGCAACAAGAAACAAAAAGGTTTATTCTATAGTAAAGAATTATTATATATATTACATATATGAGTAATATGTATATCCACTCCCAATTAAACATGTAAAATTATTTTAATATTCTCGAATTTTAAGTATTAAATAGGTTTATTTAAAATAATTTTCAAATATTTTAGTTCTAAAGCATATACAGTACCTGCACATCCTCTGTCGTCTGTAACACAGATCCCGTCCCTTCTATATAGCTTCCATAACTGAAAGATTAACATGTGTATTAGGCAGCATCTAATGTTTTTGTTAATGTGAAATTCCTTAAATATTTCTTGAACGAATTAATCAATCTACATAGTTACATCCTTCTATAATAGTCTGAAACACATAAATATGCTCTGTAAGTGAAAAATTACTGGGTGAAAGACATAAGATCATTCTATTTAAACTTCTCAGACACTAAACTTGGCATAGTGTTTTGAATTGTGTAAAACCCACTTTGATCATGCATTATTAATTATCATTTCTTTGTATTAATTGTCAGTTTCTTGATGTTCATCACTAGAAAGCATGCACTTCTTAAGACTTTATATCCAAATGCTATTCAATTTTGGCATCCCTGCTACATTAAACCAAATGTTATTCAGGTGAAAATAAATTGCTACTATTTTTTATAATGACTGAACCATCAATTCTCCTCATGAACTGAAAATGAAAAGCCCACTCTCCAGTACTGTGACAAACACGGGCCCGCTGAACGTGCGTCTGCCTCCTACCGTGATGCAGTGTTTTCACTCCTCTTCATACAACAAAGAGACCATTGTATAAAAAACTGTATTAAAAGTATAAAAAGCTACAGAAATACAAGGTATTAGTAGTATTTCTTCCCCTAAGATCACTGCCAAGCTAGCTGTTCCACATATTATCATAATTTCTTTTCCCAAAAAGATCAATTTAAAATATAAAGACACACCAGGGAAAAATACTTTTGTAAATCTGTTTTCTCATATGTGTGTGTGTGTGCCTGTTTATATTATCTACACTAAAATAGACTTTTCTAGTAAGGCTTCCTTTATACCATCTTTATAATTACAAAAGAATTTCAAGGTTGTTTTTTATTACCAAACTGATAAGTCTTGTCTTATCAGACTTGGAAACAGACAACAGTTGAGTAAAGTCTTTTAAGGCAATGGAAAGCAATAAACCAGTTGCCCTGGAAGTACAAGGGCAGAAGATGCAAAATCAGAATAAATCTGGTATGGTTGCGTCGGGACACAGCATGCGTGAAAACTAGTGGGTGAAAAGAGAAAGCCTGAAGTTTCAAATCATACAGTTACTCATCAAATGAGGTTGAGTGGCATTAACAAAGCAGAGATAGGGATCTTCTACAAAATTTTCTGGAAAGGTCTAATTTTCCCCTACTTTATAGGTTTAAAAAAAATTGATGAAAAACATATTAACATTCAAAAATAACCCAAAAGTAACCAATAAAAGACATTATGATATACCATGAGAATGGAAAAGTTCTTTATGTACTTATATGTAATAATATCCAATTTATATTGTAAAATGAAAAAAGTACATAATAACAGATACAGTATATTACCATTTACTTAAAAAGGGGGGTAAAATATACATGTATATTTAAATACACCCTCACACATAATACCTTCGGAAGATTAGACAGTAAATTGAAATCTCTGGTTGCATGTGGGCAGGAAAATTGGATGAGCAAGAGACAGACAGGGAAAGGAGGCTCACAGTCTTTGTACCTTTGAATTTTGAACCATAAAAATATATTACTTATTTAAAAAACTGAATAAAATTTAAATATGCTTTAACAGCCGCCAGATGATTTAACTTTATTTCTTGATATTAAAATTTAATTTCTTCTTATACATTGATCATGAGAGTGGACATAAATTTTTGAGGTCTGATGTGCCATGAAAAGAAAGGTGTTAAAAAGTAGCAATTCAGTATCTACAGAAACCATGTTTCCACCACGGGTAATTAAGCTCTTATGAAGGTCACCAAACAAACGGCATTGTGTTTTACGAGCACTTTTGTGGGTTGTGCACATAATGTTCTGCCAGAAGGAATTTTCACTTGTGCATTCTATTGAACACGAAAGCAGGCAATTAAGGGCAAAAAAAAAAAAAAAAAAAAGAAAAGAAAGAAAAAGAAATCATTCTAGCAGAAACACTTTGTAAAATCCTCCTTGTTTTGAGAAGAACTGAAAGAAACAATAGTCATAAAAACCTGGCTATTTTGAATATCCCATTCTAAGAGCTTTTTAAAACCTACCCTTTGGTAAAGCATGTGGACCTTCGGCAAGTGGGCTTAACAATGTCTAACAAAAGAGCGTATCGCAGCAACGACTTTGGCGGTAAAAAATACTGATTCACGTCAATATCATCTTCAAGAAAATCTTTTAGCATCTGCACAGAGAGATCACTGTCCTGGTGATGTTTCCGGTCAATTTCTTCTACAGTTTCAAGCTTAAATAGAATGGCCTCTTTTCCAGAACGTTGTCTGCTCTTATCAAAGCAAATACTAGGTTCAATTTTCTTTCTTTCAATTTTATTTTCTGTAACTATTGTATTTCTTTCTGGATGTTCAGATTCAATTTTGGGAAACTCCATCAGTACCTGGCATTAAGTGAAAATACACACCTGTTCAAAGCTTTATTAAAAATAAATGACAAATTAATAATGTCTAGTCAACATTATGCAAAAAATGTCTTTAGGCTTAGAGAGTTGTCATTAAAAGACAGAGGAATTGTGATTTACGTGTATGTATACAAGTTATTGCAAGGTCTTCATCACATAGCTATAGTGTCATCAGGCTACAACTGATTTATTTCATGGAGTTACTGATTGCTGTATAGGAAGTATGCGGAATATAGATACAGTATTATATTTAAAAAAGAAGTTTAGAAAGCAACATTAGTTATGGAAAGAATAAGTCATGGGACTAAAAAGCACAGCATTTAAAAAAAAGAAAGAAAAGAAAGTAACATTAACATTTCCAGAAAATGTGTATTCAGTCAAAGTTTGCTATACCCCTTCATAAAAAAGGAAAAACTGGAACATACCCATGATCTAAAGGAAAACTAGTAATTAAAAAAGGGAAAGCATTTTTTCCCCTGAAAGGTATTTCTACTCATGAGTCCCGTAGGAAAACCTTTTTCCTGCAAAACATGTAATCATGCATAATGAATGCCCTATGATGTAAAAGAAAAATAGTTCCAGGAATTTTTAATGCTGATGTCTTTGTTAATATAGTTTATATATTATTTTTGGAATTGACCACCATGGAAGGGGAGATGTATTGGTATTGTATGGCAGGGGATCCAAATGACACGACTGACCCCCATTAGACTTTTGAGTTTTTACCTGTGACTATTAAGGAGAGCTTCACTGAATCACTGAAACTCTGTTTTCCACAGCAATTTTGACAGAAAGATGTACAGTTGCTTGTTTAATTAGAGATCCTATCTACAGCAATTGAGCATTTTATTCTAGTTTGTACTAATCACTACATTTTAATCCATTAAGGCTAAACAGCACTGACTTCAAAGAAAATGCAACCAATGTGTTAAAATACTGTTAAGCAATTTTTAAGATAGTATAACTGAATTTTATCAAAAATAATCAATGGCTTCTACTGGGGGAAAATGACAGATACAAAATAGTCAATGGTCAAAAGGGAAATGAGAGGGAGAAAGAAGGTAACAGCACTGATGTTAGTTTTTTTTAACTTTTAACTTATATTTTTTTCTAATAATGAAAGAAAAGTTTTGTCTTGTTTAAAACAATAAAAACAGCAACAGGAGAGGAAAAAGCCCTAGGAAATAGACCTAGGTCATGGTCTATATAGTAGGCTCAGGAGGAAACATATAAGCTTCCACAAAGTAGTTCTTGAAATAAATTAGCAGACTGAGATATACTTAAAATATAATAATAATAATAATAATAATAACAACAACAATAATACCTGACCAGGGACTTGAAAAGGTAATGGTTCTGACTGAAGCTTTGCAATAAGGAAATACCGGAGCCTTGAATTTGGAATGCCAAGCTGGAGTAAAGCAGAGCAGTTAGTTAATATAGGAAATTAAAGAGCTCTATATCAACTGTTGCACCTAACAAAAAACTCATACAGGTATGCATTTAGTTTCTGACAAAAAAAATTCTGTTATTGATATGTGGAAGACTTTTTTGTAGCAAATTCTTAAACCTTTTAAATTGGTGCTTTGTACTTTTATTTGAATGAACAGCGATTGAATCTGATGAGTCATATGTCTTTGAGTCACTTTCATTTTCTATTTCCCAGATAAGAAGTTATATAGACATTCTCACATTCATTATTAATAATAATCATAAAAAATAAAATTCAAATATACCTATTGGCTATTTATTGCCTCACTTTATTAAAAAAGGAGGATGCACTAAATTTTAAAAGTTAGGAGGCAATAAATATGAAATAAACTTAATGAGATCAGACATAATGCCAATTTCCATAGTACATGCACATCTAATTTTTGAAACAGGTTTTCTTTTAATTTCAGGGTAAATAACTGTATAATAGGCTAAAGATAATAAGAGGCTAACAAACACAATGATAAAAGAAAAAATAGATAGTGATACTTGTAATATAAAAGATCTACCAAATATCATAACCACTTACTTCAATTTCATATTCATGAAATAGAAGCAATGTTTGCATTTTATCTTATTTTATTTTAATTCCAGTAGAGTTAACACACAGTGTTATGTTAGTTTCAGGCGTAGAATTTAGTTATTTGTCACTTACATACAATACCCAGTGCTCGTCACCAGGGCACTCCTTAAGCCCCATTCCCTGTTTAACCCATCCCCCACCATACCCCCTGTAACCATCAGTTTGTTCTCTATAGTTCTTGATTTGTCTCTCTTTTTTCTCCTTTGCTCATCTGTTTTGTTTCTTAAACTCCACATATGAGTAAAATCATGACTTTTGTCTTTCTCTGGATGACCTATTTTGCTTAGCATTATACCCTCTAGCTCCATCCACGTCATTGCAAATGGCAGGATTTCATAGTGTTTGCATTTTTAATGGTATGTCCCAAAACAACTAATTAGAAAACTATCATATGTTCATTTTGTTTTCTATTTTGGATGATTTTGAAGCATTACCAAACTACAGAACACCTGATTTGGAAATACCAAAAGTCACAGATTTTCAAAACACATTATCCTTTATTTTCTGTGAAAAGAAATTTATATTCTCAGGACCCCTGGGTGGCATAGTCGGTTAAGCATCTGCCTTCGACTCAGGTCATGATCCCAGGGTCCCAGCCCCATGTCAGGCTCCCTGCTCACTGGGGAGCCTGCTTCTCCCTCTGCCTGCCCTCCCCCCTGCTTGTGCTCTCTCTCTCTGTCAAATAAATAAATAAAATCTTTAAAAAAAAAAACAGAAAGAAATGTATATTCTCTCTTCAAGCTATATAATATTTCCCATAAAATATGTGTAAATAAATCTATATGCCTGTACAATATTCTTTAGAGAGTAAGACCCATGCCTGAACTAATTTCAAGATTTAAGTATAATATTATTCAAAACAGATCTATTCTTTTTATTGAGTCAAATTCCCTTTAGGAAAATTTATAGGAATGTTGATAATTGTGGTACCTACAGAGGTCGGAGATAATAGAAATTCTTGGTACTGAAAACCGCAATTTTCTAATGCTTGTATTAACAGGTCTCTGAAAAGAAAGAATAAGAGAAAAAAGAAAAACTTTCACCCTATAGTTGGAAATGGGGTTCTTATATAAAAAAATTATACATAAACTTCATTTTATGTGAAAACTGTTCCTCCACCGAAGTTGTTTAGAAAGTGAATGATCCTAGGTCATAATTATTAAGTCCAGTACTTGAGAAATTGCATTTCTCAAAAAAAGAGATGATTTCTATTATAAATAAATAAATAAAGCTGCCAGATAATTTATCCCAACTGGGGCTATATTCTATCCAGAGTTAGAATCACTAGTCTACTGACGATAAATCTGCTATTGGGATGAACTCTATCTGTAGCAAATCAGATGGGGGAGCACTGGTCAGACAGCAGCCGGTTCGAGGACACGGATACTTTCTGGCTGGGCTACCATCTGAAAGGGCTCTGATCCAGGGCTTGCTTCTCCTAACTGCGGGTCAGAAAATGCTTATGAAGAGGAACGTTTCTTACTGAGAATATTACTGCTTCTAAAGAAATCGGCAACAATGTAAGCAGCTAAAATTGAGGAATACCATTCTCATTAAAATATGTACTCATTCTGCAAAAATTCAAACATACCAAAATGGGAGAGAGTCAGGTAAACCTAACTTTGTGAAACTTTATATTATTAATTAGTCAAAATCAGTATTAATGGATAAAATATATAATATATATAAAATGTCAGGATGTATGGGTTTATTTTTAAGATTTTATTTCCAAATGGCTCTTACAATATACCAAGTCTACGATGAACACATCTTATATATTTTACCTTGTAGAAGATACTTCAAAGCCTTTAACATTTTCTAAAAGAATATATTTCGGTAATTTTTGTAATCTAAAACAAAACAAAAACAAATGGAATTCTAAACATGTCATTACTAAGAAGTAAGAAGTAAAGAAAATCCTTACTTGTGGGAGATTTGAGGTAAGTAATTTTCTGAACTCTTTTTATAAAAGGACTTCATAGAGGCTAGAGACAACTTATATTTTATTCATTTTCCCCATAAAAATGGCATAGCTAATGAAGTTAACATTTGAAATGTTATTTTCCATTGAACTTTATCAGAAAATATGGGTTCACACAGAGGCTCTGAACTGCACAACTCAAAGGGCTGCCATTTATATAGGATGGCAGCTTCTAGGGTTAGCACAAGTTTCCAGGCTTTGGGCAACAGCATTCACTAACATTAGCATCATTAATATTGTAAGGAGAGGCAGTAGAATTTAGCTATTAGACTGTAATTCCCTGTCACTCACTATAGTGGCAACCGCGGAATGGCAAACATTTGCAGTTATTCTATCAGTCATGGCAGAAGAAGATAAATGACATGCTCAGTATCTGAAAGCTGCATGTATAAGCTGCTAACTGCTATAAAATGACAAATATTACATTCTTCCAGATCCAAAGTTTTAAATTTAAGGGAAGCTTGTATAAAAAAATCTAAGTTTTTACCTTGGGAGAATACCTAGAACATATAAGAGGCTATTCGTCCTTGGATCAGTCACATCACCTTGCAGGCCAATTCTAAAGGATAAAAAAAGGTACAAATAAAATTCACCAAGAATCTTCCTTACAGAAAGATACCAAATCACTTTTAAAATATCAAAACTGAGAGAAGTGAAATTAGTTGGTCTTCACAAAAAATATGATCATCTTTGTTGCTATAGAGAACAAAATGTATTTATTCACTTAATAAAAATGAAAAAACACTCGCCTATCTAATAAGTATGCTTATTATAAAACAATATGCCAAATGACTTACATGAGGCAAAGAAGAGAACAAAGAAGAACAAATAGTCAATAGAGACTAAAATCAATTACTCTCTTAAAATCACTTTGTTTAGGAAAGACACACAAACACACAAACACACAACTGGTTGATGACACCTTTTGCTCTGTCCCAGATGAGACAACAAAAGTTCAGATGAATGAGCTGGTTGGGCAGGGTGGCAACACAGAGTAATGACACTGATAACTAATCACCATCTAAGCAGACCACAGTAGGTAAGACTAAGACAATTTTGTCCAATGTAAAAGTAGAGACTTAACCTGAATGCTTGATTCTACAAGCAGCAGTTACAACTTGGTTAGACTAACTAGGTCAGAACAGGACATGTAAACAGGCAGTATTTCTGTATTTGGACTAGCAATTAGATCTTACAAGTAAGATTCAATGTGATCAAGAATCAAGCAGAAATGAAGACTTGGATTGGGCCTGGGTAGTAGGAACAGAGGACCAGGGTTTAAGACTTGGGTACTTACTAGCTTCACTGCCTCAGATGAGTTACTTGACATCACTTGTCAGTTCCCTCATACCTTCCAGCAGGGCCAGAACTATCTGTGGATCTGAGGCTCAGATAGACACTTAGAGTGGACTTGAAGAGATACCTCAGAAATCTTGGGTTCTTCTCACCGTGTCCCTTTCCTCTCGGTGTTGCAATGATGACAGTATTACAGAATCAGTTACTGCTGCCATCAGCAGCTGGAGTTGGGCTGCTGGTAGTAGGGAAGACACAGCAGGCCCCACGCAGTAATGGATGAGGCTACACGGTGCTGGGGCTGCATTCTGTTCTGTACATCCTACTTACTGTAGTTAAACGGGCCATATGCTTACATATGTTTGGAGGCATCTTCACATGGAATGCCCTCTGCTTTCAGACACAGTTCAGATACTGCCTCTCAAAGAACTCCTGTGTCCTGGCATGCAGCAAGCCACTTTCTCCTCTGTGCTCTCATGGCACTTCCAGCATTCATTTATTATATAGCTTATATCACATTATATGATAATTATTTGTCAGTCATTCCCTTAAACTATAAGCTCCTTGAGGATGGGAACTACAGTATCAAAAGCAATGCCTGGCTTATAAGTGCACAATAAATCTTTGGGGAATTAATTTCCTAGAGAGTTGTTTAAATAAAGCAAAACTTAAATGGAAATTAAGCATGAGAATATTCATTTAAATTAGAATATTTATTACATGTGATACCCCACTTAAAATCATCTTATACATTTAAGTAGGAATGTATAAAATAATTGATAAATCCTGGCTCTAACATTTTCTAATTGTATGGCCTTAAAAATATTAACACCTATCCCATAGGCTTGTTAAATTAAATGGCATTCTCCACGTAAGACAGAGGATTGTTACGATTATTTAAAATAATTAAAAATATCTAAATGAAGATGGATTAGTCAAGATTTCACCTAAGATATAATTCACTGAAACACACAGCCAAATAAATACTACATAATAAAAAAATGAATTGCAAATAGCTATAAAAAGTCAGAAATACTCGATGTACATATGAATTCTGAGAAACATAAAATTCACAAACGCATTCTCGATTAGATTTAAATTTTACAGTTAAGTAATTTAGGAATTTAATATTATGAAAATTTACTAATCAGTTAAAAAGATAACTCCTGAATACTCATTAGTTTAATTAATCTGAGGTAACTTAGGCCAGAAATAAATATTGTATCTTAGGTAGGTATAAAAGAGGTCCCATACAGTCTCTGCATATCTTTTATTGACCAAACTGCTTTGCTCATTTGGTAGTAATTGCTATTTCCTTTATGATTAAAGCTGAATTATAAATATGAGTAAAGGGAATTATTTATGAAAATTGTCAAAATTATGAAAATGCAGCTAATAGTCTTCAAAGTGTCCATGCTTGAAACTATGGTTTAATTCCCTCGAAAGTACTCTTCCTCAACAGAAAAATATTTATTATACATACCTGGTGAATGGTTGACAGGGAGGGCTCATTAAAATCATATTGAAAGACAATTTGTCAAACTCCTCTAGCGTAATGCCCTAAGGAATGAACATTTGGGGGAAAAATATAAAAAGATGCATAGAATAGGGAAGAAGGAAAAATGCTAATTGTAACTGAATATATCAGAAATTATAACCCTTAATAGTTTCATTTATAATACTCAAAACTTTATATAAACACTTAACAAATTAACTTCAGTTAAACTAACTTTCCAAAGCAATCTTACAAAGGAAGTTGGAGAAGTAAATCAAAGCTATGAAAAACTAAGTGACTTCCCCCAAGACTCAGAGCTGGCCAAAGCAGAGCAGGAACGCTAATTTCCTGAATCCTAAGTGTTTCACGCCTCTGTGACACCTCAAGTCTAACACCACTGTGTTTCTGGCGTCAAACATAGAGAACTTCATTTTATAATTAATGAATTTTTAGCATAGGACCTAAGAAAAAATTTTAACACCTCTCTATCAATAATATTTTTTATTTAGGAAATGTGATATACTGACCAGTCACCATCCCTTCCATGTAGGTCTCTGTTAAAATATCACCAAATGAAAAAAGGTCCTGTTTTCAGATATCCACAATAATTATACTGTTTTACAGTTGTGTGTAGTCAAAAAACTTCCAAAGGTAACAGATAAGATTAATCAATATAATTCCTACTGGGCTAAGCAGTTGAAAAATATGCTATTTTGCTTCTCTTTTATATATCAGAAGATAAATACAGTACAGTGGTCCTTCCCTTATGTGTGGTCTCACTTCCCAGTTTCAGTCAACCCCAGCCAATCAGGGTCCAGAAACAAATGACCCTCCTTCTGACTTATGGTCAGATCATCAGTAGTCTAACCCTAACGTCACCATGCTTACGTCATCCACCTCACCTCATCTCATCATGTAGGCATCTTGTCATCTTACACTACCACAATAAGAAGGGTGAGTACAATATATTTTGAGAGAGAGAGACTGCAATCACAACACTTTTACTAAAGTATATTGTTACAATTGTTCTATTTTATCATGATTGTTAATCTCTTACTGTGCCTAATTTATAAACTGCCTTTATCATAGGTATGTATGTACAGGAATAAACATGGTATATACACAGAATTCAGTACCAACTGAGGGTTCAGGCATCCACTGGGGGCCCTGGAATGTAGTCCCACGTGGATAAGGGGGTCTGCTGTACACAGAAACAAGTCATGGGTTTTCCAATTCTCATTAAGCACTCTTAGTATAAATCCTTAGCCAGAAACAAGCAACCAGACTAGAATTACAACTTTCCTAATTATGACACATTTTTAAGAAGTTCAATGACATGAATAAGGCAGGACAAGCTTTATTCTGAGTTCTGTAAAGAGTGAATTAACCTGGGGAACACATCGGTTGTCTCTGTTGTATTAAAAGTTTGAATGTATGTGTCTATCATTTTTAAACCACAGGCTTTGAAGTAGTTTAAGGTGTGTATGTAACCTAAGAACAAAATAAAATATTGAAAAGTTCCTACTGCACCTCTGAATCCCGGGGTTCTCAGGAAAACAATGTGAAAATCATGCACTGACCAGTCTTGTCAGAAAACATGGGGCAAAGCAGTACAATCAGACAGCACATCCTACCAAGTTAGAGAGCCTGTCAGCACAGGGCTATTGTGATAAGCAACTTACTGATGTCCTAACTGAATATGGATTGATTAAAGCTACATTTCTAAAACTAAAGTAAAAACAAAACAATGATCTTTTACATCGGGAGCATCCTATGTCTAGAATCTGAAGGAAGTAAACAGTTACTGCCTCCAATACAGGTTGGCATAAAAAATAACAATTTTAAAGGATTCTTCAAAATAGTGATTTTTTAAAAAATCAAATGATAGGGCAGTTATGCAAGAAATAATTAGTCAAACCATTCACAACTTTATTTAACCTGGCATTGGAAGGCATTAAAATGTGTTGAAATTCAAGAAAGTAGTTACGGAGATACACAAATTATCTTTAATAAGTTGGTATTTGCAACCTAACAGAAATCTATTCTTTTTTGATAACCTGGCCATACAAGTCATAAAAACACCTTTGCTTTCAGAGAACATTAGGTCAGCTCAGTGTGGTAGCACTGTTCATCACATGTTGATGAGCAGTTTTATTGGTCTTCTTACTAGCTTTATTACTTGTTTTTGCAGAAAGTCTCCTGGCTATGCTCATACGTAATTATCATTTAAACTTTAGGAAAAACTTGGTAGGTTAGAAAACAACTTTTGACAATTTTGGTAAGTTTTAGTTAATCTAAAGAGAACTGACATTTGTACAATATTCAGTCATACTTCCAATTTTCAAGTATCTTTTATTCCACATGGGTCATGCAGATTTCTTGTTACTTATTTCTCAGTGTTTGTAAGTTTCTTGTTACTACTATACATAGAAACTTTCTTCTATTATATTTTCTAACAGGCCTTTGTTTGCATATATAGTAAGCTACTGGTTATCATATTTTTGTAAACAGCGTCCTTAAATGCACTAGTTGTTCCTCACACTATTTTTAGGACAGTACGTTGTTTGTTTTCCAGGCCTATACAATTATTCTTTAGAATCCTCCTTAATATTTATCTGCTATTTCTCCTGCATGAGTACTTTACCTAACAGTCCACAACAACATTAAATAACAGTGCCAAAGGTAGACATCCTTGTTTTATTCATTATTTTAGTGAGAATGTTTTTCAAGTTTTACCATGTAGCATGCTACTGGAGTGGGAGATATATGTGCATGTTTGTGTTTAAACAGAAATATAAACACACATACACACAAAGCCAGTAAATGACATACACATCTCTAGTAGAATGCATTTGTCCTAATTTTATTGAGAGATTAAACTTATTGGAAAACCCTGCAATTTGTCAAATATTTTCTAATACATAGTTTTGCTCTTTCCAATTATTAACATGTTGAATAATAGTAATAGAATTCCTAAGTACTGAATTACTATTATACTTTCCAAAACAAAATCCATTTTAGTTATGCTACATTATTCTTTTGATGTGCTCTTGATTATTTGGTCATATTTTACTTAGAATTACTGAGTTCATATTCATAAGATAATGATTTTCCTATTTTGTGGCTTATAGTAAGTATCCAATAAAAACTGAGTGGATATTTCCTACCATTTCCTGCTCTATGAACTCTGATGTTATCTTGTGCATAAATACGACAATCAGATCTTTATTGAGGACTATATTAATCATTATTATAAAGTAACTTTCTATGACTCTTAAATGCTCTTGCCTTGAAATCCATTCTAACTAATATCTATTCTGAAACTGTTATCATTTGTGACCATTTGCCTGGTATCTGTCCATTTTTTAGCTACAATATGTTGTTCATTCAACAACATTCAGAAAGTGATCCACCAACATTGTTGTCTGTGACAACAATGAACCAAGACACAAGGTTTCTGCTCACGTGAAGTTTATATAGTAGTGACTAGTAATTCCTCATTTTCTACCTAGATGAATTACAGACTTTAGTTTTATTTTGCTAGCTATTTTATACCCAAGGAGTTCTGCTCCTGGTTATAACCCTCTCTGTGATTTTTCAGGCCTGACTGTGGGCAGTTACAAAGGCTTCATCCCACAGGCCTTGAGGGAAAGCTGCCCTTCCCACTCCAGAACTAGAACACGGTCAGCACATCAAGTCTCTGCAGGCCCTTAGGGTCAAGGATTCAGACGCCCTGGCTAGCACATTCTTCATATATTTGCATGTCTAGTTCTCTTTATCTGTGGCCTTGGCCAGAGGTCCACTGCACGCAGCTCTGCCAAGACCTCCTTATGGGAGAAGGTGGTGGAAACCTGGAAGACACTTCTCCCTACTCTGGCTGGTACTCAGCACTTTCCCTTCCTAGCCCTCCTCCCTTACAATTTCCCCTAAGGCCAGGACTCCCCAACATCTGTGCTGACCCACCTGCTCTCCCCCAGTGCGCTGCGGCGTGTGGAAATGGAGCAGGGGGCCCTGGCGTTTTCTCTTATTTTACAGATATGCTTATATCACCACAGGAAGTGATAAAGGCTTTACTCTTTTATTTTTGTCTTGCTGCTTTAATTAGCTACTCTGTTCTTCCCAGCTCAGCTAAGCTCCTAGTGACATTAAAGAATGTCCTAAAAATCCATAGCTTCATTTATCTTTCAAATACACATACTTTTCTGAGTCTCACTTTCTTCTCCTACATCAGTCACGTTATTATTTCTACACTGCAAAGATTCACAACATTTTTACCCAGTTTTCTAACCATAATTTCTTTCCTGACATGGTAGCTTTATTCCTGCGCTCTCTTCTTGGATTCATCTCTTGCTTAGTTAGATTAAGTGAATGGGTCATTTTTTCAATAAGGGCCCACGAGTACTACAGTTCATGAATTGTTGTAGGTTTTATTTTAGGAACTTCTTCCCTCTATTTCTGTTAATATTTTTGTTCCATTTATTTTATTGTCTTTGCCAGAGATACTAATTATTTTTACTGTAGATCATTTTTGTCTTCAGTAGTTATCATTTATTCTGCAACATTTGATCTGTATTTCTTTTCCGTTTTATTTTGCTTTCTTTTTCTCAAGCTCTGTCCTTTATGATTGTTTGCAGCACTGTCCACTTTACTTTTTGCTATGCTGACCTGACTTCCATTTCTATAATGGTTTTATTTTTCTCCTCTTTCTTTTTTCCCTGACCACTGATATTTTTCCAGTCCAATCACTGTCTTATCATTGCTTTTGAGCTGGTGTATCTATTTATTTGAGTTCTTGTTTTGAAGATACCATGTTTTATTTAATGCCTGAAGCTCATGGAGGCATGTATGTTTGAAATTTTCTTCGGCTTCTTAACATAATTTTCTGTTGTATATTTTGCTTTTTGTTTACATTTCGTACCTTATTTTTAAAGTACAATATTAGTATAGCCTCAAACTGGTTCCTTTCTCATTATTATTCATTTTTTAATGGAGGCCACTTGAATCAAGGAGTTTGCTGAAAGATGAGGTGCAATAGGTACTTTGTGGCCACACTGTTTCTGGGAAGGACCTGCACTAGCTTTTAACCTAAGAGCACGCTTCTGTCCCTAACCCATGATCTTGCATTCAGGGCGAGCAGGAAGTCTGTTGCAGTTGCAATGGCACTTTCAGCTCAGGGATCTGGATTTTTCAAATCTCTCTTCTCCTGACTTAGAACAAACAACTGCCAGGTGTATTTGGTCTTCTCCCTTGCCATTTTCTCCTTCTTGATTCTGCACAAAATATGTAGAGGTTTGCCTGTGATTTTGCCATCCTCATTCAGTTCTGTCCCATTTCCACTGCATTGGACACTATTCTTCATAATTTTCTTTGTTGTTTTGGCTTATCTCTAAATCCTATTTTTATTAATGATGGTTTTCCATCCTCCCTTCCCTTCTTTTCTTATTTCTATTAGGAAAAAGGATAGAGTTTTGGAATAGAAGTATCTTTTTTTATGCCACATTCGGTCAGAAATCCCAAAGAAAACTGTTTACAAGCATATTGTAAACCCTAGAGTAGCCGCTAAGAAAATAAAACAAATATAAATAAGGTATACCTAATAAGCCATTAGTAGAGAATAATAAAGTATTAATATATCAAAAGGCAGAAAAAGAGGGATAAACAAAAAACAGACTGGAAAAATAGAAAACAAGTAACAAGGGAGTAGAATTAAATCCAAAAATATTAATAACAAGATTAAATGTAAATGGTAAAACACTCCAATTAAAAGGTAGACTCTGTCAGCCTGAATAAAAAAGCAACACCCAACTATACACTGTCTACTATAAATCTAATTTAAATACAAAGATACAAATAGGATAAAATTTAAAGGATGGAAAAACATAAACATGTAAACATTAATCATAAGAAAGCAGAGTAGCCATATTAATATCAGGAAAAGTAGAGTTCAGAACAAGAAATACTTCCTGGAGTTAAAAAGGGACATTAAGGAGCATTATCAACAATAGCCAAAATATGGAAAGAGCCCAAGTGCCCATCAACTGATGAATGGATAAAGACGATCACACACACACTCACTCACACACACACACACACACACAATGGAGTATCACTCAGCCATCGAGAAGAATGAAATGTTGCCATTTGCAACGATGTAGCTAGAACCAGAGTGTATTATACTAAGCGAAATAAGTCAGAGAAAGACAAATAACATGATTTCACTCATATGTGGAATTTAAGAAACAAGAACGAGTGTATTATACCAAGCAAAATAAGTCAGTCAGAGAAAGACAAATAACATGATTTCACTCTTATGTGGAATTTAAGAAACAAAACAGAAGAACATATGGGAGGTGGGAAAAGAGAGAGAGGACAACAAACCATAAGAGACTCTTAAAATAGAGAACAAACCTAGGGTTGATGGAGGGAGGTGGGCAGGAAATGGGCTAGAGGGGTGATGTGTATTAAGGTGGGCACTTGTTATGATGAGCATGGGGTGTTGTGATGAACCATTGAATTCTACTCCTGAAACCAGTATTATTCTGTATGTTAACTAACTAGAATTTAAATAAAATCTGGGGAAAAAAGGGACATTATAATGATAAAGGGGTCATTCAATCAAAAACATTATAAAGTGTAAACATTTAATAACAGAACTTTAAGATAAAATGGAGCAAAAACTGACAACACTGAAGGAAGACACATTCACGACTATGGTTGGAAATTACAGCACCCTTCTCTCAGCAACTGATAGAAAAAATCAGTAAGGATACAGAAAAATTATTACATTTTTAAATTTGTAATTAAATTATTTACATTTGTAAATAATTACAAAAAAATACAAAAAATATCAACCAATTTGACCCGACTGACATTTACAGAGCATTCCACCCCATAAAAAAAGAATATATTCTTTTCAATACCATATAGAACATTCACTAGACAAATTGAATTATGGGCCATAACACAAGTCTCAACAATTTAAAATAACTGAAATTATACACAGTATGACCAAAATAAAACAGAAATGAGAAATCAGTAACAGAAAGATATCTGGAAAATATTATGAATATTTGGAAATTGAAACCCATACTTATAAATAACACATGGGCCAAAGAAGAAATCAGAAGGGAAATTGGAAAATATTTCAAACTATATGAAATCAACACAACATATGAAAATTTGTGGAATGTAGCCAAAACTTAGGAAAATCTACAGCATTAAATGTTTATATGAAGAAAAAGGAAACAATATCAAGTAACTCATCTAAAGTCCCACTGCAAAAAGTATTAAAAAACATAAATTAAATGCAAAGTAGAAAGAAATAATAAAGATGAGCAGAAATTAGTGAAATAGTAAACAAATGGACAATAGATAGTATCAATTGCATCCAAAGCTATTTACTTGAAAAGACCAATAAAATTGGTAAGCTTCCAGCTTCACTAGCATTTTACAAATTACTAACATCAGGAATGACCTATGGTACATCTATAGAGTTCACATATAGAAAATGGATATAAGGAAATATGAAAAAATCAAGCAAATACATTTGACAAATTAGATAAAATGGATTTCTTCAAAGATCACAAATTTCTAAAACTAAATAAAAAATAAATAGGAAGCTTCACTAGTCTTTTAGCAATTAAATAAATTAAATTCATAGTTTAAAACCTTCCCACAAAGAAAACTTCAGGCCCAGATAGCCTCATTAACTAAATTCTATCAAACATTTATAGAGGAACTAATACTTGTTTTTCAAACTCTTCCAAAAAATGTAAGGTTAATATAACCCTAATACTGAAACCATACTAAAACACTGAGGAGAAATAACAAATCACCTATGAAGCTAAATGTAAAATACTTAACAAAATATTAGCAAATTGAAACCAGCATTACATAAAATAGGTAATAGATCATTACCAAGTAGAATTTATCCTGGGAAGGCAATATTGACTTAACTTTCAAAAACAGAAATTGATATAATCACCATATTAAAAGAATAAACGGGGAATGACATAATCATGTCAAAAGATGCAAGAAAGATAGCATTTGATGAAATTCAAAACCCATTCATTATAAAAATTCTCAGAAAATGTAATTAAAGGAAATTTCCTCAACTTGATAAAATATATCTATAAAAAATCTACTAACTAACATCATCCCAAATGGTAAATGACCGAATGTTCTGCCTCTAAGAAGTGGAAGAAGGCAAGAATATCCAGTGTAATCCTATTTAATCGACACTGTATAGAAGGTCTTAGACAATGCAATAAGACAAGAAAAAAAGTCACACTGATTGGAAGGGAAAAGTAAAACTCTTTATTCTCAGACAATATGATTGTGTATGTAGAAAAAAATCCTAAAAAAATCAAAGCTATCAGAATAAGTCAATATAACAAAGTCACAAAATAGAAGGTCAAGGTGGATAAACAAAAATAAGTGTATTCCTATATGCTAGCAATAGGAAATAGTAGTATTTTAAAAATACCACTTACAATAGCATCAAAACCCACAAATATTTAGGGAAAAATTAATTAACATATGTGCAAGATTTGTACAACAAATATTACAAAATATTACTCATATAAATTAAAGACTACCTAAATAAATGAAGAGAGATACCATGTTCATGGCCTGAAAAGACTCAATTTTATTAAGATACCAATTCTTTTAAAACCAATCAGAATTCCAATCAAAATACCTTTTTGTAGAAATTGGCAAGGTTATTCTGAAATTTACACAGACATGTAAATGAGTGTAGCCAAAATAATCTTGAAAGAAAAAACAACAGCAATTTGAGAACTTATGGTACCCGAATTCAATACGTATTATAAAGCTATAATAATCAAAAGAGTGTGCTACTGGTCTAAGGGAAAACATTCAGATACTACTGAAGAGAGGATCCAGAAATAGACACACATTTATGACCTATTTTTTTTATAAAGGTGTCAAGGAAATTGAGGAAAGGATAGTCATTTCAGAAAATGGTAAAAGAAAAACAAGAAAGAAAGAAAGAAAATGGTGCCAGGACAATGCTCTATGCACTTAGAAAAAAAAATAAATGACTGCTACTTCAAACTACACCAAAAAGTAACTTCAAATGGGTCATCAACCTAAATGGAAAAGCCAAAACTATAAAATTCTAGAAGGGGGGGGAAATGGGGTAAACAAAAATTTTTTTGGAACACACAGAAATGTGATCAAAAAACAAAGAAAGATAAATAACTTCTGCATTTTGATGAACACAGTTAAGGAAATGAAAAGACAAATTACTGAACTGGAGAAAATATTTGTTATATACATTTCTGAGAGATAACTTGAATCCAGAAAACTTAAACAAGTCTTACAATGAAATGATGATATTACAAGTACACCAAATAATAAAAATTGGGCAAAAAATTTCATTACAGAAGAAGACACAGAAATGCACAACATTTTTAGCCATCAGGAAAATGCAAATTAGAATCATCACACACAAAAGAATCACAACAGCATGACAGGCTCACTAGAATGGCTAAAATTTAAGAAATTAACAATATCAAGTGCTGGTAACGATGTGAAACAACTGAAACATTTAAACATTGATTATGCAAATGTGAAATGGTACAAACACTCTGGAAAACAGGATTTTCTCATAAAATTAAAGAAACCTACTATATGACCCAGCAATTCCAATTCTAGGTATTCATCTACAAGAAATGAAAACAAAAGGTCCACACAAAAACCTGTACATGAATGTTCACAGCAACATTTTTGTATAGTCAAAAACTGGAAATAACCTAAATGTCTAACATCATGTGACTGGATATATACATTATAGTACATAATATTTCACTGTATAGAACATTACTCAGCAATAACAACAAAGAACAGACTACTGATATGCACAACGACATGCATGAATTCAAAAAACATTATGCTAAATGAGCAAGTTACATTCATGATTTTATTTGTGATATACTGGAAATGGAAAATTTAATCTGTAATGACAGAAAGCAGATCAGTCGTTGCCTGGGCATGGGACACTAAGGAACACCAGAGGGGATAGATGTTCTAAGTCTTGACTGTGGTGGTTACACACTTGTAGTCAAAACTCAAACTACACACAAATGAGTGCAGTTTACTGTATATAAATTATAGTTTCATGAGAAATTTGCTGTAAAATTTTTCACAAGAAAATGGAGAAAAACACAATTTCATATTATTTAAAAAATAACAATGTACATCAGTGTTAAATACTTCTGCAGAGTTCATCAATGTTACTTTTAACCTGTAATTTTGACAGGCTTGCTAAAATAAGAAGCATTCAATAAGTAATAGTCAGTGACTGCCTCTCTTGTTTTTACTCCTGTTATATATATATGTATTGTGCATGACTATTGTTTGAAAGTAAAGAATTAAACAGTTTAATATTATTACAGAACCATGCATTTAGAAGTCAAGCATATTTTTACATTTCAGTCCTTTGTCTCGGAGACCAAAATACTGACCTCTCTCATTCTCATTCTCTCAAACTGAAAATTAAAAATAAATAAGGGCCAAAAAGAGCATGTAATCTTCTTATAGATTATAAAATGTTGATTCCCTTCTAAACTTTCTCATTTATATATGATTTATCCTCCAATGAAGACACCACAAATCAGTATCTTACAGTGTTTTTCAATCACACTTTCCTTGCCATATACTTATTAAAACAATAAGCAACATTACTCACTTCAATTGTCTTGGCCAGTAACTGTGTGTGAGGAAAATTATACTTGTATACTTCATTAGCGACAGTGTTCACATCAATGGCAGCCACCACTCGTGCAGGTATACAGCTTTCTGTAATGATAAGTGGAATACCTTAAAATGTGAAGTCCTTAATATCAACTTGATCACTTTACAGAAAAGTCAAAATCCAGAATTTTGTAGTACACTTCCTCACTTCCTCAATTATCTAGCTAGATCTCAGATTTCCAATGGACAACCAGGCCAGGGAGTTAGGCATGAAATGGAATATCTGCATATTTCTGGTTCATCTCTCTAAATAGCATTCTGATGCTAAAAATAAGATTTAAATGTTTTAGTCATTATCTCTTATATTTGCCTTCCTCGCTCCATTAAGATGTACACTTATGAGTTAAATAGAAAGTTTCCTAAGTTAAAACAAACCAAAAATAGAAAAGGGAAGTATCTTTTTAAAAACCATATCACTTGGAACTCTACATAAATCAACTACCATTTGCTCCTCACCTTCTAACATTAATACAAAGCTGCTTCCCAATATCACTAAAAATGCTTTCACATAAATTTTGGAAGGTTTTTAACAACAGTTTTATTGAGATATAATTCACATACCACAAAATTCACTTGTTTAAGGTTTAGGTAAGTTTTTAACTAAAATGAACAATTAATTGGTGTCCAAATATAAAAACTACATAGACTAAAAATTAAAAATCTTAACAGACCAGCACAGAAAGGAGTAAGGGAAATAATTTCAAGAGCATGCCCTCACTGCCCTTCTCTCTTGCTGCTAAAAAAAAAATAATTTTGGGGGCACCTCAGTCATTAAGCGTCTGCCTTCAGCTCAGGTCATGATCCCAGGGTCCTGGGATCGAGTTCCCACATTGGGCTCTCTGTTCAGCAGGTAACCTGCTTCTCCCTCCGCCTGCCGCTCCCCCTGCCTGTGCTCTCTCTTTCTCTCTCTCTCTCTCTGTCAAGTAAATAAATAAAGTCTTAAAAAAAAAAAGAATTTAGATATAAGGAGCTAGGGCTCATGTAGCAGGCACCAGAACTAAAACTCAGATCTCAGAAGATGGGGTAAACACACACACTCAGAAAATAATCACAACCATACACTGAGGCCTAAAAGAGATGATGTCCAAGACAAAACAAGGGCATAAATATCTCTAAGTAAATATTTGCTGAATGTCTACTAGGCTCAAGACACTCAGCCAGAACCAGTTATCTCCTAGGTACCCTGCTGCCTTGTATGCAGGTCACTGGAAACTCTGAGGTCCAGTCAGTAATATCATAGATAGCTGCCTCCAACTGAGTTTAGAATCAATAACTAGTTATTTGCCTTAGTATAAAGTTATAAATAATACCTTTGTCAAAGGTATCAGAGAAATCTGGAAACATAAATCAAGAAGGCTTTTAAACAAATAAAAAAATTAGTACATAAGGATTATTTTGCAAAATATCAAACCTGTTATAATTCAAATCAAGAACTAAGTTACTACTAAGCATTGTATGAGAGCTCAGAATTACATAAACTTCATTGAATTATTTTACTGTTTTGTTAAATAAGATATCTTGTCATTAGCATGATGAAGCCTGCTTGCATTTCCACTATATATGCAGCAATCTGGGACTGCCTGTAGTTGGTTAATATGACTTTTCTCTTTTTTCAGGCTGACTGACAATACACAGTGATGTGCCGAATCTGTACCACAATCAACAATTAATTTTATGTTCTTGTATTTTGTGCCTGAAAGACATAAATACTTACATAAAGCAACTGCCAAGTAAATGTTTTTTGTGGCTATCCAAGAACCGATGAACCAAAAATTCTTTCTCAGAAAACAACAGATTTTAAAAGTCAGTAAGCAAAAGCACTGTTGTTTATTGCATTATTTTAGAGTGTTATTAAATTAGGATCCAGTGCATGGCCTAAAAAGTTATTTCTGTGATGAGAAATGAATGTACTAAGATATTACAATAATTCAACTTGCCTTTTCAAAACAGAATTGTTCTGGTGTACGGATGTGTTTCTAAGGAAAAAGTTAGATTTATAAATGACCATTTTAAAAAAGCGAATCTGGTTGTATGTAAGTGATGAGTCACTGAATTCTACTCCAGAAACCAATATTGTACTGTATGTTAACTGACGAAAATTTAAATAAAATGAATAAATAAGTAAATAAGCAAACCTGTCAATTCTGTCGAAATCTGAAATTGAGATCCAAAGACAAGTTGTCTTGATATTTTCTACTGTATACTTCAAATCTACAGCCTCCAAAACTCTTTGTCAAGCCATGTACACATATTTTGAAAATGTTTAACTAAAAATACCAACTCAATAGAATTTTGCATAAGTGAGCTCTATTACTTAAATCATGCAAGAGAGGTAATTCTTGCAGGGGAGAGGGAATCCATCAGGATCTTTTAGTAGCATGGAGGGTAGGGATATGTTTTCAGCACCCTGATCTACTGCTCTCCCTGGATATTATTCATGATATTTCAGTTATTACTCTCATTGCATATTTATCAACAGGAAGCGTGGGTATAAAAGGTACAACACTCTAGTTAGAGAAATGCATATAAATGATGTTAAAAGATTGTCAGATTGGATCTACAAGGAAAAGACAAGGGGTATCATACTCCTGTTTACATGAGGACTGAATTTAAAAAGGCAGAGTTAGTTATACTAAGAGAGACCTTCTAGGGAGATGCAAGAAATGTCACCAGCAATACATGCATAATTCCTGCTCTCATGTATGTCTCTTATTGAAGTAGGCAAGAATCAAACACACACACACATACCACATTTGAATAGCAATAATTTTCCTTCTTTTTCTGATCACTCTTTCTGGAAAAGTTGAAGGGAAGAACTTCTGGTTGGTAGTAGTGAAAGGGTACAAGTTTACACTCTTATCTGCCTTTCCTAACCAAATAAATCAGAAGGTTTAATTGTGCATAGTTATTAAGGTGGGGAAAAATTCAATTTTTAAAAATGTAAATATAAAATTAACCAACCCATTTTGAAATAAGGAAAGTAGCTTATTTTTTTCCTTCTTTTTCTTCTTTATCATTTATTTTCTGATTTGTATCTCAGATAGGTGAGTAATTACTTGAATGAGCTCATTATGATCATACCTGAGATACCTAATCAGGTATGTTAACACTGACATCTAGTTGTGAAATGGAAGATCAGTGGATCATAACCCATGTCTATTTTCCTTCATTCAAAATGACAGCTTAAGAATAAAAGTACTAAGCAAAAGCAGATCTGAAAGGATTCTGAATTTAAAGTGATTGCTAAATGTTTTATCCCTATTGGCAAAGTATATTTCTTATTTCTCTTTAAAGATTCTTGCTTTTCAAAACTTGCAAATAAATTATTTCTCTGAATTAAATAAAATTTAAAATAAGCTTCAAAATTCACCCAATTTCCTTAGAAAATCTCCTTAGAAGTTTAGCTAACAGTAAACAACAAAAAACTTACTTTGGGTCAAGACATACACTAGATCGTTGTTTCTAAGATCTAACTAAATACAAGGGCCCATCAACCAGAGAGTGGACAGGAACCACTTGAGATATGTGCACAGACCAGAGCTGGGGAAGTGGCACCAGAGAAAAAGGTATCAAATTAATGTTTAAAAAGGAGCACACTGAATTTACATGGAAAGGAAAATAAAGATCCTATGCCAGATAATACAATGCAATTTGGAGAAGAGGAGGATTGTCTCCTCCATTTTGAAAAGGACATTGAGAAAGAACAAAGGTATAAGAAAGAAGAAGAACATGATAGTTTGTGCTTTCTGGCCTTTTTACTATGGTTTGTTTCTACTATTGAAAAAGAAACATAATGGCTGGCACTCTAATCACCATGTCAGTCCATGAAGAGAAGGGCCACTTTACAGAGCTGGCGAAGCAAAGAACTGGAAGGAGTTGAGGTCCTGAAGGATTTCATGGAGTCACCATAGCAGCCCTAGATTACTATGTCTAGACTCACTTTTTTTTTTTAAGATTTATTTATTTATTTGAGAGAGAGAGAGAGGGAGAGGATCTCAAACAGACTCACCGCTGACCCCAGAGCCCTACACGGGGCTCGATCTCAAGACCCTGAGATCATGACCTGAGCTGAAATCAGAGCCACCAAGCGCTCCTAGACTTACTTTATGTGAGAAACAAACTTCTACCTTCTTTAGTCACTATTATTTTGGATGTCTCTATTACTGACATTTGACATTGGATGTCTCTATTATTGACATTTGAACCTAATGCTAACAGATGCATGAACCTGATCCTAACAGTTCCTCAGTTGTTTAGATGGCTGTGTGTGTGTGTGTGTGTGTGTGTGTGTGTGTGTGTGTGTGTGTGTGTGTGTGTGTGTGTGTGTGTGTCTGTGCAGGTGGTGAGAAGAGAATTTCAGGTTCAATTCCTGTTTAGACCGGATCAATATAACTCAAAAAACATTTATTGAGTAATGTGTGCCAAGCATTTTGCTAGACCCACAGGGATAGATATATAAAGTTTATATTTATGGAGTTCAGGGGAGTTTTAAAATTAAATCAACACTGTTTTTCTCTAAGGTACAAGAATTCCTCCTTTAATATAAAAGGTGAAAAAAATATATAAAAGGTGATGTCCCCCCAAATTTTCCTTATGAAGTGAATTTCTACCAAGCAAATACTTTCTTCATTATTTTTTAATTTTTATTATTGAATATAGTTGACATACAATATTAGCTTCAGGTGTATAACATAGTGATTCAACAATTCTATACATTACTCAGTGCTCACCACGATGTGTCGTCACCATTTGTCACCATATAATGTTATTTCTTCATCATTTTTTAAAAGTCACATCTATGTTACCCTGAGGAGAAAAACTCTGGAAGCTTGATTTAAGAGAATATAAAAATTTTGGAAAACCAATCAAAATCATATATTCAACAAACAACTCAAAAATCTAATATGAGGGGCGCCTGGGTGGCTCAGTCGTTAAGTGTCTGCCTTCAGCTCAGGTCATGATCCCAGGGTCCTGGGATCGAGCCCCGCATCGGGCTCCCCGCTCCGCGGAAAGCCTGCTGCTTCTCCCTCCCCCACTCCCGCTGCTTCTGTTCCCTCTCTTGCTGTATCTCTCTCTGTCAAATAAATAAATAAAATCTAAAAAAAAAAAAATCTAATATGAATAATATTAATAGAAATACCAGCACTAATAACACCACCATGGTACGTACACTCAGAATCTCAAAAGCAAAACCACTGAAACTCTGGAACAGTGATAATCAGCCTCACATATTTCCTAACCCCAGTAATCTCTTGTTAAATATTTTTGCACAGCGAGACTTCCTCAGATGATTTATCATAATACTGATTAGAAGGTGACATGAAGATACCACTAAGGAAGCTCTGGTTTCCCTTTGGAATGATGGCTGAAGTGTTACCCAAAAGCCTCTGTGGTTCTTGACATAAAACAAAGGTCAAACTATAAATATTGATAATGATTACTAAAGAGAGGACAAAACCTTAACTTCTCAGGCTTTCATGCAACAGATCTTCTAATGATTACTAAGCGTTCATAAGCCCTTTTTATAAAAGGTGCTTGGTGTTTTAAAATGATTTATTGTCCTAAGATAAAGAATGTCTCCTTCCATCAAGTTTTGATAAGTTTTAAGGCTTGGAAAGCGATATTAGATGGCTTATTTTTAAATTCTACTTTGTTTGAAGGAAAGATAAACCTTCAGCTACTACAGCCTTCTTGATGCAGTAAGGGGAGAGTGTATTAAAATGCACCCATGGGGGATGCCTGGGTGGCTCAGTTGGTTAAGCCTCTGCCCTCGGCTCAGGTCATGATCGCAGAGTCTCAGGATCAAGCCTCATGTTGGGCCCCCTGCTCAGTGGGGAATCGGTTTCTCCCTCTCCCTCTGCCCCTCTCCCCTGCTCATGCTTGCTCTCTCTCTAATAAATAAATAAAATCTTCTTAAAAAAACGCACCCAATCCAGAAAGAACAAAACTGAGACAGATACAGAGAGAAAGAAAACTGGTTCCTGGTAACACAATTTGAGCCCCTTTAAGCTGTACCCCAAACCGAGCCTATATTTGATCTTAGTCATTACATGAGTATTTACAACTTTTATGTAAACCAGTTTGGATTGTTTTCTGTAACTTGGAAATAACAGTTCGAATAGGCATTTAAGAGAACACACACTTAAATATCATTTGTCACTAAGAGGAAATGCATTTCAAATTCCAACTTGGCAAGCAAAACAACATGAACATCAAAAGCCTTGTGAATAAGAAATTAATTCACTATATAGCTACAAAACAGAAACACTTCTCTTGATCAAACACTCCCCAAGTGTCCTAAATTGAAGCAATATTTGCAGGAGTCCCAACCTGGGAGTCAAGGACTTCATTACGGGTCTACCTAACTATTTTATCCTATACATGTATTCTAAATACAACAAATATGCAGACAGCCTTCTGTAAGCTGTATCCCCAATGTCTTTTTTTTTTTTTTAAGATTTTATTTATTTAATTGACAGAGAGAGACAGAGAGAGAGGGAACACAAGCAGGGGGAGTGGGAGAGGGAGAAGCAGGCTTCCCGCCGAGCAGGGAGCCCGATGCGGGGCTCGATCCCAGGACCCTGGGACCATGACCAGAGCTGAAGGCAGTTGCTTAACCAACTGAGCCACCCAGGCGCCCCGCCCCAATGTCTTTTTAAGGAGCATATAGTATTTTCAGCTGAATGATCTTATTAATTCTTAAAAAATTCAAGTTCTAAAAGTAAAAATGGTCAAAATGGAAATTTCAATGACAGGCAATTCAAAATAAAGAATTCCATATGATCAATTAACATAAAATGATGCTGCATTTCACCAATAATGATAGAAATCCACATTAATCAGTTTTACTTATCAGACTAGGAAAGCTTTTGTAAGATGAACACTGTCTAGTACGAGCAAGGGCTTGAAAAAATGAGCCCTCCTTCATGTTGGCTGTAGTGTATACAGATTCAGCTCCTCTATCATTCATCCAACTATTCCACTTGTGACAACTTATGCTAAGGAGATAGTTGGACAATGTAAGTGTAAGACTGTCATATTAAAAATGATACCCATATATACTGATGTAGAGTGATACAGATTTTTTAACCACACACACAAAAAAAGTCACTAACTATCTTGTTCAGTAATAATCCAAGTTTTGTATAGTGTTATGTGTCTGTACCCATATTAAGGGAAAAAAACCAGCAAATTTGACAGGGGCTATCTCTTGGCGGTAAAAGGAATTTAGAAGTAATTTTTTTTCTTTCTTTAAACTTTTTTGATTACTTGGGTCTTTTTCTTAACAATAAGAATGGAATGCTTTTAAAATCAGTGAAAAGCAAACAAACATAAAATTATTTTTATCTTGGAACAAAAGAATTCAATATTTCTCTTGGTCGTGACCCTGAGAAATCACAAAGGGAAAGTATCAAGGACAGATAAGAAAGGTTTGGATACATTCTCAAAACATGCCCATTAAACTGTAATACCACACACACACACACACACACACACACACACACACATACACACACACACACACACCAGTAAACAGTTATAATTCAATGCATTATTTTATCCTACCAACTCAGTAACAGTCAAGAGAATAAAAAACAAGAATTAAATTGCTAGGGGCGCCTGGGTGGCTCAGTTGGTTAAACGGCTGCCTTCAGCTCAGGTCATGATCTCAGGGTCCTGGGATCGAGCCCCACATAAGGCTCCCTGCTCCTCAGAAAGCCTGCTTCTCCCTCTCCCACTCCCCCTGCTTGTGTTCCCTCTCTGGCTGTCTCTCTCTGTCAAATAAATAAAATCTTTAAAAAAAAAAAAAAGAATTAAATTGCTATAGTTCTTTAGAGATCAACAAATATGGCCTATGGCCAAAAATGTAATGAGTTGAAAGCTACCTATTTACATACTTAGAATTCAAAGGATATAAATCTGTCTTCTCCATTTTTCCCATGACATTTAAGACCTTCCTCTTAATCTCTTAAAGGCACTACCAGTGATTAAAAACATTTATTTAAATGGTTTAAGAAATAAGCAATATAAACACATGTGATCCAGCCTATTACAGGTTTAAACAACAAAGACTTTGTTTTACATAAATTTGCTTTGAATGAACGAACATCTATGAATGGTTCATCACTATAAATATATCAAAACATTCTTTGTTGATATTTTCTTTTAATTTAAAAGATGATCATTTTTTTTAAAGACGATCATTTCTGATATACTCATGGAAATCAATGAAGAAATGATATAAGCATTAGTACTATGTATCTAATCACTATGAATGAAAAAAGACTTGTAAAAATAGAATTATGTTATCAAACATAAAGATCCCAAAAATTAAACTAAAAACTCCTCTCTAAATTTGTCCTGCCATTCTGAGTCCCTCTTTGCTTTATATATAGTAAACCTTCCTTAAAGCTTATTATTTTCATCATTATTGACTTCATAAAGTTTTAAACCCTATCCCGAATTTCTGCTACAGAAATTAAGAATTAAGTTTAGGGGCACCTGGGTGGCTCAGTCAGTTAAACGTCTGCCTGCCTGTGGCTCAGGTCATAATCCCGGAGTTGGGCCCCACATCAGGCTCTCTGCTCAGCTGGGAGTCTGCTTCTCCTTCCCCCTCTGCCCCTCCCCTTGCTCATGCTCTCTCGCTCTCGCTTGCTCTCTCTCTCAAATAAATAAAATATTTTTAAAAAATAAAAATAAAAAAGAATTAAGTTTACAATTTTGAACTGAACCAGAAAGTAAAATCTGTCCTAAGACCCTAGAGTAAAAAGCACTTCAATTACTTCATTCCTTATTTTTTCTCAGTCTCCTCCCGATTATATATTTCTCTGCAAATCTTTTGCCATTAAGCCACATGGTATTCAACACATATTAGCTGTCACTGTTTTTTTTAATCAAACCAATCATAGGCACACCCTACAGAGATTCTTTATTCAGTATGTGTGTGTGTGCGTGTGTGCACGTGTGTGTGTATTCACAGGTCCTCAGAAAGATTTAGGATATGGATATCTAGCTATCTAGCTCTTTCTCTGCCTGTTTGAAGTTTCGCTCCACGATTTCCAGCTGTGTGACTTAGGCAAGTCACCTGACTTCATTAAGCCTCAGTGTCTTTATCTGTAAAAGTGAGAGAACAGAGATAATAAACTACCTATGTCATAAGGTTTTCTGAGGATTAAATTAGCTAATACCTATAAAGTTTACATTTGTGCTGGCCATATACTAATTACTCAATAAATTTTTGCTGTGATTATTATCAGAAGTCCAAAGACTTTTTAAACTAAGAATAGCAAATGCTAGAACGGACCGGGGTGACAGGAACCCTCACTGCAGGTGTATCAGTGGAGGATTCAGTGTTTGAGAGAGCAGTTTGGCAGTATCTAAAGCCCCCAAAACTGCTTGGACTTAGCAATTTTATACTTGGGCACATATTCTAAGGTGTGGTAGGCAGAACAGTGAGCTCCCCCCGCCCCCACCAAAAACTATTCCCATCCTAATCCATGAAACCTGCAACAACGTTACCTTACCTGGCAACAGATATGATTAAAGATCTTAAAAAGAGGGGATTATCCCAGGTTATGCAGGTAAGGCCCAGTGTGATCACAAGAAGGATAGAGGAGGGTTAGAGTCAGAGAAGGAGAAGGGATGAAAGAAGCAGAGGTCAGAGAGAAAGACTGGAAGATGCTGCACTTCCAGCTTTGAAGACGGAGGAAGAAGTCACAAGCCAAGAAACACAGGTGACCTCTAGAAGCTGGAAAAGGCAAAGAAACGCACTGTCCCCTTGAGCTTCCAGAAGGAAATACATCGGGCAAAACCTTGATTTTAAGACTTCTGATCTCCAGCATTATAAGATAATAAATTTGTGTTCCTTTAAGCCATTAAGTTTGTGGTAATGTGTTATAGCAGCAATAGGAAACCAATATATAAGGCAATAACAAAGATGTGAAGAAAAGATTTATATGAAGGATAAATGCTATTTTATTTATAATAGTGAGAAATCATAAGCAACCTAAATATCCCAAAATAGTTGATTGCTTTGAACAAGTGGAACTTCCATAAAATGGAGTATCACACGATTAAAAACCAAGTTTACAAATATATTTAATAACAAGGCAAACTTCAAAATATTCTCAGTGAAAAAAGAAAGCTATAATTTATTTTAATGTTAATGAACACCTGTCAAATAAAGATTGAAAGATATAATACAAATTCTCAACAGTGTTTATCCCTGCATGAACAGTATGTATAATTTTTATTTTGAAATTTTCTTCATTTGTGTAGCATCACTATTTTCCCAGTAAACTATAATCTCAAGGAAAAGAATATAGCTGTCTTGTTACTGCTGTATCCCCATTGTGCAACAAAGTAACTGACACAGAAACCATGCCAAAATTATGTGCTGAATGAATAACCGAATATGTTTTCAGTATTTCCTAATGTTTTCCACCCTTGGGACTTCTGGCATTCCAGCAGAGTTATGGTTCCCAAGTTCAAATGGTCCCCTTTAATACAGTGAGAGATAAAGCTTGGCAAATTCACTATAAATGTCTTGATGATTAATGTGCGCAATCATGCTGTTGGATTGGATGGATGGGGGGACAGCTTAAAAGTGCAACATTACTCTAATAATCAGGTGAGATGACAAAGCATTTCCTAATTTTTAAACAAATATATAGTTAAAAATAAAAAGAACAGTAAGTGTAAAAATACTTTTAAATATTCAGCTTCACTAGTAATAAAATTAAAATAACAATTTCACGTAGTAAACTATATAGTTTTAAATATTATATTGGTATATTTATGGTCACACAAACATTACTGGATATAAACTGGTATATCCTTTTAAAAGTAACTTGAGGGGTGCCTGGGTGGTGCAGTCAGTTAAGAATCCAACTCTTGATTTTGGCTCAGATCATGATCTCAGGATGAGATCAAGCCCCCCATCAGGCTCTACGCTCGGTGTGGAGTCTGCTTGAGATTCTCTCTCCCTCTGCCTCTGCCCCTCCACCTTGAGTTCTCTCTCACTCTCTCAAGTAAATAAATCTTTAAAAAAATAAAAATAAAAAGTAACTTGACAATATCATCAGTCTTTAAAATGTTCATGCTCTAGAACTTATTCACTCATTCAACAAATACTGAGCATCTACGATGCAACAAGTACCATTCTAGGTGCCAAGGGTATAACAGTGAACAAAATAGAATGAAACCAAAAAAAAAAAAATCCCTACCCTCATGGAGCTTACATTTTAGAAGGGGAGACAGTCATTTTAAAACATAAACAAGCGGCGTCTGGGTGGCTGTCGGTTAAGTGGCAGACTCTTGATTTCAGCTGAGGTCATGATCTCAGAGTCATGAGATCAAGCCCCACATCAGGCTCCATGGGGAGTTGGCTTGAGGAATCTCTCCTTCTCCTTCTGCCCCTGCCCCTGCTCACTTTCTCTCTCTCTCTCTAAAATAACTAAATCTTAAAAAAAACATAAACAAGTAAAATATTTAGTATGGTAGGCAGTATAAGTGCTGAGGGGAAGAATAAATCAGGAAGGAGGATAGGGAGGCAGAGTAGAGACAGTAATTTTTGATAGTGGCCAAGGAAGCCCTGAGAAGGTGACATTTGAATAAAGACCAGGGACTAGTCATGTGTCTATATGGGGGACAGCATTCCAGACAGAGGAAACAGCAAATGCAATGGCACTAAAGCAGGAATGTTCTTGGTGTGTTTAAGGATAGCAAGGAGCTCGCTATCCCTACTCCTTCCGCAGGAGCTAACACTGATAACAGGACAATGTGCATCCTTGCTGGCCCTTTCCTATGTCCAAACTCATATATGTTATACACAACACACACACATCCTGTATATATACAATGTATATATAAATGTACATTGTATATTTGACAAATATAAGACAACTAGAATGAAAATTAATACCCGGTTCTCTGCAGGAGAATATCCAAAATTAGATGTATGGTCATTTTCATTACATAGATGATGAAAAGGTATAGCTGAAATATTCAAATGACTTCATATTATATACTTTCTTAACTTAGTTATACAAATATATTTTAAATAGCACTATCTTACTATGTCCATCTAGAAATACTGCTTTTTCCACTCAAATTTCATGGAATAACTTTATCCGAGTTTCTCACATGCATCTTTGAAGTCAAAGTTTTTATCATCAATAGTCACCTTTTAAGTCATCTAACACAGTTTTCAAGATCCCATCAACTTCCCTTCAGTCAAAGTTACTTTAGAGCTAGCACTTTTTGAGTTTGCAAATGATGGTATCACTGGAAACATTATACCAACCACAAATGCCCATTAACTATTTGTGATCTCCACAAAGTAACCCCCTTCAGTATTACTCTGTAATTTCCAGAAGGTTTATTTACAATGATATCTAACCCCTGTAACTGCAAGGTCATCCCTCTAAAAATTATTTCTAAATTTTTAAATTCATCTGTTATGCTTTCTCATCAATTCCATCAAGTGACCTTAATAAGCACCCAACACTGGTATTACATTCTTCCAGGCTAACGTAACTTATCTAAGCAATATTTTACTACTTTGCTGTTCAAAATATAGTAAATTGAGGACTATGAAGATCCTTCATGAAAATTAAAATATAGGCTATAGTCTCTTTTCAAAGTATAACTTGTTTGGGAAAAATGAATATATTGTATTGAAGAATGTATGACAAATATGTCTATAAAGGCATATGTATATATATTTGGGCTTTGTTTTTTATTTTCTTTTAAATAATGGAATCAAAAACCCTTTGATTTTTACAATCACAGGAGAAATGTAAAAGACAATCTCTTCACAGAAGCAGAACTCTAGATTTTATGTATGTTTCCCTTGCCAAATCCTAAAAGTGCCAACCCATGAAACAACCTAGAAAAACGATAGATTCACATCTTTTCCCCCCAAGCCATGGTCACCAACATTCTGACATTTCAAAATTAACTGAGAGAAACCTCACTGGATGGAGAGCAAGGTACAGATAAATGGTCAGTATTACGTCAAATCAATAAAGACTGCCATTAAGTCTAAACAGTCAAAGGATATAATTTAAACAATTGACCCAGCAACAATAACCACAAGAGTAAACTAAAGCCACAGAAATAAAATGCCTTCTGAAGAAGCACAGAAATTACTCTGGTACTTTATTATCATGTAAATCTCCGGGTTTTCAGGAAAAATGTAAGCAAGGCAAAACTACTTACTTAGTATCTCTAATTTGATCTATGAAAGTTCAAAGCCTAACTAGATTGTGCAACTATAAATTATGGGTTCTTCCTGGACCAAAAGTCTCCTATAATTAAGGAATGTGCCAAAGCCTATAAGGGTCGTGTATATACTAAAAGACTCAGGCACTTGTTTCTTAAATTAAGTCTCACTCATTAAGTACTAAGGGATTATTAAGTTCACTATTGTGTTTGAACAAAAACTACCTAATGGATGCTAAAGAGATACTATGACTAACTCTCTGATGGGGCTGTTTTGCTTTAGTCCAAGGGTTTTTGCTCAGTTTGTGGTGATTTAAAGTCCTAGAATGAAAAGAATTAGTGGATAACAGTAAAAGAAACTATTGGTCCAGGTAAAGTAATGGTATTTGTAGTATTTTTTTATTATTTTATTATTTTTTTTAAAGATTTTATTTATTTATTTGACAGAGAGAGAGAGACAGCGAGAGCAGGAACACGAGCAGGGGAGTGGGAGAGGGAGAAGCAGGCTTCCCGCTGAGCAGGGAGCCTGATGTGGGACTCGATCCCAGGACCCTGGGATCACGACCTGAGCCGAAGGCAGATGCTTAACAACTGAGCCACCCAGGCGTCCTATAGTATTTTTTTTTTTTTAAATCTCAACTACATTCTACCTATTTTCCAAAACTGAGATGCATTTTTTTTGCTTTTAGGCAGGGTGAGAGCTGATTGGCACTATTTTTGAAAAGCACTTTTTAGGGAATATTCCTGATAATCTTCCATGGGCAAAGCAAAAGGCTAAAAGAAATCCTAAACAGGCTCTAGACACCAACAAATACCAAATTCTACATGTAACCTTCATCTCCCTATTTAATGTAATAATCCTTCTGTAATTACTTACAGATTTGCTATTATATATCAACCTCTTTTCAATTTTCCACACAAAGAGGTAATATTTCTTGAGAGGAATAAGAGTAAAAAATAAAACACTTGAACTTCATTATTTTCACCATAGCTCATTTTAACATATGATTAAACTTCTACACTGAGTTAAAACCAACCTATTCCCAATACACTTGATTATTTTGAGAAAATTTCACGTTTTATCATGCAGCACAAAAAAAATCTGTTATCTATTAAAATGTCACATATAATCACACATACAAAAACCCTCCATGATTCTACTTATTTGGCCACTCTCCAACACACACACACACACACACACACACACACACACACAGACATGGACACATACACATACATACATACATGTTTATCTCTTACTTGATACCTATTAACATCCTTCAAAACACTACCCATGGACCACACTTTGGGAAACGCTGACTTAGCTCATTCCCCCAAAGAAAAATGATCTTTGTGATTCAGACTTAATAACTAAATTTTAAACTTATCACAGTACAATGGTATCTACTTCAAGCTATACATGTTTCATAGCAAAAATGACCCTAGTTCATTTATTCACTTGTACATTCATCCAACAAATATGTATAAGCAATGTTCTAGACAAAGTTTATCTTATTATGGAACTTATATCCTAGTGGGGCAGCAGGGGGAGAGAAACAATAAATAAATAAGTACATATTATGTCTAACGAGGAAAAGTATTATGGGAAAAAACCAAAACAGAGTAAGTCAGATAGTGTAGGAGAAGGGATTGGTTCTATTTTTGTACAGGTTGTTTAGAGAATGTCTCAATAGCAAAAACCTGAAGGAAATGAAGGAGCAGGTAGATATCTGGAAGAACTTTCTACAACAGAAGGAAAAGACCCTGCAAAGGCCCAGAGATGGGAGCATGCTTATTTTGTAGGAGGAACAACAAGGAGACTGGTATTATAGACTGAATGTGCCCCCCCAAATTCTTATGTTGAAATTCTACCTCCCAATGCACTGGGAGACAGGGCCTTTGTGAGGTAACTGGGATTAGAATCAGATGAAGTCATGAAGATGGAGTCCTGATGAATAGGATGAGTGCCCTTCTAAGAGTCATGAGAGAGCTTACCTCCCCTCTCTGCTCTCAGCTATGTGAAGACAAAGGCGAAGTCAGCACTCTGAAATCTGGAACAGGGCCCTCACCAGAATTCAACCACACTGCCATCCTGATCTCGAACTTCCCAGCCTCCAGAACTGTGAGAAATAAATGTCTGGGGTTTATAAGCCCCCCAGCCTATGGTACTCTGTTACAGCAGCACAAACTTACTGAGACAGCCAGCAAGCCTGGAATGAAAAAAGCAAAAAGACAGCACAAGAAATGTGCTCGGAGAGGGAAAGGGGCTGGCTCTGGCCCAAGGAGGATTGGGGCTGGAGGACTTAAGCTTTCACTGAGTGATATGAGAAACCTCTCAGAAGTTTTAATCAGAGGAAGGACTTACCTAATACATTTCTAAAGCATCACGCTGACACCAGAGGAGTCAAAATAAACTAGAGGAGACAGAGCAGAAGCAAGGAGACCAGTAAAAAGGCTGCTGCAATAATCCTTTGCCCAGGTCTTCTAAGAAAGAACCCAAGGCAAAGCTTAGCTGCAGATACTCTTTCTGGGAGGCAAAACCCCAAAGCAGCAAGAGTAAGGGGTAGTGAGGCAAAGAGGAGGGAAAGCAAACAAAAGGCAGTGCATTACTAACCTGGTCACAGCTTCACAAGGAAACCCAGCTAACTGCTGTCATGGATGGACCACACTCCTCACAGTGGCAGGAGGGGGGGATGTATCGAAGGTGACAGAAGCCCTGCAGTAATGACACTATTTGATCTTAAGGCAACACTTCCCACATCCCCATATGCACTTGAGCAGGGAACACTGGTAGGGAGAGGAAGAGAGAGGATATGTTTGCTGACTCCTTCCTCATCGTGTTTCTTCCTGATCAGAAGTCATCCCCTAAGACATGTGTAGGAAAACACTCCTGTGGTTCTCTTTTACACACTACTATACTACATACTCACAACACTTCTGACACCAGATGGATGTCCACAGTTCACTTTAATTCTGATGCTAACTAGAGTTCGCCAAAACCCCTTAAGAGCTCAGACCCATAAGACTGCCCCCAAGTCTGACACGAGTTCCAAGTAATACCTACATGCTCCAGGTTACCTACAACTTCTGTCTGACTGGGCTACAAATCAAAGGTTCCCACAACCCCCTCCTTGGGTTCCATCATTTGCTACATCAGCTCACAGAACTCATAGCAACACTTATGTTTGACAGTTTATTATATAGTAAAGGACACATACGAACAGCCAGATGAAGAGATACATAGGGCAATGTCTGGAAGAGTCCTGAGCACAGAAGCTTCTGTCCCCATGGAGCTCGGGTGCACCATCCTTACGGCATGTGGATGTGTTTACCAACCCAGTTGTTCTCTGAGCCCTAGGCTTTTAGGATTTTTATGGAGGTTTCATCACATAAGCATGATCAATCATCAACTTAATCTCCAGCTCCTCTCCTTCCCAGAGGATAAGGGGTGGGGCTGAAAGTTCCAAGCCTCTAATTACCCTCAGTCTGTCTAGTGACCAGCCCTCATTAGAACAAAAGACACTCCTGCCACCTAGAAAATTCCAAGGGATTTAGAAGCTCTGTGTCAGGAAGCAGGGTCAAAGACCACATCTGAGAACAAAAGAGGCCCCCACTGCTCTTATCACTTAGGAAATTATAAGGGTTTTAGGAGCTCTGTGCCAGGAACTGGGGGCAGAGATCAATATATGTGTATTTTCTATTATTGCGCAGGCATGACCCTTCCTCTCCTCTCCACCTAGGGTTGTGTTAGCCAACCCCTCCAGACAGCCTCTGCAGCCACCTTTCAGTCCGGACACTGGCGGTAGCCGGAGCGTGTTACAAGGCATGGACTGGCGGTGTTACGGAATAAGGCAACAACAGCAGAGTTGGGGGACTACACAGAACAAGCAGCTCAGGGCCCGGGAGGCAGGCGGAGACAAGTGAATCTGGGGTGGCACATAAATTAAGTCTGACAAAACAGGAGCGAGATTATGGATGAGGTGGTAAAGATGAGGAGAGAGAGGAATGATAGAATTATAAAGAGAGTTTGAAAGGCGATCCCGTGGAATTTTCTGAAGTGAGTAAGAGAAGAAATATCAATGACTCAAGACTTGGGGGTGGGCCCCTGGAAGAATGGAGACACCTGTTGCTGGGAGGGGGCAGGCTGCAAGAGCATTAAGTTTTGAAGGGGTAAGGAGAACCAGAAGTTCGGTTTTGTACACCTCTAGAGAAAAACAGAGATAAGGAGAACATGAACCAATCTGGCCTTATAGAAAAACTACTGAGAAGCTTACTCTGGAGCTGGTCAGCGCTGTCAGCATCATTGGAGGCGACGCACACCGGTCCACGCGCAGAGCCCTGGCACTCCCTCGCACTCGCCCACTCACTGACCCCGGCCCTTCCCCCTGTTGCCCAGCAGGCATTTCCCAACACATGCTCCAAGGAACATTATTTTACAGGATGCTAATAAGTGTAATCCCCTTCCCCACTCAAAAAAAGCGTACTCATTGCTCAGATACATATGGGAAGTGCGGATTTAAACCACACAGCACCCTTTTTGCAGGGCTTCTCACCACTTTTGGTATATTATGTGGCCTGAGACTCTCATGGGACAATATCATGTGAAGAGTTTCCGAAACTTATTTGACCATCAAGGCCAACTTATTAATACCCCTGAGAAGACTATTACGTAGGATACCAGCCAGGAAATGGCAACTAACTCAAGAATTCATTGTAGTCCTTAGTTCACTTGGTTTGTAATATCAGATCACTCCTTGAAATCCTCTCCTCCCTTTATCTTCATGGCACAGTGTTCTTTTGGTTCTCCTTGCTCTCTAATTTTTCCTGCTCAGTTTCCCTCTGTAAATACTATTTCTCTACCCAGCCCCACAATGTCGCTGTTCCTCAGTATTCCCTCCTGTTGGTCCTCTTCTCTACACTCAACACATATATAGAAACAAAAGTTTATCTCTAATCCCATCGATCCCCCAGACCAAAATGCACAAGCAGCTGCCTATCTGGCATTTCTACAGGTCGTACAGACAACTCAAACTCTGTGACTCTAAAATGGAACCTATTATTTCTCCCCTACCTTGATTTAGGACTCGCCCATTGGATAAATGACCCACGTCAGAAAGGACTACCAGGTTTTGCTGATTTTTAGATCCTGTATATAACCTGAGTCACCTCCTCCATTCATTGGCTCTGCCTAAATTCATTATCTCTGAACAATAATCTTCTGCCCACCATGTCTCTCTACCCTACTCCCCACCACTACCACCTTTTGGGCACACGGGTACAATTTCTAGAACCTAACTGATAGGTTCTTTAACTTTCATTTGCTAACTAGACCTAGGAGATAAAAATCCAAGCACGTTATCAGATTGTATGGCATTTCGTGATTTGGTACTTCATAAACATCTACTTTTTTGTAGCACTTATATTGCAGTAATATTTTAATACTTGTAGCTCTCCATGTTTGTAGAGACCATGCTCTTTCATGTCTGTATGTGCACAGGAAGTTCCTTTCTGTCTGGTATAATCTTTCCCTTCTTAATTATCTGAAAAAGTCTATCATCTTCCAAAATCCTGCATGGAAAAAAATACCGTAACAAAATTGAACAGCAAATCACCAATTATAAAAAAGAATATGCCAATGACAACATGAACAAGTCACAAAATAAATACAAATAAATATATGAAAATGTTCAACTTCTTAAGTAACACCAGCAGTATTACTTATACACTATACACTAGGAACTACACTAGCTCTTTGTATACAGTTTCATTAACCCTCCTAGCAAGCCTGTTAGGTTACTAGTAGTACCCCAATTTTATCAATAAGGACATCCCATACAATTAAGTGAGGAAAGCTAGTTACAAAACAACGTGAGGAAAAAGAAAAGGAGCTAAGATTTACCGAGTACCTACGCTGTATTTCATACATCAACTGTTTCAGTTAACATTCACAACACCTTATGAGTTTATTACAGTATCCGTCTCACAGATAGGGTATCTGGGCTCAGAAAGTCAAATAGCTTTCTAGTACTCACACAGCTAATATTTGCCAGTCCTGCCTTACTCCTAAATAATGGTATTAATTTTATCACTCAGAGAAATAGATGGAGCAATTCCAAAATCACTGAATAGGAGGCCAGGGAAATGAACACAAAGTAGATCCAGGTTAGGAAATTTATTCCCTCGTAGATAAGTAAGCTTTCTAGAGAATCAAGAGGGCAAAATAGAATTTTCTACTCTCTTCGCTGACCTTCTCTTTTACCTCTTCATATTCATTCCCTATCATCTTCTGTGGTTATAAATAATTCTTTCCTTCACTGATCTATTCCTGCGTAATTCAAATCTAGTCTGAAAGCTGTTTGACAACTTCGAATATTTAAAATTCTACCTGAATAAATGCTTCAAGCAGAAGTTTTTTGGGTTTTTTTTTAAGATTTTATTTATTTATTTGACAGAGAGAGACACAGCAAGAGAGGGAACACAAGCAGCGGGGGGAGTGGGAGAGGGAGAAGCCTGATGCGGGACTCGATCCCAGGACTCTGGGATCATGACCTGAGCTGACAGCAGACGCTTAACGACGGAGCCACCCAGGCGCCCGACAACTTCGAATATTTAATCATTTACATTAGTTTTTACAATGATTACAATCATTGTAATCATTTTAAATGATTTAAAAATGATTTAAATCAAATGATTTTGATTTAAAATCAAAAATTTTAAATGATTACAATCATTTAATCATTAGTTTCTTCTAAAGCCATTTTTAAACAACATGCAATAACTTTCTATAACTTTAAGTAATTTTTGATTCAAGCTGCCCATATTTACTGAGCACTTACCACACTCCAAGCACTATTGACATGCTTTATTTTTATTTATTTATAATTTTCACACTTCCCCTTCGAGATAAGTACTAATATAGAAAAGGAAACTGAGGCACAGGAAGTTTATTTTTTGCCCAAGTTCACAAAGCTAGGAAGTACCAAGGCCTTCTGATAATAAAACCGTGCTCTTAACTGGGAGATGAAATGACCTCTCCCTGAAACCGTCCTATAAACACTGTCTGCTGTTACTATCTCATAGTGCTACAAACAATGATTTAAGACCAACCTACTATGAAAACAAACCATCGTATTTCAAATTATTCGGCAGTACCAAATGATTGTCAGAGGCAGTTTAAGTATCAAATATTAAAAGAATGAGATAGCATTTGCAAAAGCGAAAACCGGTGACATCTGAAAGATTCCTAAAAGCATTTGGCATGTGAGTGTATGTGTTCCCCCTACTGATGTTTTTTCCAAGTGAGTGGTTTCTATTCATTTAAACTCCTCACACAGCCTATCTTTTTACTTCTTCCATGGAAGGCAGAATGACTTCTCTAATCGGCTAATTTGTGAAAAACAAACTGGGCGCGCCTGCTCAGCTCCCCCAGTCCTCCTCTGGGGATAAGCTACCCACAGGCAACATGCGTTCTGCTTGCGTCTCCAGCTGTGCCTAAAAGGTAGCTGCCTAATTGTCTGGTTGAATATTAGCCGACCCATCGGGTCCTCTCACTAAGCTACATCCTCCAACTCAGCCTTTACTAGTAATAAAAATTATACAAATTTGTATTTCCTATTTGCCTTACTCTTCTGTTTTCTTTCTCTCTTTGTTCAGAATTATAAAGAAGGGTACTATTTATTGAGCCCCCAAAAGTCCCAATACATAGGTCATAATACAAATTAAACTGGTCATCTACACATTAGGACAGGGTAAGTAATCTGATCTATGAAAAACAGTAATACTCTGCAGTGAGGTAAGCATTTCCATCACAGAAAAGATAGGTAATTCTATCATCCAATGGAAAGTAAGGGTTTTCCTTGGCTGAATATACAAAATTCATCCTACTAATTTCATCTTTGCATTTCAAGTTTGGAAAAAATAATCTAATAACTCCTGTGGCTAACAGAGAACAAAGGATACATATTTTCAAACGGGACAAATTTTTACCTCACTTCACTTTAAACCTGGCAACAAGTCATATAAGAATAACTATGGGAAAAGAGGCATGAAGAGGACATTTTTACAATCCCAAAGAAAATTAAAAAAAAAAAATTTAGCAGTTCAAATTCTAGCTCCTTACAACCGATGTTCCAAACACATCCCCAGGTGACATTCAGACCTATATTTACTCATCATATACTTGCCTGACTCAGTTATAAGCACACCTAATTACAAAGTGGTTCAGTAGGGTCTCAAGTTGGCATGTAAGTCATTGAGAAATAAAGATAAAAGAAATTCAGAAAATAATGAGTGACAAATTGCTTGACATTTTAACAGAAAATATTAAGGCTGAGTAATTCCTACTAAATATGATTGTTATGTGACTAACACTCAAAATCAACACCTTAAAAGACCTTTAGAAATTATTTGATAGGGCAGGCCTTTTTACTTTTAAGGATGTCTCAGTAGCTGACCATATATATGATAGTAATCAGCTAGAGCTTTCTTTATTCACTACCTTACATCACATTTTAGTCTTTCTGTGATATTATACTTTATGAGAAAAACAAAATCTTATTTGCTACCCATTAAATTTGCAGGTGCCTTACAGGCCCCACCAATATATAACTCATGAAACTACTTCTACTATTTTCTGAAAGGAGATATTTGCACTTGGAAGATTCTCATTAGCCAAGACTTTATAGACTGTGCAGGCATAAATAATATCAAAGAAGTAGTAAGTGCGTCCTATACAGGGGAACATGTATTAAATAATGTGAAAGGTATTTGTTATACTTGTGGCCATTTAGAATCTTTGCCCGTGTTTTCTATATTTGAAAATTTTGGCATATTTTGAGTCCCTTCTTTCCAAAACAGGAGCCAGAACTCACTTTCCCAGCTTCCTTCGCTGGCAGTGAGATCCAAAGCCCACCAATTAATTGCATCCATATACTACTTTCATTCAGAAGTAGCAACATGAGGTAGCAAATGAAAAACCCATCATTTTCACGACAGAGATGGGAGAAGCATCCACCCTTCAGAGGAAAACAGGGATGGCACTTCTCACATCTGCCCTCAGCATCACTGGTGAAAGCTGTGAAGTCAGTATGAAGCTTTGTGGGGGCAGGGCCCAGAGTGTGGTTTGAGCAGTGTTCCTATTCACCTAACCTGTTTGTTGGGTGTCCTATAGATTCTGTGAGCTTCCAAAAGTCCTTTGCTATATATATATATATATATATATATATTTTTTTTTTCCTGCTTAGGTTCGCCAGAGAATAGATTATTGGTTTGCAACTAAGAGTTTTGTATTATAGGGCGCCTGGGTGGCTCAGTTGGTTAAGCAACTGCCTTCGGCTCAGGTCATGATCCTGGAGTCCCAGGATCGAGTCCCACATCGGGCTCCCTGCTCAGCAAGGAGTCTGCTTCTCCCTCTGACCCTCCCCCCTCTCATGTGCTCTCTCTCTCTCTCTCATTCTCTCTCTCTCAAATAAATAAATAAAATCTTTAAAAAAAAAAAAAAAAAAAAAAAAAAAAAAAAAAAAAAGAGTTTTGTATTATATAAAAATCGGAGCTGAGCAAACTATGCTTTTATCAACATAATGGTAGAATGATTACCAATCAGCAGTCATCTACAGACTGCCTGTCACAAGTGCGGTACTGTGCTAGAAGCTGTACAGGAACAAAAAGGAAGGGAAGGAAAGGCAGCAGAGACCAGATCTCCCAGGCAGAGTAAGAAGATGGGACTGTGACTCCAACCTCAAAAAGAAGCCACTTAAGCAGGGAAGTGAGTGACATGATCCAGTTTACTGTGCAAAAGATCATTCTCTTTCTATGTGGAGAAAGGGTGGAGCAGGAAAGCAAAGTAGAAACAGGGGAGCAATTGGGAAACTATTTTAATAAAGTTCAGATTCAGGATGTAGCAGTGGCAACAGAAATATATGCGCAGAAATTCAGGCTGCATTGGCTGATAGGAGAGAAGACACTTAACTGTTTCATTAACCAAAAAAATGCAAGTTAAAATTACACAATTACCCCAGTCAAATCAGCAAAGGTTAAAAATGGCTAATACAAATCCTGATGAATACGTAGTTGAGGGAGGTACTCATAAACCTCTGAAAAGCAATCTGCTATATTATCTATCAAGTCTTAAAAAATTATCCTAATTTTTCACTTAATAACTAGCTCATAGTCTCAGATTGTTAAATGAATTAATTCAACTTTTAGAAAACACCAGTTAAAGAGAAAATTAGTATTTATGTTCAAGGCTGTAATTGTAGCACATTTATACTTGCAAAAAATTGGGGTATAATCTAATGTTCAACCCTTAAGGAGTGGTTGAATTCATAGCTTACGATAAAGTCCTACGCAAATTTTAAAATCACGTTCATTAAGGGGTTTCAAGATACGGGAAAACATGCTGACATTATAAAATCTTACAAAGTTAACAAAGAACAAAGAGTACTAGAATTTTTTTTTCTTTTTTTAAAGTTTAATTTATTTATTTAAGTAATCTCTACACCCAACATGGGCCTGGAACCCATGACCCTGAAATCAAGAGTCCCTTGCTCTTCCGACTGGGCCAGCCAGGCCGGCGCCCCTAGAATTTTCTTTTGTTTTCTTGCTGGTTAAGTTTTGATAAGAGAACTGAATGTAGAGAGCCAGCAAATAATTGGTAATAAAACTATAATAATCACTACTCTAGTCTACAATCAAAACTCAATACATAACGCTCAGAATACTTATGTGCAATTCATTATATATTTTTTGTATCCTACACTATTCGTTTTTTGTTGCCCTTGGTACTAAAAAAAGGAAGCAGGCAAGTTTCGGTGTTGTGGTTGTCATAGTAATTTAAGAATAAACACGCATGTTGAAAGTCTGTCACTCTGTATCTCCAGCACCTAGACAGTACCTGGAACAGAACAGGAGTTCAAGAAATATTTTTGAGAGAACCATCACCGAAAATAAATCTTTCAGTTCCAGCTTATCACCTCAAAATGAAAGAGGTACATAAAACAGTAATAGTCATAATTTATAATGTTTTGAGTGGCTACAAGGTACGAGGCACTATGAAACATTTTACCCGCCTTATCTTTGATCCTAATAATCCTCCTCTGAAAAATTTACTTTTCCCACTTTAAAACCAAGAAACAGGTTCAAAGATGTTAAGGAACTAGCCCAAGGTCACAACTAAGCTTCAACTCAGCTCTTCTGGCGCCTAAATATATCTAGACAAGACACGCTGTTTCTTTTCAATGATCAGAAAGGGACAGGATTTTCCTCAATGTTTTCTCTCCACAGTTCATTTAGGCTTCCCTGACTTCTACCCTGCCCTGCAACTACCCCTGGGAAGATCCAATCCTCACCGGCCAAGCCCCCCAGCAACCTCCCCTCCCCGCCGCGACTTCCTCGAGGGTAAAGCAGCAGGTGTCCACGCCTCTAGGTGGCAGCCACACTTAGAAGTGGGGCCCGGCCCCCACCAGGGGCTCGCCCATCCCCCTTCGCCGGTACCATCTTGGTTTGACTTTCCGGCCTCGCCTCGCGGATCAGGACTCACGAACTGAGTCCACACAAACTCCGCGTCCGCCCTTCGGGCAAGCCTCGGGGCTGCAGGAAAAGGAGTCTCCGCCCGGAGCGGCCGAGCGGAGACTGCGCGCTAGGGCGGTTTCCAAGACAACCGAGAGCGGGCCGCCCCCTCCCCCCCCCCCCCCCCCCCCGCCCAACACACACACCCTGAGCTCCTGTCTCCGCCCCCGGCGCCTCGCCGCTTCGCCCCTCCCCCGCGCCCAAGCTGGGACCAGCCCTTCGGCGGGAACGGAGAGAGAGAGATGGGGTGTGCTCTCTCACCTCTCAGCGCCTGATGCATGCCTCCAATGCCGCTGTACAGCTCCAGGACGCGCAGGGCCTCCATGCCCACGCCGCCGCCGCCGCCGCCTCGGAGCTAGGCCTGCCGGTTCCCATCTCGTCCTTCCTCCGCCCGCCCTGCTCCCTCGCCTCTGGTTCCGCGGCTTTTCGGTTCCCCCTCGCCGGCTGCTCCGGCTCCGAGAGCTTCTAGCAGCGCGAGGCCCCCGGGGGCTGGCAGGGGTCAGCGGGGGGACAATGGGCACAAAACAATACGGCCTCCCAAGTGAATAGCAGCCCGATTTACGCTCCATCTACCTTCTAGAGTGCATTCAGGGACCTTTGTTGTCCGAAGCTCAGGAGACGAAATCTACCTTTGCCCCAAAGTGCATTCACACGGGTTAGACGCCAGAAAAAGTCGTTTCCCAGGCATACTGCTTTTCCGTCACTTGGAGCCTTAAGTGTCCAAACTTTACTAGCGTTAGTAACGTACCACGTGCCAGGTGTTGTGTCTGCTGGGGTTGCCGAGATAAGTCAGCCTTCTGCGAGCAGGTCCTGGAGTTCCAAGTACAGAAACCGGCGCCCGTGCAGCCGAGCCCCTGTGCCGGCCAGTTTCGGGGGACGCCTGCTGTCATTGCTAGTGGACTTCACTGTGTTTTAGCTTGGAAAATAGCCCCAACACAGGATCTACTGTTACTATAATGTAGAAGTACTTAGGCCCCTCCAAGTGCTAGGGCCTTGCTTCTCCAAGATGTTCCAGTGACCAAGTTTGTTAGAAGCTGGATCACAAAGTAAAAAATGGCCATAGGCACGAGAGGAAATGATCTCATTGTGCGGCGTTCTATTGTTCCCATTACCACCACACGTTAACTTGTGTTAGGAAAAATTGGAGAGTACCACTTGTAATAAGTTAATAACTGGTTTGTTAGAAACTTTCCACCTGTGCTAATGTAATACTATAAACAAAAGTAGGACTACCCTATCTGGATTATGGAAGGGATCCATTTTTCATCAGTTTCCTATGAAATTTTTTCCTTGTAAATGTGTATTGGTCTCTAAATGGTTTGTTTTTATTGGTCACTTACAGATAAGAAGGGTGGCAGAAAGATAACAGAAAACAGAATCTTAGCTCTGGCATTGCCAATGACTTTGCACTGAGCCTGGTTTCCCCTTCCTCAAATAAAAGGGAAGGAAGAAGGAGAAATGATTGCTGAGGGCCGACAGCTCTAAGATTCTATAGCTGAATTCCTTTCTGCAAAAGTTGAGTCCTGATTTGGCCACATGTTAGTTACCTGCTCAACCTGAAATTGTCTAGGGGCGACTGGGTGGCTCAGTCCTTAAGCATCTGCCTTCAGCTCAGGTCATGATCCCAGTGTCTAGGCTCAAGCCCTGCATCAGACTCCCTGCTCAGCGGGAAGCCTGCTTCTCCCTCTCCCACACCCGCTTGTGTTCCCTCTCTCTCTATCTCTCTCTGTCAAATAAATAAAATCTTTAAAAAAAAATTGTCTAGAAGACATTTTTAAAATCTGCTTTAAGCAAATGTACTCTTAAACCAATTCCATTTCTAACATCACACATATAATGCATGAAACAAACTTTTCGAGTATTTATTACATATTAGTACAATAAATACATCAGTACATATAAAGGGGGCTATATGGGGCGCCTGGGTAGCTCAGTCATTAAGCGTCTGCCTTCAGCTCAGGTCATGATCCCAGGGTCCTGGGATAGAGCCCCACATCAGGCTCCCTGCTCCGTGGGAAGCCTGCTTCTCCCTCTCCCACTCCCCCTGCTTGTGTTCCCTCTCTCGCTGTGTCTCTCTCTGTCAAATAAATAAATAAAATCTTAAAAAAAAATAAAGAGGGCTATATAGTCACAGTGATTTATATGCAGTCAACAACCTATATATATATATATATATATATATATATATAACATACCTAGACTCTGTTTAGCATTTACTATAAATCAAAATAAATATGAGCAAGGATCTTACCCTGTAGGGGAGAGACAGGCCAAAAATATGTGGAAGAGTTCATGGAAAATAGCAATCTCCTGAGAGGAAGGGATATAGATCCCCATCCCCACACAAGCTGATGACAAACTGTTCACGCTGATACTTAAGGGTCTTCACAATACAGCCCCAGACTTACTTTTCTTTGTGAACTCTGTTTCCTCCCATTCTTCAGCTCTGCTGCAAACTGAAATGGTCGGCATTCCCCTCCTTCATGCCTCAGTTTCCCTGCTTATGTTGCTTCTTCACGTTCCTTACGTTGCCCAGAAATCCTAGCCTTCTTCTAGACCCACCTGGTGCAACCTTCCTTCTAGACTCCCAGGCTAGAAATCCCGACTTGTTTGATTCCCCAGTCCACGCCCTGCCAGTGTTCTGTATTTCAGAACACTGGCACTAAATCCACCTGTTCCTATCACGAAATCCTTTCAGTTCTTCCCAGCCCAGTTTTTGCCTTATACACATCATCTCTTTGCCTAGTATTTCCTCTGTAAGGCTTATCCCATGTGATAATCATTTCAAGAATGAAAACTTTCTCCATAATCATAATGTATGACCATCTCCATGGGAGCATCTATAGATGTCAGGCCCCCTCGAATGAGGTGTACATTCGCTTCCAAACCCTGGCACAAGTTGCCAGAGCTGGGAATGCCACCATCAGGAGTAGTTGAGCAGGAAGGTAGGATGAGCACATATAGAGAACGTGAAGATATGTATTGATTACTCTTTCCCATAGTGAATCCCAAATGTTCTTACAGGTGAAAAAACAGCTTTCCAATCTTATAATTTCCCATAAAGTTATCCTCGATGGCATTTCCAATAGAGTTATATTCTAATCACACTCAACGCTCTTTTTGAAAATACAAATATTTTTAGGATATTCAGTGTATTTTCCCTCAAAACACAGAAAATGCACTTGCGAAGAAATCCAAAATGCTAGTCAACACCTGGCACCTACAACGCATATCAGAAATAATTAAGGAGCACAATGTAACACTAAAGGTATATTAGAATAACAAAAGCGTATCTCCATGATTTTAGAGCTCATTGTATAACTTGAAATCTAATGATATTGTATTCTTCCTCTCCTGGCTGTCATGTCACTGATCATTAATATCTAACAGAACTAAACAAAGCCTGCCAAATGTTTAAAATACTTTTGGCAATCACCTTTTAGTTTCCATGATCCGGGCCATTCTTTATTCCCCAGTGAAACGTGATGTGGATTCTTACACAGGCTTGCTGAAGAGAGAGAATACCCTGTTTATGCAAATTTGAGTGATGAATAAATTACATCCTGGTTTCACACAGAAAAAGAAGGGTCTTTATGAATTGCATGGAAAATAAAAAAGTAGTCATATGGGAATAAATTGGCAGTAAATGTCCTCAAGAAAGGAAATCATATTCAGAAGAAATTTGAATCAGAAAGGCCCTGAGAGTTCATCTATCACTCGTGAGCTCCCACTTATTCAAGAAGGCCTTTTACCACCGTCCTGATGCACCAGCATGAGGCCCCAGCTATGAGCTCCTCCGGGGCACAGCGTGCTTCACAGAGCCAGGTGTTTGTGGTGAAGAGCTTGAATTAGAAGAAAATCCTTCTTTATAGTCCCACCAAATCCAGTTCCTTTTAGATTTGCCCTCTGCATTGATTTGGAAGAACTGTCCCTCTTGAATAATGAATTTCCTTGTGGTTAAAACTGTGAGCCTGAGAGCCAGAGAGTGTAAACAGGAATGGTATATCTGCAGCCTCCTAGCCGTGTGACTTTGGGGAAGTCACTTACCCTCTCTGAGCCTACGCACACATCTAAAATGTGTAAAAATAGGACATGTGGTTGCTACAAAGATTCAGTGAGAATTTAAAACACTTAGCCCCATGCCTGGCACAACATAAAAGCATGTTTAATAAACAGTATCCATCTAATGACATTCTCTAAGTGATGCATTCTCAGTCCCTTCAACTGTGTCCAATGGCGTGATTCTGACCCCTGGAATTGCTCATGCTCCAGATTGGTGATGCTGGTGTTAGGAGCCATAACTGAACACTGGGCCCTAAATGAGGTCAGGTCAGCATGCTCCGGAGTGGTGTTTATAGCCATAGACCTCTAAGGACCCTAGGGGAGTTTGTGGGAGGTGTCCGGGAGTAGCCTGGGCTGGGTGTCTGCAAGCCAGAGGCATGACTAAGGGGCTGCTGAGCCTAGAAGCCCTGGCAGTAAGAAAAAAGACAGCAGCATACATAGATAGCACCTCACTCAGAACTCCCACAGAGACCAGGGAAGCTTGAAAGGTGAGTCTACGGGTCTGGCAATCTTACAGGAAACTTGTGAGGGACCTCACCCAGGATGCACAGGATGCCTGAGTCGCTGTGACTAGGGGTAGAGTAGGGAGAAACCTATTAAAACCATCCCATCACTCATTGACTCCTTATGTGCCAAGCAGTGAAGAAATACTTAATTTAAAATGGTTTATATGTGTAAAAATCTGTAATCTAAGCCATTCAAGTGCCAATAATAAAGAACAACTTGATGCCTTCTATCCCCTGAATGTAAGATGATTTTACCAGTTCTATTGATTCTCCAGAGCTACACTGTCCAGTAGGGTCACCACCAGCCACATCTGCCGATTTAAGTTTAAAGTAGCTTACTTAACACTGAAAACTCAGTTCATTAGTCATGCTAGGCATGTTTCAAGTGCTCAGTAGCCACGTGTGGCTGGTGGCTTCAGTATTGCTCAGCAAAGAGAGGGCATTTCCATCATCATAGAATGTTCTATTGGACAGAGCTGCTTGAAAATCAGCCTCTTGGGTGCCTGAGTGGCTCAGTTGGTTAAGCGACTGCCTTCGGCTCGGGTCATGATCCTGGAGTCCCGGGATCGAGTCCCACGTCGGGCTCCCTGCTCAGCAGGGAGTCTGCTTCTCCCTCTGACCCTCTTCCCTCTCGTGCTCTCTATCTCTCATCCTCTCTCTCTCAAATAAATAAATAAAATCTTTAAAAAAAAAAAAAAGAAAAGAAAATCAGCCTCTTGAAGTCATGACCTTAATGGGTAGCCCATCAATAAATGAAATGTTGAAGTGTGCAGTAAGTGCTTAATTATTGTACTTGGAACACTGATTTTAAATAAGTGCCACAAAGATTTAGAGTAAAAGGAACTCCCACAAAAGCAAACCTTGTAGCCCAACACTTCTGTTCTTCCTCTGGTGTCCGGTCACCTTATTCACAGACTGTCACAAAAGAAAAGATGCAGGAAACAGCAGGTGTGTTCTATTAATGGCATAACAAGCTTCCAAGAGAAAAAGAACAGATGGAAAATGATGAACTTCACGATGTCTTGAAGGAATGGTACTTTTGTGAAGCATATTCTAGTGACTTCCGATTGTAAATATTATCTTACACTTACCTCAGAAGAATAAAGATTTTTCTGCTGAAAAGCATAGAAACCGTGCAGTTTGCCTTATAGTTTGCCCTCTCAAAGTACTCAGTCACAGATTTTGACTTTGAATTTTCTCTTTCAGATTTTTTCTGAAATTTCTAATTTAAAGATGTTTGGCAGTAAATTTTAAAGATTAGATTTTAGTTCAATTAAAGATAGTGGGATTGTCTATCTTTAAAATGGCTCTCCTACACCCATGGAAATTTAGAGCTCAAAGAAATCTTAAGGACTGTTTCCCAGTGTTTTCCCTATATTTTTAAATATAGAACCTTTTCTTCAAACAAAATCTCATCGAGAATCAGGGCAGAGGGTGAGGTAGAGTGTGTGTGTGCACGCACACACACACACACACACACACACACATACGTGCACACAGATGTTCTGTTGCTGAAGCATGGATAGTAGGGGGCCCAGAAGAACACCAGATCATCTCCCCTGCCCTCACCCACCCCTGTCGCTGCCTCTAAGTGACCCCAGGCGACACTGATTTCACCCAATCTTAGTTTGACAGGTGAAGACACTGTTGAGATTCAGAAAGTTGAGGTAATTTGCCCCAGCCCACAACTAGGTGGAGAACAGGGAATTTTTACTCAGGGATCCTCCAAAGGCCTTTATAGCACTAGCTCTACCATAACTTAGTACAGAAGATACTTGGCAGGTTGAGCTTTCCCATGCCTGCTGGGCCTCTACACCCGGAGTGAAAGCCAAGGGTCCAAACTAGAGCAGCCCTGGTCACTAGAATATATTACTTCCTGAGAACAGGTTGGCCTGAGGAATGAAGGTAACTTTTGAGCTCAAAGAAGGTAACATGAACTGCTCTGACAATGTGTTTTGTAAAGGCTAGACAAAAAGGTTAATTCTGCTTCACAAAAGGGAGACAACTTCAAAGACTCACAAATAAAACTTACAATTGATTGTCAGCCCAGTTACTCCTACAAAGACACCTTGATGCTGTTCAAGGAACATACAGTTCTTAGAATAAACGAGGCAATATGAATCCCGCTTCTAATACTTTCTTCATCTATGAAACAAGGGTATTATTTGCCAGCAAGGTAACTGGCTGTATTTAATCAATAATTAATTGATATATATGGAGAGAGAAAGAGAGACACAGAGAGAGAAACTCGGTGGTGTGCCTAGAATAATAAATAACTGGTTTCTTTCCCTATCTCAGCAACTTCCCTATCTGAACAACTCATAATGGAAGATAAGATCCATTCTTTTCTAACAATCACATACAGAGAATTATTTTCCTGGGATGCTTTCAAAAAGGGTATATTACCAAGAGACTAATTTGCATATTCTCTAATAAGATGTCTTTCCTTATTGTTTTCTATTACAGCCTTCATTTTTTCAGGCGGGAAAACAAGACCCATGATGGGAATAGAGGAGATAAAAATGAAAGAGAGCTGTTATTACTTTGCTCCTGTTCTCTGCTAATTCACCAATCATTCAGAACTGTTTGAGGTAACTAAATCCCCCTAACCAGATCCAGCAAGGCCAGGAAGAGGGAAACACACGTGCGTGCACACACATTCACATACACCTTACAGACACCACACACAAACACACATGCTCCATAAAACCCCCCATTCTTCTTCATAAACTTTTTTAATTGCTACAGTTGTCAGTACCAACAAACTAAAATGCAGAGAAAAATCAAATAAAAGGATTTTTTCACCCTACCCTTGCTAGTCAGGTACTAGTCTAGTTACCAACAATATCACTTAGGCATTCTTATAGGATCCAATAGTGATAAAAATAACCGAAATGTAATAACATTATTACTAGGTCTATTCACTCCATAAGAAAACAATGCAACTTCATGTTTACTTAAAATTGTTGAAATTGTCCTTACAATCTTTCAAAGTCACTCCAGTAAACATTATACAACGTAAGTACCACTGATCCCCGCAAACGTTCTATTTACACTGGGAATGCCCCAGAGGCCATTAACCCTGCTATTACAGAGTTACCCTGATTCCTGAAGATCAAGACTGAGTCTTTCATTCCCATCTAAGGTAATCACTGCGGAGTTAAAATATAGTACAAGTCTCAAAGGGATTTGTTCTATGTTTAGTCATTCAGAGAATACAGAATGACCAAAATAGACTATATTTCAGTGGATGGCAAAGTATGTTTTAGTAATAGGACAGTATCAATCATAAATGATAATGTAGGCCTGTAAGTTTCAAAGAGCTTTATGAATGTTTAAAATGCTCATAAACCCATTTAGGCCCTATCAGTTTTTCTTTTTTAATATTCAGGTTTTGTTTTTGTTTTTCTTACAAAGAATCAAAAGGGGAACATTTCATGTGATGAGCTGTCACATAAATCAATATTCTCCAGGTGAATAGATTTATTTACAAGTCACAGAAGCACTTTTTTAAAAGAAATCAGGAGAGAGCACCAATTTAAAAAAATCTGGAAGGTATCAAAGAATAAATGAAAGGGAGAGTTGGTATCTATTTTGAGGGGGAAAAAAATCACATTAGGAGTTAAAAATCATTCTGGTTAGGAAAGAATGTCAGGAATCTGCATGGCCTATCCCTTTTACTCCTTTTACTGCAGGGCTCACTCCAAGAATAGGGTGGGAAAAGAATGCAACCCAGGGTAGTATTTACGTCTCCTTGCAGAGTTCACAGTTTGCAAACCCAAAAACTTCAGACTGCAGTTCCCTCATATTACTTGTTCCCTATAGAGGTGAGACAGTACTTTTTGAAAAACAATGTTTTTATTATCACCAAAAGTCAAAGAGACCTGATAAACATAACATCAGAAATGCCCAGAATGGGCGCCTGGGTGGCTCAGTCGTTAAGCGTCTGCCTTTGGCTCGGGTCATGATCCCAGGGTCCTGGGATGCCTGCTTCTCCCCCTCCCACTCCCCCTGCTTGTGTTCCTGCTCTCACTGTCTCTGTCTCTGTCAAATAAATATCTTAAAAAAAAAGAAATGCCCAGAGTAGTGAAAGCCCAATCCAACTCTAAGAGGACCATTCTTTCCCTTTTTGCACAACTAATAAAATATTTATGCCCATCACACATAATCTGGAAAATGGGAAAATATATTTTAAAAGAAAATCTTAGGGGTGCCTGGGTGGCTCAGTCGTTAAACGTCTGCCTTCAGCTCAGGTCATGATCCCAGGGTCCTGGGATCAAGCCCCACATCGGGCTCCCTGCTCAGCAGGAAACCTGCTTCTCCCTCTCTCACTCTCCGAGCTTGTGTTCCCTCTCTCGCTGTGTCTCTCTCTGTCAAATAAATAAAATCTTTAAAAAGAAAAGAAAAGAAAAGAAAATCTTAAAAATCCAAAGAGATAACCATAGCTAATATTTTAGTATCTCTCTCTAGTCTATGCACTAACTATATTTTACCAAAATCATAATCTTATTGCATTTATGTTTTATACTCTGGTTTTTTTCCCATCTGACATTTTATCATGACCAGTTCTGCATTTCTATCAAAGGGATATATCACTTTTCACATGTCATCTTCACCTTTTCCTGAATTTTCTAAATAATGCATGCTAATTTGGAGGGGTAAAGCAAATTACAAAAGTAAAAAAAAAAAGATACAGCTTCCAAAAAACCTTGATTCCACCCTCATCCTTAAAAATCATCCATATTCAACGGTTCGCTGGATATCTTTCCTGCCTTAGTAGTTTCTGTAGTACATAAACAACCACAATTTCTTTTTCTAGTCTCTCAGTATTGAACATTTGAGAGGATTCAGATTTTTTTGCCACATGAACAGTGCAATGAAATTCTTGCATATGCAAATGCTCTGATGTTGTCATGAGCTAGATAGAGTCTAGAAGTGGGTATTACTAGGTAAGAGACATAATTATTACCTAAGTTCTTGCATTTCCAAAACGATTACGAGCCCACCAGCAGTGGCTGAGAAGGCTCACCTTCTGTATCCTCATGAACAAGTGTTGTCACTTGAAATTTTTGTCTATCTTATAGGCCAAAAAATTAGTGTGTTATTTTTTTTTATTAACATCAAGGGTGAATTATCACATGTTTATGGGACATCTGTAATTTTTTCTTTTGTTAGTTATTTGTCATATTTGTCCTTTTGCTACTGGGATAATATGAGTTTCTGACTGCATTACTGCAATTTTATTTTTGTTGCTATAAAGCTGTCAACCATGTGTGTTGTAAAAATGCCTCCCAGTTCATCAGTTTCCACTGGATTTGGTTTATAATATTTCATGACACAAACGTATTTAATTTTCTGCAGTCAAATATACACAGTTTTCCTTTGTCATTTATCCGATGCCTTTTTAAGCCTAGGAAGTCCTATACTTAGAAAAAAAAATGAGCTAAATTCACCTGTATGTTATTCTCTTCCTTTATATTTCATTTTTTAAATCTATTTTGATATGTTATGCAAGGTGAGGTTTTAAACCCAACTTTTCCATAAATACCTAGATTCCCTTCCACAGTGGAAGGGAATACTTCCTCGTTCACACAGTATATTCTAAGGTAGCATCATCCCCATGGCGGCTAGCCCTTCTTGGGGTATGTCTGCTCTTCCTGCTGGCGAACCACATAGGCAAATACTGGAACTTGTAATACATTTTCACACCTACTAGGAACCTCCAGAATTCCTCTTCTTTTGCAAACATTTCTTGGCTATTCCTTCCAGTTCTAAGCTCATTTGGATATTTGTCCCTGATTTGGTACCAGTTACCCCTCCCACCTTCTTTTATTGTAAGAGTAACAGAACATTAGATATTCCACAGAACTAGCTTTAGAAAGAGTGATACCAGGGGCAGTCTAGACTCTTTCAGCTTTAGAAGGGAGCTTTTTAAAGTTCAAGTTCATCTTGATGCTTCCTTTCTTTTTTGCTTCCAATTTATTTTTGCGTTATTTTTTTAAATAAGCTCGACGCCCAAGGTGGGGCTTGAACCCAAGGTCAAGAGTTGCAGGCTCTTCTGATGGAGCCAGCCAGGTACCCCTTGATGCCTCAGATTTAATAAAGCCTTTTTAAACCTTGATAACACACACACACACACACACACACACACACAAACACACACACACACACACTCTTTGCTTTGTCTGAAGTAGAGCTCATTGCTCATTTCCCTCCTTTCCAGACCTCCTTCCAGTTTACCATCTTTGCATCCACTTTGATACACCATGCAGCCTGTTGCCACACTAAATCCTGTTTAAATTACAGTGTTGCACAAAATTTAGAAGTCTCTTTCTTTCTTTCCTTAATTGGCTCAAAGTTTACAGGTTCAGGTCATCTTTCCAAGTATCATCATCTCCTCTGAGCACATCCCCAGCTATCTGGAAAGAAAAAGAAAGAAAGAGACAAGGAGAACAGGGAAGACAAAATGAGAGTAGAGGAAAGAAAAGAACACTAAGGTATAAGGCACCTGGCTTGCCTCATACCTTATTGTTCCCATGTATTTATTTTAAAAGTCATCAAATAGAAAGTATTTCAAGAGTAAAAAGTAAAATATTCCTCTCGTTTTTCACAATTAGGAACCAAAATACAGACCTTGTTTTTTTTTTTTTAATTCAGATTAGTGCCAATGTTTTATTATGATGATGACTTATTTTTAACCATGGGCAATTGTAGTACAAAATTCTAATATTTTAGAAGCCCCCCTTGGGTGGATGGATGCATAGATGGGCATTTAGTCATTATCTCAAGGTTTCACTACCCTAACTCCACCATGCCAATCAAGCATAGTTGAAAAAAATAACCAAGGGCACCTGGGTGGCTCAGTTGGTTGGACGACTGCCTTCAGCTCAGGTCATGATCCTGGAGTCCTGGGATCGAGTCCCACCCACATTGGGCTCCCTGCTCAGTGGGGAGTCTGCTTCTCCCTCTGACCCTCCCCCTCTTGGGCTCACTCTCTCCCTCTCTCTCAAATAAATAAATAAAATCTTTAAAAAATATAACCAAATTGATATTAAGTTATTAGACAAATATACCTAACATACCCAATTTTCAAATTCCCAGCAATTTTTCAGAGGTCCATGTAATTTTCACAATAGTATCTAATATCTACAAAAACGCCAAAAAAAGAGGCTTACAGGACATTTCAAGTCCAAGCCCATATTCGTAGTGTACTTAGATACCTACCTCCAGAACTACCACAAGGCAATCACAGACATTTTGGGCCTGAGTTCAGAGCTGCAACAACTTATACACATGCACCCACATGTGAGATTTCACATTAGAAAATGTTATGCCTGAAATGCAAATATGATAACGATAATTTAAAAAATTTAAACACAATACATAACATATTTAATTTGTCTCAAGACAAGTTTATTTAAATACAAGTGGGAGTTTAGGATCAGATTACAACTGGTAAAAGTTAACAGTTTTCCAACTTCATCTGAACACCATTTTTAAACACATTTTAGCTCCCAAAACAATAACATAAGTCAGCCCCAAGACTGATAATGTAAGTCACAAATAATGCAAGTTAGTCACTTTAAAAAACAAAAGCTGCCTATGAGGAAATGATTAAATATGAACATCTGAAAAAACACTCGCTCACACTGAAAGCTTTACTCTGTGATTTGGGCACTCATGAGGGTCAAACCATTGACCCTCATGCATGGACAAACCCATTTTCTCCTTGGCAGCAACAACAGCTTGGGGGTGGTGGTCTAAGAAGTCAGGGCATCCCCAAGTCAGGGCATCCCCAAAATGATCCTTTCCTCTTTCCTTTAATAGGAGTTAAAATACAAGTTTCAGCTCATGCAGCACACAATAGAAACCACATTCTGAAGTGAAATACAACACTATAATGCAAAGTTTTCAAAGGAAGGGCTCCAGAAAGTGTTACATAACTTTTACAACCATCTCTCTATCCATGTTGAGGGTATAAATGAGTTAGAGATTATTGAAGAGGAAAGTTTTTTTTTTTTTTAAGATTTATTTTATTTTAGGGAGGGGAAGAAACAGAACACACATGCACGAGCATGGGGTGGGGAATAAGGGAGAGAGGAAGCAGACTCCCCGCTGAGGGGGGAGCCCAATGGAGGGCTTGATCTCATGACCCTAAGATCATGACCTGAGCGGAAACCAAGAGTTGGACACTTAACCAACTGAGCCACCCAGGCGCCCAGAAGAGGAAGTTTTTGGAGAAAGTTGTCAGCATGCTGTGTGGATTGACCTTTTCCCCAGAAGGTCTGTGGAGCTGTTTGCTAGTCACCTCAGGCCCAACACAAAAAGCTTCAAAGGACCACCCTGGGAGTTTACAACTGTACCCATCCTCTAGCCTCTGAGTTCTAGAAAGTAAAGTCCCTTGGACCAGATCTGAACCATATAAGGGAGAGCTCGCTGTTTTTAGATCTTGTGGAGAGGATGAGCCCCTGGAAAGAAATTACCACAGCAAAAAAGAAGCAAAGAGTATGGGGCGCCTGGGTGGCTCAGTCGTTCAGCGTCTGCCTTCGGCTCGGGTCATGATCCCAGGGTCCTGGGATCGAGCCCCGCATCGGGCTCCCTGCTCCGCGGGAAGGCCGCTTCTCCCTCTCCCTCTCCCCCTGCTTGTGTTCCCTCTCTCGCTGTGTCTCCCTCTGTCAAATAATTTTAAAAAGTATATATAAAAAAAGAAGCAAAGAGTATACTTCTGAATGACTTCTAGGGACTGTGGAAGACTAAATATGAATGCACCTCTGCATGTTAAAGACACGTTGAAAGAGCCATCCCAATGATGAGAAGTCCCCAAAGAAGCACCTGTTAGAAAAAGGGCCAGTTTTAGACACATGCCAAATGGAGACGTGTAAACTAAATCACCAACAGTACATGTCAAGAAAGAACTTTCTTATCTCCCTCACCTCTCCTCAATGAGACCTAATCCTGAAGCAGCAAGAGACCTTAGTTAGCAAGATGGGAAAGGGGGAGAAGCACTTAGTAAAGAGAAATCTAGTACTCCTATTCCCTTGCATCCAGCACTCTCAGGCCTGGAGAGGGAAGACGTGTAACTTTAAAGCAAGATTGAAATTTTGATTATTAGGTAGACATGCAGATTATAAATCACTATGATTAATTTTCTCTATTAGAAACAACATTGTTTAATTTAGTAAGAGTCACCAGGAAAGCCATAGGACCTGCTTGAATTTTCATTGCAAAATTTCATTTGCAAAGACAGCCATTTCATAAGCTGTCCCCTTGTCTTCTTATTTTCTCCTGCCCTTGACTTTTCAGACGCATTGCCCCACTTCATGCTATAGTTTAATAACAACCCACATTACTGGGTGCTTACCCTGTGCCCCTCTACTATGTATTTTATATTCATTTCTCACTTCACCTTCATACAGCTCTGTATGATTAACACCTCCTTTTTATATACAAGGAAACTGAGGTTTATGCAGAACTTGGGAATTTACCCAGGTAGCCTGACTCCCCAATCTGTCATCTTTCCCTGAAAGAATGAGTGAAATGTAGTCTCTCGGTTCAAAGGATAGAAAATATCAGGCTTGCTTTCTTTAATAAAACATATGTGGATCTCCCTCATTTCACGGGAAAATGAAAACATTCCACTGGAGGAGAATTAGTAGAAAAGCAAACATAGCTATTTTTTGTAATCATAAAATCTGCTGATGTACACATTTATTCCAAACTCCTGGATGTCATTATGACAACAATCACAAAGCTTCCTCAGCCCAGACATAAAATAACAACAATCCTAACAACAATATCTAAAATGTGTAATGTTTGACCTTTACAAGCTGCATTTTTATATTTTAATCTAATTTTTTTTCTCACAACAGTCCTCTGAGTAGGTATCATTGATGCTATATTTTTGTTGAGGAAACTAAGGTGAAAAGCTCTGAAAAACTGTGATTTACTTAACATCAAAAACTAATACACGACAGAGCCGGGACTAAAGGCGGTATGCGTCAAAGGGAAGTTGAAATCGCCACCCACTTCTGTATCACCTTCTAAGCCCCTCTTTACTGTCAATATCGATATTATTTTTCCTCCTTACGCTTCACATTTTTCAGTAATCAAATCACTTCACAAATCCTCTTACATATCCTGAATCTCTGACTTCATTCTGATGAGACCATTTGTGGCAAGTAACAACGCAGATGGTTTTCAGATGCAGAAACAGGGGCCTCAAGATGCAAATGAGTTGGTGAAGCCAATGGAACATGAGAGTCTTAAAGGATTTTACAAACCTGAGTTGAATGTATGTCCTCCTATGGAAAGACATGCCTTTTCTCGCAAGAGATTATTCGAGAATTTCAGAACCATGCCAATATAGTTCACAGTACCCCACTCATCCGGATTGCCCTTCTCTGGGTTCTTGCAAGCAATCAATCCTCCTCATTAAGTTCCAGACTTTTTATTTTTTGAATTCTAAAGTTAAAACATTCTTTTCTATCTATTCTTCATTTCCTCATCAACAGACTCATAAACATCCCCACTCTCCAACCAGTATATTTTTCATACTCTTCATGGCCACAGATACTAACAATTTGTGGTTCTCAGACTTCAGCACTCCTTGGAATCATCTGGAAGTCTTATTAAAAACCAGAATGGTGGGTTCTGACTCAGTCAGTCTGAGGTTAGTGTCGCCAACAAACACCAGGTTATGCTGATGTTGCCGGTCTGGGTACCACACTTTGAGAACCACTGGACTAGCCCCTTCTCCCATGTTCCCTTAAAGGGGGCCCAAAGAAAAGGGCTCGGCTGCTAAGGCTCATGAATCGCATAAATGGTGCTCCGTGCCCTGGCCTCAGACTGAAGGTTTCTATCTGGAAGAAAAAGAAATGGTTGTCATGACTCATTGCCTTTTTCAAGCTTTTCCAGCCACAAAATTAAAAACAGAAAAGGGCCAAATTAAAAGCAAAATGAAAACAGCTACATTTTTGAGACTTACGGCACAATTTCTGGAGTTAGAACAAAAGATATAAAGACAATCCGGGGTGAGCCCTATGCTGGCCACACTAAACACTGGTATCGAGAAGGTTACCAGGCGAACCCAGAGCCTCTGTAACCAACCCCAAGAGCCCAAACACTTGGGCTTGGCTCCCAGTTTTCTTTGTCAGTAGTAAGTCCTTCCATAATTCTCCAAACACATTAACGGCCTATCACTCTTTGAATTAACTCACTTCTCCTACAACTTCTCTACTATTTTTTAACACAGAAAAATATCAGTTGTCAGTAAATACTATTAGAACAGCAAGCAGGTAGACAGATAATCTGAAGAGAGAAGCCGGCAGCGGAGTTCCCTTCTGGTTCCTTTATTTTTGTAATTATCACCTCCAGACAGCTCTCCATGGACAATTTTAATTCCATTTTTCATCTCCTTGGGGGAAAACTAAGGCATTTTAGGTTATGGTATAAAGTCCTTTAATGTGACCAGTATTTCCAATGGCAGTATTGTTACATTAAATAACAAAAAGTAACTGACAAGAAACATTGTTAATATAAGACATAACACTTCTGCTTAAAAAATAATCTTAGTTCTACATTTAATATAGCAATGCAGGGCAAGAACTACTGACCTTTTACTCTGATCACCACGAGTCCATTAAATTTCAAAACATGGGGCAGCCAGTGAATAATATGCTACTAAGTAATAAACCCGTGCCATCCAAAGGTAGCTTTTTTCTGTCCCAGTCCAAAGAAAAAGGAAAACAGAAGCTTAATGGTAAAGTCATCAAATACACAGATCTTGAAAGAAGTCATTCTGGATGAGCATGAGTCACCAAAACTACTTCCTTAGTGATAAAAGTTGCCTAAGTAACTCAGATGCCTTTCTATGCTAAGAAGTACATGGGCCGTGTGTTGAGTTTCAAACCCACTAGTCATTTCCTTTACTTAATTGCTAACTGCTCTTCCTGGCTACATTTGGGGCCTGTGTTTTATGCAGTAACCCAGCAACTAGTTATTATGCTATATTTTATCAGGGAGAGCAAAACAGTAAACTTCACATTTCCATGGATTTCAGGGTAAAAGTCACCAAGGCACTACGACTTTAGCCAGTGAGAGAAGGGGGCATTATGAAACTACTGAACTAGATCACAATGTGGCAGCAGGATCATGCAAGATCAGAGACAAAAAGATTTAGCAGAGAAGAGAGAAGTAGATTAGGTGCCCTCTGAGTGCAAGGAAGGTGCTTATTCATTTCTGCGTTCTTAGGACACCACCGGGAGCCTGGTGCACACTACAACTCAAAATACACTGACTGAAGAGGGTCACTGTTTCTCTCCCGAATAATCCAATCTACTAAGGAACTGGGCCACTACTAATTTAGGATTTCATCAGGCTCTTTAACACTTTTGTGCCTTCTTTTCCCCCTCAGATCTATAATGGGACTGTGATATTTGTTGTCTCACCCTTGTATACGTGTGCAGTGCTTTAAGGAGGCTCTGTTTTAAAACAGAGCCGGTGTTGATGAGCATTACTTGGAAAAATCTGATACACAAAGCAATGAGATGATTAGTGCACAAGAAATGTTTTAACTGGGTAGTAAACATGTATGTATTCTCAGTAACATTGTTTAGTTTGGCCTTGAGAATCCTGGCTGTCATGTGATTCACTGTATCTCTCATATCACAGAACTCTCCCATTAGTTTTGGCCCATGCACTGTTAGTACCCTGAACATTAATGAATCTCTCTAAAATTCAAACTAATAGAGAATGAGTAGAAGATGTTCTTACTTACAGAGGCTATGCATTCCAAAAATGTTAGTTTATTTCTTTTCCACCAGCGAATGCGGTTGAGGATTTTCATTCGTGTAATTGGTGTAAGTCACACACCATCACTATCAAATCATTCTGGTGGGTTGAGTCAGAATTCAGAAATGAGATAAAAGAAAGAAAGAAGAAAGAAAGAAAGAAAGAAAGAAGGAAGGAAAGAAAGAAAGAAAGAAAAAGAAAGAAAGAAAGAAAGAAAGAAAGAAAGAAAGAAAGAAAGAAAGAAAGAAAGAAAGAAAGAAAGAAAGAAAGAAAGAAAGAAAGAAAGAAAGAAAGAAAGAAAGGAAGGAAGGAAGGAAGGAAGGAAGATCTTTATAGAAAACCCCTGAAATTGTCATGGACATCTTGATGATTCATTAAGGGCACCATATTCTCTGAATCAAAAAAGGGTCCTGTTGCTGCATCAGAACAGGGAGAGGAAAAAAAAAGTCCAAAGATATAGATAGATACCATGATAAGAATGCCAAAGAGACTTGGGGATGTCACCAACAGTGGCACAAAAATACCACAACATGTGAGGTATCACTGTACAGTGAAGTTTCGAGTGTGGAGCCAGAAGTCCTGGATTCAAATCCCAGGTCTGCCACGTCCTGGCTGTGTGAGCTTGAGTAAGTTACTTAACTTCTCTGTGTCTCAGTTTCTTCGTATGTATAATAGGGCTGTTGTGAGTATTAAATAAGTTAATTTGTGGCAAATAGGTTCATACGTGGCATACAGTAGGCACTCAATACATGCAAGGTCTCATTATGCTTACCATTAGGTTTCCCATCTGGGCCAGAGTCCAGTTTTAGTCATGATATCATGGTATGCCTGGTTACCATTATCATTGTTTAGAGCTCACAAATCACGGACTGTGAAAACCAACCCAGAGTCAGCAAAATGAAAACCTTGATCCTGACATGCAAGTCACACATGTCTAAACTCCTAAAGTTCTGGAGATGCCAGATGAATGCATTACAGCACTGTATCAGAACAATTTTTCACAGTTTATGATATGGAGAAAACATATTTCATCTATATTAAGCTCAAGTTCCATAATATTTTTGTAGTTACTCCATATATCCATATGAGTCACATTAGAGGGCATATTTCTAGGACTTAGCTAATGAGAAATACAAAACCTTACTCAGTATTTTAGAAATCACTGCAGGAGAACTACAGAGTGCTGCCAATCCCTTTATTCTGCTACAGTACCTCAAAATGGTCTTTCCTAGTTATTTCTCATAATTGTAATGAATTTTCTCAATCTTTTGCCTTGCATAGTTTTATCATTATGCCATCTTATATTTCCTTCCATTTGCATTTAGGGTCACTTTGACTTATACACTTATTATTTTTCTGATACTTTGTCTTTTGATTTTCATTTCTAACCTCTACACATCATAATGATCTTTGTCAGCATACACGAGACCAAAGTTTGATGGGGTATATTTTAAACACTGAGTTTATCAAACATATCCAAAACTAAATGTAACATCCAAGGTTGTGAAGAAACTCATTTTCACTGGCTAAACGAACATGATATGCCAGAGCTAAAACATCTCCACATTTTTTTTTGAAAGATCAGTTAATTCTTTAATCAGTTTGGAGGTAAGTAGGATAGAGTTCTTTTATTTGTCCCAAATATACAGGAAAGACATTATGGCTATATATATATATAATCAGTATATTTCCATTCCAACTTTACAGGTCACCATAAAGAAAAATCAGAATTTTAAAAAAATTTCTTCAGTTCTTTAAAAGAAAACTGTGCTATTAAACAGTTATTATCATTAGGCCCATTACCAAAATATCTCCTGAAAAAAACTTCCACCACTCAGGAACTAGGGGACCTCCTCAAGATAGGCAGAGTCAATTTCCAGGATGTCAATGCCCTTGGGCAAATTTTCTTACAGTGGCATGACCTTCTCTATCCTGAAACATGGTAAAAACAACATTAGAGGCCACGAGCTTATTTTCTTGTAGTAATCTCACTTGGCCAATAACTAAACTCTGACAGTATCATTTAGGTCACTTTCAAATAAGGTCTGGTTTTTATAACTGGGCTGGTTTCGTTTTGTGTTTTGCATCCAGTAAACCAATACTGAAAATTTAGCTTCACATCTGTCTGACATCAACTTGAAATTTTTTGCACTAGGTTTTCCCTCCATATGTTGATGAACATCTCCTTTTCCCTCCTACATACTGACCACCTTCTCTTTCCTCTGTCATAGACTGTACATTAGACGTAGATGAAATTATAAATAATAAATAGTTCTACAGGGAACTATGATCTGCTTTTATTTCCCCCAAAAAGATTCAAAGAGATTTCCAGGAATTCATCTTTAAGCATTTTCTCTGAACTTTAGAAACTGTTCTAGAAGATACTGCAGAAGTCCCCAAGTTTACACCAGCTATGGAAACCAGACCATCACAAGGCTGTTGATATTAATTCATGTGAACATTCTGGAGAAGTGCCATAAAAGGCAGAACTGCATGATCCAGCTTATACCTCACCCACCTTATGAGGTTTCACTGTATATAGACTACAGAAGGGAAGATACTTCCAGGTAGGAGGATTTGAATGAATCTCTTTCACCCCAAATTAATTTCCCACCTAAAAATTTTTCTTCTATGTACACCACCTCCATTCTCTCAGTTCCTATCCAGAAAGCTTTGAGCACTTTGACTTGCTTGTCTTCTAACTTCATGGCCTGTAACAATCATCCCTCTGTGCTATCACTGGACCCCCACCCCTCCATTCACCTGATCTACTGCAAATAGCCCTCAAATCGGTCTCCTCAATTCATCCCCCACAAAATGCCAGAACAGTCTTCCTAAGGCACAGCCACAAACATGTCTTTCTCCCAGTCACAAATGACAGTGAAATCCCACTGCCCACCACATTACTTATAAACTCCTCTCCCTGGCATTTCGCCCTCCAACGCATGGCCCCATATTAGCATCCGCTCCCCCTTCTCCCCTAGCGCTGCTCCACAGTCCAGCCATACTGGGATTCCTGCTAGCCCCAAATGCCCCCCAGAACCCTGCCATCTATGTGATTTTTGCTCAGACTCTTCCATCAGTTTCAAACCTTCTTTCTCTACCACGATAAGCTATAAAAAGTGTCCCCAAGCCTCGAGTACCACCTTTTCTAAATATATTTTCTGGTCTCCCCCAAGTGGCTATGGATCATTTTCCATCTAAACGCACTAGTATTTCATTCATATCTCCGTCGGAGCACTCACCACATTCCACCCTGTAGTACAGCACTTTCTGTGGTTCCTGATCCTTTTACAAGGCTGGGAGCTCCCGGGAGGCATGAACACTTTCTTACTTACCTAAACTAACAAGCATTGCAGGCCGGTGCAGAAAATGAGGATACCTATCTGCTGAACGGAATATGAGAAAAGACCTGAGTGCGGGAAAATATGGATTCTTCACCGAACAGAGAGAAACTTAGGGCCCCCCTGAAACTGTGGTCTGGTGAGGAGCAGCAGGAGGGATGGTTGGGCATGCTTGGCCTGGCTTTCAAAGGCCATGTTTGAGTGTCATGAGCCTCAACCTCTTTTGCAGCAAAACTTCTGTTTCCTTCACCATCTTTCTTACAAATTATGATTCCTTTGTTTGTTCCTTTACCGGAGTATTGTCCCTCTGAATCACGTATGTGCACATACAACTCAAGTCTATATTCCAAGAGCACACGCCTTGTTCACTCCCCCCGCCCACAGAGTCTAGCGGAGTGCCTGGCACATGGTAAATATGCAATAAACATATTTTGAGTCAGTGAATGCAACTTGTGGATCGTAATGCCCTGAAGAGATTAAATGCAGTCACCCCTAAAGGGACTAGCACAAGGCTCGCACATAATGGCGCTAGAAATATTCGCCTCCTCCCTCCCTTTTTCTCTCCTTCCTTCCTTCTTCTATGAATTATTCATGCATCAATCTATACATTCAAGAAATGTGCCAGGCTTCTCTAGGCACATTGAGGATAGGACAGTGAACAAAAAAGAAAAAAAAAAAATCCCTGCCCTCATGGACCTTAACATTCTTTCTCTTTTTATGGAGCTTACATCCTAATGAAGCAATGAGGGATTTGCTTTGGATCTTCGGGGAAGTCTTAAGAATGTGGTCATTAAGAAAAAGAGGTTGTGGCTCTGAGGAGTGGACACAGGAGACAATGATCCAGGACGGCCCCTGGATCTGAGTGACCGAAGAGGAAGGAGTGGCCATGGTGATGAAGGTTTGTCATCTTGGTAGTGTGCTGGTTGCCCTGAACAGACAGGGAAGTTGGGAGGGGAAGCCCCTGGGGTTGGTGGGTTTTAGGGTGTGAGACGAACTACACCCAATTTTGGAGATGATGCCTCTGAAGAGACGGAAAGAAATCTAGGTGAAAGGTTTAACTCTCCAAGGAACAATTTAGGGAGCAAGTGAAAACCAAACTCCTGGGCACCTGGGTGGCTCAGCTGGCTAAGCATCTGCCTTCGGCTCAGGTCATGATCCTGGAGTCCTGGGATGGAGCCCTGCATCCAGCTCCCTGCTCAGTGGGGAAACTGTTTCTCTCTTCCCTTCTGCCCCTCCCCCCCCCGCCTGTGTGCTCTCTCTCTCCATCCAGGCTACCTCTCTCTATCTCTCTCTCTCTCCCAAATAAATAAAATCTTAAAAAAAAAAAACAAATCCCCTCCATATCTACTATGAGTCACTGTTACATCCTCTGAATAACATAAAACATGATAGTCTAAGCATCTGCCAAACTCCATTCAGAGTCTGTTCCTTCGCAACATAATCCGATAATGAACCAGTCTCTGCAGTTCCTGAAACACAGTAGGCCCTAAATAATATTTGCAAATGGTATTGGTTGACAGTGAGCAAAATTTCATCATCAAGGAAGGCAAAGAGAAAAGAAAAGTGCATTTGGAGTCAGAAAAGCCTCAACTGAAAATCTTGCCCCCTTCTTCCCTCCTCTCCTAGTCATCAGACCATGATGAGTAAACTGTAAGCCAGCATCTCAGACCCCTTCGCTGTGAAATGGACAATCAAATGCCCCTTGCAAGATGCTATGAGAGCATTCGGTAAAACGCATGCAAACTTCCTGTCATCCAATAGGTACAAAAACTAAAGCACTGCTGATACGAGTGATTATTCTCTTTATGACCACATCTTCGGGTGTAGTCATGCTTCTCACATCTCACTTTTATCCACCTTCTCATTTCTCCCATTCCATCCGGGCTGTCCTGCTAGAAGCTGTCCTCTTGGTGTGGCCTCCTGCCAACCGGCTTTCCTAAAGCCCCCACCGGCCGCTAAGCTCCTCTGTACATGGCTGGCTGCTCCGTCAGTTCAAATCACCCCATTCAACTGACATCACCACAGCTTGCAAATTCCCAAATCCCTGTTAGGACTTTAGATTTGGTCATGTTTACGCCTGGCCTACGAGTCGGACCGCCGTGTCCGTACTAGTCATACCCCACACCATGCCGTGTTTGAAACGGCTTCCCAGTCCAGCATTTAAAAATACCTCCGAGGGCGCCTGGGTGGCTCAGTTGGTTGAGCAACTGCCTTCCGCTCAGGTCATGATCCCGGAGTCCCAGGATCGAGTCCCGCACGGGGCTCCCGGCTCGGTGGGGAGTCTGCTTCTCCCTCTGACCCTCCCCCTTCTCCTGCTGCTCTCTCTCTCAGATGAATAAATAAAATCTTAAAAAAATAAATAAATAAAATAAAAATACCTCCGAGCTAGGTTTTCACGGCACTCAAAAAAACAAACAGGAAAACCGAGAAAGCTAGGTCTCCACACTGTTGACTCTCAAAGGTAACTAAGAACATGCGGCACAGATAGAGCAGGATTAATGATCACACTCAAAGATGTTAGTTCAGGCATAATGATTTCCCACGCTGATGACCACTGCCCATTGGCTGAGGCCCTGTGCTAGGCACATCTATCTCTGAATGAAGTTAATTCTGTACAAAGTCTTACACATTCTACATGAATGAGTAAGAGTGTTTTTGTAACCTCCAGTTTTTTATGCTGTATAGTCCACAGCTAGCTATGGTCATTGCTAAGAGGAAGGACACCCTGGATACTCTGTGTGTGTGTGTGTGTGTGTGTGTGTGTGTGTGTGTTTGCACTGTATGGCAAGTGCTATGGGTGGAAAGTTTGTGTCCCACCCCACCCCCCAGCTCCAAATTCCTATCTTGGAACCCTAATCTCCAATGCTTCCATATATGGAGATGGAGCCTTTGGGTGGTAATTAGGTTTAGATGAGGTGTTGACAGTAGAGCCTCCATTAGGGGATTCCTGTACTTATAAGAAAAGGAAGAGACTACAGTTAGCTCTGTCTCCCCCATCTGAGGACACAGCGAGAAGGTGACTGTCTGCATGCCAGAAAGCAGGTCCTTATCTGACACTGAATCTGCCGGCACCTTGATCTTGGGCTTCCTGCCTCCAGAGCTTTGGGAAATGAATGTCTGTTGGTTAACCCACACGGTGCATGGTGTTTTGTTATACCCAAGACAGCAAGTGAACATACCACAGCCCTGCCTGACAATACAGACCACGGACGAGTTAGAAAGGAGGGATACCCCTGAGATGATGAGGAAGGCCAGAGTCCATCCCAGAGGAAGTCATCATAGCCCTGAGGAATTTGCTGTGGTCACCAACAGGGCACCCTGCCACATCACACCAGAGCCTTGCCCTCACTTTCCGTGGTGAGTTAGTCAGCAAGCATCCCCTGACAGCACCACTTCATTGCCCTGGGATCAGCACTTTGGGTGGGAATAGGGTCCATCCTCTCTTCCTCCCTCCCCATTGGGAGATGGCTTTTTTTTTTTTTGTCTCATCCTAAAAATTCCAGGTACACTCACAATGGTGGCATTTGCCGGGCAGTGGCTTGAATAAAGAGCTCTCAGGGAGCAAGATGGCAACGTGGAGCACAAACTAGTCTGCCAGGGCATCAAGCCCCAGGAATGCTCCCTGGGAGCACCCCACGGCCCGCCAGCACAGGAGAGAAGAAAGGAAACACAGGGTAGGGGAGCTGTGCAGCAAAGGCCCTGCAGCTTGACTTTGGCAGTGCCATTTGCCAGAGCTGTCTGAAGTGAGGTAAATATAATATTGCCTAGACGAGGCTTGCACCAAGAAGCTAGGATAAACCCTTCATTTGGTTCTACACTATTTTTCTTAAATGCCAGGCAACGTCCAGTACCACTCCCACAGTAACCCCCACTCCAAAAAAAAAAAAAAAGAGGGAAGGATTTTACCTTTTTTCTCTTAACTATTCACTCTAGATTTTTACAGTGGTTTTGGAGTTAATCCATCCGGTACTCAATAGGTCTTCTAAATACTCAAAAAAAAAAAAAAAACCACGATTTTTAAATTGCTCCTTAATGACAATAAGGCTGGCTTGCCTTTGCTCCCTTCATCTCCCTTTTGGGTGTAGCACTTACTAATGTTGCAACAATAGCCCTTGAGTTGAGTGATTTACCCTAGATGGGTTTTGGTGGTGGAGTCTGAACACTCCCTGATGCTCAAGACCAGAAGTTTTCTCTGTGTTTGTTCTGCGGATAGTTTTATCTCCTTCACTGTAAGACCAATTGCATGAATTCTTCTAGAAAAGAGGCCGAAAGGACCTGTGACATTTCCCAGACAAGTCACCAGAATCCTGCAATGTGCCTCGCTGAACCAAAATGAACACATAAATCTATTTCCCCCCAAACATTCTGTCATTTGCGTTATATAATTGCCTTTCATTAATCAAATTGGGGTTTTAAAGCAACGCTTAATTAATTCTATAATTGGCACAGATTATACCTTTAATGACTTCCACTATAGCAGAAAAACCAGTGATCACTCGATTTGATTTTGAAACTACGGACGCTGGGTTTCCTCTTTCACCCAGAACTTGCAGATCGTGTTAAAAGTCGGGTGTGGTTCCATGGGGGCGGTGGGGGCGGGGGCACTGAGAGGAGCCCAGAGGGAAGGATGGGAGGGAACTTTGCAAGAAAACCCTTCCCGGAGTGCGTTCATGCTGGAGACCCGAGTTCGGCAGCTATCCGGCCTCTGCCGAAGTTTCTTGCTAATGGGAAGTCCTCACATTCGGAGCAAAACCAGGCTTTGGAGAGTCCTTAAGAATGCAGGGGTGCTCTAGCATCTCCGCAGGCGAACCGCACAGAAGAAAGGGGAGGCTCGACTCGAAGTTAGGTGAAACTTAAGACAGTGCGCGCGCGGCCCGGGAAATCTGGAATCAGTCTCGTCTAACGGTTTCCGAACCGCTAGAAGCCCTCAACCCCGGAGGACAGCAGAGCTCAGTGACTCACTGCCTGTGACTCAGTGACCCCACCCCTCTCCCCCGGGCTTTCCCCGGCCGCCGCCTCGAAGCTCGCGCCGTCCAAAGCCACCGAGCCCGTTAGGTCCCTGAACAGGAACCCCCCCAAGACAAGAGGTTGAAAAGATTCGTGGGCCAGAGTGGGCGGTGCGCCAGGCTGCGCGGGGCCCCAGCTCTGCGTCGCCGGCCGTGCACGCCCCCACCTCGCGCTCCAATCTCAGGCACTCTTTGTTTCTTTCTTCCGATTCTCTGGATCCCTGACTCCCCCCTCTTCCTGCTTCTTGCCCGCGGGGCTCCCCACCCACACGCCCCTAACCGACCACAGCCCTGCAGCCGAGTGCCCCTCCCACCCGCCCGCCTCCTCCCAGGACTCTACCGCGCGGTGCCCGCGACCCCTCTGGTCCAGTCCCGGGCAGGGTCCCCCACCACCGCGCGACCCCGCCTTTTTCAGCACCCAGTGGGGAGCAGAGCTCAGGCCATCATCAGGAAAGCCCCCGAAAGTCCCAGCCCAACCAAAAAGTAACGGGACGGTGCGCAGTCCCGGGCTGCAGAGGAGCCGGGAGGAAGGCTCGAGGGCGCCCCCGCCCACCCTCCCCTCTTCTTGTCGGTCCCCATTGGCTGGCGCGGTGTGCGGCTGGGATGGCAGTGGGAGGGGACCCTCTTTCCTAACGGCTTATAAAAACTGCGCCCTCGGAGGGGTCCGGTCCTCTGCCACTCTCGCTTCGGGATCCCCCGCGCCAGAGACGCAGCAGCGCTCCCACCGCCCACACCCACTGCGCCCTCGCTCGCCTGTCCTCCCCGAGCCGGTCCGTGCCGCCGCAGCCGCCCGGCCCACCGCCACCCTCTGCAGCCATGTCCACCAGGTCCGTGTCCTCGTCCTCCTACCGCAGGATGTTCGGCGGCCCCGGCACCGGGAGCCGGCCGAGCTCCACACGGAGCTACGTGACCACGTCCACCCGCACCTACAACCTGGGCAGCGCGTTGCGCCCCAGCACCAGCCGCAGCCTCTATGCCTCGTCCCCCGGAGGCGCGTACGCCACGCGCTCCTCCGCCGTGCGCCTGCGGAGCAGTGTGCCCGGCGTGCGCCTGCTGCAGGACTCGGTGGACTTCTCGCTGGCCGACGCCATCAACACCGAGTTCAAGAACACCCGCACCAACGAGAAAGTGGAGCTGCAGGAGCTGAATGACCGTTTTGCCAACTACATCGACAAGGTGCGCTTCCTGGAGCAGCAGAACAAAATCCTGCTAGCCGAGCTCGAGCAGCTCAAGGGCCAGGGCAAGTCGCGCCTGGGGGACCTCTACGAGGAGGAGATGCGGGAGCTGCGCCGGCAGGTGGACCACCTTACCAACGACAAGGTCCGCATCGAGTTGGAGCGCGACAACCTGGCCGAGGACATCATGCGGCTCCGGGAGAAGTAAGGCGGCGCCCACGCGGGGCTGCGGGAGGGAAGGGAGAAGGGAACAGGGCCTCCGCGAGAAGCTGCCACGCCCTTGGGAATGTGGCTGGGGTGGTGGCTGCCTGGGGGACAGCGGGTGAGCGGGGCTGTGGGTGCGGCGGCGCAGCCCCGCCCTGAACCCAGACCTTGCAGTTAGCATTTCCCCTCCACCCCCACTGGTTGCCCAAAAATACCCCACTTCAGGTTACAGATTTCTTAAAACTACCACTGTGTCTGCAGCCGAAGGCCCTTACAAGCAATGAGCGCCATTTCCCCGAACTTTTAGAAAGTTTCCGGGCCGCTTCCGGCGGGCTGCCAGCATGGGGCGGGAGGAGGGAAGAGAGGAGGGAAGTGGCGGAAGCGAGACAAAGGGATTGCAGAGCTTCCTCGGGGGCGGAGTGGCGGCGGTCGCCTTGCAGGTTCCGGTGGCGACCGTGATTGCTTTTGCACGCTGCCGCCGAGGACCCGCTAAAACGTACGGAGGGCAGCAGTTCTAAAATCCGCAGTTCTTGGCTGCCCGCGGAGGTGGCGCAGCAGCTCCTGTCGCGAGGTGCAGCGACGTGGTGGTTGGGTGTGGCCGCCCCGCCCCTGGCGGTTTCCCAGTTCCCTTTTGGTTAATGTGCGACTGTTTCAGGTTGCAAGAGGAGATGCTTCAGAGAGAGGAAGCCGAGAGCACCCTGCAGTCTTTCAGACAGGTTTGTAGATTCTGTTCCCGCTTGCAGCCACCGGACCGCACCCGATCGACCGGCAGCAATTCTCAAAAGTTACTTACCCCGCGTCTAGATAGTGCAAAACTTCACGTCTTTGCGCAAAGCCCCCTAGTGGCAGAAAGAGCACAGTTCTTCCAATGAAAGCTTCTCCCAATGAAAACCCTTGAATGAGTGAAGCCGTGCCTTAGGACAGAAAAACTTTTAACTTTTTACTTTGTTTCGAGATTTTTTTCAAAGAAACATTTTTTTTCCGTTTTGTTTTTGCAACACATTGACATTCTGATTCTGAACGGTTACAGTTTGATGTAGATTAAGGCTTACTAAAGTCAAGTTGGCTAACTTTTACAAGGCCACGAAAAGCACAGTTATGCCCCGTAGTTTGAAACGTAAACGTGTTGGAGGATAAGAAACTTAGTTTAACTGGACTTAAGCCAGCAAGTTTCTTTTCTTCCCTGCAAGTTCCACTGTGGCATTAAAGTTATATGGTAGTATCACTAGGCACAACTATTTTGTGATCTAATAAGGATGAAAAGGAGCCATCTGTCCCCTGGGCTGAAAGGTATTAATGGTTTCTACGGGCTTCACGATGGAATGTAGATACAGACATTCTGGCAAGTGTGGTGGCTCTGGACAGAAATAATAGGAGTCTTTGTGTTCCCAGAGAAGCTTTGCAACAGGCTACATTCTTATTGAATATGTAATGATGTAAGTGCAGTTCTAATTGGACACAGTATTTGCTAACATCCGTTATCTAATATCTGGTCCAGACTTGTGAAGTATGTGATGGGAAAAGTTCTTAAAGCTACAATCATACCTCACATTTTGAAAGGGCTTTCTTTATTTGGTTTCTTTATTCTTTAGCACTTTCTCCTTAAATGAAGAACGAACCTAGGGCCCAAGAATGGATTTTTTAAGTAAAGGACTTTTTGCTCCAAAGCTAGATAGACTTCAAGGATTTTTAGTTTGAAATTGGAATTCAAAAGCAGGAAGAGCCGCTAGCATAGTTTTATTCTCCTGAACACTTACTGGGATGGCTATCTAAGCTCTCAGATGCGTAGTCCAGAATAACATTTTGAAGCAGAAATACATTTACCAAATTAAGTTAAGCACTGCAATGTGTGGCCCATTTTAGTAACTGAGCATTTGTGATCATCATATCTGTAATGTTTTCTGCAGCGTAGTGCATTAATATAAAACAAGATTGATATCAATGATCTCCTCTTTAGGGATTCAGTAAAATCCCTGATATTTTCTTCAAGGAAGTAGAAATGTCACAATGGGACGTAATTATCTTCCGCATCTTTTTTTAGGGCTTAACAAGCAAAAGTGAATTTTTCCCAAGCCAGATTTTTTTTTTTTTAAATTATCACTCATTCCTCATTCACATTTCCATGAAGGTGAGAGAGGTCTCTCAACATTTTAAGACTTCAGTGCTATCAAGTGTACTCCACATACAATTGCTGACAAGATAAGAGGTATAAAAATTCTTATAACATTTCCCTGAGGGGAAATAAAATCTTTGGGACATAGCAGTTTGCAAGTGATGGAAACACAGGAGAGCTTGAGCAGCAAGGATTCTGCATATAGTTTCATTACATGCATTTTGACCAGTCATTCTGAAACAAGCTAAGTAACTGAATTTACAAAGTGCTAAGTGAAAAGGATGGACACACCTTTGCAGGATGCAATGGGAGTTTTAAGAGAAAATTCTACCAGATTTGGAAGCAAAGAAAATACAGTGCAGAATTACATTTCTTTTCCTTATGTGCCTGAACTGCATCTTTGCCAGTCAGTTTCAGTACAAATTGAACTGGAGTATAAATCTAGCCTTGCTAGATTGCTACATACTTGCTTTGCATTCTAAGGATACATTTGGCTCAGTCAGTTAAGCCTCCGACTCTTGATCTCAGCTCAGGTTTTGATCTCCGTCATGAGTTCAAGTCCCATCGTCGTGGAGCCCACTTTAAAAAACAAAAAGATTGCAATAGAGAATAGAAGAGCTCAGATATGCACTGAAACTTTTGAAGCACAAATTTCTGTTTTACGTGTGCTCGAGTATACACAAAATGAAATCTGGTCAACCCTATTACGTTATTTCATGACATTCTAAAAAAGATATCTTAAAAATGCGGTGACATTGATTTTTCTAGGTTTAAAAAAATAATAAAATCAAGTCAGGGAAAGACAAATACCATATGATTTTACTCATGTGGAATTTAAGAAACAAAACAGATGCACAAAGATAAAGACAAATCAAAAAACAGATTCTTAGCTACAGAGAACAGGCTGAGGGCCACCAGAGGGGAGGTGGGTGGTGAAATCGGAGATGGGGATTAAGAGCACAAGCACTGGGATGCACACCGAGTATTGTACAGTGTTGCTGAATCACTATATCGTGTACCCGAAACTAATATAATATGTTAGTATCATATGGTATGTCAGTTACACTGGAATTGAAATTTTAAAAATAATGAAAAACTTCACTAGTGTAATGGAGATTCAGAGTGCAGTTTAACATTTACTTGTTTTTAAATTGCTTATTAGCCATCTGAATACAATACAGTGGGTCACAATTCAAATTTATTAGTGAAGAGAAGAAAGTATAGTATATTATCATACTGGGTGCTTCATAGACTTATTCAAAGGTCATAAAAGCTCTCAACAACCTTTTCATAGTAAAGAGACTAAGCTCATATGGTTCATTTAAAATGAATAAAGGAGATAAGCCATCGACTTCAGCACCCTCCCATCTGCCCTGTCTTTTCTCTTTTCACCAAACCAGGATGTTGACAATGCTTCTTTGGCACGTCTTGACCTTGAGCGTAAAGTGGAATCCTTGCAAGAAGAGATTGCCTTTTTGAAGAAACTGCATGATGAGGCAAGTGGAGCCACGTTTCGTGAATGAATGTGGGTGGAGTTGCCCCCATCCTGGGCATGGCTGACCTTCTGTCTGTTCTTTCTGCAGGAAATCCAGGAGCTGCAGGCCCAGATTCAGGACCAGCATGTCCAAATCGATATGGATGTTTCCAAGCCTGACCTCACGGCTGCCCTGCGCGACGTACGCCAGCAGTATGAAAGCGTGGCTGCCAAGAACCTTCAGGAGGCCGAGGAATGGTACAAGTCCAAGGTATGAAAGCAATCAGTGTGGCTAGAACAAGAGCAGAGCATTTTGTTCTGGAAACGCTCGTACCTGCCTGTGATCCCTGCACACCCTTTAGCTCCAGTCAGAAAGTTGGCCTGAACTTCTTAAACTTGAACTTCTCATTCCAGTTGTATTTATTGCTACGGCCTCCCTATCGCTCACCCCTTCTTTCCACTCCCTTCTGAACCCTACTTCCAAGGCAATCCCAGTGCCACGCCCATGACTTCCACCCTTGAATGAGGGTAATGTATCGAATTTCTACTCGAAAACATCAACGTCAGCATTCTGCCACTCTTCCTTCGCTGTTCAGAACAGAAATGTAGACGTAGTCTGGAGGACGTGGAGCTTTGCACTTAAGATACAAAATTTGGTTTGGATCATGTGCTATGTATTTATTTGTTTGCCTACCATCTTGAAGCTTTCCCCTTTTCCCAGGCAAGGGAGAATCTTAGGGAATCTTAGGGGACCAAGTCACGTGGGTGGTCCACATTTTGTCATTTCTTTCCGGCAGTTTGCCGACCTCTCTGAGGCTGCTAACCGGAACAACGATGCTCTGCGCCAGGCGAAGCAGGAGTCAAATGAGTACCGGAGACAGGTGCAGTCCCTCACCTGCGAAGTGGACGCCCTCAAAGGGACTGTGAGTATCACACCCCACTAAAAAACGGACCATAACCCGCTTGCATCATGCACATTGACCAAGCTAATGGTGCTATCTGAACAAAACTTCAAATGAAGACAAATTTATGTTTTAATCCAAAGAAAATGAGCTGTCAGGATAGATTCAAAGAGCACTTCGAGATGTAAAAGTTTTAGCTTACCACCTACACACTTGCTTCTAACGCTTGATGCTTGTATCCTTCACCTGAAGTTGGAGTGCTGCTCCTCCTCTTTGCCACTAGGGGAGCAGATTGTGGGTCTGGGGATAGCAGGGGGTTTCCTGGGAAGTAACATCGGAAGCCTCTCTTACCTCCTGCAGAACGAGTCTCTGGAACGCCAGATGCGTGAAATGGAAGAGAACTTCGCCGTCGAAGCTGCTAACTACCAAGATACTATTGGCCGCCTGCAGGATGAGATTCAGAACATGAAGGAAGAGATGGCCCGTCACCTTCGGGAATACCAGGACCTGCTGAATGTCAAGATGGCTCTCGACATTGAGATTGCCACCTACAGGAAGCTGCTGGAAGGCGAGGAGAGCAGGTGCGGCACAAGGGCTTATGCACGTGTGTGAATAGCTACCCTTTGTTAGGAATTACGCCCTTTGCTTTACCTACGTGCGTTACCTCTTCATCTTTAGAACATTTCTTCAACGTAGCTGCTGACCACTTCTTATAGATGTGGAACCTTAGGTTTGGGAGATTTGGTAACTTGCCCTAATCGGTGTTAATCAGTAGCAGAGCTGGGATTTGAACTCACAACTCTGGGAGCGCCAACACTTTTCCCACTCTGCAGTGCTCAGAGAAAACACTCAAAGGAAAAGATTTTAAATGTACTAATGAGACCAGTCGTAGGTAAATACTTCGGAGGCAAATCCCTCACTTAATGAACTACAAGAATACATTCTCTTATTTGATGAAAACAAGAAGTTGAGGAAATTCGTTCCTTATTGTTTGAGTCGTTTAACAAAAATTTTACTGTTCTTCTTTATCCCTATATAGGATTGCTCTGCCTCTTCCAAACTTTTCTTCCCTGAACCTGAGGGGTAAGCATTTGATCTCCCCTTATGAAAAATTTCAGCAGCTTGTAACCAGTCCGTTTATGATAAAGCACTAATTTGCTAAATGATTTTTTGAAAATGCCATACAAGATAAACTCCTGTAAAACATCCATAATTTTTAGACCCAAGTACTGTCTTACAATCTGTGCTGCCAGTTAAAATTTCAACTCCCTTGGACTTCTTCCTTTGGAGTATGCACTGAAATAGTCCATCCTGATGCTACCGCGTTACCAGGCCCTGGTAAAGTCTTAAGTCTTGAGAATTATTTTGGGAGGAGCGCTTTCGACAGTCGTGAACAACGATCATAATTCTTTAGGCAAAATAGTTACTTGTCTTTTTTAAAATTTCACTTTTACTAATTTGGGGCGATTTTTCTTTATTCAGAAACCAATCTGGATTCCCTCCCTCTGGTTGACACTCACTCAAAAAGGACACTTCTGATTAAGACGGTTGAGACTAGAGATGGACAGGTTGGTATCTTTCAGTCAAAACGCACAATCTCAGGCGGACATCGATAGCCTTGTGAATCAATAAGTCTCTATCTCAGGTAATACCTGGCTCATTGGGGAGGTTTTGGTTTCACTCATGACCCCTCAAAAGAGAATAGGCCTTTTTTCCCGGCACGACACACAGCCAACTGTTTGCCTCCTGAATATGAAGGTGACATAGCAGTCTTCCCACTGTCCAAAATAAGTGATTGTTTTTCTACGCTCCTTAATTTAAGATCGGCGCACAGCTTCCTTAAGTTACTTCCTAGACTCATTCCATGAGCTACTTCAGGAGACTCCCTCAATAGCAGAAATGTTTTGATCCTGGACATACGGCCTTCCCTACTGACTGCCACCTGAATACTCTTAGGCCCTTTGACATAGCGCAAGGACATGCCGGATAATCAGTTCGTTTCTTGTTACTTCTCTACGCCAGGAAAGAAATGGCCGAAATCTGTTGCAATCTTCGTGGAATCTTCCCTTGCACATACACTTAAAATGCACTTGACTGTACAGTTTAGTCCGTCTTCAGGGCTTTTAAACTTTGCTGCATAGGATTATCACAGCATCCTTCATACACAGTTTTAAGTTTTCTTTTTTTAAGTGCTAACATTCCATAGGATGCTTCTTTTGCATGTAGGTGAAGAGCGTCTTACACACGTATCTGTCCCTCCTAGCTGTGAGCTTGGCCATGCACAGCTAACGTAACTTGCCTATTTTCACCATCAATGATACCTACTTAGGAGGGTTTTCCTTTGTCATGCTTATCGGGGTAATTTCATCTTCAGCAGGTATTCTATTTGATTCGAATTTTTTTGTTAACAGGTTATCAATGAAACTTCTCAGCATCACGATGACCTTGAGTAAAGAGGGCACAGAGTCGATGCAGCAATACTACCAGCAAGAATAAAAAAAGAAATCCGTATCTTAAAGAAACAGCTTTCAAGTGCCTTTCTGCAGTTTTTCAGGAGCGCAAGATAGATTTGGAGTAGGAATAATCTCTAGTTCTTAAGAACCAACACTCTTAAAAGATTTAGGAGAAAGTTTACAACATAATCTAGTTTACGAAGAAAACTTGTGCTAGAATACTTTTTAAAAAGTATTTTTGAATACCATTAAAACTGCTTTTTTTCCAACAAGTATCTGACCAACTTGTTTCTGCTTCAATAAATCTTTGGAAAACTCTTTTGGTGTGTTACTTATTTGTTTCTATCGAAACAGTTCTCTAAACTTTATGAGAATCTGTGTGTCAGTGACTTTTTTTATTTTTTGGTCCTAAACTGGTGAATTTGCCACAAAAATCAAGTTTCAGTTAACTGGATAAATTCAACTTATTTCTGCTTCAGATATCATTCTTACTTTGCCCATTGTAGGTATACTTCACTTTTTTTTTTTTTAAAGATTTTTTATTTATTTGACAGAGCACAAGTAGGCAGAGGGAGAGGGAAAAGCAGGCTCCCCGCTGAGCAAGGAGCCCATTGTGGGGCTCGATCCTGGTACCCTGGGATCATGACCTGAGCGAAGGCAGATGCTCAAATGACTGGGCCACCCAGGTGCCCTGACTTCACTTTTTTTCAATGAAGTTCTTTAAATTTACAAATAGCTGGCCTAGAATAGAATAACTTACACAAAAATGCTGATAGGTCTTTATACAAAATGAGTTCATCTGGGGCCATGCCCCTGTGTGATTTCAATTCTAACAAATACACTTCCTAAAATTAAAGACTTTGGCTAAAGGGAACTTCTGGGGGCACATGCAGCAGGTGGAATAGCCCAGAGTCCACTGTGGGAGTTAGAACATGGGGCAACGGCAGGATAGAGGGGCTGTGGCGTCCTCAGCAAGATGCGGAGAAGGGACAAGTCCATCAAGCTTGCAAAACCTGGAGCAGTGAGAATGAGTGATAAAGCCCTGAAAACCTTCAGGCCTCTGGAGGTTGTATAGAGTTAAGATAAATAGGGGAGGGAGGATATTGCCCAGAGGCCATAGAGTTGTCACTGGTTGGTAGCGTGTGTGTTCTGAGGGATACGCCTTTGGGCAAAACCCTGGACTTCTTGACGTCCCAATTTCCCATATAACTACTACCCCCTCTCCTCCAGGACAGAGGTGGTAGGCTTTTGCCATCATTTTTAGGTGCTCGCTTCTGCCTCGCTTGAGTTGCTGAGGGGAGTGGTAGGTGGTTAATGGAAAGCCCACCTAAGGGCCAGACATTAAGTGCTAACTAACACTGGCTGAGATGTTCATAATTTTTGTTCCGGGGGCAGTGCAGGAGTAAAGAAGGGATTGGCTGCATTACTTAGTAATAGTGCCCCCTTTAGGCTCATAATTGTACTTGTTTGGACAATAGATTATAACTGGTCATCTGACCCTCAGTATAATCTTACAGGAAAGGGTGTTTATCCTGAGAGTCCTTGAGTGTGCCTGCTCCCTTCCCCCCCCCCGCCCCCATATTTGAACAACTGGTGTGTTAAATGGTGCAATCAGCATTACCACAGCAAACATCCAATACTCGGGGCCCTAATAGACATTTTCTATTTGATTTTTGGTTATCTTTTCTGTCCGTTAGCCATTCCTACCACCATCCCCACCAACCCTACTTTTCCTGCCTCCTCTGCCATTTCCATTCCACCTCTGGCTTAGGAGGATTATCCAGGGAAGACAAGAGCTCCATGTTGGTTTTCTTCAAACATGTGACCTTTCATTATTTAAAAAAAAAAAAAAAATCAAAATACATTTTTTTTTCCAGGAAGAAAGGAACCAGGATAACAAGGAGTTCCACCCCTGTACTCTGAGACTGGTGGGTTCCCCAGCCTTCAAAGTCCCTTACAGCTCTTTCTAAAATCACCTCCCCAAATTGGCAAAGATGAGCCAGCCTCCCTTATCTGTGACTGTCAGAAATTAGCCCTTCCTGAAAAGCCTCGTAGGGGCTCACCTCATAGGAATTTAAATCTCTTTAAGTCTTTTTTATTTTTATCTTTAATTATACTTCTAGCATTTTCCTTATCTTCCACTTTGAAAAACTGTTAAAAAGAAACTATGTTCTCACCACCTATGGTGAAACAAAGATTAACGCTTGGTTCTTTTATATATAACATTAATCCAAGACTAAAGGAGATAAAAAAAAAAAAATAGGAGGTAGAGTGAAGGAAATGATGACTTAAAGTGATGGCTGGAAAAAGTTACCACAGGGACTGTGAGCTCCAGAGAAATAATGTGAAAATTGAGTGTGGCTCAATTTTCTCCCAGTAGTGACAGATGGAGGAGGGGGCTGGGAATGAGACAAATGTTGGACTTAGTTACAACATACCTGATGGAGGATTCACCTTCCCACCACCAGCCTCCGACAAAGGCACTGGGACAAACGAAATCTTTCTTTCCTGATTGTAGGGAGGGGTGAATGTTGGGGAGGGGGGGGGAGGGAAGGGAAGGTGGGTGCACAGCGGCTTCCCCTCCTGTTTTCCTGAAGAAAGCAAGGAAAGAGCAAACACTATGGCTGCAAGAAGGCTTTCTCTCCAACCTGCCAGGCTTCAGCTAAATGAAGGGTCTGTATCAGTCTCTTGTGGCGGCCATAACAAAATAACACAGCCCGGGTCTTAAACAACAGAAATGCATTGCCTCACAGTTCTGGAGACTGGAAGTCCAAGATCGAGGTGTTGGCAAGGCGGGTTTGTTCTGAGTCTCCTCTCCTTAACTAATCTCTTCCTATAAGTAAACAAGTCACACTGAAATAGGGGCCACCTATAGGACCTCATTTTATCTTAATTACCTCTTGAAAGACCTTATCTCTAAATACATTTACTTTCTGAGGTATGAGGGGTTAGGACTTCAACGTGTGACTATGGGGCTGTGGGGGAGGGGACACAATTCCGCCCCTACCAGGGTCACAGTTAAACATTTGGAGAACATTCTTGTCTGTATTCGATAGAGATTTTCAAAAGGGCATAATTAATTTAAAAAAAAAGAAAGAAAAGTGATATGGTGTTGAGACTATCTGATGGTATACCCAGTTAAGACTAATAAACGTTTAAAATTTGACAGGCATATGTGGAGACCTACTCCTCTCATGGCCACCAAGACAAGCCTCATATATAAGTTGCCTTGCTTGTTAAAACTACTATCTACCAACCTACCAGCCAGCCTCTTTCTTTGGTCTTTCCCTGCTCGCCACATGCAGGTGCTGGTTTCAGATTTCACTCAGGTGGCTTGCTAAGCAATGTAAGGAGAGATGCCACCATTGTATACCCAAAGCTTTTTCTGAAGGCTTTTTGTAATATGGACCCAGTATTCTCTTTCGGCCACCTTCTCGCTGACCTTGAAGCAATGTGTACCTCTTTGAGAAAAAGATGATGAGTGATGGTTTTAATGTCCTTTTACGTCTTGCCAAAGACAATTCCATACCTAATCGTTCAACATCTATGAACAACATTAATTTTATATAATAGTCTGACATTAACTCCAGGAAGCCTACATTATGTTTGACAGTCTCAAAAGCGTTTCTCTTCCTATTCACTGTCTATTTCGCCACACCACAACAAACCCCATCTTTCCATTTCCAACTAAATATGGATAATATAAGCTACCTCCGTATAATCTCCTAGGTGCAGGGTTATGAGCTCAGTCAGACACTTGAATGTTCTCCTTACCACCTCCAGATAAACTCTTTTCCCCTGTCTCCAGGTGGTAGATAGGATGAACTGCTCATGAAACAACGCAGTCAGGTCCAGGCCGAATACATTTCAAAATGTTTCTCCCTACGGGGTTTGACAGAAACAGGCAATTTTTGTTCTCCTTGCCATGCACTTCAGCAAATCATCCTGGCTCTTCTGAGTACTCACCTTTCAAGCCCACGAGTTTCCATCTGAGTTCTTTTGCTTCAAACTGACAGGGTAATGCTGAAGCAGAATGTCATCCGTCAAGTTCCAGGCTGTTTTAGTCGAGAATCAGATACACCCAGACCCATGCTGGCTTTCAGTACCATGGGGTAATGACATTTTTTGGCTCGACCATAAAGTCCTCTTGACCATACTGGGTTGAGGAAAATTTTATGGTTTTCACTAAAATCAATAAAGAACAAGTGAGATTTTGTGAGGGAAAGAACCATCTAAAATGGTTGATCAGAAAAACTACGAAGTCGGGGTGGCTGGGTGGCTCAGTTGGTTAAGCGTCTGCCTTCAGCTCAGGTCATGATCCCAGGGTCCTGGGATGGAGCCCCACATCGGGCTCCCTGCTCAGCGGGAAGCCTGCTTCTCCCTCTCCCACTCCCCCTGCTTGTGTTCCCTCTCTCGCTGTCTCTCTCTCTGTCAGATAAATAAAATCTTAAAAAAAAAAAAAAGAAAGAAAAAGAAAAACTATGAAGTCGCTATTCCAAAGCAACTCTGCATTCACACGATTTGGCTAAGGGGCCTTCTTTTAAATAGACCTCTGTGGATAAAGTTTGGGTTCACAAAATTGGATCTACCATAATGATGCAAAGTTGAATTTCAAATAAGGCCAAAGCTTGAGAAGATGAAGTATAGCATTCAACCATCTACCCAGAAGAGAGAGAGGCATGCATTTTAAGGATATAGGATCCCCAAAGCTATCACATGACCCAGGGGCAGGCAGGCTTTCTTGATGTACTAATCAGATTCAGCAATAGCTAGACTGTCTTTGGGGAAGGTACCCATGCAAGTACGCCCCCGTGTGGCCGTCAACCTGCCATTCTGGCAGCTCTGTTCATATGCCCATTGTTCCAGTCCCAGCGTGGTCAGTAACCACGCTGGCCAGTGTCAAATGGGCCGAATCATTTTGTCTACTTCATTGGTCGGTGTCTCGTGGTGAGATGCTTTTTGGTAGGCATTAATATGTGCTACAAAAATCGTCACACTTTCCCAGCCCTCCTTGGGTCTAATTGTCCAGACCTTTTCTTTCTATGCCCTTGGCCAGCCAACTAGGTGATTGGTCTCAGCCTCTAGAGTTGATGTGTTCTAGGTCTGAACATTGGCTCAGTGTGAGAACTGAGCAAGGCATCACAACATGATTGGGTGATTGCCTTCTGTTCCTCCACCTTTGCCTCCCTCAGGTTATAAAAATTGAGAGGTACCTTGTTGGCTATTTTGCCTATAAGGAAGCCAGGGTCTATTAACCATTTCCACAACTTCCTGTGGGTCAAGCCATCTTGGTTGCCCTTCCAACTTTGCCAGTCATGGTAATTGCGACTCCTTGGCTTCTAATGGTTAAGAGACCCCTCATGGCCCCATCTTTTTTTCAACATCCCATATTAAAGGCCTGTTAACAAAGCCAGCTCTGTGTCTGTCTCACCTACCATCAGTCCTAGCCTGGAGAATTCATCTTACCACCTGTTTTCCCTATTTCTGCTTCCAACTGTGTGTGTTCAGGTCTTCCATGAAGTAGAAGCCAAGACAAGATTAGGCTGGTAATAGCCTACTGGCAGCAGTGATTAAGAAGGAAGACAGAGGTGGGTCCTGAAGTGTGACAGTCTGAGGCACAGAATCAGCAATGTTCCGTAGCAGTTTCTCTCTCTCTTTTCATTTTTTTAATCTAAATTCAATTAATTAACATATAATGTATTATTGGTTTCAGAGTTAGAGGTCAGTGATTCATCAATCTTATATAACATCCAGTGCTCATTATATCCCGTGCCCTCCTTAATGTCCATCCCCCATCTACCCCATCCCCCTCCCCTCCAGCAACCCTCAGTTTTTTTCTTATGATTAAGAGTCTCTTACAGTTTTTCTCCTTCTCTGGTTTCATCTTGTTTCATTTTTCCCCCTCTCTTCCCCTATGATCCTCTGCCTTGTTTCTTAAATTCCTCATATCAGTGAGATCATATGATAATTGTCTTTCTCTGATTGACTTATTTCACTCAGCATAATACCCTCTAGTTCCAACCACATCGTTGCAAATGGCAAGATTTCATTTTTTCGATGGCTGAATAGTATTCCATTGCATATGTATACCACATCTTCTTTATCCATTCATTTGTCGATAAACATCTGGGCTCTTTCCATAATTTGGCTATTGTGGACATTGCTGCATAGCAGGTTCTCTTGAGGGGAGTTCTGAACCTCCATGGTCACCTCACCCAGGACCACACAATAGTTCTTGTCAAAGAAAACATTTCTTTAGATGCAGCAGAATCTGCAGAGATTCTTCTGATCCTCCAAGGAGAGGAAAATATTCCATGATGAACCTGAGCGGTGCCTGCTACTTTTTCATTCTCTTGTTTTCTCAGACTGGACCCTGGCTGTATCTGTGTTTGAGAGAAGAAATCCATCACTTACCCACCCATCTCGTGATGGCCTCTCTTTAGCTACTTGGAAACCCTGCTATAGTCTTGAAATAATCATTTTCCTTTAATATCACCTTCTTGAAGAGACTTCCCATGACTTTTTCCTTTCCTCTCTTTTTCTTTACCTTATTTTTCTCCAACATACTTATTACTGTCTGTGTGATGTTATTACATACTTGAGTGTTTGTCTACTTGCTCATTTTTCCGTGTCTCCTCTTAGAATATAAATTCCATGACAGGTGGGACCTCCTTTGCCTTGTTCATTGCTCTATCTTCAGTGTTCAGCACGCACATGCCTGACACACACAGTATGTGCTTAATATATGATTATTGAATGAGTACATCAATTATTAGGCAGGCCAGCCTCCCCCACACATAGCTAAAACCAGCCCCGGGAGAAGGGAATGAGGACAGAGAAAAGATGTTTTTCTAGTTCCTTTATGGATACCTCTGAAGGATCCTATAAATCAAGCATTATAATGCCCATTTTGCAGATGACTAAACTGAGGTTCGTAGGCATAATGTTTACAAAGCCACCCAGTTGGTAAATAATGGAGCTGAGATTTGAATCCAGACCCAAAGTGGATGCTCTCAACCACTACAGGATGCTAATAAGAACAACAAGAACAACAAAACCCCCAAACCTAGCTTCTAAATTGATGAGTTCTGCCAAACAATAAACTAGGTCTGTCTCCAGACTTCTTGAGTGGGATGACTCTCACTATCAATCTACATAATTGCTAAATTACAAAACAGGCATCGTGAATAACCCTAAAGCGCTTCTAAATTTTCCAGCCAACAACTGCTTACATCTTCTCCTGCGAAGTGAAGTAAAACTGTTTGCTAATCAGGCCTCAGGAGGGCTTAACTGTTTCCACACAGAATATCAGAAATCTAGAGAATCATTAAGTCATTACCTAGTGCCAAATTGAATGCTACAGTGTATTTTTCTGGGATTTTAACCTGTCTAGCATCTAATGACTCAGAAAGTGTGTCTCTTATTTAATCCCTCTCAAGATTTGTTTCTCACCAAGAAGCTACTAATGACCTCCCTTGTCAGGGAAGTTAGTCCCTTCAGATACCTGTCAAATAATTTTATGTAGTTATCCTAAAGCAAAGGTAAAAAAAAAAAAAGTAGCTGAATGATTCTGGAAAGCAAACAAGTCAAAGCTCTCAGCTGGGAAGAGTCTAATTGTTATTAGCACCTCCCCTGATGGTGGGGGCATGAAAAGCCACACAAATCAAACACCAGAGTCTAAAATCAAATTCACGTCAACTTAAATCCTAGTCTTCCATTAACCTGGTAAATTATTCAACCTTCTTACACATTTAATAAAACTCTGAAACAGGCTCCAGAAAATATTTGCATATAAAATATTATTTGAGAAATAAATAAAGCCTTAGTAGAAGGCTATGGTCTTACCCAGCCAACTCTGATAACAAAGTACCCAAAGCAAGCTGCCTGTCCTGCAGATTTCTGAGTCACTTCCTTCAAAGGGCAATTCCTTTTGGATTGCTGTTTATTAGCGTGGTAGTTGCTTAATTCCTGGTGAGTGGGGTCAGCTTGATTGACCAACCAGAGGTCTTGACAAAATCTGGCTTAAGTATCCTCAAATGTCTTTTCCCCAACCTCTGCACAGACAAATCTCCTCGGGAGAAAATCCTTTGTTTGAATCTTTCCCCTAAAAGTGTGTGTGTGTGTGTGTGTGTGTGAGAGAGAGAGAGAGAGAGAGAGAGAGAGAGAGAGAGAGAGAGAGAGAGATTCACAGAGAAACAGAGACAGAGAGACAGAGAAACAGAAAAAGATACAAAAGATCACGTTTGGGTCATTGAAGATACCCGTCCAAGAAGATTCCTCCAACCAAGTGAAATGTAGAAGAAACCTCTGGACATTCTTCAAAGACAATTGACTGCTTGACAAAGAACGAATGGTGAGGCAAAACCTGAGGTCATTGCGGTGTCCAAAGAAATACTGACATCTACCGGTGGGTCTAGAAGTCACAGGACTTTTCCAAGGGCCACATTAAACTGTATGCAACTGGAGGGATTAAAATCCAACAGACACAATTCAGGACTCTTTTAAGTAAGAAATGATTTTCTTATGACCATGAAGACTATTTTTGAACATTTCTATTATGTATTATAGTCCTTTTACGGCAAGATAGATAACTAATCATTGACTAAATCCCTACATCTGCGACATTTAGCCTGCGAGAAGCACAGTGAAGGCAAGAGTAAAATAAACCAAATTCCTTTCTAACTTTTTTGTGACCCCCAAAACATACCTCTTAAAAACAGTGCTTTAAAAAAAAGCAAGAACAATAGGAAGTAGTACTGCTTCATCAAAAGATCGACCTGTATTTCAATCTCAAAACCTCCATTTGGCTTTGTAATTTCTACCAAATTACTCAATCTCTCTAAATCTCAGTCTTCGCAACTGAAAAAGAGGTTTAAGAATACATTCCCCCAAATGATAATTTGAGGCGATTAACACAAAATGGTTTGCTCACCTTAAATACTCCATGGAGTTGTTAACATGTTTAAAAACACAGGAAAGAAAATGGGACCATTTGGTTCATGATGACCAAGCTGTGATTTAGGAGATTGCCTCCCAAACTTTAAGTGGCACACAAATCACCAGGGAATCTTGTTAAAATGAAGGTTCTGATGCAGTCAGTCAGGGACGGGGCTTACAAACGGAATTTCTAGCAAGCTCCCAAGTGAAGCAGCCGTTCCTGAGGGACCACTGTGAGTAACAAGGATGTATGGGTCCACTGCCCTCTGGTGGTCAGGACTGTTGCGATGGCCTTGAGCCACTGCCTTCTGCTCCCCAGGGGATTTTTGACAGGCGGGTCAATAGCTCTGAAAATCTCAGTCATTCCAATACATGGATGAAGAGAGCGCAAGAAAGCTCTGCGCAAAGATGAATCTGTTGAAAAATGGAAAACCTCCTTCTCGGGCCTTTCCGATTTATGGATTCACCTTCTTCTAAGAGAGACAGGTATTTGGGTTCTGAATCGAAACGAGCCCCATAAGAGGGGTTCAGGGAATTAGAGCCCAGCAGTGAATTTATTGTTACAGCTCTAGGCTTTCGGCAGGCTCTGGCAATGGGGAGCGATTAAGATCGTGGGCTTCAGAGTCACAGGTGAGTGTGCATCTTGGCTTTGCCACCCGCCATCAGCAAGGTCTGGGGCCAGTTCCTTAACTTGTCTAGGCCTTAGATTTCTCCGACTATACTGGGAAAGCTAAGCGAGATAACACAAAGAAGGCCTTAGCCCACATACTGCTCAATAAATGATAGTATTATTATTGTTCTCAGGACAAAACAGCCCAACTCCTGTTTCCCTTGGTGTTTTTGTTTGTTTGTTTTGAATCTAGTGCTGCCACTTTGGGGAAGGGTGTGTTAGAACAGGCAGTGGGACATCAAAGAATCCGGTTTTGGAGGAAGCAAGATTCGGGTTCAAATTCTGGTTCCGCCACTAGAGGGGATCAGTCCCAGCAAAGTGCTATAGCATCTCTGAGCTTCCAGGTCCAACTGCACAATAGGGGAAGGGTAACTTACCCCATGGTGTGAGGATTAGAAATGATAGTTTCTAACTATTATTAGAAATGTTAGTTTTGGGGGCGGAGCAAGATGGCGGAGGAATAGGAGACCTGGATTTTTTCTGGTCTCAGGAATTCAGCTGAATAGGGATCAAACCAATCTGAACACCTACGAACTCAACAGGAGATCGAAGAGAAGAAGAGTAACAACTCTCTGAACAGAGAAGCGACCACTTTCTGGAAGGTAGGACGTGCGGAGAAGTGAATCCGAGGCGATATTCGGGAGGATAGACGGCGGGGGAGGGGCCTCCGTCGGCGCTTCTGGCAAGTGCTAGAGCCGCGGAGCACAAAATCGGTCTTTTAGAAGTCGGCTCCGCTGAGGGACGTCGCTCCAGTGGCTAAGCGGGGGGTGGAACCCTCGCGGGACAGTGTGGTCTCAGGACCCTCGGGGTCACAGAAAGACCGGGGGTGCCTGAGTGCGGCAGAGCTCCCAGGGATCGGAGCGGGGAAGCCGGCTGCAGAGACGGAGCCGAGGCGCGGGCTCTCAGCTCGGGGTGGCCATAAACTGTGATCCGCGGCCCAGTCGGGCCACTGCTCCTCCAGCAGGGACCCAACAAGCAGCAGAGCCGGGGAGACTCCCCTTCCTCCCCTGGGAGGAGCGGCGCGGGAGCGCACCGCAGGGATCTGCTGGGTTTGGAGACTCCACACGGGGATGGGTGCCGGAGATAGAAACGCTCGGTCACAGGCCGGGTGAGCACGGAGTGCGGCCGGAGACCGGGGACACGGGAGTGACTGGCTGCTTTTCTCTGGGGGCGCACTGAGGAGCGGGGCCCCGAGTTCTTGGCTCCTCAGGGGTGGTGATTGGGAGGCCACCATTTTCACTCTGGTCCTCCAAAGCTGTACCGAGAGCTTGCAGGGAACAAAAGCTCCTGAGAGCAAACCCGAGCAGACTGCTTAGCCCGGACCGACAAGGGTGGGGCAATTCAGCCTCCGGCAAAGACATTTGGGAACCACGGCAACAGGCCCCTCCCCCAAAAGATCAGCCCGAACAGCCAGCAAGCCAAGACCAAGTTTACCGATCAAGGAGAACGGGAGAACTCCAGGGCTAGGGGAATACTGCACATAGAATTCATGGCTTTTTTTTTTTATCCATGATTCATTAGTTTTTCAAAGTTAATTTTTTTACCTGTTTTTCTTTTTAATTTTTCTTTTTCCCTTTTTCAACCAACATCTTATCAATCCCTTTTTAAAAAAAACATTTTTTATTTTTCATTTTTAGAGTCATATTTTATCCCTTCATAGTAGTTACCCTTTTTTTGGCATATATATATAAGTTGTTCTCTCTTTAAAATTTTGAGATACAGTTTCACCTAACAGATCAAAATATACCCTAAATCACTAGTGTATGGCTTTGTTCTACTCTCCTGCCTGATCACATTCTCTCCCTTTTCTTTTTTCATCTTTTTTTTAAAAATCTTTCTTTTTTCAAACAACTTCTTATCAATTCCTTTTATAAAATCTTTTATAATTTTCATCTTTACAATCATCTTCCATCCCTTCATTGTATCAACCCTTATTTTGTACATATATAAGTCTTTCTTCCTTTAAAGTTTTAGGAGGCACTTTTTTCTAACAGACCAAACTACACCCAAAATCTAGTGTGTGGCACAGATCTATCCACTAGCCTGATCATATTTGATCATATTCGGTTTTTTTTGTATTGTTCTGCTTTGTTTTTATCTTTTTCTTTTTTTTTTTTTCCTCTTTCTTTTTTCTTTCTTTCCCTTTCTTTTCCCCTGGTTTCAGGTCTTTTCTGATTTGTATAGAGTATATTTCCTGGGGACGTTGTTAACCTGTTAGCATTTTGTTCTCTCATTCATCTATTCTCCTCTGGACAAAATGACAAGACAAAAAAAATCACCTCAGCAAAAAGAACAAGAGGTAGTACCATCTGCCAGGGACCTACTCAATACGGACGTTAGTACAATGTCGGGCCTAGAGTTCAGAATCATGACTTTAAAGATACTAGCTGGGCTTGAAAAAATCGTGGAAGTTATTAGAGAAACCCTTTCTGGAGAAATAAAAGAACTAAAATCTAACCAAGTCGAAATCAAAAAGGCTATCAATGAGGTGCAATCAAAAATGGGGGCACTAACTGCTAGGATAAATGAGGCAGAAGAGAGAATCAGCGATATAGAAGACGAAATGATGGAAAATAAAGAGGCTGAGAAAGAGAGAGAGAAACAAATACAGGATCACGAGGTCAGAATTCGAGAGATAAGCGATACGATAAGATGAAACAACATTAGAATAATTGGGATCCCAGAAGAAGAAGAAAGAGAGAGAGGGGCAGAAGGTATATTGGAGCAAATAATAGCAGAGAACTTCCCTAATGTGAGGAAGGAAACAGGCATCAAAATCCAGGAGGCACAGAGAACCCCTCTCAAAATCAATAAAAATAGGTCAACACCCCGACATCTAATAGTAAAACTTACGAGTCTCAGAGACACAGAGAAAATACTGAAAGCAGCTCGGGAGAAGAGATATGTAACCTACAATGGTAGAAATATTAGATTGGCAACAGACCTATCCACAGAGACCTGGCAGGCCAGAAAGGACTGGCATGATATCTTCAGAGCACTAAACGAGAAAAATATGCAGCTAAGAATACTATATCCAGCTAGGCTGTCATTGAAAATAGAAGGAGAGATCAAAAGCTTCCAGGACAAACAAAAACTAAAGGAATTGGCAAACACGAAACCAGCCCTCCAAGAAATATTGAAAGGGGTCCTCTAAGCAAAGAGAGAGCCTAAAAGCAGCATAGAGCAGAAAGGAACACAGACAATATACAGTAACAGTCACCTTACAGGCAATACAATGGCACTAAATTCATACCTTTCAATAGTTACCCTGAATGTAAATGGGCTCAATGCCCCAATCAAAAGATAGAGGCTATCAGATTGGATTAAAAAACAAGACCCATCAATATGCTGTCTGCAAGAGACTCATTTTAGACCCAAAGACACCCCCAGATTGAAAGTGAGGGGGTGGAAAACCATTTACCATGCTAATGGACACCAAAAGAAAGCTGGGGTGGCAATCCTTATATCAGACAAATTAGATTTTAAAACAAAGACTGTAATAAGAGATGAAGAAGGACACTATATCCTACTTAAAGGGTCTATCCAACAAGAAGATCTAACAATTGTAAATATCTATGCCCCTAACATGGGAGCAGCCAATTATATAAGGCAATTAATAACAAAAGCAAAGAAACACATTGACAACAATGCAATAATAATGGGGGACTTTAACACCCCCCCGACCGAAATGGACAGATCATCTAAGCAAAAGATCAACAAGGAAATAAAGACTTTAAATGACACACTGGACCAAATGGACTTCACAGACATATTCAGAACATTCCATCCCAAAGCAACGGAATACACATTCTTCTCTAGTGCCCATGGAACATTCTCCAGATTTGATCACATCCTACATCACAAATCAGGTCTCAACTGGTACCAAAAGATTGGGATTATTCCCTGCATATTTTCAGACCACAATGCTTTGAAACTAGAACTCAAGCACAAGAGGAAAGTCGGAAAGAACTCAAATACATGGAGGCTAAAGAGCATCCTACTAAAGAATGAATGGGTCAACCAGGAAATTAAAGAAGAATTAAAAAATTCATGGAAACCAATGAAAATGAAAACACAACTGTTCAAAATCTTTGGGATACAGCAAAGGCAGTCCTGAGAGGAAAGTATATAGCAATACAAGCCTTTCTCAAGAAACAGGAAAGGTCTCAAATACACAACCTAACCCTACACCTAAAGGAGCTGGAGAAAGAACAGCAAATAAAGCCTAAACCCAGCAGGAGAAGAGAAATAATAAAGATCAGAGCAGAAATCAATGAACTAGAAACCAAAAGAACAGTAGAACAGATCAACGAAACTAGGAGCTGGTTCTTTGAAAGAATTAATGCGATTGATAAACCCCTGGCCAGACTTATCAAAAAGAAAAGAGAAATGACCCAAATCAACAAAAACATGAATGAAAGAGGAGAGATCACAACCAACACCAAAGAAATACAAATAATTGTAAGAACATATTATGAGCAACTCTATGCCAGCAAATTAGATAACCTGGAAGAAATGGATGCATTCCTAGAGATGTATCAACTACCAAAATTGAACCAGGAAGAAATAGAAAACCTGAACAGACCTATAACCACTAAGAAATTGAAGCAGTCATCAAAAATCTCCCAACAAACAAAAGCCCAGGGCCAGATGGCTTCCCAGGGGAATTCCATCAGACATTTAAAGAAGAATTAATACCTATTCTCCTGAAACTGTTCCAAAAAATAGAAATGGAAGGAAAACTTCCAAACTCATTTTATGAGGCCACCATTACCTTGATCCCAAAACCAGACAAAGACCCCATCAAAAAGGAGAATTACAGACCAATATCCTTGAGGAACATGGATGCAAAAATTCTCACCAAAATACTAGCCAACAGGATCCAACAGTACATTAAAAGGATTATTCACCATGACCAAGTGGGATTTATCCCATTTGGATAAATGGATGGATTTGAATGGATTTACCCCATTTATCTCTCCTCTTATCATTTATCCCACCCAGTATTAATTAAATACTGGGTATTTACCACAAGCTGCAAGGTTGGTTTAACATCCGCAAATCAATCAACGTGATACAATATATTAAGAAAAGAAAGAACAAGAATCATATGATCCTCTCAATAGATGCAGAAAAAGCATTTGACAAAGTACAGCATCCTTTCTTGATCAAAACTCTTCAGAGTATAGGGATAGAGGGTACATACCTCAACATCATAAAAGCCATCTATGAAAAACCTACAGCAAATATCATTCTCAATGGAGAAAAGCTGAGAGCTTTTCCCCTAAGGTTGGGAACGCGGCAGGGATGTCCACTACCACCACTGCTATTCAACATAGTATTAGAAGTCCTAGCCACAGCAATCAGACAACAAAAAGAAATCAAAGCCATCCAAATTGGCAAAGAGGAAGTCAAACTCTCACTCTTTGAAGATGATATGATACTGTATGTGGAAAACCCAAAAGACTCCACCCCAAAACCGCTAGAACTCATACAGGAATTCAGTAAAGTAGCAGGATATAAAATCAATGCGCAGAAATCAGTGGCATTCCTATACACCAACAACAAGACAGAAGAGAGACAAATCAAGGAGTCGATCCCATTTACAATTGCACCCAAAACCATAAGATACCTAGGAATAAATTTATTCAAAGAGGCAAAGAATCTGTACTCAGAAAACCATAAAATACTCATGAAAGAAGTTGAAGAAGACACAAAGAAATGGAAAAACGTTCCATGCTCATGGATTGGAAGATCAAACATTGTGACGATGTCAATGCTATCTACAGCAACCTACACATTCAATGCAATCCCCATCGAAATACCATCCACTTTTTTCAAAGAAATGGAACAAATAATCCCAAAATTTGTATGGAACCAGAAGAGACCCCGAATAGCCAGAGGAATATTGAAAAAGAAAAGCAAAGCTGGCGGCATCACCATTCCGGACTTCCAGCTCTATTACAAAGCTGTCATCATCAAGACAGTATGGTACTGGCACAAAAACAGACCCATAGATCAATGGAACAGAATCGAGAGCCCAGAAATGGACCCTCAACTCTATGGTCAACTCATCTTTGACAAAGCAGGAAAGAATGTCCAATGGAAAAAAGACAGTCTCTTTAACAAATGGTGTTGGGAAAATTGGACAGTCACATGCAGAAGAATGAAACTGGACCATTTCCTTACACCACACACAAAAATAGACTCCAAATGGTTGAAAGACCTAAATGTGAGACAGGAGTCCATCAAAATCCTAAAGGAGAACACAGGTAGCAACCTCTTTGACCTCAGCCACAGCAACTGCTTCCTAGAAACATTGACAAAGGCAAGGGAAGCAAGGGCAAAAATGAACTATTGGGACTTCATCAAGATAAAAAGCTTTTGCACAGCAAAAGAAACAGTCCACAAAACCAAAAGACAACAGACAGAATGGGAGAAGATATTTGCAAATGACATATCAGATAAAGGGCTAGTATCGAAAATCTATAAAGAACTTATCAAACTCAACACCCAAAGAACAAATGATCCAATCAAGAAATCGGCAGAAGACATGAACAGACATTTTTCCAAAGAAGACATCCAAATGGCCAACAAACACATGAAAAAGTGCTCAATATCGTTTGGCATCAGGGAAATCCAAATCAAAACCTCAATGAGATACCACCTCACACCAGTCAGAATGCCTAAAATTAACAAGTCAGGAAAAGACAGATGTTGACGGGGATGCGGAGAAAGGGGAACCCTCCTACACTGTTGGTGGGAATGCAAGCTGGTGCAACCACTCTGGAAAACAGTATGGAGGTTCCTCAAACAGTTGAAAATAGAGCTACCATACGATCCAGCAATTGCACTACTCGGTATTTACCACAAAGATACAAATGTAGGGATCCGAAGGGGTACATGCACCCCGATGTTTATAGCAGCAATGTCCACAATAGCCAAACTGTGGAAAGAGCCAAGATGTCCATCGACAGATGAATGGATAAAGAAGAAGTGGTATATATACACAATGGAATATTATGCAGCCATCAAAAGGAATGAGATCTTGCCATTTGCAATGACATGGATGGAACTGGAGGGTGTTATGCTGAGTGAAATAAGTCAATCAGAGAAAGACATGTATCATATGACTTCACTGATATGAGGAATTCTTAATCTCAGGAAACAACCTGAGGGTTGCTGGAGTGGTGGGCGGAGGGAGGGATGGGGTGGCTGGGTGATAGGCATTGGGGAAGGTATGTGCTATGGTGAGCGCTGTGAATTGTGCAAGACTGTTGAATCACAGATCTGTACCTCTGAAACAAATAATGCAAGATATGTTAAGAAAAAAGAAAAAGAAGAAGATAGCAGGAGGGGAAGAATGAAGGGGAGTAAGTCAGAGGGGGAGACGAACCATGAAAGACGATGGACTCTGAAAAACAAACTGGGGGTTCTGGAGGGGAGGAGTGTGGGGGGATGGGTTAGCCTGGTGATGGGTATTAAAGAGGGCACATTCTGCGTGGGGCACTGGGTGTTATGCACAAAGAATGAATCATGGAACACTACATCAAAAACTAATGATGTAATGTATGGTGATTAACATAACAATAAAAATAAAAAAAGAAATGTTAGTTATTTTTAGTGCTGACACCTATTAAGCCCATGAAATCAGTTGCTATTAATACCAATGGGAAAAAACCCTGTGTTCTGGATCAGACTTGAGTGGAAGCTCTTCATCCTCCTGGCATGTCTACCTCCAGACGGCCCCCTACTTACAATTCGACTGATGATTTTTTGACTTTAGGATGGTGCGAAAGCGATACACCTTTAGTAGAAACTATACTTCAAATTTTGAATTTGGATCTTTTCCTGGGCGAGTGATATGTGGGAGGAACCTCTCTCTAGTGATGCCCGGCAGCACCAGCGAGCCACAGTTCAGAGCCACCTACCATGAGGGTAAACCCACCGATCCACTTACAACCAATCTGCATCCATACAACCGTTCTGTCTTTCACTTTCAGTACGGTGTTCAATACATTACACAAGCTAGTCAACCCTTTATTACAAAATAGGCTCTGTGTTAGATGACTTTGCCCAAATGTAGGCTGATGGCCAGTGTTCTGAGCATGGTTAGGGGAGTCTGGGCTAAGCTCTGATGTTCAGTAGGTTAGGTACAGTAACTACTCAACTTAGGCTATTTTCAACTTAGGATGGGTTTATCGGACATGACCGCATCATAAGCGGAGGAAGATCTGTAGATACACAACATCTTAAGCAAATCAATCAATATTACTGGACTAGTGAGCTACAAATGGAGGCAGGAATTGTGGTCCTACCTGTTGGTCACAGGGTAACCCTCAAAATCAGGTTTTTACAACTCATTATTATTGTAACCAATTAATTAATGTAACCAATGAAATTGTATTTTACATTATTTTTAATCATATGCAATTTTTAAAGTACAACAGAATGCTTTCTTTATGTATTATCACAATTATTCTGTACAACAATTCATAAGGTAGGAAGTATGGGTATATTTGCATTTTTTTTGCAGATAAAGTAACAGAGGTTCAGAGAGATTAAGCAACTTGTTTAAGACCATGGAGGTGGCAAAAAAAAAAAAAAAAAAATCCAGGTGTCCTTACCCTCTCAGAAATTGTGATAGAGATTTGTGGAGCTAAATAAAAAATGTTCCATGTTTTCATTACTAAAATTGCAACCTCACATTGAATGACTGTGACTTGATCAGCATGACCAATAGATAAAGGCATTGTTTGTGGGCTTGGAAGACAGGGGTTCAATTCCTGACACTGCTACTTTTTAGGGGTGATGCTGGCTGGGCAAGCCACACTTTCCCAGAACCTCACTTTAACTATAAAAGGGCAGCTATGAACTAGATCATATCCAGGAGTATTCTTTTCTTTTAATTGGGCGCAAGGGTGGTGGTCACTGCCCAAGGAAAAGAGGGAAGATGAAATGTGAGAATATATTACAGTCTCCATTATAGATAAGCTTGTCCTTGAATGTTGGGGAACATATGCCAGTCAGGGGTTGTCCAACATCCAAACTATGCTTTTACTAAGTCCGTTTTAGGAAACCTCTCATACTATGGAAATTTTTCTACTGAAGTCACATACCCAGATCTTTCCTCTCACTACCACGGAACCAAGACTCTGCTTGGACATTAGGTCCTCAGTGAATGGTAGGGAAAGCAGAGGGATGTGGGAGCCCAATAGGCATGACCTCATCATTGATGACTGTGGGCCAGACAACAGTGTGACCTCATGTACGGTTCCTGCTGCCTGGTTGTCTCATGCTTCTGGGTTTTGTGGTTATTTTCCAAGCCTGGTTCTCTAGCCCTTCTCGAATTCCCCTAAGTTCCCTTTACATTTAAGATAGCCAGAGCCGGCTTCTATTGTTTGCCACTAAGATCCAGACTAACCATCTAAGAGATTAGCATCTGTTTGCTCTTTCTTCTTTGCTAAAGCTACTGCCAACATTCTGGTGCCGAGCTGAGCGAACACAATTCAAACCATAGTTAATAATGGTGTGATGTACATGATGACTAAGAAAGGCAGGGTAAGGAATTAAAAAGCAGTTATCCTTCCTTTAAAATGTTTAATTTGAATCTCACTTCACTCTCCATGAATCAGGCATTAATGTCCCTTTCTAAAAACGTACTGCGTTAATAAATGAAATTCTGCTCCATAAGATATATTTATGTACATGACTGGCACCTTGCAATACTATGAGTGTGGCTGAAAAGTGCTATGTGCCTCGTGAATTTAGAACTGCATTTCCTAAATGTCAAGTGTTTATTACCTGGAAAAAAGAAAGGAAAAACAACTCTACATTTTAAAAATGTTCTGCGGCTTCCTTGATGAGACATTTTAAGGACCATTAGCTGTCTCAATAGAAATTGTATTTTAGAGAGGGGAAGAATGTGAAAGATTGTTTTCTAGTTTAAGATTATACCCTCTACCTTGCAATGCAGCTGTAAACTCAAGCAGGCATTTTGCACCCTGGTTATTCCAAGTCATCTTTCTTTGCTCTCGCCTTTAAGCCTCTTTCTTCGCTTGAAAGACAAATGCGTATGAAAGCATTCAGCCCAGGGCCAGTCTCAAGTGAGACCTGAGGAAATGGGATTCCTACTCCTCTTCTTTCACTTAACACGCGGAGTAAATGCTGTGACTATGATCTAAGGGTTAAAAAAGTTCATCTCTGGATTTCATGAATGTGACAGATCTTATACATGTCTTATGTGGTTCCTGGAAATGGATTTTGCCAGAGGGGAATGATCAGTTTGAAAAAAAAAATTTTCTGCTCAAGATTTTCAGAAAGGATAATAAAATAAAAAAATATGGGTTTGTTTTTTTTTTATCTCTGGCAAACTAGCAAACTGTTCTTCATCCGATTTCTTTTCCTTCCTTTCTGCTTTAATTTAGAACCCTGGGAAATATAAGCATCTAATTGTCAAGAGTTCAGCTTCAGAGTATCCAGGCGTCAGAAAAGTTCAGTTGGTTTTTTGCATGACGGTTTATGCTAATGGATTCTTCAAGAAACTCTTTCATCAGTTACCTCCTTCATTTTTATTTTGTTTTGTTCTGTGGAATCCGGGGTGTAAGTAGGCTCAGAGCTAATATTTCCTAGAAATTAATGTCAAGATGTTAATTCTGTAAGATGTGCTTTCACAAGTGAAAAACAAAACATCAAGGAGAGTCTCTAATGGATGCATGCTTTGTTGTGAGAACACTCATGGCTAAGTAAACAAATAATCCTTTTGGAAGAAGAAAGCAGTTTGAACAAGCTTCTCTTCACCTGACTTTTGTAGACTGCAGAGTTGATTTCGGAGCGCTCCCTCTAAATCTCTGAAACTTTTCTTAAATTGGTGCTTGCCACGAGGAACTGGAAAGTCTTAGATTAATTGCCACTAGACAATATTTCTTACACATACTATATGTGAAAAGCAACAGAAGAGTGTGGAGAACTTGACAATAGTGATGCACGTTTTCAAAAAAATGCACAGTTTGACACAGGCAAAGTGTGCTGTGTCACAGCAAATGAGAAAGAGATAGATTAGTGGCAGGGGACAGGGTATCTCTTTAATGGGACTATCAAGCCCAGAAGGGCACCGCATTAGCCAGCCGCATCCCCAGAGGAAATGGTTCATCCCTGCACTGGGAGAAATGGCAGACTCTTGAAGCAGGAGGATAGAGACTAGCCAACCGGTGAGGGACTTGGTCTCCAGTGGTTCATCACTGGAGACTTAACTGGCTTACCACCTGTGGTAGTTTGAAGGTCAGCAAATTGTGCCCTTATCTGTCCACATCAAGCTAATCTCTTGGGCTTAAAGAATTTAGGAGCTTCTGGAGAATTTCTGGTGTGAAGACTTCTAGTTCCCAGACCATACTGGGAGATGAAATAGAACCCTCTTGTATGATATAGCAGTACTCCTTTAGAGCAAATGCTTCTAGAAAGTTGAAGCTTTAGTCTTACATCTATGGTAATGAGCATAGATTATTATTGCTGGCATTTTAAATGGATAGCCATTGTAAATGTAAAAACCCAAGATGTGGAATAAAGTAACTCTATGAGCCTCAAGGTCAGAAGTCTACACTGGTCTTGGTTCTGCCATTCACCAGCTGTGGGGCTGACGTGGGGGTCGCTGAACCTTATTGAGCTCCAGCTTACCCCTCTATAACATGGAGAAGGGCACCCCAGTGGGCTATATGAGGCAGTGATATATGTGAAACCACTATGAAAACAACAGTCCACCCACTGATCAATGTCTCATTTATTGATGACCAATAAACTGGAAAGAACAGACTCTGTTATATGATCCACTGAAGAGTGAAAACTCAGAAGGAAATTAATGGGGAATAAAGTTCTAAATAATCAAGGATGGAGAGATTTGCCAGTGCAGGCAAACTTTTATATTCCTTTCAGGTTCTGTGTGATTGCAATATATAAAGCACCCCAGAAATGAGAAAAAATCCATTTCGCTGGGGTGGTATGCAGGAAGGGCAATATTTCCTATCAAATGCACATGACAAAACTGAGCAGCTTCATTTCCAATCAGAACACACTGCTGCTCTATTAGCTGGATTAATTAAAAAGAATTCTATATCAAGACATTCCCAACATAAAAAAATGAAGCAAGCATGTTTTATTATGATGGTGCAGGCCTAATTGCATGGGTAAAGAAGGATCAATATGAATTCTCCTTTCTTCAGGAATAAAAGAGTTTCATTTTAACCTGAGAAATAAAAACCATGTTACCATATAATCTATAGTTAGCATATCAAGAACTCCATAAAAACATTCAATGTTTTGAAAAAATCTTTAAAGCATACTGCCTAATTAACCTCATTGCCAGAAGATTAAATCCAAATTATAGCATTATTCAGAAACTGCCTCAGTCAAAATAGCTATTTCCTGCCTATCCTCCAAACTCTCTAATTGCCCCCTTAACCTTGAGCTCCGTTTGATTTATGATTTTTTTAAGTTTGTAAAACATGAATTTTGAAGTTTGAATCAGATGATCTTACAATTCCTTCCAACTCTTCATTTTTGCAGGAGAAAGCCCAGTATCTTGATAGGATTCAAATTCCCACTCTACTTTGGAATTTTTAAAAGATTTTATTTATTTGAGGGAAAGAGAGAGAGAGCATGAGCTGGGGGGGGATGTGTGAGAGGGGAGGGGCAGAGGGAGAGGGAGAAGCAGATTCCCCAATGAGTGATCCTGAAGCAGGGCTTGATCCCAGGACCCTGAGATCATGACCTGAGCCAAAGACAGATGTTTAAACGAGGTGCCCCAATTCCCACTCTATTTTGATACCCCAAGAAGAGCTGAGTTGGAGATGATCAAATAGAAACAAAGTAAAATGACAGTTAACCTTGTTTACTTAGAAATGTAATCATTTTATAACTTTTTTATTAAAGGAAATGAACATTTTTATCCTGTTCTTTAAAATTTATCCTAAAATTCATCCCATTTGTCTCCAATTTAATGTTGAAGCCATATTTTATTCTTATTTTTGTTGATTTCCTAATCTGTGGTCATACCCACTCATTGATCTAAAAATAAGACACAGCAGGGGCACCTGAGTTAGCTTAGTCAGTTAGGCATCTGACTCTTGATTTCAGCTCAGGTCTTGATCTCAAGGTCATGAGTTCAAGCCCTGTATTGGGCTCCATGATGGTCATGGAGCCTACTTAAAAAAATAAATAAAAATAAGACACAACCATCCCATTCTTGTTCCTTCTAGCTAACCTGAGCCACAAATGTAAAGATCTCAGGTTGATAGGTGTCTCGGATTTGGAGGTAAATTAGCACTGCATGTGACTGAAATAATTTTGCTTCTGCATGCTCAGCCATGGAACACATCATTTCTCCAACAGAACCCTAAAATACCTATGACTGTAGTAGATCAAAATTATGCAGTCTATTTACATTCTTGCATTTACTTCAAATCCATTCAAAACAACTTAAAAAATATGAAAGGTTGCCCTATTTCGCTTACCAGACAGGATCACAATACTTCTAATATGCTAACCTCATTATAGGTTCCACTTTTACATACTTATTTCCTATTAGAGAAAAATGAATCATGGGGAAGTTTCCTTGGAAGCTTGAAAAAAGTTGCTTTTCAGGACCTCATTCCCAAAACTTCTATAAATGCCCTCAAGGGTGTTACTTACTCTCTTTTTATACCAGATCCTTCCTGTGTAAATTAAGGGATATGTTGTAGTTGTTGTTGCTTATTTTTCCCTAACTAAGCAGTAACTACTCAAACCTCATGGGCTCTCCTGTGAAAATAAACACTGGAAATGGTATCTTTGAATTGATAAAGCAAAATGAATACAAATAAGATGAAACATAATAAAGAAAGGGAAGTAAATGAAAGCTTTATTGAGACATCAGATTTATAGCGTCTCCTCCCTTCTTGTTTTATTAGCATCTGAAACTTGATATGCATATTAATATCCAGCAAGGAGTTCTCTGTGGTTGCAGGAAAACATTAGAAAATCAAAATATGTGACTCAAAATATTAAAGTTATAGCAAGAAAGTCACAAGAGAAAAGAATCCATGACTAAAAATAAAAAATACTTCATCCCTATCATGTGCCTGACAGTATTTTAAGTGCTAGGGACACACAGTGAGCAAGACAAAGACCCTGCCTGCTACGCTTACATAATATTGCTAATAGAAACTCAAAAAATATTTTATTCTTACTTTTTCCTTTCTTAGACTATAGGCTTAAGGGAACATTTGGAAAAATACATTTATGGACGTGGACAGAAAAAATATTCCAGTTCTCACAAATGAAGTACTAATCTCCTTCCTCTGGTATTGAAATCTTTTCTCTATATTAACCACCTGCACCGGCATTACTCACGTTGGTTAAATGCTCATCTGTGAGGCTTCTGTGATTAATTGCAATTAACCAATTCATCGAGTGCCATACGAAAGATACCGTCAGACGCTAGAGCAGATGCATTCAACATGAGATAGGACAGAATCCCCAGGTTTTAAGGCACTTGGAATTTACATGTATGAAAAACAAACAAGTCTAGAGCAGATCAAGATACAAACCCCGAGTATCTTTCAGAATCATGTGAAGCAGACGGTCTGCTTTGCGGATGAAGGATGTATTTTGACTTAAAAGTTTCTGTTTGCCTGGTCCAGTTGAAGGTAAACATGCCAGCACTTTATAAAATTATGTCTCCAAAACTTCTCTCCCTGGACCCCATCTCTGTCTTCAGCTGCCTTGAGAAAACTCTGTGGTGTTCTACTTTTCAGGCACCCAGAATGCTGTTGTTTTTTTCATTCCCTCCCCACTACCCAAATGGGGAAGGTTTCAACTCAAAGTAGAGACTCAGGCAGAGAGCAATTCATTCTAAAATGTTCGCTCACCCCAATACTGCATTTTTCTTTAATTTTCTCATCTCCTATGTCTCCCCCAACCCACATCTCCCTTCCATTCTCCCCACCCCAAACGTCCAACAAAAAAGCTAGAACATTTTCAGGATCCAAGGGACTCCTGAAATCCCATCAAGGCCTTTTCAGGGGGTCTCTAGAAAAACCTGATGTCAGCTTTTTGACCGAGGAAGAGAGAGCCCAACGGGCAACCTCAGGATATGTCCCCATCAGAACTGAAGGAGGCTAGCTTGTGTTGCTAAAAGAGAAAGGTGCTGGGTCTCTTCATCACTGACACCTTTAAAACCCTAAAAAAAAAAAATAATAATTCCCCAAACCCTTAGCACAGCCTTCTCTAGGTAAGCAGTTTTCAAATTTGTCTTTTCAACTGATCCTCATGATAGAGATGAGCTGTGTCCATAACCCACCTCCCTCTCAGGGTTACTTGGGAAACACAAATTCTGCTTGATAGTCATAACCGTCTCTTTCCGCAAGAAAGCATGACAGACCTCTTCCTGGGAATGGTCTTGAATCCACTCCATTTTATTTTTGAGAAGGTAAATCATTTGTGAACTTGGGCAATTTAACTGGTATGAGTTACAACTGAATCAGAATGTACCTCACAGCTAATCTCAATATTTCTATTGGGAGCTGCTACCTCTAATCAAGGGTTCAGCAAACTTCTGTAAAGGGCTAGATTGTAAATACTTTCACCTTTGTGGATCATACAGTTTTGGGGGCAACTATTCAACTCTGCCATTGAGGCATAAAATGCCCATAGATGATACCTAAATGAATGAGCGTGCGGTGTTCGAGCAAGACTTTATTTACAATAACAAGCAGGCTGGACTGGGCCCGGGGGCCATAGTTTGCTGGCGCTGCCCTATCCAGCCCTGCCCCCTGTACAGGCTCCAACAGGACCCTGCCCCAGAGTCTTGGCCCATCTTTGGTGACCTTTATGTGATACATTATCCTCTCCCCTCCCAACAAGACTTCTTAATACATATTTTATTCTTTCTTGAACATTTGATGTGATTTTATTTATATTTCTTAAACAGCTGTGTTCCTTCCATCCCATATCCTGAAACATAGTCCCATGCCTTCTATTTTATTTCTGTCCAGCTAATATATAGTTTTGACAGAGAAGTACATTTCTTTCATTAAATGAAAGTGCATTTCCTCCCTTAAAAAAAAAAGAGCACTACTGCATTTATAAATTTTCCAGTCGGCAATAATTATTGCCAAAGAGAGCAAGGCTTCTAATTAACAAAAAAATTCCAAATTCTAAATGGTGTGCTAGATTACTCAATTTTTTATCTGTTGCCTTTTAATGCCCTCACTGGAAGTCTCAGGCTTGGCTTTATCCCCATCGTCACTTCTTGTCTTTAGCCTGGTCTCGGTTGTACTCTAGGTCATGTTAATTATCTCCGATAATCTGTGTGTTTACCTCAGGTAGAGGACCTCATAGTGCATAGAGTTCAGGAAATGTCAGAATTTCTGTGACCACAGTTCCACTAGTGTTACCTCCCAGGCAACAAGCAACACCTGACTAGGGCTTCGTTTGTTTTTCTGGTTTCATTCTTTTCCCTCTCCCTCTCTCTCTCTCTGCCTGCAATCTCTACATTTATAACCCAATAGAACACTAAAATTCAAACACAGAAGAATAGTAAGCACCGCGGTTTTATTAGAGAATGAAGTCCAGACAGAAGGTGAAGGTATTGTGCTAGAGAATAGGAGGTACAAGGTTGAAAAGGTAAGTGATGAGGAGTTTAGCAAGATGGCGCCCGCCTTCCTGATGTCCTCACCTCTTGACTCCATCTTCCAGCTGTTTCTGCACAGCCTGGCACTGTTAGCTTTGAGCAGGCCTGGAAGACACGTGCAAAGTCTCTGTGCGGGCCAATAAGAGAAAGCTTAAGCAGGACTTTTCTTTTCTGGGTGCCAGACCAACTGTATTAGTTTCTTGTTATTGCTGTAACAAATTATCACAAACTTAGTGATTATAGCAGCATAAACGTATTATCTTACAGTTCCAGAAGTCAGAAGTCCCAAGTGGGTGTCACTGGGCAAAAATCAAGTGGTCAACAGAGCTGAATTCCTTTGGGAGGCTTTAGGGGAGAATGTGTTTCCATTCTTCTCCAGCTTTGAGAGCCCACGGCCTTCTTTGGCTCCTGGCCCCTTCCCCCATCTTCAGAGCATCACAACGCAATCTTTAATCTTTATCTGACTCTGACCTTCCTGCCTCCCTCTTTCATGTATGAGAACCTTTGTGATAACACTGGGCCCGCTCAGATAATCCCGAACAATCTCCCCATCTTGAGGTAAATTGATTAGTAGCCTTAATTCCATCCACAGTCTAATCCTCCCTTTGTGTAATAACATAACATATTCATAGGTTTGAGGGATTAAGACGTCTTTGACAGCTTGGTGTTCTGCTTGACATGTTAACGGAGTCTGGAGTTCAACAAATGAGAATTCTGGATGCATCCCTGTGCATATCCTGTCAAATTTTCAGAATCTAAAACTAAAAATAAATTTTGACAAGATTTCAGAGAGAAAATATAGTAATTTACATACATGCCCCTATCAGACTGACATTAAGTTCATCTGTTGAGTGAACATGGAAGATGATGGACATCTGCAGACTTCTGGGGTAAAGAACACCCATGCAATCCAAGAAATGTGTATCCATCTAAGATATCATTCACTCCTCCAGGAAGGTAAAGATATTTGTTTATGAATATGCAAGGATTCCAAAAATATATTCCACGAGCCTCATCCAAGGACAGTATTATTCAAGGCAAAAACTTTTAGCCAAACAACAAAATACTCACAGCAGAGCTCAGAAGACAGAGAAAGATGGAAAGAGAAAACAGTGGTCAGTAAGGAGCCCTGAAATTTACAAATCATTAAATCTAAATGAAGAATGGTCAAATCTGAAGATTAGAAATCAGAGGCTTGAGGTGTCTGGGTGGTGTAGTTGGTTAAGGATCTCCTTCGGCTCAGGTCATGATACTGGGGTCCTGGGATCGAGCCTTACATCAGTCTCCTTGCTCAGCAGGGAGTCTGCTTGACCCTCTTCCTCTCCCTCTGCCCTTCCCCTGTTTGTTCTTTTCCTCTCTCTCAAATAAATAAATAAGTAAAATCTTTAAAAAAAGAAATTAAAGGCTTAATATATTTGACTGGCCTTAGTGACAAAAATATAATTTACAGTTTTAATTGATGAGAAGCCTTGAGAGAAAAAGTAGTCTTGATGACATAGGTCTTCAAGGATTGTGTTGATATTGCTTTTCTTAGCAAGAAAGAGAACAAAGAAAAATATTTCCATCCTGGTGACTACTACAGTACTCTAAACAAACAAACAAACAAACAAACAAACAGTGCTGGAAACTACCTACAAGGGTCCACAGTATTTGAGATTTGAGATTAAACTAACTCAGAGATACTGTCCTTGAATTTACTGATAGTTTTAAGAAAAAGCAAGACTTGTTGAGAAATACAAGTATTTGACAATCAGGCCTGTAAATATAATGGTTTAACCACTAAGCTTGAAAACAGTGTTATGGGAAATTGATTTTATTCACTTCAGCTGTAAATTAACTCATCAGACTTGTGATAAATAACCTACCACTCAGAATGTGAACTTTCTGGTCTTGCAAAAATGAATCCACCACACTGCACGCTCTATTTTCTTTTTAACCAGTTCTCCTCTTCCCAACAGCTATTCAATAGAAGATAACTAATTCAAGCTGCCTCTGGTAGATCTGATCGGGCATTCACAAAACAATCACACTGTTAGCCTAAAGTATCTGATTAAGCTGGTAACACGTGACCCAAGGCCTCAGGCATGCAAAAATACTCGGAACAGGCAGAATACTCTAAGGGCTGAAAGTTCATGTCCCAGGGGTCTGCAAAGGGCCAATCCTGAAGACAGGTCTTCCCTGGCAATGAGCAGCTTGAGCAGCCAAACCTGCTGAGCTAGCACTTTCCTGCACATACACCATCATGATTATAGAAAACAAAATTGAAAAATGTCATGCTAGTTTTAAGAAATTAGAAACAAAATTAAAAATACAAAACAGCAGAAAAAGGAACTAAAATAGCAAAAAGAAATAGAAAAAAACCCCACAAAAATAGACGGGATGTATCCCAAAGCCAATTTCTACCAAAAGACTAATAAAATAGACAAACTCTCATTAGCTCAATCAAGAAAGAGAACATACATTATAACTGATGTCACAGAAATAAAAGGATCATGGGGCTATCGTGAACAATTATATGCCAACAAATTGGATAACATAGAAGAAATGGGTAAATTCCTAGAAACATACAACCTACACCAAAACTGAATCATGAAGAAATAGAAAACTTGAACAGACCAATAACTAGTAAGAGGACTGAATCAGTAATAAAAAAACAACCTTCCAACAAAGAAAAGACCAGATGGCTTCCTTGGTCAATGCTACTAAAGAATTTCTTCTTCCTTAAATAGAATAAATACCAATACTTCTTAAACTCTTCCCAAAAAATTGAAGAAGAGGGAACATTTCCAAATTCATTTTATGAGGCCAGCATTACTCTGACACCAAAACCACACAAAGACACTACAAGGAAAGAAAACTACAGGCCAATATTCCTGATGATGAACATAGATGCAAAAATCCTCAAAAAAAAAAAAATACTAGCAAAGTGAATTCAACAGCACATTAATAGGATCATACATCATGACCAATTGGGATTTATCTCTGAGATGCAAAGATGGTTCAACATATGCAAATCACTGAACAGATTGAAAGATAAAAATCACATGATCATCCACCGAGATATGCAGGAAAAGCATCTGACAAAATTCAACATCCTTTAATGATAAAAACTCTCAATAAACTAGGTGTAGAAAGAATGTACCTCAACACAATAAAGGCCTTGTGAACAGCCTAAAGCTATTATCATACTCATCAGTGAAAAACTGAAAGCTTTCCCTCTAAGATCTGGAACAAGTTGAGAATGCCCACTCTTGCTACTTCTATTCAACGTACTATTGAAGTCCTAACCACAACAGTGGGGGGGGGGAGAAAAAAAGGGACTAAAAGGCATTGAAGTTGGAAAGAAGAAATAAAATTATTTCTATTTGTAGATGACATGATCATATATAGAGAAAAAATCCTAAAGATTCCACCAAAATATAAGTTACTAAAACTTAGAACTAAATAAACAAATACAGTAAAGTTTCAGGATACAAAATCAACATACAAAAACACACCAACAACAAACTATCTGAAAAGGAAAATAAGAAAACAATCCCATCTACAATAGCATCAAAAGTAATAAAATACTTAGGAATAAACTTAACAAAGGAGGTGAAAGTTTTAAACCAGAAACTACAAATCAGTGATGAAAGAAATTAAAAAAGACAAGTAAGTGGAGAGACATCCTGTGTTTTGGACTAAAGACTTAATATTGTTAAAATGTCCATACCATGCAAAGTGATCTACAGATTCAGTGCAATCCCTAGTAAAATACCCCTGGCATTTTTTACCAGAAAAAGCAATCCCAAAATTCCTATGCAACCACAAAAGACTACAGCTAGCCAAAGCAATCTTGAGAAAGAACAAAACTGGAGGCATCACACTTCCTGATTTCAAAATATATATTACAAAGCTATAGTAATTAAAACAGTAGGACCAGAAATTAATATAACACTATACGTTAACTGTACTGAAATTAAAAGAAAAAATAAAAAAATAAAAACGGTATGTTACTGGCATAAAAATAGACATAGACACCAATGGAACAGAATTTAGAGTCCAGAAAAAAAGCCATGCATATTCAGTCAACTGATCTTTAACAAGGGTGCCGAGAATACACAACAGAGAAGGCCAGTGTTCTCAACCAATGGTGCTGGGATAATTGGAAAGTCCCGTGCAAAAGAATGAAATTGGATCCTTATCTTACACTATACACAAATATCAACACAAAATGGATTAAAGACATAAATGTAAGACCTAAAACTCTAAAATTCCTAGAAGAAAACAGGTGAAAAACTTCATGAATTTGGTCTTTGCAATGATTTCTTGGATATGACACTAAAGCATAAGCAACAAAAGCAAAATCAAGCATGTGGGACTACATCAAATTAAGACCTCTGCACAGCACAGGAAACAATCACCAGAGTGAAAAGACAACCTATGGAATGGGAAAAAATATTTGCAAACCTTATAACTGATGAGATTAATATCCGAAATATATGAGGACTTCCTACAAACTCAACAGCAAAAAACCAAATAGCCCATTAAAAAAAAAAAATGGGCAAAGGAACAAATAGACATTTCTCCAAAGGAGACATACACTTGGCCAAAAGGTATCTAAAAGATGCTCAACATCACTACTCATCAGGGAACAGTAAATCAAAACCATAATAAGCAATCACCTCACACCTGTTAGGATGGCTATTATTTAAAAAAAGATAAGAAATGCTGGTGAGGATGAGAGGAAATTTGAACCCTTGTAACATTCTCATTGGGAATAGAAGGTGGTATCCCTGGTATGGCAAGCAGTATGGTAGTTAAATTAAAAATACAACTATATCAAATCCAGCAATCCCACTTTTGGGGTAGTTATTCAAAAGAATTGAAATCAGTACCTCAAAGAGATATTAGCACTCTCATGTTCATTGCAGCACTGATTCACACAAGAGCAAGATATGGAAACAAACTAAATGTCCAGTGATGGACGAATGGATAAAGAAGATGTGGTATATACATACAATGGAATATTATTCAACCTTCAAAAGAAGGAGATCCTGCCACATGCAACAACATGGATGGACCTGGAGGACATTATGCTAATGGAAATAAGCCAGTCATGGAAAGGCAAGTGCTACATGATCTAAAACAGTCAAACTCACACAAGCAGAAAGTAGATTGGTGGTTACCAGGAACTTGGGGGGCAGGGGGATGGGTAGTTGTTGTTCAATGGGTAGAAAGTTTCAGTTATGCAAGATGAGTAAGTTCTAGAGATCTGTGGCACAACCTAGTGTCTATAGTTAACAATGTTGTATTGTATACTGGAAAGTTTAAGAGAGTAGTTCTCAAGTGGTTTCATCACAAAAAAGATGAGGTGGGGGTAAAAGGAAATTAGTGGATGTGATGAAGATGTTTATTACCTTGACAGTGGTGATGGTTTCAGAGGTGTATGTATATGTTCAAGCTCATTAAGTGTATACATTAAATATGTGCATTTTTTGGGTAGGTCAAGTATATCACCATAAAGTTGTTTTAAAAATCAAATCAAGAACTTCCAAGAAAAAGAAAGAGAACAAAAATGTACAAAATTAGGATTAAGAACGAAAATATGAAAAACAGATAACGAAGATGAAGTAATTTTAAGAAAATCCTAGATATAATTCACAGCAATCAAGTTCAAAACCTAAAGAAAATGTATATGTTTTGAGTCAATGTAAACTGATAACACTGATCCCAGAAGATGTGAATAGCACAGATAAACAAATTTCTATAAAAGAGATTGCAAAGATGATTAAAGATTTACCATAGAAGAAAGAACAGCACCAGATATTGTCCCAACTGAGTTCCAGAAATAAAAAGTTTAATTTTGGTGTTATTTAAACAATTCTAGACCAGAAGGAAATATTAAAAGCTTCCAAAATCATTTTATGAACCTATCCTAACCAGTACTTAAAAACTGATGAAGGTGATATAAAAAGAAAAAGAAATATCTTTCATAAATATAACCAATCTTGCATAAATATAAATGCAAAACATTCTACTAGAAAATATAATCTAGCAAACTTTTCAAAGGAATAATACATTATAATCAAGCCAGATTTGTTTCATAAATTCATGGATATTTTACTATTATAATATCTGTCAACATAATTCATTATATTAACAAATTAGAGGAGAAAAAGCATCTATCATGACAATGGATGATGAAAAGTCAGTTGATAAAACAACTTAGTCTAATAAAATTCTAAATAATGTATGAATAGAAGAGAACTATATAAGTAAGATAAATTCTGTTTACAAAAAGCAATATGAAACATCATCCTAAATGAGGTAGTGCTAAGGCCATTTTCATTAAAATCAGGAATACTGTGAGGATACCCGTTATTCATATTAATCCGGAATGTTGCTTTAGAAGTCCTGATAAATAGAAAAATACTAGAAAAACAAACTGGTAATGTATCTGAAAACAAGAGAGAAAAGTTTTTGCTGTTGACAACACTGCATACCTGGAAAACCCAAAACCCCTAGTTGAAAAAAAAATCTGGTGGATTAATAAGGGAATTGGGTAAGGCGTATACATAGAAAAAAAATATACAAAAATCCCTATAGTAATAATTATGTCTAGACAGGTGGAAATTGAGATAGGGAAAACTGCGTTCACAATCGAATCAAAATTCATATTGAAAATATGTAGAATAAACGTATTCTAACAAAGAACCTATAATAAAAACTGTGAAGTTTTATTGAAAGATGTAAAGCTAAAACACAAACTAAAGATATCAGAAGACATGAAAATGTCACCTCTCAATTAATTTATAATCACAATTCTCATGGGTATCACATTTTATATTTAATTTAGATAAATAACCTAAAGTTTACATGAAAGAACAAGTGTTTGAGACTAGGAGAAAGATTATTAAAAAGAAGAGATGAAACTCGACGAAGTATTGTAAAGTTGCAATCAAAACGTTATTTGCATCTGATGAGACAGATCCGTGAAACAGAATAGATTTCCCAGATATATATCTCATGGGGTAGGATATGTGGGAGTTTACTATAACATTCAATTCACTGGAGGGAAAATATGAGTTAATAAATAATAACATAACTGGCTCTCCATAATTTTGGCCATGTGTCAGTTCTGGGTTGGTTTGGTCTCAGATTCATTCCTTGTCGTTCGGCTAACTCCGCTTTGAATAGCAGGGGCTGAGACCTGCAGGCTGCATTTTCCTGTCTCCCTTGACAAATGGTCTGGCTGGGTCCCAGTCAGTGGTAAGCTTATCTGGAAATCAGGGGGGTATTTGGAAATCAAGACGAAAGGAAAAGACAAGGCATTTCTCTGCCTCCGGCGGCAACCCCAGGAGCAGCCCTGTCTTTTCCTCTTTGATAGCTTCAGCTCCTGTATGACAGGTCTGGGGAATCAAGCTTCAATCAAGAAAACGTATCCACAGACAATTCCTAGAAGACAATACAAATGACTACCTTTTAGGCCAGGTTCCCCTAGACACAGACTCTGAGACAAAGACTGAAGTACAAATGGCTTATTTGGGAGTGAGAAAGTAAGACAGGGAAGTTAAGGAGCCAAAAAAGGGTACACAATTAAGTACATCGCCATTTTTAGAAGCTGGAGCTTAATGTTGCTGGGGGACTCTGGGGAAGCATCGTCGACACAGACTTCAGAGTTATCCTGCTCGTTATCTCATCAGTCACTGGTGGAGGATGGCTTCCAGTGAACATTAATTCCCCAGCTTTTTGGTTTGTCTTGTGTATGGGCTTCCTGGATCCTGGCAGCCCAACAAAGCCCTTTCTCAAAGAAATGCAGGTGTTGGCAGCTGAAGATCCAGCTGGCGTTCCCAGAGAAGGTGAAGAGTGAGGACATAGGTCAGGACACGAATATTCTCTGCTACAACCATGAAACAAAAAATCTCTCCCATTGTCCTGGTAGACAGGAAAATGCAAATTAAAACAATAGATATCATTGGACCCCATAATATGGGCAACTACAAGGAGGAATAACAGACACCTACAGCTGGTGGCCCACAGGGGAAAGAGTTTTCTTTTGCTTGGTAGTGAGAAGTATGAATTGTTGCAATCTTTTGAAAAGCAATCTACAGCATCCATTAAAATTCAGTGTGTGTGTATAAATTTGTGTGTATACATAATTTTTATGTATATAAATAGTTTTGGCATTCCCAATCCTGGACTCCATCTTGGCCATCTTGTAGGAATAAGTGCCATACTCTAGAGGAATACATGTTCAGAATTATTTTTTAAGACTTTTTTAAAGATTTTATTTATTTATTTGAGAGAGAGAGAGAGCTCGCACGAGAACATGAGCAGGGGGAGGAGCAGAGGGAGAGGGAGAAGCAGACTCCCCCCTGAGCTGGGAGCCCAACATGGGGCTAGATCCCAAGATACTGAGATCATGACTTGAGCCAAAGCCAGACACTTAACCGACTGAGCCACCCAGGTGCCCCATATGTTCAGAGTTATTTTAAAGCAATCAAAGAGGTTTAAAAAAAAAGTAGTGTCCATCAAAAGGGAAATGGTTAAAGAAATATTGACACCTCCATGCCAACTACCCTTTGCAGCCATTTAAAAATGGTAGCAGGAGGATCGACTCAGAAGGAGTCTCTCAGTGTGTTCAGTGTGAAAGGTAAGATCTGGAGAAGCATGAATGATATCATTCTCCATTTAGTAAAAAGCAAATTTAAACATTTGTGTATGTTTATACAAAAGCATGGAGAAAGGTACAGAACATTATACAGCAGGTTGTTATGATAGTTACCCATAAGCTGGTAGTGGGGAGAAATGGGAACAACACCAATATTTGGGAGGGAGGAAAGACAGAGAGAAAGAAAGAGAGTGAGAGAGTGAGAGAGAGAGAGAGAGAGAGAGAGAGAGAAGGAGGTGCCCGTGATTTAACATTTAACTCTATTTAAACATGTGACATTTATGTATTGATCTATAAATGTTATGGGTATATATGGACCTTTGAAAGGAAAGTCTCCGAAATTAAATGGTGTAAGTTGATTTTAAGAGAGGGCTCTCCCTTACATTTTTCAGTATAAATTCTAATTAATGTGTATTGTACACATGTTGTATGATTAGAATAAAACAAAAATGTTTTAGAAATAAAGGAAAAACAAATATATACATCTCTGTATTTCTATATAGGGCCATGCAGTAAATCTCACCTTCTTCTCTAAGCCAGAATTTCTCAAAAAAGACTAATTCCGTGAGGCATTTATTGGTGTAGCTGAATTAAGAACTCCCTGATCAAGGACGTTTAGGAAACACCAAAATAAATGAAGTTGAATGTCTTTCTGTGGCACTTTCAAAGCCTTCCACGTGCTAATGCTCATGGTAAGTCCCCAGTGTAGGAGAAGGTGCAAAATGTTTGTTGATCTTGTTTAACCACACAACTCCCTGCCATTTTGGGAGTAAGGAGCACTTTGAGACTTCAATATTCCCTGGACCTTCTCTAGAAAAGGGAAAGCCATGGCAGTTTTTTGAACAAGTGAGTAAATGTTTCAGGAAAATTAATGTAGAGTGATGTGCTAGACATTAATGGTTTCTCTTCTCAAAGACATAAATCCCAGCCTGGTAGCTGAATATTTCACAGGCTGAGATCATTACTGGAACATTTTTTTCTTCACTTTGTCACTTGGCTGCCCCCAGTAATTTACGTAACTTCACAACCTTGTAGTTTCCTTATCTGTGGAATAGAGAGAAGAGGAGGAAAGAGGTTAATATAAACTAGCTGCCAGACTACCTGGCGGGAAGGAGACATCCTGGAATCTCCCTGATGAATTTTGCTATAATTGGTATTGAAATAAATGGAGCATCACTAGAGCAGTCTTAATGAATGATATTAGCATTCATTATTATAAACCATTCATACTTTTTTTAAAAAAAGATTTATTTGAGAGAGAGAGAGGGGGGGGGGGGGAGGGCCGAGGGAGAGAGAGAATCTCAAGCACACTCTGCACTGAGCGCGGAGCCTGATGTGGGGTTCGATCTCACTACCCTGAGATCATGACCTGAGCCGAAACCAAGAGTTGGACACTTAACCGACTGAGCCTCCCAGGCGCCCCATTCATAACTTAATTTTAATTATGCAGAACTTTATTATTACTAATCTCTATCTCATAGAGGCCCAATGCAAATGGTCCCTTATCTCTGTAAGGGATTCCCTAATCCCTACAAATGAATGGACGGATGTCTTTTCTGAATCTTCAAAGTACTTTAGCTTTAGATATCAGTTCTGGCCCAGGAAAGATAAAATTAGAAATGCAAACAATTTAGAAGGAGAATCACCTGTGAAAGGTAAGGAGGTGGGGGCAGGAGTCGGCAGAGAATTCGGAGGGCCCCGTGAGTCTGGTATCTGTGAAAGGATAGGCAGGAGGACTGGATAGAAGAACCTCAGCCTCCAGGGCAGCTCTGTGAAAGTGTCACCAGGTGGGTGAGCCCTAGAGCAAAGATGGTCTGTTCGGGTCCGGCACTGGGCAGGACGGGCTTTGCTCCAGGATCCCATCCTTCTGGTGGCGCACTGGCCAGGGAAGGCATGGCCTCTGTGAGCAGTCTGCAGTGGGTTCCAGAAGGCATGGCAGCTGCAGCTGCATCCCATTAGCTAACTGCACTCCCCTGCTGCAGATTCCTTCCAGAAGGAAGAGCTCCGCAGCACGCCATGGCCAACGCACTCCATATTTCACATGCCATGTCTCACTTCTAGTCTTTGTTCAAGTTATTAACTATGTATCTCACTTCCCTAACTAGCTTGTTAGGTTCTTGAGCGTAAGGTCTCCATCTGATTTTTTCTTGGAAATGTGCCAAACTATGGCATGCTTGGAAGGGCTGGGAGACTTGTAACAGGAGACAAATCATCAGTAATTTATTTCTGTAGTAGTACTCATTTGTCTAATACATAATGCCTCATGGCGTGAAGTCAAGGCTTCCCGAGCTACTGTAATTATTCAATTGGTTGCCCTTGGCACATTTTGAGTATAACAGTTTACTGTCCTCACAGCACTCTCTTATTTATTCAGGAGTTCAAGTTTTCACCTGTTTCCCAAATACCTTTCCTTCTTTGAGAGCGGTGGGAGGTTAAGCTAGTCCAGTAATCTGTAGTAGTGTGGACTTAGTCCACACCACGTTTCCAATCCACTCGGCACAGCACTCCCTTTGACGCCATGCTTGTATAACATTCTTTGTATATATTTACCAAATTTACCGTGCACCTGGTACGAGTTCAAGTTCGATGTACAGTTGGTACCGACCATAGAAGGCACTCGATAAATATTTCTACTTTGAATAAACCAAATTCAACTCTTCCTTCTCCTCTCATGGCAGGGGCATTATACAAATTGGCAAAAAGAGACTGCTAGGCAGGTCCAAATTCTCTTCCTCTTCAACAATGCTTTTGAAAAAAAAAAAAAACAAAAAACACGGGGTCAGTACTGCTGGGGTGTGTCGTTGGTTTTTTCCCTTTTAAATCAAAATATAAACATTATTCTTTAACGACTGATTAAGAGCCACCACCTTGAAGAAGTCATAGAAAAAATGAAAAGGGTAAGAAGTCTTAATTCTTTTTTATATATTACTCACTCTGGTCAAATGGCTCTTTGTAGCACTTCTCTTACTGTTTTGCTAGTAACAGACTCAGCTAAAAAATAACAGAAGGAGGCTTACATACACCCAAACATACATATAAGCAGACAAAGATTTCCTTTGAGCTACTATATTTCAGAATGACAGGAGCACCATTGGGATTAACGTCTAGCCTGAGAAAGGACGGAAGAACTACCTGTTTCCTGAGCGCTATTTTATTTAAAAAGAAACACTTTTTCCTTTCCCCCAGTTGCTTGCATCACATTATGAATCAATAAATATTTTTTAGTTGCCACTAAATCATTTATAACACAGAGGTCCCACTTCATAAAGGAGATCCAGGCTCGAATTTTTTAAATTGCCTCCAATAAAGATCCCAGAGCTGAAATTTATGAATACCTGAGGCTTTACAAGCTGAAGCTGGAGCAAGGGAGTCGAAGAATCTCTTCCATTGCACGTTTATTTGAGGGTGTAAAATTCCCCCACATTGAGGAGGTGAGAATTTCATTCCCCTATGAAACAAAGAGGATCGAGCCCAAAGCCAACCAATGGATCCTCAGAAAGCTTTGAAAGTCAGAAGCGGCAGATTCCCACTCCCTCCCCCCACCTCCCCGAGGCACCATGTAGCCATCGGAGAGCTTGGTTTAATCCTTCATGAGTCCCTTTATGGCGATTTCAGGAGCCGCGGCACCAATTCTTAGACAGCCCAGAGTTCATGGCTCGTGAGAGGCGTTCTGGGTGTGAGAAGGGAGGAGAGGCCAGAGCAGAGCTGTCAGCATTTGGCTTTCCACTGGACACCTCTGCGTGTGTCCCCACCGTGCCCGTCGCTCTCACCTCTCGGAAACTGCAGGGAAGAGAAGCTCCCTGCAAACTGCCATTGTGGCACCTGCAATTCTACCAATCCTTCATTTCAGGAGAAGAGCAGATCTGGTTTAGCCACGATACAAGTCATTAGGGGAGAGTGGTGATTATAGAAACTTCGGTCCCCTGAGAGCGACCCTCAGCTTAAACAAAACAAAACAAAAACAAAAACAACCCCTTAAGAAAATATGACTGTGCCTCCTTCCTTCATCCCCCAAGTGTTTGTTCTGCACCTAGTGAATGAAGTCAAATAACATATTGGCGAAAATCTCTTGAAGGCAAGATTGAGCTGTACACCTGTGTGGCCTGAGACATTATCATTTCACCTCTCGTTCTGGGGTCTGATTGAAATGAGCTTTGGAGATTGCCGTGCGGTCCCTAGAGGGCCCTACAGGATAGTAAATCTATATCACAAAGCCATTGCATGTATGAGTTCGTGCTGATTTTATGGGCCAGCCTGTTTCCATTTAGATGGGTTCAAGCACCACAGAGCAGAATCACTTCTTTCCTCCTTGTCAGATCACGAGTAGAACAATTTTTGAATACAGTCCTCCACTGGTATACCCCTTATTCCTTTTGTTTCCCCCAAATTATAAAATCTTTGTTTCCTGGTGACAGCAAACATTTCACTCTCCGTTCACCTTCACTTCTCCTTGCAGAAAAGAAGTGTCTTAGCTAAGTAGGCAGCTGGCTCAAAGCACGTTCCTTCATTTTGGTTATAAAGGAGAATTACAAGGCTCCGACAATGAATAACCAGCCTCCAGAGTGTCATCTCATGAGGAACTGTATCATCTACTCAATGGGCCTCACGTTTCTGCCAATCAATGAATTAAACATTTTTTTTGTATTTAATTTCTGGGAAATCCAAATGGATTTAATGGGAAAATAAATGAAAAGAAAGGCTTTGAAGTCTTATTTCTTTGGTGTGTGTTAGTGTGGGAGAAATCCTAAAGGAGAAGATTAGTTTGTTGGAAATTTATTAAAATCTCTAATAATTATTATGACAACGATTATGACAGTAAGGGCTTAACTATTCATTTAGGACTTATGCACACCTGAACCCAGGTAGTGAAAGTAGAAGGCGGTGATTCAAGGAACTGCTGATTGGTACTCTCAACAGTAAGCTGGGTAGCAAAATTCAGCATTATGGGTTTGGGATCCACACAGACCAGATTCAAAATCCTGCTGGCTTCTTCTCTTATTAAGGGTTTGGCTACATTACTTACCTTCTCAATGTGTCTCCTTATTTTTGGAATGATGGCTGAGGTATATATCTTTTAGGGTGTCTGTTGAGCCCACAGTAGTGCCCTTTCTCTGAGTATTCTCCTCCTCAGATTAGGGAGGAAGTGGGCGCGCTTTGGGCGATCGCCTGGAATGGACGCTTGACCCAAACCAGGATCATCAGATTTCCTCCCTGAAAGTTATCACTGAGATGGAGTAGTAGACGCAGGGTCTCTGCTTGTGGCTGGAACTGGAGAATGGTAGAATGGGATGGGTAGCATGTGTAAAGAGAGACGGAGAAAGACAGCAAAGAGAAAGGACTCTAGGAGCCAGATGTGGAAATAAAAGCCAGTGTGGTTCAGAAACATGGAGCAGTGACTGAAGAAGCAGCTGTCTTGGTTCTGAGGGCTTTCCATTCCTCAGCTGAGCTCACCTATGAGGCCAAATTGTGCTTACATTTAGTAAATTTCCTTTTTTGTTTTACATGGTGAATTTCCTGCAAATAGAAATCAAAATAACCAGAGTGCCTGGGTGGCTCTGTGGGTTAAGCCTCAGACTCTTGATCTTAGCTCAGGTCTTGATTTCAGGGTTGTGAGTTCAAGCCCCGCCTTCGGCTCCACGCTGGGCATAGAGACTATTTGAAAAAAAAAAAAAAAAATCTAATCATTCCAGAGCCCTGGGTGGCCCAGTTGGTTAAGCATCTGACTCTTAGTTTTGGCTTAGTTCGTGATCTCATGGGTGGTGGGATTGAGCCCCACACTGGGCTCCATGCTCAGCAGGGAGTCTGCTTGAAGATTCTCTCCGTCTGCTCCTTCCCCTACTCACAGGCTCTCTCTCTCACAAGTAAATAAATAAATCTTTAAAAAAACCCAAAATAACCATGCCAACTACAAAAATAATTGTACCTGAGGATAAGGACAATTGTGAATGCTAAATATGATAGAAGATGGTAGCTCAGTTACATTCAGTAAATGGGAGCTATTGTTATGAAGTCGCTCTTCCTATGAGTACAATGAGAACACAAAATGAAGCCCAATATTACAGAGAGATTTTAAAGTATGTTAATGGAGAAAAACAGTAAGTTGGTAGAAAACGTAATTGTTATAATTTATGCTAACATACTTCCCCAGTAACCCAGACAGGAAGTTTCTGTCCTCTTTCTCAGTGGCTCTGCTAATGGGCCACAGGGTTCTTCCTTGTGTGTGTGTGTGTGTGTGTGTGTGTGTGTGTGTGTGTGCGCGTGCACACACGTGTGTGTGTGTGTGTGTGGTTGCTTGTAAACGTGCACGTACTGGGTACACACACACATGTATGTGTGTATTTGTAGACAAAGATAATGTATCTATCACATATTGAATTCATGATTACTATTACAGGGGCATTGAATATCACCTAATGACAATTACATTAGATTCCATTACATGCTTATTCTATTTATACAATCATTAAATAAACTGGCAAGCTATATTTATGAGTACTAAAAATGTCAAGAAACACTAAATAGTAGCATTTAATACTTTTAAATCCTGTTTGGTCAGTGACAGTCTTAGAAGAAACATTTTTTTGGTCTTACCTCTTCCAGCCTAGGGTCCAAAAGGAGGAACTTTTCCACATTTTGAGTCACCAGATTTATGATCTCACTCAACTCCCTTCCATCTCTGTCTCAAACCAGCCCATTCTTGCCTGAGCTCATCTCTTTCTTGTAATACTTTCCTAAGCATAAGTGTTAACAACTAACATTTCCTAATGGGTTCCCCAAGTTCTTGCCTTCAAGCTAGAGTTTCAGTGGTCACCTTTTCTCTGCCAAATTTTATTACATATATTTGGCAAGAAAAGACCTCCTAGAAGGCTGAGTTAGGGGTCATTTTTTTTTCTTTAGATTTTTTATTGTTATGTTAATCACCATACATTACATCTGAGTTAGGGGTCATTAACAAGAGAATTCTTCAACAAGTTGCATCACAGATTAACATAGAAATTCACCTCTTTCCAAGAAAAGGACCTCTCTGCCTGTCCAATGCCATAAGATTTCATCACTGCTTTGGAGCAGTGACTCTTCTGTTGTCTCATTCTTTTTTTTTTTTTTTTTTCTCTTTCAGAGATTTCATTACTTTTATTCTGACCCTAAGGATGGGGAGTTGCAGATAACTCGCCTTTTAATTCATAGATCCCCAAAATGCTAAGAGCTGCAACTGAGCCTTCGGGAGAAGACTGCTCACCACCCAGAAACTCTGGTCTCTAAGCTCTGTTCGGTGACTGGATGAGATTTTGGATTGTCCTTCTGTGGGGTGAGAATATGTTCTATGTGTGGAGAAAGCGTGCAAAAGAGATGTCTTATTTCAAGAGATTTCCTGCTGTTCATCTAAACCTGCTTCCTCTCCTTTCTCTACACAAAGATCACATTTCTTACCCTTCTGTGCTGTAGGTATGGCCACGGGACTCTGCCAATGACATGTGAGTCCAAGCATGAGGTACCATATTCAGACCTGGCCCATAGGAAGCACTCAGATCTGTTTGTTCTCTTTCTGTTGGATAGATGTAAATGGACAAATTTTAGAAATCACGTGTCAAAGACAGCCGAATACAAAGTACATGTCAGAGCCTCAGAATGACTGCTTGAAGGTTGACTCCCAATCGGAAACTCCTCCTGAATTTACAAAACTTAGAAATAAACATCAACACCATTTGAAACACTACATCTTGAGGTTGGTTGGCTATGCTTGCTAGCCCTACCCTAAGCCACACTTTAATATTTCCAATTCATTGAACATCTTGATAAAACTTCCTGATAAAAGTAAATGTGTAAATTCAGAAATTTCCTGAAATGCAGATGGCGAGAGAGTTGTGTATCCTGCCTAGCAACAGCCCATGAAATTAAATATCTGGAGACATTCATTAGATAAATGCTGTTTTAGAATTTACATTAATGAAAGCACAGAAGCATGTTCAGCATGTCTTTATTATTCTGAAACATAAATACTAAAATATCAATAATAGGTACACAGTCCTAAGGAAATGATCAATAATAAACAAAATGCATTTTTATAGCTCTTCAAGGATTTAAGCACAAAGCATAGTCACTGAAATATCTTAATGCTATATTTATATTTTAATGGCAAGCATGAATGCATTAATTTTGCCTTTTTTGAATATTAATATTTTAAAAACCTAGCCATTCTAGTCTGTCTTTGAAGCCAGCTACTATTAATTTACTTTGAAAAATACAATTCAGTTATAGATTTCTAAAACTATGGGAAGTTACTATTAGAGTCCATTGCATTGTAACAAAAAATGATGTAGAAACACAGGGGACCTCCTAAAATCCCTCCTTCAGAAATAAAAAAGACAATCATTTATATGCCCCCCCAAAGTATAAGACACTTTACAATGTTGTCTTGATTAACTGCAATGTATACAGCAGAGAAAGTCTCTTTAAATATATAATATTGACTTTATTTCATTAGAAGTTACATTTGCTTATCACTAGTTTCCAGGATTTTCTGACATTGAAAAGATACAAAAAGAATTTATATGAGATAATCATCATCCTCGTCCTCATCACCCTAAGAGCAATTGGCTGCAAGCACTGAATCCTTACGTACTTACCACGTTACGTGGAGCTTCAATCTTCCACATAGCCCTTAAGGGTAGGTACTGTTAATGGCTGCACAACTCCAGGGGGCGCCACTCATATATTGGTCTATATAAATGGTGCCTCTTGGAGTCGTGTAGTGCACAGCCTCCAAGGCCATTTGTGGCGGTCTTGGCTTTTATTACTCTCACGTTAGAGACGAGAAAACTGAGAGTCATAAGGAGAGAGGAGAAAAAAAATGAAAGAAAATGAAATCCATACCAGAGGCTTTCTTTGCTTTAGGAGTAAGATTAAAATTAATTCATTTTGAATAGACAACGCTTGTGCTGCTAATAAGTATTAGAGCAATGAAATTAAGTTTGGCAAGAGTCTATAATCCCTGCCTATTCCTGGGTCTCTGCCCTTAAATGAATGGTAAAACCGTCTACTAACCAGCAACCAGGCAGAGTTAGGGCCTCTCTTCTGCATTCCTCTAGCTGTCTGTGGATTTCGCTCTGATCACATCAGTGCATTGTACTGTTACTCTTTAACATACTAGTTCTCTCCCTGGAATCTGGGTTCCTTATGAGTAAACTGTCCCACATTTATATCTCTAGAAACAAGTGCATGATAGACATTCTATTGGTTTTTGGAGCATTAATGAAGGGGACATTAGTTTTCATATACAACTGAATGCTAGATTTTTACAATTGGTTTTCCATCCATCACATTTGAGAACGAAAACCTCAACACATTTCAGCAATCAAGCTGAAAGGAAATGGAGGAAAATGTTATTTGACAATCAAAGGCAGCTTTCTAAAAGAATTTCCTTATTGTGAAATCCCAGGAGTTGAACTATGGATGGTATTTGGCAAAAAAAATCATGTCTTGTATGAAGACAATTTTTTTAAAGATTTTATTTGAGAGTGAGCAAGAGAGAGAGGGGCCATGAGCAGGGGGAGGGGGAGAGAGAGAGAGAGGAAGAGAGAGAAGCAGACTCCCCCCTGAGCATGGAGCCCATCGCGGGGCTTGATCCCAGGACCCTGGGACCATGACCTGAGCCGAAGGCAGATGCTTAACTGACTGAGCCACCCAGGTGCCCTCATATGAAGACAGTTTTAACAGTAACAAAAATAATATGTTCTCTTCTAGAGTTCCAACAGTTCATTTCCTCAAGTTTGGACTAATTCGAGCTCTTAGATTATTTAACGTTGAAGAAAAAAAATTTATTTACAGTTTAGAGTCACCTACTTCCAAAAGTTTTACAGGCAACTTGAAGAAATCATTAGTGTATTTAAAATTATTTCAAGTGCTATTTTGCTGCTAGGGTATCCTTTTTCTGATTCGTTTGTTCTTATCTTGGACAAAATACTTTCCACTGGTTTGTTGATTTTTTTGAATGAAGTAAAGAACTTCAGGGATGAGGACAATAAGCACCAAAAAAAAACAAAACAAAACAACAACAACAAAAATAAAACCATGCATCCCTGACACCTCTTCTAAGTTACCTGGCAGATGGTGCAACAGAGGGAGTGAGTCATTCTCAGAAATTTGCTGGATCGGATACAGAGAGGAGACTTTGGAAACTTAAAGAAGAGGGCAGCTTTAAGCTTTGAGATATTAGATGAAAAACAAAACTAGAATATCACTGTCTACTCAGGAACCTATTATATGAACTGTCTGAGGCAAAACAGTGGTGATATTTAGTGTCAAATGTCATTTCCCACCGCTCATGATTAAACAAAAGTGCAATCTCATGTCTCGGAGATTAACAAGTCGTACTTCCAAGTGTCTACTATTTTACGCACACTGTTACTGTCTATCTACCGAGGAACATGAATTAAAAGTCAAATTTGTCACTTGTGATGGATAATAATAATGCAGAGAGGTTGGTTTGTTTTTATCTCGCCTTGGAAAGGTGCTGGTGGTTAGAGATCACAAAATGCTAGCAGGTGCGTGGCTGAACTCAGGAAATTTTATGAAGTCAGGAAGGTCAGAATTCACTGGTTCCAACACATGTTATGAAGAGGAAAGGAAAACTTCCTTAGAATATGTGCTTAGGAGCTTCCAGAGTTCCCTGCTCAAGGAAATATTTAAGGCAGTCTCGACATTGTGTTGGAAGGCCGGGGCGTGAAGATGGGGGAACCATAAAGATTCTGGTCTTTAGTCATAACCCTTAGAACGTTTGCGACAAAATATACAACCTTAAGGTTTTCCTAAGGCATACAGAAATCAGAGACTTTGGAAGACCCAAGGATTCTGTTTTGTTTGAGTCACCGCAGTAACTCATTGAATGAGAGTGTGGAAGAGGAGACCTGCTGACTATCATTTCTTACTCAGTTTCCTAATTTTTATCCAGAGGCCATCCAGGCTGTTACAAAGCTGGCTCAAAATGAGTTGTAATAATGAGAATTTTGTGAACTGTTTTCAGACGGCATTCACCGACAACTCAAAATAGCACTTGCTGGTTGATTACAAATATGCCAAAGTACAGTAAAAACTAGAAAACAGTATTGTCAGGAACAAGATCAATGCACAGACTCAAGGCTTATATATGTAACTAACAGTCTTGCTCTTCATCTAGATTAGGGAAACAATCTAGCATATCTGTTGAGAAGAAAATTTGCTTCCTGAAATCCCTAACTATATTGTGCTTGTGTAAGAGAATAACCTTGTTCCTACACAGTACACGCTGATTTAGGGTAAAGGACCATGATACCTTCATTGTACCCTCAATGGTTGATCCTACATAGTCAAAGATCAGGTACTCATTATACTATTCTTGCTAATTTTCCTTAAGTTTGAAACATTTAAAAATAAAAAAAGTTTTTAAAAATGCAATTTCTCCCTTCTTTCATTTCTCAGCGGTGTAATCTGGTTCAAGTTCCTCGCTGTTTTGAAATTTCAGTGTTCTCTACAAAATGAGAATAATACTGGTGATGACCTCAACGAATTCAATGAAATAATCCATAACTCAAAAGAAGCTAGTGATAATTTACTACAAATCTGAAAAATTATTTTCTACTTATGCTTGATTATGCATTTTGGTTTGGGCCGATTAGAAATAGCTTAGTACCTACAGGATATCCACTATGATAATAAAATATGCTGATATGATCTTTATTAAATGACCATCAGTGCTTAATGATATTCAGGCTTTGTAAATGCAAACCTTCTAAAGCAGCCTATTATTTCAGTGCTCTGTTTAATTATAAAACAAGTATATACATCCAAGGAATCTACCTGAAGTTACACTTTCTTTAGAAACAGTGTGGAATTTTGAGCAGGTTCTCAAAAAATAGAAGAGAGACAAAAATACAGGAAACAAATGTTTCCTTCAGTTTTTCTGAAGGCAGTCAAAATGTTAATCATTATTTTTGTCATCTAGAGACAATGAAGTCACTTGCTGTTATCAGTGTGTCATGGTGGTAGGAGAAATATTTTATCAACAGAGAAAATAAATATCAACACCTCCTCTTGAGTAAGTGGATGCCAGCTTTATAATTAGGACCAATGCTGTTTTTCACACAATGGACTATATTTCTGATCCTGAGAGCTATAATTACCCTAACAACTCCAATGTCTAACTTTAATTCTACTTAGAAATATTTTGACAAACTGACAATAGTTAAATATGTTACAACAGTGAATATGATAGGTTGATTTTGCCTTTATTATGCTGAATGTATTACTCTGTGAAGATATTCTGTGGGGCAGGCACCTCTACCATATTTCTTAGCATAGGAAAAGGAGATTAAATATATTCAGCCCCAAAAGGAAGCTAGTAATAGAGCGGACTAGGGGAGGACTGGAGCTGACCACACAGCCTTTTAATCTGTGCCCTTTCGAGAGCTACACATGCCGAAAACAAAATCCATTCACTGTGGAGATAGAGGACATTCAAAATCCAAGCCAATCCTCATAATTTATTCTCCAATGAGACTAGGTACTGATGTTCTCTTGACTCTCAAAAGAGGTGAGAATATTACATCTCAGGCTAAGAGTGTTTAAAGCCCAAACTTTAAGCTTTTGACTGAGTTATATGGGACAGCCCCACTGAATCCTTTTTACGAAATTCTAATTTCAAAGAAACTGGGGGATCACACATGTTTGGACTGGATATTTCTGAGAATAAAAGGGGACAAACTAGTAGGACTGTGTGGGTAAAACAGGACATAAATATTTGATAAACTATTGCCTTGCTGATGCAAAATGGAAGGAAGCATTCTCTTCAGAAATGTTTATTACTAGAGGACCAGCCATTCCTCTATGACCAGAACTAGCATGGCGCAGCTCATATACAGGGAGTTTTATGATTCTCAGAAGAGCAACTTTGGTAAATACATAATGAGAAGGGTACCATTCTGGGAAGCCATCAGCACTGGGTACTTAAGGCAAAGTTGTTAAAATATCACTGTGTTTATTCAAAGATCAGTAAGCCCAGAAAGTCTACTATAAGGTAAAAGTCTTAATAGCTTATTCCTAAGACTTCACACATGAGCGAACATTTCATTTCACATATTTGATGAAAATTAGTCAAGGCACTGTCTTACAAGTAAAATAAATAAGACTATGGGATCCTACATATCACATTTTGATTAATACCAAAGAAGGATCAGTGCCCAAAATGAAAATGTAAAAGGTATCATTTCTATAAGAATTACTTCTGGAGTTAATGCATTTAATATCTAGTAACTAATTTTATGGGAAAAAAATTAAAGGCCACATAGTGTATTTTCTCTGTAATCAACAGGACGGCATTACTGAAAAGCTTCAGGGTTTGCAAGAATTTCGACCATGAGATTTGGAGTCAGAACTACTTGGGTTCAAACTCTACTTCAATCACTTGGTAGGTGAGTGACATGGAAAATTACTTGTAGCAGTTATGGTTGGATATCCACCCAAAGTCTCTTCTTCCCTTCCTCCTTCTCAACAGAAACCTAAATTTGTTCAGGCACACAATAATTCCCCTTGAAGCCTATTATCCCAGGGGTAGGATTAAGTGTAAAATTGGCTCCATATTCCCTTTGCCAATGATTGGTTTAGGAATGTTCATGTGACCAATGTGAACCAATGAGAAAGAATGAAAGATTTGATGGGGCTTTGGGGAAAGCTCTTTCTCCTTCTTCTGGGATAGCATCAAGAAGTGGCTCTCAATTCTTAAATTCTACACAATTTAAGCCAGTTTGATGGAGATTTCTGATATTTTGGCTGAAGGTACTCTGACCCTCCTGAGTCATTTTCTCATCTGAGAAAATCAAATTGACTGCTACATTGCAATCTTTCAAGAATTCATGATAATATACGTAAAGTATTATGCATAGTCCTTGGTGCAAAGGAACTTTCAATAAATGGTATCAGGTTTGCTTGTTGCCTGGCACACTGAGTACTTGCTATTAACTTGGCTCAAAATGATCTTTGGCAAATCTTTAACAGATTTCTGATTGCTCACATTTCCATATCAGATGAGACTGGTGATATTAGTCTCCAAAGAATACTCTGTAATAGCTGAAGCAAGGATTTCGAATCTCTTTGAGGTCTTCAAAAGGCAAGGGATACGATAATGTGTTGGTATTTTATTGAATATCATACACACACATACACACACACCTTAAAACAAATAAAATAGTATCAGGCTAAGAAAAGAAATTAATCTATCCCATTAAATGCTCATTTCGAAAGAACTCAGGAGAATACAACATATTGGAAACTTACAAAATTAATTAAACTTTAGAGTGAATATAGTAAGATATATAAAAATGTATTGTGCAAGCTTAAATCATCATTCCTTAATTTAGAAAAGTTAAAATTTGGAACTTACCAAGAGGACTAAGGCAACTAAAGAAATAAAAACCCAAAGTGATAAGGATGTAATTCTAAAATTTAAACATTTTTAGATAACGTTATTTTCCTACACAAAGCAACACACACAACGATAACACTAAAGAGAGAATAAAATATTGATGAAGCACACCAGCTTTAGGCATACAACCTGAATTTGAAACCTGATTTTGACACTTGCATGCTATATAACCTTGGGCAAGTTTTTTAGCCTCTCTTAGCTGGTTTTCTCATATATAAAAATAGAGATAATCAAATCTACCCCTTAGACTTAGGTTTAAATAAGATAAAATAATGTAAGCCAAGTTCTTGTACAGGTGCCAAGTGTATAGCAAGCACTTAATAAAATATTTTTACTATGTTCTTATAACAAAGTGGGTCCCATGGGATCCCACTGACTTCTGGTAGTCTATCATAGAACCTGGGATTAAAAAAAAAAAAAAAAAAAAACAGGCCAAATTTCAGATGGGCCAAGGAAATTGCCAGAAGATATTTCCAGCAACCCCAAAACAGGTGACAAACACTACAAAAATCAAATCATAGGGGAATTTCTCCTTCTGGATAAGGTAGAGTAGCAGGGACTAGGTTTTACCTGCTGCCCAAAACAACTAAAAACAGACAAAATACATGAAACAATGGTTTGCAGACATTGGACATTAGGCAACTCAGGAAGGCAATGCTTGAGAAAAAGGACCCAGGCTAGTGGAGTCCCACAGTTGCCCTAGCTTACTGCTTAGATGGTTGCTAGGCCACAGCACAGGAGCGGAAGCTCAAGCAGAGTCCCGTGGTCTCTCCAAGTAGATATTATAGAATTAGGAGTCAGGGAATGCCCATGTAGATCTAGAGTGGAGAGGGCCGTCTAGACAGAAATCTCCTCTAGCCTTCAGCTGAGTATTGACCAGCACATGTGAGGAAAATGTCTAAATCTGGGAAAAGAATCACCCAGATGAAACAACTCCTCGAAGTTAAAAAGGATAGAATAATTCACGTTCTTCTCAGATAGAAAAGAAAATCTTGGGGCTCTCAGTAGGACACTTATGAGGGTATTGTCTCAGTGTGAGAAAAAAATTTTCCCTAGAATAAACACTGCTATGGGTTTAAATAACACAGACTAAAAGTAAGCCTCGAAAAGGAATGAACTGTTTACAAGTCACTTGATTTCACCCAGAACAAATCTTCACATATTTTGGAACACCAAAATATTCAACAGCCACCAAAGTAAAATTCACAATATCTGGCATTCAATAAAAAACGCTCAGACTTTCAAAGAAGCAGGAAAATACAACTCATATTGAGAAGAAAAATCTATCAGTGGTAACAGATCCAGGAATTACAGAGATGATAGAATAAAAAAGGACACTGAAAGGGTTACAAGTCTATTCCATATGTTCAAGAAGGTAGAGGAGTGAACAAGCATGTTAAATGCAGACATGGAAGATATAAAAAGGCACAAATCGAACATCTACAATGTTTGAAATGAAAAACATATTATATGGGATTGACACCAGATTAGACACTGGAAAAGAAAATATTAGTCAAGTTGAAGATACAGGGATAGGAACTATCCAAAATGAAAGACAAAAAAAAAAAAAAAAAGGAAGAATGAATAGATGACAGAGTCTGTGAGCTAGAGAACAAATTTCAAGAAGTTTCATGTATATTAACTGGTGTCCCTAAAAAGGGAGAAGGAAAAGGGACAGAAAAAGTATGTGAAAATATTATCTTTTCTCCATATGTAAGCAATGTATCTTTATAATATATCACTCGCATTTTTCTGATTAAAAGAAGAATGCTCTTAGAAGACTGATGACCCAGATAAGAGAAGATGGGCAAAAGAACTATTCCTGTTCATCCATCTTCAGGAGAGGAATTGTGAGTTTCACTATGGAGTCAGCCTTCTGAAGTCATATGCAAATAGGAAACCTTGAAATTACCCAGTGGAGTTTTTAAAAATCAAAAATAAAATAATCTTATTAGGTCAAGTGCTTCAGATACTTCATGTGACTCTCTGAAATTCCTTCAGTGTTTACTGGCATAACAATATATTCTCATGTCATGTTACAAAAATAAAATGTTTTGAATGTCATAACTATACTACACATTGCATCTTAACAGTACTTCTAAGGTAGTTATTTAGTATGTGAGCAGATCTGTTATCTCTAAGATTTTCCAATTTTCCCAAAGCTTCCTGAAATTCATGGAATGATTTAGGGTGTATGACATAATGTAGTATTGAACTGGTACATTTTTTTGTAAGAAGAAACCTAGCCTCAAACAGGTCTGATTTATGGGTTAATTCAGTATTCTATACATAGAAAGTCCTCCAAAAAAAAAAAAAAAAAAAAGTCCTTGGCTGATTACCTGGCTGAAAACCCACATATTTACATGCAAAAGGAAATCTTCTTTCATGAGAGTCATGATCTATGTGCCTTTCCCTTTTGTTAGGAGAAAAAAATCAGAGACTTCAAGGACTATTATACTGTGTAATGTTAAACTCTATATGATTGTTCATAGACTTCTTTCCAGGGATGACACAGCAGCAAGTGCTATGTGCTTACATGAACATTTTTGCCTAACCTTCAGATTTAGATGAAAATTCTTTTAGAATTTTGCTATTTGGTTACATTGCCCAGGGATGCTGAACAAGGAAAAAATGGAATCAAGCAAACAATTATTTCCCCTAGAAACTGATGATATGTGGTACTATGAGCTGGAGTCCCCATTAAAGTTTCGTACTGTCTAGCAGCAGTACTCAGACTTTCTATTTTCAATGCCCATGGATGTACTTCAAGTTTAAGAGCAGAAGATCAAATCCAATCCATCAACATTTAAGCAATGCTCATTATGCCCACAGATTGTTGAGAGTGTCACAGTCAGACTTGGTGGATAATCTATAAATCTATATGATGGAGTTCATAGTTTTTCTTTTTGTTTTGATCTTAGTGTAAAACTTGTAATAATTTACCATTATAGAACAAAAAGAACTGTGGCTTATGATTTATAACTCACATAGCTGATATGTTATATTATCAAAATGTATGTTCTGTTGTATTTTACAAAGTTTAAAAAGTTCTCCTTTGGAACAAAAGGACATTATTGACACATCATTAATGGGACATGGGGAAGGTCGTCCTCTGCCAAAGAGGAAAGGTTAGGATATGAATGAGGCCTCCCACAGATTTCACAACAGTCACGGATCAACTTGGGAAAGAGACACAAAGAATGCACATGTTCTTTTCGACCAAAGACTTTTGGTTAACAGGTGACCCTAGCTGGGAATGCTGCAAAATTTCAACATGCTTTTAGGATGGCAGTACAAGTGTTTAGCAGAAAACCAACTTCAGTTATGTCTCTTGTAGAAAGGCCTACCATTTTCTCCACAACTTTTTTTTTTATATTGAACTTTTAGTGGAACATGGGTATCATTAGGACACTGCTTCTTGATCTCACAGTGTGGGAGAGGTCATCGAGAGGATATGACAGCCGGTTGATCCATGAGCTGGACCCTAGCAACTGGAGGCTCCTTTTCCCTCCCCCATCCCTGGCAAGTGCATTCTATTTGTCTTCCCTGATCCCAGAAGCTGCCCCAAGGACATAGCTTTGAGACAGTGACGTGGTATTGAGACCATCTGGACAATACACATATCTGAACCCAGTTAAGGCCTCTCCATAAACTTTAAAGTTTACCAGACAAATGTGGAATCTACTAGTCTTACAGCCACCCAAGAGGATCCATACACAAGGTCCCCTGCTTATTAAAATTACCACCTACCAAATCTGGAGTGGTCTTCCTCTTTCTTTGGTCTCTCGCTGTGTTCGGTGTATAGGGACCAGTTTTAGATTACACCTGGGAAGCCCCCGAGAAGTTTGTGAACCAACACATACCATTTTGAATACTTCCAAAATTTGTGTCGGTGACATTAAAGATTCTATTTTGATACTCCCAAGAAAATTTCCAAAGTTAAAAGAGGAAGTTATATGGGAAAAACTTAAGTTCTGTGCTAATCATATGTAATTTTTATTAAACCAATGTATAAAATCTCCATATGTATATTTAATGATTGATTTCAATATATTCTATAACTTTTACTCCTTAATCATCTATTTCCAATATCATCAAAAATAAAAGCTTAAGGTTCTACTCCCCAGAAAACATTTTAAGGGAAGCATTTTGTTAACTATAAAATATTAGAATGTTCTATTTTTAATAATCCACCGTTAGTAACATGATAGACATTACTCATACTGCTAGCAGAGTTTTAAAAACAAATTAAATCCATTAGAAGCAATAGAAAACAGCCACTTACTCATTAGCACAGAAAGAAAGATAAATAGACTTCATGTAACTAAAAGCATGCTCCTTTTGGAAAATATTTATATATGAACTTTTAAGCAATTTATGGAGCTAATAGGTTTCATCTGTGATAGAAGAATAAAATGTGAACAAAGAATGGCATAAAAAAATATCAACCACAATGAAAGGAATGAGGTACTTTGCCAAAATAAGCGACTGACAGCAGAATGGTCTTAAAAGGGACATTTAGTAAAACAATCATCTGGCTAAGGTAAGAATTCAGAATTTTATTTGTAATTAATTCAGCATGCTGACAAGTCGGCTCCACCCCAATTTCTGCCCTCCTCATGATGGTACGAAGACAAACAGGCAAAGTAGAAATGTAGTCACTTAGTTAAGTCATCAAAGAACTTATTCAGTAGATGAAGGGACGACCTACATTAACAGGTATCATCATAATGAAGGGAGTGGTGTGAAAATGGTAATATTCAATACAACTTAAGCTTTGATACTGATGTTTAAATTACTTGTCCTATTTCTCATGTAAATATATACTTGGTGTGTTTTAATCCTTACCGTTTTCCTGTGAAATTTATCAGGTCACGATGACTCCCGTTTCAGAGGTGGGCCCAAGCCACCATCCTCATGTGCTACAACCTCTGTTCAAGTGACAGTTCTTGGGGCAAAGACCATGATTTACCTTCAAATATCCTCATTTTGGTGACTGAGAATCAAGGGGACCGCTTTTTCCCCCATCATATTCCCTCTACCTAGAATCTTCTTCATTTATTAAAATCTTACTCACTTTCTAGGTTTTATTTGGCAATTACCTCTTCTCCGAAACAGAGTCCACTGAAATAGATTGAATTACTCCTGCCTCTGGTCCTCATAGTACTTTCTTTATAGCTGTCATAACAACAGTTGGTCATATGCACGTCCGTTTCCTCCTGCAGGACGTGGTCACCTTTAGGTCCCTCTCACAGAGATTGCTACAGGGCCTGGCATGAAGTAGCTGTTGGATAATTTGTTTACAAAATAGACTGAAAATGTGACTCCACAGACACCAGGTAAGAAAAACTGGCTATTGTAACTCTTCATGCTCTTAAAATAGTTCCTGTGACTGGGAGTGGAAAAGGCTTAAGAGGAAGGCAGGAAGTTAATATAAATTATGAAGAATGATTTAAAAATATAAATAAAGGAGGAAAACAATTGGCCTAAATCCAGCCGGACACATCACTGCAGCTAATGACCCTAGTGAAGGTAATCAGAAGCAGGCACATTACTACCCAAAGAGGAGGATTTCATTCCTGAATCACCAAGGGTTTGCTGTAATTTCTTAGATGCACTCTTTAGGACAGGAAGGAGGATGAGAAGGATATTATTGATAATAGAGAGGCCTGCTTGAAAAAGAACCCCAGTGAAAACTGGCAATTCAGCAGTTCTCTCCAGGAAGGGTCTTCAAAACAGCATGCCTTTTATTATCAGTCTACTGAGAGTGGAAACGGCAGTTCTAGAGAGCAACAAGGAAATATTCATGGAGTCCCTACCTCACGCCAATCTTTTGCCAAGAGTTTTCATAGATTATTAGATAGAGTTAGATATCAGGGTCCCCAAGTTACAGGGAGGAAAACTGAAGATCAGGACAACTGCATGAGCTGCCGAGGTTGCAAGCTCAGTGGGGAGCTTTGATCAAACCAAGTTTTGGGGCTCTTCCTATCAGCCCTACACCCAATGCTTGTAGCATTGGGAAACACCGTTACTCACCTACGGCATTCTATTACAACGATTACCATTTAAAGAACTATGCTTAAGCTATTTCACATTTGCTAAATTGTAATTTGAGGATTCCTTTCAAGTGAAGTTGGAGAATTCGTCTATATTCCTTAGGCATCTCATGAAAACCACGTTTAGGTAAGTTATTGTCGTAGTAGTGATGGCTGACAGGTGTGTCTTTAACCGTTCTAGAGAAGGGCCAAAATCCGTACAGCTTCACGTGCTCACACAGTTCCACTGCCACACTTGTGATCATCAAGCCAGAGGACAGGCGAAACTCCGTCACACCTTCAGTTCTCCAGAAAAGGGCAAGATTTCTCAGGTACTTGGGATGGAAAAATAGAACCTTCTGTCTTGCTTGAGACTCCTTTAGGGTGTCATACACTTTGAAAGAGGCAATCGTGTTGGCCCTGAAAGAAAACGCTGGCAGAAGAAGGAACGCGTCTCCATAGGTTGCAATGTCCTCCAGAAATATTTCTTTCTTTTTCCTTAAGTTCCCGTATCTGCCAAATTAAAAAACAAAACAAAACAAAACAAAACAACCACATCATCATCATTATAAGCAAAGTAGCAGTTTGGGTTACATACGGCTGAATTTACCACTGCCGAGCCATTGAACTTTTTATATCACTGCTGTATATAAGAGACAAGCAGTGGACTCAGAGTTCAAGTACAAGTAAGCCTCCTATAAACATCAAAGGCTAGGTCTTCATTGATCTTTCATGGTGTCCCAAAGCTTTCATCTATATTATATTTTCTTACTGGGCTATATCCTTACTGGACACACATTTCTTAGATTATTTTATCTTCCAACTCAGTAATTTTTTCTCTAAGATAGCTTTTTGATACAGAAATACCTTCCAATTTAATAATGACTGATGTTTTCTCAAACATAGGACACTCTTAAAATGTCTATACATTAAAAAAATTCACTGAGCTGTACACTGGTGATCTGTGTATCTTTTTGTATATGTGATCACAAAATAAAAGTTTCCTATAAAGAACCTAAAATATCTATATTCATACACACACACACATATTTTAAATTTCCCTTATGTATTGTGATAGCTTTGTGTGTTTGATTTAAATAATACCTTAGTAAATATACTAATATGCATGATTGTGTTTAGAAAGTAAACTTTTGGGATGCAGGTACAATATTTCACATTATCCTAAGAGATACTAGAACTAGATGAGTATATCGTGTATTTTATTAGTAATGATTATTAGTCAATTTTGATGAAAACAATGGAGTAAAACTATGGATGGGATTTTTATTAACTAGGAACATTTTGTAGTGGCTACACTGTGAAAAATGAAATATGGGAATTAGTTTTTGGTAATAAACTATCCATAGTAAAAACTTTTTTTTCTTTTTTTGGCCTAAGACTCATTCTCTGAAGTTTCTAAATAAACTGTTCTATCAAGAAACTGCTCCCAAAAGAGTAATGCTAAAATTCTGAAAGAAAATTCTCAAAAGTAACTTCACTATTGTTAAAAAAGATGAAGAAATAAATGAGTTCTCACTTGATTAGTAATGTTCAGCTTACGACATTAGAAGTACAATTGGTTGGTATACCTGGCTAGCTCAGTGGTAGAGCATACAACTCGATTTCAGGGCTGTAAGTTCAAGCCCCACACTGGGTGTAGAGATTACTTTAAAAAATAAAGAATGAGGTCTTTAAAATAAAATAAGATGGTTTTCTTAAAAAAAAAAAAAGAGGTCATACCTCTTATAACCTACAACCTTGAGAGAAAGTAAAAAATTATGAATATATTCTTCTATCTTTTCCCCAAACATCATTCTAGCTGTGTTGCAAGTCATTCCAGCAATAAGATGGTGTTCAAACTAAGAAATATGTTAAATAATAAAACAAATGTTCTCAAACAGTTATGTAAGTTGGAGGTACTTACTTTAGTTTTATGATACTGGGATTTACAGTCACAACATTGGTTTTACTGCCAACATCTTTACTAACATTTCCCGTGATTGGGGGGAGGTTACACCTGAAATTTGAAAAAAAAAGTATTTTCAAAATGCAACTTATAAAAAAAAAGCACATACACATACATGTACACATATGATTACTGTCATTTTATCAAAGAAAATCATGGCTGTTCAGGAGTTCTAAATTGATCTGATTTCCACTTAAAACTTCAGTGAGTACTGAACTCTTAATTGGCACTTCAACATTGCATGAAATATACAAATTTGATAAATGCTTTCAATATTAAGACCCTAAACATATCAAAATGAGAAATGACAACTACCTTGCCTAGCTTCTGAAGAGTTCATAATCCTTTTATTAAAATTGTTTCTATTGATTATATTCCCACAGTGGTATGATCATCAATTTACAGATTTTTAAAAAAAGGGGGCATTGCACTTAAGGTTACAGAATCTGCCAGAAGCAAAGACAAAATAAAAAAACAAACAAACAAACCTGAAATTTCCTGATTCCCATATGGATAGTTTTTCTAGCAAATTATGCTGTTAATAAATAAAACCCTAATGTTCCTATAATGATGTTTTCATATAAATGTTCTCTTCCTCTTTTGAGTACTAATTTGTTTTTAGTACTCAAAACAAATTAAGAATTGTAATTTTGAGTAATTATATTCCTTTCACAAAAAAGGGAAAGTTGGTTATGACTCCCTAAGTATTGTTTACAGAATTTCAAGTAGACCATTTCTTTAAAGCTATACATACAAAGGGAGTTTCTCTGGGTGTGTCCTAAGGAAAGCTGTTTCAAGGTGATGTGTTCTGCAGGGACTGAAGTTGAAACAGCATTCCACACTCTATGAAACATAAAATCAAATGGACCATGTACATCTCTCATTGATAAAAAAGACATGTCAGAAAATAATTAAATATGTCACCTTGCAAAAAATAAATATCAATCACAGATAATACAGAAATGCCTTCATTAATGGACATCCTGTGATAACAAATCTACCTTCTAATACAGTCCCAAATTCTTTTTTAATATTAAAGGTGAAGGGACAAATGAAGGGGGGGGAAATTGGAGGGGGAGACGAACCATGAGAGACTGTGGACCTTGAGAAACAAACTGAGGGTTCTAGAGGGGAGGGGGCAGGGGGATGGGTTAGCCTGGTGATGGGTATTAAAGAGGGCACGTTCTGCATGGAGCACTGTCTCGGAAACATCCCCGGCAGCAAAGGTAGGATCCAGAAATATGCATACTTACTGTAGAGTTCAAAATTAAGTAGTTGCTAAGATGTTTGTTTTTCTTTTTTAAACTTCAGCTTTTTTTTAAGATTTTATTTATTTGACAGAGAGACAGGGAGAACAGGAACACAAGCAGGGGGAGTGGGAGAGGGAGAAGCAGGCTCCCCGCTGAGCAGGGAGCCCGATGCGGGGCTCGATCCCAGGACCCTGGGACCATGACCTGAGCCGAAGGCAGACGCTTAACGACTGAGCCACCCAGGCGCCCCTAAACCTCAACTTGTATTTCGTGTGTCTGCCATAAGCTAAAATGGATGCGTAGCCATACGACTCCCCACAGATGTTTTGAGAATTTTAAGTCTATAAGAAGTCTATTACAAGAACAATTATTTAGCTTCATTATGGCTTTTTTACAGCGAGTGCTTTAACTAAATGGCCAAATCATTCAGGTATTGGTCATTTTATCATGAATCATGAGGAGCACATTCAATGACCTGATGGACTGTCAGGTCTACTGTTCTGTCATTACCTGTAGCAATAAGAACTTTAAATGAGATTCAAGTAAAACAGTAGGTTGGGGAGGGGAGCTACTGACTGAAAATCCTGCTTCCTTTTCAGTTGCTATAAAGGGCAGCATTAAATCAATAAGGATCAAAGGCTCTCCTCTGATGTAGGAAATCAGTGCCCCTGAAATAGGAAGAAACAGATTTTGAACTTACTTTTTAAAAAGGTGCGTTTCAATTGAAATCCATCCTCACAGGGATGAATCACCTTTCCATCATATTTGGAAAGCGCAGAAACTCTGCAGCTTGGCTTATTAGCACAGGCACACAGAGAAACAAACCACTTTTGCTTCTGTGTTTGCAAGCTAGCTGCTACTGAGATATAAACACTTTAAAAGACCAGAATTTAGAAGCTCCACAATTTCTTTTTTTAATTTCAAGCCTGAAAACTAAACAATGATGTTGCATGGCAATACAAGGCTTAGGTCAGCATTTTCTCGAGTATTATCTGAGAACAAAAGTTTCTTGAAATGCTCTGTTAATATATATATATATATATTTTTTTTTCTTTTTTCCAGGTGAACCTGGGAAATGTTGTTCTCCACAGTCCTTCTGAAGGAGCCATGATATCAATACACTGAAGGCTCTGACAAGTCCTGCAGTGAAGACCCTCTTTCACCATGATTTCAAGCAGAGTTTCTGCAATGTGGCCATCGCAGTTTTATCCTTCTGGTATTAACATTCTGAGGAACTCGTGATCCATTTAACACTTCAGGAAAGGCTACCTAGATAATTTGTAGACTTAAGCAACACAGCTCAAAGGTCGAAATTTACATGGAGTATCTTTACAGCACCTCTTTGAAATATCCAACTGACCTTTGGTTTCAAGGAAACCAATCTGACAGGTCTTACCTAAAAACGAAGTCGGATTTGTCTATTTCAGCTCCACAAAGAGACTTATTCAGAATTCCCCCGTTTCCAACCACTGCGCACTGATTGTAGGGGTACTCCATGAAAGGCTGAGACTAGCAGGAGGAAGTGAAAAACTATCACAAAATAGCTTTAGTTTCAGAACCACAAACATCACCAGCTTAATGTGAGCAGCTACATTTTTTATACATGCTAAGGAAAGAAAAACAGCAAGGAAAAAAAGCAGAAGTAATGATGCCATAGCATGTTGATCAACTTATGACTTACAATAAAAAAATCCTGTAATCCTGCCTTTCATTTCTCTTGAGAAGAATATACAGTGTATCACATACCCTATCATGTAATAATCTAAAATATAATACATTTGTTTATAAAATGTAACTTAATGTATCTTACATCATATAATTAAGTACATAGCATTAGACTGGCAAAATCCCACACTAGACCCTTCCAACAAACAGGAACGTTTTCAGCAAAATAGAGGAAATAAAGCAATTAGAAAGTATCACGAAATCCTCTATTCTTGGGCATAAAATGAATAGGTAATTTAGTGAAAGTTTCCTGTGCTTCTTAAATAGTTAGACCTGCAGGCTCAGTGATGACATGAGATTTATGCCTGTCATCTCTGCAAATGACCGGCCACAGAGCTGCAGGGATGCCTACTAACTCCGTGCTGACATATTTCAAATGAATTTCCAAGGCCTGAATCTTTTATATTTCCTCCAAGCACCCGACTTGTCTACCCCCAAAAGATTTCCCCCTTTTCCCAAGTCCTTCCCAGTCTGAAACGTAACTTCTCAATTCAATGGTGCACTTCTTTGCTGGTCTCTTTCCCTGACGTAATGACAGGACCCTGAGCAGCACCAAGGGGGCCCAGCTCAGACTCCAGAGTGACATCGTCCTGAGCCACCTCTTACGTCTTCAGAATTCAAGTGGAGGTCCTCAAGGGCAGAGAGTGTGTTTATGACTTTTAGCTTCCCCTCATCTTTCACCGTAGACCTTGCATGTTGTAATGTACACAGTGGCGTTTCAATAAAGGCTTGCTGGCCCAAGGGCCTGCCCTGCAAAAAACCTCCAATGTTGAGCTGGGACCCACCTGGACCAGGGTGTGGGAGCCAGCGGGTAAATATTCAGGAATTTTGTGAACTGTCGGGAAGCCACTGGTAAATTTAAATCTGCCACCCCAGGGGTACATACACCACTAAAATCGGCCAACACTACAAATCAGGGCAGCCTACTGCCCAAAGCCAGTTTACCAGTACCAATGGCAACACCTCAGGGCCAGTGTGGTTCTGAGAAGCCCAAAGAACTGCTGAATCTGTGACTGTTAGGTGCTTCATTCGGGAGATGCCAAACAAGCAGAAAGAACTCTGGTTCAGCACCTAGGTTTGTCTCTAACCATTAAGAATCATATTGTGCTTATTAGACGAGAGACACTGTTCCAAGTGCCTGACTTATTAACACATGTGATCCTTATGAGCATTTTACAGGCAGGAAATAAAAGCATGGGTTTAAATAGTGGCTAGCAAGTGTCAGAGCTGGGATTCAAACCCCTGAAGGAGGCCATGCTCTTATTCACTACAGTTACACAGCTTCTCACATTCAATGAATACAGTGTTAATTATGTACCTTTTTCTCTTTTTGTATCTGCAATGCCTAGCAGAGGACCTGGCTCTGAAGTTAATGGTTCCCAAATACCTCAGGTGATTTCAAGTCTGCTGTACTTCTAGCTCAAGATGTCTTCAACCTGTGTTTACTAAATGGTGCCACGATAAATTTTGAATTTTACAGATTGGATAGAACGCAAATATACTCTTAATGGTACAACAGAAAAGATGACTGAAGGAAACTTGTCTCCTATTAAAATAGCACTCAAAATAACACATGTTTTCTCTGGTTTCTTGGTCAGCTGGGAGGAAAAGCCCATATGCTTTGGGATCTCATGTTCAGTAAGAGTAACCTCTGAATTACAAACTCCAATGTTTCTTAAAATAAAGCTCCTAAGAAAGTGGAAGATTTGTGCTATGTTGAGCAAGGCCTGCTCATTGCTCACTCTGGTGGAAAACCAACCTTGTTTTCTTTTCAAGTAACTTAGCAAAGTGTTTGGAGGAAATGACTTCACAACATTCATTAAAAGTATCTATTGTGATCTGCTTGCTGGTGCCCCACAGTTTTCTAGCAGAACAGAACAGGGGGATGCAGGAAGCAGGGAGGGAAGGAGGCCGGCTCCCTTAGATGTCTCCTCCACAGAAAGGGAGTGTTGAAGCAACACAGAAAAGTGGCCTAGCTCTGCAACTGTTACTGAAGTCAGAATTACCTCCCCGCCCCCCACCCTAATTTTGAAAAATTAGTGCAAATTTGGGAAATGGATGCTGTTGTTAATTGCATATAAAATTATCAAGCCTAGGTTATTCTTTTCAAGGTGCCAATTAGAAGCCAAAAAAAATCTCGGCTGCCCCTCTGTTCTGATCAGTCTAAAGCAAGGAAAACAGTAGAAAAAATTGCAAGGGTGAAAGTTCATTGTGAAACTCTCCCAGGACTTCTTTGGGAATATAAATATTCTGTACTTACTAACTTTTCAATTATTGGTAATTTCAATGTATCATGAGGGCATTTTTAGAATGCTTTATGAATCATTTTTTGTCCCCTTTTCCTTCCAGAAAATTTGTAATATTTTTTCTGTATCATTTTCTATTCATTTTGCAATCATTCTCAGCTAGTTAGTCTTCCTTTGAATTATAATAGTAAAAGAAAAACCGTAACAACTTACATGACCAATAAATTAGTTATAAGAAGTCAAAGGTCCAACAAAAGGGAATTGCAAGAACTGAATAGTCTACAGTTGGTAAACTGCATATATAAGGTCATCCCATTTTTGACCATATTGACTTAGCTTAATTGCTTTTAATCAAATCATGAAAAGATGACTGAGGGTGTACGTTTATAAGCAATAGGCTGTTCTTCATGACAAAAATTCTCCCCAAGTTTAGATTTATATTAAAGAAGTTTCTTCTTATAATGAAACTGTATCATTACTCATTAGTTTACTTAATGAATATGTAATGAATGCATATATGCACTGGGGAATGTTCTGGAGCTTGGGATACATCAATGAACACACCGCACAGAAATCCCTGAACGTGAGGTTATGTTCACTGACCACAAATTCTTTTTTTTTTTCGTTTTAAGATTTATGTATTTATTTTAGAGAGACAAAGCACAGTGGGGGGGGGGTAGAAGGACAGGGAGAGAGAATCTGAAGCAGACTCTGCACTGAGCCCCTGATCCGGGGCTCGATCTCATGACCCTGAGATCATGACCTGAGCTGAAACCAAGAGTCAGATGCTTAACCAACTACACCACCCAGGCGCCCCCACTGACCACAAATTCTTAACAAGTTTACTTCCCAAAGATTAGCTACATAAACCCACAGCTCTTTGTGAAGGAATTGATTCAGTCACCAAAACTGACAACTGGAAGAATCTTATTCCAGGTGAAAAATGGTCCTCTTCCCAAGACCCAGTAATTACTATGCAGAAAGCCCAAGTAGCTCATCTCATGCAAGGATGAGTCATGAAGACTCAAGGACTCGGAGAGTTTATCATGTAAGATATAAATACCATTCCCTGCAGAGCCACTTGCACTCAAAATTGTCTTTTTAAAAGGGACCACTATCACCATCTTTTACATCAAAACAACATATGGTATTTTAATTCTAAGTTAACTCCTCCATTAGTGTAAGTTACAGTGTAACGTGGGAGAAAAGTCACCTGCAATGGCGACACAAATCAACCACAACAAATCTCTACTCACCACTGGAAACATATTAAAAATGTTCTCTCTAATTAGGATTTCGTTTTTGCTTTCCACCTCATAGCTCATGTTGGTCCCGGCTGGAGTGTTATTCTGAGAAACAATGAAGTTTTGAGCAGCATCACAACAGGAAGCAAGTTTTGCTCTGCGAAGGAGAAGAATAAAAGTGAACCACGGAACGAGATTAAGAAACCAGAAATAGAGGATACAGTGGAAAATGCAAGAGGATTTTTGCCATATTGACTTTCAGAAAGAGGAGAAATCGTTCACCAAGATGACATTTTTATCTCTTTCCACCCTAACTGGTCTAGATGATGGAATGATAACCTGGCAGGATCAAAAAGCGAAGAATGTGAAACATACTTACGCTCAGGTAGGGACCCGCTCACCGACAGAAAACACTCGTGAACATAATGGTTCACATTTAAAAATGTCCTCCTAATGATAATGTTATAACATTAAAGAGAAAAATGACAGGTTATACTGTAATTATTTTTAAATAATTATAAAGTAGAGAAACTAAGAACAGTATTACAAACTGTCACCAAAGCAACACGTAGTCATTTACTAGGAGACAAGTCTAATGAAAAGAAGAATCATTCAATACAGGGATTTGTTTTTAGCTTTACTGATATAATTCATGAACACAAATGATTTATATTTACGGTGTTCAACTTGTTTTGCTAATATTTCTACATTGTGGAATAATCACCACCACAATCAAGCTAATTGACATATCCATCACCTCACATAATTATCATTGATTTCTTTTCTTTTTGTGTGTGTGTGTGTGTGTGTGTGTGTGTTGAGAACAGTTGATATTTACCCCTTTAGCAAATTTCAAGTATACAATATGGTATTGCTATCCACAGTCACACTGCTGTAAATTAACACGGGGAATTTCTGAGGGAAGCAAATTTAAAGTTGCCATTCCTTAGAGAAAGAATATAATTTAGTATCAAGCTGTTTCAAAACTCTTACTGTGGAGTGAAACATTATTAATGGAATGTAGACCCAGTTAGGTCCTCCCAAGGATCATCAGGGCTTGCCCCCAACCTCTGGCAGGTCAATCTAGATCCACTCAGAATTTATATTTTGTTTATATAATTCTCCAGGGATGCAGAATCCACAGCATCACTTGATAATTATTCCAGAGTTTAATCAACCTTGAAGTCAAGAGATCCTTCCATTTGTACAATGCAACTATCCCTTAACTTAAATCCATTTCCCTTGTTCGTTTTTCATAGAATCTCTCCATAAAAACACTTCATGTAATTGAAAATGGTAATAAACAAGGGGAACTTGAACCTTTTCAATCCGGAAGCATTTAGAGAAATTCCTCTTCTCTCAGATTTTCCTCCTAGGACCAGTTTTTCATTATTTTAGTCATCTTGTTCCTCTTTAAACCTTTACTTATTTCTCCGTATTACTTAAAAATACCTATCAAACAGACTCTTAACTACAGAGAACAGAAGTTTGCTGGAAGGGAGGTGGGTGGGGGGATGGGTTAAATGGGTGATGGGGATTAAGGAGGGCACTTGTGATGAGCACGGGGGGGTTGTATCTAAGTGGTAAATCACAAAATTCTACTACTGAAACTAATAGTACACTATACATTAACTAACTGGAATTTATATAAAAACTTAGAAAAAAAATATGTACCAAAGCTGGATCCAATCATAGCACAGAGGACAGTGAATATTCAGTGAACAAGGCTGACATGGTCATTGCTGACATCCTAGATTCATAACTGGTCCTTCCCCATTTATTGATTTTGGTCCTGAAGGGTATACTTTTATACAAGTTCCCATTGAATTTTGCCCTTTTGACAAAAATAAAATGCTCTAATCTGTCAGGGGCATTTTGAGTTATATTCCAGTCTTTCCAAATTTCAGTAATTCTCAGGGTATGAAAGGGCAATGCTGTGATGTTACTTGTACCCTAAAAATCAATATTTTCAATAATACTTATTAGTTAATTTATATCATTAAAATAGTACCTTCTTCTTAATTGAATTCTATCACCTGCTTATTATCCCTCTTTGGATTTCAGAACCTACCATGTCTTAAAGATAGTTCATGGAGATTAACAAAAGGAAAAATTGAAAATGAAATGACGTGTAGTCAAAAACATGATACTAAGTAGTTTTTTAATTATAAATTTAATCTCATAACAATTCAATGTGGCATATTTCAAATTCATAAACCCTTGTGTGTTTATCATTTTAAATATCTCTTTTATGCAACATTTTGAGCAAAGGTAATGGAATAAATTCTCATTTACTAGTAGCTTGATTTCTCTAAGGATATTCAGTGTTTAAGAGAATATTGCATCACCAAAAAACACTAACCATTGTGCCCTTTGTGTTTTTTTATATTAATAGTTTTTTTCTGAAATTATATATATTTTTTAATTTTTATTTATCTGACAGAGAGAGAGAGAGGAAACACAAGCAGGGGGAGGGGGAGAGGGAGAAGCAGGTTCCCCACGAACAGGGAGCCTGATGCGGGGCTCAATCCCAGGACCCTGGGATCACAACCTGAGCCGGAGGCAGATGCTTAACAACTGAGCCACCCAGGTACACCTGAAATTACATTCTTAACATTTTATTATAACATTCTCAAACCTACAGGAAAATGCGAAGAATTGGACAATGAGAACTTGAATAACTACCAGCTAGATTCTATAATTAAGGTTTTACATTTGCCTTATTGTGCATCCATCAATCCATTTTTATTGTGGTGGTGATTACAAATCAAAGTCAATACAGAGATCAGTACACTTAGTCCTAAACACCTCAACATGTATATCATCATTTTGTTTATATTTTTGGGTAAAATTTACATAAAATAAAATCATAAGCACATTTGAGGAGTGTTGAAAAGTGTGCACACCCTTGTACCCCAATCTCCTAACGAGAATTCCCTCATATCCCTTCCCAGCCTGTCTCCAGCCCTCCCTACTTTTGTGATTAGTTTTTAATCAAAGATCAGTTTTGCCTGTTCTAGAATCCATATAAACAGAATCATATAGTACATATGCTTTTGTGTAAGACAACTTTGTCTCAGCATAAATGCTCTTACGATTCATCTATGTTTCTATGTGTATTAGTAACTTGCTTTTTTTCATTGCTGGAGTAGTATTTCACTGTACGAATGTGTTGGAATCTGTTTAGACATGGCCTTCGCACTTAAGAAAAAAAAATCACTATCAAAAATCAACGTGAAACACCTAATCACTCGTGATAACCTCCCAGGAAAAATATCAGAATAATTATCCAAAATTTCATTTCTGGAGCTTGTCTTTACTGACCAATGGGACTTTTTAAGCCTTTCTATTCAGTGGCAGAATTATAAATTTATGTCATTACTTCCCAGCTCATCCATGTGGTAGACACCCCTGTAACAGCCAGTGTCCGTATAAAGCTGACGTGCGTAATACAAACAGAACAAAACGTAATTTTATCTCTGCTATCCCATTTCCCATCATCCTAAACAGTCACTTCTGATCTTTGATGACTCTAAAGTCAACTAGGTGTGTTCACAATAATGGGCACACAGCACTTTTCCCCTTCTTTTACAGAAAGAGCAGAAAACATTAAAATAAAAATGGACACTATTGGTATGTGATGGTTAACTTTACATGTCAGTTTGGGCCAAGTCAATGCCAAGGTCTGATAAAACACTATTTCTGGGTCTGTGAGAGTGTTTCCAGAAGAGATGAGCATTTGAATTGCTGAACTGAGTAAAGAAGATCGTCCTGCCCAGTGCAGGTGGGCATCATCCAATCTATTGATGGCCCAAGTACAAGAAAAGATGGACGAGGGGCACCTGGGTGGCTCAATCGTTTGGCGTCTGCCGTGGACTCAGGTCATGATCCCAGGGTCCTGGGATCGAGCCCCGCATCGGGCTCCCTGCTCAGCGGAAAGCCTGCTTCTCCCTGTGCCTCTCCCTCTCTATCTGCTTGTGTTCCCTCTCTCGCTGTGTCTCTCTCTCTCTGTCAAAGAAATAAATAAAATCTTTAAAAAAAAAAAAAAGAAAAGATGGACGAAGGCAAATTGGCTCTCTGCTGGAGTGGGTACATCCAACTTGTCTTGTTATTAGACATCGGTGCTCCTGGTTCTCAGACCTTCAGACTCAGATGAGAACTTACACCCCCACACCTTCTCCCCCAGTTCTTGGGCCTTGGAACTCAGACTGGAACTCACCCCATTGGCTTCTCTGGCTCTCAGGCCTTCAGGTTTGGACTGGAACAACACCATCATCTTTTCTGGGTCTCCAGCTTGCAGACAGCAGGCAATGGGACTTCTCAGCCTCCAGAATTGTGTGAGCCCATCCCTCAAAATAAATCTCTTTCTATATATGTAGATATATCCTATTGGTTCTGTGTCTCTAGAAAACCCCAATACAGATACTGGTACCGAGAAGGGGGGGGTGGGGGGGCGAAGTGCTCCGGTAACAAATACCTAAAAATGTACAAATGGCTGAGGACCTGGATAATGGGAAGTGTTTTAAGCTCATGCTAGAAAAGGCTTAGAGTTCCATGAAGAGAACTTTAAAGGTGACTCTGTTAAGAGCTCAGGAAGAAAAGACGAGAGTTACAGACGAAGCTTCCATCTTCTTAGAGAATAGCTAACTAATCACGAGCAGAATACTGGTACGTAATACAGAAGTTACATAAAGGCCATTCTGAGGAGCTCTCAGATAGAAAGGAGGGACATGTTACTATGAAAGGACAATGGAGAAAAGGCGATCCTTGTTATAAACTGGCAAAGAACTTGGCTCCGAACTGTGTTTGAGCTCTAGTGTTTTGTGGAAGGTAGGTGCTGAAACTGGATATTTAACTGAGGAGATTTCTAAGCAAAATATTGAAGGAGCGGCTTAGTTCCTCCTGACTGCTGCTCATAAAATGCAAGAAGAGAGAGATAACTTGAAGACAGAATTATAGTCAAAAGAGAAGCAGGACTTAAAGATCTGGAAACTTCTCAGCCTGTCCACAATGCAAAAAAAAAAAACACAAAAACAAAAAACCGGAGAAGGCATTGTTCAGGAGAGAACGCTAGGAGTGAGGCCAAGCATCTGTTTGATAAGGAGATTAGTGTGGGTGTGAGCCACAGACTTAATCAGCCCCCCAGCAGGAAAACTACCAGTCTGACTGAAGAGGAAGGAGACGGCAAGCAGCAAAGGCTGTTGGACGGAGATTTTACAGGAGGGGACCACAAGCGCTGCAACAAACACGCACTATTCTTCTAGATAAGGGAAGGATGACCCCAGAGGTGATTCAGGCTGCAGGGATGTGTCCTTGGTTTCAAAAAGGGAAGACTGCTTTCAACTGGCCAGATGGCCTCTGCTCAAAGCTGTGGGGGGTCGCCTGGGGACGCAGTCGCTGCCTGCAGAGCCTGGGGGCAGGACCCCCCCCCCCCCCCCCCCCCGCAGTGGGCCTGGCGGGCAGCTCCTGGAGGATTGTCTTGAACCTGAGAGCTCACGAAGTTTGTCTTGCTAAGTTTTGTACTTGCTTGGGACCTGTCATTCTCTCCTTTCCCAGTTCTCCCTTTTGGAATGGGAATGTCTACCCCCTGCCCGTCCCACCAGGGTATTCTGGAGGCACTTGACTTGTCTGGTTTCACAGGTTCACAGCTGGAGAGAAATTTTGCTTCAGGATGAAATGTACCTCGAGCTCACCCATATCTGATATAGAGGATATTTAGAGGAGACTTTGGACTTTAGAGTGGACGCTGGAACCAGTAAAGACTTTGGGGGCTGTTGGGATGGAATGGATTCATTTTGCATATGAGAAGGACATGAATTTTGGGGGACAGTGGGCAGAATATCACGGACTGAACACTTGTGTTCTCTCCAAACTCCTGTATAGACATCCTACCCCCCATGTGATGGTGTTAGGATATGGGGACTTTGGGAGGTGGTTAGGGTTTAAATGAGGTCATGAGGGTGGAGCCCTCGAGATGGATGAGTGCCCTTCCACGGGTTCTTGGAGAGCCTGCTTCTACTCTACACATGAAGACACAACAAGAAGGCTCTCAGTGTGCAAGCAGTAATAGGCTCCTCGCCAGAACTCAACCTTGCTGGCACCCTGATCTCAGACTTCCAGCCTCCAGAACCGGGAGAAATAAATGTCTGGTGTTTACTAGCCACCTGGTCTATGGTACTTTGTTAGAACAGTCAAAACTGACTAAGACACTAGAAAGCATGCTCTTACCAGGACACCTACATTGTCTGTAATGAGTCATTCCACATTCCACAATAGTAAATGCCCCCCAGTTCAGCACGCACAAACCACACGTGTCAAGTACCACACACATCCCAAAACATTTTCACGCCCAGATGTCCTCTGATTCCCATGACCACCAGACAGCCAGAAAAGATTATTCCGACTTCAGAGATGAGAAAACAAGAGTCAAGAGAAGTGACTTGACCAAGACACCCAGGTTGTAAGTGACACCAACCTATGTCTTTTGACATTCAATTCTCTGTGATTGACACTAGAGTAGGTTGTAATTGGGGGGTAGTACTCTCATTTGAGCTTCTTCCTTCAGGATGTTTTCCATGAAGGCACCACCACAACACAGGGCTTCCCACAATAATGTTGGTCGCACCCCACTGAAAACCTGCCCATTCGCCACTCCAAGGCGGCAAGAAATCTACAGATACATGCTTCAAACCCTACATATAACTGAGACGTTAAAGCTCTTGTTTTATGTGACATCCAGGGTCCCCCACGGGATCAAGGTTCAAGTGGTCCAGCCAATGTGCCCCAGTGTCAAAGAGAAAAGAAAGCCCCAGCTTGACGATGATCTCACACTTGCTGCATCGTACCTTCAGCAAGTTCCTCCACACAATCCAGTTTCCAGAAGCGAAGATGCTCCCCTCCATGCGCAGGAAAGAACAGAGACCCTTTGTACCGCAGCAAGTTCCAGAACTGAAAAGAATTTACATACTTTCAAAAGTGCTTAGCTCTCAAGAAGCAGGTTGGTCCTGAAAGCACTGGGCTTACCACTTTTAGCCTTAATGGTATAAAGACGGCATCGGAAAATGTGCAAATCACCTTTGCATCACAGCTAGTCCGGCAGATATACTTCTGAGAAAGGGATTTTTCTTAAAATTGCAGAAATTCCTTTTTCTTTCACAGTGCAGGTGCTGAGTGTCTCCTTGGATTATTTTATTATTATTATTATTATTGTTTTGTTTTGTTTCTCCTATTCGTTTTAGGTCTCAGGTCAAAATTCTTCTTCAGTTCTAACTGGGACATTTCCTGGATTTCCATGAAATGTTAATGAGTGCTTCAGGCTGACTGCGTGCCAGGCTTTAGAGTCCACTCTGAATACTAACGACCTAATGCCCTAGCTCAGAGCTCCCGGGCAGCTCTTCTGTTTATCAAACTCCCAAAAACTCTTCGATATGATGTGGGACAGGTAGGGTGAGACAGAGGGTACAGGCCCTTTCTGAGTATTAATAAAGAGTTACCTTCTTCTGAGATCCATTCTCTGAAATTCTAATGAGGGTCTGGGGAAAAGGAGTTTTAAAACCTAAGTGTCTATACCACTTCCAGGGACGTATTTACCATCCTAAGCAGTTCTCAAACAGTCACATTTCTTTTCCATGTCCAAAGCCACAAGATACTTGGGCCAAGCAATACACCAACTGCCTCTATTCTGTTGCTGTCCCCCTTTCTTTCCACCTTTCTTCTGTTTCTACCCTACATCATATAACTCACTGATTGACCACTAATAATAATAATATCAGACATTTAGGGCATTCTCACTATGTGCTAAGTGTTTCAGATACTATCTCAGCAAGCCCTACAATAACCCTGCCAGATAGGTAGAGTTGATTCATTTTACCTTTGAGGACAATCCAGCCTTATAAAAGGTAACTAACTAGGTCACATATCACATATTCATTCATATTTACTTAGCACCTAGGTAGTTATTAAGATGCACTGTCTACACACTGGTGAAGAAAACAAACACTGCCTCTGTCTTAATGGTATGTATGATCTAGGAAGGAAGAAAATAAAAAAGGCTTACGAGGATACATTTGAAGGGTAGCAGGTTATGACACCTACCCCCAAATAGGCTGCTTTGGTACATTGTTTTGAGATGCAGGCACTTGATAAACAGCAAATGCAGGAAGTTTTCTTTGAACTCCCCTTGTCTGCCCGAAGGGGCTCAATGGTCATAAATCCCCTGCTGGACAGTTCCACCGAGGAGGGAAGATGGATTCTTCCTACAGGAGAGGAAGCTAGACCACGCTCAGAAAGACTTTGTCCTAAACGATCCCACCTTCCAACCAGTGTTCTACAAGCTCTCAACTTTCCTGAAAATCACTTACTCTCCCCTAAGAGGCCTACCTCCCCCGACCCTTCCCCATGAGGACGGGATCTGGGCCTGAATTCTAAGTCACCTCGGGGAGATACTCATCTTTCCCTGGGTGTCTCCCATGGGGTCTACATGTCAATCAACTTCTGTTTGTTTTTCTTGTTCATCTCTCTTCTATTACATGGGTCTCAGCCAAGAACTCAGAAAGGTAAAGGGAAAACCCTTTCTCCTCCCCTACAAATTGCAAAACAGTAAGTGGTAAAGCCAAGATTCAAACCTCGAATTCAAACCCTTATTATAAAGCCCGCCTTCAGGCAATGGCCTACAAAGTGCAATGCTCCCAACAAAGGAATTAGGGGACATCAAGTAAGTAAAATGTGCTTGTTTGAACTACCATATTTTATTAGCCCGTAGATTTTTCTAGAATCTTCAAATTCATAATTGGAAGCACACTGTAAAAAAAAGCAGAGAGCACTATGGACTCAAAGGACCTTTTAGATCGTGTAGCTGCTAACGTCACATGATGAGACATCCCGGCCCAGCCTCCACACACATCGTCATGCCCTTGTGGCCACACTGGAGGGTGTTTGTGTGTGGGCCTGTGCATGCAGCACTGTGGTGTGGGGGCATAGGGAAGGTGAGAGAAAGAAAAATTTGGTATGAGAGGGTCAGAATAAGTCACCCCTGGTCCGAGGCCTTTGAGGAATGAATAAGATTTGCAGGTTTTTTTTTTTTTTTTTACTATAAAGATTTATTTATTTTAGAGAGAAAGAGTGTGAGCAGGGGGAGGGGCAGAGGGGGAGAGAGAGAGAGAGAGAGAGAGAGAGAGAGAGAGAGAGAGAGAGAGAAGCAGACTCCCTGCTGAGCACAGAACCGAACAAGGGGCTTGATCCCAGGACTCCAAGATCATGACCTGAGCCGAAATCAAGAGTAAGACACAACCGACTCAGTAGCCCAGGCGCCCCTAAGATTTGCAGGTTTTAGGCTAACTTGTGAGAACAGCAGTGTGTAGCAGCTTACTAAAATTCAAATGTGACGTGAACAACATAATTCAAGAACAGTGGCTAGAAGAAGAGGGGAGAGACGCACTGCACTCGTGATGCTCAAAGCATACTCGGTGTGCTTGGGTCTGTTGCATAATCTCTGCTTTCAAAGCCACGCTGAGAAGCCAGGGCCTGGCTGGAGGGAGCAGCTCTGCTGATGGAGGAACTGAAATTCATGACAGGTGAGAAACTAACAACGTCCAGATTAGAGAAGGACAGATGTGGGGGATTTAATAGCTGCCTGCCCATATTCTGTGGACTCAGAAGCAATCGGATTTAATGTGTGCAAGTGTATGATCCAGAATTAGGACCCACGCACAGAACAATCCAGTGCATATTCACCAGGGGCTCATCAGGCGACGGTCATGAGCATTACAACATACAAATCATTAAGTACAAATAGGAGTAAAACATGGATGGGCCCTCCCTCTGGGACCTTACTTACATTAGGAGGGACAGACACAAAACATAACTGGTATTTTGATATCATTTCAATATCATACAGGTTGACATAAGGTGAGGTTATGATAAGCGCACAGAGGGATGGCATCGCGGCTAAGCTGGGGGAAAGGGGAAGATGGTGTGAAGATGTTAGGACAGCACCCAGCACATGGGGGACCCAGGGAACAGAGCTGTTCAATGAATGAATAAATCTGTGTTTGTGAGGATGGACGGCAGGGCCAAGGGGCCAGAGTGGAAGGCCGACTGGAGGTAACCAGGGTCTATGACTAGAGTTTGCTTAACTAGAGATTAAAAGGGCCTCCCCTGAGCAAGTGATTTTGGAGTGCAAAGGGGCGGGGTGGGGGAAGATGTGAGATCTACTTACTGGGTGAGAGAACATGGGTGACAGACAGACCAAGGCAGCCAGGAGAAAAGACAGTGGTTCCACAAGAAATCGTGCCAAATTCAATGTCATAAAGATTTTCCCCCGTTTTTGCCTAAGAATTTTATGGGTTTTGTCCTTAAGTTTAGGTCTTTGATCCATTGTGTGTTAATTTTTGTGTATGACATGAGGAAAGAGGTCCAACTTCTTTTCTATGTACAAGGATATTCAGTTTTTTCTGCATCATTTTTTGAACATATTGTCCTTTTCCCATTGAATGGTCTTGGCACCCTTGTCCGAAATCAATTGGCCATATATGTGAGGTTTATTTCTGGCTCTCTATTCTGTTTGTCTATATGGCTGCCCTCATGCTGGGAACACAGTAAATGCATTTTATACATTACATGTAATCCTCACAATATTCTTTTGAAAGTAGAGATTCTTACTTTCATTTTATAATTGAGGAAACGACCTCAGAAAAATTAATTCCCCGGAGGAATCACAGCTAGTAACTGGGAGACTAGGTATTGAAACCCATCTAATTCCAAACACTGGAAAGAAAATCAGTTCCTAGAAAGACGTATCTCCCTGGGGAATTGAACCCAGATAGTTAAAAAGCACTGAAACAAAATAAACTGACAATTCTGCAGAGTTGGAAATCATTAAATATAAAGAAAAACAAGACAGTAGCTCCATGACATGGTGCTCATCGAAATCTTCCCGGACTCTTGACATTCCCTCATGGAATTCCTTCATCTCCCAAATATTTGTCAAGAACATCCTGTGCTCCTGGCACCATGCTGGACCCTGAGAACATGTTGAGGAGTAAAAAATACTCTGTCCTTTCCCTTGTCTCGTACCTGGGGACGGTACAGTTTAGGAGAGAGGCAGAAAATGGAAGAAGGCTTCCCAGCAAAGCAATAAAAGCGACTAACAGTTTGCCCACTATGTTCCAGAAGCAAAAAAAAGCCCACCAAACAAAACCCACCAAACCCCAGGAATCTCTTTTGTAGAAAGCATCACTGTACCACGAGGGAAGAAAATCCAGAGGAGGTTGTAGGAGCAAAGAACAAGAGAAATATTGTATTCGTAAGCTGCTTAAAGTGTTCTCAAGAAGAGGAAATGAACTAATTCAGAAAATATTTTTTAACTTTCAGTTTGTACCTGACGGATAACAGCAGAGGACAAGAGAGAGGCAAGAGAGAAAGCACAGACCAAAACTGGAGAGAAACCAAGATAATGAAACGAGACACGCAAGGGTGCCCCGGTGGCGCAGTCAGTTAAGCGTCTGACTCTTTGGCTCCGATCACAATCTCAGGGTCGTAGGATCGAGCCCCACATCGGGCTCCACACTGGGCGGCGAGTCTGTTTAAGACTCTCTCTCTCTCCCTGTGCTTCTGCCCCTCCCCCTGCTTGTGCCCCCCCCCCAAATAAAAATAAAAGAGACACATTAAAGTGAAACAGAGTTAGAAAACCCTCAAAAAAGCAGAGCTAAGAGAGTCACACAAACGACCAGGACAGAGAGACCCAGACCCATCAATTATCCAGAGAGAAATGCAAATATTCACATGATCTCACGGAAACACAGGCTTAGGCAGACAGAACATTTGACAGGAAGGGGCCAGAAAGACAGCCGTGACACAGAGGTCCCACTAGGGACATTAAAATCAAAACGTGAGTTTGGGGCTCAGGCACGTTCATGCATGAATCCTAACAGTCAACTCCTACGTGGCTCCTACGAGGTCCCAGACATTCTTCCAAGCCCTGCACCATAGAAACTTAATCCATTCTCATTACGGCCCTATGAGGGGATAATGGCAACACTATTATCATTCCAATTGTTCTCCCCATTTTCCAGATGTGGAAACTGAGACACAGAGAGGCTAAGTTTCTTGTTTGAGGTCGCACGATGAGGACTCAGATTTGAACCCGAGTCAACATCTGTGTGCTCTTTCCCACTGCCCTGCCCTTCCTCTAAATACTGCTTTACGTGACACAAATCAACCATATCAGAGACACACAGAGGGAGAGAGTCACTGGCCAGCCCACAGAGCCACTGTTGTAAGACCTGCAGATAAAAGCTCTGACCATCAGGAAAATATCTGCATCTTGAGGCGTTTGGTAAATTGTGATTAAATATTCAAACCGTGCTGAATCTTCATGACTATATGCAGAAGAGAGCAAAACAAGGCAGTAAAACAGTCCAAATCCTTCCCTTGGGGAACCAGCCCAAACGGATACAGGTCACAAGGCTGAGTGTGGCAAACTGGTGGTCACAGGGTCAAGGCCAATGCTGAAAATTCTTGTCCTGGCAACCAATTTCCTGGGGCGGGGAATGAAGACAGAGCTCTTAACAAGAAGAAAGGGTCTGACACCGAGGAGAACAAATATGAACAGCCAGCACCAAGAGGGCAGAGGCAGGGGTCAAGTATAGGGACATGGAGCAGTATTCAGGGTAAACTTATTTATTCATTCATTTATGTGTACATTTATTCAGCAAATCAAGATCGTAGTACTGTTCTCAGTACCAGGGATATATTAAAAAAAAAGAGTGAATGCCAATGGAAAGCTTGTGGTCTAATAGGAGAGAGACCATGGCAAAAACTTACATCATGCCCTCAGACCTATGCGCAGGGGCTGGGTGAGGCTTGTGCCAGGCCTGCTGCATACAACTAATGTGGAAGAACCTGGAAGGGGGACCCGACAGTCCAAAAGGAACTTCCTTTTGTGATATGGGGTGGGTTTTTGAGACTGACATGTTGCCAGTGTGAGGTATGGAGTCCACCATTTGGGGTCTGGGCTCCTTCCTTACCCCACAAGCACTCCATAAACCACAGAAAACTTAGGTGCTGCTCTGAGTGGAATAATCCACCTGCTTGAGTCCTTAATCTTGTGTTGACGTTTTGCTGGTTCAATAATAAAGCAAAGCAAAAGCAAGTTTAACAGAGTCCAACCGCATCTGCACATAAACCCAAGGACCTGGGCCAGCCCTTGAACAGGAGCACATAGGAAGGTATCCAAACTGAAGCTGGGGTGCCAGGGCTCAGTACCCCAGAAGAAGCAGAGCTTAAGTTGAAAGTCAAAAGATGAGCAGAAGTCAGCCAGGCAAGGCAAGAGAAAGAGATGGAGGGGCAAAGAATGTTTGAGAAACAGCAAATAGGGAGTGTGAGAGCCTGCAGGAGAGAAAGAGAGATCATGGAACATGCAAAATCCTGAATGAAATTCCATCTGGCTTGGGAGACAGGGTACTAGGTGGGGAACACTGCAGAACTATATCACGAAACATCTTATAAAAGAGACAAGGTGAACAATTTGGTCTTCTTCTATGGGAAAGGGCAAATCACTGCAGGCCTTATGTAAGGCAGTGACACTAGGACATAAGCATTTTCAGAGTCCTTGAGGAGGACAGATTGGAGGTCTGGACAAAGGTGATGGGGTCAAGCGGGAGGATATGGCAGTGGCCAGTACTGTAGGTAGTCTCCAAAGATGGCCACCCTTGGCTCGTCCTCATGCTACACGGACATGTTACCCTCACATCAAGAAGTGGAACCTAAGCTCCTCCCCTTGAATCTGGGCTGGACTTCTGACTACTCTCACCAAGAGAATGCCACAGACGTGGCATTCTGGGACTCCTGAAGCTAGGTCCTAAACAGTCTTGTGGCTTCTGCCTGAGTCTCTTGGAACGTCCACTCTCTGAACACTTCCTGAGGGAACCCAGCCATCACGCTGTAAGAAGCTCAAGTCACATGCAGGGGCTCCTTTGAAGGTGGTAGAGATAGTGGGCCTTGCTGAACTCTTCTGAAAGCCCGTATCAAGCACCAGCTGTAGGAGTGAGCCAGCTCAGATGACTCCAGCACCAGCCACCTTAAGACAGCGAGCCTATGGCTGAGACTTGACTGAGACTGAGAGCCTCCCAGCTGAGCCCAGTCAGCCCATGAAACCAAAACCGGGAGAGACTATCAAGTCACTGTTTCCAGCCATCCCAAGTTCTGGAGCAGTTGATGATGCAACAACAGATAGCCAGAACAGCAGGTAAGAGATAACTAGACAATAGTTAAAAGATAATTAGAGAAGCTGTATCAGTTAGTGCTCTCCAGAGAAACAGAACCATTCATCTGTCTGTCCATCCATGTATCTACCTATGTCCGTACATATGTATGTATGTTTGTATGTATCTAAAGAAGTTTATTTTAAGGAATTGGCCCACACAGTTGTGGGGGCTGGCAAGTAATTTGTAGGGCAGGACCCAGGCTGGTGATTCAGGCATGAGTGGAGACTGCAGTCTTGAAGGAGAATCTCTTCTTTCCTGGGAAACCTATTTTTGCTCTTCAGGACCGAATGAGGCCTGCCCGCACGATCGAGGGTACTCTTTACTTGAAGTCAACGTATCGTAGGTGTCAACCACATCCACGAGCTACCCTCGCAGCAACACCCAGACTAGCATTTGATTAAACAGCTGAACCGTGAAGCCTAGCCAAGTGGACACATAAAAGGAACCACTGCGGTAACTCAGATCAGAGTGATGGTGGGCAACAGAGAAAAGCAGATCGGTTTGACACACGTCAGAGGTGAAACTGTTGAAGTTGGCTGATTGACTAGAAAGGAGCCGGAAAGAACAAGACATCAAGGGTAACACGCAGGTTTCTGATACAGGCCGCTGGGAGCAGCATGGTGCTTTCCCCAACACGGGGAGGGCCCCAGCCTTTTCTTAGTGAAGCGGCGACCTTTCATTGTGTTCATTCACCGTCAGGCTCATTAAGGGAAGATGGGATCACACTGCAGCCGTAGAACTGGTAGAACGAATCTAGAAGTTAGATGGTGAAAAAGCAGGGTTGTGAAGACTATGAAAACAGGAGAGACCTTCCAGCATCCAGCTGGCTGCCCTTCGGGAGGAGGTCTAACCAGTGACCCGACTGACCTTTCAAGGCCCCTGCTAGGGTGCTAGTCGCATGACTGGTCCCTGCCTTTTATAAATCATCAGGTTTAAAGTCAATTGCGAATTACATAAGCGTGGAGAACACAAGTTCTAAAAATACGAAATCAACTGTTAAGACGAATGTTAAGATTTCTGAATATATTTTACTTTGTAGCCAAAAAAGAATAAAAAAAAAAAAATCCAGGTCACTGCCCTTATGGTTCCATGCGTGAGGAGAATATAAAGAAGTCTTAATTTAACCCAAACCATTGGTGACAGAATTTATAATTCTCCTTGGTCAGATATGTTGAAGGGGGGAGAAAGGGAGGGTAAGAAACCTTTATTTTCTTTCTTTTTTTCTGGCAACATAGTTAAGATCCTGAATGAATACTCTGAGCCCTGTGAAAACCGAGTTTTATCATCATAATGGGAATCAGTGTTACGTGTAAGAGAGCACTCACGTGCTATTATTCTGTGAAGGACTTCCTCAGGAAAGCCTTCTCAGTCTGTTCTGTTTATACCACTTTCTTTCCTAAAAGGTCTCATGATTTCATAATCTTTATGAAGCCAAATCCTAATTGTATGATTCAGTGAAAAGCAATGCACGTGTGTCCCAAAGGGCTCCTTCTGGGCGCAGGACGGAGATGGAAGGAGAGGTAAGGGGCCTAAGGGGCCGGCTCAGCTCACAGTCCTGTAATAAGCCTGGTTCAGATGCACAAATGGGCCCTAAGTGCTCCTGGAGAGCCACTAAAGGCCAACCCACCTCTCAGGCGCCCCTCCAGGATAGCACTCAGGGCTCATGGTGGAATCCATCCCCTTGTGCTTTCTGTCTTCAGCCCCAAACTCAGCTTCTGTTTCTGCCTGGCCTTGGGGAACTGTGCACTCATTTTCTTGCTTTCTTGCGGCTTTTCCCCACGTTCTGACCTTCCATCTCTGCCCTCTGGCTTCACCCAACAGGTAAGAATTATTCAGTCCCACCCTGAGCTCGTTACCCTTATTCAGTCCCAATCGGGGGGCTAAGTAATCTGGAGGAAGGGCAGAATGTGTAACTCTGCTCTGCCTATCATCAGGCTGATTAATTCTCAGGCAACTCAGTCCTTCCTGGTGAGACATCAGAGGATGTTACCACGTTACCAAAGAGAGGGAGACACGCCACGGACTGTTCATTCAAAAGTAAGTCCTTTTCGGGCGCCTGGGTGGCTCAGATGGTTAAGCATCTGCCTTCGGCTCAGGTCATGATCCCAGAGTCCTGGGATCGAGTCCTGCATTGGGCTCCCTGCTCCTTGGGAGCCTGCTTCTCCCTCTGCCTCTCTTTCTCTCATGAATAAACAAATAAAATCTTTAAAAAAAAAAAGTAAGTCCTTTTCTGCTGCAAATAATGCACAGGAAGATTATAACCTACAAAGTTGAGGCTTAATATTTTCTGCTCTGTGTGACCTATTTTCCATCATGAAAAGATCAAAGAAAGTTCAAATAGAATAAACTAAATAGTAAATGCTGGTCCTTATCAAACGCAGGGGATATCCACATGAAATGCATCACAAGAGTGAAACTGAGGCTTAGAAATGTTTACATGTCTCCGTAGGCAGAGGATTGGAACTGTGACTATTCCAGCTTTATTGCTACTCGTGGACTTGTTGTAGGTATTACAAATGGCAAGAGCTTAAGCTATTTTTAGTAGAATATTAATTGTAAGCTAGACAGATATTAAACTGAAAATAATAATAGCTATCATGTACTGAGACTTTAATATATCACAGACTCTGTATTTTGCATGCTGAATATTCATAAAAACTCACAGAGGAAGGCATTTTCCCCATTTTACTGATTAAGAGACTGGCTGGGAGAAGTGGCTTAGCCTAAGAGTGATAGTGCTGATACCACCCACAGCAAACTGCTCTAATAGCCCCTGTCAAAGGCGCCTTTAAGATATTCTAGTGGGGACTCGGCCATTCACAGGGGAGACTGGATTTCAAATAAAATGAAAGGCTGTGGGAAACAAACAGGAAAGGTCAATGATAAGATACATGGAGCCAGCCTGAAGTGGAGCATGGGCTTCTGAGCTCAGGAACCTGACGATGCTTTCCAATCCCTACTTCCTATACTGAGCCTTGACCCAGTTTTAGAACCATCTAGAAAGCCTCTTGGTTCCTCCTGATGAAAATATTTTCCAAGATGATTACTTTGTACTTTATAAAATACATGGATGATGGATTAGCCAGGTCTACAAAGTAATCACACACACACACAAAATGGAAACTCCTACTTGGGATCAAGGCTACGGAGGAGAATGCATTATAGGACGGACAGCAACAATGATCTCATCAGCTTGTTCAGGGAAGGAGCTTCCTGAGGAAGGGATGACTGGTGGGGAATCTGAAAAATGAGTACACACGAACTGGGGGAGGCTAGGGAGGCAGAAGGGATGGCGCTGGAAGGGCTCTGTGGCTGAAGGCACGTGTGAGGTAGTAAAAGGCCAACGAAGGTGGAACAAGATGGGTGAGAAGAAATGCGGTGTGCAGGGAGGCTGGAGGAGTGGGTAATGGTCTTGCAACACAGGGCCTTGAGGGACCTCAGTTTTTGTTTTGAAAGCAATTAAAAAAAAAAAAATCACCAACAGATTCCAAACTGGGGAGGGGAGCGGTGAGCATGGCAGAGGCAAGCTGTGACCACAGACCCTAGTCCCATTCAGAAGACTCCATCTGGCTCTGTGTAGAGAGTGGTCCTCAGGAGGGGCAATGATGAAGCCCGAAGAGCACACCCAGCCAGGGTCAGTGCTGCAATGCCTGCCATGGGCCAGTATGGGGGGGGGCCCACGGTCTAGAGCGAGATCCCTAAAATACAATGGGGTGGATGGATAGGGGGATGAGGAGCAAGGAGTGGAGAGAACAAACGGAGTGGCACAGAAATCAAGTATGAGACTCTTTCAAGGGATGGTCTAGAAAGTCAGAAGATTGGTAAGAGGTGAGAGGTCAAGCAAAACGGGGATGGAAAATGCCTTGTGGGTTTGGCAGTGTGGGGGTTGCTGCTGACCACAGGTGAGATGGGGTAGTTAAAGGCAAGCCAGTACAGCTCACACTTTCCAGGGTTTGGAGGAGAAAGAGTCTTTGTGTGAGAAGGGAAATGAAAAACAAAATCGAGATGGCCCGCAAAAGTACTGAACAGTACATCAAAAACTACTGATGTACTGTATGGTGACTAATGTAACATAATAAAAATAAAGGAAAAAAAAAACAAAACTAATGATGTACTATACAGGAGCTAACTGAACATAATAAAATAAAATAAAGTAAAATACTGTGATTTTAGAATCAACTGGCTCACAATGAATGTCGGTTTTAAACTGAAAGAATAATTTGTATCATTAAAAATACAATGATCTAAGAATTCCAGTGATTCACAGGGCTTCCAAAGGCCTTAAAACATTCCATTTCAGCCCCAGCAGATCAGAAGAATTAAGGGCTTCAAACAGTCCTTCTTTCTAGCAACATGTCTATATGTGAATTAAAATAGAGCTATCCATGAGATTGAACTCGCTGCCCGGAGCACTAGGACAAATTCCAGAAGCCCAGAGGGTATCTGCTGTTAGTTGGTGTGGTTATCAGACTGAAAGGTATGATGGGGGTATTGATAGTTACCCCTGCTTCGGACTGACACTGATCACACAGAGGAGTTTTGTCTTCAAATCCCCAGCTCTCTTACACAATTAAAAACGTGCAGTGGACTCTACATTTGGAATTAGAAAATCAGACATTGATGGTCGTCCTTAATGAATCCAGTTAGATACAGAATAGAAGGCAAGGGGTTCAGAAAAGCCCATCCACTAATCATTCACACCTTAGCATGAATTCGTGCATGACATTTCAGTGGCGATCTCGCACAGAGAAAATGGAGTTTTGAGGAAGGATGAGGGAGACAAGATTTGGGAACGTGGAAACCTGATACTGCACGGTGCATCTGAACCCCGGAGGCATTGCACTGAAAAGTAGAGAGAAGCAAAGAAGCTTTACAGAATATCAGAAAAGGGAGGTGGGGGAAACTCGGGCCCCTGACGCAGAGGGGAGGTTCAATACATTCTGAAATATATATGATATGTAAAATGAATGAACGCTTCCCATACTTGGCCATTTTGCTGAAGGTTCATCCTAGCTCTACCTCAGCCCTCTCAAAGTACTGCTTCATAACCTGGCAGCTGGAGAAAAAGCCGATAGGATATGTGATCCAATGTTCAATATGGGATCAATATGAGTCTCAGGCTAAGGAAGAGAATAAATAAAGACGAAATTCAATCGGCAACTCAGACGACTGAGTTTTTCTCTTACTAGCTAATGTGTGCCCTGATATGTTTAAGCTGATGAAAGACCAGACCATTTATTTGAGTAGAATAGAGGAACCAAATATAAAAGAATATGATTACCAAAGCCCATGACAGGAAGACAACTGAAACTCGGAAGTAAAGGAGTGCTGTTGGAACACTGGAGAAATATCTATTTACTGGGACATCATACTAGAGTTTAAACAATGTAAAGAACCAACGAAGACAGTGTAAGCAGTGTAATAAGGAACAGAGGGTTTGAAAGGCGCGGCAGCCTAAAAGGATGCTTATCTGACTCGGGCTTAGAAAGCAATATGGTTGATATTGAGTACAACTTGAAAGGTAAGTTTTGAAGTAAAATTTAGAAGATCAGTGAATCTTACGTGGGTTTGATGCCTTTTTACAGCAAGGTTTATATTCTGAAAACTAAGACAGGAACTACTCCCTAAATGTTTAAGAGCCAGTTTCTATTGTTAAATACGGCAGGTATAATGACACAGAGTGGTTTTTTGTTGCTTCTCTAAATGCACGGGCACGTTGTATGGCATGACAAATAGAAAATGAGGTGACAGGATATTAACGGTGAAAAATGTTCCCAATGCAGAGGAAACGAGAAAAAGAAGCTTTTTCAATCTGACAACTGACCCAAAACACCTATCATAAAGTGCACACATCTTCTTAAATTTAAAAAAAATAAAATATGTATTGCTTTGAGTTGTCCTCACAGTCACCCTGTATGAATCATAAACGGCATGCCTTTGAGGGGCATGAGGAGGAGGAATAGTGGCTCAGAGAAATGAACATGGCTTTGTATAATCAAAAGAACCCCTAATACAGAAGGCTCCTGGTTCTCTCCACGAAATCTGTGCTACAAAACAAAATGCCTGGGATAGAAGAACATTCAGTAAATGAAGAAAAAAAAAAGACTAAATGGAAAAAAAAAGTGTAAGCTTGTGACATACTGACCAAAATCAAACCATAACCATTGCTTTTGGAGAAATATTTCAGAAATTAGCTGGAAGCTTTGTTGGTTAAACTAAGTCTGGTTGCTCAGTCCTATGATTTCTCAAAAAACATTGATTAATTTATCCATCTATTCATCTGAAGAATCTATATCCTTTCACAAAACTAAATCTTTAAATGGCACTGTTTCAGCCATGTAATTATCATGTAGTAAAAAATATTAACATGAGATATAAGGTAAGTTGATTTTGTTCATCGCTCTATTTTTGTCCAAGGAACTCTAATAAAAATGAAAGTAACACATTGGCTGATATTTTAGAAAACTCAATAAATCTACTAACACAACATCAGAACCTTTTCTTATATATCACACACACACACACACACACACACACACACACACACACAAAAACAAAGGAGTAACTTTCAAGAAATTTTAATCTAATCAAACCAGAGGGGATAATTCCAGATTTAAGAATATTGCTACCAGGCGATAGTTATCTGTAACAAAGTAATCAGACACAAAATAACCTGTTTTACAAGTAACCTGAAAGGCATCTCATTTGCATGAATCTTAAAATAAACATGTGCATTTACATAATAGCACTGTTTTCTGCCACTAAATTTTCAGTAAATATGTGACTGATAATATTCAGTCATTTTGGTTTCAAACTCACACCCATGAAACCCGGGGACATTTAAAGAAATCAAAGGGCATTAGAGGATCCGAAAGAAACTAAAAACAAAATAACAAATACCATGAGTATTTATGGCAGTGGGGGAGGGAAGTAAAATGAAAATTCAACATTGTTGCTTTGTGTAGCTATTAGTTTTCCATACTTGATTATACAAATGAATACAGATCTTTTAAGTAAGAAGACAGTTCATGAAAGCTAATGCAGTAATGACCACACCAGTTCCCAGGGAATCTAGTATTAATTAGTGAAGCTAATTAGTGAAGCTTAATTAGTGAAGCTAAAAGGGATAAAACCTGCCTACCAAAAGTTCCCAGAGCTTTGCAAAGGAGTTTTCAAGGGTGAAGTAGAGGAAGTAAAGAAAGAGGAGTAGGGAGCATTTCATATTATCATGTTTAATTTGGATTTAAGCATGTTGGTATGATTCTCAAATATGTGAGTATCCTGCTGAAGCACAGGATTATCCATCAGTTTCTAAAAATGCCAGGGAGAGAATGTGAAGAGCAGTAATTCCTCAAACTGAAATCCAGGTTTGATTTTCCACAAATTTATTATATGTGTATTGACTCATGCTTGGGGGAAAAATGTAAGTGGAGGATCAATTGATTTTAAAAGCAGAAGGCAGACAGCTCAACATTCTTAACTCTGTACAGCTCTTTGTAAATGAAATTAGATGCCAAGAGAAAGACAGAAGGTAGGACATCTTCAACTCTTGCTCATGAAATCCCTCTTTAGGTTCAACTAGGATCTTGCAGAAATGCAATTCATAACTGAAACTGAGAATGTCCAGATGACAGGCAGGGATACATCTGCACTAGGGCCACACCGAAGCTTATGGTCATCACATTTACAGGGAAGATGAAACAAGCCATATAATCCCGAAGCGAACAGAGCCTCAGGTCTGGAAGTGTTCTTAGAAATACTGTAGTCCGTTCTGGGGGTCCTAGACTCCTTGAGAAGCAGATGGAAATCAGGGATCTTTTTTCCTGGAAACATGTACAAAATTTCAGATACAGCTTCAAGAACTTCAAGGAACCACTCACATGGATCTCAGATGTTTTTCTAAGAAAGGCAGAGAGAAGCCAGGGACTTGAACCCGAGGCTACAAGTTCTTAGAATCATGATGAAGTGCTGAGTGAGAAAAGGCTTAGAAATCAATAAAAGGACAAACACTGGCAAGTGGAGGAAGGGAGAGTGCTGAGAAGATAGGCTTTTCGAGGGCCTCATTTTTTACTAAGTTTTTAAATCTACTATAGTTAACATAGTGTTATATTTATTTCTGGTGTACAACATATTGATTCAATAATTCTATACATTACTCACTGCTCCTCAAAATAAATTTACTCCTTAATTCTAATCACCTACTGCCCCCCCTTGCCTCCCCTCTAGTAACCGTCAGTTTATTCTCTATAGTTAAGAGTCTGGTTTAGGGGTTGTCTTTTTTCCCCTTTCTTTGTTTTGTTTCTTAAATTCCACATATGAGTGAAATCATATGGTACTTGTCCTTCTCTGACTGACTTATTTCACTTAGCATTATACTCTCTAGCTCCATCCATGTTGTTGCAAATGGCAAGATTCCATTTTTCTTTATAGATGAATAATATTCCATTGTAATATATATGTATACCACTTCTTTATCAATTCATCAGTTGACGGAGACTGGGTTGCTTCCATCATTTGGCTGTTATAAAGAATGCTGCAATAAACATAGGGTTGTATATATCCTTTTGAACTAGTATTTTCATATTCTTCGGTGTGATTACTAGATCACAAGGTAGTTCTATTTTTAGCTTTTTGAGGAACCTCCTTACTGGGTGGCTCAGTCATTCCACAGTGGCTGCACCAGTTTGGATTCCCACCAATGATGCACAAGAGTTCCTTTTTCTCCACATCCTCTTGTGTTTTTTATTTTAGCCATTCTGACAGGTGTGAGGTGATATCTCTGTAGTTCTGATTTGCATTTTCCCTGATGGTGAGTGATGCTGAGCATCTTTTCATGTGTCTGCTGGCCATCTGGATGTCTTCTTTGGAGAAATGTCTATTCATGTCTTCTGCCCATTTTTTAATTGGATTATTCATTTTTTGGGTGTTAAGTTGTATCAGTTCTTTAAATATTTTGGATACTAATCCTTTATTGAATATGTCATTTGCAAATACCTTCTCCCATTCTGTAGGTTGCCTTTTAGTTTTGTTGATTATTTACTTTGATATGCACAAGCTTTTTATTTTGATGACATCCCAATAGTTTATTTTTTACTTTGTTTCCTTTGCTTCAGGAGACATTATCTAAAAAGAAGTTGTGAAGTTGCTACCACCACTGTCAAACAGGTTACTGCCTGTGTTCTCCTCCAGGATTTTTATGGTTTCAGGTCTCACATTTAGGTTTTTAGTACATTTTCAGTTTATTTTTTGTGTATGGTGTAAGAAAGTGGTTCAGTTCATTCTTTTGCATGTAGCTGTCCCGTTTTCCCAAAACCATTTGTTGAAGAGACTTTTTCCCATTGCATATTCTTGCCCCTTTTGTCGAAGATTAACTGACCATATACTTTTGGGTTCATTTCTGGGCTTTCTATCTTGTTCCACTAATGTGTGTGTCTATTTTTATGCCAATACCATACTGTTTTGTTTGCTACAGCTTCGTAGTATACCTTAAAATCTGGGATCATGATACCTCCAGCTTTGTTTTTCTTTTTCAAGATTGTTTTGGCTAGGGGCGCCTGGGTGGCTCAGTCATTAAGCATCTGCCTTCAGCTCAGGTCATGATCCTGGTGTCCTGGGATCGAGCCCCGCATCAAGCTCCCTGCTCGGCAGGAAGCCTGCTTCTCCCTCTCCCACTACCCCTGCTTGTGTTCCCTCTCTCACTGTGTCTCTCTCTGTCAAATAAATAAAATCTTTAAAAAAAAGATCATTTTGGCTATTTAGGGTCTTTTGTGATTCCATATAAATTTTAGAATTGTTTGTTCTAGTTCTGTGAAAAATGCACTTGGTATTTTGATAGGGATTGCACTGAATCTGTAGATTGCTTTGGGTAGTACGGACATTTTAAAAATATTTGTTGTTCCAATCCATGAACATGGAATATCTTTCCATTTGCTTGCATTGTCTTCAATTTCTTTCATCAGTGTTTTATAGTTTTCAGAGTACAGATCTTTCACCTCTTTGGTTAGGTTTATTCCCAGGTATTTTATTATTTTTGGTGCAACTGTAAGGGGAACCTTCCTAATTTCTCTTTCTTTTGCTTATTAGTGTATAGAAATGCAATGGATTTCTATACATTGATTTTATATCCTGTGACCTTACTGAATTCTAGTAGTTTTTGGTAAAGTCTTTAGCGTTTTCCATATGTAGTATCATGTCATCTGCATATAGTGAAAGTTTTACCTCTTCCAAATCAGTAAATCTGGATGCCTTTTATTTCTTTTTGTTGTCTGATTGCTGTGGCTAGGACTTCTAGTACTATGTCAAATGTCAAATAAAAGTGGTGAGAGTGGACATTCTTGTCTTGTTCCTGACCTTGGAGGAAAAGCTCTGTTTTTTACCATTGAGCAGGATGTCTGCTGTGGGTTTTTCATGCACGACCTTTATTATGTTGAGGTATGTTCTCTCTAAACCTACATTGTTGAGGTTTTTATCATGAATGGATGTTGTACTTTGTCAAATACTTTTTCTGCATCTATTGAAATGATCATATGGTTTTTATACTTTCTCTTATTGATGTGATATATATCACATTAACTGATTTGCAAATATTGAACCATCCTTGTAACCCAGGAATAAGCCCCACTTGATCATGATGAATGATGTTTTTTTAAAATGTATTGTCGGATTCAGTTTGTTAGAATTTTGTTGAGGATTTTTGCATCTACGTTCCTCAGGGATACTGGTCTGTAGTTCTCTCTCTCTCTCTTTTTTAGTGTTTCTATCTGATTTTGGTATCAGGGTAATGCTGGCCTCATAGAGTGAATTTGGAAGTTTTCCTTTCTCTTCTATTTTTTAGAATACCTTGAGAAGAATAGGTATTAACTCTTCTTTAAATGTTTGGTAGAATTCACCTGTGAAGCCATCTGGTCCTGGACTTTGTTTATTGGAAGTTTTTTGATTACATTCAATTTCATTGCTGGTAATTTGTCTGTTCAAATTTTCTATTTCTTCTGATTCCATTTTGGGAGGTTATATGTTTCTAGAAATTTATCCAATTGTTCTAGATTGTCTAATTTCTTGGCATAAAATTTTTCATAATATTCCCTTACAATTCTTTGTATTTCTGTGGTGTGGTAGTTATTTCTCTTCTTTCGTTTCTGATTTTGTCTATTTGAGTCCTCTTTCTTTGTTTGTTTTATGAGTTTGGCTAAAAGTTTGTTTTGTTGATCTTTTCAAAGAATCAGCTCCTGGTTTTATTGATCTGTTCTACTGTGTGTGTGGTTTTTGTTTTGTTTTGTTTTGTTTCTACTTGATTTATTTCTGCTCTATTTTTATTATTTCCTTCCTTCTTCTACTGCTTTTGGGTTTTGTTTGTTGTTCCTTTTCTAGCTCCTTTAGGTGTATGGTTAGATAGTTTGAGATTTCTCTTGCTTCTTAAAGTAGGCCTACAGTGCTCTAAACTTCCCTCTTAGAACAGCTTTTGCTGCATCCCAAAGATTTTGGACTGTTGTGTTTTCATTTGTCTCCATGTATTTTTTTATTTCCTTTTTGATTTCTTGGTTGACCCATTCATTGTTTAGTAGCATGTTATTTAGCCTCCATGTATATGTCCTCTTTCCAGATTTATTCTTGTGGTTGATTTCTAGTTTCATAGCAGTGTGCTCAGAAAAGATGCACAGTGTGACTTCAATCTTTTTTGAATTTGTTGAGGCTTGTTTTGTGGCCTAATATGTGATCTCTTCTGGAGAATGTTCCATGTGCACTTGAAAAGAATGTGTATTCTACTGTTTTAGGATGGCATGTTCTGAATATATCTGTTAAATCCATCTGGTCCAGTGTGTGATTCAAAGCCACTGTTTCCTTCTTCATTTTCTGTTTGGATTATCTGTCCATTGATGTAAGTGGGGTGTTAAAGTTCCCTACTATTATTGTATTACTATCAATTACTTCCTCTATGTTTGTTACTAACTGCTTTAAGTATTTGTGTGCTCCTATGTTGGGTTCATACATATTTACAACTGTTACAACTTCTTGTTGGATTGTCTGTCCCCTTAATGATTATATGGTGTCATTCTTGGTCTCTTGTTATAGTCTTTGTTTTAAAATCATTTTATCTGATATAAGTATCAGTACCCTGGCTTTCTTTTCAAATCCATTTGCATGATAAATGCTTCCCCATCCCTTCACTTACAATGTGCATGTGTCTTTAGGTCTGAAATGATTCTCTTATAGGCAGCATATCGATAGGTCTTGTTTTTCTATTTAGTTACCCTTTGCCTTTTGATTGGAGCATTTAGTCCATTTATATTCAAAGTAGTTAATGATAGGTATGTATTATTGCCATTTTGTTACTTGCTTTGTGGTTGGCTTTCTTTAATGATAGACTTGGATCCCTTTCTCTTTATTTTTTTGCACATCTATTACTTGTTTTTGATTTCTGATTACCATTCGGTTTGCATATAACATGTTCTGTACATAGTATATTAAGTTGATGGTTACTTATGTTTGAACCCATCATTTACTCCTCTCTCCCCACACTAGGTATATGATGTCATACTTCACATCCTTTTATTGTGTGAGTGACTGATCTTTATGGATACAATTTTTCTTACTGTTTTTATGCTTCCTACTTCCCTTACTCTTGCTTGTGGTCTTTCCTTTCCATTCAAAGGGTCCCCTTTAACACTTCTTGTAGGGCTACTTTAGTGGTTATGAATTCCTTTACCTTTAGTTTGGGAAACTCTATCTCTCCTTCTATTCTGACTGATAGCTTTGCTGGATAGAATATTCTTGGTTTCAGATTTTTTCCTGTCAGCACTTTGAATACATCATGCCACTCCCTTCCATACAGGGCCATAGTTCTTACAGAAGCCAGTTCTAGGCTACGCTCACCTTTTTTTCTTCAGGAGAGTCCAATTTCTCTTAACAGTTATAGTAAGGAAATGTCTTCTACATCTGGCTGTCCCGGTGTCTGCTCGAATGCAGCCTGCTCAACATGGACTTATCTTCCCAAAAGCAATCTCCCTTTGAAGTCTGTTTGCTTTTCACTAGCACTACTATTATCCCAATCAGACTCAAAATCTCACATTTGTCTTCAATTCTCTTTTTCTTCTTCCATTTGAAACCTAGGAATCAAAAAGCAACCAAGTCCTGCCAATGATTCTGTCATGTCTACTGCACCCATTTATTGGGTTTCCTCTTTGTGATGGGCACTGGAGATACAAAGATAAGGAAGACACACCATGCTGCCAAAGAGCTCACTGTCAAGTGTCTCTTCCTTGATATTTTTATAGCTACCACTGATGTTCTAGATGTTCATCATTCTACAGTACCTTTCCACAGCCAGGCCCTGACTGCTCTGGCTTTCTTCAGTCTATTCACTCCCTCCTAAGACTCCAATTCACATAACATTTTTCTGACCAGATACATTCCCTGAAATGATAAATTCATCATGTAATACCCTTGCGAGGAATATCTCCACGGGGTTCTAGTATCTACAGGAAATCTGTTGTCTCTACTCAGATCATCAGAGCTCTGTGTGTCCCGGGCTCATCCCTGTCTACCTGCATGTCTTCCCTTTAACCCAAGTACCCTTCAGTACAGGTCCCCTGCTCCAGTGAGGCTGGTCCTGAAACTGACTAATGTTTACTCTGGGCCCCATCACCCCTCCCTTTCTACTCATCCTCCAAGTCACGGTTCAAGTCCTGTCTCTTTCCACAAAATGTTTCAAGAAATTTTATATCCCACACTGACTGTGCATTGATATATTACAGTATTTATATAAATCACTCATTTTGACACTAAATCATAAGTATTCATAGTTTTATTTTTTGTCTTTCCAAACACTACAATTTCTTTGAGGTTGGTAAGAAAACTTTGTGTTTTTCTTATGTACTTTCAGATGTCCATTCATTTGAAATATATTTACTGAAGTCCTACGTTTGTGCCCTGCACTATACCAGGCTGAGAGGGTCTACTGTGCTTTAATGTAGTAAAACCCTAAACAGATACTTGTTGATAAACAAAATTCATCCCCTCTGCTAGCAAGCGGCATATTTATTTAAGAAAAATAACTCTTAAAAGCTGTCTTATTTTTAGATCATGTGGCCAAAGAAGTCCCATAATTTCCCACTAGCCCCTCAGTGTCAACTGTTGGGAGTTTAAACAATCAGGCTGGAGGAGGATTTAGAATATACTCACTTGCTCATATTCGTCAGAATTTAATGCACCTTTTGTAATTCCTGTTAAAAGGATATGATCACCTTTTTAAGGATCACATTTTGCTCTTCTTCAACTTGGCATAAAATGTTCACATAAAGAAAATGGAGAATTTGCCATCTTTAATAACAGGAAATGTTTCTATACTGCCAGTTTTATAAATAAGCCAGAAACTCCCCAGATTTAGCCAGCTGTATTAGTAAAAATTTAGGAAAGTGGGCAGTTTATTATTATTTAATAGCACAGACTTCTCTTGAGGGTGTACCTAATTTAGTTTACAAATATGACCATAAAAAGAACATTCCAATATAATAAATATTCAAGTCAATAAATAAATGTCACCATGACTGTTCTCTTCCATGACAACAAACATTAAGTGCTATAGTCCCAGATGTTTACTTAAATTGGCCCTGGAGGGATAGATAGGCCATAGGTAATCATCATGGTTACTGATGTACTTTTTATACTGACATGGTACTAAGGAGAAAATGGCCATTCTCTCTGCATAATATCCATCTCTACGGCTTCTATGCAGCATAATTTGCAGCAGTGACTCTCAAGCAGCTTTGTATTTGAAGAGACTCCTGATTTTTATCACAAAAAAAAGGAAAGAAAAAAGGAAAAAAGAACTTTAAAGAGAATTTTTTTTTTTAATTGAACCAGACGCTGTGTAAAAATCTGCAGAGATCGTGTAAGGCTGAGCATGAGGTTACCTTCTTCAAGAAAGGATTTGCTTTTGCTTCTATCAGACATCTGGGCTTAGGGTAGATCTGAATCCAATTGAGGATGGAAATGATTCAAATCTGGGCTTCACTCATTGAGAGAACTCATCTTTTTTAGGGATTGCTGGAAGCTCTGCTCAGCCTCTCTGCCTGTCAGCCATGCTTTTGCATTCAGCAAGTTTCTTGTGAGAAAAAGCAGCCTCAAATGCAGGGCTCACCTTCCTTGGCTTCCTTCTTCTTCTGGATTTTAGTCCTGAAAATTTTCCATGCCTTGGTAGCTTGCCAGTGCCCTCAAACAGTGCACTTTGCTTAGTATACTTTGCTTATTTAGTATACTTTGTTTTCCTCGTATTATTTGCAGGAGGTCTGAGCTAAGGCGATTTCACAGCTGGAAGGAAAACCTCCTTTGGTGATTGGTGTCACCCTACTTTGGTGATTGGTGTCACTACTCATTACACTTTCTAGCTGATTATCTTGGACTGATCTTTAATAGCTCAATACTTCAATATCTCCCTCTTCCTCTTTTGTCTCTCCTGTGAATGTAGAAAAATCTCTCTAAACCACACTCTTTGGCCACTTGTTGACCCTGTGATCATTTAAGTTACAACTGCCCATGAACTTTCTACCCAGTCTCCTGGTCATGGGGATCTCTCAAGTCTAGTCTTGAGTAAGACTATGTCTTAGTCCATCTGAGCTGCCATAACAGAACAGTAACAACGGGGATTGTTACAAACAACAGTTTATTTTCACAGTTCTGCAGGCTGGGAAGTCCAAGATCAAGGTGCCGGCACATTAGTTGTCTGGTGAGAGGCCACTTTCTGGTTCTTAGATGGCCATCTCTTAACGTGTCCTCACATAGTGTAAGGGGCACAAGGACAGTCCGGGATGTCTTACAAGGTCATCAGTCCCATTCATGAGGGCTCAGCCCTCATAACCTACTTACCTCCCAAAGGCTCCATCTCTAAACACCATCCCATTAGGAATTAGGTTTTGAATTTATGACTTTTGAGGGGACACATTCTGTCTATATCAGATGATGTAGCATAAAATATCCTGAAAATTAAATACACAAGGATCCCTAACTGAAAGGTCAGTTAGGAACGATGCTTAATGGTATCCTACAGGAAGTCAACACATCCATGAGTCTACCCGACAGAAGGAAAATACCTACTTTGAGCTCTAACCCAGTCAGGAAGTTCCTCTTTCACTCACCAGGAGCTGGCCTGAACCCCTCTCAAATTGGCAGCAGAATTAAAAGGCAGCTGGTCCACTGACCGGAGCATAAAGTGACCAAAGGTGAGACAAGCAGAGCCACAGCACTGTGTAAATAAGAGCTGCCCTCCCACCGTAAAGAAAGACAAGGAGCAGATACTTCTTAGAGAATCTCCAGGGAAAGCAGGCTCTTTAAGAAGGTCTTCAAAAGACTTGAGGCTTAAAGTCTGAAAATCCGAACCAGTAAAGATAAAAATATATTTCCAGACTGTAACATCATAAAATAATTTGGCACTGGACAAAACACGTGTTGAATGCCTGGCAAAGAATGAGAATACGGGCCAAGAGAAGCAGAGCAGTGTGGACCACGCAAGCACAGAGACAACTGGCCTGCTGTACGATACGACTGGGAGGAAGGGGTCCCAGAGAAGTTTCCACGCACCCCTGCAGAACAGTGTTGGGACACAATTTCTTTCTGTCCAGGTGGGCTCCACATTATGCAAGGAGGGGACAACTCTGTAATTATCAACTGATAACCTGGTCTTGTCAGGTTGACGGCTCCTCCCCAGGTTACTAGCTGTAGCAACTCACACTTCTGAAGGTGGCTGGTGTTTAAGAGCTGACAAGAAACACTGGAAGGGAAAACACAGGAAGGAGCACAGTCTTTGTTTGGAAGCGATGGGACCTTGGATGACATTTTCCATGTTTTCCAAACGTTCCAGAATGCGATCATATTTTATTTACAAACTAAATAAATAGCAAATACAAATGGTATAAAGAAGCAGCAATACCCTCTAAAATTTCTTTTTTCAACTCAAGATTTTCTGTAGTGAATCCCAGTAACAGAATTAAGTTTCTATATAAGGGATGGGGAGGGAGCGCCATGTGCCTCAGGAGGGGGTCTGAGGATTAAGTCAATCTGATTGTCAGCTGGTCTCTTCTACTTTCCTTCAAACAACATGTTACTTCCCATACAAAGCAAATATACAAGACATTTTTCAATCTCATAATATTTATGAGGAAATTCTTTACCTAAAATTCTCATATTCTTCTTCTTGTCGTTTCCACGGACAGCTCTGTATATTTCTGATAATCTGAAGATAGTCACTCTCTAAATACCTAAAAGTCAAACGTCAATAAAATTAGAAAACAGAGATCCCACATATTGCTAAACACACATATAAATGTCCTAAAGGGCACTTTGAGAATCTGCTCATTTTAGCTCTCTAAATCTTTTCTGAAATAAGGTAATGTAGGAATGAGTTAATACCATACCCATTTCCAAACCGCTAGGAACATAAATTTGGAAAGAATTATTATGTTGATTTAGGAATGTGTAATTTGCATATATAAGTCAAGTCTAATATTACAGATAAATCATGACAGCACCTCAATTCACATTCATAGCTTATAGCCATTTCATTTTGCTATAACTCACTGACAAACGTATTTTATAGATGTTTACCATAAATATATAATTTATCATTTTTTATACTCTAAGTTGACTGATTTACCTTTGGAAATGTAGATAAAATTTCCCTAAAATAATCATCTTAAATTTTAACTCTGAATGGTACACTAAAAAAAAAAAAAAAAAACAGATTAAGTTAAGAGAGATGCTTATATATTGGCATAAAAAATCTATAGGCTCAGCAGTACAATTTTGCGGGATCCCAGTCCCCAGTAAATCTCCTTTTACCTGAAATTTCATCAGTAAGTATTAATTCCTTTAATCATAGAATAGCCTTTAGTCTTTAAGGGTTATTATTTCAAATGCAAGTACTGGGGCCCCTGGATGGCTTAGTTGGTTAAGCGTCTGCCTTCGGCTCAGGTCATGATCCCAGGGTCCTGAGATCAAGCCCTACATCGGGCTCCCTGCTCTGTGGGAAGCCTGCTTCTCCCTCTCCCTCTGCCCCACCCACCCCCTACAGCTTGTGCTTTCTCTCAAATAAATAAAATTTTTTAAAAAATTAAAAAATAATAAAGTGCAAGTACCCCTTTGTGTGAATAAAAAAAAAAAACCCTTAAATTTTCTTTCAATTAATATCTTAGTCATTAGTTGCCTACCACTTGAGATGAAGGCTCTGCACTAAGGAGATGGAGTATGTGCAGTGGGTAGGTGGAGAAGGGAGAGGGCCATGAAAAATCCTGTCAGAAACCACTCCCCCATCTCCAACCAGCAAAATGAAGAGCCTCCAAAGCTTCACTCTGAAAGAGCTATTTGTTATAGGTGGGGAAGGTCATCATCCAAGCAACTCCTCTCCCTCTGAAGTTTACCTATCTTTTGGTTATCTCTGTCTTCAATGTGCCACCACAAATAAAAAAAATATATATATATATTTTTTTCCCTTGGCTGCTGTTGGCCCAGCTAAGAAAATCTGAAAATCCTGAAAGACTGTTAATATACTAAAGGAGAAGCAAAGCAAAAAGCTATCACAGGAGAGGTTAAAAATAGTTGTACTTGTACACAGGCTTCCAACCTTAACAGATTTACCTCATTCCCATGGGTGCTAAGACTTGTCCGAGTGTGCCAAGGAGCCTGAGAAATCTATATCCTCTACCCCCAAAGCTTTATCTAAATGTGACACTTCCCAGCTGGAGTAAATATTACCTGTCTCCACATGGTAGGGGAAACCCAGAGACTCTGCAAGTATTAAGCTCAAAAAAAAGAAAAAGAAGAAAGGAAAGGAGAGGAGAGGAGAGGAGAGGAGAGGAAAGGAAGAAGGAAGGAAGGAAGGAACGAAGGAAGGATGGAAGGACGAAAGAAAGAGAAAGAAAGAGAATGCACATTCAGCAACCTACCCAAGGCTCTCTTAATTTCTGGCTCTTCAGCAGAGACATGACATGGTGCCTATGCTCTCATGTCTGGAGAGTCTTGTCTACCACCATGGCATGGTTTTTAGTCATTTCATCATATTCAAAACAGGACACTATATGTATCAGTATTTCTCAAAGTAACAAAAGAATTGCTATCTTGTAAGAAGGGAAAAATGAAGGGGGGGGAATCGGAGGGGGAGATAAACCATGAGAGACGATGGACTCTGAGAAACAAACTGAGGGTTCTAGAGGGGAGGGGGGTGGGGGGATGGGTTAGCCTGGTGATGGGTATTAAGGAGGGCACGTTCTGCATGGAGCACTGGGTGTTATACGCAAACAATGAATCATGGAACACTACATCAAAAACTAATGATGTAATGTATGGTGATTAACATAACATAATAAAATTAAAAAAAAACTAAAGATGTAATGTATAATGACTAACATAATAAAATTAAAAAAAGAATTGCTATCTCACAAAGCTGATTGAAAGAGAAAATGAAAAGAGAGAAGCCAAATACAAATATCTTCTCATTAAATCAATGAGAATTGCAACTGTATGTGAAGTCATCAAGATAAAGTATAACATAAAAAGTAGAGGAAGTATGAAATTACTATCCTCTCCTAAAAACTAAATGTGTCAGAGTTTGAAGTTTTTTTTAAATGCCATTTGTTGGGTGAAAAAGAAATTAAATTTCTCATGATGTACAGCTAAAATAGGTTAGTGTACTTGAAGACAGAGCAGTAGAAACTATTGAAAATGAGACATAAAAGGAAACAAAAGATTGAGTGGAAAAGTTACAATCACACAGCTCTGAGACAACCTTGGATGGCCTAATATATGGGAAATTATGACCGTAGAAAGCCAGAAAAGACAATTTTTTTTCCAAAAAATTATGGTGGCAAATTTTCCAAATGAGAACTATAAACCCACAGATCCAAAAAAAGCTCGACAAACTGAAAATACAAGAGACGTTTAAAAAAAAAACAAAACAAAAACACTAGAGGTGCCTGGGTGGTTCAATCAGTTAAGCACCCGACTTAGGATTTCTGTTTAGGTCATAATCTCAGGGTCAGGAGATTGAGCCCAGAGTAGAACTCCATGCTCAGTGGGGAGTCTGCTTGAGGATTTCTCTCTCTCTCCTTCTTCCTCTGCCCCGCCCCCACTTGTGCAAGTCTGCTCTCTAAATGCATAAATAAATAAATAAATCTTAAAAAAAAACTACACAAGACACACAATAATAAAATTTCTTTAAACCAGTGATAAAGAGAAAATCTTAAAAGTAGTTAGAGAAAAGACGGGTGCCTGGGTGGCTCAGTCAGTTAAGCATCTGCCTTCGGCTCAGGTCATGATCCCGTGGTCCTGGGATTGAGCTCCACGTAGGGCTCCCTGCTCAGGAGGCGTCTGCTTCTCCCTCTCCCTCTGCCCTCCCCTCCCCCCCTGCTCAAGTTCACTCTCTCTCTCAAATAAATAAATAATCTTTTTTAAAAAAGTAGTTAGAGAAAAGAAACATACATATATAGAAACAAACTAAGATTACAGCAGAGTTGTCAGAAACAATGCAAATCAGAAGGCATGGAACAATACCATTAAAATAAAGAACATCATTTAGGGGGATTGTCAACCTAGATTTCTACAGTCAGCAAACCTTTCAAAAAATGAGGGCAAAACAGGGACTTTTTCAGACATACAAAGGCTGAAAGAAATCATACCAGCAAACCTGCAGGAGAAGGAATGCTAACGGAGTCCTTCAGGCAGAAGAAAAAGGAAACCGGAATAACTCTGGCTTGATACAAAGTAACAAAGAACACTAGAAATGGTAAATATGTATATATTTACAAAAGACTTTTTCTTCTTTTTCTACATCTCTTTAAAAAATAATTGACGGTTTAAGGTAAATATAATAATAATATATTGGGGAGTTTATAACATATGTAGAAATCAATGCCTGACAACTATAGAACAAAGGCCAGAAAGGGGGATGATATAAATCACTTTGAAAGCAGATTGTGATGACAAAAAGATGTATGCAGTTGACCTTTAAATAACCCAGGGGTTAGTGTTCTTGACCCCCTGTGCAGTCAAAAATCCACAGATAACTTTTGACTGAAAAAATGTAATTACCAATAGTCTACTATTGACCAGAAAGAAGCCTTACCAATAACATAAACAGCCAATTAACACGTATTTTGTATGTTAATTTGTATGTATTATATATTGTATTCTTACAATAAGGTAAGCTAGAGAAAAGACAAAGTTATTCAGAAAATCATAAGGAAGAGAAAATACATTTATAGTACCATACTATAAAAACTCCATGTGTAAGTGGACCCATGCAGTTCAAACCTATTTTGTTTAAGGGAAAACTATACTGTTCACTAAAAGCAATCAGTAAAAACAAAGCCATGAAGAGTGAGGATGTAATCATAAAATACTCAACCAAAAGAATGCAGGAAAAGGGAAAGGAACAAAGAGCAGGCAAATAGAAAACAAACAACATGATGGTAGATTTAAACCCAACCATACGAATAATCCCATGAAATGTAAATAATGTAAACATACCAGTTAAAAGGCAGAGAATGTCATCTTGGATTTTAAATAAGCAAGAACCAATCACATATTATTTACAAAATGAGCATTTCATATAAGTAAATAGGTTAAAAGTAAAAAGGTGAGAAAAGATACACCATAGTAGAACTAATTAAAACAAAGCTGTTTTGTTTTAAAAATAAAGTTGATAAACTTATTGTCACATTGCTCAGGTGAAAAACAGACACACATGACCAAGATGAGACCCATGTTGGAGACTGCAGCACTAACGGTCCTACAGACATAAAAGTATAATAACTTTATGCCAAAAATTTGACAACTTAGACACAATGGACATATTTGTTGAAAGACACAAACTACAAAAGCTCTCTCAAGAAGAAAGAGAGGTCAGAATCAGAGGGAGATGTAAGTAACCACAGAAAAGTGTTCAGAGAGATGCAACATTGCTAGCTTTGAAGGTGGAGTTAAAATAGAGAACAGTTCCAGTTCAAGATGGTGACAGAGAAAGATCCTGAACTCATCTCGCACAAAGAGTCTACAGCTACATATGCAACAATTTCCTCTTAAAACAAAAAAATACAAAACTAAATGTTGGCTGAGTAACAACTACACATTGTGGGGCACCTGGGTGACTCAGTCAGTTGGGTGTCTGCCTTCAGCTAGGGTCATGATTCCAGGGGATCGAGCCTTGCATCAGGCTCCCTGCTCAGTGGGAAGCCCGCTTCTCCCTCTGCCCCTCCCCTTGCTCGTGCTTTCTCTCTCTCTCTCTCTAATAGATGGATGGAATCTTTAAAACAACAACAATACACATTGAGGGAAACCACGTCAAAGTAGGTAGGAAAGGCTGGGATGCAACCTCACCATAAACCCCATTCCCAAAGCAGTGACCCACAACTAGCAACTAGCTAGCAATGAACTCAAAACCCAGAGATTCTCCCTGAGGAGCAAAGGGTTTGAATCCCATGTTGTGCATTTCACCTTTAAGACATCCCCTTGACAGATGAGCCCTCAAAACACCTAACTTTAAAAACCAGTGGGGCTCACGTCCCAAGACCCAAAAAATGGAAGCAATCTGAGAAACTGCTCTTCAAGTGCTTGTGTGCTTGAACTCACCCACCCCAGGATCCAGCTCAATGGCAGCTGATTGCCCCAGACTTAAAGTGAAGGAGGCTCACCTACTTATATAAAAGCACTAGGCCAAGGAGGCAGGCATCTAATTTAACACACACATCTAGGAGCCTACAGGACCATTCTCCAGGGATGGAGATTGATACATGCCATCTTCATGCTCCTTCTGCTGTGCTCCAGAGCAGCAGTATATCCCAGAAGGAGCTTTCATACACCTGGTGCCCTGATTTCTGCCGCCGCCACCTTGACTACCCAGCTCTAGAAGCCAGGGAAGCTTACAGTCCTGGTTCCATGGGACTGTAACAACAAGTGTCAGCCAGAAAGGAGCTCATATCCCTGCCTGGCACCCCAATGCTTGTGACTGCTGTTAGGGGATACCTCTACATGACCTGGCTCTGGTGACCAGTGGGGTCACTCATGGATCCCACAGGACTGTAACCAACAGAAAAAGAACTCGTAAGCAGTGACTATCCTCAGGACGCAGCAAGAGGCAACAGGCCCAGGAACTTGGACTTTAGTGAAGGAGACCTATTAGCTAATCATCATAACTGTGGCCTGAGAGGCAGGCTTCTAACTGAACATGCAGCTGGGGGCTGACTACAATCCTTTCCAGAGTCCTTGAGGGGAGGTACTGTCTTCACACCCAGACTTTGCTGTGCTCCAGAGTGCCAGCATCTTTTGGAGGGAATTTTCCATGTCTGGTACCCTGGTTAATATGGCTGGTACCCCTGGTATTTGTGGCTGCCACTCAGGTGACACCTCTTGATCACCTGATTCTGGTGGCTGGCAGGGCTTAGGCTTAAAGTCCCACAGGACTGTATATATTGGTACACTTTAAAAAGATGATGCCTGAGGTTCTGGCCTCCAGTGAGAATCTAGGTGTTGAGATCCTCCCCTTTGGGATACTGACAAGTACTGGCACATACTTAACTACTGGAGGTGATGAAAACTATAACAGTCTGCTTGGACAAGACAACGGTTTGAGATACAATGAAGAGCTGGGGCAGGGTTGAGTCACAAGGTTCATATCCTACACAAGGCCACTCCTTTAAGACTGGGCAAGGTGGCTGTTTCATCTACTTTACAGAAACCAACAGAGTCAAGCAAAACTAAGAAACAGAGGAATGTGTTCCACATGAAAGAAGAACAAAACCTCAGAAAAAAATCTTAATGAAATGGAGCTAAGTAATTTACATGATAAAGAGTTGAAAGTAATGTGTCATAAAGATGCTCAAAGAACTGGGGAAATGAATGGATAGTCATAGCAAGAACTTCAAAAAAGAGAGAAAATATAAGAAAGTCCTAAGTGGAAGTCATGGAGCTGTAGAATATAATAACTGGACAGAACAATATACTAGATGGGTTCCACAGTAGACTAGATGAAGCAGAAGAAAGGATCATCCAACTCAGAGACAGGCAGTGGAACTCACCCAATCAGAGCAGCAAAAAGAATAAAGGATAAAAAAAAGAAAAGAAAAGTGAACACAGCTTAAGGGAATGATGCAACAACATCAAATGGACTACCGTTCATATCATTTGGCTCCCAGAAGGAAAAGAGAGAAAGGGGCAGAAAAAAATATTGGTTAGAAACTTATTATTCAAAAAAATAATGACTAAAAACTTCCCTAACCCAGGCAACAAAACAAATATACAGATCCAAGATGCCTGGAGACTTCCAAAAAAGAGGAACCTAACGAAATCCATATTGAGACATATTATAATTAAAGTGTCAAAAGTTAAAGACAAGGAAAGAATATTAAAAGCAGCAAGAAAATAATTTTTATGTACAAGGGAACCCACGTAAGACTATAAGCAGAATTTTTAGCATAAACTTTGCAGACCAGAAGAAGGTGGCATGATATAAAGTGCTGAAAGACAAAGAACTTCCAACCAAGAGTATTCTATCCAGAAAAGTTATCGTTCAAACTTGAAAAAAAGAGTTTTACAGAAAAGCAAAAGTTAAAGAAGTTCACCACCATTAAATCAGTGTTAAAAGAAATGTTAGAGGGATTAAACATCGAAAAAAGAAGCATGAATTAGTAACAAGAACAAATATTAATAAATCTCACTGGAAAGGTAAATATAGAGTAAAGATAGTAGATTAATCACTTATGAAGCTAGTATGAAAGTTAAAGGAGAAAAAAAACTATGATTACAATAATTAAAGGATATATAATATAAAAGAAAGATGTAAAATGTCCATGAGGAACATAAGATATGGAGGGGGGAGAATAACAATATTGAGCTTTATAATAGGATAAAACTTAAGTTGTTATCAATTTAAGTTAGTCTTCTGGATGTAAGTTTTTATATATAAGCCTCATGGTAACCATAAAGCAAAAATCTACAGTAAATGTACAAAAGAGAAAGAATTAAAGCATATCACTAAAGAAAGTCATCAAACCACAAAGGAAGAGAGCAAAAGAAACAGAGAGAAACTATTAAAAACCGCCAGAAAATAATGAACAAAATGGCAATAAGTACATACTTTAAATGTAAATGGAATAAATTCTCTAATTAAAAGACACAGAGTGGCTGAATGTATAAAAAAACAAGAGGTATCTATATGTTGTCTACAAAAGACTCACTTTAGAGGTAAGGAACCACACAGACTGAAAGTGAAAGGGATGGAAAAACAGACTGAAAGTGAAAGGGATGGAAAAAGGTATTCCATGCAAATGTAAACCAAAAGGAAGGTGGAATAGCTTATATCAGACAAAGGGGGCTTTAAAACAAAGACTGTAGTAAGAGACAAACAAGAGCACTGAATAATAATAAAGGGGTGAATCCAAAAGAAGATAAAACATTTCTAAATATTTATACAACCAACATAGAAGCACCTGAATATATAAAGCAAATATTAACATACCTAATGGGAGAAATAAACAGCAATACAATAATAGTAAGGGACTTTAATAATGGATAGATCATCCAGATAGAAAATCATCAAGGAAACATAAGCATTAAATAACACATTAGACCAGACGGTTTTAACAGAAATTTACAGAACATTCCATCCCAAAGTAGCAGATTATACATTCTTCTCAAGTACATTTAGAACATTTTCCAAGATACATAATGCTAGGCCGGAAAACAAGTCCTAATAGATTTGATTTCTTCTTTGACCCATTGGTTGTTCAAGTAGCATACTGATTAATATTCACGTATCTGTGAATTTTCCAGGTTTCTTCATGTAATTAATATCAAGTTTTATACTATCATGGTCAGAAAAGATACTTAGTATGATCAAATTTTTTAAATTGTTAAACCAGTGGTAGCTTGAAATTGGCCAAGGTTGGAGTGTTTACACCACAGGCATTGGCAAATGTGACAAATCAGGGCTTCCTCTCCCTTGAGCAAGTTGTTGAAGTTGTATACTTCACCGCAATTAGACAACCTGTTGGCCCGGCTCAAAACTTTTCACTCCCTCCCCACCCCAGTTTGAGGTTTACTGAGGCCTGTTGAGAAGGCCAAATGAGATTTTGCTGTCACATCTTTTTTTTTTTTTTTTTTTAAGATTTTGTTTATTTGAGAGAGAGAGATACACAGCAAGAGAGAGAACACAAGCAGGGGGAGTGGGAGAGGGAGAAGCAGGCTTCCCGCAGAGCGGGGAGCCAGATGTGGGGCTTGATCCCAAGACCCTGGGATTATGACCTAAGCCTAAGGCAGACACTTAATGACTGAGCCACCCAGGTGCCACCACACACCTCACTCTTTAAGCAAGACTGATCCACAATGGTCCCAAGCTTCAGGGAAACAAAACTATCACATTCAATCAAATAGCAACTGTTATCTTGGAAATTAAAGTTGATTTTATCCCCACCAAGATTTTGAGCAAATTCTTATGAAAGAAAAAATACATTATACTTTTACTTTGAATTCCTTGAAAAACAGAGTTTGTGTCATTTTGAAATCATTCTTGCCTTTCTATCAAGCTTAAGTTAGAACATTAAAATTACCATCCATTGCCAATTAGGATAAAGGTGCATTATAAAATACACAGGGCCTTTAAAACATTTTTGTTTTAGTGACATACATCCTCCAACAAATTGTAGCTGGCTCCAATTTAACTTAATATTGAAAGATGTCAATCATAATGTATCTAATTTTACTAGGAAGTTAGCTGCATAGAAAGGCTTCTGACTTTATAGTCACTGATATTTAAAACTAAATAAACACATTATAGCAGACCTACTTATTACAAAGGAAATGTTCCCAGCCATTTTATAATCAGAAGACAGTACTCAAGCTATTTACTTCCTGAGGTTGCTGTGTTTAGGGAATCTTTTGCATGTTGACTCTAGAAATGAAGCATCATCGTCTAACATTACAAAGGGAAGACTAAAGAATAAGGAATATGAAAAGAAGCATTTTTTTCTACATACTTGCTCTTTCCTACTGAAGAACAAATCACCAACCAGATTTTTTAGAAAATTAAAATTACCATTACGATTTATAAAATGGGAGCAGGGCTGGAGCAGAAAACCATCTGAGAAGGTAAAAATCACACGTATGCCACAAGTGTGGGCTAACTTATGAGAGAAATGCGTCTCTGTAAACCTTTCTTGTTAAGTAAAATGCTCTAAATCACATCATACTTTCTGCAAATTTACATTTATACTTGGTTTTCAGTTACAAAGGATAGCCCCCACTCTTGAAAGATAACTGTCTCTATGATATTACTCCATTTTAATGGATGGCACAACTAAAAAATTCTGAGAAGATGAACAGCTTGCTCAATATTGTATTGTAAGTGGATGAGCTAAGAATTAAACACATGACTTTTGATTCACAGTCTGGGTCTCTTTCCAATGTATCACACTGCATCTCATCTATTTTCATAATGAAGTTGAAATTAATCCCGTCAGAAACATTTGCTGGTCCCAGGACATACAATAAATCATACTAAATAATGCAGCAAGTTATTTTCCAAAGAATAAATAATGTCTATTTAAATCATTATCAATAACACTCGAAATAAAATACAAATTATAAATAACATTTGAAATGACACTGAGTAAATATATTAAAATTGAAAATATTCTAGAAACTTCTCTTTGGAGATAAAGACCCACATGCTATGATTAGTTTTATCTCAGTTAAGATATAAATAGGGCTTCTTAAAAGCCCTATATAACTTCCGGTTAATTCATGTAATCATTAAATACTTATTGGGTACTTATTAGACACCTAGAAGTTATCTTGAAGATATTCATCTATTAATCCCATTTAAGCTGCTGAGATACTGATTTAGTTTCCTATAACATCACTTCATTGTGAAAGCCAACCTTTTTGTCTGTGGAAATGCGTGGGGAAACCCCAATAATATTAAGTCAGTAGGTTTCTTCTTTTTTTTTTAGGAATTTATTTATTTATTTTAGAGATAGAGAAAAAGAGTGCACATGCAAGTAGGGATAGGGACAGAGGGAGAGAGTGAATCTCAAGCAGACTCCTCACCGTGCAGGGAGCCCAACGCATGAAACCCCTGATTTCATGACCCTGAAATCATGACCTGAGTTGAAATCAAGAGTCAGTCACTTAACCGACTGGCCACCCAGGCGCCCCCTAAGTCAGTAGAGGTTTCTAAGTGGTGTTCCGTATAGATCAGTTTTTTGTAGCTAGTTTCTACCAAACCCTTGAAGAGCTCAGGTCTACAAGAAACCAAATGCTGCAAATAAGTATAATGCTATAAGATTTTCAGTTAAAACAGCTAATCATTTTTACAGGGCAAAACTTTTTAAAGAAATGGATGATGAATGTATGACAGCTAACAAAAAAAGTATACAGAAGGTAGATTGAGTTGAGCTATGAATAATACAGATATATTGTAATGACATTTGATCCACTAAAGGTAGAAGAATTCAATTTACATTGTTTTCAACTCTACATGATAGTAGCTTCAGTTTAGAATGCTGTGGCTATTGTCAATTGGCATAGGAGAAAGGGATCTTAAACTTTTACTTTCTCCATACACTCCATACACAGCCAAGTTAAATATTCTAAAAAGCCTCCAGAATTAATTCCTAAAAATGCCAATGTTCTTCTTCACGGCTCCAGTGAAATCTCCAAACTGCCATATGTGAAAAAGTCAGATAGGAACACTTTCTCTGCCCTAGGCAATTAACTTTTGGAGTTTTGATATTAATTACATGTGTAAGACACATGCTTAGGAAAGCCTGCAACAGTGACTGACGTTAGACAACCAAGAGGGAATGGGGTGTCTATTTACAAAGGGGTGGGGCGTGGCATAGGAAAAGGGACTCAGATTGGTGAAGCCCACTCTAAGGCCAGCAACAGGGATGGAGTAGGAAAGCTGTCACCACCCAAAGTCTATAGGCTGCCCGGAAAGCGCTGTAGCTGGAGGTACAGAAGAGGACCACTGGACAAAGGTGATGGCCTTTGATAGAGGATGTGTCATCTCTAAACCAAGCCCACAGAGAGCAACTGAAAGAACAAACACTCCAAATTTTCTCTCCTCCCACTTTCCACTCTCCTGCCAGTGATTTGCATAGACTAATCCTAACCAGAAGCCAAAGGTTATGAGAGTCCAACTAATGTAGCCCAAGGAAGTCAGCCTTGTGGAGCATGCAGCAAGAATAAAAAAGAGTAGCGAGTAGATCTGGAAGGTTAAAAAGGAATTTTATAGCACGAACGAAAATTCATTCATGATGTTATTTTCAGAATTATTTTGGGGTATGTGAATTTACTTTGTTACTCTAGTTTGATATAATGCCCAAATCAAGCAGTACCTCATAGAAAAACAAAAACCATAATTTTCAGTACCTCCTTTATGAACATCTGCAACATGCAAACACAGCACCAGGACAGAAAGAATGAATAAACAAAGAAGGAAACTGCTCTTTAAGATTTTCCTATTTCCTCTCAAAACAAAATCACAAGACTTTTGAAGATGAAAAAATGATGATCTACTTTCCAAGTTCATAGAAAGAAATCTCCAGACATATACGGGAATTGCCAAAGATGAAAAAAACAGTTCAGTGACTTTATACGACCAATTTTTGAACTAGAATTCCATATATTGCAAGGGATCTAAGAGAACCAATAAATTCAGTGTCTCCATCTCTTAAGAGTTCCATTCTATAGTTAGAGTGAGTTACAACAGTGAGGGAGCTAACATGGATAGTATACCTGGTAAGATTTTTAAGCCATATATGAATGACTATTAACATTTTGCCTTTAAATTCTTCTGACTCACATAAGCAACCACCCTGTGTCTAGTATATATCTCTACAGCACTACTTTTATTTTCATATATTTACTCAGTAAATACCTATAGGGAATCTCCTATCCGTGAGGTACTGTTCTGGGACCAATAATACAATAGTGAACAAAATAAGATAGTTTTTAAAAAATCTATGTTCTCAGGAAATTTATATTGTAATAGGGGATGACAGACAATAAACCAAATGTATGAGCTGAATTATGTTCCCCATAATCCATATGTTGAAACCCTAACACCCAGTACCTTAGAATTGGATTGTATTTGGAAATAAAGCCTTTACATGGGGGATTAAATTAAAACGAGGCCATTAGGGTGGCCCTAACCCAATCTGACTGGTGTTCTTACCACAAAAGGAAAGTTGTATATACAGAGAGACACCAGGAATGGGGCGTGCATAGCAAAAAGACCACATGAGGACACAGCAAGAAGGTAATTGTCTGCTAGCCAGGGAGAGAGGCCTTAGGAAAAAACCAAACCTACTGACACCTTGATCTTGGACTTCCAGCCTCCAGAACTGTGCAAAAATTCATTTCTGTTGTAAACTGAAGCCCCAGTCTATGGCAACTTGTTACGGCAGCCCTAGCAAACTAACACAACAAATAACATGTAAATTAATAGCATGTTGAAGAACTATGTACTTGGTACCATGAGGAAAAATACTGCAGGAAAGGAGGGAAAGTGTGTGAAACAGGGTTGCAGTTTAGGTAGGTAAGAGTTGGGCAAAGACTTCAAGAAGTGATAAGGGAAGCCATGCACGTACATGGGTTGGAAATAGGAAGAACATTCTAGGCAAAGGGAATGACAAGTGCAAAGGCCAGAGGGAAAGGCAGGCATGGTATGTTTGAGGAACAAGATGTACAGGGTGGCTGGAAATCACCCATGAGTCATGCAGGAATCCACTTATGGGTGGCAAGAGATGAGGTCAGAAAGGTAACAAGAAATCTGATGGTAGAGGCCTTTCTATTCAAAGTATGGACCTCAGACTAGCAGTACTGGCATTACATGGTTAAGATTGTTAGAAATGCAGAATCTCAGGCCCTATCCCAGACCTACAGAATCAGAATATATTTTAAAATAAAATCCACAGGGCACCTGGGTGGCTCAGTTCATTAAGCGACTGCCTTCCGCTCGGGTCATGATCCCGGAATCCTGGGATCGAGTCCCACATCGGGCTCTTGGCTCAGTAGGGAGCCTGCTTCTCCCTCTGACCCTCTCCCCCCTCATGCTGTTTCTCTCTCTCTCTCTCTCTACTAAATAAATAAAGTCTTAAAAAAAGTTAAAAAAAAAATAAAATCCACAAGTGATTTGTAGGCACATTAAAATTTTTAACAGCTTTATGGAGGTACACAGTTGACCCCTGAACAACACAGGTTTGAACTGTGCAGGTCCACCTATACATGGACTTTTTTTCAATACAGAACAATACGGTAAGTGTATTTTCTCTTTCTTATGATTTCTTAACATTTTCTTTTGTCTAGCTTATTGTATTGTAAGAATACAGTATATTAAATATATAACATATAATATATGTGTTAACCAACTGTTTATGGCATCAGTAAAGCTTCTGGTCAATGGTAGTCTATTAGTAGCTAAGTTTTGGGGGAATCAAAAGTTATGCATGGATTTTCAACTGCACAGGGAGGGGGATCAGTGCTCCTAATCCCATGTTGTTCAAGGGTCAACTGTAATTCATATACCATATAATTCACCTACTTAAAGGGTACAAACCATTGGTTTTTAAAGAATATTCACAGATACATACAACCATCACTACAGTCAATTTTAGAACATACTATCACCTCAAAATGAAATTTGGTACACTCTGGTTATCACCCCCAGCAACTCATAAATTTTTATATACTGTGTCTTTATTTTCATTCATCTTGAAGTATTTTCTGATTTTGCTTTATATTACTTTGTGGACCCAGTGCATAGTTAGGAGAATTATCTAATTTCCACATATTTATGAGTTTCTCTCAAATTTTTCCTGAATATTGATTTCAAATTTCATTACAGTGTAGTCAGAAAACATACTTTGTATTAATTCTATCCTTTTAAATTTATTTTAGGTTTTATAGCCTAGCATATGATTTATCCTGGAGAATATTTTGTATTGAGAAGAATGTACATTCTGTTGTTGTTGGGTGGTGTATTCAACAGAAGTTTGTTAGGTCTCATTTGGTGTACAGTGTCATTCAAGTCTTCCATTTCTTGTTGATATTCTGTCTGGTTGTTCTACTGACTATTAAAAATAGGGAAAATAGGGTACTGAAGTCACCAATTATTATTGAACTGTTTATTTCTCCCTTTATTTCTGTCAGTTTTTGCTCTGTGTATTTTGGTGCTCTGTTATTAAGTTTATAATTATTAAATCTTCCCACTGAATTGCTCTTTTTAGGATTATAGTCCTCTTTATTGCTATTAATATTTTTTCTTTTAAAAGTCTATTTTGTCTGATATCAGTTTAGCCACTCCAGCTTTCTTGTGGCTGCTCTTTGCATGCTTTATATTTCTTCATCCTTTTACTTTCAATCTATTTGTAAATTTGAATCCAAAGTATATCTTCTGTAGATAGTACATGGTTGAATCCTATTTTTTAATCTGGTCTGATAATCTCTGCCTTTTGATTACATGATTTAACCCATTTATACTTAATGTTATTGTTGATATAGTTAGACTTACCGCTGTCATTTAACTCTTCGTTTTTATGTTTCATGTATTTTCTGTTCCTCTACTTCTTCTTTATAGCATTCTTCTGCCTTAAGTGAATATTTTATAAAATAATGTTTTAATAAGTTTTATCTTTTAGTGGTTGTTCTAGGGCTTACCATACACATCTTACCTTGTCAGAATCAGCTTCCAATTTATACTACCTTAACTGCACTGATATATAAAATATTAATTATAGTTTATAGCTCTATTCCCTTTCCCCACCTTTTGTGGAAATTTTGTTATAAAATATTACATTTATTCATGTTATAAACCCACCTGCACATTGTTATAATTATTACTTTACCATCTGTTGTCATTTCCTTGGCCCAATAACAGCTTTGTTCCCCCTGACCTCCTTTGTGCTGTTATTGGCAAATATAATACATATCTGTGTGAGAACTGCTTTTAAGGGCCTTGAAGGCTGCTGTAATAATTTTGCCCTTAATGCTGAGTGAAATGGGAAGACACTGGGGTAGAGAAGTGACTTGATTGGACTTATATTTTAAAAAGGTTTCTTCTGTATACTCTGTTGAGAAAAGCCTCTTAGAGAGCGAGCAGGAGACCAATTAAGATATGTTTGCCATAATCCAGGAGTGGAATAAAGATGGCTTGGACCAGGGTGGAATTGGCAGAATTAGTAAGAAATGATCAGCTTCTACAAATGATTTGAAGGTAGCCAATGATATTTAATGACAGATAATGAGAGGACTTGAGAATAACTCTGAGCATTTAGGCCTGAGCACTGGAAGAACAGACCTAGCATTAACTGAAGTTGAGAAAAGTGCTGGAGTACAAAGTATTTCCCTTTGGGAGAAAGTCCAGGAGATCCTGCAAGATGTCTAAGGTTTGAAATACCTTACAGACATCTCAGGGACGTGTTGACTGGGCAAAGGAACATTCAAATCTGGGAAGAGGTTCAGACAGGAAATATAAACTTGGAAATCATCAGTATGTACATGGCATTTAAACCCAAGAGACTAAATATGGTCTTTGAGGATTGAGCATGAAGAGAAATGAGGCCTAAGGACTGAGTTCTGGGGCACTCCAGTGTCAAAAGTGAGAGGAGATGAGGAATCCGCAAAGAAGAATGAGAAGCCAGTGTATTCTGACTTTCTTAATATGTCTGACTTTCTTAATATACTGTGAGCTGCTATTATCATCATGTTTCTTGTGCAAGAGTTCTCAACCACACATCCTTTGAAAATGTTCACCTCTAGGTTGAGAGAAACTGTCACTGTACCTGTCCAGTGCTGAGCACAAAGAAGCTGTTGTGTGTTTCTGAAACTGAAATTTAATATGTGATTAGAACACAGAAACACCCAAAGGTTTCAGATATTAATTCTGAACTATGCCAATAATTAACCATCAGCCATGCTCTTACCAAGAGAAGCCAGACTGACTCCAAACTTGCAATTAGGGTACCTGCTGTGCAAGATAATGCCACATTAACACTATTTACATTTCAGAAGCTTAAGTAAAGTAAGTATCAAAAATTGAAGAAAGTGTATAGTATTTTCGAGATGGATTGCTTTTGAGGAGCTGCTTATTATAAAGTCAAATGTTTTATATTATAAAGTCTTATATTTGAGACTGTTAATCCTGCTCTCATTAAGAGTAGTACCATAGGGTACTGAAAACAAAGTAGTCAAAATTTCATCCAAATCCTAGTTCTGCCATTTGTAACTGTCTGATGTGCTATAAGCCCTTCAAACCCTCTGGGCTCATTTTTTTCACTTGTGTAATTAGAATAATGTAACCTACTCTGAAAAAATAAACTGCAAGGACTATGGATGCATTTAAATTACCCTGCATATAGAAGGCTCACAAAAGTCGTAGTTGTTAAATTATCACTGTTTAATAACTTTGGCAATAACAATAGTCATTATGATAAAATATAATCATGCAAAGGATTATGAATTGAATAGTATATTAGTTATCTGTGGACATATAAGAAGTTACTCCTAAACTTACTGACTTAAAAAAATAATCAACATTTATTATTAAACAGTTTCTGAAGATCAGGAATTCATCAGCAGCTTAGCTGAGTGGTTTTGGCCCAGCAGTCCTCATTTAAGCTGCAAAGTCAAGAGGTTGGTCAGGGCTGAAGGATCTACCTCTAAGAAAGCTCACCTCACATGACTGACAAGCTGGGGCTAGCTGTTGGCAGACCTTAGTTCCTTGACACGTGGACCTCTCCATATCCTCAAGACACAGTAGCTGGCTTCCCCCAGAGCAAACAATCTTAGATGGTAAGGCAGAACTATCAAATTCTTTCATGACCTGTCCTTGAAAGTCAGACTCTGTTACTTCTGCTGTACTGTTACACTGTTAACTGGTTACACAGGGCAGCCCCCTTCAGTGAGGTAGGGGAAAGTGTGTGGATACCAAGAGACCATCGCTGGGCACCATCTTGGGAGTTTGGCTACTGTAAATAGTAAATAAACTACACTTTTAACATTACCTGCTATATTTTTGAAAATGTTGGACAAAAGTAATAGATTTGCTTTCTTTCTCCGACCACCTCTAAAACTAGAAATAATTTCAATTAGTTAATAACCTTAAATAAGTTTGATTATTTTTATTGTCATTGTCTATTAAAGGTTCCTTTCAAATGACTAGTTATTTGAGCAAGTATAATGAAGGCTTCTGATGTGAATACGTAATCAACATTGTAGCATAACTAGAAAGTCAGCATTTTAATTTTCCTCTGAGGGCAAATTCAGCTTTGTTTCCACTGGTAAATACTTACAATAAAACAACACACTATTTCAACCTTCAGCATGGCAAAAAAGATTTACTAAGCAACTCTTACCAAGTATTAATTAAGGAATTCAGATCAGGATTATGCTAATTATTTTCCAGCATCAACACCCCCCATCCACACACACAATCTTTTATTTTCCCACCCTTTCATTAACTGGTTGCCTAACATTAAACAAGTAATTGTCCCACTGTTTAATCTTTAAACCGAGACAATAGATTTTGTAGAGAAATAAAAGTCATACATGTTTTTGGTAAGAACAGAAAAAAGTATATGGATTTGAAGAATCTGAGACTATTCCCTCAATTTCTTAAACTGTATGATTGTTATTTCTTATATACTCTCTGAGGTACAGAATGATGGTTAAATCACCTTTTAATAGACCTGGCCTAATTGTTTGGCCTAAATGTAAAAAAAGTTTCACAGACTTCTTTCAAAGCCGTGATATTAGCTCATCTGCCCCAACTTTAAATCTTATGTCAACAAACAGAGCACTGCTTTAGTTACCAAGAGAAATTTCCTAAGATATTAAAAATGTACCATGTTGGTACAAATGGCTGTTTTGTGTTAACTTCTTTCTGATCTTCATACCAACGAAAGAAAAAAGTGCTAGATTTTGGAGCCCTTAAATCTGATCTAAAAAGGCAAGTTAAAGGGTCAGAGGTGAAAAGACAAATAAAAGTGTGTGTATCATTTTAAGAAGCAATGAAAGCACCACAGATTTAAAGCTGAGCAGAAACCAGTCATACATACATCATCCTATGCCAAGAAAATCTTGCACATGACCAAAAATCATCTTTCCTGTTAGACAACATGAAACTTAGGAATACTTGCTTTGTTAGTAAACTGTCAAGTGATATGCTCACATTCGGGTTTTTTGAGGTTTGATCTACCATAATTTTTACCTCTTCTTTTCAAACTGCAATTCAGGTCATGTTGTACTCTCCAAGGTAATAAATAGTGAAGAACATCCTGGGCCAGTCTTCAACTCACTTTGCCATTCACCCTGCAAAACGGTGCTTTCTAACTAGCATCTTTATGGTGCCCCATTGAGATGATACCTTTCAGAAAATTCTCTTGTTGTCAGTTATTTTAAATGGTACTGTATGATATAGCTCATCAAACGTACACACTCACCATGCTTAGCCTATGCAAGGAAGTGTTGTTCCAAATCTTAATTCTGAGAGTTTGAATCTTACCCCCAAAAAAGCTCTGAATGAAAGTGAATATTTCATGCCTCTGATGGCACAGGAAGTTGCAAGGCAATGGCTTACATTCAGTTCCTGAAAAGATCTCTAAATCTCTCCTTTCAATAGAGACATTATATAAACTACTCAAGTTCAAGAGATGTAAGAGACTGCTGTTGTTTTTTTAAAAAATCTTTTCTTCTAACTTTAAGAAACACCTTAGAGGCCAAGAGCCAAGAGAATGATGAGAATAATAGAGCCATTTAATATATATGTGGCAGAAACATCTGGTTGACCACCATGGATTGGTATTTCCTTTCTACAGCATATAACTGGTGCTGCAAGCAGGTTCCCAGCCAGGTAATACAGACCTGATGCCTACCATGTACCAACACCACTCATGGGTCAAAACTAGTTGCATGACCTCAAACATGGAGGTGGGCCCAGTTCCAGCCGATAAGATGTTACTAGATGTGATGTCTGTCCCCTCCAAGTCATGGATACTTTCTCCATAGCATCTTCTTCAACAGCAAGCCTGGGATCATCTATTGAAGATGGCTACATCATAAGATGGAAGGAGCCAGAATCCCTGAGTCAGTACTCAAAGGAAAAGTTGCCTGATCAAGAAGGAGTACCTACATTGAACACTGTATAAAAAAGAATAAAATTTTGTGTTGCAGTGTTGCGTTTTTGGGAGGTTTTGTTAGAACAGTTCATCTACCCTAACTGAAAAACCCAGAGAAATATTCAAGGGAAAAGGATGAGGTAAGGAAAAATGGAAAAACAGAGATTCAAATTAAGAGAAAGAGAAAAATAACGTTGGTTTCAAAAGGAGATGAAGTTATGGATCTATGGCTAATTTTTTCAGAGCTAGAAATTAAAGGTGGTAGACAAAATATATTTCTTCGAAGACCTAAGAGATATATTTATTTATTCATTCATTCATTCATTCATTCATTCACCAAATATTCACTGAGCAACTATTTTGTGCTGAGGCCTGTGATAGGCACTAGAGACAAAACTGTGAACAAGCTCTCTGGAGCTTTCTTTTTTTTATTGAGGTATAAATGACATACAATATTATGTCAGTTTCAGGTGTACAACATAGCAATTCAACACTTGTATACACTGAGAAATGATCACTACAATAAGTCGAGATATCATCTATCACCAAAGTTAATATATTATCTACCGTATTCCCCATACCATACACTATACCCTGTGTCTTATTTATTTTATAACTGAAACTTTGTACTTCTTGACCCCTTCACCCATTTCAACCTAACCCCCCCTCCCCTCTGACAACCGCCAATCTGTTCTCTACATCTATGTCTCTGGGTTTTCTTCTGTTTTGTTTTTCATACATAAGTGAAATCATGTGATATTTGTCTATTTCTGACTTATTTTGGAGCATAATACCCTCAAGGCCCATCCATGTTGTTGCAAATGGCAACGTTTCATTCCTTTTTATGTCTGTGTAGTATCCAGTGTGAGTATGTGTGCACACATATGGGTGTCTGTGTGTGTGTGTAGCACACTTTATCCATTCACCCACTGATGGACACTTAGGTTGTTTCCATGTCTTGCCTACTAGAAATAATGCTGTGAAGTACATAGGGGTGCATGTATCTTTTAGAATTAGTGTTTTCATTTTCTTCAGATACATACCCAATAGTGTAACTGCTCAATCATATGGTAGTTCTATTTTGCATTTTTTGAGGAATCTCCATACTGTTTTCTACAGCTGCTGGATCAATATACGTTCCCACCAATGGTGCCCAAAGGTTCCCTTTTCTACATATGTGGCCAAAGCTTCTTTCTTGTCTTTTTGATAATAGCCATTCTGACAGGTGTAACGTGGTATCTCACTGTGGCTTTGATTTGCATTTTTCTGATTAGTGATGTTGAGCATCTTTTCCTATACCTATTAGCCATCTAGAAGTTTTTTTTTGGAAAAATGTCTATTCAGATCCTGACCATTTTTAAATTGGATTTTCTTTTTGTTATTGAGCAGCATGAATTCTTTATCTACTTTGGATATCAACCCTTAGTGGATATATGATTTGCAAATATCTTCTCCTGTTCAACAGGTTGCCTTTTTATTTTGATGAGGACTTCCTCTGCTACACAGAAGCTTAATGTAGCCCCATCTGTTCATTGTTGCTTTTGTTTTTGTTGCTTTTATAGAGTCAGATTCAAAAAAACATTGCCAAGACTAATTTCAAAGAGCTACCACTTGTTTTCCTGTAGCAGTTTTGTGGTTTCGGGTCTTATATTCAAAACTTCAATCCATTTGAGTCCATTTTTGTGTGTGATGTAAGATAGTATCCAGCTTCATTCTTGTGTGTAAGCTGTCCAGTTTTCTCAACACCATTTGTTGAAGAGACAGTCCTTTCCCCATTGTATATTCTTGCCTTCTTTGTGGAAATTGGTTGACTACATATACATGGATTTATTTCTGGGCTCTCTATTCTATTCCATTGATCTATATGTCTGTTTTTATGCCAAAATCACAATATTTTAATTACTAAAGCTCTGTAGTATAGTTTGAAATCAGGGAGCATGATACCTCTGGCTTTATTCTTTCCCTAGATTGTTTTGGCTATTTGTGGTCTTTTGTACTTCCATATAAATTCTAGAATTATTTGTTCTAGTTCTGTGAAAAATGCCACTGGAACTTTGATAAAGATTATGACGAATCTATACTTTGAGTAGTATGGACATTTTAAATATTAACTTCCAATTCAGGGATACAAAATATCTTCCCACTTATTTTTGTCTTCTTCAATTTCTTTCATCAATGTCTTATAGTTTTCAGAATATAGGTCATTCACCTCCGTAGTTAAATTCATTTATATGTATTTCACTCTTTTTGGTGCAATTGTAAATGGGATTGTTTTCTTGGTATCTCCTTCTGATTGTTCATTATTAGTGTATAGAAACACAACAGATTTTTGTGTATTAATCTTGTATCCTGCAACTTTACTGGATTTATTTATTAGTTCTAATAGTTTTTTGGTGAAGTCCTTAGGGTTTTCTATATATAGTATCATGTCATCTGCAAACAGTGACTGTTTTAATGACCTCTTCCTTCCAATTTAGATGCCTTCTATTTCTTTTTCTTGCCTAACTGCTGTGGCTAAAACTCCCAAGACTACGCTGAATAGAATTGGGGAGAGTGGGCATCCTTGTCTTATTACTGATCTTAGAGGAAAAGCTTTCAGGCTTTCACTCTTGAGTATGATAATAGCTGTGGGCTTGTCATATATGGCCTTTATTATGTTGAGGTATATTTTCTCTATATCCTCTCTGCTATGAGTTTTTAACATAAATGGACGTTGAATTTTGTCAAAAGCTTTTCTCATATTTATTGAGATATCATGTGATTTTTATTGTTCATTTTGTTAATGTAGTGTATCACATTGGTTGATTTGCAGATAATTGAACAATTCTTGCATCCCTGGAATAAATCCCACTTGATCATGGTGTATAATCCTCTTAATGTATTTCTGAATTTGGTTTGCTAGTATTTTTTTGAAGATTTTTGCATCCAAGTTCATCAGGAATATTGCCTGTAATTTTCTTTCTTCTGTTTTGGGGCTGTCCTTGCCTGGTCTGGCATTAAGGTCTCATAAAATGAGTTTGGAAGTGTTCCCTCCTCTTCAATTTTTTGGAAGAGTCCAAAAAGAATAGGTATTAAATCTTCTTTAAATGTTTGGTAGAATTCACCCAGTGAAGCTGTCTGGCCCTGGACTTTGTTGCAAGGTTTTTGTTTACCGATCCCATCCCCTTACTAGTGATTGGTGTATGCAGATCTTCTATTTTTCTCATCATGCACTCTTGGAAGACTGTAAGCTTCTAGGAATTTAGCTATTTCTTCTAGATTGTCCTGTTTGTTGGCATATAACCTTTCACAGTAGTCTCAAAATCCTGTGTATTTCTATGGTATCAGTTGTAACTTCTCTTTAATTTCTGATCTTATTAGAGCCTTCTCTCTTTGTTCTTGATGAGACTAGCTAAAGGCTTGTCTTTTTTTATCTTTTCAAAGAACCAGCTCGGTTTCATTGATCTTTTCTGTCTTTTTAGTCTCTGTTTCATTTGCTTCCAGTTTGATCTTTAATCATTTCAATCCTTCTATTAAATTTGGGCTTCATTTTTTCTTCTTTTTCTAGCTCCTTTACATATAAAGTTCAATTATTTATTTGAGATTTCTCTTGTTTCTTGAGGTAGGCTTATGAACGTCCCCCTTAGAACCACTTTTGTTGCATCCCATAGGATTTTGTATGTCATAATTCTGTTTTTATTTGATTCTAGGTATTTTTAAAATCTCTCCTCTGATTTCTTCTATGACCCAATAGTTGTTTAGTAACATGATGATCTCCATGTATTTGTAGTTTTTGCAGTTTTCTTCTTGTTAATTGATTCCTAGTTTCATACCACTGTGGTCAAAAAAGATGCTTGATATTATTTCAGTCTTCTTGAGTTTATTGAGACTTGTTTTGTGTCCTAATATGTAATTTACCCTGAAGAATGCTCCCGGTGCATCTGAGAAGAATCTGTATATTGCTGGTTTTGGATGGGATGTTCTGTATATATCTAAGTTCATTTAGTGTAATGTGTCATTTAAGGCCACTGTTTTCTTATTGATTTTCTGTCTGGATGATCTATCCACTGATGTACATGGGGTGCTAACGTCCCATATTAGTATTGTATTACTGTCAATTTCTCCATTTAGGTCTGTTAATATTTGCTTTATATATTTTGGTGCTCCTATGTTGGGTGTACATATATATTTATGTATGTTATATCTTGCTGCATTGACCCCTTTAGCATTATATAGTGCCTCTCTATGTTTTTTAATACAGCCTTTGTTGTAAAGTCTACTTTGTCTGATATGAATATAGTTATACCAGATTTCTTTTCATTTCTATTTGCATGAAATATATTTTCCATCCCTTCCTTTTAAGTTTACCTGTGGCCTTCCTTCTAAAGTGAGTCTCTTATAGGCACTATATACATGTGTCTTTTCCTTTTTTTATCCCTTCGGCCACTCTACGTCTTTTGATTGGTGATTTTAAACCATTTACATTTAAAGTAAATATTGGTAGGTTGTACTTACTGTCATTTTGTTCATTGTTTTCTGGTTGTTTTTGTGGTTCCTCTCTGTTCCTTTCTTCTTCTCTTTCTCTCTTCCCCTGTGGTTTGATGACTTTCTTTAGTGTTACATTTAAATTCCTTTCTCATTTTCTTTTATATATTTACCATAATTTTTGCTTTGCGATCACCATTAGGTTCATATATATCTCATATATATGTTATATATATAACATCTTATGTATGTATCATCTTATGTGTGTGTTTTAAAGTTGACAGCAGCTTAAATTTGAACACATTCTAAAACTCTACACATTTACTCCATGACCACCATGTTTTATGTTTTTGATGTCACATTTTACTTTTTTTATTTTATGTATCCCTTAACTAATTATTGGAGTTTGAATTTTTACTACGTTTGTCTTTTAACCTTCATAGTAGTTTTTTAAGTGATTAACCCACTACCTTCACTGTATATTTACTTTTTCCAGTGAGATTTTTACTTTCATGTTTTCTTGTTATTAATTAGTGCCATTTCTTTTCAGCTTAAAAAAGTCCCTTTAATGGGGCGCCCGGGTGGCTCAGTTGGTTAAGTGACTGCCTTTGGCTCAGGTCATGATCCTGGAGTCTCAGGATCAAGTCCCACATTGGGCTCCCTGTTCAGCGGGGAGTCTGCTTCTCCCTCTGACCCTGCCCCTTCTCGTGCTCTCTCATTCTCTAATAAATAAATACAATCTTTAAAAAAAAGTCCCTTTAACATTTCTTACAAGGCTGCTTTAATAGTAGTAGGCCTTTAGCTTCTGTGTTCTAGAAAGCTCTACCTCTCCTTCAATTCTGAATGATAACCTTGTTAGGTAGAGTATTCTTGGTTGGAAGATTTTTTTCCTTTCAGCACTTTGAATATGTCCTGCCACTCCCTTCTGGCCCAGCATAATTTCTGCTGAGAAATCTGTTGATAGCCTTATGGGGTTTCCCTTGTATGTAACAATGGGAAATTGCTTTTCTCTTGCTTCCTTTAAGATTTTTCTCTTTAACTTTTGACATTTAATTATAATGTGTCTTGGTGTGGATCTCTTTGGACTCATCTTATTTTGTAATTTCTGGGTTCTTAAACCTGGATGTCTGTTTCCTTCACCAGGTTAGGAAAATTATCAGCCATTATTTCTTCAAATAAGTATTCTGCCCCTTTCTCTCTCTCTCTTCTCCTTCTGGGACCCGTATAATGTAAATGCTATTCCACTGGATGTTGTCTCATAGGTCTCTTAAGTTTTCTTCATTTCTTTCTGCTGCTCTGTTGGGGTGAACTCCATTGCTGATCCATTCTTCTGCTTCATTCCTCTACTGTTGAACCCCTCTAGTGTATTTTTCAGTTCAGTTATTATATTTTTCAGCTCCGAGACTACTGTTTGGTACTTTCTCATATTTTCAGACTCTTTGTTAGACTTCTCACTGTGTTTGTCCCAAGTTCAGTAAGAAACTTTATGACCATGACTTTGAGTTCTTTACCAGGTAAATTACTTATCTGTATATCATTAAGGTCTTTTCTGAGGTTTTGTCTTATTCATTCATTAGGAACATACTTCTTTGTTTCCTCAGTTTGCTTGACTGTGTGTGTTTGTTTCTGTGTATTAGATGAAGCAACTACCTCTCTGTCTTAAGAAGTGGCCTTGTGTAGGTGATGAACATTCTTGTTTGACCTTGTCCTAGCTCCTGGTTTTCTCTTGAGCCTTTGTGATTGTCTAACCCACACGCTTTATTCTTGATATGTCCCTGTCTTTAAGAGTGTGCCAAGAACTGTGAATGTTCCAAGGGGAGGAATCTCATTTAGCACTACTTTCAGGCTGACTGGAAAACAGGCCCTCAGGCAGCAGCTTCTAAAGTATGCAAATATATACACCCCTATAGGGCCACAACCATAATCTCTGCTGGCCTCCAGACCAGGGGCTCCAGAGGTGTCCTGTGGACACGAGTGCAAAAACTGGGGCTCCAGACAAGCGCATAACCTCTTCTATGGGAGGTCTCATCAAGCTGTAGTGAGGCCAGGGTGGTGCACAAGGATAGTGTCTCCCTGCTTACATTCCCTGGGAGTACCTCCTCAGCATCCAGATGTGTGGGAAATCGAAAGCCTGTCCCTCAGGCTGAAGCTCCAGGCTAAGTAAATAGGCCTGTTTCAGAGGAAGACAGGTTGTGTTTCAGTCTGCTGTCTGTGAACTGCCCTGGGTGTAGTGGCCTGCCAATAACGGTTCTTTGAATTGTTACCTTTCCAGGACATTTAGGAACTCCAGCCCCCTTGGCTACCTTGACCAGGCAATCAAAGGGTGTTCCCTATGTGGACTGCACATGCCCACTGGACAGCTAGTGCTGGGGGTGGGCATACTCACTGACTTCAGAAAGGCAGCAGGAAAATGTTTTGACAACGTGTGCCCACAAGTTTCAGAAATAGTGGGACAGTGCCTTGTCTGTGAGTGCATGCTAGCTTTTGGCTGGGTGCAGGAGAATATGGTGGCCACTCACGCTCACCTGCTCCAGCCAGGGAACAGGAGAGTACTGCAACCACCTACACTCTCCGGCTTCAGCAAGGCAATGGGATAGGGCCACGTCCATGGAGCTCATAGTCTTAGACATAAAGAATTGTGATCCCAGAACCCTAGCCTGCTGTCCTCCAAATGGCAATGGTTTAATTTTCTTTTATTTAAAAATGTACTAAAGACCGGGGCGCCTGGGTGGCTCAGTTGGTTAAGCCACTGCCTTCGGCTCAGGTCATGATCCTGGAGTCCCAGGATCGAGTCCCGCATCGGGCTCCCTGCTCGGCAGGGAGTCTGCTTCTCCCTCTGACCCTCTCCCCTCTCATGTGCTCTCTCTCTCTTTCTCTCAAATAAATAAATAAAATCTTTAAAAATAAATAAATAAATAAATAAATAAATAAAATAAAAATGTACTAAAGACCAAAGGAAAAAAAGAGCAGTTTCCCTCCACTCTAACTGTGTCTTCCTAGATACTATTTTAGCAAACCGAAAGGGACAAATTGGCTGAAGAAAGAGAAAATTCTAAGTCTTTACCAGACCATGACAAAAACAGAGCTAAATAATTATTTCTAAGAAAATGAAATTACTTTTTATCACCACATACTGAATGGCTTTCCCGACCATCCCCTGTAAGTCTGTAAGAGCACTGAGTCGCAGAACACACAACTCCTGACAATAGACTATACAACTGAAAAAATTAATCTCCTGTGTGCAAAATAACACTTTCATAACAATGGACAATTCATGCTTGCTCTCTCTAGACCTTTGCAAACAGAATACCAGCGCAGGCTAATTATGTGAGCTAGTTGAAAATTGTGTGCATAATGGAAATGCAACCCCCTAAAGAAGAGCCAAGAAGAGGTCTCAGCACCAAATCCAAAACAACAGAAAAAAAGTGCGAGAGCAAACATGAGGGCATAGGCACAGACATTCTCATTAGCACACGGCAGCTAACCATTTTTGTTGATGCCTGTAATAAAGTTGTTAAATTCTGTCCTTGGGGGGAAAAAAAAAAAGACTTTCCACGATTAAAGAATTCTCTCCCATGCTGACTCAAGGGCTTTGCTCCAAAGTACAGCTATGGATCATCCTTACATTGAAGACTTTTGTCACTTCGGGGAGCAAAAGCAGTTCATGTCAGGGAGAACGCTGAAGGCAACTTTCACGTGCGGAGTCTCACGTCAGGCAAGGAGTCCCACCAGCTTGTCACAGGGTATGGTGGAGCAAGGACCAATTTTGCCAAGTTTTATTTTTCACACGTCATTGTGCCATGTCTGATACAGGGAACCTGCAGTAGGTTTGGGATTCGAGATCCCTGGGGAAAGTTTCTGAGAAAGACCTGTAGCCCCCACACCCAACAAACAAAACATCAGCTACCCCATGATCAAAATAGATGTGTTGCACCATCTGTAATGTGTGAACTACTTTAAGTCCACCCCAAAGTTCAATGAACTTATCATGCAAGGAGAGACGCATTTGCAAGAGTTTCTTCTAGCCAATCTATGGTAAGCACGGGTCCTGGCAGGAATGATACCCCACTCAGTTGTGTCTTTTAAGAAGCGCTTCACAAAGGAACTTTTTCAAAAGGCCTGGGCTGGATGTAGTGGAATCCAAGTTCAATGTCAGGGGACTGTTAACAGCTTATTCCTGAGCTGAAGGGTCCAGGGAGAGAATGAAGGCAGAGGGAAGGAGAGAAAGAGATGCCGAACAAAAGTCATGACCTTCATTTAAGATGCAGCACTTTCCTTTGGTCAAGGAGGTAGTTAACGTACAGCACCAGCACAAAGAAAGATCCTTTGCCTTCCCCCTCATTCTGTTCTCCTTCTGGTGTTCCCCTCTGGCTCAAATCCAAACAAAACTAGATGACAAAAGAGCAAGGAGTGTACTGATGAAGGCCTCGGGGGTCAACATTCCAGGGCAAGGCAAGGCACAGACTAAACTGTAGCGAAGGGAGAGAAGTAGATCAGGTGTGGTGGACGGAAGGCACACAGCACGGTGGATTTCTCTGACAAGCATAAGGGTCCTTCAGTTGGAATTTAAGGAAAAGAAAACCAAAATTTTATTAGGGCTATCCTTTTGTAATAAACTGGGCTAACATACAAGATTGGATGGTCAAACCAGATGAACTCAAATCAGAGATCGTACTCAATATCAGGCTTCCCTAATAATTTCAAGGAGCCAGGCAGTCAAGAGGCTCAGACAAAGCAGAGGTGCCCAGGACGTCAGGGGTGGTCACCCTGGTACTGTCTTCCCGCACTGGACATGCATCTCTGGCCCAGAATAGCAGCTGAGGTCTCCAAGTGAGAGCCGTGGGGTTCCTTACACAGTAGAAACCTTTATACTATAAGACGTTTCCCTTTTATGCCCCAAAAGTTGGATAATCTATGTGCTCCTCTCTGGGGAGACCCGCCTCGCAGATCCTGGGTTACAAGGTCTGAGTATAATTCATACTAAATGCAACTCAGCTTAGTTCCTTTGAGGAAGATGACAGGTGTAATCACAGCCCCCCCGCCCCGCCCCGGCCTACACGCACACCCTTCGTCCAGCACTGTCAGACTCCACTCTCCCAGGTAAGTCAAGGCAGTACCACTCCCATCCAGGGGCTCTTCCATGTGTCAAGCCTGGAGCTTTTCGATTTCCCTCGCTAGTATGAAGAAGATGGTACAGGGATCACTCTAAAATACAGGATTGGAAGCTGGTGGGGGGCGGGGAGTGGAAGATGAGCCACAGCTAGAACTAGGGGTGAATCTGCTACCCTTCCAGAATTATAAGCGATTCAGTACAAGTGTACATTTTTCTAGGATAGCATCGAGAATGCTTCCAGGCTCCTCAAAAAGACTAAAGGCCTATAAAAGTCTAGCCAGTAAAACTACACGGAGTTTTCAGTGAATGCGGATCCAAGGACAGATAAACTGAGTCCCTACGGGTCCTGGTCTGCACTGTGCACCCCTCCTCTACCCTCCTCACCACAGAAAGCTTCTCAGAGCCCAAGGTGAAACCTGAGCGTGAACACAGTCTCATTTTCCAAAAGGTTTCAAAGTAAAATATTTTGAATACAAAACACTTCTTTTAAAAATGAAATTAAATGTAGTAAGTAGAACTGACCTTTTTAGTTTGCTAGATAAAGTCTGAAAGCCGTCTTGCAGTCTGTTGCATGTTTCTGTCAGCTGGAGCGACTTCTCAAACAGGTATGTGCTGTTCCATGAAAGAGATTTTAAAAAGATTGATTCAAAATGAGAGGTATAAGATAACGTTAACAACATTCAGATTTAATTGATAAAGCGTGCCCAAATGAAGTCTGATTTTCATTCTATTATTGGATTTCTCCATGGAAAAGGAAATTGATATTTTCACCTCTGACAGGTCTAAATTAAAAAAAAAAAACAAAAAAAAAAACAGTTTGCACCGTAAAGTCAAACAGGAAAGAACTCTCGATGGAAGACTTCGTATTTTCAGGTTTTCATATTCTGTTAGTATTTACAGTGAACACATCACTGAACAGGTGTAATCATTCCATACGTAAGCGCTTCATTTTTAAGAGATGCTGTCTCTGGCAGGAAGCATGCAGACCCAAGAGATCAATACGTCTCTCCAAAAAGAAAGCAAGATAAATCCGGCCCTTGATTATTATAACAGCTATGATATAAGAGCTTGTTGCTGTTGTTTCATGAACTTGGAAAACTGGAGTTGGAAAGAAACCAAATTAAAAAGCAAGTTAAGGAAATGGATCATGGAGTCGGGCAGCCTCCTGAGCCTCAAAGACACACATGGGCTTCTTCATCCCACTCCAGACATGAGCTTCCACATCTCAAGTGTGACCTCATACTGCTATTGTTGTGATATATACATGATAGAGAAAACAATGTGAAGCACCTGGCCCCTTGGCTGACACCACAAATCCTCAAAACAATATCCACTGTCACTTTCCTTAGACTCCAAAAATATGCATATAATCTTGACTTAACGTTAAATGCATTTATTTAATCATCCTGAAGGTATTTGCTGAGAACCTAGTATGGGCTAGGGGTCAGGCCCAGGATGCTTAGGAAAATCAAACAGACACAGGGTCCTTTCCCTGGTGAAGCATGCAGTCTGGTGGGGGAGAAAGCTATTCCTCAAACAAAGAACCATGCAAATGAATACAGAATGATGAACTGTGATTGGGATCATTAAAACAGCAGCGGGTGCCACAGCGGAGTGTATAACAGGGAGACCTCTGCAACCTGAGGGGGCCTCTGAGCCAGTGTTGTGAAGGTCAGAGACCGCAAAGATAATCTGAGGGAGCTAGGTGAACTTTGGGAATTGGGGGAAGGTCCCAGGCAGAGGAAAAAGCAGGTGCAAAGGCCCCAGGAGGGGGGCAGCCCAGAGTGTCTGAGGAACTAAAAGAAGGAGTAGCAAGTAGGGGTCTGAGCACACCGGCCTGCTAAAGCATGTCGAGAATCCATCCTAATAACAAGGGGAAGCAGGAGAGTCATGTGACCCTTATGTACATTTGAAGAGCTTCACTTTGCTGAGAAATGAAATGAAGCGAGGCAGGGCTGCTGAAAAGGTGGGCTGGTTAGGAGAGAGATGAAGGCAGTGTGTTTTCCCAGCCAGGCGATAATGGAACATGATGTGACAACAACACACCGTCGGCAGGTGCTTTACAGAACAGGGTCTGCGCCCTGCTTGGGAGACGCCCCCTGCACAGCTGGCTGGCTTTCCTGGGCAGCTGCGCTCCCTGCAATTTAGGGATCCAGACAGCTTCGGTCTCGCGGCACCTTCGTTCCGACAACCTGCTTCCGTACCTGCCTGGTAGGAGAAGAAGGCGCGGGAAAGCACGACCCTCTATCTGCGTGCGTCAGCCCAGCCAGAACCAGGCACAGGCCCAACCCGATTGCAAAGTGGGAGTCAGAAGCTGACAGACAGTGAGATCTGTTCTGCAGGTAAGACTGACAGGACTTCGTAATAAATTAGGTATAGGAAGCGAGGGAGCAAGAGGTGCGAAGGTAAAGACAGACACAAGACAGCTTCGTAATTAGTCCTCCGATACTTCTCAGACACGCTTTCTAAAAGCACTGTCCATGGAGCACCTATAGGCTCACAAAAATCCCTCTTTATCCTGATTGGATTGCTCACAAAAATCCCTCTTTATCCTGATTGGATTGTTCCCCTCCCTCCTCACCCTCTCCTTCCTCCTTCTGCCTCCTCTGCCTTCAGGCCTGACCTTCTGTGCTTTCTGAATATATTGTTGTACCTTCCAAGGATTTGTTTATTTCTAATTCGCTTTGTGTTTTATTCAGGCAGCACCATTAATGAAGTGAATTACCAAGCCGACGGTGCTTTGAATTATGATGGCTTTGCAATACTGAATTGTGCAACTGTGGCAAGCAGGTACCAATAGGATTCAGTGTCCCACAACTTTCCTGAAATTGGAGAGTATCTTTGTTAATAAAAAGTCAGAACTGTTTTGCCCAACTGAAGTCACAGAAGATCCACGGAAAGCAAATGAGAGTAACTGCTGTAAAGTGAAGATGAGAGCCTGAAGTCATGGGGAAAAACAGGGTCTGAGGTTTCAGCAGGGCCAGCCTTTAGAGTTTCCTTTTTAAAAATCTTTACTCGATAAAGTAGTTAAAGGGATGCTATAGATTGAATGTTTATGCCCCCGTAGAATCTGTATGTTGAAATTCTGACCTCCAAAGTGATGGCATGAGGAGGTGGGATGCTTGGGAGGTAATGAAGACACGACCGGGGGGTGGGGCGGGGGAGGGAGGTTCATGAATGAAATTAGTGCCCTTATAAAATCGGCCTGAGAGTCCCCACCCCCTTCTGCTGTGTGAGTTTACCAAGAGAGAGGGCCTCCTCTGAGGAAGTGGGCCCACACCCAATCTGATGGTACCATGATCTTGGACTTCCAGCCTCCAGAACAGAGAAATGCACTTATGGTTGTTTGTAAACCGCTTGATCTCCGGTATTCTGTTCTAGCAGGGGCCGAACGGACTAAGACAAGGGGGTACACAGGATGTATACAAAAACACTTAGCACACAGAAGTCCCCAAACCCGTGTTAGGTTTTTATTCCCCTAACGTGTCATAGTATTCCTTCCTCAAACCAGTCACGGTCATTAACACAGGGGTCCGAAACTTGTCCCACCCCTAGAAGCTACTTCACCATGAAAGGCGACAGAAAAAGAAGCCCCTCGGCTTCTCTTTGCTTTCTGTTTCTCTCCCGTCTCCTTTCATTCAGAGTCTTCATACTTTTCTTCCTTTTGTCTAATGTCCTTAAAACCTGCCAAGGAAAATAGTAAGATACTCACACGCAGAATCCGTAAACTTCAGATGTTTTTCTGCATTAGGCATCTGATCAATGTAGACCATTTCACTGCCCTCCAGGGAAGTCTCTCCATTCATGCTGTTTTCAACTGTGTTTGTTATTCAAAGTGACAGACGTACACCTTAACAATGTAACTGCTATGTTTTTTAATAAGTCTTTTTCTTTTTAGATTATTTATTTATTTGTCAGAGAGAGAGAGAGCACAAGCAGGGGGAGTGGCAGACAGAGGCAGAGGGAGAAGCAGGCTCCCCACTGAGCAGGGAGCCCGATGTGGGACTCGATCTCAGGACTCTGGGATCATGACCTGAGCCTAAGGCAGATGCTTAACTGACTGAGCCACCCAGGCGCCCCTGTAACAGCCATGTTTTTAAATGCTTGAATACCTGAGACCTTGAGAGACACCAGGAGTCCTGGGGGACACAGAGAGCATTAGTCCTTGGGGGGAGAAGGTGAGATGGCTTGGTGAGGTTAGCTCATCAGACCTCTGTGCTGTGCAAGTAAGTGAGAATTGGATGTTGCTTGGATCTGAGTGCTCTCGGAGGACCACAAGGGAGTTACTTGCTCTTGGAAGAGAAAAAGAAGAAACCCTGTCAGTTCTGATTTGAGAGAAGACATGACCTGTGGATAGATCCTATTTAAGAAGCTGGCACTCACCGCTGATGAAGACGTTCGAGTCCTCCCTAACTTCTGATTTGGGGACATCTCCTAGACAGGTCAAAAGAGAGAAAGTAGGAAATAACGAAGGTGCAAGTAGGAATTCTAAAGACCCGGAGTTAGAGGCAAGCTGGTGGAACAAGAGATTGCCACCAGGCAAGCGTGGGCTGATTTGTAACCCAGAAGGATTCTTGGGGATCAGTTGCAATGGCTCATCTGAAAGGACCAGGGGGCAGGGAGAACTTGAAATGGTAAAAGCAGCTACAGAGGTGTCTCACGGTCAGGTGGAAGTCCAGGATATCAATGGGGACCCCCCTAAAACTAACTCAAGTTAGTGGTCTGAACAGTTGGGTCTATGGACAGAAAAAGCACAGGACTCAGAAGGGCTGCCAGATACGCTCTAATAACCAAATATTGCAGGACCAGACTTTCTTGGGCTCAAAATAAGAATTCTGTTTCTGTCAACTCTGAGAGTTTTAATTTTTATTTCAATTTTCTAGAGAAGGCCCTTCTAAAATACTTTTACCAGAATTAGGTAAAAAAAAGGATCAGGCGACATATGATCCACCAAGCTACACAGCTGGGGATGCCCTCAAGACGAGTCATGAAAGAGACAGTGGCCATCGTCTTGGAGATGCACAAGGCCTTGGACCGACATAGAGCTTGAAGCCTCCCAGACCAGAGAGCAGAGATGGCTCTAACTACCCAGCGGATGCCTCTTTCATCACCCCATGATACGAGCACGACCTCTGCTCACGGGTCGCTGTTTAAGACTGCCCACCTGCTCACGTGTGACGTTCATGGCATCTTCAGAGTGCTCTCAATTCCCTGCTCCCTTTGCAAAGCTGCAGCAATGGAGAAAGACAGCTCCCGGCACCATACATACCTGACCCCTGGGGACCACACAGGCAGATGGTTGGTGCCTGGATACATTCATGGCGCCCAGTTTGCTTGGTCTTTGTTCCACCTTGATGATTCCATTCCATGTCACCAGATAACCTCTCCCCCTCCCGTTTTCCTCAATGGCTACCTACCCATTCACCAGTATCTGCCCTCCAAACTTCTCCTGTAATCATGTGTCCTATCTCAGAGGAAAACGACGCCGCCAGGTGTGAACTGATCTTTCGGGATCAGCCATCCCTACTTTCCATCTAAGAGGAAAAAGGCCTCTCTGCCCAACAAAAGGATAATGTACCTGCCATCCCATCCCTGCCCGTCTCCTTTGAGATCTGGGCCCATCCCTTCATTTTGTTCTCCTGCCCTCCCACCGTCCCCTCCTCCTCATGCTCAACTCTCTCCCAACTCAAGGTCAAAACCAAACAAAGCTCATTCTGCTCTTCTCCTTTACCTACTGCCTTGTCTCTCAGATGGCACCCTGCTACTGTCACTTTTCTTTTCCTACAAATCCACTCAACAATTCTTGGAGAGCATCACCAAAGCCGGGGGGTGCTTTAGTCCTCCTACTTTACCTCCCAGGAGCTGAACTGCAGACCCCCACTCTGCACCTGGTCCCCATCACAGTCCTCTCTCCCTGGTCTTCTACCCTGCTCCCCGGGGTTCTTCTTGTTTTGCCAGTTACTTTTATGCACCTGGCTGGTGTTCGGCGACAGCGTTCCCCAGGACTCCCGCCAGATCTCCTGTCTTCTCAGCCTGCTTGTTTTCTCGAAACATCTCCACCAACCTCCCTTCCCTTCTGCTCCATGCTCGCTGCCCCCTGGGGGGTGGCTACACGTGTACATTTGATCCTGTCATTTCCCTGTGCAAAGCCCTTCCATGAACCCCACCACCCTTGGGACACGCTCCCCACTCCATGACTGGACATACAGAGCCCTGTAGGACCCGGCCCCTAAGATTCCACTCTCATCTTTCACTGACAGTTTGCTAACTGCTCAGTGGTACAAATTCCTCTTTCTCCATTCCTTGCAAATCTTGCATTACAGATTCTGACTGCTTTTATTATTTAATTATAGAATTTATTTGTTTGGAGCTGGCAAGCAAGCCTTCAGGCACATTTTCATCACTTCACTGTGTCAGGGGGAGAAAATCTTTAATAAGATTTGGGGGAAAACATACACAAAAACAAGCATTTCTGCTATCATTATCTGTGTGGCTGATCTGCTTTTTAGAAATGCTGTCTTTTTAAGTCAGTCTTGAGTTGAAAGCGATCACTTTACAAAGCCACCTGGCAAAATGTTGCAGAATAGCGAGAAGCTTGAGGACTACACAGCTCCTGCAAAAGGATAAAAATTAGGCCTCTGATGGTGCAAAGAATATCTCTTTAAAAAAAAAAAACAAGTGATTCAATCCCTACAAGAGAATGTCACCAGTACTTAGTGGGCATCCACAAGGGCCTCTAAAACAGACTTGAAGTCACCTCCTAAGCTTGACTTGTAATTGATGCCGTCACGCAATCGGTCCCCTGGAGAAAAGTAATCTGACTGCAGGTGACTGAGGACTTTCTAGAACACCCAAATTCTATTTACGGTGGCCATAAAGGGGGCAAAACTACAGTGTGAATCTAAATGAAAAGCTTAAAACCTAATCAATTGTAGTCTCTCTGAAGAAATGATGTTTTAACAGATGGAGAATGCAGCCTAATAATGGAAAACCCAAGACCAAGGAGTCTTCCATTGACTTTTCATGCTTCTTCCCCACTCCTGGGAAGAGGAGCCGAATGAGTCAATAGGACCTCCTAACAACCCGCAGAAACCCCCTGCAGAGAGGGGTAAGAGGAGATAGGGACCACCTGGGCTCTGACTTGTTGAAGTTGTCAAGCAAAATTCTCCTTACAATGTGCCACCACCCCACCCCATAGTTTCCCTGAAGGACATGGGCAAGTACCCAGCCCACTGTAGAGTTTGACTGTTCTCTGAGTTTGGTTAACCCAAGTCTGCCTTTGAAACACCAATCATACACAGGAACTGACAAAACCAGGTCTTGGTGCTGACAGAGACGAGGGACAGGCGCTGGCCTGCCTGTCCGTTCAGTCGTTCGCCATGGGATCAAAGGAGCCCAAAGCTTGTGCCACTGAGGATGGCGGCTACTGGAGAAAGGACAGTGAACAGGACAGTGTCCCTGCTGCCTTTGAGCAAGGAATCCCGTGAGGGGGACAGACAGGTAAGTGCACGCTTGCCAGGCCAACTTCGCAGAACGAATGCTGGCTATTTTCTATAATCATATTAATTTCAAGGAACCATCAATCTGTGTTTTGGTGGATGTCATTCAATTCAAAGTAACAACAAGTGCTTTTCAAACAACCCCAAAGACCTTCACTCTTTTATCCACGAACACGGCAGCCAACTGAGATTGCAGAAATTTCTGCAAACAATCTCTGCTGACTTGCTTTTACCTTAATGCTTGCCTGTCTTTGGTTACCCTTGGCAAAGATTAATTAGGTAGCTCTTTACACTACTAAATCAGGAACCATAATGTATTCTGGCCCCCCACCCAGCTGAAGGATAGTTTTCAAAAACGTACAATCATAAATCTCATACAGATAGAACATGAACACGTGTTAAAGATTTTATTCTATTCATAATGAGAAAATCAGTTCAAAGAAGAATCCACAGTACAGACACATTTATAGATCAGGAATATTGAGATGAATGCGCTAATGGGGGCCAAACAGGTGGAGAGGGGCGGGGAAGTCAACTGGACCTCTACCAGGTAGGACATAATTTGCATATTTATAGAAAGACTGATTTTGCATTGCTAACTTACAGAGTTGTAAAATTGCTCCCAAGGGATCAGAAATCAGATAACTCAGAGGTGTGTGATCTGAACAAGGCAAATTTATCCACTGAAGCACAACATTTTCCCTAGAGCATTAACAGCATCGCTGCCCATCACTACAATGTTGAAGGAAAGATCCGTAGGAATGAACCTAATAGACTCCCGCTTCTGCTAAATTTCAGCCCTTCCACTCCCACCGCTTGCCCCAAGGGGAACAGGTGGGCCAGGCTCAGGTGTGAGGCCTTTGGGGCAGACAGGGAAACATGGACTCACCTGCAAAGGTTGAAGTGATTTAGCAAAAGGGCAAGTGTGATATGGAGATTAATTAAAACTTCAAATCCAGATGAACAACAGGAGGGAACAAAACAAAGATGAGAGAAAATAGCACAATGGGAACAAACGGGCAAAGACAAGTGACAAGCGCTGGAGCATCCGTGTCTCATCTCACAGTCCTCCAGTGGGCGATCCTTGGGGACTTGAGAGAAACTCAAACGTGTAGGGTTGGGGTGGATTTTGTCCACAGTGAAGCGTTTCTAAGTATTTTTTTAACCCACCTCCAACAGTATCTTCTTGCTCAATTTAGCCAAAATTGTTTTGACTTTTCCTGAATGTGCTTTGAGTTTGAAATTCTTGGATAAACCCAGTATACTTTTAATACTAATATCCATATTCCTTGAGGCAAAAATTCTGAACTGTCCTCCTGGTTAAGCATGAAGATCGTAAAAGCAGCATTTACTGCATGGTCACTAGGTGCCAGGTGCTATTTGAAACACGTTATACATGTGGCACCTCATTTATTCCTTGCAATGAATATACAAAGTAGGCCCTGTGTCCATTTTACAGATGAGAAAAACAGAGCCCAGGAAGATTAAAGAATATACCTAAAATCTCTCTGCTAGTTAGAACTGGAGTGGGTTCACTATGGTTTGAGCCCAGATGCTATGGTTCTGTGTTCTTAACCACTATACTATTCTACCTCCACTAATAGGAGGGAAAATCTGTTCTTCAATGGAGAGCTACTCACTGTTTATAGCAACACCTGTCCCGACCGCCAGGTGACCTGATTCTGAATCTATCGGGGCTGACGAAGACCCTCTCCTTGACCAAACTCTAGTCAGGCTCCTCTGAGCTTTTTCAACTAGACCCCCATCCTTGGGCATGTCCTTAGGAATTCAATTTTAGCAAGAATTCTGCTAAGTCAGTTCAGCAAGAAACCTTCACCCTCCACATGAGATCATCCTGAATATCTGACCAAATTCCTCATCTACCGTCCCACAGGTGGTATCTGACCACCGTGGCCTGCCTTCAGTGAGAATCCTGCCAGGCCGGTTCGGCCAGAATGCCCCCTTACCCTGATGCCTCCTCTTAGTAATTTTCCATCCACTAACCCCTGCCCTCTCGTGCTCCTTGGCTATAAATTCCCCCATTTCCTTGTGGTCCTCCGAGTTGAGCCCAATCTCTCTCCCCTACTTAAAACTCCACTGCAGTGGTTCCTCATACCTATCTCGATTGAACTGAATACAATCTGTCTTTCCATTTTAAGATGGGTCATGAATAAGTTTTTCTTTAACAGAGCTATTTTGCAATTCTATAAATTGTAGCTAGCTGACAGCAATGGAAAATAATTCTTGCCGATAGGCATACAAATGAATTATGTCCAGTGGAGAGACAACTTTCTCCCACAGTGGGAAAATTAGGTTTGCCTCCATTTGCACATTCATCTCAATATTCCTGATCTAGAAGTGTGTTTGTTCCTTTGAACTGGTTGTTAATACCTTACCAGTTTCTTTACAGATGAGATAAACAAAATATTTCAAAAGTGTTCATTTTCATATCTGTATGAGAGGCATGTTTTTACCTTTTCAATAAATCTTTTTTTTTTTTTTTTGTAAAACTATCTTTCAGCACTCTGAATGAGAGTGCTGAAAACATTTCCGAATTGAATAAACAGATTACCCTGATCAAGAAGATAAACACTAGTGGCAAGCTAACCATAGTTCGGATCTGTTGCACACTAGATGCTTAGTTCCAAGAAAGTTATTTAACGACTCTGTGCTTTCAGCTTTGTGGGCAAAATGGGGTTAATACTACCTCTTTGACAGATATGATGCCGTTTCTAAGAGATAATGCATGGACACACTCAGCACAGTGGCTGGAACAGAAAGCTCACTTAAGAAGGGCTCAGCAGGAGTCCTCAAGGTGCTGGTCACTATGGAGGGTGCCCCTCAAAGCAATGCTTCTCAAATTACAATGTGCTTCTGAATCACCTATGAGATTTATTAAGACGCAGATTCTGGGTCAGGAGGTCTGGGATTGGGCCTAATATTCTGCATTTCCAACAAGCTCCCAGGTGATGCCAATCCTACTGGACTGAGCATCACGCTTTGAGTGAAGTCTTAAAAGAACTTGATCACTGGTCGACCTGATCATCAAACATCTACCCTGATAGCTTTTCATAACAGCCTAGAGTAAGACTTTCAAGAAATGTAGGACTGTCTTACAGCCAGAAGCATTAGTGGGAAAAAACAGTGAAACAACTAGAAAAATTACCAGAGTAAAATGAGTTAAGTGACCATGTCACTATCAAGAGTTCGTTGCTGTTTTTAGATTTTCAGATGAAAAGCTCAACACAGGAAATAATGTAAGAGGAGATTTATGGTACTGAGAACATTTAACATAATTGCTTTCCTAAGTCAAGATGTAGGGCTCATCTTCCCGGGACCTGTGCTATAGAGAACACACAGCTAGCCTCCAGGGTCACTAAAACCTCTACTCAGCCTCACCAGCCCAACAAACACAACCCTCCAATGGGGATTGTTCCAGCAAACTGGATGGTGATTGAAGGATAAGACCTTTTCTCTGAAAGGACATGAGTTGGAAATGTCTCTAAAATGTCAGTTAGAATCCATGTTTAAGTGCCCACATTAGCTATGCAATCCCTACCAAAGTTCTTCATCCCACCCCCCCAAAAAAGAAAAAAACATTTCTGTCAGTTAAGTATTTCCTCAATAAAACACAGAGAAGTGAATTCTGAGATAAAAATTTAAATGAGAAAATAACTTTTATCTATATTCCATGCTGAGCCTATAGTGGCGTTTGAGGTAGCCCTATAGCCACTGGATAACATTTAAGAATCTCTTTTTGAGAGACAGGGCTCCCTTGCAAGCAGAGGTGGGGGGCGGGGTGTAAGGGGAGGGGCAGGGGAAGAGAGAGAATCTTGAGCAGGCTCCATGCCCAGCAGCAGAGCCCAACTCGGGGCTCCATCCCACGACCCTGAGATCATGACCCGAGCCAAAATCAAGAGTCTTATGCTTAACCGACTAAGCCACCCAGGCGCCCCAGGATAACACGTAAGAATTTAAAACTATGTAAATATTTGAACCATAGCTACAATTTTAAAATAAGCTGAGTCATCAAAGAGTGAAAACAGTCTTATAACCTGGAAGTCCATAGTGCATTTTTACATAATCATATTTCATACTCATTTTCAGGAAAACACTAGGGTCAGGGAAGACGATTTCGTGCAATCTTCTTTCAAAAACAAAACGAACAAAGTTAAACAGGGTGGTGCAATAGTTTCTGATCATCAGAGAAAGGAAAAGTCAAAGCAATGCAAACTGCTGCCAAGACTGGGAGCCAGTGTGGAAAAGCTGTCTAATCAATGTGGAAGCTCCAGGGAAATTATATGCTATTAAAACATAAACAATCCAAGAGCTAGGCATTGAACACATTTGAGCAGTGAGCAAAATCCCAATTTACTAGCTTACCATTCCTAAGTAGTGGATGGTGATCTATCCTGTAAAGGCTACTTATGTTTACTTGTGGAATTAAAGGTTAGCGTCACCAGAACGATAATCAGGGCAAAAAATCGTTCATGAATCATGTGTGAACATTTGGGGGGCACCTTCGGTATGAAATAAAATGATATGTCATAATAGTGTAAAAGTAGCCAGTGGAACATTTCCTCTCACTGTGGCAATTTTATAAATGTGAAATGAGGCAAGCTCTGTCAGAATGATGATGATTTTCAAAATTTTGAGACTACTTCATTTTAATAGGAAGTATCCCAGAAGCTCCCTATCTGTGAAGCTTTTTTTTCTATGACCCATGTTTTTAAGACAGGGATGAAAAACAATAAACTAAAATTTGTTCAAAAAGCAACTTCTAGAATTTGCCCTTGTTTCACTGTTAAACATTTCTACACCTGCCTTGACATGATTGTGTCTTCCTCATCTCTTAGGGGCCCTTTTAATAAACCTGAACAAGTGAGCAAATGGATAAATGATAACTAAACCTAAGGTACTGCAAGACTGTAACTCATTGAGCAGGGAAAAAAAAAAGATTTTGGAGTCATTCAGCCTGAAAAGTCAGAGAAAATGCTAGAAAAAAAATTAACAGGAAGAATTAGAACAAAAAGGGTATTCTGATTAACCCACAGCTAATTATAAGATTTAACTATCCAGGGGATGCCTGGGTGGCTCAGTCGGTTGGGCCTCTGCCTTCGGGTCAGGTCATGATCCCAGGGTCCTGGGATAGAGTCCTGCATCGGGCTCCTTGACCAGCGGGGAGTCTGCTTCTCCCTCTCCCTCTGCCCGCAGTTCCCCCTTCTTGTGCTTGCTCTCTCGCTCTGACGAAAAATAACAAAATCTTTAAAAAAAAAAAGATTTAATTACCCAGAAGAACCCACTCCCTGTTCATTTATTTTACTGTACTTAAAATGATGTTGTCCAAATGTCCTTATTCATATTGAATGAAAGTGTAAGAGAATTGGCTAACCGAATTGACTGAGCTTAGGTAAACCGTAATTAAGAAGCATGAGGAGAGCATCCTAAGAGACCTATCCATCTCAAAATGGAGAGATATAATCACAGATGAAATTCAACAAGGAAACAGCACAACATAATAATCCTTGAAAAGATGAAACACAATTACTAGAATGTGGTGTTGGGTTTTGAGCAGCACAATCACATCTCATTTCAAGCCAACTCCAGAGCAATAACCCTACTCAACACAACTCAACTCCTGATTATATTAAAGGCTATTAATCTCCCAACTGCCAGTCACAATTTCCTATCTGATCAAATGTCCCGCTGTTATTACACTTAAAATTTGGAATAATCTGACTCTAGTTCAATCAGAGCTACTGCGTCTGGTTATGGATTTTTTTTTTTTTTTTTTTTTTTGGTTTGGCTGTTTGCTTTTTGCTTTGCTCCGTCATGTGGGAACTTGGCAAAACCCCACATGATCTGTCTCCTTTTGGGACAAGACCTCTTTTCCTGGATGGCTCAGGTTCTCCTTATAAGTGCCTTTCCTCTGGAGGATATCCCTTCTTGCTCTTTAGCTAATTCCTAGTCCCATTTCCCGCTCATCTGAGAAACTAGTCTCTGGGAGTAGGATCATACACGGTAATGAGTTCTAACGAGTTTTTAATGTATTGCACTTCACAAGGAACATATTTGCATTAAAAAATAGGCTTTTAAGGATGTTTTTCTGTCCTCCTGCACAGCCCCATTTGCAAAGAAAGCTCCCCTCTGGTCTAGGCTGCGAATTGCAATCACTTTGAGGCTCCAGGAGTGCTCCTGCCCTCAGGCCTTCACAGTCCCTGCCTACCTCTACCCAAGTCTCAACTTCCTGCCCCACTCCCATTGGACAGATTTGCCTTTTCCGGTTTTCACCTTGGGGATCTCTCTCTGCCATGGGCAGCAATCACTGTGACCACCCTCACATCACTGCCATCTGGCTCCCGTTGCCCTGGACAACACCTCCCCTCACCCTACCGCCAGCTCTGGCCTCCCAGAGCCTCACCCCAACCCACCAACCCAACACTGGCCAAACCAGCCTCAGCTCCTCTTGACTGAGGCTCAGAGAAATTAGTAATCCAATCAAAGGCCCTAAAGTAGGGATTCAGACTCCGAAATAGCCCCAAACGTTGGAAAAATGTTGGGCAGAGAGGAGCTCAAGCCATACCATGGGAGCCCCCATTCCTACATTAAGTGTCAAGCAACAGGCCTGACCGGGTCATGCACAGGGATGACCCTCAGCGGAGACCAATTTGCTATGAATTCCTCCCGCGAGCCTAGGGGATCGATCCATCCACAGCTCCATCAAATGGCTGCATCAGTCTGAAAATGCATGTTCCTGAGACACAGGCCTTTTAGGTACTTTGTCTACAAGAACTTTACAGGAATGCGTCTGTAATCAATGTAAGTGCATATTAACATAAGAGAATCAAGGAGAAGTTGAGATAAAGGCACACAGTGCTAGCATTTCGTTATCTAACACGCCTCTTTTTCAATTCTATCAAAAATGGAATCTGTTCTATTGTATTCATTGAATGCATTTTTTTAAATTCAGAAATACAATATTCAAAATGATTACTTTTATTGCAGCTGTGGGTTTTTCCGTAGGCAATGAATGATTCCATCTAATTCAATTGCTTATTATCTTTTCTTTCTCAACTCTAATATTTCTTTCCCAGTAATAACATATATTTTCTCAACTTTTAAAATCTCTTTATTAGACACAATTGAATGTAATTTGGGATTTACAAGTCTTACCACATTCTGATCCTGCCTGAGCAATTCTGAACACAAAAAGTACAGACTGCATATAATTTCTTCAGAGTTCCTGTAACATTCTGCTTGAGGTTCGTGAAATAAAAATTATGGTTCTTTGACATCTTTTCCATCTAGTCATTGCTGGAATGTGGAAAACACCAGAAGCCTTACTTGTCCAGTGTCCCACTCTGAAACTTCTCACTTACGGGGTTGTTTGAAATGGAAGTAATGACCATTTTCCCAAGGGGGTTGGCCAAAGAGCTAAAACTAAGCAGAACCAGTCCTTTTTGATGCAATTATCTAGCCATTCATAAATCTATTTTATGTGCTATCACCTACATATTACGATTTTGTTCCTGGGTGTGACAGCTATGGTAGAATGCCTCAAGGAAATCAAAAGATATTATATCTTATTGCATTACTTTAGTTTACTGGGCTGATACCTCAACTTAAAGTTTACCAAGTATCTCTATTTGATACTCGGAATAATCCTGTGAAGTGAGTCCTTCTATCACCAATGTCATGTACCAAATATAATTTCTTAGTGCTAATTTAGATGTTCTACGTGTCCAGCTCACCGAAGCTAGTATTCTCCCTGCAGTAATTCCTCAATTATACGGAGACTTCCCTCCAATACACACACCTGCCTTCATTTCTTTCCGTTCCCAACACATGCCCCCCAAAACATGAATCCCCTCGCCTGGAAAATTCAGAGCTATGAAAATACCCAACTCCTGCCATCCAGGCCTACCCCCAACTGGCCAAATATTGCTGGAGAAAAAGCGCACACTTCTGCTGAATGACTGCACTTTAAATTCGGCTCTACAAACTTCAAATGGACATTTAATGATACCTGGCAATCCTCCAGTTTCCCACAGAAAGTTTAATCTCTCTCCAAATCATTCCTTCATTTCTTTTCTTCTCTGCTCCCACCTTCCCCACCTCTACCCTCCCGTCAGTGGACAGCCTTACCTCGTACTCTACTGAGCGAACAGAAGCGCACAGAGGGGTAACGCGTTCGTACGCCCTCTGCTACATCTAAAACCTCTGGGTCTCCTTGCCTCTCTCGGTCGCTCGGGCTGCCAGCACAAAATACCACATGCTGGGTGGTTTAACCCACGCATTTTGTTTTTTCCCAGTTCCAGAAGCTGAAAATCCAAGATCAAAGAGCCATCGGGGTTGGTTTCTTCTATACAACCAGTGTCCCTCTCTTCCCCGGGGTTATTCTTGCAAGCATTCAGAGGTGCTCCTCCCTCACTCCACAATCCTCTTCCGCCTCCCTTCAAAACGGTTCTCTAAAGCACTACGTCACTGCCTCCCCCTTAAAAACTTTTTTCACTCATGAGATCACTCAAATCTGCTTGCCTCCAAAGCTCCTCAACGTCCCAACATGCTCCAAATTTAACGGGTGCTTCTTCTAATTTTACTCAGTTTTTCTGCAACATTTGATCCAGTACACCACTCTCTTCCCTGAAAATTCTCCCCTTACTGGAGCCATGATGGCATATTCTTCTGGGTCTTTCTGCTTGCTTCTACTCCTTTTTCAAACCTCTAGATCTTGGAATGCCCTAGAACTTGCTCCTGTATCTTCTGGAATCATTTTCTCTTCTCTGGCTGTTTCCAATGCTAAGTGATCTCACCCTATTTCCCGGCTTTGCCTGTCCCTCTGGCAGTGACACCCAAATTAATATGTGCAGCTCTGACCTCCCCCCTGATCTCCAGACTCATTTATACAGTCCAAGCGCCTGACAGCTCCTCTTGGATGTCTAAGAGTCTTGTCAAATGTAGTGTATACAAAACATAACCCTTGACTTCCTCTCCCTCTTCCAGACTTTCCCGTCTCAGTGGATGGCAGTGAACTGCTCAAACCAAAACTTTCATCACCCTTGACTTCCCCCCCCCTTCTCTTATCTCCTACACCCAGTCCTTTAGCAAGTCTGCCTCAAATGCAACTTCATCTCTACTTCTAGCTCTCCAGCCCAAGGCACCTCACCTCTCCCCTGGACTGCTACCATGGTGTCCTCACTAGCCTTTCTGCTTCCCTTGTTGCCCCACTGCCATCCATTCTCTATGTAGCTACTGGAAGAATCTTTTAAAAACTTAAATCACATATTTTGTCTTTCCCTTACACAAAACCCCTCTGTGATTTCACCTATCATTAGAACGAAAGGCAGAATCATCTCCCAGGCTTGCGTCCTGTATTATCTGATTGACCAGACCTCTCTTCCTACTCTGGCCCCTGCCCCCCCCACCCCAGCCCCCAACTCTCTATGCTTCATTCTTTCTGTTTCTCAGACAGGCCAAGTGCAGGGTCTATGTACCCACTGCTCCCTCTGCCTTGAAAATTCTTTCTCCTCGTTCAGGTCTTCACTCAAATGTCGGCCCCTCACTTTTCCTACTCCCTGTGTAAAGCAGACCCTCACTGGTCCTCAGCACTGACTTTCTATTTCCTTCATATTGCTTATCACGGCGAACTCCGAGAGGCCCGAGCTTTGGTCTGCCATGCTCCGCTCCCTGCTCTCTCTCCAGCAGCGAGGGCACACCTGGCACACAACGAAAACTCAGTGAGAGAATACAACTGGTCACACTCTCTCTCCCTCCTCCGGGGAGCCAAGGGAAGCCCACAGTTGCCTGCCCTAGTCCTCCATTTGTCCCCACACCATCTATCTAAGGACAGCTGTCTCAGCCAGACTGGTCCTGGGCCCTTCGTATATCAGAGTCAGAGAGTTGACAGAGAATTCATAGGAGAAGATAGAACCCGAAAGGCTTAGGAAGGGAACGACTTGGAGAAATCGGCTGTCCGTTAAAAATAATAAAGAACAGAGGTCTGAGTGAGGGGGCGGGGGGTGGGGCGGGAAGGGGAGAAAAAAAAAAATCCATGTGGTCTAGACGTAAGTGCGAGAGTTCTTTCCGCACTTGTCTGAGTTGCGTCTCTGGAGGGGGTGGGAGAGAAAAAATGGAGAAGACAGCTGAGGATTCTGAACGGAATCCCTTTTTATGTATTTCAGGAGAAAGGAAAATAAGAACGTAATTTTTTCTTTTCCACGTTGAGTTGTGCTTCCTCAAATACCAGCCTGGCGTTGAGCCACAAGGGCCCATGATTTCAATGAACCACATGACTGATCAGGTGACATGACCACAGCCGTTCAGTTAACAGGGGTGAAGTGAGGGAGCCAGGGCTTCTGCCTCTGGGGCCGGGGTTCCTGTGCCTGTCACCTCAGTCCTTCCCAAACAAGAGACGCCATTAACTGCGTACGTCTTACTCCTCATCCACAATGTGGCCTCCTTTTGTTGCCATTTTCCCTTCTCAGTGCTCCCCATGACTTAAGTCATGCTCTCCAATTCATGGTTTCCAAGACATCTTTATCACCCTTCCAAATATCGAAATAGCATTTGTTCCATTTTTTTTTTTCTATCACTTCTCCTCTTCTCTGTGACTCCTGGACCATTACCAGTAGCAGGTATCCAATTCCACGTTTTGTGAACACTTAGTTCTTGGCAGATAATCTGTCTACATCCAGAGAGGGGAATTATTTAAAGCGACAAGGTGATCTCAGATGGGCTCTTCACCTGTCCTGGGCTCCCGCTCATCTTTTCCGTGAGATGTTTCCTATTAGAAGATTATTGCTCTTGAAAGAAGTGAGAAATAACAGTGGAATAAGGAGGTTCTTATTTCCCCAACTTCAGGGAACAGCATGCAGTCGGTCCCAAGCACGGAGTATATCCCTTCCTCATTTTTGCTGGGAATACGGCTATGGAAACACATCAGAGGTCATCAGAGGTCACCGTCCTCCAGGCTTCTCACGACCTTGCCCCAGCGCATCCTTGTGGGATGGATGCCCTCACTTCATCCTCCCACCCAGCTTCCCTGAAGCTGATGCCGTGCGCACCTCCCAATTCTGTCATTTGCATTTACATCTTCAGAATGTTATTTTTTTAGTAGCTTTCCCACAAGGCAATCCTAGACACAGGCATGAGGTGGTAACATGATAACTATGATATAATTTTTAAAAAATTATTATGCCAAAGATCGAGAACTCTGAAAGGCTTTGTAAAAGAGAGAGCATACTTTTCTATGATGGTGAAGTCATGGGAATGCTGATACCACTGGTGATAATCCCCAGAACCCTGAGGGTCACCCCAAGAACATGTGTGCTCTGATGAATACCTCTCTGAGCCATTAAGTGCTTCCACAGTCAAGTGCCATGAAATTAGTGCTCACCCAGGTAGAGGATGCTATGGATGGCACACAATCCTTCCTTTGGGATGGCAACATTCATCTCTCCAGCTGGTGGGACTGGTGTCTGCCGGATCCTCCCCCAGAAGCCACACTCAGGGAAAGGAGCTGCTTCTGCAAGGTCATATGCCCTGGAAGGCAGATGTCTCCTAGGACTGATCAATGCCCTACTCTGAACCTCAATGCAGAGGGGCCAGCTTGTGGCCAAGGCTTCCGTGGCAACTGCATTAGGATCCAACTCCTCCCACAGCTCCATTCTGCTTCCCTCACACCCTCACTGGCGGGGTTCCTGAGAGCGCTTCCTAATAAACTCCCTGCACACAAATCTCCATCCCAGAGTCTACTTTTCGGGGAACCCAATGTCCAACAATCCCTAATACAATAGAAATCATGGAGTATGTACTTTAATTCACATGTGCTTCTAATTGGTATGCAAAAAAATATCATACATATAAACTCTCCAATTAACTCTATGAGCAAGACCCAAGAATTAAAAAGATGCATAACAAAGTTAAACAAGTCTTTTTTTTTTTTAAAGATTTCATTTATTTATTTGAGAGAGCACTAGAGTGGGGGAGGGACAGAGGCAGAGGGAGATGGACAAGTAGACTCCCCACTGAGCACAGAGCCCAATGTGGGACTCAATCCCAGGACCCTGAGATCATGACCTGAGCTGAAGGCAGACAATTTACTGACTGAATCATCCAGGTGCCCAAAGTTAGAACAAGTCTTAAACTGAATTGTATTTCCCTTCTGGGGTATTTTCCATAGATATAACTGCCAGAAAGTAAAAAACAAAACAAAACAAAACAAAAACCACTTTGGAAGAAAGCTTACATTTGTAATGGTCAACTATTCTAGGGGCGCCTGAGTGGCTCAGTCAGTTAAGTGTCTGACTCTTGATTTCAGCTTAGGTCATGATCTCAGGGTCGTGAGATCGAGCCCCATGTCGGGCTCCACACTCAGCACAGAGTCTGCTTGAGATGCTCTCTCTCGCTCTCCCTCAGCCCATTCCCCCACTCACGCTCACACACGTTCTCTCTCTCTCAAATAAATAAACCTTAAAAATAAAAAAAAAAAAAAGAAACGGTCCACTATTGTAAAGCTTTTGCGAATTATCCTTTTTAACCTCCAGTCTGTGTTCTGGGTTATCATTTTGCCCCACAAGTAGTGACTAAGAGTTTTTTTATGGGCCAGAATTTAGACAGTCAGGAGCAATTACCTAGATTCGGAAAGACAAACTTCAGATATCACTTGCTGTCTTCCTACAACACTGGTCTCCTCTTCACCAAATGGTAGCCAACAGCTACTTTCACCATTAACTGCAGAGAATGTACCATTCCACGGCAAACACAGCCTTCCATAATTCTGTTCCTCCTTTGCCGCCATCCCCAGGCTCAAGTGAAAATGCATTGATGTCGTTATGGCTCTCGACACATTGATTAATCAGGTAATACACATTCTAAACACTTAGTGAAATGGACTGTAAAAAAACTATTTTACTGACTCTCGGGGTCAACGATTTATCTTCTCTCGCGTTAATGGGCAGTGTTTTATCTATGTCCTTGCAGTCTGGTGGTACTTAAAAATCATCTGAAAATGCCTGGGTTTTGTGGATTCAGCATCATTTAAAGTTCACCGAATTTGGCTAAAATTTTCAAAACAATTAAACAAACAATACGAAGCATGCTAAGACACAGAGACAGGAATGACAGGAAATATTAGAAGCTGTTTCATGCTATGGACCAGCCAGGGCGATGGACAGCGTTAATTTCACTTTGAACAGAGCCAACTGGAAAGATGATGAAAATCCCTTTCAACACAACAAGAAATAAACGCGCACGGAAGCCATTCTTAACAGAATATTGTTGCCATTCATTTGGCAGTACCAGAGCCAACAAGACACTCGGAGAGCATTTGTTAACAAAAAATATGTGCCTGATATATTATGCAGCCAAATTCGCAAGTAATTAGATAGAAATATTGAAACTACCCCAGAAGCAGCAGCAACCCCACAAATTCTGACTGTATGAAACAAGTAAGCAGAAGCTTGTGAACGGTACTGAATTTACAATGGCTAGTTCCTGTTTTCCAACTCCTAATAATAATCTCCCCGGGGAAATCTTTTCAAATCTTACAGAAAGCGTCCCCTCATTATATGTTTGCACAGCACCTTATTTCTTTTTTCTTCATAAAACTTGATATTGTCGGGTTCTGTGATTAATGTTTCCCTCCCCCCCCCCCCGACTACAGTGGCAGCTCTGTGAGGGCCAGAGACCCCAGGACTGGTTCCCTGAGTGCCTAATGCCGTGTATGATCCATGACAGGGGCACCAAGTATCCTTTTTGAATGAATAAATGAGATTATTGACACATCCGTGATTTTCTCCATTCTCCAGTCTCTTTTTGTTTGTTACATGCATTTCTCTAGACGCTGTGACTTTCTCTTCTGTTACCATTCTAATGAGAATACAAGAGCAGACAACATCCCTAGGACAATGTGACATTTACAGGAAAAAGACACATCCCTCCTACCCCTTTGTTCTAGGCACATTAGAACAGATCACTTGTTCAAGTGCATTTAGGTACCCACGATGGGTCCCGAAATGTATAAGCAATAATCTCAAAGGAAATTTTACATCTTGGTCTGAAGTCATCTTCGGAACAATACTCCGTATCTTCTACCAAGTCCTTTATAAGATAAGCAGAAATCACAGGTATTGAGTATTATATTATAATCTCAGGTACTAATTAACTCACACCATGTACCACTTATTTAAAAAATTATGCAACATCAAGAACATGAAGAACCACCTCGCACAGGATTTTGTCCAGCTATGGTTATTCCCACACTTTTCAGCTTCTGGCTTTGGAGCACCATTCCCTCCAACCGCCCCACCTTGAACAACTTTGACAGCATTATTCCCAAGTTCTGCTTTTGCTGACCCGTCTCTGTGACAGACACCACATTTCAACCCTGCCTGCACTCCCCAAATAGTGTGTATGTGTGAAGCCTATCATATTTTAATGTATTTAAGATTTTGACCTTATTGTCAATTATAGAAGCAGAAAAATTGCATTTTGATTAGATATTTCCTTAGACATTTCAACAGGTCTTAAGAGATTTCCTCTCATTCCATTTATTCATAGTTATTTCAGTATCTCCAGTTTTTACTTATGGGTTTGTATTCATCGAACACTGATCAAAATTTTTTCTGCTTTTCTTTTAGAAAGAAATAATATCTAAACATCACCACTGTGGGAATCTAAAGAACTCCCACCAGTTATTTGAGATTCAAAATGAGGGCGACCACCTGGGAATAAAAACAGAATGACTCTGAGAAATTGCACGAGTTACAGATCTGCACGGAAGTGCACCGGTGGCGGGCCTGGCCCGTGTGACTACAAACGTGCTTGGTTGGTGGTCTTAGCTCGGGTTCCCCGGAAGGAGACCATGAGACAAGGATTCAGATGTGAAAAGCCTGCTGGAAAGGGGGCCTCGGGCAAGACGGGAGGGGAGTGAGATACTGTGGCATAAGGCCCACGATTAAGGCCTCATGTTATGTGGGCCTTGACATCTGGGGGAAACCAGGAGGGCCTTGAATGGCCAAAGCTTAAGTTCCCCCCCCAGCTCCGCTCCCACAGATCAGCCCCCCCCGCCCCCGACCAAAGAGCCCTCCGGGTCCCAGGCCCTGACGCAGTCCCTGTCTATCCCTCAGTAGTGGGCTTCAATTCTCCACCAGCCCACAGAATCATGCAAACAAACAAATCACATCCTCCTGCAAGAACCAACAGGCGCCTCACCCTCTTGATACTACAAAGCATGCCACCCACAGCCCTGCACTTTCTGTTCCCAAGTGCGATCTCGGCGGGGCTCCGTCAGGCAGGCAGTGTCCCACTCCAACGTTCTGAGTCTATGTAACTAATGAACTGCTGTTGGTCTTGATTATCCATGTCAGCGTCATGTGTCTGGGCATCTCCAGAACCCTGTGGCAGGAATCCCTCCCTCACCAGCGGGACAAATAGGAGAAAATTAAAAAAGATACAGAAGGAAATGTATCTAATAAAACATGCATTATCAAGCAGGTTACTACTACAACCCCTGGGTAACTGAGCTAAGATCCTCTGGAGAGTTCTCTGGGCCAGTGTAGAAATACTGTCCCCATATGGTAAAAGAGCTGACTCTCGTCAGGCATCAGCTGGGGGTGCCCCTGGGAGCATTCATTCTCCCACATTCTGGAAGTGGGCAAGGAGCTCAGCCTGCCAGAGATGCAGAAGCAAGCAGATGGGGCTGGTCTGCAAGCAGTACAGCTGTGAGGCCTGAGAGGACATGGGCAGAGCCTCCCTACCACCATAGGAAAGAGCAATGGTCCATCTTGCCAAAAATCCTGCTAGTTCCCAAGTTTCCCCCCCCCAAAATTCACTAATCCACTCATGAAAAGACTCCATCTTTCAGTTCCGATAAAGCTCTATGGATGAAGAGGATTATTTGTTTGCTTGTTTTCTTAAAGATTATTTGAGAGAGAGAGAGCACGTGCGTGCACACACACGAGTGGGGACGGGCAGAGGGAGAGAATATCCAGCAGACTCCATGCTGAGCACAGAGCCTGACGCAGGACTTGATCTCATGACTGTAAGATCATGACCTGAGCCGAAATCAAGAGTCGGACGCCTCATCGACTGAGCCACCCAGATGCTCCTGAAAAGAGGATTGTTAATGGGGAAAAAAAGAAAATTGTTGATGGTTTGATAAAGTAGAGTTGCTAATTCATTTCTCTACCCTCTAGCATTTAGGAATGAGCTATTATTCTTGGTTGGTGGGTTCTCAGACTTCAGCACATGTCAAAATCACATGGGAAGGCTTAGGTCTCAACTCTGGAGTCTCTCATTAAGCAGCCTGGGGTGAGGCCTGAGAATGTAGATTTCTGATAAGTCCCCTGGGGGTGCTGCTGCTGATGGTCCTAGGCCAAGGCTCTGCCACCAAGGGTCTTCCAACATGGAGTTATGGAGACCCATAATTAGTGATACGGATGCGGGAGAGTCAAAATGACAGCAGTGCAGGACTCCTCAACAGAGGATGGGACCAGCAAAGCATAAGGCTAAATAAAAGAAGAAAAATCAGTAGCTTTGTCTTTGCAGTACTGTAATTTGAGCAGACAAGGAGATTTCCTTAATAGAGATGAAGGTGAAGGAGACAGTCCAGGTAAGAGCAGGTAAGGATGGGAGCCACGCCTGCGTTCACCCCAGGTGCTGGTGCACATGGACCTTTTCTCCATGACAGGGTGACACAGCGTTCCCAGAAGAGAGGGCACCGAGATCCGGAGTCAGGATCATTCTTCCCTGGGCAACAAGTGGGAACTTACCTGTCGATAAGGGGATGTCTTGTCTGTGTTTTTATCCCTTTAGTCCAACAAGAGTCTGGCTTTGCCTTTGGAAACAGTCCAGTGTCTTGATCTCATGGAAACCCACTTGCTCGTGAAAAGAGAACCACCCTGACTAGCCCTTTACCTTCTGCCTCTGAATTCAAGTGTTCCTGATGCTATGACCAGAGCACTTATTACTTGGAAAGAAAGAGGAGGAAAACCCCGACATCACACTGTCAGGTGACTTAGGAAAGCCCATCACAGAGCTCTCACGGAGATGTGAGAGAGCATACTGATACAAGGCAGAAGGAAGTCTTCCCTCCCCAAAGTCCCTACTGAAACACATTCCACCCCCAGCAGAAGTTCCCCTCAGCATTCCCCAGCCATTATCACAAGGGCCAGGCTCATCAATCATACAATTTTCATTTTCACAGGTTTATTGAGTGCCTTCTGTGTGATATGTAATGTGCATTCTACAAAAGCATCTTCATAACGCAGTCTGACAGGTGTAAGAGGCTCTCGCGAAGGCCTAGGTATCCAAGTAGATCCATCCCACGTTTGAAGTCCCACGATATCAGATCCTTTCCTTCCTAGGGAGGCACAGGTTCTAGAAGAGAGTTCCGATGACCTATAATACACCTGGTGAGTACCCCACTACTGACCTAGAATCCTACAGAAGCACCTCAGTGGAAACTAACAGAGGATCCTGCTGGCCACATGACATACGGCTCTGCACGGAACCGAATGTTGTATGACGTGGAAAAGGAAATCTGGTGGCGGGGAGCATGGGGTATAAAATATGAGAAGCAGAGACGAATCAGCATGAGGGTTCTGCTTCCCTGCAGAACCTGAAAAACCAGTGGGAAACAGTAAAACCGAGAGGTGGTGGGCGACCCACAGAGCCCTGGGTGCTCGAGGCAAGAAAGGAAGGCTCTGGACGGTCTATTTCACAATTCTGCTTATACATCTAGGGTGAGGCCGCATTCCCACGTGTGCATCTTCCTGCTGCCCATCCCTCTGGAGGCACAGCCAGACACCTTCCAGGAGGTCAGTCCAAAGGAAAGACAGACCCAAAGAGGAAAGGAATGAACAGGAAGGGTTTTCTCTATACCTTGCATGAGGAGAAGAAACAAGGTCATTTTGTTTATTGTCAGTGTTTCGAGGCGTTGTTTTGACTTGATTTTCAGCTCTATTAACTTTTAGGATTATCCCTACAAGTTTTCTCACTTCCTCGCTGAGTGACTAAACCTCTCTGAATGCCCATTTCTTTAAACACTCTAACACCAATCCTGCAGCAGGTATTCCAGAGAGGGTTGTGTTGACAGAGCAAACAGTACCCATTAATTGTCGCGCTGGGCCCGCCTCCCTGTGGCTGAGCGTGACCTGCCATCATCCCTGTCCTTCCCCTCTCACGCTGGCCCCCTCATTAGCAGTCGTGATAACTGTTTTCTCTCTGGAGTCCAGAGAGCATTATAAGATTTTATTTATTTATTCATGAGAGAGAGAGAGAGAGGCAGAGGGAGAAGCAGGCTCCCCGCGGAGCAGGGAGCCTGACGCGGGACTCGATCCCAGGACCCTGGGATCATGACCTGAGCCGAAGGCAGATGCTTAACCATCTGAGCCACCCAGGCGCCCCAGAGAGCATTATAAATCCTAATACTTCCATTCATTCATTCCACAAATATTTGTTTTTATTTGTGATACAACACTCGGTAAATGCCGCAGATATAAAAATGACAGGCAGCGCCTGCTCACGCAGAGCTCTCTGTCTCCCCAGGGGATGGCAAATAAAGAGTCAATTTGCCAGCATGCGATAATGAGCTATTCCAGAGAAATGCAGAGGCAGGGAGTTAGAATCAGGAGGCAAGGCAGTTGGGAGCAGCCCCAGGGGAGAGGCAGCTGAGCTAGATCTCCAGGGAAGAGCTAAGGCATCAGACAGGTAGACAAGGGAGCGAAAGAAACAGCAAACGTGAGGGGCTGGGGAGGCAACAGTGAATGACAGGAACAGAAGAACAGCCCAAACACTGGCACCACGGGAGTCAAGGGAGACAACCACTCAGAGAAGAATGGAGTAGTCCAATCTGAGGAAGCAAGAAATACAGGGACCAAGTGTTCGTTGGCTATGTTGCAGATAATCTCAGCACGAAGAGTGGGAGAGCCGCAGGGGCAGAAGTCAGTCCACTATCACTTGGGGAGGGACACGGAGTTGGACGTAAACACACCACAGGGCTTTTGTGGCCCGAATTGCAAACACCGCCCCCCCCCACCTGCCTGCTGTGTTGGGGGCGTCGACCAAAAGTTCCACCAAAGTAACAAGCAGAAGGGTGTGCCCCTACTGGCTTAGGGCCGGTGTTTGCAAACAAAAAAGTCTCTCTCCATCCGTATTTCATATTCTGAAGTACATCTCTCGCCCTTCCAGTTTAGGACCCCTCACACATTTATACAGCCAGTCTTTTCCCTTGAGAGATATATACACCATTACCACCACTGACCCCACTACCGATACCTCCATGTACTCCCGTGTGCTCATTCCACTTTAATCTGGACCTCACATTTTATGGTGTGGGGCTTCATTTAGCATCTTGTACTTGATTCTGGTACATTCGCCCCTCCTCTTCCAGGGATCTATATTCTTTATAACAGGGTTACACAAAACACTTGCTCAATGGGACTGAGGGCTCCCCCTTGTGGCAGAGAGCGGACTGACAGCCCCAAAGCCATTGGCAAAGCCCCTTTGCGTTCCTCTAGTACTCAGGTGGGAAAGCTAGAACTTTTAGAAAGCTAGGTTTATCTTTCTAGACTTCCTTGCAACCAGGCTGGGCATGCGACGATTATGGCCCAAAATACTGAGGCAGAAATCTCTGGGTAGGGATTTTCTTTCCAAGTGTACAGGCAATGCCTCATTAGGACAAAGCTCTTTGCCCTCGACCCTTCCCTCTTCCTCCTGATGGCCATTTGCAGACATGAGAGTGAGGACCACACATACTGAGAATGATGGAGAGGACAGATTAAGGAACTTGGGATTCTGATGACACTGGGGAACTGCTACACCAGTCTGTTCTGCTACCTAAAGTCTCTTACTAAGCGAGAAGCATAAACCCCTGTTACTTATTGCTAAAGATGATTTACTCCTAGGTGAGTCACTCATGGAAGCATCCGAAGCAGGCACTTGGTTGGTGGCCACTGTTCTGTGTGGCTCCTTGAAACTGGAGAGCCCTCCCACCTCCATGCTACTCTGGAATGATCCATTGTTTGGCAGCTCCAAGTATAAACAAATGAAACTTTCACCTCCTTGTTTGCTGCCTCTAGTACACCCACAGCTTCTGCCCGGGAGACCTCCTATTGGATACCGTGAAGTCTGATTTGGAGGGTTTCTGGATAGTCCTGACAAAAACAAAATGAAACAAAACAAAACAAAACAAAACAAAACAAAACAAAACACAGAAGGACCCAGAAACTTGCCTGGGTAAGAAAGTATAAAGAAACACGGATCACACCTACAAAAGTGGGCCTACCCCCCCAGCCCGGTGATAGAACATTAGTGAAGGAGGAGACAAGTGAGGCAGGAGGAAGGGACAAGAAGAAGGTCTAGTGGTGGACAGTGAAGAGCAGGCGGGGTCCTGAGGCTGGATCACAGGGGAGCAGCCTGGGAGTGCATGAGCGGGGTATATGTTGAGATCAAGACCAGGACATACAAGGGTGGATGAGATGCCACAAGGTTCCTTTGGAAATGCATATTCCTGCGACCCAGCCTCAGGGAATCTGATGCCACAGGTCCGAAGTGGGCCCCAGGAATTCTCACTTCCAATGAGCATCTCAAGTGGCAATCATGCATGTGGTTCTCAACTTTGAAACTCTGCTAAACGCTCTAAAACCATGAGCCAGGGAAGGGAAGCCTGGACTAAGAGCTAGAGAAGCTTGTTGAGTAAGTAGCTTCTCTGGGCCTCAGCTGTAAAATGACTAAACAAACGGTTCTCAAACTCTTGCCATGGAACACCCCCTTTTTTTTTTTTACTACCGAGATTTAATACGAAAACTGAACATATCAAATTCATGAAACAGATGCTTCTCTGACTGAAGCAAAGTGGGAAACCTCAAGGGCCACCCGATCCCCCATCACCCTGTCACGTTCCTCTGAGGAAGCCCGAGGCTCTCAGCATCTCTGCGCCAAGTGGCCTCCTGAGTTCACGCCAGTGAGGACATGTGACTTAACAGAATGTCACATAAATCAGGGGAACTCTTTGTGGTCCTTGTCTTGAAGGTCAAGTAGATTCCATCCTGAGATGGAGGATAAAGAAAAGAAAGCCAGGAGCAACTATCTTAAACCACATTTATAACCTTTACATAAAAGGATTTCTTCCCAGTGCTGTGTTAAAGGTATTTTAAGCACATCACTTCAAGATGTGACCAGAATAATGACACACTCATTTGAAAGTGGTCATTTTAGTAAAGCAATGAAAGTTTAAAGGGGGGAGGGCACTGGCAATTGTGATTTGTTTCGATTTTTGAAAAAGATAGGCTATCCAGGGTGCGATGAAGAAAGCATAAACAGAAACCACAAGAACAGCAGAGCCCACAGTTAAAAACAGAGGAGGAATTCGCAAAGCCAGCACTGATACCCTTTCCGCCGTAAAGTCATCCCCGGAGGAAGGAGTCCTGGCTCAAGTCCCAAGTCTTACACCTGCTACCTATGCGTCAGGCAAATCATTTCAATTCTTTGTGCCACATTTTCTTCATTTATAAAACAGGAATGAATTTGTTTATTCTGTTTCCACTCTGTGGGAGGTATTGTTCCAGCCGTAAGGGCAACAGGCAAAGATCCCTACCCACATGAAGCTGACTTCCAAGCAAGGCTGGGGGTGGGGGGGTGGGGCAAGAAGGGTGGGCGTGAAACAGACGTTGGGTTATAAGGAGAATGGTGGTACAGAAAACAATTGGGCAGGGAGAAGGTAACCAGATAGGATAGGAAGTGGGGTGAAGAGGGATACCTCAGTAACCTGACAAGTTGGAAAAAGGCCTCCATGGAAGAAGGAACAGGCGGATATTTGGGGGTGAGAGTTGGGGATCAGTGGTCTGAGAAAAGGCACCAGAGCATAGCATGTTCCAGAAACACGTAGACCCTGTGGGCAGCTGGAGAACAGGGAGCAAGGAGGAGACTTGAATGGGATGAAGTCATCCAGAGTTTATAATGACTCATAGGCCATTGAAAGGACTCTGGTTTTTGCTCCCAGCAACACAGGAAGTTGCGAGAAGCCAGTGATGTAATGGGGTTTATGTTTAGAAGGACCATTCAGCTCATCGTTTTGAGAATTTTGAGGATCCCCTCTAGAAGGACACCAGTTTGGAGGCCATTATAAGAGTCCAGGCGGGCGGGTGGATACGTGCCTTTTCTGCCCCACCGACGAGCCACGATGTCATGCGTATAAAGATAAGCTTCAAAACACTGCATGCATTTGAGGCTTGTGATTTTTGTCATTTTACAACCTTTATGCTAAAAAACACGCTAGAGGGAAAAAATACAGCCAACAAATACAGTTTTGTATGATAAGCTTGCAGGCGATGATGAAGATGCACTTTTCAGCTTGTCAAGGAATCACCACCAGATTGGTGTCCTATTTAGAGCCTGTGTAATGGCCCAAAGAAGCAGACGTGTGAGACTGCGGACGGAACACATCCCAACCTGTCTGGCTTCACAGGACTCAAGAAACTAACAAACATTCAACATCTGGAAACAAATAAAATCCTCTAACTTTCCTCAATGGGACAACAACACATTCCACATCAATTTGTCAAACACATGTGCACACAAACCCTTGCTTTACTAACTGCTAAACACCAAAGCAAAAATATCATCAGGCATCATTAACTCATGCATGAGTTAGATGAATTCTGAGATACAGCTATAAGACTCAACTACTAATTATCAGAGATTCTAATGAAAGAGATGCCATTTTCACCCATCAGATACATGTCATTATACATTTGTCCAAACCTACAGAGCATACAACACCAAGAGGAAACCCTAATGTAAATTATGGACTTTGCGAGATGATAATGTGTCCATGTAGGTTCATCAAATGATACAAATGTCCACTCTGATGGGCGATGTTGACAATGGGGAGGCTGTACCTTCCTCTCAATTTTGCTATGAATCTAAAACTGCTCTAAAAAAAAAAAAAGGAAATATTCAAGAAAAATAAACACAAGGAGAACAAAAAGGAGATGTAATCACAATCCAGGATAAAGCTCAGCTGTGAGCAACATTTACAAACTGTTGATAATGTGAACTTAATATAGAATTAATTTAAAAATTAACAGAACTATATTAGGAAGGTGGAGGGAATAAGGTGTGAAGAAGTGTGTGTGTCTGTCTTTTGAGGTGGGGGATAGAGAATAAGGAGACTAATTCCATTTCTGCCATAAACAGCTTCAAAATTTAAAAATTCAATTATAAAACTAAACTTTATAAATTAATTAAATTTTATAAATCAAGAAGCAGAAGCACATTATTGAGAAATATGGAGGTAAACAGAAAAATAGTTAATGGGGTTGGAAGTTATCACTGCAGGGGTGGGGGACAAAAAGGCAGGAATTGCTAATTTTCATTATGTCTTTTAGTCCTAATCAATGACATTTACAGAGCTGCCAGGTTCTAACATGGATCTAAGCCACATATATAACTTTTCTAGAAGAAAATATTTAATAAAACTCTTTGGCTTTTTAACTATTCAATACACTACTTAGAAAACAACGGAAATTGACTTAAAAATAGGGCACAGTGACTCTCAAATGATGTAGTTTAATTACAGGACTTAGGTGCTTCTAAATTATAAAGTTCAATGCTTATTCAGTATACACCATTTGTGATCTGCTACACCACAGACAGACAGACAGCATGGCACAAGGCAAGCATTTGCTTTGAGAGTTCTACGGTGATGGGAGATTACTGCGGGCCTCACAGATCGGTATCTCCTCCCTGCCAAGCTCTGATCAAACACAGAAGAATAAATGCATGAACCGAGTGCATTACAATATCTCACATAAACCCTCCCACCACTTGGAGAGGCAGACATCGGCTGTCAACGAGAAAGTGGGCAAAGGTCCCAAGGGCACAGTTAGGGTGGTGCTATGGACTGAATGTCTGTGTCCCCCCTCTGTCTCTGTACCTCTACCTCTAGTTCTGTCTCTGTACCTCTATCTCTAGTTCTGTCTCTGTCTCTAGCTCTGTGTCTGTCTCTGTCTGCACCTCCCTCTCTTTCTCTCTCTGTCGTGAGAGCACATGGCAAGAAGGCAGCCAACTACAAGCCAGGAAGACAGCCTTGACCAGAACCCAACCATGCTGGCACCCTGATCTTGAACTTCCAGCCTCCAGAACATTAAGAAATAAATGTTCATTGTGTAAACCACCCAGTCTGTGGTATTTTGTTATGGCAGCCTGACCACAGACCAATGGACTGAGCCAAGATGAGAATTTAGGTTCGTCTGACCCCACCCTACCTCATAAGCCATTTCATCTCTTTGCTCAAAATAATCCTTCACACATACACACACACACACACACACACACACACACACACACACACACACACATCATTCAGAGCTCCAACCTCTAGGCGGTGACCACTCCAGCACTCCAGAAATACCCTACGGAAACCCACTGACACTCAGCTAGTCTCTCCCAGACATCAGCTATGAGAAACCAAAGGAACTGCACCCACCTTGAGAAAATGTGAATTTCCAGAACTCTGTTAAGATCTGCCGCCTCAACCTAGTTCGTGCGATTTCTTCTGGTGAAAATTGCCCTCCCACCTTACAAATAACACACATCAATTCAGGCAACCCTCATTAGATGATTCCTCAGAATGATCAACTTTAACTGGCTCACCGATTTTGTTGATGTCTCCATGTTATGGGCAGAACTGTGTCCCCACCTTTCACCCCCAAAATTCCCATGCTGAAGTCCTAACCCCCAGTACCTCAGAATGTTGCCTGACTTAGAGATAAAGCCTTTAAAGAGATCATTAAGTGAAAATGAGGGAACTGGAACATAGGCATGCATGCAGGGAGAAGGCAGCTACCTACAAACCCAGGAGAGAGGCCTCAAACGGACCCCTCCCTCCCAGCCTCAGAAGGAACCAACCCTGCCCACACCTTAATTCAGATGTCTTGCCTCCAGAACTAAATTCAATAAAAATTAACGAGGAAATAAATTTCTGCTGTTTAAGCTTGCCGACCTGGGGTAGTTTGTTACAACAGGTATGGCAAACGAATACAGTCCATTAGTGCACACACCCGTGACCTCGCTCAGGCTCTTTCCACCCCCCAATTCCACTCAATCGCAAAGACTCAAGGATTAGGCTCCTCATGTTCTTCCTTACACTCCCATCCACTCCCATCACGTGGGTTTTAACTCAGGCCCAGCCTAGTTTCCGGCCGGGATGGCCTCCTAACTGGTTTCTCAGCTCTTTCCCTTTCTTTCTTTTTTAAAGATTTATTTATCTATTTTGAGAGAGAGAGACAGAGACAGCATAAGCAGGAGGGACAGAAGGAGAGGGAAAGAAAATCTCAAGCAGACTCCCCGTTGAGCACAGAGCCCGACATGGAGCTCGATCCCAGGACCCTGACATCATGACCTGAGCTGAAACCAAGAGTCGGATGCTTAACTGACCGAACTACCCAGGTGCATCCTTTCCCCTTTCAATCCATCATCTGCACAGGGTGGATGTTCACAACAGACCCCAACCGCACAGAAACAGACGCCAGGCGCATGGTGCCAAGCAAGGTACCCATCATGCAAGGCCCCTGCTCAACCAGGTCACCACCTCTGGTGTCCCTAGGAGGAGGGGCAGGGGCCAAGGCAGCCACTCTCTCACTACTGCCCTAGCGGGTATGGCCATCTGGGCTGAACCTCAGTCCTGCCCTACATCTGCTCCAGAGTCAGCTTTCCAAATTACAAAGCTTAGCACATCGCTCCTCCTGAAAGCCCTTCAGTGGGTCCCCCGCACTGTGTTACCTGGTGAGGAGCATACCTTTGCTCGGCAGTCACCTGTCCAGCATCCTCCACTACCCACCCCCCCGGGGCTCCAGCCACTCTGAACAGAGTCTCGGCTTCACCAGCTCATCTTGTTCATACGTTTCCAAGCCTTTGTACACGTCAAGAATGTCTGCCTCCTTCTCCCTAGCTCGGAATTTCTACTTCTGCACCATCCCCTGTCCGGCCTCCCCCGGGCTGCCCACCCCTGTCCTGGACATGTTTCCATGACAACACTTGCACTGGATGGACACCATGAGTGTCTGGTGCTCCCTCTCTAGGCTGGGGACTCCTCCAAGGCAGTGTCAGATGCTTTTTCGGGGCTGTCACCGATCCAGGACCTCTGGCTGACAACAGTGGGGCCTCAGAAAATGCCTGGAGACTACAGATTGATGTGCTTGGCCACAAACACTGAGCTGGACTTCGCAACTGCCTCCCTAAGGAAAGAAGCCTGTTTTTACCCAAATCAAATTAGGCACCAGCTGCATATCCACCCTCCTGGAGCCCAGCTCGAAGGTAGGAGCACAGGCTTCCCGCAGCATAAATATCCACTGAACGGATGAATGAAGCCATTAATAACCTTTGACTATGTACCGGGATCGGTACCGCCGGGAAGAATATTTGCAAAAGAAAAGAAAATCGGCTTTTTGAGTGAATTGTTTAGATACAGATATATTTCTTTCTTAGGGTGAGTGTGGTGGATGTATGTTTGTATTTCTTGGACCTTCCCCAAAACACAGTACGATGTCCCCAAACCTGGCCCGCGGAGTGGGAACGGAGAGAGAATTCAGGGCTCTGTTGGGGGTTGGGGGGCAGCACGCACATGCGCACACATACGTGCGTGTGCACACACGCGCGCATTCAATAAAGCTAGGGAGAGCTAAGCGGTGTGCGCTGGTTAGTTCGGGCTCGGGTAAAGGAAATAATGGGGTCTCAGTGCAATTCCTCGGGCACGGTCTGTGGTTTGCCTGTAATCTGAGAGGGCTACTTTCTGGAGGTGGGCATCAGACCGCCGGCCCACAAAGACTGGGGCAGCTCTACTCCAGCCCCACCGCGAGCTCAGGAGGGGGGGCGGGGGAGCCACCTGAGTCCTCCCTCTCCAGGCGTGGTCTCGTCTGCATCCTCCTTGCTGCTGCACACCTGACTTCACCTAGTCTCACTCTGTAGTCTGAAGGAAATCAGAGCTCTCCCCTAGGTTGGTCCCCTGCCTTCCGGGGCTACGTAGGCTCCAGGGCTCTCACCCGCACGTGTCCATCCTACCAACAAGTCTCAGTCATTCGTGACCACTCCCTGCCATTCTCTCCCACTGCCCCCGAAATGTCCGGAAAAATCACCTGCGTTAACAGGGCCACAGTGTGACTTACCCCTGTTTCTCCATCTGGAGGACAGCCTTGGAAGTGAGTCAGCTGCCCCTTCCAGCTGTGTGGCCTGGGACACCTGACTAAACCCTCAGGGTCTCGGTTTCTCCTTCTGTACAATAGGAATAGTAATAGTCCTGCAGAACAGTGTTGCTGGGAGAAGTGAAGTCAGACTCAAAGCTGCTAAGTCTGGGGCATGGTAACAGCCCCGTAACTGCTAAAGCTCCTGGATTTTGTCCAGCTTGACACCATGCCTTATGCATCATAGACACCCACATCTGGGTGATTATTCTCTATCTTAAATAAACAGCATTTCAAACCTGACTTGAACTGTGTAGAAAACATGAAAAAAAATGCAAGAAATCTGCATGTTAAAGGGGAACCTGACACATTTCGTCTATTCCTCCCCTCACAATATTGTGGATAACTATGGGGACTACCTAAGACGACTTTTTAAATTTGGTGCTTTTCAGAAATACTTAAATCCTCTGCATATCCCAATAACACAGCACTTACATACTTTGGCCTTGTATATTTAACCCCCCCCACATATGCACACACACGACATAAAGCTTACACAGTTCACAGAGGCCACACACGTGTATTTCCTCACAAAATTTCCTGCACATAAAAAATTCAAGTGCACAATTTAATGATATTTAGTGACTTTATAGAGTTATCCAACCACCAGTTGCATCACAGCCAAATTTTAGAATATTTTCTATCACCCAGAAGAGATCCTCCCTCCTAATTTCTACCCCAACCCCATTCCCTCAGGCAACCACTGATCTGCGGTTTACCTCTGTCTCGTATAGTATTTTGTGTCTGGTTTCTCTCACTGGGCATAATGTTTTCTTTGGTGTTGCAGGGTGTTCCTATTTCATGCTTTTTTGTTACTAAATAGCATTTCATATCTAGATATACCACATTTTGTTTATCCACTCACTAGCTGATGAATGTCTGGATAGTTTCCATTGTCTGGATATTACAAATAATGTTGCTATAAACATTCACATACAAGTCATTTGCCTGGACACATGTTTTTATTTATCTTGGGGTAGATATCTAGGAAATGCCTCTGGGTCATATGACAAGTTTACGTTCCACTCTAAGAAACCTTCACTTTTCCAAAGTGCTTACACTTGGACTTCTGTTGATGATTGAGTGCCAGCAACCTCTCAGATTCTCACCGGTGTCTTGCACAATCCTAACAGCTCCCTCCCACACCACCTTCACTCCAGTGTGTCCATGGAGGTGTCAGGTGAATAGTGAAGTGGAGCCATCTCCATGTGAACTGAAGCTCGCCTCCTGAGGGAGGATGGTTAATTAGAACACAGAGAGCACCAAATATCTCAGCAGCTCCTCCTGCCTTTGCATTGCTATAAAGATTCTGGTCTTTAGGGTTACAGATGGACTCACACTTGGCGCCTGGAAGCTAAAGCCCAGATGCTCACCAGCCCTAAACGCTTTATCTCCTCACCTCCTAAGGATCTCCAGGAAACTAATGAGCTCTTCAACCAATATAAAGGTCACAGCAAAGATTACGAATCCTCCTTAGTTCTCCAGCATTTTAACAAATGCCCAAGAGTGACAAACCCCAACAAGTGACACTGAGACTCCTTAGGCATGAAAGCTTATAAATATCATCAAGGGGATGATACATTCCCGGAGGTAGACCCTTGGAGTGAGTGATCTAGTTAATATATTTGATTCTGTCTCCGTTTCTCCAGCATCACAGCCACCTTTGCATTCACCTTTGAGGTGTCCCCACGTCCCTTCACTAAATTACCTACGGGGTATGCCATCTCCACACCATTTATGCAGACAGCATCTTCGCAGGCTTGCTTTGTTCTGAAGCACCCAGGTCTGGCCTTATACTTACAACATCCTACTGAGGGGAGAGACTCATGAAGCTACTGCACAAGACATTTGAAATGTGGTCCACACTCAGCCTAGCCTCACTGCATCCCAAAAGATACAAGACTCCACTACCTCAGTTAGATTTAGGGGCATCATATGGTCCCCAGAAGACCACAACCATACCAGATCCGGTCAAGAATGCTATCCCAGCACTCTCAAACAAGCCCAACAGCTACTTGCCTACTTAGCTTCTAGAAGCACTATCTTCCCACCTACACTTTTCATTAAACCTATTAAGGCGATCACAAGAAAATCAGCCGAATTTGAATGGTGGCCACCCCAACAAATGGCCCTGGAAGCCACCCCAAATGCCATCCAACTAAGAATGCCACTAGCCCCATCTGATGGTTCCTTTCTTGTGGAAGCCCTAGCCACTAATTCTCATGTTTCTGGAATCTCCTTGCCCAGGTCCATGCATGTAAGAAAGATCGCCCCTTTCCTGGTCTTCTTGGCCATTTGCAGGGTCTCAAGTCCAGGAGAAAGGAATCCATTTATTTTATGGACCAAAGCACCACCATCGGATGTGACGGAACCCGCTGGAGACCTGCTTCTTTCCATCCCATTGCCAAGGCACAGCTGATAAAGGAGGGGACCCAACCGTTGGCCACTTTGGCACTAGAGGATTCCCTCAATAAAGGTGTGTTCATTTTATCCATATTTTTACAGACTCTTGGGTAGTAGCTAATGGCCCCCACTGTTAGGTCTCATCAACAGGCACAAAGTAGATTTCACATTCAGGACTGTTCCCTATGGGGCCTTCCGTATTGGAATCGTACTTCTCCTCACACCTCACATGTTACAATTAAAGTCTCCCACGTCTCAGCTAATACTAAAGGTCCCATGGAGAAGGCTCCTTATAATGCTATAGCTGACCAGCTAGCTCACATTTCTTCCAGAAATTCATATAGCACCCCCATTACCTTGGCCTAAAGGCCCAGTCGGTGTGGCTTTTCAACTTTTAAACATGAGCCTGAATGACATGGCATTTCCATGTCACTAGGTTTAGCTGAACCACTAGCCTCCCAATGTGCTTCTCGTGCCCTGTTCTGTCCTGGCATCGTGGCCGATGAGGATTACACCAAGAAGCAAACGCCCCTCCGCTCATTAGCAAATTGATTTTATTGGGCTTTTGCCCCAGTCTGCAGGCACAAATCACTATGCCCTCACGATGATTAACAGTTATGTGGGCTTACTTTGGGCTTATTCTTTCTAGCATGCTACTGCTGACACCACTATTGTAAGTCTCACCAAAACCCTGTTAGTTCCCTTTGGGCCCCCACATAGGATCCAATCTGGTTGGGATACACACCATCCATTCAATGTAGGCATGGGTCTTAAATCAAGGCATTATTGGGACTTTCCTTTTTCCTACTGTCCACAGGCAAGAGCCCCAGTAAAAGTCCTAATAAAGAGACAAAATAGCCTACTCAAAGATACTCTGAAAATTACAAAATGGACAGCGTTTCCAAATGGATCTCTCTTTTCCCTTCTGCCTTAGTTACCTTCAACTCCTGATTTTTAGGTCTTAGGACATGCTACCAGACTGCAAGTAGGGTCCCTCTACTCCTCATTCTAGCCACAAAAGGGACCACTTCCCACCTACAGATCTACAATACCCAAATAGAATTCCCCTTCCCACTTAACAACTCCCCATTCTGCCGTCCGTTCTCAAACCTGGTGGCCACACTGGGACCGATGATACAATGGGAACCACTGAAAATGTGGGCCCTGATGCTCAAACAGGCTACCTACATGCCAAATCGTGTTGCCCCCATAATGACAGTTTTAAGGGTCCCGACTGACTAGAGAACCATCTCTGGAGGAAAAAGAAGTCCTGGCACCCTCTTTTAAACTCTAACTGTGGGTCTCATCACAATCTTTGGTATAACGGACACATATTTAGTTATTTTCAATTGTGTAACACAGACTCACTATCCCCTATAACTAGGTGGACCTCTCAATGAAGAAAGACCTTAAATTAGTTCTCAGTGTTAACATTCTTAAATAGGTTGCCCGCTCTGGCTCCACCCCATTATGGCAGTTAGAATGAGGGCTTACCACAAGATTCAGGATTGCAATGCCCATGGCTTTCATAGTAATACAAAATAAGAGGGGAGCGGGGCGGGGGATGGGTCGGCCTGGTGGTGGGTATTAGGGGGCACGTTCTGCGCGGAGCACTGGGTGTTATGCACAAACAACGAATTGTGGATCACTACATCCAAAACTAAGGATGTAATGTACGGTGATTAACATAACAATAAAAAATTAAAAAAAAAAAGAAAATAAGAAATGACCCCACAACTCCCAGAGCCAAAAAGATACTACATTTCAGTCATTCTTGTCATAATTTCTTAAATGTAAAAACTTTGCCTCACGGTCTTAGGGTTCCACACAGACTCATAAGGCGTCTGCAAAACTCCTGTGTCTTCACCACTCATGCTCTTTGTTCCCGAACTTTTCCTGGAGAGCCATCCTCCCCTCCTCCAACTTGGGACTACCCTGCTTTGTGATTAATAAATGTTTCTTTGGTCATACCAAATGACTGCCATCATAAGCTTCAATGGTAGACCCTAACGCTGGGAGGGAAGGGAGCTGTACCCATGCCGTGGTGGCATTGTGACAAAAGGCATTATAGAAGGTGTGGAAGGTTATCTCACTCAGATTTTCCCTAATGACTAATAATGTCATTTTTTTTTCAAATGCTTATTAGCCATCTCTGTATCTTCTTTGATAAAATGTCTATTCTAATCTTCTGCCCATTTTTAAATTGGGTTGTTTGTCTTCTTGTTATTGAGTATATATTCTGAATACAACTCTTTTACCAAACAGATAATTCACAAATATGCTCTCCCAGTCTGTGACTCATCTTTTCCTATCTCAATGGAGTATGTGGAAGCAGAAAAGTTTTTAATTTTGATAAAGTATAATTTATCAATTTTTCCTCTATTGATTACACATTTCGTGTTGTAATGTGTAATCACATTTTTGCTGATCCAAGGCCATGAAAATTTTCTGTTTCCTTCTAGAAGGCTTATAGTTTTACCTCTCAGGTCTATGACCCACGTTGAGATAATTTTTTTTGTATGGTGTGAGGCGAGACTCTAAACTTATCTTTTTACACGTAGAGATCCAATTACGCGTAGAAACTATCCTCACTTTACCATCTGGAAGCCCCACCTCCAAATCTGTAAATTAAGTAAGTTTCATTTTACATAATTTGTCATGCTGAATAGAACTACATTTATTTAAAAACAAACTTACCTGAAAATTCCAAACTTGCAACTATCCCCAAACAGCAGCTCTATTCTGATTTTTATTCTTTTCAGAGCAAAGGTGATATAAAACAATCTTTTAAACGTGATACATGTCTTATTGTCAATCACTCTTATGGAAAATGGAGGAAATATTACCCTGTTCAAAATTGTGTAAAATCCAGATTTTTTTCAGATTGTTAGAACTTTTCTAAGAAACCAGCCCACAGTTTACATTCATTTGTAATTAACATATAATCAAATTTCTTATGTGGAAACTTCCTAGTTTAGAATCTTGGCTTAAAAGGATCTTCCAGCAGAAGCCCAGTATAAACCTGAGTAATGCTGAATTTTTGCTTTGAACATGCATTTTTTAAATCATTATGTATGAAATGTACATTTCTATAAAAAGTTTCCAATGCTCTGTGGCTTTACAAAGAGTTTTCAAAGCCCCACAAAAGCAGGGGGTTCTAAGATAGACTATAGAAATATGTGGTTATTGATTTCTAAATTTCTATTAGAAAAATTCTTCTAAGTACAAATATCATAAGGCAATGTCTGTTTATTAAAATTCTATGTTAATATAAGTTTTCCCTTTAAGAAATGATTATAGATCTGAGTTTTCAATTCTCCAGGCTCAATCCATCCTCCTCTAATCACAAAATTTTATTTTATCTACTTATCCACAAGCACACAACTATAAAATTAGGTTTTATCACTGATATTTTACCATGTAAAACTATGTGTCTCACAATGCAGTATGATAAAGTGTACCCCTCAAAACCTAGTACCGTTATTTAGACAGGGCAAAAAGACTCAAATCCCAACGTGTTGGGCTTCCAGATTATGGTGGGGATACCATGGTGAAAGAAACAGACAAGGCACAGACCTCAATGAATTTCAATCCATTGCGTGAGTAATATTCCCAGACAAGAAAACATGAGTACCTTAGTAACTCCAAATGAATGGGGAGTGTCGGATGGATGCCAAATCAAAAACACAAAAATCTATCCACAAACTTAATGCACAAACAATAAAGCTATGCTGACAAATACAGACATATAAAATATGGGTGGTTTCCCTGGAATAATAAAGTAGCAAATATATTATAAAATACATACCAAAGCATTAGAAGATACATTCCAAACACAAAGCATTAGGATCACACATTATATTCTACAGAGTAAGGCAATGATGAGATATAATCTCTTAAAGAATACAGCTGACCCTTGAACCAAACAAGGGTTAGGGGCACCAACCCCTGTGTACTCAAAAATCCATGTATAACTTTTGAGTCTCCAAAAACATAACTACTAATAGCCTAGTGTTGACCAGAAGTCTTACGGATAACAGTCGAGTAACAGATATAATTTGCACTGAGCAAAAATTAACAAAGGGAAACCACATTAGAATGGAGATGGGAGGCGGGCAGTGGGAGCTCTTCATGCCCCACAACTCCCGGTCAATTGTGGCTCCACAGGAAAGAGATGGACCTTGCACTTGGATACCCCTTCACCAGTGCTCCGGGAAAAGAAAGGCTTAACTCCTCCCACTGGCAATGAGAGACCATCACAATTCAGCCAATGAAAAGCCACTATACTTCCAGCTCCCAGTTAACTCCTATGGGCTACCCTCTCCTCTACAAAAGGGCATTCTTCTCCTTTGTTCAGTGCACTCACCTAAGCTTTGCCATGGCTTGCTTGTCCTTGATTGCAATTCTCGGCTCTTCCTGAATAAACCCATTTTTGGTGATAAAATAACTGACAGTTTTATTTTTAAAGTTACCAACTGCATTCTTACAGTACAGCAAGCTAAAGAAAATGTTAAGAAAATCATAAGGAAGAGAAAATATACTTACAGTACTATACTGTATTTATCGGGAAAAAAAAATGTGCATATAAGGGGACCCAGACAGTTCAAATCCATGCTATTCAAGGATCAACTGACTGTATATGGCACTTGAATATATCCTCCAAAGGCAGTGGTGTAAAGGTACCACTTCGTTCCAACTGAGATTCCCACGAGAGAATTTAACCATTTTCAAAATGAACTGTCTTTGCAACCTACAACTCCAATTTCTGGAATACTAGTTAAAAATTATATGTTCGAGAATCGCAGTGCTTTTACAATAACTTATAACAATAACAAGATAATGGAAATGATTTTACAATAATTTCAAAAGCACAGGTTATGGCCCTATAAAATTGTCTTTAGAAATAATTATGCCCATGGATATGAATGTTCTCAAGAATTACTGGCTGATTATCTTTAGCATGCACAAATCATTCTTCATACTTTGTGACACAAAGTTTTTCAAATTTGTGAATGGGAGCAAATTTTGCCACTCCAAGATATGCCTCTTTCGCATACTGATTATTTTAAGCTGGTTATTTTTAAGAAATGGCAAGACTCAGGGGAAGCTCTGAAAACTGAATACAAGTTACCCATTTGCAAGAGACATTTACATTTATAAGGGAAATCTCCCTTTTTACGGGTGTCTCCCTCCCTGTAGCAGGAAAAGAGGAATAACTCAATCTCTAGAAACTCTTACCAATGAAGAAGGAAGCAACTTAAATCTGCACAACCTTACCCTTGTTTAAGGTGCATTTCCTGGTACCCTCCCATACCAACTCCTCACCCCACATCTTTTGTCTTTAGTTGAAGACGGTATTTAAAAGAATTGGTATTAAAGTGGCTTTGGCCACTTTGGAGGGTTACTCAGCCTCTGCCATATACATGCTACCAAACTTTTGCTTTTATCCTATTAACCTGTTGTATATCGATTTAATTATTTGACCAAACAAAAAACCTAGAAGGGAGGGGGGCGGAGCAAGATGGCAGAGGAGTAGGAGACCTAGATTTCGACTGGTCTCAGGAATTCAGCTGAATAGGGATCAAACCATTCTGAACACCTACGAACTCAACAGCAGATCGAAGAGGAGAGTAGCAACAACTCTCTGAACAGAGAAGCGACCACTTTCTGGAAGGTAGGACGTGCGGAGAAGTGAATCCGAGGCGATAGTCGGGAGGATAGACGGCGGGGGAGGGGGCCTCCGTGGGCCGCTTCTGGCAAGTGCTAGAGCCACGGAGCACAAAATCGGAACTTTTAGAAGTCGGCTCCGCGGAGGGACGTCGCTCCAGTGGCTAAGCGGGGGGTGGAATCCTCCCGGGACAGTGTGGTCTCAGGACCCCTGGGGTAACAGAAAGACCGGGGGTGCCTGAGTGTGGCAGAGCTCCCAGGTATCGGAGCGGGGAAGCCAGCTGCAGAGACAGAGCGGAGGCGCGGGCTCTCAGCTCGGGGTGGCCATAAACTGTGATCCACGGCCCAGTGGGGCCACTGCTCCTCCAGCAGGGACCCAGTGAGCAGCAGAGTTGGGGAGACTCCCCTTCCTCCCCCAGGAGGAGCGGCGCGGGAGCGCACCGCAGGGATCTGCTGGGTTTGGAGACTCCACAGGGGGTCGGGTGCCAGAGATAGCAACGCTCGGTCACAGGCCGGGTGAGCACGGAGTGCGGCCGGAGACTGGGGAGACGGGAGTGACTGCTTTTCTCTGGGGACACACTGAGGAGCGGGGCCCCGAGTTCTCTGGTCCTCCAAAGCTGTACCGAGAGCTTGCAGGGAACAAAAGCTCCTGAGAGCAAACCCCAGCAGCTTGCTTAGCCCTGACCGACAAGGGCGGGGCAATTCCGCCTCCGGCAAAGACATTTGGAAACCCCGGCAACAGGCCCCTCCCCCAGAAGATCAGCACGAACAACCAGCAAGCCAAGACCAAGTTTACCAATCAAGGAGAACGGGAGAACTCCAGCGCTAGGGGAATACTGCACATAGAATTCATGGCATTTTTTTACGATAATTCATTAGTTCAAAGTTAATTTTTTTAACTGTTTTTTTTTTTTAATTTTTCTTTTTCCCTTTTTCAACCAACGTCTTATCAATCCCTTTTTAAAAAAAAACATTTTTTATTTTTCATTTTTGGAGTTATATCCCTTCATAGTAGTTACCCTTATTTTTGGCATATATATATATATATATAAGTTGTTCTCTCTTTAAAATTTTGAGATACAGTTTCTTCTAACAGATCAAAATATACCCTAAATCACTACTGTATGGGTTTGTTCTAGTCTCCTGCCTGATCACATTCTATCCCCTTTTTTTTTTTAAATCTTCTTTCTTTCTTCAAATGACTTATCAATTCCCTTTATAAAATCTTTTATAATTTTCATCTTTACAGTCATCTTCCATCCCTTCATTGTATCAACCCTTATTTTGTACATATATGTCTTTCTGCGTTTAAAATTTTAGGAGGCACTGTTTTCTAACAGACCAAAATATGCCCAAAATCTAGTCTGTGGCACTGATCTATGCACTAGCCTGATCGTATCTGATCATATTCTGCTTTTTTTGTATTGTTCTGTTTTTGTTTTTATCTTTTTTTTTTCTTTCTTTCTTCTTCTTTCCCTTTCTTTTCCCCTGGTTTCAGGTCTTTTCTGATTTGTATACAGTATATTTGCTGGGGATGTTGTTAACCTGTTAGCATTTTGTTCTCTCATTCATCTATTCTCCTCTGGACAAAATGACAAGACGAAAAAAATCACCTCAGCAAAAAGAACAAGAGGTAGTACCTCAGCCAGGGACCTACTCAATACGGACATTAGTACAATGTCGGACTTAGAGTTCAGAATCATGACTTTAAAGATACTAGCTGGGCTTGAAAAAAGCATGGAAGTTATTAGAGAATCCCTTTCTGGAGAAATAAAAGAACTAAAATCAAACCAAGTCGAAATGAAAAAGGCTATTGATGAGGTGCAATCAAAAATGGGGGCACTAACTGCTAGGATAAATGAGGCAGAAGAGAGAATCAGTGATATAGAAGACCAAATGATGGAAAATAAAGAGGTTGAGAAAAAGAGAGATAAACAACTACAGGATCACGAGGGCAGAATTCGAGAGATAAGCAATACGATAAGACAAAACAACATTAGAATAATTGGGATCCCAGAAGACGAAGAAAGAGAGAGAGGGGCAGAAGGTATATTGGAGCAAATAATAGCAGAGAACTTCCCTAATGTGAGGAAGGAAACAGGCATCAAAATCCAGGAGGCACAGAGAACCCCTCTCAAAATCAATAATAGGTCAACACCCCGACATCTAATAGTAAAACTCATGAGTCTCAGAGACAAAGAGAAAATCCTGAAAGCAGCTCGGGAGAAGAGATATGTAACCTACAATGGTAGAAATATTAGATTGGCAACAGACCTATCCACAGACACCTGGCAGGCCAGAAAGGACTGACGTGATATCTTCAGAGCACTAAACGAGAAAAATATGCAGCCAAGAATACTATATCCAGCTAGGCTGTCATTGAAAATGGAAGGAGAGATAAAAAGCTTCCAGGACAAACAAAAACTAAAGGAATTTGCAAACACGAAACCAGCCCTCCAAGAAATATTGAAAGGGGTCCTCTAAGCAAAGAGAGAGCCTAAAAGCAGCATAGAGCAGAAAGGCACAGAGACAATATACAGTAACAGTCACCTTACAGGCAATACAATGGCACTAAATTCATACCTTCCAATAGTTACCCTGAATGTAAATGGGCTAAATGCCCCAATCAAAAGACACAGGCTATCAGATTGGATTCAAAAACAAGACCCATCCGTATGCTGTCTGCAAGAGACCCATTTTAGACCCAAAGACACCCCCAGATTGAAAGTGAGGGGGTGGAAAACAATTTACCATGCTAATGGACACCAAAAGAAAGCTGGGGTGGCAATCTTTACATCAAACAAATTAGATTTTAAAACAAAGACTGTAATAAGAGATGAGGAAGGACACTATATCCTAATTAAAGGGTCTATCCAACAAGAAGATCTAACAATTGTAAATATCTATGCCCCTCACATGGGAGCAGCCAATTATATAAGGCAATTAATAACAAAAGCAAAGAAACACATTGACAACAATGCAATAATAGTGGGGGACTTTAACACCCCCTGACCGAAATGGACAGATCATCTAAGCCAAAGATCAACAAGGAAATAAAGACTTTAAATGACACACTGGACCAAATGGACTTCACAGACATATTCAGAACATTCCATCCCAAAGCAACAGAACACACATTCTTCTCTAGTGCCCATGGAACATTCTCCAGAATTGATCACATCCTAGGTCACAAATCAGGTCTCAACCGGTACCAAAAGATTGGGATCATTCCCTGCATATTTTCAGACCACAATGCTTTGAAACTAGAACTCAGTCACAAGAGGAAAGTCAGAAAGAACTCAAATACATGGAGGCTAAAGAGCATCCTAGTAAAGAATGAATGGGTCAACCAGGACATTAAAGAAGAATTAAAAAAATTCATGGAAACCAATGAAAATGAAAACACAACTGTTCAAAATCTTTGGGATACAGCAAAGGCAGTCCTGAGAGGAAAGTGTATAGCAATACAAAACTTTCTAAAGAAACAAGAAAGGTCTCAAATACACAACCTAACCCTACACCTAAAGGAGCAGGGGAAAGAACAGCAAATAAAGCCTAAACCCAGCAGGAGAAGAGAAATAATAAAGATCAGAGCAGAAATCAATGAACTAGAAACCAAAAGAACAGTAGAACAGATCAATGAAACTAGGAGCTGGTTCTTTGAAAGACTGACAAACCCCTGACCAGACTTATCAAAAAAGAAAAGAGAAATGACCCAAATAAACAAAATCACGAATGAAAGAGGAGACATCACAACCAACACCAAAGAAATACAAACAATTATAAGAACATATTATGAGCAACTCTATGCCAGCAAATTAGATAACCTGGAAGAAATGAGTGCATTCCTAGAGATGTATCAACTACCAAAATTGAACCGGGAGGAAATAGAAAACCTGAACAGACCTATAGCCACTAAGGAAATTGAAGCAGTCATCAAAAATCTCCCAACAAACAAAAGCCCAGGGCCAGATGGCTTCCCAGGGGAATTCTATCAGACATTTAAAGAAGAATTAATACCTATTCTCCTGAAACTGTTCCAAAAAATAGAAATGGAAGGAAAAACTTCCAAACTCATTTTATGAGGCCACCATTACCTTGATCCCAAAACCAGACAAAAACCCCATCAAAAAGGAGAATTACAGACCAATATCCTTGATGAACATGGATGCAAAGATTCTCACCAAAATACTAGCCAATAGGATCCAACAGTACATTAAAAGGATTATTCACCATGACCAAGTGGGATTTATCCCTGGGCTGCAAGGCTGGTTCAACATCTGCAAATCAATCAACGTGATACATTAAGAAAAGAAAGAACAAGAATCATATGATCCTCTCAATAGATGCAGAAAAAGCATTTGACAAAGTACAGCATCCTTTCTTGATCAAAACTCTTCAGAGTATAGGGATAGAGGGTACATACCTCAATATCATAAAAGCCATCTATGAAAAACCTGCAGCGAATATCATTCTCAATGGGGAAAAGCTGAGAGCTTTTCCCCTAAGGTCAGGAACGCGGCAGGGATGTCCACTCTCACCACTCCTAGTCAACATAGCATTAGAAGTCCTAGCCACAGCAATCAGACAACAAAAATAAATCAAAGGCATCCAAATCGGCAAGCAGGAAGTCAAACTCTCACTCTTGCAGATGATATGATACTGTATGTGGAAAACCCAAAAGACTCCACCCCAAAACCGCTAGAACTCATACAGGAATTCAGTAAAGTAGCAGGATATAAAATGAATGCACAGAAATCAGTGGCATTCCTATACACCAACAACAAGACAGAAGAGAGACAAATCAAGGAGTCGATCCCATTTACAATGGCACCCAAAACCATAAGATACCTAGGAATAAATTTAACCAAAGAGGCAAAGGATCTGTACTCAGAAAACTATAAAATACTCATGAAAGAAATTGACAAAGACACAAAGAAATAGAAAAATGTTCCATGCTCATGGATTGGAAGAACCAACACTGTGAAGATGTCAATGCTACCTAGAGCAATCTACACATTCAATGCAATCCCCATCAAAATACCATCCACTTTTTTCAAAGAAATGGAACAAATAATCCCAAAATTTCTATGGAACCAGAAGAGACCCCGAATAGCCAGAAGAATATTGAAAAAGAAAAGCAAAGCTGGCGGCATCACCATTCCGGACTTCCAGCTCCTTTACAAAGCTGTCATCATCAAGACAGTATGGTACTGGCACAAAAACAGACCCATAGATCAATGGAACAGAATAGAGAGCCCAGAAATGGACCCTCAACTCTATGGTCAACTCATCTTTGACAAAGCAGGGAAGAATATCCAATGGCAAAAAGACAGTCTCTTCAACAAATGGTGTTGGGAAAATTGGACAGCCACATGCAGAAGAATGAAACTGGACCATTTCCTTACACCACACACAAAAATAGACTCCAAATGGTTGGAAGACCTAAACGTGAGACACGAGTCCATCAACATCCTAAAGGAGAACACTGGTAGCAACCTCTTCGACCTCAGCCACAGCAACTTCTTCCTAGAAACATCGCCAAAGGCAAGGGAAGCAAGGGCAAAAATGAACTATTGGGATTTCATCAAGATAAAAAGCTTTTGCACAGCAAAAGAAACAGTCTACAAAACCAAAAGACAACCAACAGAATGGGAGAAGATATTTGCAAATGACCTATCAGATAAAGGGCTAGTATCCAAAATCTATAAAGAACTTACCAAACTCAACACCCAAAGAACAAATGATCCAATCAAGAAATCGGCAGAAGACATGAACAGACACTTTTCCAAAGAAGACATCCAAATGGCCAACAGACACATGAAAACGTGCTCAACATCGCTCGGCATCAGGGAAATCCAAATCAAAACCTCCATGAGATACCACCTCACACCAGTCAGAATGGCTAAAATGAACAAGTCAGGAAACGACAGATGTTGGCGGGGATGTGGAGAAAGGGGAACCCTCCTACACTGTTGGTGGGAATGCAAGCTGGTGCAACCCCTCTGGAAAACAGTATGGAGGTTCCTCAAACAGTTGAAAATAGAGCTACCCTACGATCTAGCAATTGCACTACTGGGTATTTACCACAAAGATACAAATGTAGGGATCCGAAGGGGTACGTGCACCCCAATGTTTACAGCAGTAATGTCCACAATAGCCAAACTGTGGAAAGCACCAAGATGTCCATCGACAGATGAATGGATAAAGAAGAAGTGGTATATATACACAATGGAATATTATGCAGCCATCAAAAGGAATGAGATCTTGCCATTTGCAACGACGTGGTTGGAACTGGAGCGTGTTATGCTGAGTGAAATAAGTCAATCAGAGAAAGGTATGTATCATATGACCTCACTGATATGAGGAATTCTTAATCTCAGGAAACAAACTGAGGGTTGCTGGAGTGGTGAGTGATGGGAGGGATGGGGTGGCTGGGTGAGACATTGGGTAGGGTATATGCTATGGTGAGCACTGTGAATTGTGCAAGTGAATTGTACACAGATCTGTACTTCTGAAACAAATAATGCAACATATGTCAAGAAAAAAGAAAAAGAAGAAGATAGCAGGAGGGGACGAATGAAGGGGAGTAAGTCAGAGGGGGAGGCGAACCATGAGAGATGATGGACTCTGAAGAACAAACTGAGGGTTCTAGAGGGGAGGAGGGTAGGGGGATGGGTTAGCCTGGTGATGGGCATTAAAGAGGGCACATTCTGCATGGAGCACTGGGTGTCATGCACAAACAATGAATCATGGAACACTACACCAAAAACTAATGATATAATATATGGTGATTAACATAACAATAAAAAATTAAAAAAAAAACTAGAAGAGAAGAAAGGAGAACTTTTCCACTTCTTTCTTTGAGAATAGAAACAAGATAGATCTAAGTGTCCCTACCGAGAGCAAGATGGAGTCACTCCTGTCAAGCAGTGACGTAAGCAGCCAAGGGCATTACAGCTAGGACCAGATTTCACAAAACCAACCGAGAACTGATAACCAGCAGAACCAGAAGAGGCCTGCCAAGGCCCATGATTCATTAAACTCCTTTAAAAGGGGAGGACTTTTGTAGCCTACCGTCAGGCTCTCCAGACATTGACCCTTTCACGTCTGACCACATTGAAAAGGCAACTGCCACCGAAGGCTCAGTCCATTGATCTCTGAACATAACAGAGATCGTCCACTGCTTGAACACAATAAGCAGAAAGCTCCAAGGGCTGACCCGGACCACACCAAGTCCTCATTCAACTGCGCGCTCATGGATTGACTCCGTGTCTGGTTTGTGAAATTCTTACCCTTGTTGTACTTTCTTTGTTGTGTGCCGTAGAACTGTGCTTTGCTTTGTGTGACGTGGATGAAGCCAAGTTACATGCATAGCGAAATGGAATCCTGAACCTGTTTTACGATGTTAACCTTGCTTTATGGCTGAATAAAGCTGACACTGTGGAAAGACACAACTCATGTATGCGCCTTCATAGCCTACGACTAGTGTCAGACCTGGACTGGCTAACTTCCAAAGTGTGTACAGCTAAATCTACCAGAGCAATAATCATCTTCTTAATGGTAAAAGCAGCTGTAAATCCAGACATCCCTGGGACGCAGGAACACTTTTCTCAAGTTTACTCATGGCATTCAGTAGCTCTTTCAAGGGATTCTTTTTCTGCCCCCCAAAGAGAGGCTGTGGAACCTTTGCACCCTGGAACTACAGAGCAGCTAATATTAGTGACTCTAAAAAGAATCTGTGCACCTGTCCAAGGAGGAGATATATTTATTTCCTTTTCTTCTCTTTATGTCCCTTCTGCTGTGTGCAGGCCTCTCCTCCCTCTATTCCTCTGTTAGCCCTCATCTCTCAAAATGTTTGGGTTTCTCTGTAATTCCTGAAAAAAGCTTCATTCCTATGACCAGGCAGTCAGAGGACTTCTGTTTCACTTTCACCCCAATGCCTGTGGGCTCAAGGAAACCGTCTATTAAGGGCACACTGAATTAGTACACAAGGCCAGGCAGTGCTCAGGCAGCCCTGCCTGGTGTCGCAACAAACCACCTCTGCTGTGACACCCACGCGTGAACAGTCCTGTCTGAGGCACGTCACTTTTCCAGCCATGAGAAGGAGCGCCCAGCCTCCTTGGGGAGAGAGGCCTGCAAAGGAAGTCGTGGAGTCATAGGAACCTCTAATAGAACATAAAAAACCACCCCCGACCACCTCTAAGGCGACAGGTGGACAGTGAGACACCATTTCTTCCCGAACGCCGGATCTCCTCATCCACCTACTCCACAAAGCCAGGGAACGGGCAGGACATTTCTGCGTGTCCCTCAGGCCCGGCCTGGCTTGCCCACCCACGTGTCTGTGAGCCTATGGAAGCCCAGCAGTGCCTGTAGCCCCGGCCTGGGCCCGCTCCACCTGCCACCACCCCCCGGCCCCGACACGCGTGTCCTGCAGCTCCCACCAGACCTCAGGAAAACCAGGACCCAGGTGATCCCCATCACAGTGGACGTGGAGAACTCCGTGCAAGCCTGAAAAAAGGAAGGCTCCAATGAAGACACAGGATGGGAAGCCGAAAAAGAGGCAGAATCCAAGATTTAAAGCCTCTTTTCAAATTATTTCAGAAACCAGAGCTCAAAGCAACTTGAAAGCATACTGAATGTTGAAAATCAAGGCATGTATGGTATTCTTACTCCTAAAAAGCAAAGAAGTAAAGATATCAAAGTGAAATATATTGTTCTCAAAAATACAGTCTGATGGCCGTCATGTATTTGGAGGGTGGGGTGGAGAGGAAAGGTGTCAAAGAGTGTGAAAAGCAGCTGTGGCAGAGTTATGCTTAGCTATGCGGCCCTTTTACAAGCTCTAGTTCACACTCGTCTTGAAATTCCGAAGCTCACAATTATGATCCCAGTGTGAATATAGACAACAAGAAAATGTCAAATGAAACATGATTACAACTTTCAGTATAACAGCGCCTGGTTCTCTCCCTTCCAGACTATTCACATTCTTATGAAAGTATACAGGTCTAACTCAAGATGACAACCACACATTTCGATGGCAACAGATGAGTGCTTCAGAAATGTGTCAGATGCAGGGAAGAAATGCTGTTACCAAGAGGGCATATGGAACCCTGCGGAGAAATCACTCGCAGCTGATGAAGCAGCAGGTCCAGGGAGAAAAAAATTAGGGGGGCTTTGACTGTCCTCCCACTGTCTGCCTTTCTTTTTTTTTTTTAATTTTATTATGTTATGTTAATCACCATACATTACATCATTAGCTTTTGAGGTAGTGTTCCATGATTCATTGTTTGCGTATAACACCCAGTGCTCCATGCAGAACATGCCCTCTTTAATACCCATCACCAGGCTAACCCATCCCCCACCCCCCAAGAACCCTCAGTTTGTGTCTCAGAATCCATAGTCTCTCATGGTTCATCTTCCCCTCTTATTTCCCCCCCTTCATCTTTCCCTTTCTACTATCTTTTTTTTTTTTTAACATATAATGTATTATTTGTTTCAGAGGTACAGGTCTGTGATTCATCAGTCTTACACAATTCACAGCGCTCACCGTAGCACATACCCTCCCCAATGTCTATCACCCAGCCACCCCATCCCTCCCACCCCCCCACCACTCCAGCAACCCTCAGTTTGTTTCCTGAGATTAAGAATTCCTCATATCAGTGAGGTCATATGACACTTGTCTTTCTCTGACTGACTTATTTCTCTCAGCATAATACCTGTCTGCCTTTCTTTACCTGACCAGAGAGCACCTGCCCCAACCAGAAGGTCAGGTGGCTATTCCCACACAGGAGGGACCGGCTTCCCAAGGCAGTTGTTGTGCCAGGTCCTCGTTTATGGCTCCCTTTCTGCATTCTCCTGAGACTCTGTCTATGCAGAGTGTATTATATTATATTACATTATATTGTAAAACAAGACTGAAGGAATGGAAGGGGACGGGACAGGGCTTCGGTCTTCACGCCCTGGGATGTAAAGGGGGTGGCAGCTATGCAGAGAGCCCCAGGGCCCCAGCCCCGGGTTTCAGGTGACATTTGTCATGCATCACTGCTGGCAGCAACCGAAGTCCAGGCCGATTAGGACAACCCAGCAATACGTGTCCATTCTGGCACTTCTGAGATCAACACGTGGGAGCGAGAGACAGATTTGCGGTCAAGTCTTTAAAAAAGTAAATTAGTAAATTTTATGTTACCTGTAATTCACAATTTTTTTTAAATCAGATTTTAAAAATTCAAGTATTTGTTGATAGGCTCTATGGCTCAGCGTCCCCTCTGGTGTGTGCTCTGAGAAGGGGAATGTTTCGGCCCCTGCTGGGAGCCACAAGGAGTGTCTGAGGTGCACAAGGCTAGAGCGAGGCCTCCACCTGTAGAGGTGTCTATATTTAAAAGAGGCTAAAAAAACCCCATACATAAAACGTGTTAAAAGATTCTCTAACTGGATCCCTCTGTGTTACACGATCTTTGTCCCCTTAGTGCCCACAGTTCTTGGTCATGCTGCTTCAAAGAATGAAGAGGTAGACCAGACGAAGAGTGGTGGGCAGCAAGTCAAAGTTGATTGAGCAAGAGTACAAAGCTCCTGGAGAGGGAGGGGGGCCCGAGAGGGCTGCCTTCAGGGTGTCTAAGTTTAGGGGGTTTTATGAGCTCTTTTGTGGAACTATCTTAAGCAATCAGGGTGTGCTGAGTCATGCTAATCAGGGCTTTGGTCATGTATCTATCTACCTATTAGGTTAATATCTCTGTGCTGACAGTCTTTTTTTGCTAACATCTGGGGGCTTTTGTCTTAACTGCCCCTGCCTGTGATATTGACAAATGTTTTGTGGTCCATTGTCTTACTTGAGGATGTTTTGCAGAAGTCATTTCTGCAAGGGCTGCAAAACAGAATGCTAGTGTGGTCTTGTCTACACTCCAGAACAGGATGTCAGTGCTGTTTTATTTTAGCTGTCCTGACTCCATATTTTCTTGTTGGGGACCCTGGCCCTATTACCTAACTGTGCAACTCACTCCTAACATCTGGAAGATGGGGGCAGAGTACAAAGACCCTAGGCTCGCCTCATCCTATGAACACAACCAGATAACTACCAAGTCATTCTGAATACCCCAGAAGTTGGCCTGAAGTTTGACAGAACAAAGTCCACAACTAAAGGGAGAGAAGAGGCCACATGAAGAAGGTAGGAAGTGTGGAGACATGGTTTAGTAGAGAAACAGATAGTGAGTTCTGCAGAGGCGAGGGAGCCATTGTCGTGGAGAAGGGAAAGAGAGAGAGAGAGAGAGACGCACAAAGGGGAACTCACAAGGAGAATGTTTCCCCAAAGCCGCAAATGGGGGAGAAAATGAGAAGGACTGAATTTCATGAGTTCCTGCAACCAGTGTGGCTTAAAGCCTGGGGTTGTAAAAAGTCAGCAGGCTAGGCTGGGATAGAGCCTGGAGGACACTGCACTGCTCCTGCGGAGAAGGCAGGCAAACAAGGCCGGGGGGGGGGGGGGCGCAGTGCAGATGGCATGGAAACAGTGATCTGAAAGAACACAGAGGGAAGATTATACACTAGTCTCAGAGAGCAGCCCTGGGAGGCAACAAAGGAGCTAGCTGGCACCATTTCCCTCCCCTGCCCCTCAGCAGAAACACAGAGCCACCTGCAGGAAACAGCACAGCACCAACACTGGCTGCCTAACTTGCTTAATCCAAGTCCCACACCCTCGCGCTTTGGTGGGATTGCCCTTCTCAGTCAAGCTTGCCTCAGTTCCAGTGTGGCAGGCCCCTTCTCCAGAAGAGCAGTAGAAACCCCTGCCCACACCAAGTCTCCCAACCAGAGAGGTCTGCAGGGCCTCAGTTCTAGTGGAAGTAGCATCAGGTCTCATTTCACAAGCAGACCAGAGCACGCCTCATTAAAACTCACCACACTCAGGCCAAGGACCCAACACTGCCCACAGCCGGCCAGAAGAGCCTCTGCAGACCACTGGCCTGAAGGACAGAGCAGCCAGAACACAATAGCAGAGCATGCAAAACACACCAGAGACACTCCCTGAAGTGTCAGGCCCTGGGTACTTTATGACCCCTTCTTCATAAAGCCATTACTTTCAGGAACAGAAAACATAACTGGCTTTTCTAACACAGAGAAGAAGGCAGAGACTCAGATAAAACACCAAGACAGAGGAATTCATCCCAAATGAAAGAACAAGATAGGGCCAGAGTCAGAGATCTAAGTGAAACAGATAGAAATAACATACCTGATGGAAAACTTAAAGCAGTAATCATAAGGATACTCACTGGGCTTGAGAAAACAATAGAAAACATCAGGGAGACCCTTACCACAGAGATAAAAGAGTTAAAAAAGAATCAATCAGAAATTAAGTATGCAATAAATGAGACTGGAAACAGATCTGATGCAATGAATAGCAGATGGAAGAAGCAGAGTGATGAATTTGTGACCTAGAAGACAAAATGATGGAAAATAATGAAGCTGAATAAAAGAGATGATGGAACATGAGAAAAGACTTAGGGAACTCAGTGACTCCATCAAGCATAATAACATTCATATCATAGGAGTCCCAGAAGAAGATGAAGAGAGAGAAAAGGGGACAGAAAATTTACTTGAGGAAATAATAGATGAAAACTTCCCTAATCTGGGGAAGAAAACAGACATCCAGATCCAGGAGACACAGAGAACACTCAACAAAAGCAGGCCAACACCAGGACATATTATAATTAAATTTGCAAAATATCGTGATAAAGAAAAAATCTTAAAAGCAGCAAGACAGGGGCGCCTGGGTGGTGCCGTTGGTTAAGGAGCCAACTCTTGATTTCTGCTCAGGTCATGAACTCAGGGTCCTGGGATTGAGTCCTATGTCAGGCTCCCTGCTCAGCAGGGATTCTGCTTCAGGATATTGTCTCTCTCTATCTGACCCTTCCCCTGCTTGTGCATACTCTCTCTCTCTCACATAAATAAATAAATCTTTAAAAAAAAAAAAGCAGCAGGACAAACGAAGTCCTTAACTTACAAGGGAAAACCCATAAAGCTAGCTGGAGATTTCTCAACACAAACTTGGCAAGCATGATATATTCAAAGTGCTGAATGGGAAAAATCTGCAGCCCAGAATACTCTATCCAGCAAGGCTATGATTCAGAATAGGAGGAATAAAGAGTTTCCAAGACAAAAACTAAAGGAGTTCATGACAACTAAATCAGCCCCATAAGAAATATTAAAGAGAACTCTTCGAGTGGAATGGAAAGACCAAAAGTGACAAAGACAAGAAAGGATCAGGGAAAATCTCCAGAAACAACAACAAAACAAGAAATAAAATGGCAAGAAATACATATCTGTCAATAATTACTCTGAATGTAAGTGGACAAAATACTCCAGTCAAAAGACACAGGGTATCAGAATGCATAAAAAACAAGACCCGTCTATATGCTACCTACAAGAGATTCGTTTTAGACCTAAAGATACCTGCAGATTGAAAGTGAGGGGACGGAGAAACATTTATCATGCAAATGGATTTGAAAAGAAAGCCGGGGTAGCAAGACTTCTATCAGACAAAAATTGACTTTAAAACAAAGACTGTAACAAGAAACAAAGAAGGACACATCTTATAATACAGGAAACAATCCAACAATAAGATCTAACAGTTGTAATAATTTATGTACCCAACATGGGAGCACATGAATATATAAAATTATAATAAACATAAAGAAACTAAACGATTATAATACAATAATGGTAGGGGACTTTAACATCCCACCTACATGAGCAGACAGACCATCTAAACAGAAAATGATGTACTATACAGTGGCCAATTGAACATAATAAAAATAAACAAACAAACAAACAGAAAATCAACAAGGAAACACTGGCTTTGAATGACACACTGGACCAGATGGACTTAACAGATATATTCAGAACATTCTATCCTAAAACAGCAGACTACACATTCTTTTCAAGTGCACATGGGACATTTTCCAGAACAGATCACATATTAGGTCACAATCAAGCCTCAACAAATACAAAAAGACTGAGATCATACCATGCATCTTTTCTGACCAGAAAGCTATGAAACCCGAAGTCAACCAGAAGAAAAAATTTGGAAAGACCACAAATACATGGGGGTTAAATAACATGCTACTAAACAATGAATGGGTCAAGCAAGAAATCAAAGAAGAAATTAAAAAATACATGGAGGGGTGCCTGGGTGGCCCAGTAGGTTAAGCATCTGACTCTTGATTTCATCTCAGGTCATGAGATCGAGCCCCATGTTGGGCTCACTCTGGGTGTGGAGCCTGCATAAGAGTTTCTCTCTCTCCCTCTCCCTCCCCCAGCCCTGCTGCCTTGAATGCACTCTCTAAAAATATAAGAATAAAAAAAAATTTTAAATACATGACAACAAAAGAAAAAACACAACAGTTCAAAACCTTTGGGATGCAACAAAAGTGGTCCTAAGAGAGAATATATAGCAATACAGGCCTACCTCAAGAAGCAAGAAAAACCTCAAACAACCTAACTTTACACCTAAAGGAGCTCAAAAAATAAAAAACAAAACAAAAAAAGCAAGCAAAGCCTAAAGCCAGAAGAAGGAAATAATAAAGATCAGAGCATAAATAAATGATATAGAAACTAAAAAACAATAGAACAGATCAATGAAATCAGGAGCTGGTTCTTTGAAAAAATTAATAAAATTGATAAATCCCTAACCAGACTTATCAAAAAGAAAAGAGATCACAGTGACTGGATGGCTCAGTTGGTTAAGTGTCTGACTCTTAGTTTCCACTCAAGTCATGATCACAGAGCAGTGATTGAGCCCCACGTCAGGCTCCACACTGGGCATGAAGCCTGCTTAAGATTCTCTCACTCCCACTCTCTCCTCTCCTTTGCTCTCTGCCCCTCTCTCAATCACATTCTCTCTCAAAAAAAAAAAAAGAAAGAAAGAAAGAAAGAAAAAGAGAAAGGACCCAATAAAATCACAAATGAGAGAGGAGAAATAACACCAACAGCACAGAAATACAAACAATTATCAGAGATTACAAAAAACTATATGCCAACAAATTGGACAAACTGGAAGAAATGGATAAATTCCCAGAAACATACAAACTACCAAAACTGAAATAAGAAGAAATAGAACAGACTGATAACCAGCAAAGAAATTGAATCAGTAATAAAAAAATCTCCCAAGAAACAAAAGTCCAGGGCCAGATGTCTTCACAGGAAAATTCTACCAAATATTTAAAGAAGAGTTAATACCTAAGATTCTCAAGCTATCCCAAAAAGTAGAAAAGGGAGGAAAACTTCCAAATTCATTCTATGAGACCAGCATTACCCTGATACTAAAACCAAACAAAGACTCCACTAAAAATAAAAGTACAAGCCAATATCCCTGATAAAAATGGATGTAAAAATTCTCAATAAAATACTAGCAAACCGAATCCAGTAAAACATTAAAAGAATCATTCAGGGGCACCTGGGTGGCTCAGTCATTGAGCATCTACCTTTGGCTCGGGTCGTGGTCCCGGGGTCCTGGGATTGAGCCCCGCATCGCACTCTCTGCTCGGCGGGAAGCCTGTTTCTCCCTCTCCCACTCCCCCTGCTTGTGTTCCCTCTCTCGCTGAGTCTCTCTTTGTCAAATAAATAAATACAATCTTTAAGAAAAAAAAAAAGGATTACTCACCACAGTCAAGTGGGATTTATCCCCAGGTTGCAAGTACGGTTCAATAGTCACAAATTAATCAACATGATACACCACATTAAAAAAAAGAAAGGATAAGAACCACATGATCCTCTCAATAAATGCAGAAAAAGCATTTGACAAAGTGCAACATCCACTCATGATAAGAAACCTCAACAAAGTTGGTTTAGAGGGAACATACCTCAATATAATCAATATAAGAAAAACCCACAGCTAATATCATCCTCAACGGGAAAAAACTGAGAGCTTTTCCTCTATGGTCAGAAACAAGACAGGAATGTCCACTCTCACCCATTATTCAACATAGTACTAGAAGTCCTAGCTACAGCAATCAGATAACAAAAAAAAAGAAATAAAAGGCATCCAAATTGGCAAGGAAGAAGTAAAATTTTCACTATTTGCAGGTAACATGATACAGGTAACTTTCAGGAAAACCTGAAAGACTCCACCAAAAATTTGCTGGAACTGATACATAAATTCAGTAAAGTTGCAGGATGCAAGATCAATGTACAGAAATCTATTTCATTTCTGTACACCAATTATGAAGCAGCAGAAAGATAAATTAAGGAATTGATCCCATTTACAACTGCACCAAAAACCGCAAGATACCTAGCAATAAACCTAACCAAAGAAGTAAAAGACCTGAACTCTGAAAACCATAAAACACTGATGAAAGAAACTGAAGAGAATGCAAAGAAATGGAAAGACATTCCATGCTCATGGATCAGAAGAACAAATATTGTTAAAATACTATACTACCCAAAGCAATCTACACATTTAATGTACTCCCTATCAAAATGCTAACAGCATTATTCACAGAACTAGAACAAAATTTATATATACAAAAACCCTGAATAGCCAAAGCAACCTTGAAAAAGAAAAGCGAAGCTGGAGACATCACAATTCCAGACAACAAGTTATATTACAAAGCTGTAGTGATCAAAACAGTACGGTATTGGCATAAAAATAGACACATGGGGGTGCCTGTGTGGCTCAGATGGTTAAGCATCTGCCTTCGGCTCAGGTCATGATCCCAGGGTCCTGGGATCGAGTCCCGCATCGGGCTCCCTGCTAGGTGGGGAGCCTGCTTCTCCCTCTGCCTCTGCCTCTCTCTCTCTCTCTCTCTGACTCTCATGAATAAATAAATAAAACATGTAAAAAAAATAGACACACAGATCAACAGAAAATAGAAAACTCAGAAATGAACCCACACCTATACAGTCAATTAATCTTTGACAAAGCAGAAAAGAATACCCAATGGGAAAAAGACAGTCTCTTCAACAAATGGTGTTGAGAAAACTGGACAGCAACATGCAAAAGAATGAAACTGGACTACTTTCTTACACCATACACAAAAATAAATTCAAAATAAAGACATAAATGTGAGACATGAAACCATTAAAATCCTAAAGGAGAACACAGGCAGTAACCTCTCTAACATTGGCTGTAGCAAATTCTTACTTGATACATCTCCTGAGGCAAGGGAAGCAAAATCAAAAATAAACTATTAGAACTACATCAAAATACAAAGCTTCTACACAATGAAGGAAATAATCACCAAAACCAAAAGGCAACCCATGGAATGAGAGAAATATTTGCAAATGACATAACTGATAGAGGGTTAATATCCAAAATATATAAAGAACTTATAAAACTAAACACTCTGGGCCCCTGGGTGGCTCAGTCGGCTAAGCAGTTGCCTTGGGCTCAGGTCATGATCCCAGGGTCCTGGGATCAAGCCCCACATCAGGCTCTCTGCTCAGCGGGGAGCCTGCTTCTCCCTTTTCCTCTGCCTGCCACCCCCCCCCGCTTGTGCGCTTGCTCTGTCAAATAAATAAATAAAATCTTTAAAAAGAACTCAACACCCCCAAAACCAATAAAAAATGGACAGAAGCCATGAATAGACATTTTTTTTAAAGAAGATACACAGATGGCCAACAGACACATGAAAAGATGCTCAACATCACTGATCAGGTGATGTACGGAAGTGCTGAATCACTAAATTGTACACCTTAAACTAATATTACACTGTATGTTACCTAACTGGAATTTAAATAAAAATTAAAAAAAAAAAGATTCTCTAACTTGGGAGAACACTGTTCTCAAGGTGTAAGGAAAAATACTTTTGAACAATATTTACTATAAGGAACAGAAGAAATCCTTTTTTTAAAGATTTTATTTCTTTATTTATTTGAGAGAGAGAGAGCGTGAGAGGGGGGAGGGTCAGAGGGAGAAGCAGACTCCCTGCCGAGCAGGGAGCCCGATGCGGGACTCGATCCCGGGACTCCAGGATCATGACCTGAGCCGAAGGCAGTCACTTAACCAACTGAGCCACCCAGGCTCCCAGAAACAGGAGAAATCTTTTCAAAGCATTTGGTTTGCATTCTCAATAAAATACAAGAAAACCTGAAGTAAGAAATGAAGGGTGAGGTGTATTAAAAGCATACTTACATGCTTCCTAGGATGTAAACTGACGTGATAAGGTGCAGGCTGAGACAAGAAAAAAAATTGTAAAGAATAAAAATGGAATAGATGTACTATTTTAGACAGGGCAAAACAGAGAACTGACACTACAGAAAAATCATTCAGAAATGTAGAGGACAGATCTGAGAGGCCCTCCAGAGGGCAGAGGGAAAAGACAACGAGAAAACTGAAGTCAGAAAAAGAAATAAAATTGTTCTCATGGAAAGGCAACGGTGGCGAAGAGGTTCAGCACTGGAAGGCAGAAAACGAAGAACCACTTCACAGAATAGAACCAGAATGTGCGGAACACATCACATAATCCATGACAGGATACCAAATAGAATAAATAGAAACAAAATAGAATAACTGGGCCAGTGGATTAAAAAGGCTTACAGACAAAGTTAACCCAAAGAGGTCACTGAAAAGACATACTGCTGTAAATTCAACAGCAAGAAAGAAAAAAGAGAACATTCTTCTCAGGATCTATAACACAAAAAACCAAACAGGTTACTTTTGAAAAAATAAGATTACTCTTATTTGTTTTTCAGGGCCCTGAAAGGTAGAAAACAGAAGAACAGAAATCTTACAAAAATTTTAAGACCAAAAAAAAAGTGGAGTCATGAGGCAATAATTCAGTACTCATACGTGAAAAATAAGAATTGCACCTTTAAATATGTGAAGTTTCAGAAACACCTTCATCCACGTTCCAAGGCTAAAATGCTCCAAGATTTATGCCAGCTGGCCAAGAAAGCAATGGAAACAAAGACCGGAAGAAGCGGGGAGGGGCTCATCTACGATGGCCCGGAGCACGGAACGTTTACGATGGCCTGGAGTGGGGAGGGGCTCATCTACGATGGCCCGGAGCACGGAATGTTTACGATGGCCTGGAGCACTGAACAACAGAAAAGAGAATCTAAACAGCATTTCAAGATTTGTTGGGGTTCTTTAAGATTTTATTTATTTATTTGAGAGAGAGAGAGTGAACGTGAGAGAGAGAGAGTAGGAGGTGGGGGCACAGGCAGAGAAAGAGGGAGAAGCCAGCTCCCTGCTGAGCTGAGCAGGGAGCCAGACAGGGGCTCCATCCCAGGGCCCCGGGATCATGACCTGAACCAAAAGCAGACACTTAACCAACTGAGCCACCCAGATGCCCTAGTATTTCTAAATTTGTAAGCAAGAGCTTAATTCAAATTAAAAAAAAAAAAAAAAGAATTCTCAAAGGCAAAATACACGATAGAATAATAAGTTAAAAGTCCACCCCTTTTGCCACATGCTAAAAGAAGTTCTAGAAGGAGTAAAGGTTTAAATATTTAAAAATGCACTTAAAATGTACACTTATCTCAGCATAGCAAATACATCAATAAATGAACTGTAAGTTTATCAATTCAGAAGCAGAAGTGGGAAAGAAAAGCAGATATAAATGACAGAATACAGAAAGGTTGAAAACTTGCACAGATTAAATAACCACAGACATAGGGGCGCCTGGGTGGCTCAGTTGGTTAAGCGTCTGCCTTCGGTTCAGGTCATGATCCCAGGGTCCTGGGATCAAGCCCCGCATTGGGCTCCCTGCTCGGCAGGAAGCCTGCTTCTCCCTCTCCCACTCCCCCTGCTTGTGTTCCCTCTCTCGCTGTCTCTCTCTGTCAAATAAATAAATGAAATCTTTAAAATAAATAAATAAAATAAATAAATAACCACAGACATAAATAAATGTTAACTAAATTAGAAAATCTATTTAAATGCATGGTAAAGAAAAGTTTTACACTTTTGATATTTGTAAACCTCTTGTAAATCTGTAAGAAAATAGAATATCTTTTTTTTAAGATTTTAGTTATTTATTTTAGAGAGAGAGAGAAATAGCACATGTGCATGTGCAAGCAGGAGGAGGGGCAGAGGGAGAGAATCTCAAGCAGAGATTCTCTCTGCTCTGAGCAGGGCACTTGGAGCCTGAGGCGGGACTCAATCTCAGGACCCTGAGATGATAATCTGAGCAGAAACCAAGAGTCAGACACTTAACCAACTGAGCCACCCAGACGCCCCAGAAAACAGAGTATCTTGAGAGAAAGTTAAGAGTATGAGGAGCCAACTTAGAAAGTAAAATTTAAAAAATATCTTAAAAATTAAACACACCGGTGAACAAATAAATACAAATTAAGATATCAATAAAATATTATCTCTTGAGAATAAAACTAAAAAAATGAAAAGAAATTCTAATACACAGAACTGTCAGGAGTTTGAGTCAATGATCACTCTCATACTAACAAGAGTATAAATTGAAACAACTATTGTTGCTGGACAAGTCATAGCAACATTTTAAAAGTTTCTTATATTCTTTGATCTAGCCCCCCCACTTCTATGAATTTATCTGAATAATCAAGAATATGTGCAAAGGTATAAAGTTGTTCATATTAAAGTATAAACCAAAATCAAAAATAATACATAACACAAGTGTACAAAAGGCAAGAATAAATTATGGTATGTGCACACATTTAAACACCGTGTTCTAAAAATTATGTTGGGGCACCTGGGTGGCTCAGATGGTTAAGCGTCTGCCTTTGGCTCAGGTCATAGTCTCAGGGTCCTGAGATCGAGTCCCACATCCGGCTCCTTGCTTAGCAAGGAGCCTGCTTTTCCCTCTGCCTGCCACTCCCCCCCTCTTTCTCTGTGGCAAATAAATAAATAAAATCTTTAAAAATTATGTTGCAGAAAGAAGACTAATAACATGAAGAAAAGTTCAGATGTTAAAAAAGTTTTACTAACCCATACCAAAATATGCATAGCAAAATTGCCAGATATGTGCATACAAAGTTACTGAAACATAAATAGTACCCATCTTTCAGACACTGAAATAACAGGCAGTTTTCTTTCTCTTTGTGTTCACCTAAAAAACACACGGTAAAGTCTCCGCAGTAGCACTCACTACTATAATGAGTTGGGATGTAACACAACTGACTTTCGATATCTGCCCTCCATGGAAGCCCAGGTCTCAAACAGGGAAAAGTCAAAGTTGTACTGCAGGGAGAAAGGGTGACAGGGAGCAGAAAGACAGCCCACTCCGGAAAATAGCAGGTAAACCTCTCTAGGGAAGAAGAGAAGAGGAAGTACGGTCCCCAGATCTCTGGAAAACTCATAGTCCGGTCATCCCAGGTGAAGCAATGAAATGGGCAACCACTATGAGGACATTCAAAGCACAGCTGCTGCTATGCTGTGGCCACAGATCCTGAATCATCACCACAGATGTTAAAGCCAGAATGGACGCTGCCACTAATAGGCGCCAAGCCACAACCAGGACCTGGACACTTCCATGGAAGGACCCTGGAATTCCAAGCCAGCTAGTTATACAGACTTGCTCCAGCCACGTGATTAACATCACTGATAGCCCAATGTCTCATTTCTAATGACTGAATATTTGAGAACTAACTTATGACATTATAGCAGATTTTACTGATTTCTTTTATAATCAAAAATTAAATCAAAAATGAAATTAATAGAAAGAATATTCGATTAGTTTTTTAATTCCAACCACGTGGAAATTTAAAAGTACTCTCCTAAATCACTATGGAGATAAAAATTACTTAAAATTATAGCGTAATTATAAGGGCACCTGGTTGGCCCAGTCAGTGGAGCATGCAACTCTTGATCTCAGGGTTGTGAGTTTGAGCCCCACACTGGGTGTACTTAAAAAAAAAATCTTTTAAAAAATTAATGTAATTATAAACAGTTTAGAATATATTTTTAAAAATCAGAACACTATGCATCCAAACTTAAGGAACAGATCCAAAGCTGCATTCAAAGGAAAATTCATAGTAGTAAACATTCTCTTACAAAGAAAAACAGAAAAATAAATAAAGCATTCACTTCAAGGAATTAAGTTGGAGAAAAGGAATGATGTTAAAAGATAAAGGTAACACAAAGGAAATAACATGGAAAACATATCAGAATTGAGAAATAACTCCAAGAGCTGGTTGTATGAAAACAAACCCATGACAGACTTTGACAAAGCTTATTAGAAAGAGAAAGCATCCACTGTAATGGGGTTATATTTTGAAAATTATTATTGATTTTTTTCTCTTTTGTCTTTCTGACCATGACATGAATTTTCCTGCTGTCATTTTAAAGCATCCTTTCGGGGATTCTGGAGAGAGAAAGACTTGTTACTGAAAAAAGGCAAAGAGAAAGGATAAGGTGATACTCAGCTTTAGCCAAGCAAAACAAGATATGCTACGGCCCCAAGAAGAGATTTCCAAATTCTTCTCATTCTCCCTCTTTAGCACATTAACCGCCTTACTTGGAAGACACAGCTCCTGGAGCTTTCTCAGTCTTTTCACTCCTGGTCCCCATGAATTACCATTAAAGCTTAGGTTTGAATTAGGCCTGGAGGTTTGAGTCAGGACAGAAGAAAATATGAGGGACAGGGGTAGCCTGCCCATTCCCAGCTGGGAGTAGAGGTGGAAAGAAGACAGAGAAAGGAAAAGAAGAACTCTGGCTTGGGGACAGGAAGGTAAGGGTAACCACAAGAGTAGAGGGACGCTGGCCTCCTCCCCCAGCTAGGACTCTGAAAAGAGATCACCTCTTGGACAGCCTGCCATCCTGACATTACCTTAGAGTAGGGTCACATGTCTTTCATGGGGCAAGTAGAGGGAGGCCCTATATTTAATTTCCTGAACCAGCCTCAGTTCTTATATGTTTAGATGGGTCCCAGAAATAGCTGGGAGACTGGCTGTGGAGCTAGCTAGCCAGAGCTGGGTGAGACAGCATCAGAGCAAATGTTGCAGAGTGACAACACAGGAGAGGACTAAAAGATAATCTTCACCAGATCCCAGAGAGGTAGCAGCAGGTGGGAGCCCCGTGAGGAAGATAGAGTGGGGGGACCAATAAGGTAGAATACCCGAGGAAAAAGAATGAGCAACAAACTGCAATTTCCTAACTGGCTATCAGCAGGGTAGTACTCAGCCATCAGGTGGAAAATGGACAACATCCCTCTGGAGATTAGAGGAGTTTCAAGGGATACCATGATCATGAACCCCAACTCTGAACTCTACCAACACATCATCTAAGCCCACCTCCCCCTTGTATATGGGTGTCATCTTTAAGTAAGAAGAAATGGTGAAAACAATATGAAAGATGGAGCATTTGCTCCCAGAAAGAATAAATGTTACCAAAAGGAGTTGCTTAAATTGTCACATCTGACTAAGCTTTAACCTTACACACATACACCCCATCTTGCCCAGCACCTAAGAAAGGCTACACAGCAGGGACATTAAGAGTGTGGGATTCTGGATCCACGTGGCCTGGGTGTGACTCCAGGATCCACAATTTGCCAACCCTGTGACTCTGGATGATTTACTACAACACTCTGTGCCTCAGTTTCCTCAACTATGAAACGAAGATAATCATAGTTTCTCTTAGTAGTTTTTAAGGATTAAGTGAGCTAATAAATGTAAAGTGCTTAGATCAATACCTGGCCCATAAAAACAGTCACTAAGTGTTGTCTATCTTTATTACTATTAGCATTATTATTATTACTTTTACCTATTACCTACAGTATGGGGCTCATGAAGGCAAGATCAGATCAGCTAGAGAAAAATTAAGAAATTATAATTTCCTGGGGTGCCTGGGTGGTACAGTCAGTTAAGTGTCCAACTCTTGGTTTTGGCTCAGGTCCTGATCTCAGGGTCATGGGATCGAGCCCCACTTAGGGCTCTGAGCTCAGCAGGGAGTCTGCTTGAGAATCTTTCTCCCTCTGCCTCTGTCCCTCCCGCTCGTGCCCTCTCTCTTTCTCTCTCTCTAAAATAAATAAATAAATCTTTAAAAGAAATTATAATCTCTCCCCATAATCAAGTAGTATAGATTAAAATTTGTACCATTACATAATTAAAATCATAAATGATAAAGGGGACGTAAAATAAATCAGACAGGTTTTAAAAAACATACCAGAATGGTATAAAAAAAAATCTTTAAATCAGATTCAGAAAAACATATGAATCACCTATATTAGCTCAAGAAGTATGCAAAGTAGAAAAGAAGTATGCCAAAAGAAGCTAAAAAATTCATCAAAGAATTACCTCAAAAAGGCCTAGGACCGGCTAATTCAATTAGTGCATTCTTTCAAAATTTCCCCAAGGGGCAACGCCAAAACGAATAACAAACAGTACCAAGGCCTGGAAAAAGATGGAATGCTCCCCAGATCACTGGAAAGCTACACTACCTACACTATACAAACCTGCATCACATAAAACTAGAGGCCACTATTTTTCTCAAAAGCTTTGTTGCTCTAGGATTTCTTAGGGCCTCTAACAGGCTGTAAAATCCTAATAGGAGGATTGTGGGAGATTATTCCTGCACTTCAAGATTTCTTCCAGGCTCCCCCAGACCTTTCTTAGGACTATGCCATACAGGAACCTGGGATCGTGCAGTCGGTAGATTAAGAAGGTCCAAGAGCCAAGAGTATACAGAAGGAAGCATAGAAAAAAGGATTCACAAGAGATAAGCAGAGGAAAAGAGACAGTACACAAAATTGCAGTAATAATAGCATTGCTGAGGCATGAAACGGTACATTCTTCTGGTGAAAATGTAAATTCAATCAACAGTTCCAGGATGTAATTGGCCCTATGTGTTTGGAACCTAGTATATACTCTTCAACCTAATAATATGACTTCTATCACTCCATCCTGGAGAATTCATTTAATAGGAAGATAAGGATTTACATACAAGGATGTGCTTAGTAGAATTATTAACAGGGGCGCCTGGGTGGCTCAGTTGGTTAAATATCTGCCTTCGGCTCAGGTCATGATCCCAGGGTCCTGGGATCGAGCCCCACATCAGGCTCCCTGCTCCACGGGAGGCCTGGCTTCTCACTCTCCCACTCCCCCTGCTTGTGTTCCCTCTCTCACTGTGTCTCTCTCTGTCAAATAAATAAAATCTTAAAAAAAAAAAAAGAATTATTAACTGCAAATAAAACAAAAACCAAACAGGAAACAGTCTAAATGTCTAGAGCTACAGTTAAATAGATGGCACATTCATATGATGAATTATCCAACAATTAAAAGTAACGTTTGGGGGGGGGTTAATGACATGTATTTGTTTAATTTTTTAGAAAAAAAGTTAGACCACAAACTACAAAGTATAATCTTAAGTATATTTTTAAAATATATGTAGGTCGGAAAAACTACTGGACGAATATAGACCAAAGCCTTAATATGATCTGTGGGTGGTAGAGCTCTGAGTGAATATTTTTTAATACATTTCTCATATTATCTAACTTTCTTCAACAAGCACGTATTACTTTTATAATCCGAAAGATAAAAACCAAATAATTATTGCACATGGATAAACACTCCTATGAGTGAAAAAGAACAGTTTTTAAATCTCCATTCACTAAGGACAAAAAGAATCTCAACGTTGTGCACAGAATTCTCCGAAACGTGAATCTTGCACGGGTGCACTGTAAAGCATGAAGACAAAAAGCAAACCAACTGAATCCCTCTGCAGACAGGCTGAGCTGTCTCTCTCAGGGGTTTTCAACACACGGTTACTGAGAAGGGGCCTCAGCACCCATTTTTTTTGCAAAGTGCAGCTGTTTGAGTATCTCCCTTGGTTTGAAGAACCTCTACGTGGAGGTATGGGCTTTACAAGGGAGGTTGAAGCAGTGTGAGGAGTTACACACAGTGTTACACACACACACGCAGTGTGAGGAGTTACACACACACACCACTCCCACCCCACTCACACACACGCAGTGTGAGGACACACACACACACACACACCACTCCCACCCCACTCACACACACGCAGTGTGAGGACACGGACACACACACCCCACTCCCACCCCACTCACACACACGCAGTGTGAGGACACACACACACATCACTCCCACCCCACTCACACACACGCAGTGTGGACGAACACACACACACACCACTCCCACCCCACTCCCACACACGCAATGTGAGGACACACACACACACCACTCCCACCCCACTCCCACACACGCAGTGTGACGACACACACACGCAATGTGAACGAACACACACACACACACACGACACACACACACACCACTCCCACACACGCAATGTGAGGACACACACACACACCACTCCCACCCCACTCCCACACACGTAGTGTGACGACACACACGCAATGTGAACGAACACACACACACACACACACACACACACACACACACACACACACACACACACACCACACACACACACACACCACACACACACACACACACCACACACACACACACACACAACACACACCACACACACACACACACACACACACACACCCCCGCCCCGGCGCACTCAATCGTGCGGTCCAGCCCTGCGGCGGCAGCCGCGCCCCACCCGCGCCCCGCAGCCGCCGAGCCCCCTCCCGCCTGCCGCCGCGGATACCTGTTCGTGGGGCGCGGTAGCTGGGTCGCCGGGCTCCGCAGCGTCCTCAGCGCGGCGGGGGTGCCGCGCGCGGTGTCCCTGCTCTCCTCCACCAGGAGCCTGCGCCGCCAGGAAGAAAACTAAGTTGTTACACCTGGCTGGCAGGCTCGGCAGCGGCAGCGCGCTCGCACCTGGCCAGGGCGTCCTCGCGCGCCCCGGCGCCCCCCGGCAGCTCCCAAACCCCGGAGTTTGAAGCCGCTTAGGGCGGGAAGGAAGGGAAAGCGTGGGCCAGAACGGCGAGCCCGGGAGACCGCCGGGGACCCGACGGCGGGTCCCGCTCCGCAGCGACGCCCGCCGGAGCCCTCACAACCCCTCTCCGCCGCAGCCGCTGCCCACCCGGTCCCAGCGTCGCCCCTCGGGCACCCCAGCCCCGGCCAGTCCTGCCTCCCGGACGCCCCCTTCCCGGCCCGCCCTCGTGCGACCGCCGCCCGTCGGCTTCCCTTCGCCGCGGCCCCAAAGTCGGCGCCGGGAGTGGGGCGGCCGGGCGGCGGGGGAGCCCCGGGGCGCGCGCGGCGGGTGGGTTACCTGGAGCGGGCGGGCGCGTCGATGGAGCACCAGAGCAGGCGCAGCAGCAGCAGCAGCAGCAGGCTGGCGAGCAGGGCGAGCAGCGCGCCCCCCGGCCGCATCCTGAGCCCCGCGCACGGCCGCCGCCGCCGCCGCCGCCGCCCCGGCGAAGCGCAGCCCGGGCCGGCCCGACTCGCCGCTCCCGCCGCCGCCGCAGCCACGCGCACCTCCAGTGTTCAAAGGCGGCGGGGAAGGGCGACGACGGCGCGCGGCGCGGGCCCGCACTCCCGGGCGCCCCGGGCCAGCCTCGCACGGTGTGCGGCGGGCAAAGGGAGAAGGCGCGGGCCGGCTCTCGCCTTCTCGCGCCCGGCCCCGGACCGCTCAGCTCGGCGCTCGGGTCGGCCGTGACGATTCGCCGAGCTCGCCTCCTCTCCTTCCGGAGGCGCTCCGAGCTGCTGCGGGCTCTGGTCGCCGCCGCCGCCGCCGCCGCCGCCGCCGCCGCGCCGCCGCCGCCGCCGCCGCCGCCGCGCCGCCGCCGCCGCCGCCGCCGCCGCGCTGGGTCACCTGAAGGTTGGGACTCGCGAGCTGCATGCACTCGGTGCTGATTGGGCTCCAACTTTTGGGCGCCCTCGCCTTCTCCGGAGTGCGCGCGGGCTCTTCCCCGGAGCCCACGCAGCTCACCCAAGCACACCACAACTCCTTCCGCGTCCCTGCGGTGGACAGCAAGAACTCGGAGGGGTGGAAGAGGGGAGAAGAAAGGGCCCACTTCAAAACTTTTTTAAAACTGTGTAGTCGCTCAGCTGGATCGCTCCACGCAAAGGCTGCTAGGGACTCGGTTTTTTTGGGTAGATCCTGGTACCCAAGAGAAGGAGTAACCGTCCCTTACTTGAGCGCAGATGCAGAAGCACAGAGAATGGATTTCCAGGAGTCAGGGAATCTTTAGGGGTTGGCATACCACCTGAAGGCCGAATTCGGCCCCAGCCTGGTTTTGTAAATAGTGTCTTTGGAACACCTACATGGCCGTAGGCTGTATGTAGCTGTGTCACCTGGGGCTGCTTTTGCTTTACGAGGGCAGGGGTGGGTGGTGGTGACAAAGATCATATGGCCCACAAAGCCTAAAGTATTTGTCTAACTCTTTCCAGAAAAACTTAGCGGCTCCCTGGTCCTAATCATGTTGGTCTAGATCATATTGGTTAGATACCGGAAAATGATCCTGTGACCGTGTGATACAATCTGGCTCTCCTCTTTCAGCCCCAAGCTATTCTGCCATCGTCCCTCCGTGCACTCCGGCACACTGCGCACGTCTCCTGCCGGGCAACCTCAGGTTTACTCCTGACTCAACACTTGAGGAACCTTAGTAAACCACAAACCCCATAACTGTTATATGGGGGCTCATTTGACCATTCACTACTTATGTACAGATTTCAGATTTTTCCAAAAGCAACACCTGGACTCCACTGTCTTGCAAATACCTTGATAAGGTACTTTGGAAAGGCTTAAACTTTGAAAAGGCTTTGATGAGTTAGGTTTCCCAAGTGACAAAAATATTTGTATTTCAGTTGGAGTCTCCTAGAGGCGTAAGGTCTTAACCTGAAAGACGCACGCCAGAGCCTTTGGGGGAGCAACTTGCCCAAACAATAAAGCTGTTGCCAGGGATTTTGTCACTGAAAAAATAACTTATATCAAGAAGAGAAATATGGGCTGCCTAGTTCCTTTCTGCTAACCCTGCATTTACTCTAATTAAAACTAGTTGACAACAAACCAGAACTTTGCACATAGTAGTCGATCAATAAGTGTTTGATCGATGAATAAAACACCTAGGAACTAATACTTTCCTTAAAGAGGAAAAAACTGAAAATAGGTGTGACTGGAAATATGATTTCCTTCCATAGCTCACTCCTACTGTTAAAATATGTACTAATCAATAAAGAAAAAGTTGCTCCTTTTACATAAGGCCAACATTTTTAGGAATACGGCTCTTATCTGTGTAGGGCATAAAAAAGTAATAACTATATTCAGGTGGGTGCTAAAATAATAAAGCAACCCCAGTTCTACTTGTTTGAAAGTTAAGCATTCTGTTAGACAAGTAGGATGTGGCACTAATTATCTTGAAAATGAAAAGTTGTATGGATTTGGGAAATAGTCTGAATTTTATTTCTCTTAGAGCGAATTGTGCAGACAACTCATAACTGGAGATGGTTTGCAGAAAAGAAAAGGGCATTATTGTATCAGCCAGGAAGCTAGCAATTTCACCTAATTTACTAAGTTTTAATATTTCAGCACAGCTGGGCTCAAGGCAACAGCAGAAGAGTCAGCCTTGCACTGGGGCTCCCTAAACACCCTTGCTGTAAATTAAGATACTTTTTATCAAGCCAATGGCTATCAGCAGGGGTCTCACCAAAGCCCATTTTTAATTGGAAAACCAAGTGTAAATTTGCAATGGGAAATCTGAACCCAGTGTTAAAATTTGAGAGTAGAGAACTTTACCACCAGCTTTGTAAATGAAGACGTGGTTTGGTAAAATATGAATACCCTGCTTATCCTGGAGAGATTAAAAAAAAAAAACCTGACAAAAACATAAATCCTTATGTATGATCAGCCACAGAACCCAAACTGGAAAACTGTGTATTTGGTAATTTAAGATTAGCAGGTTTGACCAACAACCTCAAAGATCCATTTTGGTCATTCAAGTAATCAACGGAGGCCCAGAATCTAAACTGAAAACTCCGGGTGATGTGCAGAAGTCTGAGCTGGTGTGTGAAACCTATCTCACTCACCCAGTCTGTCCAGCATTGCCGCTCATTTGCCTTTTGTTATTCTTTAGTTATCACCATGAATGCCCTTACTTTCAGAAGATCACCATTAAAACCTCGTTGGGAAGTACTGATACATAAAAAATGTCCAAATAATTGAAATTCTTCCTGGAAGTTGGGGTTTCTCATTTTTGGTGTAAGGTTTTAAACATTTCCATGTGTGCATGGATTTGGGGAGTCATAAAGAAGAATCCCAAATATCAAGTGGCTATTGTATCCATTTGTATACATGACTACAAACTCTCAATATAGAGAAATGCAGAAAATTAATACACCCAAGAATCTTTTCCTTCATTTGGGTGACATTTTTATCTCCCTGATAGAAAGGGTGGTTCCTGATGTCTTCAGGCTGCTTGATTGGTTTTAGTAATATTAGAGATTTGTGAAGACTATAGAACAATAGCACATTCCTAAATATTAAACTATTCCTTGGGGGACAAAATTCATAAGGATAGTATAACCAAGGCTACATATTTTCAATAAATCATAAGATATAAATAAAAGTAGAAAAACTTCCAGAAATCACAACCTTGTATGAGATGGTGCTATGTTTCCAAATACGTTTTATTACAGATTTCTCCCACTGCTAATTGAATATTTAAAAAAATTGATGCAATTCCCTGCACCAACGTAGTTTTAACTTTAAAGATAGAACACCTAAGATGATACATAAATTTCACATAGGTCTTACGTTTGTTAAGAAATCCAATTTGTGGTATAACTAAAATTACAGAACAAAAAAAATGAGTTATTACTCACAGTGCAAAATAGATTTTTAATGTATAAAACATTCAATCTTCAAAAACTCCTCTCTCTGAAATCCACTTAAAAGTCCATCAAGGACCAAAAAGAGAAATGGAAACTATTTATCCTGAAACTATAAAATGGCCACAATCCCATTCCACAAATTCCCAAGAATATCTGCGAAAGGTGAACCCACTGGACAAGAGTACCAAGTTCAAGACTCATTGCCCCTTTTTATGAACAAATTTGTAGGGTGGGGGGAATGGGAAAGTTTCTGAAGGCCCTACGAATGCACAATTTGGAAGAACAAAGTCTGGGAGTAGGTCACATCAAAAATGACCAGTGATTCGTGTAAATGGCCAGGGTTACAGAGTTCAGAGACATGGTAACCAATAGTTCTGTTTCCAGTGAATACAGCTTTCTAGCCAGAGCAATGATGACCTAGACATAATGCTGTTCTTTTTTTTTTAACCTATAAGGAAATATGTTTTTAATAATAAGTTTTTTATTGTTATGTTAATCACCATACATTACATCATTAGTTTGTGATGTAGTGTTCCATGATTCATTGTTTGTGCATAACACCCAGTGCTCCACACAGAACGTGCCCTATTTAATACCCATCACCGGGCTAAACCATCCCCCCACCCCCTCCCCTCTAGAACCCTCAGTTTGTTTTTCAGAGTCCATCATCTCTCATGGTTCGTCTCCCCCTCTGACTTGCTCCCCTTCATTCATCCCCTCCTGCTATCTTCTTCTTCTTCTTTTTTTTTTTCTTAACATATATTGCATTATTTGTTTCAGAGGCACACATCTGTGATTCAGCAGTCTTGCACAATTCACAGTGCTCACCATAGCACATACTCTCCCCAATGTCTATCACCCAGCCACCCCCTCCCTCCCACCCCCCACCACTCCAGCAACCCTCAGTTTGTTTCCTGAGATTAAGAATTCCTCATATCAGTGAGGTCATATGATACATGTCTTTCTCTGGTTGACTTATTTCACTCAGCATGACACCCTCCAGTTACATCCACGTCGTTGCAAATGGCAAGATCTCATTCCTTTTGATGGCTGCATAATATTCCATTGTGTATATATACCACATCTTCTTTATCCATTCATCTGTTGATGGACATCTTGGCTCTTTCCACAGTTTGGCTATTGTGGACATTGCTGCTATAAACATGGCGGTGCACGTACCCCTTCGGATCCCTACATTTGTATCTTTGGGGTAAATACCCAGCAGTGCAATTGCTGGATTGTAGGGTAGCTCTATTTTCAACTGTTTGAGGAACCTCCATACTGTTTTCCAGAGTGGCTGCACCAGCTTGCATTCCCACCAACAGTGTAGGAGGGTTCCCCTTTCTCCACATCCCCACCAACATCTGTCGTTTCCTGACTTGTTCATTTTAGCCATTCTGACTGGTGTGAGGTGGTATCTCATTGAGGTTTTGATTTGGATTTCCCTGATGCCGAGCAATGTTGAGCACGTTTTCATGTGTCTGTTGGCCATTTGGATGTCTTCTTTGGAAAAGTGTCTGTTCATGTCTTCTGCCCATTTCCTGATTGGATCATTTGTTCTTTGGGTGTTGAGTTTGATAAGTTCTTTATAGATTTTGGATACTAGCCCTTTATCTGATAGGTCACTTGCAAATATTTTCTCCCATTCTGTCGGTTGTCTTTTGGTTTTGTGGACTGTTTCTTTTGCTGTGCAAAAGCTTTTTATCTTGATAAAATCCCAATAGTTCATTTTTACCCTTGCTTCCCTTGCCTTTGGCGATGTTTCTAGGAAGAAGTTGCTGCGGCTGAGGTCGAAGAGGTTGCTACCAGTGTTCTCCTTTAGGATGTTGATGGACTCCTGTCTCAGGTTTAGGTCTTTCAACCATTTGGAGTCTATTTTTGTGTGTGGTGTAAGGAAATGGTCCAGTTTCATTCTTCTGCATGTGGCTGTCCAATTTTCCCAACACCATTTGTTGAAGAGACTGTCTTTTTGCCATTGGACATTCTTTCCTGCTTTGTCAAAGATGAGTTGACCATAGAGTTGAGGGTCCATTTCTGGGCTCTCGATTCTGTTGCATTGATCTATGGGTCTGTTTTTGTGCCAGTACCATACTGTCTTGATGATGACAGCTTTGTAATAGAGCTGGAAGTCCGGAATGGTGATGCCACCAGCTTTGCTTTTCTTTTTCAATATTCCTCTGTCTACTCGGAGTCTCTTCTGGTTCCATACAAATTTTAGGATTATTTGTTCCATTTCTTTGAAAAAAGTGGATGGTATTTTGATGGGGATTGCTTTGAATGTGTAGATTGCTCTAGGTAGCATTGACATCTTCACAGTGTTGGTTCTTCCAATCCATGAGCATGGAATATTTTTCCATTTCTTTGTGTCTTTGTCAATTTCTTTCATGAGTATTTTATAGTTTTCTGAGTACAGATCACTTGCCTCTTGGGTTAAATTTATTCCTAGGTATCTTATGCTCTTGGGTGCAATTGTAAATGGGATCGACTCCTTGATTTGTCTCTCTTCTGTCTTGTTGTTGGTGTATAGAAATGCCACTGATTTCTGTGCATTCATTTTATATCCTCCACTTGACTGAATTCCTGTATGAGTTCTAGCAGTTTTGGGGTGGAGTCTTTTGGGTTTTCCACATACAGTATCATATCATCTGCAAAGAGTGAGAGTTTGACTTCCTCCTTGCCGATTTGGATGCCTCTGATTTCTTTTTGTTGTCTGATTGCTGTGGCTAGGACTTCTAATACTATGTTGAATAGGAGTGGTGAGAGTGGACATCCCTGCCGCGTTCCTGACCTTAGGGGAAAAGCTCTCAGCTTTTCCCCATTGAGAATGATATTCGCTGTGGGTTTTTCATAGATGGCTTTTATGATATTGAGGTATGTACCCTCTATCCCTATACTCTGAAGAGTTTTGATCAAGAAAGGATGCTGTACTTTGTCAAATACTTTTTCTGCATCTATTGAGAGGATCATATGATTCTTGTTCTTTCTTTTGTTAATGTGTTTTATCCCGTTGATTGATTTGTGGATGTTGAACCAGCCTTGCAGCCCAGGGATAAATCCCACTTGGTCGTGGTGAATAATCCTTTTAATGTACTGTTGGATCCTATTGCCTAGTATTTTGGTGAGAATCTTTGCATCCATGTTCATCAAGGATATTGGTCTGTAATTCTCCTTTTTGATGGGGTCTTTGTCTGGTTGGGGATGAAGGTAATGGTGGCCTCATAAAATGAGTTTGGAAGTTTTCCTTCCATTTCTATTTTTTGGAACAGTTTCAGGAGAATAGGTATTAATTCTTCTTTAAATGTCTGATAGAATTCCCCTGGGAAGCCATCTGGCCCTGGGCTTTTGTTTCTTGGGAGATTTTTGATGACTGCTTCAATTTCCTTAGTGGTTATAGGTCTGTTCAAGTTTTCTATTTCTTCCTGGTTCAATTTTGGTAGTTGATACATCTCTAGGAATGCACCCATTTCTTCCAGGTTATCTAATTTACTGGCATAGAGTTGCTCATAATATGTTCTTATAATTGTTTGTATTTCTTTGGTGTTGGTTGTGATCTCTCCTCTTTCATTCGTGATTTTGTTGATTTGGGTCATTTCTCTTTTCTTTTTGATAAGTCTGGCCAGGGGTTTGTCAATCTTGTTAATTCTTTCAAAGAACCAGCTCCTAGTTTCGTTGATCTGTTCTACTGTTCTTTTGGTTTCTAGTTCATTGATTTCTGCTCTGATCTTTATTATTTCTCTTCTCCTGCTGGGTTTAGCCTTTATTTGCTGTTCTTTCTCCAGCTCCTATAGGTGTAGGGTTAGGTTGTGTATTTGAGACCTTTCTTGTTTCTTGAGAAAGGCTTGTATTGCTATACACTTTCCTCTCAGGACTGCCTTTGCTGTATCCCAAAGATTTTGAACCATTGTGTTTTCATTTTCATTGGTTTCCATGAATTTTTTTAATTCTTCTTTAATGTCCTGGTTGACCCATTTGTTCTTTAGTAGGATGCTCTTTAGCCTCCATGTATTTGAGTTCTTTCCGACTTTCCTCTTGTGATTGAGTTCTAGTTTCAAAGCATTGTGGTCTGAAAATATGCAGGGAATAATCCCAATCTTTTGGTACCGGTTGAGACCTGATTTGTGACCTAGGATGTGATCAATTCTGGAGAATGTTCCATGGGCAGTAGAGAAGAATGTGTATTCCGTTGCTTTGGGATGGAATGTTCTGAATATGTCTGTGAAGTCCATTTGGTCCAGTGTGTCATTTAAAGTCTTTATTTCCTTGTTGATCTTTGGCTTAGATGATCTGTCCATTTCAGTCAGGGGGTGTTAAAGTCCCCCACTATTATTGCATTGTTGTCAATGTGTTTCTTTGCTTTTGTTATTAATTGCCTTATATAATTGGCTGCTCCCATGTGAGGGGCATAGATATTTACAATTGTTAGATCTTCTTGTTGGATAGACCCTTTAAGTAGGATATAGTGTCCTTCCTCATCTCTTATTACAGTCTTTGTTTTAAAATCTAATTTGTTTGATACAAGGATTGCCACCCCAGCTTTCTTTTGGTGTCCATCAGCATGGTAAATGGTTTTCCACCCCCTCACTTTCAATCTGGGGGTGTCTTTGGGTCTAAAATGAGTCTCTTGCAGACAGCATATGGATGGGTCTTGTTTTTGAATCGAATCTGATAGCCTGTGTCTTTTGATTGGGGCATTTAGCCCATTTACATTCAGGGTAACTATTGGAAGGTATGAATTTAGTGCCATTGTATTGCCTGTAAGGTGACTGTTCCTGTATATTGTCTGTGTTCCTTTCTGCTCTATGCTGCTTTTAGGCTCTCTCTTTGCTTAGAGGACCCCTTTCAATATTTCTTGGAGGGCTGGTTTCGTGTTTGCAAATTCCTTTAGTTTTTGTTTGTCCTGGAAGCTTTTTATCTCTCCTTCCATTTTCAATGACAGCCTAGCTGGATATAGTATTCTTGGCTGCATATTTTTCTCGTTTAGTGCTCTGAAGATATCACGTCAGTCCTTTCTCGCCTGCCAGGTGTCTGTGGATAGGTCTGTTGCCAATCTAATATTTCTACCATTGTAGGTTACATATCTCTTCTCCCGAGCTGCTTTCAGGATTTTCTCTGTGTCTCTGAGACTCGTAAGTTTTACTATTAGATGTCGGGGTGTTGACCTATTATTGATTTTGAGAGGGGTTCTCTGTGCCTCCTGGATTTTGATGCCTGTTTCCTTCCTCACATTAGGGAAGTTCTCTGCTATTATTTGCTCCAATATACCTTCTGCCCCTCTCTCTCTTTCTTCGTCTTCTGGGATCCCAATTATTCTAATGTTGTTTCATCTTATTGTATCGCTTCTCTCTCAAATTCTGCCCTCGTGATCCTGTAGTTGTTTCTCTCTCTCTTAACCTCTTTATTTTCCATCATTTCGTCTTCTATATCGCTGATTCTCTCTTCTGCCTCGTTTATCCTAGCAGTTAGTGCCCCCATTTTTGATTGCACCTCATCAATAGCCTTTTTAATTTCAACTTGGTTAGACTTTAGTTCTTTTATTTCTCCAGAAAGAGTTTCTCCAATAACTTCCACGCTTTTTTCAAGCCCAGCTAGTATCTTTAAAGTCATGATTCTGAACTCTAGGTCTGACATTGTACTAATGTCCATATTGAGTAGGTCCCTGGCTGACGGTGCTATCTGTTGTTCTTTTTGCTGAGGTGATTTTTTTTGTCTTGTCATTTTGTCCAGAGGAGAACAGATGAATGAGAGAAAAAAATGCTAACAGGTTAACAACGTCCCCAGCAAATATACTCTATACAAATCAGAAAAGACCTGAAACCAGGGGAAAAGAAAGGGAAAGAAAGAAAAAAGAAAGAGAAAAGAAAGAAAAAAATACAAAAAAAAGATAAAAACAAAAACAGAACAATACAAAAAAAAAACTGAATATGATCAAATATGATCAGGCTAGTGCATAGATCAGTGCCACACACTAGATTTTGGGCGTATTTTGGTCTGTTACAAAAAAGTGCCTCCTAAATTTTAAAGGAAGAAAGACTTATATATGTTCAAAATAAGGGTTGATACAATGAAGAGATAGAAGATGAGTGTAAAGATGAAAATTATAAAAGATTTTATAAAAGGAATTGATATAAGAAGTTGTTTGAAAAAAGAGAGAAGAAGATTAAAAAAAAAAAGGGAGAGAATGTGATCAGGCAGGAGACTAGATCAAAGCCATACACTAGTGATTTAGGGTATATTTTGATCTGTTAGGTGAAACTGTATCTCAAAATTTTAAAGAGAGAACAACTTATATATATATACCAAAAATAAGGGTAACTACTCTGAAGGGATAAAATATGACTCTAAAAATGAAAAATAAAAAATGTTTTTTTTTTTAAAGGGATTGATTAGATGTTGGTTGAAAAAGGGAAAAAGAAAATTTAAAAATTTTTAAAAAATTAACTTTGAAAAATAATGAATCATGGTAAAAAAAAGCCATGAATTCTATGTGCAGTATTCCCCTAGCGCTGGAGTTCTCCCGTTCTCCTTGAGCGGTAAACTTGGTCTTGGCTTGCTGGCTGTTCATGCTGATCTTCTGGGGGAGGGGCCTGTTGCCGTGGTTCCCAAATGTCTTTGCCGGAGGCGGAATTGCCCCGCCCTTGTCGGTCAGGGCTAAGCAATCTGCTCTGGTTTGCTCTCAGGAGCTTTTGTTCCCTGCAAGCTCTCGGTACAGCTTTGGAGGACCAGAGTGAAAATGGTGGCCTCCCAATCTCCACCTGGAGGAGCTGAGAACTTGGGGTCCCACTCCTCAGTGCGCCCCCAGAGAAAAGCAGTCACTCCCATCTCCCCGGTCTCCGGCCGCACTCCATGCTCACCCGGCCTGTGACCGAGCATTTCTATCTCTGGCACCCGACCCCGTGTGGAGTCTCCAAACCCAGCAGATCCCTGCGGTGCGCTCCCGCGCCGCTCCTCCCCGGGGAAGGAAGGGGAGTCTCCCCGGCTCTGCCGCTTGTTGGGTCCCTGCTGGAGGAGCAGTGGCCCGACTGGGCCGCGGATCACAGTTTATGGCCACCCCGAGCTGAGAGCCCGCGCCTCGGCTCCGTCTCTGCAGCCGGCTTCCCCGCTCCGATCCCTGGGAGCTCTGCCACACTCAGGCACCCCGGTCTTTCTGTGACCCCGAGGGTCCTGAGACCACACTGTCCCGCAAGGGTTCCACTCCCCGCTTAGCCACTGGAGCGACGTCCCTCAGCGGAGCTGACTTCTAAAAGTTCTGATTTTGTGCTCCGCGGCTCTAGCACTTGCCAGAAGCCTCCGACGGAGGCCCCCTCCCCCGCCGTCTCTCCTCCCGAATATCGCCTCTGATTCACTTCTCTGCACGTCCTACCTTCCAGCAAGTGGGCGCTTCTCTGTTCAGAGAGTTGTTGCTACTCTCTTCTTCGATCTCCTGTTGAGTTCGTAGGTGTTCAGAATGATTTGATCCCTATCCAGCTGAATTCCTGAGACCAGATGAAATCCAGGTCTCCTACTCCTCCGCCATCTTGCTCCAATAATCCGTAATGCTATTCTTAAAGAGAGATGCTACCAAAAAATTGTGTAGCTACTGATTAAAATCAATTTACCAAAGAAAATTAGTACCTAGTCTATGTATTCAATAAACAAAAGGTCCTTATGCCATTGGTTTTTATACTGAATTGGCTTCTCCCAGACTATCCTTGCTGATTCCAGATTCTGCAAGATCAGTCAGAACTCCAGCTGTTCAACAGATTGGGGGTGGGGGTTGCATGTGCAAAAATAATGTACCCAAACCTGCCATATTCTGTCCTCAACTTCTCTTCCTCACCACTTCATTGTGTACAACCTACACTATAAGCAGATAAATAACTAAATAAAAAAATATCTAATAGCAAGCCCTTAATGCAAAACTAAGTTTCAACAAATAGGCAGATGAAAAGGAAGCACTGCCAAAAATTTTCCATTCACAGTACTCCTGGCAAGTAACAGGAAAAATAAAAACAGGCGTGATTTCTTTCAGAGATGAGTGAGCAAAAGAAAAAAAAGATGCAAAAGTTCTGCAAAATATAAAAGGAAAGGATTGTAACCAATCAAAAGGAAAATGAAGACTATAGGTTGGAACAAGACTTCCTCCAGGAAACAGCAGAAAATGTAAGCAACAATTACTTCATACTGCCCAGGAAATGAAACACAAACACCGTGATAGAAAAACCCAAAGAAGAAATAAGAACTGAAAGAAGAGATAGCAAAGCAATAGTATGAAAAGTGAGCTGATGACAATAGGAAAAACACACAAACAGAAACGATTACAGAACTTAAACCTTAGAAGCCTGAGCAGAATTTAGGTGGCAAAAATCTGAATCAGTGTTATGGAGATGAGGCTGATGAAAATTACAGAAAACACAAAGGAAAGGGACAAGGAAAATACAATCACTAGAAAAACCATTATATATATCAAAGACAGATATTACATATATACCATGTAAGTATTAGGGGTTTGTTTTTAAAAGCAAAGGAATGAAATATTAAAAATAATTAAGGATATAGAATGAAACTACTGAAAAAAATATGTAAATCTGCAAATATTTTATGTTCTCATTGTCTGAACCCATTATGTGCACTTATGATGTTCGAGAAATTTATAGAGCACAACAACATCATGATTTATTCTCCTCCAGAGACTATTCAAAAACAAAGAATCCTAAGAGCCCAAAAAACAGAAGAAACAGGTAGAAATTAATCTTGTTTCTGACTTCACCTCAGCAACATTAGACTCAAAAGGAACAAAACTAGGAGTGCCTGGGTGGCAGGCATTCTTGAGCAGCTGGCTCTTGATTTTGGCTCAGGTCATGATCTCAGAGTCCTGGAATTGACCACTGCATTGGGCTCCATGCTCAGCTGGGAGTCTGTTTGAGAATTCTCCTTCCCTCTCCCCTGACCCCCTCCCCTACTTGTACACACGCTCTCTCTCAAATAAATAAATCTTTAAAAAAAGAAACAAAATTATATTTATAGGGTTTTGAACAGAAAAGATGTAACCCCAAAATTCTATACCCAGCTAAGATAGTTTTTATAAATAAAAGCAAATATTTTCACATACAATGTTTTCAAATATCTCAGAAAATAGAATATGTATTACTTAAGTATGTATCCTGGAATAAAATCAACTAGAGTTATAATCCAACCATAAAACATGAATCAAAATAAAGAATTCACAGTGAAGAAGTGTTGATCATAAGGAATTCAGTTGAGCAACACATCATTTTAAAAACAGAACTGAATCTAATTAATAGAATCTCACAATGGAAGTGTTACATTTTCTTTAAAAACCACTATATCAATATAAAATTAAAAGCTGATGTAATAAATTTGGGAAGGAATATCTCTAGCTTACAGTAAATAGTGGGAAACATGAAATTAGAATACTAATGAAGGATGGAGTGCAAGCGCATTATTTTCCTTATCTTTCAGGGCAAATATATATAATCAAATCATCAAAAGGCAGCTATTTTTTAAAAAGTAATAATTGTTTTATTACCAAAAAAGGGTAAAAAATATATAAGTATTTTCTAAAGAATGGGGGAGGAAGAAAGAAATTCAGACTTTTTAAACTAAAGATAGGAAGAATACCTATTGGAGCAATATATGGATCTGCTACAAACACTTAGAAATGTTTTATAAAATATAACAATAAAAAAAAGAATGCATCACTGACCTCTCATTAAAGAAAGGAAAAGCCCCAAGTACCAGAAATGAGGAAAGAACTGAAAAAAGAAAGAGCAGTAAGTGTGCAATGTGACCAGCAGCTCACCAGATCATCCTGGTAACCTGGAGATTTACTTTTAACATCTATTCAGGGGATGAAAGAGGAGGACTGGGTTCTCCAGTGAGAAAGAGTTAGAATTGAAATTCCTGTGTAAAGCTTTTTTTCTTGTTAAAAACAAAATATGTGAACTAGGAAAACAAAGATCCACATACCTTCCAATGACAACTGTTTGTCTCCATCTAAGCTCTGGGTGAGAGAATTTTATTTTATTCTAAAACTTTTGCTTCATTTGAGTTTGAGTCCTAATTTTATCAAACCCAACTTTGTTCTGAAGTTAACATTAAAGATTGGTCCCTGCCTAATGATGTTCTGAGGTGTATGGTAGGAAAGTGCTAACTACTCTGGTTCCATAAAAATCTCAAAGAAAAGGAATCTCACTAAAACTAAGCTCAAAAGATAAAAATATTTTTTTAATATTACTATTACAAAACACTTAAGGAATTCACCCATGAATATGTCTCAGCGGGGGGGACGTCTGGGTGGCTCAGTCAGTTAAGCATCCAACTCTGAATCTTGGCTCAGGTCACAATCGCGGGGAATCATGGGATCAAGCCCTGCATCATGTGTGTGCTCAGCCAGGAGTCTGCTTGCGATTTCCTCTGTCCCTCTCCCCCTGCCCCTCCCCTCCCCTCTAAAATAAATAAATAAATCTTTTAAAAAGTATGTCTCCGCAGATATCACTAATGGAAGGATCATCAACCAGTAATCAGAAAACAATGAAGTTTAAAACCATTAAGAACATGGAAAGGTGAATCAACACACTGGGGAAAGAAGGATAAAAGATATTTCCTAAAGAACCAACAGAACTGTGTGAAACAAATATATAGTCATTGACATCAAAATAGTCAATGATGACTCAAGACAGAATCAGTGATCTAGAATACCAATCTGAGAAAATTATCCATTGAGAGATAAAGAGATGGAAAACAGGAAAACATGACAAACCTGTAGAAAAGAAGATCTATCCTGTTATCAGCTGCTGCATAACAAAGTACCCCAACACCCACTGGTTTAAAACAATAACATTTTATTATACCTAAAGATTTTGTGGGTCAGGAATTCAGAGAGTACCCAGCTGGGTGATACTGATAGATCGCACAGTGTCTAATGTGATCTGGGGGGTTCAATATGGTTTCACTTATGTCTTGCCCTTTGAGGGATGTTTGAAAGGATAAGTTCAGCTGAGACTGTCTGCTGGAGTGCCCACACATGAACTCTCCACCATAGTCATCTCAGGGAACCCAGACTTCTTACACAGAGGCTCAGGGTTCCCAGCAAAACGGTTCTGGCAGACCTGGAGAGAAGCTGCACAATTTTTATGAGCTAGTGTTAGAAATTCCAGGACATTACTTCTGCTCTATCCTATTGGTCAAACAAGTCCCCAAGTCTAGCATATATTCAAGAGGAGAGGAATTAGACTCCATCTCTAAGAGAAATAACAAAAAATGTGTGGCTATCTTAATCTACCACAATCTAATATTTGTGTAATAGGAATTCCAGGAGAGAATAGAGAGAATGGGGAAGAGGTAATATTTGAAGAGCTAATGTCTGTAAAGTTTCCAGAGAAATGATTTGAAACCTCATTTAAAAGTAACAATAAGTCCTGACCAGGATGAATAAAAATACATCCAAATCTAGATACACTGTACTAAAACTACAGAACCCCAAAGGCAAAGTCTTAGAAGCAAAGAGGAAAGAAAGGTAACTTCCAAAGAAATGGTAATTAGATTACAGCATTATTTCTCATCAGCAAAAGTGAGCCCTAAGGTTAATTAAATCTTCTAAGAGCCAGGGGAAATAATTCTCATTCTTAAATTTTATACCTAGCTAAACGTGAGGGTAAACTAAAAAGTGTTTACATAAACTGAAAACGTTTACCACCCACCCACAGACCCTTGTTGAAAAGAAAGTCTACAAGTGGTACATTCCGGGAGAAAACAAGCTGATCCCAGAAGAAAGGAGTGAGATGCAAGAAAAAAGGAGAAGAAGGAAAATGGCAAACCAGCAATGGCTAGATAACACAAAAGAATGACTGATCTATGAAGGGAACTGCAAAGCAAGATTGAACTAAAATAATAGTAATAACATGAAAGAGAACAGTAGCTATCAGAGTGAAAGCACACAAAGATCGCTGTTCTATTTCAGGGAGTCAGTAGCAATAGTAATTACCTTTATACATTGTTAAGTCAAATATGCACTTTTTAAAATATTAAGACAGCCACTATATGTGAGGTGATGAGTATGCCAACTAACTCAGTTGTGGGAATTGTTTCACAATACATATGTTTATCAAATCATCACACTATACACTTCAATTATCTTATAGTTTTCTTTGTCAATTATACCTTAATAAAGTCAGGGGAAAAAAGGAGACATCCACCATAACGCAAAAACATGATAACTCCTGGGGGCACCTGGGTGGCTCAGTCAGTTGAGTGACTGACTCTTGATTTGGGCTCAGGTCATGATCTCAGGGTCCTGGGATCAAACCCCATCTTGGGCGCTGCATTCAGCGAGGAGTCTGCTTGTGGATTCTCACTCTCCCTCTCCCTCTGCCCCTCCCCCTGCTTATGCTCCCTCTCTCTCTCTAAAATAAATGAATGGTAAATCTTAAAAAAAAGAAAGAAAGAAAGAAATATTCTTCTCAAGCGAACCTGAAACACCTCTGAAAACTGGCCATATTCTACTCCACACAGCCAGTCGCAACAAATCCTACAAAACATTATTATAGAGCTCATATTCTCTGATCACAAAGCAGGAAATTAGAAACCAATAACAGAAATATTAATAAAACCATTCCCATACTTAAACACACTTTTGAATAATTCATAGGTCAAAGAGGCCATCTTAATTAAATTTAGAAAATATTTAAGACAAAACCAATAATGAAAAGACAGCATATCAAATTGTGGGCTGTAGTAAGATAGTGAGTAAGATGTAGTAAGATACTGTAGTAAGATAGTAGTAAGATACACCGTAGTAAGATACACAGGAAAGTGTATATATTATGTATATATTAAAAATGTAAATATTGCAAATCAATGAGTTATGCATCCAACTCAAGATGCTGGCGAAATAAAGCCAAGTAAAGCAAAAGACTCTGAAATATACCAAAAATGGCATTATAAGATAAGGAAAATGGGAGATCAGTCCAAGGAACTTACCCAAATAGCCCCAGTCTTCCTGCTCAATCTCCAAAAGCAAAGTTGAACTGGGGCTTTTGTGCAGGTAGTTTGTTTAAAAATAAATCACCCAGAGCAAGAGTGTGAAACTGAAGAAAATAAAGCAGAGATGAGAAAGCATGTAAATGCACATCACTGAACTGGATGTTCCTGTGGATGCTGAGTGTCATCACCCCCAGGATTCTCGGACGAACCTCACAGAGTGTGCATGGGTCCCATCTGCCTGAAGGAAGACTGGTGTTTCTCCATCTCCTCTATTGCACTGTGCATTTTTCAGGTTGCACGAGAATGAGCAGCAGGTGTCCTTGGAGCGGTCTTCCTGGTAAGCAATACAATTCCAGAACTGTATTCTGAGGCTCTGCTTTCTAGGGCTACTTATGGCACCAACTCTTGACCTGCCCACCACTCACCCATCCCCAAGCAAAGCTGAGGCAAAAGCTTGCAGGTAGAAAGCTTATTTGAGAAGTAATCTGCAGAAGTAGGACTGAGGGAGGTGAGAAAGAGAAATCATTCGACTGGAATCAGGTGCTCAATCCCAGTAGGTGCCCCCTAGGGAAACGTGTGGAATGTACCTCAGCATTTTTCATCTGATGGCCAGTTGGGAGGAGCATTTATCCACCAGCTTGTATCCCCATCTGTCGAGGGTTGTCTTCTGAGCTGCAAATTCCCTCATGCTTTCAGCTTGCCCATGAGCGAGGAGCAGGTGGGTTCCTGCAGAAATAGGACCATCACATTGTGATACCAGAAAAGCCCCAGGAAGAAAGCAGGAGATACACCTAGCAACTGAAGGTTATACCTGCACAACTAGAGAAATCTCAGCAGTGGATACCAGATTAAAAAACAGGTAATGCACGAAGGATCAGGAATCCAACTGTTGTGAGAGGTGGGATAATCTAATGGTTGAAAAGGAATTCACAAAGCACTCAGCTTGGATTCACATGCCGGCCTTCCCACTGACCTGCTACAGAATTTGGGGTAAGAGAGGTAGGCTTTCTGTGCCTCAATTTCCTCTTATTTATTTATTTATTTATTTATTTAGAGTGTGAGTGGGGAGGGGAGGAACAGAGGCAGAGAGTGAGAGAGAATCTTAAGGCCAAACCCACTATAGAGCCCAACTCAGGGCTCGATCTCACGACCCTGAGATCATTGACCCATGCTGAAATCAAGAGTTGGACACTTAACCAGCTGAGCCACCCAGGTGCCCCTCCTCATATTTAAAATGAGGATACTAATAATAGTATCTACCTCCTAATGCTTTTATACATATTAAATGAGCTATTTTATATAAAAAGGTTAGGACAATGTCAACATATAAACACCATATATAAACGTTTACCGCCACATTCTCGACAACAACAATGGAAGCTGGAAGACAATGGAACGGCAGCTTCAAAATTCCGAGGCAAAATTATTTCCAGTCTAGAATTTTATACCAAGGAACAAAGTAGGAACTACCTAATTGCCCTTCAGTAGGAGAATGATCAATATTTTGTCACTTACTCATTCAGCAATTAAAATGAATGAACAAGGCTACATGCCATAAATCTCAAAAACTACATTAAAAGAACCATTAGCACTTTATGATTCCAACTATATGACATTCTGGAAAAAGAAAAACTATGGAGACATAAAAAAAGATCACTGATTGCCAGCGGTTGGGGGATGGGGCGGAAGGCAGAGCACAAGGGATTTTTAGGGCAATGACACTGCTTTGTATGATATTGTTATGGCAGATCCGTGTCACACATTTGTCCAAACCCATAGAATGTACAAAACCAAGGGAGAAACCTAACGTAAACCAAGGACTCTGGGTGTTAATGAAGTGTCAATGTAGGTGCCTCAATTGTAACAAATGTCTCACCCTGTTGCGGGATGTTGATAGTCTGAGAGGTTCTGTGCATGTTGGGGGAGGGGGGTCTATGGGAATTCTGTATTTTTTGGTCAGTTTTACTATGAACCTAAAACTGCTCTAAAAAATAAAGTTCTTTAAATATAAAGTCTTTTTTTTAAAAAAAGAACCACTAGCATTTATTCTCATGATGCAAAGATAGTTCAACATGAGAACATCTAATTTTATTTATCTTATTACTTGATTACTGCAGGATATTCACAATCACCCTAGGAAAAGAAAAAGAGGCATTTAATCAAATTTAGCAATATTTCCTGGATTTAAAATATCTTTGATAAAACAGGATTTGATAGCAGTTTCTTTAAAAAAAGTGATAGAAAGATAATAAACATCTCAAATCAAAATGTTTCTCATGCTTGTTTAATTAAAAAATTTCTTTCTATCAGGAATGAGACCAGCTCTCAATAAATATTTGTTACATGAAGTGTATCCATGGTCCTGAGCAGGTTCTTGACATGGCATTTGACTGCTTAACACACTAAAAATAATTCCAAAACTTTTTTTTTTCCCGAGAGAGAGAGAGAGAGGAAGGGGGAGGAGCAGAGGGAGAGGGACAAGCAGACTCTGTGCTGAATGCAGAGCCCCATGTAGGGCTCCATCTCGGGACTCTGAAATCATGACCCGAGCTGAAACTGAGAGCCGAACGCTTAACCGACCAAGGCACCCAGGTGCCCCAAGTTTCAAAACTTTAAACCCAAATGGAACCATGTAAAAATACTCACCACTTTCATACATAGCTTAAGAACCACTATAATTGCAAGTTGCCAATTGTCCTATTTCTAGATCTAAGACTCAACATTAGGATTGATTTTATAGCTATCTCTAAAACCAGAGAAGAGAAAATTAGAAAATAAGTCTGATTTTACAGTCGGTAACAATCACCCCAACTGTTATTCCTCACCACTCGTTCGTAGGACCGATTTGATCCCCACCTGAAAGCACACAGATTTTAGACCTAGTAGAAAGTTTCTAGCTCTGTTAGCACAAGTAACCCAACTTTTGTTGTCACTGGCCATTCAGAATCCCTAAAGGCATCTTCCTTCCAGACATGTCTCCAGAACACGATCTCATAATTCAAAAGTGAAGAAAAATATTTTAGAAATATTTTGGAATCAGGGATAAATTTGAGATCATTTTCTTCTTCCCTCCTTTCTCGCTCTTTTGTCCTACGCTATGAGGAAGGGAATATACAACACATGTGTGAAACATGAGGTCAAATTATTTTGTCACAGTGCTTTGCACCTGCAGTTCTGTTCTCTCTGCCAGAAGAACTCTTGCTCCAGACAGGTCCAGGGTTTATTCCCTCTTCTTCAGTATGATCAAATATCTTAATAAAATAAGAACTGCCCCTCAACTCTGGGTTCCCAGCATTTCTTACCTCCTTACCTTGCTGTATGTTTTCCATAGCACTTATCAGCACGAAATACATTATATATTTATTTGTACATTTCAGTCTTTCCCAGTTACAACAGAAACTTTCTGAAGGCACAGACTTCGCCTATTTTGCTCTATTCCTGCATTCTCAATGCCTAGAACACCAAGAAGTTACAAAATAAATATCTGTTAAGTAAATAAATGCATGTAAATTCTACAATATGTGGGATACACAAGAACTATTTTTCCATAGCTAACCTAAATACTACTTTTCCTCTGAAAATTCGAATGGCCTTTAGAAATGCTGAGCACGATAACAGTAATAATAAAGTGCAAATATAAGAAGCGATAGTCACTAAACAATGCAGAAGAAAGTATAATGAAAGACCAGGAAATTGTCACAGGAAATCACAACTGCTTAGTGACTGCACAGTCAGTAGTGCCAATGCCCAGCCACAGACTAGAAAATTCTGGCAAGCTGTTTCCCTATGAAAATATTTTTCCCATTAAAAATGTCAACTGGAAATACTTCTTTGGAAAAGATGACGTGTGTAAATAGAGAACTAAGTTTTGAATAGATTACTCCCTGATGTTCCTATTCTGATACTCAGAGCATTTTGTTGTAAGAGAGCAAGAGGTTTTCATTCAAACAGATCTGCTGTGTATCCTGGTTCTGCCACTCATGGGGCGGGGTGGGGGGGTGTCACTGGAAGCATGATATTTAACTTCCGAGTTTCTTCATCTGCAACACAGGGGTAAAATGAACCTGATCAGGACTCTATTCCTCCTCCTGCGTTCTCTAAGGAGAGAACATCAGCAGTCAGCAAGTTGCCCAGGCCAGAAAAATTAGTGCTATCCTTCACCCTTCTCTTCCCCATCAATACCCCTCATCTACCTGATCAATAAACCATCTCAGTTCTACAGCATTAAGGCATCTTGAATCCACTCATTGCTCTCTATCACCTCTCTTTATGTGAATTATTGCAACAACCTCTTAGTTGATTTGATAGCAACTAGTTTCCCCTCCACCATGACCATGTCCCCCCGATGCCCCAGACAACAGAACGAATGATCACTCTAGAACATGAACATGAGAATAAGAAGCAGACATTTGCCTCTTTTGCTGGCAGTCTAATATTCTAATCCCTCTTTCTGTCCATGTTGTGGGAGAATTCCACATTCTATGAGTTTGGGTAGGAAGAAAGCCAACCTCCCACTATCAAAGTCAATAGGAGCCAGACATTCTATCTCCTAACCCTCTGGCAGCTAAGTTACGGGCCTGTGATCCAGGCATGGCCACACACACTCACCTCCAAAACTCTATTGAGGAAGTGATACCAAATGGCAGGGACAGTTAGGAAACCACCCATCATGGCGGCAGCGGCATCCACGAGGATTGTGTGGCTCTGCGGTGGTGTTCATCCATGGAGCGGCACAGATGACAGAGCCCTGGCGGGCTTGTTCCTGTTGCCTGGCCTCCTTTCATCCAAATCCATTTTCCAAGCTCTCCTCTCTAGGCCTCCTGATATTTCCAGAACTAGCCAATAAATATCCTTCCCCTAAATTCCACTCCTGCCCATGTCAATTACCTCTGCTGGGACCCAAGAGCAACACCCGGCACATCATGAAACACCCACCCCCTCCAACTCCTACCACTTCTAGTGGCCTCGTATGAACACCCCCCATCCTTAGAATGGCTTCTGGACTCAAGTACCGCTCACCTCTCATACTTCCTCTTATCATTTTACACCCCGGCCACACATCCCTTCCTGCAGTTGAGCTAGCATGGCATGTTCTCTCTTTCTTCTGGACATGCTTTCTTTTCTCTGCCTAAAAGCCTCCCCATTTGCATGTAAGCTTCCTTCTCTCCTTTCGCTAGAGGACTCTTCAGCTAGCAGGGAACACAGCGAGAGGCAGAACCGCGTTTACACTAGCTGCAGTTAGAAAAATCCCAGAGCAGGGCCTAGGTTGGGTCATGAGCTCACCTTTCTCATCATATGGATAAGGAGTTGGGGCTGTCTAATGGTCCGCATGTGCCCACCTGTGTGGCCCGGAGGCAGTCTTTGACTGTCCTCCCTCTGCCCCCTAGTGGCGTACTTCCCCCACATAGATTGCCTGATATCTCGCTATTTTACTTAGAAAAGAATTTCTGATTTCTGATTGTCAGGGAGAGGTATAGAGCAGAGAGAATGCATTAGGCATTTCTGGAGAACACAACAAGGATAGAGCTTTATAATAAGAAGCTAAAGCTAAAGTGGATCATTGTCAGTTGTCTGAAGGCAATGGAAGCTCAGGGCTGGGAGGAAATTCCAGGAGTAGGGAGAAGCACGCATGAAGAGAGAGGAGAGGACAGAACTTGCAGGTGTTTTATAAATTTGCCCAGGTTTGGTGGCAGTCACCACCATTTATAGATGGAAAATCACCCCTGTGCTTTAAGTGACGAGAAGAAGTACAATGAACTTGAGATTTAAAGTCAGGCAGACATGAATTCTCAGCTCTGGCAATTGCAAGTCAGTCGGCTTAACCTCTTTGAGACTCCGTTTCCTCATTTGTAAAATAAGGATCAAATACCATTCTCGGTATTAAATGTCCAAAGCAAGGTGCAGAGCTACGTGTAGAGTATGGCACCACCTGTCTTTTTTAGCAAGGGTGGTATATTCATCAAATATCAGAATGTATGCATGAAGTGGAAACAGTAGTTACTTCTGGGAGAGGAAGTGGAGTGAGAGATTCCATTATAGTATATTCCTTTGTCTTTCTTGAGCTGAATACTAGGTATGCAATTTAACTATTCTCAACAATTAAATAATTGCATAAAAATATCTATTTCCCAGGGCGCCTGGGTGGCTCAGTGGGTTAAACATTCAACTCTAGATTTTGGGTCAGGCCATGATCTTGGGGTCATGAGATTGAGCCCCATATGTGGCTCCTCGCTGGGCATGGAGCCTGCTTAGAATTTTCTCTCTTCCTCTCCTTTTGCCCCTCCCCTGGCTGGTGCACTCTCTCTCTCTCAAAAAAAAAAAAAAATCTATTTCACAAAGTTGTTGCCAAGAAAACCCACCATATATGGGTTTCCAGTCAATACTGGGGTTCTCTTCCTCTTTGCGAGAGTTCATAAATCACTCATCTGGATTAGCATATGAAAGCTGGAGACCTTCTAGTGTAAACCCCACTGGTCAATGTGAGGGAGCTCACACATGTGCCTTAGTATGCGTGCATGTGTGTGTTTGTGTGTGTGCGTGTGTGTGTGTTAAATCTTGCATGTAGACAGTAAATGGGAATCGGACAACTTGAACCCATATCCTGTCAAGTTGAGACTGATGTCTTGTCAAGTTGAGACTGATGTCTCACCAAGTTATCCTCAAGAAAAATTATGAAGTTTGAAGATTCTTAGTTCATATCTCAGTCCGTAACAGTTTAATTTTTAATAGGTACAAAAATAAACATTAAACATTGAACAGGCAACTTTGACACTTTCCATTTCTGAACATTGATGTACAAGGGGAAGGTGGTCCAGTCTGAGCGAATAATTCTGAAAGCTGGAGGAAATGTTTTAGTACTTCTAGAATAACTCTCATTTCTACACAACAGGAAACAGCTATCTGGGACAGCTTCTCTAACTCATTAACCATCACCTGCTAAGGTCTGCCCACTCTTCTGCACATTTTGCTCCCACGAGCCATTCATTTCACCAACCCAACCTCTAAATCAGTAGCATATCTGTCCACCTGTCCATTTCACACTACCAAAGTATGAACAGGAAAATGGAACGAACACACGGTGGAAAGCCAGCGTCTTTTGAAAAGAAAAATCTATTAACACAGAATAACTAGTAAAATGCAGAAGCCACTGTGACTTACAAACCACTCTGGGTTGGATATTCCTTAGAAGTAAATATATAAAATATATTGTGGATCTAAATATATAAGTCATACTGCATAAAGGTATTCCAAAGTAACAGAGGCCCAGGTACCTATCAAGTATTTATGTGGTTCTTCTAAATGTTTTATTTACCATAAAATATATAGAACATTAACTTTTTTTCCCAAAAAGATCCTGTGAATTATTCAAAGTCCAAAGAAAAACCATTTCACCATTTCTTTCCACAGGTAAAATAGGTTTCTTGGATCACTAGCTATTTAAAAAAAAAAAACAAAAAACAAAAAACCCCTGAGATCCCAGGAAAGCACAATGTGGTAAAATCAAACACCCACACAGGAGGCTTAATTGTTCCAAAAGCTAAGATGAAAAATTGGATGTCCCTATGGAAAAATCAAAGGTAGTCATTGAGGATTAACAAATGGCACTATCATGATGAGAGACTAGCACAGAAATTAAATATCATTCTTCTGTATCCTACTAAAGTAGGAAATGAAAAATTAAGGTTTGGAGGAATTTGTTTTTTTATCTAGAGTCACATGAACAACAATGGAATTTCTATTTAAGTCAAAACCATTCTGATAATGAAGCAAATCTTTGATGAATACAATACTTCATGTCAGCCCCCTTATCTTTTTGTCATTATTTTTTTCCACTTTGTTATATACAGACATGTAAATAGCATTTCCCCAGAAGAACAATCATTAAGGAGACACCTGCTTAGTATTTTACCTTGGAGTCAGCGTTCTTCAAGAGAACATTTTCTTATGCTCTTAGATTCATTGAGTTACTCAGCCTGGCTTCATCCCAAACACATGGATCCCGTCACTGTTCCAACTCACATATGTTGTAAGTTACAATTCTTATTCTCTTTGAGTCTACATGATGTGTCAATGGTGATTTTGCTTTTAAGTTAGGAGATAACCAGATGTTTACCCATCTTAATTAATTTTCCCTTGGAAAATGTTCCTTTAATTATGTTTTGCATATTTGAGTGCATCCCATTTTCCACCTGTGTTCAAAGGCACCTGAGTCTAATGGATTGATTCTCTAGGTTAGAGAAAGTACACTTTGGGTTATTTTTTGTTTTTGTTTTTAATTTTATTATGTTATGTTAATCACCATACAATACATCATTAGTTTTTGATGTGGTGATCCACGATCCATTGTTTTCGTATAACACCCAGTGCTCCACGTAGAACGTGCCCTCCTTAATACCCATCACCAGGCTAACGCATCCCCCCTCCCCGCTCCCCTCTAGAACCCTCAGTCTGTTTCTCGGAGTCCATAGTCTCTCATGGTTCGTCTCTCCCTCCGATTTCCCCCCCTTCATTTTTCCCTTCCTTCTCCTAATGTCCTCCCCGCTATTCCTTATGTTCCACAAATAAGTGAAACCACATGATAATTGACGAGAAAGGATACTTTGATAATGGACCTTACATGTCTGACATTTCGTAACCTGTTTTATTGCCTCATTACTCCATTAAGACTTTTCAATGATACTGAACATCTTATGGAGACAGAGCTAAAATAGAAATCTAACCAAATTTATATGATAACTAAATTATAGAGCCAAGACAGCTCGCCTTTTCTTGGTGGTTCCTTTGAGCGGCTTTCGTTAACAACGTGGATCCTCTCTCAGCCCGTGATCTTCACCGTTTTTCTTCCGCGGGCACTTTTGTTTCTCTTTAAGTTTTCCTTTGACTCTCACTCTGGTCAGCTAACTTTCCAACATGCACATGAAATAAAATAAAAATTTGAGGGAGTTAGTCTGATCATCTGAGCCAATATCATGTTTCGTGTCTGGATCACTGGAGGTAAGACCCGCAGAGCCAGAATTTTCTTTCCTGCCTTATCCAAACAACAGCCTAATTACCCTTCCTATTCCAGCTGTGAAAGCCCAGCCAGTGAGAAGGGAAAGGAATTTTCCCTCATCCCAAAGCAAGTGATTAGCAGCCGAGGACCCAGGAATCTCTACTCTCTCCACGGGTGCTCATCCAATATTACCGCATGTGCTACTGAGTTGGAAGAAGAGATTTTTCCGCGCTCCTTCCTGGGCACAGCTGCATGTTGATGCAGTTACTGATTATGTTCCACCTTAAAATGACTGTGTCCTAATGATTTTAAATCTGTTCCAGAAAATAGTTTAAATATGTACAATAACGTGAGTGCTAATATTGGGGCTTTCATTTTTTACTCAGAGTTTTTTTTTAGGTTGACATGAATTATAAGAATTTGTCAATGATAGAGAGATAGCCATGTAGGAATAGGCCAGGGCCTCTAAGATATGTTTAGGTATTTAATTAAGAGCAAGGACAGCTAGAGAATTAACATTTAATACAAGAGATTGCAAAAATCGAAAATGGCAGATGAAGGCTGAGTTGCCATTTTAAGAACACACCTCTTTATAGAGTTGGTCATACGTTTAGGCAGAACTGAACAGATGGATATCATTCAACACAGGTAGGAAAGATTGCTCTTCTGTGAAACAGCACAGCACAACACACACCCAAGGGAAGGAAAATTCCTCATACTTCTTTCTCAGCTATTTTTTAGTAAAGCACATTTTCAGAATTTATAATGCTTCAATAAGGATATTGGAATGACACAACTTACTTTGAGCCCCACACATAAATAACTGGTCATTCTCTCATACATTTTCCCCCCTAGGAATGACCAAATAACTTTATACATCTGTTTTTTTTTATGTTTCCAGGTATTTAAGAAATTTGAATTTTTCCCATTTTGCTTGTTTCTTTTTTAATAGTCCCTTTTATTTAAGGAAATATATAAAACTCAGTTTTTCTGTTTGTAAGTCCAAGCTCCCTGAGGAAGAGGGTGCTGCCTACCTCGTTCACCCTCTGAACAACACTCTTTCTTGGGCAGGTGTTAGCAAGAGTTTGCAGGGTAAATGGAAAAAATCGCAGAAGGAGCAGAAAAATCACTTGCAAAATATGCATTATTATGATGTCTTACAAATATAAATAAATTTCATACTATCTTGAGCTTTTAAAAAATACAGGTAGACTCTTGAATTTGAAAATGACAGATCTGTGGGATTCACTACAGCGGCAAACAGAGCAAAAGACTTTCTTCTGAGACCACTGACAAACCAGATGAAAATGCTACTTTTACTGGGGAAAAGAGACCAGTTCTATTATTAGAAGCGGGGACACCAAACACCAGCCATGTTCTGCTCTTTCTGGAACAGGAACTCCAGAAAGGACAAAATAAAAACTCTCAGATGAAGAGCCACAGCTATAAGGAGTGGCCCCGCCTTTGAATCCACCAGCACCCACACCTTAGGACTGAGTGGGAGAAGGCAGGAACCAGAGGTTCTCATGATCACCACGGGTTGCCTTCATGGTGGCACTGGTTATGCCACCTCATCCTCAAACCAAAGCGAATCACATCAAAATCAGCTCAAGGCTCCATTAGTGCCATGAGTATGTGGCTCAAGTTTGGGGTGGAACCAAGGTTGAGAACCACTGAAAACGGTGGGCATCTTCCATCTAAATTTCAATCCTCCGTCCTTTCCCCTCTGAAGCATCCACACACATGGATCGGCTCCATTGCTCCGTAACTGGGTGACTGCTAAATTTGACCTCAGCTTGGTCCTCTCTAGAAAATAGGAAACTCTTATTTTTGGAAGGCTGCTGGATATCTCCACTTTGACTTCCCACAAGTTTTATCTGTTCCTGCAACTCCCAAACCACGTCTTCCTCATGGCCTCTCTAGTTCCTGCACGGACACCATCAAACCACTGTCGAGCCGCTCAGGCTAGATTTCCCAAATTCATCTCTGCCCCAGCTGCTTCTCACCTCTTCAGTCCACTCCCACTGCCACGGGTCTCCCCTGTGACAGCATCAGAACTGGTCCCTTGACTTCACTTACTTCCTCTTCTCATCCATGCTACACGTCGGTACTGAAGTAATTTTCCTTAAACTTGTCACACTGCTGTTTCAAAACCTAATACTCAGTGTCCCTCAGTTGCCTCTCAGTTGAGATGAAATTTTCTGATCGACACCTGAACTATTCTCCCCTGTTATTACAACCCTGCCCACACAGCAGGGTTCAATATCCTGGGTTTGTTACTCACTGTCTGTGTGATCTCAGACTACAGATCACCATGCCTCAGTTTCTCCACCTGAAAAATCTCCTCTTAGGTTGTGTAAAGATTAAACGAGGTAATATACATTAAGCACTTAGAACAGCGCTGAGCACTTAGTATGTATTTTATTGGTGTTTCTGGTTGTGACTGATCTTACATGGAACCTCTCACCATTTCCCCAACATATCTTCACTTTTATCATTCCTGGATTTTGTTCACCTTGTTCCCTCTGCCTTAAGTGACCTTTGTTCCAGCTGAAATCCACCCACTTTTCAAAATCTACTTCAAATACCAACTGTTCCCTTGAAACTTTCACTCAAAGAGTTTTTTTTCCTGAATTTGAAATAATAGATCTACCCTATCTTCATTCACAACAAATGAAATAATATATTTTAGTACTTTTAAATCTCTATATAAGATGCTATCTTCTATAGAGCCATTATGTTCTTAAATTGACCTTCTTACTGCAGCCATACTCCAAATATTTTTTATTATGTTATTTTATTCCATTTGTTTGTAAGTGACTTTGAATTTGAAATCATTCTCAATAGCGAAAGCAGAAACAAAAACACAGCTTTGGAAAGAAATAAATGAGAGCTTTCTAAAAGCAACATTTTAGGCTTCAGGAAGCTTTTTAAGAGAAAAGATTTAAAATACTTCTAGAATAAGTGTAAATATAAAGCATTTCTGAGGAATCTGAGGAAACAGACATAGCATTATGCCGGTATTGTACTGTTTACTAGCATTTCGCAGATGATTTTCAAACTTAGATGACTCTTTTTTCCCCTTCAACTTCACTTTTTCTGCTATATTTGATGCATTGTAAGATTTTAAAGGTTGGCCACTTGTGGAGACAGATCAACACCTGGGGAAATTAGTCCAGGTGCAGCCAATTAATTGTGGAGTCAGACACTCCCCAGTGTAATGACTGTGCGTTCCCACCACGGACTCTACTTTAGGCTTTTTCTCACATGATGGATCTTTGCTTTTAATGAGAGAAAAGTGCCCCCATGAGGTTCGGACTTGGCCCTGGATTTTTTTTTTTTTATCTAAAGATTACACACTTCCCTCTGGAAAATCTGACACCACGCTCTCTCTGGCTTCCTGCTCTTTCCCCTTCTGGATCCTTATAGCTGCAGATCCCTCTCGGGTGGTCCCTTTGCTCACCCACCTACCTCAAATCAGTGGCCATACACCGTCTTCCACAGGTCCTCACTGGAATGTTCCTTCAGGGCAGGATCCCTTGATGGACCAATCCATTCCAATGTCTTCAGGAGGGAACCAGAAGAATGGCTTCAGGAGTGGTCTGTGCTGGGCCCCTCCCTCCTTTCATCTCTTGATTCCCTTGGTTTCTCTCTCGCACTCTCATCTCTCCAACCCCCGACCCACCCCCGGCTTTTTAATATCTGTGATGAATATTCTCTGATCTGTGTTTATTCTAATAAAATGCATATTATAGATACAAATGTTTGGTTTTGTGTGCATTTCTTAAGGCCTCACATGAATGTTATTGGGCTACCTATATTATTCTTTCTTCAGTTACTCGGCACTGTGTCTTTAAGACATCCACGTTGCTGTGTGTCCGCTCCACACATTGCTTCCAACTGCCTGCATTCCATATAATGTTCCCCTTAGGATATCACACTTCTCTTCTTCCTCAGGGATAGACGAGCAGGTGGCCTCCAGCTCCCACAAACTGTGCAATGGTGAACACCCATGTTCCACTGTGGGCCTGGGCATGAATTCCTTTGAGAAATACCAAGGAAGAGAATTCCTGGAATCTAGGCTGTACACATACTTGATTTCATCACTTCTTGCCTGAATAGAGCACCAGCTCTCCGGATGGCTCCGCCAATCTCTATTCCTACCAGCCATGCAGGAGGGTACCTCATACCCTCATGTGGTAACTCTACATTCCCTGTCAGTTGGCCAGGCTGACATGTGCAAAGCAATATCTCATTGTAATTTTATTTATTTATTTATTTTTGAGAGAGAGAGAGTGAGCGAGCATGAGCAGGGGGAGGGGTAGTGGGAGAAGCAGGCTCCCCGCTGAGCAGACAGCCTGACATGGAACTCGATCCCAGGACCCCGAGATCATGACCTGAGCCGAAGGCAGCCGCTTTAACCGACTGAGCCACCCAGGCGCCCCTCATCGTATTTTAACTTACATTTCTGAATAAGGTATTTGGGTAACCCTTTGGCGCTTGTTAACCTTTGGGGTTATCCCTTCTGTACATTGGCTCTTCATTTTTTAGGTTGGGGTTCTTACCTTCTTCCAGTTAATTTGCAGACAGTCCCCATTCCTTATGTGTTCGGTTCTAGTCCTCCGTCAGTTTTAGGCACCATCAAATAATTTCCAATATCTGTCACTTCTAACCTTGTCCATGGCATCTTACATTGAATGAAATCCTTAGTTTTGCTTTATGTTATGTTCTTTGAAGGTGTAGAGGTCCTTTTGATCCCCATATAAGAAGATACTTTCCTACATTGTCTTCTATGAAATTTTAATGCATACTTTTCACATTCGGGTTTTTAATTCATCTGGAGCCCACCTTTGCAGTAATACTGGAAATTATTTTCATTTTTTTTATGCGGGGAATCCATTTTCCCAACATCATCTGCTAGCATGCAGCCTTCCCCATTAACTTGTAGTGCCATCTTTATCATAGATTAAGTCACTGAATTATCTATTCTATTCCAGTCTGTATTTGTTCTTATGCCAATATCATCCTTTTAAAATTACTGTGGCTTTGTAGTATATCTTAATATCTTATAGGGCAAGAACCCTCTCTTTTCCTTTTCCTCAAGACTGATTTAGTCATTCATGGATGTTGATTCTTTCATATAAATTTTATAGTACATCCAACCAGGAATTTAAAATTTCCTTTGAATATATAGATTAAATTGGGAAAAACTGACATCTTCATATTAACATTCATCCAGAGACATTGAAAATTTATTTATTTGGATTCATTTCTGCATCCTTTATTCAGCTTAGATTTTTTCTCAAAAAGTTTTATGTATTCTTTATTAATTCCTAAATGCCTTTAACTTTTATTGGAATGATGAATCCTATCTCATATCTTGCTGTATTTCTAGACAATTAATATAATTATTTTTTTAATTATTGATTTTTATAAGTTGACATATCTAGCAATCTTCCTAAACTCCCTTGATTGTTCTAGTAGCTTGTATATTGATTCTGTTGGGGTTCTTTTTTTTTAGGTAATTTATACCATCTACAGTAATGACATCTCTTTCTTAACCAAGCATTGTACATCTTTTTTTTTTCTTACAGCATTCACTAGAATTATATGAACCAGTAATAGTGCTAGTAGACACTCTTGTCTTCTCCCTATCTTAAGGGGATTTTTTTTTTAAGTGTGGAATATATAATGGTGGTAAACATATTCTCCTTTCCCCATGTTTTCCATTTTGTTACAGAACCTCGGAATTTTTGGCTAGACTTATATCCATCCAGAATCAAGACTACCTCCCCCAGCCTCTCTTGCAGCTAGATATGGCCTCGTGGCTAAGTTCTGGTCAATGGGATGTGAGTAGAAGTGATACATTCATCTTTTGGTTGTAACTTTACAAAAGGAAGTGGTATGACTTCTTCCTCCTCATTCCTGCTGGCTGAAATATGCATATGGTGGTGAGAGCTAGAGTAGCCACTACAGATCATAACGATGATGATACCAGCTCCCTAGGGATGTCACACCAACATGACAGAGGCAGCCTGGGCCTCCAAAACCATGACCTTGCCCTGTCAGTCCTGAACCGCTATTACACAAACAACGCAGCTGGAACACGAACTTCAACTTTTATTTATACCCTCATGATTAAATGCTGATAGGGCTGGATGTAAGTCTTAGCTCAAAGTTCATTTCTTTTCAAATCTTTAAAAATATTAAGCCATTGTTTCCTTGTATCCAGTGTTGCTATTGAAAGTTTGATTTTTGTTTCTTTGTGAGCAATCTTGCAGTCTATCTCTGGAGATTTCTATAATTCTCTCTTTGTCTTTGATGTTCTTAAATTTTACTCTGGCATCTTGGTGTGTGGGTTTTTGTTGCTTGCTTTTTAATAGCTCTGTCATACTCGGCACTTGATGAGGCACCTGCTCTGGTCAGAGATTCATCATTAAACCCCTCAAGAGAATAGGCATTGTGAGTAGGTGGTTCCACTCTGTTGCAATCTACTAGCCCTAGAGGTTTAGAGACACAGAAGTGAACACATTGCCAGAGTGTGGCCGGTTATTCTTCACCTATTTTTATAAACTCCTCACTCCTGTAAGTCCTTTGCTCTGCCTTGTTATTACCCCAAAGTCCCTGGCACCAGAGACCTGGGCTGTAACAACTGATTTCTGTAGTAAAGGATCCATCGACTATTGACTCAAGGCCATGTAAGGAAGAAGCAAGAATGGAACATAGACCCTTACCTACAGCATTTTGTCTCATTTGTACTGTCGCCCTCAAGCTACTCCTCTTCCCTCCAACCTGCCCTCCACTTGACCCCCACCCATACACAGGAGTTCGCCATCCTGTCATTCCCCCAAGGAGGTTCTTGCCATTTTTGTTAATTTCGCAGACCCATGCTTTCCTCTCACTTCTAGTTTCTCTAAGGTTGATTTGAAGAGAGGAAGCTGGCAAGCTTTCCTAGTTTACCGTCCTTATGGGAAAAGCCAAAACCAGATACAGGAATTTTTAAATGGCATCTTGGAGATATTGGCATGTTAATAGTGAAACTTTTGTACCTGCAAGGAAGAAAAGATACCTTCACTAGAGCCTGGAGAGGAATATAAACTAAGCCAAATGGGACCTTGCTGGACCCCTATTCACACTCTGCATGTGGCTACAAATTACTCCAACCATCAGTCGGGCCATCCCTGGGGAAAGGCATGACCTAGAGTAGAAAAACATTTGGATTTGCCTAGAAAGTCCCCTCCTGAGGCATTCCCTTAACTGGTTCCAATGGTGAACAGGATTCAGGTAAGAAGAGTGAGCCAATAAAGCTTTCTTTCTCATTACTGATCAGTATATTTTAGAAGCACATTGCAAATTCAACACAACTGAAATAAGACTGCACTGGGTGTCCTCAGTTTTTTCTTTGCATGGGTTGTTCATTACCTAACTAGAGACTTTAGGGAGGTCATCATTTTAACATGTAACAAAGGACTCTTAATGCCTGCATATTCAGTGCTGCTGAGTCAACAGGACTTTGCTTAAGCCCAAGGACTGTTTAGAAATCACAGTCTCTGGGCATTGTCTTAGCCCAGTGCCAGAAAGAAACTCTGGGGCTGTGAGTAAACTGATGGGTGTCAGGAAAGAGAGTAAAGTTCTAAAGTCTTGCATCAGAATTTTGATGGGTCGGAGTTTGTTCTCCTACCTTTTCTAGAGAAAAAGTAGAGATGTCTAGTCTTTTAAAGTAAGCCTTTGAAAATCCCAAATGCAAACCCCAGAAGGGCCATTATAAAGAGCAAAATAGGGAAAATAGCAACAGAAGATACTACTGTTGGCAATCAAACTGGACTGATCATGAAATAATACTTGTACCCACTGCCTTTATTATCTGCTTCTCAGACTTCATTCTATCGCATCATCTACCCCTAGAGACAGCTGTATCCATTAGTATTAATTAAATGTGAATGTTAACGTGGAGAAAGATTTATAACTTCCTTGGCCAGACAGGTGTGCTGTAGCTGAAATGCATCAAGAAGGATGAATGACCCAAGTCTACCAAGTGTGAATTACGATCCACTTCTCCAAATTGGCCAGAGCATTTTAAAAGTATTTTGGGGAACTTGCCAAGTAAGCCCTTTCCATCCCTTCTTCTCACCCCCATTCTACCCATTGCCACCATCATAAAAGGACTGCATCTACAGGAAGCAGCATATAAAATTGGGGCCCAGGTTTAAAAAGGGAAAAACAAGTAAGTAGAAAGACCTAGTAATCGAGCGCCAACTTACACAGTTGCAAAGTAAACAGTGTGGCCTAGAATCTCCCCTACTTGAACCACAGCCAATGTGGACAAACAGAACAATATGTTTCATGTAATCTACCTGTATAGATTTAAGTCAGGTCAGAAACAAAATTCTCATCTTATTTTTCGACTATGGGGCTAGACACCAGAAAGAATGGATGTCAAAACAGCTCTGAAATTTCTCGACAAAAAAATAGAGAAAACAAATGTGCAACTGACAGTCATGGCTCATCATGACACTTCATGTTTTCAAATCCAACTTTTCAAAACTTAACAGATTTACCCATACTGTGATTTGTGAGAAATCGCATGAAGATTTTAAACCCTGATTTTAGGTATTCAATTTATGTATATGATCAGAGGGTCTATGTGACTATGACTTGACTATCCCTTTTTCTTTATAGCTTTAGAGCATAACATTACAATTCTAGGACACTATTCCTTGGGAATGACTTGATTGATCACTACAGGAAATTCCCAAGAGATCCACTCAGGCTTCCCCAGAAAGCATCAACACTTTATATTGTTATATATATTTATACTTCCCTTCCCTCTTTAAATCTCTTGCCTCAAAGTTTTTGTTTGGCTGTTTCCACCAGTCCTAAACTGTTATATCATGATCTTATCCAATCCTGGTCAAGCCTGTGCTTTGAAAGCCCCACTTTCAACGAAGCCTCAAATTCTTCATAAAATCCAACTTCCCTTTCTCCCTTGAGACCCCGTAAAAACTGTTGAGGTGATGTGCCCCCTAGGAAGCAGTAAAATTTTGTCTTATGGACAGATTGTCTTGGGAACGTTTGGGAAGCGTTTGACAGTAGATAACGTACTATAGCTGCATACCAATTAAAGGCACTCGGAACTTACAGAGAAAAGAATAATACAAGTGACACATTATTTTTCACTTTAGGAAAGATTCATCTGGAAGGGAAGCTGATGGGGAGAAATTTAAATTGTTATAAATAGTAAACAGGTGGGTCTTGTTCTATATATAGTTATACGTACCCTATATAAAGAAACAAAGGGGGTGGGGAGGAGAAAGAAGGAAAGAAAACAAAATAAGGCTAAATAAAATGAGACTACTTAACCCAGTGGCAAGCACCCAGATTTGGGAGTTAGAACTGAATTTGAATTCTTTCATCAACTTACTATTTTTATGACCTTGAACAAAACACCTCAACATTTTGAGCCCCTAGTTTCTGGTCTATAGCATGGAGATGATAATATCTATTTTGCATAGTTGTGAGACTAGCAAATGTCTAAAAATCACTGAAATGTGTCTAATATAGTGTCTCCCAGGCAGTAAGCCATTCATAAATAGAAGTTGGGCACGTAAAGAGAGAAGAAACACAGGAGTTTCTTTAGGAAAGAATGATGGCTAAGCATTGCACTCTAAGAGAGGGGGAACATTTGCCCATTTATTTTAGTGGCAAATGGAATTTGGGTTAGAAAAACCGAGCCCCTTTGGTTTCAAAATTAGGGCGCTCTTTAGCCAGTCAATGGGAGGGGAGATTAGTGCTAGTGCTGGGAGTGGAAACTGCTTTCTGGTGGGAACTCAGAAGAGAGGAGGTCAGGGTCCTGGGTGGGAGCCGAGGGAGAGAAAAGAGGAGCGTCCTCTAGAGCAAGGAGATGGAGGTGGGTCTTGCAGAGAGGGGCAGTCAGGGCCCGTGCTCTGGTGCTATCCCAATGTCTGTTCAAGTGGGCTGTGTGCATTTGTCTTGGGTTCCCGGCACCCTGGGGAATTGAGGTAGGAGCCGTGAAAGGAAGCGCTGCTTTCCTGGATCATCCAGTTTTAGATCTAGCGTGGCCGTGGTCATATACTAAAGGGAGTGCAACCACCTCCTGAATACTGACTCAGGAGCAGGTGTGAGCTAACCCCACTCCCCCCCTCACCCCACCCCCGGGGAAGGCAGCGGGCGAGAACCTGCTGCTCAACAGATCCTCTTATCTGGAAAGCAGGTGCGAGAGAAGAGAGGGTCAAGCGACCCCAGCAGGGCCTGAGTAGGGCGAGGCAAGGGAGACACAGCTCAGCTGTAAAATGTTAAGGCTCTCCAGAATGCTCAGTGGTCTAGAGAAATGATGTGTTCATGCAATAGGTCAATAAGCCAAAATAATGCAAAAATATCCTTGAGGAACAAATATCAAAATTTTAAATAAAGACACAATCCTTAAGACTGATCTTTCCTTTGGCCTCAGCCTCCAGATGGCTTAGCATGGTCTTGTTAATGATTCTGACTTTACCTAAAATTCTGATATTTTGGTCTTCATGGATGTTTTTAACATTGCTTTTGATGTTTTAAAATATTGTGTTAAAATAGCGTATTAGCATTTTCCAGAGAAACAGACTAACAGAATATATATATAGCATATAAATGTACATATATTATATATAATCTATAAAACAATAGGATATATAGAGATTTTTTATGAGGTACCAGCTCACGCGATTATGAAGGCTGGGATGTCCCACCATCTGCCGTCTGCATACTGAAGGCCCAGCAGAGCTGGTGGTGTGGTTCAAGGCCTGAGAGCAGGAGAGCCAACGGTGCTGATTCTAGTCCAAGTGTGAAGGCCTGAGAGCCAGGGGCACCCAGGTGAGAAGACTGACGTCCCAGCTCAACAGTCAGGCAGAGAGCAAATCCAACACCCCTGCACCTTTTTGTTCAACACAGGTCCTCTGTGGATGCGATGATGCCTGCCTGCCACTGGACTGGGTTATCTGCTTCACTCAGTCCTAAGAGATACACAGGAATTGCCTAGATGAAAGAGGAGGTAGAGAGCAGATGAGTGTTCTAAGCAGAAAGAATAGCACAGAGAGAAGCCTGGAAGCAAGGAAGCTTGTCTTGGCACAGGCAGCGAAAGAAGGTTAGCCCCTGAAAATATAATTCGGCTAGTTATAAAATAACAAAGTCCCAGGGATGTAATATACACCATGGTGACTCTAGTCAACAATACTGTGTTGTACGTTTGAAAGTTGCTAAGACAATACATCTTTTTTTAAAATTTTTTATTGTTATGTTAATCACCATACATTACATCATTAGTTTTGGATGTAGTGTTCCATGATTCATTGTTTGTGCATAACACCCAGTGCTCCACGCAGAACGTGCCCTCTTTAATACCCATCACCAGGCTAACCCATCCCCCCACCCCCCTCCCCTCTAGAACCCTCAGTTTGTTTTTCAGAGTCCATCGTCTCTCATGGTTGGTCTCCCCCTCCGATTTCCCCCCCTTCATTCTTCCCCTCCTGCTATCTTCTTCTTCTTCTTTTTTTTTCTTAACATATATTGCATTATTTGTTTCAGGGGTACAGATCTGTGATTCAACAGTCTTGCACAATTCACAGCGCTCACCATAGCACATACCCTCCCCAATGTCTGTCACCCAGCCACCCCATCCCTCCCACCCCCCCATCACTCCAGTAACACTCACTTTGTTTCCTGAGATTAGGAATTCCTCATATCAGTGAGGTCATATGATACATGTCTTTCTCTGATTGACTTATTTCACTCAGCATAACACCCTCCAGTTCCATCCACGTCGTTACAAATGGCAAGATCTCATTCCTTTTGATGGCTGCATAATATTCCCTTGAAGACAGTACATCTTAAAAGTTCTCATCACAAGAAAAACAATGTGGAGTACACTGTGCTGATGGATATCCACGAGACTCAGTGCAGGGATCGTTTCACAATATCTACAAATATCAAATCATTATGTCCTACGTCTGAAACTAATATAATGCTCTTTGTCAGTCCTATCTCAAATATAGAGGGGGGAGGATTCTGAAAGCCATCTTAAGTGTTCGGAACTTTATCTACGGAGCAATGAGAAGACTTGAAAGCGTTTTAAAGTGGAGAAGGGACAGGGTAAGCTTTGTGCTTTGAGAAATCGACATCTGGAGACAGTACCAGAAGAGGGAACCCCGTACATTGCCGGGGCGCAGGCAAGAGGGAAGGCAGTCAGGACCGAAGTGGGGTGGCAACAAGGTCACAGAGATGTAGAAAAATGTGAAGCATTCATAGACAAAATAATGTGGCTTTGATGACTCTGTTATAGAAGTAATGAGGTAGAAAAAGGAATCAAATGCTATCCCTGGGTTTCTAGCTCGGGCACCTGAGTGAAGGACAGAGTCGTTTCCTGGAGAGCAGGTACCGTTCATTAATGTAGCCCTCGCTGTAGACAAGATAGACATTGAGACCAGAAATGATTTTGCATGCTACCGACTGCGCTTATTTACTCCCCAAAGAAGAATCAGATCCTTCTGGACAAAGGAAGTTTGTTTAAAAATAGAAGTCAACTACATAAGTTGATTGTTAGGCCATGTGATAAGAAATTACAAGTTGTCATTAATCATTTTGAAAAGAAAATAAGTGATCTAAGATTTGGCAGTCACGCATGATACAACAACAGAATAACAATAGAGGGATGTTGAAAGTGTGGAAGTTCATTTCCTTTTAATTCATCCAGTTGGTGTTGCTGGGCTGATTATTCATACATTCCGTAAGCTTAGGTTTCTGAGAGTCTTATGGTAGAAAAGAGGTCATAATTCTCCATATTTATTTTGAAGGGGATTGGAATGATTCACTCCATAATATTACAAATGGAGACAAAACGGCCTTCTCTCCCGAGACCCTTGATATTTTCCAAATCTCGCTCAAGGATTTTCACTGTGGCTCCAAACAGCATCAGGTTTATTATCTCGTATGTTTAGGGGGAGAAAAAGGACACAGCCATTCCGAAGAAAAACAAATAAAATCTCACCTTGGGTTTCATATATTTAAAAATATCTACAGCAGTCCATTTGCTCCCAAATTACCCGGCGGCAGAAAGATGGTAGCAGTGGCAAGAGCACAGGTTTTCAATCTTCCCAAATCACCCCCGTAAAAACAGACTGAACAATTGAGACGCGAAGCAAAAACCCGTGGGCAACATCTACAACAGAAGTGACAGGGAACCTATTCCCACAAGCAGGAGGGGTGAAAGCACTAGCCGCATCAAGACGTGTAGTGACAAGTACAGGAGGAGGCAGGAAAACAAGGGACTTTCAGAGAACAGCTCCGAAATGGAATTACCAACAGCTGGCCACTCCCAAAGGGAAGGGTCCACTCTGAGCATGGAGGGCTCTTCAGGCCAATCTGACAAGAGCAACCAAACCAAGGAGGGGTTTGCCAGCTCCAGATGCCCTGCAAACTCTCTGCTTGCTGAGATCACAATGCATTTAAAAGGATAAAGAAGTCTTTGTAACTCGAAAAGCTAACCTTCACCATGAAGTTATGACAGGTGTTAATATTTCTGCACTCAATACTCAGTATCACTTTCATAAAGGGGAGACTACAAGAAATCCCCAGACTGGGGCGCCTGGGTGGCTCAGTCTGCCAAGCGTCTGCCTTCGGCTCAGGTCATGATCCCGGGGTCCTGGGATCGAGTCCTGCATTGGGTTCCCTGCTCAGCGGGGAGCCTGCTTCCCCCTCTCTCTCTTCTCCTGCTTGTGTGTTCGCGCTCTCTCGTTCTCGCTCTCAAATAAACAAACTCTTAAAAAAAGAAAGAAAGAAAGAAAGAAATCCCCAGACTGAAAAGAAACTGGAATGCATTGGATGCAAACGGAACAGACCAGGGACACTAAAGGCAGAGGAGAGAGAGAGGGAGGGAGAGAGAGAGAGAGAAAGAGGAAGAGGCAGACCACGGTGGGAGGGGGAGTGAAGGCAACATATCTCAGGAAAGGGTAAGTCCGGAGAGCCACACCACAATAACAATAGAAAATGGAGCCCTAGGGCATGGAAGTGAGGAAGGATATTTGTGGCACCCTCCCCTCTGAGAGCACAGAAAAACCATGAGCAATAGCAGTGATTGTGCTTGCATCCATATGATGTTGTTTTAAAGAAAAAAAAAAGAGATAATAATTGACAGAGAACACTATGCCTATAAACAGTGAAATCCAACAATAAAGATATGACCATAAAACAGTAAAAACCTTAAGGGTTCCAAATGAGCTAAGAGAATTTGAGGAAATCTTAGAAGCTATGGAAGAATGCCGTAAGACAGGGAGCGAACGTGAGATGATTGGACGAAAGAAAAGCTTGAAAAGTGAGCTGAGAGAGTTTGAGAATTAGAAGCAGTAATAATAATAATAATAAATAATTTTAGAAAGGAGCAAAAGTGAGGGGAACACGTTCAAATCCGCATCATAAGAAAAGACAGAAAAGAGAATGTGGATAGAAAATAAAAAACAGAAACAAAATAAAAAGATTAAAGTAGGGGCGCTCGGGTGGCTCAGTCATTCAGTGTCTGCCTTCGGCTCAGGTCATGATCCCAGGGTCCTGGGATCGAGCCCCACATCGGGCTCCCTGCTCGGTGTGAAAGCCTGCTTCTCCCTCTCCCACTCCCCCTGCTTGTGTTCCCGCTCTTGCTATCTCTCTCTCTGTCAAATAAATAAATAAAATCTTTAAAAAAATAAAAAGATTAAAAGTATTAGGCAGAACGTACTAGATTATTCAAGAAAATGTTGCCAATATAAAGAAGATCTGAATCTACATATTTAAGGGCACAGAGGACCCTGGAAAATCAGCTCAGAGTGGCCAAAATGAGACATATTTTAGTAAATCTATTGAACTCAAATAAAATGGAAAGAAAAAAAAAAAAACCAAAAACCAAGAAACCTGAACACCCTTTAGACAACAAAGTAAAAATGACCAAGCCCCTCATTAGAGAAAGAATATAGACTGGCATTAGACTTCCCAATAGCAACATTTTATGCCATAGGACAATGGAGTAACATTTATATTACAAGAGGTAAAGAAATGTGGGCAACGATTTTGTACCCAGGGAAGGAGACATTCAACTTGAAAGCCATATAAAAACTAAGGAATATATAAGAACTCATGGAGTGTTGTTCTCATGTGCCCTTTCTGAAGAATCCACTAGAAATGACTCAGACAACCATTTGATTGAAGAATTGCAAAATGTCTGGTTAACAACACTGGATATGTATTTATGCATAAAATTAAGTGAGGGGCATGAGGAAGCCAGTATACAATGTAATTGTTATATGATACAGTGCCACCATAAATAATTATAATTCAAAATTTTCTTTAAAAAGCAATCCTTATAAATCAAAGCAAAATGAAATGAAGAAACCTAACCATTCATCCATTCGGTGGAATAAGCACAGGAAAAAGGAAATTCTTCAAGTGACTTTAAAATAGGCCAATGTGGTGACGCATCCCTAGTGATCTGGACCCTGAGAACCAACAAAATAAATTTTAAACTATTTTTAGTAATAATATTGGCATTGCTATTTGTAACTATGATATATTCTATAGGAAAAATCAAATAATTCTGTGAATGTTCTTGGGAATGAACCAAGATTTCCAGGATGAGTGGGGGAAAAAAAGATAAAATTGAAGAATCCTTAGAACTCTATAATCTAAAATTTTCAATTGGAAATGGAAATATGAACTAATAGTATAATTTAAAAATATATAAAAATATGGAGTGTCTGGATGGCTCAGACTATGTACTCAGGTTAAGCCTTTGACTCTTGATCTTAGTGCAGGTCTTGATCTCAGGGTGTGAGTTCAAGCTTCACGCTGAGCTCCATGCTAGGTGCGGAGCCTACTTAAAAGAAAAAAAAAAAAAAACAGAAAAACCCAGCCACACAATAATATATACATATGCACATATATGTCAGTAAAACCAAGGCATCTTGGATAAATGGCTGACTCCAGGTCTCAGGCAAGAAGCGTTTGAGATGAGCCTAAAATGTCTTATTTTGCTAAAATAAGCCTAAAACACCACATCAAAATAACTTAAGAGCCAAACTGAAGAGTCTCTAACTGGCCAACAACGGGACAATTTGAGCATCAAATATTAACTGCAATGAATTGAAACGTCAACTGTGTTTAAATCCATTAGTCACTAATGATACTAAAAAAATCTCATTGGTCACATTTGGAAGATGGCAAGGAATCAATTTGTTATTTTGAAAACTGATGAGGGTGAAGTAAAGTCAAGCAGTTATCTTCCCTTACGGGCTTGGACTGTACCTCAGGACAATAACTGATGAGGGAAACTTGGACAGCATTTTATCTAACAAATAAGAAAGAGTGATAAAATTAGAACATCACCACATCAGCAAACCTTAATGAGATAATGCATGTTGATCTAGGCAATGATCATTAATGACTGTTGATAACACAGACAGCCAATCAGATAACAGGTGCCGCCTGATGGAAATAAACATACTTATGAAATATTACCATCAAAAGCACAAATTTGAATAATCAAGCCTCTAGATTGCACGACTCAGTTTGCAGGAAGTGCAAGAAAGAGAAACACGTTAGGCCCTATACTACAGGAATGCAATTAGAAAATTTCAGTATATGGGAAGCTTAAGGGATAACCATTCGGGTTTCTTTAAATGAATTATAATGAAAAATGAAAGGGGGGGAAGGAGGAATCTATGGGTAAAATGAAACTTAAAAGATAAACCAACAACAACAACAAAAATATAAATCAGATTGCAATGTTTGGATCTTATTTCATACAAACCAATTGTAAAAAAAATTGCAAATCAGACAAATTTGTACACTAATTGAATAGCCGATAATATCAGGAAATTATTGTTAACGTTTTTAGGTTTAATAGTGATGTTCTGGTTGTATTTTAAAAGAGTCCTTATGCTTTAGGGATGCATAGTAACATATTTTTGGATCAAAGAATAAGAAGAGTATCATAACATTTGCTTCAATAAAACATGAAATTGCCTCAAAATAACCTAGCAAAGGAGAAGAGTATTAATAGGCCAATATTGGCCTTCAGTGCATAATTCTTCAAACGGAGTGATAAAACCTGGGGATTCATGAGAGACGATGGACTCTGAGAAACAAGCTGAGGGTTTTAGAGGAGGGGGATGGGGGATGGGTTAGCCCAGTGATGGGTATTAAGGAGGGCACGTACTGCATGGAGCACTGGGTGTTATGCACAAACAATGAATCATGGAACACTACATCAAAAACTAATGATGTACTGTATGGTGAGTAACATAACATAGTAAAATAAAATTTAAAAAAAACCTGGGGTTTCTTATACTATTCTGAGAATAGTATGTGAATAATATATGAGTATATGTCTGAAATTTTCCATCATGGAGAGTTTCAAAACACTCACGGTCATTTTTGGTTTTGTTACTTTCCAAATCGATCTCAACCAGTCCATCAACAACAAGCATATTGGATTAACTTTCCAGGTTACCAAGCCATTGGAAAATGGACTGTAAGTTGAAAGACTAAATCATACTACAAGTGTGACACACTTCCCCTGATGTTGGTGTATATCATTTGTCAATGAATTTTAATAAGCACTAGGTGGCATAGTGATTGCTTTATACTAAGCAGGCAAAAGAGAAAATGGATTACCCACGCTGACATGCAAAATGCCATCTATCAGTGCTATGGCCTGGTGATATCACTTTTGAAATTACCCCACCTCTTAATAAATGAAAATATCTTTCTTCATTTTAAAATTACAACTCCTGCCTCAGCATTACAAGTTCACCTAAATGTAATTTATTAAAACTTCTATTTGCCTAGTCATTTTCATTCTTGCATTTTTTTTCTCAACTTTCAGCTCTTTTTAACACGGCTGAGACCTGCTGGGAAGAAGATGGAACTGAAGTTTGCATAGTTAAGTAGGAGGAAGAGTGTTATATTCTTCAAACTGGATTGACACCAAGTGTTCCATATGCTGCAAAAATTAATATGAAGTAGCCTTGAGCCTCTTCTCTAATATCTGCATATTGCTTCTAGCTTCTCATTCTCCTGTCATTAACTGGTCCCAGATCTTGTTTTAGCTATCTCGATGTTGCTGCCAGCTGATTTTTTTTCCGTAACCAAAATAATGCACCATTCTATTTTTACGGTGCATGACTAATTTAGGGAATCACTAAGGTTTTAATTAATGGATTATGATTAAAGTATTCAGCTTCAAAATCCATTATTTTGGACGGGAAATGAACTTAACACCGAGTGGGATAGTAGAAGGAACAATGGATTTAAATGTCTGGAGATCCGCTGTGCCGCATGGCATTGGTCCATTCACCTCATTTCCCTTTGTACCCGTTTCCTCCATTCAGTCTTTTATTGAATGACTAATTATGCACCTACTAAGTGGCTGGCTTTGTGCTAAAGCTAGGCATACAGCAGTAAATGCATGGTGGTGTTTGGATTGAGGGCTGGAAGTGAGTCGGAGTGAAGAGCGGGGGACAGGAGTGTTTGAGCAAAGGAACAAATTCAGTGGTGCTGAGGGAAGGAACTGGATTTAGAATGAAGGGGGAAGATGAGAAAAGAGAGAGGCACACCTGCAAAATGGAAGGATTGAACAAAACCACCCATTGGATCCTTCCAGTTCTTAGTATTTTATAATGGGGTTAGCAGTTGAATCAGAGAATCTTGGCTTTACCATTTATTACCGCCATGATTACATGCAAATTCTTCGTGTCTCTAAACCTCAGTGTCCTAATCTATAGAACAGTGAGTATACTTACCTCAAGATTGTTCTGGGGCTTAAACGAGGTCAGACATTTAAAGCCTGTGTCGGTATACACAAAGCATTCTGTGTAGAAATGGTCACGAATATTAGCTTATACTTTGCCCTTCTCAAAGAGACACTTACATCTTATACCTGATTTTATTCCAACAAAAGACCTGGAAGAGACTTATGAGATTCCTAGCAGAATATTATTTCTGCTTTACAAATGAGAAAACATGAAGTCAAAGAAAAGGCATCAGAAATGACCGGAAGCACCTGGTCTCCCGGCTTCCTGTTCAGCTCCTCCTTTTATCCTCCGTCACAAATTACCCTTCAGACTCTTTTAGCTTCCTTTTGAACAAATAAGGAATCTTAGTGCAGACTGAGGACTTGTACAAATTTGCTCCTCTTAGAGCTTCAGATTTCAGGTTTTCCTTTTTTTTTCCCTTCTTCTTCTTCCTATTATTGCAACAGATCGATTTACACAGAAGCTATTTCTCTCATGCTAAGCCTTCTTTTTGGAGTATTAAGGTTATGAATGTCCTGTCAGTCAATGACCTGTTAGAATGACGACCAGCAAGTGTTTTTAATCATTTTTATGTGCACCATAGTCTCTTCTCTGTCATTCTTCCATTACCTTGGATTTGTGAGGGAAAGCTTTCCTTATAAGCTATTTCTCATGAAATCAGGGACGCTTCCACTAGAAATTGCCTCAATTGGATGACATACCTCAAATAAAAAATCACAGTATCTTGCACTGTGAGCTTATCTTCTTTTGACAGTTCAGTAGAAGTAGGATCATTCTTAGACTAGTTTTTACTCAAATTGCAGATAATCGGGAAAAACCGAAAAGCTACCACGAGGGCATATTCTGGGGAGTGGAGGAAAGGAGAAAGATGGGCACTAAGGTACATAGTACAATGGTGTTTTCAACTTTTCAACGCTTATGGAGCTGACCTCTCTACTATTTAAACATGATTAAATGGAAGTTCCAGTTGGATGTGTGGGTATGACTCCAACTTAGTTCTCTTCCAGGCAAAGCTCTTAGTTGATCCAGGAAGAGGTTCAAGACATTTTCTTCCTGAAAGCAGCTCGGAGGGAATGTTCAACTGATTGATTTCCATGACTCTATTGAGAAAATGTTTTTCTCCCGTCCACCTGAAATTTGCTTGGATATTAAATTTGCATACAGCTAAAGATGTCTCCTAAATATCAGGTGCCCATTTTGAGTGTGTTGACAATACGACAAGTTAATTTTACCGACATTGTAGCTCCTGTTTCTATCTTTCAAATTTCTCCTCACCTTTGTAGAACTGTCCAGGTTCTCCCCATTCCAATCACGTGGAAACTGGCCTAGGCTCATGCCTCCACCCAGCCTGTAGCTCTCTCTACCTCCCTTGAGTTCTGGTTCTTTGCCTTCTGGTCACAGCTCTTTCTAGACTATATGCTTCCCGAATTAAGCCTCTGTTATCTTCACTTCCCTGTAGTACATACTGTGGCTCCCTGCACCTAGTAGGTAGGAATCTAGGAGATGCATGTAGAACCGAATTCTCCTACCTCAAACCAAAAGTACTTTATGTGCCAAAAAGCTGATGCTTAAGGGGAAAAATGCATTCCTTTGAAGCCTTTGGAAAAAAAGATATTAACAATGACACAGTATATTTCAAATTATGGATCTTAGACTCCTAAGCTTTTAATACAAGCCATAAATTTAGGCATCAAATTGTTCTTGCTACAAAAGGAGAGCACGAATGAAGGTTTTGGTTGTATGCTGATGACTAGGGTTGCTTTTATGAGGGGAGAAATCTGTCTATCCAGAAACTCAGAGTGCTGTGTGCTACATAATCATTACCACTCAGTACAGGGCTGTCAAAGGTCTTATTTTAAGAGTGTTTCCCTGAAAATTATCCCTGGCCATTTGCCTTGAGTGGCTGTATTTCAAAAATAAAACCTTTACTGAAAAAAGTAAAGGCAAAAGGGAGAAGAAATGGATCCTGATGAAAGATATCTCACTGGCAAAGATTCACAGGATAGGCACAGTGACACAGCTGCGTTTTGTAGGAATCCTGTCTTTCCACGGACGTTGGAACGATTTCTACTATAAAGTCAAATTTGCAGATAGCATACCATCATCAGTAGAGTTCTATGCTACAAGTCAACTGAGAAACCAGAATGCCATTAATTTCTTAGACATAATTAAATATGCACATGATAAAAGAGTTACAAACTCATACGAAACACCTACTACAATGCTTAAAAGCTGATGATTCACAGAATATGCATCTAATCTTTCTGTGAGGTACGCGATGGAATGACACCACTCCTTGTCTCTCTTGACCTCTCACCGTACCCTGAAAAGCACCAGCCATGACAGGCAAATCCACTCTCTATTTCCTTACTCTGTACTTCATTTGCCTCATCATCCTTCTGCTGTTTGAATCACAGTGCTGCCTCGCTATTCTCATTGGAGAATTTCTCATCAAAATCTACACAAGTGTGCTCCTTCTAGTACTAAAACCAGAATCAAACGACTAATTTCATTTGACTTCTAGGTGATAACTACCTTCAAATCCATGTGACCAGCAGTTGCGCGGTTTCTCCTTAGGAAATGACATGGGTGACATAGATCATGTCCCAGGGACGATATGAATTTTGGAGCATTTTGAGTGTCCTTTTTGTTTTGGCTTCTCGGATGCTCAGAGTCAGATCTGTAACCCCATTTAGTCAACTCAGAGGGCCTTGTTCTTTGCATTGCTCCATAATATTTTCCAGCTTGTCTTATCTTGATAGTATGTCTGTATTTTCTCTGGCCTTGATTTTTTTTTAACTCTCACATTTTATATTGCTTTTAAACCATATCAAAATCTTTATATAGTAAACAAGCATACAGACACATACATAATTATTTCAGTTACAGAATGCAGTTCAGAGAGTCAGAGTCTCTTTTTGGTGTGGGGAGGGGATGACAAAGACAAAAGATTAATGTCTCTTTAGAAAATTGTATCTGAAGGACCTCGTGGTGCAATGGTAGCATGTCTGACTCCAGAAAATTATATCTGAAATAAAATAGCATCATGCCTAATAATTATCCTCTAATTGTTTGCCTCTGTTCTAACAATATTCTAATCCATCTATCATCTTGAAATTAATTATCTCTCTTAAGCATAGATTAGATCATGTTACTTTCCTGCTCAGATACCCTAGATGGCACTATCTACAGAATAAAGTTCAAGTTCTTCACAAGATACTACCATTTTACCTGTCTAGACTTTTGTCCCTGCCCACCTCCAATGTACCTTGCGCTCAAGCGAATTTGTACAATGTATTTCTTTATGAGAATTTTATTTTATTAAAAAACGGGCTTTGGACTCTGGAAAACAGTATGGAGTTTCCTCAAACCGTTGAAAATAGAGCTACCATACGATCCAGCAATTGCACTACTGGGTATTTACCACAAAGATACAAATGTAGGAATCCGAAGGGGTACGTGCACCCCAATGTTTATAGCAGCAATGTCCACAATAGCCAAAGTGTGGAAAGAGCCAAGATGTCCATCGACAGATGAATGGATAAAGAAGATGTGGTATATATACACAATGGAATATTATGCAGCCATCAAAAGGAATGAGATCTTGCCATTTGCAATGATGTGGATGGAACTGGAGGGTGTTATGCTGAGTGAAATAAGTCAATCAGAGAAAGACATGTATCATATGACCTCACTGATATGAGGAATTCTTAATCTCAGGAAACAAACTGAGGGTTGCTGGAGTGGTGGGGGGTGGGAGGGATGGGGTGGCTGGGTGATAGACATTGGGGAGGGTATGTGCTATGATGAGTGCTGTGAATTGTGCAGGACTGTTGAATCACAGATCTGTACTTCTGAAACAAATAATGCGATATATGTTAAGAAAAAACAAAGAAGAAGAAGATAGCAGGAAGGGAAGAATGAAGGGGAGTAAGTCGGAGGGGGAGATGAACCATGAGAGACGATGGACTCTGAAAAACAAACTGAGGGTTCTAGAGGGGAGGGTGGTGGGGGGATGGGTTAGCCTGGTGATGGGTATTAAAGAGGGCACGTTCTGCGTGGAGCACTGGGTGTTATGCACAAACAATGAATCACGGAACACTACATCAAAAACTAATGATGTAATGTATGGTGATTAACATAACAATAAAAAAATTACTTCCTAAAAAAAAAAAAAACCTGGCTTTGGTATTTTCTTATTAACATCAAAATTTCTAGTTTCACCACCTCTTCCCAAGTTCAGCTCAAGAACTGTATCTTTTAACTCAAAATTATCTCCTGTGATTAATGTTTGCCCTCTAGCATATGTGGAAGCAGTACACCCTAATGACAGAGAGGTTTGGCTTTGGAGTCAACTGACTTTGGGTTCAGCCACTTAACCTTACCTGTAAAATAAGATAATAATGTTCACTGGTGTTTTAAAATACATTCCCCAATTTTTTGACAACTCTCCAATGAAGAGGCAGAGTCTTCATATTCTCCTGTTAAAACCAGATGCATTTACTACTTGTTTGTAATCGATAGAGTACAGGAGAAATGATACTGGGTAATTTCCAAGACCAAGGCAATGAAAGTTGTGCACTTTCTGCCTTATTCATGAAGATATTCACTGTTAGAGCTTCGAGCGATCATTTAAGAAATCCACCTACCCTGAGCCACCATGCTGTGGGGGAAGCCCAGGCCACATGAAGAGGCCATATGTTAGGTGTTGCAGTAGGGAGCCCCAGCTAAGGTCACAGCCAACGGCCAGCTCCAATCACTTGACATGCGAGTGAAGACCTCTCCAGATGACTCCAGCCCTCAACTGTCAAATCACTGCCTGCCCATTGAGTCTTCCCAGTTGAGGACCCAGCCATCATGGAGCAGAGGCAAGCCATTTCAGTTGACTCTATCCAACTTCCTGAGCCATAGGATACATGAGCATGATAAAAATGGTTGTTTTAAGCTGCTCATTTTGGAAGCAATTTACAACACAGCGATAAAAATAAGGACAGATATTTGATACCTGTTGGTAAGGATTTGAAGAAAAGCAAGGAAAATGTTATAAGAAGCTAGAAGAAAGTGAATCTTATTACCTAGTGGTGCAAAGTTTGGCCAAAATATCATATGTTGTAATGTGAAGAATTGGAAATATACCTAAGGAATTTGATGATCTAGCTAAGCAGATTTCCCTGCAGAATATTTAAAAAGATATTTGACTGCTTCTTGCTACCTATGAAAAAATGCATGTAAGATGAGCTAAAAGGCAAACTGTTTAGTGTTCAAGCAAAATTTTGAGGAAACACACAGAAGCCAGACTTTGCTGAGCTCAAAAGTAAAACTGTTTCCCATTCCTGGCATCTTCAAATGGCAAACAATTTCCAAATTAAGAAGTATTTCTAGGGCAAAGATAACATCTAAAAGGGAAGCTGTAAGATCATTTGCTGAGGCCCTAGGAAGATCTTAAAGATTCTAATAGAAATTTTCAGATATACAAAAAGACCTCTAATGATATCAAAGGCGTATCTCATAGACCCTCCCTTTTAAAAGGCTTCCAGTAATTTCCAAGGGCCTCGTCACTCAGCAACTTCTTAGGGACCTCAGGATAAAGAAGATAGCTTAAAGATATCTGTGCTTGTGGATTTTGTATGATGGAGTGGATCTTAATAAGAGCCAGAAAAAACCCACAAAGTTTTAAGAAACTTGTACTGATGGAAACATGTTGGTTTGTATTAAGAGAGACAGAGATAGTACATGAAGGGAGGCCTTCCCCCGTACTAGTATGGGCAAGAAGCAGGATGAGAAGTTTACTCAATGGCAAACATGGACCAATTCCTATGGAAAAGAAAAGATGATTCAAAGGGTTGAACCAAGAGTTCAGATGGTAGAGTCCAAAACCAGAGACAAACTCCTAAGAAATAGAACTGAACTCTAATCAAGGATCCGGCAGCCATGTCTGACTGGATTTCAGAATTGCTATGGACCACTGACTGTCATGTGCCTCCCATTCTCTACCCTTGAAACAGGATATATAAACAGTTATCCCAACCCATCTCTGAGTGGTGCTAAGTTAGGTGTGTGTAAGGTAAATACTTTGTTTCTTGGATCCTCAGGTTCTTGGATGAAGAGGAACCATAACTTGAAGAGCCATACCTGAGAAATTGTCCCCAAGAAGTCTCATCCACACATGGACATGTCACTTTTAGGGGATCTTGGGAGGAAGCAAATGTGTTTTACATTTGCCACAGGACAGATTGTGGCTCTTTTAAAATATGTCTGCAAATTCTTTGACAACCGTTCTTCAAGAGGTGGGGATCTATGTACCCTCCCTGTGAATTCAGGGCTGACTTGAAATTCTGTTGTAACCAATTGAGTGCATTGGAAATAATGTTAAGTGACATCCAAGGCTATTCATTAAAGCTGATGCAGTTTTCTTCCCTGTTAGCTGGAACAATCACTTTGGGAGGTCCTGAGGACATTATGCTATGAGGAAGCCCTGGCTACATGGAGAGGCCAAGTGTAGGTTCCCCTGCAAGCAGCCCCAGTCAATAGCTAATATCATCCACACCAGGTATGTAAGTACATTTCTAGATGGTTCTAGATGGTTCTGCTCTCAAATTGTCACTGATGAGACCTGAAACTTCATGAATCTGTGCTCTAAATTTTTGACCCAGAATCTGTGAGCATAATAAAATAGTCATTGTAAGCTGCCAAGTCTTGGGGTTATTTGTTGTACAGCAATAATGACTCGTTCAATCCCCCCAAAGAATTATGAGGATTAAATGAGACTTATACATAAAGTAACAAGCTTGGTGTTCAGCAAAATAAACACTCAGTGAATGGGACTTATCAAGGGCTAACTCTTCTGCTTATTTGGTTCTGCTCAAAATAGTTAGTATGGGGTATACAAGAGGTGCCTAATATATCATTGTTGACTTGAAGTGGTTACAGACTCGAGGACAGAAAAGACAAGATTGTAGTGAAAACACAACCTCATTTTCCTGACCTAAGAGGAATTTTTTTTCTGATGTTACGAAAAGAAACTGGATTCTTCCAGTAGCAGTCTAACAATTTCTAAACTTTATCTTGGTGAGAAATCAGATTGTGCAATTCATTTAATCTTGCCTTCTCACCTAAGTCTAAGGTGACAAAATTGTAAGTACTTGGATTCAGTGAGCAATAGTTAATTTGGGAAATGAGGGATCCTGGCTAGCAAATGTGGGACATGGCTAATGCAGCAGCCCATATCAGCCCCCATCTTCCCTGCAGCTGTGAAGTAAGGTTTCCTCCCCCTCATCTACCTTCCCATACCCTCAAACCCTCTCTACATGCCAGACCTGTCTCTGTCACCCTCTGTCCACTATAACTTACTAGGTCTCATCATGGACAGTCAAACACTGGAAGGAATTTTTGTACCTAAATCATTCAAAAACTTTTTTTCCTTGGGGACAAAGCCCCACCTTAAGGGGTGGGGTTCCCCCACCCATTTGGGGATATTTGCATCACAAGTAAAAAATATTTTCAGAAAATCACCCTGGATTAAAACAGTCCCTAATTTCTCACCTACTTTGTCACAGTTGGTGGAAGAGACGATACAAAGTGGTGAGGCTTGCCTCGTTCCTAACCTGTGGAGCCTTAATATGCTACAGATGAAGGCAAGCAACCACTGCAGCCACCTCACTTAGAAGGCATCTGTAGAGCTCTAGCTCAGCCCACAACCTTCTGGTGCCTGTGTTCCACATCTGACAAATGGTCTTTGCCTCATCTCCCAGTTGGAAAACCTGCTAGAATCCTTGCTCTTCTTGGACTAAGGTTCTGCTTTGCTGTTATTAATCAAATGCTCAGGAAATTCTAATTTTCTTCTTAAGCCCCCTGAGTAGTGGCTGGAAGCCTTGCTGGCAATAATAGTCTTCTCTAACACTAAGGGTTCACAGTTAGGACTCCGAAAATGATCTGTGCCCGTTTTCTCCCTCATCAAGCCAGGCTAGCCTTTTGGAGCACTGTAACACCTTTGTCAGACTCCCTCACCTCACCCCACACCTCCCGGAACTAATAGCTGGCCTCCTGGTTGGCTGATATGCCCTCTGAATAGTGTATTCCGCCTCTCCACGGAATTTTCCAGGATCTACCCCATCCAGTGAATGAGACTAGTTTTATTCTTGTTAAGCCAGTCATGTGGAATAACATGATAGTAATGTGAAGATGAAGACCTTCTTAGGCTTTTAGATGGCTCAATTTTACAATTATAATATGACAGATTAAATATGCAAATACTTTTGCTTCTCGAACTGCTCATTAGAGAAGCAGAAAAGAGGTTTCAAAATATCTGTAAAATGAGGTGAAAGGACATAGCTTTCAGTCATTTGAGTAATTATTTCCCTGCTGAGAAAAGGGCAAACAGTAAATAATTTCATCTTATTGAATACTACAGATACAGAAGATGTCTCTTTTTAATTAATTTTTAAGACACCATCCAAAAATTCTCTTGGCTCTAGGACAAATCTTTCACTAGAACCAAAAAAATAACAAAAAAGGAGGATAAGACAAGGAAGAAATACTGTTCACCTAAAAACTGGTCTCATGCTTTTTTTTTTTTTTTTTAACTCAAGGAGCACTCTCCGAGGAAAGGGGGTGGGAAGAACAGTAAACTGCTAAGGTCCACAGTCTTTTCCATCATGAGGAACTCTGGGAGATAATGACACAGAAATGCTTGACAGGTCTCCCCAAGGCAAGGCCAACAAGCTGCTTCAAGTGGCAGCTCCAAAAGTACAACTCTAAGTTTCTCAGATTTCTCACCCATTAAAATTCTAGGAAAAGGAGGCTAATTCTGCAAGTAGCCAACTCTAACTTCTTGTTATATATGTCTCTTATAAAATGACAAGCAGAGGATTATATGACAAGAGTACTCGAACAGCCAAGGCAATTTTTCTAGGTATTCATCTGGTAAGTAGATATCTTGAGATGTTTGCAACTTTTTGTTTTTAAGTAATTAATTAGATACAGGCTTCCAGTGATGGAATGAATAAGTCCTGGGGACAAAAGGTACAGCATAGGGAATATGGTGTTGCAGAAGGGTTGCTTGGTGACAGACGGTAGCTACACTGTAGTGAGCACAGCAGAGTGTGTAGATTTGTGGAATGGTTCTGTTGTATGCCTGAAACCCACGTAACATTGCATGTCCACTATACTTCTAATAAAAAAAAAATAATTGAACCTCTAAGCACAAGGGGCGCCTGGCTTTCTCTGTCAGCAGGGCATGTGACTCTTGATCTCGGGGTCATGAGTTCCGGCCCCAGATTGGGCATAGAGCCTACTTAAAATAAAAATTAAAAAAAAAAAAAAAACTTTTAAGCACAGACAGAACTACTGAAGTAGTTAGCAAGGAGACTACCAACACTATTACGTAAGAGATATCTCAGCTGCTGTACCCAGTGGCCCCACTCTGCCTAGTGGAATATGTGCAAAAGAGGCATATTATATAGAATGGTAGATTGAAGACCCAAGGAAAATGAGAAGAAAATCTCTGGCTAAGGTAAGCTAAATCACTGGGAGAGGAGGAGTAATAAGATGAAAAAACCCAGTGAAAGCAATTATGTGCTAATGGCAGATCATTTCCAAAGATGGCCACCAACCATTCCTCTCATTCCTGTAGGGGCCTGCTACTCCTTCCATCAAGAGGTAGAATTTATTTCTCCGCCCCTTAAATCTGGGCTGGTCTAATGGCTTGCTTTGACCAAGAGGAGGCCATGGAAGTAATGGGTCTTCACTTCACTGGGACCTCTGAGTCAGGGCTTTCAAAGATCTTGGAGCTTCTGCCTTCACTTTAGACGCCAGCCACCAGGTAAAGAAAGTCAGCTAGACTATCAATATGATGAGAAACCAGATGGAGGAAGAAAGACCCAGCAAGCCCTAGCCATTGCAGTCACCAGCTGAGGTCCCAGATGTGTGAAAGAAACCATCCTGAATGTTCTTGCCCAGCAGAGCTCCCAGCTGAATGCAACCACATGAGGGATCCCTGAGAGGAGCAGAAGAACATCCCAGCCGAGGCCAGAGAATCCACAAAATCATGAGAACTAAGTGGTTGTTCTTTCAAGATAGTTTTGAATAATGGATAACCGAGACAGATCCTCTGTTCCCCATGACAATGAAGAGGTTGTTTGGCAACATATATGCCTTGAATGGAGAGTTGCCTAGATGTGTAAGCCAGTGGACTTCTGGAAGGTGGGCAGTAAACTATGAAAAAATATGGCCAATTCTGAAAGGATGAAGAGAGAGCAGATAAACCAGGATGGAGCAGGAAGATTTGCCTAGAAGCTTTCAGAGTCAGGTCAGTGGCAGATCCCAGAAAGCCGAGTGAGACAATTTAGCAACCATCACTTCCCGAGTTCTCTCATGCCAGCCTGGGAGGGGAAAAGGGAACAAAGGCAAGCAGCTATAGGATGTCTCACTTTAGGTTTCCACGAAATCCATCCCTGAGCCATGGATTTGAGAATTTGCACAGACTGGTGAGGGGGAAGTTTGACACAGGGAAGGGAAGGCGGCCAAGGTTAGGGAGCCAGGTACCAGAGCCAGAGTCTGAGAATCCCCGAGAAATGGCACAGCAAACACACTTTAGAACAATCCAGGCCAGGTTGCAGGAAAGCCAGAATGAACATACTCATGGGTTCATGTATATGTATGAATATGTGCTGGAAACGGGGTGGAAAATTCTTCCCAATATATTCCAAGAAACTGATTTTCTGGACGAAGGTAAAATAGCCAATGCACTGATTGAGGCTTACAGTTGAATCCACAGACATTCCTAGTGTAAAGGACCTCAAGAGGCCATGCTCCCCGCCAAGTTAGAAACCAGACAAGCAGCAACCTTCCCTCAGAATTGAAGGGAATTCCCCGACAGAAAGGAGACCTACAAACTCAATGGATCTAAAAGCTTTGCAGTCAGGGAGTCATGTCTTCTCACTTCTGCCTGTCACATCACTATAGGCAGGCAAGTGACAGACTAATTAATGCACCCAAGTCCCCAAGGCACTCCTAAGATAATAAAAATTGTGTGTTGGGCGCCTGGGTGGTTCAGTTGGTTAGGCGACTGCCTTCGGCTCAGGTCATGATCCTGGAGTCCCGGGATCGAGTCCTGCATCGGGCTTCCTGCTCGGCAGGGAGTCTGCTTCTCCCTCTGACCCTCTTCCCTCTCGTGCTTTCTATCTCTCATTCTCTCTCTCTCTGAAATAAATAAATAAAATCTTTAAAAAAATAAAAAAATTTTTTTAAAAAATTGTGTTTTATGGGGACATAAATTTTAGTCAGTAATGAGACTAAATACAACCGAGAAGCCTGCTATATCAAACCATCAGACAAATCAATTATTATTTTCATGACAGAAGTCTTCAAAGTCACGAGAAACTGTGTATTCAGCAACTATAGTAAAATACTCTGTATTAAATGAAAGAAAAAAGTCAGATTGACACTTTTACCTTCTAATTGTTCTCTCTAGACCAGCTTCCTGATACACCAACTTAATTGTTTATGCACTTGATATTTATTAAAGGGCAGATGTTTAAATATTAGCTTATTAAATTGCTCATGATTTTCAGATATTTCCACTGCTAGACTACTCAAAGCATATGTTTAATTTCTAATATTTCTTTAAAGGTTTTCGTAATTTTACCTTCCCTTCTATTTTTGTGTACTGGTGAATGAATTCATTAGGTAGAAATGCTCCTTTTTAGAAGATATTCAAGTATGTATTATAATTGGATGAGAATGAACTAAGTAATGACTAGTTTATTTGTTCTTAATTCTTTAATTTTTTATTCTTACTCTTTTGAGTGTATGACGATTCTGATAAGAATATCCTATTCTAAGGAATCAAAATATAACAAACACATCACTTTGTGACATTGAGATTTGATTTTAAGAAAACTCAACAGATTTTGCACATTAAATAATAGCTTATGTTTGGCAATCTTTAGTCAGAAACTGTAATTGAAAAACAACAAAAGTATTTTTACACAAAGAAAAAGATTGAAGAAAAGAATTTCCTTCTCTTAGCACAACTAATTTACAAAATTCTAATAAACACCAGCCCTTTACCCTTCACAGAGTGATGCAATTTATTAAGACCTTATGGTCATTATTCAATCCATACTGCAACCTTTATTTTACAGATGGCAGAAAAGAGAGACTAAGAAACCAGCCCATGTTCTCACAACCACTAAGGAATGTGATGCTCCAAAGCTTATCCTAACAGTATTAACCCAAAATGAGAATTTTGGTGGCCTTTGGAACATCAGAGATTTCCTCTTTTCAATTCCAGAGCATCAGGTCGACATTGTTGCAAAAGATTTAGGATCAAGATTTCACTTCCACTCCAAGTTTAAAATAATGTATGGAAACCAGAGTTATGTCAGTCAGATTTCTTAAGCTTATCATTATACCAGTTCAGCAATTCTTGAACTGGGAAAACAGATACACTTAATAGTGCAAATTCTTTATTAAATAGTTTTAATTCACAATAAACCCTCATCGTATAATACTCAAAAACAAGGAGAAAATGAGAAAGAAAATTATTGACCAAGAAATATAGTATGAAACTTCAACATCTGAAAAGACGTAGAGCTGTTTTGGAAAGACCCTAACAGATGGTCGGGTCGGGTTCCTACCTAAGTAGCAAAGGCATTTTTTTTTTTTAATCCAGTGAAATTAAGTAACTTCCCTAGATCAGGTAGCCACTAAGTGGTGGAGAGAGAAAAAGAACCTCACTCTCTTCCTTCTCCATGTCTCTCTCTACAGTGTGATGCCATCCTCTGTAACAACTTACAGACTATTCAAAAATAGATAGCTTTCACCATACGCATTAGAATAAATCTGAAAAACAAGAACGTCCCTTTGAAGGACAAGCTTTGAGTTGATTAGACCCACAGTCCATCAGATGGATGACTATGCATTATTTCAGCCTACCTCTCCTGATTGTTACACTCTCTCATATGACTCACTGTCGCTTTGGAAGGCACCTATTATGGTTTGAATTTCTGCATGTTTCTGGAAGTCATGGGGGAGAATTTGAATTATTTTGGGAATTATCAGTACCACTGCTAGGTCTAGAAAATGCTCTGTGGTATTTCAAAACAGGAGCTAATGCAAACTTACTTGTAAAACAAGTCTTGAATATGTTTTAAATCCTAGATTGGATTCCTCCTTCATTCCTCAATCCTGGCACTGCTTCCAAGTCTTCAGACACTCATAAAATTAAAATTAGTTATAATATCCATCTCAAGAACATTTTAGCCTGACTATCTCGCCACCTTCAGACACAAAGTTATAACTCCATATTTTTCAAATTAAGTACTCTTATACCCACTTGCCCAGAATTACGCAAGAATCCTGGAAGTTCCTTCCATCTAAAGTGGCCAGTCTGGCTTCCAAATAGCAGGTAGAGAGAAAACTATAGATCTGATCAGCCTCTACCTCATTGCCATTGCTACCATTGTTCACTGTTTTAATGATGTCACTGGCAATTCTGATCCTGTTCAGACCATACATTTTCTTAAAACAAGAGAGTCCTTCCCTCTCTTGAAGGCATTTCATGACAGGGCACTTATGGCTAAGTTCTTTCATTCATATTCACCTGCTCAGTCATTATGCCCCAAGCCCACCCAAGCTAACAGAGGCAGGAGAGATGTGCAGCCTCGTCCAAAGGTTGCACTGGAACCAACCTCCCCATCCAAGGGGCAGGGTCTTACAGGGGGATCCATGGCTATGTGCCCAGACATCCCCTCCTTGATGTGATCTCCATCTTGGGAATCTCTGATATCCTTGCAAGCCATCCAGACATCCATCAGCGCCCCCTCAGTCCTCAAAGGGGCTCTGATATATTGACCTTCAATCAGAGAAATAATAAGCATTTTGTTCATTTAATCTTCATACAGACCCTATGAAGTAAATGTTAATTTTTCCCCATTTGTTCCGGTGAAGGAACAGAGACACAGAGAAGTAAGGTAACATGCCTGGTACTGACAGGGGGTATTTGAATGCAGGAAGCCTGGTTCCAGAGTCTACGCTTTTAACCGTATCTCCCTTAAGGTCACGAGGAAAGAGACTGAAGTCTCTGCTTCCTGGAAGTTCCTTGAGCCCAATGTAAGGTTGTCTTTTCCTCTCCACCATCCCAGCCTTGATACCTAAACAATTACAGAACAAAGACTCTGTCAAACAGCAAAAGACCCCGGGTGATCCATTCTTAGGAGCAAGCTGCCTCACCTCACTCTGCCTAGTTCTCCCATATGCAAAAGGGGAGCAATCATCCTCCTTCATGGGGTTACTGAGTGTGAACTCAAAGTGTTAATACACGTGAAGTGCCTGGAACAATGTCTGGCACATAGTAAGTACTCTGTAAGGGTAGTCGGACTACAATCCCACTACCTCTACGACTATCAATACTATTATTGATAGTTTTCCTCATTGTCAAGATGATACACAGGGGTAGGAAGAACAGATAATGCTTTTCAAGGTAAAATACCGTCTACTCGAGTTAGTCACCATTTAGGATGTTGTGTGTCATGGCTCCTGTCTATTAGGAGGCTGTATCAGTCAGTGCTCTCCAGAAAAACAGAAGCAATAGGCCGTGTGTGTATGTGTTTGTGTGTGCGTAGAGATTTATTTTAAGGAATTAGCTCATATGATTGTAGGGGCTGACAAGGCCAAATTCTACAGCTTAGGCCAGTAGGTTGGAAACCCATCGAAGAGTTAATGTTGAGTCTAAAGGTAGTCTGAAGGCAGAATTCCCTCTTCCCCAGAGGACTCCAGTCTTTTGTTCCTAAGGCCTTCAGCTGATTGGATGAGGCTCACCCACATTATGGAGGGTAATGTTTCACTCAAAGCCTACTGATTTAAATGTTCATCACATCAAAAAATACCTTCACAGCAAGAACTAACTGGTGTTTGACCAAATATCTGAGGTCTGTGGCCTAGCCCCGTTGGAACATAAAATTAGCCATCACGGGCATAATCGCAATCTATTATATTGGCTTTGGAATACAGCCACACACAAATGCTACATTTTGCTCCTCTGCCTCAGAATCCATCTCCACCCAGAATTAGCCGCAGAGGAGAAGAGAGCCATCCACTACTCAGGTCATGAGTCCTGGTATATGTATGTGTGGCCACAAGCAGGACGCAAAAATCCCCGAGAGCCCCATTTCAACAGCCAAGTCAGGGTCATGGAAGGTTTTGAGCTTTGAATCCCAAACTGCTGGGATTCTCTTTTCTCTGCTGGAATTGACCAGGAACAAGAATTAGCCGTGTAACCATAAACCACGGAGCTGTGACAGTGCTACTGCCTTTGCAAAACACCACATCTATTCTAACAGAATTTAATGGGAAGCAAGACGGCCTCTAAGCCCAGGATGGAATCCTCCTCCCTTATTCATAAATGCGTTTCTCCTGATGAACCGCGTCTTCCGGGGAAAATGACAGCTCTGTCACAGAATGCGCACTTGGGCTGGGAGACTTTCAGTAGCCCAGGGATTTCCCAATTATGAAGAACTGTCATCCTCTTCTACTGGGCTGTGGGGACCTAGGCTACGGTCCAATCTCCAGAGCCAAACAGTGAGGTCGAAATAACGGTAGTGGCAGTTCAGCAAATAATTTTTAATTTTTTGCAAGTTAACTTAGGTGGCAGCCCCAGAGAGGTGCCTCTCAGATTTTCTCAAGAGCTGCTATGGGGAGCCACTAGCTGCCACCCCCTGGGGACCCGGCATAGTGCTCACGTTGAGGCCAACCTTCCAACATGTAGTTCCCACAGGAAGGGTGCCCGGACCAGCCTACTCCTGCCCAATGTGGGACTTCTCCTTCGCTTTTACAGGGTTGAAAGGGTGACAATTGTTGTTGCTGTAACTCGGAGGGTCTCACCTCCTGTCTTGCCCACTGCAATCCCACCTTCTACTGGTTGTCAGGTACCATTATTAATAACTCCCTGAATATTCTCGAAGGCGCTCATGTTGGATAATAAATCATACTGGTTACCCCAGTGGCAGCTTATATTTAAAGCTTTGTCCAGTAAAATGTTTCCCAAAGTATGTTTTGTGGAACACAACTCTTAGAAGCTGCTCCAGGGAAAAGAGGTCACTACACAAACAAACTTGGGAAATAGTCCTGTAGGTGGGCAATGCACATTAGTGTGCTCATGTCTTAGAGTAGAAAACTGGAGTAGAAAACTGGTCCTGGAGTAGAAAACCTTGTATAACCTTGTTTTACTCAACATTCCCCAAGCTCACTGGACCATACATTTTAATCTTGACTATATGATGGCACTGACATAAACACAGCCAAGACTGAATTCTCTCTTCTCGAAGCTACCCCTCAAAACAGTTCAAAATGTGAGGATGTTCCGAGTATGGCAGCTGGTTCACTTAGCAGTTCTGGCTTGGTGCAGAAAACAACTGTCTCAGTCTGTTCTGGCTCCTGACTCACCTCTGAGTGCTGCTCACATTAGCCACTGTGATCCACAAAGGCATTTTGGCCCTCGGTCAAGTGAAGTCATTTGGATCTGGATGTTGCTTTTAATAGCCTCTAATTTTACTCATAAAATTTTTCAATTGCAAACGTCCTCATTTTGGGTACCAAATTGGGAATTTTGTGAGCAAATCACTTGATCCAGTCACTGAGGTGATTTCAAAGAGCCCTTTCCATCTGGCCAGGTCTCCTGCTCCCAGGGCTGCCAAAACTATGCCATAAACCCAGTTTCTCAACTTGGAATGTAGAAGTTGGCTGCGTCCGTGTTTAGTACACATCCAACTCATTCTGTCTCTTGGATCACCCACTTGCATCACGTGGATGCGTATCTGTCCTCTAAGGGGCCACATCATGCTGTAGACATCTACATAGTCCCTACATGTTTTGGCAAAATGTTTTGTGCTGAGTACTTAGCTGCAAGAAAGGAAGGAAGAGAATGAAGGAGCGAGTTCATCAGATAAGAAGTGCAAGGACATAAGGAAAATGAATAAAATACAATGTCTCCTGTTTTTTGGTTAAAGAAATCCTGATTCAATTCATTTCAGTCCTACATCATTTTCTGTAATCTCCCAACCAACTGAATTAGACACTAATTATGAATTATACTGAAAGCTATATCAAGTACTCTTGATATGTAAGAAACAAATAGTGTCTAAATAATAATTTTTAAAATCCTTATATAAGGATAGAGTTCTCTTGTTGCTCTCTAAATACCAAAACTTGCTTTTAAGATTTTTTTTAAAGATTTTATTTATTTATTTGAGAGAGACAGAGAATGAGAGATAGAGAGCACGAGAGGGAAGAGGGTCAGAGGGAGAAGCAGACTCCCCGCCGAGCAGAGAGCCCGATGCGGGACTCAATCGCAGGACTCCAGGATCATGACCTGAGCCAAAGGCAGTCGCTTAACCAACTGAGCCACCCAGGCGCCCTAAATACCAAAACTTGCTTTTAAAATATAGTATCAGGGATGTCTAGATGGCTCAGTCAGTTAAGTGTCCAACTCTTGATTTCGGCTCAGGTCATGATCTTAGGCTCCTGGGATTGAGCCCTGTGTCATGCTCCACGCTCAGAAGGGAGTCTGCTTGAGGATTCTCATTCTTCCTCTCTCTCTGCCCCTCGCCTCTCCCCCCCGGTTCACACTGTCTCAAATAAATAAATCTTAAAAAAATAAAAATGAAATAAAATATAATACCAAGTTTCCTGATCTGAAGAAAACATAATAGTCTAATATATTACTATCATGTTATTACTACTAGTATATATTATTATACTGTTATATTATTATTCAGTTATTATAGTATTATGATTACATTACTATTACAATATTATTAAGTCATCCAATGGGATAAAAGAGAATGTCCCATTCATATTTAGCAAATATTGATCTCTTAAAATACAAATTTTTTAAACTACATAGCTCCTTGAGTTCTTATTATTACCTTTAATTTTCTGTCTTTAAAATTTGGGAGGAGTTATTTAAAATATAGTATCATTTTTCACATTCTTTTGGTTAGATTTGAAAGAAAGACTCTAAACAAGATAGTAATGATACATTACGCAAAATCAACTAAATCCACAAAAAAACTTTTCTTTCCTGTTTCCTCATCCCTTTTCTCTCCTCTCACTTGGATACTCTGGTACGTGTATATTAGCTGCTTAAAGTTTTCCCACAGCTCATTAATGATCTTTTCATGTTTAAAGTTTCTCCTTCTACGTTCATTTTGAATAGTGTCTTATTGCTGTGTCCTCAGTTCATGACTTTTCTTCTGCTGTGTCTAATCTGCCATTCTTCCCATCCAGTTTTATTTTTTGTTTTTTTAGTCTCAGACAATCTCATCTCTAAAAACTTGATTTGGGTCTTTTTTTTTTTTTTTTAATCTCCCATGTCTCCATTTATCTTTTTGAACATATAGACTATAGTAATCATCACGGTTTTAATGTTCTTTATACTGGTTTTAACATCTGTATCAATTCTGTGTCAGTTTTGATGAATTGATTTTTCTCTTTATTAGTTGTATTTTCCTTCTTCTTTACCTATCTGGTAATTTTTTTAAAAGATTTATTTATTTATTTATTTGACAGAGGGAGAGAGATGGGGGAGGGGCAGGGGAGAGAGAGAATCTCAAGCACACTCCCCCCTGAGCACAGAACCCAGCATGACTAGGGGCTCAATCTCATGACCCTGAGATCATGACCTGAACTGAAATGAAGAGCTGGATGCTTAACCGACTGAGCCACCCAAGTCATCCAGGCACCCCATGGTCTCCAGTGTCTTTTTTTATTTTAATTCAGTTAATTAAGATACAGTGTATTAATAGTTTCAGATGTAGAGTTCAGTGACTCATCATTTGCATATAACACCCAGTGCTCATTATATCACATGCCCCCCTTAATGCCCGTCACCCAATTGCCCCATCCCCCCACCCATCTTCCCTTCAGCAGCCCTCAGATTGTTTCCTCTAATTAAGAGTCTCTTGTGGTTTGCAGTGTCTTCTATACCATGATGATACAGTTATGCAGAATCAACTAAATCCAAAAAAACTGTTTTAAAATGAGAAAATAAGGGGTGCCTGGATGGCTCAGTCAGTGAAGCGTCTGCCTTTGGCTCAGGTCATGATCCCAGGGTCCTGGGATTGAGCCCCACATCGGGCTCCCTGCTCAGTGGGGAAACTGCTTCTCCCTCTCCCTCTGCTGCTCTCCCTGCTTGTGCTCTTTCTGTCAAATAAATAAATAAATTCTTTTAAAATATAAAAAAATAAAATCAGAAAGTAAGAAATTTGACTAGTGGTTTAAAATGATGTCTGTCTGGCAACCTCTGATCCAGCTTTCTGAACTTCCCTTAAAGCATGCTGCACAACACAAGAAAATAAAAGTAATACCACTACAAAATCCTCGTATTGGAGATAATTTCCACTTAATGTCAGTCCAATTGAATTGCAAACAAAATGAGACTAGCCCTACTGAACAGAATAAGGAAAGACTCTTCATCTGCCTCAGGATCCTTTTCCAGGCCTAATACACAAGACCTAAATCACTGGGGAAGTTGGCCGCTGTTGTTACTCTTCTGCTTGAGTATAATTTTGAGACACTCAGAATGCTTTTTGGTCTTTCCTCACCTTCCATGCACACCCTCCCCCAGTGTCATCAGTTCCTGTCTTCCAAAATCCACTTGGAGACTGCGATCACCATGAACTCAACTGGGCAGAAAAGTAGGTGGAGTTCTGGAAACGCAACTTTTCATTCTAGAAAATTTGACTCTGCCCCGATTGGGTCAAAACCAAAGCATCTATACACCAATATTCTGGACCTCTCTCTTCCCTCCAAACCGTCTACTTGAGATTAATATACTTGGAAGTCCCACAGACATTTTGAGTCCAGAGGAGTTCAAAATCTCCCCCCCTTCAGTTGCTTTCCCTATAACACCATGCACCCCATTAGTTATCCCAGAAGATTGGTGGTAGTTTTGGACACCTCCCTCTCCCTCCTCCATATCCAAGGTTATCAGTCTGTCTCTTCAAAACTTCTTGGAGATACCCTCTGTTCCCCATCACCACTGTCATGCTGTGTGTAGCCATCATGGCTCCTCCCTTCTGCAATAACCTCCAAACCATTTCCTCACTGCCCCTCCCCCAACCCGCACTACTCCAACCCCTCGGGGTGATCTCGAACCACATGTCCAATCACAGCACCGCTCTGCCTAAAAACCTTTAGAGGCCTCCTATTCATCTTAGGAAAACATCCCAAGGCCGCGCAACAAGGGCTTCATGGCCTGCATTGGCCCTTGCACTTGGCTCCAACCACCTCAGACTTCTTTGCATCCAAATGCCCTGAGCTCCCTTCCGTCTCAGAAGCTTTGCACATTCCATCTCCTCTACCTGAAATCGTTTTATTTCTACCCGATATGAAGCTAGCTTTAAATCACCCTTCATTACCTCAATTTGAGGAAATTCCCACAACATCCTAAGCCCTCGATTCTAGGAAAGAGGCCCCATTATGTGTCACGTCTTGCATTTTTTTAAATTTTATTATACTGAGATTCAATTAATTAACATATATTATATCATTAGTTTCAGAGGTAGAGTTCAGTGATTCATCGGTTGCATAGAACCCCCAGGGCTCATTACATCACGTGCCTTCCTTAATGCCTGTCACCCAGTCACCCCATCCCCCCAGCCACCTACAACCTGCATTTCCCTTTCACACCAAAAGTGTTACTAGAAGTTATTTATGTGATGATTTGTTCAATTTTTTCACAATTCTGCCATTCCACACCTATCATAAGAGCATCTCTACTACTCATACTGACTGCACAGATGAAGCTCTCAGTAAATATTTGTTAGCAAAAATAAATGAAAGCGCTATTTTTGAGGAACCCATGTAAAAAAAAAAAACAACACAGGTAAATAAAAGAATTGGCAAAGACAGAATTTTTTTGTCAAAATAAAGGAAAGTCCTTTAAGTGCCAGAACATGAGACCAATGGCAGTGCCTCTCCCTTAGTCTTAGACTTAGTTACTGTAAATTCAGCTTGTGAAAATGCAATGCTTTCTTTCAAACACCTGAATTAGCATCTTAATACATAATAATATGTGATCTCTAATAAGTAGGTGTCATTTAAGCTATTTAATTTATTTATGTAATACCATGTGTCCATCTGGATTGAATAAGGGAGAAGCAATGTGATGATTAATTTTATGCATCAATGTGACTGGGCCATGGGGTGCCCAGATATTTGGTTAAATGTTATTCTGGTTGTTTCTGTGAGGGTACTTTTGGATGAGATAGACGTTTAAATTGGTAGACCGAGTAAGGCAGATTGCTCTCCCTGATGTGAGTGGGCCTCGTCCAATCAGTTGAAGGCCTGAATAGAACAAAAAAGCTGACTTTCCTCCAAGTAAGGAAGACTTCCTCCTGCACCATGGCCTCCAAACTAAGACATCAGCTTCCTTCCTGACTTTGGACTCAAACTGAAACAACAGTTCTTCCTGGGTCTCAAGTCTGCCAGAAAGGCCAGAAAGACACCTTCGCTTCTCCTGGATCTCAGGCCTTTGGACTCAGCCTGGAGCTACACCGCCAGTTCCAGGCCTCCAGCTTGCTGCCTCACCCTGCAGATCTTGGGACTTGCCAGCCTTCTTAATCACATAAGCCAATTCCTCCTAATAAATCTCTTTCTATATACACATCCTTTTGTTCCCTTTCTCTGGAGAATCCCAATTCATGGAGGTACCAGTGAAACTAGTAAGGCTGGAGGTATAATAAATACGGGGGCTATTAGTGGACCTAAGAGAAGCACCATCCTCAGGTGCTTCTAGAAAACACAGGGGAAACACTAACACAGGGAAGGTGTAGAGAGGGACGGGATGGCTTCATGCGATTTAGAGGCACAAACCAAGGGGGGAAAAATCTCTAATATAATTTAGTTCATACTCAGAGTCCTAGGGAAGTTTGGGTTCCCTCCATAAAATAGCTGGCACATCATAACTTAATAAATTTTAGTTATATCCCTTTTGAATATAAACTCAGTGTTTCAATTATTTTAATTGGAAGAGGCTAATAGGCCAGATGTGTGTAACTAAACTCCTCCTTATATTGTCTTCCCCCAAGGTCACATTTTCAAACTTGACTGTGAGAAATAGCTGAGGAGCTTTTAAATGCTGACTCCTGGACTCATCCCCCAGTGATCTTAAGGGGCCAAGAGTCACTGATTCAAGTTCCCAGGAGTTTCGGGTGCGGATGGCCACTGAGCACAGTCTCGAAAACCCTGATGGAGAGCCTGTCAGCCGGCCTGTGATAACTATTCTTTAAAGCTGCCACACGTAGGGTATTGGGCTATTTGACTGTAAATAAAATAGCCTTCTGGAAAATACATAAAACTGAGTGATGGAGTTCTCAGCACTCTTCATTTCCTTTTATACTTTTCTGGACTTCCTTACGTGTACGTCGCAATGCAGGATTTGAAATTCAGAAAGCAATGTTTGGAAAATCATCGGTATGTGCTGTATTGTTTTTAGCATTGGTTTTTAGTTGTGGGTCCACTCACACTAAAAATGAAGCCCTACCCATTTTTGAAGGCAAAAGCACTAACGTGTCAGAGGTGTAGTTCGAGCCCTCGGGGGACAATGACATGTTTTGGTTCTTCCTTCACTCCTTTCATTTTGGTGGCAGAACATTAACTTTATTTTTAAGATAAAATAAGGATGTTTTCGATTCAAAGAGTTCTCTTCTCTTCTCAAACCACTTCATAAAGTACTTGACAGTTTGGGCAGAAATAAAAACAAGTCCCCATCACAATTCCCGCTCCGACGCTGGAAATAAAGCGAGGTAAACCATGAAGGCAGTGAAATCGTTTATTTTTGTGCATCTCTAACCTCCCGTTTTGTCACGTTCTCCCTCTCGCCCTGGTCTTATTTCCTCCACCCACCCCAGATGTGCAAGCCCGGGGTCTTCCCACTTTTAAATCCCCTACTCCTATCCAAGCAGAGTAACAATGAGTAGTCTCTCCTTGTTACCTTGAACTTATTCACACTCCAGTGTTAACTCTCTCAGGAGCCCCTTGTGCCCAGAGAAAACCCACCTGCCCTGACCCCCTTACCTCTCACTTCCTTGCTTCCTTTGGTAGAAATAATGAGAGGCCCCGAACGTCATCCCTGATTCCCAGCACTCACAGCCTGGTGGCCACTCTCAGCCTTTAGGCCACAGTGTTAGTCCCATTTTACCCTTTGTCTCTTGTTTCATCCACAAGTCACTCCAGGCTCCTGGGTCACACTTTACTCTGTATTTTAATAACCCCACAGTTCTGCATATCCCTCTGCTGTCCCCCCCTCCCGCTCCACTTTCTCTCCTAAAACCCCTGCCACTGTGCTCTTTAGAACTTATGGTCCATTCATCAGCAAAATCCACTACACTCAGCCCATCTCCAAACACAGTCAGTTCTGCTAGCACGCAAAAGGGAGGTTACTAAAAACCACTGTGCTATTCAAAATCACCCTATAAAAACCACAGAGGTGATGGGGAAAATAGCTACGGGGTGCAACATTTAAAAACTTCATCGATGACATTAGGAAAAAAAAAAGGTAGTAACCTAATACAAACAATACCACGGTTTTACACGTTAAATGGTTAAGAAAGACGTTAAGTATGGCAACAAATGTGGTGATGGACCTCGGAAGAGACCCAAGTGTGCCTAAGGAAAAGGATGCCAGGATTGAGGCTTGTGAGTCATTGTGAAGGGTGGAAGGAGGGCCAGCTGAAATCGGAGGGAAATTTGTTAACACCAGGTGTGGATGGTAGCCCGTAACTCACACAGTAAACTGAGGCAGCTGGTAGATGGTCGAGGCTGTGCATTTTGTGTGTGTCTAAGGAGTTCCGGGCAGCGCAGCACAGTTGTCTGTGTTTCACTTAGTATAGGCGTCCCTTGTCTTATTATACTTTGCTTTATCGCACTTAGCAGATAATTGCTTTTTTTTTTTTTTTTTTAATAAATCGAAGGCTTGTGGCAACTGGGCATCCAGCAAGTCTATCAGCACTATTTTTCCAACAGCATTTTCTCACTTTGTGTCTCTGTGTCCCATTTGGGTAATTCTTGCAATATTTCAAACATTTTCATTGGTATTATGTTTGTTATGGTGATCCGCAGTTAGTGATCTCTGACATTACTACCGGAATTGTGTTGGGGAGCCCTGAACTGTGTCCATAGAAGATGGAGAATTTAATTGATAAATGTGTGCCTTCTGACTGCCCCACCACTTCTCCCCCATCAACAGATGAGCAAAATACGCAATTCACACAGTGGATGAAGAAAAAAGTCCTGTAAAGTCAGTGGGGGGTCCTATATAAACACTACTAGCAAACCAGTAATATAAGGGAATTCTCTCAATTTGATAAAATGTCTATAAAAAAACTTGCAGCTACTATCACCTTTAATGATGAACTATTGAATGCTCTCCTCCTACGCTGGAAACACCACAGTGATGTCCCCTCTTGCCACTTCTATTCAGTCTTGTACTAGTGGTTCTAGCTGGTGCAATAAGGCACCCAAAAAAGAGATAAACAGCAAAACAATTGGAAAGGAAGGATTAAATTGTTATTTACAGATAATACGGTTTGGTACATGAAAACTATTCAAAGGAACAAACAAATTTCTAGAACTAATTGAGTTAACATGATTGTGGGGTACAAGGCCAACACACGAAAATCAATTGTACCTCTATATACCAGCAACAGACAATTGGAAAATTAAATTTTTTAAGTTACCATTTGTAATAGCATCAAATGACATTAAATACTTTCGAATAAATTTAATAAGAGATGTGTAAGACCTCAAAACTGGAAACTACAAAACATTACCAAAATAAAGAAGACAATAAAATGAAGAGATATACAATTTTCATGGAATGGAAGCCTCACTATCATTAAGATGTCAGTTCTCCCTAAATCAGTCTATAGATTCAATGTGATGCCAGAAGACTGGGAAGAGGAGGAGGGGCGATTATATTGCTGAGAGTTTAAAAAAAGCACAATCTCTTTGAAAAATCTGGCAAATTTATAATAAAGTTAAACATAGAGTTACCCCATGATCTACGAATTCTCCTCTTAGGTATATACCCCAAAGAAACAACGAAATATATCCACTAAAAGGCTTGTCCAGAAATGCTCATTAAAGCTTTATTCATACAAGTTCAAAACTGGAAGCAACTCTGTTGTTCATTAACAAGAGAATGCATAAGCCTAGTATGGTATATTCACACAATGGGATACTACACAGCAATAGAAAGAATAACCAATTGAAATATGTTGGAAAATGAATGAATCTCAAAAACATTATCTATTATGACATAAAAAGTACATACTGTAAGATTTCATTTACATGGAGTTTAAGAATAAGGAATAGTATCTATGCTGTTAGAAACCAAGTCAGTAGTTACATCTGAGTGAGAGGGCTCTGACTAGAAAGAGGCATGAGAGAATTTTCTGGAATAATGGAACTGTCAGTATATGTGTATATATATATATATATAATCTAGTATATATAATGCTGTGTTATATATATTATAATGTGCATACAAATACATATGTATATAAAATTCTCAAGCTGGTCACTGAAGATTTGTCCATCTTGTTGTATATGAATTAAATCTCACTAAAGTATAAAATATATATTTTGCCCACACTCCCCATCCCCCTCCCTGCTTTATTTTTCTTTATGACATCTATCCCATTTTAACTTACTACATGATTTTTTTATTTAGCTTTAGTTTTCACATTGTTTTTCTCCCCTAGTAGCATGTAAGTTTTAGAAGGGCAGAGCTTTGTTTGGTTCATTGCTGGATCTCAACGATGAGAACATTAGTGTATAACAAGCAGTCAACAATATTTCTTGGAGGAATGAAAGACATCTGAATTTTTGTATCAGATACCTTGTATCTCTTCTACTTTCTCTTCTAATACTATTTTTCCTCTCATCTCTTTATCACTAGACTCGCAGACACTGGGTCCCCTCACAGTGCTATACCCAGTGATACCAAGAGCATATCATTTTTTAACACATCCCCTCTATGACAAAATTATCTTCAAGAATACCCTGTAACAAAACAAATAATAATAATGGCCAGAAAAAAACACAGTGAAAATTTTCTTTGAACTCCCTATATAGGCTCGCAGAAAAGCATTGTTAATAAAAGTTGAAGCAAATATTATACCAACAAGGAAAAATGTAATGGATTGATACTTTTTTTTTTAAGAGAGGGAGAAAGAGGTAGTCGGGGAAGGGCAGAGGGAAGGAAAGATTCTTAGGCAGGTTCCACGCCCAGTGCTGAGACCCACTTGGGGCTTCGTCTCACAACCCTGAGATCATGACCTGAGCAGAAATCAACAGTCTTGGATGCTTAACAACGGACCGAGCCACCAGGCGCCGAGATTGGTACTTTTAAATTAGATTTATTCTTTCATCTTGAAAAATAAAGGAAAACTTATATGTACATACTATTCAATCTTAGTAATGAATAATAAATAACATTATAGTTTCTGCCTTAAAGTCTAACTGACCCCACCAAAATGGCTCTTTTCTGCATTTTCATGCAGCAAACAGTATAGCGAGATTTGTCAACCTACTTGTACCTATAGGTGATCAAAGCACACTTTATTAGTTTCAATTTCAAAAGTTTATTTCACATAAAGCAACAGAAGTAGAAAAAGTCTTAAAGACAAGCATAAGTTTGACAGGACTTTTAAAAATCCTTTTAAATTCCAGAAATTGCAATGCTGTCTGCATATTTACTTCTTTAGGATAGATTCTAGCAGCTTCCAAATGTGCCGGCAGCCCAGAAATTTGAAACAAAATTAAATCTCCAAATGGTTACATAGAATGACACATCGAAGCAATTCGATTTCTATGTCTTTGCCTTTATAATCACTGCACTGCTATTCTTTATTTTCCATCCACTGTGTAAACACAAAAATATGTAGTTTTACAGGGATTGGACACATAGACCACAGCTGAGATGAGCTCCAGCAGATCTCAACTGTGACATAGCCGCTCTCAACACAAACGGGGAGCTGAGTGCATGTGTGCCTGGGGTGATGATATAACTAGGCCTTCTCTGAATTAGTATCTATGCAGAATTTGATGCATACTACAAAATAAGAAGCTAAACTTTTCTTCTTTGAAGCTTGCATAGATTACCTTTAAAACTCAACCGTAAGCCCCAGCAGTGGATTAGGACTTAGACCAATAAAAGACTTTGTCCCACCCACTGGGGCAAGTGGAAAGCATTCCAAACCTCTTAGCACAAAATTTCACGGCCCAGAACCTTTGGTGCAGGGAATGGAGCAGTCTTGGGAAGAGAAGACAATCCCAAAAGGAAGTGTCAGAAGCTTCAAGCCCTCGGATGACAGTACAGGGCAAATCCTCGTGAGACTCTGGACCTTTGCTTTGTGGAGTGGTCTGCATACTGATTTGGATAGAAAACAGCATGGAATCAGAGGGAATAGCGATTCAGACTGAGTCCAGATACTGGAGAACTCGAAAAATAAAAAGAAGAAAACAAGTGTTTGAAATGGCTCTGTGTGCAAATAATACTAATTACAGTCATTCACGCGAGCTAATTGCCATTTTCCCTAATCATCATGCAGCATATTTTTTTAAAGATTTTATTTATTTATGTGACAGAGAGAAACATAGCGAGAGAGGGAACACAAGTAGGGGGAGTGGGAGAGGGAGAGGCAGGCTTCCTGCAGAGCAGGGAGCCCGATGTGGGGCTCGATCCCAGGACCCTGGGATCATGACCGGAGCCGAAGGCAGACGCCTAACGACTGAGCCACCCAGGCGCCCCCATCATACAGCATATTAACAATAGTCCATATCACCCCGGATGTGTAATATTAACTAAATTTAATTGGGCAATGTGTATTCTGTCATCACAGTCTGTAGCTCACATGGCCTAACCCAGCCTGTCTGCCCATAGGTTTAAAGAATTTAATGGAACACTTATTTGTCTGTGAATTGTTTTCCCCTTCAAAGCTGAATTCTAGGAAGCTTTGGGCTTTCCACAGTTGGGAACTCAATCACTGTTTCCTGCCTTTGTTTATGTCTCTCTCTGTGGCCATCCATTACAATTGCTGCTGTGTTTCCATCTGTTGGAACTCTGGCTAACTTCGAAAGACAATGGACACGTCCAGTGTTTCAACAAGAAACCGTTTGGCATTGTTCGTGGCAAATATCAAGAAGGCAAAAACAAGGAGCTCTGCCTTCTGAAGGCTCCCATTATTACCCACGGACGGAGGGTATCGTCAATGATCACTCACGGAGCCCTATGTATGATAACCAGAGGTTCCAGATGTCCCAAAAGCCCAGCTTGCAAATATTCTGTCCTCCAATTTTTGGTTCAGAAAACGTGGTTTTTGAACGGAGGGCGCGTGATTCTGTAGCTACACGTGACTCGAGGGATAGAACCCGGGACATCCAGGAAGGGGTTTCATGGGGGGCTGGCGCCAAGAGCTCTGTAGTGCTGTTGGGTGTTAAACCTCCCTTGGAGAGGCAAATGGGATGACAGTGACAATGGACGCATTGCCAGGCTGTGTCCTGGAAGTTGGCCACACTCCACAGCCACAGACCAAACCTCCACACGCAGACCTGGCTGCATTAACTCAAGTGCTGTTTCCCACTGTTCGCTATTTCAAAACAAGGGCATGATTTGGGAAACTGTGGTCCATGAAGACAATGAGCAGTGATTGTCAGCAATGTTTGGATTAGTTCCCCATCGCTGCTATGACAAATGACCGCAAACTGAATATCTTAAAACAAGATATATTTATTATCTTGAATTCCGAAGGTCAGACTTCCAACATGGATCAGTAAGGGGCTCCAGCAGAGAACCTCCTTCCTCACTTTTTCCAGCTTTTAGAGGCTGCCGCGTTCCTGGTCTCTGACCCCTTGTCTCACGCCGACCTCTGCTTCCATGGTCACATCTCCTTCTCAGATTCCCCCCTGCTTTCATTTAGAAAGACTGTTGTAATTACAGCAGGTTCACTTGACAATCCTGGATATTGCAGGACAATCTCTCCACACCAAGATGCCTACGATAACCACACCTGCAAAGTCCCTTTTGCCACGTAGTGGAACACAGACACAGATTCCAAGATTGAGATGTGGACATCTGGGAGGAGACGGGGGTATTGTTCTACCCACCACAATGATTAGAAAATGTCAAAGCAAGGAAAAGCATTCTTTTTGAAAAAAATATTTTATTTATTTATTTGAGAGAGAGAGAACGCGAGTGGGGGGGGGGCAGAGGCAGAAAGAGAAGCAGACTCTCTGCTGAGCATGGAGCCCGATTCGGGGCTCAATCCGACGACCCCGGGATCATGACCTGAGCCGAAGGCAGATGCTTAATCGACTGAGCCACCCAGGCGCCCCTAGGTAAAGCATTCTTGAAACAACATTAGTTGAAGCAAAATATGCAATTGAAATTATGTTTGGCATATAAAAATGCACACATAAAGTAGGAAATCAGATTTAAATATGAAAAAAGTTCTGTAAAAAGAGCAGGATTGTGTTCGCTTATCTTCCTCCATCACTCCACCTCTGTTCAATCATTTCCTTTAACTCAACAAATAATTAAATTAGGAGTCCCATTTTCATTCCTGACTTGTAATAAAATGGAAATAAATAAATGAAGGAAAGCAAAACCCACAAGAGCCCGGTCAGATGGAAGAGTAATTATCACTTCAATTTCACAATTAGGTCAAGTAAACAAAGGTAGTATACCCATTCACATTATTGAAAGAAAGGATATTATGGGAATCTAGAAACCTAACCCCGTATTGATTCTTTAGAAATTCTGTTTATAGTCTGAATTGTTACCAATTTTTATAACAGCTTTCTTGAGATATATTTCACATACCATAAAAATCATACTTTTGAAGTATACAGTTTGTGTTTTCGAGTACACAAGAATAAAAATTGTGCAAGAATAACTGCAAATTTGGGGTGCCTAGGTGGCTCAGTCGGTTAATGGGCTGCCTTCGGCTCAGGTCCTGATCCCAGGGTCCTGGGATCGAGTCCCACATCGGGCTCCCTGCTCCGTGGGGAGCCTGCTCTCCCTCTCCCTCTACTGCTCCCCTTGCTTGTGCTCTCTCTCTCTCTGTCAAATGAATAAATAAAATCTTTTTAAAAAAGAAAAGAAACTACTCAGTTAAAAAAAAAAAGAATAACTGCTAATTTTAGAACATTTCAATCACCCTAAAAGAAACCCCATTCAAAATCCAAATCAAAACCGCAGTGAGATACCACCTCACACCCGTCAGAATGGCTAAAATTAACAAGTCAGGAAACGACAGATGTTGGCAGGGTTGCGGAGAAAGGGGAACCCTCCTACACAGTTGGTGGAAATGCAAGCTGGTGCAGCCACTCTGGAAAACAGTATGGAGGTTCCTCAAAAAGTTGAAAATAGAGCTACCATACAACCCAGCAATTGCACTACTGGGTATTTACCCCAAAGATATAAATGTAGGGACCCGAAGGGGTACGTGCACCCCGATGTTTATAGCAGCAATGTCCACAATAGCCAAACTGTGGAAAGAGCCAAGGTGTCCATCGACAGATGAATGGATAAAGAAGATGTGGTGTGTATATATATATATATAATGGAATATTATGCAGCCATCAAAAGGAATGAGATCTTGCCATTTGCAATGACGTGGATAGAACTGGAGGATATTATGCTGAGCAAAATAAGTCAATCAGAGAAAGACATGTATCATATGACCTAACTGATATGAGGAATTCTTAATCTCAGGAAACAAACTGAGGGTTGCTGGAGTGGTGGGGGGGTGGGAGGGATGGGGTGGCTGGGTGACAGACATTGGGGAGGGTATGTGCTATGGTGAGCACTGTGAATTGTGTAAGACTGTTGAATCACAGACCTGTACCTCTGAAACAAATAATACATTACATGTTAAAAAAAAAAAAAAGGAAGAAGATAGCAGGAGGGGAAAAATGAAGGGGGGGAAATCAGAGGGGGAGACGAACCATGAGAGACGATGGACTCTGAGAAACAAACTGAGGCTTCTAGAGGGGAGGAGGGTGGGGGGATGGGTTAGCCTGGTGATGGGTACTAAAGAGGGCACGTATTGAATGGAGCACTGGGTGTTATACACAAACAATGCATCATGGAACACTACATCAAAAAAACTAGTGATGTAATGTATGGTGATTAACATAACATAATAAAAAAATATATAAAAAAGTAAAAAAATGTACAGACAAAAAAAAAAAAGAAACCCCATTCATGAGCAGTCACTCCCCATTACCCCCTGCCCTCAGCCCTGGCAATCACTAGTCCAGTTTCTGTCTCTATGAGTTTATCTATTCTGTATCTATTCTGGACATTTCACATAAACGGAATATGTGGTCTTTTGTGACTGGCTTCTCTTAATATAATATTTTGAAGATTCATCCATGTAACATGGATCAGTATTTCATTAATTTTTATATATTAATAATAGTCCATTGTATGGACATACCTCATTTTATTATCCATTCATCAGTTGATGAACATTTGGAGCATTTCCATTTTTTGGTTATTATGCATAATGCTGTTACGAGCATTCATGTACAAGTTTTTGTGTGGGCCTAGTTTGCATTCTCTTCAGTATATACCTCGACTGAAATTGCTGGGTCATATGTTAACTTTATGTTTATCATTTTGAGGAACTGCCAAGCTGTTTTCCAAAGTGGCTGCACCATTTTACAATCTTCCCAGCAAGGTATGAGTTCGATTTCATGACATCCTCGTCAATACTTGCTGTGACTATCCTTGTTTTTAAAATTCTAGCAATCTTAGTGGGTCTGAACTAGCACCTCACTGTGGGTTGTTTTTGTCTTTTTTTACAAGATTTTATTTACTTATTTGACAGAGAGAGACACAGCGAGAGAGGGAACACAAGCAGGGGGAGTGGGAGAGGGAGAAGCAGGCTTCCTGCTGAGCAGGGAGCCCGATACAGGACTCGATCCCAGGACCCTGGGACCATGACCTGAGCTGAAGGCAGACACTTAACGACTGAGCCACCCAGGAGCCCCTCACTGTGGTTTTGATTTGCATTTCCCTAATCAGAATGCTTCTGAAACATCTCTGCATGTCCTTATTGGCCATTTGTATGTCTTCTGGGGAGAAATATCTCTTCAAATCCTCTGCGCATTATTGTAATTGAGTTCTTTGTCTTTTTATTGAGTTGTAAGAATTCTTTATATATTCTGGACACCAGTCCCTTGTCAGATAGATGATTTGCAAATATTTTTTCCATTCTGGGGTCATGTTAATTTTTCAAAACCAAACGCACTCTAGGCACACTTATTGAAGACTATAACAACGCCAGGAAACTTACTCCCGATATTACTCTTTTCACATTTATATTTTTCTCTCCATTCCTTTCTTTCCTGTCTTAAGTTCCATGTTACCATTCTGCAGTTATTTAACATGTAATTGTCAAAGACAAATATTACCTTGAATACGGAGTGAAGCTCCTCTTTATGAGACACTTGTTCTTTTTATCTTGCTCTGCAGTTTTTCTTTCTTTGTATCCGTAACTAACCAAAAAAGAGAGAGAACAAGAGAGAGAGTGAGTGAGAGAGAGAAAGTTCTTTCTAATAAATGCTCTTGTCTTGTCTGTTATTCATAAAATCGAAGATTATGCCCCATCTTGTAGCTCTAGCTGGTCCCCATGGGTTGCTTCTGTCAAAATTCAGAACAACTCAGGATGAACTTCCTGCCCTGTTAGGGCTGTTTTTTTTTTTTCTTTTCTTTTCTGCAGTCAGGACCTGCTGCTCTTTGTAAACATGAAAATCTTTTTAGGAGCCTCTCAAAATTTTAATAACCCAGAAGTCTGTACTACAAGGAACATCAACTGAAATAATTGTCCTGGAATAGAATTATCCCAGATACTTTTTTCTTTCTTTCCTTTTCTTTCTTTTCTTTCTTTCTTTCTTTCTTTCTTTCTTTCTTTCTTTCTTTCTTTCTTTCTTTCTTTCTTTCTTTCTTTCTTTCTTTTTCTTTCTTTCTTTCTTTCTTTCTTTCTTTCTTTCTTTCTTTCTTTCTTTCTTTCTTTTCTTTTTTCTTTTTCTTTCTTTCTTTCTTTCTTCTTTCTTTCTTTCTCTTTCTTTCTTTTTCTTTCTTTCTTTTCTTTTCTTTCTTTTTTTGGGGGGGCTTTGCCCATTATTCTTCTATCTTTGGGGAGCTATTAACATGCTATCAAATCATGTCACTTATTTCTTTCACGGGCTTTTCCTATGACAAGATAAATGTAATCTGACCCGAGATCTTTATTCTGGTATGAGTGCTTTATCAGTCTCTGGGCCTTTGTTCAAACATAAACTGTGAGCATTTAAGGTCCTCTCTCAATACTCTTAAAAGGCATTTTGATGAAATGGTTTCCATCACAGGATCTATCCCCACTGCCAGGTGGGAGTTAGGTTCATCCTTTGGTAATCATGCAGCATGAGGTGTAATATTTGATAAGGCCAAGGAAGAGTCTTCTCTGTCGTAAATTATTGCAAAAGGCTTAAGTTAAATTTCTCACTGTTATTAGGAATTGTAAGGACATTTATTTATCTTTAGGAAAAAAATACCCCGAAAGCCTATATGGTTGATTCTGTTGTCATTTCTTTATACTTGATTCTCATTCATATAAAATTATCAGGAAGTTCCATTCTGGCTCGTGAACTTGGTTAGCTAAATTATTAATGAGATAACTAAGTGAATTATTGGACATCTACATAGTGAATATTACATATCTAATAAATATTTATCAGTACTATTAATAACATGAAATTATGTTCGTTATTAAATGACAAAGCAGGATATACAATTGTAGGTTCATTTTGATAGCCATTACGTAAATTAAAATGTTTTTAAAACATTGAAAGGATATACCTGAAACTAATATAACACTGTGTGTTAACTATACTGGAATTAAAATGTTAAAAAAGGCAAAAAAACACTGAAAGGAAATACACCAAAGTATTAACGTCCTCGAGAGTATCCATGATTGTTTTCTTTGTTTGTCAGTAATTTCGAAGTGTTCTGCAGAAGCATTATTCATTGATTCGAAGATGCCTCCTTTCACATGTTAACAGCTCAGGGATTGGGATACACCTTACAATCGCTCTCCACCAGGTAGCACTGAGGATGCAATTATCATGGTCTGTGCACGAATATCCAAACTGTAGAATGACTGCTTGAAGTTTGGAAGACTATTCCAGAGTTGAGAACACTCATTTAAGCAATGCTGCATCGATAACACCCTTGTTCTCACAGAGGACGGTATCGTGTGGAAAACACAAACTTTGATGATCTTTTGTCAAAAATCATTTAAAGGAATTGCACTATAAGCCCAAGAAGTTTTAGTCATACCTTAACCAATTTATTTTGCTTATTATGTTTCTTTGGGCCTTCCTATGTATGCCCAAGGGGGATATATGATGTTTTTTTTATTTCTGCAAAAATAAGCCTAGAAGAATCTTTTTTAAAAAAAGTCTTGTTATTACTATTATCTTTAAAGATTTTATTTATTTGAGAGAGTGAGTGAGAGAGCGAGAGCACAAGTGAGGGGAAGGGCAGAGGGAGAGGGAGAAGCAGACTCCCCGCTGAGCAGGGAGCCTGAAGGGGAGTGGGGGAGACTCGATCCCAGGATCCTGGGACTGGACCATGACCTGAGCCAAAGGCAGATGCTTAACCAACTGAGTCACCCCGGAGCCCCCCAAAAAGTCTTTTTAAAAAAGAAAGTTTTTAAGTGATAATAAAATTGGGAAATAGTATATTTGAAAGCATATTTTCTTTCTTAGTGGTGGCTACACTGCATACAATCTATGACATCTTACATCAGGTGGCCTGTTACAGACATTCCAAAAAACAGTGGTTTAAATGAAATACAAATTTGTTTCTCTGTAGGTAACTATCTGTAGTGATCTAGGGTCATGGTGTAGGGCCGATACAGTCATTGTGTGACAAGGTCATCTAGAGATTTGGGCTCTTTCAATTTTGCTACTCCTCCATCGCTAGGGTGTTCCTTTCATCTACGTGGCTCATTCTCACACTCATGTGCCAGAGAGCAGAAAAAAGGAAGGTGAGCAAGGAAGTATGCCCCCTCCTACATAGCAAAGAGGTAGCCCCAGGGACAGCGGACTGACCTAGGCACATGGACCCACCAAGCTAGCTGCAAGGGAGGCTCAGAAGGTTGTCTTTATTCTATATTAAGGATCAGCAAACATTTTTCTGTAAAGGGCCTGGTAGTAAATATTTTAACCACATGACATCTCCATTGCATTTTCTTCCTCCCCCTCCTCTCCCTTCCTGCTTCTTCTTCTTCCTCCCCTTCCTCCTCCTCCTCCTCTTCTTCTTCTCAACCATTCCTTTGGGATGGTTAATTTTACAGGTCAACTGGACTGACTGGGTTAAGTGATGCCCAGATAGCTGGGGAAACATTACTTCTGGGCATGTCTGTGAAGGTGTTTGTAAAAGACATTAGCATTTGATTCAGTAGACTGAGTAAAGAAGACCTGGGTGAGCATCATCCAAACTTAGTGGCCCAAATGGAAAAAGACAAAGGAAGAGCAAATTCTTTCTCTCCCTTCTTGAGCTGGAACTCCATATTTTCCTGTCCTCAAACATCAGAGCTCCTGGTTCTTAGCCCTTTGAACTCAGACTGCATTCTGCTCTCAGCTTTGCCGGTTTCCAGGTTGCAGGTGGTGGATGCTGGGGCTTCTCAGCCTCCATAATCATGTGAGCCAACTCGTATATATATATATATATATATATATATATATATATATGCTTCTCTGGAGAATCCCAACTAATACACACTCGCAACTATAAAAACATTCTTAGTTTGTAGGCCATATGAAAACAAACAGGCTGAATTTGGCCTATGCCAACCCCAGTTCCAGATAGTCGTGTGCATTGCAGCAAATCTAGAGTTCCATCACTGCAGAGTGTTGAGAGAGGGGCAGGGCATGAAAATCGATTGAAGAATAACTAGCTCTCTACCATATGACCCAGTAATTGCACTACTGGGTATTTACCACAAAGATACAAGTGTAGTGATCCGAAGGGGTACGTGCACCCTGGTATTTATAGAAGTAATGTCCACAATAGCCAAACTATGGAAAGAGCCAAGATGTCCATCAACAGATGAATGGATAAAGGAGATGTGGTATATATATACAATGGAATATTATAGAGCCATCAAAACGAATGAAATCTTGCCATTTGCAACAACGTGGATGGAACTGGAGGGTATTACGCTGAGCAAAATAAGTCAATCAAAGAAAGACATGTATCATATGACCTCACTGATATGAGGAATTCTTAATCTCAGGAAAAAAACCAAGGGTTGCTGGAGTGGTGGGGGATGGGAAGCATGGGGTGGCCAGGTGATAGACATTGGGGAGGGTATGTGCTATGGTGAGCACTGTGAATTGTGTAAGACTGTTGAATCACAGACCTATACCTCTGCAACAAGTAATACAGTATATGTTAAAAAAAAAAAGAAGAAAATGGTAGGAAGGGAAAAATGAAGGGGCGGAAATCGGAGGGGGAGATGAACCATGAGAGACTATGGACTCTGAGAAACAAACTGAGGGTTCTGGGGGGCCATGGGTTAGCCTGGTGTTGGGTATTAAAGAGGGCATGTATTGAATGGAGCACAGGGTGTTATACGCAAAAAATGTATCATGGAACACTACATCAAAAACTAATGATGTAATGTATGGTGATTAACATAATAAAATTAAAAAAAAGAATAACTAGCTCTCTCTGTCTTAGCATGTTTCCATGTTACGATGTTTGTAAAAATTTAAGACTACCATTTATTTGAAATAATAAGGGAGCTGCTCATCACATCCATTTAAAAGGCAAATACAAAGTTTATTGAATATTTTTAAAGCCCTAAATACAAAAATTACACATGGAAGGAAACCTGGAAGAAAATTAACTAAAAACATTAATATTAACTCTCTTTGGTTGATTTGCTTCTGTGTTATTTCATATAATTTATCTTCCTATTTGTCTGAATTGTAACAATTTTATTATAATGAGCACATATGACCATTTAAATGCAAATTTTTATAGAATAAAAAAGTCAGTCATTTAGACTATCCCTTTGTTCATATATAAGAATAAATCCATAGTTTTCATCTAATGTGATTCATGTCATAGTGATGTATTTAAAATGTAATATCTGTTAAAATTTCAGAGCTGGAAGGCACCTTAAAGTCATCTGGTTCAACTCCTATATAAAATTTTGTTTTAAGTTTTCAACAGTTTAGTACTAGAAAAAGATGACTTTTGTTCTTTAGTTATTACGTGCAGAAATCAGATGTAATTTCTCATCACGGGATTGAAGGCAAAATGCTCAATAACGAAGAAAAGAATATTCTACTCCGTGGCTCTCAACAAAAACCCACTCCAAGCTTTGTGGGGGACATGGAGAGGGGACAGCTTAAATTGGCATGGAATTGGAGAGAACTGCCGACACCTGATTGGCAGGAATCTGGAGGCTGCAACTCCTCCCATTCAGGGAGAGTCCTGCCTCACCAGGAGAGGTCGTATGTTTCATGTGACTTTCATGTAGGTGAAAACCCATTGATAGCTATCTGAGCTTAGAACTTAACTGGGAGTTACATGAAAACCAAATTACGTTTTTGCATAATTTTATACACTAAATTTTCTAGAACAGCAATTACCATATTTATTTTGGAACTTTGCCAAGAATTGGTCACCATTTTAGAAAATCCTATCACTGATAGAAGCACTGCACCTATTAATTGCATCACAAATACAATACCCCAGAATCCACTACATTTGTAGCTATCACATTCATGGTGGGCTTGCATAGGGGGGCAAACCACTGATCTCATTATCTTTTCTGGTATAGTCATGCCCAAACATTTACCTATGAAATGCATATCATTTACATTATTATCTTTTCACTTATTTTGATCGTCTGATCTAATGTAGGAAACCTATGTATATACTGGGAGTGGTTTTAGATAAGCTTATGGGTCCCTAATTGAAATCCTCACAAAATCATAAGATTACTTGGCAAGGTGAGCTCACAGCGAACTGATTTTTATTTCTGTGGAATTTTATTCCTACTAGGTTTTTCTGATTCAGTTACGCTACCGCTTTCAACTGGGATTGTCTGAGCTGGAAGATCCAAGATGGCGTCACTCACCTGACTGACAGGTGGTGCTTCCTGTAGGCGGGAGGGCTTTGGTTTTCTCCACAGTGCTGCTGGTCCTCCTCCACATTAGAGTGACTTCATCACATGTCTCAGGGGAGTGTTCCAAAGGAAGGAAGGCAGAAACTGCAGGGTCTCTTGCGACATATAACCCAGGACTCATACAACATCACTTCTGCCACATTTTTCTGGACAAAGCTAACAGGCTACCCCAGATGCAAAGGGTGGAGGGTGGGGGGGAAGTGGATAAAAAGACTTTTCACTTCTGTAAAGGAGGAATGGCTATATCACTATCCAGAGGCAGATGCACACTAGGATGGCTCAACTGTGTAGCAATTCAACAACCTATTCAGCAGACGGCTTCTTCTATGCTGCCCTCCATGGCCTTGCAGTTTATTCAATAAACTATCACCTTAATAAAAAAACAACAACAAAACAAAAACAAAACAAAACAAAAAACCCATTCTATTCAAATAAATTTTCTTGCATCTAACTCTTCTTATTGGTCCTTGGCCTTCAATCAAAACCATATAAAATAAGGGGCGCCTGGGTCACTCAGTCAAGCAACTGACTCTTGGTTTCGGCTCAGGTCATGATCTCAGGGTTGTGAGATTGAGCCCCAAGAGGGCTCTGTGCTGGGCATGGAGTCTGCTTAAGATTCTCTCTCTCTCTCTCTCTCCCCCTCTCCTTCTACCCCTCCCCCTCCCTCTTTTAAAAAAAATATAAAATAAGGCATATCTCTTTTTCAAATAACATCTTTTCAACGGTTTGAAGAGAGACGTAATATGTCTTCTAGGTCTTCTCTTACTTCATTCTTTTTGCCATTGCTCGACCTGACTTTTTGACTTTATTCTAGAATTATGGAATAAACCAGAGGAAATATTTCTACTTTTCATTGAGGTCTGAATACTTTCAGTAAAGAATGTCAAGTGTACAACTCAGTGAAGGGTTACATCTATTTATATTTATTCAACCATCCCCCAGATCAAGATATAAAACATTTCCAGTACGCTAGAGGCTCTCGCATGCTCTCCCAAGCCAGTCCTCCACTCCCAACAGTGCCAACCATGATTCTGATACCTTCCATCATGAGTGGCTTTGTCTGTTCTTGAACTTCATATAAACAAAATCATACTGTATTTATTCTTTTGTGCCTGACACATGGAACTCAATATAATGTCTACAAGCATCATCCATGCTGTGGGTAGCAGTAATTCAGTCCGTGATATTGCTAGGTCGAATTTTATATTCTCTGAATACATCCCAATTTATTCATCCATTCCTGTTAATGGATCCTGGGTTGTTTCCAGTCTTAGACTTCCATAAACAAAGTTGCTGGAAATGTTGCTGTATGTGTTTTTTAGTAGCCATGTACATTCATTTCTCTTGAGTACATTGTCAGGAGCCTTTAGAAAATACTGCCAGTTTCACAAAAAGGTTACCAATCTAAACTCCCACCAGCAGTGGACAAAATCGAGAGCCCAGAAATAAACCCACACAAAAGTGGTCAATTATTTTTGACAAAGGAGCCAAGAAAATACAATGGGGGAAGGATAATCTCTTCAAAAAGAGAAAACTGGACACCCACACGTAAAAGAATGAAACTAGACCACTGTCTCAGACCACACACAAATGGATTAAAGACTGGAATGTAAGACATGAAAACATAAAACACCTAGAAGAAAATGCAGGTGGTAAGCTCCTTGACTCAGTCTTGCTATTGAACCTTTGGATCTGACTCCAAAAGCAGGGATGACAAAAGCAAAAGTAAACTATTGAGATTATATAAAATTAAAAGCTTCTGCACAGCAAAGAAAACCATCAAGAAAAGGAAGAGGCAACCTACTGAATGGAAGAAAATATCTGCAAACCATATATCCAATAAAAGGTTAATAACTAAAATATATAAAGAAGCAAACAACTAAATAGGAAAACAAATAAACAATGTAATTAAAAAATGGGCAGAGGATCTAAATAGACATTTTTGCAAAGCAGACATCCAGATGGCCCACAGGCACATGAAAAGATGCTCAACATCACTCATCATCAGGAAAATGCAAATCAAAATCACAATGAGACATCACTTCATACTTGTCAGAATGGCTAAAATCAAAAAGACAAGAAATAACAAGTGTTGGCGAGGATGTGGAGAAAGAAGAACCCCAACGCATTGCTGGTGGGAAAGTAAACTGGTGCAGCCACTGTGGAAAACAGTATAAAAGTTCCTCAAAAGACTAACAATAGGACTGCCTCATGATGCAGCAATTCCACTTCTGGGTATTTATTTAAATAAAATAGAAACACTAATTTGAAAAGATATATGCCCTCTGTGTGCATTGCAGCATTATGTACAAATACCAAGACATGGAAACAATGTGTTTATCCGTAGATGAATGGGTAAAGGAGATGTTGTGTGGATAGAGAGATGATAGATAGATAGATGATAGATGATAGATAGATAGAATATTACTCCACTATAAAAAAGAAGGAAATCTTGCCATCATGACAACATGGATGGACCTAGAGGGTATTATGTTAAGTGAAATAAGTCAGAGAAAGACAAACATGGTATGATTCCACTTATATGTGGAATCTAAAAAACAAACAAATGAAAAAAGGAAACAAAACGAACAAAAAACCAAAACTCATAGAGAACAGATTGGTGATTATCAGAAGGGAAGGGGTTTGTGGGTGGGTGAAATGGGTGATTGAGGTCACTTGTATGGTGATGGATGGTAACTAGACTTATTGCGGTAATCAGTATGTAGTGTTTACAAATACTGAATTATTATGTAATTATTATGTATACACCTGAAACTAATATAGTGTTATGTTCCAATTTTATCTCAATACAAAAAAAGTGTTCTCAAATGGCTTAAAGAAATGTTTGTGAAGCACATAGAAGTAGTAGAAGCTATGTCACATGTTAAATTAATGATCAGGGAGTATAATTCCAAATTTTTCTGTTGGCCCCTTATCTGCAGTTGTATCCTTAGATGTTCAATAGGAATGTTCATGACCTATCTCATTTGGCCATGATAAAGAAAAAACTAAAACTATGTACTCTAAAATCACAAGATGGATATAAATTATTATCTGATTAAAAATGAATGACTTTCAGCCAGGTTGCTTTCCCTGTGCTGACATCTGATGTTTCTGAAACTAGCTTGGAGGAGCCTTCTGGTACCTTAAAAACACCCCAGCAATCTAACTCAAAAGTGTGAAGTTGCAAAACCTATTATTTTAAGAGCATGATCCTAATATAGTGCAAAACCTTACGTTTCCTTTTCTGTGACACAGCTGTTATCTTAGCTTTGGCCAATTTAGTCTATGACTACTTCAATTCCAGCTGAGCAAAAGAAACTGTAGTTCATTAAAATCTATTTCTCAATTCAAACAACTGCCAACCATACAAGCCGTCCCAGCAATTAAGGAAAATGTAAAGTGATCCCCCACGGAGAGGCATGAAGTCAAGACAGAAGCTAGGCCAACAAATCATTTTCTCCTTACAGCTTCCCAGAAAAGCTTTGGCAGGGGATATGACCAGACCATGAACTAGAATAAATAGATGAAGGTTTGTTTGTATCATGCCTCTATATATTCACCATACGAAAGGATTCTTTTTGTTTTTCCAGACTCTACTAGATTCTGGATTCTGTCCAGATTCCATATACTTCCAATAATTCTGCTGCAATCAAGTTTTATATTATCAAGAAATCTGGAGACTGTTAAGAATGATCACAACATTGGGTAGATCAAGTCCATGGTGCTTTACTTCCAAATTCCCTTAATTATAAATGCAAATAACTCTCAAGCAGCTACAATTCTACTTCACAATGCATTCTTATAACTGGACTACAAATTTCTTTTCACTCGAAGTAATTCCTTTTTGTCTTTCAGCATAAGGAAATAGGAATTCTGCACACAGTTTTTTTCAGTGTTTGTTTTAAAACTCATTTATTCCATGTTTTCTTGAAAAACAAAATTATTTTATTAAACATTGCACAGTTACCATCCTGATAGTCTTTTTGCGTTTTAATTTTAATACCTCTCTAGGTTGTTGGCTTGATTTGTTTTAGGGAAAAATATGAGAATTTGAATTTAGTTCACTGCTGTGAATGACTCATTTTGAAACCTTGTTTAAATCAGATATTAAGAATCAAATATAAAGTCTGACCATTCAGAAGCTGCTTGGAATCCATGAAGTCAATACAGAAATGTACAATCATGCTTGCATGAACCCCAAACAATTTACCAGCTACTCCATCTGTCCCAAACCCCACAATGTCTCATCACTTCTTCCCTTTATCCTTCCTTACCTCCCCTTTTTCCTGTCTCAGGACACACAGACACCCTTTCACACTCCTCTGTTCTTTGAAAATCAACCCAGTAAGAAAATTGAATGCAAAAAATTAAGCGGTCAATTTCTTCCTTCATCCTACACCCCGTACACCATCTCTGAATATCTTTCAATTACCTACTGTGCTGAATTTCCACAAAAATAAACATGCAGACCAATGGAATAAAACACAAAGCCCCAAACAGATCCTACTCTATATGGATTTCTATGGTTTCAATAATAAAAACATCACACAGGAAAATGTGAAGTTTGTGTCCACCCAAGTACTTGTGTCCCCTGGGGAGGGAGTTTGGGAAATCTATAATCACAAGACACAATGGAGAGGAAAAGAAATTGCAATTAAAACTAATAGACAAAAGATAAGTATCTCTACCAGATAAACAGCTCTTTCAGATGTATCAAGAAAACATCACGAATCCCACAGACACAAAAATGTGCATCTTAGGAATCAACATTAAGACAGTTCTGAAGTACCACTGTATGCCTATTAAATTAGTTTCAGAAAACATTTTATAAATGTTGGTGAGGCCAGAATAAAAGGGTAATGTTAGTAGTGCTGAATAATATTCCAGAAGTACATACTTCTGGAAAAGTAACATGATAAAAAACTGCGTCCAGAATTATTAAAACGTTCATGCCATTGAACCCAGTAATGCAGCTGATCAATATTTATTCTAAAGAAAGAGTTCAATAGAAGCAAAAAGTATCTGCTGAAATGTGTTCACTTCAGAATTATTTTTACAATAACACAATCATATAATTATAAGAAAACAGTGTAACAGATGAAAATATTACCTGCTAGAAGTTGCTCACTTCAGCCTCACTTAAAGTGGTGGAAAAGGAAAAGCCTAGAGTCAGATTAATATCCAGAAAGGGTAAAAGATGTAAGTAATCAGTTCCATGAAGTCCGATATCACTATTTTAAATGATAATAATAATTGCTATGCATAGATCTAAAAATGAGATCGGGAAAAAATTTTGTGATTACAAATATATGAAATCATAGAGTGGACTTATGGGCTGTTTCTTCCCAGTTTTCTTTGATTTTTAAAAAATATGTTTTAAAAAATAAATGGGGACCTTTTGTATATAGGTCCATAGGAACCTTACAGTGAAAGCAAATTTTCCTTTGAGAAATAAGAAAGTTCCTCACCAACTTGTTTCCTCTTCTCTTTGGGCACCAGCGTCCTTCACAATTTGCTCTATGGGACTAATGGAACACCAGTCACTGCCACATCTGGGCCATAAAAACGTCCCACATGTGACTCTGTGTGTCTCCGTGGCCCCACGAGCTCGACAGAGACAGACAGGGACAGGCACCTGGGAAAGCCGTATGTGATACATGGAACAGTGAGCTAGGGGGAGCCCGGGTCCCCGAGTCACTGCTGGCTGCGAGTAGCACACCAATCCATTTTTGGCTTGACAGTAAACTGCGGACACTTTGAATATATTGGTTAGAGTAGCCGCCTTTACTACCTCCTGACTTTCAGTGTGAGGATTTCTCATTAGTTTTAGCAAAGAATTCGCCGGGAAGTTGGAGCTCGGTCAGGCCAAACTTCCAAGGTAGAACTTTGTAGGTCCCCTGCAGATAATCCTGATGCTAGTCTCTCTCCTTCAATGAAAACTGTTCCGTTTTCTCATCTGTCATCACTCTTCTTCCTGTTTAGGTTTTTTTCCCCCCCTCATCAAAAACTCATAATTTTGGTGTCAAATTAACATGTCAACATTTGAAAATATCCTACCCAATATCCTAAGGAAGAAGGAGCATCAGTGGTTGACCACTCTGTGGCTAATGAGAGCAGGTGGGTGCTCAGCAGACATAGGGGAGTTTTCTAGCACGAAGCTCAAGCCAAGGAAGGGGATGTCTGAGAGCTTAAGGCCATGGGATGCATTCACATGCCAAATTTAGTCACTGTACCTCTTATGGTTCAAAGAGTCAATGTGATTACCATCAATCAGTTAGTAGGTCAGATGAGAGATTACTGTCCCTGCTCCAAAGTTCGGGAATTTCTTTAGGGACCTTGTAATGGTAGTTCAAGGCTGCTTGCCCTCAGACAGTGGGAGGGCCTTACAGAGCAGGCAAGATGATTTAAGGGCCTTCATGGGGCTCCTGGGTGGCTCAGTCCATTAAGCGACTGACTCTTGATTTTGGCTCAGGTCATGGTCTCAGGGTCGGGAGATCAAGCCCCACATCTGGCTCTGTGCCGCATGGAGGGTCTTCTTGGGATGCTCCCTCTCCCTCCACCCCTCCCCTGACTCACACACACACTCTTTCTCTCTAAAATAAAAAAAAAAATTAAAAAGATGCCTTAAGTGTCTTTACACAGGAGTAAAAAATAAAAAATATAAACTCAAGCAGGAAAAAAATGTTTTTTAATTTTAAAATTCACAAATTGTACCACGATACTTTACCTGATACAAATAAAACAGAGGTTATAACTTCCCATCTATGATTAACTTTTCAATTCAATTAATCTAATCCCAGTTGGTGTGTGATTAGAGCCCAAATCTTGTTTATTCTTAAACTTAACCTACAATACTTGAGAGCTTTTTTGAAAAAAAAAATGTTATTAATCAGCACCAGAATTAAAAGTAAACTTCCATATGGCAACATATCAGCACTGACCAGCCCTCTCCTCCCTACAAATGCCCATTCTATCACGATGCGCCCCTATGGGAGTGACCAGCAAACATCTGTTCTCGGTCTCTTTCCTAACCCCGGCTCCCCTGTATCTCCATCCTCATCTTTCATCACCTCTCAGAAGATGGCTTGTGTAGGAGCCATGCAGAACTCCTCCAAGTCTCCTACCCCAAACTCCTCCAGAACTGCCTGCCTTTGCCACTGAAGTGAAGTCTATACCATCCTTCAAGACTCAGAGCCAACCTGGCCTCCTCTGTGGGTTCTCCCCTGGATTAGTTGTTACTCTTCTGTGCTCTGCTCACAAAGCACTCGGCACACGCATTTGTTTTTTTAAGATTTTATTTTTAAGTAATCTCTACAACCAACGTGGGGCTTGAACCCACAACCCCGAGATCAAGAGTCACTCGCACCACGGACTGAGCCAGCCAGGCGCCCCTTGGGACACCCATTTTTAATTGCAGTTTTACTTGTCTTTTTTTTTTTTTTTTTTTTTAACAGATGGTAAGCCCCTTAAGGGCAGAAACAACTTTTCATCTTTCCGTGCCTTGAGCACAGTGCTGGCATATAGATCGTTGTTTGATAAATTTGTCATATGATTGAGTGAATTCTGTAGCTTAGAACCGTTTTAAAAAAATAATGCCAAGGGGCGCCTGGGTGGCTCAGTCGGTTAAGCGTCTGCCTTCAGCTCAGGTCATGATCCTGGGGTCCTGGGATCCAGCTCCATGTCAGGCTCCCTGCTCAGTGGGGAGCCTGCTTCTCCTTCTCCCTCTGCCCCTCCCCCCTGCTCATGCTCTCTCTCTCTCTAATAAATAAATAAAATTTTTAAAAAATGATGCCAAGATCACTTGTTAACTTAACCCCCCACCACAAAGTTTTTTAGTTTGTTAGCCTGCTGTCCAGTGGCATGGTTACTAAGCTGTTGTAGTGATGAGGCTTTTTTTGCCAGTTATAACTTAGAAACAGTTTACCAGGTCTTCCTAACAAGCTGCTCCTCTCTACACATCAGATGCTATGTTGTAGCTAAGTGCCGATAAAAGGAGCGCCAAGTATGCACTTACGGAATCCAGTCTTATGAACTGAACTCATTCATGCACTCCTTCAATAAATATTTCAGTGCCTACTCTGCCCCACGCTGTTCTAGGTGTTGGAAATGCAGCAATGAAAGAAAGCGAAAAGACTAATAAGTCTTCCCTCCTCGAGTTTGCATTCTATAGAGACACGAACTATCTAGATATGTATTTTGCTAAGTGTTATGAAAAATTAAGTTGGAGTATAGTGGATATAGAGTGCAGTGGAGGGAGGAGGGTTGCTATTTCACAGGGGAGTCGGGGAAGGCTTCTCTGATAAAGTGACATTATGAGCAAACCCTGAAGGGAATGGAAGGGCTCATGGCAAGCGCAAAGGCCCTGAGGCAGGAGCATGGATGGCATTCTCCATCATGGTGTCAAGTGTGGCTGAAGCCGAGTAGCAAAAAAATGAGGTAGAAGGTGATTGTGGCTGTTGGGGGAGAGGTAACAGATTATGCAGAGCTTCTAGGCTGGAGTTCGAACTTTGGCTTTTACTCTGAGCAAAGTGGGGAATTACTGGAAGGTTTTGAGAAGCAGAATGACAGGATTTTACTTTCGGTGTTTTTTTTTTTTTTTCCTCAAATTTTTGATTTAAATTCTAGTTAGTTAACATATATAGTAATATTGGTTTCAGGTATAGAATTTGATTTTACTTTTGTTTTAGAGAGAACTCTGCCTGCCATGTTAAGAACAGCCTGAAGAGAGCCAGACACAATGATGCCGGCACAAAGAACATGGTGACAAGACCCAGAATGGTACCCTCAGCGGAGATACGAAATGTTTGTATTCTGGATCTATTTTGAAGGTCAAGCCAACAAATTGTGAATTATGAGAGGAAGCGATCCATCAGCGATGACTGCAAGGTGAGAGGAACAGTAGAATAGACTGGTGATATGTAGGATTCCATTAACATGTATCTTTGGTGGAAATCTAGACCGTGTCTTCTGTATTTTCTTTTTCTGTTTGATGATAAGGTCGTATTTATAACATATATGCTTCCCAATTCTGAGGATTATTTGAGATGTACCTTTTCCTCCTCCACTGTCCCCCCCAGCCAGCAACTCTAAAGCTTCCTTTTCAACAACATCTCAGATGTCTCGTCCGCCTTTACTCTTTCCCTCCTGTTCTTTCAGTTTTGGCTCTCAGGACTCATTGCTTGCTAGAAGGCAGCCCCTTCCTAATTGGTTTCCAGCCTTCGATACTCCACTCTTGCAGTCTCTCCCATTATGAAGAAAGCACAGATGGAATCATCCCCACCACGTTAAAAAAAAAATCTCCGATGGCCTCTGCCTGCTTACTACAGACAGGCCTGTCCTCTGAGCAAGAATCCACATGATACGCTTTTCCAGCCTGGCATCGTCCTGCATGGCCCAGGATGTGCCCCTTGTTTCTGTTGTAAGGCTCCTGGTCTTAGTCACATCAGTTTGTGCTAACTTCTAACTGTGTGCGTTGGAATGTTTCCAACCCTTTTAATATCCATTATTCCAACAGCTTCAAGCTGCAACCAGTAAGAACTAATCTTTTCCTCTCCTACATATTCACACCCCTTTGGGCCCCTGCTTAGCACTCTGTATTGGTGATTTATGTGTGTTTCTCTATCTCCTTTTGGATAGTGGCCAACCGTATGAGAATGCAGAGTTCATTTTATGAACCACATCGTTCCAGTTCTCTGCAAAGTACTGCTCAAAATAGATCCACCATAAATATTCGTAGTAGGTTTAAATAGCAAATTGCTACGGCAGTGAGAACAGTCCTAATATTAAGAAAACATTTGCAGAATTTTTGGTTGGTCCCCACCCACACATAAGCGCTACACACAATTATTCTACAAATGCATTTTCTTTTATAGTATATTATTTATTATCATAGTGTGTTTAGAGCGAAACCCCCAACACAATATAAGTATTTAAAAGGTCATATTCAGGAGTCTCAATAAATATAATCCTCTCTGGAGTAATATTTAGAAAACACTGTAAAATAAATGAGATGTTCTGGTCCTCGGAGGCCAAGTAGGTTTTCATTTTTGTATGCCAATAAAAAAAATTGATTTTTATTTTTCTTTGCTGAAAAAAAAGTCTTTAAAACACACTAGGCGAACTGCTTATGTGTTGCAGAAAGCCAGATGTCTGAGGGCACTGCAATACAGAATTAGCACGGTGTGTCTCATAACTTAAGGATATCTTAAAGGAAAAGTGATGAACACTGTGATTCGGCAAGTTGAGGCTAGAGGGTTCTGTTCTGCGCCCTATCCAGAGCGCCTCTGGAGGCCGCCTCACCACTGCGCATTAACATTATTGCCATAAATGCTTTTTCTACGAGTTCGCCGCCCCAGAGCTGCACTTCACTCCCCGGTATTAAGCTATTAGTATAAACATATGTTTCTTCACTAGATTATAAATTCCTTGAAGGTTATTTTATCTAAAGTTATTGCTGTTTATGAATGTGTTTTCTCCACCAGACTTGAAGTTCCTGGAGGGCAGGAACTGTCCCTCTATTTAGATTCCACCTGCTCTCACCATAGAACTTTGCACCTAGCATTCACTCAACTGATGTTAAATTCACCTTATCTCTTGACTACCATTCTGTTTGACTTCTTCTCTTTGCTAAAGGACACTACAACCTATCCCTAATTGAGAAGCTTGTATTACTCATAATAAAGGTTCAGAGGCTGTAACAGAAAGGCAGACTGTTAAAACAGTCCAGGTGGAAGCTTCCCAAGACTTACCTACTCCTCCCATCTAGCGGACTCTGGGCTACTGGCTACTGTGTGTGGTTGCACAGGATATACACTGCACCACTCTGGGGGCCGATTTACACTGCCATCCCTGGGAATGGTGCCTGCTGGGCTAGTGCACCGTACGACTGCATGGCTGTATTCAGCAGCCCTGTGGCTGCTACATGGTGGTAGAGATCAATGTTCCTTTTTCGTATTGCTCCACTGTTCCTGGGAGTTCTAAGATCCATCACGTTCCCAGATCCACCACCACAGCTGCATTCCAGTAACAGCGTGCTTACTGGAAGATGCACCTGTCACTTCTTCTACTCACATTCCATGCTAGAACACAGTCATGCAGCCATGCTTAGCTGCAAGGGAGCCTGCAAACTACCTTTACGCTCAGTGCCAAGTTGTAACTCAAGGGTTCAATTACTATAAATGTGGAGAGCAGATCTGGGGGGACAACCATAAGTCTCTACTACAAACCAAAATGCTACCTTTCATTTTGTCCCTCGCATTTCTATTTCTGTAATATTTGTTATGGCTATCGCTTCTCCTTTATTCCTGAGAACCAGGAATAGTTTCTATGTTGCCTAAATTTCTGCAATGTTATCTGTGACTAATGACATTTTTTTTCTTTCTTCCTCACCCTTATACTCTCCTCACCTCCCCCTTATTCTGTTAATCAGGACTTCTAGAACAAGGCTGAACCGAAAATGGAATAATAAACACACTTGTCTTGTTATAAGAAGGGAAAAGAATGCACTAGATCATCCTTTAGGTATGATGTCTGGTGTAGGCTCTTTGTAGATACTAGTTACTGGATTAAGGAAATCCCTTTTATTCTCAGTTGGAAGGGACAGGGCATCTACAAGCAAGAACTTTTGAGAGAATACCTTTGAGACCTCCAGCACTGCCTTCCTATCCCCCCTGAGGCTTCTTCAGATGCTTGCAGATTCACTATACCCCTGCTTGGACCCCTCTATTCAGCAAACTCTACTTTCCATCACCACAGTGTAACGATGTTCTATCTTCCCCAGCCATAACAATGCTCATGTTGTTTCATTCAGTCATATAGTCTGTTTTATTTTACAAAAAAAAAAAAAAAATTTTAGAAGATATATAAGCAGCAAACACTAAACTGACAAAGTAGAAATAGATGGCAATGAACTTCATGGAAAATACAGCAAGTGTAAAAAAATCCTCATGAAAGCATAGTTCACATGTAAATTTATGCAACTCATATCCTATAGTATTTCTAAATTTGACCTGCAAATTTTTCTGATATTCTTTATAAGTTTTGCACTGAGTATAAAAAACAATCATATCAATTCCTCACAGGAACTAAAGATTTCCTAACACTAGGATTTGAAAAAAAAATTTAATACTCTTCGCATATGTAGAGGATATTATGCACAAACACTGAAAGAAATGCAGGAGCAGACTGCCTGCAACTGTTGTAGTTTCCCTCAAGGTGAGCAGAGGGCATTATTCCAAAGCAAAACTCACTAAACACAATTTTTCAAGCACCCAAACATTCTGCTCTAAGTAACCTGTGACTACTGCTCTTTCCTGATCCTCGAGGGGTGGAGCATTCACATTTGTTTGGAGTTAGGATCTTCTGTCAAGTCATTCGGTAATTCTCCCAGCTAGGACTTTTTTTTTTTTTTAATATGGGTTGTGCAGTGGGCTTTTTAGTTATAATTAATTTGGGGCAAAAGCTTATTCCTGTGACTGATGGAAGATGAACAGACATGGTTTGTCCCTCTCCCCGTCGAAAGGTGACTTTATTCCCCCTCCCTGTGAGTCTTGGCTGGCTCTGGGTCTGCCTGAACAACAGAATGTGTTGTAAGTGGTGCTGGGCTGGTTTGGGGGTCTCACTTTATAGGGACAGCCTCCCTCCCCTTCCTTCCCCTGGGGACACAGGCTCTCAGAATCCCCCTACCCTGGAGAAGCCACACCATATAGAAAGTCGGTGCAGAGGAAAGCTAAGAAAGAGCCATAGCTCAGCTCCCAGGAGGCAACGTCAAAGCTCAGTCACATGTGGGAGTCCTTGGGGATGTTCTAGCCTAGTTGAGTCCCCAGCTGACTATAGCCTTAACTGGTATCACCTGGAGCAAAAAAAAAAGGCTGCCCAGCTGAGCCCAGGCAACCAAGAGGATATGAGAGAGTCACAGGACTGTTGTATGAGCCATTACAATTTGGTGTGGTTTTTTAACTCAGTCATATGTATCATGAAAATACTTGTCACTCACATTTCACTTCACACACACAGCCCCACGTCCGCCACGGCCACTCTGAAGAATCTGTTCTGGTAAAGTTTCCTAATTTAACAAATCACTGGGAAACGTAACAGGCAGCTTCCCATTCTCACCTCTCTGAAATTCCTGCTGCATCTGAGTAAAAGAGGTTTCCTTAAAAGGATATGCGGTTAGAGGAGAAGATGGCAGAAGAGCAGGAGACGTGGAATTCGTCTGGTCCCAGGAATTCAGCTGGATAGGGATCAAACCATTCTGAACACCTACGAACTCAACAGGAGATCGAAGAAAAGAATAGCAGCAACTCTCCCAACAGAAAAGCGACAACTTTCTGGAAGGTAGGATGTGTGGAGAAGTGGCCCCTTCTGGCAAGTGATAGAGCCGTGGAGCACAAAATCAGAACTTTTAGAAGTCGGCTCTGCTGAGGGACGTCGCTCCAGTGGTGAAGCGGGGGGTGGAACCCTCGCGGGACAGTGTGGTCTCAGGACCCTCGGGGGTCACAGAAAGACCGGGGGTGCCTGAGGGCGGCAGAGCTCCCAGGTATCAGAGCGGGGAGGCCGGCTGCAGAGACGGAGCCGAGGCGTGGGCTCTCAGCTCGGGGTGGCCATAAACTGTGATCCGCGGCCCAGTCGGGCCACTGCTCCTCCAGCAGGGACCCAACAAGTGGCAGATCCGGGGACACTCCCCTTCCTCCCCCGGGAGGAGCGGCGTGGGAGCGCACCGTGGGGATCTGCTGGGTTTGGAGACTCCACACCGAGTTGGGTGCCAGAGAAAGAAATGTTCGGTCACAGGCCAGGTGAGCACGGAGTGCGGCCGGAGACCGGGGAGACGGGAGTGACTCACTGCTTTTCCCCGGGGGCTCACTGAGGAGCGGGGCCCCGAGTTCTCGGCTCCTCCGGGGTGGAGATTGGGAGGCCGCCATTTTCACTGTCATCCTCCAAACCTACACAGAAAGCTTGCAGGGAACAAAAGCTCCCGAGAGCAAACCCAAGCAGATTACTTAGCCCGGACCGGCAAGGGCGGGGCAATTCTGCCTCCAGCAAAGACATCTGAGAACTACAGCAACAGGCCCCGCCCCCAGAAGATCAGCAAGAACAGCCAGCCAAGACCAAGTTTACTGATCAGTGAGAACGGCAGAACTCCAGTGCTAGGAGAATACTGCATATAGAATCCATGGCTTTTTTACCATGATTCTTATTCTTTCAAAGTTAATTTTCTGTTTAACTGTCTCTTTTTTTGTTGTTAATTTTTCTTTTTCCCTTTTTCAACCAACATCTTATCAATCCCTTTTTAAAAAAATCTTTTTTATTTTTCATTTTTAGACTCATATTCTATCCCTTCATAGTAGTTAACCATATTTTTGGTATATATAAGTATATGAGTTGTTCTCTCTTTAAAATTTTGGGATACAGTTTCTTCTAAAAGATCAAAATATACCCTAAACCTCTAGTGTATGGTTTTGTTCTAGTCTCCTGCCAGATCACATTCTCTCCCTTTTTTTTTTTTGTAATCCTCTTCTTTCTTTTTTCAACCAACTTCTTATCTTATCAATTCCTTTTATAAAATCTTTTATAATTTTCATCTTTACAGTCATATTCCATCCCTTCATCGTAGTAACCCTTATTTTTGTACATATATAAGTTTTTCTTTCTTTAAAATTTGGGAGGCACTTTCTTCTAACAGACCAAAATCCGCCCAAAATCTAGTGTGTGGCACTGATCTATGCACCAGCCTGATCATATTTGATCATATTCTGGTTTTTTTGTTTTGTTTTGGTTGTTTGTTTTTATCTTTTTCTTTTCCCTTTTCTTTTTTCTTTCCTTCCCTTTCTATTCCCTGGTTTCAGGTCTTTTCTGATTTGTTAAGTGTATATTTTCTGGGGACCTTTTTACCCTGTTAGCATTTTGTTCTCTCATTCATCTATTCTCCTCTGGACAAAATGACAAGATGGAAAAAATCACCTCAACAAAAAGAAAAAGAGGCAGTACTGACTACCAGAGACCTAATCAATACGGACATTAGTAAGATGTCAGAAGTAAAGTTCAGAATGATGATTTTAAAGATACTAGCTGGGCTTGAAAAAAGCATGGAAGTTATTAGGGAAACCCTTTCTGGAGAAATAAAAGAACTAAAATCTAACCAAGTTGAAATCAAAAAGGCTATTAATGAGGTGCAATCAAAAATGGAGGCTCTAACTGCTAGGATAAATGAGGCAGAAGGGAGAATTAGTGATATAGAAGACCAGATGATGGAAAACAGAGAAACTGAGAAAAAGAGAGATAAACAACTACTGGATCATGAGGGCAGAATTCGAGAGATAAGTGATACCATAAGAAGAAACAACATTAGAATAATTGGGATCCCAGAAGAAGAAGAAAAAGAGAGAGGGGCAGAAGGTATATTGGAGCAAATTATAACAGAGAACTTCCCTAATGTGGGGAAGGAAACAGGCATCAAAATCCAGGAGGCACAGAGAACCCCTCTCAAAATCAATAAAAATAGGTCAACACCCTGACATCTAATAGTAAAACTTACGAGTCTCAGAGACAAAGAGAAAATCCTGAAAGCAGTACGGGAGAAGAGATCTGTAACCTACAATGGCAGAAATATTAGATTGACAACAGACTTATCCACAGAGACCTAGCAGGCCAGAAAGGACTGGCATGATATATTCAGACACTAAATGAGAAAAAAATGCAGCCAAGAACACTATATCCAGCTAGGTTGTCATTGAAAATGGAAGGAGAGATAAAAAGCTTCCAGGACAAACAAAAACTAAAGGAATTTGCAAACACGAAACCAGCCATACAAGAAATAATCAAAGGGGTCCTATAAGCAAAGAGAGAACCTAAAAATAACACAGACCAGAAAGGAACACAGACAATAGACAGTAACAGTCACCTTACAGGCAATACAAAGGCACTAAATTCATATCTTTCAATAGTTACCCTGAATATAAATGGGCTAAATGCCCCAATCAAAAGACACAGGCTATTAGATTGGATTAAAAAAACAAGACCCATAGATATGCTGTCTGCAAGAGACTCATTTTAGAACCAAAGACACCCCCAGATTGAAACTGAGGGGGTGGAAAACCATTTACCATGCTGATGGACACCAAAAGAAAGCTGGGGTGGCAATCCTTATATCAGACAAATTAGATTTTAAACCAAAGACAATAATAAGAGATGAGGAAGGACACTATATCCTACTTAAAGGGTCTATCCAACAAGAAGATCTAACAATTGTAAATATCTATGCCCCGAACATGGGAGCAGCCAATTATATAAGCCAATTAATAACAAAAGCGAAGAAACACATTGACAACAATACAATAATAGTGGGGGACTTTAACACCCCCCCTCACTGAAATGGACAGATCATCTAAACAAAACATCAACAAGGAAATAAAGACTTTAAATGACACACTGGACCAAATGGACTTCACAGATATATTCAGAACATTCCATCCCAAAGCAACAAAATACACATTCTTCTCTAGTGCCCATGGAACATTCTCCAGAACAGATCACATCCTCGGTCACAAATCAAGTCTCAACCGGTACCAAAAGATTGGGATCATTCCTTGCATATTTTCAGACCACAGTGCTTTGAAACTAGAACTCAGTCACAAGAGGAAAGTCGGAAAGAACTCAAATACATGGAGGCTAAAGAGCATCCTACTAAAGAACGAATGGGTCAACCAGGAAATTAAAGAAGAATTTAAAAAATTCATGGAAACAAGTGAAAATGAAAACACAACTGTTCAAAATCTTTGGGATGCAGCAAAGGCAGTCCTAAGAGGAAAGTATACAGCAATACAAGACTTTCTCAAGAAACAAGAAAGGTCTCAAATACACAACCTAAAGGAGCTAAAGAAAGAACAGCAAATAAAGCCTAAACCCAGCAGAAGAGAAATAATAAAGATCAGAGCAGAAGTCAATGAAATAGAAACTAAAAGAACAGTAGAACAGATCAACGAAACTAGTAGCTCATTCTTTGAAAGAATTAACAAGATTGATAAACCCCTGGCCAGACTTATCAAAAAGAGATATGACCCAAATCAACAAAATCATGAATGAAAGCGGAGAGATCACAACCAACACCAAAGAAATACAAACAATTATAAGAACATATCATGAGCAACTCTATGCCAGCAAATTAGATAACGTGGAAGAAATGGATGCATTCCTAGAGAAGTATCAACTACCAAAACTGAATCAGGAAGAAATAGAAAACCTGAACAGACCTATAACCACTAAGGAAATTGAAGCAGTCATCAAAAATCTCCCAACAAACAAAAGCCCAGGGCCAGAGGGCTTCCCAGGGGAATTCTACCAAACATTTAAAGAAGAATTAATACCTATTCTCCTGAAACTGTTCCAAAATATAGAAATGGAAGGAAAACTTCCAAACTCGTTTTCTGAGGCCACCATTACCTTGATCCCAAAACCATACAAAGATCCCATCAAAAAGGAGAATTACAGACCAATATCCTTGATGAATATGGATGCAAAAATTCTCATCAAAATACTAGCCAATAGGATCCAACAAGACATTAAAAGGATTATTCACCACGACCAAGTGAGATTTATCCCTGGGCTGCAAAGTTGGTTCAACATCCACAAATCAGTCAATGTGATACAATACATTAATAAAAGAAAGAACAAGAACCATAGGATCCTCTCAATAGATGCAGAAAAAGCATTTGACAAAGTACAGCATCCTTTCTTGATCAAAATTCTTCAGAGTATAGGGAGAGAGGGTCCATACCTCAATATCATAAAAACCATCTATGAAAAACCTACAGCGAATATCATTCTCAATGGGGAAAAGCTGAGAGCTTTTCCCCTAAGGTCAGGAACGCGGCAGGGATGTCCACTATCACCACTGCTCTTCAACACAGTATTAGAAGTCCTAGCCACAGCAATCAGACAACAAAAAGAAATAAAAGGCATCCAAATCAGCAAAGAAGAGGTCAAACCCTCACTGTTTGCAGATGATATGATACTTTATGTGGAAAACCCAAAAGACTCCACCCCAAAACTGCTAGAACTCATACAGGAATTCAGTAAAGTGGCAGGATATAAAATCAATGCACAGAAATCAGTGGCATTCCTATACACCAACAACAAGACAGAGGAGAGAGAAATTCAGGAGTCAATCCCATTTACAATTGCACCCAAAACCATAAGACACCTAGGAATAAATCTAACCAAAGAGGTAAGGGATCTGTATTCAGAAAACTATAGAATACTCATGAAAGAAATTGAGGAAGACACAAAGAAATGGAAAAACGTTCCATGCTCATGGATTGGAAGAACAAACATTGTGAAGATGTCAATGCTCCCTAGAGCAATCTACACATTCAAAGCAATCCCTATCAAAATACCATCCACTTTTTTCAAAGAAATGGAACAAATAATCCTAAAATTTGTATGAAACCAGAAAAGACCCCGAATAGCCAGAGGAAGGCTGAAAAAGAAAAGCAAAGCTGGCGGCATCACCATTCCGGACTTCCAGCTCTATTACAAAGCTGTCATCATCAAGACAGTATGGTACTGGCCCAAAAACAGACACATAGATCAATGCAACAGAATCGAGAGCCCAGAAATGGACCCTCAACTCTATGGTCAACTAATCTTTGACAAAGCAGGAAAGAATGTCCAATGGAAAAAAGACAGTCTCTTCAACTAATGGTGTTGGGAAAATTGGACACCACATGCAGAAGAATGAAACTGGACCATTTCCTTATACCACACACAAAAATTGACTCCAAATGGTTGAAAGACCTCAATGTGAGACAGGAGTCCATCAACATCCTAAAGGAGGACACAGGCAGCAACCTCTTCGACCTCAGCCACAGCAACATCTTCTTAGAAACATGGCCAAAGGCTAAGGAAGCAAGGGCAAAACTGAACTATTGGGACTTCATCAAAATAAAAAGCTTTTGCACAGCAAAAGGAACAGTCCACAAAACCAAAAGACAACCGACAGAATGGGAGAAGATATTTGCAAATGACATATCAGATAAAGGGCTAGTATCCAAAATCTATGAAGAACTTCTTAAACTCAACACACAAAGAACAAATGATCCAATCAAGAAATGGGCAGAAGACATGGACACTTTTCCAAAGAAGACATCCAAATGGCCAACAGACACATGAAAAAGTGCTCAACATCGCTCGGCCTCAGGGAAACCCAAGTCAAAACCTCAATGAGATACCACCTCACACCAGTCAGAATGGCTAAATTTAACAAGTCAGGAAACGACAGATGTTGGCGTGGATGTGGAGAAAGGGGAACCCTCTTACACTGTTGGTGGAAATGCAAGCTGGTGCAACCCCTCTGGAAAACAGTATGGAGGTTCCTCAAACAGTTGAAAATAGAGCTACCCTACGACCTAGCAACTGCACTACTGGGTATTTACCCCAAAGATACAAATGGAGTGATCCGAAGGGGTACATGCACCCTGATGTTTATAGCAGCAATGTCCACAATAGCGAAACTATGGAAAGAGCCAAGATGTGCATCGACAGATGAATGGATAAAGGAGATGTGGTATATATATACAATGGAATATTATGCAGCCATCACAAGGAATGAAATCTTGCCATTTGCAACGACATGGATGGAATTGGAGGGTGTTATGCTGAGTGAAATAAGTCAATCAGAGAAAGACATGTATCATATGACCTCACCGATATGAGGAATTCTTAATCTCAGGAAACAGAGAGTTGCTGGAGTGGTGGGGGGTGGGAGGGATGGGGTGGCTTGGTGATAGACATTGGGGAGGGTATGTGCTATGGTGAGTGCTGTGAATTGTGTAAGACTGTTGAATCACAGACCTGTACCTCTGAAACAAACAGTACATTATATTTTTTCAAAAAAGAAGAAGATAGCATGCAGGGAAGAATGAAGGGGGGGAAATAGGAGGGGGAGACGAACCATGAGAGACGATGGACTCTGAAAAACAAACTGAGGGCTCTAAAGGGGAAGGGGGTGGGGGGATGGGTTAGCCTGGTGATGGGTATTAAAGAGGGCACATTCTGCGTGGAGCACTGGGTGTTATGCACAATGAATCATGGAACACTACATCAAAAACTAATGATGTAATGTATGGTGATTAACATAACAATAATAATAATAATAAAGAATATGCGGATAATACTTGCACATGGTTCAAAGATGAGAAAGTTTAAAATTGTCACCACTAGGTGACAGTTCTATTGTCTTCTATTTGTTCCCACACCTGGCCACTTCCGCTGCGACCTCTGCCCCCAAGGGGTAAAAACTATCCTTATTTTCCATTTCCATATAGACACACAAATATATGTTTCTCCTCTTCCCACTTATTTTTTTTGAACTTTTTTTTTAATTTAAATTCAATTAGTTAACATATAGCATATTATTAGTTTCAGAGGTATAGTTCAGTGACTCCTCAGTTGTATGTAACACCCAATGCTCATTCCACCACGTGCCCCCCTTAATGCCCATCACCCACCTTTTAAACATGCATCTTTTTTTTTAAACATGCATCTTATATACACTATTCCACTCCTTGTTTTTTCTCCCATTAACAATTTACCTTGGAGATTTTTATATGTAGAGAATTCAATTTTATTTTTTTTAAGATTTATTTATTTATTTGACAGAGAGAGACACAGCGAGAGAGGGAACATACACAGGGGGAGTGGGAGAGGGAGAAGCAGGCTTCCCGCCGAGCAGGGAGCCCGATGTGGGGCTCAATCCCAGGACCCTGGGATCACGACCTGAGCCGAAGGCAGACGCTTAACGACTCAGCCACCCAGGCGCCCCTGTAAGAGAATTCAATTTTAAAATCAGATTCCTTAAAAAAAAAACTTCAACCATATTGCTGGCTCTAGATTAAAGTGCTGTTTGTTCCACTGAAGGATTTCTACACAGCCTGCAGAAAGGTAAGACATTCTACATTAGCGGTTCTCCTTCCCTCTAGATTCATAAATGGCCAAACATACCATTTCTAATTGAGGCCTGCCCCTACAAGAAGAAAAAAGTAATCAACAAGTAGGTCATAAATGGATTTTTCCTATTTTGCCTTGTAATGTAAGTGCTTGGCAATTATTTTTTATTGTAATGTAAGTGCCTGATGTTCACCTTTTGATGGTGGAGGGCTCCATTTCAAAGATCCATCTTGAATAAACATATGGCCAGCCACAGCACTAGCCAAGGAACCGGGCTACCCAACCATGGAGATCCTCTGTTAGAAAGCCCTGGGTAGCCTAGATAACCGACCACTTGAGTAACACTGCTTCTCCCTTCCTGCCCTTTAAATCCCACACTTAAGTGTTTTCAGTTCACCAATAAAGAGTGAGTCCTCAAAACCCTAGGCCCCCCACCCTTGGACCCAATGAAGGCAGAACCCCATGGTCTCTCTCTCCCTGACCTCAGTGTGTGGCCCTTGGATGTGCCGTATACCCTCCAGGACCTGTGAGTAATGAACCCTGTTTTTTCAAAGTTCCCTGATGGTTGTTGCTGAAGTGATATCTGCATTTTGACAAGAACCACAAGGCCTGGGGCACCTGGGTGGCTCAGATGGTTAAGGTCATGATCTCCAGGTCCTGGGATGGAGCCCCACATCAGCCTCCCAGCTCAGTGGGGAGCTGCTTCTTCTCCCTCTCCCTCTGCCTCTCCCCCTGCTTGTACTCTCTCTCAAATGAATAAATAAAATCTTAAAACACACACACACACACACACACACACACACACACACACACACACCCAAAGGCCTGGGTCAGCCACAATATGGGCTCTGATTGGGGAAATGTATACGTGGGGGGGGGGGGGCACCACAAGCATTCAGGGCCCAGGTGAGTGTCCCAGGCATTTCCAGCCAAAGCCATCAGGATGAATAGGCTGAGACACAAAACACACCCCCACCAAATATTTCAATTTTAGAATGAAAGTAGATTCATGCTTGTATTTGAAAAGACACGGAGACAAAAGCAGAGTGAAGAATGGGAACTTAAATTTGCAACTCCCCTAAGTGTGTGACAGGTGCAAGACTCTTCCCTTGTCCCCTAATAGTACTGTATATTCAAGCAACCTTGAAATGAAAAGTCCTCCTGACATATGCCACCGGCAGCATTCCACTTTGGTGAGAGAAACACAGGTCTTACCCGGTGAATGCTGTTAGAATAATGTGAAATTTCAGGCAGGTAAGAATAAAATTAGATTCCTACCCTGCACCACAACACTCAACATTTCAAATGAATAACAAAGTTAACACAAGCCATGAAAGAATAAGGAAGATGTACTTAAGAGTTTGAGGGGTCTAGGTCTTTCCGAGCAAAATATAAAATCGGGGGAAAGTCTGGCAGGTTTTGTGCATAAAAATTTAAATCTCCTGTAAGCCAAAAGCCATCATAAACAAAGTTAAAATAGAAACAAAGGAAAGAAACATGTATGCTAAAGGATGCACATCAATGACGCACGCATCCCTGACACATCAGGAGAAATGACTAATGATTCAACAGAACGGGGGCAAACAATATGGAAGTGCAATTTACAGGAAAAATACAAATAACCACTAAACATACGAAAATATGCACAATTTTAATACTCAGGTGCACATAAATGGGCAAAAATTAAGATTCACACTATTTCATGGAAGGATATGAGGTTACAGGTGCTCTTATACCTTGCTGTTGGGACTGAATTGATTAACAGCTTTTTGGGAACACAATTTATCAGCATCTACCAGAATTTAAAATGTGTGTTCCCCCTAACCTAACAATTTTACACCTGAGAGTCTCTTACAGGTATGTAATGTGCACAAAGGTACAATGTTCTTGGCCCTGTTGCTTAATCTCTCTGAGACTAATCCTTTATTGGTAAAATGTTTATTATAATGGTGTGTACCCCATTTGGTTATTTTTAAATGAGGTAAATTAGCCCATGGCCTGGTACAAAATAAATTTCAACAAATGTTATATACTGATACTATTACCATCATTACCATTTAATTATCATAGTTATGTTTGTGTACTTATAAATTATAAACAAGATGTACATCAATGGAGAAATACAGGATGAAAGAGCATGCACATATATGTACATACAACTCTCTAAAAGGTGCAAGCAAAATTATATAAAATATGTACAGGTTATTTGCTTTTATTTAACAGTCTGTGTGTGTGCATGTGTGTGTGCAAAGGGGAAGAGTGAATGTGTTTTATAAAGGTCTAAAAAGACACCAAGCTGTTATTAATGCCTGAAGTATTGAAACAAAGGGAAAAAGTGAAGATAAACTTATACTTTACCCTGCGTCATTCTGTAGTGATTGAAATTTGACATTTCTGAACAGCCAATATAAACTGGCGTGGTCTCTCCAAGACTAGTGAACTCGACTCATCTAAAACCATAACAACCGGACTATAGGACTTCAATTGTAACCAATTTGATCATCTAGCTTCTCAGATTAGAAATGACAGAAGATAACCTATAATCTAGATTTTGCACACCATTTAGGATGGTGAAGATTTACATCTAATTTTTCTAAATGGGTTCTTAAGATGAGCTTAAGTTTTTTTGGAAAATCATCTTATTGCTAACAATGGCAGATTAATGAGGCATTTCAGAATAAAATTATTTCATCATATTCTGATTAAGGAATTCATTTGAGAAACCTATAAAACTCTTATATTCTTAAGTTAATACCATACATACAAATTATTAATAATATGCTGACATAATGGAATCTCTAAAAGGATCTCCTGTTGTAAAGATAGTGGTCCCATGCCCTCACCCCGGGGACTCCTGTCAGTGGATCAAAGTCTCCCTGCTCCTTCCCAGGAGGCACTGTCAGGGTGATCTCACCAGAGCTTCTGCCTTATTTTAAATACTCACCATCAAAAGACATGCCCATCAGGATACCACATATATCCTAAAAGAGATCAATTTTTAGGTAGCTCCTTTCCACCATTCTATTAAAAAAATGAAACTATGCCCTTCTGTTTCCAACTCAAGAAAATTCGTTAAACATAAGTCATCTTTCGAATCGGTAAAAAAAGAAAAATATATAGGAAAAGAAAAAAATTTTTAAGATTTTATTTATTTATTTGAGAGAGTGAGTGAGAAAGAGAGAGAGAGAGCACAAGCCAGGTAGGGGCAGAGGGAGAGAGAGAAGCAGACTCCCCACTGAGCAGGGAGCCCCACACAGGGCTCGGTCCCAGGACCCCAGGATCATGACCTGAGCCAAAGGCAGACGCTTAACCTACTGAGCCACCCAGGTGCCCCTGGAAAAGAAAATTTTACCAAAACAATTCTCTGTGATATTAAATTCTACCCAAGAAACAAGCGGGTTTGGTACGACTGCAACTTCACCTGACACAATACCATTGTCAAAAAACCATTAAAAGGAAAACTGTCATTCGCACCAACATTATTTAAATTTGCCAGACTCTGCTACAGTTCAGATGCTCTCTCATTTGCAACTCAGAGTACCTCTTACCCTCTTTACAGGGGAGCACTCTGAAGCTTAAGAAAATGAGGTACTTTCCCCCAAATTTAGCAGAGGTCTTCCTCCCATCCCCCGTTCCTCGCCTTTCCACACGTCACCATTCCACCACTGACTGGGGCTGATGAGAGAGGAGGTTAAAATACCTGTCATCAGAATCTAATAACAATATCCTAAGGTACTGTCATAATTTTTTATTTTGTATGTGTCAAGAAATAAATCCATGTACTCTTTTTACCCCTGCAGACATATTTACAGCGTTAAGTTAATCCACTTCGTTCACTACCAGAGCGGTATTGCTGCTAAAACAACTCAGCCTTCATTCCACAAAACTTGAAAATAAATGTGGTAGTGATTTCTTTCCTTCTTTTAGTGTTTACTCAACAAAAAATCTATTTCAAAGGAAGGAAACACAATGAGTGTTTACAGTGCATATATGCCTCTAAGGTTAATTCACAGAAAATATTTTTAACATACTTTTTCAAAAACTACATGTATGAATTTACATAAAACAGATAACTCCACAGCATAACAAATTAGGAATTTTCCAGAACCAAATATGCTTCATGACTATGAACACAGGCCACCTGTAAAATAACCAACATTCTCACAAAATAATTTTTAAGTCTTTTGCGATCTACGATCATACCTAACTTTTGATACCTATCACATTGTTAGTTCCTACTACTGACTACAGACAGTAGCACATCTTCTCCCCAAAAAAAATCCCGAAATTCTGAACTTTCTGAAATTTTAATTATCATTAAAAGATGTAATACACTTTTAATGCTACAAAGTCTGTTTCTATATAAATCATGTTGCTTTTGGAATTGAAACAAAAAAGTAACACCAGATTTTGGTGAAAATGTTTATGCACCCAAGTTACAAACAAAGTTATGTCTTTGAAAAAGAATATCTGATGCTCAAAAATCTACATTCTCCCAGCTGAAAACCATTCAAAAGTCATTTTTTTTCTTTTTGAGTACACTTACTGTAAATTAATCTTTCCACTTCCTCAGTTCTTAAGATTAATTTCTGTTGCAAGGGTTCTAATGAAGTTCAGTTAAAGTTTAACTCATTAAAAACCAGGTTCTGAACATTTTAATTTAGACACAAACCTATTTTAGTCAACTGATTGAATTACAAATCATTCAGGCAAATTATGATTACTTTCTGTCATGCATATTTCTCAAAAATAGGAAATATACATTTTCCACAATCTTGAATATATTCCTTTGTGTGTACGTGAGACTAGTTCTCTCCAATTAACAATACCACTAAACTGAAATCTTTTAACCTAGTTTCTAACTATAATGGTGTCCATATATCTCCTGTCATTAAATTCATCACAACAAAAACACCTGCTACTCTGGATGTTACCACCATTACCCGTCATGTTCTATATGTACTACGTCAGTGCATAGACAGGACAATTGTATGGTGATAAAATAATATATGCTTAAAAAAACACGGAATAATATATGCTTATAAAAACACTTGTTCAGACTATGTGAGTTCAAGTTTTTCATTTGTATAAACTTCCAACTATGGTGTTCATTTTGATTAGAGACAATACAGAATGACACAGGAATGTTGTTTTCAGTGATATGAAGTACACTGATAGGGCATTTGTAAGAAGTCCTCTCCCTCCACCTGCTGATACCTACTGTACTGTTCCTCCAAGGTGATTCAATAACTAAATTGTCTGCACCAGGGCGCCTGGGTGGCTCAGATGGTTAAGCGTCTGCCTTCGGCTCAGGTCATGATCCCAGCGTCCTGGGATCGAGTCCCGCATCAGGCTCCTTGCTCAGCAGGGAGTCTGCTTCTCTCTCTCCCTCTGCCTGCCACTCCCCCTGCTTGTTCTCTCTCTGTCTCTCTCACAAAGGAACAAATAAAATCTTTAAAAAAAAAATAAAATAAAAAATAAATAAATAAATTGTCTGCACCAGACTTGCCTCACATCTTGCTAAAAATGCAGACTTCTCGGCCCCACGGCTGCTGATGTGCCCTCTTGGGGGCAGGGGGGAGTCTGGGATCTCAGCTGACTCTTCTAAAAGCTATGCTCTGAAAACCATTTTTCTGCTGTCCCTATCCTCAAAGTAAAACCACAAAGCATTAAGTGGATTTAAGGATAATTTTTAATTTTCAAACTGTACAAACTGCATTTTAGAATATAGGGATAAGGCACTACCATAAATCAAGAAATAAAACTGAATTTTACAGCAATCTCAATCTTGTGTTATTTAGCATTTTAGTATAGCAGAATAACATGGTAAGAGCGTAGAACAGAATGCTGTGTTTAAGAAATTTTAAGCAAAACCAAAGTACATTAATTACAGAGATTTATAGTCTAGGGGCATAAAAGTCAATATAAAGGTGATTTAGTAATACACCTGGAAATTGCATGTGTAAAAAGAGTTTAGTACTTTTTAAGCACTTAAAAAGATACCAATCTTCATGTATCAGAGGACAAGCATATTAATCAGGTAAAAAAAAAAATCCCAGTGCCTGATTTCAAAGACCAACTCCAAAGAACTAGACCAACAGGCCTTCTATTACTAAAATGCCTGCGTGTTACCCTGTCACCAAAATATTAAAAAAAAAACAGAAACCCTAACACATCCAAGTTAATAACACCAGTAAATGGAACAAATCAAAAATCCTGCTGGAGAGTGCCTAAATGAAATCTAATCATGAGGAAACATCAAACAAATCTACATTGAGAGACTTTCTATAAAGGAACTCCCCTATACTGTTGGAAATGTCGAAGTCATGAAGCATGAAGGAAAATCAGGGAGCCACTCTAGACTGGAACTGTAACATCTGAACCAGGACTGCGTCTGGTCTGGGAACATGGATGTGGTTTGTTCCCAACACCCTGCTGAGGAGGTTTGTGTGAGGTCCAGAGTCTAGAGAAAGGTACTGTATCAACATGAGTTTCCTGATTTGGGTCATTGTACTGTGGCTGTGTACGAGGATGTCCTTGTTCTTGTTCTTAGGAAATATATAGTGGAGCCATCACAAGTGAATGGTTTCAACTTACTCTCAAATGGTTCACAAAATACAGAGAGAGAGAGAGAGAGAGAGAGAGGGAGCGACAGAGAGGGAGAGACAGAGAAGGAATACTACATCAAATGGGGCAAAGTGTTAGGAATGGGGAATTCAAGGGAAGACTAGCATTCTTGCAACTTTCCTATTAAGTTCAAAATTATTTCAAAACAAAAAATGCTAAAAATATTTTTTAAAGCTGTCAATAGGAACACTAAAAAAAAATCTAAAAATTTTAGAGTATGTTTTTAAGCTTCATATCTAGAGGAACTACTTAAGTCTACTTAAGTTGTTTTGTAAATCTAGACTAAAAACATGAACAAACTGAATTTTCAATTCCATTCAATGCCTTCATACTAGAAATTACAAAACTTGTTATTTTTTTCTTCTATCGGCTACATGCCTATTCCAGATCACTATATAAGTTAATGGAAAATACTTCTACGTTTTACACATTCATTTGAAAAACATTTCAAATGCTGGTTTCTATAGCTATTTTTTCTTACAGTTATTTCCTTCCTTTCCTTGTGCCTTAATGATTTATTTTATCAGTTTCACATCTGTAATTGATTTTGAGTCTATCTGAAAAGTTTTAAACCAGAATGTTATTTAGTGGCACTGATACACTTGTATACACATGGGTAACAAAAAAAATCCTGCCACATCGGATTACCAGTCCATGACATTTTATAATTATTTTGCAATGTGAGTTCCTAGCCAATGCAACCTAACAATTGTGTCAGTGGTCTTGCTGTGTAGGGTGGAGAGAGGTATGATAAGAAAAAGATGCCAATTCCCTTCAACGGTCCTCGGCACACAGTTGGCACAAAATAAATACTTGGGGGGGGCAGGTTATTGTAAGATTCCATATCACTTGCTATTTCTCATCAGGAACCACAAGACAGGGGCATACCCAATAGATGCCTACAAATCCAAAGATGAGACAATAATGCTCCTGAGAATCTAGAGGTCAAGCAATAAAAGCTTTTGGTGAAAATGACTTTATTTTGGCATACTTCTAAAAAATTAAGTTATAAACCATTCCTTGCTGCTGTGGACTCTAGGCCGCCGGGGTCAGTGAATGATCTCAAGATGGCTACACAAAATCTTGCTCTAAAAACCATTGACTGGGTAGCTTTTGGGGAGATCATACCCCGAAACCAGAAGACCATTGCTAACTCCCTGAAATCCTGGAATGAGACACTTACCTCCAGGTTGGCTACTCTCCCTGAGAAACCACCTGCTATCGACTGGGCTTACTACAAGGCCAATGTGGCGAAGTCTGGTTTGGTAGATGACTTTGAGAAATTTAATGCCCTGAAGGTTCCTGTGCCAGAGGATAAATGTACTGTTCAGGTGGATGCTGAAGAAAAAGAAGATGTGAAAAGTTGTGCTGAGTTTTTGTCTCTCTCAAAGGCCAGGATTGAGGAATATGAAAAAGAGCTGGAGAAGATGAGGAACATAATTCCATTTGATCAGATGACCATTGAGGACCTGAATGAAGTCTTCCCAGAAACCAGATTAGACAAGAAGAAGTATCCCTATTGGCCTCACAAGCCAATTGACAATTTATAAACTTGAGTTGGGGAGAAAGCTCTGGCCCTCGTATTGTAAATGCTGGACACTAAAAATAATGATACGGAAAAAAAAATTAAGTTATAACAGGGTTGTTGTTGTATTAGTATCAAGTTAAGGCTATGAAAAATAAAAGAAAAAAAAGACTTGCACTCACTGTACTTATTGTATATCAATCTTTTTAAAGCTACAAAAAACAACCAGAATTTTGTGGAATGTCACCAAATATAATTGAAAGTTGCTAGTATCACAATTTCTTGATATATGTTTTTCAAATGCCAAGGTCTACAGGATTGAATGGAAGTTCTCTTTGATTCATGTCCTGGTTTGCCTACTGAAAAAGGAGAGTTAGGGTGACTTCAAGAGAATTCCAAAAGATGCAGGCACAGAAAACAAGTGCAAAGGAATTTCAAATACTTTCTCTTTCAAATCAAACTCTCATTTAAGCACTTTGTTTTTTACCCAAAGGACAGTTTAGAATTAGTTGAATATCAAAGATAACTGAAGATAAACTAAATCTAAAGTTTAGGGATACTATGCTAACAAAGGTCACTAAATAATAGTTTGATGCATTTTCATTTTTATTAAAGTTAATCACAATTCCTACTTCAGGATATTCCACAACTAAAGGAGAAAAAGAGTTATTACAGGTACTTGAAGGGAGTACAGGCTAAATGAACACAAGTTTTAGGAACAGCATTTAAAATATTTTTCATAAGACAGGCATCTGACAGGATCAAGATGTACATGAACTTCTTATGCTATGGCACCAAAGGGAAAAACTCCCCGGAAATTTCTTCCATATAAAAATTCAAGATAAAAACGGATCAAGCAGTGTAAAAGCAGAATGAACATTTGCATTTTGAGAATTAGTAACCTCATACATAAGAGTACACAGTGCTCGTTAAAACATTCAGCTGCAGAGAAATATTAAAATGCAATAAAGGAAATAGCACCTTTTTAAAAATCATGTTATCTAAAATGAAAGTTTGCAAAACTATTCTGAACTGCAAATCTCCACATGGAGAAAACTGAGAAGGTGGTACCACAAAACAAAACAGTTTGGAAAAGTGTAATGTTACATGTTGATTGCAAGCCCAAAGAGTACAGAACACTGAAAGCCAAAATTCCACCTCCATATCTGTAGTAGGAAAAAAAAAAAAAAAAAAAAATCCTTTTCTTTTAAAGTCACACATCTAATATTCTCTCTAAACTGGGTCAGTACGCAGCATACCTTAATGTAAGGGGAAAAATAATTAAAGGGCCTACTTAAGAATTAAAGCAGTATTGAAGGATCTTCAGTCTATCTACTAAACACATGGACAGGAGGTTTATTGTAAGACTTCTTGCTTGAAATTCAATGGAATTCAGAATAAAATGAGTCTGTTAGGTCATACCCCAAAACTTTTCATTACCTAAGTCCCACAAGGGGATTATCAAAACATGATTTTTATTAGATGATTCCAGGTATAGAGAAGCCTTTCTCAGCCAGAGGTCTGACTATAACGTTATGATCAGACCCAAAGTTATTCTTTTTTTCACAAGGGAGGCAAAGTATACACTTACATTCTTTCTAATCCCTTAAAATCCTTACAGTTGAAAAGGTTGTCCTTGAAGGTTAATTCAAATAAAAACAAATTTGCTTAGCGGTACATGTAATTTTAACAGCCTAATCATATATGCAAAGAATATCTTCCAATTGTGATATCTACTTGAATATTTTTGTTACATAGCTACTTTATCAAAAGTCCTATCAAAGCAAATTATGTCTATGCTTTCCAAAATGATTATTAATCAAAAATGCTGCCTTATAACTTTTAAGAAATAGATCTTGGGTTCAGGAAATACCAATACATTATTAACATGTTATTATAATTCTGCATTTACTTTCATTTATAAATACCACATAAATACCACTGGCAAGTATCATAATGTTAAATCATTAAACTAATTTGTAAATATTGATTTAAAAAACCTGGAGCATACACTGCAAAAAAAAATTAGTAAATTTTTTTTAAAAAAAGGTTCCCCCCCCATTATTTTCTTAATGATCATCACCCACCCAGGAGTTGGTAATAAATACGTGCAGAGTTCTTATAGAAAATGTGAAGACAAATACTGGCAAATACCGCATGTCACTTTATAGTCTAAGAAATCATACAATCTGTAGTATTTCATAAAGTTGTTTATTCTTGTTATTAAAACTTGGACTCAAGTAATCCTGGTTATTCTGGAAAAAGCACCTTGTTAGTGGGCATCATTTAATCATCCTTTTCCACAATCACCTCTCCGTGAAGCACCTTTCTTCTTTGGCGTAACATATGAAAATAGAGTTGTGGGAACACTAATGGAAAAAAGATAACAAAGGAGGATGCTGTTGACATTTATACTTGAAACCTCTCACATGTAGAAACTCTGAGGGCAAGCACAGCATCCACCACCGCTGCCCACCCCCCCCACCACCCCTACTTCCCCCTCCTCCTCCAACAGAACTCAGGCCGAGGCCCACACACCACAGGCCTCCACAGTTTCCAGGCTCGCCTCCTTTTATGGCAGTTTTCACAAATTGAAGGTTTGTGGTAACTCTGCCTTGAGCAAGTCTCCTGGCACCGTTTTTCCAACAGCAGGTGCTCACTTAGTGTCTCTGTGTCACATTTTGGGAATTCTCACAATATTACAACCTTTTTCATTATTATTATCGTACTTGTCATGGTGATCTGTGATTAGTGGTAATGACTCGCTGAAAACTCTGATGATGGTGAGCATTTATTAGCAATGAAGTATTTTTTAATTAAGGTGTGCACACACTGATGCTATTGCACACTTAACAGACTACAGTATAATGTAAACATAGCTTTTATATACACTGGGAGACCAAAAAAATTTGTTGGACTCACTTTATTGCAATTTTAGCTTTAGTGGTCCGAATTGAACCTGCAATATCTCTGAGGTATGCCTGTAATGTTGGGGATTCTTTAGCAAAGTTAAGTATCTTGATAAATATACCTTCATAATGCTCTGCCAGAATGTTCCAGCACAAGGAAGACTGCCCCGCCTGGCCCCCTTTTCTTGGGTACATCAGCTGTCCTGTACCATGAGGGGTCTCATGAACATATGTGGGTATCTAAGCCCACACAACCCAGCTTCATCCATACCCTTCACAAAGAGCTGCCCCTTGGCTACCCCTTGATCTCAGGGATGTGTATACTGGTGACACGGTTTACCCCTCAGGAGAACAGAACGGGGAAGACATCTATCTGTGCAGTCCCTAGATGCACACTCCCTGCCTTGTGGGCAGCAAATTCCAGGGTTTCAGGTTTCTAGAATGTGGTCTAGAAGGGAAGGGAGGGCCTGTATGGAGAAGTGATCAGGATCAGTGGAGGGCCAGAATAGGGCCCTCTAAAACAGAGCCCAGAGCAGGAGCCCCTCTCAAATTTGCTCAAATTATAGTGCTTTATAGCGCCAGTGCTAGAGGATGAACAAATTAACATCAGCTATAAACAACACAAATGTAAAAATATTCCTGAGACTGATGGACAGAACGATTAAAACCAAGTCACCTAATGACAAAAAAAAAAAGAACTTAACCCAAATGGAGCAAAAATACACAACAGAGTTTATTTTTTTTTTCAATTTAGGTACTGCCCATCCTGATAAATGTAATTATCATACCATACCCACGGGTCTAAATATACTCAGGTAAAATACACTTAACGCTAACCAACTGATTATTGAAAAGACGTCTAGAACATTCTGAGTAGTGTAGCAGAAGTATGGGCTTGAGTTCAAATACTAGCCTTATTTACTAGCTGGGTGATTTTCAAGAGATGCCTATAACGTCCTCCTTGAAATGCCCTCCAATCTGTGATGTCATTATTGAAAACTACCAGCACTTCTTTTGAGTGCTAAAGTACTCAGAGTACTGTTAATACCTTTAATTAACACAAAATTTAATAAACAAAATACAATTAGTTGTCTGACTGCTAATATTAATAATCAAGTGGAAAACATCCCCCTGGTGGACTGCTCCAGCAAGTGGGACCCTGACGAAACAGTCAGCAGGGTGAACTGAAAAGCTGCCGCTGACACAGGCCAGAGTCTGCGTCTCCCAGGACACCTGAAAACACCCAGCCAACAGCTACTGGTTTGATGCTTTCAAGCCATGACATGCTGGGCCCTGGGTTTCCATGGAGATGCCACACTAGTCGTAAGGAAGAGGGGAAGCCGATCCCCAAACCTCTAACTGTGATATGAACAGAAGCGGGCTCTAGCTCTGCTTCAGACATGGCTGGGGAGGTGGACGGGGCTGCAGGTGACCAACCCCAGGCCCTCCTGACCGTGCCCCCTCCCAGGGACAATCTGATGAGAGTCAGGCTGAAATGGCAGCAGATGAGGGAAAGGGCAACAGGATGACTCTCAGGTCAGTTTTGATTTTGAAAAAGTTTAAAAGTTGGAGGCCTCAAGGGACTAGGCAGGTTTTATGCTCATCCCCTTTACATAAAATATTTTTTTACGTTTTATTTAAATATCGCATCAATGTAGATTTTAGATGCTATAAACTTTTCTTATTTCCTTTGTTCCCTCACTGACACCAGAGCCTCTAATTTTATCAAGAAGGGTAAAGAACAGCCTTGCTTTACTTTCACATTCCCTGCTAGTGACTATCAAAATTTGACCTAAAAACCTACCACTATTTCTATTTAAGTGAAATGAGTAAAGCTTCACCAATTCACGGCAACTATTGAAAGGTGATGAGAAATTAGTGAAGAGGCTGAGTTTTTGAAAATATTTTAAGAAAAGCAGTCTCATTATTTTCTAGTATAGTGAGCAATACACACAAGACTAAAAAGTACTCCTAAATAACTCTTCCAAGTGTATGCTCAAGGATTAGACAGAACTGACCTGACATTTTCTAGGGACAAAATGTTTATCTTCAGATAAATAACTCTAAATGCTGGCAAACAGTTCCCTGATGTGTGTTCTATCTTTTCTTTAAAAAAAAAAAAAGTCAGATTCAGCTTCTCTTTAAATGATTCTGAGAAAGCAATCATTTGTGTATTGATTTACTTACCTTTTTCCTTATAACTAGGAAAGAGTCTTTTTCGACTCACTCAACTCTTCCATTATTTAAAATTATGATACACATGGGGTTGAACAGAGGTTTTGATGTATTTGTAAGCGATCACATCTCATTGCTTATTGCCCTAGCATATCATGATACTTTACAAAACGTTCGCAGCATATGCTTAATCAAAGTACCAATGACCGTATACTTACATGGTATATATGAGGCCATGGTTATAAGAAGAAAATAGTAGTAGTCAAAAGAGACATTGTATTTATTAGGAAGTCTTATCGAAAACATTCCCGTCTTCTTCACATATGGTAAGGCAGCATGTATTGTAAGAAGTTCACCAACAACTCCGACGGGATATAAGATGATAAAAAAATTATATCTGGAGAAAGAAAGACACCAGAGAATTATTTTTCTAGAATAATGACTGGATTTGACATCATCATTCTTTTGCTACTACTACTACTTTAAACTTAAAAATATACATATTTACAGTGCCCCTCACAGGAGAAGGTTAATTTTTTTCTACTTCAATCATTTGCTTATAAAGTTAATTATCCTCCTTTTTTCTCGCAGCAGTTTCCATTTTAGATGGAAAGATCTTAATAAAACAAGAAGTCAACTTACCTTACAGTACTGAAATAGTGTATATGCATTAACAATGTATATAGTTGTATGTAGTTTTGGACTGTAAAGGACATAAGTGTTGTAAATAGTATATTGTAAAGTACCTGTAAGTATTATAAGGTAAGTAGTATATTGTAAAGTACCTGTAAGTATTATAAGGTAAGTAGTATATTGTAAAGTACCTGTAAGTATTATAAGGTAAGTAGTATATTGTAAAGTACCTGTAAGTATTATAAGGTATTGTAAAGGTAACTTCTTTGACACTTGGAATCAAAACTGAGTGGGTTTTTTTTTTTTTCCCTTCAGCTAGTCATTTATTGATCAAGTGCCGTGCTTTAAAAGACTACCTATGATCTTAATTTTATATCTATATCTTGAAATTACCAAAGTGGTTCTTGGAGGCATTTGGAAACCCCTTTGTGGCTACTAATTAAAAGAGAATTAATTACTACCTCAGAGAACTGAAATACTACTACTTACCACATATTTATATATTTAGTGTATTTAATATATAAATAATACTAAAGCTTCAGTAACTACTAATGAATATATTGTCTAAAACTAAAGCTCTCATAATGAAACAGGTAAGACAAGTTGTTTCCAAAATTCCCACATTAAAGGAACAGTCAGTGTGCTTACAACAGCTAAGAAAGTTCTGTTCAAAATCCCAAATCACAGTTTGTTCATTTGGGCTGTGGCAAGGTCTTTAATGCCCGGTGGGCCAGCCATTACTCATGCCTATGGTGAGGGGAAGGTTCTACAGGTCTCCACGGGCCTCCAGCAGGAAGAGCTTCAAGGACCCAAGGCAACCACCTTTCTCCATTAAAGAAAATCACTTTTCTCCAACGCAGTTACCACAGAAAATAAAGGTTACAATGTTGGTGGAAAGGGACAGAAATCAAATTAATCTGTATTTTAGTTCGTCATTTAGTTGGCATTAAGATATCTGTAAAGAAATGTTAAATTTATCAGTGTGGCAGAAACTTGGAGACAACTTAAAGATCACCTTATTATTGTATGCCAAGGACATATACAGGCAAGACACGGTGCGGGGACAGAATTATTTGCCAAAATAGATTCAGTAGCAGAAAAAAGACCAATCATCCTTTTACTGTCCCTGTTTATCCCCTCCTTGCCATGGGTCTATCACCTGCTTTCTTCCTAGTTTGTGCGAGAGGGAGAAGCAGGCTCCCCGCCGAGCAGGGAGCCCGATGTGGGGCTCGATCCCAGGACCCCGGGATCGTGACCTGAGCTGAAGGCAGACGCTCAACGACGGAGCCACCCAGGCACCCCTTCATATATTATTTAAATTACTCTCTTCCAATCTTAATTTCCTCGCTCAATTTAAAAATCATATAACTGAATATTTTATAATCCCTTCTCAAGTAAAACATTCAAACTTATTTACATAGTTTTTAAACTTTATGTGACTCTCCAATGATTTTTCTGGAAGCACTGTTCTTCAACAGAAAACAGTATTATCATTCTTTGAGTAAACTAGTCTTTAAAGCCTTCAGCCACTGATTATTTTTAATGCAATGAGAACAAATTATATAATTTATTCTTTGCACTTGAAAAAGATTGCATGTCACCAACTCTGTAAGTTTTGATGGCTGCGTGAGAAATTTAACTACCTATTCAGAAAAAGAATTCCTCATTAAAGATTCCTAATTGTTACCTAAAAATTTTTTGAAGGGAATGCATTTTTGAAATTAAAATGGAAATTAACATGGAACATAATAACATACAAGTGCCTATTCAGTGGACTTTTCTAGGAACACTTCTAACACGTAAGAAGTATATTCAAACCATCACAGTAGGCCAGCTATTTATAAATAAGAAGCCATTCTTACTGTGAAGTTTTATTTGAGAATGACAGCTTCAACATTTGACTATAAATACAAATATTATTTCAGGGTTTTTAATGAGGTTGGCAAATATATATAGATGGTTGGAATCTTAAGATTTTTAACATGCAATATAATTACTCATGATTATGATTAACTGACATGTATTATGCTAACATGTACATTTCAAAATTGAAAGATCTTGTAGTACTTGGTTTAACATAAATGCAATTGACAAAGGATTTCTAAACAGCAAATTTAAACATGTTTTGAACTTTTCCAGAAATTCAAGACATGCAAAACGCATTCCAAAAGGCAGACAGACAAAACATTAAAGACCATTATTTTTCACAAATAAATTTTACAAATACAGTAAATGAAGAGACTGTATCATGAATTAGTATTTTCAAAGGTGCTGGAGGTCCAGAAGACTGAGGTCATGCAAGACGCAAGATGCACTGAGATGGATTCTAGGATTAGTCCGGCAACACTCCAAACTGCCAACTGTGTGAAAGGCCCAATCGCTCAAAGTGAAAAAGTGCTCGGTTACAATAAGAATAAAACCAACCTAACATATAGAAATGGGAGTGCAGCCTTCTTATGAGAAACAATACGTTTCAGCTCAAATTATAATTTTAAAGCATTTCAATAAACAAAGTGGTAAGCCGCAAAAAATGTCTACAAAGGAGCGAGAACATATAAAAAAGTCTTAGAGTATAAATATAATTAACAGTGATTATCCTTACGGAGGAGGATTATAAGCAATTCAAAAGATCTTTTTTCCCTTCATTTTCGACTTTTTATATATTACATAGTTCATTATATTTGAACATGTATAATATATGAGTTATGAAAAAGGAGTAATAACTTAAGAAAAAGTGTTAGGCTTTTATTATACAGGGATCAAAAACAAATCTGACACTGGTTGTCTGCTACCTTCAAACAAATTGGGAATGTGTTAATATAAATATCAGAGTTTTATTTATTTTTTTAAAGGTTTTATTTATTTATTTTGACAGAGAGAGACACAGCGAGAGAGGGAACACAAGCAGGGGGAGTGGGAGAGGGAGAAGCAGGCTTCCCGCTGAGCAGGGAGCCCGATGCGGGGCTTGATCCCAGTACCCTGGGATCATGACCCGAGCCGAAGGCAGACGCCTAATGACTGAGCCACCCAGGCGCCCTATCAGAGTTTTAAAAAATAGAAATATGGACATAGCATTGTTTATAATATCTCAAAACAGGATTTATAATATTGGCAAACTGGAAATGATCTAAATTCAGGCAACAGAGAACTGGTCAGTCATACTATGGAATATTGGGTAGCATTAAGAGTTACAACTAGATCTAAACGTTCCTGTTTTGATTTAAAAAAAAAAAGAGCTCCAAGATATAAACAAAAAGCAAACATAATGTCATTCTATTTATGTTTTTAGAAACTCATGTCTGTGTGTTCACATTTTCGTTAATATGAAAAAGTGTGGATAGGTAAACTCCAAGCTTTTTCCCTCCAGGGGAAAGTAGTGGTCAGGGAGGAGTATAAATAGGAACTTGCCATGTTGAGTCTATATACTTCTGTGCTTTTTTGAATTTCTTACAATGCAAACGTATTACTTCTGTAGTTGAACAAAAACTTTAAAGAATGAAAATACCGTCGAATGCTTTTACTTTACCTATGTGGAAGAGACATATAGGGGCCAGACACATAGGGGATAGAGCTATCCTTTCCCCAGCTGCCTCCTTGCACTTCCCACTACCTGGCATCTCACATATCTGTTAGTTGTTTTATTTTTTTGGTCTCCTATGTCTCGAGAGGACAGAGTTTTTCTTGTTTTCAACCCTGTATCTCAGGCATGCATTCAGTATACAACACGTGTTGTATACTGTATACAACCCAGGAAACAAAAGGAACAAATCTACACTGGTTTGTGATCTGTTCTTCAAATTGCAGTCTTGTTTTTATAATAACTTTGTAAAATATTGGTTGCTCAAAGAATTCAAACTTAAAAAAAAAACAGAACATCTTTCACTTTAAAAATATTATTTAGGGGCACCTGGGTGGTCGGTTAAGTGGCTGCCTTTGGCTCAGGTCATGATCCCAGGTCGTGGGATCGAGTCCCACATTGGGCTCCCCGCTCCGCTGGAAGCCTGCTTCTCCCTTTCCCTCTGCCTGCTCCCCCTACTTGTGCTCTCTCTCTGTGTTAAATAAATAAAATCATTTAAAAAAAAGGATATATTTAGAACCACTGAAATATAAATTTTGTCCACATTCCAAAATGCAGCTTAAGTGTGACTTTTAAAAATGTCTGTCTCTGCTACTTAAAACACCAAAGAAACTGACATTGTATATGTAAGATACTAAAAATTGTGGATACTAGATTATTAATTTAAATCATTCAGAAAAAAATGTCATATTTTTGGCACAGAATTTAATTAATATAATTCAAAAAAATTATATGTTTTGCTTCCAAAGGAAAATGAATGACCAATTCAGGTTAGGTAAGGATACTGATGTAACTTGTCTGGCATTGATTTTATTCAAAATATATATTAATGTGATTTTTTCCCTGGTCATTAAATTAAGCCTTCAGAATTCAAGTTATAGCACTGCTAATAGCCAAAAACACAGCATCCTGGCATCACAGGCTAAGACACAAATTTTCCTTCTCTGGTGTTAGCTCAGCACACACAACACACATGCACTAGTGAGAAACTAAACAGCAAGACATCGCCACCTGGCCCATTTAATGAAGTATGGCAAGTGGTCGAGAAGACTGAATGTGTAGAAGGAATAGCGAGTGATCTCTGTCACAGTCCACGCGACCAGAAAAAGAACCACGCTCTCCTCATTCTGGATCTGCAGAACCACAGAGAAACCCACAGGGTGGTTTAACCTTCAACATTTTTCTCCATGAAGAATCTTAGTTACTTGCTCTGTGTCTCTGACTACATTGGAACGTCAGGGGCAGACAGAGGCAAGACAGAAAACTTAACGCTGCCACTATTACATAATTCATGACAACACACAAATATGTCCTAGACACAGGAATGGTCACATTTCTACTGGTTTCTCCTTCTCAGCCTTTGCTCCGGCCGCTAACTCAACCATCCCGGGACAACATCACCCCCTCAAAACCAGCGTGGGAACAATCTGATGCTCCAACTTTCTTGGGTCGTCTGAGGGTACCCATCCTACTAGAGCACTAGCTACTGCATATGCATATGTCCACTCGTCTTTTGTCCTGTGACCACCACTGAATTCAGAGCCTCACCGTCTCCATCCACACTACTATAACAGCCTGCTAAACAGCCTCTCCACTCTTTATTCTCTCCATGAATGGATGTCTTTTCTTAAGCACAAAACAAACAAAAACACATTTGGAAGCAGTGATTCTGTGACTTAAAAGCTTCTTTGGCTCCCTATTGCTTAACAGGAGAAAAGGGTTGTATTCAAGGTTCTCTGCGATCTGGAGCTCAGGAATCTCCCCAACTTCATCTGCAATCTCTCAACCTCCCACTACCAGCTCTTCTCTCTGGTGACACCACCAACTTAGTATTATTTCCAGAACATGCTCTGAACGTTTGCATCTTAACACATGCTATTCCCTCCAATTAGAATGCTACTTACTCCCTTGTTAGTTCCCACGGGAAACCCTTTCTCACCCTTTATGATCCAGCTAAAGCATCACGCCCTCTGGAAAACTTTTCCCAAACCCCTCCTTTCGCCCTGAGCAGTTATTTGCTCACTTTCCTTGTTCATATCGGTATTGTAACACTTGCCGATTTGTATGAAAGTCTGTCTGCCTGACTCTTGCGTATGCATCAGTGCTCTCCTTATACATTCCTTCCTCGAGTAAGCCTGCCCTCCCTCCCTAGGTCAGGCTAAGTCCCCAGGTACATGGTAATACATACTATCTCTTATTTCAAAGCACTAACACTAACATAATGAAACAATTACAGTTGACCCCTGAACAAAGTGGGGGTTAGGGGCAACACCCCATGCTGCGTAGTCAAAAAACCTGCATGTAAGTTTTGACTCCCCCAAAACCTAACAACTAATAGCCTACTGTTGACCAGAAGCCTTATCGATAACCTGTAAACAGTTGATTAACACATTTTGTATGTCCTACGTGTTACACATTGTATTCTTACAATAAAGCAAGCTACAGAAAAGAACATGTCATTAACAAAATCATAAAAGAAAATACACATAGTACTGTATTTATCAGAAAAAAATTTATTAAAAGAAAAAATTCTACGTATGAGTGAACATGCGCAGTTCAAACACGTATTGTTCAAGGTCAGGTGTATTTGTGCACCCACTTGTTTACCGCCTCTCCCAGTTACAGGATCCACGAGGCAGGGACTGTATTTGTATTAACTGCCAGATCCCCAGCAAAGTCTCAAGTGTAGAACAGCTGTGCGATTAGTATTTGTTGAATGATTTGACATCTGTAAGACCGCCCCCCACTTCCCAACAACCAGTACGCATACAGCTGGAATGGCCCTATCCATTTTTGTAAATCCAGACATGAGCACAACGTCAAATGTACAGAAATAAATGTTGGCTGAATTAATTAAAGAGGGGTGGAAAGGTACCAGTAGGAGACTCTTGTTGGAGAAAATTAAATAGTAAGACTAAGACAGAGATCCTTTGGAGGATAAAAAAAGAGCGGATGGGTCTTTTTTCTCCTGGGGGCTAGCAACCCGTTAGATTCTCTCTCACTTCTTTTCCACAGCTGATGCTGCCTACCCGGTCTGGTCTCTCTTCTTCCTTAGTCTTCAGACGCTCTGTAGTCCCGGCCCAGCTATTACATTCGCTCACTGTCTGTTCTGCTTATGGTGGACTCCTGCTTTTAAACTACACGGCAATCTGAGTACAAAGTCTGGCTCTCTGCGTGGGCTGCACTCACTGCTAAGTGCACAGCAGTCCCTGGTGAGGGGCCAGGCGGACCGAGGGAGTTGAGTGAAAGACAGTGGTCTGGAGAGGCTAATGTGCAGAGTGGTGAGAGAGCAGAAGGGCAGTGATCTGTCCCTGCGCAGACGGGGGCCAGGGAGTCTCACAGGCAAGGGAAGGGAGTGAAGGTATCATTTCAAGCAGATGAAGGACAAGAAAGGCATCTCAGGAATGGAAAGAAGGCCAGAGATCTGTCCTCAAGTAGCCAGGAGACGCCGGAGGCTGTCAGAAGGTCAGAAGGGCCCATCTGGGAAATGTTTCTGTCATGGGTTTAAAAGGCCCAGTGCCTTGACATAGTGAGTGTGGTGTGTGTTTGTCTAGAAGGGTTTAAGCCATTAATTAGATTCAGATCTGTCTCCTGTCATGCCTCAATAAATAATATGCTAATTTCCCCTAAGCTCCCCAGCCCTTCCAACTTCTCATTTAGTCTTTCCCATTTGCTCAGATCTACAGAACTATATTTGCTTTTTACGCCTGTTGCTACAACACTCCATGGTGAATGAGGAAAAACACACTGTTTATAGTGGCGACTTCAATACATAATCAAAGAGAATACACATCAATAGAAAATTTTCAGTTAACTATTTGACAGAATATGAATATTAATTTTAAAAACTGGGAAACATCAGAGGAGAATAGATTATGGATATAAATATTTAGTTTTGCTTGTGTTTTAAGGTCATTCTACTAATGCACTAAGTCAATGTACAATCACACTTAAATCCAAACCCAGCCCCTTTTTTGTCTAGTGGTTCTGCTTCCTGAAATATAGCAATGTTAGTATTTTAGATTCCTTTTAATAAAAAAGCTTTCCTGCAGGCTCATGAAGAGAACCTGTTAGTGTCACTTACTGGTTTTATACTGTGAGTAATGAGCCACACCATAAAGATTCTTGAACTCACTTGGACCCCAGCCACAATCACAGAAGTAGGTACAATTCCTTAAAGAGAAAAACAAGTCAACCATTGCCTTAAAGGCAATTTATACTGACAATAAAAATTAAATCAGAAACTCACCAATTAAACAGTGGACTATCTGTAAGCAAATAAAAAAAATCACAAGTCAATAGCATGCAACATAATATAAATCCCTGTGAACACTGGTTTTCTACAAATCCATAGGTGGTATGTCATCAGCAAAATGAGGCTGATTTTGCTCAACAAATAATTTTCAAATAAATATTACAACAATAGGAAAACAGCATCATTAAAAACTTACCTCAAGCAAGGCAAATGTCTGGAAAAATTTAAGTGTCTTCTGAATACTTCTATATAAGCCTTTGTGTGTTCCTTTTTCCATATAAAAACGTACCATGGCAATAGCTAAAACCAACCACCTAGAAAAAATACAAGTATTTTATAAAGTTCTATCAAAATGAATACCAAGGATCTTCCTGAAAATAAATGGCATAATTTATATAGTAACATGTTGTTTTATTATGTTCTCAGTTCATTATTCTATTTAACAAAACCCACAGGAAGAAATGGCATTGTTTTTATATTGACTCTTTAAGGGGATGAATAGAACATACTGGAGATCAACTAGATTCAAATGTCAAACAATGTCCCTTTCATGTTTGGTTTCAGCAGACAGACTGAAGAAGTGATGTACCCAAAATGAGGTTATTATAAAGCATTTCATAATTATATAAATATTTCTTAAGGAAAAAACCTGTGAGTGTGTATGTACTTATACAGATATATGGTATATATTTATATGTAAGTGTAAGTAAAAATCTTTCATATAATTTTTTTTAGAATTTGCACTAAATAATAATTGTTGTGCCACAGAAGGCATACAGAAGGTCAGATATGGGCCTGCTTTCAAAGAGTTTGCTTTACAAAAAGGACAAAATACATATGCCTTGCCTTTTCAAGTTCTACTTCTATGCGACAGGTTGTGTGCTGTGAATGACCGGCACTTCACACACAAAAGCTGCACCTGCAAAGACCAGCTTTCTCACCATACACTCAATCTGCTAGAGACACTAATGAAAGTTCATCTTTTTCCAGTTTCCTTCACAATTACAAGAGCACTTTTAAGTTTTAAAAAGTTACACCATCTGTAACTTTTTAAAATCTTTAGTAACCCACCCACAGAAAGGAGTAGCTACTCCAGGCTTTTTTAATTCGATGGTCTCCAGAGTGTCTAGTTACATGGGTTTGTGAACGATAACATTATTATACAGTTTTAACTTTTTAATTAAAGAACACTCATAAAAAGGACAAATGGCTTTAAAGATTCCCCACAAAGGAACTACTGATTGAATACGATGAACATGGTAAACAAGGTCAACAGAAGATGGCGGCTGGTGCTTCTCCTCCGGGCACTTCCACTCCTCCTCAGCACACACTGAGGGGAAAGCAGGGATGTACGTTCCTATGAGGTGTGACAATTAGTCAGGTAAAATCTGAAATTATCAGCAAGATCTTCCAAAGAGGGAAATGTTAATGATACCAACAACGCTGATAATAACACATGTACTTTCAGAACGCTTTCAATGTTCTAAATGCACATTCAACACATTAGTATTTCATGCTCACAAATTCCCTGTGAGGTAGGGACTGCTATTATCCTATTTTACTGCTGAGGAAACAGGCAGAAATGGTCACAGAGCCAGGCAGCGGGGGATGTAAACCCACCGCTGAGCTCAGAGTCTATGCTTTTGAACCACGATGCTGTACTGGTCTGGCTCTAGGTATATATTGTGCCTTGGGATGTTAGTTAATCATGGTATTTGGTATATTTGAATTACAAGTAAAATTTAAAAGTTATAGAAAGAATTATGCTCTAATATTTTAACTGATAATAGTGTGCTATCAAAAAGGTTTGAGGGCCACTGTTATAGATGAGACAGTCACCATGCAGAGGTGTCAAGTGACTCACCCTAAGTCTTAAAGTCAATAGTCCAGGTAGAATTAGACCCCTTGAGGTCTCCCAATGCCCCATGCTATTCTCTCTCCATGATACCCTGCCTTTACTGGATTCAACTGATGGTTTCATCCCATATGTGGACCCACTGATGGCTTCATCCCATGTGAGGGTCAATGCTGAATTCTGTGCTGGGCTAATCTGGGTGATGTTTTATATGCCTTCTAGATTTAAAATATTATGATTTCACCATCTTCAATTCTAAGTCCCTAAACTAACAATAAGAAAACAAAAAGCATATTAAGATGTTTATATTCACATTTTTCATACACTTGTCTCTTTTTTTTAAGGAAAATCCAAATCAGGTTTTTACAAAAGATCATTTTAAGAGGTAATTATTAACCTAACAACGAATTCATCAAAGGATTCATTAGATGGCAACTTTTCTACATTTTTAAATAGCAAAATATAAAAATCCACGTATTATAACATGGTAACAAATTTTACTGTTGCTCCATAGGTGGCAGTATTGTACCACCTAATACAGTATTAGGATCTTACCAATTACTAACTTGTTCGGAAATAAAAGAAATTAACACCCTGGGTGGGGTTAGAAAGGACCATGGGGCCATCTATCCTAACTTCTCAACTGTTTTTCAGTCACTGTGGCCAGGAACTTATCTGAACTAATGAGTGCTCACTTTCTAAACCCACCATCACAATGGGATGACAAAGTCTCCCATAGGGGCCCTACAATTTAACTTTGCACTTCCTACGTTCATCGGTTTAGTAATTGTAATTTAAAAAAAAAAAATGCAAAAGCAAGTAGAGCTTCTGCAACTGTGAATTATTTATTTATTTTTTTAAGATTTTATTTATTTATTTGACAGAGAGAGACAGTGAGAGAGGGAACACAAGCAGGGGGAGTGGGAGAGGGAGAAACAGGCTTTCCCGCCGAGCAGGGAGTCCAATGCGGGGCTCGATCCCAGGGCCCTGGGATCATGACCTGAGCTGAAGGCAGACGCTTAATGACTCAGCCACCTAGGTGCCCCTGGAATTATTTTCTAGAAGGTTCTGTTTTTTAAAAAATAGGCCAAAGTGGCTGATTACCTAAATTTGAACCCAGATGGATATGCTCAGTCCTTGAGAAAGTACTCTCTTTGGAAAATATATAAACATGTGCTTCCTATGTAAAAGATTGCTTGCTTTTTAGCTTAATTCATTTCTTTATTCATTCATCTTCACGTTCAACATTTATTGCTAAGCCGCTAAGCCAGGGAGTGTACTACATGTTGGGAAATTAGAAATAAATAAGACCTAGTCCTTGCCTCAAGGAACTATTAAATTAGTTAAGTGGAGAAAACAAAACAGTGCTGTAACAGGAGGTATGAATCATAACTCACTAAACACAGAGCCTTCTTGCCATGTCACTACGCTATGATGACCCTGAAAAATCTTATTGAAGGAGGAGTTCTTTCTTTGGTTGTCTCTGGTGCTTCTTTCTTTTCCTCCTGAGGTTTCTTGGGACAATCTGCTCCATAGGGAACTTAGCTTATCTACACCTGTATCTTCTTTTTTTATTTCAACACTTCTTTTTAGATTTTAATTATGAACAATTTCGCACATACCCAATGATACGGAGAAGGAAGGGTATAAGGAACCCCCATGAGCCCACTGCTCAGCTTCAAGCATTATCATCTTATGGACAATCCTGCATATCACCCAAACCTCTATTCGATTCTCTCCTCACCATCGTCTCCCCTCATTACTTTGAAGGAAATCTCATACCTTCTATAGTTTGATTCATAATAAGAGGATTGCTTTTAATAAACATTACCATAATACCACCATCCCATGTAAAAAAAATCTTCAGTCACAAAACACAGAGGCAGAATATAAATTTTCTCAATTGTCTCATAATTTTTAAAATTCATGATTGAAGTAAAGTTCATATGTTGTAATTAGTTGCTATGTCTTTCATGACTCTTAATCTATAGGTTTCCCCTCCCTCCCTCTATCCATCTCTCCTTCCCTCTCTTTCTCGTGAAATTTGTCTGTCGAGAACACTGAGTGGTTTGTCTTGCAAAACTACCCACATGTCATTTATTATGTTCTTCTGTTCCCTGTATTTCCTGTGAAGTTGACAGTTCCATGTGCTTGATCAGACAGATTCACATTTGAGGCTAATTCCTAAGTTATGTTGTGTACTTCCCTACAGAGCATATCATTTCTGGTCGTCCCTTTGGTTTGTGATGTTAGCACTCACTGCTGATCATTGCCCAGAGCCATTATTTCAGCATTACTGAAAAATGGTGATATTTTAATGTTATCATTTCTTCTTGACACCTCCGATAAAGTAACCCTGCGGAGGCTCGTCCCAGAGATGGTCTTTGACATTCATACCATCCATACTTTCATATATTGTTCATTGACACCTCTAAACTTCCTTTCCTAGACTAAATTGAAACTTTTATTTAGCAGCCAATATGTGTTTCAAGCTACTGCACATAGACACTCATGCCAATGGAGTTAAGCTGAAAGGTTCATGAAAGAAAAAAAAGATAAACTGGATTTCATTAAGAATAAGACCTTCTGCTCTTTGAGAGACACTGTGAAGAAAATAAAAAAACCAAGCCACAACTAGGAGAAAATATTTACAAATCACATATCTGATAAAGACCTATATCCATACTATATAAAAAACTCTCAGAACTCAGTAATAGAAAAATCAAACAACCTCATTTAAAAAAAGGGGGGACACAAAATGGGGCGCCTGGGTGGCTCAGTCGTTAAGCGTCTGCCTTCAGCTCAGGTCATGATCCCAGGGTCCTGGGATTGAGCCCTGCATCGGGCTCCCTGCTCCGCAGGAAGTCTGCTTCTCCCTCTCCCATTCCCCCTGCTTGTGTTCCCTCTCTCACTGTGTCTCTCTCTGTCAAATAATAAAATCTTTAAAAAAATTATAAAAAATAAAAATTAAAAAATTAAAAAAGGCAAAAGATTTGAACAGACACTATACCAAAAAAGATACACAAATGGTAAGTAAATGCATGGAAAGATGTTCAGTGTCATTAGTCACCAGGGAAATGCAAAATAAAATCACAATGAGATAACACAACACACCTATTAGAATGTCTAAAATTACAATGACTGACCATACAAAGTGTTGGTGAGGATATACAGCAGCTCTCATTCATTGCCCATGGGGATGTAAAATGGTACAATTACTCTGGAAAAGTTTGGGCAGTTTCTTAAGAAATCAAGAATGCGACTACCATATGACCCAGCCATTCCACTCAAAGATATTCATCCAAGAAAAATGAAAGCATATGTCCAAAGACTTGTACCTGAATATTCATAGCTTTGTCATGCCAAAACCTGGGAAGAACCAAAATGTCCATCAACAGATAAATGGATAAAAAAGTTGGATAAACAACATCCATACAATGGATCTACCCTCCTTGGGGATAAAGTATATGTCTGTTACTTAACATTTTGGGAAATGTATATGCCTGAACCTTGGGTTTGGTGCTCTAATAACTCTATGTATACTCTGAAAATATCTTGAGTAGTTTCTCTCTCAGTATCATTCACCTTGCTGATCACTTCATATCCATGATCTTTTTATTCTTTGTAATAATCTAGTAAAGGAGCTGTATTGTTTCAATTTACAGGTAAGAAAACTCAGGGTCAGAGAGTTTAAGTAACTTATCTGAGGCTACCCAGCAAAACAGGAGTGAAGCATAGCCTCTAACCGACACCTTATTGTACTATTTACAGATTAAAATCCAAACATGTTAACAAGGCATTTAAGGCCCTGTACAGTGGTCCATGCTCCCCATCGAGCTTCATCTCCCCCCTACACTTCAGGCCCACTTGCTATTGCCTGAACATGTTTAGGAATGTCACATCTCTGTACCCTAACTCACGCTGTTTCCTCATCCATGCCTATCAAATCCTACTCATCCTTCAGAGCTCAGTTGAAATGCTATGATCTCTACCACAAAGCTTTCTTTGATTCCCCCTACCTGTCTCACCTGTCACCTCTGTCAAGCACTTAACTCATTCTGTCTTTTATTGCAATATATTAATGCCCCCCGGGTTACACTTCTTCAAGAACAGAGCCTAAAATATTTGTCTTACGTCTCTCATTTGACCAAGGACAATGCACTTGACACATATGGGCTCAAAAGTCCTGAAAAGAAAAAGAAAAAAAAAAGAAACACCACCAGAGAGAGAGAGGAAGAAATACTCACTTCTCTGGTCAAGCACCTATTATGAACAAGTACCATAAAAATCCTCACATCCTTTAAAGGTGTAATTCTACTCCGGGGAATTCATCCTAAGTAACTAATTCAACAGATAAAAATAAAAGCAAAATGTCATTAGAGGAATGAGCTAATCCGTTATTGTACATTAAATCTATACACTCTTATGTAGCCATGAAAGAATATTTTTATGAAAACTATACAGAAATATTTGGTAGGACATTAGGTGAAAATAGAATATATAATAGAGCAGATAACCTAACTGCAATGCTCTGTAAGATGCGTTTACCAGCTTACACTCTAATGGGGGCATGACAGACAATAAGCAACAATACAAAGAAGTAAAATACTCTGTACAGTTATATGGCAATAAGTGCAATGAGAAAAATAAAGCAGGCAAGAGGAATAATAGCATAATGGGGATATATGCTATCTGAATGAAGATATTCACATAAAAGATAAGAAAAAAGGTCATGCTAAGCTTATAAAATTAGGCAAGTTTTTTTATATTTATGTAAATACTTATCTTTTATTTTATTGTTTTCAAAACTATTACAAAAATTTAATATACTTCGGGTGCCTGGGTGGCTCAGTTGGTTAAGCGACTGCCTTCGGCTCAGGTCATGATCCTGGAGTCCCAGGATCGAGTCCTGCATCGGGCTCCCTGCTCAGCAGGGAGTCTGCTTCTCCCTCTGACCCTCTTCCCTCTCGTGCTCTCTCTATCTCATTCTCTCTCTCAAATAAATAAATAAAATCTTTAAATAAAATTTAATATACTTCAAAGTTCTGCTAAAAGAAAAACAAAATAAGTGAACAAAAAGAACCTCAGCTAACCCTCTGCTATCTGTACTATTCAATGTATACCTTGGTGTCCCACTTTCCACACTACAACTTTATTTACCTCTGTTCTCCAACACTACCCTCCAATTAGATCAAGAGAATATACCAGGCTTTCTTGCATCTCATGCCTATTTCTAGAATTTATCTCACTCGAAATATCTACTCTCCACATATGCCAATCCTATTCCTTCTTCAAATCTCAGTGCCTCTAAAAGCCTCCCAAGAGTTACATGGATTATTCCATTTTGGTTACCTTTGCTTTTAAACAGAGGTGAAAATGACAAGGGACCTTCCCAATATAGGCAGGGAGACAGATAAGTTTCAGATACTCAGTAATTCACTGGGCAGGTAGGAGAGATAGGAATGAAGTGTGAGAACACAAAGGAGGGAGCATTTAATTCTGCTCCAGATGGGGTAGAAGACCTGGAAACCTTCAAAGAGGATGGCTTGATTTAGAAATCATATGAGGAACAAGGAGGATATTATACAAAGAGTGAATGGTCTGAGCAAAAATGGAGGGAGCTGTGAAAATAAAAATGCATGGTGCTTTGCCGGCATTATGGGTTACAGTTGATTTCAAATACAATAAAACTGGAAAGGGGAATCAGGGAGCGTATTGCAAAGGCCCTTAAAAGACCAACAGCCTAAATCCCTTAGATTACAGTGGAGGTAATAGGGAGTCACTGAAGGCTTTAAACTAGACTTATGCATTGATTTTCACTTTTAAAAGGTTAACCTGGTTCTCAAAAGGGAGAGTGGATGGAAAAGGAAAGGGAGAGCATACCAGTTAACAAATGGCAGGTATTCCAAAAATGTTCCAAAAACTGGGTAAGACTATCACAGGGGAGAAAATTCTCTCAGCTCCCACTGTCGCTAATGATAGCAGCCCATGGTAGGTACTCAATTGTTCTCTAGTTGTTCTGAATATATTATTTTTCTTCTACGAGATTATCAAATTTAGTAAAGCAGAAAGGCAAAGAAGTAGCACGTCTCTGGAGTCAGACTGTCTAGGCTGAAATCCGAGTCTTGACACCTGCGGATTGTATAATCTTGAGCAAATTACTTAACCCCTTTGTGCCTCAGTTTCCTAATCTGTCAAATGTAGTATCAATGTATCCCTCACAGGATGGTAGAGAACTAAAAATGAGATTGTACATCTAAAGTATCAACACAGTACCTGCCACATAGTAAATCCTCAATAAATGTATTCTTTGTGAACTGTATTTGGTATTCAGGGTTACACTAAACACATGATAGGTACTCAGTACTGGGTCAAACCATTTATTCTTTTCTATAAGCCCCAGAGAAAGTTTAAGATAGTAAACGTTCCGCCACATTTGTATAGATTAATAATACTTCATGTGATAATGAGAAACTAACTTTTTAAAAAGACAATGCAATTTAGAAACAGAAGAGCATTTTCCCAACAGGTCTTGAAAAGCAGTCGACACATAAGTCATTTGGACAGCTCTTTGAAGAGCGACAGTCATTGTGTAACCTTAACTTATAAGTCACACTCAAAGTCAGAAATAAAAGTACAGGGTATCAGTCACAAAGCATGGGGCCATAAAGATGCTGGACACGAGGGCCAGGCTCCGATACGGCAGGGTTTTTAAAATATCGTCCCAAGTAAGAAGCTCTGGGGCTCAGAGGGAAAAAAAAAAATCAAAAATCAAAACTCGTGGTGACATTAACAGTTCCGAAAACTCTGCCCAGAGATCTGCAGCACGAGGAAATGCGCCGTGGGGGCCGCCGGCCGGACAGCTCCGGGGCCGCGGGACCCAGGCTTTTTTTCAGCAGCAGCAACAGGCAGCGGCGCCCGGGGCCGCCGGGCCGAGGCCACCTCCCCCGCGGGTCGGCCCCGCATTCCTGCCCGGGTCTATACTTAACCTCCGGCCCGCGCCCCGGGCCGCCGCGCCACGCCGTGCACCGTATTAGGCAATGCCCGGCGAGCAGGGCCCCGGCCACCCCCCCGCCCCGGCCGGCCTTCTCCGCCCGCCTGCCCCTGCTCCGCTCCATTCAACGCCCGCGGCCGCGCCGGCGCCCGCGCCCCTCCCCCACGGCCGCCGCCCGCGCCCCCTCCCCGCGCCGCGCCGCGCCCACTCCGCCGCCCGGCGCTGCCGCCCCCAGCGCGCCCAGCCCGCTCGCCGCCCCCCCGCAGCCGCGAGCGCCCGCAGCCCCGCAGGCGCCCCGAGCGCTGAATGTCCGGGGTGGGGGGTGCGGAGGGAGGAGAGGGCCCTTCTCGGCGCACGTACCCCGCGGTCATGGCGATGTTGTAGAAAGTGAGCCAGACAGTGGCCAACAAGCCGAGGCGCCTCCTCTTGCCGGTGGCCTCCTTCTCCTCGCCCGCTTCCGAGGCGCCGCCGTTGGTGCCGTCCTCCTCGCTGGACGCCATGGTGGCCGTGCACCCGAGGGAGGTGGAAGGCAGGGGAAGGGGAGTGGGAGGGGGCCCAGCCGAGCGCGCCGCTGAAGCGCCACCGCCCGCTGCCACCGCCTCTGTCAGACGCCCCATGTGCCGCGCGCAGGGGGCTCGGCGCCGCCAGCCGGGCCGCCCGCAGGAGGAGGAGCGGGCGCCCCCCGCCGCCGCCCCGGCCGCCCCGGCCGCCCCGCCCCCGGCCCTCGGGAGCGCGCGCGGCGCGGGGACCTGGCAGCCAGACCTGGGCGCTGGGGCTCGGGATCCCGCGAGCCCCCCGGGTACGGTTTCGAGGCGGCTGAGTGGTTTCCGCTCCCACAGAAAGTTCCCGCGTCTCTAGCTGGGGGAACCTCCTCTTAGACGCCCCAGACGTCTCGGGCTCTGGTGACTTGCCCCCTCGCTAGTGCAAAGTCGGGGCGGACGGAACACACCTGGACTTGGCATGACCCTGCCCCACCCAGCCTTTGGGAAGGTATTTTCTGGACGTGAGGACAGGTAGTGGGATCTTCTCGCTAAGTACGCATTAAGACCTTCTGGAGAAGGAAGAATCGCCCCCTTCAGTCTGTTTCATTTTTACGGGCCAGTGGGGCGTGTACAGGGGAATACAGTAGAATTGCCTCACTTGTGTGGATTCCCCTGGAGCCAGTGCTCTAAAGGCATTGACTTCAATGCAGAGTAGTGTTGGATGTTAGAGGGAAGCTGGAGGAAAGAGGACATGAAAAGATACCAAAGGAGAAAAGTTCGAGCAGATGCAGGCAAGCTACAGATATGGGGCTGACAAGAACCCTTTCCCGCGGGCAAGTACCCCACTGTCCTCTGCTCTATCCCTTTCCTTTTGTATCTTCCTTCAAATACCTGTGCTTTCTCCCAATAGCTCTCTGCTCTTTCCCCTTAAAGCACACAGGTGGGAAGACAGGCTCCGGAGTCAGATTACTGAAATTCAAACCCCAAATTCCTGGCTCCATCAGTCTTACTAGCTTGTGAACTTGGGCATCTAAACTTTTCTGTGCCTCAGTTTCCTCAGTGGGAACAATTTATAAACCTGTCATGGGTTGTTGTGAATGCAAGTCTCACACTTATAAATCACCCACATAAATCCCTTAAAGGTCTGAAGCAGTTTGAGTCCCCCCCCCCCAAATTAGCGTATTAGCACCATTCTGGTGACTCAGACCTCCATTGATACAGCAAAAGAAATTCTGCTTAGGCCTGTGGAAGCTATCTGCTTGTGCTGCTGGAAACTAAGCCTGGCCCTGGGCGGGTGATGACCACTAAAAGACCACATAGCTACGAGTCCAGTAGCTCCTCAGGTTATGGAGTCACTTGGGAGAAGGTCTTATCCCTTTATTGTGATCTGGGCTCTGGGCTCCTGATCCAGGGGGCACTACCAACCTGCTTGGGAAACTTAGGTAATTTTGAGGAAGACATTCCAATGGGGTGTGGTTGGGGGGAGGCTGAGATGTGCCTGGGAAGAAATAATGGCTGAAAATGTTTAAATTTGATGTAAACTATGAACGACTATTTTTTAAGACGTTTAATTGGAATGGAAGAAATAGAACTATTTGCAAATGACAACATTGTATAATTAGAAAAGCCTAAGGAATCCATTAAAAAGCTACTGGAACTAGTTGCAGGCTACAAGGTCAGTGTAACAAAAATTGTTTTCTACAGAAAAGAAACTGGAAATTGCAATTTAAAATAAAACCATATAATGCTCATCAGCAACCAAAACCATGAAATATATAAGGATAAATTTAACAAAAAGTGTAAGACCTGTATACTGAAAGCTATAAATCACTGCCAAGAGAAATTAAGGACTTAAATAAATGGCTATCCATTGGAAGCCATTGGAATTGGAAGATGAATTGGAAGATGAATTAGAAGATGATATGGTTAAAATGTCAGTTCTCTCCAAATGCCAGCAGAATATATATTGTTTTAATTTGACATGGTATCTCTAAAATTTATACAGAAATGCTTAAGAACAAAGTTGAGGCACATACATACTTGTTTTCAAGACAGGATACAACTACAGTTTACAAGACAGTGTGGTAAGCATAAGGATAGACAAATCAATGACACAGAATAGAGTCCAGGCCCATACATATGGTCAGCTGATTTTCAACAAAGATGCCTAGGTATGTCTTTTCAACAAATAGTGCTGAAATAACTGGATATCCACATGAAAAAATAAACCTTGACCCTTACCTCACACCATACACCAAGTATTAATTTGATATGGATCATAGACTAAACATAAAAGCTAAAACTATAAAACTTATAGAAGAAAACAGAATCACTGTGACCTTGGAGAAGGCAAAGATTTCTTAGATCCAAAAACAAAAAAAGCATTAGTCATAAAGGAAAAGACAGAACTTCACTGAAACATAAAACTTCTGTAGTTCCAAAGACAACATTTAAAAGGTAATTTTCTCTATACGTGGGTCTGGCAAGGAACATGTATCCAGAATATATAAAGAATCTTTACAACTCAATGATACAACAACCTGATTTTTTTTTAAATGAGCAAAAGATTTGAATAGACTCATTGCGAAGAAGATATATAAGTAACAATGGCACATGCAAAGACACCCAATCTTATTAGTCTTTAGGGAAATGCAAATCAAACCCACTGAGATATCACTACATCTAATACTTTAAATGTTGGCAAGATGTGGGGCAATTGGCATTCTCATATATGGCTAAAGAGAGTAACACTTTGGAAAACAGTTTTGTAATTTCTTTAAAAGATCAACATTCGCTTGCTTACCATATGACTCAACAATTTCATTGCTAGTTATTTAACCAAGAGAACAAAAACAGGTCCACACAGATTTGGACACAAACGTTCATGGCAGCTTTATTCATAGTAACTTCTAACTGAAAATAATCCATGTGTCCATCAACATGCGGAGTAAAATAAATTTGAAAAGTGGATCACAAAATGCTATGGGAGTTAAAGAGCTGTCAAAAAATGTAACTTGTTTGGGAGATCAGAAAAGGCTTTGTGCAAGAAATCACCATTGAATACTTGATTCCAACAGACAGATTGCAAGAGGCAGGCTGAGGGCTCACCATGAACATGGAGGCAGGACAAACCAACAAGCTTGAGGAAAAGTGAATTGTGCAGTTTGACTAAATCTTAAAATGACCAGGAGAAGGATAGAATAGAAATGTCGAGAACCACTCTATTGTAAAATGCAACAGTGAACTTCTGAAGACTTGGTGGAGGAAAATCAAGTTAAAGAAACCTCTTTTCAAAGATGAATTAGGCAGCAGGAAACAACATCAATTGTGTTATAGGAGAGAAGTAAGAAAGCCAGAATTAGGTTGATGCTCAGCATGAACAGGGAATGAATGAGATCTTTTGAGACATAACAGAATCAAAGAAAGTGTTCTGTTATTTGCTGAAGTATAGGTGCCATAAAATAGGGAGAGATTGATTGTCTATGTGAAATAGGTTATTTATGAAGCAAAATCCCTCTGACTGCGGGAAGGTAAGAGATTAAGAAGACAGATGGAGGAATTAGTTTTCAACAAGAGAAAAGACACTTCTTTCTCAGATAAGAATGAAGGAAATGGAGGTAGAGATATTTTGAGGTAGGGAACTTAATTCAAAGTGAGGTGTTCTGACAGCAAAGGAAGTTTGGAATAGCATTTTACATATAACCTTGTTTGATTTCTTGAAATATCTTTTATTTTATCAATCCATGGAGAGTAGTCCTTGCATTTAGGATAAAAACTGATTACTTAGCCTGAATTCAGAATTTTCTACTATAACCTGAGCCCAAGGGAGCTGATCAAACATCATCTCTTAATAGTATGTCACCAAAATACTGTGATCCAACCAAGCAGGTCTGTTCATTGTCCATAAACTGATCTGGATAACCTTTAATCCAAATCCAGCATTCTTTTCATCCTACCAAACTGCTATTTTCCATTCTTTCTTGTTTGTATAAATCTCATTCACTCCAAGGTTGCATTTAATACCAGTTCTTTCAAGTGGCTTGCCCTGCCACTTCAACTTATAGTGGACCCTTATTGTTCCCCAGATAAAATAGTTTGTACTAATAATGTGTCATTCATTTTAGCGGTTAATTATACATTGTCTTCTTTTTTTTTTTAAGATTTTATTTATTTGACAGAGACACAGCGAGAGAGGGAACACAAGCAGGGGGAGTGGGAGACGGAGAAGCAGGCTTCCCGCGGAGCAGGGAGTCCGATGCAGGGCTCGATCTCAGGACCCTGGGATCATGACCTGAGCCAAAGGCAGACGCCTAACGACTGAGCCACCCAGGTTCCCCTATACATTGTCTTCTTTTTTCACTTATGCTTGTATATGTTTTGTCTTGGGGAAGAACTACATATCAAAGATCATTAACTATATTTTATTTTATTTTAAGATTTCATGTATTTATTTGACAGACAGAGAGATAGCAAGAGCAGGAACACAAGCAGGGGGAGTGGGAAAGGGAGAAGCAGGCTTCCCTCTGAGCAGGGAACCCGATGTGGGGCTTGATCCCAGGACCCCGGGATCATGACCTGAGCTGAAAGCAGACGCTTAACAACTGAGCCACCCAGGCGCCCCTCATTAACTATATTTTAAAAAATCCTTCTCAAAGGCCAATTAATGTTTTGCAATTTTTAGTAGCTTTATTGAGGTATAACTGACATACAGTATAGTGCATGTATGTAAAGTGTACAACTTAATAGGCTTTGACATATGTATCATCTGTGAAACCTTCATCACAATCAAGACAGTGAACATATTTCATCATCTCAAAAAGTTTCCCTGTGCTCCTTTTTCAATGCCCTCCTTCTCTACGTCACGTTGTTACCAGGTAACCATTGAGCAGCTTTTCCTTCACTACAGATTAGTTTGCAATTTCACTGATTTTCTGTAAATGAAATCATACATTATATGCTCTTTTCTGACTGGCTTATTTCACTCAGGATAATTATTTTGAGCAGGTCCAGCTTCATGTCTATGTAGCTTCTAGAGTCCCACAGGATCCTGGGCTCAAAAGGGCCTGCCACTTGATTTAATGCTCTGTTTTAATTTGATGCTCTTCTGTCTGTTTTGAAATTTTTAATAATTTATGAATAAGGGGGCCCATATTTCCCTTTGCACTGTGTCCCACAAATTATGTAGCTGGGCCTGATTTTGAGATTCAGGTGGTAGGTATCAGTAATTCATGCTCTTTTATTTCTGGGCAGTATTCCGTATGAATATACCACAATTTGTTTATCCATTTACCACGTAATTTGTCTATCCATTCCTGTTTAGACATTTGGGTTTTTTTCCAGTTACAAATAAAGATTTATGAATATTTGTTGATAAGACTTTTATGGAGATATGCTTTCATCTTTCTTATGTAAATAATTAGTAGTGGAGTGACTAGGTCATATATAGTTCTAACTCTTTAAGAAACTGCTAAATGTTTTCAAAAGTGGTTGTACAATTTCACATTCCTAACAGCTATATACGAGAATTTCAGTTGCTCCATATCCTGGCCAATATTTGGTATGGTCCATCTTAGATTTTACGTATATTAATAGATGTGTTGTGCTATCTTATTATGGTTTTAATTTTTCATTTCCTTAATGACTAATGATGCTGAGCTTCTTTTCATGTGCTTTTTTGTCAACTGTATATTTTCTTTGCATTAGCGACTTTCTGATCTCTTCCTCATTTTCTTAGTGGTGCAACTGTGTTTTCAGTAAGTTTTGAGAGTACTTTATGGATTCTGGATCTAAGTCCTTTATCAAATATATGATTGCCAAATATTTCTTCCCAGTTTGTGGGTTGCTTTTCATTCTCTTAACAGTGTCTTTCAAACAGCAGGTCTTAATTTTGATAAAGTTCTATTTATCAATTTTGTCTTTGATAGACTGTGTTTTTGGTGTCACATCTAAGAATTTTTGCCTAAGCCAAGCTCACAAAAGATTCTGTGCAGTTTTCTTGTGGAAGATGAGTAGTTTGAAGTTCTACAGTCAAGCTTATAATCCACTTTAATTTTTTTATATAGTGTGAGATATAGATTGAAGTTCATATTTTTGCTTATAGGTATCCAAGCGTTCAGCACCATTTGTTGAGAACCTATCCTTTTTCTGCAGAGTTGCCTTTGTACCTTTGTAAAAAATCAGTTATCTGGGGGCACCTGTGTGGCTCAGTCAGTTAAGTGTCTGCCTTCAGCTCCGGCCATGATCCCATGACCCTGGGATGGAGCCCGTGTCAAGCTTCCTGCTCTGCGGGCAGTCTGCTTCTCCCTCTCCCTCCCCTGGTTCATGTTCTCTCGCTCACTCACTCTCTCTTTCAAATAAATAAATAAAATCTTTTTAAAAAATCAGTTATCTATGTATGTATAGGTGTATTTCTGAAATGTTCTGTTCCATTGATCTTTTTGTCTATCTTTACACAAGTACCATACTATCTTGATCATCATAGCTTTAATAACAAATCTTGAAATCAGGGTTAATGAGAGTGTTAGTGATCTGTCATGCATGTTTTTAGCATATTGTGATAAAATTTGGGCTTGGTGTGGTTATTTCAACAGGATAAGAGCAATGATATCATTAATGGGATGAATGGGAATTTTAATTTACTTGTAAGTATCACAGTAGGAATGACTATGAGAGGAAAGAAAGTGGGTAGACTCAGGAGGAGAGTATTTGTAAAGTGCAACACAAGTGAGTAATGGAAGTATAGTTAAAAGCAAATACAAAGAAAAAGAATGAGAACTGAAATGTGAAGAATGAGAAACCTCTTAAATACAGAGATATTAATGTAGAAAATGATAAATTGACACTGTAGTTTGGAAGGACTATTGGAATTAATTTGGTTTTTTATTGATGTGAAAACTGAGGCACAGTGATGTCTTTATCTAGAGCTTATGTGGAATCTCCTCTAAAACAGAACCAATTATACAAATTTGGTTCTAGGCCGTCAGCTGAAAGTTAAATCTTAAGTAAAATCCTTTAGTTCTATAGGTGTATTATTATAAATGAGAACTTCATTCCTGAAGAACTAGTTCATACCTTACAAAAGTGATCATGAAAATGAAACTAAATACATATGCTATCATAAACATTAATTATGTTAGATTAAACATAATATAAAAAATAGTATTTTAATTGCTCCTTTTGGGAACATTTTCTATATGGACACATAGAGTACAGGGAACTTAGAATGAAGATGCCTTTTTTTCTTCCTATCAATGTCTCTACAGCAAGCATATACAGTTTTCATTGTTCTAAGAAATGAACTGCTTTCAAAACTGGAGTCACCTGTTTTAAAAATCTGTGGCTTATTTTAATACGCATGAAAGCCTCTGAAAAGTCTTTGAATGTGTAAATACTGGGGTGGAGCAGATTCCTTGGTGAGGATGTTTTCGAAGATCCTTTGGTATATACCAGCTGCAAACTGAGTCAGCAGAATCCTTATAAACCCAGACCAGCTGGTGAGTGTTGCTAATCTAGTTACCCAGTGTTTGGCAGTTATTAAGTTAGAGAAAATATATGATCTTTATGATAGGAAAGGGAGCAAAAGTGGAATTGACAAGCGGAGGTATAATAAATAAAGCGAGTTTATATTTATTATAAAACTATGGTTGTTGTGAAAAGGCTATTTATAAATACACGGCATTAGATAGATTGGTCCAATCTGCTCAAAAAAGATGTTAAACCAAGAAGCAGCTGTTCCAGAATTATCTATTAGGAAAGGCTGGGGCAATTTGGTTGTTGGGGAATGGGCTGAGGCCTTGGTTTTCAAACATTTTTGCCTTCACTCGTATTTGAAATGATCATCTAAAATTTTTCATCAAAATATAAAGTGTTGTGAAGGATAAATTTCTGTCTAATTAACATACAATAATCTGTTCATATTTAAAATGTACAATTTGGGGGCGCCTGGGTGGCTCAGTCACTAAGCGTCTGCCTTCGGCTCAGGTCATGGTCCCGGGGTCGTGGGATCGAGCCCCGCATCGGGCTCCCTGCTCCGCGGGAAGCCTGCTTCTCCCTCTCCCACTCCCCCCCGCCTGTGTTCCCTCTCTCGCTGTGTCTCTCTCTGTCAAAATTAAAAAAAAAAAAAATCTTAAAAAAATAAAAAGATAAAACGTACAATTTGATAAGTATCGACATACATGTACATCAATGAAACTATCACTACTCTCAAAATAATGAAAATAGCCTATCAATCCCCACCCCCCAACTTTCTCATTCTCCTTTGTGATTCCCAGTGAATTCATCTAGGCCTGGAATTAATTTTGTTGAAGGTTCTTAATAAGCAATTACATTTCTTTAGAAATAGGTCTATTGAAGTTAACTATTTCTTTTTGAGCTTTATTAATTTGTGCCTACAAAGAATTTGCCATTTCCTCTAAGTCATTCAATTTATAAGTATAAAGTTGGTCATACTATTCCCTTATTAAGCTTTTAATATCTGTAGCATCTGTAATGGTCACTTCCTTTATTCCTGAAATTGGCCATTTATAGCTTTTCTATTTTCTTCATCAATCTATAGTTTTATCAATTTTATTTATCTCCTCAAAAACCTTAGTTTTATTTTCCCTATTGTTTTCCTGGTTTCATTGCTTTTTCTCTTTGATGTTTATCATTTCTTCTGCTTACTTTAGGTTTATTTACTATTTTTTTCTAGATTCTTAAAATGAAAGCTGAGATAATTGATGAGACCTTTCTTTTCTAGTATATATGCTATATTATAAATATATTAAAGCTTTGTATTATAAATACTGCTTTAACTGCTTTCCACAAATTTTGATGTTTCCATTTTCATTACATTCAAAATACTTTCTAATTTCCATTTTTATTTCTTCTTTGACCAATGGTTATTTAGAAGTGTTAGTTTTCAAATATTTGGTGACTTTTAAGTATTCTTCTATTATTTATTTTTAATTTAATTCCATTGTAGTCAGATAACATATTTTGTATGACTTGAATCCTTTTAAATTGAGATTTGTTTTTTATATGTTATGAGCACTTGAAAAGAATATGTATTCAGGTCTCATTTGTTGTAGTGTTCTATCAATTTCAATTAAAGATTTTATTTATTTATTTGAGAGAGAGAATGAGAGATAGCACAAGAGGGAAGAGGGTCGGAGGGAGAAGCAGACACCCTGCTGAGCAGGGAGCCCAATGCGGGACTCGATCCCAGAACCCTGGGATCATGACCTGAGCCGAAGGCAGTCACTTAACCAACTGAGCCACCCAGGCGCCCTCTATCAATTTCAATTAAGTCAAGTTGGTTGATAGTACTGTTCAAGTCTCCTACAGCCTTACTGATTTTTTCTACTTGTTCTATCACTGTTGAAACAAGGGAGTTGAAATTTTGAACTATAATTGTGAAATTGTCTATTTTTCCTTGAAGTTCCATCAGTATTTATTTTATGTTCTCTGAAATTCTGTTATTATATGCAAAACCATGTAGGTCATGTTCTCTTAATTAACCCTTTTTTTCATTATAAACATTATGACATTCTGTATCTCTGGTAATATTCCCTGAACTGAAACCTACTTTGTCTGATAGTAATATGGATATTTTAGCTTTCTTTTGATTAGTGTTAGCATGGCGTATCTTTATATACCATGATATAGTCTTATGTTTAAAGTAGGTTTCTTATAGAGAGCTTGCTAATTTTTTTATTGGATGTCAGACATTGTATATTTTATCTTCTCAAGTGATGGATATTTTTGTGTTCCTGCATGTCTCCGGTATTCTTTCTTGCAAACTTTTTCAGCCTTGGCCCCTCTGGACTCCCAGCCTTTTCCTCATCTCAAGGAGACTTGATACCATATGTGATGGCCTGAAAAATCTATCCAGGCAGTAAGCTAGGGCAATCATAAGACTAATGTCATTTGTGTCCCATCTCTCAGTGATCATTGTTCTTTGTTGTAAGATGTCCAGTATCATGAGAACTGTTGTTCATATTATTTTGTCCAGTTGTTCAGTTGTTTCAGGCAGGAGGATAAATTTAGCCTGTTTTACACCATCTAGACCAAAAGTGAAGTCTGAAACCAATATTCTTTTTATGTTTTTCTTGTCTGTAATACTATATATTAATGTTTAACTGTAGTGTGAAATGGGCATTCTTGTATTGCTGTTTATCATAGAGAGAAACACCATTTTCCTTCACTGTTGGTGATAAGATGTTAGCTCCAAGTTTTTTGAAGATGCCCTTTGTCAGGTTGAGAAAGGTTTCTTCTATTCTTAGTTTGCTCAGTTTTTATCACAAAGGCTTTTGAATTTTCTCAAATATTTTTCTCCATCTTCTGAGATTATCATATCGTTTTTGTCTTACATTCTGTTAAAATGGTGAACTGTGCTAATTTTCAAATGCTAAAGTAACTTTGTATTCCTAGGATACACTCTACTTGGTCATGGTGCATTTTTGTTTTTATATATTGCTGTAAATCTCTATTTTTAAAGGATTATTATATTTATGTTAATGAAGGATATTGTTTGAAGTTTTCTTATAATATGTTGTTTGATTTTGCTTTCAGGGTAATGTTGGTCTCATAAAATAAGTAGGAAATTGTTCCTTCATGGTGTATTTTCTAAAAGATTTTGTATAGGTTTGATATTATTTCTTCCTTACAAGATTGATGAATTAGAAATAACTTGAATTCATGGGCCTGGATACTTCTGTTGAGTGTTTTTAAGGAAGAATTTAATTTCTGTTATTGACATATATCTTTCAGGTTTTCTGTTTCTTATTGACCCAGTTGTGGCCATTTTTATCTTTTTCTACTTATTTTGAATTCTTTTTTTTTAAAGATTTTATTTATTTGAGAGAGAGAGAGAGAGAGAGAGAGCACAAGCAGGGGGAGCTGCAGAGGGAGATGGATGGAGACGCTGAGCTCCCTGCTCAGCAGGGAGCCTGATGAAGGGCTTGATCCCAGGACCCTGAGATCATGACCTAAGCTGAAGGCAAACACTTAACCAACTGAGTCACCCAGGTGCCCTTGAATTCTTCTTTCATCTTAAGGGATTTACGTTAGATTTTTCTTTCCTAGTATCTAATGCTTGAAGTATTCCTCTAAGCAACATAACTGCATCCCACAAATTTTAATATGTTATGTTTTCACTTTCATCCAGTTCAAAATATGTTCTGATTTTTCTTTGACATGTAAGTTATTTATAACTGCATGGGTCAATCTTTACATAAGCTGCAATTTTCCAGATAACCTTCTCTTATATTCCTAAGTTAATTTTGTCTTAGTCAAGGAACAAAATCTATATAATTTTATCCTCTAAATTATATGGATTTATTTTAAGGCCCAGCATATTGTCTATTTTTGTTAATGTTCTGTGTCCACTTGACAAAAATAAATGACAAAAAACATTTATAAACTGACTTTATAAATGTCAGTTAAGTGAAGTTAATCGATGGAGTTGACTCCTCTAAGTAATTAGTGCTTTCTATTTGTTCTATCTTTACCTGAGAAAAGAATGTTGAAATAGCCAACATAGGGACCCCTCAGTGGTACACTGTGTTAAGCATCTGACTCTTGGTTTCGGCTCATGTTATAATCTCAGGGTCATGAGATCAAGCCCGAGTGAGCTCAGAGCTCAGTGAGGAGTCTGCTAAAGTTTCTCTTTCCCTCTTTTTCTCCCCTCCCTGCACTCACGTTCTCTCTAAAATAAATAAATAAATCTTTAAAAAATATAGCCAACACAAACTATGGATGAATCAAGTTTTCCTTTAAGTTTTGTTTCTTTTTTTAAAGTTCTGTTTTTAGGTGGATACATATTTAATATGTCTTCTTGGTTAGTTGATCCCTTCATCATTATGAAATGTCATTCATTATCCTTGGAGAGTTTCCTTTTATCAATTTATTTGGTTTGATATTAATATAACTAGAGTCTTCTTTAGTATTTTCAAAATATATCTTTTCCCATCAATTTACTTTTAACCTACTTTTGTCTTTATTTTTAAAAGAAGTTTCTTATATAATACATCATCCAGTTGGATCTTGCTTTTTTAAAATCCAGTCTGACAATCTCTACCTTTTAATTGGAATGTGTAGATCTTTTGTATTTGATGTGGTTATTAACATGGTTGGATTTAAATCTACTCTTTGTCCCATTTGTTCTTTTTTTTTTTTTGTCTTTTACTGCTTTTTAAAAAATTGAATTTAAAAAAAATTTTGATTTATTTCCACCACTGTTCTATCTATACCCCTCTGCTTGATTTTCTTTGGGGGTGCTATGGCTCTAGGGCTTATGGTATGCATTTTGAATTTATCAATATCTCTTTTCAAATCATATTTATAATACTTTATATACAACGTAAGGACTCCTCCAGCCCTACATTTCTATTTTCCTTCTGCCATCCTTTGTGCTATTTTCCTTTTATTTCTACCTATGTTATCAACTCTATACAGTTGATTTTTGTTTTTAAACAAATTTACAAATAAGTAGAAATGTCTTTTATATTTATTCTCACATGACCATTCTGATGTTCTTCATGCCTATGTGAAGATTTATATCATAGATACCATAATCCTTTGCCTAAAATTATTTTCATTTGTATGTTTTAACATTTTTCGTTGTATAGATCTGCTGGTGATGAGGTTTTTTTAATATAAGTATTTATTTCACCTTCACTTTCGGAAAAATATTTTTGCTGATAGAGAATTCCAGGTTGACATTTTTAAAATTCAGGACTTTAAAGGTACTGTTCCACTGTTTTTTGTTTGTTTTTGTTTATCTTGCATGGTTTGATTAGAAGTCTATTTTAATTCTTTATTCCTGTTTGTCTTTTTGTTTTCCAAATGCCTTTAAGATTTTGTCTTTATCACTGATTTTCAGCAATTTGGTCATGCTGTGCCTTGGTGTCATGTTTTATTGTTGTTAGTTATGATTGGGATTCACTTATATTCTCAGATCTGTGGAAATATAGTTTTCATTAAATTTAGGGAAAATTTGTTATTTAAAATTTTTTTCTTTTAAAGATTTTATGTATTCATTTGAGAGAGAGAGACAGAGAGAGCACAAAAAGGGGGAGAGGCAGAGGGAGAGGGAGAAGCAGACTCCCCGCTGAGCAGGGAGCCTGACATGGGGCTGGATCCCAGGACCTGGAGATCATGACCCAAGCCAAAGGTAGACGCCCAACCATCTGAGCCACCCAGTCGCCCCTTAAATTTTTTTTCTTTCCCCTTTTTCTTGCTATGAAACTCTACGCATTATATTGTTTCATATTTTCTGATAGGTCATGGAGGTTCTGTTAACTTTTTTGTTATCTTTCTGTGTTTCAATTTGTATATTTTCTGTTGCTGTATCTTCCAGTTGCTATATTTTTTCTTCTGCAGTGTCCAATCTGTTAATCCTATTTAGTGAGTTTCATTTTAGGTATTCGATTACCTGCAGAATTTCCATTTTATTCTTTTTGATTTTATTTTCTCTCCTCATTATGTTCAACTGTAAATCCTTAACTTATTTATTTATTTTTAAAGATTTTATTTATTTATTCATGAGAGACAGAGAGAGAGAGAGAGAGAGAGAGAGAGAGAGAGAGAGAGAGAAGCAGGCTCCCCACTGAGCAGGGAGCCCGATGCGGGACTTGATCCCAGGACCCTGGGATCATGACCTGAGCCGAAGGCAGACGCTTAACCATCTGAGCCACCCAGGCGCCCCTATCCTTAACTTTATTGACCATAGTTATAATAGTTCTTTAAACATTTCTGTGTTAGTTCAATCATCTATTGAATTTCTGGATGTTTCTATGGATTGCTTGCCCTAATAGTTACTGGTCATATTTTCCTGGGCCTTCATGTGTCCAGTAACTTTTTTTGTAGTCTAGCCATTTTATATTTTTGAGTGTTGTTTTGGGGGATGGAGTATTCCTTGTAAGTTTCATACTTCGTTTTACCCTTCATTTAAGCTATGTCTTGATTTTTTTCAAGAGGTACTTTTTAAGCTTTTTTGGAGCAGATCTAGAGTAGCCTTCTCTTTCAGGCTACTCCTCACTACTAAGACATTACCTTTTGGGGATTATTTATTAAACCCCCAATATGTTCAATTAGGTCTCTTCCCTCTGGCTTTGAGAATTCAAATGATTCCTGGACTTGTATGAACTCTTGGGATTTTTCAGATTTTGGTTCCCTGGAGATAGCTATTTCCCTGAAAGTTCTTTACCTAGACTTGTAGAGCTCTACCTGACCCATGATAAAATTGGCATTCAGCCATAGTCTCAAGGGAACTCCAACACAGATTTCTGGAGCTCTTTCTCTACATAGCACCCTCCTAGTATTCTGTCTTCCCAATTCTAGCCCTTTAGCCTATCCAAACTCTGATTTTTCTCTCTTTAATACAGTAAGACCATTTGGTTCCTTTTGAGTTTCCCCTCTCTATAGCATAGTCCAGAAACTGACTCTAGGCAGAAAGCTGTGGTAATCACAGAGCTCATGCATGTTTCCTTTCTCCTTGGGATTACAGTCTGTTGTCCCATGTTTGAAATCAATTGTTTCATATATTTTGTTCAGTGTCCTATTTGGTTATGGTAAAAAGATAAGTCCAGATCCTGTTACTACCTTATAGCTGATAAGTATGTTATTGGAAATATACTTTAATAATGACATATTTTATTTCTTTACTACATTTAATAAATATTTATGGGACACCTACTGTGGAAATCTAGAGATAAGTGAGTCTCAGACTAATGCTATACAAACAAGTAAAAAGTTACACTATTGTGGTTGCTTTCAAATATAGTCCCCAAATTCTTTAATACTCCTTTAGTCAAGAATTGGGTTTTATTTCCTCTCCCCTTGAGTGTAGGCACTGTGACTGCTTGTCCAATAGAATATGACTGAAATGATGCTGTGCCCATTTCCTATCGCTTAGGAAACTAGCAGTTTCCTTTTCCTGTTTTAGGAAAACTAGCAGTTTCCTCTTCCTGTCTCTTGGAATGCTCAGTCCAATATGCTGAGAAACCAGGCGGACACACAGGAGGTCCCATACAGTTGTTCTAGCTGACAGCTCCAGTGACCTAGCCAACTGCCAGCATCAATTCCTAGACATGTAAGTGCGAAAGCTTTCAAACACTTGCCAACCCCTAGGTATAGAGTCATTCCAGCCTTTGAGGCACCCTGCTGAGACCATGTGGAAGAAATCTGTGCCTGCAAAGCTCTGACTAAATTTCTGATTTGCAATCAAAAGGAATGATTATTGTTGTCTTAAGACAAGTTTGGAGGGGTTTCTATATAGTAAAAGACACCTGGAACAAATATAATACCATAAAGTGCTATAACAGAGGTGGCCAATAATCAACTAATTAACACATATTTATTATATATCTATTACTGGTCAGGTACTGAGTCAGGAAAGGCTTTTGGGAAGTGAAATCTGAGCAGGTTTAGAGAGGGTATAGTACCAGAGAAGGAAAAGCAGAAAAAGTTGCTTGTTTGTGAAAATATGGAAACAACGGAGCATCAGAAATGTTAGAGACTACGAAATAAGACTGAAGAGATGAGGTGCTAGGGGCCAGTTCAGTAAGGATATAATTATTAAGAATCAGGATTTAATCCTGAAGAAAGATTACTCTGCACACTTGTAATCATGCAATTACTTTATTTACTTAATGACTATATTCCCCATAGGATATACTCCAAAAAGTTTATCTCATATAAAGCATTTATCCTTATGTTATTCCAGCATACAGAATGGTACCTGGCACACATAAGGAATTAATAAATATGTACTGAATGACTGAGTTATTGAAGAGCCATGTGAGAATTTTATAGGAATGATACAATCAGATTTGTGGGTTAGAAAAATCATTCCAGCAGGGGTTTGGAGAATGGTTTGGAGATAGGTAGGTGTATTAGTCAACTCTGCTGTCCTAAGAAATGATCATAGATTGGGAAGCTTAAAAAAAAAGAAATTTATTTTTGGAAGCTTGAAGTCTGAGATCAGGGTGTTAGCATGATCTGGTGAGAACTCTATTCCTGGCTTCCCTTCTGGGTCCTCACAAGGCAAAGAGAGAAAGTTCCCTGGTGTCTATTCTTAAGAGGGCACTAATCCCATCATGAGAGCTCCACTGTCATGACCTCATCTAAACGTAATTATTGAATTATTTACCAAAGGCTCCATTTCCAAATACCATCAGATTTCAGGATAGGGCTTTAATGTGAATTTGGGTGGGATGCAAATCAGTCCATAGCAGTAAGAAAGGAGAAAAATATAGTAGGAGGTGGATGTAATAATTCATCTAAGAGATGATGAGGGTGTGAACTAGTGTGAATAATCTTCCTGGGGTATTTCTTTTCCTAAACTTTAAAATTACAGACTTTTCCTGGAATAACTCCGTTGCACATTTTTAAATGTAGAATTTTCAAAATCAAACAAAAAAGGGATTAAACATTTTAAAATCAACCATAGAATTTAGTAAACACATATTAGAGAAATGTTTTACTGTGAAATTGACATATAGTCTCTGTATCTTAAAAACTTTGGTAATCTTAGGGGTGCCTCGGTGGCTTAATCTAAGCGTCTGCCTTCGGCTCAGGTCATGATCCTGGAGTCCCAGGATCTAGCCCACATCGGGCTCCCTGCTCAGTGGCGAGTCTGCTTCTCCCTCTGTCCCTCACCCGGCTATCATGCTCTTACTCTCTCTCTCTCTCAAATAAACAAATAAAGTCTTAAAAAACAAACAAACAACTTTGGTAATCTTAAAAGTACAACTCCTGCAGTTTGTGTTTTAAGGGGTAATGACAGAAAGCTAACCTCAAAATACAAACCCATTTCACTTTTTGTATTCGGCTTTTATGTTAAACCTAACAATAATATTAAAAGTTCTACATTTAAAAGTATTTATTATTTATAGTATATTAATCATAAAGGCCCCAAATAGCTAAAGTAATTCTTTTAGGTTGGAAGACATGGATAATGCTATCAAGACTAACTCCTTCACTATTCCCATTGCTTTTACATATTGATGATTAAGGTTTGAACAATTTGATCACTAGCTTGCTGCCGGCAACAGAGTAATTGTTTCCTTACTGAAGCACAAAGCACATCCAAATGCACTTTCATAAATATTTGGCTTTGATCGAGGGTGACTGTGATAATGTGCCCCAGACACTGCTCAAGAACTTAAGATGGACAAGTTGTCACTTGATTGTCAGCCCAGTCATCAAGAATCAGTTTTTGAGAATGTTCTGCTTGTCATATCAATAGTGATGTTTTAGAACAATTTTGACTTGCCATAATGAAACACAAACAAGCTTCTGGCATTGGCTCCTTAAAATGTTAAGAACTGGTGTTACTAACATACATTTTTTACACTGTTGTGTTTTAACTGTGCTTCCGAAAGAAATGTAGGCTCATTATTAAAATATCTGGAAAGTATAAAATGCATAAAGAACAAAAAAATCGTCCCAAATTTTACCACTCAGAGATAAACATGTCATAATATTCTCACGTATTTCCTTTCAGACTTTCAAAATTGGGGGTACTTTGTAATTTTATATGTTTTTGTCTCCTGCTTTTAAAAACTTATGTATTTAGATGTCTTTCTATGAAAATAGATTTATATAATCACCTTTAACAGCTGTGGGGTTTTTACCTTGTGCGTACTATAATTTACTTGACCAATATTAATTACAGTGATTTCTTACACTTACTTGGTGCTTACTATATGCTAGGCACGTAAGGGCTTGGTTTGTATTCATCCATTTGATCCTCACAACCTTATTATTCCTGTTTCTCACAGATGAAAAATTGAGGCACCAAGAAGTAATTTATACAACCTCTTAATATTGGACATTTTAGTGGCTAACAATACTTTGATATTATAAACAACGTTGCCATGATATCATTGTTCATGTTCTTAAAGAATGTCTTTACGATAAATTCCAAAAAGTATAACTGCTGGGTCCAAAACTGTCCACATATCTAAAAGCTTTTGTAACAGACTTTCAGATGTTTCCTTTAGGAAGACTACATAATTTAACTTCGTTCAACAACGTGAGTGTACAATTCTCCACACCCCGTTTTAATCCCTGACAAAAAGGTATCTGAATGTTACTTTAATTTGCATTTTTCACTTTTAGAAATGAGATTTCATTTTTAATGGATTTTTGTAAGCACTCTTCGTATACTAATCCTGTCGTTGACAAGTTGTAAACATTTGTTTACATGTTATATTTGTAAGTGCTCTAAGTCAGATATAATTTACATAATTCCAATTGATGTGCAAGATGCTTTTACTTTGCTCCAAGTGGGACACAAAACCTCTAGGTGCTCCTTAAAATATCTACATGACGGAGGCATAACTTGTTACTTATAAATAAAATCACTAAATAAACATTTTAAGTTGTTAGGAATCCCTCATCCGTTTCTAGCTCCATTTGCAGTTTTGTTTTTTTTTCGCTCGGTCTTGGGGGGGGAGGGGGCTATCGTAGACATTCTTGGGGTGTGAAACTTATTTTCCAATCATCACAACTGCTTAGTGACTGCACAGTCAGTAGTGCCAACGCCCAGCTACAAGTGCTTTCGACAGAGATTCAGAAGCCAGGCGTTCAGGGACTCTCGGGAAGGTGCCAGCGTTACCTCAGCCTCTCCGAGAGAGCCGCGCGCCCTGACACTCCCCTCTTTAAGGATTCGGGCCAATCCGTTCAGCTCACATGACTTCACCCAAACAAGTTTCTTGTCACCTCAGGCAGCAACTGAACCCACGGCTTTTTAACTTAGATGACCCCCCAACGAAGGAGTTTCCATCCCCCTCAATAGGGACTATAAAATTATGACAACCGAAGGAGTGAGAGGCGAGCACAGAATCGCATTCACCCCTCACGCGACCCTTTCTCTTTCTCAGTCTCTTGATTCACTCCTGGTTCGGTAGTCGGCTTCGGCGCGCCTGGAGGACCCCTTCCTCCGGAGACTCCTGGCCAAAGCAAAAGCAGAAAACGCAGGCAATACTCCCACCCTTCGGTATGACCGATCACAAGGGGAGTCAGGCAGAGGAGGTGCTATGTTGGAGTCTGTTTTGGCGGGGCAGGTGCCGGGCAGTTCCTGAGCAGGCAGCGCCGTGGTCGCCCAGGTTCCCGACAGGCTCCACGCGGGGGGCCTTGTCAGCGCCTTCGCTGTTGCCGCTGTTGCCGCCGCCGCCGCCGCCGCCGCCGCCGCCGCGGTTGCTGGGGGTCGGTGAGAGGTGGAGCTGTCGCGAACGCTGTGGAGTCCGTCTGTGTTGCTGTTTTTGCCTGACGAGTCTTCGTTCCTGCGTCGCTCCCTGACGCCCGTGGTGTCGAGGGGGAGCCTCTGCAGACACCTGGGCTCGCAGCGGAGATGCCTCTCTTTGCCACCAATCCCTTCGATCAGGATGTTGGTAAGTGCTTGTGCCGCTCCCTGTCCACCGCGCGCAGGAGTGCAAGCCCACCCTGCCCGCTCTCTGCGTGCGTTCCTGAGCCCCTGGCCGGGGCTGAGTGCTTCCCCTTTCCTGAGGCTCCTTTTTGAAGAGTTTGGAGGAGGTTGGGGGCTTGGCTCATCCTTTTTGAAAGAGATGGTACTCAGAGAGCCTGCGAAGTGGGCCTTAGGCGAGGGTTGTGGGTTTCGAAAGAACTGCTTTAGAGGGTTGATGTGGAGGGCCTCGGAGGAACAGCTCGTGTAGCATCTGGTGCTGGGACAGTGCTTCTGGAAGAAGGGAGTTGAGAGCTGAGCAGTACGTCACCTAGGGTAAGATTATACGCCCTCCAATAAAGTGTTTCCCTGGATAAACGTTAAACGTTTGGAACTAGGAGAATGTTTTAGATGAGCTTCCTTAGGGGATTTTAAAATCCTTTTTTTTTTTTGTAATTGAAACGGGAGGCGAGAGCTTCTGGCTAAGGGTAGACTCTCAAAATCGTTGGGAGAGATGAAAATGGAATACTTGGCAGCAACTGAAACCGAATTCAGGACCCGAGCCATTGTGCTGCATTCTTTAGGCTGTCTCTCAGTACTTTAAGAAGTGTGGAAGAGGACCTTAAATCTGAAAATGCTGATTTGTTTTGATTTTGAAATGCCTTTTTTGTTTGGTTTTTCTGTTTTCTGAGTCACTGGTTTTGGGTATTGAGCATACCAATTCAACAGGTTAGCTCCCTCCCCCCGGTCTGAGGGTAATAATTACAAGACTGAGTTTCCTGGAGTAGAATTTTGGGGTGATTTGAATGCACTTAGGCACTACTTTGGCACACAAGTATGGAATGAAAGCAAGCCAAATACCATGACTAATTACTGTGGTAAAGAAATATAAGGATACCCTTATGGAATTGCTTTTTGTTACTTTGTATAATTTAATTACGAGTGGCAGGTGTTGATTTTTGCTTTTTAACTCTTCCTTAGAGCATGTCACTGAGACTTGGAGGTTTGAGTTAAGACTAGAAAAGGGTTCGTTCCCATCTTGGCCACTGCCTAGCTCATAGTGAAATCATGGGCAAGTAACGGAAGCTCTTTGAGTCCCAGAGTGCTCATCTTTAAAGAGTGGAAAAATACATTGTTTGTGATTCAAAGAAATATATGTGTAAAGGGCCTACTATAGTGCCCTTATATAGTAGTCACCTACTAAATGATTGCAATTTTTGGTTCCAGTTTAAATGCATGGCCTGAATCAGCAGTGGATGGAACTTTAGAGATAGCCAATAATACTTAATAAACAATTGGAAAATTGTATTTAATTCCATAAACTCTTAGCACACAGTACAGATGGTCCCCGACTCACAGTAGTTCGACTTAACGATTTTTCAGCTTTAGTATGGTGCGAAGGGATATGCATTCAGTAGAAACTGTACTTTGCATTTTGAATTTGGATCTTTTCCCGGGAAAGCCATATGCGGTGGGTATGATCCTCTCTCGTGATGCTAGGCAGCGAGCGGCCCCCGCCCCTGCAGCTCCCAGTCAGCCACACAACCATGAAGGTAAATTACCAATATACTTAGACGATTCTGCACCCATACTACCATTCTGTTTTTCTTTTTCAGTACAGTATGCAATAAATTATATGAGATTTTCAACATTTTGTTATAAAATAGGTTTTATGTTAGATGATTTAGAGGCTAAAGTGAGTTTTCTGAGCACTCTGCTGGCTAAGCTGTGATGTTTGGTAGGTTAGGTGAATTAAGTGCATTTTTTTTAAAGATTTTATTTATTTGGTCGACAGAGACATAGCAAGAGAGGGAACACAAGCAGGGGGCGTGAGATAGGGAGAAGCAGGCTTCCCGCAGAGCAGGGAGCCGGATGTGGGGCTCGATCCCAGGTCCCTGGGATCATGACCTGAGCCGAAGGCAGACGCTTAACGACTGAGCCACCCAGGCACCCCTAAATGCATTTTTGGCTTAGGATATTTTCAACTTACTATGGATTTATTGAGACTTGACCCCATCATAAGTCTAGAAAGATCTTTTACAGGACGGTCTCAGTGACATAAGAGATTAACAAATAAGGCATGGTTGCTGCTCTCAAGCAGTTTCATAACATTACAATAATTTCTAGGGCAAATGCTCAAAATAAAACAATTTCTTAATACCTCCTTCTGTTTCCAGAACTTTTATCTAGTTTTCATGGCTGTATATAATCTAGTTTTCAACTACGTTCACGTTTATATCCTACTGACTTTTAAAGACACATTTCCACTGGGTTTAAATAAATTTCTTAATGTCAAACTCATTCCCAGTACCTATACCAGTCAGTTCAAACATAGGCTCCTTCAGCTTTTGTACTTTCACTTCTAATTTATTTCTTCTGCATTTCTACATGTGCCTACATGTACTCATGATTAAACACCAACTCAGTCCAGCTCGTTATTGAATCATTTCCTGATTACTCTAGCCTAGGATTTCTCAGTAGTGACACTATGGACAGTTTGGATGAGATAAATATCTTTGTTGTGGAGATCTATCCTTTGCAATGTAGGGTGTTTAGCAGCCTGCCTGACCTCATCAGTGCTGCCCCCCGTGATTTTAAAAGTTTCAGACATTACTAAACGTCCCCTGGGGGCACAAAATAGCTCCCAGCTGAGAACCACTCTTTTAGCCCACTGTAATCTTTGCCCTTTTCCAACCTCCTGCAACACTTTGTCTTTACCACATTATTTAGTATTAAAGATAGTTATATCCTGTATTATGCTCCTTATTTTATTAGTTGCCACATAGTAGGTGCCTAATAAATGTTTGTTTAATTGAGACTGTCTCACTTGAGCCTGCTACACAGTAAGCTTCTTGAATGTAAGGACATTCTTTTGCTCCAGGAAAGCTTACCTGTTAAAGTTAGTCAGGTTCTGGTATTTGGATCAATTCTCTCCTCATGATCCATATATGAAAATATGAAAGGTTATCCTGAGGAGACATGTCAGAGACTCCCAGTAAATAATACTTGGAAAGAGTATAATAGACTCTCATGTTAATTTTTTTTACTAGTAAAGTATATAGAATATGGTGTGTAGAATAAATTTAACAACACTTTGTCACTTTGTCCAATGAGTATGTGACCTTACAGTAATCATACTAAGTCACTTGATTTAATTATCTCTTAACATTGTATACATTTGTATTTCTTCAGAATTAACTGTCTTTAGCTTTATTCATAAACTGAATTGGTGAATCAGAAATTCACTGATTTGTATAATGTAACATTTTATACAAAGAGGCAAAATACAGGCCATAGCTTTTCCCTGTAAGAAACGGTGAAATGTGTTGTTAGAATGTGAGCTCCGAGAGGACAGGGATTTGGTTTGCTCAATTCTATATCCCAAGCATGTAGATTAGTAATAAAACATTCAGCAGACATTTTTTGAAGACATGAATCTCATTTTGGATGTTGTATTTCTTACTCAGTCCAACTTGAATTATAACTTACTCCATCAAGTTTTTATTTCAAAGTCCCTAGTGACTTCAATCTTGCCAAAAATAACGGTCAATTCCTAGTCCAAAGAAATTCCAGAATTTCTTTGTTGATCTCTTAGCTTTCCTCTTTGATATACTTTCTTCACTTGTTTTCCAGGACACCAAACTTTTTCTAATTTTCTGCTTAGCTCCTTTTTAGTCTTTTGGCCTCTCCTTTTTGTGACTTCCAAATGTCGAACCAAGACTCAGGCTCAGTTCTAGAAATTCTTTGACATTTTTCCCCTTGCAGTCTTACTAGGAAATTTAGCTTAAAGAATTCAGACTCTGGAGCTATACTACTTGAATTCATTTCCCAACTTTGCTGCTTATCAGCAGTGACACTGTGCCTCAGTTTCCTTATCTTTAGTATGGGATATAGTGATAAATGGTTCTTAGTTTTCTTATCTAAACATCCTCCTTTCTTCATCCTTGCCTATTTCGTTTAGATGGCACCATCGCTATTTCTTGTCACTCGTCTCTAATGTCTAGGAGTCATCATGGCTTTTTTGTTTTTTCACATTGCACATCCATTCTATCAGTAAGATCTTTTGGCTCTACTTTAAAAAAATATATCCAGAATTTCATCACTTCTTCTATTATCTTGCTCCAGTCATTGATATCTCTTTCTTAGACTGTGGCAAGAGGTTTATAGTTGGGCTACACAGTTGCCCCCTATAGTCAGTTCTTATATACAAAGGTCAGTGATCTTTTAAAAATCTTAGATAATGTCACTTACCTGCTCAGAAACCTCCAGTAGCTTCCCATCCCACAGGGAAATGCAAATTCCTTATCAAGGCTTACAGTTAGGCCCCTTCCTGTGTCTCTGATACAGTTTTGACCTCCAAACTCTCATTCTAAGCTTCTTGGGTCTGAACACTCCAAGGTCATTCCTGCCTTTATCTCTATATTGTGCTGTCTTCTTTGCTTGCAATGTATTTCCCCTGGGTATTTGAAGATCTTGATGTCCATTACATCATTCAAGACTGTTCAAATGAGTTTCTAAGAGAGGCTTTCTCTAATTACCTACTGTTAAAAAAAAATCCATTTTTACTTCCTCACTCTGTTCCCTTGTTCTATTTCATTTTTCTTTATGGTACTCAATTACCTGACATTAATTGATGGATTGTCTCCTGTGTGGAGTATAAACTCCACAGGATGAGAGCTTTTCATTTCTATCCCTAATACCTAGGGACAGTATCTGATGTATCTGATACACCGTAAGTACTCAGTAAGTATTTATCAAATAATAAATTACTGATTTTTTTTTTTTTTTTTGGCATCTCCAGTCTTGTATTTCTGTTTGGTGTTATCACCTAGAAATCAGTCTATCAGAAAACCGAACTTATTTTCCAGTCCGGTTCTGTTTTCATTATATGGTAATTTTACAGTGTTGTAGTTATCCTGATTTGAAACCCTAGAGGCATCTTTGAATCATTACTCTGCCTCTGCTAAGTCATCATGTCTTTGTTTTTGTAATAGTACTTTTTTGCATTCCTAATCAGAGTACTTTGGACCAGTTCGTCTCTTACAGACTTGGCCATGTCTTTAGTCTATTTTTCTGGTCTCTTTAGTATTATAAGCCACAGCCAGTTTAATTTTCATAAATGTTAATGCTACATTTATTCTCCTGCAGTATGGTGTGATGGAAAGACTTTGGGCTTTGGGTTTAAATTGCAGGTGTGGCATTTGCTGTTAGTAAATGGGCACAATATGGGCAAGTACAGAAGCCCTCTAAGTTCACTTTCCACTTTTGTAAATAGGGGTTAAAATACCCCATGGAGTTGCTATGAGGAATAGTTATAAAAACACATGACATTCTAATTCTTTACTGGAGATGAATATGCTTCAACAGCATGTTCAAAATCATACTCAAACTTTTCTTCTCAAGTGTGCTTTTCCTTTGTTCTCATTACTGGTACTTCAGTTTAGTCACACATGTCAAGAATCTGGGAGTCATTCTTGACTTCTGTGGTTGTAATTTTCTGCATTCCAAACAACAGACACATACTGTCATCTGTGTGCCAAGTACACTGAACGTGCCCTCAAGGATACGGTGTTGCTATAGTCTCTATGCTTTCTCTTCCTAATAAGCTCTTGAATCCACATTTGTTTTCCCTCAGCTCATTGCCTCCCAGCCTTTCTATTCTCACTGCCGCTGCTAGATCACTGAACTCTCTGATTAGTGCAGTAGCCTCGTTATCCTTGCCTCCAGGCTGTCCTCAGTCATTTTCTAGGTGGCTGATAATATTTCTGAAATGTAGAATAATCATATATCTCCTCTGATTAAAGCATTTCAGTGAATCTCAACTTTCACAGGAATTTGAACTTTTCGGCATGGCATGTATAGCATTTAGCTCCTTTTTTTTTTTTTAAAGATTTTATTTATTTGAGAGAGAGAGAGAAACAGCACGAGAGGGGAGAAGGTCAGAGGGAGAAGCAGACTCCCCACTGAGCAGGGAGCCCGATGTGGGACTCCATCCCAGGACTCCGGGATCATGACCTGAGCCGAAGGCAGTCGCTTAACCAACTGAGCCACCCAGGCGCCCATCATTTAGCTCCTTTTTTACCTCTTCAGCCTCACCTTCCACTATGTTTCTCAAGGCATATTTCCTTGTTGGTTTTATACTACTACTTTTTTAGGTGTGGCTCCTCTGGCCTGGCATAGCCTTCTCTTCATTAGTCTTGATTAGGGTTGTTTTAAGGATATGATGCATATAAAGGACTTAACACAGTACTTGCTGTGTAGTAAGCAATGGATACATTTTAGCTTCTCTTATAATAAAGTTAGAAATAGTTGTGGAGCCTCTAGAGGCTACTCAGATTCTAAGGGGTGGAATCAGTTACTGTGAAAACATGCTCAGGGGAGAAATGTGAAAATTTTAGAACACAGGTCTGTTAAAAATCTGATAACCATTGGGTTAAGAAATTGTACTCATTGTTTCTTCTGTTTTGATTTTACTTCTCCTGTAAGGTATTCCTTGTATAGCTTTTTAGGTTTTCATTTCTATTTTGTGCTTTTTTCTGAGATGCTTCCATGCTGTTCCTTTGACGCCTACTTCCTTTCTGGTTAGTAGAGCTTCAGATGGCTTTTCTTTGTGAACAGTTTCTGGTGGTCAGGGGGGGATAGGAACATTAGATGAAACATTTTGGAAAAATTGGTAACCATAATCTCAAAAAAGACAATAATTTCTTTAAGACTTGCTTTCTCCGTTAGCCATTTTTAATGAACTGTACATCTCTAAGCTGATTGACCTTTTTTTTTTTCCTATAGCCAGAACATGATGGGCAGTCATCCTGTCAGCATTTCTCACCTCCCCAAATCTGTGATAGTTATAAATTTTGAGAAAATCAAAAGTGGGCTGGGCTGCTTATCAGAAGTTCTCCAATCCATTGAGAAGACTGTTGAAATTCAAATGAGGCTCTGCATAGTTTTTCTGGGTATTGCTAGGCAGATTTCTCAGTCTCCTCTTTTTGAGTATAGGCATACCTGGGAGATCTTGCTGGTTCTGTTTCAGATCACCGCAGTAAAGGAAATATTGCAGTAAAGAGAGTCAAATGAACTTTGTTTTCCAGTGCATATAAAAGTTATGTTTACATTATACAGTAGTTTATTAAGTATGCAATAGCATTTTGTCTAGAAAAAGTATATACCTTAATTAAAAATACTTCATTGCTGGGGCGCCTGGGTGGCTCAGTTGTTAAGAGTCTGCCTTCAGCTCAGGTCATGATCCCAGGGTCCTGGGATTGAGCCCCATATCGGGCTCCCCGCTCAGCGGGAAGCCTGCTTCTCCCTCTCCCACTCCCCCTGCTTGTGTTCCCTGTCTCGCTGGGTCTCTGTCAAATAAATAAAATCTTTAAAAAATAAATAAATAAATAATACTTTATTGCTAAAAAAAAAATGCTAACCATCATCTGAGCTTTCATTAAGTGATAATCTTTTTGCTGGTGGAGGGTCTTACCTTGATGTTGATGGCTACTGACTGATCAGTGTGATGGTTGCTGAAGATTGGGGTGGCCGTGGCAGTTTCTTAAAACAGCAGTGAAGTTTGCCACATCGATTGGCTCTTCCTTTCATTGAACTGTTTATTTCTTTGTAGCATGCAGTGCTGTTTGACAGCATTTTACCCATAGTAGAACTTATTTCAAAATTGGAATCAATCCTCTCAAACCCTGCTGCTGCTTTATCAACTAAGTTTATATAATAGTCTAAACCCTTTGTCACATTTCAACAGTTTTCACAGCATTTTCTAGTAGATTCCACCTCAAGAAACCACTTTCTTTGCTTATCCATAAGAAGCAACTTCTCATCTGTTCATGAGATTGCAACAATTCAGTCACATCTTCAGGCTCCAGTTCTAATTCTAGTTCTCTTGCTGTTTCCACCTCATCTGCAGTTACTTCCTCCACTGAAGTTTTAATCCCCTCAAAGTCATCCACGATGGCTGGAATCACTGTCTTCCAAATTCCTGTTCATGTTGATCTTTTGACTTTACCATGAATTGTGAATGTTCTTACTGGCATCTAGAATGGTGAATCCTTTCCAGGTTTTCAATTTACTTTGCCCAGATCCATCAGAGAAATTCATATCTATGGCAGCTGTAGCCTTAGGAAATATATATATGTGTATATATGTATTTCTTAGATTTTATTTATTTGAGAGACAGAGAGAGCATGAGAGTGGGGAGGGGCAGAGGGAGAGAGACAAGCAGATTTCCTGCTGAGCACGGAGCCCGACTCAGGGCTCAATCCCAGGACCCTGAAATCAGCTGAAGTCAGACACACAACCGACTGAGCCACCCAGCGCCCCAGGAAATGTATTTCTTAAATAATAAGATTTGAAAGTCAAAATGACTCCTTGATCCACATGCTGCAGAATGGATGTGGTGTTAACAGACATGAAAACAATATTAATCTCATTGTACATGTCTGTCAGAGCTTTTGGGTGGTCAGGTGCGTTGTCAATGAGCAGTCATATTTTGAAGGAATATCTTTTTTTTTTCTGAGCAGTAGGTCTCAACAGTGGGCTAAACTATTTAGTAAACCATGTAAACAGATGTGCTGTCTTCCAGGCTTTATTCCATATATAGAGCACAGGCAGAGTATATTTAGCATAATTCAGAGTAGATTTAGCATAATTCTAGGATTTTTGTAATGGTAAATGAGCATTGACTTCAACTTAAATTCACCAGCTGCATTAGCTCTGAACAAGAGGGTAATCCCTATCTTTAAAAGCTTTGAAGTCAAGAATTGACTTCTCTCTAGCTGTGAAAGTCCTAGTTGGCATCTCTTGCCACTGTAAGCATCCTTTGCCACTGTTTTGTTGACACTGAAATCTGTTGTTTGATGTAGCCACCCTCAGTAATGATCTTAGCTAGATCTTCTGGAGAACTTGCTGCCACTTCTACATTAGCACTTGCTGTTTCACCTTGCACTTTTGTCTTACGGACATGACTTCTTTTCTTAAACCTCATGAATCAACCTCTGCTAGCTTCAAACTTTTCTTATGTAGCTTCCTTACCTTTTTCAGCCTTCATAAAATTGAAGAGAGTTAGGACCTTGCTCTGGATGAGGCTTTGGTTTAAGGGAATGTTGTGGCTGATTTGATCTTCTCTCCAGACCACTCAGACTTTTCTCCATATTGGCAATAAAGCTGCTTCATTTTCTTATCATTTGTGTGTTCACTGGAGTATCACTTTTAATTTCCCTCAAAAACTTTTCCTTTGCATTCACAACTTGGTTAACTGTTTGGTACAACAGACCTAGCTTTTGGCCTATCTCAGCTTTTGACATACCTTCCTTACTAAGCTTCATCATTTCTAGCTTTTGATTTAAAGACACTTCTTTTCACTCTAACACTTAGAGGCCATTGTAGAGTTACTAGTTGGCCTAATTTCAATATTGTTTAATCCCAGAGAATATAGGGAGGCCCAAGGAGAGAGAGAGAGATGGGGGAATGGCCAGTGGACAGTCAGAACACACACACTTTAGGGGCCCCTAGGTGGCTCAGTTGTTAAGGGTCTGCCTTGGGCTCAGGTCTTGATCCCGGGCTCCTGGGATTGAGCCCCGCCTCGGGCTCCCTGCTCAGCGGGAAGCCTGTTTCTACCTCTCTCACTCCCCCTGCTTGTGTTCCTCCACTCGCTGGGTCTCTGTCAAATAAATAAATAGAATCTTAAAAAAAAACACACACTTTATCTATTAAGTTCATTGTCTTAATATGGGTGCAATTTGTGATGCTCCAAACAGTTACAATTGCAACATCAAAGATCTTTGTATACACGCATACCTTGAAGGTATTGTGGCCTGGGTTATAGACCACTGTAATAAAGTGAACATCTCAATAAAGTGAGTCAAATGAATTTTGTTGTTTCCTGGTGTATTATAAAAGTTAAGTTTATATCATACTGTAGGCTATTAAGTGTGCAATAGCATCATGTCTAACAATGCACACACCTTAATTAAAAAATACTTCATTGCTAAAAAATGCTCACCATCATCTGAGCTTTTAGCAAATCATAATCACCAATCACAGATCACCATAACAAATACAATAGTAATGAAAAATTTGAAATATTAAGAATTATCAAAATGGGACACATGGAAAAATGGTGCCAATAGACTTGCTCAAAGCAAGGTTGCCACAAACCTTCAATTTGTAAAAAAAAAAAAAAAAAAAACAGTATCTGCAAAGTGCAATAAAGTGAAGCGCAATAAAATGAGCTTTGTATTAAAGTAAGGATAATCTGAGGATAAAATGAGATTATGAAGCTTTGAATTCTTAAGAAGCAAGTCTCTTTCCTTGTTTCACTTTTACCTTCCCTCCAACCTCTGTTTTTGTCTTAGAAAATAGTTTTTTGACTTTGCTACTCATAAAGCCATGTTGAATTGTTACTAATAGTTTTTATTCTTTCAATTTAAAAAATATTTGTAACTGAGAAGAACTGTGCTGCTGCTCTTAATGATCTTGAGGCAGCATCAATAAATGATCTGAATAGTTTTAGAGTTTGGATCTACATAAGTTTGAGTCAGGTACTGATTCTGTTTATGTATCAGAGAGTAAAGAAGGTAGTTCATGAGCGTTCATTGTACTTGCTGATGACTGTACCATACACTTCTGGGTACACCTTAATTCAGAACTGTGTGATCATACTTAGCTACCTTAATAGGCAGTTTATATTTGATCAGACATAAGCATATCATTTCTAGTAAACTATTGATTTTTAGTTGTTTTAATAAGTTTACCTATTATATTTTTTAAGGAGGTGACAGATTCCAAGATCTAAGTGTTTTCTTTTACAAAAATGCACTGTTTTTATTTTAAAAGGCCTGCTTGTCTACGAGTCAGTAAGGACGATGAATTAATTATTTAAATACACTATCAGATCAAAGTAATGACTTGCTTTCCTTTTCTAAGATGAAGTAAATGTTAGAGAATATTGATCAGGATGATTCACTCAATTTTCTTTGGCTTCCTAAGGGTTGGGGGTCTATGAGGTAGACTTCTGAGATTCCTCAGAGCAGTTCCACTTGGATTTGGTTTACATGTTGAGTTTCTTTGAAGGTAAACTTTTCTTATAAAAGAGAGTATTGAAAAGTAAAGTGTGTGACTGGTCTTTGTCCCTGTTTCCTGAGAGGGAGCCTCTAAATCTTTGGAATTTCTTGAGTGATAGAAGCATCTTATTCAAGAAGGACTCCTTGGACAATATCTTAGTTTATGCTAATGAGATGACTCAGCACGGAAGCCGATCACTCTAGAAAGACTTAGATGGTTGGGACTTTGAGTCATATGATATTAGCCAGACCTCCAGGGAGGGGTGGGAGGCCTGGAGATTGAGTTCCAGGAGATAGCCAGTCATACTTTCATAATGAAATGCCAATAAAAACTCGAGACACCAAACCTTGGTTGAGCCTCCTGGTTGGTGATACACATTGATGTGCCAGGGGGATGATCCGTCCGGAGGGCACAGAAGCTTTGGGTTTGGGATTGTCCCAGACCTTAGTCCTATGCATCTCTTCATTTGCTGGTTCAGATTTGTATATTTGTAATAAAAATGTAATCATAATGCGTTTCTGAGTTCTGTGAGTTGTTACAGTGAATTAACGAACCGGAGGGGATAATGGGAACCCCTGATTTTGAGCCAGCTGGGCAGAAGTGCATAGGACTTGGGAACCCTAGAGCTTGTTGCTTATGTCTGAAGTGGGGAAACTTGTGGAGTTCTGTGCCCTCAACCTGTGAACAGCACCAGCTCCAGATGGGTAGCATCACAGTTGCATTGTAGAGGGTTTCCCGCACTGAAAAGTAAAATTTGAAAATCATTGAAGTAGATGCTATTAAAGGTATATGTGTTTCTTTGAGTTTTATGGATTCATGCTGTAATTACATGAGTGGGTTTAGTATTTATTGAGTCCTTAGGCCGAGAACATGAATATTGAAAGAATTGCCCAAAGTAGAAATTGTTATTATTTTCAAGGGATTTATAGTCTATTATGGAAGCTTGAACAGTGACAGGTAAATTTGACTCAGTTATCCTTTTGGTATACCCTGAAGCCTGAATGAAATTAAACAGTATTTCAACATTTGCTTTCTAAGTAATCTGTTTAGTTTCAAGAGTAGTGTTAGTTTCTCATTATGTTTTCTTCTTTTCCCTCATGCAAACCATCTTCACATATGGGGAGTAGATTGTCCCCCCCCCCCCGAAAGTCCAGTTTTGATTAGATTATTTCCTTGCTAGAAATTCTCTTGGCTTTGTTTCTTGATTTAATACAAACACCTCATCTTGTATTTTAGGCTTTTGAGTGGTTCCAAGCTTTCACAGAGTAGTCTCTACTGTAGCCAGCCTAGATTCTTTGTTATACTTCTGTTTTCGTAACTTTATTCTTTATTATACTCTACTGTATATTTACTACTTAAATAGAAACAAAAGAGTTTATTATTAATCCTGTTCTCTTCTTAGTTTCTACGTATATCAAGAAGCCTTTCCTGATTCTCCTTTTCTCTCCCTCCAGGTCTCTACCTTTTTATTTCCAGCTTGCTTCAGGGTTTCCATTTTTTTCTGTAACACTTTTTCTGTCATCTATTTAGGTCTCTATCTGCTGGTTTCATCTCTTTTTTTAGAGGCTAAGCTACTTCAGATGGGGCCTGGCATAGATTAGAAACGTATTCCATTTTGTTGAATATCTGTCCAGATTGTATTATTTCCTGCAAATAAGTCACCTTTCCAAGATCTCAGCTGTCTTGGATATTTGTATTCTTATACCAGGAATTTGTGTGAATAACCTGCTTTTGTTATCTCCCCTACTAGAAGATGGTAGGCTGACTAGGCATAGGTACCCACTACTCATTGGTTATCACCCCACTGCCACCTTATTAGATACTTAATCTAATTCTCTAGTGGCAGTGACTAATTGGTAGGTGTTGCTCTATCCCTTGGGGCTTGCTATGGATCAGGAATTATTAGCCTGCATAGAGTTTGGACAGAATTGGCTGCTTGCTATTTTCTGCTTTAAATCTCCAGCTCTTAGTAGTAGGTCAAAATGGGGAAATGAGTATTATTGTCTGTTGAACCAGGCAACAGGGCTTTGAAGGGAAGTAGGAGTAGGAATTTCACTGTCTTCACCAAGACCAACCCTTACAGGTAAGAATCTTGGTATGGATCAGGCCTCCTACCCCCAACCCACCTCAGGTTAAAAAAAATGAAAATGTTAGTGGGGATCATGGTGATGCTGTCTTTCATCCTATCTGTTCTTGGAGTTACAGTGTTCCAGTCAAGACAGGTTACCTTCTACTTCTGTATAGCTTTTGTTTCAGAGGATAATGATTTCTTTTGAAGTTTTTCCCTCCTACATAGGCTCTTGTTTTTTCTAACTTGCCTTATTCTGTTTTCTTTTGTCTGTTTTGTCTTTTCCTTCATCTTCATGTTAGAAGATTTTTCTCAGCTGATAATCCTTGGTTGTGTGCCCATGGTTAATACTAGAGAAATAGAAAGCACTTTGGAACCTGTGATCATGTGGTTAGGCCTTATTGACTGAACTTCGTAAGTTGATGTGGTATGCATTTTACTGTGGAACTTCTCTCTATCCCTCCATGTCACTATCTAATCTTTAGGTGTTTCCTCTTGGGCTGACCTGGAATTCCCAGAGAAGAGTCCTGTAATCTCTCTAAGGGTGAAGGTACGAGTGAAGGTGAGGGCTGAAATAGAATAACTTGTGAGAGGGCAGGTATTTGATGGGGTTGTGTGGGACCTCAAGACCACCCTCCCACCTTCCCAGTTCTAGGATTCAGCAAGGACTCACAGGACTCAGTTTTAGTTACAGCTATGATTTATTACAGTGAAAGGGCCCAAAGTGCAATCAGCAAAGTGAAAGGGCGTGTGGGTGAAGTATGGGAATACCGGGTATAAAGTTCCTTGGCTCCTCTTCCAGTGAAGACATGCTTAATTCCCCCAGCAGTGAGTTGTGGCAACATGTGTGGAATGTTGCATCCAGGGACATTCATTAGACTCAGTGCTTGGGGTTTTTCTTGGGAGCTGATCTTATAGGCATATTCTGCTTGGTACATACCCTAACTCCAGACTCCCAGAAGAAAACAGGTATTCAGTATAAACTATATTGTCTGTACAACCAGTTTAGACATTGGAAGCCAGTCTTCTCAGTTCTGAAAATGGTGAGAACTTTCTCTAAATCCAAGTTCCTATACACCAGGCAATGCATAAACAGGCCTTTTAAAGGATACCACTCTATGTTAAGTCTTTTCGCACAGCAGGTATCAGCATTTACACAGTTGCTTAATTCCTTTATTAATTTTTTAAAAATGGGTTTTTTTTTTTAGAGTAGTTTTAGATTCACAGAAAAATTAAGCAGAAGGTACAGAGATTTCCTGTATCCCTCCTGTCCCCATGTATGCACAGCCTCACCAACTATCAGCATCCTGCACCAGAGTGGTATATTTGTTGCAATCTATTAACCCACAAATACCCATCATCATCACCAAAAGTCCATAGCTTACATTAGCATTCACTCTTGGTGTTGTATCTTCTAGGGGTTTGACAAATAACATAATAACATGTGCCTACCACATACAGAGTAGTTTCACTGCCTGGCAAATCCTTGTGCTCCACCTGTTCATCTTGTCCTCCCTCCAACCCCTGGCAACCACTGATTTTTTTTTTTTAACTGTCTCCATAATTTTGCCTTTTCTAGAATGTTATATGGTTAGAAACATGCATTATCTAGCTTTTCAGATTGGCTTCTTTCACTTAGTAGTGTGTCTTTTCTGTGTCTTTTCGTGGCTTGTTCATTTTTTTTTAAGCACTGGATAATATTTCATTGTTCTGATGTACCTCAGTTTATCCCTTCACCTACTGAAGGACATCATGTTTGCTTCCACGTTTTGGTGATTATGAATAAAGCTGCTGTAGACATCCATGACATGGAATATCTTTCCATTTATTTAATTCTTTGATTTCTTTCATCAGAGTTTTGTAGTTTTAGTCATATAGATTTTATATGTATTTTGTAGATTTATACTTGAGTATTTGAGTGCTAATATAAATGGTATTGTGTTTTTAATTTAAAATTACAGTTGTTGCTAATATATAGGAAAGTTGCTGACTTTTGTACAATCAACCTTATACAATTTTGCCAAAATCATTTTTTTTAAAAGATGTATTTATTTACTTGAGAGAGAGAGTGCAGGAGCTTGGGAGGGGGAGGAGCAGAGGGGGGGGGAACAGACTCCCTGCTGAGAAGGGAGCCTGGTGGGGTGGGAGGGTGGGGGGCTGATCTCCAGCCGCTGAGATCATGACCTGAGCCGAAACCAAGAGTCCAAGGCTTAACCAACTGAGCCACCCAGGCACCCGTCATTTTTTAGTTCGTTTTTTATTGCTGTTGATATTTTTGGATTTTCTACATAGATGAACATGTTGTCTGTAAGGAAAAACAAGTTTATTTCTTCCTTCCTAATCATTGTACCTTTTATATCTTTATCTTGTCCAGTATGCTGGTGAAAATGTGTGATGAGAGAAGACGTCCTTGCCTTGTTTCTGATCTTAGTGGTAAAGCTTCTGCTAGTCTCTCACCATTAAATATATTAGCTATAGATATTTTGTAGATGTTCTTTATCAAGTTAAGGAAGTTCCCTGTTATCCCTAGTTTGCTGAGAATTTTTATCATGAGTTGTTGAACTTTGTTAGATGCTTTTTCTGAGTTTATTGATAAGATCATGTGATTTTTCTTCTTTAGCTGTTGATGAGATGGATTACATTTACTGATTTTTGAATACTGAGCCAGCATTGCTTACCTGGGATAAATCCCCTTTGGTTGTGATGTAGAATTCTTTTTTTATATTGTTGGATTTGAGTTGCCTAATATCTTGTTAAGGATTTTTGCATCTATGGTCATCTGTAGTTTTTTTTTTTTTCCTAATAATATCTTTGGTTTTGGTACTAGGTAATACTGCTCTCATAGAATGAAGTATTTTCTGCTTCTGTCTTCTAGATGAGATTGGAGAGAATTGGTATAATTTCTTCCTTAAATGTTTGGTAGAAATTACCATTAGCCTCTCTGTGCCTGATGCTCTCTGTTTTGGAGGGTTATTAATTATTGGTTCAATTTCTTTTATAGATATGGGCCTCTTCAGATTGTCTATTTTTGTGTGTATTTTGACAGATGTGTCTTTCAAGGAATTGATCCATTTTCTCTAGGTTATCAGATTTGTAGGCATAGAGTTCATAATTCTAATGTGTGTTTTTCCAACACCACTGAGCAGTTCTCTAATTCTCAGTGGACACTGACCAGTGTCCCACAAATTTAACTCAATTCTGACACTATCTAACTAGAAATAGTGTCAGATCCCACAGGTTTAGGGTTCAGTCCCACAAGACTGCCCTCCCTCTCCACTTCAGATGCCAGTCAAAGTCCGGGATATGTCCTATGCTTCTTACTGATTGGCTGTAAATTGGAGGTTCCCATGATCCTCTCAATAGTATTGAGCCATTGTAATGTTCATATAATATCCTTTTAATTGTCCATGAGATCTGTAGTGATATCCCCGCTTTCATTTCTGATATAAGTTTGTTATCTTTTTTCTTTCTTTTTTCCTTTTCAACTGTCAATTTTATTGATATTTTCAAAGAACCAACTTTTGGTTGTATTGATTTTTCTTTTAATTGGTGTTGGCATGGTTATTTTTCTCCTTCTCTTTACTTTTAATGTATATGTGTCTTTATATTTAAAGTAGGCTTCCTGTAGACAACATATAATTGCATTTTGTGTTTTTTTTTCATTGTGGCAATATTTGTATTTAGACCACTAACATTTAAAGTGATTATTGATATTGTTGGATTAATATCTACCATATCTGTTACAGTTTTCTTCCTATTTTTTCTTCCACTTTTTTTTTCCTTTCATGTTTTTAATCGAGCATTTCTTTTTAACTTTATTCATTTATTTGTCAGGGGTGGGGGGCACAAGCAGGGGGAGCAGCAGGCTCTCTGCTGAGCAGGGACCCCGATGCAGACTCGATCCCAGGGCCCTGGGATCATGACCTGAGCCAAAGGCAGATGCTTAACTGACTGAGCCACTCAGGCATCCCATGGAGTATTTCATATGATTCAGTCTTTTTTCTTTTGTAGCATATCAATTGTACTTCTGTTTTTGTTATTTTTAGTGGTTACCCTTGAGTTTGCAATGTACATTTAAAAGTAGTCCAAATCCACTTTCAAATAACATTATACCACTTCACTGGTAGTGCAGGCAAGTGAAATGAATAACAAAATATTCCCAGTTCCTCTCTCCTCTGTTCCTGACACCCTTGCTGTCATTTATTTCACTTATATGGAAGCACACACCCCTCCTATATCATATTTTTCTTCTCTCTGAAGAACTTTTTCTTTTTTTTTAACATTTTTTGCAAGGTCAGTTTTTTGGCATTTATTTGGCAACAAATTTCCTTAACGGTTTTTTTTTTGTTGAGAAAGACTTTATTTCTTCTTTCCTTTTTTTTTTTTTTAAACGTACTCCTTTTATTTCTCTCTTCTTTACTTTTGAAGAATAATTTCACAGGGTACATAGTAGGTTGGTGGTTATTTTCTCTCAACACTATTTTACTCCATTTCCTCTTTTGTTGCATGCTTTCTGAGATGTCAGATGTAATTCTTATGTTTAGTCCTGTATAGGTAAGGTGTTTTTCTTCTGCTGGCTTTTTTTCTTTCTTTCTTTTCTTTATCGTTGATTTTTTGCAGTTTGAAAATGGTATACCTAGGTGTAGTTTTTTTTTTGATACTTACGCTTAGTGTTCTTGGAGTTTCCCGGACCTGTGGTTTGATGTCTTACATCAAGTTGGGGAAATGTTGAGTTGTTTTTGCTTTAAGTATTCTGTTTCTTCTGTGCTATTTCAGTTATGTCTGTTTTACTTTTTGTAGTTTCCCACAGTTCTTGGATAATCTGTTGCAAGTTTTTTTTTTTTTTCTTCCAGTCATTTTTTTTCCTTTGTTTTTCAGTTTTGGAAGTTCCTGTTGACATATGCTCAAGTAGAGATTCTTTAGCCACGCTCTCTCTGCTGAAGAGTGCATCACAGGCATTCATTTTTGTTATACCGTTTTTGATTTCTAGTATTTCTTTTTGAGTCTTTTTCAGAATTTCCATTTCTGTGCTTATTTTCTTTATCTGTTCTTGCATGTTGTCTCCTATTTCCATTAAAGCTCTTAGCATATTAATTATAGCTTTTAAAATTCCTGGTGTGATAACTCCAGCATTCCTGTCATGTGTGAATCTGATTCTGATGCTTATTCTTCAAACTGCGTTTTTTGCCTTATAGTGTGGCTTGCTGAAAGCTAGACATGATGTACTAGATAAAAGAAACACCGTCCTTAAAAAAAAAAAAAAAAAGGAACACTGTCCTTTAATGACATAATAGTAAGGCGTTAGGTAAAAAGTGTTCTATAGTCTGGTGATTAGGTCTCAGTCTTTTAAAGTGAGCCTCTGCCCCTGGGGTGTGAATTTCTCACCTGCTTCTCAGTTTTTTCCCCCCTCTTAGGTGGGAAAAGATGGCTAGATGGGCTGAATTTGGGTATTCCCCTTCTTCCACATGGGAGGCTGGAGCAGGCTGGAGTTAGGAATTTCCCTTACCCTAGGTGGGTTAATCTGTGGTAACACCCTAGTTGGTTAGGTGCTGGTTAAAAGAATTAACAAGTGGCCTTGTTAAGAAGAGAATGCTCTGGTGTATCTCACAATAGTTATTGTCCTCTTCCCCTTGCTGAAAAATAGAAAATTTTTTCTGATATTTACCTTGAGATCCTGGGAAAGCTCATGAAAATAAAATTTACAAAAATGGGGGAAATCCCCTATGTCTGGGCCATTTTGGATTTTAGCTCTCAGAATTGTGTACACTTAGCCTCCAGCAGTTTGGCTGTGACAGGTTAGATCTGTGGTACTTGTTCTTGGTGATATTTTTGCTTATGGGTTTCTGCTCTGTTAAATTGTTATTCTGTGTATCCATCTGTCTGTGTCTCTAATTTTGGGGCAGCATTTGGCCTGTGACCTCACTTTTGAGGGATCTCAGAAGAGTTGTTTATTTTTCACTTTACTCAGCTTTTTACTTGTTGGATGGAGTGGTAACTTCCAAGTTCCTTAAATGCTGTACTGGAAACTGGAAGTAATTCCTTATTTTTGGTGCTTATGTCTCAGCTATGCTTTGTGTTTCCTTGTCTAGAAAAACTATGCTTTATCTCCAGAAAAAAAATCTTCACTCATTTGCTCAGATGGGTTGGGGAGAGCTGGTTGCTCTTTGAGTAAGGAAGGCAAAGTAGGTACCTACTTACACACTTCCAACAGCCTTAATCCATTCTAAGTCCTCTTTCTTCTCTGCTGTCAGCTGCAGGCATTTCCTTCTGCTACCAGTACTTGACTTTTCTGAGAATTCAGTGGTGTAAAACAGGCTGGTTCTTAAGCTTTTTTGTTACTGCCAGTATATGATGCATCTTTTTTGGGTCTTCTAAGTAGGTACCATATATCTATATTGTTACATAGTTTTTGAGATATTGTTGCTGTTACTGCTTCTCATGTTATCCTTTTGTGTTGCGCCTTAAAAAATCTTTTATTTTAATTAAGGGAGGGAGCTTAATGAGATGATTGGACTCCCTCTGTGATACCTCTGTTGATGTTCTTAATTTGTTAAGTTTTCATTTAATGGAAAGTACTCAGTTAGAGCTTGATTTCTTTTGTTCATTTTCCTTCTTCCCCATGTCAGACATGCAAATCAACAAAATCATATAATTAATTTAATTGCCTGAAACTTTTTGTTAGAGATTTGTGCCTTGTCATGTTTCTTCATTGGCAAGTAAACCTAAGAATTATTTGATAATGGAAGTATGTCTTTATTTTAGTCTTTCTTCATGGGGAAGGGAATAGACCTGTATGTAGGGTTTTTTTTTTAATAAATAAGTATCAGTGGCCTACTTCTCTTTCTTTTTTAAGATTTTACTTATTTATTTCAGAGAGAATGCATGCAGGGCCAGGGGGAGGAGCAGAGGGAGATGGACAAGCAGACTCTGCACTGAGTGCAGCAGAGTCAGACGTGGGGCTCAATCTTAGGACCCTGAGATCAAGACCTGAGCTGAAATCAAGAGTCAGATGCTTAACCAACTGAGCCACCCAGGTGTCCCATCAATGGCTTATTTTTTTTCTTTTTAAAATATTTTTTTATTTTTTATTTAAAAATATTTTTTTATTTAAGTTCAATTTAGTTAACATATAGTGTATTATTAGTTTCGGGGATAGGATTTAGTCATTCATCAGTTGCATATAACACCCAGTGCTCATTACATCACTGAAGATGTACTTGACCATCTCATTAAACAGGCCGCTGGCAACTATTCTGATTTCTTGTCACAATTTGGTCATTTGAATGTGATTATTTACCTCTTAAAGATTTTTAAAAATAATGTTTCTGCAATTTCTTTTCATAATACACAGAGAAAGCAACAAGTGAGATGAATACTGCTGAGGATTGGGGCCTCATTTTGGATATTTGTGATAAAGTTGGTCAATCTCGAACTGGGTAAGTGTTACAAAGTTTCAGAGGAGCTTTATTTATTCTCTTTATTAACATGAATAAAATGAGAGTTAGAAGGTAAAACATGTTACAATTACAATTTAGTTTAAAAAGGGAATATTTTTGCTAGCAAGATTTGAGGAATCATCCCCTTTAAGTTACTCTCTATAACCAGTTAGGATAACATGACTGGTAACAATGTTGATATTTTAATTAAAACCTTGTCCATAGTTGCTTCCTGAAGTCTAGCTTTTTCCACTGATTTTTAAAACCATTAGTGATTTCTCAATTGATTTCTCAAGTTTCACGGTTATTTTTCAGTTCTTTTCTTCATTGTTGTATCTGCAATATTCCACCTAACTAATCAGTGACTATAGAAAGAGAGTTTAGGACAGTATAATCTTAAACCTTTTTGGCGTAAAGCCTTTTTGTTAATCCAGAGCTTTCAATACAGCAAGTGGATTAACTGGTATACAGATTAATAATTTCCTTAATTCCTGGGCTAATAACATCTGGTTATTAGCCTCATTTACCCCTTTGTGCCATAAAAATATTGTCTTATTAATGTACTTTCCTTTGAAAAATGTTAGAGAACACTGCTGTTTTTATATTTGATTCTTTTTTTTTTTAAGATTTTATTTTTAAGCAACTTCTACATCCAACATGGGGCTCCCAACATGGGGTTTGAACTCATAATCAAGAGTTGCATGCGTCACCAGCCCAGTCAGTCAGGCACCCCTATACTTGATTTTTGTGGTGCTAATCTTAACCCTCTGATGATGCTTTCTTTGGCTCTCCTTCCTTCCCTCCTAAATATAGGCAGTTCCTTAAACTTTCTTTGGTCCATTTTTTTTTCCCCTAATACTTTCTTCTTTCCTAGTACATTTTTTTTTTAAATCTTACAACTTGTACATATCTTTATATGGGTGACATCTGTATTTTCAGCTCTGATTTTTCTCACCGTAGCATTAGTCTTGTGGACACATCATTATTTCTGGACATCATACTGTATAAGCTTTGATCTCACCATGTAGAAACCTGAAGTCATGTCTCTTTTTGCTTTAAACCTGCTTTCCCTCTTTTGTTTCCTGTCTCTTGTTAATGACAAGATTATTTCATTTGCACTTAAAACCTCAGTCACCTCCACATTAATACTGTTGCTAAATTCTGTCAGTTTGCCTCCAAAATATCTCACAGAGTGTTGATATTATAAAGTTTTCTCAGTTAACTTCTTGAACCTGGCCAAATCAGGCAAGGGCAGTTTGTCTTCAAGGTCTTTCTAACCCTTCAGTCAAGCCCTTTTCGGCCTTTAACATGCGGCCCTTGTCAGGTTCCCCAAAATATGGCCTCCAAATGTGGCCTCACCCATCCCCTTTGTTGTCTTTATATTTTAGTGTACTGAGTCTTTTTCTTTCTGACCCTGTTAGTTCCTTAATTTAATTGGAATTTGAGTAGCTTCTGTGTGCTGTATATCTATTCCTTTCTATTTCTGTTGGTCCCACTTTACTTGAGACATTCCTTACCATGCCTGGACTAGTGAATTATCCTTCGGACATTTCTTTCCATTTCTTTTCTGTCCACTTCTTATCTCTAGTTGCCCTGGAACAACTCTGACCATGTTACTCCCCTACTTTCTGCAGTGAGTTGTCTGACCTCCCTGTAGGCATCTGACTCATTTATTTTCCATTTACTCTACCGTTCTTTTCAACTCAAGCTTTTCAGTGCCAGTGCTTTTCTACCTTAGTTTAATGCTTTTGGTCCTTGTATTCCTTTAGTGTGAAATACTTTATTCTCCCATTTTCTGTTTCTGTGTCTCATATCTTTCCAGGCCTAATATACATATCATTTTTTCCACAAAGCTTTCTTTATCCCCTTTACAGCAAATCATATTATGGTCCTGTGAATCCTCAAAGCACTCTATCAAAATCATTTTTATTTGTGTTTTGTTTTGTGTAATGGTAGTTCATGTCTATCTGATAGACTTAGATTTGTAGAATGAAAAGGTCCATTAATTTTTGTTGTGCAGAGTAAAGAAGCAGTTAGCTTAGTGGTTGAGAGTATGGACTTTGGGGTGAGACTGCCTGGGTTCACATCCTAGCTCTGACCGCTTTGCTGTGTCACACTGGGTAAGTATCATATCTTCCTCATTTGCTATGTAGGAATAAAGATTTTATTTATTTATTTGTCAGAGAGAGAGAGAGACAGAACACAAGCAGGGGGAGAGGCAGGCAGAGGGAGAAGCAGGCTCCCCGCCGAGCAAGGAGCCCGATGTGGGACCTAATCCCAGGACCCCGGGATCATGACCTGAGCCGAAGGCAGACGCTTAACCAACTGAGCCACCCAGGTGTCCCTGCTATGTAGGAATAAAAACAGTGTCTTCTTCACAGGGGGCTTATTGTCAGTGTGAGATTAATTAACATATATAAAGTGTTTATAGTAGTATCAGGCACATGGTTAAGTGGGTGCAACTTAACCTCTTGATTGAAATTCAATTTTGTGACAATTTGTCTGTCAAGGATTAGGTATCAACCCAGTTCCATCCTAGTATATTTTAGAGATAAAGCTTTTATCTAGCATTCCAGTTACAAAGTCCCTCCTCTCTTCACTCTGTCAGTTTTCTTTTCATCTTTACATTAGTAAAGATAAATTTGGTATTCATTTTGTAGATTCTTTTCATAATAATTTGGTTTGTGATTTCTCTTTAAGAATAATGTTTTATATACATACCAGTTGTGTTTTCACTTTCTTGTTGTACCTTGATAATTTCGTAATAGGAAACGGAAACCATTAGGGCCATGTTCACTTTCACGGGCCTTTGGCACTTTTGCCTTCATTGGGTCCCTTTGTCCATGAAAATTTTTTTTTTTTTTTAGATTTTATTTATTTATTTATTTGAGAGAGAGAATGAGAGATAGAGAGCATGAGAGGGAAGAGGGTCAGAGGGAGAGGCAGACTCCCTGCCGAGCAGGGAGCCCGATGTGGGACTCTATCCCCGAACTCCAGGATCATGACCTGAGCCGAAGGCAGTCGCTTAACCAACTGAGCCACCCAGGCGCCCTGTCCATGAAAATTAATAAAACTATTTTATGACTGCATTGTTACAAAAAGACAACTGTATTATTATACATCCAAACATTTTCTTCGCCCCAAAAGTTCATTTTTTCTCTCTTTTTCTTTTAAAATAAGTTAAAATGGGCAACCCTCTCGGTTCCCCTTCCTCTTTGGGAGCTTTGTACTATCACTTTACTATCGCTCAATAAACTTTGTTTTGGAAAAAAATAAAATAAATTAAACCATTTTTGTGTGGGCCCCTAAAATTATTGTGGGCCCTAGGTGTTGTACCTACATGCTTAAGGATAAGTGTTACACAATTGTGTTAGATATTCTCAGATCAGCTTAATAGTAGAAAATTATAAAGGTGCTTTTCAGGTGAGCAGTAAACTGTGGGATACTTATGGTGGTGTTCATAATATTTCTTTTGTTTGCTTATTTTTGTTGTGGTAAAATATATATAACATAAAATTTATGACTTTAAACATTTTGTGGCATGTTTGTGACATTCAGTACATTTCCCATTGTTGTGGGATTATCACCACTACCCATTTCCAGTGCTTTTCATCATCCCCAACTAAAACTCTGCTTACTAGATAACAACACACCCCCACCCCCTCCCTCCGCCAGCACCTGGTAACCACTTATAGTTTGTTTTTAATTTTTGAAATCATTTTGTAATTAGTATATATGGAGAACTTGTGGAGATTTGGTTTATGTTATCTAGGAACCTACATACATATGTTTTTATGGGTTGCTGATGGTAGCATAAGAATATTGAACATTACTGTAGGTTGTCTGCGAGGTATTCTAGGTATCTGGTGTGCTTTAGAGAAGACTGAGAAATGTCATTGGTGTAAGAGGGGTGTTCTGAAGCCACACCCATGTGGTGTGTATTTTCCTAAAATAGATTTAAATAGGGTAGGTTGAAGTAGCGGGAAGTTATGGATTGGAATGTATTTCATACAGTTATTCGTGTAGTAGGCAACAGTCTAGATTTTTTTAGAAAGCATTGCCGTTTGGTTTTAATCTAATTTTATAAAATGTACAGATCTATTTAAGAAGGTGGATTTGGGGATTGTGGAGGGAACTTTAGGAAAAGCTTTTCTTTTTCTATAAGCTTTGGTATTTTTATCAAAATGATTTGTCACCATCAGTATATTGTGGAATTATTTAGTGCATAAATAAAATAATTTATATCAAGTCTTTTTCCCCCTGCCCCCCCAGATCCTTTTGGCCTTTTCTTCTTCTTCTTCTTCTTTTTTTTTTTTTGTAAGTATCATCTATTTTAGAGTTGTTGTAGTTTGGAAAATACTTTCAAGTTTTGAAGGGAAGAAAAAGCCATTATTGTGAAATTTTATTTAGTCAGAACTGTGACCCAGAAACATGGCTTCCAGTGTTTTGAAAAACGTTCCTTTAATTTTCTTTAAAAAAAAAAAAGATTTTATTTATTTAGTTGACAGAGAGAGACACAGCGAGAGAGGGAACACAAGCAGGGGGAGTGGGAGAGGGAGAAGCAGGCTCCGTGGAGCAGGGAGCCCGATGCGGGGCTCGATCCCCGGACCCCGGGATCATGACCTGAGCCGAAGGCAGACGCTTAACGACTGAGCCACCCAGGCACCCCTAATTCTTTGTCTTTTAAAAGTTTTATTGTTCTGTTCTTTAAACCATACATACATATTTGTGAGTGTATTTATATTTGTTGATTTCAAAAGAAATACTTATGGTTATATAAAATATGTACTTTTTTGATTTAAAAATAGATTTATATTTACACGGCTCAAAAATGAAAACAGCTTGAAAAGATGAACGTGGACAAGTCTTAACTCCTATCCCTGTTTTTCTCCCCCCATCCTCTGTAGATAACTGCTTTTGTTCCTTTTGTATCTTTCTATTGTTTCTTTACAGAAATACGAATATATTTTCCATTCATACATAATAAGCATATTATATACACTATTCCACATTTGTAATTAGTTAATTCATTAATATGTCCTGATAACCTTAGGAATATATTTCTTTTAATATCTGTTAGCTCTGCCTTGGTTGTTAAATTGACAAACTTAGAAATCATTTTGTAGTTTAACATGAGTTTTTGATTAGTGGCATGTAGAATATTTCCATACTTAAATAGTAATTATTAACTAAAATCATTTAATTAATAATTACAAATAATTACATCAGTCTCAGGAAGCCTAGTAGATGTGGTTACTCTTTACTTCCTATAGGTTAGAGGTTTTGTTTTAAGCCTGAAATGTTTGAATATGCTGGACTTGAAACTTTAAAGAATGTTTTGAAAATCTCTTCTGACTTCCTAGGATATTCACATGACTTTTAGTGTGCAATTCCAGTGTATGAGTAAGTACTGAAAAATGCCTAGCCAATGAGGTCATATGATGGACTGAAAAGTCTGTTTGTTTAGAATCAAGAGAACTTTGAGAATGATGGTAGCATTTTTCTTTAACATGTCTTCACATAATGAATAGCTTTTGTTTGTTAGTTTTAATTGATTTGTTTATATTCTCATGTGAAAAATAAATGTGAGGGTAGGTGTTGATTATCCACAATACCAAGTTAAAATTTAAGTTCTCTAATTGACATCTAGATTAATTTGTGCTATTATTTTATATCTGAACTGTCTTTGCTTAGCTTTGATCAGAGATATAGTTGACTGAATGTGGAAAACATGATATAACTTTTCTTCACTTGGTTAAGGGATCTATTTAGGCGGTAAATCTTTTATTTATTCCTGTAGAACTAGAAGGATAATGATAATTATTACTGACATTTTGTGAAAAATACAAATATAAACCTTTGGAAAAGAGTTTGCTAAAAATGCTTTTCATTTTGTCTGTCTTGTCTTGGACCTGGGCTGTGACTATTTCTGTTTTTCAACTGGAGTTTGATAGAATATTTCCAGATTTTTTTAAAAGGAAAAAGTAGTCTCTGACCCAGCCATCTTCAATCAGATAGAGAAACACATCTCTTCCTCTATATATTATATTCTATTATAATTGTATCTTCAGCTTATAGGCCTTAATTTTCAAAATCAAGTGCTCTTTTAAAAATAATAGCCAACATTTGTTGATGGCTTATTATTTGCCAGGTCTTGTTTAAGTTCCTTAGAAACATTATATATATAATTATCACAGCAGCTTAGGTACTGAAGGTTTTTCCAGTTTACAAATGGAATCTAATTCATATTTAGGATTAAGTATAATTGAAATTAGGGGAAATCCCAACAGGAGTAAAATTAAAGGGTTTTTTTGTAAAGTGTGGTCTTGATTTCCATGTCTCTTTTACTTTACATTGTGGAATTATTTTTAGTTTCATTCTCTCTACCTCAGTCATTTTTTTCTTTTATTTGACAAAACAATGAGTACTGGCTGGGTATTATGCTTTGTGTATGCAGTAGTAAATAAAACAACAAAGCCTTTGTGATCAGCAGTGGTGACAGTCTACTCGTAGAAAGTAGAAATAAACAGGTAGGTAACAAGCTAAGAAGGTAGTGATCAGAGTGTTTTAGTGGAGAATAAAAGGGGAAGACCTACTTAGATTTTTCAGGAAGGACTAGTTTGAAGGGATAACATTTATGATTTTAAAGTTGAGAAGAATCTAAGAGCTGAAAGCAGGTCCCAGGCAGAGGAAATAACATCTGCATGAATCCTGCAAGAGAGAAAATGCTTGGTGCTAGGAACTTCAAAGATACAGAGTAGCTGGAACAGAGGTGAGTTGCCCTAAATGAGCACAGAGTTGGATATAAGAGAGTGAGTTAGAAAAATAGAAGTGATAGTTGGAATGCTTGAAATTGAGATTATAGAGGGTTTTTACTTATTAATAATGGCATGGTCTAGGATGTGGCCATGGCAGTTAATAAAGTGGGGTAGAAGTTGAAAAGTCAAGATGTTGGGAGCATCACTTATGTAGATGAATTAACATCTCTGAGAAATAAGGTAGAAGTTGAAAAATCAGGATGTTGGGAAGATCACTTATGTAGATGAATTAACATCTCTGAGAATTAAGACAGGAATAATGTTGGAGAGAGTGGCAGTGAGCCAGGAGTTGAAATCACTGAGGGATGAAGGAGTAATTGAGGTGTTTCTTTTTGTTGTTGTTGTTTTGTTTTTTACAGAGAAAGGGAGGGACAGAGGGAGAGGGAGAGAGATAACCTGAAGCAGGCTCCATACCTAGCACAGAACCCAACATGGTGCTTGATTCCACAACCTGGGGATCATGACCTGAGCCAAAATCAAGAGTCGGACACTTAACCAACTGAGCTACCCAGGCGCCCCACTTTTTTTTTTTAATGTTATGTTAGTCACCATACAGTACATCATTAGTTTTTGATGTAGTGTTACATGATTCATTGTTTGCGTATAACAGCCAGTGCTCCATGCAGTATGTGCCCTCCTTAATACCTGTCACTGGGCTAACCCATCCCCCAACCCCCTCCCCTCTAAAACCCTCAGTTTGTTTCTCGGAGTTCATAGTCTTTCATGGTTTGTCTCCCCCTCTGATTCCCCCTCTTCATTCTTCCCTTCCTTCTCCACTTGAGGTTCTTTAAATAAATGCAGTAAGAAGATAGTCTGGCCTTATGAGAATTGGACTTTTAGGAAAGAGGGAGGAAGAATGATTTGGAAGTAGTAAAGGGGGCAAAGACGACCCATATCTTGTACCTACCTATATAGTGGGAGTAGTATCTTCCCTGGAGAGTCAGAGTTCTGTAGAGCCAGAGGACTGAGGATTGGGGCTTTTGTTGCCGGTGGTCTGTGAATTCTAGAGGACACAGTGGAGAGGTTTCAGAAGGTGGAAAGTAATGCATATGTAGAGCTATTTAATGATGGATAGTCTGCAGCTTCTCATAGGGACTGGTATAAACAGGAATGTGTTCTCAAATTCTCAATTATTAGATATTAGAGAAAGTTGGGTGTCTAAGACTTCCTCCTGGAGACCTTTGCAGATGGAACCTTGGAGGCCTAGGAAGGAGTGGTTGGGGCTCTCTTTTGACTCCTGTCCATAAAGGTGAAGGGGCCTGAGGTGGGATAGGCTTTGTTTTTGTTTGTTTGATTTTTAAAGATTTATTTGTTTGTTTATTTGAGAGAGAGAGCACATGCAATGGGTGGGGAAGGGCAGAGGGAGAGAGAATCTTAAGCAGACTCTTGCTGAGTGCAGAGCTGGACTCGGGGCTCGATCCCATAGCCCTGAGATCACAACCTAAGCCAAAAACCAAGAGTCGATGCTTAACTGACTGCGCCACCCAGGTGCCCAAGTCTTTGTTGTTGTTGTTGTTGTTTTTAAAGTTTTTATTTTAATTCCAGTTAGTTAACATACAGTGTTATATTAATTTCAGGTGTATAATGTAGTAATTCAGTGCTTCCATACATCACCCTGGGCTCATCATGGGATAGTCTTACGTTTCTGTGTTTAAGAGATTTTTATGTTTCCCTTTCTATGAACTGTATGTATCCTCTCAGTTCTTGTAGTCTTTGATATCTTAGGGACGTATCTTGTCTATAATTTGAGGTGTGTGTGTGTGTGTGTGTGTGTGTGTGTGTGTATTACATTAATCTTTTTACTTTGTTGTTTTTCCATTTGGAAGTCTTTAATTTTTATACAGGTAAATTTATCAGTCTTTTCTTATGGTTTGTAGAATTTTGAATTGTACAAGACTTCCTCTCCAAGGTTTTAGTGGAATTAACTCATTTTTTTCTTTATGGTTTCATTTTTTTTGTTTCATAACTAGTAGACTTTGGTTTTTAACTCGTTTTAGATTTGCAGAAAAATTAAGTGGACAGTGCAAAGAATTCGGTATCCCCACCCTACCCCTCACATACAGCTACCCCTATTATTAACATCTTGCATTGTGTGGTACATGTGTTATAAGTAATGAACCAATATTGATACATTATTATTAACTGAAATCCATTGTTTCCATTAAAGCTCATCTCATGCTGTACAGTTTTATGGATTTTGACAAATCTTTAATGATATATATCTATCATTAGAGTATCACACAGAATAGCTTCACCATCTTAAAACTGTTCTTTGCTCCACCTATTCATTCTTCTCCTCCCTCTCTTTTAATCTCTGACAACCAGTTTCTTTTTTTATTGCTTCTTTAATGTTGCCTTTATCAAAATGTTGTATAATTAAGATCATCTATTTAGCCTTTTCAGACTGGCTTGTTTTACTTAGCAAAATGCATTTAAGCTTCATCTGTGTCCTTTCATGACTTGATAACCCATTTCCTTTTATTTTTGAATAATATTCCATTATGTGGATGTACTGTAGTTTATCCATTCACCTATTGAAGGACATCTAGATTCCTTCCAGTTTTTGGTAACTGAGTAAAGCTGCTATGAAATACCTTCACGCACAGGTTTTGTGTGTGTGGACACAGGCTCTCAACTCAGTTGGGTAAATACCTAGGATCATGGTTGCTGGATCATTTTGAAGACTATGGTTAGCTTTGTGAGAAATTGCCAAACTGTTTTCCAAAGTCTCTGTACCTGTGGTTACATTTTTTACATTTAAATCTTTGCTCTATTTGTAATACCCTCTTATGTAGTAAGAGGTATGGCTCAAAATTTATTTTTTCCTGTTTGGCTACCCAAAATTCTAGTGCCAATTACTGAATAATCCATCTTTTTCCTTTCTGATTTGAAATACTGCCTTTATATATTCCACTCCTGTATGTATTACCCTGTGTATTTTTTGAATTTTATCTTTTGTCCTATTCGAACGTGTGTAGACATGTGCTGCTTCCATGTGGTTTCACAGTTTTTCCTAAATACTCCCCTTTCTACTGTCCCCACATAAACTTTGGGATTGGCTTGACTAGTCTAAAAACAAAACTATTTCTTTTTAAATTGGCTTAGTTTTAAATTAATAAATTATCTTTATGATATTAAATCCTCCTATCCAAGAACGTAGCATATCTTTGTATCTTTTAGTAGTGTTGTGAAGTTTTCCTCTTAGAAGTCTTGAATATTTTTGGTAAAGTTTCTTATGAGGTATTTTGACCTTTTTGCCACTGTTCAAGTGAAGTCTTTCTTTAACTGGTTGTTTGATAAGAATTTTCTTTTTTCATTAGTGGACTGTATTATAACATCTGTGTATCCTGAAGAGAATGATCGTTTTAAGGGGGAAATTGAGATGATGATTTGGGAGAAAGTGGGTATAGTAGCAGGAGCCAAGTCCTTGACTAGGGTAGGGTTCTGATTCAGTCTTATTTTTTCATCTTTACTTGCCCTAGACAGTGATTTTACTTTTATATTTTATTGCAATTTTTAAAACACCATATGTTTTGTAGCTAAGACCTATAGAATCCTCGTGACTATAGAGATCATTTCACAGATAAGGAAACTAAAACCCTGAGATTTTAATGCGACTTTCCAAAAGTAGTAACAGAGACAAATTCAAAGTCAGGTTTTTACTCGCAATCTTATGTTTTTTTTCTCACTTTTCTGTGTGCGTCAAGTGCCTATAATGAAGAATTATTTGAAAGTTAAAATCATGAATCAGGACATGCCGATCTGATATTGAAATTTTGAGTGATTCTTCTCTCTCCTATGCATTATATTACATTGTATTTTGCTTGACAGAAATATACCTTAGTGTTATATGGTCTAGGAAACTCAAAATATCACCATTGTGAATTTAAGTATGTAGTAACTGTTATCTATCCTTCCATTAATCCTCAGTGTGTAGTATGTAGTATGTAGAAGTTTAGTTTACCTACTTTCCTCCTGAAGTCTTTTGGAATCATGAACTTGTTCTTTAAGTAGCCAGATAACATCATTTGTATACTATATTCATGTTCCATTGGTCATCTCATGAGAAACACCTACTTTATAAGCTCAACGTCAAGAATTTGATATTTATGCTGTTTCACCCATTCTGCCCTTGTGTAGGCTGTGTTTTATGTAATCTGTATTATAGACCAAATCTGTATTTTGAATATGCCATTGAATATACAGTTATTTGTTTCAGTTCTGATTGCTTTCATATTTATATTGGAGTTCTCGTATGGTTCGTGTAACGCTTTTATGCTTTTGAAGGGCATCCTCGACACTAGACTCTTCTCAGTATTCAAGGAAGGTTTTTATTCTCTGTTAATTAAAAAAAAAATTAAATTACTTCAGCAAAGATTTGAGTTCCCGTATCTTTCAGTGTGTGCCTGCTGGGTACTACCCCCATACTAAGACTGTGCACACTTAGCCTTCCACCACACCACATAAATCCTTGAATGGTAAAGTTGTAGTAAAGCACTTTTTATAGCATGTAAAATGCTAATTTAAAAATCACTGTAAGATTATTTGGAAATCACTCTAAGATTATTTGAAAGCCAAAGTTGTAAAAGTAATTTGGTAGAAGAACAAACTAGAACTAATGTTGTTGAAGTTCTCTGTATCCCTGGCACACTTCTTGAAGGAAGTGTTGGAATAACATACTGATTAGGAAGCTTTAGAATCCCCTTTCAAGATGAGGTCTGTCTGTCAAGCTTCAAATCTTTTCTACTTTTTCGACTATATTACAGTGCTGCTTTTGTCTAGTGGTGGTTCTTAGCCTGGGTGATATTGATATATTAGGGATGGTTTTGGTTGTCAGAATATGGGCATTAGTACGGACACTGGTTAGGTGGGGCCCAGGAATGTGATACTCCAGATAGTCTTACACTACAAAGAATTTTTCTGTTCTGAACACGTAATAGTGCTTCTACTTAGAAACCTACTGCTACTGTCTTTGTCCTTTTTCATTCTTATTTCGTAGGTGATTAGAGGTTAACTATGCAAGCACATTCATTAACTGTGTTTTACCTTAGTACTGTTTTTTTCTGTTTTTCTTTTGTATTTGCAATATTTTAAAGAAAATGTCCTATTATTTTTTTTGTCAGGTTCCATGAGGGGATAATGAAGAAGGTGGTATCCTCATTTTGGAAAAGTTAATTTATCTAAGATCATTGTTTAATAGATGCAGTAGTTAGAATTCAAATTTACTGTCTTTTTAGTGGTAGTAATTTCCTTAAGGATATAAAACCTTATCACAGTTTAACTTAATATTTTTGTGATACAAAAATACTTTTCAAATGAGAAGTAGAGGAGTGAGACATATCTGAAATGAGGGTTTTTTAACAAAATTTTATAAAGCACAAGTTGTCCCAAATCTTGACTCCTTTATCCAACAGAATCATTACATGTTTTTGGCTTTTTCCATATTAATGGAAGGACCTTTTCAGGGAGTCCCACTAGCTGGTGACGAGAAACTAATGTTGAGCTGTTTATCTGTCATAACTGTACAGCAACATACTTGTAAGAAGGTAGACACTTAGAAATAATGTAACAATTTTGGAGATTTACTTGAGGCTATTTAAAGAGATTTGAAATTTCATTGTTCTCTGAAAAGAGAGTTGCAGGAATACAAAATTAGCTTTGCTTTTCCATGGTCTTCTGACTACAGATTTGAGCTGCATCATATGCATGTTTATCTTAACTGAATTTAACTGTATTCTTTGTAGCCCCCTCAAATTGTATTTTTCCTATAGACTTGTCCCTGTTGTCCATTTAGTGAGCTCATATGTGCCATCTCACCATTACAGTTTTCATTTCTCTTAGAGTATGAATATCTCACTGCATTGAGTGTGGTTCTTGCTCAGTGTATGCATTTTTTTTTAAAACAACATGACCCTGTATGAAAGCCACGTTCTTCAGTGGGTGCTGAAAGTAACATTTTTGCTTTAATAATTGAGGAAAAGTTGCCTATGTTGACCATATTTGAGAGAAGGCAGAGTGTGTTTTCTCATAGGTAACTCCCTAGTCAAGATAAATTAACTGCAATTTTTGCCTATGCCCTGACTTTGGAAACACACCCCAGGAAATGGGGTAATTACCCTTACATTTTACAATGGTGAGATTGGTGCTCTGCTCATTTCTCACATGGTAAGTTAAGAGCAACAAAGTTATTCTGGGGTTGGAAAACTGGGAAAGATGAAAAATAATTTCCCTTTCCCTGTTCTTATCCCCATCCCTGACCCCAATCTTTTTGTTTTCCCATCTCAAGATACAGAAAAGAGAGGATATGTCTTACAAAAAATTTTAAAATACCAAAATGGAATTTTGAGAAGGTTTTTAGAGAGACTACTCTTTACAGAGGTGGTGGATGATGAGAATCATTGGTGGACTTCTAATGCACATGCAGATTTTATCTTTAGCATGTATTTTTACAAAATACTTCATTTATGTTTATTACCATCAATCTCTTACCTCACATCTCGTGCTCCTCCCAGCATTACTTAATCTGCATTTTCCCTTATTGTGATCCTATTGTAATTCTAAGACAAGATTTTATGAAAGCATGTACATTTTTCTTGTAGAAAACTAACTCAGTGGAAGACATACAGGAGTCAGTAATAAATAGAGCTTTGTAAGGAGGATTATTCAATTATTCTAAATACTAAGTATTGTACAACAGTGAAAAGTAGTGTTTTCCATATTTAGCTCAGTGACTTTTTATTGAGTATCAACCATGTTGAAGGCATTATTGTAGGCAACATTCAGAATGAAAATGTTTTATCTTCAGTCACTGGTGAGCAACAGTAGGAGCTAAATAATTCCTACCTTTGTTTCCCCAAATATCACTTAATAACATAATTATGTGCCGTGGCTAGGGAGTAGGGAGCCAAGGATGAGCAATGTAGCCCTCATCCTATCTTCAGGAACCCTCAAGATGGGGAGATAAACAGTTAAGGCAATTTTATTAAAATTTTATTTAAAAAAAAAAGATGAGAAGAAAACCCAAACAATTCTAAGTAATACAAGTTAATAGTATTTAAAGCTAACAACTGTCAGCACACTTTTGTTAGAGGTGATTCTAGTTATCTATTTCTACATAACAAACCACCGTAAGACTTAGTGGCTTAAAAGAGCATTTATTATTAGCTTCACTGTTCTGTGGGTTAACAGCTGGGCACTTCTTGCTTTAGATCTCTCATGAACTTGCAGTCACCTAATGACTGGGACTGGAATATCTGAAGGCCTGGTAGGGATGGATGCTCAATATGGCTGGTAGTTGATGTCTGGCAGTCAGCTGGGATCTCAGCTGGAGCTAGCAATTGAAACATTTGCCAAGGCCTGTACATGTGGCTTGAGTTTCTTACAAAATGCTAGCTGGGATCCTAGAGGGAGCACCCTAAGTGCAGATGTTCTAAGAGATATAGGTGTATTCTAGATAGCTTTTTATGAACTATACATCTCAGAATATCACTTGTACTACATTCTGTGGGTCAAGCAATCACTGGGGTCAGTCCACATTTAAGAGGAGGGTTATTAAACTTCACCTCTTGATGGGAAGTGGCAAGGCCACTTCATAGAAGCGGATGTGTAAAGAGAGTTAGGGGTGCCTGGGTGGCTCAGTCGGTTAAGTGTCTGCTTTTGGCTCGGGTCATGATCCCGGCGTCCTGAGATCGAGCCCTGCATCGGGCTCCGTGCTCGGTGGGCAGCTTGCTTCTCCCTCTCCCTCTACCTGCCTGTCTGCCTACTTGTGATCTCTCTCTCTCTCTGTCAAATAAATAAATAAAATCTTAAGAAAAAAAAGGGAGTTATTATTGTGGTTATCTTTAGAATATATAATTTGCCACAGAGGCCTGCTCTGTAAGTATTGAATGAGAACTTTGACCTAGATAACAAAACAATGAATATATCATGAGAACAAAACAGTGAATTTTAATAAACAAAATAGTAAATTCCATTTTTGATACTTGAGATACACAGTCGTTAAGAACTTGAATGGAAAAATGTGATGTAAGGGTCCTTTACTACTTTCATCTAACATTTATTTATGACTTTTTGCATAGAAAATTGTTATTCTGTGTTGAGAGAGTTCTACCCATTTGTAGATATTTGTAAATAAGAACAGCTAACATGTAAAAACTGGGTAGTCATAAAGACTTAGTTTCATCCTGACCTTTCATGATTTTGTTTTATATACATGATGTGGCAATACGTAGCTTATGAAAATTCATAAAAGCCAAAGAGAAAATGACGGCATAACATTAGTTAATGAAAGCGTTATCAGCAGAGTTATTTGCTACTTGGTGAATATTTTTTTCACAGTGCCATTGTAATTTACATGGAGATGGTGATTCAGTGTGACAGTTTTGGTAACCAAACTGGATTAGTCATAAGGGTCGGTATCCTTTAGCACTGATATAAACACATGGCTCTCTACGTAGAGGGTTCTTGCTTTCTGGGTACTTTTCCAATAAGATGAATGAGCAAGAATGAAAAGTTTTATTAAATCATTGTTCGAACATAGGAGTGATTGTTGATGAAATTCATTTAAAGAATATATGCTTTCCAGAATTGCCTTAAGGGCTTCACATTCTGCAGTCTCTGTTTTCTGTGGGAACCTGGAAAAGTCTGAATGGCAAAAGAAAGCACAGTAGCATGACTCTGTGATAATTGTGTCTGAAGATTAAGGAGGGTTCATGCCTTAATTTTCATTTACTTTTGAGCATGAGGTAGCTTAATTTTAGTAGTTGTAACTTTACATGGAACCAAATGACTGAGAGTGGTATGATGGGACACAGAGGAGAGAGGATTCGATAGAAAAGAGGCCCCTCTTAAAGCTCTGCTGAAGCCCACAGTAGTTTGTTGAGATGGATTGGAATAATACTTGTGAATAATGAAATTGACTTTGATGCTTTAGTTCAGCAGAACTGATGTATGCCAAGGCAGCTGTGTACATTCCTGAAAAGTCTGTTTTCTGGTTGGTCTGTGATTTGAGAAAAAGTCTTTAGAAGCCACAGCCGCATGAAAGTACAGGTATCCTCTGCTTCTGGAAGGTTTGTGTTACGCCACTTCACTCTTACTGAAGGACCTACACTAGTAGCTGTTTACCCTAACTAAAAGAAATTTGAAGGGGATCTTCACTTTTACAAAAAAAGGCCCAGAAGTGAAAATGGTTTCCGTTTTTCTTTGAGCTGTTTTAGAGGTAGCACACACCTGTAGCAGCAAGAGTAGCGTCGTCCAGCTCACCTTGGGGAACTACACTCGGCATCTCAGCATCAAGCCACCATAGCTTTGAACTGTGTCTGTGAGCATCTGCTTTATCTGGACTTACTTTGTGCATCTATTAGCAAGATGTGTCCTAAGGTATCAGAAAAGCCTGAGAGAGGTTATGTTTGGGGTCTGGGAATGCTAAAAACATTTTCCTTATAAATTAATGGTAATTGTTTCTTCCCTTTAGGCCGTTTAGGCTTATACAAGTCTTTACAGGAATGCTCTACTTTTAGATAGTTGGAAAATTCTGTGCTGCCTCTTTTTTTCTAACCTTTTTTCTGAACTAAATGTCTCAGATGTGACTATACATGTAGTTTGTCTTGGATAATCTCACTTTATGACTACTGTTCCTGAACTTTGCCCAGTTAGCATCCCTTTCACTCTCAAAAAGGTACTTGTATAGTTGATAAATTATACAGTCTGTATAGTCCACTTGCATTTTTTCATTGAGAGGATAATAGCCAGAGTATACTTATTTTAAATTCACTTAAAAAAAAAAAAAGAGGGCAACTGGGTGGCTCAGTTGGTTAAGCGACTGCCTTCAGCTCAGGTCATGATCCTGGAGTCCCAGGATCGAGTCCCACATCGGTCTTCCTGCTCAGCAGAGAGTCTGCTTCTCGCTCTGACCCTCCCCCCTCTCATGTGTTCTCTCTCTCATTCTCTCTCTCAAAAAAAAAAAAAAAAAAAAAAGCCAAGGTATGGGTACCAGGCGAGCTCACTAGTACCAGAGCTAGTAAATATAGTACATGCATATACATATATGTATATATTCTATTTACATGAATATTTTTGTGTTTACTTTTATATTGAAAGTCATAGGTTTATATTAAAAAATAACTCTTAAGCCTTTTTAAAAACAGTATTTTAGCCATAATCTTTCATTAAATTGTAAGATTTAATAATCAAATGTATATATATTATTTCACTTTCACTTTTGTGTTTTACTCACTATATTCCTAAGTACTTATAAGCATTCTAATTGGCTTTTTATGACATTATCCTTTTTATGGTGCAATAGCCAAGATTGTTTTGGTGCCAGCGATACCTTTGCCTTAGTTTTTAAAATTGGCTGTGGTAAAACATTCAAACAATATACAAATATATAAAATAAAAAGTAAAGGTTGAATTTCAAAGCCCTTTCCTACTTCCCTTTCCAAAAGTAATCAGAATTTAGAGTGCTTTCTTTAGAAAAATGAAAGTGGTTTATAAACAAGATATCAAATTTAATTTAAGCAACTATAGAGGATTATTTTCTAATAAGTTCATTTTCTGAGCTTAATCATCTTTGGATCATTATTTTTTACTGGTTTTAATTTTAGCGTTCAGATAATCCCTTTTATATTTCGCCTTTACTGGTGCTTAAAATTATAATTTTGTGTTTTTATATGTCAGCATGATTTTCACAACTGCAAAAATTAGCATGGGGTCACAGATTCTGGCTCCTAAAACAAGTCCTACTATGAAAAAGGCAAAATTTAGGGGTGCCTGGGTGGCTCAGTTAAGTGTCTGCCTTCGGCTCAGGTCATAATCTCAGGGTCCTGGGATCGAGCCCCACATCGGCCTCCCTTCTCAGCAGGGAGTCTGTTTGTCCCTCTCCCTCTGCTGCCCCTCCTCCTCCCTACCCCCGTGTGCCTCTCTTTCTCTCAGATAAATAAATAAAATCTTTAAAATAAAAGAAAAGAAAAAGGCAAAATTTAAATAATAGTGTTACAGTATATTAATTCTTCAGTTTAATAATGTTGCTGTCAGATACTTTTTTTTCTTTTAAGTAGGCTCCATACCCAGTGTGGAGCCCAGTGTGGGGCTTGAACTCATGACCTGGAGATCAAGACCTGAGCTGAGATCAAGAGTCGGATGCTTAACCTACTGAGCTATCCAGGTTCCCCTCAGGTAGTATTAAGGTCATAGAAAATCAAGAGAAAAAGAGCTTCAGAATCATAAGAGGTGAATGTTTGACATACAGTAGGTATTCAATAAATATAATTAAAATTTTTTTTTCTCTTTTCTCCTTGCTCTTTAGGAGAAAAGCTTCCAACAGTCAATGAAACATTCTTAGAAACAGAAATCCTTTTTTATTTTAATTTTTCCCTATTAAAAATGACTTTTTAAAATTTATCACAGTGGGTTTTGTTTTTTTTTTTTGTAAGACACAGCAAGAGAGGGAACACAAGCAGGGGGAGTGGGAGAGGGAGAAGCAGGCTTTCCGTGGAGCAGGGAGCCCGACGTGGGGTTCGATCCCAGGACCCTGGGATCATGACCTGAGCCGAAGGCAGATGCTTAACGACTGAGCCACCCAGGTGCCCCTATCACAGTGTTTAGTAATTGTATTCCAGTTCTTAAAGACATTATTTACTTATTTTTTAAAAGATTTTATTTATTTATTTGACAGAGAGGGACACAGCGAGAGAGGGAACACAAGCAGGGGGGAGTGAGAGAGGGAGAAGCAGGCTTCCCGCTGAGCAGGAACCCTGATGTGGGGCTCGATCCCAGGACCCTGGGATCATGACCTGAGCCGAAGGCAGATGCTTAACGACTGAGCCACCCAGGCGCCCCACATTTTTTAGGGTGATTATTCTTACTGCCCAATTTCTTCAGGGCCCATTGTCATTAAATCACTTGATAAGGGTTTTCTTTTCATGTATGTTTTCACTATCCATTTCCAAAACTCGCTCATCATCCCAAACAGAAACTCTGTGTGCATTAAATAATAACTTCTCATTTCCCCCTTTTCCTTGCCACTGGTGACTTTTACTTGTCAAGGCCAAATTCCATGAATTTGCCTGTTTTAGGGACCTCATATAAATGGAATCATACAATATTTATCCTTCTGATAATGTTTTATGATATTAAGTAAAACAAATGCCATTTCAATCCAATGAATTAATATTTTGAGGCCATCATCCTTTGAGTTCTATGAATAGCTCCCAGCTTCCATCATCGTAGTTCGTTGCAAGACAGTTCTGTGCTCAGAAGATAGAGTATTTAGACTCAGCCACACCTGGGTTGGAATCTTGTTTGTACCAGTTACTATCTGCTTAGGTATCATGGGCAAGGAATTGAACAACTTAAGACTCCAGTTTAATGTGAATGTTTTGAAAACTGAATGAGTTCCTTATGTAAAATTTTGAGATCCTGAACACATAGATGTTCCATAGGTTGTAGTTACTTGCTATTACTATTACTGCTAATTATATAGCATTCCCATGAAATACATGTTAACCACATACATGGCCTGGTATTAGAAAATAATCTGTTTTACTAATAAATGACTTATTCACAATAAAATGCATTCCTTGTAAGTATACAGTTTGATAATTTGATCTGATTGACATGTATACTATAAGCATTACTTCAGTCAGTCATGATAGAGAGCATTTAATCACTTCCTAAAGTTCCTGCTGTCCTAAGCAATTACTGATCTGCTTTTTGTCATTATAGATTAAATTTTCCTTTCCTAAAATTTCATAAAATGAATTTGTATAATATGTATACAATCTTGTATCTAGTGTAGAATATGTTTTGGAGCTAAGTCCAAGTTTTTATGTATATCACTATTTCTATTTATTTCCAAGGGATATTCCATTGTATGAATATATTAAAATTTTTTAATCTATTTATCCGTTGAGGAACATTTGCATTACTTAATATTATAAAACACTATCAAAAGGATAAATATTGTCAGATTCCATTTAGCTATTATGAAGAGAGCCATTATGAACGTTCTTATACAGAATACTTGATAGTGTGCTTTCATTTAGTTAAGTGAAATTATGTTTCTTTGATTTCATTTGATGTAAGAATTATTTAGATTTGTGTTTAATTTCCAAACATTTGGAATTTTCCTGCAATCATTTTATTAATTTGTAGTTCTGTTTTGGTCAAAGAACATATTTTGTATGATTTTAAGTTTGTTACCATTTGTTTTATAGTCTAGAATGTGATCTATTTTGGTGAATTTTCTATAGACTTGAAAATTGTGTTATCTGCCATGTGTGAGTAGAATGTTCAGTAGGTCCAGATAGGTGGTGGTGTTCAGTTATTCCATATCCATAATTTTTGTTTGTTTTACTTATACTGTCAAATTATTGAGAGGAGTATGTTGAAGTTCTATGTGATTTGTCAGTTTTTCCTTTTATTTCTATCCAAGTTTCTTTTATATATTTTGAAATTCTCTTATGCACTTAGAATTGTTAATTTTTCCTTAGAGAAGTAACCCTTTCATTATTATGAAATGTCCCTTTTTATCTTGTTTGAAATTGTTGACACCACTTGACTTTCTTTTGATTAATGTTGATATGTCTTTTCCTGTCTTGTTTCTTTTAATCTATTAGATTATAAGATAAACTATAACTATAGAAAATAGATTTTCTTATAGTTGTTTATAGCTGGCATATACTTGGTTCTTGTTTTTTTATCCAATTTGACAGTCTCTGCCTAGTAATTGGAGTGTTGAGACTACATTTAATGTAATTATTGATATGGTTGAATTTAAAGCTTCCTTCTTGCTAGTAGTTTTCAATTATGTTTTATCTCTGTTCCCTTTTTTCCTCATTTTCTTTCTTTTCAATTACTTTTTTATGATTATGTTTTATCTCCATTTTGGGCTAATAACCTATGGGTCAAAGAGGAAATCAGAACAGCAGTTGGAAAGTATTTTCAGTGAAATGAAAGTGAAAATGAAATATATCAACACTTGTAGGATGTAGCTACAGCAATCCATAGAGGTAAATTTATATCATTAAATGCTTATGTTGGAAGAAGAAATCTCTCAAGTCAGTGATCTAAGTTTTTATCTTAAGAAGCAAGAAGAACAAACTTAAAGGAAGCAAAAGAAAAGAAAGGAAAATAAGAGCAGAGATAAATGAAATTGAAAAGAGAAAAACAATAGAGAAAATTCAAAAGTAGAGCTGGTTCTTTAAAGAAAAGTCAAGTGGAGTTTATCCCAGGCATGACAAGCCTGGTTCACCACTTGAAAATAAATCAGTGTAATTCACCGTCTCATCATACTAAAGAAAAAAACCCCATAGAATCATCTCAATAAATGTGGAAAGTTCCTTTGAAAAAATTCAGTATACATTTATAACAAAATCTTTTATTAATTTAAGAACTAAAGGTAATTTCCTCAACCTGTTAAAGGACATCTACGAAAAATTTGTATATTTAGCATAATGGCACTTGTTTGGTACAATTCACTAGTGAAGCCATCTGGGCTCAGAATTTTCTTTGTTGGAACTCACTTTATGAGTGAGGCCTGCAGTAGGTCAATACCAAAAACAAAGAAAGAAAACCATAGACTAGTAATGTGCAAAGGTACAGAAATCCTTAATTATACTGTAATCAAACCCAATAATATATAAAAAGGATAATGTATTATGACCAACTGTGGTTATTTAGAACTTGGAGAATTTCCAGTTTTCTTCATATTACTCATTTATAGTATAATTTTATCATGGTCTAACAACATAGCATGTATCATTTCAGTTTTTAAAAAATTACGTTTTTGGGGCGCCTGGGTGGCTCAGTTCGTTAAGCAACTGCCTTCGGCTCAGGTCATGATCCTGGAGTCCCGGGATCGAGTCCCACATCGGACTCCCTGCTCAGCAGGGTGTCTGCTTCTCCTTCTGACCCTCTTCCTCTCGTACTCTCTATCTCTCATTCTCTCTCTCTCAAATAAATAAATAAAATCCTTTAAAAAAATAAAAATAAATAAAAAATTAAGTTTTTTTTAATGGTCTGTCTTGGTAAATAATCTGTATTTACTGGAAATGATATATATTCTGCTATTGTAGGGTAGAGTGTTCCCAAACCTATTTTTCTCTTTGTTTTATCAATTTCTAACAAAGGAATGAAATCTCCAACTAAATTGTGGATTTGTCTCACTTCAGTTTTATTAGTTTTTGCTTCATGTATTTTGAAGCTTTGTTTTTAGATAAGACTTATACATCTTGGTCTGTTATATCTCCTTGGAGAATTGATCTCTTTATCATTTTGTAATTTTTTTCTATATCCCTGGTAATGTGGCTTGTTTTGCAGTGCAGTTTGCCTGATAATAATGTAGCTACTCCAGCTTTCTTGTGGTTTATGTTTGCTTAGTGTATCTTTCTTTTCCTTCAATCGTTTCACTTTTAAGTTACATATGTCTTTATATTTTTAAATTTAAAAAAAAATTTAAAAAACTAAACAGTTTCTTGTAGGGAGCATTTAGGTGGGTTCTGCTTTTTTTTTTTTTTTTTAATAAAGATTTTATTTATTTGAGAGAGAGTGAGAGCTAGAGAGAGTGCGTGCACACACGCAGGGATAGAGAGAAGCTGACTCGCCGCTGAGCAAGAAGCGCCCAGGATCCCAGGACCATGACCTGAGCCAAAGGCAGACTTTTAACTGACTGAGCCACCCAGGCACCCCCAGTCCTGCTTTTTAAATCCAGTCTAGCAATCTGTCTTATTTGGTGTGTTTGGACCACTTTCATTTAATATAACTGTTGATATGGTTGGATTAAAATGTTAAAACTTGCCATTTTTCTAGATGATATGTTTCTCCTGTTGAACTTTTGTTTATTGTCTTATATATCAATTGAATATTTTTTGTGATTTTTTTTAAATTTCCATTTCTCTTTTAAAAATGTATTTAATGATGGTTCTATATTAAATTTTTTTAGTCTTTTTTTTCTCTGTAAATTCATGTACTTCAAGCATGTCTTCAAGTTTACTGATCTTTTATTCTTAACCTGATTAATTCTTTTTAAAAACATATTTTTCATTTCTAGAAGTATTTTCTTTTTTTAAGCTTTATCCTTTTTACACCATTTCTTTCCTCATTATGTTGATGATTTGATGTACATCCTTGAATATACTTAGAATAGCTTATACAGAGTCTTTGATTGCTAATTCCAACATCTCTGTCATTTCTTCATTATCAGTTGACTGAATTTTCTCCTAGTTATGTGTTGTATCATATCTAATAATTTTTTTAAAGATTTTATTTATTTATTTGAGAGAGAGAATGAAATAGAGCATGAGAGGGGGGAGGGTCCGAGGGAGAAGCAGACTCACTGCTGAGCAGGGAGCCCGATGTGGGACTCGATCCCGGGACTCCAGGATCATGACCTGAGCCTAAGGCAGTCGCTTAACCAACTGAGCCACCCAGGTGCCCCATATCTAATAATTTTTGACTGAATGTTTAGTGTCATGACTTTTATATCAAGTGCCGGGTTTTGTTGTTGTTAAAGACTATTGGACTTTATTCTCTCTGAACATACGTTACATTTGGATCAAGTGGCTTGTTTTTAGGTAGTTCTAGGCTGGATTTAGAGGAGTCTTTTTAGGATAGTTCAGTCCCAATACTAAGGCCTAAACTCTTGTGTATCCACAAGATACTCTATATTTAACAAGGACTTTCCATTTTCATACGGACTCTGACAACTCTGTGAGCTTTGGGAACTCTTCAGCATACAGCTTGCAGTCACTTTTTGCTCAGCCTTCGGAGGTTTTAATCTATGCATGTGTGGTTCTTTCCACAGTAGACCTGAATGGACTCCTTTGCAAGTATCCAGGACTATTTCTTCATATAGCTCCTTCTACTCTGTCTTGCAAATTCTAGCTTCCTTGGCCTCCCTGAATTCTGATTTCTTTCCCTTCAACTCAGTGAGATCACTATTCTCTTCTTGGGATCACCATCTCTGCACCAGGATCCAGAAACTGCCTTTAGGCAGAAAGTCTGTACTGGTATCTGGAAAGTGCCTCTGAGTGGAAAGTTGAGGCAAATGTCTGGCTTACCTAATTATATTCCTTCTTAGAGATCATTCAGCATTGCCTGTGGCCTAATGTCCCAAACAGTGACCCGAGTGTATATTTTAAATATTTTTTTCCAGTTTTCTCATTGTTTACAGCAAGAGTGTAAGTCTAGTTCCAATTATTCCATCATGACTGGAAGTGGAAGTTTTGGTCTGTCATTTCATTCTCAGAACTTTTTCTCATCCAAGATTAGTGTGAAATGCCTAATCTATGATTACTAAGGAAGAGAGCCTGTTAATTTTATTTGAAAAATTTAAAGGAACTTGTTAGTGTACTGTTCATTTGTGTCATTAATAAAAATTAAACTACCGTAGTCTACCTTTTGTATAGTAGTGTATTGCCTATTATAGTTAAGGGGAGGGAGGGACCTGGATATACTACTAATTGATGGTTACATTTCTCATTTTTTAGACCTAAAGATTGTCTTCGGTCTATTATGAGGAGGGTGAACCATAAAGATCCTCATGTTGCTATGCAAGCTCTGACTGTAAGTGATTTCATTTTAAGTTTTACCACAAAACTATCTGCTAAAATTGAGCCCTTATTTTAACTTGTGATTTTATACTTTTAGCTTCTAGGAGCATGTGTATCAAACTGTGGCAAAATTTTTCATTTAGAAGTGTGTTCAAGAGATTTTGCTAGTGAGGTGAGCAACGTACTAAACAAGGTAAGGAACATTATTTCCAGAAATGAATTAACACAATCTTCTTTGTGTATTTAATTGTTCAGTTTTTCACATTTTAAATCACAAAGGACTGGTTTGTGCTTTGTTTTTTTATAATCCTTCCTAGGCTGTGTCTATCCAATATGTAAGTAAAGTAAATGTTGTGCTGAAGAGACTATAAGTTTATATACTTGGAGAATTGTTTTTTTTTTTTTTAACCAGATTAGAGTATATTTAACCTGTTTTCTTCATCAGTCCTTTCATCTAATAAGAAAATACATGTATTTCTCCATCTGGTTAATTAATACCAGTCTGTTTTAGGCACAATTTTTGTAACCATTTGTGTAGCCACTGAGGTATTTTCCCAATGTAGAACAGAAATACTGCCAAAATATGACACTGTTTTCATTGTGACATGAGCAAGGCCACTACCTGACCATGGCAGGATTTTGATGCTATGGTTCTTTTCCTGTTTGCTTTATTCAGTTACATTTAGGTATTTTTACTAGTTAATAATCATTCTTTTAATGTCCTGAATGTCCATCAAAATGTATGACTGTTTATGAAGAGATTTTAGTATAATGTTTTCTGTAATTTAATTGAAGATGAGATATTCAAACTTGTATTTAGTAGCACAAACATTTTGAAGAGCAAACAGCTACACATAAGAGAAAGGACTTCTTCATTTTCCAAATGTTTTACAGTGAACAGAGTGAGTTTTATACTTGAGGGGGAGATGTTATTTTGAAGAAATAAAGTTTCTAGAAATATTGACATACAGTGGGCCTCAAACCAGGCCTCGGATAATTAAACAAGTTGGAAAAAATACACAGTCAAGCATATTTTTAAAAGTCAGAGATTAGGAATAAAGGAATTGTATTTTTTTATTGGTCTGCAAGTAGCCAACACAAAACAGAGTACTTTACTGTGTCTTCCTGATGTAGAAAGCTCACTTAGTTGCAAAGTACTCTGAAAATTTCTATCCCTCTGACCTCCAAAATAAGTTACTACATACTTAATCTGTTTTAGTTTGATATGAGGTATGTATGTTGGTATCATCTGTTGTTTTTTCATAGTGTGAAAAAAATTTGATTATTTCTAGTAACCAACTCTGTTTTCTTATGTATCATCTATAGGTAGGGGTTATTTGTGATTCAAAAAAATATCTATAGCACTTTATAATTTCTATATTAAACCTATCTGTGTTATATCATTAGCCAGGAAATTAGTACTTTTTTATTAAATTTTTTTCTCTATTTTCAGGGTCATCCTAAAGTCTGTGAAAAATTAAAGGCTCTTATGGTTGAATGGACAGATGAATTTAAGAATGATCCACAGCTTAGTCTAATATCAGCAATGATTAAGAACCTTAAGGAACAAGGAGTTACATTTCCAGCTATTGGCTCTCAGGTATTTTGTAAAGTTGCATTGTGTGCTACAGTTTGTTTCTCTAAAGTAGCCACATTTATATGAATTTTTCTTTTTTCCTCCAAACCCAGGTAGTTTTTACTTCTCCAAGGGAATTTTTATTAATAATCTTCCATTCAGAGGTGCCAGAAAAATACAGGGAATATTAATGTGTTCCAACTTCGACTTTCCCACTGTTTCTCCTTCCTTATAAATAAATTAGATTAGCATTTTGCAATTTAAAAATTTTTTATGGAGTTTTTAATAATATAGTCAGAATTGCTTTATGATATCAGGTAGTACTGACAGTCTTCTTAAATACTCTTAGTGCTTTAATTTTATCTACAGAGAATGACAGCTTAAAAATCAGGATATCCTTGAAATTTAAGGATGAGTTTAGAGGTTCTTTTGATTATGAAATTTATGACTACTTGCATTAAAAATGAGACAGAGATAAGGGAGTCAATGAGGAGAGAAGCACACAAAGCATCTTTTAATAAGAGCCGACCAGTACATAAATACGATTGAGTGAAAGGCTTAAATTTCCTTTCTGCCCCTCTCTCCCTGAGTTTCTGTTTTGGGATCAATATCTGTGTCATCAAGAAAAAATTGAAGGGTATCTCTTTTATTTTATTTTCCCTATTTTGGGTAACCATCCTTTGGGATTACCAGCTAATCTAGGATGCTTAAAATGTGAGGTAATTTATTATACTGCCTTTCCCTACTGCATGGATTGGAGTAGAATGGAACAAGTGGTGTGAAAGCATTCACAGAAAACTCTCAAGCTATGGAGGGCTCAGGTTCGGGGTTTTGACCATTTGAGACAATCATGAAGTGATTCATGCACACTTACGTAGATTTCTACCCAAAGCACTCTTTTAGTTTATCTGAATATTCTTGAGATGTGAAGATCCAGAAATATGTTTGGGAAATGAAGAAAGGAAAGGATATTTTTCTTCTTACTTGAAAAAAATTTGGCTTATGAATGGTTTTACAATGATAAAATATGTCTTTAAGAAGTATTTATTCATAATTCATAGCTGGCTTTTACTACTCAGAATATTTTCTAAAATCTGTATAATTAAGAAATAATGTTATGCAGAAAAATCCGAGATAATCTTGTAAGTTCCTTGACAAGAGAGGCAATGTTTACTTATAAAAGGGTAGTCTCAGTATAGAAAACCAAAGAGTGTAGATGATTAGTGAGATTGCAGTTTCTATGCCCTGAGAAGCTATTCTAGAGCTTGTTACTTAAAATGGATTTTGTTGACCATCATCATCATCATATGGGAGCTTGTTATAAATGCAGCATCTCAGGTGCCACTCAGACCTATGGATTCATTATCTCTATTTCAACAAGATTCCCAGATGATTCCATGTGCACATTAAAGTTTGGGAAGCACTGCTCTTGAGTACAGCTTTACTGCTTTTCAGTCCACAGAGGGACTTGTTCCAATTAGAGAAGGAAGAAGAACTAATGATCTGTGTGATAATGTAGCTTTGTTTGGTTAACCTAGAATCTCAGATAGTTTGTGTGAACAATTTTAGGGATTCTCTAATCTAATCCCCTCATTTTACAGATGAGGAAACTGAGACCCAGAATGGTTAAGTGACTTCCCCAGGTCCACAGCTCATAGTTGACAGAGTTGGAACTAGAACACAGGCCTCCTGACTCTCAGTCCAGTGTTCTTTCCACTACACGATCCTGCCTTCTGTTTGATATAGAGGTTAGTGGATATGTGTATGTTCGGACTAGGCTTCAAAGGACAAGAAGTGGAGTGAACACTGGCAAGAGCATTTATTTATTGACTGGTACAGGAAGAAGTTAGGTTACTCTCCTGTTCAAGAGGTTCAGGACATACATCAGCAATAGCAAAGTTGAAAGTTACTTTTCTTTTTTTTTGGCCGGATGTTATAAAATATATGAAAGCTAATTTTGTTATAGTTACTATCTTCAGCCACAAGAAGTATATAAAATGCATATAAAGTAAAGTATGATGAGGTAGAATGGTGATTTTTTTTTATAATAATGGTGTCTGATAGCTTATCATTGAAAACCATGTTTGTGAAGAACTTCACAAACTATTTAATGAAAAGTGTATCACGTAGGATCATCTACACAAGTCCCTCTAGATTTTAAGCTCAGTCACTTAATCATTATTACATTTTAATCAGACCAGAACTTTGTCATCATACTTAACAAAAGCCTCTGAAAATATAAGGAATTTTTAAAGTCTAATTTTTCATCCCAAGTACAGAAGAAAATAATACAAAAATATTAAGAAAAGTCATACTTTAGTCAACTAACTCATTCTGCTGCAGTTCTTGTAGCACTAACTTTTGACATAGAGATAAAAATAATGCTAGCACTGTGGCTATATTTGGTTGATTAATAACATAGGTATCATTGCTATGATTAGAACCCAATGATAGGAAGGAATTTTGAAAACTGTGCATTTCAGGAATATAGGACTTAATGTAGGTTATTTCTGCACTTCCCTCTCTCTTTTTTTTAATTGAAGAATATTTGACATAAAATCTTTTATTAGCTTTAGATGTACAACATAATGATTCAGTGTTTATATACATTATGAAATGGTCACTTTACTAAGTCTAGTTACCATCTTTACAGAGTTGTTAAAATATTATTGATTCTCTGTGCTGTACATTATATCCCCCTCCCTCATCTTACTTATTTTATAACTGGAAGATTGTATCTCTTAGTCCCCCTCACTGTTTTGTCCATCCCCTTCACCTGCCTACTGTTTGGCAGTCATAGGTTTCTTTTCCGTATCTGAGTCTATTTCTGTTTTGTTTTTTAGATTCCACATAAAAGTGAAATCATACCATGTGTTTTTCTCTGTTTGACTTATTTCACTTAGCATTATACCCTCTAGGTTCATCCGTGTTGTTGCAAATGGCAAGATTCTATTCTTTTATTATGGTTGAGTAATTGTGTGTGTCTGTGTGTCTGTGTGCGAACATGTATACCACATCTTCTTTACCCATTCATCTATTGATGGACATTTAGGTTGTTTCTAGTCTTGGCTCTTGTACTGCAGTGAACACAGGGGTGCAGATGTCTTTTTGGGATTAGTGGGGTTTTTTTGTCCTTTGCTTAAAAACCTATTTTTCAGATAAAAACCAGAATTGCTGAATTTTATGATAGTTCTATTTTTAATTTATTGAGGAGGAACCTGCAATAGTGTCTGTATCGGTTTACACTCCCACCAACAGTGCAAGGGTTCCTTTTCCTCCACATCCTTGCCAACACTTATAATTTTTTTTTTTTGATACTAGCCATTCTGTCATATGTGAAGTAATTATCTCATTATGGTCCTGATTTGCATTTCCCTGATTGTTAGTGAATATCTTTTCATGTACCTGTTGGTCACTTGAATATCGTCTTTGGGGAAATGTCTATTTAGGTCCTCTATTTTTAGATTATATTACTTATTTTTATAATACTGAGTTATATGAGCTTTTTAATATGTTTTGGATGTTAACCTCTTATCGGATATATCATTTATGAATATTTTCTCCCATTCAGTAGGTTGTATTTTGTTTTATTGATGTTTCCCTTTGCTGTGCAAAAGCTTCTTAGTTTGATGTAGTCCCATGTGTCTATTTTTGCTTTTGTTGTCCTTGCTTGAGGAGATAGATCCAAAAAAATATTGATAAGAGCGATGTTAGAGAGCTTACTGCCTATGTTTTCTTCTAGGAGTTGTATGGTTTTGGTCTTACATTTAAGTCTTTAATCCAGTTTATTTTTGGTATATGGTATAAGAAAGTAGTTCAGTTTCATTCTTTTGCATATAGCTGTCCAGTTTTCTCAACACTATTTATTGAAGAAACTCATTTTCCTATTGTATATTCTTGCCTTCTTTGTCATAGATGAATTGACCACATAGGTGTTATTTCTGGGTTGTCTTTTATGTTCCATTGATCTGTGTTTCTCTTTTGGTGCCAGTACCATCTGTTTTGATTATATTATAACTTTATAGTATATTTTGAAATCCAGGAGTGTGATATTCCAGCTTTATTTTTCTTACTCAAGAATGCTTTGGCTATTTGGCATCTTTTGTGGTGCCATATAAATTTTAGAACTGTTTTTTCTAGTTCTGTGAAAAATACCATTATGATTTTGATATGGATTGCATTGAATCTGTAGGTGCTTTGGTAGTATGGACATCTTAGCAATATTAATTCTTCCAGTTCATGAGATTGGCATATCTTTACATTTATTTGTGTCATCTTCAGTTGTTTTCATCACTATCTTATAGTTTTCAGGGTATAGGTCTTTCTGCACTTCCTTGGTGAAATTTATTCCTAGGCATTTTATGCATTTTGATGGGATTGGAAATGGGATTGTGTTCTTAATTTCTCTTTCCGATAGTTTGTCATTAGTTTAGAAATGCAACAGATTTTTGTATATTGATTTTGTGTTCTGCAATTTTACTGGATTAATGTATTAGTTTTGATAGATTTTCAGAGGAGTCTTTTGGGTTTTCTATATATATAGTACCATGTCATCTGCAAATAGTGACAGTTTTACTTCCTTTATGATTTGGATGTCCTTTTCTTATCTTTCTTTTTTGGCTTGCTACAGTGTACGTTATGGATGGTACATGACAAGGTAGGGCCCCCTAAGCCCCTTATCTTCTTCATGGTGTCTGGGATGAAAACCTTGTTGAGGTTGGGAGATTCTCAATGTGTTGGAAGATGAGCTGGGGCAAGGACTCCATAGCATCTGAGGACTTCTTTCTTCATCTTGTGCGCTACCTGTGGCCAGTTGTCCAGGGGGCTCTTACTCCTTGAAAGTCATGTGGACCATAAGGTTGATCACCCAGTTTCTGTGGCTAAATTCATTGTCATAACAGGAAATGAGCTTGATAAAGTGGTCACTGATGGCAGTGCAGGGCCATCATTGAAGATGGAAGAGTGGGTGTCACTGTTAAAGTGGCAGGAGACAACCTGGTCCTCAGTGCAGCCCAGCATGCCCTTGAGGGGGCCCTCTGATTCCTGCTTCACCACCATCTTGATGTCATCGTATTTGGTAGCTTTCTCCAGGTGGCAGGTGTGTCCACGACCAATACACTGGGGATGGGGACACAGAAGGCCATGCCAGTGAGCTTCCCATTCAGTTTCAGGGATGACCTTGCCCACAGCCTTGGCAGCACCAGTAGAAGCAGGGATGGTCTTCCCACAGGGGCCATCCATGTTCTTCTGGGTGGCACTGATAGCATGGACTGTGATCATGAGTCCCTTTGTGATGCCAGAGTTGTTATAGATGACCTTGGCCAGAGGGGCCAGGCAGTTGGTATGGTACAGGAGGCATTGTTGACAATCTTGAGGGAGTTGTCGTCTTTCTCATCGTTCATGCCCATCACAAACATGGGGGCATCAGCTGAAGGGACAGAGATGATGACCCTCTTGGCTCCACCCTTTAATTGAGCCCTCAGCCTTCTCCACAGTAGCAAAGGCCCCAGTGGACTCCACAACATATTCGGTACCAGCATCACCCCATTTGATGTTGGTGGGATCTCACTCCTAGAATATGGAGATGGGCTTTCCATTAATGACAAGTTTCCTGTTCTCAGCATGACTGTGCCATTGAATTTGCCATTGGTGGAATCATATTGGAACATGTATACCATGTAGTTGATTTCAACAAAGGGGTCAGTGATGGCAACACTATCCACTCTGCCAGAGTTAAAAGCAGCTCTGGTGACTAGGTGCCTAATACAGCCAAATTTATTTACTCCAACCTTCACCATCCTGTCTCAGGGACGCAGTTGGCACTGCAGAAGAAGATGCAACTGTTGGTCAAATTGGGAGGTGCAGAGAGCCACTTTTTTTGTTTTTCTTGCCTAATTGCTGTGGCTAGGACTTCCAACAATATGTTAAGCAATAGTTCTTGATCTTAGAGGAAAAGTTTTCAGCTTTTCACCACAAAGTATGATGTTAGCTGTGGGTTTATCATATATGACCTTTATTATGTTAAGGTATGTTCCCTCTCTACCCACTTTGTTGAAAGTTTTTATCTTCAAAGAATGTTGAATTTTGTTAGATGCTTTCTCTGCTTCTCTTGAGATTATCATGTGGTTATTATCCTTCATTATTTTAATGTGGTGTATCATGTTGATTGATTTGTAGATATTGAACTATCCTTGCATCCCTGGAATAAATCCCACTTGATCATGGTGTATGATACTTTTAATGTATTGTTGAATTTGGTTTGCTAATATTTTGTTGAGGATTTTTGCATGTTCATCAGGGATATTGGGCTGTACATTTTTTTCTTTTTTTCTTTTTTTGGGGGAGGAGTGTCTTTGGTTTTAGTATCAGGATAATGCTGGCCTTGTAAAATAAGTTTGGAAGCATTCTTTCCTCTTCAGTTTTTTGGAATGGTTTCTGAAGGAAGGTGTTAATTCTTTAAGTGTTTGATACACATTCGCCTAGTCCTGGACTTTTGTGTGTTGGGAAGTTTTTGATTACTGATTCAGTTTCATTACTGGTAATCATTTTTCGAGATTTTCTGTTTCTTCCTGATTTAGTTTTGGAAGAATAGGAATTTAACCATTTCTTCTAGGTTGTCCAGTTTGTTGGCGTATAATTATAGCAGTCTCTTATGATACTTTGTCTTCTCTTCTTTCATTTCTGATTTTATTTATTTGAGTCCTCTTTTTTTCTTGATGAATCTGAACAATACTTTATCAATTTTGTTAATCTTTTCAAAGTACCAGCTCTTAGTTTCACTGATCATTTTTATTGTTTTAGTGTCTACTTCATTGATTTCTGCTCTCCTCTTTATTATTTCCCTCCTTCTACTGCTTCGGGTTTTGTTCTTCTTTTTCTAGTTCCTTTAGGTGTAACGTTGAATTATTTTGGGGGGATTTTTCTTGTTTCTTGAGGTAGGTCTGTCTTACTACAAACTTTCCTCTTGCTATTGCTTTTGCTGTGTCCCATAGATTTTGGAACATTGTATTTTCATTTTCATTTTGATATCTTTGTTGACCCATTGGTTGTTCAGTAACATGTCAAGTCTTTCATGTATTTGTTTCTTATAGTTTTTTTCTAGTAACTGATTTCTAGTTTCAAACCATTATGGTTGGAAAAGATGTTTGATATATTTCATTCTTTTTAAATTTACTGTGTCTTGTTTTGTGGCCTAACATGTGATCTCTCCTGGAGAATGTTTCATGTGTACTTGAGAAATGTGTGTGTGTTCTGCTGTTTTGGGATGCAATGTTCTGTGTATATCTATTACATCCATCTAGTCTAATGTGTCATTTAAAGCTGATGTTTCCTTATTAATTTTCTATCTGGATGATCTGTCAATTAATGTAAGCTGGTATTTTAAAGCTCCCTATTATTATGGTGTTGCTGTCATTTTTTCCCCTAATTTGTCTGTTCATAGTCATTTTATATATTTAGGTGCTCCTGTGTTGGGTGCATGGATATTTATAAGTGTTTTATCTTCTTGTTGAATTGATCCCGTCATTATGTAATGTTCTTTTTTGTCTCTTGTTGTAGTCTTTGTTTAAAGCCTATTTTGTGTGATATAATTAATGCTACCTAAGGTTTCTTTTCATTTTCATTTGCATGGAAAACTTTTTCTATACCTTCATTTTCAGTGAATGTGCGCTCAGATTTCAAGTGAGTCGACTAATGGGTCTTGTTTTTTTATTCATCTACCCTATGTGTTATGATTGGAGAGTTTAGTCCATTTGTATTTAAAGTAATTGTTGATGGGTATGTATTTATTGCCATTTTGCTTATTGTTTCCTCGTTGTTTTTGTGGTTCTTCTCTATTTCTTTTTCTTCTCTTGGTCTCTTCCCTTGTGATTTGATGACTTTCTTTAGTGTTTTGTTTGGATTGCTTTCTGTTTATTTTTTGTGTATCTGTTACAGGATTTTGGTTTGTGGTTACCCTGAGGTTCATCTATAACAACCTGTGTATATATAGCAGATTATTTTAAGTTGGTAGTTGCTTAAGTTCAAACACATTCGAAAGGCACTACATTTTTATTCCCTTCACCCACATTTTATGTTTCTGATGTCATGTTTTACGTCTTTTTATTTGTGTATCCATTAAGTAGTTATTGTAAATATAGTTGACTTTATTACTCTTGTCTTATAACCTCCATACTAGCTTTATTAGTGGTTGATCAGCAACCCTTACTATATGTTTTCTTTTATCAGTTAAATTTTTTTCTATCACATATTTTCTTATTTCTAGTTATGTTCTTTTCCCCATGAAGTAGTCCGTCTAACATTTCTTGTGAAACCCTTTTAGTAGTGATGAACTCCTATAGCGTTTGTTGATTTGGGAATTCTTTATCAGTTCTTCAGTTCTGAATGATAATCTTGTCTGGTAGAGTATCCTTGGTTTAAGTTTCTTCCTTTTCACACTTTGAATATATTGTCTGCACTTTCTTCTTGACTGATAGAAATTCCTTCACAGACCACAAAAGATCAATATGTCTGTTTTGTGAAATCCACCAAACTGAAAAAAAAATTCATATGTGATTGCAAAGGTTGTTCTGAGGAAGCATACCTTTAATTTTCAGAGATGTGTGATGTTATATGCAACTAATGAATCGCTGAACACTACATCAAAAACTAATGATATACTATATGTTGAGTAATTGAACATAATAAAAAAACAAATAAAAAACCCAAACACACACACACACACAAGTTCATATCTAAAGAAGATTCCACCTAGAGATGGAGCAGAATTGAGTGCTTAAAGTTTCATTTAGTGAACTACAAAAAGCTTTTTAGTATCCAGTTTTCTAAAAAATAAATGCTTTGTGCATTTGTTTGACAATATAAAATATACTAATGTATATATAGAACTGTATATGTATATGTAGCACTACATATGTATCTAGAACTGTATTTTACTATAACATTGAATATTTTGCCTTTCATTTATTCAACAATTATTTCTTGATTGTTAGTAGTCCATCCATATTTAGGCACATATATTCTCGGGGAACATATAGCATGGTTATGGAGACAGATATAAGCAGATAATTTTAATAGAAGCTGAGATTTATTGACTGTTACTATGTGCGAGGCACTGTTCTATGTGCTGTACATGTGTTAATTTGAATACTATTTAGAATTCCATTTGTTCTTGGTTGCTTTGAGTATTCTAATATACATTTGTAACTGTTCACAGTCTATTTTGAGTTAATACTATATTACTTCATGTAAAATGTAGAAACTGTGCAACTGTCAAGGGTTTATTTACCCTTCATTTCATCATCCTTTATGCAATAAGTATCATATGTATGACCTACATTACCTCTCTGTACATTATAAATCCCAGGAGAGAATGTTAAACTTTTTGTTTTAAACCCTCAATGGTGGGCGCCTGAGTGGCTCAGTTGGTTAAGCGACTGCCTTCAGCTCAGGTCATGATCCTGGAGTCCCTGGATCGAGTCCCGCATCAGGCTCCCTGCGCGGCAGGGAGTCTGCCTTCTCCCTCTGACCCTCCTCCCTTCATGTGCTCTCTCTCTCATTCCCTCTCTCTCTCAAATAAATAAAATCTTAAAAAAAAACACCCTCAGTGGTGACCCCCATCCTATCTGAGTTTGAAAGCTACATGTTAATTTAATCCTCTCAAAAGCCTACCATATGTAGGTGCTATTATTACCATCATTTTGTAGATGAGAGACTTAAGGCACAAGGAGGTTAACGTACCCCAGATCATACATTAGAACCTCATAGATTTAGGATTTGAACCCATGTTTGCCTGGCTCCACAATTTACATTCTTTTTTTTTTTTATTCTGCTAGATTTTGATGAATTTATTTCCATAGGGGTTTATCATTCTGCATTCCACCAACAATATATTGTACCTTGTCATCTTACAACCTCATCAAAAAAGTGTGTTGCCAAGCTTTTTACTTTTTGACAATAGGATAATTGTGAAATTTTATCTCATTGTCATTTTTTTTATTACGTTATGTTAATCACAATTTACATTTTCAACTACCCACAGCATAGTACCTTGTTAAAAGTCCTATCAGAGGAGCACAGGAGGGAATGCTTAATTTAGGGATTTAGGAAAGTTTCATTGAGAAAGTGATTATTTTAGCTGTTGACTGACTGGTGAGTTAAAACTCAATAGGGAAAAATGTGGACAGAGTAAAAGAAACCAGAGGGGAAGACATTATAAGTAGAAACAAATTTGTGTCAGAGGCATAAAAGTGTGTGTGTGTGTGTGTGTGTGTGTGTGTGTGTGTGTGTGTGTGTGTGTGTGTGTGTGTGTATGCTAGCAGTTACCGGTAACTGGAATATATTGTCAGAATTAACTACTTGTATTTTAGTTTACAAAATAGTATAATTTTAGGAGTATTATATCATTATATATAAATTACAGTTCCTAAAGATAATGCCTTCCTAAAGATTCCTGCCTTTTAATTTGGAAGGAAGCAATAAAATATAACTTGAACAGATATTTTAAATTTAAAAAAAGTCTTTGTTTTTAAAGATTTTATTTATTTATTTGAGAGAGAGCGAGAGAGGGAGAGAGCACACAGAGGAAGAGGGAGAGGGAGAAGCAGACTCCCTGCTGAGCAGCCAGCCCAATGTGGGGCCTGATCCCAGGACCCTGGGATCATGACCCGAGCTGAAGGCAGCCGCTTAACTGAATAAGCCACCCAGGCGCCCCAAAAAACTATTTGTTTTTTAGATATCTCCTTCCCTTTCTCAACCCCTTTTCGGGTTTCAGGATTTGTCTAACAATTTTTAAATCTCTTCTAGTCTTTCTTCTCTTGTTTGCATGCTGTCTTCTTTTAGCTTACCGCCTTTACACAAATGTAGGAGAGTGTGATTAGACTGTCAGCCCTCAGTATCCAGCTGCTTTCAGTCTTTTTTCTCCAATTCCAACTCTTCTCCTTTCAAAAGTGGAGATTGCTCTAGTTTGGATTATTTTCTGCCTCAGAAGTCTGTGGTGGATTGATCAGAAGGGTTTGCAAGTTCTTAGATTAAAGTGGAGGTAGCAAAATCTGAGGACTGTCCTCAAATATTGTGTTCCTTTTTTTGTGTGTGTTAGGCTGCAGAACAAGCGAAAGCGAGCCCAGCATTGGTTGCCAAAGATCCTGGTACTGTGGCTAACAAAAAAGAAGAAGAAGATTTAGCAAAAGGTATGTTTTTAAGTCCCAGGTATTGGAAAGGTGGGAAGAAAATGGGTCCCTTACTTAATATTTTTTTCCTGAGATATTTAAAAGTAAAAGACATAGGGCTTTACCCCTAACGCTGAAATCTACTTTGTGCCCTTCTACAGTATCAAATAATACTCTTCTGCGATAACTACAATTCATATATGTCCTTTCAGTCTGTGTTGTAATACTATTTGTATTATACTGTGTATCCATAAACAATACCAAATATTTTTATGTGTCCAACAGATTCTTTTTTCATAAATAATTATACATACCATTTGCAGTTTTTTTCATGTGACAGTATGCCTAAGATCTATTCATAACAAAGCATATAAATCAAGTTCACTTGTTTTAACTATTGTATAATATTGCAGCGTGCTAATAAATATATACTGTAGTTCATCTGTCCTGCTACTGATGGATGTTTGGGTTTTCTGGGGTTTTTTGTTTGTCTTGTTTTTTTTGTTTTTTTTTTACTGTAATAAGTAGGCTGCATTGAGTATTCTTGTAAATATTTTCGTATGTGTGTTGTGTGACCACAACCGGTATTTTTGGCTCATGGAGGAGGTACATCTTCATCTTTGCTAAATAGTTTTATTATTTCCTTTGCCATTAGCAGTATATGAAAGTTATTATTTCTAATCTGAAAACATTTAGTATTGTCAGAGTTTAATTTTTGTGATTCTGATACGTTGGAAATAATGCCCAATTATCTTGACTTTTATTTCCTTGATTACTAGTGAGGCTGGGTCCTTTTTTGTGTGTTTATTAGCTGTTCTGATTATCTCTCTTTTTATTGAGGTTTTTTTTTTTAAGATGATATATAGAAAGTCTTGAATTTTGGATGTTAAACTTTTTGCCTGTTTTTTTTTTTTTTTTAAGATTTTATTTATTTATCTGAGAGAGAGAGTGAGAGAGAGAGCCTGAGATGGGGGACGGTCAGAGGGAGAAGCAGATTCCCCACGGAGCTGGGAGCCTGATGTGGGCTCGATCCTGAGACTCCGGGATCATGACTTGAGCTAAAGAGAGTTGCTTAACTCACTGAGCCACCCAGGCACCCTTGCCTGTTATTTCATTTATAGATATCTACTCTTGATTTTTGGCTTTTACTTTAACTTTGATAATGGTGTATTTTATCAAACAGAAGTTTTAAATTTTGATCTCAGAATTTTTGCTTTTTTGTTATGATTTTTGCTTTTCTGTATCTTAAGATATTTTTCCCTATCCCAAATCCTAAAAGGTACTTTCCTGTATTTTCTTATGATCATTTTAAAGTTTTCTTTTTCCTATTAGGTATTTTATCAATGTAGAACAGAGGTGAAAGGGATGAAGGGGGTTACGGTTTGAGTTGAAAGCAGGGTAATCGGTCTGTTCAGATTACATTGCAAAGCCTGAGTGACATATGGTGATGATCTGCATTGGGGAGGAGTGGAATCGATAGAAGAAACACATTTGAGGGGCGCCTGGGTGAGTGGATCAGTTGGTTAAGCGTCTGGCTCTTGATTTTGGCTCAGGTCGTGATCCCAGGGTTGTGAGATCTAGCCCTGCCTTGGGCTCCACGCTGGGCATGGAGCCTGCTTAAGATTCTCTCTCCCTCTCCATCTGCACCCCCCACCAAAAGAAAGAGACACATTTGAAATCTCTTTGGAGGAATTTGTTAGGTGAAAGTTCATTGTAGTTATTTCCAAGTTCCACTTCTTAGACTGATCACATAAGAATTAACTTTGGAGCCGTAAAATGCAGGTTCTTGGATACTACCTCTGACACTCTGATTTAGTAAGTCTTCATTGAGATTTGGGACTCTTGACTTCCCAAGTGATTTTGATTATCATTTTGGAAACAGAAGCTATAGAAATATATTGAAAAGATGAAAGAAAATTAAAGTATCTGCAGCTAAATAAAAAAAGTGTATCTAAGAGATTATAACTTTTTAGTACCCAGAATAATTTAAATTTTATCCATTCAGTAAAAATAGTCATTATGCAGGACACCTGGCTGGCTCAGTTGGTAGGTCATGTGACTCTTGTATGAGTTCAAGCCTCATGTTGGGTTTAGAGATTACAGAAAAAAATAAACTCTTAAAAAATAGTCATTATTCTGTTCAATTTTTTTGTAGTTTATTCTTTAAACTTTCAGTTGTGAATGAATGAATAAAACTGATGAAATTATTTTTATTCAGTATGTCAAGATATGTCCTAGTTCCCATCTCCACATTTAAAAGAATATATTTTACCTTCAGATACCTTTTGTACTTCTTTGGATCGTTGGCTATATTAACATTTTGGGTCTTTTTAACTCATTCTTTTCCAGCTATTGAGTTGTCCTTGAAGGAACAAAGGCAGCAGTCAACCGCCCTTTCTACTTTGTACCCAAGCACATCTAATCTCTTAACTAACCACCAACATGAAGGCCGAAAAGTTCGTGCTATATATGACTTTGAAGCTGCTGAAGATAATGAACTTACTTTTAAAGCTGGAGAAATAATTACAGTTCTTGATGACAGGTGATGGATAATATCAAATTGATATTAAGTTGACATTCATATGAAAATATATAACATATTACTTCTGTGTTTCGTATTAATCCTGTTGAATGCCATTACCAAAGGTAATAAGAAAAAATATTCATGCAGATATTTCCTGTGTGTGACAATTTGACTGCTTTGCTTGTATCATACTGTCTGGATTCTTATTTTGTGGGTTAATTTTTTTTCTTATCTCTAAGTTTTTGTTTTGGAGGTCTAGTTTATTGATTTTTGTTCCATCTAATAATATAAATTATTAAATTAGTAAAGTTAAGATTTTAGAAAATATGCCAAATATGTCTATGTATTTATGGAATTTGTTAGAAATGCGTAATATATTGAACTTATTTATTAACAAAAAATAGTATATCCATGGGTCAGATTCATTTTACTTGGAATTATATACATTTACATTATTATGGGAGGGGATTCAGTACCTCTGTTTTTATTTCATTTTTTTATTGTTACGTTAATCACCATACATTACATCGTTAGTTTTTGATGTAGTGTTCCATGATTCATTGTTTGCATATAACACCCAGTGCTCCATGCAGTACGTGCCCTCTTTAATACCCATCACCAGGCTAACCCACCCCCACGCCCTCCCTTCTAGAAGCCTCAGTTTTTCAGAGTCCATTGTCTCTAATGATTCGTGTCCCCCTCCAGTTTCCCCCACCTCATTCTTCCCCTCCTGCTATCTTCTTCTTTTTTTTTTTGCTTAACATATATTGCATTATTTGTTTCAGAGGTACAGATCTGTGATTCAACACTCCTGCACAATACACAGTGCTCACCATAGCACATACACTCCCCAATGTCTATCACCCAGCCACCCCATCCCTCCCACCCCACCCCCACTCCAGCAACCCTCAGTTTATTTCCCGAGATTAACAATTCCTCATATCAGTGAGGTCATATGATACATGACTTTCTCTGATTGACTTATTTCACTCAGCATAACACTCTCCAGTTCTATCCACGTCGTTGCAAATGGCAAGATCTCATTCCTTTTGATGGCTATATAATATTCCATCGTGTGTGTGTGTGTGTGTGTGTGTGTGTGTGTGTGTCTGTGTGTGTGTCTGTCTGTGTGTGTGTGTGTGTGTATACACCACATCTTCTTTATCCATTCATCTGTTGATGGACACCTTGGCTCTTTCCACAGTTTGGCTACTGTGGACAGTGCTGCTATAAACATCGGGGTGCACATACCCCTTCAGATCCCTACATTTGTATCCTTGGGGTAAATACCCAGTAGTGCAATTGCTGGGTCGTAGGGTAGCTCTATTTTCAGCTTTTTGAGGAACTTCCATACTGTTTTCCAGAGTGGCTGCATCAGCTTGCATTCCCACCAACAGTGTAGGAGGGTTGCTCTTTCTCCACATCCCCGCCAACATCTGTCATTTCCTGACTTGTTAATTTTAGCCCTTCTGACTGGTGTGAGGTGGTATCTCATTGAGGTTTTAATTTGGATTTCCCTGATGTCAAACGATATTGAGCACTTTTTCATGTCTCTGTTGGCCATTTGGATGTCGTCTTTGGAAAAATGTCTGTTCATGTCTTCTGCCCATTTCTTGATTGGATCAGTTGTTCTTTGGGTGTTGAGTTTGATAAGTTCTTTATAGATTTTGGATACTAGCCCTTTATCTGATATGTCATTTGCAAATATCTTCTCCCATTCTGTCGGTTGTTTTCTGGTTTTGTTGACTGTTTCTTTTGCTGTGCAAAAGCTTTTAATTTTGATGAAGTCCCAATAGCTCATTTTTGCCCTTGCTTCCCTTGCCTTTGGCGATGTTTCTAGGAAGAAGTTGCTGCGGCTGAGGTTGAAGAGGTTGCTGCCTGTGTTCTCCTTTAGGATTTTGATGGACTCCTGTCTCACATTTAGGTCTTTCAGCCATTTTGAGTCTGTTTTTGTGTGTCGTATAAGGAAATGGTCCAGTTTCATTCTTCTGCATGTGGCTGTCCAATTTTCCCAACACCATTAGTTGAAGAGACTGTCTTTTTTTCCGTTGGACGTTCTTTCCTGCTTTGTCGAAGATGAGTTGACCATAGAGTTGAGGGGCCATTTCTGGGCTCTCGATTCTGTTCCATTGATCTATGTGTCTGTTTTTGGGCCAGTACCATACTGTCTTGATGATGACAGCTTTGTAATAGAGCTGAAAGTCCAGAATGGTGATGCCACCAGCTTTGCTTTTCTTTTTCAACCTTCCTCTGGCTATTCGGGGTCTTTTCTGGTTCCATATAAATTTTAGGATTATTTGTTCCATTTCTTTGAAAAAAGTGGATGGTATTTTGATGGGGATTGCATTGAATGTGTAGATTGCTCTAGGTAGCATTGACATCTTCACAATATTTGTTCTTCTAATCCATGAGCATGGAACGTTTTTCCATTTCTTTGTGTCTTCCCCAATTTCTTTCATGAGTATTTCCTAGTTTTCTGAGTACAGATTCTTTGCCTCTTTGGTTCGATTTATTCCTAGGTATCTTATGGTTTTGGGTGCAATTGTCAATGGGATCTACTCCTTAATTTCTCTCTCTTCTATCTTGTTGGTGTATAGGAATGCCACTGATTTCTGTGCATTGATTTTATATCCTGCCACTTTACTGAATTCCTGTGTGAGTTCTAGCAGTTTTGGGGTGGAGTCTTTTGTGTTTTCCACATAAAGTATCATATCATCTGCAAACAGAGTTTGACTTCTTCTTTGCCGATTTGGATGCCTTTATTTCTTTTTGTTGTTTGATTGCTGTGGCTAGGACTTCTAATACTGTGTTGAATAGCACTGATGATAGTGGACATCCCTGCCACATTCCTGACTTTATGGGGAAAGCGCTCAGTTTTTCCCCATTGAGTATGATATTTGCTGTAGGTTTTTCATAGATGGCTTTTATGATATTCAGGTGTGTACCCTCTATCCCTATACTCCGAAGAGTTTTGATCAAGAAAGGATGCTGTACTTTGTCAAATGCTTTTTCTGCATCTATTGAGAGGATCATATGATTCTTGTTCTTTCTTTTGTTAATGTATTGTATCACTTTATTGGTTTGTGGATGTTGAACCAAACTTGCAGCCCAGGGATAAATCCCACTTGGTCGTGGTGAATAATCCTTTTAATGTACTGTTGGATCGTATTGGCTAGTATTTTGGTGAGAATTTTTGCATCCATGTTCATCAAGGATATTGGTCTGTAATTCTCCTTTTTGATGGGGTCTTTGGTTTGGGGATGAAGGTAATGGTGGCCTCATAAAACGAGTTTGGAAGTTTTCCTTCCATTTCTATTTTTTGGAACAGATTCAGAAGAATAGATATTAATTCTTCTTTAAATGTGTGGTAGAATTCCCCTGGGGAGCCATCTGGCCCTGGGCTTTTGTTTGTTGGGAGATTTGTGATGACTGCTTCAATGTCCTTAGTGGTTATAGGTCTGTTCAGGTTTTCTATTTCTTCCTGGTTCAGTTTTGGTAGTTGATACATCTCTAGGAATGCATCCATTTCTTCCAGGTTATCTAATTTGCTGGCATAGAGTTGCTCATAATGTGTTTTTAAAATTGTTTGTATTTCTTTGGTGTTGGTTGTGATCTCTCCTCTTTCATTCATGATTTTGTTGATTTGAGTCATTTTTCTTTTTGATAAATCTGTTCTCTGTTCTTTTGGTTTCTATTTTGTTGATTTCTGCTCTGATCTTTATTATTTCTCTTCTCCTGCTGGGTTTAGGCTTTATTTGCTGTTCTTTCTCTAGCTCCTTTAGGTGTAGGGTTAGGTTGTGTATTTGAGACCTTTCTTGTTTCTTGAGAAAGGCTTGTATTGCTATATACTTTCCTCTTAGGACTGCCTTTGCTGCATCCCAAAGATTTTGAACAGTTGTGTTTTCATTTTCATTTCTTTCCATGAATTTTTTAAATTCTTCTTTAATTTCCTGATTGACCCATTCATTCTTTAGTCGGATGCTCTTTAGCCTCCATGTATTTGAGTTCTTTCCGACTTTCCTGTTGTGATTGAGTTCTAGTTTCAAAGCATTGTGGTCTGAAAATATGCAGGGAATAATCCCAGTCTTTTGGTACCGGTTGAAACCTGATTTGTGACCTAGGATGTGATCTATTCTGGAGAATATTCCATGGGCACTAGAGAAGGATGTGTATTCCGTTGCTTTGGGATGGAATGTTCTGAATATGTCTGTGAAGTCTATTTGGTCCAGTGTGTCATTTAAAGTCTTTATTTCCTTGTTGATCGTTTGCTTAGATGATCTGTCCATTTCAGTGAGGGGGGTGTTAAAGTCCCCCACTATTATTGTATTGTTGTCGATTTGTTTCTTTGCTTTTGTTATTAATTGCCTTATATAATTGGCTGCTCCCATGTTCGGGGCATAGATATTTACAATTGTTAGATCTTTTTGTTGGATAGGATACAGTGTCCTTCCTCATCTCTTATTACAGTCTTTGGTTTAAAATCTAATTTGCCTGATATAAGGTTCGCCACCCCAGCTTTCTTTTGGTGTCCATTAGCATGGTAAATGGTTTTCCACCCCCTCACTTTCAATCTGGGTATGTCTTTGGGTTTGAAATGAGTCTTGCAGACAGCATATCGATGTGTCTTGTTTTTTAATCCAATCTGATAGCCTGTGTCTTTTGATTGGGGCATTTAGCCCATTTACATTCAGGGAAACTATTGAAAGATATGAATTTAGTGCCATTGTATTGCCTGTAAGGTGACTGTTACTGTATATTGTCTGTGTTCCTTTCTGGTCTATGCTGCTTTTAGGTTCTCTCTTTGCTTAGAGGACCCCTTTGAATATTTCTTGGAGGGCTGATTTCGTGTTTGCAAATTCCTTTAGTTTTTGTTTGTCCTGGAAGCTTTTTATCTCTCCTTCTGTTTTCAATGACAGGCTAGCTGGGTATAGTATTCTTGGCTGCATTTTTTTCTCGTTTAGTGCTCTGAATATATCATGCCAGTCATTTCTGGCCTGTCAGGTCTCTGTGGATAGGTCCTTTGCCAATCTAATGTTTCTCCCATTGTAGGTTACATATCTTTTCTCCCAAGCTGCTTTCAGGATTTTCTCTTTGTCTCTGAGACTTGTAAGTTTTACTCTTAGATGTTGGGGTGTTGACCAATTTTTATTGCTTGAGAAGGGTTCTCTGTGCCTCCTGGATTTTGATGCTTGTTTCCTTCCCCACATTAGGGAAGTTCTCTGCTATAATTTGCTGCAATATACCTTCTGCCCCTCTCTCTCTTTCTTCTTCTTCTGGGATCCCAATTATTCTAATGTTGTTTCGTCTGATGGTATTGCTTGTATCTCGAATTCTGCCCTTGTGATCCAGGAGTTGTTTATCTCCCTTTTTCTCGGCTTCTTTATTTTCCATCATTTGGTCTTTATATCACTGATTCTCTCTTCTGCCTCATTTATCCTAGGAGTTGGTGCCCATATTTTTTATTGCACCTCATTAATATCCTTTTTGATTTCAACTTGGTTAGATTATAGTTCTTGTATTTTTCCAGAAAGTGTTTCTCTACTAACTTCCATCTTTTTTCAAGCCCAGCTGGTATCTTTAAAATCATCATTCTGAACTTTAGGTCTGATATCGTACTAATGTCCATATTGAGTAGGTCCCTGGCAGTCGGTACTACCTGTTGTTCTTTTTGTTGAGGTGATTTTTTCCATCTTGTCATTTTGTCCAGAGGAGAATAGATGAATGAGAGAACAAAATGCTAACAGGGTAACAACGTCTCCAGAAAATATATTCTAAACAAATCAGAAAAGACCTGAAATCAGGGGAAAAGAAAGGGGAAGAAAGAAAAAAGAAAAAGATAAACAAAAACAGAACAAAACAAAACAAAAAAACAGAATATGATCTAATATGATCGGGCTGGTGCATAGGTCAGTGCCACACACTAGATTTTGGGTGTATTTTGGTCTGTTAGAAGAAAGTTCCTCCCAAAATTTTAAAGAAAGTAAAACTTATGTATGTACAAAAGTAAGGGTTGATACAATGAAGGGATGGAATATGACTGTAAAGATGAAAATTATAAAATATTGTATAAAGAATTGATAAGAAGTTGTTTCAAAAAAGATAGAAGAGGATTTAAAAAAAAATAAAAAGGGGGAGAGAATATGATCAGGCAGGAGACTGGAACAAAGCCATACACTAGAGACTTAGGATATATTTTGATCTGTTAGAAGAAACTGTATCTCAAAATTTTACAGAGAGAACAACATATATATATTCCAAAAATAAAGGTAACTATTATGAAGGGATAGAATATGACTCTAAAAATGAAAAATAAAAATGTTTTTTAAAAAAAGGGATTGGTAAGATGTTGGTTGGAAAAGGGAAAAAGAAAAATTTTTAAAAAAGTTAAAAAAAATTAATTTTGAAAGACTAAAGAATCATGGTAAAAAAGCTGTGAATTCTATGTGCAGTATTCCCCTAGCACTGGAGTTCTGCTGTTCTCATTGATTGGTAAACTTGGTCTTGGCTGGCTGTTCTTGCTGATCTTCTGCGGGAGGGGCCTTTTGCCGTGGTTCCTAAATGTCTTTGCTGGAGGCGGAATTGCCCCGCCCTTTCCTGGTCCAGGCTGAGTAATCTGCTCGGGTTTGCTCTCAGGAGCTTTTGTTCCCTGCAAGCTCTCGGTACAGCTTTGGTGGAGGAGAGTGAAAATGGCAGCCTTCCAATCTCCAACCGGAGGAGCCGAGAACTCAGGGCCCCAGTCCTCAGTGCGCCCCCAGAGAAAAGCTGTCAGTCAGTCCTGTCTCCCCGGTCTCCGGCCACACTCCGTGCTCACCCGGCCTGTGACCGAGCATTTCTATCTCTGGCACCCGACCCTGTTTGGAGTCTCCAAACCCAGCAGATCCCTGCGGTGTGCTCTGGCGCCGCTCCTCCCAGGGGAGGAAGGGGAGTGTCCCCGGATCTGCTGCTTGTTGGGTCCTTGCTGGAGGAGCAGTGGCCCGACTGGGCCGCGGATCACAGTTTATGGCAACCCCAAGCTGAGAGCCCGCGCCTCGGCTCCATCTCTGCAGCCGGCTTCCCCGTTCCGATACCTGGGAGCTCTGCCACACTCAGGCTCCCCCGGTCTTTCTGTGACCCCGAGGGTCCTGAGACCACACTGTCCCGCGAGGGTTCCACCCCCCGCTTAGCCACTGGAGCGACGTCCCTCAGTGGAGCCGACTTCTAAAAGTTCCAGTTTTGTGCTCCGCGGCTCTATCACTTGCCAGAAGCGGCGACGGAGGCCCTCTCCCCCACCATCTATCCTCCCGAATATTGCCTCCGATTCACTTCTCCGCACTTCCTACCTTCCAGAAAGTGGTTGCTTTTCTGTTCAGAGAGTTGTTGCCATTCTCGTCTTCGATCTCCTGTTGAGTTCGTAGGTGTTCAGAATGGTTTGATCCCTATCCAGCTGAATTCCTGAGACCAGACGAAATCCCGGTCTCCTACTCCTCCGCCATCTTGCTCCGCCCCCCCTTGTTTTTATTTTAAATTCAATTAATTAACATATAGTGTATCACTAGTTTCAGAGGTAGAGTTCAGTGATTCATCTGTCTTATATAATACCCAGTGCTGATTACATCCTATGCCCTCTTTAATGTCCATCACCCAATTACCCTATCCCCCCACACTCCCCCCGCCCTCCAGCAACCCTCAGTTTGTTTCCTCTAAGTACATCTGGGTTTTGTGTTTACTCAAAATTTGTTTCTGATGATTGTCACTGATAATGAAGTACTAAAATTTGCAGGTGGTTTTAAAAAATAAATTCAAAAAAACTTTAGGTTATTCCTATAGTAGCACAGTTACATTGTTTTCTTGACTGAAAGAAAATGAAGTAAAGTTTGAGCTGTTTAGCTGGAAATTGCACAAAACCTTGACCATTGATTGATTCATTCAAAAAATGTTCATTGAGAGCTTGCTAGCTTTCCTTATACGTATACCACAGATACAGTGGTGAACCATGGGATGTATCTGAGTGTGTGTTCATTTTGAACATTTTGTGCTATAAACAGTGTCATCTGTCATGTTATTTCTTGTGGGGGAGAAAGGTGCTAGTGTCAACAAGAGAGCGCACTAATTTAGGAATGGATCTGAATTAAGAGTCTACTATTACCTTACTACAAAGGAGCCTTACAGGGAGACCATGAACTACCTGAAGTTGAAGAGATCTTTGTTTTGGGGAGTGAGTTCAGAACCTTGTATTACATCCTCAAAGCATTCACCAGCCCTCCAAAAGATAAAGAGCTGTGTATTTAACACCTCTTTATCTTCTCTGAGCCTTCATCTTCTGTTTGTAATAATGGTACATTCATTTCTTCCCTCATTGGATTGTTGGGGGGTTCAAATCTGGTAATAATTCAAGTTAAACATTGTAAAAGGTAGAGAGATATATAGAGATGAAAATATTATAGTCAAGCATTCTTTTTTGCTCCTCATTAGTGATCCCAACTGGTGGAAAGGTGAAACCCATCAAGGCATGGGGTTATTTCCCTCTAATTTTGTGACTGCTGATCTTACTGCTGAACCAGAAATGAGTAAGTATTTTCCATTCTTTAAGTGCATGATAATCTACAACTGTCTTCTTAATAAAAGAGTAAATTCAACTTCATGGAAAGTTACAAGCTGAGCTGGGACTCTCAGATGTTAGTGCCGCCAAAGTGTTTGTTAAGAATGTAGCTTGCGTGCTCACTTCAGCAGCACATACACTAAGATTGGAGTGATACAGACAAGATTACCGTGGTCCCTGTGCAAGGGTGACACGCACATTATGAAGTGTTCCATGTTTTTGTATTGTATGTAGTGATGAATCACTAAATTATACTCCTGAAATCATTATTGCACTGTATGTTAACTAACTGGAATTTAAATAAAAATTTAAAAAAAAAATGCAGCTTCCTAGTCAGTAGATTATTTACCAGAAATCACCTAATTATCTACAGATTGAAATTATCTGTCTACCAAGATTATTCCTAATTGGATAATTGGGCAGACTGTGGACTTTTCTTTAAAAATACTAGACTTATAGCATTATAAAACTGAAGATTAAGAAGTGTTAGGAAATTTATGCACTATGTATTTTCATTATCAGTTGATCAAGTATGACAAATACAGTGTACTCTCATAGAGAATTCTTTCTGTTCTAAGATTGGGACCATTTCTTTAGTGTCTAGCCCCAAACTTGGAAGCAGTGGCCTGTAAGCAATATAATGGCTTTCCTAAGCCCCCATGTCAGAGAGTCAGAAGGAACCGTAACTGATCATGTGAATACCTTTTTGTTTGGTTTCCAAGTATGTGCTACTTGGGGAAATAAACTAGAAAGTAGGGCCCAAGAGGAAAAGTGATGTGTCTGGTAGGCATAATAGTTGCAGGAGATGTAACTACTTGTAACCTACCAAAAACTGTTGGTAGGCAGTTCACTATATTTCTACATAATACTACACTTCACTGATCTTCATAATGATGAGTTTGGGTCATCAAGATAAAGTCATAATCTCCCTTTGTTTAAGGAAACAGAAATATGTTCTAGTGTAGAAAGATTTCCATTAGTGGTTGAAAGGTTTAGAATTTTAAGAGTTTGTGTATATAAGCTGGTAAGCTATAGTTATCTGGCAAAATATCTCACCTCATCTCATCTTTCTATAATGCCAGTAGAAGGTATCAAAGAGAGTTATAAGCTACAGGATGCTTAGGTCTTTTTTAGTTTATAAGAATTTTAAGAAAGGATCTTTGTCTTAGTCATCTTTTCATTTTTTGTTTCCAACAGCACGTAGTACTGAATCTTACCCAGAATACAGGCTATCTAAATATTTATACAATAAATGGTACATACATACGTGTATGTTTACATATCTGTATATATGTAAACACACACATATATATGTAAAAGATACACTTTTCCTGGAATAAGAACACTTCTCTTTCAAGAGAAGGCTTTAACAACAAATCGGACATTACTTTTATCTTTGATGAAACAAAGCTGTCTCCCAATTATTGCCAAGTTGTCTCATGTCATTTTATGACCGATTTATGACAGAGACAGAGTCCTGATACCCATTCTAGTAATGGAGTTCTTTTTTGTTAGAACTGAAAAAATACATCGTAGAACAGTTTTTAAATGGCAATGTATTCCATGCCAATTTTTTAACCTGGGCTTATGGTGGTGATTTTTTTTCTTTCTTTTTTTTTTTTTTTTGAGGTTTGGGTTTTTTGTTTTTGTTTTGTCCTCAAAAAGCTATTGGAAAAGATGGAATTGTCTTGGACTTCTGTTCATGGTGAAATCCAGGATCTCATATGGATCATGTAGCCATCTCCTCTTTTTCCCCATCATATAGCAATGCAACTTTAAAATGAGTATTCTAGCTCTTCTTCCTCTCTTTCACTCTGGACTACTGAAAAGAAGAGCAGGAACAGGAGAGCTTCTATAATGGAATTGTAGTTCTTGAGCTTGGGAAATGAGTGTTAGCATGATCTTCTTAGCATTCCTCTTCTTCTTCTTCTTCTTTTTTTTTAAGATTTCTTTATTTGAGAGAGAGAACATGAGAGAGGGGAGGGTCAGAAGGAGAACCAGACTCCCCACTGAGCAAGGAGCCTGATGTGGGGCTCCATCCTGGGACTTGGGGATCATGATCTGAACTGAAGGCAGATGCTTAACCACCTGAGCCACCCAGGCACCTTTTCATAGCAGAAGCCCACTTTACTTAATGTCCTGTACAAGTACCTGCCCTGCTTGGCTTGTTTTTCTTTTGGAAGTGTAGGAAGATACTGTGAAAACAGTTTATTTTGTGTACATGCACACGCACACACGCATGCATGCACGCATGCATATTTGGTAATAGTGCCTTTGAGAAAAAGCACTGAAAACTTGTGCATGGTCATCTGTTAGGATGTGTTCTCTTATGGGTAGCAGCCAATGTGGTGCTTTCCCAGCTCTCTACTTGTTAACAGCTCAAGATATAAAAAGCAGAAATATCTCTAGCACATGTCTCTTTTACCCCCATGAGAAAATAAAATCAGCTGAAACTTTTGTGTGTGTATAGAATTTTGCTTTATGGTGATTTGAATGGGATGAATGGAAATTAAATTATCTACATTTTTATACAGAAGCTTACAGCACCAAATACATAAGTGGTATGAGTTCCTGTTCTCAGAGTAAAAAATCATCAGCCATATTTCAGTATGTGGGCTAGTAGCACCAGATAGATTCGTATTTAAATCCAGGCAGTGTCGTATATTAGCTTTTTCCTGCACAAGCGTTTTTAATATTGCTGTGCTGCTGTTAACCTCATTTTTAAAATGGTAGAAGAGATTCATTTGGGAGGATATGTAATATTCTATTATGCACATTTAATAGTTTAATTAATATATTTCCTTTCCGTAATTCTGCTCCGTTCCCAAAGCCCTTTTCATCTTGATTCTTAATATTTTTATGAATACTGATTAACCACATTGGTACAAGGATGAGAAATGCAGAAAGGAAGTCCATTCCTTTAAAGTCGTATGAGTCTCTCAGTATATTGGGGGAGAAGGTTAATTTCTCTATTAATCATAACCTTATATTTACTAGTTAATGATATATTGAATAGTTTTTAAAGATTGCTTTGTTAAGCAACAGAAATATGTGCTTCTGGCCAGTGGTTTGCAGATCCCTTCATAACCACATTTTTATTTCAAAGAATAATGGAACTAAAAAATGCGGGCTGATTTAGTGGAAAATTCATATCATTGCCCATGCCACTTGTAAAGTTCTCCATTGAGCTAGATGTCATTCTCCTAGTAAAATGTCTGGGTAGCTTGCCAGAGAACATATATAGCTGACTTTCCATTTCACTACATTGAAATAGCATGGTCTTTCAAATGAGATTTTTCTTTGAAGGGACTGGTAATTTAAAAGAGGACTTAATTTGTAGAGTTCATTTTTGTCCTTGTAAAACTACTTTTTGTCCAATTTACTAAACTCTCATATGTAGTAGGTAATTAATCTTTGTTTCAGAAATATACCTCTTATTTTTAGTGAAGTATCTTTTATGGAAAATGTAAAATTTTAAGAGAAAATTAAGAAATCTTCACAGAATTCCATAAAAATAATGTTCTCTCATTATTGCCTAAATCTGTAGTTTATTCCTTAAATTGAGTCTCTCAGATTGAAGGGAATAAAAGAAAAATCCAAATTCTCTCATGCAGTTTAAAGTGCTTTAGAATAGAATTTTAAGTTTATTATAAGGAAAAGATAAATATTACATGTTTTACAGTTAAAACAGAGAAGAAGACGGTACAATTTAGTGATGATGTTCAAGTAGAAACAATAGAGCCAGAACCGGAGCAAGCCTTTATTGATGAAGTAAGTGATTTCCTCTGTGAGAGTTGTTCATACTTGGTATTGAAGTAGAAATGCTGTTACTGTCTTCTTTAAAAAAAAATTGATTACTTGATTAGTGCATGTATTTTATGTTATAAAGTTCAAGCAATATAGACAAAGCAAAGACTGTCCTTGAAACTGTCTCTCTAGTCCCATTCTGTACCTCATTATTTAAAATTCCTGCTTAATATTCCATAGAATGGGTTTATATGATTTATTTACTTTACTATTGGAACTAAGGCTTTTTGCAGTTTTTTGTTTTTTTTAATTGCAAACACAATTTTGTGAAATTTTTTTGGATGGACTATATTTAATAGAATATGTGACTTTTATTTGTGAAGATCAGTATTTAATGCTCTGGAAATTACATCCTTTGTAACATTTTAAACTTATGATGAAAAATGATATTTAAAATACCATATTTAAAATATTAAGATATTTTAAAATCTTTAAAATATTTGAAGGGATTTTATAGGTTTTTAGCCTTCTTTGGGAGGAGGCGTAAACAAAGTTTGAAGTTTCTCTTTTAGAGAAAGAGACTGTTGAAGACTGTGCTGAGAGCCAGGGAATCTGACTGGATCAGGGAAAGTTATGTTTGGCCAGTTGCATTGCATAAGACAGTGTGTGTAGAGTCAGCCTAGTGGTCTGTATAGATATCTCATTTCTCTGATATTAGCTAATTTCAAATAGGTGTAATATTCTGTAAACAAATAAAACAAAAATTATCCAGATGTTAGTTGACTCTCTCATATTACCCCCCACTTCCCCCACTTTTTTTTTCTTTGCTGTAGGCGAACTTTTCTGACACCTTCTTTTCTAGGCTACTTAAAATGAAAATTATGAATCTTTTACATTGAAAAATAGTATCCATTTCAACATATAAAATTCATTTGACTTTAAAAGAGTTTTTTATGTACTTGTGTCCCTTTCACTGTCCAGTGATTAGTTTATCTCTCAAGCTGTTTGCAGAAACAGAGTTTTTGTCTTGGCTTAAATGATTGTATAAAATTGGTAGTCTTTTACATTATTTACCTAATGTACCTGTGGTTAGTAACATAACCATGTAAAAACCATGCATGGAGAAAACTTTGTCATTATTATAGTATTATTCTTTGGTACGTGAGATCAGTATTTTGATTCTTAAAAACTTACGTATAAGTACATGTATACTTGTGTAATAATATAGATGTATTAATATAATGATGGCTTCATTAGTTCCATTGGTTTTTATAAGGGAAAATTCTGAAATAGATCTGAGTCCTTGCTTTGAGATACCTTTCAGCCTTCTCACATAGGAAAATAGAGAAACCACAAATCTTCTTTCCTTTTATGACAGACTGAAATATTGGTGGAAAGAAAATGTAGAATAAAATCTATGGCCCTACTTAGAAGGAGAAGAGCTGTGATATAGCTGAGCTATGTCTTGCTAAAACAGCTGCTGTATTCACCGTGGTGGAGAAGTGGTAACGAGTTGTCAGTCATAAGTAATGCCATCTTGAGAGAGAAGTTGCACCTGTCAGCATGGCAAGGCTACAGCCGCTCCAAAACAAAATGACACAGAAATCCACAAGCATGACATAACAGATTGAAGAACTCACACATTTTAAGTTTAAATACGGTTCTGTTTCTTCTCATTTAAGAAAGTTTCTGTTAGCAGTTTCAAAAGTAAGTAGGAAGAGCTTTCAGGCCTCTGACTTCACATGGTACTAAAGAGAACACAAATACTCAATATGTCAAAGCAAAATTGGAGTCTCCATATGAATCACAAAAATTCTCCATCCATTATCTAATTAATGAAGTGAGACCATATTGTTGCATAACAATTTATTGCTTTTTTTATTAACTATTTAATTCCTGTAGGACAAAATGGACCAGTTGCTACAGATGTTGCAAAGTACAGATCCCAGTGATGATCAGCCAGATCTTCCAGAGTTACTTCATCTTGAAGGTAAACTTTGTTTTCCATTACCCTTACATGTAAAGAATAATCAGAGGTTATATCTAGTGTTCTGTTACAGAATGGTTTTATATTTAAAATCAATTGGAAATGATATAAAAAATGTTAACTCCACTCCTCTGTGACCCAATCTCACTTATATGAATATCCATGAGAGATATGCTTTCTTTTGCTGTGTTTTCTTAAATTTCTTTAAATCTTGTTATCTTAGCAATGTGTCACCAGATGGGACCTCTCATTGACGAAAAGCTGGAAGATATTGATAGGTAAAAGAACGTGCTGTATCTCTGTTGTATATCTTCTTCCCTGAAGTTCTCTTTAAGTGCATATTGGGATAGAGCTGCCTTTTTATTATTTTTTTATTTTAAAGATATGCCAGAAGAACCAGTTCTCATTCAGTTGTTTTCCACTATAGATATGGGAATTAGAATTAGATACATCTGCCTATTTTTTTTAAGGTGAGCATTTATTTGACCTTAATTATATTAGTCTTTTTAAAAAATAATGGTTACCTATTGTAATCATTGTAATGCTGTAAGTGGCATTACCAGAGCTCACAAATGTCCCACCCATCTGTTATTTACTAGGGATACCTAGCTATTTCAAGGTAAAGTCAAGTACAATAATCTGGAGTTCTCCCAGCATAGTACCTTAAGCAGTTTTGGTTATCTTGGAGCTAAAATACAGGATATTTTCTGCCATAACGTTAAATTTTTAGTAATGTCTGCTTATATTACTTTTTGCTATTTTATGTGCCTTCTTATTTAGAACATCGTATCATTTAAATAGCAGTTGTGTTTGAAATTACTGTGTAATATTTCAGAAAACATTCAGAACTCTCAGAACTTAATGTTAAAGTGATGGAAGCACTTTCACTGTATACCAAGTTAATGAATGAAGATCCAATGTATTCCATGTATGCAAAATTACAGAATCAGCAGTATTATATGCAGTCATCTGGTGTTTCTGGTTCTCAGGTAAGCTTTTAAAAATTCAAGTATATCAGTTTATTTTATATTTTATTTTTTTAAAAGATTTTGTTTATTTTAGAGAGTGAGCACGTGAGTGGAGGGTGGGGCAGAGGGAAGGGGAGAGAGAATCTCAAGCAGACTCCCCACTGAGCGAGGAGCATGACTCAGAGCTCAATCTCAGACGCTGAGATCATGACCTGAGCCAAAATCAAGAGTTGAATGCTTACCAACTGAGCTACCCAGGTAGCCCTTCAAGTATATCATTTTAAATTCTCAATATATTTGAGATTATTTGGAATAGCTGTGTTTTTGTAAAATGTGAAACTTTCTGAAAGTAATCTTAGAATATAAGTTTAAAATAATTTTTTACTTGATAAGGACAATGTATAATACACTAATTATTCCAGTAATTCTTTTTAAGAAGTTGTTTTTCTTCAAGGGTGTGCATCAGAATCACTAATCAAACCTAAAAAAACAAAAATACAGGTTCCTTGGCTCCACCCGAAACCTATTAAAGTGTTCAAGAGTAAGGCCCAAACATCTCTATATTTCTAAAACTTCATATGTAATTATCTGGTTAAGAAGCACATTTTTTTTGTCTGTTTACTAAGTTATTACTAAATTTTTCTGGGTATCTACAGTTTTTGGTTTTATATTAAGTTGCTTTAATCTGAGTTTTTCCCTCTCCTTTATATGAAAAGATGTAGAGTGTAATATAGAGCCCTTTTCCACCCTTACTCACCCCAAGGAACTATTTTAAGAGCCCTATTTCCATAAACTCAGCAAGTTTACTGTATAGGGAATAATTAGCCAGGCACTCCATTTTACTTATGCAGAGTGGCACAGACGTTGTGCAGTTAATTTTTTTCTTAAAAAATGGCCCACTTCCCCAGAAATGAGGGGCCAGATGCCTGGGGCTGAGCAGTCAGATTTGAACAACATGGGGCTAGGTGACACCTATTCATGGCTCTTGATACCAGTTTGAGAAAGAAACAAAAACTCTTTATGTTTCATTTGCAAAGTACAAAAAACAATGCGTTTAAGAAGACTGGAATAGCTCTGTTTATAATTAAGAACTTCTGTATTCTCATGTATGGTGAGTCTCTTATGGCTTAAAAGAAGTGCTAAGATGATTGTCTTATCTCCTGATAACTGTGTTACTACTATTTTAACAGCTGGTAAGAGTCTCACTGCATAGACAGTGGAGTTCTCTTTTCAGATATATGAAATGGAAGGATCTAGTGAATACTGTAGAAAATTAGAATATTATGTGTGTTTAAAATTTTGGGCATTTAAGAAGTCTCTTTAGATTAAAATAAGTATGGTTTTTAGATGCGTGAGTGGTCAAACAATAGCCAAAGGCCAAATCCAGCCTCCCATGTCTTTTTTTTTTTAAATAAATTTTTGCTGTAACTTAGCAATTCTCACTCGTTTAAAAATTGTTTCTGGCTGCTTTCTATATGGGCAGAGTTCCGAGAGGCCCACAAAGCCTAAAATATTTATTATCTGGACTTTTGTAAAAATGTTTGCTGACCCCTGCTTTTGAAAGCTAACTTTCAAAAGTCATTTAGGGACTTAATTTGTTCACTAAACTGTAATGTATTTGTCTTTCTCTATCTGACTTATTCACTAAACTGTAATATAGGAAATACAAATTGTATCTATAAGTAAATGCAGTCTATTGACATGAAACAGTGAATTCAAAGACACTTCTTAAACATTTTTTGGGATTCCTTTTAGGAAAGTACTTAAAATATCGGTATGGAAAGAGAGATGATATTAGTATAAAGTTTCAAGGTCAGTTCCTTTACTGCTTCTGTATGAGATAAACACGAGTTTAACTCGTGTTTACCCAAGAACAAAAATCATCAGAACCTCACTTCACTGAAAAGTATTTTTTTAAATGCCTATCAGAAGAAGTAACTTTCAAAAAGATTTCAGAGATTTCATTGTTCGCTTTGTAATTGAATGCCTTTACAAAGAAATTTTGGCATACCTTTTAAAATCTTAGAAAATGTATTTTTTCTTTTTTTTTTTTTTTTTTTTTATCATAAACTGTTCTAGGTCTATCCAGGGCCTCCCCAAAGTGGTGCTTACCTGGTTGCAGGGAGTGCGCAGATGAGCCATCTCCAGAGCTACAGTCTTCCCCCAGAGCAGCTGTCTTCTCTCAGCCAAGGAGCAGTTCCACCATCTGTAAACGCAGCCCTTCCCAGTCAGCAGACTCAGGCTTCTTACCCTAAGTAATTTGATTTTTGACTGTTGTTTCACTGTTGTTTGGAGTTAGTGCTGTTATAACTCTTAAATGCCTCCAAATCACCTGTAACCATAAGAGCTGCATAAGAAAAACCTAGGATAGATGCCATCACTAATACCAGATGGTCAGCCCTGTGTGTGGTGATGAGTGGGTTCTACATGAACCCCTGCCTTATTGCATTACTAGCCAGCAAGCTAGTCTTCTGTCTTACTGACTCATTGAACTGCTCTATTCAAGTCTTGGTTCTGTATTTTTAAAATTTCCTATGATTTTTCTTTTTATCAAGGTGAAATTGGCATGTAACATTATGTAAGTTTCACATGTACATTTTAATTCTTTATCTGTATGCACTATAAAGTCTAGTTACATCTATCACTATTCAGTTGACCTCCTTCAGCCATTCCACCCACCCCCACATCCTCTTCCCTTCTGGTAACTTCCAGTCTGTTCTCTGTAGGAGTTTGGTTTGGTGGTTGTTGGGGTTTTTTTTTTTTTAGATTCCACATATGAGTGAAATCATGTATTTGTCTTTCTCTGACTTATTTTACTTACCATGACAGTACTTTTAAGTTCCATGCATGCTGTCTCAAATGGTAAGATTTCATTTTTTTTATGCCTGAGTAGTATATATACACTACATATACTACTACTACTACTACTACTACACACACGCACACACGCACGCACACACACACACGCACACACGCACACACACACACGCACACACACACGCGTGCACACACACACACGCACGCACACACACACACACGCACACGCACGCACACACACACACACGCACACACACACACACGCACACACACACACACCGTCTTCTTTATCGATTAATACATCAGTGGACGTTTTGGTTATTTCCATTTCTTGGCTATTGTAAATAATCCTGCAGTGAACATAAGGGTGGATATATCTTTTCAAATCAATATTTTCATATTCTTCAGGTAAATACCCAGAAGAACAGCTGGATCATATAGTTGTTCTATTCTTAATTTTTTGAGGAATCTCCATACTGTTGGTTGCACCACTTTACATTCCCACCAACAGTATACAATGATTCCCTTTTTTGTACTGCCTCATCAACACTTGTTATTTCTTGTCTTTTTGATAATACCCATTCTAATTGGTGTAAGGTGATAATCTCATTGTGATTTTGATTTGCATTTCCATGATAATTACTGATGTTGAACATCTTTCCTGTGCCTCTTGGCCATCTTTAGGTCTTCTTTGGAAAAATGTTTATTCATATTATCTTCCCACTTTTAAATTGGATTGTTTGGTTTCTTGTTGTTGAGTTATATGAATTCTTTATATATTTTGGATATTAATCCCCTGTCAGATATATGAGTTGCAAAAACCTTCTCCCTTTCCATAGGTTGCCTTTTCATTTTGATGATGGTTTCTTCCGCTGTGCAGAAGAAGCTTATTTTGATGTAATCCCATTCATTCATTCATTTTTTTTTGTTTGTTTCTCTTGCCTTTGAAGTCAGATCCACAGAGATATTGATAAGACTGATGTCAAAAAGCTTATTACCACCTGTGTATTCTTCTAGGAAATTTATGGTATCAGGTTTTTATATTCAAGTCTTTAATCCATTTTGAATTAACTTTTGTGTATGGTGTAAGCTGGTAGTCCAGTTTCATTCTTTTGCATTTGGCTGTCCAATATTGCCAACACCATTTACTGAAGATGCTGTCCTTTCTACATTGTATATTCTTGGCCTCTTTGTTGTAAGTTTATTGTCCATATGTGTGCAGGTGTAATTCTGAGCTCTCAGTGACATCCCACTGATCTGTGTGTCTCTTTTTATACCAATACTATGCTGTTTTGATTACTGTAGCTTTGTAGTATAGTTTTAAATCAGGGAACATGATACCTCCAGCTTTGTTGTTCTTTCTCAAAGTTGCTTTGGCTATACAGGAATTTTTTTGGTTCCATACAAATTTTAGAACTGTTTGCTCTAGTTCTGTAAAAAATGCCCTTGGCATTTCATTAGAGATTATAATGAATCTATAGATTGCTTTGGGTAGTATGGAGACTTAACAACAGTAATTCTTCTAATCTGTGAGCACAGAATATCCTTCCATTTATTTGTGTCATCTTCAGTTTCTTTCATCAGTGTCTTATAGTTTTTAATGTACAAGTCTTTCACCTCCTTGGTTAAATTTATTCCTAGGTGTTTTATTTTTTTTTTGATGCAGCTGTAAGTGGGATTATTTTCTTAGTTTCTCTTTCCAATAAGTCATTATTAGTATATAAGAATGCCACAATTCTGTATTTTGATTTTGTGTGTTTATAAAATCTTTGTTAAGTGTCCTTTGACTACTGGATTCATGTACTCTAACAAATTTTTGGTGGTGTCTTTTGGCTTATCTGCATATAGTATCCTGTCATCTACAAATAGTGACAGTTTTACTTCTTCCTTTTCAATTTGGATGCATTCTCCTCTTCTCTTCTCTTCTCCCTCTTCTCTCTACTCTTCTCCCTTCCTCTTCCCACTTTCTTTTTATTTCTTGGCCTAATTGCTGTGGCTAGGACATCCAATAGTATTTGAATAAAAGTGGGCAGAGTGGGCATCATTGTCTTGTTCATGATCTTAAAAGAAAAGCTTTCTTTTACCATTGAGTATAATGTTAGCTGTGGCTGTGTCATTATGTGTTTTCTTATGTCCAGTAATGGTCCCTCTGTACCTATTTATTGAGAGTTTTCATCGGATGCTTTTTCTGCATCTGTTGAAATGGTGGGATTTTTAAATTTTTATTTATTTGTTTGCTTATTTGTGAAGGAGTGGAGGATGATGGGAGGGGCAGAGGGAGCAACAGAATCTTAAGCAAGCTCCATACCCAGCATGGAGCCTGACACGGGGTTGGATCCCAGGATCCTGAGATGATGACCTGAGCCGAAATCAGGAGTCACACCCTTAACTGACTGAACCACCCAGGCACCCCTGAAATGATCATGATTTTTATTAGTTTTGTTAGTGTGGTATATCATGTTGTTTGATTTGTGGATATTGAGGTATTCTTGCATCCCTGGAATAAATCCCACTTGACGTCATAGTGTATGATCCTTTTAATGTATTGTTGAATTTGGTTTGTTAATATTTTGTTGAATTTTGCATCAGTGTTCATCAGTGATAGGCTTGTAATTACCTGTGTGTGTGTGTGTGTGTGTGTGTGTGTGTGTGTGTGGGTGGGTGGGTGTGGTTTCCTTATCTGGTTTTGGTATCAGAGTAAGGCTGGCTTCAAAAACTGGTTTTAGAAGTATTCCCTCCTCTTCAGTTTTTTGGAAGAGTTTGAGAAGGATAGGTATTAAATCTTCTTTGAATGTTTGGTAGAATTCACCAGTGTGAGGGTGTTTGGTCCTGGACTTTTGTTTGTTGAGAGGTTTTTGATGGCTGTTTCAATCATACTACTAGTAATGTCTATTCATATTTCCTATTTCTCTGTGATTCAGTCGTAGAAGATTGTTTCTAGTAACTCTTCCATTTTTTTCTAGGTTTTCCAATTTGTTGGCATATGTTTATAGTCGTTGCTCTTCATCCTTTTCATTTCTGTGGTGTTAGTTAAAACTTTTTTCATTTCTGATTTTATTAGAGCCTTCTCTTTCTCTCTTGGTTTGTCTAGCTACGGTTTGAGTTTCTTTATCTTTTCAAAGAACCAGCTCTTAGTTTCATTGACTTTTTTTTTTAATGTGCCTATTTAATTTATTTCTGCTCTGATCTTTAGTATTTCCTTCCTTTTCTTGACTTTGTGCTTCATTTGCTCTTTTTCCAACTCCTTTATATGGAAGATTAGACTGTTTGAGATTTTCTTATATCTCGAGGTATGCCTGTATTGCTTTGATCTTCTGTCTTAAAACCGCATTTGCAGCATCCCATAGATATTTCTGTTCATTTGTCTCAAGGTATTTTTTGATTCTTTTTTGATTTCTTTATTTATTTAGTGATGTTTAGTAGCATATTGTTTAATCTCATCTATTTGTAGTTTTTCCAGTTTTCTTCTCAGAGAAGATGCTTGATATGATTTCAGTTTTCTTGAATTTATTGAGACTTGTTTTGTAGTCTAACATGTGATCTGTCCTAGACTATGTTCCATATGCATTTGTGAAGAATGTGTATTCTATTCCTTTTGGATGTGTGTTCTGTAATTTTCTATTAAGTACATCTGGTCTAATGTGTTGGTTAAGGCTGATGTTTTTTAATTGACTTTCTGTTGGGATGATCTACCCATTGATATAAGTAGGATGTTAAAGTCCCCTACTGTTACTGTATTACTGTCCATTCCTCTCTTTAGGTCTGTTAATATTTACTTTATATATATTATTGCTCCTATGTTGGATGCATATATATTTATAAATGTTGTGTTTTCTTTTGGATTGACCTTTATATCATTATGTAATGCCCTTTGTCTATTATTATAGTCTTTTTTTTAAAAAAAGGTTTTATTTATTTATTTGAGAGAGTACAAGCGTGGGGGATGCAGAGGGAGAGGGAGAAGCAGACTCCCTCCTGAGCAGAGAGCCTGACATGGGGCTCAATCCCAGGACCCTGAGATCATGACCTGAGATGAAGACTGATGCTTAATGGACTGAGCCACCCAGGCTCAGTTTAGTTATAGTCTTCTAATGCATATTTTGTCTAATGTGAGTATAGCTCCTTCAGCTTTCTTTTTGTTTCCATTTGCATGGAATATCTTTCTCTAGCCCTTCCCTTTCAGTCTGTTTCTGTCCTTACTTTGAAATAAGTCTTTTGTAGGCTGCATATAGATGGGTCATTTTTTTTTATCTATTCCATCTTTTTTGATTAGAGAGTTTAGTCCATTTACATTTAAAGTAATTATTGATAGGTATATATTACCTGCCATTTTGTTAGTTGTTTTCTGGCTATTTTCATAGTTCCTCTCTGTTCCTTTTCTTTCTCTCCTCTCTTGTGGCTTGATGGCTTTCTTTAGTGTATGTTTAGATTTTTCTTCTCATTTTCTTTTGTATATTTACTTTATGTTTTTGCTTTGTGGTTACCATAAGGTTCACGTATAACTTGCTGTGCATATAACTTTGTTTTGACTTGATAGCAACTTAAATTTGAACACATTTCAAAACTTTACATTTTTCCCTCTAGTCCCGTTTTTTATATTTTTGGTGTGTCATTTTGCATTTTTTATTTTATATGTCCCTTAACTAATTATTGCAGTTTTAGTTAATTTTACTATTTTTGTATTTTAATCTTCATACTTGCTTTATAAGTGATTGATATGCCTTTACTATATATTTACCTTTTCCAATGAGATTTTTACTTTTGTATGTTTTCTTGTTATTAATTAGTGCCATTTCTTTTTAGGTTAAAGTCATCCCTTTAACATGTCTTGTAAAGCCAGGTTTAGTGGTGATGAATTCCTCTAGCTTTTGCTTATCTGAAAAACTTTGATTCTCCTTCAATTCTGAATGATAATCTTGCTTGGTAGAGAATTCTTGGTTGGAGTTTTTTTTTCCATTAGCACTAGGAATACTGTCTTCTTTCTGTAGTTTCTGCTGAAAAATCTGATAGCCTCATGGGGTTTTTCTTGTATGAATAAGTTGTTTTTCTTTTTGTGCTTTAGGATTTTCTCTTTATCTTTAACTTTCACCATTTTAATTATAACATATCCTGGTGTGTATCTTTTGGGTTCATCTTCTTGGGAACTCTCCAAGCTTCCTGGACCTGCATGTTCATTTCATTCTCCAAATTAGTGAAGTTTTCAACTGTTGTTTCTTCAGATAAGTTTTTTGGTGTTTTGTGTCTTCTCCTTCTGGGATCCTATAATAGGAATGCTATTCTGCCTGATATTTTACTCAAGGTGTTCATTTGTTTTTATTCTTTTTTTCTGTTCCTTCTGGATGAGTTCTCATTGCTTTATATTACAACTTTGGATTCATCCAGGCTGCTGTTGTACCTGCCCAGTATATTTTTCAGTTCAGTTACTGTATTTTTCAATTCTGTAACTTTTGTTGGGTACTTTCTTATATTTTCTGTCTGTTTGTTGAAGATATCACTTTGTTCATCCATTCTTCTCCTGAGTGTGATGAGCTTCCTTATGACCATTACTTTGAACTCTATCAGTTTGCTTATTGCTGTTTCATTAATGTCTTTTTCTCATATTTTTTCTTGTTCTTTCATTGGAACATAATTCCTCTGTTTCTTCATTTTGCCTGACTCCTGTGTTTTTTTCTTTGTATTAGGTAAATTAACTACTTCTCTCTGTCTTGAAGGAGTGGCCTTGTGTAGGAAATTTCATGTAGAGCACACAAGCACAATCCCTTCTGAGCAGAGCTCGGTGCTTACCGGGTGTCCCCTGTGTGGACTGTGTGTGCGTGTCTGCTGTGTCAGGGCCCAGTCTGTGGTGTGGGTCTGGTAGGCACTTCAAGATTATGAAGTGGTTCTTGTTTACATATGGTGTAGGCCCTTCTCAAATTTGTGTTGTAGTGCTGGATTTTGAGTGAGTCTGCATGGCTAGCTCTTTAAGAACGAGTTTCTTTGTTCCCTACAGTCTGTGGTTTTCCTGGATATAATTGCCATTGGTTTTCAAAGCCCAACATTTTGGGGGCTCCCTTCATGTGGGATCTAAAGGTTAGATCTCTCCTCAGGGAAAATGTATGTATATTTGAGATCTCTTCCAATTGTGGATCACAGTACCTGGGATGGGGTTTTTTGTCCAGATGGTGTCTCTGCCTCTCCTGTCTTTCTCAGTGGTTTTTGTCCTTTGTTGCAGAGCTTCTGTTTGTCCAGTTTTCTGGTCTTTTTAAGATTAAGTTACTTCATATGTAGTTGTGTATTTGTTACACTCATGGATTGGAGTGACTTTAGGGTCTTCTGTACTGCCATCTTGAACCCAACCCATAATTTGGTTTTGTTTTTATTTGAGTATATGATGATATTCGAAGGACTTTAATGAAACTTAAATTTGGTAACTATAATTTATCCTCCACAAATTTCGTATAAAATCTAAATGTTTTTATCATTATTCTAGAATTTACAGTTCTGGGATGTCTCCTAAGACAGATATTTCCTTCTTTTTGCCCTGTGTCAGAATTTAGTATATTACAGCAAGATAAACCGTTTGAAAGGAGAGATACAAGAAATCATATGCTTCTATAGTTCACGCGTCCGCTAGCTGAATATGAAATAACAGACCAATGTTTTGGCTATTTACTTATAATGCCTCCAGTCATAGTTAAGTGATTATATATGATAAAATTTACAATTACGTGTTTCTTCTGCTTCAGTCGGAATTTAAACTGAAGTCTTTTGAAGTGAATAAAATATAGGCATTAAGAATTCAGTGTGTCATTCTAAAAGTCATGATATTCTGACTCATAACAGAAGTTTCTTGGTGGCATAGGCACAGTTTGTAGAAGCCTTTCCATCAGTGTTGAAGTTGCCCGGGAATACCACTATACTACCATCACTGTTGTATTATCCATCCTCAAAAGGGTCACACTGGGGATGCTTGGGGATTTTTACACATCATTTTGTGATCACATTTAGTATTCCTAAGTGGCCTTAAGAGGAAGGGTAATGGGGAGGTCTATTATAGACATCAAAAGACAGGGCATTTCCTACTGGGTTATATAGCATAGGAGAAAAAAAATGTTAGGTATAGCTCTTTCTCTTCTAGGACTTTTTTTTTTAAGTTGAAATTTGATGAAAATGAATACCCTTACATGGAAAATAAGCAAATTGGTAAGGAATAACATGCTTTTTAGAAAACTAGGTACAGAGTAGGTGGGTATTGTTGAGAATGTGCATGAGTTAATGTAGATACTTTACTATTAGCCAGAAATGCTGTCTCTCTTCCAGCTAGTCTGTTGTTACTGTGTCACATACTGCTCTAACACCCTTGTTAATAGACTTCCGAACCATTTTTTGGTCAGGGTCTTGAGAAATTGTCCTTGGAGATAATCCATTGGTGGGTGCTTAAACTGTGTAATGCTATAGCACTGTAGCATCGTGTTGCTTTTTTGCTGTGGGTTGCTCTGTCTGCTTCAGCAGTGAGCATGTGAAATCCCTGATGCAGGTCCTACTCTGTATTCTGGGGCCTGATTCCACTGATACACCGTAGCTATCAGTGTCTGCTCTCAAGAAACACAGGCACATTTCAATAGGTGCCTTTTAGAGGTGCCTGGTAGAACATTTCCTGGAAATATTTAGCCCTCTGTACCTGGCAAATTCCTCTTTATTCTGTAGTTCTTATTCTTGGCTCACCTTCATCTTTCCCAGAGTGCCTCTTTTACCTTCCCGCCTCTCCAACAGTGTTCCTCTTCTGTTGCTGTCACAGGACCCCAGCACAGTGTGTACTGTCTTGTTGCTTTTTTAATTGTTTATATTCCCACTGAACTATTGTATATTGAGAGCTGGAGCTAAGTCTCTTTCACCTTTGTATGCACACTATGTAGCATAGAGTTTTACACCTGCTGGGAACTCAGTAAATATTTGATAAATAAATGTTTAAGTGTTGGTGGGAATTTCAAGTGCTATATTAGGCCAGTGAGATATATTTTTTAATTCCTTGCAAAGGCTTCACAAAGGCTTTGAGGAAGTTTTTAAAAAGATATATACACACACGTATGTATAACATATATTTATAAATATATAAAAAATGTGTTTTGTGTGTTTAAATGAGGAAATTGATGACAAAGTAAATGTAGGATAATGAAATTGGACAAAGTAAATGTAGGAAAACGAAATTGGGAGGAGCAAGAATTGGGGTTGGAAGTATACTTGATAGAGGTGTACTGCAGATTCGACTTGAGCTTTGTAATTACAAATTATAGTCAATGAGGAATTATTTTTTTCTTTTATTTTTGGTAGGCAGGTTTTTAAGTGTCCCTTAGTTCATACCTAGAAGGCAATTTCTTATTCTTTTATATATAATTTCGGTTCTAGGGTCATCACTTGTCCAGACTTCTGTTACCCTAGGACAATCTTACTGATAATTTGGTAACATGATACTGATGCAGTTTCCTAAACCTTCCTGTAGCAATGATGGCAGTGATAGTACTAAGGTGACCAGAGCTATGTACTTTTCTCTTATTTCAGTTTACTTCTATTAAACAGATGTTTACTGAACATTTCGTCTCTGCCAGAGTATGATTTAGAATTTTTTCAGCTTTTTTACGATATGATCGACATAAAACATTGTATAAGTTTAAGGTGTACAACTTGTTGATTTGATACATCTATATGTTATAAAATGATTACCACTCCATAGTATTAGCTACCACCTCCATCCCCTCATTTAGTTACCATTTCTTTTTTTGTGGTGAGAACATTTAAGATTTACTCTTAGCAGCATTCATGTGTATGATACAATGTTATTAGTTAGAACCACCATGCAATATTATTAGGTCCCCAGACTTGTTCATCTTATAACTGAAAGTGTGTACCCTTTGTTCAGTATTTCCCCATTTTTAGCAACCCCCAAGCCCTACTAACTACCCCTCTCCTCTGAGTTTGACTTTTTTGGATTCCACATATAAGTGAGATCATATGACATTTGTCTTTCTGTATCTTACTTATTTTACTTAGCACAATGTCCTTATGTCTCATCCAAGTTGTCACAAATGACAGGATTTCCTTCTTTCTGTGGTTGATATTTCCATTGTGTGTGTGTGTGTGTGTACCCCACATCTTTATCCATTCATCCAATGACAAACACTTAGGTTGTGTCCATATCTTGGCTATTGTGAGTAATGCTGCAGTGAAAATGAGGGTGCAGATAATCTGCTAGGTCCTGATTTCAGTTCCTTTGAATATATATCCAGAATTAGGACTGCTGGATCATATGGGAGTTCAATTTTTAATTTTGGGGGGGGACCTTCATACTCTTTTCCATAGCACTACACCGGTTTACATTCCCAGTAACACTGCCCAAGGATTCTCTTTTCCCATAGCCACTTTAACAGGTGTGAGGTGATATCTCATTATGCTCTTCATTTCCATTTCCCTGATGATTAATAATATTGAGCATTTTTCATGTACCTATTGATCATTTTATGTCTTCTTTGAAAACCTGTATATTCAATTCCCCTGTCCATTTTTTAATTGGGTTGTTAGTTTTTTTGCTGTTGAGTTATATGAGTTCTTTATATATTTTGGATATTAATCTTTTATTAGATATATGATTTAAAAACATTTTCTCCCATTCTGTAGATTGACTTTTCATTTTGTTGACTGTGTCTTTTGCTATGCATTTTAGTTTGATGTACTCCCACTTGTTGATTTTTATTTTTGTTGCTTATGCTTTTGTTATCATAGCCAGGAAATTGCTGCCAAGACCAATGTCAAAGAGCTCTTCATGTTTTCTTCTAGGAGTTTCAGGTCTTAAATATAAGTCTTTAATCCATTTCAGGTTTGTTTTTGTGAATGATATAAGACAGACGTCCAATTTCATTTTTCTGCTTGTGGTTATCCAGTTCTCCCAACACTATTTATGGAAGAGGCTATCTTTTTTTTTTTTTTTTCATTGAATATTCTTGGTTCTCTGGTCAAATGTTAGTTGACCGTTTATAGAGTTTCTTAGCCTCAAGGTGCTTACTGGTTAGTAGATACAGACACAAAAAAATACATAATTATAACAAATTACAAATAGAGGTACTTGCAAGGTGCTTTAGGAGCCTTGTGATTCAGGGAAGATTTACAAGAAAATATGCTCAAGCTTTGTTATTCTTAGCCTGGAGGAAAAAAGAAAGATTTTCTATCATAAGCAAAGACTTGGTAGTATGAAATGGCTTGGTACCCATGGAATGAGTAAACTGAGGAGTTGTGACAGTACATGGCACATTTTGGGGTGTCACTAAAGGATTAAAGTCTTCAGTGGGATGGGGGGGAGATACACTTGGAGTTACTGGCAAGGATAATGAATGGTCCTAGATATGTTAAGGAGATTGGGTCTTACCTGTGAAAGCTTGTTAAAGGGCTTTAAATGGCAGTAGTATAGATGAATTTTTAGGTCCTAGGTAAGAAGTGGGAGATTGTATATATTAGGCAAGAAATGATTGTCCAACTGCAGGACAAAATGATAAGAGATGGGGAAAGAGTTATTCAGGAGATTAATGAATGATTACATGTGGGTGAAGGTGGGGAGCTAGGGCAGAGCAGCCACAGGAAAGAGAAGTATTGGGTGAATTGCTGGGTTTTGCCCTCAGGTAGATGGCAGAACTATAAATGAGATAGGAAATACAGTACAAAATCGGATGACTGCAGTAATAGCTAACACTTACGGGGTGTTTCAGTAAGCACCAGACACTGTGCTGTATGCTTTACGTGTATTATAACTCTTTTATTCTAATGACCTGTGAAGTAGGTACACTGTCACCCATTTGATAGAGGGGAGCCTGAGACACGGAGGGGGGGACTGAAGTCCTACTGAGGTAAGATACAAAACCAGGCATTTTGACCCCACAGAGCTAAACACTTGGTCTCAACGCTGTATCTATTACACTAGTATTGTGACTCTTACTGCTGTAAGTCGTGGCATCAAGTCCAACTTCTTGTTACACTTTACATCTCACAACACAACACATAGAATGATGATGGGTAATGCTTTTAAACCCTTACTTAAGTGGTTACATTAGTAGGTGGAATGTAGCAGTAAATGACGATTATAATAATGAATTTTTGTTTTTTTGCACAGTAGAAGAGGATTGAACTTACAAATGATTTATAAACAGTGTAGCAATTGGAGAAAAGTTTAGAAATAGGCAATATTTTGAAAATTTGGGGCAATTGCCCATTGTATAGATTGTTTTACAATTTTTAATGAAAAGTATGGGGGGAATCTCAGTATTAAAGCTCTTAATATTTTTCTTTGTTTAGTTAACCTAGTGTCTTACACAGAGTAGAAACTCAAATAGCAGGTTGGGAACAGGAAGAGAGGAAGCAGAGAGCAACGACTCTGAAGGAATGTTTTTGGTGGAATAGGAGCCATGCACAGTGGAAGGTGCTTGGATGGGAGCACTGACCTTGATCAGTTTCAGCAGGAGGGAATGCAGACTCTTATCAGTGGGTGTGGTACAGATAGTAAATGTGGTGGGAGTAGATAGAAGGCCCCTTTTATTTTATTATTATTATTTTTTTAGTTGGGAATGGGAGCAGAGGGAGAGAGATAGAGTCTTAAGCAGGCTCCCTGCCCAGTTGCAGAGACTGACTCTGGGCTCCCTCTCACAACCCTGAGATCATGACCTGAACCGAAATCAAAATGATTAACCGACTAAGCCACCCAGGCACCCCAGGAAGCCTCTTAAAATGCTGCTTTATTTTCAGGGAAATAAGAGAAACAAAGTTATTAAGCTTTCATCTCCCTTCGTCGCTAGAACTGCTCTTGTCAAGGACTAGTGATTTCCGTACTGTTAGATCCAATGGTCACTTCCTTTTCAAAATACTGTCTTCACTTGACCATGACCATTCTCTCTTAGTTTTCCTTCCACCTTATTGCCACTCCTCAGTCTTCTTTGCCTAGTGCCTCTTTATCTTCCTTTTTCCTAGGTCTAGGGTTTAAATAAAAACTACTTATTTCTCTGTTCGTAGTCACTCTGTAGGGGATCTCATTCAGGCCCATGACTCTGAACACTGTTGGACCTCTCATTTGGACTCCAGGCCTGTCCATTGTCTTTTGTGAATCTCCTAGGTCTCTCGCTTTATGTGTCTACAACTGTACTTTGATTCTCCCTCCCCAAATCTACTGTAGTCTTCCTTTTCAGTGAATGGCCACTCTGCCAGGTACTCAGTTCTAAAACTTCAGGCAATCTGGACTACTTCCCATTAGCAAATTTTGATGGCACTGCCTTCATAATGCGACCCTTTTCTCTCCTCTTTACCATGTCCACCATGGTTCTAGCTACCTGTCATCTCTCATCTGGACAATTGTAGTAGCTTCCTTTCAGGTATCCTTGTAATCTATCATTGGCCTAAAGTCAGTCTGTTAAAACCTGAATCAAATGCCCTCAGTCTTCTGTCCAAAACCAACCGGTCAGTTATCGTCATCTCACTCAAATATAAGCCAGAATCCTTGTTACGATCTACAAAGCACCACATGTTCTAAGGCTCTCCTCTCGCTTAATTCTGCCCCTTTATGTTATGCTGTGCTCCCCTGTGCTCATTCTTGTCTCCGTCATGGCTGCTTTTCTGCTCCTTGAACATGCCTGGCATTTTCTCTCCTCGAAAGCTTCTGTATTGGCTGTCCTCTTTGCTTGATGTACTTCCCCCCTCTCCACCCTAGATAATCAGTATGACTCCCTCTCTCTTGTTTTTCAGCTGTCTTTTGAATGTTGTCTTACCTGAGAGGTCTTGCCCTACCACTGTTCATAAACTGGGATCTCTTGTCCCAGGTGCTGTTGGTCCTCCTACTGTGCTTTATTTTTCTTCCTACCAGTTATTACCACTTGACCCATTATAGATTTAATATCTTTATTCTCCTACTAGAATTTAAGCTCCCTGACGATAAGGACTCTTTTTCCTTCTTTCTTTATAACATCCCAGTGCCTAAATTAGCAAATGTTTGGCTCTTATCTGTATTTAATAAATATTTATGGGATGGATTGAATGAGTGAATGTTTAATGAATAGCTTTCCTGTTTATCTCTAAATGGCTATGTAAGTCAGTATTGATCTAATTGAGTGTTTTTTCCCCCCTCCACAGCACAATGGTCAGTTCTGTTCAAGGAAATACATACCCCAACCAGGCTTCAGTATATAGTCCTCCTCCTGCTGCTGCTGCTGCTGCTGATGTCACTGTGTACCAGAATGCAGGAACTAGTATGTCCCAGGTGCCGAACTATAATTTGACATCATCAACGCTGCCTCAACCAGGAGGCAGTCAACAGCCACCTCAGCCACAGCAACCATATTCTCAGAAGGCTCTGCTATAGGACTTGGGATTCCTGTTTGTGGCAAATATCCGCTAAATGCCGCTGACAATGTTATGAGGTTCTTTAATATCATAAGGTTTGTTTATCCTCAGCTTATAGGAATCTATCTTGGTCTACAGGTTCAAATATTCAAGAAGGTAGAACTCTCTTCAATTTGCACTGACTTTTTAGAGGTTCTCCCTTCCCCTCCCCTAGAGGATTGAAACTACTTACAACATTTAATTCCTTTCATAATATGAAAGAATTGATACCAGATTATTTGTCTCATGAAATTACCTGGTCTGCAAAAGTCAAACTTACAAAAAACTGTTGTGGCAAATGTTATGTACATATATTGCTGTGTAACTTCATTGGTGGCCATTTTGAATCACAGTGGTGATCATGTGAATATATTTAACACTGTTAAATTAATTTACATTGCTATTTTATTTTAATCATGAACAACTACCATGTTTCATAATGTTTTGTGTAAATTTAAGATAATTACACTGTCCCTTTAAACTGCAAGAGAACAAAGCTGTAGCATATTTACGTGAAGGCGTTATGTTGTCCATGTTTCAGTTTCACATTAAACTGAACCTTCCTTGGACTCATTGTGAGCTAAACTTAGGTATTTGATGTCTTTCTGTAGCCTCTGCGTACTACTAGCTGTCATCATACCAGCGTACAGGAGCTAAATTTTTGGTTCACGTACAGCAAATCATGGTGTTCCCTTTTAAACTTTGACATTTCGGCATGATATTTCAGAATATTGTGGGACCATGAGACAAAATTAAGTAGGATCACATTCTTTATATCTTATTTTTAAGGGAATAATGTTGATTTACTTTTTCCTAGTTGAAGATAGTAATTAGATTTCTAAGCTGTATACTGTGTTTATTGGTGGCAGTGACACCAAAGATAGAGGCAATGGATAGAAATTTTTAAACTGGAAAGAAAACATGAATTACACTACATTTTCAAAGTCTCTTGTAATTATTGAGGATATAAACAAAATTTGATTCATCTGTCTTTTCCCACTATTAGTCTTTTAAATGTCTTTAACAATTGTATCCTTTAATTGTTCATTAAAATGGATATAAGTAGATGTTTCAAAGTATTCTATATTCTGGTTTTGCTTAAGAGTTTGTATATTCTTATCTTTCAAACTGGACTTTTGGGGCTCCTCTCAAAGTTCTAATGGAATTATTTTGGCTTCCTATTCAGGAGTATTTTTGGATGAAGGCTTTCCTTTTGATCTACATGAAATATGTTTTCCACTGACATTTTAATCTTCTTAAATGTTTATCATTTCCCTAGTTGTGCTATACTGATATTTAACACTATTTAAACAAATGAAAAATTGAGTTCAGCATTATATTAAATGAATTGACTTAACATGTTTCACACCATAAATGAACATTTAATTTGTATTTTCTAAGACTACTGTAATCAGGTAACTTGTTCCTTTTCTTTTTTGACAAATGGTTCCATCTGTGGCAAGTAATCTTAATGGTGACTAATGTTAGAGGTTCAAATTTACAAGCATCATCTTCAACTTCAGTATGTCACCCTAGTGTTGTGTTATCCTGAGTTTAGAGTATGTTTCCCTCAAAACAGTAATTTTAAAACTTGAATTCACACTTTACACTAAAAACATTTTTAATATATTGTTTCTTGATAAACATTGTCAAACAGATTATAATCTTTTTCACTCCAATTTGAATATTCTAGTTTAACTGATAGACTTTTTGCCAAGTCATGTTGTATTTTTCTCTTTGTCTTTTGATAAATTTCTGTTTACCAATGGCAAATGTATCATTTTCCCAGTTTATCTTGATATCCTTCATGCTATAACATCAATTATACAGTCTCTAGTATGCTTCTTGACCTATAAAAGTCAATGAATGGTGAGATTAAAAAAAGCTGCCCTTATTACAATGCATATACATTTTTCTTACCTATTACTAGCCTTATAAAGGTTTAAATGATGAGCACTTAAAATTGATACTATATTAGTTTGTGCTTTGCATTTATTTGGTATAAAAATACCAGATAGAAAAATTCCAATGGAAAGGAACCCCTGGATTTTCCATCATTCCGATGACATATCAAGGATAGAAATAAGAAAGGACCAGTTAGGAGCACAAATGATTCTGTTCTGTAACCAGTGTGTGTGTCATACTTTTCAAAAAGTCTTTTTAAAATATAGCCACCCCCTCCCTTTTTTAAGGTGTAGAATTACTTATAATTCTTAATTTATAATTTATTTAGAATTAATTTATAATTCTTAAATATAAATTTATATTATTTATAATTCTTTATTATTTAAGGTATAGAATTACTTATAATTATTTATTTAGAATTATTTATAATTCTTAAATATAAATCTTATATTATTTATAAAATGAATTAACTATAATGTAGATTTCTGTGAAGCAAATTTTACTTCTCAGTTTATTTCCTTTATAGAATTTGAGTATGTATACATAAACATGAATTTTTCCATGAGTGTATAAATACTCCGCCAGTTACAGTCTAGCGTAAGTAACTGACAGACCCTGGCCAGTTGGATGTTATAATCTTATCCGTGCCATAAACCTTCTAGGACTAATGTGTAGTATGTACTTACTGTGATTTTACAGTCTTTCCAACTCTAGGATCATCCTTCTCTGTACCTCTCTCTCCTGCTCAGTGAGGTACCATTTTAGGGGTCTAGAGATTCCAGTCTTTATGGTACAAACTTCTGGAACTTTGTTTCTATACCTTTTAATTTTTGTATTTAAAATGCTTAATAGACCACTAACATTTTTTTGGTATAATTTTCATGTATATATGACATGTATAATTCAGCTCTGAAATATCTTTAGTCCAAAGCTTCACGTTTATATAAGACATATTAGTGTCCTATATGATAAACTATGCAGCTTTATAAAAACTTATTTTCTAAAATGAGGTCCATTTGTATTACTGATCAAATGCTCATCCGTTTAATACTTTAAGATCACTGTTTTCTTTTCCTCATCTATTTCCTTGGTTTATTATTTTATTAGCAATTGTACTAATAATTATAGCTTTCTGTTATATCACTTTTTAAATATTTAATAACAAAAATGTAGTTTAAAGTTTTTATTCTTGTGTCATTTTCTTTTCCTTTTTTTTTTAAATCAGCTAACTGCCTTCACCCTTCAAAATATATAGAAGAAATTTAGCTAAATATTTTCTGAAGGCCTTATGTTCAGTTATCTTTTATTTTAGAATCATGGTTTGATTAGGTATTCTTGTCAAGTATCTAGATTATTTTCTATACTATTTATGATGATGTGCTCCCTCCAGTTTTTAATCAAAGCTAAGTTTTATGTATTCTTTTTTAGTATGACCTTTCTTTGAAATGATAAAACTTAAGTAATTTTTTCTGAAGTTTTCCTAGATTCAACACTTCTTTCCTTATGTTCTAGAGCATTTTAAATTTTAGTATTTAAAATCATAGATTTCCTTGCTGAACAAATTTTGCATTTTATGTGTGATAACTTGTAGTCATTCTGTACTTTGCTGATTTTCTGACTCTTTAGCTTACGCTAATACTTCCCACTACCACCGTTGCCTCTTTGCTGCTTCTTGTAGTTTCTTAGAATTTCAGATAAGGATTACATATTAAATTATTGAGTCAGCATTTCCTGATAAAAGCAAAAAGGACTGGTTTTAATGGTCTTCTGGTGGTCAGAAACTTAAAAATAGGTATGTCTATTTTAGAGAAGAATTGTATTCCCAATTTTTTTTATCAGATACCCTCATCAGTAACAAATATTTTTAAGTATACAGCTTCAAAATATGTATGTATATGTACTTACAAATTGTACCGGTTCTACTGTGGCAATATATATTGTGCATTATGCAACACTCTGAAATTTAGACATCTTAGAAGGGTCAGAGGAAAAGAATATTAATAGAAATCCTAATATTTTCCTTCTATATCTCTGGTTCATTTTGTCTGTGTCCTAGGATGTGTCTATCTGATGTGGAGACCACTGCTTTAGAGGTTAAGATAAGACAGAGAGAGGAAGTGGGAGATTATTACTAAATTGGCCCGTTGAAGTAAATATCTGATACTAAGTATCTGGTGCTTTTCCCAGCAACTTTTTATGTTGAGAATTTTCAGACCTACAGAAAGATTGAAAGAATAATACATTGAACACCCAAATACTCTGTCTAGATTCACTAATCAATAACGTTTTGTCACATTTGCTTTATTTCTTTATGTATGTTTATATACACATGTGTATATATATGTATTTGTACATATACACTGTCTTGTGTGAATAGAGAAGTTACAAACGTTGTGAACCATACTCCTAAGTATTTTATCATGTATCTTGTAAGGATAAGTACATTCTTCTACATAACCTAAACCTTTATCGCATGTAAGAAAATTAACCATAATTCTATGATATCATTGTTATCAAATGTCCCCAAACTGTTATTTATAGTTGATTTTTTTGAAAATCCAGTAACATGCACCACATTTCTCCTTTATTCTTTATTAATCTGGATTAATCTTCTTGCCTTTTTTTTTTTTCCCTGCTACTGATTTTTTAAAGATGTATACTAGTTGTCGCACAGAATTCCACATTCTGGATTTATCTCTTTATGGTGTTATTAGACTTAATGCTCCATTTTGATTATAGTACTTTATTACTTAATCCTAAAGGAATTAGAGTTAGAACCGTATGATTTATGGTTAAAAATTATTAAAATTTTCAGGCTCATATCAGAAAACCGTACATAGAAATGAACATTATTAACCTTGAAGTGTATAACCTTAAAGTATATAACAGGCTATATGCTCAGCTCATTGATGCAGCCATAGCTCAGTAGTTTTGTGGCTTTTTTTTTTATCTTATTTATTCATTTGAGAGAGAGGGAAAGCATGAGCATGTTGGAGGGGCAGGGGGAGAGGGCTAAGCAGACCATTCCCTGCTGAGCAGGGAGCCCCGAGGCAGGGCTTGATCCCAGGATCCTGGAATCATGACCCGAGCTGAGGGGAGACACTGAACTGACTGAGCCACCCAGACGCCCTTGCGTTCTTCATTTTGAATTGCATGTAGAATCTGAAGGAAATTTGTGCCTTTAAAAAAAAATAGCCTCCTTTTTCCTCCATTCAAACCCAAGTCAGCTTTTCTCAAGTTCATCTACCTGATTCACTGTGATGGCTTTTTAAGTAGTTTTTAGAAATGTAACAAACAATTATAGGACTTTATGTTGTTTGTTTGTTTTGTTTTGTTTTGTTTTTAAGTAGGCTCCATGCCAGTGTGGAGTCCAACGCAGGGCTTGAACTCAGGACCCTGAGATGCAGACCTGAGCTGAGATCAAGGTTTGGACACTTAACCAACTGAGCTACCCAGGTGTCCTAGGACTTTGTTTTTTGGATGCATGCATTTTGGCATGTTTATTTTAAAAGACTTCTCATTACCTTATAGTTATATCTTCTATTAAGATATTGAAATCACTGGGCGCCTGGGTGGCTCAGTTGGTTAAGCGACTGCCTCCGGCTCAGGTCATGATCCTGGAGTCCTGGGATCGAGTCCCGCATCGGGCTCCCTGCTCGGCAGGGAGCCTGCTTCTCCCTCTGACCCTCTTCCCTCTCATGCTGTCTCTCATTCTCTCTCAAATAAATAAATAAAATCTTTAAAAAAAAAAAAAAAGATAGTGAAATCACTGAAGAGGGAGGAAAATCCTTTCTTCTTAAAAGTTTTCATTGTTACTTCTTTTCCTCAAGTTGGTTACCAAACTGAAATCAGACCAAGTAAAATTTATAACCACAGTCAAGTTAGAAACAAGTGCAATTTACAGTAATGTATACTATCAGGTTATTAAATAGCTGGGGTTAGGACGTTAGATTATTTCGGTTGGTTAATGGCTTTTAAGAAAAGGAATATTTGTAATCCTTGTTTCTGTGGCAGGATATAGGAAGGTTTGTTTTCTTTTTAGGAAGTTTAAGGAATGTGTTCCCTTAATTATGTGTAATATAATCTGCTAGCCAGTTTAGATGCCAAATATTATGAAACATCCATGTGATACGGCTTTTTTCCTCAGAACCAAACACACACACAAGAATACCCCTGTGCTACTTTGGAACTTGTACCTCCTCCCTCAGAGAAAAGAAGGTTTCAGTGTAAGTATTCTTGATGTTCTGTAATTTAAAAATATAATGATAACACACTCTAAATGAGTTGCTTAAAGTGACTGAAGAAGTTGTAATCAAGGATACAGGTAAATTCACTTAATACTTTCCAAAGAGGCGGGCAGCCTGGGTGGTGCAGTGGGTTAAGCATCTGACTCTTGGTTTCTGCTCAGGTCCTGATCTCCGGGTTGTGAGATCGAGCCTCATGTTGAGCTCTCTGCTCAGTGCAGAGTCCGCTTCGGACTCTCTCTGCCTCTTCTCCACCCGCCTCCTTCCACCCCTTCTTTATCTCTTTCTCTTAAAACAAACAAACAAACAAAAAAACTTCCCAAAGAGGCTTCACAATAGCCAAGTCCATTTCTATAAATGGTGGATGGCGCATGATAAAACAGTTTCATTAATTTGCATTGTAAAATCTATCAGTTTGTGACCACATGGGTTTCTTGTAAAGGAAGTGGTGGTACTTTTCGTTGAGGAGAAGAGTAAGAATGAGAACTAAATTAGATTGTTTACTGGAGTTCTATTCTGCTATGAAGTGTAAATTTCAATTCATTGCCCTAAGGAAATCAGAAGATTGGATTTTAACACAGATATATATCTTTTTTTTTAAATTTTATTGTTAGTCACCATACAATACATCATTAGTTTTTTTTTTTAAGATTTATTTATTTTGAGAGTGAGAGAGAGAGAGAGAGAGAGTACATGAGAGGGGGGAGGGTTAGAGGGAGAAGCAGGCTCCTTGCTGAGCAGGGAGCCCGATGCGGGACTCGATCCCAGGACCCTGGGATCATGACCTGAGCCGAAGGTAGACGCTTAACTGACTGAGCCACCCAGGTGCCCGCATCATTAGTTTTTGATGTGGTGATCCACGATCCGTTGTTTTCGTATAACACCCAGAGCTTCCTGCAGTACGTGCCCTCCTTAATACCCATCACCGGGCTAACCCATCCCCCACCCCTCTCCCCTCTAGAACTGTTTGTTTCTCGGAGTCCACAGTCTCTCATGGTTCATCTCTCCCTCTGATTTCCCCCCCTTCATTTTTCCCTTCCTTCTCCTAGTGTCCTCCCTGCTATTCCTTATGTTCCACAAATAAGTGAAACCACATGATAATTGACTTTCTCTGCTTGACTTATTTCACTTAGTGTAATCTCCTCCAGTCCCATCCATGTTGATGCAAAAGTTGGGTATTCATCCTTTCTGATGGCTGAGTAATATTCCATTGTATATATGGACCACATCTTCTTTATCCATTCATACGTTGAAGGGCATCTCGGCTCTTTCCGCAGTTTGGCTATTGCGGACATCGCTGCTATGAACATTGGGGTGCATATGGCCCTTTTCACTACATCTGTGTGTTTGGGGTAAATACCCAGGAGTGCAATTGCTGGGTCGTAGGGTAGCTCTATTTTTAATTTTTTGAGGCACCTCCACACTGTTTTCCAAAGGGGCTGTACCAACTTGCATTCCCACCTACAGTGTAAGAGGGTTCCCCTTTCTCCACAACCTCTCCAACATTTGTTGTTTCTTGCCTTGTCAATTTTTGCCATTCTAACTGGTGTAAGGTCGTATCTCAATGTGATTTTGATTTGAATTTCCATGATGGCTAATGATGATGAACATTTTTTCATGTGTCCGTTAGCCATTTGTATGTCCTCTTTGGAGAAGTGTCTGTTCATGTCTTCTGCCAATTTTTTTTGACTATTATTGTTTTTTGGGTGTTTGAGAAGTTCTTTATAGATCTTGGATATCAGCCCTTTGTCTGTAGTGTCATTTGTAAAAATCTCCCATCCTGTGGGCTCCCTCTTTGTTTCGTTGACTGTTTCCTTTGCTGTGCAGAAGCTTTTTATCTTGATGAAGTCCCCGAAGTTCGTTTTTGCTTTTGTTTCACTAGCTTTTGGAGATGTATCTTGAAAGAAATTGCTGTGGCCGATGTCAAAGAGGTTACTGCCTATGTTCTCCTCTAGGATTTTGATGGATTCCTGTCTAACATTGAGGTCTTCCATCCATTTTGAGTTTATCTTTGTGTATGGTGTTAGAGAATGGTCAAGTTTCAGTCTTCTGTATATAGCTGTCCAATTTTCCCAGCACCACTTATTGAAGAGACTGTCTTTTTTCCATTGCATATTTTTTCCTGCTTTGTCAAAGATTATTTGACCATAGACTTGAGGGTCCATATCTGGGCTTTCTCTTCTGTTCCATTGGTCTATATGTCAACAGAGATATATATCTTTTGTCAAAAGAGTATCTTGCTAGATAGTGATCTTGGGCAGATTCATGAGAATCTCTCTGGGTTGCCTTCTTTTTTATAAATTGTAGTGTAGGTATAACTACAAAATTCTTTGGGTTTTTTTGTTTTTTGTTTTTTACAAGATTTTATTTATTTATTTGACAGAGAGAGACACAGCAAGAGAGGGAACACAAGCAGGGGGAGAGGGAGAGGGAGAAACAGGCTTCCTGCAGAGCAGGGAGCCCGATGTGAGGCTCGATCCCAGGACCCTGGGACCATGACCTGAGCCGTAGGCAGATGCTTAACGACTGAGCCACCCGGGCGCCCCACTACAAAATTCTTTGAAGCTTGCCGAACATCTGTGCTTTAGATCCTCCACCCCTGTCCACCTTAAATATCCCTGACATTCCGCCTGAATGATTCATTTCTGGCACTGCAGTTACCTTCTTGTAGCTTAGAGGAGGAGGGTGGGGTGGGGTGGAGTACTATAGTACTGAGACTTAGGGATATGATTTCTGGCATTCATAATATACTTTCTGAAAGTAATTGTGATGTTTTATTTTTATTAGCAAACGCTTGAGCCTTTTGTTTATGTTTGAGCGACCTCACCAGGGACATCTACATTCCAGATAGAAGTGCTTTTATTTAATAGTACTTTCGTTTTCACTGGTGCTGATTTGGGGTGGTGGTGGTAGGGAATTATTAATCACAGCTCTGAAGCATATACGGCTTTTGTTTTTAAGATTTTATTTATTTGAGATATATATATATATATATAGAGAGAGAGAGAGAGAACGAGCAGGGTTAGGGGCAGAGGGAGAGGGAGAAGCAGGCTCCCCGCGGAGCAGGGAGCCTGGTCCAGGGCTCAGTCCCAGGACCAGAGATCATGACCTGAGCCAAAGGCAGACGCTTAACAGAATGAGCCACTCAGGGGCCCCGCATATACTATTTTTGTATATTGCTTCAAACTAAAGGAGATAGGTAGCATCAGACTGTGTAAAATGTTACTGTTCTTGCTGTTCTCATAGACAAAGTAGGTGATACTGGAGGCCATGTGCTACTCTGGCCTTCCTTCAGCTCTTTAGTAAGCAGATTGCTTGAGACATTAAAGTGCTGGCTGAGAGTTTATTTCTAATATTCCAAATAAGATGTAGAATCAGCAGTTGCATTTTTTTTACATCACAAATATTTGGTCTGGAAAAATGCCATTATACATTGTTTGGTTACAAGTTATTACTTGAAAAAAAAACATTAGCAGTTAAAGGTGTTTTTTTTTTTTTTTTTCCCTAATCAACCTTTTTCTTGTGTGTGAGTCAGTTACATGGATCTTTTATTTTATATATATAGTTATATAAAACAATTCTAAGAATAAATTTTAGTTTTCTTGTACTTTAGAAGATACCTTGCTGGCATTAAAAAAGTTTCTTTACTAGATTTATGTCAAAGGAATCTGATAAAGAAGACTTATATCAAATATTTAATAAAGTAGAAAAGAAGTAGGTAAGCTTTTTATAGCTCTTTTTTGTAGAGGGGGAAATAAAAACTGTCTTCCAGTTGTTTATCACTCCTTGTGTCAAAGGGAATAGTCACTGCCTTGTTTAGAGTCTTTGCTGCCTCATGCTAATTTTTTCAGTCATTGTCCCAGAAGTGAATACTTTTTGGGTTTTACTAGAAAAAGTTCTTTATCTTACATCATAGTAAAGACTAATTTTAATTTTGTCTTTGTACAGTTAATGTTTTTCTTCTTTTTAAAAGATTACTTAGAGGGCACCTGGGTGGCTCAGTCAGTTAAGCATCTGCCTTCGGCTCAGGTCATGATTCCAGGGTCCTGGGATGGAGTCCCACATGGGGCTCCCTGCTCAGCAGGGAGTCTGCTTCTCCCTCTTCCTCTGCTTGCCACTCCCCCTGCTTGGGCTCTCTCTGTCAAATAAATGAATAAAATCTTTTAAAAAAGATTCCTTAGATTTTGATTGGTCTTAATGAAATGTTGTAGTATCAAAATATCAGGATAATTTAATTTTATTAATGTGGTTGCAAAATATTAATTTATATGGGGGAGCAGGTAGGCAAATGGGTTTTCTTTAGGGGAAATTAAATGTGGATTTGAAATAGGAAGACTTCCAGTAGGTGGAATGGAATTACATCACGCTGCAAGTTCAGTTACTGTGCTGCTTTTGCTTACTCCATTAAACTTTCTTCCCTGCATGCCTTTCATGCATTTGAAAGATAATTTCCCTAAGGTTTTTAGCATGGTAGGACAAAATTCTGTTTTTATTTTAACTTTCATCCAGCATTTATATGTATTTAATTCTTCTGACTGATATATTTGAAAGGCAGAAAATACCCCCAATTTTTATTTGCTGAAGAATACTTACTGTAACATGGTCTGTCGACGCTTTCAGTAGGGAAAGGGTGAAATTGAGTAAGTGTCCAGTTTATACTTGTTTGTTTTTATAATAATTCAAAATGGTCAGGGAAATTGTTTTCAAAAATTAAGCCAAAGAGGGTAATGCTAAAGGAGCTGAGTTTAGGTATTATGTTTTAGCAGTCTTGTCAAAAGTACACATTTTGAGATTAAAAACTTTGAAGTGCTCTTTTCCATATTTGACCAAGAGATAAGCATCACTAAATTAAAATTGAGTAGCATGATCTAGATAACTATGTTTAATATCTTTCAAAAGTGGTATTTAAATATTTTTCTTATTAATTCATGGCTTATTAATCAAATGCTGTTTTTAATTCATAGTTTTCTAGATACTTATTCCAGGAGCTGTCGTATATAAATGTATACGAGAAATATAAATTCTGTACAGAATGCTTACAATCACCTGAAGAGACACCTGAATGTGGGTAGTTGTTTCCAGCCATTGACTCTTGTATATTGGACTTTGTTATAACTCGTTTGAACTAGAGGTCATCATAGTATACAGTGGGTTCGGCTGTGATGCCAATATGTATTCTGAAAATCGTCTTATGCACACTTGTGCAATAAAAAAGCCTTACTAAGACTTTATGGGGAGAAACGGGGTTAGAGCCACAGCACTCCAAAATTTCAGCAATGACAACACTGAAGAATAAAAATAGGAATCTAATAAAAACAGCAGCACAGTTTTAACACCTGTTAAATGTTTAATAAATATTACCATAAGGATGGCACTTTACTCCAAAAAAGCCCTGAAGTGTACCTGTGGAAGTGAGTGTCAGAAGGGTTGTAGTTTGTGGGTTTGGGGAAGGTGGAAGGCAGGGCTGCAGGAAGCTGAGGGCAAGTTGTGACCCCAGGTGTGTGTGTGGGGGGGGTGACAGCCCCAGCAGTGAGTGGAGGGCGCTGCTGCTGGTAGGAGGGGGAGTGTGTGGGTTTTGAGTATTCCTGCGTGGCTCAGGTCAGCCAGGTGCAGTTTCCTACCTTTTGCCTCATGTTTCTCCTGTACAAGCCAACTGAAATTTGCATTTTGCTCCTGCTGTTCCTAGTGTATCAATCTCCTGCAACAAATTTGTGGTTTCCAAATAAGCCTTGTATCAAAACTGACTCCAAGAGTGATTCAGAGAATGAGTGGCTAGTCGCCATTTATTTCTAACTTTAGAAAAATTCCTTTTAAACTTTTAAGTGATTGGTAAGAACGATGGACTTGTAAGATAGGACGCTTTCTTCCTCCTTAGCAGATTAGAAAGCGTCCCAATTGAACATGTGAATTCAGCACATCTTAATTCAGCTGTAGGAAGCACCAAGGTAAACTAGTTTCCTGCTTTTCATTCGTACTTGGAGAAAATGGCACAAGTACTGAAGAGTGAAGTAAAATTAATCAGAAAACCATGCCCCTTTTTTCCCTTGACCTTTAAGAGTTACAAGAAGAGATTAAAGAAGATGAAGCAATCTTCCCAGCTTTCTTCCTGGACTGTCTTTGAGTGAGACAAAAGGTAGGCATGGGGTCGGGTTGCAAAGGAAAGGCTGGGAGGAGAGATTCTTGGAGCCCAGGAGAAGCCTTTTTTCCCCTGGATGTGGTCAGTTCTTAGGGACTATAGTGATGTAGCTCCCCAAAACTTTGGAAGTAAAGGAAAAGACTACCCCTTGTGATTCAAAACAAAAATTAATACAGAATGAACCATAGTAGAAGGATAGGCACCTTAAAGCAGAGATTAAAAACTAGTGGCTCAACCAAATCCAGCTAACATGTTTTATTTGGCCTGCATAGGGTTAGAGTTTTTTTTAAAAATAAATGTTAAGACTAGTTGATTTCCCATGAAAAATACAGACTTTTTTGTTCCTTGAAAAAAACATGATCTAACAACATGAGGCCTGTATTATTCCCACAGCTGGTTTTCCATCTCCGGTATGCCACTGAGCCCTCCATTTTTTAAAACCTCACCCTTTCAGTTGTCAAAGAGAACTAGAGCCAGATACTAGTTAATATGATACAGATTTTAATCAAACTTGCAGTAGAGGAAATGACCTCAGTATAAAACTGGACTCAATCCGGAATAAAATAACTAGGGATTTACAGCTAAGAAGCAGAGTAGAAGGGGTGTGGGAGATCCATAGATGGACAGTTTCTAAGAAGAGCCATCAAGGATGGGAGGGGGTCCTTGCTGAGGGCAGGCCAAGGCAATCCTCTCGAGGGAGAGGGGGATTCTCTCTAAACTGACTAAGCAGAATTCTTGCAAAAATGAGGCTATTTAGGTCTGGCAAGGACAGGGACCATGTCAAGGCCTAGTCGAGAAGAGGGCTTAGAGGAGCCTGACTATAGTGTGGTCAAAGAGCAACTTGTTACCACTTCATTTGTTTTTGCCTGACCCCTGGAGATACCTGAGGCTTTGATTCCTGCTTTAAAGAGAGAGTGAATCTAATGCTGCTCCTTCCAATTGGACTCTTGAGCACTTGTAATGGGCTAGTGCAATTAAACTAAATTTTAAATCTTTTTTTTTTTTTTTAAGGATTTTATTCATTTATTTGAGAGACAGAGAGAGAACATGAGCGGGGGAAGGGAGAGGGAGAAGCAGACTCCCCTGCTGAGCAGGGAGCCCGCCACAGGGCTTGATCCCAGGACCCTGGGATCATGACCTGAGCTGAAGGCAGATGCTTAACTGGCTGAGCCACCCAGGTTCCCCACTAAAGTTCAAATCTTAATTTTAATTAAATTTAAAACCTGGAGCAATGTAAAAATATTTTCCCCTTTAAACATAACTTTATCATTTCAGTAGGACTGAGTAGGACTATATTTCACTGTAACCATTGGGTCACAATATGGTATTGTAGTGTTTGTGTACTTTAAACTTTTTTAATGTAGCTACTAGAAAGCTTAACATTAAATACGTGTCTCACATTCTATTCCTATTGGACAGTGCTGATCTAAGGTTTCTAGGGCCTGACCATGTGATTCTCAAGAATATGTCTGATGTGATGAGGCAAATAGACTCTAGAGTGGATTCCCCCATGATCCCTTCCTGATGATCATGCCTTTGTTTAATCCCTTTTAAGAGTGGGTAGGACCTGTAACTTTCTAATAACCAGCAGACTATGGAAAGGTGAGGGGATGTTGCTCCTGTGATTATGTTATGTTATATGAGACTCCCATCTTGCTAGCAGACTGAGCTTGGAAGCAGAGCCTTCCTGTCAAGTCTCCAGATGAGAACCCACCTCTGGCCTACATCTTTTGTGTAGCCTTGATGAGGACCCTGATAAGCCATGCCCAGGATCCTGACCCACAGAAACTGTTATTGTATATTGTCTTAAGCCACTAACTGTAGTAATTTGTTGTTCAGTAAGGAAACACATAGCCTGGGAAAGGGGGGTGGGTGGGTGGTGTAGAAGGATGGAAGTCTAGCAGAATGGGGATCTACCTGGGAGAGTGTTTTTTAGCCAGTGTGCTTTGAGCATCCTAGCCCTTTAAATAAGCTGTTCTCCAGGTGGTAATACATAAAGCCTTAATTCAGGTGAGCTTAACTTCCCTCGTTTTGATTTTATGCTCACAGAAAAACCTGTTAATTATTACATGCTCCCTGTGTAGGTCCACTTCAGGGAGAGGAAATCCAGGTCCATCTGACTTGCGAAGGTGAATTCTGATGGTGTGAGATTTGTTTAATTGGCTGGGTCCAGGCCACTGGGGCATGGTTGAAATTGACCTCGTCCCGCTCCTTGGGGTCCTGTTGGCTGTAGTTGTAGTTGAATGCTGTGTGAGACGAATTAAACAGTTGATCCCAGCCTCTGTCAGAATATTAGTGATCGGTGGAATGGTGCATGAATTTCATGAAATTCATGAAAATTTCCCTAAGACTAAGGTGGTGTAGGAATGAAGGGTAGAAATTGTTGAGAGATAATTCTCCATAGTTCTTTTGTGTTTCTGCACATCCTGCAAGCAGAAGCACTGACTGCTTTTTCTGGATTATCTTCTTAAAGATGTTTGTGTAGTGAACAGCCTTGCTAAAGATAGAGATGATGTCTCTCTTTGGAGCAAAAAGCGGGGTTGCTTAAAGCCTTGGAAGATAGACTTAGTGTCTTCCTTTGGAACAAAAATGCTGATATTCTGCCTACTGCTAGTGCTGTAAATGATGCAGTCCTTTTTCTTAGACCCATGGGTCTTGTGTCTTCATTTTTCAGCATTCATGGAATGGTGCAGACTAGCTTGTTAGCTTGCAAGTAAGGTAAAATCTCAGAGCCTTCAGAGGTCTTGAAACCTGTGTTGGTTAATAATACTCAAGATTTTATTTTTTGGCAGAACAGACGTTAATCTACTCATGACTAAACCTTTTCCAGAATGGATTGGGTGCCCATATGTCTTTCTCCTCCCTGGAAAAAAAAGATTTTTATCTGTTTTGTTGGATAAAATTGCTCCATTTATGTCTTATGCATGTCGTATCAATGAGTGAGTCTTCCTAGGAGTGAAGTTATCTGAGACAGTCACATCTTCTACACTAGCTAATTCTATTAACTTTTCCCGGCTTCAGTTATATCACCGACAAATGAGAGAATCATTATCTCTTAAGGTCCTTTCCAACTACAGTACTTCTAGGCAATGTAGAAAACAGCATCCCTTTAATTTTGTTTATTGGACGAGAACTTACGCTGTTCTTACTGTGGAACAGGTACCACTCTTTTTTTTTTTTTAAGATTTTATTTATTTACTTGACAGAGACAGTGAGAGAGGGAATACAAGCAGGGGAAGTGGGAGAGGGAGAAGCAGGCTTCCCGCTGAGCAGGGAACCCGATGTGGGGCTCGATCCTAGGACCCTGGGATCATGATCTGAGCTGAAGGCAGACGCTCAACGACTGAGCCACCCAGGCGACCCAGGACAGGTACCACTCTTAAGTGCTTTTCAAAAATCATTTAAACAAAGGTGTTGTAGGTAAGGAAACTGAGGCAGGGAGTTTAGTAATTTGCTCAAGGTCATCCAGCTAGAAGATGACATAGCTGGGGTTCAAACCTAGGTAAAATTTGTACTCTTTTCCACCATGCTGTGCTGCTCCCAGCTTTTCACTGAAAAAAATGATTCACTCTCTGCCCTGTAAGAACTCTGGAAGCCACAGGAGAGAATGAGGCAGGTCCCTGCTCTCCAGAATCTTCACACAAAGTGAGAATTTTGTGCTCTGTGTGTGTGTGTGAATGTGTACCACAAGAGGACGCCAAGGTAAGCATTCATATGTAAGAATACCTCTTTAGAATGTAAAAGTGTACATGGTTAGGTTAAGTAATTGGATTCCAGTTTTCTAAATGTCTTATTTAAGGTTATTGAAATAAACCTTAGGGTTTTAATCTGGTAAGAAGAAATTTGGTGAGACTTTTAGGGAACTACACAGACATAATTGGCCAAAAGGCTTACCTGTTTGATACCTAAAATAAGATTAATAAAATTATGAATGGAAATTAAAATAGTTACACTGAATCATTTTCTTTGAAAGTTTTTAGTGAACCCACATCTCACCTATGTCAGTAGGAGCTTCTTAAGGATAACAGTGGAATCTTTTTCATCTTTTTGTCTATATCTGGGTTGCACTGAAGACAATATTTTTTCGCTGTATTCACCTAAGTGTTGAGTGAATCATCAATTTTATAGGATACGAGGTGACTCTCCGTATCTGTCAGGAAGCAGAATTACACTCAGGAGGTCCATCTGAACAGGCTTGCATGAAAGAACTACTTAGGACAAAGGGAACAAACAAGGGGTGTTGAGGCAAGGCACTCTCTGCTGTTGTGACTCTTAGGTCAAAAGGGACAACTATATACAGTAACTGCATAGAGCTCAGTGAGAGCAGAGGTAGGACTTATGGAGGAGGGACAGCTGTGACTGGCACAGCAGGCAGGAAAGAGGGACAAGGGAGATAGATATCCCCATGTGTCCTGCCACTCTCTGATCTCCTGCCTGTAATCCTCTTGGTGGCTGAACCCAGCTGGAATATTGAATGATAGGCAGCGTATCAGGGAGGGTGGGGGACAAATGGAAAATAGCCAGCACGCTAGAAACATACCTGGATTTGTCTCCGTGCATTCAGCCTGCTATAACAATACCATAGACCAGGTGACTTATAAACAGCAGAAGTTTATTCCTCACAGTTTTGGAGACTGGGAAGTCCAAGAACAAGGTCCTGGCAAGATTCAGTGTCTGGTAAGGACTCACTTCCTGATTCATAGAAGGCTGTGCTCTTCCTGCAAGCTCACGTGGCCAGAGGAAGAGGGTATGCACTTCTCTGGGGTCTCTTTTGTAAGGGTACTAATCCCATTCATGAGGACTCTGCTCATATGACCTGATCACCTCTCAAAGGCCCCACTGCCTAATACCATCAAGTTATGGCTTAGGATTTCAAGATTAATTTTAGGGGGACACACATTCATTCGATAGCAGGATCGAAGCATGCATTGTCATTTAATGCAACTTGATTCCCCATTTGCAAAATTAGATCTTTCCTCTTTCAGTTATCATGCATATTTTATGAAAAGCCAAATGTGTGCTAGTTAAGTTTTCCAGTTGTTTAATATTCACATTGCTAAGAATTTACAGGAAGTACTGAATTTAAATCATCAAGAGGTGGTGCTGCTGAGATTGAATTCTGAAAAATATAAAACTAGACATTTAACTGAAGATTATCTAGGATTCAGATGGGTTATTTGGGAAGGAAGGTTACAATCCAGTGAGTTTCTGATTTGTTGTTTGAATTTTCTGGAGAAGAGAATTACATGCAAGAAACTTAACAGCTTTGTCTCTGACAGCATCATCTCATGAGACAAATAGGAGCAATGATTTGTTGACCCACTGAGATACTATTTTCCTGTCACCCCTCAGGAAACACAGTAGTGCGGGCCTTTACTAATAGGAATAGGCCCATAAAAACCACGTGAAGTTGTAAAATGTACAACCTGGTATGGATTTTAAAGATGCTTAAGTCTATCACTCAAATTAGATACTTGGTAAAATACAGATTTTTAGGCCATTTGCCTGGAGATTCTGATTTAGATCATCTGAGGTAGGCTGGAAATCTATAATTTAACATGTGTCCCAAGTGATCCTTTCACACTGGTTTGGAAAATACTGATATATGTGTAGCTTCCCTTTGACCTAAATTTCCTTACATATTTGGCCTGACACTTCACAAACATTTTAGAGTGACAGTCACCTGGGACCCTCTCCCCAAAAAATGTTCCTACTCAGAGCTTTACATATAATTTCAGATGCTTCAGAGATCCTTGGAGTCCATCTACATCACCTACTTTACAAACCCTCATAGAATCAGTTTAAAATTCCCTGGCTAGATTTCAAGGTTTCACATAATCTTGGTCTACCCTACTGATTAAGCCTTTTGCCTCATACCCATCATACTCAGGAGCTGTAAAAATGAGCAAATTTTTCAGATTATATTCCTGGACACTTGGGAAAATTAAAATCAAAGGAACCAGTATGCTTTTCTTAAAGCCTGTATGAGTTTGTCAAAATACAGAATATAATGTGGGGCACCTGGGTGGTGCAGCCCATTAAGCAACCCACTCTTGGCTTTGGCTCAGGTAATGATCTCAGGGTTATGGGATCAAGCCCTGGGTCGGGCTCCATGCTCAGCGTGGAGTCTGCTTATCCCTTCCCCCATACCCCTCCCCCTGCTTGTGCTTGCTTGCTCTCTTTCTATAGAAATAAATAAAATCTTTTTAAAAATACAGAACATAATCTATTAAGGAAGTGCTCTAGGTAGGTTTTATAGTTTGCAATCAGCTTTTTCTGATAAAGTAGACTGTGTTGATCTGTCAAGGTATGTGTATCAATTTATTCTATTCTCAAAGCCCGGCCTCTTGTTTAGAGCATAATTTGGAGGTGGCTGTGTCATACCACAGCAAAAGTCGTTCTGGTACTATGGTGGTGAAGCATCCAGGGTCCTGGGATTGAGCCCCACGTTGGGCTGCCTGCTCAGTGGGAAGTCTTCTCCCTCTCCCTTTGCCCCTCCCCCCTGCTTGTGCATGTTCTCTCTCTCTCTCTCTTTCTGTCTCTCAAATAAAGAAATAAAATCTTTAAAAATATAGATATTATATCTGGGCCATTATCTCTGTGGTGGTGATTTAACCAATACATATTGTTGACTTCTATATTATAATTAGCTAGATGTTTACATGAAATTGGTTTATCCAAGTTTAGGTAATATCAGAACAAACTCCTATTACATGGCAAGACAGTTTTTAAAAACACATGCAGACAGTTTTAAGATAGAGTTCTTCATATGTATGAAATTTTTATTTCTTTGATTCCTGTTGTCTCATTTTATCAATACTGGGAATGGAATTCAGCAGATATTTGAATACTAGTGGGACTTAACGGTGACCAAGTGGAAAGAAAAAAGCATAGCAGGTCTGACTGCTATCTTTTCAAAGTCCCATTTACGAGGTTGGCCCTTGGCTTGGATTTGGGGAGGGTTCCCACCATTCCCAGAATTCTTAAAGAGTGGCCCACTGTGCCCAAACTATTTGCACAAATGATTTAGTTTATGGTAAACACCTGCCTGCCTTAGGAAGTCTGGAATTTCGGCATATGCCACGCAGATGGCATGATCAGCCCCCAATAAAAGCCCCAGGCACTAAGTCTAATGAGCTTTCCTAGTTGGCAACATTTCACACATGTCACATCTTGTTGCTAGGGGAATTAAACTCATCCCGTGTTACTCTATTGAGAGGAAGCTCTTGGAAGCTTGTACCTGGTTTCCCCTAGACTTCACTACCCCAAGCACCTTTTCCCTTTGTTGAGTTGGTTTGGAGTCCTTTTGGTGTAATAAATTATAGCCTTGAGTACAATATGCTGAACCTATGAATCCTAGTAAACCATCAAAACTGGGGGTTGTGGTGGGGTACTTGAAATGCAACAAAATACTCTACCTGCCTTTAAGGATGTCATAAATGTGTAAGGAAATAAAACACATGCATTTAAAAGTACAGCACAGGGAGGAGTTTAGTAATGTGTTAAGTATTACAAGAAGAGATGGTGGTAATATTGTAACTGGGAAGTAAGATAGTTATAAGCATTAATTTTAATGCTTTGGAGCAAAAAACTTTTACCAGCTTATTGACGTGATAACAGGCATATAAATAATTACACAAAATAGAGACCATTTTGTGAATTTGGATATATGTGTGCACATATATTATTACCATCACCACAATCAAGGTAATGAACATATCCATCATTGCCCAAAGTTTCCTGGAATTGTTTTGTTGTTTTTGTAGTAAGAATACTTAACATGAGATCTGTCCTCATATAAGTGCAAAGTACCTTATTGCTAACTATTGGCATAATGTTGTACAGCAGATGTCTGGGACTTACCTTGTAGAACTGTAGTTTCATCCCCATTGAACATGAAATTCCCATATCTCCCTCCATCCCCTGATAACCACCATCCTATTTTCTACTTGTATAATTTGACTTATTTATTTATTACATTTTTCTGTGTTTTTAATTGAAGTTTAATTATACAGTGTTATATTCGTTTAAGACGTATACAACGTAATGATTTAACAATTCTGTACATTACTCAGTGCTCACCACAAGTGTAGTCACCATCTGTCACTGAATGTTGTTATATTATTGGCTATTGTACTTTTCTGTGCACTTATTTAATACTTTCGAAGTTTGTACCTCTTAATCCCCTATATGTGTTTCACCCATCGCCCACTACACTTCCCCTCTGGCAACTACCAGTTTGATCTCTGCATTTAAGAGTCTATTTTGTTTGATTGTTTTTGTTTTTGTTTTAGATTCTGCCTATAAGTGAAATTACATGGTATTTGTCTTTCTCTGACTTATTTCACTAAGCATAATGCCCTCTGGGTCTACCCATATTGCTGCACATGGCAAGATCTCATCTTTTTTTATGGCTGAGTAATATTCTTTTGGGTGTGTATATATATATATATATATATATATATATATATATATATATATATATATACCACGCCTTTATCCATTCATCTATTGATGGATACTTGGGTTGCTTCCATATGTTGGCTATTGTAAATAATGCTGCAATAAGCATAGGCTTATTTCTGGGTTCTCTGTTTTGTTCCATTGATTTATGTGTCTGTTTTTGTGCCAGTACCATCCTGTTTTGATTACTACACCTTTGTAATGTATCTCAAAATCTGGGATTGTGATACCTCCAGCTCTAGTCTTCTTTCTCAAGATTGCTTTGATTGCCCAGTCTTTTGTGGCTCCATACAAATTTTTATCTTATTGGTTCTAGGTCTGTGAAGAGATTGCACTGAATCTGTAGATTGGGTAATGTGGACATTTTAACAATATTAATTGTTCTAATCCCACAAGCATGGAATATCTTTCCATTTGTTTATGTCATCTTCAGTTTCTTTCATCAGCATCTTATAGTTTTGAGAGTACACGTCTTTCATTTCCTTGGTTAAGTTTATTCCTAGGTATTTTATTTTTTGATATAAGTTGGATTGTTTTCTTAATTTCTCTTGCTGATAGTTCATTATTAGTGAATATAAACAACAGATTTCTGTAGATTAATTTTGTATCCTGCAACTTTACTGAATTCATTTTATAAGTCTTTTGGTGGAGTTTCTAGGGTTTTCTATATATAGTATCATGTCATCTGTATATCCAGTTTTACTTCTTCCTTACCAATTTGAATGCCTTTTAATTCATTTTATTATCTGATTGCTGCAGCTAGGACTTCCAGTACTCTGTTGAATAAAAGTTCCAAGAGCAGGCATCCTTGTTTTATTCCTGATCTTAGAGGAAAAGCTCTGTTTTCCACCATTGAGTATGATGTTAGCTGTGGGTTTTTCATGTACGGCCTCTATTATGTTGCGGTATCTTCCCTCTGAACCTATTTCATTGAGAGTTTTTTATCATGAATGGATGTTGTACTTTGTCAAATGCTTTTTCTGCATCTATTGAGATGATCATATGACTTTTATTCTTTGTTTTGTTAATGTGGTGTATCACATTGACTGATTTGTGAATATTGAACCACCCTTGCATCCCAGGAATAAATACTACTTGATCATGGTGAATGATTTTTTAAAATGTATTGTTGGATTCAGTTTGCTATTATTTTGTTGAGGATTTTTGCATCTATGTTCATCAGAGATATTGGCCTGCAGTTCTCTCTCTCTCTCTTTTTTTTTTGTAGCATCTTTATCTGGTTTTGGTATCAAGGTAATGCTAGCCTTGTAGAATGACTTTGGAAGTTTTCTTAACTTTTATGTTTTTTTGGAATAGTTTGAAAAGAATAGATGTTTGGTAGAATTCACCTGTGAAGCCATCTTGTCCTGGACTTTTGTTTGTTCGGAGTTTTTTGATTACTGATTCAAATTCATTGCTAGTAATCAGTTTGTTCAAATTTTCTATTTCTTCCTGATTCAGTTTTGGAAGATTGTATGTTTCTAGAAATTTATTCAATTCTTACACATCCAATTTGTGGGCATATGATTCTTCATAATATTCTCTTACAATTCTTTGTATTTCTGTGGTATGGTTCTTATTTCTCATTCATTTCTGATTTTATTTATTTGAGTTCTCTCTCTTTTTCCCTAATGAGTCTGTCTAAAGGTTTATCAATTTTCTCTACCGTTTTGAAGAACCAGCTGCTGGTTTCATTGATCTGTTTTATTGCTTTTCTTAGTCTCTATTTCATTTATTTCTGCTCTAATCTTTGTTATTTCCTTCCTTCTACTAACTTTGGGCTTTGTTCTTTTTCTCACTCCTTTAGGTATAAGGTTGTTGTTTATTTGAGATTTTTTTTTTGTTTCTTGAGGTAGGTGGGCTGTATTGCTATAAACTTTCCTCTCAGGACTGCTTTTGCTGCATCCCAAAGATTTCAGACTGTTGTTTTTTCATTTTCATTTATCTCTATGTATTTTTTTTTATTTCCTTTTTGATTTCTTGGTTGATTCATTTTTTGTAGCTTTTTTTTTTAAAACCTTCCATATATTTCTGTTATTTAGATTTTTTTCTTTTAATTGATTTCCAGTTTCATACCACTGTGGTCAGAAAAGATGCTTGATATAATTTCAATCTTCTAGAATTTATTGCGACTTTTTTTCTGTCTTGACATGTGATCTATCTTGGAGAATGATGCATGTGCACTTGAAAAGAATGTATTCTGTTATTCTTGGCTGGGGTGTTCCGTATATATCTGTTAGGCCCATCTGGTCTAATGTGTCATTCTAAGCCCCTGTTTCCTTGTTGATTTTCCATCTGGATAATCTATCCATTGATGTAAGTGGGGTATTAAAGTACCCTACTATTATTGTATTACTGTCAGTTTCTCCCTTTATGTCTGTTAATAATTGTTTTATGTATTTAGGTGCTCCTCTGTTGGGTGTTTAGATATTTACAATTGTTATATTCTCTTGTTGGATTGTTCCCTTTATTATTATGTAGAGCTCCATTTTCTCTTGCCACACAATCTTTTTTTTAAAGTCTCTTTTGTGTGATAAGTATTGCTTCCTGTTTTTTATGTTTTTGTTTTTGTTTTGTTCTCATTTACATGGTATATGTTTTTCCATCCCTTTACTTTCTTTTTTTTTTTAATTATTTATTTATTTGAGAGACACAGAGCACAACCGGAGTGGGTGGGGCAGAGGGAGAGGGACAAGCAGACCCCCACCCCACCCCCGCTAATCAGGGAGCCTGATGTAGGGCTTGATCCCAGGACCCTGAAATCATGACTTGAGCCAAAATCAAGAGTCAGACCTCCTTGGGTTAGTTTTGTTAGGATTTTTGGGTGCTTCCTGGATCTGGATGTCTCTATTCTTTCACAGATTAGGGAAGTTTTCAGCTATTATTTCTTCAGAAAAGTTTTTTTGTTCCCCTTGCTCTTTCTTCTTCTGGGATCTCTATAATGTCATTGCATTTTACTTGATGATGTCACTGGGTTCCTTTAACCTATTCTCATTTTTTGTTTTTTTTTATTATTCTTTGTTCTTTTTGCTGTTCAGCTTGGTTGCTTTCCATTACTCTGACTTCCAGATTGCCAGCCTGTTTTTCTGCATCCTCCAAGCTGCTGTTGATTCCCTCTAGTGTAGATTTTATTTCTGCTATTGAGTTCTTCATCTCTGACTGGTTCCTTTTGTATTTTCTCTCTCTTTGTTGAAGGTCTCACTGAGATTCTCCACTCTTTTGTCAAGTCCATTGAGTATCTTTATGATCATTACTTTGAATTATTTATCAGGTATTGATGATCGCCATTTCATTTAGCTCTTTTGCTGTTATTTGACCTGTTCTTTCATTTGGGACATACTCCTCATTTTTTCTTACTCTCTGTTTCTGTGTATTAGGAAGGTTAGCTACATCTCCTGGTCTTGAAAGTAGTTGCCTTGTGTAGAAGAGGTCCCTGTAGCACAGTGCCCTCTGGCCACCAGAACCAGGCATTCCAGATGCGTCTCCTCTGTGGGCCACACACTTTCCACTGTTAGTGCTGAACCTTGTTTGCTTCATTACAGTCAGCTGCAATGACCCACTTTGCCTACTGTGAGTACACTGGGCAGGATTCGGTCTTGCATTGTTGAGTGGCCTTTCTGAGGTCACCATTGGCTTGTAGGTGGGTGATGTCACTAGTCAGACTAGCTGACTAGCATACTAGTCATATGCACTGAACAGCAGGACTCTCTCCCTGCACAGCCAGCTGAAAGTCTCACCTGCTGGAACTGTGGGCACACTGGTGTGTGGGGTTATCTCCCCCTCTTTCTGGGGAAGGAATCACTTTGGAGTGGCACTAGTCCCTACTGGGGCAACTTATAGGGTGTGGCAAGGGCAAGGGCTTTGGAGGGATATCTGCTAAAATGGGTGGGTTGGATAAGGAAGGACCACAGGGGAATGTGAGGACAGTGCCAACAGAATAGGTGGAGAATGTTTATACTGGTTCCCACAAATGTATGACTATCTAGGCGGGGGTAGGGAAGAGAAATGGCACCAACTGGCACTTTTATTCTTGGAGAAGTCTCCTGAAGATCTCTTCCCCTATAGGGCATGTTCTGAGATTAGTAAATGAATCTACCTTATGTAATACCACAGGCGTTTTTCAAACTGCTGTTTCTTTGCTATCTCAGCAGGGTTATTTATTATGTTGGCTCTTTAAGGGCAGGGACTCCATTTCCTCTTGCTCTCCAGCTCTCCCTGGGCTAAACCCACTGGTTTTTAAAGTACCAGTGGAATAATAGCCATCCTAACAGGTGTTGTCAAGTTCCAGATTTTAGGGGAAAAGATTTTGGTTTTTTACCATTGAGTGTGATGTGAGCTTTGGCCTTTTCATATATGGCTTTTATTGAGTTGAGGCAAGTTCCTTCTGTACTTTTTTTTTTTTGAGAGAGTATCATGAAAAGGTAGTTAATTTGTTAAATAATTTTTTTGGACTTATTTAAATGATCATGTGATTGTTTTTTGTCTTTCATTCTGTTAATGTGATGTGTCACATTGTTTGATCCATGTATGTTGACCCGTTCTTGCATCCCAGGGATAAATCTCACTTGGTTATGGTATGTGATACTTTTAATGTGCTGTTGAGTTAGGTTTGCTAATAATTTGTTGAGGATTTTATTTTTTCATTTTTTTAAAAGATTTTATTTATTTGACAGAGAGAGACAGTTAGAGAGGGAACACAAGCAGGGGGAGTGGAAGAGGGAGAAGCAGGCTTCCCACTGAGCAGGGAGCCCGAAGCAGGGCTTGATTCCAGGACCCTGGGATCATGACCTGAGCCGAAGGCTGATGCTTAAGGACTGAGCCACCCAGGCGCCCCATTTGTTGAGGATTTTTACATCCATGTTCCTCAAGTATATTGACCTGTGGTTTTCTTGTGGTGTTTTCATCTGGTGTTGATATGAGGGTGGTCGCTGGCCTATGAAATGAATTTGGAAGTGTTCCCTCTATTTTTTGGAAGAGTTTAAAAAGGATTACTATTAATTATTTTTAAATGTTTGATAGAATTCACCTATGAAGCACTCAGCTCCTGGGCTTTTTTTTTTTTTGCTGGGAGGTTCCTGATGATTGATCAGTCTCAGTATTTGTTACTGATCTGTTTCATCCTTTTTTTTTTTTTGAGAGAGAGAGAATGCACTCATGCATGTGAACAATGAAAGGGGCAGAGGGAGAGGAAGAGAGAGATTCTTAGGCAGGCTCCATGCCCAGCGCAGAGCCTAATGCAGGGCTCAATTTCATGATCCTGAGATCATGACCTGAGCCAAAATCAAGAGTTGGACACTTAACCAACTGAGCCACCCAGATGCCTTTTCTGCTTCATCTAGATTTATTCTTAGGTTTTATGTTTCTAAAAATTTATTCATTTCTTCTGAGTTGTCCAACTCTTCATCATATAATTGTTCATAATAGTTTCTTATAATATTTTTATTTCTGTGGCATCAATGGTAATGTCTCATATTTTAATTTCTGATTTTACTTATTTGAGTCTTCTCTCTTTTTTTCATACTTGGTCTAGCTAAGGGTTTGTTGATTTTGTCTTTTTAAAAACCAACTCTTAGTTTTATTTATTTTTGTATTTTTCCATCCTTTATTTTTTTTAAAGATTTTATCTATTTATTCATGAGAGACAGAAGGAGAGAGAGAGAGAGAGAGAAGCAGAGGGAGAAGCATGCTCCCAAGGAGCAGGGAGCCCGATGCGGGACTTGATCCCAGGACCCTGGGATCATGACCCGAGCCGAAGGCAGACGCTTAACCACCTGAGCCACCCAGGCACCCTCTTTATTTTCTCTATTTCTTCTCTGACCTTTATTATTTCCATCCTTCTACTAACTTTGAGTTTAGTTCTTCTTTTCCTGGTTACTTGAGGTATATAAATTTAGGTTATATGTTTGAGATCTTATCACTGTAAACTCTTAGTACCTTTCTTGTTATATCCCTTAAGCTTTGGTATGTTGTGTTTTTGTCTTCATTAGTCTCAAGATATTTTAAAATTTCCCCTTTGATCTTTGTGTTTGAGTATTGTATTTCTGTAGCTAGACTAGTTTCCTGAGCACAGAAAATGTGCCTATTTTCTTTTTCTTTCTTTCTTTTTTTTTTTTTCAGGAAGCTTTACCTGAACCTCCATGTTGCTGTCCTCTTTGCTTCCATAAAGACTTGTGTGTACATCTCTCATTGTGCTTCTATTGAAATTACTTGCAGAAATGTCTGTTCAATTAGACTGTAAGCTTATAAGGGCAGAGAGTGTGTCTTGGTCACCTTTGTACCCTGGCATAAGCACAATGGCTAGCATGGAGGGTCCACTCAGTTCATTTGTGAATTCATTCTGTCACTCAGTCAACAAATATTTATTGAGATCTTATGATGTGCCAAGCACTAGTCTAGGTTTGAGTATATAACAGAGACCAAAACTGGTAAGTTTCTGCCCTAAAGAAACTTATGTTCCAGTTGAGAGAGCGGACAATTAATGTAATAAGTAAGTCAAATAAACATTATGTTGTTAAGTAATGAAAAATAAAGGAGGGAAAAGATTAGGAAATTGAGGGGGGTGTGTTGAAATTTTGGGTAAGCAGTCTCGCAGCAAAAGTGTCGTGTAAAGACCTAAAGAAAATGAGGTAGTTAGCTCTTAGGATGTTTTTAGGGGGGAGAATAGCAAGGACAAAGGCTTCATAATGGGTGAAGCCTATATGTCTGGCATGTTTGGAGAACATCGAAGAGAACAGTGAGAGGGAGAGTAATGGGAAATTAAGTTAGACAGAAAGGTGGTTGGGGAAGATTGTGGAAGGCCTTGAAAATTCTGGTAAAGCCTTGGGCTTTTAGTCAAAATGAGATGGGAAGCCCCAGTGGGCTGCTTTGGACAGAGAAGAGATAAGCGAACTTAAATGTTTTTGGAACTAAATGGGCCAAATATGCATAGTACAAGAAGACACATAACTTGTATGCCTTTATAATCTAAATTTTTAAAGGAGTAATTTAGAAGATTCCAAACCCATAATATCGTTTTAAAAATACTGACTTAAAATCTGTGATTAAAACAAAATAAAACTTGCACCACCCAGTGGAGTTGGGGAGCACTACATTTAGGCAACCCACTTGGAAATTTTATCTTTTATCTACATTAACCAAAATAACTGGATAGTTGTCATTTCTGTGTACTTGGCAAAGATTTGGCCATGTCTACTAACATTGTTGTCAAGTTATTTTATCTTAAGTAAGAAAAAATTGAAGAGCTACAAACTTATCAAGTCCTTAGCAGCGAAGATTTGGGAAATATAGATTAAATCATTTTTGTGAATTTTGGGATGAATATACAGTAATTAATTAGGGCTGCATCTACATTTAAATAGGATTTATTTATTTGCTTAAGTTTGTTACTTTGGAATATTGAAAGGCTGACCTAGATTGTTGTAGTCTCTTAAAAAATAAAGTCTGAGAATCGTTGTACAGAACGAAGTGACTTCCTCTTTTCTTTAATAGTCTATTTTTATTAGCTCCCATTTATATGCCACTACACACAATTTGTGTAATGGGAAATCTTAAATCATTTTTCTTCCTTCCTTCCTTCCTTCCTTCCTTCCTTTAAATTTTTGAGATCTGGACAATTTTAATAGAAAAAATATTTCAGGGGAGCATGATTATTTTTAAAAAAGTAAGAACATTCTCCAAATTTTGTTAATTTCAAGAATAGCGTCACTAAATAAATACCAGGTATTAAAAGGGTTGCATAAGCAAATATGCTGTTGTCCTTGCTCTTACAAAGTTGTTTTATTTAATAGTCAAGGAGATGAAATTGTACTTTTTTTCCTATAATATAAATTGAATGTTATCTGGACTGTGATAGCATAACATTGATAAAAGGGGCATAATCAGTTGGTGATATAATCTTACCGAATTCACTTCACATGATTTGTTTGGTGACACCTGCTTGTGAGGATCAGTATTGTATTTTGGAAATACTCTTTGGAAATTGTAAACAATCAGTGATTAGGTCCAGCCTCTTCCCTAGGCTCTCCGTAGATCCAGCTTGATCTGCAGAACAGTTTCACTGCTACCAGCCCCTGCCGTTCTGCACATCAACACCATACGATTACAGGAAACAAACCACAGATATGCCAGAACATTCCTGGCTGTCTGTACATTTTGTTTCACAGACCCTACCCTGAAAACAATGAACAAACCTTGAGATTACAAATGATCTTACTAACAATTTAAGAGACTTTGAATTTTTGACTTCCTGCCTGCAGGAAGGAAATGACAGTTGGAAGTGTGGGGAACAGGTGTTACCCTGGACAGCATGATATCTTCTGCTTACTAAAATAAAAAACACTGCATCAACATTCCTACGTGGAAGTGAGTTCTAACCACAAGACTCAGTCTTTCCACCACAGACCCAGCTCCAGAAAACCCGATCTGTTTCCTACCAGGAAGTTGTTAAACCCAGCATTAAAAAGCAGAGTAAGGGGCAGAGTTCTTCGAATCAGTCTTGGATGAATCCAAAGTAAAGAATTTGGGGATGTGAAAATGCCCCCCTCCGTGTCCTTCCAGTTACTTGCATGGCGGACTCATCAGGGGACTTAGAAGGGAAAGAATCAGGATTGGCATAAACTGGTCTCAGCTGAAGGGTAGGTGATTTCAAACCCTCTCTCATCTCCTTTTGTCTTTGTCTCCAAGTTAGGGGTCTAGCATTATTTCCTCCCAGTAGCTTAACGTTGCTAGCTTGTTTTCTCTCCCTGGTGAAGGAACCTACCCTGCCTCCCAGTCTGTTACAGAAATTTTAGACAAATAGATACTTTAGAAGAGCTGAGGACTCTTAAATAATAAAAGGCTATGCCTTGGTCCAGACAAATACCAGCCAGTCCTCCCCAGCCCGCTTTGTTAATGGTTCAAATCCATTATGGAATATGCATTTTTGAGGGCATATGGATTACAGAAGGTGGGGAAAGATACTGGAACACTGGGACCTAAGTCTTTGTGAATGCTTGCGAAGAGGCATGGTCTTTTCCTAACATGCATCTTGAGATGAAGAAACTGCAATCCCCAGAGGCTTGGTTTTCTCTCTTCTCTGGAGACCGAATAGAGCCATGGCTGTGCAGGAAGGAAACCTGGGGGCTGTAATTGGACCACACAAGGAAATTAAATCTTGTAGGCTGAGAGGACAGATTGTATTGGGACAGGTAATACATGATTTCTCCTTCTGAAAGGTCAGTGTGAGAGCCAGAATTCCCTCGGAATAACAGATGAGTTAGCCATTATCAAAGCTTGGCACATTCGCCTTCCTGCCCACCACTTCTCTTACCCTTTCATCTCCATCTGTTCCTTCCACAACATCTTTCAAGGGCCTAATATGTGATAGAAGCGCTGTCCTGAGATAGATGATACAAAGATAAAGATGAAAGCAAGTGTTCTCTGCCTTCAGGGAGCTTCCAGTTTGTAGGGGACCCCGTGTGCAAACCATATAGGGAGACAAGTGCTACGGTACAAGTGTGGGTGAATCCAGAAGGATTCAGTAGGTGTTTTGACTCAAAGGAGGAAATGCTTACTTCCGTTTGGAGAAGAAGAGTAGGGAACGTTTTCAGAGGGGAGGAAACTCTTAGAGTGGTGCCTGTAGGAAGAAGGCTATGTTCTTCCCGCTCTCATGTGAGATCAGGAGAAGGCAATAAAATTCTGCCCACACTGCCCAGCCGGCAAACCGTTATTCAAGGCTCTCCCCATCTGCTTGCCTCCTGGCTATTTCAGTGCTCTTTAGTGCTGCCATCTAAGGGATAAATGGAAGTGGAATTTATTTATGTTGCTTTTGCTGAGATGTTAGGGAAAACAAACTGGTGGAGGAAAGATTTAAAAAATAGAACATTAAATTTTTATTAAGCCAGAATTGCCTTGTTTAACTGATTGTTACTAAGCTAAAATTATTTTCTAATTTTTATGCTAGTGAAATATCACAGTTATGCAAATATTAATAAATCAAAAATGAAAACCCCTTCACCCCACCTCACCCGTTCCCCAGGGTCAGCACTGTTAGTTTGATGAGTATATTTCTGGATTTTTAATTTATGCTTAAATCCACAACTATGATATTTTAAAACAAAAATGAGATTGTGCCATTCACATTGTTATACATAGCATCTGCAGCCTGCTTCTTTCTCCTACCCCTCTCCTGACTCACATGAACAGTCTTAGAACAATTTTCAAAGAAAATGTCATTATATGACACCGAGAAGGTTGCTGTAGTAATATATGGATATTGCTTTGAGTCAATAGAAAAATCAATTTGGCCAAAACTCACCTCCTGCGAGAAGCCCTCTCTGATCAACTCTACTCTAATTTCTTTTCTTCAATCCCTTTTTCTGAATCATCCAGTAGCCTTACATCTTGTTTTTGTATAATATTTGGCCTCTGCTCATAAACATATCCCTTTCTTGTACTCAAGCCCTTTTGGTTGCCAAGACCGAAGCGCCCGTTTTGTAAGCCCTTTGGTTGCCTCTCCCTGTTGATCTTTTGCAGTCTTCTCGCTCTCTGTGTTGGCTTCTTTACTCATTCTTCCGTTCCCTCACCACTTGGCTTCCATTTGTTTCTTGGTTCATTCAGCAAATAAGTACCTAGTGTCACAACATGCCAGGGGGAGTTCTAGCACATACAGTTTGGGTCATTTTAATCCTGACTCCAAATCATGGCCTTTTTTAATTCCACTTACCAAGTTCTCCCACGTTTCTTGGTTCACATTTCTAGGCTGGATGACGTGGCCCAGTTTACGGAGGGACATTCTGCGGCCCAGGGCCTATTCAACAAGATGTGGCTGGAGAGGGGCGTGGAGGACGGTGCTGGGAGAGCCCTTCACAGCCCTGACATGCCCCGCTCACTCCATCAATGTTCTCAGGTCTTACCTGTGTATTGGTGACATATACCTAACCAGAATGTAAGTCAGGAAGGACTGTATCTCTACGATGATCTGTTCACAGAAAGTGTTTATAAACAATGTGAACACAGGTGCTCTTTCCTCTACGTCAAGGTGGGCTTGTTGTGTGTAGCGGGCGAGCATCACAACCTCCCTCCTGTTCAGAGAAGGTATAGCTAGTTATCAGAGCTTTCTGTGCCATAGAGAACTGCAGGTCATATCACACGAATGCTGTCTTTGAAGGTAAAGGCAAAGAGAGATTAGGAACTGGAGGAAAATTACATGTGAAAAATATAAAGCGAGTGCCATTTTTAAATTCCCATACATGGAAATAAAAATTGAGTATTTAAAATGGAATTAAAGATCTGGGCCAGACCTTTGCTTGGAGCCAGGCAATTTTATTCAACAACTCTCTTCAAATGCCCAGGTCACAATTCCTATTAATACACAGAGTTTGTAGAAGAAATTATAATACAACATAGCACTGATGACTCAAGACAGACGGCTAGGAGGTTAGAGTCTAATTTGTATCCAGTCTCTCTTAAATAGAAAGTTTTGTCAGGGATGATGCAGAGAATCAATGACAATTATATGTTATTAGAAACAGTTGGTGACAGAACTACTGCTTGAATGGCTTTTCTACCCTGTCCTTTCCTGTTCTTGGTACTGGTCTTCCAGGTCTCTTCGTTCATTTGAGAGGACGTCTGCTAAACATCAGCAGATTGGAAATTCAAGTTCAAATGAAATAGATCGTTTGAAGAACCGGCTGACTAATTGTGTTGCAGTGGGAGGGCAGGAGGCTGTAATCCTCAGACCCGCCACCAGAATCCTAGGTGTACCGGGGAGCCAGGCAGCGCAGGGCCCCTTCTGCAAAGGGCCTGCCTGGGGAGAGAGGAACCCAGAGAAATACTGGCATGCGTCAGGCTGCCAGCAGGCACAGGGGAAGCCATCTAAAGAAGCAAGCGTGTGGAAGGGATCAGGATCAGTGCTCCCCTCATGGTTCTTGCTTCATTGGTTGCAGCAAAGTCTCTCCCTCCTGCCCAGGTTGCTCTGTGGCTTCCCCCCTGGCTTCCCCACCTCCAGGTTAACGCTGCTCCCGTCCTTCCTCTACACCAGCACTCACTACCCTTTCCAAATGATCAAGTTAAGTGGCTCTTCTGTCCAGAAAACATTGCTTTTTCACTGACTGCCTCACACACACACACACACACACACACACACACACACACACACACACACACACACCACACCACACCACCCCATCCCACCCCATCCCACACCCAAATCCTTCAAGGAATGTTTACATTCTGACCCCAGCCAATTCTAATATCCCTGTCCCTACTTCCTGCCATGTGACACCAGATTCTTATAACCACTCCAGGCTCCTGGCTTCTTTTTTTGTGTCTGGAATGTTACTGACACCCCAAAACCTGCCATCTGTCTTCCTCATCCTTATGTCTCCCTTCCCTTCCCACAGTCCAAAGAGGAAGTTCTCCTCTGTGTTACCATAGCACTTAGGTTGTACTTCTGACCTCAGTGATTTTAGTTGTTCACAGGTTTGTTTTCTCTACTGGACTTTGAGCATTTTTAGGGCAGAAATCTTTTGTCCATTCACCTTCGCACCCCAGCACCTAGCAAAGGCAAAGTGCTCATTGCAGGTGCTCAGAAGTAGTGTTTGAAGGGAGGATAATCATGGAGACGGTTGTTGTCTTTTAAATATTTGATATGCTTTTGGACTAGATATAAACAGCTCTTAATATGTCAATCCTGATAATAAGTTTCCAACACATGTTGGTTTCCTCACCAGCAAAATAAAAATGTTAATCTGGGTTACATAACAATTAATGTGCAAGAAAAATAGTTTTAGTACCAGGAAGCAATCTGGTTAGGAGGTTGGCAGTGTGAATCCAAACTCCCTTTTCAAGAACTTTGAAGAAAAACAAGGGGTAGTCTTCCACGATGAAGACCCAGGTTTTGGGTATCTCTTTTTGCCTGGATTTGCTTAGATATAGAAATTGGGGATTGGATTACAGCTCTTCTCCTTTAACTCTAAAATTATATAATTTCAATGGTTCTACTGAACAAATGTTAAATATTACATAATTTTTTTGTGTGCTCCAATTGGCAATCCAAGCTACACTGAAAGACCTGCTTTTTACCAGTGCTGCAAAGCATATTCAGAAATTCATTTGACTTTGAATAATGGGACGTGCAAACACATTAAGTGATCATTTCCACAGCTGTTCTGGTTCTTTAAGAGGCCTCGCTTGTTAAGTTGGAAGATCATTGAACCCTATGAGGGTCAATAAAAGAATAAAAAGTCACTGGTTAGTGATTTCAGGACAAGGAACTTGATCCTAGGTCAGTATTGGTGTCCGTATGCTGCTCACAACCAAAGGGGAAGTGTTGATCCTCAGCAGCTTGCCCTTCCTCAGGATGGCTTCTGGAAGACTAATCAAGCTCCTGGTTTTTGAACTTCTTGAGTTTACTGCTTTCTCCATTCCCACACTCGTGATTGTGGAACAGTTTGCCACTGCCTATCAAAGCAGAGCAGGCAACCCTGAGAAAACGCATTACTGGCTGATTGTTTCCTGTTCGATCGCCTATGTGGCTTCAGTAACTCTACTGATTTGGGTTCCCATAAAAGTTATCTTATACAAGAAGCATCACCTTTACAAAAAAATTAAAGGATGGTAAGTAAAAGGGTTCTAAAGCAGGGGAGCTCTGTGATGCTTTCAAAGATACTTTCTCAGGTACTATGGGTAAGGATGTCAGCATAGCACAAATGTACATAATGTATGCACATTATGATTAGTGAGAAGTAATTAGCACCATTTCTATAAATGTGTTGATATTATGGTATCTTCCTTTAAAAAAAAATAGGGGCATTTTTCCTGACTGATAGCAACACATTACATGTGTTCATAAGCTTGCAGTTAGCATGAGTCTATGATATCCTGAGTACTAAATGTTGGACCTAATTCCTCTATACACTGAACTGCATAAAGTTATCACAGTTAATTTATAGAAATCATAATTGTAAGATTATAACATAGAATTTTACTTTTGTGTGAAACAAAGTAATGTCTATTCTGAAATGTTTATATTGCATTGTTTGGCAGGTCTAAAGCATCCTTTGACCCTTAACCAACTGAGATTTTTAAGCAACAAGTCTCTTTACTTAAATTTAAAAAAATAATACTTTACTATGTTAGTAAATTCTTTTTCCCTGGTGTGTGTGTATGGGGGGGACGGGAACTGCTTCAGTAATAATATAAAAATATTTTAAATAAATTAAGATTTAATGTTGGTTCAGCAGTAATTTGATGACCATATCACCTGTATGGATTAAGTACAAATAATCTCTGGTACTAATACATTTTTCCTGTTAGAGCTTCAGATCTGATTTTTACTCATCTGAGATTTCTTTGTTTTCTTTGCTTCATTAAACCTTCTTTCATACTGATCTTTATTTATTTATTTTAAAGATTTTATTTATTCATATGACAGAGAGAGGGAGAGAACAGCATGGGGAGGGGCAGAGGGAGAGGGAGAAGCAGGCTCCTGCTGAGCAGGGAGCTTGATTTAGGTCTCCATCCCAAGACCCTGGGATCATGACCTGAGCCAAAGGCAGACCCTTAACCGACTGAGCCACCCAGGCATCCGTCATACTGATCTTTTATTTTAAAGTCAAAAAAAATCAACACATTTGAAAAGCAAGCAGCTGGGAATTTTAACAAGGGCAGAAATGTAAAAATCATAGAGACGGCAGTCTAGTTGTATCGGGAGGGTGCAGAAGGGGAGAACTGAAGTGTGGACTTCACAGGTGTTCTCTGGGTGCCAATTCTAGATGTGGCTTCACGAAACTTGTCAGGGGACTTTCAGTTCCCTGAGGGCAAATATACTGAAAGGTTTCTGGAAATAAACCATTTGGTTGACACTGCATTTATGAATGGGGTTTAGGGATTTTCCAAACCTTGACCCAAAGTCTCAGGATTACCTATGGAGCAGGTTTGGAGCTGAGCTGGGCCCTTCACTCCTCACACCACCTAGGAGTTACTTTGGTGGTTCAGGACTCCTGGCTGGGCTGGGAGTTTTGAGGGAAGGATGGAATATCCAAATAACTGTAGAAACCATTGGTTTACTCCAGCCCAGAAAGGCACTCCTTATATATATATATATATATCTCAAATATATATATATATATATCTCAAATATATATATATATCTCAAATATATATATATATATATATATATATATATATTTTTTTTTTTTTTTTACATTGACTCAAATCCCTGGGACTCTAGGTTCTGAATATCATTCAGGCAGCAAAACTTCCATATGAATTATCATCATTATCATTAAGTTATAACTGCTTCTTTACCGATCATGTATGTCCTGAGAGATTTACATGTGAATTTCATTTCCTTCTATACTACCTTGTAAAGTAGGTATTTTCCTGAGTTCATCATTATTATTCCCAAGAGGAAATTTATGATTAGAGAAGTTATGCAACTTCCCTGGTCATTTAACTAGTGAGCGAGAGGACCAGACTTTGGACCTCCGTCCATCTGACTCCATAATCAGTACTTCTAACCACTCTCCTAATCTGTGTCTTTGAATGACAAGATCCTAATCTGCTGGGGTAAATTGAGGGTAAGGAAGAGAGTAGTCTTTCCTTTCTATTCCCCAGTACACATTTTGTTTTACAAATCTGGTCCACATCTTCCCCTTGTGCTAATGAGTCTTGGTCTGTGTCACAGTTGTATGTTCCAGTGAATTCTTTGGGGAAATACTCTTCTGGTCTTTCATTTTCTTTGTAGGTGTGACTGGCCACAGGTGTTCTAAATAATATACAATAGGTTATTTAGTTTTAGTGCAACTGTGAAACTGTTTCCTCATGGCCTTCTTCATGAGCACTGTCATATTGCTATCTCTTAACTGGCATAGAAGAGAAGAGTTACCTAGCACTATTCTTGAAACTTTACGCATTCTGTACTATTAAAATTAAGCTTTATGACAGCCTGGCAAGCTATGTGCTAGTGTTCTCATTTTAGAGATAAAGAAATAGAAACTCTTACAAGTGATCAACTTTGTCAGGTAATAAATTCATAAGTGGTGGAGCTGGGATTTTAAGCCCAGATTGGTCTGAATCTGTGCTCTTTCCTTTATCTTGTGTAACTTTTCCTTTATTTTTTTTCTGTCTTTGAATGCCAAGTGTATTTCAAGATCAACATAACTCGTTTGGTGTCATTAAGATATATTCCCTCCAAAGATGTATATTTGGATATTCTATATGATTCTCCACATTGTGTATATGGATATTTTAATATATGTGGTAAGGCAGAGTGTTTATCTTAATTGCTAGCTGAAGATGATGCAAAAACAATTGGTATTATAGAAGGTAGGGATTGAAATAATGATTTTTAAAGAATGCTTAAATAGTTGTTTACACAAAATCTTAAAGATCCTAAGCATTCACAGATAGATTGTTTTGAGCCTATTTGAGGACATCCCTGTAAGTTCATGATGGCATTATTAGCCCCATGAAGCTGGTATGCAGGAGAGAATGAGTCATACAGCTAGTAAAGAGTGTGCCCTGGCCATACAGCTGAGAGGTACAGACCTAAGTTCAAATCTCAGCTTTGACATTGACTGTGAGGATTTGTGTGTTATTTAAGTTCTTTGAATCAATTTTCTCATGAGCGTAACAGGGACAACCATATCTTTTTCATTTGAGTGCTATTTTAAGAAACTGAATAAAATTATGCATATAATATTCTAAGCGTAATGCCTGGCACATAGTAAGGATTCAGTGAATATTATTATTATTACCTCAGGCTGAATTTAGTATTTCCATTTAAAACACGATCTTGTTTAGGGCCGCCTGGGTGGCTTGGGTAAGTGTCCAACTCTTGATTTTGGCTCAGATCGTGATCTCAGTGTTGTGAGACTGAGCCCCATGTGGAGCCTGCATATGATTCTCTGAGCTCAGTGTGGAGCCTGCTTAAGATTCTCTCTCTCTCTCCTTCTGCTCCTCCCCACGCTGTGAACTTTCTCTAATTAAAAAAAAAAAACCAAATAAATAAATAAATAAAACATGATCTTGTTTAATCCTCAGAATGACTCTGAGAAGTGATGATGAAGAAAATTATATGCTATAAGTGATATTCTTTGAATTTGGAAAATCTTATGGGTCTCTTTTATCCTTTGAGAAAAATGAATGCCAATATAGTGATGTCATGAATATCTCATAAAGTATTTGGCACTTATACAGTGCTTCTATCTTTTATTTTTTCACTTGACATGCACACCAGTGTTGTGAAGTTGACCAAGTGGATATAATTCCTATTTTGTAAGGGAGGAAACAATGCCAGAGATCTTAAGACATGCACACTAAATCAACAGTAGAGTTTGAACTTTAATCCAGTGCTCTTTCCTTTACTCTTGTGAAACACTTCCTCATTCTCTTTAGAATGATTGTTCCTTTTTAGAGATGCCTGTCATAATCCATAATAGACTAGGGAGATGGTTTGAGGAATGAGGAAGAGCTATTTATATACACACCAAATTGTATATCCCAGTAAATAAGAGAAATTCTTTCCTGGGATATCAGTGAATGGGTGAAACCATTGAGCTACAAAGCTAGTCTGCAACTGGAGCCTATCTCAATGAAGAGAGTACCTGGGGATAGGATAATAATAGAGGATTTGTGGGGATTCCCAGAATGCCTTGGGACCCAGGGCTGCATTTCAGGAATTCTCTCGTCTTTCAGAGTACCATTACCTTAGATCATGACATGTCATGAATTCCAGGCAGTGCCATGTTTGAAACATGCCAACATTTTGGACTGCATTTTACTTGCTTAAGTCCTTAGCCTATTAGACATGATTTGCTGTTGATTTGTTTAAGATAGTCGTAGTAATAGTAGTTGTAGTCGTACTAAAATAAGAGAAGTACTTATTGAAAGCTGTTCAATAGTAGCACTATGTACCAAACATCGTGGTAAACACATTGCCTATATTATTTTAGTTAATTCTCTGACCTTTATTTATTTATTTTTTTTAAGATTTATTTATTTGACAGAGAGAGACACAGCGAGAGAGGGAACACAAGCAGGGGAAGTGGGAGAGGGAGAAGCAGGCTTCCCACCGAACAGGGAGCCCGATGCGGGGCTCAATCCCAGGACCCTGGGACCATGACCTGAGCTGAAGGCAGACGCTTAATGACTGAGCCACCCAGGTGCCCCAATTCTCTGACCTTTATATGTAAGAACACTTACAGTGTTCATCTTACAAATGAGGAAATTGGGGCACAGAAATTACAAGACCACATAGCCAGTGTGCTATGGAGCCATCACTGACGACGGGGTGGTCTGTCTCCAGAGCCTGGTCTCTTGAGCACCTTACTATTCCACAGAGGCACACACAAGACTTCATGTGCACAGTGGTAATAATGCCTGGGCACTGGGGACAGGCTGGATAAACTGAAGGAAGGTAGAGCTTGCTCTTTTCAGACCTGGGAAGGTCATCATTAAGTTACCATGAACTAAACACTGGTGCTTAAGTTACTTCTTCCCAGAGCACTCCTCTTTCTTTCAGTGGATCTGTCCATCTTCATGTGCAAGAATTTTGTGATATTTGACTATAGGTTTTTTCTTCCTTGTCCAGTAAATCAGGAATAGTCATCACTCTTGCATCACCTCTTTGTTCTCCATGACTGTTAACCTCACCCCGGTTAGGCACTAATTTCCAGGGCCATTATACATGGACATGGTTCTCCAAATTCTCCTGTGTTCAAATCCAGTATCGGATCATTTATCCTGGTTGTTTTGCTCAAGGAAGCATGAAGAACATTTTATTAACTAATGCTGGGGCTCTGATAAACTTCACCAGCTGGTGTCCTTGTCTTTTGTTTCTTCTCCCCACCACTCCCATTCCTTTACAGTCTTTGTTGACAGAATAATAATTTCTTGAAAAATGTTCTCTGCACATCAGTACTGCCCCTTAAAAATCTAATCTCCCTCTTGCTTGTACAATGGTATTGACATTATACCACAGAATCCTAAAGCTAGAAGGCACCTTAGAGTTCTTCTCCTATGCTATTTCTCACAATACAGATAGACAATGGACCTCTAATTTTAAGGGGAATGCACTAGTTTTTGTGTCTCTAATTCTGAGAATAGTCTTCCTTGTTTCTGTATGTGAAAATAAAATCTGCCATCTTGAAAGTTCCTCCCCATGAAAGTTCCTCCGCATCTTCTCCAGACTTCATGTCCTCTTCCCTCCCTTTATATGCCAGTGAATTTGGCCATGGCCAGGAGCTCTATCCAATTCTCTAGACTCCCCCCCTTCCTTTTAAGTAGGCTCCATATCTAGCATGGAGCCCAGTGTGGGGCTTAAACTGACAACCCTGAGATCAAGACCTGAGCTGAGGTCAAGAGTTGGATGCTTAACCAACTGAGCCACCCGGGTGCCTCCCCACTTCCACTTTTTATTGCTTTGCAAGTGTTCTCATTGGCTCAAAATATAAACTGCCACTTATATGATGGTGGTTCCCAAAACTGTGTCTCTGTGGGTGACTTTCCTCTGAGTGACATCAGCGACCTCAGAGGAAAGTGTGTATATTAAAGTTTTTCAAATATTAAAAGTAGTTACATCACTCTGCCATCTCAAGCGCTTCTCATGGCAGTCTGCTAAGTCTTCTATGGTGGGCAGGTTTCATCAGGTATTCTTGTTCTGTAATTTCTGGACCTTTTACCCTTTTGAATATTTACTTGGGATGATGGCTGAGTTGTTAATGTTCAGGTGATCTCATTGATACTCTCACGTCCTATGGATACAGCTGTCAACTTCAGCTGTTGATGTGATGTATTGACTTCAACTACAGCTGTGTCACTTTCATCACTGAGGGTGTGACTTCTCGAAAAACTTGCTGTCATTGCAGTTACCTCATCTTGTGCTTAGGCAACTTCCATGAGCCTGTAAGTGCCATAAAGTCAGAGTGTGTCTTACGTGGCCTTCCATCCCAGGAACAGAGTGTAGTTCACACATTTAACAACAGTTTAGATGAATGGGTAAATGGATGAATGCAGAGCTTGGCTTATAGTATGAGCTCACTGGGGTTAGTGTCAAGTAGGAGGGTTATTATTTTTTGTTGGAAAGTTAATGGCAGATTGTGGGGAGTCTTGAAAGACAAGGAAGGGAACTTGGACTTGAAGAGCTAGGTGATAGAGAATGTGTATATGAGTTTCTGAGCATAGAGTGGTTTCCCACATTATCTGACTGTTCCACTCACTGACTGGCCCTGTGAAAATCTCAGGGCCAGAATTCTTGCTGCACAAATATGAATCATTAACTCATCATGGCTGAGCTCAGTCAGGTCTTTCTTCGTAGGCCTACTCCTGGGGGAGTCCTTCTTTCTAATTTACTCCAGATGCCCACAGAGCTCTCCTGGGAGTGCCCTGACTCATCCTTCCATCTGGAACTTACATCATGTGCACAAGTCCTTCTCCTCAGCAGTTCTGTACTCTGGTTACAGCCTTACACTTGTCTTAGCATGAGTACACCTTCAAAGATGTGTCCGTGGGATTTCCAACATAAATTTCATTGTGTGAATTTCCTAGGATTGCTGTTACCAAGTACCACAAACTTGGGAGCTTAAACAATAGAAATTTACTGTCCCCTAATTCTGGAGGCTAAAAATCTAAGGTCATGGTGTTGGTTGGTTCCTTCTGAGGGCTGTGAGAGAGATTCTGTTCCAGGCCTCCCTTCCAGCTTCTGGTGGTTTGCTGGTACTTTTCAGCTTTCCTTAGCATATTGATGCATCACCCTGATCTCTTCATCATCACATGGTGTTCTCCCCGTGTCTCCTCACATAGTCTTCCCTCTGTGTATGTCTGTCTCCAAATTTTCCCTTTTTATAAGGACACCAGTCACGTTGGATTAGGGCCCACCCTGTTGACCTCATTTTAACTTATTACCTCTGGAAAGACACTCTTTCCAATACAGTCACGTTCTGAGGTCCTGGGGGTTGGGACTTCAACATGTCTCTTTTGGGGGAACATACTTCAACCCATAACAGTCTGCCCTCCAGCCCTCACCAAAATTCATGTTCTTCTCACATGCAAAGTAGATTCACTGAAACCTAACAGGGCAAATTTCACTAAATTTTAAGGCTTGAAAATAATCCTCTGTGGCTGGACACTGTGTCCTCTGGACCCATCAGATGCTGGGGGCTCCATCCTTTTCCTGGCCTCCAGGTCTGAGGAGGAAACCTCTGGGCCCACGGTGGCAGTGGCAGCCTCTCAGGCCTCTAAAGCACTGTCAGAGTCATTCTTCCCTTTTCTTGAAGGATAATACATGTTCACAGCCAAATAGCTCTAGCAGCCTACTTCCTGCCTCTTGAATCCCAGAAGGCTAATAGCTTTCCTTCCTTTTGTCCCATCTCTGTCCCCTTTTTGTCCAAGCTGACTGTCAGTGGCAGTATTTCTGTTGAGATAGCTGATTGGATTCACAGGCCACACCCTTAGTATCCTCTCTAGAACATGCTCTCTCATTTTTTTAGAGAATTTATTAGGGAGAAAGACAGCATGAATGGGGTGGGGGGGCAGAGGGAGAGGGAGAAGCAGACTCCCCACTGTGCAGGGATCCCGACGTGGGGCTCGATCCCAGGACCCTGGGATCATGACCTGAGCCGGAGGCAGATGCTTAACCGACTGAGCCACCCAGACACCCCTCTCATTTTTTACAATATGGATAGACTGAAATTTCCAAATATTCAAGTTCCGGTTCCCTTTTGCTTAACAATTCCTTCTTCAATTTCTCTCTCTCCTCTTGAATTTTGCTCTAAGCAGCAAGGAGAAACCAGGCAGTGCCTTCAGTGCTTTGCTTAGAAATCTCAGCTAAGTATCGGAGTTCATCAACTGTTAAGTTCCACTCTCTACCCAGCAGAACACAGTTCCGCCAAGTGTTCTGCCACTTTATAGAAAGGATCACCTTTCCTCCAGTTTCCGATAACATGGTCCTGAGTACTGCCTGAGACTTCACCAGAAACACCTTTAACATTTGTATTTGTAGCATTTCTGTTCATGACAATGTGCGTACTGTCTAAGGTTGATAGAGGCTTTCTCTGCAGCCCTCCTCTTTCCTTCCTGAGCTTCCACCAGAATCTTCTGTAACACCCATATTTTTCTAACAGTTTAGCCTTTTCCTATCACCAGTCTTCAGACTCTTCCAGATAACCCATTTTCCCCTTCCAAGCTGCTTCCACATTTTTAGGTATTTGTTATAGCAGTACCCCACTTCCTTACAGCAAAATCTGCATTTGTTTTGTAGGGTGGCCATAACAAAGAACTTCTAAGTGGGTTTCTTAACAACGGACATGTATTGTCTGCCCGTTCTGGAGGCTAGAAGTCTTGAGATCATTGTGTTGGTTGGTTCCTTCTGAGGGCTGGTTGTTCGCTGGCACTCCGGCATACCTGGCCTTAGAGATGCATCACCTGCTTGATCTCTGCCTTCATTATCATGTGGTATCTCCCTATGTTGCTTCACATAATCTTTCATCTGTACATTCTCCAAAATTTCCCACTTTATAAGAGCACCAGTCACATTGGATTAGGGGCCACCTAATGACCTCATTTTAACTTACTACCTCTAGAAAAACCCTATTGCCAAATGAGATTACATTGTAAGGTACCAGGAGTTGGAACGTCAACATATCTTTGGCGGGAGGAGGAGGAGAACAGAATTTAACCCACAACACTTATTAATAAATTATAAACATATGTTAGCAGGAAGTCAAGATTTTAAATACAAATTATCATTATTTCTGGTTACATAAAACACAGAACTTGGATTAGAAACAGGTTACATCTTTATTTTCACTAACCTCTAATTGAAAGCTAGCATTTCTTTCCATTTTGAATGTTGGTAACAAACCACAGTAGTATTACCAGAACCTGTAATTTCATTACATAGGTCTTTTCGTATCACATTGCAGGTATTTCCTATTATGGTTTATGAATGATTTCAGTTTCCACTAGATCTTGAGTACTCCACAGGAAATAAGAAGAGAATGTGTTCATAGATAGGGACATATATTACTATATCAAAATTTTAAAAGAATTTGGATAACTGTATTTCAACATAATTGCTTTGTTTTGTTTTTAAAAATTATGTTTTAAGAAGGGCCCATAGGATTTACCAGATTCTCAGAAGTTTCACTGCTACAAAAATGGTTCAAAAATATTGTGCTAGCCAATGGAGATAATGTCGTGAAACCACTGAGATAAGTTTCCTGCTTCCATGGAACTTAGTTTGGGGGATTGACAAAGAATGTGGAAAATGGTAAACAGGAAATAATCAACAGAATTTCAGATAGTCATAGGGCTGTAAATTTATATAATTTGGATGACAGTGGGTGTCAGACATGGAAGATCTGGGAGTAAAAGGAGTAGCCAGTCTACAACTTGAAGGTGGGGCGAGCTTGCTGTGATCATGAAATAACTTAGAAGGCCATTACAGCTGGAGTTAGGGGGTTTTTGGGAGAGAGGAAGGTCATTCTAAATGATAATGAGTAGGAGAAAGAAGAGAAACCACATCATATAGAACATGTAGACTAGAGTAATAGGTTCCAGTTTTATTCTAATTACATTACTCATGCATCAGAGATTTTTAAAAATTATGTAAAATGCACAAATGTGTGTGTTTTTTGAAAAATACATATAACATAAAATTGACCATCTTAACAACCATTTTTAAACGTACAGATCAGTGACATTAAGTCCATTCACACTGTTGTGTGGTCACCAACCATCCATCCACAGAACTCTTTTCATCTTGCAAAACTGAAACTTTGTCTTCACCAAACACTCACTCTCCATTCACCCCGCCCACTGCCGCATCATTGGAGATTTTTGAGCAGGGCAGTGATAAGATGTGTTTTACATTTTAAAAATATAACGATTTGCTCTATGGAGAAAACATTGTTGGCAAGAATAGAAGCACTAACAGGAAATCGGTTAGGAAGTCAAATGAGAGATAATAGCGGATGAGCTACAGTGTTAGGAAGGGATGGATTGGAAATGTGTTTTCAGTAAATCTACTTGCAGTAAACCAGACAGCATTTGATGATAATCAGAACAGGTATGGAGAAGGATGTGGAGTCTTTTTCAGGCATGTTGAATCTGGATTGCCTATGAGACACCCAAGTGGAGGTAACAAATAGAATTGGGCATAGAAGCCCAGAGCTCAGGAATATTTATATATATACATATATATATATATATAATATTGATTTTGATTTTTCAGAAAAGACATTTAGAGATCATATACCAAGAATGACTTCAAGTGAAAACATTTGGATATTTCTTACTTGAACCAAAAAAATCATATATATATATATATACACACACATATAATTTATATATTACATATCATATTATATTTTGTATAATTTATACATCAATATATATTTTATATATAATTTATATAAATATGTTATTTATATAACATATAAATAATATATATATAATATTTGGAAGTCATGGATAAGTGGGTGGTATTTAAAACCATGGGATTGGCTTAGATAATTGAGGGAGAAAATATAGATAAAGAACAGCAGTGGGAGTAATCCCTGGGGCACTTCTGTCTATTTTTGAGCACAAGTTGAGAAGAAGAGGGCTCCATGAAGTCTCTAGCTAGTCTTAGAGAACCAGGTGCTGCAGGAACCTAGATCTGGGCTCAGAAAAGGAGGCAAAGCTACCCCTTAAAAGCCCCATTGTACTTCTGGTTTTAGCAGGTCATATTGGGTCTGGCTGGGAGAGGCGTCTATCCCGCCCTCTAATTTATGTCTATACCTAGAAGGCTGGGATCAATGGAAGCATGGTAGTACCAAGGAGAAATCCTTAGTTACTTGAAAGAGTTCAACACTTTTTGTACTTAGAAACACATTATCATATAAATGTAATTAGTAAAATGTGTAATTAGTGAAATGTATATTTAAGGAAAGAGGAGGTAAGTATTTCATTATACAAAAGCTTTGGGTATATTTTGTCTTCCCATAAATTAATGATGCTAAGTGTATATTTTAATTCTTTCTGTCATATTTTATGTATTATATATATATTATATAACAATAACTATTTGATTAATTGATCATGTAAGGTTTAAGAAGTGGTCCAAAAAACAAATGTGAAAAATTATGTGATTTTATATATCATATATATGTATATATACATATATATGTGATTTTATATATATGTGATATACATAAAATTTTATATTTTTGTGTATATAATATATATGTGTGATATATGTGATTTTATATATGTGTATATATATGATATATAAAATCACACATTTCATTTTATATATATTTATATATATAATTTTTTGGTTCAAGTAAGAAATATCCAAATGTTTTCACTTGAAGTCACTCTTGGTATACAATCTCTAAATGGTATACAATCTCTAAATTGATTTTTTGCAAAATCAATTTTAGACATAGGATATAATATAACTTAAGAAAGTCCTGTGGTTTTTTTTTCAGTTGGTCACTGGAGCCAGAACTCTTGGGCAGGATTCCAAATAATAATGAAAATGTTGAATGTCACTTGTCTTGTCTTGCACAGAAATTCTCTTAGAAGTCCATGGTTTGCTAGTTATTTGGAAATCTATCACCTCTTTGTTCTAGAAAATATTCCGGTTTTTTTGTGTGTTGCCCTTTGCCATACTCAAACATTTGGGAAATGGAAATAAGGAAGCAGTAGTTTCTTAGAAAAACTATAGATGAATGGAACAGGAACTGCAAAATTAGCAAAATGTAACAGGAACTGTTGATCTGGTACATTATTGCTTTTGCTTATTTTTTTATCCTTTGCTAGGAGACCTGTTATGATGATGTGTGTTATACTCACCACACTTCCCAGCTTCAGCTTTTCTATCGCAGTGACCGAGGTATGGAATTTTTATTTCTTTTGATGCAAGATTTTGAGATTTTAAAATTTCCTCTGTTACTGGAATTTGATAGAACAGTGTGCCCGAAAATTTTCTTAAATTTATTTTATCCAGTCTTTTTCCAAGTTATAATGTATATATTTAAAGTACTAAGATCATTGTTACCTCTGCAATTGTGAAGGAAGTTCTATCAGCCAATTAAAAAAAAATACCTTCTGTGTTTGTGTGTGAGAGACAGGAATGTTAATTTCAAAATAATAAAAAAAACAAGGAATTTGAAAGTAGACCCACATTTGTTTCTTTTAACTAGATGTCTTTTGAGTGTCCTCAGTCCTGAACAATATCCAAAGGGACAACCACTCATTCTAAGACCTTTGATAATATATCCATTGGCAAAGCATTTGCACATGATATTTATTTGAAAATAAACTTGACTTTATGTTTTGACTTAATGAAGCTTCAGAAGGACTCTGATAGATGGGCATCTACAGGACAGGAATATTATAGGCAGAACTTTGAGGTTGTGAGAATTTTATTGTCTAAAAAAGGTTCAAAGAAGAATGCCCTATTAATCTTATTAATTTGCATGATGCTGTGAAAGATAATTTTCACTTCCCCAGAGTGAGTGACCTAAATTATTTTATATTTCATAGATGAAATATGTTGAATAGATACTTATTAAGTGCATATTACATGCCAGGCACTGTGTTAGGTACTAGGATAAAACACTCAGGAAATTTGATGGAGTCTCTGGCTTTCAGTAATTATTTATCAACAGTAGAGAGAAAAATAAACAGGCAATCAGAATAGTTATGTTAGGCTTAGTGAAAGAAGTGAGTACTGGGTAGTGTATGATATCATTAGAAATACATGGTTATTGGAACATGTCCTAGATGCTACATTAGGACAATATATGAATGTGTTAGAATAACCCCAGAAGGCTCCACAGATGTACTTTCCATCAAACAACAATATGTGAATACTTTTATCTAGATTCATCTTTTACTCTTCCCTCCTCCCCAAAGACTTTGTAAAGCACTTAGGAGGTCCCCAAGACCTTTAAAAATTCAGTTTACAACCTGTTAAGGAACCCTATTATCATAAAGTGATGGTGTATTTGTAGTTTGATTGACCTTTTGGGGGCAAAAAGAACCTTTTTGGTTCTTTTCTATTATGTCCTTATCCACGGTTGCACATTTTTTCCTTCTTTCATTGAATTTTTCACTCAAGTATAACACACTAACAGAAATGTGTACAAAACACAAGATACACAATATTAATGAAATAGCACAGAGCAAAACCCTGTGTAAACATTACTGAGGTCAAAAAATAACTTTGCCAGCTCCCTAAAATCCACCCCCATGTTTTTTTGCAATGACAACATTTCCCTCCTCCTCAAAGGTAACTTCTGTCTTAACTTCTAATGCCATAGATTGGTTTGTCTGGTTTTGAATCTTTCATAAAAGGAAATACAATTATATATATATAATCTATCTATCCATCTTCTATTTATCTACCTAATCTATATCTGGCTTCTTTTATTCAAAAGTGTGATTCATTCAGGTTTTTGTGTACAACTGTACTCCATTCATTTTCCTTCTGTAGAGTATTTCATATTATGAATATATTACAGTTTACATTTCTGCTTTTGATGCCCACCTTCAGTTGTGTCTGGTTTTGGTTATTACAAATAATGCTGCTGTGAACATCTTTGAATGTGTCTATTGATGCACATAGGCAAGAATTTCAGTTGGTTAAGTGTGCAGGAGTATAATCGAGGGGTCATAAGATATTCAAATGTTCAACTGTAGCAGAAGATGCCAGTTTTCCAAAGAGATTCTACTAATTTAGACTTCACACTGGCAGAGAATGAGCATACCTATTGCTCCACATCCTCGCTAGCCTTACCTTGTAAGTCTTTTAGCCATTCCGATGGGTATATTCTTGAATCTCATTGTAGTTTCACATTGCATTTCACCAATAATTAATGAAATTTGGTGTTTTCTCATCTTGCCAATTTTTTCCTATTGTGTTATTTATCTTTTTGGAATTGATTCAGAAATTATTTATATATTCAGATTTCAAGCCCTCTGTTGATTATATGTATTGCAAATATATTCACACTTTGTGACTTAATACTTTTCATGCCATTTTTGGATGAAGAGTTCTTAATTTAGAAACAGTGCAGTTTATCAGTTTCTTTTTTTCATGGATAATAATTTTGGTAACTTGAAAAGATTTTGTCATACTGTGAATCTGAACTTCAAAGACCTGTAGATATCCTCCTGTATTATATTTTGGAGCCTGTATTATTTTACATCCTCTTCTAGATTCACAATCCATTTGAAACTAATTTTTGTATATGTTGTGCAGTGGGGAGTCTGTTTTCCCCCCCAATTAATGTCTAATGGACGGAGCACTATTTATTAAAAAGTCTGTCTTTCCACATTTCTCTGTGGTGCTACTTTTGTTATAAATCAGGCGTGTATATATACGCATCTATTTCAAGCCTTGTTTTGTCCACTGCCTACTTTTATATACCTTTGCCAACATCACATTGATTTAATTCTTCTAGCTGTATAATAGCTCTTTATATCCAAAAGAGTAAATCTTTATATCTTTTTCATCTAAATGTCTTGCCCTTTGTATTTCTATATGGGTTTTAGAGTCCACTTGTCATTTTCCACAAAAACTTTGAATTTTGATAGAGGTTGCATTGAATGGTATCATTTTTTAAAATTGCATTTTCCCTTTATTGGTATTTAGAAATAATTTAGTTTGGGGAGATTTTCCCTATGTACAATTATGCAGTCTATGGAAATATATATATATGTGGAATAATAAATATATATATATATAAACAGTGTTTCTTTCTTTCTCTTCCTTCATTATACCGGCTAGGACCTCTAGTACGATGTTGAATAGAATTGGTCATGGTGGCAGCTTTGTCTTCTTCCTGATCTCATAGTAAAAACTCAACATATCACTACTAATATGATGCTTGCCATAGGTTTTTTTGTAGATACCTTAATCAGCTGAAGGAAGTATCCCAAAACCTGCCTGGGTTTACCAGGGCTCTCCCTTCTTGGAAAACCCTGAACTCCATCCAATATCTGTCCCCCTCATTCTCTGACCTAAGGACTCCCAAAGGCTCTGCTTAGCAGTAGAGTTGGAAGACATTGCACATCCCACCATTACCAGGAGCCTGCCATTATATTTTTGCGTGTATTTACCAAGCTCTATCTTGAACTGAAAGCTCTTCCACGGATAGGAATCTTTGTTACATCTTTACAAATTGTTCAAAAGCTTATGGGGTTGAACACCTGAAAAGCTGGCAATCAAGCTTCTAGTCTTTTAGCAAATGTCTTTATAATTAATTTAGTGCTATTTTCAGACTCTTAAAAGAATTTTAAACAAAGAAAGCACAAAAATGTAATCCTTCTAAATGGTTTTCTGAAAACAGATTCAAAAATATATTAATGATTCTGCGGATATCTTACCTGAGAAGTTACCTGACCTGCCAGTTTCTCTGGTTCTGACTTCCTTGATTGTGGTTGATATTATTGAAAAACTCAGGATATATCCTCTGAGAGGGCGGCTAAAGAGTAAGTATTCTTTTAAATATAAATATTTTTAGAAGTTTGACAGATTGTTCACCTTTCTGTCACCCTGTTACCTGTTGACATGTTTAATGATACCTTTTCGGACAGCTAACATTATAGTTAGAAGATCAGAAATGAAGATATCTAAATATAGTTATTTTAAAACCTACTTTGGTGGGCAATTATTCTTATTTGTATTTTGGTAGTACTGATAAATGAATAAACTTACCAAATATTTAATACCAAAAACTTTAATGTTTACTCTAACAAGAAAATTATCTAAGTAAATTATTATAGATTTATATTTTTTAGGAACTCTTTTAAAACCTTAAGTTTAGATAAATAGTTTAGGTTTAGATACCTTTGATACAGAAATTAATGTGACTGCTGCAGTTATGTCTTAGAGAATTATGTGTTTTTAATTGTGGATTGTCAAAAAGCTAACAATCACACTAACAAAACCAAGACATGCCACAAATATTCTTCCAAAGGGATCATTCAAAACTAAATTTGGGTTGGCCTTAAAAAAAAAAAAAAAGGAAAAAGGTATTATGCTAATTGAATATTATGTTTGGTCTTAAATTTTCTCAACTGTCACTTAATTTCATGTGAAATTATCTGTGTTTAATTTATAGTAAGTGTACACGATAGTTCTTGTATGACTAAGATTTTATATTTGAAATGGGTAAGTTTTGTCTACTCACTTCCTGGTGGAGTGGAGGGGTTAGATTGAGTGAGTCACTGGGGAATGCTTTACAGTAATAGGGATGACTACTACAGCCAGGAAGGAGAAGACTAGAGAATCATGTGTGGATCATGAGCCACCAGCCTTCCAGTCACTCTTACTCCACAAATTTGAAAAATAAAACTGAGTCGGGAGGCCGCCGGGAAATCTGAGACTCTGAGTTTCAAGTTTTGCACTCTGTCCTCAGGTAGGAAATGATGGTTGTTATGTTTCACATAACCCAGGGTATGAGGTAGGTGAGATGGTAGCTGGTGGCCATCTTTTGAGGACAGGGTATCCTCAAGTTACATCTGCCCTCCAGAGCCAAGTGTATTTGTCTCAGACTGCGGAGATTTGGGGATTGTCACATCCTTTGCTCCTTCTCTAGACTCTTCCTCGATGCAAACCTGTTTTGAAATTGGATTGTTTTTGATAATGCTGTACCTTCCCTGTAAATGTGGACATTCTGTTTAAGTTCTTAGTGAAAATTCTCTTTCTAAAAAATATACATGTGTATTTTTGGGAATAAGTTATTGGCATCTTATATTTTAAGTGATGAGTTGGATTGTCAAAGGGGCATTTTCCCCGTATCCAGCAATGACGATGACACTGAGAATTGAAATAAGAAAACCCCAAAGAAGTCGGTCTTGGAGATAAGACTTGAGAACATCTTGCACAACTGCTTTTTCTTATTTGAAAAGACTTCTTCTTGAGCTTCTCTGCCCAAACTTGGAAGGGTTAATATCTGGTTTAATAGCTCTACCATTTAATTAAATCATGCTTTAAAAAAACTAGCATTTACTCAAAATACCTTTGCAAATATTAATTTATGTCAACTTAACTTTTTGCAAGCTTTTGAATATGCATACTAACAAAATAGGTTATGTGAATTTTGAATGTATGGGATATTCTCATTCTCTGGAATTTAATACATAAATTCATAAACATAAAAGTTATAGTACATAAATTTGAACATAAGCCAGTATGCTAAAAATATGCTGTCACTGCATGTGGTACTTCAGAATCCAAGAAGTAGAGTAGGAGTGGGTGGTAACTAAGCATTAAGAAACATTTGGCTCCCTTTAGAAAATGTTGGGAAATGGAATATATTCTGTTCTGTGCTCTATCCAGAGAGTTTGAAATGCCTACCCATCTATCAGCTTGTAGCAGTTATGACCTTCTACTTGATGAAACTAAGGTCATCTACAATGCTTAGATTTCTGGACACTCTCATGCTATCTCAACCATCCCAGTTCTAAGCTAGAAAAGCTTGATCTTTGTGTAGCAACTCCTTTTCTATAATTTTAAATAAAAGTTATTCTATATAAAAAATATGCTTATGCTTAAAGCAATCCTCACTGGATCAAGGAGTCCTTTCTGCTAACTTTCCATTACCAGTTGAAACATCTCAGTATTAAGCGATTACCATGTCATAACATCAAAGCTCATCATTTCACATAGCCTGAGCCTCACAAGGGAATATTTTCTGATACACAGATCCCTGAGGCACAGCCGCCTCACAGATGTATGTCGTACCTAATAATGTCACGTCCCAGCCATGGGAACAAATAATAGGAATACAATATATAGCCTGAATGTCCCCAGCCCTTACTAATATGTGGGTACTGATGAACACACTTTGATATTTCTGTTTGAATTTTGCTAGCTCAGTCCTAACCAATGAATGACTGGACCTCCATCCCTCTTCCTCTTCCATATTGTTCCCTCTCCCATTTTTTTTTTAAGCCAAACCCAAGGTGAGTCTCCTGTGGTCTCATTTGTTGGTCCAGACTGCTAAGTATTCCATTGCTCCTGCTTTTTTTTCAGTCATCATTCTCATGCACAAACAACCTGGCATGCTATTTGTCCACCACTCGGACTGACTCTGCTCTAAATGTATGTACTGTTGTTACTTGCCTCTGGGATATTGTTTGATGTTCTGTTGGTGCTTTAGACTGATTGCCTTTCTTCTGACAGTTGAAATACTGACTTCCCTCCACAGAGATCTACTTGTTTAGAGAGCTCCCAAACAGAACAATATATTTTCTTTTGGGAACACAAGCCTTTTATGACCAGAATGTATATGTACCAACAGATTGACTGGGATTCAACAAGTTCAAATAATGGCCATCCCACTCCACTGGAAATCACCATTTCCCCTCCTATCACTAGATCTTGTGCCTGATTCTGGTAGAGCCAGACTCCTTCTTCTTTTGAGGTAGTTTTGTTTTTATTTTTCCCCCATGGGATCTCAGAGTTTCTCCTTACCTATATTGTCTGAGCCCCAAATCATGGTCACCATTAGACTCCCCTTAGCCCCCACATAGATTCCTTAACCTTTATAAAAGCCAGTAATGCAAACAAACCCACAAAGAAGTCCGTGGTTAGGATGCAGATTTTCAGTTCTACCCACAAGGACTCACTTGAATAGCATAAGCCTAGCTCAGGCACCGCATTACAAGTGGTATAATAGAGTATAATTGTTGAAGTACTATGGGGCGACAAGTGAAGGAATACTTCATTTAATCTAGGGTGTTGGAGGTCAGAAAAATCTAAAGGGAATATCAGGGATTTGTGGGAGTTTAGGCAGGTATGGTAAAGAAAGCTTTCTACATGGAAGGAAGATTGGGGCTCATGAAACCCAGGTATACGTGTAATAAATGCGCAAAAATAACCAGTTGGGTTTCATACTCTGAATGGAGAAACCTATTGCTGGAATGGAAGTTGCCTTATTAAAACCATTTATTTGTTTCTCAACTAGTGAATTTGGAAACCTACCAAGTTGCTTTGTAGGGGTGTGTGGGCAGAAAGGGGAGGCTTAACTGGAGTCACTGGTTGCCCCAATTCCTACTTGAACCAAATCAATACAACATTTGTCTGTTTAGGAGTTGATATTTTATGTAAGATTTCATTTGAGAAAAAAAAAAAAAGGAATGGTTCTTCTGCTAACTGTCTAGAAACCATTAACCCAGGACCTCACCTCATTTAGATTCATAGACTGTGGCTTTCTCTAAGGCAGTACCATAACTCGGGTGGCCAATTCTCTACCTCTCCAGCCCATGGCTTCCTGGGAATCTTGACACTGCACCACCAAAGGACAAAGTGGACCCTCATCCAAGGTGTTGAGACTTCCGTTGCTCTGGGATGTGATACAATACAACAATACAACACACTAAAATGCACTACAATACAGCATTGCAGGTAAAGCGGGCTCATTAGGGTAGAGCACACACAGGTTTTGAGGCTCAACATATAAAAACCAGATACAATTTTTAACATTCCATTTTGAACTGTTTTATTTCTAATGTTTTGTTTTCCCAAAATAATACATATTCATTTAAAAAGATTGTCAAATAAACCTAAGCAAAAAAGAAGAAAATGGAAATGAACCATGATCCTGTAGACTAGAGATTTAGAACTGATAACATCTTCGTGAACATACTTCACTTAAGGAAACCCATTTTGTATCTTTTTTCCTAACCATATGTGGTGGGTATCATTCTTATTATTGTATCTTCTTCAGTACATGGTTTTTATTGGTTGAATAATATTCCATTATATTAACAAACCCTAACTTATTTAACCATGATTCATTAACTAACCACTGTTGTTGGACAACTAGATTCTTCTCCAGTTTTTAACTACTAAAAGCGCTATTGTTAGGACTCTTGTTCAGAAGTAAAAAGGGTTGCAGAAAAAAGAAGAAGGATGTGGTGAGAATGAGCAGGGTGTTGTGGTTTGAGTTGAGCAGGGGAGGCAAGCCATGTGTGGAGCGCACATGCATGGATGGTAGAGGTGGTCAGGGTCTGCGGGACCCTGTGCTGTGTATGAGAGTTAGAAGCCACTTGTAGGTGACTGGCCAAGCAGTGGCCAGGGGCAGAGAGAGTTAATGGCCACTGGATGACAGCCGAATGATACCAGGAGGATGACCACAGAGTGTCCTCAGAAGACCCTGAGCATCTGCACATGCCCAGACTCCTTGGCAACGACACTTGCCAGAAGAAATGGGACTATTATGGACTGGCTGCACATGCAGACAAATACAGAGGGGGTCATTCATAGGGGATTGTACAAATGGGATAGCAAGATGGTTTGGCTGCATTGGGGATATCTGCACAGTCAGAGACGACTTGCTAGAGGTGAGATCAACAGGCTATTTGAGTGGAAAACATCAGAGCTCTGCAGAGGAGGTGGTTTCCACTGTCACATCAGTAAGAAGTGCCAGGTATGATGTTGGCAGTGTAAGGTTTTCGAATAAATCTGCTCTCAGTGGCCCTAGTCCAGTTCTTACTGCGTAGTCTCTTTAATACCCAGAGACTGGGCCCAAGTGCTGCCGGATCTCAGCAGCATAGACGATTACTTCTTTATGTTAAATGCCTAGACGTACAGTTTCTGGCTCCAAGTATCTGCAGGCTTTTAAGGTTTTTGACAGGTGTCAATCAACCAAATGACCCCCTATAAAGAATGCCCTAATTTACCATCTAAACAGTAGTGTAAGAAAACACCTGTTTGTTCTCAACCTTGTAACTTTGGATAATATATTCCTCTTCATCTTTGCCAGTTTCATAGGCAAAAATAGTATCTTATTGTTTTAACAATTTGCTTAAGGTAGTAGTTGTGTTGAGCATTTTCTCATAGGTTTCTTGGCTATTTGTATCTTTTAAAAATCAGATATTTCTGTCCTTGATTTGTTTTTCTGTTGATTTGTCCATTCCTTTGTTGTTTCTACTACTGATTCATGAGTTCTGTAAATAGTAAGGACGTTAGTTAGAATGGCAAAAATTGACAAGGCAAGAAACAACAAATGTTGGAGAGGTTGTGGAGAAAGGGGAACCTCTTACACTGTTGGTGGGAATGCAAGTTGGTACAGCCACTTAGGAAAACAGTGTGGAGGTGCCTCGGAAAATTAAAAATAGAGCTACCCTATGACCCAGCAATTGCACTCCTGGGTATTTACCCCCAAAACACAGATGTAGTGAAAAGAAGGGCCATATGCACCCCAATGTTCATAGCAGCAATGTCCACAATAGCCAAGCTGTGGAAAGAGCCAAGATGCCCTTCAGCAGATGAATGGATAAAGAAGATATGGTCCATATATACAATGGAATATTACTCCGCCATCAGAAAGGATGAATATCCAACTTTTACATCAACATGGATGGGACTGGAGGAGATTATGCTAAGTGAGATAAGTCAAGCAGAGAAAGTCAATTATCATATGGTTTCACTTATTTGTGGAACATAAGGAATAGCAGGGAGGACATTAGGAGAAGGAAGGGAAAAATGAAGGGGGAGGAATCAGAGGGAGAGGTGAACCATGAGAGACTGTGGACTCCGAGAAACAAACAGAGTTTTAGAGGGGAGGGGGGTGGGGGGATGGGTTAGCCTGGTGATGGGTATTAAAGAGGGCACGTTCTGCATGGAGCACTGGGTGTTATTCGCAAACAATGAATCACAGAACACTACATCAAAAACTAATGATGTACTGTATGGTGACTAACATAATAAAAAAAATAAAAAATAAAAAAATGGTAAAGACATTAAACTTTCCCTGTCAGAAATATATATTTCAGTTATTTGCCTTTTAATTTTACTATACTGTTTTTGATATAGGAAATTTCTAATTTTGACAGAATCCAATCTATAAATATTTCCTCTCTGGACTCTATGAAGTTATGCTTTAAAAATCTTTTTTTCACTCCAAGCTGATATAAATATTTACCAATTATCTTCTCAAAAATTTTGTAGATTGAAATGTTTCATGAAGAGAAGTTGGAATCTCTGTAGGGTATAAACTCATTAATTTATAGGTAACCAATAAATCAGGAATGATAATCGGTATATTTATTTACTTGATCTGGCAAAGCTTTTAGACCCTGCCTTTATTGTATTTCTTTCCACTTCTCCTGATATTTCCAACATAAAAAAAGAACTTAATAGAGTGCTTTAAAAATGTCAGTGCCAGTCATAGCAACCCCAGATAAGCTGAATCAGGATCTCTGAGGATGGGACTTGGGCATATTTAAATTTTTAAAAACAAAACCTCATTGGATTCTGATTGGTATCCTCAATTGTGAGCAGTGGTTTTCACTTTTTTACTACACATTCGGATTGCCTAAGGAGCTTGAAATTTTTCTGACTCCCAGACTGAAACCTAGATAATTAAATCATAATTTTGGTGGAGGATAGGGCCAGGCACAAGTAATTTTTAAAACCCCCCAGGTGATTTACACTTGTGAATGTGATTCAAGTGGATGGGCAGAAAGCAAGCAGGGGCAGTTTATACCTGTTAACACCTCAATGTCTTTGGGAAATAGGAAGCAAAATTACCTGCAGAGAGCACTGGGGATGGATGGAAGGGAGAGAATCTGTAACAGGATGGGTAAGGTTTGGAATAATAGCTGAGGGTCAAGGGCAGGGAGATGGATGGATGAGAGATGCATAGGGTTCAACAAAGGATGGAAACCAGGAATTTGTCCTGCAACCAATCAAGATTATGAGAGCTTTCTTCAATGATACTGAGAAATCTGGGCATTGATTGTAGAAAAGATGGAACTGAAGGGCTGATCCAGGTTTAGGGGTTCGCAGAACCTGAGTGGAAGAAGGAAAAGGATCTGTTATTTTATTAGTTATTTCTTCTTATTGAGTTATACAATTTCTTAAACGAATGACAATGATGATTTTTATTGAATTTCTAAGCTATTTCCAGTGAATCATGGGCCACCTGTGAACATATATGCAGGGACTCACCCGTTGGGTACTCACCAGAGGCATCTTTTCACAATACATATGCGTGAGCACTATCTACTGATCAGTACACCAGGGGACAGTTGTTGGGGTCTCAGCATATACAACTAACTTCTTCAGGTTAAATGCCTTAGACCAGCAATTTCTGGCTTGAAGAATATGCAAGGCCTGGCATCTGCAATTTTTAAAAGTTCCGCAAACAGTTCTGAAACCCACCCTGACAGAGAGCCCCTGGTGATAGGAAGTATTGGGAATTGTGACATATACCAAGTTAAAAGCTGAGAGCCCAAATCCAAATTCCTGAAGCTATTTGCTTTCCAGATTTCCTGAAATGGAATGCAACACACTTCAACCAGATAGAATGTAAGAGATGCCACAGACAGTAAAGGGGGGAAAAAGGGACGCTGCTTTTCTCTGAGTAAAATAAATGGCACGTTGAGTTCCCCTTTGTTTCTTTTTAAGAAAAAGCTTATTATACAATATGAGCCCAGCGTGTGAGCTGGGTTTCCATAATGTGTTTTGCAATGGCTTTAGAGAGTGTGTATGAGGAACACTGTGTTCAGGGTCATGCCAAAATGGGGAGTATTTCCTTCATACCCTCCTTTTGCTACTTAGAAAAAGGAAGTTTCAGAAAAGTATGTACGTTAGTTCTAGGATTTTTTCCCCTTCTCAAGAAATAAGTAGCTATTTACCAGACTGGGATGAGAGAAGAGCAGAATTTCTGATTTATACCTTCTAATGAAGTACCAGCTGTCAGGATTAGGTCAGTGGGTATTGGGCCAGAAACTACATTGTAGCAATCCTCATGCCAAAACACATAGGACATCAGGTGCTATCAAATTGTGACCCTTTGATTAGGACAACTTTACATGGTTATAGCAATTCGGCATTTAATTTTTACTTTCTTCCTACACGGGGAAAATTTATGAACAATTTTAGTATATCAGGTGAGATTCTTGAGATTTGCAGGATATTTTCAAAGTAAATATTTTCGGGAGACTGATAGAAATAAGGGAGCATGAAGAACTCAACATGCATTACTTTGTTACAATACCAAGCCTTGTTCTTCCTATCATTATTAGTCAGCAAAGATTATGGCCCCAGATCGAAAGTAAATGCATAGGTCATTGATTTTCAATATCTAGATTTTCTTGGGGTACCTGGGGGTGGCTCAGTTGGTTAAGTGTCTGTCTTCAGCTCAGGTCATGACCCCAGTGTCCTGGGATGGAGCCCCATGTCAGCTTTCTGCTCAGCAGGGAGCCTGCATCTCCCTCTCCCTCTCTTCTTCCCCCAGCTTGTGTACTCTCTCTCTCTCTCTGTCTCTGTATGTCAAATAAATAAATACAATCTTTTTAAAAATATACAGATTTTCTTGTCTTGGAGTGAAGAGAGAATAAAGTAGGTTGTTGAGCTGATGGTCTGCATAATGTATGGACGTCCTTGGTCATTTTGTGCTAAACATCGTGGGGTCCTTTGTATGGAGCACCATTTTGCTGTGGCTCTGCTTGCACCTGTATTTCAGAACCCCGAGTCCCCCTATTTCTGGATGGGGGTGGTATTCTTAGTCTGTGTCCTGTGGACTCACAAACACTGTCTTCTCAGAATCACACGGGGGCATTTTTGTCCTTTGACTGGCGAGCCCTGATGCCGCCGGTGCCTGGGAAGCCTTTGCAAGGTCTTGAATCAGACTGCTGCTGTAGGAACCATCTCCCGTTGACGTCTGTCCTAGTCCTGCTGGGCGATGCCAGTGACACTTCGCTCTGGCTGTGATCCTGGGCCCAAAGCTGTGTGTGACGTCTTCTCTCACCAGTGAGCTGAGCATGTGCCCAGGCCGTGCTGCCAGGACCTCCTAATGTCCTCCAGGGCTTGTTAGCTGTGTCAGTTGCATAGTCTCGCTTAAAGAGCTCTCTCTAGGATCTAGACTGCAATCTTAGGGCAGACCCTGTGCAGGACTCTGGAGACCTTCTTCCTGTTGAATGGAGGGTAGAGGGGTGTGTGTGTTGTTAATCCACCTGGCTTTAATGCTCTGGCTTACTTGCTTTCATGCACATTCTGCCTGCAAGATGCCCACTGCTCCCTCATGTGAACAGACCCCTGAACAGGAATGTCTCCCATCTTTTATACAGCAAATCTTTGGGGAGGATCTATTGCATACCAGGCACTCTGCTAGGTCCTGTGGGTACAGTGGTGAGTGAAAATGGGCAGAGTCCCCCTTTTATGGTGCTCTCGGTTTAGTGGACATAATAGCACATCAATAAATTACACTAGCAAATGTGTATAATTAAAGTTGAGGCAAGCACTCTGAAGGCTAAAAACAGGCTCATTCCCATGTGTGTCCATTTCTGTCACCCAGCTTGGGTTCCTGCTGGGATTCCAAGCTTTGTTCTGTATCCAAGCACTTACTAGTAGAGGCATTTCAAACCATTTCAAAGTCTAGAATTATTTATATTTGGAAATAAGATACCCATATGCTTTTTCAACATTTTACTTTACTTTTTATGTTTTATTTAAATATAGTCAATATTATATAATAATTATCATATATTAATATATATGTTATATTTATAGTTGTCCATATATTTAATATATTATAATGATTATAATTGTTATATTATTATATATAATATAATATCTTGTCCAGGAAGGTGGTCTTTAAACTATCCAACCTTCAAGCTGCAGCAGACAAAAGAATTTTCTTAATATTTTACATTGCCTAAAATCCAGATATGATACATCTATTTATTCTCATGCCTGGTAGGGAACTGGCAGTGAATAGGCTTTGGAATGTACTGGGAAATGGTATAATGCTTTTTCTAAGGAAAGTCCATGAGCTCTTTCAAAATTGATGATGGTTTGAATATTTGTCTTGAATTCATTATTATTATGAATTATTATTATTTGGTGAAGACTTTCCTACCACTTTAAACACAGGTAGTAGTATGCTGGTCAATGTTTAAACCACTGTCTCTCCAGGGAATGCAGGGGAAGGCCCTGATTGGTAGCCTTTGTCCATTTCTCTGGTGTAATTACTCCTACACTTGATCTTAGTCAAAAGGCCGAGAAGCGATCTGGTGTAATTACTCCTTCCATGACCATTTTCAAGCTACCAAGGTGATGTCACTGAACACTGATCATGGAACTGGGAAGAGATGCACATGATAGACTCTTGTTAGCTGTTGTAAGTTGTCTCTGCCTGAACTGGCTGTATGGGTGAGGTAGCATTTTTCTGTGTGATCTGAGCAGGCAAATATGAGAATTAAAGTCCTGACCTCATGAAGGCTCTCTAGTATGACACAGTTTCTCAAACTTTTTGACTCCCGCCCCTCCATAAATGGGATGAGGGGTAACAGTGTAACTATAACCAAAGTTTAACAAACTGTAATCACTTTTACTATTTACTGCATTCTTATATTTAGTGATTGCTGTGTTTGATTCGCTTAACACACATACGGCTATTGCTGTGTGTCAGGCACCATTTTAAATGTTCTACATATATTGACTTGCTCAGTCCTCATAACCACCCTGTGAAGTAGATGCTGGTTTCATCATTCATTACTCGGCGATGAAGTCACTTGTCTTCCAGAGCTCAGATGTGCTGCTGAAAGGAAACAAACTATACACAGTCCAGTTGAGTTTAACTGGTAGATAGCATCAAAATAACAATGTATTATAAGTGCCTTGTTGTGTATTTTAATTTATTACATTTTTTCCATGACCAAAAGTGCTTTGTGTGCTTAAAATACTTTAAGATATTTGTAATGACTATTAATTTTCTTCTTTTCTAGATTTTTTTTCCCTCAGAGTGTTATTTCTAATTCATTAGCATTTCACCTTCTCTAGAACATTTTCTTTCAGGAAAAATAGATTTGGGGGACTGTTTATCAAGACTATGTCCTTTCTGGTTCCTCTGCCTTCCACTCTCCCTCTTCAGTGGCTTTCCATTGAGCTTACAAGAAAGTCCAGAGCCTTTATCATGGCCCATAAGGTGCCACACAGTCTGACTCTGCCTCTGATAGTGTGATCTAGAGGCAAAGGGTTTGAGGTTCAAGTTCTGATCTCTCTCCTTGCTATCTCTGTGACCTTAGAAACAATTGTCAATCTCTCTGTGCCTTAGTTTATTCATCTTTCAGGTGGGAAAATAACGGCATCTATGGTATAGAGTTATTCTAAGGATTAAGTGAATTAATGCATAGAAAGGGCTTAAGACAGTGCCTGGTATATAGAGAACACTTACTAGGTTTGGGCTCTTCTCCTCTTATTCCCCCTCTGCTTCCCCAACTCCTCACAAAACTTTCCCTCTTTCGATCCCTCTGGCTGAAAAATCTTTGCACATGCTCTTTCTACCACCTAGAATATTCCTTTCTCCATTCTTCACCTAATTCGTTCCTACTTATTCTTCAGGTCGCTGCTTAACTGTCCCTTCTTGAATGAGCCTTCCCGACCTCTAGTCTCACTCAGACCCATACGAAAGTCTCTCATCACAGAACTGACCTTCTTTTTAAAGCCCTGCCACATTTTATTCTTCTGTATTTATTGATGTGATCACAGGTGACAGCATGGTGAAGGTGGCACTGTTTTCGCAGTATTTGCTACCATTCTCTATGTCCGGTTGAAGCTTGGTATGGCACTCTAAAATCTGTCTGCTCCTAATAGACAACTGGGAGCCTCACTAGTGCATTTTTAGTATCAGCTCCATTCCTGTCTTGGCTTTAGGTGCCTTTCCTTATGATTCTTTTTCTTTTATATTTAAATAACTCTTATTTCTTTCCTATTCTCTTTGCAAGAGGCATACAAGTTCACTTTAGAAAATTCTCCACTACTGATTTGTTATGTTATTCTTAGGTTTTCCCTGTAAACTATCTAAAACTTTGGGGAACAATTTAGAGATAGAAATACATCAATACAAAGAAATAATCAAGGGGTGCCTGGGTGGCTCAGTTGGGTGAGCGGCTGACTCTTGGTTTCGGCTCAGGTCATGATCTCGGGGTGGTGGGATCAAGTCCCCTGTTGGGCTCCACTCTGGGTGCGGAGTCTTCTTGTTCCTCTCCCTCTGCGCCTCCCCCCCACTGATGCACGCTCTCTCTCAAATAAATAATTTAAAAAATAGATGTGAATTACCTACTTAAACATTTACCTGTGATTAAAATTACATGTTCTTAAGTATTTAGCTTGCACAGTGAAGACAATGTTGTTTTGGCGACTGGCATCAGATGTAGGGAGCTACAGAATGGCTGTTACTTTTACTTTTTGCAGGGAAATGTCAACCTCTAGGGAAATGACTAGATCTCTTTCTTCATGCTTAGATCTTTTATGGATTTTGCACAAATAAATACCCTTTTACCCCAATAGGACACTAACAGCAACAACAAAAGAACAAAGTGGAAATTAAAATAATAATTTGGAGGGGAACTAGTTATTGAATCAAATGGAATAGTATTGAGTACATGAAAGTTTACATTACTTGGGGGTAAATTTGGGGTCTACTCGAATGACCAACCATTTCTTGGCTTCTTCAACACTACCTTGCCCTCTGGCAGGCCAACAGAATTCTCCAGCCAATAGTTCTAGTACTTCTCCCTTGGAAAGAAGACAACAGAGTCCCTGTACCTCCAAATCTAAGCTAGTTTCTATTGAGCTGTGGAGAGATATGAGGCTCCCAGCCCTAATTTCACCAAATACGCACGGGTTGGTACTTTAGTATCTTATAAAAAGATGAACTCTAGCTAAAAATTCATTGTTCATCCCACAGCTCTTATCCACAGATATTAAGATTCTTACCGTTTAAAAATGTTAATGTGTCACGTCTTAGCTTGCCACTTACTGGCATTGAAACAGTGCTGAATTTGCAATCATCCTCCAAAGCCTACATTATACACTGCATTATTTGTGTTGACAAAGGAATTTGGATTTCCCTTCAAATAGTTTTATCTACTAAGACAGGTGAAGGAGAGTTCTCCAGGACATGACATACTCTAAGAAACATAATTTCCATGTTGTTTTTTTTCTTTTGTAAAATGAGAGCTATAACTGCTGCCAGTGAGCATCTGAGTTTAAAAAAAGATGATTTTATGAATATTAAAATAATAGTAATATATAATTTTCTTTCTTACCTGACTATTCTTTATTAAAATGATACTCATTCATGCTACTGTGTCATCTAAGATTGGTAAAGAAGTTTCTAAGGGTCCTACCATTTATTTATAAATGATTCATATCAGAAGTAAGTACTATTTCAGGGTGCCTTGGTGGCTCAGTTGTTAAGCATCTGCCTTCGGCTCAGATCATGATCTCAGGGTCCTGGGATTGAGCCCTACATCGGGCTCCCTGATCTGTGGGAAGCCTGCTTCTCCCTCTCCTACTCCCTCTGCTTGTGTTCCCTCTCTTGCTATGTCTCTCTCTGTCAAATTAATAAATAAAATCTTTTTTTTTAAAAAAAAGTACTATTTCATCAAGAATTTAGATTATCTTTTTAGTTTTTCGATTTACTCAATTCACACTTAAAATTTTAAAAAAGAAAACCGAGGTTTGTTTGTTCTTTAAACAGCTCCTATTTATAGTAATCAAACATTTTATTAGTCATTAATCATAATTTATTTATTTTAAAATGTTTTCACATCAGTTCAATATAGTTCAACAAATTTTTATTGACTTCGTGTCTTTAACCTTTAGAGTTATTTTGTCTTATCAAGTAATATGGCAACTCAGCATGTTTGCTAAGTAAACTTTGTTAAGACCTAACAAATTCTTAGCCAAAAAAAAAAAAAAAATGGTGCTTAACTAGATGAATGTTTGAGGAATAATGTGCTGTACCATTTATGCATAAGAACCACACTATCAACATCAACACTGGTATTAAGTTTGAGATTTGAGGATCCCTCCATAATTCCCCAACATCAACACACATGTGTGCACAGAGAGGCACGCGCATGAGTGCATGCACACACTCACACACGATGTGAAGTTCATGAGAAAATAGCCTCCTCATTCAGATGCCTGTTGTGTTGATCAGGGATAGCCTTGTGGCCACAAACAAATTGCTTTAGTCTGATCAATTGTACTGACTGGTTCAAAAACTCTGAGGATAGTAGAGTTTAAAGAATCTTGGACTGAGTGGCACCCTTCATGAAGACTTTCTCATGGTCAGTCGGATTCCCTCTCAGGACCAAACTCCAAGCCTGGAGATCTGGACTGTAGTGATCCCTGTGGACTTCCTGTAAAAAATGACAGCATTGGACCATTGGACTTTTAGGGTCATTTGATTTTATGGTATTTGTATGTTTTATAATTAGTGCATGATGTATTGCCTCTAGACAGTAATAGTAGTCATAAAGTTAAGAGATTGTCAATTGGGGTCAAACAGATCTGGGTGTAAATTCCAACTCTGCCCATTACTAACTGTGTATTTGAATTGGTGTGTCATTTCGCCTCTTGGGCTGCAGTTTCTATATTTATAAAATGGGATAGTAATCCCCATCTGCCAACTTTTTTTCTGAGGATTAAATGAGATAATGTGTGGAAGTGCTTAGCTCACTAACCAGTCATGGCTAGTACTGTGAAATGGTAGAAATGACTTGGGATCCATATCTAGAAAAATACGAAAATATGAAGAACCTTCTCTGCCTCTGTTTTTTGTTTTTTTTTTTTTTTTGGTCATTATGCCTCCCATTTTTGTCTGAAGTTCTATGTGTAAAACAGGTGTCAAACAAGAGAACACTTACAATTTTATCTTTAAATTTTAAAACTTAAGTAAAATTGAAATAAAAACTTTACATACAATTTAAACCATTTTTAAATTCAAATAAATCACTTTGTTGCAGGTAACGACGATAGACGCAATCATATGGCTACTTTGCAGGAAATAAAAACTGTGACGGACCAAGTGAAGCAAAATGAAGAAAACCCTTCACCTCCGCAGCCAGCCAGGAGGACCCAGGCGTCACTGCCATGGGCCACAAGGATGCAGAACCCCACTCCAGTGCTGGCGAGACCCCAAGAGCCCTCCTTTCACTCGGGAGTCCTGGGAGAAATGTCCCAGCAGGACTACCGTGCCCAGATCTTCCTGTGGAGCTTTGTGCTGTGGTCTGACACCATAGAAATGGTGCGTGTGGCTGGCCACCCTGCCGTGTATAAGTCAGGCTGGCTATACCCAGTCTACATATTCAGTTTTATTTCTCTCCTTCGAATTATATTAACTCCTCAGAACCCTCTTCTGAATTCCCTGGGCATCCTTCTCCAGGATTTACCCTTTATTTTTGTCAGAGTTAGTTTAGTCATTGCCCTGGGAACCATTACTCCTGTACTGGGTCTTTGTAAAAACATACTAGTGACTCTCTCTTACGTGTACTTCAATCACTTAACCAAATTCAGGGCTTTCTCTACTTTTGAAATGTCTTCATTCTAAAGAGAAAATGTAATATAGTCAAACCTCCCTATTATGCATGTGTACACATTTGTAATTTTTTTTTCCTGGGGCATAAGTTTTTGTACTATGTAAAGAAATGAGGAATACATTGTCGAGAATCACTATTTTTAATAACTGTAGCATATCACTTTTTAAAAAATGTATTCAAATGATGTTAAATTTAAGTAAAGTTTTATTCTTATGTTAACTCCCCTGGATTTAATGTTAGTCATTTTAGTTATGTATACCACACTTTTTCTCGAAACACTCTTCATTAAAGCCTTAAAAAAATTAGAACATGTTTTCCCACTAAGCCCAAGAATGAGATTCTTATCATTTATATAAATTAAAGAGCATTACAAGACTTAGTTAGATAGAACTATTTTTTTAGAAAATATACCTCAAGTTCTTGAATAATTTTTAGATTATACTTTTTAACAATTTGAATTGTAGTTTTAGGGTCTTCTTCACGCATGGGATTATGTTCTTTAATATACTGTGGCAAGTGACTTTTATGTAATCGACGAATTTCAGCATAAACAGCAATTCAGTTTAACAGATGTTTGGTTCAGTTTGAGGCACAGTTCTTTCGCTAGTACTGAAGTATTAATGTAAATACTGTTTAGTAGAATGAAGTCTAGGTACATCAGTAATACCTAAAGTTTTATAATAGGAAGAAGCCATACATTGAAGATGTGGATTTCAAAGAATATTTTGTTTGTGGAATTTCAGACCATCCTAAAACCAGTTGCATGCCCTGTTTAGAATTAGACGTTCAGCTTATGAATATAGCAACAAATGCTTAGTGTTTTATGTGATAATATGTAATGAATATCTTGATATTAAGTGATTAGATACATAATTGTGAAATTTGCTTTCACTGTATTGGGACACTCTTGGATATTCAGCTGCTAGAAAAATTTGGGAGGCTCATGTGTGCAGAGTAATGTGTTAAACTAGCAAGTCTCTTCAGTGATCTGTGGCAACAAATAGCTTACAGATGGATAACTGAATTTACCTGCCACTCCTACCCTCCACCAAATTCCCCAGTCTCACTGGCCCCCTGTGCTTTATGGTTTTTCCTCACAATATAAGAAAACATCTATTCACAGTTATTAAAAGCTTAGCTTCTAGCTTTATGGCTTGGGGCAAGTTCTTTGACCACGGTAAGCCCTAGTTTCCACATGTAAAACATGAGACTAATAACAGTACCTTAGTAGGTTAGAATTGTACTTTAAGAAAATTGAGAGGATTATATGAGATAGGAAATGCTCTCATGACATTGTCTGGCAAACAATAATAACCCGATAAATTCTAAATATTTCAAATGTACCAAATCCCAGAGAAACAAGTAGCTAAATGCATTGTTTTAATTTCCCTGTCTCATTCTTTGAGGCATCCCTGTTCACCGTCTGGGAATAAAAATTTTAACCATGCATTTGTGAAAAATAATATGTAAAGTCTTAAGATTATCTCAGATTATAATTTTTCATCAAGTAGTATTAGGTTCAAAGTGAGCAAATATACAGATTAAAGTTGTGGCTATTGATTCATCAGGCATTTGACTGTCCCTCCTGAGTTTTCATAGAGCCTGATTATAGCACTCAGTTAAGACTTTCATTATGGACTGGCTTTATTGAGTTCCCCATTAATGTTTAAGTCCTTAATCTTGTTTAACAACGTATCTCTCACCTCATCTGTCAATCCAACAGTAACTTATAATACTTATAACTCTTAAAAAATGAGAATTGAAATAATTTCTTTCAAATAATGCTATGATAATCTTTTTTAATTAAGGAAAACCTATGATGAAGTAGTTGATTTGTAATATTCTTATTTATGAAACTATTTTACATACATTTATATTTATCTTTATGTTGGAATTCACAGAGTGAACAGTGCTCAAACTCTAAATATTACTGAGTTTAGAATGTATTTTATGTTTAATATGTGAATATGGGTGTACCTGATATATTGGGAGGTCATAACACTTTATCCAGTTAGTAATCCTACATGCACATGTACATGTAGAAGGAAAATTATTGAGTAACTAATTTAATTTAGTATTTTATTTCAAGAGTATACACATGTTTATAAAGTTCGTCTATGTTTTTTTATATTTAATGCTTTTCAGCATTTTGTTTAAAATTTTTTTAATTGAAGAATAGTTGACATACAATATTAATTTTAGGTGTATAACATAGTAATTTGTTTACATTACATGACAAAATGATCACTGTAATGAGTCTAGTTACCATCTGTCACCATACACAGTATTTACAATATTATTGCCTACCTTCCCTATGCTGTACTTTATATCCCCGTGACTTATTTATTTTATAACTGGAAAATTATACCTCTTAATCCCCTTCACCTATTTCACCCATCCACCCACACCCTTCCACTCTGGCAATTACCAGTTTGTTCTCTGTATCTAAGAGTCTGTTTCTGTTTTGGTTTTTTTGTTCATTTGTTTTGTTTTTTAGATTCCACATATAAATGAAATCATGTGGTATTTGTCCTTCTCTGTCTGACTTATTTCACTTAGCAACATACCATCAAGAACCATCCATGTTGTTGCAGGTGGCAAGATTTCATTCTTTTTATGGCTGAGTAATATTCCATTGTATATATATCACATTTTTAAATTTATTCATGTGTTGATGGACACTTAGGCTGCTTTTGTATCTTGGTTATTGTGAACAGTGCTACAGTGAACATAGGGGTGCACATATATTTTTGAATCAGTGTTTTCATTTTCTTCTGATAAATACCCAGAGGTAGAATCACTGGATTGTATGGTAGTCCTATTTTTAATTTTTTGAGGAACCTCCATACTGTTTTCCATAATGGCTGAACAATATTACATACATTCCCACCAACAGATGTAGGTTCCCATTTCTCCACATTCTTACCAACACTTATTATTTCTTATCCTTTGGATACTAGCCATTCTGATTGGTATGAAGTGATACTGTAGTTTTGATTTGCATTTCCCTGGTTATTAGTGATGTTGAGCATCTTTTCATGTGTCTGTTGGCCATCTGGATGTCTTCTTTGGAAGATGCCTCTTCACCCCCCTCCTCTCTCTATTTTTTAATTAATTGTTTATTTTTTTTTTTTGGTGTTGACTTGTATTCTTTATGTATTTTAGATGTTAACCCCTTATCAGATATATCATTGGCAAATATATTCTCCCAATCAGTAAGTTGTCTTTTCATTTTGTTGATGGCTTTGTGCAAAAGCTTTTCCATTTGATGTAGTCCCATTTGTTTAGTTTTGCTTCTGTTGCCCTTGCCTCGGGAGATAGGTCCAAAAAAAATATTGCTAAGATCTATGTCCAAGAGTTCACTGCCTATGTTTTCTTTTAGGAATTTTATGGTTTCAGGTCTTCAGTTTATGTCTTTAATTCATTTTGACTTTATTTTTGTATATGGGTTGAAAAAGTGGTCCAGTTTCATTCTTTTCCATGTAGCTGTCCATTTTTCCCAGCATCATTTATTGAAGAGACTGTCTTTTTCCTCATCATATAGTCTTGCCTCCTTTGTCATAGATTAATTGACCATATAATTGTAGGCTTTTTCCTGGGCTTTCTATTTTATTCTATTGATTTGTGTGTCCATTTGCCGTGTGTGTGTGTGTGTGTGTGTATGTGTGTGTGAGTGAGTACCGTGCTGTTTTGATTATTAAAGCTTTGTAGTATATTTTAAAGTCAAGAAGCATGAAGGCCTCCAACTTTGTTCTTTTTCAAGATTGCTTTGGTTATTCAGGGCCTTTTTTTGCTTCCACACGAATTTTAGGACTATTTGTTTTATTTCTATGAAAAATGCCATTGGTATTTTGATAGGATTACATTGATTCTATAGTTTGCTTTGGGTAGTATGGATATTTTAACAATATTACTTGTTCTAGTTCATAAGCATGACATATTTTTCTATTTATTTGTGTCATCTTCAATTACTTTCATCAACATCTTATATTTTTCAGAGTGCAAGTCTTTCACTTCCTTGGTTAAATAGATATTTTAAAATACTTATTCCTGGGTACTTTATTCTTTTTGGTGCAACTGTATATGGTAATGTTTTCTTAATTTCTCTTTCTGATAATTCATTATTAGGGTACAGAAATGCCACAGATCTGTGTATATTAATTTTGTATCCTACAACTTTACTGAATTCATTTATTAGTTCTAGCAATTTTCTGGTAGAGTCTAGCATTTTCTATATGTGTAATTATGTCACCTGAAAATAGTGACAGTTATACTTCTTACTAGTTTGGTTGCTTTTTATTTCTTTTTCTTGTCTTATTGCTGTGGCTAGGACTTCTAGTACTATGTTGAATACAAGTTCCAAAAAGTGGGCCTCCTTGTCTTGTTCCTGATCTTAGAGAACAAGTTCACAACTTTTCACTATAGAGTATGATGTTAGCTGTGGGTTTGTCATATGTGGCCTTTATTATGTTGAGATATGTTCTCCTATACCCACTTTGTTGAGAGTTTTTACTCATGAGTGGATTTTGAATTTTGTCAAATGCCTTTTCTGCATTTATTGAGATGATGATATGATTTTTATTTTCATTTTGCTAAAATGGTGTATCATGTTGATTGACTTGCAGATATTGAGCCATTCTTGCATCTTGGGAAAAATCCCACCTGGTCATGGAAAAGATCCTTTTAATTTATTGTTGAATTCAATGTACTAATATTTTGTTGAGGATTTTTACATCTACATTCATTAGGAATATTTGGCCTGTAATTTTTTTTTGTAGTATCTTTGTCTAGTTTTGATATCAGGATAATGCTGGACTCTTGAATTTGGAAACATTCCTTTCTCTTCAATTTTTTGGAGCAATTTCAGGAAGATAAATGTCAATTCCTCTTTTAATGTTCAATAGAACTCACCTATGAAGCCATCTGGTCCTGGATTTTGGTTTGTTGGAGTTTTTTGATTATTAATTCGAACTAATTAAACTAATTAATTCAAACTAATTAAATTAATAATTTCCTTATTAGTACTCAGTCTGTTTCAAATTTTCTAGTCCCTTTGGATTCAGTCTTGGAAGATTGTAAGATTGTATATTTCTAGGAACTTATCCGTTTTCTTTGTGTTGTACAATAATTGCTCATGTTTTTCTCTTATAATCTTTTGTATTTCTGTGGTGTCTGTTGTAACTTCTCTTTCTGATTTTATTTGAGTCCTCTTTTTTTGCTTTATGAGTCTGGCTAAATGTTTATCAATTTTATTTATCTTTTCAAAGAACCAGCTCTTAGTTTCACTGATCTTTTCTATTTATATTTAGTCTCTGTTTCATTTGTTGTTGCTCTTGTCTTTATTATTTCCTTCTTTCTGCTAACTTTGGCTTTTTTGTTCTTTTTTTTTTAATCTTTTAAAGATTTATTTATTTATTTATTTGAGATTAAGAGAAACAGCATGAGAGGGGAGAGAGTCAGAGGGAGAAGCAGGCTCCCCACCGAGCCATGAGCCCAATGCAGGACTCGATCCCAGGACTCCAGGATCATGACCCGAGCCGAAGGCAGTCACTTAACCAACTGAGCCACCCAGGTGCCCCTTTTTTTTCTTCTTTTTCCATTTCCTTTAGATGTAAGGTTAGATTGTTTATTTGAGACTTTTGAGGTAGGCCCACATCCCTCTTAGAACTGCTTTTGCTGTATCCCATAGATTTGGGTATATTTTATTTTCATTTTCATTTGTTTCAAGGTATTTTTTTTTATTTTCTCCTTGACTTCTTTTTTTTTTGACTTCTTAATTGACTCATTGGTTGTTTAGTAGCATGTTGTTTAGCCTCCATGTGTTTGTGTTTTGCTAGTTTTTTTTTCTTGTAATTGATCTCTAGTTCCATACCATTGTGGTCATAAAAGATGTTGATATGATTATAATCTTTTTTTTTAAAGATTTTATTTATTTATTTGAGAGAGAGAGAGAAACAGCATGAGAGGGGAAAGGGTCAGAGGGAGAAGCAGGCTCCTCACCAAGCCGGGAGCCTGATGGGGGACTCGATCCCAGGACTCCGGGATCACGACCTGAGCCGAAGGCAGTCGCTTAACCAACTGAGCCACCCAGGCGCCCATGATTATAATCTTTTTAAATGTATTGGGACTTGTGTTGTGGCCTAACATGTGATCTATCCTGGAGAATGTTCCATATGTACCTAAAGAGAATGTGTATTCTGATGTTTTCGGATGGAATATTCTGTATATATCTGGTAAGTACATCTGGTCTAATATGTCATTCAAGGCCACTGTTTTCTTAATGATTTTTTTTGTCTGGATGAACTATTCACTGATGTAAGTGGGGTGTTAAATTTTCCTACTATCGTATTGCTGTCTCCCTTTGATCTATTATCATTTGCTTTTATATATTTTGGTGCTCCTACTAGGGAGTATACATATTTACAAGTGTTATATATCCATATTGGGCTGATCCCTTTATCACTATGTAAATGCCCATCTTTGTCTCCTGATACACTCTTTCTTTTGAAGTCTATTTTGTCTGATATAAGTATTGCTACCCCAGCTTTTTTTTGGTTTCATTTGTGTGGAATATCTTTTTCTATCCCTTCACTTTCAGTCTGTATGTGTCTGTTGGTCTGAAGTGAGTCTCTTGTAGATAGTATATTGATGGGTCTGTATTTATTTATTTATTTGTTTGTTTGTTTATAAGTAGACTCCATGCCCAGCATGGAGTCCAGTGTGGGGCTTGAACTCACAACCCTGAGATCAAGACCTGAGCTGAGATCAAGAGTCAGACAGCTTAACTGACTGAGCCACTCAGGTGCCCTGGTCTTTTTTTTTTTTTTCTTGTTCAGTCACCCTATGTCTTTTGATTGGAATATTTAGTCCATTTACCCTTAAAGTAATTATTGATATATATGTACTTATTGCCATTTTCAAAATTGTTTCTGGTTGTTTTTATAGTTATTCTCCATTTGTTCTTAATCTTTTCTCTTAGTTTTGATGATTTTCTATAGTATTATGTTTGAAATTTTTCTCTTTGTTTTTTGGGTATCTGTTGTAGGGTTTTGGTTTGTTGTTACCATGAGATTTATATTTAGCACCCTTTGTATATACAAGTCTGTTTAAGTTGATGGACACAAGTTTGAACATGTTCTAAAAGAGCTGTATTTTTACACCTTCCCCAATGTTTTATGTATTTGATACCATATTTTACATCTTTTTATTTTGTGTATCCCTTAACTAATTATTGTAAATATAATTGATTTTACTACTTTTGGTCTTTTAACATTCATACCAGCTTTATAAGTGGTTTATCTACTACCTTAACTATGTGTTTGCTTTTACCAGTAAGATTTTTCCTTTCATAATTTTCTTACTTCTAGTTAGGGCCTTTTCTTTTCCACCTAAAGAATTTCCTTTAATATTTCTTGAAAGGCCAGTTTAGTGGTGATAAACTTTAACTTTTGTTTCTTTAGAAAACTCTTTATCTCTCTTTCATTTCTGAATGATGACCTTACTGGGTAGAGTATTTTTGGTTATAGGTTTTTTTCCCTTTCAGCACTTTGACTATATCATGCCAGTCCCTTTTGGACTATAAAGTTTCTGCTGAAATATCAGCTGATAGTCATATAGGGGTTCCATTGTACATGACAAGATGTTTTTCTTTTTTCTTCTTCTTTTTTTTAAGATTTTATTTATTTATTTGACAGAGAGAGACACAGTGAGAGAGGGAACACAAGCAGGGGGAGTGGGAGAGGGAGAAACAGGCTTCCTGCCTGAGCAGGGAGCCCAATGTGGGACTTGATCCCAGGATCCTGGGATCATGACCTGAGCCGAAGGCAGGTGCTTAACGACTGAGCCACCCAGGTGCCCCGACAAGATGTTTTTCTCTTGCTGCTTTTAAGAGTCTTCCTTTATCCTTAACTTTTGACATTTTAATTATTATGTGTCTTGGTGTGAATTTCTTTGGGTATCTTGTTTGGGACTCTCTGTGCTTTATGGACTTGGATGTCTGTTTCCTTTCCCAGATTTGGGAAGTTTTCAGCTATTATATCTTCAAATGAGTTTTCTGCTCCTTTTCTCTCTCTTCTATTTCTGGAATCCCTATAATAAAAAAATATTAGTATCATTGATGTTGTTCCAGAGGTTACTTAAACTATCCTCATTTTTTAATTTTCTTTTTTCTTTTTGCTGTTCACTTTGGATGATATCCACTACCCTGTCTTCCAGACTACTGATCTGTTCTGCATTCTGTAATCTGATGTTGATTCCCATTAGTGTATTTTTCATTTCAGTTATTGTATTCTTCAGCTTTGATTGGTTCCTTTTTATATTTTTTTATCTCTTTATTGAAGTTTTCACTGTGTTTGTTCATTCTCTCCCTAGTTCAGTGACCATGTTTATGAGCATTACCTCCAAATCTTTATCAGGTAGCTTGTTTATCTTCATTTCATTCAGTACTTTTTCTGTAGTTTGTCTTGTTTTTTGTTGTTGTTGTTTAGAACAAATTCCTCAATTTCCTCATTTTGCCTGACTCTCCTTGTTGGTTTCTATGTATTAGGTAGATCAGCTTCATCTCCTGGCCTTGAAGAGGTGGCCTTATGCAGATGTCCTGTGAGACTCAGAAGTACAATCCTCCCAGTCACCACAACTAAATGCTCCAGAGGTGTCCCCGGTGTGGTCTGCATGTGCCCTCCTGTTATGGCTGTGCTGTGACTGGTGGGCAAGCCTGGCCCCAGTCTGGCTGATTAAGAGGTCAACTGTGGCTACTGTGGGCATGCTTGTGTTTGAAGCTAGCCCCTGATGCAGGTGGCTGCAAGGTCCAGCTGCAACTATTGTGGGCATACTGGTGTGTGGGCCCCCCTGCCATACGTACCTGCATTGGGAAGGTGTTTCATTATCTCACAAAGAGACATTAATTCATGAACTCTAAATCATGCTGTTCCATGTATTTTTCAGGACTGCCATGTATGATTGTGGTAGCCAATGGGAAGGGCACCCCTTTAGGTTTAGCAGTGAGCCATCTGCACATCCTTATGCAATGGCCTTAAAAAAAAGAAACTTACTCCAAAGTGGGTTCCCCTCTTGGTGAGTGTTGAGCCAAAAGATACAACCAAGCCAAAGAATAGGAAAAGAAAGGGTTTTACCTGCAACAAGGAAGAAGAGCATCAGGGATTTTTCCAAGATTGGAGAGACAGACAGGGAGTCACAGCTTCCTGAAGGAAATGCTCACCAGCACCCAGGTAGGAAAACCTCAACTGTAATTGATGAATTGTTGGAGGCTCTGTGTAGATAACAATTAAATCTCCAGAGGTGCCCAGTCATAGGGGATCCCCATAATATTGTGAGGTTAACCTCCAGGAGCTTGACCAAGTTTCCATAGTAAATATTGGAGAAAAATTCCCTCATGCTTCCACCAAGGGGAGGGGGAAAGGAACCTCTTTGAAATAAGCCAGAGCACTCTGTTCTTCTTAATAAAGCCTGCCCTCAGGGGAAACTAGCTAACCAGAGCCTAATATGCTGGGGTAATCATCAGAGTCTAGCTGACCTGAGGGAAGGGAAATACCCAATTCCAGCCCACTCTAGCTGTCTTGTTGACCTAAGGATAAGGGGAGAAAAAACAAAAGAAAACAGAGAAACTCTGGTGAAGTTTCCCTAAAGACTGAGACCTGGTCATAAATTATAAAATGTCCTCCACATACATATTTCACCCCCACATTACTAAAGCCTTATTTAGAGAAGTTCCTTTTAGCTGTTATATCATGTCCAGCTATCAAGAAAAAATTACATGGCATACCAAAAGGCAAAAAAAAAAAAAAAAAAAAAAAATATATATATATATATATGACTTGAAAAGATAGAACAAGCATCAAAACCAGACATGTCAGGGATGTTGGAATCATCAGACCAAGAATTTAAGACAAATAGGGTGAATATAAGAAGCGCTCAAATGGATAAAGTAGACAGCATGCAAGAACAGATGGGCAGTGTAACCAGAGAAATGGAAATCCCAAGAAGGAACCAAAAAAGAAATGCTAGAAGCAAAAAAGAGTGTAGCAGAAATGAAGACTGCATTCAGTGGACTTATTAGTAGACTGGATATAGCAGAGGAAGGAATTTCTGCATTAAAGGACAGAGCAATAGAATCTTTGAAAACAAAGAAAACAAAGTCTGAAAAAAATGGAACAGAGTACCCGAGAACTGTGGGACAGCTGCAGAACGCATAAGTTATGAGTAATAGAATACTAGAACAGAAGAAAGAAAGAAAGGAACTAAAGAAATATTTGAAACAATAATGGCTAAGAATTTCCCCAAATTAATGTGAGACACCAAACCCACAGATCCAGAAAGCTCAGAAAATACCAAATGGGATAAATTGCAAAAGAATTACACCTCAGAATATCATTTTCAAATGATATTTGTCAAAGTCAAAGACAAAGTATCCTGAAAGAAGCCAGAGGGAAAAAAGCACCTTTCCTCTAACATCCACCTTCTCAGAGACCATGCAAGCAAGAAGAGAGAGCAGTAAAATATTTAAAGGGTTAAAAGAAAAAACTAACAACCTAGAATTCTGTACCCTGTTAAATCATTCTTCAAAGGTGAAGAGAAATAAAGACTTTCCTAGACTTATAGAAATTGAGGAAATTTCTTGCCAGTAGACCTGTCTTGCAAGAAATGCTTAAAGAAGTTCTTAGAAGGAAAAAAATATTGGTCAGAAACTGAGATACATAAAGAAAGGAAGAGCATCAGAAAATGAATAGATGAAGGTAAATAAAAATTATAACAAATTTTGTAACTGACTTAATAGGTAACAGTTTGTTCAGAATAATAGCAACAATGTATTCAATTATGTATGCTTATGTATATAGCATATACATACATGCTTTATACAATTATATGTAAGTAAAATGAGTGATGGCGATGATACAAGTGATGGGAGGAAGGAATTAGGAATTTTTTTAAATTTTAAGATGATTTCATGATAAATGGTATAGCATTATTTGAAACTGTACTTGGATTAGCTGTAAAAGTATGTTGCAAACTCTAGGGCAGTCACCAAACAAGTTTAAAAGAGGAAGTATAACAGATATGCTGAGAAAGGAGACAAAATGGAGTCATATAAAATGCTCAATTAATACCATAAAAGGCAGAAAAAGAGTGAAAGACAAAAATAGCAACAAAGAAAATAGTAATACATACAATAGATACGAATCCAACTTTATCAATAATCACTCTGAATGTCATTGGTCTAAACACACCATTTAAAAGACAGAGATTATCAGGGAAGCCTGGGTGGCTCAGGTGGTTAAGCTCTGCCTATGGCTCAGGTCATGATCTCAGGGTCATGGGATCAAGGCCCACCTGAGGCTCCCTGCTCATCCCAAGGTCTGCTTCTCCCTCTGCCCCTCCCCCTGTTCATGTGTGCATGCGTGCTCTCTCTTTCACTCAAATAAATAAATATAATCTTGAAAAAAAAATGGAGATTGTCAGAGTGGATCAAAAAATATGACCCAGCTATCTGGTCTACAAGAAACCCACTTTAAATATAAGGACACATATAGATTGAAAGTAAATGGATGGAGAAAAATATACCATATTTATGCTAACAAAAAAAAAGCGGCAGTAGCTATATTAATTTCAGAAAGAGAAGAGTGCAAATTAAGGAAAGTTATCAGGATTAAGGAAGGTATTCCATAATGATAAAGGGGTGGATTTCTTAAGGAGACATAACAATTCTTAACATGTATGCAGCCTAAAAACAGCATCAAAGTATATGAGTCAAAAACTGATAGAACTGCAAAGAGAAATAGATGAATCTCTTATTATAGTGAAAGACTTCAACACCCCTGTTCAGAGGTGGACAGTTCCAGCAGGCAGAAGTAAGGACATATTTGAACTCAACAACACTATCAATGAAACTACAAAGCTCCAATAAAAATATTGAAGGAGAACTAAATAAATGGAGAGATATTTCACATTCATGGATAAGGAAGACTCAATATTGTCAAGATGTCAGTTCTTCACAACTTGATCTAGATATTCAGTGCAATCCCAATGAAAGTTTTCACAAGTAATTTTGTGGATATTAACAAACTAATTCTAAAGTTTATATGGAGAGATAAAATGTCCAGAATATACAACACCATATTGAAGTAGAAGAGCAATGTTGGAGAATTGATACTGCCTGACTTCAAGACTTACTATAAATCTACAATATGATGTTGACAAACCAATAGACAAACAGATCAATAGAACAGAATAGAGAAATCAGAAATAAACCCACATAAAAATAGTCAACTGATCTTTGAAAAAAGAACAAAATTAATAAAATGGAGAATATACAGTCTTTTCAACAAATGGTGTTGGGACTACTAGACATCCACAGGCAAAAATCATTAATCTGTATATAGACCTTACACACTTCACAACAATAAAGTCAAGATGGATCATAGATCTAAATGGTAAATAGGAAACTATAGAATTCCTAGAAGATAACATAGGAGAAAACCTAGATGACCTGAGGTATAGTAATGCCTTTTTAGGTATAAACCAGAGATATGATACATACAGAAATAATTGATGAACTTGACTTCATTAAATTAAAAAGCCTCTACTTTGTGAAAGACAATATCAAAATTAGAAGACGAACGACAGACTGGAAGAAAATAATTGCAAAAGTCATATCTGATAAAGGCTGTTATCCAAAATATACAAAGAACTCTTAAAACGCAACACTAAGAAAACAAGCAACCCTGGAGACAAACTATGAGAGACACTCGACTCCAGGAAACAAACTGAAGGTTGTGGAAAGGGAGAAGGGTGGGGGGTTGGGGTAACTGGGTGATGGGCAGTAAGGAGGGCATGTGATGTGATGAGCACTGCGTGTTATATGCAACTAATGAATCATTGAACATTATATCAAAAACTAATGATATGTGAACTTAAATTAAAAAAAAGAAAACAAGCAACCCAATTTAAAAATGGAAAAGGACCTCACCAAATGAATAAACACCTCACAGATGGCAAGTTAACATAGAAAGAGATGTTCCAGATCATATGTCATCAGGGAAATGCAAATTAAAACAACAATGAGAAGCTACCACATCTCAATTAGAATGGCCAAAATCAAAACACTGGCAACACCAAATGCTGGGGAGGATATGGAACAGAAGACATCGTCTTTCATTGCTGGTGGGAAAACAAAATGGTATAGACATTTTGGAAGACAGAAAGATGGTTTCTTACAAAATAAACATACTCCTACCATACCATCCAGCAATCATGCTTCTTGGCATTTACTCAATGGAGTTGGAAACACATCAGCACAAAAGCTTGAACATGGATATTTTTAGCAGCTTTGTTCATAATTGTCAAAACTTGGAAGCAAGAAAGATGTCCTCCTATAGGTAAATAGGTAGGTAAAATGGTTAAATAAACTGTGGTAATTTTGATAATGGAATATTATTCAGCACTAAAAAGAAATGAGCTAGCAAGCCATGAAAAGCCATGAAGGAAACTTACCTGAAGATTACTAAATATAAGAAGCCAGTTTGAGAAGGCTGCATGCTGTATGATTCAAATTACACTCTAGGAAAGGCAGAACTACAGAGACAATATAAAAAGATGTGCTACGGTGAGCGCTGTGAATTGTGCAAGACTGTTGAATCACAGATCTGTACTTCTGAAACAAATAACGCAACATATTTTAAGAAAAAAGAAAAAGAAGATAACAGGAGAGGAAGAAAAGGGGAGTATGTCAGAAGGGGACACGAACCATGAGAGATGATGGACTCTGAAAAACAAACTGAGGGTTCTAGAGGGGAGGGGGGTGGGGGGATGGGTTAGCCTGGTGATGGGTATTGAGGAGGGCACGTTCTGCATGGAGCACTGGGTGTTATGAACAAACAATGAATCATGGAACACTGCACCAAAAACTAATGATGTAATATATGGTGATTAACATAACAATAAAAAAATAAAAAAAATAAAAAAATAAAATAAAAAGATGAACAAGCAGAGTACAGAAGATGATGATAATCAAGGACGCTATGCACATGTGGGGGCAGGGGAGTAAATGAAAAATTTCTGTACCTTCCTCTCAATTTTATTGCAAACTAAGTGTCCTAAAAAATAATCTTAAAAAAAGGTAGTGTAGTCTTAAATATATAAAAAAAATGATTTTAAATGTGTTTTGGATAATATTTACTATAGTAATATTTGCTGTGAAAGTTTGCATTTATATCTCTACAAATCTTAATTTTTCAGGATGTGCCTATTAAAAAACTCATAATTTCTCATGTGTTGAAATTAAAATATTACTGGATTTTTCAGAAATGCCTTCTTTATCTACAATGTATTTTTTTTAAAGATTTAGATACCTTTGAGAACATTTCATACCTTAGAGAACACAGATTATTTCAGTGAATAGATATAACACATTCTGTATTGCTAAATATTATAGGTAACATTACACATTTGTGTAGTTCTGGAGAAGAAATCTAATGTTTTTGTCTTAGCTTCCAACTATAAAGTCTCAGTCATTTTCAGACCATAAAGTACATTTTTAATCTTATTCTTAAAATATTTTTCAAATATAAAATGGATCAAGTAACATTCAAATTAAATTTTTTTGCAAAGTTAAATAAGTTTATTATAAAGATGTGTGTGGTGCCAAACAAAACAAAATAGAACACCAGTTAGAGAACTATAAAACTCACAGGCCCTCAAATAGTCTCTCTCTCTATATATAGTCTATATATATATATACTGTAAATTATAATCAATCTAAATATTCTATCTGAAGAGAATTACAATTAAAGTCAAATTTTAGATAAATAATCCAATACAAAGATTTTTTTTAAATTGTGGAAATGCAGTTGTTTTCTATTAAACTGCAAATGCATTATTGGTGTTTTGACATATTTTGGTAAGGATTGGAAAATATGAGGAATAAGAACATAAAGAAACAGTGTTCCATACTTTAAATTTTTAAGTTTATACTCAGCTGCATCATTATATCTTCTTTTTTTTCTGGGTCATAATTACTGTGATACCATTTGAGCAAATTTGCCCATCAAAAGACAGGCTTGCTTAAACAAAACAAACTTCTGAATGAGGAATGATAGAGCAGGTTACAAAAAATGTGTTGAGCTAATTTTCTTGGAACTGTTTCAGAGCAAAAGAGTCATCAAGTTCATCTTTTATGGAATTGAGTGGGTGTGAAGTACATGATGCTTGAGAAAGAGAATGTCTAGGAGGAAATGAAATAGTTCAGCAATTATCTTGCCAATTAAAAAAGTAAGAATTTTCTTAATTTTATAGAAATACCTTATTAGCTTGAAGGAAGTGCTAGTTAAAAGCTACCACCATCATCAACAGCTAAGCAAAAACCAGAACCAAAACTTAGTAGAAGAATATAGTAACAGATTTTGTTCTAATGTGGTAAAATATTCATAACATAAAACTTCCCACTTTAACCATTTTTATGTGTACAATTCAGTAGCTTTAAGTATGTTCACAATATTGTGTAACTTTCACCAGTATCTATTTTTAGAACATTTCATCATCTCGAACAGAAACTCTGTACCCACTAAAGAATAACATTCACTCTCCCTTCCCCACTGGTCCCAGGTAACCTCTATTCTTTCTGTCTCTTGTGAATTTGCCTCTTCTACATACATCATATAAGGGAATCATACAATATGTGCCCTTTTTTGCCTGGATTATTTCACTTAGCATAGTGTTTTCAAGGTTGTACTTCTTGTAGCAGGTGTCAGATTCCTTTTTATGACTGAATAATATTCCATTGTGTGTGTGACACACACTACACTTAGTTTATCCATTCATCCGCTGATAGACACTTGGGTTGCTTCTATCTTTTGCTAGTATGAATAATGCTGCTATGAATGTTGGTGTACAAATACCTGTGTTAGTCTTTGTTTTCAGTTCTTTGGAATTGCAGGATCACATGACAATGATATGTTTAAATTTTTGAGGAATGGCCAAACTATTTTCCACAGTGGCTATATCATTTTACATTCCCTCCAGCAGTGCACAAGGGGTCCAATTTCTCCACATCCTCACCAACATTTATTATTTTCTGTTTTGGTTTTTTGATAGTAGCCATCCCAATGGGTGTGCAGTGCTACGCCATGGTGGTTTGGTTTGTACGTCCCTAATGACTAGTGATGTTGAATATCTTTTCATGTGCTCATTGGCTATTTGTGTGTCTTCTTTGGAGAAATGTCTGCTCAAGCTCGTTGTCATTTTTAAAATTGATTGTGTTGTTGTTGCTATTGAGTTGTACTTCTTTATATACTATGGATATTAATCCCTTATCAGATATGTGATTTGCAAATACTTTCTCCCATTCTCTAGATTGTCTTCACTCTTTTGATTGTATCCTTTCATGTACAATTTTTAAAATTTTGGTGAAGCCCAATTTATGTATTTTTTCTTTCATTTTCTGTGCTTTTGGTGTCATATCCACCACCACCCCCAAAAAACTCATTGCTGAATCCAATGGCATGAAGATTTTTCCTGATGTTTTCTTCTAAAGGTTTTATAGTTTTAGCTCTTAAATTTAGGCTTTTGATCAATTTTGAGTTAATTTTTGTATATGGTATAAGATAAAAGCCCAATTTCATTCTTTTGTATGTAGATATACAGTTTTCCCAGCACAATTTGTTGAAGAGACTTCTTTCTTCATTGAATGGTCTTGGCACCCTTGTGAAAAATCAATTGACTCCATATGTGAGAATTGGGCTTTCTATTCTATTCTATTGGTCTCATGTTTCCCCTATGCCAACACCACACTATTTGGATTACTGTAGCTTTGTGGTAAGTTTTGAAATCAGGAAGTATGAATTGAGTTCTCCAACCGTATTCTTTTTCAAGATTGTTTTGCCTATGTGGTATCTCTTGAGATTTCATGTGATTTTTATGATTTTTTTTTTTTAAAGATTTTATTTATTTATTTGACAGAGAGAGACACAGTGAGAGAGGAAACACAAGCAGGGGAAGTGGGAGAGGGAGAAGCAGGCTTCCCGCCGAGCAGGGAGCCCGATGTGGGGCTCGATCCCAGGACCCTGGGATCATGACCTGAGCCGAAGACAGATGCTTAACGACTGAGCCACCCAGGTGCCCCATGATGTTTTTTTTTTAATTTCTATAAAAAGTGTCATTGGGATTTTTATAGAAATTGCATGAATCTATAGAACTCTTTGGATAGTACTGTCATCTTAATGATATTAAGTCTTCTTAATATCTACGAACATGGAGTTCTATGAACATGGGATATCTTCCCATTTTTTTAGGTCTTCTTTAATTTCTTTCAGCAATGTTTTGTAGCTTTCATTGTATAAGTCTTTTGCCCCCTTGGTTAAACTTACTCCTAAGTACTTTGTTCTTTTTGATGCTATTGTAAATGGAAATGTTTTCTTAATTTCCTTTTCAGATTTTTCATTAATAGTATATAGAAATGCAACTGATTTTTGTGTTTTGATTTTGTATCTTTCAACTGTGTTTCATTTGTTTCTTAGCTCTAACAATTTTTTTGGTGGAAGCTTTAGGGTTTTCCACCTATAAAATCATGCCATCTGTGAAAAGAGGTAATTTCACTTGTTGAGAGATACTTTTACTTCTTTTCCAGTTTGATACTTTTAATTTTTTTTCTTGCCTAATTACTCAAGTTAGAACTTCTAATACTATGTTGAATAAAAGTGTTGAAAGCAGTTAAAAGCAGTGGTCAAGCTTCAGAACCCATAACTCTGATATTTTGAAGGACAAGGCCCTTAGTATCTACCCTGGCTCTAGCAAGCTGCTCCAGAAACTCAGTATGCCACCCTCACACCGCCAGCCACAAAGATTGGGGATGGAGGATGGTAGCCACTACCATAAGAGAAAGGTTGAAATTCGTTGAAATTTACCAGTTCTCCATTGGGTGTTCCAAGGTTTCTACTAGAGTCCAGAGTTCCAAAATAGTTACTTCAGACAGTTCCTGCCAGTTCAATAGTTGTTTAGAAGAAATGATGGATACCTAGAGCTTCCTATTCCATCATATTCTGTGTTGGATTTCTTTTTGCCTGTCCACCCCTTCTAGCCTGATATATTTTTGTTTCAATAAGGTCAAGGCCTTGGGGTAAATTCTTTGTGGGACAGTTGGCTTCCTTTTGTCTCAAAGTCACGGATTTACCAATGATCTTGGTTGGCCATGTGACACATTTCTGTAATTCAAAAAACCTTGAGGGGTGAGTGTAGAGAGAATACAATTACATTTTCTTTGCTTCTGAAATTGATATAAATCCAAATTAGGCAAAATTTTTTGAATTTATATAAATTATTTACACTTAAAGGCCATGAATGACTCATTTAAAATATCTTTTTGTGTGTGTGTAATAAATCAGTGAAACGGTATTTCAGAAACAAACATTTTGTTTCATCTTTTTTTTTTTAAGATTTTATTTATTTATTTCACAGAGAGAGAGAACACAAGAAGGGGAAGCGGGAGAGGGAGAAGCAGACTGTCCTCTGAGCAGAGAGCCCAATGCGGGGCTCAATCCCAGGATCCGGGGATCATGACCTGAGCCAAAGGCAGGCGCTTAAAGACTGAGCCACCCAGGTGCCTCTCATCTGTTTCATAACCAACTTTGTCAGTCAAGTCTTAGCTTAATGAAAAAAAACCCCAAACTTTTGTCCTGTGTCCTACATTTTTACCACCTTTTGCACCCTGTCTGAATAATCTTAAATTTAGAATGTTTAAAAAAAAATCAGTGCAGACTATATCGCATTTCTTCCTAGGAAGCAGTTTATAACTTTTATAACTTTCACAAAAATGGTCAATCTTGGGGCTTTCCACTTGATGATAAACTAGTTATTTAAAATTTCAAAAAAGGGGCACCTGGGTGGCTCAGTCGGTTAAGTGTCTGCCTTTAGCTCAGGTCATGATCCCAGGGTCCTGGGATTAAATCCTGTGTCGGGCTCCCTGCTCAACGGAGAGCCTGCTTCTCCCTCTCCCTATGCCCCTCCCCTCTCCTCCACTTATGCTCTCTCTCTGGCTCTCTTTCTCTCTCTCAAATAAATAAATAAAATCTTTAAAAAATTTTTTTCAAGAAAATGCAATGTTTCTAGCAGCTTCATTTTGAATTGCTAATCTTTACCACATTCTAGGTGTGGGTTGGCTATCTAATTACTGATATCTGCATCAAGATATTCTTAACCCATGTTTTACTTCTGAAAAATAATAAAGTAGACGTTTAGGGGTTAATGTTGTGTTTAATGAACACTTTTGTTTTTATTTTTATTTATTTTTAAAATTATCATTATTTTTTAAGTAGGCTCCACACCCAGCATGGAGCCCAATGCAGGGCTTGAACTCACAACCCTGAGATCAAGACCTGAGCTGAGATCTAGAGTCAGACGTTTAACCAACTGAGCCATCCAGGTGCTCCAATTTTTGTTTTTAAAGGAAGAATTCCACCCAATCGTGTAATGAATATACATCCTTGTGACAAAATGAGCAGATTTTCTCCTCTAAGAGGACACTTCCGAAGTTGAAGAAGACCAGTATCGTTGAGGCTGGGCATCAGGGATCTTTTGTCACTGTTTTCTATGTTTTTCTGGAGAACTTTCTAGAGAAAGCCTTCGAGAACTTTCTGCTTGCCAGCCTTGAGGAGATTCCCTTTTAGGTTTAGCCTCTCACTTTTCTTCTGGCTAAAGGAACAAAGCTCTGTGAGAACTGTGTCTTCTGAATCCAAGAAAAAAAAAAAAAAGACACTCCAAGCACTGAATATAGATAATGAGGGGAATCAGTTCCAGCCCTTAAGAAAACGTTTCCAGCAGGAAACTGTCCTTTTTAGTGCCTGCCATTTCTGTCACTCTAGGCTGGGGTTGTCTGCTGAGGGACCGTTGGTTCAGCTGCTTCCCAGAGGGAACCCCAGCTTTCCAGCCCAGGTAATGGCCTCCTGCTTGCTCTTCACACAGCCCCTTCTGAGCCAGCCCCAAGGCAAACAGCTGCTTCACTTCTCCCCTTCTCTGCAGGCCAGCCTGTCTCTGCGCTTCTCACCATCACCCTTCTGCCACCCCCCTTCCTCACCACTCTCCCACATGTGTCTCTTTCTTCCCTTCCTCTGTGTCTGCTCTTCTCAGAAGTTAGCTTACAAAGCAAAGTTGTAACTTTGAATTCCTGTTTTTCCAACTACCCTCATGTGACAGGATATCTCCTTATTGGAGGTTTTCCCTAATTTCAGAAGCCCTTTAAAAGTGAGAGCTTCCTCCACACCTCTTTTCAGCAGGGCAGCTCTGAGAACAGAGTAGGGGAAGGGGTGATTGGGTGCCTGCATTGTTTTGGTTCCTTCTTACCCCCTCCTATCAGTGCAAGCGAAGGAGAAACTCTGGGACATGCGGCTGTCCCTGCTCCTGGTTTTCCTCTCTCTCATTCCGGTCGCTGTACAGCTGTTGGGTAAGTTGACCAAAGCGGAAGCTTTCTGACTTGGGGCCTGGGGGCGATGGCACACCTTCCCTTTTGGGTCAAGGTTAATAAGATTCCTTTCAATACCTGTGGTGAGGAGGAAAGCAAAAGTCCCCTGCACCACTGGCTCTGCGGGGAAACCGGTTGCCTCCTCCTGGAAGCCAGGGACCAGGAAGCCAAGCCAGTACCTGGCCCCCAGCCCCACAGAACCCCCGTCTCTTCCTGACTTCTCTCATGTCCCACTCTTCCTTCCCTGCTCTGTTCTTAGAAGCATTTCCTCTGTAGTTTGTGTGTTCTGGTTTTCAATTCACAATATTCCTGTCTAGCCACCAAGAAATATCTTCTGAAAGTTTTTGGCCAAAAGGAGGGAGGCACTGCTGTCTTTCTTCACGGTGGGTCTAAGGATCATAAATGATCCTCCAAAGATGGATTCCATGCGATTTTCTTTTTCTTTTTCTGTGAACAAACTTTTTAATCCTCCATAGTTTTTTACAGCTGCAAAGTTCATCCTAATCAGTATTCTAAGTTGTTCAAACTGACTTACACTTGTTTTCTTCCTCTTTCCCCACCCACCCCTCCCCGAGACGGATGATTACTCAGGAGGAACAGATTCACAGCTTTTCAATTCTCAAAGACGTTGTTAAGTCTCTTTTCTAGTTCTCTAGACTCAACCTGTTTAACTTCAGAAAGAGAGTACCTGTTAGAATTTTCATTTCCCCCCCCCTTTTTTTTTGAAATGAGATTGAAGGGATCTCAACTTTGAACTTTTGGTTCCTGATCCCCCTTCTTTTCCCCCAAATCAGCGCAGGTCATCTGTGTGCAGTCTGTGCAAAGGGCACTCCATACTCTCCATGTAATGGTGGGGGCAGAACTGGGAGCACAACAAAAACACAGAAATGGCCACCACCAGGAGACTCCCGGAGAGGGTGCTGACCACAGAAAACATTAAATCATAATGAGCATTAAGTAGCAGTGATTATATGGGGCACCTGGGTGGCTCAGTCACTTACGCGTCCAGCTCTTGATCTCAGCTCAGGTCTTGATCATGGGGTGGTGAGTTCAAACCCCGTGCTGGACCCCATGATGGGTGTGGAGCATACTTAAAAAAAAGAAAAAAGCAGTGATTATAAAAACACAAATGAAAGTCTCCTGCCCCTGCCAGGAACTTACTCTGTGCTGTAGTTTCCCTGTTTCTAAAATGGTGAGCAAAATGTTACCTCTGCACCATGTTTTTGCAAGGATTCAGTGAATTATAAAATGGAAAATGTTTAGAACATAGTATGGCCCATAGGAATTGCTTCCTAAGTGCTAGCTATTAAAAGTAGTGACTTCTTGTTCCCACAGTAGTAATGAATTATCCAATAAAAGCAGTATATTAAGCATTTAAAGGAAAGATTTCCCATTAAAGGAGAGAGCAAGCATTTAAAGGAGAGATTTCCCAAGAAACCATGCTGAAGTTCTTGGAGTCTGAAAAGGTATTTTGCCTTATTCCTGATTACAAAGCCTATCTCTCAATGAGTAAGGGGTGCTGAAGGAGGAGATGCTTAATCCAAATGGGAGAAGACCACAGGCTGATGTTAGACATTAACACAGTGTTCATCTTGCAAGTCTGTGTTAAGGACGCAAAGGTTAAAACTAAAACCAGTGAAAATCTAAGAGTTGTACTGTCTTAAATAGAATAGTCTGCTTAGGAATAAGTTCCCTGTCACTGGAGGTCTTCAAATAGAATCTGGATGAACAGTTCAAGGGCTCCGTGTGGGACGTGGATTCTAGCCCAGGCAGTCCAACAGAAACATCATTGGTTACATTATGTAGCCACACTAAAAAAAGTAAAAAGAAACAGATGACACTGATTTTATGAATATATTTTATTTAACCCAATATATCCAAAATACCTCTAGTGAAGATTAATCAGTATAAAATGTATTGGGATATTTTTACACTCATTTTTTAAAAGTTAAATTTTCAAAATCCAGTGTGTATTTTGTACTTAGAACACATTTCACTTCAGACTGGCCTCATTCCAAGTGTACCCTTAGGGCTACCATATTGGGCAGCATAGATACTAATTTTCTTCAAACTGGCTCTTAATGTTCTGGGGCAAGAAGTTTTCTCAGTTTGCTTAGGAAAGTTTCCCTCCTTGAGACAGCAGGATGCCTTACTCTGATGAATGTCTTCCTCTTCATAGGCACAAATATGGGGGAAGCAGGGAGGTGCTGAAGATCTGTTTACTCAAGGAATAAAAAACAAACAAAAACATGGGTGAGAGAGCCCCTTCCGGAATTTTTTTCCTTGAGAGCCTATAAATCTGATTTTACCTCTTTCTTGGTACTTTGTTACTTTGTAACTTAGTACTAAGTACTAAATAACTGATACGTAGTAACAAAGCAGTAGAAAAAAGGGTACATGAATTTCCTTACCCCCTGTACCCCCTGCCCTGGCTCCCGACCCATGAAGAGACCCCACAGAAATGTCTCCCTACTTTCTGTGGTTTATTTTTCTTTTCAACCCGGAACTCTTTCTCCCACCTCCCCAAGCACATATCACATCATCATCACTGCGAGCGTCCATGTCATACCTCAAGGGGCCAGGAGACCAAGCTTAAAGGGGAGGGAAGTTCTTACCCTTTTCTTGCCCTGCTATCTGTTAGCAAGAAGAATTCGATTTCAAACTACCAATGTGATGTCACTGGAGGCAGAGTTGGAAAAGATGCCAACAATAGGACCTCACTAGCCAGTGAATGTAGAACAAATGCAGTGAATTTGATCTCTGGCACAGTCTCATGCTGCATCCAACCTCCATGTTTTATAGGTAAGAACACTGAAGTCCTGACAGGTTAAGTGATCTTTCCAGAGTCTCACAACTAGTTAATGGAACAACCCATTTAGCGCTCAGGACTCCTGACTCCCAGTAGAGTATTCTTTCTATTAAACAGAAGCAATTTTTTTTTTTTTTTTTTGCTGAATGAATGATTGGTTAATACCAATCTAGAATTTCTTCAAGAAACAATTCCCCACTGTCATTCCCTTCATCATTTTAATTTTCATAAAATTTTCCTTTATGATATTTCTAATTTTATTTCTAGTCTCTTCATTTTTTCCTTTACATTTGACTTCTTTTTTTTTTTTAAAGATTTTAATTCTTTATTTGAGAGAGAGAGAGAAAGTGAGTGAGCACGGGGTGAGGGAGGGTCAGAGGGAGAAGCATTCGACTTCTTTTAGATGCCGGATTTAAGACATACTTTCTAAAGTTACTGAGCAAAACCAAGTTCTTGTCATCTTTCTTTTTTCCCATTGTTCTTATATTTGTCTATTTTTTATGTTATTGTTCCAAACTTCATCTGATTTTTCTGAAATTGAGAAATGGAGATCTGTGTATGTAGGATATTGCAGTTAAAAATAAGATGATGATTGCTTTGTTACACGACCATTCAGTGCCTTGTGAGGGTGATGAACCTAATTTCTCAGTAGGAGGAGTCATCATTGGTTAAATGTGAACTTTACAGAGTCAAATGTGCTCAACCTCCATTAAAGACAAAGACCCTTGTCTTCAAAAGGGAGCTAGAGAGCACAGGCATCCTTCAACACTCAGATCTGGCCTGTGGGACTGGAACACGAGCTGCTAAGGGAGAACTAAGAGGTCACCAAGGCCACAAGAGGAATGGAACAAAAGGAAATAGCTTCTGAAGTAGCATATTTCCATGGCAGAGAGGGAGTCAAACTGATGTCAAAATGAGAACACTAATGTCCTCTTGCCTCTTGGCTACCATCAAGCCTTCTTGTTGGATGGAAACATCATGTGGTTAGTTTGGTCCATAGAGGAGACTAGTGGAAATCAGTCAGAACAAAAGTGAGGGTAAAGCAGGTAAGAAAGCAAGTACCTTTTCAAAAAGAATTGAAACTGACCTCGAAAGGAGAAAGTATTCGAAGACAAATTTGTCCACTTACAAACCAAGCTAAAGTCACAGAGTGCATTCAGATCCTTAGTCCCATTCATTAATCATCTTCAGATCCTGAAGTAAGATGGGTAGATGTTACCATCCACATTTTACTACATGAGAAAATAGGCTCAGAAGTCAGCTAGCCAATAAGGACCAGAGCTGATTCTTGACTATTGTCTTCTGGCTCTGAGGCTAAGAGTTTGTCAGCTGGAGTGTTTTGACAAGGAAAGACATAAAATGTGTTCAAAACAACAGTATGTCAAAGAAGGACTTAGTCCCTCTATTTGTATTAACTGTTTAGACTTTTCACTAGGGGAGGGGAAGGAGGGCATTACTCCTGGAATGTTTACTATGTGCAAAATGATATGCTGGGTGTTTTATATAAATTATCTCATTTAGAAGTTCATAGCAACTCTATCATGGAGCATTATTATCCCTATTTTACAGATGAGGAAATCGAAGCAGGAATGATTAATCTAACTGAGCAACACAACCAGCGAATGGTGGAACCAGAATTTGATCACAAGTTTGCTGACCCCAAAGAATATACCTTTCTCCACCACATTACCTGGTCCCTAGAGTTTGGAATCTCTGGAGTCTCCACCATCTCTGTTCTTCTGTTCCTGTCTCTGGGCTGCAACAGCTCTATTTTCTCTAGTCTCATCCTCTTCTCAACCATTCCACGCTGTCTTCAAGACTGATTTTCCCAAATTTATGATAATACTTAAGAGGTAGATAGCAGTTTCTATGTGTCAGGAACTGTTCTCAGTGCTTTATTTAGATGATCTCATTGAATCCTCACAACAACCAGCAGGTCCTATTATTTTCCCCTCATTTTTCAGATGGAAAAAAGGAAGCACAGAGTGGTTTAGAAACTTGACCAAAGTCACACAGCCAGTGTGATTATGTCATGATCAGATGGTCATTTGATTTTATGATACATAAAGTTTAATTAGTTAATTAGCATGACTGTGAGGGGAAGAAGGAAGAGTGGCAGAGGTCAACTTCTTACCTACAGATTTTGTTTGTTTGTCCTAGAATTGGGGGAGGGGCTGGCATTCTGATGTTGAAGATCTAGGAGAGAAAGGAAGGGAGAACAAGTGGAGAGGCAGAAGGGGGTAGAATCCAGGACCCAGGTAAAGAGATCAGCAGACTCAGTAGGGAGACCTACTGAGATGGGAGTGAGCAAACCCAGGAAGGGTGTTGCTGTTCATATCTTTAGGAAGGGAGACAGGAAGTTTGAGAAATTCCTTACTCCTGCCCTCTCCTTTCTCCTGAGGTCATAACCCATATTGGATTCACCCTTGGACCCCCCCCCAAAGAGCCAAATGCAGTGACTTAAATTATTAGGTTCTCTGAACATTTGAATAAATGAAGGATCAATGTGAAAACTAAAATAACTCTCAATTTTTCCTTTATTCTTCTGTTCGACATTGCCAAACCTAACACTGTGATCCTTAGTCTGCCCTCCACCCCCGCCCCCAGCACTTGGCATAGTTTTTTTGCAGGTACTTGGTGCATGATAAATATCTGCTTTTCACTTAACTTTAGTTCTTGGAGGACACCTGTGTAGGTTTTACATTCATTTACTGAGGCTTTTAGGGACAGAATTCTTGGTTTGGGTTGTTTAAGACACTATCTCTGACAGTGATTGGAGTGAAGTAGTTCATGTGGGAAACAGTCCCAGGAAACACTGGCAGAGGAGTGTGAAGGTGACACGGGGAAGGGGAGGAGCCAGTGACCACTGTGGACACCTGGAGTTCAGCCCTGCTGGGGTGCTCTGGGTGACAATGTGGACTACGTGCCTCAGAGTCATCCCATTCAACATGGCAGGGATTGAGGGTGTTTATTCATCAATTGCTATCAGTCACCGGTGAAGGGCTACCCCGGGAGGGGCCTCCATTCTCTGACCTTTCTTGTCTTTGTGGCATGTAGGCACAGGGTCCTCTGATGCGCCCCAGGCCCAGAGATACTGTGCTGACATTGAGGAGTGGGGCTCATAGGCACTGAACTGGCAAAAGGCAAGAAGAAATAAGTAGAGTTCTGGCAGCATCTGCTACAAAATATCCACTTATTTTCCTCATATCCAGCTTCTCTGTCTTGCAAAAGATTGTTTTTCATGTTAGCAGGTCAGCATTTCTTTTATCAATAGTGGGGAAAGTCTACAAATGTATAAGGAAATATAGCACATAATAGTTCTGTCTCTAGATAGTCGAATTTAATAACCTAATTTTCTTTGCTAGTCAATTTAGAAATTTAATCATTTGCTCAATGTTATGGAAAAACTTTAAACTGTTTAAAATGTGCTTAAATGAGTATTCACCCTCATGGGGCGCCTGGGTGGCTCAGTTGGTTAGGCGTCTGACTCTTGATCTCGGGGTCGTGGGTTTGGGCCCTGCATTGGGCTCCTTGCTGGGTGTGGAAAGTGTTAAAAGAAAAAGAACATTCAAACTTATGTTATTGGATATCTAGTCTTCAGTTATTTTGACTTGAGATATTGAATTGAAACTTACCACTTCTTTCCTGCATGTATTTTGACCTTTGAGGTTTCTGCCTTTGAATTAACTATAGGTGATGGGAGCTCAGTGGGGCACAGAAGTTGTCTCTGGTTTGTCCTCACAATATCACCTACACAGCACCTGCACATATTTCTTGAAAAACTAATATGAGCTGAGGAAGATAGAGATGAGATGGAAGAAGGGTCCCCTCAATTCTATAAATAAATTTCTGATGTGTAAGTATTTAGAAAGCAGAAAGAAAAACACACATTCAATCTCATAATTGAGATGGCAGAGAAATGAATAGAGCCATTCCATTGTCCTCATTTGTTAGCTTTGTACTGTTTCTGTTGTAATAACATAATTAGTATAGACAGAGAACAGAATGTTTATACATAGAAAACATTGGTGTGGTTAATAGTGGCAAAAATGCCACAAGTTGCCTTTCGGTCAAGGCCTTGAATCTGTTTCAGAGGAAGAAATCAGAGACAACTGTACAGAGACCATGATAAAAGGAATAGTGGATGATTGTGGAATCATAAAGTGATAATGTTACGTTTCCTTATATTGTCTAGCAAAGACAATGTCAAACTTGCACTGCTCCCTAATGTCAAAGATAAATAAAGGAAACCAGAATAGATAAGGTTGAATTGAAATAGAAATTTTTCATTTCCAGGTACTCCTTTATAAATATTTATAAATTGTTCTTTGGTAAAAATAAACTTTTAGGGGAAGAGGTAACATTAAATACACCCATCATCATTCATCCGTTATTAAATAAAATAATGCATCTGGGTTATTAGTCAAGATGCTTCAGATTAAATTAATGTTCTTTCATTCATTCAACTAATATTTGTGGATGGACTATTTTGCTCCAAAAAGAGAGGACACAGTCCTGAACCAGAAAGATTAAGTCTTTCTACTTGTGGGATTTACATTCCAGTAGAAGGACATGGACAAAATATAACTAAATATTTTTTAAAAGGAATATATTTTAAGATGGTTATGAATATTATATAGAAAAAAAAGAGCAAAATTTGGATAGTCTTTTGAGAGATATTGAAGGAATTGGCTCATGCAGTTGTGAAGGCTGGCGAGTCCAAAATCTATAGGGGTAAACTGGCAGGTAAGGAGTTGACACTTGAGCTGGGACCTTAAAGAGCATCCCAAGAAGAGGAAACTTGAAATATGAAGTTTCTCAAGTGGAAATGAAGTGTTTGAGGAACAGAAAGGCCTTGTGGCTGGAAGGTGGTGGGTAAGAGCAGGGATAGGATCATTTCCCCCCAGGGAGCTAGGATGTGGAGGTTACTGTTTTTCTCTTGTGTACAGTAGCACACTCTTGAAGGATTTAAATTGTTGGGAAAATATAGTTGGGGCACCTGTGTGGCTCAGTCGTTAAGCATCTGCCTTTGGCTCAGGTCATGGTCCCAGAGTCCTGGGATCAAGCCCCACATCGGGCTCCTGCTCAGCAGGGAGCCTGCTTTCCCTCTCCCACTCCCCCTGCTTGTGTTTCCTCTCTCGCTGTGTCTCTCTGTCAAATAAGTAAATAAATCTTTAAAAAAAGAAAATACAGTTAAAAACAAAATCTCCTCCCAACTTAGAAAACCTCTCACAAAGGTAGAAGAATAAGAAAACATATTATGGTTGAATAAGCACTCAACCAGAATGGGATGCACATCACAGGTGATCCGCTAAAGAAAATGCAGAAACAGAAAGAAATCTGACTCTTTTATATAGTTAAGTGGAAACAACCCATTACATTAGGGAGGTACTACAATTTGGAGTCAGGTAGCATATTAGACCCATCTCACCCAGGAAACTGGGAGATCAAGTGTTATCTTTTTTTTTTAAAGATTTTATTTATTTATTCATTTGAGAGAGCGAGAATGAGAGAGAGAGAGAGTGCACATGAGAGGGGGGAGGGTCAGAGGGAGAAGCAGACTCCCCGCTGAGCAGGGAGCCTGATGCGGGACTCGATCCCAGGACTCCAGGATCATGACCTGAGCCGATGGCAGTCGCTTAACCAACTGAGCCACCCAGGTGCCCCGATCAAGTGTTATCTTCTTTGCATTTCAAAGAGAGGAAGACTAGAGTAAGACTATGGTGGCTCAGTCTAGGGTGAAAAGAAAGAAAAGAATGGATTAGAGTGTATATATATTTGTCAGGGTTCTCCAGAGAAACAGAACCAAAAGGGTATGTGAGTGTGTTTGTATGTGTGTGTATCCATCTATCCATCTGTCCATCTGTTCATCTATCCATCCATCCAGCTACCATCTATCCATGTATCAATCATCTTCTATCTTTTGAGAGATATTGAAGGAATTGGCTCATGCAGTTGTGAAGGCTGGCGAGTCCAAAATCTATAGGGGTAAACTGGCAGGCTGGAAACTCAAGGAGTTGATATTGCAGTTCAAGTCCAAAGGCAATCTGGAGGTAGGGATTTTTCCTCTTTAGGGACCTCTGTCTGTTATCTCTAAAGGCCTTCAACTGACTGGATGAGGCCCACCCACAGTACTGAGGATAATCTACTTTACTCAAAGTCTACTGATTCAAATGTTAATCTTATCAAACAAACGAATGAACAAACAAAACTTCACAGCAACATCCAGACTGGAGTTTGACCAAATATCTGTGTACTGTGTCCTAGCCAAGCTGACACATAAAATTGTCACAGTATATTTCTGGGTAGAGCCAGTAGATTCTGTTTTTGTTCTAGAAAGTGAGGGAGAGCTGGGTATCCAGGATGTCCTAGGTTTTTGGCTTAGGGATATGAGTGGATGACAGTGCCATTAATGAAAAACAGAAGATTGGATGTTTGCTCATTAAATGCCATGATATTTAGAGAAAAATTTCATCATGCAGATGAAAATAAAGTACATGAAATAAAAGTCAAACAAGTATAAAAATCTCTGAAGGAAGAACACTATTTGTGCATGAAAACTCTCAAGCACCTTACCTTAAATGGCTGGTGACCAATGGGTTATATGACTAAATTTGGATGATGAATAAATGTCAGCTGTTCAATAATGCTGAAGTATGAGGTGGAAGATAGTACTGTTGCTGAGATGTTACTGAGCAAAACTATCTGAAAAGTGGAAGATAAGTCTAGATAGGAAAACAATAGGCAGAATAGCAAAGAAATTAAATGTAGAGGGTAGTATTGTTGAGTTTACAGATCTATATGACAAAATTTTCAGACTTCATTACCCTTTTAGATTAGAAGAGCCTAGATTTACATTTGTGTGTGGTAAATGATCACAGTAATTGTTTTTTTTTAACTTTTTGTTTTCCTATCTCCTGTGTTTTATTATGATCAAAACAGCATATTTTTAATATTTTAATTTTATTGCCAATGCAGAAAGTTACTCATCTTGTCACACTATGGCATGAGCAACAACAAGATGAGATCAAGTCCAGGAAGGAGTTCCTCTAGATGGGACGAGCTCCAGCCAGGCATTGAGTGCTGAGTTGACAGATGTCAACTCCAGAGAAGCCAACAGAAGCAGGTGTTCTGAATTGAGACTCTATTGAGTCCCAATTCCAAGAAATCAAACCAACAGAAATGAGAAACCCAGCCAATGAAGCTTGGCTAAGGTTCAAAGTAGCACCAAATTAGGAACCCAGACAGGAGGTCTCTAACAAGTGTGGGACAAGAGCAGATGCAGGAGCAGGGCAGGGGAAAATAATCTTTCAAGGCAAAGATCCATCGTAAGCCCTAAATTGATGGCCCAAGAACTGATCTCAGAATGCAATGGTACTAACCTGACAGGGGTGTTGAGGACAGTAAATAGAATATGGTTTGTGAAAATGTTTAGTAAACAGTGAAGGACTCTGCTAGTAGTACTTTTATTACTTTGTTACATTTCACTGGGATGATTTGATTAAAAATAATGAGCTAATTTAGTCAGACCCTTGAATATCTGCAGTACTACCAGCTCATTTTGAAAGAACACTTAAATAGAAGGAATTTAGTAGATGTTCAGAGGTAATGTTTGATATTTGTGTCATAAAATGAAAAGTATGTTCTTTTCATTTGTCTATTCTTAAAAAAAATAAACAAAAAGGAAAAACCTTTACATGAATTCAGTTTTAAGGGGAAAAATATGCTTTTCAGATGCTTTTTTTTCTTTTTCTTCTTCTTCCTTTTTTTTTTTTGACAACAGGAAGTTCAGTTTTGCCAGCTAGCAGCTATGTACTATAAGCCATCTACACATATTTATTTAAATTACCAGCCCCAAACTATAAGAATAAAACACTTTATTTTTAGTTATTCTCATAAGTATTACCTCAAATGAAATAAAAAATTGTATTTAACCTTTACTGCAAACTTGACAAATTATTACACTTATAAGTACATTTTTGTATCTTTTTGTTATACAAAAGCTAGCTTGAATATGCCAATAAAATGAAAGTTAAAATTATTTTTTTAAGGTTTTATTTATTTATTTGACAGGGAGAGACACAATGAGAGAGGAAACACAAGCAGGGGGAGTGGGAGAGGGAGAAGCAGGCTTCCCGCTGAGGAGGGAGCCCGATGCGGGGCTTGATCCCAGGACCCTGGGATCATGACCTGAGCCAAAGGCAGACGCTTAACGACTGAGCCACCCAGGTGCCCCGAAAGTTAAAATTATATAACAGATACTAACTTAACTCTAGATGCTACATTACTAAGTTATCTATTGTTGCAAGGGAAAACAAAACAAAACAAAACAAAACACTTCTCTAGCGTGGCTATTCGGAAAGCATTTAGTTCAAAGATTTGCTGGACATAAGGGTAAAACTTCCTAAAATAAAATTATCTTTTAAGTTACAAAAAATCTCGCTAATGTTATAATTAGAATAATTATGTATGAGCTTCCTCTATCTCAAAGAGAGTAGAGATGAATCAGACTTCAAAATTCTATTCCAGGGTACACATATATTTAATTCTACAGCTTATTGTATTCATATATAAATTTTCTTTTTTTTTAAGATTTTATTTATTTATTTGCCAGAAAGAGAGCAAGAGAGCATGAGAGTATAAGCAGGGGCAGCGGCAGAGGCAGAGGGAGAAGCAGACTCCCCGCTGAGCAAGGAGCCCCATGCAGGGCTCCATCCCAGCACCCTCGGCTCATGACCTGAGCTGAAGGCAGACGTTTAACCTTCTGAGCCACCCAGGCATCCCTCATATCTAAATTTTCTTTTCTCAGATGGTTATTATTTCTTTCTCTGTTCTCTACCTCTATGTTTACTACACTACAATTTGTGTGCATTTAAGGCAGGCCTTTTTGTAATGCTCCCCCTAATGAACTAGCATGTCGTGAGGGTTTCCAGCCAGTTGCTGGGGCCCTGTGCTCTCCCAGAAGAGACCTTCCCCCCAGTCTCTCTCTCCAGCCTCAAGGACCGCCCCCCACCATCTCCAGCCCCTCACAGAGGGAGCTGAGCTGGCCCAGAGTCCCCTTCACACCTTCTCCTGGGATCATAAGTTTTATGGAAATGGAAACATTGGGAATTTTGACCTAAAATATTCTTTGTCACATGTATCCATTTAAGCATCTTTTCTTGTTTCTTTCTTTTTTTTTTTAAACAGACACTAAGCAATTTTTGATATATAATGAAGATCACAAGCGCTGCGTGGAAGCATTAAGTCCCAGTGCAGTCCAAACAGCAGTTTGCAACCAGGACAATGAGGCGCAGAAATTCCGATGGGTGTCTGAATCCCGGATTATGAGTGTTGCTTTTAAATTGTGTTTGGGGGTACCATCAAAAACGGATTGGGTTGCTGTCACTCTATATGCCTGTGACCCGAAGAGCGAATTTCAGAAATGGGAGTGCAAAAATGACACACTTTTGGGGATCAAGGGAGAAGATTTATTTTTTAACTATGGCAATAAACAAGAAAAGAATATTATGCTCTACAAGGGTTCCGGTTTATGGAGCAGATGGAAAATCTATGGAACCACAGATGATTTATGCTCTAGAGGTTATGAAGGTAAGAAGCATGGAATGTCTTGACTTCCTGTCCAATTCTTCTCATCTTCTTAGTTGGAACCTAATTCAAGAAAATAAGTATATTCTTGTTTAGTCTGTGCTAGAATTATTAATTGATTATGTTTGTGTTTTAAACTATTTTGTGTTCTATGAGAAAATGACAGTGAATAAGTATAGTAAAAAGTCCTGAATGATATTTTAGCTGTTTATAATTAATGGAATGATTGCTTTGTGTGTGTGTGTGTGTGTGTGTGTGTGTGTGTGTGTGTTTAACTTTTGCTAAGGTTTTTTTTAAACTATGGATTACAATTTTTATTTATTTATTTTTAAAGATTTTATTTATTTTTTGACAGAGAGAGAGATAGTGAGAGCAGGAACACAAGCAGGGGGAGTGGGAGAGGGAGAAGCAGGCTTCCCACCGAGCAAGGAGCCCGATGTGGGGCTCGATCCCAGGACCCTGGGACCATGACCTGAGCCGAAGGCAGATGCTTAACGATGGAGCCACCCAGGCGCCCCTATGGATTACAATTTTTAGAAATGAATTTTCACTGTAGTCTTTGACCAAAAGCATCCCATTTGACATTATATGTTTGTAGTGATAAATGAATTTAACCAAATGTTTCTTTGCCTTTGGTTTAAGTTATCCCTAGAGAAATGACCTATGAAAAAACATTCTTTACCAAGTCAGAGTGCCTAAAATGAAATCTTGGCATTCCTTGATCTTTTAAGTTTTTCAGTGTTTCTCTGTCACTTTATGGGTATTAAAAGACTATAATAATCAGAAGATGAGAAAGGCTAAGAAATTGGCCTGTAAATTAACAAGCAACATAGTCAGCTATTTTAGAAAGTGGTTGCACCTGTGGGGCAGAAAATAATTTTATATGAAGTTGGTTCCATAAGCTCTTGAAGGTTAAATAAAACCAGGGTATTTAGTTTTCTCTTATCTTGGCCAAATTTCATTCTCTGGTGGCTGCGCAGAGACAACACAAACAAAACAGAACTTGAAGCCTTTTACAAAGCCTCCTTGTGTCAGATGATGTTATAACCACATTCCAGGTTTGGACACTTAGTCATTTGGAAGTGTTATCGAGAACAACCTCAAGGTCAGAGGAAGAGCCTGCCATTTGGGATAAGAGATTACCTGTTTCCAAAATTACTGTGTTACTGAGGCTACAAAGATTGGTTGAACCTAGTTGTCATAGCTAATCAGAGCTTCAGAGTTTAGATCTTTGTGAGGCCATAATTTGTCAGCTTTCCATTTTCCTTCATTATGAAGAGGAGGAAAAGTAGGCATTGAAGAGTGAGATGAAGAGCTCAGAAAGAGGCTATTTTGAGGCACTTATTGAACATAATGAAGGTTTAGAAGTTATAGGCAAGGCAGCCTAAGTAGAGTAACCTTTCAGGAGAAACTTGATAGAAAACTAGCAGGAAAAGAGTGAACCAAACTTGACTGAATCAAATTCCACAGATGGGACAGTAGTCCTAATTGAGGGATTCAAAACAAGGAAGACTGGTGCTAAGACATTGGACTTCTTATTTTATTTAAAAATGTATCACTGAAGTTACATAGGCCCCACCCCAATCCCTACCACCCTTTGTGTTTTCCTGCTATTTGAGAAGAATATGCATAGGGTTTAGGATAGTGGTTCTCAAACTGTAATATGTTTAAGGATCACCAGGAAAACTTGTTAAAAGTGAAGATACCAAAGTTCCCCTCCCACCTAGAAGCTAAATTAGGACATGGGGGAAGGGGGGAAAGTTCTAAGAATCAATTGAGTTATTTCTATGAGCACTTGGGTAGTTGGATGAAGTTGGTCCATTGACCACATTTTGCCTGCTCCCCAAGTCTCTCTCAGTACTTACAGAGTTTCCTGCTCGAAGATCTAGCCCTTCAGAGTGATCTTGGAATCTACTCATTGGAATACACATTCAATCAGAAGACAATGTAGAGAGGGTCTTTGTAGAGTCTGTCTCTCTAAAGAAAACTTGAGGAAGACAACTGGCCAGGGCCAGGGATTATTTTAGAATACTACTAGAATCAGAATTGTAGACTTAGAAGCATCTGAGTGTTGTCTGAGAGTTTGGACCACAGAGGAAGAACAATTGACTGCAGTTAACATGACTTGTCAGTAAAGTCGCTGGAATGGAACTTGGTTCTTTTGGCCTCATCAGGGCTTTGTTAAATAAATCGGGTTACTCCTAAAAAGGCCATTTCTGACTGAGAACTATAAATCCAGCACTGAAAATTTCTTGGCTAATTTAATGAACAGTATAACCTGAGGTGGTCTTAATAGATTTTCTCCATATGAAGGAACAGAAACCCCAGTGATTAAGAGTGGCATAATTATATCTAAATCCAACATGTTCCTTATACAATATATAGTTTGGAAAACTGGTTCTGTAATGTGGTGGGGCAAAAGCTAGAATTGCATTTTGAAGTTTCTAACAACTAGCTAATCAGTGAAAAAGTAATTTTGCAGTATATGAAAATAAGCCTACCTTGTCAGGAGGACTGGTAAGTACAGTGAAGAAAGGGAAAGGAAAGGGTAAGGAACTTAATGTGCATTATGATTTTAATATATTTTAGGTATTGTGCTATATGTTTTAGAAATTTTATGTTGTCTAAATTGGATTTTGAGATGTCTTTTAGGGACTTTTTAAAGTCACAGAATCTACAAGATTTAATTAAGAAAAGAATATTGTTATCTAGGACAAATTCTGCATATCAGCTGGTGGTAAGAAGCAAAATACTTCCCCATAGAAGGTTATTGTTTCCCCAGGGGGTGTCTCTACAGAGACAGAGACACTAAACATTTTGGAGAATGTGGCTAAGGGAGTGGTGTGGTTGTCAGTGGAGATATGAGCTTCTCTAATTCTTTGGCTTAAGCCAAACCACAATCAACGATGATTTTTTATTTGTTTCAATTTTCTCTTCTAGGTAAACCCAGAGCTTCTCATTTTGCTCTTCTGAATTCAGTTTTAAGAAAGACAAATATTGATTGTCAATGGTATCCAATGGCTTTGAGTGCTTCCTTTCCATGATGTGGATTAGAGGGTTCTGTCCAAATTCTGACCCTTTCTCATTGGCATTGTTGAGGGACTCCGGTAGAGCCTGGCTTGACAGGAAGTGGTAGGAGGGGTTTAACTTTTGGCTACGTGTTTGAGTCATACGGCTGTAAGGCTATTTTTCATTCTAGAGATTCAATCATTCTGTAATTCCAAGCAAGAGAAAGAATCGCCTCTTCTCTGTTTCGGGGGAAATGCAGAAGTCAAGGCAGGTGTTAGTAGAGTTGACTACTTTTCTCTCACACGAGGAAAGAGGAAAATCTGTCCTGAAAGTGCAGAAATGAGGTGGCATTAGAGTTGTTCCTAACAGAGACTGCTGTGTGTACTCAGCAAAAGACAATGGGTAGAGAGAGAGGGGAAAGAGAAGAGAATTCCCTGTGTGGGGACCTCAAATGTGGTCGGCATCCTTCTTATTGGAAAGCCACCGATCAGAAGATTGACTGACATCCTAAGTGCGATCAATATGTCTCTTCTAGACATGTACACGCTGCTGGGCAATGCCAATGGAGCAACGTGCGCCTTTCCGTTCAAGTTTGAAAACAAGTGGTATGCAGATTGTACAAGTGCTGGGCGATCAGATGGATGGCTCTGGTGTGGGACCACTGCAGACTATGACGCAGACAAGCTATTTGGATATTGTCCCTTGAAATGTAAGTAGCATGATCACCAAGAAGGGTTTGCTACATTTAGTACAACACCGTGGCAATAAGACCATACATTTATTGAAACCATTTTCCCCCTCAAAGTTATTTCCCATTTATTAACTTGTCACACTCCACCACAACCCTGTGCAGACGTCATTGTCCCCACTTTACAATGGAGAAGGTGATCCATATTGGCTAAAGACCAGACACAGATCTAACACTCAGCCCTGGGCTGCATCACATGACCCCTTTATTTCCACCAACTGTTTCTTTCCTTCAACTTTTACTGCTAAGACTGTAGGGCAAATTATACTGCATATGATACAATATATACTGAATACCGCCCCCGGGGATTTACCTTTATTAAGCCATAGATCCATAGATCAAAAACAAAACTTAAACAATGCCATAGACATGTGGTTTGATACAACAAAAGAGATGGGAGGGGCTCCTGACTTTTTGCCAATGTAATGAAAAGGGCTCCTTTCTCTGAAAGTGATAGTAATGAATAGCAATGAAAGTAAATTTAAGAACGGTATCATTTAATTTAACATAGCTCTGAATCAAATGGAAGTGGATTATTTTATGCTTGAAGGGATTTTTAAAATGAAAACATATTATTACAGTAATAACAAAATAAGTGGCTTTTCATGATACTGATGGGAAGCAGCCAGAACAGAAGAATTCTCCTGTGTTCTCTCCACGCTCAAGAATCTGTAAAGAGGGACACCTGGGTGGCTCAGTCTAATGACTGAGCACCTGCCTTCGGCTCAGGTCATGATCCCAGGGTCCTGAGATCGAGCCCCATGCTGGGCCCTGCTCAGCGGTGAGCCTGCTTCTCTCTCTGCCTCTTCCCCTGCTCATGCTCTCACTTGCTCATCCCCTCTCTCTCTCCCAAATAAATAAAATCTTAAAAAAAAAAGAATCTGTAGAGAAACGGTGTAGCAGGTTTGGGTGCGGTAAAGGGCCGGGTGGAGGAGGGCATCAGCCTTGGGAAGCAGGCTGGGACTGAAGGAGGCAAGGGAGGGGCCCTTTCATTTCACTGTTACCCCACATACCCCACATAGGGCCAGCTATGCCCTTCCCTTTCTACCCCCTAAATTTCTTACTCCCTGAGCTCTTGCCCTTCAGACTTTATGGGTCACAGCAGCTCCCGTTTTGTGCTATTACTCAGAACCCTTTCTCCTGCTGGCCTGCAGAGGGGTGGGGGCAGGGGAAGAATCCGGGTGCAGATGCAGTCTGGGATGGTTGCAAGGCCACCTGAATTGCAATAGCATTGCTTACAGCTGAATTTTGGGGACCACACATCCACACACAATCACATTATTCCAAGCATTATTGTGAAATAATTCACAAAAATATTTGTGTCTTGAATTAAATCCCAAAGTCTAAGAATCATACTTATTTCTCTCTTTTAATTTATAATCCCACTTAAAATAAATTTGATTATTCAGCTCCATATATTATTGTAGTTCTGTTCTGTGTGCAGTTCCTATGTTCTGGGTGAATATCTACAAAAACAGGCTTCCCATTCATGGCGACACTGCTCTCCCGTTCTTGGGTGAAGTAATTGTATTTGCCTCTCTTATAACAACTCTTAAAGGTTTGATTCCTGTGAAAGGTTTATAGAGGTCTGACCACTATATTAGATGTCTTTTTGTCAGAATCAAACTATTTTTTTCCCTTAAGCTGAAGCAATACTTGTTTTCCAATGATTAAGGAGCGTCTTTCACCTTTACTTAGTAGGAATTGTATTTTCTAAATCTGTTATCATGGAGTTTCTTGGGGGTTTGGATTTCGTGGGTCTAACTGTAGCATCTTGCACTTAAGGGGTATTGGTGAAGGAGTTGTTGGACATATGTATGATTTAATCAATCATTAAATGGAAGACAAATGGCTAGTCACTAATCACACACACAAAAAACCCATAAAAAAAAAGCTCACAACCTTGGGATCAATGTGTGTTGGAGGGGTATCCTGAGTATTCTTTTAAATAAACTTTTAGTCTTATTACTTCTAATTTATGTCTTCAAAGCCTATATACTATATATATTATATATAGTATATATATGTATATAAATTTAAATATATATAGTTTAGCTATATATATACATAGTTAAATGTAAAAGTAAAATAACTATGGGGAATAAAAAGTTGTTTGATTTCAACATACATTAAAAATTTAAAGCACACTTTATACATTTCATGCCTTTCTTAAAGGGCTTTGTGATTTCCCAATCTACTTCATTTTCCTTGCTTTGTGTTCCTTTCAAAAGAACACTTTATTTTATATTAGCCTTCAACTAGCAGGCTTAATACAGGAAGATGAGGTACCAGTTATTGACCTAGTGACATTTTAATAATTTCACTCTTCATTGTCCTTTGCATTGTTTATTGTAATGTTTTCCTTCTGTTTAGACATTTATTTTGAAGTATCATGAGAACAGGAAAAGGAAAAGACCGTTTCTCTCAATTCTCCATAGCTTGCAACTTTAGCTTTCCACATCAGTTATGCTGGTTTACTGCAGGAATTTGAACAATCCAGGGAGGTGTAGAGTCAGCAAACCGATACATTCATTGAGAAATCAATTTTAATTCCTTGATCTAAAGTGCAAAATATACTTTCTTTAAATGAAGAGAAGAGTCAAATAGCATTTCCTTCTTTGGTCATGTATATCCCTCTCCTCCATTCCTGGGCAAAAAAAATAATCCCCCCCTTTTGTGTGTGTGTGTGTGTGTGTGTGTGTCTCACATTTTCTACCATATTAGACCTCCAAATTTCTAAAAGTATGTATTTAAAACATCTCCATCTTCAAATAGCCCTCAAATCAGTCTCATTTGAGTGATCTCACTTATGTGGAGAAGAATCCTTTTGGATATGGAACTAGTAAGATCTCAGATCATGATCATTTAAATTGAACATTACCAATTCAAATTTATTTTTATGTAAATATGTAGCAATTTTATAATGAAAACATCTTAGAAGTGTCTATGTTGTTGCCTGAATGGAATTTTGATTTATTTTTCTTCCTCTTTGATGTGCCATGGAACCACAAGTTTCATATCATAGTATGTGGTGTGTGATGAAAAAGGTCACATACAAAGATTCATGGCATAGGTTATATGCTTATGGGAAACTGGCCAACTTCTTGGCAAGTTGAACACTTATCAGAAAATTTGAGAGGTTGCATAATTCCTTCTTTTCTTTACAAATAAGTGAAGAAATTATTGCTCCCTAGGATTTGTAGGTAGGATTTTATATTATTAAAAAGAGAAAAGGGACATTTTTATAACACGAAGCACACAGAAATACTTGATTTGTTGACTCATTTCCCAAACATCTTATAGGGAACACGCTATAAATAATATTTATCCATTGATACTATTGGCCTTTCATAAGGTATAACTAAGTTTATAGAGTGTATTGGGAATCATAAAATAGCAAAGGCAAAAATAAGCTCAAAGACTTGTTTTTTACTCTGAAGGAAGAAAAACTAACAATCAGCTTCTTCTACTGTCTGGGGCCACACAGATTTAATACATCCTAGAGGTGGGAAAATGAGGCTTAAGAACTAAGGACAAAGCAGTAGTGAGTGACAGTGCCTGGATGTAAGTCCGGGTTAGCCTGGTTGGTGGTAGAGTCCATGACTTTGCCTTCTAACGCCCATGCCTTTGGTCTAAAAAGACCCAACTAGAATGTGCAAGCAAAATATCCGCTTATTGAGAGAAGATTTATACATTCTCTTTACCTTATATTTTTTTCTAGATTAAGGAATTTGGGCTGACATCCCTATTCTTAGTATTTGCATTTGCCTCACTTCCCAACTCAATTGATCCCAAACATCCTGACACAAAAATAGGGAGACAATGCCTCTCTTTCCTTTCTTAGGCATGTGAAAAGAATGAGATGCCCGTGGATCTTTTGAAAACTCCCCCTCTTCATCAGAAGAGCAAAGAAAAATCTCATAGGCACTTCAAAAATAAGTAAAAGAAAAGAAAGGAAAACAAATACGCTTCAGGCAAAAATGCTACTAGAATCGTTTAAGAAATAGTTTTCCCTGAAAGTCTCTTCTATGCCTAATGCAGCCAATCGCATTTGACTTCTTTTATAGTTGAGGGCAGTGAAAGCTTATGGAATAAAGACCCGCTGACTGGCATTTCCTACCAGATAAACTCCAAATCTGCTTTAACTTGGCACCAGGCAAGGAGAAGCTGCCAGCAACAGAGTGCTGAACTCTTGAGTATCACGGAGATTCACGAGCAAACGTACCTGACAGGTAATGACGGGAAAAGAAAAAGTAAGTAAGATTGTGATGATTTTATTTCTGTCTAGCTTAGCTTAGAAGCAGACGGCACATGTGATTATAGACATCGGGATAGAGTCAGTCCTGAACAGATGTTACAAGAGGAGGGGGGTGGGAATGTGCCCCTGCAAATGCAAATAGGTTTTGTCTCAGGAGCCAGCTTTCTTCCCTCAGTTGTGACAGTCTCTAGAAGGATCCTGAGACTTAATCTGGGCTCAGAGTAGAAAATGTCACAATCAGTAGGTGATGTTCTTGGACACGGCAAGGGGACCATGCCGGTCAGGTATTACAGGTCTAACCTGAAGCCACAGTTTTTTTTTTTTTTTTTTGTAATAATTTTTTTTATTGTTATGTTAATCACCATATATTACATCATTAGTTTTTGGTGCAGTGTTCCATGATTCATTGTTTGTTCATAACACCCAGTGCTCCATGCAGAACGTGCCCTCCTCAATACCCATCACCAGGCTAACCCATCCCCCTACCCCCCTCCCCTCTAGAACCCTCAGTTTGTTTTTCAGAGTCCATCATCTCTCATGGTTCGTCTCCCCCTCTGACATACTCCCCTTTTCTTCCTCTCCTGTTATCTTCTTCTTTTTCTTTTTTCTTAAAATATGTTGCGTTATTTGTTTCAGAAGTACAGAACTGTGATTCAACAGCCTTGCACAATTCACAGCGCTCACCGTAGCACATACCCTCCCCAATGTCTATCACCCAGCCACCCCATCCCTCCCACCCCCAACCACTCCAGTAACACTCAGTTTGTTTCCTGAGATTAAGAATTCCTCATATCAGTGAGGTCATGTGATACATGTCTTTCTCTGATTGACTTATTTCACTCAGCATAACACCCTCCAGTTCCATCCACGTCGTTGCAAATGGCAAGATCTCATTCCTTTTGATGGCTGCATAATATTCCATTGTGTATATATACCACATCTTCTTTATCCATTCATCTGTCGATGGGCATCTTGGCTCTTTCCACAGTTTGGCTATGGTGGACATTGCCGCTATAAACATTGGGGTACACGTACCCCTTTGGGTCCCTACATTTGTGTCTTTGTGGTAAATACCCAGTAGTGCAATTGCTGGATCGAACGGTAGCTCTAATTTCAACTGTTTGAGGAACCTCCATACTGTTTTCCAGAGTGGTTGCACCAGCTTGCATTCCCACCAACAGTGTAGGAGGGTTCCCCTTTCTCCACATCCCCGCCAACATCTGTCGTTCCCTGACTTGTTAATTTTAGCCATTCTAACGGGTATGAGGTGGTATCTCATTGAGGTTTTGATTTGGATTTCCCTGATGCCGAGCGATGTTGAGCACTTTTTCATGTGCCTGTTGGCCATTTGGATGTCTTCTTTGGAGAAATGTCTGTTCATGTCTTCTGCCCATTTCTTGATTGGATTATTTGTTCTTTGGGTGTTGAGTTTGATAAGTTCTTTATAGATTTTGGATACTAGCCCTTTATCTGATATGTCATTTGCAAATATTTTCTCCCATTCTGTCGGTTGTCTTTTGGTTTTGTGGACTGTTTCTTTTGCTGTGCAAAAGCTTTTTATCTTGATGAAATCCCAATAGTTCATTTTTGCCCTGGCTTCCCGTGCTTTTGGCGATGTTTCTAGGAAGAAGTTGCTGCGGCTAAGGTCGAAAAGGTTGCTACCTGTGTTCTCCTTTAGGATTTTGATGGACTCCTGTCTCACGTTTAGGTCTTTCAACCATTTGGAGTCTATTTTTGTGTGTGGTGTAAGGAAATGGTCCAGTTTCATTCTTCTGCATGTGGCTGTCCAATTTTCCCAACACCATTTGTTGAAGAGACTGTCTTTTTGCCATTGGACATTCTTTCCTGCTTTGTCAAAGATAAGTTGACCATAGAGTTGAGGGTCCATTTCTGGGCTCTCGATTCTGTTCCATTGATCTATGTGTCTGTTTTTGTGCCAGTACCATACTGTCTTGATGATGACAGCTTTGTAATAGAGCTGGAAGTCCGGAATTGTGATGCCGCCAGCTTTGCTTTTCTTTTTCAGTATTCCTCTGGCTATTCTGGGTCTCTTCTGGTTCCATACAAATTTTAGGATTATTTGTTCCATTTCTTTGAAAAAAGTGGATGGTATTTTGATGGGGATTGCATTGAATGTGTAGATTGCTCTAGGTAGCATTGACATCTTCACAATGTTGATTCTCCCAATCCATGAGCATGGAACGTTTTTCCATTTCTTTGTGTCTTGTTCAATTTCTTTCATGAGTATTTTATAGTTTTTTATAGTTTTCTGAGTACAGATCCTTTGCCTCTTTGGTTAGATTTATTCCTAGGTATCTAATGGTTTTGGGTGCAATTGTAAATGGGATCGACTCCTTGATTTGTCTCTCTTCTGTCTTGTTGTTGGTGTATAGGAATGCCACTGATTTCTGTGCATTGATTTTATATCCTGCTACTTTACTGAATTCCTGTATGAGTTCTAGCAGTTTTGGGGTGGAGTCTTTTGGGTTTTCCACATACAGTATCATATCATCTGCAAAGAGTGAGAGTTTGACTTCCTCTTTGCCGATTTGGATGCCTTTGATTTCTTTTTGTTGTCTGATTGCTGTGGCTAGGACTTCTAATACTATGTTGAATAGCAGTGGTGATAGTGGACATCCCTGCCGCGTTCCTGACCTTAGGGGAAAAGCTCTCAGCCTTTCCCCATTGAGAATGATATTCGCTGTAGGTTTTTCATAGATGTGAAGCCACAGTTTTTGCATCAGCATCACGGAAGTCAAAAAGGAGAAAAGGAAGTAGAAGCTCTTACCGCGAGCAGGGGCAAGTCAAGAGGAGTTCAGAAACCATGTCCTTTTGGCTTCCTGTCTCTCAAACTCCCAGGCAGTACAGGATTTCAGGACTAATTGGCATTCTTTTCACGGTGTGTTTGCTTTTGAAGCATCTGTTCTCGTAGGCTTGTGAAGATGGAAAGAACGAATGTTTGCTTGAGGTGAAAGTATTTGTTGTAGCTTCTGAGATCCACACTTGGGAAACAGAGAGATTAGGAGCAGAAATGAGCAGGGAGAAAAAGCATCCTCAGGCTCCTGTTCCAGAATTCCCTTCCTCCAGTTCACCCTGACACTGCTACCAGATTAATAGAGCTCCGATCCTATGACTTACCATGTTCAAAAATCCTTAGTTGCTTATTTCCTATCAAATAATTAAGAAAACACCTTTGCCTGGCATTCAGAGGCTGTTGTCTGTCCCCTGAATGCTATTCCCCTTCATGCATTTTGCAGTCTTGACAGAAGAGTTTTGGGTTTCTCATCTTTATCTAATACTTTCTCCCATGCCATTCCTTGTACCTGGAATTCCCAAAATTTCATACAGCTGAAGTGCAATCTTATCCATTTCTATCTGCATTTCTCTTATTTGTTTACTGCTTTCATAATAGCTACATACATTTATGTCCCACTTCCCCTACAAGACTATAAATGCATTCATTTTTTTATTTTTGTCCATTCATTCATTCATCCATTCAACACAGTGGCTGGTATCTGTGTGTGAGGTATTATGCTAGGTCAGAGGGACACAGTGGTGACCAAAGCCAGTCCTGTCCTGTCTACAAGGAGCTTAAAGTCCAGTGGGGAAAACAGACATAAACAAGAAAACAAACAGATAAATACAAATTTTAGTAAGTGCCATGAACAAAGCAAACTGAAGGCTGTGTGGAGAATGGATTATAGGGGCAAATGGCTGAAAATCGGGAATGTCTTACGAGTGTTTATGCTCCCCAACCCCCAAAGAGATTCACATGGAACCTTCCAAGGAAGAGAGTCTCAATGAATGTTTGCTGACTGACAAATGATGGTGGAGCCCAATGAAAAGAATTGTTTAGAAATTCAGCCTCATGTGTGGACAGGTCGTCAGTTTATGGCAAGAAGACAGTTAGTGCCGTGGTTATTCAATGTGAAGGTGCTTATTAATCACTGGGGAGCTTTGTTAAAATGAAGATGTGTGGGCACAAACTCAAGAGATGCTGGATCAGTAGAGGTGACGTGGGGCCCAGGAAGCTGCATATTGTCCACCTTCCAGGTGCTTCTGGGGCAAGTGGTTGAGGGAGCACCATGTTAGCACCTGTGGAGTCAGCACTGCCTACACATTCCAACTGACTAGACCCCAGGCAGCAGAGTGCAGGAGTAAAGGGAATCAACTCTAGAGCCATACTGCCTGGGTCTCAGCTCTTTGATGCTGGGAAGCTTCTGAGCCTCAGTGACTTCGTCTGTTAAATGGGAGAGTGTGTGAACCAATACGACGGATAGAGCATGTCCCCACCTTGGCCTCTTTTTCTCTTTTTGGGTGATACTCTTTATTAACCGGACCATGTTTCTCCTGTAAGTTATTATTATTTTTAATTGAATTTGCAGATGTTTATTGCAATGTCTTTTTGGAGAAAAGAAGTAACACACATTTATTCAGCACAACCTTGTGAAATGCATTTTTCTACTCTTCCTCGCTTCCTGAGTGCCAAAGCACGAACTACTCCACTGTAATGAAATATTTCTTGCAATAGTTGGGTGCCAAGTTTAACATTTATTAATAGTCTCCTTTCAGTAGAGGCAGCAGTTGATCATTTTCTTTCCATTATTGTTACCGACACTGACAGGAGAAAAGCAATCTGACCTCACTGTGTATTCATAAACTCAGAGAAGGAATTATGCCTCAAGTCTGCTCAATTATTCTGTTTTGTGTTGGTCTGGGCGGGGGGCCTTCCTAGTATTGGGGCATAGTATCAGAGTGATTAATATTTATAACCATGTCTAAAAACAAGGACAGAAAGCACGGAAAGAGACAAAACTAAATTCATGTAGATGAACAAGGAAGAGAAAAGACGACTTAGGACAACCCGGGGCTTTTCTGTGCATGGTGACATGGGTGAGAGAAAACTCTGTCAAAGTTGAAGTGGTTTCTAAGTCAGGCAGAGGAAGACAAATACCATAGGATTTCACTCATATGTGGAATCTGAGAAACAAAACAAACAAGCAAAGGGCAAAGAAAGAAAAAGAGAGAGACAAGCCAAGAAACAGACTACTTTAAACTACAGAGAGCAGGGTTGCTGGCCACCAGAGGGGAGGAGGGTGAGGGTGGGGGAAATAGGTGTTGGGGGTTAAGGAGGGCATTTGTGGCGATAAGCAGAGGGCGATGTATGGAATTAAAATAACTTAAACAAAAAGTTGAAATGGTTTCCGTTGGCTTTTTTTTTTTTTTTTTAAGGGAATCTGTTTATGGGTTGTATTCTCTTGACTCTTCCAAGTTTTACTTGTTTTCTGGCTTTCTGGAAGCCACAAGACAGAACACAGGTGACTTTTTACCTGCCTTCAGCAGCTGCCTGGAGGAAAGGGGTGATGCGGGTGGAACAGCGGCCCCAGCTGAGGCTGCAGAAAATGCTTCTAATCAGTCGGTGCTGTTACTGCATCCATCAGGAGCATAGACAAGCACTAAGAGATTCCGTGGTCCAGTTCCCCTCAGATACTTCTTTGAGTCTTATCCAAGCCTCTGGAATTTTAGTCAGCAAATTTTAACTGAAATCTGGGCAAGAATGAGTTCACTAATGAGATTTGTAGTATTTCCTGCTTGTCTTTAAGTCAAAAATAGCATGCTTTAGGGGGAAAAAAAAAAAGCCTAAAGGGGGAATTCATAAAGTGAAACAGAACTTTGGTTTTTGGAGAGAAGATATTCATGACTTTCAGGATTTATTGGGATGTAGTGGGGAAGAATCTAGAAAATAGTGTGAGTGAAGGATTGTGATCTATACTCCCTTGGGGGAAATATGCCACTAAAATAAAAAATACATACCCATAAATAGTTATCCTTTTAAAATAAGATTTTTTCTATGTGAGGATTGTGAGCAGTGTAAATATTTTTTTAGCGAAATAAGTCAATCAGAGAAAGACATTTATTATATGATCTCTCTGATATGAGGTATTCTTAATCTCAGGAAACAAACTGAGGGTTGCTGGAGTGGTGGGGGGTGGGAGGGATGGGGTGGCTGGGTGATAGACATTGGGGAGGGTGTGTGTATGAATTGTGTGAGACTGATGAATTACAGACCTGTACCTCTGAAACAAATAATACATTATATGTTAAAAAAATAAAAGAAGATAGTAGGAAGGGAAAAATGAAGGGGGGATCAGAGGGGGAGATGAACCATGAGAGACTATGGACTCTGAGAAACAAACTGAGGGTTCCGGAAGGGAGGGGGGTGGGGATGGGTTAGCACGGTGATGGGTATTAAAGAGGGCATGTATTGCATGGGGCACTGGGTGTTATATGCAAACAATGAATCATGGAACACTACATCAAAAAAAATTAATTAATTTAAAAAAAAAAGTGTAAACTGTTTTTATGACCCGGATCCATTTAACTGTCATTTATTGATCAGCTGCTGTGTACCAGACACTGGGCTTTGTTTCTAAAGCTCACGCCAGCTTCCTAAATGAATACTATTGTCTCCACTTTATAGATGAAATAACAGGGAGAAGCTAGAAACTTGCCTCCTGCCTCCTGTTCAGAAAATAGTTGGATTGGAACTGAGCACTGTCTTTCCATTTCATTCTGCCCGGGTCCCAACCACTCACTGGTGGTCCCCAAAGCACTAAAGAGAACCCTTAATTTAGGTGTCAGCCGCTCCTTGTTCTGGTGAACTTAGTCTTAAACCTGCAATCTGATTCTCCCTAGTCTGCAGGGCTTAGCATCTGCCCAGCAGCAACTTCTTACGACATTCACGATGATTGCATCATCCTCACTACTGTTTCTACCCCAAAATGTTGGGAAGCGATTTAATCCTCAATTCCTGAATCAGAGTTATAACCGCATATGTGCAGGATTAGGATTTACAGAACTGAAATAAGATGTAAGAAGTGAAAGTTGGCTTGCTACCCTGATTGTTTTTGGTGTTGGCTGGAAAATGAATTGGACCGCAATGCAGAAGAGGTGAAAGCGAAGGCTAACGTTGGACCTGAGTTCATCTTCTATTATAAGTAGGTTCGAAAGTAGGTGCATAATTGTTTCAGATAATACATGCAGAAAAATCAAGAATTAAAAAGTTCAGCGTGTGGAATTGATATTTTGTGTAGTAATGCTAAAAAGAAATCTTGGTCTCTCTCTGACACTACAAAAGCACATAAGAGAAAGAAATTTGTGGATGATGCTCATTTGCTTTAAGTGATGGTATATTTAACATAAAATTTGTATTTTGTTTCTAATCCTACTTTTTGCCAACTCTGATTCAACGTAGAGTACTACTACTACTAACAGCTTATATTTATTGGGCACAGATTATGTGCTAGGCCCTGGTTTAAGAAGTATTTATTAATTCATTTCTTCAAAACAAGCCTAGAAGTACCTAGGGCAGACTCGGGATGTCAGAGGATAGATAAGCCCTTTAAGAAACTATCATCTTTGCTTTGCTATTGCCAAACACAGTAATTTAAGCAATGTCAGACAAAATCGACTTTAATTCTTCCTATAGTCAGTGAATTGCTTATAGTTCTGAAAACTTATAAATGCTTATTTTCTTAACCAATAATTTTTTTAAAAGTACAAGAGTATTTCAGTTGGGGGAATAGCTATATTTAGCATTTGTGAAATGCTACTTTCAGCATCATTTTCTCTAGTATACCCCTCTGTAAGTGTAGAGATTATTATTCAGGTGACTACAACTTCAAATAATCTATGAAAAAAGAATCATTCAGTGTTCAGTAGTATTTAGCGGAGTAATTACTAACATAAAATGTAGTGTCAGTGTGACACTGATCCCAGAATGACATTTCTAAGGCACGGACTAGTAGACAAGTGTTTCCTCTGGACACACTATAAATTACCTATTACATAAATGAGATAGGACAGAACTTTTTAGTTGATTTCTTTAATTTATCCTAACGTGACTGAAGTAATAATATAGTACTCATATGAATAGTTTTAATAACTATATGTAAAAAATAATTAATAAACTAAAAGGTAACCATTGATAAGATAAACAATTATAAAATTTATTTCATACGAATGATTTTTTATCACATTATTATTTTTTCAAATGAATGCAGTCATACTTGGTGATGCTCATCCCAGAAATTTAAGACTAAAGAAATACAAAGACTTATCCTTTTGATAACCTCATCTCCTTGGTAGAGTTTACAATAAACATTTCTGTTTTTTGGTAAGATTCCAACTTTGGAGAATGAAAAGCTGAGTCTTCACAGGTGTTAGGAGTGAGTTCTGGCTATTGTTTGGAGAGGAATGCCATGTATCAGAAATAGCTGTCTCATTGGGGAGGGTATGTGCTATGGTGAGTGCTGTGAATTGTGCAAGACTGTTGGATCACAGACCTGTACCTCTGAAACAAATAATACATTATATGTTAAAAAAAGAAGAAGATAGTAGGAAGGGAAAAATAAAGGGGGGGAAATCGGGGTGGGGAGACGAACCATGAGAGACTATGGACTCTGAGAAACAAACTGAGGGTTCTAGAGGGGAGGGGGGTGGGGGACGGGCTAGCCTGGTGATGGGTACTAAAGAGGGCACGTTCTGCGTGGAGCACTGGGTGTTATGCACAAACAGTGAATCATGGAACACTACATCAAAAACTAATGATGTAATGTAGGGTGATTAACATAACATAATAAATATCTACTGGCAAAGGAAAAAAAAAGAAACAGCTGTCTCATTCATTGTTGTTTATATAAAGTTGCTCTAACATTTAAAGTTATCTAGAAAGGGTACTATAGTAATAACTCACAGGCAAAATTAATTTAAACAGGGGTTGAATCCACTGGAGAAACCACGTTGAACCCTGGGTTTCAATCCTCATCTGCTGATCCTCTGCTTCTCTCCATGTTTCTTAATCTCTGTCTTTAGTTTCTTTCTCTGTAAAATGAAGAGATTGGACTAGATACTTCCCAAGGTATAGAAAGTACCTGTCTGTAAGAACTGTGCTAACTCAAACATTTTTTCTAGAACATTTCATAAAAATGAGTGAATCAGAATTAATTTTCACTGATTTTTACATTCCGGTATTTAATTTCATCCCATTATTATTTTATTGCTTTATTTAAAGAAATCACACAATAGAGTTTACTTTTCAGTAATTCCAGTATTGAATTCCGTTCAGTTTATTAAGTATCAACCTACTTAAATCAATATCAACCTAATCAATATCCTCAAGTGGATATTTGGACCACCCTTTGCAAGTGCCTCTTTGCCAGATGCTGAATAAACTGAGTGCAACATTCAGGCCACATGATCTCTAAGACCATCATCTGCACTTTAATGCGAGTGGGTGCAATAAATGTGAGATCTGATTATTTGGCACTGAGTCACTGGGACCTCCATTCATTTGAATCGGTGACATGAATATGTGCATCCGTGAGCTAATGAAAAATTGGGGAAAATGTTAGTGACTTTGAGATAGCTCAGTTGGTTACATGAGAACTATGGAGTCTGGGCTTTGATGTCACGAGACGCTTTTCATAGTTTGTGAGGATTAAATGAAACATACAGTGCTCCTAATAGAGTAAGTGGTAATTCTCGCATTGACAAGAATACCAACTTAAGTTCAGTATTTTATTAAAGACAAAGGATAGTTTTGTTTTTTATGAACTCTTTTTTTAATTATGTTCAGTTAGCCAGCATATAGTACATCATTAGTTCTTGATGTATTGTTCAACGATTCATTAGTTGTGATAGCACCCAGTGCTCATCACCACACGTGCCCTCCTTAATACCCATCACCCAGTTACCCCATCTCCCCACCCCCTCCCTTCTGTAACCCGCAGTTTGGTTCCTGGAGTGCAGAGTCTCTCATGGTTTGTATCCCTCTCTGATTTCTTCCCATTCAGTTTTCCCTTCCCCCCCGCTGTGGTCCTCTTTTTAATCAACTAAAACCCATGTAGAAAGAACAGAGAATCTGTTGTTTTTTAAAAGTATAGGTAGTAACAAATGAGAGTATTTGACATCAGAAGGTTCAGGTCCCTGTGGCTTGTTTATTTATTCATTTATTATTTTATTTATTTTTATTTTATTATGTTAATCACCATACATTATATCATTAGTTTTTGATGTAGTGTTCCATGGTTCATTGTTTGCGTATAACACCCAGTGCTCCATTCAGTACGCACCCTCTTTAATACCCATCACCAGGCTAACCCATCCCCCCACCCCCTCCCCTCTAGAACCCTCAGTTTGTTTTCTCAGAGTCCATAGTCTCTCACGTTTTTTTATTCTACATGAGCCCACCAACCCCCACCCCACAACCGCACAGAGTTTGAAACATTGTAATTATGATTTATGAAGTGCCTAAACAAAGTGTTGTTCGTGTTAGCCAAAGAATTTTGCTTTGACTTTAAGCAAAATATTAATGAAAAGAAAAATTGATTTTTAAAAAATGTCATGAAATACAATTCTTAGACTAAGTTCTGGAATGTAAGGTTAGGTAAGAATTTATGAGAATGATAGATTGAAATGTTTATTAAACATTTTTGTGATAGAAAACTTTGAATTTTTTTTGTAATAAATCTTATTTGTACTCTAGGGGTGCCTGGGTGGCTCAGTTGGTTAAGCATCTGACTCTTGATTTCTGCTCAGGTCATGGTCTCAGGGTCGTGTGATGGAGCCAGGCATCAGGCTCTGCATTTAGCATGGAGTCTGCTTGTCCCTCTCTCTCTGCCCATCCCCTTGCTCACTTGCGCACTCTCAAATAAACAAAATCTTAAAAAATCTTATTTGTACTCTAAAAGGAAGTAAAAATATTATTTGATGATAGAGTCTTATCCAAATTAAAACACACTCATATCATCCAATAGGAATATTCCAAGATGATGGGGTTGAAGCCTGGTTGTATCTGGGCTAGAAGCTTAGCAAGAATCTTACTAGATCTTACTAAGAATCTTACTTAGATTCTCACCGTTGTTTCTTTTCTTTTAAATTTTATTTATTTATTTGTTAGAGAGAGAGAGTGGGTGAGAGAGAGTGAGCGAGAGTACAAGCAGGGGGAGCTGCAGGCAGAGGGAGAAGCAGGCTCCCTGCTGAGCAAGGAGCCTGATGCGGGACTAGATCCCAGGACCCTGGGATCATGACCTGAGCCGAAGGGAGCCGCTTAACTGAGTGAGCCACCCAGGCGTCCCTCTCACCGCTGTTTCTTTACCTGCCAATGGAGGTAGTAGTTGTACTTACCTCCAGAGAATCCAAGGAGAAGTGTTAGGGATGGTTTTTTTTATCACTTCCTTCTAATACATTTTGATCCAACCACTTAATTCTGAATTCGATTCTATTGTCTTTTCCAAATGTCAGTTTCGTTTTTTGTTTGTTTGTTTGTTTTTGCTTTTGTTCCATAGGATTAACCAGTTCCTTGACCTCAGGACTCTGGATTGGTCTTAACAGCCTGAGTTTCAACAGTGGATGGCAATGGAGTGGTGGCAGTCCATTCAGATATTTGAACTGGTTACCAGGTAGGGTCCAGCTTGTCTGTGGCTAAATACATCTAGTTTTAATTTGTCTGGATACCATAGAGATCTTCATCATCTCGCATGGGGAGCTCAAAGAAAAGAACTGGGAGACTTTACCAAATATAGTCCATTTCTCACGTTGCTTTGAAATCTGCCAACTGGATTTGCATATACTAAAACCGCAAGGTTATACCTGCTTCCTAGCTTGGGGATTTGTCTGGCAGGATTATCACACAAATCAATACAGGATTCTGTTAAAGTACATATTCTCTGAGTACCTTTGATTTGCTAGCTATTATATTCAAAATCAACTTTTTGAATTTTACAATGTTCCCCTTGAAAGTGCTTATACGTAATATGTATACTTATGAGATATATATACTATATAATGCTATATAGTATATTCAAAGATTTTATATGTATTTATTTATATTTACACACACATACAAAATATGAATTTAAGTGAATATGAATTATTTGGGGCTGGACAGTTTCTCATTATCTTGTGCCCTGAGATATTTGCGATATTTCTATCATTGTTATAATGACCTTAGCATCATTTTCTCCTGTTGTTAATCTAATATAGTTGGATTAAAATAATATTTCAGATACAAATGATACTATTCCATGCTAGCATAATAATTCATTAGCACTTTTGTTGGCAATTTGTGGTTTAATTAAAAAAATACAGTTGGGGGATGATTAAGCCTTCAACATCTTTCTAATTTTTTGGAGGACAGAAAATGCTCTGAACTAATTATGTCTACATTGTCATAGCATACAGGTAACAGAACATAAAGGAGGCTAAATAATAAATGTGTTTTACACATTTATTAACAGCAGTTATTCAGAGAAAACAAAAAGACCAATGATGACAAAAAACTTTTACCTTACTCACAAATGCCAACGATTAGTAGCTGCTTGAGGCGCTCGATGGAGTGTGATTCAGAACTCCCCACCCCCACTTCCAACTCCACCCCATACTAATGTTGGTTTATTAGCAAAGAGTACAATAATTAATGATTACTAATGTCTGCATGGGTGTGGAAAAGGATGGGTCACATTTTCATTCACTAGTTCTGCTATGAGCAAATGATGTAGTGTTTCTTCATATGGTCAAACTTCCTTCTTAAAAGCCACTGAATGGTTTTTGCATTTGGCTTAGGAAATGAAACTCTCTTCTATGTTACTAATTTATGGTATTTAAAGAAATGAAAGCTTTGAAAATAAGAAAGAAAGAGAGAGAAAGAATAAAGAAAGAAAGGAAGGAAGAAAAGAGCAAGAATATTCAGAATAGATGCTAAAACACAAGAGGGAAAGTTTAGAGGATATATTTTAGCTTAAATTGATGTGCTTTTACTATGAAATTCCACTTCCAATGCATTCCTTCAATGCATAGTTACAGGGCTGTCACTAGAATCAGCTCCGGTTTCCTCTGCAATATGGAAACTAAACATTACTACAAGGGACTATAAGATGTCCTTCTCGTGGGTGAGGATTTGATTTGTCTGCCTACTCACTCAGTCAAATTAAATTGGAGAATGCCAGTTGGGCTCTATCAGATCATTAGATAATAATGATCATTTTTTAAAGGAACTAAAGTTTATTCTTTGCTGAATTATTGCATATTTATTATGCAATTTTGGAGTAATTATTATAATATTTAATCACTTGCATTCCAAGAGTTCAGTGAGAAAATTGGGGGGTTAACTTCAGTGAATGTGAGGAATGAAATTGGACTATTGATGAGAAAGGAAAAGAAATGTCTTCCCTTATTAAACCAAATTGCTGAGAAGTAAGAGGTGCAAGGTTAAGTCACCTTCTGAAATAATATGAGAGTTTCTTCAAATGAAAATCAGAAATCTTGTAGAATATTAGAAGCTGTTATTGCATGAAACATTTGATTAAGCATTCAATTGAGTACTTACCAAGTAATGCATCTATTAAAATACATTCACATTTGAAGTGAGGATATTTTACACAAATGCTATAGAAGTGTGAATTCAAATAACTTTGGTAGCTATTTAAAGACAACTAATTGATATATCAAAGTCCTTATCACTAACAATGTTTTTCATTGTGTACTCTTCCACAACTTTCAAAAAATGTTGACAAAAGCTTTATGGAGCAGGTGATAGGATCCCCATCTAGCAGGAAGGCAAAGTGAGGTCCAGGGCCAGGTTGTATCCATGTCAGAGGTCACAAAACAGAGTTGTTAACAAAATGTGGCTCATCACCCCGTCTTCAGGTGAGAGATGGAGCTAGTTTTCCATGTATCCATTGCATTCCCAAAGTTGACTTTAATTTATCTGGTTCTTTTATCAGTTTTCAGTAAGATATGGGATGAAGGGTTAGTAGTTAAAAATCTTCAGTAGGCTGGGTTGAAAATCTTGAGGAAGAGTCTGACTTTGGGGTGGACTTTATCAGCATTTCCCATGTCACGTTGCTTCTGAAGCTCCCCTTCCTTGTCTTTCTCCTCTTTGCTCTTCCTCCGTCTCCTCTCTCTAGCTGGAGAAAGTTTTCCCATGTTCAGAAATTCTCTAGTTTGCTCCACACAGTTAGCCTTACTTAGCTTTTTGGTAGGTATTTACAATGTTTAATATGGCTGGTTTGGAACATGATGTGTTGTGCATTTTGTTATACATAACAAAACCCAATGTGAAGATTGTTCAAGATTATAAGGTCTAGCTTTATTGCTGGTATTGTGAAAAAAGTTATTTCAAAGACGTAAACTTGTATAATCAACATTTTAGACATTGGAATGATCCAAAGACAAGAAAAGAAATAGATACCCAACGCGTCTTTTGCTCTGCAGTCAGTAAAGATTTATTGGTGAATATGAAGCCAGAGACAGAATGGGATTCATTAAATCCCAAGGATGAAGCCGTGAGGTTGTAGGGGCTGTCTACTTGTAATACCTATAATAATCCCACTTTGATTTTTCCTTTTCCCCAAAGGAAGTCCATCAACAGAACCTGGAAAAAGCTGTGTGTCACTAAATCCTGGGAAAAATGCTAAATGGGAAAATCTGGAATGTGTTCAGAGACTAGGCTATATTTGTAAGAAGGGCAACACAACTTTGAATTCTTTTGTGATTCCCTCCGGTAAGTGATCTATTTGATCTGAAGTGTAGAAGATACAGTAATTGAAAGAAAATTGCAGCCTAGCATAACTGTGTGAAATGACAGGTTTTGTTGATAATTTATGGAGTAAACTTAAGGATATTCCTACGGAATTTCTTTTTGTTGGCTACTAGTAATGGTCACTAACATTTCCTGAGTGTGCGGTAGTGTTCAGGCATGTACAAAGCCTTTGGAAGAATATAAATAAGAATTCTAACCTCATAGCAGCCCTATGAGCAAGGCATTATTATGCACACATTCTCGATGAGGACGAGGGTATTCAGAGGATATATAAAACTTGCACATGTGATGAAACTGGAACCCAAGCTAGGAAATAAATATCTGCAAAGGATGTTTTTATTATATTCTTGCTGTTTAAGGATACATCTGGGCTCTAGTGCCGTAAGTTTAGCATCCTCAATGGAAGCCTTCACAGAAATGGGAAAAAACATCCAAAAAGTACGAACTGAATTTTACATATAGGCTAGACTCTGGGCATTCAGTTATGGTCTCTCTTATAATTTTATAAAAGAAAGAAGTTACTAACGCAAGAATGCACCCTTTTTTTTTCAAATTGACAAAAAGCAAACAACCTACACTTTTTTCTCTATCAGCTGTTTTAACACTCTAAAGGGATGTATTATGTAGGTATGTATTCTGCTTGAGAAATCTGACAGTGTGGCATTCTTGACTTTTTTCCTTGTCAGTAAAATTGACTTTAAAATATGATTGACATGGCTGGAAATTCAAAAGTTACAAAATGATAGAAAATAATAATATTTTCCTTCTAACACCCAGTTCTCCTCCCTGATAAATAACTGTTTCTGGGTGTTTATCCTTACCTGGTTATTCTATAAATATATAAACAAATATGTTTATGATAATTTCTGTCTGTTTTATACAAATGGCAGCCTACAATACGTATCTTCTTCACTTTTTTCAGATAAAAATTTTGGACATCTTTCCATACGGTACATAAATAGCCTCTTGGTTTATTTTTATGGCCGCATGATAGCCATTACAGAGAGAGACCATGTATACTTTTTGACCAGTCACCTATCAATGGACATTTAATTTACTTCCAATTTTTGATTATTATCCTACCATGAATAACTTTATACACGTCATTTCATGCGTGTGATCATTCCTAGAAGTGGAGTTGCCAGACCAAAGAGTAGATGTGTTTGCAGTTTTGATGATACAGATACAGTCAAGATCTCCAGTGGGTACAGACAAGGGTCCTGGTTCTTGGGTTCGGTGATATTTACAAAGGCACCATATGACTGTAAGCATGTGTCTAGGAGACCTCAATCATTTTGTACTTCATCTCCTCTATTCCTCCCATAGAGAAATAGTATAATTCTTTCTCCTTGGGAAAGCTCATAGAATTCTCCTTCAGAAGATTTGGAATTGCCATTTAGGGGAAGAGGAGAATGGTTTTGTTTTGTTTTGTTTTGTTTTGTTTTTAATAGCTTCCCTGGTACAGGAAGCAGAATTCTGGAACTGGGCGCTGTAACTTAACCCCCAGTTTTGGATTCTTCATCTGTAAAGGGAAATATTAGTACCTGTTTTCCTGTGAAAATTTGTTCATACATTCAGTAAATTAGCATAATGTCTTTACTATGCCCCACCTTGTTTCACTTCCTAACCTTCGCTTGACATGGGGTTTTGAATTTCTCTGCATTTCCTGGACGAATCATTCTGTCTTATCTATAAACTCAAATAAACCAGAGCTTGGAAAAGCCTATGAGAGTTAAAATTATGCAGCACGCATGATTGGTGACCCCCTGGGGCAAGAGTTCTATCTTTTACCCTGGTGGTCCCTGCAATGCTACCTCACTCATCAAAATCCTAGGTCTCTAGAACCTCCCTGTCCAGTTCAGTAGCCACGTAACCACAAGAGGCCATTGAGAGCATGAAGTGGGGCTAGTTTGACATGAGATGTGCTGTAAGTATAAATTACATACGGCACTTTCAAGACTGCCCAAGCAAACAAGTAAAATATCTCGTCATTTCTTTTTTATTGATTACATGTTGAAATGATAATATTTTGGAACAAACGATCTTTTCTGGCTGCCCCATGGACCTCCTTTTCTTTGGTTGTCTTCATGTTTGAAGATATTTTTAAAGGTTACCTGTCCAGTGTTTGAGGGCCTCAGCATTTGCTGACATTATTTTCAGCATCCTGGGTAGCAAACTCAAAATATCCCACCAGAGGGCTCCAGAGCTATACTAACTTTTTTTTCCCCCTAACACAGCAGTATAAAATATCTAAATTGTATTGAAGGGCTAGAATTTTTTAAGCATGCGTATTTTTTCTGTGACTATAATGCAGTGTTTGGTCAGCATGGGGGTGAATGTTTACTTACATGACTACTGTAAACAGAATCTTAGACTCAAAGATGTGGCAGGCAGTCCTGGTCTGTAAGGAAAAATGGCTTTAAGGGATTCATTAAATGAATAACAAACATTTACTGTATTGAGCATTTGCTAAGGCAGCACATTTGAGAGCATTCACTACCAAACAAATGTATAAATTAACATTCATTAGGTAATATGGTCCCTCTTTAAGCAAGGTACATTGCTAAATTGCAGTTTGAAAGAGTATCTGTAAATGGTAATGATAAGCGGCTGCATATCAAATATATTTTCTCGACCCACATTCATTACACCTGCCACGTGCCGGACCCCATGCCAGTTCTAGCGCATACAAGGATGAATAATGGGAGTTTCCACCTTCAAACATCTTTCCCTTCCCTTTCCCCAGCTCATTACTATTACAGTTCATTTTTGCAATGTGAAATCAAAATTTATGAAATTGGACCATAACTCTTAGTAGCCATAATTAGGATGTTGGCCACTATTACTCATTGACTTAAATAATAATTGTGTGGTGTTTATAATTTAGAGTAACGTTATTGCAAATGTTTTCTAGTTCAGAAGGACACAGTGAGGATGGGTAGCTTCCTATTAATGGTATTTATCAATATTATTGAAATGTTTTTACATGTATGGGTACTTTGGTTCCTGTGATGTGACCTGATCACAAGATCACACAACTTGTGGCAAATTCAGAAGACTTCTGACTCTTAATCCCTGCAGTCATCCCAGTATCATACGTCATCTTGCAGAAGCAAGCCAGAGGTAGTGGGGTCAAAGCAGAGGCACAGGTGGCCAGCTCATGCTATTCTGGTTCCTGTAGCTCCTTGGTGGCCTTTGTGTCCCCACCTTGTTTATGTTTTGTGAATATATACGCCAGAAAGGAAAAATAAATATTACCTTTAAATGCTTATGACTATGAATGGTTTTGTATCTTGAATAATAGAAAATTTTGTTTTAATTTTAAAAAGTCTTCCCTTTTAAATGTTTTCCAAACTCTTTTTTCTCTAGAAAGCGATGTGCCTGCTAACTGTCCAAGTCAGTGGTGGCCATACGCAGGTTACTGCTACAAGATTCACAGAGAGGAGAAGAAAATCCAAAGAGATGCCTTGACTGCATGTCGGAAGGAAGGTGGTGATCTAGCCAGTACCCACAGCATCGAGGAATTTGATTTTATCATCTCCCAACTGGGATATGGTGAGAGACCTTAACAGCAGTAATATGCTTGCCTCTCCCCCACTCTCCACCCATCTCTGGAAAATTTAATCATAAATGTTAATTTTAATTTAATAATTTAAAATTAATAATGAGATCATTTAATACATGTAATAAATATTAATCATGCATAAAAGTAAAAATTGTTTAGAAATTTTTAAAAGATTTTATTTATTTATTTTAGAGAGAGAGAGAGCATGAGCAGGGGGAGGGGCAGAGGGAGAGGGAGAATCCCAAACAGATTCTGGGCTAAGCATGGAGCCCAAAGCGGGGTTTGATCGAGGACCCTGAGATCATGACGTGAGCTGAAATCAAGAGTCGAACACTGAACTGACTGACCCACCCAGGCACTCCGAAATTTAAAGAATTTTTTATCAAAGAGATAATTTGACTTGTTTTTCTTTTAATATGTAATCAATTGACAGTTTTAAAAATATTATTTTTCTCTATATAATCTGTATTCAGAACATTCTACCTTAAATTTGTCAATAATATTTCATTTATTGGCACTATTGGTGCGTACGTATTTTCTTTTATAATGCCCCTATTTTCTCTCACCAGAAACAACTCTAAATGAACCATCTCATATTCTGGATTTTATTTTCTTTATTAACCTAGCTAGCACTGCTACGGTGTTGAACAGTGAAAGAAACAGAATATTTTATTGGGGTGTTTAAGTGTTGGCCTCAAACTTTTGAAGAAATGTATGCCTCATGGGGTGCCTGGGTGGCTCAGTCGGTTAAGCGTCTGCCTTCAGCTCAGGTCATGATCCCCCGGTCCTGGGATCCAGCCCCGCATCGGGCTCCCTGCTCAGCGGGGAGTCTGCTTCTCCCTCTCCCTCCGCCTGCTGCTGCCCCTGCTTGTGCTCTCTTGCTGTCTCTCTTTCTGACAAATAAATAAAATCTTTAGAAAAAAAAAAAAAGAAATGTATGCCTCAATTTTAGGTATGTAACTTAAAGATTATATAGAAAATGTACTAAACAAAATATTGTAAAGTTTTCAAAAATTGATTCTATCCAAAAGAAAAAAAAAACCCAAAAACAAAACCAGGGAAAATTGGCTGGGAACACTCCTCCCGAAGAGGAGGCAAGGCGAGGAGGCACAGAACGCTAACTGGTACTTAGGGGTACCTGCTGGTTAAATGAGGATCATTTTCTGCTTCCTCCCCTGAGCCTGCTGACTAGCTGCAGCTATTCATTTCCAGCCAGCAAAACAAGAGGAAATGGATGGTGGCAATGGTGGGGACTACTTCCTGACCCTTATTGCCTGAAAACTGATAGGAGTCGGGGGCGGGGGGAGGGAAGGGGAGAAGAAAAACCAGTTGACAAATAGACGGGAATTAGCAGAGTAGTTGCAGAGGGCAAATGCAAAGACCCCCAAACCCCAGTACTTCTAGCACCTGTGCCAAATGGAATCCGTTCTCCTCTGTGTACTTCACTCCGTTTAACAGGCCCTGATAATAGCCTGCGGCAGCCTGTAAACAATTTCTTAATATTCTCTATTTACTCATTCTGGAGAATTCAGACTACATGATAATAATGTAAGCAGGACTGGTATGTCTGAAGAATATCATGGCATACAAGTCATGATACTTATAGCAGGTAATAAAGTTTGCAAAGGAATCTCTGGAAAACAGATTAGTTAAGATGCCATAGACCCGAAGTGCAAATTTTCCTCTACTTTATATAATGTGATATAGTAATAGGAGAAGCTTCTATGTTTATTGCTATAGTTATATAGGGAAGTTGGCTGACAAAGGTGGCCTTTATGTATTTTTTATTGAAGTATAATTGACGTACATATTGTTAGTTTCAGGTATATAACATAATGATTCCACAGTTGGGAAATGATCACCACGATAAACCTACCTACCAATATTGACTGTGGTCACCATGCTGCCCATTACATCTCCATGACTTTTTAATTTTATCACTGGAACTTTGTACCTCTTTTTTTTTACAGATTTTATTTATTTTTTTGAGAGAGAGAGAACGAGTGGGGGGAGGGGGGGAGGGACAGACTCCCTGCTGAGTGGGGAGCCTGACACAAGGCTGGATCCCAGAACCCTGAGATTGTGACCTGTTACTTAACTGAGCCCCCCAGGTGCCTCTGAAGTTTGTACCTCTTGATCTCCTCACCCATCCTTCTCCAACACCACCTCTCTCCTTTACGTCTGGAAACCACAAATCTATTCTCTGTATCTATGAGTTTTGTTTTCGTTCATTTGTTTTGCTTTTTAGATTTCACATAGAAGTGAGATCAAGTGGTATTTGTCTCTCTCTGATTTATTTCACGTAACATAATGCCCTCAAGTTCCATCCATGTCATTGCAAATGGAAAGATTTTATTCTTTTTTATGGCTTTATAGTATTCCAGTGTGTGTGTGTGTGTGTGTGTGTGTGTGTGTGTGTGTGTGTGTGTGTACAGTGGAATATGTATATGCCATATCTTCTTTATTTATTCATCCATTGATAGATACCTAGTGTTTCTCTATCTTGGCTACTGTAGATAATGCTGCAGTGAACACTGTGGGGGGCATATGTCTTTTTGAGTTAGTGTTTGTTTTCTTTGGATAAATACCCAGAAGTGGAATTGCTGTATCATATGGTAGTCCTATTTTTAATTTGTTGAGGAACCTCCATACTGTTTTCCATAGTGGCTACACCAATCTATTACTCCTACCAACAGTGCACAAATGTTCCCTTTTCTCCACGTTGCTGCCAACACTTGTTATTTCTTGTCCTTTTGATAATAGTCATTCTGACAGGTGTTAGGTAATATCTCATTATGGTTTTGATTTGCATTTCCCTGATGATTGGTGGTTTTGGGCATCTTTTCATATGTCTTTTGGCCATATGGATATACTCTCTGGAAAAATGTCTATTCAGATCCTCTGCCTATTTTTAAATCAGATTTTTTTGTTTTGTTTTGTTACTGACTTATATGAATTCCTTTATAGTTTACATAAAAACCCTTAATGAATATATGGTTTGCAAATATCGTCTTCCATTCAGTAGGATAACTTTTTATTTTGTTGATGTTTTCCTTTTCTATGCAGAAGCTTTTTCATTTCATGTACTCCCATTTGCTTCTTTTTGCTTTTGTTGCCATTGCCTTTTGAGTCAGATCCAAAAAAATACTGCCAAGACCAATGTCAAGGAGCTCACTGCTTAAGTTTTCTTCTAAGAGTTTTATGGTGTCCGAACTTATATTTAAGGCTTTATTTATTTTATTTTATTATTATTATGTTAATCACCATACATTACATCATTAGTTTTTGATGTACTGTTCCCTGATTCATTTTTTGCGTATAAAACCCAGTGCTCCATGCAGTACGTACCCTCTTTAATACCCATAACCAGACTAACCCACACCCCTCCCTTCTAGAACCCTCAGTTTGTTTCTCAAAGTCCATAGTCCATAGTCCATAGTCTCTCTCCGATTTCCCCCCTTCATTCTTCCCTTTCTGCTATCTTCTTCTTCTTTTATTTTAACATATAATGTATTATTTGTTTCGGAGGTACAAGTCTGTGATTCAACAGTCTTATACAATTCACAGCACTCACCATAGCACATACCTCCCCAGTGTCTATCACCCAGCCACCCCATCCCTCCCATCCCCACCAGTCCAGCAACCCTCAGTTTGTTTCCTGAGATTAAGAATCCTCATGTCAGTGAGGTCATATGATACATGTCTTTCTCTGATTGACTTATTTCGCTCAACATAATACCCTCCAGTTCCATCCACATCGTTGCAAATGGCAAGATTTCATTCCTTTTGATGGCTGCATAATATTCCATTGTATAGATATACCACCTCTTCTTTATCCATTCATCTGTCGATGGACCCCTTGGCTCTTTCTGTAGTTTGACTATTGTGGACATTGCTGCTATAAACATCGGGGTGCACGTACCCCTTCGGATCCCTACATTTGTATCTTTGGGGTAAATACCCAGTAGTGCAATTGCTGGGTCATAGGGTAGCTCTATTTTCAACTGTTTGAGGAACCTCCATGCTGCTTTCCAGAGTGGCTGCACCAGCTTGCATTCCCACCAACAGTGTAGGAGGGTTCCCCTTTCTCCACATCCCCGCCAACATCTGTCGTTTCCTGACTTGTTAATTTTAACCATGCTGAGTGGTTGTGAGGTGGTATCTCATTGAGGTTTTGATCTGGATTTCCCTGATGCCGAGCGATGTTGAGCACTTTTTCATGTGTCTGTTGGCCATTTGGATGTCTTCTTTGGAAAAATGTCTGTTCATGTCTTCTGCCGATTTCTTGATTGGATCATTTGTTCTTTGGGTGTTGAGTTTGGTAAGTTCTTTATAGATTTTGGATACTAGCCCTTTATCTGATATGTCATTTGCAAATATCTTCTCCCATTCTGTCGGTTGTCTTTTGGTTTTGTGGACTGTTTCTTTTGCTGCGCAAAAGCTTCTTATCTTGATGAGGTCGCAATAATTCATTTTTGCCCTTGCTTCCCTTGCCTTTGGCAATGTTTCTAGGAAGAAGTTGCTGTGGCTGAGGTCAAAGAGGTTGCTTCCTGTAGAATTTTGATGGACTTCTGTCTCACATTTAGGATTTTGATGGACTCCTGTCTCACATTTAGGTCTTTCAACCATTCTGAGTCTATTTTTGTGCGTGGTGTAAGGAAATGGTCCAGTTTCATTCTTCTGAATGTGGCTGTCCAATTTTCCCAACACCATTTGTTAAAGAGACTGCCTTTTTTCATTGGACATTCTTTCCTGCTTTGTCGAAGATTAGTTGAGGCTTGTATTGCTATATACTTTCCTCTTAGGACTGCCTTTGCTGCATCCCAAAGATTTTTGAACAGTTGTGTTTTCATCTTCATTTGTTACCTTGAATTTTTTTAATTCTTCTTTAATTTCCTGGTTGACCCATTCATTCTTTAGTAGGATGCTCTTTAGCCTCCATGTACTTGAGTTCTTTCCGACTTTCCTCTTGTGATTGAGTTCTAGTTTCAAAGCATTGTGGTCTGAAAATATGCAGGGAATGATCCCAATCTTTTGGTACCGGTTGAGACCGGATTTGTGACCTAGGATGTGATCTATTCTGGAGAATGTTCCATGGGCACTAGAAAAGAATGTGTATTCTGTTGCTTTGGGATGGAATGTTCTGAATATATCTGTGAAGTCCATTTGGTCCAGTGTGTCATTTAAAGTCTTTGTTTCCTTGTTGATCTTTTGCTTAGATGATCTGTCCATTTCAGTGAGGGGGGTGTTAAAGTCTCCCACCATTATTGTATTGTTGTTGATGTGTTTCTTCGCTTTTGTTATTAATTGGCTTATATAATTGGCTGCTCCCATGTTAGGGGCATACATATTTACAATTGTTAGATCTTCTTGTTGGATAGACCCTTTAAGTAGGGTATAGTGTCTTTCTTCATCTCTTATTACAGTCTTTGTTTTAAAATCTAATTTGTCTGATATAAGGATTGCCACCCCAGCTTCCTTTTGGTGTCCATTAGCATGGTAAATGGTTTCCCACCCCCTCACTTTCAATGTGGGGGTGTCTTTGGGTCTAAAATGAGTCTCTCGCAGACAGCATATTGATGGGTCTCGTTTTTTTATCCAAACTGATACTCTGTGTCTTTTGATTGGGGCATTTAGCCCATTTACATTCAGGGTAACTACTGAAAGATATGAATTTTGTGCCACTGTATTGCCTGTAAGGTGACTGTTACTGTATATTGTCTGTGTTCCTTTCTGGTCTATGTTACTTTTAGGCTCTCTCTTTGCTCTCAGGACCCTTTTCAATATTTCTTGTAGGGCTGGTTTCATGTTTGCAAATTCCTTTTGTTTTTGTTTGTCCTGGAAGCTTTTTATCTCTCCTTCTATTTTCAATGACAGCCTAGCTAGATATAGTATTCTTGGCTGCATTTTTTTCTCATTTAGTGCTCTGAATATATCATGCCAGTCCTTTCTGGCCCGCTGGGTCTCTGTGGATAAATCTGTTGCCAATCTAATGTTTCTACCATTGTAGGTTACAGATCCCTTCTCCTGAGCTGCTTTCAGGATTTTCTCTTTGTCTCTGAGACTCGTTAGGTTTTACTATTAGATGTCAGTGTGTTGACCTATTTTTATTGATTTTGAGGGGGCTTCTTTGTGCCTCCTGGATTTTGATGCCTGTTTCCTTCCCCAAATTAGGGATGTTCTTTGCTATAATTTACTCCAAAATACTTTCTGCCCCCCTCGCTCTTTCTTCTTCTTCTGGGATCCCAATTATTCTAATATTGTTTTGTCTTATGGTATCACTTATCTCTCGAATTCTGCCCTTGTGATCCAGTAGTTGTTTTCCTCTCTTTTTCTCTGCTCCTTTATTTTCCATCATTTGGTCTTCTATGTCACTAATTCTCTCTTATGCCTCATTTATCCTAGCAGTTAGAGCTTCCATTTTGTATTGCACCTCATTTATAACCTTTTTGATTTTGACTTGGTTAGATTTTAGTTCTTTTATTTCTCCAGAAAAGGTTTCTCTAATATCTTCCATGCTTTTTTCAAGTCCAGCTAGTATCTTTAAAATCATCATTCTGAACTCTAGTTCTGACATATTACTAATGTCCGTACTGATTAGGTCCCTGGCAGTCAGTACTTCTTCTTGTTCTTTTTTTTTGAGGTGATTTTTTTCCGTGTTGTCATTTTATCCAGAGGAGAACAGATGAATGAGACAACAAAATGCTAACAGGGTAACAACATCCCCAGAAAAATATACATTAAACAAATCAGAAGAGACCTGAAACCTGGGGGAAAGAAAAGGAAAGAAAGAAAAAAGAAAAAGAAAAGAGAAAGAAAAAGAAAAGGGAAAGAAAAAGATACAAACAAACAAACAAAAAAAACAATATGATCAAATATGATCAGGCTGGTGCATAGATCAGTGCCACACACTAGATTTTGGGTGTATTTTGGTCTGTTAGAAGAAAGTGCCTCCCAAAATTTTAAAGAAAGAAAAACTTATATATGTACAAAAATGAGGGTTAATACAATGAAGGGACAGAATATGACTGTAAAGATGAAAATTATAAAAGCTTTTATAAAAGGAATTGATAAGAAGTTGTTTGAAAAAGAAAGAAGAGGATTTAAAAAAAAAAAAGGGAGAGAATGTGATCAGGCAGGAGACTAGAACAAAGCCATACACTAGAGATTTAGGGTATATTTTGGTCTGTTAGAAGAAACTGTATCCCAAAATTTTATTTTATTTTATTTTATTTATTGTTTTAAAGATTTTATTTGTTTATTTGAGACAGAGAGAATGAGAGAGACAGCGAGCACATGAGAGGGGGGAGGGTCAGAGGGAGAAGCAGACTCCCTGCCGAGCAGGGAGCCCGATGTGGGACTTGATCCAGGGACTCCAGGATCATGACCTGAGCCAAAGGCAGTCGCCCAACCAACTGAGCCACCCAGGCGCCCCTGTATCCCAAAATTTTAAAGAGAGAACAACTTATACATATATACCCAAAATAAGGTTAACTACTCTGAAGGGATAGAATATGACTCTAAATGTGAAAAATAAAAATGATTTTTAAAAAAGGGATTGATAAGATGTTGGTTGAAAAAGGGAAAAAGAAAAATTTAAAAAAAAAGTTTAAAAAAATTAACTTTGAAAGACTAAAGAATCATGGTAAAAAAGCCATGAATTCTATGTGCAGTATTCCCCTAGCGCTGGAGTTCTCCCGTTCTCCTTGATCAGTAAACTTGGTCTTGGCTTGCTGGCTGTTCGTGCTGATCTTCTGGGGAGGGACCTGTTGCCGTGGTTCCCAAATGTCTTTGCCGGAGGCGGGTTTACCCCACCCTTGCCAGGTCGGGGCTAAGTAATCTGCTCGGGTTTGCTCTCGGGAGCTTTTGTTCCCTGCAAGCTCTCGGTACAGCTTCGGAGGACAACAGTGAAAATGGTGGCCTCCCAATCTCCTCCTGGGAGGAGCCGAGAACTTGGGTCCCCGCTCCTCAGTGTGCCCCCAGAGAAAAGCAGTCAATCACTCCCGTCTCCCTGGTCTCTGACCGCACTCCGTGCTCACCTGGCCTGTGACCAAGCATTTCTATCTCTGGCACCTGACCCCGTGTGGAGTCTCCAAACCCAGCAGATCCCTGCGGTGCATTCCCGTGCCACTCCTCCTGGGGGAGGAAAGGGAGTCTCCCCAGATCTGCTGCTTGTTGGGTCCCTGCTGGAGGAGCAGTGGCCCCACTGGGCCGCAGATCACAGTTTATGGCAACCCCGAGCTGAGAGCCCGCGCCTCGGCTCCGTCTCTGCAGCCGGCTTCCCCGCTCCGATCCCTGGGAGCTCTGCTGCACTCAGGCACCCCTGCTCTTTCTGTGACCCCAAGGGTCCTGAGACCACACTGTCCCGCGAGGGTTCCACCCCCCCCGCTTAGCCACTGGAGTGACGTCCCTCCGTGGAGCTGCTTCTAAAAGGTCCGATTTTGTGCTCCGCGACCTATCACTTGCCAGAAGCGGCCGACGGAGGCCCCCTCCCCCGCCGTCTATCCTCCCGAATATCGCCTCGGATTCACTTCTCCACACGTCCTACCTTCCAGAAAATGGTCGCTTCTCTGTTCAGAGAGTTGTTGCTACTCTCCTCTTCGATCTCCTGTTGAGTTTGTAGGTGTTCAGAATGGTTTGATCCCTATTCAGCTGAATTCCTGGGACCAGACAAAATCCAGGTCTCCTACTCCTCTGCCATCTTGCTCCTCCTTAAGTCTTTATTTTTAATTTGTGTGTATGGTATAAGATAGTGGTCCTGTTTTATTCTCCTGTAAGTGAATTCCAGTTTCCTAACACCCGTTTCTGAAGAGACTATCCTTACCATCTTTGTTATAGATTAATTGACCATATATGTGTGGGTTTATTTCTGGGCTCTCTGTTCTGTTCCATTGATCGGTGTCTGCTTTTATGCCAAACCCATGCTATTTTGATTACTTTGGCTTTGTAATATAGTTTGAAATCTTATAGTGTGATACCTTCAGCTTTGTTCTTTCTCAAGGTTGCTTTGGCTATTTGGGATCTTTTGTGATTCCATACAAATTTTAGGTTCGTTCTTTTCTGTGACAAATGCCATTGATATTTTGATAGGGATTACATTGAATCTGTGTGTTGCTTTGGGTAACAGGGACACTTTTATAATATTAATTCTCCAATCCATGAGCATGGACTATCTTTATCTGTGTCTTCTTCAATTTCTTTCATCAATTCTTATAATTTTCAGTGTACAGATCTTTTACCTCCTTGGTTAAATTATTCCTAGGTATTTTATTCTTTTTGATGCAAATGAAAATGGAATTGTTTTCTTAATTTCTCTTTCTTATAGTTCCTTGTTAATGCATAAAAAGGCAACAGAGTTATATATATGGATTTTGTATCCTGCAACTTTATTGAATTTGTTTATTAGTTTTAACAGTTTTTTTTTTTCTTTTTGGTGGAGTCTTTAGGGTTGTCTATAAAACCATGTCATCTGCAAATAGTGAAAGTTTTATTTCTTCCTTTCTAACTTAGGTGGCTTTTATTTCTTATTCCTGCCTAAGCTCTGGCTAGGACTTCCAATATTATGTTGAGTAAAAGTGGTGAAAGTGGTCATCCTTGTCTTTTTCATGTTCTTAAGGGAAAAGCTTTCAGCATTTGAGTATGTTAGTTGTGGGCTCACCATATATGGCCTTTATTATGTTAAGGTACATTCTGTCTATTCCCAATTAAGTAAGAGATTTTATCATAAATGGATATTGATTTTGTCAATGCTTTTTCTGCTTCTATTGAGATGATAGTATGATTTATTTTTATTTTTATTTTTTTAGAGAGAGGGAGAGTAAGTGTGGGTAAGTGGGGGACAGTGAGAGACAGAATCTTAAGCAGATTCCATGCACAGGATGGAACCCAGTGTGAGGCTCCATCTCACAACACTAAGATCACGACCTGAGCGAAAATCAAAGAGTTGAACGTTTAACTGACTGAGCCACCCAGGTGCCCCAAGATGATAATGATTTTTAATTTTCATGTTGTTAATGTGGTGTATCACACTGATTGATTTGCATATATTGAACCATCTTTGCATCCTGAAATAAATCCTATTTGATCATGGTATATGATCCTTTTAAGGCATTGTTGAATTCTGTTTGTTAACATTTTGTGAGGATTTTTGCATCTGTGTTCATCATGGATATTGGCATATAATTTTCTTTCTTTTTTTGTGTGATGTCTTTGCCTGGTTTTGGTATCAAGGTAATGCTGGACTCATAAAATGAGTTTGGGAGTTTTCTTTCCTCTTCAATTTTTTGGAAGAGTTGAGAAAAATAAGTTTTAACTCTTCTTTGAATGTTTGGTAGAATTCACTGGTGAAACCATCTGATCCTGGACTTTTGTTTGTTGGGGGTTTTTTGATTACTGATTCCTTCTCTTTACTAGTAATTGGTCTGTTCAGATTTTATATTTCCTTATGATCCAGTCTTGGAAGAGTGTATATATCTAGGAATTTATCCATTTCTTCTAGGTTGTCCAATCTGTAGGAATATAATTGTTCATAGTAGTCTCTTTTGATACTTTGCATTTCTTTGGTATCAGTTGTAATTTTTCCTCTTTCATTTCTGTTTTTATTTATTTGCACCTTGTTTCTTTTTATCTGATTGAGTCTAGCTAAAGGTTTGTCAGTTTTGTTTATCTTTTCAAAGAACCAACTGTTGGTTTCACTGATCTTTTCGTTATCTTTTTCATCTCTCTTTCATTTATTTTTGTTCTGATCTTTATTATTTCCTTTCCTCTACTAACTTTGGGCTGCATTTGTTCTTCTTTTTCTAGTTCCTTTAGGCATACAGTTAGATCATTTATTTGAGATTTTTCTTGTTTCTTGAGGTAGGCCTCTATAGCTATGAACTTCCCTCCTAGAATATTTTTGTTGAATCACATGGATTTTGGTATGTTTATTTACATTTCATTTCTCTGAAGATATTTTCTGATTTCTCCTTTGATTTCTTCATTGACTTCTTCTTTGTTCAGGAGCATATTTTAAAATCTCAACTCATTTGTGATTTTTCCCGTTTTCTTTTTGTAGTTGATTTCTAGTTTCATACCATTGTGTTTGAAAAAGATGCTTGATATGATTTCAGTTTTCCTAAATTTATTGAGACTTATTTTGTGGCCTAGCCTATGACCTATCTTGGAGAATATTCCTTGTGTACTTGAGAAGAATGTATATTCAGCTGTTTGGGGAAGGATTGTTCTTTATATGTAAATTACTTATCTCCATTTCCTTAAGTTTTTTTCTGGGGTTTTATCTTGGTTTGTTTGTTTGTTTGAAACATATTCCTCTATTTCCTCATTTTGTTTAACTCTCTGCGTTTGATTCTGTGGGTCAGGTGAAACAGCTATCTCTCTCAGTCTTAAAGTGGTATCCCTGTATGGGCAATGATCCTTAGCATTTAACTTTGCTCTAGTCATTAGCTGTTTCTTGAATTGGCTCTCCAGTTGTTTCAGACTTATGGAGCCCAGAAACACAGTCCCTCCTGGCATATGTAGCTATAGATTTGTTGTATCCATGGGAGGAGGTTAGTTCAGGATCTTCCTATGCTGCCACCTTGAACCACCTCTGGCAAAGTTTGCTTTAAAATTCAGCTTAGGAATTAATAAATTTTCACTAGGGAAATCTTCCCTTTCTTTATTATCGATAAGGCTTATTTATTTAAAACAGTAAAAATAATATGGATAAAGGTAAATAAAAGTTAGAAAATTATTGTTTCTAAATCAAAAGCCTAGAAAAACTTTTTAGGTAATTGAGAAAATATCATTTTTAATATCTTTTATATTAATTGTGGAAGTACAGTGGAGAAATTGGGACTTGCACTGGTAAGTTATGACTACATCAACTAAGACAGCTTCCCTGACTCATAACAATTGGTCTAACAACTTTTTACACTCATGTATTATCTATTTTTATAGAGTCTAGATTGTGCTTAGGAATTACAAAAACTAGAGGGATATGCACAATTTAGTGAGAAAAAATGTTTATAGGGAACTCTTAATACTTTAATTGTGGGACTTGAAAGTTTAGGTTTTTATTAGTCTTGAACGTAAATCCTGGAAGGGCACATGAGGTCATTTTGAAGCCTATATTTTTTGCTCAAAAGATCATGATCTGCCAAATTAAGTGAAAGGAAAAGGGGATCATCCTGGCCATGTCATTCATGCCTCATGGCACTGGAAACATCTGTTGGAGTTGGCAATGGGCCAATCAGGGACTTCTCCAAAAGCAAAGTCTAGTGACAACTTTTAGGAGGAAGAGATGAAACCTTTTAGGGAAATTCTTATATAGTGTGGCATTTTTCTCATTTCTACTACAACATCATCTTTATAATCCTTTCACAAGTAATTTTATTTTTACCATTTAAAGAACATAAATTAAGCATTCATGATGAAATTTCCAGTAGTACAAATTAAATAGATGTTGAATTGTGTATTCTTTCATTATTTTGAATTTGTTAATATATATGTTTCTAGCCATGAAAATGTAGGGTTAGTTATAATATTTAGAATTTTTAGAGTTCTAACTACAGATAAGGTCAATAATGTTCTTCATAGAATAAAACAAAATGATCACATTTTATATCTGTACCTGGTTGTTTTTGTTTTAACCTTTATTTGTTATTTGAGTTTTTCTGGTATTTTATGTGAAAATGATTACAGATTCATTTATATTTATATACTAATAAATAAGTCCCAAATGTCAGGAGAAACAGCTCAGCCCCTCAGTTTATGTATCTTCTCACTCCTATTACAGATATTGAGCTTCAATGGAAATACTAGAATGTTCTTAATAACAACATAGTAATAAAATAGAAGTGGTTTTTTAAAAAAGATTTTATGTATTTATTTGACAGAGAGAGACACAGTGAGAGAGGGAACACAAGCAGGGGAGATTGGAAGAGGGAGAAGCCGGCTTCCCACTGAGCAGGGAGCCCGATGCGGGGCTCGATCCTAGGACCCTGGGATCATGACCTGAGCCAAAGGCAGACGCTTAACGATTGAGCCACCCAGGTGCACCAGAAGTGGTTTTTAATAGTACTTTAAAACATTCATGAGATTAAATAATAGTCAAGTAGATTAATATATAAGTAAGCTATCATATTTCCAATACTGTGAGTGCAGTTGTTATAGAAAGTTATTTATAACAAAAAAGTAGCTTCACAAGAGGGGGGAAAGATGGATCAACTTTAGGCTCATTTTAGCAAATTCCAGGAGATATATTATACCCCCACAATAAGAGAATAAAGTTGCATTCACAATGTAAACAATACATTGTGCAATTAAACTAATATTAACAACATAAAATGTAGTTGACATCTCAGGTTAACAAGCAAGAGGATGGTCTTTTATCCGTTATAATATTAAGAGGGTAGAACTTTTGTTAATAAAGCAGGGGGCCTTCCTTTCCTGATAACCTCCTGATTTTTGGAAAGAAAACATGTGTACATTACTTTTGTGTTTTTCTTCCTGTTTAGAGCCAAATGATGAGTTATGGATCGGCTTAAATGACATCAAGATTCAAATGTATTTTGAGTGGAGTGATGGGACCCCTGTTACATTTACTAAATGGCTTCGTGGGGAACCAAGCCATGAAAACAACAGGCAGGAAGACTGCGTTGTAATGAAAGGCAAGGTGAGGCAACTTTATTTGCTGATATCTAGCAAAAGCCAGATGGTATTTTTCTTCCTGCCTCACTCACTACATACCATCATTTTAATTGTTTCTAGTCTAGGTGATCTATATTTCAATTGTTTAGCAAAGTCAAATTTTCAAGAGGACTAGGAAAGCAACAGGCAGAAATTTTCAGTTCAAGAATGAAAGTAACCAGTAACCCATATTCATCTGGTTCCTGTGCTGGGTTCTCAGTGGCAATACATATAGCTTGACTGATCAAATGAGAGCTTTGGTTTTATTTTTGACTGGTTGCTCTGAGTAGATGTCCTGAGGTCTATTCTGGGTTTCACAATCTGCAGTCTGTGCTTGGAGAGCTACATTTGTTCTTTTAGGTTACATGGAGATGTCGCATATGAAAAGATGGCATCCATGTCCTAAATATGACTTTAGTGACTGAAGAATATCATCGAATTATCTTTTGCTAATGGATAATGAACATGGTGGTTGAGAGGCTGGATTTTGATGCATGGCTTATTCTCTCATTTATAAGATGGGCATAATAATTGTACCCAGCTTAATGGTGGCTATAAGGATCGAATAGGTTAATGCGTATAACAAGCACAGTGACTGACACAAACTTATTGTTCAGTAGGTATTAGCTGTTTGGTCGTTGGGGTTGTTTTCATTGTGATTAATTGAAAGCTTAAGAAAAAAGTAGGTGTTAACTATTGAAAGGATAGGCAGAAGTGTGTCCTAGGAAGAGGAAACCAGGAAGCATCGTTCTTGTAAAGAACTGAAAGACGATATGGCGGAAAGCCCAGAGTTAGAGGTGGAAGGGTGGGTAGGAACACTAGCGAGTGTTGAGGTGGAGAAAATATGCTTTAGCCCAGGAGTGGCAAGAACAATTTTTCAATTTAGAAATATTACTCTGGCTGAAAGTTGAGTACCAGATGGCAGTGGTTTGCAACTGAGTGAGAAATGAGGGATCAGAGGCAGATAATATAGAAAACATTTTTCAAGGTGGTCAGTAGTTACACAAAGGAGAGGAGAGGCCATTTTGATGTGAAGTCTCTCAGGAAGGGGGATCAGGTAGAATCTGAAGCTGAGCGGGAAGTGGAGCCTTAGACCCAGGAGGACACTCATTAATATGAATTGGAAAAGGGAGGACAGATGACTGCTTTTGGGTGTGTTTTCAAGTTTGGTGTGTTGGGCGGGGGAGTTTTTCTGGATGGCTCTCTTTGTACTTGGTTAACTTGAAAACAGCCGACAGGAGAGGCTGTGTGTAGACCTTCTTTTGGCACCATCATAAGGGCTTACAAACTTTTTAAATTTCTCTCTAGATTCCTCTACACAGTGGCAGGGACAGCCAAAATATAAAAACATACTGGGGGTCTGCAATCTCTTTTCACATCTTTGTAGCCGGAAACAAATTCGCTGTTGACTTATAAAATGTCAATTTACCTTTCCTTTCAGAGATGCCATTTTTCTCTTAAGAACCTTTGTTTTCCTTTCCTGAGACCCAATTACAAGAAAACAGTCTCAAACAACTGATAATCAAACATTTTTTTCTCTTTGCTTTCTGCAGGATGGGTACTGGGCTGATCGGGCCTGTGAGCGACCTCTTGACTACATCTGTAAGATGAAATCTCAAACCCAACCCTCGGGAACAGTGGAGGTAGAACAAGGCTGCCAAAAAGTGAGTATTGAGCATACACAGTAAGTTCAGACCACAAAACATTATGTGATATCTTGGCTTTATTTTTTTGGCAGCAGAAGAGTTTTATTATTGTCATAGCCAAGTGTTCTAGCTGTTTAGATGTTCAACGGGTTCTTGTTAGGGTTTGGCATCACTGTTCTTCCTGAAGGCCTCTTTGGGTGTTCTCTACAGTTACTATAGGTGCATGTGGTCAGCAGACTTTCAGAACGCTGTGGGAATTCTCCCACCCCAATGGGGGAGTGAGAACGGAGAATAAAACCACACATCCAGGGAGCCTGGTGAGGGTAACGAGATTCAGGTGGGTTATAGTCATGGAAGAAAGGTCATTGAAGCCTTGGTAGTTGATGATCCATCCTATGGGTTGTAGAAACATTTCCAGTAGATAACCATTAAGTTTCAGATAGCATACTATCCTGTCATTTTCTCCATTTATAAGGACATCCTCCATTGAGGATACTGCTTCTGATGGGGATTCCTCCCAGTAGATCCCTGTAGCAAGAGGCAGGAGATCAGACTAGCTGGTGGTAGCCGGCAGTAACCAGTTACACTGAATAAAGCCATTCCATCTTAATATCTATGAATCTTGCCTGTACCTCGGTACTACCTCCCTGCAGCTCTTATAATTCTTTGAGGTTGAAGTAAATGATCTCTTTGAAACAATTTCTAACAGCATAAAGAAACTACAAAATACAGGGTGTATGGTTATCATTTTCCTGTTTAACTGCTGAGTTGCTTGTCTTCCTCTTTTTTTCCTTTCTCACTTCTCTTGGATAAAAATAAAGTAGAAACTAATTTTCTTTCCAAGCATGTCATGTTGTGATCAGATCATCCTGTCACAAACACCAGAAGGCTGAGAGTTCATGAAACATAATTTAGGACTGTCCAAATAAATCATCAAGAAACATCAAGCAGACACCAAATCAGAGACTGTTAGAGATATAGGGGATCTTTGTGATAATTGAAATCCCCCCTTTAATTTTTATGTTCTGGAAATTCAGCCCGGAGAAGCTATGACTTTCTTGGAGTGACAGAAGCAAGGCTAGAACCCTGGTCTCCTGATCCCACATCTCTACACTGAGACTAATGGATTCCCTACCAGTGTATTTACATATTCTTTGCCTAATCATATGGATATATGAGAGAGTGTATATTATTGTAATTTTATATAAATAAGAAATAATCCTTAAATGTTATTACTTCTATACAATTGATCCAAGTTTGTATACATGTAACAGTTTATATAGATAATAAGTCATATATATATAGTCTAGTAATTGTCATACCTACAATGTCTGATAAAATCCAGTTTAATCAGTAGGGTGGTAATAAGAAAAATAAGACAATATCCATAACTTTGTTGAGTGTAGTTATTATGCTGCCGATGATCTTAAAGGATAAATATTATGTTCCTAATTAGACGGAAGGGGAAACTGAAGCTCAGAGGCATTAAATAATTTGGCCAGTTTAAAAATATCTGCTGCTGTAGGTTTCTTTCCTCAGAGGGCTGGGAAGACTCAAACAACAACAAAAATCCACTCACTAGCTAAGAAAGATAACAAGACTGGGTTTTTTTTTTTTTTTTTCTTTCTTTTTCTGTCTGGGCCTAGGCACTTGGTGATGTGGGAACCTTTTTGAGAATTCAAAACCATAGGCGTGTTATACAGATCTGGGGTTCAGTGTTTAATTCACTGCTACCTTTGTGGGATATCTGGGGCAAAGTGGTCCTGAGTCTCTGAGATTCCAGGATGTCTGACAGATGCAAATGTTAAGCTACTTTATACAGAAGCTCCCTTTTCTGGGCTGAGGAGGAATCCCATGGATGAGTTTGAAATCTGAAAATCTGAAATTATAAAATCTACTACCAGGAGCTTTAGATGGTAGGATTAATGGATGTGACATTCACATGAATGTGTTTTTAAATACAGAAATGGGAAAGGTGAACTGGACCGACCAACCAAGTTTTCTTATCAAGTGCTTTCATTATGATTCACTTCCAAATATTTTTGATTTCCATTAAGACTTCTTTGATCCTTGAATTATTTAGAAGTGTGTGTGTGTGTGTGTGTGTGTGTGTGTGTGTGTGTGTGTGTGTGTTGATATTGGTTGGGGGTTTTGGTGGTAATGATGGGAATTTTGTTTTTCAGTTTCTTAAATAATTAGAGACTATTGATTTCACTGCATTGTGGATCATAGAGAGTTTTGGTTGTTGTTATTTGTTGAGACTTTATGGTCTAGTTCATAGTTTTTGTAAATATTCAGTGTGCTTGAACAGAATGATCTTTGCTTGTTCAGTTCAGGGTCCGTATATGTTGACTAGAAAAAAGCTTAACAATTTATATTATTTAGATGTTCTATATTCCTAATATTTTGTCTGCTCGACAAAATATTCTCCTTGCAATTCTGTCAGTTTTTGTTTTATATACTTTCATCTGTGTCATATCTTCCTGATACATCAGTCCTTTAATTATGTAATGACTTTCCTTATTCATATTGCTTTTTATAACCATAAAGTCAATTTTAAATAATATCAATATTGCCACAGAAGCTATCTTTTGCTTGGTATTTCCCTAGAACCTCTTTTTCCACCTAATTGCTTTTAATTATTCTATGTCATGGAATGGCTCTTATAAATATATATTGGCATTTTTATTTTTTATCTCATTTGTGGAACTCTGGCTTTTTGTTGGCAAGCATGAGTTCAGACTCTTTTTTTTTGCATCCTGATATATTTGCATTTGTTTCTACCATCTTATTTTGAGTTTTATTTTATTTACTGTTCTGATTTCTTTTCTCTCTTGTTTGTCTTGTCCTGCATTCCACTGGTTCTATTGAATATTTTGATCCCATTTTCCTCCTTTACAGGTTTACAAATAATACATTCCACTTTTTTTTTTAATGGTTAACCTTGGGTTTTGTGGGTTTTTTTTAAAGATTTAATTTATTTATTTGAGAGAGAGAGCTTGAGAGAGAGAGAGATCACAAGCAGTGGGGAGGGGTAGAGGGAGGAGCAGACCCCCTGCTGAACAGGGAGCCGGATACGGGACTCGATCCCAGGGATCCTGACCTGAGCTGAAGGCCGACGCTTCACCGACTGAGCCCCCCAGGCGCCGCCCTAAGCTCAGGTTTTTAACATACATTTCTGACTTGAAGTTAATCAGTATCTCTCTCTGCTTCCTGAACAAAATTAAGTTTATTATTCCACTTAAACATTAACTTTTTTTTATCTTGGAAATAATGTGAGACTCACAAGGAACTGAAAAAGAAAGTACAGAGAATTCCCCTGTACTACCAACTCTCCTCCCTGCAGTGAGAACTTAGGTAACTAGAGTTAGAACAGCTGTGTAATTGACATGGGTACAGTATATTAAGGAAACTATACATCTTGTTAATTTCTCCATTCTTTAACTTCCCACCTGCAATTAATTATCTTTTTTTTTTTTTAAAGATTTTATTTATTTATTAGAGAGAGAGAATGAGAGATAGAGAGCATGAGAGGGAAGAGGGTCAGAGGGAGAAGCAGACTCCCCGCCGAGCAGGGAGCCCGATGTGGGACTCGATCCCGGGACTCCAGGATCATGACCTGAGCCGAAGGCAGTCGCTTAACCAACTGAGCCACCCAGGCGCCCTGCAATTAATTATCTTTGCTATTCATACAGACATTTAGATCTGGATTCACTAAGACATTTATTGGTTTCTTTGTTCAATCTGACTTTCAGGCTGTTTATTCCTCCTGACTTAAAATTCCTTCTTGCCAAAGTAAATCTTTTCGTGATTTTTTTTCACTGGTGATATGGGAGTGGAACACTTTCTGTCTTTATCTGAAAATGTTCTGATCCCTCCTCACCTTGCATAATAATTTAGGTAGGTTTTAAAATGCTAGGTTGATAGCAATTTTCAGACAGCGCGGTGTATATATCATTTCATTTTCTCCTGGCCTTTATTTTTTGCCCTTGGAATTCCTGTTATTAGGCTAATTTTTCTTTTTTAAAAGTGGGTACTCTATTTTCTCTCTGATTGATTTCAAGATCTACTAATTGTACCTTTCAACAGATGTGGATTTCCAAACGAGAATATGAAGACGGAGGGAAACAGTGTGTAGAAAGGAAATGCCCTTGAAAAGAGTTCCCAAAGCTCCACCTTCCTGTGTCACCTTAAGTTTCATAGCTTTAGTATACTCAGGAAAAGAATGACCATCTTTTGTAGAATGTTTATACATTTTTGCATATTTCAATTTCCACTTAAATTTTTTAAGGCTTTAACTGGCTCTATAAATTAAGTTTGTGCTTTCCTTGAAATGCACTTATTCTTATTACAAGCATTTTATAATTTTGTATAAATGTCTATTTTCTCTAAATATTTTGCTTTCAGTAAAATGCTTTCCAACTCTGTTTAGTATGTCAGTCACCAGTGACAGGCTTTTAGTACAATATGTTGAGATTTGGATTAATTTTCTTTTGTTTGGTACTCACTGTGTTTCATTTTTAGAATTTGTCTCTTTTAATTCTTGAAAATTATCAGTCATTAATTTTATTTGGTGATTCTGAAACTTTTCTTAGGTTGATTTTCAACCTTTTCATTCTATTTTTTGTTTTCTCTCCATCTTTTAAAAATCTCTTTTCATATGTTCATCTCTCTGTTACATTCATTCAAATGACTAATCTTTCTGAAACCATATTTTCTATATTTAATCTGGCCATTGAGTCTTTAACTTTATATTTTTCTTTTCTAGAAATTCTATTTTTTGTGTGTTCAGATCATCTTGTTCTTTGTTCAGAGCACTTTGATCTTTCATTATTGATTTTCCTTCTTTTGTCTTTATTTGTTAAATCATCTGAAACATGTTTTTTGTTTTTTAAAGATTTTATTCCTTTATTTAAGAGAATGAAAGAGAGTACATGTGGGATGGAGGGGCAGAGGGAGAGGGAAAAGCAGACTGACTCCCCACTGAGCAGGGAGCCTGACATGGGGCTCGATCCCAGGACCCTGAGATCATGACCTGGACTGAAGGCACCCAGGAGCCCCTGAAACATGCTTATTTTTATATATTTTTTTCCAGATTGTTTTATTATATTACATTGCTGTCTTTCCCTTAAAATGAGCCTCATGTGGTTTGTAATTTTTGACTGTGATTAGTCCCCATCCTGTCCCCACCCTAAGCCTCAAATGTCCTAGTCTTACGTGACCTGTGTTGTGGAAATATTTCTATTGTGTGGTTCTGCATTTTACTTCTCTGAGTGCCTAGGAATTTCTCCTTTTGTAGACAAGATTTATTTTATGTTTTTAGCTGTGAATTCTAGTACAATGTGAATAGTGTCAAGTTGGAACCAGCACCCATCTCTGGCACAGAATCAGTATTTATTTATTTATTTTAATTTTTAAATTTTTTTATTTAATTTTTTTAAGATTTTATTTATTTATTTGACAGAGAGAGACACAGTGAGAGCAGGAACACAAGCAGGGGGAGTGGGAGAGGGAGAAGCAGAATCCCTGCTGAGCAGGGAGCCCGATGCAGGACTCGATCCCAGGACCCTGGGATCATGACCTGAGCTGAAGGCAGACATTTAACGACTGAGCCAGCCAGGAGCCCCCAGTATTTATTTTTAACAGAGGATTTTTTTTCCCCCTGCACCTAGAACCCCAGGCAGATGACAAGAATCTGCTATTGTCTGGTTTTGTGAATAGAGTTTTCTCACTCTCCTTTCCCATAGGGGCTCCCCTTAGTGGGTATCATCTTTTTTTAAAAAATGATTATTTATTTGAGAGAGAGAGAGAGTGAGCATGAGCAGTAGGAGGGGCAGAGAGAGAGAGAATCCTGAAGCCGACTCCCCAGTGAGCATGGAGCCTGACATAGGGCTTGATCCCAGGACGCTGAGATCATGACCTGAGCTGAAATCAGGAGTCAGCCGCTTATCTGACTGATCCACTCCAGTGCCCCAGTGGGGATCATCTTTATGTAAGGACTTCAGTTCCATTTCCCTGCCTCAAGTGGGCTGATGGACAAATACCCTCATTTGTATGGACATTAGTACCCCTGCCTCTAGAGCCTCATATCCTAGTCTAGGTCTGGTACATAATGGGGCAATGATAGTCTTGGCTTGAGCATTTTCCGTTCTAGCATTTTAGTTTTCTATGGTTTTGGTATCTGAAGATTTCCTCAAATATGGATTTTTTGTTTATTGTTATGTTTTTATTTAGCATTTCCATATGTTTGAAGTATGAGAGAGAAACCATGCCGAATCATGTTGCCAGAAGTTTGATAAGTATTGTCCTAGGACCAGATGACACAGCTTTATAGTCACTGCCTACTTTTGGCTTCAGTAGGAAACTAGGTCTGCTACTCGGCAAACTATTTCCTGTGGTTACCTATTCTAATACAGAAATCTTAGCCATTCTGTTCAGGTTCTTCAGGATGCATTTCACAAATCACTTTTGTTGGAAGATGTATCAGAAGGGGAAAGAAGGAATGCCCTGACTCCAGTTTTGTGTCATAAGAGGAACAATGTACTACTGTTTTCTTTATTCATATAAATATCTTTCATTGCATTTCAAATTTTCCATATTTGTGTTCTCTACATACTTCTGTGATTTATAAATTTGTTTCATAATATGTTTCATGATAGTGCAATTATTAAAATAATATTATTTAATTAATATCCCTGATAATCTGCTTGATGCCATTAATAGGGCTGGAAAAGACATGGCTTCTACTGCTATTTGATTGGACACACACTTTCAACATTTACGGAAGCAAATCAAACCTGTATAAATGAGAAGGCTTACTTAACAACTGTTGAAGACAGGTATGTAACTATTTTAATTTTATTTGAATGTATGTCAAATAATGAAATGTTTTCAGAGAAGCCTAAATATCAACATGCTCTAAATTTCTGTAAATTTCTCTAAATTCTATAAATCAACATGCTCTAAATTCCTGTAAATTTCTCTAAATTCTATAAATCAACATGCTCTAAATTTCTGTACATCTTGAGGTATGGCTTGCAAAAGTAGGAGCATTAAAAATCATACCCTTATTTGGATTCTTCATTGCAGCACTGTAAACTATTTTGTTCCTTTTAGAACTATAAAGCAATATTCAGAACAGTTCATTAATATTCTAGTATAGTTTGTGGATCTGACTTTTTTTCTGATCTAGTATATATCAGATTTTTTCAAGCAGGGAAACTAAGTAAAATTTTTAGTTCAAAAATGCCGCTTTCTATCTTTACCAGTATCTCCACCAAAAAATGTGGTAGAGAGATTTACTGAATATTTTGTTATTCCTTTACAGTCTTCTGGGTTTTTGTTGTTGTTGTTGTTTGGTTTTGTTTTTGTTTCCTTTTTTTTTGCTTTGCTAGGTTTGTTAGACTGATAGGTCCAGAAAAATCAAAATCACATAGACATAGAGGATTTTATATAACTTTTTGACTTCTAGAGTCCCAGCCATCTTTGAGGTTTTAGTTTTTATTTATTTTTCCTTTAATCTTTGCAAAGCACTGGATTAGGCATGGAATAAACTTAAAAGAAATGTTAAAATGTGCATTTGACTTGTAATAAAAAGGTAAAAAGGTATCTAGTTTTAATACAATAAGTTATATCTATTGGCCTTTCAAGGCATACCCAATAAAATGTAAAGAATACTATTGATATGAAAAAATCCTTTGATAAAAACCAAAAAAAGAAAGATATAGAATTTGTACAGTCTTTGTAAAAGAGATTGTAGTTCAACCATATCCTTTCTCATGTACAATTAAATGTCTACTATATCGTGGCACACATATAATGCTAATGCCTGAAAATCTGAATGTAGATAATTTTTATCTTATGACAAGATGAACTTTACATCTTTAAGTACTATGGGGACATATCCTCAGCTGCCCTGTAATTGATCTTTTGGTTTATTGGAGCAGAGATTTCCGTACATTTTATATTTTAGGTTTGTTTTGCTTTGTGTTTTCTATGATATTTATATTCAGGAGCTCACTAACTCTGTGGTTAAATTTGTTTCTAGACATTTGAGAAAAATTGAGTTTAGGACTTTTAAATTCTTTTGTTTGTTCAATTTAGGGAATGAAATTACTCAGATTAGGGTCATATAAATGTTCTGTTATGGTAACCTCTACCTTTCCCTCTCTGCTCTCTCTGGAGTCATCTACCTCTCTTTCTTCCCGGAAATTTTGAGTCCTGCTTTTTTTTTTTTTTTTTTTTGCTCCAAAGAAAGATTTTTGCCTACATTGCTGTCTCATTGTGTAATGTTTGTCCGTGAAGACAAACTTTGGTTGCTTTACTTACCAAACTCTGTCATTACCAGATTATGCCAAATACATGGATGAGATCCAAAGGGAGAGAAAATGTGGGACTCTGCTCCCAGTTCTTTCTAGAGATTGAATCTCTGCTTCCGTTTTTCTCAATAACTTTCTCTTCTGTTTCAGACCTGAGCTGAGAGAATAAAATTGAGGGGGAAATCTGCACAGATTTTTCTATCTGTATCATCCTTGATAATGTTATGACCTTACAATTTACTTAACAAAAACTGTGTAGAGCATTTGAAATATTTGCAAAGTGGACTAATTTTTTAAACAATGTCTTTTGAAATGCTGTAGTTTTCTCCTTTGCCATTTCAGAATTCTTTTACATTTTGAGGAGGGGCAGCGGGGCTGGTGAGGAATAGAGAGAGAAATGGTTTGAGTATTTTTGAATGATTTTATTTAGTAGGCTCTCTGGTATTTCCCCCTCATTTCCTCAGTAGAAATTTGCATAATTTAAATGACCTGTCCACATAACACAAGATGTTTGGATTACCAACTAAATCATAACTCAAACATACAACTGAGATACCTTTCATGTGGCTAATTGGAAAAATTCACATTTCTAAAATTTAGTTAATTTTTTTTTTTCTTAAGATATGAACAAGCCTTTCTGACTAGTTTGGTTGGATTGAGACCTGAAAGATATTTTTGGACAGGACTTTCGGATGTGCAAAACAAAGGGACCTTTCAGTGGACCATTGAGGAAAAAGTTCAGTTCACCCACTGGAATTCAGATATGCCAGGTATGTGCAGTGCTTGGGGCTGAGGTTTTCATTCACCCTACAAGTCCATTATCCTTCCATGTACCTTTCCAGGTAGATTGTGTGCGTTAATTATGTTCTCAGCATTTTATATTTCATTCTCTCTCTCTCTTTTTTAATTTTCTAATTAGTTCACACTGGTCTGAGAAAACAGGGAAGATAAAACTACTCATTGTCTGCTACTACTCTGTTTGAAAAATATTTAGGAAATCCTAAATGGCCACAGAGATTCCAAGTGGTTAACTTATTTCTGTACACTTAAAACTCTATGAAAGGGATTTAAACCTTTTGAGTGCAACGATGAATGGAACTCTTAGTGGGCTTCCGTGGTGGGGCAAGGAATCGTGCATGGTTCCACCTGGAACGCATCATTCCACTGTCTTGTATGTACTGCCTTGTTTAGGCTTTTATATGTCCTGGATTTTATTTTATCCTTACAAGACACCTGCCAGGTAAGTTGAAGTATCTTCATTTTAAGCATGTGGAAACTAGAACTCAGAAAATGTATGTGACTAGAAATTCTCCAAGCATGGGTTTAGGCTAGCCTGTGTGATTCCCAAATCTGTGTCACTTGCCCGAACACCGCCGTGCCTCCCTATCAGTTTGGATTTGCCTTCCCTAGTAAGTAGTTCTTGAAATAGCCTCTGAAATATGGTTTGCCTTCTTTATACACTGGTATCATAGCATATGACATTATTCAGTGTGACACCATCCGGAAATTCTACATCCTTTATAGCAAATATTTCGTTGTGTCTTCCCTAAAAGCTAAAGCAAGGCCATTAGCTCAAGTGCATGAATTTACTACTTGGCCTCATAAGTCTTAATCTTCAGAAGTCCTTTTAATTTGTATTCTCAAATTATGGACAAATAAGGAAAATAGATCAATTATTTGGATAGTGTGATTCTTGGTGAATTATTGAATGTTCTGAAAGGCAGTACAATCTCAGTTTATTTTAAAATTAACTGGGCAGGATATTAAGAACTGATTATACACTTTTTTTTTTTTTAACATCAGTAGGAGGGGTAATTCTTACTGTCTAGGCCAAACTCCTTATTTTTACTGGTGTTGCTCATTCAGCAGTGGGACTCTGAGAGATTAATCTTGGAATGTCCTTAGGGAATAAAAATGGATGAAATCAAAGCCATAGAGAATCAGAGATCTTAGAGAAAATGTTTTGGAAAAGATGTGCCTCCCCAGAACTTTGAGAGTTACCTCTAAACACTTAATGTCCATTAAGAGAATAATAATAAAAGATGATCTCATTCTAGCAGCAAAGACTCCTGCTGTTTTCAAAGTGCCATCTTAATGAATTACTATTTGGAAATAATCACAACTGTAAAACAGATTTATAAATTATTAAGCTGACTTTAGTCCTCATTTTATGTACCTTTTCATCCACTCAAGGTGGCCTTCATCACAGCTCTGTAAGGTAGGTAGTGATACTTGCATTTTAAGGTGAGGAAACAAATCCAAGGTAGTTGCATATTTAATGAATAACTAAAATCTCATTTTGGAGTGTGGAAGAACTTCTGTTCTGAGAGACCTACAAGCACCCTGTAGGGGGAAAAATGGCTTTTAAAAAAATTAAACCAGGGTGCCTCGGTGGCTCAGTCATTAGGTGTCTGCCTTTGGCTTGGGTCATGATCCCAGAGTCCTGGGATCGAACCCCGCATTGGGCTCCCTGCTCAGCGGGAAGCCTGCTTCTCCCTCTCCCACTCATCCTGCTTGTGTTCCCTCTCTCACTGTGTCTGTCTCTGTCAAATAAATAAATAAAATCTTCAAAAAAATTAAACCCCTATTTTTGCCACTATGGTAAACTTTATCATACTAAAATTATTATATTGTTAAATATCTATATGGGGGACACCCTGACAGATGTCAGAAATACAAAATGTTATCAAAACCCTGACATAGGAGATCAAAATTCTGTTAGGGATGTAGGCCACACAAATAAAAGGTAAGTAACAGTTCAGAATAGCATAAATGAATTGCCAAATGCTGCCGGATTTCTCCTCCATATTTTCTCTTTACATGCAGACTTCTTAAAAAAATTACTTATTTATTGATTGATTTATTTGTCAGAGAGAGAAAGAGAGCACAAGCAGGGGGAGTGGCAGGCAGTGGGAGAGGGAGAAGCAGACTCCCCACTGAGCAGGAGCCCAATGTGGAACTCGATACCAGGACCCTGGGATCATGACCGGAGCTGAAGGCAGACCTTTAGCCAACTGAGCCACCCAGGCGCCCCTCTTCACACACAGACTTTTCCATGTAGTTTCACAGTCCGGTTTGTACTGTCTTCTGCGAACATGATCAGCCATCAGTAGCACCTGTTAAGTGAATTCTACTTTACGTATTTAATACAGGGCGGAAAACAGGATGCGTTGCCATGAGAACTGGAGTTGCAGGCGGCTTGTGGGATGTTTTGAGATGTGAAGAAAAAGCAAAATTTGTGTGCAAACACTGGGCAGAAGGAGTCACTCGCCCGCCGGAGCCCACGACAACTCCCGAACCCAAATGTCCAGAGGATTGGGGCACCAGCAGTAAAACAAGCTTGTGCTTCAAGGTGAGTATCAACTGCTAAGCTAATGAAGAATGTGGAATATGTTTCGGCCTAAAGAATCACGTGAGGAATTAAAACAGAACCCAAAACCACGGTGCTCAGGCTCAACCAGTAGAAATTCTAATTTTATTAATCTGGAAGGGGAGCTGGGTTTCAGTTTTTTAAAAAGCTCTCCTTGGATGCATGCTAATGACCAATTGCATTTTGACCCACAGACACTCATGGAAGCTTTCTTCACACACTTTGCCTTCATCACCCTCCCTCTGTCTCCCCTCTCTCCCAAGCTTCCTTGCCTTAGTCTGAGCTCCCACCTCTTTGCATCTTAATGAAATTTTCTGGTTCCCCTCCTGCTCTCCCACTGCATTTCATTTTGCCCTGTTCTTAGAGCCCAAGGGTTTAGGTAAGTGCATTGATCATGCCACATATGCATCCTAGAGGTAATGCTCCATTGTTCTAATTTAACCCCTGGTTGTTACGCCTGCCGGGAGAGGGAGGCTTGGCTAGGGAAGGGCACTTGGCTGTTCTGGGCCCTTTAAACAATAATTTAATATTCTGCTATCATTTTATCCATTCCAAGGTCACACCATCCATTTTCTCCTTAGGGAGTCAAGTTGACCAAAACAAATGAGACAAAAACCTCAATGAATTATGCATTGGGGTGTTTTTTTCACTCTTGTAAGTCATATCCTTTCTTGAGAAGGTTAGATTTAGTCAAATACAGAAATGTGCTTATCTACGGCTTGATGATACTCTTCTCTAGTGTCCCACTCTCAGGACCTCTTTTATTCAGTCCCTTCGATGGCATATGGCCATGGCATGCCTTTTAAGATAGGGAAGGTTGAGGGAAAACTTGAATTACTAACGTGTGTCAGAATGAGGGTATTTAGTCTTCTGTAACTCAAGGGGTGTAGCTAGTTGGGTTAGTCACTCCCACTACTAGCCATAGAGATAGATAACCTGTTCAATCCTGATTAGCAAGTCTGGGCTAAACACATAATTTACCTAGAAGGGAATGTATAGGGCCAAGACAGGAGAGGCTTTTGTAAATGGGCTAATTGAGGATGAGCACAAAGCAAATCAGGTGTTTATAGTGGTATCAGGAAACTTTGGAATTAACCACACAAAGACCAGTTTCATCCTGTACACAGCCATTCCCCCGATGGTGGTAGGCTGTGGAGATTTGTTGCAGGATTTTGAGAGAAGTGGCAGAATTCTCCAGAGCTGGGAAGTGAACAGGGTTCTGGTAGAGATGTTATCCAGGTGGATATTTCAACAAATCTGAATATGTGCTTCACTAGAAAATTATATAGTTTTAGAGGTGCTTAGGTAGGGTTTGTTTGGAAATACATGGACCATCCTTGTACATATTAAGATAGGGAAGTTATTAATAAAATTTAGATGATAGTAAATTTATTTAAGAATATAAAATCTTACATCACAGTCGAGCAGGTTGAGGCTCACAGGAGTCTTGGGAGTTACTGATGTGGAAACTTGCTCAAGGTACTTTTGTTTTGTCTAGATGGCTCAAGTTAGGGTCAGGGTGAAGATTGCCTTGGGTTGCTTGGTGACAGCTGGGCAGCCATAGTCCATTGGGAGCAAATTCCATTTTCCACAAGCCTGTGATGGTGGGGACCATGACTCATGAGAAACAATGAATGAAAATTACAAAAGTTGGTGGATACAATGGACTCCTATACTATTTGCATACAGATAGGTATTTCCCAGTCTGGGATTTCATTTCACTGCAGACCTCTGGATAATATGAGATATTCCCTAATTTATATAATCTATTAAATTTAGTTCAGCTTATAACTTTTTTAAATGCTTTGCCAAATAAGTGTCTTTTGTGGCATGTGCTCCAATAGTTGTTAAAATATGCAACTCTAAGGAAAAAAGACAAGACCTAAAGGACACCAACAACAAAGTATTGAAAGACTGCCAGGTTATTCATTGTTTAAGCTAAATAGGATAACAAACTGTGGCATAATTTTTGTTTGCTTGGAAGTTTTTTCCTTATTTGTGTTTACTTTCTCTGTATCAAAAGTTTTTTGGGGCCCCTGGCTAGCTCAGTCAGTTAAGTGTCTGGCTCCTGACCTCAGATCAGGTGGAACCTGCTTGAGATTCTCTCTCTTCCTCTCCCTCTGCCCCTCCCCTCCCCCTGCTGGCACATGCTCTCTCTCTCAAAATAAATAAATAAGTAAGTAAATAAATAAATACATAAAGTTCTTCTTTCTTTCCTATCTCAGTGCTACTTTTCACTTTAACCAAAAACTAACCCATGCCTGAAACTTCTAAGATTTTAATCTAATTTCTCCTTTGCTATAAAATGCTTTTATTTTCTAAGTTTTTCTCAACAGAATATAATCCCACACCTTTTGTTACCCAAATTGATTTTCAACCAAATTGCTTTGCACCATAGCAGTGTCTTACTTTCTATAGAATGAAATCTCATCAAAAGTAAATAATTGTTTCTCTTGATTTGATAAGCAATCGAGTATAAAATAACTTCTGAAACTGTATCATCTTTAGCTGTTTGCAAAAGGAAAACATGAGAAGAAAACCTGGTTTGAATCTCGAGATTTTTGTAAAGCTCTGGGCGGTGACCTAGCTAGTATCAATAATAAAGAAGAACAGCAAGCAATATGGCGATTAATAGCGTAAGTGTCTTTTCTGTATAATACTCCTTTCTTTTACCTATTTGGTGCTAATGATGTTGAGAAAATTCTTGTATTTCTGAAATTATTGGCTCGTAATGCTACTTTAAGTGCCTGTATTATATTCCAAAACCATAGGAACTTTTTGATCTGGTTTCACTTCCAAATGCTTTCATTTTATAGGTATAAATCCTGTGATGAATTGCTCTATAAAAGTACAAGACACTCAATACATGTTATTAAATGAATAGATGAATTACTATCTTTTGGTGCTTTATAATTATATATTCTCAAACGGGGTCTTGTTTTCAGTATATTTATGGGCTATACCAAAATGCAATTGCATAATGCTTATATTTAGTCATTGAATCTCATTACCTGGTTTGGAAGATAACTTTCAAATTTGATTAGCTCTTGTAGGTAACCAGACTTGTTTCATCCAATAGTATAAGCTCTCTTTATGTCTTGTAAATTGCAGGGCTAGCGGAAGCTACCATGAACTGTTTTGGTTGGGACTGACATATGGAAGTCCTTCCGAGGGCTTTACTTGGAGTGATGGTTCTCCTGTGAGTAATTTGATTTAATATATCATTTTCTTACTTTATCCTGTATTTATTTTGATGTTATCCTTGGGCTTAATCCAAATTTTTGGTAAAACAGGTTATTATGATAGCTAGAAACATTTTTCTAGGCAAAAGTCAATGTTATTTTGGATCATTAATCTGCTCTTGCCCTGATAGAGTTCTCCTGTTCATGCAAGGTATAAGCACGGTGGACTGGATGAAAAAAAATTAGAAAACTCAATTCACTAGTTTAAATAAAATTATGTTTTCATTCTATCATGCAAAATTGGTGTGCAAGTAGTTAAACTTCTTAAAAATTGAGTTCTAAACAAGTATTGGTGAGGATGTGGAGAAAATGGAACCCTTGTGCCCTGTTGGTGGGAATGCAAACTGATGCAGCCACTGTGGGAAACAGTATGGAGGTTCCTCAAAAAGTTAAAAATAGAAGTACCCTATGCCCCAGCTATTGCACTACTGGGTATTTTACCCCCCCAAATACAAAAACACTAATTCAAATGCATACATGTACCCCATGCTTATTGCAGCATTATTTACAATAGCGAAACTATGGAAGCAGCCCAAGTGTCCACTGATAGATGAATGAGTAAAGAAGATGTGGTGTGTGTGTATTATCTATATACAATGGAATATTATTCAGCCCTAAAAAAGAATGAAATCTTGCGTTTGTAACAATGTGGATGGAGCTAGAGAGATAATGCTAGGTGAAATAAGTCAGTCAGAGAAAGACAAATACCGTATGATTGCACTCGTATGTGAAATTTAAGAAACAAAACAAACGAGAGAAGGAAAAAAAGAGGGAGGAACAAAAACCAAGAAACAGACTCTTAACCATAGAGAACAAACTAGTGGTCATCAGAGGGGAGGTGGGTGAGAGGATGGGTGAAATAGGGGAAGGGGATGAAGAGCACACTTACCGCAATGAGCCCTGAGTAATGTGTAGAACTGTTGAATCACTATATTGTACACATGAAACTAATATAACACTGTATGTTAACTATCCTGGAATTAAAATTTAAAACTTAATATAAAAATTGAGTGTTTTATAGCTTCTTATAGATCAGGAGATCTGGAAACAACTTTTGAGAATCCACTGGTAACCACTGGGCCTTGTCAGCCTTCCCCATTCTCGGGAATGGAGAAGTGAGAGGCTCGGGGACATGCTGGCAACATTTAGTGGTCTAGTCATCTCAGGAAGTGATTTGATGTAATTTCAGTTCTACCTCCTCTTATAAACCATCAGCAGCTTTTCAAGGCACTTGAGTAAACTGATTTATTTGATAGCTCCATTGACACTTGGATTTCATATTGCTATTTCTGGAAAATGTTTTGTCTAAAACTCTGTTGGCTCTAATTCCCATACTGAAAACTGCAAAGGGGACCTGAACCTACCCCTTCATTGATTTCCACTGTTAATTTAGGCGAAGTGTGGAAGCTTTGTTAGCAGTATTTTGTAAGTCTTTTTCTTTTTTAAGAAGAACTAATTGTACTTCTCTACCCTACCTATCTGATGAAGAGAAAGTTTCCAACATCACACTGAAACACTATCCCTTAAGAATTAGGGATAATAGACCTTGTCTGAGGAAAACGGCTGCATCCTCGAGATGGACTGGGAAACAAGTGTTTTGGGAGAATGTGCTAACCTGCCTCTAGATTTCCAGCCTCCTACCTCCAGGGCCCAGCCCAGCCGTCCCTGCTGCAGACGAGCTGTCCCCACAGCCCACGTCCTTCTGTCCTGCCCATTTCTCCTGCCTAGTGGGCATTTGTGCAATTCGGGACTTTATTTCCATAAACTGACCCTTGTATCAGTTGAGTCTTGATTTAAGGACCTTCCTTCAGCTCTGAACAGCTTTTTCCCTCAATTCCAATCCAAAGATAACATGAACCTTTCCAGTTGACTCATTTGTGGGTGGCTTCTTTTGCTGTTGACATTCTCAATCCTGTTACCTTTACATCTCAAATGGTGAAAATCAGTCAAATCAGTCCAATAAAATACGAACTAAGTAAAAAAAAAAAAAGAATTAGGGATATTAGAGATTGAGGAACTCCCAATACTGAGAAGTGGGGCTTTTTTTTTTTTTTTTTTTGCCAAGTTTTTCCTATATATGAATCCCACTTTTGTGGCCCTGGATCCATTCTATCAATAAGATCAAAGAAGATTTTATAATCATTAATAGCATATTCTCTTCAACTTTGAAAGTTTCCATGTAATTAATGAAAGCTATTTCTTTCCCACCCATTTTCATAAACCTTGCTTTCAAAACCAAGCTATTGCAAAGAAAGGTAAATAGATTAAAAAAAAAATGTTACTATGCCTTTCCTTTCTTATTGGATAAACGATAGGAAATGGCCTGATATAAATGATTAACGGTTGCAATGTAATGTTTCGGACATAGGTTTCGTATGAAAATTGGGCTTATGGAGAACCCAACAATTATCAAAATGTCGAATACTGTGGTGAGTTGAAAGGTGACTCTGGCATGTCCTGGAATGATATTAACTGTGAACATCTCAACAACTGGATTTGCCAAATACAAAAAGGTATGGTAACCTGTCCTTTATTTTATCTTACAGTGGAGAACGAACCTCCTGACATCCCAATATTTTTCCTTTATGAGCAGAACCAAACAGACAAAATCACAAAATAAGGGAACTGGCAGGGGACATCATTCACAGGATAAGAATGTAGTCACTGAGCACAGATAAATGTTCCAAAGGAACAGAAGATCAAAAGGCCACCCGGGAATCCTGGACGAGAGTCACGTCCTCTGAAATAGTTCCCACAAGCTGTGATTCTGGCTCAGGGTCTATAGGGGTGGGAGTGGGTGGGTAATCTCCTCTGTAAGCAGAGTAATGCAAATGCCATTTCCTTTTTGGAATATTTACCCTCTGACTTATGTTAGCCATCCAGTAGGTGAAAGTTTCCCAAATATTCTAAAGATGGATTTCTTAAATAAATATTTTCAGCACAAAGAACAAGCACCATTTTGAGGCACCTGGTGCTGTTATACCTACCATGTTATTGGGGTGGTCAAAAAAATATCACCGCATGCTGTCAGTCATGATCTGGGACTCAGAAAGTTCCACAAATCCAAGTCAGGCATTGAGGTCTGAGGATCCCGGTTCTTATATTAAGATAAAGGAATAAACAGATCTTCCCTTGAACCACAATAGACATAATCTTCCTCCTTCGTAAGCAGTTAAGTGGAACCACATTGCCCTCTGCTGTTGGGGACCTTGGCTACCGTCCCAGCTCCACTACTAGAGACACTTGCTCTCTCGCCGCCTGTCTGAGTATTTTCCTCACTTCCGCATAAATTAGTGCTTTCACAGTTTTCAGAATGGAGGATGAAATAGTGGCCAGTTTTTCTTTAGAGGTCTCCTAGCTACCAATGACTGGTTTCTTTATGTGTTGTTGGTTAGCTCTATTCTTACAGATGTTAACTACATGAAGCCAAGCTGGGGAACCTGAGTCCTTTTATCAGGTTCCAGCCAAGTCCAGATAGATCATTAACTACTTGGAAAGAAAAATGTTTCATTCACCTTTTAGCAAAACAAACATTTAAAAAAATAAGATTCTTTGAAGAAAACATTTTATAAATAAATAGTTCGTTTTCAATGGTTTCAGGTAATGAAATTTTAAGTAATTTCACAGCTAATTTAAGATACGTAACTGTCAACCCAACATCTATTGAGTACATTCTGTATACCAACAGCACATGTATTTTACCCTACCTCTCTACACATACTACTAACTCCTTTTAGCAGGTGACAGAATTGAAGGTAGGCAATTCCCACTCTGAGATCTGAACCTAGGCTTTCTGAATCCAAAACTTGGTTCCTTTCTTTCCTTTTCATGACACCATTTGTTGGCCTGAAAAGTGTCTTCCAATTTCTGGTGGCTATGACTTACCTAATTCTGCTGCCCTTCCTTCTCCAACTCCATGACATTATGGGAGCATTAGGGAATGGAAGAGAGGGAGAGAAGGAGAAAGAGAGAACAATTATGTTTTCAGCTATTTTGACCCAGGAAAATAGTAAAATTAGAAGGGTATGTGATTGCAGAAGTTCAAGCACACTTTAAAATCTGATTTCCTTTTGTTTTCCAGGACAAACACCAAAACCTGAGCCAACACCAGCTCCTCAAGACAGTAGGTGTTTCCTTATTTTGTGATTTCCATATTGATAGCCTTTTTTCTCTTTCTTTTCTCTATGAAACAATCTAGGAAGAACAGAGTTCTCAATATCTTTGAGAATCTTGTGGATCCTTTCCCCTAGACAGATGCTTACATGCACAAACACAAGGCATTTTAATACAATGTCTCAAGGGCTCTTGAATCATATCCAAGGGTCCAGATCTCCTCTTTAGTGCTGCGTTGGTTTCCAGTGTTGCTGTCACAAATTACCACAAACTCAGTGCCTTAAAGCAATGTACACTTATTCAGAAATATGAACTCAGTTTCACTGGGACAAAATTGGCAGGACTGTGCTTCCTTCAGAGGCTCTAAGGGAGAATCTGATTCCTTGCCTTTATTAACTTCTAGAACTGCATTCCTTGCATTTGTTAGTTCGTGGGCCCATTCTCCATCTTGAAAAACCAGCAGTGTAGCCTCTTGCTTCATCTATCACATTGCGTTCTTCTTCTGTAGTCAGATCTCCCTCTTTAAGGATACTTGTGGTTACATTAGGGCCCACCAGATAATCCAGGATCATCTCTCCATCTCAAGACCCTTAAATTAATCACGTGTACAAAGTGCCTTTTTCTATATAAGGTAACATTTATGGGTTCCAGAGATTAGGACATGGATATCTTTGGGGGCTCTGATTCAGCCTACAGTAGCACAGAACTGTAGAATACCGTGGTTTGGAAGAAGCCTTAGGAACCCACGTGGTGTGTGAATTCCTTGGTTCTCCGGTTATACACTGAAGCACCCAAGTCCGTCTATTACAGCTCTTTGTTATATTGAGATGAAAGCTGATTTCTCCCAGCTTCCACTTCTTGAACTCAGAACATCAAGGGTGCAGGTATGTAATTCCTGACAGCTCTGCGATCCTATTGATAACAGTAACATTGGGACTTCTTTTACCCGATGACCATACTTGGAACTTAATCAAGGAGAAAAAGTTACAGAGTTGGTGCAAAGTGGATATCTGGCCTTAGGTAATTCAGTCTGTGTTTGGCATAAGCATCCTGCTTACTCTGGGCTCTCAGAGTTGCAGATACCGCTGATAAAGCTACTCTGTCGTTTTCACTCTTGTGTACCACACACAGACCAGATTCTTGAATTTGTCTAAGTAAAATTCATCACCCTTTTTTCATTAATTTTTCAGATCCACCAGTCACTGAAGATGGGTGGGTAATTTACAAAGACTACCAGTATTATTTTAGCAAAGAGAAGGAAACCATGGACAATGCCCGAGAATTTTGCAAGAGGAACTTTGGTGATCTTGTTTCTATTCAAAGTGAAAGTAAAAAGAAGTTTCTATGGAAATATGTAAGAATTTGATTCATTGAAGAATGAAACAGTGACGTGATAAAAAAAAAGATAATGTCTACTATTGGTACCCCATGGTGCAGTTTCAAATTATGGGCTGAATTTGAATTTTCTAACGTCAGGAGAAAGATGTCAATGCCAGAGGAGAGGCGGGTGGTAGCCATAACAGAAATGAGTGACCTGATTGCTTAAACATTCAATGCAGAATCACAGAATCCAGAAAGTTTTTAGTCAAGTCTTTTTGTGAGGAGCCAGGCATGATGGCTTTGAGTTCACTAATTTGATTTTCAAAGATCATAATTCTTAACTAGTTGTTATATATCAATTCTGGATTTTTGGGTATATAGTGTAGGTTGGTTATTTAAAAATCTATCTTAGTTGGACCAAATTGTTGGCTACAAGTACAGCTTGACTATTCACATAAACATCTTGGTTGTACCAAAATTGTCACATAACAGTAAGAGCATAGTTTATTCTTTCCAAAGGTACTTGGCTTAGTATTTCCTTTTCAAAATCTTCATTGCATCCTTTTTGCTTACCAGAAAAGAGGTAAGAGGGAGAGCAGAAAAAAATAAGGTGAACATAATGAAAGCATAAACATTCATTTGCTTACAAAGGTATTAAAGTATAGTCTGACTTATCTTCATCTTTGTGGATATATTTTGGTTTGAAAGTTTTAGGATATTTCCTAATATTGCACAAATATATATGTGTATGAAGTCTTTCCTTAGAAGCAAAATACCAAATGGTTACTTTGTTTTAAAGAATATCTTCAACAACCTAATTACCATAGGCATTTGGTATTATAGAGAATGATTTAAGGTATTTGTTTTATAAATTCAGGTTCTTATATGGTTTGCATATTTTTTATTTTTTATTTTTTTTAAAGATTTTATTTATTCATAAGAGACAGACAGAGAGAGGGAGAGAGGCAGAGGGAGAAGTAGGCTCCCCACTGAGCAGAGAGCCTGATGTGGGACTCAATCCCAGGACCCTGGGATCATGACCTGAGCCGAAGGCAGACGCTTAACCATCTGAGCCACCCAGGCACCCTTTTTTCTTCTTTTTAAAGCGTATTTATTTAAGTAATTTTTACATCCAACGTGGGGCTCGAATTCACAACCCCAAAATCGAGTCGCATGCTCCTCTGACTCAGCCAAGCACCCCAATATTTTTCTTATTATTTCTATGAAAAACATCACTTTGAATGTACAACAAAATTTCTGCATGAATCCCTCCTTAGAAAAAGTCCTAAATGGCCTGCCTCATTAATAATTAGGTTTTGTTTAAGAATTTTCTTATTATAGGAGCGCCTGGGTGGCTCAGTTGGTTGAGCATCAACTCTTGGTTTTTGGCACAGGTCATAATCTTGGGGTCCTGAGATCGAGCCCCACATCGGGCTCTGTACTCAGCATGGAGTCTGCTTGAGATTCTCTCTCTCCCTCTCCCTCTGCCCCTCTCCCTGCTCATGCTCTGTCTTTCAAATACATATATATAAAACTTTTTTTTTAATTTTCTTACTATATAAGTATGGATTGACCTATATGTAAACTTTCATCTTTTAGGTAAACAGGAATGATGCACAGCCAGCATATTTTATTGGCTTACTGATCAGCTTGGATAAAAAGTTTATGTAAGTACATCAAAATGAAACAACTTTGCTTCAGAGAGTGATCCGATAAACATCTAAGAGTTATTTTGAGACTTTCGTTTTGCTGAATACATTTTTAAAGATCCTACTAAGTTCTCAATCTAAGAAGCATCTTCAAAAAACAAAAAGAATTTTTAAAAATCCTCTAAAATGTTTTTAACCTCATAATTCTCAAATAAACAACTCAAAGTCTGATTTAATCTTGCAAAACTCGACCTATCTTTGTTTTCGGGTATTATCACATGTTAGCCAGTGATCTACTAAGAAGATATATTATACATATATGAATACTGAACTTATTTTGAAAATTATGATTCCCATTTGGACCATCCTTGGTGCACAGAATTAAAGGATCCTTTTATGTTGTCGCATTTACTGTTTTCACAGCACTACTTTGAAATACCCTTTCAACTGCCTGAAATGCTTTCCCTTCAAAGGAATGACTGTACTGTTTTCCATTAGATACAGGGGCCAGGAAAAGCTGTGGGAGGGAGGAAATTAGTACATTTTTGGGGTTTCTTTCCTCGTTCATTAATACACATGTTCTCCTAAGTTTGAAGAGCAGATATGTCTTCCTGGCTCATGCACAGATGTTTTAGCCACTATGTTCCGCTTGACCATTTTTGAGCAACAGAGACCCAAAACTCACACTCATTATTTTTAAAGATCAGAAATGCTTGATGCTTCTTTGGACAAGCACCCATTTTAATCATCTCTAAAATGAGAGGGTCAGTCACATTTGATGATCTCTTGCTGTCTTTCCAGCTAACAGTCTCTGAATTTCCATAACTTATGAAAATAAGCATTGGCCCACATACCTTAGGAGAAACCTAGAATAAACATGGAAATCAGAGTATGGGCGTAATGAGAAACTCTGAATTCTTGGTCTCTCTCTATGGGTGGTTTTGTTTTGTGGGAATCATGCCTACTAAGTACTCTCAGAGGCTGTTTGCTTCTGGCCCACTTCCAGAGAAACCGGAATCTCCTTGGCCTCTCTCCCTTTAAGACTAAAGGTAGCTTCTTCCAGGGAGGGAGAAGAAGACAGACAAGCCAGGGCACTGGGTTGCCACAGAGGAGCACAATACCACGGGCAGCACCAACTGCTTGGGAGTTTCCCTGCTGGTCTCTCTAGAATCCTCTCTTCTGTTTGCTTAACATCCTGTGCCCCATTCATCTTCATTGACTCATCTGTTCCCACCACCAGGCTGTAATCAGTTATCCTAATGTTTGGATTATTATTGCTAAATGCCTGAATTTTCCTTTCCAGTTGGATGGATGGGAGCAAAGTGGATTACGTGGCTTGGGCCACAGGTGAACCTAATTTTGCAAATGACGATGAAAACTGCGTGACCATGTATTCAAATTCAGGTAGACAATGTAAAAATGTTGAGTTTGCCTTGTGGTGTGATGTGTCATTTGCTTCATCCCTAGGCTAAAGGTAGCAAGTTGTGCACTCAAATCGGGCAAGAGAAGCAGAGAAAATAAAGAAGTTTAATTTCAGCAGCATCACTGTTAGTTTGTGAGAGTGGATGCTTAACCTTTGCTCTAATACATGACACAACCTTCTCACTTCTCATTTTATGAAACATTTCTTCATGTTTTGATTTGAGCAAAATATCCAGAATGTTTATCTATCTCCTTTATCTCTCCACATATCTTTGTCTGTAAAATGAGAATAATCACAGAACTTGCCTGTTGTTGAGAAGATTAAACACGTAGTATACCTAAAACCCTAAGCAAATGCTTGATATATCTAAGGTGAGGTATTATTAGATTATTGTTATTAGCTCTTAATGGCTATTTAGATAATACATCTGCAACATCAGGTTTATTCTGGGCTCATAGGAAGCTCTCTATAAAGTTGGACTATTATCAGCTTAAGTGAAAGAACAAAAGGGTCGGGCATAGTTCTTTCTAGTCACTTGTGTAAAAATGTCTAAGCCATTTCTGAGAATCCTTATAAAACATAAGTGGATTTTTTTTAAAAAGAATGTTTTCCAATGCAAATATGTAAGTCTAACTTGGCTCTTTTGTCCTTTGCCAGGGTTTTGGAATGATATTAATTGTGGTTATCCAAATGCCTTCATCTGCCAGAGACATAACAGCAGCATCAACACCACCATTACTCCAACGGTGCCTTCAGTCCCAGGAAGCTGTAAGGAAGGCTGGAATTTTTACAATAACAAGGTACTAAGAAAATTAGCTGTAGTCTTGGTATTGATCAATGCGGAGAGTGACAATGCACATCATTCAGTTCAGAGGTAACTTTTGCTTACCTCATGCCTTCAGAAAATGTTAGGCGAGAATAGAGAGAAGTTCCTGTGTCAAATTCTTTATGGAAATGGAGAGTATAGGTGGAGCTATTCTCCAAGTGGGTGTATCCTTTGTTCTGAGGGAGAAAAAAAACTTGGCCAAGGAAATTCATGGGTGATAAAACTCACTTAACCTTTTGGATCTCTATTTGGCTGGAGAAAATTTATATGCAGCTATAATCTTCGTGAAAATTTTTCGTTTCTTTAGAGCAAGCACTATTATCTGTACTTAGTCCCTTTTTTCCTCTTTCATCCAAGTGTTTCAAAATCTTTGGATTTGTTGAAGACGAAAGAAAAAGTTGGCAAGAGGCACGAAAAGCTTGCATAGGATTTGGGGGAAATCTGGTATCAATCCGCAATGAAAAGGAGCAAGGTATGCAGACATTGTACGATCAGTGATGCACTTAAATATGTAATTCTCCCCCCTGCTGATAGTAAATGATATTTTGGTTTTCCAGAGTAAATACTAGGCAGGGGAGAAAACCTAAACACACGTGGAGAACTATTTTATTCAATGTAGGCACCACGCTGGACATTTAACATAGAAAGTCCCTTTTCATTGTTAGGACAACTCTGTGAAGCCAGTTATCATCACCCCACTTATGAATGAGGAAGTGGTGTTCAGGGAACCCGCTGCTAAGTGGGAGGGTTGGGAATTAAACTGGCTGTTCATCTGACATTCCATTCTGTTTCCACCAAACTAGTTTATTCCCCAAAGAGCCAAAGAAGTAGAGTAGTTCTAGGAGTGAAATGGAAAATTGCTAATTTTCCATTTATTGCGCTTCTAATTACTTGATCACATACCCTAAAATGCAAAAGAACTAATTTTTAAATAGGAACTTTGAACAAATTGAGACTATTTTCCCCTTAAAACATAAGGGTAAATCAGAGCTTTGAAGAAAACATTGAAGGAGAAAACTCACCGTATCCATATAGCAAATTGTAAAATTTATTATGTTGTCAAGAGAAAGATAGTTGACCAATTTTGTATGGTCTTTTCATGGCCACCTTACCTGAAATAGATACTAAGCTAAATTAGTGACTTGTCACTTGAAGGACGATGCTAACCACCTGCAGAGCAGCCAGATGAAGTAACTAAATTCATGGAGGGTTTGGAAGCCACAGCAGGCTGTAAGTGAGGCATGTTTGAAAGACCTTCAGCTTTCACAGCCTGGAAAGAGAGGGTGTGGGCTTGGAAAAGAGAAGATGTGGACCTGTATAGTTCCGGAACAAATACTTAGCACCGATGAACTGCTGTTACAAAGAAATAGATTTAGGCTCAAAATCCGTAGGTCATTCTCACAATTAGAACTGATTTTTTTTTTATGTTAATCACCAAACCATCATTGGTTTTTTTTTTTTTTTTTTTTCTTTTTTTTTAATTTTTTTATTGTTATGTTAATCACCATATATTACATCATTAGTTTTTGGTGCAGTGTTCCATGATTCATTGTTTGTTCATAACACCCAGTGCTCCATGCAGAACGTGCCCTCCTCAATACCCATCACCAGGCTAACCCATCCCCCCACCCCCCTCCCCTCTAGAACCCTCAGTTTGTTTTTCAGAGTCCATCATCTCTCATGGTTCGTCTCCCCCTCTGACATACTCCCCTTTTCTTCCTCTCCTGTTATCTTCTTTTTCTTTTTTCTTAAAATATGTTGCATTATTTGTTTCAGAAGTACAGATCTGTGATTCAACAGTCTTGCACAATTCACAGCGCTCACCGTAGCACATACCCTCCCCAATGTCTATCACCCAGCCACCCCAACCCTCCCACCCCCCACCACTCCAGTAACACTCAGTTTCTTTCCTGAGATTAAGAATTCCTCATATCAGTGAGGTCATGTGATACATGTCTTTCTCTGATTGACTTATTTCACTCAGCATAACACCCTCCAGTTCCATCCACGTCGTTGCAAATGGCAAGATCTCATTCCTTTTGATGGCTGCATAATATTCCATTGTGTATATATACCACATCTTCTTTATCCATTCATCTGTCGATGGGCATCTTGGCTCTTTCCACAGTTTGGCTATGGTGGACATTGCTGCTATAAACATTGGGGTACACGTACCCCTTCGGGTCCCTACATTTGTATCTTTGTGGTAAATACCCAGTAGTGCAATTGCTGGATCGAACGGTAGCTCTAATTTCAACTGTTTGAGGAACCTCCATACTGTTTTCCAGAGGGGTTGCACCAGCTTGCATTCCCACCAACAGTGTAGGAGGGTTCCCCTTTCTCCACATCCCCGCCAACATCTGTCGTTCCCTGACTTGTTAATTTTAGCCATTCTGACGGGTGTGAGGTGGTATCTCATTGAGGTTTTGATTTGGATTTCCCTGATGCCAAGCGATGTTGAGCACTTTTTCATGTGCCTGTTGGCCATTTGGATGTCTTCTTTGGAGAAATGTCTGTTCATGTCTTCTGCCCATTTCTTGATTGGATTATTTGTTCTTTGGGTGTTGAGTTTGATAAGTTCTTTATAGATTTTGGATACTAGCCCTTTATCTGATATGTCATTTGCAAATATTTTCTCCCATTCTGTCGGTTGTCTTTTGGTTTTGTGGACTGTTTCTTTTGCTGTGCAAAAGCTTTTTATCTTGATGAAATCCCAATAGTTCATTTTTGCCCTGGCTTCCCGTGCCTTTGGCGATGTTTCTAGGAAGAAGTTGCTGCGGCTAAGGTCGAAAAGGTTGCTACCTGTGTTCTCCTTTAGGATTTGGATGGACTCCTGTCTCACGTTTAGGTCTTTCAACCATTTGGAGTCTATTTTTGTGTGTGGTGTAAGGAAATGGTCCAGTTTCATTCTTCTGCATGTGGCTGTCCAATTTTCCCAACACCATTTGTTGAAGAGACTGTCTTTTTGCCATTGGACATTCTTTCCTGCTTTGTCAAAAATAAGTTGACCATAAAGTTGAGGGTCCATTTCTGGGCTCTCAATTCTGTTCCATTGATCTATGTGTCTGTTTTTGTGCCAGTACCATACTGTCTTGATGATGACAGCTTTGTAATAGAGCTGGAAGTCCGGAATTGTGATGCCGCCAGCTTTGCTTTTCTTTTTCAGTATTCCTCTGGCTATTCTGGGTCTCTTCTGGTTCCATACAAATTTTAGGATTATTTGTTCCATTTCTTTGAAAAAAGTGGATGGTATTTTGATGGGGATTGCATTGAATGTGTAGATTGCTCTAGGTAGCATTGACATCTTCACAATGTTGATTCTCCCAATCCATGAGCATGGAACGTTTTTCCATTTCTTTGTGTCTTCTTCAATTTCTTTCCTGAGTATTTTATAGTTTTCTGAGTACAGATCCTTTGCCTCTTTGGTTAGATTTATTCCTAGGTATCTAATGGTTTTGGGTGCAATTGTAAATGGGATAGACTCCTTGATTTGTCTCTCTTCTGTCTTGTTGTTGGTGTATAGGAATGCCACTGATTTCTGTGCATTGATTTTATAGCCTGCTACTTTACTGAATTCCTGTATGAGTTCTAGCAGTTTTGGGGTGGAGTCTTTTGGGTTTTCCACATACAGTATCATATCATCTGCAAAGAGTGAGAGTTTGACTTCCTCTTTGCCGATTTGGATGCCTTTGATTTCTTTTTGTTGTCTGATTGCTGTGGCTAGGACTTCTAATACTATGTTGAATAGCAGTGGTGAGAGTGGACATCCCTGCCGCGTTCCTGACCTTAGGGGAAAAGCTCTCAGCCTTTCCCCATTGAGAATGATATTCGCTGTAGGTTTTTCGTAGATGGCTTTTATGATATTGAGGTATGTACCCTCTATCCCTATACTCTGAAGAGTTTTGATCAAGAAAGGATGTTGTACTTTGTCAAATGCTTTTTCTGCATCTATTGAGAGGATCATATGATTCTTGTTCTTTCTTTTGTTAATGTATTGTATCACGTTGATTGATTTGCGGATGTTGAACCAGCCTTGCAGCCCAGGGATAAATCCCACTTGGTCATGGTGAATAATCCTTTTAATGTACTGTTGGATCCTATTGGCTAGTATTTTGGTGAGAATTTTTGCATCCATGTTCATCAAGGATATTGGTCTGTAATTCTCTTTTTTGATGGGGTCTTTGTCTGGTTTTGGGATCAAGGTAATGCTGGCCTCATAAAATGAGTTTGGAAGTTTCCCTTCCATTTCTATTTTTTGGAACAGTTTCAGGAGAATAGGTATTAATTCTTCTTGAAAGGTCTGATAGAATTCCCCTGGGAAGCCATCTGGCCCTGGGCTTTTGTTTCTTGGGAGATTTTTGATGACTGTTTCAATTTCCTTAGTGGTTATAGGTCTGTTCAGGTTTTCTATTTCTTCCTGGTTCAATTTTGGTAGTTGATACATCTCTAGGAATGCACCCATTTCTTCCAGGTTATCTAATTTGCTGGCATAGAGTTGCTCATAATATGTTCTTATAATTGTTTGTATTTCTTTGGTGTTGCTTGTGATCTCTCCTCTTTCATTCATGATTTTGTTGATTTGGGTCATTTCTCTTTTCTTTTTGATCAGTCTGGCCAGGGGTTTATCAATCTTGTTAATTCTTTCAAAGAACCAGCTCCTAGTTTCGTTGATCTGTTCTACTGTTCTTTTGGTTTCTAGTTCATTGATTTCTGCTCTGATCTTTATGATTTCTCTTCTCCTGCTGGGTTTAGGCTTTCTTTGCTGTTCTTTCTCCAGCTCCTTTAGGTGTAGGGTTAGGTTGTGTATTTGAGACCTTTCTTGTTTCTTGAGAAAGGCTTGTATTGCTATATACTTTCCTCTCAGGACTGCCTTTGCTGTATCCCAAAGATTTTGAACTGTTGTGTTTTCATTTTCATTGGTTTCCATGAATTTTTTTAATTCTTCTTTAATTTCTTGGTTGACCCATTCATTCTTTAGTAGGATGCTCTTTAGCCTCCATGTATTTGAGTTCTTTCCGACTTTCCTCTTGTGGTTGAGTTCTAGTTTCAAAGCATTGTGGTCTGAAAATATGCAGGGAATGATCCCAATCTTTTGGTACCGATTGAGACCTGATTTGTGACCTAGGATGTGATCAATTCTGGAGAATGTGCCATGGGCACTAGAGAAGAATGTGTATTCCGTTGCTTTGGGATGGAATGTTCTGAATATGTCTGTGAAGTCCATTTGGTCCAGTGTGTCATTTAAAGTCTTTATTTCCTTGTTGATCTTTTGCTTAGATGATCTGTCCATTTCAGTCAGGGGGGTGTTAAAGTCCCCCACTATTATTGTATTGTTGTCAATGTGTTTCTTTGCTTTTGTTATTAATCCCCTTATATAATTGGCTGCTCCCATGTTCGGGGCATAGATATTTACAATTGTTAGATCTTCTTGTTGGATAGACCCTTTAAGTAGGATATAGTGTCCTTCCTCATCTCTTATTACAGTCTTTGTTTTAAAATCTAGTTTGTCTGATATAAGGATTGCCACCCCAGCTTTCTTTTGGCGTCCATTAGCATGGTAAATGGTTTTCCACCCCCTCACTTTCAATCTGGGGGTGTCTTTGGGTGTAAAATGAGTCTCTTGCAGACAGCATATTGATGGGTCTTGTTTTTTAATCCAATCTGATAGCCTGTGTCTTTTGATTGGGGCATTTAGCCCATTTACATTCAGGGTAACTATTGAAAGGTATGAATTTAGTGCCATTGTATTACCTGTAAGGTGACTGTTAACTGTCTGTTGTCTGTGTTCGTTTCTGCTCTTTGCTGTTTTTAGGTTCTCTCTTTGCTTAGAGGACCCCTCTCAATATTTCTTGGAGGGCTGGTTTCGTGTTTGCAAATTCCTTTAGTTTTTGTTTGTTCTGGAAGCTTTTTATCTCTCCTTCTATTTTCAATGACAGCCTAGCTGGATATAGTATTCTTGGCTGCATATTTTTCTCGTTTAGTGCTCTGAAGATATCTTGCCAGTCCTTTCTGGCCTGCCAGGTCTCTGTGGATAGGTCTGTTGCCAATCTAATGTTTCTACCATTGTAGGTTACATATCTCTTCTCCCGAGCTGCTTTCAGGATTTTCTCTTTGTCTCTGAGACTCGTAAGTTTTACTATTAGATGTCGGGGTGTTGACCTATTTTTATTGATTTTGAGAGGGGTTCTCTGTGCCTCCTGGATTTTAATGCCTGTTTCCTTCCTCACATTAGGGAAGTTCTCTGCTATAATTTGCTCCAATATACCTTCTGCCCCTCTCTCTCTCTCTTCTTCTTCTGGGATCCCAATTATTCTAATGTTGTTTCGTCTTATCGTATCACTTATCTCTCGAATTCTGCCCTCGTGATCCTGTAGTTGTTTCTCTCTCTTTTTCTCAGCCTCTTTATTTTCCATCATTTGGTCTTCTATATCGCTGATTCTCTCTTCTGCCTCATTTATCCTAGCATTTAGTGCCCCCATTTTTGATTGCACCTCATCAATAGCCTTTTTGATTTCGATTTGGTTAGATTTTAGTTCTTTTATTTCTCCAGAAAGGGTTTCTCTAATAACTTCCACGCTTTTTTCAAGCCCAGCTAGTATCTTTAAAGTCATGATTCTGAACTCTAGGTCCGACATCGTACTAATGTCCGTATTGAGTAGGTCCCTGGCTGACGGTACTACCTCTTGTTCTTTTTGCTGAGGTGATTTCTTTCGTCTTGTCATTTTGTCCAGAGGAGAATAGATGAATGAGAGAACAAAAGGCTAACAGGTTTACAACGTCCCCAGCAAATATACTGTATACAAATCAGAAAAGACCTGAAACCAGGGGAAAAGAAAGGGAAAGAAAGAAAAAAGAAAGAGAAAAAGAAAAAAAAAAGATAAAAACAAAAACAAAACAATTCAAAAAAGGCAGAATATGATCAAATATGATCAGGCTAGTGCATAGATCAGTGCCACACACTAGATTTTGGGCGTATTTTGGTCTGTTAGAAAAAAGTGCCTCCTAAAATTTTAAAGGAAGAAAGGCATATATGTACAAAATAAGGGTTGATACAATGAAGGGATGGAAGATGACTGTAAAGATGAAAATTATAAAAGATTTTATAAAAGGACTTGGTAAGATAAGTTGTTTGAAAAAAGAAAGAAGATTTAAGGAAAAAAAAAAAAGGAAAAAGGGAGAGAATGTGATCAGGCAGGAGACTAGACTAGAACAAAGCCATACACTAGTGGTTTAGGGTATATTTTGATCTGTTAGAAGAAACTGTACCTCAAAATTTTAAAGAGAGAACAACTTATATATATATGCCAAAAACAAGGATAACTACTATGAAGGGATAAAATATGACTCTAAAAATGAAAAAAAAAATAAAATTTTTTTTTTTTTTTTAAAAAGGGATTTATAAGATGTTGGTTGAAAAAGGGAAAAAGAAAAATAAAAAAAAGTCAACAAAAATTAACTTTGATGAAATAATGAATCATGGTAAAAAAAAAAAAAAAAAAAAAAAAAAAGAAGCCATGAATCTATGTGCAGTATTCCCCTAGCGCTGGAGTTCTCCTATTCTCCTTGATCGATCAACTTGGTCTTGGCTTGCTGACTGTTTGTGTTGATCTTCTGGGGGAGGGGCCTGTTGCTGTGGTTTCCAAATGTCTTTGCCGGAGGCGGAATTGCCCCGCCCTTGTCGGTCCGGGCTAAGGAAGCTGCTCCAGTTTGCTCTCAGGAGCTTTTGTTCCCTGCAAGCTCTCGGTACAGCTTTGGAGGACCAGGGCGAAAATGGCGGCCTCCCAGTCTCCGCCCGGAGGAGCCGAGAACTCGGGGCCCTACTCCTCAGTGCGCCCCCAGAGAAAAGCAGTCACTCCCGTGTCCCCGGTCTCCGGCCGCACTCCGTGCTCACCCGGCCTGTGATCGAGCGTTGCTATCTCTGGCACCCGACCCCGCTCGGAGTCTCCAAACCCAGCAGATCCCTGCAGTGCGTTCCCGCACCGCTCCTCCCCGGGAAGGAAGGGGAGTCTCCCCGGATCTGCTGCTTGTTGGGTCCTTGCTGGGGGAGCCGTGCCCCGACTGGGCCGCAGATCACAGTTTATGGCAACCCCGAGCTGAGAGCCCGCGACTCTGGTCCGTATCTGCAGCCGGCTTCCCCGCCCCGACACCTGGCAGCTCTGCCGCACTCAGGCACCCCCGGTCTCTCTGTGACCCCAAGGGTCCTGAGACCACACTGTCCCGGGAGGATTCCACCCCACGCTTAGCCACTGCAGCGGCGTCCCTCTGCCGAGCCAACTTTTAAAAGGTCCGATTTTGTGCTCCGCGGCTCTAGCACTTGCCAGAAGCGGCCGGCGGAGGCCCCTCCCCCGCCGTCTATCCTCCCGAATATCGCCTCGGATTCACTTCTCCGGACGTCCTACCTTCCAGTAAGTGGTCGCTTCTCTGTTCAGAGAGTTGTTGCTACTCTCCTGTTCGATCTCCTGTTGAGTTCGTAGGTGTTCAGAATGGTTTGATCCCTATTCAGCTGAATTCCTGAGACCAGACAAAATCTAGGTCTCCTACTCCTCCGCCATCTTGCTCCGCCCCCTCCCATCATTGGTTTTTGATGTAGTGTTCCATGATTCATTGTTTGCGTATAACACCCAGTGCTCCATGCAGAACGTGCCCTCTTTAATACCCATCACCAGGCTAACCCGTCCCCCCACCCCCCTCCCCTCTAGAACCCTCGGTTTGTTTTTCAGAGTCCATCGTCTCTCATGGTTCGTCTCTCCCTCTGATTTCCCCCCTTCATACTTCCCCTCCTGCTATCTTCTTCTTCTTCTTTTTTTTTTTTAACATATAGTGCATTATTTGTTTCAGAGGTACAGATCTGTGATTCAACAGTCTTGCACAATTCACAGCGCTCACCATAGCACATACCCTCCCCAGTGTCTATCACCCAGCCACCCCATCCCTCCCACCCCCCACCACTCCAGTAACCCTCAGTTTGTTTCCTGAGATTAAGAATTCCTCATATCAGTGAGGTCATATGATACATGTCTTTCTCTGATTGACTTATTTCGCTCAGCATAACACCCTCCAGTTCCATCCACGTCGTTGCAAATGGCAAGATCTCATTCCTTTTGATGGCTGCATAATATTCCATTGTGTATATATACCACTTCTTTATCTATTCATCTGTCGATGGACGTCTTGGCTCTTTCCACAGTTTGGCTATTGCGGACATTGCTGCTATAAACATTGGGGTGCACATACCCCTTCGGATCCCTACATTTGTATCTTTGGGGTAAATACCCAGTAGTGCAATTGCTGGATCGTATGGTGGCTCTATTTTCAACTTTTTGAGGAACCTCCATACTGTTTTCCAGAGTGGCTGCACCAGCTTGCATTCCCACCAACAGTGTAGGAGGGTTCCCCTTTCTCCGCATCCTCGCCAACATCTGTCATTTCCTGACTTGTTAATTTTAGCCCTTCTGACTGGTGTGAGGTGATATTCATTGAGGTTTTGATTTGGATTTCCCTGATGCTGAGCTATGTTGAGCACCTTTTCATGTGTCTGTTGGCCATTTGGATGTCTTCTTTGGAAAAATGTCTGTTCATATAATAAAGATCAGAGCAGAAATCAGTGAAATAGAAACCAAAAGAACAGTAGAACAGATCAACGAAAATAGGAGCTGGTTCTTTGAAAGAATTAACAAGATTGATAAACCCCTGGCCAGACTTATCAAAAAGAAAGAGAAATGAGGGCTCCTGGGTGGCTCGGTCATTAAGCGTCTGCCTTCGGCTCAGGTCATGGTCCCAGAGTCCTGTGATCAAGCCCTGCATTGGGCTCCCTGCTCCGTGGGAAGCCTGCTTCTCCCTCTCCCACTCCCCCTGCTTGTGTTCCCTCTCTCTGTGTGTCTCTCTCTGTCAAATAAATAAATAAAATCTTTAAAAAAAAAAAAAGAGAAATGACTCAAATCAACAAAATCATGAATGAAAGAGGAGAGATCACAACCAACACCAAAGAAATACAAACAATTATAAGAACATATTATGAGCAACTCTATGCCAGCAAATTAGATAACCTGGAAGAAATGGATGCACTCCTAGAGAGGCATCAACTACCAAAACTGAACCAGGAAGAAACAGAAAACCTGAACAGACCTATAACCACTAAGGAAATTGAAGCAGTCATCAAAAATCTCCCAACAAACAAGAGCCCAGGGCCAGATGGCTTCCCAGGGGAATTCTACCAAACATTTAAAAAAGAATTAATACCTATTCTTCTGAAATGTTCCAAAAAATAGAAATGGAAGGAAAACTTCCAAACTCATTTTCTGAGGCCACCATTACCTTGATCCCAAAACCAGACAAAGACCCATCAAAAAGGAGAATTACAGATCAGTATCCTTGATGAACATGGATGCAAAAATTCTCACCAAAATACTAGCCAGTAGGATCCAACAGTACATTAAAAGGGTTATTCACCACAACCAAGTGGCATTTATCTCTGGGCTGCAAGGTTGGTTCAACATCCGCAAATCAATCAATGTGATACAATACATTAATAAAAGAAAGAACAAGAACCATAGGATCCTCTCAATAGATGCAGAAAAAGCACTTGACAAAGGACAGCATCCTTTCTTGATCAAAACTCTTCAGAGTATAGGGATAGAGGGTCCATAGCTCAATATCATAAAAGCCATCTATGAAAAACCCACAGTGAATATCATTCTCAATGGGGGAAAAACTGAGAGCTTCCCCCTAATGTCAGGAACACGGCAGGGATGTCCACTATCACCACTGCTATTCAACATAGTATTAGAAGTCCTAGCCACAGCAATCAGACAACAAAAAGAAATAAAAGGCATGAGAATTGGCAAAGAAGAAGTCAAACTCTCACTCTTTGCAGATGATGTGATGCTTTATGTGGAAAACCCAAAAGAATCCACCCCAAAACTGCTAGAACTCATACAGGAATTCAGTAAAGTGGCAGGATATAAAAATCAATGCACAGAAATCAGTGGCATTCCTATACACCAACAACAAGACAGAAGAAAAAGAAATTAAGGAGTCGATCCCATTTACAATGGCACCCGAAACCATAAGATACCTAGGAATAAATCTATCCAAAGAGGCAAAGAAACAATTAGAACTGATTAAATGAGCTGCTTTGTGAGTTCTCTAAAGGGCTGTGAAAATGATTATTACGTTGGAAAGTTCTCGGGTGCTATAGAGTCACACAGACTGGTACGTAGCATGAAAGATGTTCAATAAATATTTGTATGAATGAATTTATGTGAGATGTTAAGAGGGAAATGAGGAACTGCATAATTTCTAAGTTCCCTTCTGGTTTTGAGATTCTTTGACTTCCAAAATCACTTACTGGAAAACATAGTATGTCTCAGAAAATCTACAAAGAAGAAAGACCCAGGAACCTTCCATGGCCTTTTCTCAAATGTTTCCTCTACATAAATGCAGCCATGTGTTCTCTTGGAACACATGATGCAGTAAATCAACCAAGGTTTTACTGAGAGCTTTTGTCAAGTTCAGCAATTTGCCAGACCCTGAAAGAAAAGGGTCAAACCATAGCACACAATAGAAACATTTTCAGAATAGAATATTCATATTTCTCTAACTGGCCTACCACATTTTGGACTTAGCTACCCAACAGAGAAACATAATAATTGATTTCTTCTCTTAACCACAAAGTGCTGATTCCTGGCATCACAAAATTAGAATCTGGGTAATAGGGATGTGCAGAAGGAAACAATTTTCAGATAAAATAACATTATTCCTGGCAAACCCGGCACACGTCGTTGAATTCTTATTGTGGTTGTTGGCAGAAAAAAAAGTCAGTGCTGAAATATTGGCAGGTAGGGCTTTTCCACATTCATTTTAATTTGGGGATGGGGAAAGTTAAGATCTTATTTAGGAAATAAAACAAAACCAAAATAAATATCTAGCTATGTTCTTCTCCCTCTGAAAAATGTTGAAAGAAAAAAAAAATTTTTTTTTTAACTTTAGTTGAGAAATAAGCAGATCTCCGAGCAGAGCGGTTATTTCCTCTGCTACTCTAGCAGGAGAATAAACACGTAACCATGGCCCTTCCATGGAATTGTTTGTTTCAAGAATAAACAGATGATTGTGTCTCTTTGGGCTTCTCTCTGTTTTGCATTTTCTTTGAGTAACCCAGATGCTTAGTCACTCCGTATCCTATTTGCATTCAGGAGTCGGGTGAATGCTTATGCTTACAGCATAAGTGTTTGGAAATTGTTCTGTTGAGTTGGTGCTCATTCACCTGGGCATCCTCGGCTCCTGGCAGACGAGGTTGCTAGCTGTGGCAGGCAGTCGGCTGGTGTGGGAGGCGTGTGCAAGGCCAAGTAGACAGGGGATGGGGCACGTGTTCACTGAAGCCTTTTACAGCTTCTGGATATTTGCCACCCTCCTCTCTGCCACGGAATGGGCAAGGAAGAAAGAGGCCACACTGGCTCTACGTTCTCTGCATTTTTCTATATCTTCTCTCCTAATGATGCAAGTGCTTAGTGTCAGGATTCCCCCTTGGTCCAGGCACATGGGGTGGGATGGCTGCTGACCCCTTAGTAGTTGCTGCCCAGAGGGAGTTCCAATTGGGTAGCTCTTTTGGTTTGGAAATCCGAAATAGTGATAACTTGACAGCTTCATGCTTCTTGTTTTGACAAGTAGGTTTCACTTTTAGACCTTTTCTGGATTAAGAGCCCTATTTGCCCCCTAGTTCTTATGATCAGATTATCTTATTGAAAGAATCAGGACACCTGCTAACTCATAGGATGAGTGTGTGTGAATTAGAAACTGTACCACTTCCTGCAGGATGGCAGGCAGCCACAGCCCAGACCGGGGTGTATGACATGGCATGCGGGGCATGGGATGGACTCAGCCACCATTGTCCCAGGTCCACACTGCCCCTGGGCACGGCCCAGTCTGTTCAGCTGTCTGTAGTGGCCCAGATAAAACCTAGACTTTTATTATACGAAACTTTCCAAAGTATGAACTGAAGTGATAAGGTGATATTAAGGTTAGAATGTGTTTGTTTTCATGATAAGTGGTTTTAAATAATAATAAAGACCTTAATCACATACACAGTATTTTACAAATATGTATTTTGAATATTTTCCCATATTTTGAGTATTTTCCCCCAAAGGTTAAAATTATCTTGTGGAACTTTCTTTCAGCATTTCTTACCTATCATATGAAGGACTCCACTTTTAATGCCTGGACTGGGCTGAATGATGTGAATTCAGAGCACACGTTCCTTTGGACGGATGGGCGAGGAGTTCATTATACAAACTGGGGGAAAGGTTATCCTGGCGGAAGAAGGAGCAGTCTTTCCTATGAAGATGTAAATATCAGTTTCAGGTCAACTCTCCGTGTACTGTCAGCCTGCTGCTTATTGGCTGCATATTAGTGATTCATCTTCTGTGAAACATCTACCAGAGTTCTCCTTGATCTGGTTCATTCTTGCAGATCTTAAGTGTTTCAGACTGAGCCAGCCTTGAGAGAAGGGGTATAAATTCAATTACAAACTCTTCAACTTGTGGGGTAGGTGATGGAGGTCTCAAGGGATGGGAAAGCCAGCTCCAATCTGGGTCTATGTTGTGGTCAGGAGGTACACTTGAACCCAGAGTTATCAATTTTATTTGCATCACCTGCCTCTGAATTCTTGAAGCTTGTAGTATTAGGGCTGTATGTCTGACAGCAACTACTCCTTCCAAAGATAGAAGTTACCATGATTGAGCTGCCATTTGTAGGATACTTACTATGTGCCAAACACAGAGCTAGGTGCTCTCATACATTAACCTAAGAGACAGATGAGTGTGTCATTATTGTAGTACTTTTAATCTTGCATCAATTAACAGCCAGCCAGTCAAAGTTAAACACCACACTAGGCACTGAGAAAAACATGAAGAAACGGCAGATTTTGTTCTGACCTTAAAGAAGCTTACGTTTATGTAAGACAGCAAGTCTGATACAGGAAAGAAGAAATGCAAGTATATGATGACAGGATCAGTTATAAAGCCCTGTATTAGTTAGGAGGAAAGAAGCTTACTGTGGGATAGCCTGATCTAACCAGTCAGTACTTATTTAGGGAGGCTTTCACTTGATGAAGAGAAGGAATATGAGAAAAAAAAATCAGCTATGGGTCTTTTCCTCAAGAGGTTTAAAATGATGATCGGGAAAGTTGGGTATGTGGGGTGGGGAAGACCATGCTAAGTGGGCAAGGTGAATAAAATGTTCAAGAAAAAGGTACCAGGTGGGTGTGGGCAGGAGTAAATGACTTGGGATATAGCGGGGCTTTTATACAGAAAAGAAGTCGGAGTAAACTTTGAAAGGTTGACAACAGAATTTAGAGAAATTTAGTTGCCCCAGGAGTGCGTTTGGACTTTGTCAGATGAGCAGTGAGAAAAGGTTAGAGCAGAAAAATGATCTGATCAAAATGGTACCTTTATGATAGTTAATTGGGTTAGCTTTGTTAGGGTAGATACATTTAGATGAAGGGTTAGTGATTTTCTGTGGAGAAATTCTTGCATCTTCATTACATTCTTGAGGGCTAAAAACTTACTGAAGAAGTTAAAGTAGAATGGAGTGAGGTGAGGTTTGCTTAGAAAAATTTCTGGATGAGGGGTGAATTTTGTGTAAAGCAAAAAAAATTTATTGTTGCCCAAGTTTTGTTTTGTTTTGTTTTGAGAACAGAAAGACAAGCAGAGACAACAAAAGCAAAATCTGCTATCTCACCATCCAGGGAAAAAAACACTGTTAATTTTTTGTTGAATTTATTTCTAGACTTTTTCTTAGTGCATGAAAAATAGCTTATTTCTCAAAAATAGAATCAAAACACACATACTGTGTTGTTACAATTTCAGGACTTGGAAAATGACAAGGATTCAATACAGTGTGATAAAGCGAGTGTGAGAGAACTTTTCACACGGGTTTTGTGGTGGAAACCTGCTTGCTCTGCACAGGTTTTCTGGAGTAGAGCGCAGACTATAAGCAAGGGTAATGGAAGATAAGAATAGCTAAGAAGGCAGATGGGAATGAGTGGAGCATCCAAATGTAGGATTGGGAGTTCCCGGGAGTTGAAGTTCATGGGATAATGAGGCTGGAGGCAGGGAGGTTGCAAAGGCATGGCAACCATGGATCAGGGAATGCGGAGACCAAGCTAAGGATGGGGGTTCTTTCCATCTTTCTGCTCGGCATCATTGCGTGCTGGCATAGCTCTTCATTACTGCCTGGGAGAGAAGTTCCAGTCGTTCTGTCCATTCAAGATAATATGCAATCTTCCCTTCTTTTGTGGCTCTTTATCAACAAGAAACCCTTCCCGGGGAGCACTCCTGCTCACAGCATGCTTTGTATTCCTCACTTGCTGAGAAGCACAATAGTGCAATGGCCAAGGTCTATGCTAGGAGACTGCGTGCATGGGGTTTGAATCCTAACTCTTACTTTTAGCTATATAACCATGGGCAAGTTAACCTGTGCCTCAATGAACCTGCACCTCAGATCTCTCATCTGTGAAATGGGCATACTCATAGGACCAACCACTAAGGATGGATGTGAGTTTACAGGAATTAATATGTATATAGTACTTAGAACAATGTCAGATATTATAGGTGTGAGCTATAATTATTAGAACCAATGGGTTAAAGAAGCCCAACACATGATAAATCAAAATCTTCATCTGACACTGGGTGAAAACTTCGGCAGGGGCAGGTTTCTTGACTTCTTTACTTGCTTTGGCTCATAGACTGTCCTTTGGAAGCTTGATACCGCAAACATATTCACAACAAAAAATACCAACCTGGCATACTTCCCTGGAAAATTGCAAATAACATGTGAAACTTTCTAGCTACACACCAGCAATTTGCTCTGAATCCATAATGGTACTTATATACATTAAATTAGCAATGAAAAAATATAGATTATACTTATTTCTCTTTAACAGTAGGATACCTGTTTTCGGGTTTGAATCATGAGAATTTATATGGAGAAGATACTGTATTCTCCTAGCATTTGATTGTTAAATTTTGGTAGAGAGTTATACCATTTCTGATAGCAAAGTTTCTCAGAACTGTCTCTAAAATTATCCAAATCTATCTGATTTTTAATTAAAAATAGCAAGAGTTCAGTGTGGAGAGGTTCCCTTGGAAAGTGTGAGCAGTTGCATGGAAAAGTAAGGATGAATTGAAAGTGACCATAAATGAATTAGGATGATCTTTAAATTTGGTGGTTAAGCATGAGGGATTTTCTTGGCTTATTAGTGAATTGATTTAAACAGTTATTGATTCACACTGCTTTTTATTTTTCTTTCTCCACAAATGTACAGGCTGACTGTGTGGTTATTATTGGAGGGAAATCAAGGGATGCAGGAAAATGGATGGATGACACGTGTGACAGTAAACGAGGTTACATATGCCAGACACTTTCTGGTAAGTTCTACCAAACCTCGCCTGCCCATAGAGTTGGGTTATTTAATATATTTTTAAAAAATGACCTTCTTCTCAATTTTGCTCTAAGCCTTAAACTGCTCTGAAAACATAAAATTTTATTTAAAGAATGGCCATTCCCATGCACATTGTTTCTCAACTCAATCCATGTGCACCTGTGAAAGAGCAAAAGGCTCTTTTTTTTTTTCCTAGAAACTATTCATGAGTGTACCCCTTCATCCGTTACCAAAAAATTTTGTGCAGATTATGCTTGAAGTTGGAACTTTTTCTAACTTCATAAGAAATGTAGGATATTCGCCTACCTGTACCTTTTTAAAAATGTCACAGTAAGAATACTTCCGTTCTGTTTGCCTAATGTAAGAACATTTGGCATAGATCATCATATATGCCTCATTGGTTCTGTATTCTCTGCCTTTAAAAATGTAGATATCCTTTTTTTCTTAAAGATTTTAAATAATCTCTATACCCCACGTGGGGCTTGAACTGACAACCCCGAGATCAAGAGTCGCATGTTCTACCGACTGAGCCAGCCAGGCACACCTAAAAATGTAGACACCTGATTTGTGTTTCATTTTGTATCTTAGGACACCCTATGGTTAAACAAAAATAAAACAGAAAATGTGCATATTTACTGCGAGTCCAGATTATGGTTGTACGTACTTCTTTCACTTCCAGTGAAAGAAGAATACAAATGTCTAGCTACACAAAAAGAGGGCCAGAAATTAAAAGGTGGTTTAGAGAGGAGGGTGCAGAGTGGGGTGGGCTGCTCTCATCCTGAGAACAGCTCTTAGAGTTTGAATTAGAAGGTACTCGTTCTAATGCATCAAACCGATTTTTCTACACTTTCTAGGGAATCAGGGAACTAAGGTCAACTCATGACCATGAGTGAAAATCACTTGAGGTATTTTCAGATGACTGAAAAGTACTGCAGAAATTCTAAGCTTTCATTAATTCAGAAGCTGGTCCAGGACCTGTTGCTTTCCCCTCTATGCTCTGTCCTATGGCAGCAGAATCTTAGGCCACCAGAAATGCACACATGCCATTTGTGCCCATGTTTTGAGTAAAAGGAGCGAGTATCCTTCCAGGAGTGAATGATGACCCACAAGCTCTTTGAAAATCTTTTTCTTCCTATTATAAACATAAGTGGTAGAATATTTGCCACTAATAAAAGCTTATTAAAAATAAAAATATTTATCATCATTCACCTATACATTCATGTTTTTATTTATATATATATTTATATATATATAAACTCACCATTTTAAAAAATACGTAACACATGTTCTTTGTTGATGTTTTAGAAAACGCAGACAAGCATAAAGAAGGGAAAAAAATTACCTACAATCCAACCACCTGAAAATAACCCCTCAATATTTTAGTTTTTCCTTATAATTGTTTTATGAATGTTTTAATAAAATAACCAATCAGACAGATGAGCTGTTTCCTAATTGCATATAGCCTTCCATGAAACTTTTTTTTAAGCTTTACCTCAAGCCTCATTTGCCACTTTTAGTGGTCTCCAAATTTTCCACAGGTATTGAGACAAACCCAGACCTCCCCAAGTTGGGAAATGGTAGGACTATTCAGTCTCTATAGGCTGTACCATGTGAAGGGTGCTGGTCTGGGTCTCTTGGTTTAATGATATTCTTCTACCAACACAAGGTGGCAGCAACAGCAGAAGAAGGGGGAAGCTGCCCTTGCTGAAATAAAGTCATTACCATACTAGGCATAATCAAAAGCATGTTTGGCATTGGGATAGTGACAGAAAAAGGTAGATGGTAGATTAGGTCGGTATATAGTGGAACACGTCTGAGAATTAACCAAGACAAAATTGGTAGGCAAGGAATCTAGAACCCTAGAATAGGAGTTGGCAATTTTTTTCTGTAGAGAGACACATTGTAAATATTTTAGGCTGTAAATACACATTCTCTGTTGCAACTACTCGACAGGATACTAGGCAGTCAGAGACAACATGTAAACAAGTGAACGTGGCTGTGTTCCAATAAAACTTTATTTATGGGCACAAATTTAAATTTCATACAATGTTTACATGTCACAAAGTATTATTTGATTTTTTTTTTTTTTTTTTGTCAGCCATTTAAAAGACATTCTGGGCTCATTGGCTACAAAATCAGACAACAGGCCAGATTTCACCCTCTGGCTGTCATTTGCTAACCTCTCACTTTGGGGCATCCGTTAAGGGACACAGAAAGAAACTCTTTTTTGGGGTATTGGCAGTAAGTGGCACAAAGGATGGGTGGGCCTACAGTAGCCATTAGAAACCCATACTGGAAGACTGAGGAAAAAAGTTCAGAAAGCCAAAGTCACTCTGTCTTAGGCTCCAGCCCCTGAGTCAGTTTGGTCAAGATATGGGAGGCCTGGCTTGAAAGGCGTAGGCAATCATCAGTAGGAGGAAAGCCTGATCCTGGGATAAGGGTTAAATGAACACAGGACTGGTGTCTGGCTTCATGCCAAAACTTAAAGCAGGC